>NC_090450.1:995950750-1000750750 GCF_031143425.1 Pleurodeles waltl | reverse complement strand
CATTACTATATGTCCTACCTTAACCATACACTGCACACTGCCCTTGGGGCTACCTAGGGCCTATCATAGGGGTGTCTGACATGTAAGAAAAGGGAAGGTTTAGGCCTGGCAAGTGGGTACACTTGCCAAGTCTAATTTACAGTCAAAACTGCACACACAGACACTGCAGTGGCAGGTCTGAGACATGATTACAAAGCTACTTATGTGGGTGGCACAATCAGTGCTGCAGGCTCACTAGCAGCATTTGATTTACAGGCCCTGGCACCTCTAGTGCACTTTACTAGGGATTTACTAGTAAATCAAATATGCCAATCATGGATAAACCAATTGCATAAAATTTTACATAGAGAGCATATGCACTTTAGCACTGGTTAGCAGTGGTAAAGTGCTCAGAGTTCAAAAGCCAACAGCAACAGGTCAGAAAAAATAGGAGGCAGGAGGCAAACAGATGGGGATGACCATGCATAAGCAAAAAAGTCCAACAGCTGCAAAGAGAGATTGTGTCCTTCAAAGAGTGGATATGTGTCACAATACTTGCTGAAGAATGGCTGGAAATTAGAGGCCTGGGCAGAAGTTCTGGCATGCAGTCTTTAACCTTCAGAGAGGACAGTGATGTTTTCTCTCAGCCATCACCATCATCACCAGCAATAATAGCGATACCAGCAACTGAAGAAGTAGGCTTAATCTCTGGAATGTATTGGTTTCAAGTAGCAGGGCTTAAGTCAAGTGAAGACGTAAAGGCAACAGAGGTCGAGCAAGTGGCAACACCAAGGAATATTTAGAGGATGGTCCAAGACTATCAGTATGACCGAAAAAAGGTCTACCTGGATCAAAACACATTGGTCTATTGGTATGAGAAAATGTGCCAATGGCGAGAGCTCAGCTGGCTGGCAATAAATTATCTGGCTTGTCGGGTAGCCAGTGTGTCTTCTGAGTGTGTGCTCAGTGTAGATGGCACAGTTGTTACGGTCAGAAAGACCGTGAGTATCTGGCTTTTCGGGTCTGTCTTCTGAGTGTGTGTTCATTACAGCAATTGATCTTTGCTTTAATGCCCCCTTTGATGGGTCAAGTCACTCTCCTTTTGCAATGCATACTACACATCAGGGGGATTGTGAAGGAAAGTACCATCTTGCCTGGCATGTTACCCCCATATTTCACTGAATGTATGTTGTTTTAGTTCACAGTATGTGCCCTGTATGTGTTCCCTGTGTGGTGCCTAACCTTACCTGTATCACTGAGGCTCTGCTAACCAGAAACTCAGTGTTTATGCTCTCTCTGCTTTCCAAATCTGTCACTACAGGCTAGTGACTACATTTACCAATTCACATTGGCATACTGGTACACCCATATAATTTCCTTGTATATGGTACTGAGGTACCCAGGGTATTGGGGTTCCAGGAGATCCCTATGGGCTGCAGCATTTCTTTTGCAGCCCATAGGGAGCTCTGACAATTCTTACACAGGCCTGCCACTGCAGCCTGCGTGCAATAACATCCACATTATTTCACAGCCATTTACCACTGCACATAAGTAACTTATCAGTCACCTATATGTCTAACCTTCACCTGGTGAAGGTTGGGTGCAAAGTTACTTAGTGTGTGGGCACCCTGGCACTTGCCAAGGTGCCCCCACATCATTCAGGGAAAATTCCCCAGACTTTGTGAGTGCGGGGACACCATTACACGTGTGCATTATACATAGGTCACTACCTATGTATAGCGTCACAATGGTAACTCCGAACATGGCCATGTAACATGTCTAAGATCATGGAATTGTCCCCCAATACCATTGTGGTATTGGGGGGACAATTCCATGATCCCCCGGGTCTCTAGCACAGAACCCGGGTACTGCCAAACTGCCTTTCCGGGGTCTCCACTGCAGCTGCTGCTGCTGCTGCTAACCCCTCAGACAGGTTTCTGCCCTCCTGAGATCCAGGCAGCCCTGACCCAGGAAGGCAGAACAAAGGATTTCCTCTGAGAGAGAGTGTTACACCCTCTCCCTTTGGAAATAGGTGTGAAGGGCTGGGGAGGAGTAGCCTCCCCCAGCCTCTGGAAATGCTTTGATGGGCACAGATGGTGCCCATCTCTGCATAAGCCAGTCTACACAGGTTCAGGGTTCCCCCAGCCCTGCTCTGGCTTGAAACGGGACAAAGGAAAGGGGAGTGACCACTCCCCCGACCAGTACCTCCCAGGCGAGGTGCCCAGAGCTCCTTCAGTGTGTCCCAGACCTCTGCCATCTTGGAAACAGAGGTGTTGGGGGCACACTGGACTGCTCTGAGTCGCCAGTGCCAGCAGGTGACGTCAGAGGCTCCTTCTGATAGGCTCTTACCTCTCTTGGTAGCCAATCCTCCTATCTTGGTAGCCAAACTTCCTTTTCTGGCTATTTAGGGTCTCTGCTTTAGGGAATTCTTCAGATAACGAATGCAAGAGCTCACCAGAGTTCCTCTGCATCTCCCTCTTCGCCTTCTACCAAGGATCGACCGCTGACTGCTCCAGGACGCCTGCAAAACCGCAACAAAGTAGCAAGATGACTACATTGTAGCACCTAATCCTGCCGGCTTTCTCAACTGTTTCCAGGTGGTGCATTCTCTGGGGGTAGCCTGCCTTCACCCTGCACCAGAAGCTCCAAAGAAATCTCCTGTGGGTCAACGGAATCTTCCCTTGCTAACACAGGCACAAAAAGACTGCATCACTGGTCCTCTGGGTCCCCTCTCATCCTGACGAGCGTGGTCCCTGGAACACAGCAACTCTGTCCAAGTGACTCCCACAGTCCAGTGAGTCTTCTGTCCCACGTTTGGTGGAGGTAAGTCCTTGCTTCCCCACGCTAGACTGCAAAGCTGTGTACAGTGTGATTTGCAGCTGCTCCGTCTCCTGTGCACTCTTCCAGGATTTCCTTTGTGCACAGCCTAGCGTGGGTCCCCAGCACTCTGTCCTGCAGTGCACAACCCTCTGAATTGGCCTCCGACGTCGTGTGACTCTCTTTTGTAACTTCGCTTGGACTCCGGTTCACTAATCTTCTAAGTGCCTGTTGGGGTACTTCTGCGGGTGCTGCCTGCTTCTGGGAGGGCTCGCTGAGTTGCTGAGCACCCCGTCTGTCTCCTCCTCCAAAAGGCGACATCCTGGTCCTTTCTGGTCCTCAGCAGCACCCAAAAACCTCTACTGCGACCCTTGCAGCTAGCAAGGCTTGTTTGCGGTATTTCTGCGTGGAACACCTCTGCAAGCTTCATCGCGACGTGGGACATGGGACATCTGTCTTCCAAAGGAGAAGTTCCTAGTCCTCTTCGTTCTTGCAGAAATCCAAGCTTCTTCCATCTGGAGGCTGCTTCCTTGCACCTTCATCCGGGGTTTCCTGGGCTCCTGCACCCCCCGGACACTGACGCGACTATTGGACTTGGTCCCCTTGCTATGCAGGTCCTCAGGTCCAGAAATCCGTTGTCAGTGCACTGCTGGTGTTTGTTGTTCTTGCAGGATCCTCCCAACACGACTATTGTGCTCTCTTGGGGTAATAGGTGCACTTTACTCCTACTTTTCAGGGTCTTGGGGTGGGATATCTTAGACACCCCAACTGTTTTCTTACAGTCCCAGCGACCCTCTACAAGCTCCCATAGGTCTGGGGTCCAATCGTGATTCGCATTCCACTTTTGGAGTATATGGTTTGTGTTGCCCCTATACCTATGCTTGCCTATTGCAACCTATTGTAATTCTACACTGTTTGCATTTCTGACTTTTACTTACCTATTTGTGGTTTGTGTATATATAACTTATGTATATTACTTACCTTCTTACTGAGGGTACTCACTGAGATACTTGTGGCATATTGTCATAAAAATAAAGTACCTTTATTTTTAGTAACTCTGTGTATTGTGTTTTCTTATTATATTGTGCATATGATATAAGTGGTATAGTAGGAGCTTTGCATGTCTCCTAGTTCAGCCTAAGCTGCTTTGCCATAGCTACCTTCTATCAGCCTAAGATGCTAGAAACACTTCTTCTACACTAATAAGGGATAACTGGACCTGGCACAAGGTGTAAGTACCTTTGGTACCCACTACAAGCCAGGCTAGCCTCCTACAGATTGGGACTGTTTTAGCTGCATAAAGGCACAGAGAAGAACGCTAACACTCTGATATACTACTATCTTAACCTTAACAGGATAGGAGTTGGCATCCCTTTGCAAATCACCCAAGAGAGCTCTGATCACCTGGCTAGCTCACTTGGAACACAGTCTAGGCAGTATCATTCACTTGACATCCAATCCTCTCCTACAGTGTGACACCCTCTCTGTCAGGCTGAGAACATGCACCATGACATTAAGAGTGACATAATTTGGGTGAAAAGGAATGTTTTGATGTGCCAGCAAGCTGAAAGGGAAAGCTTATGTCAGGAAAACTATTGCCAGCATTGTTAAGTCCTTCCCTCAGCTACAGCGATTCCCCTTTTCCTTGTACCCTTATTGGTTGCAGTGGCGTCCTCACTCCTGGTGGCTCTTGTGGAGGCTGTTGTTAGCACTAGCCTCTTAAGGTTTAACTACCACTCAAGATGGTGGCCGCAAATCTTTGTGAGGTCAGCGCTCTAGTGTTTCTACCTTAGTCTCGTGCTGTAGCCTCCCTCCAGCTGTTTCTCTCTGGGAGCCCTGGACTTCAACTGTCATCTTGAGGAGAATGAGCAGTGTTCCTGAGGCACTTCGTTTCATAGAGAATTCTTCTAGTTTAGAGTAAATCAATTCTTTTTCATGTTACAGTGTGCACACCAGGTACTTTTTCCATTCTGAAGAAGCTGAATTTCTTCCTTCTTCCAACAACTGGCTATCGGCTTCTGAGGGCAATTCGTTTGGGCTTAACAGAACTTCAAGCAACTGCAGTAAGGAATTCTTTTGTATGATTTCCAGACTTGCCAATATATTTATGTACATACATATTCAAAAACTCTTCTCCTTGCAGACTTGCCAGTCTTAGAGACAAACCTCAGTGCTCAGACCAATTCCTAGAGACTGTGATTGAGAAAACTGAACTTTGAGAAGGAGTTTTCGTTTCCCGTAAAAGACATTAATAGAGTGTATATTCGTGAACTTTTGAACTTTTCTCCAGAGAACCTTGGATACCTCTGACTCCTGGAGAAAAGAAGATATTAAGTTAATATAGTTCTCTTAGAGACAGGCTCGGCTCTCAAAAGATCCAGGTTAGAAGAATGATAGAATTGGGCAAATGTGAATGGCTGAACAGATGAATGCGCAGTAGGAATGTACTTATCTATGCTCTTATCACCCGACTGCAGGTCCTTCTTTTAAAGAAATCCCAAAAAGAAGAAAGGTGCAGGTTACAGAAGCACACACTCAATATCCTATCTTCAAGTGGGAAACACAGGTTCGAACTGGATCTGAAGGCGGTCTCTTTTTTCTATTCCCATTCCCCTTTTCCCCTAGTGGATGCAGGGTTCAGATAATCAGTTAAAGTCTGGGCATGCATCTGTTTGAGGGAGTTGGGGGAAAGGCATCTACTCCTGTGGAAATTTGATTTAATGGGTAATCTTCAGACAGCTTAGAACTTTCTAAAATCTCAGCCTGAAGGTATGTGCTCCTAAAACTGTTGCTTTTATGGAGCCATACTTTACTGCTATTACTAACAATCATCACCGCTTTCCGCTTACAAGGTTCAGGATGAACTTAGTACACTAGTTATCAGCAGGTCCAATGCCCTGGGGTGGAACACAAACTTTAGGTACTTCCTTGTGCCTCATCAAGATGCCTTATATTATGTGATGTTTTACAAATATTACCAGAAACCAAGGAGTAACTGAAAAGTTTTAATTTTTATCAAGTTTGTCCGGCATTGCTATTTTTGCAGTGTGTTAGTGATCATGCTGTTTGTTTTTTGGTTCCATGTTTTTATAAGTTGTTTTTTAATTATTAGATGTGCCATGGACCCCTGACCTTAGACACTGCTTATTTAAGGATTTGATTGCCTTTTATTCTCCATCTTATTCTGAATTATTTATGAGTACTGTGTGCCGTATTTCATGGATTTTGACTGAATGCGGGAGGTCATTTTATGCATCGCTTTGATTGTTTGATGTTTTTATCATGTGTGCCTTGATGTTAAGATGTCTTTGTATTAAAATGTTTGTATCTTTTACGATCAACCTGAGTCTAGCAGAATCAAGATTGTGATTATGACTTGCGGAAAACTTACCATATGTTTTTAAAGCACTTCTAGCTGGAGTTCTATCCTCTTTAACTGGAGTTCAAGGCCCTCTTGTGGCTGATTTTATGATAGCATTTTATGGGCTGAAAAATATTAAAAGAAAAATTCAGTGATATGTTTATTTTCTTGTTTTTTTTTAACAAATGTGTCTCTGTTTTGATGTTTTCACTCTGAAAATGAAATAATATCAACGATGTAAAAAGGAGTATAAAGAATTTTTTTATTAAAACTTTATTAAAAATGTATACAATAATCAATATTAATTAATAAGCATTACATTGTATGAATTACTGAAATATACATTTGATTAAAAATATTGGTGATTTTTGGAGAAAGAAGATAGATCTGCTTTACATATATTGATTTGCTTACCCTTGATAATGCCAATGGGCCCACTTTTTTATATTGTGATGTTGTGACCACTTGACAAAGTCAGTAAGTATGCCTGAGCTCAGAGGGTCGGACGCGGGGCCTGACCTTTAACCAACCCCACTGTACACTTGCAAAGGCCGTGCACAGTTGGAGATTGGCTGCCCACAGGGAGTTGGCTGCAGGGCCTTGTTGCAGGTCGGGCATTGGCTTTACGTATAGTAAAAAAAATACTTCACATAAAAAAAATCCTAGCAACTCATGACAACTTTGGTGAAAAATTAGGTGAACGTTTCAGTGACAATGTAATGTTTGCAACCAAAATAATTATATTATGTAGGTTTTGCATCACCCTTGCACCATGCAAGGTGACACAAGTGCGACGCAAAATCTAAGCTGGATTTATCAAGCCATGCAAGGCCACCTTCTGTGGCATTACATGACTTCATAAATCCAGAGTAACACAACTCAGTGGCAATCATTGTCTTGTGTTACTCTGGTCTATGGAGAAATTTCATGGGTGGACCATGGGTGTTCACATGCATCCATCTATAGATTTTGGTGCATTCCCAGATTTACAATTACTGGTAGACCTGCCAATGCGTCAAAATGCCACACCCCTCTAGGGGAGGCTTAACAAGGAGAAATATGTTTATTTGTCTTAATTTTTTCCTCTTTCAGGATAATGCCTCTGAGGATTGATTTTGTGCAGAAAGGCCAACCTTCCTGCACAAACAAATCCTACCTGCAACACAGACATGATTGCACCATGGTGCAACGGTACCTGAGGTAATACTAAGCAGCACATTGTGTGCCAGCACAGGTTGTAATGTAGCCATTTTTTAATATAGCTTCATGCGCGTTAGCTTAACATACTAGGCCACTGTGCACTTTGCCCTAGACACATTTTATTCAGCCTCGCACTGTTATTTTACAATAACCAGATTTACGGTCTTGCTTTTATTTCTTTCTATCACACTGTTTAGCTTAGTTCAGCACTGTGTTCTCAAACAATGCATTCTTGCTCACTCTGTGCTTCAGTCAAGGCTACAGTCTGGTACATTGCCCGTACACGTGGTAGAAGTTTAGTCTTTAGTGTTTGTAGAAAATACACATCCTTACATAGGGGCATTTTCTTAGAACATCTGCGTGTTAGTTATAAAAACACTTCGTAGTCCTAGTACAGGTCAGAGGGAGATTCCGACCAGGAACCTACAACAAGATGCTGACTGCCCCGTTGCAGATGCTGATGCAGATTACAGGCCTTTGCTCAGGTATGAGGGTTGATGTCCTCCCGGGGGAACTGAAAGGCAGGCTTAGAGCTTCCAATGCTGTGCTCAGAATATAACTTAGAGAGAACTTAATATAATTGCACCATGATAGTCTTATTCTTGTGCATCACTCTCATCGTTACTATTTTAATCCTACTGTGTTGTGTCATTCTGGTTATTGCAGCTCACGCCTTGCTATATAAAATGCAGTTGTTTTATTAAACCAATCTTTAAAACTTATACTGCCTTTGTCACTCCTATATGAGACTGTACTGTGTATGAGAGAACTGGTTGTGACCTGAGTGACCACGACTTCCCTGGGAAGTACTAAGATGTCATGCGCTCGGCTGCCCAATTGTCTCTTCCATTTAGGAGAGATGAGGCACTGCTAGTTAGCTGGAGCAAAACCCGGATTTGGGGTGACAAAGGTCCTTCACCGTGGGTCAGACTTAGTCCCCCACACTGCGAACGATCTTGCCGCCCAAAAATCCAGTAGTCTCATTAGGATAATGAGAGCCTACGGGACAAGGTAAAAGACAGGAATGTGCCAAATAATTAAAAATAGGGCACATTCCTGCCCTTTCCCTATCGCACAGCGCAGCCCAGCAAGAAGGCTTGCTGTGCGTCATGATTTCTTGATACATGTGCCTGCTAATTTTAGGCCTACAAGTTGTAGGATGCAAACTCTTGTGGTCTAAAATGTTAAGACTGGCTGACCTGTGGTACTTGACACCTACATGAGACAAACCTGGAAAAGGCACTTTGTTACTCACTCCAGGATCCTTCAGAGACCCAGGTCAGGAAAGCTAATCTTCCTGGAAACCATTTGCTGCTGGCACTGAGAGAAGAGATGACTTTGTTAGTAGAAGGAGTTTTCGGTGGTTTTATTCCCCTCCCAAGGTTTGCAATGATTGACCCATAGTGGGCTCCTTCCCACTGTTGGCGCTTTCTTCGCCTTGGCTGGTGCGTAGACAAAGCCTATAGCAGTGAGGTCCACTTAGTGCACAAGGTGGATTAGGAGGAGGGAAGAACACATACGTTTTGCTCAGAGATGCTTTAAGGCATAGGCAAAGTGGGCTCTGGCCTCAGGCCCCAGCCTTTCAGGGGGCCCTGATAGAGCCAGTTCTGTTGTGGAGAGAGTCTTGGCCTGAGGACCTTGAATAATCTTAAACAGATTGCTTTAAATACCGTTTACCTGTAATTAATTTTTAATGTGGATGATGTGTGAGAGTCTATTTCAGACATTTTGCAGCGAAATGTTGCCTTTCTTTCATGTAACATACATTAAAATGTTCCTTTTAAATCAGAACAATACCTCACATATGAGGAATGGGAGGGTGTCACAGAGATTGTTTGCAGTAATATCAGTGAGCTGCTGTTGTGTTACAATATTGGAAACACGAGTCACTATCCCAGAAAATTAGATGTGAACACATTTAGAATGTGGACCAGAGTGCCTGCGCACTGTCAGTAACCTGGCCAAAGAGGGCATGAAAGAGCTGACACTGGAACATATATTCAAAGCTGTTTCGATCAGGGGCCCCAAAAATATGTTTGGCCCAGGGCCCCCAAAATCCTTAAGATGTCCCTCGGAGGTAGTGAAGCCCAGTGGGTAAATAGCAGCTGAATTAGGACTGAGTGCAGCCTTTCAATGATGAGTCATTCGCCTGTAGTCTGTGCCACCCACACCCTCCACCCATCTGCACTACTGTGGACCATTTTGAGAAGTAGTAAATGTTAACATTGTGATAAAATTCTCTTAACGACTCGCCGTAGCTCTTAGAATGAACTTTAGCTATTATCATGAAATGACTGCTTCTATACCACAAAACCACAACAGCAAAGGGGTTCATGGCCTCTTTATTTCAATTTCAAGGCATAAATGGCTAGACAACACGGTCATTGAAATCCAATCTGGTGTGCTCGCAGACTGCCTTGACTGAGTTCGCTTTTGTTAGCCCCTGATCTGTGATGAAAGACTAAAAGGCGGTGAGTGAGTCAGTTTGAGAGCGATTCAAGCCCTGATGCGTTTCCAGCCCTCTCTTATTACAGACTTCCTTCTCCCTGGGTCCACTGGTTCCTTTCTGAGGTCCTCTTTACAGGCTGCCTGCTGGCGTGAGGTCAGGAGAGGGGAGAGCTGTAGTGCTAAAAAACCGAGCTGCCAAGCAAAGGGGGCACCATCTGCTATCTCCCTGCATCCCATGTATCTCATGTGTAGCTCCCTTTCCTACACCCTCATCTTTTTACAACTTGATGGAATGTGATGAAACTTGGATCAGCGGGATTGCATCCAACTATAAGGCAGGTGACATGCTGATTTATGGAACTACATCCTCACAGAGGTTAATATCATGAAAATGCATACAATAAAAAATCAGCTGATTCTCTTTTCTAGTAAAGCCACAGTCCAAAATGACTAAGCCCTGGTGTTTCCATTGCATCACGCAAGGCGATGCCTTGGAACGCAATGGCTTAAGTGACATTTACTAAGCCACAAAAAGACACCTTGTGTGGCTCTGCGTCGCTTAGTAAATTACTGTCTTACATTACTCTCTGTTGGAAAGGCGTTCCATGGGTGGAATGTGAGCATTCCTACTCATTTACCCAAGGATTTTGGTGCATTCCCAGATTTACTAAGGGTAGTAAACCTTCTAAACCCTTTTTGTCTTGAGTGGAGGTTTGTCCTGATTCACACCTTTCTTCCAATACCATTCCTGCCCAGAGTCCTCAAGAAGATCAGGAATGACTGGGCTCAAGTCATCCTTATGGCTGTTGACTGGGTTTGGAGAGTCTGGTATCTGAGCTGCTGACCATGTCCTTCAGTCCTCTGATCAGGCCACTGCTTTGGGAGGATCTTCTGTCTCAGCAACAGGGGAGAGTTCTCCACATGAACCCGTCAACTCTCTACCTTCATGAATGGAGGTTGAGCGGCGACAGTTGACAGCTTTCCACCTTCTGCTGAAAGTCCTCGATGTTATCTTGGCAGCTCCGCGTCCCTCCACCGAAGCGGTATACATCAGCTGATGGAGCAAGTTTGTAGCAAGATGTACAGCCAGACAGGCTGACCCCTTATCTGCACCCCTTACACAAGTTTTCTTCTTCATCCTTACCCTAGCCCAGCAGGGCTATGCATTGAGCACTTTGAAGTGTAATTTCTCTACTATCTCCACGTTTCTGCAACTGCTAGATCAGCCTCTAAAGTAAATCAGTTCCTTAAAGGTTTCAATATATGTTTCCTCCTACTCCCTTTGTTATCACTCAATGGGACTTTAACTTAGTGTGAGGAAAAGCCCCATAAACTCCAGCACCTACCTGCACTCACAGTAGAGGTCCTCTGTCCCGCAGCGCCTTGTCCCCGACGTGCCCACGGAAAGAGAAAGGTACGCAGTGTTACAACGATGTGAATACACAAACATTCACAGACAGTAACAAACAACTCTAGTCCAAACCAGGTGGGCAGGAACCCAATCTCGAGGTGTCGCGTGGGCTCTCATTATCCTCAATGAGACTACTGGATTTCTAGGGAGCAGGGTCATTCCTGGTGTGGGGGACTAAGTCCTACCCACTTGGAAGGACCTCTGCCACTTTAAATCCGGTTTTGCTCCGGCTAACTAGCAGTGCCTCATCTCTCCCAAGGGGAAGGGATGATTAGGCAGCCGAGCGCATGACATCTTTAGTACTTCTCAGGGAAGTCGTGGTCACTCAGATCCCAACCAGCTCTCTCATTTACAGTATGATCTCATATACAAATGACAAAGGCAGTTTGAGTTTTATACATTGTTTTAATAAAACAACTGCATCTTAGATATTAAGGCGTGAGCCGCAATAATCAGAACCATACAACTCAGTGGGATTGAAATAGTCACAAGGAGAGTGAAACATAAGAATAACGCTATCATAGTGTTAATAGGTTACTTTCTCTCTGAGTCTGTTCTATTTCGAGCACAGCCACAGCATGTTAAGCTCTAAGCTTGCCTTTCAGATTCCCTGGGGAGACATTAACCCTCATACCTGAGCAAAGGCCTGTGATCTGGATCAGCATCTGCAACAGGGCAGTCAGTGTCTGGTTGTGGTTCCCTGGTCGGAATCTCCCTCTAGCATGTATTAGGACAAGGAAGTGTTTGTATAACTAACATGTCAGTGTGATCACAAAATGTCCCTATGCAAGAATGTATATCTGCAATCCAAAGACTAAACTCCTACCACGTCTATTGGCAATGTACCAGACTGTATCCTTGACTGAAGCACAAAGTGAGCAAGAATGTGTTATTGAAAACTCCAGTGCTGAAGTAGGCTAAACAATGTGATATATAACACAAGACCGTAGAACTGGCTATTTGAAAAATAACAGTACGAAGCTGAATAAAATGCATTTAGAGCAAAGTGCACAGAGGCTCTATGCTGCGAGCAAAAGGAATAAAATACATCCAGGGCAAAGTGCACAAAGGCCTAACGCCTGAAGCTAACGCGCAAAGGATACATAAAATTGACCACACTACAGAGGGACCTATCAGGAGACAATGAAGAAGGGGAAAAGAATGCTGAAGGAAAGCAGAGAAGGCCTACGACAGCGAGGAACAGGACGGAGAAAAGAAAATCGGTTTCACATCGATGAAAAGAAAGGAGGCAGTCCGAATTGGGCAAGATGGCGGCAATGACCCCGTCGAGTCCCAAGACGTGGGGAGTGAGGACTGGTGGACACTGCCATAGAATACTTGTTAAAAATGGGGTCTTTGGTTGGTAGTCAGGTTACCCCCTGTCCAAACAAGGGCTCTCACTTTAGTGAGGGTAAGTCACACGTAATCTAATTTATCCTGTTTCCACCCTCTGGTAGTTTGGCACTGAGTAGCCAGGCTTAACTTAGAAGGCAATGAGTAAAGTTTTTGTGCAATAAATCATGCAATAACACAGTATAACACCACAAAAATACACTACACAGTGTTTAGAAAATATGGAATATTTATATGTTTAAATGCAGGTCAAAACAATCAAGATTTGATAAGTACACGTTGAGGTATCATTTTAGAAAATGATAAAAAGAGTCTTTAAGTCTTAAAAAGCAACAACTGTCTCTGGCAAGCACAAAGTACCTGGTTTGCATCGAAATTATCCGCAAGGGGCCGCAGAGGAGGAGATGCGTAGAAAATGGAGAGGTGTGCGTCGGTTTCTCTGGACGCACACAGACAATGCGTTGATAATTTTCCACGCAGGAAAGGCTTTGTGTCAATTTCCAGCATACTGACTTGGATCCTCTTCGGGTTTGCTTGGTATGCAGGCTGTGCGTCGGTTTTGTCAGGCTGTGGTCAACACAAGTGTTGTGCCACACAAGAGTTCTTTGCAGAGATGAAGTCTTTTTGGCCCTGAGACTTCAAAGAACAGGAGGAAAGCTCTATCCTTGCCCTTGGAGAACACTTCTTTAGCAGAGTCGGAGGGCAGCAAGGCAGCAGGGCAGCAGCAGTGCACCAGTCCTTTGCAGAAAAGCAGTCAGGTGAGTCCTTTGGGCAGCCAGGCAGTTCCTTTTGACAGGTTACAGGTTCAGGCCCAGAAGTATCTTTCCCAGGAAGTGTCTTACTTCAGAAGTGTCTCCGTTGGTAGGGTCAGAGGCCCTGTTTAAATACCCAAATGTGCCTCTGAAGTGGAGGAGACTTCAAAGAGTGGCTTAGAAGGGCACAAGGTCCCCTTTCAGTTCCACCCTCTCTGCCAGGGTCCCAGTAGGGGGTGTGGCAGTCCATTGTGTGAGGGCAGGCCACTGTCCTTTGACATGTGTCAGGCCCTGTAAAATGTAAAAAATTAGCACTTGTATAGCGCACTACTCACCCATTAGGGTCTCAAGGCGCTGTACTCATACCGCTATGGAACCCCTCCTGGCTTTTCCCTGTGAGGCGCCCACTCCTGAACACCCCCAGGGTGAAGCCAGGCTTCCAAGCACTGTTGGGGCCGTTGTGGAGATTAAGCAAGCTATTGCCCAGAGTTGGACCCATGAATTAGATTAGGCACCGAGGCGAGAATTATCTGGTCAAGGGGAATTGAGCCCAAGACCTGCCCAAGCGGGACTTGAACCCTGGTCTTGAGCTAGATCTTTGCTTCAGGGTCTGCCGCTCTAACCATTGAGCCACACTTCCCCACTTCCAGACCAGAAAGACCCATTCAGTATGCAGATGTGTGCAGCTGTGACTGATCATCCTGTGTTTGGGGTTGCCTCAGTGAAATGTGCAAGGGAGCTGTCAACTAAACCTAGCCAGGCGTGGATTGGAAGGCACAGGAGGATTTAAGTGTTGAGAAATGCTCACTTTCTAAAAGTGGCATTTCTAGAATAGGAATATTAAATCCAACTTCACCAATAAGCAGGATTTTCCAGTACCATTCTGGCCATACTATATATGACCTGGCTACTCCTTTCAGATCAGAATCTACCACTCAAACAGTGTATGAGGGTAGCCCTAATACTATCCTATGAAAGGAGCAGGGCTCACAGCAGTGTAAAACGAATTTAGGTGTTTTACACTACCAGGACATATAGAACACACATGTTCATGTCCTGCCTTTTACCTACATAGCACCCTGCCCGATGGGCTACCTAGGGCCTACCTTAGGGGTGACTTATATATAGAAAAAGGGGAGTTTAAGGCTTGACAATTACTTGCAATGCAATGGCAGGTCTGAGACATGGTTAGGGGGCTACTTATGTGGGTGGCACCAGTTCTGCAGGCCCACTAGTAGCATTTAATTTACAGGCCCTAGGCACATGTAGTGCACTTGACCAGGGACTTACAAGTAAATTAAATAAGCCAATTGGGTATGAGCCAATGTCACCATGTTTTAAGGAGAGAGCATATGCACTTTAGCACTGATTAGCAGTGGTAATGTGCACAAAGCCCTAAAGCCAACAAAAATGAGGTCAGAAAAAGAGGAGGAGGAAGGCAGAAAGTTAGGGGTGACCACCCTAAGGCTGTCAGGTCTAACAATACTCTATGGCCCAGCGTTGCGGGTGAGTGACTCGGGAAGGGGACGGGAAGCAGTACAGGGTAGAAGAGGCTTGGGTAGCATGTTTCTAAGTTACCGGGCCTCATGATGCTTTTTGCCTGCATGTTTGCCTAGGCCAAAAGAATAGACGTGACAACTTCTGTAAACATGTTGTAATACAGTTGTGTTGTGTAAGTTTGCGCCGTTTTTTGCATCAAATGTGGCGCAAATGCAGCGCTACAAAAATATAATTATGGGCCTTTTTCCCTGGGGCTGTGTGAACAGGATGTTTGATTAGGGAGGTTCTGCCTGGAAGAATACAAAAATACCTCACGTAGAGCCTATCGTTTCCCCAAAGCTCGACGAGAGGTCATAGAGAATAAGGTAAAGCACAGGCTACAGATGGGTGTTATTGAGCCCTCCCTCAGCAAATGGAACTCACCCAATTGTACTGGTGCCAAAACAAGATGGGTCCATTCATTTTTGTATTGATAGTAGAGAAATCAATAAAATATCCAAGTTGGACACCTACTCCCTCCCCAGAGTGGACACAATTATAGAAAGATTAGGGGAAGCCAAATACATCAGTACTTTGGACTTATGCAAAGGCTATTGGCAAGTTTCTGCATGAACAGGACAGTTGCAAACTGCCTACAAGGCATCCAATCCACAGGGAACCATACCATATAAGGATATCAAGAAGCGGATCCTTGAAAGATTAGGGGTGGACGAGGAACCGTAAAGGGTGAGGTTACGACAGATAAAGGAAGGACCACAGAAAATACCAAGAGCCCTGTACTATTGTGTTAAAGGCATGACTGACCATTGGCTTAAACCTCTAACAGTCACAAAGGAGAAAATCCTAGGAAAAATCAATTTAGAACAGAACTTACATTGCTACATCTCGCTGCTAGGCCTTCCTCCCACCAGTGCTAGGCCATTTTTTGACTATTTGGGGTAGTTCATGCTCAGGCTCCCATGCTTTGTTGCCCACAAAAGGTATCCACACCAAATTTGCATCCTTTTTTCCAACATTCTGGCGATTCCAAAGATACCCAGGGTTTTTCAAATCCCTTGGAGGGGAACGATAAATTAGCCTAAATACAGCTAAGTGTTGTTTTCTTTATGAAAAATGGGAAAAAACGTGCTACAGAAGAAAGTATCTGTTTTTTTCCCTGCAAATGACATCAGAAAACGGTTTGCGGTGCTAAAAATCACCATCTTCCCAGCTTTCATTAACTGACAGACTTGAATAAGAAAAAAACAATTTTCCAACATGGTTTTGGCATTTTACAGGAACATAGCCCATTTTTCCTATTTTTTGCACTTTCAACCTAATTCCAGCTAGTGGTAGAAAAGGGTATGAAACCAATGGTAGATCCTGGAAAGCTATACATTTCTGAAAATTTGACAACATTTTTCCAGGTGGCAGTGTATTTAAGTCCAAAAAGTGCAGCTGCACGCAGGATGATATTGGGAGTTAGCAAAGCTCTACTGGCCCATATGTAAAATCATCACCCAAAAGAGTCAAAAGTCCTCTTGCTTGCCATTGGGATGAGATGCTTTAGGCCATGGAGGTGGGGGGACAGGGAAGGAGGTAGGAAGACTGTTGTCCCCTTCAGTTGGGGTGGGGTCATAACCATGCCCATGGTGGTGGTCAGCCCACACCCCTCTTTATTTTATTCCTGGGTGAGTAGTTGGCTGTGTGCCCCCCATGTGGCTGATCGGGGGTAATTACCTCCATCTGCCCCCCATGGGGCAGAAAGACTGTGTCACTATTTATTTGGGGAGGGTGGGGGAATGGCCATGCCCATGGTGGGCAGCCCCCACTCCTCTTTAAAAAAAAAAAGAAGGTCCCTGGCATCAAGTGTGCTTTCTCCCCCGTAGAGAGCTCGGGAAATTACCCTATCTCCCCCACAGGGAGGAGAAATACTTTGGTCCCCATTTATGTGTGATGGGGGCACGATCATGCCCATGGTGGGCAGCCCCTACCCCTCTTTTATAAAGGAAAAAAATCTCTGGTTTCAAGTGGGCTATTGGGGGTAGTAACCAAAGTTTTTCTTCCCCCCTATGGGGCAGGAAGGGTAATTATCCTGATCTGCCCCCTGGGGGGAGGGAGAGAGCCCACTAGATGCCAGGGCATTTTGTAATGACCCCCAATCTGCCCCTCGGTGGACAGAAAGGCTGTGTCTATTTTTCAGGCAGGATGAGGGCGTTGGCGTGCCCATTCTGGGCAGCCCCCACACCTAAACTTTTCTAAGAAAAGAATCCCTGGTACCTAGTGGTCTTTATAACCCCCTGGAGACAAATTGGGGATACAAACGCCCATCTACCCCCTGAGGGAGCAAAAAGACTGTGCTTACTTTTGGAGGTAGGGTGGGGGCATTACCGTGCTCATTCTGGGCAACCTCCACCACTCATTTATAAAAAGAAAAAATCCCTGGTGTCTAGTGGGCTTTATGCCCCCGGCGGCAGATTGGGGGTAATAACCCCATCTGCCTCCCTGGGTGGGGGCAAAAAGACTGTGCCAATTTTTGGGGGGGACACTGCCGTGCCTGTTTTGGGCAACCTTCATCCGTAGACTTTTCTAAAAAAAGAATCCCTAGGGCCTTTTGGATCTTCAGCCCCGCAGGGGCAGTTTGTGGGTGACAACCCCCATCTACACCTAGTGGGGGCAGAAACACTGTGGGCCTCATTCTGAGGCTGGCGGGCGGCGGTCGCCGACCGCCTGGCGGGTACCGCCATATGGCCGCTCCGCAGTCGAAAGACCGCGGAGGCCATTCTGGCTTTCCCGCTGGGCTGGCGGGCGACCGCCAGAAGGCCGCCTGCCAGCCCAGCGGGAAACCCCTTTCCAGATGTACACTGCTGTGTGGGTCCCGACTGCATATATACAACATACCGATACAACATAACATTCTTCTTTTACCCCCCAAAAAAACAAAACCTTGAGATAAATCAGATGTAATAACGTTTGTGGCCTCTGGTCCTGGCCAAAACATGAGTAGCATCAGAGAGAGATAGAGACACATAGGAAAGAGTGGAGAGAGATAAAAAGAGATAGAGAGTGAGAAGAAGAGAGTCCAGCAACGATTCTGTTCAATACAAAATCTTCCAAACAAGAGGATCTCGTAGGACAAGGTTGGAAATGGTATCTCTCGGCTCCTTGGTTTGGACTGCTTCCCTTGTCTCATCTTGCTTTGCCAACTCTGGGTGTCTGCCGGAGTCGGAGAGCATCTCTGGGTCCAGTTCTGAGAAAGAGCACCACCAAGCTGCCTGAGGCAACACCACAGTTGAAGACGACTCCGCTGTGTGGAGTGCTTGGTCGGTGAGACCTCTTCATCAGTCTCCATTCCATTTCCTGGGATAGAGGGGAATCCATCCTGGACCTGTTCACAGGGGATCAGTAGTGCTTAAAGAAGGATATATCCCTTGTGATAGCTTCTCCAGCCTTCTGAGCAGTGATCATTGTCCCCTTTACTGACTGTACCTTGCACAGTTCAATCTCAAACTGGAGCATAAGCTTGCTCCAGGGATGTCAATTTTTTACTATCACCAGATCCCCCACCGTGATAGAACGTCGTTTCACTCTGCGGGCTCTGAACATGCAGTCATTCTGAGCATGGAACTGTTGCAGTGTTTCAACAACTTGTTCATATATAGCTGATGGCCCCTCTATCTAGGGAATGACATCACCCACTGGTTGGTTCAAACACAGGGAGCTGGGGCTAACTTGCGTTGCTGAGTGAGGTGTCAGGCGATAGTCCCTGAGGAAAGCATAAAGAGCACACTCCATATTTTGATCATTGGCTAAAGCAATTCAGAGCATTTTATTTAAAGTGTGCATGAACCCTCTGCTTCTACACTCGCCTGTGGCCAACATGGGGTAATCTTCTGGTGATAAATGCCCCAAGACTGTAGACATTCTGTAAACTCCTGACTCAAAAACAGAAGGCGATTGTCTGTGCGCAGTTCTTTGAGTAGCCCATGGGTGGCCATGATCTTCTCCAACCTAGGTATTGTTTGACTTGTGGTCATCGAGTCCATGACCTCAACTTCTGGGTATTTTGAAAAATCATCCAGTACAACTAACATGTGTTGTCCATCAGGAAGGCTTCTGAAATCTGCATTGGATCTCTGCCATGTGAGAGGTGGGATATTCTCCGCACAGTGGGTGTTGGACTTTTGTTGCTTATGCAGGATCATCCCCAATCTTTTTGCCTCCTGCCTCCTATTTTTTGTGACCTATTGCATTTGGCTTTTGAACTCTGAGCACTTCACCCCTGCTAACCAGTACTAAAGTGCATATGCTCTCTGTTTAAATTGTATGGTTAATTGGTTCATTCATGATTGGCATATTTGATTTACTAGTAAGTCCCTAGTACAGTGCACTAAAGGTGCCCAGGGCCTGTAAATCAAATGCTACTAGTGGGCCTGCAGTACTGGTTGTGCCACCTACATAAGTAGCTCTGTAATAATGTCTCAGACCTGCCACTGCAGTGTCTGTGTGTGTAGTTTTAACAGTAAATTCGACTTGGCAAGTGTACCCACTTGCCAGGCCTAAACCTTCCCTTTTCTTACTTGTAAGAAACCCCTAAGGTAGTCCCTAGGAAGCCCCAAGGGCAGGGTGAAGTGTATGGGTAAAGTAGGACATATAGGGCCTGATTCTGACCTTGGCGGTCTTTTCGCAAGACCGCCGAGTTACCGCCGCGGTAAAGACCACCGACCGCGGCGGTATGCCGCTGCGCGTATTCCGACCGCTGGGAGCGTTCCGCCGGAATACCGCCAGCAGCCACACTGGCGGTCGGCGGGAAAGTGGAGACTGGTCAACCTCCACCGCCACGCCAGCAGAACACCGCCCCCAGAATTACGACCCACATTTCTGTGTGGCGGTCTTCTGTTGGCGGTCTTCTGTTGGCGGTCACGTCCCTATGGCTCCCGTCGCCTCCCGGAGGACCAACGCACAAGGTAAGTTGATCGTCCGTGAGGGGAGGGGGTGGGGGGGTGTTGTGTGATGTGTGCGTGCATGGGGGTGTGTAGAGGGGGTGTGTGAGTGCGTGCATGCGGGCGGGGGGTGCTGCTGTGCCTTTGGGCAATGTGTGTAGTTCGGCGGGTGCGCATGTCGGCATGTATGTGTGCGGGTATGTGCCCCCGTTGTGTATGTGTGTGTGTAGGGGGTGTGCATATGTGCATGTTGGGGGTGCGTGCATGTCGGGGTGCGTGTATGTGCATGTCGGGGTGGGGGGGGGCAGGGGGTTCGTACCACCTCTGGGGGGTGGCAGGGGGGTGGAGGGTGTGGGGGGAGGACTCGTGGGGGGCAGTGGGGGGTGGGGGAGACCCCTATCAGTGCCAGGGAAGGAATTCCCTGGCCCCGATAGTGCCTACCGCCATGGTTCGCATGGCGGTTCCCGACCGGCAAAAACCGCGGCGGTAAGCAGGGTCATGATACGGTTGGCGGTCTTGGGTCGACCGCCGGGCCGGAGTGTGCGAACTCCAGCCCGTCGGTCATGACCGCCGTGGCGGTCGGAGTGGGGAAGTGGCGGTCGATCGCGGCGGTGACCGCCGCGGTCAGAATGCCATTTTTCGGACCGCCGGTCTGTTCGCGGTCCGACCGCCGCCTCTCCGCCGACCGCCAAGGTAAGAATCAGGCCCATAGTAATGTGTTTTATATGTCGTGACATATGTCCTGACAGTGAAATATTGCTAAATTTCGGTTTTCACTGTTGCAAGGCCTGTCCTTCTCATAGGTTAACATGGGGGCTACCTTTAAATATGATTAAAGTGTAGATTCCCTTTGGGAGCGGATAGATATGTGGAGTTTGGGGTTTCTGAGCTCACAATTTAAAAATACATATTTTAGTAAAGTTGATTTTAAGATTGTGTGTTTGAAAATGCCACTTTTAGAAAGTGAGCATTTTCTTGCTTAAACCACTTCTGTGACTCAGTTTGATAGTTGGGCTGGTTGCTCCTCACACTAGACAGTGACACAAAGGGAGCTGGTGTGTAGCCTGCATCTCCCTCCTAGCCATCTGTGCTAGGAGGGAGGGGAGGAGTGGTCACTCACACCTGAAAGGGCTGTGCCTGCCCTGACACAATGCAGTCTCCAACCCTCTGGTGTGTGTCTGGGGAATGGCCTGGGCAAGGAAGGATTTCACAAACAAGAGAGACTTTTCTTTGAAGTAGCCTACTTCAAAGGGCAAAATGGGTATGAGAAGGGCACCCAAAACCACAGACTTTAGAACACTTCTGGAAACCAAGAGGAACCTCTGCCTGGAGAAGAGCTGAAGAGCTGAGGAAGAAGAGCTGCCCTGCCTGTGACTGTGATTTGTGGAGCTATCCTGCATTTGCTGCTTCTGCCTGTGCTAGAGGACAAAGTCTGGACTTTGTGTTGCCTTCCTTCTTGTGAAGATATCCAAGGGCTTGATTTAGAGCTTGCCTCCTGTTGTTTGAAGTCTCAGGAACAGCAAGGACTTCTCTCTGCCAGCACCTGGAGCCTCTGGAGGGACTCCTACTCTGGCAAGCAGTGCCCATCCAGTTCCTGGGGCCCTGAGAAGAGAAGCTGGCAGCCCAAGAGTGTGAAATCCACCCACAGACCGCCGTGCGTGGAAAAGACCGAGGTGACTCTGATCTGAGGCTGAAAAATTGCTGCGCTGCTGGCTTCGTGGCTGAAAATCGACGCTCGTCTGCAACGCGACCAGAAGATCAATGCCCACGGCTGGAGAAATGACGCGCAGCATTGCTAACGGAGGCTGGTGAGATCGCAACCGGTGCTGCGTGGTTTTCGGACCATCATGTGGCTGAATTTCTGACGCAAACACCGCTGGGCATGTAAAAACGACGCAAGGCCTGCCCGGACCCGAGAGTGCTGACGGATCGACGCATCACTGTCCTGCGGCGAGAAGAAACGACACACGCCGACCCGACTAAAGGAGAAACAACGCAAGGTCTCAGTCGTGAGTGATATTGACGCATCGCAAGCCCTTTTTGATGCAATCTCACCCATGCAGGGTTATTTTTGACACACCCAAGGTACATTTTCACACTAACAGCATTAGCGTTGTGTTTAAAACTACATGAAGACTCTTTTTGCTTTTTAATTGATAACTTGACTTGTGTATTGTTTATTTTTGTCATTTTGGTCTTGTTTTGTTTAGATAAATATTTTTCTTAACCTGTGTTGAGTTCTTTTGTAGTGTTTTCATTAAGTTAGTGTGTGTGTTGGTACAAATACTTTACACCTAGCACTCTGAAGTTAAGCCTACTGCTCGTGCCAAGCTACCAAGGGGGTAAGAAGGGGATAGCTGAGGGAATTCTCTTTTACCCTAACTAGAGTGAGGGTCCTTGCTTGGACAGGGGGTAACCTGACAGCCAACCAAAGACCCAATTTCTAACAGTGGGCAATTATGAACTATGCATTCAACCATGTTATCTAGATTGGGAAATCAGACCTTGCACCTCAGCCGGTGCTTCGACTTAACAGATCCTTGATGAGCAAAGTAAGTGAGGTCAATCGCCTTTTGCTGCAGAGGCTTGGGAGCCACTAAACGAGAGCATCTCATAAGGCAACCTTCAGGAGACACAGCCAGTTCTGTGCGGATGTTATGAAGGAGTGTTTAATGTCACCCTTGCTTCTTCTGTATGATATGAGGTTTTGTCGATAAATGTGTATCTTCTTCCTGAAGCTACACCTGAAACTGGAGACACTCATCAGTAGCTGTGGCCTTGAGGATTTCTGCTAGTGAAATGGGCAGCAGCCGGAAACATTCCACAACCAGCCGAATGTACACTTCTTCAGAGTCCACCTCTTACTGTTCGGTGGCCAGCTGTCCATGTCTGTTGGATTCTGGGTTCCAGTGCGATAGACAATGGTGAAGTGACACTCCTGAAGTTGCAGAATCCATTTTCTGATCTTTGGCGGGGGTCTTGAGGATGATCCCATGAACAGTGAGATTATGGGTTTGATCCGTATGAACAATGAAAGGCTGGCCCTATAGGTGGAAATGATGGCAGCCCTAGTATTCAATGAGGGATACCGTTGTTATGTCTCTGTCAGCGCACAGCTTGTGTACAGCACTGGAGCCCATTGTCCTGTGATTGTGACAATACCGGCCCTGGGCCAGTTAGACTTCCATCCACACACAGTTCTGCTTCTCCGGCGGGATCAAGGTACACTAGGATGGAGTCAACAGACAATGCTAGTATTGCCTCTTAGAAGGCATTTTCTTGATCTGGTCCCTAATTCCAGACTGAATTAGCCTTTGTTAGTTGTCTCAAAAGGGGCTATGAGATTGGTCAGGTTTCAAATGAATCGTCCATAATATGTGACCATGCCTAGGAAGCTTCTCACTCCTGTAACTGTAGTGGGCGCCGGTGCTGACTGTTAGCCATTGACTTTTAGCCATTGCTTCTCCCACCCACTCTTTCATGGCACTCCAAATCCCTTGCAGGTCTACCAGCTTTTTATTTATTTTGATATTTCTAGAGCACAACAGCGGGTATATTTCCTGCTGGGGTGCTCCGCAGTGTGTTTCACATTTTCATGCTTAAACAAATAATTTTTTTCTACTGATCCATATTGCACCCACTATCTTGGAACACTAACGTAAAACACTAAAGGATGACGGCATGTGTGCATTCAGCATCACTTATGTATCTGCCACCATCAAGACACAGCCATGGGCAGCAGCCAAGTCATCACAGCTTTATTTATTTATATTATTTTACCTATTCCCCCAGTGGAGCACAGCATTGACAAGAAGCATTTGGCAAAGACAACAGGTCAACCAGGCAAGACCTATTGTCTTTGCCATTGCTTGTTTTTAGAAATGTTGCTAACTTCTGCCATTTTCAAAATGTGGTTAAAACCAGTTTGTCCAGTGTGGCTGATTGTGGGGATTTCCAGCACTAAATTTTCTTCAGCTTCCCTCCAACTTAAGAGAGTTGGATGAGATAAGAACTTCCCCTATAACTATTACTCTCTCAGAGACAAAAGGTTCCACTGACACACTGATTAAAAGTTTAATATTATACATGAAAATGACAGTTTGATCTTCCCTCTATTTAACAGGCACTTGGTAAAGGGAGGGACATTTTTTATGTCAGCCTTACAAAGACAGGTCTGGCGTTTTGCTATTCTATTGCATGAGAACATATGCATGGTAGAAACAGAAGCCCACACAAAGGATAAAAAGCGTCATACTGGCATATCTTTCAAAGATGGGGATAGCAGGAAGGGTGATATTCCCTTTGATCAGGAGATGGCTATCCCCAGGGTCGAACTGGCCTATTGTGCAACCAGGAAGTGGCTGCTGGGCTGGTCTAACAGGTAAGTTTGGGCGTGTTTGTTTGGCTGTTTGGGAGACTTTTTATGGTCTGTTTGGCTGTTTTTTACTGTCATTTTCCCTGATATTAAAACAAACGTTGCCTGCAGCAAGCTCAAATCCATGCAGACATGCGTACCGTGCAAATCACTTAGACAGCCTGTCTTTACAAGTTCAAAAGAGCCCCAATTTGCAAACATCGGTTCATATGTTTAGCTTTATAATTCACTATTGGGGACCACTTTTATTTTGGTGCCCCTGACATTTATCTGTCCGAGTCTGACCCTAGCTATCTCTGATGAGAGTGGGTCGACTTGGGGGTTTGTGCCAGGGAGCCTAGGGAAAGGATTTTGGTCAAACGCCTTATAGGCACCCATAGGAGCCTCATTGGAAAACTAATCAATAGTTCTTCAATATGATAAACAGATAATACCTATATAACCATAAATCTGTAAGAGGGCGTAAGCGAGGACAACAGGAACCAGGTAACAACAAGGAAAAGATAAGCAGGAATAAGGATGCAGGGAAACACTAGACTGGAGCCCGCAGTTGGCTGGATTGGGTCTTCCTCAGCTTGGAATCAGCATCGTCCATTTTATGGTGGTCATTATGTACTTGGCGGTGTGGCCCGCCAAGTCGGTGGTGGTGGGTAAACCGGCCAGCCGGCATGGAGGGCCACACCGCCACATAAAGAACCCCATGAGGTCCGCCATCGGCAGCCCTCACTCACCACCAGGCTGCCTCCGTCAGGCAGCCTGGCGGCTGTCAGAATCATTATCCAACAGGGCAGCGGTGCTGCCCCTTGGATAATGATTGCTCAGCCACCAGCCAGGGAAAGGCTGGCAGAAGGGGTGCACCGGGGCACCCCTGGGGGCCCCTGTACTGCCCATGCACTTGGCATGGGCAGTGCAGGGGCCCCCGTGCAGTGCCCCATCACGCAGGTCACTGCACAGGAATGTTCTTTATGCGGCTGGTGGGGATCCGGGGATGCTGGCGGTCAGTAGTTTGACCGCCAGCATGAACACAGAGGTTTCGACCACTGTGTTCATAATGAGGGCCTATATTTTTAATGGTATGTGTACAATAACCGACTATAATATGAGAGTATATTATTGATGACCTATAAAGCAATCTTTAGATATCAATATGAACATTGCTGTATTCAGACCTTTGCTTACCATTCTATTGGAGAAGGTGGCCTGCAACCCCAAACCAGAACTTTCAAGGAGTGGGCAAGGAATCAGAAAGGGGAAAAAAAAATTTGAAGTGAAATAAAAGCCAGAATTGTGGGTGAACCAAAAAGAGAAAAACAAAAGAAAGGTGAGGGGACACAAAATCTGGGTGTGAAGTGCAGTGCATCAGAATGGCAAAACAACTAAAAACACATTGCCAGATATCTACTACACGCCATGACTCTACGGAAATATGATCCTGCCTCCCTTAGCCAAGAACTGATCGAGTGAGATTGTGAGAATGGGGTGATAGCTCCAGGAGACATCCTAAGAGCTGCTCATGAGTGTAACCTTTTAACACTGACAGGGAAACTGCTAGGACAGACTCCATGTCAGTCTGCATATTAACAGCAGTGATACTTCCCTGGCAGCACAAGGTACTGGAAGGAGCTATCACTCAGCCGGAAAAGGTATCACATATAGAGTAATGCATTGCTGCCCCTCGTTTGTGTGTCCAAAACTAAATGTTATGCCCGCAGCCTCTACTTGGAGATGCGTTGTAGGTACTGAGCTGAAAGAGGTAATCCCAATCAGAAATAATTCTGCTTGTTAGTGGAACCAACAAGCAAGGGATTTGTGGTCATCCTATGAGATTCATGAGCCAATCGGCTGTCGATGTTGAGGGCTTCTTGCAGCGCTCTCCATGAAGGAATAATACAGACCATACGCTGTGACCTAATGCGTTGTTAATAGCAGCCTCATAGGGTGCCATGAACACCATAATTTGTACAAGGTCATGGCTGTTGGCCGCACAGCATCAGAGGTTTATTGCAATGCAGGCACTATGAAGGCAAACATATTGCAGCATTAAATGGTGCTACCCACAGCTTTTACGCGCGGTACCTGCTCCAGACTTAATGAAAGTGACTATTTATTCCCACTTTCAGCGCTCTCAGACAAAATGCATTATGTGTTTACCTTGTAAAAATGGAGAAAAAAAACACCCTGGTGCGTAATAAGCAATTTTCCTCTCAGCACAATGTTCTTAGACCTTGAATTACTTCACAAGAAGTAGTTTGGGGTGAATAATACAGGGCAGAATGGCTGGAACATGGCCTTTTTGATGAAGTATGGAACCCTAGGTGTTCAGGGTAGACTGTGTGGAGAAGGGAAAAATGTAAACAGCTCAAATGAAAAATAGCAAACAGCTACTTATAATGAAAGACTAGTATATCCAGGAACCTACTTCTCATCTCAGTGAATTTATTATCATATTGTTTAATATGAACATAGGAGGGATACATGCAGTGACAGAGATGGACTGCCGTCAGCTCTCTGATCTTTCCTGAGAATGGATTGATGCCATTTTGTGTGTTTTTAGATAATGAAGGAAGTGCTTGGGTTTCAAAATGGTGGCTCATACTGTCGAATGAAATACTCAAAAAGATTGGTCAGGCAGTAAAAGAAACTTCTATGAGGAGCCGCTGTTACCCATGACAGAAGGAAGAGCTTGCAAAGTATACGGAAGGTATGTAGTGCCGCACACATAGCGTGGAAGATAGAGTAAAAAAATAAGTAAAAAAGAAAATAGCATTAAGGAGCCCTGAGAACTATATAAACAAAAATAAAAAGAGCCGGATTTTACTGACTGACTAAAGCAGCATCTAGAATTCTTTGATAATGTTTTTGCTGTATTAAATGACTTCCACAGTCCAGGGATTAGTCCCAATTGGCTTTTATTGGTTGATTTATTTGGGTCGTTGGTGTTGGAGTGTGTCTTTTAAAATTCATATTAACATGAAAAGCTTGCAATATATTGTGTAATAAAGCTGCATAGAGAATGCGTTAATGTAGAAAATTAATATACGCGTTTAAAATGTGCCCACGGGGAGTGGCCAACAATGTATACGAAGACTAATGAAACGTATTAATGATGAACTAATTATGTACTAATGTTTGAATTTGTATTAGCGTATCATAATTAGAGCTATGTATTTGGGTTTTCTTAACTAAATTGTTAGGCCTTAGTTTAGCGAGGGTCTGGGCCGAGTTGCCTGGTCTCATATTAAACTGTGATTTTCCTAACGTGCAATGTGCTGTCTTCCTGAAGAACACGAAACTGTACTTTTCCTGAAGCTAGAGATGTGTGTGCAGCCATAGTGAATTCTTTCTCATGGGACCCGACTTGCTCAAGGAGACATTCTTGCTGAATTCAACAGTGTAATTCGTAACAGGTGCAAGGCTGCCTGGAGTAGGAGAAAACATTGGGACTACTGACTGGAGCGTAAAGTGTAACTTTTCTTACCTGACATTCCAACCGATGAAGACGTCAATAACATGGGCCAATCAAAGGCATGAGAACTGTGTTCTGTGGAAAATTCTAATGAGGTGTGTGAAGAATTATTGGACAGAGATAATGATGCACCAAATATTATCCAATGGGGAATTAAGGGCTAGTTTTTATATAACCGCATAACCCGAGGAGAAATCAGCCATTACTGGACATTCCACTTAAGCCATACTTTGCCATTGCTCTTTTGAGCCTTTGCTGTTTATTCTTCCTGATACTTTAAACCATCCTCTAAGTCCTTACTGATGCTTGCTTCTCCTCCATATGAGAGAAGAGCCTTATTCTTTAGCTAGGCCATCCTGAGACTTTGTCTTGTCCTATCTATGCTGATGGTGAATCGACTGATGTCCTGAGGACGAAGACTGACGATGTTTCCTGATTCGTTGGAGGGGTAACTATCTGATGAAAATTTTTATTGTCTGTTTGCCTTTTCTTTCTAGGTACCAACTGCTCTTTTGATAGAGGCCATAGTTAGACATTTTCCAAATTTGTGTTTGCTAAATTGTTTTGCATGAAGCCCAACATGCCGCTGCTAATTCGAGGTTAGTTAAGGTGCTCACTAAAATCTGACACAAATAGACAAATGACTGAGTTCTTGCTTTGTTGAATCTTGTACTCTGAGACTTTGCTAAACTGCTTCTTATTAATGATGTATTAATGCTTAATGAATAGTCTCTATGCGTTGATTAACTGTGTTCAAATTATGTATCTGAAGAGTTACTAATGAGATTGATTGCTAATGAGATTAATGGAGATGACTGTTAGATTGGAATCAATAGGGAATAAATATCCTAACACTTAACTAGATTTGTGAGTTATTCATGGCCGAAAGGTCATGGTGATTTCATTATTGATTTCTATTAAATGTTATTGATTATCTTGTTGATTAGTTACTAAAAGATTGATTGGGTTATTGAGATATTGATTTTGTGATGCCAGAAAGATACCTCGTACTGGGAAGTCTCCGAACGTGGTCAAAAGGTTCATCGGCCTAGGTGTGTCTCCTTGTAAGTTTACTTATCAAGGTTCTGACGCGCTATCATTGGATAATGCAACCAGCCCTCTCTTGATGCATAGGCTGCAGCAGGATGTAATGAGCTCTGCTGTGGATCAGGCGGTATCTTACTGGAAGATTCTAAAATTCACTACTCTACCCCTGTTAATCCAGCAGGTGTTCTGCAGAATTCTATTGGGCTCTTAGCCCAGGTACCATAGATCGCTAGCCCATCCCTTGCTGACAGTATATGGATACATGGGGTCCTATTCACAAACCTCAATTTGCACCACATTTTGGAGTACTACAAATAAACTGCAAAATGCTATTTTCAAACTTACGTTCAAAGTTTCCAGCTCCACCTCTTATATATTCCATATTTTTCAGTACAGAGATCTCCGACCTGACTGCGGAGTCTCTGCACACATTACTATACATTGTAGTAGTAAAGGTAGAAGGGATATAACAGAGTGGCTGGAAAATGAGAAATACTTACCACTAATAGGGAAGGGCTTATGGAGGAATACAAACAGGTTTATAAGTGGCTGGGAAGGACTTAGGGAGGGGCATGCACTTACCTGCAAAAGAAAAACCACATTGCTGTTCAGAAACTGCACTACTAAAGTTACTGCAGCCAATATGGGAAACAAAACCATATTAAATTACTCTTTCTCAGAGCAGAAGTAAGTCCAGCACCATACATGGCCAACCACTGGTATTGCAACACCATCCCATAGAAAATATTTCACGGAGAGATTTAAAAGAAAACCCCATCGCAAATAAGTTTAAGTCAAAATGAAACTCTTAAAGTAGTAAAAAATGTAAATAAATAGTATTTAATATTAACAACAAAATAATACATATATATTATTTTAATTTAAAATATGTTAACAACTTCTTTTTATTTTAAAAATAATGTAACATGAAATTTAAATAAAATATAATTACACATTTCTTAATTAATTCTGTACATCATAGCTAAAAATTAATAATGCACAATCAATACATTTAATATTTTCATTTTATGTTTTTGATTGTGAACTTTTGAAATAAAGTATTTAATATAATTTGATGTAGTAGAATTAAAGTAATATTTAAGTTA
Organism: Pleurodeles waltl; assembly: GCF_031143425.1. Classification (NCBI taxonomy): domain Eukaryota; kingdom Metazoa; phylum Chordata; class Amphibia; order Caudata; family Salamandridae; genus Pleurodeles; species Pleurodeles waltl. The sequence continues at coordinate 1,000,721,013 of NC_090450.1, read as the reverse complement.
AAATTAGGTTACCCTGTTGTAGCATTTTTTTTCTTTTGTTTAACATTTAAAACAAATAAACATATTTAATTTGCAATACTTTTAACACAAAAAGAGTTTCACTATTTTTTTAATTGGACTTTTTTACTATTCCCTATACTTTACTATGGAGAGACACTGCAACATTAAATGCCATTTAATCACTGTCTGTTTATTGACTAAGCCTGGAGACATTTCAGGAAAGTAAACTTAGAACCAAGTGGTGGAGATTTATATAAAAAGAGTACAACACTTGCAACACACCTGTAAATGAAATGACTGATTGTTCACAACATCACCACCCATTTCTAACTAACCATCAATTTAACACCAATCAACTACAGCTAGGCTGAACACATAAGACTTGAGCTCACACACACATGCAACAAATAACTTTAGCCATATTCACTATATCCCTGAAAACCTTTGTATGTTTAGTCCTTACTTTGAGGACCTAGTATTTTAAGATGAGGAGAGAGAGGGTTTTAGGTAGGCCTGGGCGGAACTAGCGGAGGAGTTTTTCTTTGCATAATTCTAAAGAATTACAAAAAAACTCAGCAAGATTCCACGAAATTCCTTTGAACAGGCGGAAATAGGCACATCACATTTCTCGTCCTCTGATTTAGTGCCAGGAGCTTGTTCCACACTGAAAATTCAACACAAACAGCATGACGTGGCATACCAGAAGGCACAGCTTCATGAGTTGATTTTACTGCCACTCAAGTAGATTTTTATTGTGAGCAGAAGCTTTTTGTTCATGAACGGTCTCCACTGCCTGCATTGGAGAAATTTCACCCGGTGTCCTCTTAACAACCGAAAATTTCTCTCTGGAATGGCACATCTCATTCGCAATCAACAACTTACTTTTTGTGCGTGTGAGAAAAATCTCCCCAACACGGTGGTTGGTGGAATTTGTATGGAACTCCGTGTTACAGGTGAAATGCAGAGTGGCCAAAATTACACCAACTCCACCGGTGGAGAGGAATGTATCTTCCACTCCTAGATTTAAGGATCAACATTTTTAGGATGTCGATGGAAGCTGCTATTGACAGATACCATAAGTTACCTGATGTGATCTTGAACATAAGTATGGGTGCATCCTTTTAATGGACACTTATACAAATGTTTCTAGGTGTTGCCTAATTACTTACTACTAAAATATAGAAATATAAATATTTACATATGTTTTTTGTCACAGGCTGGCATAGCACTATAAATAAACAAGTCACTATTCCACACTGCACCAAGCACAATTCCGTTCTTTGACTCTCAGGTATCACACAGGCATCTGTACTTGATCACTTTAGCTAATTGATTAGTTTAACTTACATTTATTTTTCATTTAAATTATGTGCGGTTACCTCAAGGTGAAAAAACACAATAGTTATTAAATATGTTTCTCTAATTAGCCACATCTGTGACCCTGCCAGACCATTCATTAGCCCTCCCCTAGGGTACTCAGGATTACCATTTCCCACATTTTTACACACTTCAGTCTCGACATGTAAGTGAAAACATTCTGGAAATGCACCAAATAAACAAGGTCTTGCATCAAGACCATCTTCATTTATAAGTCCTTGAAGACTCATTTGCACCCCCTGGGAATCCAGCCACAGACACCTGAGGGGGTGCGTGTTGCGAGCAACTCACCTGAACTCCAGGTGGTTCTGATGGGGTGACGATAATCCCCAAATCCCAATGAGAACTGACAGGGCAGCAATGAATGCAATGCTGCAACCCTACAAGTTTCCAAATGGAAGGGTGGTTGCGATGAGAGAGACTTCTGTATATTTGGATTGCTGTACTCTGGACATTGCTGGGCTCAAGGTCATCTGGATTCTGGTTCTGGATTCAGGATACTGGCAATCAGAATTATTTAGATACAAGGGTCTGGACTCAGATTTCCCTGTAATGAAACCACACTTTAAAATAGGAAAATGTAAACAGACCTATGACATTAACTAACGTCAAATCAGCATACCAATAATTCACACTAGAAACATTCCTCAGTGTGATTCAGTGTGCTTCAAGAGTTATGCACGAATTATCATGAACTGGAATAATCATGTACAAGAATTTCACTGTGAGAAAAGAACTGGGTTAATCACAACAAAATTACTTCGCATTCTTCAGTAGTTCAAAAGTCTCAAGAGTTCAAAGTTCATATGCAGATATGCAATGGTAATCAGATTATAATTTTCGATTGTCTCAAACGTCTTTAGAACACCACCATCAGATTCTAATCGAGAAAACATGGATTGAATAACAACTATGGGCAGAAGATCCAGGAAGGTGCAGCTCCTCCAAGAAATATGACTTTTCTCTAATGTCTTTTCAGCCACAAGATTGATCCGAATATTATTTCTGGCTTTAGATAAAATGGATTAATCAGTGCTAATCAAGAGCTCAAATTAAACAGAAAAACTTGTGTTACCTTATTTGGGATGACTCGTGTCTTTTTGCCAGTGCAAGAAAGCGTGAGGCGAGAGATGATTGCAACCTGCCTGCCTTTTACAAGTACTGTGGTAACTGCTGAGAAGATCTGGAATACTAGGTCCGAACTCAGGAAGTGGATCGCTGTGAGGGGAAGCCTGTCGCTGTGACGGTATGGATGCCGCTGTTAAGAGAGATGCCACTGTTAAGGGAAGGCTGCCGAAGACTGGAGACAGGTAAGGGTCTCTTCCAAGTTGAATGAGGCTAGGCAGGATTTAGTCTGAAATGCCGGATTTTATAGCCGGCCCGAACCAGAGGCAAGGAAACACATGGGGAAAACAAAGGAACTTGTTAGTCATTCTTGTAATTGCACATGTTTCTCAGCTGTCTTTTTTCCATTAGGAGGATCAAAGAACTGGCAGATGTCGACAGTTGACATGTGCTTCCTGGGTTACCTGGGTGAGGCCCAGGTGTTCAGAAGTTATCTTGACAACAAGCATTGGTCTAGATCTGCTTTAAACATTGCTATTATGTTAATAACTGAGTTGCCCCCCAATTTTTGAAGACCTCTTCCCTATACTGAGGGGAAGGAGAGAGGTTGGAGACTTGCAAGTCTAAACTTCTGAGTACATTAACACTCAAATTTTGTGAGTATCCAAAAGTAGTATCATTACTCAAAAGTGGAAGAGTAATTTACACACGCAAATTACTCTCAAGTGTACATTATCTTTGTGAATAGCTCCAATGGTTATGGATTTTACATTAATCCAAATGATGATCCATCCAGTTGGGGGCAAGGCCAGCCGTCTGCCATGATGGCCACATACTACGAGAGCTCCATTTCAGCATGCTCTCATCCCCCTAGATCCTGCAAAGATCCTACAACAATAGTGCGCAGAGGAACCACGGACGGGCCGGCCGGCCTTGGAAGTGTACAGCACTGGTGGGGGAGATGGCAGGCACACGAATCAAGGAGAGAAGTGAGCCAGCCTTCCGGTGGGCCATAGACAAGATGGCGGCTGGAGCGACATCAGAAGGCAGCAGATGCAAGGCGAAGTTGCAGCGGGAGCGAGGTTTGCTGTGTCTAAGCCAGTGAACTTTTCCAGGAAGAATGGGTGGGAGCAGAGGGTGATCCAGACTTGTGGCAGCAGAGATGACCCAGTGAGGGAACGAGATCCAAAACAGACAGGGCTAGCTCGGAGGAGGTGCCCGGAAGTTGGGCGGTGGACCTGGGACCTGATCGTTGGGGAGGTCAAAGGTGAGTGAGGGAGCGGTCTCCTTCCCCGTTTTGGTTCCTGTCCAGTCCAAGATCGAGGTGGGGACTGGGCTGCACAGGTGTTGGCCGGATGTCTCAGGGCCCTTGCCCATGGGAGCAGTGCCACCCTGCTTGGTCCATGAGGAGAGGGCCACCTAGGAGCAGAGGGGATCAGCAGAAGGGCACATCTGGCCAGGGTTGCCCGGTGGGCCCTGGACCCCCGTGCCCTTCTCCTGCCACAGCAGCGTAGTGGCTGAAGCAGACTGATTGACTAGTGGTGCGGGGACCCTGGGGATGCATCAGGGAGGCCCAGCGGAGCGGAGGTGGGGGAAAGAGGTTCCCCATAGGCCAGTCTAAAAAATATCCCGTGAGGAGTGGTGATCGGTTTCTGTGGGGGATCTGGGGGGCACCGAAAGACTGCCAGACGGGGGGGGGGTCAAAGTGAAAGGTGCCAGGACTGGGGCTGGGGTTAGGGAGGTGGTAAAACCCGGTCCAGGGGGCCTCATGACAGCAGAGGGCAATAAGCAAGGTGTGAGGCCATGGTCAAAGGCAAGACACCAACATCTTCACAGGTCAACAGCTTGTACAGATACACAGTGAGTATGGCAGCGTCCTGGGGGGCAGCAGGCCACAAACGACGAGGTGGCACAGGATGGTGAACCATATCTGGGATCTATTATGGCAGGCATTCAGGACTTCTGGGGATCGATATCATCGATAGAACCAAAACTGGATGCTTTAAAAGTAGAGGTCAACATGCTGCAGGCTTTAGAAAAATCTCTGAGAAGGTAAAGGTGGCGGAGACCCACATTGAGAGACTATTGTCGGTCACGAAGAGGCTGGAGGAACAGGTTTGGTCCCTCACCAAACAAAGTTCAGCAATGGCGGCCAGACTTGAGGACCAGGAAGGGAGGGCCAGAAGGAACAACATTAGAATAGTGGGGGTGCTGGAGAGCATGGAAGGCCAGAGTGTGGACCTCTTTGTCGAGGATCTGGTCCTCACCAAACTAAAACCAAGGAGGCTGTCAAACTTCTTCATGGTCGAGCATGCACATAGGATGCTGGGAGGACCTCCCAAGCCGAGAGCTCCACACTGCATGATTATTGCCAAAGTTCTGAGTTACAGAGATAGGGATTGTTAGAAATGGGGTCTTAACTTGGCAGTCAGGTTACTCCCTGTCCAAGCAAGGACCCTCACTCTATTCAGGTTAAAGCAGAATCATCCTCAGCTAACCCCCGCTCACCCTCTTGGTAGCTTGGCACGAGCAGGCAGGCTTAACTTCAGAGTTCTAGGTGTAAAGTATGTGTACCAACACACACAGTGACTTAATGAAAACACTAGAAAATGACACAACACAGGTTTAGAAAAATAGGAAATATTTATCTAAATGAAACAAGACCAAATTGACAAAATTCCAACATACACTAGTCAAGATATTAATTTAAAAAGCAAAAGAGTCTTAAATCCTTTTGTAAACAGTAAAAACACTGTTAGCATTGAAAAATACATGGGTAGCGTCAAAATAACACGCACGGGCATTGAAAAAGGTTAGCGATGCGTCGATTTCTCACCGGCAAGCGAGACTGTGTGTTGTTTCTCCTTCTCCGGTCGGCGTGCGCCGGTTTTCCTCTCTTCAGGAGAGCGATGCGTCGATCTGGGCAGAACTCGAGTCCGGGCAGGTGCTGCATCGTTTTTCCATGCCCAGCAGGGTATGCGTCGAAAATCCTGCTGCACAGTGTTAGCCAAACCGCGCTGTGTGGGTTGAGAAGTTACCAGCCTCCGTTAACGATGTGGCGGGGCGTTTCTATAGCCGCGAGCCACGATCTGCCAACCGTGATACAACCGGTGCGCTGATTTCAGCCACAGAGCTGGCGGCGTGTCATTTCTTCAGTCTCGTCTCAGAGGTTGCACTGGAAATTTCCCCGCACAGCGGTTGGTGCGTGGATTTCCTATCTTGGTCTACCAGCTTCACCTGTCAAGGCCCCAGGAACTGGATAGGGCACCACATGTCAGGGCAGGAGTCTCAGCAGATAGTCCAGGTGCTGGCAGAGGAAGTCTTTTAAGGCCCTGAGACTTCAACGAAAGGAGGCAAGCTCAGGACAAGCCCTTGGAGATTTCTTCACAAGCAGGAATGCACCACAAAGTCCAGTCTTTGTCCCCTTTCAGCAGGCAGAAGCAGCAACTCCAGGATAGCTCCTCAAAGCACAGTCCCAGGCAGGATAGCACTTCTCCTCAGCTCTTCTCCAGGCAGAGGTTCCTCTTGATGTCCAGAAGTGATCTAAAGTCTGTGGTTTTGGGTGCCCTTCTTATACCCATTTTGCCCTTTGAAGTAGGCTTACTTCAAAGAAAGGTCAATCTTGTTTGTGAAATCCTGCCTTGCCCAGGCTAGGCCCCGGACACACACAAGGGGGTTGGAGACTGCATTGTGTGAGGGCAGGCACAGCCCTTTCAGGTATGAGTGACCACTCCTCACCTCCCTCCTAGCACAGATGGCTCATGAGGATATGCAGGCTACACCCCAGCTCCCTTTGTGTCACTGTCTAGAGAGAGGTGCATACAGCCCAGCTGTTAAATTGACCTAGACAGGAAATCCACAAACAGGCAGAGTCACAGAATGGCTTAAGGAAGAAAATGCTAATTTTCAAAAAGTGGCATTTTCAAACACACGCTCTTAAAATCAACTTTACTAAAAGATGTATTTTTAAATTGTGAGCTCAGAGACCCCAAACTCCACATGTCTATCAGCTCCCAAAGGAAATCTATGCTTTACCTTAATTGGGTTAGCGGCTTTGTACAAAATGATCAGTCTGCCCTGATTCCTGTATACACTACAGAACACGCCATACAGGGTCCCAGAGAGGTCTTTCAGAGTATTGAAAGAGAAGTTTGCGGCTTGCTTTGGAATGGGGGGACACCTAGGATTGCCCTGGCCATGCTGCAGAACTGCGTGTATGATGGGGATTTTGCGATTCCCGACATACTGGGCGGCATAACTACTGATAAATAATTAATGGATCTTTGCAGATCAAAAGGACCCGGCTCACTGGCTGGACAGGGCCTTAATGGGTAGGGGTGGCCCTGAGGTGTTATTGGGCGGTGCACATCAGGAGTGAGCCCTTCCACATCACACCCGGGCAGTAATACGGGCATGGAAGGAGACAAATGTGTTTCTCGGTTGGGGGGGAGAATAACTGAACATACCTTGCTTTGGTATAGTGGTATGTTGCCGGAGGTAAGGGCTTTTCAGTGGGTCAAAAAGTGGTATTTGATAGGTATTGAACACCTGGGGGATGTATGGAGGGGGCAGGCATTCATTAGTTTTGAAGAGCTTCGTAAGGACTTTAGTATGAGGAAGACCGAGCACTTTCAGTATCTCCAGCTGGGCCCCGCACTTAGGAGACACATCAGGAAAGGAGAACTTCTGCCTGAATCTTCCCCGTTGGAGGACCAGGTGATAACAGAGCCCATACTTGAAAAAGGGGTTTGGTTAATTTATAAGAAATTGGTCAATAACTTGCTGGACCTCTTGGGGGATTGGGGTTAAGAGAGAGGTGGATAGAGGACCTGGGTGCCCTGGACAATGAGGAATGGGGGAGGCACTAAGGGAGCCCTGGGAGATTGCCATAAGGGCCTGCCTTAGATTGGTGTAACTTAGAATACTACATCAATCATACTATTCATGTACTCTGTTGCACAAAATTGGGAGGGCGGACTCTCTACTGTGCCTTTGGGGATGTGCTGAGGGTGTGCTGAGGAAGGCACTTTCTTCCACATACTACAGGGATGCCCCCGGGTGCGGGAGTACGGGTCCCAGCTAACCCAGGTGATGTCCCAGGTGGTGGAGTTAGAGGTCCCAGTTGAGGCGAAGGTGTTGATTTTGGGAGTCCAGGGGGAGATTCCAAGGCAAAATATTAGGGAATCTGGCTGAAACTAGCCATTGGCATTGCAAAGCGAAAGAGCAAAAACTTGGGGTCAGCAGGAGATGCCTAGATTGATCGACTTGGAAAGGGATTTAGATTGGTGCCAAGGAGCAGAGAGAGTGAGCTGTAATGGTAGGGGATGCACAAACAAGTGGTAGAAGGTATGGGATGGTACACAGAGGCTTGGATCAGGCTGGCACACGGGGGGATACGGTGAAAGGAGGGATCATGGGGGCAAGGGCCAGGGTGCTTCAGAAATAATGTTTTGGACGTACAAGCACCTCGGTTGCTGATTGGTAAGATGATTTATCTCCATTTACTGTTATTGTAGGGTGACATTTTAAGGAACACATTGTACCATGGTGCCATGATTTTGTAGCTCCTTGGTTTAATAAAAATATGTTTTTTTTAAAAAGAATGTAAAAAAAGGGTAGTTGTCCAGTTTAAATGAGATTTGAAGATGGGGTCAGGTTGTTTCAAAGCCTTTATGGCAGTAATTGCCTCTGGGATGAGCCATAATATGATCGAATTAACATTTGCAAAGACAGAGGTGCTGCAGACAGTCTCAAGGGAATGTGGTCAGACACAGTGGAAGTCTGCCCTACTGCAGTGACCCAAATACACAATCTGTGTCTCGACTTACGTGCTGCTTTACCCTGGAGTCCGCAGAACGAGTGGTGTGAATCCTGTTCTTGAATGTTCGGCCTTGGCCCAAGTAGGGGTGAATCTTTCTGGTAGCCATGGTGCTGCAGGCAATGGGTACGCCAAGAGCAGGCCGTGTCCCTCAGAAGTAGTGCCAGAGGGAAAAAAACCCTGAAAAAACCTCCAAAAAGATAGGTTCCTGCAACAGGAAGAAAAAGAATAGGTAACAGCAGGAGCAAAATACAGGAAAATACACTAGAACCGACGAGAACCAGCACAGGAATACAAGGAAGCAGGAGCGAAGACACCATCCAAACAGAAAGTGTTGCAGCGCAAGGAGAGAAAGAATCACAGCCCTAAATTACCAACAAACAGGAAACCACCAACAGGAAGTAAAAGGGCACTATCTTAGATAGGGAAAAGCACATAGAACAGAATGGAGTAGGAGCCATAGAGAGTAGGGAACAAGGAATGCTGGGAAGAGAAGGGTAATATGGGAAGGGGAGAAAAAACATAAAGGAAGGCACAACCAGATGTCCAGAAAAAGAAGAAAAGAAAAGGACAGGTGAGTGAGGGGTCAGACCTGCCTGAAAGCGCAGTGCACTAAAAAAGAACGAGGCCCCATGCCCAATTTGGGGCCTCGTAAGGTACAGAGCAGGCTGGGGTCGTGGCGAGTCTTAAGACCGCGTGCTGCGGCCCGAGCCGAATGTTCGGCTCGGAATTATCAACTTCACCATCTTTTACTCAACTCATCCTGATCTTGTGGTTCTTCCATATGGGCTGTGCTATGAGCAGCACTTTGGACTCATGCCTTCCAACTCTGGTCCTCAAGATAAATATACTACACCGACATTACAACATTGGCGTGCGGCTGTAACCGCTGTGCGGCCACCAATGCAGCCGCACTCCCGCGGTGCCCGTTTGGACATCCCCGCTGGTTTCCGCCCGCTGGCCCAGCGGGGATGTGGGCCGCAACATGGGAGCCGAACCAAATGGAGCCGGCGGTGTTGCACCCGTCGTGCTTTTCACTGTCTGCACAGCAGACAGTGAAAAGCCGCATGGGGCCCTGTCAGGGGGCCCCTGCACTGCCCATGCCAGTGGCATGGGCAGTGCAGGGGCCCCCAGGGGCCCCACAACTCCCCGTACCGCCAGCCTTTTCCTGGCGGTTCAGACCACCAGAAAAAGGCTGGCGGTCGGGGACTCGTAATCCCCTGGGCAGCGCTGCAAGCAGCGCTGCCATGGCGGATTACAACTGCCGGGCCATTGTGGCGGAAAACCGCCGGCCCTGGCGGTGCGACCGCGGCGCAACCGCCGCAGTCAAAATATGCCGGGAGGCACCACCAGCCTGTTGGCGGTGCTCCCATCGTTTTGGCCCTGGTGTTGTAATAATGCCAGGGTCATAATGACCACCTTAGTATCCTTTCTCTCCCCGTCTTCCTGCCTGTTAGTAGCTTTGACAGACTTCTACTAGCGCTCTGCTAATTGATATATGCTGAGAAGTTTCATATTTGTGCTGTAGATATCTCAATATCATTCACTCTCTATTCACTAGGACATTTAGGCCCTCATTACAACCCTGGCGGTTGGTGTTAAATCAGCGGTAATACCGCCAACATGCCGGCTGTAAAAGAAATGAGATCACGACCATGGCGGAAACCACCAACATAGACAACCACTTTAACACTCCAACCGCCACGGCAGTAGAAACAAACACCGCGGCGGTAACCGCCAACAGACAGGCGGAAGACAAGGTTCCACCCACTGTATTACAACAGACCTATCCGCCACCTTTTCCGGAGTGGTACCAATGCCATCAAAAGCACAGCGGAAACAGGACTTGGAACGGAAACCACTCACCTTTCAGCACCCAATGAGGACCCAGGATGCCATGGAGCCCGAGTTACAGGTCCTGCCCATGTTGCTTTACCTCCTCTTGTATCAGGAGCAGCAAAGACGCCGGCGACGACCACGGAGAGTACTGCACCTAGCACACACGGGAGGGGAGGAGGGAAAAGAGAGTGACACACACACACGCAAAACCCCCACCCTGACCCACAACACCATACACACAAGAACGCAAGGACCAAATGAAATGACTGTAACAAGTGTAATAATTGAAAGATCAGATAGGCCAAATTAAAATATTAGTATATACAAATATGTACACCAACTACACAAGTCTGGATATTAATGAAATCATTGTCTGTGGACCAGTGGTCCCAAAATACATGGGCGAAGCCCACACAAGATACCTGACTCGAAACGGAGAGAACACTGCAGGGGCATCAGATCGAAAATAAGCAGGCACCTCAGGGGGAAGGGGACACCTCAGCCGGATGAACGGACGATGCCACTGCTCCACGAGGGGGCTCCATGCCCACAGTTTGGTCCTGGGGAGTGCAAAGCCACAGTCTCTCAAGTCTCTCCAGTGGGTGGTTTGCCCACTGCCTTATCCTTGGGATTGCAAAGCCACAGTCTCTCCAGTGGGTAGTTTGCCCACTGCTTTATCCTGGGGAGTGCAAAGCCACAGTCTCTCAAGTCTCTCCAGTGGGTGGTTTGCCCACTGCTTTATCCCGGGGAGTGCAAAGCCACAGTCTCTCAAGTCTCTCCAGTAGGTGGTTTGCCCACTGCTTTATCCTGGGGAGTGCAAAGCCACAGTCTCTCAAGTCTCTCAAGTGGGTGGTTTGCCCACTGCTTTATCCTGGGAGTGCAAAGCCACAGTCTCTCAAGTGGATGTGATTCTCCACTGGTTCTGGAGGGGGTATTGTACCCAGAGTGCTTCATCCTGCCAAGGATCTGGTGAGTGGATGTGATTCTCCACTGGTTCTGGAGGGGGCATTGTGCCCACTGTGATTCATTCTGCCAAGGACTGGGGTAGTGGATGTGAATCTCCACTGATTCTGGAGGGGGCTTTGTGCCTAGAGTGCTTCATCCTGCCAAGGACTGGGGTAGTGGATGTGAATCTCCACTGGTTCTAAAGAGGGCATTGAGCCCAGAGTGCTACACATGCAGTGTGGCAGGTCCCTTTCCCTCACCTTGGTGTGTGCGCCACGAGATTGCCTGGGAACAGGTAGCATGATACTCCATGGAGGCAGAGACACACTCCACCCTGCTGCAACTTCGCCTGCCACATGCAGGTACAAACAGTGATGGGTGTCATGCCTCATGTATGCTGTGCAGGGTCCAGGATGTCTCCTGCAGCCTGGGACGGCTGCCCACTGGGGATGATAGCCATGTCAGATGTGGTGGCACTGTCTGAGCACTTCGCAGGGCTGGTGGCGGTGGTTGCGGCGGTGTCTGTGGTGGAGGTGCATGTGTCAGCACCTGTGGAGGGACACAGCAGGACGTCTCCTGCAGCCTCGGATGGCTGCCCACTGGGGATGATGCTGGGAACTGTTGCTGTGGCAGCAGACGTGCAGGTGGCGGTGCATGTGGCGGTGCAGGTGGTGGTGTCCACTGCCGTACAGGTTGATGTTCTGGTTGACAGAAGGGGTGACTCTGGTCCCTCAGCCGGAGCCTCCGAGCCCTGTCCTGACTTGCTCTTTGCCTTATGTCCCCTCCCCACCTTTGATGTTGCTGCTGGTCCCTTGGCACTGTCCTCTTTTGGCTTGGAGGAGCCCTTGCATGGTGGTTGGTGCGGCCTCTCCCTCCGGCATGTGGGCACCTTCTTCACTTTGGCAGGTGGCGGAATGGGCTGATCCTTTGCCTTGCTAGATGGTACACTGGCAGCCCTGATGGGTGCCGCCCGCGATGTGACCGGACTTGCTGAGACCACTGCACTGGATGATTTGGTGGCTGAGATGCTGGGCTGGGACCTGGACAGCCTGGCCCTAGAGGAAGGACGGGGGGGAGGTGTAGGGAAGAGGTCAATGTTAGCCAGGAAGAGTTTCTTAGACACACTGGGACGGGAAGATGGAGGGGGTTTTGGAGTTGAGGAAGAGGTAGTGGTTGTAGGAGGCGTATGTCTGCTGCATTTGGGTGAAGGTGCATGGGCCGGAGGCTGTTGTGAGGTGGATGGCTGTTGGGTGGGTGTGTTCCTGCGTTTGTGTAGTTTGGGAGGAGGGCTCACAGACACACTGGGAGAGGACACAGGGGATGTGTGCATGGTTGTGGGGGTGGTGATTGCACATGAGCGGTGTGTGGTGATGGCCGTGCTGGTGATGGAGGTAGTGGCTGAGGATGCAGTGCATGTCGGTGTGAGTGGAGACGAGACAGGGAGGGAGGAGGATGACGTGGAGGAGGGGGACACAGTGGAGGCAGTGGATGTTGGTGTGTCTGCATGGGTATGGTGCTTGTGTGAGTGCCTGTGGGATGTGTGGTGCTTATGTTTGCCCTGTTCACTCTTGTGTGTTGATGAGTGTGCATGCTGGTCAGATGGTGTGGCTGGGATAGACTGACGTACAGGGGATTGGGTCTGCGTGGAGGAAGTTGGAGGGGGGAGGCTGGACACAGGGACAATGGCTGCCATCAGTGCTGAGGCCAGATCCTGAAATGCTCTCTGTTGGGCTGCCACGCCAGAATAAATGCCCTCCAGGTATGCATTTGTTTGCTGCAAATTCCTCTTAACTCCCTGGATGCATTCAAAATGGGGATCTCAGGAGGTCAATAGCCTCCTCACTGAGGGCAGCAGGGCTTACTGGGTCAGGGCCTGAGGTGCCTGGGGCAAAGGAGATGCCCACCCTCCTCGGTAGGGGGGTGGCGGCTGTACCTGTTGATGTGGTGGTCACAGAGGTCCCCGCCACCGCCGGGGAGCTCCCATCAGAGGAGGAGTTGCTGTCGCTGGTGCCTCCTCCTGTCCCCATCGTGGAGCTCCCCTCACCCTCTGTCCCACTGGTGCCTTCCGACTCCATTACTTCACCCTCCAGGGCCATGTGGGATGCAGCTCCCTCCTGTTCCGGTGCCACTGATCCTCCACCAGATGGGTGACAAAACAAAAAGGGGGGGAAAGACAGAGGAGACACATGGTCAATGCCTGCAACACCACTACTGTTGGCGGACACAACACACAGGGAGCAGCCCTATGCACTAAGCCATAAACTAACAGGGCAGGGGAAAAGGACATGCCCATGGGGTACTCTGTCTAGACCCATTTCATGCACAGCTGGAACCCATGGGAGCCTGACTAGGTGTAGAGGGCAAATACCACCTTTGGGATTGGAGTGGGAATCAGCCTGCAAATCAATGGATCTACCTTTGCACGTCTGCCCTGGCCTAGGGGAACCCACAGTCCACCTCCCCCACCCAGACACCTAGTCAAGCGTGCAGAGTCAGCTGCATGAGAGTGTACTCACCCCTTTGTGGCTGCTGTGATGTCCTCCAGCGCCCATCCAACTCAGGATATGACACAGCCAGGATCCAGTACATCAGGGGGGTCATGGTGCGACAGGCACCCATTCCACGTTGGGAGGCCATCCCCACCTGGGCCTCTGCCGTCTTCTTGGTCCAGCAGCGCAGGTCCTCCCATCTTTTCCGGCAGTGGGTGCTCCGTCTATGGTAGACCCCCAGGGTGCGCACTTCCTTGGCGATGGCACGCCAAATACCCTTCTTCTGGTGGGCGCTGACCTAGAGGAATAGTGAAGTTAAAAAGGATGTTACTTTCCCATACAGTTCTTCTCACACATTGGACACAAACCTCCCACCCTGTCCCATAAAAATATACATGCTCCATCCTCACATGCTGGCCTGCCCCCCGCCAATCTTTTCCATCCACAACACTCCATACAATCATGTCCCATCCACCATGCACACGGTTCACTCACCTGTTTGGAGGACCATAGAGTAGTGTGTACTGGGGGAGGACCCCATCCACCAGTTTCTCCAACTCCTCCGCAGTGAAGGCAGGGGCCCTTTCCCCAGACACTGTAGCCATTGTCGCTTCCAGATGCAGGTCACAGCAGCACTTGCAGTGTAGGTCCTCTCCTGTTGAAGGTCAGGTATCAGGTAAACAGCCTTGTGAAACCTATGTGGTGTATGACCCTCTGCTCACCATTCTCCTCCATAGGGCACGTCCGCTGGGGCAGGTGATGAGATGGTGGCATCCTCCGGTGTACAGACCCCTGGTGGACCTGTCGACAATGGAAGATAGACACATCATTATCAGTTACAGACTTGATCATGCAACAATCCAGGAACTATGTGCTCAGTTGGAGCCAGACCTGATGTCTGCTACCCGCCATCCCACAGGAATCCCCCCTCTAGTGCAGGTCCTGTCAGTGCCCCATTTCCTGGCAAGTGGGTCTTTTCAAACAACAGTAGCCATGGCATCAGGGATGTCACAGCCAATGTTCTCTAACGTGTTGTCCAGAGTGTTATCTGCCCTGCTGAAACACATGCGCAGCTACATCTTTTTCCCTCAGGTGGAGGATCTGTCCACAGTGAATGGTGACTTTTGTGCCCTGGGACATATCCCCAACATCATTGGTGCCATTGATGGTACACATGTGGCATTGTCCCCCCCCCCCGCAGGAATGAACAGGTGTACAGAAATAGGAAAAGCTACCATTCAATGAATGTGCAGATGGTGTGTTTGGCAGACCAGTACACCTCCCATGTGAATGCCAAGTATTCAGGCTCTGTGCATGACGCTTACATTTTGAGAAATAGCAGCATCCCTTATGTGATGGGGCAACTCCAGAGGCACCGTGTGTGGCTAATAGGTGAGCCCAAGGTCCCCACACAGTTTAATTAGGTGTCTGGGTATAGGAGATTCCCTAATGGTTGGAAGATGTCTAACAGTTGTCCATTGATATTTGCAGGTGACTCTGGTTACCCCAACCTGTCATGGCTACTGACCCCAGTGAGGAATCCCAGGACAAGGGCAGAGGAACGCTACAATGAGGCACATGGGCGAACTAGGAGGATAATAGGGTGCACCTTCGGCCACCTGAGAGCCAGATTCCTTTGCCTCCATCTGACAGGTGGCTCCCTATACTACTCACCAAAGAAGGTGTGCCAGATCATCGTGGCATGTTGTATGTTTCACAACCTGGCTTTGCAATGCCAGGTGCCTTTTCTGCAGGAGGATGGGCAGGATGCTGGTCTTGTGGCAGCTGTGGAGCCTGTGGACAGTGAAGAAGAGGAGGAAGAAGAAGAAGATGTAGACAACCAAAACAACATCATCATGCAATACTTCCAGTGAGACACAGGTAAGAGGATGGAACTGCTTCCCACATCTCCTACTATTGTAGGACCTAGCATAGGTCTGCCTTGTTACCTCTGTGTATGGACCCTGACTTGTCACTTTGGCTTTCCATTTCACAGATCTGGGTCCCACATTGTGCCCTCTGCTATGTTCACTGCTGGCCAACATTGGTATGTGAACATGTACATTGACATCGCTATATTTCTGAGAGGTTGCAATTACACATTTGTGAAAGTACAGACTGACTCCAGATTGATTTGTGATTCAAGGGTGTTTATTTCTGTGCTGATAAGTGGAGGGGGGTGTGCAACGGACTGGGGTGATGGTGGAGGAATGTCCATGGTGGAGTTCAGTCTCTTGGTCTCACAGGTACATTGTCCATGGGGGCATAGGAAGGGGAGCAATGGCAGTTTAAGGTGGACAGGGTGACATAGTTGGACAGAAGCGTGACATTCAGGAGGGTCTTATTTCTTGGGGGGGGTCTTGGCAATGTTCTCTGTCTTGTTCCTGGATCTCAGGGACCACTTGCGGGGTGGTTCTCCTTCTGCAGGGGGTGGGGTCCTGGTGGTCTGTTGTTCCTGCGGCTGTGCCTCCTGTCCAATAGCGGCGGTGGAGGGCTGTTCATCGTCCGGGATAGTGTCACAGACCCGTTTGTGTGCCACTGTGTCCCTCATAGTGTTGGCCAGGTCTGCCAGCACTCCTGCAATGATGACCAGGGTGGTGTTAATGGACTTCAAGTCCTCCCTGATCCCAAGGTAGTGTTTCTCTTGCAGCGGCTGTGTCTCCTACTTGGCCAGTACCGTGCCCATGGTCTCCTGGGAATGGTGGTATGCTCCCATGATGTTGGAGAGTGCCTTGTGGAGGGTCGGTTCCCTGGGCCTGTCCTCCCCCTGTCGCACAGCAGTCCTCCCAGCTTCCCTGTTGTCCTGTGCCTCTGTCCCCTGAACTGTGTGCCCACTGCTACTGACCCCAGGTCCCTGATTGTCTTGGGTTGGTGGGTTTGCCTGGGGTCCCTGTAGTGGTGGACACACTGCTGATTGACGTGTCCTGGGGACAGTGGCATGGGCCCGCTGGGTGGGTGAGGAACCGACTGTCCAGAGGTCCCTGATGGGCTGGGCTGGTCATCTTGATCCAGGCGTGCAGAACTGCTGTCATCAATGTGGGCCTCTTCTGTAGGGGGACTGCATATGTCTGGCACCTCCTGTCTGGTGACGTTGGGTATGGGTCCTGTGGGGGTGTAATGCATAGTTTTAGTATCTATGTGTGCCATCTTCTGCATTGGGTGAGGTACCCTGATCAGAGTAGGGAGAGGTGCGGAAGGCATTGTGACACAAAGGGTTAATTAGCTTGAACAGTGTAGATGAGCGTGATGCCTGCTGAAACCTGAAACAACGTGTAAAACGTCCATGATGTCATTTTCAAGTTTGCTTTCCAACATTCCATAGATAAAATTATTTGTAGCTGCATGTATAAGAAGCAGGATGTGTAGGAGAGAGAGAGACGAAGTTCGTCTTAACCCTGGCAACGGGAGTATAGGAAAAGGACGGAAAAAACAATGGCTAGGGAATGGCAGAGCAGCCAAGGGACACGTGCTGATAACATAGCTAGAAGATGCGAAAATGGGATAGAATCCAAGCTTCAGGTTATTTAAGCACTGAAGCGCGGGTAAGGGGATTGAAGCTCGCACATGGGGTTGTGAAAGCTGCCATCGCCAGGCCCACAGCGCTGCCTCCCTGGTTTTGCTGTTTAGAGACCATGACGCTCGAGGGGGAGAGAGGTCCAAGCGGGTGGTAGAGGGCTTCCCAGCATTTGTAGATTAAGTTAAATTCCACCCAGGGATGAAAGGCCTTTGTTTCTCTGCTCTATTATTATGATTGATTATTATGCTTGCACTATGTTTAGAATCTGAAGTATTCAGCTCGTTTATATTTTGCTTCCTGAACATCTTAATGTGAGCTTGCCGCAGTAATTGAAATATGCGTTTCGTATGCAGTTAATCAAAGCTTATATCTGTCAATGGACTCTTTGCTTATATATAAATAGATGCTCTTTATTGCTGGTTTTTCATTCTACTTCATTGATGTGCCAAATGCATACATTTACCTGAAATTCTAGTAAAGCTAAATTGTGTTCATAATTGGTGTGTGGTCCTTCATTGAGCATCCTTATTGACTTATATCGAACAGATCAGGTGTCAATCAGTCACCTGGATAAGACATACCCTCTACTCCTGTGCTTGCATTATTGTGTTTGCCCTTTTGTGATAGTTGGTTTGGGGTCTGTGTGGGTATCTGTACTGGACATGCTTTGGTGATGGGGGTCCATGCATAGGTGTTGCATGCAGGGCCTTGGTATTGGGATGTGTGGGTTGTGATAGTGGGGCATATGTGAGGTGTTGAAGTGATGGGGGTGAGGGTGAGGGTGAGAGTGGGGGTATGTGATGGCATGCAGATGGGGGGATATGGTAAATAAGATATGACTTACCAGAGTCCAGTCCTCCTGCTACTCCTGCGAGGCCCTCAGATGCAGTATTGCCAAGACTTGCTCCTCCCATGTTGTTAGTTGTGAGGGAGGAGGTGGGGGTCCACCGCCAGTCCTCTGTACAACAATCTGGTTTCTGGATACCACTGAACACACCTTCCCCCGTAGGTCGTTCCACCTCTTCCTGATGTCATCCTGTGTTCTTGGATGCTGTCCCACTGCGTTGTACCTGTTGACGATTCTCTGGGATAGCTCCATCTTCCTAGCAATGTGATCTGAAAAGCTGTGGCTCTACCCGGATGATTTCCTCCACCGTGACCCTGAGCTCCTCCTCTGAAAACCTGGGGTGCCTTTGAGGTGCCATGATGTTGTGTGGGTGATGTGTGAGGTGCTGTTTGTTGTGCTGTGTGATGTGTTGTGTTGGGGTGTGTTGTGTGAGGTGTGTGGATGTTGTATGAGTGATGGTGTTGTATGCTTGTGGATGCTGGTGTTGTGTTTGCTATTCTCTCTCTCAGCTTTTTCAACAAAATGTTGTACGGGTTTGTGGGTAATGTAGGTTTGTGTTTTATAGTGTTGTTAGTGTGTGGGTGTGGTGTGTGTATGTGTATCAGGTGTGTGTATTTTGAATTGTCCAATGTGGTTGTGTTTTGTAAATGTGTGTGTATTTTGAGCACGGTGGTGTGTACCGCCAATGGATTACCGTGGTTGAAAGACCGCCGCTTTGATTCGTGGGTTGTGATAGTGTGGGCGTATTCTTGTTGGTGTGACAGTGTGTGTTTTGGTATTGCCAGTTTATCATTGACCTTTGGTGTGGCGGACTTGTGTGGGTGTCTGTATTGTGGCGGATTCCGAGATGTGGGTCGTAATACCTGTAGCGGAATTCCACCGCTGCCACAGTATGTTGGCGGCCTTCAACACGGCAGTAGGCGGGATTTAACGCCAGGGTTGTAATGAGGGCATATTAGGGTACATGGGAAATTTTTTGTGTATTTACTTATAAAATGTATTTGTCTGTAGGTTACTTTGCTTACATTTGGCATATCATATGTATATTAATTCAATTTATCATGGGAGTATGTCAGTTCACCGCCATACTGGGGCTTTGTGGACACAAAGCCACAGAGCGACATCAACATGTTCGGAGCATGGCTATGCTGGTCAAATTTCTAGTACATGTTTTTTAGTTAATTTTGTTAGAAAATCTATCTTTTAAACATTTCTCTATTTGTGTGGTGTGTTCATTTAGCTTTGGCTTTGCACAGGAGCTACCAGCATTTAAAGATGCATTCCCAGGGCTTGCAAGCAGCAAGGGTATCCTGCTGCTGTGAACTGTGTTGTGGGTCTGGGTTGTGTTTGTTTATGTGTAGTTTTTTCCTCCATTTTATGGAGTATTGTCCATCATGGATACACTGATGGATGACAGACTCTAGGTTCAAGGAATAGAGGAGTTTTGATAGCCTGTCTTCCATTTTCACTGAAGTATACCTCAATGGCGGAGCTGGAATGTGGCAGAGGGACAACAAGGTGGTTTATCGTCAATGCTGTGGGTTGTCAGTAGGGCAGAAAGGTGGAGGAATGAACATCTGCCATGTTTTGATGGTTTGTTGTCACCTGACAATCTCTAAATACTACCCTGAGGCATTAACAACACATTTTACTGTATATGAAATATTATCTTCTGATACTCATCTTCATTCCAGGTATAATTTAAGACATCCATACTGCACTGAAGCAAGTAATTGCAAAATAGTGCTCTGGCACAGCGGTGATGTGTTAATAGAAAGACCAACACAACCATTATGTTGTAACATATAATAGGACACACATCAGTGCCCCAAAAAAGTGTTCAGTATGAATGGACGACATCAAATTCCCTTTCTTGCTCCCCTCATCCTTACCAGCACCAAACTGTAATTATCAACTCCTACAGCATCCTTGTGTGTGTTATTCACAGCAAACATTGCCCTAAGCCTTGTTCAATCCCCTTACGCTCTCACATAATGTTTGAAGCCATTGCTCTGCTGCCAGCTGCCCCTCATGTAATAAACACCAGAAATTGCCTGAAATGCCTCCAAGCAAGATGAGGGCCGAGGTGCACAATGATTGAAAAGTGGTGTCAGTGGTGGGAGGCCGGAAGCAGCTGAATGTCATGGAGGTTTTATTGTTCAGAAAGTTCAATGAGTGAGTATCTCAGACCACTCAACAACCTCACCATCATTATTATTACTTATTGTCATTATTCTTATTATGTTATTATTATTATTATTATTATTATTATTATTATTATTATTATTATTATTATTACTATTATTATTATTATTAGTAGTAGTAGTTGTAGTAGTAATATTGATATTAATATTAATATTTTAATATCACTATTATTACTATTATGATAATTATTATTATTATTAGTAGTCGTATTAATGATAGTATTATTATTAATAATAAAAACACTATTATTATTTTTAGTACTAGCAGTACTAGTATCAGTATTATTACTAATATTATTAGCAGTAGTAGTATCAGTATTATTACTATTTTCATCTTTATTGTTATTATTATTATTATTATTAGCAGTAATAGTACTAGCATCAGTATTATTACTATTATTACTACTGTTTCATTATTATTATTATTATTATTATTAGTAGTAGTAGTAGTAGTAGTAGTACTCGTATCAGTATTATTACTATTATTATTACTAGTAGTATTAGTACTAGTATCAGTAGTATTACTACTGTTTCATTATTATTATTAGTAGTAGTAGTAGTAGTAGTATTAGTTGTAGTAGTATCAGTATTATCACTATTATTATTACTATTAGCAGTAGTAGTACTAGTATCAGTATTAGTACTACTGTTCTTCTTCTTCTTATTATTAGTAGTAGTAGTACTAGTATCACTATTATTACTATAATTATTACTAGTAGTGGTAATAGTAGTACTCGTTTTAAAATAACCACTACTATTTTCATTATTATTGTTATTATTATTGTTATTATTAGTAGTAGTAGTAGTATCAATATTAACACTACTATTATTATTATTAACAGTACTAGTATCAACATTATTACTACTGTTTTTATTATTATTATTATTAGTAGTAGTAGTACTATTATCAGCAGTAATACTATTATTATTACTATTAGTATTAGCAGTTTCAGTATTATTACTACTATTTTCACTGTTATTGTTGTTATTATTATTAGGAGGAGGAGGAAGTGGGAGGTTGTTTATAATGTACCCAGATGCACTCTTGAAGAGTCTCTTACCTCTGCTCGCCCATCCCAACAAAGAAGCTGTAATTACTCTGTTTGCGAATGAGAGTGGGAACCAGTGAGTGTGAGTGTGTGAATATGTGTGTGTCTTTAAGTGTGTGGGAGTGAATACCAGTGAGAATTATTAAGTGACAGAGTGTGACTGAGTTAGACTAGGAGAAGGGGACGTGTGAGTGGGAGAAGGAGTGAGTATGAGTGAGGGCACGTGAGAGAGTGTCAGAAGTAAGTCTGTGCTTGTTAGTGTGGTTCCTGCTTGCAAGGGTGCCCCTAGCCATGACAAACTTGAGATCATTCTTGGATTTTGAGTCACCCAAGATAGCATGCTTTCTTCAACATACTGGAGGCAATTCTTGGCATAAGGGAAGGCACCTTTGGTAAAAGGCAGGACTTGGCATTCTGGAAGTAATCCTTAACATACGGGGACACCTATAGCAAAATGCTGGTGCTGCCATACTGGAGGTACGGGGGCTACCAAGGTACATTGGCACTGGGAGGCCAGGTTGAGGGAAGCAAACCATGACAAAATGTTGACCCCCCATACACTGGAGGTGATTACTGACATGTGGGTCACCCATGGCTTATGGGTTATACCAGTGGCAACATTGCGGTACTGGAATATTGTATGTCATTCTTGACATAAAAGGGTAGCCATGACAAAATCCTAGGTCTGGCACACTGGTGGAGTCTTTCACATATACACAGCACCCAAGACAAATTCTAAAAAAAATGATACATATACAGATCACCCTCCCCAAATTGAAAAACAAATGCGGAAAACTCATGCCATGTATTACACCCCATCACTTCCAAAGCTCACCAATCCCCACTGATAAAGCTATGAAAAACAATGTTAGAAAATAGCCAGGTTTCAACTTTTTATGAACATTTAACAGGGGTGTCAATTTTCGAATCTGAGAAAGGAGCACAACAGGCACTCTAAGCAGAATATTTAAAAATATTCAATGCAGAGTAAAACATTACTGCACAGGCGTGAGGGACTTTGTTATGACTATGGGCTTCTGAAACTCTGCTGGATTTGCAACCACTGTTTCATCTTTGCCCATTCCTCTAAAACAGGGAGAGGTGTGTTGGTGGTGATATGAAGTTGGTGAATGAGTATAAAACTTTTATCATTGGTGTGAATGAAGAAACTTGTTACTAGGTGTATTGAGCCCAATTACATCCCCCAATCAGTAGCATATCATGCCTCTTTGTTACTAGGTGTATTAAACCCCACTGCCCCACCCAGGAATGTCATGTTTCTTTGCTACTAGTTGTAATAAACCCACCCCGTCCTCCATTGGTAACATCATGTTACCACGTTACTAGGTGTATTAAACCCCAAGCCATCCTCCATAAGATAGATTTAATGCCTCCATGTTACTAGGTATATTAAACACCACGCCATCCTCCGTCAGATAGATTTAATGCCTCCAGGTTACTATGTATATTAAACACCACTCCATTCTCCATCAGTTACATATCATGCCTCCTAACATCATGTCACCTCGTTACTATGTGTATTAAACCCCATGCCATCCTCCATCAGACAGATTTAATGCCTCATTGTTACTAGGTGTACTAAAACCCACTCCATCCATAATATATCATGCCTCCTTGTTACTAGGTTTAATAATCCTCTCCATCCTCCATTGGTAACATCATGTCACCTCGTTACTAGGTGTATTAAACCCCACGCCATCCTCCATCAGATAGATTTAATGTCTCCTTGTTACAAGATGTATGAAAACCCACTCCATCCTCCATCAGTAACACATCATGCCTCCTTGTTACTAGGTGTAATAATCCCAATCCATCCTCCATAGATAACATCATGCCACCTTGTTACTAGGTGTATTAAACCACATGCCATCCATCATCAGGCAGATTTAATGCCTCCATGTTACTAGGTGTATTTAAACCCTCGCCATCCTCCTTCAGAGCGATTTAGTGCCTCCTTGCTACAAGGTGTATTAAAACCCACACCCTCCTCCTGCAGATAGATTTAGTGCCTCATTGTTACAAGGTGTATTAAAACCCACGCCATCCTCCTTCAGATAGATTCAATGCCTCCTTGCTACAAGGTGTACTAAAACCCACGCCATCCTCCTTCAGATAGATTTAATGCCTCCTTGTTACTAGGTGTATTAAAACCCACGCCTTACTCCTTCAGATAGATTTAATGCCTCCTTGTCACAAGGTGTATTAAAACCCACGCCATCCTCCTTCAGATAGATTTAGTGCCTCCTTGTTACAAGGTGTATTAAAACCCACGCCATCCTCTTTCAGATAGATTTAATACCTCCTTGTTACAAGGTGTATTAAAAGCCACGCCATCCTCTATCAGTAACATATTATGCCTCCTTGTTACTAGGTGTTTAAACCTCACTGCCCCACCCAGTAATGTCATGTCTCTTTGCTACTAGGTGTAATAAATCCACCCCATCCTCCATTGGTAACATCATGTTACCAAGTTACTAGGTGTTTGAAACCCCACGCCATCCTCCATCAGATAGATTTAATGCACCTGCTTACCTATGGCCTCTTGGCGCTGTAGACCACAATGACCGTAAGATTGCTTACTCTGTTATCATCTTTGCAACTAAAGTTGGAGATCTCATAAAAACCTTAATGGCTTTCAACCTTTCGACCTTCAGATATTTCCTGAATACATTTAGATGTCCCAGTTTACTGATCCTATTAGGAAATGGATGCCACACATGAGGGCAAGGAGGAAAGCATTTCTTCTGCCCACTCTTGCTTCTTCGATCCTGTGATCTTTGAAAAGAAGGGCATCGCAGGACAGTGGTGATTCCCAAAGGAGATGCTGTTTGATTTTTACCACAAGCAGAGGACCATGGTATGGTCTCCTTCTGAATCATCAGTGGACTCCATCCTCAGGGGCAGACAGTGCACTGTCCGAGAGCCATCTGGGCGCCTATCGGTGTGTCCCATCTCACTGGCCATATTCTCATCATTTCTCTTTTGGATGAGAAGAGGAAACTTGTGCATTTCTGGCACTGCCCAGTGCCTTTTAAATGGCTGCTTTCCCTTTCCTTGGGATCACACCCAGGGCCTGCTCTAGGGTGGTGTGACGGGTGACACTGTACTGGGTGATGAGTTCTGGTGGGAGAACCATCTTTGCAAGCATGTTATAGTTTCAAAAGCACCTGCTGCTGAGGTCTTTGCTTCCATCAATTTTCAGGCAACAACTAAAATGTCAAGCTAACCCTGGTGATTAAGGGACCTGCTGGAGAGAGATCGAGTTTTGTCTAGTGGAAGTTTTAACTCATCATAAGGTAGCACTGAGGGTTAATATGCCTGCTCCAAAGAACGTGTGCCATGCAGATCAGAATGTGCATAGCATGTTAGTAGCTCAGTGGGTTACTGCTTTTGTCAGAGAGATCCTTTAGTTACTTGCAATTTCTAAGGTAAAATCCTAACGTAGAACATTGAGTTTGAAACTGTCATCAAAGAGCAGTGTGAAAACTGCAAGGGATAGATTAGAGTGTTATGATGTTCCCCTTAGTCTTTCATTATCCTAATGCTGCAAAGAGGGTTAATTTGGGTAGAAGTCAATTCTAAGGACAACCCACATCCATGGTGGTACCTTTTAAATTCCTAGTTTGTGCTTATCCAGACCAAGCACTCTTAAACTATACAGCCTTTCAGTATTGATGACCTGTGACTCCTACAACTTGTAGTCCTCCGTCTTATGTAACTTTTCCTTTACACTGATTTACTCACGTATGATTGATCGTCTCTGTGTAATGTGTGATGTAAAGTGTCCTGACACCCTATGCTGATATGAGTAGTGCTATAAAAACTAATTAAATGCATCTGAGAGAGAGTGGTTATGGAGAGACTTGAGGCCATTCTTAAAGGGTGGTAGTGATAGAATCCGTTGTGAAGGTGGTCATTGGGGGGCACCAACAAACACTGCTGCACCGGGTGTCTCCAGCGCTAAAGCCGGCCCTGTACCCAGCCATTGGTGGGAGCCCAGCTGTTCCACTGAGGGGGACATACAAGACACAAGGGATGTCGAACAATGGTCTGGAAATGTTAAGATAGACTAGTGCATCATGGGCAAATCAACATCGCTACCTGTTCTCTGAGCTCTACCTCAGTCCTTTGGTTCTGAAATACGAAATATTGAGAACTCAGCACACTTCAGGCCAGATTTATCAATGTTTACCAACAGATGGTGCATATCTGCTCGCTCTCTGCCATACCGCACTATGTGCTGCTAGCACTAATGCAGGTACCCTTGTGCCATTGTGCAAGGGTGCCTGCATTGCAGGCAAGATTGTTTTAACACGTGTACCTCAGAATGCAGCACACTTACAAAGAGGAAACAAATAGGAGAAATAAAGAGATTTCTCTTGGTTGCACCTCTATTGGAAAGGCCCCAAGTTTACATGTCTTGGTAAATGTGGGAATGCACCAAAATACATGGGTGGATTCATGGGTACACCCACGCTCCACTGATGTAACCCCTTCCAGGTGCAGCGTAATACAAGGCAGCGACTTGCACTGCATTACGGTGCTCCAGATTTACCAAGCTGAGCAGGGCCACACAAAGTGGCCTTGCGTGGCTTGGTAAATCTGACCTAAGGATTGCGTTAACTCACTCTGCATCACCCTGCGTGATGCAAAGGCATCATAATCCTGTGATTAATCTGGGCCTTCATCTCCTGTCTCAATCCTCCCTTAATAACACATCCTAGCTCCGCGAAGCTGGACTTACTCAGCACATGGGGGGGGGGGGTTGTGCAGGCCTGAATTCATCTAACTCACTTTAATTAACTTTGGCATATTTCATTGTATTTTAGCTCATCTCTACCATTACTGACCAGGACCAAGCAAAGTGGGTGAATCTAGGTCATGCCCCAAGCAGGACAGTCCACTTCAAACTCCCAGGGAAGATCAACTCTTAGGCCCTCAATATGACATTGGTGGTAAATTCCGCTTACCGCGGCAGTGACGGGCGGCAACATACCGGCGCAGTGGCAAATATCCGTTCGCCATATAATGACACACACACCAATCCAACAGAATACTGCCACTTACACAAATCCGCCAGCCCAAAGGTCAGTGCTAAAGTGGCGGCACCAACACCCATACCGTTATGCCAACAAAACAACACCCACCACATTATGACACACAACTCACCATGGTGGACATTCAATGGAGGTAAACCACTGGTGGTACATAGCGCCGCACTCAGAATGGACACCGACATACAAAACAACACTACATCGGCCAATACTAAAAACACACACCTGACATTCATACACACACCACACACACCCACAGCACTATGAAACACACTCCAACATTACCCACAACCTTTACGAACAACAATTATTGCCAGATTGACACGCACAGCACAGAGACAACTAGACACACACACCACATACACCCACATATCCCTCAGACTCCCCACATCACACACCCCACTACATTACTCAACACACTCTCACCAACACACACCTTACAACACCTATGTCCCCACAAAGGCACCCCCATTTCACTGATGAGGCGTTAAGGGTCATGGTGGAGGAAATTGTCAGGGTAGAGACACAGCTGTTTGGAGCACAGGTACAGCAGATATCCATTGCAAGGAAGATGGAGCTATGGTGGAGAATCGTGGACAGGGTGAACACCATGGAACAGCACCCAAGAACAAGGGACTACATCAGGAAGAGGTAGAACGTCCTAGGGGGAAGCTATGTTCCATGGCAGCAAGGCACCAGCTCGCCATACAGAGGACTGGTGATGGACTCCCACCTCCTCCCCCACAGATAACAGCATGGGAGGAGCAAGTCTTAGCAACACTGCATCCTGAGGGACTCGCTGGAGTAGCCGGAGGACTGGACACTGGTAAGTCAACATTTACCACTTATCATCCCCCATATCTGCATCCCATCTCACACCCTCACCCTCATTCCCATCACTCCACTCCACCCCACACACTACACCAACACAGATGACTAACCCCAATGCCAAAACCTGCATGCCATACCAATGCATGGACACCCCTCCCAGCCCTGCATGGACACCCATCACCAAAGCATGCACAACATAGGGAAACTAATTATTACACAATACATCACCATACACAAGCAAAAGGGGGCAGGGCAACACCAACGATAGAGGGGAAGCCAGGGATGTACAATATGTCACAGACATGAAGCATAATACATCACTTACATCCCCACAGGTGCCCCATCCAATGTTAATGGAGAGGAGGTGCCACGAACAAACCAGTCCCCCAACAGAAGATGCCACCAGTGATGACAGTAACTCTTGACTTCTGTATCTGGACCAACAACCTGACCCATCAGGGACCACTGGACAGTCGGTCACCCAAGTCCACTCCCAGTCAACCACAGAGCCTCCCCATCAGTATCCAACATCACAGCACCCACCCAGGGTCCCCACACCTCTGTCCCCAGGACATTTCAATCAGCAGTGTGCTAACCTGTACAGGGACCCCAGGCCATCCCTCATACCCAAGGCAATCAGGGACCTGGGGTCAGTGATAGTGGGCACACCGTTCCGGGGACAGAGGCACAGGCCAACAGGGACACTGGAAGGACCGCTGTGCACCAGTGGGAGGACAGGCCCAGGGAACCGACTCTTCAGGAGGCACTCACCGAGATCCTGGGAGCCTACCAACATTCCCAGGACATGATGGGCCAGATTCTTGGCAACGTGCAGGAGAACAGGCGGCTATAGAAGGGACAGTATCAGGGGATCAGGGAGGACCTGCACGCCTTTAACACTACCTTGATCTCCATAGCAGGGGTGCTGGCAGACATGTCGAACATCATGAGGGAGGCAACAGCACAACATCAGGCCCCTACCACTAACCAATCCATTGACCAGCCCTCCACCTCTGCTGCAGCTTGTGTGCAGGAGGCCCTGCCACAGGACCCACAGGCCAAGCACTCCTCCCCCTGCAGAAGGTGAACCACCCGCAAACGTTCCCTGCGACCCTGACAGAAGCCAGAGAAAGCTGCCAAGACCACCGCCAGGAAATGAGACTCTCCTAATTGTCCCCTTTGTGTCCCACACAGTCATCTTGTCCACTTTGAACTGCCTTTGCTTCCCTTCCTATGGCCCCTTGGACACTGGACCTGTGCTACAAACAGATTGGAACAATACCCTGGACCTTCCTCCATCATCACCCCACTCCATTGCACTTTTTCTTCAATTTCATAGCGCTACAATAAACACCCTTGAACATAACTTGACTACTAGTATTTTATGATTTTAAAATGTGCATTTATGAAAACAGTCTCATCTAGTGCAAATGATCTGACCACTGTGAGAGCATAGACATAATGACCTGTAGCTGTCTGTAGTCAGCACATCAGAACACAGTTGTTATATCACCAACATCTGTAAAATGACAAGCCATAGGTGACAATAAGTTGAGATGCAAGGGAAGTTAATGCCATCATGCTACAGCCACACAGAATACATCAATAGTCAGAGGAATGGTCAGTTGCACTGTCTCACCTGTGTGTCATTGGAAGTATTGACAGATACACTCTCACCCTCACCCTCATCCTCAGCCTCTTCTTCCTCACTGTCCTCAGGGTTCACTGCTGCCACAGAGGCATCTCCAGTCCCTTCCTCCTGCAGAAAGGGTACATGCCATCTGAGGGCCAGGTTGTGCAACATGCAGCATGCCACTACTATCTGGCAGACCTTCCTGGGTGAGTAGCACAGGGATCCACCTGTCAGATCGAGGCACCTGAACCTGGCCTTCAGGAGGTTGAAGGTCCTCTCATTGATCCTTTTGGTTTACCCATGTGCCTCATTATAACGTTCCTCTGCCCCTGTCCTGGCATTCCTTACAAGGGTCAGCAGCCACAATAGGTTTGGGTAGCCAGAGTCACCTGCAAGTATTGAAGGACAACATTTAGCCTCACACAATGCTATAGGGATGACACCTGAAGGCATACACTAACATACAGTGGGTGGGGACCATCGCTCACCTATTAGCTACAACATGTGCCTCTGAAGTTGGGCCATCACATTTGGAATGCTGCTATTCCTCAGAACAAAGGCGTCATGTACTATCCCAGGATACTTAGCATTGACGTGGGAGATGTACTGGTCCGCCAGGCACACCATTTGCACATTCAGTGAGTGGAAACTCTTCCTATTCCTTAACATCTGTTCATTCTGGTGGGGGGGGGGCAAATGCAATATGTGTTCCGTCAATCGCCCCAATAATATTGGGTATATGTTCCATTGCATAGAACACAGCCTTCACTGTGGCCAAATTTTCCACCTGGGGGAAAGCTATGTAGCTGCACATGTGTTTCACCAGGGCAGACAAAACTATTGCCAGCACGATTGAGAACATTGGCTGTGACATTCCTGCTGCCAAGCCCACTGTCACTTGGAAAGAACCAGTTGCTAGGAAATGGAGCACTGATAGCACTTGCACAAGAGGGGGTATCTCAGTCGGATGACGAATAGCAGATATCAGGTCTGGCTCCAATTGGGTACACAGCTCAGTGATTGTGGCCCTGTCCAGTCTATAGGTGAATATAATGTTCCTGTCCTTCAGTGTAGCCAAGTCCACAAGGGATCTGTACACGGGGGTATGTCTCCTCCTCCTATGTTGTCAACATCAGGACAGTGCGCGCTCTAGGGGCAATGTAATGCAATAAACTGACTCTTGTGAAATGTAATAATTCATGCATTATTTATTAATGCAGTATGTTAACCTTTTGCATTGCAGAGATTCATGTTAAAACATCCTTAATGCTGTTTACTATGTATTGCTAATTTTCAAGGCTTTGCTGCAGTATTACAAGGTGTGGTTAGGGTGTGGTCCCTATGCTAAGCCTTTCTAGAATCCCTTCCTGCAGCCTGGCTGGGTGTGGCACATGGGTGGGGCCAGGGTCTATTTAAGGGACCCAGCCCAGCTCCACCTGCTCACTGCTCAGAGGTCCTGGTGCAGAGCAGCAGCATTTTCCTGAGCTCCTGTTCCGAAGGCCTACATAGGATTTACAGGCCCTGGCTTCATTTCCTTGGTGATCTTCAAGCAGGGCGGTCAGACGGAGGTAGGGTTAGGCCCGACTCCATTTTCAGAAATACTCGAGTTTTGGGCCCTTTGGTTACATCGCGTGTGCAATGGTTTTCTTGTCATTTAACTCCTGCAGTTTGGATCAGCAGTGTGCGCGATCGTATCTTGTCATTTAACTCTCGATGGTTGAATCGCCAAGTGTGCACAATTCATTTTTGGCTTTTAACTTTCACAGTTCAGATCGGCAGAGTGCACGATCGTATTTTGGCATTTAAATCTTGAAGGTTGAATCGGCAACAGTGTGCACAATTCATTCTTGGCATTTAACTTGCACAGATCGGTTCAGCAGAGTGCGCGATCGTATTTTGGCATTTAAAACTTGATGGTTGAATTGGCAACAGTGTGCACGATTCATTCTTGGCATTTAACTTTCACAGTTCGGATCGGCAGAGTTCGCAATTGTATTTTTGGCATTTAAACCTTGATGGTTGAGTCGGCAACAGTGTGCGCGATTTCTTCCTGGCCTTTAACTTTCACAGTTCGGATCAACAGAGTGCGCAAATTTATCCTGGCATTTAAACCTTGCTGGTTGAATCGGCAGCAGTTGCGCGATTCATTCTTGGCCTATAACTTTCACAGTTCGGATCGGCAGAGTGCGCGATCGTATCCTGGCATTTAAACCTTGATGGTTGAATCGGCAGCAGTGTGGGCGATTCATTCTTGGCATTTAACTTCCACAGTTCGGATCGGCGCGATCATTTCTAGACATTGAAATCTTGATGCACATTTTTGATATTTAAAGTGTATAATAATTCTTAAGCAATTACATCTTGAAGATTTAGACAAAGTGCATCCTTGCAATCAATGTGTTCAATGATTACTGTTATAGAGTGTCTTTGCAGAGTCATTCATGAACCTAATGCAGATTATTCCTGAAAACTAATATGTTTATTGATCACTGTTATGAAGCAGTTTCTATTCAAAGAAATAACTTGATTTAGTTCAAGGTTCTGAGCCTCAGATTGTATTCAAAGGAAACTCTCATATGGATGTTTGCATAATCCTTATTTATTTTCCAGGCACTCAGAACTAATAAGTTTATGATGAATGAAGGCTCTTGATAATTCATGTTATCAGTCCATAGATATCCGGAACAAAGCTTATGAACGTCAAAGTGCATAATCTGATTATTGTGTTCTTAACTTTTCCTTCCACAGGTCTCCTTCCACGCTGTTCCCAACCTAAAAACCCTTCCCCCACTTGGCCATTCTTTAACTCTGTGCTATAACGGCTAGTAGAGTTTGGAGCTGCCAAGAGGTGGACATATTGGAAACAGGCGCAAACCCCGAAGATCCGGACTCCCTGACAGAACAGTGAGCCCACACATTTTTTATCCTCCTGGTTTGCGCTTGGTTGTCAATATGGCCACATTGGATGAGCTAGTCAAAGTAATTACGCATATCCAATCGGATGTAATAGCATCTAAACATATAGCAACTAGCCTAGCTGAGAGAGTGAGTCAGTTGCAAGACAGAGTAGAAAAGAAGGAGCAAGGTCCTCTGGGTGCGGGTTGGCTCGGTCCTCCTACTCAAGGTTCAGGAGGAAGTCCTCCAACTAACATTTCCCTCACAGTTCCCTCAGCTATCCCTTTGGCTCCTCCAGAAAGATTTTCAGGTGATCCTCAGAAAGCGCAATCCTTTTTGACTCAAGTAGAATTGTATTTCACCTGTCGACCAAACACCTTCCCTGATGCCCAATCCCAGGTGGCCTTCTTGCTATTCTATTTGACTGGAGACGCGGCCACTTGGGCAATTCCTCTTGTGCGTAAAGACAGTCCACTGCTTTATAATTGGAGAGACTTTGTCCGTGAATTTGAAAGAGTGTTTGATCGAAGAACTGTCACTTTATCCGCAGACAGAGAACTGCTAGAATTGCGACAAGGCAATAAAGACTTGGTTTCGTATTTGGTTAGTTTTAATCGTTCAATTGCAGAAACATCTTGGCCTGAAGAAAAACAAGCAGCCCTGTTTTATCAAGGACTCAAAGATGAGTTAAAAGACATTCTTTCTCAGATCGATCCTCAACCCACGGATTGTCAAGGCTTTATAAATCTTGTTTTAAGAATAGACCATCATCTTTCTGAATGACAAGGAACACGCAAAAAGACTGAGAAACAATCCTGGCGTGTTCATGAACGCAGAGAATCACGAGTTCAGAAAGAGCAAAATCATGAACCAATGGAAATTAGAACCATCAGGCCACCTTTCACGAAAGAAGAAAAAGATCTACGTAGAAAGAACGGTCAATGCCTATGCTGTGGTAGAAAGGGTCACTTCGTCAAAGAATGTACAGTAAAACCAAAAGGCAAACAAATCTCCACCAAGAAAGTGGCAGCTAACGTACAAATGGAGCTGGAAAACTAGAACACCCAAGGTGTAAAAAAGGGATGCTCCTGAGTGTAACTATGGACCCTTCACAGTCAAGACATTTCAAACTAGACTTAGAAGTGCTAGTAAAAAAGAAAAGAAAGCCTTAGTCGACTCAGAAGCTACCGGCAACTTTATCAATGCACAATTAGTTCAAACATGGGGAATCCCATGTAAGGAAAAGAAAACACCAGAAATAGTACAAGCCGTAGATTCAAAGCTCCTAGATGGAGGTCCAGTGACTTTACATACCCTCCCTTTATCTGCGATCTGCAAAGGGGGGAATCAAGATACCAAACACATAGAAAAACTAATCTTTGACTTCATACATGCTCCTCAGTATGGGATCATCCTCGGCATGCAGTGGTTAAGTCACCATAACCCTGTGATAGACTGGCAAGAGAGAAAAATCATGTTTTCTTCACTCATGTGTAAAGAAAAGTGCCTACAGACAGCGAGAGTCACAGTTCCTCACAAAACTCACATAGCCACAGCCGCTGAAAAAAATGTAACATTACCCAGGCAGTATTCATCTTTTTTAGATGTCTTTGATGAAAAAGAAGCAGAAACCTTGCCACCTCATAGACCCTATGACTGCCAAATTGATCTGACTCCTGGTGCTATACTCCCTAGTTGTCGTGTGTACGCCTTGTCAGAACATGAAAACCAACACCTGAGAAAATACTTGGACCAATTTCTAGCTGATGGATTAATTTGTCCCTCTAAGTCTCCTGCAGTATCTCCTCTTTGTTTTGTTCTAAAGGCTAATGGGGATCTTCAAATCTGTATAGACTACAGAGGATTGAATAAAATCACAGTAAGAAACAAATACCCATTACCCTTGATTTCTGTCTTGTTGGATCAAGTTAAAAAAGGCCAAAATCTACACCAAGTTAGATTTAAGAGGTGCTTACCACTTAGTCAGAATGAGAGAAGGTGACGAATGGAAGACTGCTTTAAAAACTCGATATACTCTATTTGAATACACAGTCATGCCCTTTGGACTTTGCAATGCAGCAGCAGCGTTCCAATTTTTTTTTAATGATGTCCTCAGAGAATTTCTAGATATATTTGCTATAGTCTACATCAATGATATTCTAATCTACTCAGATAACGAAGTCGAGCATGTACAACATGTCAAGAAGATTCTCACTGTTCTTCGAAAACATCATCTATATTGCAAATTAACTAAATGCGAATTTAATGTTACCACTGTTAAATTTTTAGAGGTCATTCTTACCCCTAAAGGCATGGTCATGGCAGAAAGAAAAGTACAAGCAGTATCTGTTTGGCCAATTCCAAAGAATGTTTGAGATTTTCAATATTTCCTAGGCTTTGCGAACTTCTATCGCAGGTTCATAGATCATTTCTCACAGACAGTGGCACCAGTCTTTTCCACCTTAAAGGAAGCTTTCTCGACGGCCCCAGACTTGACTCACCCAGACACTGTTCGTCCGTTCATAGTGGAAGCAGATGCTTCAGATGTGGCAATTGGCGCAGTGATATGACAACGCAGTAAAGATACTGGCCAGCTACACCCCATAGCCTACATGTCTCAAAAACTAAACGAAGCTGAACAAAACTATCTAATCACTGAGAAAGAGCTCTTAGCAATCCGTGATGCCTTCAAAGAGTGGAGACACTATTTGCTAGGTGGCAAGTACACTATCACAGTATACACAGATCATCGCAATCTTTAATTCATGAGTTCATCTAGACTTTTGACTCCTCGACAATTGCGTTGGATGTTGTTTTTTGCTGAGTTTGATTTTGTGGTAACCTTCCGTCCCGGTAAAGACAATCGTAAAGCGGATGCCTTGTCCAGACAAGATTCCACCATGTTACCCTCAATCCAGTGTCCACGAGCTATCATTGCTCCAGACAAAATTCTCTGTATCATCAAAACTGAAGACTTTTTTAAAGAGATTCGTAACTCTTTCACCATGGAGAAATGGCAAAACTGGGCTCAAGCAGATCCCAAAAGATCAATCAAACAAGGCCTACCTTTTCATGGTACATGTTTATTTGTTCCAACTACCAAGTTACACAAACTAGTGTTTCACTGGTTACTTGTTATACCTACAGCAGGTCATCCAGGTATTCCTAAGACTCTTGAACTGATACCACAATACTTTTGGTGGCTTACTTTGACAAAAGACATCAAGCAAATGGTAGATAATTGCGAAGTTTGTGCTCGTATCAAGACAAGTCACTCAAAGCCAAAAGGGTTGTTACATCCTCTCCCAACTCCACTCCGTCCTTGGGAACACATATCCTTAGACTTTATTACAGGACTGCCAGTTGTTCAATCTAACTCAGTAATCCTGTTGGTAGTAGATAGTCTCACTAATTATGCACATTTCATTGCTTGCAGGAAATTGCCTACCTCCAGTGAATTGGCAACTATACTTTTAAATCAAGTGGTCCATTATCACGGATTACCAAAAGTGATCCTCTCCGATCAAGGATCAAAATTTGCCTCTAACGTCTGGAAGACGTGGTGCAAAACACTACAAAACACTACAAGTTACATCTACACTATCTACTAGTCATCATCCTCAAACAGATGGCCAAACTGAGAGACTCAATCAGACATTGAAACAATATCTGCGTGCTTACGCTGAGAAAGCACTTAATTCCTGGAAATCAATGCTCTGGTTAGCCGAACTAGCCTACATAATTCGTATCATACTTCCACTGGTGCAACACCCTTTTTTGGCCTATTTGGCTATCATCCTGCTACTTTGCCAATCACAATTCCACCAGAAAGTTCCCTTACAGCAGCGTGTCTGAAACAATACGACAACTCCATCAAACCCAAAAGGAAATCCATCAACACCGAGAGAAAGCAAAACAAACGTATAAAAAGTATTATGACAAAAAACATTGTAAAGGACCGCAATATAAGTCAGGAAACAGAGTGTGGCTTTCCACACGCCATATTGATTTCAAGAAAAAACATATGTTTAATCCTAAATATATAGATCCTTACACAGTCATTCAGCAGATCAATACAGTAACATATAAGCTGCAGTTACCAAAGTCACTACGTATTCATCCAGTATTTCATACTTCTCTCTTGAAAAGAGCAATCAAAAAAACTCACTCACAACCAGCTCCTGTTCTCGTACAGGGAGAATTGGAATACGAAGTAAGACAGGTTCTGGATTCAAAACGTAGAGGTCGTAATCTCTGGTATCTAATCTCTTGGAAAGGTTATGGTCCCGAAGACAATTCATAGGTCGCTGCATCTGATATTCATGCTCCACGACTAGTGCAACGTTTTCATCACCTAAACCCAGATAAACCAGGCCCTAGATCGCGTTCGGGAGGGGGGAGTACTGTTAACATCAGGACAGTGCGTGCTCTACAGGCAAAGTAATGAAATAAACTGCCTCTTATGAAATGTAATAATTCATGCATTATGTATTAATGCAGTATGTTACCTTTTGCATTGCAGAGATTCATGTTAAAACATCATTAATGCTGTTTACTATGTATTGTTCATTTTCAAGGCTGTGCTGCAGTAGTACAAGGTGTGGTTAGGGTGTGGTCCCTATTCTAAGCCTTTCTAGAATCCCTTCCTGCAGCCTGGCTGGGTGTGGCACGTGGGCAGGGCCTGGGTCTATTTAAGGGACCCAGCCCAGCTCCACCTGCTCACTATTCAGAGGTCTTGGTGCAGAGCAGCAGCATTTTCCTGAGCTCCTGTTTCGAAGGCCTACCTAGGATTTCCAGGCCCTGGCTTAATTTCCTTGGTGATCTTCAAGCAGGGCGGTAAGGCGGAGGTTTGGTTAGGCCCCCGACTACGTTTTCAGAAATACTCGAGTTTTGGGCCTTTTGGTTACATCGCATGTGCGATGGTTTTCTTGGCATTTAACTCCTGCAGTTTGGATCCGCAGTGTGCGCGATCGTATCTTGTCATTTAACTCTTGATGGTTGAATCGGCAACAGTGTGCACTATTTATTTTTGGCTTTTAACTTTCACAGTTCGGATCGGCAGAGTGCGCAATCGTATTTTGGCATTTAAACCTTGACGATTGAATCAGCAGCAGTGTGCACGATACATTCTTGGCATTTTAACTTTCACAATTTGGATCGGCAGAGTGCACGATCGTATTTTTGGCATTTAAACCTTGATGGTTGAATCAGCAACAGTGTGCGCGATTTCTTCTTGGCCTTTAACTTTCACAGTTTGGATCGTCAGAGTGCGCAATCGTATCCTGGCATTTAAACCTTTATGGTTGAATCGGCAGCAGTGTGCGTGATTCATTCTTGGCCGATAACCTTCACAGTTTAGATCGGCAGAGTGTGCGATCGTATCCTGGCATTTAAATCTTGATGGTTGAATCGGCAGCAGTATGCGCCATTCATTCTTGGCATTTAACTTTCACAGTTCGGATCGGCAGAGTGCTCAATCGTATCCTGGCATTTAAACCTTGATGGTTGAATCGGCAGCAGTGTGCACAATTCATTCTTGGCATTTAACTTCCACAGCTCAGATCGGCAGAGTGTGCGATCATATTTTGACATTTGAATCCTGATGGTTGAATCAATGACAGAATGTGAAAGTCATTCTTGGCATTTAACCCTTGTGTTTCAGATCAGCGGAAAGCGCGATCATTTCTAGACATTGAAATCTTGATGCACATTTTTGATATTTAAAGTGTATAATAATTCTTAAGCAATTGCATTTTGAAGATTTAGACAAAGTGCATCCTTGCAATCAATGTGTTCAATGATTACTGTTATAGAGTTTCTTTGCAGAGTCATTCATGAACCTAATGCAGATTATTCCTGAAAACTAATATGTTTATTGATCACTGTTATTAAGCATTTGCTATTCAAGAATTAACTTGATTTAGTTCAAGTTTCTGATCCTCAGATTGTATTCAAAGGAAACCCTCATATGGATGTTTGCATAATCCTTATTTATTTTCCATGTACTCAGAACTAATAAGTTTATGATGAATGAAGGCTCTTGATAATTCATGTTATCAGTCCATAGATATCCTGAACAAAGCTTATGAACGTCAAAGTGCATAATCTGATTATTGTGTCCTTAACTTTTCCTTCCACAGGTCTCCTTCCCTGCTGTTCCCAACCTAAAAACCCTTCGCCCACTTGGCCATTCTTTAACTCTGTGCTATAACGGCTAGTAGAGTTTGGAGCTGCCAAGAGGTGGATATATTGGGAACAGGCGCAAACCCTGAGGATCCAGACTCCCTGACATATTTATCCACAGCAGTAAGTATCTAAGGGACACAAGAGCGAGTAGGCTGTCACAATTTGAACAAGGGAACCACAACTTCAGTGTACATAGTGCCTTTGTGTGATGGGTGCAGTGAGAATGGCGAGGTATGTGCCAATCTAGGCTGTGACACAGTTAAGGTTGATATGACCGTTGTACGCCACCATGAAATGGCGACCGCCTGTCTTGTATGTAGGGATAGGTGGAAGTGAGGTAACTCTGCAGATGGTGGGCGTCGTAGTGGAAGACAGTCTTGCACTGCCCTGCAATTCCTCATTGGATAATATGGGGCTCTATGGAGTACAGTGGCCAATGGGTATCTGCGCCGGCGGTGACAGTGTACACTGCTGCGGATGTGACCGCTATTTTCTATCTCATTCCTCACTTGTTTCCTGACCTTCAACAGGAGAACACCTACACTGCATGTGCTGCTGTGACCTGTGTCTGGAATCTACCATGGCCCGTGTGACTGGGGAAAGGGCCCCTGCCTTCACTTCGGAGGAGTTGGAGTGATTGGTGGATGGGGTCCTGCTTTTTGGGCCTCCAGACCAACAGGTGAGTACACCTTGGGCACAATGCATGTGTGAAGGATGCATGGAGATGTGTGTGCAAGCATTGTGTCATCGGAGGGGGTGGAATGTCTTGTGGTGGTGTACATGGTGGGATCCTGCCGATGTGTGTGACAATAATGACGGAAACGGGATTGGTGGGCCATATATGTGACAAGCTGGATTGTATGTTTAATGGTGTTTTCCTGTCTGTATTACCTTTGCAGGTCAGCGTCCATCAAAAGAAGGGATTATGGTGTGCCATCTTCAAGGACGTGCAGACCCTGAGGGGTCTATGTTAGGCGGATCACCCACTGTCAGAAACAGTGGGAGGACCTGAGACGTTGGGCATGGAAGACAGCGGAGGCCCAGCTTGGGATGGCCCCCCTACAAGGAAGGGGTGCCCATCGGAACCTGACCCCCCTAATGGCCCGCATACTGGCGGTGGCCTACCCAGAGCTGGATGGGCGCTCGAGGGAATCACAGCAGCCACAATGGGGTGAGTACAATGGCATTATTAAAATAATTGGCAGGTGGCATGGGATCCGGGTGGTGGATGTGAGTTAGTGGGTGCCCCTAAGGCAGGCCAGACATTGCAGCGTGATTCAACTCAAATATTCAAATAGGGTAATGTCTGTATGGCAAATGCAGGTAACCTAACTTGTTAGCATTCCATGTCAGTCAGGGCTTTGTGGGTCCCAGGAGGGGTGCAGTTGGCCGTGTGTGGCCCTCATCTTGCCGTGGCATCTAGCCAAATCACTGGCAGTGCAATGCATAGTGCTCAAGCCTGATCCCTGTGTGTGATGGTGCTGTGTATGCCAACGGTGGTGTTGGTGCAGTAATTGACCCAATGTTTTCTCTCCCCCTCCTTTTTTGTTTTGTCATCCTGTCCATGTGTGCATTAGCATCATCTGGTGGTGGAGCAGGGGCACCAGCGACA
Organism: Pleurodeles waltl; assembly: GCF_031143425.1. Taxonomy (NCBI): domain Eukaryota; kingdom Metazoa; phylum Chordata; class Amphibia; order Caudata; family Salamandridae; genus Pleurodeles; species Pleurodeles waltl. Next base: position 1,000,681,631 of record NC_090450.1, on the reverse strand, counting down.
GAGGAAGCTGCATCCCAGAGGACCCAGGAGGCATAGTCCATCGACGCCGAGTGAACCAGTGGGACGGAAGGCGGGGAGCACCACTGGGGAGACAGGAGGTGACAACACTGACTCGGATACCTCCTCCAATGGAAGCTCCCTGGTGGTGGCGGACACCTCTGTGACCACCCCTGCTGCAGGTACAGCTGCAACCCACGTAGCAGCACCGCCCTCCCAGTAGCCCCTCAGCGAGTTGTCTATGCCCTCTCACCGAGGAAAGTGGGCATCTCCTTCGCCCCAGGCACCTCAGGCCCTTCCCCAGTGAGCCCTGCTGCCCTGAGTGAAGAGGCTATTGACCTCCTGAGATCCATCTCTGTAGGGCAGTCAACCATTGTGAATGCCATCCAAGGACTGGCATCCCAGATGCATTCCTGGAGGGCATCCACAGTGGATTGGCGGCCCAACAGAGATCGATTCAGGCTCTGGCCTCCTCTCTGATGGCAGCCCTTGTCCCTGTTCCTACCATCCCCCTTCCAACTACTGCTTCCCTGTCCTAGTCTCCTCAACCCAAACCTATAGGAGGCTGGCCTGGCTTATAGTGGGTACCTTGTGGTACTTCCACCTTGTGTCAGGTCCAGTTATCCCTTATTAGTAGATTAGTAGCGTTCTAGCAGCTTAGGCTGATAGAGGTACCTATAGCAGAGCAGCTTAGGCTGAAGTAGGAGACATACAAAGCTCCTACTATGCCACTTATATCATATAGCACTATATCATAAGAAACACAATACTCAGAGTTACTAAAAATAAAGGTGCTTTATTTTAGTGACAATATGCCAAAAGTATCTCAGAGGATATACTCCCTTACGAGGTAAGTAAAATACACACAATATACACACAAACCAAAATCAGGTAAGTAAACAGTTAGGAACATAGTGCAAACACTATAGAACACTATAGGATGCACTAGGCCTAGGGGCAACACAAACCATATACTCCAAAAGTGGAATGCGAACCACGAATGGACCCCACGCCTAGTGTAGTGTGTAGAGGGTCGCTGGGAGTGTAAGAAAACACTAAGGGTGTCTAAGATACCCCACCCCAAGACCCTGAAAAGTAGGAGTAAAGTTACCCTACTACCCCAGAAAGACAGTAAAGTTGAGATAGGAGATTCTGCAAAGACAACAACTGACTGGAAAGCACTGAAGATGGATTCCTGGACCTGAGGACCTGAGGACCTGAAAAGGAAGGGAACAAAGTCCAAGAGTCACGCAGGTATCCGGGCGGGGAGGACCCCACTAAACTCTGTATGAAGGTGCAAAAGGGCTGCCTCTGGGTGGAAGAATCCAAAGATTCTCCAACAACGGAAGGAGCCAGGAACTTCTCCTTTGGTCATATGACTTTCCAGACCGTGCTGGAGGATGCAGAGTTGTTTTTACGCAGAAAGACTACAAACAAGCCTTGCTAGCTGCAAGAGTCGTGGTTAAAGGTTTTGGGTGCTGTGAGGGCCCAGGAAGGACTAGGAGGTTGCCCCTTGGAGGAGGAGACAGAGGCGTCACTCAGCAACAGAGAGAGCCCATGCAGAATCAGGCAGCACCTGCAGAAGTACCTGAACAGGTGTTCAAGAAATCTTAGGATGGCGGTCGTCTCAGCACAACAAAAGAGGGTCCCACGAAGTCGGAGGTCAACTCACCGAGTTGGGCAATGCAGGATGGAGTGCTGGGGTCCTGGGCTGTGCTATGCACAAAGGAAGTCTTGCAAAACTGCACAGAAGCCCTAGCAGCTGCAGATCACGCAGTACACAAGATTACTGTCTGGCGTGGGGAAGCAAGAACTTACCTCCACCAAATTTGGACAGAAGGACCACTGGACAGACAGGGTCACTTAGATCCAGCTCCTGTGTTCCAGGGACCACGCTCCTCAAGATGAGAGGGGACCCAGAAGACTGGTGATGCAGAAGTTTGGTGCCTGCGTTGGCAGGGGGAAGATTCCGTCGACCCACGGGAGATTTCTTCATGGCTTCCAGTGCAGGGTGAAGGCAGACATCCCTCAGAGCATGCATCACCAGGAAACAGTTGAGAAAGCTGGCAGGATTAGGCGCTACAATCTTGCTGGTAGTCTTCTTGCTACTTTGTTGCGGTTTTGCAGGCGTCCTGGAGCAGTCAGCGGTCGATCCTTGGCAGAAGTCAAAGAGGGAAGTGCAGAGGAACTCTTGTGAGCTCCTGCATTCGTTATCTGACGGGAAACCCACAGGAGAGACCCTAAATAGCCCTCAGAGGAGGATTGGCTACCTAACCAGGTAATAGCCTATCAGGAGGGGGTCTCTGACATCACCTGATGGCACTGGCCACTCAGAGGTCTCCATTGTGCCCTCACACCTCTTCATTCAAGATGGCAGAGGTCTTGGACACACTGGAGGAGCTCTGGGCACCACCCCTGGGGTGGTGATGGACAGGGGAGTGGTCACTCCCCTTTCCTTTGTTCGGTTTCACGCCAGAGCAGGGGCCGGGGGATCCCTGAACTGGTGTAGACTGGTTTATGCAAGGAGGGCACCATCTGTGCCCTTCAAAGCATTTCCAGAGGCCAGGAGAAGCTACTCCTCTAAGGCCCTTAACACCTATTTCCAACCCTCTCTCAGAGGAAATCCTTTGTACTGCCTTCCTGGAACTGGGCTGCCCAGGCCCCAGGAGGCAGAAACCTGTCTGAGGATTGGCAGCAGTGGTACCTGCAGAGAAAACCCCAGAGAGCTAGTTTGGCAGTACCCAGGGGCCATGCTGGAGCCCCAGGGATGCATGGAATTGTCCCCCCAATACCAGAATGGTATTGGGGTGACAGTTCCATGATCCTAGACATGTTACATGGCCATGTTCGGAGTTACCATTGTGAAGCTACACATAGGTATTGACCTATATGTAGTTGACGCGTGTAATGGTGTCCCCGCACTCACAAAGTCTGGGGAATGTGCCCTGAACAATGTGGGGGCATCTTGGCTAGTGCCAGGGTGCCCTCACACTAAGTAACTTTGCACCTAACCTTCACTAAGTGAGGGTTAGACATAAAGGTGACTTATAAGTTACTTAAGTGCAGTGTAAAATGGCTGTGAAATAACGTGGATGTTATTTCACTCAAGCTGCAGTGGTAGTCCTGTGTAAGAATTGTCTGAGCTCCCTATGGGTGGCAAAAGAAATGCTGCAGCCCATAGGGATCTCCTGCAACCCCAATACCCTGGGTACCTAGATACCATTACTAGGGAATTATAAGGGTGTTCCAGTGTGCCAATCAGAATTTGTAAAATTAGTCACTAGCCTGTAGGTTACAATTTTAAAAGTGGAGAGAGCATAAACACTGAGGTTCTGGTTAGCAGCGCCTCAGTGATACAGTTAGGCACCACACAGGGAACACCTACAGGGCCCAACTTATGAGCACTGGGGTCCTGGCTAGCAGGATCCTAGTGACACAGGCAAAAGCAAACATACATATAAGTAAAATGCCAGACAAGATAGTACTATCCTACACAACCCATCCCATGCACACATACAGACGAGCATGCATACAGGACAACATCCAAGAGTGACACCACAATTCATTCCACAAGCACTCACACAAACACCAGACAGTTGCAGACACAATCATATTCACTGCCTCCACTGTCTCCCCCTCCTCCTCCTTCTCCACCTCCATCACAATCTCGTCCACACTCACACCTGCATGCACTGCATCAACATCCACCACCAGCAACACCACACCAAGCAGCACACACACCTCACTGGCAGACACCTCCACAACATCCATGCACACATCCCCTGTGTCCTCTCCCACCCTGTCTGTCCACCCTCCTAAAGGACACAAACACGAGCACTCACACACCCAACAGTCATCCACGTCACATCAGCACACTGCCCATGCAACTGCACCCAATCCAGCAGACATACACCTCCTACAACCACTCCCTAAACCTCCACTCCCATCCCTCCTCCCTCATCCTGCCCCACATCCCTAAGAAGCTTTTCCTTGCCAAACTTGACCTCTTCCCTCCCCCCCGTCCTGCCCGTAACAGCAGGGTCCCAAAGATCAGCCCTGCACCGCAGCCAAACGGTCGACGGGGACAGTGATGGCATCACCTAGTCGTGGTGGCAAGTCAGTGATAGATCCCACTCCACCAGCCAGGAAGGTTAAGGATCCCACACCTACCATGAAGGGGAAGGAGCGTGCACCTCCTGCCGTGAAAGGGGAACGCCCTCAACTACTGCCCGGAAGGCAAAGGCACAAGCACAACCTGCCATGAAAGGGAAGAAGCCCTCAACTCCTGCCAGGAAGGGTAAGAAACCCTCGAATCCAGCTGAGGCTGTCAGGGTGACACCTCCACCACCACCAGTGGTCACCGGGCCCCCACAGCCAGCTGAGAAAGTGCATCGCCCCATCACCAGCAGAGGCTGCCCAGCAGGCACCTCCACCTGGCACCACAGTTCAGTCCTCACCACTAGCAGAGGCTGCATAGAAGGCACCTCCACCTGCCACCACAGTTCAGCCCTCACCACCAGCAGAAGCTGCCCAGGAGGCACCTCCACCTGCTGACACTGTGCAGCCCTCACCTTCAGATGACACAGTGCAGCCATCACCACCAGCCTGAAGCCATGTAGGCCACCCTCCAAGGACTGCTGTACAAGTGGCCCCCTCCAGGAGCAGTGGGCATGTTCCCCACCTGAGAGATTGTGGCCTTGCACTCCCCAGCATAGAGTAATGGGCATGGAGCCCCCTCCAGAACCAGTGGGAAAGACACCCACTCCAGAGACTGTGGCCTTACACTCCCCAGCATAGAATAATGGGCATGGAGCCCCCTCCAGAACCAATGGGCTTGTTCCCGACTTCGGCTGAGGTGCCCCCCATCCCCCTGAGGTGCCTGCCCAATTGCAATCTGATGCCCCTGCAGAGTTCTATCCAGATGATGTCAGGATTTGAGTTGGGCCTTGGACTGTGCCCTGTCGCCATGTGGGCCCTTAGTATATTGGACTGGGTAGTGGCCCTTTGTGTATATTTGTACATTTCTGTTTCTTGTACAATTGGTTTCTTTAGTAGCTATTTATATCAATACATTCTCATTACTGCATTCTTGTTGTCCTTGCATTATTGTGCTGTGTATCGTGTGCCATTGGTTTACGTCTGCAGCTAGTTGTGTGTATGGTGTGTGTGTGTGTTGGGTGTGTGTCATGCGTGTGTGTGTCACTCTTGTTTTCCTCCCTCTCTTCCTTGTGTGCTAGGTGTCTGTAATCACCGTCGTCATCTTTGTTGGCATTGGTGTTCCAGGTGGAGCATGACATAGATGAGCATTGGGAAGACTTGCAGTTCCGGTTCAATGGCGGCGTTGTTCTTCCCTGTGTCTCCGATGGTGAGTCTTTGCTCTTCTGTGATGCGTTTCCGCCAGGCTTTTGATGGCGTTGGTACAACCCCAGAAAACATGGTGCATTGAAAGGTCAATTTATGGTGGGCAGTACTTTGTCTTCCGCCTGGCTGTTGATGGCTACTGCCATGGTAAGTGTTGTTTCCGGTCTGGTGGTTGATGTCGGACATTGGGTGTCTATGGGAGTTATCACTGCCATGGTCATAATTTGGCGGTAACTACCGCCAGCCTGTTGGCGGTATTACCACCACTTTATCACTCACCGCCAGGGTCATAATGAGGGCCTTAATGCCAACACAAGCATCCAGATCGCTTGTTTTTTTTGTTATTGTTTTTTTTAACCTAACCTGCTCTGAGCTTTTCCAAGCCTGGGCTAAATCTATTTGCTGGGGCCTGTTTTACTCATCCTATCAACTTACAAGTAATCCTGAGGTCTGTCAGTCACAAACCCTTTGCAGTGATGGAGAACTAAAAAAAAGTTTTCACCTGCCTTAAAGGATCAGACCTGCTCCTTTATATCTGCACATCCTGTCAAGTGTTTACAATACACTCTTCTAATACTAGTGACTCAACCAAACCTGGCCTTGAGGATTTGAGAGCTGCATCATTTTACCTGCCAGCAGAATCTTGCTCAGTAATGATTGTTTCTATCTCATCATCTAATTTAAAAGAGAATGCTGAATTTTAAGAAGCACTTCATTTTATCATTGCATTACAATGCTGTCAGTCATCTGTTTTATAGAAGTCACCAACCCCTCCCCCTGCTTTTACCCTCGTTTTTAATTAAACAAAGGACCAGTTCTCCGATCAATCAATTTATGCATAATTACTGGGGCTGTGAGTGGATATCTTATGTTGGACAAGTATTTCTATCTCTTTGAGAACACTCACTGAAAAGTTGAAACCTGTGCTAAAGGTGCAGACTGATGGGACTTTCATACCCTCAGCCAGAATCTCCTGCGCATCAAAAGTGTGTTGGGTTAAAAATGTAATTTTTCATGCAAGTTCTTTTGGTGAGGACGCATTTTACTCTAAAATAAAAGACCACATTTGTGAAGAAATCACGCAGCGCAGCAAGCCACCTTTTTGCGCTGCGTGATAGGGAATGGTCAGAAATGAACAGTATTTTACATAATGCAACACATCCCTGTTTTTTTGCTGCATTGGTGCACAATGTGCTCCCTAGCACCAGTGCAGGAATCCTTACACCATTGTTGCAGACAGGATTGTTTCTGAGCAGGAAGGGGCCCTTTCCTGCGCAAAAACAAATCTCTGAGGCTTTTTACTCTTCCTATGTGTTCTGCAGAATTCAGAAAAGAATGAGGAGAAATAAGCATATTTCTCCTTGTTACGCCCCCCTGACGCAGTCTCAGGTCCACCAGTAATGGTAAATCTAGGGATGCTTTAGCAACACAAAAATATGATGGATGGAGTGCTGAAACTTTTCAAACGCTCACCCCCAATCACAGATCTGGGTTAAAGCCATTGTTTTTTGCTCACCATGCAACCCCAATTTGGACTCAGCCACATGCAACTCAGTCTTAACCATGTTCCCTTGGGGTGGCATGGTGATCAAACAAATGATGGATTTAAACCAGTTCTGTGACTGGGGGTGAATGTTTCACAATGTTCAGCATTCTCTCCATCATCTTTTTGTGCTGCTATAGTTTCCCTAAGTGGGAAGGGAATGCCCAGACCTGGATCCCGTGCTCACTGCACCACTGGCTTCAAAGTAGCCTGGATGATGAAGGGTGATACCCCAGAACCGGTCCCAGGATGCTGTTTTGCCAGTCCAGGGAAGGGTCAAGACTGATTTGCATGTGGCTGGGTCCAAACTGGGGTGGTGGGTTGAGCAAAAAAACAATGGATTTAACCCAGATCTATGACTGAGGGTGAATGTTTTACAATGCTCAACATTCCTTCCATCATCTTTATGTGATGTTATAAATCTAGGAATGCATCAAAATCCATAGGTGGGTGCTTGGGAACACCCACACTCCACCCATTAAACACCTCGCTAGGACAGAGCAACACAGTGATTTGTGCTGCATTGTGTTACTTTGGATTTATCAAGCAAAGCAAGACCATTCAAAGCTGGCCTTGTGTGATTTGATAAATCAGACTTATGCTTTGGGTCGCCCTTGCACTCCGTCTTTGCGTGGCGTAAGGGCGATGCAAAACCTACATAAATATACCTTCATGTGCTGAGCGATGGATTTGGTTTTCATACCAGTTAAGCATTATTTTGAATAATTCACAAAATGTATATAATTGGGCAAAAATAAATTACTTTAATTTGATGCACCCTACTCAAAAGAAATCGGTCTGCAACCCTCTCCGCGTGCACAGTGTGTTTTGGAAAAAACTATAGAATTATTTATAGGAGCTAATTTCACAGATATAAAAATGGCTCTAATCCTGGGTAGAGTGCACTGTTTCATGCCCTAGTGCCACAGTTTCATGCCCTAGTGGCACTGTTTTATGCCCTAGCTTCCTTTCTCAAGAAGTAAGGAGTAAAGGAGAATGAGGGGACCAGTACCCCAAGTTTAAATTTGTGGGGATGTTCCAAGGTTTCCTGGGAGCCTTGCAGCATGAATTTGTTAGGTGGAGTGAAACAAGTCATTCAACTAGAATCAAGATCCAGACTGTGGCCTTGTCTGCTGCTCCCTGGATAGCATTTACATTAAGGAGTCATTAACGAAAATAAAAAATTCTCTTAGGGGCAGATTTTCGAACAAGCCATGCAACTCAGCAAGACAACCTGCTGCACTGTGTTGAATCACGTGGGGGCATGAATGCTAAGATATGGTCCATTCCTGCTCTTTTTTTTACATTTACAAGTCTTAGTAAATCTGGGAACGTGAAAATATCAATGGGTGGATACTTGAGAATGCCCACACTCAACTCATGCAATGCCTTCCTAGGGCAGAGTAATGCAAGGCAGTGAGGTCCACTGTCTTGCATTACTCTAGAGGTACCAAGCCATGCAGAGCTAAGCAAGGTGGCTTTGCACGACTTAGTATAACTCACTGAAGCCCCTGGATTGTTTTTCACCACTTTGCCTGACCATTATCAACATAAAGACTTTGTAAATCTTGGCCTGATTGTGTAGTGAAAAGACTTATACTGTGACACATAGGGGCATATTTAAGAGCCCCTAGCAACGTTCCAATGCCACATTAGCATAATTTTTTTATCCTCGTGGCATTACAAAGCCAAAAGTGCTGCGCCAATTTGCATATTTGCATTGCACCACTTTGTAACCATTTGTGCTACATTACGCTGTGCCAGACATCATGTATGTACAGGGGCTTTCCGCTATTTTTTTGGGCACTTTTTACGCCTTCTCAGAGCAGGCATTAAGAGGAGGCTTCCATTGGGTACAATGGGCCTCTGAGTGCTTTGCAGGATTATCGTCAGAATTTTGGACGCTATTCCTACAAAGTGCTGGACCAGTGTAAAAAATGTTGACGCTAGTCTCCTAACTGCCTCCATGGTGCGCCGTATTTTCAATATGGTGCACACATGTGGTGATGTTAGGGGGCGTTAAGGGGTGCAAGAAAAGTGGCGCTGCACTGTGTGCAGTACCATTTTTCTTAAATATGCCCCGTAGTGCTGCTGCTGATTCGCCATAGGGGTTAGTACAGCTCGTGCAACCCTCACTCAGCATGTGTTGTATTGCAGCGACATGCTTATAGCACTTAATACTACCTTCATGGATGGACAGCACACAACTCTATAGGCTATATCTGGATGGAGGAATGTGGGTTTGCAGCGTGCCCTTTGTGGGAAGTGCTTGCATGTCACGTCTGATAACCAGAGAGGTGCTTTCATTATATCACACGTAGTGTCCCTTGAACGTAGAGTCTAGTAGCGAGGACTGTGAATGCTCCTCACTAAACTTACAAAGCATCATTATGTATGGTCTCAAGGATTTAGGTTCTTTGTGTGACCTATGCAAGACATGTCTTTGTGTTGTGCATGATGATCAGAGGAATGCTCTTATTGTTTGCCTTGGATCAGATGAGGGAGGCCAACAGGGCCCCCAACCAAAGCCCTGCATCAATGAACACTGGAAAATCTAAGACACATTCTTCACCTTTTGGTGTCAATGTGTCCTTCGTGCTCCAAATGTATCAGCATGTTCTGCAGTGATGAACATCTACTCAAACATGATTTCCTATGTGCATATTTTAATTCCTTGAATATTTGTACTTATGTTTAGCACTGAGTAGTGCTCACCAGGCCTAGGAGGGCATAAATCACATCAGAGGTGGATACAGATTTGCTCTGGTTGTCTCGTCAAGAGCTTTGGCTTGTCCTTCAGGTGGTTAGGTTGGGAGGAGCTAAACCACTGTAAGAATTTACTTGTAGTCCAATTAAACTATGCCTTACCCTTTCTTTCAAGGGATAGATGTACCAACTAAATTCCAGCTAAATTACTATTTCTGCTTCAAGTCTGCAGCTGATTGGTTTCACTGCAAAATTTTATCTCTGTCTTCTTATGTTACTTTCAAACATGGGTCTTCATTTCGGGTGTCAAAGGCTGCAGACAGGTCTAGAAGAATCATCGCCCCAGCACTACCATTGTCCACTAATCTGTGCTGAGCACCCAGGGCAGATAGCACTACATCCGTGGTACTGGGTCTAGGGGCGGAAGCTTTCTTTGAAAGGATCAAACATTCTGGAGTCTGATGCAAATTTTTATAGATATTGAACATGAACTTTTCAAGTACTTTTGCTAGGAAGGATAGAAGTGAGGGGACAGGGGAGTTACTGGGGTACCCTTGATCTAAGGGAGGATTGTTCAAGCAGAGGTTTCACTGTTACATATTTCTAAGCACCGGGGGCAACACTTTGAGTCCAAGAGCACTTACAGTGGTCCATAAGGTCATCAATGATGTATTCACATAGGTGCTTCACACTGGAGCTGGGCAAGTACCATTAAGGAAATCTGTAGGGTGAATATGCCTAAATTGTGTCTAATCACTGTGTTCTCGAAATGGTAATGGAATTGGAGCAGTCAAAATAGAGGAAAATTGGAGCAAACTTTTCTCAAAATCTAAATACATTTCAATGCATACAATTCCACTAAATGCACATTTATGATTATTTCTTACACAGTCATCTGTCTCTAGTTGAGGGCTGTAACATTTTGAATATCAGACAACTGGTCCTACGTCATGTGTGACACCTTCAACCATTCCCAATGCGTAATTGTGCCAGTGATTGCCAATGGGCACCATGGGCAGGTATTTCAGTAGATGGTGACATTTTCCCACCACATGCACAGTCATGGTACCTTTCTGCAGATGGTTTAATGTAAAGAGGAGAGGCTAACAGAGAATCCTTCTTCTATTTCCACAAAGCCCATAAAACTAGAAGATTTGTTCCACAGAGGACTATGCTATAGAAGTAGAACAGGCGTTACATTGGTCCTTTGACAGACAATAGAACTAAAAGAAAGACTCTTTCTAGAGGGTATAGAAGCTGCTCACCACCCAGGCTGACTATAGGGCCTACAGGTGCATGGCTCACCCGTAGTAGGTGGATTCGGACAGTCGTGGTGTTGCGGTTACAAGCAAGATGTGACTCTTCGACTTTCAGAGCCTCCTCAGAAGTATTCTGGGCAGTGGTACTTATTATTTTACAAATTAGGCACTGGCCAGCCCTGACCTGTTAGTCAGCAGATTGCTAGTTGCATTCTGACATTTTACCTTTGCTGTTACCATTGCTAGTATGAACTCAAAAAACTTAATATGCAAAATGGTGTTGGGTATAACTTCTAGCTGGAGGTGCTATGAGCCACGTGACAAGTAGGAATTTGTTCCCTGAATATTTACAGGGTGATATTCAGCACTATGGAGGAAATGTCCCCTTCCACAGTTCTTTCATTGTTTTAAAACAAACCAACAGATACCTTGCCAAAATCAAAATAGGCAAGATGACAGCAGCAAAGAAAACTTTTTTATTTTTTTTAAACTGAGCACTAGCAAAATGTTTTACATCAGAGGAGGCATCTAACCAGATTGTGACAAAGCAGGTGCAAAGGTGTACACTGGAGCACTTTGAAGTTACATACTAAAAATCCTGCTTATTTACAGATGCGCTGTAGGAGGCTGGCCTGGTTTGTAGTGGATACCTAAGGTACTTACACCTTATACCAGGTCCAGTTATCCCTTATTAGTGAAATGTAGACAGTGTCTAGAAGCCAGGCTCTCTAGGGGTAGTATGGATGAGAAGCCAAGGCCTAACTAGGAGACAAGCAAAACTCATGCAATACCACTGTACTCACACAGTACTCACACACATGAAAGAAAATACTCAGTGTTACAAAAATAAAGGTACCTTATTTTGGTGACACAAATGCCAAAAATACCATAGAGACTATACTCCCTTACAAGGTAAGTAATACACAAATTATTTACACTAGTATGTAGAAATACCTGTAAAAACAGTTAGTAAACAGTGCAAATAGTGAAAATCACAATAGTTAGAAATGAGCCTATGGGGAACACAAACCTTATACTAAGATAGTGGAATGCAAAATTCAGGTTCCCACCTATGCAAGTGTAGTGTGTAGAGGGGCACTTGGAGTACTAGAAAACACCAAAGGTAAGTAATAGAACTCACCCCAGAGCCCAGGAAAGCAGGAGTAAATCACAGTAACTTTCCTAGAACACCCTAGAACATGAGAAAGAAGGTATTGCAAGAACCGGAAGAGAATGCAAGACACCAACAAAGAATTCCTGGACAGAGGACCAAGTCCAAGAAGCACTGCGTAGTCCAGGGAGAACATGAGCCCCTGCTAACCCGGATGAAGGTGCAAAAGAAGAACCACCAGTGAAGAACAACAGTCAGTACTGCACCCAAGAAGACTCCTGGTTGATGCAGAAGGCGTCCCATGCCGGATGGATGATCACAGCCTGGTTTGCATCGCTGGATTCCGCCAATAAGCCTTGGCACACGCAAAGCTCACGGTTAGCGGAAAATGGCACTGTCCGTGACCAGGAGGGACCTGGTGGACTCTACCCAGAAGAGGGAGTCAGAGGGGGCTCTCAGCAACTCAGAGAACCCTCAGAAGACCAGGCAATGTGCACAGGAGTCCCAGAGTATGGGGACAATGAAGGTGCAAAAGGAGGCCCATGCAGCCCTACACAAAGGGATCCCGCGCCGCCGGAGAACCACTCAGGAAGCTGTGCGTCACAGGAAGGAGTGCTGGGGGCTGGAGCTGCATGGTGCATGAAGAACTTTGTGGAAGGGTGCCAACAAGCCTTGGCAACTGCAAAAAATGCAGTGAACAGGGGTACTGTCTTACGTGGGAGGCAAGCTCTTACTTCCACCAAAGTTGGACAAAAGGACGTCAGGACCGTTGGGACCACTTCAGTCGACCACCTGTGATGCTGGATCCATGCACTTTGTCAGGAGAGGGGATCCACGCCACTGGTCGTCACTGCAGAGTGGTGCCTGCTGAAGCAGGTGAGTGACTCCTTCACTCCAAGGAAGATTCCTTTGTTCTTCTAGTGCAGGCTGAAGACAGACCATCCTCGGAGGATGCACGACCTGGAAACAGTTGCATTGATGGCAGGAGCTGAAGATACAATGTTGCAGAAGTCGTCTTTGCTTCTTTGTTGCAGTTTGTAGATTTCCTGGAGGGTCCACATGCAGTTTTTTTGTCAAGAAGGTGAAGTTAAATATACAGAGGATTCCTGCTGGAGTCTTGCAATCCAAATCTAAGTAAACACCCAAAAGAGGGACCCTAAATAGCCCTGAAAGGGAGATTGGTCAGCTAAACAGGTAAGCACCTATCAGGGGAGGGCTCTGACGGCACTGGCCACTCAGATGCTCCCAGAGTGCCCTGTCAACTTGGAATCCAAGATGGAAAAACCCAAGGGACCCTCTTCAGGAGCTCTGGGCACCACCCCTGGGGTGGTGATGGACAGAGGAGTGGTCGCTCCCCTTTCCTTTGTCCTGTTTCGCACCAGAGCAGGGACTGGGGGTCCCCAAACCAGTGTAGACTGGATTAAGCAAAGCGGGCACCTTCTGTGCCCTTTAAAGCATTTCCAGAGGCTTGGGGAGGCTACCCCTCCCAAGCCTGTAACACCTATTTCCAAAGGTAGAGGGTGTAACACCCCTCTCCCAAAGGAAATCCTTTATTCTGCCTTCCTGGGCTTGAGCTGCTCAAGCAACAGGAGGGCAGAAACCTGTCTGTGAGGTGGCAGCAGCTGGGGCTGCCTTGAAAACCTCAGAAGGCTGGCATGGCAGCACTGGGGGTCCACTGTGGAGCCTCCAGAGTGTATGGGATTGTGCACCCAATACTGGAATCAGTATTGGGAAACAATTCCCAGTTGTTAGACAACTTACATGGCCATATTCAATCAATCAGGAATTTTTAAAGGGCACTACTCGCCCGTGAGGGTCTCAAGGCACTTAGGAGGGGAGGGGGCGTTACCATTGTGAAGCTCGATATAGGTAGTGACCTATGTCCAGTGCACGCGTAAAATGCCGTCCCTGCACTCACGAAGTCCGGGGAAATGGTCCTGGAGGTCATGGGGGCACCTCTGCTAGTGCAGGGGGCACTCACACACAGGTACTCTGCACCCTGCCCTCAGGGCTAAAGGGCCTGCAATAGGGGTGACGTATAAGTGACCTGGTGCAGTGTAAATGGCAGTGAAATGGTGCATGCACCATTTAACACAGGCTGCAATGGCAGTCCTGTAATAGCCTTTGCATGGGCTCCCTATGGGTTGCAAAAGAAATGCTGCAGCCCATGGGGGTCCCCTGGAACCCCAATGCCCTGAGTACCTAGGTGCCATATACTAGAGACTTATAAGGGGGCACCAGTATGCCGATTTTGTGTGAAATACTGGATTACCAGTATCCTACAACCATAATTTAAGGGAGAGAGCATAACTACTGGGGTCCTGATAAGCAGGATCTCAATAGGCACAGTCAAACACACTGACAAACAGGCCTAAAGTGTAGGTAAACAAGCTAGAAAGAGGCTACTTTCGTACATGCACTGACTGTGACCTCAGAGTATAATGCCTCTACTTAAAAAGGAAACATTGCAATCAGTCAAAATCATAAAACACTGCTCAGACTGTTGAGGGACCTTGAATGTACAGTGCAGTCAGTGATTACAATGAAACACAACTGGCATAGTGTTAAACGCTTGACCCTATCTTCTCCGCCAGCAAACACGTCTTCTTCAGCCACACCTCCGCTCTACACTGGACCGACCACAGCTGTGTACATTTCACATTCCGACGCGAGACCCGCCACCTCCGCACTCAACCCATCCCTCGTCAACAGTGGAACAAAATCCCCGAAGAGCAACTCTTCTCCGCACTCGCCGCCAACCAACCCACCCTCACAACCGACCCCAACGACGCAGCCCTCAGCCTCACAAACTGGATCTCCAACTGCGCAGACAACCTTGCTCCCCTCAAACGCACGCATCGACAGGCCAACACCAAAAAACCTCTCTGGTTCTCTGACACCCTCAAAGAATCGAAGAAAACTTGTCGCGCCCTCGAGAAGGCCTGGCGCAAGGACCACACCGCTGACAACATGACCGCCCTCAAGAACGCTACCCGCGAACACCACCACCTGATCCGCGCTGCCAAAAGGAACTTTTTTACTGACAGACTGGACAAAAACAGCCACAACAGCAGAGAACTTTTTAGCATCGTCAAGGAGTTCTCCAACCCCAACGCCAACGCCGTCACACCCTCACAAGATCTGTTCAACTCCCTCGCCACCTTCTTCCATCGCAAGATCAGCGACCTCCACGACAGCTTCGTACACCAGACCCAACCAAGCATCACGGAAACCACACCTCCGACCATCACCCTCAACGACTGGACCCACATCAACACCGAAGAAACCAAAACCACCATGAACTCGATCCACTCCGGCGCTCCATCGGACCCCTGCCCTCACTTCATCTTCAATAAAGCCGACGACATCATCGCCCCGCACCTCCAGGCCGTCATCAACTCCTCTTTTTCTTCTGCTACCTTCCCCGAATGCTGGAAACACGCCGAAGTCAACGCACTACTAAAGAAACCTACGGCTGACCCGAGTGACCTGAAAAACTTCCGCCCCATCTCGCTCCTCCCCTTCCCCGCCAAGGTAATAGAGAAGACCGTCAACAAACAGCTGACCACCTTCCTAGAAGACAACAACCTGCTCGACCCTTCACAAACCGGATTCCGAACCAACCACAGCACTGAAACCGCCCTCATCTCAGTCACAGACGACATCAGAACCCTGATGGACAACGGTGAAACAGTCGCCCTCATCCTCCTCGACCTCTCGGCTGCCTTCGACACCGTCTGTCACCGCACCCTAATCACCCGCCTCCGCTCCACCGGGATCCAAGGACAGGCCCTGGACTGGATCGCCTCCTTCCTCTCAAACCGATCCCAAAGAGTCTACCTCCCTCCGTTTCGCTCAGACCCCACCGAGATCATCTGCAGCGTACCTCAAGGGTCATCGCTCAGCCCGACACTCTTCAATGTCTACATGAGCCCCATCGCTGACATCGTACGCAAGCACGACATCATCATCACCTCCTACGCCGACGACACCCAACTTATACTCTCCCTCACCAAGGACCCCACCAGCGCCAAGACCAACCTACAAGAGGGCATGAAGGACGTCTCAGATTGGATGAGGCTCAGCCGCCTAAAGCTGAACTCTGACAAAACGGAAGTCCTCATCCTCGGCAACACCCCGTCCGCTTGGGACGACTCCTGGTGGCCCATGGCCCTCGGCACCGCACCGACCCCCGCAGACCACGCCCGCAACCTCGGCTTCATCTTGGACCCTCTTCTCACCATGACCAAGCAAGTCAACGCCGTGTCCTCCGCCTGCTTCCTCACCCTCCGCATGCTCCGCAAGATCTTCCGCTGGATCCCCGCCGACACTAGAAAAACCGTGACCCACGCCCTCGTCACGAGCTGCCTGGACTACGGCAACACCCTCTATGCTGGGACCACCGCCAAGCTCCAAAAACTCCTGCAACGTATTCAAAACGCCTCGGCCCGCCTCATCCTCGACGTACCCCGCAACAGCCACATCTCCGCACACCTGAGACACCTGCATTGGCTCCCAGTCAGCAAAAGGATCACCTTCCGACTTCTCACCCACGCACACAAAGCCCTCCACAACAAGGGACCGGATTACCTCAACCGTCGCCTCAGCTTCTACGCCCCCACCCGTCTCCTCCGTTCCTCGGGCCTCGCTGCCGTCCCTCGCATCCGACGCGCCACTGCGGGTGGGAGGTCCTTCTCCTTCCTGGCAGCCAAGACCTGGAACTCCCTCCCCACCAGCCTCAGGACCACCCAGGACCACTCCGCATTCCGGAGACTCCTAAAAACCTGGCTTTTCGAGCAGCAGTAACCCCCCCCCGCCCTTTTTCCCTAGCGCCTTGAGACCCGCACGGGTGAGTAGCGCGCTTTATAAATGTTAATGATTTGATTTGATTTGATTTGATTTAAAGGAAAATGAGCACAAATAGGTCAGTGGCTAGTGCAGGGTCCACCCAGGTGCAACCTCAGATGAATCAACAATTCATTATTCAAACCACTTCAACAAAAGCTCAACAAAAGAACCACCAACAATTAATGTACAGCCAGATGCAACCAGATAGCAATTATTTAATAGCCAGGCGCTGAACAATCAACAATATAGGATCACCCAGAAGAAACATAGCAATAAAGACTGCAGAGCCACCACAATGTAGGACCAAAGCATATGCAAAATTCACATAATCCCATTTTAGCGTGAAAGGAATGTATATTTTCAATGTGCAATTGAAGGATTAGCTCCCCTAAACCCCCTTCCGCTCTTGGTGTAGTTTGGAAGTTCATTACTCTACCAAGTAATCTTTCAGTCTCAATGGATACTCTACTTAAGGCGACCAACTCATGCTGGCTACTGTTTTATCTTTCACACTGCCAAACCTACTTTGAAGAAAGTTCTCCCTCAAACCTTTGCTTGCACCTGCACATCATTCCCATGTTCATTACTCTTACTTTTGGTTTCAGGTCCTTTCTTATGCCCTGATAACCCTTGTGTTTTGAATGCATTCTTGCCTTTCGTGCTGTGTCTTAGGGTGATTGGTAGGTGATTGGACAAGCTCAGGAGAGCATCATCAGAACCTGCTTCCCACCTACTCTGCTCCACCACAGATGCTCTAAGGCCGCTGTACTGGTGTCACTGCTTACCTTTCTGTACATGAGTGCTATACATACTCCATATGAGGCCAGATCTCTTGATGGCGGTGTGTTCACTCCCACTCTGCCTTGTGTCTGAAAATATTTCTGTACTCCATGTGCCGACTGCCTAGTGTATGTGCCAGGTCAATTCATGCCAGCTGATCATCTGAGCTAGGGAAAAAAGGGTGATGTATGCCAGCCAGCTGTGCCAAGTACTAGCAGAGTCATTTCATTGGTTATCATCTGTTGGGGCTCTTGGACCATGCGAAGGACCGGAGACATCATCCCCTGCCAGCATCCTCTCTAATTTGGCTGCATAAGCTGCAGAAGGTGCATCTCAGGAGGCACCATGAGTGAGTCTGGCAGGCATGACCACAACTGCTGTAGACACAACTTCCAGACGGTGAATGAGCTCCTGTGCAAAATGTTCCAGACATAGAACTGTATTTATTTATTTGCAGTATTCCATGGTGAGGACTTGGCACATTGGCATTTGAGTACTTTACAAGAGAGCAGGCTGTGTGTTCGGGGTAACAAACATCAGAGAACAACCAATTAGCAACTGGAAGAACAAAAGCAACAGGCATTTCAAATCAAGGGTGGGCTAAATATTGTGTTCTGTCCACGGAATTGGCGGAATTTTGGCCACTCTGTGTTACTCTTTAATGCAGGTTTCTGGCCAAATTCCAGCAAACACCATGTAGCATACTTTTTCTGCCACGAGAATCCATAATATGTGAGCTGGTGAGTGAGATTTGGTATCCCCTAGCATGATTTTCTTATGCTGGCAGTCGCTGTTGTTTTTGTGAGCGGTTGCGGTCAGAGGGCTGCTGTTCGAGTAGATTTGTTGCCGTCTGAGTGATTTTGTACTCGAGCAGCAGCAAAACCAACTCTAATGGCTGTCCACTCTTTTGCAACGGTTGGTGCCATTCGTGATGTTTTTCAGCATTTCTCTCCACCACAGCTAAATTGCAGGGTGAGCTGCATATTTTCTGTCCATTGGTGGAATTCCATGGTCTCTTGCTGTGTTTTTCTGTAACTCTGTGGAATTCTGCAGAGTGAAAGTACACGAGTTCCACCCACTCTTATCCTTACATGAACAGAAGCAGTAAATGTGTACTTTAGAAAACAATTATCATAAAAATACCACAAATCAACACGAAAAGAGAGAGTGTCAGTGGGTCGAACCAGGCCAGGCAGATTGGTTCAGCCAAGGTGATGTGATGAGCCTAGTTTTACCCAACAAGTCGTGCATCCCTGTGCAGTAGCATGGTACCTCTCCACCCCTCAATAGGACATGCTCTGAACTTTGCATCCAGACCCTTGTTTTTAAATAGTTCATCAGTTGCTAAAGCATCAGTTCTGCACACATTTCCTTGAAATCATGGTGCAAACATTTCAGGAGCATGACTCACACTTGGCGGATCTTGTTAGGCTTAGCTGGGTTCCAGTAGCCTGAACATTATCTCGCTAGACAGAAACAAAATAATTTACCAGGAACGGCTCCTCCATTAGGACGGAGGAGCATCAACCCTCTGCCTAAAATGCCCCACAGGGATGAAAATTAAAATGGTAACAAAGTTTTATTCTCCATGCTCCCATCCTGAGCTGATTGTCAGGACAGGGTGTGGCTGCTGCTGCTGAGTGCGAGCAGTGAGGTGTGCATAATTTAAAGTGTGCATGTCACCTTAGCTGTCTGTATTGCAAAAGCCAACCAGACATGCACATTCTTAACTTCTCTAATCTATCTGGCTTAAGACAGCTGAGTTAGAGAAAGCAAAGGCCTCCTGTGCTCCTGAGAGCGCTGTGAGATACCACTCCCTCCAATCCTCGCACTTCTCTTATGCTAGCTGCCAGCATGAGAGCAGCCCCAAGAGTGCTTAAGGAATATGCTGGAACCTTAGGAGACTAGAGCGAGGAAGATGTCGGACATTGTGCATCAAGCAATGTAACTGTTCTCTTCTTTTGATTTACACACACCAATCTCCTTGCATGCACGCATGCACCAACACCACATTTGCCCCCTCACTCTGCCTATATGCCAGCCGCCGCCATCATTTACACATGTGAAAGCAACAGAAAATGTTTAAAATTCACAACAAAGTTAAAATAAGAAACTGTAGTTAGCATGGTATACCGAAATAAAATACATTTTATGCCCTTAGTTAAAAAAAAAAAAAAAAAAAACTTTGTTTGTGGCAAGCTTTCGACAAATTCTTAGAATCATTCATCAAAATAGGAGAGAAAAATCAATTGTACTTATACAATGTTTTCCCTTCCTTTTATCAATCTTAAGAGGTCTTATAAGCCAATCAAACAACAGCACATCCCCCAGTCATGCAATTTAGATCTTGCAGCATCCACCGTTCCTCGAGGGGACATATTGTTAGTTTCCTTCCAGGCCTCCACACTCTATAACTTGCCTGGTCTCATCTTACAAGGGACTACTCCAGCTCTAAACACAACCAAGGGGCGCTGGAAGTAGGGATGTGGTGCTCCAGCACCCCCATAAATCCTTGATGAGGTCCACATCTAGAAAGAGCAATGAGGAGGCCTTTGTTTATTAGTCCTCGAACATCTAGTGTGGGTTTAAGTATGAAATGTATCATGACAGGCAACTTGTTTGA
The DNA here is from genome assembly GCF_031143425.1 of Pleurodeles waltl. Lineage (NCBI taxonomy): Eukaryota > Metazoa > Chordata > Amphibia > Caudata > Salamandridae > Pleurodeles > Pleurodeles waltl. Next base: position 1,000,661,403 of record NC_090450.1, on the reverse strand, counting down.
CAAACTGCTGCTACTGCTTATAATTCTTGTAACAAAACTGCCTTTACTTGTAATTCTTATAACAAACTGTTGCTAATTCTTTTAGCAAACTGTTGTAAATTATTTTACCAAACTTCTCCTAGTTCTTTAAATACTTTTAGCAATCTGCTGCTAGTTCTTTAAATTCTTTGAAAAGGCTGAGCTGTGTTTACTACTCCTTTTTTGTGGGACTTGTTCAGGGTGTTTTGCAATTCTAACTAATGGCATTCTTGGTGGGGTACAGGGGGGTATGCAGCGTTACGGGGGGCAGATGCCTAAGACTGGTTGACTTTGATCTGAATGCTACACAGAGGATTTGCAATGCATACATCAAAAAATATGTGGTTGTTTTACAAAGTAAAGTACAAATATCTCAATAAATAATAAATAAACATCTGCAATGCAATAGGTTTCACATATTTCGAAGAAGTTAATTGTCATCTTTTGACAACAGCGTCCATTAGCATAAGAAAACATGAGAAGAAACTGAGAAAAGACGACTTGGCAAAATAAAATAAAGTTAGTTTTCAAAAATAAAAGTTTGTACTTTTGTGCCTGCTGGACACATTTTTGCCAGTCACAAGCCTTCTGTTTGCGGGGCACTCGAAGTTAAAAACAACAAATAGTACCTCAGTCACGTCGGGAGCAGCAGAAGGCCACTAATTAAGTTGCATCAATTAGTGCTTGATCCCTGCTCCACACATCAATACGGAAGTGATGCCAGGCATGCCTTGACCAATTACGAGGCTGTAAAGAAGAGTGCAACGCAAATTAACTAATGGTGAGCAACAGATGTGCTCCAAGCCCTCCCATGAACACAGCATTCTCTTGCAAGTGAGACACATGCGCCAGCGCATGCACGCGCAGGCTCAACCCAAAAAAAGATAAAGTAAAAAAATATGTAAGCACTAAACTTTTATGTGCGGTGTGCTCCTCCCCGACTGTAGAGTACTATTAATTCATAGTTTGTTAATAGAAAATAAATAAAAAACGTACACAAAAATGTATGTTTACCTTTGAGAATCAGGCCCAAGGCGCTTAAGTAAAGTGATGTCAGTGGCTCACACCCCCACTTAAAAAATTGTTCCAGTATCACTGTAGAATCCTGGAGACTCAGGCATACTTGTAGCAAAAATGGCCCTGTGTTTACAATAACCAAATCAGATAACATGCTACACAGAGGTAAGTAGTGGAAGGGCACCTTTACTCTGACCCAAACCACGAGAATTTGTTACATTGGAAGATCACATTATGGGGTAGGATGGTCTAAATTATGTAGCAACAGAACGACAGTGTGCATGTCAAGAAAGCTTATTGGACACCATATTATTGGAGTAAAGGCAAATTATATTTCACGTTCTGTAACATTATTATCTAACTATTTTGATATGTTTTATGCAAATGAAAAAAAGGGATTGCAATGCTACTCAACCTACAATTACGAAAGAAAATCACAAGTTCAGCTGATCTTTATCAGGATTTTAGTCACCAAGGGCCAGATGTACCAAAGGATTTTACCCATTCTGTGTCTATGGGAAAAAGCTTTCGTACATATGGCCACAAATGCTTCTATTCTGCATTGCTTCGGTGGAACTGTATGTTATTACAACCATCCTTTCTATTTGAAAGAGTAAATTATTTTGTGCAAACAGATACAATATTTCACCAGTAGACAACAAGTTTATTTTCTGTGCATTTCAGTACTGTGGTTAATGTTTATTTTAGGGCCTGGAATCTCTTTGTTCCTATTAGAGGGTCACAAGGTGCGCCACTTTCCAATTAGACATTGCTCCATAAAATAATATAGTACATTAATCATTAAGGGGCAGATTTATCAGTATTTCATGCGGTAGCGTCTCCCCCCGGCTGAGCCAGCAGATGAAAAATAAAATGATAGGTTGCTATTGTTTTATTTTTCATCATTTTTCTTCTGCTGGCTCAGCCAGAAGAGTGTACTGAGAGGGGCGGGGCTGGTCCACAGGAGGTCGGAGGGCAGAGTAAAGGAGAGTGCACTAAGTGCGCATGTGTGTTTGGCCGGCTGTCTGAGGTCTGAGGTCTGAGGTCGGCCAAACACACATGTGCACTTAGGTTTCTCCAGTCCGGCTGTGTACACACTGTGTACAGCACTGACCCCAGCGTGTGTCTGAGCGGCACTCGGAGCTGCTCAGACCAATCCTGACACTGCTTATATGTTATGTTTAGCATGTAAACAGCGCCAGGAGCAAGGCGGCTAGAGGCAGCAGAAGAAGGTGGTGCAAGAGAAACAGTAAGTGTTTCTTTTTTTCTTAAGTAATGATTTTTCCCCCATCAACACCGCCGTCACCCTCCTTGACATATGTAGTGGCCACTGTTGATTTCAAACAGTGCAGCAAGCCGCCTTGCTGTGTTGCACTGCATGAAAGGGAAAGGGAAGGAATGCTCTGTATTTAACATGAAACTGCTCATTTCTGTCCTTTCCTTGCACTGGTGTGCAATGTGCTGCCTTTCGCCAACACAGGCTCCTGTGCATCATGGCTCAAGCAGTGCTTAATTTGAGCCGATGGTTTCCGGTGCGAGGCATCAGCACTTATTTTTTAGGTCCGGCAGTTAGTTTTCTGTATCAGGCATTTACAGTGAGCAGAAGACATTAATGGGAAAGACAGAGGAAGAGAAAAATGAAAAAGTGTCACAAAGAGAGAAATCAGAAAGCTGCAAGAGTGAGCTGATGGGGCAGGGAGTGGCTGTAAATGGATTAAAGGGGCCGAGATAGCTTTAGGATTACTCTGCCTCAGTATTCTGTGCTTGCACATTTAAATGCAGCAGAAAAGAGCTTTGGGCACCGGCACATTTTTTTTTTTACAAATTAAGACTGGATGCAAGAGTACCTGCCTGGCAGCCAGGATTGTTTTTGTGCTGAAAAGGGGATCTTCCTGCACAAATACAATCCTCAGAAGCATGTTCCTACTTCTGCAGCACCCTTAGAAACAAGAAACAAAGAGAAGAAATCAAATCATTTGCCCTTGTGGCGCCTCTGGTGGGCAGGCATAAAATTCTGATGCATTTCCAGGTCTACCAGCGTTGGTAAAACTGGGAATGTGTCAAAATCCATGGGTGGATGGCTGGGAACACCCATGCTCTACTCATGGAACCCCTCCCTGTGGCAGAGTAACACAAGGCAGTGATCTGTGCTGCCTTGCATTACTCCAGATTTATCAAGATACTCAGAGTCATGAAAGGAGGCCTTTTGTGACTTGGTAAATCTGACTTAGATTTTCTGTAGCCCTTGCGTCCCCTTGCATGGCACAAAGGACACGCAAAACTATGATAAATATGCCCCTTTTTCTGTCTGTATCTTAAAGTTTCAAGACACTAAAGCATGAATTTATTTTCGTGACTTGAATGATTTCAATTAATCTTCAATAAACAAAAGTACTTACTCATGCACTAAGCCATGGAAAAGAAACATTTTAAGAAGTCTTGTGGAGATCTGCAAACCCGCAAGTTATCTGTGGCTTTGAAAGCAGGACATTTAAATGTGAACATAACTGTTTTCTACTGAAGACAAAACCCACCTCCTTTGTTCTTCATTTGGGGATGTTAACACTACCTGGACTTAATTCCAGCACCTTCGATGGACACAAAGTCAACATCAGAGGGGTGGCTAGCTAGAGTTTAGAGAGTCCTCATCATGGGGCTGCACTCCTTGAGGTGAGTTTTTCTGAAATCTTGAAGTGAATCAGCAGTTTACGGGTTAAGAAATAGATGTGACAAAATGAAGAACATGCAATAAATACCATTGCAGAATCCTGTAAATACTATACAACTTCTCATCCAAACGCCTAGTGCTTTGAGAAAGAACCAGCCTTTGTGGTTTTTAAGCACTAGGGATCTGCGCCTGCATTGTCTCCTCTTGAACTTTACCTTCCTGGCACCTTGCATTCTGTCTGAGCTTTGAAAAAGGTTTTGCAATTAAATTAAGCTGTAAATTATAACGACAAAGGAACACGGCTCCAATCAGACCTCTGCAGCACTACAGAAAGGAGAGATTAGAGCGTGTTTTAATTACCCTGCAATTGTATTTTTAATCGGTGTTTTATCGCGCGGTATCCTTCGAGGGATCATCAATTCTGGATTCGTCTTTGTATAAATTATTCAGGTCTCTGATCAATGCTCGGAGAATTACACCTCTGTAAGGGTGCGCTGAACCGCACATATCGAGTGAGCGCAGATGGAGATGTTTTAATGAAGGTTTCGCAATAAATCAATATATTATTCTTGTTACTGAGCTGCCAGCTTTGGTCCCACGCAGGTGTACATGGCCCACTCAGATGGCACCGGTGCCAGCCTACTTGTTGCAGTCTACTTGTTGCACCAGTGAAGAGCTCTTAAAACTCAAAAATAGGAGGGAAAGGGGCATGGAACAGGCGAGGGCTGGAGAGGGAACCCAGCCTTGGGAGCCTCAATGAGGGGTAGAGTTGTCACCCGGTGTAAGGAAGTCAAGATAGGAGGATGAAAATAAAATCATTCAAAAGATACTCTAGAAGGGGTCCTGGGTGTCATTTAGCGGTCGCCAGGGGATCGCACCTGCGACCCCTGTCTTGCCCCTTGCGACCGCTGGCACTGCCTTTGCGACCCCTGAGCTCAGAGGTGGCAAATTCAGGGGCATATTTATACTTTTTGGTGCAAAACTGCACTAACACAGTTTTGCACTGAAAAGTTTTGCACCGGTTTGTGCCATGCTTTAGCGCCAGCTGGGCACCATATTTATGGAATGGTGCAATCCGGCGCAAAGGGTAGGCTAGCGTAAAAAAAAATGACGTTAGCCGGGTGGTGGTGGTAGTATGGGAGAAAGGGGTTTTACACCAAAAAATGACATTAAGCAGGTTAGAGTAAAAAAAAAAATGACTCTAACCAGCCTAGCGTCATTTTCTGACGGAAAACCATCCATACCACATGACTCCTGTCTTAGAAAAGACAGGAGCCATGCCCATCACCCCAATGGCCAGCACAGGGGACCAGGGTCCCCTGGGAATGGCCACTGCACCCAGTGCCATGTAGGGGGCCCATTTCAGGGCCCTCAGTGGCACTTTAGAAAAAAAATACTTACCTGTACTTACCTATACTTACCCCTCTGGGGTGGGTGTGTCCCTGGGGCCTGGGAAGGGCTCCATGGAAATAGGCCCACAAGTCCCCTAACGCCTGCCCTGACCCAGCAGTTAAATAATGATGCAAAGCAATCTTTGCACCATTATTTGACCCCTCTCCCCCCCATGCATGATTTTAGCACAGGGGATAAATATGGGGCTAAGTCCATAGAGTAATATTTTTTCTCGGGAACGCCTACCTTGCATCTCCTTGACGCAAGGTAGGTTTCCACATCCAAAAATGACTTTAACTCCATAACTTTGGCATTAGACGAGTCTAGTGGCAAAGTATAAATATGGAGTTCGTTTTTTTTTTAAATGACGCAAATTTGGCGCAATACAAGTATAAATATGCCCCACAGTGCCAAGAACACAGAGGCAGCTCGTCCTTATGGACGTCAGTTTGAACTCCACTCTCTCTGTCAATTTCTCATTACACTGATAGTGAATACTAATATAATATTCACTATTAGTGCAATAAAAATGTAGTACATTTAGTTGGAATATGCCCTTTCATGGCAGCTGAGGTAAGTAAGAAATGTTTGTTGTGTGCATGATTGTGGGTGAGAGTGTGTTTATGCGAGAGAGTGTGTGTAAGTGTGAATTTGTGTCTATGCATAACTATGTGAGTGTGTGTGGAGGTGAAAGGTTGTGTGATGTCACCTTCTCTACCTCTGGCATTTTGGTGAATTCATGTCCATGGGAAGGGCACTCATCCTACATTCTGTGAGAAAGCATTGAGTTGAGTCCTACTCAATGGAAGCCCCAGTCATATCTACTCTTGACCTACAGTGCAACAAGTCAAGTTCAGTCTGGCTGGATACAATCATGAAGATTGATCAGATCCCTCTACTTGAAGTAACTGGAGCATGGACACATGCTCCTATCAGGAGAATCAATGGACGGTGTGTATGCACACATTACAAACTCCCCCCCCCCACTCTTTCTGTTTTTCTGAAACTCCCTGCCCAGTGCAAATGTGCAATTATTACTATTATAGTGAAATGTGCTAACTATATTTTGTGGGAGAAATTGGTCAGCCTGCTTAGGATGGTGTTTGGCTTAATGATAGGTCATTAAACTAATGTGTGGAGGTTGTATAGAAACATTGTAAACTTTGTATATTAAAGAATTTGTATTAAAGTTAAGATCTTTTAGATGGTGTAATGCATGTTGATGTTTCCATGGACACTTTGTTGGTGTGTAAAAACTTAAAACTCCCTGCAAAGACTCTCGCCTACTGTACCAAGCGTGGCTGTTATACTGCAGTAATTGTCTGCATGCAGTTGAGCACCCATATCCTGCTACTCTCAGTACCAGCATAAATCACCCGCCAGCCTGTATCTACCAACCTGTACCAAACTATTACATAGGTCACCTCTATGTGTGCATAGATCACCCACAAACCTGTATCTAACTGTACCACATTATTACATAGATCACCTCTAGGTATGCATAGATCACCCACCAATCTGTATCTGTCAAACTATACCACATTACACAGATCACCTTTATGTACGCATAGTCACTAACCAAACTGTATTTATCAAACTGTACCACATTATTGCATAGATCACCTCAGCATGAATACCCAACCAAACTGTATCTATCAACCTGTATCAAATTATTGCATAGCTCACCTCTATGCATGCATAGATCACCAACTAAACTGTATCTATCAAACTTTACCAAACTATTACACAGATCACCTCTATGTGTGCATAGATCACCAACCAAACTGTATCTATCAAACTGTACCAAATTATTACATTGATCTTCTCTATGCATGCATAGATCACCCACTAACCAAACTGTGTCTATCAAACTGTACCAAATTATTGCATGGATCACTTCTATGTGCACATAGATTACCAACCAACCTGAATCTATCAAACTGTACCAAATCTTTGTATAGATCACCTCTATGTGCACATTGATCACTAACCAACCTGCATCTATCAAACTGTACCAAATTATTGCATAGATAATCTCTATGTGCGCATATGTCACCAACCAAACTGTATCTATCAAACTGTACCAAATTATTGAATAGATCACCTCTATGTGAGCATAAATGACCAACCAAACTCCATGTATCAAACTGTACCATATTATTACGTAGATCACCTTTATGTACGCATATTCACCAACCAAACTGTATCTCTCAAACTGTACCATATTATTGCATATATCACCTCTATGTGTGCATAGATCAACAACCAACCTGCATCTATCAAACTGTACCAAATTATAGGATAGATCACCTCTATGTGCACATAGGTCACCAACCAAACTGTATCTATCAAACTGTACCAAATTATTGCATAGATCACCTCTATGTGCACATAGATCACTAACCAACCTGCATCTTTCAAACTGTACCACATTATTACATAGATCACCTCTACGTGAGCAAAAATAACCAACCAAACTGTATCTATCATAGTGTACCACATTATTACATAGATCACCTTTTTGTATGCATAGTCACTGACCAAACTGTACCTATCAAACTGTACCACATTATTACATAGATCACCTTTTTGTATGTATAGTCACAAACCAAACTGTATCTATCAAACTGTACCAAAGTATTGCATCGATCACCTCTATGAGTGCATAGATCACCCCCCAACCTGTATCTAACAAACTGTAAAATACAATTATATAGCTCACCTCTATGCACTCACAGATCACCCACCAACTTGTATCTATCAAACTATACCACATTACTTCATAGATAATCCACGAACCTGCATCTAGTAAACTGTAACAATCTATTACATAGATCACCTCTATGTGTGCATAGTTCACCAACCAAACTGTATTTGTCAAATTGTACCAAATAATTGCATAGATCAGGCACCAACCTGCAACTATCACACTGTATGAAATTATTGCATAGATCACCTCTATGTGTGCATGGATCGCCAACCAAGCTCTATCTATCAAACTGTACCAAATTATTACATTGATCTCCTCTATACATGCATGGATCACCCACAAACCAAACTGTATCTATCAAACTGTACCAAATTACTGTATAGATCACCACTATGTGCACATAGATCGCCAACCAACCTGCATCTATCAAACTGTACCAAATTATTGCATTGATCACCTCTACGTGTGCATTGGTCACCAAAGAAACTGTATCTATCAAACTGTATCATATTATTGCCTAGATCATCCACCAACCTGTATCTAGCAAACTGTACCAAATTATTGCACAGCTCACCTCTATGCATGCAAAGATCACCCACCAACCTGTATCTATCAAACTGTACCAAACATTTACATAGATCACCTCTATGCATGAATAGATCACCAATCAAACTTTATCTATCAAACTGTACCAATTATGCACATTGATCTCCTCTATGAGTGCATAGATCCCCCACCAACCAAACTGTATCTATCAAACTGTACCAAATTATTGCATAGATCACCTCTATGCGTGTATAGATCACCCACCAACCAAACTGTACATATCAAACTGTACCAAATGATTGCACAGATCACCTCTATGTGCACCCAGATTACCAACCAACCTGCATCTATCAAACTCTACCAAAATATTGCATAGATCATCTCTATGCATGCATGGATAACCCACCAACCTGCACACATGAAAGTGTACCAAATTATTGCATAGATCACTATACGCATATAGATCACCCACCAACCAGCATCCATGAAAATTTACCAAATTATTGCATAGATCACCTCCACTCTTACTGTATTGAATGCCTATGCAGATCACCTTCCCCCTGTTCCCGTCTCACATCATACTGTGACAGGTGCCTGCACCCATAACCCACCCTTTTCACTCTCTTGTACTGCACCAAGTGTCTCTGCTATGCTGCACTAATTGCTTGCATTCTGTAGATGTCCTGTGCAACTGTGCCAAGTGCCTGCATAGATCGTTTGCTTATCAACTCTGTGTCTCATGTGGTCGACTGCATTCTGTCTCACAAGCATCCTTCACTGCTGTGAGATGCTAGACACCTAATTTGTTCTACTCTGCACTGCAGTAGTGACCTGTAGCAGAGATGGTTGTTACCCACATGGGATAGGTCTTGGTTACCATAATGCATGACCCCTGAAAAGATGCTAATTTTAGATACTGACACAAGCCTACAAAGCCCTGCATGACCAAGGACCAGCATACAAGAACCACCTCTTGAACTGTTACCAACCATCCAGAAACCTTCGCTCCACCTCACTTGCCCTCGCACAAGCACCACGCATCCGCCGTAGCCACAGCGGAGACCGTTACTTCTCCCACCTCACCGCCATATCTTGGAACTGCCTCCCACTCCACCTCCAAACATTACCCTCGCTCACGGCTTCAGGAAGAGACTCAAGGCCTGGCTTTTCGACTAAGCACAGCAGCCCAGCACTTAGATACCCTCACGGGTGATAAGCCGTGCTCTACACATTCTGATTAGTTGATTGATTCACTCTAACTAGCTGTAACACTCTGAGGGTCAGATGGGTCTATTTTCCCACACCGGTAAATTTAGGAGGGAGGGGTGCGGGACACACATGCACACTCACACTCGCTCACTCATTCATTCATTCACACACACGCACACACACATACACATCCATTCACAGCACTCATTAGCAAATATTGCAAACATACACGCAGGCATGAACCAAACATTCATTTTACAAAACACACACACTTACCTTCAGCTCTGCCTCAGAGGTCCCAGGAGGGTTGGGACTGCTGCCTTCCCTCATTGGCTGACCTTGGATCAGCCAATGAGGGAAGGCAGCAGTCCCAACTTCATCACAGAGTGGGATGGGGTCAGTGAGAGTGCTGACCCCACCCCACTCTGTGACGAGGTGTCTGTTGTGGCCTCTTTCTATCTCATGCATTCTCCCCACTACCTTAATGTTCCCTGCTGCTCAGCCAGTGAGTGAGGTCATTGTATGGTTGGAATGTTGACAGTGTTTGTGCTCGGATGAGTGGACAGTTGGAGTGAGAAGGGCTGAGCGGCAGAATGCTGCTCCTGGTGGGGCTTTATCTGTAACCTACAGCTAAGCTAATAAACTTTACTCTTTTATAACCTATGAGCATCCATCATTGATTACAACAGTGTCACTGATGGGCACACGCCCTGGGAGCTTCAGGTTTAAGGAGTCAATGGGTGACGCTTTCCCTCGTCATGAGGGGGAGGGCCTCACCCATAGGAACTGTGACCTCATCAGCCCAGCAAAGTTCAGCTCAGGCAACCTGGAGTCTGCACAAATCAAGCATGTCTGCTCCTGGCTGCCTTATTGGAAAATGAAAAGTGTCTGTCAGGCTGACCTTTGACCAGCCTGACAGGCAGGGGCGGCTGGTGTTCAAGGGCTAAGGGGCTGCACCCCTAGCTTTTTCTGGCCTCTCTAGTGAAGCATATATTTAATTACATGATGAAAGCAAAACATTTTCTGCACAACATTTTCCGAGTGAAAGTTGTGCACTTTGAAAAGCCCCACTGCGCCTGCGTCAGTCTGTGGTTGAAAGCTGCACAGTAGGGCTGACAGGGCTTCCCCACGCAAAGCCCTTACGTGTTCTCAGAACACAGTGACGTCCCTGGCTTATCTCCTCCTCCACCAGGAGCCCTGATAGTAAACAGCCTGGAGCGTTTTTTGTTCAGCCCGGGTTTCTGAAATCTTCATGCCACTCCGATATTATTATCCACCCTTTCCTATTTACTCAAATGGTGGGGTGTGATCAGAAGGGTCTACGTGCCAGAGGTCACATTTTATTAAAAGAATGTGGCATTGCCCAAAGAAAATCCCCTGTTCCTACATTACAAGCAGTCTGTGGCAGAGAAATGGAATAAATACAATAAATAACTCCATCCAGGGCTCTCTGGGAGACAGGAGTGTGACCTGAAGACCTCAAGTCATAAATATGCCAAAGACAACCCTGCACACAAGTAAGTTGGAGCTCTATCTTTTTTACAGACAATAAGAAAAAAATCTGTTCTCTCAGCTCTCCTCTTCCTTCACTGCCTCTGTAGGTGATTTCCTCTCTCAAAGGCAGTAATGGTTCCAGTAATTGATCATGGCTAGTTATGCTCGTCTGCAGACTAATTACGGATATGTCATATTAAACATGTAATGTGCAGCTCAAATAAAGGTGTAGCTTTTATCACTGAAACTGCTGGATACTGGATGGGTGAGGCAATGTGTGTTTGTTTGAATAAGTGTTTGCAGTGCTTGACTGAGTGGCTGAGAAAATGTGGGTGTCTGTGTATAAGAGTTGTGTGAATGGCAGTGGATGACAATGTGGATGAGTGAATGGGTTGGCGACAAAAGGCAGTGGGTGAGTAGGTGAATGGAAATACGTGGGTAGTGAGGCTCTCTCACAAGGTGCAATTCCGTCTTGTATTTGTGCCCCACCACTGCTTTCAGTCACCAGCCACCACTGCTAACAGGCACTCTTCATGAGGGGCAAAAGGTGGGGGGGCGTGGCCCCTGAGCCCCAATGGACAGGCCGCGGCTGCCTGTGGGGCTTTATTAGGAGCCATCAATAGGTCACTTATTAGGGACAAAGTTTAACTGGGATTTTCATCACAGAAAGGGACTTCTTTGGTCCAAAATTTATTTACATCATACCACGTCTGTACTAAAAAAAATATATCACAGAGAATCAAGTTTGCAAAAGGAGGGAAAGATTGACAATCCTGGCGGGATTCTGAGATTGGTGGAATAAGAATTTGTTTCTTTCTCAATTACAAGCAGGACTGGGCTATAGTAAGGCCACTCTGGCAGCCGCCTTACCCTGTGAGCACAAAAGTCCACAAGATGGCCCCAGACTTAACTAGTGGCCTCTAAACAGGCCCGGCTGTAGGGGTAAAGGAACTAGGCCAAGGCGAAATTTCCCTGCTAGTCGTGCAAAAGCTTTGAAATGACAACAAAAAGCGACATGGGAAAATGTTAGTACATGATCTCAGGAACAACGGGGGTGCCCAGAAGGTGAGTGGCTGCTGGTCAAGGCACTTGCGTTTTTGTGCCATCTTGGATAGTTTGAAATGTGTCTTCGCATACAAAGTGGGCAGGAGGGCGCTAATGTGTAGCACACAATTCTGCTTTTGCATTTTGTGTACTTTTTGAGGAATTTCACGGAATTGTGAGATTTCAATCCCTAAAAGGGAAAATGCACACTTTCACATTCACTGAAACAGCAATGCAACTTCCATTGCAGCAGCTAATTAACAGAGGATCTTTTTTATGGTCCGAAAAGTGAGAGAAAAAAATATTTATGGGATACATTTGATTGTATCACAGCAGGGTGCCGAGTCTCCATATTTGATGCTCCCACCCACAGTGCCCCAAGAGCCCCGCCCCTTCCGAGAGCACTTTTTCTGAATAACCTTAATATTTCTTTCGCAAGTTAATATGACAACAAGGTGACTTATCTCCAAGTTCAAATCCTCGGCTGTTTACCTTTTTGTGAAGGTAACTGATGACATTATAATAGGTTTTGAAAAACGGAGGTACTTTATATGCAAATGATATCACGTCAGAGCCATATCAAATCAGCAGCCGCCCCCCTCGCCACCCCCCGCACTGGAAGCGTCATTTCCCTGATATGTTTTCCGCTGCTGTTGTCAAAAATTAATTCTAACGTAGCCGGGAAGCTTTGCATTGTGTAATTGGATTCGGCTCCCTCATACCTGAGCTGGTAAACACGGTGAGTTAAGAGCCCAGTGACTATAAAGGGTGGAGGGTGGGGAGTGCTAGGGTGGTGGGGGAGAAGGATTGCGTGGATGGGAGAGAGATGCAAGGAACGAGGGTGTGGGGCGGCAGGGTTAGACGGGTGGCACTGAAAAGCTGGTCCATGGTGGATACAGATGTTAGAGAGGCAGGAGGAAGAGAGGGCAGACACACTGCTAGGCAGAGAGCAGGAGGAAACAATCTCTGCAGCAGCAAGGGGATGCTGCTCGCTGCCAAGACGTAGAACACTCTTCCCACCCACCTGTGTCAGACAAAGGACCTCCTTACCTTCAGGAGACATCTCAAGACATGGCTGTTCGAGCAGTAGCAGCCCCTTCTCCCCACCCTCAGTGCCTTGAGACCCTCACGGTGAGAAGTGCGGTTTACAAATTTCATGATTGATTGCGGCCCTACTTCCGCGTATCCCTGGTTTCCCACTGAATCCTCAGACAATTCATCCTTGCGTCCTGGTGGATCGAGTTGAGGTATGGGCAATTGTATAGTACACTGTACAATAACACATCTGGAGGTGGAGTTACTGGGCCTGGCAGTTTAATGTATAGGAGTTGGAAGCATGTTCCTGCCCCCACAGTTTCTAATGCAAATATCTGACGCCCCGCCCAGCTCCCCATACGCAAACACACACTGCACTGCTCTCTATATCACCTTGGGGATCAGCCAGATGAAGGATGCTAGCCTTGGCCAGGGCTGGTCACTGAGAACTGTGGTGTTGGCAGGGTCATAGCTGGTTTGACCGGTGCTGGCGACTGAGACCTGTGGTGTTGATAGGGTCTTAGCTGATTTGGCCAGGGCTGGTAACCTGTGGTGCTGGTGAGGTCTTAGCTGGTTTGACTTGGGCTGGTGACCTGTGGTGTTGGTGGGGTCTTAGCTGGTTTCACCAGGGCTGGCGACCTGTGATGTTCGCAGGGTCTTAGCTGTTTTGAACAGGACTGGCGACCTGTAGTGTTGATAGTGTCCTAGTTAGTTTGGCCAGGGCTGGTGACCTGTGGTGTTGGTAAGGTCTGAACTGGTTTGACCAGGGCAAGTGACCTCTGGTGATGTTATGATCCTAGCTGGTTTGGCTAGGGCTAATGACTGAGACCTGTGGTGTTGATAAGATCTTAGCTGATTTGGCCAGGGCTAGTGACCTGTAGTGATTGTAGGGTCTTAGCTAGTTTGGCCAGGGTTGGTGACCTGTAGTGATTGTAGGGTCTTAGCTGGTTTAACCAGTGCTGGTGACCTGTGGAGATGGCAGGGTCTTTGCTGGTTTTACCAGTGCTGGTGACCTGTGGTGTTGGTAGGGTCTTAAATAGTTTGGCAAGGGCTCGTGACTAAGTCCTGTGGTGTTGGCAGGGTCTTAGTTGGTTTACCCAGAGCTAGTGACCTGTAGTTTTGGTAGAGTCTTAGCTGGTTAGGCAGAGCTGGTGACTGAGACCTGCAGTGTTGGTAATGTCTTTGTTAGTTTGGCCAGGGCTGGTGACCTTTGGTGTTGGCAGGGTCTTAGCTGATTTGACCAGGGCTGGTGACCTGTGGTGTTGGCGGGGGTTAGAAATGGGTCTTTGGTTGGCAGTCAGTTTACCCCCATCCAAGCAAGGTCCCCCACTCTAGTCAGGGTAAGTCATACACAATCCAAATTATCCTGTGCCCACCCTCTGGTAGCTTGGCACTGAGAAGTCAGGCTTAACTTAAAAGTCAATGTGTAAAGTATTTGTGCAATAAATCATGAAATAACACAGTGAGAATACTACAAAAGAACACCACACAGGTTTAGAAAAATGTAAGATATTTATATGATTAAATACAGGTCTAAACGATCAAGATTTGATAAGTACAATTTGAAATATCACTTTTGAAATGATAAATAGAGTCTTAAAAGCAACAATTGTCTCTTGCAAGCACAAAGTACCTGGTTTGCATCAAAAATATCTGCACAAGACAGCAGAGGAGTAGATGCATGGAAAAAGGGCAGGTGTGCGTTGTTTTCTTGGGGTGCACACAGATGATGTATCACTTATTTTCCACGCTGCAAGGGATTTGCGGTGGTTTCCGGCACACAGGATTGAATCCTCTGTGGGTTGGTGGGGTCTTTGGATGCCCAGGAATGATGCGGGGAAATCCTGGGTATGCAGAACGAAGTCACAGGCATTGCATTGATCCGGCAGGTGCTGCGTCAGGTTACACTTGGGGAATAAGGCTGCATCGTTCCAGTTCGGCTGTGCGTCGATCCAGTAGGGCTGTGTGGCAAGTCTTCTGTCTCAAGGTAGGTGCTGCATCGAATCTTCACTTGGGAAGTCAGGCTGCGTCATTCCAGTGCGGCTGTGTGGTGATTTCTCGGTCTCAAAAGCGGCTGTCCATCTATTTCCAATGCACAAGGAGTTTCCTTGCAGAGATGAAGTCTTTTTGGCCCTGGGACATCAGAAACAGGAGGCAAGCTCAATCCAAGCCCTTGGAGAGCACTTCTCAGCAGAGTCAGAGGGCAGCAGGGCAGCAGGGCAGCAGGGCAACAGCAAGGCAGCAGTCCTTCACAGCAAAGCAGTCCAGAGGAGTCCTTTGGGGAGCAAGGCAGTTCATCTTGACAGGTTGCAGGTTCAGGTATAGAAGTGTCTGAGTTGGCAAGGTCAGGGACCCAGTTTATATACCCAAAAGTGGGGGAGACTTCAATGAGTGGTTTTGAAGTGCACAAGGTCCCATTTCAGTACAATCCTGTCTGGCAGTGTCCCAGTAGGGGGTTTGGCAGTCCTTTGTGTGAGGGCAGGCGTCTGTCCTTTGAAATGTGTCAGGCCCTCCATCCTTCCATCCCAGGAAGACCCATTCAGTATGCAGATGTGTGTGGGTGTGACTGAGCATCCTGTGTTTGAGGTTGTCTAGGTGAAATACACAAGGGAGCTGTCAACCAGCTCAGTCCAGACATGGATTGATTGGAGAAAGGCTGTAAGGCACAGAAGGATTTGAGTGTAGAGAAATCCTCACTTAATAAAAGCGGCATTTCTAGAATTGTAATTTTAGTTCCAACTTCACCAATAAGCAGGATTTTCTATTACCATTCTGGCCATACTAAATATGACCTGGTTACCCCTTTCAGATCAGAATCTACCAATCAAACAGTATATGAAGGTAGCTCAAATGCTATCCTATGAAAGGACCATGCATCACAGTAGTGAAAAACGAATTTAGGAGTTTTCTACTACCAGCACATATAAACCACACATGTACATGCTCTGCATGTTACCTACATATCACCCTGCCCTATGGGTTACATAGGGCCTACCTTAGGGGTGACTTATTTGTACAAAAAGGGGAGTTTAGGGTGTGGCAAGTACTTTTAAATGCCAAGTCGAAGTGGCAGTGAAATTGCACACACAGGCCTTACAATGGCAGACCTGAGACATGGTTAGGGGGCTACTTATGTGGGTGACACAACCAGTGCTGAAGGCCCACTAGTAGCATTTAATTTACAGGCCCTGGGCACATGTAGTACACTTTACCAAGGACTTATAAGTAAATTACGTATGCCAATTGGGTTTGAACCAATGTCACCATGTTTTAAGGGAGAGAGAATATTTAGTTTAGCACTGGTTAGCAGTGGTAAAGTGTTCAGAATCCTACAGCCAGCAAAAATGAGGTCAGAAAAAGAGGCAAAACGTTTGGGGGTGACCCTGCAGAAAGGCCATTTCCAACAGCAGGCTTTTAGCTGGTTTGACCTGTGCTGGTGACCTGTGGGGGTGTCAGGGTCTTAGACGGTTAGTCAGGGCTGGTGACTGAGACCTGTTGTATTGGTAGAGTCCTAGCTGGTTTGACCAGGGCTGGTGGCCTGTGGTTTTGGCATGATCCTAACTGATTTGGCGAGGGCTGGTGACATACCTGTGGTGTTGGTACGGTCTTAGCTGGTTTGGCAAGGGCTGGTGATATGTGGTGTTGACAGGGTCTTAGATGGTTTGCCTAAGGCTGGTGACTGAGACCTGTGGTGTGGATAGGGTGTTAGCTGGTTTGAACAGGGTTGGTGACCTGTGGTGTCGGCAGGGTCTTAGCTGGTTTGACCAGGACTGGTGACTAAGATGTGTGATAGTGACAAGGTCTGAGCTGGTGTGACCAGGGGTGGTGACCTCTGGTGTTGACAGGGTCTTAGCTGGATTGACCAGGGATGGTGACCTGTGGTTATTTCATGATCTTAGCTGGTTTGGTCAGGGGTGGTGACTGAGACCTGTGATGCTGGCAGGATCTTAGCTGGTTTGGTTCGGATTGGTGACCTGTGGTGTTATCAGGATCTTAGCTGGTTTGGCCAGGGATGGTGACAGCGGCCTTTGATGTTGGCAGGGTGTCTGCTGTCCAGGAAGACATGTTTCCTAGGAGAGCCAGCAGCTTGGAGTTCTACATAGTGCGGCTGAGAGCCGAACAAAAACAGAGAACTGCAGGCTCTGGAGAGTTGGTGGGTCTTTGCATAGATTGTGCACAATTATAAGATTGAAGAGGAGGGCCGACAGTTTCCTAACATCCTGTCCATACTAATCTTATGAAAGATGGCTAGGCGTTTTTTGTAATCAATATTCTGAAGACTATTTTATAGCCTTGATAAGAATATGAGTAACTGAATTATTCCATTTAATTTACAGAAAACTATTCACTTGGAAGTAATTGCAAAGCATTTTCCTCTGTTTCAAACCAATTAATTGAAATTCAGTACTTTAGTGTTTGGTGCCTTGCAGACACCTGGAGGGCAAATGTTTAAAAGATAATTGCTGAACAGTGTAAATGATACTGAAAATGGAAATGTTAAAGTCAATTCTTCAGAAAATAGCAGACATAATTGAAACCCAGAGACTGTCTTCCTCTGCCTGAAAGAGCACATTTGATGATGTCCTATGGGTCTGCCTGGGTCTTCTGTTTCATATGAATATGCAACTTAAACAGGTGATAAGTCAGAGCAGAGATCATTCTGTGCTGAGTTGGGGTGGATGGATGGGTTGTGGAGGTTATTGGAGAGAAGGGGAAGATAGGTCATTGACAGAGAAGGAGGTCAGCAGGGGAAAGAGGCCTGGTTACTGTTGCAGCCAAAGCTTAAAGTCATTTCACTTGCCCCTATTCACACTCCCACCATTCATTCACCCCCACAGGCTCACCTACTACCCGGTATCCAGGGGCCTACGAGCATTTTCCCATCATTCACCCATCCTCCCTGGCTGGTCTTGGGCCTGCCGCTCAAGGGGCTGGCAGCGGGTTCAATCACTCTCCTTTACTCCACCATCCAAATCCAAACCCTGTAGGCCCACTGACAGAAGGGAAACCGGAAGCCCATGGTCATCTTTCAACTGACATCTTTCTTCAAGGTAGTCTCAGGTCTGCAGGCCACAGGCCATGCAATGGGCCTCCAGTCCTCTCCCACACCAGTCATTCAAACCTAAAGTTCTACCAACAAGAGTGCACCCGAGACCTATGAAGATTTTTCCACCCCAATCAGGTAGTCTTGGGTCTGCCAACCATGGCTGTCACTGATTCACCCCCACAGGCCCACCCCAGCTGTGTTCCAGGGGCCTGCAGGCAGCCTTAGTCTTATCCTCAGGCTCACTCTCACCAAGATATTTGGTGCAGGCCCATGGGTTACAGGGCATGTGGTTCGGCTCCAGTCAACCTCAGTGTTCCCCCATCAAAATACACACCTGTAGGATCACTGGCAACAGGGTACTCAGGCACCTGCAGAAATGATGGCCCCTGACCCATCCACCTCTTTGTAGTTTTAGGGATGTTGCCATAGGGGGACATCTCCATCGGGATTGGTGATCGCGAAGGGCTGACGGTGGGCGCAGGTTGCAACACCTGCCCAGCACTCTCATAATGCGCACTGTTTGCTTTGCTGACAGTGCTCATTACAAGGGTGCTGATGCCCCCCTGAGGGCGGTAGACTTGCCACTGGCTCGATTATGAGCCAGCAACAATGCTGCCGCCAGTTTCCCACTGGGCTGACGGGCAGAAACCTCGGTTTCTGCCATCAGCCCAGCAGGAAAGCCATAATAGGTCTGGCGGGGAGGTCGCCACCCTGTTGGGAGTTTGGCGGACAGATGTTTCTGTCCGCCAAACTCCAAATTAGACCCTTAGTTCCTTTCTGCTGGCCTCTAGTACGGAATCTTGCCTCATGGCCCCCCTCGCTTGTCAGAAACATAAGCTAGTGCACCATGTCAAAAATGTAGATGTCAAATTTGACCAGCGTCCCACTATGGAAGAGAAAGTCATTTTGATAGGAAGGACTTAGGCCCTCATTATGACTTTAGCAGTCCCACAACAGGACTGGTAAAGCTGAGGGAGGATGCCACAGCCATGGCAGTGACATCCCCCTGAGCATATTACAATGTTCCCACCAGGCTGACAGTCGGTAACATTGCAATACGTGTGGTTGAGGCCAACTTCCTAGCACTTCAGCACCCTCAGAATGTGCACTGTCTGCAAAGAAGACAGTGCACATTCCAACGGTGCTGGGAAGGGGGGCCCCCGGCACTGTCTTTCCTCCAGGCTTTTCATGGAGGGGTCCTCTGCACCTGACCAGCACTGTATTGCTTAAGCTGGGTGTTTGGGGTTGACTTGAACCCCTAACGGTGGGCTGCCTATGCCCCAGAGTCTGAACTTGTAAGTGCTTTTCTTACCTGCTAAACTAACTTGTACTTATCTCCCCCAGGAACTGTTGATTTTTGCAGTGTGTCCACTTTTAAAATAGCCAATTGCCATTTTTGACAAAACTGTGTACATTACTGTTTTACTTTAAAGTTCCATATTTACCTATGGCAAGTACCTCACAATTTATGTACTTACTTGAATTCTGAATCTTGTGGTTCTAAAATAAATTAAGAAAATAATATTTCTCTATATAAAAACCTATTGGCCTGGAGTTAAGTCTTTGAGTGTGTGTTCCTATTTATTGCCTGTGTGTGTACAACAAGTGCTTAACACTACCCTCTGCTAAGCCTACTGCTTGACCACACTAGCACAAATAGAGCATTAGTATTATCTAATCTTGCCACTATCAACCTCTAAGGGGAACCCTAGGATTCTGTGAACACCATCTCTCACTTTGAGATAGTATATACCGAGCCACTTTCACTCTTTGATCCTCCTCCTAATCATTTGTGTCAAAGATTTTCTCTTTCCATAGGTCAAGAAGGACTTTAAGATGAGAAAAGTCATCTCTACTCATTATTCAGAGTAGTCAGTAGGTAACCTTGAGTGGCAGAGCATATTAGATTTCTGAGGCCAGATTTCGTAAAAAGATTACTCTAAAATTATGTAAGAAATTGCCCATCTCCAAGCTTGAGAAATCTTTCTAGGACTGGGGTATTTTTTTGCGATGGACACTTTTTAAAAAAAAATAAACAAATGGTATTGTTTTTTTGGTTTCATAAAGAAAAACACCAACATAATTGGAGCCCAATTCGTGTCACAGTGAACCACAAAGCATATTCAGAACTTAGGGCCTGATTACGAGTCTGGCGTCTCAAGATTTCCAGACTTACTGTGGCATTCGTACCGCCGCAGCTGTGGCAATCTGACCGCCCCATTATGACACTGGTGGTCGTACCGCGGTCTCCGCTAGGATCTCGGAGCCTGACGGGATGACAGCGGTCGTGGTTGTGATCAGTCAGGGGGGCGCTGAAGTTAGTACTGCCCTGCTGATTACAACCATGTTCTCCTCCAGCCTTTTCATGGCGGTTCAACTGCCATGAAAAGGTTGGTGGAGAACAAGTGCTGGTGGCCACAAGGGGACCCCTGCACTGCCCACAACATTGTCATGGGTAGTACAGGGGACCCCCTCCTGAGCACCGTTGGATGTGCACTGTCTACCTAAAAGACAGTGCACATTCCAAGGGTGCTAGCAGGGCACCCTGTGCAACAGCATTGGACTCGACTCAATTTGGAGCTGAGTCCAGTAACCCTGCACATTTTCCACTGGGCTGACATACACAAACCTTGGTTTCCGCCCGTCAGCACAGAGGAAACTCATAATGGGGCCACTGGTGAGCCCACCAGCACTGTGGCGGTCTCCTCATCTGGAGTTTGACAGTCAGGTTTTTTCCAGCAGTCAAACTCGTAATCAGCCCCTTAATCATCCCCAAATGCAGCCCATGGTATTCCCACCATTTGCCCATACAATCTCATATTTCTGTTGGCAACCTCAAGCCATGCCCTCTTAGGTCCAAGTTCTGACATTTGCAGGGGTATGGTGCGGTTCGGTAGTACAAAGGAATCATGTCTTGATTCTGGAGAACGCACACACACACTTCTGATGTTCAACTCTGGTAAGCACACAACTGATTAAATGGAAGTTTTTTTGATTGCGGTGGACTTGTTCTCTGTCATGTGGTGTCACCAAGGCAATATCTGTGCCATCAATTGCTCCAACCACATGTGGTAGGTGACCCAAAGCATAACAATCTCCCTTGCCATTGGCAAAATCCTCTGGAAACTGTTGATGTGTCTCATCATTGAAGAAAGAACATCTTGTAGCACACACGACTGAAAGCTGGATGTGACATTCCACCAGACTATGCAACAGAGTACTGGAATGATGCTTTCGCCACAAAATACAGTATTGCTTTTATTTTCATTATCAGTGTTATTGTTATGGGATTCCTATTGTGAGGCAGAAGATCTGGCTCCAACTGATAAAATAAATTAATAATAGTTTGCCTATTTAATATGATTTTTTATGCATGCAGCGCCACCCTGGCTTATTCTGACCTCTGCTACCTTCAGCCCATTGGGATCACTGATTCCGGTGGTGATGGTGGTACCCTGGCGGTCTGACCAACAGGGTCGTAATGTGGCGGTCAGACCACCACAGCAGCAGCACTCCTGACCTCCTCTGCTAGGCTGGAGGTCTCAAGACCGCCAACCTCATAATCAGGCCCTATGTTCTTTTAATTATTTTACACAGCATAGATTTGTGATTTTTTCAAATCACATTTTCAACATGTCTATTTAAAAAACAAAAATGTAAATAATTCATTTTAAATGTATTATTTACACATTCTTTTATATTTTTTTATATCTAAAATTCTGTAAACAGAAGTATAAACAAAACTGCACAACTATCACATTTAAATACAGTAACACAATCCATATTACATTTTGTATATTTAAACAAACTAGCCAGAAATTTGGATTGGCGGTGACACACTTAACATTCACAAACACATTATTTAACAATCTAAAATGGCGGAAGCCTGACCTCACTGTCAGGACATTTGCAATTATACAGAAGTCAGCGGAAGTTGATGGGGTAGTGGATAAGAATGTCCACAACGGACACAGCCATGGGCTAATGTGTGTGAAAACAGCATGCAAAAACCAATGGAAGTGCCCTTTTCTGTTGACGGTCTCACATGTCATGTAGGTGTACCCAGTGTTAAAAAAGCTCACCTGTCTCCTAACATTGCCACCAACAACATCTCCTCAACTGTTGCTGCTGTTTCCTACCTCTGGGAGCTACAATGTCTGGTAAACAGGATACAGGGCTCCAAACTTCTCAAAAGATGTGCTGGAGATGCTGACTAATGAGGTCATGTCCCTGTACAGCAAGCTGTATGGCTTGCTAGAGAAACAGGTACATGTTTAAAAATGAGAATGCAATTATAACTAACTTTTTTAGTCTTTAAACACAGGCTAGAATGTCCCTTTTAGTTACTGAGTGAGGTGTAGTGATTAAAGTTATATTTCTGTTTATTTTTAATTACATAGAAACACGTGGTGTTTATTTGAAATACATTTAAATGATACAACCCATAACATCAGTACATTAGTATGTGTTGTTTTTTAATGCCCTTCCTTTTGGTGTGTATTTCGATCTATACATAATAACTCAGCCTAGATGATGACACTGGCCTGGATTAGTAAAAAAAGGACATAATAAAGGAAAAGGTTACTCAACAGGTTAATATTTTGTTTAATTAAAATAAAAAGCTATGCTGTTTTCTTTCATTTTTAATACGGCTTGGCATTGATTTCTCAAAATTATGTTACAACAAAAAAAACAAAGAGTCACAAAAACGATTTGTTATTTTCTTTTCTTTTTGTATCTGTATAGTTCAGCTCCCCTTATAAGAAGAATATTTTGAAGGCCGTCTCCAAAAAGGGGCAGACCTTGGGTGTCTACAATTGGTGCAGCATCAAGAGCCGCAAGAGATGGGAGGTCCTACGAAGCTGGGCCAAGAAGTCAGCAGAAGTCCATCTCGGCCAGTTCTCCCAACATTCTATGCATGTGCACCGCACACTGAAAACCACAATGGCCCACATACTTATGGTGGCCTATCCCCGGTTTCATGGGAAGCAGAAAACAAGACAGCAGAATGAAGGAGGTAAGTTTGTTTTGTGTTTTTAATTTGAAATAACTATTTTTTGTTGCAGCAACAAAATGTGGCATCAACATAAAGGCTGACATATGGCCTACACACAAAAAGAATGTTTTAGAAGGTGTAGCTTTTGCATAAGGTGTATATTAATGTTGTATTTTAAAACACAATTGATAAAAATTATCCAAATATATTTTTGATCAATTACAAAGGACTATTTTGAGCAGACACATGCCTACTTAAAATAAACATGTTTTTGTTAGATTTTATAAGGGACAGTTGTACAAAACTGGACAAAGGTTTTATTTATGTCAGGTGTGAAGGATTCTACATTACCCCTAATACAAGTGAAATATCATAAAATGCACTGATGATACAGTAGATGTTCAAAAGTTCACTTCTGTGTGGTACTATTATACACAAACAATATTAAACATGTGAGTCAAAATGATTAAAAACATAGGACAATAATGTTTTTTAATAAAGAATCATTTTCATTTATGTTAAAAATGACAATTGTGCATGATGTCTAACTCATTCACATATGTTCATATGTTAGTCTGTAATTGAAAAATGAATTTGATAGCCATACATTTAAAAAACAACAAACAGGAATGTGGGGAAAAAATTATTTTATGTCCTTTGTTATCTTCATATGAAAAATCAATAATGAACAAACATAAAATACTTAAAGGAACTTTTGAATTTTGCAGATGGAATGTTCCTTCACAAACAAAACAGATATTTTGGCCAACGTATTCCAAGGATAATATTTTATAATGCACTTGGAATTGGACCGATGGAAAGTCTGTCGCATATACATTGGAGTACCATATCTGCAAAACACACCATGCACAAAAAATGACTCATTTAGAAATGTTTTAAATGCATCAAAGATATATATTTTTTTATTGTAAATTGCATTTTGATTTACATTTTAAAAATATAAATGAATCAATGTGTTTAAAAATGTAGTGTAATGTACCAAATTTGACTACAGTAAAAAACAAACTAAAAATAAATTAAGATATTTTATAGGAAACAATTTTATAGCTGTATTAAAGTTGATTAAAAGGTATCAATCACTATGTATTTACTTATGCCTTAGAATTCATTTAGAACAAACAAAAAATTTGGATTTCTTGAACAGCATACGTAAATACATATGGTGTGATACATTAATAAGCAACGTAAGTACTGAATCAAAAAATTTTTACAAAAAAAAGTAAGTTTTACAATTGTGAAACGTCCGAAACAAACATGCTTTCAGATTATACAAAGATTGGTTCAACATTGGAGTGAATATTATTACACATTGATTCATATTTTTATTTTATTTTTAAACAAAAAAACTGCTTTTTTGCCTTGAACACAAATATTAAAAAGGTATTTTTAATATTATATTTTTGTAAAATAAGTTCATTATTCAAAACAAAAAATCTGAACCATTCAAAAGTGTAAAACAGCTCCTGGGTAGAATAAAAAACAGTTCAGAAAAATGATCAAAAATAAACCACATATGGGTACGCCGAGACGTGGGTCTCTTCCGCACTGTGCCACTGGATTAATGCTAACCTGGCTGATGAGGGTTGATACTCTGAATCCGGTCCCAGGATGCTTGTTTCCAGTCCAGGGAGGACCTGGACTGTTCCCATGAGAGCAGGTTAAAGACTGATTTGCATATGCCTGGGTCCACACTGGGGTGGAATGGTGAGCAAAAGAACAATGGATTTAACCTAGATATGTGACTGGGGGGGAGTGTTTGAAACGTTTCAGCACTCCATCCATTATCCTCTTGTGTTGCTAAAGTTGCCCTAAGTGGCCAGGGTATGTCCCTTGCTCTCTGTGCCACTGGATTCAAGCTTGCCTGGCTGATGAGGGGTGATACCCCGAATCCGGTCCCAGGATGCCTGTTTCCGGTCCAGGGAGAATCTGGCCTGGCAGTTTGGGCTGGACTGCTCTCATGGGGACAGGGTCAAGACTGATTTGCATATGGGTAGGTCCAAACTAGGATGGCATGGTTAGCAAAAGAATGATGGATTTAACCCAGATTGGTGACTGGGGTTCAGTGTTTGAAACATTTCAGCATTCTGTCCATCATCCTTTTGTGTTGGTAATGTCACCCTAAGTGGCCAGGGTATGCCCAGTTGTCTGTCCCTTGCTTACTGTGCCACTGAGTTCAAGCTAGCTTGCCTGATGAAGGGTGACACCCTAAGACCTGTCCCAGGATGCTTCTTTCCAGCCAAAGGAGGACCTGGCTTGGCAGTTCAGGCAGAACTGTTCCCATGAGGAGCAGGGTTAAGACTGATTTGCATATGGCTGGGTCCAAACTGGGGTGGCATTTGGAGCAAAAGAATAATGGGTTTAACCCTGATCTGTGACTGGGAGTGAGCATTTGAAAAATGTCATCACTCCGTCCATCATCTTTTTGTGTTGCTCATGGTCAAGTAGCAGCAGCAAAAGAAGAACTTGGATGATCAGGTTCATGATGGAAAGGGAAATGTAAAAAAGAAAAAAGGTAAGTTTCTACATTATATCCCTTCAAAACCGCCAACTCAGGGGTGGAAGTTTACCTACCACAGTTATGTCAACGGGAAGGCACATTGCAATTGGCCAAGTGAAAATATTAGTTGAACTCCTTCTGACAGCCACTTTTGTCTATGACGCTGTCTACTCAGGTGGAAAATACTTGCAGAGATGGCCGGGCTTAGACGGACTATTGCCCATAGACGCACCACCCTCTAAATTGTGTTGGCGGACTACATAGTAGGCCAATCAGATTAACTGACTGAAAAGTGATGGCAGGACCAGGTGTGCCAAAAGCTAAATTAGGCCCTCAGTCATTCCCCACATCTATGGCATTCCCACCATTTGCCCCATATCTTGTCATATTTCAGCTGGCACCCTCGAGCTGCGTTGATGGGCCACTCTTCTTCAGCACACCAGTCTACCCCACTCTGCCATTCCACCAAAGTAGGAGGGTTTGTGGATCTCCATTGACTTGTGATATCATGTTTGACAACCACTGTTGTGACCCCAATAAAGATATGCTCCATTCTCTGCCCTTCCGCAACCTGCAGCAACCCCAGCAGGGCGACCCTTGGGGTCAGTTCCAGCTGCCGATCTAAGACTGATGAGAGTTCTCTTCCTTTTTTCTGACAGTATAGGATCAACATAGGGCAGGTAGACTACAGGAAGAAGTCTGCATCTGGTGGGGAGCATCGGAAGCAGTTGGCTTCGGAAATTTTACCAGCTCGGTAAAGCCGCATGGGGGGAGTTGTTCATGTACGCAAGATGCAAGTAAGTAAGTTGAATCAATCTAAGATGTGTAGAAATAGATAACTCTCAGTAGACCATTCGGGCCTCACTCCACTCAGCATCTTCAAGCTTCCCAACCCAAGTTTTCCATTTCCATCTCAACCTGGGGAAATCGTCTGGGGTATTAATGACTAGGGATCAGTAAATCTGAGGGATGGTGCTCTTGTGAAACTTCTCCATCAACCGTTTGACCTCAAGAGGGCTGAAATCCAGGACATCCTTGTCTGGGAGAATACTAGCAAAGAGTGTGTGTTGCAATTGCAGGTATTTATGAAACTGAGTAAGGGACAGCTTGTACTACTACTGTATCTCTCAAAACATCTATATATGGTTACCCACCCAGTTGTCTCTGAGATTGGTGATTCCTATCCTGTCCCACTTCACAAAACCCTCTTGGCCTGTGATGTGGTGCAACCATATCCGCTCATCAGCCTTCAGTCCAAGCCCGTGAGGCAGAGTGCTGCTCTACTGCTTAGTAATATCACTCAGGTGTTCTACAGAAAAGATTGACAGACTGGGGCTCCATAAAGCATTCGCTTGATTCTGTCAAGGCCAATCAAGGTCAGCTCCATGCAGTATGTCAGATCATCCCATCCCTCATTAAATCAGTCATTTACGTGGACCAATTTTGAGGCCATGTAATGATAGTATAGGGGTACTATGCCCATCCCTTGATCATAGGGGGATATCTGGTAGTTAACTTGGGGCACTAGGGGTGACCGTCTGCCCAAAGGAAGATACAGATTATAGAGTTGAAGTTCTGGAACCATTGCCTGGGTATTGAATGGGAACAGTTTTGGAAGACATAAGGAAATTGGGGTAATATCATCATTTTGAAGAGAGCCACTCTTCCCAGAACATGGAGTGGGGGGGAATCTTGACTTCTATAGGTCCATTCTCATTTTAGTTACTAGGGTAGTCAAATTAAGGATCCACACTAGTTTTGGGAGGTAAGAAATGGAAACGATCAGGTACTGCAAGGCTCAATGATACATGGGGTTCATGGAACGCCAAGAACAGACACTTGAGCCACCTATTATTGGGACTAGCAGGGATTTGGTTTTATTCACTTGGAGACCTGGGGCTTCCTCATAAATTTTGACTATTTCTAGACATTGTGGATCCACGGTCTGTGGGTTTGCTAAAACAAGCAAGATGTAATCTACATATAGCTCAATGCATTCCTCTGGCCATTATCCCATGACCAACCTTGTAAATGGGCATTGTACCATACGAGTGAGACCAGGGCTCAATTATTAGGGAAAATAAGAGAGTGGAAAGAGGGCAACCTAGCCTAGAAAGGAGGAAGAAAGGGTTGCGTCAGCATGGACTTGAGCAGTTGGGTGAGTGTAAAAAAGTTTAACCACAATACACAAGTAAATTCCCAAACCAACTCATCCCAGCACAGCTCTTAGGAAGGGCCAGTCAATTGTGTCAAAGTCCTTTTTCAAAGTCCACTGATAGAAGGGTTTTGGAGTAGTGAAGGTAATGTGCTTGAGAAAGGGTCTCTGGATACAGTGCCCGGAGCCGCGGGCCAGAATAAAACCACATTAGTGCAGATGAATTAAAATGATTAATATCTGGTGCAGCCGGTTGGCTAGAAGCTTAAAAAACACCTTGATTTTCAGAATTGATAAGGTAAATAGGTCTATATGACGTACATTTACAGGTACATGGTTGGCTTGGCTTAGGAAACCATAATTGTATCTTTGTCCATTCCTGAGAGGAAAAGACTCTGACTCTCCCACTTCAGTGTACAGTGCCAGTATATGAGGGAGCAATAGAATTCTATGTTCAATAGGAAATCCATCTGTGCCCAGTCTTTTACCTGTGGACATATCTAATAATGCTTCCCCAATATCTTTGGCTCTGAGCAGCTGATCATGGTCCCCAGCCAGTGATTGCAGGATCGAGGGCAGCAGGATGTCCCTCAACACTGGGTGTGCCAATTCGCGGGGTCTGGATCTAAACTCATATTATGTTTGTTAGTGATCCGCAAAGACTTGTGCAATATTAGAGGCACGAATATGTAAGCGTCCCTTGGCATCTCTGATTTGGGTGGCTATCCTGGAGGCAACCTCTCTGGTTGCCAGCCAGTCTAGGAGCTTCACTGACTTATCCTAAGATTCATAAAGCCATTGAGTTGATGCCTTCCAGCACTCCTCACCCTCCTCGTGCAAGATTTGTCTTACCAGTGTTCTTGCCAATGCCAATCGATGGTCAAGCTCGGTTGAGGGTCTCAGCAGCACCTGACGTTCCAAGGTAAGGATTTGGGCCTCTAGGGCTGTGATTTGTGCTGATTTCTTTTTCTCCATGTTCTGAATGTATCCCTTAATTAAGCCTCTAATCGTCTGCTTGCTTGGCCACTCACAGAGTATCTGCTGACGTCATGGTTCCCTGATTGGTCTCGAAGTAGGATAGAATCTCCAACCCTATGTGGTCAGAACTATCTTGATCAGTTAAGTACCAACCATTGTGGCACATTATAGGCTGTAGGATACCATCTGGATATCTCAACTGTAACAGAAATGGAGCAGATCAGATATCTCCCAGGGTAGGGCTTCAACCTGAGACAACTGAAGGATGTCCGCAGGAGGGAGCCAAAGGATATCAACACCTCACATGGCTTTGTGGCATACTGAGATGTGAGAATATGTGGATGCCAGGTTCTCCAGGTATTGCACAGCCCTGTAGAATCAGCCCAGGATGATAGCTGGTGGGAGCTTGACTGACGCGCTGGCCTTGGGGACCAAGTGGCATCCATCTCTGGGATAGGAACAACATTGAAATCCTCTCCCACTACAGTAACCCCCTACAGGAGTGCCAAGATGGATGGACCTCAGGGAGTTCAGCAGGCTGAGAAGCCGTTGTTGTGGAATGTAAACCGATAGAGGGGTGTATTGTCTACCTTCTAGATTGCCCTCTATGCCAATGTATCTCCCTTGAGGGTCCGCAAATGAGTTAGTCACCACCACCAGAAAACCTTTATGTAGTAAAATGGCTACCCCCATGGCGGTGAAGCAAAGGGCAGTGATCGACCAGTGAGTGGGATTCTTGGAATGTAAGTACCACTGACTAAAACCGTTTAACATACTGAAGTACAGTGGATATTTTAATGCAATCCAGTAGGCCGTTCTCATTCAAAGATATTAGTTAAACTTCCACTATAAGGGCTGGGAATCAGATGGCCCTGGCTTGGGTGGTGAGAATGACTTCAGGGCCTGGTGGTGTTATAATTACTTTGTTTTGTGTGGGAATCCTCTATCTCTGGAAGAATGCACTTGAGTGTGACTGTTGTGGACAGTGAGCTGTGTGTTCAAACAACCTGTAACAAGTATAGCACCCTTTCTCTCCCAAATTCCCCCACCTCATGCTTCTAGTCTGTAACCATCTGTCACCCTAAGACTGGATGTAATGTGCATTACAAACAAGCCTCCAGGCCTAAAGCCTAAAGTGGGGCCTCCTCTATTGTAAGATCCCTCTGCCTAACAACTGCTACATTCTCATTTGTGTAAATTAGTACCATTCCCCCCATCCAGACAAAGTATCAACAAGACAGATTCGCTGGGCCCGTATGGTTCTTCATGGGGAGGGGGGGGCAGGGTCCCCACCTTGGGGCTTGAAGAGTATTGGTGTGCCCATCAACATTTCTTTTCAGCCGATCCCTCCGGCTACCATGCTCTCCACTTCCAAATCGGAGGAGTCACTGCATCAACGGGGACGCAAATGGGTTTTATGTGATTGTGCTGGCTTCTTCTTAGGTGGCTTGGGGGGAAGATGGGGAGAGCTCCCAATCTCTCTCTGCTTGGGCTTCCCAGTTCCATAAGTCCGACAAAGCTCTCTCCTTTCCGCTGCTGACTCCCATATCTGCTCCGGTGTATCAAAGAAATATGTTTCGGAATTAAAGATCACTTTCAATTTTGTAGGAAATATGAGCATGTACAGCAGGTCGAGGACACACAGCTTTTGTTTACCCTCCTTGAAAGAGCACCTACGCTGCTAAACTGCTCGCGTATAGTGAGGAAACACCATAATACAAAAGTTTTTAAAGTGAAGGTCCTGTTGCTTTCTGTTCTCTTGAAAGGATAGAGTCTCTGCCATGGTGGGTAACAATGTGAGCGATCGCCGGGCGGGCAGGAGCCCCAGCAGGGACCTATGGGACTGTTGCACCACACACCATGGAGCCAATCCTCCTGGTTGCGCTCTGTGTCAGAGGCCTCCACACCCGAGGCTATTCCTGCATGATCTATTTTTATCAGCAGATAGGAAAGATAGCCCTACTTTACTCTCTCGGAAGCTTTCTCGGCTTCCAGTTAGTGGGCCACCCTATTATCTGTTTTTGTCATGGCCATCCAGAGTAAGTACAGGAAAGTTCTCAAATAGTTCCTTAGTGGACAAAGCCCATCTAATTGTTGTGAACCATGCTCAGGATTACTCACTCCAGCCTCTGCACCAGGAACTTTGTCAATATCTTAATATCATTATTTAGCACCAATATAGGCCTTTATTTAGACCAGGAGACTGAGTACCTGTTGCATTTCAGGATCAATGATATCAGTGCTTTGTTAAATTCCAGCTAAATCTCTTAATTTCTAATATTTCTCTGTAAACCTTCCCCAATAAGGGTAAAGTATACTGAGTTGTGATCTTCAAGAACTCAATAGGGTTTTCATCCTCTCCACACAGATTTTCAGCTAATGCTAATTAAATAGCTTTTGCTATCTCAGTATCTGGGTATCCCTCAGCCCAACACTGCCAGAATGAATATGGGGAAGTTCTGCCACCACAACAGGGATCCCCATTGCCCCGGTGATGCCCATAGATACACACTTGTTGTCCTTCAGATGACATCCAAGCCATGCCACTTGGCATCTGGGGCTTCACCAGAGCAGATAGCCAGTGTCATATTTAAATATTCTGTATTGGTTGTTTTAAGAAATTATGGCCCTCTGACCGCCAAAGACACAGGTGCCAGAAGACCGCCAGTGCTGACGGTCTTCCACCCGCTGTATAATGGGTATTGCCGGATTTCCGCCACACTTTGGATGGATATCCGGTAACAGCCATGCTAGCTGGTGGTGTCGCTCTGGCATTGCTACCACCTGCACTGCCCCGCCAGAAGGATGCCACCAGCTGTATTAAGACCATTAATACGGCCTTGAGGTGTCCTGCTGGTGGGGAGCTGCCGGTGGTGGCAGTCCCCCTTCCTGTTCCCTGCCGGTTGACCTCCTCGCCAGACAAGATAACTCAAGCGTCCAACAGGGTAGGTGGTTTGGAGGGTGGGGGTGTTGTGTGTGAGTGTGTGGTGTCAGCGTGTGTGTATGAGTGGGTGCGTGTGTGAATGCGACTGTGAATGTTGTGGTGTATGCATGGTTGTATGCATGTGAGGATGCGTGTGAGTATGTGGGAGGAAATGCGTGTATGGATGAGTGTGAGTCAATGCGTGTTTGGATGAGTGTGAGTGGATGAGTGTCTGGAAGTGTAAGTGAATGGGTGTGTACGTGGTGCGTGTGGGTGTCTGTGTGCATGAATGCGGGGAAGGTGGGGGGCACTATGTGAGTAGGGAGGCACTGTGACTGTAGAGGGGGTCAGGTGCTTGCAGGGGTGGGGTGGGGGAGCCGTCTACCGGTGAAAGGGAGGGAATTCCCTATCACCGGTAGCCCTACCGCCATGGTTTTCGTGGCGGTGCTACCGATGCGGAAACCATGGTGGTAGGTCGGCCTCTAATACCACCGGTGGTCCTCTGTGGATCACTGGGTCAGAGATGAACTTCTCCGGCCCGGCAGTTCATACCGCCATGGCGGTATGAGTGGAGATGTGGTGGGTTGGCAGCGGCCAACCCGCCACACTCATAATGTAGCGGCATTCACTGCCAGCCTGTTGGCGGTGATACCGTCACATTAACCGCCAGGGTCATAATGACCACCTATGTTTTGAAAACTTTTACTAAGATTCATCTGTTGTTTTATTTAGGATCATTTCCCTGGAAAAACCTTTCAGCAAAAAATAATTCTTAAATACCAGTTCGAAGATTGCCTTCGAAGAAGTGGTCAAATCCGAATTAATAGGAATTGCAGCACTGAACTATTGCAGAGGTTCAAGATACAGTGATGTGCTTCCCAAACTATCCATTTTCCTGATGAGTTTGTGTGCAAGCTGCTGTGCTGAAGTTTGGTGTGAAGACATTAAGGGTGATTAATTTCAGCTGCTTGCCTTGAAGAGTTTGCAAAGTTAAAGTAAGAAGTTTGCAAAGGGCACCTTTGGATTTGTGAGGCTTCTCCTGCTTCACTTGTGAAGTTCACAAAGGTCTAGTTGGAAGGCTTTCAACAGAGTTATTCAGGAGCTGGTAATGTGAAATGGAAAAAATAATCTTGAAAGATTTGCTTTCTTCTTTCCTTCTTTGTCTGGTGGAAACAATGCTGGAGCATAACATTTACTTTTCTGATTATTTAAAAAGAATAACATTACTTGATGGAAAGTGAATACAACTTGGCATGAGTTTAATTTCTTGTATGTTTATTTTTTGAATTACTAGCAAGTCACTGAACTATTTTTCTGTTGGACTTATAAATCAGACTTTCATAAAAAAGGTAAAGAAGGCCAGAAGGGAAAATTGTTAATGTGCAAGTGCAATTCCTTTTTTTCATTTATTTGTACTAAGCAAATGTATTTTTGTTTTAAAACAGAGAATTACTGAAAAGAAGACATATGTGTTATAACACAATGCAGGCAGCCTAAGAAGTCAGGATAGCATTACTGTCACTGACAAAAGTTTTTGTTTGTGCAAAATTCACACACTCCTCAATATCTGAAGTAAGTGATGTACTTCTATTTCCTTAGATAACCAATCCTTGTTTAGTGCTACAGTGAAGAACTAGGTAATGTATCTTTTTCCATTTCCTTTTTTCTGGGGTCCTCCTTTAGGAGGAGTAAAATATTCTACTGTCATCCATGATCCCCTTGCGGTGGGGCTCAGGTACTTGAATTTGTGACAGCATACGGTGATGCTGTTAGTGGGCACATAATTCCATGCCGGATTCAGTTCTCCCATTGTCCCCTTTTTTCCCTTCTGGGGCAGCTCCTGCCTTGCCTGCCTCTAGGTTGTTCTGATCTTAACTTGAAGAGGCTGCTTGCCGGCTCAAATGCACAGTTTACAGTAAATAAATGACAAAATTCACTTAAGGTCTGCCATCATCATTGAGGCCAGGCTCCATCTCTCTTTTCAGCTTTTTGTCTTTGCTGGACTAGACGACACATTTTTGTTTAAATCACATATTGTTATGATGTTTTCAAATGGATTCACAAATGTGTTCCCTCCTAAACCATTTGTGATACTGCAGTGAGATCTTAATTTGGTACTGACATTCCTCATGTGCACCCCCTTTGAACCGATGCACAGTTTCTCATTGCATTTTCTGACTGTCAAAACTGTCTTCCTCACTACGATCCCTTCAGCTTGTTGCTTGAGGAACTTCAGATCCTCTCAGTGCAGTCGCTTCACCCAACCTTTTTCCCTGAAAAATTGTGTTGAAGGCAATCTGTTTGCATGAAGTCAGGATTCCTTTCTACGTTAGGCACCCTGTCTCCCTCCCAGCGTTCATTGCCCAGCCTCACTCCCGAAGAACGAGGAGAGACTCCATTGGCTGAACCTCATGAGAGCTTTGAGGTTTTACATCACTAGCACCACAAACTGTTGGGTGGACAGTCAGCTCTTTGCAGGGTTCCCTGGTGCAAAGAAAGACAAGGTTGTCCAGATAAAAACTTTGTCCAGGTGCATAGGATCTGCTACCTATTAGTCAAGAAGCAGTCTCTAGAACAGTGGTCTCCAAACTTTTTAACTCCGCGCCCCCCCAGTTGAAAAATAAAAAGCATTGGGCCCCCCTCAGAATTTTTCACAATTATTTTATAAAGATGGCAATGTTTAAATATGTCTAGACCTATTTAAACATTGCAGTTAAGTACTGTTTACTTTTAAAAAAATGCAATATCATGCCTCTGTTTAAAACAAAGGCCTCTTATCTGTATAATGATTCTCTTGGCCAGAGCCTGGCACCCCCCCCTGGGATCACTTGAGGCCCCCCTGGGGGGCCCACCCCCCAGTTTGAAGACCTCTGCTCTAGAAGGATTGAGGACACATACTACCAGGGCCAAGGATGTTCTAGCTTATTCTAGACAGTTGCCAGGCTGTTACATGGGCATCAGTACATACTTTCAGGAAGCACTACTGCCTTGATAGTCAGGGCTGACGGGAAGGGGAATTTGCCCGTTCGGTCCTACAGGATATTTTGGTCTCAGCCTATTCCACTTACCCTCCACCTTGGGAGCTACTGCTTTTGTATCTAATCTAAAACAGAGGTATTTGCAGTTAGAAGCACCCATCAGCGGTAAAAATGTCTTATCTTCATTAATGTTCTTTTTTTGTAGATTCTCATCTTAACTGCAGAGTTTTCACTGTATTTTGGGATCTACGAATGTTGGAATGAAGAGAGTTACCAAAGAAACGTACTTCCTCGCTCAGGGATGATGTCTGTATCGGCTACGCTCCATTGCTTCCAGGATGGGCCAAAGTCCTTCCTGGTGATCCTCCAATATGTCACCTTGCAGTGGTTCGCAATGGCAGAAACACTGAGCATTGTTCTGTTGCACTAACTGTGGTAGTTGGGATTTGTGGTTCTTGCCAAAGTGGTGGTACTTGTTCTTGGTGTCTCAGTCACTCCCACTGGTGCCTGTATTTCCAAAGTGATTCTTGCAAGGCTTCCCAAGTTTGGTGTACTTGATCCTCTTGTGTGGGGTTATGGACTGTATATTGTTTCCGACCTCTCCTCATGTGCTTCTATGGTGGCACAGGGTGTAGGTGAATCTACGTGAAATAGTAACAGTGAGTGTTGCAGTTTTGTCAAAATGTCTTTATGTGTAATTGAAGGTATATTGTAAAGAAACATTAATATTACTAAGGTGTGTAAGATGCCCAAGTGTTCTAACTAATGCTTATTAATTAAAACATACTACTTTGTTTCACTTTCAAAAAAATGGATAACCATATAAGCACTATTAGTCCCATGATGCATCATAATTGTGTTTTGTTACACCACCAATGGATTTTCTGCTGCATGCTTATTACCTTTGAGATGAAAATGTAGGTACCTGTTTGTACACGTAAGTGTACGATTTATCCAGGAGACAAGACTTTGTATGCTGTTCGTCATTATACACTAACACGATACAAAGGTTCCTCCCCAGTTGTGCTGTTGTGTCAATGTTACAGTAAGAAAAGGTCACTTCTTTGCATATCATCCCCCCACCCTTTTTGGATTGATGATGCTATATGCATTTTATAACACTGGGGTGCTGCCTTCCAGCACCCAGTGTATGGGATCTGACCCCCTAAAAGCATGTAACATTGGCTAATCCCTGAATTACATATTTACCACACCTATAAGCCCCTAGTAAATGGTACTCTGTGTACCAAGGGCTTCTAAGGTAAATGTCACTATTGGACAGCAGAACCTATTGTGCCACCCCTAAAATGACAAGACAAAGCATGTCTTCAGTTCTGCCTTGAGCAGTTTTAAAACAGCAAAATCAGCTTAGCAAAATAAACTTTTTCCAGGCCTAAACCTCCTTTTTAATGCTTACAAGTTACACTTATGATCTAAATTTGAAGTTTTGCCCCTTTGTCAATGGCTTCACCTGGACTTTGTCCCACAGCAATGCAGCCTCCTGGAACCAATCTCAGCAACCGCCTGCTGCTTTGCCCGGCTGAGGTTCTTCGATTTCCAAAAAGGTTTCTAAAAACGTCAACCTTTCTGGCATACCGAACTTGGGCCCATGTTTATACTTTTTAGCATCGCATTTGCGTCATTTTTTTACGCAAAAGCGGCGCAAAGTTACAAAATACAATTGTATTTTGTAAGTTTGCTCCACTTTTCCATCAAAAAGCGGCACAAATACGGTGCTAAAAAAGTATAAATATAGGCCTTGGTCCTTGTCTCCAACCCAAGCTCCATTGCTGTGGGGCTTGAACTTTGACTTTCAATGAGTCCAGCACAACTGTATACCCACAGTTGTCATTTTGTGCTTTTGGGCACTAGCAAAAGAAAAATCATTCCTCTGGTTCTCTACTTCTGATTTTTGTCATTTTGGTGTCTATTTGCTCATTACATTTTTCTCAATTGTTATAAATTGGAGAGGGATTTTTATTGTCTTGTGTTTTCTAATTTTTATCTGTTTTGGCACTGATAAATACTTTACCCGTTTCTCCTAAGTTTAGCATGTCTGGTTTGTGCTGCCGGTGCCAAGGATTGAGCTTAGGTTTACATTATTAAAACCTAACTGGCCCTAGCAAGGAATAGTGCCATTATGTCCACTTCAACCAATAATCCAATTTCACAATTACTGACTCCTGTGATTGCCCCTTGATGAAATGTCATAGCCACCATTTCTTTAACTGCTATGTAGGGCAGAACTGGCAGTAGTAGGATCACCTTCAGCGCCAGCAGCCACCGCTTTTCTTGCTGCAACTTTCTTCTTAGTATGTGGGTCTCTGATACCCTCTCATGCCAATTTCTTTGTTGATTCTGGTACATTCAGAAATCTAATCTAGCTGATTTGTAAAGTGCATGGCTACCAGAAGTCTTCTCAGCGCTGATCCAAACAAGCAGACCATTGAGACCAAGCCAACCTGGTGTTGAGCGTGGAACAGTTACTTAACAAATAGCCATGTCTTAAGAGCCTTTGTGATGGTGGTTTTGGATGCCATCTGACACAGTTCGAGTGACAAGGAGTTACATAGTCTGGGCG
Organism: Pleurodeles waltl; assembly: GCF_031143425.1. NCBI lineage: Eukaryota > Metazoa > Chordata > Amphibia > Caudata > Salamandridae > Pleurodeles > Pleurodeles waltl. The sequence continues at coordinate 1,000,624,094 of NC_090450.1, read as the reverse complement.
CTAGGTGTTTGAAGGAACGACCATCCCATCTGAATCGGCAAATTCCTGGTGTTGTCGCAAGAAAGGAGGTGGTGGGTCTCAGAGAAATTCCAGGGTTATAATGTTTCATGAACGCACCAATAAATTGAGGACTCTTCCTGTGAAAGGCCCTGTGCACAATGCACAGATATTTGAACCTTAACTGTTGCTCTATAGGTAACCAATGAAGGTTGGCCAAGGCCCTCCTTGTGGACAGGTGCCTTGGAATTTTAAAGAGGAGACAAGGGGCGGCGTTTTGGATGGTCTGGCACCTTTTCTTAATATAGTGTGGGGATCCAAGTTATAGGGAGTCCAAGTAGTCCAGCCAAGAGAGGATTAGGGCCTGAATGCTGAGTCTTTATTGCAAAGGCACCAAGAGATCTATTACTTTTCTTAGAAGCCTGAGTATTCCAAAACACTTTGCCGCTAGTGTAGTGGCCTTTGTTTCAATTGTGAGTATCTCCTCTATCCAGATACCCAGGCTTTTTATTTTGTTTTTCAGGCTCAGTGTGGCCCTAAGACATTCTGGCCAGGGGAGTAACTCCCTCTTTCCTTTATTGTTCCCTAATAACATGAGCTCTGCCTTGTCCCCATATAGTTTGAAGGAATAGTTGGTCATTCAGTTGGTGACCTCCTTAAGGCAGGGGACAAGTTGTTTGCAGTTTGAGCCTTGTTCTGGAGCGATAGATACAACTAATTGTGCATCTCAGTACATGATATTATGGTCAGGCCAAAATATTGGATTAACGCTGCTAGGGGGGGCAGGCCAAGGTTAAATAGAGTGGGGCTTAATGGGGAGCCCGGTGGTATTCCGCATTTCAGAGATAAGCTGTCCGAAAGGCATGTTGTGTCCAATACCTGGTTCTACCTTCAAGAAAGGATGTGCGCCGTTTTAACACATTGGTGCCTATCCCAACCTCAGCAAGGCTCTTGAGAAGTGTTGTGTTGTCTGCCATATCAAAATCCACACTTAAATCCAGAATAATGATTTCAGCTGAGCCTCCCTGATTTAGGAGTTGCCTAAGTTCTTCTGTTAGGGCTAGCAGTGGAGTCTCGGTGAAGTGCTGCAGTCTGAAACCCATTTAGGTGTAGTGGAGGAGATTGTTGGATTCCAGAAAGATGGAGAGATGTTGGCTGACGTGTTTCTCCAGGAGTTTGGATACACTTGACAGTAAGGAGATGGGTCTGCAATTTCCCAGGCACCGGGGGTCTAAATTTGATTTGTTCAGCTGTGGCTTTACCATTGCATGGTTCCATTGTTGGAGGCCTGTGCCGGAGGAAAATGACTTATTAAACAATTCTAATAGGACTTGAAAGATGCACTCAGAGCCTTGTGTTATGACGTAGAGGGGAGCTGGATCAAGAGGGCAGCCTGACTTCACATGGCTAAGTAGAGACATGAGTTAGTTGCGAGTGTTTGAGGGAAAGGCCAATAGTCCAAAATTATGGCAAACTGAGGGTGGATTGCCTTCAGGGGGCTTAGTCTCCCTTATACTGTCTGGGAACAACAAATGGATGTCTACAGTTTTTTTGGAGAAGAAGGAGGCTAGCCCATTGCAGCAGGCGACTGAAGGTTCTAGTGATGGACAATCAATTTTAACCTCTATGAGTGATTTCAAAATTAGAAAGATTTTCCTAGATGAGTTTGAGGTGTTATCAATTTTGGTGGTGTAGTGGGTTGCTTGAGATGACTAACTGAATAGCTTATCATGCTCAGCACCACACTCCTGCATCAGGATTTCTATGATCACACATCCTTTTGTGTGACCCATCCTCAGCTGACTCTTGACCTGCCTTTTTCAAAGTTTTTGGCTGGTTCAGTGAAGAGCTCATAGACTCTGTTTGTCACTCTAATTCTGCATCAAGCTCCCTTCTGGTTTGTCAATGTCATCAGTGAGACATTCTCAATTTGCAACTTACACTGAATCACTAATTGTGATTCAGTATTTTGCTATTACAAATCATAATCATGTGGTGTCACAGCACATGCTACGATAGTACAGCTACAATTATATTTCTCAATGTGTTAGTCTGTGATCTTCAAAAACTTCCATTTGTAATTGTAGACTTTACATAGTAGGTTCTATGGTTGATTGTGTAGGAGAAGCCAGGTATCAAATAAACTAAGTAAAACTGTTTGTTGTCAGTACATGTATGAACTATGCTGAACATGCACTTGAGTTATTGAAGCACAGCAAAATAGAGCAGTAGTTCACTCTCTGCTTTGTGATTTGTGCCACTGAGAGTTCTGTCTGCCCTGCTCCCTGCGTGCTCTTAGAGCATATAGCCTCAACAATTGGCAGTGGATTGTTGTTTACCACACTATGAAACCTTAGGAGTGCCCTGGGTGCCCCACTCAGAGTTTGTGGTGTTGTTGGCTTGGACATTCCTTATGAGGGTACCTTATTTATACTCAATTCAAATTAAACTCACACTTTTTCATCATAGTTCTGTATTTTATTATTGCTAAATAGTTAACATTTCTTTAACTGAGCCAAAGTTCTTTTTGGCATGATTTTCAAGAATTTTGATTCAAGTATAATTGTTCCGGGGAGCCAGAGAGCCAGTGGGCAAGATGGCTGCACTCCTGTGAGGGTCCTGCAGTCCAGAACAACAACCACCATCATCCTGCCTTATCCGGATTTCCTTCACCTTAAAGGGAGGCTGAGTGCTTTATAGGCAAATTAGTGAATATAAATGTTCTACTCTTGCTGCTCACAGTCCCACTGCTTTGAGACAGCTGCATTGTGTGGCCTGCACCGTGCAGCAATCATGGTGTCTGACTAGGAGCCAGCCTGTCATGAAGGTTTTGTGGATGGGCCCGAGCGCACCCCATTTAGTGCTCTACTCCCATTGCGCAGTTGAGGGTAGAGGAGATCGTCCTATGCCCCTCTGCTGAGCAATCGACTGGGGCCTATGGAGGATGCCACCGGCTTACCGGCTGCCGCGTGATGAGCTCATGGTTGTGGAGACTCCTGCTGAGGTGGAGCTCATTGCCTGGAGATGCTGCAGAGGTGGGAACAATTGTGCTTGGCTACATGGCTGCCAGCGCCAGTCTGATACAGCTGGGCTCTGGGGGACTTTGCATTTAGGAAGCACTGCTGGTGAGAGCACAATTTTGACCCAGCACTTTTATGAACAGCTGCACAGCCCATAATAACAGTGGGGGCATACCACCGGTGATTGACACAGCTAGCTGTAGGCATTCAAAATCAGAGAGGTGTGGCATATCACACTACACAGCTTTATAACTATTGCCCATGCTGGGCCCCAGGGGTTCTCTGGAGCCATCAAAACTGGTCAGTATACCAGTTGCTACCCCACTGGCTCCTGAGGCCAATTGCCTTGCAGCGGCACGCGGTGAAAGTCCTGAGGCAGTGAATGGGGTTCACGCCATACACCTGCTGCCCATTGATGGGCTGGCAGCAGGGCAGCTGGGGTGGCTAAAGGCTCAGAGTGTCAAAGGGGCCCCAATATACCTTTATAGGTTACCTTCAAGCACTCATGTCCATAAACCCGGTAACCACAGGTGAGAAATGTGTCTGCTCGCAGCCCTACCCCCCGTGCCGGGTCTGCAGGGGTGAGACAGGACCGAGTTCATATCCAGTCATACACAGATAGATCTCCTTGACCCACAGCAGTCACCCACTGTAGAATTACTGTCACCCGGGGCCGCCCTGCTCCAGCGATAGTGGGGGTAAGGGGACTGCTGAGGTTCAGGGGGAGCTCCAGACTGCATTTCACGTGACCACCTGTTATAGGTCTCTCGCGTAGCTGGAGGAGAGGCCCTGCAAAGCCAATGTGAACTGAGGACCGCACTAGTTCCTGCCCTGTCGCCTCTCCATCGGCTCGCTAGAGCCTCTTGTTGACCACACATCCCACACCTGTTGAATTTAGCAGGGCTGAGGGCGTCTAGGTTCTGGCATCTGTGCAGTGCAGGGGTGACAAGTCAGCCCAGACTTCACCCTTGCTGTGATAGGATCAGACGCCTCAGCACAGCCAGTATTATGGGCAAATCCGTGGGCCGTCAAGCCAAAAGACACAAGCACCCCGTAGCTTGGGGCAGAATAGTCTGCTGCACTGGGCCAACCCACTGATTCATGACCTGACTCAGTGGACAAACAGACGCTGCTCATTGCCATGCAGCAAAGCTTGACACCTATTGAGTCCAAATTGGATACCATGTGCTGCAGGATGGATTCTATCACAAGCAAACTCGAGAAGCATGATGGCCAACTGCAGGAGGCAAAGCAGTGACTCTCCACGGTAGAGGACATTGTTGCATCTAGGGTAGACATGCTACTAAATATGGGAAAAGTTGTGAAGCTCTTTGTGGCAAAGAATGAAGATCTCAAGGCATGATCCCAAAGAAACAACCTTCGTATTTTGGGGATGCCAAAACCTGCAAACACGGGCAAGATGGAGGACTATGTCGAGCGACTGCTTATTACCCTGTTTGCCGCGGACTCCTTTTCAAAACTCCTCATAGCAGAACAAGCGCATCAGGCCTGGATGACCTGTCCACCACATGGTGCCCCTGCTCACCCTATTATCGCAAGACTATTGAATTATAGAAATCATGACACTGCTTTGCATCTGGCCAGAGAAAAGAGAACTCTGCAATTTGATGGCATTAAAGTAACCCTCTATCCCGACTTCACCTTGACCGTTCAGGTAGCACAATAAAAATTCAGATCAGTCAAATAGAAGCTGCAATAGGCACCCATTCCCTATGCCATGCTCTACCCGGCTTACCTCCACATCTTTTCACCACCAAATTGTCACTGACTTTCTACACCACCTTACTGACCCTGAGACACCAACAAAATCACAGGCTGTCTCACAGAGGGCCTCCACTCCAGCTTTGGATTTGGGCTGACACGGGTCCACTCTCAGTCTGTCCCTTACCTGGCCTCCTGACTTACACCCAGCCCATTGTTTTTTCTATGCCCTTTCTTCCTTTACTCGCCAAATGATTCCCTGCAATTCCGCCTTCAATGGGATGCTGAGGCCCTTGTCTTAATGTCACCTTACACTGGATGAATCCATAATGGACTTCTTTGGACACTCTCAGTCTTGGCAAAGATGACCCCTGCTCTCTCTCTGGTTGGCCCCTGCAGGTTACCACTGATATTAGTTAGTTGTAGTGTTCATTTATTGATTTGTCAACTGTTTGTTTTACTAGAAGCCATCATGCTTTGTTTTGGGTCTCCAACTTTGAGGAACTATGTTTGGGAAGGGAACACATTCCTGGTGGGTTTGGGATGCCAGTGTAGGGTGGTGGCAGGGAGAATGTTTGGTAATCTTCTAGGCGCTGATTGTTGCTGTGTACTATCTGCAATGCAATGCTTTATTCTTATTCCTACTAGCTACCCGGTCATTAAATGTTGTATCCACTCCTTAACACTCATCCTGATTTGAATAACATGACACGAGTCAATGATATTCCTCCCCAAACAACATATAAATGCATCACATGGAACATCAGTGGCCTTGGGAAAACACACAAGCGAAGATGCATACCTACTTAGATAGACATGGCATTCACATTGCTCTATAACAAAAAACCCATCTGGGCGATTCCATGGGTATGATATTTGCACCCAAAAGGGCTTCCCACAGTTAATGCTTCCACGTACTCTTCATAGTCTCAAGAGACAGTCACGCTAATATCCAAGGGAGTGCCATATTTTCCACAAGACTCCCTATGTGATGGGCAAGGCCGCTACACGATTATATGGGAAAGACTGCATTCTCACGTTGTTACCATAGTAAACTGCTATGGGCCCATCACAGATGGCCTCACCTTTTTTAATTGTCTCCTGGGTCAAGTTACAAATATAGGCCCATCTTTAGTATTATGGGGAGGCAACATAAATCTTAACGCTGTCAGTGGGTTGGCCCAGTTCAGCAGACTGTCCTGCCCCACCATCCTGGTTGCTTGTGTAGTTTGGCTTGATGGCCCTCGGATTTGCCCATTATGCTGGCTATGCTGAGGCATCCAATCCTATCAGAGAAAGGGTGAAGTCTGGGCCGATGTGTCATCCCTGCACTGCAGACATGACAGAACTCATACGTCCCTCAGCCCTGCTAACTTCAACAGATTTGGGATATGTGGTCACCAAGATGCTCTAGCGAGCCAACAGAGAGGTGACAGGGCAGGAACTAGTGCAGTCTTCAGTCCACGTTGGCTCTGCAAGGCCTCCACTCCTGCAGTGCGAGAGACCTATGACAGGTGGTCATGCGAAATGCAGTCTGGAGCTCCCCCTGAAGCTGAGAAGGTCCCCCCACTATCTCTGGACAGGGCGGCCCCAGGTGACACCAATTCTACAGTGAGTCAATAACAGCTCTCTACACAAGCCAGGCAAATGTCCTGAGCACTGTGAATGCTATAGGCCACTGTCACTTAATAACTGTGACATGGCAATTCTCAGGAAAATGCTGGCCAATCGGTTATCCCTCCTTATGTCTTTTCTAGTCTGCCTGGACCAATTGGGCTTTATTCCTAGTCACCTCACCTCCTTGAATCTGCGAGCTCTGTTCGTAGTGATGCAACATATCAATCCCGACTTGGCAGCCTTCTTAAATGCCACCAAAGCCTTTAATTCAATTGAGTGAGATTTCTTCATGGCTGTTGTGCGGTTGATGGGGCATCCGCACTCTTTTGTTGCCTGGATCACTACAGGTACATAACAAAGCTGCCCATTTTCACCCCTTTTTTATGTTCTCACGGTAGAGCCACTAGACACTAAACTGCGCAAATGGCTTTGCGAACATGAGCTTCCCTACCCCACTACACATCTATTGAGCTCTGTATACACGGACAATATGACCCTGTTCTTGTGCGACTAAATATTGTCCTCCGTGAGTTTATTTGCTTTTGAGGGCTGTCAGGTGTGCAAATAAAATGGGAGAAATTGCAACTCTTGCCACTAATGCCAGCAACCAACCATTCTCCAGGACTTTCCGCTACAGTGGTGTCAGTCAGACCTCAAATATTTGGGGGTCATTCTCTCTAGGGACTGGCAGGAAGTCATATGCTTTAACTATGGCACAGAACTGTCAGCACTTACTGACCACATTACTGACTGGATTTCTCTACCTCTATCATTAGCAGTAGAGGTGGGCGATGAATTCCACTCCTCTGGCAGAGTTCACAGAGTTTTGCCCACTCTGTGCTCCTTTCAGAGTGCAGAGTTTCCCAAAAATCCATGGAGTGGCATGGAGTGGAGTTTTTCCTCTTGCTTGTGCTCGCCAACTGTAGGAACAGGGTCAAGACTGATTTGCATATGGCTGGGTCCAAACTGGGGTGGCACGGTGAGCAAAAGAATTGATGGATTAAACCCAGATCTGTGACTGGGGTAAATGTTTGATTGGTTCCACATTCCGTCCATCCATTTGTGTTTGTTCGCCAACTGTAGGTTGGCATCGCCAACTGTAGGTTGGCAAGTGGGAGCAAGATAAATCAAATAATAAACCACCTCCAGGTGAGATTTCTCAGTGCAAGCTGTCATGACAGGTCGCTACCGCTCGCGTTGAGAAGGCTGCCGCTCGCACTGAGGAAGCTGCCATTCAAATAGAATACCTACTCGAGTGACAGGAAGAAGCAGCTCCGTCTTGCGCTGTGCATTGTGCTGCTCGTGCTGATGTCATAATGCGGTACAAACTCCCAGCATTACAAATCAGTGCAAGGAGCGTGACTTACTGCACTCCGCTGCTCGCAGAATTCTGTGTAGCACGGTGGAGTTTTTTCTGCATTTTGTGGAGTTCCATGTAGCAGAACTCCGCAAACTATGCCCAGGCCTATTTAGCAGGCCACATCACCTTAATAAAAATAGTGATACTGCTCAAATTCTTATATTTATTTTTAAACATACCCCTCCCACTCAACTGCTCCTTTTTCCTAGCATTAAAGACTGAGATGATATGATGAGGCTAGCATGGGCAGGCAAGCAACCCCAGCTGCAATGGGATAAGTTGACCTTGCCATTTTCTAAGGGGGGTTTGAAGTCCCAGACATGGAATTGTAGTATCTCTATGCTCAGGCTCACCATGCCATACACAGGTACAAACCAACCCTAATCCTCCCTCTTTTGGGGGAGGAACAGGGGTATATGGCACCAATCCCCTTTCCTCATTTCTGGGCTCCTCCTCTGGCGTGTCATCACTCGCTGTAGGAGGCTGGCCTGGCTTGTAGTGGGTACCAGAGGTACTTACACCTTGTGCCAGGTCCAGTTATCCCTTATTAGTGTAGAAGAGGCGTTTCTAGCAGCTTAGGCTGATAGAAGGTAGCTATTGCAAAGCAGCTTAGGCTGAACTAGGAGACATGTAAAGCTCCTACTATACCACTGGTGTCATATGCACAATATCATAAGAAAACACAATACACAGACATAGTAAAAATAAAGGTACTTTATTTTTATGACAATATGCCAAAAGTATCTCAGTGAGTACCCTCAGTATGAGGATGAGAAATATACACAAGATATATGTACACAAACCAAAATTATGCAGATAATAGCAAAAGGAAGTAATGCAGCTAATGTAAAGTTATAGTAGATTGCAATAGGAGCACATAGGTATAGGGGCAACACAAACCATGTACTCCAAAAGTGGAATGCGAACCACGAATGGACCCCAAACCTATGTGAGCTTGTAGAGGGTCGCTGGGACTGTAAGAAAACAGTGCGGGTTAGAAAAATAGCCCACCCCAAGACCCTGAAAGGTAGGTGTAAAGTGCACCTACAACCCCCAGAGAGCACAGAAGTCGTGATAGGGGGATTCTGCAGGAAGAACAAACACCAGCAATGCAACAACAGTGGATTTCCAGACCTGAGTACCTGTAAGACAAGGGGACCAAGTCCAAGAGTCGCGACAGTGTCGAGAGTGGGCAGGAGCCCAAGCAATGCCAGCTGAGGGTGCAAGGAAGCTGCCACCTGTTGGAAGAAGCTTGGTGTTCTGCAAGAACGAAGAGGACTAGGAACTTCCCCTTTGGAGGACGGATGTCCCACGTCGTGAAGAAGCTTGCAGAGGTGTTCCCACACAGAAAGACCACAAACAAGCCTTGCTATCTGCAAGGGTCGCAGTTAGGGTGTTTGGATGCTGCTGTGGCCCAGGAGGGACCAGGATGTCGCCACTTGAATGAGGAGACAGAGGGGGAACACAGCAAGTCAGGGAGCCCTCACAGAAGCAGGCAGCACCCACAGAAGTACCTGAACAGGCACTTAGAAGAAAAGTGAACCGGAGTCCACCCGAAGTCACAAAAGGGAGTCCCACGACGCTGGAGGACAACTCAGAAGGTTGTGCACTGCAGGTTAGAGTGTCGGGGACCCAGGCTTGGCTGTGCATGAAGGAAATTCTGGAAGAGTGCACAGGAGCCGGAGCAGCTGCAAATCACGCGGTACCCAGCAATGCAGTCTAGCATGGGGAGGCAAGGACTTACCTCCACCAAACTTGGACTGAAGAGTCACTAGACTGTGGGAGTCACTTGGATAGAGTTGCTGAGTTCCAGGGACCACGCTCCTCGTGCTGAGAGGGGACCGAGAGGACTGGTGATGCAGTCTTTTGTTGCCTGCGGTTGCAGGGGGAAGATTCCGTCGACCCATGGGAGATTTCTTCAGAGCTCCTGGTGCAGAAAGGAGGCAGGCTACCCCCAGAGCATGCACCACCTAGAAACAGTTGAGAAAGCCGGCAGGATGAAGCGATACAAGGTTGCTAGTAGTCGTCTTGCTACTTTGTTGCGGTTTTGCAGGTGTCCTGAGCAGTCAGCGGTCGATCCTTTGGCAGAAGGTGAAGAGGGAGATGCAGAGGAACTCTGGTGAGCTCTTGCATTCGTTATCTGGTGAGATCCCCAAAGCAGAGACCCTAAAGAGCCAGAAAAGGAGGTTTGGCTACCTAGGAAGGAGGATTGGCTACTAAGAGAGGTAAGAGACTATCAGAAGGAGCCTCTGATGTCACCTGCTGGCACTGGCCACTCAGAGCAGTCCAGTGTGCCACAGACACCTCTGTTTCCAAGATGGCAGAGGTCTGGGACACACTGGAGGAGCTCTGGGCACCTCCCGTGGGAGGTGCAGGTCATGGGAGTTGTCACTCCCCTTTCCTTTGTCCAGTTTTGCGCCAGAGCAGGGCTGGGGGATCCCTGAACCGGTGTAGACTTGCTTATGCAGAGATGGGCACCATCTGTGCCCATCAAAGCACTTCCAGAGGCTGGGGGAGGCTACTCAAACCTATTTCCAAAGGATATTACACCGTCTCTTAGAGGAAGTCCTTTGTTCTGCCTTCCTGGGCCAGGGCTGCCTGGACCCCAGTAGGGCAGAAACCTGTCTGAGGGGTTGGCAGCAGCAGCAGTTGTAGAGGAGACCCCGGAAAGGCAGTTTGGTAGTACCCGGGTTCTGTGCCAGAGACCCGGGGGATCATGCAATTGTACCCCCAATGCCAGAATGGCATTGGGGTGACAATTCCATGATGTTAGACATGTTACATGGCCATGTTCGGAGTTACCATTGTGACGCTGTACATAGGTAGTGACCTATGTACAGTGCACGTGTGTAATGGTGTCCCCGCACTCACAAAGTCCGGGGAATTTGCCCTGAACGATATGGGGGCACCTTCGCTAGTGCCAGGGTGCCCACACACTAAGTAGCTTTGCACCCAACCTTCACCAGGTGAAGGTTAGACATATAGGTGAGTTATAAGTTACTTAAGTGCATTGGTAAATAGCTGTGAAATAACGTGGATGTTATTTCACTCAGGCTGCAGTGGCAGGCCTGTGTAAGAATTGTCAGAGCTCCCTATGGGTGGCAAAAGAAATGCTGCAGCCCATAGGGATCTCCTGGAACCCCAATACCCTGGGTACCTCAGTACCATATACTAGGGAATTATATGGGTGTACCAGTATGCCAATGTGAATTGGTAAATTTAGTCACTAGCCTGTTAGTGACAAATTTGGAAAGCAGAGAGAGCATAACCACTGAGGTTCTGGTTAGCAGAGCCTCAGTGAGACAGTTAGTCATCACACAGGGAACACATACAGGGCACATACTTATGAGCACTGGGGCCCTGCCTGGCAGGGTCCCAGTGACACATAGACTAAAACAACATGTATACAGTGAAATATGGGGTTAACATGCCAGGCAAGGTCGTACTTTCCTACACTCGCTGATTACCTCATGTACCCTCCCATTATACCTCTCCCACAGCATCCATTACTCCCTGTTTTCCATGAGTCATCATGCAGGCTCCTGCTGCAGAGGCTTGTCTACCAGCGGTGGGAAGATCTCTATCCAGATGGGACTTTTCTGTCCTGGACAGATTTTTTGATGATGAGCTTGCATCTCCCCTGGATACTTTCTGGTATATTTGATTGCGCCACAGGGTTAGCGAGGCACCTCTGAGTTCCCCGGCAAACCTCCCACGCTGTACAACCTCCACACTATGCTCCATGTGGATGATCCACACCACATAGCCTCTCTTTTATACCGCACTGCGCAGGGAGCACTCCTGTGTGCTTGTGTGCTGGTGCGCACACAATAGGAGGCAGACCTAGGAGTCACTCTCACAGATCAACAATGGCCTTTTCCTGTGTACAAACCAGGTGGGTCGCTCCTAGAAGATGACTCTGCATTATTCACTTTGAATTCCTTCATAGGACTCTGCACTGACCATAGGTGTGAAAAGGTGTAGGTTGGCTGGGGCAGATTTCCTCCATCTAGCATGGTGACATTGACCTATACAGGCTCGCTGGGGAGAGGTGAATACTGTGCTTACTGAAAAGATTGGGCAAGCTTTGAAATTCGCTCTACCACAGGCACCATTGGGATACCCAGAGGAGATTGATGCTGCTTTCCAAAAGTACGTGGCCCCAGCCCATCTCTTGGCGAAGTAGCTTCTCACTGGGGACGTGGGGGAGACCTGGAATTCAAGCACTGGCTCTCTGACTTTCCTATTGAATGGACCACTGTCCTTCTATGCCGAGTTGCTGCCTCCCTCGTCTAGGCCAAGAGATATTTGGGATCCACTGCATAACTACTCGCTTCTGAACTGCCCATCGACAGACACCGAGGCCGAGACAGCTGAGGCAATGATGGGTGTCCCCCCAGGGGGCCCTGAAGGCTTGACTGAGTGACTGCCTTTTATCTGTGCAAACACCACGCGCCCTGGAGTCACCAAATGAATGTATATCCATTTCCAGTGAGATTTTTTAAAAACTTCTAAATTACAGTGACCAATTGATTCCATGCAACTATTGTCAGGAGAAAAGAGAAGATGTCCGCCTTTTCTCCACCTGGTGGAAATCTGTGGGAGGGAGGGTGTGGTGTTGTCACTGTACTTATAATTGATACTCAGCTTATTGTCTTCCATAAAAAATCAATTCATAAAGAATACAAATATATAATTGTTCATGTTCTTTTTTATGATTGTGGTTTTGTTGCTGTGTTTTTTTGTAATTCATTTTATTCACAAGCTCTTGACTTAGACATTGATTTTTTCATCTGAATTAGACAATCTTAATGCTTAGCATTAATTATTTTCACATTTTTCTGAGGCGGAGTTCTTGTTTTTTTACAGTTGCATGAGCTGCTTTCTGTGTAAAATGTTTCAGTCACCTTCTAAAATGTCATTTCTTTAAATAGGCACTGTTCCTGCTTTCATTCTGTATTCAAGCAACTTTGTTTCAAAATGTTTCATGCTTTTCATTTGTTGGGGCTCTTGTTTTCAAACTCCATTTGTGCGCCTTGTTTCGAAAGGTTTCATGTTTTCCAATCTTTCGAGTTGACAGTGCTTTGGTTTCTAAATTGCATTCGGGCACATTTTTTTCAAGGTTGTATGTTTCCAATCTTGCGAGTTGGCAATGTTCTGCTACAATTTTCTTTCAAAACGATTACGACCTCTTTAGAAGAGACTTTCGACCACCTTAAAATCACATTCTTCGTAAACATTGTTTGCTGTATTATGTGTTTTCCAGTTACAGTGGCTTTTCCAAAGTACATGAAATAACACTCAGTATCCTCCTGCAGTGGAAAGTCCTGCAGGCCTAGAGGTATCTAACAAGTACACCACCTAACTGTGAACAAGCTCAGATCCCCCCACCAGCACACAAAGGCACCATGGAGACATACATACTGCAGGTGGAGGCTGGGAAGAAATGATCACATTTGCCTACCCAGAAAACATCAGCAGAACAGGGCGGAGAGTGAAGCAATGTGATGCAAGCTGAAAGTGAAGTGATGTTTTGCTCTTTATGCAATGTGGTGGTGGACCATGTTCAAAATCACACAGTAGCTATGCATATCGGAAGGTAAGAGCATATGGAGTGCTGCACTCTTTCCCAAAATGTGCCCCATTGTGAATTCTCTTTTCACAAAGAGTGCAGAAGCTGGTGAATTAAACCCAAAAATAATAAGCAAGTCGGTCAATGTCTATAGTGCACTCAATATTCCAAGAATCCACTCAGCAAAAGTGACCACCCTGTGTGGAGCAGATTTCTTTGTGAAATCCAGGCTTTACTAGCAGACAAAAATTTTCTCCCACAATACAATCATGGGACTCTAATACAAAAAGATGATGATGAGCCTCACAGATTACTTCCTTGCCTTTCAGGTTATTATGTGCTTTGGCAGGAACAATGCTGCAGATATACTGAAGTCTTATAACATTGCATTGATAAATGTATATATCAACTCAGTGTACATAATCTGCTTGGCACAGGGCATGAACCTTGTAGCAGAGTCATTCCAGGAGACTTTTTTTTAGATACAAGTTTTTCTGCCATGCTTCCCACAAATCATCTACATGGATTGTAGCAGAAAATGGAGGTAATTGACAGAGGCTCACGGAATGTAACTCTGAGTGCCATGTGGTCCATGCAGTTCCCAGAAGAATTCTTAATTTGCTGCTGTCTGGTACTACTGCAACACTTTGGGCCTCCTTACGGGTCTGGAGGTCTCTTGACCACCAGACTCCCAGTGGCGTACGGACCACCTCCCAATGCGGTGGTCCGAACGCCACATTATGACCGCAGCAGTTGTGCCACGGTCAGACCACCAGCACCACCAGGATTAGTCGTCCCTGCGGTCGGCAGTCTAGCAGTCGTGGCGGTCCTAATCGATCAGGGCAGCGCTGCAAGCAGCACTACCCTGGGGGTTACGACTTCGTTGTCTGCCAGCAATTTCATGGCGGTAGCACTGCCATGAAAAGCATGGCGGAGAAAGGGTGCAGGGGGCCTCATGGGGGCCCCTGCACTGCCAGGTGCATGGGCAGTGCAGGGGTTACCTGGCCAGCACCATCGCTATGCAGACAGTGAACATTGCGAGGGTGCTGGTGCACCCTGCGCACTACAGTATTGCTGCTGGCTCTATTACAAGCAGGAGACAATGCTTTAGGTCGTTTCCCACTGGGCCTGTGGGTGGAAACTGGGGTTTCCGCCCGCTGACCCAGCTTGAAACTCGTAATGGGTCTGGCGGGGAGGTTGCCACAATGACGGAAACCTACCCGTCAGAATTTCGGCAGATGTCCCCCTTATTCCATGAACAATCTGAAGAGGATTCTGAACAGTGAAACCTAGTGCCTAATTTGAGCACTTATTTTTCTGCCTCAAGCATTGACTGTAAGCAAAAGACACATATGGGAAAAACGAAGAAGCGTCAGAAAGGGAGAAAGCAGAAAGCTGCAAGAGTGAGCTGAAGGGGCAGGGAGATGCTGTAAATGGGTTAAATATGCACAAGATGGCTTCATGATTATGATGACTCAATATTCCGTTCTCGCATATTTAATTGCAGCAGCTGCATGTTTCAGACGAGAGCTTTGGGCACTTTCATGCTTTTATTTACAAATTAAGCACTGCTTAGAACTGCACTAAAGTTCAACTGGACATTATGTCAGACACATGTAAATACATTTTAAGTCTAGTGGATCTCTTTCAAAGACAGGCACAAGTAATAATGATTATCTGAAGGACCCCCATGTGAACTTAGTAAACTATTCAGTCCATGCTCTGATGTCGCAGGGACCTAGACACTGCTGCAGTGGGAAAATGGACTCAGAAAGAATTGATAGAAGCAAAGCTCAATTAAGTGTTTGAAAAAGCCCTCGAAATGAAGGTCAGGCATGTGGCTGATGCCCAATCAGGCTTTGAATGCCTAAATAAACTGCACCTGTTCTGTCTATCTATAAGCCAAGAGTGCATATTTGGCCATCCCTGGTATGAGCAATACATTCTGGCCATGAGCTTGACCTCCACTTTGAACATGTAGGACCAGAAGCTGCTCAGGTGCCAAGGTGATGAGTGATTGACACTGACAGCTTTTGGTGCTGGGTGGCTGATCCCATGCCAGTTCTTCCACAGGTCGCAGCTGTCTACAAATACTGCTGGTGGTGAAAGAATCTACAGCTTATATATGATTATTTGACCAGCTTTATGTCGCTCCATCAGTCCATTTTTACTTTAGTGTTTCCTCCCTGCAATCAGACGCAGGATATTGATCTGAATTTTAACTGCTCAGAAGAGTTTGAATAAAACAGATATATATGGTTGAACCGTGGCAGTACACATGACTAAATTATGTGTTGGCATAAATTATCAGATATTTTCTATACTCTTTAGAAATAAGTTAATTTTGTTTGATGCTGAAAAGTATATTAGATGAAAGAAGTATTGAAAATCAAAGTGAAACAAAAAATGCCACAAAAACATCAAATTTGTGCTGCAAAGTATCCACTTTTGTGTCACAGAATTTGCTGATCTATCCCGTAATATTCCTAAAATGCCCATTACCTCAACGCTATCATTTTGATCTAATTTCATTATAACCAGGTATCCATTATCATAAAATTCAAATATTTATTATAGCTGCCAAGTTTTCAGAATGGTATGTGTGACATTTCCTTGTTTCCTGTGTTCATATGTGTGAAATTCACTGCTTTATGTGTAACACTCTGGGTGAAACTTTATTACATGTATTACAAAGCAATTATGTCCAAGTGATGAGATAAATTTCATATTTTAACCCATTTCGCCTTACAATATCTGCAGCATCTGTGAATTTCTTCTATTCCTGTTGGGAGGGATGCAACCTACTTCTTGCCCTGTATTGCAAGGATTTGGCTTTACTTTTGTGCCTACATCATGGCAAGTCTTGAATTGACTGAGACAAGCAGCTCTTTTCTGCCAAAGAAAACATCTGCCCTCATTGTTCAATTGTGACACTTTCAGCCAGTAGTGATATTTGTAGGCAACTCCACATTTAATTCAGGAGTTTGTGGTGGCAGAGGGTTTGGATACAAAGGCAGACTGATGAACTTGTTACATGACAGCAGTATCATTGTGCCCTGAGCAGGTTTTTCACAGTCCCGGCTGCTATGCAATGTGATGTTTGTAGCTGTCTGGCTGGGGCCACTGTTTTGACAGTATGTTAATTCGTATGTACACCTACACACAAGTTTGTGAATATGTTCTGCAATCTGTTGTGAGCACCATTTTGGAAATCAGGACAAATGCAGTCATCAATGCGCAGTAAGTGAGCGCCTGCAACTTACCTTATATCTCAAGTACCAACATTATTCTACATTACTGCAGACATAGAGTACCTCAGTTTTTACAGTGCCAGCTGCTGTTTAATGTCATGCCTATAGGTGCCAGCAAGGACCATTGGCTCTTTAGAAGGACTCTTCCTGGGAGTTGAAGGGGTGCAAACTTGCAGGCAGGTGGTGCAATTGATTTCATCAGGCTGGTGTGGCGGCTCTCTGTGCCGGGAGGTGGGTGGGTTGGGGGGCTACTGAGGCACAGAGCAAGAGCGGTGCTGCAAGACCTGGCAACATATCAGTGCCACTGAGCGTGACCTCCTTCAGCCAGCAGAGCAGGAAACCGCCGCTTCAGCTGCTCTGGGGGCCAATCAGATGCTGAGAGGTCACAGTGGGGGAGGTGCCTTCCCGGAATACAACAACAGGCAGGGCGACGCCGACAGATACACGTGAGGACACTCACTGCAGGGTCCAAATTGTCAATGTTTTCATGAATGGTCCCCACTGCACTGACAAAAGAATCTTGATTGTGGGTGTGCACACCTAGCAGAAAGAGTGAGTGATGATGTGTGAATAAACAAGACTGAGTCACACCAGTGTAATTCTCTTTAGTTTATAAATGCTTTATTGAGTATTATAACAGAATACATCATAACACAATAGAGAAATGAAAGGCAGTCTGTATTTGAGATAATATTGGATATGTAAAATATTAAAGTAGAAGTCATTACAATCCAATGCAGTTCAATTTGTGCTCAGATATCATTGCTTATGAAGTAAAGAAATTGATCAATAGCATTGTATACATTTTTAAAGAGGTGGAAAAATAAAGAGGGAGAAAACGAAGATGGAAGGAGTCAGAAAAGTAAGAGACATTGCCTATGTATTCGGAGAGTGAAAATTAAATGCGAAGACATCCAATAAAGTGTTCAATCCTAGGAAAGAAGAAAAATCTGGGGTGTTTATACATTACAATTGCATTGGTAGGCCTCACATGTGTACTAGATAGGAAACTAGAAAATGGCAACCAAAACAGATCTCTTTTGATAAGTTGTTGAGATGAGCGTCCATTTGCTCTATCTAAACGATGCTTATGATGTGACATATTCCACCATCCATAAAGATATTGTTGCTAGTGTCTTTCCAACTAGATGAAATATTTTGCAACACAATAACAATCAATAAATCAACAAATTTGCCTGCCATCACATTGTTGAGCGAAATATCACATGTGCCTCCTAAAAAATATGTTTTGTTTCAAACGAAAAAGTTACAGAAGAGAGATCCGCAATCTTGTCCCTAATCTGAAACCAAAATAATCTAACTTTCAGACAATCAAAAAACATATCAAACAGGTCAATGTTTTCAACATTGCAGGACCAGCATTTAGTAATGGTTCTAACTTTACATTTAAAAAGTAAGGAGGGGATAAGGAACAGTCTCTTGTAGAAGAAATACAATGTCTGGGTGGTATTTGCAGAACGGGAGGTGGAGTGAATTTTTGACCAAATTTTATTTCAGATATCCACTGGCCCCATTAGGACTTTCCTGCTGGGCTGACTGGCTGAAACCAAGATTTCCGCTGGTCAGCCCAGCGGGAAAGTGGTGGCAGCATTGTCTTCGGCTCGTAATCAAGCCAGCGGCAATGCTGCCGTCTGCAGGGAGCACCAACACCCTCATAATGCACACTGTCTGCACACAGCACACAGTAGACAGTGCGCATTACGAGGGTGCCGGGCATGGGCAGTGCAGGGGCTCCCCTGTGGCACTGCCATGAAAAGGCTGGTAGAGAACCAGGCCGTCAACCTCTCCGATCCCGACAAAGACTGTGGTAGGTTGGCAGGGCTGCCCACCACCCTCGTAATGTGGTGGTCAGACTGCCACAACCACGGTGGTCTGACTGCCACCGCGAGCGAAGCAGTCCCAGGACCGCCACACTCGTAATTAGGCCCAATGTTTGGAATATGAACTCCTCCTTGAGATTTATTTTATTGGAGTTTACTTAAAGAAATGTGTACTTTCTTTTTATTCCATAAAAACTCTATTAGAATGTTATTTATTGATTTGAAACATTTTGGGGGCAATTGCACTCAGAGAATTGAAAGATGAATTTTGATAATTGGCAGCATGGTCATTTTTATGGTGTCCAACCTACCACACCAAGACAAAAATAAAGGAAACTATTTTTCAGACATACTGAGTATGTTCTGTTTTAAATGATTTATGTTAATAGTAATTGTGTCTCTTATTGAGTTAGAATATGTTATAGTTAAGCATTTAATATGGTTGGAATTCCATGAAACGCCAGAGCCCTGGAACATATTTTGAAGATAATAACAAGTTGGGGTAATACCTCTGCTTTTTCAATGTTAGGTTTGTATCCGGCTATAGCAGAATATTCTGTCAATAAATGTAAGAACAGAGGGATTGTGTGGACTGGGTCAGACATGAATAATAAAATATAATCTGTGTATGCAGTAACCTCAACCTTTTTATGGTTATTCCCTAAAAAGGCAGGGGTTCCACTATCTTTTCTAAGAAATGTTCTAGAAATCAAATATAAAATAATTGGGGTAGAAGACATCCCCGTTGAATACCTGTGTGTAATTGAAAAGATGAAGATTGCCACCCATTAACAAAAATAGAGGTGGTAGGAGAGAAGTGACGCATACTTATATATTTTACATTTTTTGGAGCAAAACCATGCCATTGTAGAGCTCAAAACATTTACTGCTAATGAACGTGATCAATAGCCTTTTCCACATCTAATGTAATTGCTGTGACAGAATCTTTAGATTGGGAGACTAGATGAAAAATATTCAAAAACGTTCTGGAGTTATCAGTAATGTAGCTTCCCTTGGCAAGTCCTGATTGTACTATGCCAATTAGTTTGGGGACAATGGCGCTGAATTGAAGCACTAAAATCCTTGCTAAAACTTTGCAAGCAATATTGATTAATGAGATTGTATGGTCATTTTCACATTGAGATCAATCCTTGCCATTCTTAGGAATTAAACAAAGCATTGCCACTGAGAAGGTACCACATAACTTGTTTATGGAAAAACAATATTGTAATAATAAAAACAATTTTGGAATCAAAAGTGCAGAACATTGAGAATAAAATTCAACCGAAAAACAATTTGGGGCCTTGCCGTTGGGTAGATTATGGAGGGCAGTTTAAATTGCTGTGATTGAAATATCTGCTTCAAGTGAGGGACAATCAAGTGAACTGTGCTGGTACTGGGGGATAGAACCAAAAAAGTAATTCAGGGCCTCTGTGGATGTAGAAGATGCAGGAGTAAAATGCTGGCTATAGTATTTTGTGAAGCATTCGAGGATACCCTGGTCATTAAGGTTTCTGTTACCCATGTGATCTTGGGCCAGATGTAGCAAAAATCCAATTTGCGAGTTGCAAATTGCGAGTCCTTCCGACTCGCAATTTGCAACTCGCAAATTGGTATGCAGAACGGTGTCTCAGACACCGTCTGCGAGTCGGTATGGGGTCGCAAAGACCCACCTCATTAATATTAATGAGGTGGGTCGCAAATTGCGGCCCCATAGCGACTATGGGCACTCGCAAACATGGAGGCCTGCTGTAGTCAGCAGACCTCCATGTTCGTGACTGCTTATAAATAAAGCTGTTTTTTTTTTAAGTGTAGCCCGTTTTCCTTAAAGGAAAACGAGCTGCACTTAAAAAAAAATCCGAAACCTTTAGTTTCGGCATTTGTTCAGGGCAGGTAGTGGTCCCTTGGACCACTACCTGCCCTGAAAAAATAATTTGTGGTCCATTCACAAAGAGGAAGGGGTCCCATGGGGACCACTTCCAATTTGCGAGTGGGTTACCATCCACTTCAAGTGGATGGTAACTGCGACACCATTTGCGACCGCATATGCGGTCGCAAATGGTATTGCATACCACTGCGAATCGCAAATAGGAAGGGAACACCCCTTCCTATTTGCGATTCGGAAATGCATTTTGCGAGTCAGTCCCGACTCGCAAAATGCATTTCTGCATGGGAAACACGCATTTGCGAGTCGCAAATGGCAAATTTTGCCGTTTGCGAGTCGCGAAGTGTTTCCTGCATCTGGCCCCTTGTGCCATATATATTTTAGATTTTAGCTTTTTGACTTTGAGGTAGTTCACCAGCAATTTACCTGCTCTATTACGTCAACTATAATATTTAGCATTGAGATGTAGCAAAGTCCCACAAGCACTTACCCTAGATATTCTATTAAATTCCAATTTAGCCTTAGTGAGACGAACTAAAATATTATTATGATTAGAGGAAAAATATTCATGTTCAAGATCTTTGATATGTTGCAACAAGGCAGAAGATTCCTTTAACCCTATATTTTTCTTTGCTGCCACATAATTGATATTGAAGCCTCTAGTCATAGTTTTAAAGGCATCACAAACAAAGTACATATGACTATCTGTAACTTGGTTAATAGAAATAAATTCTTTGGCAAAATGTTCAGATTTATGATGTGATATTTTAGTAAGGCGTTGTTGAATCTCCAACGTTTGGAATGGGTTGCAGTGGACAAGATATCTATGTCAACAGTGACTGGGGCATAGTCAAAAATAAGTACCCGGCCAATCTCTGCCTAAACTTTGGGTTTTTAAAATATGCTCCGAATATATAATCAATTCTAGATCTGGAATTATGTACTTGTGAGTAAATGGTAAATTCCATGTCATCAGGGTGTATAATTCTCCATGCATCAACCAAACCCCTATAGACAATGGATTTTTAGAAAGGTGTTTGCATTTTCTTCAGTTTATACTTGGGCTGGGAACTTTTATCTATGAAGGGGTCCGTCAGTTGATTACAAATCCCTCCCTACAATCAGATTATCTGTGGGGTTATACACATTGCAAACATAAAGCAGTATATTATCCACTTTGAGGGTCGCAAGAAGCCAACTGCCCTCACTAGCATTACTGCCATCTATATGCAGACTAAGAGATCTATGAAACAAAAGGACACCATTCTTATTATTGCCAGCAGGGAAACACATAACATGTCCCACCCATTATTTCTTTAGCGTAGCAATATCTTTTTCCATAAGATGTGTTTCTTGGAGGAGCGCAATTTGGCAGTTTAGACTAGATAGATGTGTGAGAACCCTTTGTTTTTTATAGGATTGCAGAGACCTTTCACTTTCCATGAAACCAGACAAAGATTATTCATAAGATAAAATCACAGATAAGAGAAATTTAACAAAATTATCATAGATACTTATAAAACTTTAACTTGAATTATGTGAAATTGAACAATATGTGAACCATTTAGACAGTAAACAAATGTGGCTATGGGATATACATGCAATGAGGAAAAGGATGTAGAAAAGAGGATAGAGAGAGGGAAACATGTGAGAAGTTAAAAGGATACAGTAGGGGACAATAATGCTTCCCACATTGAAGAGCAGATGGCAAAAGCCAATAGGCTATAGCCAATAAAACAGAAAATGAAAATGAAATACTAATTACAGGAGAGGATGGTGCAAAAAAACAAAAAACGATAAGGCACAGGATCCTCCGTGAAATAAAAGAAAAAGATTAGTATGTAAAAAATGGATTTGTGGGAACATAGTAGTTACTTAACAATATAAACTGTGTACATACAATGAGAGAGAAAAAGACAAACAAATAAATAAAAAATATTCACTTACCAAACAGAAGGAAATGAACAAATACATTAATGGGGGTAACTGTGGGTGACAATGAAGACACAAGAGCACAATACACTTTGGTCCAAACATCTTGAACGAGGACAATATCTGCAAAGTAAGATGGTAAGATAATGAATGCCGAAACAAAACGTACTATCCAAGGAAATCTAACTCTGACTTAACAAGATACTAAAACTCAAAGCCCATATTTATACTTTTTTAGCGCCGCATTTGCATAATTTTTTGGACGCAAAAGTGGCGCAAACTTGCAAAATACAATTGTATTTTGTAAGTTTGCGCCGTTTTTGCGTCAAAAAAGCGGCGCAAATGCGGCTCTAAAAAAGTATAAATATGGGCCCAAGTCTTTCAAATTTTCATTTCTCCACCTTTGTGTAGAAAATTCATTTCCTCAGGTCTTTGGGATTGAAAAGCTTGTTGTTTACCGTTAAAAGTGACCATGAATCCACATGGATGAATCAAAACAAAACAATGACTCAGGGGTCTAAAATCCGGGCTGAGATTCAGAAATTCCTTTCATCTGATGGCCATACCTCTAGCCACGTCTTGTGAGAAAAAATGTTTTTGACATGACCACAGCCTTTATTTCCATTGTGTAGCAGCAAACAAACTTTTAGTAGGTCAGAGTATTGGAGAAAATGAGCCATAATTCCTTGTGTCTTGGCGAAGGAAATTTTACCAAGGACTGTGAGCCACCTTGGTGAGCTTGTTGTGTATTGGGAGACTGACCATCTTTTATGCCCACAATCATAGGAATATGCAGCAGAAGAAAAGTAATCATATCTGATCCCTCTGAACCCTTAGAAACTCTGTAAATTCACATATTATTTCACCTGTTACAATTTTCCAAATCCTCAGTGTTTTTATGAAGTTGATGAAATCCCTTGGAACCGCTTTGGCTGCTATTGCCTGAGCGTTGTTTATTCGTTGCTCCACCTCAGAAACCCTGGACTCAAAACTAGACCATTTCTTTGCATTCGTTACCAGCATGACTGGTTTTAAGTTCTTAATTTCATTCATGATATCTTCTAACGTTAAGGGTAATGGGGATTTGGTTGGAGAATTTGGGTCTTTTTTTGCCCTTTTGTTGGTAGTGCCAGGTAAGTCTTTGCACGGAATAGTCGAGTAAGGAGGAGAGGCGAATGATTAAGATGTTGATAGAATATCCATGTCTGATGAATGGACTGGCAGCTTAGTATTTTAAAAGAAATACGCAGTAAGCAATATGTAATAACTATACTGATGAGAAGGAAATCTATGAGTCAAAAAAGAAAGTTCTAAATAATATACCAAACAAATGTTGATTCAGTGATAGGTAGAACTGTAGATGCCAATGAAGACCATATTTATGAATGCGACCTGCAGCCTCTCTTGTGCAACAACGATGCAGAGAGCTCTCCTCACAATAATCTATGAGACATCTGCCACAGCAAGCTGGTGTGTAAAGCACAAAGAAGAAGGAAACATTTTCCGCTGGCCAGGCAATTTCCATAACATCCAATAAAATGCAGGCTACTCTCCTCCCCAAACAAAACCCAAATGGGAAAAAATCAACTCTCAACTTCCATGAAACAGGAAGAGAATGCAAATTTAAGAAATGGTGGCTGTGGCGTGACTGTGGCAGAGCGACCAAGCAGGTAAATCCTTTAAAACTGACCTGAAAGGTCTGAAAACTTACCATGCGGCTCCACCAGTATTCCAACACCGCCGCAACTCATTCATTGATGCCAGGACGCACATGAGGCATCGCAAATCCGTGGTGGAGGTCAGAGCAGGCAGAAGACTCAAGATTCAGTGGGCATCTTGTTTGCTCTTCGACTGGGTGCCCTACATCAGTGTACTGATAGAGCATATTCTCCACTGGGCAGCACAGACCACTCATTACGAGCCTGCTCAGCTCACTGCAGCACAGCATGCTTCGTGGGGTGATCCTGGCACCATAGGATGCATAATTAATGCATTTTATTGCAGTAATGAGGACACCAGCATTAAAATGTGTTAGTCTAACCCCTGATGCATGGCACTTGGTAGGACTGACATTACTCCAAACCTATCACTTCTGCAGTAACTCTAATCCTAACAAATAGTACTTGTTTATTTTTATTAGTATTATTTAAATTGAATTTGAAATAATATGGACCCTAACCTTGACAAGTATAAAAATGTTTCACATCAATTTTATTTTATTAATTAAAAATAGAGCCTAACAAAAGATATGAATCACTTAACAACAATAATAACAATAGTTTATATATGGCAATGATAATAGCAAATGGATTCTGCCTGGATTGTTTGCATTTGATTGCCTGTTTTTGAACTGTTACTGTGAGCGAGTCTCACTTTCAGAGTCTTACTCATTGTTAGGGTAAAGCCCCTGCTGCGCAGTTAGGGTAAGAGATTCTGGGCTGGTTACACTTGAGCACATGCATGTGTGCACATGTGCGGGCTGTGTGTATGAGACTATCACCCATAATCTGTGTACTGGTAGTCAGACTCAGAAAGGATTCTTTAAGGATTGATTCTGTCCGTGGACATGCCTTATACTGTTAATGGGGATTCATAGAATAGGTCTGTAGTGTCTAGTGAAAATTTGTCGTGCTTATGCTGTATTACACACCCTAGAGAAAATCTGCAAGTACAGTTTTGCCCCAGTTAAACCTACAGAGTCCAGTGAGGTATCAATCAGTCAAGTGTAGATTTAGAGTCCCTAACATCATACCTATACTTCTTATGGTACTTTAAAAATTGTAATATTTCCCTGGTTCAACTCATAATCAGATTTCAGGCTTTTGTCCAGCCTACTGGACCAAGTTATATACTCTGGTATGCAGCAGGGGAGCCAAAGACCTCCCCCCGAATAGAGCAATTAACAGTACTTGACCTAGTTCCTGAGAAAGGAAGGGGTGGAGTGGAACATCTGCATCTGTTAATTAACTTTTCACACTGTGCCTGGGCTGGGACAGTCTTGACCTGCTGAAACAAAGGAGGATAGCAAAAGAATGTCCCTTGTTAAAACCCCTGGGCCTTCTGTGGACTGGCTTGTAAGTCTGCTGCTGACATATAGGGTCCCTACAAGATGATCAGAAGGTCATGTGGCCTGGAGAGTGTAGCAGTGAAGTTGATCTGGATGTGGAGGGAATGTGAGAGATGTCCCCTAAGGAAGGGAGAGAACCTCAAGACCACAGGCAGAGGACAGGTCTGGTGCAGGGATCACTGAAGTCCAGTTTTCCAAGAGATATTCCTTTTTTAGGCCAGAAGGCCTGACCAAAATGCTACTGGAGACCTGATCTGGACACCACAAGTGAAACAAGCCCAGAATCATGCATGTTGGCCTTATAGGGCCAGAGATATGACCTGATCCCCTCGGAGGACCAGGCAGAGATCAAAGATTTTGGTGCTTCACCGTGATTTTAACAATATCTCCACCTGCTCAGGAGGGACAATTTTGTACTGTTACTGGGGAGGCGAACATAAACAGTTGGCCCAGGTGGGGGGGGGGGGTAGTTGATCCCCATTTCTTGCATATGTCCGTCCTTGTCAACAAAAGCAAGTAAAACAACAGCAAACTTTTTCTTTTGGTGAGCTTGAGAGGGGGCTGTACTATACCAAGTATAATAAGTCCAAGGCTTACCTCAATTTCTGTGTGGAATATCTGGCTGGTTACCTTACATACCCTCTCCCAGAAGGGCAAAATATTACAGCACACTGGACTTGATTTTTCCAACTTTGATAACTTATCCGGGGACCAGAAGACTCTATGTAGAGAGAAGAGGTGGTTCCTTTTCAAATCGGTGGGTTTAACTGTAGAATAAAGTAAGCTTGCCATAGATCCTGCATCTGAAGGTGTGGCAAGCATCTTCACCAGAGCTCCTCCGGCAGGATGAAATCACCTTCCATGCTGTCCAAGATCAATCAATACCAACCAGTAACCTCCCTCTTAACTCCACCTCTCGTCCAAATCCATTCTTCAAGTTCAGGAAACACTCCCCCCCCCGCCTCTGATCACGGGCCATCCCTTTGATCTGCCAGGCGTTAAATATTGGGATGCCGGAATAGGGGTCCCTTTAAGGGCCTTCTTCTATTTTTAGTTTCTCATCCAGTAGCAACTGCCCCACCTCTCTATTCCTTCTACCCTAATAGGCATTGTTAAAACATCCTTCAGACATCCAAAGATAGCCCCTTTTCCCAGTCACTTGCTCTCCGTTTGAAACCTAATACTGCACTGGCTCTGGTCCTCCACTCCCCTAGCTTTTCCCCTTGTTTACCCCTTAGAGATACTTCTCAAAGAATAGCTCCCTCTCTCCCTGCCTTCCCCCTCCACAAGACCAGCTGGGTACCTGCCTTGGCTTTCTTGCTTTTCAGTTTGTGTGTTTCCACACCCAGATGCTATGGAGGCCTCACAAACTCAGCGTCCAGCATCCAGGCTTCTAGCCCCCTGACTGGAGACCCACCAGTGCTGCCTCTGCTGCTCCTTCCTCAGAGGGGAATTCTTGCTGTGGTGCGCCAGTTCTTCTGGCAATCCTGGGCCGCACACAGTCAGCACTCAGCTTCAGCCTCTGTCCCTCCTGCCATAGTAAGCCGCTGTGTCGACCTCATCCAAACCTATTGGGGACCACAACAGCCAGATTGCCTCATGTGTGCCTTGAACAAAAACCAACAACGCTACCTGTATGCTCCCTCCATTTCGGGCGGGCCCCCAACCGGCACCTAGCTAGCCGCCATGTTCAATCGGGAGGGGACATTTGTGAGTCCTCTCCCCAGGCTCAGTTTTACCCCAAATTTCCTCTTCCATTCAGCAAAAGCACATGAAATTAAGGTGTCAGTGAACTGTTGCCCTAGAATCCCACCATCTGGGTGCCTGATTAGACACCGACACCTCGCAGCTAAAAAATGCACCATAAAATTGGAACGTGGCCAGGAGGCTGCTCCTATCCTATTGATGGTGAAGGGCCGGAGCACCTCATAATCCCCTGTGAAGGGAATTTTATTTGTATATTGCCTACATGTGCTGCACCACAAAGAAGAGGGCATCACCAACATTTAAAATTACTAAGGGGCTCATTACGAGCCGACCACCAAACTTGTGGGCATGAGGAGGCCATCAACACAGCTGCCTCACCCAGCCGCATTGCAATGTTCCCAATGGGATGTTTGGCAGGAATATGATATTATGATATTCCCACCAGTCAGCCCAGCAGGAGCAGTGCAACGGTATTGGTCTCGGCTCCCTTAAGGGATCTGAGGCCAATATCGTAGCACACAAGCATCCTCGGAATAGTGCACATTCCGAGGGTGCTGGGGGTAGGGGGGCCCCTGCACTGCCCATGCCATGGGCACAGTGCAGGGGCCCCTCTGTGGCCCTCTGCACTGTGTTTCCACCAGCCTTTTCATGGCAGGGTTCCCGCCATGTTATGAAAAGGCTGGTGGAAACTGAACTCGTGATCAGCATGGCAGTGCTGAACTCAGCACTGCTGTTGCTGACCACAACTCCATCGGTCCTCAGCCTGTCAGGAACCATGTTCCTGGCGGGTACGGCGGCTCCCTGGTGGTCCGAGCACCAGGGTCGTAATGTGGCAGTCATGCCGCTTTTAGTGCAGCAGTCCAACCTCCACTGCATGTCCTTGGACCGCCAGACTTGTAATGAGGCCCTAAGTGAGGGCTACAGGGAGTGCATCAACCCCCAGAGCTGCACCTAGAATATTTATTTTCAAAATGACCCTATGTTTTCCAGAGTGGATGTATGGATGGCTCCTGGAGAGGCTATTAATGTTTTCAACACCCACCCTGAGCCTGTGTTTTGGTATATGTGCTTGCCAGAGCAGGAACCTCTAGTAACTGGTCAGAAGGCTGTGTTTGTAGTCTCATGCAAAAAAAAGACTCTGAGACACAAGTACTGAATGTAATGCTTTATTCACACTATTAATGTTGATAATGCTTGGTTTTAATATAATGAACGTCTTTGAATGTTGGTACTATTCCCATTACATTCAATGGTGGGTTGTAACACGCAGTGCATAGATTTCAATGGAGTTGAAATGGTCAAATATAACATGTTGTTACTTTTACTGATGTGATGACACCTTGACCAAGTCAGTGGGCCTGCTTTATTGACAGTGAAAACCCCCTTTTATTTTGCTGTTGTGTCTAGCATAAGTGGGATGTGTTGTGTTTATAGGATTCAGGACCCTTTAGGGGTGGATTGTAATATGTGGGTGTCACTAAAGGTATTTCCATTTACCTGATTGTAGGTATTTGTGATGTAATGCATAATATTTATTAGTTTGTATACAATAAAAGTACTTTTCCTTTAACAACAAAAAGGTACTGTCTATTGGGTGCTGTTGCCGCGTACAGCTTGATCTGGGGTTACTAGCCCACACCACCTTCCCTGAGCAAGCCATGGACTGCTCCCCTTCACTACCCTGAGAGAATAAAGTGAGTGCTACAAAGAGGTACTTGGTTTCCAGTGAAAGACAATTGCAGACATATTACTTGGGAAGAACTCCCATACATTGTGTTAGACATGGGGTCTCTGGTTGGCAGTCAGTTTGCACTCTGTACAAGCAGGGACCCTCACTCTAGTCAGGGCAGTGGAGATATACACTTAAGATACCCCTGCTCGCCCCTCTGGTGGCTTGGCACAATCAATCAGGCTTAACTCAAAGGCAAGGTGTAAAGTATATGTACCAAAACACACACAGTAATACAGTGAAAACACTACAAAATGGACACCATGGCAGTTTAGAAAAAATAGCTAATATTTATCTAAATCAAACAAGACCAAAACAACAAAAATCCAACATAAACAAGTGAAGTTAAGAATTTTTAAATGTAAAAGTCTTACTCCATAAAAAAAACAATGGATGAGTTGATATTACGCAAAGTACCTGGTTTACCTAAAAAATAAAGCTGCACGGGCGAGCGTGCTTTGGAAAAGTCAGCAATGCATTGATTCCTTACTCGCAAGTTGTTTCTTCTCTGGTAGGGTAGGCGATGCATCTTTTTTTCCTAAGGGCAGGTTCATGGTGATTTTGACGCCCAGTGAGGTTTAATGCGAAATCCAGCCGCACAGTGGTGGAGAACCATGCTGCATGGGGGTTGGATCGTTTTTTAGCAGCCGCAAGCGGGTGTTACGTTTTTTTCCAGCTGTGATACAGGTGATGTGCCGATTTACTAGCCGCGATGTAGGTGGTGCATCGATTTCTCAGCCGCGATACACGTGGAGCATCGTTTTTACAGCTACATTGCAGGTGGTACATCAAACTTTTCCCTGCATAGCTCTTGTGCGTGGATTTCCACCTTGGTTCTACCAACTTCACGTTTCAAGGGCCGAGGGACTTGATAGGGCACAACTTTGCAGAGCAGTAGTCTCAGCAGAGAGTCCAAATGTTGGCAGAGGAAATCTTTGATGGCCCTAAGACTTCAAAACAGGAGGCAAGCTCAATCCAAGCCCTTTGAGACCCTTCACAAGCAGGAAAATACCACAAAGTCCAGTCTTTGTCCTCTTTCAAGCAGAAGCAGCAACTGTGGTCCAACCTAGCGAAGCTCATCACAGGCAAAGGGGTAGTACTCCTTCTCCAGCTCTTCAGCTCTCCTTCTTAGCAAAGGTTCCCCTTGAATCCAGAAGTAATCTAAAAATCTGGGGGTTTGGGTCCACTACTTATACCCCTTTCTGCATTTGAAGTAGGCAAACTTCAAAGGAAAGTCTCTGTTGTTCACAAGATCCTACCTTGCCCAGGTCTGGCTCCAAACACACACCAGGGTGTTGGAAACTGCATTGTGTGAGGGCAGGCACAGCCCTTTCAGGTGTAAGTGACAACTCCTCCCTCAGTTCTAGCCCAGATGGCCCATCAGGATATGCAGGCTATACCTCAGCTCCCTTTGTGTTACCTTCTAGTTGAGATTCATAGCCCAACTGTCAGTCTTTCCCATACAAGGAATACACAAGCAAGCAGAGTACCAGAATTGTTTAAGCAGGAA
Organism: Pleurodeles waltl; assembly: GCF_031143425.1. Classification (NCBI taxonomy): domain Eukaryota; kingdom Metazoa; phylum Chordata; class Amphibia; order Caudata; family Salamandridae; genus Pleurodeles; species Pleurodeles waltl. The sequence continues at coordinate 1,000,593,884 of NC_090450.1, read as the reverse complement.
AATGCCCACTTTCTAAAAGTGGAATTCTCAAACTGACAATCTAAAAACAACTTTACTAAACAAAGGGGGCCGCCGCCCGCCAAGCGGGAACCGTCAGAATACCGCTGCGCGGTCAAAAGACCACCGCGGTTATTCTGAGTTTCCCGCTGGGCTGGCGGGCGACCGCCAGAAGGCCGCCCGCCAGCCCAGCGGGAAACCCCCTTCCATGAGGATGCCGGCTCCGAATGGAGCCGGCGGAGTGGAAGGGGTGCGACAGGTGCAGTTGCACCTGTCGCGATTTTCAGTGTCTGCTTGGCAGACACTGAAAATCTTGGTGGGGCCCTGTTAGGGGGCCCCTGCAGTGCCCATGCCATTGGCAGTGCATGGGCACTGCAGGGGCCCCCAGGGGCCCCACGACACCCGTTACCGCCAGCCAGGTTCTGGCGGTCAAAACCGCCAGAACCAGGCTGGCGGTAAGGGGGTCGGAATCCCCATGGCGGCGCTGCTTGCAGCGCCGCCATGGAGAATTCCCTTGGGCAGCGGGAAACCGGCGGGACACCGCCGATTTCCCGTTTCTGACAGAATGCCCATGGGAGCACCGCCAGCCTGTTGGCGGTGCTCCCGCGGTTGTTGGCCCTGGCGGTCAGTCAGAATGACCCCCAAAGTATTTTCAAATTGTGAATTCAGAGATCCCAAACTCCACATCTCTATATGCTCGCAAAGGGAAATTGCACTTAAAGGTTATTTAAGGGCAGCCCTCATGTTAACCTGTGAGAGAGATATGCCGTGCAACAGTGAAAACTGAATTTGGCAGTATTTCACTATTAGGACATGTAAAAACACATCAGTACATGTCCTACCTTTAACATACACTGCACTCTGCCCATGGGGCTACCTAAAGCCTACCTTAGGGGTGCCTTACATGTATAAAAAGGGAAGGTTTGGGCCTGGCAAGTGGGTACACTTCGAATTGGCAGTTTGTATACTGCACACACAGACACCGCAGTGGAAGGTCTGAGCCATGTTTACAGGGCTACTCTTGTGGGTGGCACATTCAGTGCTGCAGGCACACTAGTAGCATTTGATTTACAGGCCCTGGGCACCTCTAGTGCACTTTACTAGGGACTTACTAGTAAATCAAATATGCCAATCTTGGAAAAGCCAATTACACATACAATTAACACAGGGAGCACTTGCACTTTAGCACTGGTCAGCAGTGATAAAGTGACTAGAGTACCAAAAGTAGCAAAAACAAAGTCCAGCACACAGTCACAACATGGGAAGCAGAGGCAGAAAAATGGGATTGGTGGCACGCCAAGGATGCCAGGTCTCACACTTTGCAACCAATAGCCTAATTTCTCATGTAACAAAACTAATTTAATTATAATTTAATTGACTCAAACTTGAAATTTAAGAAATGTAAATTAATGTGTTATACTGGCAATAATAATTTAGCATTACAATAATGGTAGTCAATAGTTAATCCGAACCCCATTAAATGATAACTGCATATGTTTAACTAAATTAAGATAAAATTAAAGTATAACAAAGTTAATCAAACTGAAATGATAAATCCTAGTGGTAGCCCTAAACATGTTGAATGCTAAATTATCAAACTGTTATTGAGCTTAAGTTAAACTAAAGTACAATAAATTAGGGAATATTTTTTTCCAGAATGTTAACTGTAATGCTTGTCATATAATAATTGTATTTCTACTATTATTTCAAGTAAATAAAATGAATATGAATTAAAAGAAATATTTCAGTTAACCCTAACGTCATGTAATTATTTTTTGCTTTTAAAGTATCCAATGAAGGTGGAAGTTTCTCTACATTATGGGTGTCCTTAGGGACATGGTAATAAGGTGACATTGAATGTGGGATTCCAATCATGGAAATATGATGATAGCTGCCAAACTCATAGAACATGGGTATCTGTCCTCAGCAAATTAAAGAGATAGCAAGTCAAAAACAACCTGGAGGATTTGCTTTTAAATGAGGTGAAGAGAGTGGACTTTGAAGAAGGCTGAAAGAAGGTGAGGTCCTCTTCCTTTTCATACATAAGCTTTATTCGGCCGACAGACCATCAAAGCATACAATACAGTACGATATGAATATAAATAAACATCATAATATCATAGGAAAATTTAAAAGAAGAAAATAAAATCCATGTTTGCCCGACTAGTAACAATTTCAAATCATTGTAAATAAAAAATACGTATGCGCCATGCCATTACGAAGAACTTACTTACTGCATAAATTGTCACATTTGAATTGTGGCTTTTTAAAATCCTCAAAGCTAAAAAACATTTCCTTAAGTTCAGTTCCCGACAGATTTTGTGAATCCATTTAAACGTTGGGGTTGAGTAAGCGGGACAGAAAAACATAAAATGTTCTATTGTTTCAGAAGAAGTGCCACATGCAGGACAAATATCAGAGCTTGACTTAGGTCCCCATCTGCTCATCAAGGCCTTCAAAGGTAATGTTCCAAATCGAAATCTGGCATACAAGCTTTTGCCTAGTAAGTCAGGTATTATATCTAGATATAGTTCGAACTCTGGGTACCATTTAAAGTCAATAAATAAATTAGTTAAATGACCATTCGATTTTTGAGAAATGTAATTATTACGTATGTGGGACCAGTAAGCTCCCTTCAATACTTTAACATGGGACTTCACAAGTTGCTGGGGATTCTCCCAAAAGTTCCTCAATCCCAGCGTGCAAAGCCAGCTGGATACGTGTTTGATCCATGGGATTGACGTAGAGTTAGGGCTTTTTAACAACTCTAATAGAGAAAACTTATATATGGCCAGTTCGGGAACTACCCAAAGCCTCACCCAATATACTAGAGGCCGTAAGATAATTAAATCAGCTATTCGTTTAAACCCTAGGTCTAAAAATAGGGGGGTTAATGGGGTACTAGTAGGGCAAGCACATAAAGCCTGTGCAAAGCTATTCTCAGTTTTGATTATCCTACTATTATCTGCCATGCCCCAAATCTCTGCGCCGTAGACAGCAGCACCCTGTGCCTTAGCCACATAAATCTTTACTGCTGGAGACACAACTTTAGCGATCATTTTCCTAAAGAGGCGCAATATGGATGCTGCCCGATGTTGCAAAAGCCCAGCACTCTTGCCAACTTGTTTCTCCCAAAGGAGTGTATCTGTAAGTCTCACACCCAAGTAATCAATGGAGCTAACCTGGTCCAAAATGGCTCCATCTAACCTAATAGTGCATTTCTTACAAGGGCCAGAGCGAAGCACCATCAATTTCGTTTTCTTCAAGTTCAGCTCTAAACCAAAATTCCAGCAGAAAGATTTAAATCTGTCCACAAGAATTTGCAACCCCATAGGGGTTTTTGAAATCAATAGAGAGTCATCCGCAAAAAGGAGAATTGGAATTTTCTGATTGACTAGTGTGGGAGCATCGTTCTGGCATGTCATTAGTTCTTGGACCACCTTGTTGATGAATAAAGAAAACAGAAGTGGTGCAAGCACACATCCCTGATGGACACCTCTTTTAATGGGAAATTTATTAGTCAATTCACCTTGTTTACCCCATCTTACTTGAGCGTAAGTGCCTTCGTGCATGCATATTAATAGATGGATAATATCTGGTGGTGCCCCTATTTTGTATAACACTCCCCAAAGCTTATCTCTTGGGACCAAATCAAAGGCAGAACGTAGGTCAACAAAAATGACGTATTGAGTTTGCTTTGCCAAGACTACATATTTCCAGTGTAGCACGGTCAACCTGAAAGCCTGGTCAACCGTGCTAACTCTAGAGCGGAACCCTGCCTGTAGCGGTGAAAGGATCTGCTGCTCCGACACCCAGTTCGACAGTCTAACTAGCAACTGTTTAGCAAAGATTTTTTGTAAATTGTCGATTAAACTGACCGGTCTGTAATTGATTGGAAGATTTACATTACCCTTTTTGTAAATTGGGATAATTTGTACGCCCTTCCACGTCTCAGGGATCTGTCCTCCTTTTGTGATTTTATTTGACAGTAGATTGATATACCAGGTCCATATAGATGGCTCTGATTTATAAAGGTCGCCTGGAATTTTATCAGGACCTGGGGCTTTACCTGACTTTAAAGAGTTGATAGCCTCTGCAGTTTCTTCGAGGGAGAAACAAATATAACTCTCAGGGTTATATGGATTCCCATCAGGTGGAGAAGTGGCAAGGTTAGCATTTTGTAAAATTAGAGGGTCTAATCCCACTTTATCACAGTCAACAGCCCCAGTGGAGATAGTTCCTTCATACAAGAGAGAGAAGTGTTCCACCCAAGTTCTGGGTTGAATGTGGTTCCTTAGAATAGACCTACCCCCTCTCTCGTGCTTCGTCAGCAGTTCCCAGAAGAGCGTATTGTTGTTTGCTTTTGTAGCATCTAACAAATCCTGCCAAATAACATCTTCCCAGGTTTTCTTTGATTGTAAAATTGTCTTTTTATACATACATCTTGCTTGTTTGATCGCCCCCGTGGACCCAGCCTTTATGGCTTTTCTTAGCTTGGTCTTAGCCCTCATACATCCATCATTAAACCATCTACTGTTAGATGAACCCCCATGTTGCCGGCTTACCAAGGCTGCCTTTTTGTAAAAAACACTTTGAAGTTTGACCATCATATCTTCGTGGATATCAATAAGTGGGATAGCTTCCGGCTCGAGGTCTTCGTAAGCTGACAGATTATCTAAGAACACTTGATAAATCTTACATAGCAGATAGGGGTTTGACATGACTTTGGGCCACCTCACCTTCATATTAGCATTATTTAAAATAGGGGGAGGGACCATTAATGGTTGTGTATTTGAGGTTCTACCAAAGATATTCCCGGAGAGGGTAAGCAACAGTGGGGAGTGATCACTCTCGCATCTTGAATCTACCCTCATGTCAAGCAGCAGTGGCCAAAGACGCACATCCGCCAAAAAATAATCAATTACACTGGCCACAGAACCTCGTAGAAATGTCGGTGCAAGATTTAAATCAGAAGGAGTACGCCATTGCAGGCCCTTAGGCCAAACTTTAAGCATAAAGTAGCGAGCTGTGCTGCGACACAAGAGCGTGGAGGATAATTATCACCATCCAATTCGTCCTCTTCCACAGTTAAGTCACTAAGAAGTCACTAAGAAATGCTGAGGGTTCAAAGGTGCAATTTACATCCCCTGCATTAATTAAATAGGAATTAGTTTGTATCGTGTCTAAAAAATCAGAAAGTAAAGTTAAAATATGTGATTCTGTACCACGTGCAATGGAACGGGCATAAACATTGATAAGAGTTATGTTAACATTTTGATGAAAATAAATTTGTAAGCCCATCAAATCGGGACAATCAAATTCTAAAACCTTATAGTCTCATTGGAGCTTTGAATTTAGAAGAATTAAAAGTCCCCCTTTCGCTCGACCAGTTGCTTTCTCTGATGGCTGTGCAGGGATATTAAAAGAGAGAAACCCATCCATACTTGATTGGTCCTCAACCCAGGTTTCTTGGAAAAGACACACATCTTGTGACTCTATGTAGGCAACCCAGTCCACATCATCCAGTTTCCTAGCAAGGCCAGCAAGATTCCAAGTCATGATGGATAACCCACTGGTTCCCGTTACAGTCCCATGTTTGGAGGGTAGAGCATCCTTATAATTCGGCTCATTAACAAGGATCTTCTCTGAATTGTCCATTATGGATGCCACTAAAGTATCCTGATTGACAGCTTCCTGGGTGGAAGATAGTCATACAGAACCATGATGCAAAGATACTCCTTCCTCCCTAGAGCCTCTCTCATTAACATTGGCTATGGGGCCAGACACATCAGCCTGTTTTGAGTCAATTAGATTAGAGACTAGCCTAATGCCTCCTCCTTTTAGCTCCTTGTGCTGTCCCTTGCGTGCAACAGAGTCAATAAGTTGGTCAGCCAAAAATGTATCCAAAAACACAATCATAATTACATCAAGATTTGACCCAGAGGGGCACCATCTTTCAGTTTTTAGAATGTCTGAACGTATAACTGAAAGGCATCCCTGCCGACTGCGCAGCCAGTGAATAACCTTATTAAGTCTAGACTTGTGGCCCTCAACAGATCTGGGTGGCAGCTTTGGGACATTGGTTAGGAAAAGAGTGTTGGCTCTGTGTCTAGGACCGATACTATTTGGGGACGCATCTAGAGCGCTATTCATTCTTCGGGAAGAGAAAGTGCAAGCTGGGACCTTAGTTAGAGGGTATGCAAGTAACTTTCTATTAGCTCGAAATGGGCTATCCCTATTTTTTTATATATTGGTAGAAGGATTTTGCCTCGTAGTGGAATGACAATTCGAAAGGGGAAAGAAGCTACTGATATGTTCTTCCCCATTCCTTATCTTATCTCCACAGAGGGAAGTACTGTTGCCCCCAGTGTATTTATTTTTAGGATGGTTGATGCGAGAAGATATGTTACCTTCTGTGGCCCTCCTATTGGCTCCTGATCTCTGGGCATGATAAGTTGTGAGGTCCTCTACAAGAGGTAGGAATACCAATGAAAGAGGTCTCCACAATTGACATCAACAGGCAGTGATACTGAGAAATGTTGCGCAGAAGAGGCAGGAGTTTGGAGTGTGCATTAATTCTTAAAAGTCCTAAATGGTAGCTTAGAAAGAAAGAAAATATTCTATACAGTGAAGGGAGTGGCGTGGGAACAGAGACAAGTTTGGTTTTCCCATGAAGTTCCGAATTGCTGCTTTTGAAAAGCTTAATTGTTTACACTAATGTAATTCTATGGTTTTGAGTTGAAAAACCCTATAGAGTAAGAATTGCTTTGAAGTAATTGTCAGTGGTTTTACCAACCTGTTGGTTGTTAGTTTTTGAATTTCTATTGGATAACAGATATTTTAAAAACGTTTATAACAAAGGGAGAAAAGGAGGTTGAGAGGGACCTGCTCAATAAGGAAACAAGTACAATTATTTTTGGGACTAAATCTATTCAGTGAAAGAACTTTGTATGAATGATCTAATTTAAAAAGAAAAATCCATTTATAAGACACAGGTGGTATACAACTGTCCTGGGGAAATCAGTGTCTTTTGGCTCCCTCTTTGCAGTTCTCCTGCTGTCCTACATGTCAGTGAACATGGGGCCAGAAACATATTGGAATGCAAAGTCCCGCAGTAGCTAACATGAAGAGACAGCAGAATCTGTCAAAAATGGAGAGAAGGCCCTCCGCAGCCCCTACGTCTCTTTTGGCACTGAAGGGGCCAGATGTACTAATACTGGGAATAGCGATTTACAAATTGTGATTTTGTCTAAATTGCAATTAGGAAATTGCTATTCCTAATGCATGAAACTTAGGGCCATATGTACTAAAGCATTTTCCCATAGACACAGAATGGGTAAAATCCTTTGGTACATCTGTCCCTTTTTAATTTATATTAGCAATTCCTAGTGGATCACAAATTGACCTACTCCATAAATAATAATGAGTTAGGTCACAATTTGGACCCACTAGGAATCGCCACAATCACAGGGATGATGGCATGCTTAGGTCAGCAGACAACCATGGCTGTAATTGCTTTTTAATGAAGCATTTCTTTTAATTTGGTTGTTTAAGAAGATGCAGCTGCCTCCCCTTAAACAAACCTTTTTTAGCTTCACAAAGGGGAAGAGGTCCCAAAGGGATGCCTTCCCATTTGTGAATGGGTTACCAATTGGGCTTGATTACGAGTTTGAACTTCTGATGGAGAGGTTGCCGCCAATGTGCCTAGCTCCCTGACGGGCCCATTACGAGTTTCCTGCTAGGTTGGCGGGCCCCCCTGCACCCATTCTCTGCCAGCCTTTTCATGGAGTGCTACTGCCATGAAATCACTGGCAGAGAACAAAGTTGTAATCCCCAGGGCAGCGCTGCCCTTGCGGATTAGGACCTCCACAACCGCCAGACCACCAGGATCGTAATATGGCGGCGGTCATACTGCCATCTGCGAACCTGGCGGTCTCATAATGAGGCCCAAAATATTTGTAGTCAGTATATTGTTAATGTTTTGCGACTTGGTACCAGAGGCAAAACATTAATACATACCATTCTTAATCGATATTTGGATGGGACAGTACTTCCAAATACTGAATCAGAATTTGGACGCAAACAAATTGTGATTCAATAATGTTTTTCCAAATTGCAATTTGATTATTGTACATCTGAAAAGGTATTTTTGTGATCGCAGACTACATGATTCTGTGAATGAGTCCACTTGAGACCACAAAAATGCTTAGTACATCTGGCCTTTACTTACCGAGCTAGTTATGTAAGACTGAGAGAGACACAGGCGCTATGAACACTTCCCAGCATCCTTTCATGCTTCAAGCTATATTACTACTCAATCTGGTCACTCAGGACTTTGGAGAATAAGAAAAACAAACATAACAATATACACATAGCAGAAAAAGCAATATATTTAAACCGTTAAAAATATGGCAAAACAATATCACTTCACCAAAGGGAAAGAAATTCCCTTAAAAACAAGAGCTTCATAGGTTGGAAGAAGAGGGTGGGAAACTAAAAAGGAACAGAGAATAGAAAACAAAAACATAAAACAAAAATAAACTTCTAAGAATGTTCTTTGTTTTGGGGGGTCCTCCCACCTTCAATGCTCGGAATATGACTGCAATTGCATACCACTGACAGCTTAAGCCTCAGGAAGAGGGAGAGTAAACCCTGTGCTCTTTGCCTTGCTACAGCCTCTGTCTTTCTAACTCCTCTACACAACACTGCATACCTTGAAGTTGGTGGAGGAAAGAAATAGGTAGGGCATAGTGAAGGGCATTGCAATGTTGATGCCAGAGGAATTATACTAGTATTTACAGCCGCTGCTGCTCCATTATCTTCAATAGATATATCAAAATCCCAATGTTTTAATAGGATTTCTTTTGTTTCATACTTCCTTACCCTGCTCCATGGCAGTCCAGTCTAAGTATGGCACCCCCCATGAATCCACTAGACAGAAAGGAGGGAAGAACTTAGATTGAAGAAGAACTCTTTCATTACCTATATAAGGATGCCCTATATTTATATGGAAATTATTCTGTAAAGTGGAAAATATTTATTTGTATGCTGGGTGTGGGGGTGGGACTGGGGTGGAGGGTAGGGGTGGATTTTACATGATAGATGTGGGATAGGTTTTATTCCTGGTTAAAAGTTAATAAAAGATATTAAAAAGGATGCCCTATATTTAGACACATACACTATTCCCTGAACCCTTATCATTGTCTGCAATGCCATATATATATAAAACGTTTGCTAGATAAACAGACATTTGAGGTGAGCAAATCTAGAGTGTCGCTGGTGTTGTAGGGTGCTCCTTACTAGAGTTGCTCTCCGCCTAAACTTGGGAACTACCCAGAGTTCTCTATTCTTTTTTGCATAATTGATGCGTCACTTTAACCCTGAAAGGGATTTGTTTTGATATATATATATATATATATGTCATATCAGAGGCATCGGAAATTTGATCCAATGTTCATTAGACATCTGATCAGGGAAAGAACATTTTGCTCATAAACTCTAGTCAAATCATGACCAACATGGATTCCCAAGATTTTGAATGGTTCCCGTCCAACCAGTACATATACATTATAAGTTTCAAAATTCCTTGGCTCATCAAAGTGTATAAAATATTCTTAGTTCAGTTCACCTGGAACATCAATGCCTTTCTCACGTCCTCTATTGCACATGCATGAAAGCTGCTGTAGGATTCCCCTTGTATAACAAAATGCTGCTTGCATATAGGAATATTATATGCAACTTACCTTAATCTAGAAGTCTTTGTGTGCATGCCTGATGCATACCATTGTGTGAAAGATCACTGATGAGAGAGAAGCCCCTAGTCTTCTGCATCAGCATATCAGCCATGTTGGTTGTAACCCTCCCTGCGTAGTAATGACACCAAGGGGGTTATTCTAACTTTGGAGGAGTGTTAATCCATCCCAAAAGTGACGGTAAAGTGACGGATATACCACCAGCCGTATTACGAGTTCCATAGGATATAATGGACTCGTAATACGGCTGGTGATAAATCCGTCACTTTACCGTCACTTTTGGGACGGATTAACACCTCCTCCAAAGTTAGAATAACCCCCCAAGTGCCTAAAATGGACCCACAAGTCAAAACAGAGTACGCCTTCCTGCATTATAAAGCCAATTAGCCATGGCATGCCCTGTGGCCATCTGGGTGGCTATCACATGAGGTGAACCATCACCATTTTGATGGTCCATTATCAAAACATATGATATTTGAAGTGGTATTTCCAATTGATTTTCTAGTGCTGAATTCTGCTTCCAAGCATTCTCACAAATATTTAATTGTCACTTTTTATCATTGCCAATGGTCTTTAAGATTTATTTACAAGAGGATTATATCCAGGTTTAGAGAGCTTCACAATCCAAGTTATACTCAAGGGGTTAAAATCCGGTCAGGGCCTCTTTGTATACTTTCTAAAATAAGGGTGATTTCTGCTCCATACATTCTTTGTAGAACTTATCTAACAACCCATCACCTCTACCCCGTCAGGGGGTTTCACTAGTGGCTATTTGTTAATCAACCTTTTAATGCCATCAGTATATCAGGCTGTTTACATTCTTCCTTAGTTCTTCTTCATGATTTCAGCCATTTTAATTCTCCCAAGGGTAGCTGTGAACAAAAAAATGAAACACATAACTACACTTCTTAACACAGTGACTAGGTCCGAGTGTTTATTGTTTGTAACTTCTTGCTCCGGCGCTATTGGTTGCATTCCTCAGTCATCCTGTGAATTTAATTCAATACTCAGTAGAATCTAGAAGCACAGAACTGTATTGCATGTGCATTTGTAGACTTACTATCAATTACTTATTTAGTTGTTATTCTTTAATTTGATACAAATGATGTGCAGAGAATGTGTGCCTTTTATCTGTATCTGAACCAGGATACCTCACCTCCAAGTCAGTTCTGGAAAGTTGTGTATTCTATGGAAGGTCAGTTCTAGAAGCCCTTGGGCACATCACCACCACTGCCTCATCGCACCTAATAATGCACCTATGAAGCCCTAAGTTGCCCTCTCTGAGCAGAGTGGACACAAAACTGAACTGGTACGAAGAAAAGGAAGACAATATAAAACATGTCCTAGTGAGGAGGACTCCCAAATATTGTAAGATGAGATGCTTTAAGTGAACAATAAAGGCATTATAAGCATGGCTGGTGCATTAAGTTTCAAGAGCCTCCTCAGGATGCAGTATCATAGTGGGCTAAGACACCACTCTTAAGTAAACCCAGTACTAGGACAATTGGGAGAGTTTAAATACCTGGAGGTTGTAGGTGATAGGATATAGGAAAGAGATGAGAAACAGCATTGCACAGAAAAGAAATGCAAATGTGTAGGGGACAAATTAAGGTGATTTTAAAGCATTCACTTGACGTTTGTGGGGAGATAGGTGTTTGATGTCAGTAGAAAATAATGCAGGCTGGGTATGCATTAACGGTGTATGAAAGAGAGAGGTCCCCGATAGGTTTAAGAGTATTGGTGTCATGAGAAAATAGCAGAAATGGAGGATGTGAGCTTCAATGTATGAAAGTGTGAGGTGGGTATAGGAACTTCAATGTCATATGGAGTCTCCGAGAGAGTCCGAATCAATTATCAGAAGGTAAAAGTTCACAGGTTATGAGTTTTAGAAAGTTCAAAGTGGGCGTGGAAGTACCAATATCTGAAGGAGAGAATTTGTGGAGACCAGGTGAATTATTTGCAGTGCAAAATTGGTCAACTCAAGATGTGGGTAAAATAAGGGGAGACAAACATAATAAAGCTGGCAAGGATAGTATTGTTGCACTGGTGGAAGCATCAAGAAATTACAAAGTAAACTTAATCCGGTGCCTGCTGTGAATCTCAATCCCTGCACATTGATACTCTTGAAGAATATCAATCCCTGGATCTTTCAATGCAGTTTATTTTTATGGATACCTTTCATTGCCCAGCTGCCTGACACCAGTGCCCTGTTCACAAAGGTGAATATACACATCTATGTGTGCTTATGTGTCTACTTAGTCCTACACCTAGGTGTAATTCTTCACTTTGTTGCTTTTCTCCATCATTTCCGAGGGAAGATTTGCCCATTGGTGTAGACTTGTATGTCTCCACTAGCTCAAATAAGAGGGTGGAATATCCTATGAGTTATGACAAGTAACTTTTAACCTCTTGATGGAGATCACTGAGTAAGGGAAAGTAGAGGGGGAATTCTTAAAATATATTATCCGTCAAAAATTAATTTAATGTAAATAAAATAAAAATATTTATGATTATACTAGAAATAATACATAAGACTTTTACAGTACACTAACTTATCAAATTAAATGTGTTAAATGTCACAATAATGTAAATATATTAATTTGAAGTTTAAATACCCAATATGTTAACTTGAAGTTTAAATACCCATTAGGAATAATAATTTAAAAAAAATCTTTTTACCCTCATTAACATGTTTATTTCTATTAAATATTTAGTAAACTTAGTTAAAGGGTATTTGGCTATAAATTTAATTTTAATGTATTTTAAAAAGTGCATAAAATCTACAAACACACACACATACACACACAAAGGCCCTTATTATGACCCTGGCGATCCGAAGACCTCCAGGGCTGCGGTGGCGGTCTTACCGCCGAACGGGCTGGCGGTGAAGACCGCCACATTAGGAATTGTGGGGTTTGGCACAATCCACACTGCCACAACACCGCCTGGCCCGAAGGTGCGGTCGCGCCGACGTGGCCAGCGAAGAGCTCCTCCAGCCCAGCGGCAGGCGTCTGCCTGCCGGCCGGATTACAGCACTACAGACCGCAAGGCTTTCCGATTACCATTCCTGTCGCCAGCACGCGCACCCCCACATGTCCACAAACATGCAGACACCCCCCCAACCCATCCACATACTTACAAACACCCCCTGCACCCCTTCACGCATGCATGAATTCACATAACACCCCTCGGCATATGCATACATTCACACAGACACGCCCACTCACTCGCATACATGCAGACACACACCCGCACTCACTTGCAAATATGCAGACACACACAACCATTCACGTGCAAACATGCAGGCACACACGCCGATTCATGCGCACATACAAGCACACATTCACATTCAGTCGCATACACGCACGCATTCACCGTCCCCTTCCCCACCTCCGCATACTCGCATTCATACTACAACCCCCTCCGCATACTCGCACTCACGCACCCACACACACAGACACACTACCCCCCTACCGGACGATCAACTTACCTTTTCTGGGGAGCTGGTCGTCCGAAAGGGGATGGGCCCTGGTGGTTTTGCATTGCCGGCACCACCATGCCAGCAAGACGCCGCCAGCCGTATTACGGCTCATAATACGGTGGGCTGAGCCTTGCTGGCGTGGCGGTGCTGGCGATGCAACCGCCTTTTCAGAGTCAGATATCCACCCATAAATGGGCAGCACTCCTCCAATGACTCCTAATATAGTAGTCAGCAGACCGCCAGCACTGGTGGTCTGTTGGCTACAGCGGCTTCAGCGGTCTAACAAAAAGACCGCCAAAGTCGCAATGAGGCCCAAAGTGTTCAAATGGTCGCGCTTTACGGAAGCAGGTGAGGCAGGGGCAGGAGCAAATCCCCCTCGCCTATTGGATGCCGGAGTTGGGGGCAGGAGCAGCCCCTTTAAAATCTACTGCGCGCCCGCTGCCGCAGGTCGCGCTTTACGGAAGCAGGTGAGGCAGGGGCAGGAGCCAAGCCTCCTCGCCAATTGGATGCCGGAGTTGGGGGCGGGAGCAGCCCCTTTAAAATCTACCACGCGCCCGCTGCTGCGGGTCGCGCTTTACGGAAGCAGGTGAGGCAGGGGTAGGGGCAGGAGCCAAGCCCCCTCGCCTATTGGACGCCGGAGTTGGGGGCGGGAGCAGCCGCTTTAAAATCTACTGCGCGCCCGCTGCCGCGGGACGCGCTTTACAGAAGCAGGTGAGGCAGGGGCAGGGGCAGGGGCAGGAGCCAAGCCCCCTCGCCTATTGGACACCGGAGTTGGGAGCAGGAGCAGCCCCTTTAAAATCTACTGCACGCCCGCTGCCGCGGGACACACTTTACGGAAGCAGGTGAGGCAGGAGCCAAGCCCCCTCGCCTATTGGACACCGGAGTTGGGGGCGGGAGCAGCCCCTTTAAAATTTACAGCGCGCCCGCTACCGCGGGTCGCGCTTTACGGAAGCAGGTGAGGCAGGGGCAGGAGCCAAGCCCCCTTGCCTATTGGACGCCGGAGTTGGGGGCGGGAGCAGCCCCTTTAAAATCTACTGTGCGCCCGCTGCCGCGGGTCGCGCTTTACGTAAGCAGGTGAGGCAGGGGCAGGAGCCAAGCTCCCTCACCTATTGGACGCCGGCGTTGGGGGCGGGAGCAGCCCCTTTAAAATCTACTGCGTGCCCGCTGCCGCGGGCTGCGCGTGCGGAAGTAGGTGAGGCAGGGGCAGGAGCCAAGCCCCCTCGCCTATTGGACGCCGGAGTTGGTGGCAGGAGCAACCCCTTTAAAATTTACCACGCGTCCACTGCCGCGGGATGCGGCCGGGCGAAGCCCGGACCAGGGACAGGCCCGTCCTGCGCCCGTCAGCGACCGAAAGAGGCCGGGCTGGGCTATATCCCTTATTTTTTTTGTCCCTGGGTTTGCCATTGCTGGCCGTTAGCAGCAGGGGCCGAGGAGGCTACAAGTTTTATCCTTAGTGAGGGGTCTTCAGTAGTAGTGGGTGGGGCTTATAGGCCAAGCACGCCACCAATTTAGGGCTTACCTGAGGCTCCCGGAACTAAGAAGGAAAGATGGGCAGAGGGCGTGGGGGGGGCGGAAGAAAAGCACGGGTCTAACAAAACCCTAGATCGTTTTTTACAAAAGGCAGTTGGGGCACTTGAAAAAGAAATAGAGCTGGTGCAGCGCCGCCTAGCTGTCCCCTCTTCTCCAGTCACTAGCCTAGTCCATGGCGGTTATGCCTTACAGCCCCCCTGCGAATAGAATTGCAGCCTGTACCGACCACCCCTCTCTCCTCTCCCTCTAGAAACTCTCAGGAGTACCAGGGCGAAATGATAAATGAAACTAAAGCCCTTGCCTTGCCAATTCTGCTGACTCGGAGCCCTTCCAAAGGAGGGTCCTCAATTACAGTAGATCCGAATACCAAAGGAAAAGGGAAACGAAGGGAGCCCGTTATTAAAAACAAACGAACTAGGACTTTGAGCCCCCTTAATCCGGCTCTGCCCTCTAATAAGGATGCGATTCTAACCCCCTCACAAAACACCAACGGACGACAGGCAAACGAGCATACTAGGGATCTTATAAGAGAAGAGCTCTCTAAGCTGCTTCTTCCCATTGTAGCCCGTCTCCAAAAGATAGAGGATAAACTGGAAGGTTTCATTAAGAGCCAGCAGCCAGTACCTCCCCCAACTGTAGAAATCCAATCCTATCCCCACCACTCTCTCCTTAACCAAGAGTATGCTAACGTTAGCAGACCATCTGCCCAAACGGGCAAGAGTCTTCTTTTCCCTAAAAACCAAGATTGGACCAGTTCTGTTAGAGTAGCTAACATCTCAAAGAACAAGTCTTCCAAGGTCTTAGCCCCACTTTCAGAAGGAACTGTTCTCTCGAACAACACAGTAACTAACACTGGTGTAGCCAATTCTACCTGTGAACATCCTCTAATAGGCCCCCAGGAGAGGGCCGAGATTAATGGTTCGACTGGATTGAGAGTGTTGCATCTTCCACCGGAGTCATGCCCATTTTTTCTTGTTATCACCAATGTACCTGAACTTAAAACCAAAACCTCAGAATCTTTTATTGAACTTAAAAACAAGGTCATACATTGGTTGCACGTCAATGCGGGGTTTGTATTTTCCATGATACCCTCGATACTGATGGTGAGAAGGGTAGGGTGGGTGGGCTCTTTAGAAAAGAATGGTACAGGGGACTGTATTGTTATTAACTTCAACTCTCCTGATCTTGTACAGCTGCTCTTTTCAAATGCTAATAGACCTTATCCCTTTGCAGGTAAAGTTTCCCTGTGTAGACTACAAGTGTTTTATCCTCCTTCTCCGCCATTTGTGTGCAGGCATCTCTCTCTGAGATAGATTGACCAAGTGATGGTCCTTGGGGAGTGGCTTTGAGTACCCTTGAAACTGAGCACACCAGCCATCCTGCCCTTAGTGTTTTTACTTCTGTAATTCCACCGATTCTGACAGACCCTGACAATCTGGGAACCTCCGAGAGTATTATATATCTAGCCGTGAGGGGGGGTTTCCCTGTAACTCTGGGCCTACCCGTTCGGACAAATTACCAGATATGAATACGACTGGCGCAGTATTTAGTGAGGCGAATAAACCACAGGGTGAGAAAGACATAGGTTACTGTATGCTTGTGGGGAATAGTACGTTTTTTAGCTCTATCTCCCCTTGTAGGAAACATTCCCCGAAAGAAGTAGGATATACTAAAACAAATGATTTTGATATGGTTTTTAGCTGTAACATAGCTGGGCTGGAAAGTAAATTACAAAGCCCGGGATGGGGCCAATTTATTGACGAACACCAGCTTTGTCTATTCCAAGAAACATGGGCATTGGAACCTAAATATAGATTAGGCTTTAAAAGCTATTGGATTGCAGCATGCAAGTCGTCCTCTGGGAGACCATAGGGAGGGCTACTCATATGGTTAAGTAGTTCTCTTAGGTGCAAAGCAGAAGGAATAGACATGGGTTGTCCTGATTTACAGGCCTTACTAGTAACGATTTCTGAGGAGAGATCTCTATTAATAATTAATATCTATAATAGGAGTGTGGGCATTCACTTTGACTCTGATGCACTGCCCTTATTGGATAGCTTTCTTAAAAATAATTCATCCCATTTTATCTTGATTGGAGGGGACTTTAATGTTACATTTGAGCCTAATCCCTTGGTCCAAGAGATATATAAAGAAGAGGACGCCTATTGGGGTATCCCTCAACTAGCTTCCAACAAAAGACCGAGACTGAATAAAACAGCGCGCCTTGTGGCTGATATTACACTAACGCACGGTCTCCGAGCTTGCAATGGCCGCTCCCGTTCAGATATTAATTTGCACCCCACTTTTAGGCGTGGAGGGCATAGGAGTCAGATTGACTATATACTTCTTGACATTCGATTGTGGGGCCACATGTCGGACATGTGGGTACAACAGCACGATGAGAGTGATCACGACCCGTTGATCCTATTGACCAGAGGTCTCTTCCCTTCGCTTAAAGTACCCCATTCCAAGGCTTATGCCCAACAGCTTGTCCTAACAAATAATAGACGCAATTTAAAATGGGAGTCTGTCATCTCATCCCCTGAACATCTCACATCAATATATAATTTGTTAGCTAATCAAATGGAGTGTATGCTTCGATACAATGAGGACGGTGAGGGCGACAGGCTTTTAGCAGCCCATACTGAACTGTTTAATTCTTTAAAGTATCTCTTCACAAAAGAGATTACTAGTAAACCTAAGAAAAAGTGCTGTGCTCGGTGGTTTAACAACTTATGCAGGGAAGCACAGCTTAATCTATTGAAAGCTCTAAAAGAAGGCCATGTTGAGTCCTTAAGAAAAGCCAGGAAGGATTACAAGAAGGAATGTTCTAAGGCACGTAGAAGTTGGGAAGAGGCTAGATTGGCCACTATCCTGGAAACTGCTAAATCTAACGATACTTCCAGGTTCTGGAAACTAATAGCAGATTATTGTAGAGATTCTGCATCTGTACCTGGCACCTCAATTCTCTCTGCAGCATGGGTTGAGCACTTTGGTCAATTATATGAAGGACCATCTGAAGTACCTCTTAGGACCCCCGATGCTTCAATAACCCAAGAGGCCACCCCGATTATATTCACTCTAGCTGAGACAAGAACCGCAATAGACTCATTGAATTGGGGAAAGGCCCCTGGCCCAGATAAGATTCCGGGCGATTTATATAAGACAAGACCTGATATATGGGCACCTTATTTTAACCTAATCTGCAACGTAATTGCAGCAGGAGCCCCTGTCCCATCTTCTTGGAAAGGGGCTGAGATAGTTCCAATCTTCAAAAAAGGCAGCCCCAGTAATCCTGCCAATTATCGACCGATTTGTCTTCTTGACAATTCCCAAAAAATGTATGCAAAACATCTTTTGTTTCACCTTCATGAATGGATTTCGGAGTCTGAAGCTCTATCTGATTTACAAGCGGGGTTTAGGTGAGTACTATAGACCAAGCCCTGAGATTCCTGGCAATTAAATGGAAGAACGTGGACCTGGGGGGGGGAAATCTGTTTGTGGTCTTTATAGACCTTAGAGCTGCATTTGACTTGATCCCCAGGAATATGCTATGGTCAACACTCTCCAATATGGGGGTCCCATCTGGCCTCTTGAAACTTATCGCCCGATTGCATGATAATACCTATGCTCAAATCAGATGCGGTAAGGAGGGTGAGTTGACAGATCCTGTAGCCATCAAAAGAGGAGTAAGACAGGGTTGTGTCTTGGCTCCTACTCTTTTCTTGCTCTACATAAATAACTGTATTCATTATTTAGAGAATTGCATAAACGATTCGCCCAAATTGGCTGGAAAGAAAATCCTGTGTCTACTATATGCGGACGACACAATTTTGCTAGCTAAATCACCAATGGGAATTCAAAATCTGGTCAACCAATTTTGTGTCTTTTGTAAAGACTATGGGCTGGACATTAATGTCAAGAAAACGAAACTCATGATATACAGTACTTCAAGGAAACGATCTTGTGCCAGAATAGAAATGAATTCAATCCCCCTGGAGAAAGTGGAAGAGTTTGATTACTTGGGTATCAGATTATCGAACACAGGTAAATGGGAGGCAGCTATTGATAAAGGGGCACTTATTATAAGCCAAAGAGGTGGGGCCCTTGTACGCAGGTCTAGAAGCCCCCCCTTGAATATAATTGCGGAGATTTACAATGTCCAAATTCGTGTGGCGGCCCTGTACGGAGCGGAACATTGGGGTTCGCACAGAAAATTGGACATTTTACAAACTAAAGAAAATAACATCCTTAGACAGGTTTCCCGGTTAGGTATGGGAACACCAATGACCCCTCTCAGGCTCGGTTTAGGTTTAAATAGCATCAAAACTACAGCGGCCCTGAGACCACTCTCTTACTGGATCCGTCTATGGAAAACTGTTTAACTTGAACCATTCAGGATGGTGATAAGAGAACTCATAGCTTCTCCCCAGGGACCGGAAAAAATACTTTGGCTGAAGGAGATTAAATCTGCCTGGGACAAAATAGGATTTCCCCATTACTGGAAACACCCTGAACTGATTCCCAATAACGCAAGGCAACTTGTTAAAAGAAGATATTGGGAGAAAATTAATGAAGATTCCCTGCATCAAAATGGGGTGGGCAGGCTAACAACAGAATTTCTTCAACTCAAGCATGAACCTTGGCCTGAGAACTTCATGAATCTATCTATGCCTCCATATGCTCATGCCTTATATCGCCAGCTAAGATATGGTACCCTGCCTATTAACAGCTACACAGCTCGCTGGTCACCAAGTCATTTTTCAACTTATAGATGTATATTTTGCCATCATTGTAAAGAAACAATTGAGCATATGCTGTTTTTCTGCCCCTTATACAAGAGCCCTAGAGGGAGGTGGATCATTCCCCTCTGTAAAAATCTATTACTGCAGGACAGAGCCAACGCCACCAGAATATGTAAATATGATACATCCACACAGGTAACTACTTCAGTCACCAAATACCTATCGGAGGCTTGGTTTATCCGCCGTAGGTATACCTCAGCCAAGGGCCCTTGAGTTGGTTAGGCACCTGTCCACAGAGGGAGATTTAACAAGATATATTTTTCTCTGTTTCTTATCCTTTAGATGTGCCATGCAATTTGATACTGTTGTGAATTTTCTTAACTTTATGTGGCTTCTTTAGGAATCCCATTGGAAATTCGTGGCCTCTTATATGAGTAGCAGAGACCCCATAAGTTTATAGAGATGAACTTTCACCCGAAATTTGCCACGCAACTTGACAAAACATTTTATGCACGGAAATGAATTTTACTAACTTATTAATTGGCTAAGATACTGAGTAAAGTTTTATGGAAGGTAATAGCTGTACAGTATACACTTGTATGATAGATATAAGTTTTTTGTCACAGTATTTATGTTTTATTTACTGCATTTTAAGTATGATCAAAGCTAAAATTAGGTCATCATTTCTATTATGCAGTTGATTACTAGAAAAGTGACCGACAGAGGGCTGCTGGTATTGGAAGTACATGTTTCACTCTGCATGCCAGAATGCCTTACTAAAATGGATGAGGAAGATATTGACCTTTTTGAAAATGGGTCCTCATTTTAGTTTTTCTAGATCACTTATGATCATTTCTATGGCAATAAGAACCCCCCTGTTTTGTCCATTTCTAGAGGAAATGCTTTAGGTTTTCCAGCTTTGATTGCATCCAGATGACTTCGGTTGTGCCAGAGTTTTGTCTTGAATAAGAATGCAATCACTCTAGCTGTTCATTAGAACGCAGTGAGAAGCTGCAGTAGAACACAGAGAATCAAATGACAGAATGACTCCTGCTGCTTCAAGTGCACAATTTACTCAGAATACCAGAGTTTATTCTCAAATAGCAGAGGAGGATAGTGTGAGTTATAGTAAATGTGCTCTCATTTAACTTCTGAAGCTCCTTCAATAACCCCTGTGAAAAAATCTCGACCAAAAACAGTTTTCTTTCAAACCGGCTTCATCAAATCCCAGCAGATGATCAGCATTTTGCACTGAGTGACATCACCTTAGAACACACAATTCCCTAAATGAATATGGTACCATCAACAAATGATTTACGTTGTGACTAATATGTGTTGTCACTTTTTATGTGCAATTCTGTTTGGGAGCCTCAAAATCTGACATTCACTATATTTAATTTCAATGGGGACTATGTCCAAACGTCCTGTAAAAGCTGCCACAACATCAGACTGGAGCGTTAGAGACTAGAAGATCAGTAGTTCAGAAGGAATGTCTTCCTGATGTTCCCTTCTCTACTCTATTTCTAGCTTCCGAGCTTCATTTTGAAGCTGTGACGGACTGTGGGAATGTGGGCTCAAGTGACCCATGACAACCAAGGTTTCTTGTCGGGTTGATGTTCTTAAGGTGACCATGCACTGATCAGTGAACAGACGTCTATTGGTTAGGAGGATCTAGACTAGTGCCTAAAGTGGTTGGTCGATGTGTCGTGTGCACTTTGGGTCGCGATGAGGGCTATGGTATTACGATAGGGTGTGCGGGGAATCTGGTGAAGGCAAGGTAGTGGAAAGTAGTTGTTCATCTGTAACTTGGGGTTTTAGACAGTAGCTAGTGGTATCTGAGATGGAATTTAGAAAGAATATGAGAAACTCAAATTTCGTGGGACAAAATATCATATCACGAGTATTGAGAACTGTCAAGAATATCGGGGACAAAAATATTGTGAAGGTAGGTTTTTATAGGCAAGCAAAGTTTTACAATATATTACTCCACGTATACGTACCTTAATTATGTATACATATATCTTCAGGGTACTTATATGAGGAGTTAAGAATAGTAAATCTATACATATAGATATTTACACTTATCTTTTCGATATTGTGGTCCTCTGTGTTTTTGACCTGATATTGTGCCCACACAATATTTGTGTTTCTGACATTCTGTCAGTGATCCGTCTAAGACTGTGTGGAGAGAATTAAGGCCCATATTTATACTTTTATAGCACCGCATTTGCGTCATTTTTTGATGCAAAAGGAGTGCCAAACTTGCAAATTACAATTGTATTTTGTAAGTTTGCGCCGTTTTTGCGTCAAAAAGCGGCGCAAATGCAGCGCTATAAAAGTATAAATATGGGCCTTAGGGTTTTGAGGGTTGATGAGGGATGTTGGGTGTCAGTGACACGAGGAGGGACAATGCATCTTGATGAATCGTTTCAAGAGTCTGTGCACACCTCTTGGTCTGAAATGATGTGCTAGAGTGGATCCATCCTGCTGGCATTTGTTGTAAATTCTCCCCCAGAACAGCGCTTGCATTACACTAGTTTCACAAAGGTGGCTGATTCCCTGCTGTAATGTCCTTAATTTGTATTGTTTGGCTCTGAAATGTTTGGATGCTGTATTCTGTTCACATGTGCTGTCACGCCTGCTTTAACTATGGCTCGAGGACTATTTTTCTAAGTGGGGTTTGGGTCACACTAGGTCTCTGCTTGTAGGCTGTCAGACGAAGATGTGTGAACATGTTCTGAAATATTTCATTTTTGATAATAGTTTCCAAGTAGTGAAGCCTCCAGGTGGGACATGATAACAAGAGGTCTTCATTCTGTTGCTTCCATGTGTTTGCATTTGACAGGCTGTCTGCAATGCTCATGTGGATTCTGTGTGAAGGAGCCTGGAGAGCTTTCTATTCACGTGATTGCAGCACCTGGCAATTTAGAATAACTCTCTTTAATTGAGGTTCATCCAAGCACAGACGTGACAGTAGGTTGTTTGTCTGTAGATCCGTTTCTTTTGTATAGGTCAATGCAAGTGCTGTCTTGTAAAGCGCTCTGATGCCTCCAGGCCAGCACTATGAAAAAAATCTTAAAACCAAATAAACTTCCGTGAATGCATCCTTATAGCGAACAATGTAGACTATCTTCATGGGGTTTCTTTGGCAATGTGTCCTGCCTAAACTCTCTCACCAACAGGCACTGATTAAGTGAACAGCTCTGGCCTTTTCAGAGTGCATGAAGCGACAGGCACACATTTGGGCAACCGCATACACAAGAGCATTTAAACCAACAAACTTTCAGGTGCCACAATGCTTTGCACAACTTTGGGAAACAATAGACGCTAAATCCTGACTTTACAGAAAACAAAAATAGAATTTTCAGCTTCACTTTCTAGTGCATTTGAGTAACTCCCCCCAGAATGTCACGAGGTCATTGTACAATATTTGGGTGGTGGAAAAGCTAAACTCCATTACTGAAGGATGATGTCTACTTCTCTCGCTCAGCCAATCACAGAGCCACCGATGCCACACAGTGGACCAGAGTCTCTTCTTCCTAAATTCCTAAAATGCATGTCATGAATGTGGCAAGTGGCATTCACTGGGCCAAAGCTAAAATAGAAAACATGTCCTAGATATTACTTTTACCAAATACCGTGCTACAAACACATCCATACTGAGAAATATCAAAGGCCACTGTGTAGGAGGCTGGCCTAGCTTAAAGTGGGTACCAAATGGTACTTACACCTTGTGCCAGGTCAAGTTATCCCTTGTTAGTAGAGTAGTAGTGTTCTAGCAGCTTAGGCTGATAGAGGTAGCTATAGCAGAGCAGCCATGGCTGAACTAGGAGACATGCAAAGCTCCTCCTATACCACTTATATCATATAGGTACTATATCATAAGAAAAACAATACTCAGTGTTACTAAAAATAAAGGTGCTTTATCTTAGTGACAATGTGCCAAAAACATCTCAGAGGATATACTCCCTTAGGAGGTATGTCAAATACACAAATTATACACAACAGACCAAATCAGGTAAGTAAAACAGTCAGAAAGTAGTGCAAACACTGTAGAATACAATAGGATGCAATAGGCCTAGGGGCAACAAAAACCATATACTAAGAAAGTGGAATGCGAACCACGAATGGACCCCTAGGCTAGTGTAGTGTGTAGAGGGTCGCTGGGAGTGTAAGAAAACACTAAGGGTGTCCAAGATACTCCACCCCAAGACCCTGGAAAGTAGGAGTAAAGTACTACTATTTCCCTAGAAACACACTAAAGTTGTGATAAGGGATTTTGCAAAGACCACAACAGACTGCAAAGCACTGAAGACGGATTCCTGGACCTGAGGACATGCAAAGGAAGGGGATCAAGTCCAAGAGTCGCGGAAGTGTCCAGGGGGGCAGGAGCCCACTAAACCCCAGATGAAGGTGCAAAATGGCTGCCTCTGGTTGGAAGAAGCTGAAGATTCTGCAACAACAAAGGGAGGTAGGAAGTTCTTCTTCATGCAGAAGATGTCCCACGGTGTGCTGAAGGATGCAGAAGTGTTTTCTTAGCAAAATACCGCAAACAAGCCTTGCTAGCTGCAAGAGTTGCGGTAAGAAAAAAGGGGTGCTGCCCGGACCAAGGAACGTCCAGGATGTCGACACTTGGGAGAGGAGACAGAGGGGGCCTTAAGCAATATAGAGAGCCCATGCACAGGCAGGAAGCACCCGCAGAAGTCCTTAAACACGGGTTCAAGAAGACTGAACACAGTGGTCATCTCAATACTGCAAAAGGAGGTCCGTGACACCGGACATCAACTCAGGGAGCTGAGCATCGCAGGACAGAGTGCTGGGGACCTAGGCTCAGCTGTGCATGCAGGATTTCTTGGAAATGTGCACAGAAGCACTTGTGGCTGCAGTTCACGCAGAGCACAGGATTACTGTCTGGAGAGGGGAGGCAAGGACTTACCTCCTCCAAATTTTGACAGTTGGACCACTGGAAAGTCTGGGTTACTTGGGTCCACCACCTGTGTTCCAGGGGCCATGCTCATCAGGATGAGTGGGGTCCCAGAGTACCGATGAAGCTGAAGTTTGGTGCCTGCTGAAGCAGGGGGAAGATTCCGTCAACCCACGGGAGATTTCTTTGTGGCTTCCAGTGCAGGGTGAAGGCAGGCAGCCCACAGAGCATGCACCACCAGGAAACAGTCGAGAAAGCCAGCAGGGTTAGGTGCTACAATGTCGATGGTAGTGTTCTGGCTACTTTGTTGCAGTTTTGCAGGCGTCCTGGAGCAGTCAGCGGTCGATCCTTGGCAGAAGTCAAAGAGAGAAGAACAGAGGAGTCCTGCTGGATTCTTGCAAGTCATTATCTGAGGAAAAGCCCACGGGAGAGACCCTAAATAGCAATCAGAGGAGCATTGGCCACCTAGTCAGGTAAGCACCTATCAGGAGGGGTCTCTGACGTCACCTGCTGACACTGGCCACTCAGAGGCCTCCAGAGTGCCCTCACACCTCTGGAAACAAGATGGCAGAGGTCTGGGACACACTGGAGGAGCTCTGGGCACCACCCCTGGGGTGATGATGGACAGGGGAGTGGTTACTCCTCTTTCCTTTGTCCAGTTTTGTGCCAGAGCAGGGAATGGGGGTTCCCTAAACCGGTGTAGACCGGCTTATGCAAGGAGGGCACCATCTGTCCCCTTCAAAGCATTTCCAGAGGCTGGGAGAGGCTACCCCTCCCCAGCCTTTAACACCTATTTCCAAAGAGAGAGGGTGTAACACCCTGCTCTTAGAGGAAATGCATTGTTCTGCCTTCCTGGCACTGACCTGCCCAGACCCCAGGAGGGCAGAACCCTGTATGTGGGGTGGCCGCAGCGGTAGCTGCTGAGAAAACCCCAGAGAGCTGGTTTGGCAGTACCCGGGGTCCATGGTGGAGCCCCGGGGATGCATGGAATTGGCTCCCCAATACTAGATTTGGCATGGGGGGTCAATTCCATGATCTTAGACATGTTACATGGCCATATTCGGAGTTACCATTGTGAAGCTACATATAGTATTGACCTATATGTAGTGCACACATGTAATGGTGTCCCCGCACTCACAAAGTTTGGGGAAATGGCTCTGAATTATGTGGGGGCACCTTTGCTAGTGCAAGGGTGCCCTCACACTTAGTAACTTTGAACCTAACCTTCAGCAAGTGAAGGTTAGACATATAGGTGACTTGTAGGCTACTTAAGTGCAGTGAAAATGATTGTGAAATAACATGTGGGTTATTTCACTCAGGCTGCAGTGGCAGTCCTGTGTAAAGGTTTGTCTGAGCTCCCTATGTGTGGCAAAAGAAATGCAGCAGCCCATAGGGATCTCTTGGAACCCCAATACCCTGGGTACCTAGGTACCATATACAAGGGAATTATAAGGGTGTTCCAGTATGCCAATTGAAATTGGAAAAAAGTGCCTATGGTGACAAATTTAAAGGCAGCAAGAGCATAAGCACTGAGGTTCTGATTAGCAGAGCCTCAGTGACACAGTTAGTCACTACACAGGTATACACATTCAGGCCACAAACTATGAGTACTGGGGTCCTGGCTAGCAGGATCCCAGTGAGACAGGCAAAAACAAACTGACATACATGTAAAAATGGGGGTAACATGCCAGGCAAGATGGTACTTGCCTACACACTAGAATTATGTGGCATGTGAGGACCATATTTTGCAGCGTTTGACTATATTATGCATCTAGAAAAGGAAAATTATGTGGTGAACTGCAGCACATTTTAGGCAGCGCTACTTTATTATTTTTACATTTTTACTATCTAACAAATTGTGTGCAATGGTTGTGCCACATCACTATCCCATTAACACCTTAATGTGCAATCAGCAACTTAGAAGGGACCTGCTTCACTGTGGTAAAAAGCCTGCCACTTCACAACAACACATGTGGCAGCATTTATAGCACCTCTTGATCTGCTTGAGCTAGAATTTGTTTTACTAACATCTGCAAATTATGCAGAATATGCTGCATAATTTTGCAAGTGGTGCAAATCCATAATTGCATGAAATGCCACAGCCACAAATTCACATAATTCCAGTGCCCCTGGAAATATCCCACTTCAATTTGTATGGTGAAAGCGACTTCCTAGTTGAGGCCAGATTCCTCACACCCAGAAATAACTTTTCATAATTTATGATGACTCAAGATGCTGCAGCAGCGTCCACTTGGGATGTATGTGTTATGTTGATCATGGCATAGGACACACACTGCTTCACCATCAAATCAGGAATCGGGTTCATCATTCCAAATCACCAGAACTTTTCTGTACTCGAGCAGTGCTGACCCCTTCATGCCAACATAACAATGGTTTTATATCAAGTCTACAAGAACCATAGCCCTGCCTCTCCAGTTATTTTACATGTTTCCTACTAATAACTCACCCATCAATAGATGATGCTGCGTCCATTGTTCATCATCCTTCCTCACTTAAAGTTTGTGAGTGACATCTGCTGTGATCTGAAGTTCACAAGTTTAAATCCTGGTCAGACCAACAGAGCCTTCCTGTTGGAAGGTGGGTCATTAGTTGTGTGGCCTGCACAAGTAATGGGTCCGCACGTGACCGCCACTGAGAACCAAACACCCCATTGTAGCGCTTGACTCTCATAGGGTAGCGCATGACTCTCAATAAATGATTATCCAGTCTGTCCTTTTCTTTTGATAAAGTAAAAGTACATTTATTACTCACACACACACTACTCAATACTATGCAGCAATTTACAAATATACACAAAGTGATGGAATCACTCTGGGAGGACATTGTGTAATCTCTCATGTCTCCTCCAAGGGAGGATATAATCCAACAACCCACATGGCAAAACAATCCCCGGTGTCCCCCTGCAACATATGAACATTTGACAGTAATGTAGAATGAACACACCTACATCTGCAATTACGTACATTTATGTTGCCAAGAGGTGGCTGTCAGTCTTAGTATTCAAATAAGCATCAACAGGAAACATGCAGGACCATATTTAAGCAATTTAACCATTAGAATTACTTTTGGATTACTTTCAAATTACTTTTAATTAATAAGCAAATGACAGCTGAGTACATTGGGTAATAAAAGCTTACATTTCTAGTAGGCACAGTCCAAAAAGCCAGAACAAAAGTCCATATAAGGTTGTGCTTTAACTAACCATAGAACCCTTGGGGGGTTATCATTCTTTTGTCCCACCCTACCTAGGGTGGGGTGACAAACTGCTTTGGGGGGAGGCTGCGCTGCTCCTGCAGCTCCCCCGTCCATGGGCACGGGTTTGGTGGTGGCCCCATCTCCCTGGTACCACCCAAGCTGGTTAGGGGCCTAGACCCCTGCTGATGCCCCGCAAAGCTTGCTGGGGCGGCCGCATACGAAATGAGTGGTTCTCCCGCTGAGCCAGGGAGAGCCACGGTGCCGCCAAAGCTGGTGTTCTGTCGAAGGGGTGCCCGGTCCCACCAGGACACCCCCACACCAGGTAAGTTCTCCCTCGTAGGAGGGCGGCGCAGGGAGCCCACCCCTGGCCGTCCCCGCTGGCTCCCCGCACAGTGAGCACATCCGTGTGCTGCCACGTGAGACGGCCCTTTTCTGTGGTGTCTGCCCGCACCTGCGGACAGGCACATGCAGGGCTGCAGCCGGACGGGCCGCCTGGGGAGTGCAACACCACTTCCCCCGTCCTCTGCTACAGCAGTGGGGCCCTGGGATGAGGCCCGGGACCCCCAATGCCATCTTTCTCCTGGGGCCCAGGGATGGGGTCCAGGGCCCTTCTGGTGAATTTCACGGGGGTGCGATGGCACCCCCAGACTAGACTTCTGCTGGGGCCCCAGGATGGGATCTGGGGCCCCCCGGGTCAGTCTTCATTGGGAGCACAACTGCGCTCCCGGGCTTCTTCTTCACCGCCGGCCCCTCCACAGCTGGTGGCCATCTTGCGGAGGTGGGTGACAGCCCCCCCACTCCTCCTTTTTCACGGGTCCCGGGATGGGGTCCCGGGCCCACCCTCACCATGTTTACGGGGAGCGTGATGGTGCTCCCCGACTTTACTTCGGCCGCAGGGGGCCCTGGGACAGGGTCCAGGGTCCCTACCCACCGCAGCAGGGGGGGTGCGCGATGGCACTCCCCCATCAAGTTAAACTGGCCAGGCTACACGGGGCCTGGGATGGGGTCCGGGGCCCCTTCCTCTTCCCGCTCCTGATTCCTTCTGGGGCAGCCCCCAGGCCCTACCCCACCCAAGGGTGCACAGTCTGGAGCAGCGGCGGAGCCCCACACGCTTCGTCGCTGCCGCTCCAAAGGTCACAATCCTTCTTCCCTGGATATCTCGGGTCCCCAAGGGCCGATTTTCATGATTCCAGCATCTTTTCGCTCCTGGTGACAAGCCCTTGCCACCCGGAGCACTCTTAGGCCTCTGGGCCTAGAAGGGTCCCAGATCATAGGGAGCCAGTCCCACTGACTCCCTGTGCCAGCCTTTCCTCTGGATGCCCTGTTTTCCTTCTGGGCAGCGTGCTCTCCTTGCGCTAGCCCAGTCCTTCCCCCAACTAGTTTTCAGGGGGACTAAGGGGGCCAGCTTGCCTGGCCCTGGCCCTGGCATTCGCCCCGCTGGCCTGGAGTCCTTCAGGGGCAGAGTCCCTGCCCCAGGGGCAGTCAGGGGGTTCTTCCTTCCAGTTGTCCATGACGCCCGTCTGCAGTCCCAGTGTCCAGCAGTGAAGCACAGCTAAGAGAGAGAGCACTCCCCTGTGCAGGACTTTTTAAGGGGGGCGGAAGTGTCCAGCAGGTCTGCACCTCTGGCCTATCCAGATGTGCCACATCACTTCCTTGCCCCCGTCCCTTCCTTCCTGCACAGTCTTCTGGGATAGCTCAAAATGGCATCATCCGGGAGTTAGTTGCCACATGTGCTCTGAAAGTTTCAGCCCCTCCTCACTGACATTCCTCCCAGGGCCTCTTCAGCCTGCTCCTGGCACGGAATGACAGCTGGCTGATTGATGCAAGGCCCTGCTCAAGGAACTGGACAGATCAGTAATTGGCCCTAATACTGAGCTGAGTCAGAGAAAGATGACATCCCTGGATGACCCATAAGTTGTACAACTATGCTCTTGTAACCTACTGCATTATTCTTTTCTTACAGGTTAAAATATACCTTGGTGTGACTCTGGTCTCAGTGGACCCCAGATGTTGGAAAATGGGTTATTGGTAGGGCAGGTAGGTACCTACACCTAGCAACAAGCCACTAACCTCCACATAGGTACAGTTAGGTCTCAGTAAATTAATCCCAGCTCAACCCTTGGTAGCTTGGCAACGAGCGTCCAGGCTTAACTTAGGAGACAAAGTGTAAAGCATTCAAATATCACAAAACAGTAATTAAATAAAACACAGGAAACAGTTTAAAAATCCAAAACCAATTTATAAAAATAGCTTATATTTTTATCTTTAAAATGACACAAAAACGATTAAAATCGGTTCAGGGGAACCGGAGATATGAATTTTTAAAGTATTATTATTTTCTAGCGCTTAGGAACAAAAAAGCGCCAATCGGGTCATCTGGTTGCACCAGGACCGGGGCAAAGTCAAACTTTCAGGCCGACCGCGATGGAGCCCTGCTCGGCTACAAGTCGCGGGAGGCCTCGGTTAAAAAGTTACCTTCTGACTTAGTCTCTTTTTTGATGTTTTTCTTCCCCGGGACGAACCTGCCAGTTGAATCCGACCTCCTGGAGCCCTTGTCCGGATACGCGAAGTCGGTTTCCTTGGTGGTGATTTTTACCTTCGGACTTAGTCGTTTTTTCGAGATGAAAATCCTTCGACCGGGGTAAACCTGGATCTTGATCCGACGTCCGTGGAGCCCTTCTCGGATACGATGGCTGGGAGGTCCCGGTCAACTTTTTACCTTCGGACTTAGTCTCTTTTTTGGATGTTTTTCTTTACCGGGACGAACCACGAAGTCAGGCCGGGTCGCGGTTGAGGCAAGCCGGCTAGAATTTCCGCGTCGGGTCGGTCACTTTATGGAGCTTTTTTTCAAAAATTCTCCAATCTTTTCCAAACTTCTGGGGCTTCACCCAGATGTTCTTTTAAGGTTCTTTTGGGGTCCACAGCTCACCCCAAGGGTCCAGAAGTTCTGTGATGGTCCTTGGGAAGTGCGGACTTCAACTCCCAGAATGCACCTGGCGCAAACTCCTTTTTGGCCACTGGACAGTGGTCAGCTGGTCACTTTTTCAGGAGTTGGTGCAGGGGACTCTGGATAGCAATTTTTCACCTGTAGCAAACAGGGAGTCCCTCCTTGAACCAGTTGAAGCCAGGCAAAGTCCTTCTTGTGGTGAAGCCCAAGTGTGCAGCTGGTGCAGTCTTTCTGAGTGCAGGGTCCAGGTGCAGGCCAGGGGTCCAGCAGGGCAGTCCTTCTTCTCCTTGTAGTTCCTTCTTCTTGAAATTTGGTGGGGATCTGAGGCGTGGGTGCAGGTCTGCCAGTTTTATCCTTGCTCCTGGGTGAAAAGCAGGGGGTCCCTGGTTCTCCAATCAGGGACAGGGTCGTCCCCCTGTGATGACCACTTCCTAGGAAGTGTGGCAAAAATCCATCCCAGAAGGCAACAGTCTCTAAAAATCCAACATGGATGAATCTGATTTTTGGAGGTTACATCTGGCTGAGCCCACCCACTGGTGTGGCTAAAAATCATAAACACACCCCTCTCCTGCCCTCTCCTAATCTAATCAAGGGGGCACCTAATTGTCTGGGGTTGCAGGATGTGGGGGTGTTGCTGGGTGCTGCAAATGTCCTTCTCTGCCTTTGAAGACCAGTTTGGCAGCCCTCCCCCTTCCTGCCTCACCATCTGCAGAGGGGAGATTCTCTCCCCCAAGCACATTCCTTTGTGTGAAGTCAGGCCACTTCACACCTCATCAAGGTAGCCTGGCAGAAGCTGCTGCAGGCTGGCCAATCAGAGCACAGCAGCAAAAACAATGCAGAGCTGAAATTGGCAACTTTTTAGGTAAAGTCTAAACTTTTTACCTGGACAAGTTATATTAAATCCCACAACTGGAAGTTGTGGGATTTATTACAACAATCAATTTGATACCAAATTCTTGTTATGTAACATTTAAGGAGACTTTAAAATTTAAAATAAAGTCTGCCCATTCTAGCCTATGAAGGCCATTTACTTCAATGAGGGAAAAACGAATTTGGCTGTTTTTACCTCACCAGGGCTTATAAATCTATTTTTATAAAGTCCCTGCTTATAGTTACATGGCACCCAGCCCTAGGGGCACATAGGGCACACCTTAGGGGTGACTTATATGTACAAATAAGGTAGTTTAAGACTTTGGAAGAACCTTTAATTCCAAAGACGAATTTGCATATAACTTTAATTTAAAAGCAGCCAGCAAGGCAGGCTTGCTTTTAAAATGACACTGGGCACCTCAGCAATGCACCTAGGTGTGCACCACCTATGCTGTGGTCCCTAAACCTACATGCCCTACCATATACTAGGGACTTATAGGTAGGTTAACTTAGCCAATTATAATTAGCCTAATTTGCATATCCATTTTACACAGAGCACTGGCCCTGGGACTGGTAAGCAGTACCCAGGGCACAGCCAAGAGTCAGTAACACCAGTACCTATCCAGAAAGAGTGGGGGTGATCAGGCAAAAAAAAAGGACTTTCCTACACTGCCCCCCCCCAGATGAAAGGTGATGGGTACTAACCTACACCCTGGTAGTCCTCATCAGCTAAGTGGAAAAACCTGGAAAGGCCATCTGCATTGGCATGAGCAGTCCCAGGTCTGTGCTCCACTGTGAAGTCCATCCCCTGTAGGGAAATGGACCACCTTAACAGTTTTGGGTTCTCCCCCCTCATCTGCATCAACCATCTGAGAGGTCTGTGGTCAGTTTGTACAGGGAAGTGAGTGCCAAACAAGTAAGGCCTCAACTTCTTCAGGGACCAAACCACAGCAAAGGCCTCCCTCTCAATGGCACTCCATTTTTTCTCTCTGGGGAGTAGTCGCCTGCTGATGAAGGCAACTGGGTGATCATGGCCCTCTTCATTAACTTGTGCTAACACTGCCCCAATCCCTTCCTCTGAAGCATCTGTTTGCACTACAAATTCCTTGCTATAGTCAGGGGCCAGTAACACTGGTGCTGAACACATAGCCTGTTTTAGGGTGTCAAAAGCTTTTTGACACTCTGGGGTCCAAATGACCTTCTTGGGCTGTTTCTTGGAGGTAAGCTCAGTTAGAGGAGCCACTATGGTCCCAAAATTTTGAACAAACCTCCTGTAATACCCAGTCAGGCCAAGAAAGGCCCTGACCTGAGTCTGGGTTTTTGGAGCCTCCCAATCCAGGATAGTCTGGATCTTGGGCTGGAGAGGTTGTACATGGCCTCCACCAACAGGGTGGCCCAGGTACACAACAGAACTTTGCCCTATCTGGCACTTGCTTGCCTTGATAGTCAGGCCTGCTTGAAGCAGGGCCTGAAGCACTTCCTTCAGGTGGACCAGGTGGTCCCTCCAGGTGGAACTAAATACAGCTATATCATCCAGATAAGCTGCACTAAAAGATTCCAACCCAGATAGGACTCTATTCACCAACCGTTGGAAGGTGGCAGGAGCATTTTTCATCCCGAAGGGCATCACCTTGAACTGAAAGTGGCCCTCTGGTGTGGAAAATGCTGACCTCTCCTTAGCTCTTGGACTTAAGGCAATCTGCCAATATCCTGAGGTCAGATCAAATGTGCTCAGGAATTTGGCAGCCCCCAACCTGTCAATGAGCTCATCAGCTCTAGGTATGGGGTGAGCATCAGTCCTAGTGACTGCATTTAGACCTCTGTAGTCCACACAGAATCTTAATTCTTTCTTCCCACCTTGGGGATTAGCTTTGGGCACCAGTACCACTGGACTGGACCAAGGACTATCAGAGGGCTCAATTACCTTCAGGTCCAACATCTTAGCCACTTCAGCTTTGATGTTGGCCTTGACCTGGTCAGACAGCCTGTACAGCTTGTTCTTGACAGGCAAGCTGTCACCAGTGTCAACATCATGGACACACCAATTGGTGAGTCCAGGGGTCAGGGAGAACAGACTAGCAAACTGTCCCAAGACTTGCTTACAGTCTTGTTGTTGCTGATCTGTCAATTTGGGAGAGAGTACCACTCCCTCCACTGACCCATCTTTTGCCTTTGAGGACAGGAGGTCTGGCAGAGGTTCACCCTCCTCCTCCTTCCCTTCATCAGTGACCATCAGCATGGTCATGTCTGCCCTGTCCTGGTGGGGTTTCATCCTGTTTACATGTAGGATCCTGTGAGGATTCCTGGGGGTGCCAAGGTCCACCAAGTAGGTGACCTCACCTTTTTTCTCTAGGATTGGAGAGGGCCCAGTCCATTTGGCCTGTAGTGCCCTAGGAGCCATGGGCTCCAAAACCCACACCAGCTGTCCTGGGTGATACTCAGGCATGGTAGCCTTTTGATCATGCCAGAGCTTCAAGAGCTCCTGACTGGCCTCCAGGTTTCTGCTTGCCTTCTTCATATACTCAGCCATGCGAGACCGCAGGCCTAGTACATAATCCAGCACATTCTCCTTGGATTCCTTGAGAAGCTTTTCCCAAGACTCTCTCACCAAGCACAATGGGCCTCTTACAGGGTGCCCAAACAGTAACTCAAAGGGGCTGAATCCAACCCCCTTCTGTGGCACCTCCCTGTAGGCAAACAGCAGGCATGGGAGGAGGACATCCCATCTCCTCCTGAGTTTGTCAGACAAACCCATGATCATGCCCTTCAGGGTCTTATTGAATCTTTCCACCAGACCATTGGTCTGTGGATGGTAGGGTGTGCTGAACTTATAAGTAACACCACACTCCTCCCACATGGCTTTCAGATAGGCTGACATAAAGTTTGTGCCCCTATCTGAGACCACCTCCTTTGGGAATCCCACTCTGGTGAACACACCAAGTAGGGCCCTAGCCACTGTGGGAGCAGTGACTGTCCGGAGGGGTATTGCCTCAGGGTACCTGGTGGCATGGTCCACTACCACCACAATGTACCTGTTACCTGAAGCAGTTGGTGGGTCTAGGGGACCAACAATGTCAATCCCCACCCTCTCAAAGGGAGTCCCAACCACTGGCAGTGGAATCAAGGGAGCCTTTGGCTTGCCCCCTGTCTTGCCACTGGCTTGACAGGTGACACAGGAGCTGCAAAACTCCCTGACTTTTTCTGACATTTCGGGCCAATAAAAATGGTTGACCAGCCTGCTCCAGGTCTTGGTCTGTCCCAAATGACCAGCTAAGGGGATATCATGGCTTAAGGTAAGGAGGAATTCTCTATACTTTTGGGGGACCACTACTCTCCTAGTAGCCCCTTCTTTAAGGGCCCTTGCCTCAGTGTAGAGAACTCCATCCTCCCAGTAAACCTTGTGGGTACCACTGGTATCCCCTTGTTCTTGCCTGGCAGCAGTCTGCCTCAGGCCCTCAAGAGTGGGACACTCTCTTTGTCCCTGGCACAAATCTTCTCTGGTGGGCCCACCTGCCCCTTGCAGTTCTGCCAAGTCAGGCAGAGTTTGCAGGGAAGGTGTCCCTCCCTCAGAGTTCAGATCCTCCCCCTCAGGGTTGGATTCTTCCTGACCCTCTGTACTTGTTGGGGCTGGCAAGCCAGACCAAGTGCCTTTTCTCTTTTTCTTGGAGGCTTGGCCCATTGTTCCAGGGTCCAAGTGTCCAGCATTCCCCTGTTGTGCCGCCTGTGACCTGGTCACAGCACACACCCATTCAGGGAGGTCCAGCATCTGTGCATGGACCCTTCTTTCCACTTCTGACCACTCAGATGCTTCAAGATCATTCCCCAGTAGACACTCTACTGGGAGGGCAGGAGCTACAGCTACTTTTTTAGGGCCAGTCACACCTCCCCATTCCAGACTCACCATAGCCATGGGATGGAGTTTGGTTCTGGTATCTGCATAAGTCACCTGGTGGAAGACACCAGGTAAGACCTGCTCTGGAGAAACCAGCTTTTCTGCGACCATTGTCACACTGGCTCCTGTATCTCTCAGAGCTTCCACTTCAGTCCCATTGACTTTAGGCCTCTGCCTATACCTCTCCATGATGGGAGGTAAGGTGGCCATAGTTGCAATGTCCACCCCACCCACGGATACTAAGGTGACCTCAGTGTACCCTGATTCCACCCCTGGGCCAACTTCCACCCCCAACCCTACACTAGCAATCCCCTGGGATTGCCCACCAGTGGGGGGCTTCTTGGAGCAGATAGCATCTCCTCTTTTATGTCCTGGCTGATGACAGACAAAACACTGGCCGGCCTTAGCAAGCTCCTGAAACTTTCCTGCTTTAGCAGGATCATAATTCTTTCCCTGATACCCTTTCCCTTTAAAAGTGAATTGGCTCGGGGCTCCCCCTCCCTGAGAAGTTTTTGGGGACTCTTGTGAGGACTCTTTGGGTTTTTTGTCATCTTTCCCCTGGTTCTTCCCCTGAGAAGAACCATGTCCTTCCTTTTTCTGATCACCCCCTGGGGGTTTCTGGTTAACCCTAGTTCTTAACCAGTCATCTGCTGCCTCCCCCAGCTCTCTGGGGTTGGTCAACCTAGAGTCTACTAGATACTGGCGGAGCCTCTCTTGGACACAATTAGTTAGAAGGTGCTCCCTCATAATCAAATTGTACAGCCCCTCAAAGGTACTTACCCTGTTGCCCTGTATCCAGCCCTCCAGTGCTTTTACTGAAATGTCCACAAAGTCCACCCAGGACTGGGTGCTTGTCTTTTGGGTGTCCCTAAACTTAAGCCTATACTGCTCTGGGGTTAGACCAAACTTTTTAGTCAAGCAACTCTTCATACTGGGGTATGAGTCTGCATCCTCCCCACTCATGGTTAGGAGCCTATCCCTCCCAGAGTTGGGAACTAACTCCCAAAGGAGTGAACCCCAGTACTGAGGCTTGACTTTCCTCATCTGGAGGGCCCTCTCAAAGGCCCCCAGCCACTTATCTATGTCATCCCCCTCTACATAGGCAGGAACCACCCCTTTGGGTAATCTGGGGGCAAAACCCCCACCCAGGGACACCTCAGTTTCTTTCTCGCTGCCTCCATCTTTTTTTTCTTTGCTTGCCCACTTTTTCTTTTCTAGGGCAAGCTTATCTGCTTCCAAAGCTATGTAAGCTAGCTGGGCTTCCAGCTCTCTTTCTCTGATGGATGGGTTCTCTCCTCCTGAAAGGACCCCCTTCCTACCACTAGCTTTGGGTCTGCCCCTAGTGACTGTATCCACTGAGGACCGTTCCTCCTCTTCCTCACTTGGGGTCTGATGCCTTCCCTCCCCTGAAAGGTTAGAGCTAGCATCTTCCCCTTTTTCTTCCTCCTCTGGAGCTTCCTCTGTCTCTACCTCTTGGGCCTCAGCCCATGCTGTCAAGGATTTAATCAGGATTTCCTTCCTGAGATTAGTGGTTGCAGGCAACCCTCTTTCAATACACAACCCCCTAAGCTGGACTATTGTCAGTGTGGGTAGGTTAGCCAGATCAAGCTCCATGGTTCCCTAGTTTTGTGTCAACAAAAACTTTTTGCAAAAATTGGAAACAAGAATTTAGAAAAATTACAAAAATTCAATAATTGAAATTAATCCAAATTAAAAATTAAAAACAATTTTTGCACTAGGACAATTTAAAGGATTTTTAATTTGTTTTACCTAAAACTGTAACGTGATATTGAACACAAGTACAGGATCCCGTCGCTGCTTCCAATTATGTTGGAAAATGGGTTATTGGTAGGGCAGGTAGGTACCTACACCTAGCAACAAGCCACTAACCTCCACATAGGTACAGTTAGGTCTCAGTAAATTAATCCCAGCTCAACCCTTGGTAGCTTGGCAACGAGCGTCCAGGCTTAACTTAGGAGACAAAGTGTAAAGCATTCAAATATCACAAAACAGTAATTAAATAAAACACAGGAAACAGTTTAAAAATCCAAAACCAATTTATAAAAATAGCTTATATTTTTATCTTTAAAATGACACAAAAACGATTAAAATCGGTTCAGGGGAACCGGAGATATGAATTTTTAAAGTATTATTATTTTCTAGCGCTTAGAAACAAAAAAGCGCCAATCGGGTCATCTGGTTGCACCAGGACCGGGGCAAAGTCAAACTTTCAGGCCGACCGCGATGGAGCCCTGCTCGGCTACAAGTCGCGGGAGGCCTCGGTTAAAAAGTTACCTTCTGACTTAGTCTCTTTTTTGATGTTTTTCTTCCCCGGGACGAACCTGCCAGTTGAATCCGACCTCCTGGAGCCCTTGTCCGGATACGCGAAGTCGGTTTCCTTGGTGGTGATTTTTACCTTCGGACTTAGTCGTTTTTTCGAGATGAAAATCCTTCGACCGGGGTAAACCTGGATCTTGATCCGACGTCCGTGGAGCCCTTCTCGGATACGATGGCTGGGAGGTCCCGGTCAACTTTTTACCTTCGGACTTAGTCTCTTTTTTGGATGTTTTTCTTTACCGGGACGAACCACGAAGTCAGGCCGGGTCGCGGTTGAGGCAAGCCGGCTAGAATTTCCGCGTCGGGTCGGTCACTTTATGGAGCTTTTTTTCAAAAATTCTCCAATCTTTTCCAAACTTCTGGGGCTTCACCCAGATGTTCTTTTAAGGTTCTTTTGGGGTCCACAGCTCACCCCAAGGGTCCAGAAGTTCTGTGATGGTCCTTGGGAAGTGCGGACTTCAACTCCCAGAATGCACCTGGCGCAAACTCCTTTTTGGCCACTGGACAGTGGTCAGCTGGTCACTTTTTCAGGAGTTGGTGCAGGGGACTCTGGATAGCAATTTTTCACCTGTAGCAAACAGGGAGTCCCTCCTTGAACCAGTTGAAGCCAGGCAAAGTCCTTCTTGTGGTGAAGCCCAAGTGTGCAGCTGGTGCAGTCTTTCTGAGTGCAGGGTCCAGGTGCAGGCCAGGGGTCCAGCAGGGCAGTCCTTCTTCTCCTTGTAGTTCCTTCTTCTTGAAATTTGGTGGGGATCTGAGGCGTGGGTGCAGGTCTGCCAGTTTTATCCTTGCTCCTGGGTGAAAAGCAGGGGGGCCCTGGTTCTCCAATCAGGGACAGGGTCGTCCCCCTGTGATGACCACTTCCTGGGAAGTGTGGCAAAAATCCATCCCAGAAGGCAACAGTCTCTAAAAATCCAACATGGATGAATCTGATTTTTGGAGGTTACATCTGGCTGAGCCCACCCACTGGTGTGGCTAAAAATCATAAACACACCCCTCTCCTGCCCTCTCCTAATCTAATCAAGGGGGCACCTAATTGTCTGGGGTTGCAGGATGTGGGGGTGTTGCTGGGTGCTGCAAATGTCCTTCTCTGCCTTTGAAGACCAGTTTGGCAGCCCTCCCCCTTCCTGCCTCACCATCTGCAGAGGGGAGATTCTCTCCCCCAAGCACATTCCTTTGTGTGAAGTCAGGCCACTTCACACCTCATCAAGGTAGCCTGGCAGAAGCTGCTGCAGGCTGGCCAATCAGAGCACAGCAGCAAAAACAATGCAGAGCTGAAATTGGCAACTTTTTAGGTAAAGTCTAAACTTTTTACCTGGACAAGTTATATTAAATCCCACAACTGGAAGTTGTGGGATTTATTACAACAATCAATTTGATACCAAATTCTTGTTATGTAACATTTAAGGAGACTTTAAAATTTAAAATAAAGTCTGCCCATTCTAGCCTATGAAGGCCATTTACTTCAATGAGGGAAAAACGAATTTGGCTGTTTTTACCTCACCAGGGCTTATAAATCTATTTTTATAAAGTCCCTGCTTATAGTTACATGGCACCCAGCCCTAGGGGCACATAGGGCACACCTTAGGGGTGACTTATATGTACAAATAAGGTAGTTTAAGACTTTGGAAGAACCTTTAATTCCAAAGACGAATTTGCATATAACTTTAATTTAAAAGCAGCCAGCAAGGCAGGCTTGCTTTTAAAATGACACTGGGCACCTCAGCAATGCACCTAGGTGTGCACCACCTATGCTGTGGTCCCTAAACCTACATGCCCTACCATATACTAGGGACTTATAGGTAGGTTAACTTAGCCAATTATAATTAGCCTAATTTGCATATCCATTTTACACAGAGCACTGGCCCTGGGACTGGTAAGCAGTACCCAGGGCACAGCCAAGAGTCAGTAACACCAGTACCTATCCAGAAAGAGTGGGGGTGATCAGGCAAAAAAAAAGGACTTTCCTACACTGCCCCCCCCCAGATGAAAGGTGATGGGTACTAACCTACACCCTGGTAGTCCTCATCAGCTAAGTGGAAAAACCTGGAAAGGCCATCTGCATTGGCATGAGCAGTCCCAGGTCTGTGCTCCACTGTGAAGTCCATCCCCTGTAGGGAAATGGACCACCTTAACAGTTTTGGGTTCTCCCCCCTCATCTGCATCAACCATCTGAGAGGTCTGTGGTCAGTTTGTACAGGGAAGTGAGTGCCAAACAAGTAAGGCCTCAACTTCTTCAGGGACCAAACCACAGCAAAGGCCTCCCTCTCAATGGCACTCCATTTTTTCTCTCTGGGGAGTAGTCGCCTGCTGATGAAGGCAACTGGGTGATCATGGCCCTCTTCATTAACTTGTGCTAACACTGCCCCAATCCCTTCCTCTGAAGCATCTGTTTGCACTACAAATTCCTTGCTATAGTCAGGGGCCAGTAACACTGGTGCTGAACACATAGCCTGTTTTAGGGTGTCAAAAGCTTTTTGACACTCTGGGGTCCAAATGACCTTCTTGGGCTGTTTCTTGGAGGTAAGCTCAGTTAGAGGAGCCACTATGGTCCCAAAATTTTGAACAAACCTCCTGTAATACCCAGTCAGGCCAAGAAAGGCCCTGACCTGAGTCTGGGTTTTTGGAGCCTCCCAATCCAGGATAGTCTGGATCTTGGGCTGGAGAGGTTGTACATGGCCTCCACCAACAAGGTGGCCCAGGTACACAACAGAACTTTGCCCTATCTGGCACTTGCTTGCCTTGATAGTCAGGCCTGCTTGAAGCAGGGCCTGAAGCACTTCCTTCAGGTGGACCAGGTGGTCCCTCCAGGTGGAACTAAATACAGCTATATCATCCAGATAAGCTGCACTAAAAGATTCCAACCCAGATAGGACTCTATTCACCAACCGTTGGAAGGTGGCAGGAGCATTTTTCATCCCGAAGGGCATCACCTTGAACTGAAAGTGGCCCTCTGGTGTGGAAAATGCTGACCTCTCCTTAGCTCTTGGACTTAAGGCAATCTGCCAATATCCTGAGGTCAGATCAAATGTGCTCAGGAATTTGGCAGCCCCCAACCTGTCAATGAGCTCATCAGCTCTAGGTATGGGGTGAGCATCAGTCCTAGTGACTGCATTTAGACCTCTGTAGTCCACACAGAATCTTAATTCTTTCTTCCCACCTTGGGGATTAGCTTTGGGCACCAGTACCACTGGACTGGACCAAGGACTATCAGAGGGCTCAATTACCTTCAGGTCCAACATCTTAGCCACTTCAGCTTTGATGTTGGCCTTGACCTGGTCAGACAGCCTGTACAGCTTGTTCTTGACAGGCAAGCTGTCACCAGTGTCAACATCATGGACACACCAATTGGTGAGTCCAGGGGTCAGGGAGAACAGACTAGCAAACTGTCCCAAGACTTGCTTACAGTCTTGTTGTTGCTGATCTGTCAATTTGGGAGAGAGTACCACTCCCTCCACTGACCCATCTTTTGCCTTTGAGGACAGGAGGTCTGGCAGAGGTTCACCCTCCTCCTCCTTCCCTTCATCAGTGACCATCAGCATGGTCATGTCTGCCCTGTCCTGGTGGGGTTTCATCCTGTTTACATGTAGGATCCTGTGAGGATTCCTGGGGGTGCCAAGGTCCACCAAGTAGGTGACCTCACCTTTTTTCTCTAGGATTGGATAGGGCCCAGTCCATTTGGCCTGTAGTGCCCTAGGAGCCATGGGCTCCAAAACCCACACCAGCTGTCCTGGGTGATACTCAGGCATGGTAGCCTTTTGATCATGCCAGAGCTTCAAGAGCTCCTGACTGGCCTCCAGGTTTCTGCTTGCCTTCTTCATATACTCAGCCATGCGAGACCGCAGGCCTAGTACATAATCCAGCACATTCTCCTTGGATTCCTTGAGAAGCTTTTCCCAAGACTCTCTCACCAAGCACAATGGGCCTCTTACAGGGTGCCCAAACAGTAACTCAAAGGGGCTGAATCCAACCCCCTTCTGTGGCACCTCCCTGTAGGCAAACAGCAGGCATGGGAGGAGGACATCCCATCTCCTCCTGAGTTTGTCAGACAAACCCATGATCATGCCCTTCAGGGTCTTATTGAATCTTTCCACCAGACCATTGGTCTGTGGATGGTAGGGTGTGCTGAACTTATAAGTAACACCACACTCCTCCCACATGGCTTTCAGATAGGCTGACATAAAGTTTGTGCCCCTATCTGAGACCACCTCCTTTGGGAATCCCACTCTGGTGAACACACCAAGTAGGGCCCTAGCCACTGTGGGAGCAGTGACTGTCCGGAGGGGTATTGCCTCAGGGTACCTGGTGGCATGGTCCACTACCACCACAATGTACCTGTTACCTGAAGCAGTTGGTGGGTCTAGGGGACCAACAATGTCAATCCCCACCCTCTCAAAGGGAGTCCCAACCACTGGCAGTGGAATCAAGGGAGCCTTTGGCTTGCCCCCTGTCTTGCCACTGGCTTGACAGGTGACACAGGAGCTGCAAAACTCCCTGACTTTTTCTGACATTTCGGGCCAATAAAAATGGTTGACCAGCCTGCTCCAGGTCTTGGTCTGTCCCAAATGACCAGCTAAGGGGATATCATGGCTTAAGGTAAGGAGGAATTCTCTATACTTTTGGGGGACCACTACTCTCCTAGTAGCCCCTTCTTTAAGGGCCCTTGCCTCAGTGTAGAGAACTCCATCCTCCCAGTAAACCTTGTGGGTACCACTGGTATCCCCTTGTTCTTGCCTGGCAGCAGTCTGCCTCAGGCCCTCAAGAGTGGGACACTCTCTTTGTCCCTGGCACAAATCTTCTCTGGTGGGCCCACCTGCCCCTTGCAGTTCTGCCAAGTCAGGCAGAGTTTGCAGGGAAGGTGTCCCTCCCTCAGAGTTCAGATCCTCCCCCTCAGGGTTGGATTCTTCCTGACCCTCTGTACTTGTTGGGGCTGGCAAGCCAGACCAAGTGCCTTTTCTCTTTTTCTTGGAGGCTTGGCCCATTGTTCCAGGGTCCAAGTGTCCAGCATTCCCCTGTTGTGCCGCCTGTGACCTGGTCACAGCACACACCCATTCAGGGAGGTCCAGCATCTGTGCATGGACCCTTCTTTCCACTTCTGACCACTCAGATGCTTCAAGATCATTCCCCAGTAGACACTCTACTGGGAGGGCAGGAGCTACAGCTACTTTTTTAGGGCCAGTCACACCTCCCCATTCCAGACTCACCATAGCCATGGGATGGAGTTTGGTTCTGGTATCTGCATAAGTCACCTGGTGGAAGACACCAGGTAAGACCTGCTCTGGAGAAACCAGCTTTTCTGCGACCATTGTCACACTGGCTCCTGTATCTCTCAGAGCTTCCACTTCAGTCCCATTGACTTTAGGCCTCTGCCTATACCTCTCCATGATGGGAGGTAAGGTGGCCATAGTTGCAATGTCCACCCCACCCACGGATACTAAGGTGACCTCAGTGTACCCTGATTCCACCCCTGGGCCAACTTCCACCCCCAACCCTACACTAGCAATCCCCTGGGATTGCCCACCAGTGGGGGGCTTCTTGGAGCAGATAGCATCTCCTCTTTTATGTCCTGGCTGATGACAGACAAAACACTGGCCGGCCTTAGCAAGCTCCTGAAACTTTCCTGCTTTAGCAGGATCATAATTCTTTCCCTGATACCCTTTCCCTTTAAAAGTGAATTGGCTCGGGGCTCCCCCTCCCTGAGAAGTTTTTGGGGACTCTTGTGAGGACTCTTTGGGTTTTTTGTCATCTTTCCCCTGGTTCTTCCCCTGAGAAGAACCATGTCCTTCCTTTTTCTGATCACCCCCTGGGGGTTTCTGGTTAACCCTAGTTCTTAACCAGTCATCTGCTGCCTCCCCCAGCTCTCTGGGGTTGGTCAACCTAGAGTCTACTAGATACTGGCGGAGCCTCTCTTGGACACAATTAGTTAGAAGGTGCTCCCTCATAATCAAATTGTACAGCCCCTCAAAGGTACTTACCCTGTTGCCCTGTATCCAGCCCTCCAGTGCTTTTACTGAAATGTCCACAAAGTCCACCCAGGACTGGGTGCTTGTCTTTTGGGTGTCCCTAAACTTAAGCCTATACTGCTCTGGGGTTAGACCAAACTTTTTAGTCAAGCAACTCTTCATACTGGGGTATGAGTCTGCATCCTCCCCACTCATGGTTAGGAGCCTATCCCTCCCAGAGTTGGGAACTAACTCCCAAAGGAGTGAACCCCAGTACTGAGGCTTGACT
This sequence comes from Pleurodeles waltl, assembly GCF_031143425.1. Lineage (NCBI taxonomy): Eukaryota > Metazoa > Chordata > Amphibia > Caudata > Salamandridae > Pleurodeles > Pleurodeles waltl. The sequence continues at coordinate 1,000,549,965 of NC_090450.1, read as the reverse complement.
TTCCTCATCTGGAGGGCCCTCTCAAAGGCCCCCAGCCACTTATCTATGTCATCCCCCTCTACATAGGCAGGAACCACCCCTTTGGGTAATCTGGGGGCAAAACCCCCACCCAGGGACACCTCAGTTTCTTTCTCGCTGCCTCCATCTTTTTTTTCTTTGCTTGCCCACTTTTTCTTTTCTAGGGCAAGCTTATCTGCTTCCAAAGCTATGTAAGCTAGCTGGGCTTCCAGCTCTCTTTCTCTGATGGATGGGTTCTCTCCTCCTGAAAGGACCCCCTTCCTACCACTAGCTTTGGGTCTGCCCCTAGTGACTGTATCCACTGAGGACCGTTCCTCCTCTTCCTCACTTGGGGTCTGATGCCTTCCCTCCCCTGAAAGGTTAGAGCTAGCATCTTCCCCTTTTTCTTCCTCCTCTGGAGCTTCCTCTGTCTCTACCTCTTGGGCCTCAGCCCATGCTGTCAAGGATTTAATCAGGATTTCCTTCCTGAGATTAGTGGTTGCAGGCAACCCTCTTTCAATACACAACCCCCTAAGCTGGACTATTGTCAGTGTGGGTAGGTTAGCCAGATCAAGCTCCATGGTTCCCTAGTTTTGTGTCAACAAAACCTTTTTGCAAAAATTGGAAACAAGAATTTAGAAAAATTACAAAAATTCAATAATTGAAATTAATCCAAATTAAAAATTAAAAACAATTTTTGCACTAGGACAATTTAAAGGATTTTTAATTTGTTTTACCTAAAACTGTAACGTGATATTGAACACAAGTACAGGATCCCGTCGCTGCTTCCAATTATGTTGGAAAATGGGTTATTGGTAGGGCAGGTAGGTACCTACACCTAGCAACAAGCCACTAACCTCCACATAGGTACAGTTAGGTCTCAGTAAATTAATCCCAGCTCAACCCTTGGTAGCTTGGCAACGAGCGTCCAGGCTTAACTTAGGAGACAAAGTGTAAAGCATTCAAATATCACAAAACAGTAATTAAATAAAACACAGGAAACAGTTTAAAAATCCAAAACCAATTTATAAAAATAGCTTATATTTTTATCTTTAAAATGACACAAAAACGATTAAAATCGGTTCAGGGGAACCGGAGATATGAATTTTTAAAGTATTATTATTTTCTAGCGCTTAGAAACAAAAAAGCGCCAATCGGGTCATCTGGTTGCACCAGGACCGGGGCAAAGTCAAACTTTCAGGCCGACCGCGATGGAGCCCTGCTCGGCTACAAGTCGCGGGAGGCCTCGGTTAAAAAGTTACCTTCTGACTTAGTCTCTTTTTTGATGTTTTTCTTCCCCGGGACGAACCTGCCAGTTGAATCCGACCTCCTGGAGCCCTTGTCCGGATACGCGAAGTCGGTTTCCTTGGTGGTGATTTTTACCTTCGGACTTAGTCGTTTTTTCGAGATGAAAATCCTTCGACCGGGGTAAACCTGGATCTTGATCCGACGTCCGTGGAGCCCTTCTCGGATACGATGGCTGGGAGGTCCCGGTCAACTTTTTACCTTCGGACTTAGTCTCTTTTTTGGATGTTTTTCTTTACCGGGACGAACCACGAAGTCAGGCCGGGTCGCGGTTGAGGCAAGCCGGCTAGAATTTCCGCGTCGGGTCGGTCACTTTATGGAGCTTTTTTTCAAAAATTCTCCAATCTTTTCCAAACTTCTGGGGCTTCACCCAGATGTTCTTTTAAGGTTCTTTTGGGGTCCACAGCTCACCCCAAGGGTCCAGAAGTTCTGTGATGGTCCTTGGGAAGTGCGGACTTCAACTCCCAGAATGCACCTGGCGCAAACTCCTTTTTGGCCACTGGACAGTGGTCAGCTGGTCACTTTTTCAGGAGTTGGTGCAGGGGACTCTGGATAGCAATTTTTCACCTGTAGCAAACAGGGAGTCCCTCCTTGAACCAGTTGAAGCCAGGCAAAGTCCTTCTTGTGGTGAAGCCCAAGTGTGCAGCTGGTGCAGTCTTTCTGAGTGCAGGGTCCAGGTGCAGGCCAGGGGTCCAGCAGGGCAGTCCTTCTTCTCCTTGTAGTTCCTTCTTCTTGAAATTTGGTGGGGATCTGAGGCGTGGGTGCAGGTCTGCCAGTTTTATCCTTGCTCCTGGGTGAAAAGCAGGGGGGCCCTGGTTCTCCAATCAGGGACAGGGTCGTCCCCCTGTGATGACCACTTCCTGGGAAGTGTGGCAAAAATCCATCCCAGAAGGCAACAGTCTCTAAAAATCCAACATGGATGAATCTGATTTTTGGAGGTTACATCTGGCTGAGCCCACCCACTGGTGTGGCTAAAAATCATAAACACACCCCTCTCCTGCCCTCTCCTAATCTAATCAAGGGGGCACCTAATTGTCTGGGGTTGCAGGATGTGGGGGTGTTGCTGGGTGCTGCAAATGTCCTTCTCTGCCTTTGAAGACCAGTTTGGCAGCCCTCCCCCTTCCTGCCTCACCATCTGCTGAGGGGAGATTCTCTCCCCCAAGCACATTCCTTTGTGTGAAGTCAGGCCACTTCACACCTCATCAAGGTAGCCTGGCAGAAGCTGCTGCAGGCTGGCCAATCAGAGCACAGCAGCAAAAACAATGCAGAGCTGAAATTGGCAACTTTTTAGGTAAAGTCTAAACTTTTTACCTGGACAAGTTATATTAAATCCCACAACTGGAAGTTGTGGGATTTATTACAACAATCAATTTGATACCAAATTCTTGGTATGTAACATTTAAGGAGACTTTAAAATTTAAAATAAAGTCTGCCCATTCTAGCCTATGAAGGCCATTTACTTCAATGAGGGAAAAACGAATTTGGCTGTTTTTACCTCACCAGGGCTTATAAATCTATTTTTATAAAGTCCCTGCTTATAGTTACATGGCACCCAGCCCTAGGGGCACATAGGGCACACCTTAGGGGTGACTTATATGTAAAAATAAGGTAGTTTAAGACTTTGGAAGTACCTTTAATTCCAAAGACGAATTTGCATATAACTTTAATTTAAAAGCAGCCAGCAAGGCAGGCTTGCTTTTAAAATGACACTGGGCACCTCAGCAATGCACCTAGGTGTGCACCACCTATGCTGTGGTCCCTAAACCTACATGCCCTACCATATACTAGGGACTTATAGGTAGGTTAACTTAGCCAATTATAATTAGCCTAATTTGCATATCCATTTTACACAGAGCACTGGCCCTGGGACTGGTAAGCAGTACCCAGGGCACAGCCAAGAGTCAGTAACACCAGTACCTATCCAGAAAGAGTGGGGGTGATCAGGCAAAAAAAAAGGACTTTCCTACACCAGAGAACTGGAGTTGCACCCTAGGCCATCCTCCCCCATTGACATTTAATGGAGTATCCCCCCAATGCAAATACATTAAGCACACTGACATTGGCATTTAGCGGAGTGTCCCTACAGTGAAAAGACAGTAAGCACACTGACTCTCCCTCACATGTGTACATCCCTCTCATGAGACCTGCTCCAGGTCACAACCCACTCTGCATAGTTCCTCCTGCACCAGGCTTAGCTAAGCACAGTTCTTGGGCCCCGCAAACCAGGAATCCTCCTCCCACAGCCCTCACATGGGTGCACATCCATGTGCACACATGATCACATGTAACCCGCCCGGGGCCTCCTGTCCTTGCTGCATCACAGCAGTCCTTCCTTAGCACGGCGGCACTGGCGGTAAACATGCGCAGTCCATTTTACCATGTGTTTACTGTGCATGAGCCCCCTCATAGGATGCTCCCTCACAGTAAAAAGTCAAAAACCAGGTGGTCAAAAAGCAAAAAATCTGGGCAGACCTGATGGTCAGAACCATCCTCTAACACTTCCATCCTTTAGTGCTCTGTTTATTGACTATAGTTAGAATATCTTTGGAGTCACCTGTTTTTTTCATTGTGTAGAAATTTCATAAGTGCAAGATTAAAAAAACACTTAATCATTAGGTGTTACAACAAAATATTGTTGAATAAATATTTTAGACACAAACATTGCGTCTTAAATATGGTGATGTCAAAAATATAGTGGCTCAGAATGCTGCGTTTAAGATTTTCTTTTTTTAAATATTTTAAATGTTGACAAGAGTATAGTTGTGAGTTATATTGTTTTATTTTGATTGTTTTAGTGCACATTCTGTATTTTTTATTTTATTGCATTTGTTGGAAAATGTTTGTATTTGTGAGAGTAACAATTTTAGGACCTGGATATTGGTTTATTGCATGATAGATTGAGAAGTAATGTAATGTTTTTAATTTTAGCACTTCACATTTTGTTTGAAATTGCTCTCTTTATTTTTGTTTACAATCGTTTAAATATGTTTTGAATATTTTTAATTGAAATTAGATACTTTTATTATTATTATTATTATTAGTTTCTTTTTTATTTTATAAAGTTAAACCTTTTATATGTAAATTGTTTGAAAACATTTTTTGAATGTATTATTGTGACACTTATTAATCTGATTAAAGTTTTTTTGCTGCCGGGTAATTTAAACTATTTTTATATTACGGTGAATATTCGAGTTCACTTAATCTTAATAAATTTATTTTTTTGATTTAATTTGTTCTTTTTTTTTGTATTCTGAGTTTTAAATATATATTATTTAATTGTATATTTTATATTTTTTCTCTTTTCATAATTGTATTTACATTATTTCATTAAAAAATATATTATAGATGTCAGTTTATATTTAAGTAAATTATTGTTATATATTTTGTTTTTTAGTAGTCATCTCATTTCTCTAGTGTATTCTTTTTTAGTAAAGTGTATATTACAAATTTGTGATATTAACTTTTAAATTTAAAAATACAGTATTTTTCTTAATGTCTTTACGTTTGGAGTGAGAATAATTAATTGTACCCTGCCAGGCCAACACTTTCCCCATTATGGTTAACTTTGGAGTGGGAATAGTAAATCTGAGAACCTCAAAGTCTAATGTTTTGCTTAATGTGATTACATTTGGAGTGATTACATTTCGAGTAAAAGATTACATTTGGAGTAAGAGACACTGGCTTGGAGAGAGAGTCAAAAAGAGACTCAAGACCTGGCTCTGACAGAGACATACACCCGAGCGCCCAGATACCCCCAGGGGTGACAGTGACGAGCTGTACAAATGACTGACTGATTGATTAAGTGGGAATAGTAAATCTGAACCCCAACTTCCAACACTTTAACCAATGTGCCCAAGTCTGAAATGAGAATAGTAAATTTGACCCCACAAAAGTCCAGCACTTTCCCCAATGTGGTTAGGTTTGTAGTGTTTTATACATAGTTTAAACATCTCTTTGCATATATATTTTTTTTATATCTTTTTTTGTGTATTTTCAAGAAAAAAAACATTTTTCTCATTGACTTGCACTCATTCAGTCTCACTCACTCTCAGGCACTCACTTTACTCTCACAATGACTCACTCATGCTCTCTCTCTCACTCACACTCATTTGGGCTTAGTGTTACTCTCAGCCACTCATTCTAACTCAGTCTCACTTATTTTAATTTACCCTGGATCACTCATTCTCCATCACATTTACACTCACTCACTGTCACTCGCTCTTACTTATTCTCACGCACACTCTTTAATGCTCAGTCACACCCATTCTTACTTATTCAATCTCCATCACTTCGTATAACTCACTTGCAGTCACTCCTACTGTCACTCAATCGCAGACACTTTGACTCACTCATGCTCACTTACTGAAACTGAAACTCACTCATTGTCACTCATGACCTGTCACTCACTATCAGTCACATACACACGTGTTCACACATACAAACACACACCTGTACACATGTAAATGACATATGTTTTTAAAGTCATTTATTTTCACTTCTCTCAGATGCCCATGAGTAGCTGGCCTACCCTTCACTATTCTAAGAATAAACACTGAGCATAAGACAAAGGGGGTGAATTCACGACGTCCCTATGAGAGTGGACGTTTTGCGCCTGTGTAAACGGCAGTCACTGAAAGGACCCAAAGTCAGGCCCATTTGTTAGCCCATAGCTCCTGAAGCCTGCACAGTAAACAATGGGGGACAGCTGTGAAGGAGGGTAGCCCACAGATGTGTAGCGCTGCATTTTATCAGCTGCAAGGTGTGCGCTTCTGCTGCGAATGTTTGATGAACCCCCGCCCCCCCTTCTGTCTGCACGCAGCCAATCAATCAATCAATCAACCAAATCAAACTGGAATTGTATAGCGCTGCTAGTACCCGTAGGGTATCTAGGCGCTTGAGGGTCTCAGGGGCTCATTGACAGCCAGGTCTTCAGTGCCCTGTGCATGTGTGGCCCCTCGAGCATGTGACCCCGGCGCTGCCGTTGTTTAAACTGCTGTGCTTCGAGCGCTTACGCAACTTCTAGGCGCATGGACAATAAAAGAGCACGCTGCCGTTACTATGAATAAACAGAATCATCTGAAAGGCCTCATCTTCATTCTGATGTGTCGTGTGTGTCGAAGTGAACTCTTTGCAATGGGAAGGTAATTGCAGCGCCGCCGAATTACTGACTGAAAATGACTGCTCTCGAGCAAGGAGCGCCTGCGAGAAGACCCACAGGGGCCCCAGAGGGCCACCCCCGCCTCCAAACCCGGCGCCTCGGTCCCCAGCGGCGCATCCGCCCCTCGAGGCGCCTACGCGCCCAGAAACAGACTCATTACCTTCCGAGCTGCACCAATTGTCTGCCTAATTTGCTGTGATTTCTGCATCGCAGCAGGGCCGTTTGGGCCTTCCAAGCCCGCGCATTTCATTCGTACAGAGATTCGCTTTCTGAGCTCTTTAATGCGTTCATTTCTATTGTGGACGGCGCTGAGCACCGATAATGTGTCCTTCCGCCCTGCAGTGAGGTCGCGGGGTATTTAAGCAGTGGTAAATGCGTGGGTTTTATCTGATGGAGCCTTGAGGAGTGCCCATGGCGGGGGCTGTTCTTTGACCCTAAAGTTCATCTCCTTCAGTGTGTCTGCTGAGACCTGTTTCTGGCCTTAAATACAAGATTTCTGCAGGGGACCTAAGTAGGGCAGTGAGGGAATGACCCTCAGCCCCTCACTTCGGAGCAGGTGAACTCTGTACTGCCAACAGAAGCTCTTCTAACGACCTCCAGCCCCAGCCCATCTGGATGTGTGTCTTGATCACCATGGCAACACCAGCATCTTCCAATTTAACCATGTGTTAGCCGTGTGGCCCACAGGCTGTAGTGTCAGAAACATGACCCATCACTACCACATCCCATCGATGGCCATTTCAAGACACAGACGGCCAAATTTATGGCAAAGTGTTGCAGTGCACCGCAGCAAATAACAAGAAGAGAGAAATTTATTTGTCTTACGCCTCCCCTGGCAGTTTACAAGTTCTTGTAAATCTGGGGATGCATCAAAGTCCATGGGAGTTGCTTGGGAACACAAATGCAGTCCCTGGGGAACGCCTCCCTAGCGTAGAGCAATACGTCAGATTTTTGAAGCCATTCAAAGCCACACAAAGTAGCTTTGCCTGGGTTCAAAAATCAGACTTAGAGGTTTGTGTCACGCATATAGCACATTGCGTGGTTCAAGCATAATTCAAAATAAATATGCCCCAGAGGCTATAGTAACATTAGTGCTGCACAGAGGGCAGGAAGAGATAGTGATGAGACATGTCTCTCTCTCATGCGGCAAGTCAGCTGTGGGGGAGGTGGACTGACCCAGGAGGACACTAAGGACCTGATTCACAGACCTGTCTTGAATGGGTGGGTGGCACTTACCCTTTGAAATCCAAAAGTAGTCAGGAGTGTGCAAAGAGCGATGCAACAGAGAAATCTGTGTGAATCAGGCCCTAAGAGAGTACCTGAGAGGTATGTGCCTCAAAAGCCAAGCAGCATACGGCTGAGGCAGTCACAAGAGAAACTCCTTCTCGGAGGCACTGGTTTTTTAACATTCTCCCAGTCTGCACACAGAACAATCCAGTGCTGACATCCGTAATGATAACCTTCAGAGCCAGTTGTAACATGGTCCGTGCACTTTGAGACACCTGATGATTCTCTGATGCCGAACATCATTATTTCTTTCATTCAGAGGCAGAATGAGATAGCTGTTTACAGGGGTCTACATGGTGCAGCAGGTGCAGTAGCGTTATGTGCTTCCTATTTTAGTAATAGGACTGCGTGTTAGGACAGCAGCACCACCGAGCATGGGAGACTGAGTACATCCCATGTCATATGGCAACTGTCGGCCTAACTCCTGGCTAGCTCACAGTGCCTCACTGTGAGAAAGTAGCCTCTTTCTAGAATAGTTACCCCCACTTTTGGCCTGTTTGTGAGTGTATGTCAGTGTGTTTTTACTGTGTCACTGGGATCCTGCTAGCCAGGACCCCAGTGCTCATAGTTTGTGGCCTAATATGTATGTTGTCAGTAGTGCTTGACTGTGTCACTGAGGCTCTGCTAACCAGAATCTCAGTGCTTATGCAGTCTCTGCTTTTAAATTAGTCACTGTAGGCTAGTGACTTCACTTACCAATTTCAATTGGCACACTGGACCCACCTTATAAGTCCCTAGTATATGGTACCTAGGTACCCAGGGCATTGGGGTTCCAGGAGATCCATATGGGCTGCAGCATTTCTTTTGCCACCCATAGAGAGCTCAGACAAACCCTTCCACAGGCCTGCCACTGCAGACTGCATGAAATAATGCACAGGTTATTTCACAGCCATTTTCACTGCACTTACGTAACTTATAAGTCACCTATATGTCTAACCTTCACTTGCTGATGGTTAGGTGCAAAGTTACTAAGTGTGAGGACACCCTTGCACTAGCAAAGGTGCCCCCACATAGTTCAGGGCCATTTCCCTGGACTTTGTGAGTGTGGGGACGCCATTACAAACGTGCACTACATATAGGTCAATACCTATATATAGCTTCACAATGGTAACTCCTAATATGGCCATGTAACATGTCTAAGATCATGGAATTGTCCCCCATTCCAAATCTGGTATTGGGGAGCCAATTCCATGTATCTTGAGGGCTCCACCATGGACCCCCAGTACTACCAAGCCAGCTCTCTGAGGCTTGCACTGCAGCTACAGCTTCTGCCACCTCATAGACAGGGTTCTGCCCCCCTGGGGTCTGGGCAGCCCAGTCCCAGGAAGGCAGAACAAAGCATTTTCTCTAGGAGCAGGGTGTTACACACTCTCCCTTTGGAAATAGGTGTTACAGGCTGGGGAGGGGTAGACTCCCTCAGCCTCTGGAAATGCTTTGATGGGCACAGATAGTGCCGTCCTTGCATTAGCCAGTCTATACCAGTTCAGGGACCCCTTGTCCCCTGCTCTGGCACAAAACTGGACAAAGGAAAGGGAAGTAACCACTCCCCTGTCAATCACCACCCTGGGGGTGGTGCCCAAAGCTCCTCCAGTGTGTCCCAGACTTCATCCATCTTGCTTTGCAAGGTGTGGAGGCACTCTGGAGGCCTCTGAGTGGCTAGTGTCAGCAGTGAAGTCAGAGACCCCTCCTGATAGGTCCATATCTGATAAGGTAGTCAATTTCCCTCTCAGGGCTATTTAGGGTCTCTCCTGTGGGTTCTCTTCAGATTCTGCTTGCAAGTTTCCTTCAGGAATCCTCTGCAACAACTTCATCATCTTCTGACCTCGGATTAAACCACAGCCTGCTCCAAGAACCGCTGAAACTGCAACAAAGTATCCACAAGAGATACTTTTCTTCAGCAACCTCAACTCCAAGTCAGCAACTGCAACAGTTTTCACGGTGTGCACGCTCTGAGGACTCCCTGTCTTCATCTTGCACCAGAAGGACCGAAGAAATCTCCAGTGGGGCGACGGAGTCACTCCCCTGCTCCAGCAGGCACCTTCCAAGATGACGACCAGTACCCTTGGACTCCTCTCACAGTGATGAGCATGCTCCTAAGGACACAGAGGGTGGACGTCATCGACATAGGCTGTCCTGAGGTCCTGCTGATGCAATTTGGAGGAGGTAAGCCCTTGCCTTCCCAGAGAGCGACAGTACCCCTGTGTATTGTGTCTTCTTCACCTCCTGAGGCCTATGTGCACTATTTGCAAAATTCCTTTGTGCACAGCCTGGCTCAGGTCCCCAGCTCACCATCCTGTGACGCTCAACTTGCTGAGTTGCTCTCCGGTGGTGTGGGACCTTCCTTTTTTGTGCTGCATCAACCAAGTTTTTCACCTCTTTTGTCCCCGTGTCCTCGGACTCCCAAGGGTACTGGCTGGCATCCTGAGGGCTCTATAAAGTGCTGAGAGCCCCCTCTTCCTCCTCACACAAAGTTGAGGCCCCCACATCCCTCTTGGGTCCATCCACCATCATTTTGACGCAAAATGCACTTTTGTCGTAGCCAAGGTTTGTTGGTGACTTTCAACACGAAATCACATCTGCTACGGTCTTCATGTTGTGGGACATCCTTTGCATTATGCAGGAAACCGCAGGCATCTTCCTAGGATGCATTTCTGCAGTCTTCGACTAACCGTGGACTCTTCTTTTGCACCCTCTTCTGGGTTTGCAGGGGCTCCTGTCCTTCCTGGAACTTCTTTCAACTTCTGGACTTGGTTCCTTTCCTTTGCAGGTCTTCAGGTCCAGGAATCCAGGAGTTGTTCTTTGCAGACTTGTTTGGTTGCTGCAAAATCCTAATCACAAGGTGTAGTGAGTCCTAAGGAAACTTGCAGTACTTTACTCCTGCTTTTCTGGGCTCTGTGGTGCGGTAATTTACTTACCTTTACTGTATTCTTTCTCTCCCACCGATTCTGCACACACTACACTTGTCTAGGGGGGAATTCGTGATTTGCATTCCACTTTCTTAGTATATGGTTTGTGTTGCCCCTAGACCTATTTTCTCCCTTTGCAATCTATAGGATTTCCTATTGCTTGCATTGTTCTATGACTATTTACTTGTCCAATTTTGGTGTCTAGTGTATTTATTGTGTATAATACTTTCCTCTAGAAGGAGTATTGTCTCTAAGATATTTTTGGTACTGTGTCCCCCAAATATATACCTTTTTTTTATATAACACTGAGTATTGTCTTTACTTGTGTATAAGTACTGTGTAACTATAAGTGATATTGCAGGAGCTTTGCATGTCTCCTAATTCAGCCTAAGCTGCTCTTCTATAGCTACCTCTATCAGCCTAAGCTGCTAGAACACTACTATGTTTCACTAATAAGGGATAACTGGACCTGGTATAAGGTGTAAGTACCCAAGGTACCCACTACAAACCAGGCCAGCCTCCTACACTCGCCCTGACCACCAACCCAGTCAGAGCAGTAGGTGATTACGGCAACTTCAGCATTGTACTCTTACTCCTTAGGGAAGTCCTGGAAACAGATCATACTCCTTTCATTCAGTTACTCATGCACACCACGGTGAAACCCAAAATGTGAAATCAGATTTCAATACATTTATTGAAGTAATCACATTTGAGTAAAGAAAGCATGTGCGGCGATAATTAGGCAGATGAAACAAAGCACAGTAACCAACATGACAGCAAGAGTGAAGAGGATGAACAACCTCACCATATTGCATGTTGTTAGAGAGTCTAGATGTTTCTACCAAACCCTTATGTCCAAGTCTGAGAGCATAGTGGTTGTAACCCTCTGCCTTTCCCAATTTAAGGGATTATCCCCAATTGCATACCTGAGTCGAATAACAGGGTTCTGCCTTTGAAGCAGATTGGAATCTATTCATGGGGCTGATATGGCAGCGCCAACATCAGTGAACCTGTTGGTTGGAAGGAAGGCGTACCAGGATGGTCATGACTGAAATGCTCTCTGCCCTCTTTGGGTCTAAGTGCAGGTTATATAATGACCCATACTCGTTCGGACCCCAGGTCTGATGTAATACTGTGTCTCGGAGATAGAAGCTTCCTCCTGGCTCGCAACACAAGTTAACATATCATGTACTGTATGTACCAGCCTTGGACAAGGAGTACAGATTACACATGGCACAAGACTGTTTAAATGTGCAGCATGAACTTTGCCTTCCTAGAAGAAGCAGCTGATAAAATATGTAAAAGCAAATGCTAAAAACAGGCTTCTTATAATATGAATAAAGTCATGTATGAAAGAAAGCAAAGACACAAGTCATGAAACGAAGGTAAAAGTGGGGTGTCAAACCCAGGTACTAAAAGGGCCTTACAACAGTAACAGCATTCCCTTGGGTCGAGGGGACCACTATACCTAAATGATGGCTCTTTTGTACTACCTAACCACACAGGAACCATTTTGAGGCCCATAGCGCACTTTCTACACCATGGACCAGTGACTCCAGAAGACCAGACGAGACGCACAGTGTTCATCACATGTCAATTTCAGCAAGCTAAGCAAGGCCATCCTGCCTTGTGTCAAAAAGATGTGACTATTCCCAGCTCTGAGGCTCAGTTGAATGCCCACAGATGCACCAGAGTATGATTCTCTCACAACTTCCTTGTGCAGTTTTCTCCTTTATCATTAATTTATTTAATTGTGGAAGAAAGAATGCCTGTCCTGTTTTTTGTGTTTATTTTTTTCTAGATTTTAGTGGTGTTTTCTCAGTGTTTCCTAACTTTTTTAAATCATTGCTTGTCAGTCTTTATGCAGCTGCTTAACCCAAGAAACTGTTTTTTTCAGCGTTTTCAAAACGTGTTGTTTTTGACAAGGATTTTTAAAAAGCACATATTTAATTTAAAAGAGAAGAAATAAAATTCACTCTCACCTTTCTTTGAATAGCATTTTAATTTATGGTTGTGCAAGTGTTTATCAGTATTTGTATGTTTACACTGATGAAGGCCGTTTCACTTTTGGTTGGGTTTTATCATTTATTATAGTCTCAAACCTAAAGCAGGATAGGCTACATTTGATGTATGTAAATTGACTCAGTAAATATTAACAGCAATGCACACTTTTTACTTTATGCAAGTTCTAGAGGAAAAAAACTCAAGCAACAACCTGTAAAAAGAAACGGGCCACTGCAACACAATAGCATGTGCAATATGTGCTCTTTTCTTTAACTGAAGGTGCAGTTTAAATACAAACTGAAAGAATATGTATGTAGTGAGCCTTGTCTTAATATAAATCTGTAAAGAGCAACGACCAACCCAATGCATCTTGTCGCTAACGATAGACAGATGAAAAAAATAGATTTCAGAAGAAAAAAAAGGAAAGCCTTAAGCCTTATTCAAAAACCAAGAAGGGAGAAGGTATATTTCAGATGAGGAGTAAACCTGATCCATTCATTGCATTCATGGTAAAACCCAAGGCTCAATGTAAAACTCTTTGACCTTTTCATGCCTTAATCATTTATTTCCTCAGATAAGTTGTAAAACTTTAGTTGAAGATATCTTCCTTTTCTCTATTAAGCTGTAGAGCATCATCGTGTCTCTTCAGGGAAAACAAGTTATATAAATGTATGCACCAGGCACTCTGATATTTTATATGCAGCCTTGTATTGTGGAGGAACCGAAGGATACCCTGAATCCATAAAGTTTGCTGGTACAATTTGTACTAAGTTGCCAGACTGAGACGTGTGATTGAATCACATCTGGTTGTTGAAGAAGTAGTCCTTACCTAATTCTAGGTCGATTTCTCAATGTTTCTATATACTTTACAAGCCAGTGCGTTATACATTTAACACAGTTTACCAAGTTAGTTCTGGAAAATTAGATAAGCACACAGCATTGTATTTTCTCATCCAACAAGAGACAAGAAGAGAGCACACCTGTTACTGAATTGCTGGCTCGGGATAAGACATTTTGACTTCCAAACTAGGCCAAATTGTGTGATCCTGACCACAGACCTTTCTGTCATGAACCTCCATAATTCGTGTGCATGGACAAGTGAATTAGCCCTCTTCAAAGGAATTTGTATGCATGTACTTTACTCTAATGTAAAGTATCCCTATTATTATTGACAACCGATAAAGGAGTCGTAAAACAGTTTTTGGGCTCAAGCTTTGAAAAGTCTTCAGGGTGCTCTTTTGTGCAATTTTATAACTGCACATTTATAAACTATTCATTTTAGTAAACCTTCCCCCACTGGCTTGCTTCAGTTATTACGGTCATGTCAGACCCTTGGCTTGGACAACCTTCATAATGTGGTGGCATGCACACTTCTAATGTCAGGTACAGCCTAACACATGACTGACTCTTCTCAGCTTACTGTACGGGTATGCAAAGGAGTGAAGTCAATTACCTTACAACTTTGCAATTTAGTTTCTAAAAATCTTATAGGATTGTTAGGCACTAAGCTTGTAATGATTAAGAAAGAATAAAAGCAGAGTGCTTCCCTGTATTAAAAGTTATGTCTTCCTGAGGAGCTAAGAGGGGCATTAGGCATCAGTCCTCCATCAAACATTCCATCCCTACCCCTCGAATTGTCTCATGCCTCATTTCCTGACTCTGTCTCCCAGAGACCTCCTTGGGCAAGCTCTAACCACACAGGAGCCCCAGGTGACACCCCAAACCATGCCCCCCTCCTTCATTCCACCTCTTTTCATCCCATTGGGTTTTCTGCTGAACCCCCACCCTCAACATGTCATGCTCTTAATCATTGAGGCATCTTGAGGCTGGAAAGCAGCCCAGTTGTGCAGGAATACTCTGCAATGATGAAGCCAGGGAACTTTGCTTATCTTTGCTGAATCGAAGGGGCAGATTTACTAATATTTCATGCAATGCAGCATAGCAACCAAAGTTACTGTGGTGTGTTGTATGAGAGGGAGAGAGCTGGTCAATGCCATATCTACAGTACTAAGAGATGATGTTGCTGGTCTCTACCCAAGCACCAGCACACAATTAGGCTGCCAAATGCCACGCATGCACTTTTTCACCATCATGGAACGGTGTGTGATGTCTAACATAGGTTTTCTACTAGAAAGTATCCTTTCAGTAGAAAATTCAATGGTCAAAACAGATTTTCAACTTTTCCTACTTTGTATGTGTGCTGTAGAGCGCCGTACACATGCAAAGTTGGAAAACGATTGGAGAAAAAAAAACTTTCTCCTACTTTGTGCATGCCTCAAGGAGTCATATTTTTTGGAGCAAAGCCCTGTTTACTAGCTTTAGTAGATAAGGCTTTGCATGAAAACCACGGGTTGTTGTATGGGTAATCCAATGTACCACCCATGGAACACCCTCTTGATGCAAAGTAACACAAAGTACCACAATGCCATGTTTGTATTTGCACTATTTATGGATAAGTAGTACTCATTCTATTTGTCTATGGCCCAGGCCACCTCTGAATGGTGGATGATGCTCTACCATTTAAACATCTGTAAACCTTTCAAATAAGAGGGGGGAACAGTGGCTGATGTGAACGGGGCCTCGTTATTGCATTGGGTGGGAGTGAAATAAAAGCATCACGAATTACCATCCCAGCAGCTGGTGCGGGGCACAGATCACCTTCGAAGGGAGATCACGCCCCAGGGTGCCACATCCCCACTGAGAACCCAGCGCCTCATCTCCCTGGAGCGGCCGCCTCGACGCACATCATCGTCATATCTGGACCAATTGCCTGCCCACATCTCCCATCGTTTCTGGTTTACTGTGAGGTTATTTTTATAAGCGAGATGTGTTCGAAGAAATTGATTTTCATTTCGTTGAACGATGCGGCTTATGAGAACTGTAACATATTTATTTCGATTGGCGCCTAAGTGTGGTACAAATAGGGCCCCTCCTCGCCTTTCGATTATTAAATCTAGCTCTCTGCTGGGTGCATGTGTTTTAGCCAATCATCTGTTCATCTATTTTCACAAACAACTCATTGTTTGCTTTGATGTATTCTGTCTGTGACTCTGCAAAGCGCTGATGCGTATAACCGAGCTGGGACAAAACGTCTCTTTGTAGGGAAGGAAGCCTGGTACAGAAAAGACGACAGCATGGGGGGACAGGTGAATCAGTGCCATCACTTGTGAGCCTTTCAAGCCCATCCTCTAGGAGGCGCCAGAGGCTCGTGCAGGGCCTCGGTCTTCCCGATGGCCTCCCTGCCTCTGTCCTCCACCAGAGGAAAGTCACTCAAACACCAACAAGGGACAGGTAATATACAGCGAAAAGGACGGAATATGTGCTATTTATTTGCTCATAAACAATCTCAACTTCGTATTGTTTTTAATCCATTTTTATTTTTCTTGAATTGTGATTATTTGGAATGGATTGATGAAAAGGGTGTGAATTAAAAATTGTACAATATATTCTGCACCTTAATGATGTAAGAATAATATTAGAATAGATCGAAACTTTTTTAAGATGTGGATGAAGTTTTAATGTGGTACTAATCATAATAGTCAGATACAAGAATAAATTAATATTTTTATAATAATATATCGAGACAGAGCCGTTTTTGTTTATTTAAACGAATATATTGTAATCATGTTTCTGTATATCATTAAATGGAGTTGAGATTGTTTATGAACAAATGAATAGCATATATTGTTTGTGAATCCAGGGTGGCAATTAAAGGGTGTGACTTGAGAGACATATATTTACCACGAGGGAACCCCTCCTCCCCACCCCTGACACCGACTGCCAGTCATCTGCACCCCTGTACCCCTCGACCCCTGCAGGAGATTTGTCCCCCCAAAGGCACCGCAAGAACACTTTGGAAACATCTGATCACACTCCAAAGGATAAACTCGCCCAGACCCCCCTTTCCAGCTCACCCCAGACTTTAACCCGCTGCAGTGGTTCTCCGGGCATTCCTCCTCCAGAACCAGGGACATCTTGAGGATTTGGGGGGCCTGGGGCAGAATGTATTTTGGGGGCCCCTGTTCGGAACAGCTTTGAAGTTATGATGCAATTTCGGCTCTTCAAGCCCTTTGTCCAGGTCACTGACAGTCACATACACACTGGTCTAAAGTGTGTTTACATCTGGTATTCAGGGATTGTGACGTGTGTCTTCTACATTGTAACACAACAGCAGCTCACTCATATTACTGCAAATAATCTCTGTGACACCCTCACCTTTCTCGCAAGTGAGGTCCTGTTTTGATATAAAATAAACTTGTTTATGGATGATGCATTAAAAACATAAACAAAACATTTCTCTGAAAATGCCTGTAATATACTCTCACACAGCACCCACATTAAAATAAATTAAAGGGAAACGAAATTTAAAATAATCTGTTTAAGCATTACTTAAGGCCATCACGACAAGACTGCCGAACACACCTGGCTCTATCAGGGCCCCCCTAAGGCTGGGGCCCTGGGCCCTAACTACTTTGCTCATGCCTTAAAACGTCTTTTTTCAGGTCAAAACTTTGCACAAACTAATCAAGCTCATGAGTGCAGCATCATAATAAGGCCCACTCATAAACCTACCTAGGACCAGGGAACTTCTATGGTTCTCCACCAC
The DNA here is from genome assembly GCF_031143425.1 of Pleurodeles waltl. Classification (NCBI taxonomy): domain Eukaryota; kingdom Metazoa; phylum Chordata; class Amphibia; order Caudata; family Salamandridae; genus Pleurodeles; species Pleurodeles waltl. The sequence goes on along the minus strand of NC_090450.1, from coordinate 1,000,532,702 downwards.
AACACTCCCTTATTGCCTAAAGTCTACTTGGCTGTTGCATTTGCTGGCATTGCCCCAAGCTCTGGAAAATGGGTCTATGCCTAATTCCTTCCCCCACACAGTTGGTTGACTAGCTTCCTTCTGTTCATCGCCAGCCCATCCGTCCCTCCCCCTTTCCTTGACAAACACCCAAGAAGTTCCTTCGGGGTTCCAAGTTCACCAAAGTCTCACTTGTCTGGGAAGCTCCTTGAAGAGGGAGCTACTTGAATGGGGAGCTACCTGGCAGAGGGGTAAGATTGCACATTTCCACTTCCAGGTTAGCACAAAACCCAAAGAGTAACCCCCAGGGCACCACATGCACACACTCTGATCTCTGACTGGACACACAATCTGTCACAAAGAGTAGAGGAATCTGTTTCCCCTGAGTGCGACCAGATGCTGCCTAGGTCAGCGAGTGAGTGAGTGTGCATTCACTTATACTGAGTAAACATCAAATAAAATGTACTGATGTGATACTAAAAGAAATAACTCCAGGACTGCTCATCTATAAGCAGAAAATCAGATGGATTTTAGAGATGTTGGGGTGTATTTTGATAGCCACCTGCCCCCTCTCCCCCCTTCGCCCCGACCCCCCCGGACCACCCAAGACACTCTTGGCACACTGGCCCTCATTCCAAGACGATTGATAATCCCAATTTAGGCACGAACAAGAGTTTGTGTCCGAACTGGGTTTCAAAGTAGTTTGCAGGTTCACACAACCCTCATCAGGTCATGCCTGGAGGACCGTGGGAGGGACCATGGTGCACACCTCTGGAAGAGAAGAACACATGTCTTTATCCTCAATCCCATGGCACGGAACTTGGAATTAGAAGGCGAAACCACATATTGTACATTCTAGTTGTGTGCAAAATTTTCATAATTTGTTTTACATAATTATGTGAACATTTGGAAACACTTCACAAAGTTATTTGAAAGTGCACAACATTATGAGAATTTATTTGGAACACAAGTCTGGCATTTTGCACAAACTGCATCCTTGCATACAAAACGGATGTGAGGAGGAGCTTTGCTCTAAAGAAATGGAGAAAAAAGACAAGTGCTGCGTACGAGAGCTGCAGGTGTTCTGTTTATTTGCTGTGTTCCCTCGCTCCTGCGGCAGCATTTTTACGTGAGTAACCGCAATTAACCACGAGCCTCAACTTCAGATAATTTCGCGCAAGAACCATCGCACAAAATTCCAGAAAACATCTGAATTACAGCAGCATAATGTAAATGTCATTTCTTCTGGACCTAGTAAATTCCACACCCTTGGGTGCTGATATTACCATGTACGCTCCTCCCCAAGTATCGGCCACCTCAGAAGGAAGACTTCCGGCCCAGCACGAGGAACAGGAAACAAACTGTTTCCTGAGTCTGTCTCCCCACCAGAATCCGTGTATTGCTGAGCCATCTTCGAAGTGTTCCCTCTGCAGGCAGTATCTCGAGCCTTCATCACCTAACAGGTGTATCCACCTTGCAGAGAGCTGTGCAGGGTCAGACCTCCCCTGGGCATGTCACCTTGCAGAGAGCTGTGCAGGACCCGACCTCCCATTGGCATGTCACCTTTCAGGGAGTTGTGCAGGCTCAGACCTCCCCTGGGCATGTCACCTTGCAGAGAGCTGTGCAGGCTCAGACATTCCCTCCGCAAGTCAGCTTGTAGAGAGCTGTGCAGGCTCAGACATCCTCTAGGCATGTCGTCTTGCAGAGAGCTGTGCAGGTCCAGACCTCCCCTGGGCATGTCACCTTGTGGAGAGTTGTGCAGGCTCAGACACCCCCTGGGCATGTCTCCTTGCAGAGAGCTGTGCAGGCTCAGGCATCCCTTGGGCATGCCTCCTTGCAGAGAGCTGTGTAGACTCAGACATCGCCTGGTCATGTCAGCTTAGCTGTGCAGGCTCAGACCTCCCCTGGGCATGTCAGCTTGCACAGAGCTGTGCAGGCTTAGACATCCTCTGGACATGTCAGGTTGCAGAGTGCTGTGCAGGCTCAGACATCTCCTGGGCATGTCACCTTTCAGAGAGTTGTGCATGGTCAGACTTCCCCTCCGCAAGTCAGCTTGTAGAGAGCTGTGCAGGCTCAGACATCCTCTAGGCATGTCATCTTGCAGAGAGCTGTGCAGGTCCAGACAACCCCTGGGCATGTCACCTTGCAGAGAGCTGTGCAGGGTCAGACCTCCCCTGGGCATGTCACCTTGTGGAGAGCTGTGCAGGCTCAGACACCCCCTGGGCATGTCTCCTTGCAGAGAGCTGTGCAGGCCCAGACATCCCTTGGGCATGCCTCCTTGCAGAGAGCTGTGTAGACTCAGACATCCCCGGGTCATGTCAGCTTAGCTGTGCAGGCTCAGACCTCCCCTGGGCATGTCACCTTGCAGAGAGCTGTGCAGGCTCAGATATCCCCTGGGCATCTCACCTTGCAGGGAGCTGTGCAGTCTCAGGCCTCCCCTCTGCATGTCAGATTGCAGAGAGCTGTGCAGGCTCAGACATCCCCTGGGCATGTCAGCTTGCAGGGAGCTGTGTAGGCTCAAACATCCCCTGGGCATATCAGTTTGCAGAGAGCTGTTTAGGCTAAGACTTCCCCTGGATATGTCAGCTTGCAGGGAGCTGTGTAGGCTCAAACATCCCATGGGCATGTCAGTCTGCAGAGAGCTGTGCAAGGTCAGACCTCCCCTGGGCATGTCAGCTTGCAGGGAGCTTTGTAGGCTCAAACATCCCCAGGGCATGCCACCTTGCAGGGAGCTGGGCAGGCTCAGACATCCCCTGGGAATGTCACCTTGCACACAGCTGTGTAGGCTCAGACATCCCCTGGGCATGTCAGCTTGCACAGGGCTGAGCACGCTCAGACCTCCCCTGGGCATGTCCCCTTGCAGACAGCTGTGCAGGCTGACATCCCTTGGGCATGTCAGCTTGCAGAGAGCTGTGCAGGCTCAGACCTCCCCTGGCATGTCATCTTGCAGAGAGCTGTGGAGGCTCAGACGTCCCCTGGGCATGTCAGCTTGCAGAGAGCTGTGCAGGCTCAGACCTCCCCTGGCATGTCATCTTGCAGAGAGCTGTGGAGGCTCAGACGTCCCCTGGGCATGTCACCTTGCAGGGAGGTGTGCAGGCTCAGACGTCCTCTGGACATGTCATCCTGCAGAGAGCTGTGCAAGCTCAAACACCCACTGGGCATGTCACTTTGCAGAGAGCTGTGCAGGTTCAGACCTCCCCTGGGCATGTCACCTTGCAGAGAGCTTTGCAAGCTCAAAGACCCCCTGGGCATGTCACCTTGCAGAGGGCTGTGCAGGCTTGGACCTCCCCTGGGCATGTCACCTTTCAGGGAGCTGTGCAGGCTCAGACGTCCTCTGGGCATGTTAGCTTGCAGAGAGCTGTGCAGGCTCAAACATTCCCTGGGCATGTCATCTTGCAGAGAGCTGTGCAGGTTCAGACCTCCCCTGGGCATGTCACCTTGCAGAGAGCTTTGCAAACTCAAAGACCCCCTGGGCATGTCACCTTGCAGAGAGCTGTGCAGGCTCAGACATCCTCTGAACATGTCACCTTGCAGAGAGCTGTGCAGGGTCAGACATCCTCTGGACATGTCATCCTGCAGAGAGCTGTGCAGGCTCTGACGTCCCCTGGGCATGTCACCTTGCAGAGAGCTGTGCAGGCTTGGACCTCCCCTGGGCATGTCACCTTTCAGGGAGCTGTGCAGGCTCAGACGTCCTCTGGGCATGTCACCTTGCAGAGAGCTGTGCTGGGTCAGACATCCTCTGGACATGTCACCTTGCAGAGAACTGTGCAGTGAGGACCATCTTCCCTTTCTCTTACTTGCTGCAGCTCTTCAGGGCGCTGCCATTATGATAAACATCACCCCCATTAAAATGAAGGACTGCTAAATATAATTTGTTTCAAAGATATTTCATTAAACTATGTATAAATTACACACAATTACAAGAATGACATAAACGTATTTTGCCAGGATCTTGTTCACACAAGGGCACATCTTGCACGAAAGAGGCCAATACATTGAATATACTGCCAGGAGATACTGAAATAAGTGTCTTGCGAGCAAAACAATAAACTGTCTAATACAAATGTTGTGAATTTTGCAAATTATGCATAATGCGAAATTCACAAAATACTTACATTTCGTGAATGTAATGAAAGTTTTGCACAGGCTAGTTATTTGTCACATGTTTGAAGATGTCCATTTGTAGAACCACACCTGTCAAACTCTGCTCCACAGTAAGCAGCTGCAGATGAATTCAAACCCATCAATGGGAGTGTCCACCCTGCAGGGGGCTGTCTGCTCCTAAACTATACCCTGGGCTTACTGACTGCTGTATTCAGGGGGCTGCCCAAAGGTGAGCATTAACTGGGTGTATCCACCCCAGAGTGGAACTGTCCGGAGCTGTAGGTCTACCAGCTGTGTTCAGACCTGTGGGGATCTGTCCTGCGTTGACCATCTGATGAGTGTGCCCTGCAGGGAGCCGTCCATCACTGACCATCCACCACGTGTGCTCTGTCCTGTCAAATCTTGACCATATGTAGTGTGAACTGCCCAACGTTGGCCCAACATTGGCCATCTGCAGGGTGCTGCCCCGCACTGACCATGTATCAGATGCATCCTGCACTGTATGGGGCTGTCCAGCTTTGACTAACTGCTAGTGCCTTCATTCCTGCAAGAAGTTTCTGGCTTTATACCAAGTGTGTCCAGCTTTGCAGGGCACTGTCAAGCACTGACCAACTACCGGATGTGTCCTGCTTTGCATTGGGCTTTCCAGCACTGACCATTTACGAGGTGTGCCCACCCTTTAAGAGAGTCTCCAGCATTGACCCTCTTCTGAGATTACCCTGCTCCGCAAGGAGCTATCCAGCATTGAGCTGCATGTGTGCATATCATTATTTGTAAAGCATAAACCTAGCTAAATTGAAGTAAGCAATGTCCGGCACTGACCATCTGCCAGGAGTGGCCAGGTCTGCAGGGAGCTCTACAGAACTGACTGTTTATGGGGTGTTTCCAGCCCAGTAGGTAAATGCTGATTATCGACCACCCACAAGGGTGTGTCCTGCACTGCAAGGAGCTGTCCAGCACTGACCATCCATTGGGTATGGTCTCACAAATGGGGACCTGACCAGCTAGTAATGTCCATCTGCGGGATGTATACTGCCCTGGAGAGAGCTGTCCAGTAGTGGCATCTATGAAGGTGTAGCCTTCCCTGGAGGGAGCTGTCCAGTAGTGGTCTGCTTGCAGCAAGCAGTTTATCATTCCTCTTCTACTGGGAATGTCCTGCCATGCAGAGTTCTTTACAGCAGTGATCCTCTACCATGTGTCTTGCCACACACGGAGCTCTTCAGCTTTTCCCATCTGCTGCGTGTGTCTAGCCCTGCAGGGAGCTGTTCAGCACTGACCATCAGCCAGATGCATCCTGCTGTGCAAGGAACTGTCAGCCACTGATCACCGACCAGATGTGCCTAACCTGGGGTGAGCTGCCCAACGTTTACCATCCATTGAGTGTAACCACCACTTCAAAGAGCTCTCCAGAACTTACCATTTACTGGGAGTGTCCATCCCTGCAGGGAACAATCCACCTTTGACCATCAAACATGTCTGCCCTGGCTGTGTCCACACTGTTGGAACATGTTCAGCATTGACCACATACAGGATGTGTCCTGTTCTGTAGGGAGCTCTCAGCATTGACATCATACCTGAATAGAGCTGTTCAACATTGGCCATCTACTGGGCTTGTCCCCCGTGCTTGAAGCTGTCCCTCATTGACCATCTTCAAGGTGTGTTGTGCCCTGCAGGGAGAAGACCAGCACTAAACACCTACTGCGTGTGTCCTGCCTTGCAGGGATCTTGCCAACATTGACCATCCAAACCATCTCTACTTGGATTAATCCCACCTGCTTTATGCGGTAATGTTCTTCTGGTGCATCTACCAGTGCAGACTGATGTTCAGTGTAAAATCAACTACTTGGTGTGTTCATCACTTCTGCAGTGAGCTGCCCCAAGTGAAACCACCTAATGTCTGTATCCACCATGGAAGCAGCTGTCCAGTGCTGAAGTATTTCTGTGTCTGAGTCCATTTCTGCAGAGAGCTGTCCAGTGCAGAATGATGTACTGTGTATCCCACTACAGTCTCCCGTCCAGTGCTGAATCACGTACTATACCCCCTGCAGTCTTCTGTCCAGTGCTCAGTCACTGTGTACCTCCTGAGGTCTCCTGTCCAGTGCTGAAGTATTTCTGAGAGTGAGTCCACTTCCGCAGAGAGCTATCCAGTGCTGAATGATGTTCTATGTATCCCCTGCAGTCTCCTGTCCAGTGCTGAATCACGTGCTGTGTACCACTTGTAGTCTCCTGTCCAGTGCTGCATGATGTACTGTGTAACCCCTGCAGTCTCCTGTCCAGTGCTGAGTGATGGACTTTGTATCCCCAGTAGTCTCCTGTCTAGTGCTGAATCACGTGCTGTGTACCCGCAGCAGTCTCCTGTCCAGTGCTGAAACACGTGCTGTGTCCCCTCTGCAGTCTCCTGTCCACTGCTGAATCACGCACTGTGCTCCCCCTGCAGTCTCCTGTCCACTGTTGAATGATGTACTATGTATCCCGGCAGTCTCCTTTCCAGTGCTGAATCACGTGCTGTGTCCCCCTGCAGTCTCTTGTCCACTGCTGAATCACGCACTGTGCTCCCCCTGCAGTCTCCTGTCCACTGCCAAATGATGTACTATGTCTCCCCAGCAGTCTCCTGTCCACTGCTGAATCACGTGCTGTGTCAACCCCGGCAGTCTCCTGTCCAGTGCTGAATCACGTACTGTGTACTCTCTGCAGTGTTCTGTCCAGTGCTGAATGACGTACTGTGTAACCCCTGCACTCTCCTTTCCAGTGCTGAATGATGTACTATGTATCCCTGGTAGTCTCCGGTCCAGTGCTGTATCACGTGCTGTGTACCCCCTGCAGTGTTCTGTCCAGTGCTGAATTACGTGCTGTGTACACCGTGCAGTCTCCTGTCCAGTGCTAAATCACGTGCTGTGCACCCCCTGCAGTGTTCTGTCCAGTGCTGTATCACGTGCTGTGTACGACGTGCAGTCTACTGTCCAGTGCTAAATCACGTGCTGTGCACCCCCTGCAGTGTCCTGTCCAGTGCTGAATCACATTCTGTGCACCCCCTGCACTCTCTTGTCCAGTGCTGAATGGTGTACTATGTATCCCACTACAGTCTCCTGTCCAGTGCTGAATCACGTACTCTGTACCCCCTGCAGACTTCTGTCCAGTGCTGAGTCACATACTGTGTACCCCCTGGGGTCTCCTGTCTGGAGTTGAAGTATTTCTGTGTGAGAGTCCACTCCCGCAGGGAGCTGTCCAGTGCTGAATGATGTACTATGTATCCCGTACAATCTCCTGTCCAGTGCTGAATCACGTGCTGTGTACCTCCTGCAGTGTTCTGTCCAGTGCTGAATCACATGCTGTGTACCCCCTGCAGTGTTCTGTCCAGTGACGAATCACGTGCTGTGTACGCCATGCAGTCTCCTGTCCAGTGCTGAATGAAGTACTGGGTACCCTCTGCAGTCTCCTGTCCAGTGCTGAATCAAGTACTGTGTACCCCCTGCAGTCTCCTGTCCAGTGCTGGATGATGTACTATGTATCCCCGGTAGTCTCCTGTCCAGTGCTGAATCACGTGCTGTGTACCACTTGCAGTCTCCTGTCCAGTGGTGCATGATGTACTGTGTAACCCCTGCAGTCTCCTGTCCAGTGCTGAGTGATGTACTTTGTATCCCCAGTAGTCTCCTGTCCAGTGCTGAATCACGTGCTGTGTCCCCCCTGCAGTCTCCTGTCCACTGTTGAATCACGTACTGTGCTCCCCCTGCAGTCTCCTGTCCACTGCTGAATGATGTACTATGTATCCCGGCAGTCTCCTTTCCAGTGCTGAACCACGTGTTGTGTCCCCCCTGCAGTCTCTTGTCCACTGCTGAATCACGCACTGTGCTCCCCCTGCAGTCTCCTGTCCACTGCCAAATGATGTACTATGTCTCCCCTGCAGTCTCCTGTCCAGTGCTGAATCACGTACTGTGTACTCTCTGCAGTGTTCTGTCCAGTGCTGAATGATGTACTGTGTAACCCCTGCACTCTCCTGTCCAGTGCTGAATGATGTACTATGTATCCCTGGTAGTCTCCTGTCCAGTGCTGTATCACGTGCTGTGTACCCCCTGCAGTGTTCTGTCCAGTGCTGTATTACGTGCTGTGTACGACGTGCAGTCTACTGTCCAGCGCAAAATCATGTGCTGTGCACCCCCTGCAGTGTCCTGTCCAGTGCTGAATCACATGCTGTGCACCACCTGCACTCTCTTGTCCAGTGCTGAATGGTGTACTATGTATCCCACTACAGTCTCCTTTCCAGTGCTGAATCACGTACTGTGTACCCCTGCAGACTTCTGTCCAGTGCTGAGTCACATACTGTGTACCCCCTGAGGTCTCCTGTCCGGAGTTGAAATATTTCTGTGTGAGAGTCCACTCCCGCAGAGAGCTGTCCAGTGCTGAATCACGTGCTGTGTACCCCCTGCAGTGTTCTGTCCAGTGCTGAATCACGTGCTGTGTACCCACTGCAGTGTTCTGTCCAGTGCTGAATCACGTGCTGTGCACGCTGTGCAGTCTCCTGTCCAGTGCTGAATGAAGTACTGTGTACCCCCTGCAGTCTCCTGTCCAGTGCTGAATCAAGTACTGTGTACCCCCTGCAGTCTCCTGTCCAGTGCAGAATGATGTACTGTGTATCCCACTACAGTCTCCTGTCCAGTGCTGAATCACGTGCTGTGTACCCCTGCAGTGTTCTGTCCAGTGCTGAGTCACATACTGTGTACCTCCTGAGGTCTCCTGTCCAGTGCTGATGTATTTCTGTGAGTGAGTCCACTTCCGCAGAGAGCTGTCTAGTGCTGAATGATGTTCTATGTATCCCCTGCAGTCTCCTGTCCAGTGCTGAATCACGTGCTGTGTACCACTTGCAGTCTCCTGTCCAGTGCTGCATGATGTACTGTGTAACCCCTGCAGTCTCCTGTCCAGTGCTGAGTGATGTACTTTGTATCGCCAGTAGTCTCCTGTCCAGTGCTGAATCACGTGCTGTGTACCCGCAGCAGTCTCCTGTCCAGTGCTGCATGATGTACTGTGTAACCCCTGCAGTCTCCTGTCCAGTGCTGAGTGATGGACTTTGTATCCCCAGTAGTCTCCTGTCTAGTGCTGAATCACATGCTGTGTACCCGCAGCAGTCTCCTGTCCAGTGCTGAATCACGTGCTGTGTCCCCTCTGCAGTCTCCTGTCCACTGCTGAATCACGCACTGTGCTCCCCCTGCAGTCTCCTGTCCACTGTTGAATGATGTACTATGTATCCCGGCAGTCTCCTTTCCAGTGCTGAATCACGTGCTGTGTCCCCCCTGCAGTCTCTTGTCCACTGCTGAATCACGCACTGTGCTCCCCCTGCAGTCTCCTGTCCACTGCCAAATGATGTACTATGTCTCCCCAGCAGTCTCCTGTCCACTGCTGAATCACGTACTGTGTCAACCCCGGCAGTCTCCTGTCCAGTGCTGAATGACGTACTGTGTACTCTCTGCAGTGTTCTGTCCAGTGCTGAATGACGTACTGTGTAACCCCTGCACTCTCCTGTCCAGTGCTGAATGATGTACTATGTATCCCTGGTAGTCTCCTGTCCAGTGCTGTATCACGTGCTGTGTACCCCCTGCAGTGTTCTGTCCAGTGCTGAATCACTTGCTGTGTACACCGTGTAATCTCCTGTCCAGTGCTAAATCACGTGCTGTGCACCCCCTGCAGTGTTCTGTCCAGTGCTGAATCACATGCTGTGCACCACCTGCACTCTCTTGTCCAGTGCTGAATGGTGTACTATGTATCCCACTACAGTCTCCTTTCCAGTGCTGAATCACGTACTGTGTACCCCTGCAGACTTCTGTCCAGTGCTGAGTCACATACTGTGTACCCCCTGAGGTCTCCTGTCCGGAGTTGAAATATTTCTGTGTGAGAGTCCACTCCCGCAGAGAGCTGTCCAGTGCTGAATCACGTGCTGTGTACCCCCTGCAGTGTTCTGTCCAGTGCTGAATCACGTGCTGTGTACCCACTGCAGTGTTCTGTCCAGTGCTGAATCACGTGCTGTGCACGCTGTGCAGTCTCCTGTCCAGTGCTGAATGAAGTACTGTGTACCCCCTGCAGTCTCCTGTCCAGTGCTGAATCAAGTACTGTGTACCCCCTGCAGTCTCCTGTCCAGTGCAGAATGATGTACTGTGTATCCCACTACAGTCTCCTGTCCAGTGCTGAATCACGTGCTGTGTACCCCTGCAGTGTTCTGTCCAGTGCTGAGTCACATACTGTGTACCTCCTGAGGTCTCCTGTCCAGTGCTGATGTATTTCTGTGAGTGAGTCCACTTCCGCAGAGAGCTGTCTAGTGCTGAATGATGTTCTATGTATCCCCTGCAGTCTCCTGTCCAGTGCTGAATCACGTGCTGTGTACCACTTGCAGTCTCCTGTCCAGTGCTGCATGATGTACTGTGTAACCCCTGCAGTCTCCTGTCCAGTGCTGAGTGATGTACTTTGTATCGCCAGTAGTCTCCTGTCCAGTGCTGAATCACGTGCTGTGTACCCGCAGCAGTCTCCTGTCCAGTGCTGCATGATGTACTGTGTAACCCCTGCAGTCTCCTGTCCAGTGCTGAGTGATGGACTTTGTATCCCCAGTAGTCTCCTGTCTAGTGCTGAATCACATGCTGTGTACCCGCAGCAGTCTCCTGTCCAGTGCTGAATCACGTGCTGTGTCCCCTCTGCAGTCTCCTGTCCACTGCTGAATCACGCACTGTGCTCCCCCTGCAGTCTCCTGTCCACTGTTGAATGATGTACTATGTATCCCGGCAGTCTCCTTTCCAGTGCTGAATCACGTGCTGTGTCCCCCCTGCAGTCTCTTGTCCACTGCTGAATCACGCACTGTGCTCCCCCTGCAGTCTCCTGTCCACTGCCAAATGATGTACTATGTCTCCCCAGCAGTCTCCTGTCCACTGCTGAATCACGTACTGTGTCAACCCCGGCAGTCTCCTGTCCAGTGCTGAATGACGTACTGTGTACTCTCTGCAGTGTTCTGTCCAGTGCTGAATGACGTACTGTGTAACCCCTGCACTCTCCTGTCCAGTGCTGAATGATGTACTATGTATCCCTGGTAGTCTCCTGTCCAGTGCTGTATCACGTGCTGTGTACCCCCTGCAGTGTTCTGTCCAGTGCTGAATCACTTGCTGTGTACACCGTGCAATCTCCTGTCCAGTGCTAAATCACGTGCTGTGCACCCCCTGCAGTGTTCTGTCCAGTGCTGTATCACGTGCTGTGTACGACGTGCAGTCTACTGTCCAGTGCTAAATCACGTGCTGGGCACCCCCTGCAGTGTCCTGTCCAGTGCTGAATCACATGCTGTGCACCCCTTGCACTCTCTTGTCCAGTGCTGAAAGGTGTACTATGTATCCCACTACAGTCTCCTTTCCAGTGCTGAATCACGTACTGTGTACCCCCTGCAGACTTCTGTCCAGTGCTGAGTCACATACTGTGTACCCCCTGAGGTCTCCTGTCCGGAGTTGAAGTATTTCTGTGTGAGAGTCCACTCCGGCAGAGAGCTGTCCAGTGCCGAATGATGTACTATGTATCCCGTGCAATCTCCTGTCCAGTGCTGAATCACATGCTGTGTACCCCCTGCAGTGTTCTGTCCAGTGCTGAATCACGTGCTGTGTACCCTTTGCAGTGTTCTGTCCAGTGCAGAATTATGTGCTGTGTACGCCGTGCAGTCTCCTGTCTAGTGCTGAATGAAGTACTGTGTACCCCCTGCAGTCTCCTGTCCAGTGCTGAATAAAATACTGTGTACCCCTTGCAGTCTCCTGTCCAGTGCTGAATGATGTACTATGTATCCCCAGTAGTCTCCTGTCCAGTGCTGAATCACGTGCTGTGTACCCCTGCAGTGTTCTGTCCAGTGCTGAATCACGTGCTGTGTACGCCGTGCAGTCTCCTGTCCATTGCTAAATCATGTGGTGTGCACCCCCTGCAGTGTTCTGTCCAGTGCTGAATAACGTGCTGTGCACCCCCTGTAGTCTTCTGTCCAGAGCTGAATCATGTGCTGTGTACGCCGTGCAGTCTCCTGTCCAGTGCTAAATCAGGTGCTGTGCACTCCCTGCAGTCTCCTGTCTAGTGCTGAATCACGTGCTGTGTACACGCAGCAGTCTCCTGTCCAGTGCTGAATAACGTGCTGTGTCCCCTCTGCAGTCTCCTGTCCACTGCTGAATCACGCACTGTGCTCCCCCTGCAGTCTCCTGTCCACTGTTGAATGATGTACTATGTATCCCGGCAGTCTCCTTTCCAGTGCTGAATCACGTGCTGTGTCCCCCTGCAGTCTCTTGTCCACTGCTGAATCACGCACTGTGCTCCCCCTGCAGTCTCCTGTCCACTGCCAAATGATGTACTATGTCTCCCCAGCAGTCTCCTGTCCACTGCTGAATCACGTGCTGTGTCAACCCCGGCAGTCTCCTGTCCAGTGCTGAATCACGTACTGTGTACTCTCTGCAGTGTTCTGTCCAGTGCTGAATGACGTACTGTGTAACCCCTGCACTCTCCTTTCCAGTGCTGAATGATGTACTATGTATCCCTGGTAGTCTCCTGTCCAGTGCTGTATCACGTGCTGTGTACCCCCTGCAGTGTTCTGTCCAGTGCTGAATTACGTGCTGTGTACACCGTGCAGTCTCCTGTCCAGTGCTAAATCACGTGCTGTGCACCCCCTGCAGTGTTCTGTCCAGTGCTGTATCACGTGCTGTGTACGACGTGCAGTCTACTGTCCAGTGCTAAATCACGTGCTGTGCACCCCCTGCAGTGTCCTGTCCAGTGCTGAATCACATTCTGTGCACCCCCTGCACTCTCTTGTCCAGTGCTGAATGGTGTACTATGTATCCCACTACAGTCTCCTGTCCAGTGCTGAATCACGTACTCTGTACCCCCTGCAGACTTCTGTCCAGTGCTGAGTCACATACTGTGTGCCCCCTGGGGTCTCCTGTCTGGAGTTGAAGTATTTCTGTGTGAGAGTCCACTCCCGCAGAGAGCTGTCCAGTGCTGAATGATGTACTATGTATCCCGTGCAATCTCCTGTCCAGTGATGAATCACGTGCTGTGTACCTCCTGCAGTGTTCTGTCCAGTGCTGAATCACATGCTGTGTACCCCCTGCAGTGTTCTGTCCAGTGCCGAATCACGTGCTGTGTACGCCATGCAGTCTCCTGTCCAGTGCTGAATGAAGTACTGGGTACCCTCTGCAGTCTCCTGTCCAGTGCTGAATCAAGTACTGTGTACCCCCTGCAGTCTCCTGTCCAGTGCTGGATGATGTACTATGTATCCCCGGTAGTCTCCTGTCCAGTGCTGAATCACGTGCTGTGTACCACTTGCAGTCTCCTGTCCAGTGGTGCATGATGTACTGTGTAACCCCTGCAGTCTCCTGTCCAGTGCTGAGTGATGTACTTTGTATCCCCAGTAGTCTCCTGTCTAGTGCTGAATCACGTGCTGTGTACCCGCAGCAGTCTCCTGTCCAGTGCTGAATCACGTGCTGTGTCCCCCCTGCAGTCTCCTGTCCACTGTTGAATCACGTACTGTGCTCCCCCTGCAGTCTCCTGTCCACTGCTGAATGATGTACTATGTATCCCGGCAGTCTCCTTTCCAGTGCTGAACCACGTGTTGTGTCCCCCCTGCAGTCTCTTGTCCACTGCTGAATCACGCACTGTGCTCCCCCTGCAGTCTCCTGTCCACTGCCAAATGATGTACTATGTCTCCCCTGCAGTCTCCTGTCCAGTGGTGAATCACGTACTGTGTACTCTCTGCAGTGTTCTGTCCAGTGCTGAATGATGTACTGTGTAACCCCTGCACTCTCCTGTCCAGTGCTGAATGATGTACTATGTATCCCTGGTAGTCTCCTGTCCAGTGCTGTATCACGTGCTGTGTACCCCCTGCAGTGTTCTGTCCAGTGCTGAATCACGTGCTGTGTACACCGTGCAATCTCCTGTCCAGTGCTAAATCACGTGCTGTGCACCCCCTGCAGTGTTCTGTCCAGTGCTGTATTACGTGCTGTGTACGACGTGCAGTCTACTGTCCAGCGCAAAATCATGTGCTGTGCACCCCCTGCAGTGTCCTGTCCAGTGCTGAATCACATGCTGTGCACCACCTGCACTCTCTTGTCCAGTGCTGAATGGTGTACTATGTATCCCACTACAGTCTCCTTTCCAGTGCTGAATCACGTACTGTGTACCCCTGCAGACTTCTGTCCAGTGCTGAGTCACATACTGTGTACCCCCTGAGGTCTCCTGTCCGGAGTTGAAATATTTCTGTGTGAGAGTCCACTCCCGCAGAGAGCTGTCCAGTGCTGAATAACGTGCTGTGTACCCCCTGCAGTGTTCTGTCCAGTGCTGAATCACGTGCTGTGTACCCCCTGCAGTGTTCTGTCCAGTGCTGAATCACGTGCTGTGCACGCCGTGCAGTCTCCTGTCCAGTGCTGAATGAAGTACTGTGTACCCCCTGCAGTCTCCTGTCCAGTGCTGAATCAAGTACTGTGTACCCCCTGCAGTCTCCTGTCCAGTGCAGAATGATGTACTGTGTATCCCACTACAGTCTCCTGTCCAGTGCTGAATCACGTGCTGTGTACCCCTGCAGTGTTCTGTCCAGTGCTGAGTCACATACTGTGTACCTCCTGAGGTCTCCTGTCCAGTGCTGATGTATTTGTGTGAGTGAGTCCACTTCCGCAGAGAGCTGTCTAGTGCTGAATGATGTTCTATGTATCCCCTGCAGTCTCCTGTCCAGTGCTGAATCACGTGCTGTGTACCACTTGCAGTCTCCTGTCCAGTGCTGCATGATGTACTGTGTAACCCCTGCAGTCTCCTGTCCAGTGCTGAGTGATGTACTTTGTATCCCCAGTAGTCTCCTGTCCAGTGCTGAATCACGTGCTGTGTACCCGCAGCAGTCTCCTGTCCAGTGCTGCATGATGTACTGTGTAACCCCTGCAGTCTCCTGTCCAGTGCTGAGTGATGGACTTTGTATCCCCAGTAGTCTCCTGTCTAGTGCTGAATCACATGCTGTGTACCCGCAGCAGTCTCCTGTCCAGTGCTGAATCACGTGCTGTGTCCCCTCTGCAGTCTCCTGTCCACTGCTGAATCACGCACTGTGCTCCCCCTGCAGTCTCCTGTCCACTGTTGAATGATGTACTATGTATCCCGGCAGTCTCCTTTCCAGTGCTGAATCACGTGCTGTGTCCCCCCTGCAGTCTCTTGTCCACTGCTGAATCACGCACTGTGCTCCCCCTGCAGTCTCCTGTCCACTGCCAAATGATGTACTATGTCTCCCCAGCAGTCTCCTGTCCACTGCTGAATCACGTACTGTGTCAACCCCGGCAGTCTCCTGTCCAGTGCTGAATGACGTACTGTGTACTCTCTGCAGTGTTCTGTCCAGTGCTGAATGACGTACTGTGTAACCCCTGCACTCTCCTGTCCAGTGCTGAATGATGTACTATGTATCCCTGGTAGTCTCCTGTCCAGTGCTGTATCACGTGCTGTGTATCCCCTGCAGTGTTCTGTCCAGTGCTGAATAACGTGCTGTGTACACCGTGCAATCTCCTGTCCAGTGCTAAATCACGTGCTGTGCACCCCCTGCAGTGTTCTGTCCAGTGCTGTATCACGTGCTGTGTACGACGTGCAGTCTACTGTCCAGTGCTAAATCACGTGCTGGGCACCCCCTGCAGTGTCCTGTCCAGTGCTGAATCACATGCTGTGCACCCCTTGCACTCTCTTGTCCAGTGCTGAAAGGTGTACTATGTATCCCACTACAGTCTCCTTTCCAGTGCTGAATCACGTACTGTGTACCCCCTGCAGACTTCTGTCCAGTGCTGAGTCACATACTGTGTACCCCCTGAGGTCTCCTGTCCGGAGTTGAAGTATTTCTGTGTGAGAGTCCACTCCGGCAGAGAGCTGTCCAGTGCCGAATGATGTACTATGTATCCCGTGCAATCTCCTGTCCAGTGCTGAATCACATGCTGTGTACCCCCTGCAGTGTTCTGTCCAGTGCTGAATCACGTGCTGTGTACCCTTTGCAGTGTTCTGTCCAGTGCAGAATGATGTGCTGTGTACGCCGTGCAGTCTCCTGTCTAGTGCTGAATGAAGTACTGTGTATCCCCTGCAGTCTCCTGTCCAGTGCTGAATCAAGTACTGTGTACCCCTTGCAGTCTCCTGTCCAGTGCTGAATGATGTACTATGTATCCCCAGTAGTCTCCTGTCCAGTGCTGAATCACGTGCTGTGTACCCCTGCAGTGTTCTGTCCAGTGCTGAATCACGTGCTGTGTACGCCGTGCAGTCTCCTGTCCATTGCTAAATCATGTGGTGTGCACCCCCTGCAGTGTTCTGTCCAGTGCTGAATCACGTGCTGTGCACCCCCTGCAGTCTTCTGTCCAGAGCTGAATCATGTGCTGTGTACGCCGTGCAGTCTCCTGTCCAGTGCTAAATCAGGTGCTGTGCACTCCCTGCAGTCTCCTGTCCAGTGCTGAATCACATGCTGTGTACCCTCTGCAGTGTTCTGCCCAGTGCTGAATGATGTACTGTGTAACCCCTGCACTCTCCTGTCCAGTGCTGAATGACGTACTATGTATCCCCGGTAGTCTCCTGTCCAGTGCTAAATCAGGTGCTGTGCACTCCCTGCAGTCTCCTGTCCAGTGCTGTATCACGTGCTGTGTATCCCCTGCAGCGTTCTGTCCAGTGCTGAATCATGTGCTGTGTACGCTGTGCAGTATCCTTTCCAGTGCTAAATCACATGCTGTGCACCCCCTGCAGTGGTCTGTCCAGTGCTGATTCACATGCTGTGTACCTCCGGCAATCTCCTGTCCAGTGCTGAATCACGTGCTCTGTACCCCCCTGCAGTGTTCTGTCCGGTGCTGAATGATGTACTGTGTACCCCCTGCAGTCTCCTGTCCGGAGCTGAATCATGCGCTGTGTACACCTGAGGTCTCCTGTTCAGTGCTGAATCACATGCTGTGCACCCCCTGCACTCTCCTGCCCAGTGCTGAATCACATACTGTGTACCCCCCTGCAGTCTCCTGTCCAGTGCTGAATCACATACTGTGTTCCCCCTGAGGACTCCTCTCCAGTGCTGAAGTATTTCTGTGTGTGAGTCCACTTCCGCAGAGAGCTGTCCAGTGCTGAATGATGTACTATGTATCCCCTGCAGTCTCCAGTCCAGTGCTGAATCACGTGCTGTGTACCCCCTGCAGTGTTCTGTCCAGTGCTGAATCACATGCTGTGTACCCCCTGCAGTGCTCTGTCCAGTGCTGAATCACGTGCTGTGTACTCCGTGCAGTCTCCTGTCAAGTGCTGAATGAAGCACTGTGTACCCCTGCAGTCTCTTGTCTAGTGCTAAATCACGTGCTGTGCACCCCTGCAGTGTTCTGTCCAATGCTGAATCAAGTACTGTGTACCCCCTGATGTCCCCCGTCCAGTGCTGAATCACGTGCTGTGTACCCCCCGCAATCTCCTCTCCAGTGCTGAATCACCTGATGTGTACCCCCTGCACTCTCCTGTCCAGTGCTGAATGGTGCACTATGTATCCCGGGTAGTCTCCTGTCCAGAGGTGAATCACATGCTGTGCACCCCTTGAGGTCTAATTTCCAGTTCAGAATCACCTACTGTGTACCCCCCTACAGTCTACTGTCCAATGCTGAATCAAGTACTGTGTACGCCGTGCAGTCTCCTGTCCAGAGGTGAATCACGTGCTGTGCACCCCCTGAGGTCTCCGGTCCAGTTCTGAATCATGTACGGGGTACCCCCTGCAGTCTCCTGTCCAGTGCTGAATCAAGTACTGTGTTCCTCCTGCAGTCTCCTGTCCATTGCTAAATGATGTACTATGTATCCCCGGTAGTCTCCTGCCCAGTGCTGACGTGCTGAATCACATGCTGTGAACCCCTGCAGTGTTCTGTCCAGTGCTGTATCTCGTGCTGTGTACGCCGTGCAGTCTCCTGTCTAGTGCTGAACGACGTGCTCTGGATCCCCTGCAGTCTTCTGTCCAGAGCTAAATCACGTGCTGTGCACCCCTTGCAGTGTTCTGTCCGGTGCTGATTCACGTGCTGTGTACCCCCTGCAGTCTCCTGTCCACTGATGAATCACGTGCTGTGTACACCATGCAGTCTCCTGTCCAGTGCTGAATCATATACTGTGCATCCCTGCAGTCTCCTGTCCAGTGCTGAAGCACGTGCTGTGCACTCCCTCCACTCTCCTGTCCAGTGCTGAATGTTGTACTACGTATCCCCGGTAGTGTCCTGTCCAGTGCTGAATCACGTGTTGTGAACCCCTGCAGTCTCCTGTCCAGTGCTGAATCACATGCTGTGTACCACCTGCAGTCTCCTGTCCAGTGCTGAATCACATACTGTGTACCCCCTGAGGAACTTTCCAGTTCAGAATCACGTACTGTGTACCCCCTGCAGGCTCCTGTCCAGTGCTTAATCAAGTACTGTGTACCCCCTGCAGTCTCCTGTCCAGTGCTGAATGATGTACTATGTATCCCCAGTAGTTTCCTGTCCAGTGCTGATTCAGGTGCTGTGTACGCCGTGCAGTCTCCTATCCAGTGCTAAATCACGTGGTGTGCAACCCAAGCAGTGTTCTGTCCAGTGCTGAATCACGTGCTGTGTACCGTCCAGTGCTGAATTACGTGCTGTGTATGCCGTGCAGTCTCCTGTCCAGTGCTGAATCACGTGCTGTGTACCCCCTGCAGTGTTCTCTCCAGTGCTGATTCAGGTGCTGTGTACGCCGTGCAGTCTCCTGTCCAGTGCTAAATCACGTGCTGTGCACCCCCTGCAGTCTCCTGTCCAGAGCTGAATCACGTGCTGTGTACCTCCGGCAACCTCCTGTCCAGTGTTGAATCACATGCTGTGTACCCCCTGCAGTGTCCTGTCCAGTGCTGAATCACCTGCTGTGTACCCCTGCAGTCTCCTGTCCAGTGCCTAATCACATGCTGTGTACCCCCTGATGTCCCCTGTCCGGTGCTGAGTCACATACTGTGTACCCCCTTAGGTCCCCTGTCCAGTGCTGAGTCACATACTGTGTACCCCCTGAGGTCTCCTGTCCAGTGCTGAAGTATTTCTGTGTGAGTTCACTTCCGCAGAGAGCTGTCTAGTGCTGAATGATGTACTATGTATTCCCTGCAGTCTCCTGTCCAGTGCTGAATCACGTGCTATGCACCCCCTGCAGTGTTCTGTCCAGTGCTGAATCACGTGCTTTGCACCCCCTGCAGTCTCCTGTCCAGTGCTGAATCACATATTGTGTACCCCCAGAGGTCCCCTGTCCAATGCTGAGTCACATGTTGTGCACCCCCTGCACTCTCTTGTCCTTTGCTGAATGGTGTACTACGTATCCTCGGTAGTGACCTGTCCAGAGGCGAATCATGTGCTGTGCACCCCCTGAGGTCTCCTGTCCAGTTATAAATCACGTACTGTGTACCCCCTGCAGTCTCCTGTCCAGTGCTGAATCAAGTACTGTGTACCCCCTGCAGTCTCCTGTCCAGTGCTGAATCAAGCATTGTGTGCCCCCTGCAGTCTCCTGTCCAGTGCTGAATGATGTACTATGTATACCCGCTAGTCTCCTGTCCAGTGCTGAAAAACGTGCTGTGTACCCCCTGCAGTGTTCTGTCCAGTGCTGAACCATGTGCTGTGTACCCCCTGCAGTGTTCTGTCCAGTGCTGATTCAGGTGCTGTGCACGCCGTGCAGTCTCCTGTCCAGTGCTAAATCACATGCTGTGCACCCCCTGCAGTCTCCTGTCCAGAGCTAAATCACATGCTGTGTACCCCCTGCATTGTCCTGTCCAGTGCTGAATCACCTGCTGTGTACCCCTGCAGTCTCCTGTCCAGTGCTTAATCACATGCTGTGTACCCCCTGATGTCCCCTGTCCGGTGCTGAGTCACATGCTGTGTAGCCCCTGCAGTCTCCTGTCTAGTGCTGAATCACGTGCTGTGCACCCCTTGCAGTCTCCTGTCCAGTGCTTAATCACATGCTGTGTACCCCCTGATGTCCCCTGTCCGGTGCTGAGTCACATACTGTGTACCCCCTGAGGTCTCCTGTCCAGTGCTGAAGTATTTCTGTGTGTGAGTCCACTTCTGCAGAGAGCTGTCCAGTGCTGAATGATGTACTATGTATCCCCTGCACTTTGCTGTCCAGTGCTGAATGACGTACTATGTATCCCCTGCAGTCTCCTGTCCAGTGCTGAATCACGTTCTGTGTACCCCCTGCAGTCTCCTGTCCAGTGCTGAATGATGTACTATGTATCCCCTGCAGTCTCCTGTCCAGTGCTGAATCACGTGCTGTGTACCCCTGCAGTGTTCTGTCCAGTGCTGAATCAAGTGCTGTGTACCACTTGCAATCTCCTGTCCATTGCTGCATGATGTACTGTGTAACCCCTGCAGTCTCCTGTCCAGTGCTGAGTGATGTACTATATATCTCCGGTAGTCTCCTGTCCAGTGCTGAAACACGTGGTGTGCACCCGCTGCAGCGTTCTGTCCAGTGCTAAATCACGTCTTATGTACCCCCTGCAGTGTTCTGCCCAGAGCTGAATCACCTGCTGTGTACGCCGTGCAGTCTCCTGTCCAGTGCTAAATCACGTGCTGTGCACCCCTGCAGTCTCCTGTCCAGAACTGAATCACGAGCTGTGTACCTCCGGTAATTTCCTGTCCAGTGCAGAATCACGTGCTGTGTACCCCCTGATGTCCCCTGCCCAGTGCTGAATCACCTGCTGTGTACCCTCTGATGTCCCCTGTCCAGTGCTGAGTCACATACTGTGTAACCCCTGAGGTCTCCTGTCCAGTGCTGAAGTATTTCTGTGTGTGAGTCCACTTCCGCAGAGAGCTGTCCAGTGCTGAGTGATGTACTATGTATCTCCGGTAGTCTCCTGCCCAGTGCTCAATCACGTGCTATGCACCCCCTGCAGTGTTCTGTCCAGTGCTGAATCACATGCTGTGTACCCCTGCAGTGTTCTGTCCTGTGCTAAATCACATGCTGTGCACCCCCTGCAGTGTTCTGTCCAGTGCTAAATCACATGCTGTGTACCCCTGCAGTGTTCTGTCCTGTGCTGAATCATATGCTGTGCACCCCCTGCAGTGTTCTGTCCAGTGCTGAATCACATGCTGTGTACCCCCTGATGTCCCCTGCCCAGTGCTGAATCACATGCTGTGCACCCCATGAGGTCCCCTGTCCAGTGCTGAGTCACATACTGTGTGCCCCCTACAGTCTGCTCAATCAGACAACGAACGTTTAGGTGTGTCCACCCTGCACCATCTTCACTGGGGGGGTAATGTATGCTGTTGCTGCTATTCAGTGCTGCACCACATACTGTCTGTGTCCACCCTGCACTATCTTCACTTGGGGGGGGGAGGGGGCGGATGGGGGTAAGCCATTCTACTGCTGCTGCCCAGTGCTGAATTACATACTGGGTTTGTCCACCCTGCACCATCAGCACTGAGGGTTTAATCCGCCCTGCAATGTGCTGTCCACCCTGCACCATCAGCACTGAGGGTTTAATCCACCCTGCATTGTGCTGTCCAGGTCTGAGTCACACACTGGGTGTGTCCACCCTGCACCATCAGCACTGAGGGTTTAATCCGCCCTGCAATGTGCTGTCCACCCTGCACCATCAGCACTGAGGGTTTAATCCACCCTGCATTGTGCTGTCCAGGTCTGAGTCACACACTGGGTGTGTCCACCCTGCACCATCAGCGCTGAGGGTTTAATCCGCCCTGTAGTGTGCTGTCAAGTGCTGAAGCCTCTCACAAATCGGTGCACCTCTGCACGGAGCTGTGCAGAGCGTAACCATCTTTTTTGACGATGCATTTATGCAGCAGATGCAGTAATGCATGCATCACTGTCCAAGGGTGCATTTCACCGATGACGGGTGCATTTAATGCGCCAGATACATTGACAAGCGCATCTCTGTGCACGTGCCCACGTTATTACACCCGTATCTTTCTCCAGAAGTGCTTATCCGGGAAGCCCAGGCAGAGATACACACGTTGCTGCTTGTGGTTCTCTCGGTGGATAGCGCACGTGCCCTGGTGCACGACACCTGCAAGGACAAGCCTGGGAGGAAAAAGGGAGATTTCGGCTCAAAGCCATGCATCTGGCAGGGTGGGAGGGCTAAGGCAGAGTCTATCAGAATTAAGACTCTCCTCTGAAGAGCTGCTAGGCCTGGGTCAGCGTCAGTCACATTTCAGACTCCCTTCTGAAAAGCTGAAAGGGCTGGGTCAGTGTCAGTCACATGTCAGCATGTCAGACTCCCTTATGAAAACCTGAAAGGGCTGGGTCAGACTCTGTCAAAAGTCAGACTCCCCTCTGAAAACCTGAAAAGGCTGGGTCTGTGTCA
Organism: Pleurodeles waltl; assembly: GCF_031143425.1. Taxonomy (NCBI): domain Eukaryota; kingdom Metazoa; phylum Chordata; class Amphibia; order Caudata; family Salamandridae; genus Pleurodeles; species Pleurodeles waltl. The sequence goes on along the minus strand of NC_090450.1, from coordinate 1,000,510,288 downwards.
GTCACATTTCAGACTACCTTCTGAAAAGCTGAAAGGGCTGGGTCAGAGTCTGTCAAAAGTCAGACTCCCCTCTGAAAACCTGAAAGGGCTGGGAAGGTGTTAGTCACATGTCAGACTCCTCTATGAAAACCTGAAAGGGCTGGGTCTGCGTCAGTCACATGTCAGACTCCCCTTTGAAAACCTGAAAGGGCTGGGTCAGAGTCTGTCAAAAGTCAGGGTCTCCTCAGAAGCTGGAAGGTCTGGGTCAGTATCTGAAAGGAGGGCTGGGGCAGTCAGTCCCAGGTCAGACTGTCCTCTAAGAAGCTGAAGGGCTGAGTCGAAGTTTGTCATAAGCCCGGCGGTCCTCTAATGAGCTGCTAGGGCTGGGTCAGACTCCGCTACATGTCAGACTCTCTTCTGAAATGCTGCTAGAGCTGGGACAGTCAGTCACATGCCAGGCCCTCGTCTGAGAGGCGGCTAGAGCAGGGTCGGAGTCGGCCACAAAACAAGGCCTCTGAAAAGCTAAAGGGATGGGACAGAGTCAGTCACATGTCAGGCGTTTCTCTGAGAAGGTGAAAGGGTTGTGTCAGAGTCTGTCACAAGCCAGGCAGACCTCCAAAACACTGCTAGGGTTTGGGCAGTCAGTCACATGTCGGGCTCTGCTCTGAAGAGCTGGACAGGCTGGGACAGAGTCAGTCACATGTCAGGCGTTTCTCTGAGAAGCTGAAAGGGCTGGGACAGAGTCAGTCACTTGTCAGGCATCTCTCTGAGAAGCTGAAAGGGTTGTGCCATAGTCTGTCACGAGCCAGGCGATCCTCTAAAAGCTGCTAGGGTTGGGGCAGTCAGTCACATGTCGGGCTCTGCTCTGGAGAGCTGGACAGGCTGGGACAGAGTCAGTCACATGTCAGGCGTATCTCTGAGAAGCTGAAAGGGCTGGGACAGAGTCAGTCACTTGTCAGGCATCTCTCTGAGAAGCTGAAAGGGTTGTGCCATAGTCTGTCACGAGCCAGGCGATCCTCTAAAAGCTGCTAGGGTTGGGGCAGTCAGTCACATGTCGGGCTCTGCTCTGAAGAGCTGGACAGGCTGGGACAGAGTCAGTCACATGTCAGGCGTATCTCTGAGAAGCTGAAAGGGCTGGGACAGAGTCAGTCACTTGTCAGGCATCTCTCTGAGAAGCTGAAAGGGTTGTGCCATAGTCTGTCACAAGCCAGGCGATCCTCTAAAAGCTGCTAGGGTTGGGGCAGTCAGTCACATGTCGGGCTCTGCTCTGAAGAGCTGGACAGGCTGGGACAGAGTCAGTCACATGTCAGGCGTATCTCTGAGAAGCTGAAAGGGTTGTGCCATAGTCTGTCACAAGCCAGGCGATCCTCTAAAAGCTGCTGGGGTTGGGGCAGTCAGTCAGATGTCAGGCTCTCCTCTGAAGAGCTGGACAGGCTGGGACAGAGTCAGTCACATGTCAGGCTCTTCTCTAAAAGTGCGGTGCGACTGGTGGAACAAGGCGCCTCTGAAAGGTGTTGGTGCAGAGTGAGTTACATGGAGTAACTTTAGCTGAAACGGTCAAAGTGGACTCTCACCAAAGGCGGGACGCCCCAAAAACTAAGTGAGGAATCCTTGTCAAGTCCACAGATCTAAGACGAGGTCTTGTAGCATTCTTCAGCCTTGCGTTTGATATATTCCCAAACAGAGAGAACAGTCACCGGCGGGCGCACATCGGTGTGTTCAAACGTTTATATTCCATCTGTGTCCATGACAGATGTCCCATCGCCTCATTCTCAAGGCCTCCGCCCTGCTGCTTGCTTCCAGATTTTAAAATCAGAAAACGGGGCCACGTTGGCATACAAATGAGGATTGCCAGCCACCCATTGCAATGCACCTAAGTCAGTTATTTGAAAGTTTGGTGCTGTTTGCTCGTGGACATTTGTACAAATATCCAGTTTTGATCCAACGGGTTGGAGCGCGCAGCTCACCCAAGAGGGGCGCTGTTTGCAAGCATTTCACTTCCTTCTCTACTTTAATCCTCTCTCTTGAGGCCTCTTCACATGAAAGGCAGTGATTGCTAACTCCATTTTCATGAGTAAAACATGATGTGAGCGGGGGAGGGGGCGAGGGGGGGGGGGGGCCGGCAGCGCTAACGCAGGTTCCCGGATCCATTTTGCTAGGGATGTAGGCGTTGTACTGAGTGAAAGGTTTAACATCCATGCAGATCCGCTGCACGCCGAATCTGGGATTCACATGCCCTTTCATCTCTGACTGCATTGTATGTTCTCTTTAAATCTCTCACTTTTCAGTGAACTTGCAGTCAGTTTCACAAAGAGTGAGACTGTGAAGGAGGCGAACGCGTCAGTGTGTGGAGGGATGCCAGGCCTAGCGGCCTCTGCTCTGGAGCGGGCCCTGTCCCAGATGTGTTACAGATGTGCAGAGACAGCTGTCAGAGCTGTGTCACGACCCTTGGACCGGCGATGGAAGGAGAGCACGGTTCATCTCACCTGTGTCCCTCGTGGGTAGGCCCTTTCCCTGTGTCACACCCCGGGAGGGTAGGGAGCACCTCCACAGCGAGGGAAAGAGGGGGTGAGGAGGGGAAGAGGGGGTGAGAGGGGGAAAGAGGGGGTGAGAGGGGAAGAGGGGGTAAGAGGGGGAAACGGGATGAGAGGGGGATAGAGGGGGTGAGAGGGGAAGAGGGAAAGAGGGGGATGAGAGTGGGAAAGAGGGGGTGAGAGGGGGAAAGAGGAGGTGAGAGGGGGATGGAGGGGGTGAGAGGGGGAAAGAGGGGGATGAGAGGGGAAGAGGGAGTGAGAGGGGGAAAGAGGGAAATAGGGAGTCAGAGGGAGAAAGAGGGGGGAAGAGGGGGGAAGAGGGAGTGACAGAGGTAAAGAGGGGGTGAGAGAGGGAAAGAGGGGGACAGAGGGAGTCAGAGGGGGGAAGAGGGGGTGAGAGGGGAAGAGGGGGTGAGAGGGGGACAGAGGGAGTGAGAGGGGGGAAGAGGAAAGAGGGAGTCAGAGGGGGATAGACGGGGTGAGAGGGAAAGAAGGGGTGAGAGGTGAAAAGAGGGGGTAAGGGGGGATAGAGGGGTGAGAGAGGTAAAGAAGGGGTGCGAGGGGGAAAGAGGGGGTGAGAGAGGGGAAGAGGGGGTGAGAGAGGGGAAGAGGGGGTGAGAGGGGGAAAGAGGAAAGAGGGAGTCAGAGGGGGAAGAGGGGGTGAGAGGGGGATAGAGGGGGTGAGAGAGGGAAAGAGGAAAGAGAGAGTCAGAGGGGGATAGACGGGGTGAGAGGGAAAGAAGGGGTGAGAGGGGAAACGAGGGGGTAAGGGGGATAGAGGGAGTGAGAGGGGATAGAGGGGGCGAGAGAGGGAAATGGAATGAGACAGGGTGGAGAGAGAATGTGTGGGTAGAGAGAGGGTGAGAGTGAGAGAGGTAGAGAGAGAGAGAGAAACAATTCCTAACGCAGGAGCACATTTAGCCTGCGCGAGAGGCTCCCCGCGCTCCCTATCTGTTTTCTGCTGCATTCAATGCTATTTCTTAGTGCAAACTGCATCCTCACATCTGTTTTGGACATAAGAGAGCATTTTGTGCTCTGAAAATAGCACTAAGTTCTGGGAAGATTCTACCCCAAGAGTACCTTTAGCAGCAGCTTGTGCTCGCTATTTGCGTTCTGTTGCAGGGATTGTTATTTCTTAGCACAAAATGAGTCCTCACATACATTTTGTGATGTCCTTCCACAAATGGCCTAAACACCACCTGAGGAAGTATTTTGTCACCAGAGCCATCGGGTGGTCCTGGTGATGGACAGAGGGGTTGGTGGGCAGAGTACATAGGCCTAGATTTAAGAGGGCCTAGCGCCACTATAGCGCCAACTTATTATTTTGACGCTAAGGTGGCCTTTTCCCCACACCAAATTTACAAGGCGGTGTAATGTAATGCAACCCTCTGTGCTACATTATGCATGATGTATGCATAGGGGGCGTTCCCCCATCGGGGGGCTGAAAAAATGGCACAAAGAAATTTAAGAGATTTCTTTGCATCATTGTTTTCGGCTCTTTCAATGCCTGCTCAGAGCAGGCATTAAAAGGCAGCTCCCATTGTTTACAATCAGCCCCTATGTACTGTTCAGGTTTAGCGCCAACATTCTGGTGCTAACCCTGAACAGTACAGCAATAGCGTAAAAAATGCTGATGCTGTTGCCCCCTACACTGTGCCACGGTGCACCATATCTTAAATACGGTGCACACATGGTGGCGTTAGGGGGGGGGCACTGAGGAACGCAAGAAATGTGGCGCTGCATACACTTTTCTTAAATGTGGCCCATAGTGTTTGACAGAAAATTAACATGCAGTGTGGCCTACCTAACCCTTCAATGACCAAACTAATCATAATAATGAGAAGATAATTTTCCATGGAAAAAGTTGATTTACCCCACAGGGTAAAGAACACCGAACACAAGCCTTCGACTGCTTGGGTGAAACATTGTCCTACCCATTTGTAAAGACTACTGTATTAGAATAAAAATGAAGTCCTTTGCACCACATTCTTGTGGTGCATATAAAAAAAACACACATTGGCTTGCTGTTAGGGCACTCTGACAGCTAACTCACCCAACAGCTTCCTGGGGTGCAACCATTAATCTCTCTTTGCAGGATAAAGTGTGCCAGGCACAACATGCCAGACTGGCTGCTATCACCTGGCGAGAGACAGAGGGCAAATGACTGAATGCTTCCAAATATAAAGACTTGGAGGGCAGTTTACTCCATGAACAGGAAAGACTGTCTGTTACACTTTGAGGTCCTAATCGGTCTGCCGGAGATTTCACTGCTAACAGGACAACCAATGGTGCAAGGGTTGTTCTCAAGGCACGCACAGCATTTTTCTGAGTGTGTGCAATGTTTCTGTACTACTTGGCAAATAAAATACCAAAGACTTTGGCATGGCAGGTTTCTTCCTTGAGCATCAGGCTTCACGTGCCTGCCCTGAGCAGGGATCTATTGACTGTCGCTTTGCCCTAGACGGGGCGGGCGAATGACAGTGTGATCTGAAGTACACAAGTGATGGATGGAAGGCTTGAGTTGATCTCAGCCAATGGTAATTGCTCAGGGCCACATCCCAGTCCATTGTTATTTTGCACACCATGCCACTTCAGTTTGGACCCAGGCGTATGCAAATATGTCTTGAAGCTGATCCAATAGGAACAGTGCTGAAATTATGCAAATTATGACTGCATAATTTGCATTTTGCCGAGGCCTCATAAGTATTATCTACTTTGCTTCTCAGAGCCAGGCAGATATGTAGGAATAAGGCAGAAATTAGCTTAAAAACAGGGCTCATCAGATGTGCCTTCATTGTTTCGGCATCTCCTGCGGCCATCCCTGGGCGCGGGTGTCTTCGCTGATCTCCAAGTACGATTTGATGCAAAACTGATTCCATCTCTTTGTGTCTCGTCCATTGCTGGTAACGCGTGAAAACAGATTGGAAATCATCTGTCCAAACCAATGAAGGCGCCGCTTGATTATCGCAGCCGGCGGTGTCTGTGCCGAGCGCATCCCAGAGGGCGCTGCGAGGGACCCGCGGTGTGGGTGTAGCGTTCGCTTCTCGCCACTTCTCAGCGCTAGACGGAGATGAACAGTGACAGCGCTATCTCCAGTGCAATTACTGTGAAAGGCAGTTGTGAATTTATAGGCAGGGAAGTCATCGTTTGTAATAAATTTGCTTGAATTTGTAAAATAAATCAATTTTGTTTGCTAGTCTTTCTAAATCAAAAATAGCTCCTCTTTCAGTGCGACAGTGATAAGCAAACAAAGCACATTTGCTTTTGCAACAATTTCCACATCTGCTAACCTTGCACTAATGCTCAATGTAATCATTCATCAGATGTTGGAGGGGGGGTGCAATATTGTGCATCACCACACTCCCCAAATGTTCAAGGGAGAGTGGATGTTATTTGGAGAACTCTCTCTCTCAAACTAGGTTATTAAGGGCCAGATGTATCAAAGGGTTTTACCCATTCTGTGGCAATGGGAAAATGCTTTGGTACATATGGCCCTAAATGTAGCCAAATTGCGAATTTAGGGATTACGGGTAGGGTGACAAGAATTTTGAAGCCAAAAACCGGGACATTTTACAAAATAGAAGAAGGACTACAATTTTACTTCAACCAAGCGCACAGAAAGACAGCGCTCATCAGGAAAGAATTACCGAAGAGGCACTAAGAACATGAATAAAATGCAGTTTTGAAGGCTATTATCATCTCTTTTGATTAATCTGCTCCCTTATAACAGCTGCCAACTATCTCTGTTTTGGAGAATATAAAAATGCACTTCTCACCATTTTCTGTCGAACCTTTCTAAAACCTGGGACATGAGCAAAATTTCTTGAAATCTGCCAAGACAAATGGTGAAAAATCAGGACTGTCCCAGCAAATCCGGAAAATCTGGTCACCCTAACTATGGGATGAATGTAGTGAAAACATGTCATAAAACTTGGTAACAAATTGGACATGACCTTTTTTGACCAATCTTTAATTTTGTAATGCCACCTATGAACTAAGAGATCACAACAAAAAATGTTTGGATGCAGTGGGGGGGAGGGAGTGGCTCAAAAAGACCTGCCTAATATGTATTAATTATGAATGTCATTATTTGCAACCCCCGTGACTGGCTACAAACACGAGAATGACAGCCTGCAGGGGTTAAGAGACCAACATCCCTGCATGAGCATTCCCAAAACAGGAAACTGTTTTAAGGAGCTGTTGTGGAGTACTTGAAACTTGAAATTTTTTATTACCAAAGTTAATTAAAACCATCGCCATGCAAACGTTTGTACTATGTAAAAACTCAAACATACTCTCTGTTTAAGAATTAAATACACATAGTTTTTTTTTTTGCGTATTTTGATCCTAAATCATGTCATAAAATATTAAACGTATACATGGTTAAAGCCTGCTCCACTAGTTTCATCCTTTGTTCTTGATCTTAAATTCAGGGACTTACTTACGCCCGGGTGAAAGGTTGCGTCCTGGTTACTAAAAAATAAAACATGGTCGATTTCCTAAGGTAAATAACATAAAATTATGCCGAGGTACCAATGACTAATTACTAGCTAAGAGCTAGAGTTTACCATTTGGGAACTCTTCAAACATAAACCGAGAAACCGGACACTCACAGCCTACTCGGCTTTATTCTCCATTTCTTTTTGGGCCTGCACCACAAATTTATTGATTAAGGCCTACTGGTGCTGATCTTAAAAAACGGGCCTTTTAGAAACACATTGGGGGGAGGAACCAGAGTTCCACCTGCTTCCTCTAAGGCCACCCACACAATTCCCAAAGTGGAAGCTGTCCAATGGGACAGCTTGTTACCACCTCGTCTGATGGGCTGGTGACTGCTCAATGGCTTGCAACTGCGTTTGCAGTCACAAACCGTTGATACATTGCACACCGAATTGCAGATACGAATTGTCCACCCTTTTATGCACCTTTCAAATTGTGACTAAAAGTGAGTCACACAACACCATTTGTTAACTGGAATGCTTTCATCGAATCACAAAAGTTATTCTGTAAATACTAAAAAATGACAGTTTGTGGTTGCAAACACTGTGATTTTGGGAATTGCTGGGTTTGTGGCCCTAAAATGCTTGGTATATCATGCCCTCACTTCTCAAGGTATAGGCAGATTTCCTAGCCACATCTGTACTGGACTCCTGAAACTGTGATAAAACAGGTTTGCAATCCTTTTTCACCAGACAATGTGGTGTAAGAGCGACGCAAACCTTAAATGTGCTTCATGAATCCACGCTAGGCCACTTTGCGTGGCCCTGAGTGGCTCCATAAATCTTGAGTAAGGCAACATAGCACAAAACAGTGCATTGCGTTACTCTGCCCTGGGAAGGCGTTCCATGGGAGTTGCGTGGGTGTTCCCATGCAACTCCTATGGTTCTTGACGTGTCCCACATTTACCAGAACTGGTAGATATGGGAATGCACAAAACGATACACCTTCTCAGGTGAGCGCACCAAGGAGAAATATCTTTATGTCTCCTCGTTACTTCCTCTATGCGTGTTCCATTCTGCAGCACCCATAGAAGGAGGCAAATGCCCCTCAGGATTCTTTTTGTGCAGGAAGGTTCCCCTTCCTGCACAAAAACAATCCTGCATGCAACGGAGGCTCCCTTGCACCATGGTGCAAGGAGGGCTGCATTGGTGCTAGGCTGCCAAAAGGGCGTCAGCAATGGGAAAAGGCAGCCATGCACCATATTCCTTAAATCTAGTGCATTCCTGCCCTTTTCAAGTGATACAGTGGAGCACAGCAAGGTAACTTGCTGACATGCACTGCGTGTCTTCCTCAGAAGTATGCCCCTCAGAGTAGTATTCCTCCAAAGTAACAAATCCTATGTGTGAGAACTCTTCCACTCGAAACCCACTGACTGCACATACTGAGCATTTCACCCTGCTTAAAGCCATTGATATGCTTGACAATTACTATTTACCTTCTATTGTAAGTTAGAATCCATTAATATGCTAACTGTTCATCACTTTAATGACTGATAAACAATCCAATGTGTATTTTTGAATACTCTCTATAAGTAGTCATTATAAGTACAACTTTATCACTCACCAATGTATATAGTCGTGTATGTGGGGTGGCGGGGGGCTGTGTGTGTGTGCGCGTGTTTCTTTAGAGACAGACAGAGAAAATATCTCATTAAATATTACATACAGCAGCCATTGAATAGTCGTGCATAGATTGACCAAAGATACTTTCTGCTGTCCAGCATTTTTCTAATAGATTTATTACATGCATTTTCAGGATATTATTTTAATGAAATTACTTTATTTTTTTGAGAGACCATGATACTGTAGAGCAGCTTCATACCTTCGATACTGTGACGTGGCAGACAGAGTGCACATTGCCTCCCTCAGATGAGCTGTTAGTTGAGATGGACAGATGGACAGACAGTCTCCAGTGGGGTTCACTGTTAACTTCTACACCCAGCCAAGAGTGAACTCGGACAAAAGGCATTACGGAATGTTCATTAAAAAGTGGTTTGGGGGTCCCTGTAGTTTATTCTTTCCATCACACACCAGTTTTATACCTCAAAGCTAGACTGTAGACCCCAGGCCCTCCCAAAGCAGTCTACAATGTGCCTCTAACAAAGCCTCTCTTATTTGATTTCAGGTTGTGAGGGAGGTTGTAGGATACAAAGAGGTTCTAGTTAGGGCAGACCTTCAATGTTCATGAGTTTGCAATCTCTGGGGGAGGGGTGAGGGTATCTGTGGCTCCCATATTCTGCCTCCATGAAAGATAGTTTCTATACTTTGTGCTCCTGTGAAGAGTGGTGATTCAGTGTGCACACAGAAACATTGTGTGAATTGTTTGAAGTTGTAGAGAGGCAAAGAAATTCCATCTGGAAGGGGAGACCTTTGAAGGTAATTGGTGTTTATCTAGTCTGTTTTCTCTCCTAGGGCGCGCCACCTCCCACCACTGCCACTACTGCTAGGTCTTTCTATGGCTTTCTGCACTTTACAGGGAGGAGAGATCTCCAGGTTGCACTTCTGCTTGAAACGATGGGGGCAACCACCTTCTTTTTCCACACCTGTGGGGAAACTGTGGAGGCTGTTCCTTCTCCTACCTCACCGCCAAATCCTTCAACGCCTTCCCCTCTACTTCCGGACATCGCCTTCACTGGCAGATTTAAGGAAGAGACTTAAGACCTGGCTTTTCAAATGAGCCCAGAAACTTAGTGCCTGGATACCCTCACATGTGAATAGCAACGCTTTACAAATTAATTATCCATTAATTAAAGGTGAAACTCACACCCACTGAGTGCACATGTTGTACAAATGTTGAGATTTGCACTAAAGGGCAGTGACAGCGCATCAAGGCATGAGTACCACACTTGAGGACGAGAGACAAAAGATGCAGGACTCGTATCCCATGAGCAAGACAGCAGCACACGTTTTGGGGTCACACTGAATGATTCCTCTCTCCTGTGTCTCGTCTCTTGTGTTTTCACCTCCTCGCTCTACACAGTGCGGTAAATGATGAGCCTTCCATATCTAGAGACATTGATTGACCTAGGGCTGACTGGGGGCTCCTTGAAGGGTTGGGGGCCCTGTAGGGTTTGTGGTTCACTGTGCACAGGGGCAGCAAGGGCCTGTGTTACCCCACTGACCCCATGAATGACCCAGGAGCATGGTATTCGACTCTGTCCTGCACTGGTATTTGGCTCTGTCCTGCACTGGTATTTGGCCCTGTCCTGCCTCGGTGTTGGCTCTGTCCTGCCTCGGTGTTGGCTCTGTCCTGCCTCGGTGTTGGCTCTGTACTGCCTCGGTGTTTGGCTCTGTCCTGCCTCGGTGTTGGCTCTGTCCTGCCTCGGTGTTTGGCTCTGTCCTGCCTCGGTGCTTGGCCCTGTCCTGCCTCGGTGTTTGGCCCTGTCCTGCCTCGGTGTTGGTCCTGTCCTGCCTCGGTGTTTGGTCCTGTCCTGCCTCGGTGTGTGGCTCTGTCCTGCCTCCGTGTTTGGTCCTGTCCTGCCTCGATGTGTGGCTCTGTCCTGCCTCAGTGTTTGGCCCTGTCCTACCTCGGTGTTTGGCTATGTCCTTCCTCTGTGTTTGGTCCTGTCTTTCCTCGGTGGTTGGCTCTGTCCTGTTTCGGTGGTTGGTCCTGTCCTGCCTCGGTGTTTGGCCCTGTCCTGCCTCGGTGTTTGGCTCTGTCCTGCCTCTGTGTTTGGTCCTGTCCTGCCTCGGTGTTTGGCCCTGTCCTGCCTCGGTGTTTGGACCTGTCCTGCCTCTGTGTTTGGTCCTGTCCTGCCTCTGTGTTTGGTCCTGTCCTGCCTCGGTGTTTGGCCCTGTCCTGCCTCGGTGTGTGGCTCTGACCTGCCTCTGTGTTTGGCCCTGTCCTGCCTCGGTGTTTTGATCTGTCCTTCCTCTGTGTTTGGTCCTGTCCTACCTCGGTGTTTGGCCCTGTCCCGCCTCGGTGTTGGTCCTGTCCCACCTCGGTGTTGGCTCTGTCCCACCTCGGTGTTTGGTCCTGTCCCGCCTCGGTGTTTGGCCCTGTCCGCCTCGGTGTGTGGCTCTGTCCTGTCTCTGTGTTTGGCTCTGTCCTGCCTCTGTGTTTGGTCCTGTCCTGCCTCTGTGTTTGGTCCTGTCCTGCCTCGGTGTTTGGCCCTGTCCTACCTCGGTGTTTGGTCCTGTCCTGCCTGTGTGTTTGGCTCTGTCCTTCCTCGGTGTGTGGCTCTGTCCTACCTCTGTGTTTGGCTCTGTCCTGCCTCGGTGTTTGGCTCTGTCCAGCCTCTGTGTTTGGCCCTGTCCTTCCTCGGTGTTTGGTCCTGTCCTGCCTCGCTGTTTGGCCCTGTCCTGTCTTGGTGTTTGGCCCTGTCCTGTTTGGCCCTGTCCTGCCTCGGTGTTTGGTCGTGTCCTGTCTCTGTGATTGGACCTGTCCTGTCTCTGTGTTAGGTCCTGTCCTACCTCGGTGTTGGTCCTGTCCTGCCTCGGTGTTTGGTCCTGTCCTGCCTCGGTGTTTGGTCCTGTCCTGCCTCGGTGTTTGACTCTGTCCTTCCTCTGTGTTTGGTCCTGTCCTGCCTCGGTGTTTGGTCCTGTCCTGTCTCGGTGTTTGGCTCTGTCCTTCCTCTGTGTTTGGTCCTGTCCTTCCTCGGTGGTTGGCTCTGTCCTGTTTCGGTGGTTGGTCCTGTCCTGCCTCGGTGTTTGGCTCTGTCCTGCCTCTGTGTTTGGTCCTGTCCTGCCTCGGTGTTTGGCCCTGTCCTGCCTCGGTGTTTGGACCTGTCCTGCCTCGGTGTTTGGTCCTGTCCTGCCTCTGTGTTTGGTCCTGTCCTGCCTCGGTGTTTGGCCCTGTCCTGCCTCGGTGTGTGGCTCTGACCTGCCTCTGTGTTTGGTCCTGTCCTGCCTCGGTGTTTGGCCCTGTCCTGCCTCGGTGTTTTGATCTGTCTTTCCTCTGTGTTTGGTCCTGTCCTGCCTCGGTGTTTGGCCCTGTCCTGCCTCGGTGTTGGTCCTGTCCTACCTCGGTGTTGGCTCTGTCCTGTCTCGGTGTGTTGGCTCTGTCCTGCCTCGGTGTTTGGTCCTGTCCTGCCTCTGTGTTTGGCCCTGTCCCGCCTCGGTGTGTGGCTCTGTCCTGTCTCTGTGTGTGGCTCTGTCCTGTCTCTGTGTTTGGCTCTGTCCTGCCTCTGTGTTTGGTCCTGTCCTGCCTCTGTGTTTGGTCCTGTCCTGCCTCTGTGTTTGGTCCTGTCCTGCCTCGGTGTTTGGCCCTGTCCTGCCTCGGTGTTTGGTCCTGTCCTGCCTGTGTGTTTGGCTCTGTCCTTCCTCGGTGTGTGGCCCTGTCCTACCTCTGTGTTTGGCTCTGTCCTGCCTCGGTGTTTGGCTCTGTCCAGCCTCTGTGTTTGGCCCTGTCCTTCCTCGGTGTTTGGTCCTGTCCTGCCTCGGTGTTTGGCCCTGTCCTGTCTCGGTGTTTGGCCCTGTCCTGCCTCGGTGTGTGGCTCTGTCCTGTCTCGGTGTTTGGCCCTGTCCTGTTTGGCCCTGTCCTGCCTCGGTGTTTGGTCGTGTCCTGTCTCTGTGATTGGACCTGTCCTGTCTCTGTGTTAGGTCCTGTCCTACCTCGGTGTTTGGCCCTGTCCTGCCTCGGTGTTGGCCCTGCCCTTCCTCTGTGTTTGGCCCTGTCCTACCTCTGTGTTTGGTCCTGTCCTGTCTCGGTATTTGACTCTGTCCTGCCTCTGTGTTTGGTCCTGTCCTGTCTCGGTATTTAACTCTGTCCTGCCTTGGTGTTTGGTCCTGTCCTGCCTCGGTGTGTGGCTCTTTCCTGCCTCTGTGTTCGGCCCTGTGCTTCCTCGGTGAGTGGCCCTGTCCTACCTCGGTGTTGGGTCTGTCCTGCCTCTGTGTTTGGTCCTGTCCTGTCTCTGTGTTTGGTCCTCCTGCCTCGGTGTTTGGTCCTGTCCTTCCTTGGTGTTTGGTCTTGTCCTTCCTCGGTGTGTGGCTCTGTCCAGCCTCGGTGTTTGGTCCTGTCCTGCCTCGGTGTTTGGTCCTGTCCTGTCTCGGTATTTGACTCTGTCCTGCCTCTGTGTTTGGTCCTGTCCTGCCTCGGTGTTGGCTCTGTCCTGCCTCTGTGTTTGGTACTGTCCTTCCACGGTGTGTGGCTCTGTCCAGCCTCGGTGTTTGGTCCTGTCCTGCCTCTGTGTTTGGCTCTGTCCTGCCTCGGTGTTTGGTCCTGTCCTTCCTCGGTGTTTGGTCCTGTCCTTCCTCGGTGTGTGGCTCTGTCCAGCCTCGGTATTTGGTCCTGTCCTACCTCGGTGTTGGCTCTGTCCTGTCTCGGTGTGTTGGCTCTGTCCTGCCTCGGTGTTTGGTCCTGTCCTGCCTCTGTGTTTGGCCCTGTCCCGCCTCGGTGTGTGGCTCTGTCTCTGTGTGTGGCTCTGTCCTGTCTCTGTGTTTGGCTCTGTCCTGCCTCTGTATTTGACTCTGTCCTGCCTCTGTGTTTGGCTCTGTCCTTCCTCGGTGTGTGGCTCTCTCCAGCCTCAGTATTTGGTCCTGTCCTGCCTCGGTGTGTGGCTCTGTCCTGCCTCTGTGTTTGGTCCTGTCCTTCCTCGGTGTTTGGTCCTGTCCTGCCTCGGAGTGTGGCTCTGTCCAGCCTCGGTGTTTGCTCCTGTCCTGCCTCTGTTTGGTCCTGTCCTGCCTCTGTGTTTGACTCAGTCCTGCCTCTGTATTTGACTCTGTCCTGCCTCTGTGTTTGGCTCTGTCCTGCCTCCGTGTTCGGCTCTGTCCTGCCTCGGTGTTTGGCTCTGTCCTTCCTCTGTGTTTGGTCCTGTCCTGCCTCGGTGTGTGGCTCTGTCCAGCCTCGGTGTTTGGCCCTGTCCTACCTCGGTGCTTGGCCCTGTCCTGCCTCGGTGTTTGGCCCTGTCCTGCCTCGGTGTTTGGTCCTGTCCTTCCTCGGTATTTGGTCCTGTCCTTCCTCGTGTGTGGCTCTGTCCAGCCTTGGTATTTGGTCCTGTCCTGTCTCGGTGTTTGGCTCTGTCCTGCCTCTGTGTTTGGTCCTGTCCTGCCTCGGTGTGTGGCTCTGTCCAGCCTCGGTGTTTGCTCCTGTCCTGCCTCTGTTTGGTCCTGTCCTGCCTCCGTGTATGACTCTGTCCTGCCTCCGTGTTCGGCTCTGTCCTGCCTCCGTGTTCGGCTCTGTCCTGCCTCGGTGTGTGGCTCTGTCCAGCCTCGGTGTTTGGCCCTGTCCTACCTTGGTGCTTGGCCCTGTCCAGCCTCGGTATTTGGTCCTGTCCTGCCTCGGTGTGTGGCTCTGTCCTGCCTCTGTGTTTGGTCCTGTCCTTCCTCGGTGTTTGGTCCTGTCCTGCCTCGGTGTTTGGACCTGTCCTGCCTCGGTGTTTGGCCCTGTCCTGCCTCGGTGTTTGGCTCTCTCCTGCCTCGGTGTTTGGCCCTGTCCTGTTTGGTCCTGTCCTGCCTCGGTGTTTGGCTCTGTCCTGTCTCGGTGTTTGGTCCTGTCCTGCCTCGCTGTTTGGACCTGTCCTGCCCTCGGTGTTTGGCCCTGTCCTGCCTCGGTGTGTGGCTCTGTCCTGTCTGTGTTTGACCCTGTCCTGCCTCTGTGTTTGGCTCTCTCCTGTCTCGGTGTTTGGCTCTGTCCTGCCTCTGTGTTTGGTCCTGTCCTGCCTCGGTGTTTGGCCCTGTCCTGCCTCGGTGTGTGGCTCTGACCTGCCTCTGTGTTTGGTCCTGTCCTGCCTCGGTGTTTGGCCCTGTCCTGCCTCGGTGTTTTGATCTGTCTTTCCTCTGTGTTTGGTCCTGTCCTGCCTCGGTGTTTGGCCCTGTCCTGCCTCGGTGTTGGTCCTGTCCTACCTCGGTGTTGGCTCTGTCCTGTCTCGGTGTGTTGGCTCTGTCCTGCCTCGGTGTTTGGTCCTGTCCTGCCTCTGTGTTTGGCCCTGTCCCGCCTCGGTGTGTGGCTCTGTCCTGTCTCTGTGTGTGGCTCTGTCCTGTCTCTGTGTTTGGCTCTGTCCTGCCTCTGTGTTTGGTCCTGTCCTGCCTCTGTGTTTGGTCCTGTCCTGCCTCTGTGTTTGGTCCTGTCCTGCCTCGGTGTTTGGCCCTGTCCTGCCTCGGTGTTTGGTCCTGTCCTGCCTGTGTGTTTGGCTCTGTCCTTCCTCGGTGTGTGGCCCTGTCCTACCTCTGTGTTTGGCTCTGTCCTGCCTCGGTGTTTGGCTCTGTCCAGCCTCTGTGTTTGGCCCTGTCCTTCCTCGGTGTTTGGTCCTGTCCTGCCTCGGTGTTTGGCCCTGTCCTGTCTCGGTGTTTGGCCCTGTCCTGCCTCGGTGTGTGGCTCTGTCCTGTCTCGGTGTTTGGCCCTGTCCTGTTTGGCCCTGTCCTGCCTCGGTGTTTGGTCGTGTCCTGTCTCTGTGATTGGACCTGTCCTGTCTCTGTGTTAGGTCCTGTCCTACCTCGGTGTTTGGCCCTGTCCTGCCTCGGTGTTGGCCCTGCCCTTCCTCTGTGTTTGGCCCTGTCCTACCTCTGTGTTTGGTCCTGTCTTGTCTCGGTATTTGACTCTGTCCTGCCTCTGTGTTTGGTCCTGTCCTGTCTCGGTATTTGACTCTGTCCTGCCTTGGTGTTTGGTCCTGTCCTGCCACGGTGTGTGGCTCTTTCCTGCCTCTGTGTTCGGCCCTGTGCTTCCTCGGTGAGTGGCCCTGTCCTACCTCGGTGTTGGGTCTGTCCTGCCTCTGTGTTTGGTCCTGTCCTGTCTCTGTGTTTGGTCCTCCTGCCTCGGTGTTTGGTCCTGTCCTTCCTCGGTGTTTGGTCTTGTCCTTCCTCGGTGTGTGGCTCTGTCCAGCCTCGGTGTTTGGTCCTGTCCTGCCTCGGTGTTTGGTCCTGTCCTGTCTCGGTATTTGACTCTGTCCTGCCTCTGTGTTTGGTCCTGTCCTGCCTCGGTGTTGGCTCTGTCCTGCCTCTGTGTTTGGTACTGTCCTTCCACGGTGTGTGGCTCTGTCCAGCCTCGGTGTTTGGTCCTGTCCTGCCTCTGTGTTTGGCTCTGTCCTGCCTCGGTGTTTGGTCCTGTCCTTCCTCGGTGTTTGGTCCTGTCCTTCCTCGGTGTGTGGCTCTGTCCAGCCTCGGTATTTGGTCCTGTCCTACCTCGGTGTTGGCTCTGTCCTGTCTCGGTGTGTTGGCTCTGTCCTGCCTCGGTGTTTGGTCCTGTCCTGCCTCTGTGTTTGGCCCTGTCCCGCCTTGGTGTGTGGCTCTGTCTCTGTGTGTGGCTCTGTCCTGTCTCTGTGTTTGGCTCTGTCCTGCCTCTGTATTTGACTCTGTCCTGCCTCTGTGTTTGGCTCTGTCCTTCCTCGGTGTGTGGCTCTCTCCAGCCTCAGTATTTGGTCCTGTCCTGCCTCGGTGTGTGGCTCTGTCCTGCCTCTGTGTTTGGTCCTGTCCTTCCTCGGTGTTTGGTCCTGTCCTGCCTCGGTGTGTGGCTCTGTCCAGCCTCGGTGTTTGCTCCTGTCCTGCCTCTGTTTGGTCCTGTCCTGCCTCTGTGTTTGACTCTGTCCTGCCTCTGTATTTGACTCTGTCCTGCCTCTGTGTTTGGCTCTGTCCTGCCTCCGTGTTCGGCTCTGTCCTGCCTCGGTGTTTGGCTCTGTCCTTCCTCTGTGTTTGGTCCTGTCCTGCCTCGGTGTGTGGCTCTGTCCAGCCTCGGTGTTTGGCCCTGTCCTACCTCGGTGCTTGGCCCTGTCCTGCCTCGGTGTTTGGCCCTGTCCTGCCTCGGTGTTTGGTCCTGTCCTTCCTCGGTGTTTGGTCCTGTCCTTCCTCGGTGTGTGGCTCTGTCCAGCCTCGGTATTTGGTCCTGTCCTGTCTCGGTGTTTGGCTCTGTCCTGCCTCTGTGTTTGGTCCTGTCCTGCCTCGGTGTGTGGCTCTGTCCAGCCTCGGTGTTTGCTCCTGTCCTGCCTCTGTTTGGTCCTGTCCTGCCTCCGTGTATGACTCTGTCCTGCCTCCGTGTTCGGCTCTGTCCTGCCTCCGTGTTCGGCTCTGTCCTGCCTCCGTGTTCGGCTCTGTCCTGCCTCGGTGTGTGGCTCTGTCCAGCCTCGGTGTTTGGCCCTGTCCTACCTTGGTGCTTGGCCCTGTCCAGCCTCGGTATTTGGTCCTGTCCTGCCTCGGTGTGTGGCTCTGTCCTGCCTCTGTGTTTGGTCCTGTCCTTCCTCGGTGTTTGGTCCTGTCCTGCCTTGGTGTTTGGACCTGTCCTGCCTCGGTGTTAGGCCCTGTCCTGCCTCGGTGTTTGGCTCTCTCCTGCCTCGGTGTTTGGCCCTGTCCTGTTTGGTCCTGTCCTGCCTCGGTGTTTGGCTCTGTCCTGTCTCGGTGTTTGGTCCTGTCCTGCCTCGCTGTTTGGACCTGTCCTGCCCTCGGTGTTTGGCCCTGTCCTGCCTCGGTGTGTGGCTCTGTCCTGTCTGTGTTTGACCCTGTCCTGCCTCTGTGTTTGGCTCTCTCCTGTCTCGGTGTTTGGCTCTGTCCTGCCTCTGTGTTTGGTCCTGTCCTGCCTCGGTGTTTGGCTCTGTCCTGCCTCGGTGTTTGGCCCTGTCCTTCCTCTGTGTTTGGTCCTGTCCTGCCTCGGTGTTTGGTCCTGTCCTGCCTCGGTGTTTGGCTCTGTCCTGCCCCTGTGTTTGGTCCTGTCCTGCCTCGGTGTTTGGTCCTGTCCTTCCTCGGTGTGTGGCTCTGTCCAGCCTTGGTGTTTGCTCCTGTCCTGCCTCTGTTTGGCCCTGTCCTGCCTCAGTGTGTGGCTCTGTCCAGCCTCGGTGTTTGGCCCTGTCCTACCTCGGTGCTTGGCCCTGTCCTGCCTCTGTGTTTGGTCCTGTCCTGCCTCGGTGTTTGGTCCTGTCCTCCCTCGGTGTTTGGTCCTGTCCTGCCTCGGGGTTTGGCCCTGTCCTGTTTGGCCCTGTCCTGCCTCGGTGTTTGTCTCTGTCCTGCTTCTAACAGCCCTTAGCCTCTAGATGAAGAGTTAAGGGACGCATTCCCTACATAGAGGAGAAAGGCGGCCCTGTCCTGAAGCCGGGGGTGCCCTGTCCTGGGGTGCCCTGCCCTGAAGCCGGGGGTGCCCTGTCCTGGAGTGTCCTGTCCTGAAGCCAGGGGTGCCCTGTCCTGGAGTGTCCTGTCCTGAAGCCAGGGGTGCCCTGTCGTGAAGCCGGGGTGCCCTGTCCTGGGGTGCCCTGCCCTGAAGTTGGGGGTGCCCTGTCCTGGAGTGTCCTGTCCTGAAGCCAGGGGTGCCCTGTCATGAAGCCGGGGTGCCCTGTCCTGGGGTGCCCTGCCCTGAAGCCGGGGGTGCCCTGTCCTGGAGTATCCTGTCCTGAAGCCAGCGGTGCCCTGTCCTGAAGCCATTGGTGCCCTGTCCTGGGGTGCCCTGTCCTGAAGCCAGGGGTGCCCTGTCCTGGGGTGCCCTGTTCTGAAGCCAGGGGTGCCTTGTCCTGAAGCCAGGGGTGCCTTGTCCTGAAGCCAGCCTTGCCCTGTCCAGGGGTGCCCTGTCCTGAAGCCAGCGGTGCCCTGTCCTGAAGCCAGGGGTGCCCTGTACTGAAGCCAGGGGTGCCCTGTCCTGGGGTGTCCTGTCCTGAAGCCAGCGGTGCCCTGTCCAGGGGTGCCCTGTCCTGAAGCCGGGGTGCCCTGCCCTGAAGGCAGGGGTGCCCTGTCCTGAAGCCGGGGGTGCCCTGCCCTGAAGCCAGGGGTGCCCTGTCCTGAATCTAGGGGTGCCCTGTCCTGAAGCCGGGGGGTGCCCTGTCCTGAAGCCAGGGGTGCCATGTCCTGGAGTGTCCTGTCCTGAAGCCGAGGGTGCCCTGTCCTGAAGCCAGGGGTGCCCTGTCCTGAAGCCGGGGGGGCCCTGCCCTGAAGCCAGGGGTGCCCTGTCCTGGAGTGTCCTGTCCTGAAGCCAGGGGTGCCCTGTCATGAAGCTGGGGTGCCCTGTCCTGAAGCCGGGGGTGCCCTGTCCTGGGGTGCCCCGTCCTGAAGCCGGGGGTGCCCTGTCCTGGAGTGTCCTGTCCTGAAGCCAGGGGTGCCCTGTCCTGAAACCAGGGGGTGCCCTGTCCTGAAGCCAGGGGTGCCCTGTCCAGAGGTGCCCTGTCCTGAAGCCGGGGGTGCCCTGCCCTGAAGCCGGGGGTGCCCTGTCCTGGAGTGTACTGTCCTGAAGCCAGGGGTGCCCTGTCCTGGAGTGTCCTGTCCTGAAGCCAGGGGTGCCCTGTCCTGGGGTGCCCTGTCCTGAAGCCGGGGGTGCCCCGTCCTGAAGCCGGGGGTGCCCTGTCCTGGAGTGTCCTGTCCTGAAGCCAGGGGTGCCCTGTCCTGGGGTGCCCTGTCCTGAAGCCGGGGGTGCCCTGTCCTGGGGTGTCCTGTCCTGAAGCCGGGGGTGCCCTCATGAAGCCGGGGTGCCCTGTCCTGGAGTGTCCTGTCCTGAAGCCAGGGGTGCCCTGTCCTGGAGTGTCCTGTCCTGAAGCCAGGGGTGCCCTGTCCTGGGGTGCCCTGTCCTGAAGCCGGGGGTGCCCTGCCCTGAAGCCAGGGGTGCCCTGTCCTGGAGTGTCCTGTCCTGAAGCCAGGGGTGCCCTGTCATTAAGCCTGGATGCCCTGTCCTGAAGCCGGGGGTGCCCTGTCCTGGGGTGTCCTGTCCTGAAGCCGGGGGTGCCCTCATGAAGCCGGGGTGCCCTGTCCTGGAGTGTCCTGTCCTGAAGCCAGGGGTGCCCTGTCCTGGGGTGCCCTGTCCTGAAGCCGGGGGTGCCCTGTCCTGGGGTGTCCTGTCCTGAAGCCGGGGGTGCCCTCATGAAGCCGGGGTGCCCTGTCCTGGAGTGTCCTGTCCTGAAGCCAGGGGTGCCCTGTCCTGGAGTGTCCTGTCCTGAAGCCAGCGGTGCCCTGTCCTGGAGTGCCCTGTCCTGAAGCCGGGGGTGCCCTGCCCTGAAGCCAGGGGTGCCCTGTCCTGGAGTGTCCTGTCCTGAAGCCAGGGGTGCCCTGTCATTAAGCCTGGATGCCCTGTCCTGAAGCCGGGGGTGCCCTGTCCTGGGGTGTCCTGTCCTGAAGCCGGGGGTGCCCCGTCCTGAAGCCGGGGGTGCCCTGTCCTGGAGTGTCCTGTCCTGAAGCCAGGGGTGCCCTGTCCTGGAGTGTCCTGTCCTGAAGCCAGGGGTGCCCCGTCCTGGGGTGCCCTGTCCTGAAGCCGGGGGTGCCCCGTCCTGGAGTGTCCTGTCCTGAAGCCAGGGGTGCCCTGTCCTGGAGTGTCCTGTCCTGAAGCCAGGGGTGCCCTGTCCTGGAGTGTCCTGTCCTGAAGCCAGGGGTGCCCTGTCCTGGGGTGCCCTGTCCTGAAGCCGGGGGTGCCCCGTCCTGAAGCCGGGGGTGCCCTGTCCTGGAGTGTCCTGTCCTGAAGCCAGGGGTGCCCTGTCCTGGAGTGTCCTGTCCTGAAGCCAGGGGTGCCCCGTCCTGGGGTGCCCTGTCCTGAAGCCGGGGGTGCCCCGTCCTGGAGTGTCCTGTCCTGAAGCCAGGGGTGCCCTGTCCTGGAGTGTCCTGTCCTGAAGCCAGGGGTGCCCTGTCCTGGAGTGTCCTGTCCTGAAGCCAGGGGTGCCCTGTCCTGGGGTGCCCTGTCCTGAAGCCGGGGGTGCCCCGTCCTGAAGCCAGGGGCGCCAGATGCGCCCTGACTGCCCGGAAGTCTGCCCTCTCCTGCGGCCACCCCTAGGCGCGGGTGTCCCCACAGATCTTTCAACGCGATTTGATGGGAATTGATTCCATCTCTTTGTGTCTCGTCCATCGCTGGTAACGCGTGAAAACAGATCGGGAATCATCTGTCCGAACCAATGAAGGCGCCGCTTGATTACCGCAGCCGCCGGTGCCCGTGCCGAGGGCGCTGCGAGGGACCCGCGGTGTGCGTGTAGCGTTCGCTTCTCGGCGCTAGACGGAGATGAACAGTGACAGCGCTATCTCCAGCACAATTAGTGTGAAAGCCAATCTCAGGAACGCTCGCAGAGCCACCGGCGTGAAGTAAATGTGTTTTGATTTTTAATACAAATTCATTTCGGTTGTTGGTGTCTGTAAAACGTTAATAGTCCCTCTCGGTGTACCGCAGAATTATGGGCTTAAAGGAAGCGTGCTTTCTTATTATATCCAGATCGTCGAACCTTGGAAAGGTGTCCGCACTTTGACCCTTGTGTAGGTTTTCCGGGGATGGGAGGGTTGTTCGAGGGTGCTTAGAAAAACAGCGCAAACTCTTAGGGGAGCACGAGGGCCCGAAGGGCATTTGCCCGAGTCTGCCCAAATTGTGCCACTAATCGGTGGAAAATGTTGCATTTTACGACACTGTAGGGTAGGCGTGTGCATGATGAACACGTTGCTGATTACCGGTTTGCAGACTTTACTTACTGGTAAACTGGGGCTCGAAAAACGACCTCTGCACAGAGTGACTTCACCAGTGCGAAATTTGTAAATAGAAACGTGACGGTGGCCAAAGACCCCCCTTAAACATGCGGCTGCTGCAATTATATGTGCGAACACGGAATACTGTTTGACGCAAAAGCGGCGCAAAGAATTATAGTTTGTAAGTTTTGGCTGCTTTTGCGTCAAACAATGACGCAAATGCTGCGCAAAAAAAGTATATGGGCCACAGTCCTTTCGCACACACACACAACAGGAAAGCGGATCTTGGAAACACTCGTGACACCAGACACGCGTCTGACCACCTTGGTTCCAGCCACTGGGGTTCTAGAGCCTGCTGGAGAGACTCCATTGAAAGAGGTCGAAGTTAGAAAAGCACAGAAGCCAACACAATTAATTGAGGTAGGAAACATGAACACGCACAAAGTGGAAAAGCTGCGCAGGATATACCTGTGTAGGGGTTCGAGGCGTTTCAAGCATGGGCAAAGAGGGCTCGGCCAAGGGCCCCATGTTTTAAGGGGGCCCTGACAGAGCTAGCTCTGTTCTGCAGAGAGTCTTGCCCTGATGACCTTGAGTCATTTTTAAACAGATTGTTTTAAATAACCTTTTCCTTTAATTCATTTTTCATGTGGGAGATGTGTGAGAGTCTATTATGGGCATTTTGCAGACACCTTCTCTGTTTTTCTTTCTTGCAACATCCATAAAAAAGTTTCTTTTGGATCAAAACAGGGCCTCACATGTGAGAAATGAGATGGTGTCACAGATATTGTTTGCAGTATTATCAGTGAGATACTGCTGTGCTGAATATTGACACAATTCACTATCCCTGAATATTAGATATAAACACATTTAAAGTTTGTGTGAGTGCACCTGTGCACTGTCAGTGACCTGGTTAAAGAGGGCGTGAAAGGCTGAATTGGATCATACATTTCAAGCTGGACTGAACAGGGGCCCCCAAAAGAGACATAATGTAGAGCAACGGTACTCAAAGTACGGCCCGCGGGCCGCCAGCGGCCCCACGGACCTAGCTTGGCGGCCTGCGAGACGCACACCAAACGCCACATCATAATGGCAGCAGTATGTAAACATAGAAGAGGGCCGCAGGAGCATGCTCCCGTGGCCCTCCTCTATGTTTACATACGGCGGCCATTGTTTATGGCGTTGCCCTGACGATCCTGGAAGCCAAAGCCCCATAAAAGTCAGCGCTTGCAGCTAACTTTTACGGGGCTTTGGTCGTCTGCTTCCTGTCACCGGCTCCACGTCTGCTGCCCGCCTGCCTGCCTGCTGTTCCACATTTGTGGCATCTTCACAGTGCTTTGAGTCAGGTAAGGCTCTTTGGTTATTTATTTATTTGTTTTTAATGTAGTGTGTGTTACTCGGGTAGGCATGAGAGCAGATTGCGCTGTGTGTGTGTGTTACTGGGGTGGGGTGAGAGCAGATGGCGCTGTGTGCAGATGGCGCAGTGTGTGTTACTGGGGTAGGGGTGAGAGCAGATGGCGCTGTGTGCAGATGGTGCAGTGTGTGTTACTGGGGTAGGGGTGAGAGCAGATGGCGCTGTGTGCAGATGGTGCAGTGTGTGTTACTGGGGTAGGGGTGAGAGCAGATGGCGCTGTGTGTGTTACTGGGGTAGGGGTGAGAGCAGATGGCGCTGTGTGTGTTACTGGGGTAGGGGTGAGAGCAGATGGCGCTGTGTGTGTTACTGGGGTAGGGGTGGGAGCAGATGGTGCTGTGCGCAGATGGCGCAGTGTGTGTTACTGGGGTAGGGGTGGGAGCAGATGGCGCTGTGCGCAGATGGCGCAGTGTGTGTTACTGGGGTAGGGGTGAGAGCAGATGGCGCTGTGTGCAGATGGTGCAGTGTGTGTTACTGGGGTAGGGGTGAGAGCAGATGGCGCTGTGTGCAGATGGTGCAGTGTGTGTTACTGGGGTAGGGGTGAGAGCAGATGGTGCTGTGTGTGTTACTGGGGTAGGGGTGGGAGCAGATGGCGCTGTGTGCAGATGGCGCAGTGTGTGTTACTGGGGTAGGGGTGAGAGCAGATGGCGCTGTGTGCAGATGGCGCAGTGTGTGTTACTGGGGTAGGGGTGAGAGCAGATGGCGCTGTGTGCAGATGGCACAGTGTGTGTTACTGGGGTAGGGGTGAGAGCAGATGGCGCTGTGTGTGTTACTGGGGTAGGGGTGGGAGCAGATGGCGCTGTGTGCAGATGGCGCAGTGTGTGTTACTGGGGTAGGGGTGAGAGCAGATGGCGCTGTGTGTGTTACTGGGGTAGGGGTGAGAGCAGATGGCGCTGTGTGCAAATGGCGCTGTGTGTGTTACTGGGGTAGGGGTGAGAGCAGATGGCGCTGTGTGCAGATGGCGCAGTGTGTGTTACTGGGGTAGGGGTGAGAGCAGATGGCGCTGTGTGTGTTACTGGGGTAGGGGTGGGAGCAGATGGCGCTGTGTGCAGATGGCGCAGTGTGTGTTACTGGGGTAGGGGTGAGAGCAGATGGCGCTGTGTGTGTTACTGGGGTAGGGGTGAGAGCAGATTGCGCTGTGTGCAGATGGCGCAGTGTGTGTTACTGGGGTAGGGGTGAGAGCAGATGGCGCTGTGTGTGTTACTGGGGTAGGGGTGGGAGCAGATGGCGCTGTGTGCAGATGGCGCAGTGTGTGTTACTGGGGTAGGGGTGAGAGCAGATGGCGCTGTGTGTGTTACTGGGGTAGGGGTGGGAGCAGATGGCGCTGTGTGCAGATGGCGCAGTGTGTGTTACTGGGGTAGGGGTGAGAGCAGATGGCGCTGTGTGTGTTACTGGGGTAGGGGTGAGAGCAGATGGCGCTGTGTGCAGATGGCGCTGTGTGTGTTACTGGGGTAGGGGTGAGAGCAGATGGCGCTGTATGTGTGCGCGCTGTGTGTGTTACTGGGGTAGGGGTGAGAGCAGATGGCGCTGTATGTGTGCGCGCTGTGTGTGTTACTGGGGTAGGGGCATTGTTTTGAAAAAGGGGGTGGGGTGGTTGTTCCCCCTCTAAGCCCTGCCCCCTCTAAGCCCCGCCCCCCGCTGTTACTTCAGTGCGGCCCTCGGCCGCAAACCATACTGCAATTTTGGCCCCCGAGAAAAAGTTTGTGAGTACCCATGATGTAGAGCGAAGGGTTAAAAAGTGGCGCAATGCTTGTAAATATGGCGCAGTGATTTTGGCCATGTGACACCACATTAGCGTAAAAAAATTCCCCTAATGTGTCATTAAAATCACTAAAATGGCACTAGGCCGTCTTACATCTGGGCCTATGATGTTTAAAGGATTATTTTTTAAAATGGCAGTACTGCATCCATAACCATCAGATGGTGGCTGTTTAACCTGTGAGAACACGCGGCTACCATCCGAGGAAGATTCATGCTATACAATATTACCTTTAAAATTAAAAACAAATACATACTAGTGTCGTACGCCAAAATGCTCTCCATATTTAACACTTACCCCCGCAATCCACCTAATGGTATCTCCATAACAGTGTTTCTCTTTCCTGTGAAAAAGTTATCACACATTACGCATTGACTCTGCAAATAATTGTTCTAGGAGCGCCCCCTGTGGCAAGCCCTAGTATTACTGATCCAGGCGGCAGATGGGAGGCTCCTCTGGCCTTTAGCCTTACAATGTTATTTGAGTAATCTGGGTCAGACCTAACAGGTCCCTGTTTCTCCCAGAGGCAGGTAGAGCAGAAGGAATAATCCATTACTGTTAGCTCGTCACAAGTGTCAACAAATTCATGAACTTGCAGCGCGCGGCCTCCTGGGACCAGGAAGTCCTCAGTAAGTGGGTCAGATGTGGCTCGTTCTCTTCTTCCAAAGGAGACCTTGTATAGGAAACTGTCAAATGCAAAAGGAAACATCCTGGCTCGGATGTGGATAAAAATAACCAGTCCCTCAGAAGCACCGTCCCTTCCACAAATGTCTCCCCCCTTACCCAGGGCTCTAAACTGCTTAACGCTGCGGAGTTACTTTACTGCGGTTAGAAAGAGGTGGGAGAGACTCAGGGCTCTGGAAGTGAGTGATGTCTTCGTAGCTGGGGCCTTGCAGGCTGCCTGTGGCTTCCAGAAGCTCCTAGAAGGATTGCAGTAACTGGGCCAGGCATCTCTGGGCCTTAAATCTCTTTAGGATTCAAGAACAGACCTCCGATTGCCAACTCTACCTTTCTATAGTACAGCCAGGGCTCCTGGAATTATGTGATAGTTCGGCCGCGGCGATTTCCGCATATTTATAGATTTGCCACATTTGCACATAATCCATTATTTGCCGCATAGTCTGGGGATTTTAACAATTTTTGTATTTATTTATAGCTCTAACTGTTCAAAAGTTACTAAAATGCAACAACACTTGTTGCCATGCAGGGGAAGGCCATAAGCAAAGCTGGACTAGACACCTTTCTGTTGATTATTGCTATATTTGGATGCTAAACAGGTACCAACGAGGTGCCACTAATGCCCAGAGAGTGTTACCAAGGTTACAACTGATGAAATAATGATGTAATACTAATAAAAAAGTGCCACATTGTGTGCATAATTTTCCCTTTCTTGCCGCGTAATTTACTCAACCCTGCCACATAATTTGGCCCTCTCCTGCTTCATAACTCCAGTGGCCCTGAGTATAGCTTTCAGCAGCTGGTAGCTGAAAGTGCTCTCCTTTCGTTCTTCAAAGACTTGGGGCCAGATGTATCAAGCCTTTTTACTTTCGCAAACAGTCCGAATGCCCGTTTGCGAATACAAAAATGCCTTTCAGTATTTATGAAAGGCATTCGCAACGCAAATTTAAGGAATTGCTAAAATCCGCAATTCCTTAAATTTGCGAGCAAATTGCGATTCTCGAAATAAGAAATCGCAAATAAGGAATCCTTATTTACGATTTCTAAACCACATTTAACAGGCAATTCCTTAATGCGAATTGGGTATTAAGGAATCGCTATAACCACCAAGTTGAACTTGGTAGTAACTGTTGGACTTTTCCTTTTGCAGGGTCATCCCCAGACTTTTTTGCCTCCTGCCTCCTATATTTTTCTGACATGTTGCTGTTGGCTTTTCAACTCTGAGCACTTTACCACTGCTAACCAGTGCTAAAGTGCATATGCTCTCCTGTTTAAATTGTATGTAAGTGGTTTATCCATGATTGGCATATTTGATTTACTAGTAAGTCCCTAGTAAGGTGCACTAGAGGTGCCAGGGCCTGTAAATCAAATGCTACTAGTGGGCCTGCAGCACTGGTTGTGCCACCCACATAAGTAGCTCTGTAATCATGTCTCAGACCTGCCACTGCAGTGTCTGTGTGTGTATTTTTACACTGTAAATTCGACTTGGCAAGTGTACCCACTTGCCAGGCCTAAACCTTCCCTTTCCTTACATGTAAGGCACCCCTAAGGTATGCCCTAGGTAGCCCCAAGGGCAGGGTGCAGTGTATGGATAAGGTAGGACATATAGTAATGTGGTTTATATGTCCTGACAGTGAAATACTGCCAATTTCGTTTTCACTGTTGCAAGGTCTGTCTCTCTCTCATAGGATAATATGGGGGCTACCTTTAAATATGATTAAAGTGTAGATTCCCCTAGAGAAGAGATGGACAGGTGGAGTTTGGGATCCCTGAACTCACAATTTAAAAATGCATCTTTTAGTAAAGTTGATTTTGAGATTGTGAGTTTGGAAATGCCACTTTTAGAAAGTGAGCATTTTCTTGCTTAAACCATTCCGTGACTCTGCCTTGTTTGTGGATTCCCTGTCTGGGTCAGTTGACAGTTGGGTTGTTTTCACCTCACACCAGACAGTGACACAAAGGGAGCTGGGGTGTGATCTGCATTCCTGATTAGCCATCTCTGCTAGGAGGGAGGGGTGGAGTGGTCACTCTCATCTGAAAGGACTGTGCCTGCCTCTGACAATGCTGTCTCCAGCCCCCTGGTGTGTGTCTGAGGCCTTGCCTGGGCAAGGCAGGATTTCACAAGAAGGTGTGAGTCCCCTTTGAAGGAAGGTGACTTCAAAGACTAAAATGGGTATAAGAAGGGCACCCAAACTTACAAACTTTAGAAACACTTCTGGAATCAAGGGGAACCTCTGCCTGGAGAAGAGCTGATCGCTGAGGAACAAGTGCTGCCCTGCCTGTGACTGTGCTTTGTGGAGCTTTCCTGCAGTGCTGCTTCTGCCAGAGTAAGAGGGCAAAGACTGGACTTTGTGTGCCTTCCATCTTGAAGAAGAAATCTCCAAGGGCTTGATGTAGAGCTTGCCTCCTGTTGTTGAAGTCTCAGGGATAGCAAAGACTTCTTCCTGCCAGCACCTGGAGTCTCTGGAGAGACCCCTACTCTGCTCTGTGGTGCCCTTCCAGTTCCTGGGACCCTGAAAGGAGAGGCTGGCAGCCTAAGGACAAAAATACACGCACCGAGCGCCGTGCGGAGAAAAGATCGACGCGAATCCGATCGCGGCTGAGAAAACGACGCGACGCCGGCTCCGCAGCTGAGAAACGACGCCGCAGGAAACGCGACCGGAGAATCGACGCCCGGAGCAGGAGAAACGACGCGCAGCATCGCTGACGAAGGCTGAGAGATCGCAACCTGCGCCGCGGGACTTTCGGACCGTCGCGTGGCTGGCTGTTTCGACGCGCATCGCCGTGCCGAGTTGTTTTCGACGCATATAACCGTGCAGGGTTATTTTCGACGCGCACCGCCCGTGCGAGGTTATTTTTGACGCAAACCAGGTACATTTTCACGCTAGCAGCGCTAGTGTGTTGTTACAACTACCTAAAGACTCTTTTTATTTTAAACCTTTAAAAAATCATAACTTGACTTGTGTATGTTGGATTTTTGTCGTTTTGGTCTTGTTTTGTCTAGATAAATATTTCCTATTTTTCTAAACTGGTGTTGTGTCATTTTGTAGTGTTTTCATTAAGTTACTGTGTGTGTTGGTACAAATACTTTACGCCCAGCACTCTGAGGTTAAGCCTACTGCTCTGCCAAGCTACCAAGGGGGTAAGCAGGGGTTAGCTGAGGGTGATTCTCTTTTATCCTAACTAGAGTGAGGGTCCTTGCTTGAACAGGGGGTAACCTGACTGTCAACCAAAGACCCCATTTCTAACATTGGTGACCAGCGGTCGGGATTTGGACTTGTATTTGTACTTGACATACAGTAATTGAGTGTACACTACTGTTTTTGATCTCAGACCACTACGTGACCACATACTACTTGTCTTGTGATTCTGCTTTTTGTTCTCTGATGTCCTCCTGGAAGTATTGCTAATATTTTTGGACTTTGGTTTTTGGTTGTGAAGCCTTTGCAGAAATGGAAGTCAATTTCTGGCACCTATCTATGTATAAAAAGTGGCAGCTTAAAGCATTCTGCATGGAAAGGGGACTGGCTGTGAACAAGGAATCCAGAAGGGAGGATCTTGAGTCAGCCCTGTTTCAGGATGAATTGAAACGTTGTCAGGCAACACCACCAAATGAGTCTGAGGAGGATAACTACTCTGAGGAGGAGGACTACTCCAAAGAGGAGGGCAGTGGCCCTGAGGAGGGAACAGAAAGAGATGATAGGCTCCTAGCTCGAATCCGGAGTCTGGAAGAGCTTAAGAGGGCCGAGGAGAAGAGAGCCTTAGTCCTGGCAGAAAGGAGGAGGGACTTAGAGATTAAAAAAATGATTTATGCTTACGAGCTTAAATTGAAAGAGCTGGAAGTCATGAGGGCTGAGTCCAGCTGGAATGGTGGCAGCAACAATTGTATATCCAGTGATGCTGCAGAAGTACACATGCCCAGAGAGGTGGTGCCCTACTTGAAGGAGGGAGTTAACACACGCCAGGAGGTTCAGGGGTATGAGGTAGCTCCAGTGATGCACAGGGTCCCTGAGGTGGATTGGGGAACTGGCATGGGGAGTCATATTCCTACTGGTGGGAGGGACACTCTACTGACTCTAGTTGAGAGTGACAGGGAGAGGGGTTCCCCCCAGGTAGAAGTCCTGGTTATGGAGTGTGAAGACATCCCAGAAGAGTGTGGGTTGAGTGTCAGGGACAGTCAGGTACTGTCTCACCAGTCTCAGGAGGGTGATGTGGGGTGCTTTTTCAAAGCAGAGTCACTGGATGGTTGGGTGAAGGGTACTTTGGTTAATTCATGTGAGGGGCTGAGTGATGTAATTGCTGGAGAGCATATGTCTAGTCCTTATTTTCCAGAGCTATGCCAACACCAGGTGGAGTGTGAGTTCTCTGACCCCAGGGAGCTTACAATGGAGGCAGACTTCTGGGTGAGTACCAGAGAGTCTGAAGAGGCATTTGGGGGTGCTCCTGAGAGGAGTGGTCTAGGTAGTTCCCAACCAGGTGAGGTAGGGAAGGATTGTAGTGTCCCAGGTAGGTCCCAGTGTAGTGGGATGGGTGAGGGACCCCATGTCCAGTCTCAGAGGAGAGGGAATGGGGATGGGTTGAGGCCCAAGGTGCCCGAGATCCGGTCCCAGGTCCTGGAGGGTTCCCTGCGGGAACACCAGGAGGGGAGCCTAGCCTGTACCATAGGGCCATCTGTTGAGGGAGACCCCACAGTGTCAGGAGAACTTGGGGGGGCGGCTGTAGCCAGCGTCCCACCAGTTCTGGTGTCTGGCAGTACCACTCCTAGTGAGGGGGTGCAGAAGTCCAGACAGAGGGTTGAGAGGGGGTTGCGGACCCCAGTGGAGAACCTGGAGGGTCAGGGGTCAGCTCTGAGAGCAGAGCCCCCCATGAATGACCTTGGTGAGACCATTTCTGGGTTGGGGGGAATCCAGACTCTGTCAGATGGGCAGAGGTCAGGAGACCTGCGCCAGCCAGACTCTTGTGTGGCCCTTCGGGACAGTGTGTCCCTTGAGGGGGGTAAGTGTGCCCCCCTGGAAGTCCTGGTGTGCCAGGCAGTGGTTCAACCGCAGGGTGGTGACTCTGGGTTGAATAATCAGGTTCAGGGGGTAAACTCTGACCTGATGGGGGGTAAGTGTGCTCCCCTGGAAGTCCTGGTGTGCCAGGCAGTGGTTCAACCGCAGGGTGGTGACTCTGGGTTGAATAATCAGGTTCAGGGGGTAAACTCTGACCTGATGGGGGGTAAGTGTGCTCCCCAGGAAGTCCTGGTGTGCCAGGCAGTGGTTCAACCGCAGGGTGGTGACCCTGGGTTGGATGACCAGGTTCAGAGGGTAAACTCTGACCTGGTAGGGGGTAGGTATGCCCCCCAGGAAGTCCTGGGTTGCCAGGCAGTGATCCAGTCTGTGGGTACAGGCCCTGGATTGGGAGGCCAGGTTAAGGGTGTCCCCCCTGACCTGGAGGAAGGGGCTACTGCTAACAGTGCCCCTGCCATGTTGTCTTCTGGGGGGGCCGCTCCTAGTTGGGTGGTTCAGGACCCCAGACGGGAGGGCAGGGGGAGGGAAGCCTCACCCCTGGCCCTGGTCCAACCTGAAGGTACAGACCCCAGGTTGGAGGATCAGTTGCAGGTTAACATCCCTGCACTGATGGAAGAATTGTGCAGGACTGCTTCTACAAGCACCCTGACAGTTTTTGACTCTGGGGGTGCCGCTTCTGCAGGGAGGGTACAGAGCCCCCGAGGGGAGGACCAGGGTCAGGTTGTCATCCCTGACCTGGTGGAAGAGAGAGTGGTCAAAGGGTGCCAGGCACCTGGGGCTACCACCCCCCACTCTCCACAGTCACAGTGGTTAGAGAGGCCTGAGGTCGGGCTCTCATCCCTGACAGTTGTCTGGGGCCACTGTGGCTTGCTGTCCTGGTGGACAGAGTTGCCCCTGGGGGGGGAAGGACGAGAGTCACACCCCAGGGGTGGAGTGGGCAACACCATTGTGTTGGCCCTGGTGGTACTATCTGCCCATTGCAATACATCTGTGAGCAAAGTAAAGTTAGGTGTTGCACAGATGGTGTCTGTAGATGTGGAGAAGGGTTCCCCATGGGTTAGCTTAGTGGGCCCTGAGAGTATGGACAGAGGGATCCAACTGGAGTCAGGAAGGCGTAGAACTGGAGCATGCCCCTGCTGTTGTGGGCCTGGGTCCCTGTTCTATCGCCCCAATCAGGGAAGTACATCAAGGTATTGATTGTTCTCCCCTGGCTTTAGGCTGGTAGGGGGTCGTGTTGGACTTTTCCTTTTGCAGGGTCATCCCCAGACTTTTTTGCCTCCTGCCTCCTATATTTTTCTGACATGTTGCTGTTGGCTTTTCAACTCTGAGCACTTTACCACTGCTAACCAGTGCTAAAGTGCATATGCTCTCCTGTTTAAATTGTATGTAAGTGGTTTATCCATGATTGGCATATTTGATTTACTAGTAAGTCCCTAGTAAGGTGCACTAGAGGTGCCAGGGCCTGTAAATCAAATGCTACTAGTGGGCCTGCAGCACTGGTTGTGCCACCCACATAAGTAGCTCTGTAATCATGTCTCAGACCTGCCACTGCAGTGTCTGTGTGTGTATTTTTACACTGTAAATTCGACTTGGCAAGTGTACCCACTTGCCAGGCCTAAACCTTCCCTTTCCTTACATGTAAGGCACCCCTAAGGTATGCCCTAGGTAGCCCCAAGGGCAGGGTGCAGTGTATGGATAAGGTAGGACATATAGTAATGTGGTTTATATGTCCTGACAGTGAAATACTGCCAATTTCGTTTTCACTGTTGCAAGGTCTGTCTCTCTCTCATAGGATAATATGGGGGCTACCTTTAAATATGATTAAAGTGTAGATTCCCCTAGAGAAGAGATGGACAGGTGGAGTTTGGGATCCCTGAACTCACAATTTAAAAATGCATCTTTTAGTAAAGTTGATTTTGAGATTGTGAGTTTGGAAATGCCACTTTTAGAAAGTGAGCATTTTCTTGCTTAAACCATTCCGTGACTCTGCCTTGTTTGTGGATTCCCTGTCTGGGTCAGTTGACAGTTGGGTTGTTTTCACCTCACACCAGACAGTGACACAAAGGGAGCTGGGGTGTGATCTGCATTCCTGATTAGCCATCTCTGCTAGGAGGGAGGGGTGGAGTGGTCACTCTCATCTGAAAGGACTGTGCCTGCCTCTGACAATGCTGTCTCCAGCCCCCTGGTGTGTGTCTGAGGCCTTGCCTGGGCAAGGCAGGATTTCACAAGAAGGTGTGAGTCCCCTTTGAAGGAAGGTGACTTCAAAGACTAAAATGGGTATAAGAAGGGCACCCAAACTTACAAACTTTAGAAACACTTCTGGAATCAAGGGGAACCTCTGCCTGGAGAAGAGCTGATCGCTGAGGAACAAGTGCTGCCCTGCCTGTGACTGTGCTTTGTGGAGCTTTCCTGCAGTGCTGCTTCTGCCAGAGTAAGAGGGCAAAGACTGGACTTTGTGTGCCTTCCATCTTGAAGAAGAAATCTCCAAGGGCTTGATGTAGAGCTTGCCTCCTGTTGTTGAAGTCTCAGGGATAGCAAAGACTTCTTCCTGCCAGCACCTGGAGTCTCTGGAGAGACCCCTACTCTGCTCTGTGGTGCCCTTCCAGTTCCTGGGACCCTGAAAGGAGAGGCTGGCAGCCTAAGGACAAAAATACACGCACCGAGCGCCGTGCGGAGAAAAGATCGACGCGAATCCGATCGCGGCTGAGAAAACGACGCGACGCCGGCTCCGCAGCTGAGAAACGACGCCGCAGGAAACGCGACCGGAGAATCGACGCCCGGAGCAGGAGAAACGACGCGCAGCATCGCTGACGAAGGCTGAGAGATCGCAACCTGCGCCGCGGGACTTTCGGACCGTCGCGTGGCTGGCTGTTTCGACGCGCATCGCCGTGCCGAGTTGTTTTCGACGCATATAACCGTGCAGGGTTATTTTCGACGCGCACCGCCCGTGCGGGGTTATTTTTGACGCAAACCAGGTACATTTTCACGCTAGCAGCGCTAGTGTGTTGTTACAACTACCTAAAGACTCTTTTTATTTTAAACCTTTAAAAAATCATAACTTGACTTGTGTATGTTGGATTTTTGTCGTTTTGGTCTTGTTTTGTCTAGATAAATATTTCCTATTTTTCTAAACTGGTGTTGTGTCATTTTGTAGTGTTTTCATTAAGTTACTGTGTGTGTTGGTACAAATACTTTACGCCCAGCACTCTGAGGTTAAGCCTACTGCTCTGCCAAGCTACCAAGGGGGTAAGCAGGGGTTAGCTGAGGGTGATTCTCTTTTATCCTAACTAGAGTGAGGGTCCTTGCTTGAACAGGGGGTAACCTGACTGTCAACCAAAGACCCCATTTCTAACAGTAACCATGTGCAAATTTTAAAAATGCATTAAAAATGAATTTTTATAATTGACATGTAACGCACACATGCCCCTTTGGCATGTGTGCGCCTTACATGTCCTTAAAAAACTTCTTGGGGTGCAGCAGAGGGGGCCTTAGGCCCCCAGCACCCTGGGGTTTGCATTTCCCAAATTTGCTAATTCCAGTTACGAATTCGTAATTTGGGAAATGCAAAATATTCGCAAATATGGGCCTACAGGCCCATAGGTGCGAATGGGGCCGGTATCGCAATTTGCGATTCGGTAATAGCATTTGCAATTTTTAAGAAATCTCTATTTCCGAATCGCAAATATGATACATTGCATTTTGCGAATCAGAAATAGCGATTTCTTAAAAATCGCTATTTCCGAATCGCAAATGCATTTTTTGTTACATCTGGCCCTTGATTCCTTGGCATCATGTTTGCAAACTGACAGATGAATTCCAGTATATTAGTAAAGGTCAGTGAACTGACACAGGAAACCTTTTTATTCTGCAATTGTAATTTTGCATAGATCCAGGTTATTGGATTTTGCATTCTAATTGATTTCTCCCCTCATGCTTTTTTCAGATGAATTTTCCCCACGGTGGACTGCTTTGAGCTCAAAATGTCATGTAATGCTGTGAAGCTTGAGTCCCCAGACTTAGATACAATTTACGCATAGCAGCGCAATGCATAAAGTTGCGGTGCTGCATTGCATGAACAGGAGAGCGGAACATTGCTGTCTCTACTAAGATGCGCCATTGTTCTGCAATCTCCCTGCACGGGCACACATTTGACTGCCATGCACCGATGTAGATACCCTTGCATCAGAGTGTGCTTCGTAGTAAGCATAGTTTTTGTGCAGAAATGGGTCCCTTCTGCTACACAAGCTATGCTTTAAGGCTTTTCCCAAATTGTAAGTGTGCTGTCAAATTTAGCACACGTGCAAAGAGCCCAAAACAAGGAGAAATGAAAACATTTTGCATGGTTACACCTGCCTCCAGGAAGAACAGGATTTTGGCACAAACCCCTTTCTACATTTCGTTGGGGCAGATTTACTACTATTTCATGCAACCTGGTGCACCAATAGAAACATGCTGAGCTATTAGAAAGGGAGAGAGTAGACATTCTGCATATTTACTAAGATATTGTGTATTTCTGCTTTCTCCGTGCGCCGGAGCACTGTGTGCTGCCTAAGTGCCAATGAAGCTACCTTGCATTATAGTTTACAGGCACAATTGTTGTGCAGGAAGGGATACCTTCCTGCATAAAAACAATCCAAGAGGCATTTTCATCTTTCTGTGTGTGATGCACAATGCATCACACATAGAAATAAGACATAACAAGGAGAAAAAATATTTTTCTCCTTGTTATTCCATCCTGTGGTGAGGCATACCGACTTAACACAATCCCACGTTTTCAAACCTTTTGCTTTGCTTGTTTTCCAGTAAGGAGACAACGGTGGGCCAATTACTTGTCATTCTTCTCGTCCTGCGCAGCGGATAACCCAATTTGTTACACTGATATTAAACAACCTTCCAAGCACTGAACACTCCGTACTTGTGGTCTCGCGGAAGGCTTTCAAATTCACACATTGCATGTGCTCTTTCAGAAAACATTATGCTCCAAGCATTAGCTGTGGTCTTGCAGAGAGCAGGCTGCTCTACACATTTACTGTGATCTTCATAGTTTTGTTGAGGCTCCTTTAAGTGCAACCTGTGTCCCTGAGAAGGGCATGTTCAACAAAACGTAACCTGTTGACTTGCAGAGAGCCCACTCATTAACTCATTTGTGTGCTTTGCAACAGAGCCACTTTGAGCCATACATGTACATTTTGTTTTTACCTTTTTAGGTACAGGCGGCCTGGTTCACAAAAGTAAACTTACACCTGAAATCTAAGTTAAGATCTAAAGTCTAACTTTATTCTTGAAGTCTAACTTTAGATATGTAGTATAAACTTAAGCTTCAGTCCTAAACTTAGACTTCAGGTCTAAATTTAGACTTTAGGGCCCCGATTTAGATCTTGGTGGATGGGTTACTCTGTCACAAATGTGACAGATATCCCATCCACCTCATTACGATTCCATCATGCCCAATGGAAATCATAATACGGCGGACAGAATAACCGTCACATTTGTGACAGAGTAACCTGTCCATGAAGATCGAAAACAGGCCCTGAGTCTAAGTTTAAATCAAAAGTCCAACTTTAAATCTGAAGTCTAAGTTTAGACCTGAATTCTAAGTTTAGAGTTCAGGTCAAAAGTTAGAATTCAAGTCTAAAGTAAGATTTTAGGCCTAAACTTACACTTCAGCTCTAAGTTTACCTTTGTGAGTCAGGCTCACCGGCTGCTAAGCCGAGGCCAGGACTTCTAAAGTCGGTACTGTCTCCTGTGATCTCAGACAGAGAATTTCTGTGGTGTCTGCAGGGGGCACTTTTCTCCAGTTGGCAAGCACTTCAGTTCAAAGGGACCCTTTCCACAACTTGTATTGATCTATCTACTTAAGGAGGTTATATTGTTAGACAGCAATTACCAGCAGTGTATTAAGTGAATAAGAAGAACTCAAGAATGGATTAAGCTGTCAGATAAGAAACGTGTGGGAATCCGATTAGAGTGTGCTAGCACCTATACTGACAGCGAGACAAACAAGGGGGGATAAACAGATTATTCACAGTCTAGGAACAGGGGTCTCCAAACCTTTCAGTACAAGAGCCACATCACATATAATACATATATTTGCAGGCCCAAAAAAATCAGTTTGATAAATGAATGAATAAAATGTAATCAAATTAATAAGGTTTACTTGGATCTTTTTTGTAATTAGCTTGATATGATTCAGAACAAAACAGAAATATGGCAATTGCAAAGAAACAATGCTGTGCTGAAAGTGAGAAATGGTATACAATGAGTAGAAATGTCAAATATTCACAAATGCTCTGACAAAATATTCAATTACTTAACTGTAGATGACAACAGATAGCCAGATAAAATCTTATAGCAGGCTGTGTGTGACCTGTGGGTCGTAGTTTGGAGACCCCTGATGTATGTAAGACCAGTGGCTACACATTTTCAGGGAGTCCCTGCTTCCTGGATCATGGCTCTGAACAACTCACTTAATAACCAGGCATGCATACGCCTGGTGGAGGCAGATGTGCTTGTAGCAGCAGTGGAAGGTTTCACAGCAGACCATGCCGGTAGGGTTGGGGCAGTACACCATTACCAGGGGGCACATCGATGTGCTGGTAAGACATTGGAGCTATATATGCTCTAAAACATGTCCAGCGTTAACCTCCAGATCTCACACTTTCATTCTTTCAAAGTTTAACCTTCAACTATATTCCTCCAACCCAATAATTTGAAAGCTTTGAACTTTATCAGCATATTTTCCTAATATCAGTCAGCAGCAACAGGGACTTATCACCTTGCAAGCACAGACATGTAAAATATCACACATTTTAGTGGTAACACTTTTCCTAATGTTTTGTGATTGTTGATAAAAACTAATGCTAGGTGTGGACAGCTAATATGACCAATTATTCACTAAAAACAGAATCCTATAATTGAGATGCAAAACTTACCGCTTCTGATTGGTACTAACCCTTGGTAACCAAGAAAAGTATCATTTTATCGAATGATGTATGGCCGGTTTGTTCTTGAGAGTACTTGTAGGGGTGTCCACCAGTCATGTCAGAAGGCGGGTTAGGAGGTAGGCTGCCCACTCTGCTCTACTCCTAGTGCTGAGCCTGGAAGAAGTAGTGAAACATGGCCATCTATACACACACTGGGGATGCAACAGATATTGCCTTCAGTTTCACCCTAGGTTTTCATGCCGAGTGTGTGTCTGAGAGGTGAAGGTGAGGGCTGGTAGAAGCTGCCAACAGTAGTAGTTTTGTTTACAGATCCAGGGAAAGCAATAAACTCTCTCTGAGCCCTGACATGAGCTGAGTCCATTTTTCCATTTGTGCTCTAGGCCCAGGCAAAATGTAAATTAAGCCTGTGGGATTTTTATAATTTCAGGGATTCTGTGTTGCACTTTTTATGTGAGATTCCCAAAATTACACCATTGCACCACATTGCATATTTACCCTGCGGTTCGTGGTAAATATAGTGCAGTGGCATGAGAGCAACACCAACAACCAGAATGTGAACAGCTGTAACTTATGTCTATTGTGTTTTTTGTGCTATTTCTTAGTGCAAAGTTAATCCTCACATCACATTTCATGCAAAAATATAGTGCTAAATGATAGATTTGCATTACATGTAATTTTCCAGAATTATGATAAAGCAAATTACACAGATTTTGCATACCCTAGTGCCCACGTTTTTTCTCATTATGCGAACCTGATTGTCAGTTAAAAGGAGGAAGCAGGGCTTGGATGGACAAAGTGCTGCACAAATCCTTACCTCCTATTTCCAGCTGCCCCTGCTTGTCCCCAGGGCTTAACCTTCACCATTGCCTTTCAGTGTCGGGCTCTCCCTTGTTGACCAGAGTCGTCTCACTGCGGGGTATCCCGCCTCCTCTGGGCTGATTGGCCGAGACCAATATCAAGCAGCTCTCCACCGTTTGAGCCCAGGGGTTGCCGCACACCACGTCACAAGGCCAGCGCCTTAGCACGCAGCTTCCTCCCACCACCATCAGCAGCTTCCACCTCAGTGTTTGATTTAACGCATCTGATGCTGTAGACACTATGGGCCTGATTACAACTTTGGAGGAGGTGTTAATCCGTCCCAAAAGTGACTGTAAAGTGACGGATATACCAGCAGCCGTATTACGAGTCCATTATATCCTACGGAACTCGTAATACGGCTGGTGATATATCCGTCACATTTGGGACAGATTACCACCTCCTCCAAAGTTGTAATCAGGCCCAATGTAACTCACAACATTGCTGAGTGAGTCTGCAAGAGTTTTCTAGCACTGAGGTTTGTGATTATGAGATTTGTATAGTTTTTGTTCACTCAGCCTCTTTTATGTCCAATCTGAGCTATAATATATGACTGAGAATCTACTTGGAAGGGACTAGATTGAAAAATTACCATAGTCCTAATGCAATACAAAACATCTATTGATTTCTTCTATATTTATCAAGGAGAGTGTTATTTTAACCTGTTTTTAACTTTCTAAATGTTAACAACTTTGCCATTATTTTTAAATGTGATGAATATGTTTTTTTTCTTATTCTTTTATGCTTCTTTGGTTCTGAAAACCAAATAAAGTACTGTGTGAACAGAAGAAAAGTGCTAAAAACATTTTGAAACAATGGTTGGCCACATGGCCACACATACCCAGATATTTTTAACAGCCTGTAATACATATAGCTCATTATCCATTATCGCGGACATCATGGATGTTTTCACTAGAAGAATATTTCTGACTAATGCGACCACCCAAAATGGCACGTGACCCTTGAGGCGACCACCCAAAATGGCACGTGACCCTTGAGGACTCAAAAAACAATGATCATTCCTTGTTCGAAGTCCAGTTTTCATGGCCAGGGCTGGGTATTGCGCCTTTAATGGAAGGCTTGGGGACGCGAAGAGATCTCCATGTTACACCTCTGTTTTACTGGAAGGTGTAGGCTCCTTCTGCCCAGGAGGACACCTAACTAAAGTCCCCATCAAGCTGATAGTTACTGCACTTGTATGGCAGCCATCTTTCGCTTGTATGCACTAAAAGCTTCCTTCACACCCATGCGTGCAAAAAACAACTTTGTGTTTGTGCCACTTTGCTTATCTGTGTTTGAAACGTCACTGGCTGTATTGCTCGCTCAGAAACTTCAGTGCCTACTATCCTGTCCCTAAGTCTCAAAGCCTGTTGGTGGTGGGCTATGGTGGAGTGGCCTGAAAAGTATCCGAACCAACTTGATTATGCTCTTGTACCTATGCAGGGTAAAGAGACAACCATCTTGCCTAGTTTCTCTCATTATCAAATCATCTCATATTTCCACCATTTTATTTGGTCACTAAAATACGTACAAATATGTAATACTATGGTTTTAACAA
Organism: Pleurodeles waltl; assembly: GCF_031143425.1. Taxonomy (NCBI): domain Eukaryota; kingdom Metazoa; phylum Chordata; class Amphibia; order Caudata; family Salamandridae; genus Pleurodeles; species Pleurodeles waltl. The sequence goes on along the minus strand of NC_090450.1, from coordinate 1,000,470,794 downwards.
CCCAGCAGGTCCCTTCTTCATATGTAACATATTTGACATGTGTTGTTAGCACTGATGCAGAGTAGTCATACGTCATCTCACTTCCTTACAGCAGCATTGTTACTACGGTACCAAAAGTAAAACAGCATTGGGAAAGCCACTAGCTTTGGCATTGGCTTCCGGCCTTTTCGCTTTGCTAACGCTTGTTTTGTATGACCATTGCTTTTGCAAAACCTCATTGTTGGGGAAGATGCTGGGCCCCCTACCTATATAAAAAATGCCGAAGAACAAAGATATCTTTTGGCTTAAAAAAAAGCAGACATTTCTTTTACGGTCTCTAGCGTGAAGGGAACTACTTTGTGTGCAAATCTGCTCCTTGGGAATGAGCAGAGGGCTGTCATTCACAGTGAAGGTAGCCAATGGCTAAAAATGGGCTGACCTACTGCCCCATGGTGTAAGATGTGGTGGGTAGAAGGAAAATGGAAATAACACAACAGAAAAATGAATGAAGAGGACTGCCTGGATGGTTGTATAAATATGGTTGCAACTGTGTAGTTTTAGTTAAGTCAGAGGGAGGGATTTAGAGTTTTCAGAGAGGGTGCTCCATTGCAACATCAACTGAGTACTCTACCAAACCAAATGTCTACGTACTTCATTTAGAGTTGACCGGACATTCAGTATGTTGACTGCGGAGAGAAGTCAGTCTCCACCACTGATATACACCTCCGACAGCCTTGGAGAGTAAGGCCGTACACCCTATTTGACTGGGCGGGCAAATAGCAAGTTTTCACTGTCCATCGCTGCCAGGTAACACCTGCCAGTAAGGAGAGGTGAAAACATCAAAATGACCCCCAGACCAACATTGTTTTTTTATTTTCAAAAACAAAATCCAACTTTGGGGTCTTGTATTTGACAATAAAAAAAAACTGTTGAAAGTTTGACACATCGCTCCATCATGTTGACGGAGCCATCCATCAAACTTTCTATGCCAGTGCTTCCTGGAAAAGCAAAAGTAAAGTACTCTAGCATAGCGATGAGAAAGTCCAAATCAGGCCCTCAGTTTCCATAGCAAGAGCTTATTTGTTTTGCTAATAACTTGATGCTTCTTGACAAATCCATAAAACTTTCTACAAAAAACGTTCTTCCACATCAACTCCTTCCTCGTAGGTTTCAGGATAATCCGTCAAGTGAGAGCCAAGAAAAAAGTCTCAAAACATTGCTTTACCATGTTTATTCCAGTAGGAAAGTTTGCACTCCGATAAAGAAAAAAGAGCGGTTTCAGACTGCTCAGTTATGAGTTATACAGGCAGGACCATGGTCCGCTAACCAAAAAAGGCAGAATGCCAGAGGCCTGGAAATAGGCAGTCCAACCTCCAGCACTGACAGCACCGCAACCAACTACTGACCCTATTACAAGCACATAGTCGCTGTGGCAGACCCCAATGGTGCTCAGCCAATGGTGATCCAAACCACTGCGATCCGCGGTCACCAAAGTAATACACAACAGCACATTGGCTGAATTTGAAAACGACACAGCTGACACACATTGCCACACTTCTCTCAGTAAGAAAGTGGAAATGTGGGACACCCTGCACACAGAGGAGGACATTAGGAAGAGGTGGAATGACCTCAGGGGCAAGGTCCATTCTCTGGTGTCCAGGCAGCAGCTGAAGACCAAGAAGACTGGTGGTGGCCCTCCCAATGCCCCATTACATCTCTTTCCCTGGGAGGAGAAGGTCTTGGCCATCCTGCATCCTGAGGGCTAGACATTGTGAAGCTGGACATAGGTATTGACCCATGTCCAGTGCATGTGTAAAATGGCATCCCCACACTCACGAAGTCCTGGAAAATGGTCCTGGATGACATGGGGCACCTCTGCTAGTGCAGGGGTGCCCTCACACACAGGTACTTTGCACCTAGCCTTCAGGGTTGGACGGCCTGACATATAGGTGACTTATCAGTGACCTGGTGCAGTGTAAATGACTGTGGAATGGTGCTTACACCATTTCACACAGGCTGTAATGGTAGTCCTGGAGAAGCCTTTGCATAGGCTCCCTATGGGTGGCAAAGGTAATACTGCAGCCCATAGGGATCCCCTGGAACCCCAATGTCCTGGGTACCTAAGTACCATATACTAGGGACTTATAAGGGGGCACCAGTATGCCAATTTGGGATGAAATACTGGGTTAGCAGTATGTAGTGACAAATTTGAGAGGAGAAAGAGCATAAGCAATGGGGTCCTGGTTAGCAGTACTCCAGTGACACAGTCAAGCATACTGACAAAAAATAGTGAAACATAATGACAAGCAGGCCAAAACCCATAAGCACTGGTGTCTTGGCTAGCAGGATCCCAGTGACACCGTCAAAACACACTGAAATCAGGCAAAAATTGGGGGTAACATGCCAAAAAGAGAGTACTTTCCTACACCTAGCCACTGTTTTGCCTGCACTGGTGGCAAGATGGCATTCTCAGGCCATCCTCCCAAGAGCTAATGATCTGGACATTTCAGCAGCTGCTTGACTTAAATGGAATTGGCATGCTTCACAAATGTTGCGTCAATACGACCAATACCATAGGTACTTGCCACAATATGGTTAACTCTAAATTAATCCTATTTAATAAAATTAACTTTTTACAAGGTCTATGTTTAGTTTAACACTAAATTGTTGGAGGTAAATGTCACAATACAACTTGTAACATTGTATCTTTCACATCAACAGGTCGAGCTGCCACTGGACACACAGAGGCCACGTAAGAGACTGCCACTATCCCTTAGATTAAGCCATCAGTGAAGAAGACACTCCTGGATGTCTGGACGTGGAGGACCGTTCTGGTCCATCTGGGCCACCTGGTCAGAAACCAAGAGTGAATCTCACTGTGGCCATATCAACACCTCCCAGCCCTGTTGCCTCAACATCACAGGCAACCATTCGCCCCCAACCTGTGTACCAAGCACAGTGTCTTCCATCTTGGTCTCCCCAGTCCTAGATCCTAAGCTGCAGAGCAACACTTCGGACAACGAGGGTCCAGGAACCAGTAAGAGAGGGGACCCTGTGGCAATGGCACAGGTCCGTGGTGGTAGGGTGCATGGGAGGGATTCTGTGGGCCAGCGGGCTGAGGCCACTGGGACGTCTAGTGGCCAGGACAACATCAGCCACATCTTGGGGGTCTATCAGGAGTCCCAAGGCGTGATGGGCCAGATCTTGACGGAACTCCAGGAAATCAAGCAGCTACAGAGGGTCATGCATAGGGACATGCAAGAAGAGATGGAGGCCCATGATTACAACGTGGCCTCCCTAACAGGGGTGATGAGGGACATACACATGGTTCTGAGCACGGCTTTTCAAAACCAATCTTCCCTTTCCTTTGACTCATCACCACCAGGCGCATCTACATTGGTGCCAGCCACTGGAAGGGAGGCTCTGCCAGTGGATAAACCCACCACAGACACCCCTGCCTCATCCCCCTCCACGCAAGTGGGAACATCCAGCAAAAAATCCAGGAGGTGCAGATGCTAAGACACCCACCACTACCAGGAAGTGACCTCTTCCTAAAGAACTCCTTTGTGTGTCACATATTCACTCTGTTGACCGATCCTCAACCACCTACCAATTCCAATAGGAGGAGTACTCTGGACTTTGGACTCCCAGTGGTAGCATCTACTCCAATCATTTCATTCACCATGACTGACACTTTCACTTTATTTTGTTCTTCTTTTCTGTCCAAAGTTTATTTTCTGCATCACCATTGTAAGAAATTCACCCATCACAAACTTGTGTGCTTGCTTAATTATAACATTTTGCTATGTAGAGATGTAAGACCATGTGAACCATATGATGAAGACATGCCTTACTTGTGCAAGGAGGGGTATGTTATAGGTACACAGTGTCGTGCACAGGATTATAACCATTACACACAAACACATACAAACAAGTGTCTGATCACACAAAACATTTTATTCCAGTGTACAGCACATAGGGGGTCATTAAGACCCTGGCGGATGGCGGTAATTTGGGCAAAGGTACTGCCAACAGGCTGGCAGTACTTTTTCCCAAATTATGACATTGGCGGTTTGGCTCAAGCCAAACCACCAATGTACCACTCCATCTGCCAGGGTGATAACAGCCGCCGGGCTGGAGACTTCAGTCTCCAGCCAGGCAGCTGTCAGAACCCCACCCTCGGGATTATGACCCCACCTACAGCCATGGTTTTCGTGGCAAGCTTACCGCTTACTATCAGCATCCGCCAGCAAAGCACCGCCAGGCCGTATCATAGAGCATGATATGGTAGGCGGTGTCTTGTTGGCGTGGGGCTGCTGCTGGCAGAATCGCCACCTTACCGCTGTCCGTTGCCATGACTGTCGATGGAATTTCACCAGCCTTCTGGCAGAATTCTGCCTACGGTCATAATGCGGTTGACGGCTGGTAGCCACGGCTGTGACCTAAATTACCTGGAACAACCCATGTCCACTTTGTATGTCAGAACAGCATTAAATACCTGCCAATGTCACAACTCTGAGATGCCCACATGAGAATGTCATGTTGAAGGTACCTGTATAAAGGCAAAACAAGGAGTGTAGGCTTGAAAACATACCTATTACACAAATCACATAGCACGCAACTGGAAATTTAATTACATTGCAAAGAAACTGACACAAACAAAGCAACATCATCAAGGTGGGGATATGTTACAAAGGCTAACTCTTCAAGCAGCCTTTGACTGAATATTTCAGAGTATAAGCTCCCTAGTTGTTGCTACAATACCCAACTGCACACATTCTCACAACTACAGTTCATTGTACAGACGCAATCACATTCATTACATTACATAACATACTTACACTCATGAAAAGTAGTTGTGAATGAGATCTTCCTGCAAGTCAGCTCCTTCCTCTTCACCACTGTCATCCTCACTTGGCATTTCAGGATTCTCTCCCTGTGGTACTGCAGGCTCCCTCTCCTCTGGGATGCACAGGATATTCCTCCGCAGGGCAATATTGTGGAGCATGCAGCATGCCACAGTGATCTGACACATTTCTGGGTGAGTAGAATAGGGCTCCACATGTCCTGTCCAGAGACCTAAATCTGGCCTTCAGGAGCCCAAAAGCCCGCTCCACTACCCACCATGTTCTTACATGGGCCTCATTGAAGTGACTTCCACTGGCGTAGTTGGATACCTTAGTGGTGTTCACAAACAATGATGTTTTGGATATGTGGAGTCTCCTGTAAAGGAATGGGACATACATTCAACAGCGAGTCACTCACTTTGTGATTGTAGCAGCGGACATTGTACACACACAATCAGGACAGATGTGACTTACCAATCAGCCATGCCCTCTCTGGGCACAGTTGTGACATCAGCTGGGGTATGGTGCTGTTCTACATTATGAAGGAACCATGGGCTGAACCTGGATAACAGATACACACATATGAAATGTAGAGATCCGCCAAACAGACAACTTGCATGTTGATGGAATGGAAGTTCTTTCTGTTGTGATAAACTTGTTCATTGGCCTGCGGTGAGACCAAGCTAACATGTGTGCCATCAATGACCACCACTACATGTGGGGTGCATGCAAAACCATAAAAGTCACCCTTCACATTGGCTAAATCCTTACGTCTCGGAAGCTGGATATAGCTGTCAAGGTGTTTCAACATTGTTGAGAGGACATCCTTTAACACCAGATTGAACATAGGTTGGGACATACCAGCAGATAGGGCCACTGTATGTTGGAAGGACCCTGTGGCTAGGAAGTGCAATACTAATATGACTTGTAGAATGGGTGGAATGCTGGTTGGATAACTAATAGATGGCATCATATCTGGCTTCAACTGACAACATAAGTCCACTATTGTTTGCCTATCCAGGCAGTATTACAATATTATGTGCCTTTGCTCCATGGTCTGAAGGTCTGGCAGTGAACTGCAGACAGGAGGTTGTCACATCCGTCCTGTACTTGGGTACATATGTCTGACAATATATGATATTTAACATTAGTGTGTGTGTCCAGAGCAGCATACATGATGCATGTCAATGATATCATGTGACAAAGCCTTTCTGACTGGATAGAAATGGCACCTAGTGCACATTACAGTTGCAAATAACATAAGGCTCACCTGTGACCCACATAGTTTTTAACACATGTGTCCACAACATGGATTTGGAGCAAAATAAACATGTGTAACACAATTGCCCCTCGAAATGTGACTGTATATGACGATAGTCAAAATGACCGTCGGCGGTGGTGGACTGTGCTCCACTGTTAAATGCCATCTGTGTCCTGCAACATACTACAACGGTTGTACATGACATGTTTGTGAGGTCCAAAAACCTTTTTTGCAGGTGTGATGCAGTTTATAAAGCCCAATACAACATTTCAGGCTGCCAAAATGGTGGATGCCTGACCTGCTCCACTGGACATTAGGAACTGCCCATGACCGCCAGCGGAATTCATCATGTTGGTTGCAACCACGGAAGACATAGCCATAGGCTAATATTTCCAGTGGTGGTCGCGGGCCAAAGGCTGTCTCCGTCAATGGTGACAACCGCGTACGTGGCGGACGTGACCCCATTGTTCTGCATATTCACTCACTTGACTCCTGACACTGCTGCCAGCAACATCTTCTTGACCTGAGCTGCTGTGTGCCGCCTCTGGGAGCAATCATGCCATGTCTAGCAGGTGACAGGGCCCCTTTCTTCTGTCTAGAGGAGCTGGAGAAGCTTGTGACTGAGGCTCTACCCTTTATGGGCAGCTCTATGGATCACCAGAAGAGCAGGGAAGTACCTCATGTGCATAATTTTCTCTGTACCTCACCATCCTTTCCCTCCTCATGGGATAGAATATACCCATGTGTGCCAGCTAGACTTCTTGTGTGCCTGTTGCTGCAGTCTGTGTGGCATCAATGGAATGGAATGGACAATGTACAGGTATTGGGATGTTAAGTTCAGTCACATTGTGTTGAGTGAGGTTTTTAGATCATCCTTGTGTTGGATGCCCATAACTAGGAGTAAGGAGACATTACTGACATCCACTGACATCTCTTTCCTCATGATTGTTGTAATTGTCAGACAACATGTGTGTGCATGATAGCTGGAGCTGTTTACGCATCCTGTATGAGTCATTTGAGAATCAAGTGAGCAATGTGTACAGTGCCACATATCTTTGAGCCTAAAATAAAGTTGCACGGGCAAGTGTGTATCGGAAAAGTCAGCGATGTGTTGATTCCTTACTTGCAAGTGAGGCCATGTGTCATTTTCTCCTCCGGTCAGGTGGGCGATGTGTCATTTTTCTCTTCCGCAAGAGAGCAATGCATCGATTTCCAGATGGGCCCCTTAGGTTCAGGCAGGTTCACGTCGATTTTGACGCCCATCGACTAAATTGCTACGTGAGGCTTGCTTCCATTTCAGCAGCCGCAAGCGAGTGTTGCACTGTTTCTTCAGCTGTGATGCAGGTGATGTGTCGATTTTCCTGCCGGGATGCAGGTGGTGCATCGATTTCTCAGCCGCGATGCAGGTGGTACGTTGTTTTTACAGCCGCATTGCATGTGGTGCGTCAACTTTTTCCCTGCACGGCTCCTGTGCAAGGATTTCCTCCTTGGTTCCACCACCTTCAACTTTCAAGGGTCCAGGGACTGGATAGGGCACCACTTGGCAGGGTAGGAGCCTCAGCAGAGAGTCCAGGTCCTTATAAAGGAAGTCATTGATGGCCCTGAGACTTCAAAACAGGAGGTAATCTCAGTCCAAGCCCTTGGAGACACTTTAAAAGCCGGAATATACCAGAAAGTCCAGTCTTTGTCCTCTTTCAGGCAGAAGCAACAACTGCAGGCCAACCCAGCAAAGCACAGTCACAAGCAAAGGGGCAGTAGTCCTCCTCCAGGTCTTCAGCTCTTCTCCTTGGCAGAGGTTCCTCTTGAGTCCACAAGTAATCTAAAAATCTGGGATTTTGGGTCCACTACTTATACCTCTTTCTGCCCTTGAAGTAGGCAAACTCCAAAGGAAAGCCTCTGTTGTTCACAAGATCCTGCCTTGCTCAGGCCTGGCCCCAAACACACACCAGGGGGTTGGAGACTGCATTGTGTGAGCGCAGGCACAGCCCATTCAGGTGTATGTTTGAGCTCCTCCTCCACCCTAGCCCGGGGAACCAATCAGGATATGCAGGCTACACCCCAGTTCCCTTTGTATCACTGTCTAGTGGAGATTCAAAAACAGCCCAACTGTCAGTCTTACCAAGACAGGGAATACATAAGCAGGCAAAGTCACATATTGATTTAAGCAAGAAAATGCCCACTCTCTGAAAGTGGCATTTTCAAACTGACAAACCAAAAAACAACCTTACCAAAAGATACATTCTTAAATTGTGAGTTCAGAGACCCCAAATCCATATCTCTATCTGCTCCCAAAGAGAAACTGCAATTAACAGATATTTAAAGGCAGTCCCCATGTTAATCTAAGAGAGAGATAGGCCTTGCAACAGTGAAAACTGAATTTGGAGGTATTTCACTATCAGGACAAGTACAACAAATTAGTACATGTCCTACCTTTATCATACACTGCACCCTGGCCATGGGACTACCTAGGGCCTACCATAGGGATGCTTTACATGTATGAAAAGGGAAGGTTTGGGCCTGGCAAGTGGGTGCACTTGCCTGGTCGAATTGGCAATTTAAAACTGTACTCACAGACACTGCAGTGGCAGGTCTGAGTCATGTTTACAGGCTTACTCATGTGGGTGCCACAATCAGTGCTGCACGCCCACTAGTAGCATTGGATTTACAGGCCCTGGGTACCCCTAGTGCACTTTACTAGGGACTTACTAGTAAATCACATATGCCAATAATGGAAAGCCAATAACACATACAATTTACATAGGGAGTACTTGCACTTTAGCACTGGTCAGCAGTGGTAAAGTACCAACACCAGCAAAAACAAAGTCCGGCACACAGTCAAAACATGGAAAGCAGAGGCAAAATAACTGGGGAGACCACACCAAGGATGTCAGGTCTAACAGACTGAGTATGACTTTTATGTAAGGAGCAAAGCGAGCAAGCTCAGTGGACAAACGTGGGGTCCATGGTGGGTCCTCCTCCCAAGAAAAAAATTAAAAAAGATTGACAAATGGTGCATTTGAAAGGAAATACATTTAGTGAGAAAGCACAGTTTATAAAGCAGATGAAATGTACAGTCTTGAAATATTAATCACATTAAAAACTGCCCCATATCTTACTGCATTAATATGTTTCCCCTTTACTTTAATGTGTGAATTGTACAGCGCGACAACTGCAGGCCCTTTAAAGTGTGTGCATACCCAGTGTTTTGCACTGCATGCAGCATCAGCTTTGGAAAAAAAGCTCTAACAAGGCATCAGCAAACACCCATCGCTGCTGGCTGCAATCAGTCATACAGAAATATGTGCAGACAAATCTTTAAGTGGGATGAAAAAGTGGGGACTCTCTAAAAAGGAACATGCAAAATAAATTTCTTTGATTCCCATAGTGTGCCACCTGGCCTGTATTTTGGTTTCTCTCTAAGATGTTATTGCATCCTGAAATATAACAAAACAACTGAAATACACGTAAAGCCTGTCAGTACTATAGGCTTTGTCAGTTGTTGTTAGCTCTTTATGATACATGAGTAACAACAATGATTAGTTATAAATATTTACCATTGGAAATGTTTCAATTTAGAAGTTGTGAAACTGTGAATTAAATAATATTGAGGCCTGTGGAAGGAGTAGGGCCTTCAGTTATGTGTGATTTATATTAGATATGTTTGCTCTTTTTCTCGTTACCTCATCGATCTACACATTTTCAACCTCCTCTCTCCTCTTCAGCACCCTCTTTTCACTGTCCACTGAATGCACTTCTTCGCATCTCCCTCATTTTACCACCCCAAACATACACTGCACTCATTCACATTCAAGCACTTTATTTCCTTTTGCTTTTGCCTGCTAAATATTTTGACCACTGTGCACCCCCTTCACATACATTTACACTGAATTTCAATTGCAACTGGAATACATGACCATTGTTCTGTGTGCTATGCAGAAGCGCCAACACACTGACAGGCACTTTGCTCTACCTTCAGCCTCAGCACCAGTGCTCTCAATCAAAGCCCCTTATAAACACTGGCATGAGTCAAAGTGCACTATGCAAGAGTAATACAATGCACAGAAACAGAGCATGATGGAACAGCTAACTCTCTTGGCGAACGCAATATTAACTAAAATGTGAAATAAGAGAGGAACTAAATCGCTTTTCAACATTCATTGTTTGCATATCAATCCATGTTTTTGGCATTAATGCTAAAGGCATGATGATCGGGCCAGTTTTAACACCATACAGCAGATAGGTGCCATTTACTTAAGCACATATTTCTCCCTTTGCGCTTGACTCCAATATTTGTATCAATTTCACAAGGGAACAAGAACCCCACTCATCTTTTGTATCAATTTCATGAAGAAACATATACAGCAGCTCCACTTCTAAAGGAGCCAGTGATCTGCAGCCAGGGCTTGGGGGTGTCACAATGGGGGAGGATAGTGTGACAAGGGGTCTCAGTACAATAAAAATAACACAAAAGCATTATAACACTTATCGAAGGCAAGGCACGAAATCACACGTGCTTGCATCCACTCCTACTGCATGATGAATGAGGAAAGGGTAAGATTTATGCCTGTGAATGACAGATGGTTGCCCTCACATAGGGATGAAGACTCTGACGCCCACAATTATGTCACTGGCCTATGGTGAATACTGTCATAGACCACAATAGAAATGAAGGGCTTTAGAGCAGTCAGCCCTGTGTCGTGCGTCATAGTATAGAAAGTTGATTTACTGCCTGACTTTTGTCTCCTGCTTCAAGGCGTGGTTGGCCAGGCAGCCTGGAACAGACAGCCCAGAGTTAAATGGATTGATTTGTTTAGTGTTACGATCGTTATGATCGCATCTGTGAAAAAATCGATCTATTTATTATTTTTTGCTATAAATGTTTAGGAAGTTCAGAGGGGAGCAGCCCCTCAGTCCTAAAGGAGAAATTACCTCTGTGCGAGGGAGACTAAACAACATCCTCTTCATCATTGGATTCTTCCTCTAGTGGCCACTCCCTAGTGGTGGTAGACCCATCGGGATGTACCCCCTTACCATCTTTGTCCACCACCACTAGTTATATCACCACCGTCCCTGTTGCTCCCCACCCAGTTGGCCGTGCCCGCTCACCCAAGAGGGTGGGTGTCTCCCTTGCCGCAGGCACCTCCACCCCAGCCCCTTTTACCCCTGCTGTCCTCATGAGGAGACTATTGACCTCTTGAGGAGTATCTCTGTGGGTCAGACAGCCATTGTGAATGCCATCCAGGCATTGGCAAGCCAACTGCAGCAGACAAATGCATTCCTGGAAGGCATTTATGGTGCAATGTCTGGCCTAGAGAGATCTTTTCAGGCTCTGGCCTCCACACTGATGGCAGACAGTCAGCCTCCACCTTCCGGCCCCCCTCCACCTCCCTCTTCCCAATCCAAATCCTCCATTCCCCTACCTACCCCAAGCACACAGACTGATCCGCATGCATTCACCTCACTACACAAGAGCATCACACATAGACACAAGCACCACCAAACACACCGGCGCGCAAGCAAACAGACACCCACACACAGCATCAGTCACCACTTCCCAGACACCCCACCAGCCCTACCATACCACACATGACATCAAGAATACCTACAAGTGCCACCACAACAGTCAGTGACACACGCACCATGCCCACCATGCCTGCAGACACCACCCCAACAGACACACAGACATCGACCACCACCAGCATACCCGCAGACACCACCCCAACAGACACACACACATCCACCCTCCCACATCACCCAGCACCTCCCCTCGAAGCCCCCAAGACATGCAAGCACCCACACTACACACGCAACAGACACCACACAAACACAAGCATACATCCCACATGCATACACCCAGGACATCCACTTTGACACAGCAAACAACCACTCCCTTGTCCTCCAAAACCCAAGGCCCCTTCTGATGACCGTCCCTGTGTTCCTAAGTCTGTTTTTTTCTTTGAGCTAGCCCTTTCCTCTTTTACCTCCAACCCGTCCCAAACCCAAGAGGCTCTGACCCACCTCCCAACCCATGCCTTCCACCTCCAACTCCTGCCTTGTCACACCTGCCTACCCTGCAAGCACCCATACCCCTCACCCACCCAAAAGGAAGCCCACCCCTCCTAAGAAGCAGTCTACCCCTCCCAAACTCACCCATCTCAAATCTGACCCCCCCTCCAAAGATGATCCCCTTCCTGTGGTAGTTCCCTGGCAGTAAAGGGGTCAATTGATAGCACAATGATGTGCCTGAAAAATGGCATATGGACTGGGCAATGGCCTTGGACTATTGAAATTTGTTTTATAAATTAACCCAAACAGTTGCTTATCTTGGGGTATACATTTGTCCTGTAATTCCTTATCTACCTCTATGTTGTTCCTGGGAAATTTGGGTTGTCTGCCTACAGTTGTGTGTGTTTCAGCCTGCTTGCAGATCCATTTGCTGGTGTTTGCAGTATCTACGTTTGTGGGCAGTGCTGGTGTCCCCCAAGACAAGAGTATATGTTGACTGTATTGATATGTGGGTATAAATGCAATTGTGCTGTCATAGCATTGTGTTTTGTTTGGTATGGTAGGTATTTCATCTTATGTTGTCCATTGTGAGCATGTATGGTGTTAGACATGTCCCCCTGATATGGATTGTAGATTCATCTACTCTGTGGCAGCTTGAGTTTTGTTTCTGCAGCCATGGAGTGTGTTCAATTGTGCTACCGTTGTTTGCATTTGACTGTGCATGTGTCCATTTAGCTGTGTGTACCTTGCAGCTACTTCATGAAGATGTATGTGCCATGCAGTTGTATGTGCTTTGTTGACATGCACTTCCACATTGTCCAGAGAGGCATGTCATTTGGCTCTAGTATTGTTTGTTCCTGAGATACATGTAGGGACAGTTCCTGTGCAAATGTTGTTTAAGGGGTGTTGGAGGCTATCCCTCTACGCAGTGTACAAAAACCAAGTACACTATGCAGAGGGTCTGAACAACCACATGTTAGTTTTCAGGGGTAAAAATCAGACCACCTAATGCTCTAATTTTTAAGGTAGCTGGTCGAGCAGTTAGGCTAATCCAGGAGATGTGCTAAGTATTTGCTGTACTCACAAATCCAATCATGCACCACACACACGCAATGAATAACTCAAGACTGGAATTTATATAAATACTTCAGAATTTTATATAATTTTCAAGACCAAAATCTTTAGAATAGGTTAAGTACTTTTCTTGTTATGACTTTTTAAAGTTTTAGCAAAGTTAGTATTTCTGTGCGTAATTCCGCACCATTGGAATCAATAGGCAGTCACTTTTAAAAATGCATTAAAAATTGTACGCTTGAGTTACCAGTCTCTTCTTTTGCAGGGTGGTCGCAGTGGTCTGTGGGCACCTTGTGCCAGCTAGAGAGCTTCGGGCAGCTCCTGGTTCCGGCGGGTGCAGCGTTGGAAAAGTTCTTGGCACAGGCACAGGGCCACCTGGATGGGCCACTTGGAAAAGGAGCTGGTTTGCACATTCAAAGTGGTGCCTGGGGGTCACCTTTGGCTGTCGAGGTCACAAGGGGTTGCCAAGTGCAGGGCGTTTTGGAGGTCTTGGGTGCTGTGCGCAATGGAGTCCACTGGAGCTGGAGGTAAGTCTCTTTGGGGGTCGCTTGCAGGACAAGGGGGGCACTCTGGTCAGAGATCCGGGGTGTTCCTGAAGTCCCTCGACTGGGGCTTCCTCCTGATCCTTTGTTAGCTCTGGGGGAGCTGGTTTTCTCCTGGTCTGATGTCAGCTGACCAGGACCAAGGGTATTGCTCTATCTCGGCCACTAGGGCCGCAGCGCCACCAATCTTGGTACAGTTGGGGGGCACTTCTGGACTGTCATCTGTGTGTCGTTGGGTTAGGTCGCGGAGATATCGGCAATTTAGTGAGGTGTACTTCACTGGTTTCTTGGTCTTTTGCAGTTTACTAGAATTTCTTGAGTGGTGCCTCCACTCAGGAAGGAGATCTGGGGTGATCCTTGAAGCCTGGAGGTCCCCTGGGTTTCTTGGGGTCGGTCCAGTGTTCAGCTCCTCCCCTGTCGCGATTGTCAGGACTTTGGTGCAGCAAACAGGGGTCTTGGCGCCTCTTCTGGTGCAGCAGGACCTCAGTTCTCGTCCTGGCGGTTTCTTTGGTGCTGGTCTTCTTGTCTTCTTGGAATCCATTTTGAATCTTTTTTAAATCTAAAAACTTGGTCTAGGGGAGCCCACTAAGTACTGAATTTAGTGGGCATTTTAGGGGGAACCTGGTAGTGTCCAATGGGGCACTTACCCTTAGGTGGCTACACCCACTATAGTGACCACTTCCTGTGGGAAGGGTCACTTCCCTAAACCTCATTGGCTGTTTTTCTCCATTCCAAGATGGAGAAAACTGATTCAGAGGGTCCATTTCACATGCAAGCTCTTAGGGGTGGTGCATGGTCAGCGAGGCCACTCCTCCTACCCTTTCTCTGGTTTCCCGCCTTTGCTCCCGCCAAAAGTGAGGGTTTGCAAAGGGGGAAGCCCTTTGCTGCTAGCAGCAGGCCTGGAAGCTCGAGTTTCAGGGGCTGTAGCCCTTTGAAGTTCACCGCCAGGGTGTTGCTCATTCCTGAGGGAGGGGGAGATAGCTCCTCCACCCAGGAAGGGCATTGTCTTACAAACCAGAGAGCCAGGGCTCACCCCCAAGTTTGTATATTGGATGTCTGGAGTGGCAGCTGGATGGAACCAGCCAGCAACTCTGCCAGTTAGGGTTAGCTCTTGCAGGGGGCACCACTAAGGTGGCCCCAGGGTACATTTAAGGTTAAATCCAATACTGGTATCAGTTTGGATATAATATTCTGAGTTGTTTGATACCAAACAACCCATGGTGCAAAGTGGCAATTATGTAGCTGGGGAACTCGTGTTTGACCAGTGCCCAGTACAGACATTAAAATGGCTTCTCTGTTCACTCATTATGTCCTAGGTTTAGTGAGGACACAGTGGGGGCAAATTGCTCATGCAGCTATGCCCTCACATATAGTATGGTGCACCCTGCCTTAGGGCTGAAAGGCCTGCTAAAGAGGTGACTTACCCATAACATATGCAGTGTATGGTGGACAGGGCACACAGTGAGTGTGCCATGTCAGGTTTATTCTTTTAGGGTTGTCCCAGCACACTCAGACCCTCATTACAACCCTGGCGGTCGGCGTTAAAGTAAGACCGCCAACAGGCCGGCGGAAAAAAATGGGATTATGACCACGGCGGAAACCGCCAACATAGACAGCCACTTTAACACTCCGACCACCAAGGCGGTACAGACAAACAGCATGGGGGTCACCACCAACAGTCAGGCGGGAGACAATGTACCGCCCACACTATTATGACAGGCCAATCTGCCACCTTTTTCGGGGCGGATTCAACGCAAACAAAAACACGGCGGAAACAGGACTTGGAAGGGGAAACACTCACCTCTACACAACTCACGAGGAACCAGGACGCCATGGAGCCTGAACTCCAAATACTCCCTGCGATTGTCTTCCTGCTCCTCTACCAGGAGCACGACCAACGGCGGCGACGACCACGGTGAGTACTGCACCTACAACACAGGGGAGGGGGGAGGGAAAAGAGAGTGACACACTCGCGCAACACGCAACACCCCCACCCTCACCCACAACAACACACACACCAATATATGCTGAAACATTACATATACACCCCCCCCATGCCCCCTGGAAGAACACCATGACAAAAGGAAATGAGTTGAACGATTGCAATCATGTAAAATCCATTAATCAAAAATGTATATACACTATAAACAAATATGTACACCAAGAATTCAAGTCCAGGTACTGCACCAATATAGTCCGTGGACCACTGGGCCCAAAATGCATGGGCGAAGCCCACACAAGATACCCGATCGAAACGGAGGGAACACTGCAGGGGCATCAGATCGAAAAAAAACAGGCACCTCAGGGGGAAGGGAAGGGGGGGCACCTCAGCCGGATGAGTGCACGACGCCAGCTCCACAAGGGGGCTCTATGCCCATTGATGTTTCCTGGGGAGTGCAAAGTCACAGTCTCTCAAGTCTCTCAAGTCGGTGGTTTGCCCACTGCTGCATCCTGGGGAGTGCAAAGGCACAGTCTCTCAAGTCTCTCAAGTGGGTGGTTTGCCCACTGCTGCATCCTGGGGAGTGCAAAGGCACAGGCTCTCAAGTCTCTCAAGTGGGTGGTTTGCCCACTGCTGCATCCTGGGGAGTTCAAAGCCACAGTTTCTCAAGTCTCTCAAGTGGGTGGTTTGCCCACTGCTGCATCCTGGGGAGTGCAAAGCCACAGTCTCTCAAGTCTCTCCAGTGGGTGGGTTGCCCACTGCTTTATCCTGGGGAGTGCAAAGCCAAAGTCTCTCAAGTCTCTCAAGTGGGTGGGTTGCCCACTGCTTTATCCTGGGGAGTGTAAAGCCACAGTCTCTCAAGTCTCTCAAGTGGGTGGTTTGCCCACTGCTGCATCCTGGGGAGTGCAAAGCCACAGACTCTCAAGTGGATGTCTTCCTCCACTGGTTCTGGAGGGGGCCTGGTGCCCAGAGTGCTTCATCCTGCCAAGGATGGAGGTAGTGGATGTCATTCTCCACTGGTTCTGGAGGGGTCTTTGTGCCCAGAGTGCTTCATCCTGCCAAGGACTGAGGTAGTAAATGCCTTTCTCCACTGGTTCTGGAGGGGGCCTGGTGCCCAGAGTGCTTCATCCTGCCAAGGACTGAGGTATTGGATGCCTTTCTCCACTGGTTCTGGAAGGGGCTTTGTGCCCAGAGTGCTTCATCCTGCCAAGGACTGAGGTAGTGGATGTCATTCTCCACTGGTTCTGGAGGGGGCCTGGTGCCCAGAGTGCTTCATCCTGCCAAGAACTGAGGTAGTGGATGTCATTCTCGACTGGATCTGGAGGGGGCTTTGTGCCCAGAGTGCTTCATCCTGCCAAGGACTGAGGTAGCGGATGTCATTCTCCACTGGTTCTGGAGGGTGCCTGGTGCCCAGAGTGCTTCATCCTGCCAAGGACTGAGGTAGCGGATGTCATTCTCCACTGGTTCTGGAGGGGGCTTTGTGCCCAGAGTGCTTCATCCTGCCAAGGACTGAGGTAGCGGATGTCATTCTCCACTGGTTCTGGAGGGGGCCTGGTGCCCAGAGTGCTTCATCCTGCCAAGGACTGAGGTAGCGGATGCCTTTCTCCACTGGTTCTGGAGTGGGCCTGGTGCCCAGAGTGCTTCATCCTGCCAAGGACTGAGGTAGTGGATGTCATTCTCCACTGGTTCTGGAGGGGGCTTTGTGCCCAGAGTGCTTCATCCTGCCAAGGACTGAGGTAGTGGATGTGATACTCCACTGACGGTGGGGCAACATGGAAGCTGCCCAGGCCCCTGGAACTGACCACCAGCCTCGTACGAATGACCACTGAGGATGGCAGCCATGACTGCGGTGGTGCCACTGGCTCAGGATGTAGCGTGGCCGCTGGCGGTGCTGGTGGCGGGCTCAGTAGCGACAGTGCTTGCGGCGGTCATTGAGCAGCGGTGCTGATGGGGGGCTCACTGACCTTGGTGCTGGCGGCGGTGTCATGAGCGGCGGTGCTGGTGGGGGGCTCACTGACCTCGGTGCTACCGGCGGTGTCATGAGCGGCGGTGCTGGTGGCGGGCTCACTGACCTCGGTGCTGTCGGCGGTGTCATGAGCGGCGGTGCTGGTGGGGGGCTCACTGACCTCGATGCTGGCGGCGGTGTCATGAGCGGCGGTGCTGGTGGGGGGCTCACTGACGCGGTGCTGCTGAAGGGCACAGTGTCTGCGGTGCTGGTGAAGGGCTCAGTATCTTGGGTGCTGGCGGCGGTGCCCGTGGCGGCGGTGCATGTGGCGGTGCCGGTGGCGGTCTTGTCCGCTGTGCAGGTTGGCGGCGACGTTGACTTGCCTTTCTTTTTCAGGCCCTTCCCCACCTTGGATGGTGGCGCAGCTGTCTTGCCACTCCCAACTGTTGTCTTGGCTGAGCCCTTGGTGGCAGGTGTTTCGGTCTTTGCCCTCTGGGATGTGGGCAACTTCTTCTGTTTTGGGGTTGGGGGAATGTCCTTGGCCTCACTCCTTGGGACACTGGCAGCCCTGCTGCTTGGCGCACTCCAGAATCCGGTCACTGCTGGCACCACTGTGCCCGGTGATGTGGTGGCTGAGGTGCTGGGTTGGGACCTGGAAAGGCAGGCCCTAGGGAATGGAAGGTGGTGGGGGAGGTGAAGGGAAGAGGTCAAGGTTTTCCAGGAAAGGTTTTTTAGACACACTGGGACGGGTAGATGGAGGGGGTTTGGGAGTGGAGGAAGAGGTAGTGGTTGTAGGAGGTGTTCGTTTGCTGACTTTGGGTGAAGGTGCATGGGCTGGAGGCTGTTGTGAGGTGGATGGCTGTTGGGTGGGTGTGTGACTGCGTTTGTGTACTTTGGGAGGAGGGCTCACAGACACACTGGTAGAGGACACAGGGGATGTGTGAATGGTAGTGGGGGTGGTGATCACACGTGAGCGGTGTGTGGTGATGGGCGTGCTGGTGATGGAGGTAGTGGCTGAGGATGTAGTGCATGCAGGTGTGAGTGGAGACGTGACAGGGAGGGAGGAGGGAGACATGGAGGAGGGGGACACAGTGGAGGCAATGGATGTTGGTATGTCTGCATGGGTATGATGCTTGTGTGAGTGCCTGTGGGATGTGTGGTGCTTATGTTTGCCAGAGCTACCCTTGTGTGTTGAGGTGTGTGCATGCTGGTCTGATGGTGTGCTTGGGATAGGCCGAGGTACTGGGGATTGGGTCTGGGTGGAGGAAGTTGGAGGGGGGAGGTTGGACACAGGTACAATGGCTGCCATCAGTGCTGAGGCCAGAGTCTGAAATGCTCGCTGTTGGGATGCCTGGCCAGAATGAATGCCCTCCAGGTATGCATTTGTCTGTTGCAACTGCCTCTCTACACCCTGGATGGCATTCAGAATGGTAGACTGCCCAACAGTGAGGGATCTCAGGAGGTCAATGGCCTCCTCACTGAGGGCAGCAGGGCTGACTGGGGCAGGACCTAAGGTGCCTGGGGCGAAGGAGATGCCCACCCTCCTGGGTGAGCGGCCATGGGGCACAAGCTGAGGGGCTGCTGGTAGGGCGGTGCTGGTAGGAGGGGTGGCGGCTGTACCTGTAGATGCGGGGGGCACAGAGGGGCCGCCACCGCGAGGGAGCTCCCATCAGAGGAGGAGTCGGTGTCGCTGGTCCCTGCTCCAGTCCCCGCCGTGGAGCTCCCCTCGCCCTCCGTCCTCCGTCCCACTGGTGAATTCTGACTCCGTAGTCTCGCCCTCCAGGGCCATGTGGGATGCAGCTCCCTCCTGCTCCGGTGGCACAGCTCCTCCGCATGATGATGCTAATGCACACAAGAACAGGGAGACCACAAAAAGGGGGGGAAAGAAAGTAGAAAGACATGTTCAGTACATGCAATACCGCTACCGTTGGCGGACACTACAGACACAGCAGCCCTCTGCACAACGCCATGCACTTAGAGTTCCCTAATTCCTCACAGGGACATGGGGTACATGGCCTATGCCCGATTGCTGCACACATGGAAGTCACAGGAGCCTGACTAGGTGTAGATGGCTCTTACTACTGGAGGGGTTGAGGTGGCACTAAGCCTGCCTCACAAAGGGTCCTTGCCTTCAAGGCTTGCCCTAGCCTAGGGGAACCCACAGCCCACCTCCCCCACCCAGACACCTCCAATGCGAGTCAGATGGATGTGACTGTACTCACCCCCTTGTGGCTGCTGTGATGCCCTCAAGCGCCCATCAAACTCCGGATATGCCACTGCCAGGATCCGGAACATCAGAGGGGTCATGGTGCGGCGGGCACCCCTCCCAAGGTGGGAGGCCATCTCCAGCTGGGCCTCTGCTGTCTTCTTGCTCCAGCGGCGAATGTCCTCCCATCTTTTACGGCAGTGGGTGCTCCGTCTGTGGTGGACCCCCAGGGCCCGGACGTCCTTGGCGATGGCACGCCAAATATCCTTCTTCTGGTGGGCGCTGACCTACAGGAATAGTACAGGGGAAAAGGTACAACATTAACCATCCGGACCGTCACAGTCATTGGCCGACGTTCCCACCCTTGCCCTGACGCACATACACTCACCGTCGGATCATGCACGACTCATCCTCCCCCCCCTATCTGCCATCCACACCACTCCAAACAGGCATGGCCCATACAGCATGCTCACAGTGTACTCACCTGTTTGTCTGGAGGACCGTAGAGTAGCGTGTACTGGGGGAGGACCCCATCCACTAGTTTATCCAACTCCTCCAATGTGAAGGCAGGGGCCCTTTCCCCAGACACATGAGCCATCGTCGCTTCCAGACTGCGGTCACAGCAGCACTTGCAGTGTAGGTCCTCTCCTGTTGAAGATCAGGTATCAAGTGAGTGAACAGAGAGAAAATGGTGGTCACGTCCGCGGCGGTGCGTACTGTCACCGCCGGCGTACATCATCATTGGATCCTGGGACCCATAGGGTCCAATGTTAACCAATGCAGGATTGCGCCGCGGTCTTCGACCTCCTACCGCGAATGTGTACAATGCCAGCGCAGTTACCTCATATCCCCTTGTCCCACATTACAGGTCAGGCAGCCGCCATTTCAGGGGGCCACATGGCATTAATTTGAAATGCGTCACACATTTCTAGGCCTTGCATACACACTAAGACAGGCACATAGCGGATTGACAAATGTGTGCAATAAAGTTGTTGTTTTAGTACCTCAGTGTTGGCTGACCCTCTGATCGCTGTTCTCATCCATAGAGCACGTCCGCTGGGGCAGGTGATGAGATGGCGGCATCCTCCGGTGTACAGACCGCTGGTGGACCTGTCGACAATGGAAGAGCAACATGTAATTGTCACCTACAGACTTGATCGTGCCACAATCCATGAACTGGGTGCCCAGTTGGAGCCAGACCTGATGTCAGCTATCCGCCATCCCACAGGAATCCCCCCTCTAGTGCAGGTCCTGTCAGTACTCCATTTCCTGGCAAGTGGGTCTTTTCAAAATACAGTGGCCATAGCATCAGGGATGTTCCAGCCTATGTTCTCAAACGTGTTGTCCAGAGTGTTGTCTGCCCTGCTGAAACACATGCACAGCTACACCGTTTTCCCTCAGGTGGAGGATTTGCCTACAGTGAAAGGTGACTTCTATGCCCTGGGATAATCCCCAACATCATAGGTGCCATTGATGGGACACATGTGGCCTTGGTACCCCCCCGCAGGAGTGAACAGGTGTACAGAAACCGGAAGAGCTACCATTCTATGAATGTGCAGATGGTGTGTTTGGCAGACCAGTACATCTCCCATGTGAACGCCAAGTTTCCTGGCTCAGTGCATGACGCTTACATTCTGAGAAATAGCAGCATCCCTTACGTGATGGGGCAACTCCAGAGACACCGTGTGTTGCTAATAGGTGAGGACAAGGACCCTATACAGTGTGAATTGTTGTCTGGGGCTGTCCCTGAGGGTTATTGTGTGTCTAACAGTTGTCCCTCGACATTTGCAGGTGACTCTGGCTACCCCAACCTGTCATGGCTACTGACCCCAGTGAGGAATCCCAGGACAAGGGCAGAGGAACGGTACAATGAGGCACATGGGCGAACTAGGAGGGTTATAGAGAGGACATTCGGCCTCCTGAAGGCCAGGTTCCGGTGCCTCCATATGACAGGTGGTTCTCTCTATTACTTACTGAAGAAGGTTTGCCAGATCATCGTGGCCTGCTGTATGCTGCACAACTTGGCTTTGCGACGACAGGTGCCTTTTCTGAAGGAGGATGGTTCAGAAGGAGGTCTTGTGGCAGCTGTGGAGCCTGTAGACAGTGAAGAAGAGGAGGCAGAAGAAGAGGACATAGACAACAGAAACACCGTGATCCAGCAATACTTCCAGTGAGACACAGGTAAGAAGACATCACTGCCTCCTACATCTGATAAAATTGTTCGACCTATCATCTGTCTGTCACATTCACCCAGTGTATGGACCCTAATTTGTCACTTTCCCTTTCGATTTCACAGATGTGGGTCCCACTGTGTGACCTCTGCTATGTTTTTTTTTTTCATGAATCTTTTTATTATTGTTATTATTATTATTGTTACAAAGATAACATAACAGTGTATTTCAGTGACAATATTCGCATAGTATACAGTACAGTTACAGCCGTTGTATATTTGGTAAGCCTGTGAATATATTAGATTCCTAAGTGATAGAGTGTATTGCGAATTCAATCATATGCAAGACATAACACAGCTTGAAGGGTTGACATGAACTAAGCCGAACTACTTTGTAATCAGGTTGCCTTAGTATCAGGGTTAAGGCCCAAAGCGTTAGCGGTCTTGTTGCTCTATGTCGTAGGACTTTCCGTCTGGGTGTACTGACATTTGTACCTTTATATATGAATGCAGATCCAGTGTTAATAACAAAACAAGAAAAACAACATTCTTAAACTATGGAGAACCAAGTCTACAAATATCTTAATGACATCATTTTCCTGCCTTTGCACGTGCGGGATCCCCTTAATACTGTGTAAGTGCCTTTATTCGTTGTAAGCTGTGTATGAACTCTGTGTGTTTAGTAACTATAGTGTCCAGGTTTAGTTGCTTCTAATTATGGCGTAGCACTTTGCGAGTGTATCCCCACCTCTTTTCCTAACATCACAGAATTTCAGTGATCCCTGGGTTATTTGGCCCACTATACCATCTCCGCAGAGTCGGGGCCTGAATCTGGGGTTTGTAATTGTGTCAACATCTTTTCCCAACTGTCTGACAGGGGGTATTTCCTTAGGCCAAGTGTGTCCTCCCGTTTCAGCGCTACACCCTCGGCTCCCGCCCAAAGGATAAATGACTGCTTATGACCTCTGCTATGTTACCTCATGGACTAGAGCTGTGTGACATAGGTATGTTGACAATACAATGGACATAGCTATTTCCCTCAGTTATTCCGAATACACGTTTATGAAAGCACAGACTGACACCAGATTGTTTTGTGATTCAAGGGTGTTTATTTAAGTGCTAAATAGTGGAGGGGGTTGTAAAATGGTCAGGGTTGATGGTGGAGGAATGTCCATGGCAGAGACCAGTCTATTTGTCTCACAGGTGCATTGTCCAAAGGGGCATAGGAAGTGGAGGTAGGGCAGTTTAAGGATGGACAGGGTGACAAAGTGGGACAGAGGAATGGCATTCAGGGTGGTGTCATTTCTTGGCGGGGGTCTTGGCATTGTTCTCTGTCTTTGTCCTGGATCTCAGGGACCGCTTGCGGGGTGGTTCTCCATCTGCAGGGGGTGGGGTGCTGGTGTCGTGGTCCTGTGGTGGGGCCTCCTGTCCACTAGCGCCGGCGGAGGTGGTGGGCAGTTCATCGTCCAGGCTAGTGTCAGGGGCCCCTTGTTGTGGCACAGTGTCCCTCCTGGTGTTCACAAGGTCATTCAGCACCCCTACAACGGTGCCCAGGGTGGTGTTGATGGACTTGAGTTCCTCCCTGAACCCCAAATACTATTCCTCCTGCAGCCGCTGGGTCTCCTGAAACTTGGCCAGTTCCGTTGCCATTGTCTCCTGGGAATGATGGTACGCTCCCATGATGTTTGAGAGGGCCTCGTGGAGAGTGGGTTCCCTGGGCCTGTCCTCCCCCTGTCGCACAGAAGACCTCCCAGTTCCCCTGTTTTCCTGGGCCTCTGTCCCCTGAACCGTGTGCCCACTGCCACTGCCCCCAGGTCCCTGCTGTTCTTGGGGTGGTGGGTTAGCCTGGGTTCCCTGTAGTGGTGGACACACTGCTGCTTGACCTGTCCTGGGGACAGAGGTATGGGCCCGCTGGGTGGGTGCTGTGCTGGTGTTTCCTGAGGGGGGAGGCTCTATGGTGGCCTGTGACTGTGTGAGGGGAACCGACTGTCCCGAGGTCCCAGATGGGCCGGGCTGGTCATCTTGATCCAGTTGGACAGAGCTGCTGTCATCACTGTGGGCCTCTTCTGTGGGGGGAGTGGACATGTCTGGAACCTCCTGTCCGGTGATGTTGGGTAGGGGTCCTGCAGGGGTGTAAAGGCATGATTATTGCATCTGTGTGTGCCATGGTGTGCAATGGGTGGGTGACCCTGTACCCCAGTGCTTACATTCTTGTGTAGGACCTTGTGTGATAATTGTTTAGGGGTCTGTGTGGGTATGTGTAGTGGACATGCATTGGTGATGGGTGTCCATGCTTTGTTGTTGCATGCAGGGCTTGGTGCTGGGATGTGTGGTTTGTGATAGTGGGACATATGTGAGGAGTTGGAGTGATGGGGGTGAGGGCGAGGGTGGGGGTATGTGATAGCATGCAGGTAGGGTGGGGGATGAAGTAGTTGAAGATTTGACTTACCAGAGTCTATTCCTCCAGCTACTCCTGCGAGGCCCTCAGGATGCAGTATAGCCAAGACCTGCTCCTCCCATGTTGTTAGTTGTAGGGGAGGAGGTGGGGGTCCGCCGCCAGTCCTCTGATCCGCAATGTGGTGTCTTGAGACCACGGAACGCACCTTCCCCCATAGGTCGTTCCACCTCTTCCTGATGTCATTCCGTGTTCTTGGGTGCTGTCCCACTGCGTTGACCCTGTCCACAATTCTGCACCATAGCTCCATCTTCCTAGCTATGGAGGTGTTCTGCACCTGTGATCCGAATAGCTGTGGCTCTACCCATATGATTTCCTCCACCATGACCCTGAGCTCCTCCTCAGAAAACCTGGGGTGTCTTTGCAGTGCCATGGGGTGGTGTGGGTGATGTGTGAGGTGGTGTGTGTTGTGATGTGTGGGGTGATGTTTAGGGGTGTGTGGTGTTTTGTGCGTGGATGTGTATGAGTGATGTTGTTGTGTGCCTCTGTATGCTGGTGTGGTCTTTGCTTTGCTGTCTCTCTGCTTCTTCCAAATTTTTGGTAGTTAGGGTTTGTGGGTAATGTGGGTGTGTGTTTTATATTGTATTGGGTGTGTGGGAGTGGTGTGTGTATGTGTATAAGGTGTGTGTATTTCGATTTGTCCAATGTGGTTGTGTTTTGTAAAAGTGTGTGTATTTTGAGCGCGGCGGTGTGTACCGCCGATGGAATACCGCGGTTGAAAGACCGCTGCGTGGATTCGTGGGTCGTGATAGTGTGGGCGTATTCCTGTTGCCGTGACGCTGTCGGTTTTGTTATCGCCAGTTTATCACTGACCTTTGGTGTGGCGGACTTGTGTGGGTGTCTAGATTTTGGAATAATGTGTAATAGCTGTGGCGGAATTCCGCGGCCACGGCGGTGTGTTGGAGGTCTTCTGCACGGCGGTAAGCGGGATTTACCGCCAATGTTGTAATGAGGGCTTCAGTCTCTCAATGCTGTGCAGTTCCCAGAAAACATATAAGGGGTCCGGGTGAGGACACCCTGACCTCATGCCACTTATAGGAGGACCCAGAAGGACCCCCATCAGGGGTCAAAATGTTAAAACAATTTGGGGGTCATTTCAACCCTGGCGGTACGGGACCGCCAGGGCTGAAATGACGGAAGCACCGCCAACAGGCTGGCAGTGCTTCGAGGGACATTACGACCATGGCGGAAGCACTGCGGTCACACCGCCGGGACCGGCGGTTTCCCGCCACAATGGCCCCGGCGGTAGTAATCCGCCAGGGCAGCGCTGCTAGCAGCGCTGCCCAGGGGATTACGAGTCCCCGACCGCCAGCCTTTTCCTGGCGGTTTGAACCGCCAGGAAAAGGATGGCGTTACGGGGAGTCACGGGGCCCCTGACATGGGCAGTGCAGGGGCCCCATGACAGGGCCCCGTGCAGCTTTTCACTGTCTGCTATGCCATTTGGAGCCGGCTCCCATGTTGCGGCCCACATCCCCGCCGGCCCAGCGGGGATGTCAAAATGGGCACCGCGGGAGTGCGCCCGCTTTGGCGGCCTTACGGCGGTTACAACTTGGCTGGCGGCAGTTGCCGCCCGCCAATGTTGTAATGAAGCCCTTTATGCCACGATTACAGCAGTACTCCTGTGGGAACTAGCATAGCTCTTCTGTGAGGTACTGTAGTACTCAAATGGGGAGCCAAAACACATCCTTCAACCCCATGGTGCTAAGGTACCCTGCAAGCTTCATTGTGGCTAAGCTTGCATAGTGCATTGGTTCCATAGAGCTACCCAAAAAGTGTTTGCTGGAAAATGGCCCTCTCTGAAGGGTCACCCCAAACTTTTTGCCTTCCTCCTTCTCTTTTTCTGACCTCATTTTTGTCGGCTTTAGGACCTGTGCACTTTACCACCGCTAACCAGTGCTAAAGTGCTTGTTCTCTCTGCTTAAAATGTGGCAACATTGGCTTATCCATAGTTATAATTTAATTATAAGTTCCTAGTAAAGTGCACTATGTGGGACTAGGGCCTGTAAATTAAATGCTACTAGTGGACCTGCAGCACCGATGGTGCCACCTACTTAAGTAGCCCCTGAACCATCTGTCAGGCCTGCCATTGCAGAGCATGACTGTGCAGTGTAACTGCCATTTTAACCTGTCAAGTTTGACCTATTGCCAGGTCTACACCTTTCCTTTATATACATATAAGTCACCCCTAAAGTAGGCCATATGTGACCCACATGGCAGGGTGCCATGTATTTAAAAGGCAGGACATGTATTGTTTAGTTTTACATGCTCTGCTAGTGAAAAAACTCCCAAATTCGTTTTTCACTACTGCACTTCCTATCCCTCCTATAGAATAACATTGGGGTTACCTTATTATCTCCTTTGAGTGTACCTTTTTTATTTTAGATATATGTTAAATGTTGTCTTCTAGGTATGTAGGATAATAGTGTGGGAATTTATTAAATATTTACTAAATAACTTTTTTTTAATACTAATTACTTAAAAATATATAATTATTTAAATTGTTTAACTGTTTTTAATGTATATTTTTTATTTTTTTGTAATAGGTTTATACTTTTATTAATTAATACTTGTATTAAAATAAGGTATGTCTTTGAAGTGAAGTGTTGCACAGACTGAAGTGGGAATAGTAAATTATACCCCTCCTCTGTCCAAAGATTTCCCTACTGTTGCACAGACTGAAGTGGGAATAGTAAATTTTACCTCTCCTGAGTCCAACGCTTTCCCTACTGTTGCACTGACTGGAGTTGGAGTAGTAAATTATGCCCCTTCTCTGTCCAAAGATTTCCCTTATTTTGCACTGACTGGAGTGGAAATAGTAAGTTTTTTCCATCTTGAATCCAGTGCTTTCCCTACTGTTGCACAGACTGGAGTGGTAATAGTAGGGTAACTCCCCAATTTGTGGTATTTTTATTTACATCTGGGAAAGTAGCGAAAGCGTTGGACTCATGAGGGGTTGTATTTACTATTACCACTCATGAGTCCAACGCTTTCGCTACTTTCCCAGATGTAAATAAAAATACCACAAATTGGGGAGTTACCCTTGTCCATGGGGCCACTGTCTGCTACAAAACAATCTCTGATAGCCTAGTGGGTGCATTCCTGCTGCACAATCATGGTCCCTCCTGTGATCCCATAGCAGGAATGCACTCAAGAAAAACAATGAGGGAAAGGAAAAACTGTTCCTTTCCCCCAGTATCTCCCATCCCACCTAATCCCCCCACCGACTTGAGGTGAGAGTGCTCACCAAATAGTTCTCCCTCACCAATGCATTAAAAGCAAATTACTTTGGCACCTTTTGATGACATTGGTGTGCTGTGCATGTGCACTGCCATCTCTGGAGTGGCCATGTGGTAGGGGAGTCATGGGGGGGAGCGCTTCTCCCACAGGTGTGTACTAGGACGTGCACTGCTAATTACCCTACATATTACACCAGTCATGACATGTTCGATGACATCATTAAGAACATCACTGGGACCTCTGAAATTACATCATTGATGATAACACTGTGCATGGTAGGGGCATAACTTACAGTTACTTTAAGGCACGAGCGATAGTTACTGACATTTTTACCTAATGATACTGCTCTTGAGATTTAGCTCTGCATACAATGGGCATACACGATGCTGCTCTTGACATCCTTGTCATAGAGTGAAAGGCAACCTTGGCATGTGGATCCACAGTGCAGGCAAAAGACTGAAAGTTAGCCATGTGTGGGAGACACAGAAACAATGCTACTCTTCAAAGTTAGCCATGTGTGGGAGGCATGGACCCAATGCTGCTCTTGATAACCTTGGCATGTGGATCTGCAGTGGAGGCCAAAGGCTTAAAGTTAGCCATGTGTGGGAGGCACAGACACGATGCTGCTCTTCAAAGTTAGCTGTGCATAGGATGAGGTGCAGAGATGATGCTGCTCTTGACGCCCTTGGTATGTGGATCTGTAGTGAAGGTCAAAGACTGAGGGCATGATTTAGATTTGGCTGAGGGGGTTACTCGGATAGCCCGTCCACCATACTATGATACCATTATAGCCTATGAGAGCGTAATACCACGGATGAGATATCTGTCACGTTTGTGAGGGAGCAACCCCTTCGCCAAACTCTAAATCCGGCCCTTAATGTTATCAATGCGTGGAAGGGGATGGGAGGTGCTCCCCATGTAACACGCAGTTTTGCGGAGGTACGAGAGCGGAGCCCCTCGTTACAATTATGGTTTTACGACACTGTCTTAGTTCATATTTCTGTATTGTGGAGTTCCTGATTCTATTTCTGCCACTCTGCTGGAACAGTAGCATCTTTATATATAGAGACAACCTTGATGCTCTTTTAAGTGGCTGTCATAATAGCTTCCTTCTGTTCTAGTACTTCAAGAGCATCACAGGCATGTAAGCTGTAAGCAGCGAGCAGCTGAGGCATTATGGGAGATGGCATTAAAGGTAACTAGAACTGCTTTTTAAAGCTGTTTTTACTGCAGTGAAATAGCACTTTGTAGTGTGTGCACAAAAGTCTCATAAGCTTTGCCTCATTATCTCATGCAGCATTTTCAGATATTTCGCACAAATCATGAAATTCAGCTCGCACACCTGCAAATCTAGGCTATTTGATGCTTTGTCAGGAAACACGTGTCTCTAAGGACCCCATTCAGCCAAAGGCCTATGCATATATATAAGAAATGGAAGTATCAGGGGCCCCCCACCACATTCTGGGGAAGGGGTGGGGATTCAACATGTTTTTGCTAGTGACATTGTTTTACAGTGAATTCTGGGACATCCTGGAAAGAAGCCTTTTTAGGAGTTACAATGTGCGGATGGTGAAATATACCTTATCTGGGGACAGATTACAGGCCTGCTTTAAGGAAAGTTGCACTGCACCCAGTGCAGAGCCACCTTCCTTATGCCCCTTAGCACCCCTCTACTGCCATCATGTGTGCGCTGTATCTAAGATACGATGCACCATGGTGGTAGTAAGGGAAAGTAACGTCAAAATGTTTTACGCAAGTTCAGAGCTTTGTAGGAGTAGCGTCAAAAATGTTGACGCTAATCCTGCCAAGACCATTGAGGCCCATTGAAAACAATTGTGTGACTCCTTTTAAAGCCTGCTCTGAGCAGGCTTTAAAAGTGCCGGAAAAAAATGATGCAAAGAAATCTCTTGGATTTCTTAGCATAATTTTAACAGACCCCGTAACGGAGGTACCCTACCTTTGCATAAATTATACCTGGCACAGGCATAATGTAGCCAAAAGGGTTACAAAGTGGCACAATGCATGCATTGCGCGACTTTGTAAATGTGGTGCAGCAATTTTGGTCTTGTTGGGCCACATTAGCGTAAAAAAATGACGCTATTGTGGCACAAGGAGGTGCTAGCTGCTCTTCAATCTGCCTCTAAGTGTTTGTCCGGATTTGGGTGTGAAGGGATGTTTCCCTAGAGGCACTCAGAAAGCCACTGAGGGACTCACACAGACAGGAGATCTTTTCAATGACTTTCTGAAGACAAGGTAAAATTTTAAACTTCACAGAATTAATTGTAAACTTAATCATTTTTAAGTTTTACCTGTAACGCTCTTGTGCTGTGCTTTCAAAATGTCAAAATGTCTTGTAAACAAAAAAAATCTTAAAACAGGCCTGTTACTTACCATTAGCTGGCTTCCACGTCGCTCCCATTTCCTTGTCTCTTATTGGCCAGCGCCACCTCATCGCTTTTGGCTTCTTCCTGGGGCTTTGTGTGTGTCCCTGCCATGGAGCAAAGACCAAGCACACATCCTGCAGGAACTTTTTTCATTTACTAGCATGCACTCCTATAGAGTGCATGTCTCTGTAGTCTGTCTCCCTCTCCCTGCTTCCTCCCACTGTTGCTTCTCTCTCCCTGGTGTTGCTTTCACCTCACACTCGTCTCACTGTCATGGTCCCCCCCACCCCTCCCGCTGTCCGCTGCTTCTTTGCCCACCACTCCGATGTCTGTTATTTGTAACCCACCCCTCCACCCTCTGTTCAATGTCTGTAAATCCACCCCACACTCCTCCCACTGTCCATTGTTTGTAACCCACCAAACCACCCTCCTCCATCTTGTTGTTCCCCCCAACCCTCTGCTCTGTTTTTATACATATTGCACAGCAGTGCGGGCTGCTGTGCAACATGTCTTCGAGGAAAAAAGAGCTATGATGCAGCCAATGTTGGCTGCGTCATAGTGCTTTTTTTTACTTTAAGCCATGTTGCACAACATCTGGCGCTGCTGTGCAACGTCTAAAATAACATTGACAAAGCCAATAGATCTTGCATGGACGAAGCCTGTTGACTTTGTCAATGCTTGTTATACATGTAAGAAGATAAGGTAGTTCACAGCTGGGTGCTCATACATAATGGAAATACAAAAGGCCATGGCTTTTCAAAACAATCAGTGGCAAGGCAAATACTTTTAGCTTATAACTAAAACTTTAAGGCATATGAGCCATTCCTATTGGCTTTACCAAAGTGTATTTGTCATTTTTGGCCCACCATGTGCTGTGCTTATCCTTCCTCATCATTTCACCTTTCCATTTCCTTTGTTAAGAAGCATGGAAGATTGTGGAGGCTTGGACAAGAAACTGACCAAATCCTCCTCTCCCCATAAAAAATCCTGATTCTATGTAGATGCTCCTTCCACATGTAGAAATGCATCCCTTGCTTTATGAATTCGGTAACTATGAACATAAAGTTCTTGCAATAAAGCCTGCATGTTTCACTAGATGATTCTGCTGCTACATTCTATGTTGTATGACACTATATCGAGGTTGATAATATCAACCTACCACTACATATTCAACTACAATGCCTATCAGTACATCATCGAGGTAAGTCCACAATTCTTAATCCTTACTCAGGTTTACCTTGTAATTTAGTGGACATTTTAGAGTAGTGGATGAATATTGTTCTCACGTGATCTAATGCTTGTGGTATTCTAAACCAGGAGTCACGGCAGCTTCCTCTCACGTGCAACCCAACGGCATCATTCTAAAGTTCAGCCACCTTGGAAAAAGAACTTACCATCTTTTGGAAATCATACAAGATGTAAGTAGTCAGATAAATTGACAGGACACAGTGTGGCCCAAGAATGTGTGGCACGAGGAACTTTCCCTTTTGTCTTGAAATTGAGGTGCTGTGCCAAGAAGCAGACATGAGCTAAAAAGGCACTTTAAGAAAATTTGTGGATATTATATGGACATCATTTAACCTCATGGAGTGTTCTTTGTGCCAACTGCAACTGTAATTTGTCCTTGGAAGTCCCTGAATGGAGATTCCAGCTGTTACTTCCTACCGTTGTCTACAGAGCAGTTCAGAAGAATGGTGGAAGGTGAAAAGAGTATGTGAAAGCAGCTGGTGTTTGAATATTGTTGTACTTGATGTATTGAATTGATGCACTGAATTGATTAGATCCTGCAGGAATTCTGTCAGCACCTCAATATGGACCATCCACCCAGAAATTAAAAACCTGTGCCTTTCTCCAGCTCACCTTACCTTCAGCACACATGTCAACAAGATCTTTGCTACATGTTGCACTCCTTTGAACAGTTTAATGTAAATTCTTCCTTGTCTACCAGTTGAAGGAAGAAGGATATTTGATCTAGGCTGCTACTCCATTGGTATGCAGTCTTTCTTGCCTTACCTGAACATCTTAGCCATCACATCTAGCTTGGGAAAATGCAACAGTGTACCTGTTACTTAATTTAGCTGAGCTGGGATCCATTAAATCCCAGTTGGACTATACTCTGCATGTTACATCTTTCGCTTGGTGCACAAGACACTTGCTGGCACATGTCCAAAGGGTCAGACACTCAAAGGTAATGAGAACCAAGGTGCAACCAACCACAGGAGCCTGATCAGACTGAAACATGTCTTGGGTTGCTTGTATTCTGGTTTAAAAAGAACTTGGCTTGGTAGTTCGGGTTAGACTTTTTCTACTGGAGATGGAGCCAGGATTTTAGGGTCTAATCTGAGGTGACATGGTGGGCAAAAAAACAATGAGATGGAATGCTACCCTGAGCGAATGCCAGTGGTTATAAAAATTGTAAGTGTTCTTCCCGTCACCTTTTGTGTGTTTGACATGTCCTACTTCTCTTTAGCTCTTGGCTTCAGACCTACGATCCCTCTCACATGCTATGTTCATCTTATCATGTGTTGATATAATGGCATCAAGCGATGCTCTACTCACACTGGAGCAAGCAAAATCTTAAGCAGCAACACTCTGTTATGTTTTAAAACAAGCTCCTATGGAGCGCAAATCAAAACGACTGGACAATGTGCATAATACCTCGATGATTACTTAGTAACATCAGAATTTCTTTTTTTTTTTTAAGTGTTTACCTCTTTCTCACCTTTGTTTTGGTTTTAAGTAACTAAACAATAAATCTTACTTACTTATCATGTGTTGTTGGTTGTTCCCATGGCCCATTACACCAGAGCAGGGAAGCCTCTTTTTCAGTTCTCGCTCCTGCTCCTAGTACACTGGTGATAAACTGTTCCTGTGTGTCTGCAGAGTAAGCAGTGCAGGATGCAGCAGCTTAAAGCCAGACCTTTTGGCATTGCCAGTGCTTTTTGTGAAGGGTAATAGTATTGGTGGTTGATTTTTGAGTTCAATGGGGAAAGCATTCCACATGACCTGGGACAAACAGTAAAGGAGTCTGAAGGAAAATGAATGTGTCATTAGTTCAGCCGGATGTCAGCCCTTCCCAAGTAATAATTCCAAAATCATGTCAGGTCCAACATTCAAGTGCAATATGTAAACCTGGACGCAACCCCTAGTACCTATGGCACAGAGCAGACAGATCTAATTGAAAAGGGTGTAAATTATTTAGGAGCACCAACACAATTAAAAAGTAAAAGAAAATACAATAAACATTCTACAACCAATTTCTAAACATTAAGAACATTTTAATGAGGAAAATTATGCCAAAATTACTGAAATTCAATAAGAGGAACAAGAGGGATGATTTTTGAAACTGTTAGGGCAAAAAACGCAAAGAATAAGTAAAGTGTCAATCAGAAGTCACCGATCTTGGTTGACTGCAGCTAGGCGCAATTACTGGTCAACCGCGATAAGGCAGAGGTCATATACACCAGGCTTTCCATCCCGGATAAATAATTTACCTTCTTACATAGCCTATCTAATGGAACAAGCTATTGACTGTATCCGGCAAAGTACTCCTGTAGTCCGAGAGCCATTGGACGAGGTGCCACAGAAGCCATTGGTTTTGGTGGGAAAAACTCAGAACAGGAAAATTCCAAGTGTATGCCTGCCAAAGTCCTCTCGTTGGTTGAATAGTTTTCTCGCCTTCGCCTGGCCACAGTTTCAACCTTTGGACTTAGGGGCTGATTTAAGAGCTCCTAGCACTTCCTTGGGCCACATTAGCATCATTTTTTTTACGTTAATGTGGTCTAACAAGGCCAAAATCCCTGCACTAAATTTACAAAGTGGCGCAATGCAAGCATTGTGCCACTTTGTAACTCTTTGCGCTACATTATGCCTGCGTCAGGCATAATGTATGCAAAGGGGGCATTCCCCTGTCAGGGGGGCCGAATAAATGGTGCAAAGAAATCTAAGAAATTTCTTTGCGTCATTTATTTTGCCACTTTTAACGCCTGCTCAGAGCAGGCTTAAAAGGAGGCATACCATTGTTTTCAAAGGGTTTTGCGCCAACATTTTTTATGCTAATCCTGCAAAGCTCTGAACTAGCAGCAAACATTTTGACTCTAGTTCCTCTAACTACTGCCATGGTACGCCGTATCTTAGATACGCCGCACACATGGTGGTGTTAGGGGGGGCGCTAAAGGGCCCAAGAAAAATCGTGCTGCACTTGGTGCAGCGCCACATTTCTTAAATCAGGGCCTTAGTCTTTTTTTTGAAGCTCAAAATCCTCCAGCGGGGTAAGTCTAAAGCTGTATCCAATGAAGTCCTCTCAAAATCAGACACCATAGCCGTGAGATCCCTGTTAAATCTCTTGGAGTCTTGGAAGTCCAAAAATGTTCTAAGTCCCAAATTTTCAGAGTTTCTGGAGAAGTTCCTCTTGGTTTCTTCGAAGGCTCGCGAAACATCAGGGACAGCACTAAGGGGCCACAACTCATTCCAGCAGAGGCCAACAACAAGGTATTGTTGAGGTACCATTGCCACTGGTCAGCTGGAAACTCCAGGAAAAAGTCCTCTTGCAGCTTGGTGTGTCTGTTGCAGTAGACACACAGGAGGTCAGCCAACGGACTCTTGGAGTCCCCCTCTGAGTCCTGGGTACAAGTGGGAGCAGGTCCAGACCTTCAGGTCTCTACCTGAGTCCCAGACAGCAGGTCCAGATGTCTTCTGTTCTTTCTTGGCTCCAGATGTGTTCTGATGAGATGTGGCGAGATGCCACATTTGTAGGATTTACTGAGTGATTCCTGGACACACCATAACCAATGAGGAAAGAGTTCCCAGGGGCAACCCCTCTCACTTATAACTCAGTGCAAACTATCCCATGGTGCACTATTCTGAGGTACTATATGGCAGCACTCTCCTGCCTTTGGGGGGTTTCTGTTGTGAAACCCAAGAGTACATTTAGGGAACTGAGTAATCCCCGCCCCTGAACTACAAAAAACTGGTTCTGGGACCAAGCTGGTTGAAGATGGCCCAGGAGTCAATGGCTTCTCTTCCCTAGGTTACTCTTAACATGTAACTATGAATGGGCATGCCTCGCTCTGGTCCATTTTAAGATAATAATGTCCCAAGCCCCAGGTCTTAATGCTAAAAAGCCTTTGTCATTGTTTCTGCTCTGAAAATAGTTTTCACATCTCATTATGGAAAAGCACTGACAGAGGACAGATGCTGATACCTAATGCCAATTAGCCTACTGGAGATTCAGGCAGACAAAGTATAACTTCAAAAGTTACTTTTCCTCAATATTTATTAAACTTCTAGCTTCATCAATGAATTTAATTTTTAAATAAACATTAAAAAATGTGGATGAATCATCTTGGTAGCTTATCTCAGGCCAAAGAGAGCAGGATTAATATTTTAGCTGAACTTTAGTTTTCCTCATAGAACACCATCAGACCTTAACAGTGAAAACATTGTTTGGGGGCTAGCCACTGTAGGTAGTTGTCAACATAAAATATTTGCATGTACCATTTTTAAACACTAGGGGGCATATTTATGATCCCCCAGCACCCCCTAGTGCCACATTAGTGTCATTATTTTTTACGTTAATGTGGCCCAACGATCCTAAAAATCCCCGAACCATATTTACAGAGTGGCGCAATGCATGCATTGTGCCATTCTGTAACCCTTTGCACTACATTATGCCTGCGCCAGGCATAATGTATGCAAAAGGGGTGTTCGCCCGCTAGGGGGACCGAAAAAAATTATGCAAGGAAATCTATGAGATTTCCTTGCACCATTTTTTGGGCACTTTTAATGCTTGCTGAGAGCAGTCATTAAAAGGGGGCTTCCATTATTTAGAATGGGTGCATATGTACTCTGCAGGAGTAGCTCCAACATTTTGGCGCTACTCCTGCAGAGTACATCAATAGTGTCACATTGAATGTTGCTATTGCCCCCTACCCTCTACCATGGTGTGCTGCATTTTAAATATGGCGCACACATGGTGGAAGTAGAGAGGTGCTAAGGGGTGCAGGGAAAGTAGCGCTGCACTTGGTGCAGTGCCACTTTCCATAAAAATGCCCCACAGCACCTTAGAGTGTGGGATACACTGCCTACTTAATATATAAAAGTATTCTTTTCCCTGACAAAAAGGGCTATGTTTATAAGTATGCCTGCAGGTTTGAATGTTTCACCAGTCAAACTACACAGGTAGGCCTTTGGTCATCTTTTCTTTGTCAGTCCATTGAATGGCATAAAATGTGCTGTGTGTACAGCAGTCCACATGTGGCATTTGACCTCCCATGCCACTGGTGCATTTCCTGCATCATATTTCATGCCCTTACTGAAAAGCAAGTGTTCCAATTGAGGATTAGACAATTTTACAATTTTTTAGGGGTCATAGAGCATGTACTGCGGACTGGACGGCAGTGCCCCTATGTGCAGACTTAAGAAAACAGCAATCCCATTCCTAAAAAATGAGGGTGATGACGCAGAAAGAGCGATTTCCTCATAAAGTCTATCCATTTTCTGGTCTTATAACTATCAAGTTTAGCCTTCTGACATGTTTAACCTTCTTCAAGTCTAACCTTCTGACGTGTGTTTTCTAACCTTCTTCGCGTCCAACCTAACATTCTGACAAGAGTGATAGTCAGGGTCACAGAGTGAGAGAAATATAAGGACAACTTTGTGACACTGGGGGCCAGATGTATCAAAAGGTTTCTGCAATTACAAATGGTGCAAATCAGTAAATTCCACCGTTTGCAGACGGAAAATTGCCTCTCACGATGTATGAAAGGCTGTGCAGTGCAATTTTAGGGAATCGCAATTTTTAGCCATTCCCTAAAATTACAACTGTCAATAGAGAATCGCAAATTGTGATTCCCTAACTAGTAAATCGCAAATAGGGAATTCCTATTTGCAATTTCCAAAGCACGTCCCATGCATTTCCTTAATGCGAACAAGGCATTTAGGAAATGCAATTACCACAAATTCAAATTTGGTGGTAACCATGTGCAATTTTTACAATGCAGTGGCATGTAGCCCACACATTCCCCTCGGGTATATCTGCGCTTTTTCTTTGGGAGGAGGTGCATCAAAGGGGGGCCTTAGGCCCCCAGCACCCTTGGATTTGCATTACCAAATTTGCGAATTCCTAACAGGAATTTGAAAATTGGGAAATGCAAAACCATTTGCACCTTTGAGCCTTCAGATCCATAGGGATGAATGGAGTCCGTATCCATAATAGCGATTCCTTAATAGCGATTGCGAATTTTAAGAAATCGCTATTAGGGATTCGCTATTTTCTTACATCCCATTTTACATTAGTGATTTCTTAAAATTCGCTATTTAAGGAATGCAAACCGGGTCTTTGATACATCTGGCCCTGGGTGTCTCCGGTCAGAGGAAAGTAGAGAAAACCAGGAGATTGTCTTTATTCAGAAGGCTGTATAAAGCAGACACTTTTAAAAGGCATTCTGGCATTGATGAAAGGCCAGTGAGCTGTCTACGAATGTAAGTTGCCCAGTTCTGTTGAATCTGGTGAAAACAACTGGCTGAGTGGTTTTTCAAACTTTAAAGATGGTGAAGTGGCAGCTTCTACTACAGATAAAGAGAACCTTTCTATTTACCTGTTTCGCTAAGTCATCTATGTCTCAAGTTATCATCTCTCTCTCCATGGCATGCTTAGTTCTCTTTACCTCACTTTCTTCTACTGTATGAATCCCACTAATTTACTGATTCCTTCCTCCATACTCTGTGCATCTATAACTCTGCCCTCTCTCCCTTTCTCTACTTCATCTCTCTCTCTTTACCTCTCTGTCTTGTTTCATCTCATCTCTAATCATTTTTACAGTCACTAAGCCCCACCGTTCTCTCAACCTCTCTTTTTTACATCCTCTCTGTTTACCTCAGCGTCACCTTGCTCAACAATCCTCTAGCACTTTCACTCTCTCTGGCTCTTTGTGTCTCATTTCATGCTCCTTCCTTCATCTTCATTTTTCCTCATCACACCTCTCTCTTTACATCTCTTTTCTTAGATCTACAACTTCACACGCTATGTGGATATTGTTAGACCTGGCATCCTTGGCGTAGTCTCCCCTACCTGTTTTGCCTCTGCTTCCCATGTTTTGACTGTGTGCTAGACCCTGTTTTTGCTGTTTTGGTACTCAGTGCACTTTACTACTGCTGACCAGTGCTAAAGTGCAAGTGCTCCTGTGTAAATTGTATGTGTAATTGCCTTTTCCATGATTGGAATATTTGATTTACTAGTAAGTCCCTAGTAAAGTGCACTAGAGGTGCCCAGTGCCTGTAAATCAAATGCTACTAGTGGACCTGTAGCACTGGTTGTGCCACCCACATTAGTAGCCCTGTAAACATGGCTCACTGCAGTGTCTGTGTGTGCAGTTTTAAACTGCTAATTCGACCTGGCAATTGTAACCACTTGCCAGGCCGAAACCTTCCCTTTATATACATGAAAGGCACCCTTAAGGAAGGCCCTAGGTAACCCCATGGGCAGGGTGCAGTGAATGTTAAAGGTGTTCTGACAGTGAAATACTGCCAAATACTGTTGCAAGGCATATCTCTCTCATAGGTTAACATGGGGACTGACTCTAAATATCCTTAAAGTGTAGTTTCCCTTTGAGAGCAAATAGAGATGTGGAGTTTGTGGTCCCTGAACTCACAATCTAAAAATAGATTGACACTTTTAGAAAGTAGGCATTTTCTTGCTTAAACCATTCTGTGACTCTGCCTGCTTGTGTATTCCCTATCTGGTCAGACTGACAGTTGGGCTGTTTGTGCATTCCCTCTAGACAGTGATATAAAGGGAGCTGGGGTGTAGGCTGCATATCCTGTTGAGCCATTTGAGCTAGAGTGGAGGTAGGAGTGGTCACTTACACCTGAATGGGCTGTGCCTGCCCTCACACAATGCAGTCTCAAACCCCCGGTGTGTGTGTCTGGGGCCAGACCTGGGCAAGGCAGGATCTTGTGAACAACAGAGACTTTCCTTTGGAGTTT
This sequence comes from Pleurodeles waltl, assembly GCF_031143425.1. Lineage (NCBI taxonomy): Eukaryota > Metazoa > Chordata > Amphibia > Caudata > Salamandridae > Pleurodeles > Pleurodeles waltl. Next base: position 1,000,431,764 of record NC_090450.1, on the reverse strand, counting down.
GCCTACTTCAAAGGCAGAAAGGGGCATAAGTAGTGGACCCAAAACCCCAGATTTTCAGATTACTTCAAGATCACTTCTGGAACCAAGAGGAACCTCTGCCAAGGAGAAGAGCTGAAGAGCTGGAGAGGGAGTACTGCCCCATTGGCTGTGACTGTGCTTTGCTGGGTTGGCCTGCAGTTGCTGCTTCTGCCTGAAATAGGACAAAAACTGGACTTTGTGGTATATTCCTGCTTGTGAAAAATCTCGAAGGGCTTGGACTGAGCTTGCTTCCTGTTTTGAAGTCTCAGGGCCATCAAATACTTCCTCTGCCAGCACCTGGACTCTCTGCTGAGACTCCTGCCCTGCCAAGTGGTGCCCTATTTAGTCCCTGGGCTCTTGAAATGTGAAGCTGGTAGGAAAATGGCGGAATTCCACTCACAGGAAGCCGTGTGGGGAAAATTTAGATGCATCACCTGCAATGCGGCTGAAAAAAGATGCGCCACCCGCTTCGTGGCTGAAATTGATGCCCACCTGCATCGCGGCTGGGAGATCCCCGCATCACGGCAGGAGAAACAACACAACACCTGCTTGCAGCTGCTGATAACGATGCAAAACACACGCAGCGTGGTTTTCCAACACTGTGCGACCAGGATTTCTCACACATCGTTGCTAGGCGTCAAAGTCATCGTGAACCTGCACGGATCTGAGGTGCCCGTCCGGAAATCAACGCATCGCTGTCTTGCAGGAGGAGAACAATGACTCATCGCCTACCCGACTAGAGAAGAAACAAAACGGCCTCACTTGCGAGTAAGGAATCGACGCATCGCTGACTTTTCAGAATAATGAGAGCTTACGCAACAAGCATCCCAACTTAAGGCCTTATTTAGAGTTTGTCGGACAGGTACTCCGTCACAAGATATTACGATTTCCATTGGATATAATGGAATCGCAATATGACAGATGGTATATACGTCACGTTTGTGACAGAGTAGCCCCATCTAAATCAGACCCTTAGTTGGCACATGCATGGGGGTGCCAAAGGTCTACATTCCCGCCTACTAGTATAATCTCATGTTTTAAGCGGTGAGCTTCAGGCTCCATGCGGTTGGAGCAGCTTACGCGCACCCCGCGATCGCCAGGAACCAGCTCAGTTTTCCAGGTTGTATGAACTGCAATCTCACTCTTCAGAAATGGTGCACAGATTCTCAGAACTTGGGCAAATAAGTTTGCTGGGAACACTCCACATTTTCAGAACAAGGGTGTTTTCATCTCATTGTTTTCAGCAGTTTTATGTCATCCCTAGCTGGGTGGTGCCCTAAGGCGGCTGCCATACCCGGCTTTCTGTAACCGAAGGTACTGTCTTTTTCTCTCTCTCTCTCTGTCTTTCTCCCTCTGTCTCTCTTTCCCTCACCGCCCTCTTTTTTTCTCTGTCTCTATCATTGTTTTTCCTTTTCTCACCTTTGCGCACTCTCTCCTCCCTTCTTCCTGTATCTCGCTGTCTCCACTTCCTCTCTCTGTCCCCCTGTCCCTCTGATTCTATTTTTCTCTTTTCTCATCTGATCATTTCCCTCTCTTTTCTCATCCCTGTCATTCTAGGTCCCACTTTCGCTTTCTTTTCCTCTTCCTTTCCCCACCCTCTCTCTGGCTCTCTCTCTTCCTCTCTCTCTCTGCCTTTCCTTTTCCCCATCTACTTTGTCTCTCTAGCATTTTCTTTCCTTCTTTTGCCTTCTCAATCGTATCTCTTTCTTTCACTTTTTCACTCTCTCTCCCCATCCCTGTATCTCTCTCCGTCCCTCCCCATCTCTCCGTGCCCTGTCTCTGTCCCTCTCTCATGTGTTCTATCTCTATCGTTCTCTTTCTTATCTCGCCACTTCCCTCTCTAGTCCCTTCCCTGCCTCTAACTTTCTCTCTCGCTCTCTCAATCCCTCTCCCCATCCTAGTCTCTCACTTTCTCCCTCTTCACGCCCAGTCTCTGTCCCTCTCTTGTATGTGTATGTCTCTATCTTTCACTGTCCTTATCTTGTCGCCTCTCCCTCTGTTCCCAACCCTGGCACTGTCTTTCTCTGTCACTTTCTCTGTCACTCTCTCCCCATCCCTGTTTCTCTCTCCCTCTTCAAGCCCAGTCTCTGTCCCTCTCTTGTATGTGTCACTCTCCTTCTCTTGTCACCTTCCCCTCTGTTCCCAGCCCTGGCTCTGTCTTTCTCTGTCTCTTGCTCTCTCACTCTCTTAACGCCCAGTCTCTGTCCCTCTCTTGTATGTGTCACTCTCCTTCTCTTGTGACCTTCCCCTCTGTTCCCAGCCCTGGCTCTGTCTTTCTCTGTCTCTTGCTCTCTCACTCTCTTAACGCCCAGCCTCTGTCCCTCTCTTGCATGTGTCTCTATCCTTATCTTGTCGCCCACCCCTCTATTCCCAACCCTGGTTCTGTCTTTCTCAGTCTCTCTCTCCCTCTCTCTTCAAGCCCAGTCTCTGTCCCTCTCTTGTATGTGTCACTCTCCTTCTCTTGTCACCTTCCCCTCTGTTCCCAGCCCTGGCTCTGTCTTTCTCTGTCTCTTGCTCTCTCACTCTCTTAACGCCCAGCCTCTGTCCCTCTCTTGCATGTGTCTCTATCCTTATCTTGTCGCCCACCCCTCTATTCCCAACCCTGGTTCTGTCTTTCTCAGTCTCTCTCTCCCTCTCTCTTCAAGCCCAGTCTCTGTCCCTCTCTTGTATGTGTCACTCTCCTTCTCTTGTCACCTTCCCCTCTGTTCCCAGCCCTGGCTCTGTCTTTCTCAGTCTCTCTCTCCCTCTCTCTTCACGCCCAGCCTCTGTCCCTCTCTTGCATGTGTCTCTATCCTTATCTTGTCGCCCACCCCTCTATTCCCAACCCTGGTTCTGTCTTTCTCAGTCTCTCTCTCCCTCTCTCTTCACGCCCAGTCTCTGTCCCTCTCTTGTATGTGTTTGTCTCTATCTTTCACTGTCCTTATCTTGTCGCCTCCATCTCTATTCCCAACCCTGGCTCTGTCTTTCTCTGTCCCTTGTTCTCTCCCTCTCTCACTCTCTCTCTCTCCCTTCTTTCTCCGTCCTTCTAGCCCCTCCCCCTTCTCTCCTTCCCTCACCTTGGCTGTTCTGTGCATACATTGTGCTGACTCCGCGGTGCTGCATGTGACTCTCACAGCATCCCGAGGCCTCAGGGCGCACGCGGCGTGCCAGCCGGCTCCATTCTTCAGGGTTTGTCTCTCCCTCCCCTGCGGTCCTGACATTTTGTGACATTTGCATTTTACCGTCAGTAATGCCAACCTTCTGTGCCAGTTTATGATGTGGGCCGCGTGCAGCTTCGTGCCCCCATGGGGAGGTAACTGTGTGCGGCTCTTTGTCTGTGTGAGGGGATGTTACCTACTGAGTGTGAATGCCATGTTTGTACCCGCCCGGCCGGGGGTGAATGTGTGGATGGCATGGGCACCATTCACTACAATAACATGAGAGTCTGATCTAGGGAGGGGGAGACGTTTTAAGACATGGACAGGATGGGCAATTTCCCAAGGCCCCTCATCGTCCATGGGGTCCCCATTCAATATGATTGAGAGTCACAAGTCCTCATAAAAACAGCTGTTTTCTAAAAGTGAATCAAATCACACGGTCACAATTCCTCATAAAAACAGTTATTTTCGAAAAAATGAATTGTTAGAAATGGGGTCTTTTGTTGCAGTCAGGTTACCCCCTGTCCAAGCAAGAACCCTCAGTGTAGTCAGGGTAAAGGAGAATCACCCTCAGCTAACCGCCGCTCACCCCCTTGGTAGCTTAGCACGAGCAGGCAGGCTTAACTTCAGAATGCTAGGTGTAAAGTATTTGTACCAACACACACATTAACTTAATGAAAAAACGACAAAATGATTCAACACAGGTTTAAAAAAATAGAACATATTTATCTAAACAAAACAAGACCAAAACGACAGAAATCCAACATACACAAGTCAAGTTAGTGATTAAAAAGCAAAAAGAGTCTTAAATCCTTGAGAAAACAGATAAAACACTGTTAGTGTTGAAAAGTACCTGGGTAGCGTCAAAATAACACGCACGGGCGAGTGTGCGTCAAAAAAGGTAAGCGGTGCGTCTATTTCTCACCCACAAACGAGCTCGTGTGTCGTTTCTCCTTCTCCAGTCGGGTAGGCGTGTGATGTTTTTCCTCCCCGTAGGGGAGCGATTCGACGATCCGGGCAGCACTCGGGTCTCGGCAGACGTTGCAGCATTTTTCCGCACCCAGCAAGGTTTGCATCGAAAATCCTGCCGCACTGTCTCAGCAAAACTGCGCAGTGTGGGTTGCGACGTTAACAGCCTCCATCAGCAGGTGCGAGCGTTGTTCTTCCAGCTCCGTGCGTCGAATTTCCAGCCGTGATGTCAGTGGAGCATCGATTTCTGCCTCAAAGCCGGCGGCGCACAGTTTTTCAGCCGCGTCTCGGAAGGTGCGTTGGAATTTTCCCTGTACGGAGGTCAGTGCGTGGATTTTCAGTCTTGGTCTGCCAGCTTCACCTTCCAAGGCCCCAGGAAGTGGATAGGGCACCACTTGGCAGGGCAGGAGTCTCAGCAATGCGTCCAGGTGCTGGCAGGAGAAGTCTTTGATGGCCCTGAGACTTCAACAACAGGGGGCAAGCTCAGGACAAGCCCTTGGAGATTTCTTCATAAGCAGAAAGGCACACAAAGTCTTATCTTTGTCCTCTCGCAAAGGCAGAAGTAGCAACTGCAGGTTAGCTCCACAAAGCACAGTCTCAGGCAGGGCAGCACTTCTCCTCAGCTTTTCAGCTTCTCTCCAGGCAGAGGTTTCGCTTGATGTCCCGAAGTGCCCTTCTTACCTTTTTATACCCATTTTGCCCTATGAAGTAGGCTTACTTCAAAGAAAAGTCTCTCTTGTTAGTGAAATCCTGTCTTGCCCAGGCCAGGCCTCAGACACACACCAGGGGGTTGGAGACTGCATTGTGTGAGGGCAGGCACTGCCCTTTCAGGTGTGAGTGACCACTCCCCCCTCCCTCCTAGCACAGATAACTCATCAGGAAATGCAGACTACACCCCAGCTCCCCTTGTGTCACTGTCTAGTGTGAGGTGCAACCAGCCCAACTGTCAAACTGACCAAGATAGGGAATCCACAAACAGGCAGTCACAGAAATGGTTTAAGCAAGAAAATGCCCGCTTTCTAAAAGTGGCATTTTCAAACACACAATTTTAAATCCAACTTTACTAAAAGATGTATTTTAAAATTCTGAGCTCAGAGACCCCAAACTCCACATGTCTATCTACTCCCAAAGGGAATCTACGTTTTAATCATTTTTAAAGGTAGCCCCCATTTTAACCCATGAGAGAGATAGGCCTTGCAACAGTGAAAACCGAATTTAGCAGTATTTCACTGTCAGGACCTATAAAACACATTAGTATATGTCCTACCTTAAACATACACTGCACCCTGCCCATGGGGCTACCTAGGGCCTACCTTAGGGTGTCTTACATGTAAGAAAAGGGAAGGTTTAGGCCTGGCAAGTGGGTACACTTGCCAAGTCGAATTGGCAGTTTAAAACTGCACATACAGACACTGCAGTGGCAGGTCTGAGCCATGTTTACAGAGCTACTAATGTGGGTGGCACAACCAGTGCTGCAGGCCCACTAGTAGCATTTGATTTACAGGCCCTGGGCACCTCTAGTGCACTGTACTAGGGACTTACCAGTAAATCAAATATGCCAATCATGGAAAGCCAATTACATACACATTTTTATACAGGAGCACTTGCACTTTAGCACTGGATAGCAGTGGTAAAGTGCCCAGAGTAACAAAAACAGAGTCCAGCACACATCAACAACCTGGGAAACATAGGCAAAAAGTTAGGGGAAACCACGCCAAGGATGAAAAGTCTAACATGAATTATACAGTCACAATTCCTCATAAAAACAATTGTTTTCTAATTTGCCAGCTGGGGATGCTTAACCGAAACAAAGGGGCAAATTTACTTAAGGTTTGCTCCTGGGCAAAGCCGTACAAAGTCATACAAACCAGTGCAAACTCTTGTAAAAGCAGAAAAAGTATTTTGGGTAGGAAATGTCTCGTTTTGTTAGTGCAACTAGTACTGTGCATCAAGGGCCGTTGCTTGGGTCTAACTTACCACTAGCATCCATAGGGTTTGATGCAAAGCCTGAGCTACTGAGATAGCCAGGCTGGTTTTGCATAACAGAATAACACATCTTTAGAGCACATGCTAACTTGAAGAAATGTTTTACTTTCTCCAGACATCCCAAACTTTGTTTTGTGCTGCACAGTATAACACAGACAGCAACTACAAAGTGTTTAGGAATTGTTTAGTGTGAGAAAGTGGATTATTAGTTGAAGTGGAAGGTAGTCGTCGTTGAGTAATAATGGCACTATTCCTTACTAGATCCATTGAGGCCTCTATAATTTATATCCGAGCTCAACTCTTGATAGCCATAGCACAGAGCAGCCAGACTTAACTTAGAAGAAATGTGTAAAGCAGTGGTTCCCAGCTTGTGGTCCGGGGACCCCTGGGATCTGGAAGCCTCCTCAGGAGGTCCGCGACTGCTTAGAAAACAAAATATTATTAAAAGATTAGGTTCCCAGCTTTAAGTAATGACTCAGTGGGGGGTCCCTGTATTCCAATAACGATTCAGTGGGAGTCCCCTGATTCCAGTAATGATAAAGTGGGGTCCACGGAAGTCAAAAGGTTGGGAATTACTGATGTAAAGCATTTATCAATACCAAAATAATTAAAAAGTAGAAAACATGACACTATAAAAATCCCATGTTGATTTATAAAAATAGAGAAATGAGCAAAGAAACACCAAAATTACAAAAATCAGATATAGGAGACTGGAAGTGGGACTTTTCAAAGTTTTAGATGTTTCTAGTGCCAAAAAGTGCAAAGCACCAACTGGGGGCAACTGGTTGCACTAGACTGAGTCAAAGGCAAAAGTTAAGGCAGACAGTGATGGGACACAGGTTCAATACAAAGACTAGAGTTTGTCCGGTGAAAAATTGTAACTTCTGACTGCGTCACTGTAATGGAAGACAAAGAGCCTCCGCAGGGCACGGCAGCAGGCTGTGGCCGAGGTGGGTTCCACAAGGCCGCATAGCTGTCAGACAAACTTTTGACGGGAGCTCAAAGCAGGAGAAATATGAATTTTGCACAAAGGAATATCCCTCTGTGACAGGATCCCTTTGGCACATTCTCAAGGTAAGGATTTCTACCTTTGGATTTAGAAACATTTTTGGAAGCCAATGTCCTTTCAGCGTGGCAAACCAGGAAGTTGAGTCTAATTCACAGTGCGACATCAGTGGCTGTGGCTCAGTGGTAGTCTGGTGATAGCCTCTGGTTCTTTTTGAAAAATTCTTGAAAACAGCTTTTAGGGTTAGGCAGGAGGAGTACACTATCATACTTACTCAAGGGGACCAGGGCCTTAGAGTCACCACTTGTGGCTCAAGACTGACTCCAGGAGAAGCCATCAGCAGAATCCAGGGCAAGTCCAGTTAATACTGGTCATCTGGCTCTTCAACAAGGTGAGTTTCTCACAGCTTCTGTGCCCTTGTAGCTTAATGGGACGATAGCCAACTAGCCTTTGGAGTCCACTCTTTGGTCCTGGGTTTCAGTGGGAGTAAGTCCAGCCATTGGGGTTTCTCTGCAGAGGTTACAGTAGGTGCGGTCTTCTTTCTGAAGTTCAAAAGGGGTTTGACGGGTGCAGTTCTTCTTCTATCTTCCTCAGGTCCAGCAGTGTTCTGAAGAAGGTGTCCAGGGGTTCTACTTTTATGCCTGGCACTAGTTTGTGGGTGGGTGAAACTCCCTGCTCAATAGGAAAACATGTTCTAAGGGCAACCCTAATCACATTGACAACATTTCCGGGAGGATTGACCCTAAATAATCCAACCAAACCATGATGTGCCAAAACTCAACATGCTGAATATCTCTTTCCCTGGCAAAGAGCTCTGGATACACCCCAGAAGTGTGTCTAGGAACATGACAAACTCCCCCCGCAAACCAGTTCTGGAACAGGTGTCACCCCCACTGGGATTGGTGCTGCTCTAGCTACTTGGATACTTGGATAATGAACGGGGCAGGGCTAGGAGTGAGGTACAGTTGTCTAACAGGGGATTCTACTTTGAAGCTTGTCCAGTTGGTGGGCACATCCCCAGACCATCCTGTCAGAAGGAGGTCACACTTTCTCCAAGCCAAGGGCCTTGTGTTCCCTTTCCTGGATGCCATTCACACCTCCTAGCAGGCTGCCAGGTAACAATTGAGGACTAGCTCTGAAAAGGCTACAAAAGGCTTTAGGCAAGAAAATGCTGACTTTCGGCATTTAAAAATTGTAATTTAAAATATGACGACTATCAGATTGTATTTTACATTTCTGATTGAATTTTTGAATCCTTGAATCATGGTTTTAGATATTCATAAACTGAGGTTATGCATTATAAGGAGTTATAATGTAACCCAGTTCTGTTGTATGAGAAAGCCAGCCTTGCTGCATCGAAAAATGACATTGGAGATTTTTCACTACCACGACATGTCAAACGTAAGCACAGAAGTCCTACATTTTTAATACCATACACCTTGTCCTATGAAAAATTAGGGCCTACCTCAAGGGTGACTTATAATTATTAAAATGTAAGTTGTAGGCCTGTAAAAATGTGATTTTAACCGGTAAAATGATTGCCATGCCAGGCTGCAGTTGCAGGCCTAGAGTCCTGTTTTCACTTGCCACTTTAGTGGTGGCACAATTACCACTGCAGTCCACTAGTGACATTTAATTACAGGTCATTGGTACCCATCTTACCGTATAAAAGAGAATGAGAAGTAAGTTAGAAAACCAGTCAAAGAACAGCCAATTCTAAATGTTTTTAGGGATCAGAGCACATACACCAGCAATAGAATCTAGCAAAAAGTGGGTGGAGTGACTATGCAAAAACAGCATTTTCTTAAATCTTGGCATTGGATTTGGCAGGAGAAGGGTGTGCCTCCAGTACAAATACTGTGCTAGACAACATGCATCCACATCTGCACCTTGGCACAGAGGCTCAGCATTGTGCTAGGTAGTCTGTTTGGGTGACAGCACGGGCCATTTTTAATAAACATGGCTTTGCACTGCTTTTCCCCCTTGCATAGTGAAGCACAGCAACTTTGTGTTGTTCTAATAAATAATACATCCACCCCTTAGTGTGCATGCCTTACCTTGCCCAGACTTAAGCAATGCATATTCCAAAAGTTGGTGGCAATTAAATTGAGAAATAATACTTCAGTTTATTTCTCTCTCCTTACATCATCCGATTTCTTCTACCAAAGCCCACTTTCCTAGCCTCTCTCTATCTCTAATCTTCTCTGTACCTTGTTCCTCTCCTTCTATGTCAGCTCTCTGTACCTTACCTTTTCTTACCTGACCTCTCTCTCAACATACCCGATGTGCATCACTCAACTTCATCTTACTCTGTCCCTCTCTCATGATCTTGTCCCTCTCTCTGTCACTGTCTGCGCCTGCATCTCTATCTCTTGCGAACACCTTGATATCTCAACTCTCTCTACCTCATCCCTCTCTCTGTGTTTCACTGACATTCCTGTATCTCCTCTCTATTTCACTTGTCATACAAACTCATCTCTATCTTTACCTCACCACCATATTGTTCTCCCTCTCTCCATGTCTCTACTACCTTACTTTTTCTACCTCTCTCCTAGACCTTTAGATACCTTACCATTCCTCCTTACTTCTCTACCCCATTTCTCTCTCTACCTCACATCTCCCTCAGTAACCCCTCTGTAGGAAGCTGGCTGTGTATATACTATATCAAAATGAGATATAGTGTGCACAGAGTCCAGGGGTTCCCGAGAGGCTTGACAGAGGCAAAAATAGATACAATTAATGCTCTATTTGTGGTAGTGTGGTCGAGCAGTTAGGCTTATCAGAGGGTATTGTTAAGCATTTCTTGTACACACACAGGCAATAGAAGAAACACACACTCAATGACGTAACTCCAGACCAATACGTTTTTATATAGAAAAATAAAGTTTGTTAATTTATTTCTAGAACCACAAGATTCAGTTTGCAAGAATACAATTTTCAACAGTTCCTGGGGGAGGAAAGTAAAGTACAGTTTCTGAGGTAAGTAACAAACTTACAGGTTTAGTCTCCGGGGCATAGGTAGCCCACTATTGTAGGTTCAAAATAACCCCAAGGACCCAGCACCAGCAACATGGGGCCGGTCACGTGCAGAGGTCAAACAGGAGCCAAAATAACGTAGGCCCCTATGGAGACAGGGTACTCTGGTTCCGTTCTGCTTGCAGGTAAGTACCCGCGTTGTTGTAGGGCAAACCAGTGGGGTTTAGAGGAGCACTGGCAGGGCCCCAAGTCGTCACCAATCCCACACCCTCAGCGGTACAGGGGCGGCCGGGTGCAGGGTGCAAACAGGGTGGAACTTTATGAGTGAACCCCGGGGGTCACTCAGACGCTGCAGGTAAGGCACAGGGGGGCTCCTCGGCCAAGCCACCGACTGGATAAGGAGGAGGGCTGCCTACTGGTCACTGCTGCACCGGTGGTCGGTTTCTCTCGAGTCTGGGGGCTGCAAGTGCAGTGCTTCTCCAGGTGTCGGATATCTTTGTCCCGGGCAGTCGTGGTTATGGGGGTCCTTGGGATTCCCTCTGCAGGCGTCGTCGTGGAGGGGTGGAGAGGTCATACCAGGGTGGACACTTGGTCAGAATTCCCTGGGGATCCTCTCTGGACAGTTGGGCGACTTGGACATGGGCTATGGGCGTCAGGTGCAAAGTGGATAGGACTCACACTTCCGGAGTGAGGTGGGAGTCCATAGTTGCTGTTTTTTTTTTTCTTTTCTGGACAGTGCTGCTGTCCTTGAGAGTTCCTGGTCCTTCGTGGGTCACCGGGCAGTCCTCTGGAGTTGGCCAGAGGTCGCTGGTCCACTGGATGCGTCGCTGGGCTGGTGCAGGTTCTCTAAAGCAGGAGACAGGCCTGTAGTGTTGGGGCCAAAGCAGTTGTGATCTTCCTTCTTTTCTGCTGGGGTTTTCAGCTTAGAAGTCCTTCTTCTTTCTTGTCAGGTCACCAGGAATCTGATGACTTGGGTTCAGGGAAGCCCTTAAATACTAAATTTAGGGGCGCTTTAGGGGTCAGAGGTCAGTAGCCAATGGCTACTGTCCCTGAGGGTGGCTACACCCTCTGCATGTCCACTCCCTTTAGGGTCAGGGCACATTCCTAATACTATTGGCCCTGATCCTCCAAACCAAGATAGACGATTCTGCAGGGAGGGGGTCACCTCAGCTCTGGACACCTGAGGGGTGGTCCTGGCTGAGGTGGTCACTCCTCCCTGTTTTCCCTAATTTTTCCCGCCGGACTTGTCGCCAAAAGTGGTGCTTTGTCCTGTGGGAGGCATTTCCACTACCTCGAGTGCCCTGGGGCGCTGTAACGCGAGGCTTGAGCCTTTGAGGCTCACTGCCGGGTGTTACAGTTCCTGCAGGACGGAGGTGTGAAGCACCGTCACCCAGGGCAGGCTTTGTTTCTGACCACAAAGTGCCCAAAGGCACTCACCCCATGTGGTCAGAAACTTGTCTGTAAGTGGCAGGCTTGCACAGACCAGTCATTCCTACACTACCAGGTTGGGTAACATACAGGGGGCATCTCTAAGATGCCCTCTGTGTGCATTTTTCAATAAATCCCACACTGGCATCAGTGTGGGTTCATTGTGCTGAGGAGTTTGATACCAAACGTCCCAGTTTTCAGTGAAGCCATTAGGGTGCTGTGGAGTTCGTAATGACAAACTCCCAGACCATATACTTAATATGGCTACACTGCACTTACAATGTCTAAGAATGGACTCAGACACTGGAGGGCCATATTGCTCCTGCAGCTACGCCCTCACCTGTGGTATAGTGCACCCTGCCTTAGGGCTGTATGGCCTGCTAGAGGGGTGACTTACCTATGCCACAGGCAGTGGTTTGTGGGGATGGTACCCTGAGAGGGATGCCATGTCGACTTTGCCTTTTTCTCCCCATGAGCACACACAAGCTGCAAGGCAGTGTGCATGGGCTGAGTGAAGAGTCCCCCAGGGTGGCATAATACATGCTGCAGCCCTTCGGGACCTTCCCTGGCCACAGTGCCCTTGGTACCATGGGTACCTTTTACAAGGGACTTAACTGTGTACCGGGGCTGTGCCAATTGTGGGAACAAAGGTACAGTTTTAGGGAAAGAACACTGGTGCTGGGGCCCGGTTAGCAGGATCCCAGCACACTTTCAAACAAAGTTTGCATCAACACTAGGCAAAAAGTGGGAGGCAACCATGCCAACAGTTGCATTTTCCTACACCCTCTCTCTATGTGATGCTCTCTCAAACAAACACTTACCTCTCTGGACTTTCTACACCTTTCAATTCACCCTCTCCATCTCAACTATCTCTCTCAAACTTTCTTTCTAGATCTTTCTACTGTTGTAGAGCCATTTTAATGATGACTCTGGGTATGTTATTTTAGCAAATAGGCCTGCTGCTTGTGCCTTTTAGCCTAGTAACGTTTCATTTTATTCTTTTAGAATTGGCCATATTCGTGGTTGTGTTTTATTTTCCTTAATCTTGTTGTCCTTTTGCCTAGGAAAGCATTGCATTTCTTAGCACAACATTCTTTCATTCTGTGCTTTCCTCAAGGATGCAGCAAGATAGGACTGTCAGCACAAGTGGTACACCGAGTCTCTAACATTCACAGAAATATGAATTTTTACGTGGTGACACTGTCTGAGGACATCGGGGGTTTTATTATAAAAACATGCAGGTTAGAGGAAGGTTCCAGCCAGAAGACCACGACTGCACAGCTACACGCTGAGACCACCGGTTCCATGACCTACATGGGGATGTGTCTCCAAAGATAACAGACTTCTCCACTACTGTCATACTCAGGTATGGGGGATGATGTTTTCCCAGGGGGATTCATGAAGGGTAGATTAGAGCTTATCATGCTGTGATCTAACATAGCTGAGGTAGGAATTTATATTTTGTGCATAGTGAAATATTGTGGGACTTTTCCTGTGTTTCACTTTCCTAGTCACCATTTTGTGTATGAGACTAATGTAACTGAGAGAAAAGGATGAGATGTGATCCACTATGATTTCCCTGGGAATTCATAATGTCATGCGCCCGGTTGCCACAAATCATCCCTGCTCTTGAGCAAAGATGAGGTGCTGCTAGCTGGCCCGAAACAGATTAGGCCGACACTTGCCACATGATGTGGGACTGGACTTAGTTCCCCACAATTCAGGTGATGCTGCCGCCCAAATCCAGCAGACTTATTGGTTCAGTTAGAACCAGTGCAACATTACTGCACTCTGACTTCCTCTCACAACTCTCTATCTCTGTATCAACCTTACATTTTTTATATTTCACACATTTTTATCAACTTCCTCTTTTCACTCTCTATCACATTCCTCTTCGTACACTTCAAGTTAAAGTCCTCTCTCTATTACCATCACTCTCTACCCGACCCATCCTTCTGTACTTCTTCTCATTTTGCTCTTTCTCTACCTTGCATCTTTTTGTTTTTACTCGTCTTTCTGTCTACAGCTACTTTTCACAGACTTTACTGCTCTCTAATTCACCTCTTTTTTCACATTAGCCTGTTTCTCTCTCCACCTCTCCTCAAGGAGTAATACCCTCCTCTACCTTTCTCTTCATTTCTTCTCCCTATCTCTATCTCAATCTCTAAAACATTTCCTATTCTACCTATTGTTCCTGCTCATCTTTCTCTATTTACTTTACATCTCTCCTTACATGTCCTTCTACATCATCTCTATCTCTACCCTTTCCCTCTCCACTTTTTGTGTCTTACTATTAAGTTCTATTTATGACTCTGCTTGACTCCTGTATCCTGCCCCATCCCATTTCTCTTACTTAGTAGGGTCACACAAAATTGTCTAACCAGGGATGTGCACATTTGTAAAGAGCAGAATAGGGCAAGACACAAGAAGAGAAATTAGGGGAAAAGTATTAGATTTTAACCAATGAAACGCAGAAAATCCTCAGAGCAGAGCTTTGCTTTTCACAATTATAATAATAGTGCCATAGTGAGGGGATTGTGCATTTGTGATTACATGCATTTGGCGACTAAATCTACAATTTTAAGCATTATGGGCATATGTCTTATTTTAATCGAAGCAATAAAAAGGTTAAGGATCGAATGCTTGAATTAATCTTAGCCACTGGCAAACGTTCGGGCTGCATCCCAATCCATTGTTTTTTGCCTGGCATGCCACCGCAGTGTGGCCCCAGCTATATGCAAATAGGTGGTGGCTTTGCTCCAGTGGGAACCGTCCAGCCCCAGCTGCCAAGGCAGGCCCTCCAAGAACAGGAATACAGGGCAACCTAGGACCAATTTCACCCTTGTTATGTGCTCCTGTCTTCATGATATGATTTAAGCCAGGCCAACACCTGTCCTTGGACTTCAGTACTCCTCCATATCGAACGCTGGTGATCAATTCAGTAGAACTACCATTGCTACCATTGCCCTAGCATTCTGATCGCAATTGTCCTTTATGAATTCCGAAACCTCCAATAAGGCAGATTCTGTGCTTTACCCTGCATGGAAACCACCAGATTGAGTATCATGTAAAGGATGCTTTAACTCCAGAAAATGATAGAATTGCCTGTTGACTAGCTTCTCCAGCATCTTTGCTATTGCAGACAAGAGTGAAATTGGCCTGAAGTTACTGAGGACATTGGGGTCAACATTGGGTTTCTTCAACAAGTGGAGCATGTGGGCCTGCTTCCAACTCCTCAGCACTGTGGTAGACTCCAAGGAGGAATTCATCAGCTTGTTCAGAATGGGATTAACAAGCCTAGTGATCAATTTGAGGATGTCAGGAGGACATTGGTTGAAAGAAGAACCAGATTTACAGTAGGCCATTATGTTGGATGAGTCCTCCAAGGAGATTGTTTCACAATTGGACAAAGAAGGCCAGGTAGAAAAACTCTTATGCAAGGTAGATGTGGCTCCCCCTGAGCGGGAAACTGATCATAAATTGTTTTGATTAAAAAAGAAGTCAGAGAGCTCCTCAAAAGAATCTTCTGATTTTATTAAAAAAAGAAGTCAGAGAGCTACTCACAAAAGTGAGCTGAAGGTATAAGATGGTTATGAATTGCACAGGGGGACAGAAAGAACTAACAATCTTGAAGAGTACCCATTGTTTATTCATGGCAGAGGCAATTGAGGACTCCTTGTGAGACTTGCAGGAAGACCTACGAAAGGTCATCAAGGCTTTCTTATTTACAGTTTTTGCCGCTCTGTCTGTAAGAATTGCCTCCATTCACACTCGAGGCATTTACAATGCATCATTTTCTCTTTTAAAGAAGCCAAAAATAAAGGAGCTGAAGGTCTTGTTCTCCTCTGAGATACAACTTGTATTGGGACGAATAAAATATAAGGCTTCTGATAATCAGTTATTCACATTTTCTAAATCATAGTCAACGTAATGCGATAGTTTGAGAGAGATAGACTGGAGAGCCTCAGATAGAAGTTGCTATGAGATTTAGTGCCAAGGCCATGATGCTTCTTAAATGCCACCTGATGCTTCTTGGGTAGATTGGTGATAATATTAAAAGGTACCAGGAAATGGGGGGACCAGTTAGCTTGATGGTTAAGCTAATACAAACATTCAGGGAGAAAGAGAAAATGAGATTCAAATGTGTTCGGCCATGTGAGGGGGTGGGTCATGCACATGTTCTTCAAAATTAATTCCCTTTAAAGAAGTTTAAAACAGTTTGGTCACTGAACAACTTCAAACATATATGAGTAAATTAAAATCTCTCAACATTAAAATATTCAAGTGAAGTATGGAAAGTTGGCCTACCAGGTTCATATGTAAGTCAAGGGAATCATTGGAACAATTTGGTGGTCTCTAAATTATGAACCCTGGCACTGTAAAAGAGGGATCCAGATTAATAGGAAAGGAAAGCCTTTCTGTAGTCCCAGTATCAGTCTGTTTAAATGTTGTACACAAAAAAGTATCCCTTTCACTATGGCCACACCACCGCCCTTTTTAAAAGTCCTATTAATATGCTGAATTAAGAAGCCAGGTGGGATAGCTAAGGTAATTTCAGTTGAGGAGGAGTCTGCAAGCCACTGAAAGCAAGTCATCATGCTTCGGTAAGGATCTACATTTAATCAGACATGCAGAGAAAGTGGTGTTAGGCAGAGAGTAATGCTGACTCCCATTCACAAATAAGGGATTCATAATAACTCCTGGTTGGGTGCAGTCCGAGGGAATAAGAGAATAGCAGCAGGTCAAATTTTTAGCTGTAAAACCCTTGCTAAATTCTTCATAAAAGTTTAGTTTGTGGCCACCCAGAGAAATAGCAAGAGGCTTTTGAACATGTAGCAGGTCACTCCTCAAACATGCCTACAATGCTGGAGACCCGCTAGGCTCACCGACAGCATGGCTGGTTCTGGAAATGATCTGAATGCAGACAGGTGCAGACGGGCTTTCCTTTGGCGTGCCTTCAGAGCACCAGCGGCGCACTCGATGCATGCGTCCGCGGCATTGCCGCTGGAGGTAGTCAATGAAAATGCCCCATTCCAGCGACTAGAGTGCATCGAACTAAGAAGGGTGCCTCTGTGGTGGAATCGGTGAGGAACAAGGAAGTGCCCCCAAAATTAAGAAGAATCCTTTTTAAAGCAACCTGAGGCTGGAATTAGTATCTCTGCACACCCCACTCAACCCACCAACAAACAAAGTTAAAAAAAAAGAGAGCATAAAATTAGTCACCAGCAACATACGCCTTCTTATGGGCTGCAGAGGAAAAATGTGCTGGAGTATCTGTTCTCAGCAGCACTAACATCACCTTCATTGGACTGCGCCAACACTTCTCAGCATAGCTACCAGACCTCTAATTTGACAGCACCAACGCTTCTAAGCATGACTGCCATATCTCTAATAGGGCAGTGCAAACACATCTTTGCATCACTGACATACCTATTATAGGCAGCATTAAAACTTCTTTGCTTCACTGACATACCATTAATAGGATAGTGTCAACACTTCTCAGCATGGCTGCCATACCTTTAATAGGACAGTGTCAACACTTCTCAGCATGGCTGCCATACCTTTAATAGGACAGTGCCATACCTTTAATAGAACAGTGTCAACACTTCTCAGCATGGCTGCCATACCTTTAATAGGACAGTGTCAACACTTCTCAGCAAGGCTAACAAATGTAATAGGACAATGTGAACACTTCTCGGCTTGGCTGCCATACCTTCAAAAGGACAGTGTGAACACTTCTTGGCACTGTTGTCATACCTTCAATAGGACAGTGTGAACACTTCTTAGCATGACTGCTGTGCCTTTAATAGGACAGTGCAAACATTTCTCAGAATGGCTGTCATACCCATAATAGGGCAGCGTTTACACTTCTCAACATGGCTGCCATATCTTTAATAGGGCAGTGAGAACACTTTTCAGCAGGCTGACATACCTTTAATAGCATAGTGTGAAGACTTCTCAGCATGGCTGCCATACAGGTAATGGGACAGTGTGAATATTTCTCAGCATGTCTGCTGAACCTTTAATGGAACAGTGTGAACACTGCTCAGCATAGCTGCCATGCCTTTAATAGGACAGTGTGAACACTCCTCAGCATAGCTGCCATGCCTTTAATAGGACAGTGTGAACACTGCTCAGCATAGCTGCCATGCCTTTAATAGGACAGTGTGAACACTTCTTAGCATGACTGCTGTGCCTTTGTTTGGACAATCTGGAGAGCCACTTCTTACTGGGATGCTGGGCTTTGCCTATACAATATCCACACATCTCAGGAGGGCAGCCACACTCTAACTCCATTCTAATGACATTTCTCATCAAGGGTACCACCAGAGGTGGGCGGAATTCCCACGAGGCAAGAGAAATAAGCAAATTGTTCCACTTTCCTATGCTCGTAGAGTGTCATTTGAGATTATCTGCTGCTCAACAGGCAGAAAAAAGTAAGTTGGCTTGAGTAACACTGTAAGAGGCCAGACAACAAATTTGCCTTAAGTCTAATTGGATTCCAGTAAATTCATTGCCCATCCTGACAGTGCACTTCAAAGCAAATTTCCCATCTACTGTCTGCAGTGTCTTCCTAGTGCTCTTGCAGGCATGCACCACCTACAAGCTTCCCTGCTGGGAATGCTGCTTTCAATAGCATTGTCTAGGGATGGCTATTGTAATTAAGTTAGTGTAGTTACTGTTAGACCTGACAGCCTTAGGGTGGTCATCCCCCAACATTTTGCTGGCCTCCCTCCACTTTTCTGACACTGTTTTTATTGGTTTCAGGACTCCGCACACTTTACCACTGCTAACCAGTGCTAAAGTGCAGATGCTCTCTCCCTTAAGCATGGCAACATTGGCTCATACTTAATTGGCATATTTAATTTATCTATAAGTCCTAGTAAAATGCACTACATGTGCCCAGGGCCTGTAAATTAAATGCTACTAGTGGGCCTGCAGCACTGATTGTGCCACCCCAGAAGCAGCCCCTTAACCATGTCTCAGGTCTGCCATTGCAAGGCCTGTGTGCAGTTTATTGCCACTTCCACTTGCCATGTAAAAGTACTTGTCAGGTCTTAAACTCCCATTTTTCTACATGTAATTTATGCCTAAAGTAATCCCCAGGTTAACCCATAGGGCAGGGTGCTATGTAGAAAAAAGGCAGGGCATGTACCCAAGTGTTTTATATGTCCTGGTAGTGGAAAACTCCTAAATTCATTTTCCACTACTGTGAGGTCTGCTCCTTTCATAGGCTAGCATTAGGGTTACCCTCATATACTGTGTGAGTGGTAGATTCTGACCAGAAAGGGGTAAACATGTCATATTTAGTATGGCCAGAATGGTAATAGAAAATCCTGCTTATTGGTGAAGTTGGATTTTATATTACTATTGTAGAAATGCCACTTTTAGAAAGTGGGCATTTTTCTGCACTTAAAATCCATCTGTGCCTTACAGCCTGTCTCCAATCGACATCTGAGCTGGGCTGGTTGACAGCTCCATTGTGCAGTTCCCCCAGACAACCGCAAACACAGGATACTCAGTCACACCTGCACACATCTGCATACTGAATGGGTCTTCCTGGGCTTGAGGGTGGAGGGGCCTGACACTTACATGTCAAAGGCTACTGGCCTACCCTCACACAGTGGACTGCCAAACTCCCTACTGGGACCCTGGCAAACAGGATGGTACTAAAAAGGGGAGTTTGTGCACTTCAAAACCACTCTTTGAAGTGTCCCCCACTTCAAATGCATTTTTGGGTATATAAACTGGGTCTCTAACCCCACCAACTCAGGCACTTCTGGACCTGGACCTGCAACCTGTCAAGAGTAACTGCCTGGCTGCCCAAAAGCCTCATCTGGGCTGCTTTGCTGTGAAGGACTGCTGCCCTGCTGCCCTCTGACTTTGCTGAGAAGTGCTCTCCAAGGGCTTGGATTGAGGTTGCCCCCTTTTTATTGAAGTCTCAGGGCCAAAAAGACTTCATCTCTTCAAGGTACTCCTTGTGCGCCGAAAATCAACGCACAGCCTGCCGGAAACGATGCACAGCCAACTTGCAATGAGAAAATCACCACACAGCCGAACTGGAACGACGAGACCTGCCTTATGAGTGAAGAATCAATGCAGTACCTGCCTTGCGGCCGGAAATTAGACGCACAGCCCTGGGCGTCAACAAGAATCCTGCATCACACTGAGGACCCGAGCCTGCACGCCAAGAAACGACACAAAGCCCTGATAGTGTGGAAAGAAATGACACATCGTCTGTGCTGTGCCGGAAATCTGAATCACACCTTATTTTTATATGCATCTCTTCCTCTGCGGTCTCCGTGCATGTAATTTTTTACGCAAACCAGGTACTTTATGCAACCAAGAGACCATTGTTGATTTCTAAGATTTAAGACCCTTTCTAATCTTGCAAAAGTGATAATTCGAATTATACTTATTGAATCTTTATAATTTTGACCTTAATTTAACCAGATAAAATATCTTATATTTATCTAAACTTGTGTGGTGTTTTCACTGTGTTACTGTGTGATTTATTGCACAAATACTTTAAATATTGCCTTCTAAGTAAACCCTGACTGCTCATTGCCAAGCTACCAGAGGGTGGGCACATGATAATTTGGATTGTCTGTGACCTATCCTGACTAGGATTGTGGTCCCTATTTGGACAAGGGTGTATACCTCTGCCAACTAGAGACCCCATTTCTAAGAGTTACCATTAGGATAATTGTGTTGTCCTGCTCCTGACAGTGCTAAGCTCCAGGTGAGACATAAATTCATTGTTTCTTGCATTCATCATTATCCAGAATAACAAATTCTTGTTTTTCTGGGTAATTCACCTGCATTCGTTTTTTCAACTGGAGCATGAGGCATGCAAAAGCAGAAATGATGGAGTTTCCTGCAATTTCACATGCGCTGACCGCTGATTGAAAAATGGGAATTTCACCCACCTTCTAGCTGCAGAACTTTGACTGGAAAAGCCTGGACCACTGTTCCTCAGTGGGTCCCCTGAACCTTTCATGGACTTCCCAGCAGAGCTGTCCAATCTTTAATGAACTGCACACACCCTTCTCAATATGGCCGAACTGCCATTAATGGAACAGCGTGGGCATCACATCTCTAGAGGACTGCCATACCTTTCTTAGAAAGTACAAGCACATCTCTAGAGGACTGCAATACCTTTCTTGGAAAGGGCAAGCACATCTCAACAGGGCTGCCTTATATTTAATGACACAGAGGCAACTCTTTCCAGCAGCAGGGCTCATATACCTTTGAGTGTAAAATCTAGAATGACATCTCCATGAACTTTTCGAGCTCTTGTCAGCAAGGTAGCTAAACTTTTTATGGACAGGAACAGAATTCCTCAGCTTGTCTGTTATACTAGTCATGGCCCTTACCTCACTTTCCCACAGGATGGCTAGACTTTTGAGGAAGAGGTGCAATATTTCCCGGAAGGATTGCAGTGACTGTAATGGGGCAGTTGGAACTAGAACTTTTCAAGGTGTAGGTTGAGGTTCAGGGTGTGGAATTAAGAAGCGAGTCACATTTAAGGCCATGTGTATGGTGCATAAAGCTCTATATGGTGCCAATCCAGGGGGATTAAAAACATGTTTCAATGGTACTCTCAACTCAGCCTTCTCAGATCAGCTACTCATAACATTGTTGTCATCCCTAAAGCTCTCAGGAAGAGATGGGGAGGCAGGGTGTTTTCAGTGGCAGCTGCAAATATTTGGAATTCCCTCCTCCATCACCTAGTCAGGATCAAACTGCATTTGCCTTTTAGGAAAGCCTTAAAAACCTGGCTCTTCTCTTTGTAAGTGACCCGGGTGGGGACAGGATTACGTAGCCAGGACTAAACTGAATGTTACCTTGGAAAGCCTACAATATCGGGCCTTTCTTTTTGTAAGCAGCCCGGGTTATAAGACAGGTCATCTCAGGATCAGCACTTTGCGCCTTGATGCCTTTGGCATTGTTTGCACTCTACAAATATCTATCATTCATTCATTCATTCATTCATTCAAGAGCACTAATGGAAGGCAGAGGGCAGAAGCCATAACAATGCCCGAATACTAAAGAGGGGACGAACACTGGGATATGGTGTGTTACTTATTTGGCATAGTGCAAACTTTGCTTCATGGAACATCGGAGACCGCCACAGTGGACTTGAATCGTCCTCCAGGCAGGTGCCACCTCAACAGGTCCTTGTTCCTGCTTCCATGGTTGAGCGTGTCCTCGTCTCTCAAGAGCAGTGCATCCCTAATCCTACCAGCAGGGACAAGTATCAGCCAGAAGGTTTATCCCGAGCCCAGGATTAATCCTGGCTTAGTTCAGAATAGCAACTTGAAGCCCTGGACAGGTGCTGTGTCTGAAGGGAGCTGTGGGGCTCCCTCTCTGGAAGGGCAGTCATTACCCAGTATGGGTCTATTAATGAGAAGACGGTACCAATCAATTACTGGGGCATTTCTAAAATGTATAACTCCGAACTTATGTAGCGAACACAACTCAAGGACATTAGAGCAATTTTAAATTACACAGTGTTAAATTAATTTATTGTTTTTGCTCGAAGTGCTTAATACCCTGATTAGGAGTATAGGGGCTATTTAGCACACCTGATAAATAACGATACCACGGGTGCGCAATAAATAGCATCTATCATGAGTTTTTGGGGAATAACATGCAGACGTTGATGTTTAATGCACCTAAATCCACATTATACAACAAATACCATACACATTTGTCCGGTTAAATTTCAGCAGGTCTGACCTGCCAAAATGTAATGATCCTTGAAGTATTTAACACATCCGATAATTATCAGATGTGTTAAATAAAACAAAACTCGAATTTCAGACCCATGCTTAAATAGGGGTTTATGCATAGTTCGGAATGAACCAACCCACTCCTAATAAAGCCCTAGGTGATCTACTCAGAATCACAGGATGTTGACCTAACTCTGAAACTTGAACCCGGCTTCCCACTTCCTGAGTCGGCAGCTGTGGTTGAGAAGCCACATCCTCCCCTATTGCGGGATTAATATTTCCTGGGCCAATCAAAGGCCGTGCTACGTTTAGAAATACATAACGTTGGTCAGTTTTTGCTGCAGATGTTTTCAGCATTTCCAGAAGGAAGGAGTTATAGTTG
Source organism: Pleurodeles waltl (assembly GCF_031143425.1). Taxonomy (NCBI): domain Eukaryota; kingdom Metazoa; phylum Chordata; class Amphibia; order Caudata; family Salamandridae; genus Pleurodeles; species Pleurodeles waltl. The sequence continues at coordinate 1,000,409,126 of NC_090450.1, read as the reverse complement.
TAGGTAAAATGTAGAGGTCACACTCCAACATGGGATCCATCAGGGTTGGAATGGTCTTCAGGGCAATCAGGAAGTGCCTAGTGGGCTGGTCTGACAGATCAGCGTGTGGGACGGATTTTTAGCCATCTGTGGGGCTGTTTTATGGCCGGTGGTCCAATTTTATTGTTTGTTTCCCTGGTATTACCACAAGCATGCCTACAGCAAACACGAATGCATACAATCGCCCATACCACCCAAAATAGCCATATAGCGTGTCTTTGCAAGCTCAAAACCTGATTTGCAAATGTGGGCCACTTTTTTAGTTATCCGGCTCCCTTGCAGGGGCCACTTTTACTTTGGTCCCAGTCCAGCCCTGGCCTGGGGTCCCTTTCCAGAAATCTCTTAGTTCACAACAAATATAAAGGCAATGATAACAAGAGGAATGTATATGAGAAAAAAGTTCAAAAAGTTTTCTTTGTTGGCGTGGCTGCCCGGTTGGTCACACCAGCTTTGTCGGTTTCTTTTTTTCACTAGGCAAGCATTGGTTAGAATATACATTACAGCTGAAACCAGACAGGACAACACAACTACAACCTCTCAAGGAAGGGAAGCGTGAATTGCTAGAGGACAACATTCACACCACGGGCTGTCCACACCACTGTGTGCACCACCACCTCGCACCAGCAGGGGGAAGTGAGGTGGCCATCTTGTGGTTGGTTGGTGGACACCTCCCCCAAAGATACAGGTAAAAAGTTCCCTGTCCCTTCACTAAGACACAGCTGTCACCTCTACTAGGCTCCCCTGAGGGGTCACAGGTCACATTCCACTATATGTGAAGGCATCCCTTGAGTGTACCACCACTCAGAGAGAGCCCAGGACTCTGTGGTGGTGTTACAGTTGGTTCTTCACACACAATCTCCCAGGGCTATTGAGATGCAAGGACGATTGGCTGACAAAAAATCACAGGGCAGATCAAATCGCACAAAATACTGCCGAGTGTCCGTGTCGACCACTTCCGCCCATCCTTGTCTCTCCACGGTCCACGGTAAATGTCAATCAGGATCCTGTGAGGGACGCACACATCAGATGAGACATCTGCAAATAGCATCTTTTTTGTGCGCGGGAGATAAGGAGACGAGCGGCTGAGCGCGCCCTGTGGTGTTGGTGTTATCAGCAGGCGGCAGGCATCATCCTGTCTGGTTCACTGTCCTATCACAGGCCCCGTCCGGCCCCCGGGGGCCCCTGCGTCTTCACGGAGAGGCCAGCCAGTCTCAGAAGTCGCCGATTATCCCGCGTGTTTTTTTTCTCCTAAAGCTGCGGCTTTTTGGTCGTCTGACTGAAGACATGGCTAATGAAGGAGACGAGACCCCCCCCCCCCCGGGAAATGTTCATTGAAACTCTTGGAATAGGAATCGTGGCTTCTGTTTTGAGGGATTGTTTAAAACTGGCACAGAGAGTTGTATTTCTGCAAACAGACAGTGCCCTGGGCATCACAGGAGGCCTGGGCGTTAATTACAGGTCTGCTGGTGTGCTCCTTGGAAGCCTTCCCAGCTCCCTGCATCTCACAAAAGACGTCTGATCTTCACAATTAATGCACTTTATGTGTCTGTGATATTTATAAGGGTGAATAAAAACGGCGTAATTTCGTGTAGTGCAATCATGCGAGATTACCTAAAAATGTAACGAGATTATGCATGAATCATACGAGAAGAGTGATTCTGCGTTCAGCGCTATTCCTTAGAGCACAAATCCCCCCTTGTGTCCAAAATGGATTCAAGGGTGCATCCTGCGTTAATAAACAGCGCTAAAATCAGCAGAGCATGGTAGGACTTTTCCCCTCAAGTTACTCTTAACTCCGCGAGCAGGAATAAGCGCATTGTTATCAGTAATTCTGCATCAAGGAGTAATGCAGAATTACTAAAACTACTCTGATTACTCTGGCTTAATTGAAATTCGGGCCAGGCCTAGGTATTTCTACAAAGAAATACAGCTGCATATTGAACATCAGGGTGAACCAGGGGCTCAAGATGCACCTTTATCAAGAGAAAGTTGCTGCTTGTACCAGGCAGATGTCCCTTCGGAGACACTGCAAGTGCATTAACCTGGCAGGCTTCCTCCTTTTTGATGCTCCCTGGGTCCGAGTACTGGCATTACCCTGTGGAGCAGAGCAACACCACTCACACTTAGCTTGTGTGAAGGACCCTAAAATCTTGGGCCCTTTTCACAGTTCTATCAAGCCGGGCTGCCACAATTACCAGGCCCAGAGTCATCTATTCCAGGCAGTAATTGCACCTCTGCACCACGCTACTACAATTTCATATCTCTGGAGTCAGGGCTGAACAAGCAGACCTGGAATGACTAGGTCCAAACCTGCATAGTTATTGTTGATTCCAGGGACAATTCTGCTCCCATTTATCACCTGCTCTGAGTAAATGAAAAATGGGAGGATGGGCGCCCAGTGTGGAGTATAGGCAGTGCTTAATTTGTGCTTGTTGTTCCTGGTGCTGAACACCGGCACTTATTTTTTTAGGGCCGAGTCTTATTCTTCTGCCTCAAGCATTTGCTGCGAGCAAAATACACATATGGGAAAGACGAAGGAAGAGAAAAACGAAAAAGCGTCATAAAGGGAGAAAGTAGAAAGCTTTAAGAGTGAGCTGAAGGGGCAGGAAGTGGCTTTAAATGTATTGAAGAGGCCCGAGATGGCTTCAGGATTACGCCGCCTCAGTATTCCGTGTTCACACATTTAATTGCAGCAGCCGTGTGTTTAAGAGGAGGGCTTTGGGCACCGGCACCTTTTTATTTACAAATTAAGCACAGAGTATAGGGGTGGGGCAGGTGGGAGTAGGGCGTCAGGGTGTGTGGCTGGGTGTGAGCTGGCTGATAAGAACATGGCATGCTCTACCATATGGTAGGATGGAAGTTTGCAATTATGCCAGCAGTCTATGCCCCACTGGTAAAATCAGGCCCAGTGTTCCGACATCTGAGCCTGTTGTAATCGGGTGGATGGGCTACCACCCAGAGGTACCGCTCCGACTGACTACTACTCAGGCCCTTGAAATTTAGATTGACTGGAAGACATTTGCAATACCAAATGCCTCCCTAGCTAGTTGCATACCTCGAAGTGCTTTGCACCACTTTTTAACAAGTCTACACCTACTCAGGGGGTCCGTGACTGCACAGAAAATTAAGCAATATTAACAGATTAATAATGTATATATAAATATAGAAGCAACATGTACATTTGACATTTTTAAAATGTTTCAGAAATGTGAAGAAAATTAAAATGGGAGGCTAACAATTATGTTGGTACCCTCTGATTAATTTATGGGAGCACTGCAAGTGCATCAAAAAGAATATAGTATGGGCGAGGAATGGTGGCCTCAAATTAATTTGTAAAAGCTCCCACCTTCCAATTGAAATTAAAATTTTGATTTTTTATATTTGAGTGTGATTAAAAGTGAGTATTTCATAATTTGTGTATTTGTTTGATGAGTACTCAAATTTCAAATCAAATTCAAAATTTTGATTTGCTTATAGGAAAAACCATAAAAGCCTCACATAGCATACATCAACTACAGACAGGGATAAAAACAACCATTCAATTAATATCAATCAACTATAATACATAGACACGATCAATACGTCGTAAAAATTTGCAAAACTACAACCAGTCCCTCATAGAGTTCCTTGATCTCATAGCAGCTTTAAAAAAACTAGCAATATTCATAGCAAGCATTTGTAAAAACAAAATGGCTGGCCAATCTAGTGTAAAATGTTGGGGCTTTAAAAGAGGAACTATATAGGCCTTTCTGGGAGTATCAAAATATCTGCAGAACAAAACAAAATGCAAAGTGTCCTGCAGAGACACCTGGTCGAAGCCGCAGGATACTAATAAGGGTACCTCATGCCATCCCAGAGGAGATGCTAATAATGAGGGTAACAGGCTCAACCTAAATTGGGTCAGAAGTTATCCATCATAGTTAGAGGTAACAACGGTGAGATAAGGTTCTGTAAATAAAGTAGTTTTCAACACAAATATTTCCTTCCCGACACCTTCTGAACTTACTTGAGCCAGTGGATCCGTAAAGCATAATCCAGGGATAAACAATGCTGCAAAACCACTCTATTTACGTGTGCACCTTTAGTCCAAAAATTGACCCAACATAAAAGGGAGTGAAGAGCTATTATTATATTAGTAAGATAAGTCATACCTAGTTATTCGTGAACTATATAGGAAGGGGTACTCTGGGGACACAGAAGACAAGTCAAAAATGTACTTTCAGCCATCTGAAGGAATTCTTAATATAGCCCCAAATATTACTCCCATAGGATACTCTAGAAACTTTTTCAGCACGATGAACTTGTAATGAGGCCCTTACCAGCTTCCTGCCCAATATGGAGGCAAACCTTCAGACTGCTGCATTAGTCCTAGTAAAATCGGACTTCTTCCTAATTAACAAAAAGGTCCAGCATAGGTCACCATCCAACAAGACACCCAAGTACAGGAAAGCTTTAACCCTCGTAGAATCTGTGATCCTACCTTGTAGGTAAGTGTCTTTGTGTTTTTTGACCAATTACCACCACATGGGATTTGCTAATGTTACTACTAAGGTCCGAGTCTTCCATAAAACCTGCAAATGCATTTATGAGGGCTTGTAGACCTTCCACATGTGGACAATCTGTACCCTCATCAACAAGATCTTGTCCTTATTTACCTTACCTTATATACAAGGTGAATAGAAAGAGGGCCAAAATACACCCCTGCCTGACACCATGCCTGGTTTTAAAACTACATGTGCAATGGGAGTCAGTAGTATATCTGACCGATGCAACAGTATAGACATGAAGATCCTTCAAAAAATAAACTAAGTCCTCATCAACCCTCATGTCAAGCATAATCCCCCAAAGTTTATCACTGTTTACACCGTCAAAGGTCAAGGTTAAATCCATGAAAGCCAACTGAATAGAACCCTTGAGAGCCACTATGCATTTGTTCAGAATCAAAAATAGGTTCAAACACTGGTCAATAGTTTACCTTCCAGGCCCAAAACTGCATTGGAGATCACATAGTATGTTATGTTTGGTGGCTCAGGTTGATAATCTGTTCAATACGACCCCACCCAGATCCTTAACAAGAGAGTTGATCAGAGAGATGGGCCTGCAACACAGAGGGTGATCCCTGTCCCCTTTTTAAAATACTGGGACGATAACTGAGGAAGCCCAGGAGGAGGGGGCACCTTCCTTGACAGATGCATTCAAACCATTTGTTAGGATCGGAACCCATATGTCAGTATCGCTCAGATAAAAATCAGGAGGGATCCCATCAGGTCCTGGAGCCCTATTTTTAGACAAGCCTAAAATTCCCCTTTTTACTTTATCCAGGGTGAATACCAGATGAGAAGAGCCTACAAGGGGCTGCAAATCCACTAGGAGAGCTAAATGTGGGCCCCCATTACATACCCCCACAAAGTGGTAAACCCAGCTATCCATGTCAGTGTGATCCACTAAAGAAGAAGCATCAACCTGAACAAAATATGGCTGGTTAATGATGCTCCAGAACTTGGCACTGTTCTTTAGGCAGCCAAGATCAAGCAAATTATTCCATAAAACATCCCTGATCACATTTCTGTGCCTTCTCACTTCATCTTTATATTTGTTATGACATTATACCACAGAAATGCCATTGCTTTATAAGCCTTTTTTAGGTCTCCTGAGGCTTGTGAGCACCCTTTATAACACCGTTTCACCCAACAAGGGATCTGGGGCACACAAGACAACTAAGAGACTCAGAAAAAACACCTGTACTATAATAAAAGGCACCCAATAGCATTGGGGGGCAGGATGTGCCATCTAGACAAGTTTCAGTCTCATTCACACATGTAATAGCTAGAGTATATCTAATGTGCTCATGGATTTATACTGATGAATACTAGTTTCTGTAGTTTTGTATCTTGATTTGCAGTTAAAATTGCTGGGACCGAAGTCCCCAGATTCCAATGACTCAGTGGGTTCTCCAGATTCCAAAAATGATTCAGTCAGGATCCTCGTATTCCAGTAATGATCGAGTTGGCGTCCAGAGAAGTCACAATGTTAAGGACCACTGCTGTAGCACACATGTATTAGGGACATTTAACACCGCCCACACAAAGAGTTACTCACCACTATTTTCTCATTCAGTCCAATTAGTGCAAGAATGGGCATGCATCTTTGTGCTTTCACATTCTCTGCTTTACTCGCTCTGAGGTTAGTCTTCTTTCAGAACCACATTAAAGATTTTAACCTCTTCCTTATAAATCAAAGGACAGAGGATGTTCAGTGCTCTATAAAATATGCCGCCTTTCTGCTGGAGCGCACTGCATCCACTGACGTTGTAGGATCCTGTTTCAAATTGTAATGCATAATGCATGAGAAATTGAGCTTTCACTAACTTATGAAACTTTATTCTATCATCCATCTTGGATGCGACTCCATAGTACACCACATGATCATTATTGTTGCTATAAATTCACTGCGATAAAGATTCTGGGCTTTGCTACGAAAAGACTAAGGTGGTCATTAAAACCCTGGCGGACGGTGTTAAAGGTGCGGTAATACCGCAAACAGGCCGGCGGACAAAAAAAGGGAATTATGACCCTGGCGGAAACCGCCAACAAAGACAGCCACTTTAACACAGCGCCCACCACGTCGGTACAGACAAGCAGCGTGGCGGTCACTGCCAACAGACAGGCGGAAGACAATGTACCGCCCATAGTATCACAACCCGCCAATCCGCCACCTTTTCCGGGGTGGAATCACCGTGGATAAAAACATGGCGGAAACAGTTTCTGCAATGGGAAAACGCTCACCTGAACACATCCCACGAGGAAGGAGGACTCCATGGATCCGGAATTACAAATCCTACCGGCCCTTGTATTCCTACTCATCTACGAAGAGCAACGCCGGCGCCGGCGAAGACAACGGTGAGTACTGCACTACAACATAGGGGAGGCGGGAGGCAAAAGTCAGGGGGACACACACGCAACACCCCTACCCCCACCCCCACCCTCGCATATTACAACACACACACCAGTGCATTCACAAACATCACACTAACAACCCACAACCCCCCGGAAGAATGCAAAGACAAAACAAAATCAGTTCAAACATTGTAATCTTTCAATATACAAGTCTCAAATATATACAGATATATTATAAAATCATTCAAAAGTATATACATTACGAGAAGTAGTGCAGATATGCACAAATCAATGTCCGTGCACCACTAGGCCAAAAATGCATGGGCGAGGCCCACAGAAGATACCTGTCCACAAACGGAGAGAACACTGCCGGGGCATCAGAGAGAAATACAACAGGCAACTCAGGGGGAAGGGAAGGGGGGGCACCTCAGCCGGATGAGTGCAAAGCCAGATCCACGACGGGGCTCCATGCCCATTGATGTATCCTGGGGAGTGCAAAGCCACAGTCTCTCAAGTCTCTACAGTGGGTGGGTTGCCCACTGTACCATCCTGGGGAGTGCAAAGCCACAGTCTATCAAGTCTCTACAGTGGGTGGTTTGCCCACTGTACCATCCTGGGGAGTGCAAAGCCACAGTCTCTCAAGTCTCACAAGTGGGTGGTTTGCCCACTGTACCATCCTGGGGACTGCAAAGCCACAGTCTCTCAAGTCTCTACAGTGGGTGGGTTGCACACTGTACCATCCTGGGGAGTGCAAAGCCACAGTCTCTCAAGTCTCTACAGTGGGTGGGTTGCCCACTGTACCATCCTGGGGAGTGCAAAGCCACAGTCTCTCAAGTCTCTACAGTGGGTGGTTTGCCCACTGTACCATCCTGGTGAGTGCAAAGCCACAGTCTCTCAAGTCTCACAAGTGGGTGGTTTGCCCACTGTACCATCCTGGGGAGTGCAAAGCCACAGTCTCTCAAGTCTCTACAGTGGGTGGTTTGCCCACTGTACCATCCTGGGGAGTGCAAAGCCACAGTCTCTCAAGTCTCTACAGTGGGTGGTTTGCCCACTGTAACATCCTGGGGAGTGCAAAGCCACAGTCTCACAAGTAGATAACAGCCACCACTGGTTCTGGAGGGGGACTGGTGCCCAGACTGGATTAGTCTCCCGTGACAGTTCCTGTCCCGTCACTGTCCCAGCTGCACATGGGATAACGATGCTTGATGTGGCGGTCTTTTCCTTCTTCAGCGGTGTCTGGACTGTTCAGCGGTGCTTTGCCATGGCGGTTCTGGACTGTTCAGCGGTGCTTTGCCATGGCGGTTCTGGACTGTTTAGCGGTGCTTTGCCATGGCGGTTCAGGACTGTTCAGCGGTGCTTTGCCATGGCGGTTCTGAACTGTTCACCGGTGCTTTGCCATGGCGGTTCTGGACTGTTCAGCGGTGCTTTGCCATGGCGGTTCTGGACTGTTCAGCGGTGCTTTGCCATGGCTGTTCAGGACTGTTCAGCGGTGCTTTGCCATGGCGGTTCAGGACTGTTCAGCGGTGCTTTGCCATGGCGGTTCTGGACTGTTCAGCCGTGCTTTGCCATGGCGGTTCTGGACTGTTCAGCGGTGCTTTGCCATGGCGGGCTCTGGACTGGGCATTGGTGTGTGGCATGACGTCCCTGGACTGGGCATTGGTGTGTGGCATGACGTCCCTGGACTGGGCATTGGTGTGTGGCATGACGGTCCCTCATTTCCCAGTGGGGCTGTGGCTGCCGGGGCCCTCCTGGGCAATGACTCTGGCGGTGGTCTCCTGACCAGTGACGATACTTGGGCCCTCCTGGGCAATGACTCTGGCGGTGGTCTCCTGACCAGTGACGACGGTTCTGGCGGTGGCGTCCCGGCCGCCGGGAAGGATGCCGCCCTTCTCCGCCGTGATGCTCACACCAGGCTGTGCAGACTTCTTCTGGCCCTTCCCCACCTTTGGAGGAGTCACAGCTGACTCTGCAATCCCCCTGGGACCCCGGTGAGTTGTTTTGCCTCCAGGAGTCTTCACACGGTCTTGTCGGCCACTTTCCGACTTCAGAGCCTTTACAGGGGGTGGACTGGCAGTGCCTTGGCTCCGTGTCACACTGCCTGCCCTGGTGGCCGGTGCACTCCACACAACTTGAACACGCACCACTGGTACTGGAGGCTTTTTGGCTGAGGCGCTATGACGGGTCTGATGAATTGGAGGGGGTGGCAAAAAGGTCAACTTTGCAGAGGGACAGTTTCTGACGAACACTGGGATGGGTAGTTGGAGGGGGTCTGGGAGTGGAGGAAGAGGAGGTGGTTGTAGGAGGTATCACTTTAGGTGTTTTGCGTGCAGGTGCAGGTACTGGAGGCTGTCGTAAGGTGAATGGATGTTGGGTGTGTGGGTGCCTGCGTTTGTGTACTTTGGGAGGGGGCGTCGCAGACACACTGGGAGAGGACACAGGGGACGTGTAAATGGGAGTGGGGTGGTGAGTACAGGCGAGCGGGGTGTGGTGCTGGGTGTTCTGGTGCGAGTCCTGGTGCCTGTAGATGCAGTGCATGAAGGTGAGAGTGTAAGCGACACTGGGAGGGAGGAGGGGGACGACGAGGAGGGGGACACAGTGGAGGCAGTGGATGTTGCTGTGTCTGCATGTGGGTGATGCTTGTGTGTGTGCCTGTGGGTTGTGTGGTGCCTATGTTTGCCTGAGCTACCTTTGGGTGTTGAGGTGTGTGCATGGTGGCCAGATGGTGTGCTTGGGATAGGCTGGGGTACAGGAGATTGGGTCTGGGTGGAGGAGGTTGGAGGGGGGAGGCTAGACACAGGGACAATGGCTGCCATCAGTGCTGAGGCCAGAGATTGCAGGGTTCGCTGAAGGACAGCCTGACCAGAATGAATGCCCTCCAGGAATGCATTACCATGTTGCAACTCCCTTTCTACACCCTGGATGGCATTCACAATGGTAGACTGCCCAACAGTGAGTGACCTGAGGAGGTCAATGGCCTCCTCACTGAGGGCAGCAGGGGTGACAGGGGCAGGGCCTGAGGTGCCTGGGGCGAAGGTGATACCCACCCTCCTGAGTGAGCGGGCACGGGCGAAGGCTGAGGGGCTGCTGGGAGGGCAGTGCTGGTAGGGGAGGTGGCGGCTGTACCTGTAGAAGTGGGGCGCACAGATGGTGCCGCCACCACAAGGGAGCTCCCATCGGCGGACGAGTGCCACTGGTGCATTCTGATTCCGTGGTGTGGCCCTCCATGGCCATGTGGGATGCAGCTCCCTCGTGCTCCGGTGCCACTGTACCTCCGCCTGATGATGCTGATGCACAAAACAACAGGGAGAGCACAAAAAGGGGGGGGGAAACAGAAGAAAGACAGGTTGAGTGCATGGCATACCGCTACCGTTGGCGCACAATACAGACACAACAGCCCCCTGCACTACGCGGTGCTCCTGGCCTCTACAGATGCAATTACTGGGATCTGGCCTACATGGCTATGGTGGACTTCTGCACACATGGATGCCACAGGGGCATGTATACCTGTACTTGGCACTCTACTGCGGTGGGGTGGAGTGCCACATGGCCTGCATTACGGAGGGGCCTAGCCTACCTAACTCGCCCTGGCCTAGGGAAACCCACAGCCCTCCTCCCCCACCCAGACCCCTCAACTTCATTACGGAGGGGCCTAGCCTACGTATTTCTGCCTCTCCTAGTTACACCCACAGGACTCCTCCCCCACCCAGACCCCTCCACTGCGCGCAAAGTCCGCTGAATGAGAGTGTACTCACCCCCTTGTTTCTGCTGTGATGCCCTCAAGTGCCCATCCAACTCAGGGTAGGCCACCGCCAGGATCCGGAACATCAGGGGGGTCATGGGGCGACCGGCACCCCTCCCACGTTGGGAGGCCATCCCCAGCTGAGCCTCCGCCGTCTTCTTGCTCCATCGACGAATGTCCTCCCATCTTTTACGGCAGTGGGTGCCCCGTCTCTGGTGGACCCCCAGGGTCCGGACATCCTTGGCGATGGCACGCCAAATGTCCTTCTTCTGGTGGGCGCTGACCTACATGACATGCACAAGGGAAGAAGAGAAGTCATTACCAACTGCACCATCGATGTGAGTGTCCCCCCTCCCTACCCTAGCCATGTGGCACATTCATTCACATGCATTAATGTTCCCTGAACTCTGCTCCCTTCCCTCTTAGAACCAGCCCTCTCCACCCAGGCCTATCCCATACTACATGCTCCCTGTGTACTTACCTGTTGGTCTGGAGGACCGTAGAGTAGCGTGTACTGGGGGAGGACCCCGTCTACTAGTTTCTCCAACTCCTGAGCAGTGAAGGCAGGGGCCCTTTCCCCAGACGCAGCAGCCATCGTCGCTTCCAGACCGAGGTCACAGCAGCACTTGCAGTGTAGGTCCTCTCCTGTCGAAGATCAGGTATCTAGTGATTGAACAGATAGAAAATGGAGGTGATGTCCGCGGCGGTGACGTCCGCGGCGGTGCGTATCATCACCGGCGGCGCACTTGTTCATTGGCTCCTGGGACCCATAGGGTCCAATGTTAACCAATGCAGCATTGTGCAGCGGTCTACAACCGCCTACCGCGACGGTGTGCAACGGCAACGCAGTTACCCCCACAATCCCATTGTCCCATTTTAGAGGTCAGGCAGCCGCCATTTCAGGGGCCCACATGGCTTCATTTACTTCTGCGTCACACATAGCTAGGCCTACACTCACCACACATACAGGAAGGGTTTTGTGTTTGGTGTCGTGTTCTGTGTAACTGTGGGTACATACCTTGAAAAAAGTTGACTCTGTGGTCGCTGTTGTCCTTCCTAGGCATCGTCATTTGGGACAATTGAGAAGGTGGCGGAATCCTCCGGTGTACCGACCGCTGGTGGACCTGTTGACAATGGAGGAACGACATTTAATCGTCACCTACAGGTTTGACCGTGCCACTATCCAGGAACTATGTACCCAGTTGGAGCCAGACCTGATGTCACCAATCCGCCATCCCACTGGAATCCCCCCTGACGTGCAGGTGCTGTCAGTGCTCCATTTCCTTGCAAGTGGCTCTTTTCAGACAACAGTAGCCATGGCATCAGGGATGTCCCAGCCCATGTTTTCCAACGTGCTGTCCAGAGTGTTGTCTGCCCTGCTGAAACACATAAGGAGATACATCATTTTCCCTGAGGTGGAAGATTTGGCTACAGTGAAAGGTGACTTCTATGCCCTTGGACATATCCCCAACATCATAGGTGCTATTGATGGCACCCATGTAGCTCGGGTCCCCCCCCACAGGAGTGAACAGGTGTACAGGAACCGGAAGAGTTATCATTCCATGAATGTACAGATGGTATGTTTGGCAGACCAGTACATCTCCCAGGTTAATGCTATGTTCCCTGGCTCAGTGCATGACGCCTACATCCTGTGGAATAGCAGCATCCCTGATATGATGGGTCAACTCCAGAGGCACCGTGTGTGGCTATTAGGAGACTCTGGTTACCCCAACCTGTCCTGGCTATTGACCCCAGTGAGGAATCCCAGGAACAGGGCAGAGGAACGCTACAATGAGGCCCATGGGCGGACTAGGAAGGTGATCGAACGCACCTTCGGCCTCCTGAAGGCCAGGTTCAGGTGCTTCCATATGACAGGTGGTTCCCTATTCTACTCACTGAAGAAGCTGTGCCAGATCATCATCGCCTGCTCGATGCTTCACAATCTTGCTTTGCGACGCCAGGTGCCTTTTCTGCAGGAGGATGGTCCAGATGACGGTGTTATGGCAGCTGTGGAGCCTGTGGACAGTGATGAGGAGGAAGCTGAGGAAGAAGACAACGACAACAGGGAGTCAGTCATACAGCAATATTTCCAGTGACACACAGGTGAGAACATTTTCATTTTTACCATTACATTCACTGTCACACGTCTTCCTCTATCCTGTGTGTAATTTCATAGGATTATTTGGTAACTGAGTTGTTCCTTTACAGTACGGTTTGTAAATCACAGGTGTGCTTACCAACGTGTGTCATCTGCATGCATCCTTCAAGGACTTGTGACGTGTGACATAGGTATGTAGGTATGTTGCCTTTACAACTAGAAATGCATTTTGACACTGTCATTGATAATACATTTGACCAAATCATAGACTGACTCAACATTGTTTTGTGGTTCAAGGGTGTTTATTTAAGTGCTCAAAAATGGAGGGGGGTTGTAAAATGGTGATGGGTGATGGTGGAGGAATGTCCATGGCAGAGTCCAGTCTATTAGTCTCACAAGTGCACTGCCCATATGGGCATAGGAAGTGGAGCTGGGGCAGTTTAAGTATGGACAGGGTAACAAAGTGGGACAGTGGGGTGACAATCAGGGTGGTGTCATTTCCTGGCGGGGGTCTTGCCATCTTGCTCTGTCCTGTTCCTGGATCTCAGGGACCGCTTGGGTGGTGGTTGTCCGTCTGCAGGGGGTGGGGTGCTGGTGTGGTGGTCCAGTGGCGGGGCGTCCTGTCCACTAGCGCCGGCGGAGGTGGTGGGCAGTTCATCGTCCATGCTAGTGTCAGGGGCCCCTTGGAGTGCCACGGTGTACCTCATGGTCTGCTGTATGTCCTTCTGCACCCCTACGATGGTGCCCAAAGCGGAGCTGATGGTCCTGAGCTCCTCCCTGAACCCCAAATACTGGTCCTCCTGCATGCGCTGGGTCTCCTGAAACTTGACCAGGACCGTGGCCATCGTCTCCTGGGAGTGGTGGTATGCTCCCATGATGGAGGAGAGGGCCTCGTGGAGAGTGGGTTCCCTTGGCCTGTCCGCCCCCTGTCGCAAAGCAGCCCTCCCAGTTCCCCTGTGTTCCTGTGCCTCCGTCCCCTGGACCGTGTGCCCACTACCACTGCCCCCCGGTCCTTGTTGTTGGGGTGGTGGGTTATCCTGGGTTCCCTGTAGTGGTGGGCACACAGCTTATTGACCTGTCCTGGGTACGGAGGTTTGGGCCCGCTGGGTGGGTGCTGTGCTGGTGTTGCCAGAGGGTGGAAGGTCAGTGTTGGGCTGTGCCTGTGCAAGGGGAACCGACTGTCCTGAGGCCCACGATGGTCCGGGCTGGTCATCAGGATCCAGTAGGGCAGAGCTGCTATCGTCACTGTGGGCCTCTTCTGTGGGTGGAGTGGAGTTGTCTGGACCCTCCGGTGTGGTGACGGTCCTTCGTGATCCTGCAGGGGCATAAGAGCCTGATTATTGCATGTGTGTGTGTCATGGTGTGCAATGGGTGGGTGTGCGTGTACCCCAGTGCAAGCATTCCTGTGTGGGGGCTTGTGTGATGATGGTTAGGGGTTGTTCTGGGTATGTGCTGTGAGCATGCTTTCGTGATGGGTGTCCATGCTTAGTTGTGTCATGTAGGGCTTGTTGTTGGGATGTGTGGTTTGTGTTCTTAGTACATTAGTGAGGAGTTTGGGTGATAGGGGCAGGTGTGAGGGTGGGGGTGTGTGATAGCATGCAGGTAGGGTGGGGGATCTGATAGTTAAGATTTGACTTACCAGTGTCCATTCCTCCACCGACTCCTCCGAGGCCCTCAGGATGCATGATGGTCAAGACTTGCTCCTCCCATGTTGTTAGTTGTGGGGGAGGAGGTGGGGGTCCGCCGCCAGTCCGCTGAACCGCGATGTTGTGCCTGGAGACCGCTGAACGCACCTTCCCCCGTAGGTCGTTCCACCTCTTCCTGATGTCCTCCCAATTTCTTGGATGCTGTCCCACAGCGTTGACCCTGTCGACTATTCTGCGCCATAGCTCCATCTTCCTGGCTATGGATGTGTGCTGCACCTGTGAGCCAAATAGCTGTGGCTCTACCCGTAGGATTTCCTCCACCATGACCCTGAGCTCCTCCTCGGAAAAGCGGGGGTGTCTTTGGCGTGACATGGGGTGGTGTGTGTGATGTGTGGGGCGGTGTGAGTGTTGATGTGTGTGGTGATGTGTAGTGGTGTGTGGTGGTTTGTGCGTGGATGTTGTGTGGGTGATGGTGTTGTGTGCCTCTGTGTGGTGGGATTGTCTATTCTGTGCTATATCTCTGTCGCCTTCGTGACTAATTTTTGGTCGTAGGGGTTTGTGGGTGATGTGGGTGTGTGTTTTATATTGTGTTGGGTGTGTGGGAGTGTTGTTTGTATGTGTATCAGGTGTGTGTATTTGGAATTGTCCAATGTGGCGGTGTTTTTGGAGATGTGTGTGTATTTTGAGCGCGGCGGTGTGTACCGCCAATGGAATACCGCGGCTGAAAGACCGCCGCGTGGATTCGTGGGTCGTGATAGCATGGGCGTGTTTCTGTTGGCGTGGAGGTGGAGGTTTTGTTTTCACCAGTTTAACACTGACCTTTGGTGTGGCGGACTTGTGTGGGTGACTGAATTTCGGCAGATTCCGAGATGTGGGTAGTAATAGCTGTGGCGGAATTCTGCGGCGGTGTATTGGCGGTCTTCTGCACGGCGGTAAGCGGCTTTTACCGCCAATGTTGTAATGACCCCCTAAAACTTTCCCAGCTACACTGAATGAAATTTACTTTTCCAGGGACAACCTAATTGTCTCAGATTGAACAACATGCTATGGGCCTGATTTAGATCTTGGTAGAATCAGTCCCGCCGTTGTTTTTGTATCGGATAATCCATCTGCTGACTAGGCAGTCCGCCTGCTATATTTCAATGCTGGCAGACCCATAGACAAAAGTAATTTGGTGAACCGCCATCCCAGCCAGAATTTTCCACCTGCGTCGACGGCGCCATAGGAAAAAAGCAGCTGGTGGTGGAACCGCAGCCAGTTTCACCGCCGAGCCAATGCTGTCTTTGCAGCCATGGAACTGATCGTATAAGCCCTACCTTTGCTGCTGCTACTGGACCACAATAAAAATCAACCCTGTCATTGCCAGAACCAAAGGCAAGTGACTGTTTTTCCTGGTGTTAGAAATTGGGTCTCTAGTTGGCAGAGGTATACACAGTTGTCCAAGTAGGGACCAGAATCATAGTCAGGGTAAGTCACAACAAAACCTAAATTATTCTGTGCTCACCCTCTGGTAGATTGACATAGAGAAGGCAGACTTAACTTAGAAGGCAATCTGTAAAGTATTTGTGCAATAACTCATACAGGTACACAGTGAAAACACCATAAAAAGTACTCCACACCAGGTTAGGAAGATAGATAATATTTATCCGAATACAATAAGACCAAAATGACAAAAATCCAAAATACACAACTGAAGTTATCACCTTTTAAAGATTTTAAAGAGTCTTAATCCTGAGAAATCAGTAGTTGTATCTTTATAACACACAGACCCTTGGATGCATTGAAAACAAAGATGATGCAGGCTGCAAAGGAGGTGATGCATTGGAAAAAGTAAGCGATGCATCAATTATTTTTACGCACAGCAGGCGATGCATTGATTATTTCCACGCTGGGCAGTTGATGTGTGGATTATTTTCCCGCATGGCTGGTGACGCATCGATTCCTCTCCCCTCTGGCTAGCAATGAGTGGAATCTTTTCCCACCGGACTAGCGATGCGTCGATTCCTCTCCCCATCTGGTTGGTGATGTGTGGATTCTTTGCCAGCTGGACTAGTGATGCGTTGATTCCTTGCTGTGGTGCAGCGTTGATGAAGAAAATGATGCCTAGTGATGATGCGTGGAAAATCCAGCCACACAGCAATGATGGATTTGCACTGAAGCAGGTGATGCATCAATTTTGCAGCTGCAAGACAGGTGCTGCATCGATTTTTCAGCAGCGGTGCAGGCACTGCATCGATTTTCCTGCTGCAATGGCTCTGGTGCATGGATTTTAACTCAGGTTACCAGCTTCCACTTCCAAGGGCCCAGGGACTGGATTTAGTACTACTTGGCAAGTCAGGACTCTCAGCAGAAGAGCCCAAGCAAGGCACTGGCAGATGAAGTCTTTGATGTCCCTGAGACTTCACAACAGGAGGCAAGCTCTGTTCAAGCCCTTGGAGACCGTTGGAAAGCAGGACATAGAAAGCAAAGTCCTGTCCTTTCACTCCCAGAACAGAAGCAGGAAGCAGCAGGAAAAACAAAGCAACAGGCAGAGTGGCAGTTCCTCCTACAGCATCCAGCTCCTCATCCTGACAGAATGTCCTCAGTCCAGAAGTGTTCTGATGTTGCGGGGTCAGCAGTCAAATACTTACACTCAGTTTTGCCTTTGAAGTAGGCAAACTTCAAAGGAAAGTCTATGTAGTGCACACAACCCTGCCTCTCCCTGCTCTGGCCCCAGACACACTCTAGGGTGTTGGAGAGTGTATTGAGAGGGGGCACCACAGCCCTTTAAGTGCAGGTGTCAGCTCCTCCCTCCCGCTCTGGCCCAGGAAGTCTCATCAGGATATGCAGGACACACCTCTGTTCCCTTTGTGTCACTGTCCAGAGTGAATTCATAAACAGCTCAACTGTCAGTCTGACCTAAATGTATATTCAGAAGCCAGGAAGAGGCACAAAATAGTTAAGCAAGAAAATGTCCACTTTCCGAAAGTGGCATTTTCAAACTTACAATCTAAAAACCAACTTCGCCAAAAGATGTGTTTTTAAATTGTGAGTTCATATCCCTATCTGCTCCCAATGGGAAACAGCACTTAAAAGATACTTCAAGGCAATCCCCATGTTACCCGATGGGAGAGATAGGCCTTGCAATAGAGAAAAACCGAATTTATCACTATTTCACTATCAGGACATGTAAAACACACTAGTGCATGTCCTAACTTTAAAACACACTGCACACTGCCCATGGGGCTGCCTTGGGCCTACCTTAGGGGTGACTTACATGTAGTAAAAGGGAAGGCTTGGGCCTGGCAGTGGGTACACTTGCCAGGTTGAATTGGCAATACAAAACTGGACACACAGACACTGCAGTGTCAGGTCTGAGACATGTTTAAAGAGCTACTCATGTGGGTGGCACAATCAGTGCTGCAGGCCCATTAGTAGCATTTGATTTGAAGGCTCTGGGCACGTCTGGTGCATTTTACTAGGGACTTACTGGTAAATCAAGAATGTCAGTCATGGATAAACCAATCACCAATACAATTTAAACAGAGACCAATGCACTTTAGCACTGGTTAGCAGTGGTAAAGTGCCCAGAGTCCTAAAGCCAACAAAAACAGGTCAGAAAAACTCTATATCTTATTCACATTTACTAGTTTGGTCCAAACTGCCTTCATGCTAATGGACACCTACACAAAAAGTCACATTAACCCCAAAGTTAAAATGTGTCCATACAGGTGTGTTTAATCATTTTCCATAAACTATCATATCAGATCCATATGCATTACACATTATTATAACTACATAATCTATTAAATGTACTAATTGCAATGCACAATGCAACAAGTAGGTTTACACAAAATGCCAAATGTACATTCAATTTCACCTCTAAACTTGAAACATGTTATATATATGAAACTTCATTTAACTCTAAAGTGTTTTTTATGTGTAATGTATACATGTTTATTGTTAACACCTATCATTTTCAAATAAACACGCCTGCATTTACAAGTTACACAAAAACTAAACTTTTAATATTGGTATAAGTGGCCATTATCATGATAAATGCTTGCACAAAAATGTACATGTTCATTACAAATATTCATCACTAATATTTGCAGTATACAAATAGGTATAAAATAAAATATGTTTTGGTTACTGTTATAAATGAATTTAAGTTCATGGTACTCACATTTGCATCAATAACATTGTCATCAATCAATTACTATTAGTCAAAAAATAATGTCAGGACAAACTTTGTGAAAACAATGATAACTTGTTCAACAAATGAGATACTTCTCTCAGAATCAATGTAGAAAAAAATAATAATCGCCCATAAAACATTTTGCCTTGTAATTTGGGATTCGGGCCCAGAACCTGCCTTCTAATGACACTGCAAAGACAACCTCCTCAGTAAGGGGCATCTAGTGGGCAGACCAGGCACCTCAATGATCTTTCTTGGGGGGGGGGGGGTTTGGTTTCTTAGGGATCAGGGACAGGTAAGCAGTAAAAGGGGTGGAGGAAAAGGGGTATGTTTAGATGTGTGAGGTTTTGTACGTCTTTTGCATTCTGGTGATTGAGTGTGTGGGTTTGGTTGGTGTTATTTTGAGTGTAGGTGTGTGTAACCATGTGTTTGGATGAGTGTAGTGTAGAGGTGGATGTTGTGGTTGTGGTGCTTGTGCGTGTAGTGGTGGTTGTGGTGATAGTGGTGGTGCATGTGTCTGTAGTGGTGGGTGCTGAGGTTTTGGGTGTGGTGGTTGTGGCTTTGGTGATGGTGATTGTGGGTGTGGTGGTGGGTGTGGTGGTTGTGGTGGTTGTTGTGGTGCCTGTGGGTTTAGTTTTAGTAGTGTGTGTCTGTTGGATGGGTATAAGTTTGTGTTTCTTGGTGTGTTTGTGTTTATGTGTGGGTGTGAGTGTGCTGATTTTGTCTGTTGGAGTGGATGAGTGCAAAGAAGTGTATCTGCTTGGGATTGAGGTGGGAGTTGGGATAAAGGGCATAAAGTTGGGCGGGTTGGGGAGCAGTGGTCTGTACAGAGGTTATTTTTGCTAGCGATCTCTGCATGTCAGACAGTGAACAATGAACGCCATCCAGAAATGCAACCATATGTTGTATTTGGCAACTAAGCCCCTGAATGCCATTCAGGATCGCTGTCTGACTTACAGAGAATCAGCTTAAAAGGTCAATAGCCTCTTCACAGTGTGCAGCGGGGGGGCAGGGGCAGAGGAGGAGGTGCCAGTGGCAAAGGAGACACCAGCCCTTTTAGGCCAGTAGGTGTGGCCAACTGGTGGGAGCAAGAGGGAGAGTGGAGATGGGAATCTGGGTGGTGGACAAGGATTCAGATGGAACAGGTTTTGTAGGGTCTGCCACCAATAGGGACTGGTCACCTTTGGAGGAATCAGAAGAAGATATTGAGCTGGTGGCATCCGTGCCAGTCCCCTCATTCTCCATGCCACTGTGTCAGTCTGTGTCTGATGTTTCTCCACACAACACACAGTGGCCAGCTGTTCCTCCACCTTCCTGACTACTGTCTTCTTCGCCTGCGCATGAAGATGCTGAAAAGCCACATTAAACATTTTTAATATACATGTGCAAATCAAAATGATCACAAAGTTATTTTACAAAACATTTCCTCATTTCAATTTGTCACCTGCTTTAAGACTATAAACTTGGGTATACTTTGCCATTACCCCATGCATTCTGGGAATGTATTATGGACCTATTTTCTCACAGTTTTGTAAATTGCTATCATTAGTCCAATTTCATTTTAGATCATTTCTCTTAAACACTTCAAAGTTTTCATGAAATTGCTTGACATCTCTGAATGGTACAGATTGGTTGTTTTGAATAGTGAACTCATGTCACAAAAATAAATATCTAGTAAGAAACCTTTTTACCATGTACATTTTCCATCTGCAAAAGTCCCTTTCAATTACTCCTTTGCTTCAACATTGATTTATCACCTGAACATAACAAAGGCCCGAAAAATGTTGTTTGTGGTATGTGTAACTCTGTCACCAATGTGTACACATTCCTGTCTGTTTCAATTAATAATGTTTGCCTACTAAATTCATGTTTGTTCAATGAAACTGGCGTACACGCACATTTGTGAGTAAGGCTTCATGCAAATCTGCAAATGTTAAAATGGACTGACTTGAACTTTGCAATGAAAACATATTTATGGACTGTTTTTCCTAAGAAGTGTTGCCATTGCCTTCATGCCCCTAGTCATTTAGGATCAGATGACTTAATATTGTTTGGCCATTAAACCAACTCACCAGTGAGAAGTCATAAACATTTACTGTATCATAAGTGCATTGTATGCCACGTCACCTGTAAAATGGCCTACATAACCTCCTCACAATTGTGATGGAGCATCACACATGACAGAATTATCAGTTGTGGTCTGTTTGGTACAGCTGTCACTCACAACATATACAAAATCCAGGTTCCTGTTTTTTCTTAGGTAGGCATGTGTCTGCTCAAAGCAGTCTTTTGGTTGTGATAAGGAATCTAGTAGCAACCTTTAACACAATCACTACACAAAAGACAAAATGATATACCTAGTGCAAAACGTACAACTTCCAGAACTCTTTTTGTGTGATCCTGTAGTGAGAGCTACTTCTGATCATAATAAATTATTGTGAGCTAATGAAGGATGTAGGAAAGTAGCCTTGTTCTAGCATGTTTACCCCCACTTTTGGCCTGTTAGTCAGTGTGTTTGACTGTGTCTACTTGGATCCTGCTAATCAGGACCCCAGTAGTTTTGCTTTCTCCCTTAAATTATTGCTGTTGCATACTGGTAACCCAGTATTTCACTCACAATTGGCCTACTTGTGCCCCCTTATAAGTTCTTAGTATATGGTACTCAGGTATCCAGGGCATTGGGATTCCAGGGGATTCCTATGGGCTACAGCATATCTTTTGCCACCCATAGGGAGCCCATGCAAAGGCTTCTGCAGGACTGCCATTGCAGCATGCGTGAAAGGGTGCATACACCCTTCCACTACCATTTACACTGCACCAGGTCATTTATAAATCACCCCTATAGCAGGCCCTCTGGCCCTGAGGACAGGGTGCAGAGTACCTGTGTATGAGGGCACCCCAGCACTAGCAGAGGTGCCCCCTCGACCTCCAGGACCATTTTCCCAGACTTTGTGAGTGCGGGGATGCCATTTTAGGCGTGTAGTGGAAACACTATGTCCAGTTACATAATAATAACTCCGAACATAGGCATGTTTGGTATCAAACATGTAGGAATCATACCCCCATGCTTTTGCAAGCATTGGTTGCATGATACCATGCACTCTGGGGGCTCCTCAGAGGACCCCCAGTACTGCCATTCCAGCCTTCTTAGGTTTTTCCAGGCAGCCCCAGCTGCTGCCACCTCTCAGACAGGTTTCTGCCCTCCTGTTGCTCAAGCAGCTTGAGCCCAGGAAGGCAGAACAAAGCATTTCATGTGGGAGAAGGATGTTACACCCTCTACCTTTGGAAATAGGTGTAACAGGCTGGGGAGGAGTAGCCTCCCCAAGCCACTGGCAATGCTTTGAAGGGCACATTTGGTGCCCTCCTTGCATAAACCAGTCTACACCGGTTCAGGGACCCCCAGTCCCTGCTCTGGCATGAAACTGGACAAAGGAAAGGGGAGTGACCACTCCCCTGTCCATCACCACCCCAGGGGTGGTGCTGAGAGCTCCTCCAGAGGGTCCCTGGGTTTTGCCATCTTGGATTTAAATTTGTCAGGGAACTCAGGGAGCATCTGAGTGGCCAGTGCCAGCAGGTGACATCAGAGCCCTTCCGTGATAGGTGCTTACCTGGTTAGGTGACCAATTCCCCTTTCCGGGCTGTTTAGGGTCTCTCTCTTGGGTGGTTCTGCAAATTCCGTTTGCAAGACTCCAGCAGGAATCCTCTGCATTCTGTACTTCACCTTCTTACCAACGGAACTGCATCTGGACCCTCCAGGAACTCTGTAAACTGCAACAAAGAAGCAAAGATGAATTCTGCAACATTGTATCTTCAGCTCTTGCCAGGAACTGCAACTGTTTCTAGGTCGTGCATCCTCCGAGGACTGCCTGTCTTCAGCCTGCACCAGAAGAACAAAGGAATCTCCCTTGAAGTGAATGAGTCACTTCCCTGCTTCAGCAGGCACCCCTCTGCAGCGACGACTGGTGGCTTGGGTCCCCTCTCCTGAAGAAGTACATGGATCAAGCAACACGGGTGGTGGACTGAAGTGGTCCCGATGGTCCAGACGTCCAACTGTCCAACTTTGGTGGAGGTAAGAGCTTACCTTCCGACGCCAGACAGTATCCCCGTGCATTGCGTATTTTGCAGTTGCCAAGGCTTGTTGGCATCCCTCCATGAAGTTCTCCATGTTCCGTGCAGCTCCACCCCCCAGCACTCCTTCCTGCGATACACAGCCTCCTGCGTGGTTCGCCGGTGGCGTGGGAGTACTTTGTGTAGTGCTGCATGGGCCTCCTTTTGCACCTTCTTTGTCCCCGTGCTGTGGGACTCCTGTGCACACTGCCTGGTCTTCTCAGGGCTCTCTCAGTTGCTAAGAGCCCTCTCTGTCTCCCCCTCCTGGGTAGAGTCCACCAGGTGCCTCTTGGTCCCGGGCAACGCCATTTTCCTCTAACTGGGAGCTTTGCGTGTGCCAAGGCTTGTTGAGAATCCAACAACACAAACCAGACTGCAATCATCCATCTGGCATGGGACATCATCCTCACCAACCAGGAACCTGCATCCGTCTTCTTGGGTGCATTACTGACTGTTGTTCTTCACCGGTGGTTCTTCTTTTGCACCTTCATCCGGGTTAGCAGGGGCTCCTGTTCTCTCTGGACTCTTCAGTGCTTCTTGGACTTGGTCCCCTTCCTCCACAGGTCTTCAGGTCCAGGAATCCATTGTTGGTGTCTTGCAGTTTCTTCTGGTTATTGCATAATCTTCTATCACGTGCTTTTGTGTGTTCTAGGAAAATTACTGTGATTTACTCCTGCTTTCATGGGCTCTGAGATGGGTTCTATTACTTACCTTTTGTGTTTTTTAACACTCCCAGCGCCCCTCTACACACTACACTTGCCTATGTGGGAAACCAACTTTCGCATTCCACTATTTTAGTATATAGTTTGTGTTCCCCCTACGCCCATTTCTAACTATTGTGATTTTCACTATTTGGACTATTCTCTAACTGTTTTTACAGCTATTTCTGCAATCTAGTGCATATACTGTGTATATTACTTACCTCCTAAGGGAGTATAGTCTCTAAGGTAAATTTGGCATTTGTGCCACCAAAATAAAGTGCCTTTATTTTTGTAACACTGAGTGTTTTCTTTCATGTGTGTGAGTACTGTGTGACTAAAGTGGTATGGCATGAGCTTTGCATGTCTCCTAGTTAGGCCTTGGCTGCTCATCCACACTACCCCTAGAGAGCCTGGCTTCTAGACACTGACTACACTTCACTAATAAGGGATAACTGGACCTGGTATAAGGTAAGTACCTTTTCTGCCCACTACAAACCATGCCAGCCTCCTACAAAGGCTAAACAACTTGTACATTGTTAGAACACACACCCATGCCCAGTTTCATTGGCTTAATGCCTAATGTTTTAAGAGCCTGATAATATGGTTACAACCACATACTATGACTAAGAGCAGTATGGAAGGGCTGTCATGTGTCAGTGAGAGCACAGGTTTCTGGTCATGTATGAACATGTGTATGTAGGAATGGGACTTATTTGTATGGCTGACTGAGAGCTGGCGTCATATGTACTTGGAGCACAGGATATACCTTTCCCCATATGTGGCACCATTAGAAGTAAAATACACATGCATTACTCAGAAAATGGGATCAATTTAGAGTGCAAAAAACAAAACGATTCGGACAAGTTTATAATTTCAAAAATTTTCCTGCACCTCACATTTCTCTCATTTCGACAAATGGCTTTAATTTTCAATTATATTTATGGCACATTTTTTACTGGCCACTGGAAGTAAGGGGTGTAGGAAAGTACCATCTTGCCTGGCATGTTACCCCCATTTTTCACTGTATATATGTTGTTTTAGTTGTATGTGTCACTGGGACCCTGGTAACCCAGGGCCCCAGTGCTCATAAGTGTGCCTGAATGTGTTACCTGTGTAGTGACTAACTGTCTCACTGAGGCTCTGCTAATCAGAACCTCAGTGGTTATGCTCTCTCATTTCTTTCCAAATTGTCACTGACAGGCTAGTGACCATTTTTACCAATTTACATTGGCTTACTGGAACACCCTTATAATTCCCTAGTATATGGTACTGAGGTACCCAGGGTATTGGGGTTCCAGGAGATCCCTATGGGCTGCAGCATTTCTTTTGCCACCCATAGGGAGCTCTGACAATTCTTACACAGGCCTGCCACTGCAGCCTGAGTGAAATAACGTCCACGTTATTTCACAGCCATTTTACACTGCACTTAAGTAACTTATAAGTCACCTATATGTCTAACCTTTACCTGGTAAAGGTTAGGTGCAAAGTTACTTAGTGTGAGGGCACCCTGGCACTAGCCAAGGTGCCCCCACATTGTTCAGAGCCAATTCACTGAACTTTGTGAGTGCGGGGACACCATTACACGCGTGCACTACATATAGGTCACTACCTATATGTAGCTTCACCATGGTAACTCCGAATATGGCCATGTAACATGTCTATGATCATGGAATTGCCCCCTCTATGCCATCCTGGCATTGTTGGTACAATTCCATGATCCCAGTGGTCTGTAGCACAGACCCTGGTACTGCCAGACTGCCCTTCCTGGGGTTTCTCTGCAGCTGCTGCTGCTGCCAACCCCTCAGACAGGCAGCTGCCCTCCTGGGGTCCAGCCAGGCCTGGCCCAGGATGGCAGAACAAAGAACTTCCTCTGAGAGAGGGTGTGACACCCTCTCCCTTTGGAAAATGGTGTGAAGGCAGGGGAGGAGTAGCCTCCCCCAGCCTCTGGAAATGCTTTGTTGGGCACAGATGTGCCCAATTCTGCATAAGCCAGTCTACACCGGTTCAGGGACCCCTTAGCCCCTGCTCTGGCGCGAAACTGGACAAAGGAAAGGGGAGTGACCACTCCCCTGACCTGCACCTCCCCTGGGAGGTGTCCAGAGCTCCTCCAGTGTGCTCCAGACCTCTGCCATCTTGGAAACAGAGGTGCTGCTGGCACACTGGACTGCTCTGAGTGGCCAGTGCCACCAGGTGACGTCAGAGACTCCTTGTGATAGGCTCCTTCAGGTGTTAGTAGCCTTTCCTCTCTCCTAGGTAGCCAAACCCTCTTTTCTGGCTATTTAGGGTCTCTGTCTCTGGGGAAACTTTAGATAACGAATGCATGAGCTCAGCCGAGTTCCTCTGCATCTCCCTCTTCACCTTCTGATAAGGAATCGACCGCTGACCGCGCTGGAAGCCTGCAAACCTGCAACATAGTAGCAAAGACGACTACTGCAACTCTGTAACGCTGATCCTGCCGCCTTCTCGACTGTTTTCCTGCTTGTGCATGCTGTGGGGGTAGTCTGCCTCCTCTCTGCACCAGAAGCTCCGAAGAAATCTCCCGTGGGTCGACGGAATCTTCCCCCTGCAACCGCAGGCACCAAAAAGCTGCATTACCGGTCCCTTGGGTCTCCTCTCAGCACGACGAGCGAGGTCCCTTGAATCCAGCGACACCGTCCAAGTGACCCCCACAGTCCAGTGACTCTTCAGCCCAAGTTTGGTGGAGGTAAGTCCTTGCCTCACCTCGCTGGGCTGCATTGCTGGGAACCGCGACTTTGCAAGCTTCTCCGGCCCCTGTGCACTTCCGGCGGAAATCCTGTGTGCACAGCCAAGCCTGGGTCCACGGCACTCTAACCTGCATTGCACGACTTTCTAAGTTGGTCTCCGGCGATGTGGGACTCCTTTGTGCAACTTCGGCGAGCACCGTTTCACGCATCCTCGTAGTGCCTGTTTCTGGCACTTCTCCGGGTGCTACCTGCTTGAGTGAGAGCTCTTTGTCTTGCTCGACGTCCCCTCTCTCTGCAGGTCCAATTTGCGACCTCCTGGTCCCTCCTGGGCCCCAGCAGCGTCCAAAAACGCCAAACGCACGATTTGCGTGTAGCAAGGCTTGTTGGCGTCCATCCGGCGGGAAAACACTTCTGCACGACTCTCCAAGGCGTGGGGGATCCATCCTCCAAAGGGGAAGTCTCTAGCCCTTGTCGTTCCTGCAGTATTCACAGTTCTTCAGCCTAGTAAGAGCTTCTTTGCACCAACCGCTGGCATTTCTTGGGCATCTGCCCATCTCCGAGTTGCTTGTGACTTTTGGACTTGGTCCCCTTGTTCCACAGGTACCCTCAGACAGGAATCCATCGTTGTTGCATTGCTGATTTGTGTTTTCCTTGCATTCTCCCTCTAACACGACTATTTTGTCCTTAGGGGAACTTTGGTGCACTTTGCACTCACTTTTCAGGGTCTTGGGGTGGGTTATTTTGCTAACTCTCACTATTTTCTAATAGTCCCAGCGAACCTCTACAAGGTCACATAGGTTTGGGGTCCATTCGTGGTTCGCATTCCACTTCTGGAGTATATGGTTTGTGTTGCCCCTATCCCTATGTTTCCCCATTGCATCCTATTGTAACTATACATTGTTTGCACTGTTTTCTAAGACTATACTGCATATTTTTGCTATTGTGTATATATATCTTGTGTATATTTCCTATCCTCTCACTGAGGGTACACTCTAAGATACTTTGGCATATTGTCATAAAAATAAAGTACCTTTATTTTTAGTATAACTGTGTATTGTGTTTTCTTATGATATTGTGCATATGACACTAAGTGGTACTGTAGTAGCTTCACACGTCTCCTAGTTCAGCCTGAGCTGCTTTGCTAAGCTACCATTATCTATCAGCCTAAGCTGCTAGACACCCTATACACTAATAAGGGATAACTGGGCCTGGTGCAAGGTGCAAGTACCCCTTGGTACTCACTACTAGCCAGTCCAGCCTCCTACATTGGTTGTGCAGCGGTGGGATCAGTGCTTTGAGACTACTTACCACTCTTGTCATTGTACTTTTCATAAGAGAAAAATATACAAAACAAGGTCAGTGTATATACACATAGCCAAAAAGTTTTGCATTTCCTCTTTTCACTCTTTTCTAAGTGCTGAAAAGTACTTCTAAACTTTCAAAAAGTTCTTAAAAGTTTAAAAAGTTTTTTTCTGTCTTTCCAAAAAGTTCTGAAAACTTTTTTCTCTTTGTCTATCACTTTAACTCTCTCTAAAAATGTCTGGCACAGGCCAAAAAGTTGAACTGTCCAAACTTGCATATGATCACCTTAGCTGGAAAGGAGCAAGGAGTCTCTGCATAGAGAGAGGTTTGAGTGTAGGGAAGAATCCTTCCTTAGAACTGTTAATTAATATGCTTAGAGTACAGGATAAGGCCATAAGTGCCCAATCTGTAGAAAAAGTAGCTAATGGTTCTCAATCTGATCCAGGGACTCCCCCAGGAAAAGGTTCAGGAAAGAAACTTCTCAGCCTGCCCATTACTAGACAGTCTAGCATAGTTGGTACAGAGGTTGAATCACATCATACTGATGATGTGCTCTCACATTATGCTGGTAGCCAAGCTGTTAGGGTGCCCTTGGTAAGGGACAGGTCTCCTTCTGTTCATTCCCATCATACCTCTGTATCTAGAAATGTCCCTCCCACCCACCCTGATGACAGATTGTTAGAAAGGGAGCTCAATAGATTGAGAGTGGAACAAACCAGACTGAAGCTCAAGAAGCAACAGCTGGATTTGGATAGACAGTCTTTAGAAATAGAGAGGGAAAGACAGAAAATGGGTTTAGATACCCATGGTGGCAGCAGCAGTATTCCCCATAGTCATCCTGCAAAAGAGCATGATTCCAGGAATCTGCATAAGATAGTTCCCCCTTACAAGGAGGGGGATGACATTAACAAGTGGTTTGCTGCACTTGAGAGGGCCTGTGTTGTACAGGATGTCCCTCAAAAGCAGTGGGCTGCTATCCTATGGCTATCATTTACTGGAAAAGGTAGGGATAGGCTCCTTACTGTAAAAGAAAATGATGCTAACAATTTCCAAGTTCTTAAGAATGCACTCCTGGATGGTTATGGCTTAACCACTGAACAGTACAGGATAAAGTTCAGAGATACCAAAAAGGAGTCTTCACAAGACTGGGTTGATTTCATTGACCAGGCAGTGAAGGCCTTGGAGGGGTGGTTACATGGCAGTAAAGTTACTGATTATGACAGCCTGTATAACTTGATCCTGAGAGAGCATATTCTTAATAATTGTGTGTCTGATTTGTTGCACCAGTACTTGGTGGACTCTGATCTGACCTCTCCCCAAGAATTGGGAAAGAAGGCAGACAAATGGGTCAGAACAAGAGTGAACAGAAAAGTTCATACAGGGGGTGACAAAGATGGCAACAAAAAGAAGGATGGTAAGTCTTCTGACAAGGGTGGGGACAAATCTAAAAATGAGTCTTCATCAGGCCCACAAAAACACTCTGGTGGGGGTGGTGGGCCCAAATCCTCCTTTAATCAGAACAAGGAAAAGAAACCATGGTGCTATTTATGTAAGATAAAAGGCCATTGGACAACAGATCCCAGTTGTCCAAAGAAAGGCACCACAGCTCCTACCACTACAACCCCTACTGCTACACCTAGTGTCCCTACTAATAGCAGTGGTGGTGGGAGCAAACCTACTAATAGCCAATCCAAGGGAGTAGCTGGGCTCACTTTTGGTAATTTAGTTGGGGTTGGTCTGATTAGGGAGACCACAGAGGCTACTTTAGTCTCTGAAGGGGCTATTGACTTAGCCACTTTGGTTGCTTGCCCCCATAACTTGGAGAAGTACAAGCAACTAACCCTAATAAATGGTGTTGAGGTCCAGGCCTACAGGGACACAGGTGCCAGTGTCACAATGGTGATTGAGAAACTGGTGCACCCTGAACAACACATACTTGGACACCAGTACCAAGTAACCGATGCTCACAACATAACACAAAGCCACCCCATGGCTGTTGTAAATCTCAACTGGGGGGGGGTATCTGGTCCAAAGAAAGTTGTGGTAGCTTCAGATTTACCTGTAGACTGTCTATTAGGGAACGATTTGGAGACATCAGCTTGGTCAGATGTGGAGTTGGAGGCCCATGCAGCAATGCTGGGCATCCCAGGGCATATTTTTGCTTTGACAAGGGCTCAGGCCAAAAAGCAAAAAGGACAGGGAAGCTTGGATCCTGGAACAATGGACCAAATGCTCCCTAAAGCTAGGGCTAGTAGAAGCAAACCACTTCCTACTATCCCTCCCTCTACAGTGGATTCTACTTCTGAGGAAGAAGAATTCCCTCCCTGTGCAGAACCTACACCAGAGGAGCTAGAAGCAGACACTGCTGAGCTTTTGGGTGAAGGGGGGCCTGCCAGAGAGGAGCTGAGTGTGGCACAGCAAACCTGTCCCACATTAGAGGGTCTCAGACAGCAAGCTGTCAAACAGGCTAATGGGGATGTCAGTGACTCACACAGAGTTTACTGGGAGGACAACCTCTTGTACACTGAGCATAGGGATCCTAAACCTGGAGCTGCCAGGAGATTAGTGATTCCTCAGGAGTACAGAAAGTTCCTCCTAACACTGGCACATGACATTCCCTTAGCTGGGCACCTGGGTCAAATGAAAACTTGGGACAGATTGGTACCACTGTTTCATTGGCCTAGGATGTCTGAGGACACAAAAGAATTTTGTAAGTCCTGTGAAACCTGTCAAGCCAGTGGCAAGACAGGTGGCACTCCAAAGGCACCCCTTATCCCACTGCCTGTGGTTGGGGTTCCCTTTGAAAGGGTAGGGGTTGACATAGTTGGCCCCCTTGACCCTCCTACTGCTTCAGGCAATAGGTTTATCTTGGTGGTAGTGGACCATGCCACAAGATATCCTGAAGCTATTCCTTTAAGGACCACTACAGCTCCTGCAGTGGCAAAGGCCCTCCTGGGAATATTTTCCAGGGTGGGCTTCCCAAAGGAAGTAGTATCAGACAGAGGAAGCAATTTCATGTCTGCATACTTAAAGGCCATGTGGAAGGAGTGTGGTGTAACTTACAAGTTCACAACACCCTATCATCCACAAACAAATGGACTGGTGGAGAGATTTAATAAAACTCTCAAAGGCATGATTATGGGACTCCCTGAAAAACTCCGCAGGAGATGGGATATCCTTCTACCATGCCTCCTTTTTGCCTACAGGGAGGTACCCCAGAAAGGAGTGGGCTTCAGCCCCTTTGAACTTCTTTTTGGACACCCTGTTAGGGGTCCACTCACACTTGTAAAGGAGGGTTGGGAACAACCTTTAAAAGCTCCTAAGCAGGATATTGTGGATTATGTACTTGGCCTCAGATCAAGGATGGCTGAGTACATGAAAAAGGCCAGTAAAAACCTTCAGGCCAGCCAAGAGCTCCAGAAGCAATGGCATGATCAGAAGGCTGTTTTGGTTCAGTACCAACCAGGGCAGAAAGTGTGGGTCTTGGAGCCTGTGGCCCCAAGAGCACTCCAAGATAAATGGAGTGGACCCCACACAATTGTTGAAAAGAAGGGTGAAGTCACCTACTTGGTTGACTTAGGCACTGCCAGGAGTCCCCTTAGGGTGCTCCATGTCAACCGCCTGAAACCCTACTATGACAGGGCTGATCTCACCCTGCTCATGGCAACAGATGAGGGACAGGAAGAAGACAGTGATCCTCTACCTGATCTCTTCTCTTCCACAGAACAAGATGCTCTTGTGGAAGGTGTAGTTTTGGCTGATTGTCTTACTGCTGAGCAGAAAGATAATTGCATAAATCTCCTAGGACAATTTTCAGAACTCTTCTCCATTGTTCTAGGCACCACTTCTTGGTGTGAGCACACTATAGATACTGGAGACAGTTTACCTGTCAAAAGTAAGATCTATAGGCAGCCTGACCATGTCAGGGACTGCATAAAGCAAGAAGTTCAGAAGATGTTGGAACTAGGAGTGGTTGAGCACTCTGACAGTCCATGGGCTTCTCCTGTGGTACTGGTACCAAAACCCAATTCTAAAGATGGAAAGAAGGAAATGAGGTTTTGTGTAGACTATAGAGGTCTCAACTTGGTAACCAAAACTGATGCTCACCCTATACCCAGGGCAGATGAGCTAACAGATACACTGGCATCTGCCAAGTATCTAAGCACTTTTGATTTGACTGCAGGGTATTGGCAGATCAAAATGTCAGAAGATGCTAAACCTAAGACTGCATTTTCTACCATTGGAGGACATTACCAGTTTACTGTAATGCCTTTTGGTTTGAAAAATGCACTTGCCACTTTTCAGAGGTTGGTGAACACAGTCCTGCAAGGGCTGGAAGCTTTCAGTGCAGCATATTTGGATGATATAGCTGTCTTTAGCTCCAGCTGGGATGATCACCTGGTCCACCTATGGAAAGTTTTGGAGGCCCTGCAAAAGGCAGGCCTCACTATCAAGGCTTCAAAGTGCCAGATAGGGCAGGGTAAGGTGGTTTATCTGGGACACCTTGTTGGTGGGGAACAGATTGCACCACTTCAGGGGAAAATCCAAACTATTATTGATTGGGTTCCCCCTACCACTCAGACTCAGGTGAGAGCCTTCCTAGGCCTCACTGGGTATTACAGGAGGTTCATTAAGAACTATGGCTCCATTGCAGCCCCTCTTAATGACCTCACATCCAAGAAAATGCCTAAAAAGGTATTATGGACAGCAAACTGTCAGAAAGCTTTTGAGGAGCTGAAGCAGGCCATGTGCTCTGCACCTGTCCTGAAAAGCCCTTGTTACTCTAAAAAATTCTATGTCCAGACTGATGCATCTGAATTAGGAGTAGGGGCAGTCCTATCACAACTTAATTCTGAGGGCCAGGATCAACCTGTTGCTTTTATTAGTAGAAGGTTGACCCCTAGAGAAAAGCGTTGGTCTGCCATTGAGAGGGAGGCCTTTGCTGTGGTCTGGGCTCTGAAGAAGTTGAGGCCATACCTGTTTGGCACTCACTTCATTGTTCAGACAGACCACAAACATCTACTTTGGCTAAAACAAATGAAAGGTTAAAATCCTAAATTGTTGAGGTGGTCCATATCCCTACAGGGAATGGACTATACAGTGGAACATAGACCTGGGAGTAGCCACTCCAATGCAGATGGACTCTCCAGATATTTCCACTTAGACAATGAAGACTCATCAGGTAATGGCTAGTCTTATTGTCCTTCGTTTGGGGGGGGGGTTGTGTAGGAAAGTACCATCTTGCCTGGCATGTTACCCCCATTTTTCACTGTATATATGTTGTTTTAGTTGTATGTGTCACTGGGACCCTGGTAACCCAGGGCCCCAGTGCTCATAAGTGTGCCTG
The DNA here is from genome assembly GCF_031143425.1 of Pleurodeles waltl. Lineage (NCBI taxonomy): Eukaryota > Metazoa > Chordata > Amphibia > Caudata > Salamandridae > Pleurodeles > Pleurodeles waltl. The sequence continues at coordinate 1,000,376,369 of NC_090450.1, read as the reverse complement.
AATGTGTTACCTGTGTAGTGACTAACTGTCTCACTGAGGCTCTGCTAATCAGAACCTCAGTGGTTATGCTCTCTCATTTCTTTCCAAATTGTCACTGACAGGCTAGTGACCATTTTTACCAATTTACATTGGCTTACTGGAACACCCTTATAATTCCCTAGTATATGGTACTGAGGTACCCAGGGTATTGGGGTTCCAGGAGATCCCTATGGGCTGCAGCATTTCTTTTGCCACCCATAGGGAGCTCTGACAATTCTTACACAGGCCTGCCACTGCAGCCTGAGTGAAATAACGTCCACGTTATTTCACAGCCATTTTACACTGCACTTAAGTAACTTATAAGTCACCTATATGTCTAACCTTTACCTGGTAAAGGTTAGGTGCAAAGTTACTTAGTGTGAGGGCACCCTGGCACTAGCCAAGGTGCCCCCACATTGTTCAGAGCCAATTCACTGAACTTTGTGAGTGCGGGGACACCATTACACGCGTGCACTACATATAGGTCACTACCTATATGTAGCTTCACCATGGTAACTCCGAATATGGCCATGTAACATGTCTATGATCATGGAATTGCCCCCTCTATGCCATCCTGGCATTGTTGGTACAATTCCATGATCCCAGTGGTCTGTAGCACAGACCCTGGTACTGCCAGACTGCCCTTCCTGGGGTTTCTCTGCAGCTGCTGCTGCTGCCAACCCCTCAGACAGGCAGCTGCCCTCCTGGGGTCCAGCCAGGCCTGGCCCAGGATGGCAGAACAAAGAACTTCCTCTGAGAGAGGGTGTGACACCCTCTCCCTTTGGAAAATGGTGTGAAGGCAGGGGAGGAGTAGCCTCCCCCAGCCTCTGGAAATGCTTTGTTGGGCACAGATGTGCCCAATTCTGCATAAGCCAGTCTACACCGGTTCAGGGACCCCTTAGCCCCTGCTCTGGCGCGAAACTGGACAAAGGAAAGGGGAGTGACCACTCCCCTGACCTGCACCTCCCCTGGGAGGTGTCCAGAGCTCCTCCAGTGTGCTCCAGACCTCTGCCATCTTGGAAACAGAGGTGCTGCTGGCACACTGGACTGCTCTGAGTGGCCAGTGCCACCAGGTGACGTCAGAGACTCCTTGTGATAGGCTCCTTCAGGTGTTAGTAGCCTTTCCTCTCTCCTAGGTAGCCAAACCCTCTTTTCTGGCTATTTAGGGTCTCTGTCTCTGGGGAAACTTTAGATAACGAATGCATGAGCTCAGCCGAGTTCCTCTGCATCTCCCTCTTCACCTTCTGATAAGGAATCGACCGCTGACCGCGCTGGAAGCCTGCAAACCTGCAACATAGTAGCAAAGACGACTACTGCAACTCTGTAACGCTGATCCTGCCGCCTTCTCGACTGTTTTCCTGCTTGTGCATGCTGTGGGGGTAGTCTGCCTCCTCTCTGCACCAGAAGCTCCGAAGAAATCTCCCGTGGGTCGACGGAATCTTCCCCCTGCAACCGCAGGCACCAAAAAGCTGCATTACCGGTCCCTTGGGTCTCCTCTCAGCACGACGAGCGAGGTCCCTCGAATCCAGCGACACCGTCCAAGTGACCCCCACAGTCCAGTGACTCTTCAGCCCAAGTTTGGTGGAGGTAAGTCCTTGCCTCACCTCGCTGGGCTGCATTGCTGGGAACCGCGACTTTGCAAGCTTCTCCGGCCCCTGTGCACTTCCGGCGGAAATCCTGTGTGCACAGCCAAGCCTGGGTCCACGGCACTCTAACCTGCATTGCACGACTTTCTAAGTTGGTCTCCGGCGACGTGGGACTCCTTTGTGCAACTTCGGCGAGCACCGTTTCACGCATCCTCGTAGTGCCTGTTTCTGGCACTTCTCCGGGTGCTACCTGCTTCAGTGAGGGCTCTTTGTCTTGCTCGACGTCCCCTCTCTCTGCAGGTCCAATTTGCGACCTCCTGGTCCCTCCTGGGCCCCAGCAGCGTCCAAAAACGCCAAACGCACGATTTGCGTGTAGCAAGGCTTGTTGGCGTCCATCCGGCGGGAAAACACTTCTGCACGACTCTCCAAGGCGTGGAGGATCCATCCTCCAAAGGGGAAGTCTCTAGCCCTTGTCGTTCCTGCAGTATTCACAGTTCTTCAGCCTAGTAAGAGCTTCTTTGCACCAACCGCTGGCATTTCTTGGGCATCTGCCCATCTCCGAGTTGCTTGTGACTTTTGGACTTGGTCCCCTTGTTCCACAGGTACCCTCAGACAGGAATCCATCGTTGTTGCATTGCTGATTTGTGTTTTCCTTGCATTCTCCCTCTAACACGACTATTTTGTCCTTAGGGGAACTTTGGTGCACTTTGCACTCACTTTTCAGGGTCTTGGGGTGGGTTATTTTGCTAACTCTCACTATTTTCTAATAGTCCCAGCGACCCTCTACAAGGTCACATAGGTTTGGGGTCCATTCGTGGTTCGCATTCCACTTCTGGAGTATATGGTTTGTGTTGCCCCTATCCCTATGTTTCCCCATTGCATCCTATTGTAACTATACATTGTTTGCACTGTTTTCTAAGACTATACTGCATATTTTTGCTATTGTGTATATATATCTTGTGTATATTTCCTATCCTCTCACTGAGGGTACACTCTAAGATACTTTGGCATATTGTCATAAAAATAAAGTACCTTTATTTTTAGTATAACTGTGTATTGTGTTTTCTTATGATATTGTGCATATGACACTAAGTGGTACTGTAGTAGCTTCACACGTCTCCTAGTTCAGCCTGAGCTGCTTTGCTAAGCTACCATTATCTATCAGCCTAAGCTGCTAGACACCCTATACACTAATAAGGGATAACTGGGCCTGGTGCAAGGTGCAAGTACCCCTTGGTACTCACTACTAGCCAGTCCAGCCTCCTACAAGGGGTATGCAATTTTTAAATGTTAAATTTAGAATTGTGAGTAAATTAAAATGAAAAGTCACCTTAGTCATCCAGATAACTTTTCATTTCAATGTACAGACATTTAAAACATTTGTTAAACATCTTTTTGATCACAGCTAAATTACTGAGTTAACTACACTCCAATCACAACACTTCACTCAGGAACTGAAAGGGACAATTTAGCATGTGTTTAAAAAACATAAGTTAGTTATAAATAAACTTTCCATGATAACATGCACCTGTTCCTCTGGGTTCCCATACAGCTAGCAATAAAGTGGCAGGACCTCCATGGTCAGCAGTTCCAACTCCACAGCTGAGAAATTAGGGGCCTATCACCTGCTTTGCCTGGCATTGTGGCTTCCAGAGGTCGGTAACTGCAGCAAAGGGGAAGGTGGGGGGTGTTGTTGGCTGCAGTGATGAGGCAAGTGAGCTTTTTTCATAATGCCGCATATATGTACACGATGTGCGCAATCGTCAGCTGAGATAGAGCTATTGGCTTTCATACATGGTCACCACACACATTAGCCTATGGCTCTATCTGTCATTGAGCTTTACAACCACTACATGGGCAAATTCCGTTGATGGTTTGTAAATGACCTGAACGCAAGGTCAGGTGGCTACAAGTTTAGAATGTGGACCAGTGTATTTTTAAATGTTAAGTGAGTCACCACCACTCAAAATTGTGGCTAGTTTGTTTACACATGCAAAATGCATACATTAATGTTTTTTTGTTACATTTGAAAAAGTAAAATTTAATTCAACACTCTGTTTAAATATGATTGTGACATGGTTTATTTTTTACTTCCATTGACAGAATTTTGGGAAAGAAAAATAAAAAAATATAATGTGTAAATAATACATTTAAAATGTATTTACACATTATTTTTTAACAAAGATCAGACATGTAGAAAATTGTTATTCTAAGTTACAACATCACTGAAAATGACGTGTACATATATGTCACAAAAATATATGGAATTTAACAAAGGCATGAGATGTGTGTTGATTATCAAAGTATAGTTTCGCAATTTAAATTGATATTTCTCTCTTTTCTTAAAAGAAGACATATGAACTCAGGGACAGATAGAAGATGACATTTCCAAGTATTTATCCCATTACCATACATTGCCACTATGGAAGAAAGGGATATTATAAAAAAAATAACATAGACAAACCATTCCTGATTTTTGCCATCCGCTGGAGCCAGATCTTCTGCCTCCCAATAGGAACCCCACAGCAAGAACACCAATAGTGAGAACCATGGCAGTACTTAAGTTTGTGGCCACACATCCCTCCAATACACTGTGGCAATATCTGGAGGCATGTCACAAACATGTTTCAGTGGTGTGCTACAAGAAGTCCTTTCTTCAATGATGAGACACATCAACAGCTTCATGCAGTTTGCACAAGATAATAATTTTGCAAATATGAAGGGGAAATGTTATGCTTTGGGTGGTATACTACATGTGGTTGGAGCAATTGATAGCACACATATTGTCTGAGTGCCATCACAATCCAGGGAACTGGTCTACCACAACTGGAAGAACTATAATTCCATTCAATCAATGTGCAAGTTGTCTGCTTACCTGATTTGTACATCTCAAGCACGTGTGCTTACTTCCCAGGTCCAGCACATGATTCCTTTGTACTACCAAATGGCAGCATAACCCCACAAATGTCACGACTTGGACCTGAGAGGGCCTGTCTTATTTGTAAGCACAATCCATCAATATGAATATTTGGTTAAGTTCTAGTTTAAGTATGTACAATGGGATCAGATCTTTTTGTTCAATATATTTTTTCTTTCATGTAGGAGACTCAGATTATCCTAACCAACCATGTTTGTTATCACCACTGAGGAATCCAACAACAGCAAGAGAAGTCCACTTAAATGAGGTCCCTGGAAGACATGAAGGCCAATGAAGAGAGTTTTTGGTCTCCTGAAGGCCAGATTTTGCTGCCTCTATGAAACTGGTGTAGCCCTCCTCTACTCCCCTGACAAGGGTCCAAAATCGCCATGGCCTCCTGCATGTTGCACAACAAAGCCCTGCGCTGGAATATCCTAATCATCGTAGAGGATGAAGACCTTGATGAGCCACTTGGTGAGGCTGTTGAAATGGCAAATTAAGATGATAGCCTTGAAGGGGAAGGAACTGACATACCCTTTAATACTATGTACAACTTCATCACATGATTGTAAGTATATCTTTAACTAATGTTACATTCAATGCCCAAAGAACTTGTAATATGAACAGCATATCAGTCTGTGCTGAAAATGTTTTGGGATGGGTAGTTTTGGAAATTCCAGGGCAAAAATGATTGTTGATGAAATTTAACTACTGGGTTCATTTACATTGTTTACCTTTGATCGTTCTAAGTAAATGTGTGCTCATTATTTTTTATTTATTTATTTTTCACTATGTCATCTTCATTTGGAAATTTCAAAGTTGTGACATTTGCTCTTATATGCTGCTGCTGTAAAGTACGAAGGAGACATGGGTTGATCCTGTGAAAAACACACACACTTTGGATGTACATATCTTGTCAAAGACAACTTGTAAAAGTGATTGACTAGAGGTGTATGCGAGTTAAATATTTACACTTATTTTCTCTTGAATGTTGCCACCAAGGCAATAATTGCTGCTTATTTTGCTCTGACTGCATGTGTAAGTTGAGCCATAGCATATTAATCTTCTTTCACACTTTCAAAATCCTCATTTTATGTTACGTTTATGAAGCTGTTGATGTGTCTCATCACTGTTGAAAAAAACGTATGTGGCACACCACTGAAAGATGGTTGTGACATGCCACCAGATACTGCCACAGAGTATTGGAATGATCATGTGGTCACAAAATTGTGTACTGCCATGATTCTGACTATTGGTGTTATTGATGTGGAATTCCTATTGCGAGGCAGGAGGTCTGGCTCCAGCTGATGGCATAAATCAATTATAAGTTGCCTATTAAATCTGTTTTAGGTGATTATATACCATTCTTCCATGGTTTCAAGGTCTGGTAAAGTAAAAACAAAAGTGGCACAGACTATTATGTTTATGCATGTGTTCCGTCTTTTCCATTGTTCTAACTATCCTTGCTTTCTAATGTATGAAATGAATACATTGAGATTTGTGGTGTTTGCTATTTTCTACTGTTTTTGAACATGGGAGAAACATTATCCAAATCTAAAAATTTTGGGAGGTTGAAAATTGTTTTGATTATTTGCATTTTTAAAATAATGATGGAAGGAAGTAATAAAAAAAAGTAAATACCTTACGAAATAAAACACCAGGCCTTGACTTTGTGTTTTTAGAATGTATTTTACAAACACAAATAAACTGATACAGGATGAAAACCAAATAAAATTAAATCATGGTGAAAGGAACTAATATTTTGGAGGCAAAATAGTTTGAAATCCAATGTACAAAATACAATTGTCATCTAAAAAGGTAAATGGGTCTAGAATATAGTCCACAGAGGGAATGGTTGTCACACGCTAGAGAAAATTAGGTTCTTTGTCTCTTGCTGGTGGAGGTGGAGGTCTTGCCATTCTCTCCTGCTGGTCCGGATGAGTGTCCCCTCCTAGGGGTGGGTGGTAGAGGGACGTTCCACAGTTGCAGGGACTGAGATAGTTGCACATGTATCTGCTTGTGGCGGAATCTGCATTTCTGTGTCTGAGGCAGGTGTAGTCAGCCCAGATGTTGTAGGGCTACAGAAAGGGATAGATCTGCTGGGAAAGCCCTGCACATACGGTGGTAAATGTCAAACAGCACTCCAGTCAGGGAGCACAAATTTGAGTTTAGAGTCTGCATCTCTACATTGTGCTGCCTCTGCAACTACTAAATGTCTCAAAGCTCTGTAAGGACCTGGCCCATCATGTCTTGAGACTGATGTAGGGATGTCAAGAGTTTTTCAATGGTGGTCTGGATGACAGTGAATCCAGTGGCCTCACTTTGCTGGCCCACAGATTCCCTCCCACGTACTCTTCCCCCACTACCCTATTACAGTGTGCCCCATCCACTGGGTCCTGGCTGAACTGGAAGTGGCAGTGGTAATGTTGGCTGAATAGCAGCCAGTATTGGTAAGCACAACATTGGGGTGATGTTTCTTTGGACACAGAAAGTGGAGGTGTCCATGGCTGAGATGCTGTAACAGCTGGGGAGCAGGTGTAGATGTGGGATGGGAGAGGCTCACTGTAGCTGTCTGCCCAGACAGACCAGATGGACCAGACAGCTCACCATCATCTGAAGTTGCAGGGGTGGAGTCCTCACTAAAGGCCTGATCCTGGTCTGGAGTGAAGGTATCCTCACTTGCAGAAGGTTGTCCATTTACTCTGGGTTTAGGACGCAATATGAATTCCAAGAAATAAAATGGTAAGTATATGGATTATGCATCAAATGTGTTTTAAGCTACAAAGGAAGCAAACTAAAACTATTAAATTGTTATTTATTGTATGTTTATACCTTTCAGGTTTATTTGTAACTAACCAAACATTATACATTACACACATACTAACTTTAAAAAAAGGCACATGAAGAGAGGTCCTGAAAAGAAAAGGATCTGTAGGAAGTGTAGAGGAGAAATAAGAAGTTAACCATTCCAAGGCCTAGGAGGCTACAATTCAGACTGTTATTCAACCTAGTCAGATTAATGGCATTGGCCACATCAACTTTGCTAAGTAAAGTTATTTTCATTATTACTTATATTACACATACAACATAACATGATATGAAATATTTAAGTCAACATACTTTGAGTTGTAAAACCAATTACATCACTTCAATGAAATGACAAGAAAGTGACAACATGAACAGTTACATGTACAAAAACACTTTTTAATTATTACATAAAATGTGGTTTGAGAAATGCCTGACATTTTGACACCTATGCATATATTGAAGTAAAGGAAGAACAATCAACATAACATTGCCTACATATTTTCCACTCAAAAACAAGGCATTGTGGCAGTTGTAGTCCTTTCAGTTTGACATTGCTAACACCTTGAAAATTGTAAGTTGAACATTCCTAGTTTGATTAATGCAGTGAAGATGTACACACATTTACAAAATTATGACGTATGTGAAATTTGTTGAAGGTGAAAGGTGAAAAAAACTTACAAGCACCATACCTTATTGGCATGATGGCTGTTGTTTTCAACCTGTTATCTTAACTACAACAAAATATATTCAAACAATCAAACAAACAATCAAATACAAGAAATGATCAGTGAAGAACAACACACATATTGCCCGCCAATGTTGTCCAGTAGTAAAAGAAGTAATGACTCAATATTGGCTAATAATTTGATGATGACAATAGGTTTGTGATTTTTAAAATTGTACATATTTTTTATAAAGGTGTAAAACACATTATATCCAGCTAACCTCAGGTACAAAAACTACATTTATGTTTAGTAAGACATAAATTAGTCTAACTTACCAGTCTTGACTCCACAAGGGACTTCTGTCAAGCCTTCAGAATGTATGATCTTCAAGACCTTATCCTCCCTGGGAAAAAGTTGTAATGGGGGCTGGGAGAACCACCACAAGTCCTCTGTGCATCCAGGTGATGCTTGGAGGCCAGTGAATGTACGTTCCTCCACAGGTAATTTCACCTGTTCCTAATTTCCTCCTGTTTGTGCTGGTTATTTTCTACAGCATTCCCTCTTTAACCTGGGCTCCAATAAATTGTGGCTCTACTCTAAAGATCTCATCCACCATGACTGATAATTCTCCCTCTGTAAAACTGGGATTTCTCCTCCCTACCATTATGAGTAAATATAAATAATTTAAGTAGTGGTCCACAAGTTAATGTAAAATTAAAAACATTATATAAATGAAAAATGATTAGAGGAAGCTAAAAAATAAAATAACCTGACTTCTGAGTGGCAAATTCTTCAGCAAAATGGTGTTCTGCAATGGAATGGCAAAGGATCATGGTGTGATATGGAGGGTATTTTATTATGTGGTATGCAGGTGTTTACAATTGGTCAATAAACATCAGGTGTGTGTTGCAGGCATCCATCCAATGTCCACAGACATTGTACAGTGTTGAATGGGTCCTGTGACAGACTCCCGCCTTCAGGAATCTGCCACCATAACTGTGGAATCTAAATATGGTTGGTGCTATTTTGTCACCCTGATGGCGAGCACTGATATCTGCAGCTTCGGCAGTGGTAAACAGCTTACTTGTCAGACTTCACTCTGTCAACGCAGATGGAAGGTCAGCCATCATGCATCTCAATACTCTGGTCAGAATTCCGTCAACTTGGCAGAGTACTTGAAACCGCCATCACAGCAGGATGACAGGACTCACGCCAAGATCTAAATCAAGCGCTATGTAATGAGTCATGTTACATGTGCAGACCCTGGGAGCACCCAAGTCCAAAGTAGTAGAATGGTGAGAGAATCTCCAAATGTATTCTGTAGAAAATGTTTCTTTTTTCTTGCCTCTTGTTTTTGAAAAGCCTTCATACATGCTTTCATGTGGTGAATGTATGAAATCCACTGTTTATAACCCTATATAAGAATCTTATATGCAAAATAGGAGACACCCTTCCCCATTCTTAGAAGGGGAATTATGTTGGCTTTCCAGTAGCACTTTACTGAGTTCTTTGCTGTATTGCTTAACATTTGTCTGATCATTGAACTAATTGATTGATGGCCCAGCTTATGCATTTCTGTACCTAATATTCTTTTAGTAAATGTTTAAGCTTTAGTACTACTTCTCTGTCGTTCTTTAAGCAGAGATGCTTCCAATGTAATATTCCATGTGTAAGATTTACCTAAAAGGGAGACGGATCACTAAAGTCTGATAGGGACTACACCGTTCCCGGTCCAAGAGTTGGTGCATGTAAGAGGGTAAATCAATCAGTCAATTAAATCATATTTGTAGAGTGCAGCTTATCACCTGGTATCCAAGTGCTTTGCTGCAGGCCTCATTCAAAGAGCCAGGTCTTTATCCACTTTCTGAAGTTGGTCAGTGAGGGCAAGGTGCAGAGGTGGAGGGGGAGTGTGCTCCAGGCTTTGGTGGCGAGATGGGAGAAGGACTGTCCTTCTGGTGCTGCAGTGATATACGTGGGGGATCAAAGCCAGGGCAAGGTGTGCGGAGCGAAGGTTCCTAGAGGGGTGGTGGATGTGTAGCTGGTGGTTCAGGAATGCAAGTACCTGATCATAGAGGGCTTTGTAGGCATGGGTCAGGCGCTTTGAATTGGCATCTCTTCTGGACCGCGAGCCAGTGGTGGTCTCTCAGGTGCTGAGAGATGTGGGTTCTCTTGGGTAGGTTAAGGATCACTCTGGCAGCTGCTCTCTGGATCGAGTGGAGTCCTTGCATGAGTTCGGTGGGGGTGCCTGTATAGATTGCATTGACCTAGTGCAGTCGTCTGGTAATGACAACATGCGTTACTGTCTAACTCGTGTTGATTGGAAGCCCCTTGAAGGTTTTGTGGAGCATGCAGGGCATGTGGAAGAAGGCTGCAGAGACAGCATTTACCTGTCATTTCATGGAGAGTTTGCTGTCTAGGATGATGCTGAGGTTGTGGGCGTGGTCTTTTGGTGTGGTGTAGGTCTGAGTTCCGATGACCACCAGGAGACATTCCAGAGGGCAGTGTGTTTGCCGAAGATGAAAACATCTGTCTTGTCCGTGTTGAGCTTTGGGCAGTTGTCCCTCACCCATACTGAGACATCCTTCATGCAGTTGTAGAAGTTGACACTTCAAGTTGGGTCGGCAGAAAGCGATAGGACTAGCTGAGTGTCGTCGGCATAGGAGATTATGTTGATTTTGTGCCTTCTAACGATGTCTGCAAGTGGGGTCATGTATATTCTGAAAAGAGTGGGGCTGAGTGATGGGCCTTAGGGCATGCCTCATGCGATGTGCTTGGCTTGTGCTGTGAAGGGGGGATGCAGACTTTCTGGGTGTGTCCTGTGAGAAAGGATGCCATCCATCTGAGCGCATCGTCTGGTATTCCAATCTGGCCTAGGTGATTGATGAGAGTGTGGTGTGAGACAGTGTCAAAGGTGGCGGTGAGGTCAAGCAGGATCAGGGTGGCTGATTCGCCTCTGTCGAGTAGGGTGCTGATGTAGTTAGTTGCGGCAATCAGAGCGGTCTTTGTGCTGTGATTGAGAGGGATCTAGCGAATTGTTTTTTTCCAGGTGGTCGATTAGTTGGAGGTTGATGGCTTTTTCCAGTACCTTGGTGGGGAATGGGAGCAGTGAGATGGGATGGTAGTTCTGGAGTTCGGTGGGGTCTGTGGAAGTGGTGTGTGAGGGCGTCGCAGAGTTCTCGCCAGTGGCTTATGGGCAGGTGAGCCCTCTGACGATTGTGAAGAGTTCCTTGGTTTGGTTGGCACTGGGGTCAATGCGATTGGTCAGGGTCTCTCTCTTTCCTGCTTTGATCTGTTGCTGTTATTCATTGAGGGCTGATTTGAAGGTGGCTCTCTCAGTGCGGTTCTTGCTGGTGCACCACCTTCTTTGCAGCTGTTTGCACTTGCGTTTTGATGTGCTGAGTTGCTGGGTGTACCAGTTGCATGGAGTCGGTTACTAGTTGTTTGAGGCCGATGTTGCCCAATTTTCCAGGAGGTCAGTGGAGTTGGTGTCAGTGGAGTTGTCCAAGTGAAAATTGAGGTCTCCAAGGGAGATATAGTGTTTGGATTTGATGGTGAGCGGAGTGATGAAATTGGCAATGGTTTTGCTTAGTCCGGTGAGTGTTCCTTGCGGTCTGTAAGCAAGGTGACTTTGATGGTGGTGTTGTCACTGAGAAGCTGGAAGTTCATGTGTTTCATGATTGATGTGGTTTTGTCGTAGGTGATGGTGCAGGTGATTGTGTCCTTGTGTATGATGCCTGTGCCGCCTCCATGTCTGTTTGCGCTGTTGGGGTGTTTGATCTTATATCCGCTGGGTGTTGCTGTGGTGATGTCTAGGTTCGATGTTGGTGTGAGCCACATCTCCGTGATTAAGATTACATCACGGGCGATGGTGGAAGTGGTGTCCCAAATTTCGGTGGCATGTTTGCAGAGTGATGGGATATAGTTTTACACTGACAAATGGCTATTTTTCTGTTCTCCTCTGATGAAATGCCACATAGTGGTGGCACCCTAGGACTACCACCTTACATGGTCTTATGGAATCACCTAGAGTCAGACATACACATCCCTTTAACACTGAAGGATTGAATTAGGGAAACAGTACATTGATTAAAAAACTCAGGCTTAGAAATAAATCATGACATGTTTTGGGGCAGGTTTTAATACCTGATAGCATAGATTCCTGAGGGTTTTATGATAACTTCCTATCAAGTCCTTGAACAACATCATAAAGTCCAAGCACAATTTCTAGAAACTGCGATTGGATTTAGAGCTCTGTTTTTTACCTGATAGCCTTAGGATGAGATTCTCCCCAACATTTTGCCTGCTTCCTCCATTTTCTGACCTTGTTTTTGCTGGTGTTATGAATCTGTGCACTTTACCACCGCTAACCAGTGCTAAAGTGCTTGTACTTTCCCCCATAAATCATTGTAACACGGATCTAGCCCCAAATGGCATATTTAATTTTGTTGGACATGGCCCTTTTTACAGGGTCATCCCTATATTTTTTGCCTTCCTCTTTCTATTTTTTCTGACCTCTTGTTGTTGGCTCTCGGACTCTGAGCACCTTGTTACTGCTGGTCAGTGGTAGAGTGCAGGTGCGATCCCTTCTAAACTTGGTATGATTGGCTTACACCTAACTGGCATATTTAATTTACCTGTAAATCTCTTGTACAGTGGTATCCCTATTCCCAGGGCATGTAAATTAAATGCTATTAGTGGGCCTGCAGCACTGCTTGCACCATCCACAGAAGTAGCCTTTCAATCCTGTCTCAGGCCTGCTAGCGCAAGGCCTGTGTGCGCAGTTTACTGTCACAGGGACCTGGCATCTAAATTTACTTGCCAGGCATGGAACTCCCCATTTGCGACATGTAAGTCAACCATAAGGTAGGCCCTTGCTAGCCCTATGGGCAGGGTGCTATGTATGTAGAAGACAGGACGTGTGCCTGGTTGCGTGGCCTGTCCTGGTAGTGACAAACAGCCTATTTGGTTTCTCACTGATGTGAGTCCTGTCTTGCTCATAGTATTGCATTGGAAATGCCCTACCTTATGTCTAGGTGGTATTGTCTGATCTATGAGGGGTAGTGTAGGCATGTTTGGTATGGTTGTAATGGTAGTGAGGAATGCTGCTTACTGGTGTAGGTGGAATTTTATTACCATTATAGGAATGCCACTTCCAGAAAGTGAGCATTTCTCTGTTCTCATGACTGTTATTTTCAGCTTGACTCCAATCCACATCTGGGGCAGAGTGACATTTGGGCTTTGTGCATACTTCTCAGGCAGCCTGAACACAAGGAGGGTGGAAGTGTCGCAGAGGTACATCTGCATATTGAATGGTCTTCCTGGGCTGAGAGAAGGAGAGGTGCATTTGTAAAGGCTGTGCCCTGGCCTCACACAAAGGGCTCCTTTACCCGTACTGATTTCTGGAGGCTGTGCTGCAGGAGAGAGGGGACACTCCTAGAACAAGTTAGGACTGGTTGGAACCTCGTCTCCCCCTTTTGTAATAGTTGTGCAAAACTGAGTATAAGTACAGGGGGTTTTCCCCATGCTACAGAGACACTAATGGACTACTGAACTGGACACAGAATGCTGCTAAAGGCACGAGAAGCAGGGCTCTAGCACATCTGAGCACATTCCGCGGAGTGTTCCCAGGGCACAGGAGAATACCTATTGGTGTCCCTGGGGCACAGGCAAACACCTGCTTTGGTGCTTTACCACTGCCACCCATAACTGCAGTGTTCGGCCGGGAGGCGAAGTGGCATCGGAGAGCGCTGCCGGCTGGACAGGTGAGAATGCTTGACAGCCTGAGAGGGCTCAAAGGCTGGGCCGCATTGTTGTGAAGGAGGTGCGCAGCCTCCCAGGATGCGGGGAGCCGCGCGCACCTCCGGACCTCACCAGACAGGGTGGGAAGCCTCAACAGAGGCACCACCCAGCCAAGGGTTATTTGTTTAAGGTACCCCCCATTTGAGTAGTGGGTTTGCCTCCCGCAAAGGTGCAGGCTTTTCCTTTCTATACTCCTCCCACCAGAGTATTACTTGGGGTTGCAGGGGCCTTGTTTTCTTGGGGGCAGTGATTCGCTGGACAGATGGAAGCCTCAACGGAGGCCCTATCCCACTGGGGGTTATTTTGAGCCTCTCAGGAATCAGAGCACAGGAGCTACGGGATTGGGAAACGTACGTCTCCGTTTGCCCTATGTCTTGATAGCCCTGATAATCTGATGATGCTGGCTTGTGCCATATAGGAATGTGTGATTTTATGTGCATTCAAGATGATGCCATGAGCTTTTCTGATGTTTTATTTTTATGAGCTTCACGATGTTGGTTTGGCATCGATGATGATGAGTTTACTGTGCCATGAGCATTTTTGGTGGTATGTGTTTTATCATGACGTGCATTTTAGTAACAATGACAACCTGAGTACTGCTTATGTTGCAGGATAACCAGTAATTTATGTGTTTTAAGTGAGTAATGTAGGAAAGTACCATCTTTCTTGGCATGTTACCCCCAATTTCTGCATGTTTGTCAGTATGTTTTACCTGTCTCACTGGGATCCTGCTAGCCAGGACCCCAGTGCTTATAGTTTGTGGCCTATGTGTGTGTTGTCAGTATGCTTAACTGTGTCCCTGAAGTTCTCCTAACAAGAACTCCAGTGCTTATGCTCTCTCTACTTACCAAATGTGTCATTATAGTTTAGTGACTCCATAATTCAATTCTAATTGGCACACTGGACCCCCCTTATAAGACCCTAGTATATGGTACCTAGGCACCTAGGGCATTGTGGTTCAAGGAGATCCTTATGGGCTGCAGCATTTCTTTTGCCACCTATAAGGAGCTCGGACAAACCTTTCTTCAGGACTGCCACTGCAGTTTGAGTGAAATAGTGCCCACACTATTTCATAGCCATTTTCACTGCACATAAGTAACTTATAAGTCACCTATATGTCTAACCTTCATTTACTGAAGGATAGATGCAAAGTTATTGTCTGTGAGGGCACCCTTGCACTAGCAAAGGTGCCCCCACGTTGTCCAGGGCCAATCCCCAGGACTTCGTGAGTGCGGGGAGACCATTACATGCGTGCACTACATATATGTCAATACATATATGTAGCTTCACAATGGTAACTCAGAATATGGCCATGTGAGGTGTCTAAGATCATGGAATTGTCCCCCCATTCCAAATCTGGTATTAGGAGGGCAGTCACATGCACCCTGGGGGCTCCACCATGGACCCCCAGTACTGCCAAACCAGCTCTATGTGGTTTCCACTGCAGCCCCAGCTGCTGCCACCTTACAGACAGGTTTATGCCCTCCTGGGGACTAAGCAGCTCAATACCAGGAAGGCAGAATAATGCATTTCCTTTGGGAGAGGGGTGTTACACCCTCTCCCTTTGGAAATAGGTGTTACAGGCTTGGGAGGGGTAGCCTCCCAGAGTCTCTGAAAATGCTTGCATAAGCCAGTCTACACCAGTCCAGGGACCCCCAGTCCCTGCTCTGGCGTGAAACTGGACAAAGGAAAGGGGAGCGACCACTCCCCTGTCCATCACCACCCCAGGGGGGGTGACCAGAGCTCCTCCAGAGTGTCCCTAGCGTTAGCCATCTTGGATTCCAAGGTGTGGGGACCCTCTGGAGACATCTGAGTGGCCAGTGCCAGCAGGTGATGTCAGAGACTTCGCCTGCTAGGTGTATACCTGGGTAGGTAGTCAGTCCCCCTCTCAGGACTATTTAGGGTCTCGCCTCTGGGTGTTTACTCAGATTCAGCTTGCAAGACTCCTCCAGGAATCCTCTGCATCCTCTGCTTCAGCTTCTGACCGTCGGATCAACCTCAGACTGCTCCAGAAACCGCTGTAACTGCAACTAAGTATCCAGGACGGCTCCTGTGACCTGCAACTTCAGCTCCAGCCAGCATTTGCAACAGTTTCCAAGGTGTGCATGCTCTCAGGACTGCCTGTCTTCACCCTGCACCAGAAGGACTGAAGGAATCTCCAGTGGAGTGACACAGTCACTTCCCTGCTTCTGCAGGCAACCTTCTGTAATGATGACTGGTACTCTGGGACTCCTCTCCTGATGACGAGCATGCTCCCTGGAACACAGGTGGTGGACCAAAGTGACCCAGACTGTCCAAGGGTCCAGCTGTCCAATTTTGGTGGAGGTAAGAGCTTGCCACCCGTGCTGCGATAGTACCCCTGTGCACCACGTCTTCTCCAGCTCCTTGGGCTTCTGTGCACTTCTTCCAAGAATCCTTCATGCACAGCATAGCCCAGGTCCCCAGCACTCCATCCTGCAATGAACAGCTCCCTGAGTTGTTTTCCGGCAGCGTGGGACCTTTCTGTATAGTGCTGCAATGACTGCACTTTGCATCTTTTTTGTCCCTGTGTTCTGGGACTCCCATGGGTGCTGCCTGGTCTTCTGAGGGCTTTCTGAAGTGCTGAGAGCCCCCTCTGTCTCCTCAGTCTGAGTTGAGACCCCCAGGTCCCTCCGGGTTCCAGGCAGCTCATTTTTGATACAAACAGCATACTTGCTTGAACCAAGGCTTGTTGGCAGAATCCAGTGACGCAAACAACCTGCATCCAACAACTCAACGTGGGGCATCACCTGCACCAAGCAGGTATCCACAGCCACCTTCTTTGGTGCTCTTCTGTACTTTTCTTCTTACCGGATAATCCACTTTTGCACCATCTTCTATGTTGGCAGGGGCTCATGTCCTTCCTGGACTCTTCTTCGATTTCTGGACTTGGTCTCCTCTCTCCACAGGTCTTCAGGTCCCGGAATTAATCATTTGTTGCTTGTAGATTTGCTTGGTTCTTGCAAAATCTCTTATCACGACTTGTAGTGTGTCCTGAGGAAACTTGCTGTACTTTGCTCCTGCTTTCCTGGGCTCTGGGGTGGGGTACTTTACTTATCTTTGGTGTTTTCCTACACTCCCAGAGCCCCTCTACACACTACACTTGCCTAGAGGGGAATTCGTGATTCGCATTCAACTATTTTATTATATGGTTTGTGTTGCCCCTAGGCCCATTGTAATCTATTGTATTTTCTACTGTTTGCACTATTCTATAACTGTTCACTGATTTTGGTTACTAGTGTATATGCTGTGTATAATACTTACCTCCAGAAGGAGTATTGCCTCTGAGATATTTTTGGCCTTGTGTCACTAAAATAAAGTACCTTTATTTTTGGTAACACTGAGTATTGTTTTTTATTGTGTATGAGTACTGTGTAACAATAGTGGTATTGCAGGAGCTTTGCATGTCTCCTATTTCAGCCTAAGCTGCTCTGCTACAGCTACCTCTAGACAGCCTAAGCTGCTAGAACACTGCCTACATTTCACCAATAAGGGATAACTGGACCTAAGTACCTTAGGTACCCACTTCAAACCAGGCTAGCCTACTACAACTACTTCTGGTTTTTGCAGAGTAGTAATTGTGTAGTGTTCTAATAACTGCTTGGGTAGCAGGGTATTACTGACATGTGTTTGGCCTGATGATGTTTTGTACAATACAGTTTAATTTTATATAACTTGGTGTTGTGTTTCCTTTATGGTGTATTTATTACGTCACATGTGTTGTGTGTGTTGTGCGATCGCTTTACACATAGTCTCTGGGATAGGCCTGACTGCTCATGCCAAGCTACCAAGGGGGTGAGCCGAGGTTATCTTGCGTATGTAACTCCCTCGCTCTGACTAGCGTGAGTGGGTTCTGCCTGGCTCAGGTGCATACCCTAGCCAACCAGAAACCCCATTTCTTTCAAATTTACTTATAGATCCCTAGTAAAAGTGCAGTACATATGCCCAGGGCCTATAACTTAAACGCTACTAGTGGGCCTGCAGCACTCATTGTGCCACCCACTCTGGTAGCCCCCTAACCGTAGCTCAGGCCAGCCATTGCAGAGCCTGTATGTGCAGTTTACTGCCATTTTGACTTGCCATTTAAAACCCTTTGCCAAGCCTTAGCCTCCCCTTTATGTCACATAAGTCACCCCTAAGGTGGGTCCTAAGTAGCCAGTAGGGCCGGGTGCTTTGTAAGTAAAAGGTAGGGCGTGTACTTTTAAGTTTTGCAGAACCTGGGAGTGAAAAACACCAAAATATGTTTTTCAGTACTGTGAGGCCTACTCCACTCATAGGTTAACATTGGTAATTCCTTAATACCCTTTTGAGCTGTAATTCCTAATTAGAATGGAGTCATTCATTCAAGTTTAATATCTTTAATATCTTTGGAATGGCAATGATAAATCCTCATTACTGGTAAAGTTGATTTTAGCATTACTATTTTTAGAAATGCCACTTATAGAAAGTGGGCCTTTCTCTGCTCCTACAGCTCTCTGTTTGCCTGCATCCTGTTTCCAATACATGTATTGGGTGGGTGACAGCTACACTTTGTGGATTTCCTCTAGACAGACACAAACACAGGAAGGTTATATGTGTGTGAGTACTCATCAACATTCTGATGACTCTTCTTGGGCAGGAAGGGAGGGGAGGGCTGACACACCTGAATAGACAGTGCCTGTTCCCACACAAAGGGCTGATTATCCCCTACTGATAGTCTGGAGCCAGGACTGGAAAGAAAGGACCTCTGTGCACTTCAAAGACCCTTCTTGAAATCTCCCCCACTTCAAACTGGGTATAAGTACTGGATGTGTGACACCTGAACTCCAGTACATGTCTGGAATGTGCCAGGAAGAAGGACTGCTGTGCTGTTTGAAGGACTGCTACTCTGCTGCATCGCTGTCTTGCTAGACTCTTGGCTGGCTGAGCTACCCTGCTGGCTGCTGTTTCCCGGCCCGGGTGAGAAGGACTGGACATGCACCACTTGAACCCAGAGTGACTGGAATGGCTAGTTGGCTAGCTTCCTGTTTTCTGAAGTCTCAGGGACACAAAAGACTTTCAGCAATCATCCTGTGGGCTCTGCCAACTGTGAGTCCCGCCCTGCCAAATGGTGCCAACCCAGTCCTGGGCCCATGGATTTGTTTTTTTTTTCTAGCTGCTCCTGCAAAGAACCAGGCATCAACCTTGTTGTGGAGATTGGAAGAGACGCATCGCCTTCGCCGTTGATGCTTCACCACCCCATTGTCGCTGCTGCCAGAATCGAGGAGACCGTATGTGATGCTATTAATTTTGCTTGACCAATGACTTTGTGTTTCACCACTGCGCATCTTAGTTGCTCAATGTTCACCAGTAGCACATTATATTTTTTGTCAGTTTAGCCGCCTATTGGCTTTGACATGGCATTAGCCATTACTTTCTGTATTCAGTTTAGCCGCCTATTGGCTTTGACATTGCATTAGCCATTACATTCTGTATTCTGCCTATTGGCTTTGACATGCTGTATTCAGTTCAGCTGCCTATTGGCTTTGACATGATATTAGACATTACATTTTGTATTCAGCTCAGCTGCCTTTGGCTTTGACATGATATTAGACACTACATTTTGTATTCAGCTCAGCTGCCTATTGGCTTTGACATGACATTAGACATTACATTTGATATTTAGGTTAGCTGCCTATTGCCTTTAACGTGGAGTTAGACATTGCAGTTGAAACATCCCAGATGTCTGTATTTTTCCAAGCTATGTTTTTCCACAAGATGAACCAAGATGTTTTCTTCACACTAGACTAGACCTGATAAGAGAGGGTACATTTGGTGTTTTCCTTTCTGCTTAGGCTTGGAGAAGTCTAGGAGATCTGGCCAGTCTCCATAGGCTTGCGTACTTTTCCCAAGTCTGAGAGGAGGGGGCACGCTTTTGTAGGGATGACTCGGGCTACAGAGATTTAGATTCGAATCTGCTTGACTTCGGGCTGGAACTTGGTGCCAGTTGCCAGTCTCCTGTGTGGGTAGATAATCTCTTTCTCGCAGTTGACCGGAGTCATCAACTTGCAGACCCCATAAAGACGAAGCTGTAAATAGTTTCTCACACGGTGAAGTATTTGTTTTACTTTGCATTATATATATATAACCTGCTGTGTACATTGCAACTGAGAAGTACTGTGACTCATTTGAATGTGTGCTTGAAATCTATTAATTTGTCTCTCACGAACTTGTGGGTGGGGAAGAATTAACAACAATAAAGGTCTTCTTTGAACTCAGAAGTGCATTCCAGATATGTTCTGTAAGCTCTGATACGAGATAAGAAGGAAAGCAGAACATTTTGGTACCAGAAGTGGGGCAGGGTCGAATTATAGATTTCTACGTGCACAATTTAAAAGTGTAATTGTTTTTTGTTGTTTAGAGAATTACAGAAGCACGGCAGACCATGTTTGAAAATGCATGTGTAGTTAAACTGCCTGATGGTGCTGTGAGAAACATGTTTTTTTGTTGTGATGAAGCATATTTAGAAAATGTGCCTTTTGGAAGCAATGATGATCCTTTTGTTGTTGACAGAAAGGTTTGGATACTTTTATCTGCTTACAGAGAAATGCAGGAGAAATGTAGGCAGTTGGAACATGAAAATTAGAATTTACGTGAGCAAATTAGCCAGAATACATTAATGCAAGATAATGCTGAAAGTTATAAAACTGTTGTTTTAGAAGAATCTGTCTTTTCCCATTCCAGTAATGAGGGGGTTAAGACAGCTTCGAGCCACTCCGAGCCTCTGTGTGAGCCAGGTTTTTTGGCACTCAAAGTGCATTCCTTAACTGATAACACGGAGAACGACGACGGAGCTCAGAATGTGATTTACGAGTTACTGTTGCAAAATGAAGTAAAACGGAAGATTTTAAAGTTTCTTACTGTTTGCATTAAGCCAGAGACACCGAGTTTCATTAGCTTGTTTGATTTTTGGAAACAGAATAGCCCTCATCTGAGTGAAATCCTAACACTTTGGTATATGGTCACTAGGAAAAATTATATGCAGCTGTGCGCTTGTGATTTGGCAAATGAAATAATTCAGACTTTAGGTTTCTGCGCAGTGCAAGAGGGAAACACTGATTTACATGTAAATCAAGAACAGGGGAAGAAAATAGTGCCCCTAGCTAGGATCATACACTGGATCTGGTACCTGCAAGACAGGGCTAGAGTACCACAGGTAAAAGAGTCACCAGTGAAATTGAGTGCACCATTTGAATTCGTGTCCACTGAGGATAAAAAGCATGTTTGTTTGACTAATGATTTATTGATTGAAATGTTATTTTCTGGCACAGGAGAAGGAACAGCGTTGTACAATGTGTGTCAGATTTTAAAGCAAGAGCTGCGTGAGATGTGTCGTTTTTACACTGATTCTTGGTTCATTGCCAATGGTTTAGCCGTTTGGTTTTCCACATGGCTTGTACCTAACTGGTTCAATTCCCTTGCAGATGTTAAAGAGAAAAATTCAGAGAGAGAAGTGTACACCCAGAATTCTGACTTAGTGGGGATGGCTAAGTGGGTGCACCAGAAATGTGAACAGCTGGGAGAAAAAGCCACTTACAGGTGGGCAGAGATGAGAGAAATGCACATTCCCCTAGATTTGATAAAAACTGTGCAGCACGCACAAGAGCAATCTGTCCCACAAGCAGTCACAGAGCAGTTGGGGAGAGGAAAGTTACCAGGACAGATATGGCAAATTGATCAGGTTTTAGGGGAAGTGATTGCTGCAGATTACCAAGGAGAAATCAAAATTATGCTGATAACTAGAAAAGAATCTGATTCATTCATACCAATTGGAGACAGAATGGCCCAAATTGGCAAAAGTGCAGTGAATGGAGGTTTGGTAAAGAAGGAGTCTGCCCCAGCCCTTCTGACAGTGCAAGAAAAGGGAAGCTGTGGTGCAGCAGATAAAAACCTCAGTGCTGAGGTATGGGTTGAAGCCCCAAGTGACCCTCCAGAACCTGCAGAAATTATAACAAAGGGCCCCAAAAACGTCCTGCTGATTATAAAACAGGGAAAGGAAGAGGAAGGGTACATTTTAAATGACAAATGTTATTTGCAAGAAAAGTCATACTTTTTTCTTTTGCAGATCCTACCACGTTTCGCCAATGTCCCTGAGTGTGCTGTGTGGTCCCCCTTCGGGTGTGTGCATGTGGGGTCGGGGAAAGGACCGAAACCCCAACCTGAACCTGACTGAGTACAGTACAAGCACCATGGATCCATTTTGCGCAAATGGCGCCTTCAGTTCAAGCTCAACTTGTTTGATTGCATTCTTCCACTGGAACTAAGCAACCTTAACAGCTAACTGTCTGTGTTTTCTCGTGTGGAACTCTGACTTTCACTTACCTTCCAGCAAACCTTTCAGGTGGACCGTGCACCTTTACATGAGTAGTACTCATGCTACATCAAATTGCTATTTTAGAGACACTATAATTTCATTCAGAGTATAAAAGTTTCAGTCTTTTCTGTGTAGATGTATCTGAGGTGAAAGGTTATGAGATGTATATTTTAATCCCCTTCCATTGCTTTACAGTGATTGATTTTATCATTCAAATCTGACTTGCTGATAATGTTTTTTTTTGTGCTGATGTTTTTTTTTTTTTTGTTTGAAACAAGAGATATGTGAAACAAAAATTCATTGGTCATAGGGTGGAATGTGATGCTATTAATTTTGCTTGACTAATGACTTTGTGTTTCACCACTGCGCATATTAGTTGCTCAATGTTCACCAGTAGCACATTATATTTTTTGTCAGTTTAGCCGCCTATTGGTTTTGACATGGCATTAGCCATTACTTTCTGTATTCAGTTTAGCCGCCTATTGGCTTTGACATTGCATTAGCCATTACATTCTGTATTCTGCCTATTGGCTTTGACATGCTGTATTCAATTCAGCTGCCTATTGGCTTTGACATGATATTAGACATTACATTTTGTATTCAGCTCAGCTGCCTATTGGCTTTGACATGATATTAGACACTACATTTTGTATTCAGCTCAGCTGCCTATTGGCTTTGACATGACATTAGACATTACATTTGATATTTAGGTTAGCTGCCTATTTCCTTTAACGTGGAGTTAGACATTGCAGTTGAAACATCCCAGATGTCTGTATTTTTCCAAGCTATGTTTTTCCACAAGATGAACCAAGATGTTTTCTTCACACTAGACTAGACCTGATAAGAGAGGGTACATTTGGTGTTTTCCTTTCTGCTCAGGCTTGGGAAGAGGAGAAGTGTAGGAGATCTGGCCAGTCTCCAAAGGATTGCGTAGTTTTCCTGAGTCTGAGATGAGGGGGCACGCTTTTGTAGGGATGACTCGGGCTACAGAGATTTAGATTCGAATCTGCTTGACTTCGGGCTGGAACTTGGTGCTAGTTGCCAGTCTTCCGTGTGGGTAGATAATCTCTTTCTCGCAGTTGACCGGAGTCATCAACTTGCAGACCCCATAAAGATGAAGCTGTAAATAGTTTCTCACATGGTGAAGTATTTGTTTTGCTTTGCATTATATATATATAACCTGCTGTGTACATTGCAACTGAGAAGTACTGTGACTCATTTGAATGTGTGCTTGAAATCTATTAATTCGTCTCTCACGAACTTGTGGGTGGGGAAGAATTAACAACAATAAAGGTCTTCTTTGAACTCAGAAGTGCATTCCAGATATGTTCTTTAAGCTCTGATACGAGATAAGAAGGAAAGCAGAACACCGTATCACCATTGATGACAGCGCGCTGCTGCTGTAAGACTAAGAGCACTGCATTGCCTACAGCGCTACATGTCATCCCCTCTGTGTGGCCCAGAATCAATACATCACTTTCATCATCCGTGTTTGAAATGGGGTCTCTGGTCAGTTTACACTCTGTCCAAGCAGAGACCCTCATTCTAGTCAGTGTAAGGGAGATACACCTA
This sequence comes from Pleurodeles waltl, assembly GCF_031143425.1. Lineage (NCBI taxonomy): Eukaryota > Metazoa > Chordata > Amphibia > Caudata > Salamandridae > Pleurodeles > Pleurodeles waltl. The sequence continues at coordinate 1,000,352,654 of NC_090450.1, read as the reverse complement.
GGATAAACCCTGCTCCCCCCCTGGGTAGCTAGGCACAAGTGGTCAGGCTTATCTCAGAGGCAATGTCTAAAGTATTTGTACAATCACACACAGTAACACAGTGAAAACACCACCAAAGGACTAGACACCAGTATACAAGCAAAATTCAAAGATTAAACTTCAATATAGCACTTAGAAACACAAATGCTTCAGTTTGGTGTTATCAAGGCGTCATGACGGAGTCATTCCCAACAATTCGACACCCCTGGCGCCGGTCATGGAGTTGCATGGACCCCCAAGTACAGTAGCTTGTGAAAATGAGGAAACGCGCTGGTGCACGGAGTCGAGGATCGAGGCGTTGCTGGATCCTGTATGGTGTCAGTTCCGGTGCTGCGGAGCAGAGGAGTGGAGGCATCGGTGGGAGGTGTCAGGTCCATGCTGCAGAGCTTTGGAGATGTTTGGGAGAAGCGTTGGTTCCTTATACTTCTGGCGGGGTCGATGTCTGACAGTCAAGACGTGGTGGGGTGACTTCACAGGGTCATGGTCATGCCACAAGGCTGCAGGCACCGCAGTGGTGTTCAGTGTCACGGACATCGGTGACACAGCACTTCAAAACTCACAGAGTCGTGGACTTCAGCAAGGCTGTAGAGGCGTCGGGCCTGCAGGTTCGGTCGGGGTCCTCGCACTACAGCGGGGACCACGCCTTCAGTTGCTGGCATTGTCTGATGTGGGTGCACTTTTCTTGGTTTTTCACCAGCTTCATCTTGCAAGGGCCCAGGGGCTGGATTAGGCACCACTTGGCAGGGTAGGTAGGAGTCTCAGCAAGAGAGTCCAGGTGCTGGCAGAGGAAGTCTTCGATGGCCCTGAGATTCAGAACAGGGGGCAATCTCAGTCCAAGCCCTTGGAGAAACTTCATGAGCACAATACACAGCAAAGTCCAGTCTTTGCCCTCTCTAAGGCAGAAATAGCAACTGCAGGCCAACCCAGCAAAGCACACACATGCAAAGGGGCAGTACTTCTCCTCCAGCTCTTCAGCTCTTCTCCTTGCAGTGGTTCCTTTTGATCCAGAAGTGTTTTAATAATCTGGGATTTTGGGTCCACTACTTATACTTCTTTCTGCCTTTGAAGTAGGTAAACTTCAAAGGAAAGTCTCTGTTGTTCACAAGGTCCTGACTTGCCCAGGCCTGGCCCCAGACACACACCAGAGCGTTGGAGACTGCATTGTGGGAGAACATGCACAGCCGTGTCAGGTGTGAGTGTCAGCTTCTCCCTCCCCACTGTCGCCCAGGAGACTCATCAGGATATGCAGGCTACATCCCAGCTCCCTTTGTGTCACTGTCTAGAGGGAATTCACAAACAGCTCAACTGTCAATCTGACCCAGACGTGGATTCCACAGGCAAGCAGAGGCACAGAATGGTTGAGCAAGAAAATGGCAACTTCCTAAAAGTGGCATTTTCAAACTGACAACCTAAAAACCCACTTTACCAAAAGGTGTATTTTTAAATTGTGAGTTCAGAGATCCTAACCTCAAAATCTCTATCTGCTCCCAATGGAATACTGCACTTAAAAGATATTCAAAGGCAGTCCCCATGTTAATCTATGAGAGAGATAAGCCTTGCAACAGTGAAACCCGAATTTGGCAGTATTTCACTGCCAGGACAGGTAAAACACATTAGTACATGTCCTACCTCTAACATAGCCTGCACCCTGCCACCTAGGACTTACCTTAGGGGTGCCTTACATGTACAAAAAGGGAAGATTTGGGACTGACAAGTGGGTAAACTTGCCAGGTCAATCTACCAGTTTCAAACTGCACACAAAGCCCCTCAGTGTCAGGTCTGAGCCATGGTTACAGGGCCACTCAGGTGGGAGGCACAATCAGTGCTGCAGGCCCACTAGTAGCATTTGATTTACAGGCCCTGGACACATCTAGTGTACTCTACAAGGGACTTACTAGTAAATCAAATATGCCAATCAGGGAAAAGCCAATTACACATACAGTTCAATCAGAGAGCACTCACACTTTAGTACTGGTCAGCAATGGTAAAGTGGCCAGAATACCAAAAACCAGCAAAAACAAAGTCCAACACATAGTTGCAACATAGGAAGCAGAGGCGACTATGCCAAGGATTCCAGGTCTAACACTCCAGATCGATGGCGATGCATCGCGTCACTGCTTTCCTTAGTGCGGATCCAGAACTGATGCATCAACATCATTGCACCAGTTGGAACTAGTGCACATCAAAGACCAAAGTACTCTTGCTCAGCGGACATTGCATGGTTCTTGTAACCGACCTGCGCTTCATGACGATCAGCCTGAACTTTTGTTTCTGGCCCAGTCTAGCGTGACTAGATACCCCAGGTTGGTGCTTTCTGATTCTATGACTACATATTGGATTTTTGTTGCCTTGGTCTTGTTTTGTTCATGAAATTAAGCTCTGTTTGTATAACATGGTATGGATTATCTTTGTGTGATGTTTTCACTGTTTTATTGTTTAAAGTGTTGCACTAATACTTTACATATTGCCTCTTAAGTTAAGCCTGACTGATCTGTGCCAAGCTGCCAGATGGTGAGCACAGATTAACTTTTAGTGCGTATCTGAGTTACCCTGACAAGGACTGTGTACCTGTTTTGAAGGGGTGCATATCTCTACCAACCAGAAATCCAATTTCTAACATTTGTGCACAGTACAAAAATCCACTGGTTAGAGAACCACAAGTTACTCACTATACAGAAACATTGTCACTGAGAAAGACCTCACTGACAGGAGGACCAGTGAGCACATGATACCGGGAGAGCTTAGGAAGGAGTGAATGTCCTTAGGGTGTTATATGAACTTTACCTTGAAAACAGGATAGCACCTGCCCATTTAAAGCACCGGGGTAACTGCATTCTAAAAAATATCAAAATTTTATGAAGAGAATTTGGCCATTGTTTTAGAAAGACAAACATTAGCACTGACCTGAAATGGAGACCTCATTACTGTAACTAAAGCCCATTCTCCAGTCTCTCTCCCTAGAATTCATCCCTATCTTGGTATTGCCTATTCTGAGATGACCACCTAACTGAAGGTGTTTACAGATACTGTCTCCAATACTGGCCCTTTTACCTACAAATCATTGATTTCTGGTGTGTTATTCTAAGTAGTTCATGTAGGAAAGTGCCCCTTTTAGCATGGTTACCCCCCAGCTTTTGCCTGATATTGATGCTAACTTCACTGAGTGTGTGCTGGGATCCTGCTAGCTAGGCCCCAGGACAAGTGTTCTTTCCCTATTGTTTACCCAATTGGCACATCCCTGGCACACATCTAAGTACCTTGTAAAGGGTACCAGTGGTACTGAGGGCTCTATTACCAGGAATGGTCCCTGAGGGCTGCAGCATGTATTGTGCCACCCTATGGGACCCCTCGCCAAGCACCTGCACACTGCCTTTTTCTCCCCACCAGCACACACAATCTGCAATGGCAAAGTCGACATGGCACCACTTCCAGGGTACCATGCCCACAAATCACTGCCTGTGACGTAGGTAAGTCACCCTTCTAGCAGGCCTTACAGCCCAAAGGCAGGGTGCACTATACCACAGGTGAGGGCATAGCTGCATGAGCAATGTGCCCCTACAGTGTCTAAGTCCATTCTTAGGCTTTGTAAGTGCAGTGTGGCCATATTGAGTACATGGACTGGGAGTTTGTCATGACGAACTCCACAGCTCCATGATGGCTTGACTGAAGGCTGGGAAGTTTGGTATCAAACTTCTCAGCACAATAAATCCACACTGATGCCAGTGTTGGATTTTTTGTACAATGCACACAGATGGCATTTTAGAGAAGCCCCTGTATTTTACCCAACCCTTTAGTGTAAGGCTGACCAGTATGTGCCAGCCTGCAATTAGCAGACAAGTTTCTGACCCCATGGGGTGAGAGCCTTTGTGCTCTCTGGGGTCAGGAACAAAGCCTCCTCTGGGTGGATGTGCTTCACACTTCCTCCCTGCGGGAACTGTAACACTTGGCAGTGAGCCTCAAAGGCTCAGACCTCCTATTACAATGACCCAGGGCACTCCAGCTAGTGGAGATGCCCGCCCCTGGACCAAGCCTCACTCTTGGCGGCAAGTCCGGCGGGAAAATTAGGAAATACAAGAAGGAGTGACCACTTCAGCTGGGACCACCCCTAAGGTGTCCAGAGCTGAAGTGACTCCCTCCTTGCAGAATCCTTCATCTTGTTTTGGAGGATAGGAACCAATAGGGTTAGGAATGTGCCTTCCTCCCCAAAGGAAGTGTAGCCACCCTCAGGTACAGTAGCCATTGACAACTTGCCTCTGACACCGTAACAGATCCAAATATAGTATTTAGGGGCACCCCTGAACCTTACTCACCAGATTCCTGGCGACCTCAGAAGAAAGAAGAAGGACTGCTAAGCTGAGCCCAGCAGTGAAGACTACAGGTGACCGCTGACTTGTCCCTAGTCCAACCTGCCTGTTTGCAACTTCCAAGACCCCTGATCCAAGAAGACGACGCATCCTGCAGAACCAGTGACCTCTACCAGAGGACTGCCTGCCCAGCAGAGGACCAAGAACTCCCAAGGACAGCGGCTGGTCCAGAAAAAATCACTAAAAGGACTCCATAACCGCCCCAGATCTGCGAGCCCTGTCCACTCTGCACCCGACACCCATGGCCTGAATCCAGGTGGCCCACTGGTCCAGAGAAGGTCCCTAGGCAATTTCAAGTTGGAGTCCACCCAACCTATGTTGACCCCTCCTGGTCAACACAAACGCCTGCAGCCTGAATCCAGAGGCTCCCCTGACCGCAACTGGATCAGACGAAAATACATGACACCCATGGAGACCCCTGCAGCTGCAGCTCCCTGGCCGTGGGGAATCCGACCGATGGTCCAGCACTGTTCATCAGGCACCTCTCCTGCCTGTCTGGCCTTTGGTTTCCCAGAACCAACCCCCTGGAACCCAGCCTGCAGCATCTTTTGGAACCTCCCGGGTTCCCCTGTTGAAAAGCATTAGGCGCCCAGCTCTGTGTTTGCACCCTGCGCCCGGCTGCCCCTGTGCGGCTGAGGGTGTGTGTTTGGTGTGATCCTGTGGCCCTTCCGGTGCTGACTTAAACCCCCCAGGCCTGTGTCTTGTAACCGCAGGTACTTACCTGCAATCCGCTTTCTACCAAGCACCCCCAGTCCTCATAAGATTTCATTACAAACCCTATGCCAACTTTGACATCTGCACCCAGCCGGCCTGTGTTGCTGGTGGTGCACTTGTGGGGTCAGCCTAAACTTTGACCAGTGGACATCCTATTTCCCGAAGACTGGAATCATAAGTGGTGTACTTACCTGTTTTCTGAGCTAACACTTTCCCCATCACTGGACTCCTATGGAAAATTACTTTTGAAATAGAAAATTGCTACTTACTTGTAAACTGCTTTATTTACGAAATCCAAAACAAATTAGATTTGATACATAAGCTTGATACCTAGTGACAACTGTACCTACCTGCAACAAAGTTCTTCTGGTTTTAGTAAAAAAGTAACAAAATATATTTTTGCTATATAAAAACCATTGGCCTGGAGTTAGTCATTTCTTGCCTGTGTGTGTACAACAAATGCTTTGCACTACCTTCTGATAAGCCTAACTGATCGACCACACTACCACAAAAGAGAGCATTAGTATTATATACTTTATCCTCTGTTAAGCCTCTGGGGAACCCCTGAACTCTGTGCACACTATACCTCATTTTGGTATACCATATATAACAGTGGTTCCCAACCTTTAGACTTCTGTGGACCCCCACTTTAAGATTACTGGAACCCGGGGACCCGAACAGACTCATTACTGGAGTCCGGGGACCCCCCCACTAAGTCATTACTATAAAGTGGGGAACTGGGCGCAGATGTATCAAGAATGCATTTTGCGAGTCGGAAATAGCGATTTTTAAGAAATCGCTATTTCTGATTCGCAAAATGCAATGTATCATATTTGCGATTCGGTAATAGTGATTTCTTAAAAATCGTAAATGTTATTACCAAATCGCAAATTGCGATACAGCCCCCATTCGCATCTATGGGCCTGTCGGCCCATATTTGCGAATATTTTGCATTTCCCAAATTATGAATTCCTAACTGGAATTCGCAATTTTTGGAAATGCAAAGTCCACGGTGCTGGGGGCCTTAGGCCCCATCTGCTGCACCCCAAAATATGTTTTTACAACATGCAAGGCGCACACATGCCAAAAGGGCATGTGTGCTTTACATGTAAATTTAAAAAATGCATTTTAAATGCATTTTTAAAATTTGCACATGGTTACCACCAAGTTCAACTTGGTGGTAAATAGCGATTCCTTAATGCCCAATTCGCATTAAGGAATTGCTTCTTACATGTGCTTTAGAAATCGCAAATAAGGAATCCTTATTTGCGATTTCTTATTTAGAGAGTCGCAATTTGCGACTCTCTAAATAGGGTCGCAATTTGAAGGAATCGCTATTTTAGCGATTCCTTAAAATTGCATTCAGAATGCCTTTGATACATTCTGAAATGGCTTTTTGCATTCGCAAACGGGCATTCGCACCATTTGCGAATGCAACAAGCTTTGATACATCTGGCCCCTAATCTGTTAATATTGTTTCATTTTCTAAGCTGTCGCGGACCCCCAGAAGAGGCTTTGCGGACCCTCATGGATCCCCGGACCACAGGTTGGGAACCACTGATATACAAAGGACGCTTACTACATTTCAGGAAAGGAAAATATATCTAACATACCCAGAATGTAACAGGCTATCACTCAAAAGTCCAAGCTGGAGAAGGTGTCCTTAAAGACCTGGAGGGTGGTGTTCACGCTAGTCCCTGCCAGAAACTTCTGGAACCCAGAATTAACCCAGAACTAGCTTGTTCTCTCTTTGGAATTTTGCTTCTAGATAGGGAACCTGAATCATTTAAAGCCATTGGGGCAGCCCACCACCCTGCCAGATCAGTGAAGGCTCTGGGCTTTTCTCTCCTGGTGAGGGATGGCGTGTCCCATATACAGATCCCCTCCTCCATCTCTGGACCATTGGTGCAGCAGATACAGTATAGTTTATGAACATTACTGAATAGGTACCATTTTTGTTGCACCTTGTGCTTAGATTTTTTGTTTTCCAGGAAAACAAAAAACAAATGGCCTTGTTGAGCAGGGAGTTTTCTTCTTTGCATTAGGGTCATTGAACAGTTTCCCCAGCTAGAAACCACATCTTGGATGGTGGTCCCAGGCAGGGAAATCTAGTATTGGTTACCTTACCCTAACAAAGGAGTGGTGGCTTTCACATTAACCTTGTGGCCCAGTGATAGATAGGTCACCAGGTGTAGGGTTTCTGTTGGCAGGACAAATGGTGGCTTTGCTGATGGAAAACCAGCAGTTTTGTTCCATTAAATTCTAAATGACACCCTGAGACTAAACTCAGATTTGCTGGCTGTCAGGAAAGTAAACTAAACCTAAAGACCTGAGAGCAATGCTCTCCCTGTTTCAGTCACTGTTCTTATCTTTACTAAAGTTTTATATCCCCCTGTAGCGGGCTAAACCGGCCATTGAAGACCCGCTCCAGCACAAGGGAGTGGGCCTTTAATGGCCAGTATAGCCCAGCTACGGCAGGCTATAAAACTACTAGAACATTCTGTGCCCTAAGGGCATAGTGTTCTAATTAGTAAAACAAAGGCCTTGCAAAGCCCAAAGGGGTTGAAATCTCCCTTGGGCTTAGAAACCTTTGTTTCACAGCTCTTGCTGTGAATGTTCTACAGCTAAGAGTGTGCACTGGACCACGGCTGTTAGCTGTTGAACATTCACAGCAAGAGGTGTGAAAAGGGGCTGAATTCAACCCCTGCTTCTCCCTGGCTTGGCTGAACTGCTTTTTGTAGTTCAGCCAAACCAGGAAGGCCCAGGAGCTGAGCAGCATTCACCCGTCCCTCCATCTGAAGCCGTAGTACGACAGCTATAGGAGGAGGGAAGGGTGAAGGCTGCGTGTGTCCTCCTGCACGCCCCTGCCTTCTGCTTTCCTCTGCCTAAATAATATATTTTCGAGATGCAGTGGAAGGATAAAGGTAGATGCTGTGTATTTGTACACTGAAATGTTGAGAGCAGGGGGCCTATACAAGTTCATATAGTCTGCTGTTGCTCCATTGTCTTCAATGGAGCGCTCAACATTCCAGTGTTCTGATACAGTTTTTTATATTCCATTTATATGTAAAGCACTCTGCTGCCTGTGTAGGTACGTCCACGCTTTATAAGTATGTGAAGTACATAAATAAAAGTATAATCAAGCCTTTGAGAAGAATCAGGCTCACACAACCCAATCATCTGGTGTCCAAGAAATCTCTCTGCATGCCAACCCAGGTATGAAAGGTTTGTTGACAAAAGAAAAATGAATGGTCTTTGAATTACAGAGAAAATTGGCCACCGCTCTCCCCAGGACCGGTTGATGGAGCAAGCTCCCAATGTAAAGCTGGAATATAAATGTATGCACAAGTTTTTCGGATAGGTTTTGAAAAGGAGCATCTGAGTCATTTTGTAAACAAACACATGCCAAAGTCTAAAGAAATCACTTTAGAATATTAACACAATATGTAAGCATTTTTAGCTGAGAAAGATAGTATTTGTTTTCAAACCTTGGCATCCAAAAGGTAGAAAAAGCTCAGCATCACAGAGGGACACTTCCTGGGGTTCAGGCTAGCATGAAGCCAATTCTAGTTACAGTTCTACTGATGCAAGTAAATACAGGTTTACTCTTTTATAGTAGTCACGTCCAGTAAGTCACTTTTAAGATGCAGTGGTTCAAAATGCACAAAACACAATTTCGGAAGAAACTTAAACAAGCATGTGCAATGCAATAGATCTCCCATTAGAGAGAGTTAGGGCTGTTGGCGTTGTAAATAATAATGATAATCTCGCCTTTGGGGCCTTATAAATATTTAGGCATGCACCACATTAAACCTTTATCAGAAATAAACTGTGTTTGTGCATTAGCAGAAGGTGCAATACCATTGGTCATGGGTAGATGTCCCTGTGGAGCAAACTGAGTTAGTAGTGCCTTGGGGCAACTATCATTCTTCAGCCCTTGGAGAGCATAGGACATAACACATTTGCAGGTTGACAAGGCTGTCAGAATATTATTACAAACAAGGCCCTTATAACACAAACTCCTCTCAGCTATAAAAACAAAAGTTCCAGCTTTAATACAGCTTAAATACTCATAGAATGGTGGAAGAGGTTATGATTTTTGCCCCCCTCTAACCTAGTGTGACCCACACGATGGCCTGGATAGAAATAGCACATTGTTCCTAATGTTGTGGTCCCATTGCTCTAGGACCACCACAGGCTGAGTTATGGGCAAAAATGTGTAGTTAAATCAATGCCTGCAAAGCATTATGGGGTGAGTTTCCCCAAAAGCAGTGAATATCATAATCTCGGCTCTCCTGCTGCGTATGGAGAGCCGCTGTTGAGGATTCATTCCTGGGTCGATTTCATGCTATATAGAGCCACAAAAAAGTGACCCAGTGAAGGACAAACGCGGAAAACGAACCTGCGCGCATGAACATGAGTGCTTCCTGACAAACATGAGAGACAGGAAACAAATAAAAATAGGCCCATATTTATACTTTTTGACTCAAAATTATGCTAAATTAATCAAATGGCGCAATCCAGCACAAAGGGTGGGCTAAAGTCATGGAAAATCACGTTAGCTGGATGAGGGTGGTGGTATGGAGGAAGGGGGTTTTGCACCAAAAGATGACATTAGGCTGGTTTGAGGCAAAAAAATTAATGCTGCTAACCATCCTAGCGTCATTGCCTGACTCAAAGCCATCTATAGCACATGACTACTGTCTTATAAAAGACGTGAGCCATGCCTACCACCCCAATGGCCAGCACAGAGGGCAAGGGTCCCCTTGGCATGGCCATTGCACAGACTGCCATGTAGGGGGGCCCACTCTACTTACCCTTCTCACCTGGAATACGGTCCCCCATCCTCCAGTGTCCCTCTGGTGGAGGTAGGGGTGTTCCTGGGGCTTGGGAAGGGCATCTGTGGACCCATTCCATGGTGTCTGACCATGGAAATGGCTCCACAGGTCCCCTAACGGCTGCCCTGACCCAGGTGTTAAATAATGGCGCTAAGCAGGCTTACATGCAAAGCGCGAGGTTAGTCACTCCCCTTTCCTTTGTCCAGTTTTGTGCCAGAGCAGGGAGTGGGGGTCCCTGAACCAGTGTAGACTTGATTATGAAAGGAGGACACCATCTGTGCCCTTCAAATATTTCCGGAGGATCTGGGAGGATACCCATTCCATGCCTGTAGCACCTATTTCCAAAGGACAGCCCTCTCCCAAAGGATATGCTTTGTTCTGCCTTCCTGGGCTCGAGCTGCTTGAGCAACAGGGGGCAGAAACCTGTCTGTGTGAGATGGCAGCAGCTGGGGCTGCCTGGAAAACCTCAGAAGGCTGTATAGCAGTACTGGGGGTCCACTGTGGAGCCCCCAGGGTGCACGGAATTATACAACCAATGCTAGAATCAGCATTGGGGTATAATTCCAACATGTTAGACACCTTACATGGCCATTTTCGGAGTTACCATTGTGAACCTAGACATAGGTATTGACCTATATCCAGTGCAAGCGTAAAATGGCGTCCCGCAATCATGAAGTCTGGGAAAATGGTCCTGGACGACGGTGGGGTCACCTCTGCTAGTGCAGGGGTGCCCTCACACACAGGTACTTTGCACCTAGCCTTCAGGGTTGGAAGGCCTGACACATAGGTGACTTATAAGTGCCCTGGTGCAGTGTAAATGGTAGTGCATGCACCATTTCACCCGGGCTGCAATGGCAGTCCTGCAGAAGCCTTTGCACGTGCTCCCTGTGGGTGGCAAAAGTACTGCTGCAGCCCATAGGGATCCCCTGGAACCTCAATGCCCTGGGTACCTAAGTACCATATACTAGGGACTTTTAAGGGGTGACCAGTATGCCAATTTGGGATGAAATACTGGGTTACCAGTATGTAGTGACAAATTTGAGAGGAACGAGAACATAAGCACTGGGGTCCTGGTTAGCAGGATCCCAGTGACACAGTCAAACACACCGACATCAGGCAGGAATTGGGGGTAACATGCCAAAAAGAGGGTACTTTCATACAGGGGCTAGGGCCTAAGAGTCATTTTTTGGATGGGAACGCCCACCTTGCATCTCATTTGTGTAAGGTGGGTTCCCGCATCCAAAAAATGACTTAAACTCCAATATTTTGGCGCTAGACGGGTCTAGTGTCAAAATATAAATATGGAGTTAAGTTTGCGTTGAATTCACGTAAAACAAATTACGCTATTTCAGCACAAACTGAGTATAAATATGGGCCTTATTCTATCCAAACAACAGAAAAACATTCCAGGCATAATTAAACTGTACTTGGCCGGTACTCCTCAGCAAAGTACAGGAAGTGACGTTACGGCTGCCAAACCAGTTAGGAGGTAGCAAAACAAGAGCAAAACTGCCCTATACCCCATCCAACAGGTCTTGCCCACAGGGTATGTGCACTGTCTAGGCTTGACCTAAAAAACTGCTTTTTTTAAAAAAAGCAGTCACAGACATGGTGGTCTGTTGTCCCCAGCAGGCCACCATATCTGTGAGCGCGGCCTTTCCCAATGGGATCACAAATTGCAACCTACCTCCTGAATATTGATGAGGTAGGTAATTTGTGACCCCATTGGGAATCGCAAACAGTGTTAAACTGTCTCAGTTTACACATCTGGTCCCCTTCTGCCATCTCACCATCCCTCTGTGTCTTTCTATGACTGGCTCTGCCTGTCTGACCTCTTCATTTTCTGTCTGTCTGACTGTCCCTCTGTGTCTGTCTCTTTATCTTTTTATAAGTGTCTCTGCCCTTCCGACCTCTTCCCTTCCTGTGGGGCTCACTGTCCCTCTGTCTGTCTATCTTTCTCTGACTGTCTCTGTCCATCCAACCTCTTCCTTTTGGTACCGTCTCTGCGAGCACATCTGGTCCCTTCCTGCTTGTCTCACTGTCCCTCTGTGTCTGTCTCTTTATTTTCTGTTACAGGACACGGAAAGAGAGTACTGGGAGCATTGCTATCCCACACCACCTCCCAAGAGAAATCTATATAACCACTAAGGGTGTGGGGTAGTAAGGGTTGAGGGTGGAGCTGGATCAGTGTTCCCTCAATAAGCGGTATCAACTTGGTCGCTTAGAAATACGAAACGGAGAAAGCATGAATGGAGAGTGTCTCAGGAACATAGAGCTGTGTTGTCCTGGGGGGTGGGGGGAAAGGCAGATGGGGGAGTTCCCTTACGGACTACGTGGTCTCACACACATAATAGTGTCTTGCTTCATCATTTGACCACCTAGCCCCACCCAAGTAAGATGGTACTACTTGGGCGGACTCAACCTCTTGGTTAAAAGAACCAGAGGGAGTGCTGAAATTAGACTGGCTGGATAAATTACAGGGATCCAGATGAGGTTGAGATAAAATTGCCATACATGTCACCGATTGCTGCTAGTTAAGTTTTAATGGGGGTGCATGTTGGTAAGATTAAGAACGGGGGAAGGCTCACTGGAGAATAATGTCTCTTAGAGTCTAAAAAGGAATACGTATGACCAACATGTTTCTGCCCTCTCAAAGTGCTGGTAGGTCAGGGGCATTCGTCAGGGTCTAGGATCCCGGAGCACTAACAATAAGTGAGGTTCTCAAATTGAATCATAAAGGGCCTACCTGAACAGGTGGTTCATGGTGTGGTAGGACTGTAATGGCTAATAAATAAACCACACATTAATAATGGTGAGAGATGGCACACCACTGCACACAACACAGCAAACATAAAGTGAAAATATATGGGAAAGGTGAAGACACAATCACACACACATGCACTAGTGACTTACCCCGGGGTAAAGGGCGACTAGCCTCTGGTCTGGGTAGCGCCGGGGGAGGGGTATCCCCTTGTAGTCACACTCTGAGGAGATGAAGAATTAACGGGGGGAAACAAAGAGGAAGATCAAGGAAGAAGGGGTGGGGGGAAGGGGAAGAGAGAAAAGAGAAAAGAGAAAGGGGAACAAAAAAGGGGGGGAAAAAACGGGAAAGCTAAAGAATGGGAAAATAAAAAAGAAAGAAGAAAAAAGAAGAAAAAAAGAAAGGATGAAAAGGGGAAAAGAAAAAAGGAAGAAGAAAGGAAAGGAATTGAAAGGAAGAAAAGATATAAGTAAAGTAAGAGAAGAGGGGTGGAAGAAGGATGGGTAGTGTTGTATTGGAACAAAAATAAGCAAAGGTGGAGACAAGGGCTGTTGGCCAGAGAGGATGTCTCTGGGGCAGGAACACGAACAGAATCCAAAACACCATGAAGAAGCAAACTTACCACTCCAAAGGGATTACCGTGGAGAGTACCTGCATGCCGGTGCCAGACCGCTCTGGTATCGAGTGGAGGTCTGGCCCAGTATTTATGGTGGTGAGAGAGGTCAGAACCAATGAGTGCAGGGCAGGTGTTGGCATGCAATCAAGAGCATAATTAAGAAAACGAGGTTCCGGTGTGGCTAGCCCCGAGGGACCCATGCGTCAGAATGGTGAGACGACCGGCGTTCTGACCGCGCACTCCGGGGAGGGCTCGGTCGGGCACCTGAAGGTGACGCGCCAGTAGATGTGTGGTGCGTAGTGCTGGGCCATGGGACCCATGGGGTAGAGAGTCCCGCGGCTCGAGAAGGGCGCGTCCGAAGAATGGACGTGTCAAAAGTGATGCGAGGTAGGGGCTCCGTCCGCACCCTGTGTGGTGGGCGCAGTCGGGCACCTAGTTGTGACGCGTTGCAGAGGTGCGGCGCGCCAGGCAAGGCCGGGGGACTCTGGGAAAGGGAGTCCCATTGAAGAGACCCAGCTCTCCGCGGGTTACGCGGGGAATTATGCCAGGGAAATGCCGGGCGGGGGGAAAAAAAGAAAAAAGACAAAAGAAGAAGGGGGAAAGAAACAAGGGGGAGGGAAGGAGTGGGAAGGGGAGAGGGGGAGGTTGGTTGGAGCCTGGAGGAAAAAAAAAGGGGGGGAGGAGGGAAAAAAAGGGGAAAGAAAGAAAAAGAGGAAAACAACATAGGGAAACAGAAAATGGGAATCGGAAAGCGGAGACAGGGAGGAGCAAAAGAAAAAAAAAAAAGGAGAGAGGGGAGGGAAATGGCGGAAAGGGGTAAAGGTGGAGAGACGGAGAGAGGGAACAACGGGGGCAAAGTGTAATGTGTAGAATGAATACCCACACGAGGGTAGGGCAACAAAATTGGGGGAGAAGGAAACAGAGAAGGTGACAACTGGTAGGAGGAGGCAAAGCGGATAGGGAGAGACAAGGGAAAAAGATGAAATAGAGGATAGGAAGAAAAAGGAAGATGACATGACAATAGTTCGTTGTTAAAAGGGGTAGTTCGATTGAACCGAGGACGGTTTAAATGCTTAATGACGATAGATGGCTGTCATAGCAAGGAGTTCCGGAGTTGAAGACTCCTGGAAATCGTTTTGTATACTCCCATTGGACGGGATGGTAATCCGCTGGATAGAGATCAGAACTTATGCATGGTATACCTCAGTGAGGGTATACTATTGTTAGGTCATTAGCCTAGGGCTGACCACTGGATATTGCCATTGAGTCCCATGGTCTCGGTCCGCAGCCTCCATATCCATCTCTGTATAGTAAGAGTTTCTGTTTTGGATTGGTCGCTGTAGATTTTAGTTGGTCCAGTACCACCCATTGCATGTGGTCGGGATGATGATTGCTGGTGACATAGTGTTCTGTGAGTCTCGTGGCATCTCTTTTGCAGCGAATGGTGCTTCTGTGTTCGCAGATGCGTGTACCCACTCTTCTTGTTGTCATCCCAATGTATTTTAAACCACAGGGGCATGTGATCATATAGACAACATTTTTTCTATCACAGTTTGTTAGTTGTCTTAATTCCCATGGTGTTTGTAGGCCCAAGTCTACTGTAAGTTTTTTTTTGGTGAAGGCGCATACACTACAGTTACCACATGGGAAGTGTCCTTTGGGGGGAGGGAGACCCCACAGGGTTTTTTGTCTGCTCCCAGCGGGGCACGCCCGCGGGCGGGTATGTACAATCATATCCCAGATGCTCTTGGCCTTTCTGTAGGCGTTCATAGGTACCTGAAAGGGGAGCCACCCAGAGGTAAGGATTTTCCAGTCCTCGTTTATTATTTTTTTGATCATATTGGATGCTGGGTTAAAAGTGGTCACACAAATCAGTGTGTCTCCCTTGTTGGTTCTGGTAGTGGGTTGGAGTAGCGTATCCCTAGGACTAACTCTGGCACGTTTCTCGGCTCTCCTAAGCAGGTGATCTGGGTACCCTCTCGCTCGGAGTTTGTTCGTGAGCTGCTGTGCATGTTTTTTGTAGTCCATTATTTCGGTACAGTTCCGCCGGAGGCGGATGAACTGGCCCACTGGTAGGTTCTCCCTGAGAGAACGTGGGTGGAAGCTCCGGAACTGAAGGAGAGTGTTTCGGTCGGTAGGTTTATAGTATACCTCTGTTACGAGGGAGCCATTCCTTTCGGTTATTAAAAGGCCAAGAAAGGAGACTGCCGGGTCTCCCAGGGTGGCTGTGAATCTGAGAAAGGGGTTTAGGGTATTTAATCAAGTAACGAAAGTAGTTGCTTCTTCCTTTGTGCCTTTACAGATAATCAAGATATCATCAATATAGCTTCTCCATAGTTTGAAGTTATTGGCATGAGGGTTATCTTCTGTGAGTACCATTTCTTTTTCGAAATGGTCTACATATAGGCATGCCAGACTCGGTGCGAAAGTGCTCCCCATAGAGGTACCCTGGATCTGTAAGAAGAAGTTCTTGTCGAACTCAAAGAAATTTCTGGTAAGAGCCAGATGGGCTAGATCCAGGATAAATTCTGGTGGGGTAATGTAGTTCCAGGCACTCTTGGTCAGTAAATCGCTGATCACTTCTAGAGTTGCCTCCTGCGGGATATTGGTATACAATGACTCCACATCCAGGGTCATTAGTTGTTCCTTTTCCTTGTCAAATTCAAGAGTGCTTAATAACGCAAGTACATCTGTGGTGTCTTTAAGATACGTAGGAATCTGTTTTACAAATGGTTGAAGGAACCAGTCGCAGAATTGAGATAATGGTTCTAGAATGGAGCCAATCCCGGAGACTATTGGTCTTCCTGGGGGTGGATGTTTATTCTTGTGGATCTTAGGTAGAATATAGAAGTATGGTGTTTTAGGGTCGGATTGAATGAGGAAGGCAGCCTCATGCTTGGTAATCCAGCCATTGTTGATACCCTTGTCAACCAGAAAGGTGATTTCTTCCTTGACATCTTCTGTGGGATCCTTCGATAGTCTATTATAGTGATGGTTGTTGTTTAATAGACGTAGGCATTCCGCATTGTACATAGCCGTAGGCATTATCACTATTGCCCCGCCTTTGTCAGCAGGTTTAATAGTGATAGAGGGGTCATTACTTAAATTGTTGAGGGCTGTAAGTTCATGGGTGCTGATATTATGGAAGGCCTCCCTTTGTTTATTCTGTAGATCATTGATTTTCCTGCTTACTGATTTTTCGAAAGCCAGGACTTCGGGTGGCATTAAGTGGGAGGTTGGAGTGAACTTGGATTTTGGACGCAGCCCTGTATTCTTTTCTTGTTCAGCGTTGGGTTCGGGATTCTGGAGAAAGAAAGTTCTTAACCTGATCTTGCGGAAGAACTCGGCCAGTTCAATCCTTAATTTGAAAATGTCAAGTTTGGGAGTGGGGACGAAGCCCAAGCCTTTCTCTAAAGCTCGAAGCTCACTTTCATTTAATACTTTTGTGCTCAAGTTTACAACAGTGGTTGACCCCCTACTTATGTTCTGCTTGTGCTGGGGGTCTCATCGTCTGTTGGTCCCTCCTTTAGGTTCCAACTTACTCCCTTTTTCCTTCCCCTTCCACGTCCGGGGCCTCTCCCAAAAAAAGGAACATTTGGGTAGGTCCAGGTCGTCGGTTGTTGGGGGTACAGTGGAGCTTGGAATTGGTTAGGTGGCACATAGGGGGAGGGCCAGGTCCAGGGTGGCATGTTAAGCAGTGGGGGCGGAGGCCCTGCATATGGGGTAGGCCAATTGTTCCATTACTGTGTCTGTCCATCCGGCCTCTTCCCTTTGTGACCTTCTCTGGGAGCACATCTGGTCCCTTTCTGCCTGTCTCACTTTCACCCTGCGTCTGTCTCGCAGAGTGTCTCTGCCTGTGGGTGGGATGTCCCCACTTGTAAAGTTGTAAACAACACAAACACCGCCTTTGCCTCAATTATGTGCTTGATGCAGTTTCCCAAAAATACTCAGGTGAGAAACAAAACCACTTCCTTGGTGGCTCCACGAGGGCTGGGGACCCAAGTGTGGGCTGGGGGCCCAGGTGAGGGCAGGGGGCCCAAGTGAGGGCAAACGGCCCAGGTGAGGACAGAAGGCCCAGGTAAGGGCAGAGGGTCCAGGTGAGGACAGAAGGCCCAGGTGAGGGCAAAGGGTCCAGGTAAGGGCTGGGGGCCCAGGTGAGGGCAGAGGGTCCAGGTGAGGGCAGAGGGCTCAGGTGAGGGCTAGGGGTACAGGTGAGGGCAGATGGTCTAGGTGAGGGCAGAGGGTTGAGGTGAGGGGAGAGGGCACAGGTGAGGGCAGAGGGCCCAGGTGAGGGCTGAAGGCCCAGGTGAGGACAAAAGACCCAGGTGAGGTCCCACATGAGGGCAGAGGGAGCAGGTGAGGGCTGAGGGCCCAGGTGAGGAGGCCCCTGGAACCTGGCCAAGTGGGCGGATATTCTCGACATAGAAAGGTGGAGATGTCTTGTATACGAGTTCCTACAAGTGATCTTCATTAACCTTATCACCAGCACACATTTGTGTAGTATCATGACTTAAATAGTAATGGTCATGTAAGTAGGTCTTTAAGGATTGTTAGAATGTGAACGTAGAATAGAAAAGATGATGTAAGAGGGTTCTGGGGTGGCAGTTGGAGACCGCTCGGGAGGAGAAGAGAAGGTTTATGGTGTGAGAGGCTATAAATAAACATACTTCATCTATATCCTGCGTCGAGTGTTTACTACAGAATTGGCGACGAGGGAAAACAACGTTCATGAGTCCCTACACCAAGCGATTCACAAAGAAAGAACATACAGTTCAGAAAAAAATCAATACGCGACGTGCAGACGGATGGAAGAAATATCGATGGAAATGGAGTACTGAATATAAACTCAAAGGTACTGTTAAGATTTACATTCAGAAGTGTACCTGGAAGTGCAGCATTTACAGGTTATTGGGGAGAAAAGACGCATGTTGACGCTTAAGCTGGAAGCAATGAGATGCGCAGAGCGAGGGCGAGAGAAGGCGCAAGCTGGAAGCTTCAAGAAGTGTTGAAAGCGTGCTGGTGGAAGCACGAGCAGGACATTCATTACGTACAACGTACGTGACCACATAAATTAAACATGGGGGAGCCAATTTGGATTGGTTTTCTTGTCAATACAGTACGTGGATTACGAATTCAGGCACGATCGCATTAGGATATTATCAGGAAACTTACATTGGAAACTTAAATTGTAGTAGCTATAATACAGAATTATTTAGTTATTTTGTAGGTTTTGTGGGAACATCAATACTTTAAATTTATCCACACTACAACCTTTCCTTCTTGCTAAAGGTGAACCCTCAATGAGATGGCAAGAATGGAAAGAATATTTATTAAATTACATAGAGACTTTCAAGGAGGAGACGTATTCAGCTGAAAAAAAAGAAATATTAATACATTGTATTGTTCCGGGTGATTGAACATTTACAATGAAATGGATAAAAAATTAGACTGGATGGAGAAGGGGGTGATGTATTCACTCAAGCCTTGGAAGACTTAAATGTTCATTTTTCTCCAATAGTGTGTGTTGCTGTGGATCAATATAAATTGTTCCATCGGAAACAAGGGGAAATGGATGACGTGGATGAGTATGTGGCTGCACTCAAGCAGTTACCAAAAACCTGTAGATCTGGGATGTTGCTAGAGGAACATATTCTTGATCAAATATTAATGCATACTAGCAACTACAATATATAAGATAAGCTGTGGGTAAATGGTGAAACACCATTAAAAGAGGATATTGCGTTGGTGAAGAAAGCAGAACTTACAGGGCGCTGTGCCAAAGCTGTAGAGAGTGAAATACAGAAATTCAAACAGTTAAACATCGTCAAGGGTGGAAAAGAGTATAATAAAAATAAGACATGTAAATTAAAAAACAAAGAAGAGGACAAACCAAGAAACAGGGGTAGCTGCAGTAGGAAGTATTATTGGTGTGAAAGTACAGAGCACTTAGCTGACAATAAGAAATGCCCAGCTAAGAATAAAAAATGTTCACTTTGCAAAAGGACAGGACATTATTCGAGAGTATGTAGAAGTAATATGAATGTTAAAATTAAATATATTCAAGAGGAAGAACAATCCCAAGAGAGTTCAGATACACAGGATGAAGATACAGATACAAAGGGTGTATTTTACATAGACTATAATATGCTAAACATTGTACATGAGGAAAGAAAGAAACCAATTTGTGATATAAATATTGGCGGTATTACAGTAAAAATGATGGTGGACTCTGGCCATTTACTATCTTTAATAAGTGTATGGAGTAATACGTTCCAGAAAGAGTGTGGCGATCACTTAGAAAAAACAGATGTAAAAGCAAAAAGTTAAGAGGATATCGAAACATTGAATTTGAATTTAAAGGTAGGAAGGCAATATGCAAGTTATACGTAGCAGAAAAGGGCCCTACAGTGCTACAGTGGGAGTACCAAGGGATGCTGGGTGTTATCTTAAGCCCTAACTGTGCAGATCTTGTTCTGTCTATTGAGAGTGAGCAAATGTTAAAAGATTACTCAAAAGTATTTTCAGGAACGGTTGGATGTTTGAATGACTTTTGCCATAAAATAGAATTAAAGGATGATGCTAAACCGTTTCCATAAGGTACACTATGTACCCTTTTCAATTAGAAATGAGGTATCCCAGGAACTGAAAAGGATAACGCGAGATCGAATAATAGGACGAGTGGAATCAGATGAATGGGTTTTTCCATTAGTGGTTGTGAGACGAGCGAATGAAAAAGTTAGGCTATTTGTTGACTTAAGACAATTGAATAAAAATATATTGGTAGATCAATATCCTATACCAAAAATGAACGAGATGTTTACTAATACAAGAGGAATGAGTTGGTTTTCAACATTAGATTTAAAATCTGCATATCATCAAGTGGGGTTACACCCTGACAGTAGAAAACTGACAACATTTACTACACCATTTGGATGTTTCTGATTCTTACAGGTACCTTTTGGTTTAGCCTCAGCTGTTGCAATGGTTCCGAGGATAAGGATTAATTTATTAGAAGATATCAGTGGTGTAATGTTTTTCCAGGATAATGTGTTAATAATGGGAAGAACAAAGGAGGAGCACAATGAAAAATTAAAAGAAGTGTTAGAAATATTTGAAACAAAAGGTCTTATGGCAGAATACGGAAAATGTAAAATAGCTGTGAGAAAAGTAGAATTAGTAAAAGCTATTCAAATACTCCATCTCCACAAAGTAAAGATGACATGAAAACTTTTTGGGAACTGGTAGAATTCTATTCGACATTTGTAAAAAATGTCTCTGAAAAGACTTATGCTTTAGATAACTTATTCAAAATAAAGTAAGGTTTGTGTGGACAGTATGGTGCCAAAACGAGTTTCAAAAACTTAAAAAAAGAAATAAGTGATGCACCATTCTTAAAGAGATTTGACTCAAGATGTAAAATATATATTACCACAGATGCCAGTACAAAAGGAATTAATGCAGTTTTGTCACAACAGGATGAGGAGAATAATGAGAGGGTGGTTGGTTTTGCA
Organism: Pleurodeles waltl; assembly: GCF_031143425.1. Classification (NCBI taxonomy): domain Eukaryota; kingdom Metazoa; phylum Chordata; class Amphibia; order Caudata; family Salamandridae; genus Pleurodeles; species Pleurodeles waltl. The sequence goes on along the minus strand of NC_090450.1, from coordinate 1,000,331,811 downwards.
TTACGAGCTTTAACTACTGCAATAGAAAAATATTCCGTTATAGAAAGAGAAACACTTGCGTGGACATGGGGTTTAAAACATTTTCGCCAGTATATATGGGGTTATAAAGTAACACTGAGAACAGATCACAAACCATTGACCAGAGTACTTACTAAGTTAGGTTTGCAAATAAGCATCACTCAGATTAACCAGGATGTCTGTGAAGTTATTGGATTACAATTATGATGTGATGTACAGACTTGGGATCAGACGCAGGGCAGCAGATGTTTTGAGTCGGATGCCAATACCAGCAGATAAAGCTGAAGAGAGTGAAGACGAAGAAGAGTGTGTGGCAATGTGGGAGACCATGACTTGATGTTACAGATACTGATCCATTCAAACAGCATAGATGCATGATTCTTATTTTCTTGCCGCATTGACTTTAGATAATGTTTTGACTTTAGACATTCAAAGTTAAATGTTAAATTAATATCACATGCAAGGGGGGGAGAAAACACATGTTGTGATAAAGCCCATGTGTTCTTCCGCCTGCTGCAAGCTCAAGAAACACATCATGCTAACAGAGGCCTTCACACAGGAACATGAGGAGTAACAGAAGGCAATCTCTCCCTCCCCTTACTCAGGATCCACTCTAAGGACTTCATTACATCAGAGGAATCTAAGCACCCAGGTCTGGTGCAAACCAGCTCACAGTGAAATGTACAGATGCCCTGGTTTTCCTAGCACCCACCTAGCAAAGACCTGAGCACAGCCTAAACCTCATTGGTGAGCTCTGCAAGACATGATCATTGGATGTAAATGAAAAATACAACGTTCTTGATATTTTAGATAGGAAACCAAATAAAAGCAGTTTAAAAGATGCCCTTCATAGTACAGAAATCACACACAAAAAAAACAGAAATGTAAGGTAAGTTGTGCTCTTCTATGGCTCAGAATGAGTTTATCTATAATATTTATATTATCTGATTATTCAAGAAAAAGCCCAATGTGTGGTGTGTGTTTCTGTGTGTGTTTGTTCTGTATCATCAAAACACAAGTAGTGGAGATTCATCGCCCAATAAAATGAATTCTAAAACCTTTTGGTAGCACTATTTGCAATCTCTTGACCAATAATTCTGGAACCCCAGACAAAGCTTCACCTGATAGAAGCCTGCCCTAATCCACTTTTACTCCAGTCCTGCCAGTAGGTGCAACATCAGTGGTAGTCAAATAATTTTCAGAGTGGGGGTCCTGCCATCAATGTTACATGACTGAAGTCGTAGGAATTGTGAAAAAGAAAGTCACTCAAAGAACAAATGTAGCAAATGTTTCAATCAAGAGTGGTATGGGTGTAGTTGGTAGCTGGAGGCTTCATTTTGGAAAACACTGTTGCAAATGATGTTCTAGGGCACTCTCATTTACAGACAGCACACTTTCCATTGAAATGGTAAGTAAAGTTTCACAGACATACAGTTTTACTGATAAAGTGATATAGCACACAAATGATAAATTGTAGAAATCAGTTTGAAGAGTGTATTTATCAACTTTGCATTAAAAAGTACATTATTTTCCGTCACAATTCAGAATTAGGAAATGTGTTTAATTTGTGCTTTCCGCACTGCTGATTTATTCAGAAATATTTGTACAGGTTATTTGTAGGTATTAAAATGTTGTGTATGAGAAAAAAAATGTCATCCTACAGACCTTTCTTTCACACTACGTGCTCCAGAGCAACATTGTCCCATAGTTCGCTTTACAAAATCCTCTAACTTTGCAGTAAGAGGAAGTAAACTCCAATCTCCATTTTAAAAGAATAAGCAGCAATTTGTCAGAATACATAGCCTGACATTTGACCTCTCTCTTTAATGCGCAGCAAATGTGAAAAGATAAAAACTAAATTTAAAGGCCTGTTTATTGCTCATTCACTTCTGAATTCAATCATGGTTATTTGGGGGGTGTCCCAGTACCCCTAACACCCTTACGTCTAGTGCTTATGCGCAAAATGCATGTAAAGACACACTGAGATATCAGTCTGTAGTTAATATCACATGAACTTACTGGCAGTAGCACTCTTTAGGAGCAAATTAGAGTCTCCTCTTTTGGGAGTAAAAGGAGATTAAAGTCGCTGACAAGTGTGCGACTGATGTTTGCTGTACGCTTCACCACCTGGCGTGTAGGAGACAATCGCAGCAGTGAGGGATTATCTGACGGTTGCCTCTTTGAACATGTATCAAAAAATGGATTTCAATCCACAAATACAAACTGCTATCTTTCGCTGCAAGAAATCCGTGCCTGCTGTTTGTAGTGTACACACATGTGCAGCTCTTAAATATCAAGATATCGACAGAATAAATAGATTAGATCAGAGTAGGAGTAAATAGAGCCATGTGTGATGTGTGGGCCTGAGCAGAGTAGAAACCGGATCTGAACTGTGAACAAGAGTGATTCACATTTGGAGAGGTTTATTTCAGCGATATACTAATTTATACAAAGAAGTATCAAGGGTGAGTGACAGAGATTTCCTGTAGATTTTCTGTTGAGTGCTAAAGATATCAAAATAAATGTCAAAGAGTGTCTTCATGGTCACTGGATTAGGCAAGTGTCAAGCTAGATGCCCAGGTGCCTACCAGCAGCTGCTCAGGGTTTCCCACCCGGATTTTCTCACTCAATGTTCTTCCTGCCAACAGAAGCCCCGCCCACCCCAGGACCTACTTAATGCAGGCTGCAGCGCTACCACACAGTGGACACGTGCAGAGGATGTGCCACTTGTGCATCAAAGGCAAGCCCATCTGTACCCGTCTGCATTGGGACAATGCCCAGCACCATGCCCTCTGGTCCTGCTGCTCTCCGCCGTCCACAGATACACCCTTGCCAAGCTCTGAACCCTCAACCCCGGATGCCACAACAAACACTGCCAGTGCATCAATCCACGCTCCACAGTAGGACATTTCAACTGTGCTCACCGACACTGCATCTGCCACAGCACACACACCAGCCCCATCCTGAACATGCCACAGACGCCACCTGAAGAAAAACACCAACTCACATGTGTCCTTCTCAACACACGCTTACTATGCAAACACACCACTGACATTTAGGACCTAATCTCCACTCTCACACCCTGTGTTCTCTTCCTCACTTTGTGTGTCCGACATTGCCGTCGCAATACACGAAGGATACAAGATCAACCACTGTGACCTCATCAACAAGCCTGGTAGACGGATCACCGTCATAAACAAAGAATGCATCCAATGCACCACCACAAATGATTACATCACCCCAGCCATAGAACACCTCAACCTCAGATTCCCAAAATACAGAAAACCACCACCTGGGGCATCCTCGCCTACCATCCTCCAGGAACACTTTCAGCATTCTGCAACTTCATTGACGACTTCATTGCCTTCCTCGCCATAGACTCCATCAACTATATTTTCCGCGGCCATCTCAACAAATAAAATTACATCAACACTACAAATCTCCTTGACAGCATGAATAACATTGGATTCACCAAGCTTGTCCATGACCCCACACACACACACCGCAGGCCACGACCTAAACCCCATCTTCACCTTCAGGGACCACAACAGATACAGTACCACATCACAGAACTCACCTGGACTGGCCACTCTGTCGTCCACTTCAACATCACCAGCTCACGGAACACCACCACCCGTCTTCCCTGCTCCCCGCACCGCAGCTAGAGCAAAGTCTCAAAGGACACATGGATCAAAGTCCTCAACACCACCAACCCCATCTCCTTCAACAACCTAGACCAGAATGTCGGAAAATTCAACAATTGGATCAGTAATTGCACCAACAGCATTGTTCCCACCAGCAGCAAAACCCACAGAAGGTCCACAAAGCGGGCTAGTAGGTACACTGATGGCCTCAGAACCACTAAAAGACAATGTAAACAACTAGAAAGGAGATGATGCACCAGCAAGGACATGACCGACAAGACCACCTTCAAGAGAGTCCTTAAGCTAGACAGTTGAGAAACTTGAAGTAAAAGGCCTTAACCTCACACATCAAATCAAGGTCCAGTAACAACAAAGAACTATTCACTGTCGTCAAATACATTTTCATTACGAGATGTTCAATACAAGTTGAGCTGCCATGTATTGAACCTATTGCAGCCTATTGGTTCAGCTCGAGTGGTGTTCCAAGGAAGAGGACATTGGCATAGTCCAATCTTTAAATAATCAATGCATGGACAATATCTTTCTGAGTAGCCTCTGGCAGGAATTTTAAAGTCTATCTCAAAGATTTCAGTAGAGAAAATCAAAAACCTGCAGTCTGCTTAACATGGAATTTAAATGAAAGGGTCTCATCAATTTTCTCCCCAACATTCTTTCCAACTCATGTTGAAGAAGGAGGTTTGTCACCTCTGTAGGCCATATTCTGGGCATATCAAGAGATGGTGAATAGCCCTCATCATGTGGAGCAATCACTTGTATGCTGTCTTTCCTGGTTTATGAGAGCTTCATCATCTACCCCTTAATAATGGCATGCAAGTTGTTTGCCAGAGACCATGGAGTGATATGTCTACCTGAAAGTTACTGAAAACTTACACTCTTACTCCAGTTACACCAGAGGAATTGTCTTACAGTGAACATTACACATCACACACCCCTTCCCTAATAGATCACTGATTAAGTCTTTGAATACATTCTCGATAGAAATGTGAAGAATTGTGACTGGCTAGGGGATCTGTGACACTGTTACCAATTTCTGCTCTAAAGGTGATGTTGCATATGACCTCTAAACCTATCTCCTCAACCACTTTAGTCATCCACCACTGTCCCTCAACAGAGGTACAACAGAACACGCTCTGCTGTAAGGCCTCAGAGAATGCACATTGACTTACTCAGGTTTAGGTGCCACTATCACATAAGGAGAGTGGCTGTATCATCGCTGAAGTGGTGTGGACGATTATGCACTTGAAGAACAGAAGCAGAGGCACTGTTTTGTACCTCAGGGACAAAATGATCCTCAAGGTGTGCCCTTAGGAATCTCAGCTGTTGTACTGTCATGATGGGGGATAGGCATAAAGGAGCATCATTTATTTTTATTTAATTGTGAGTTTATTTCTAGCACAGATACTTTTGAAGTGATTTTTTGAGTGCTTTTCTGCTAATAGACATGGCCAGTATTTTATTATGAATGTTGGACCTGGCACTTTCTGCAAAGTCACCCCAGACTTTTGCCTTCCTTTGCACAACCCATTTTTGTTGGGTTTTAGGACTGCACTTTTTGCCTGCTAACCAGTGGTAAAACACTTGTGCTCTCTCCTTAAAACATGGTAAAATTGAATTACACCTAAGTGGCATATTTACTTTATTTGTACGTCCCAGTAAATGTGCTACTTGTACACAGGGCTTGTAATTTTAATACTACTAGTGGACCTGCAGCTCTCATTGTGCCACCCCCCCAAAGTAGCACTTTAAAGCATCTCAAGTTTGCCACAGCAGCCGTTAGTGCATTTTTGAACTGCCATTTCGACCTGGCAAAATAAACCTTTCATGAGGCCTAAACTTTCTATTTTAATACCTGTAAGTCACCTCTAAGGTAGGCCCTAGAGGCTCATTGGGCAGAGTGCATTTTATTTAAAAAGTATGACATGTGTTTTTAGGTTTTAGCATGTCCAGACAGCCAAACAACTCCGAAAGTCATTTTTTTGCTGTAGGAAGGCTTTCTCTCCCCTAGACCTAACGCGTGGTTACCTTATTAAATATCATAAACTTCAATTTGGGGAGGAGAAAGCGAAATTATGTTTACATTGAAATGAATTGTAATTTTAAATTCTTTTTAATGGGAAGGATGGATTTCAATTACAATTTTAAAAATGTAGCTTCCAGAAACTTGCCTAGAGTTTCTAGGGCATTCTAAGTTTGTCCATGTCTGTGTGCAAAACAACTCATAGCCAAGAAACTAAGCATACCATTTTCATGAAAAAAACAATGTTCTATTTTGTTCTGAAATTCTATTTTTATTTATTTATTTATGCATTTATTTATTTATTTATTTTATTTTTATTTCAAAATATCAATGTACTAGCCAAGGACAGACCCTTACAGTAAGACTCAATTCTTTAGTCAGATGACTGATTCTGAATGTTAGCTGTGTAAATACTAAAAAACACACAGATCCACACACATCCCAGACAGCCTTCAATCACAGCTCCCTTGCAGAAACATCACAGTTTGTCTTTAAGGACCTGCCTCCCAATGTCATAGAAGGTCGTTCTCACTGTGATTGTCCAGTCCTGAAGTAGCTCAGTTGTCTGTGGTGGACCCCACCTGCCCTATAATGTCAAGTAAAAAACCACACAAACAGCATTTACAGGTCTGCAGCAGCTGAGGGATGCCCCAGTGACCTCTATTCTCCTCAATCCTGCAGGAGGGTGTGTGTTTGAGTAGCTTCCTTTGGGTCTGAGGCAGAATCAGTAAGCATATTCTGTTTATCGAGAATGTCCTCCTTGAGCTCAAGTAAATACAGAATGAAAACAAAGCTGGGTTGCAGCATTCTCACTCACAAGCTAAAGGCTCTACGGCAGTGGTCCCCAGCCTGTGGTCTTGGGACCCCTGGGGATCCACAAAGCCTCCTCAGGGGGTCCGTGACTGATTAGGAAATTAAATAAGATTAACAGATTAGGTCCCCAGCTATTAGTAATGGCTCAGTGCGGGGGTCCCCGGGTTCCAATAATGATTCAGTGGGGGCCCTCAGGTTCCAGTAAAGATAAAGTGGGGGTCCATAGAAGTCTAAAGGTTGGGAATCCCTGCTCTATGGCTTTCAGACGCTGGTGGCGGAAATCCATGTTTCCGTTAGAGGATTTGCTACAGAAGCCATCCCTATTGTCGGGATCTGCACGATGGGTGCAGCTGCACCCGCCGCACAGAGGCCTTGGCGGCGGCTCCATGATGGCTTTTAGTTGTGTTTAAACCAAATCAGTGACTCGGTTTATTGCAGGTTGAATACAATGTTTCGTCCCAGCTCGTGGAATCAGACATGCTGGCACCACGAAGGTCCTCAGGGAGCTGGTTCGTAACTAATTGTGCATGGGAATCTGGTAATTGCTGTTTAATGTATTCTTGCCTCATTCATCAAAGAAAGCTGAAATATCCAGCACAGACCTGCTGCAATCAGAGCAGCAGACAAATTTTTATTTTCCTGCTGGATTGCTCTGTGTCTCCTTAATGAAATTACATTTGTGTGCCTTTTCCGGATCCAAGCCATATTTCCAGTAAGAGATTGACCTGGTTACTTACCAGTGACGTTCATTACTCAAAGTCTAGGTCTTCCTCGGTACAGTCCTTACATGTCGAGCAATTCCCTGTCCCACAGAAGCTTATTCTGTAGCCCACCAAAATAGTTCCTCCAATATGGCTACTGCTACCCAACAGTACCTAAAAACAGAAACGTACACTCACACTTCCTGTTGCAACCACGCTCTAAATCCAAGCAAAGGAAAGGAAATGAATGAATTCCTTTATCCCGGAGGACGTAGGAGGGATTTTAGGACAGTACTGAGGAAGACCTAGGCGCAAGTAATGAAGACTGCTGGTAAGTAACCGAGTGATTACTTCCTCGTTTGTCTTCCGCAAACAGTCCTTACACGTTGAGACAATGTACAAGCAGAAAAGAGTGATGTTCTTTTTTTGGGGGGGGGCAAGCTATAAATCATGATCAGACGACAGTACATATGTTCGAAAGCCTTCTACTGTAGAAACCTCCATCCACCCGCAAATGATAATGCGAAATAAATAGATGAGGAGACTTCCATGTAGCAGCAGAACAGGTGTCTCTGAGAGATGCTCCTTTAAAGGTTTCCCATGAAGTTGACATTCCCCTTGTGGATCCCTCCTGTCCCTGATTGGGAAGAATGGAGCCTGTGATCTCATAGCACATCATGATGACTAATTTGATCCATCTGGAGATGGCTAATGAGGATGGATGAATATCCCTATTTAGTAGGACAAAGGTAATGAAAAGGGATTGTGCCTTTTGAGAAGGAGATGTCGTATCTAAGCAAATGGATAAGGCTCTATGCAAATCCAAAATGTGTAAATCTGCTTCCTCAGCCGAAGAAGGATTTTGAATACAAAACAGGGAGGATAATCTTTGTTTTTTAAAGCTTCTTTTTACTAAACACCACGTGACATACAATATATACATCAGAGATCTGAAATTACATTTGGTGAACGGGTGTGACTAAGTATCAAGCCTTCTCAGGAACTTTGAGACCAGGATCCATCCAAGCCCATTTCCTCTCCCCCAAGTGAAATGGTCTTGTCTCACTACTCCTTTTAGCCTCCCTCCCTTCCTCTTGTCCCCTGTCTCTTCACAAGCCCAGGGTGGCATTCTACTGTCCCCATACCTTTTCCCATTTCACGGGGCAACATCTGCTTTGGTAAAACACCCTTTCTGACCTACAGCACCAATCTCTATCTGCCACCAAATCCATCACTCTTGGTCGAAGAGAGGCTCCCACTGCCCTGACCATATTCCTCTTGGCCACCCCTGCTGCTAACCTTAGCCATATACACTGATATTTTTTCTGTGCGTTATCCCCAGGAATCAATAGGAGCAGCCACTTGGGGTCCATCCGTACCACTTATAACTCATGACATTTGATCCACCACTTCCCTCCAAAACAACTGTATCCGCGGACAGGCCCATAGAATGTGATAAAATGTCCCTGACATTCTGCATCCTTTCACACACAGATCCGACGGGGCTTGTCCCATCCGCTGCAGCCGCACCTGTGAAAGTTAAGACCTATACAAGATCTGAAGCTGCACCAGTCGGAAACAGGTATGAATTGCAATTTCCCTGGTGCTTTTCACTGCATCTACCCATTCATCCTCATCCAATGGGCCTACGTCCTCTTCCCACCCTCAACCGTTCATTTGGATTAGGGGAGTTGTTAGTCAGTTTCCTGTAAATTGTCGAGATTGCCTGCTCCAGCAGCGGCTCTGTGAGGACCCTGCCCTCCAGTACGGTGGCCACGAAGTGCATGGCCCAGTCACAGATATCTGTATCTTTCCGCTTCTTGCATGTCAAATAAAGTCCGCAGATCCTCAAAGAATATCATGGATTGTCCCTCCATACATCTCCCAGTTGTTCTATCCCTATCAAGGCCCAACTTGAAAATCCCTTCATTGCACTCACTTCCTTCAAGTAATCTCTGGTCCAGAGTGGGGTGCGTGCAGATAATGCCGCTCCCTCCCCCAGGTAGTGATTTGCTTCTTTCCACGCTCGCACCACTGTCATGGTATGGGTCGGTAGATCTCGGACCCCCTGCCAGCTATATAAGACCCTCTCATAGCCTGTGATACCCATTGCTTCTCCATCTACCCTATAGGCTGGATCCATAGGATCCGCAAAGGCCCACTCATTAATCACCACCAGCTGGCTTGTCTAGTAATACAACCAGGCATCTGGGATGGTGAGCCCCCTCATAAGTCTCCTTCTGGAGCTTCGTCAGTGCTATTCGTGGGAGCCTTCCAGCTCATATCAGAGATCTGAGGGCCTGGTCAATTTTCCAAAAGGCCCCCATTGGGATCGTCACCAGAGTGTTCTAAAACACGTATAATAGCCGGGGCAGTGTCATCATGTTGTATAGAGCCACTCTACCCATTAATGTCAGCAGCAGTTATCATCAGTGCTCTACATTCGTTTCTAACCTTTCGACCTGCGAAGTGTAGGAGGCTGGCCTGGTTTGTAGTGGGTACCTAGGGTACTTACACCTTATACCATGTCCAGTTATCCCTTAGTAGTGAAATGTAGTCAGTGTCTAGAAGCCAGGCTGTCTAGAAGTAGCTGTGGGCAGTGCAGCCAAGGCAGAACTAGGAGACATGCAAAGCTCTTGCAGTACCACTGTAGTCACACAGTACTTTCATACATGAAAGACAATACTCAGCGTTACAAAAATAAAGGTACTTTATTTTAGCCAAAAATACGTTGTAGGCTGTACTCCCTTAGGAGGTAAGTAAATCACACAATAGATACACTAGTAACCAGAAACAGGTAAGTCCACAGTAGGAAAATAGTGCAAATAGTGAAAATCACAATAGGTTGCAATGGGCCTAGGGGGAACACAAACCACACACTAAAATAGTGGAATGCAAAGGTTGTTTTCCCACCTAGGCAAGTGCAGTGTGTAGAGGGGTGCTGTGAGTGTAAGAAAATACCAAAGGTAAGTAAAATACCCCACCCCAGAGCCCAGGAAAGCAGGGGCAAAACACAGCAAGTTTCCTAAAACACACTAGAAGTTGTGATAGAAGATAATGCAAGAACCAGAAGAGACTGCAAGACACCAATGATGGATTCCTGGACCTGAACACCTGTGGAAGAAGAGGACCAAGTCCAAGACGCACTGAAGAGTTCAGGGAGAACAGGAGCCCCTGCTAACCGGGATGAAGGTTCAAAAGTGGAACCATCTGTGAGAAGACAAAGTCAGTATTGCACCAAAGAAGACAGATGCGGGTTCCTGGTTGGTGGAGATGATGTCCCACGTCAGATGGAAGATTGCAGTCTGGTTTGAGTCACTGGATTCTGCCAAAAAGGCTTGGCACAAACAAAGCTCACAATTAGTGGGAAATGGCACTGACCGGGACCAGGAGGGACCTGGTCGACTCTACCCAGGAGGTCGAGTCAGAGGGGGCTCTCAGCAAATCAGAGAGTCCACAGAAGACCAGGCAGCATGCACAGGAGTCCCACAGCAGGGGGACAAATTAGGTGTCAAAGGAGGCCCATGCAGCACTACTACAAAGGATTCCACCCTGCTGGAGAACCACTCAGGAAGCTGTGCATCACTGGATAGAGTGTTAGGGGCCAGAGCTTCATGGAAGAATGACAACAAGCCTTGGCAACTGCAAACATGTGGTGCACAGGGGTACTGTCTTGAATGGGGAGGCAAGCTCTTACCTCCACCAAAGTTGGACAGTAGGACGTCAGGATTGTCGGGACCACTTCAGTCCACCACCTGTGATGCAGGATCCATGCAACTCATCAGGAGAGGGGACCCATGGAGCCGGTCGTCGATGCAGAGAGGTGCCTGCTGAAGCAGGAAAGTGACTCCTTCTAAGGGAGATTCCTTTGCTCTTCCTGTGCAGGCTGAAGACTGGCTGTCCTCTGAGGATGCACGACCGGGAAACAGTTGCAGTTGCTGGCAGAAGCTGAAGATACAATGTTGCAGAAGTCATCTTTGCTTCTCTGTTGCAGTTTGTAGAGTTCCTGGAGGGTCCAGATGCAGTTTCTTCTGTAAGAAGGTGAAGTAAAGGATGCAGAGGATTCCTGCTGGGGTCTTGCAATCTGAATCTGAAGAACCACCCAAGAGAGAGACCCTACATAGCCCTGAAAGGGGGATTGGTCAGCTAAAAAGGTAAGCATCTATCAGGGGAGGGCTCTGACATCACCTGCTGGCACTGGCCACTCAGATGCTCCCAGCTTTCCCTGCCCACTTGGAATCCAAGATGGCAAAACCCAAGGACCCCTGGAGGAGCCCTGAGCACCACACCCTGGGGTGGTGATGGTCAGGCAGGTGGTCACTCCCTTTTATTTGTCTGGTTTTGTGCCAGAGCAGGGACTGGGGGTCCCTGAACTGGTGTAGACTGGATTATGCAAGGAGGGCACCAAATGTGCCCTTCAAAGCATTTCCAGTGGCTTGGGGAGGCTACACCTCCCAAGCCTGTAACACCTATCTCCAAAGGGAGAGGGTGTAACACCCCTCTCCCAAAGGAAATCCTTTGTTCTGCCTTCCCGAGCTTGAGCTGCTATAGCAACAGGTGGGCAAAAACCTCTCTGAGAGGTGGCAGCAGCTGGGGCTGCCTGGAAAACCTCAGAAGGCTGGGGGTCCTCTAAGGAACCCCCAGATTGCATATGATCAGAAAACCAATGCTTGCATAAGCCTTGGGGTACGATTCCAACATGTTTGAAACCAAACATGCCTATTTTCGGAGTTGCCATTATGTAGCTGGACATAGGCAGTGACTTATATCCAGTACACGTGTAAAATGGCGTCCCCGCACTCACGAAGTCCAGGAGAATGGTCCTGGAGGTCAAGGGGACACCTCTGCTAATGCAGGGGTGACCTCGCATACAGGCACTCTGCACCCTGCCCTCAAGGCTGGAGGGCCTGGTATAGGGGTGACTTATAAGTGACCTGATGCAGTGTAAATGGCAGTGAAAGGGTGCATGCACCTTTTCACACAGGCTGCAATGGCAGTTTTGTAGAAGCCTTTGCATGGACTCCCTATCAGTGCCCTGGGTACCTAGCTACCATGTACTAGGGACTTGTAAGGGGGCACCAGTATGCCAATTCTGGGTAAAATATTGAGTTAAAAGTATGCAACAATGTAAGGAAATGCCTCCTTGGCATGGTTACCCCCTGACTTTTTGCCTTTGCTGATGCTATGTTTTGAATTGAAAGTGTGCTGAGGCCTGCTAACCAGGCCCCAGCACCAGTGTTCTTTCCCTAACCTGTACTTTTGTTTCCACAATTGGCACACCCTGGCATCCAGGTAAGTCCCTTGTAACTGGTACCCCTGGTACCAAGGGCCCTGATGCCAGGGAAGGTCTCTAAGGGCTGCAGCATTTCTTATGCCACCCTGGGGACCCCTCACTCAGCACAGACACACTGCTTGCCAGCTTGTGTGTGCTGGTGAGGACAAAACGAGTAAGTCGACATGGCACTCCCCTCAGGGTGCCATGCCAACCTCACACTGCCTATGCAGTATAGATAAGTCACCCCTCTAGCAGGCCTTACAGCCCTAAGGCAGGGTGCACTATACCATAGGTGAGGGCACCAGTGAATGAGCACTGTGCCCCTACAGTGTCTAAGCCAAACCTTAGACATTGTAAGTGCAGGGTAGCCATAAGAGTATATGGTCTGGGAGTCTGTCAAACACGGACTCCACAGCACCATAATGGCTACACTGAAAACTGGGAAGTTTGGTATCAAACTTCTCAGCACAATAAATGCACACTGATGCCAGTGTACATTTTATTGTAAAATACACCCCAGAGGGCACCTTAGAGGTGCCCCCTGAAACCTAAACCAACTACCCGTGTAGGCTGACTGGTTTTAGCAGCCTGCCACACTCGAGACATGTTGCTGGCCACATGGGGAGAGTGCCTTTGTCACTCTGTGGCCAGTAACAAAGCCTGCACTGGGTGGAGATGCTATCACCTCCCCCAGGCAGGAGCTGTAACACCTGGCGGTGAGCCTCAAAGGCTCACCCCCTTTGTTCCAGCACCGCAGGGCACTCCAGCTAGTGGAGTTGCCCGCCCCCTCCGGCCACGGCCCCACTTTTGGCGGCAAGGCCAGAGGAAATAATGAGAATAACAAGGAGGAGTCACTGGCCAGTCAGGACAGCCCCTAAGGTCTCCTGAGCTGAAGTGACTCTAACTTTTAGAAATCCTCCATCTTGCAGATGGAGGATTCCCCCAATAGGGATAGGAATGTGACCCCCTCCCATTGGGAGGAGGCACAAAGAGGGTGTACCCACCCTCAGGGCTAGTAGCCATTGGCTACTAACCCCCCAGACCTAAACACGCCCTTAAATTTAGTATTTAAGGGCTTCCCTGAACCTAAGAATTTAGATTCCTGCAACTTACGAAGAAGAGGACTGCTGAGCTGAAAAACCCCTGCAGAGAAGAAGAAGACACCAACTGCTTTGGCCCCAGCCCTACCGGCCTGTCTCCCTCCTTCAGAAGAAAACTGCTCCAGCGACGCTTTCCCCAGGACCAGCGACCTCTGAATCCTGAGGACTGCCCTGCTTCCAAAAGACCAAGAAACTCCAGAGGACAGCGGCCCTGTTCAACAAAGACTGCAACTTTGTTTCCAGAGGAGCAGATTTAAAGACCCCTGAAATCCCTGCCAGAAGCGTGAGACTTGCAACACTGCACCCGGCGACCCCAACTCGACTGGTGAAGAAACAACGCTAAAGGGAGGACCCCCAGGCGACTCCAAGACTGTGAGTAACCAAAGTTGTCCCCCCTGAGCCCCCACAGCGACGCCTGCAGAGGGAATCCCGAGGCTCCCCCTGACCGCGACTGCCTGACTCTAACATCCCGATGGCTGGAAAAGACCCTGCACCCGCAGCCCCCAGCACCTGAAGGATCGGAACTCCAGTGCAGGAGTGACCCCCAGGAGGCCCTCTCCCTTGCCCAGGTGGTGACTACCCCAAGGAGCCCCCCCCTTGCCTGCCTGCACCGCTGAAGAGACCCCTTGGTCTCCCATTGATTCCTATTACAAACCCGACGCTTGTTTGCACACTGCACCCGGCCGCCCCCGCGCTGCTGAGGGTGTACTTTCTGTGTGGATTTGTGTCCCCCCCGGTGCCCTACAAAACCCCCCTGGTCTGCCCTCCGAAGACACGGGTACTTACCTGCTGGCAGACTGGAACCGTGGCACCCCCTTCTCCATTGAAGCCTATGCGTTTTGGGCACCACTTTGAACTCTGCACATGACCGGCCCTGAGCTGCTGGTGTCGTGACTTTGGGGTTGCTCTGAACCCCCAACGGTGGGCTACCTTGGACCCCAATTTGAACCCCGTAGGTGGTTTACTTACCTGCAAGAACTAACATTACTTTACCTCCCCCAGGAACTGTTGAAAATTGCAGTGTCCACTTTTGAAATAGCTATATGTGTTTTATGTAAAAAGTATATATGCTAGTGTGATTATTCAAAGTTCCTAAAGTACTTACCTGCAATACCTTTCAAATGAGATATAACATGTAGAATTTGAACCTGTGGTTCTTAAAATAAACTAAGAAAATATATTTTTCTATAACAAAACCTATTGGCTGGAATTGTCTCTGAGTGTGTGTTCCTCATTTATTGCCTGTGTGTATGTACAACAAATGCTTAACACTACTCCTTTGATAAGCCTACTGCTCGACCACACTACCACAAAATAGAGCATTAGTATTATCTCTTTTTGCCACTATCTTACCTCTAAGGGGAACCCTTGGACTCTGTGCATACTATTCCTTACTTTGAAATAGTGGATACAGAGCCAACTTCCTACAAACAACCTTTCATTTTAAGGGAGAGCGCATAACTCCTGGGGATGTGATTAGCAGGGTCCCAGCAGACACAGTAAAACACACTGACAAACAGACCAAAAGTGGGGGTAACCGAGCTAGAAAGAGGATACTTTACCACAGTCTGCATGCCATTTTGTTCTGCTCAACTTCCAGTCTGCTGACCGCCACTCCGGCACTCTATGTCCTTCAAATCTCAGAGTTCAGGTCTCGGCCCCCCAGGCCGCTGTCAGACTGTGTGCCCCCAACTCTGGTTGAGATTTTTGGACAGAATATCGCCCATTTATCTGCCTTTTGTAGAGCCACTTGACTATGCGGCCATCTTGCTCAACGCTTAGCCAGACCCACAGGGAGGATAATCTTACCCAAGCAACGAAAAGAAGATAAAACCTTGAGAAAAATGAAAGGACGAAGACAGAGAACCACTTTACTTAGGAAAAGTCAGACTACCAAGTCCAACAAGAAGCCATCCCTCAAATAATTAAGACTATCAACAGGATCACAATTAGTAGAATTTAGATTCTTGTTTTGGCAACTGGCCTCAAAATTGCACATGTGATGGCTATGAGACGTACCGGTTGAGGGTTTCTTGGAAAACCACATACATTTTGCATCCTTCCTAGAACAGTCTTCAGCTAAGCCATTTAGCCATTCAACAGCCATGACTACAGAGTCAGTTGCTAGAGAGAATCTAGAGATATGACCAGAAGTGACAAATGCGAGAGTAGGCAGATTGTGATCTGGAGGAGGAGTGAATACAATGGTTTCCAAGACCACTCTGGTGGAAACAAAATTACTTTGGCATGATTCTACTGAATCTTCCTCAACACATGGGGAATTAGCAAAGGCACAAAACAGTAAAGGAGACCCTCCGAAGTCCAGGGTACTGAAAGAGCATCTATTGCCCAGGCTTTTGTGCAGAGCACCAGGGAATAGAAGCATGGCAACAGGAAGTTTGAAATATATGCAAGGAGATCTAGCTTAGGTTGTCCAAAACCTGAATGATCTCCTGGAATATCTGAGTGGGGGTCACAGAGAGATTTAGGATCGAGCTCTGCCTGAGTAGGCTGGCAGGCCCATTGTCTTTCCCCAGAAAATACGTTGCTTAGAGAGAGTGGATATTGTGTATTGACCACAGACATATCTCTTGGGAAAGCAGAAACAAAAGTGGATGCATTCACCCCTGGTGGGTGATGTAAGCTGTGACCATCTGCTTGTCTGTCTGGCTCCATATTAGGGGGAGTAAATGCAATAACGCTGCCTGAACAGCAGCCAACTTCTTCCATCCAGAGGAGTTGAATGTCTCTTGCCTGCTCCAGTTCCCCTCAATTTGGGAGATTCCCAGAACTGCACCAAGCTTACCTTCCTGGCATCTATGAAGAAAGTAATCAAAGGCAGGGTAATCCACTGATGATCTCTGCTCATGTTGACTGAGTCAACCACCACTGTAGGTCCTGATGAATAAGAGGAGTAACAGGTATTGAGGCCTCATAATCCTGGCATAGGCGATTGCAGTTTTGAAGAATCTGGTGTATAATATGATGTTTAGATGACTTCACAAGAGGGTTGACAATATGAAGCCATCCTCCCCCTGACTTCTGAGCCAAAGTCTTTCTGAGGCCTAATCCTTCACCAGAAGAGAAGTCAAATAAATAATCTGTTTCTATTTACTCTCCGCCCCCAGAAAATCTTCTCCTTAACCATAGCGAAGCAGTGCTTCAATGAACTTGAGGGATTGGGAAAGAAGATTTTGGGACTTCCTGTAATTAATGAAGAATCTATGGTCTCATGCTGCATACCTCCTGGACAACTTCCTCTGCCTTAGGCAGAGAGGAAGATGCAATTAGCCAGTCATCAAGAAAGGGACAGACATGAACTCATGTAGTGTGTAGGATACCCACCAATGGAGAGAAGAGCTTTGAAAACGTCCCATCACTGCAAAACCCAACCACGTCTGGTCACTTGAATGAATTGATTCATGAAAGAAAGCATCCATCATGTTGAGGCATGTTAACTAATCCCCTTTCCTGAGTAACAGGAGGATTCTCTGCAAAGTTACCATTTTGCAAGTTCTATGCATTACTATACAATTGACACCCTTTAGACCAAGGACAGGAAAATGATCAACAAGGAAGATTATAAAGTAAAAAGTCCTAAACCCTTTTGCTGGAAAGAACCATAATTAGTGGGGATTTCTGTGTAGCAGCTGAATCTCAACTTAAAGGGTGTGAAGAGGAACAGGGTGCTGTGGTAAAGGAGAATGACAAAAAATAAGTCTCTGAAAATTCAGCTGAACAACACGTCAAGGGACCAAGCTTCCAATACTGTTTGATACCAAATGCCCGGAAACAGCAAGAGGTGATCTTTGATAGAAATTACGTCTTTATGCTTTTGGAGGTGAAGGGATAGGGGTGGTGGAAGCTGGTTGAAACTCAGATTTGTCAGGAATTGGGGTTACCCATAAACAACCACTCCAACAAAAGGGATTAAAACAACCCTCGAAAAGGCCTAGGAGGAAATACCCTTCTGTAATAAAAGCCTCTTCCTCTACAAGACAGACACCATTAGCTTCTTGTTTTTAACTGGCTTCTTCACCATGTCTTTAAGCTGTTGTCCGAAGAGTTTGGACCTGTCATACCCCAGTATGCCTGGGCTGTTTGTGTCCCCATTGCTGTCAGTGTTTTGTAGTTGGGCAGGTGCCATGTACTCTGATATGTACTTTTGACTGTGTTCAAGTTAGACAGGTGCCATCTACTCTCCTGTGTACTTTACATAGGCATGCCATGCACTTTAGGTTTGAGTGCACAGTTTCAAGATCTAACAAGCAAAGTGCACATGCTTGGAATTTCTGTCTGAACAAACCATTGGTGCTGATTATTTAAAAGCCTCTGTCTCATGTTGACCTCGAAGATGCCTAATGTGGGAACTTATTATTTTATTTGCTCAACTGCCCTGCCTTCAACTGCCCTTGCTTCTAGTTAAAGTCCTCCATTTACTGCCCAGATTAGTTAAAAGCAACTGTTTTCTGCTGATCTCAAGGTGACCTTATATACTTGCTTGTTGTTTATTTGTTCAACTGCCGTGCCAACTAATTAAAGGCCTCCATTTTCTGGTCCATTTTCAGCCAAAAATAGCTTTCTAATTGACAGGAAACACAATAATCTTCAGGGAGCCTCCAGTGAGGAAACACAACATTAAGGAAAGATAAAGATTTCATAAGCAACTAAGCAGAGGCTGAAGGATACTCACTCAGGATTCAGGACAGGGGTCAGTGCTCAAGGGCCCTTCACATGGGCTTGCATTTCTCATAGTAATTCTTGTTTAGTATGTTTCATTATGTTCTTGCACCTCAGGCTGATTGCAAAGCATTCATGTAAGGTTGTCCAAAATGACTGTGTTCTTGTTGCAGAGAACCTCTACTTGCTACTAGAACTTCAGACGTCCTGCAAAGAAGGATTAACCGCCACCCGTCTTCCTTTTCACAAGTGTTCCAGGTATACCAGAACCATTGTTCTCTCCCTCTTTCTCTATCTGTCCAATACCCAACCTCTGAGGGTTAGTAATGGTGTCAGTCATCTCTTCTGAAACTAAGGATTAAACTTAACGGGAGAGTGGTTAAAGACCTGCAATTCAGCAGAAGTTCTGACAATTTCAGGTGAGTTGTTCTTGGTGTGACAGGACCCATTAAATAGTAATTTCATTAGGCTTTGTTTTTTATGCTGTATCCACCTTCGAGGAGCACATCCACATGCCACATTGTGTGCTATTGCTGCTCCTGGAGCTGATATTGGGCACATAAATTCTCAAAGGACATTTCCAAGAGGAATCAGGCCTGTTGCTCCATAAGGCTTAGATTTCCAAAGAGTTTGTTCGTGAGTGTCCTACCTGAATCCACAAAACCTACAATAAAGCAGAGAAATGACCAGTGTTCTTCAATATCTTGCTTTGACTTCCAGATGGTCAGCAAAAAAAGATGTTGCACAACTGAAACATAGGTGTGATGTTTTGCACCATCTCCTCAACCTTTGTTGAGGTCATAGAAGAGAGAGGCAGTCTCTCTAAAAGTGTATGTGCGACTCTTCCACGGACACAAGGAGGATTATGAGAGACCTCACATCATCATAGATTCTGGGACACTGCTGGCATGATGGGATGCCACATCCATATGGGACTGGGCACAACACAAAGAAAGAACTTCTAGGTGGGGAATGGGTCCAAGATAACAGATGACAGATTACTTTTTTGGAAGCTCTTGTCACCAGTGCAAGGTTAAGCTTGAACAAGAGGAAGCACACAATGTAGGTACACTCATTCAGCCAGGAGTACACTGTAGGCCAGAGGAGGAGGACTGCTCTTGCCTGTTACGATGTCTGAGAATGGGTCCAGACTCACCCTCAAGGACTGCTAGGTGCCCAACCCGACAAACACAAAATGTTCTTTGGTTGTGTCTCTATGTTTCCCCTGTAAAAGAGTTCCCCTTCTGCATCCATCCTCACTCATGCTGCACACACACCGAGGCAAGAGTTCAAACAACCTATTGGTATCACTGAGTTTAAGACCTACTCACGCTCTACCCGAACATCCATTGTGAGGCTGTGAGTGACAAACATGGCACCATGGTGAAACACTCAATCAAACAGGATTTGTAAAGTGTGAATAGATCACCCTCAAGGTTATCCAGGCATTTCTGGACACTGCACAGAGATTGCAGTTTAAGGAGTCAAGGTGCCCATAATCTGTACCATGTCACCAGTACAGCTGAGGGTCTTTCATGGTCTGGAGAGGAAGCTTAACAGGCCCCAGAAGAAGTAGCTGTTTCATGCCCAGTGAGGGTCCAGCTGCTGGAGACACCACCAGATGCACAGCCCCCACCAGCATCCCAGTGAGTGTTTACGATACTCCAGCTCAGAAGGTGTCTCAGTAACGCCCCGTCAGAGTCTGTGCGGAAGAGCAGTCCCAGTCATTGGAGACTAGCTTGAGCACCACTGAGGTTTCCACGGATCAGCCTGCTGGAGGTGCAAGCACAGCTGGAGCAATATTGTGGGGAGGGGGCTCCTCTGAACAGGCTGCTAGAGGTGAAAACACTGCTGGACCACTAGCGGGGGCTCGTTAGAACAGGCTGCTGGAGGTGCAAGCACAGCTGGAGCACCACTGGGGGCTACTAAGAACAGGCTGCTGGAGGTGCAAGCACAGCTGGACCACTATCGGGGGCTCGTTAGAACAGGCTGCTGGAGGTGCACGCATAGCTGGAGCAGCATTTAGGGCTCCTAGGAAAAGGCTGTTGGAGGTGCACGCATAGCTGGAGCACCATTGAGGGCTCCTAGGAACAGGCTGTTGGAGGTGCAAGCACAGCTGGAGCACAAATGGGGGATCTTAAGAACAGGCTGCTGGAGGTGCAAGCACAGATGCAGCACTATCGGGGGCTCGTTAGAACAGGCTGCTGGAGGTGCACGCATAGCTGGAGCACCATTAAGGGCTCCTAGGAACAGGCTGCTGGAGGTGCACGCATAGCTGGAGCACCATTGAGGGCTCCTAGGAACAGGCTGTTGGAGGTGCAAGCACAGCTGGAGCACCACTGGGGGCTCCTAAGAACAGGCTGCTGGAGGTGCAGGCACAGCTGCAGCACTATCGGGGGCTCGTTAGAACCGGCTGCTGGAGGTTCACGCATAGCTGGAGCACCATTGAGGGCTCCCAGGAACAGGCTGTTGGAGGTGCATGCACAGCTGTAGCACCACTGGGGGCTCCTAAGAACAGACTGCTGGAGGTGCAAGCACAGCTGGATCACTATCGGGGGCTCGTTAGAACAGGCTGCTGGAGGTGCACGCATAGCTGGAGCACCATTAAGGGCTCCTAGGAACAGGCTGCTGGAGGTGCACGCATAGCTGGAGCACCATTGAGGGCTCCTAGGAACAGGCTGTTGGAGGTGCAAGCACAGCTGGAGCACCACTGGGGGCTCCTAAGAACAGGCTGCTGGAGGTGCAAGCACAGCTGCAGCACTATCGGGGGCTCGTTAGAACAGGCTGCTGGAGGTGCACGCATAGCTGGAGCACCATTGAGGGCTCCTAGGAACAGGCTGTTGGAGGTGCAAGCACAGCTGGAGCACCACTGGGGGCTCAACAGGCTGCTGGAGGTGCAAGCACACCTGGAGCACTATCGGGAGCTTGTTAGAACAGGCTGCTGGAGGTGCACGCATAGCTAGAGCACCATTGAGGGCTCCTAGGAACAGGCTGCTGGAGGTGCACGCATAGCTGGAACACCATTGAGGGCGTCTGGGAACAGGCTGCTGGAGGTGCACGCATAGCTGGAGCACCATTGAGGGTTCCCAGGAACAGGCCGTTGGGGGTGCAAGCACAGCTGGAGCACCATTGAGGGTTCTTAGGAACAGGATGCTGGGGTTGCAAGCACAGCTGGAGCACTATCAGAGGCTCATTAGAACAGGCTGCTGGAGGTGCACGCATAGCTAGAGCACCATTGAGGGCTCCTGGTAACAGGATGCTGGAGGTGCACGCATAGCTGGAGCACCATTGAGGGCTCCCAGGAACAGCTGTTGGAGGTGCAAGCATAACTGGAGCACCATCAAGGGCACCTCAGAACAGGCTGCTGGAAGTGCACACTTAGCTGGAGCACTATTGAAGGCTCCCAGGAACAGGCTGTTGGGGGTGCAAGCATAACTGGAGCACTATCAAGAGCACCTCAGAACAGGCTGTTGAGGGTGCAAGCACACCTGGAGCACCATTGAGGGCACCTAGGAACAGGCTGCTGGGGGTGCAAGCATAACTGGAGAACCATCAAGTGCACCTCAGAACAGGCTGTTGGAGGTGCAAGCACAGCTTGTGCACCATTGAGGGGGGACTCCTCTGAACAGTCTGCTAGGAGTGAAAGCATAGCTTGGAACTCCATCAAAGGCTGCTGGGAACAGGTTGCTAAAGGTTCAAGCACAGCTTCAGCACCATCAGGAGCAACTAAGAAAAGGCTGCTTAAGGTACAATCACAGCTGAATGGCTATTGGGGGGCACCTAACAACAGGCTGCTGTGCTTCAACCTCCATGACTGTGCTCTGTCTGGGACATTTACAGGTCCTCATAACCCCTCCCCTCAGGAGGTAGGAGGGAGTAAAGAGATGCCCACCAGTGCAAGAGGAACAAGCAAAGCCTTAAGTATCCAGAAGAACAGCCAGATGTGGTCAACAATACCTGGGAGCATTATCTGGAGCGTGGACCTGGAAAAAGAGCAGAGAAGTTACCCTGGTCTCACCTAGGGATAGGCATACCTTAGTGTAGCACAATCTCACAGAAATATTTGAGAATTCTGTGAGATTATGCATAATTACGAAAGAAGAGAAGTTCTGCATTTAACATAACTATCCCACAGGACGATAACAATAGCTCACTCAACCACTCTGATGACATCAGCATTACTAGTACTCTATCACTTTGCACCTTTATTATATTTTGCTATTACACATGAAGTGTTACACTGCCATGAATAACTCCACTGCCCATGTGGCTAGGTTTGTGCAATATGAACATGTATAATAATAAATATTAATATTTCACATTTTAGAATAATCCACATAAACTTGAAAAACATCAGTTTAGCAGACTTATTTTTTGTTAGAAGTAAATTAAGGCATGCATCTTTTAAAATGCAGCTGTTACTGGACAGTGAGTTTGTGTATTACTTGTGCTTTATCGTATCAGAGGTCCAAACCCTGCACTACCTCCTGGAGTCTTGCAAATGGAGAGGGAAGTTCAGTGTACTTTGGTTGTCCAACAGGAGTTCAGTAGTACCTGAGGCTTCAGGAGCCGGAGGTAAGTACATGGATTGACTGATGATGAAGCAGGGCTATTTGAACCTCAGTCTCTTGGTGAAATCATCAACCAGAATCCCCCACTGTTCCCATGGACCTTCAGTGTCAACCTGCAGCATTAAGGGGGTGTTAATACATTTCAATTACTGTGACCCAAGGAGGCTTCATAAAGAGGATGGTATTCAACCATAAAGGTTTATTAGCTATTAATCAATCAGCGATCAACAAATCTGGCAATAGTTCAGAAGATGTATTAGTACAGCCAAAATATTCAGGTGCTCAAGTATTTAAATGTAAGCATTATAAAGTAAAGATTAGTAACAAACAAAATGTAAAGAATGCAAAATCCAAATAATGTGATCCATAAAGAAACCCACACTATGTAAACCAATAAAGAGTTCTGCATTTCCAAAGAGAAGGAAAAGAAGGTGCCAGCATTCTATGAACCTCAGAAGAAGTTCAGAGGGAATGGATGAGTATCTAGCATGAAGCTTTTCACACCGGGGACAAAAACACCAGAAAATTCTGCCTCTTCTAAGTCGGGGTAAAGTCTGTACTGTAAAGATGGAACATCAAGTAAAATCGCAAAAGAAGGTTCCAGAACATCCATATCTCACTCCCACCGTCCAAAGCCAATCCCGCATTTGCCGAGAACCACCAGTCTCCCCAAATTCCCACTCTCACACAATTAGGGTCACATCCGCTTCTCCTTGAGAGTTGCATTTTCCCAGCACACCAACTGTAGGTGGTCCATGTCATCGTCATCTCTTCATGGCTGCTGTCAGCTTTTTCTTACCAAGCCTCAGTATCTGTTTAATACATAACAATAAACCTTTCTCTAGCTAACGATGAACTGAAATCACACCTACAGGGGAAAGGGACATGGCAGACGTAGAATATGAAATACTAAGCTAATGCCCAGAGTCAGGCTAAGATAACTTGAGATTTAAAATGGACACACATTGCAGGATTATTAATCATTAGCAACCAAAGAATTATTATTAGGTGTAAATACATTCAGGAAATACAATTAAATTGATTATCATTCAGTGTTGAACAGTTCCATATGATCTTCTCAACAGCTAAAGTGATGACCCACTTCAATTCTTGTTAAACTGATTAATGAAACTTAGACATCGTGAGCATATGAACCACAAGTAAACGCATATACTCCACTCCGAACGGTGCATGGCAGCCAATGATTTCACCCCAACTCACAGAAAATGCTTCACACTGACTGATAAATGAAACTGACTGCAATGTAAATGACGATCTAGACAATTAAATTAGCCCCCGAATTGTAATCATTCTAATTGGTGAAAAGTTGGCTCATCAGGTTGGCTAAGATCCTAGGTGCATCCTGGGCTTGTTGTCCAAAAAGGCATGTGGCACATTGCACAAGGTTCACGGCAGGAGCACTGGTGGGAGGTGGGCGCTTAATATAATGGACCCTCACCCATCCCTGGTGGACGCAATCTGGCATGTTCCTGATGACGCAGAAAAAAGAAGGTTCAACATATATTCATCTACACCGTGTAACCGACATATATAATGAAGTGTGATTTTAATTAAAGAAATAATGTGCGAGGGAAATTGTGCCCTCGGGGTAGTTTGCCATCATTATAAACAAGCTTTATTAATCACGAAGTATTAAAATGTAATAATCCGTCATAATCGCGAATGTTTGCAATGATTTCGTGTTTGAAAACTGTTTTGCTTAGCTTAAATTTAGTACAGGCTTTGGCCTAGTTGCTTGGTTTCAAATTCTAACTGCGTGATTTTTTCCTTGAACTAATGAAATATATATTCTTGCTTGAAGTTGTATTTTTCCAGTAGAAACTGGCTGGTACACTTATCTCCAAGGTTTCGTGCTAGGCCGGTTACATCCCCTTTGATACAAGGTCAGTCTCTGCAGGTGTGGACAATGAAGGTACAGATAGTAAAATAATTGGCAAACCATGATACAATTTGTGTTCCAAGGCTCCAAGGACAGTGTATGCATAAATGAGCGCTAGTAAAAGACAATTTTCGATTGGACAATTTGAAGCCAACCTATGAACCCTCCAATGGAAGACGCTGCAGAATTTGGAATGTTTCTTACTTAAACCCACAGGACAAAGAGAAGTCAGCCATTTTCCTCGATGCCAGTTTGAAGCCTGATGCCAGACTCCATTTTGGACGACACCCTGATGCCCTTTTCTCTATCTGAGAGAAAGAGACTTTAAGAATTCTCACCCTAGAGACTTTAACTTTGATTTGCCCCTGTCTTGCCCATGCAGTAACTTTGCCCTATTCTCCTTGCCGCTGCAAGGAAGCTTGCCCTCAGTTTGCCCCTTTGAAACTTGCCCCATGCTGATCAACCGGTACCTGAAGGACAAAGACTTTTCTTGAATGCTGATTGTATTTGGTAAATATGAAAGGATAAATGTATTATGCATTGTGTTTTCCTTTTAGGTACCAACTGCTATTTTGATAGAGTCCTAGCTAGAAGTTTTCCAAATTTGTGTTGCCTAAATTCGTTTTGCATGAAGTCCCACATGCCGATGCTAATTAGAGGTTAGTCGAGGTATTCATTCAATGTATCATGAAGAATTGAAATCTTGTTATGCTGACTGAATGTATGCAATTAGTCAAATACAGTTAGTCACATTGGTGATTTGCATTGCTATAACAGAGTGTATCATCATTCAGATTTTGCGTAGATTGCGTTTCTTCCGCCGTTATGGACAGCTAGTAATGTTCATATACATATATCAATTGGTTTTGAGACATATATATATCGTGCTAGCTTTGTTAATATAGGGAAATAAATTCACTAACTTTTAATAAACTGGTGTGGTTATTCATGACTGAAAGGTCATGGTGCGCCGAAATACCAAATGTTATTGATTTCCTGATGTGCTATATTGATCTATTAATTGAGTACTGATTACTGGTTACAATAGTTATTGATTGTTGATCTGAGTGACTCGACTATTGAGGATGAGGAGAGCCCGACTCGGTTAAAAGATTCACCGCCCTCCAACGTGTCCAGGTACAGGTAATTTATAAGGGCTGGACGCGTTATCAGTAGATGGTAGCAGAGATTGATGGTTTCGCCCTTTGGGACCCCATCCGAACAATAGACAGAGTCAGGTTAGAATTTTCTTTGATAAAACAAGTTGGAGAGATGATGATGCCCTAAGTCCCCAATGACTTTCCCGGGATCTCGGAGCTTGCGAATGAGGAACATGGAGGTATGAGAATGGTCTCAGCATTTCTAGTGACGGTATGAGTGAAGTTAGGGTTTCGCGCTTGCACAGCTTATTGCCGCAGATTAATTGAGTAGTCTGTGAGGATTTAAGGAGTTAAAAGATATTAGAGGAGTGTTCCTCCAAAGGTGTGAGAGTAGGGAAGTCGCCAAACTTCACGTGTGTGTAGCGCTTTGAGCAGAAAAATTGTCCACGTGGTGGTTGTTGTTGAGACGGGCCCTGCGAGGTCAAGAGACTCCGGAGTATGTTGAAAAGTGTAAGTGACACTTGGTTGATGTTGTGATCTGTTCAGGTTTAATAGGTTGATCGGGCGTGGTCAACAAGTCGGTATGAATGTTGCAGAGTGAAAGAAAACTTCGACTTTGAGATTTGACGAATTCTAAAGTGCACTAGAATAGTTCATTGATCAGTGGAGAGTAAAGTTTGCGGGTCAAATTTTGCTTGCGAAAGTGGGAAACCGAGAAAGATGGAATAACTGCCGAGGCTAGTGAAAAATCCCTAAGGTTTCTGAAGCGATTGTATTACCTTTCCTGTAGTAAACCGACAGATCTGTTTTATTCTTTTGGTTAAGTGCTCGCGTTATATTGCAGAAATTAGTTTATGAGTGAAGCCGAATGGAAAGAGGACAAGCCGCGGGACTTTGTCAGCCGCAGTGTGTGAGTGTGACGTCACTAGGAGCCGCGCTGGGATAGGTCAGTTGGTGAGAAGGGTCGCGCACGGATTGGACGCAGTCCGTGAAGCGCAATTGGAAGGGGAAAGGCAAGCGAAGAGTATTCCGGGAATTAAAGTCACTTATTGATTACATATTTTTAGAAAAACAAAAGACGGAAAGATGAAATTTTTCAAAGCATTCAAGAGTGCCATGAGAGGAGATGTTTATATTAAAGCAATTGTAGGAGAAGAAACACCGCCTGAGGGTACACCAGCTTACATCATCATTGAAGAAAAGGGTGTAGCGCCATGTCTATGGCTAAAGCAATGCTGCAAATTAACAGAAAAACATGGAAGTGTAGCGTTCCCTATCCATGGGTCGTTTAACCTAAGGGTTTTAGAAAATCTGAGATTTGCGCTATACGACATGAAAGTACCTCCAAGGCCAGCACAGTTTGAGGCATTAGCAATTTGGGAGCTAATAGCTAGAAACCAACATCAAAAGAAATTTGAGACAAGAATAAGAAAAGTAGAAAAGACACTAGCGGACGCTAGATGGGACAGCACACAAAAGGTTTGGAGATCAGACGTATTGCAGGGAATTAAATTGTTTCCAGCGATTGCCGAGGAAGCGGAGACGGAAGGAAGGAAAGCCACCTGTAAGACAAACAGGAGTCAGTCCAGAGAAGGAGAGAGCAATAGAAACTCGAAAAGGGGAGACGAGTCAGATGATGAGGAGTTCATTATACAATTGCTGAATGATCGCCCACCACCATACGTGGAAAGCGAAAAAGGCTCAAGCATTAGTACTGCCCCTCCTGAACCAATACAGGGTAATGTAACACCAAATTTGAGAATACCTCAGAGGCCGAGCAGCTCTGACATGCCTTTCTCACCACGAATACCACGGATTCAGAGAATGTACCCAGACGTGCCAACATTGAAACCTGCTGATAACTATCAGCCACAGGTTCAAAGGCACTGTTGCAATGAGCATAATGTGGGAATGACTTCCGATTCAATGGCGCAGGGAGGACAAAACTATCAGAGACCGACATTGATTCAAGCTGAATCAACACAGTTCTCGATGCCCCAAAAGCAGAAACCAGAAGTGCGAGTGGTAGAAAGCCAGTTAGGTATGCCAGCAATGATGAACCACAATGTGGGGGTTAACATGCCACAGAATTCGGGGAACAGACAGAATCCAGATGCAATATCTCTACCTATCACTGTAGGTCCACCAGTACCACTGTACATACAGGCAAATTCAAGCACAAGCGACCAAGGGTTAATGATACAGAATGGGACAGGGAGAAGATGTATAGAAACTACTCCAGAGACAACTCCGATAGCGGCACTGCCAAATGGATCTGGGTCCTTGTCGGAATTCAGTCCAATTCCAATTTGTGCTCCGTCAACCGTGGTAAGGTCACATCCACCACTATTAGTACCGTTAACCTCACAGACTGAAACATTACAGAAACCGTCAATGGCAGTTGATGTAACTGCTACCCTGATGGAACTGAACGCGCAACAGTTAACACAATGGTTCAACAGCCTGAATTCCCCACAGAGTACATCTAGTGGGAAGGGAGAAGAATACCTGAATAAAATAAGGTTGGGTATGGAGGCAGATGAACTGGTAGAGGGAACAATGGGTTTGAACAGATTGGAATCATACACAGAGGAAGAACTAAGATACATGTGCCCTAGGATTACAAGAGAAGTGAGCAACATACATAAAAAGTTACAAGAAATTGCAGACAGAAACGAGATCGATATAGGTAAGACCAAACCGCTGAGCAGAAGTTACAGGTTAGACTTCGAGACAAAAGATTTTGAACACATGAGATCCGCAGGGATGAAAACACACCTTAAAGAGATACTGCAGAGTGCACAGGTCTGGAGATGTTTAGACAAGTGGGAAAGCAGGTGGGTCAAGAAAAAGGATAAAAAGAAAGAAAATACTTCGGAACGAAGTGAGAAAAAACAACAGAATGACGATCTGATAACCATGCTACCAATGAGAGAAACAGCAGGGGGAAAACTTGTGCATGTACCATGGCACAGGTGCGATATTCAATCCTTTACGGATGACTTTCCCAAATTAAGAGAGAAGCCGATTGAGTGGTATCAACAAACAGATAGATTTGTGAAACTCGCGAAGTGTCTCTGGGAAGACCTGAATACCTTATTTGAAATTGTGGTTCCGGCTGATTTGTGGGAAGATTGTAAAAGGGCTGTAGGTTGGCCGACGAGTGAACCAGAGAGAGATAGGGACACAGGTGCGCCATCACCTATGGTAATGAGTTTGTACCACAAGGTGATCGAGCACTTGAAAACAAAGGTTGCGTCGAAAAATGTGGATTGGCAAAGGATTGACAGGACCGCTCAAGAGGTTAAAGAATCTATACACGCGTATTATGAGAGGTTGTTGAAAGCGTTTAAAAATTACAGTGGCACGGAAACGATTGAGCCAAAAGACATGCTCCATTTTGTGTTCAGGTTTGTGGAAGGGCTGAGACCCGAAATTAGCCAGATGATTAAATCACATTTGATTTGTTGGCAGTCAAAGTCGATTGATGAAGTGTTGAATTATGCAAAATACTGCAGTGATGAGATTGAGACAAAGCAAAAAAGATTGAAGGAGAAGGTGATGGTGATGCAGCTCAGAGCAGCTCAGACAGGTTTACAAGGTTTGCAAGGTTTTCAACAACAGATGCTGCAGCAACAGGGAAATGCTATGTTTCAGCCGCAGATGAGAGGCAGAGGCCGAGGAGGGTTTGTGAATAATGGTCCTGATTTGAATACCGTTATGATTCCAAATGGTATACAGGCAATGAAGAAGGTGATGCCATGTCACACGTGCGGAATCGTCGGGCATTGGAAACGGGAGTGCCCAATGATGGTGCAGGAAGGTGTAGGTCAGCAAAACAACGATGTCAATGCATTTCAGATTATGAGAGGACCGAAACTGAGAGGTCCGAACACAAATTTTCAAAACAATATAAACCAGATGCAGGGTCTACAACCCATGCAACCGCAACAGGTGCAAATGCCTCGTGTGCAAATGACACAATTGCAGCCAATGCAACAGCAGTTTCCTATGGTACCTAATCAGCAAATACCCTTAGCACCAATGAATCAGCAGCAAGCAATGCTTCCTCAACAGGTCACGGGTCAGGGAATGAGTCAAAATGACACAGTACACCAATTCCCACTACACAGCGAGAATGGAATAAACGATGTATGGGAGAGTGGAAGTTCAGATGAGGAGGGAAATTGTGTGCTTGCAGCATCTTTGGAAGTTGATCAAAAGGGTCCCTATGTGGAGGGAAGAGTTATGGGTCATCACGTTTCATTCTTGGTTGACACAGGAGCTACACGTTCCACTGTTAGGAGCATTGAAGTACCAAATTTGCCACTTTCAGGGAGAACAGTTCAAGTAGTGGGAGTAGCAAATAGGTACCTGACGAACTCAATCACAGATCCAGTACAAGTCAGAATTGGTAACTATCAAGGGTCACATAATTTTGTGGTATGTGACTCAAGCCCGATATCACTGTTAGGGAGAGACCTATTGTGCAAATTGGGATGTTCGATTATGTGTTCGAACGATGGAATTAGAATTCAGACGAGCAGTGATGGGGAAGAAGAGGACAGTGTAGAAGGGGATGAGATGGAGACTGTCGATGAAGAGTATCCTCTGATTACCCTTTTTCCGATGATCACTGAAGCAGATATTCCAGCTGAGTTACAGGAAACAGTCGGAAAAGAAGTGTGGGATATGACAGGAAAAGAGGTGGGATTGGTGAAAGGAGTGGAACCAGTGAAAGTGACTGTAAAACCCAATGTAACCTTTCCCCAGACCCCACAGTACCATATGGCACAAGACACCCTCATGAAAGTCGCCCAACTCATTTATGAGTTTGTAAAGCAGGGAGTACTGAAAGAAGTGTTAAGCAGCCCATGTAATTCACCAATTATGGGACTAATAAAGCCAAGTGGAAAGGTACGAATTGTGCAGGACTTGAGGAAAATAAATGACATAATAATTAAATGCTGCCCTGTAGTACCAAATCCAGCTGTGATAATGTTTCAAGTCCCTTGCGATGCCGAGTGGTTCTCAGTCATCGACTTGTCACAAGCATTCTTTTCGGTGCCTCTTCATGAGGACAGCCAATTTCTCTTTTGTTTCAAATTCTTAGACAGAGTTTACAGTTGGTGTCGAATTCCTCAAGGGTTTTCGGAGTCACTGTCAATTTTCAATCAGATTTTAAAGAAAGACTTGGAAGCGTTGGAATTGCCATTTGGGTCAACCCTAGTACAGTACATTGACGACTTACTGATTGCATCCAAGACAGAAAGTGACCGCACAGCCGACACCATTGCCCTATTGAATCATTTGGGAAGGAATGGACACAAGGTGTCTCCTTCGAAATTGCAATTCTGCCAGAAGAAAGTGAAATATTTGGGTCACCAAATAGAGAAAGGGTCACGAAAAATTATGAAGGAAAGAATAACAAGTGTACTTCAAATGAGTCCCCCAAAGACGAGGAGGGAGGTGAGGAAGTTTTTGGGAACGGTCAGCTACTGTCGCCAATGAATTCCCAACTTCTCAACCCTAGCAAAACCTTTGCTGAAACTGACCCAGAAGGATGCATTGGATGAAATTGAACTGAAAGGAGAAGAGATGGATGCTTTTATTGAATTGAAAGAATGCATGTGCAGGGCTCCAGCTTTAGGTATGCCTGACTACACAAAGCCTTTCACATTGTTTTGTCATGAACGTGATGCATGTTCCTTGTCTGTCTTGACCCAAGCCCATGGTGGCGTAAACAGACCGGTAGCATATTTTTCAGCTACTTTGGATCCGGTTGCAGCAGCACTGCCAGGGTGCTTGCGCGCCGTAGCCGCAGTTGGTATCAGCCTCACTCAGAGTGAAGGAATAGTGATGGGACACCCTTTAACAGTCATGGTCCCTCACTCAGTTGAGATACTTTTGACACGTTCCTGAACACAGCACATGACTGGTGCTAGACTTACAAGGTACGAAACAATAATTCTGGGATCACCTAATGTGCAGCTGAAAAGGTGCACTACGTTGAATCCAGCAACCTTGTTTCCCAGTGAAAATGCTGAAATTGAGAACGCTGAAGACATCGAGCACGACTGTCTTCAGGTGACTGAATTTTGCACCAAACCAAGACCTGATATCAAAGACACCCGATTGGAAGAAAATGATCAAATTATTTTTGTCGATGGTTCATGTTTAAGAGATGCACTGGGTGTATTGAAAGCAGGGTACGCTGTATGCACGGTAACAGGTGTCTTGGAAGCATCTTGGCTTCAAGGAGTTTACTCTGCACAGGTAGCAGAATTGGTAGCCCTTACTAGAGCTTGCCAACTCTCTGCATTGATGAAAGTTACCATTTACACTGACAGCCAGTACGGGTTTGGAATAGTGCATGATTTCGGACAATTGTGGTCACAGAGAGGCTTCATGACCTCTTCAGGATCACCAGTGAAAAATGGTGAAAGAATAAAAGAATTGTTACATGCCATCCAACTGCCAGGAGAAGTAGCAGTGGTAAAATGCAGTGCACACTCGAAGGGACAAGATTATGTTTCTCTGGGAAATGGATATGGGGATCAAGTCGCAAGGTTTTGCGCATTGAACTGTATATTGCTTAGGGATGAATGGAATTTGCTAAGTGAACCAGAACTCGAACCAAGCGAAATATTTGCTCTAAAGGTAATAGATACGATGGACGAATTAAAATCCTTACAGAATGATGTCAGTGAGGATGAGAAACTCTCGTGGACCAAATCACAATGTGTAAAGAGACTAGATGAATTATGGGTTTCAAGTGAAGGGAAATTTGTTCTCCCAAACAGCCTTTTGACACAGATAGCCAGATTTTACCATGGCCAAGCTCATCTTCGGAGGGATGCCATGATTAGGTTGTTTAAAACTGATTGGTTTAACCCTAAATTCCGTCAAGTTGCTGAAGCAGTTTGCCATCGTTGCGTCATTTGCCAACAAATGAACGCAGGGAAGGGAACAGTAGTAAATTTGAGCCACATTGGAAGAGCAGGGGGTCCATTCAGCAGGATGCAAATGGACTTCATTGAGATGCCTGTGCATGGAGGCTTGAAGTATGTGTTGGTGGTTGTGTGCATTTTTAGTCACTGGATTGAAGCATACCCTACACGCAGAAATGATAGTCTCACAGTTGCAAAACTACTCTTGAGAGAGTTAATACCACGTTTCGGATTCCCGATCTCTTTAGAATCAGATAGGGGAAGTCACTTCAATAATGAAGTAATAAAATTGCTTTGTGCAGCACTGAACATTGAGCAAAAGCTGCATTGTAGCTACCGCCCTGAAGCATCAGGTCTAGTGGAACAAATGAATGGCACATTGAAATCGAGAATGGCGAAAATGTGTGCATCGACAAACTTGAAATGGCCTGACGCATTGCCTTTGGTACTAATGTCAATGAGAAACACCCCTGACAGAAAGACTGGACTGTCCCCACACGAGATTCTCATGGGCAGAGCTATGAGACTTCCAGCAGTTCCTGCAAATGCGCTTTTGAATATTACAGATGATATGGTGTTAGACTACTGCAAAGGTCTAGCTGATGTGGTTCGATCTTTCTCTCACCAGGTGGAGGCAACCACCTTGCCACCGATCCAAGGTCCAGGACACACCCTGAAAGCAGGTGACTGGGTCGTGATAAAGAAGCACGTGAGGAAGTCGTGTTTGGAACCCCGTTGGAAAGGACCTTTTCAAGTGATTTTGACGACTACCACCGCTGTGAAGTGTGCGGGAGTTCCCAACTGGATTCACGCCAGTCACACAAAGAGGGTACTGTGTCCCACAGATGAGGAAGTTGAAGCGCTGAAGTTACCAGTACCTGATAACAAAGTACCAAGCGCTGAGGCAGAGCAAACCAGAACTAGAAGCGAACAGGCAGAAATAGAGGAGGGAGAAATATTCTCTGAGGACGAAGCAACTGATTCACTTGGGGAAGACCAAGGAGGAGCCTCAGACAGCAACGAAGCAGCTGAAGGTAACAAAGAGCCTGAAGCAGCTGAAAGTGTCAAAGAGCCTGAAGAAAGTAACAGTGACAAAGGGCTCGAAACAGGTGAAGAAGCAGGAGAGCCTGATCAGAGGAGGGCTTTCCCAGAAGCAGACGATAGAGAAAAAGAAAAGGAAAACCTGATTGACTCCCCAGAAGGAGGGGACAAGGGAGAACAGAACGAAACTGCTCAAATTCCTTCAGAAGAGATTGCAGGTCCATCAAATGGACACAGTGCAAAAAGAAGACCAAGCATATCGCCAGTAAAACTAAGAACTAGAGAAACGTTGAATGACAGTGAAGGGCCAAGAGTGAAAGAAAAAAGAAAGGAAGTGTCTGTTGTAGTACCAACACCAAGTGAAGAAAAGGACTTGGCCAAAGAGGAAAGTACCAGTGAGAAAGAATCAAAGAGAGATGCAAAATTGAAAAGGAAAAAGATACCGAGCAGGAGGTATTCCGGTCCGGAGTGGGCGTACGTAGCCAATAACGATTGGTCAGACGAATTCGTATCCCTCAATCTTGAGAACGAAGAGGCAGAACTTCATTTTGGAAATAAAAACTTTATGGACTCTGTTGATTGAAACCATTGATCACTTGATTGACTTTTCAACCGGCTAAGACATTGCTAACTTGATTGACTTTGAAACCGATTTTGAGACAACGCTGCTAACCAATAAGAGACTAAGCTGCTAAAGAAAACGGTGTGAACATTGAACTCGTTCAGCTTTGTAAATACCTGCAAAACACGCTTTGATAAAGTGTCTTCAACTTTCTGATTCTATACAGATCATGACTAGCTTCACTACACAGGGGAGCAAGATGAAGTATTGTAAATACATGTGTATAGGCTTACTGACCGCATGCGTACTAATAATTGTAGCAATAGTTCTTGGAATGCATGGTAAAAGTGAGAGCGAGACGAATGATGCTTCCACTTCTAAACCTATTATCGTTACTGAACTAACAGCTCTGAAGAGACTAGAGCAGGACGAGAGACACTTGCATGATAAGAAGGAACTTTCATCTAACGTTTTCTATCGCTTACTGAGTGAGTATGTTGAGTCCATGGATGCGAAAGACTGTTATGTGTGTACACAAATACCTACCTCAGTAGTGGAAGGGGTAACATATCACAGCATGCCTCTTACATATGGAATTACATGTAGAATAGTAGCTTCCAGATTTTATGCTCAAAAAGACATTCATTATTTCTATACTAATTACGATGTTACTTTTGCATATGTCCCCATAATAGGGCACCTAAGTAAGATAGCTAGAGATTGGTCTGCCAAATTAATGAGGGAATTTTTCGAACCAATGTCCCCTTTCCACACAGCTCACGCACATAGGGAGAACCTTACATGCTTGCTTTCACCAGTAGAAATAGAATTTTTAGACCGCACTGACGACATAAAGAACGAAATGAAGGAGAAATTAGAGAAGCAATTGCACGAAAGGACGTCTGTAGATAATTATGCTTTTGCCGCAATAAAGACACAAGGGAAAATAGCTTTAGATACATTGCATGTGGGAAGATTTTGTATACATAGATTCCCATCATATTATGACACAGTTTTCGTGGGAACGAGTGAATGTAAACACACATACGCATTCCAACAAAAATGGACCTTCATGCTGAATGGACAGGACCCAGTCATTCCTGGAGTGTATTATATTTGTGGACTCAACGCCTATTATCGTCTTCCTAAAGGATGGTATGGGAGGTGTTATTTGGGAATAGTGTTCCCAAAGGTTTACCAACTAGACGACTTAAAGAAGTTTCCAAGGCTGTCTGAATCACATCGTGTTCAGAAAAGGGAGACAGCTGCTGGTGTGGTAGGAGATATATTTGGAGCTCTGATTCCTTCAGTAGGAGTCATATTGAATTCAATCAAAATACGGAAGTTGTCTACTATTGTGGATAACATGCTGACAAAGTTTTCAGGAGCTATAATCCTGATGGATGCTGAACTTGCTGCAGAAAGAGCTATGACTCTTCAAAATCGGCTTGCCTTAGACATTCTTTTAGCAAAGGATGGCGGCGTTTGCAAAATGCTTGGCACACGTCACTGTTGTACATATATACCCGACAACAGTGGAAAAATTAGAACGATGCTTACAAATTTAACTAAAGAAAGTGTAGATTTAAAGGAATTGAAAGAACCTGGAGTTTGGGAGAAAGTTGGAAAAGGATTTGCTTCCGTGGGAAATTGGCTCAGCAACGTTTGGAACGGATTGTTACTAAAAATAGTAAAGGGAATATTGATAATATTAATTTGTTTATTAGGCTCTTGGGGAACATGGAAAGCTTTCAAAATGATAAAAGCAAGGAACAAAAGAAAAAGAGAAGAGAAAATAGAGAACAAAATGGTGGAAATTTATAGGGAGAAGTCAAAAGGGACTAAAAGAAAAAGGGAATTGACTGAAGTGCCAAATTACTATACAGAATTTTAGTGGAATAAAATTTGTGGGTAGATTTGAGGTGATGACATAATTAGTCATCAGAGGAGGGATTGATGACGCAGAAAAAAGAAGGTTCGACATATATTCATGTACACCGTGTAACCGACATATATAATGAAGTGTGATTTTAATTAAAGAAATAATGTGCGAGGGAAATTGTGCCCTCGGGGTAGTTCGCCATCATTATAAACGAGCTTTATTAATCACGAAGTATTAAAATGTAATAATCCGTCATAATCGCGAATGTCTGCAATGATTTCATGTTTGAAAACTGTTTTGCTTAGCTTAAATTTAGTACAGGCTTTGGCCTAGTTGCTTGGTTTCAAATTCTAACTGCGTGATTTTTTCCTTGAACTAATGAAATATATATTCTTGCTTGAAGTTGTATTTTTCCAGTAGAAACTGGCTGGTACACTTATCTCCAAGGTTTCGTGCTAGGCCGGTTACATCCCCTTTGATACAAGGTCAGTCTCTGCAGGTGCGGACAATGAAGGTACAGATAGTAAAATAATTGGCAAACCATGATACAATTTGTGTTCCAAGGCTCCAAGGACAGTGTATGCATAAATGAGCGCTAGTAAAAGACAATTTTCGATTGGACAATTTGAAGCCAACCTATGAACCCTCCAATGGAAGACCCTGCAGAATTTGGAATGTTTCTTACTTAAACCCACCGGACAAAGAGAAGTCAGCCATTTTCCTCGATGCCAGTTTGAAGCCTGATGCCAGACTCCATTTTGGACGACACCCTGATGCCCTTTTCTCTATCTGAGAGAAAGAGACTTTAAGAATTCTCACCCTAGAGACTTTAACTTTGATTTGCCCCTGTCTTGCCCATGCAGTAACTTTGCCCTATTCTCCTTGCCGCTGCAAGGAAGCTTGCCCTCAGTTTGCCCCTTTGAAACTTGCCCCATGCTGATCAACCTGTACCTGAAGGACGAAGACTTTTCTTGAATGCTGATTGTATTTGGTAAATATGAAAGGATAAATGTATTATGCATTGTGTTTTCCTTTTAGGTACCAACTGCTATTTTGATAGAGTCCTAGCTAGAAGTTTTCCAAATTTGTGTTGACTAAATTCGTTTTGCATGAAGTCCCACATGCCGATGCTAATTAGAGGTTAGTCGAGGTATTCATTCAATGTATCATGAAGAATTGAAATCTTGTTATGCTGACCGAATGTATGCAATTAGTCAAATACAGTTAGTCACATTGGTGATTTGCATTGCTATAACAGAGTGTATCGTCATTCAGATTTTGCGTAGATTGCGTTTCTTCCGCCGTTATGGACAGCTAGTAATGTTCATATACATATATCAATTGGTTTTGAGACATATATATATCGTGCTAGCTTTGTTAATATAGGGAAATAAATTCACTAACTTTTAATAAACTGGTGTGGTTATTCATGACTGAAAGGTCATGGTGCGCCGAAATACCAAATGTTATTGATTTCCTGATGTGCTATATTGATCTATTAATTGAGTACTGATTACCGGTTACAATAGTTATTGATTGTTGATCTGAGTGACTCGACTATTGAGGATGAGGAGAGCCCGACTCGGTTAAAAGATTCACCGACCTCCAACGTGTCCAGGTACAGGTAATTTATAAGGGCTGGACGCGTTATCATTCCTCTTCTGTTGCTTTTATGGCAGAACTATTTTGCCCTCTTCTACTAAACCCTTTCTTGCCACTTCTCCCCTCTTCTCTGCCCTCATGACACAAAATGTGTCTGTGCCGCCCAATCGGGGTACTGCCATCTGAGAGCTCCCACCAGTTGTGGTTTGAGTCCTATAGTTGTGGTTTAGATTGATCTTTTCAGCTCAGAAGTAAAAGCTGCCCCATAAAACCCTAAGTATCTGCCTTATTGGTGTCTTTACTGTTTTTGAGTCTGGAGAAAAGTTAATTAATCATTGCTCTGGTCCAAGAGCTGGCAGCTCTGCTCCCTGTACAATGTGTTTTTTATTGACGAAATAGCCCATATGTAGCTGACACATCTGTGTATTAAAGGCAACCTTATTGATTTCCTCGAAGGAAGAGAAAGCTGACAAATGGACCAACAATACATCAGTGATGCCAGCTGTTGGACCAAGTAATCACCCGGATAATCTCCCTGGTAAACATCTCTCTGCCTCTGGCACAGCCCTGAGAGTGAAAGAGCTTGGGTCTTTAGTGAGGAGGCTTAACTGAGAGGGCACATCTGCTGCTTGCTGAGCAATGCCCATGCCAGGGTTGGCTGGGCCCCCTGGTGCCCACACTGTCCCTCCTGAGCTGCTGTGTTTGGATTCCAGACAACCATAAAGAGTCTGCTTTGTGGGTTCAGTTGATGTTGCAGAGGCAGGTTTCTGGGCTATGTGGAACCCAACTGGATGCGGGTAAATGGCAGGACAGTAGTCTTTGTTGTCAATATAAAGAAAAGATGCAAATATATCTAACAGTATATACCTATTAAAATCAGCAGGGATTTGCACCCTGGAGTGTTATTGACATTATTGTATTTGTCCAGTGGAAGCTATATAGGTTAAAACCCAGTGCTTCATGAGTTGCCAACACCTTACACTGATGCTCATGTTTCTTGAGAATATATTTTCTTTTTGTGAAACAAACTGAACATTCACATTATGATGGTGTTTTAAGAGTTGAGGTTTGCTTCTGCCTTTAAACCATAAACAAAGTACTGGCACTTGATGTTTCATGTGTCTTACTGCCTATGGTCTGACCTTGGGTTCAGGCTCTTGTGCTGAATGACCAATGACCCTGATGCCTTGTTCATAGAAGCAGGAGGCAGGGTGTTCCACTGTAGACAGGGGGAAATTAAAAAAATAAATTACCAGTAATCTTCATTACCCTGAATTTTAGTCCTCCTTGTTCCAGCCCTGACAAATATAAGAAGCTCCAAGAGAGATTTTAGTAACATGCTTACTGTTAGAAGTTGGGTCTTTGGTTGGCAGTCAAGTTGCCCCTTGTCCAAGCAAGGACGCCCACTCTAGTCAGGGTAAAAGAGAATCACACTCAGTTAACCCCCCTCAACCCCTTGGTAGCTTAGCATGAGCAGGTAGGCTTAACTCAGAAGCAATGTGTAAAGTATTTGTACCAACACACACAGTAATACAGTGAAAACACTACAAAATGGACACCACACCAATTTAGAAAAATAGGTAATATGTATCTAAATCAAACAGGACCAAAATGACAAAAATCCAACATACAGAAGTCAAGATATGAATTTTCAAAAGAATAGGAGTCTTACTCCATAGAAAACTTTGGCAACGTTGATTTTAATAAAGTACCTGGTTACTGTCCAAAATAAAGCCGCACAGGCGAGTGTTCATCAGAAAAGTCACTGGTGCATCAATTCCTTACTTGCAAGTGAGGCCGTGCGTAGTTTCTTCACTGGTCAGGTGATGCGTCGTTTTTCTCCCTCGCAAGAGAGCAATGTGTCGATTTCCAGACGGGGCACCTCAGATCCACGCTGGGTCACAATGACTTTGACGCCCAGGGACAATGCGTGAGAAATCCGCTTGCACGGTGTTCGAAAAACCATGCTGTGTGGGCTTTGCGTCGTTATCAGCAGCCTCAAGAGGGTGTTGTGTTGTTTCTCCAGCCACAATGCATCAATTTCCCAGCCGTGATGCAGGTGGAGCGCTGATTTCAGCCACAAAGCCGGCACTGCGTCATTTATCAGCTGCATTGCAGATGGTGCGTTGAAAATGTTCCTGCATGGCGGTCTGTGCATGGATTTCTGTCCTTTTCTACCAGTTTCACCTTTCAATGGCCCAGGGACTGGATTGGGCACCCCTTGGCAGGGCAGGTGTCTCGGCAGAGAGTCCAGGTGCTGGCAGAGGAAGTCTTTGATGGCCCTGAGACTTCAAAACAGGAGGCAAGCTCAGCTCAAGCCCTTGGAGATTCTTAACAAGCAGGAATGCACATCAAAGTCCAGTCTTTGTCCTCTATCAGGCATAAGCTGTCACAGTTATGGGCGGGTCTGTCTGGAATCAGGTTGGGGCGCCCCTTGAGGTCACAAAATATCTCCCTTTCGAGGTAGTGTACCGAAGCAGAAAAGCAGATAAAGGCATACACTGGAAAGGGACAGCTATGGTAAGGCACAGAAACAGGATAGTGAAGGCAGAGCAACCTTAGTGTGAACAAAAAGGGAACAAATCAGTAATGGACAACCACACTGGAGTTACCACTAAGGTTGTACACAGGCAAGGATCAGAACTTCCTACAGCAACAGGGAATATCAATGCCTCTGTCCGAATTACTCTTACAGATAGTCACCCCGCAAGCCCCATAGAAAGGAGACAGCAGAAGTGATGCTGTCTCTGGACCTTTTGGGCACAAACAAGGATTGTACTTACATACACGAGACAAGCCCTTGTGTGTCCAGCTGGAAACACAGTGGCAATTTCTGGAAAACTGCAATAGCACACTGTCACTGTTAGGCACTCGAGACTACATGCAAAACTACACAAAGGATGGGGCAGGAATTGTATCCTGGAAACCAGTGGTAACCCCAGTACAAAGGAGAACACTTACACACTGGTGAGGACTGATAGTACACTTACCAGACACAATAACCCAAGAGGTAACAGAAACAGAAAGAACAAACTAGGAGGCAAAAGCAGGAACAGGAAACAGGCTCAGGCTGAAGCAAAGCAGGGACAGGACTGGAAAACAGGGAGCATGCCCTGACTGAAGCAAGCAGGAACAAGGCTGAGAAACAGGGAGCAGGCTCTGGCTGAAATAAGCAGGAGCAGGGCTGGGAAACAGAGAGTAGGTTTAGGCTGAAGCAAAGCAGGAACAGGACTGCAATGCAATCGAACAAGAGGTCTGGCACACAAAGGAAATTAATTCCAATGCATGACGAGGAGCTTCAGGAAATGGCAGCTTATAAGCAGTTCCAGGCAGCAGCAAGCCCAGGGCGGAGTCACATGGATGGGCTGTGCAAGAGTGATCACAGGTGTGTGCTGTTCCAATCTCTCACAAGTCCTGGAGAAGAGAATCCAGTACAAAGGAACAAAAGGACTATTCCCATAAGAAACAATGGATAGCAGAATCCAGGTCTTACTGACTATCAGGCAATGCATTATGGGACCTGAGGTCCATGGAAGCAAATGTAGTTCTACAATAGCATACCATAATTGATATGGGAAGCAAACAGGGGTCAGAAAGGGAATCCGGATGAGTATTAATGGTGAGTTCCAGGCTGCAGGTAGTCCGTTTACAGGGGCCCCTAAAGATGAGGTGACAGAGTCGTAACAGAAGCAGCAACTGCAGGTCAACCCAGCAAAGCACATTCACAGGCAAAGAGGCAGAACTCCTCCTCCAGCTCTTCTCCTTGGCAGAGGTTCCTCTTGATCCCAGAGGTAATCTGAAAATGTGGGGTTTTGGGTCCACTACTTATACCCCTTTCTGCCTTTGAAGTTGCCCAACTTCAAAGAAAAGTATCTGTTGTTCACAATATCTTGCCTTGACCAGGACAGGCCCCAGGCACACACCAAGGGTTTGAAGACTGCATTGTGTGAGGGCAGGCACAGCCCATTCAGGTGTAAGTGACCACTCCTCCCTCCTCTCTAGCACAGATAGCTCCTCAGGAAATGCAGGCTACACCCCAGCTCCCCTTGTGTCACTGTCTAGAGGAGATGCACGAACAGCCCAACTGTCAAACTGACCCAGAGAGAGAATCCACAAACAGGCAGAGTCACAGAATGGTTTAAGCAAGAAAATGCCTACTTTCTCAAAGTGGCATTTTCAAACTCACAATCTAAAACCCAACTTTACCAAAAGGTGTATTCTTAAATTGTGAGTGCAGGGACACCAAACACCAAATTTCTAACTGCACCCAAAGGGAATAAGGCAGCCCCCATGTTAACCTATGGGAGAGATGGGCCTTGCAACAGTGAAAACCGAATTTGGCAGTATTTCACTGTCAGGACATGTAAAACACACCAGGACATGTCCCACCTTTACCATACACTGCACCGTGCCCATGGGGCTACCTGGGGCCTACCTTAGGGGTGTCTTACATGTAGAAAAATGGAAGGTTTAGGCCTGACAAGTGGGTACACTTTCCAGGTCACATTGGCAGGTTAAAACTGCACACACAGACACTGCAGTGGCAGGTCTGAGCCATGTTACAGAGCTAATAATGTGGGTGGCACAACCGGTGCTTCAGGCCCACTGGTAGCATTTGATTTGCAGGCCTTGGGCACCTCTAGGGTACTTTACTAGGGACTTACTAGTAAATAAAATGTGCCAATCATGGAAAAGCAAATTACACATACAATTTACACAGAGATCCCTTGCACCTTAACACTGGTCAGCAGTGGTAAAGTGCCCAGAGTACCAAAAACATCAAAAAAAGAGTCCAGCACACAATCAGACCACGGGAAGCATGGGCAAAAACGACAGGAGAGACCACACTAAGGATGCCAGGTCTAACACTTACTGATTGCTTAAACACTATGCTGTGTAAGTCCTCTCTCTATCTTCACGCACCCAGCGGCAGGAGTATCCATTCCTGTCACCGGCACACACATGCACACATGTCCCCACACATGCACACATTCCCCCCACCCGTCCACACACTCAGAAACACTGCTTCACGCACGCATACATTCACATACACACCCATTCAGCATACGCATACATGCACTCAGGCACCCCTACTCCCTCACATTCATCAACACAGACACCCCCACTCACTCACATTCATCCACACAGACACCCCCATACACGCACATTCATCCACACAGACACCCCCATACACGTGCACATACACGCACACACACATTCACATTAACTCGCATACACGCACGCATTCACCACCCCCCTCCGCAGACACACACACAAGCATCCACACACACACAGGTGCCCTTCCCCCCCTTCAGACGCCCACTTACCTTCTATGTCTAGGAGGACTTCCGGGAGGAGATGGGTCATGGCGGTTTTGCATTGCCAGCACCACCACGCCAGCAGGACTCTGCCAAGCTGTATTACGGTTGTAATATGGCGGGCAGAGTCCTGCTGCCGTAGCGGTGCTGGCGATGCCCCCATGTCTGCACTGCAGACTGCCAGCACGAATGCTGGCGACCTTCACCACAAAGATGGCGGACAGCTGCCAGTACTCGTAGTATGGCGGTCTGGTGGCAGGTTTGGCTTTGGCGATCAGGGAAATTGACCGCCAAAGTCAAAATGAGGGCCAATGTATGCAAAAGGAGCGTTCCGCCGTTAGGGGAGCTAAAAAAATGGTGCAAAGAAATCTCTTAGATTTTTTTGGGAACTTTTAACACCTACTCAGAGCAGGCATTAAAAGGAGGCTCCCATTGGTTTCAATAGGCCCCTGGGGGCTTTGATGCTAATCCTGCAAAGCGCAAACTAGCGTAAAAAATTCTGACGCTAGTTCCCTACCAACCGCCATGGTGTACCCTATTTTAAATGCAGCACACACATAGTGGCCTCAGGGGTGCGCTAAGGGGTGCAAGAAAAGTGGCGTTGCACTAGATGCAGCACCACTTTTCATAAAAATTACCTCTTAAATACTTTTTTGCGTGTGGCCCTAACCACTTTAAGAGACCATCTCTCAAGGATTACAAAATTTAGTGAGGATCATTACTGGTGGGATCTTCATTT
This sequence comes from Pleurodeles waltl, assembly GCF_031143425.1. Taxonomy (NCBI): domain Eukaryota; kingdom Metazoa; phylum Chordata; class Amphibia; order Caudata; family Salamandridae; genus Pleurodeles; species Pleurodeles waltl. The sequence continues at coordinate 1,000,287,877 of NC_090450.1, read as the reverse complement.
TTGGATGAACACCCTTTTTGAAACACTCCCCAATTATTATTATACAAACAGAAAGAAGAGAGCTTCCTGTAAGACCTGGTATCAGCTGCTACCTGTTTAGAGCAACCTAGGCATTAGATCATTATTTTCAACTTTCAGACCACTAGATTCAGATGTCAAACCTATCCCTTGATAAGATGGGAAATTGAAGAATTGGAGGATTCAGTGGGACTTGATAATCATCCTTTATCCAGAACGCAAGGAAACCATGGCTGCCTTAGCCACAATGGAGCCACAAGTATTACAGTCATCTGTTCTACCCTAATCTTCTGTAACACAAGGAGGGAATTGGGCGAAAAGCATACAGCTATCTCAAGGCCAAGGAACTGACATTGCATCGAGTGCCTAAACCTGAGGTCACTAAGATTCTGTTGAAAACACTGGAAGGACAACACTTTAATAGCACACAAATAGACCTGTTTCAAATTTGAGACAAATCTGGTTGAAATGCTATTGAGCTATCTAAAACGTCGCTGAGGAGGGAAGATTATGGGTCACTCTGGGTGCTTATAAATTCATCTTCGATTGAATATAGATAGCTTTCAGGGCTAACAAGTTCTTCTCTGTCCAAGCACACCTCATTTAGATGTTAGCATTTTGTACCCCTCATAACAACATAGGTAGCATATGGTTGTAAAATTGACAGTTTTGACCATCATGTTTGACTCCTTCAAGTGTTACTGTAACGATTTGATTGCCGCCCAAACCTCTGACAACATCCTCCAGTTTGATGCGGGAGCTCTCTGCTTGTTGGACCACTGTCTCTTTTCCTCCAACTGTCCCAGCATTGCTCCCTAAGCCCTGAGGTTGATCTCAGTTGGGAGATGCAGTGGAGAAGGTAATTAGAAGGGAGCCCCCTTTAGAAGGTTGTCCTCATCCATCCACCACTTCAGGTCTCATGCTACATGCTGTGTCACTGGAATCAGCTAATTTTAATTCTATGAACTCTGGGTCCAGTGATCCAGAAGATGGTTCACTTGTAGCTTCAAGTGAAAATGGGACCAGGATGCCACCACCATTGTTACTGCCACTAAGCCTTGCACTATGAGCCAGCTCTGGCAGGTCTTGCTGTTGATGCAGAAGGTGTAAAAGTTGGGATTGAAGAGTCAACAATCTAGTGCATAGAAGAAACAAATTCCCTTCTTCTGTCTTGAAAAAGGCTTCAGTAAAAAGTGTCTTCTTGACTTGGATTAGCATGGACTTCTGATGGTTGATTGGGAAACTAATTGCTGAAGTGTTGAACATTCTATGTCCATTTTCTGTTGAGCATTCGACAGGGAAGAAGTACACAAAAAACAGTCATCAAGGAACAGAAATACAGAAATGCCTTTTAATTGTAAAACTGCCACAGGCAGCACCAGTTCCTTTGTGAAGACTCTCAGAGACGTACATAAGCTCAACGTTAAGGCTTGGAACTCATAATTTTCTTCTTCTATGGGAAACCTTAGGAAGCAATGAGGGTTCAGGTGGACAGGGAGATGAAAATAGGCATCATGAAAGGTCTCACTTTGTCAGATAATCCTCTTTTGAAGGCAGAATTATCACCTACAGAGAGACTATCCAGAATGACTCAACCTGCATTTTTTTTAGGTCTTCAAATCCAGCACTGGTCATAACCTCCCATCCTGTTTTGCAACCAAAAACAGGATTGAATAAAATCCATGGCCTCTCCGGTTTTCCAGAACCAGGTGTATTGCCCATTTTTGTAGTAAAGAAGCTATTTCCTGAAGCATGTCTTCTGGCTTTAGGATGTCCTTTGGTACTGGTGTAACCTTGAACTTCGTATTTGGAGGTGAAACTCTGAAAGGAACCTTTAAGCCGTCTTTTACAACTGAGAATACCCATGAGTCCCATCCTAAATTGTTCCACCGTCTGACAAACATCTTCAGGCTTCCACTCGCTGGCATGTAGTCATTTGATTCCTTGATCTTGTGGCTGGGGAGCTTGGAAAAAGGATTTAGAGATGAATGCGGCACCTCGGCCATTGCCTGGTCGCAAAAGGGACACTACTCTTGCTGGTTCTGTATCTGCTTTTTATAGAAGAAAGACCTTTTACCATGGAACAATTTAAATAGTTTCAAATGTCATTTTCTTCTACGGACTTCTAGACCACATTTTTAAGCTCTTCATCTATGAGTTTTACTCCTGAGAAGAGAAGCGTCTGAATCTAGGACCTCTGACCAGTGTCCAGCTTTCTCTGCTTCATCAAGAGTAGCCTACTTCCATTTTTAGCCTCCCCTTCTGAAGAAGCTGCAACCATAAATTATCAAAAGTCACATTTGATAGGAATTATGTAGTCAATTCTATGTTTGACAAAATCGGGGTGGATCATGGCCTTCCTGAAGACAGCAATAACTTTGAAAGACTGCTGAAAGTTTTTTAGGATTACTTGCACAGCATATGCTGCACATGTACAAAAAAGTTTGAAGATCCCTTTGCACTTTCTAGAGTGCCTTCAACTTTCCTGTCCACTACATCCGACAGAGTGGAGTTATCCATAGCTAGCGACAAAGAGGATTCCATATAAGACAATTTCATATTTGCAGCAATTGTTCTACAAATTTCTCCAGTAAATACCTCTTATTTGGAAAAAGAGGGATATTACTTTTATCAATATCCTTCCACTCTGAGTAATATGTTTATGATCACCACATGTGGAGAAAGGTTGTCCGTGATAGAACAACTGTATTGCGAATAAAATTCATCATCGTCTTGTGGTTTCTTTTCAAACTCCAGTGTCTCTCTAACATGCATGAGCATCTCCTGCTTTCAAATGCCTTGCACATAGTTGTCCCTGGGACTTGTGCCCTGGGTGTCATACATGGAAAATCTTTGGTGGGCCCCATGCATGCTTAGCTTTTCTCCCTGTAAGGTATAGTAAGGGGGCCCCCAATATCTCCATGCCACCTTTTTTCCCAGGTTTCTGTCTTCACAAGACTCGAAGCATCAAGCTATCCCACAGATTACACAGGCCAACATGCTCTTGATTCAGGCTACTGATCAATTCGTATGGTGAAACAGAAGGTACCGACTCAGACTAAACAAAGCAGAGCTATCTCTCAAGTTACAATGTGAATGCCTGTGCCCTTTGGTAGCAGACCTTAGGCTACACTGCCTCTTCTTCATGTCTGCTCAAATGTCACTCAAATCAATGAGTGACCTGTACTGGATCACTCCAAAATCAGCAAAGTGTTAGGAAAACTGTGATTAAAACACTGTCTGACGATATTCTTTGCGCTCCCTACAACCCGTATCTCCCAAACGCCCCTTTTCTTATATGGATTATTAATAGGGGTTATTTTGATTACTATTACTATGATCATTAAGCACATTACCAAATGTGCTATATGGCCTCGGGCAATATAGTCCCCAGAACATACTTTTATGTATTTCTGACCAAGCGTCCTTTGTCTTGGGGTGATTATTAATTTGCCATACTTCAATTTGTGTAACATAATGGATAAAACTCTGCGAACTCCACCAGAGGAGCAGAATTCCTTTGCCTACCCCTAGTTAAAACTAAACAAAGTTAGACCCATGTTTAACCTTTTTTAGTGCCGCATTTGCGTCATTCTTTGACACAAAAGCAGCGAAAACTTACAAAATACAATTATATTTTGGGAGTTTGCGCCTCTTTTGTATAAAAAAAATACGAAAAAGTGGCATAAAAAAAGTATAAATATGGGCCTTAATTCAAAGAATTAAGAAAAATGATTAATAACATTTTTGATGTTTATTTTAAGGCAGAACTCTGCAATCCATAGGAGTGCATTCAGGAGACTTTATTGTCCGTGGAAATATAGTGAATTTTGTTTTATGATTGAGATGCTCTTTGAACAGAGAGCTCATCAGTTTAGCACACTGCAAAATAATTAATACCAAGAATTATTAGCTAACTATGAAAAAAGCAGAGTGCACAATTAACCCGTAACATGGAAAACCATTATGCACAATCTAACTCCTGCCATATTTATTTTTGCTCACTTTTCGCATCTCCTAATCTTTCTTCCAAGAGCCTCATTACACATGAACAGCAACAACAGAAGTCAGGAGCACACTCAGTGAATACCGATACCATCTGGAGTGGTGTTTACAGAGTGTGGCAAAGTGACCCATTCTGATCTATGCACGTCAGTTTGGGGGAAACCATGGTAATGCTGTGGAATTGCTATTTGTTTCTCCATCAAGTGTGTGTGATCTCAGAGTATATGCTGTTGGCACCAGGTTCTATTATTTCTCCCTCAGAGTTCCAGAATTGAGCCCTTACTTGGTCACGGACACATGGCAAAGTTAAGAAAAGTCAAGATGTTTCATCTTGACTTCTAGCTCTATGCAGAAGACAACCAACTGATGGAAGGAAAATCGCCAATCAGGTGAAGGGAAGTGACCTCTGCCCACAGGAAGTGGTAGTGAGGACAGATAGAAATGGATATTAGAACATTGGAATGTTGGCATGTCCATTGAAGACAATGGAGTGCTGCGGGCTTTTACTGGCTGGTAAAAGCCTGCAGCGCCAACATTCCAATGTTCGCTTTGTTCACAGCAACAGCTGTGACCAAAGCCTCACGGAGCCCGAGGGGATTTTGATCCCCCCGGGCTCCGTGAGCAATTTGTTTTATTTAATAGAACATTCTGCCCTGAGTGGCAGAATGTTCTAATAGCCTTAGAACCCGCCGTAGCGGGCTCTACCGGCTATTAAAGGCCCTTTCCCTTGTTAAATGCCCTTGCCTTCGGCTCGGGCATTTAACGCGGGAGCGGGCCTTTAATAGCCGGTAGAGCCCGCTACGGCGGGTTCTAAGGCTATATTACGCTTCTAACCTGTTATTGTAGCTAGCTTTCCATAGACCACAAATCAGCTCTATAGTTAGAACCGTTGTGTCTGTTGACCATCCACTGTCCATGCATCCGTAATTTTCACTGGTTGTGAAAAGGTGTAATTTTCAGTTCAAACTGTCCAAAAATGAGCTTTCTTTCCTGGGCCAGGCAAACAGTGCACAAGTATCAGGGATATCATTTTATCTTGTCTAAGTACGTCTATGACATTTGAATGGCAATAGGAGTTAGACAGATTTAAAAACTCCTGGTGGCGGTGCCATAGATGTTAATTTTAAAGAAATTGATCACCTGGAGCAACAATGAGTAGGATTTAAGAAACAATGGGCCTGATTTAGAACTTAACAGAAAGATTGCCCTGTCACTACTGTGATTGATATCCCGTCCTTCGAAATCTAAATCCCTTTATGTTCAATGAGATTTAGATTTTGACAGATGGAATATCCATCACCGTTGTGACAGAGCAACCTGTCTGGCCAATTCTAAATTAGGCCCTAAGTTGGACCCGTAGAGCTGTTTAGGAGAATTGAATCTTCTATCTTGAGACTCTTAATGATTTTGCTTTGGAAAACAATGGAGGTGGTAGGCCCAGGTGCGACTTATCTCTTTCAATTAAAAAAATCATTCCAGTGGAGACTCACTGGCCTCCTGCACGGCCTCACTATAGAACCTATTGCCTTCGTCTAGCTTGGCTAGCATGGATCATACAGATTTACAGGTCAGTGGTTGGAATGTACAGTGCTGTACTCCATGTTTTGGAGTCACTCATGCATTGAATACGCACTTATACAAAACCTTCATGGCATTAAACCCTTTATGACGTTGCAGATTATGAATATATGTTTGGAACAGAACATGATTCGTTTTCTCTCCCTGATCTCTTGCCTTTACCTTTCTTCCTTGCTCTGTATATCTGCTCTCACAAGTCTCTTTCCCCCATTTGAAACATTTCTATCCCCAGTGATTATTTGTAAAGGAGTTAGGAGACTATTTATGAGCAGTTTTATGTTGCTCTTGCACCACTCAACGGGGTGAAAGAGCGACACAAACCTTAAGTCAGATTTTTGAAACCGCCCAAATCGTTGTGTTTCGTTACTCTTCCCTGTGAAGGTATTCCATGGTGTTTTGTGTGGGTATTTGTAGGCAAATATCCTCTTTCTAGCATGGTTACCCCCACTTTTGGCCTGTTTGTGAGTGTGTTTCAGTGTGTTTTTACTGTGTCACTGGGATCCTGCTAGCCAGGTCCCCAGTGCTCATAGTTTGTGGCCTATTTTGCATGCCTGTGTGGTGCCTAACTGTGTCACTGAGGCTCTGCTAATCAGAACCTCAGCGCTTATGCTCCCTCTGTTTTAAAATTTGTCACTGTAGGCCAGTGACGTCATTTACCAATTTCAATTGGCACACTGGACCCCCCTTATAAGTCCCTAGTATATGGAACCTAGGTACCCAGGGCATTGGGGTTCCAGGAGATCCATATGGGCTGCAGCATTTCTTTTGCCACCTATAGGGTGCTCAGACAAACCCTTACACAGTACTTCCATTGCAGCCTGCGTGAAATAGCGCACACACTATTTCACAGCCATTTTCACTGCACTTAAGTAACTTATACATCACCCATATGTCTAACCTTCACTTGCTGAAGTTTAGGTGCAAAGTTACTAAGTGTGAGGACACCCTTGCACTTGCAAAGGTGCCCCCACATAGTTTAGGGACGTTTCCCAAAACTTTGTGAGTGCGGGGATGCCATTACACGTGTGCACTACATATAGGTCAATACCTATATGTAGCTTCACAATGGTAAGTCCGAAAATGGCCATGTAACATGTCTAAGATCATGGAACTGTCCCCCATTCGAAATCTAGTATTGCCGAGCCAATTCCATGCATCCTGGGGGCTCCACCATGGACCCCCAGTACTGCCAAACCAGCTCTCTGAGGCTTGCACTGCAGCTACAGCTGCTGCCACCTCACAGACAGGGTTCTGCCCTCCTGGGGTCTGGGCAGCCCAGTCCCAGGAAGGCAGAACAAAGCATTCCTCTGAGAGCAGGGTTTTACACCCTGTCCCTTTGGAAATAGGTGTTACAGGCTGTGGAGGGGTAGCCTCCCCCAGCCTCTGGAAATGCTTGGAAGGGCACAGATGGTGCCCTCCTTGCATAAACCAGTCTACACCGGTTAAGGGACCCCTTCTCCCCTGCTCTGGCGGGAAACTGGACAAAATAAAGGAGAGTGACCACTCCCCTGTCCATCACCAACCCAGGGGTGGTGCCCAGAGCTCCTCCAGTGTGTCCCAGACGTCAGCCATTTTGCTTTGCAAGGTGTGGAGGCACACTGGAGGGCTCTGAGTTGCCAGTGCCAGCAAGTGACATCAGAGACCCCTCCTGATAGGTCCATACCTGATTAGGTATCCAATCCCCCTCTCGGGGCTATTTAGGGTCTCTCCTGTGAATTCTCTTCAGATTCTGCTTGCAAGTTTCCTCCAGGAATCCTCTGCAACAACTTCAGCATCCTCTGACCTCGGATCAACCACAGCCTGCTCCAAGAAATGCTGTAAGTGCAACAAAGTGTCTACAAGAGACTCTTTTCTTCAGCAAACTTAGCTCCAAGTCAGCAACTGCAACAGGTTCCACTGTGTGCACGCTCTGGGGACTCCCTGTCTTAATCCTGCACCAGAAGAACCAAAGAAATCTCCCGTGGAGTGATGTAATCACTCCCCTGCTCCAAGAAGGCACCTTCCAAGGCGACGACCAGTACCCTGGGATTCCGTTCACAGCGACGAGCGTGCTCCTAAGGACATAGAGGGTGGACATCATCGACATAAACTGTCCTGAGGTCCTGCTGATGCAATTTGGAGGAGGTAAGACCTTGCCTTCCCAGAGAACGACGGTACCCCTGTGTTTTGTGTCTTCTTCGCCTCCTGAGGCCTCTGTGCACTCTTTTCTAAATTCCTTCGTGCACAGCCTGGCCCAGATCCCCAGAACTTTACCCTGTGACGCTCAACTCGCTGAGTTGTTCTCCAGCGGCGTGGGACCCTCTTTTGTTGTGCTGCATCAACCACGTTTTGCACCTCCTTTGAACCCAGATCCTGCAGCTTCTGGGGGTGCTGGCTGGCATCCTGAGGGCTCTCTAAAGTGCTGAGTGCCCCCTCTTCCTCCTCTCAGAGAGTTGAGGCCCCCAGGTCCATCCAGCGCAAGTTTGCCGTAGCCAAGGCTTGTTGGCGCCCTCTAACACTAAATCTCGTCTGCAACGATCTTCACAGCGTGGGACATCTTTTGCATCATGCAGGAACCCGCTGGCATCTTCCTAGGGTGCATTTCTGCAGTCTTCTAGTAACCAGAGACTCTTCTTTTGCACCCTCTTCTGGGTTGGCAGGGGCTCCTGTCCTTCCTGGAACTTCTTTAGACTTCTGGACTTGGTCCCCTTCCTTTGCAGGTCTTCAGGTCCAATAATCCATCAGTTGTTCTTTGCAGACTTGGTTGGCTGCTGCAAAATCCCAGAAACGAGGTGTAGTGTGTCCTAAGGAAACTTGCAGTACTTTACTCCTGCTTTTCTGGGCTCTGAGGTGGGGTAATTTACTTACCTTTACTGTATTCTTACTCTCCCAGCAATTCTGCACACAATACACTTGTCTAAGGGGGAATTTGTGATTCACATTCCACTTTTTTTGTATATGGTTTGTGTTGCCCATAGACCTATTTCCTCCCATTGCATTCTATAGGATTTCCTACTGTTTGCATTGTTCTATGACTATTTACTTGTCTAATTCTGGTACAAAGGGTTATGTGCCTCCCAGGATTGTTTTTGTGCACCTTCCTGCAAAACACAATCCTGCATGCAACGCAGGGACCCTTGCACTATGGGGCAAGGGTGCCTACGTTGGTGCTAGGCAGCAAAAGATGCCACTTCAGGGTAAAGAACAGAAATGTGGTGGACCATTCCTGGTCTTTCCCTGTTGCAGTGCAGCACAGTAAGGTGTCTTCCCCATAAATAGGCCCCTTAGTGCCAAGGTCCGAAAGTGCACTCAGAAGGTTGCAGCTGGTGCTACTGATGGTCGATGTGAGGAGTAACGTGGCCGTGCTGTCTTGATTCTACATCATGTCCTTTTAATCCACCCCGCCTCTTTATCTCACTATTTTGGGCATTTTCCATCCTTTCTTTGTCTTTTTATCACTATTTTCCATGTTTTTCTTCTTCTTCCATATTTGTTTTTGTGTGTTTCTCTCTGATGCTCTTGGGCAATGTTGGCTGAGGAGAAATAAGTGACGATCCACATAAATGAGTGCCGGTGGGCCCACCTGCAACCACTGGCTCAAATTAAGCACTGACTGTACCTCACATCTTTCTTATTTTGTTGTCCTGTTTCTCAAGCTCTCTCTCACACTCACCAGCCCTATGTCCTCCCCTCCCTCCTGGTCTTTTCTCTACTCTTTCTTGTCCATGTCCTCCATCTTGTTGTTTTTGTTTCTTCTCTAACTTTTCTACCTTACTTGTCTGTCTAGCACCTCTTATCTAGCTGTCTTTTTCCCACCTGTATTCTGAATCTGTCAGCTCTCATCTCACCTGTCTCCCTTTCTCCAGAGTGCCTCTTTCTCACCTGCATCCCCCCTTTCGCAGGTGTTTCCTTACCTGACTCTTTACCCCCTCTCGCTGGCCTACTCACCCTCTCAGTAATCTCTTCATCACCTGTCTTTACCTCTTTATCACCTTGCTGTCTCTCATCTGTTTTTCCTCTTAGCCTCCTCTCTAAAGTCTTTATCACCCATCATTCTCCTATCTGCCCAGTGTCTTTCTCATCTGTCTTTGTCCTACTTGTCTGTATCATTATCACCTCTTGCACCTGTGTCTTTGAGAATAGGCCTGTTCTGTCATGGTTAGCCCCCACGGTTTGCCTGGTATTTGATGTAGTCTCAAAGTTGTTAGGTCCCAGGGCCCCTGCTGACCAGGCTCCCTGGCCAGATCTCTTTCCCTAAAAATGTTGTGATGCATTGGCACAATTGGCAACACCTTTAGCTGCCCCTATTAGTCCCTAGTAAATGGTACTTGGGTACCCAGGGCATGGGTAGGTCCTTGAGGGCAGCAGCACAGATTGTGCCACCATCAAGAGCCATGCATCCAGATACACCCAGCACTGCCATTGCAGGCTGAGTGTCCTGGTACAATCCTAAAATACAAACTCGACGTGACACAAAAATTGTGTGCCCTGTCCACTACACACTGCATGCAATATAGGTAAGTCACCTCTCTGGCAGGCCTTCCAGCCCTAAGGAAGGGTGCACTATACTGTATGTGTGAGCATAGACGCATGAGCAGTATGCCCCTACTGTGTCCTTGCCAAACCTGGGACATAGTAAGTGAACAGAGCAGACATTTTAATACATGTGCTGGACAGTGGTCAGTATGAGCTTCACAGCTACATGATGGCTACTCTGAACTGTGGGTTGTTTGGTATCAGACAACTAACAAAGATAAATCCAATCTGTTTGCTGCATTGGATTTATTCCAAAATGTACCCAGGGGGTCACCTTAGAGGTACCTCCTGAAAAAGCTAACTACCCTGGCATGGTTGCTGGCTGGTCACAACCAGCTTGCCATCACCAGACAAGATTCTGTAACCTGGGGGTGAGAGATTCTGCTCTATGGGTCCCAGAACAAAGCCCTTCCTGGACAGAGGTGCTATCACACCTACCCCTGGGAATGTGCACTGCCCTGCTTGCGAGCTTCAAAGGGCTTACCACACTTGAAACTCAACCCCAAGCCTGTTGCTAGCAGCAGATGGCCTCCCCCATTGCAAACCCCCACTTTTGGCAGGGGCAGCAATGGTACTCCCCTAAACGCCCACTAAATACAGTATTTATGGGCATTCATAGACCAGAGATTCGGATTCCCTGGACAAAAGAAGACAATCAACAAAGAAGACTCAAGGCTCGAGAACTGAAGTCCTACTGCACCAAGTAGAATGTGCTGAACCCTGCCTGCAGCACCCAGGAATCGACAATCACTGACTGCTGAGGGGTTGCTTGGCCATTGTACAGATTCTACAAGCCCCCAGAGGACCTCCAAACTTATGAATATCACCTAATTTCTCCCTCCAGAGTGAAGCATCACTCTCCTGCAACAAAAACCAGAAGACCACTGAAGTCCACTGCACTGACTGGCTGCTGACTAAGGAACTGGATGCCACAGCCAGACCAAACTCCACCCGATGGACCATGAGGACAATCCCTGCAAGTGTACCACGTTTGGTGGCACTGCAACCTCCAGTGGCCAAACTGTGCAATAGCTCCAGGTACTGGTCAACTAATGTCAGACACCTAGAAGGACAATCCCCTCCGGACTAAAAAGGACCAGGAGGAAGCTCCAGTCAAGGGACTTCAGAAAACACCAGGAACTCCCACCAGAGGGCCCATGCTGACCTGCAAGTGAGCCTCAAAGTGGCCTACCTCCTGCTTCCAAAGGGTCCTTTGAGCACAGCTCCTGGCTCACCGATTCGCTCCGCACCCGGCCACCCAGTGCCCTGCACGGAAGAACCAGATGTGCCCTAAGGGTCCTCCACCCCTTGCAACCTCAACACTCCAAGGGGACCCACCGGACTCACCTTGGGGTCCATCTGTGCAGTGCTTTTCTAAGTGGTCCCCCACAGTAGACTTGCACCAGCTCTAATGACTTTCTGCAGCTGCTCCCGCCAAAACCAAGAGCTGCCTTAACTTCTCCAGCTGGTCCACAGGGTTCACCAAAGACCTCGACATACCTGCCAAAGGAGACATTGGTAAACGCATTGCCTGATCTTATACGCATTTTTAAGGTATCTCTCCAAACTGAGACATTTTCTAAAGTTTAAAAATTCATAACTTAAAAAGTACTTACACAATTTTGATGATCTGGGTCTTAAATTTTTTATAACAATCTGAAGTATATTTGTAAATTGGTCTTGAATTATTCTTTTGAGTGTGTGTTTGCTTTATTGATTCTGTGAGTACAAAAAATACTTTGCACTTCCCCAAGATTAGCCTAACTGCTCTACCAAGCTACCATAAAATTAAAGCATTAGGTGATCTAGTTTTTACCTCTGTAAACCAACATGTCGACCCCCTACACAGTGTTCTGGTTTCGCACACTACATAGAGGACCAGCCTTCTACAGTGTCCACCCCAGCTTTCCCTTTTCACCTGTCTGTGCCTCTGGCACCTACTTGTCAGGTATCCTCCTCTCCCTCAGCAGAGTTTCTCACCTATATGTGTATTACCTAGCTGTCTGACAGCTTTCTTTCTCATCTGTCTCTTCATTACACATCTCTTTAATAGCTTTCACCTGCCTCCTCTTTTCTCTCTCAGCTGTCTTTCACCTGTCAATCCTCATCTTTCTGACTCACGTCTCCTCTGCACTCTGTTTATCACCTGTTTGTCACTTGTGTGGTCCCTTTCTAGCATGCTTGTCCCTCTATCACCCCTCTGCCTCTCTTTCACTTATCTTCTCATGTGTTTGCTCTGTCTCTCTCTATGTCTCAGCTGGTTCCCTTCACTGTCTCTTGGCTGTCTCTCTCACCTGGGCCTGTGTCACCCATCTCTCACTGGACTCCCACGCATCTCTCTCCTCCTTTCTCTCCCTAAACTGACCACTAGCAGCTGTCACGCCTACCCCACCATCTCCTCCTGGTGAATTCATGGGCTGCAGGTTCTTCACTAGCCCATTGTTTTCATTGATTTGTTTCTACTTAAAAGACACAGGCCCTCATTCTGACCCTGGCGGTCTTTGACCGCCAGGGCGGAGGACCGCGGGAGCACCGCCGACAAGCCGGCGGTGCTTCAATGGGGATTCCGACCGCGGCGGTAAAGCCGCGGTCGGACCGGCACCACTGGCGGGGTCCCGCCAGTGTACCGCGGCCCCATTGAATCCTCCGCGGCGGCGCAGCTTGCTGCACCGCCGCGGGGATTCTGACCCCCCCTACCGCCATCCAGATCCCGGCGGTCGGACCGCCGAGATCCGGATGGCGGTAGGGGGGGTCGCGGGGCCCCTGGGGGCCCCTGCAGTGCCCATGCCACTGGCATGGGCATTGCAGGGGCCCCCGTAAGAGGGCCCCTAAATGTATTTCACTGTCCGCTGCGCAGACAGTGAAATACGCGACGGGTGCAACTGCACCCGTCGCACAGCTTCCACTCCGCCGGCTCGATTCCGAGCCGGCTTCATCGTGGAAGCCTCTTTCCCGCTGGGCTGGCTGGCGGTCTGAAGGAGACCGCCCGCCAGCCCAGCGGGAAAGTCAGAATTACCGCCGCGGTCTTTCCACCGCGGAACGGTAACCTGACGGCGGGACTTTGGCGGGCGGCCTCCGCCGCCCGCCAAGGTCAGAATGAGGGCCACATTTATTTAAAGAATAGAGACACACTCATCCGAAGCCCTTTGGAACAAGAAGCAACGAGACGCACTGCAGACGCTGTCCAGACGCACTGCAGACACTGTCCAGACGCACCACGGTCACTGTCCGGATGCACTGAAAACCCTGTCCAGACGCACTGCGGTCACTGTCCAGATGCACTGTCTAGACGCACTGCGGTCACTGTCCAGATGCACTGCAAACACTGTCCAGGTGCACTGCAGATACTGCTTGGGTGACACTACAGACACTGCCTGGGTGGCACTGCAGACACTGCTCCGGTGACACTGCAGACACTGTCCAGATGAACTGCAGACACTGTTCAGAGGCACTGCAGACACTGCCTGGGCAACACTGCAGACACTGCCCGGGTGAGACTACAGGCGCTGTGCAGGTGACACTACAGGCACTGTCCAGGTGACACTGCAGACCTTGTCCAGATGCACTGCAAACACTAACCAGACGCACTGTGGTCACTGTCTAGATGCACTGTTGTCACTGTCCAGATGCACTGCAGATACTGCTTGGCTGACACTACAGACACTGCCTGGGTGGCACTGCAGACACTGCCCCGGTGACACTGCAGACACTGTCCAGATGCACTGCAGACACTGCCTGGGCGACACTGCAGACACTGCCCGGGTGAGACTGCAGACGCTGTGCAGGTGACACTACAGGCACTGTCCAGGTGACACTGCAGACCTTGTCCAGATGCACTGCAGACACTGCCTTGGTGGCACGGCAGACACTGTGCAGGTGACACTGCAGGTACTGTCCGAGTGACACTACAGACAGTACCGAGGTGACACTGCAGATGCTGTCCAGATGCACTGCAGACACCTCCTGGGTGACACTGTAGATAGTACCTAGGTGATACTGCAGACACTGTCCAGTTGCACTGCAGACACCTCCTGGGTGACACTGCAGGCACTGTCTGCGTGACAATGCAGACAATGCCAGATAACACTGCAGACCCTGTCCGGATGCACTGCAGACACCTCTTGGGTGACACTGCAAATACTATCCAGGTGACATTGCAGACCCTGTCCACATGCACTGCAGACACCTCCTGGGTGACACTGCAGACATTACCCAGGTGACGCTGCAGACATTGTCCAGATGCACTGCAGACACTGTCTAGGTGACACTGCAGATACCTTCCAGGTGACAGTGCAGATAATGCCTGGGTGACACTGTGGACACTGCCTGGTTGATATTGAAGACACTGTCCAAATGCACTGCAGTCACTGTCCAGATATACTGCCTCGATGACGCTGCAGACACTGTCCGGGTGACACTACAGTCACTGCCCCGATGTACTGCAGACACTGCCTCGGTGAGCCTTCAGACACTGTCCGGGTGACACTATAGTCACTGTCCAGGTGCACTGCAGATGCTATCCAGATGTACTGTGGACACTGTCCAGGTGACACTGCAGATACTGTACAGATGCACTGCAGACAGTGCCCGGGTGGCATTGCAGACACTGCCCGGGTGACACTCAAGACCCCCCGCTAAGAAGAAGAGTGCATCAGTCAACCATGCTCATCTTTCTTTGCTACAGAGCTGCTTTTTGCGATGTTATTCCACTGACAGATTTCACAAAATGAAGTAGGCGCTGACTTTTACTTTTCACAGAGAACTCCCCACTTTAAACCCACTTACTGTACACATATTTAAGAATTAGGAGATAAAAGGGGCAGTTTAAAGGCACAGACGGTCCTGCTGCCTGATGGTTAAAGAGAGTGTTCTGAGAGCAGAGACCACTGGAAGGGAGCGGGCCTGCACCCAGCAGCTCACGGACTTCACTCTCAGCCGCGTGCCTTTTTCCGACATTTGTGACATTTTGTAAACACATCAGTATCATCAATAACGTGTTTGAATTTTATTTAAGTTCTTTTGACTGAGGTAAAGCCTTCCCATTCGATAACCCCACAGCTGCAGCTGCATGTTTCCTCCTTGGGCCCAACCCCATCACCCCATCCTCACAGCAGGGCGAGACCAACGTGAATAAATAAACCCTGCGCCTGTTTCACATATTGTGTTTGAATTTGTTAATCTTCATTACTCCAGTTCTCACTTCCCCTTCAAGAATGTACTCAATAAGAAGTATAAGAAACTGGATTATTGCTCGGGATGGGCGTGTACCCACCCCAAGTATTAATCACAATCCTTGTCAGGGCGAACCCTTAAAGTCACTAAATTAACCTGAGTTCAACCACTGATAGTTATGGCACAGAGCAGACAGGCCGGATTTATGGCAATGTGGAAAGCATTTATGCCCTATCAAAAAAGTGATGAAGTTTTTAATGCAACAGAACACAAACCTCAAAGCAAATGGAAAGAAAATAAAGTAAAACTGAATAAACCAAATGATAAAATCCAATAAGGAGAACCACAGACAGGAATATTTAATGTTTTATGTATCAATAGCACCAAGAAGCATAAAGTGCCAATGATAGTCAATGATCTAGGAGGGAGCTAGGCACAATTTCACTCTGACCTCAATGCACCAAGGTCAAATACACCAACCAGGTTAGTCCTGGACAAGGATTTTACCTTCCAACATGTGTCCTTTATGTCCTGATCCACTACAGAGGTACACTTCTGAAGCCCCCAGAACCTGAGCAGAGGCACTTAGAGACTCACAGGATGTCAAACAACAGGGTCGAGCCCAGGTCCAGTTGCCTCTGGTCAGTTGTGCAGTTGCAGGGCAAGACCTCTTGTAGATTGTTGTGTCCCTGTATCTTTAACAGGTTGAACCTATGACCCTTAGATTCCAAAACTTTGTTGTGGGTACAAGGAAGAGCAAGTCCAGTCCTCCAGGACTCTCCTAAGGCCACAGATGGGCGGTCCATTCCTCTTCTGTACTTTCTCGGGTCCAGGAGTGTTCTGCAGTGGATGCCTGGAGATGCCACACTTATGTCAGGCACAAGCTGATGGGTGGCATTGATTCCTGAGCATGCAATAACCTATGCGTTAGAAGATCCTGAGGACATCCCTACACACTTTGGGCATTTTCAGGATGGTGGAAGTCTTCAGTCACCATAAAATTGGACTCTGATGGCTGGTAAGTGTGTGTGGGGGGATACAGTATGGCAATCCTAGTGTCCTCCCGCACCTAACACTAAAATCCAGTTTGGGACAGTCTCTGTACCCCCTATCATCCCAGTGACAGAAGTCTAGTAGAACAAAGCAGGGTTTTTCATTAACTAGAGGATGCACCAGAATTGTTTTGCCATCCTCTTTCTCTTTCTTTTGAGTGTACCCCCAGTTTTACATGTAAAAACCCAGAGACAGAAGTCTAGAGTGACAAAGCAGGTGCCTTTGCAACCAGACAGTATATACACAACAATTGCTTTGGCATGCTGCTCCCCTTCCTTGCAATTGTGCCCCCAGTGTTGTATGTACAGCCAGCACACCCGTCAAGCAGGATTTGATATTCAAATGGAATTTGACACGGAAATGTCAAAAAGGATGCTCACAGCCCCAGCCTACATATTATATCAAAATCAGAGGAGTCATCACTGCCCATTCTGGTCAGCCCATCGCTTGCTCCTGAGAAGCACGTCACCCCTTTTTCACACCTACTTAAATGTTAATTACTGGATGGCACAAGTGAGAGAGCAAATGCAGATTTTCCCTCTACGAATTTCAGGCAGGGGAAGGGTAGCTTTCTGAAAGTTACTTTTCTTTATTATTTATTAGAAATCTTACTTAATCATTGATTTGGATTTTTAATAGCTATTAAAAATAGTTGTTTAATTATGTTTCTCGTCAGTCCCATTCCCTATAGTATTAGAACTTCAATCTATTCTCTAGTTTGTCCATTGGACAGCTGCACCTGCCGTGATGAAAATAGCTTTTGGACTGTTGTGACATGTTAACATTAAATGTATACATGTCCTACTTGTATATATTATGCACCCTGCTTTGTGGACTACAAGGCCTACATAGGGCTGATTTATTAGTATTCAAAGGGGGGGGGGGTTTGACTAGGAGTGGGCATAACTTGCGTAATTTGCCATAGTGCAATTATACTACATTTTAGCAAAATCATGAGAGACTCCACAGGGAGTGTAACCCTGCATTTAGCAATATCTTCTTAGTGTAGACTGCCCCCTCGCAATAAAAATGGACTAGCGGATGCATTTTCCTCTAACAAAACAGCGCTAAATGCAATAGAACAGGAATAGCAGCCTCCTCTTGTGCTCTGTTTCAGTGCTCTTGTGATAGGCATTTTACCCCATTTCACTCCTAATTACATAAGAAGCCGTAACTGCATAGTTTTCGGTAATCTTGTCTCACAAATTACTCCAGTGTAGTTACAATTTGGCCCAGGCCTACTTTTGATATGTCAAAAGGATTTAGGGCCTGATTTAAGAAAAGTGGTGTTGCACCCAGTGCAGCGCCAGTTTTCTTGCATCCCTTAGCGTCCCTTAATGCCACCATGTGTGCGCCCTATCTAAGATACAGCACACCATGGCAGTAGTTAGGGGAACTAGCGTCAACATTTTTGGTGCTAGTTCAGAGCTTTGCAGGATTAGCATCAAAAGATTTTGACGCTAATCCTGCAAAGCCCGTTGAGGCCCATTGTAAACAATGTTGTGCCTCCTTTTAATGCCTGCTCTGAGCAGGCATTAAAAGTGCCAATAAAATGATGCAAAAAAATCTCTCAGATTTGTTTGCGCCATTTTTTCAGCCCCTCTAACGGGGGTACACCCCCTTGGCATACATTATGGCAGGCGCCGGCATAATGTAGCGCAAAGGGTTACAAAGTGATGCAATACAAGCGTTGCGCCACTTTTTAAATTTGGCGTGGTGACTTTGGCCTCATTGTGCCACATTAGCGTAACAAAAATGACTCTAATTTTGGCGCGAGGAGGCATTAGGGGCTCTGAAATCTGCCCCATAGTTTGAGAGGCTGAAATGCGGTGTTTACGCTGTCAGAATAAGGCTACAATGGTAGCCGTTAAGTAATGTTTTATACTGGCAATTTAGTGGGTGGCAGGTGCTGCAGTCCACTTGCGACATTTACTTTATAGACCCTGGGTACAGTTTGCACCATATACTTGCACGTTAAATGTACCAATTAGTATATACATATTTCACCATGTTAAAAGGAGGATTACACAGGCACTTTAACACCGGTTGACAGGTGTAAAGTGCAGTGTTCTACAGCCAGCAAAAATAGTCAAAGAACAATCTGAGGGAACACCATGCAAAAGTTTGACATTCCTACAAAAAATATCTGCCTCCTCAAGATTGACACCATCTACAAAAGTAGTTTATTTTCCTAAAAAAAACATAACCTCGAGTTTTGGTCCAGTCGATTACCTTGGCCCCACCCCTTTCGTGGGCTATACAGAGGAGGCTCTCCAATGAGCAGTGCTTTACATGTGATACAACAGGGGGTACGGTCTCTAAAAGGGGAGTGGCAAAGATGTGTAACAAGGAATCCTTTGCAAGAGGAGTGGACTGCTGAATGAAGAACAAGGCCTGAACACTGTAAACTAAACTCCTGTGCTTCGCGCACTGAGCCATCTGACCAGTGCCTGGGCTCCCTCTGGGTTTTTTATTACTAAGGTCTGTGGAAGGGGTAGGGGGCTTCAGAGAGTTTCAACAATCTTGTGCTCTTCTTCACACCACTTTCCTCTGCAGTAGCTCACCCTAAAAGAGATTTGTGCCTTTCTTCTCCCTTCATGTATGTACCTGTGTCTGTTAGTGCCTTTGTGTGATAGTGTGTGTGTGTCTGTGTAATTGTGTGTGTTAGTGTGTTTGTGTGATCGTGTGTGTATGTGTGTGTGTGTGTGTGCTCGTGTGTGTGTGTGCTCGTGTGTGTGTGTTTTTAGTGTAAGTTATCTCTGCCCGGTTTCTGGTGACACAAGGATGGTAGCAAGTGTATGTATGTGCGTGTGTTATCTCTGCCTGGGTGCTGGTGACACAAGGATGGGAACACCTATGTGAGTGTGATAGTATGATAGTGTGCCTGTGTTTGTGTGTGTGTGTGGATGGGTGTTATCCCTGCCCGGGTGCTTGTGACACGGGAATGGAAAAACGTGTGTGTGGGTGTTTCCACGTGTGTGTTATCTCTGCCAGGCTGGTGGTGACACAGGGATGTAATGTGTGTGTGTGTGAGAGAGGTATCTCTGCCCGGCTGGTGGTGACACCGGGATGGTAACGTGTGTGTGTGAGAGATATCGCTGCCTGGGTGGTGGTGACACAAAGGATGGTAACGTGTTTGTGTGTGTTATCTCTGCCTGGCTGGTGGTGACACAGGGATGGTAACGTGTGTGTGTGTGTGTGTGTGTGTGTGTGAGATATCTCTATCTGGGTGGTGGTGACACAAGGATGGTAAGGTGTGTCTGTGTTTGTGTGTGTGTGTTTATCTATGCCCTGATGGTGGTGACACAGGGATGGTAACGTGTGTGTGTGAGAGATATCTCTGCCTGGGAGGTGGTGACGCAGGGAAGGTACTGTGTGTGTGTGTGTGTGTTAGACATCTCTGCCTGGGTGGTGGTGACACAAGGATGGTAACGTGTGTGTGTGTATTATCTCTGCCTGGGTGGTGGTGACACAGGGATGGTAACGTGTGTGTGAGAGATGTCTCTGTCTGGGTGGTGGTGACACAAGGATGGTAAGGCGTGTGTGTGTTTGTGTGTGTGTTTGTTATTTTGCCCTGCTGGTGGTGACACAGGGATGGTAACGTCTGTGTGTGTGTGAGATATCTCTGCCTGGCTGGTGGTGACTGTGTGCCATATCTGCCTAGGCACAGTCCTTGCTGTTTGAAGCTGAAGGAAAGGCAAATTCTTGCTCACCACTTCTGACTCTCGCTTTAAGTGGAGCTGATGCCTCACTTTCTGTAAATATAGCAGCGGGCCCGGTGGATAATGCTGGCATTTAGCTCTGACTGACGCTGACACAACCCCCCATCCCCCATCAGAGAAGAGTGCCACGAATTCTGCAGTGATCCCAGGGGAACAACAGCCTCCGTAGAAGCAAATGGCGAGGGCAGTATGTTCATTGTGGAGAAAGCCTGGGTTCATGATAAAGAGCCCCTCCAGAAATAAAAGAGCCATTATTGTAGATCACAGACGTACCCCCGAGTATTCAAGCCATTGTTTAATTAAATTCCTGAAGTCCATTTCAATTAAAGCTCCGTTGTCTGTTGCATCGAGTGATGCTGTGGAATAACAATGCACGCCCAGTGGTTGGCAGTGCCAGGCGCACAGCTATTAACTATCACAAGCCATCTGGAGAGCTCTGCTTGTGCCAGGACGGAGTACAGTACAGCACGTGATGCATCTCTGCAATCGACTGCACAGCACGTGCTGCATGGGTGCAGTCTACTGCACACAGCTATTACCTATCACAAGCCATCTGGAGAGCTCTGCTAGTGCCAGGGCAGAGTACAGCACAGCATGTGATGCATCTCTGCAATCGACTGCACAGCACGTGCTGCAAGGGTGTAATCTACTGCACACATCTATTACCTATCTCACACCATCTGGAGAGCTCTGCTAGTGCCAGGGCAGAGTACAACAGAGCACATGATGCATCACTGTATTCTACTGCACAGCACGTGTTGCAAGGGTGTAATCTACTGCACACAGCTATTACCTATCTCATGCCATCTGGAGAGCTCTGCTAGTGTCAGGGCAGAGTACAGCACAGCACGTGATGCATCTCTGCAATCTACTGCACAGCACGTGCTGCAAGGGTGTAATCTACTGCAGAGAACGTGCTGCATGGGTGCAATGTACTGCACACAGCTATTGCCTATCACAAGCCATCTGGAGAGCTCTGCTAGTGCCAGGGCGGAGTACAACAGAGCACATGATGCATCACTGTATTCTACTGCACTGCATGTGTTGCAAGGGTGTAATCTACTGCACACAGCTATTACCTATCTCACGCCATCTGGAGAGCTCTGCTATTGCCAGGGCAGAGTACAGCACAGCACGTGATGCATCTCTGCAATCTACTGCACAGCACGTGCTACAAGAGTGTAATCTACTGCAGAGAACGTGCTGCATGGGTGCAATGTACTGCACACAGCTATTATTACCTATCAATTCAATTCAATTCAATTCAATTCAATTAAAAAAACTTTATTCGACTTTCAACAAGTCATAAAAGTCATAATAATCATAAAAGATCTCCAGTTATGATACATTTCAATATATAATAAAAAGTTGAGTAAATAAAATAATAAAAGAATAAAAAGCACACAATAATAAAACTGTCTAGTGTATCGATAAAAAACCATATCACAGTAAATTTTAATTAAATCACCGCCCCCATAGATTTCCTTATCTTTAATACAGAACATAAAAAGTTAGCTAAGGTTCCGCACATCTCTAAAGAAGATAGTGACTGGAGGCAGGCGTAAGCTGTGCGGCACTGGGGGAGATTGATTGAGCTTAAAAGTGGAACTACTAGGCACTTCCTCTGGTGGGCATAAAAACTGCAAAATAAAACCACATGGATTGTGGATTGAGGTGTCTTTGCATCACAGGGGCATGGTTTTAACAAGGTGAACCAATCGTTCATAATTGGAAATGAAACTAGGCGATGAAACGTATCTAGCCTGAAACTAGTGAGAACGTAACGATGGTGAGGGTGTACCACGTTTGCCAAATACGGCTGCATGCCCTCACCCGTCAAAATTATTTGTTTATGAATAACTGAGTTTTTTTTTTATTCAGCCCCCCAACGTATGTCTTCTAGATACTTTAATGCCAGGATACTCAGGTCCTTCCTAGATATCTTCCCCAGCGAAACTGGGTATGTATAGTAGTCTTTACTGCCCATTTTTTCGAAAAAGGTCATAATGTACTTTAACCATGGTACCCTTGATGTATATAATGACTTCGTACAGTCGGTCAAGATGGCCTTATTCAAACCGGTATGTTCCGCGGTCCAGACTTTATGCCATAATAACTGTGGCTGGATCTTTATCAAGTCTGCAATGAAGGGAACCCCGAGTTCCGTATGAGTGACATACGATGAAGTGCCATTTGGTACCCTCAGCAGATGTCTTAAAAAATCGTTTTCCACTGTCTGCACTAAATCACAATTTGTATGTCCCCAAATTCCTGCCCCATACGTGACGGCCGGGATGCACTTGGCTTTGTAGATCTTTATCATGTTTGGCGGAGTAATCCCCCCAAGCCTTTTGGAGAAAAGTCGTAATGCCATCGTTGTTTTGATCAAGTGCACTCTCTTCGTCTTCCTACAGTTGGCCCAGGAGCCCAGTTTATCAAACGTTATACCCAAGTATGAAAAGGTTTGCGCGATTTCGACCTTGCTTTCCGCAATAGTGGTGTTATAAGTCTTACCGCGGTTCCCTCCACAGTTCATGATAAAAGTTTTGGAGCGATTGACAGTAAGACCCAACTGTGACATGTATGTGATGCAGGTTGTTAGAAGTTTCTGGAGAGCTATTGGGGTCCTGGCCATTAATACTGCGTCGTCTGCGTAAAGTAATGCCGGAACGGGTCGATTGTCTATTTGGGGTAGATCTTTACACTTAGTGGCCAATTCTTTTTCTAGGTTATTTATATACATTGAAAACAGGAACGGAGCGAGAACGCAGCCTTGGCGCACTCCTCTGTATAGACCAAAGGGGCGGGTACATTCCCCTTTTAGGCCATACCTCACTCTTGCTCTGCACCCTGTATACATTTCACGAATAAATTGAATTAAGGCCGGTTCTACCCCCATGCTATTTAAAATATCCCATAATTTATCATGAATTACACAGTCGAAAGCTGATGATAAGTCACTAAAGGCCAGGTGCAGATTGCCTGCTCTGATCTTAGTATACTTTGCAATAATGAGACTTAAGTTTAAACTTTGCTCCACTGTTCCGATTCCTTTCCGGAATCCATACTGGACCGGAGATAAGACGTTCTTTTCTTCTGCCCGATTGCAGCCTATTCAGAATTATTCTCCCTGCTAATTTAGCTGTTGTGTCCAGCAGGGAGATTGGCCTGTAGCAGGCTGGATTAAGGCGGTCACCCTTTTTGTATATCGGGATAATGTTGGAATCTCTCCAAGATGGTGGAGGTCTGCATGTGCAGATGGCCCTCAGTGTCTGCGTCAGTACAGGCCCCCACAGGTCAATATTGGCCTTGAATATGTCAATCGGAACACCATCAGGGCCCGGCGCTTTCCCTGATTTGCTTGCTATTATAGCTTCCTCTACCTCCTGTAGGCTAAATTGGGGGGTTATAACCAGGCGCGGACCTTCCTGTGAATCATGGTCATGTGTACGGTCTATTGTATCACTTGTCAGTGAGTATATCTTAGAGAAATGTGTAACCCAGTCTTCTTCAGAGATGGCGATTTCCATCCTAGGAATGTCTCTCTCCCCAAACACGGGGGAATTTATTGTCTGCCAAAAGAGTATATTATCTTTCTTACGACTTGCTATGTGGAGAGTTTCCCACAAGGTTGTTTTCATGGTCAGTTTCCTTTTCTTTATTGCTGTCTTATAATCCTGTCTGCGTTTACGTATATCACTTAAGCACCTTTTTGGATCATTTAGAGCCTTTTTCAGTCTCTTATGTGCTTGGGTGCAGTTATGATCAAATCATCCATACGTCCTTTTTTTTCCTGTCTTACTTCTTCTGATAGTGAGGGCTTCTTTTATGGTTTGAGTAATCGTCGTAAACGCGCTTAGACATTGCCCTGGATGTGGGTTCTCACTTAAACAGTCTGCGAAAGCATGTTTACATTGGCATATTAACTGTTTCAACAAAGACTTGGGGTCTGTCTGAGACCACTTCATAGTGTATCCATTGCACGGCACCAATCCAATATCATCTACCAATGTAATACTATCTTCCCTAGCTGCTAAAAGGGGGGATAGTAGGAGATTCATGCTCTGGGGATAGTGATCACTAATTGCAATGTCATGCAAGGTGTAATTTGTAAGATAGTGTGCGAAGTGAGTTGACATTAGGACATAATCAATCACGGTATTCACGCCCCTTCCGTTATACGTTGGTTTAAACTGTGGTTCGTCCAAGAATAATTCATTTACAAAGGATAAGTTATAGGTTTGAACCAATAGATTCATTTCATCTCCTTGAGTGTTATGAGAGAAATGAAGGCTTGCACCTACACCTTCCGAGACCCAGCCACATATCTTATCTGAAATTGCTTTACACGGATGGACATTAAAATCACCACCCCAAATCAATAGGATCTCACGGTTGTTTTTTCCACATATTTTATCTAGGTCATTTCCCATTTGCACTAAAATGTTGGAGAATTCTCCTGGAGCAACATTATTATAAAAATTAATGATGACTAAATGGGTCTTGTGGTCCAGATTACTCTCTATCATTTGGTAGTATGGACTCATAAATTGCATCTCTAAATTCTGTAAATATAATTTATTGGAAATATATGTGCACAGTCCCCCTTTAGGTCTACCATACCTGGACTGCTCGGCAGGAGTATGAAATGTTTTGTAGCCATTTATATGGGCGGGAGTTAAAAGCCATGTCTCTTGTAGGCAAACACATGAATAGTCTTTTACAAAGTTAGCCCAGATCTCATTGCCTAACTTGTTAGCTAGACCTGCAATATTCCAAAATAGTAAGACTATTTCCGATTTCTGATTAAGATTCTGTTTAAAATTGCAGTGCTGGTCCTTAGGGGAATGAGGGGGGATATCGCTGTGAGTTGTGTTTGGTATATTTCTAGAGTCATCGCACTGCCTTAGATGAGGTGATATCTCAATCCTTATAGGGGCCATTTTATGTGATGTACCTTCCTTTTCTAGGTCCATCCCTGGTGTATGTATTATCTGGGCTACTCTATCAGGGAGAGCAAACTGTTTGATAACGAGTCAATCTATATTTTCCAGCGTTGAAAGGGGATAAAATCTATTGCACGTTATAGATAAGTCTGGGCTGGATGAGGGTGCTACAGCTCGCTGTGGATAGATGGAGTTGTTCCCCACTGGTCTTTGGTAGAAATAACCCAGAGGTAATAATGAGATTCCTTGTGAGGTAACTTGACTGGCTCCTAAGTCATGAATAATTCTATTCACTAAATTCGGTGTGCCAAAAGAGAGAACCACACAATCTCCAGTCAGCGCTTTCTTGCTGTTTCCTATCCATTTGATTCTTCTGACCATTTTTATATCATCGAAAAGAGTACTCACCGTTCCAGGGCCCATTCGGGCCCCGATCCAATTGAGGGCCTTGTTTCTCAAGGCCGACCATGTTTCTTGTTGTTGACCATCAATCGGTGGGACGTTGGCCAAGACCACACCATATGGTGTAGCCTCCGGGGGGAGATGTAACAGGTCACTACAGAGGTAAGCGGGATTCGGGGATCTAGTCCTGCTAGTTGTATTTCTCCCTGGATTTGAATAGGGATAGGTAGTCGCTGCCCTACGCATAGTACTGCTTGCTATCTTACACAGTGTGGGATTTAAAGCTTTTTTATCTAGAGAAAGATTATGTTGTGTAATAGGTGAAAAGGAGGGTTGGGTAGGTTGGTACAGAGAAGGAACTATTGGTTGAGATTGTGACTCAGTCTGGAAGTTAACGTTCCGATGTATGCTGGTTGGCCTATTGTACGGGATAGGTTGTGTGTTATTCTCATGTTCTGAGGACCGCAATGTATTTCTGGGGTCTTTACTTTCAAAGTGCGTGTCTTCCTTTTGTAAGGACTTTATTATTTCAAGACCTGCCTCAAGGCTGCACTCCACCCCCTTTAAGCGCTCTGACATAGAGTCCAGAGTGGCTCCAATGGATGATTTCAATGAATTTACTATCTCGTGGAGATTTATAAGGAGCAATCGAATACTATCTCCTGCTGAGCTTGAGGGTTTCTTCCGCGTTAATTTTTTAGAGTGTTTTCTAATTGGGGTAGTTATTAGGTCTATCATTGGCATTTTTTTTATGGTCTTGTCCACCAGGCCCATCTCCGGTTTCCTTGGTCGCTTAGCAACAGGGGATATTTAATCCATGGAATCAATTACATTTGAAGAGTCTTTAATGCAACCATTTGTAGGCCTTACTCTTGAATATCCATCCCCAAGTTCACTAGATGGGGAGTTATGTTGCGATGGTACAGACCCTAATGATTCGTGAGATCGCTCTTTAGGTAGTGACATTTTCCCTTCAACTGTGGCGATTTGCTTATCTATCATTCCCATCGCCCCAGAGATGTATTTTAATATAGATGAACTGTCTTTTAAATTTGTTGAGTTATTTAATTTTGAATGTTTCCTTTTGCCCATGCTTTGTGTAAGGACCAGTTACTCAGGGGGCTGACTTCGTATGTATAAAACGATTCCCTTAATACAAAAAAGGTCTCTAGTCACTAGAGGACCAGCTTAGGGCACAAAATTAAAGAGGGGGGGCCCAGCCCAACCTCTTCCAGTCGATGACAGGCGAAGGACGGACACTTCCTTTGTGAAATAGGCCTCACGGCCAGTCCGGTCGGGATGACAAAATTTAAAGGGCTCCTGCCCCCTCGGCTGAAGATAGGGCGACAGATGGAAGAGAATATTTCAGAAAAAAAAAAAAAAGGAGAGCAAACAAATCACCAACACAGTACCTTCAGGCAACCAAACGCTTGTAAGGTGCCTAGTCCAGAACTCCAGGCGTCTTTTGGGAAAAATGTCAGGGGGGTGGCCCTGCCCTGCCTCTTCCTGGCAATGACGGGCAAGGACGGGCCCGCCCTTGGCCCGGGCTTTGCCCGGGTGCCGCCCGCGCGCGTCCCGCAAAGCAGGAGCGCGAGAGAAATTTAAAGGGCTCCTGCCCTCGGCAAACGTCCTCCCAACGACGCGCTTCCCGTAGCAGCGGGAGCGCAAGAGAAAATTTAAAGGGCTCCTGCCCTCGGCAAACGTCCTCCCAACGACGCACTTATTACCTATCACAAGCCAGGACAGCTCTGCTAGTGCCAGGGCGGAGTACAACAGAGCACGTGATGCATCACTGTATTCTACTGCACAGCACATGTTGCAAGGGTGTAATCTACTGCACACAGCTATTACCTATCTCACGCCATCTGGAGAGCTCTGCTAGTGCCAGGGCAGAGTACAGCACAGCACGTGATGCATCTCTGCAATCTACTGCACAGCACGTGCTGCAAGGGTGTAATCTACTGCAGAGAACGTGCTGCATGGGTGCAATGTACTGCACACAGCTATTGCCTATCACAAGCCATCTGGAGAGCTCTGCTGTCCAAAGGTCATTGAGAGGAGGGAAAAGAAGAGAGCCTGGGTGAGCTCTGTTAGTACAAGCGTGGAGTACAGCACAGCACATGCTGCATCGGTGCAATCTACTGCACAGCTCATGCTGCATAGTTATAGTCTGCTGCACACAGCACATTATGTGCTGAATGGCTGAAGTCTACTGAACAAAGTACTTGCTGCATCGGTGCAATCTACTGCACACCAACTGCTGCATGGGTGCAATCCACTCACACAGCACAGCACGTGCCCACATCAGTGCCATCTACTGCATAAAACACAGCACAAGCCGCATCGGTGCAATCCACGACATAAAGCATAGCACATGATGCATTAGTGCAATACACTGCACAGCATGTGCTGCATGGGTTCAGTCTACTGCACAGCAAGTGCTTCGTGGGTGCAGTCTTCTACATACAGAATAGCACATGATAAATTAGCACTGTATACTGCACAGCTCAGTATACTGTATACTGCATGAATGTAGTCTACTGAACACAGAACAGCCATTCTGCATGGGCACACTATACTGCACACAGCACAGTCCGTGCTGTATGGGTGTACTTTACTGCACACAACGCAAACAGCACTTGCTGCATGGGTGCAGTCCAGTGCACACAGCAAGGTACAGGATGTATGTATGGGTTTAGTCTACTGCACATAGCACATATTGCATGGGAGCACTCTACTGCACACAGCACAGCACAGGCTGCATGAGTGCACTCTACTGCACACAGCATATGCTGCATGGGTACACTGTACTGCACATAACGTGTGCTGCATGGGTGCACTCTACTGCACACAGAACATGCAGCATGGGAGCTTCCTACTGCACACAGCACATACTGCATGGGTGCACTCTACTCTGTGTCATTGGAAGAAAGCTAGGGCAGTGAGTGCTGCTGGACCGAGGTGCAGTGCTTTGGCCACAATAAGACTCCCTCGAGTGATCATCTTGACAGATATTATGGGGGTGACTGGAGGTCGCCTAGCGCCTTTTAAATTTCATTGGCGCAGATAAAGATCCTGTGCCGTGTCAGCCATCTGTGCTACCCCAGCCCCCTCCAGGGACGTCGGCCTGTTGGTAGCTGTCCACTATGGTCACAGTGGACAGGGTGCATCACTCAGTCTGGACCATGCCTGCGAGCAGCACACTGACCGAAGGCCACCTGCACCAGGCCACCTCACCAAACCCCTCATCCTTGGGTTCAGGAAAATAGTGCCAGGTGGCACAGAGGCAAACTGAGCGAATGGGACTCCTATTCATAAATTATCCATTTCAAAATATTGGAAAGACTGGTCAACAAAAGGGCTTGATAACTAAGGGCCTTCCATCCTTATTTCTAACATAAGGAATGGTCTGCCCTGCTGCCCACCATTTTCAAGGGACATTGGTAAATCTGGACCATGATCACAGGGACCAGAGTGCCCCAGTCTGTCCCATGTGCCATAATGCCCAGTCTGTGAGCAGCGCACTGACCAAAGGTTACCTGGAGAAGGTCACATTCATCCTTGGCTCAGGTCAAGGGCTTCAGGTGGCAGAAAAGCAAGCAGTGCACTAGTGACTTTTCTTCCTCAATTATTGCTATCAAAGTGTTGGAAAGCGTGTCAGTGAATGGTCAAATAAGAGATTTTTTAACGTAGCCTTAAAAAACTGGTATATTTTATTAATTGTCACATTACGAGAACCTATCTGGGTCAGCTTTGAAATAAGCATATTAAAGAAAATGAAACACACTGGAGGTGATGGAGGGATACGAGAGTATGTCTTTGACGGTAGAGTATGCCCTTGAATGCAGAGTGTGCCCCTGATGGTGGAGCATGTCCTAAATAGTAGATCATGTCCCTGATGGTAGAGTGTGCCTATGATTGTTTAGTATCTCCATGATGGTAGAGTATGTCCCTGGTGGTAGAGTATGAACCTGATGGCAAAGTATGTCCTTGATGGTGGAGTATGTCCCTAACAGTAGAATATGTCCTTGATGGTAGAGTATGTCCCTGATGGTAGAATATGTCCCTGAAGGTAGAATATGTCCTTGATGGTAGAGAATGTCCTTGATGGTAGAGTATATCCCTGATGGTACAGTATGTCCTTGATTGTAGAGCATGTCCCTGATATTAGAGTATGTGCCTGATGGTAGGGTATGAACCTGATGGTAGAGCATGTCCTTGATGGTAGAGTATGTCCCAGATCGTAGAGTATGTCCCTCATGGTGGAGTATGTCTGTGATGGCAGAGTATAGTCTTGATGGTAGAGTATCTCCCTGATGGTAGATTATGTCCACAATGGTAGAATATATCCTTGATGCTAGAGTATGTCACTGATGGTAGAGTATGTCCCTGATGGTAGAGTATGCCTTTGATGGTAGAATATGTCCCTGATGGTAGAGTATGCCCATCATGGTAGACTATGTCCTTGATGCTAGAGTATGCCCTTGATGGTAGAGTATGTTCCTGATGGTAGAATGTGTTCCTTGTGCTAGAATATATCCTTGGTCTTAGAGTATGTCCCTGATGGTAGAGGATGTCCTAAATATTAGAGTATGTCCCTGATGGTAGAGTGTATCCTTGATGGTTGAGAATCTCCATGGTGGTAGAGTATGTCCTTGATGGTACAGTATGTCCCTAATGGTTGAGTTAGTCCCTGATTTTAGAATATGTCCTTGATGGTAAAGTATATCCCTGATGGTACAGTATGTCCTTGATTGTAGAATATGTCCCTTATGGTAGAGTATGTCCCTGATGGTAGAGTATGAACCTGATGGTGAGTATGTCCCTGATGGTAGAGTATGTCCCTGATGGTAGAGTATGCCCTTGATGGTAGAATATGTCCATGATGGTAGAGTATGTCCCTGATGGGAGAGTATGTCCCTGATGTTAGAGTATGCCCCTGAAGGTGTGCAGACAGAGTACCTCGAGGATCTACTTTGGAGAATGGCATGAAATAAGTGTGGTGAAAACCAAGGTTGCGGTTTGTTTATTTGTCTCATACTAGAATCAGTAACACAGATGCTTGGTCTTTAAATACTGAGTGATGAGATGTTCAGGCTGAAACACTCAGGCCATATTGTGCGTTTACACACTTTTGCCTGCCTAGCATCAATGTAGGCAGCCTTACCATGAGTTGCCCGATATTTGGAGAAGGGATACCAGGGGGTTGGAACAGGATATATGGCCAGTAGTCCCATTCCAAATTCCAGCTTTTAGAGTGCGCTCTGCCTAGAATGGCGAACAACCACATGGGTCGGAGACACCGAGTCCTTTACCTTGTGAATTTTCCTAGTGGTTAATTTGTAAAAATATGTGTCAGGGTCCAAGGTATCCCACTGCTGCCAGAACCACCCACACCGCCTGCCACCGCTGCCGAACAGTAGTGCTGGCATTGCCTCTTAACCTTCACATTTAAACAAGAGTGGCATTTTGAACTATTGCAGGTCATCCCATGTTGTTGAGATGACGTGGAAGTGTGAATTCTATCATGTCTTAATACATTGAATTACTAAATACTTGTGATGTGCTAAAAAAGGCTGAGAGGGCCACCATGTTGTGTACTCTCATAAACAACTAGAGTGGTTTACATTTAATTGCTGATAGCTGCTGCAGAGTGCCCACAGACACTGGCACAAATTGAGCACTATCTTGCACCCAGTTCAGGGGAGAAACTGGAGACATTTTGCAGGCAGAAAGTGTCAGCATGATGTCAAGAGGGTGGTGGGGACGGGGGATGGGATAAGGGTCAGTGGTGCAGGACAGGCACTGGAATCGTCTGTTCTCCCTCAGACTCCTGCAGGGGTCAGGCAGGGGCCAGGTTACACGTCTTCCTGCAGGTTCCTGCCACATCCAAATGGCTCTGCTGTCTTAGGATCTGGAATCATTAGGTCGCAGTTTGCAGACCCAAATATTTCAGGCCCTGAAACACCTGGGATTGGGAGTTGCAGTATGTCATTCAGATACATCCCTCGAGGTAGAATACCCTAACTTGTGATGAGGGCCAGCAATGGAAGAAGTACCATGCGTTATGGGAAAAGTCAAGTGAACTTGACCCCAATGATTTACCAGCGTATTGTTTTTACGTTCAATCCTTTTAAATGAAAGACCTGGTAGTCTCCTTGGTCTTCAGCCAGTCTGAACACAGCTATAGTTGCAGATTCATGAGGGGGGTCACATTTGCACCCACTGTAGATGAATGGCACTGCCAGATTCCTGGTAACTACTGGTTAAATTCAGTTCTCAGCATTAAGACAATAGTCAATGCTTGGCTTTTAGGTAATATCTATGCTTGGCTTTTGCTGAAAGATTTGGAGAAATTAGTAGTTTCTTCCAGATCGATCCTAAGTTATAGATCAGATTTTGTCTAATATGTGACACACCAAATAATATTTAATTTTTGACAAGTTTTGTCTACTGACCCATCCACTTTAGGAGGACCTTCTTTGCACATTTGTGTCATAGGATATGGGGAGTGCTTTAATAACATGGATCAGATGTTACTATTGCGAATGCTGAATTTTTGCTATTAAATATTCATGTATTTTGAATTATGAATCTGCATAGAATATGACCAATATAGAAAATAATGTGCGACTTGGAAAATGTGCCTACTTGAGTGGCCATCATTAATCACAAAGTGTCCTTATTAAATGCACATTAATGTTAATTGAAATGCTCTTCTAAGAAAGTGTAGTAATGTGTTATACTAATTAATTTGTATTATGTATTTGTTTTATTAATTATAGGCCTTAAGTTAGTGAGGTTTTGGGCCTAGTTTGCACAGCCTCATGTTCAGCTGCACTGTTCAGATAATGCTGTGGGAAATGTACACTTGAAGAAATTGCTATGTGTATTGTTTTTCACTGTGTTGACCAAATGTTAGCAGATTTCTTTGACTTTCTCATGAGAACTGCTTGCCAGAATGTCTTGTGCTAGTAGAAGAAACTTTGTATAGTTTAGTGTGTGTGAAAGCAATGTTCACAGGAGCTAACAATGGATGCACTGACTGGAGTACGGAAGGATACAAAAATGTTGCCTGACCAGCCTGACAGTGGGAACAGGAGAAGAAGAGCCAATCATAGACATGTGAAAGATAGTTTTGTTATAACTTGGATTTAGAAATAAATCCTTATTGGACTAAGAGTAAACATACGATTATTTGACCAGTGGCAACGTGGAAAGGTTTTTAGATGATTTTAACTTAGCCCGGCTGCACAGAAGGAAGGGGGCTCATTTCCTATTTTCCTCCGTAGAGAGAGCTCATTCCTACTTTGATTCCTCTTGTGAGGATTCTATCTTTAACGTATTTTAATCTATCTCTAATTTATTGCTTAGACTTCTGAGTCTGAATGCTGATCCCTTAGACATTAATTTTCATATAGTTCAGATAGCTTAGAGTCCCTGGTTCTGAACCATTCCCTTCCATGGTCCGATGCTGATGCTGACTGAACAGATGTCCAGCTGATGAAGAGAATCATGGCTTGCTGATCCATAAGAGGAGAGGTATTACAAAATGCTAATGATATTTCTGTAAGTTGTCTTTTGTTCCCAGGTACCAACCGCTAATTTGATAGAGCCATAACTATATGTTTTTCCAAATTTATGTTGACTAAAGTTGTTTTGCAGGAAGCCCAAGCATGCTATTCTGATCAGAAGGTCAGTAAAGGAAACCCTGAAATGTTAACAGGTTGCTGCTAATAAATAATTGATGCTGCTCAGTTGCTGAATCTAGATGTATGCTATTTCTATTGTGCAGCTGTTCTTGCCATTGATTTGCACGGTAACTCTAGAGTGCGTAGTGATCCATGCATTACTTAAATAGAGATTTTTTAGAAGGTTTGATCAACCAGTGCTGTTTTCTATGTGTACCATTTGATTTTGAGTCTAAGCTATGTGATATTAGCATTGTTAATATAGGGAAATAAACATTATAACCTTTACATAAAGGTGTGGTCATTCATGGCCAAAGGGGTCATGGTGCCTGAGATTCCTGACTCTAAAGATTATTGATATTGCTGATTGTTATTGTTGATGATTTGTTTTGAAATTGAGACTTATGATGGAACTTACCTAAGCACAGTCAAAAGGTCCATCAAACCCCTAATGTGTCCCATAATAAGCCAAAGATAAGAAACCAAATAAGGTCAGACACGCTAACAATATTGCATGGTCTACCTCAGGGGAACATTCCTTCATACACATTGAGAGTTATTGAAGTTTTGTCCACATACACCTGGCAGCAGATAAAGATGGACTTGAAATTAAGTCTGTCAGAAAGAATTCCATCAAACCACGGCTTGGAGCAGGGGTGGGTGTCAGCACCCCTGATGTATAGCTTCTGTACCATGGGTATAGAGAAGGAAGTGGTAAGGACTTACTTCTTTGTAAACAAACTGGGTCAGTTCAGTCACCGAAGATATATTGGGCTGATAACACCATTATCAGAGCCATTGGAATTATGTGTCAGGAGAGGGTCAAATTATATGGCAGCGTTGAGTACAATAGGTGGTAAGAAAAGGCAAATTATGTGGCATAATTCAGCGCATTTTATGATAGTATTACTTCATTATTTTGCCATTTTTAAACTTGTTAACACTGTCTGGGCATTGGTTGTAGTCCCATTAGTACCAGTTTAAAACCCAAATATAGCAATAAGCAATAGAAAGGTGACCAGTCAACCTTCGCAAAGGGTCTTCCACTGCGCGGAAACACATGTTGCTGGATTTTTTGTAACTTTTGAGGGAGGAACAAACTTTTTTTTTGGTTAAAATCTGCAGATTATGCAGCAGATAATGGATGATGCGGCAAATGTGACAAATCTATAATTATGTGAAAGTCACTGCACAAGCACATAATCCCAGTGGCAATGACCATTATACTTGATAGAATGAGAGAGGCCTTCAAGGGACCTCAGCTGCTCTGGATTGTTATAACAGAAATAATGGCCTTTGTGTGAGCCTGGGATAAACAAAATAATTGTTTGTTGGCACTGAAAGGAAGCCTTGGGTCATGGTATCCAGAGCAGCGGTTCTTAACCTTTTGTCTTCCGGGGACCCCCACTCAATCTTTACTGGAAGACAGGGACCCCAGCCAAAGCCATTTCTAAAATGTCAACTTCAACGTAATACACAGGAATACAGGAACGACTATAGATCGAAACAAACACAAACATTATGAAATATTTTATTTAATTCACAAACAGAAAATAGCACAAAAATGAAAAGTTAATTTTTAATGGGAATGTTGGGGCTTTTCGAAATATTTTTTTTTTCTATGAGGCAAAGCACCAGAGTAGACTCTAGCATATCACTTAGTCTTTTTTGTTCCTTATTTGTCTGTGTACACCAGGGATGCGTGATCTTTTCTACCTGCACATGCCAGTGCTCCAGCTGAGGCCACCAGTCATACACACTAGGGGCCAGATGCAGGAAACGATTAGCGAGTCGCAAACGGCAAAAATTGCCGTTTGCGACTCGCTAATCGCATTTCCCTATGCAGAAATGCATATTGCGAGTCGGGACCGACTCGCAATATGCATTTCAGAATCGCAAATAGGAAGGGGTGTTCCCTTCCTATTTGCGATTCGGAGTGGCATGCAATACCATTTGCGACCGCATATGCGGTCGCAAATGGTATCGCAGTTACCATCCACTTCAACTGGATGGTAACCCACTCGCAAATTGGAAGGGGTCCCCAGGGGACCCCTTCCCCTTTGCGAATGGACCCAAAACAATTTTTTCAGGGCAGGTAGTGGTCCAAAGGACCACTACCTGCCCTGAAAAAATTCCGAAACTAAAGTTTTTTTTTTTTTTTTTAAGTGCAGCTCGTTTTCCTTTAAGGAAAACGGGCTACACTTAAAAAAAAATAACTGCTTTATTGATAAAGCAGTCACGAACATGGAGGTCTGCTGACGACAGCAGGCCTCCATGTTTGCGAGTGCCTAGACTCGCTATGGGGCCGCAATTTGCGACCCACCTCATTAATATTAATGAGGTGGGTCATTGCAACCCCATAGCGACTTGCAGACGGTGTCTGAGACACCGTTCTGCATACCAATTTGCGAGTTGCAAATTGCGAGTTGCAGGGACTCGAAATTTGCAAGTCACAAATTGGCATTTTCCTACATCTGGCCCTAGATTCTCTTTGCTGTACTTGTGTTGCTCTCACAAATCTAGTTAGGGATGATAGCTTAATTCTTAGCATCCAAGTTCAAATTCCTTTACATTTACAGAGGTTCCAGCTGTGACTGGTCTTCCTACCTAAAAAGAGGAGTTTGGAGAAATGAGGACACGTTGTACATTTTACAGGACAGTTTTCAAAAACATTGGCTACAAAAGCTAAAAGTTTTATAGGCAGTTGTGAATAGTCACTCAGGAAATATTCTGATATATTTACAATACACCAGAGCCTGTAATCATTGTGGAAGTTCCATGCTAGAATGTTTTTATTACAGTCAAGCTGTGACGTTTTTAGTCACTTGTAAGAAAGAAATTATGTAGCTGCTCAAATGTAATAAGTTATTACAGTTGAATTTTTTATGTCAAAATACCTGCTGAAAGAGGCATCTACTTCTTGTTTCATTTCCATCTTTGTTTTTTACTTTGCACAGATTTCCTTAGTTTTTTCCCATATTTGTTTTATTTCTTTTGTAACTCATTTGGACCCTGTTCAACCACTTTTTACACATTTCCCCTTTTTTACTTTTTCTTCTTTCCGTCGTTTCATTGTTCTTCCCATCTACCCATACTCCTTTCAATTTCCATCTTTCGTTCCTTCTGTCTTTTCCTTTGTCCCCTAAATCGCTCTTTTCATATTTTTCTGTATTCTGCATTTATACATTCTGCAACACACATAGAAAGAGAAGTATGCCTCTAAGGAATGTATCCCTTCCTGCACAAAAACAAACCTGCCCATAACACAGGCCCCCTTGTACCGTGGGACCTGTGTTGGAGCTAGGAAGCACACAGCGCACCAGTCCTATTAGAGAGAAGAAATGTTCCATATGTTTGTAAATATGGAGCATTTCTGCTCTCTTTCTTTCATGCAACGAGGTGCAGCACAACTCATAGCTGTGCCCCTTTGCATAAATTAATAATTTTTCCCCTGATGTTATCCTGGTCTGAATTTTTCACCAGATGACAGGAGAACAGAACGCTGGTGACTTCCTTCCATCCAGGTTTAAACCAGCAGGTGATACGTCCTTCACCTATGGATTATGATAAAATAGACGATCGATGGAGAGGTCGCGATTTGCAAGCACTTTTCCCTGCATTACTAAGATCAGCCCCCATTTTGGAGAACATTCTGGCCCTGATTGATACTTTTTGCCGCAAACCTGCGTTAGGCAGGTTTGCGTCAAAATGTATACTGCCAGCTAGTGCCATTCCTGGACGCCAGCCGGGCGTAATACTTAAGCTATGACGCAAGCGGGAGGGAAGGCCCAGTTAGCGTCAAAATTATTGTATTATTTGCCCATCACTGAACCTGAGAAATGATCAGAACCCGAGCCGCAAACTGACTTAGAGTTTTTGTGACCTTGGAATTGGCCTGATGTTGCCGTACTGATGATGCTTTTGACTGATTGTATGTCAGAATATTGTGTACAGAAATATTGTCTGGCAGAAATATGTACTAAATATTAATTACAAAAATACATTCTCTTTGGGAGTGTATTTTCTACTATTAACTTCAATGGGGCGATTCTCTGTAGACGATGTTTGGGAAACAATATGTCTGTCAGACTAAAGTCTGATAGTGATAGTCTGGTGCCCCATCTGCTGGCAGTGCCACCTGTTTTCTCCTTATCTCTCTTTCTTGCTGTGACAACTGCCTCCTGCTTATACAACAGACTGGGTTGCCACAATGTCTGCCTACAGCATTCATGAAGAGCATACCTGGGGACATGTTTTCAATCCTGGCGTGCATCAGAAATACACATTTTTGGCTTGCAAACAATTCTTCTTCTGGCATAATGAGTTTTTCTTCATCAGAGGGACCTGAGGGAGTATGTGCAATTAGAATGTTTAATATTCCTTTGTTTTACAAACATTTGTTAATAAATATTGTCTACGGTGCCACAGTGGTGTGTACTCCTCCTGAGGTTGTACTAATTACCAACTCACATTTATTTCCTGCACTACTTTCTGCCAGCTCTGTACATCACTAGCTCTGGGCAGGGGCATTAAAATCTGAGACTGATTGGGTTTGCAACAAAATCAAATACTGTCAATGTCCGATATATGCATTTAAATAAAAGGCCCTGTTCCGAGGGCAATAATAACCCCGAATGTCCACGTAACGTTCTACTCTGCAATTGTTGGGAAATGGGCCTGAATTGATTTTAGAGCTATATATTTTGCAAGAAAGATTAGATATTTCTATTATTATTTTTTGCAAAAAGTATACTCCTAAAGTCTACTCTTATATGATAATCTCACTTTTTAGGCAAACTGGGTTACAATAGAACATTTACACAATCTGTGCCTGATTCACAAAGGTAAACTTAGACCTGGAATCTAACTTTAGACCTGAAGTTTAAGTTAGACATGTAATCAAACTTTAAACCGGAAGTCTAACTGTAGACTCGAAGTCTAACTTTAGATCTGAAGTCTAAAATTGCGAGGTCTTGTCCCTGTCCTGGCTCCAGACTAACCACATGGGGATTGCAGCCATACTCAAGTGTAAGTGGGTCTGTGCCCAGACTCCTCTTCCTAGCCTGACAGTGATGGCCCATCCAGGCACACCTAAGCTCCCTATTGTTTGTGGTTGTCTTGGAGGAATACACAAATTTTGACTCAGCTGCACCCAGTCATGTGACCCAGAGACAGGCTGCAGGCACTAGGGCCTCTCAAGTTTCTTGCAGTGGCGTTTGAGAGTCAGTAGCTCTGGTGTGAACCATCTAGCCTGCTTGGTGGGTTTGCTGGTGGTGGTGATTTTCAGGGGGGCGATTCTGTCAGCGGCTGTGGAGATCCAGTTGATGAAGTTTTGAATGCTGTTTTTCAGGGTTTCTGATGGGATGGGGGTAGTTTCCTTGAGGCTGGTGATTCAGATGGGTTCCATGACTTTGCTCTAGTTGTGCCGAGTGTGGGTGGGGGGTCTGGGGGTCTGTAGGCAAGGGTCTCTCTGATGGTGGTCTTGGAGTCTGGTTTGATCTGGAAGTTGAGGTGTTCCATGATTGGTGTACTGTTGTCGTCCAAAGCAGTGCAGCTGAGGTTGTCCTTGTTAATAATAGTGATGCCTCCACCATGTCTGTCTGTCATCAATAGTTGAAGATCAATCTCTTTGACTTCAGGGATACTGTGTTAATTTTTTAAAAAAAAGGAAACCAAGGATTACAAAGACTCACAGGGAATGACGATTAAAGCTAAACAGATTTAGGCTCGGATAGCTGCTCCTCAATGAAAGTTTTTGTTGAAGGAAGTCCATTACATGCTGGCACATCACAGTGAAGGAGTTCACTCCAACAGCAATTCTGCTGCAGTTCAAGCTGTGACATCTACAGTAAAAGTGCATCTTTGTGAAGCAGCTGCAATGACCCGGTTGTAAACTTTTGTTATTCAGGATATGGAGCTAGCAGTCCAATCAATTCAAAAGTAAAAAAAAACACATCCAGGTTTTCTGGAGAAGTGCAACTATTTCCTCAGACAATATGGAATCCCTATGGTAAACATTCCTAAGACAGAGAAATGTACTATCCAAATTAATGTGCCAGGTTGAATTTGAATAAAGCCACTCATGAAGGAGTAGGCTCTGTGCATGCTGGGGTGTCTACAACATTACACATCCTACAGGAGCACTGCTGATGAATATTAATGGAAACAAAAACAAATATTATGTGTGACAAAGTGAAATTTGTTAGAAAATAAAGCATTCTACAGTTATTAGATCGTGACTGATTTCACTGGAGAAAACTGCTAGTCCTTTGCAAATTGTGCACCAGAATCATTCCAGCCCAATGCAATCGGCAGAGAGATATAAACATATATGAACAGTGATAGACTCATGCAGTTTATTTATGTGAGTATGACCTCAATGCCAGTATGAATGGGTGGAGTTCATATATTTAAATTCTGAACAAGTGCCAGCTTTTACATCTAAATAATTATCTGAGGCACTTGCTAGTGAGACTAGCTCTCCAAAATGCTCCCATAGAGAGAGCTAATGGTGTGTTAAAGTAAGGCTTGATTGCAGAGGTCCTAGACAGTGGTGAATCATGGGACTAAAAACTGTTAGGCGGAAGCAATAAATAATATGCGAAGATGTATATTGTCAAAGCGCTTTCCTTATGAGATGCTTTTTGGGACTAAGATCTATGTACCGAACATCCACAGAGGGAGGATCCATGTGATCAACCATGTCTCACCCGGGTCTAACTTCACCTCTAATGTTATATCCTGTGACTGTCTGCTTACCGAATATTGGAGAATTTGTGATAGAGGGATTGAGATTAAAGGAGTAGATCGTCCAACCTATTGTTATACTGTGCCACTGTTGGGAATAAAAGGAGCAAAGACATTGATCTCACCATTGATACCAGGAAGAAAATGGACAAGATGGTAAAATGTGGCTCATTTTATATGGCAGACCAATGCAGTTTCTAAAACGTCTGCTGAGAACTGCAATCGACTATTCTGTCACAGAACGTGTCCCAGCAGGATTCCCCTATTAAGAATGAAGAATAACTAGTTAAAATCCAAATCAACCAGTGGCAAGCGCTAAAATCTCTAAAGATAAAGTAACATTTGCAATAGCACCATGTTTGCAAACAGAAAGCAATTTAATCACAAATGTTGACTCTTTCCGTGATAGCAGTTCTCAAAAATTATATACAGAACTATCAGAATGTGGGACGATTCCCTTAATGATCTAATGATAGAAAGTCAGTCAATTCAAAGAAATAGAATGCATGAAAAACCTTAATTGCAAAGAAAATGGAGAACATTTAAGAATAGCATTAGAGAACATACTAATTGACTTGACCAGATATCTGGCTTACTTTAGCAACAGCTTCATTAGTAAATTGACTAACAATGCTGGTTTGTATTGTCAGGATTATGCATAGACAATGCATTTCCGAAATAGAGAATCCAGCTATGATAACCACAAAATCAAATAATAAAAGTGAAATGCAGAACATAGGTAGAGGAATATCACAATAGAAAATGATAGCATCTCTGCTGCAGGATGGTGTTTACTGGGAAGAATTAGACCATTAGATTTAAGGGTGAGAGTTGTTAAAATTCTACATACTTTTTGCCTTCATTTAGGTGACATCTTGCCCTAATCCCTTCTAAAGTCATTGGACTGGAGACACTCTCACAAGCTGCTCATGGGATATAAGCTATGCTTTAATGTAGAATTCTTACCCTCATGAATTGTGAGAACATAAGCAGCTGTTACTCCTGATATGCTGATTGGTATCAATACATATATAATGAAACACAAATAATACAGGAGCATCAGCAATATCAACAGAGTTTTAAAGAAAAAATGTCCATATTTCATTGAGGTCTCCATTGAAGTACAAAAATGATACGGAAACCTATTTTTATAATCAAAATCCTACAAACCTTACATGTGTATTTATTTCTAGGCACACAGTGATATCTTCTTTTGGATTCAGTAAAATCAGTATGGGGAGCAGAAAGTTGGCATGTTGAATGGTCAAATATACTGTTACTTGCATGTTACTTTTAAGAATATTTCATATTTTTTAATGATACAATTCAGAAATTTAGCAAATAATATGTGCAGGTTTTGCTGATGTAAAAGGGCTATTAACACCTCGGATAGAGAGAAAAACTATTCTCATTTCTGAAACTGGAAATGAGAAAGGGCACTAAATGATAATGAATTGCAAGCAGTGTTTAAAAGTGTTACTTTAAAAATGTATCTCCAGAATCAAATAGAACTTCAAGATGGAATTCACAAATAAGTGAATTATATCTTATGTAACGTTACATGTTATGTTATGTTATATTGATGTGTGTAGCGCACTACTCACCCTAGAGGGTATCCAGGGACTTGTACGAAGGTCTTCTGCTTCTTGTGGAACTCAAGAAGTGAGAAGGAGGCTCGGATGTCTTAAACGATTGCTAAAGGAGTAGCTAATAAATCAGAGAATAAAAGAGCACACATTGACACAAATAGTATTGGTGAATTATACCAAGAGTGGGTGAATGGAAACTATAAGACAACATATAGATGCTTTGCATAACACATTTAATGTTAATCAAGATTTGATTGCCTTGACATCTATGACTATTACACATGACTGTCCTCCAGAGGCTCTAAAGAAATAAGAGAAATTGATGCAGAAAATGTGCAAGGAACATTATGGCCCAGATTTAAGATGGCCGAGCGCCATTCCAACGACACATTAGCTTCATTTTTTTATGGTAATGTGGTGCTGGAAGGCCAAAAACACTGCCCAATATTTACAAAGTAGTGCAATGCTTGCATTGAGCCACTTTGTGATTAATTGCACCACATTATGCCTGCACCAGGCAGAATGTATGCTAGCGGGGCGTTCCGGTGCTAGGGGGGAAAAAAATGGCGCAAAGATATCTAAAAGATTTCTTTGCATCATTCTTTCTAGGATTTTTTATGCCTGCTCAGAGCAGGTGTTAAAAGGAGGCATACCATTATTTATTTGTGTTGCTAAAGTTGCCCTCAGTGGGAAGGGTATGCCCAGACGTGGGTCCCTTGCTCACTGTGCCACTGGATTCAAACTTGCCTGGCTGATGAGGGGTGAAACCCTGAAACCGGTCCCACGATGCTTGTTTCCGGTCCAGTGAGGACCTGGCTTGGCAGTTCGGGCTGGACTGTTCCCATAAGGAACAGGGTCAAGACTAATTTGCATATGGCTGGGTCCAAGATAGGGTGGCATGGTGAGCAAAAGAACGATGGATTAATCCCAGATCTGTGACTGGGGGTGAGTGTTTGCATTGTTCAGCACTCCGTCCATGATCCTTTTGTGTTGCTAAAGTTAAAAGGAGGCTCCCATTGATTTCAATGGCCCTCGTGGTGCTTTGCAGGATTAGCTTCAAAATTGTTGACGCTAGTCCTGCAAAGCGCCGAACTAGCGTAAAAAATTATGACGCTAGTTCCCTAACTACTGCCTTTGTGCGCCGTATTTTAAATAAGGTGCACACAAGGTGGTGTTGGGGGGCACTAAGGGGTGCATGAAAAGTGGTGCTGCACTATGTGCACCGTCACTTTTCATAAATCTGACCCTTAATGTATTGGACAATGATTTAAAGATGATGGTTAAGAACATGCATTCAATATCAGAAATTACCTCTATTGCTTTTGATGTAAATAAGCGGACACTAGAAATGTTTAGACTTGAAGGAGAACAGTGGAAATCTATAGTCACTGAACAAGTTTCATTACATGAACTGTGATTCCATTGGGTTCCTTGGAGTCTCATAAATGAGATTAAAATATTCAGGGGCATATTTATAAGCCCCTAGCACCACCTTGCTCCACATATGCAGCATTT
This sequence comes from Pleurodeles waltl, assembly GCF_031143425.1. Taxonomy (NCBI): domain Eukaryota; kingdom Metazoa; phylum Chordata; class Amphibia; order Caudata; family Salamandridae; genus Pleurodeles; species Pleurodeles waltl. The sequence goes on along the minus strand of NC_090450.1, from coordinate 1,000,244,924 downwards.
ATTTTTACGCAAATGTGGCGTGATACAAAAATGATACGGAATCCTATTTTTATAATCAAAATCCTACAAACCTTACATGTGTATTTATTTCTAGGCACACAGTGATATCTTCTTTTGGATTCAGTAAAATCAGTATGGGTAGCAGAAAGTTGGCATGTTGAATGGTCAAATGTACTGTTACCTGCATGTTACTTTTAAGAATATTTTATATTTTTTAATGATACAATTCAGAAATTTAGCAAATAATATGTGCAGGTTTTGCTGATGTAAAAGGGCTATTAACACCTCGGATAGAGAGAAAAACTTTTCTCATTTCTGAAACTGGAAATGAGAAAGGGCACTAAATGATAATGAATTGCAAGCAGTGTTTAAAAGTGTTACTTTAAAAATGTATCTCCAGAATCAAATAGAACTTCAAGATGGAATTCACAAATAAGTGAATTATATGTTATGTAACGTTACATGTTATGTTAAGGTATATTGATGTGTGTAGCGCACTACTCACCCTAGAGGGTATCCAGGGACTTGTACGAAGGTCTTCTGCTTCTTGTGGAACTCAAGAAGTGAGAAGGAGGCTCGGATGTCTTAAACGATTGCTAAAGGAGTAGCTAATAAATCAGAGAATAAAAGAGCACACATTGACACAAATAGTATTGGTGAATTATACCAAAAGTGGGTGAATGGAAACTATAAGACAACATATAGATGCTTTGCATAAAACCTTTAATGTTAATGTTTTTCTTAAAGGTCCAAGAAAACAGAGAACACTGAAGCAAGATTTGATTGCCTTGACATCTATGACTATTACACATGACTGTCCTCCAGAGGCTCTAAAGAAATAAGAGAAATTGATGCAGAAAATGTGCAAGGAACATTATGGCCCTGATTTAAGATGGCCTAGCGACATTCCAACGACACATTAGCTTCATTTTGTTTACGGTAATGTGGTGCTGGAAGGCCAAAAACACTGCCCAATATTTACAAAGTAGTGCAATGCTTGCATTGAGCCACTTTGTGATTAATTGCACCACATTATGCCTGCACCAGGCAGAATGTATGCTAGCGGGGCATTCCGATGCTACGGGGAAAAAAAATGGCGCAAAGATATCTAAAAGATTGCTTTGCATCATTCTTTCTAGGATTTTTAATGCCTGCTCAGAGCAGGTGTTAAAAGGAGGCATACCATTATTTATTTGTGTTGCTAAAGTTGCCCTAAGTGGGAAGGGTATGCCCAGACATGGGTCCCTTGCTCACTGTGCCACTGGATTCAAGCTAGCCTGGCTGATGAGGGGTGAAACCCTGAAACCGGTCCCAGGATGCTTGTTTCTGGTCCAGTGAGGACCTGGCTTGGCAGTTCGCGCTGGACTTTTCCCATAAGGAACAGGGTCAAGACTAATTTGCATATGGCTGGGTCCAAGCTAGGGTGGCATGGTGAGCAAAAGAACGATGGATTAATCCCAGATCTGTGACTGGGGGTGAGTGTTTGCATTGTTCAGCACTCCGTCCATCATCCTTTTGTGTTGCTAAAGTTAAAAAGAGGCTCCCATTGATTTCAATGGCCCTCGTGGTGCTTTGCAGGTTTAGCGTCAAAATTGTTGACGCTAGTCCTGCAAAGCGCCGAACTAGCGTAAAAAATTATGATGCTAGTTCCCTAACTACTGCCTTGGTGCGCTGTATTTTAAATAGGGTGCACACAAGGTGGTGTTGGGGGGCACTAAGGGGTGCATGAAAAGTGGTGCTGCACTATGTGCAGCGTCACTTTTCATAAATCTGACCGTTAATGTATTAGACAATGATTTAAAGATGATGGTTAAGAACATGCATTCAATATCAGAAATTACCTCTATTGCTTTTGATGTAAATAAGCGGACACTAGAAATGTTTAGACTTGAAGGAGAACAGTGGAAATCTATAGTCACTGAACAAGTTTCATTACGTGAACTGTGATTCCATTGGGTTCCTTGGAGTCTCATAAATGAGATTAAAATATTCAGGGGCATATTTATAAGCCCCTAGCACCACCTTGCTCCACATATGCAGCATTTATTTTTACGCAAATGTGGCGTGAAGGTGGCATTTCCCACACGCCATATTTACAAAGTGGTGCAATGCTTGCATTTCGCCACTTTGTAAACCCTTGCGCTACATCATGCCTGCGCCAGGCATAATGTATGTAAGGGGGGCGTTCCCCATTAGGGGGAGTGCTGAAAAATGCACCATTTTATTTGGCACTTTTAACGCCTGCTCAGAGCAGGTGTTAAAAGGGGGCATACCATTATTTATAATGGGCCCCAATGTACTCTGCAGGAGTAGCGCCAACAGTTTGGCGCTGTTCCTGCAGAGTACATCAGTAACATCACAAAATATGACACTATTGCCCCCTACCATGCGCCATGGTGCGCCATATTTTAAATGTGGCGCACACATGGTGCTGGTGCCGGTGCAAGGAAATCTGCCCCTTAGTCTGTAGAATTTAAGTGATCATCCAAAGAATCTTAATAGAAGGGAATCAGTGTACAGTTTGATTTTATTACAAGGTATACAAAATCAGGAAACTCCATTTTTGAAGTATATATGGGTAATTCCATAACCAATGCATTGTTTATTTAAGGAACAACCTTTTATTTTTCATCGCAAATAACTGTTCAAATCCATTGGACTCCTCAAGTACATATAAAGAATATTGTGAGATTAAACCCCCAAATTGCTGAGGCTTTTCCATCCCAATGCTGAACCATCTTTGGCTATTTGGTGTAGTTCAAGCTTAGGTCTACATAACCTTCTTTCCATATAAGTATTCATGACAAATGTGTATCCTTTTTTCCTAATCATTGGGATCTTAAGGTACCCATGGTTTGTGAATTCCCCTGAGGGGGAGGAAGAAAATAGCCAAAAGATTTCTAAATGTAAATTTGTTTGGGAAAAAAGTGCTCCGCAGAAATGTGGCTGTTTTTTTCCCTGTAAATGACATAAATAAAAGGTTTACTGTGCTAACATCACCATCTTCCCAGCTTTCAGGGGGCTTTGTCTTGACCCCTCAATGTTCAACAATAAAACTAACTGTTGAAATAAACAAATATGGAAAATGAGTGGGAAAAAAGCCATTTGTGACAACATTTTCATCTGGAACTTTGCCACGATGGCCAGTTTCCAAAAGCAATACACTGGTACATCCACTAGACTTTTCTGGTCGTGAGGCTATACAGGCTTTGAAGGTACTTCAAGAACCCAAGGTATCCAGAGTCAACAACTAGGCTGCACCGTACAATGGTTTTTCACTGTGTTCCGAGTATAGAGCAATGCATGTAGTAAAATATGAAGAGGTAAAAAATAGCTATGAAGGAAACCTATGGATTTCTGGAACTTTCACCAGATAGTGAGTGTAGGACCAGTAGACGTTTGTACATTTCTGAATTGGGGGTACCCACAGTAGCATGTGAGTCAGAGGGCATTTTGAAAAATATCTTCTTTCTTACACACTGGCTTACATTTAGAAGGCACAAATTCAAAGAAATCCATTTGGTAATAACAATAGTCTAGTATTCTGTATTCCCACATGTCTTGTGTGGCTAGATTAAGGACATGCAACACAATACACCCCAAAACCTCACCTGTAGGCATCATATTTTACCCAGCAGAATCCATGGTTTTTCAGAACATAGATAGTTGTGGATTTCGGGCCCTATCTCAGCCCTCAACCAGGAAAACTTACCAAAACCAGGCATTTCTGAAAACTAGGCACTAGGGGAAGTCCAGGGTGGTGTGACCTCCAAGTTTTCAATGAGGATTTTTGCCTACATACCCTTGCACACCTCAAACTGTGCCTAAAATACTCATATTTTCCTTATATTTCTGTGAGGGAAACTTTTGGAATCTGCAAGGATCCACAAATGTCCTACTGCCTAGCATTCCCAATGCCTCCACTTGTGCAAGTGGGCCCTGTTCTTATAACAGGAAGAGGTCCAAAATGCAACCTGGACAAATCAAAATTTGCTACCCAAGAATTGACCATTTCCTCCAATGTTCATGGCTGCAAAATGTGGGCCCTGGTTTAGGTGGCATCTAGGGAACCTGCACATTTTTGAAAACTAGACACCTAGGAAAGTCCACAGTGGCATACTTTAGGGGCTTTCACCAGGCTGTTCTACCAAGAAGCCCTTACAAACCTCAAACTTTAGTTAAAAATACACATTTTCCTCACATATCTGTGATGGAAAGTTATGGAATCTATGGGTAGCCACAAATTTCCTACCTTACAGCATTTCACCAAGTCTTCTGATAAAAACTATACCTCACTTGTGTGAATGGACCTGACGTCGTGACAGGAAAGGGACCAAAATGGACACATCAAATTTTTCCACTTAAAACCAATCCTTTTTTTAACTTTGATTAGCTGTGGATTTTGGGCCCTAGCTCAGCCAGCACCTACAGTAACCTACTAAACCAGCACATTTCAGAAAATTAGACATCACAGAGACTCCAGTGTGGTATGAAGTTTGTGGCTCTCATCAGACTATTTTATCCAGAAACCTTTGCAAACCTTAAACTGTGGCTAAAACACACAATTTACTCACATTTCTATGATTGAAAGGTTCTGGAATCTGTAGAGAGGCACACATTTCCTACCACCCAGTATTCTCTCAAGTCCTCAGGTAAAAGTGGTACCTCACTTGTGTGGGTGGGCTTAGCTTCAGCGACAAGACAGGTCCCAAAAGGCATTATGGACACATCAACTTTTTCCACTTAAATCAACCCTTTTTTTTAATTTTCTTACCTGTGGATTTTGGGCCCTTGCCCAGACAGCACTTTGGGAAAACTACCAAACTTGCACCTTTCTGAAAACAAGACACCTGGGAAAGTCTAGGGTGGCCGGGTTTGCATCTCTCTCATCAGGTTATTTTATCCCAAAGCCCTTGCAAAACTCAAACTTTGGCTAAAAACACATTTCCCTCAAGTTTCTGTGATGAAACGTTACGGAAATTGCAGGGAGCCACACATTTCTAAACACCAGACATTCCCCTATGCTTCCATATAAAAATGGTGCCTCACTTTTCTGGGTTGGCTTAGCCCTCGCAATAGGTAAAGGGCCAAAATTAAACATGGACACATCAATATTTTCAACTAAAAACCAGCCTCTTTTTTTGCAATTTTCTTAGCTGTCAATCTTGGGCCCTTCGTCAGCTGACACCCAGGAAAACCTACTAAACCTGCACATTTCTGGAAACTAGACATCTGGGAGAGGGCAGGATGGTATGATTTGCATTGCTTTCACCAGGTTTTCTCACTCAGAAGCTCTTGCAATCCTCAAACTTTGGCTACAAACACATATTTTCCTCACATTTCTAAAAACGAATCTGCGAGGATCCATAAATTTCCTACCATTCAGAGTGCCCACACATCTCCCGATAACAACAGTACCCCACTTGTGTGAGTTGGTCAAGAGGCTGTGACACAAAATTCCCTGAAGTGCTATGTGGAGTGGTCAGCAATAGGGGTAGCTGTGATATTTGGGGCTGTGCTTGACCGCTTTCCATGGATATCTACCAACAACAGACACTTGTTAAAACTAGACAACCAGAGGATTCCAGGTTGGTGTGCCTTAAGTGGATCCCATAATGTTTTCTTACCCACAATGCCCTGCAAACCTCAAACTTTGCCTAAATGTACACATTGTCATTACATTTCTGTGATGAAAAGTTCCAGAATTTCCAGGAAAACACAAATGTCCTACCTCTCAGGTTACCAAACTAGTCCTAGTAAAAATGCTTTCAGTTCTCAAAAAAACGGTAAGATTCTATTGTATGTTCGAAGTGAAATCACAATTTTTATAGATTGTTTTTGGCACCTTTGTAAGTGCTCCCTTCAAGGACCGGACACTAATCAGTATCAGAAAATAAAACAAAGACCACTGAAAGTTAGCCATAAAGCTGCAACAAGGCACCAACCACTTTATCTGCCATTCACATGCCATTAACCAACCACAATCAAGACTTTCACACTGCGAGCCACTGCCCAATCCAACACAGCAGCATGCTCACATCAACATACCCCTACAATTCAAGAGCCCAACACATTCATACGCTACAGGAAGGAATAATCAATCAAACCACTTCTCACCCAGTCATTAACCATTTGCATACAAACACCACAAGCAAACCTGTGCTACATTTACAAGTTGGTGTTTAGCCACTTTTTGTGGCTTAATGCCACCTTGTAAAAACGACCCCTTCACGAGCAGCCCTTTCTGTGGAAGGGGCGTGCAATGGGTGTTGCTGTGGGCGTACCACATTAGCCCAGGTAATGTGTATTTTCCTTTTGAGGGAACACTCTCTCCTGGTTGAAGTCTGATCACCACAGCTGCTCTGCTGTAAACAGGTCTGCAGTGCACTCATACAAACTTTTATAAGGTTTATGTTTATTAATGAATGATCAATTCATTTTTCATGTTTATTAAAACCATTACTTTAGTGCATGGTCTTTGGATATTAGAAGTATCCACCCTAGTTAAAATCTGATGGATTTCCTTTGTAGCACATATTTCTCCATGGAGTCCGTGGTGAGATAGTCAACCAAAACATAGGATTGCTATTACACATTTCCCTTAAAAAACATATAACCCCTATTCGGAAATTGCCTGGATATTTCCCTAAACAAAAAATCATCTCATATGACATTCATTAATATTGTACAGTTACCATTATTGCACAGGGCCCACCCAAGCAAGTTTCATGACTAGCCCGAGACATACTCCATAGTTGTCCCAAAAGCAGTGTACCTAATGCTTATAGGTAAAGTCCAATGTCAATCAACATTTCTCTTGATCCCTTTGTCTTATTCCCTTTGAACATGTTGAGGTGACTTGTGTTACGTGACTGCATTTGTCTGTTGCTGTTGTTCTGCAGTTGCTTTTATAAAACATGAGAGCTGCCGCGATTCCCCTTTGAAACAGCAGAGAATTTCACAACTGCATGATCTAATATAAGACCACGGAACATTGATCGTAACCAGAACTGCCTCAGGATTTCATAGCTTTTTGCAGATGACTATCACATGCAGCAATGATTCCTCTGATCTGACATGTAATCCTTATTGTTTACTAGTATATCCATTCTAGTGCCTGTACTAGAGGCTTCTCAGTGGTATCAAACCATAAGCTTGTATTTTGCCTGATGCAGAAAAGGCAAACTCAAATAATCTGTCAGTGTGCCCAGAATGTAGAGATCTGTTGCCCAGCTGCCATGAAGCTTGGGCCCTGATTTAAAATAAGAGACACTGCGCCCAGTGCAGCACCTCTTTTCTTGCGCCTCTTAGCGCACCCCTAACGCCACCATGTGTGCACCATATCTAAGTTACGTTGAACCATGGCGGGAGTTAGAGATGCTAGTTCAGAGCTTTGCAGGATTAACTTTGAAAAGTTTGACGGTAATCCTGCAAAGCCCATTGAGCCCACTGTAAATAATGGTGTGCCTCCTTTTAATGCCTGCTCTTAGGTTTCCTTCCACCATTTTTTTAGCCCCCATAACGGGGGAACGCCCCCTTTGCATACATTACGCCTGGCGCAGGCATAATGTAGCACAAAGGATTACAAAGTGGCGCAATGCATGTATTTGGTGCATGATTCTGGCCTCGTTGGCCAACATTAGCATAAAAAAAATTAAGCTAATGTGGCACTAGGGGCTCTTAAATCTGCCCCTTATTCTTTAGGTCAGGTAGGTCTTGAGCTGCTGATATTTTTGCATTCTTCATTAACAGTTTTGGTACACCAATATTTGATAGCTTTGTTCTGATGAGGTCTTTGAAACTTTAATGGAGTTTGTTAAAAACTAACCCCTTTTGAAGATTGGCTTCTGTATGCTCTTCCACAAGAGTAGTTTCATTATACTAATGTTCACTGTTTTTAATTTTAAGCAATACAATATGTATTTGTCAGGGATCACCAGATCCTGTTTGATGAGATTAAATTCCAGACTAATTTGTGCTTGGCTTTTGCAGTCCGGGACAGCAAACAGGTGACGACAGTGTGCACATTGTTGTTCATCCAGCAATTTAAATAATTGGTCTTGAACATGATAACTCCATATGAGAGTGAGGGCATCACTTTGCACCACACAACAATTAATAGTGGTCTAAAGATGGCCAAGCCACATTCTTTTTGAAGTGCCCATTTGTGCACAATATGTTTTGCAGATGCCTTTAAGGCTCCTAATTGTGCCCCTTGGCTGCCCCTTTCATCCAAGTGCATATCCTGGTATTTGAAGCTTTTCAATCTCTCTAGGTTACATCCTTTGCTATGCCAGGTCCCTTTTTAAAATGAATATTCTTTAAAATATCTTTGTTTTAGTTTTCATAAAGTTGATCATAATAGCATTCTCTCTGCAATAGCGAGCAAGGTGATTGAGTGATCTCTTGAGTGCAATCTAAAATAACCAATTTAATTGCCTATTGAAGTATTTGTATTTTTTGACTAGCTAAGCATTGGGGGATGACCTGGAGCTACTCAGATTACTTTCCAAGACTTCCATATCTAGCTTAAACAGAGGAGGAGCAAGAATATATCCTTATTTGAGACCTTTATTTGTGGCAATTTTCCCAAAGGTGGTTCGGTTAATTAATAATGTAATCTTCACCCATGTCTCAATACACAGTGACTCAATTGTTTTCAACATCTCCTTTAACTTTGTCCACAACCTGTCTTTTGGGACGTTATCAAAAGCATTTGTGAAGTCAATAAAGGTCGCGTAAAGTGTCAAGGATTTTGATTGAGAGGCATCATCTATTAAACAGGGCAGGGTAAGCAAGTTATCCTCAATGTTACAGTTCTTGATAACCCAGATTGGAACCATGGAATCAGTTGTTTCTCAGTAGCCCAAGCTTCCAGCTCCTCATTTGGTGATGGGGCAAGGCTCTTCTCTTCAACTTCTAGCAGTGCTATCATACAGTCATTTATCAGAGAATGCCGGCTTCCATTCTTATGTGTTGGTACCAAGATAGACCCTCGTCAGCTAACAGGAACTGTACTCGTATGAAAACAGTCAACATAAGCAGATGTTAGGATCAGCTCTCAAAATGAAGGGTTTGCTGTAAAAAGAACAGCCGGCAGACCATTTGCACCCAGGAGACACACACCTCTTAGTTTGCGTAGGGTCTTACTCACCCTTATTATGTTGGGCTACAGAGTGTCTGCATGGGAGGGTGCCTCATGGTTTGCCAGTGCCTCATCCCTTTCAAACACCGCTGTCAAGTTCGCACTATGGAGGAGTCCTGAAGATTTTAACAATCCATTTGGAGTCCCTGCTTGGTAGAGGTGCTGCTCACTCAGTTCTGAAGTTTTCCTTACGGTATGTTTGCTATACCACTCACTTCTGGTGATGACATTATTGACAGTGATGCAAGGTCCATTCTATACCCACTTGGCCCATGTACTTGTTGTAACAAAGTATGCAGTTGGGCTTGTGAACTTCGGCCAACTGACCCCAAATTCTATATAGCTGTTATATGTATTCCACCCACTGCTTTAGAGAGATGTTAGAGTTTGTGGGTTTACTGCACTGAGTGAGCTTATTCACAAGGCCCCAAAATTTTCCAGGGGACTTTTAGTTTAATGGCCACATGGAGTTTGTTCCAATTTGAGTCATCCTTTCTATATTGTCAGACTATCGCCACTTCCAGTAACCTAGCCTCAGAAGTTTGATTTTTTTCTGTCACTTCCTTAGCTATAGAATTTTCAGTGCTAGAGCTCTGCCTGGATTTATTTAGTTCATTCAATAAATTCCGGCTTCCTGACCCTTTAGAAGGATCCACTCTGTGGAAGCTTTACAGGTTGCTCTAACCCTCTGCTCTTCCTTGTAGAGGGCTTAATATTTTTTCCAAACATTCTGTGCACTTGTTTTTTCTCAAAGTTCTGTCTCAACTTGTTTATGAAGTTTGTTCCATTTCTCTTGGTATCAGGGGACTCTTCACACATCCAACCAATTTGGTTAAGGGGCACCACGTTTCTTTGGTTGCCCATAAGCAGCATTTTGGGCCGTTTTTGCAAATTGATAGTGATCTTACTTGACAATGCTGCATGGTCACTCAAGATTTTCGGAGTAATGTCGAACCTCTCAATGTGATTGGAAGTGTTCTATACAAGATCAAATATAGTCCAATGTAGCTAGTCGAAAGGAGGAGATGTGAGTGAAAGCCTTTGGAGGGGTACTCCTGAACCTGCTGTTCAGGCACTGCATCCCCAATGATTCCAATGAGCTTGCCAGATGTTCACTGAAAACCTATTTTTTCTGTGGTTGCGGCATCACCACAGGAATATTGCAATAGGCGTTCTCAGTAACTTTCTATTTCTCAAAAAGGCTAGACCACAATAAATTTGATTTGAAATCTCCTCCAATTAATAGCAATGCATTAGGGCACTCTAGTTTTATGTCCTTCAGTTTCTCCATGAAGTTCCTAGTTGAAATATCATCTAATGTAGGTAGTCTAAAGGGGGAGATGTGAGTGAAAACCACTGGAATGTCACTCGTGAACCTGCCGCTAAGGCACCACATCCCGAGTGATTCCAATGAGTTGAGCATCCGTATTGATGCTGGATGAAGATATATATTTCCCTTTAACAGAATTTGGTGCATTCCCCTGCTGTATCTCTTGATTGGTCCAATTTTTACAAAACTGACATCACCATTACCGGCCCATCTTTTTGAGGCATTAACCGCCTAAGCAGATTTTATTGGTATCAACATTCCGCTCTCATAGTGTATAGGGTGGTAGGCTTCTACTAAAATTCCAATCATGTTAGAAATGTTTAAAATCAATCCCTTGTGTCTAATGGCTTCCTGCTCATGGACTGTGGCACATCTGCGATCCACAAACAGGAAGTTGTTTGAAGGTGGCATCACTGGAAACAGGAGGACCTCGCCATTCCAACAACAATGTCTCCCTCAAGCATAGGGATGCGGCTTGTCTCTCAAAATCATACTGGATGCGGGGGAGAGCACAGACCTATTTCTCTTCTCCACGTCCGATGGGTATTTGGGACATCGCGGCGCACTGATGTCATGATGGGTAGGACGGGGGTCAGTGGTTGAAGCGAAAGTGATTCCACGCCCTCACCATGGGATTTAAAAAAAGGAAAAATCCACTGCAAGCAACTAGAGAGTCCTTTTAAAACCTCCCCAGTGTAGGTGAATGGCTGTCAGATGCACTGGGGGTGTACTACAGGTGTCAGCAGCACTATAGGGTTAAGGAATGTTGCTATTCACTTCAAAAAGGAGTCCTTATTTAGTTACTATGAGTGAATTGCCTGAATGTTGTGGTTATACATTCTACTCGCCAAGAGAAGAAGTGGTAACTACACTATGTTGACCAAATACTGATAAACCTTCTATGCAAGTCTTATAAGGTCCACAAGCATAACTGTAACGTCAAAACAAGATTTAGTTTGAATCAATAAGTGATCATTAAGAAGCAGAGTTTGCACAGAGTGCAAATTAACAGAGTTATCAAAGAACCCATACCCATGGTCATTTATTGAATGATTAGAAAACATTATTTATTTGTTTAACATGACAGGCATGATACCACATGAAGACAACAGGGCAACATAGGTTAGAGTTATTTAAACAAACAGTAAGGTCAACTTTACATACAATAGGGTGTAAGTTTTCAAATTTTTTCACGTGTGATGACTCCATTCCTTAAAATTTGTTGTGATTGCATTATTTGCAATCCTCATGATGAAGACATGAATATACTCAGTAGCCTGTAGGAGGTGTGCAAAGCGTAGCTAAGTTGATTTTGGAAAAATAATGGGTTTGCATACATCCCACTGTAAGATTGCATTTTGTGTCAAGAGTTTAATTGCTTCTGATCAAGAAGCAATGAATGAAGATTGACACTTGATGCTCTTCTTACCTACTGAAGGATGACACCCAAAGCAAAATGGTCTTAGATCTTTTCCATTAACATGTGAATACATTACATACAGATAGTAAACACTATGGTTAGATATTGACTAACTTACAGTGTCTTAATAACACAATGTTTGTCTAAATTAAATTATAAATGAAAGCATACAAGGCAGGGGTTATCTGTAGATCATTGCACAAGCTAGGTGGGGGATGTAAACTGCACGGCTATTCCTGACAACCTGTGCATGTTACATACAAATGGGGCCTACTTGTATGTTCAACATGTCCTCGCTTATTCTTTGGAACAGGGGCCTTCGAACTGGTTTTCTGCTGAGCTCCTTCTGAGGGAGACAAATATCGCTGAGCCTAGCATTTGCTGGTTTTCAGCCCACTTCACCTCAACCCTGCCAGTGCTCAGATGTACACTGTCTGCTCTCAGAGTCTTTGAAACACCTTTTAATGGCCTTCTGTCATTCAAAATAATCCTTAATTTGTTCACCAGCCCCAAATCTACCCTCTGTGGGTCATTGACGGCCCGGAGACATTTAACTGTCTTCTAGATACCCATTCATATCCATGACAACACCTAAACTTGCTCTCACGTTTTCTCATCAGGCCCTTACAGACACTCAGCTGCACTTCACATTCCTGGTGACCACCAGAGCCCCAGACCTCTTCTATTGATGGTTAGAGTCTATCAACCAGACCTAAAAAAAAATAATTATTAATTAATTACTCCTCTCATATTTGCCCTGCTGACAGACACAGGCTTAAAGTGCAATAAATCTCACTGATTGAGTATGCTACCCCAAGCTCCTTTAGTACTCTCCACTAATCCATTATGTTGGAAATGGCCTTTTTTTGCAGGGTTACCCCAAATGATTTGCTTTCCTCCTCCTCTTTTTTCTGACCTCCTTTTTGTTTCCTTTAGGACTCTAAACACTTTACCACTACTTACCAGTGCTACAGTGCATGTGTTCTCTCCTCTAAACAGGGTAACATTGGCGTATGCACAATTGGCATATTTAATTTACTTGCAAGTCCCTTGTAATGTGGTATATCATTTACCAAGGACCTGTAAATTAAATGCTACTAGTGGCCTTCAGCACAGATTGTTCCCCCACTTCAGTAGCCCTTAAACATGTCTCAGGGCTGCCATTGATTGGCCTGTGCATTCAGTTTCACTGCAACTTCGACTTGACTTTTAAAAACTCTTGCCAAGCCTTAAATTCCCCTTTTATTACATATATGTCACCACTAAGGTAGGCCATGGGTTCCCCATGGGGCAAGGTGCTATGTAATTAAAAGGCAGGACATGTACTTTAAAGTCTTATATATCCTAGTAGTGAAAAACTCCCAAAGTTGTTTTTCAATGCTGTGATGCTTACTCCTCTCATAGGCTAGTTTTGGGAATTCCTTAATACCCTTTTAAGCTATAACTCCTGATCAGAAAAGAGTAGCTACATCATGTTTCATATCTTTGAAATGGTAATAATAAATCCTCTTTACTCGTAAAGTTGGATTTAATATTACTCATTTAGAAGTGCCACTTTTAGAAAATGGGCATTTCTCTGCTCTTTCTGCTCTGTGTGCCTAACTGTCTGTCTCCAATACACATGTGGACTGGGCTGGGTGACAGCTACATTTGTGCATTCCCTTCAGACAGCCACAACACGGAATACTCAACTGCATCTGCATTCATCTTCGTAATGACGGGTCTTTCTGGGCAAGGGGGATGGGAAGAGCTAACACTTACACCTTAAAGGGTAGTGGCCTGAGCCCCACACAAGTGGTTTGCTTTATAAAAGGTACTTTTTCAGCAAACACTGTGTGGGTCCTGTAGTCGGCATACCCTCTATCGTGGTCAGCCTAAACTTTGGATTTGCACTGGTCCCTCGTGACCTCAAGTAACCTTTTGACCGCAAGTGACTTCTAAGCACTATTTTCACATTTAGGGCCTGATTTAGGTCTTGGCGTAGGGAATACTCTGACACAAACATGACGGATATCCCTTCTGCCGTATCACGATCCCCATAGGATAGAATGGAATCATAAAATGGCGGACGGCTTATCAGTCACGTTTGTGACTGAGTATTTCCCTCCGCCAACACGTAAATCAGGTCCCTAATCTTCTACTGATTGGATGTTTGTTGTTTTGTTCTTGTTTTGCTCAGCTAAATATTCTCTATTTTTCTTAACTTTTGTGGAGTCTTTTTGTGGTGTTTTCATTGTGTTACTGTTTGTTCCACAAATACTTTACACATTGCCTCCTAAATTATGCCTGCCTGTCTGTGCCAAGCTACAAGAGGATGAGCACAAGTTAATTTAAAATGTGTATCTGACTTCCCTTGACTGGGAGTGTGGTCCTTACTTGGACAGGGTGCATACCTCTGGCAACTATAGACCCCATTTCAAACACCTTAGAACCTAGATAATGTTGCACTCAGTCAACCTCAGATCTCCATCCAAATGAGTCCTTGTACACATATATTCAAACTCCTGCCAGGCACTTCTCTCACTAATCTGCTGTTCCTTTCCAATAACAAGGTCTTTAAATCCTCTACCCATGAGAAAGTGGCATGCCCCTCTTGAGTAACCTCTTTTCAAATGTACACACATTTGTTTTTGCATTCAACGTATTTACCCACACTTACAATTTAGTAGCAATGCAAATATGGCACCTGTGCAGCAAGGATCCGCATTCTATGTCCTCAGATGATGAATAAGTTCTTCTTCAGGCTTGCTAAAAGGATGGCCATGAAACAATCAGTTGTGTGTGCACCTGAATAAATAATACCATGCATTTTTATGCAGCACTTCCTGACCAATATCTGAAGTTTCTAATCGCTCTGTATATCAAATGTTACTATTTTACTAATTTAATGGTACTACATTTAGTGATTTTGGAAGGATGAAAGACTGAGCTAGCATTGCTGGGACGTTAATTCATGACTTCCAGATCACTGCATTTCAGCAGTGACCCTGAAGCACTGTTAGTTTAAATATACACTTACAATGTCTGCTTACATGTATATCCCTGCAGTCAGAGGTATCCTGCATCCTCACACCCACAAACACTTCCATAAATCTCTGTCCAACCTCCCCTCTCTCTGAAGTAAGTTCAGAAATGACAAGCATCTTTCCCTTGAGGAATGGCTGTTTCTTGTGTCCATCTTTGGATGCCCCATGAGGCTGTTGTTCACAACTGCTCAAGGCTGCAGTTTCAGAGAAGGCTGGGGAGTGGGGCAGGGGACTATCTTTAGTTTTACTAACCCGTGCTCTGCAGGAAGAACACCCTGTACAGCAGCAGGAGAAGCTGCCTTTAGGGCTCACAGTTTTAGTGTTTCTGTTGGCATTGTGACCCTCCTTTGCATAGATCCAAGGAACCCCATGGGAAGCGAATCACAGATTGAAGACCAGGGATTTCAAGTGTGTATTTGGAATTGTGTTAATAGCTAACAGTGTGTGAGATCACCATAATATTTCATAGACAGGCTGACAATAGTCACACTGAAATAAATAAAAAAATGCAGAAAAGTGAAATTGTTCCATTCTGCTGGTTTAGGAAGCTATGTGCACCAGTCAACATTGCAATATCATCCTCCTGACCACAGAGCTAATGTGGAAGGAGCGCGTTTGATACAACTGGGTGCATTTAGATATGTCTCTAACTGAGGCATTGTTCACACAGCACTATGGATGCAAGAAGCTGCAAACACAGCTTCCCCCTCCTCTCCCCTTAGAAAATAAGTGCAGAAGGAGGTATAAAGAGACCTAAGAATGAAGGAGGGGCAGACATGAAGAGTGAGTGCTTGAGAAGAATGCCGGAGAACTGATCTCTGCTAGCAAAGCTTCTTGGAATTATGCAGGGATAATGCATGGCTTGAAATAATACAGATGCAGATGGTGCTAACAATGCAGCTCAAACAATTATTGAGAGGCTGATACTATTGTGAGTGTGAAGAAGTGTACTTTTTAGACTAATTACTATGGATGGTAGGAATGTGCGATGTAAGATGCTTTGGGTTTTTCGAACATTCATTTTCTTTTGTACTATGGCTGCTGAAAGAATAATAATAGCTGTTATCATTACATACAAGGTTTGTGTGCTGATTGTATATAATAATAATTATTATAAATACAAATTTCTGAGTGTGTCTACTTCTTACAGGGAGCAGGGAAAGGAGCTGCACAACTACATATGACTCCTGCAGATGAGTATCTCTGACAGGGTTGAGCGAGTGAAACCAAACTCAACCAACAACCACAATCCTTGTCAGGGTGAACCACAAAAAAGTCACTAAATTAACCCGTCCGTAACCCTCTGGTAGCTTGGTACAAAAGCAGTCAGGCGTAACTTAGACGCAAAGTGTAAAGTATGTACGCAGCACACAAGCTGTAATAAAAGCAAGCACAAAACACAAGAACTTACCCACACCAATTTAGGAAAATAGAGTACAATTTAATAAATTATTTGACACAACAACAAAAATTGGATCAGTAGCATCAGAGGTGTGAAATTTCAAGCATTTAAGGTAAATATAGAGTCTACAAGCTCCACATGTGATTATCTGGTCTTCAAAGAGCAGGTGAAAGTCACTAGATATGGCTGACAGTGATGTAGCATGGGCTGTATACCGGGACCAGGTTAGTCCAGCTGAAAAAGTTATCTTATAAATTCCAGCAAAAAGTTCCTTTGACAGTGGAGGAGGCTGCAAGTAGCAGGGAGACCATTGTGGATGGTCCTCCCTGTAGTGCAAAAATCCTTTAGGGAGACGTGGACGGTCATTGCTGAAAATTTACGACGGCAGCCAATACGGGCTGTGAATGTGAAATGCAGATCTCGCATTGCTGGTCGTCGTTGGTGGTTGCTGTAACACAAAAAATTGGGTTAATCAGAACTTCATGTTGACAGTTGGTGCGGGATGCAAGATTTTAACGCTAACCAGCCCATTTGTGGTTTTCAAGAGCCCAAAATCTCAGGATTTCTCCCTTTCATCAAGGAGGAGCTGGTCAACTGGACAGTTGCAGAGAGGTCTCTGGAGTTTGTTGTGTCTCTGTAGCATAGAAAAGGAGGTCGATCAGCTGACTCTTGGAGTCACTTCAGCCTTGGATGAAGAGTGCAGGACTAGTCTTTCTTCTCAGCAAGCAGGGCAGGTCTCAAGCAGCAGGACATCAGGGTGCACTTCTGTAGTTTACAAAGGCCCAGGAGTGTACAGAAGGGTGGGTCTGAGGGTCCCATTTGTTCCTGGTGCACCTTTTGAAGTGTGAGAAGTTTCTGGAGTTTTTCCCCTACAAAGGTGCCTGGAATTTCCTGCCTCCCTGCTATGATTCCATTCCATCTGGGGGCCCATTATGCTAGTATAAAGTCCTTTGTGAGTGTGCTGGGCCAGTACCTTTGAAGAGCAAAGTGTAGTAGGTGACAGCTCCGCCCCCCCCCCCATTAAGTCAGGATGGCCCATCCTGCCATCACTCACATCCTCTATTGTGATACTGTCTGGGAGGAAAGCACAAAGGCAAACTGCCAAATACATCTAGGTATGTGACCCAGGATACAGGATGCAGGCACTAAATGGTTACTACAAGAGTATGCTAACTTTCTAAAACTAGTATTTTCAGAATTATGACTTAAAATATGACTTTGCCATTAAAGAGTTTTGAAGTACAATTTTTCAGACACCAAACATGAAATTCCCCCTGCTCCCACACAATAGTTATCCCTTATTAAATGTAATAAGATAACCCAATGTTATCCTACAGGCGAGGTAAGCTTTGCAATAGTGAAAAATGAATTTAAGAGTTTTTCACCACCAGGGCATGTAAAACTTAAAAGTACATGTACTACTTTTTGAATATAACACACCTTGCCCTAGGGGCAGTTTAAGGCCTGCCCTATGGGTGACTTAAATGTATTAAAGGGAAAAAGGTTTATTTTGGAAGGTTGAAAGCAGTTTAAAACTACACACAAGCTGCACTGGAATGCCTGGAACATGTTTTGGATACGTAAGTGGGTGGCAAAAAAAAGTGTTACGGGCCCACTAGTAGTGCTTATGTTACAGGCCCTGGGTACATGTAGTACCACTTCCCTAGGGACCTATAAGTAAATTTGGTGCAAGCCAATTTTATCATGTTTAAAGGTGAGAACACAAGCACTTCAGCACTTTTTAGCAGTGGTAAAGTGCACAGAGTCCTAAAAGCCAACAAAAATAGGTTTAGAAAACCGGAGGGGTGAAAGCAAATATGTGGGGGTGATCCTGAAGAGCAGGCTAGGTCCAACGGGAAAAATTGAAAAGAAGGACAAGGGATCTGAAGATTGGTTGGGGTGGGAGGCAATGGCATCCAGAGTTAACTGGACAACAGCTGTATTAATTAAACAATATAATACAGTTGGCCACAATAGAGAAACTTAATGTTACCATTAACACTGGTCTCCCACCTGTGAGCTAAGCAAAACTTCTGTTGCAATTTTGTCACAGGATCTATAGGTCCCCTGTGATTCCCGCCTTGAAGGTTTCACAACCCTTTATCAATGCGAGCTAACCAAGGGTCTTTACCAGAGTCAGATCCATGTAGGCAACTGGGAAGAGTTACCTTTCCAATACTGTGCACCTGATTTCTCTCCCGGGTGGCTGACTGCAGGTACTAGCACCACCCTCCAAGGGGTCCCTAGCCCCTAGACATTGTTTAGCTAAGTTCCTTCTCCTTTTAACACAGCTGTGGTCTTCTTTTCTAGACTCAGCCCTCCTGCAGGGTGCACTTCTAGTGTGATATTCACATCACCTTGAGCTTCATCTCTCACGTCAGGTGCATCTTCTCAAGCATGGGTCAGAAAGTCCATTGCACAGCTCAGCTCTTTAATCACCACACAGCAAGCCTGATCAATTGAGTTTTTACTATAGCTTATCAAAAAGCCCTGTAATACAAAAACATGATAAAAAAATGAGCATTTGACAGGTTAAAAGTTAAAGCAAAAATCTGGCAAAGTCCATCAAGTTAGTGCAGCTGGTGCAATTAAACTTAATCTACACCCAGTACTGAATCTTGATTTTCTGGATGGTTGATTTGGACATATACTCCAATTTTCCATCAGAACTTTTGCAATGTACTGAACTAAGGGGGTATGAAAGGTTGATGACTCTACAAGGCAGGAGCCTCCTCTAAGGGATGGATTCCTGCAATGTTAATTCTCTAGCAGGCAGTTCCTTCCTTACCCAGGCTGTCTACAGCTCCAGTTTGTCCCAATCAGCGATCAGCAATCTGGCTCTAGCGATAAGGTACAGCTCGCCCATCATGATAACTGCATCCAGTTACTGGCACAACGACTAGTGATTTCTGCACCATACTTATATCCAGTTTACTTACCAAGGTTGTGTAATCCATTCTTCAAATTCAGCCCGCTCATTCCCCTTTAGGGACCCCTCCGAGATTAGCCAAGCCACATACTTTGATCTGCAGTGGAAGCAGGAATGAGGCATGGGTGTTGGAGCTCCCTGTCAGGGAGACATAAAACAAAGGTATAATCTATCCCTACATTTTATCCTGGAGTCTGGTCCATTTCAAAGGACTTCAGGAATGTCTTTTAGAAGCCTGAAAATTATGTTGCTGTCTCATAGGACTCTCACCAGCCTTCATCCTATGTACCATTCACATACAGAGGATCTAAAATGGATTCCTGCCACTATAGGATAAAGCATTGCAGATATAGTCCACGTTTCCAAGAATCAATACACTTATCCTGTACAGTTACATTCTCTCCATACATGTCCCTTGCAACCTACAAAGAGCCCGTCCTCCTCTAATCATTTTCCTCCACAGCAATGTGGACTTTGTGCACTGCAACCAGGTCTTGCAGTAATGTGCTATTCAAGCATCCGTAGTGTGCAAGCCACCAAAGTCGAAGATTTGTTTTAAAATCAGTGCAAACCAGTGCATTTTTATTTCATTTTGCTGCATGTAATAATCACCTTTGTAGCAGCTTTTCTAATGTTATGTTATGTTTAAAACATTTATAAAGCGCATAGATGCCCCAACAATTGGGCTTCCTAGCGCTACATCCTTAACACAGGAGCATAACGCACATTAAATCAAAGAAAGAGGCAAGAACACAACATAAGCAGCAGCAAGAAGTCTAAGCTACAAACAGCCAACTATTAAGCTATCTCCTAAAGCTAAGATGGTTCTGCATTTTTCTTAAGTGGAGGGGCAGGTTATTCCATAGGGCCGGATCCATAGCTCAAAAGGAGCAACCTCCGGCTCTCATTCTTTTAATCCAAGGGGTAAGGGCCAGATTAAAATCAGCCAAGTGCAGAGCCCTGGTAGACGAGTAAGGCTGGATGAGTCCAGAGAGACTTGGAGCTCCTAGCATGTTCATGATCTTGTGAGCAGTGCTTTGAACTGTATGTGTTTCTCTATGGAGAACCAATGGAGTTTGCAAAGGATCCCAGTGGTGGAACAAAAATTGGAGCGAGAGAAGAATAATCTGGCAGTGGCATTTTGGACAATCTTTAGCATTTTTATAACACATCTATTGACCCCAAATAAAAAAATATTACAGTAATCAAGGTGCTACATAATTAGGGTCTGTATTATCATCTGCCGGATTTGAGGATGGGAGGAACCAATCATTGGTCTTAGTTCTCTTAGGATCCCAAAACAAGTGCCAGCTAATGTTCTAACTTGGGTCTCAAAGGTGAGTGTGTCATCAAACCACAGACCTAAATTCTTCATGATCAATTTACGCTTGGGAGGGGGCCGGAGGTCTTCCGGCCACAGATGGTCTCCCCTTGTCTGCGGATGCTTCCCCAGCAGGAGGATCTCAGTGTTACTGGTATTTAACTTTAGGCAATTATCTTTCATCAAACTCACAACTGTGATCATATGTTTTTGGAAGTTGACCATGCCTTTGTTGCATCTGTTGAAAATGCAAAGATAAGTTAAGTATCGTCAACATGTGACAGAGAGATCCCAAAGGATTTACCCATCTCTGCTAGTGGCCTGGGATAAATGATTAAAGGCTGGGTCTCAATGCAGAGCCCCGGGTGTTGCCATGTTCCAGAGGTCGATGAGAAGGAAGGAAATAATAATTGAAAGGGTCGGTCACATAAGAGCAAGGTGAACCACATCAGGGCCTTGCCGCATTCTCCAAATTCATGGAGTTGCCAAAGGAGCACCTTATGCAATACCATGTCGAAAGAGCTGGTAAAATGCCTTCATATGTGGCATTGAATAGTGCCAATGTCACAGCTAAAAGTGCAGCTTTCATACTGTGTGAGGGTCAAATGCCATTCTGGAAAACATCCAGAATTCTGTTCTCCGCTAAGAACTTTGTCAAGAAACTATTTACATGTTTCTCCACTAGTTTAGATTGAAAAGGAAGTGGAGAGATGGGACAGTAATTTATGGTTTGGCCACATGAAGGAACACTTTGGTAAAAAGGGGACATACTTTGGCATGCTTCCATGCCCTACGTACCTTAACTGAGGTCAGAGAGAGATGGGCAATGTCTAGAAAGGAAGGCACAATACATTCTTGGATTGGATCATCAGGAGAGCTGGACTTAACTTGATTGCTTAGGGCAGGAAAAGAAGCAGCATCAAGCTGGGCTTCAGTTTAGCCCTCCGCGAAGGATCGTCTATCGAACAAAAAAGGTCTGCTGTTTCAGAACTATCACTCAACGTAAAGTGTGAGTAAATATTGTTGACCTATTCAAGCAAAGTGTTCTGCCAGCCTATTACAATGATTGTTAGAAGCCTCCACAAGCTCCACTACATAAGCAGGGTTCGTGAGACTGTTGACAATGGAGAACATGTAATTACCTGGATTGTTGCTATTTTTAATTTCGTTAGACAAAAACTCATCCTGAGTCATCCTTATGATTTTGTGGTATGTTTCTATTGCCCTTATATGGCTCTTATGCGAGAGTTTCTTAGGTATTTCTACAAGCTCGTTGGAGCACTTTACAACACATTTTTTGCCAATCAATTTATAATTTGTATCAAAAACAGCCAGGTGGAAGGAATGGCTGAATTAATCTCAGCCACTTGTAATTGCTCATAGCCACACACCAGCCCATCATTTTCCAGCCATCCCACCGCTCTAGCCTAAACCTGTGCATGGCGGGCTCGCTCGCGGGTTATAGGTACCTTAGAGCATGAGTTATAGTGTCTGGAGAGAAGTATAACTACAACTGTTGAATTTCTATGGTTTTGTGTGTGTAACATCAAAACCTAACTATAATGTACCTCTAACTTTTTTTAGTGAATTTCTATTTTTTTAATTCTATTTCCTAGCTATATTGTCCCTGTAATCTTTGAGTTTTTCACTGAATATGTATTTATATGTATGGATATTTTCTAAATACCAATTTTTAAAGGGAGGACATTTTTAGGCTTAAAGGGTGAGTATTGATAAAAGATGGTAGGGGTATTTTTTAGGTTTTTAGGTTTTAAGGTGGGGGAAAATAGGTGAGTTTAGCTTTATATGGAGGTTGGGTTTTGGTAAAGGGAGGTAAGGATAATTTTAGGATTTAGAAGCAGGAAGAGGTAAAGGATATATATATATATATATATATATATATATATGGGTCCTCATAACACTTTAAACTGGTGTCACTATTCCCCTCAGTGCAGTTCAAATGACTGACACTCTTGCTATACACACAGAATCTGAAGTGATTGCATTGACTGACTGTGCTTTCTCAGCACCACAAATCATTTACCACAGAAAAGTTTTATGGTGTGCGAATTATAGGTTATAAATTAATGTATTTTATCTGTGCAGCATATCCCAGTGTCTCACCAAGACATGCGTTGAAGATAAGAAGAGATGGCCCTCAGTCCTGATAAACTTTAGCAGACAGGAGGAGGGGAGGAGTCCACTCTCTATCAGAACGAAGCTTAAACATATACATGACTTGTGATCCTGGTCCTGAAAGGAGTTAAAACAAAAGTGCTCTTCGACCAGATATAAGGAGTCATGCATGGAGGCATGTTTCTTGCAGACAGCCATTCATCAATTAAAAAAGAGCTACAACAATTAAAAAAGAGAAATCTATTCAGAAGACTTTTTTAGAGGTCTTTGTTATAAAAATCACAGGCATCGCACTCCACAAATAATTTAGCAGGGAAATTACCATTCGCAAAACCGCAAAAAGCTGGAGGCTCTGTCTAGAAGAGATCAACTGCAAATCAGTATTGGTCCTGGTCTAATAGGAACAGTCAAGCTTGAATTACCGATCGGGTTCCCTACAGGTGAGAACAGAAGTAACAGGTGTACTCACACATGAGTCCCATCCTCACTGTGCCATAGGAACCAGACTATACCTCACTGCTAAGGCCTGAGGCTGAAACTGGTCTGGCTGCCCACCTGGAGGAGCCCTGGCTTGGCAGTTCAAGCTCAGCCGATCCCACTTGAACAAGGCCAAGGATGATGTTTACAGGCTGGTCTCTGTCTAGAGTGGCATGTGGGCAAAAAAGGACAACAGACTGGAATGCAATTAACTAGCAGTGGTTGAGATTGATTCAAGCATTTCATCCATCACCCTCACTGTGTCCTCAGCACACCACCCTAAATGATCCGGGTATGCCCGACCCTCGATCGGTGCTCTCTGTGCCAGAGGACTCACGTGACACCTCACTGACGAGTCCTAAGCAGACCGAAATTAGGGCCATATGTACGAACACATTTTCCCATAGACACAGAACGGGCAAAACTGCTTGCTACATCTGGCCCTTAGACTGGAGTGTTGGTGTTCCTGTCTGGAGGGGACCAGTGACCTATGAAACAGGTTCTTGGGAAGACGTGTGAAGGGATGGAATAAAACATGAATAGCAGAAATAAAGGCAGGATGTTTAGCTTAATTTCACCAGCCCCGGAGCTGATGAAAAAGACAAGGAGAAATCAGGGTAAAGCTGCAGACCTTCTGATTTGCTATAGATACATCTTTGGTCATTTTAAGTAATTGACATTTTTTGTTGAGATGAAAATTACCACTTTCATCTTCACCGAACAAGGAGCATGTGTTATCCTTGCTTTTCACAAAAGGCACTGATTTCTACGTCTTTAACATCTGTCTTCCTTGACGGCTCAAGCTAGGGTCACTTGGAGAAGCAGCAGATGTACAGGAGGGGAAACATCCTTTACCCCGCAGTCAGAACAGAGACCTGCCTTTTTAACATAGTCACTACCACAACTGCGATGATACAATGCATTACTTTACAACGCAAGTCGTTACAATGATTTGCCTTAGGGAACATGTTGTTGCACTGGTGGTGGGTTTTTTAAGTCCAACACCTTCCCTCCTGTTGCGTAGACATGAGTTGGAATAGTAATGTATACTATTCCAAAGTCCAGCGCCTCCTAAGGCAAGTGGTTGTAATGACTTACATGGTAAAGTAATGCGTGGTAACGTTCCAGCCATAGTAGTGATTGCGTTGTAAAGGCATGCAGGGTATATGTATGTGAGGTCCAGTCATACAACTGTACAGTCGCTACTACTCCCTGGCAACAATGTCTATGTACAGCCACTGGCTAGCTCCCCCCCCCTAACCCCCCAACAAGGCACATTTCTAGCACCGAAGATCCCAAGATGTTAGTCTGCCAGCATTCTGTACCTTTTTCCTTGGTCACTTTTTCCTGCTGTCTTGCATTTCCTGCTTATCTTTCTCTTTCCTGCACTATTTCTCCTTTCAAACTCTTTTCTTGTTTTTCCACCTCTCTTATTTTCTGTTTCCCTTCTATTCATTGGTGTCACTGCTTCATTTCTGGCATTTCCCTCTCTCCTCTTTCGCTGAGCTTCGCAGTGTTTTCCTCATTTAGCTGGTCTAACTCTACACTTGATTCTCTTTTGTTTCATTGTTCTCTCACATCTTTTTCTCACTGTCATTCATGCTCTCCTACTGTTGCTATCATTCGGTCTGTCCTTCCTCTTTCTTCTCTTCTTCTCTTCTCACTGCTTTGTACAGCAAGGCTGTCTATTCTTGGCTTGACACTTTTTGTTGCTTTTAACATCCGCCCTCGCTCACATTTTACCTGCTATCTGTTGCTCTTTATGCCATCTTTTTTTAATTGGCTTTTCTGTAGACCTGTCTTTCCTTTGCCTCACCCTACTTTTCTGATCAACTCTGTATTTTCCTGTAACTCTCCACTGTATTTATATAGCTCCCTATTTGTTTTGAACATTGCTCTCCGCCAGCTTAGAGCTGCGTGATGCTGACACCTGAGAGGCCTGTGCTGCCCGAGCATCACTTTTTGGGTGACCCTTCCTGCACAAAAACATTCCTGCATGCAACGCACAGTGCATGAAAGCATGGTGAAAGGGTGCCCGCATTGACTCTAGGCTGCCAAATGCACCAGCACAGGGTGGAAGGAATGCACCATATTGCATAAATATGGTGCATTCCTGTCCTTTCACTATGGCGTGAGGCAACGCAGCAAGATGACTTGCAGCGCAGCACTACACCAAGACCCCTTAAATAAGGGCCCAAATTTCTGTTACAGCACAGTGACCCTTTGTCAAATTTAATTCAGCTGCTAAGGACCATTCGCAGCAGCAACGCAACACTGTCTATAGAGCTTAGCCAAACTGTCTCACAAATTATTAGGATGAGTCTTCCACAAACATGCCAGGTAAAATAAAGACGTCAAATATTTAAGAAGAGAATAACACACCCCGCTGAAACAATGCTCGTCGTTTTAAGTCAAAGGTATACAAAAAAAGTGACAGATGGATGCTTTAATTAATCTCAGCCAATGGCGATAACTCAACACGACATCCCAGTCCATCGTTATTTTGCACACCACGCCAACTTACTTCGGACCCAGCCGTATGCAAATCAGTCTTGACCCTGCTCCAATAGGAACAATCCAGCCTGTACCACTAGGCCAGGTCCTCCGTGAACCAGAACTAGGGTCAAAATGTTCTTGGGTGGTTTGTGTTCCACCCCTAAAACCATTATTTTGTAGCTTTAAATCCTACTGAGACTGTATCCTGTCACCTTTTTCCAAACATTGAATACTATGACCCTCTGTCCCTGGCATTCAAATGCGAATATACAGCTCCTAGAGGTGTATTTATAGTTATACTAGGCGCAGTTTGATGACGGTCATCTCAGGCCACACATCACCCATTTTTGGAAACATTTGTTGTCGGAAAAGGTTATGCTAAAAACAAGTGCAACATCATTTATCCAAGGCTGTGATCCGTTTCATTAATGTCAAGCAAAGGCTCCTAATCCTGTATGTGGGCCTCATATTGATTTGTTTGAAGCATAACCTGGCGGCCATTTTGAATCTCTCCTGCTCGCGGCACCACTGTCTGGGCATGCGCACGTTGTAGATGAAGAACCTACCTGCAATCACGTGTCAATCAGAGATAGCACAAGTGTAGATGGAATAAGGTTATTTGGCAGTATTTCTCCTAAAACATGCCATTTTAGGCCACTGTATTTTCTTTTCTTGCAGTGATAGTTTGACAGTAGAACATAGCTTTCAGAATATAATCTGATGTAAATATTGTGTCCTAATTATCATTTACAAAAACATCATCTGATAGAAATAATGTTTCCTAAATATTGTTTTCCAGAAATTGCTGTACTGGAGCTAATAATAGAAAATCTGCACATAGTTGAGCAATATTTTTATTCACTAAATGGGAGTTTATAGAACGGAATGGCACAATATTTTTTACAAACAATATTTAGGCGGCAACATTTAGGTCAGACAATATTTCTGACAGTTTGAAGCCAAGTTTTCCTAACCTGTGGCCTGCCTGGAAACGGTGGTTAGCTGCACATATTGTAATTTTTAATGGTTTATTTCCTCAGGACAGCTCCATCCCGTGATTCATTGTCGCGCTCAGATCCAGGTTCATTGATCCAGCCTTCCCAGGTATCTGAACCTCCTGGGACCTGAGGCAAAAAACGCTATAAACCTGACAGATGAGCCTCGCTGCAGCACTGTATGCATGACAAAAACATTGCACCAGCAGCCGGAGCCCCGGTTAATAAACTCTGCCTCATCTGATGGAAGGATCAGGGTTACAGCGAAAGAGAGACATCTTTCACACACCGGCGCCGCCTGATTGGTCAGCTGTAGGTCATGCTGTGAAATGGATGGATGGGCTGTCTCAGGGAGTGAAAAGGCGCCTCTGTGCAGGAGAAAAGCATCTTCACCTGCAGCTCTCATGGTAGTTCTGACTAAAATAGCATAATGCACCCCTGGCTCTTATACATGCTAAGATGGGGAGATCACATCTGCAATTGTTTTGCTGTCTGGCATTTTCCACAACGTTTTTAATTTATTTCTAACTATGCCAGTCACTCCCCTGACACCTTTGTCCATTCATGAAATAAAAAGACACTTTTTGTGGAGTTTAGTTTTGATTCAGATAAACCACCAAGGGAAGGATAATGACTCAGTCCATTTCTATATCATTTTTCCACTGTCCATTAACAGTTCAGAGGGCCTTGTATGCAGCCTTGCATTTTTAGATGTTCTATTTAATTGTCTCATTTTATTTTATTTGGCCTGCCTCCCACTGTGGTCTTAACAATTGCTGGCCAGAAGTCCACACACTATTTAGAAAAAAAGGAATTGTCTAAATAAGTGAGAGGGCAGAAGCAGCCACCACCCCACCAGGCCCGTTGTGATGGACATTTGAAAAGGGAGCATCCTGGTTAAATCCTCCAAACACTTTAATGTTTTCTTTTCATAGTGAAAGAGGACTAAATGGTTGGAATTTGGAAGGAAGACTATGTGAGTGGCGGGGCAGCAGCCAATCAGAGTAGATCTTCTCTGGCATTTGCCTGCCCACTGAGCCCACAAAGAATATTGAGGTCCAACCATCCAGGAACCGGCCGAAGGCCAGACCCTGCATGCAGAGAACGAGATCAGTGAGCCCCACGGAAAGTGCTACATGCGGCACAGTGGATGGGCACAAGGTGTGATGAAAATCATACCCTAAACAGAGGGTGTGCCACTCACAGTGGGTTGTTTGGCCTTGGGAATGGGTGCAGCACATACCCAAAGGCCAAACCTGAATGCTGGTCATGGCCAAAAGTTCCATTGCTGTTGGGTCTGGGGGCATGAAGGTTGGGTCCACAACAAATGGTAAAAATAGGCACCCTGTGCCCAGAAGGTACTGTGAGCAGCTTAGGGCATGGGGTGCTAGATGTAGGTGAAGTCCTCTCCCTGTTCCCAGTGGCCGCTGCACATAACAAATAGTGGTGTATTGTGGGGGCAAAGGATAGGGTGCAGTGCAAAGTCCATGCCCTGTATCTAGAGAACTCATTGCATGGCTGACTGCAGTATGAGCAGAGTTTTGGGGACAACAGAGTGGGCGCAGGGTGTAGGTGATAACGAGTCTCTGACCATGCACGTCAGGTTGTGGGAGCATGGAAACTGGTCCCAGAGTACATTGTCCATGTCAGAATCACACGCAAAACAGGACCTTTCAGCAAAAGGACATTTCCTACCAAAAGGTGCAGCTTTTTATACTTTGGGTTCTGAGCCATGTCATAGGGCAGTCCAAGCACCAGAGCACATTGAGCAGACATGACCGGTGTGCTGCACCAGGAGCAACCTAGTATCTTCTGAAGGCCTTGCCCAGTTGTTTATTTTGGCAGAAACCTTAAGTACAGAGCTTGGCAAACGACTTCCCCAATGAACTCTCAGTCGATAGGAACAGAGATGAGGGACATATCATAAAAGTCATGGAAGTTGGGGTGCTGATACAAGGTGGGCCCAGTGCCTACTGAGTTTGGCTGAAGAGTGTTCTGATCTCTTCAGTTGTCCTCAGCAAATGACGCGATGGAAGACTTGTTACTTGCACTCTTGGCCTTCAAGGCATGGCCAACGTTTGAGAACATTGGACTCTGTGGAGCATTCCCTAAGCAGCTTAGGTGATGTACTTAAAAAAGATGATGTGATATATGATATGTTGGATTTTATCCAAAATGCCTTGTTAGCCAAAGATTCGGTAAGGAAATACATGTTTTGATTGCTTTGTACTTTTCCTATTCGGGTACTGTTACTTTACACAGCAATTGTGTAATAGTGTATTGAACTAGGGCCAAGAGTCATTGTCCATTCTTAAAGAGATGTTCAAATCCAAGCTCATTATAGTCACTCATCCCACCTCTGGTCCCAATCAGACCCTGACGAGTCACACATTGTCCTCAGTGTTACGAGCTGGGGGTGAGGATCACTACGAAATGTACCCTGGTTTGGCTTAATATTTCCTCATCTCCCCCCTCCCCACACAAAAGAGCTGAGGCTTAACAAGACCCTTATCCTCTAGCAAGAAAGGGGAAAATTCTTGAAATTTCCAATCAACAGCTATCACATGTTCCTTGTCTAATAAACATTTTGAAACATCTTGTAGGATGAGACAAGTTCCCTTTCTTAGAACCTATGAAAATTAGGTAACTGAATACTTGAATGCAGGTCATTGAATGCTTGAGTGCTTTTATCTGGTTCTGCGTAGACTCAGGAGTGAATATATTGTCTTTGACTTCCTTTCATGTGATTGTAAAATCCTTAACACTGCCAATTTTTAAATCTATGCAGACTTTGGTTATTGCTGATTAACCCACAACATGGCTATTGAAGCAGCATTTGGATACATGTTAAGTTAAGGATTAAAAAAGAACTGATTAATGTAACAATATTTATTGCACTCCTTTGAGACTTTGAGAGGCATTTGGAAACCATGTCTCTCACCTCTAGTATTAGTTCCTACAGGATCTCGTTACCAAGCATCTGTGGCTCAACACACTGGCCTTGGTGTTTTAGCCCCCACCCGAGTCCATAATATGTGAATCAGATGTGTTGCAAATTGACCCAGGTCTGGGTTGACAAACAGGAGTTTTTAATTTTTTTGGGGACTCACCTGTGGGAAATTTGAACTCTAACACTGGAACCCTGTTATCCAGTGCCCAGCTGTGACCCGTAAAATAAAGTGAAAATTGGATTAAACCCTCATTTGGCATATTTAATTTTACTGTTAGTCCATTGTGGTGGAACAACTACACCTTTGGGATGTAAAGCTAAATGTCACACATGGACTGAAACACCAAGGCCAGATTTACAAGGCCCTAGCGCCACCGGAGTGTCACTTTTAGTGCAGTGCACCACATTTGCAAGGTGTCGCTAAGCCACTTTTTGTGGCTTAAGTCTGCCTTGTAAATGTGGGCCATTCTGACGCATTTTTCTGCATCAGAGGGTCATGCAATGGGTGTTGCTGTGGGCATTCCACCGCAACACTCATTGCTTTTGAGACTGCCACAGATTTACTAGAAGGCATAAATCTGTGTCACCGCCAAAAACTAACCCCACCCCAGGGGTGGTGCTAGCATGGCACAACGAGGAGGAATACTTTTATTCCTCCAAATTGTTTGCTTTTCCCATGTGTGCTGCATAGTGCAGCACACATACAAAATAACAAAAGGCCATGAATGCTTTTTTTATTTGCAGGAAGGTGTCCCTTCCTGCACCTAAACAATCATTCAAAAAGGAAGATTTGGTACTTCTATGTGTGCTGAATTCTGCAGCACATATAGAAGTGCCAAATCGCCATTGTAGATTGTTTATGTGCAGGAAGGGAGGCTTTCCTGCACATAAACAATCACTCCCCTCAACACAGACACCCTTGCGCTACGGTGCAAGGATGCCTGCGTTGGGGCAGGCTGCTGAATTTAGTGCTAGCGCAGGGGGAAACGCAGGGGTGCGCTGTATTCTTGTAAATACAACACATCCCTGCTTTTCAAAATTAGTGCAGCGTGGTGCTGCTATTTTTGTGTAGCACCGCGCTGCGCCAGTTTCTTGTAGATCTGGCCCTAGGTTGGGTCATCCAATTTATAGCCCTGAAAACATGACAAAGGCCTCCACTGAGGCCTGTTACCCTGCAGCCTGCAAACTCTCACGTTTGTAGAAAGGCCTATAAAAAATAACTCTTCCACAGGCCTGATTCTACATGCTAAATATGTCACCTCTAAAATTACTTTATGGCCCTTACATTAGGGCGCATAAGGCCTAGAAGTGTACATACCTAAATTAATGTTAGCATGTACATACGGTGAATAAACCACCCAAAGCTATTTTCACTGTATTTGGGTTTAGCAGTTCCTGGTGGAAATACTGGTAACACAGATTAAATCACTGTTTCTACGTTTTACAGCACATAAAACAGCAACAGAAAAAGTTCAGGAACTTTTCCAATTCATTGGTAAGGTTTAATGTTTTTGAACTATTCAGGAAATATAACTTTCAGAGAAGTTATATTTACTTGCCCGAGCCACTATAGGATAATTAGCCGTAGTCTAAAGCTGCTACCCTGCCTGTAATGTACTTCCTTCCAGGAGCTATACAATAGACCACTTTGATTGACAAGTCAACATGAATGGGAAGGGATGACCCATCTGTGGCCAGAACAACACTAAGGATGGGAGCTGCTGTTTTTCGTGTTAAATAATGCATGGTAGAGTGCCTGAGGCACATTTACTTTTGCACATTTAAAAGGGAACAAACAGGCTCAGATGACAATTCCTGGGTATTCCCTGTCTGGTTGCTGAATGATCCTGCTTTGTCTTACTAGGACCTGGGTGATAGTCCCTCTGGCAGTGACTGGGAGCCACCTGAAGATTTTATGGAGCGCATGTAGGGTGCGGAACAGGCAGATGAGACAGCATTGACCTGTTTCTTCGTAGAAAGCTTACTGTCTAGGATGATGCTGAGGTTGTGGGCGTGATCTGTCATTGCTTGGGGTGGGCTGAGTTCCCCAAGCTACCATGCACCATTCCATGGCAAGGTGTAGTTCCCAAAGATGAAATCCTAAAACTGAAATATATGTCAAAGGATAATAATGCTGATCCCCTGTGTGGATCCAGGAACATAAAACAAATTGAAGGGCACATTCCTGTGAAAAATCCAAATTAGCCAGTGGCAATCGGACTGGGACTGGACTCTGCTGTTGGCCTCTGCCTGACACCGAGAGGGTCTCTAATGCTTTTTCCTTAGATCCAGAGGGCTGTAGAAGTGTGGTTATTTGGGCACCAGAAGAAAGTTTGGAAACTTTTGAAAACTTTTGCTATAGAGCTTCAGCAGTACATATCACAAGAAGTATCTGACAAGCAGCCCTTCTGAGCTTCAGTGGGCTTATCCAACCCTCCAAAAATGGCAAAGCACCATTCAGCAAGAAACCTTAAAGCTCCAAAGAACCAGGTAACCAACCTGCTTCAGTCTTCGGTTCCACAGCACTGGACACAATTTCAGCAGCTTAGAAGAACGTTCAATGTTTTTTTTCAAGAAAGTAACTCAGTCACTTTCAGAATTGGGGTTTAGAAATAATCCAGGGAAAATTTGAACTACGTTGGCATAACTTGCATAGTTTGAGGAATTTTGCGTTATGCATGTTACTCAAAATTCCTAAAATTACAGCATTATGCAATTTGACATAAATAGGCACCATTTTAGTAATAATTTACAGTGAACGTGCCATTTGAAGTAAACATTTGCCATGAAAGCATGGGAAAAACAGAGCAAAAAGTGTTGTTTATTGCACAAAATGTGTCTTGCTTCAAAAATCGACGTAAGAATAAATGCTGTGGTAAAATGCAGTGTTAAGTGAATAATTACTTGTAATTCTGAGTATTGAAATGTTGCATAGTTACACAAAAGTAAATTACACAAATTAAAAATTTCACAGACCCCTACTTGGAAACTTTAAATAACTTTCACCAGATCAGTCCACTTTGTGCATTTGACCCGGGCTCCATCGCAGTTGGCGTGCCGAAATTCCACCTTCCTCCTAGTCTACAGGGACCACTTGCTAACATAGGTCCCTTTATTTTTCTTGACTTCTTTTCACTTTTATTCTTTAAACATTCATCTATGTGGTTTCCATGTGTTTTACTTTTTATGTTATTTCAGTCTTATTTTACTCCTATATTTTTTCTCTCTTTTTTAAATTGATTCTTGAGTTTTATTTTGTGTGCCTTTTTTCCTCTGTTTATGCACAGCATAAATAATTTACACATTGTCCTTTATTTAAGCATGACTACTTTGTGTCACATTGCCAGGGGTTGGGCACGGGTCTAGTTTATTTAATTTGTGTGACATCTAGAAAGTGGTGGCTCATCCTTTGAGATGGACACTTGTTCACCTCAAACAATAACCCACTTTACAAAAAGGTTGCCATTGGCTCTCTCTCGCCTATAAAGAACTGTCCATTTACTCCAACAAAAGCACTAACATTCAGGACATTCATGAGACAATAGAGCATAAAGACTTCTTGGAAAATAATGTGACCTTGGGTGAGGCATATGTTGTCTTCATTTCACGTCAAGGCACAGAGTCTGCGCTTGTTGGTGCATGATACGAGCTTTGGCTGGCAGCTGATTGAAGTCGGAAGAAATCCAGGTGACAGGGAAGATGGGGAACAACTTGGCCTTTCTGGAGTAGAGTATCTCAAGGCAACGATGTGTGCTGTCTTCCATTACTCCAAATTTACCAAGCCACTCAAGGCCAAGCAAGGTGGTCTTGCGTGGCTTGGTAAATTTAACATATGGATTGTGTTGCCCTTGCATTGACTTGAGTGATGTAAGGTTGAATCAATCCTTTGATAAATCTGGGCCTCATGAGAGATACCTAGTAGTTCCACATATCTCCAAAAGTCTACATTTCTTTCTAGGGCCAAGGGGAGCTACCTAGTGTGACCCCAATCATACTGAGGTGAGGACAAACAGAGCTTTCAGTAAGTTACACTCAGTAGGCGAGACTCACTCACAGCAGAGTTCCAAAAACTGGGTGTTCCAAAGTCAAAACAATCCTGGGGGATTTAGGCAGATCTGAATCCACTCTCCCACATCAGTGTTGTTGGTACTCTGATCATTTTAGATCTGGAAGCGTCATTTGACTCGGGGACTCATGCCACTCTCAAGCACAGACTTCAGGAAATGATGATATTTGGTAATATTTTTTAGCTCGTTTCCATCTTTTTGGTAAGACAAGTGGGAAAGCATCTTGCTTCCCTCAGGCCTAACCTTCTGGGGATCTCACCTTTTCCCTATTTGTTCAACTCTTGTGTTTGAGCATTTTGCTACTATCATGCATTCCCATGATCGCCTTTTTTCTTGGACTTCTGATGGAACCTAGATCACCCATAAGCTTGATGACTGGAGGTACCAGGGGAGTAGCTTTCAATATAGCAGAAGCTGCAGTGACACGGGGGAGGAAGGTAGTTGGGGGGCTTACCGCATCAGAATGATGTCCTCTTTTTTTACCAAACCACGGGATGGGGGACAGTTTCAGCATCTTGCATTAGGGCCCAGGCTCACTTGCTGTGCAACTGGGAGTGACCATCCAGTCTCTTTCCAGGACTGTATCTTAAAGGCTAAGAGGTAGAGGAGGAACTTACACTGGTTCAGCCTCATGCAAAGAGGGAAATGATAAAAGAGGGTCAACTTACCAACAACCTCTTGCGATACTGTCTGATTTCACTAGCCGCAGTTAACAAACCAGGCTTTAAAATCTATTTGTTGACTCAAACTTCTGGAGACCATTCTGACCTAGCTCACAAAGGACTGCAAAAATATTTGCTATTATTTGTCCTGGGCTTATTTATTAGGGGTGGTGGAACTTGGGGCATCTGACTCAGCAGAATACTGAGGCGTTACATAAAAAGTCTGTGAGATTCCACAGAGTTAAACCGATGGGGAGAAATAGGCATGTCCCGCTGCTTGTGCTGTGGCGCCGGGAGCACGTTCCCGCACAGAAAAAGTCATCACGAACAGCACCTCACGGCAAGCCACAGGGCGCAGCACCTTGAGCTGATTTTGCTGCTGCTCGAGTAGACTTTCTAGTTGTGCAGCAGCCTTCTGACCGTGAACGGTCGTGACCTCCCGCATTAGGAAAATCCCACCAGATGTCCTCCTGGCAACTAGAGATCACCCTAGGGGATGCCAAACCTTGCTTGTGCTTCCCAATCTACTGCCCTGGAGCCGTGTGTGAGAACAAATTCTGCCATCCCTTTTAATTATGACAACACCATTTATATTGGCTCTCCAAATTCCCTGCTGAGAAGCCTCTAATCCATCTGGTCTTAACAAGTGATTGCAACCCACTATCTCAGATGGAACCCGGGTGATAATATTTCTACAAATAGACAAATGTTCCCTGGGGGGGGCAATACAATTTAAACTGTCAGACAAATTCGCTACGGTACCATTGAATGCAAAGGCCTGTAGGATACCTAATCTCAAATTGTATTTAATGCAGAACATTTATTCAAAAATGGCAATATAATAGATTACATGGAATTGGTGGCAATTAAATTTCAGCCAGTGCAGATTAGATTTTCTTTCAGGTCCTGGAGCCTTGTCAATGACAGCAGATCTGAGTGACCTGAATTTGACTTCGCTGTCTTTTTCATTTATTCTTGCTAATAACAAAAGACGAGTCCGTTAAAGTCAGAAATAGCCTGAAAATGCAATGCCCAAAGGTATCCTGTGTCCTGTATCACTCTAATAATGCACATATTTACCATGGCAATATTTGGGTGATCAGGGCCGAAGTCAAGGGGGCGAAGCTGGGCCCAGCCAGTCTACATTTTGATCCGCCCCCCCAAATCACATACTGAATTTTATTTTCTTTAGTTCTAGCACATTATTGGGAATTTCCTCTCATTGCTGCAAGGCCCCAGAACGCTCTGGCGTACTGGAAACTGAGAGCACATTAAACATTTCCATTCTGTACTTTGGACTGCAGTCAGTCAGGAGGGAGCTTACAGCTACTGTGAGTGATGGCCAGGCGGCCCAGCCACGGGTCTGGAGAGATGTCTTAAAGCATGGTCAAAGTGGGCCAGTGCTTAATTTGTAAATAAAAACGCGCCGGCGCCCAAAGCCCTCCTCTGACACACGCGTTTGCTGCAATTAAATATGCGAGCACAGAATAATGAGGCAGCGTACTCCTGAAGCCATTTCGGGCCTCTTCAATCCATTTAAAGCCACTCCCTGCCCCTTCAGCTCATGCTTGCAGCTTTCTGCTTTCTACTTTTGTGACGCTTTTCCGTTTTCCCCTTCCTCCGTCTTTCCCAGATGTGTCTTTTGCTCGCAGCAAAAGCTTACGGCAGAGAATAAGCCCCGGCCCTCAAAAATAAGTGCTGGTGCTCAGTAGCAGAAACAACAAGCACAAATTAAGCACTGGCTTTTTCGTTTTTCTCTTCCTCCCTCTTTCAAATATGTCTTTTGCTCGCAGTAAATGCTTGAGGGAGAAAAATAAGTGCCAGCACCCAAAAATAGGTGCACTGGAAACAACAAGCACAAATTAAGCACTGAAGTGGGCCCAGAGCCCCAGCATTAAGGTGGGGGGTGGGGGAGTGCTGACCAGCTGTTCTGCAGAGAGTCTTGTCCTGATGACCGTGAATAATTCTTAAACAGATTGTTTTAAATACTGTTTTCCTTTAATTTATTTTTAATGTGGGTGATGTGTGATTGTCTGTTACAGACATTTTGGAGAGAAATGTTGCGTTTATGTTTCATGCAAGTTTCCTAAAAAGGTTCCTTTAGCTCAAAACAGGACCTCACATATGGAAATGGAATGGTGTCACAGATATACTTTGCAGTAATATTAGAGAGCTGTTGTTGTGTTACTATAGTAAAAACACGTCACAATCCTTGAATATGTGTCACTGGAGAGTTTGACTTCACTATAAATGGGTTTCCGGGAGTGTCAGATTTTCAGCAGTCTGGCCTCCCCCATAGATCACGCCCCCATTTACCTGCTTGGGCTTCACACGCCTGTTATATCTCCAATTTTCCTAAAGTTCCTGACAGCTGTATCAGACAGAAATAGCTCAGATACACAGTGAGGCGCGAGAAGTGTGTGTCTCACAGCTCTACTGCGTAGGTTCATTCGCCAGTCACGTGGGTGTAACTCCAGAGATCCCCGGGGTCTGACCTCATCTTGGGTGTTAGACTCAACATATTGGAACTTCAGAGATCCCATCTGCGGTGTTAGACTCACACTGCTGTAAGTTCAGAGACCCCGCAGGGGGCCCGACCCCATCTCAGGTGTTAAACTCACACTATTGTAACTCCAGAGACCCCACAGGGGGCCTGACCCCATCTAGGGTGTTAGACTCACACTATTGTAACTCCAGAGACCCCGAAGGACCCGACCCCATTTCTGGTGTTAGACTCACACTATTGTAACTCCAGAGACCCTGCAAGGGGCCTGGCCCAGTCTCTAGTGTTAGACTCACACTGTTGGAACTTCAGAGACCCCCGGGGGGGGGGCTGACCCCATCTATGGTGTTAGACTCACACTATTGTAACTCCAGAGGCCCCGCAGGGGGCCGACCCCTTCTCTGGTGTTAGACTCACATTTCTGTAACTTCCGAGACCCCGCAGGTGGCACAACCCCATCTCCGGTGTTAGACTCACACTGCTGTAACTTCAGAGACCCCGCAGGGGGCCCGACCCCATCTCAGGTGTTAGACTCACACTATTGTAACTCCAGAGACCCCGCAGGGGGCCCGACCCCTTCTCTGGTGTTAGACTCACACTATTGTGACTTCAGAGACCCCTGGGGGGCTGACCCCATCAATGGTGTTAGACTCTCACTAGTGTAACTCCAGAGACCCCGCAGGGGGCCCGACCCCATCTCCGGTGTTAGACTCACACTATTGTATCTTCCGAGGCCCCCTTCCATGGGGGCTGACCCCATCTCTGGTGTTAGACTCACACTATTGTAACTTCAGAGGCCCCGGAGGGGGCCAACCCCATCTCTGGTGTTAGACTCTCAATAGTGTAACTCCAGAGACCCCCGGAGGGCCTGACCCCATCTCTGGTGTCAGACTCACACTATTGTAACTTCCGAGACCCCCTTCCATGGGGGCTGACCCCATCTCCAGTGTTAGAATCATACTTTGAGGAGTAGAACACTAGTGTCTGGGGCCTCAGGGCACCATGGCATCTAAACTGAAGACAGGAGTGCCAGCTCCATGCCATAGCGTCATTTTATCATTCTAAGAGAAGTGCTTCAAATGGAAACATTGAAGTGCAGCTACTACTTGCCCAAGGGTACTTATTTACTATTGAGAAGTGCTTGTACTCTCCCATTGAAAGCATCGGAGCCGTGATGAGAATGGTCAGTACTCTCCCATTAAATGCATTAGAGCAGTGCTGATAAGTGCAGGTATACTTCCATTAAAAGCACTGGAGCCATGCTGAGAGGGGCCAGAACTCTCCCATTAAAAGCATTGGAACAGTGCTGAAAATAGTCAGTACTCTCCCATTAAAAGCATTGGAACAGTGCTGAGAAGTGCTGGTACTCTCCCATTAAAAGCACTGGAGCAGTGCTGAGAAGTGCCGAGAAGTGCAGTACTGTCCCATTAAAAATATTGGAGCAGCGCTAAGAAAGTGCCAGTACTCTCCAATTAAAAGCTATGGAGCAGTGCTGAGGAGGACCAGTATTCTCCCATTAAAAACATTAGAGCAGTGCTGAGAAGTGCAGGTACTCTTCCATTAAAAGCATTGGAACAGTGCTGAGAAGGGCCAGTACACTCCCATTAAAAACAATTGAACAGTGCTGAGAAGTGTCAGTACTCTCCCATTAAAAGCATTGGAGCAGTGGTGAGAAGTGCCAGTACTCTTCCATAAAAAGCACTGGAGCCATGCTGAGAAGGGCCAGAACTCTCCCATTAAAAGCATTGGAACAGTGCTGAGAATAGTCAGTACTCTCCCATTAAAACCTTTGGAGCAGTGCTGAGAAGTGCTGATACTCTCCCATTAAAAGCACTGGAGCAGTGCTGAGAAGTGCCGAGAAGTGCGGTACTCTCCCATTAAAAATATTGGAGCAGCGCTGAGAAGTGCCAGTACTCTCCAATTAAAAGCTATGGAGCAGTGCTGAGGAGGACCAGTACTCTCCCATTAAAAACATTAGAGCAGTGCTGAGAAGTGCAGGTACTCTTCCATTAAAAGCATTGGAACAGTGCTGAGAAGGGCCAGTACTCTCCCATTAAAAACAATTGAACAGTGCTGAGAAGTGTCAGTACTCTCCCATTAAAAGCATTGGAGCAATGGTGAGAAGTGCTGGTACTCTTCCATTAAAAGCACTGGAGCAGTGCTGAGAAGTGCCAGTACTCTCCCATTAAAAATACTGAAGCAGCGCTGAGAAGTGCTGGTACTCTCCCATTATAAGCATTAAAGCAGTGCTGAGGAGAGCCAGCACTCTCCCATTATAAGCATTAGAGCAGAGCTGTGAAGTGCCAATTAACTCTCCCATTAAAAGCAATGGAGCAGTGCTGACAAGTGCCTGTAACTCTCCCATTAAAAGCATTGGAGCAGTGCTGAGAAGTGCTGGTGCTCTCCCAATAAATGAATTGGAGCAGTAGTGAGAAGGGCCAATACTCTCCCATTAAATACATTGGAGCAGCGCTGAGAAGTGCCTGTAATTCTCCTATTAAAAGCATTGGAGCAGTGCTGAGGAGGGCCATTACTCTCCTATTATAAGCATTGGAGCAGTGCTGAGAAGTGTCTGTAAGTCTCCCATTAAAAGCATTGGAGCAGTGCTGAGTAGAGCCATCACTCTCCCATTATAAGCATTAGCGCAGAGCTGTGAAGTGCCTTTAACTCTCCCATTAAAAGCACTGGAGCAGTGCGGGGAAGGGCCCGTAACTCTCCCATTAAAAGCATTGGCGCAGTGGTGAGAAGGTCCAGTACTCTCCCATTAAAAACATTGGAGCAGTGCTGAGGAGGGCCAGTACTCTCCTATTATAAGCATTGGAGCAGTGCTGGGAAGAGCCATCACTCTCCCAATATAAGCATTAGAGAAGAGGTGTGAAGTGCCTTTAACTCTCCCATTAAAAGCACTGGAGTAGTGTTGAGAAGTGCCTGCAACTCTACCATTAAAAGCATTGGAGCAGTGCTGAAAAGTGCCTGTAATTCTCCCATTAAAAGCATTGGAGCAGTGTTGAGAAGTGCCTGTAACTCGCATTGGAGCAGTGCTGAGAAGTGCTGGTACTCTCCCATTAAAATCATTGGAGCAGTGTTGAGAAGTGCCTGTAACTCTCCCATTAAAAGCTTTGGAGCAGTATTGAGAAGTGCCTGTATCTCGCATTGGAGCAGTGCTGAGAAGTGCCTGTAATTCTCCCATTAAAAGCATTGGAGCAGTGTTGAGAAGTGCCTGTAACTCGCATTGGAGCAGTGCTGAGAAGTGCCTGTAACTCTCCCATTAAAAGCATTGGAGCAGTGCTGAGAAGTGCCTGTAATTCTCCCATTAAAAGCATTGGAGCAGTGTTGAGAAGTGCCTGTAACTCGCATTGGAGCAGTGCTGAGAAGTGCCTGTAACTCTCCCATTAAAAGCATTGGAGAAGTGCTGAGGAGTGCCTGCAACTCTCCCATTAAAAGCATTGGAGCAGTGCTGAGAAGTGCCTGCAACTCTCCCATTAAAAGCATTGGAGCAGTGCTGAGAAGTGCTGGTACTCTCCCATTGAAAGCATTGGAGCCGTGCTGAGAAGTGCCTGTAATTCTCCCATTAAAAGCATTGGAGCAGTGCTGAGAAGTGCTGGTACTCTCCCATTGAAAGCATTGGAGCAGTGCTGAGAAGTGCCTGTAATTCTCCCATTAAAAGCATTGGAGCAGTGCTGAGAAGTGCCTGTAATTCTCCCATTAAAAGCACTGGAGCAGTGCTGAGAAGTGCCTGCAACTCTCCCATTAAAAGCATTGGAGCAGAGTTGAGAAGTGCCTGTAACTCTCCCATTAAAAGCATTGGAGCAGTGCTGAGGAGGGACAGTACTCTCCCATTAAAAGCATTGGAGTAGTGTTGAGAAGTGCCTGCAACTCTCCCATTAAAAGCATTGGAGCAGTGTTGAGAAGTGCCTGTAACTCTCCCATTAAAAGCATTGGAGCAGTGCTGAGGAGGGACAGTACTCTCCCATTAAAAGCATTGGAGTAGTGTTGAGAAGTGCCTGCAACTCTCCCATTAAAAGCATTGGAGCAGTGTTGAGAAGTTCCTGTAACTCTCCCATTAAAAGCATTGGAGTAGTGTTGAGAAGTGTCTGTAATTCTCCCATTAAAAGCATTGGAGCAGTGTTGAGAAGTGCCTGTAATTCTCCCATTAAAAGCATTGGAGCAGTGCTGAGAAGTGCCTGTAACTCGCATTGGAGCAGTGCTGAGAAGTGCCTGTAACTCGCATTGGAGCAGTGCTGAGAAGTGCCTGCAACTCTCCCATTAAAAGCATTGGAGCAGTGTTGAGAAGTGCCTGTAACTCTCCCATTAAAAGCATTGGAGCAGTGCTGAGGAGGGACAGTACTCTCCCATTAAAAGCATTGGAGTAGTGTTGAGAAGTGCCTGCAACTCTCCCATTAAAAGCACTGGAGCAGTGTTGAGAAGTGCCTGTAACTCTCCCATTAAAAGCATTGGAGTAGTGTTGAGAAGTGCCTGTAATTCTCCCATTAAAAGCATTTGGAGAAGTGTTGAGAAGTACCTGTAATTCTCCCATTAAAAGTATTGGAGCAGTGCTGAGAAGTGTCTGTAACTCGCATTGGAGCAGTGCTGAGAAGTGCCTGTAACTCGCATTGGAGCAGTGCTGAGAAGTGCCTGTAACTTGCATTGGAGCAGCATTGAGAAGTGCCTGCAACTCTCCCATTAAAAGCATTGGAGCAGTGCTGAGAAGTGCCTGTAACTCTCCCATTAAAAGCATTGGAGCAGTGCTGAGAAGGGCCTGTAATTCTCCCATTAAAAGCATTGGAGCAGAATTGAGAAGTGCCTGTAATTCTCCCATTAAAAGCATTGGAGCAGTGCTGAGAAGTGCCTGTAATTCTCCCATTAAAAGCATTGGAGCAGTGCTGAGAAGTGCCTGTAACTCGCATTGGAGCAGTGCTGAGAAGTGCCTGTAACTCGCATTGGAGCAGCATTGAGAAGTGCCTGCAACTCTCCCATTAAAAGCATTGGAGCAGTGCTGAGAAGTGCCTGTAATTCTCCCATTAAAAGCATGGGAGCAGTGCTGAGAAGGGCCTGTAATTCTCCCACTAAAAGCATTGGAGCAGCATTGAGAAGTGCCTGTAATTCTCCCATTAAAAGCATTGGAGCAGTGCTGAGAAGTGCCTGTAACTCTCTCATTAAAAGCATTGGAGCAGTGCTGAGAAGTGCTGGTACTCTCCCATTAAAAGCATTGGGGCACTGTTGAGAAGGGCCTGTAACTCTCCCATTAAAAGCATTGGAGCAGTGCTGAGAAGTGCTGGTACTCTCCCATTAAAAGCATTGGAGCAGTGTTTAGAAGTGCTGGTACTCTCCCATTAAAAGCATTGGAGCAGTGCTGAGAAGTGCTGGTACTCTCCAATTAAAAGCATTGGAGCAGTGTTGAGAAGTGCTGGTACTCTCCCATTAAAAGCATTGGAGCAGTGCTGAGAAGTGCTGGTACTCTCCCATTAAAAGCATTGGAGCAGTGCTGAGAAGTGCCTGCAACTCTCCCATTAAAAGCATTGGAGCAGTGTTGAGAAGTGCCTGTAACTCTCCCATTAAAAGCATTGGAGCAGTGCTGAGGAGGGACAGTACTCTCCCATTAAAAGCATTGGAGTAGTGTTGAGAAGTGCATGCAACTCTCACATTAAAAGCATTGGAGCAGTGTTGAGAAGTGCCTGTAACTCTCCCATTAAAAGCATTGGAGCAGTGCTGAGGAGGGACAGTACTCTCCCACTAAAAGCATTGGAGTAGTGTTGAGAAGTGCCTGCAACTCTCCCATTAAAAGCATTGGAGCAGTGTTGAGAAGTGCCTGTAACTCTCCCATTAAAAGCATTGGAGTAGTGTTGATAAGTGCCTGTAATTCTCCCATCAAAAGCATTGGAGCAGTGTTGAGAAGTGCCTGTAATTCTCCCATGAAAAGCATTGGAGCAGTGCTGAGAAGTGCCTGTAACTCGCATTGGAGCAGTGCTGAGAAGTGCCTGTAACTCGCATTGGAGCAGCATTGAGAAGTGCCTGCAACTCTCCCATTAAAAGCATTGGAGCAGTGCTGAGAAGGGCCTGTAATTCTCCCATTAAAAGCATTGGAGCAGCATTGAGAAGTGCCTGTAATTCTCCCATTAAAAGCATTGGAGCAGTGCTGAGACGTGCCTGTAATTCTCCCATTAAAAGCATTGGAGCAGTGCTGAGAAGTGCCTGTAACTCGCATTGGAGCAGTGCTGAGAAGTGCCTGTAACGCGCATTGGAGCAGCATTGAGAAGTGCCTGCAACTCTCCCATTAAAAGCATTGGAGCAGTGCTGAGAAGTGCCTGTAATTCTCCCATTAAATGCATTGGAGCAGTGCTGAGAAGGGCCTGTAATTCTCCCATTAAAAGCATTGGAGCAGCATTGAGAAGTGCCTGTAACTCTCCCATTAAAAGCATTGGAGCAGTGCTGAGAAGTGCTGGTACTCTCCCATTAAAAGCATTGGGGCACTGCTGAGAAGGGCCTGTAACTCTCCCATTAAAAGCATTGGAGCAGTGCTGAGAAGTGCTGGTACTCTCCCATTAAAAGCATTGGAGCAGTGTTGAGAAGTGCTGGTACTCGCCCATTAAAAGCATTGGAGCAGTGCTGAGAAGTGCTGGTACTCTCCCATTAAAAGGGAGCAGTGCTGAGAAGTGCCGGTACACTCTATTCCAAATGAACGAAGTGCAGGGGCTGAGTGCCTGATTGTGCCTGCCTTCTTTAAACACTGTTTGAGATACATGTTCATTCAATGAATCGAAACGGAACACATTTACAGAGTGGATGCCTGAAACTGTAGCTCAGCGCTGACTGTCCTGGACCCAAGTCGGACACCCGTGTTCTAACCCATTTGGTGCCATTTCAACCCTGAGAGCAGATGTGGCCTAGTGGCCACGGATGCCAGCTGCCGGAAATGAGGAGCCAGTTTTGTGTTGCGATCTTAACTCAACATTATGTTATTCTGGGCAGAGCATTAATTCACTTTGTTTACAAACTGTGCTCTGAGACTGTTATAAAGGACTCCAAAGGCCTTGTGCCAGGGGTGCGTTGTAAAAAACTGAAAAAAACACCCTTTATGTAGAAGCATGGGGCCATATGTACCAACACTTTTTCCCATAGACACAGAATGGATAAATCCACTTGGTACATCTGGCCCATGGCCACTTGCATGTATTTCGAAGCTCAAGTCACACATTTAGTTAGACCTGAGTTTACATTTTTTGTGAGTGAGGTATGCCATGTAGTCAGTGTCCCTTCCACAGCACCCTCTCCCATTCAGGAATCACTGCTGCCCCTTGCACCTCCTGCAGCCAGGAATCTACTGGGCATGGGAGTCATTTTAATTATGTTAGTGTAATCTATGCCATTTGAGTAATTCTGTGTTAGTCTTTGATGAGGAATTATCCATAATAATCTGATCACGCCGGCCCACATACTCGCAGAGTTATCGATAACAATGTGATTACGCCCTCTTGCATAATTAATTGAGTAATTTGGAGGAAAAAAATCCTACCGTGGGAGCACATTTGGCCCGCGCAGGCAGCTGCTGCCGCTGTTGCATTTAGTGATGTTTCTTTGTA
Source organism: Pleurodeles waltl (assembly GCF_031143425.1). Lineage (NCBI taxonomy): Eukaryota > Metazoa > Chordata > Amphibia > Caudata > Salamandridae > Pleurodeles > Pleurodeles waltl. The sequence goes on along the minus strand of NC_090450.1, from coordinate 1,000,200,485 downwards.
GAAAGGTTGCCTGAGGTCCATATTGGACACAAGTGTGCATTTTACACCAAGACGCAGGTGCTAAATGCTGGGAGTAAGGTGGTGTAAATCTTACCCCCAGTGCACATTTAGCGAGCATGAGTGGCTGGTTGCACTTTTATTCATGGTCTGTTGCATTTAGCACTATTTCTTAGCGCAAAATGCATCCTCACACTCATTTTTGGATGCAACAGGGCATTTATGCTAAAGGCGGAATTACTCTTCTCGCGTAATTCTGCATAATCTCACAGAATTTTTAGGTAGTTCCGCATGACTACGCTACACCTTTAGTATCTATCTTAGATCCACAAGATGTCTGACCAAAACACATAGTGCACATTATTCAAATACCAGAGGTCTCAGCCTCATTGTTTTGTGCAGAGATATTCAGCTTCATTACCTTCCATGTGAGCCATTACACACCCATCAGGTAGCTCATGCACTCCACACTCACAATAATCTCTGGTCTGTCACACTCTTGACATTCTACATGAAATCCAAGTTTAAAGAAACATGTCTCACTTGAACAGATGGTTCCCATAGGAAGGAAAACATTTTTTGAAATATTTAGTAAAATGGGAAATCCTTTTTTGTAACATCTCTGTATGTATTTACTTATTGGTATATGACAAGCTTTAAAAATGCTCTGCTGGTGCTGTGGCCATGCCGCTGACCGCAATGGCTGCGCAGCTTTGAAACTCCAACAGAGGATCCTCTAATATCGGTGATTTAAGACACTCAGGACCATCGATCGGACAGATGATGCCTGCTTTGTGGTGAGGAGCAGGGTGGGGGAACTAAGAGGGGGGCTGCAGCAACACTTTTGATGGGCGCGTTGCTGCAATATTCCTTGCAACCCGGGTCTGTCAGCCTGCGCACCTCGAAGGCCCTGAGGCGATGGGGGCCTCCGGGGAGCCTGAGGTGCCTGGGCCGCCCGGTGGTGCGGTACCACCGGAGGGATGACCAGCTGAAGCCCTCCCCCCCAAACAACGTGACTCCGGCTAGGTGATACAGGCGGTCTTGCCACTCGGCTGAGATGATTACCATGTTGTTGTGGCCTGTCGAGGCCTACTTTCGAAACTGGATAATATACACACCTCTACACTGGAGAGCTGCACTGTGTACCGGGCCAGCTTCCCCCGTCCTTTCCACTGGCACCTTGCTGACCTCCTGCGGGGTCCTACCCTGGTTTGTACCGGGGCTTATGTGTATTTATGTTGGCCAGCTGGAGACCTTATTGCTACAGACTCGAGTGGTCCAGACGGCCTGCGCTTTGCTCCTCCTGTGCAATATACTATTGAGGCGCATTCATATAAGAGGGTTCACTGAGGCACTTATCCCTTGATCTGGTGGTGTTCGGCTCCTGTGGTGATAATCACTGCTTTTCGGGGATACTGGATCTGTTGTGCTCTGTTGGGTGGCTACTGGTGGCCATGGTCTGTTGCGACCCAAAACAACGGAGACTCTTGTTTGAAAAAAACACAGCAAGCAGACATTGCTACAGCCCCGCTACGGGACCTGCAGGATGTCCCGAGTGGTCAGGTTGGTGATCAATTGTTTCGGACAGAGGCAATATTGATGGAGTTGGGAGCTGGGTTTTCGCGCCATCGACAACAAATTTGACTCTCTGACCACCAGTCTTGCTAGTAAGAGTGGTCGCCTGGACAAACAACAAGCATGCCTGGAGGGTGCGGACGGTCGAATTTCCGCCATTGGGGATGCGTCACTGCGTAAGTGCCTTGAGAAGGTAGAGGGGAGGCTAAAGACTGTGGCCATAAAAAATGAAGACTTAGAGGACAGGGGGTGCTGCAATAACTTGTGCATTGCCGGAATTGCTGAATCTACTAACACTGGCTGGCTTGACCTATTTGTGGAGAAGTTGCTGCCGGATCTACTAGGGCACCAAGACTTCACCTCAACTTTCATGGTAGAAAAAGCACACCGTACCTTTGGCCCTATACCGTCCCCCCCAAGCTCCTGCCAGCTTTATAATTGCCCGTCTGCTGAATTTCAGGGACCGAGACACAGCCCTCCGACTTGCCAGAGAGAAAGCTCCTTTACAGTATCAGGGTGCCACAGAGTCCCTTTTTCCTTATTTTACGCCTGCGGTGAAGGATGCCAGGGGGAAATTCACCAAAGTCAAAGCTTTGCTTCGTAAAACATGTGTTCGTTATGGCATGATCTATCCATCCTGGTTGAGGTCAACAGTAAAACGCGGTACATTGACAATCCCAAAGAGGCCATGACGTTTTGTAAGCAACATCCGTGGCCAACCGGCTCATCTCATGACTCTCCACGTGGTAATAATGATCCTAATGTGGGCCCCACTCGAACATGGAGCTCTTCCCGCCTGACTAGATGAGTCTTTCTGACTCCACACTGTCTAAGTCTTTTGACCATGCGATCTATCCTTTGATTGTCTTACCCCACCACTGTTTATGACTTCTCACTGCTTTATTACTATATCCCGTTTGTGCTGTTTTCACTCATATTGCACTGTCAAGTTTATCTGTATTGTTGTTGTTTTGCTATGTTCCCATAGTTTACACCATGATCCTTTTTTTCAGTCTTCATGTTCTTTGTTTAGAGTCCTGTGGGTTTTGCCTGGTAATTGTAGCCAGGGTGTGGGTGCTGGGAGGCGTGTTTTCCGTTCTCAATTTATGCACTGCAATGTTTTGTTTTGCAATGCAGTCCATTCCCATTCAAGTAGTTTACGCATATGACATCACATGATCCACACGGAGGAATGGCGGCCTCCTCACACACAAATGCTTTGGGACTTACTTTCATGTCCTGGAATGTACGTGGTTAATCCCCATAAATGCAGGATGGTGCTGCTGTACCTCTGCAGGCACATGGTGCAGGTTGCTTTCCTGCGGGAGACACACCTTGCGGCTGGGGCGGCACCCACATTTGCCACCACTTGGGGCCCCCCACCGGAAATTTACTAGTTGAAGCACCTACTCCCATTGGGTTTGTATTCTGATCCACAAATCTGTGCCTTTTTGGCCACTGTTGACCTGTGTGGACTCTGAAGGAAGATATTTAATGGTTGCAGGGCTGCTAGAGAAGCACAAGATCTTGTTAGTTAACATGTATGCTCCCAATTTTGACGCCCCTAATTTTTCAAAGACATTCATTCCCATATTGATTGTTTTGATATAGATCATATTCTAGTGGGGGGTTGGCTTCAATTTAGCAATAAATCCAGCGCTGGATACCACTTCTCATGCCCCGCCATCTAAGCCCCGCTCCCTTGGGGCTTTGAAGGATCCCTGTTCCGCTTTCGCGTTTCAGGACCCATGGCGGCCACATGGCTCTGGTGCATTAGCATATACTTTCCGCTCTGCACCACACAGCACCTGGTCCCGTATATACTATTGGCTCTTCGCGGGTACTGCTACATGACGGTTCACGGTGGTTTAGCATCTCCCACTGATGCTACCTGACTACTCCTCGGTATTGTTGACTCTTTCTATACCTGCAGTCAGCAGCTGCAGGAAATTTTGGAGGTTCCTCGACATGGCATTGTTGGGCGTGCCGTTCTGTTCCTCTTTGCATGAATCCGTGCTCAACTTTTTAAAATGGAATGTGGGATCGGTGGACACTTGGGAGGTGTTGTGGGATGCCTTCAAGGCATATATTAGAGGTGTTTGCATTTCAACACACGCTGGTGTTTTACGTGGTATACGCAATGGTCTTATAAGGGTCGAGGCGCAGTTGCTGACTTCCTCCCTGAATCTACTGATGTCGAGGCTGCCTCTCATCTGGGTCCTCATAAGCTTCTGCTGAGGAGTTCAATGACTTAGCAGAGCGAGAGGTACAATACATGAACAAGTATACTAAAGCCCGTATGTATGGAGCGAGAAATAGGCGCAGGAGACTATTTGCCAGATCAATCCGATAATCTTGTCCCATGTACCCAAAATTCAAAGATGGACAGCAGTATTGCTTCCGGCACCACTGAGGTCCTGGCAGTGTTTTTTATATATTACTCCAGTCTTTATACTGAGAGAACTGAGCCCTTGGGTTCAACACTTCAGGACCATCTTGACGATATCTCTATGGTCTGGTTGACATCTGCCCAACAGAAATTACTCAGTGAGCTCTTCTCTGTTGAAGAGATATCACAAGCAATAAATTCTTTGGCCGGGATGCGCGCCCTGGGGTTGGATGGGTTCACTGGAGCATTCTACAAGCAATTTAAGGACATTCGAAGACGCTGAGGCCCTTGAGATTGGGGCCTTCCTGGAATTGATGAAAGAGGCAGTCATAGCTCTGTTGCCGAAACCTGGTAAAGACCCTCTAAATTGAGGGTCTTACTGCCCTCTCTCCTTGATTAATTTTGACAACAACATTTTAGACAAAATGATAGCCACACACCCATCCCTTTTGTTGGAGACAATCATCTCCCCCGCTCAGTACAGCTTTATCCCACACCGCCCCACTTCCACTAACCTGTGCACTATATGTGCAGTGCTAAATAGAGTGTCCCCTGAGGTTCCACCTGCGGTTGCGTTATGAGATGCTGAAAAGGCTTTTGTCTCGCTGAAGTGGCCTTTTCTGCATGCAGTCCTGTGAAAGCTCAGGTTCCCCTGGAGCTTTACCAAATTGATCCCTCTGCTCTATTTTTGGCCCACGGCAGCTATATGGCTCAATGGTGAGTTGTCTTTTTTTCCCCAGTAATGCGGGACACTCTGTAGGGTTTCCCCCCACCCCTTGCTTTTCATCCTGGCTATGGACCCATTAGTGTGCCATTTGTGCAAGGGTCATATACATAGTGGGCTGCGATGGACCACAGGACCGCAGCTGGTGTCGCTATACGCAGACTATGGGGGTCATTACAACCCTGGCGGATGGTGTTAAAGCTGCGGAAATACCGCAAACAGGCCGGCGGACAAAAAAAGGGAATTACGACCCTGGCGGAAACCGCCAACAAAGACAGCCACTTTAACACATCGCCCGCCACGGCGGTACAGACAAACAGCGTGGCGGTCACCGCCAACAGACAGGCGGGAGACAATGTACCGCCCACACTATTATGACAGGCCAATCCGCCACCTTTTCCGGGGCAGATTCTCCGTGGATAAAAACACGGCGGAAACAGCTTTTTCTATGGGAAAACGCTCACCTTAACACACTCCACGAGGAACGACGACTCCATGGAGCCGGAACGCCAAATCCTACCTGCCTTTGTCTTTCTGCTCCTCTACGACCAACAACGACGTAGGCACAGAAGATACCGGTGAGTACTGCATCTACGACACGGGGGAGGAGGGAGGCAAAAGTTAGGGTGACACCCACCAAACACCCCCACCCTCGCATATTACAACATACACACCAATGCATTTACAAAAATCACATGAACAACCCACAATCCCCCCGGAAGAATGCAAAGACAAAGCGAATTTCGGTCAAACATTGTAATGTGCCAATATACATGTCATACAAAAATATACTGATATATATCTCGAAATCTGTCATAATTATATATACAATACAAGAAATAGTGCAGATATGTACACAACAATGTCCGTGCACCAACAGTCCAAAAATGCATGGGCGAGGCCCACAATAGATACCTGACCAAAATCCGAGAGAACACTGCCAGGGCATCAGATAGAAACACTACAGGCACCTCAGGGGGAAGGGAAGGGGGGCACCTCAGCCAGATGAATGCGAAGCCAGATCCACGACGGGGCTCCATGCCCATTGATGTATCCTGGGGAGTGCAAAGCCACAGTCTCACAAGTCTTTACGGTGGGTGGGTTGCTCACTAGACCATCCTGGGGAATGCAAAGCTAAATTTTCGCAAGTATCTGCAGTTCTCTACTGGTACTGGGTGGGACTGGTGCACAGACAGGATGAGTCTTCCCGTAAAAAAGTTCATGTCCTGTCACTGTCCCAGCTGCACATGGGATAAGGATGCCTGATGTGGCGGCCTATTCATACCCACACGGTGTTTGCCTTGTTCAGCAGTCTTTACCATGGCAGTCTTTGCCCTGTTCAGCAGTCTTCACCATGGCGGTCTTTGCCCTGTTCAGCAGTGCTTAGCCATGGCAGTCTTTGCCCTGTTCAGCGGTCTTCACCATGGCGGTCTTTGCCCTGTTCAGCGGTGCTTAGCCATGGCAGTCTTTGCCCTGTTCAGCGGTCTTCACCATGGCGTTCTTTGCCCTGTTCAGCGGTCTTCACCATGGAGGTCTTTGCCCTGTTCAGCGGGCTTCACCATGGCGGTCTTTGCCCTGTTCAGCGGTCTTCACCATAACGTTCTTTGCCCTGTTCAGCGGTCTTCACCATGGCGGTCTATGGACTGTTCAGCGGTCTTCACCATGGTGGTCTTGCCCTGTTCAGCGGTGCTTAGCCATGGCAGTCTTTGCCCTGTTCAGCGGTCTTCACCATGGCAGTCTTTGCCCTGTTCAGCGGTGCTTAGCCATGGCAGTCTTTGCCCTGTTCAGCGGTCTTCACCATGGCGTTCTTTGCCCTGTTCAGCGGTCTTCACCATGGCGGTCTTTGCCCTGTTCAGCGGTTTTCACCATGGCGTTCTTTGCCCTGTTCAGCGGTCTTCACCATGGCGGTCTATGGACTGTTCAGCGGTCTTCACCATGGCGGTCTTTGCCCTGTTCAGCGGTGCTTAGCCATGGCAGTCTTTGCCCTGTTCAGCGGTCTTCACCATGGCGGTCTTTGCCCTGTTCAGCGGTGCTCTGACATGGCGGTTCGGATACTGACATTGGTGTGTGGCATGACGATCTCCACACTGGACATTGGTGTGTGGCATGACGATTTCCACACTGGACATTGGTGTGTGGCTTGATGTTCCATCATTGCCCAGCGGGGCTGTGGGATCCTTGGCCCTCCTAGGCTATGACTCCGGCGGTGGTCTCCTGACCAGTAACGATACTTGGCCCCTCCTGGGCTGTGACTCTGGCGGTGGTCTCCTGACCAGTAACAAGACTTGTGCCCTCCTGGGCTGTGACTCCGGTGGTGGTCTCCTGACCAGTAACGATACTTGGGCCCACCTGGGCTGTGACTCCGGCGGTGGTCTCCTGACCAGTAACGAGACTTGGGCCCTCCTGGGCTGTGACTCCGGCGGTGGTCTCCTGACCAGTAACGAGACTTGTGCCCTCCTGGGCTGTGACTCCGGCGGTGGTCTCCTGACCAGTAACGAGACTTGGGCCCTCCTGGGCTGTTACTCCGGCGGTGGTCTCCTGACCAGTAACGAGACTTGGGCCCTCCTGGGCTGTGACTCCGGCGGTGGTCTCCTGACCAGTAACGAGACTTGGGCCCTCCTGGGCTGTGACTCCGGCGGTGGTCTCCTGACCAGTAACGATACTTGTGCCCTCCTGGGCTGTGACTCCGGCGGTGGTCTCCTGACCAGTAACGATACCTGTGCCCTCCTGGGCTGTGACTCTGGCGGTGGTCTCCTGACCAGTAATGACGGTGCTGGCGGTTGTGTCTCGACCGCCGGAAATGATGGCGCACTTCTCCGCCGTGACACTCACAACATGCTGGGCAGACTTCCTTGGGACCTTCCCCACCTTCTTTGGAGTTACAGCTGACTCACCAATCGCCTTCGATCCCATTTCAGTTGTTGTCCCACCAGGAGTCTTGACACGGTCCTGTCATCCACTCTCCAATTTCAGAGCCTTTACAGGGGGTGGGCTGCCAGTGCCTTGGCTCCGGGTCCTACTGCCTGCCCTGGTGGACGGTGCACTCCAAAAACCTGGAACACGCACCACTGGCACTGGAGGCTTTTTGGCTGAGGCGCTACGACGGGACTGATGAACTGGAGGCGGGGGTGGGGGCAAACAGGTCAATTTGACATAGGGACAGTTTCTGACGGACACTGGGATGGGTAGCTGGAGGGGGTCTGGGAGTGGAGGTAGAGGAGGTGGCTGTAGTAGGTGTCACTTTAGGTGTTTTGGGTGCAGGTGCAGGTACTGGAGGCTGTCGTGAGGTGGATGGATGTTGGGTGAGTGATTGCCGGCGTTTGGGTACTTTGGGAGGGGGCGTCACAGACACACTGGGAGAGGACACAGGGGACGTGTAAATGGCAGTGGAGGTGGTGAGTGCAGGTGAGCGGCTTGTGGTGCTGGGTGTCCTGGTGCGAGTCCTAGTGCCTGTAGATGTGGAGCATGCAGGTGTGTGTGTAGACGACACTGGGAGGGAGGAGGGAGAAGAGGAGGAGGGGGACACAGTGGAGACAGTGGATGTTGCTGTGTCTGTATGGGTGTGATGCTTGTGTGAGTGCCTGTGGTGTGTGTGGTGCCTATGTTTGCTTGAGCTACTTTTGGGTTTTGACTTTTGTGCCTGCTGGTCTGTAGGTGTGCTTGGGATGGGCTGGAGTACAGGGGATTGGGTCTGGGTGGAGGAAGTTGGAGGGGGGAGGCTGGACACAGGGACAATGGCTGCCATCAGTGCTGAGGCCAGAGATTGCAGGGTTCGCTGAAGGACAGCCTGACCAGAATGAATGCCTTCCAGGAATGCATTACCGTGTTGCAACTCTCGTTCTACACCCTGGATGGCATTCACAATGGTAGACTGCCCAACAGTGAGTGACCTGAGGAGGTCAATGGCCTCCTCACTGAGGGCAGCAGGGGTGACTGGGGCAGGGCCTGAGGTGCCTGGGGCGAAGGTGATGCCCACCCTCCTGGGTGAGCGGGCACGGGGCGAACGCTGAGGGGCTGCTGGGAGGGCGGGGCTGGTAGGGGAGGTGGCGGCTGTACCTGTAGAAGTGGGGCGCACAGATGGTGCGCCACCACAGGGGAGCTCACATCGGCGGACGAGTCCGTGTCGCTGGTTGGTGATCCTGTGGCCGACGTGAAGCTCCCCTCGCCCTCCGTCCCACTGGTGCATTCAGAGTCTTTGGTGTGGCCCTCCATGGCCATGTGGGATGCAGCTCCTTCGTGCTCCGGTGCCACTGTACCTCCGCCTGATGATGCTGATGTACAAAAGGACAGGGAGAGCAGGAAAAGGGGGGGAGATAGAAGAAAGAGAGTTTTAGTGCATGGCATACCGCTACCGTTGGCGGACAACACAGACGCAGCAGCCCCATGCATTACGCCGTGCTCCTGCCCTCTGCACATGCAATTTCTGGGATATGGCCTACATGGCAATGGTAGAAATCTGCGCACATGGATGGCAAAGGGGCAACTATACATCAACTTGCCTCTGTTCTGAGCTGGGGTAGAGTCCCACATGGCCTACATTACGGAGGGGCCTTGCCTACCTAACTCGTCCTGGCCTAGGGACACCCACAGCCCACCTCCCCCACCCAGACACCTCCACTGCACACAAAGTCCACAGAATGAGGTTGTACTCACCCCCTTGTGCCTGCTGTGATGTCCTTAAGCGCCCATCCAACTCCGGGTAGGCCACCGCCAGGATCCGGAACATCAGGGGGATCATGGTGCGACGGTCACCCCTCCCACGTTGGGAGGCCATCCCCAGCTGAGCCTCCGCCGTCTTCTTGCTGCAGCAGCGAATGTCCTCCCATCTCTTCCGGCAGTGGGTGCCCCGTCTCTGGTGGGCCCCCAGGGTCCAGACTTCCTTGGCGATGGCACGCCAAATGTCCCTCTTCTGGTGGGCACTGACCTACATGACATGCACAAGGAAAAGGAACAGTCATTACCTACTGCACCGTCAATGTGAGTGGCCCCCTCCCAACTCTGTCCATGTGGCCCATTCATCCCCATGCATTTCTGTGGCAAGAACTCTGCCCCCTTCCCTCTCCCACTCAGCCCTGTCTTCCCAGGCCTAGCCCATCCAACGTGCTCCCTGTGTACTAACCTGTTGGTCTGGAGGACCGTAGAGTAGCATGTACTGGGGGAGGACCCCATCCACAAGTTTCTCCAACTCCTGTGCAGTGAAGGCAGGGGCCCTTTCCCCAGATGCAGCAGCCATCGTCGCTTCCAGACCGAGGTCACAGCAGCACTAACAGTGTAGGTCCTCTCCTTTCGAAGGTCAGGTATCTAGTGATTGAAGAGATAGAAAATGGTGGTGACGTCCGCGGCGGTGACGTCCGCGGCAGGGCGCATCATCACCGCCAGCGCACCTGTTCATTGGCAATGCAGCATAGCGCTGCGCTCTACGACCGCCTACCGCGACGGTGTCCAACGCCAGCGCAGTTACCCCACAATTCCATTGTCCCAGTTTAGAGGTCAGGCAGCCGCCATTTCAGGGGCCCACATGGCTTCATTTACTACTGCGTCACACATACCGAGGCCTACACTCAAAACATTTCCCGGTTGGGTTAATTGTCTGTTGTAGTCTTGTGTGTGACTGTGGGTACATACCTGGAGGAATGGTGACAGTTTCTTCGCTGTTGTCCTTCTTAGGCACCGTCAGTTGGGACATATTGGAAGATGGCGGAATCCGCCGGTGTACCGACCGCTGGTGGACCTGTTGACAATGGAAGAGAGACATTTGATCGTGACCGGTTCGACCGTGCCACAATCCAGGAACTCTGTACCCAGTTGGAGCCAGACCTGATGTCACCAATCTGCCATCCGACTGGAATCCCCCCTGACGTTCAGGTGCTGTCAGTGCTCCATTTCCTTGCAAGTGGGTCATTTCAGACTACTGTGGCCATGGCATCAGGGATGTCTCAGCCTATGTTTTCCAACGTGTTGTCCAGAGTGTTGTCTGCCCTGCTGAAACACGTAAGGAGATACATCATTTTCCCTGAGGTGGAGGATTTGCCTACAGTCAAAGGTGACTTCTATGCCCTTGGACATATCCCGAACGTCATAGGTGCCATTGATGGGACCCATGTAGCTCTGGTCCCTCCCGCAGGAGTGAACAGGTATACAGGAACAGGAAGAGTTATCATTCCATGAATGTCCAGATGGTCTGTTTGGCAGACCAGTACATCTCGCAGGTAAATGCTATGTTCCCTGGCTCAGTGCATGACGCCTACATCCTGCGGAATAGCAGCATCCCTGATATGATGGGTCAACTCCAGAGGCACCGTGTATGGCTATTGGGGGACTCTGGTTACCCCAACCTGTCCTGGCTATTGACCCCAGTGAGGAATCCCAGGACCAGGGCAGAGGAACGGTACAATGAGGCCCATGGGCGGACTAGGAGGGTAATCGAACGCACCTTCGGCCTTCTTAAGGCCAGGTTCAGGTGCCTCCATATGACAGGTGGATCCCTATTCTACTCACCGAAGAAGGTGTGCGACATCATCGTCGCCTGCGCCATAATTTGGCATTGCGACGCCAGGTGCCTTTTCTGCAGGAGGATGATCCAGATGACGGTGTTGTGGCAGCTGTGGAGCCTGTGGAGCCTGTGGACAGTGATGAGGATGAAGCTGAGGAAGAAGAAAACGACAACAGGGATTCAGTCATACAGCAATAGCTCCAGTGACACACAGGTGAGAACATTTTCTGGTTTAACATTACATTAACTTTCACACGTCTACCTCTATCCTGTACCTACATTTCACTCACTATTTGTTAATTGAGTTGTACCCTTCCATTTCAGTTTCACAAGTGTGGTAACCTACGTGTCAACTGCATCTTTGAAGGGCTTGTGATGTGTGACATTGGTATGTTGGCCTTACAATGGGTAACACATTATGACACTGTAATTGATAATACAAAGTTCCAAATCATAGACTGACTCCAGATTTTTGTGTGTTTCTAGGGTGTTTATTTAAGTGCTCAAAAAATGAAGGGGGGTTGTAAACTGGTGATGGGGGATGGTGGAGGAATGTCCATGGCAGAGTCCAGTCTATTAGTCTCACAGGTGCACTGGCCATCTGGGCATTGGAAGTGGAGCTGGGGCAGTTCAAGTATGGACAGGGTGACAAAGTGGGACAGTGGGAGGACAATCAGGGTGGTCTCATTTCCTGGCGGGGGTCTTGCCATCTTGCTCTGTCCTGTTCCTGGATCTCAGAGACCGCTTGCGTGGTGGTTGTCCGTCTGCAGGGGGTGGGGTGCTAGTGTGGTGGTCCTGTGGCGGTGCCTCCTGTCCACTAGCGCCGGCGGAGGTGGTGGGCAGTTCATCGTCGTGGCTAGTGTCAGGGACCCCTTGGAGTGCCACGGTGTCCCTCAAGGTCTTTTGAATGTCCATCAGCACCCCTAAGATGGTGCCCAGGGTGGAGCCGATGGTCCTGAGCTCCTCCCTGAACCCCAAATACTGCTCCTCCTGCAGACGCAGGGTCTCCTGCAACTTGTCCAGGACCGTTGCCATTGTCTCCTGGGAGTGGTGGTATGCTCCCATGATGGAGGATAGGGCCTCGTGGAGAGTGGGTTCCCTTGGCCTGTCCTCCCTCTGTCGCACAGCAGCCCTCCCAGTTCCCCTATGTTCCTGTGCCTCCGTCCCCTGGACCGTGTGCCCACCACCACTGCCCCCAGGTCCCTGTTGTTGTTGGGGTGGTGGGTTACCCTGGGTGCCCTGTAGTGGTGGAAACACCGCTGATTGACCTGTCCTGTGTAGGGAGGTTTGGGCCCGCTGGGTGGGTGCTGCGCTGGTGTTACCAGAGGGTGGAAGCTCGGTGTTGGGCTGTGGCTGGGCAAGGGGAACCGACTGTCCTGAGGCCCACGATGGTCCGGGCTGGTCATCAAGATCCAGTGGGGCAGAGCTGCTGTCGTCACTGTGGGCCTCTTCTGTGGGTAGAGTGGTGTTGTCTGGACCCTCTGGTGTGGTGACGTTCCTTCGGGTTCCTGCAGGGGTATAAGAACATGATTATTGCATGTGTGTGTTTCATGGTGTGCAATGGGTGGGTGTGCGTGAACCCCAGTTTAGGCATTCCTGTGTGGGGGGCTTGTTTGATGATGGTTGGGGGGGTGTTCTGGGTATGTGCAGTGAGCATGCTTTGGTGAGGGGTGAGCATGCTTAGTTGTGTCATGCAGGGCTTGGTGTTGGGATGGGTGGTGGGTGTCATGGGTAGATTAGTGAGGATTTGGGGTGATAGGGGAGGGTATGAGGGTGGGGGTGTGTGATAGCATGCAGGTAGGGTAGGGGATGTGATAGTTAAGATTTGACTTACCAGTGTCCCATCCTCCACCGACTCCTACGAGGCCCTCAGGATGCATGATGGTCAAGACTTGATCCTCCCATGTTGTTAGTTGTGGGGGAGGAGGTGGAGGTCCGCCGCCAGTCTGCTGTACCGCAATGTTGTGCCTGGAGACCGTGGAACACACCTTCCCACGTAGGTCGTTCCACCTCTTCCTGATGTCCTCCCTATTTCTTGGATGCTGTCCCACAGCGTTGACCCTGTCGACTATTCTTTGCCATAGCTCCATCTTCCTGGCTATTGATGTGTGCTGCACCTGTGATCCAAATAGCTGTGGCTCTACCCGTAGGATTTCCTCCACCATGACCCTGAGCTCCTCCTCGGAGAAGCGGGGGTGTCTTTGGCATGACATGGGGTGGTGTGTGTGATGTGTGGGGTGGTGTATGTGTTGATGAGTGTGGTGAGTGTAGTAGTATGTGGTGTTTTGTGCGTGGATGTTGTGTGGGTGATGGTGTTGTGTGCCTCGGTGTGATGGGGTTGTCAATAGCTGTGCTCTATCTCTCGCCTTCTCTCAGAATTTTTGGTTGTATGGGTTTGTGGGTGATGTGGGTGTATATTTTATATTGTGTTGACTGTGTGGGAGTGCTGTGTGTATGTGTATCAGGTGTGTGTATTTTGAATTGTCCAATGTGGCGGTGTTTTGTATTTGTGTGTGTATTTTGAGCGCGGCGGTGTGTACCGCCAATGGAATACCGCAGCGTGGATTTGTGGGTCGTAATAGCATGGGCGTGTTTCTGTTGGCGTGTAGGTGGAGGATTTGTTTCCGCATGTTTATCGCTGACCTTTGGTGTGGCGGTGTTGTGTGGGTGTCTGCATTTCGGCGGATTCCGAGATGTGTGTCATAATAGCTGTGGTGGTCTACCACGGCCGCGGCGGTGTATTGGCGGTCTTCTGCACGGCGGTAAGCGCCTTATACCGCCAATGTTGTAATGACCCCCATAATGTGTCTTCATCACATTTGGACAATAACAGACTGTGACAGACAGCACTTTTCTTTCCCCATATAGTTTAGAAATAAAAATGTTTTGTTTGTTTCACTGCACAACTGGGCTATGTGTGTCTGACATTAGTGAGTGTGGTGACGGTTGCCACGTACCTGCCAAAGTATTGGGTTGCAATGTGGTTCCGTCTCTGTCTGCCTTGATTTGCAATGCTTCTATCCCCAGGCTGTCGGTGTGGTAGCTCTTGCTCCTCATCCTCCAAATCTGTGTCTTCAGGGGTGAGATGTAGCCCACGTCTGGTGGCAATGATGTGTAGGATTGCACAGGCGGCGACAATCTTGAATGCTGTTTCTGGGGCATACTGGAGTGCATCTCCACTTTTGTGGAGGCACCTGAATCTTGCCTTTAACATGCCAAATGTCCTCTTGATGACAGTTCTGGTCAGCCGATGGGCACTGTTATAACACCTATCATTCTCATTGCCAGGTGTTAGGTACGGGGTGAGTATCCATGGTCTTAGAGCATATGCACTGTCACCTGTTTGACAAAAATAAGCAATGTTAGCAGGGCGTGAATGGTTTCCACAGTGACCTGTATGTAAGGCTTCAGGGTGTAGTCAGCAATACTGAACGGATATCCGTCTCCAAACTCCCCACGTTCTAGGCGTTGGTGTATCCCACTGTGCCTGAATATGTATGAGTCATGTGTTCGCCCTGGAAATTTTAGCTACAATGTCAGTAATGACATTATGGGCGTCACATACCACCTGGATGTTTAGTGAGTGGGTACATTTCCTATTGTGGAACACATATTCCAGATTTGCAGGAGGGCAGATTTGTATATGTGTCCCGTCCACTCACCCTATTACATGGGTGAAGTTGGCAATTCTGTAGAAGTCCAACTTGGTTCTGTTAATTTCTGCCTCATTTCTGGGTAGGTATATATATCTGGACATGTGTGTGTGAGTACGGCATCTAGGAATGATCTGAAGAATCGTGAGAGTGAACTCTGGAAAACCCCACCTGCAACAGCATTCACCCCCTGATAGCTACCCGAGGCCAAGAGGTGCAGTGAGCATAGCACTTGCACATGTGTAGGGATGGCGCTGCTGCGCATTATCTGTCGTTCAAGCTGCGGATTAAGTAATTCAATTAATTCTAAAATTGCTGCACTGCTCAGTCTATACTTGTCATATATCTCCTCCTCAGTTTGTTGGAATAGTGTCTGCCTGGTTCGGTATATCCTCGCCTGTCTCTGCCTCCTCCTCCTCCTCTGCTGGGTGGCGTGGACTCTCCTCCTCCATGATATCACATACAGTTCAGCCATTTTGAGTAACCCAGATGCCTTCTGGGTCTCCTTTTATACTTTGGTTCAGGTACCACCTGCTCTGAATCAGTGTTAATTTGGATGTGCAAAATGGGCCTTTTGGACTAGTCGCAATTTGCGACTGGCTTTTGCATATGGTTTGCGACTCGCAAATTGCGACTTCCTATTTGCGGGTCGCAAAATAAGGTTGCAAATTTTGCGAGTCGGTAATGGCTCGCATCGCTATTTGCACATATTTGGAAATGGGATTTTTGCATTTCAGATTTTGCGAAGTCGCAAATAGCGATTCGGGCCATTTGCGACTCGCAAATGTTTGCTACATCTGGCCCTTACTGTCCAGGTAGACAGATGGGTAAAACTACAGATATCCTTGGCGGGCTGAATATCACTCCTTAAAATGGTGGTTCTCCCACAATTTATATATCTGTTTCTAAACATTCCAATCCTGCTTACCAATTCCTTTTTTGCTACGCTCCGTAGCCTGACTACCCCATCTTATATGGGCTGATCATCATCCACGCATTCGCTGGGTGGTCCTGACTCTTCTGTATGAGCACGGTGGATTTGGTGTTCCGCACTTCCAGCTCTATTACTTTGTGGCACAGTGCCACTACACATATCATTGATATCATCCGGATTCTCATCTCCCGGAAAGAGACCTTTCTGTCCCTTTTCCACTGAATACCCTCCTGCCTGAGGGTGCCCCGTTACATAGCAGCGATATTCAAACTCTCTCTACCACCAGATGGGCATGGTGCAAGCTTATTGTGTGCTTCACTGCAACACGCTTTATTCTCCTGCCTTGGCACTCATAGCTAATTCATTTATTTCCATCACTCAAGAGACACTGGTCTAGCACACACTGCGCACTCTCCATCTGGATACCTTTGGGGATGTTTTCCCGGATGATCACATATTCTCACGCACCACAAACATTCACTGATCCCACTCACCAACCCATACTGCCTTACACCCACTCACCAACCCATACAGACACTCATTCACCCACACACAGACTCAAACAGCAACTCACACACACACACACTCACAGACCCATACAACCACTCACACACCCACATACAGGCTCATACAGCCACTCACACACCCACTCACAGACCCATGCATCTACTCACACACCAACTCACAAATCCAGTGACACACTCACACACCCACTTACACATCCACAGTAGCACTCACACACCCATTCACACAACCATCCAGACTCTGATGCACCCACTGAAAGAAACCCACACAGACACTCACAAACTCACTCACACACTCACAGAGAGACTCACACACCCAATGACACCCAATGATAGACCCATACAGACTCTCACATACCTATTTACACACCAGTACAGCCATTACCACACTCTCTCCCATACCCATTTTGCCGGTTATATGCGTCACGTATTAATGCCCTGATTTATACTTTTTTTGTGGTGCATTTGAAAGCAGCACAAACTTACAAAATAAAGTTGTATTATGTAAGTTTAATCCGCGTTTGCGTCAAAAAATTATGCAAATGTGCCACAAAAAAAGGATAGATCAGGGCCTAAATGTGTTGTTGTTTGACATGAAGGCTTTTGGTTGGAAACGGATCCAGAGATCTGTGGAGTCAAAACATGTTGCTCTTTTCTGTTAAATGTGTGCTTTTCATTTCCTGACAGGTGCACGGATCTGAGTGTGATGTGGGTGATGTGTGGGAGAGACATGTTGTATTTAAGTTTCATGTAACATCAGTAAAAAATGTTTAATTTTAATTAAATCAAAACAGGACCTCACATATGAGAAATGGGAGGGTAGCAGAGATTATTTGCAGTAATATTAGTGATCAGCTGCTGTGTTAAATATTAAAAACAAATCACTATCAGTTGATATTCGGTATAAACCAATTTTGAATTTCGGGTTTTTCTGTGGACTGTGACTGGAAGCCTGTGCATGCTCTCTCCAGCCCGATAACGCAGTGCCGGGCTGGAGAGAGCCCACTGCACAAGTGTGTTTGGCTGGCCTGAGTCGGCCAGCCAAACATACATGCGCAGTGAGGGGGAGAGAGTTTATTATTGTTTTTTGGTAAAAGGTTTGCAACTGCTGCTGCTGGTGGGGGGAGTGATGTTCCTCCACCCTTATGGAGGAGCCCCCCTGACTAGCACAAAAGGAACATACGGTGACGTAATGAAGCTTGAAGGGGCCCCCTTTAGGTACATAAGGGGGGCCTGACCCAGTCAGGAGCTCCCAGGCCAGGGGCTCGCCGGCAATGCAGAGTGTACAGTGCTGAGGGCCCCCCGAGAAGCTCACCCCCTCCCCTGCCCCGCAGAGGCTGTTGTTGTGCCAGTGAGAACATACTCTGGGCTCCAGTAGAAGTTTTGGAAGCTCACACTTCTGAAGTAAACAGCCGGGTTACGCACATCTGTTCAATGATGAGCTATTTTTTTAACCAATAAATCCCCTTGGCCAAAATGCAGAATGATTCTACAGAAAATATTGTTTTAACCCACTTGAACGTTGCTTGTTTTTAAAAGTTTTTTTTGTCTTTTTTACTATTTCCTAGCTTGTAATTTTTTGTGTTCTTACATGACAATAGTGCCATGGATGTTCCGTTTTCATTTAACAGTAGAGCCGACCCGCATTTCAGTATCTCTACTATATGACAACCACCTTCATCAGGGCACTTTCAGGAAAAAAACACTGCAAGATAGGCTATGGGGGCAGTTTTCTTCTTTAGTACCAAGATGAATATAAGATAGTTATAATACCATCTCCCTCTCAGTACAATAAACCGAATGTCTACGATGAATATAATGGCAATAACTTCTACTGACTGGATAAGTCATGAGGCGGATTCCAGACCCGTTGATCAACACACCAAATGCTATCAAACTTGGTTCAATGATTACAAAACCTTCTTCAAAATGAAGATGACCAGCATAAACAGGATATCCCTTCTGGTTCATGACTGGTGTCTCGGGAGCAACCGATGATAATAGGGCCCAGACCACTTCTTCCTTCACAAAGAACTTTCCAAATGCAAATGATAAAAAGGGGTCATTATGTCAGAATGGGTGAGGCAGAGCTGTTCTCTGCCCCCACTTACATTTCAAAGGCCTGCCTCCAGAACACTCACAAAGGAGCATGATGTCAGAAAATTGTCACCCTAGGCCACATGAGCTTGGGCAGGGGAAGGAAGTACATTTCCAGAACCAGATGTGGGGAGTAGCCTAAATATTTTCTCCTCATCAAAATGAAAGACTTGCAACAGGAATAAATATTGACCCTCAGAACAAGTCTTCACTACACTCCTGGACTTGTGGAGGACACACAGGAGAACTGCATTGCACAGCATAGGACTGCTCTGTGGATTGAAGCCTGTTTTCTATCTTAGCGGACTGCCCTGCTGCTTCTGCTTGCCTTGCAGCTTGAACCCAGGATTAATAGATTTACTCCAAGGTCTAGTTTGCTGGCCTCCTGTGTGAGCTACAAGAACATAAGCTCCAGAGACCTTGAACCCTGAACCTGTACTCTTCTGGAGTGCGTCCTGGACTCCTGACCCCCCAAGTGGTGCCCATCCAGTCCTAGATGCTTGGTTGTGGTGTTGAAGGTGCTGCTCCTGACTAATCCTAAAAGTTGGGTTTTACCAAAGTTTCCACCAAAACGTGGTCTGAGACCTGACAGAAGACTGGAACCTACCTGCTTGCCGATCTATCCAAGGTGCAGGACCAGTCGGCCTGACTTTGTGAGTGCTGCCACTACATTCTTCTCTGCAGCAGCAAATCCTGTTCCGCAGGTCTTTGAGCAACAGTATCCAGCCTCATCGAGACCTCGTTGGATAAAGCCTGCAGATTCATCCTGCTGGAAATTTTCAACTTTTTTAAAGAGACTTTAAAGTCCAAACATAGACATCTTCACTGCAAGTTCATGCAGCATCTACCTGACAATTACATCTCCTACTTAGAGGCCAGACACCATCCACTGTGAGTATCTAAACTGTCCTCAATCTCGTTCAGCCATAACCTTTGCCTTTGCCCCAGCCTCACGTGAGCTTGGTGCTTTGATCTTTTAGGCACTAGTTTTTACTAACAAGTTTACAAAATAATAACTCTATTTCTACTAATTGGATATATATTGTTTTAGTGTCAAACTATTATATATATTGTTTTAATTGGTGTGTGATTTTTACTTCCTGGTTTTGTGTCCAGCTACTAGAGGATTACGCACAAGTTATGTATTGACTTTGATGGTTAACCCTGACAGGGATTGTGGTTGTTGCTTGTGAAAAGTCTACACCCACTTTAATCAACAACTCAATTTTCAACACGGACATTTCATTAACTAGGGCTAATCTTCCAGGAAGCTAGCAGCATGTACTCTTAATGGCTGCTTATCCACCAAACTCTTCCCTGCTGCAGGAAGTCATGATCAGCGAGACCTGTGAGGAACAGTATCTGGACTCGTCCAGCTCTCCTTGGGTACAACCTGCAGCCTTGTCCTGCTGGAAATTTTTGACTTCTTTAAAGTGACTAAGTGTGAAAGTTGGAATCTTCACCATGACATCACCCAGAGGCTCCCCAACAACAACAATTCATGCTCAAACACCACCGGCCACCTAGCCCCGCTGAACTTTACCTTCTTAGAAACTTTTCTTTAAAATGTCATCTGAGTCCAAAGGTAAGCCAAGACTAGGCCAAATTCACCTCATGTTTCTGAAGCATCACAGTCAACTATAACTATTGACTTTGCCCCAGTCTCTTGCAATTAAATGCCCGCTGCTGGCACTTTGCTTTTTTAAGTGCTAATTATTAATAAAAAACATATAATTCACAACTCCGGTTCTACTGACTAGTTTGAATTTGTTTTGGTGTCATTTTTCATTTTATTTAGTACACTTTACTCTATATATCTGGAGTGGGATATTTATATAAATTGGAGTGGGATATTTCTTGTGTTGTGCTTTTTACTTTATTTACTTTGCCTCTAAATTACACCTCACTGCTTTTGTGCCAAACTACCAGAGGTTTAAGCACAGGATAATTCAGGTACTTCTGTGCTTCACCCCAACAAGGATTGTGTTTATTGCTTGAGAAGGGTTTCAACTTTCTCAGCCAATAATCCAATTTCTTACATGTGTGATGAAGCAGCATACCTGTTTGCATTTTAATAGTGATCAAAGCCTTTTTACCTATGTCACTGGAGTGGTGCCTATCAGCCAGCTTATATAAAGTTACGAGGCTGTGTACTTAACTCAGTCTTGGCCTACATGATGTTTGTATGTAGCTCTATATAGTGTGTGATGCTTGCATATCCATGCTATGTTGTTGTGAGTTTCTCTGTGGTACATATCTTGAGAGACTGTACGTTCAGTTTTGGAAGCCAGGCCCTGGAAAGGCTAGCTTGGGAGAGGAATGGAACCCCTAGACCTCAGATGTGGATTGCTGATATTCCTGAGGGCTAGGGTGGGTCACACACACTGAAGAGAGAGGAGCAGGATTATCTTTGTGCACATCAAAGTTCCCTTTGATTCAAAGAAGAGTTTCTGGTCAATGGGGTCTGGGCTCATTGGTAGGCAAGATAAGCGGTCTGAAGAGAATGGCACCTTAAATCCACAGGAATCATAAAAAGGGACTGCTTTGGCCTCTGAACATTTGTCAGGCATAATTCAGCTGAGACTCAAAGCCAGGTGTGATCCCTGGTTACTCCCTTGGCCTGTGTTGTGGGTCACTTTGAACTGCAGACACTCTTGATGTGGCACAATGTCGCTTTGATAGAGGACAGGACAGAGGAGAGGGTACTTCAAAGTAGTCAATGCCCACCACCCGAATTTCAAAGGGCCAGACACTAAATCTCATATGGTTCATCAGTGCTGTTCATCATCGGGGAAAGAAAATCACCAAGTCTTCAAACTGATGGAATCAAGACTAGGAACCAAGATCTTGTCATCTCCTTGTTGGGTGAGGGGCCATCACCTAGGAAGTCAAAATCACTTCACCGCAGACTGGAGTACCAGTGGTCTGCCTGCCTTCCAACACCAGCAGACCCTGTGAGAAGGAGTAGGGGGCTTGGAGGGATCGAGTCCCAGAAGACATCCTGTTGAATGGATCTCAGTGATAAAAGTGTGAAATGTTCTGTCTAGTTGGAACCATTGTGATCGTGCTGGTTGTCCTCCCTTTAGATGAATGTGGGTAACTCTTGTATACCAGGTGACAGCCACAGTGAAGAAAGGGGCTGCCTCTCTGGAAAATCATGCAAAGAGGATTTATGTTGAAGGATCGACCAGAAGGGACCTAATGTAGAAGCCACCACCAATGGTAATACTTAGCGAATGCCAAGCCACTGAGGGGCTTTTAGAGACTTAGGCGGCCCTGCCACATCATTGAGAAAAACCCATGCGACCACAAGTTCATCCAAAATCAGGAGACTGGAACCTGCAAAGACATGCCTCAATCCTCATGCACTCGCCGACTGCCTTCGGGTCGGGTAAGACAGTTTGAGGCCTTGCGGCCTCCCTGTTACTTTTACAAACTTGCCTAAGTTGACGAGAACAAGATGTTGTTGCATAGTAACTAGAGTAGGCCACACCTAAGGGTCACCTTCATTATCGAACAGTGAATAACCAGAGCCACCATAAAGGTAGACGGCGGTGGATTTGGGGCACTTCCGAGGACACTTCTAGAGTATTGACTTTGAGAGACTGTGGTATGGTAATATTTAGCATGTAGTTTAAACTTTGTGTCCTTATATTAAATACTACTTTTATCACAAAAGTCTGTTTTTGACTGAACAGTCAGCTTATTGTAGTTACTGTTTGTGGTTTGAGTATTGTGCTTGCACATGCATTTATTTATCTTCTCCCGAAGAGACTCGGATTGCTCGACCTGCGCTATCACTGAGAGTCAAGTGCTGATGGGGAAGTACTTGGCCCATTGTATGTAGGGCCCTGGAAGTGCATCAGTAGAGGCCAGAAGCCCCAAAGTTTGGACCCGTCTCCTCTGCTTTTCCAGTGCCTTTTAAGCGGGATTCAGACAGAGGTCAATTTCACATTCACCATGAATTGGGAGTTACACCAGCCCTGTGCTGGAGTGAATACATTTCAGACCATTTCCTGAATGGAAAAGTGTCAGATTGAAGCTAGAGAAGGTATATAAATGTGCATGTTTGTGGGTATTGCCATTTTTGCAAGTCAAACAATCCAATAGAATAACCATTTCTCACCTCATAAGTAGGATTGACTATGACAACTTTACCCTCATAAATGGGTTTACACATCATAGGAATCCCTTTGTGAATTCATGTAAGGTCAGGTGTTAAAATTTAAATTCAGACTTAAGTTTAATTTATAACCAAATTTACATTTTGAATGTGCCCTATGCATGCCAGGCTATCAGTATTTGAATGCAAAATAAAATCCAGGACTGAGAGAGCAAATCACACTTGACATGAGGTCTCTTGTCTACAGGCAGCAATGCATGCTATGGAGACTAGCACAGGGCTGCTTAACCTACACTGCTGGCTCGGATTCCCTTTCCTTGTTGTCCAACTTTTCACTGAGATCCTGATAACCCGTCCCACAGTTCAAGGCAGGAGCTGCAAAATGTTTATAGTAAAAACACAATAAGCAAAGTTTATTATGATTTTACTGTAAAAGTGGGTGGGGCCACAGGTGTGATGGGGACCAAGGGGCAGTGCGCAGCACTCCCCCTCAGTGCGCATGTATGTTTGGCTCTCCGTCTTGGGCTGGCCAAACACACATGCGCAGTAGGCTGTCTCCAGTCAAGCAAAACAGTTGCCAGGTTGGAGAAAGCATGCATAGGCTCCCAGTTGCCTGGGATCACCCTGGCTGGGCGCTCCCACCCAATCCTGACACTTCTCTGAGCAGCATCAGGATTGGCCGCAGAGCAGACTGGGAGCCTGTGCCTGCTGCGACGGAGTGGAGCAGAGTGGATGGAGCATTGCGGCGCGGGAAAAAGGTAAGTTATATTTTTATTCTTGTTTTTTTTTTGGGTTCCCCCGGCCTCCCCTCCATGCGCTGCGCCACCCCGCCCCTTTTCCCTCCCCCGAGCCCCGCCTGCTCAAAGGTACTGTTCATAGACACTGCTGTTTGGAGTTAAGATTATGGGGAAGATTTAACAGCCCCTAGTGCCACCAGAGCGTCACTTTTCATAATGTTCTAGTGGTGCTAACCACTGCTCCATATTTACAAGGAGGTGTACACCACTTTTGAGGCGTTACACTGCCTTGTAAATATGGGCCTCTCCAACGCAGTTTTCTGCTTCAGATAAGTATGCAATGGGTGTTGCAGTGGGCATTCCACTGAAGCACCAATTGCTTTTAACGCTGCCTCACATTTATGAGTTGTCGTAAACCTAAGAGAGCGCCAAATACTAGCGCCATCCCAGGGGTGGCATTAGCAAGGCAAAAAAGGAGGAATGCTTTTATTCCTCCTTGATGTTTGCTTTTTCTATGTGTGCTGCATTCTGCAGCACACATAGTAGAAGCAAATGCCATGGATGATTGCTATTTTCAGAAAGGTGTCCCTTCCTGCACATAAACAATCATTCTGAAATAACACTTTGGTACTTCTATGTGTCCTGCATTTTGCAGCACACATAGACATGCCAAATCGCCATAATAGATTGTTTATGTGCAGGAAGGGACACATCCCTACACATAAACAATCTATCCCCTCAATACAGACACTCTTGCAGTATGGTGCAGCATACACCACCCATCCCGTGGCTGGAAATTCGATGCAGTGCCTGGCTCGAGGCTGGAGAAATGATGCAACACCTCTTCTCAGCGTGGACTCTTCACACTGCATATAGGAAATTTCCATACACGGATCCTGGGCGTCAAAATCTGCCAAGATCACTGCACAGACCTGAGGCTGCGCCCCCCGAAATCGACACACGGCCTCCCTTGAAAGTAAAGAATCAACGCACGGCCTCACTTGCAAGTAAGGAATCGATGCATTGCTTGCTTTTCCGATGCACTCTCGCCCGTGATAGCGCGTCCAGTCTTTATAAATTACTTGGACACGCCGGAGGTCGGTGAACCTTTTAACCGAGTTGGGTTCTCCTCAACCAAGAATAGTCGGATCACTTGAACCAATAATCATTGATCATTATAATCAATATCCAATACTCAATTGATAGTTCAAACAACACATTTAAGAATCAATAACAATCAGTATTTGACACAACATGACCTTTCAGTCATGAATAACCACACCAGTTTATTAAAAGTTAATGAGTTTATTTCCCTATATTAACAAAGCTAGCACGATATAAGTAAGTCTCAAAATCAAATGCTATACATATACGAACATTACTAGCTGTCCATAGCGACGGAAGAAACGCAATCTATGCAAAATCTGGATTATAATGCACTCAGTTATAGCAATACAAATCACTAGTATAAGCAACTGAATTTGACTAATTGCATACATCGGTCAGCATAACAAGATTTCAATTTAGCATGGTGCATCAGATGAATACCTCGACTAGCCTCTAATTAGCATCAGCATGTGGGCTTCATGCAAAACGAATTTAGTCAACACAAATTTAGAAAACTTCTAGCTTGGGCCCTATCAAAATAAGCAGTTGGTACCTAGGAAGGAAAACACAATGCATAATACAATTATCCTTTCATATTTACCAAATACAATCAGCATTCAAGGAAAAGTCTTCGTCCTTCAGGTATCGGTTCGATCAGCATGGGGCAGATTTCAAAGGGGCAAAGTTA
Organism: Pleurodeles waltl; assembly: GCF_031143425.1. Lineage (NCBI taxonomy): Eukaryota > Metazoa > Chordata > Amphibia > Caudata > Salamandridae > Pleurodeles > Pleurodeles waltl. The sequence continues at coordinate 1,000,175,444 of NC_090450.1, read as the reverse complement.
AAACAAGTTTCCTTGCAGCAGCAAGGAGAGTGGGGCAAAAGTCACTGCATGGACAGGACGGGGGCAAAATTAAAGTTAAAGTCTCTAGGGTGAGAATTCTTTAAAGACTCTTTCTCTGCGACAGAGAAAAGGCATTAAAGGGTTCGTTCTAAAATGGCGTCTTGAATCATGCTTTAAAATGGCATCGTGGAAAATGGCTGACTTCTCTTTGTCCGGTGGGTTTAAGTAAGAAACATTCCAAATTCTTCAGGGTCTTCCATTGGACGGTTCATAGGGTAGCTTTTTTTTGACCAATGAATAGTGTCTTTCTCCTAGTACTCATTTATGCATAAGGTGTCCTTGGGGCCTTGGAACACAAGTTGCAACAAAGTTTGCCAATTAATTCTATATCAGAGCTTTTATTGTCTGCACCTGCAGAGGCTGACCTTGCTTCAAAGGGGATGAAGCTAGCCTAGCACGAAACCTTGAGATAAGTGTATTAGTCATCTCTACTGGAAAAATACAACCTTAAATCTTAAAGTAAAATAATATGTCTTTGTTAATACAAGAGAAAACCACGCAGTTAAATTTGAGACCAGGCAACTAGGCCAAAGGCTCTGCTAAATTTAAGCTAAGCATAAAACAGTTTCAACAAGAAAATCATAGAATACATTTTGCAATTATGACGGATTACTACATTGTCAATTCTTCATGATTAATTAAGCTTGTTTATAATAATGGCGAACTACCTCGTGGGCACAATCTCCCACGTACATTATTTTCCTTTGCTAAAATCACACTACCTTATACGATTTTGTTACATGATATTTGAATATTTGTTAGTCTTTTTTTTTTTTCTGCATCATCAATTGTGAGGCTTTATTTTTGACGCATACCAGGTACTTTGTGCTAAAACAACACATCCGATGATTTCTATGGATTAAGACTTCTCCATTGATTTCTATGGATTAAGACTCTTTTGACTTTAAAAATTCATATATTTGCTTGTGTATGTTGGATTTTTGCCTTTTGGGTCTCGTTTTAGATAAATATTGGCTATTTTTCTAAACTGGTGTGGATCATTTTGTGATGTGGTCACTGTGTTACTGTGTGTGTTGCTACAAATAATTTACACATTGCCTCTGAGATTAGCCTGACTGCTTGTGCCAAGCTACCAAGGGGGTGAGCTGTGTATTTCCCTTACCCTGACTAGAGTGAGGGTCCCTTCTTGGACAGGGTGCAGACTGACTGCCAACAAGAGACCCCGTTTGTAACACAACTGTACAAAATGTGTAATGAAAAGAACACAGCTGTGTGAGCTTGCCTGACATGGGACATTGTGAGATCCATGGATAGGAGGTTGGAAAAGAGTGTATAAATGTGTTTTGCTACTAATCAGTCTGTTCTCTTATAGTCTGAGACTAAGGGCCAGATGTAGCAAACAAAAAATTTGCGACTCGCAATTTGCGAGTTGGTGCGACTCGCAAAATGCGAGTCGCAAATCGAAATGCAGGTAAAATAACAGTGCTGAAATAGCGACTCGCACCCGGAGTCGCAACGCAGTATGCGAGTCCGCCGATTGCGAGGTCGCTTTTTGCGACGTGCAAAAAACTAACTCGCAATTTGCGAGTGGGTGTCGCAAATTGCGAGTTGCATGTAAATTCATTACAGGTGCTGCAGAACACTCCAGAAACCACTCCAGAACACTCTGGAAACACTTCCTGGTACATGATGATGACATCACAGCCAGGAAGTTTACTAATACACCTGGGAGGAGGGAGGACCACACCCTTTTATAACTGCTGAACTGCACACAGGAGAAACAGCAGCTGCCATGGAAGGAACTCCAAGGAAGAGAAAACCGAAGTTCTCAGAGAGGGAGCTGGAGGTGCTGACAGACGAATGCTGTCAGCACTATGACAAATTATTTGGGAAGGCAGCCCTAAATGTGCCAGAAGCCACCAAGAGACAGCTGTGGCAGGACATCCATGACAAAATCAATTCCCTGGGGGTGAGCCACAGGAGTGTTGATGACATCAAAAAAAGGTGGTATGACCTCCGCTCCCGGACCAAGGAGAGGGTGGTTGAAAGGCTCCGGGAGATGAGAGGCACAGGAGGGGACCATCGTCAGTGCCACCACCCACACCCCTGGAAGAAAGGGTGGAGGAAACCCTGGAGCAGGAGGCAGTATCAGGATTTGGGGACCTGGACACCTCAGAGCCCAGCACATCAACCGGTGAGTACCATGTGACATGCCTGTACCCCTATCAATGCCATACCCCCACCCACCATGTACACAGGGGCATGCTCAACCAAGATAGCTCCATTTCAGGGTAGCAAACACCAGAATGATGCATTATGGGAAATGTAGTCAAGTAGGCAGTTCATAGGCAATTGTTTATTAGGAAGTTTGCAACAGATAGTAGACACTGACAGTCTGTTCCCCATGTCCCACAGATCTCCCACAAGACACCAACACAACTCAAATCAGCCAGCCCCATGAGGACACCTCAGGACCCACCAGCACTCCCACCTGCACAGCCAACATCATCCCTGCAGTATCCACACCTGCTGCAACTGTGTCCCAGGAGGCTGCGCCAGCAACAGGCAGGAGTGAGACAGTGGAACACACAGGGCAGCCACCGCTGCGCAGGCGACGCAGGTCCAGGACATCAGGGCTGCAGTCTGCATCCGGCCAACAACCTCCCAGCACCAGTGAGGCACAGCTGCTGCGTGGTCAGCGCTTACAAAATAACATTTTAGGGAGGATTAGTGGTGTGCTGCACCGCTTCGTGCGCACTAACAAGGCCAGCATGCAGCAACTGAACTCCAGGATGGACATGATAGTGACAAACACTGGGGACCTTGCCCTAGCCATGAGGAAACTGGCGGCAGGACTACTGGCCCAGGCCGAGGGTGGGCGGCGCAGGGACCGTCAGCTCCTGCACAGACTAGACAGGATGGCCACATCCATCGGCAGGCTCGCCATGAACACCACAGGCCTGTCGAGGAGGACAGTTGGCCTCCAGGTCGAAATGGGCCATTTCGCAGGGGATGTGGCAAGAGGCCTGGGACGTCTCACCCACGTCATAGACTTAATGGAGGCACAGCATCTGTCTAGGGGCACAGGAGAAACACCCCAGGACAGTGAGGAGGGCTCTACAGTGAGCAGTGTCTCTGCCACTGACAATAGGGTGCTCAGGAGTACCAGGCAGAGCACAGCAGAAGCACCAGGGACCAGCCAGGCTGGCAGGAGGCGCAGAAGGACATAGAGATTACCCTGGTCCTGTTGAAGTGGCACATGACGTCAATGTGCCACATGCCTGGTTTGCATTTTCATGCCCATGAACATTCATTACTTGTATATAGTTCTATTTGTGCACTAATTAAATAGTTTTTTTTGTTCCACTTAACAAATGGTGTTTTTGGTCAATAGGTGAGTATGGTTGGAGTTGACACGTACCTTCCAAAGTATTGGCTTGCGATGTGTTCCCGTCTCAGTCTGCCTTGATTAGCTATAATCCGATCCCCATGATGGCGATGTGGTTGCTCTTGCTCTTCATCATCAGGATCTGGGTCTGCAGGGGTGAGAGGTAGCCCACGTCGGGTGGCTATGTTGTGGAGGATGGCGCATGCGACCACAATTTTGAATGCTGTAATGGGGGTATACTGGAGGGCACCTCCACTGCGGTGGAGGCATCTGAATCTTGCTTTCAGGAGTCCAAAGGTGCGCTCGATAAGGTTCCTGGTCCTCTTATGTGCATTGTTGTATTGCCTCTCACATTCATTGCTGGGTGTTAAAAACGGCGTCATGATCCATGACCTTAGAGCATATGCACTGTCACCTGTTGGGCACAAAAAGTACACTGTTAGGAAGTCCTGGTTGGTGTGCACAGTGACCTGTGTGTATGTCTGCAAGGTGTCTGTAGCTCTACCTAGGGGGTATCCGTCTCCAAATTCCCCACGTTCCAGGCGTTGATGTATCCCACTATGCCTAAAAATGTATGAGTCATGGGTACTGCCTGGAAACTTAGCTACAATGTCAGTGATGACATAATGGGCGTCACAAACAACCTGAATATTCAGTGAGTGGGTACACTTTCTGTTGCGGAAAAGATATTCCAGGTTTCCAGGGGGGCATATTTGAATATGTGTCCCATCTACACATCCTATGACATGGGGAAAGTTGGCAATGCGGTAAAAGTCCAGCTTGGTGCTGTTTATTTCTGCCTCATTCCTTGGTAGGTATATGAATCATGCCATGTGTGTGACTAAGGCATCTAGGAAGGCCCTGAGGAACCTGGACACTGCACTTTGGGATACCCCACCTGCCACAGCAATGACCCCCTGATAGCTCCCTGAGGCCAAGAGGTGCAGTGAGCATAGCACTTGCACATGCGTAGGGATGGCGCAGCCACGCAGAGTCTTGTGTTCTAGCTGTGGTTTTAGTAAATCTATTAATTCTAGAATGGCTGCGCTGCTATGGCAGTATTTATCATAGATCTCCTCTTCAGTTTGCTGGAAAAGGGTCTGCCTTGTTCTATATATCTTCTCCTGTCTGTGGTCCCTCCTCCTCCTCTGCTGGGCTGCATGGACTCTCCTTCTCACTGCTATCAGGTATACCTCCACCATCTCGGGTAACCCAGATGCCTTCTGGGTCTCCTTTTATACTTTGGTAATGGTTACCACCTGCTCTGAGTTAGTGGTAAATGGGACATGCAAACTGGGCTTTTTGCGAATAGTCGCAATTTGCGAGTTGCAATTGCATAAGCTTTGCGACTCGCAAATTGCGACTTGCTAATTGCGGGTCGCAAAATGGGGTCGCAAATTTTGCGAGTCGCAAACGGCTCGCATCGCTTTTTGCAAGTCGGAAATGGTTTTTTTTAATCCCATTTCCGATTTTGCACAGTCGCAAATAGCGATTCGGGCCATTTGCGACTCGCAAAAGTTTGCTACATCTGGCCCCAAGAAAGAACCTGTCTCTACTCGCTCTTTATATTGTTGATTGGATACCCATAATGGCACTTCAAACAGCTTCCTATGGTGAGGTTACACTCTGTGTCAGCACTGCAAGGTCCTTACAGAAACTGGGCCAAGTTTCCATGTCAATAGTACACTACATCTCAAGCTGTAGATTTGGTGAGCATAGACAGGCATGATTAAAACATATGATGATAATGAGAACATATGATCACAAGTGGTTCTAAACCATAAATGCATCAGCCCTCACTACTTCAGTGCACCAGGCTGACTTCCATGATGCAATTTTAGAAGATTACTACACCCACCAGAGCCACAAGGTACCTGAATCTTTCTCTTTTATAACATTTCATCACTTTAGATTTGTTTCATTGACAGTGATGGTCCAGTAACCTTTGCAGAATGTGGGTACTTTTATGGTTCTGGGGCCCACGCTGACCAGAGTCAAAGTGGCTTTTTGACATTGTTTTCAAATTCAGAGACATTTCAAGGCAGGGGCAAAGTGGGCTCTGGCCCAGGGCTCCAGCCTTTCAGGATACCCTCCCAATGTATCTATCACCACCCCACCACCCCACCCCCAATACAGCCAACTCTGTCCTTCGGAGAGTCTTGGCCTGATGACCTTGAATCATTATTAAACAAATTGTTTTAATAACGTTCTCCTTTAATTTATTATATGCTATTGGGTGATGTATGGGAGTCTGTAACAGACATTTTGCAGAGAGATGTTTATACTTTTCAGGACCATCCAACATCCATAAACAAAGTTTCATTTAGATCAAAACACTACCTCAAACATGGAAAATGGACAGGGGTCACAAAGAGTATTTGCAATAAATTTATAGAGCTGCTGTTGCATTATAATACTGAAAATATACGTCAGTGTCCCTTAATATTAGATTTAAACACATTAAGAATTTGGACAAGTTTGTCTGTGCACTGTCAGTGACCTGGCCAAAGAGGGCATGAAAGGGCTGACACTGGATCATAAATTCCAAGCTGTTCTGATCAGGGCCCCCCAAGTTACTTTTGGACCAGGGACCCTGAAATTCTTAAAGTGTCCCTGTTCAAATTGTGTTCCATCGTGTAGCTGATGAAGAACAGGAGTGACAGACTCTGGGGTGGAGTTGGAGAGAAACGTCAGGGATCGTCCCACCTCAATGCAATTCAGAGACTTCATGTTTGTTATGTGGGTCTTGCTGGTTCATGGGTATGTTTCAGTTCCTTCCCCTGTTTCAGCCTGTTCTGATTTGCTTTCAGTTCACACATTTGGTTCCTTCTGTTTTATTTTGTATTTGCTTATTCCTTTGCCTTTTTGTATGTTTTCTTTCTTCCTGACATACTTCTTTTGTTCTTTGGGTATTTATTGAAGAAGGGGATGTGTGGGGTCTTTCCTGGGGTTCTGCATGTCCCTAGCACTTCTCTCTGGAATGTTGAGCTTTGTGTGGCAACATTCTGAAGAGGGGTGCCATGCCAGGGGAGGTTCTGGTGATTGTTGTGCATGGCCAACATTTAATACAAGTTTCTCTTACCCACTATGCAATCCCCGTGCAGCTTCTCCATCCCTTCAACTTATATTCCAGACTGTGCCTCAGTAAATCTGGGAGAACGGGGCCAGAGTCAGTCACATGACAATCTATGGGCTGAGGCAATGTCAGTCACATCCCAGGCTCTCTTCACTTAAGTTGATCTAACTCAGAATGAATGGACTATAAAAGGCAACAAAACTTTGGAAAGTCTCCTGGTTGAAACTGGGTCTACATTTCTAATTGGAAGCACTCCATTGCCCTGGGGGTTCAACCAACAGATATCAAGCTACAGATAGGTTGAATTAATTCATCTATTTGATAGAAACTGCAGGAGAAGTTAATTTGGCAATAGGCACCATTTAGAGACGCCAGGAGAGCTTTACAGGAGTTCTCAGATGCTTCCTGACCCGCTCATTTATCATGTGTCAAATTTCTTTCTTCTGTTCAGCTCCTTAAGTGGAAAAATATTGGAGCAGAATTATATGTGAGTTTCAGGAGGGATTTGCAGCAGAGACGTGCACGCAGGCAATTAATGGCGAAGAAATGACGGCTTCTTCACTGCCAGCCAGCAGCTAGATGATAAGAAAACAGAATCATGTACAATTTACAGCCATCTTGGCACTTCTTCGCATCTCGCAGACTTTTAATTGTTTCTGCAGTAAGACCCGATCCCAGTGTGAAGTCACTGCAACCAGGGCAGCTCACAGTGTCACCTTACCACAGTGAATGAACAGTGTGATGCTTACAAGGTAACTACTTAGGACAGAGACTCACGATTTGTAAAGTACAAATTGGCTATTAACGTGCAATGTTTTCACCTCAAGGAATGAAAGAGGGAATTAAATCCCCCATCTTTATTTTCCTAAATCTCGCACTAATTTTTCCCAAATGGGTTCATGCAGCAAAGTTGGATCCCGTTGTGATGTCACATTGATGAGGGTCGCTCGTATAGTGATGTCACTGCATTTAGCACAGCCCCTTTGTGATGTCACTGCAGTGTGAACAGCACCCCATGGGATGTCCTGGCAGTGATGTCTCCTTCGTGTGTGATGTCACTGCTGTGAGTGCAGCTCCCTGTGTGATGTCACTGCAGTGTGAACAGCACCCCAGGGGATGTCCTGGCAATGATGTCTCCTTCGTGTGTGATGTCACTGCTGTGAGTACAGCTCCCTGTGTGATGTCACTGCAGTGTGAACAGCACCCCATAGGATTTCCTGGCAGTGAGGTCTCCATCCTCTGTACTGTCACTGTAGTGATGTCTCCTTCATGTGGAATGTCACTGCAGTGACAACAGCAACCATAGAAATGGCTTGGCATTGAGGCCTCCTTCCTGTGTGATGTCACTTCTGTGAGTGCAGCTCCCTGTGTGATGTCGCTGCTGTGAGTGCAGCTCCCTGTGTGATGTCACTGCTGTGAGTGCAGCTCCCTGTGTCATGTTGCTGCTGTGACTGCAGCTCCCTGTGTGATGTCACTGCTGTGAGTGCAGCTCCCTGTGTCATGTTGCTGCTGTGAGTGCAGCTCCCTGTGTCATGTCGCTGCTGTGAGTGCAGCTCCCTATGGGATGTCGCTGCTGTGAGTGCAGCTCCCTGTGGGATGTCGCTGCTGTGAGTGCAGCTCCCTGTGTCATGTCGCTGCTGTGAGTGCAGCTCCCTGTGTGACGTCGCTGCTGTGAGTGCAGCTCCCTGTGTGATGTCGCTGCTGTGAGTGCAGCTCCCTGTGTGACGTCGCTGCTGTGAGTGCAGCTCCCTGTGTCATGTCACTGCTGTGAGTGCAGCTCCCTGTGGGATGTCGCTGCTGTGAGTGCAGCTCCCTGTGTGATGTCACTGCTGTGAGTGCAGCTCCCTGTGTGATGTCACTGCTGTGAGTGCAGCTCCCTGTGTCATGTCGCTGCTGTGAGTGCAGCTCCCTGTGGGATGTCGCTGCTGTGAGTGCAGCTCCCTGTGCACAGTCTCCTTCCAGCATATTGTCGCTGCTGTGAGTGCAGCTCTGTTGGACATGGCCTTTCATATGGGAATTTCTTGAAACTTTTCACTTTTTTTCCGAGTTTTTGCTGACTCTCTTCTCGTGGCCTTAGGACTCTGGGCACTTTCCCACTGTACTGAAGCGGGAAAGTGTGCTCACCCTTCCTACACATGCCAAGGAAGGGCGTCCGGGTGCCTGGCTGCGGTGTTGTACCCAGGAGTGCCCTGTAAAAAAGCTACACCACATACCTGGGGTAGTTACGGCCCTGGCCACTAGTGAGATACTGCACTGAGTGTGCCACCTACTATAAGACCCTGTCAACCATGTCTTGTGCAGCGCAGGTCTGTGGGCGTGCTTGTGAGCCTGTGCTCAGGGTGGCCTCTCCCATGGCGAGGCCAACCTTGAGCAGACCTTATGCTTCCCCTAGAACACCCCTTGGAGGGCAGAGCAGCAGTCGCGGTTTGCTTCGCTCACAAGAGGCGGAGCAGGTACCGAGCACAGGGGTGTGACTAAATTGAATAAACATTTTTTTTTAAAATAAATTAAAACTTACCTCCTCCGTTGCAGCTGTGCCGCTCCTCTTTCCCTAGTAGTTGCTCTAGGCTGCATTCACAGGCTCCCAGCCTACCCTACGGCCAATCCTGATGCTGCTCAGAGCAGTGTTAGGATTGTCTGGGAGCAGCCAGCCAAATCAAATCAACAACATTTATAAAGCGCGCTACTCACCGTGAGGGTCTCAAGGCGCTAGGGGGAGGGGGATTACTGCTGCTCGAAGAGCCAGGTGTTGAGTTGCCTCCGGAATGCGAGGTGGTCCTGGGTGGTCCTGAGATTGGTGGGGAGGGAATTCCATGTCTTTGCTGCCAGGTAGGAGAAGGATTTCCCACCTGCTGTGGTGCAGCGGATGCAAGGGACGGCGGCGAGTGCGAGGTTGGCGGAGCGAAGTTGGCGGGTGGGCGTGTAGAAACTGAGGCGATGGTTGAGGTAATTGGGTCCCTTGTTGTGGAGGGCTTTGTGTGCGTGGGTGAGGAGCCGGAAGGTGATCCTTTTGTTGACGGAAAGCCAGTGCAGGTGTCTCAGGTGGGCGGAGATGTGGCTGTTGCAGAGTATGTCGAGGACGAGGCGGGCGGAGGCGTTTTGTATTCGCTGCAGACGTTTCTGGAGTTTATCGGTGGTTCCTGCTTCTAGGGTGTTACCGTAGCCCAGGCGGCTCGTGACGAGGACGTGGCTCACAGTCTTTTTGGTGTAGGCGGGGATCCAACGGAAGATCTTTCGGAGCATGCGGAGGGTGAGGAAGCAGGAAGAAGATACGGCGTTGACTTGTTTGGTCATGGTGAGAAGTGGGTCCAGGATGAATCCGTGCGTGCGTCTGAGGGGTTGGTGCGGTGCCAAGGGCCGTGGGCCACCAGGAGTCGTCCCAGGCAGATGGGGTGTTTCCGAGAATGAGGACTTCCGTTTTGTCTGAGTTCAGTTTCAGACGGCTGAGTTTCATCCATTCTGCGACGTCTTCATTCCATCTTGCAGGTTGGTCTTGGCGCTGGTGGGGTCCTTGGTGAGGGAAAGTATCAGCTGAGTGTCGTCGGCGTAGGAGGTGATGTTGATGTTGTGTTTGCGTACGATGTCGGCGAGGGGGCTCATGTAGACATTGAAGAGAGTCGGGCTGAGCGAGGAGCCTTGTGGGACACCGCAGATGATCTCGTGGGGTCTGAGCGGAATGGTGGGAGGTAGATTCTTTGGGAGCGGTTGGAGAGGAAGGAGGTGATCCAGTCCAGGGCCTGTCCTTGGATACCGGTGTAGCAGAGGCGGGATATTAGGGTTCGGTGGCAGACGGTGTCGAAGGCAGCCGAGAGGTCGAGGAGGATGAGGGCGACTGTTTCTGCTTTGTCCATCAGAGTTCTGATGTCGTCTGTGACTGAGATGAGGGCGGTTTCTGTGCTGTGATTGGCTCGGAATCCGGACTGAGAGGGGTCGAGTAGGTTGTTGTCTTCAAGGAAGTTGGTAAGTTGCTTGTTGACGGTCTTCTCTATGACTTTGGCAGGGAAGGGGAGGAGCGAGATGGGGCGGAAGTTTTTCAGGTCGCTGGGGTCCGCCGTAGGTTTCTTCAGTAGGGCGTTGACTTCTGCGTGTTTCCAGCTCTCGGGGAAGGTGGCAGAAGCAAACGAGCTGTTGATGATGGTCTGGAGAAGCGGGGCGATGATGTCGTCGGCTTTGTTGAAGATGAAGTGTGGGCAGGGGTACGAGGGGGCACCGGAGTGGATGGAGTTCATGGTAGCTTTGGTCTCTTCCGTGCTGATGTGAGTCCAGGCGTTGAGGGTGATGGCTGGGGTTGTAGGTTCTGTGGTGGTTGGCTGTGTCTGGTGTCCGAAGCTGTCGTGTAGGTCGGTGATCTTACGATGGAAAAAGGTGGCGAGGGAGTTGCAGAGTTCTTGTGAGGGCGTGATGGCGTTGGCGTTAGGATTGGAGAGCTCTTTGACAATGTGGAAGAGGTCTTTGCTGTTGTGAGTGTTCTTGTCCAGTCTGTCTGTGAAGGAAGTGCTCCCAGGCAGACTGGGGGCCTGTGTTCCTGGGCTGGAGAGATCCTACAGTGCATGTGTGTTTGACCGGCCTGAGACAGCTGGTCAAACATACATGCACACGGAGGGGAGTGCACAGTGCACTCCACTCACTGCTCATCAACCCCGTGGCCCCGCCCCTTTAACAAACAAAACGATAATAAACGTGGTTTATTATTCTTTTATTTGTCAAAGGTTTTTCAGCTTCTACTGCTGGCGGGGGGATGATGCTCCTCCTCCCTAAAGGAGGAGATGCCGCTGCGGAGCAGGTGGTATGCGTGATGCAGGGCAGGTACACCAAGGTGTGCATGCCTTGTTAGGGAGAAACCTCCAATTGGGCTTTTTCCTACCTAGAGTCCTTGACCTATCCCGTATGGTTGGTTGATTCCCTGGTACTGGCCTTAGGGCTCTGGGTATTGTTCCCCTGTGTGTACAGGTTGGAAGTGCACACGCCCCCATCCACTGAGTAGGAAGTGGTGCTAACCACTGTGTACTGATCCTGTCATTGCAGACACTGTGTGTGCACGTGCACAATGGGGGTCAATAAGGTACTGGGCCTTACATTGTGTCTCAGTTGTGCACACTGGCACAATGGGGTTTTCATATACACTGAACCTGGCCTAGCTTATCGATATTTGCACACTTCCACCCTAGTGTTTTCTTATATACTGAGCCTGGCACAACTTGCCAATTTGTGCACGATTGCACAATGGTGTTTTCTCCTATATACTGAGCTTGGTGCAGGTAGCTCATATTAGCACACTCCCACAATGAAGTTTCTATATATTTTGAGTCTGGCACAACTTGTCAGTGTGTGCAATCCTGCACATTGTTGTTTTCATATATGCTAAGCCTGTCACAGCAGGCCTGTATGGGCACACTTGCACCTTTTGGGTGAACCTAAAATTGTGTAGAGGCCTGCCCCTTAAGGTTTGAGCGTGCACCAGGGTGCATGTGCCCAAGGAGGGCAGAAAACCTATGTGTATTTTCATTGCCTATGAGAGCTGCTTTGACCAAAGGTTACAGTGGGGGGAGAGATTATAATTACTCCTGGCTGCAATAGTGGATTGCAGTGGAGCAGCCTCATGATGTTTACTATCATTGGATTCACAATGACAAACCCCTTCTCATGGTAAAGGTAGTTTTGTCAAAGATACCCAAGAAATGCCACTTCTAGAAAGTGGGCATTTCTATGTCCTAAACTCTCTATGTGTGTGTCTTTTAAATTCAGCTTCATTCCACTGGAGGCAGGAGAAAAACACATCTGTGCATTCCCCAGTGAAAACTATATAACATAGGCAACTGCAACAACAGACCTTTCCCAGTTCACTACCTGGGTGGATAGATTGGAGGGAGAAGTTCTCACACTTGGCCTCTCAGAGCCAGGTCATCGCACCACTAAAGAAAATGATCTGCATTCCCCAGTCCCATGGCAGAAAGGACTGAAATTTAGGGGCAACATCTTTCTATGGTTCAAAAAGGAAACCTGTGAATCACTCCCAACTTCAAAGGCACGCTTGAGTATAACTATGAATACCACACTTCAGCATCTCAGTAAGGCACTAGCAGGGACGTGGGACCAGCATCGCTGGACTGTGTGGTGTACACTTCCAGAGGAATCTGTTGTGCCTAGGAGTATTTACTGTCCTTGAAAGGGATCCGCGCCCCCTTCCGGATTCATGGCTGGCCTGGGTAGATTGCCTGCTGCTGTAAGGCACTCTGAAGTGTGCTCTCCAAGGGCTTGTTGGCTTACTTCCTGTTCTGTCTGGAGGTTTCAAGGACATGGAAGGTCTCCTGCAAGGGACCTACACTGGTGTCATCTGGAGAGTGGTGCCCTCTTCTGCACCTACATCATCTGCTGGGTTCTACCTGGTTGCAGAGGTGTGATTATAGAATAAGACTTGCTCCTGGAAACCAGAATTGCCTGGTGAAGAGCATTAATGGTACGGCCCATATTTATGGAGAGTGGCCCTTTATCGTGGGGCCACTGCATGCATTAAAGTCTTGTTTGTTGTGAGCGGGTTCACCTTTTGCGGGACCCCATCTGGCCCGCTTTTGTCAAATGTGTGTCATTTCTCTAGTGCAACACTCAACAGCATTCTCATTGTGTGAGGTGCTCGACTCATGGGTTGCAACCCTCTGAGGTCAGGGTGCATCCAGAGCAGTGTCACATTCTACCTCATATGGCACTGCTGAACTTGTGTCTTTGTGTGTGACCGGATTGTCTGGTGTGACTGAAGTCATTGCGTACCAGATGTTGTTCCTCATTCCAGGAAGATATGGAATTTGTCTCGTTGTGTGACTGGATTGTCTGGTGCAGTTCAAGTCATTGTGTACCAGATGTTGTGCCTCACATAAAGGAGGTACGAAATTTGCATCTTAATGTGTCACTGTATTGTCTGGTGCAACTCAAGTCATCACTTGTGACAATGTGCTTCATTCCGGGGAGATACAGCATTGCAGTTCTTTGTGTGATTTTCTGGAATTGACTGGTGCTACTCAAGTCATCATGCACCAGACTAGTGCCTCAATCCAGTAAGGTACTGCCTTGGAAACCTTTTTTTAATGTGTGATCGAATTGTCCAAGGGTGAGCACAGGTTATACAGAGTGTAATCACTCATCCGTGATGGGAGTGACAGGTTCTGCCTGGCTTGGGCCTCGCCTTAGTCAATCAGAACGTTCTGCCTCCAACAAGGTCGATGTGCACTGCGACTGCAGTGAGAACAGCACCCCATTGAATAGTCTGGTTGTAGGTCTCCTTCCTGTGTGATGTCACTGCTGAGAGCACAGCTCCCTGTGTACTGTCACTGCAGTGAGAACAGCACCCCATGGGAAGGCCTGGCAGTGAGGTCTCCTTCTTGTGTTATGTCACTGTTGTTAGAGCAGCTCCTTCTGTACTGTCACTGCAGTGACAACAGCACGCTATGTTGGTCGTGAGGTCTCCCTCCTGTTTGATGCCACTGGTGTGATTGCAGCTCCCGGTGTACAGTCACTGCAGTAAGAACAGTACCCTATGGGATGACCTAGCAGTGAGGTCTCCTTCCTGTGTGATGTCACTGCTGTGAGAGCAGCCCCTTGTGTTCTGTCACTGCAGTGAAAACAGCACCCCATGGGATGGCCTGGCAGTGAGCACTCCTTCCTCTGTGATGTCACTACTGTGAGGTCTCCTACCTATGTGACATCACTGCTGTGAGTGCAGCTCCCTTTGTATTTTCTATGCAGTGAGAACAGCACCCCATGGGGTGGCCTGGCATTGATGTCTTCTTCCGGTGTGATGTCACTGCTGTGAGGTCTCCTTTGAGTGCACCACCTTGTGTGCTGTCACTGCAAAGAGAACAACACCTCATGGAGTGGCCTGGCAGTGAGGTCTCCTTCCTATGTGATATCACTGCTGAGAGTGCAGCTCCCTGTGTGGTGTCACTGCAGTGAGAACAGCAACCTATGGGATGGCCTGGCAGTGATGTCTCCTTCCTATGTTATGTCACTACAGTAAAGACAGCTTCTACTTCCTCTGTGATGTCTGCACCGTGAGGACAGTTCACTGTGTTGTAATTGCAGTGAACAGGGTGTCACTCTTTCCAACACAGTAAGTGAGGCTCCTTCTGGAATTCACAATGTAATGTCACACTATAAACAGAGGTCACTGTGGTGTGGTATTAATGCTGTGATGACAGCACACACTGAGATGTCACTGTAGAACAGTACTTTACAGATGTTGTTCTTGTCACTGGAGGATAGCGCTTTATCAAAATGATGCTTTTCTTGTCCTCTAGTAGGGACGGAGCACGCAGTATCTTTGTAATTCAGAGCATTACCACTCCTATGATGGCACCATAGCCATGTTTTTGCCAAGCACATTTATTTTGGACTGTTAAATATCAGGCTCCTTTTAAAAACATTTTAGGTCAATAATCTCATGGTTTATGTTTTTGAGCAATTCTGAAGTAAGTCTCAGAATTCCCTCTTTTTATTTCCCCTTAACCTGACTCACCCTCTTGTGCTTTTATGTGTACTATCCACATGATTTTTAAGCATGTTATATGGGCTACCTCCTTATTCTGTAAAGACTTTGGTAGTAATTGATACTTGCTTGGTGACATCTGTCAAACATAGAAAAAATCAATGGAGAATGAAACCCAACATTTGTGATTACAAAGTCTCACCCAAATTTTTGGGGGGAGACCCTCACCCATTAGCACTTGCCAATGGTGGTTATCATCTCCACTGGTGTATCTTGGATTGTTTCATCATCACGTTCACTACCCAAATGCAGAAGTAATGCAGGTAGGTAACTCCTCCATCAGGAGGGAAATCTCCAAGATGTGAAGTTGGGCGGGATCTGTATGACAAATGTTTAAAATTGGCCCGACTCCTAGGACTACTTTTTAATATTTTGGATTAGAGATAAGATAAAAAACAAAAGCGGATATGTAAGGGACAAATTACTAATCCTTCACATATATTGATAACTGAGAAGTCTACATGTTTCAGCCATTTCTGCCCCTTTAGTCAATTGGCTTTCATCAGGACCTTGAAAAAACAGATTCCTTTATCAAGCATAGGGATAATTCCTTGAAATTCTCAATACCAGTTGCAGAGAATATTTATGCTTACAGTTCTCCAGGGACATTTTCAATCTTTCCTGTCATCTTCATTGAAAGTACATTAAACTATGTTGTTTTTAAAAAAAGCTCATGCATTAATTCTTGGAAACAGTGGATGCCAATATGACACCAAATGGCATCCATTATAATGATGCTCACCCTTCGGTGTACTAAAGTATGTTAGTGACCTTGAGTCATCATGAAATAACACCTGGTGGCAGGCAGATGTGGGTTTGAGTGTGCTAAAAATCTCAGTTCCCTTGATTAAAGCCAAAATTTCCAGAACATTGGGTAGAGGGTGTATATCTAGCCAAACATATTAATTATATCTCTTTGGAAAACACAAAGTTTGATTTCCCTATTGGGCTATAAACTACAATGACATGGGACAACCACTCTGAATATTCAATATCTTCAATAATGTCCTCCTTATTTTATCTTTCTTGTTCTTCTCCTAAGTCCTTCCGAACCTTTTACACGACCAGCTCTTTCAAGATAATTTTGTGTGAGGAATCCTTCAGCAGATCAAAAGCTGGTGAGAAATCTCCTGGATACCATTTATTCCAGTGTTCTGCTGACTTAGGCCCTCATTACAACCCTGGCGGTCGTTGTTAAAGCGGCGGTAATACCGCAAACAGTCAGGCAGAAAAAAAATTGAATCACAACCATGGCGGAAACCGCCAACATAGACAGCCACTTCAACACTCCGACCGCCACGGCGGTAGCAACAAACACTGCGGTGGTAACCGCCAACAGACAGGTGGAAGACAAAGTACCGCCCACTGTATTTCAAGACGCCTATCCGCCACCTTTTCCGGGGCGGAACCAACGCGAACAAAAACACGGTGGAAACAGTACACAGAAGGGAAAACACTCACCTCTCCACACCCCACGAGGAACCAGGACGCCATGGAGCCCGAATTGCAGATACTGCCGATGCTGGTCTTCCTTCTCTTCTATCAGGAGCACCAAAGACGGCTGCGTTGACCACGGTGAGTACTGCACCTACAACACAGGGAAGGTGGGAGTGAAAAGAGAGTGACACACACAAGCAACATGCAACACCCCCACCCCCACCCTCACCCTCACCCACAACACCATACACACAAATACATGCAGCAACATTACATACACACTCCCCCCACCCCCTGGAATAACGCAAGGACAAAAGGAAATGATTTGAACGAATGTAATCATGTGAAATCTCACTATCAAAGTTCAAAATCCAGTATATACAATTATGTACACCAACTACACAAGTCTGGATAGTGCACCAATCATTGTCCGTGGACCACTAGGCCCAAAATGCATGGGCGAAGCCCACACTAGATACCTTACTGGAAACGGAGAGAACACTGCAGGGGCATCAGATCGAAATGAAACAGACACCTCAGGGGGAGGGGGACGGGGTGCACCTCAGCCAGATGAACGCACAACGCCACTGCTGCACGAGGGGGCTCCATCCCCATTGCTGTATCCTGGGGAGTGCAAAGCCACAGTCTCTCAAGTCTCTCCAGTGGGTGGGTTGCCCACTGCTTTATCCTGGGGAGTGCAAAGCCACAGTCTCTCAAGTCGCTACAGTGGGTGGGTTGCCCACTGCTTTATCCTGGGGAGTGCAAAGCCACAGTCTCTCAAGTCTCTCAAGTGGGTGGTTTGCCCACTGCATTATCCTGGGGAGTGCAAAGCCACAGTCTCTCAAGTCTCTCCAGTGGGTGGTTTGTCCACTGCTGCATCCTGGGGAGTGCAAAGCCACAGTCTCTCAAGTCTCTCCAGTGGGTGGGTTGCCCACTGCTTTATCCTGGGGAGTGCAAAGCCAAAGTCTCTCAAGTCTCTCAAGTGGGTGGGTTGCCCACTGCTTTATCCTGGGGAGTGTAAAGCCACAGTCTCTCAAGTCTCTCAAGTGGGTGGTTTGCCCACTGCATTATCCTGGGGAGTGCAAAGCCACAGTCTCTCAAGTGGGTGGGTTGCCCACTGCATTATCCTGGGGAGTGCAAAGCCACAGTCTCTCTAGTGGATAACAGTCTCCACTGGTTCTGGAGGGGGCCTTGTGCCCAGAGTGCTTCATCCTGCCAAGGACTGAGGTAGTGGATGTATTTCTCCACTGGTTCTGTAGGGGGCCTTGTGCCCAGAGTGCTTCATCCTGCCAAGGACTGAGGGAGTGGATGTGATACTCCACTGGTTCTGGAGGGGGCCTTGTGCCCAGAGTGATTCATCCTGCCAAGGACTGAGGGAGTGGATGTATTTCTCCACTGGTTCTGGAGGTGGCCTTGTGCCCAGAGTGCTTCATCCTGCCAAGGACTGAGGTAGTGGATGTATTTCTCCACTGGTTCTGGAGGGGGCCTTGTGCCCAGAGTGCTTCACTTGCAGTGTGGCCGGTACAATTTATTCACCTGGGTGTGCGTGGCATGACATTGGTGAGGTACAGGTAGCATGATATGCCATGGAGGCAGCGACATACCCCACACTGCTGCGGCTTCGCCTTCCACCTGTAGGTGCCAACAGTGATGACAGTAATGCATCATGGAAGCTGCCAAGAATCCTGGAACTCTTCTCCAGACCTGGACAACTGACCACTGGGGATGGTAGGCATGTCAGCGGTGGTGCCACTGTCCAAGGACGTTGCGGGGCTGCCGGCAGTGCTTGCGGCAGTGTCTGTGGTGGCGGTGCTGGCAGCGGGGTCTGTGGCAGCGGGGCTGGCGGTGGTGCATGGGTCAGCACCTGCTGAGGGAGAAAGCACAATGTCTCCTGCAGCCTCGGATGGCTGCCCACCGGGGAAGAGGCAGGGGACTGTCGCAGCGGCAGCAGACATGCCGGCGGCGGTGCAGGTGGTGGTGCAGGTGGCAGTGCAGCTAGTGGTGTTCGCCGCCGTACAGGTTGCCGTGGACGTGGACAGAAGGTGTGACACTGGTCCCTCAGTCGGTGCCACCATGCCCTCTCCTGACCTGCCCTTCTGTTTTTGGCCCTTCCCCACCTTTGAAGGTGCTGCAGTTGTCTTGCCACTATCCCCTTTCGTTTTCGCTGAGCCTTTGGTGGCTGGTAGTTTCGGCTTCTCCCTCCGGGATGTGGACACCTTTTTCACCTTGGCAGGTGGCAAAATGTCTTTGCCCTCGCTACGTGGCACACTGGCAGCCCTGATGGGTGGCGCACTCCATGACCCAGCAGTTGCTGGCACCACTGTGCCTGGGGATGCGGTGGCTGAGGTGCTGGGCTGGGACCTGGAAAGCCTGGCCCTAGGTGAAGGACAGGGGGGGAGGTGTAGGGATGAGGTCAATGTTAGCCAGGAAAAGTTTTTTAGACACACTGGGACGGGTAGATGGAGGGGGGTTGGTAGTGGAGGAAGAGGTAGTGGTTGTAGGAGGTGTACGTTTGCTGAATTTGGGTGAAGGTGCATGGGCTAGAGGCTGTTGTGAGGTGGATGGCTGTTGGGTGGGTGTGTGCCTGCGTTTGTGTATTTTAGGAGGAGGGCTCACTGACAAACTGGGAGAGGACACTGGGGATGTGTGAATGGTAGTGGGGGTGGTGATTGCACGTGAGCGGTGTGTGGTGATGGGCATGCTGGTGATGGAGGTAGTGGCTGAGGATGTAGTGCATGCAGGTGTGAGTGGAGACGAGACTGGGAAGGAGGAGGGAGACGTGGAAGAGGGGGACACAGTGGAGGAAGTGGATGTTGGTATGTGTGCATGGGTATGGCGCTTGTGTGAGTGCCTGTGGGATGTGTGGTGCTTATGTTTGCCATGTCCACTCTTGTGTGTTGATGTGTGTGCATGCTGGTCTGATGGTGTGCTTGGGACAGGCTGAGGTACAGGAGATTGGGTCTGGGTGGAGGAGGGTGGAGGAGGGAGGCTCGACACAGGGACAATGGCTGCCATCAGTGCTGAGGCCAGAGCCTGAAATGCTCTCTGTTGGGCTGCCTGGCCAGAATGAATGCCCTCCAGGAATGCATTTGTTTGTTGCAAATGCCTCTCAACACCCTGGATGGCATTCACAATGGTAGACTGCCCAACAGTGAGGGATTTCAGGAGGTCAATAGCCTCCTCACTGAGGGCAGCAGGGCTGATAGGGGCATGGCCGGAGGTGCCTGGGGCAAAGGAGATGCCCACCCTCCTGGGTGAGCGGGCACGGGACAAACACTGAGGGGCTGCCGGGAAGGCGGTGCTAGTAGGGGGGGTGGTGGCTGTACCTGTTGATGCGGTGGGCACAGAGAGGCCCGCCACAGCAAGGGAGCTCCCATCAGAGGAGGAGTCGCTGTCACTGGTCTCTGCTCCTGTCCCTGTCGTGGAGCTCCCCTCGCCCTCCGTCCCACTGGTGGCTTCAGACTCCATTACTTTACCCTCCAGGGCCAAGTGGGATGCAGCTCCCTCCTGCTCCGGTGCCAATGCTCCTCCGCCTGATGATGCTATTGCAGACAAGAACAGGGAGACCACAAAAAGGGCGGGGGAGACAGAAGAAAGACATGTTCAGTGCATGCAACACCACTACCGTTGGCAGACACAACAGACAGTGAGTAGCCCTCTGCACTACGTCGTGCACTTACAGTTCCTAGATTTTTCACATGACCATGGGGTACGAGGCCTAAGCCCAGTTGCTGCACACCTGGAAGTTACAGGAGCCTGACTAGGTGTACATGGCTCTTACCACTAGTGGGGTTTGGGTGCCACATAGCCTGCCTCACAAGGGACCTTGCCTACCAAGATCACCCTGGCCTAGGGGAACCCACTGCCCACCTCCCCCACCCAGACACCTCATAAAGCGTGCAGAGTCAGCTGAATGAGAGTGTTCTCACCCCCTTGTGGCTGCTGTGAGGCCCTCAAGCGCCCATCCAACTCCGGATAGGCCACCGCCAGGATCCAGAACATCAGGGGGGTCATGGTGCGACGGGCACCCCTTCCACATTGGGAGGCCATCCCCAGCTGGGCCTCCGCCCTCTTCTTGCTCCAGCGGCACAGGTCCTCCTATCTTTTACGGCGGTGGGTGCTCCATTTATGGTAGACCCCCAGGGTCCGGACATCCTTGGCGATGGCACAGTAAATAGCCTTCTTCTGGTGGGCGCTGACCTAGAGGAATGGTAAAGGGGGAAAAGACATTACTCACCCGGCCGGACCGTCATACTCATTGCCCACCAGTTCCCACCCCTGCCATGACGCACATACACTCAGCATCCACACATGTAGGCCTCAGCCCCCCCTCATGTTTCTTCCAGCCACACCACTCAAAGCGGGCATTGCCCATTCGGCATGCTCACAGTGTACTCACCTGTTTGTCTGGAGGACCGTACTGTTTCGTGTTCTGGGGGAGGACCCCATCCACTAGTTTCTCCAACTCCTCCAAAGTGAAGGCAGGGGCCCTTTCCCCAGACACTCGAGCCATCGTCGCTTCCAGACACAGGTCACAGTAGCACTTGCAGTGTAGGTCCTCTCCTGTTGAAGGTCAGGTATCAAGTGAGTGAACAGAGAGAAAATGGAAGTCACTGGTTCCTGGGACCCATAGGGCCCAATGTTAACCAATGCTGAATTGCGCCGCCGTCTTCGACTGCCCACCGCGACGGTGTACAACGCCAGCATAGTTACCTCATATCCCCTTGTCCCACCTTACAGGTCAGGCAGCCGCCATTTCAGGGGGCCACTTGGCATTTATAATAACTGCGTCACACCTATCTAGGCCTGGAATACACACAGTTACAGGCACATTGCGGATTAATACATTTTCAGCAAATAACAATTTGTGATACCTCAGTGTTGGCTGACTCTCTGCTCGCTGTTCTCCTCCATAGGGCACGTCTGCTGGGGCACGTGATGAGATGGCGGCATCCTCCGGTGTACAGACCCCTGGTGGACCTGTCGACAATGGAAGAGAGACACATCATAGTCACATACAGACTTGATCGTGCAACAATCCAGGAACTGTGTGCCCAGTTGGAGCCAGACCTGATGTCAGCTATCTGCCATCCCACGGGGATACCCCCTCTAGTGCAGGTCCTGTCAGTACTCCATTTCCTGGCAAGTGGTTCCTTTCAAACAACAGAGGCCATTGCATCAGGGATGTCCCAGCCAATGTTCTCTAACGTGTTGTCCAGAGTGTTGTCTGCCCTGCTGAAACACATGTGCAGCTACATCGTGTTCCCTTTGGTGGAGGATTTTCCCACAGTGAAAGGTGACTTCTATGCCCTGAGACATATCCCCAACATCATTGGTGCCATTGATGGGACACATGTGGCATTTGTACCCCCACACAGGAGTGAACAGGTGTACAGAAACCGGAAGAGCTACCATTCGATGAATGTGCAGATGGTGTGTTTGGCAGACCGGTACATCTCCCATGTGAATGCCAAGTTTCCTGGCTCAGTGCATGACGCTTACATTTTGAGGAATAGCAGCATCCCTTATGTGATGGGGCAACTCCAGAGGCCCTGTGTGTGGCTAATAGGTGAGGCCAAGGACCCAATACAGTGTAAATAGGTGTATGGGTATAGGGTTGTCCCTAAGGGTTAGTGTGTGTCTAACAGTTGTCCCTCGATATTTGCAGGTGACTCTGGTTACCCCAACCTGTCATGGCTACTGACCCCAGTGAGGAATCCCAGGACAAGGGCAGAGGAACGCTACAATGAGGCACATGGGCGAACTAGGAGGGTGATCGAATGCACCTTCGGCCTCCTGAAGGCCAGATTCCGGTGCCTCCATCTGACAGGTGGTTCCCTCTACTACTCACCAAAGAAGGTGTGCCAGATAATCGTGGCCTGCTGTATGCTACAAAACCTGGCTTTGCGACGCCAGGTGCCTTTTCTGCAGGAGAATGGGCCAGATGGTGGTCTTGTGGCAGCTGTGGAGCCTGTGGACAGTGACGAAGAGGATATCGACAACCGAAACAACACAATCATGCAATACTTCCAGTGAGACACAGGTAAGAAGATGTCACTGCCTCCCACATTTCATACAATTGTTGGAGCTAGCATAAGTCTGTCATTTTCACTCAGTGTATGGACCCTGACTTGTCACTTTGGCTTTCAGTTTCACAGATCTGGGTCCCACTTTGTGACCTCTGCTATGTTTCCTCCTTGCCTACAGCTTTGTTAGATTGGTATGTGCACAAGTAAATTGACATTGCTACATTCCATGGTTATTGCAATTAAACATTTGTGAAAGCACAGACTGACTCCAGATTGTTTTGTGATTGAAGTGTGTTTATTTCTGTGCAAATAAGTGGAGGGGGTTGTAAAATGGGCTGGGGGGATGGTGGAGGAATGTCCATGGCAGAGTCCAGTTTATTTGTTTCACAGGTGCATTGTCCAAAGGGGTATAGTAAGTGGAGCAATGGCAGTTGAAGGATGGACAGGGTGACAAAGTGGGACAGAAGGGTGACATTCAGGGGGGTCTCATTTCCTGGCGGGGGTCTTGGCAATGTTCTCTGTCTTGTTCCTGGATCTCAGGGACCGTTAGCGGGGTGGTTCTCCATCTGCAGGGGTTGTGGCGTTGGTGTCGTGTTCCTGTGGCGGTGCCTCCTGTCCACTAGCGCCGACGGAAGTGGAGAGCTGTTCATCGTCCAGGCTAATATCAGGGGCCCCTTATTGTGCCACTGTGTCCCTCCTGGTGTTGACAAGGTCTTGCAGCACCCTTGCAATGGTGACCAGGGTGTTGTTAATGGACTTATATCCTCCCTGATCCCAAGGTAGTGTTCCTCCTGCAGCCGCTGGGTCTCCTGAAAGTTGTCCAGTACCGTTGCCATTATCTCCTGGGAATGATGGTAAGCTCCCATGATGTTGGAGAGTGCTTCGTGGAGAGTGGGTTCCCTGGGCTGTCTTCCCCATGTCGCACAGCAGTCCTCCCAGCTTCCCTGTTGTCCTGTGCCTCTGTCGCCTGAACCGTGTGCCCACTGCCACTGTCCCCAGGTCTCTAATTTTCTTGGGTTGGTGGGTTTGCCTGGGTTCCCTGTAGTCATGGACACACTGCTGATTGACCTGTCCTGGGGACAGAGGGATGGGTCCGCTGGTTGGGTGCTGTGCTGGTGTTTCCTGAGGGGGGAGGCTCTGTGGTGGCTTGTGACTGTGTCAGGGAAACCGACTGTCCCGAGATCCCTGATGGGTCGGGCTGGTCATCTTGATCCAGGCGTGCAGAGCTGCTGTCATCACTGTGGGTCTCTTCTGTGGGGGGACTGGATATGTCTGGCACCTCCTGTCCGGTGACATTGGGTAGGGGTTCTGTTGGGGTGTAAAAGCATAATTATTGTATCTGTGTGTGCCATTGTGTGCAATGGGTGGTGACCCTCTACTCCAGTGCTTGCATTCTTGGCTTGGTCCTTGTGTGATAGTTGGTTTGGGTTCTGTGTGGGTATCTGTACTGGACATGCTTTGGTGATGGGGGTCCATGCATGGGTGTTTACATGCAAGGCTTGTTTTTGGGATGTGTGGGTTGTGTTGGTGGGGTATCTGTGGGTTGTTGGGGTGATGGGTGTGAGGGTAAGTATGGGGTATGTGATGGCATGCAGGTGGGGTGGGGGAGATAAAGTAGTAAAGAGTTGCCTTACCAGAGTCCAGTCCTCCTGCTACTCCTGCGAGGCCCTCAGGATGCAGAATTGCCAAGACTTGCTCCTCCCATGTTGTTAGTTGTGGGGGAGGAGGTGGGGGTCCACCGCCAGTCCTCTGTACTGCAATCTGGTTTCTAGCAACCACGGAACGCACCTTCCCCCGTAGGTTGTTCCACCTCTTCCTGATGTCATCTCGTGCTCTTCAATGCTGTCCCACTGCGTTGATCCTGTTGACAATTCTCTGCCATAGTTCCATCTTCCTTGCAATGGATGTCTGCTGCACCTGTGATCCGAATAGCTGTGGCTCTACGCGGACGATTTCCACCACCATGACCCCAGGTTCTCTGAGGTGTCGTTAAGGTGCCATGATGTGGTGTGGGTGATGTGTGAGGTGGTGTCTGTTGTGATGTGTGAGGGGATGTATTGGTGTGAGTTTTTTTAGGTGCGTGGATGTAGTGTAAGTGATGGTGTTGTGTATCTGTGCATGCTGCTGTTGTTTAAGGTAATGTATCTCTATGGCCTGCTTTAAATATCTGGTAGTAAGGGTTTGTGGGTAATGTGGGTGTGTGTTTTATAGTGTTGTGGGTGTGTGGGTGTGGTGTGTGTATGTGTATCAGGTGTGTGTATTTCGAATTGTCCAATGTGGTTGCGTTTTGTAAATGTGTATGTATTTTGAGCGCGGCGGTGTGTACCACCAATAGTTTACCACGGTTGAAAGTCCACCGCGTTGATTCATAGGTCGTGATAGTGTGGGCGTATTCTTGTTGGCGTGACGTGTCGGTTTTGGTATCGCCAGTTTATCACTGACCTTTGGTGTGGTGGACTTGTGTGGGTGTCTGTATTGTGGCGTATTCCGAGCTGTGGGTCGTAATACCTGTAGCGGAATTCCGCAGCCGCAGCGGTATGTTGGTGGTCTTCTGCACGGCAGTAAGTGGGATTTACCCCCAGGGTTGTAATGAGGGCCCTAGTGTATCACACTTCTGCAATCACATCTGTAAAGCTCAACCCTTGGTCAGGATGATGAGGATTTAATATCAGCCCAATAAACAAGAACCCTTCGTAGTCACCTACACATTTCTTCAAATAATTTACCCTTGAATTCCAACCTGGTGGGAAATTAACCTCCATTATCATACTACATCAATGTTTATCCTGGAGATGCTACCTGTTCCTTGGGAAATTTGGCTAGCAATTCATCACCAATTAATCAGCCATGACGGATACATCTTGTCAACCAATTTTTATTGCACTAATGTTTTTTTACTCCAAAATTCTAATATCACTTCATTCTTAACTTTTTCCTCTTTGGGGCCCTCTGATGTTATTGTAAATACATATGCTACTTCTCCCAATGCTACCGCTTCTCCATCTTTTCTTACTTTTGCACATCCTGACAAACTGACCTTTTATTTTGACATTATTTGTGCAATGGTAGATAATCTGGAATACTACATTTGAAAAAAAGATTTTCCTTGATGCCAGAATTTTTTTCCTTTTAGTGCCTTTCTCTGAAACATTTGTTCCCCCATCAGCCTCTTGCTTATTTTTCATCTCTTGTTTGATTACCTGACATTACCTTCCTCTTTGGAAATATGCGATAACTCATCACAATAGCCATTTCCCTAAATTGATATGCAAACTTTAACTAGTAATTTTTCTAATAATTTAGTACTGGTAGTCCTTTGTTCCAATTAATCTCTTAATATTTGAACAGGAAATGCCTGATAGTTGCATTTTGCCAACAAACTTCTAAGTGCATTATCGTAGGAATCTACAGATTCATTGGGGTGCTGTCTTCTCCTAAGAATACGTGTATTTCTATTACCTCAAGAATCTTTTTCGAAAGTTGAATTCTAGTTTCTTTTTGAAGGTATAAAGGCCTGGTTCTTCATCACTTTCTGTCAGGGAGACCAGATCCTCGGGGCCTGCGCACGTTCCCAACATGTCCACCACTAGACAGCTCCAAAACTCCAATAGATATACCACAGAGCCTGAGAGAGTCCAGGTGGGGGGAAAAGGGGATTAGGAAGAGAACAGCTGGGAAGGAGACCTATAGGAAGCAAGAGGTTAAACAACACAACGTCAAGATATAATCACATTGACTTTCAATAGACTATGGTTCTAAGAATTCTTATACTGTAATCATGGATAACTTAGGACATGACTATAACTAGGCCTCAAGAAATCTAGGTACCAGGAAAAAATCAAGAAAGGGTTAATACAATGTTTAATTTGAGCTTTTCAGGAAATATTATATACTGTCTAGAATACAAGAACCTTCTTCAAAATAGTTTCAGAATAAACATTGCATTTTTACAGGAGGACAAAGGCTATCTGAACATTCCATGAAAAAACAACAGGAGATGTACTAGGAGCTTAATTAGCACAAAGAATGACACACTTTGAATTAAGCGTTTCGAGAAAACCAAAAGCTCAGGATAAATGTGTGCACCTCAACAAACACTGCACACCAACATATTCAATGCCATGAAAAGATCGCGCGCACAGCCGATCTGAAAATCAAGAGTTTACTGCCAGAAAAAAATTGCGCACCTTGCTGCCGATTCGAAGTTTCACAATGCTAATGTCAGGAAACGAATGGCGCACCTTGCCGATTCAAAATACACAATGCAAATATCATGAAATGATCGTGCACACTGTTGCTGATCTGAATGTCAAAGTTAAATGCCAGGAAATGAATTGCGCACCTTGCTGATTCGAAATACACAATGCAAATATCATGAAATGATCTCGTACACTGTTGTCAATCTGAATGTCAAAGTTAAATGTCAGGAAATGAATCGCGCACCTTGCCGATTCGAAATACACAATGCAAATATCATGAAATGACCGCGCACACTGTTGCCGATCTGAATGTCAAAGTTAAATGCCAGGAAATGAATCGCGCACCTTGCCGATTCAAAATACACAATGCAAATATCATGAAATGATCGCGCACACTGTTGCTGATCTGAATGTCAAGAATCATATCCCAGAATTGAGTTGCACACCTTGCCGATTCAAACAAGAATATGTAAATGTCATGAAAAAACACAATCACGCACACAAGGAGTTTCACAACTAGGCCCGAAAACTCGAATGTCTTTGAAAACGGGGGCCAGGGGCCCAGCCCGACCTCCGCCTTACCGCCCTGCTAAAGGATCATCAATATAATGAGGGTAGGCCTGGAAATATCATTGTAGGCCTCCGGGACCGGAGCTCAGGAAGTTGCTACTGCTCTGCACCGGGACCTCTGAATAGTGAGCATGTGGAGCTGGGCTGACTCCCTTATATAGAGTCAAGCCCAGCCCACAGACCACACCCAGTCATGTGGCAGGGAAAGCTTCTAGAAGGAAGTTAAAATCTTGGAATATATGAGTTGACAGTGTACAAGTTCAGTATTCAGAACTTGTAATAGGTTTGCATATCACTATGAAGTGACAAGCCAGACCTCTAGGTGGTCTGGCTGTCACAGCATTTATAATATTAGAAAATATTTGTTTGTTATATTAACATTTATTTATGTGGTTTGTGCATCACTTATCTTTGTGGGCAGTTACTTGAAAGTGGTGCCCATACTGTTTCTTTGCTCATGCATATCACCGATACCCAGTTCCTGGATCAGTGTGCACATCTGCTGTGATTGTTGGTGATAGCACATTCTGTGATGGTCTCCACGCTACTCTTCAAAACATCTCTGCAGTGATGTCAAGCCATATGGTGAACAGGAATTGTTGGTGGTGGCCCAATCCAAGATGGCATCCGCTCATGATATATTGATCCATCCTTGTATTGACATCACTTGGGTGACGATGTAATCAGGCAGCCTGAAGTACACGCCCCCACAGCCCTTAATTTTATTATCAATGCAACAATTTAGCACCTCGCAACTTGACATAGTCCTTTCCTGCAGCAGAAGGACTGAACACAATTCTACAGCTTTGCACTGGTGAAACCCACAGCATACACTAGGAACATACAATTGCCAAAGTGTTAAATAAGATGACTGGGATTATGGTGGTCATTGCAGCCTCAGCCCTCCGCCCACGCACAGTCGGTAGCATCCCATTGTTATCACCAGTATTAAGTCTAAGACAGGCAAGTATGGAAAAGGGGTTTGTTATCTAGGAGCACTGAACAAGCTCTACACATGAGAGGGGCCCTGGCTCAGCTGGCTTCTGGTGGAATGTTGAATTTGAAGACCAACTTTCCAAGTCAGCATTGCATTAGAATACACACACACACAACCTTTTTTGATCTATGAGGTTTGCACTATTTATTCCTAAAGAAGTACCCACTAAAGAATAAGCCTGCTTAAGACTAGATGAAGGTATTCTGTTTCTTAATATTTTAAATCTGGAAGAAGTAAAATGTTTAATCAATTTACTGATGTAGGACAATATGATTCCTTTGGCACATGCATCCACACACATAAGAATCTACAAATCTCTCAAGATCAAACACAAGCCATCTTCATACTAATCTACACAAAGAACATTCTCTGTACCAACCTGTGATAAACACCAAAAAGCATTAGTCTTGATTGATGGCCTTCCCAATTCCGTATGAAAGGCGCCTAATGATAATGAGCCAAAATGCCACAGAAATGTTTGCAAGTGCTATAAAAATGCAAATATCTGAACACAATAACATAACAAAGCAGACAGTGAACTTTAAAATCATTTAGGTGAACCAGTAAGGTTTGTTTCACCAACCCACTAAATCTGGTCTGAGTGTTTTAAGATCTTTACTATGCCACAGATTAAGAAAGCAGACACAAAACACAATTTTATAGTTGCATTCATAGTGACTGCATCAGTGGTCCTTAGACTCAAACCATCCTCAGACTTGCTACGGATAATGACTGTTAGGGCCATGTTTTCCACCCATTTCCTGTAAGTACTATCCCTTAATAGTCTGTGCGGTGTGGTCATTTCCAATAGATTATGATTCCTATGGTCATCCTTGTAAGAAAAAGGGATCTTTGAAGATGGACCTAACTTTTTGCCCCATTTGGCCTGCTAGATGCTCCTTTCCGACTCTGCTAGCCAGGCCTCAGTGCTAGTGCACTCTCCATGAATTGGTAAACCTGAATTGGTAACTCCAATTGGCAAGTGCGTTAACCCCCTTACAAGACCCTAGTACAAGGTACCAGTGGTACCCAGGGCATGTGAGTTAAAGGGGTCACCAGGTCCCTAAACACTGTTGGGCCACCCTGAGTGACCACTGATAGCAGCCCTGTCAGTGCAGAGGGCAGGAGCTGTGCAAACTGCTTTAACTCAACTTTGCCCTCATCATGTGTGGCACAGTCACATGAACTTCTTTTACTATATTTCAGTCACCAGAGAAGGCCCCCAGTGTCCAGGAGGCAGGGTACAGTATATTAAGAATATACACATATAAGTGCAACCTTACATGTCTCTATAGTGAATTTTACCATTAAAGTACACTATCAGTGATAAACGGTCCAAAGGATAACACAGAACTTGCACCCAGGCTGATTCAGGTTTCTAGCTCCATGATGGATCGACCTGGATATGTTGAGTTTGGTGTCAAGCGACATGCCTTCTCTCACTGACACAAATCTGGTTTCAAGTAAAGGCTGACATGCACCTAGGCGGCACCTTAGACGTTGCCCCCCGTTTACCCAAGATTCACTATGCTATGGCTGGCCAGCCCGTGCTTTCTCATGCCTGCCGCCACCAAGACAAGATTCTGACCTCCTGTCTGGCAGTGTGAGCATTCCTAGGAGTCAGGTAAAAATGCTTGGGCAGGAAGAAGATCACACAACCCTCCTTCCAAGCAGGCTAGTAAATTGGCACATCAGAGCAGCGAGCTTCAAAGGCTGCACTACCACAGATAATCACCTGGGCTGTGCTCCTGAGGATGGCACAGCCCTCCCCCTGCCCCCGACATATCTGCTTGTGGACAGTTGGGAAATTAGATATTCAAGGTGGTGTACACCCTCAGACTCAGCTGACCACACCTCCAGGGTTAGCAGCCCTGTCTGTCCACTAAATGTAATTTTCTGCCATTTTAAGAGTAGCAGAATAGAGGGTTCTGGGTAGAAAAAGTGACACACCCAACTGGATGTGCTCACTTCATGGGGTGGGTTAGCTGCACGAGCTAGCTACTCATTGGCTACTCGTCTCAACACCACAAACTCCCCTAAATCTAGGATTTAAGGGACATCCCCGACACCAGAACCTTAGATGTGAAACACCTGCATTAAACAAGGAACCAGAGGAGACCCCTGTCACTGGCGAAAGGACTTTTCTCACCACGTCATATCAAACAAGGGTTACTGTGTCCCTGTGGCAACAGAGTTGGAAGTGTGTGAATGACCCTTGGCTCATCCTCGGCACTCCTGACCAGAGGTACCCCTGTAGAAGCGAGAAGCACCCTTAGACTTCTTTGGACTAGTGGGACTAGTCCCCGGCATCTTGCAAGTAAAACAACGCTCGGGAACCAAAGAATTCCTGCCTTCCGGCCACCGGGGGTTTGCCTAAATCTAGATGGTGTAATACTTTGTGGGAACGCTAGTCCGTCCTCCCACAAAGTTTCAGGCCACTACTACACTTTCCTGAACCTCCAAATGTTGATAAACTTTTTGTTGTGCTTACCGTTGCCAAGGCTTGTTGGTCACCAGTCCAGTAATTGTCCCTTTAACTTGACGCTGCATCAAGAGGGCATTTGACAATACCTGCAACTGACATCAGCAACAAACCCGCCCCTGTGTTTTTGCATCTTGCTTCTTGCAGCACTGTGAAGTGGTAAAATCAGCACACTCGTGCCTCCCATACAGCACCACGGACCACCAGGACATCTGGACTCCACAGGCTAGGTAAAACTGAACTGACTGTCGTGGCCTGGTCCTAGCACCGGCACAACCTTACCCCTGCAAGAATTCCATGTAACTCGACTTCGAAGTGACTGTCAGTAGTGGTTTTTCCATGGACTGCAATGTTATGTTTTTCATGTATTATTTTGCACTGCTTCTAAAATCTATTCCTCTTGTTATATGTATGTTAAAATAAGATAAAAAAGCACTCTATTTTTTTAGAAATTGGTGTGGATTTCTTTCTAGTCAGGTCAATTACTTATAGTCCATGTTGGTACTCTGAAAGGCTTAGCACATGCTCCTCTAGTAAAGCCTGGCTCCTCTTTGCCACTCTACCAGGACTGAGCTAAGGATTTCTTAGTGTCAATCCAAGGATCGCATGGTAGGACTAATCCCCTCACCACATAATACTCCACATTCCTACAATCCTGTGTGGTCTCCTCCCTAATAGGTGCATTCTGCACTGTTCCTGTATTATTCATTGATGTAGGCACCTAATGAGCACTGTGTGCAGGAGCCTAACCCATAGTACATTGTTTGTTAATTCTCAAGTTAATAGTTTGGCCCCCTTTTGGTCCACTGACACTAAAGCACTGAACTTGAGAAGTCACTTGGAAAACCTAGGTCATGAAGGGCAGTCTACAAACACATTCTGTGCATTACTTTTGTACATAGTTTTCAAATATCAGACTTTCTTAAGAAGGTTGGCGATTCTCTGCAGACACCACAGGCTCTCATTGCATGAACAAGTTCAATGTGTCACCAGTTATCAGTCAACAAAGCATTATAGTCTGTTTCAAGTTAATCAGTGAGGTGAAACTACATCACAAAGGTGTGCTGCATAAGACTGCCCAAGATGGCTGACACCATTCCTTCTGCCTCTTTTTCTACAAGGCTTCACCTCTTCTATCTATTTAATTGCTGCTAGCAACATTGCTTCCTTCTTTCCTAGTCTAAATCCTTCTGAACAGACTTTAATTCCCATTGTACATTGAGCATCATAAAAATGTGAAGGTGTTGTCAAGTGGCCATCCAACCTTTCCCCGTTGCCAGCTGCGCTACTTCCAAAGGTTTGTCAAGGCATTTACATTGCTGCTCTTCAGGCTTGCTAATTATGCAGGAACAATTGCATATCTAGATGACATGAAGGCAGCTTTTAATTAACTTTAGTAATACATTCAAATAGCTTTTTCTACAATAATTACACACCAGGTAGTATTTCAAAGCATGTCAGCTTCGCTTACCTTGAATAGAATGCGAAATGCATTTACCTAGAGTCTTTGCAAATTACATCTGGTCCTAATGAAGCTGGAGAGTCATGTACAGTTCTAATTTGGTACATGAACTTTGTGGAATTTTTTTCATGTGTATATATATATATATATATATATATATATATATATATATATATTCACTGAAAAAATAACGGTTACAGGGATGGCTGCCAACACTTCCTGGTTTGAAGTGTTGGCAGCCAATCAGAGCTGTGCATTTTTCTGCACAAGCTCGTCTTTTTTCGTGAAAACTTCGCGGCAAAAGATATACAAATTTGGATTTCCCTAAATTTCTCAAAAACTACTGAATGGATTTACACCAAGTAAAGTGAAAGCACAATCTGCATACTGAAAGCTAGCTTTCTGCCAAATTCGGTGTTACTCCGCCCAGTGGTTCGGGCTGCATTCGTGTGTAAAGGTCCTATAGGAAATAACATGGGAAACTCAACTTTTTTCACCCCCACCTTTTCTCAGCCCCTGCTTGACAGATCACCTCTAAAATTTCCGTGCAGAGCAAGCATCATGCAACACTTTTTTGGGGAAAATTTCATTATGATTCATCAAATGGTACGAAAGATATAGGCAAGTCAAAAAACACCTTTTCTATGAAAACATGGTCCTAACTATAACTACCTAGTGGCAAGTGAATATATACATATATATATATATATATATATATATATATATATATATATATATGGGGGCAGAGCCGACCAAGATGGCCGACAAGTCGTGACCCTGTGGACTCCTGTCCAGATGCGGAGTTAACCTTCATTATCCTGATGTCCACCCGGCCCTGAACCTCCTGGGGTGTGGAAGTTTCGATCCCCGAAACCGGGGTGTATCGGCACACAAATTCGGAAATAGGCTGTGTGGGAAGAACAGGCCTGCTGGCCATAGCGTGGAGGAGACGCCACTATCGCGCTCACTTGCCCGGGCCAACTGGAGGTGTCCGTCCCCGGAAACTGGAAGTAGAGGCGCCCAGCCTAGGGGACCACGGCTGGTGTGGAAGGTGAGGGCCTGTAGGATTGCTGATTTACGACTGGCGTGAAGAGCGGAGCTAGGCGCGCTGAGGCCCCTGTCCTGGCCTAGCTGCCGCCTCGCTAACCCTGCGGAGTGTTGCTGCCTACCGTCGAGCCGTGCAGTAAATGGAAGGTGAGAAGGTGGGCCTAACCCCTGGATGGGCAGATCCAAGCAGAAGTATGGGATGGGCTGGGTTCAAGCCCTGGGTCCCTGAAGCAATCACGGACGGCCTGGCTTTGATCCTACCGGAGCCCCATGCTTTATTACATTGAGATTGCTGAGGGCTTCAGTCTTCATCTGGAGTCGCGGGCTTGGGGCCCCTTTCCCTACTTTGGGGGCCCCAACCTATATCAGGGGAGGAACAGCTGCCTGGACTGACCAGCTACCACAAGTGGACATTTTGGAGTCAAATTAGATTTGACTGTGGATTCAGCTTCACTACACAAGGGAGACACAATGGTGAAAGATAAACACCAGAAACTACTTCAGGCCAACAAAATCGTCAATTATACCCAATCATTGCTGGCCCCTGGGATGGACATGGGACCTTCAGGAGACAGTCTCCGAGGGGACTTGGTGATGGGGGGCAGCCGCCCCCTCCATGGCTGATCTTATGTCTGCAATACAGAAATCCAAATTAGAAGTGGAACAAAAAATCAATGTGGTGGCCATTGAGGTTAATTTGCTCTGTGCAGATCTACGCAAGGTGCCAGAAGGCCTAGCACAGACTGAGAAGAACGTGGAGATGCTGCAACAAGAGCTGGGGGTTCCACGCTCTACAGTGTTAGATTTACAGAAACTGACAACATGTCTAGATGACAGAGAGGAAGATGAGGATGGCTGATCCTGTCAAAACAATCTCTGCTTTGTGGGGTTCCCTGAGAGGGCAGAAGGGCCCTCCGCCAAACTATTTTTCGAAGAATGCTTGACAACGCTGCTCAAACCCCCAAAACTGTCAAACTTCTTTACCATTGAAAGGGCACACAGAGCACTGGCCCCCCCTGCCAGACCGGGAGCCCCGCCAAGAGCAATTATTGCTCGTCTTTTCAACTTTCACGACCAAGACGCGATTCTCCAGTGGAAGAGGGCCCATGGTCTGCCAATGTTTCAGGGGAAACCGATATCTAGCTTTCCAGACTACGCCCAACAAGTGCAAGACCAACGTAAATCCTTTCTTACGATAAAACAACGCTTGCATACCAGACATTTGAAATACAGCCTGTTATTCCCTGCCAAACTACATGTCCAGTATGGGGACACTGTACACTTTTTCTATAACCTCTCAGAGGCGGGAGAGTGGCTTGACTTGATACCACAGCTGCCGGACCGTAACCGACCACGACGCACCAGAGACTTGTCCATGGGGCCTTGGCCCCGTTTAAAGCGTAGACCGCCTCCTGAGAGGGTATCGGCAGACGTCCACTCCCCGAGCATGATTAAGGTATGCCTGGATGGTACTTTGCGGGAAAGAGGGGATCGGAGTCGACTAGACGATTCATCCCAGCAGAACACTGGAGGCGCTGGTTCACCCTGTGACAGCTGCAATGGTGTCTGACTGTGATGGTTGCTGTCAATCGGAACACGGATACATAGAGACTTAATATGTAGTGGACCAGCAATCAAAACACTGCTACAAGCCTTCATGTTATCTTGAGGTGGACCCGGGAGGGCCCGGGGGCACAGTCCATGAATCTGTTGTAAATATAACCTTTGCATATGTTGTTTTTGCTCCTTGTTGATATGGATCCCATTTGGGCGGTAGCCTACACTTATGAGTGGGAGGATACGGTTCAGGAACTGAGACACGTGTGCATCACACCCCTCCGTGATCCCCCCTCTTGCTTAACAATTAAGATTGGTCCTATTGCCTATGCATGGTTGTTTCTCTCACTTTAGTTGAATACAGATAATTGGGTAATGGGGCAGTTCCTAGGGGTTCGTTACTGGCCACCGGGTAGGTGGGTGTACTTAGTAGGGTTGCCCATAGGATGGGGGTTTGGGGAAGTTCTAGTTGGGAATCGGGAAATGGGTTTTGTCACAAAAGTTCATGTTCTGTGCATTCATGTGAAATGGGTTCCTCCACGTCCTGCTTTCATTTTCACTACCTGTAGGGCAACTGGAAGAACAGAGTTGTCCAACAGGAACTATATACATGCTCTTCCCACATGAGATGGCCCTACATATTAAATTCATAACATGTAATGCTCAAATGGAAAAACACAGGCAGAGCTATACCTATCTGAAAAGTTAATGGTCTTCCATAGTGTTTTTGCAGGAAACACATATCTGGGGGGACTATATTCGGTCCCTCAATAAAAGATGGAGGGGTCAACTATATGCTGGGTCTTATTCTAGATTTGCTAGGGGGGTTTTGATATAGATAGCCCAGAGTGCTTCCAAAATTCTTGTCCGACCATTCTCCGGTCCTTTTGGACCTGGAACACCACAGCAGATGCTCACTATACCGATGTGGCGCATGCTTGCAAAAGCCTTAGCGGACCATCCCTTTGAACAAACGATAACGCAGACTCTTCCTTGCTATGTTTGTGAAAATTGGGGCACCTTGGGTAGTAGAGCTACTGAATGGGACGTGATCAAATCCCTCCTTCGAGGGGGTCTGTATTAGGATATCTCATGGGGTTCGCCAGCAATTAGAAAAGGACATAGGCATGCCTGAAAACACCCTAGGGAGAATAGAACAGGGACAAGTCCAGACCGTTTAGGTGACTGGATTGAAACCCGTAAGCAATTACTAGACACATGGATATGGCTGGAAAAATATTTATAAACAGCCCACCACCAGCATCTTCATGCTGAGGGTGACAAAGCCAGAGCGATGTTGGCCCGTTTGCTCAAGTGGAAAACCTCATACACTCCTATCCTTTCCATTACTGACACCAAAGTTCAGACAATCTATATCCTAGAAGCTATTAATGAATTAATGACGTATTCCGTTTTCACTTTGGTACCTGTGACCCCCCTCCGCCCTTGGTGCAAGAGATGTAGACACATATCAAACGAGGGTGAATCTTCCAGTGCTATTATCAGAAGCATGCAAGACTCTTGATCACCCTTTTACAAAGGAGGATCTGGTTTCAGTAATCAGCTTACTAAAAACCTTGGAGACACCGGGCAATGACGGATTCCCAGCAGAGTTCTTACGTAAATATGCTAATGCTTTGGCAGAGAGACTTAGTTGAAGTTTTTGAGGAATCCTGGTTCTCGGTCGGCTTCCTCCCACTATGCACAAGGCCCTTATAATCATGATTCCAAATCCGAACAAAGACGTCTCTGTGCCATCGGAATACCGTCCAATCTCACTACTGAATATCGACATTAAGGTGTTGAGCTGTGTTTCGCCCGCCGCCTTCCACCCTATGTCTCCTCCCTGGTGCACTTGGACCAATTGGGGTTCATCCCTAAGTGCAGCACTTTACATAATTTACATCGGCTCTCCGATGTATACCATTCTACACAATCTTCCCCAGATGAGATGGCACTGACCTTTCTGGATATTGTGCAGGCATTACATTCTTTACATTGGTAGTATTTGTGGCAGATGTTGCATCAGTTTGGTTTCGGAGTGGCCTATATACAACGGATACAACTCCTATATACAGACCTGTGTGCTAGGGTGAAGATGGGGATGACTGTCTCTCCGATCTTTACTGTTGTACGGGGAACCAAGCAGGAATACCCTGTTTCCCTGTTACTCTTTGCATTAGCGATGGAGCCACCAGCAGCACACCTCCGTCGGACGCTGAACCCATAGGGCATTCGGACCAGAGAGACCGTGCACGTAGTTTCCCTATACGCCGATGATACCTTTGTATATCTATGGGATCCATCAGTTTCGTTATCACATTTTATGGCATTACTGAAAGAGTTTGAGAATATTTCGTCCCTCCGAATACATTCATCCAAGTCGAGGTTGTTCCCCATGGTGTCGTTGTCGGACCGACCGCTCGACGCCCTACCACTACTAGCGATACCATGGAGGACCACAAACAGAAGATATCTAGGGATTTGTTTGGCACCCACGGCACAAGCATTCTATGACCTCAATATAGGAAGTGTTGTGGGGAGTCTCCAGTCATTGGCGAAATCCTGGCGGAATCTTCCTTTGTCACTTATGGGAGGAATTGCAATGATAAAAATGATAATACTTGCACACTTATCTTTATCTTACAGGGGTCTTTTTACATGATTCCCAGAGCATATCTTTGGAAAATCAATACTATCATAGTTGACCTGTTATGGGCAAATAAACGTAAAAAAGTCTGACTTTCAACTTTGCAGCATACATAGGAGAAGGGGGGATTGGAGGTCCCGAATATTGAATTCTACTACATGGCGGCACAATTGCAACATGCAGTGTATTGGTTCTCGTTGGATACCTCATGGGAGAAACGGCTGCTTGAAGGTTCTTGTGCACTGGAGGAGGTACCATCCCTTTTAAAGAGGGGAACCAGACTACCTCAGAGGTTCCGTATGTGATTCAACACTTAGCTCAGGTCAAATACTGTCAAAAGGGTAATCCGTCGTGCACCCTACACTCCTGACATGCCTCTGTGGTCCACTAGCCATTCAGCAAAATTGCAGAGTCTATGACGGTCCACCATTGGAGGGAGGGAGGCTGCACCACCTAGAGGATCCATACCCAGAGGGCCATTTTCTCTCCTTAATGGAAGCTTTTGCCTTTTTCACTTAGGACCAGGGCAGTTCCTCTAGTACTGTAAGATCTAAGTGACTGCCAGGGAGATATGGCCCACGTTTCCAGAATCCTCCCCCCAACTTCTGCTACACTTTCCACTCTCCTCAAGGGACTGGAGGTCAGACGCCTGGTTTCCCAAATATACCAAACACTGCAGGATGATCTGCCTGGTGCCCTGCTGCGGGTTCAGACCCATTGGGAGGAGGTGGTCCCAGACGCTCTGTCGGAGGAAGACTGGGCAAAGATCTTTTCTGGGGTCACCTCTAATTCCAGATTTAAATTGGCACAGTATAATTTTTTACTTCAAACGTATCTTACTCCACTAAGATTACATGCAATCTATAATACACGCCCAGCTGCCTGTCACCGATGTGATGCCCCAAGAGCTAACTTCGTGCACTTGATTTGGGGCTGCGTGAAGCTGCTCCCATACTGGGAACGAGTAATGGAAGATGTTAATAGGGCCTCTGGTTGGCACATCCCACTATCCATTAAACAAGACATATTAGGTCTCATATCCAATCCGCCAAGAAGTCACGCAGTAGAAAATTTGTGCTTCTCTTTCTTACTCTGGCGAAGCTCCGTCTGACCATCTGTTGGTTTTCTCGGGAGCCTCCTAAATATACAATATGGCTTAGAGATGTTTGCGAATGGGGGGGTAGAGGAACTGCGTATGAAACATGTGCACCCAGATAAAAAACTGCTTGGAGGGGAGGCTCCTGTCCAACCCCTGCAACCTAGGATGGCTGCTCAATGATGTTGGTGGTGCTGCTGGGGGGGCTCCTGCCCATCCCTTGTAACCTTGGATGGCTGCTCACTGGTGGTGGTGGTGCTGCTGGTGGGGGGAGGCTCCTGCCCATTCCCTGCAGCCTTGGATGGCTGTACAACCATGGTTGGTTGTGGGGGCTCTGTCACAGTTCCTGCCCCAGGCCCCTTGCCCTTCTTGCCTGATGGTGCTGGCTCTTTGCTCCTTCTGGCAGCTGGGGCAGGCTCCTTAGTTTTCCTGGTAGCAGCTGTGGCAGGCTCCTGAGTCTTCCTGGCATCAGCTGGGGCAGGCTCCTTTAACTTCTTACCAGCAGCTGGGGCAGGCTCCTTAGTCTTCCTGGCAGCAGCTGGGGCAGGCTCCTTTGTCTTCCTAGCAGCAGCTTGGGCAGGCTCCTTGCTCCTTCCGGCAGCTGTGGTAGGCTCCTTTCCCTTGAGGCTGCCTAGTGAAGGCTCCTTCACCCCCAGGACATGTGCCCTGGATCCTTTTCCACCACGACTTGGTGGTTGAGGTGCTTGGCTGGGTTTTTGCCACCCTGGGCAGACATGCAGGACAGGGGGGGATGGGTGGGGAAGAGGTCAATGGTCGATAGGAAATGTTTTTTAGGGACATTGGGGCGGGAAGAGGGAGAAGGTTTGGGAGTGGAGGAAGAGGGATTGGTTGTAGGAGGTGTCTGTCTGCTTATTTTGTGAGCCGGTGCATGGGCTGGATGCTGTTGTGAGGTGGATGGCTGTTGGGTGTCTGCATGCTTGCATTTCTGTACCTTGGGAGGGGGGAAACAGACACAGTGGAGGGGACACAGGGGACATGTGCATGGCTGTTGTGGAGGTGTCTTCCAGTGAGGTGTGTGTTCTGCTACGTGTGGTGGTGATGCTGGTAGTGGATGATGGTGTAGTGCATGCAGGTGTGAGTGTAGATGGAACTGGGATGGAGGTGGAGGAGGAGGAGGGGGAGACAGTGGAACTTGTGGATGTTGGTATGTCTGCATCTGGATAGTGTTTGTGTGAGTGCCTGTGGGATGAAGTGTGGTGCTTATGTTTGACTGTTCCACTCTTGTGTGTTGTCTTGTGTGCATGCTTGTCTGCCTGTGTGCTTGGGATAGGTTGGGGTTGACGAGAATGGGATTGGGAAGAGGAGGTTGGAAAGGGGAAGGGTGGAAACAGGGACAATGGCTGCCATCAGAGAGGAGGCCAGAGCCTGGATCGATCTCTGTTGGGCTGCTAAGCCAGTGTGAATGCCCTCCAGGAATGCATTACTCTGTTGCATCTGTGCTGCCAGCCCCTGGATGGCATTCACAATGACTGACTGCCCTACAGAGATGGATCTCAGGAGGTCAATAGCCTCCTCACTCAGAGCAGCAGGGCTCACTGGGGCAGGGCCTAAGGTGCCTGGGGCGAAGGAGATGCCCACCCTCCTGGGTGGGCGGGCACGGGCAAATCGATGAGGGGCTGCTCGGAGGGCAGTGCTGGGATGGGGGTGGTGGCTGTACCTGTAGCTGGGGTGGTCACAGAGGTGTCCGCCACTATCAGGGAGCTTCCATCGGAGGAGGTATTTTTGTCAGGACTGTACCCTCCAGTCCACGCCGTGATGCTCCCCTCGCCCTCCGTCCCACTGGTGTCCTCAGCATTGGTCGACTCTGCCTGCTGGGTCCTGTGGGATGCAGCTCCCTCCGTCGCCGATGCCTCTACTCCTCCTCCAGATGATGCTAATGCACATAAGGATAGAGTGACAAAACAAGAAGGGGGGAAGAGACAAAGGATGCACTTGGTCAATGGCTGCACCAACACCACCATTGGCGTACACAGCACCGTCACACACAGGAAACAGGCCTACGTACTATGCATTGCACTACCAGTGATATTGCTAGCCACCAAAGAATGGGGAGGGGCACACACTGGCAAATCCAGCACACCTGGGACCCACACAGCCCTGACCAGTAGTGGATGCCTACGAGCTAGGTAGCCGGATTATCCCTTCAGAACCCTAGCCGCTAGGGGACCTACGCTGCATTGTCAGGCCTGGCCTAGGGGCACCCACTGACACATCCACCACCCAGATACCAACCCACCAGGCATTAGTAGTAATGATGGGCACTGTACTCACCCCCTTGTGACTGCTGTGATGCCCTCAAGCCCCCATCCAGCTCTGGATAGGACACTGCCAGTATGCAGGCCATCAGGGGGTCAAGGTTCGACGGGCACCCCTTCCTCGTTAGGAAGCCATCCCAAGCTGGGCCTCCGCCGAGCGTCTCAGGTCCTCTCACCGTTTCTGACATAGACACCCAGGGTCTGCACGTCCTTGGCGATGGCACGCCATATACCCTTCTTTTGATGGGTGCTGACCTGCAGAGGTAATACACACAGGAAGATAGTATTAGTCAGACAGTCCTGCCTGTTACACTTATGGCCCACCATACCCCTTCACATCACCATTTCCATACACATGGCCCAGCACACAACCAATACGCCTCCCAGAGGCCATCACACACCACTCCATGCATTCAGGCCACAAGAATTGTGCCCACAGTGTACTCACCTGTTGGTCTGGAGGCCCATACAGCAGCCCGTACTGGGATAGGACCCCATCCACCAGTCTCTCCAACTCCGCCGAAGTGAAGGCAGGAGCCCTTTCACCAGTCACACGGGCCATGGTAGGTTCCAGACACAGATCACAACAGCACATGTAGTGTAAGTCCTCTCCTGTTGACGATCAGGTAGCAAGTGAGGAATCTGATATAAAATGGAGGTCACGTATGCAGCGGTGCATACCGTCGCCACCCGCGGATATCACCATTGGCCACTGTAACCCATAGGGCCCAATTATAACCAATGAGGAGTTGCACAGTGGTTCCCAACCACCTCCCGCAACGGCGCACAACGTCTGCGGAATTACCTCATTTCCACCTTTCCCTCCACACAGGACAGACAGATGCCATTTTGGGGGGGGGCAAGCCCTGGATAATTGCTGCATCACTGTTTAAATTTGAACATACTGGACAATTCACACCGACCCATTACAAGTTAACAGCATGCAAAGTTCTGTTGTAGCCCCATTGTTCCGTTTGTGACTGGCTCCTTAATCTTTTGCCCCATAGATTGCTACCCCCGTGTACAGATCCCTGGTGGACTTGGCAGCAATTGAGGACAGGCACATCATCCTCACCTATAGACTCGACAAGGCCATAATCACAGAGCTGTGTGCCCAATTGGAGCCTGACCTGATATCTGCTATCCGTCACCCCACTGGGATCCGCCGTCTTGTGCAAGTTCTATCTGTGCTTCATTTCCTGGCAACTGGTTCTTTCCAAGTGACAGTGGGCTTGGCAGCAGGAATGTCACAGCGAATGTTCTCAATACTTCTGACAAGAGTGTTGTCTGCCCTGATTAAACACATGTGCAGCCACATCGTATTTCCCCAGGTGGAAGATTTGGCCACAGTGAAGGTCGAGTTCTATGCAATGGGACATATCCCTAACATAATTGGGGAGACTGATGGAACACATATTGCATTTGTCTCCCCTGTCAAAATGAACAGGTGTTCAGAAATTGTATGAGTTTCCACTCTATGAATGTACAGATGGTGTGCTTGGCGGACCAGTACATCTTCCACGTCAATGCTAAGTATCCTGGGTCGGTGTAGGATAACTTTGTCCTGAGGAATAGCAACATCCCAAATGTGATGGCCCAACTACAGAGGCATAGGGTGTGGCTAATAGGTGAGCCCTGGTCCCCACCCAGTATATGTTGGTGTATGGTGTGGGCCATATGGGATAGTGTGTGGCTAAATGTTGTCCTTCAATATTGTAGGTGACTCTGGTTACCCCAACCTATCTTGGCTGCTGACCCCTGAGAGGAATGCCAGGACAAGGGCAGAAGAACGTAACAATGAGGCACATGGGTGAACCAGAAAGATTACAGAAAGGACTTTTGGCCTCCTGAAGGCCAGGTTCAGGTGCCTCCATCTAACAGGTGCCCTGTGCTATTCACCCAAGAAGGTCTGCCAGGTAATAGTGGTATGCTGCATGTTGCACAACCTTGCCCTGAGACGCCATGTGCCTTTTCTGCAGGAGGAGGAGGCTGGAGATGCACGTGTGGCAGCAGTGGACCCTGTGGAAAGTGAGGATGAGGAGGCAGAGGATGAGGATGAGGAAAACAGAACAGTAGTCATCAGGCAATACTTCCAATGACACACAGGTAAGACAGTGTTACTTCACATTTCATTGTAATTATTTTGAATTTCTGTGGCACTGGCATGCTGTTATTTCCCACTTCTCTGCCCACATTCTGTACCCTTTGGCAATTTATTTTACAGATGTTAGTGCCTCACAATAGCTCCTAGTGTGATCACTTCAGCCAGCTACAGGTCATTAATATATGCTCATTTACTGTACAGTTGAATTGCAATGTTTGAACCTGGTTAATTGAATACATACTGGAAAGTTTTAACATACTCCATACTTCTATTTTTTCCAAGGGTGTTTATTGAAGTACTAAAATATTGAGGGGCAAGTGCAATGGGATAGGGTGATGATGGGGGAAAGTCCAGAGTATTGTTCCAGTCTATAGCACAGGTGCATTGTCCAAGGGGACATAGGAAGGGGAGCAATGGCAGTTCAAGGTGGACAGGGAGACTTTGTGGGACAAAGGGTGTCAATCAGGAGAGTCTCATTTCCTGGTGGGGGTCTTGGCAAGTGTATCTGGCTTCTGTCTGGATCACAGGGAATGTTTGCAGGGTGGTTCTCCTTCTGCAGGGGGAGGGGTGCTGGTGGCCTGTTGGTCCTGTGGCAGGGCCTCCTGTCCACTGGAGGCAGCGGAGGTGGAAGGCAGTTCAGAAAACTGGCTAGTGGTAGGGGCCCGCTGGTGTGAGACTGCCTCCCTCATAATATTGGCCATGTCTGCCAGCACCCCTGCTATGGAGACCAGGGTGGTGTTGAGGGCCTGCAAGTCCTCCCTGATCCCTTGGTACTGTCCCTCCTGCAGCCGCCTGTTCTCCTGCACA
Source organism: Pleurodeles waltl (assembly GCF_031143425.1). NCBI lineage: Eukaryota > Metazoa > Chordata > Amphibia > Caudata > Salamandridae > Pleurodeles > Pleurodeles waltl. The sequence goes on along the minus strand of NC_090450.1, from coordinate 1,000,131,710 downwards.
TTGTCCAGGTTCTAGCCCATCGTGTCCTGGGAATGTTGATATGCTCCCAGGATCTCTGCAAGTGCCTCTTGGAGAGTCGGTTCCCTGGGCCTGTCCTCCCCCTGGCGCACAGCAGTCCTCCCAGTTTCCCTGTTGGCCTGTGCCTCTGTCCCCTGAACCGTGTGCCCGCTGCCACTGACCCCAGGTCCCTAATTGTCTTGGGTATGAGGTGTGGCCTGGGGTCTCTGTAGAGGTGGACACACTGCTGATTGGCTTGTCCTGGGGACAGAGGTGTGGGTACGCTGGGTGGGTGCTCTGGTGGTGTTTTCTGATGGGGGAGGCTCTGTGGTGTTGTGTGACTGGGCCTGGGCCTGGGTAACTGACTGTCCAGAGGTCCCTGATGGGCCAGATTGGTCATCCAGATCCAGAAGACCAGAGTTGCTGTCATCATTGTGGGCCTCTTCAGTTGGGGGACTGGTTATTGCTGACACCTCCTCTCCGGTGACATTGGCTGGGGTACCTGTGGGGATGTAAATGATGTGTTATGATTCTCGTGTCTGACATATCATGCATCCGTGGCTTGTCCTCTTTGGTTGTATTTGCCCTGGCAGCTTTCACTTGTGTAAGTTGGTATGTGGTGGAATAGCTGTGAGTGGTGTCCATGCATTGGTATGGCATGCAGGGCTTGGCATTGGGATGAGTGAGATGTTATGGTGGGGTGTGTGGGACGTGGTGGAGTGATGGGAGTAAGAGTGAGGGTGGGGGTATGTGATTGCATGCAGGTAGGGAGTTGATATTAGTAAAGAGTTGACTTACCAGAGTACAGCCCTCCTCCTACCCCCACCGGGCCCTCAGGATGCATGATTGCCAAGACTTGCTCCTCCCATGCTGTGAGTTATGGGGGAGGAGGTGGGGTCCACCGCCAGTCCTCTGTACAGCAAGTTGGTGTCTTGCTGCAACTGAATGTACCTTCCCCCGTAGGTTGTTCCACCTCTTCTTGATGTCATCCCTAGTTCTTGGGTGCTGTCCCACGGTGTTGACCCTGTCCACGATTCTCCACCATAGCGCCATTTTCCTAACTATCGATATCTACTGCACCTGTGCTCCAAATAGCTGAGGCTCTACCGTGATGATTTCCTCCACCATGACCCTTAGCTCCTCCTCTTTGAATCGGGGGTGTCATTGTAGTGCCATGTGTGTTGCGTGAGGTGTGTAGGCGAGGGTGTGTAGGGTAATGTGTTGGGGTGTGTGTTGTGGTGTGCGACATGGTGTATAGGTGTAGGTAGTGTGTGGCTCTGGTTGTGTCTGTGGTCTTGCTGTCTCTCATGTGTCAATTGTTTGGAATGGTAAAGGGTTGTGGGTAATGTGAGTGTGTGTTTTATAGTGGTGTGAGTGGTGGGTGTGGTGTGTGTATGGGTGTCAGGTGTATGTTGTTTGAATTGTCGAATGTGGTGTTGTTTTGTTTGAGTATTTTTAGCGCGGCGGTATGGTTTACCGCCATTGAATGTCCGCCATGGTGATTTGTGGGTCATAATGTGATGGACGTTGTTCTGTTGGCATAACAGTGTGGGTTTTGATACTGCCAGTTTATCACTGACCTTTGGTGTGGCAGAATTGTGTCTGTGGCTGAATAGTGATGGATTGGTGTGTGTGTGTCATAATATGGTCAACAGATATCCGCGGCGGTAAGTTGGCAGCAGTCAGTGTGGCGGTAAGTGGGATTTACTGCCAATGTCATAATGAGGGTCTATGGCCCTCATTCCAACCCTGGCAGACGGGGGAGAAGTGGCGGTAATACCACCAACAGGCCGGCAGAAAAAAAATGGAATTATGACCATGGCGGTTACCGCCATGGTCATCCTCCATGTCTCCACTCCGACCGCTGGGCTGGAGACTTCGGTCTCCAGCCCGGCGGCCGTCACCAGACCACCGGCGGTATCAGGACCCGCATACCGCCATGGATTTCGTGTGGTATGGAACCGCCACGAAATCCATGGCGATAGGCGCTATCAGTGCCAGGGATTTCCTCCCCTGGCACTGATAGGGATCTCTCCCACCCCGAGTCCTTCCCCCCACACCCCTGACCCCCCTACCACCCCCAAAGGTGGCAGGACCCCCCTCCCCACCCCCAACACCAACATACACACACACCTTCCCCACCTCCACCCCCAACACGCACATACACACACCCACACATGCACACATACACACATACACTACAACACATACCCGCACACATACAAACAGACATGCACACAGACGGACCCGCATACATTTCCCATACACACAACACACCCCTGCATGCATACACGCACTTACTCACCTCCTCTACATACTCATGCACACAACACACAACTCCCCCCGCCCCCCTCCCCTAACAGACGATCAACTTACATTGTCCATTGATCCTCAGGGAGGGGACGGGATCCATGGGGGCTGCTCCACCGCCAGCACCCCGTCACCAGAACACCGCCACACCGAATCATGGGACGTGATTCGGTTGGCGATGTTCTGATGACAGGGCGGTGGAGGTGGGACAACCTCCACTTCCCCGCCGACCGCCAGTATGGCTGCTGGCGGCTCTCTGTCCGACAAAGGACGGAGGGCTGCCAGCAGTCATAATACGCCGCACGGAAAACAGTCTGCACTGGCGGTCTTCAGCACATCGGTACCTCGGCGGCCTTTACAAAAGACCGGCGAGGTCAAAATGAGGGCCTATGTGTGAATTTATGCTGTTGATCTAATGTGTATGAGAAATGGGGATGTTTTGTAGTTTTACCCTTTGAAAATCAATAAAACTTTATATCAAAAGATAAAAAACAAAACAAAAAAAGTGAAAATATATATATATATATATATATATATATATATATATATATATATATATTCACACACAAAAAACAAAGGTTACAGGGAGGTTATAGTGAGGTTCTGAATTTACCCGTACAAAACTATAGAATTTCAGCACTTATAGTTACAGTTATTTCAAGTAACCATAACCCATGCCCTAAGGTAAACTATAACTTGTGCTCCTGCCATGCACAGTTTTTCTTCATTAATTTGACTGCTAATGCTTCATTATATTTTTAATAACATTATAGAAGTTGTCGTGAGTGCTGTAATATCTGAGGTAATTAGCAGTGCATGGCAAGGGCCTGAGTTATAGTTACCTTAGGGTGCGAATTATAGTTACTTGAAATTAACTATCTGCCATATTACGAAATCCATGATCCATAATGGGATCGTAATACGGTGGATAGGATACCCGTCATGTTTGTGACGGAGTCATCCCCGCCACCAAATTCTAAATCAGGCCCATTGTTTTTTTTCTCCACAAGAAAGCAATAATGTGTTGTTTTCCAAACAGAGCAACTATTTTACAAGCTTGTCATATTCCAATATGGAAAGACATTGGGGGTCATTCTGACCCTGGCGGCCGGTGGCCGCCAGGGCCACCGACCATGGGAGCACCGCCAACAGGCTGGCGGTGCTCCAACGAGCATTCTGACCGCGGCGGTTCAGCCGCGGTCAGAAGCAGAAAGTCAGCGGTCTCCCGCTGACTTTCCGCTGCTCGTTTGAATCCTCCATGGCTGCGGAGCGCACTCCGCAGCCATGAGGATTCTGACCCCCCCTACCGCCATCCTGTTCATGGCGGGAAAGCCGCCATGAACAGGATGGCGGTAGGGGGGGTCGCGGGGCCCCTGGGGGCCCCTGCCGTGCCCATGCCAATGGCATGGGCACGGCAGGGGCCCCCGTAAGAGGGCCCCGCAAAGTATTTCAGTGTCTGCCTTGCAGACACTGAAATACGCGACGGGTGCCACTGCACCCGTCGCACCTTCCCACTCCGCCGGCTCGATTACGAGCCGGCATCCTCGTGGGAAGGGAGTTTTTCCGAGACCGCCCGCCAGCCCAGGGAAAAACTCATAATACCCTCCGCGGTCTTCTGACCGCGGAGCGGTATAATGGGGGCGGAATTCTGGCGGGCGGCCTCCGCCGCCCGCCAGAATCAGAATCACCCCCATAGTGATCACGTGGAACTATCTAAATATTCTGTGAGATTATGTAGCATTATGGAAGAAGAGTAATTCTTCATTCAGCAGTATTTTTTTCTTACTGCAAAAATATCCTATTGCATCCAAAATAGATGTTAGGATGCATTTTGCTTTAAATGGGAGAGTACTGGCACTTCTCAGCACAGCTCCAATACTTTTAATGGGAAAGTACTGGCACATCTCAGCACTGTTCCAATGCTTTTAATGGGAGAGTAACAGCACTTCTCACACTGATCCAGCGCTTTTGATTGAAGAGTACCCGCACTTCCCGACTGCTTCAAAGCTTTTCATGGAAGAGTTACAAGCACTTCTCAGCACTACTCCAATGCTTTTAATGAGGGAGTACCTGCAGTTGATAGCATTGCTCCAATGCTTTTAATGGGAGAGCACCAGCACTTCTCAGCACTGCTCCAATACTTTTAATGGGAGAGTACTGGCACTTCTCAGCAAAGCTCCAGTGATTTTAATGGGAGAGTACCTGCACATTCAGCACTGCTGCAGTACATTTAATGGGAGAGTACGGCACTTCTCAGAACTGGTGCAGTACATTTAATGGGAGAGTACCAGTACGTCTCAACAGTAAACAGGTACTCTTGGACAAGGAGTACCTGCACTTCTATATTTCCATTTCAACCACTTCTCTAAGATTGATAAAATAAAGTTATGGCATGTAGTTGGCTCTCCTGTATTTAGGTTGGACCCCGGAACACTCTCAGGCCCAAGACAATAGATTTCACCTCCTCAAAGTGTGAATCTAACACTGGAGATGGGGTCAGCCTCTGGGGACTCTGGAGTTACCATAGTGTGAGTTTAACACTGGAGATTGGGTTAGGCCATCCAGGGTCCTCTGAAGTTACAATACTGTGAGTCTAACACCAGAGATGGGGTCAGGCCCCCTTGATGTTTCTGGAGTTACAACTGTGTGAGCTTAATATAGGAGTTGTGGTAAGGCCCCGGTGGGGATATCTCGAGTTACAACTGTTTGAGTCTAACACTGGAGATGGGGGTCAGGGCCCCCTGCAGGTCTCTGGACTTACAATAGTGTGAGTCTAATGCCAGAGATTGGGTCAGGCCCCCAGGGGTCTCTGAAGTTACAATACTGTGAGTCTAACACCAGAGATGGGGTCAGGAGCCCCAGGGGGTGTCTGAAGTTACAATACTGTGAGTCGAACACCAGAGATGGGGTCAGGAGCCCCAGGGGGTGTCTGAAGTTACAGCAGTGTGAGTCTAATACCAGAGGTGGGGTCAGGCCCACTTGGGGGTCTCTGGAGTTACAACAGTGTGAGTCTAACACCGGAGATGGGGTTAGGCCCTCCAGAGATCTCTGGAGTTACAATAGTGTGAGTCTAATACCCGAGATGGGGTCAGGTCCCCCAGGGGTCTCTGGAGTTAAAACACTGTGAGTCTAACACTGGAGATGGCGTCAGGCCCCCCGGGGGTCTCTGCAGATACAATATGCTGAGTCTAACACCGGAGATGGGGTCAGGCACTCTGGGGGTCTCTGGAATTATAATAGTGTAAGTCTAACGCCGGATATGGGGTCAGTCCCCCGTGGGTCTTTGGCGTTACAATAGTGTGAGTCTAACACCAGAGATGGGGTCGGGCCCCCCAGGGGCTTCTGGAGTTACAACTGTGTGAGACTAATACCGGAGGTGGGGTCAGGCCTCCCAGGGGGTCTCTGGAGTTACAAAAGTGTGAGTGTAATATCAGAGATGTGGTCAGGCCCCCCGGGTGTCGGGAGTTACAATAGTGTGAGTCTAACACCGGAGATGGGGTCAGGCCGTCAGGGGTTTCTGGAGTTACAACTGTGTGAGACTAATACCAGAGGTGGGGTCAGGCCTCCCCGGGGGTGTCTGGAGTTACAAAAGTGTGAGTGTAGTACCAGAGATGGGGTCAGGCCCCCCGGGTGTCGGGAGTTACAATAGTGTGAGTCTAACACCGGAGGTAGGGTCAGGGCCCCACCCGGGGGACTCTGGACTAACAATAGTGTGAGTCTAATGCCGGAGACGGTGTCAGGCCCCGGGGGTCTCTAGAGTTACCACAGTGTGAGTCTAACACTCAGGCGTCTCTAGGGTGACATGGGGTCCGGCCTACCGGGGGACCCTGGAGTTACAATAGTGTGAGTCTAACACTGGAGATGCGGTCAGGGTGCCCCCGGGGTTCTCTGGAGTTACAATAGTGTGAATCTAACACCGGAGATGGGGTCTGGCCCCCCGTGGTCTCTGGAGTTACAATAGTGTGAGTCTAACACCAGAGATGGGGCCAGCCCCCGGAGGTCTCTGTAGTTACAACAGTGTGAGTCTAACACCAGAGATGCGGGTCAGGCCCTGAGTGAGTCTCTCGAGTTACAACAATGTGAGTCTAACACTGGAGAAGGAGTCAGGCCCGCAGGGGTCTCTAGAGTTACAGTAGTGTGAGTCTAACACCAGAGATGGGGTGGCTTCTGGAGTTACAACAGTGTGAATCTAACACCGGAGATGGGGCCTGCCCCCTGGGGGTGTCTGGAATTACAAGATTGTGGGGGTCATTCTGACTCCGGCCGGCGGCGGTAGCCGCCGGCCTGGCGGGGCCTGCCAGAATACCGCTGTGCGGTCAAAAGACCGCCGCGGGTATTCTGGGTTTCCCGCTGGGCTGGCGGGCGACTGCCAGAAGGCCGCCCACCAGCCCAGCGGGAAACACCCTTCCATGAGGATGCCGGCTCCGAATGGAGCCGGCGGAGTGGAAGGGGTGCGATGGGTGCAGTTGCACCCGTCGCGATTTTCAGTGTCTGCATGGCAGACACTGAAAATCTTTGTGGGGCCCTGTTACGGGGGCCCCTGCAGTGCCCATGCCATTGGCATGGGCACTGCAGGGGCCCCCAGGGGCCCCACAACACCCCATACCGCCATTCACCTCCTGGCGGCCAAAACCGCCTGGAACAGGATGGCGGTATGGGGCTCGGAATCCCCATGGCGGCGCAGCAAGCTGCGCTGCCATGGAGGATTCCCCAGGGCAGCGGGAAACCGGCGGTACACCGCCGGTTTTCCGTTTCTGACCGCGGCTGTACCGCCGCGGTCAGAATGCCCATGGGAGCACCGCCAGCCTGTTGGCGGTGCTCCCGCGGTCGTTGGCCCTGGCGGATTTTACCGCCAGGGTCAGAATGACCCCCTGTGTGTCTAACACTGGAGATGAAGTTATCACCCCACCTCCCCCCACCCCCATGGTCCCTGGAGTACAAGAGTGTGTGTCTAACACTGGAGATGGCATCAACGCCCCCTCCCCTCTCCTCCCACCTTCCCCCACCCCCATGGTCCCTGGAGTACAAGAGTGTGTGTCTAACACTGGAGATGGCATCAACACCCCCTCCCCTCTCCTCCCACCTCACCCCACCACCATGGTCCCTGGAGTACAAGAGTGTGTGTCTAACACTGGAGATGGCATCAACACCCCCTCCCCTCTGCTCTCACCTCCGCCCCACCCCCAGGGTCTCTGGAGTTACAACAGAGTGAGTCTAACACCGGAGATGAAGTTAGGCCCACCCCCTTCCTGGCGGTCTCTAGAGTTAAGCCTGCCTGATTGATGAATGAACCTACACAGCGGAGCTGTCAGACACACACACAGTAGTCGCGCCTCTGTGAATCTGAGCTATTTCTGTCTGATGCGGCTGTCACGAGCTGTGAGGAACATTACAGATATAACAGGAGTGCGAAGCCCACGCAGCGAAAAGGGGGCGCGCTGTACATGGTAGGCCAGCCTGCTGAAAACCTGGCACTCCCGGAAACCCATTTATAGGGAAGTCAAACTCTCCGGTGATGAATATTCGAAGATAGTAACACAGCAGCAGTTTATTAATATGACTGCAAATAATCTCTGTGATCCCCCCATTTCTCATATGTGAGGTCCTGTTCTGATCTAATAGAAACTTTTTTTTTATTTTTATTACATTTCTCTTCAAAATGTCTGTAACAGACTCTCACACACCACCCACGTTAAAAATAAATTAAAATGAAACAATCTTCAAACTCTTATATTAATAATTAATAATTCTTAAGAATTATTCAAGGTGATCAGGGCAAGCCTCTCTGAAGAACAGAGCTGGATCTATCAGGGGCCCCCGAGAGGCTGGGGCCCTGGGCCCACTTTGCTCATGCCTTTAAACGTCTCTGATGGAGAGTGCCCTGGACAAGGCCTCTGGGGGTCTTAGAAAAGACACTTTGGGGGGAAGGGGGTGCCTTCGAGGGTGGAAGGAAGCGTGAAATGTAAGAGCCCACGAAATAAACGCGTGTTTTTGTCCCCTCATCTAGGATCTGTTCGGAAGGAAGTTCCCAAGTTTTTTGCACTTTGTAAAACCAGTCCTCCGACTTTTCTCAAACAAGTAACCGTCCGGAATGGTTAGTCGGAGCCCCGATCTGCCGAACTGGTGGGGTGGACTCTGGAGGGGAGACCTGTGTTGTTAACCAAGGAATGCGAACTTGTGGGAAAGGAAAAAAACAGCAAAATAAAACAGAAACCCTTTAATGACCTTCAGGAAGGGGGTCCTGCTGAACCCGTTTTAAACATGTTGAACAGGATGATCCTGCCAGGCAGTAATGGACTCCCTTTTCCTATTATAATGCTTTTCGTCAAACACTGGCCAACGCCTCCGAGAATATATTTACTCTGAAGCATTTGAACATGTCAAGAGTACTCTTTAAGAATTGCCCTTTTAACCAGTTCCAAAATTTGCTACAAAACAATTTTGCCCTCTATTTTTAATTTTTTTCTCAGGTTCAGGAGAGCACCCTCTAAATGCCCCATGGAAAAGTGGGGGTCGCTCGATTTAGTCGCACGTTCCATCCAAAGCAAGACAGGTTGTTTAATTTCTGCCACCTTTAAAAGCTCACCAGCAGCCATTCCCTGCTTGTAGCTGAACAGCCCTGCTCCATAAAGTCGTGTCCCACCGTCCATGGAGGGTGACCCAACCTGCTCAAGCTCAGGAGAAAGGGAGGTGGAGAGCGAGAGGGCTAGTTCAGCTCAGTGTACTCACCCTGTTGGCAAGAGTGAGGCTTAACCCAGTTCTCCACCACTGGTATGTGCATACCGTGCCAAAAGGTGAATGAGAACTGAGAGATTCTGCACCTCACTGTGTTACTTTCGATATGAACTGGCTAAAATTGTACATGTCCTTTTGAGAGAACAGAAGCCACCCCACCCCCAAGTTGACTAGCCTATTCTCCGTTCTCTGCCTTTTTTTGTTCCTGACGTTTCACTGATTTCTTACCTTATTGACCCAATTTGTGGTGTCAAAATCCCAATGACTGTCCCAGATCCTAATCTAGTGTTTGCCTGAAGACATCCTTGGTGCACCATAGCACCACATGGAAATGGAAATGGCAGAGGTCAGTTACAGACCTCCCGCCTCACTGCCCTGGTTGCCCAGTCCGAGGTGAGGATGTGGAAAGGAAGAGCCTGGAATATTGACAGGAAGTGTTAAGTCATGAGGGCAATCCCTGAAGGTCAGACATGCCCTTGAGCTAGTTCCAAGCATCAGTTGGTCAATATTCAGATAAAAAGAATGAAGACTCTGCCTTTACCTTTGTGAGATGTGTGCCATTTGAGTTCTCATCACATACGTTTGGATAACCCACAAAACAGCCTACCACCCCATGGTCTTGTTGGGTATCTGCCCAGCACCACTTAGCAAAGTCTTGGCTTTTCGCAGCACCTCAAGGAGTGCAGTACCTGCACCCAGGAGTGATGTGCAGGAAATTCAGTCTGTTAACCCCTGGAATGTTTTCTTTATTTATTTAGTGAATGACAATACTTGCTAATATTATCCGGATTGTGGATACAATAATGATCAGATTAGGTGCACCTGTTGTTTCACTAACCTGTAGCCCCTTCAATGAGAGTCCATTGTCGTTATCAGTGACTACCACTCAAAATGGCCTGAAGCTTGTATAGAGCACCACCACTTTTATCAACTTTCTTATGCAAGTTTTCAGCAAGGAAATTTGTGCTGAAACTATAGTTACAGACAATGGCATGCAATTGAGATCTTTTATGGGTTCATGGTATGTCTCTTGTCACAACAGCTTTATACGATCCTCAGTGCAACAGGCAAGTGGAAAGTTTCATTTGTTTACAGAACACATATCCACTTACTCCTTTCTACTCACAGCACAGTGATATACACTGTGAGGGAAGGATTATTGTCTTACAGCAGTGGTTCCCAAACTTTTGTGACCTGCAGCTCCCTTGACCAATTGGATGTTGTCCACGGCTCCCCATTACATTACTTTGTTTGGCGGTGCGGTGTGGTGTGGGGGATGCTAGGGGATGGGAGATGTAAACCCAGCCTTGGGAGTACTTCCATTTTAATTCTTGATAATAATTGGGATGAAGGTATGGAGAATACTGTGTGCAATGCAAGGATGCGTCTGCTCTCTCTTTTCACAATATTTGTGCACCCACGGACCACACAGTAACTGCATCTATTTCCCGTTCACATGCTCTCAGCCTCGAGCTGGAAACATCCAGCCAAAACCAGCCAGTGGCACTGATTTGCTGCAGCGCAGAGTTTGGGAACCACTGGGTTACGAGCTCATACCCCACATTACTAAAGTGAACAAATGGGCGATCAGTTCCTATCCAATGATCAGCAATGCAGGTCAAAAAATGGATTTCATGAATCTGTTTTGCAAAATGGAGTCCGGTCCCATGCTAGGACTAAAGTGATAACACAAGTTGAGGGATTAAAATACAGAACTTTATTCCCTTTCCAGCAAGCGAAAGGACATTTGGATAATTAATTCAGTCAAACTGAAATGTAAGAAACATCCACAATATTCTACCAAACTGAAGTCCATTAGCAAATTCAGGTAACTATTCCAGTATTACTGCTAGGCATGACATAACTTGTTAAGAACTCTACAACTCTTATGTAGGCATTTGCATAGCTACTTAGAAGAGTGGAAGCAAGGATATACCTAGATTCACTGCTGGGATTTCAAAATTCCAGATTATGGGTATATAGATACAAGGTTCAGAACACCAGTAATATGAAAACTTATAACACAGCTCCATTAATTATAACCCGGAAAGCACAAGCAATTACAAAGCCAACAGGCCAGGCATTGCAGTTCCAAAGGTTTTCATAAATTCTGTTCGCATGAACGGAGTGCACCCTTGTTCTTCCCTAGGGTAATGGTAGAGCAGTTGCAAAAAATACATTTTCTTCTGCATATAATACACATGGGGGATAAACTGAATATGAGGTGATGATTAATGGTACTTTTTAGATGTAAACTAGCCCATCATGCACTCCAGTGTAAGTACTTCATAGAAAGCGGAATGATTTCCCACCTGTGAATAGCGGGTTAAGCTCTGGGTGGCATTAAAGTCCATTCCATGTCAATTCTTCAAAATAAAGGGTGCATCAATACATATGGAGATAGATATGCCTTAAAGCCATATATATATTTTCCAGTGAAGTGGACACTGCACAATTCTGCCAAATGGTCATCCACTACAAAAAAACTGAACAGAAAGTATTGAATCCTTGCATTAGTCTAAAAATGTGCACTCAATAGAGGCTGTATGCATGTTAAAATCACACATGGGCCTGGTGGTGTGAAGCAATGCCAACCAACTGAATGAGTTTACTTATTTCTGTGTCTCAGATTACACAGGGTATCTGGGGTGATTTAACTCAGGTCACAGGATATCCACAAATTATTGTACTCATGTGAATCTATTTCTTCTACTGAAGGATAGACAACACATTCCTAAACTGCATCCCTGGTGGCTCTGGAATAAAATTGCAATTATTAAGGGTAGTCTCTGCAATGTTGATGCTCAAACGGTGCCTGGCAAGATGAGATACTATCAAGAAAGTCAAAAAAGCATATAACGTTAGGCATTCTGTCCATCTACATGATTTCCAAATAGAAGAGATGATGAATGTTAAGATTCCTGGTCACTTTGACAAGGGATGTCCTATATTTTCCAAACCTATAAAATTGTTAAAATTAACAAAAAGGAAGTTATGTAAGATGGGAAGTGTTGGGGCAGGACGTTCGTGGCAATGGCAGTGAATGGTAGAGAAACTAATGTTGATCCCAGTGGTTCTGAATATGATTTTGAACCTCCGCTTTTGCAAGACTTGAATGGAGAGTTCTCTTTTGTGAATGAACCGCAAGCTAGGCCATTGCAGCATGATGATAGAATTGATTCTATTCCTGATTCTGATGTTGCTAGTGAAATGCAAAGTGCTGACGACCTGCCCAATGCTTTTATCACCCAACGGGTGAGTCATCCTCAAGGATTAGAGCTCCTTTTTGGAGAATTATTCAAGAATAACCACTTTGTCATCGTTTCCTCAGTCGTTAAAGGGAAAGATGTATTGCATATAGACATACATAATTCACTGCATTGTATGTTGTACACTGTGGAACATGCTACTATTTTATAGTGTTTACCTTTCTCATCTGTATACCTTCTCCTTTCACCCTCCCCCTTTCTTTTCTCTCCTTATTGGTTCAAACTTGAAAGGTTGGGGACATGGGGATCTGGGTGGGCGACAGCTGGTTTGACATTTGAGGGATGAGGCTCTCCATGAGAAGATGTTACTAGCTTGGCTAATCCAATACAGCTTTAATTCTTACTGCATCCTGCCCTTGATGTAACAGAAAGATGCCTGCCTAGAGATGCAGAGACACACCATCACCATGGAGATGTCTTGGGCCTCAAACCCACCGGCAAGTGGTCCGCACTGGTTGCTGAGCAGGCACAGTGACAACACATGGGGTGTTACACTTCTCCACACTTCCTCCCATGACAGGATACCCTTCCCTACTTTTGCAACACATTATACAAATGTTACTACTGGGTATACTATTCCGCACCTTCGCATCTTCATAAACAATTGCACTACACTTTTCCAAACACTTAGAAAGTTTAATCTCTTGTGACAAGGTAACCCTCTTCCCCATCTTCACCAGATCCATGTCTATGGTACTGCAGCACTTTATCCCTAATCACACATATAAAACTTCCAGTGCTCCACTTCACCACAGTGACAAAACGTAGACAACACATAACAAAAACAAGGTACTCCTAATTTCCACATTCACACACTAGTATACGACCAAGCTGTATACAATTCCAAAATAATGCTCAGATGGGTACATTTTCCCAACCTGCTCACTGGAGTCTCCTATGCCACACAGATACACACTACACGGGCAAAATGTGTATGTCCACCCATCAATCTGCAGGTGGCTCCTTAGGTCCACAACCTGCCACAGCAGTGCATAGCAAGTACTCTTCTCGAAATCTATAACAGAGGAAATTACCAAAATTGTCTGTTTGAAATGTATGTAGATAATACATAGCAACCGCAGTGCAGTGCCTGTAGGAGGCTGGCTTGTTTGTAGGGGGTACCTAAGGTACTTACATCTTATATCAGGTCTAATTATCCCTTATTAGTGAAATGTAGGCAGTGTCTAGAAGCCAAGCTCTCTAGAGGTAGTGTCGATGAGCAGCCAAAGCCTAACTAGGAGACATGCAAAGCTCATGCAATATCACTACAGTCACACAGTACACACACACATGAAAGAAAATACTCAATGTTACAAAAATATAGGTGACACACATACCAAAATACCATAGAGACTATACTCCCTTATGAGGTAAGTAAAACACAAATTATATACACTAGTATGCAGAAATATGCATAGAAAAAGTCAGAAAACAGTGCAATTGGTGAAAATCACAATAGTTTGTAATGGTTCTAGGGGGAACACAAACCATATACTAAAAAAGTGGAATGTGAAAGTCGGTTTCTCACCTAGGCAAGTGTAGTGTGTAGATGTAGAGGGGTGCTGGGAGTATTAGAAAACACCAAAGGTAAGTAATAGAACCCACCCCAGAGCCCAGGAAACCTTCCCAGAACACACATAGAAACGAAAAAGAAGATGATGCAAAAACCGGAAGAGACTGCAAGACACCAACAGTGGATTCCTGGACCTGAGGACCTGTGGAAGAAGAGGACCAAGTCCAAGAAGCACAGAAGAGTCTAGGGAGAACAGGAGCTCCTGCTAACACAGATGAAGGTGCAACAGAAGAACCACCTGTGCAGAACAGTTAGTACTGCACCCAAGAAGAAGGATTTGGGTTCCTGGTTGGTGCAGATGATGTCCCACGCCAAATGGAAGATTGCAGTCTGGTTTGCGTCACTGGATTCTGCCAACAAGCCTTGGCACATGCAAAACTCCCAGTTAGCAGAAAATGGCACTGCTCAGGACCAGGAGTGGGAGTCAGAGGGGGCTCTCAGCAACTCAAAGAGCCCACAGAAGACCAGGCAGCACACACAGGAGTCCCACAGCACGGGGACGAAGGAGGTGCAAAAGGAGGCCCATGCAGCACTACTCAAAGGGATCCCCCGCTGCAGGAGAATGACTCCGGAAGCTGTGCATCACAGGAAGGAGTCCTGGGGGTCGGAGATGCATGTGCATGAAGAACTTCATCGAAGGATGCCAACAAGCCTTTGCAACTGCAAAAAAGCATACTGCACTGTGGGATGATCTTGCGTGGGGAGGCAAGCTCTTACCGCCACCAAGGTTGGACAGTAGGACATCAGGACCATCAGGGCCACTTCAGTCTACCACCCGTGATGCTGGACTCATGCGCTTAGTCGGGGGAGGGGACCCAGGCCACCAATAGTTGCAGCAGAGGCATGCCTGCTGAAGCAGGGAAGTGACTCCTTCACTTCAAGGGAGATTCCTTTGTTCTTCTGGTGCAGGCTGAAAACAGGCAGTCCTCGGAGGATGCATGACCTGGAAACAGTTTCTGGCAGGAGCTGAAGTTACAATGTTGCAGAAGTCGTCTTTGCTACTTTGTCACAGTTTGTAGAGTTCCTGGAGGGTCCAGATGCAGTTTCTTCCGTAAGAAGTTGAAGTAAAGGATGCAGAGCATTCCTGCTGGAGTCGTGCAATCCGAATCTGAAGAACCACCCAAAAGAGAGACGCTAAAAAGCCCTGAAAGGGGTATTAGTCAGCGACACAGGTAAGCACCTATCAGCGGAGGGCTCTGACATCACCTGCTGGCCACTCAGATGCTCCAAGAGTTCCCTGCCAAACTTGAATTCAAGATGGCAAAACCTAGGGACCCTCTGGAGGAGCTCTGGGATGGTGATGGACAGGGGAGTGGACACTCCCCGTTCCTGTGTCCAGTTTCACGACAGAGCAGGGACTGGGGGTCCCTGAACCGGTGTAGACTGGATTATGCAAGGAGGGCACCAAATGTGCACTTCAAAGCATATCCAGTGGGCTGGGGAGGCTAATCCTCCCAAGCCTGTAACACGTATTTCAAAAGGGAGAGGGTGTACCACCCCTCTCCCAAAGGAAATGCTTTGTTCTGCCTTTGTGGGCTCAAGCTGCTTGAGCAACAGGAGGGCAGAAACCTTTCTGGAAGGTGGCAGCAGCTTGGGCTGCCTGAAAACCTTCAGAAGGCTGTAATGGCAGTAATGGGGTCCTCTAAGGAGCCCCCAGAGTGCATGGGTTCATACAACCAATGCTTGCAAAAGCATGGGGGTATGATTCCTACATGTTTGATACCAAACATGGGGATATTCGGATTACCGTTGTGAAGCTGTACATATGTGGTGACCTATGTCCAGTGCACCTATAAAATGGCGTCCCCGCACCCACAAAGTCTGGGAAAATGGTCCTGGAGGCCGTGGGGGCACCTCTGCTAGTGCAGGGGTGCCCCCACACACATGTTCTCTGCACTCAGCCTTCAGGGTTGGAAGGCATGTAATAAGGGTGACTTATAAGTGACCTGGTGCAGTGTAGATGGCAGTGAAAGGGTGCATGCGCCTTTTCACACAGGCTGCAATGGCAGTCATGCAAAATCCTTCGTACCAGCTCCCTATGAGTGACAAAAGATATACTGCAGCCCATAGGGATCCCCTGGAACCCCCAATGCCCTGGGTACCTAAGTACGATATAGTAGGCACTTATAAGGGGGCACCAGTATGGCAGTTACGAGTGAAATACTGTGTTAAAAGTATCCAACAACCAACTTTATAGGGAGAGAGCATAACTACTAGAGTCCTGGTTAGCCAGATCCCAGTAGACACATTCAAACACACTAACAAACAGGCAGAAAATGGGGGTAACCAAGCTAGGACGAGACTACTTCCCTACAGTACCCCGGGCACAAAAATCATGCTATTAGTAATTGTTAGAAATGGGGTCTTTGGTTGGCAGTCAGGTTCCTCCCTGTCCAAGCGCCGTTCCTCCTCCAGTCTGCGTCTTTCCTCCTCCAGTCCGGTTGGCGTGCGTCATTTCTTCTCTCCCACAAAAGAGTGATGCGTCGATCCAGACAGGCACCTCAGGTCCGGGCAGTCTTTGCATTGTTTTTCTGTGCCCAGCAATGTTGCGTTGAAAATCCGGATGCGCGGTATCACAAAACTGCGCTGCGTGGGGTTTGCTTCGTTATCAGCCTCCGTTAGCGGGTGTTGCGTGTCGTTTCTCCAGCTGCATTGCGTCGATTTCAGCTACGAAGCAGGCAGCGCATCATCTATCAGCCACGTCATGGAAGGTGCGTCCAAAATGTTCCCGATCGGCGGGCTGTGAGTGGATTTTCAGCCATTGTCTGCCAGCTTCACATTTCAAGGGCCCATGAACGGGATAGAGTACCAATTGGAAGGGCAGGAGTCTCAGCAGAGAGCCCAGATACTGGCAGAGGAAGTCTTTGATGGCCCTGAGACTTCAACAACAGGAGGCAAGCTCAGTTCAATCCCTTGCAGATTCTTCACAAGTAGGAATGCACAACAAAGTCCAGCGTCTCACAGGCAGAAGCAGCAACTGCAGGATAGTTCCACAAAGCACAGGCAGGGCAGCACTTCTCCTCAGCTCTTCAGCTCTCCTCTTTGGCAGAGGTTCCTCTTGATTCTAGAAGTGATCTAATCTTCAGCGGTTTTGGGTGCTCTTTTTATAGCCCTTTCTGCCTTTAAAGTAGGCCTACTTAAAAGGGAAGTTTCTCTTGTTTGTGAGATCCTGCCTTGCCCAGGAGAGGCCCCAGACACACACCAGGGGGTTGGAGACTGCATTGTGTGAGGGCAGACACAGCCCTTTCAGGTGTACGTGACCACCTCTCTCCTCCTCCCCTCCCTCCTAGCACAGATGGCTCATCAGGACATGCACGCTACACCACAGCTCCCCTTGTGTCACTGTTTATATGGAGGTGCAAACAGCCCAACTGTCAAACTAACCCAGACAGGGAATCCAAAAACAGGCAGAGTCTCAGAATGGCTTAAGCAAGAAAATGCCTACTTTCTAAAAGTAGCATTTCCAAACACATAGGCCCTCATTACAACCCTGGCGGTAAAAGCCGCTCACCGCCGTGCAGAAGACCGCCAATACACCGCCGCGGCCGCGGAATTCCGCCACAGCTATTATGACCCACATCTCGGAATCCGCTGAAATTCAGACACCCACACAAGTCCGCCACACCAAAGGTCGGTGATAAACTGGCGATAACAAAACCTCCACCGTCACGCCAACAGAAACATGCCCATGCTATCACAACCCACGAATCCACGCAGCGGTCTTTCAACCGCGGTATTCCATTGGTGGTACACACCGCCACGCTTAAAATACACACACATCTCCAAAACACCGCCACATAGGACAATTCCAAATACACACACCTGATACACATACACACGCCACTCCCACACACCCAACACAATATAAAACACACACCCACATCACCCACAAACCCCTACGACCAAAAATCGGAGACGAAGGCGACAGACAGAGAGCACAGCAATAGACAACCCCACCACACAGAGGCACACAACACCATCACCCACACAACATCCACACACAAAACACCACACACCACTACACATCACCGACACCACCCCATGGCACGCCAAAGACACCCCAGGTTTTCGGAGGAGGAGCTCAGGGTTATGGTGGAGGAAATCGTACAGGTAGAGCCACAGCTATTTGGATCACAGGTGCAGCACACCTCTATAGCTAGGAAGATGGAGCTATGGCGAAGAATCGTGGACAGGGTCAACGCAGTGGGACAGCACCCAAGAAATCGGGAGGACATCAGGAAGAGGTGGAACGACCTACGGGGGAAGGTGCGTTCCGTGGTCTCCAGGCACAACATCGCGGTTCAGCGGACTGGCGGCGGACCCCCACCTCCTCCCCCACAACTAACAACATGGGAGGAGCAGGTCTTGACCATTATGCATCCTGAGGGCCTCGGAGGAGTCGGTGGAGGAATGGACACTGGTAAGTCAAATCTTAACTATCATATCCCCCACCCTACCTGCATGCTATCACACACCCCCACCCTCACCCCCTCCCCTATCACGCCAAATCCTCACTAATGTACTAATAACACAAACCACACATCCCAACACCAAGCCCTGCATGACACAACAAAGCATGGACACCCATCACTAAAGCATGCCCACTGCACATACTCATAACACCCCCTAACCATCATCACACAAGCCCCCATACAGGAAAGCTAGCACTGGGGTACACGCTCACCCACCCATTGCACACCATGACACACACACATGCAATAATCATGCTTTTACACCCCTGCAGGACCACTACCTAACGTCACCAGACAGGAGGGTCCAGACATCTCTACCCCACCCACAGAAGAGTGCCAAGTACAGGTATACATGCCCCTGTGTCATCTATGTGTGCAGATGTCTATCATAGCCATGTAGGCCATATCCCAGGAACTGCATCTGTAGAGCCCAGGAGCGCGGCGTAGTGCAGGGGGCTGCTGTGTCTGTATTGTCCGCCAACGGTAGTGGTAAGCCATGCACTCAACCTGTCTTTCTTCTGTTTCCCCACCCCTTTTTGTGCTCTCCCTGTTCTCTTGTGCATCAGCATCATCAGGCGGAGGTACAGGGGCACCGGAGCTCGAGGGGGCTGCATCCCACATGGCCATGGAGGGCCACACCACAGACTCTGAATACACCAGTGGGACTGAGGGCGAGGGGAGCTTCACGTCGGTCACCGGATCAGCAACCAGCGACACAGACTCGTCCTCCGATGGGAGCTCCCTTGTGGTGGCGTCAAAATCTGTGCCCCCCACTCCTACAGGTACAGCCACCCCCCCCTACCAGCACCGCCCTCCCAGCCGCCCCTCAGTGTTCACCCCGTGCCCGCTCATCCAGGAGGGTGGGCATCACCTTCGCCACAGGCCCCTCAGCCCCTGCCCCTGTCACCCCTGCTGCCCTCAGTGAGGAGGCCATTGACCTCCTCAGGTCACTCACTGTTGGGCAGTCTACCATTGTGAATGCCACCCAGGGTGTAGAAAGGGAGTTGCAACACACTAATACATTCCTGGAGGGCATTCATTCTGGTCAGGCTGCCCATCATCGAACCCTGCAATCTCTGGCCTCAGCACTGATGGCAGCCATTGTCCCTGTGTCTAGTCTCCCCCCTCCAACTTCCTCCACCCAGACCCAATCCCCTGTACCTCAGCCTATCCCAAGCACACCATCAGACCAGCCTGCACACACCTCAACACACAAGGGCAGTTCAGGCAAACATAGGCACCACACATCCCACAGGCACTCAAACAAGCATCACCCACTTACAGACACAGCAACATCCACTGCCTCCACTGTGTCCCCCTCCTCGTCGTCTCCCTCCTCCCTCCCAGTGTCGTCTACACTCTCACCTGCATGCACTACCACTACAGCCACTAGGACTCGCACCAGAACACCCAGCAGCACACCCCGCTCACCTGTACTCACTACCCCCACTACCATTTACACGTCCCCTGTGTCCTCTCCCAGTGTGTCTGTGACGCCCCCTCCCAAAGTACACAAACGCGGGCACACACACACTCAACATCCATCCGACTCACGACAGCCTCCAGAACATGCACCTGCACACAAAGCATCAAAAGTTACACCTCCTACAACCACCTCCTCTTCCTCCACTCCCAGACCCCCTCCAGCTACCCGTCCCGGTGTTCACAGAAAATTTTCCTGAGCAACCTTGACCTCTGTCCCACCACCCCCCCCTCCAATTCATAGGTCCCGTAGTAGCACCTCAGCCAAAAAAAGTCTGGTACCAGTGGTGGCTGTTAGAGGTATGCGGAGTGCACCGGGCACCAGGGCAGCCAGTGTGACACGGAGCCAAAGCACTGCCAGTCCACCCCCTGTGAAGCACCAGAAGTTAGACAGTGCCCGATGGGAGAGGGTGAAGACTCCTGCAGGCAAAGCCGCTCACAAGGGTCGCGGGGGGAGTGTCGAGTCAGCTGTGACTCCTCCCAAGGTGGGGAAGGGGCAGAAGAAGTCGCCAGAGTCTGGGAAGAGCAGCACGGCGGAGAAGGCCGCCATCCTCCCCGCTGCCCAGGACGCCACCGCCAGCCCCATCGTCACTGGTCAGGAGACCACCGCCAGAGTCAGTGCCCAGGAGGGCAGCACAATTGTCACTAGTCAGGAGACCACCGCCAGAGTCAGTGCCCAGGAGGGCAGCACATTCGTCACTGGTCCGGAGACCACCACCAGAGTCAGTGCCGAAGAGGGCCCCGGCAGCCACAGCCCCGCTGGGCAATGAGGGACCGCCATGTCACACACCGCTGCACAGGTCAGAGACAGCAAAGTCAAGCACCGCTGAACAGGCCAAGCACCGCTGAACAGGGCAAAGACCGCCATGGCAAGCACCGCTGAACAGGGCAAGCACCGCTGAACAGGGCAAAGACCGCCATGGCAAGCACCGCTGAACAGGGCAAGCACCGCTGAACAGGGCAAAGACCGCCATGGCAAGCACCGCTGAACAGGGCAAGCACTGCTGAACAGGCCAAGCACCGCTGAACAGGGCAAAGACCGCCATGGCAAGCACCGCTGAACATGGCTAGCACCGCTGAACAGGCCAAGCACCGCTGAACAGGCCAAGCACCGCTGAACAGGGCAAAGACTGCTGAACAGGGCAAAGACCGCCATGGCAAGCACCGCTGAACATGGCTAGCACCGCTGAACATGGTAAGCACCGCTGAACAGGGCAAGCACCGCTGAACAGGGCAAGCACCGCCAACTCAAGCATCGTTAGCCCATATGCTGCAGGGGAAGTGACAGAACTGGGACCGTCACGGGGAGCGTGATGCACTGTGGGCACCAGTACCCGTCCAAAACCAATGTAGACTGTTATCCACTTGTGAGACTGTGGCTTTGCACTCCCCAGGATGAAACAGTGGGCAACCCACCCACTGCAAAGACTTGTGAGACTGTGGCTTTGCACTCCCCAGGATGAAACAGTGGGCAACCCACCCACTGCAAAGACTTGTGAGACTGTGGCTTTGCACTCCCCAGGATGAAACAGTGGGCAACCCACCCACTTCAAAGACTTGTGAGACTGTGGCTTTGCACTCCCCAGGATGAAACAGTGGGCAACCCACCCACTGCAAAGACTTGTGAGACTGTGGCTTTGCACTCCCCAGGATAAAACAGTGGCCAACCCACCCACTGCAAAGACTTGTGAGACTGTGGCTTTGCACTCCCCAGGATAAAACAGTGGGCAACCCACCCACTGCAAAGACTTTTGTGGGCAACCCACCCACTGCAAAGACTTGTGAGACTGTGGCTTTGCACTCCCCAGGATACATCAATGGGCATGGAGCCCCGTCGTGGATCTAGCGTGGTGCTGTCATCCGGCTGAGGTGCCCCCCCTTCACTTCCCCCTGAGGTGTCTGTTGTATTTCTATCTGATGCCCCTGCAGTGTTCTCTCCGTTTCTGGACAGCTATTGTGTGTGGGCCTCGCCCATGCATTTTGGGCCCAGTGGTCCACTGACATTGAAATGTGCATAGGTGCACTACTAATCGTGATGTATATATTTGGAATGTGTATATATTTATGTATATATGTGCTTACTGTATTTTGATACATTACAATGGTTGTACTTCATTTCCTTTTGTCTTTGCATTCTTCCGGGAGGGGTTGGGGGCTGTTCCTGTGATGTTTGGTTATGCATTGGTGTGTGTGTTGTAGTGTGCGAGGGTCGGGGTGGGGGTGGGGGTGTTGCGTGTGTGTGTCCCTGACTTTTGCCTCCCCCCTCCCCTATGTCGTAGGTGCAGTACTCACCGTTGTCTTCGGCGCAGCCGTTGCTGATGTTCGTAGAGGAGCAGGAACAGAATCGCAGGGAGTATTTGGAGTTCCGGCTCCATGGTATCCTCCTTCCTCGTGGAGTGTGTTCAGGTGAGCGTTTTCCCATTGCCAAAGCTGTTTCCGCCGTGTTTTTATCCACGGAGAATCCGCCCCGGAAAAGGTGGCGGATTGGCCTGTTGTAATACTGTGGGCGGTACTTTGTCTTCCGCCTGTCTGTTGGCGGTGACCGCCGTGCTGCTTGTCTGTACCACTGTGGCGGTCGGAGTGTTAAAGTGGCTGTCTATGTTGGCGGTTTCCGCCACGGTCATAATTCCCTTTTTTGTTCCGCCGGCCTGTTTGCGGTATTTCCGCGGCTTTAACACCCTCCCCCAGGGTTGTAATGACCCCCATAATCTCAAAACCAACTTCACTAAAAGATCTATTTTTAAATTGTGAGTTCAGAGACCCCAAACTTCAAATGTCTGTCTCCTCCCAACAGGAATCTACACTTTAAGCATATTTAAAGGCAGCCCCTATGTTAACCTATGAGAGAGATAAGGAGAAAGGTTTTTAACAGTGAAAACTGAATTTGGCAGTATTTCACTGTCAGGACATATAAAACACACTAGTATATGTCCTATCTTAAACATACACTGTACCCTGCCCATGGGGCTACCTAAGGCCTACCTTAGGGGTGTCTTACATGTATAAAAAGGGAAGGTTTAGGCCTGGCAAGTGGGTACCCTTTCCAAGTCGAATTGGCAGTTAAAACTGCACTCACAGACACTACAGTGGCAGCTCTATGCCATTTTTACAGAGCTACTAATGTGGGTGGCACAACAAGTGCTGCAGACCCACTAGTAGCATTTGATTTACAGGCCCTGAGCATTTCTAGTGAACTGTACTAGGGACTTACCAGTAAATCAAATATGCCAATCATGGAAAGCCAATTACACATACACTTTAATAGGAACACTTGCACTTTAGCACTGGATAGCAGTGGTAAAGTGCCCATAGTAACAAAAACTGCAAAAACAGAGTCCATCACACATCAACAACCTGGGAAACAGAGGCAAAAAGTTAGAGGAGATCCCACCAAGGATGGTAAATCTACCATAATTTATCTCTCCACATGATTTATCACTCAAAAATCAGCTTAAAATGTATTTTGGAAATTCAGCCATATTTCTCCAAACATTAGTTGATTAATTCTGGAAATATACAGGTTTGCCTTAAATAAACAACTTTGCACACATATATTAATTCAACTAATCAAAACGTTCCAATTTAGTAGGCTGGCATGCACAGAGGAGAGGTACATATAGGTCTTTGGAAAGCTGCTAGTAGCGCACAAGCTACTCCCTGGAGAAGCTTGCCCTACTCCAGCAAATATAGAGTTACACAACACATCAGTGGTACATCTCTGCACCACACATTTGCTACCATGTGTTTTTTTTAAAAACAGATCTCTCCTCCTGAAAAGTGGGCCGCGTGGAAAGAGCTTTGCGCAATGGAATGTTGGACTTTGTTGCCTTTGACCAATCTGGTCATTCTGGAGTATAAGATCCTATCGATTGTGCAGACAGCTTTGTAAATAATGAATGTATGAATGGATGAAGTGATAGTTAAACAGATAATGACTGCATGAACAAATGGATAAATGAGCACAAGCTTCAATGAATGGATGTATGTATGAGGGGTGAATGGGTGTAAGAAAGTATACATAAATGAGCACACTCTTGAATGAATGAATAAGGAAATGCCTAGCATACTTAGGGCCCATATTCTCTTGGCCACACTGATTCTATTATGCTCTGCACAGTATGATACAGAAATGTGTGAAATAATTAGGGAATGAAGGAATGGATGGATGTATGAATGGATGGATGATGAGTGGATGAACAGATAATGATTGAAGGCATAATTGTAACCTTATTCTCTCGGTGACACTGTATCAATGAGGCTCTTCACTCTATGGCATGCTGGTGAGCGAAATAATGAGTAAAGTAACGAGGGAATACATGTATAAATGGAGTGAATGGATGAATAAATAAATATATGAGTTCATGCTTGAATGAATGAATAAAGAAATGCATGACATATTCAATGTCCTGATACAGTGCTGATCTGCGCCCTTTGACACGCTGTTGAGTGAAATGATGAGTAAATGAATGAATCAGTGGACACGTGCATGAATGAATAAATGAATTAATAAAGGAATACCTGACACGCCCAGGACCCTTATTTTCTCTGGGGCACTGCGTTAATGATGCTCTGCACCAAATGACACGCTGGTAGTTGAAATAATTAATGGATGAATGAATTGATGTTGGCCCCGTGACACTGTATCGATGGTGCGCTGCACAGCAGGTTAGCCGGGGTCTAGTCGCATCGCAAGCGCTCAGGGCCGAGCTCTGACGTCCTAGGCTGCATTTCAGACCACTTTCTAATTAACCTTTTTGAACTGGAAATGATAGAAAGAAAAAAGTAAAAACTGAAAAGGTTTCCGCATGGTAAATGGAGCAAATGGAGTCCGCGGTCCTGAAATTAATTGTCCCCAGATGCGGTTGTCCTTTCCAGCAAGGTTAGCGCCTTCATTACAATTATCAGTCTAGGTCTAAATATTCATGACACTGAGAAAGACACATTTCTGCGAAAGAAAGCAGCGTTTTCAAGTCTTCCAGGAGCTCGACACCATCGTTTTAGCATCGTTGTAGGAAACTGGGTGACTGGTTGGGATGGTGGGGAGTGAAACCATTCTCAAGCACCAACCACAAGGGCTGTCATAAGTCAACCCCAAATTAACATAAGTAAACCCCAAATTAACCTGTGCTCACCCCTCTAGTAGCTTGGCACAAAGGCCATCAGGCTGATGTCAGGGGCAATGTGTAAAGTAGTTATGCAGCCCTTCAAACAGTAATAAAGTGACAAAACAACACAAGAAATATCCCACATCAATTGAGAAACAATAGAGTAAAATGCAATATGTTATTTGAGACCACAACAGCAAAAATCCAATCAATAGACCCGGAGATATGCAATTTTAATGATTTAAGTGGAAACAGTGCTTAGAAGCACAAAGTGCCAATGTTGATTACCAGGTTATGCCAGACCGGGACAAAATAATAAGTTCAGGTTGATCATGATGAAGCACAGGCTGGATACAAGGACCAAGTTAGGACCGCTGAACAAAGTATCTTAACTCTGGGGTGCAGAGCTTTGCAAGATCCCGTGTCGAGATTGCATCACCAGTGCATTGTAGAAGAAACTGCAGGCTGGGTTGTGGGGTCCTACATCGGAGATGCGTCGCACAGTGGCGGTTCCAATGAAGCTGTTAACAGGCTTGTGATGAGAGGTCTTGCAACGTCATCGAGGATGCCATTGATGAAAGCTTGCGATGTGAATGCCTGCATCGGTGATGTGTCATGTAGTGGTGGTTTTGAGGAGCTGTGAGCTGGGATGTCAGCTCCTGTGTCAGGGATGTGTAGTGAAGCAGCAGTTCTGGTGCAGAGCTGTGAAGAGATGTGTTGTGCTGCTTCAGTTCTGCCCAAGAGCCCTGAGCTGAACCGGCATACACCTTCTGGCCCACTTCCAAGGGACCAGGAGTGGGTTGGCACTATTTGGGGGACAAGACTCACAGCAATCAAAGTCCAGGTGCTGTGTGCATGGTGGTTAGACCTGAGGCTCTTCTGATGAAGCCAGCCATCCAGCCCTTGGGCTCACTTGGGTGGCCCTGGGTTCAAGATGCAAGTCCAGCCCTTCTCACTCATGCATCAGGGCATCAGAGCAGCCGGGCAACAGAGCAGCTGTCCTTCTTGAAGCAGAGCAGCACACAGACCTTCTGAGTCTTACATAGGTGCAGAGGTGTACTAAACAATTGGATCTCAAGGTCCAATATTTATACTTGGCACCAGCTTTGAAGTATGAGAAGATTCTATAGGTTTCCACTTCAGAGGTGTTTGCAATTGCCTGCCTGCCACCCTGCCCTGGCCCCAGGTTGTCTTGGGGCACAAAAGACTAGTATGAAACACTTTATGAGTGTGCTGCGGCAGAGTCTTTTTGATGTGCAACTATGCTATGTGACATGTCCTCCCCCTATAAAGTCAGAGATGGCCCATCCTGCAAACACATATTCCCATTTTGTCTCAGTGTCTGGGCTGGGAGTTATACACACAGATTAACTGTCAGCTACGCCTAGTGATGTGGCCTGGGATACAGACTGCAGTCACCAAATAGTTGGGACAAGAAAATGACAGCTTTCTAAAAGGGGCATTTTCAGAATTGTGACTCAAAATCCAACTTTAACATCAGAAGGTTTTAACTTACATTTCTTTAGAAACCAAACTCGACCTTCCTACCAGATCCCAAATAAAAATTATCACTTATTAAATGTAATAAGGCAACCCCATGTCATCCAATGGCAGAAGTAGGACCACATACAGTAGTGAACACCTAATGTAAGAGTTTCTCATACTTGAACATGTAATACTTAAAATTACATGTCCAACTTTCTAAATACATTGCACCATGACTTGTGGGCTACTTAGGACCTACCCTAGGGGTGACATATGTGTTAAAAAGGAAGGTTTAGGCCTAACAAAACATGTATTATGCCAGGTTGAAATGGTAGTTTAAAAGTACAGACACAGAATGCAGTGGCAGGCCTGAAACATGTTTAATAGGTTACTTAAGTGGATGGCACAATTAGTACTCCGAGCATGCTAGCCACATTTACTTTTCAGTCCCTGGGTTCATGTAGTACCACTTTACTAGGAACTTATAAGTGAATTAAATGTACCAGTTGGGTGTAATCCAATCTTACCATATTTTAGGGAGTTAGCACACACACTTTATCAATGGATAGCAGTGGTAAATGTCGGACCTAAAGGGCTCAATCTTTTTGCAGGAGTGAAGCTGACATAGCTCTATTCCGTACTTCCAACAAAATAGGTCAGGCCTGACGAATGGACGAAGATTGATCAAGGTAAACTTCAGATTCTCACCTGACGATGTCAGGGTTGCCTTTCCAGCTTCTAAAACATAAGAAACAGACTTTAGAACTTAGAATATTTACAATGCAGTTTAGTAACTAAAATAAAGGTGACCCACCCCTGTATTACATAATGTTCCTTCTCCCTAGTTAAGTAGACGGTTCCTAGTAGACTGGGATTAACTATGCGCTATATCTAGGAAACAGAACTGAAAATTAGTAGCTCATGAGAACTCTGAAAAGGATACATACACAATATATAACAATGAGTAAGTTCATTAATCTCCTATCACCTCCCTAGGTTCTGGGCTCCGAAATTCTAAATAGCTAAATATCACAAGTTCTTAATACAGTTCATGAATTTAAATCAAAATACACCTCTTTGTATGATAAATGTTCATAGTATGATTTGCTCCTCATATAGTCAGGGTTTTTTCTATCATCAATCCCTTGTGCACTTAATCATATATTTATATATATTTCTCTTTTGAAGCAAATGAAAATGGTTGAATTCACCAGTTCCATCCACAAGAATCCATCAGATAAGTATTATTTACCATAATTCAAGTCTTAATAGTTGTACTTGAGTGAGGAGACAGGCGCTTTAAATATTGTTCTTTTGTCATTCAGGTCATCAAGTAATCAAAAAGGCTCCATGAGGAGAAAAACTAAAACCTGAAAATCCAGGTGCCAGGAAACGAGAAACAAATTAGGTGGGCACTAATGGAAACAGCATGAAGATGTCAGCACGGATGCCAGCAGAAGCAACAGGAAGATGCCAGCACGAACGCTAACAGGAAACAGGAGTGTACGGGTGAAGGACTGTCAATGACGAGTAGCCGTCACGGTGCAGCATGCAGCCTTAAAGGGTACGCGTTCCACCCTTAAAGGAGATGCACCATTCAGACACAGCCAAAACGGGGCAGTGCGCCCCAACGTGAACACCCCCCCCCCAAGGTCCTCCCCTCAGGCTTGGGTATAACAGGATATCAGCGATGAAAGAGATGAATAAGGCGGGCTTGTATGTGACATAAAGGCTCCCAAGTGTGATCCTCAGGTCTATATCCTTTCCAATGAATCAAATAAAAATGTCTGTGACATACACATTTGGAGTCCAGGATTGTCTCTACTTTGAATTCCGGTTCATTATCCACCAAAATAAATAAGGGGATCCTAGGGAGTACAGTTCCAGGGGCAACTGGTTTTAACAAAGACACATGAAAATGGGGTGTTCTCGTATTTGTGGAGTTAAGCCCAGTTCCATGGTGATCTCCTTGATCCTCTTGATAACCGGATAAGGGCCTGTGTACCATGGTTGAAATTTTCATGGGCTTTTCAAATTGAGATGTCAGGTTGATAGCCATACTTGACCTCTAACCCGATAGTCAGGCTTGTTTTTCGATGTTCATCTGCATTCTGCTTATACATCAGTTTTGCCTGATCCAAGTCGTTTTGTGCTGTTTGTTGAATAATCATTACTTGGTCTACATAATTATGAACCGCCGGAACGTCAGTAGTGCGGTTGGATGAGAGCAAGAGAAAATGGGGATGCAGACCATAATTACATTGGAATGGGGTAACCTTGGTAGAACTGTGTTGTGCATTATTGCAGGTAAGCTTTTCAGCCCGAAGAAACTTATCCCACCCAGCACTATCACTCAGTACTTAGCACCTAATGTAACGCTCTAAACATTGATGTACTCTTTCTGTCTGACCGCCTGTTTCTGGGTGATAACTGGTAGACTGGTGGACTTCTATCTGTAAGATCCCACACACGGATTTCCAAAACTTTGAACTAAATTAAGGGTCCTGATCAGACACAATTATGGAAGGTAGACCATGCAAAATTACTATGGATTGCAAAAAGATGTCTGCAAGTGCTTTAGAAGTAGGTGAGTAATTCAGTTCGACTGGACTAAGTTTGAGAGAAAAATAAGCTACTGGATGACTTTCACCTGTTTCCTTGTTTCTCTGCGATAAGACTTCCCCAACTGCCAGCTGAGACGCATTTGCCTCCACAATAAATGGTTTTGAAGTGTCAAGATGTTGCAAAATGGGGACATTAATAAAAGCCTTTTTTAATTGCTGGAAAGCCTGTTCTCCTGCCTCAGTTCATTTAAATACTACTACTTTTTTTTTAACAACTGTGTTATGGTGGATACCAAGGTGAAAAAATTATCCATAAACTGCTGGTAAAAGTTGGCAAACCCAATAAAGCTTTGTACTTCTTTCACTGTTTTAGGGGATTTCCATTGCAAAATAGCGGCAACCTTCTGCTGGTCCATACTAACTACTTGTGAAGAGAAAACATACTCCAAAAAGGAAACTTCAGAAGTAAGAAACTTGCATTGGTTAGTCCTCTCAGTGAGATCATTGGTTTGTGGGTGAAAATCTCAGGATATACCCAATACCGAGCAAAGATCTTTCCAAAAGTGCAACATGAACTGTGGGCCGCGGTCTGAAGTTGTCTTCTCTGGACAGCCATGTAGTCTGTAAATCAAAAAGAATGCATTTAGCGGTTTCCTTGGCGCTGAGTAACCTTGTCAAGGCTGAGAAATGGGCTATCTTCGAGAAGGAATCTACTACAACCACTATGGTTGTTTTGTCCTGAGATAAATCCACAATGAAATCTTTCCTAGTAGAAAGCCAGGGTCCTGAGGTCACAGTTTATGGTTGAAGTAGACCCATGGTTCTTTGATGAGATACTTTGGCTTGGGCGTACATCAGCCAACAGGAAATAGCTCTTAGTATCCTCTACAATGGATGGCCACCCAAAATGTTGAGAGAGCAATTCCAATGTATTCTTAAGCCCTCTATGACCTGCAAATGTAGTGGCATGGCGTAATGGGAGGATGGTCCTTTGTTAGTCTGTGGTAGGCACAAAAAAGATATTTTTACAAAAATACAACCCATTCTTGAAGCTTAAAAGACATTTCTCAAATTCCTGTGGAGGTTTTCTTTGTTGTTATATTTGCACTTGGTCAATGAACAACGATTGCTCTTGAGCATGGTGTCAGAAGATAAAATAGTTTGCTGAGGAATCGCAGTTTCTTCAGGGACCTGTCGGGACAGAGTATCTGCGATTTTATTTACAGTTCCTGGAATGTACGGAATGTGGAAGTCAAAATGAGAAAAAAATAAGCCCATTGAGTCTGTCGGCCAAAGACTGAAGATTTCAATGGTCTGTTTTGATTTAAAAAGGACATTTCACAAAATAAAATGATGGATGGTGTGTTGAAACTTTTCAAACACTCACCCCCCAGTCACAGATCTTGGTTTAATCCATCATTATTTTTCTTGCCACTTCACCCCAGTTCAAAGTCTTCTTCAGATACTGAAAAGCCTTTCCAGCCCGAGCACCCCATTGGAAACCATTGATTAGATGTTCCTTCTTTGGGAGGCGAGAGATTTCGGAAGAGAAGGTGGAAAAGTTTTAATGAACTACCAATAAAAAAATGGCAAAACCCAAAAATGTTGGGTTTCCTTGACAGTAGATGGAGCTGGCCAGTAGTCCAGAACATCAGTGACATTACTTAGATCCATAGCAACACCTCAGACATTCAGAATAAATCCTAAGTACTCCATTTCAATCCTTTCAAGCATACAATCTTTTTTGGTCAGCACGTCAAATGATTCTTCTGCAGTCTGTTTAACACTTCAAAGATATGTTGGCGATGATCCGATAAACTCATAGAAAAGATAAGGATATCATTGAGATATATGATGACGTGTAGGTTTGAGTTTATCTGAAAAAATGCTATCCATGAATCGGAAAACTGAAGAAGCCTTTCAGAGACCAAAAGGCATAACTTTGTATTCATAATGACCAAACATGGAGCGAAAAGCTGTCTTTCACCCATCGCCCTCTCATATTCATAGTAGATGGTATGTTCCTTTTAGATCAAGCGAGTATGTAGACAAGATCCTCCAACCGATCTCAAGATGTCCCTGACAACGCAGAAGCGGGTACTGATATTTAATGGTTATCTCATTTTATTTCCTGAAGTCAATACAAATGGCCTGAGAACATTTGTCTTCATAGAATGAAGAATAAGGGAGCTTCTGCAGGTGAAGTAGAGGGCGCAATGAGGTCACTTTCTAAGTTCTCCTTTAAATATTGCCGTAGAACATCTGCCTTTGATTCAGATGGGAGTATACCCGACCAAAGGGAATTTCACATTCAGGCTTTAACTCAATGGCACAATCACATTGTGGAGGTAACTTCTTCACCTGAGGTGATGAAAAGAGATCAAGGAATTCTTCATGAAGTTCTGGGACAGCTGCCATAGTAGCCACAAGAGGAGTCTGCACCTCTTTGCTGGTCACATCACAATCAACTGATTCTTGAGGACCCTTCAAGCAGCATTGGTTGTAGTGGATAGAACTCAAAGAATTATTATGGGTTGGCCAGATAAGTTATGGATTATGTTACCACGGCCATAGAAGTCCTAGAATGACAGGATAATTGGGGAACTTAATGCAATCAAAGCTTATTTGTTCATGGTGATTGTAGACTGACATATGTAGCATAGGTGAACACCCTCTAACTGGACCATAAACGAAAGAGGTGCTATCAATTGTGTGGATGTCTTTTATTCTATCCTTAGGTTATCTTGGAATCTGATAAGCTGATGCCCATGTAGCATCTACAAAATTGTCCAGCAAAGCAATTGTAGACAGTGATTTCTCAGAGTCACATTGCAGAACAATAAGTAATAAAAACAACTGGGTACCATTTGCTAGAACAAACTTGGAAACAGATATTTAAGGAAGATGTCTTACATCGAGTCTCTCCTTCCTCTCCAGAGATGGACTTAGGCATTTCCTGACTGCTTAGATAAACAAACTGGATACTCCTTGACCGAATGATCTTGTACAGTATCTCCACAGTATAAACAAAGACCCTTTCCAGAACGTCTTAGTTTCTCTTCAAGTGACCTTGTGCAGAACCAATTTGCCTGGGTTCCTCCGGAGATTCTGTATGCTTTAGTGATTCATTTTGCATGGGAGTTAACAGCCTTGGTGTGGGAGATGAATAATTCCCTTATTTATTTTGCCTCTTATTTTCCCCTTTCTGCAGGAACAATGCATAGTTATCCAGACAAGGATACGACGTAGATATATGTAGATATATATATATATATATATATATATATATATATATATATATATATGTTTATAAATAACTAGAAAATGGAACCTGAACAAACTAACACTAAAACCCACAAGAATGGTGCTAATTGCACCCATTATCCTGAGCCTCCGTGCTGCCTGTAACTACCTAACCTTCCGACCCACAGGTAAGGGGCAACACAGGAGAATCGTACATCGTAAGTGGCCACCGCAGCGTGGCTGCTAAGGCGCATCACATTCCAGAGCTGAAACGTGGCACCCCATCAGCAGGGGTTGGCCACAGGACGATCCCCCATCGAGGCCCTGAGCCCATCCCTCTGTAGGTGGCCAATTCTAGCTTCCCAAAGGGGTTGGCCACAGACTCTTGTCTACAGCCAGACCCATTTAAAAAAAAAAAAACATTTTTGAGTTAATGAATTATAACTTGCAAATTTCAGTTTAATTAGTAACCATAACTGCATGTTTGGCTCTGAGGAGGTTCATGGTACCTGTATGATGGATCCTCGCAAATTAGCAATCCTGATGTCACTAAAAACCCCACCCATGCCCAAACGTAGAGCACATTTTTTATGATAATTGCTTGAAAACGACTGAACTGATTTATACAAGATCAAGTAAAGCACAATCTTGCTAAAGTTGGTGTATTTCCATATAGATGTTTTATTTCTGTACACGACAGCAAATAACTCATTTTACAGAGTCAAATGAAACCTTCCATCAAGGACCAAAAGTGGGTGTCCTTTTTTGTAAACTGATGCACATGTTCATGGAACTAAAGTTGCTGAGAAGACACAAAAAAATATTTTCATGGGAAACTCTGAGCCTTCCATAACTACTGAGGCACTGTTGCCAGCTCTATGGAATACATATAACTTGGTAGTTGATGACTGTAATGTTCATTAAGTACAATTTGTGTACATTCAGTTCTTCTTCACTGTTCAGACCTGCTGGATAGACCATGTCAGCACAACCTTTATTATATACTGGGATTCCAGTTTTCTCAGGTCCCTTATTCTGGCATCACTCTTTCTATTTTTAATATAATCAACTACAAAGACTCTGTCTGTTTGAGGATTGTTTTGTGCATATTTACATACTGTTTTGCAACACAGTATTTGAAGCTTTTTTTCTTTATTGTTCTGATATGCTCAACAACTCTCCTCTTTAAAGGGTAGGTCATACTCCTAATGGATTGTATGCCACATGGGCCTTCCAAACGGATGTATGATGGAACAATGCATGCACCAACCACGCATGCCTGAACAATGTGGTCAGAACAATGGCCGCGTTGTTTCCACAAATGCCTTTACCATGCATGCCTTTACAATTATTTTTCATTGTAAAGATATGCCTAGTAAAGGCATGTGTCGAACGGCATGCATGGTTTTGGCATGCCATACCCCCACCAGTCCTAAAAATACAACTAACAGACCCCCCACCCGCCCTAAAAATATAACTATCCGAAACCCCACCTGCCCCTAAAAACTACACCTATACCCCCACCCACCCTAAGCCCAAAAACCTACTCCGACCTCCCCACCTGCCCAAAAAAACAGACTTCACCCCATATATAAAACTATCCCACCCCTAAAAACAAAACTACCCCCAGCGCCCACCCTAAAAATACCCCGACCCCCATTGATCTTAAAAATAAAACTACCCGGACCACCACCCACAAAATAAAACTCCTCCACCCCCAACCTGCCCCAAAAATAAAACTACCCTGACCCCCCACCGACCTCTAAAACCTACCCTTATACCCCCACCCAGGCTGAGCCCCAAACCCTACCCCTACCCACCCTAAAAACAACCGACCTCACCCCAAAAATAAAACCACCCTGCCCCCAAAAACCGGACCCCAACACCCACCCTAAATTCAAAATTACCCCCACCCCTAAAAACCCGGCCCCCTGCCCACCCTAAAAACAAAATTCCCCCAACCAACAACCCCACCCTTACCCCGAGTGCCCACCCCACACCTAAAAACAAAATTACCCTGACCACCCACGCCACCCAAAAACCATAGTACCCCAACCCCTACCCTAAAAACAAAACTACCCTGACCCCAACCCCTTAAAAAAAAAATAACCCAACCACTCCATCCCTAAAAAGTACCTCAACCATCTCCCAGCCCCACTTACCTGACCGCGTCCTACACCGACCCCCCCAAATACAAAATTAACCCAACCTCCCACCCAACCCCTAAAAATCCGTCCCCCACCTGCCCTAAATACAAAATTACCCCTACCCCCACTCCCGCCCCTAAAAACAAAATCACCCCACCCTAAAAACAAAACTACCATCCAGTCCCACTTACCTGACCGCATCCTCTCCTGATACTGACTCCCTTTTTCTCTGCCTTAACCACGCATGTGCGACATGCGTGGTTAAGGCAGAGAAAAAGGGAGTCATTGTTAATGCAAGCGCGGTTCCGCTTGTGTTAACAACGTTGTCGTGGTTCTGGCATCGTTGTTCCGGACATTTCCTCATCCAAACTAAATATGAAAAATATGCTGTTACAATTCATCTACATTCCTGACTCTTATTCTTTTCCCATTTTCAATTTAAAAGTATTGATGTTCTCGTCATTTTTGCATGCCTTATAATGGTATATATGCACACACACACACACACACACACACACACATACGCACACACACAGAGGACTTGAGTGCCTAACTTGGCACACCACAGCAGAAGTGTGTATGACACATACCACAACACGACTCATATACACTTAGCATGGGACTGCACTCTCACACTGTAGGACAAAGCTTCATTGTGCAGTCGTGGCTTTGTCAACCATTTAATCCCGCACCAAGAATGGCACAGGTATGTTTAAGTGTGCTCTTTATGTAGCCCAGACATAGTCAAAAGATCTGCTCTAGAGGAAAGAGGCTGCTGAGAACGTGCAGGGTTTGCAATCATGAAGCATAGCAATATTGAGCCATATTACAAAGAGACAGGCCAGTATTTATGCATACTGCTGCCTCTCACGTTTAACTTCATGTCATTCCTATTGGTTCCATTATGTGATGGATAAAGCATTTGTCAGAGACCTTGGTGTAGACTGTCTGGTCACAGGTTTGAATGTTCATGCAACATGTGCTTGCTGCAGAGCACAGGGTGTAACATGGAGGTTCTGGATTTGTATTTTATAGAAGATAAGTCAGAGGGTTAATGTTTTTCTCCCAGAGAGCCACATGCTATTATTGCATGTTAAAATACTGGTGAAATATCAAAGTTAATTATTTGCTTGTTATAAGCAGCTTCATAAAATCTTCAAAGATTAAGGACCTGATTTAGACTTTGGTGGATGGGGTTACTCCCTCACAAAGTAGTGATGAATTCTTATTATTATATGCCAAAATTCAGGTTGTATTGTGTGCTAGATAAATGATTATAAGTAGTCATTAGCTCATATGATAAATGATTATTAATGCGTACAAGCATCAGTCACATTCCTTGCAAAGTACCGTAACCATGGTCTTCTTGTCAACTTCAATAATTGAAACGTGTGCAGGAAATTGCTCAAGTGTTAGACTGGCATCCCAGAAAGTCTGGCACTACCAGATATTCCAGTTTAAAAGGACCATTGCCATGTAACTCAAATCATGCACTGAAGTATGATTGCCCCCCTTTGTTGTAATATGTTGGTCTAAAGGACCAACCTGTTATGCACAGGTAGAACTGGAGTACAATATTCTATACCATAACAAGGGTCACATGTGTCTCTTTTTTGTTTGTATATAAACCCAATTCAAAATCACTCGCTACATCATCCAATGGTAGTGCTAGCTTTATTCATGAATAACTATATAATAGTCAACACAGTCAAGAGAAGTGCAGATGGTGCAGTGCTCAAAAAGTGCAGTAGAGTGCAACCTACAACAATCCATGAATACAACGGGATGTCCAAAAACTATTGGTGAATAAGACCACAATACAATCAATGTTTGCTGAACACAATACAAACAAATGGACAACCACAGTACAAACAGTTGACGTTTTGACCCTTGTGTTAATTCATAGGGGTCTGCTCAGGACAGACATGCCATCTGACAATTCACAAATCAAGACAAAGAATATATATATGGAGAGAGGATGGTGTCATCAACTTTGTATTAGACAATCATTTCCTAAAAGAACAGGCTTCATGCTATGTGACATACCTCCAAGCATCCTGCATCCTGCATCCTGCATCCTGCATGTTCTCCTAAACAGGTAATGCCTAGTGCAAGATTGTAGGAGGCTGGACTGGCTTGTAGTGAGTACCTAGGGGTACTTGCACCTTGCACCAGGCCCAGTTATCCCTTATTAGTGTATAGGGTGTCTAGCAGCTTAGGCTGATAGATAATGGTAGCTTAGCAGAGCAGCTTAGGCTGAACTAGGAGACGTGTGAAGCTACTACAGTACCACCTAGTGTCATATGCACAATATCATAAGAAAACACAATACACAGTTATACTAAAAATAAAGGTACTTTATTTTTATGACAATATGCCAAACTATCTCAGAGTGTACCCTCAGTGAGAGGATAGGAAATATACACAAGATATATATACACAATAGCAAAAATATGCAGTATAGTCTTAGAAAACAGTGCAAACAATGTATAGTTACAATAGGATGCAATGGGGACACATAGGGATAGGGGCAACACAAACCATATACTCCAAAAGTGGAATGTGAACCACGAATGGACCCCAAACCTATGTGACCTTGTAGAGGGTCGCTGGGACTATTAGAAAATAGTGAGAGTTTAGAAAATTAGCCCTCCCCAAGACCCTGAAAAGTGAGTGCAAAGTGCACTAAAGTTCCCCTAAGGACAAAGAAGCCGTGTTAGAGGAATAATGCAGGAAAGACACAAACCAACAATGCAACAACGCTGGATTTCCAATCTGGGGTACCTGTGGAACAAGGGGACCAAGTCCAAAAGTCACAAGCAAGTCGGAGATGGGCAGATGCCCAGGAAATGCCAGCTGCGGGTGCAAAGAAGCTTCGACTGGACTGAAGAAGCTGCGGTTTCTGCAGGAACACAAAGGGCTAGAGACTTCCCCTTTGGAGGAAGGATCCCACTCGCCTTGTAGAGTCGTGCGGAAGTGTTTTCCCGCCAAAATAACGCCAACAAGCCTTGCTAGCTGCAAATCGTGCAGTTAGCGTTTTTGGACGCTGCTGCGGCCCAGGAGGGACCAGGAGGTCGCAAATTGGACCAGGAGGTAGAGGGGACGTCGAGCAAGACAAGTAGCCCTCTCAGCAGCAGGCAGCATCCGGAGAAGTGCCAGAAACAGGCACTACGAGGATGCGTGAAACGGTGCTCACCCAAAGTTACACAAAGGAGTCCCACGTCGCCGGAGACCAACTTAGAAAGTCGTGCAATGCAGGTTAGAGTGCCGTGGACCCAGGCTTGGCTGTGCACGAAGGATTTCTGCCGGAAGAGCACAGGCGCCGGAGTAGCTGCAAAAGTCACGGTCCCCAGCAATGCAGTCTAGCGAGGTGAGGCAAGGACTTACCTCCACCAAACTTGGACTGAGGAGTCACTGGACTGTGGGAGTCACTTGGACAGAGTTGCTGGATTCGAGGGACCTCGCTCGTCGTGCTGAGAGGAGACCCAAGGGACCAGTAATGCAGCTTTTTGGTGCCTGCGGTTGCAGGGGGACGATTCCGTCGACCCACAGGAGATTTCTTCGGAGCTTCTAGTGCAGAGAGGAGGCAGACTACCCCCACAGCATGCACCACCAGGAAAACAGTCGAGAAGGCGGCAGGATCAGCGTTACAGAGTTGCAGTAGTCGTCTTTGCTACTATGTTGCAGGTTTGCAGGCTTCCAGCGCGGTCAGCAGTCGATTCCTTGGCAGAAGGTGAAGAGAGAGATGCAGAGGAACTCGGATGAGCTCTTGCATTCGTTATCTAAAGTTTCCCCAGAGACAGAGACCCTAAATAGCCAGAAAAGAGGGTTTGGCTACTTAGGAGAGAGGATAGGCTAGCAACACCTGAAGGAGCCTATCACAAGGAGTCTCTGACATCACCTGGTGGCACTGGCCACTCAGAGCAGTCCAGTGTGCCAGCAGCACCTCTGTTTCCAAGATGGCAGAGGTCTGGAGCACACTGGAGGAGCTCTGGACACCTCCCAGGGGAGGTGCAGGTCAGGGGAGTGGTCACTCCCCTTTCCTTTGTCCAGTTTCGCGCCAGAGCAGGGCTAAGGGGTCCCCTGAACCGGTGTAGACTGGCTTATGCAGAATTGGGCACATCTGTGCCCAAGAAAGCATTTCCAGAGGCTGGGGGAGGCTACTCCTCCCCTGCCTTCACACCATTTTCCAAAGGGAGAGGGTGTAACACCCTCTCTCAGAGGAAGTCCTTTGTTCTGCCATCCTGGGCCAGGCCTGGCTGGACCCCAGGAGGGCAGATGCCTGTCTGAGGGGTTGGCAGCAGCAGCAGCTGCAGTGAAACCCCAGGAAGGGCAGTTTGGCAGTACCAGGGTCTGTGCTACAGACCACTGGGATCATGGGATTGTGCCAACTATGCCAGGATGGTATAGAGGGGGCAATTCCATGATCATAGACATGTTACATGGCCATATTCGGAGTTACCATTGTGAAGCTACATATAGGTAGTGACCTATATGTAGTGCACGCGTGTAATGGTGTCCCCGCACTCAAAAAGTCCGGGGAATTGGCCCTGAACA
The DNA here is from genome assembly GCF_031143425.1 of Pleurodeles waltl. Classification (NCBI taxonomy): domain Eukaryota; kingdom Metazoa; phylum Chordata; class Amphibia; order Caudata; family Salamandridae; genus Pleurodeles; species Pleurodeles waltl. The sequence goes on along the minus strand of NC_090450.1, from coordinate 1,000,092,771 downwards.
ATGTGGGGGCACCTTGGCTAGTGCCAGGGTGCCCTCACACTAAGTAACTTTGCACCTAACCTTTACCAGGTAAAGGTTAGACATATAGGTGACTTATAAGTTACTTAAGTGCAGTGTAAAATGGCTGTGAAATAACGTGGATGTTATTTCACTCAGGCTGCAGTGGCAGGCCTGTGTAAGAATTGTCAGAGCTCCCTATGGGTGGCAAAATAAATGCTGCAGCCCATAGGGATCTCCTGGAACCCCAATACCCTGGGTACCTCAGTACCATATACTAGGGAATTATAAGGGTGTTCCAGTAAGCCAATGTAAATTGGTAAAATTGGTCACTAGCATGTTAGTGACAATTTGGAAGAAATGAGAGAGCATAACCACTGAGGTTCTGATTAGCAGAGCCTCAGTGAGACAGTTAGTCACTACACAGGTAACACATTCAGGCACACTTACGAGCACTGGGGCCCTGGGTTACCAGGGTTCCTGTGACACAGACAACTAAAACAACATATATACAGTGAAAAATGGGGGTAACATGCCAGGCAAGATGGTACTTTCCTACAAAGATCAGCATCAATGCTATGAAATATAAAGTAGAAAGTATCATAACTCCCTCATATGTACAAATCCCATATCTCATTACCGGTGTTGCTGTCTCCATGTGCCAAGCATGAGTACTCATTCACTCTTCTAGACCTCACCCCTTCAGGTGGTGGATATCATGCATGGACCCAGTGCAGGGACACACTAATATGTGGTCCTCCTGCTGTATCTCACCATAATGGCAGTATCAGGTTCCCAAAAACCATATTCTAGACAATACAAGTGATGGTAGAATAAACCACAATGTCCCCAGGGGTACCATGTTCTGATGCACACTTTTTAAGCACCCCAATCTCCTCTCCCTTCTCTGGAAAACAAAACCTAATTTTGTCTACGTTTTCTTATACTGTGAGCACATCTTACGTATTTGGAGAGATATTGGGTGCCAATTGAAGTCCTGATTAATGCAATCGATCTTTGACCCTAAAAACCTACAGAAACATCTCAACCTAAATGGAAGAAGGGGCCTGTTTGCTTGCCTTAAGATTGATGCCTTATACTGTGGAGTGCATTCTGACCTTATTTTTGACAAGTGGTTGGAATACATGATAAAACTTGGATGGCAGAACCAATGCACAATTTCATATTATAGTTGTATTTTCACAGAACCCTGCAGCATAGTTCAAATGTCAGACATAGCATCGTACCATGCTGGTACACTGTCGTGGGAAGGATTCAAGCACCCAATGACCACAAGGGTGAATATTGAACTTGGCCTCCCATGAGCTGACACATAACTGATATGTTTATCTAATGACTAAGGAAGTTGTAAGTCCTCAATGATTAATTTTGTGAGGTCAGAGTAGTAGTTTATCTACTTCATAAACCAACATATGAGAGTCTCCATCTCTTTGGCTTTACATACTACTGTTATGTTATGAAGATTTGTAGAGCAAACAATCACCCAGGAGAGTATCCTGGCACTGAGCAGATGTCATGGTTGCCAAACCTAAGGCCTAGTGGGACTACTTGAAAAGCCAGGTCTTCAGCTTCTTACAGAATTCAAGAAGTGACAAGACCCTTATGTGTAGTGGGAGATCATGCCACACTTTAGGGACTATATAGGAGAAGGCTTGACAGGCGGATCCAGTTTTCCATATGTGTTGGATGTATGCAAGTAGAAGTCTGGACAAGCAAAGCTGCCTGGACAGTTTGTGAAAGCAGATGCGATTGTTGAGGTATGCTCGGTCAGTGTTATGTAGTGCTTTGAAAGTGTGGGTGAGGAGTTTAAATTGTGCTTCTGTGTGAATGGGATGTCTGTGATTAGTAATTTTGATGTATAGCTCTGTGACCTTACAGAGCCATTGTCTACTAGGGGATTATGTATTTGACATCTTATCGAGTTATAGGATGAGTATTACATTTTTGTGGTGCATAGATGTAGTGGGAGGGCTAATTTGGCCATGTACAACTTCTCTCTCCTCCAAGTGATAGAATAAGTTAAACCTGTACTCCTCTGCCATTGGCAGGGCTCCAGCTGTAGGATGCCACCTGAGCAGGACATCCTGCAGCAGGCAATCCTTTGGCATCATGACATTCTGTAGCAAACCCTGATGCAGGATTGACATGTGGCCACTGAATAGGAGGAGTCAGCAGAAGGTGTTTGGGGGGGAGGGGATTGGGAGATAGCTTTAGTAGGGCAGTGCTCAGATGGCAGAGGCAGAGCATGGTAGGACAAAGGAAAAGGAGTGCAGGGAGACTCAGGATTTTGCCCGTAGGTAGGAGCTTGGAGAAGAGAATGAGACTGCTCCTGAGTGGTGGTAGTTCACCCACTTCCCAGAGCAACTATTTGATGCAGAAGCAACAAGCTTCTCCCTGCAGCGATGGGCCTCTAAACCTGCCTCCTACAAGGACAGTGTCTTATTAAGGAGGTTAATAGCAACAGGGAGATACAGTGTGTTCTTCAGTGGGCATGAATTATGACATTGATTAACAGGATATGTTGATTACTTTTAGAGAATGAACTATGCAAAGATCACTAAGTTTGAATCTAAATGTGATTGACAGGATTGTTGGGGTGGGTTCTCACTCTGGTTCTGTCTACTGGAATGTGAGTGTTCCACCTTTCAGAGGCTGAAACATAGCAGAGTGTCTCATATTTTCTGTGTTAATGCTTTTTATTATTCCATTTGTTATCAGCCACCTGCACGCCTTCCCTTCTAGTGGAGGGGTAGACATGGTATAAACAGTAAACTTTATCCCATTTCCACCTGGAACTTAAGAATTTAGCTCCAACCATTATTGGTGATTCTGCCATTGCAGTGATGAACATTTTTATTACTTTTACTCACAGGTGGCAGCATGGTTGCGCAAATGACTTTTTCTGCAATGTCCAAATCTGTGGAAATGCTGAACAAAAGGCTCTTCAGCGAATCAGGGCGGTCTAGGATCCCATTTCTGACACCAACTTTTATCATTATCTGGCACCAAAGATATTTCAGTCAGTGCTGGTGTTTGTTATATAAGGAGCTTTTACACAAATTAAGCACCTTCAAAGTTTTGTGAGCTTTTAAGGGAATGACTGTGGCCTTAGACAATGTTATCCGCTAATAACACACTCCAGGACTGTTTAATTGTTGGTAACTACAGTGTGGTCACAATGAGAATTTGTTGACCTTGACATGGAAAGACCTTTTTTTGTCCACTAGGACAGAGTAGTGGCTTGTCAGCTTTAACAGCACAATGTATAAATCAGCTAGGTCCGGCTTTGGGGCATCAGGAAGGTTTTTCCACAGCTGTCATAAGATGATAATGTCTAAGAGAGAAGGTAGAGTAACTAAAGTCTAACTGAGGACTGCAATGTGTGGCTAATGTTTAAATGAGGATATTTCAGGGTGCTATTGTCAGAGAGAGGACATTATAGAAGGTTAATGTCTATCCTGGGACATTAATTGATGGTAATTGCTGAGAGAGGGAGCTAATTGCAGTAGTGTCTAACAAAGAACATTATGATGGTAATGTCAAACAGATGGATATATATGGGTTTAGTGTATCCTAGAGGGCATTCTAAGAGGGATTTAGGGCTGTTTTCTAGTGGTGAAATCCACATGCTGAATCACTCACAGAGTGGACTCACGATGCACTTAATCTAGTAATAACTAGGGGTGGGCGTAATTCATGTAATTCCATGTAACATAATGACATATAGGCGGTCATTCTGACCCTGGCGGTCAAAGACCGCCAGGGCGGAGGACCGCGGGAGCACCGCCGACAGGCCGGCGGTGCTCCAATGGGGATTCCGACCGCGGCGGTAAAGCCGCGGTCGGACCGGCACCACTGGCGGTCTCCCGCCAGTGTACCGCCGCCCCATTGAATCCTCCAAGGCGGCGCAGCTTGCTGCGCCGCCGAGGGGATTCCGACCCCCCCTACCGCCATCCAGATCCCGGCGGTCCGACCGCCGGGAACCGGATGGCGGTAGGGGGGGTCGCGGGGCCCCTGGGGGCCCCTGCAGTGCCCATGCCACTGGCATGGGCATTGCAGGGGCCCCCGTAAGAGGGCCCCTAAATGTATTTCACTGTCTGCTGCGCAGACAGTGAAATACGCGACGGGTGCAACTGCACCCGTCGCACAGCTTCCACTCCGCCGGCTCGATTCCGAGCCGGCTTCATCGTGGAAGCCTCTTTCCCGCTGGGCTGGCGGGCGGCCTGAAGGCGACCGCCCGCCAGCCCAGCGGGAAAGTCAGAATTACCGCCGCGGTCTTTCGACCGCGGAACGGTAACCTGACGGCGGGACTTTGGCGGGCGGCCTCCGCCGCCCGCCAAGGTCAGAATGAGGGCCATAATTCCCTAAATTGTCAAGGAGATTACGCAGAATTGCGCAAGAAAAGTAATTCTGCATTTAACACTGATACTTAGTGCAAAAAGTCCCTCTTGATTCCAAAATGGATGTGAGGATGTATTTTTGCACTAAGAAACAGTACTAAATGCAGCAGAACACGATTAGCAAGTGTGATCCGCCGCTCGCACTTGCGAAATGTGCTTTCGAACTAGGCTTTTTCCCCAAATTACTCCTGGTAGTTAGTGCTATTTTCTTAGAGTAAAATGCACCCTTGTATCCAAAATAGACTCGAGGATGTGTTGTTGTGCTAAGAAATAGCACAGAATGAGTCAGAGCACGATTCAGCAAGTGCAAGCAGCCGCTCGCTAAATGTGCTGTTGCTTTAGGAGTTTTTTCCCAAATTACGCAAGCAGGAGTAATCGCGTAGTTATCAGTGATTATGCATCAAAGAGTAATTCAGAATTACCAAAATTATTCGGATTACTCTGGCGTAAAAGAAATTCCTCCCACGCCTAGCACACAGTTGTTCAGCATGGGTGTTATTACCCCCTTGTTCCCCTAAACCTTCCATTGTAGCCCAAAAGGCACAGCAAATAATCCCCCCATACATTTCCTCTGCTACTACCTGGCGAACTGCCATCACTGACCTGACCTCCCAACTACCCACATCAGTTCACATCAAACGTGTAAGTGCTGCTGTGGTTCTTCCTAGGCTTTCCCAAACTGTGGGGTTCCTCGTTTATGTACCAAAGCCCGTCTGCTGCTTGGGTGAGTCCACGCCGGTGAATTGCTAGTAATACATTAAGTGCCATTGAAGAACCTGCAAATAAATACACAGATAAAGTTACATGGTGGGAGTGTTGCCAACATATTATTTTCAATGTTCATTTAATGTCATTATATGATGAACTTACCTGGGAGCATTATAACTATATTGTTATGTTATGTTATATTATGTTATGTTCTGCTACGCTATGCTATGTTATAGTATGTTATGTTATGTTATGATATGCTATGTTATGTTATTTTATGTTATGTTATCTTATGTTTGTTATGCTATGCTATGTTATGCTATGGTATGTAATGCTATGCTATGTTATGCTATGGTATGCTATGTTAGGTTATGCTGTGCATGCTATGTTATGTTATGCTATGTATTGTTATGCTATGTTTTGTTATGTTATGTTTGTTATGCTATGCTATGGTATGCTATGTTATGCTATGTTATGTTATGCTATGGTATGCTATGCTATGCTTTGTTATGGTTGGTATGCTGTGCTATGGTATGCTAAGTTATATTATGTTATGTTATGTCATGTTATGTTATGCTATGCTATGGTATGCTAAGTTATGTTATGTTATGTCATGTCATGCTATGTTATGCTATGCTATTTTATGCTATTATCCCTAGCACAGGGTTTTCCAGTGCTCCTCACAGAGACAGAAAGTGAGGGACAAAAAGCCCCCAACTCCAAAATAGCCAATTCTTGACCTGTTTCTTAAAGTCATGTGATTCATGATATTATGAAGGCTTACCAGAAGTGTATTGCACAAACTTGACCCCAGATAACGGAAGGGGAAACCTCCCTGCCCAACTAACTTAAATCGCAGTAGAGCTGCCAAAATAAGCTCGGACGATCTCAGACATCTGGATGGACGATAGGGATATAGGAGAGAACTGCGAATAGGAGGATTGGAATTGTTACGAGCTCAATAAGTAACACACTAAGGGCCTCATTATGAGTTTGGCAGTCCTAGGATTGCCAAACTCGCAGTGGTGGTAGGACAGCCACTCTCCTGGTGGTCAAACCACTAGATGACGACCCTGGTGGTCAGAATGCCAGGGCACCTCTGCCTCAGGATCATGGATCACAACGGGGTGTCAGTGGTTGGACTCCTGGTCAGCCACGGCGACGCTGAGTTCAGCATCTCTGTGCTGATCACCAGTCCACTCTCAGCCAGCATTTTCATGGCATGGTCCCTGCCATGAAAAGGCTGGCCTAAAGCCAGTGCTGGGTACCACAGGGATGCTCCTGCACTGCACATGCCCATGGCATGGGTAGTGCAGCCCCCACCCCGCCAGCACCCTCGGAATGGGCACTGTCTGCTCTGCTCTCTGCTTTTGTGTGATGTCATTGGCCTCGGCACTGTCTCCGCATGAACGTCTCAGGCAGATCCATAGAAGGTACTATGCTAATTATTACAAATGTTAAGGGAAACAATAGTGCATGCACACAGTAACCACAAAAGTAGCTGTTCACAGTGATGGTCATTTTTGGCATCGCATGGACACCTATTGCACAACAGTATCTACTTTAGACATAATGCAGGCCCTATCATAGTGACTGTTCTTGGCACTTTGCTGGTTATTCTTGACATAATGAGGTCTATTTACAACCTACACTTACTAGTACACTTTGTAGTACTGCAATAGGACTACTCACATGCTGCAAAATGTTGTTCATAATGCTATGTGCGGAGATGTTTGCCTCTATTTCTCATCTTTTCTATAAGGAGATCTCTGCCCTAGTTGCAGATGTCTCAACACAGGTAAGTATACGTTTTAGTAGTAAATGTGGGTGGGACTTGGGGGAGTGGCTGGAAATTGTGAAAACCTTACTACTAAATGGGAGGGGGGTAGACAGGGATAATGAGAAGATGCTTAGGGACTGTTAAGGAGGTTTTAGGTTAGGACATGCAGGTAAAAAACACACAACACAAGAGATTAATACAATTGCTATTCACAAACTACACTTCTAAAATTACTTGAGCCGGAAACAACACAAACATTATTACATGTACTCCAGCCAAGCCTTGATGTAACCCCAGCACCACGCATGGCCACTCACAGATATTTTTTTACAATCATGTAGAAAACAATGGAGGCACTGAATAATAATAGAAATATGCTGAAAATGTACACCTTTTCACTTTTCATTTATTTTTATTCCATTTTTAATGTTATTATATAAAATGTTTTAAGCATTTAAACAAGGCTTACAACACTTGTGACACACCTGGTAATGTAAGCAGTGATGGCTCTAGACTCTACCACCCATGTACCGGTGAAACACATTACAACAACAACCAATCACATACAGGCTAATCACATAAGAATTTAAGTTACACACTGTGTCAGTAAATATGAGAGAGATTGGGTTTAAGGCAAAGAATCAACATCTATTGGCATGTCTAGCGAAGCAGACTTTGCCAGATACTGTTTCTCACCTGATATTTTTCCTCAACATGGTTGTAGACTGGGAGTAGGAGCTTGATTCCCTTCCAGCTCGCTTGCAGGCTATCATTTCAAGGCCACTGGATCCTTCCAGAGGAGGGTCTCCGACTAATGCGTTGACAACACTGTGCGGAGGTACATCAATTACAAGATGTTTGGGCCATGGCACAAATTATAACTGTAAGTTATAACTGTAACTTTAGAATTTCCAAGGTTTGTGTTGTTTAAGTTGTTTTTGTATAGAAATACCAATTTAAGCTTTCCTAACTATAACTAAGCTATAACTTTTGTGTATTTTTCAGTTGTGTTGTATGTTTTTTCCCATTTTCTATGTTTTTTTCTGGTACTGCTCTATTTCAGCTGTATCTCCATAACTTTTTAAGTGCTATTTACTCCAAATATTTTTATTTTATTTAAATTATGGATACAGGAATTCATGGCTAGTTACGTATTTTAATGGTATATATGTTAGTATTGAAGCTATAGGTTGTGTTTGTGAACTGTACCGGTACCGCAATAGTGTGGAGATACTACTGCAATACTTTTGCTTTTGTTAAACAGCATTTCCTTGGCTTGGAACTCTGTCCATTGTAGAAAACAGGAAGTGTACACTCCTTTTCGTCATTTCAATTGAGGTCTTCAAAGTGGAATGTTGTTGTCTCTCCAACAGGGAAAGCTAGCTCAAGTTTTTGCAGTCCTGTAATGCCTCACCAAGAAGATCCTGTTGTGCTGGAAGAGGATGAAGAAGAGGCGAAGCAAAGGATGCAAGAGGAGGGACAGGAGGTGGAATGGAGGAAAAAGCTCAAGGATTCAGAGGGAGAAGGTCAGTGCAAAACTGGTCAATTGCAAATTTTAGATGAAGGTAATATCTTCTGGGAACATCAAACAGTACTCATTTGGTATGATGGGTATGAAGAAACATTGGCAAGCAATCCTTTCAACCAGATTGGCAAGGGCTGAAAGAAGACGTCAGAAGGAGTTGGAAGAGGCCAAAGCAGTAACATCAGCAATAGCAACTCCTTAACCTACTGAAACACCTTCAACTTTCTCTGCGTCATGAGGCCCAACACCACCACTTGCTGCATCTCTCCCTCCAGCACCACCTTCAACTTCTTCAGCTTCACCACACCCTGTGCATCTACCCCTGCATCAGTACCTGCGCCTCATACTGTGCTGCCAGTAGAGTGCTTGAGACAGAATGGACAAATTGCAAAGCAGTATGACAATTTCTCCTGTGCCATACTGTGACTGTTGTCGGCGAAAGAGATACCACCATACACCGGGAGCTTGTCATATCTCACCAGTGTCCTCCGTAACAACCTTGTTTTTTTCTCTTTGTTGTCCTGTTATTTGGTTAAGTATGTTGATCTTTGGAATAAAAGAAAAAAAGTTCCATAAAAAAATGATAAAAAATAAGAACAAATAAAATAAAATGATATTTTCAGAACTAACCAATTTTCTCTAAATATAAAGAGCTTGTACCAGTATTAACCACTTTTTCCAGATATTAGAAATACAAGATTGTAATTCATATACCGATAAACACCAGGTGTAAGGTAAGTTAAATATGAATTCCAAATAGTGATTTTATACTAGATGGTAAGTTTATAATTAATTACTATAGGGATATCTAATTGCATTTGCACTGAAGTAATCTGCCGTACAGTGTAGTGGCATAGAGTGCAGTACAGTTTCATAGAGTGGAGTTTCATTGAGTGTAGTGTCGTAAAGTGGAGTTTGGTAGAGTCGAGTGTCTTTGAGTAGAGTGTTGTGAGTGAAGTAGCGTAGAGTGTTATAGAGTGGAGTAAAGTGGCATAGAGTGGCATAGAGTGGAGTAAAGTGTCATAGAGTACAGTGGAGTGGCACAGAGTGGAGTGGCATGCATTGTAGAGTGGAGTGGTATAGGGAGTTGTAGAATTGAGTGGACTGACTTAGAGTGGAGTAGCACACAGTGGAGTAGTGTGTCTTAGAGTGGCATGTTGTACAGAACCTTGGAGTGGAGGGGCATATATTGGAGTGGCATAGAGTGGTGGGATGTAGTAAAGTAGAATGGCATGTGATAGAGTGGAAGAGCGTGTGATAGAGTGTACTTGAATGGTGTGTTTTAGAGTGCCATACAGTGGAGTAGAGTGGCATAGAATGGAAGGGCATAGAGTGGAGTTAAAGTGTTGTAGGGTGGAGTGGCGTTGAGTTGAATAGTATGTCATACAGTAGAGCGTAATGGTATGTCATAGAGTGATATTTGTGTTGTGTCTTAGAGTAGAGGGGTGTACAGTGGAGTGGCATGCAGTGGAGTGGCATGTTGTACAGTGGAGTGACATGTGGTGGAGTGTGGAGTGTCATAGAGTGATGCAACGCATCCAAAACGCCTCGGCCCGCCTCATCCTCGACGTACCCCGCAACAGCCACATCTCCGCACACCTGAGACACCTGCATTGGCTCCCAGTCAGCAAAAGGATCACCTTCCGTCTTCTCACCCACGCACACAAAGCCCTCCACAACAAGGGACCGGAATACCTCAACAGACGCCTCAGCTTCTACGTCCCCACCCGCCCCCTCCGCTCCGCTGGCCTCGCACTTGCTGCCGTCCCTCGCACCCGCCGCTCCACGGCGGGTGGGAGATCTTTCTCCTTCCTGGCGGCCAAGACCTGGAACTCCCTCCCCACCAGCCTCAGGACCACCCAGGACCACTCCGCTTTCCGGAGACTCCTAAAGACTTGGCTGTTCGAGCAGCGATAACCCCCCCTTTCCCCCCTAGCGCCTTGAGACCCGCACGGGTGAGTAGCGCGCTTTATAAATGTTAATGATTTGATTTGATTTGATTTGATAGAGTGGACTGAAGCCTTGTAGAGTGGAGTGGCGTGTGGTAGAGTGGCGTGTCACACAATATCTTAGAATGGAGGGGCATAGTGTGGTGTTGCTTAGAGTGTAGAGGGATGTTGTAGAGGAGTGGTAAGTGGTAGGGTCATAGAGTGGAGTCACATAGGGCGTAGAGGGATGCCATAGAGGAGAGTGGCATAAGGTAGAGTGGAGTGGCAGGTCATAGTTGTAGAGTGGACTGAGTGGCATGTGGCAGACTGTCTTATGTGATTTATAGTAGATCAGAATGGCGGTAGATAGAGTGGAGTAGAGTGTTGTAGGGTGGACCGTATTGAAGTGGCATGAAGTGTTATAGAGTGGAGTGGCATGTCAGAGTGGCATTTTGTAGAGTGTCTTTAAGTGGAGTGATAGAGAGTGGAGTACGGTGGGGTGTCATGTTGTAGCATGAATTTGCATGGTAGAGTGAAGAAGCACGTCAGAGTGGTGTGATGTGTTGTAGAGTGTAGTGGCATTAAGTGGAGTATTGTAGAATTGACTGGCATGTCGTAGTGTGGAGTGTCATGTCAATGTGGAGTGGCGTGCAGGTAGAGAGGTGTAGAGTGCCATAGACTGGAGAGGCACAGAGGACCAGATTTACTAAAAAAAAGTTTCAGTGCGGTACTATGCCAAAATTGGCAGCTCCAAGCTGCATCACTTTAGAAACGTAGGGATGCGTTGTATTCACTAGAATTTGGTGCACCCCTGCGTTTACCCCTGTGCTAAGTTGAGCTACCTAGCGTTAATGCAGGCATCCTTGCACCATCGCGCATGCCCACTGCAACACCCATTGCACACCCTTTCCATGCAAAGTGCTGCATGTGAAGGGGCCCTATTTGCAAGGTGGCGTTAAGCCACAAAAAGTGGCTTAACGCAGCCTTGTAAATACGGCGCAGTGCACAGCGCCCCAGAGCGTCACCACAAGTGATGCTCCTGTGGCACTAGGGGCTCTTAAATATGCCGCAAAGTGTTGTAGAGCGGAGTATCATTCAGTGGAGTTGCGTGTCCGAGTGGGATGTAGTACAGTGTGTTGGAGTGGAGGGACATAGAGTGGAGTTGCGTAGAGTGAAGTGGGATGTCATAGAGTAGCGTGTGGCAAATGGAATGGCGTATCATAGAGAGGAGTGGCATGCTGTAGAGTGGAGTGTTATAGATTGTCATCATGCAGGGTAGAGTGACATAGTGTGGTGGGGCAGAGTGGAGTAGAATGTTGTAGAGTGGAGTGGCATAGAGTGAAATGGCATGTTATATAGTAGAGTGGAGTAGTGTGTGACAGAGTGGCATATTATAGTGTCTTAGAGTGGAGTGGTGTAAACTGGAGTGGCATGTCATAGAGTGAAGTGACATGTTTAAGAGTAGAGTGGCATGTGTATGGATAGAGGTAATGAGGTATCATTTTCAGTCTTTCTATAATGTCTTTGAAGAAAAAATACAACTCTATTTATTTCCAACAGGCAGCAGAGTCTCTATGGTTGTTGGGGTTATTAAGTGGTATTGGGCTGTTTCTATAGCCCACTTTGTGGTAATAACTAATCGCAAAATGACATAGGGCCAGATGTAGCAAAGGATTTGCGCGTCGCAAATGGCGAAAATCGCCGTTTGCGAGGCGCAAATGCCTCTTTGCTATGCAGAAATGCATATTGCGAGTCGGGACCGACTCGCAATATGCATTTCAGAATCGCCAATAGGAAGGGGTGTTCCCTTCCTATTTGCGATTTGGAGTGGCATGCAATACCATTTGCGACTGCATCTGCCCTGAAAAAATACCGAAAGTAAAGGTTTCGTTTTTTTTTTTTAAGTGCAGCTCGTTTTCCTTTAAGGAAAACGGGCTACACTTAAAAAAAAAAACTGCTTTATTGATAAAGCAGTCACGAACAGCAGGCCTCCATGTTTGCGAGTGCCTAGACTCGCTATGGGGCAGCAATTTTCGACCCACCTCATGAATATTAATGAGGTGGGTCATTGCGACCCCATAGCGAGTCGCAGACGGTGTCTGAGACACCGTTCTCCATTGGAAATTGCGACTTGCAATTTGCGAGTCGCTCCGACTCGCAAATTGAATGTCGCAATTTCCAACTTTGCTACATCTGGCCCTTACTTCTTAATTTTATTTCCTATCTATTTTTCTATTGGTTTTCATCGTCTTCTGACCAGAAATGGGTGTTCCATATGTCTTTATAATACTTGTTAAACTTCTTTGCTGCAGACTAGTTTATTTTCTTACTTCATTTTGGTTTTTCGTCGTTTTGTACTACATTAGTTGCCAAAATATTTAAGACAATCATTGTCCTCCTTTAAATATTAAGGTGTTGATATTATATATTTTCCTAATGGCCTATCTTCTAACTATGAATATATTTGTGTGTCTGTCTCTGGGTTCCTCAATATTGTATATTAGTTTAGTTTATGTGCAAGGTGGTTTGAGTTTGGCTTGTTAGGCACAGTTTACATTTTTGGGCTAGAGACCATGCCTAGAAAGCACATTTGGAAAATGATTTAGGTCTGAAAGGAGTATCAATAACATGGACTGGTGAAAGAGATTTTCATTTTCCATCTTAAAGTCTAGGTCTTCGAACACACATTTTGTCTTCTAAAATATTTGGATTGACAAAAGTGGAAGTGGCCTACTCTAAATGCTGCTAAGTTTGAAAAGACGCCAAGACGGGTCAAAAAGGCAGTCTCATAATTACTTTGATATCATGAAATTACTTTCATTTTTCATTTGAATATATAATATTCCAGTGCAGCACTATAACTTCCTTATGGTATACATTTTACAACCTATGGAAACCACATTTTCATTTCAAACATAAAACAAAAGCTCACCTATAAGGTTTTTTGTTTTATTTCGGTAAGTATTGCGGTATTTCCAAGATACTTTTGCAAGAGTACTGCGGTACTTAATAAACTTTTTTTTAAATATGTAAATCAGTACAATTACTTTTTCCTACCTCTAGAGAGTTTACTAAACTGCCTCATTTCTTCAATAACATTAAAACAAGAGTAATAACATATATTTCACAAAAAACACACAACAAAGCCAAAGTGTGGTGTAAATAATATGGCAGCATTTTTTTTAGCAGGGCTTTCATTAATCAATCATATTGTGTTTCGTCTTTGCCGGGTTCCAATGTACACTGTAGTCCAATAGATCGCAAAGAATTCTTCCGTTATTACTTAAAAACTACCGAACCAATATACATCTACTAACAAAAAGATCCTTTCCACACTATAATCTTGTCAAATTTCTTCAAAATCCATTCAGTCATGTTTCTGCTATGTCTGTTTAAAAAGTCTATGAAAAATGCATTGGTGGAAAGACTTGTTTTAGGACCCTACTTTTCTCTTTGCACCCCGTTAACCAATCACCATGGAACTTTGACTTTGCCTCATCAACCAATAGGAAAAAGGGATAGGGCTGCAAAGTTTTGTGGAGATTTGTTAAACAATGGCAAATTACCTATCAAAATGTTGAGGAATTTCTATTTCTCTGAATCCTAACTTTAAGCACATATGGCTACTACTCACACACATATACATTCACTTGAAAAAACAAAAGTTACAGGTTAGGCTCACAATTTAAACATACAAAACCATCGGAATTCACCAGTTATAGTTAGATTTACCTCAAGTAACAAAAATGTGTACCCTGAGGTAGCTATAACTCCGGCTTCTGCCATGCACAGTTTTTTCAACAAAAATGTTATCAAAGATGCCATGTGTGCCATAATTTGTGGGGTAATTAGCAGTGTTTTAATTACCTTAAGGCATGAGTTGTAGTTACTTGAGGTAACTCTAACTATACCTGGTGAATTTCTATGGTTTTGTACATTTAAAATGTGAGCCTAACTATAGCCTCCCTGTAACCTTTGTTTTTTTAAACGAATATCTCTGTTTTTTTAAATTCAATTTCCTAACTATAAGATCTATAAGATCCCTGTAACCATTGCTTTTTTCAGTGAATTTCTATGTTTTTTTTTTAACATATAGTAATTTTCATTAATATGTTAATCAAACCAGCGCCACGCACGGCCTTCATCCGTGCACAGCAGTAGTTGGCCACAGAGCCTGGCCTGCAGCCAACCCCCTCCTAAACACCCAACCTCATGTGGGCATTCGCCACAGCCTCTCTGGGTGTGAGGATAGGTGTGAGAGGGTGTATCTGGGGGTAAGTGACCCTCAGAGTGTCTGCCAGGGTGTGAGAGTGCATACATCAGTGTTTTAGTGGGTGCATCGGTGTGTGTGGGGTCTGTGAGTGTGTCCATGAGGGTGTCAGTGGGTCTGTGATTGGGTGTGTGAGAGTCTGAGCGGCTCTGTGAATGGGTGCATAACTGTCTGAGTGGGTCTGTGAGTGTGTGTGTGAGGGTCTGAGTGGGTTCGTGAATGGGTGGGTGAGTGTCTGAGTGGGTCTGTGAGTGGATGTGTAAGTGTCTGAGTGGGTGTGTGAGTGGTAGAAACTGATTTAAAGAGAGAGAGTAAGAGAGAAGGAGAGATGTAGAGAGATTTTTAGGTTTTGATGTCTGATACTTAGAATGAGATATTTCTGTACAAGAGGGAAGCAAATCCGGCTGGACTCCAAGCCTGAATGTTCATCTGATCTATTGCTTTCTCTTTTTTTCATTTCGTAGCCCTTTACGGGCTATCTGGGACCATAAGGGAGCCCCAAGGACTCCCCCATTGCCCCTCCATATTTTTTTTTTTATTATTTAGGAAAATGCCCTTTACGGGCTATCTTGCATCGTGGACTAAGCTTCAAGGCTTACCTTGTGGAGCCAATGCATTTCATCTCTGTTCCCCGCACGTGTTCCACTTTCAGACAGCAGGAAGGGCTTCATAGATCCCGCTGCCTAAAACTGCAATTTTGCTGTGGTTTAGCTGAAGCTTCAAGGCTGCAGCTGACCAGAGCAAACAGCTATGTCCCGGGGTGGGCCCCAGGGCCATTAGTGGGTCCTTTAGGGGGGGCAAGGTGGGCCCCCTCCAGCATGTTAGAAGCCTCAGGGAGGCTGAGAAACCCAGGGCTATATGGGTCTGAAGCGCCCCCCCCTTTTTTTTTTTTTACTTTTGCCCCATGGAAGTGGTAGTCCCTGGAGCAGCAGAGGGCCCGCATACTAATTATTTCCCACCTTGGGGACGTGGAGGTCCCCAGGGGTAATGGGGGCCGTGAGCCCCCCTTTTTAAAGCATAAAGCCCCGGGGAGGTGGCTTTTCCCAGGACAGTGGGGGTTTTGGGTGTACGCCTTCACTCATATTCAGAATGCCCTGGGGAGTTGGCCAACCTAGGGGCCTAAAAAACACAAAGCGAACTGCAGATCCACTGTGAATTTTTTTTTTTTTTTTTTTTTTTCAATGGTCTTGAGCTCTGGGGGTGGGTCCCTCTGTAGTCAGGGTGTCAGTACCAGTCCCCTTTTCTTTTTCTATTTAAATTTTTTTTTTTTTGGGACCTTGCTGAAGGGTTGAGAAGTAATCAGATCTCAGCACGATATCGGAAAGGGTTGCAAATCTTAAAATGTCTCACAAACGACTGAACAGTGACTGTCAAATTTCTTTGGAAATGTTTGTGAAGATTCGTCAAGCGGTGCGAAAGAAATAGGCAAGCAAAACACAGCTTTTTCTATAGAATATCGGGACCGCCACTAGGTAATATATATATATATATATATATATATATATATATATATATATATATATATATATATATGTATACATATATATAACTTGTGCTGAGTGGAAGCACTAGGATTCAATCATTTTAGTGGGAGGTAAAACACAGATCACTAAAGTGGATACATTAGTTTACAAAACCACCAGAGTAATATAATGTTTGGTGTCTTTAACATAACTATCATCATATCATATTAAATTTGACTGTAATCAGACACTATCACTGCGGGGACCTGGGCATTCCTATAATCACACACCATCTATGTGGGGACCTGGACATCCTTATGATCACACTATCTCTGTGGGGACTTGAACTTTATTGTAATCCCACACTATCTCCGTGGGTACTTGAATATGACTATAATCACACACTATCTCGGTGGGGCTCAGGGCATCCCTATAATCACACACTAAGGGCTTATTACAATTTCGGTGAACAGAAAAGCCATCCGCCGAAATCCCCACAGGAAGGTTGCCACCAATGTGGATGCCAGTGAACTGCTCTGCCTCCGCATAGCTCGACCAGTAAAGTGGAAGCCCGACCTGACTTGAACTCTGACCTCGGTCAGAAGTTCGAGGCCCTCCTCCACCCGCAGGCTTCTGCCTGAGCCTCATCCCTGGTGCCTAGTGGGAGAGCTCTGTTCTTCTGCTGGGCTGCCCTCTGCCTCTTTTCTCTTTTCTCCTTCTTTTTCTTTTAGCGTGCTGTTATTGTTCCTTTCGCCTCCTGCGCTTTCCTCCTTCTTTGCCTCTTTTTCTTTTAGTGCGCTGTTTCTGTGCCTTTCGCTTTCTGCGCTTTCCTCTTTCTTTTCCTCATTTTTCTCCTCACTCCTCTCATTCTCGCATCTCTCTTTCTCCTCTCTGTCACTCTCCCGCCGCTGCTGCCCTTGCTGCTCCGCCCCCTCCTCTCTCTCATTCTACCCGCTGATGCTACCCCCCCGGTCCCACCCCCTTTTTTGCACCATTCCCGCCTCCCAGCTGTCCTCTACTCCTCCCATCCCTACTTAATGGCGGCCCCTGGACTTCTCGCCTACCACCACCACACACCGACAACACTCATCGCTCTCAACCCGGGACATGAAAACAACTGTAAGCAGGCATCACTAAGCAACACCATGTGACCTTTCACCTGTCGCCACAGCAAATTCAACAGCCTCGGTCACTTAAGCCCACCCCGAGGACCCACCAAGAAGAACAGAACCTCAGATGCATCCTGATCAACACCCTCTCCATGCACAGGCACACCATGGAACTCTGGAACCTCATTGACACCACAACCCTGAACGTCGCCTTCATCACAGAAACCTGGGTTAACCCCTCCTTAGCTCCAAAAATCGCCATCACCATCCCTGACAGCTACAAGATCATTCATAAAGACCGGATGAACCGCCCTGGGGGAGGAATCGCTATTGTCTACAGAGAGTCCCTACGCCTCTCCACCAGCACCTAAGACTCCGCAACCAACATAGAACTCCTCCACTTCTAGATTGAAACCAACCCTAACAACACTCTGCGGAGCACCCTCATCTACAGACCACCGGGCCCCCACCCCCCATTCTGCGACACCATTGAACTTCCACCTGGAGAGCCCCAATGACAACAATTTCACAACGCTGCTCAAAAACCTTGCCAACCTTAGACTCAAGCAACTCATCACCTCGCCACTCCACCGGACACACACTCGACCCAATCTTCACTGCCAGCAACCACATCTCCATTAGCCACATCACCTAACTCCAATGGACCGACCACCACTGTATCCCCTTTACCTTCAGCAAAACCCCTGACCGACACCTCACAAACCTACCCCCTGCAGGAATTGGACCAAGATCACCAAGGACCAGCTACTCACCAGCCTCAACAACTCATCCCCCAGATGTTATCGACTCTAACACAGCTGCCCGAGACCTCATCAACTGGATCTCAGACTGCGCCAATACCTTACCCCCACCAACAAGCCCTCCAACAGATGCACATCAATGAAAGCCAGTTGGTTCACCCCTGACCTCAAGGAGTCCAAACAAAACTGCAGACGCCTAGAAAGAATATGGCGCACCGACAGGACCCCCACCAACCATGAAGCCTTAAAAAAAGCCATAAACACACACCACCAACTCATCAGGACCACCAAGAGAAATGCCTTCCAGGAACGCCTCAACAACAACGAACACAACAGCAAACAACTCTTTGCGATCATCAGCGAACTGACCAACCCCAGAGCAAACTCCACAGATATTATCCCCTCACAAGAACTCTGCAATAACCTCTCCACCTACTTCCACCACAAAATAGCAGACATCTACGACAGCTTCTCGACCCAGGACCTTTCCCCCACCGGTATATTCACCACCGAAGCTCCTCCAAACCCCCACCACCTACTCTGCTGGGCCAACATCTCCAACGAAGAAACCCTCAACATCATGAACTCCATCTACTCCGGCTCTCCCTCCAATCCCTGCCCCCACCACATCTTCTACAAAGTAAGCAGCACCATCGCACCCAAACTCTGGCACATCATCAACCGCTCCTTCGAAACCGCCACTTTCCCAGAAATCTGTAAACAAGCCGAAATCAAGCCCAAACTAAAGAAACCCACCTCATACCCAGAAGACCTCAAGAACTTCCGGACCATCTCTGTGCTCCCCTTCCCAGCTAAGGTCATCGAAAAGGCTGTCAACAGACAACTCATCAGACACTTCGAACTCAACAACTTCCTGGACCCCTCACAGTCAGGCTTCCGGAGCAACCACAGCACAGAGACCGCCCTCCTCGCCGCCACAGATGACATCTGCATCCTCCTACACAGAGGTGAGACCCCTGATCTCATCCTCCTCGACCTGTCTGCCTCCTTCGCCACCACCACCGCATGCTACAGACTCGTCTCCACGATGCCGGCATCCAAGAGAAAGCACTAGAATGGATCACCTCCTTCCTCTCCGACAGGACCCAAAGAGTCCGACTCCCCCCTTCTACTCAGAGGCCACCAAGATCATCTGTGGCATCCGGCACGGTTCCTCTCTGAGCCCCACTCTCTTCAACCTCTACATGGCCTCCCTAGCCACCATCGTCAGACACTAGGCAGTCAACATCGTCTCATACACCGACGACACTCAGCTAATCATCTCCCTCACCAACGACCCACACACAGCCAAAACCAACTTCCACAATGGAATGAGGGCAGTCACTGTATGGCTGAAGGAGAGGTGCCTCAAGCTTAACACCGAAAAAACAGAAGTCCTCATCATCAGCCTGGGACATCTCCTGGTGGCCTACTGCCCTCGGAAGCTCTCCTACCCCCACTGACCACGCCCATAGCCTCTGCTTCATCCTGGACTCATCACTATTGATGAATCGTCAAGTCAGCGCAGTCTCCTCTGCCTGCTTTAAAACCATTTGCATGCTCCGGGAGATCTTCAAATGGATCCAACTGAATCCAAAAGAACAGTCACCCAGGCCCTTGTCAGCAGCCACCTAGAACGGCAACGCAGTCTACGCCGGAAACACCACCAAGGTACAGAAAAGACTGCAACGCAGCCAGAACGCCACCACCCGTCTCATCATGAACACCCCCAAATACAGCCACACCTCAGCTCTACTGAAAGACCTGCACTGGCTCCCAATAGACAACAGAATCACATTCAAGCTTCTCATGCACACCTACAAAGGCCTCCACAACGCCCGACCAGAATACCTCAACCAAAGACTCCACTTCTACACGCCCACCAGACAGCTCCGCTCCGCTAACCTCGCACTCGCCACCATTCCATGAATCTGGAAGGCCACAGCCGGAGGAAGATCCTTCTGCCCTCACACTGTCAAGACCTGGAACTCCCTTCCCATCTACCTCAGAAGATCTCCCACCCTATCGCAATTCAGGAAGGACCTCAATACTTGGTTTTTTCACCTGATCGCCTCTGTTCTTCTACGGCCTCTCACTTACTGCCCCCCTCCCCAGCGCCTTGAGACTCTAACGGGTGACCAGAGGCGCTTTACAAGTATTATGATTGATTGATTGATTGCCTCCCCACCAGGCCCATTATGTCTTTCCCGCTGGGTCAGCGGGCAGAAACCACAGTTTTCTCCCCCTGGCCTAGCAGGAAACGGCCTACTGCATTGTCTCCGGCAAAGCGGAAAGTGAACATTGCAAACCTGCCTGCCAGGGGTGCCCCTGCACTGCCCATGACAAGTGCATGGGTAGTGCATTGGCTCCCCTGAGGCCCCCTACATCCATTGTCTGCCAGCCTTTTGATGGTGGTGCTACCACCATGAAATCGCTGGCGGAGAACAAAGTCGTAATCCCCAGGGAGGCAATGAATGCAGCATTGCCCTGGCAGATTGGAACCACCAGCACGGCCAGGCCTTTGGGATGATGAATTCTGGTGGTGCTGGTGGTTCGACCGTTGTGCTACCACCACAGTCGTAATAAGGTGCTTGGACCTCCACATTGGCAGCGATCCGACCGCCATCTGCAAACCTGGTGGTCATGAGACCGACAGGTTCGAAATGAGGCCCTAAATCTGTACATCCCTGTAATTACACACTATCTCTGAGAGACCAAGGTAGCACCAGTCACACGTTATCTTTGCAGACAATTGAACATGATTATTATTTGCTATGATTACACCCATTTTCTGCCTGATGTCAGTGTGCTTGACTGTGTTCACTGGGATCCCGCTTACCAGGACCCCAGTGATTATGCTCTCTCTCCTCTAAATTTTGTCACTGCATACTGGTAACCCAGTATTGCACCCAAAATTGGCATACTGGTGCCCCATTATAATCCCCTAGTATATGGTACCTAGGTACCCAGGGCATTGGGGTTCAAAGGGATCCCTGTGGGCTACAGCATTTCTTTTGCCACTCACAGGGAGCACATGGAAAGGCTTCTGCAAGACTGCCATTGCAGCCTGTGTGAAAAGGTGCATACACACTTTCACTGCCATTTACACTGCACCAGGCCACTTATAAGTCACCCCTATAGCAGGCCCTTCAGCCCTGAGGGCAGGGTGCAGAGTACCTGTGTGTGAGGGCACCCCTGCACTAGTCGATCTGCCTCCATGACCTCCAGGACCATTTTCGCGGACTTGGTGAGTGTGGGGACGCCATTTTAGGTGTGTATTGGACATAGTTCACTCCCTATATCCAGCTACATAATGGTAACTCCGAACATAGGCATGTTTGGTATCAAATATGTTGGAATCATACCACAATGCTTTTGAAAGCATTGGTTGTATGATTCCACGCACTCGGGGCTACTTAGAGGACCCCCAGTATTGTAATTCCAGCATTCTGAGGTTTTCCAGGCAGCCCCAGCTGCTGCCACCTCTCACACAGGTTTCTGCATCCTGTTGCTTGAGCAGCTCAAGCCCAGGAAGGCAACAAAGGATTTCTTTTGGGAGAGGGGTGTACACCCTCTCCCTTTGAAAATAGGTGTTATAGGCTTGGGGGGGTAGCCTGCCCAGGCCTATGGAAATGCTTTGAATGGCACAGATCGTGCCCTCCTTGCATAATCCAGTCTACACAGGTTCAGGGACCCCCAGTCCCTTCTCTGGCACGAAACTGGACAAAGGAAAGTGGAGACCTAAGCATCCCTACAATTACACACTATCTCCTCGGGGGCTCAAACACAACTATCATCATACACAATCTCTGTGGGGACCTAGGCATACATATAATCACGCACTATCTCTGTGTGGATATGGGCATTCCTATAATCACTCACTATCTCTGTGGGGACCTGGGCATTCCTATAATCATGCACCATCTTTGTGGGACCTTGTCACCAATATTACCAATCACATGCTATCTCTGTGGGACCTAGGCATCAATATAATCAATTACACACTATCTCTGTGGGACCTGGGCATCAATATAACCAATCACACACTATCTTTGTGGGACCTGGGCATCAATATAACCAATCACACACTATTTCTGTGGGACCTGAGCATCACCATAATCTATTACACATTATCTTTGTGGGGAATTACCCCTGGTTATCATTACACACTCATGTCTCACTAGGGACATAGCCATGTCTATAATCACAAACTATCTCTGTTGGGACCTGATCATCAATGTAATCACAAATAGATGTTGTGGGGACTTGAACATGACTTTCATCACACACTGTCTTTGCAGGGATGCCAACATGTCCATCATAAAAGATTTTCCCTAAAGGGACTTGAACTTGACAGGTATTACACACAGGTCTATAGTTGCTATCTCGGAGGGGATGTGGGCACCCCTACTATCACACACTATCTCTTTGGGGGTCTGGGTTTCACTATAATCCCAGAATACCTCTGCAGAATTTGAGCATATCTATAATCCCACACTATCTGTGCAGGCACCTGGGAATTGCTTTGATAACATACTATCCCTACAAAGACCTGAGCATGTCTATTGTAATACACCACATCTCCGGAATCCTGGACATTACTCTCTGCGGGGACTTGAACATAACTCTAATCACTCACTATCTCTGAGGGACTTGAACATAACTATAATCACACACTATCTCTATGGGGACTCGAGAGTTCCAATAATTAAATGCTACATATGTGTGGACCTGGACATTACTGTAATGACACACTATTTCCACATGAATATCTGCATGACTATCGTTGTACACTATGTCCATGTGGACTTGAATATAACTATCATAACGCTCTCTATGTGAGGGCTTGAATATAATTATGATCACACACTATCTCTGTGGGGACTTAAACATGGCTATAATCACACACTATTCCTGTGGGGACGTGGGTATTTCTGTGATAACATACTATCTATGCATGAACTGCAGCATGACTGTCTTCGTACACTACCTTTAGGAGGACTTGAACCTGACTATACCCAAACACTATATCTGTGGGGAGCTGGGCTTGGTTTTAATCAGACACAATCTTTTGGAGGATTTGAACATAGCTAAAATCAAACACTGTCTGTGTGGGAAACTGGGCATCTGTCTAATGACAAACTATCTCATGGGACTTCAATGTAACTACGATTACACACCATCTCTGGGGACATTGAGTATTAGTATAACCACACATTATCTCTGCGGGGACTTTAACATAAATATAACAACACACCAGGGGACTTAAGAGTGACTATATTTAGAGACTATCTCAATATAATCATGCACTATCTCTGTGGGGCTTGAAAATGACTTTCACACACTCACTCTGTCAGCTGTAGAGCATTACTATAATACAAGTCATATCTTTGGGGAGTATTATTGCACAATCATACAAAGATGATGATGTCTAGTGGTGAAGTTGATGAAAGGGAACTATGTAATCTCAACTTGTCTTTCCTATCTGACCAGATTGCAGGAACGTTAGTCTCTTAATTAATTTAATTGTGTTTTGTTTCTTCGTTCCTAAATGTTTGTGAGCACGCATTAATAGGCTAGATATCTCAGAATCCCTTTCCAGGAACTTCATTTGCAATAGGCTTCTGCTGAGAAATGCATTATCATCAAAATCTATTTTCTGTTGCTCGTAGGACTCAATGAGCTATTCATTTATGACCAAACTCATGTAATTTAGTACAGCACTGAAAAATTACATTTAGCCATTTGTTTATGAATGCAAACAGTCTCAAATGATAATTACTTAGCAATTCCCCTCAAGGATAGTAACACACATTCAAGTCCTCACAGTGTGGGGTCTGTGAGCATGATTAAATAACAATATATTTTCACATTTGAAGCAGGACCCTCTATTATTAATTTTTTCTTAACATGTTTCTGTTATTGGCATATTTTTAAAGCGTTGGGAAGAGTTAGTCACCACAAGGCAAGTGTCCACATATATTCTCCACAATGATGGTAACGTGTGTGTGTTTGTGTGTGTGTGTGTGTGTGGTTGGGTTGTATTGAGGGATCCACCCTGGGTTTTGCCCTTCTGCAGGAGCTCCTGCCCCAGCCAAAGCAACCAATCTGCTTTAAAAAAGGGTCTATATAAAAAAAGCAGAAATGAAAATAAATCAAAATCTAGTTATTTAGATGGTATGTGTTATAGGGTGGATTTGAAAACTATGCATGTGATGTGCATTTAACAATGTAGACATGAGTGATGGACATTATGGATGAGTGATGGTAGGTTTGTTTTTAGTGAGCGAGAGATAGGTTTAGAGTATTACCTCACATATATTAGATTAGTCCAAAAGAGGTAGCCGTATAGCAGGTGGGTTGCATTATGGAAAGAACAGCCTTTTCAAAGTGGGTGAGATGGAGGTGAGATCCAGGTACAGTTCAGGAAGAGCCTGTGCCAGCTGAATCCTGGGGAACTTCTTCTTCAACCACCTTCTCACATGTTGACACTTCTTTTTAATATCCCCCACGTCTCCTCCCCCAGTGCGGGAGCTAAAATCTGTCACCAACACACACTGCAATAAGGCTGCCCTCTGTGTTTCACTGAGGGTGAATGGAGGCAGCCAATGAAGTTTTTTCTTGTGTTTTACCACAAATCTAGCTACAAGGGCTTCCTTTTCTTTCCAAAATAGTAGTGTGCATTATTGCAGAAGAATGTGGTGGCTGCAGTAGCTGAGAGACCGGGATGAAAAAAATCAGAGTCTATAATGTGGGGAGAATATATGTTGTTGTAAGGGGATTGGGTCAGGTTTATGTGACTGTGTTCAGCTGCATGTAATTTTCCTATTACGCATGTGGCCGTCTTCGCCTCATTTGTTGTGATCTCCGGCCTGTCACGTTCCGCACCTCTCTTACTACCTTTGTCAGATGAAAGCGGGGTACGACTTCGGATCTTGCATGTTTTGGTCTGGCCAAGTTAGGGGCAACCCCTTCCGCTAGCCGCGGTAATGATGACAAGGTGGGTGCCAAAGCAGTCTGTGCCCTCCAGAAGGAGTCCCGGAGGAAAAACCACAAGGGGAAAATACCTCTATGCAGGAACTCTAAGGAACAGGAGAGAGAGCAGCAGGAAACTAGGATTACACGGACCGGACAACAGGAAACTGCAGGGTAAAACAAGCAGGAGCAAATTCACAGGAGCAACAAGCAGGAGCGAGGACCACCAACAACAGAGAGTGTTGCGACACAAAGAAGAGAAGAACCCAAGCTCCTTATATACCGATGGACAGGAAGTGACATACAGGAAAAAGGAAAAATGGCATATTGGATCGGGAAAAGTGCCATAGAGAAAGCTTCACAGAATGCCATCTTGAAAAGGAATGATACAGAGGG
The DNA here is from genome assembly GCF_031143425.1 of Pleurodeles waltl. NCBI lineage: Eukaryota > Metazoa > Chordata > Amphibia > Caudata > Salamandridae > Pleurodeles > Pleurodeles waltl. The sequence continues at coordinate 1,000,067,438 of NC_090450.1, read as the reverse complement.
AAACAGTGCATGCTGGGAAAAGAAAAGCACCCTGGGAAAGAGAAAACATAGCCCCACTGTCCAGGAGAAAAACAGCCCAAGAACCCAAGAACAAGTAAGCATGTATGTGTGCATTGCCGGGAACACCCGCAACGCAAGAGCAAGGAGTGAGGTACCTAAGGAGAGGTCCGCATCCCAACCCCGGGTCGCCCGACCTCGCTGCCAGAACAAGGAGAGATGCTGCAGGCAGACACGTGGACTGCAGCAGGACTGACGGGCCCGAAATGGACCGCAGGCCCCGCCGCAGGCCAAGAATGTAACCCCGCGGGTTGAAAACCCATCCACGGCATAGCAGGGCATGGTTGAGGAACCACCCCAGTTACAGAGGTGTCCTCCAAGTGTGGGGAAGATAAAATATGGGTTGTGTAAATTATGTTCATGCAGACTCCATCCCCTAAGCTCAGCGGGTGGAACTGTGTAAATCCACACCTAGGAGTAAGTTTACACTCAGTAGTTAGAAACGAAAAGTAGTAAAGTTACTTCTAATGTGCAAGAATATTGAGTAAATCTACATGTACAAATGTACCTTGGTGTGAAGGGCAAATGTGTTCAGTGGGTTTAAACTGAAGCTGAAGTTTGTGCTTGTCAGAGTGGGACATGGGTGGATGCAGGGTCTGTCTACTGACCAGGTCCAGTGCTGATTTAGGTGCTGGTGGTATGTATCTGTAGGGTTATTTTAAAGCAAGGACTGTTAATTAATCACATCCAGAAAAGAGCACATTATGTCCTGGAGCTGTCTTGTAAAAACATGTTAAAAATCAGAAAAAAATCTTCAATGGGATTTCATTATAGTGTAAAATATACAGAGCACTGCCTGTAATTGTGGATAATTTAAAGACCATTTTGAGACTTGCATGGCTGTGCACTTTCCCTCTGGATTCATTCTGAAGTGCATGAAAACCAATTATAAACTTAGACCAGGCTCAAGGCGCACATAATTGGAATAGTTCATTTTAATGATAAACTATGAACCGTTTTACTAAGATATGCATGTTTGACCAGAGCAAATTTGCATTCTGCTCGGTGACCTTTTGATTTCTTTCCATTTTTTGTTATCTTGCTTTGTAACATTTATATGGCAAAGAGGGGCTGTAATGCCCTGGATGTAAAGCTACAGAACCAGGTATTATTTTTGCAGCTGGCAGCTGGAAATATTTGAGAGAGAGGGACATTAGGGGACAGAGGGGCAGCTGGCGGTGGAAGACGCTGGTTGCCAAGGCCTCGCAATGCTTCCAGAAGAAATGACGTGATGAGGCTGCAAGTAGCCCCTTTAAAGGGGCTGTTCAGTGATTGATGTCACACTTGATCTCGAACTCCAAGCACTTATCATCAAACAAAGCTATCTTCTAGACCATAATACTTATTTCTGGTGATTGTTAAATCTGCAGGGCTGGTTAAATAAACTTTTTTTAATTGATCAATACTTTGAGACTTCCTCTGGGGGGGGTGACCAACTCTTGAGACAGGTAAACCATGTTTTCCCCTATAAGGAGAAGCACCTGGAATATGTCTTAATTTTCTATTTTCTTTTTGTTTCCATAACTTCTACCCATGTAATCATATAGATATACTGCACCCCACTCTGTTAGGTTCCAGAGCCATTGGGAATATAAATTAATAGTCCCTGCAATGGGAGCATCAGGACTGGTAATGGAAATGCCTTTATAATTACAGGTAAATAATGGTGTAAATACCCCCTCTTCTGTCTTCCTCATCCTAACCCTTATGTTTGACATTATTCCAAGTGATGCTCCCACCTCACAAATGAACCTGTGATGCTACCACAAGCTGTGATGCAAAGCTGTAATAGGTGTTAAATGTTGGGTATGACACATCTTTCGAAAGACTAGCACCTGATAGCAAGGACTGAGAAATATCCTTTTATTTTAGGGGTTGAGTTAGTGAAATTATTACTCAAACTAGTCCAGAGGCACAGCATTGATCAAATCGATTTATAGGTGAATTGAGCATCTCCTACTGACATCTGATCATGATTCTTATACTTGATTGGGAAGAACCGGGTTGCTTTCTTGCCAGTATCACTGCACACTCTAATTCTGCACCTGGGCAGTCAGCACCAGTTTGGGCATCCTGATCACAGGTACTCTGTGGACTCTTGTGTGTGCTTAGAAGCTAAGGACAGACCTCCCTGTCTTGCTGCAGCACAAGCCACAGAAATGGAGCCACACACATGCCAGAAGGAAGTTAGGTCCAAATCGATTAGGTCCTTCTCTTGTCTGTTGCAAGCAGGTTCACCTCCCCTGTTTTTTGGAGTCTAAAGTGGTAAAGAAGGATAACGTCTTGACTTTGTTGAAATGAGGGAAGGAATCTTAGGGCACAAGGCCCCCCCTTATGCGTGGAATGGAATCCCAAAACAGCCCCCAAGTCATAAGTGCCCTAAGTTTGCCTCTTCTTCTGGCCCAGAAAATGGTTACCAAAAAGCATATTTTTGTGTGTAATAAGCAAGGGGAGCCTGATTCAAGTGCTCAAAGGCAGGTCGCTGGAGACCCTGCAAACTCATAAAGAGAGATAATGCTGGCACCAGTTATTGAACAGGAGTATGTGGTACTCACAGCTGGTCAACATACTGGAAGAAAAGGATTCCTCTTCTGAAACCTTTGACCATTGCTTGTGAAGAATATGATGGCTGCACATTTTCTACATAATATGTGGCCCAATAAACCCAACAGGAAACTATATCTCAAACAATTGAGAATGTCAAGGTTGCTGCCTGGTCTACAAAAGGTATTCTTGGAACTACGCCAGGCAGGAACCTTTACTCCCATGGTGAGTACTTATGCTAAACGTAGTTAGACATTAAGGGACACATTTAAGAGCCCCAAGCGCCATTCCAAAGCGACATTAGCGTCATTTTTTTTACGCTAATGCAGCCATAACCCTAGTTCCAACCCTAACCCTACTTTCCAACCCTAGTTAGCAACACTAACCCTAGTTCCAGCCCTAACCCTAGTTTCCCATCTCCAATGAATGCATTGCGCTACTTTGTAATTTTTAATGGCAATTCTACAGAGGACTTCAATTTCATACCCAAATAATGTTTGTGATTGGTGCAGATGACTGCCTGCTCACAACAATGGTCCCATTGCTCGTTGGCAGGCACAGTTTAAATCCTACTATCCAATCAGGTTTCCATCCTTACAAGATGGATGAAAGGAGCACATTGGAATGAGTATTGATGATCATAATTCATTTGGGTCAAAAAACTGCTTCTGCACCAAGAGAGTACTTAATAGACCTGGGCTAAATTTAAATTACGTCAGCATAATTTGTGTAATTTTGGAAATATTGTGTTATGCTTGTTATGCAAAATTCCCCAAATTAGGCTTTGTGTAATTACACAACTTTGTGTAATTACATGCCGTATGCTGTAAAAATGTCCTGCAACTGCACAATTCATAGTCTAAATTTACCACAAATGCACAGACACAACAGAACGTCAGCCGCTTTTGCTGGCAATGCTTTTGTTTAAATGTGACCTCCTGCCAAATTTTAACATAAGGACACATTCTATGCTACAATATAGCATAAAATGATAGTTTTGCATAATTTTGCATAACTATGCCTTTTTATTTTTTTACACAATTTTGTTGTAATTTTATGTACTTACACAAAAGCAAATTACACAAATTTAACACACCCCTAACACTTAAATATTTAACAAACTTCTCACTACCTCCCACTGAGAGATGTATCATTTATTATGACTTTCAAGTGAGCTCCAGCGACCATGTTTCACTAACGTTGCCCCTCCTAAGTACAAACAAGTCTAGACATCATATTCTCCATTTTGTCATCATGTCCCAGTTAAGAAGGAAAATTTCAAGGCAACCACATGGACATTGTGAGAAATTGGGTTGCTTTGGAGGGTAAGGTGTAACCCTACTCAAGCAACAGCCACAAACCTTGTCAGGCTGAACTAAAAAAGACTCTAAATTAACTTGTTCTTAACCCTCTGGTAGCTTAGCACAAAACCAGTCAGACGTAACTTAGAGGCGATGTGTAAAGTATGTATACAACACTTAAGCAGTAATAAAGTGAAAACACAAAACAAGAAGAATCCCACACCAAGTTAGAAAAATAAAGTACATTTTAATAAATTACTTGAAACCAAAATGACATATATCCAATCAGTAGAACTGGAGTTATACTTTTTTAAAGTTTAAAGTGAAAACTAGCACCTTAAAGATTCAACTTCCAGCTCTAGACATCTAGTTGTGCAAGGCCGGGGCAAAGTCGTAAGTTAGGTGATGGAGCGTGCTTTGGGTACAATAAGTGTACTGGGCCTGGTCTCCACTTTCCTTTGTACTGAGAAGAATCTTTAAAGAAAAATGTCTGAGAAGGGAAAGTTCAGTGGGGCAAGGCAGCTGGGGGTGTCCTAGGAGGAGGCGTTGTCATCAAGGAGCCGCTGGATGAAGTTGCAATGAAAATTTCTATGCTCAGGCTGGCGTTCTGACCGTCGGACCGACAATACGGTGGTCGGGAGGACACCGCCAAGCCGGCGGCCTCCTGACAATGATATTATGATGTCCCCGCAGGGCTGGACGGCACAGGCAGTGCAGCGGCATTGGCTCTAAGGGAGAGGGGGAGGCCTTTCTGCTGACCTTTTCATGGCAGTGTCCACGGCATGAAAAGGTCAGCAGAAAGACAAGTCGTGATCAGCATGGTGGGGCCAACATCGACACCACTGTAATTGACCACGAATTTCCACACAACCGCAACCGCGGGATCCATGATCCTGGTGGTCGCAATGGTCTTGAGGCATTAACTTCATCAACTGGTGGTTGGACTGCCAAGGAAGTGGCGGTCGGGCCGCCACCACGGGTACGGAGATCCCAGGAACGCCATACTTATAATCAGGCCCTTTTTTACCCTTGTAGTGAGGATACATTGAACAGAATTTGCTGCTGCAAAAAAGAATAGAGAAGGAGCTGCTGCAAAATCAGGCCGACCATCAATGCACCTTGGGCAGTTGGCGAGCAGGTAGGTGCCGGTCTCCTCTCGGTTCGCCAAGCACTTTTAGGCATAACATTTTTGAAGTCCCACATTTTGGATTTGGGCTATCTGGGGACATTTAGCACCACTTCCAAGAGTCCAGGACTAGAGGGGCATCACTTGAAGGGTCAGGACTCAGTCAGGAAGGGTCCAGGTGTGGGTTCAAGATGGTATGAGCCTTTTATGTCCCTAAGGCTCTGAATAGGGTGCCAGCCAACCAGTCCTTGGAATAAGTCTGGAAGTCTTGGGTTCAAGCTGGAAGCAGACCAAAGCATCAGGGTAGTCCTCTGAGGGCGCAAGGCAGGCTTCAGGCAGCAGGGAAGTTCTCTTGCTGCTGCAGGGCTATCCTCTGAAGTATGCAGCAGACCAGAGGCAGCAGGGCTGTCCTCTCTAAGACCTTCTGAAGGTCCAGAATTGTACTGAAGAGTGGGTGTGAGAGTCCTATTTTTATACCTGGTACCCCCTTTGAAGTTGAGTTTTCCCCCTACAGAAGCGTTTGGAACTTCCTGACTCCCAGACCTCGTCCCAGTCTGTCTGCAGCTACCACAGGGTTATGTGAAGTTTGTTGTGTATCAGCTGTGGCGGGGCCTTTGAAGTGCAAGTGGGACTGAGCCCCCCGTTCTGTCTTTGAAGGCCCATCCTGCTTACTCCTAGTTCCACTAAGGTGTGGCCATTTGGGAGGAATACACAAAGGCAAACGGCCAACTACACCTAGTCATGTGCCCCAGGAAACTGATTGCAGGCATTAAATGGCTACGACAAGAAAATGCCAACTTTTTAAAAGTGACATTTGCAGAACTGTAACTTAAAATCGGACTTTAGCTTTAAAAAGGTTTTTAAATTACAGATACTTAGAAATTGTACCTGACATTTCTGCCTGCTCCCAAGCAAAAGTTACCATCTAATAAATGTTGTAATCCTATGGGAGAAGTAGGCATCTGCCCCTCCCATCCTGTCAGGATGGCCCTCTCCCAGCTACACCCAGGTAGTATTGTTTACTGTCTGGGCCCAATGCTCATTCCTGATGGGGGAGCAATTAACATGTCCAGGCAACTGGAAACTCCTAGAAGGCCTCAGAAAGTTTAGGGCAGGAAATGCCACTTTTCTAAAAGTAGTATTTTAAAACCTTTAATCTAAAACCCAACTTTACCAATAAATAGAATTTTAAATTACAGTGCATTTAAGTCTAAACAGGGCATTTCTACTTGCTCCCAATCAAAAGTTAGCACCTATTAAATCTAATTAGGTAGCCCACTTTTATCCTATGCAAGAGGTAGGCCTCAAAGTTGTGAAATTTTGTTTTTTTGAGTTTTGCACTACATAGGCATGTAAAACTTAAAAGTATGTGTGAAACTTTTCAAATACAATGCACTCTGCCCTAAGGGTTGGTTAGGAACTACCGTAGGGGTGACATATGTAAAGAAAATGGAGTTTGAGGTCTGAGAAGGAGAATATTTTGCCAAGTCTAATTGGCAGATTAAAACAGCTCACAGACTGCATTAAGGGGCTACGTAAGGGGGTGGCATTTAATTTAGTAGTCTTGGGTATGTAGGATACCACTTGGAGTATGAGAGACAGCGATCAGAGAAAGAGAAAGCTCATGTTTGATCCCATCACCATTGCTCACCTTCCATCATTGACTCATCATTAGGTTCAGATTTATTACTCGTCTCGATAATAAAATATCTGAAAATCAGGTAAAGTGCATAGGACAAGCTTTTGGAGGTTGTAATGTGTTTTGTACGCTGCTTATTCAAGGGCTACTCTTACTTGTGCAGCTAAAAACAGTTCCCAGCCCCTCTGAGGTGGTACAGAGACAACTAGTTGGTATAAGGTGTAGCTAACAACAGGAAAAACAGGCAAAAGGTAAGTACCTTTTGCTGTTGCTTTTCCCTTCAGGTCAGGTTTAGAATCCATGGTTATGTAGTCAGCAGAGCGAAAGAAAAAAAAATCACTTAAGTTAAAATATCTCCTAATTCCCACCCTCTGGACAATGTTGTAATCGTGAGGTTCTGATGATATGCTTTCTTGTTGCAATTGAATGCAACGTTGTATCAAAAAGGGAAGCAAGATTTCATGATGGAGTATGCCCATGGTAATTCCGCTCCTCCCCCACCATTCCTCATCAAGCACGGTATATCACTTTGGACACGCTCAATATCACTAAAGTGTAACACCCAATCCCCACACCACAAACTTTAATAAGGTCTGTTAGGGCCAGTCCTTCCCCTGACATTACTATCTCCAAAATATAGAAATCCATCTGGTACAATTGTTTTTGTGCAGATAGGGACACCTTCCTACACAAAAACAATTAATGGAGAGGTTTTCCTCTAAATGTGCTGCAGAATGCAGCACACGTAGAAAGAGAAAAAACTAGGAGAAATAAAGTTATTTCTCCCAGTTACGCCTCCCCTGGGGAGTCACAGAGTGTAGACACATTCCCAGGTTTACAGATCCTTGTAAATATGGGAACGGGTCATAACTCACGGGTGTTACTTGGGAAAACCCACTGCAACCCCCATGGAACACCCCCTTGATGTACAGTAAGGAAACACAGCTCTTTGCGCTGCCTTGCCTTATTTCATCTCCGTGAGGCCATGCAAAGCCATGCAGGGTGGCTTTGCACTGCCTCATAGATATGATTGAGAGGCTAGCACCACCTGAGCGTCATAAAAAGTGATGCTCTGGCGAAACAGTACTCTTGTGAATGAGACCCTGAGGCCCTGATTTGTACTTTTTGGTGCAAAACTGCACTAACGCAGTTTTGCACCAAAAAGTTTTGCACTGGCTTGCACCATTTCTAGGCACCATCTGGGCACCATATTTATGGAATGGTGCAAGCTGGTGCAAAGGGTAGGCTAGCGTAAAAAAAAGAAGATGTTAGTCGGGTGGGGCTGGCGGTTTGGAAGAAGGGCGTTTTGCACCAAAAAATTACGTTAGGCAGGTTAGAGTAAAAAAAGATGACTCGAACCTGCCTAGAGTCATTTTCTGAAGCAAAACCACAGGAGTCATGCCCATCACCCCAATGGCCAGCACAGGGGACCAGGGTCCCTTGGGCATGGCTATTGCACCCAGTGCCATGTTTTGGGGCCCATTTCAGGGTTCCCAATGGCACTTAAAAAAAATGCTTACCTGTACTTACCTATACTTACCTGGGATGGGGTCCCCCATTCTCCACTGTCCCTCTGATGTGGGTAGGGGTGTCCCTGGGGCCTTGAGAGGGCACCTGTGGGCTTATTCCATGGTGTTCCACCATGGAAATTGGCCCACAGGTCCCCTAACGCCTCCCCTGACCCAGGTGTTAAAAATGGTGCAAATCAAGCTTTGCACCAATTTTTTACCCCTTCTCCCTCCCGTGCATGATTTTAGCACAGACGGATAAAAATGGCGTTAAGGCCATAGAGTCATTTTTTGCACGGGAACGCTTACTTTGCATCTCATTGACGCAAAGTAGGTTTCCACATCCAAAAAATGAATTGAACTCCGTAAATTTGGCACTAGATGGGTCTAGCGCCAAAATATAAATATGGAGTTAGTTTTGCGCTGAATTTGCGTAAACAAAATGATACAATTTCGGCGCAAAACAAGTATAAATATGCCCCTGAGTGTCTTAAAAGAGGGATAAAGGTTGATGAATAACTCATTAGGTCTCTTTCCAGGCTGATCGCACCCAATTTCTTTAATGTAGAATTTAAGACTCCAGAGCTTGACGATATTTCTGCTCTGTCCCCCTTCCCACAGGGTCTCCCAGCCCCCGCTAAGACATGACCCAGAAAACACCATTGGCGTTCTCATTTCTGCCGTGCCCACGCCCACATGTAGCATGGTTGGGCTGACCTGTAATAAATAACAAATCATTATTACAATTTTATACAGCCACAGGCTAAGACACTTTTGCATGGTAGCATAAAAATGATAAGAATAATATCATTACCAAATCATGAGCAATATTAAATAAAAAGGCTTCTAGGGCAGAAGAGATATCAAGCGAGTGCAACCAACATATTAAAAACAAGGCATTCCTGCAATTGTTTGCCTCCTATTTCAGAAAAATAAGGTGCAAATAATATCTTTATAGCTAAAAAAGCCAACACCAATATAACACAATTTGGATTCCCATACATCTCCTTTGTAACATAAAAGAACATATACCTTTATTGTTTAAGTGATGTAGAAAACTCTGGGACTATCATTTTAACAACACTTTCTTCTTTGCTGGGTCAGGAAAATGATAAAGACATACAGTATAAAACCCTCCCCCCAAAAATCTTAGGTATGACCCTTCAAATCTATACATGGTCTTTATATTGTATAGCCTTGTCTACACATTTCCAAAAAGAATTTCTCTAAAAAATGTTCCATACTATTGATACCAATATTAGCTATATTAGCCCATCACCAGGTTTTATTGTTAGGCTGACCTACTTACTTAAACTGCTCTTATAAATCCATACTGATAATAAACAAATACAGACAGTTTTAGAAAGATGGAGTCTTTAACGGTATGAGCAGAATTAGTGCAACAATTCTCAGCATTGCCAGGTAAATAACTCTAACTCGGCCCTCAAAGTCTTCAGCATTCAGGAGCTGGAAAGACTGAAGGCTCATTTCATTAAATAACCTTTTAGTTTACAAGTAATCCGGTTGTCCAAACAGTTAATCATTGTAAGAAACTGGGTTACTGGTTAAGGGGTGTTAAACTCTTCAAGCAGCAACCACAATCCTTGTCAGGATGATGTCACAAGCAAACCTCGATTGAACCTGAGCTCAACCTCCTGGTAGCCGGGCACAGAGCAGTTGGGATATGCTGAGAGGCGATTTGTAAAGTATTTGTTAAATACCTCAAACAGTAATAACATAAAGACACAACACAAGAAGAATCACAAGCCAAATTAGATTAAAAGTGCAAATTTTAATAAATAAATAAATAAATAAAACAAGACCAAAAGATAAAACGTCAAGCAGTAGAACCGAAGATATGCAATCTTAATGACTGCAGTAAAAATAGTGCCAAATGGAGCACAGTGACAACTGTGGTTACCTGGTTGCGCCAGACCAGGACAAAGTCACAAGTTCAGGCTAACCATGACGGGGCACAGGCCGGCTACAGCGACCCCCTTAGGTCCAATAAACACAGCACCTTCATCCTGGATGCGAAGAGATGCAGAGTCCCATGCTGAGGATGCGCCCCACAGCAAAGGCAATGCAAGGTGCAGGTGACAAGGTATGCTGCATAGCTGTGGTTCCAGCGAGTTACGAAGTGCAATGCAAGGGCCTTGCGAGGAGATGTGTCTCGCAGTGGCAATTTCAATGAGCGATGTGAAGTCCTTCTATTGGATAAGTCCATACATCAGAGGTGATGCATCGGTTTGGGGGTGATGCGTTGAGCATGCATCGATTCTGCTGAATCCACAGACTGGCTGGCAGAGCACCTTTAGGCCACTTTCAAGGGTCCAGGACTGGGGTGGCACCACTTGGGAGGGCAGGAATCACTAATGGAAGAGTCCAGGTGCTGGGTTTAAGGATGTGGAAAGCCTGTTTGTCCCTGATCAGGAGGTCAGACAACCAGCCCATCAAGTTACTCCCCAGCCCTGGATTTAGAGAAGCAACTCCAGTCCTTCTCACTAAGGCAAGAGGGCAGCAAAGCAGCAGGTCAGCACAGAAAGGCAGCAGTTCTTTAGGGCAGTAGCCCAGTGAAGTGGCAGTCTTTCCAGCAGCACAGCAGTTCTTCTTCCTGGCAGAGTCCTCAGGAACAGGAGTGTACTAAAGACTTGACTCACTGTTTTCATTTATTTCAGCCCTGATGAAGTCTTTGAGGTTATTATCTCATAGGACGAAACACGTGTTGGCTTTTGGCTGTTGTTGCTACATGGATATTGGTTCCAAGGACGGCTATTGTTGCTGTGATGAACTTTTTATCTCAAGAATAAATTGAGTTCTGTTTCATTCACGAATCCCGGTCCGACAGCGAAATTCATTGTGTTGATACTGGCATTAAATACTAAGATTGGACTAAAAAACATTTACAAAAGATTGAGCTTCTGATTCATGAGTGCCCTGACATTTTGTTTATTACTAAAGACTTGATGTCTGAGGTCCATTATTTATAACTGGTGCCTTCTTTGAGGTAGAAGTTCATTATTTATACCTGATGCCTTCTTTGAAGTGGGAGAAACCTCTAGAGGATTCTCTTCAAAGTGCACAGGTTCCCTTCCTCTTCTGCCTTTGCTCCATACTAACTACTGGGGTATACAACTCTTTGTGTGAAGGCAGGACACAGCCTATTCTAATGTAAGTGGAGCTGTGACCAGCTTTGCCCCATCCTGCCAGTGATAGCCCATACACACCTAAGCTCTCTATTGTGTGTGGCTGTCTCAGAGGAATACACAAAGGCTAAGTGGCAACTACCCGTACAGAGGAAGTCTGCAGGCACTTAATGGCCAAGGCAGGAAAATTACAACTTTCTAAAAATTGCATTTTCACAATGCAGACTTTACCATAAAAAAGTTATTTTTCATTACAATTCCAACCATATCACACATGAATTGTTTACCTGTCCCTTTTTTTAGAAGTTATCCTTATTAAATGTAATAAGGTAACCCCAAAGTTAGCCTATGGGAGATGTAGGCCTTGCAATAGTGAAAAACAGATTTAGGAATCTTTCACTACCAGGGCATGTAAAGCTTAAAAGTACATGTCCTAGTTTATTAATACACTGCACTCTGCCATATGGGCTAGTTAGGGCCTACCCTATGGTTGCCTTATATGTATTAAAAAGGAAAGTTTAGGCTGAGCATAAGTTGGATTTGCCCAGGTCAAAATGGTTGTTTAAAACTGCATGCACAGACTGCAAAGGCATGTGGTTAGTGAGAAGTCCCTTAGGAAGGCACAATTTTTGCTGCAGCCCTTAGGAACCCTCTCTAGCACCTTAGGCCCCAGATACCCGGGGTACCATTTATAGGGGCTTACAGAGGATGCTAAAGGATTTGCCAATTAGGGAAACAATTGTACAGTTTAGGGAAAGAGATGTGGCACTGGGGACCTGGTTAGCAGGAGCTCAGTGCACTTTCAGTTGAAATCATATCAGATATCAGACAAAAAATGGGGGGTGACTATGACAAAAAGAGGCACGTTCCTACAGGAACTTCATCCCTCCTGGTCCTTTTGCTCCCAGTCAATGGGTGCTGCTACTTTGGACTCTTGGATGTTGGATCATTGAACTAGTGTCAAATCTTGTGGAGTCTTCCTTTCAAATGATCTCCAACTCAATGCATCAGCTGCTCCACCCCTTCCTGGTGAGCCAATTTCTGATAGATAAGTATTCTTTCTAGAAGGGCATTTCTCAACCCAGTCTCAATCCATTTTCGGGTGTGCCGAAAAAGATAATTTTATCTTTATAATTTCCTTTTATTCTGGCTGGGAAAAGCATTAATACCCATTGCCATCAGCTTTTGCTTCAATTTGAGAAGGGAGTGGTGTTCTTTTTTGAGCCTTTAAGTTTTATTCGGGAAAGCTCATGACCATTGCATCTCTGCATCACAACTGGTTCCTTTTTCTGGGCACCCGCAGCACAGCACCCATGTTCGTTAAATATACTGACAGTTACTGGATGGGGTAATGCCTCAGGACATGAGCGCTGGGCTAGGGATCTGTTGGCCCACTCAATATGGGGGGAACTCCTCTGACTGGACCTAAGACTTGAGATAAGTACAATTTATAATAAAAGAAGGCAGTGATGGGCATTCTGTCCTGTCTGGGACTCCTACCATCTGGATATTATTTAACCTTGATCTCCCTTCGGCTCCTCTGCTCGCTCTTCCTATTGCAGGATCATCTTGTGCAAGGTTGTAAGAGAAAAACAAATTTGGCAACACTAAGCAACAGTATCAATGCACATTTCCTAATTTACCCATGTGTAAATGCTGTTAGGTAGTGCTCATACACTAATGCACATCGTTGCCCTGATGTGCATTCCGGTTTTTCATAGAAAAGACCGTAATAATAGAAGCAAACAAAATGTACTAGCGGCGCACAACAATTTTTTCTTACTTTCTTATTTCTAAAGTATTGATAATCTAAAATTCAAAGAGTCAAATATGACTATATAATTAATAAATTGTGATAAACTGTCCACAATCCATATGCATTCATATATTATTGACCTCAAGCAATGTAGGTTCTCATAATTTTATATAATGAAAATATTTATTTCAAAAGTTGGTGACAATGATAAATAACATACAACACTAGACCCCTACAGTAGACAACCAATCAACATAAAAGACATAGGCGGTCATTCTGACCGCGGCGGTCGGCGCTCGCCGCCCGCCAAGCGGTTCCCGCCGAAAGACCGCTCCGCGGTCAAAAGGCCGCAGCGGCCATTCCGGCTTTCCCGCTGGGCCGCCGGGCGACCGCCAGAAGACCGCCGGCCGGCCCAGCGGGACAGCCCCTTCAACAATGAAGCCGGCTCGGAATGGAGCCGGCAGAGTTGAAGGGGTGCGATGGATGCAGTGGCACCCGTCGCGATTTTCACTGTCTGCAAAGCAGACAGTGAAAATCTTTGTGGGGCCCTGTTAGGGGGCCCCTGCACTGCCCATGCCAGTGGCATGGGGAGTGCAGGGGCCCCCAGGGGCCCCACGGCACCCGTTCCCGCCATCCTGGTTCTGGCGATGGACACCGCCAGAAACAGGCTGGCGGTCGGAATCCCCATGGCGGTGCTGCTTTACCGCCGCGGTCAGAATCGCCCAGGAAGGACCGCCAGCCTGTTGGCGGTGCTTCCGCCGCACTCCGCCATGGCGGTCATGGACCGCCAAGGTCAGAGTGACCCCCATAATGTAAATAGATACAATAAAAGTCCATAATCTAACACAGAAATAAACTATGAGTCAAGGACCGGATGATATTTTGTCGAATCCACATGTAACATCAGCCGACACGTGTTTCGTCCACACATTGGACTTCTTCAGGGCTGATAAATCATAATTCAAAAATATTACATTAATAATTTAAAAATACAAAATTTAAAAAACAATTCCAGAGACTAAAGAAAGGATCACAGTTAGTCAACCTGCACCAAAAGTGTGTTGGAAATAGAAAAAGTGCCATAGAGAACCTACATCCCAAATTAGTCCTTGAGATCAATAAAATGATATAGTAAGTATGAGTGATAGGGATGAAATTTGATATGAATGTGAAGGTAAGTCACTATTTTTAAGTATGAAAGAGAGACCTATGTAACCCCCAAAAAAAGAGTTTTGAAGGGAAAGTACCTTAATCTTTCCATTTACCACTTGTATCTCCAAATGATATTCAAATCTCTAAATGACAGAGAAACAGGGGAAAAGATTCAATCATCAACTGTCAAAATGTAGACCATATGCAAGGTTGTGTCTTTTGTTTGAAGTGATTGGACCGAGTCCTCTGCCTCCACTATACTGCCTTCTGCCTTTGTACCCTGTTCACCACATTGAGCAGGTTTTGTCATATTAATGAGAGATTCAGGCTTAATGTGTCATGTATGCCTTCTAGAGAGATCCTTGAATCACATATAGCTTGTAGGAAGGACAGTAAAGCTCCACATGCTGGTGGACATCCCTGCTCCTCAAGGAGGTCCTTTGGGCTCCACCAGTCCAATGTCTTCTGTATCCATGTGTACTTGCCTATTTTCCTATGTGCACTGCAGGGTCTATTTATCTTTGCCCATCTTTGTTAGGCCAGGTAATAGGTGTGAATAGATGAAAACAAGGCCTGCTTTGCCTCAATTTAATATTGTCACCTGTGGCCCGTGCACGTCCAGCAGCGGTCCCAGAGGCCATAAAGGTGGGGGTAAGGGTACCCAAGCTCACAGATTCAGGACAAGTATGTTTTTTCCTGGCCATTTTATCCTCCATTTTCGCCCAGTTGGCGGGTCAGTTCCGACACAGTGGCCATCAGCTGATGGTATTTAGTTTCCAGGTCCCCGTCTGTTCAAGAATGTCCCTCCAGGGAAAGAGCCCCACCATCGCTGGGTCAGTAAACTGTGGGCCCCTGTACCTATGGTGACCCTAGTGTTCAAACCAGTAATCCAGATGCACCCCAGGCAAAATAGAGATGGGGCGGCAAGGGGCCCTCCAAGGGGGATGTGCCTACAAAGAAGGGACCATCCTGTAAACTTCCTGTACCTGATCAACAGGGTAAACATATTGAATGTGCTACGTTGCATAACAATAATACCTCATCCACTCTCTGCAGTCAGTAGAGTCCAGGGCCTGCAGACTGTATTCGGCAAGTTGTGGCCTCTCTTTTGGTGTCCACTTTCAGAGGTCGCCTTGTGAGTCAGGCAGTCTTACCACAGGCACCGAGGTTTGTCTATTGTCAGCTCAGCCTAGGCTCTCCTGGTACTCATCCACTCCCATGGGTCCAACTCCCAAGGAAACCACACTGAGCCACCTGTGGCTGTGTCATTGCTGGCCTTAAGGCATCATTCCAAGCTGCATCGTCTCTTGCCATTTTTGCAGCACTCAGGAGCTGCCCATGCGTCTGCAGGCCCATGAGGGTCCCTGTGCCAGTAGCATGCACCACCAACCCCGTACCCTCTGTCTGCTCACAAGCCAGCCGACTCCTGTCACCACTCCCAGTGTTCGTTGCCCCGGCAGGTGTAGGAGATTCATGCAGAGACCTTTTAAGGCATGGGCAAAGTGGGTGCTAGCCAGTGGCAACTCCTCCGTTATAGCAGAGAAGCACTGTCCCCCTGCCTCAGCAGCATAAAAACATGGCAAATAAAAATCTAATAAAGCAGTTTTATTATCATTTAATTTTTTTCATGACCGGAGCAGGGGCCTTGCTGAGGCTTGGGGGAGGGGCCAAGGGAAACATGGAGGGAACTTGCAGTGGTGGGCATTGCAAGTGTGCATGACAGTTCGGCCGGCTGTCTTAGGATGGCCAAACCATCATGCGCACTTAGATGTTCCCAGGCTATTGCTGGAGATAGGCAGGCACAGGACCCCAGTCTCTCTCGGATCATAAAAGCAGCAGCTCCTCCCAATCTCAGTGCTGCTCTCATGATGCGTAATAGTATTACCAACATGAGAGCAGCATCTGGAATGGCACAGACAAGCCTGGGAGCCTGGTATCATGAGGCGGCATGCGGCGAGGCAGCAGGTAAGTTGTAATTTAAATGTATTTCTTATTGTCCCCTGCGCTGCCCACCACTTTTCCCTCCTGGCAGCCACCACCGGTTCTAGCCCAGGGCCCCAGCCTTTCGGAAGGGTCCTGACAGACCCCGCTCAGTTCTGCAGAGGGTCTTGCCCTGATGACCATGAATAACTCTTAAATAGATTGTTCAAATTACAGTTTTCCTTTCATTTATTTTTAATATGGGTGATGTGCGAGAGTCTATTACAGACATTTTGCAGAGAAAGGCTACGCTTACGTTTCATGGAACATCCATAAAAAGGGTTCTAGATCAAAACAGGAGGTCACGTATGAGAAGGGTGCTACAGAGATTATTTGCAGTAATATTAGTGAGAGGCTGCTGTGCTAAAATATTGAAAACACACATCACTATCCATAAATATTAGATGTAAACACGTTTACACTTTGGACCAGTGTGCCTGTGACTGTCAGTGACCTGGCCAAAGGGAGCCTGAAAGTGATGAAATAGGATCATGAATTCAAATCTGTTCCGAACAGGGGCCCCCATAATATGCTTGGCCCAGGGCCGCCCAAATCCTTAGGATGTCACTGGATTCCAGAATGAGCTGCCTGCTTCCCTGCAGGTGTTTGGAGTCCTCGGAATCTCAGCGCAACCTGTCATGTTGTATAAACGGGTCATCTTCAGCCACTTGGCCACGCCCCCTGTCCTCCTTGTCTTTATTATACAGCACTTACCCATATACAAGAAAACAAACGTCTACTAACATGGGCTTCATTCCTACAGAGTTCTCAGATCTAGAAGCAATGAAAACAAAAGAATGATGATATATAATCACAATGCATAGGATTGTGTCCGACCACTTGCTCAAAACCAGCTGCAGTTGCCTCATCCCAGCATCCATGATTAAATACCCAGGTACCTGACCATACATCCCACCTCCAAGGGTGTCAGCACCAGCAGTGAGAAGTGAGAAGAAACAAGGATCCACACACAAACTCAGTCCCTAGCATAGTCGGACACATAGTACAACATTGAATTACACCTCCCATCAACATTATTCAGTCTAATCTGCATGTTTTAAATGATATCAAAAGCATGCAGAAATGCAAAAAGCACAGGTTGTCTCAATATTGCAGCCACCAGAATCTATGCATCAACAATCCATAATACGCCTATCAGATACTTAACCAATAGTATCTCAAACAGGATCTGTGGGGTAGGTTTGTGTGCCAAACGTTGGCGAATCATTCAGTGAGTGCAGTGAAATCATCTTTAAATGCCAGTTCTATCCTCTGACATCCACAGGCATCCTATGCAGACACTATGGCCCATATGATGCTTTTTTAGCGCCGCATTTGCGTCACTTTTTGACGCAAAAGCGGCGCATTGTATTTTGCAAGTTTGCGCCACGTTTGCGGCAAAAAGTAACGCAAATGCTGCACCAAAAAAGTATAAATATCGGCCTATGTGCCTCATTTACAAGAAACTGGCGCATCGTGATAAATGCACCAGTTTTCTTGCACTGCCGTGCGCCCCCTACTAATGACATGGGAGTGTTATGTTTACAGTACAGTGCTCCATGGTGCACAGTGTCCCCAGCTGCGTCAGAAATTCTGATGCACTTGTGGCGCTAAACAGTAGCATTGCTGGACTAGCATCAACATTTTGATGCTAGTCCAGCAATGCTGGTGGGGGGCATTGAAAACATCACACCGTCACTTTAACGCCTGCCCTGAGCTGGCATAAAAAAATGACGCTGTGACGGCTCCAAATAGCACAGTGAAATCTTGGAGATTTAATTGCGCCATTTCTACGGCCCTTTTTGCAGGAGAACGCCTGCCTTGCATTCATTGTATCTGGTGCAAGTATAATGTGGCACAAGGCTTTACACACTGCCATTTTGCCAGTTTGTAAATGCGGTGCTGTGTGGAGGACTGTTTGCGCAGCCGTAGCGTAAAAAAAGGAAGCTACGGGGTGCAAGGGGCTTGTAAATGAGCTCCTATATTCTCTCACTTGGGGGCCACTAGGTCCATAAATAAGTTGTACACATTCGAGTTAAAGGCAAGTCTCAAATACACCCACAGTACAACACACTTCCCTTCGTTAGTAACAATGCTGTGATCCAAGCATTCATTGTGTATTAATGTCATCTTTTGGGCATACAAGGAACAATGCACCCAGCTAAATAGACAATGATAAAATATACTTTGTTTTTTAGATCGTTTGAATCAAAGAGAAATAAGGGGAAGTACACAACATGCCAGCTCATCTGAAAGGTGACTGACTTGTGATGACTCTTCCTCAGCCTAACAGCTTTTGGGGTACAGTTCACATATTGCATGCTATGTTCCATTACAAAAGTATTGCATCCACTATGTCCACATACTACAACATCACAGAGTGGGTGAAGGTAGGTAGACGTGGAGCTCAGAAGAACAGGGGTGACTGTTGTATTTTAATACTGGTAGGGCGCAAAGTTGAGATGTGAGTGGAATGCTCAAGAAATCGAGTCTCAAATAAAGATGGTTCTATATAACTGGGACACAGCTGTTCCATTCCTGGACTTTGTTTTTCAATATCAATCTACTCTGGAAGTTGTAGTCTTGGGGGAATATTTACAAGCCCCTTGCACTGTCGGTGCATCACTTTTTTGATGCACTGGCGGCCCGTGGTGCAGACCCATATCTACAAGCCCACCCAGCCACTTTGCGTGGCTTTTGATGACCTCATAGATATGGTGTAAGGCAACGCAGCACAAGAAACGGCTCGCCTTACACTGCATCAGGAGGGCATTCTGTGGGCGTTGCAGTGAGTTTTCCCAAACAACACCCATGGGTTTTGAGGCATTCCCAGGTTTACAAGGATCTGTAAACCTGGGAATGCATCTAAACTGTACACCCCCCCAAGGGCAGGCATAACGAGGAGAAATATCTTTATTTCTCCTTGTTTTTTTTCTATGTGTGCTGCATTCTGCAGCGCACATACATAAAGGAAAAATCTTCCATGGTTTGTTTTTGTGCAGGAATGTGGATCTTGCACCATGATTCAAGGGTTTCTGCATTGGCGCTAGGCAGCAAATTGTGCACCAGCATAGGGAGAAAGGACAGAAATGCACTGTATCTTGTAAATACAGTGCATTTCTGCCCTTTCGAATTGGCATAGGTCTGGGCAGCAAGAAGGCGTGCAGCACTGTTTTATGCCAATTCCTTGTAAATATGCCTCTTGGTTCATTGTAGTTGAGCCAATCGGACCAATACACCTAATAACTCAGGTACGTAGGTGCACAGTAAGGAATGGAATCCTGGTGTCCTGGTTACATGGAGCTATCTGGTCAACCATCCTTCATCTGGAGGGATTCTCATTGCAAGAACATTTTATAAAAGATGGGGTCAAATAGTGCATTTTACTTCATAACTTTCAGGGAACCTTGTTAGAAACAAGCAACGAGTTTAGCAGTCAAAATACCTAAAGTTCTTTTTTGAACACCCCCTATAACCAAACTAAACAAACATCTACATACGGGTATCGCTACCTCTTTAATTGTGTCACCTGATAAAGTAATGAGGGAGAAAAGGATGGTGGAGAGAAGTCAAGGATGGGAAGAGGTAAAAGAGGGCTGAACAGAGGAGGCAGCGACCTGGGCAAGAAAACCTATACGGGAGGGTGGATACGAGGATGAGAGGAAATGAGGAAAGAAGAGATATGGAATGAATGAAGTACTGTGCAAGGAAGAACAGTGAGGGAACCTGACAGGAAGGAGGAGAGCAGACATAGGATGGAGAGAGAAAATGAGGAAGCCAAACAAGCTCAGATGGGAGAGTGGAGACCAGAAGGGGTGACGGCTGAGAAGAGGCATAGGAGGAAGTGGAACAAAAACAGTTGAGGCAAACTTAAGAAAGATGACAAGGGTGGGGAATGAAAAACAAGGAAGGCAAGCAATGGCAAAGCAAATAGGTGTGGGTTTAATGTGCTAAGACTGCTTTATAGAGCGAGGCACACAGGAGGGAGTAGCAGACAGTGGACAATAGTTGTAAAGTAGTCCCTCATGTAGGTCAATGTGAGCGCGTGTGTGGAGGTGCAAGGATGCATCCAAACAGCATTAGGTAAGAGATGAATAGTCCACTAGGCTGAGACAAGACATGCTTGACCTGGGCAATGGGTGATAGAGGCTGATCAAAGAAAGACAAAGCTCCCTCTGTGTATATTGTTAGCAACAGGTCTCCTTAACGAATGTGCTGCCAAAGCCCAGACCTGTTAAAAGGAGTTGGTAGGGAAAGAGGAGAGAGTGGAAGGTAGAGAGGTGATAAAGAAGACAGTGACAAGAAATGGAGTGAGGAGGTAAGGAGGGGAGTCAGAAGAGGAGCGGTGAGGGATGGGTCCTGCATTGAGAAACAGGAACATGCAGGGCTTAATTTGAGCAGGTGGTTGGTGGTGAGGGACACCGGTGCTTATGTTTGGGGAACTGTAAAGCAGACAATGTTCATGGAGGAATCATTTGCATACAAATATTTCAGCAATATTAAATACTATTAATGTCGTAATATACCATAAATCAAATTCCAGAAGTGAATAAATCTTCAAACAGCGTGTAGTTTGCTCCTGAAAAAATGAATTATTTTTACATATTCACTAATAGTATACTCATTGTAGGAAAGTACCATCTTTCTTGGCATGTTACCCCCAATTTTTTCATGTATGTCAGTATGTTTTTGCCTGTCTCACTGGGATCCTGCTAGCCAAGAGCCCAGTACTCATAGTTTATGGCCTAAATGTGTATGCCCGTGTACTGCCTAACTGTGTCACTGAGGCTCTGCTAATCAGAACCTCAGTGCTCATGCTCTCTCTGCCTTTACATTTGTCATTATAGGCTAGTGACTTCATTTACCAATTCTCATTGGCATACTGGACCCCCTTCTGAGTCCCTATTATATGGTACCTAGGCACCCAGGACACTGGGGTTCTAGGAGATCCACATGGGCTGGAGCAATTCTTTTGCCACCCATAGGGAGCTCAGTCAAACCCTTACACAGGGCTGCCATTGCAGCCTGCGTGAAATAACGCACATGTTATTTCACAGCCATTTTCACTGCACTTAAGTAACTTATAAGTCACCCATATTTCTAACCTTCACTTGCTGAAGGTTAGGTGCAAAGTTACTAAGTGTGAGGGCACCCTTGCACTAGCAAAGGCTCCCCCACATAGTTCAGGGCCAGTTTCCCCGGACTTTGTGAGTGCGGGGACATCATTACACGCGGGCACTACATATAGGTCAATACCTATATGTAGCTTCACAATGGTAATTCCAAATATGGCCATGTAAAATGTCTAAGATCATGGGATTGTCCCCCCATACCAAATCTGGTATTGGGGAGCAAATTCCATGCATCCTGGTGGCTCCACTGTGGACCCCCAGTACTGCAACACCAACTCTCTGAGGCTTGCACTGCAACTACTGCTGCTGCCACCTCACAGACAGGGCTCTGCCCTCCTGGGGTCTGGGCAGCTCAGTCCCAGGAAGGCAGAACAAAGCATTTCCTCTGAGAGCAGGATGTTACACCCTTTCCCTTTGGAAATAAGTGTTACAGGCTGGGGAAGGGTAGCCTCCCCCAGTCTCCGGAAATGCTTTGAAGGGCACAGATGGTGCCCCCCCACCCTCTGGAAATGCTTTGAAGGGCACGATGGTGCCCTCCTTGCATAAGCCAGTCTACACTGGTTTAGGGAACCCCAGTCCCTGCTCTGGCGCGAAACTGGACAAAGGAAAGGGGAGTGACCACTCCTCTGTCCATCACCACCCCAGGGATGGTGCTCAGAGCTCCTCCAGTGTGTCTCAGACCTCTGCCATCTTGTTTTCAGAGGTGTGGAGGCACTCTGGAGGCCTCTGAGTGGCCAGTGCCAACAGGTGATGTCAGAGATCCCTCCTGATAGATGCATACCTGGGTAGGTAGCCAATCCTCCTCTCAGGGCTATTTAGGGTCTCTCCTGTGGGCTTCTCTTCAGATTACGACTTGCAAGAAGCCACCAGGACTCCTCTGCACTTCTCTCTTCGACTTCTGCCAAGGATCGACCACTGACTACTCCAGGATGCCTGCAAAACTGCAACAAAGTAGCCAGAGGACTACCAGCGACATTGTAGCGCCTAATCCTGCTGGCTTTCTCGACTATTTCCTGGTGGTGCATGCTCTGGGGGCTACCTACCTTCACCCTGCACTGGAAGCCATGAAGAAATCTCCCGTGGGTTGAAGGAGTCTTCCCCCTGCTCCAGCAGGCACCAAACTACAGCCTCACTGGTACTTTTGGTCCCCTCTCATCCTGACGAGCGTGGCCCCTGGAACACAGGTGGTGGACCCAAGTGACCCCGACTGTCCAGGGGTCCAACTGTCCAAATTTGGACGAGGTAAGTCCTCGCGTCTCCTCCCCAGACAGTAATCCTGGGCACCATGTGATCTGCAGCTACAAGGGCTTCTGTGCGCATTTCCAAGAAATCCTGCATGCACAGCTGATCCTAGGTCCCCAGCACTCTGTCCTGCGATGCTCAGCTACCTGAGTTGGCCTCCGGTGTTGTGGGACCTCTCTTTGCAGTGTTGAGACGACCGTTGTGTTCAGTCTTCTTGAACACGTGTTCAAAGACTCCTGCGGGTGCTTCCCTCCATCCAGTGGGCTCTCTACATTGCTGAGGGCCACCTCTGTCTCCCCTCCTAAGTGGTGACATCATGGTCCTTCCTGGGCCTGGGCAGCACCTTTTTTCTCCAACTGCGACTCTTGCAGGTAGCAAAGCTTGGTTGCACTATTTTGCCGAGGACACCACTCTGCATCCTCCAGCACACCGTGCAACATCTTCTGCACAAATCAGAACCACCTACCTCACTCAATTGGTGCAAAACCAGCATCTTCTTCCAACCAGAGGCAGCCATTTTGCACCTTCATCCTCCGGGGTTTAGTGGGCTCCTGCCCCCCACCCCCGGACACTTTAGCAACTCTTGGACTTAGTCCCTTTCCTTTACAGGTCTTCAGGTCCAGGAATCCATCTTCAGTGCTTTGCAATCTGGTGTGGTCCTAATCCTTTATCACAACTTTAGTGTGTTTTGGGGGAAATAGTAGTACTTTACTCCTGCTTTCCTGGGGTGGGGTCTCCTCTACACCCTTGGTGTTTTCTTACACTCCCAGTGACCCTCTACACACCACACTTGCCTTGGGGTGCATTTGTGGTTCACATTCCACTTACTTAGTATATGGTTTGTGTTGCCCCTAGGCCTATTGCATTCTATTGGTTTTTACAGTGTTTGCACTACTTTCTGACTGTTTTACTTACCTGATTTGGTTATTTGTGTATATTTTCTGTATGTTACTTACCTCCTCAGGGAGTATATCCACTGAGATATTTTTGGCATGTTGTCACTAAAATAAAGTACCTTTATTTTTAGCAACTCTGAGTATTTTCTTTCTTATGATAAGGTACCCATATGATATAGTGGTATTGCAGGAGCTTTGCATGTCTCCTAGTTCAGCCTTGGCTGCTCTGCTATAGCTACCTCTATCAGCCTAAGCTGCTAGAACACTACTACACTCCACTAATAAGGGATAACTGGACCTGGTATAAGGTGTACGTACCAGTGGTACCCACTACAAGCCAGGCCAGCCTCCTACACTCATCAGTTCCAATGCAGAGCTGCAAGAAGAAGTATTGCGCTGCATCATTTCTGCCCAAAAGACCAGAGCTGGGCTATCAAAGCACCTTTAGGCCCCCTTCACCACCTGGGGGGCAAGACTGAAAGCAGGCAGATTTCAGGTGCCGGGGTCAAGGTGTTTGTGGTCTTTTCTGTCCCTAAGGGTCTATTCAGGAGGCCGGGCAACGAGACCTAGAGTCAGTCTAGTGGTCCTGGGTTCAGAATGCATGTCCAGTCTTTCTCAATCAGGCAGCAGAATAGCAGGCAGCAGAGTAGTGCGCTTTGTGCAGCAGAGCAGTGCAGCAGACCTTCTGAGTCTTCTATTGGTCCAGAGGTGTACTGAAGAGCTGGGACTGGGGGTCTATTATTTATAGTTGGTGGCAGCTTTGACATGAGGTAAACTTCTAGCTTCCTCTCCTACAGAGATGATTGGAAATGTCCATCCTCCCTGCCCTGGTCCCAGCTTGTCTGGGAGCACAAAAGACTAAAGTGAAACCCTTTACAAGTTTGCTGAGGCAGAGTCTTTGTGATGGGCAAGTCAGGCATGTCCATTCTATTTGTACTTTTTCTCACGGTCTAGGAGTAATACACAAAGGCCAACTTCCAGCTACATCTAGTCATGTGACCCAGGATACATGATGCAGGCACTAAATGGTTGGGACAAGAAAATGTCAGCTTTCCCATAGTGACATTTTCGGAATTTTGACTTAAAATCCAATTTTACCATTAAAGAGGGTTTTAATTTACAACTCTTTAGAGACCAAACTCAACATTCCTACCTACTCTAAATTGAAAGTTATCACTTATTAAATGTGATATGGTAACCCCATGTTATACTATGAAAGAGGCAAGCCTTACACTAGTGAAAAATTAATTTAAGAGTTTTTTTCATTACCGGAACATGTAAAAGTTAAAAGTACATATGCCTCATTTTAAACATGGTGCATCCTGCGTGCTGTTTTGGGCCTACCCAGGAGGTGACTTATATGTACTCAAAAGAAAGATTTAGGCCTAGAAAAACTTTTATTTGGATTTGTCAAAATGGCAGTGTAAAATTCCACACACAGGCAGCATTTGCAGGCCTGAGTCATGTTTAAAGGGCTAAGTGGGAGGCACAATCAGTGCTGGAGACCCACTAGTAGCATTTAATTTACAGGCGCTGGGTACATGTAGCACCACTTTACTAGGGCATTGCAGGTAACTCAAATGTGCCATTTGAATGTAAAACATTTTTATAATGTTTAAAGGAGAGAGCACAAGCACTTTAGCACTGGTTAGCAATGGGTAAGTACGTAGAGTCATAAGGCCGGCAAAAATGTATTCTGCAAAAAGAGGAGGAGTAAGGCAAAAGGAAGACCACCCTAAGGCTGACATGTCTAACAGGGACATGCACTAAACCAGTACTAGCTTTGTGCATAGATGCTGCATGAGAAGAATTCAAACACTTGCTCCTGCCTTTTGCCGCCCCTATCTCCTGGTGGGACTCGCTGTCCCAGGAGACATCTGCCATTCCTGAGGGGGCAGGACTCGGACGTGGGTGCTGATAACCTGCCGCGTCGCTCCGCTGCGCGGGACGCGCGTGGGCCCGTCAAAGACCGTCAGAGGCCGGGCTGGGCAACCCCTCTGAGTCCTTTGTGACAATACTTAGCGGGTCCAGGATTTCATCTTTATCAGTATGAGTTATGTGATACCCCAGGAAGGAGCTGTGGATTAAAATACTTGTCATCACCTGGGAGGGGTCGAGCTGGACGAACCTTGTGATTTTCTGCAAATTGGATCACTGCTTCCCGCAAGAGGATTCGATTTGATGTCAGGGCCTGTGCATCATTGTCATCACCCACAAAAGGCTGGGTAGGGCTGACCAACTCGGTTGCAGGAGAACACAATACGCAAGTAAGGAAAACTGTACAATCGTATCTTGTGGCCTCGTGACATTCTGTGATTGCTTGTGACTGCTTGTGCAACATGGGAAAAAGAAAGGTAGCTGATATACCAGCCCCATCTAAGGGAACTAAGAAAGCTAAAAATCGTTCAGGCAAATCCTTGAACCCAGTCTCTTTGAGTGGGCCCAATTCATTTGACGCAATCGACCTCCTCTTTGAGGAGGTCGAATCTATATTAAGCTCTAATTCAACGGGGTCAAGGCTCCCCGAGAAGGACTTTTCCAGGGATAGGAAAGTTCTAGAAATATTTGTTAAAAAGGAAAAAAAAACAACTGCCGACACCCTATTAGAGCCTGTTGGAAGCGAGCGGTTGCATACTCACAGGCACCTTGTTGCAACATCTACGCTGACTTCATCCTGCAATGTACCTTGTCCTCCAGCACCCCCGAAAGGGGCCTCCCTCTGAGGCAATTACGCCATCTCTTTTACCGCTGAGCTCCACCATTATTATGTAACAATCGTTTAGAGCCACTGTCAGGAAAAGGGGATCGCCACTGTCAGGAAAAGGGGATCAGCCTATGCCCATGGGTATGCCTCAATCTCCGTCTGGTCCTGTTACTCCGGT
The DNA here is from genome assembly GCF_031143425.1 of Pleurodeles waltl. NCBI lineage: Eukaryota > Metazoa > Chordata > Amphibia > Caudata > Salamandridae > Pleurodeles > Pleurodeles waltl. The sequence continues at coordinate 1,000,041,077 of NC_090450.1, read as the reverse complement.
TGCCAGTCTACCCACCCCCCCTGTGTGACTTGAAAGGTTATGAGTTACCAGACAGTAGTATTAACCTGGCCTCAGTCCTCCAGAGAGTGGAGGAAGTCAGGGATCTGGTTTTAGCATTACCAAGATTAATGAAGGAAAAACCATTGCACCATTGCAGATGTAAATGCCAAGGGGCTAGTGGAGAGGCAAGGGAAAGTAAAGCCCCTACTCGGGTTAGTCCATTAACGGGGTCTGTGGTAAGGAGGGATATTACCTCCTCTGATTGTGGGTAATTGCCCCTAACAGGTAGAGAGGGTTATTACCCCAATTATACCAAAGACAACTGGAGACATAGAGGAGTGCCCGATAGAGCACTCAGACACAGAGATCAGCCAGGGATCAGGACAAGCATTTCTGACCCCCCTGATGTTAAAAGTGAAAGGGCCAGGGGACAACTCCCCGAAAATAGCTGGCCAGGAGGGCAGACTTTCATCACCGTTGATTAGGACATCCGACCCACCCCCATATAAGCAAAACACCTTTTTGTAATGATATTGGTGGCACAGCCAACAAGGAGCAGGACCCGGGCACGGGGGTTGAGATAATATAATTTACCTGGCTGATGTCCCAAAATTGCCACCAGGATTAGTCGAGAGCCATGATTCCTTAACCAACAAGGTGACACACTGGTTACGCTCCCGGCGGTATTGTCTTTCTGTCATCCACTCGGATATATTAGCAGTAGCTAGAAGCGGTATTCCAGATACTAATTTTTACACAATTTCTATTCACCTTGTAGACAAGACTTTGGTGACCCAACTTATGGATTTTGATACCCGTACCCATTTGAACAAAGTATTGAGCAGGGGGGGATAAGACTTACATTGAACCCATTTGGCCCCTGTCAAGATATAGGCTTTGGTGGTTCAAATTGCCCCCGGAGAGATGTTACATCTAAGGTATCTATTAATTCTTGTCAGCTGCCTGATACTGTGTGGCTGGCCACCGATCTGGCAGCTTGTATGGAGTCTAGCCCTGAGGACCTACATATTAAGGAGAACGGTAGGGCGCCATTGTTGGGTATTTGTGGCAATGATATGGACACGAGGGATTTAGGTAGTTCGATCCCTGAAAATGACCCAGTTAAAAGTTCATTGTCTCTATTGTCCTGGAATGTAGCCGGTCTAGACAAGAAATTGGCCGATCCAGAATGGGTTGCTTATGTTAAAGATAGGGACATCTGCCTGTTCCAGGAAACTTGGGCTGAGGGTCTCAATAATATAGATGGATTCCTTTCATTTTGTGTTCCTGCCCTACCTCCAGAGAAGGGACGGGGTTGTGCTAAAGGCGGGTTGTTGTTACTTTTAAATGTGAAATTGCAATGTGACTTTTTGTTATTGGATATTGATTCCGCTGATCTAATGGGTGTACGAATTAAGTCTAAACAGGATTTTACAATTGTTATTGTTAATGTGTATATTCGTTCTGTTTCACGAGGTTCTGATTCCCAGACATTGGTTTTATTGTCCGACTTTTTGGATAGTCTCCAACCTTCCACTCACCTAATTATTGCTGGAGACATGAACTGCACCTTTGAACCCTCCCCTTTGCTTAGTGGTTTAACTGATGAAGAAGATGAGCTATGGGGGATACCACAGTTAACTAGCACTCAGTTCTCCACATATTCTCGAGTGCCACACAACTGGCCACATTATGTTTAAAATATGGACTTAGGGCTTGTAACGGCTGAACATCTTCTGATTTAAACACTGCATTGACTTTTAAACGGGGTATGTCTACAAGTACCATTGATTATTTTCTTGTGGATGTTAGGCTGTGGCCTCACTTGAGGGACATGAGAGTGGAAGCGAGATCCAAGAGTGATCACTTTCCATTGCTTCTCACATTGTCTGGGGAGATGTTTAGGAGGACATTAAATAATCTACATACAGTGGTTCCATTACCTTGCTGGAATAATAATTTTACGAAGGTTGCCAGGCCTAAAGTGATGTCCAACCCCCATTTGCTAAAAGGGATCTACCAAGTTTTTTTTAGATAATTTGTCGGCGTATGAGGATCAGGCTGTTGACAACATTCCAATTCTCAACATACATGACAGTCTGGCCAACCAATTGCAGAGTTTTTTTTCTGCAATAAGGGTGGCCTTAGGCATAGTGGAAGGAAAACGGTCGGTAAGGGGTGGTTCGTTGAGAGTTGCTCAAGGGCAAAGTCCCAGCTAAAAGCAGCGGTTATCTCAGGCCCCCAGGGTGAGGTTCAACAAGCTAGACGTATATACAAAGACACCATAACACAAGCAAAAAGGCTGTGGGAGGACCACTTGTGGCAGGAATTACTAAATGCCTTAAGATCAAACAATAACAAGTACTTTTGGGAACTTTTGACCAAAAGACAAAATGGTGGCAGGAATTCTCCCGATAACTATATACAACCGGAAAGCTGGGTGGAGCATTTTTCCAGTCTCTATGCTCTGCCAACAGATCTGATGGCACACGATGAAGATTATTCCCAAACAGTAAGACCAAATTTACGTTCTAGTTTGTCTCTATCTGGGGGAGGTGCTTATGCCGCTGATGATTGCATTTTTTTTACCATCAAAGAAACTCTTGATGCTATTAATTCTCTAAAACCCGGCAAAGCCCCTCGGCCGGATAAGCTCCCAGGAGATCTTTATAAATCAGAACCAAAAATATGGTCCTGGTATATAAATGCAATCTCAAATAGTACAGCTGCAGGGGGGCAGATTCCAGACACATGGAAGGGGGCTGAAATTATACCAATTTATAAAAAAGGCAATGTAAATCTTCCTATCAACTACAGACCGATTAGCCTCATCGACAATTTACAAAAGATTTTCGCTAAACAACTCCTACAAAGGCTAACCAGCTGGGTTGAAGACCACCAGATTCTTTCCCCACTTCAGGCTGGTTTTCGTTTGAAAACAAGCACGGTGGATCAGGTCTTTAGGCTGACTGTTTTGTATTGGAAGCATGTTTCTCTTTTCAAACAGCCCTTATATGTAGCATTTATAGATTTACGATCTGCTTTTAACCTGGTCCCCAGAGCTAAACTGTGGGAAGTGTTAGGTAGACTGAGGGTTCCAGTCGACATACTACTTTTGCTAAAGCGACTCCATGAAAACACCTATGCACAAGTGAGATGGGGTAAGCAAGGCGAGTTGACTGGAAAAATCCTCATTAAAAGGGACGTTTGCCAAGGGTGCGTGCTGGCCCCTCTATTATTTACTCTTTTCATTAATGAGGTGGTAAAGGATTTAACTACATGCCAGAATGATGCCCCATCTCTGGATGCACAAAAGATCCCTATTCTCCTTTTTGCAGACGACTCACTTCTCATTTCAAAGACACCAAGGGGGTTGCAAACTCTAGTTGACAGATTAAATTTATTTTGTAGAGAACACGGGTTGGAGGTAAACATGAGCAAAACCAAATTGATGGTGCTTTGCACGGGTTCCAGTAAAAGATGCACTATCAACATTGATGGACTCCCTTTGAACAAGGTTAGCTCTATAGATTATTTGGGTGTTAGGCTAACCAGTAAATTATCCTGGGAAAACTAGAGCTCTAAGAGTGCGTGGTTGCTACAATATAGAGCTGCGCCCATACTGCGTTTTTATCGAAGTTCTACAACAAAGGCAGTATCCCCTGCGATTAAAATATATATAGCCAAAGCGCAGGGTGCAGCCCTGTACGGGGCGGAAGTATGGGGATATTGCAATTGCAGTAAAATATCAGTGGGCGAAAATAATTTTGCGAGGGCTCTAATTGCATGTCCCTGCAGTACACCTTTGTTCCTCTTTTTTTCGACTTAGGGTTAGATCGAGTAGCTGACATAGTTGTTTTAAGACCTCTTTTATACTGGATAAGGATATGGACCACCCCGAGTTGGAAATATATAAGGTTTCATTACTCAATCTACTAAAAAGCCAAAATGTTGCTACAATTCCATGGATTAGACATGTGTTCCATTGGTTATGTTTGTTGGGACTGGGTGATTATTGGGAAAATCCTCACAGTCTAGAGAGACGCCATAAAAATGTTTCAAAATCAGTTTACTGGTCCTATTGTAAGGGTTCAATTATATAATCTGCAAATCACATGGTTGCTTGACGAATCTCTATATTGATTTTAAATGGCTTCCGCATTACGAACCTTATCTAGATATCATATCTGACCTGCAGGGTAAGGGCTTGTATGCAAGATTTCGGTTTGGGACCTTGCCATTGCTGTCCTTAACCAGTAGCTGGGGGCCGTCCACTACTTCTGATATATATCCTGTCTGTGGAGGTGCCTCAGAAACTGTTGATCATTTTATGTTTTTTGTCCTGCATATTTTACCCCACAGTCAAAATGGATCCGTAAAATTTGCTGAGATATGGGATAAAAAACTTTGACTTCTGCACTAAGGATTCTAAAAAGTCACAGTCCATATGATCTTATTCTTGCAGTCAGTAAGTTTTTAGTGGCTGCGTCGCATATATCTCGCTGTTTTTTAAAAATTAAGGACTTATGATGTTGACCTACATGAAATTTGTAGGTGTATTTTGATTGTATTCATATGTATCAATGTTTTATATTAGATTATAGATGATTGTATTTAATTGTGATTATTTATTGTACTGTGCTGCTTTGATGGTCAATGGACCGAATAAAGCTTCTTGTCTTCTTCTTCAAACACTTAGCCAATTGTTTCTGTGTCCCGCTGGTTCTCCTAACTAAATAAGAATACCGTGATTCCTCCCCGTCACATAATTCAGGGGCTTACTGCAGAAGATTACTGAGGAGCTGCAGTACAAACACACCATACTAATGATACAACTATTCTACCCATAGCCTCAAGTGTGAATATTATGTCGCCCGCCTGCATATTTGCACTTTCCCTCATCTACCCAAAAAGGCATAATTGACCACATCACAGTCTAATTCTGTTGCCAGTGCCAACCTGCTCCTGCCATCCTCCTCCGCCCTGCCAGTGAGGTAGAGATGGTAATATTATGTAGGTCAATATCTTCAACCTCGATTTAGTGACAAACCAACACATTTGAGCCACAACCGGGCAAGATCTAAGAAGATCTACAAGTATGCAGCGCCAAGTTGTGTGTGCCTGAGGTAGATGGGGAAAGGAGTCTTCTCCGCTCATCTACAGCGCGGCGGAGCAGCCATCTGCTGAGATGGTGCAGCCTGGAGAATCTGATCTGTGAGACAGAGTTAACAGTGATCACACAGGACTGGGAGCTGCATGTTCAGATTCTGCTCAATGCCTAGGAACGCTCTGCTCCTGTCAGGAGATGTCAACTGATGAGTTCTCTTTGAAGAGGCAGCTGGTGCCTTTAAAGGCGGGAGTTAGATCTTGTCTGACATGTCTGCTCTTGGAGAAAGCTTATGTTCAGATGTGTAAAAGTAGATGGAATACGTGTATTTTGTTTTCTCATTTCTCAGGCAGGGATGTTCTACAGGACAAAAAAGTCATCAAATGCCACACCCAGGCCTCGGCCTGCTTTACCTCTGGTGTTTGTTATTCGTGGCCTGTCTCTGCCTCCTCTCTTCTGGGCCGCATTCAACTGCACTGTCACTCCCTCTCTCTGTCTCACCTCTGTCACCGAAGTTGCACCTTGCTATCTGGTGTCTTCTTTTGATAATGTGTTTGCTGTCTGTTCCTTCTGCTGTCTCTGGTTCACATTTCTCACACCGTTTTCTTAACTCACCTCCTAGACACAAAGGGCCACATCTACAAGAAAGTGGTGCACCGATCCAGATGCGCCACTTTTCTTGCACTACCCCTGCCCCCCCTAACGACACCATGGTTGCACAGCATTTATAATACGGCGTACTATGGTGCTCATTTCCACAATAGCATCATAATTTATGACGTTATTGTGATGCTTTGCTGGATTACCGCCATAAATTATGGCACTTATGCAGCAAAGCACTAGGGAGGCCCATAGGTTGCAAAGGCCCCGTCACCTTAACACCTGCCCCGAGCAAGTGTTAAAACTGACTGAAAAAATGACACAGTGAAATCTTGTAGATTTCACTGCACCGTTTATTTGCGGCCTCCGTGTGTGGGAACTCCCTCTTTGCATACATTATACTTGGTGCAGGTATAATGTGGCACAAGGGGTTACAAAGTGGCGCAATGCTTGCATTGCACTGCTTTGTAAATATGGCGTGGGAAATGGCCTCCTTAACGCGACATTAGCGTAAAAAGTTCATGCAAGGAGGCGCAAGGGCCTTGTAAATCTGGCCCAAAGTATTTTGAATTATTGTGCTATTAAATTATTATTTTTCTTCCATTAAGGAAAATGTCATTTTCCTTCCATCTTTCAAGGTGAGCAGGCCCTCTATTATTTTGACAAACAGATGCTTCTGTCCAATTACGAGTGGGTAAATCTTAAGAGTGGAAGCAGAGGCCAAAGCCTGGGAGCTGAACCATGAGTGGCACTAACCGATCACACCCCTTTTGGCACCCTTTGCACTTCCATTTGGCTGCAGCCCCCTAAATCAGGGCCATGAAAGCAGAGGATGGAACATAGCACAAATGGGGCTTTAAGCACCATGTGTACTTGAGTGGAATTTGTTTTTCTTAATATGCAGTGTTTAATGCATGAGAAACTCAGCTCATTCTAACTTAAGTCAATTTTATGCTTTCTTCCATTTTGGATGTGAAATTATAGCTAGGCCTGGGTGGAATTTTTAATTCTGTCCGCAGAATCAGACTAGCTTAGTAATTCCATGTTACTCTTGGAATGTGGAATTACTGCTATATTAAAATTCGGCTGCTCTGCCAGGTTAATTAACAATTCTGCATGAATCAGCTGACTCAAACTCTGCACATTTCACCAACCCCTAATCGCAAAGTATCATGTGATCACTGTTGTTGATCTTTTTTTCCTGTACTAAAGAATTGTGGGTTTTACACTGAAAAGACAGAGGCTTTCTCACTCACACTGAAAGCAATGTACCTAATCAAGGGCAACCTAAGTGTTTTAGACTTAACAACATACCATGTAACAAGTCATGTCACCTGAATAGACTCTGGGAATCCGCAAGTCAAATGTAGTAGAATTGTGAGTGAATCTCCTAATGTTTTCTGTAGTAAAATGTTTATTCTTGTTTGATCCCCTTTGGTGCATACCCTGTGAACCATGTATTTGTGTAGTGAATGTATGAAATCCTTTGTCTAAAGTCCTATAAAAGGACCTGCCTTTTCTCTGTTTGGCACTCATCCTTTCCCTTTCTTGGAAGGTGAATTTTTGCTGGATTTTTGATACAACTTTAACTACTTCTACTTGCACTTTATAATTGTTGTGTTTATGTTCTTAATTAACTGATTGTCCAGCTTATGTATTGTGTATTTATAATATTTGAGTAAACTTTAAACTTAGTTCTTCTCTGTCATTCTTATTGAGGATGTTTACAGCTTCATCCTAATGGGTGAGATTTAATTAAGTAGAGATGGGTCCATCGGGGAACACGAACATCTGTTAGTTACCTCACCGCTCCCTGTCCAAGCAGTTGGCACACATAGTGCAAGTAAAAGAGACACTTGCTACTATTCACACTTCTAGCTCTTCTCCTGGACAGTCAGTGGATAATAGGAAGCTGATGAGTTAAGGATGAGAGAATGGGTCAAGTTTCTGATGTCATTGAGAATCAATGAATGTATGATGTCACTTCCGCTGTCTCTTGACATTCAGAAGGCTTAGTTCACTCTGGCCCATGCTTCATGCAAGTGAAGAGCAGTTATCTGGGTCACGTCACCAAGATATTAGTTTGCTGCCAAAACTGTCAAACATAGACCATTAGGCTCACCCTCATCCCTTACATCTTTCCAGACAAATGCTCCTCTTCTCTGGCACTCTGAATTTCAATGCTGCTCCTTCATCCCATTAGATGTGCCAGGGGTAGCCTCTATCCAATCTTTCCCATGAAAAGAGGGCCTAAAAACTGACAGGTTGTAATTAAAGAGCTGCTAATAGGGGAATACAACCTCTTCAGGGGGCTTAATTTATGAATGGACAACCTGCCCCCTTCATTTGGTTAAGAGTTTAGGGTTTACTAAAATAATCTTCTCCCTGCATCTTAAACTGCTTCATGGTATTTACCATGCATATAACTTACACCTCTGCATGCAATGAGTCTTCCTCTATTTGAGCACACCACTTTACTTTCAATGAGAATCATCACTTAAGTCTATCAGAAGTGACGTCATGTGTGGTTGAGTTAATACCGCATTTTGAAAGGTTCAATAATAGAAGGCTTTACTATAATTAATTTCCTCCTTGTGTGAGATCCCATTTGCTAATCGGTCTCATCGCAGGATCCTTTCCCTATGAGACCTGACCAGATCTCTACGCATCTTCAGTGGATCCAGAATAAAAGTAATTCAAAGTTTTCCTTCCCATTCTTCTTGGTGTATATCTGACAAAGAAACCTAGAGTTGTCCTGATTGTCCTCCTGACGTAAGCTACTAATCGCATGGCTAAACCTTCTTACTTGATGTTTGTCAATGATTTCAAAGCGGATACAGAAAAGATGTCTAGCTGCGAATGCCTGTGCAGAATACAGGTTCCCTTAACAAATAATAAAGGCTCATCCTTGCAGCACCATCCTTGATACAAGCATATACCAATGAGTCCTCCCCAGTGGGTGAAAATAAACATTGAAAATGCAGAATCGTGTCAGCAAAATCTGACCCTTTCAAACATTGCACGTCATTTTATTTTTTGTAGATATGTCTTGTCAAACCTAGTCAATAGTGTCAATGTACTCCAAAAAAGCACATGTTATAATGCATCTTTTTAATTTACTTACTATGTGTGTTGCTTGTAAAAGTTGATTTATAGTATAGACATTGTTGAATAAAGCACCTTTACATATCAGCTCATTATCCCCAACAAAAACGTACATTTCTCAAAACATTGACAGACATCTCTCCAGTCTCAAGCAAAAAAGTATTCTAAGGACGACACTCAGTTGCTCTAAATCTTTCTAAGGAGTACTAAAATCAATTAATAAATCATGTAATTAAAATGCATAATAAGTAACGTGTAAATATATGGTCCTGTACTGCAATAATAGGGTTCAGGAGACAATTATAGGCTGCTCGGCCTTCAGCTCATGGTGAGCAGCAATATAGGCCCATACTACACAGTTACCTGTTATATATGTTCTCTCTCTTTCCCTCTCTCTCTCTCTCTCTCTATCTCTCTTTCTCTCTCTCTCTCTTTTTTCTTTTTCCTTCCCTCTCTCTCTCTCTTTTTTCTTTTTCCTTCTCTCTCTCTCTCTCTCTATATATATATATATATATATATATATATATATATATATATATATATATGTGTGCCATCCGTTGGACAAGGAGACAGCGCTACGAGGCAGCATCAGCAGTTTAGTGTACAGATGCCAGTGACAATGTAAAAACAAGACCAGTTACATATCAAGGAGGTTGTGCTACGAAAACAGCTGAAAGTTCCCACTGCACTGTAACACCTGCTCTGTTGAAACTGCTTCATAAATTACTCATTAAATCTAATTGCCTCTGTATTCAATAGACACCTCATTTACATGAGGGTGGTCTGCAGCTGGCTGCCTCCGATGCTTAAATAGTCTCCTGGGGGCACTTGTTTCTAAACACATTTGAATCAAATTGTGTGCGTCGTCCTTTAACCTTATTATTTCATTGGTGGGGTTTGATGGATGAGAGCAGATGTTTACAGCATGTGCAGGTTGCCTATTAATGTTGAACACATGCTTCTCAGGTGCAGGAAGCAGAAAACCATGTACCAGGGCTCAGGGACAGAAGTGTACATGAAGGACCCCTTAGCTCCCCCCTAACACCACCATGTGTGCACCGTATCCAAGATAAGCCACACCATGGCGGTAGTTAGGTAACTAGCGTCAAGTTTTTTTGATGCTATTTTGGAGTTTTGCAGGATTAGTGTCAAATATGTAGACGCTAATCCTGTAAAGCTCATTGAGGCCCATTGTAGACAATGGTGTGCCTCCTGTTAACGCCTGCTCTGAGTAGGCGTTAAAAGTGCAAAAAAAAATTACACAAAGGAATCTCTTAGATTTCTTTGTGTCATTTATTCTGCCCCCCTAACAGGGGAACACCCCCTTTGCATGCATTATGCCTGGTGCAGGCATAATGTTGCACAAAGGGTTAGAAAGTGGCGCAATGCAAGCATAGCGTCACTTTGTAAATTTAGCGCAGCTATTTTGGCCTAGTTGGGCCACATTAGTGTAAAAAAACTACACTAATGTGGCACAAGGAGGTGCTAGGGACTCCCAAATCTGCCTCAAAATGTGTTATTTACACGATTTTTGCTTCAGCACCACAGACTCTATCATGGCCCTCTTTTCTGCATTGGCTCAAGAAGGGGGTCTAGTGCTTTATTCTTCCCCTTCCTCAGTGCATCCATTAACTTGAAAACTCTGTGAGTTCTGAGACCTCTCAGAGACCCAGATCTGCAGTTCAGATGATGAGCTAGCTTAGAGTGTGAGCACTGATGACATTCCATCTGGCTTAGTAACTTTAGGAGCGAAGATCATCCAGTTAATATATTAAATAAAAGATCAAATGGAAGTTCTGCAGATTGGGCCTGGGGGGGCTTCTGTCTGGCCAGTGTCACTAGGTAGCGGCTCCAGTAAAAGTGGTCATGACCACAGTTATCTTAATGGACTCCACCATATTCTTAGATGCTCAAACTGAAGCCTTGACGAACGACTGTCACTTCAATATCCAATATATATTTTACCCTCCTTAAATTTTTCTTAGAATGTCACAGTGGCAATTGCATTTGTGCAGTCCATACTAGACGTCTGTGGCACAATTTGCCTGGGGCTGCCTAAGAAAAACATTGCCACATCGCGAAGGAATGCTAGTGATGAAGCAGAAAATGAAGGTTTTGATTTATTAACGCTTAAACGTAGTGCTGAAATAATTATGTGTGCCATTGTTTATACGCGTGCTTTATATAACATGGTGTATTAGAATTGCACTAATCCGACATAATCATAAACGTGTGCTATGATTTGCTTGTTTGAAATGTTTTAGCTTAGCATTACTTTAGCGGAGGCTTTGGCCTAGTTGCCTGGTCTCATGGTTTAGATGCTCGTATTTTTCCACTGTGCTAATAAACGTGTATTTTTGCTTGAAGCTGTACTTTTCCACAGAAACTGTTCACATGCTTATCTTAAAGTTAGTGCCAGCCTGGCATATTTTCTCTTTACTTCAAGGTCGACTTGCAGGTGCGGACAATGGAGGCTCTGAAAGTGAGCTAATTGGGAGACAATGTTGCGATTTGCGTACCCATCTCCAAGGATAATGTATGCTTAAGTAAAAGCTTGAGAACTGTCGTTTTTGATTGGTCAATTTGAAGCTAACCTATGAACCCTCCAATGGAGACCCTACAGGACTCGAACTGTTGTCTATAAAACCCAGGTGCACGAGAAGAAGGTAGCCATTGCGCCATTACAGCCATTACCAGCTTGATACCCGCCATTTTGACTTCGTAGCTATTATGGCCCACTTTGCTGCGACGCCATTTTGAGAGACTTTGATGCTTTCTCTAATCGAGAGAAAGAGACTTTAAATGATTCTTGCCCTAGAGACTGTAACTTTGATTTGATCCCTTTGCATGAAGTAATAGTTTTATCTTGCCGCCGTGAGGCAATTGCCCCGTTCACCCCTGCCCCTTTGTCCCGTCCCATGCTGATCGAAACGGTACCCATGATGACCGAAGAACGGTACCTGTGAGACGAAGACTTCCTTGTATGCTGATCGTAATTGGTAAATATGAAAGGAAAATTGTAAAATTGCATTGTGTTTCTTTTAGTTAACCAACTGCTGATTTTGATAAGTTAGGAGTTTTCTAAATTAATGTTGCTAAATTGTTTTTGCATGAAGTCCCACATGCAGATGCTAATTTGTGGTTAGATGAGGATTCCATATGTCGCACGATGCAATTTGAGATCTTGCTATGCTGACTAAATGTATGCCATTAGTTCATTACAGATTATCGTATTAGTGATTTGCATTGCTATTATCGAATGCCTTGTGATTCAAATGCTACATAGATTACACTTGTTTCGACGTTATGGACAGCTATTAATGTTCATATAGATTTATCATTTGGTGTTGAGACACATTTATATTGTGCTAGCTTTGTTAATATAGGGAAATAAATTCACTAACTTCGCAATAAACTGGTGTGGTTATTCCTGACGGAAAGGTCAGGGATCGCCGAAATGTATTCTGGATTAATTGTAAAGTGTTATGTTGTTCAAGGTGTTGCTTATGTTCGTTATTGATTATTAATTTTGATGAAATTGATCGATTAAGAGTACAGAGAGTTCCCACTAAGTCAAAAGATTCATCGGCCTAAAGAGCGTCCGAATACAGGTAAAATTATTACTACGGACCGCTCTATCAGTAGATGGTAGCAGAGGACGGTTTCGTCTTTTGGGACCTTGTACTCTTAAAGTACATAGTGTTGAGTTAACGGTTACGCATTTTGTGGCCCCATTCGAGAAGTTGAATTAGATTTTTCTTGGATAAAACAGATTGACAGAATGATGATGGGCTAGGTCCACCGCGACTTTCCCGGGATCTCGGAGCTTGCGAATGGAGAGAACGGAGGTGTGGAATCAGCGTTGGCGGTACTAGTGATGGTGTGAGTGAAGTTAGGGTTTTGCGCTTGCACAGCTTATTGCTAGTTAGGCTGTTTTTTTAATGTGCATAAGGTACAGTTTCACCATATCTCGGAACGGACTGGGATAAAAAAGTGGCCTCTGGAAACAAAATAAAAGTGCCCCCCATTACCGCACCACATATCTAAAGAATTTGCATATCAGGCCAGATTTGAACTTGTAAAGACGTGTTATATGTGTATTTGTGAACAGTTGCGGCTCACAGGATTCTTGGGGGCAGGGCGGCACGTGGGGGTGGAGATGGTGGGGGGCAAGGGGGAATTAATAACAAAATAAAAAATAAAAAAACTTACCTCTGCTCCCACGTCGAGCCGCGCTGCGCCACTCCTCTCCTTCGTCTTTGGATGCTGCAGGCACAGGCTCCCAGCCTGCAGTCAGGATTGTCTGGGAGCACCCTGGCTGGGCACTCCCAGGCAGACTGGGAGCCTGTGCAGTCTATCCCCAGCCCAGCAACTGTGTTGCTGGGATGGAAAGAGAGCCCTGTGCCATGTGTGTTTGGCTGGCCCGAGACAGCCAGCCAAACATACATGCGCAATGAAAGGGAATTGCTGTGCACTCCCCCTTAGTGCACGTCACCCCCGTGGCACTGCTCCTCGCAAAGAAAAGGATAATAAACGTAGTTTATTATCCTTTTCTTTGAAAGGTTTTGCAGCTGCCAGTGATGGTGGGGGGCAACGCTCCCTCGCCCTTATGGGGGAGCTGCCCCTGTTTGCAAGGTGTGGGAGTCTGCATGCATTTTTGTTTGCTGCTTTGAGGTGGTATCAGGGAAATCAAGTGTAAAGACCTGCCCACCTTGCCATACAACAGACCTACAAACTGATAAAAACCCAGTCCACACACTCATCTGTCAGACTAGCCCATTGGGCACTGCCTGATTGCTCTATAGGACAGTCTATGACCATATTTGAAAGAGTTACACTGACTACTAGTCCGTAAGGAAGTTCAATTCAAAGCAGCCGGTATGACGTATATGATTTAGAACATTGTGCTGACTTATTACATAGGAGCTTTCCTTCCGGAATATTGCAATCCCAATTTTTGGCCCTTTTCACTATTCCGAATGTCAAGGACAAGAACTTTGGTGAAAGAGTTTCCACAGAGTTAGTCACAGAGGTATGGAGTCAGGCCCCATCCTCTCTAATGACCAGATGTAAGAAAGCCTTTTCCCAGTCGCAAATGGTCCATCAGTCCGTTTACGTCTGGGAAAAGGCTTTTCCTCATGTAACAATCCTATTCTGCGAATCGGTAACCTGTTACTGAGTCTCAAAATAGGTTTTTCGAGACGCTATTAGGAAGGGGCGGGTCAAGGGTGCCGCTTGCTCATAGCGAGTCACAGAGGCATGTAAGATTGTTTTGCAAACGTGAATGCAGTTGCAAAACAATCATAGTTACCACCAACTTCAAGTTGGTGGTAACCCATTTGAAAATGGGAAGGGGTTCCCAACCGACCTCTTCCTCTTTTTAAATGGAAGCGAAAATTTAATTTCAGAGCGTGTAATGGTCCAGTGGACCATTGCCTGCTCTGAAAAAATAAAAATAAAACCTTTCTTTTTTTTGTTTGAAATGCATCCCGTTTCCCTTTAAGGACATGGTGGTCTGCTGTGCCCAGCAAGTCACCATCCCTGTGTGTATGCCCATTCCCAGTGGGGTCACAAATTGTGACCTACCTCATGAATATTGATGAGGTAAGTCATTTGCGACCCCTTTGGGAATCGCAAAGTGTTAAACACAGTTACACATCCCAGTTAGCAATTTCCAAATGGCGCATAGCTAAGATTCGCTATTAGGAAATCGCAAAGACAAACCTACATACATCTGGCCTTAAGTTCTGAAAAACTTTGATAAGATTTAGAGAAAATGTAAAACCCGGCTTTTTAAAGAATATACTCCTGGCTCTGAGTCTGTCTGGGTTCTGCCTTATCCTGTAGTCATCCTATACATTGACAAACTGAGATCAGATGTAACCCAATAACTATATTATAATTCCATTCACTAATTTGTCTGAACAGTGGCAAGTGACTCTGAAACAGTTGATGCTGCGCTATATAATAATCCAAAATGAATGAATGGGGTACAGACAGCAGAGCTCAGTGACAAAGAGCAATCACTGCCTCTTTTGTTTCCCAGTTCTGCTGCAGCAGCACATGCACCAACTCAGAGGGCTTTGGAGAAAATAGATGCCCTGGAGAAGGGAGTAGAAACACAGACCCCTTCTACGCCGGCACAGCACAAAAATGAGATCTTGATGAGGCCCAGCTGCCTGATAAGTAAATATAAACTGAATTAAATGAGGCATACATTGATTGAGTAAGATAATGTATTCACTAAGAGCACACTTCATGGAATCAACAATTTCTAGCCAAACACATCTGCTCTCTGTTTCCATCTGACCGACACTCCAGCTCCATAAACTGCACTATCCCTTTTCTTGGCTTCACCCCCATCCATCTGACCACACCATGAACCAGACTCCCTGGTCCCTTGACTCACCTGCTCTCAAATAGACATGAACCCTGCTCGATTATTCCCTATGCTCTGCCTGGCTAGTCCATGCCAAGTTAGCTCCAGATGCAGCAGAACTCTGCCACAGCTGATATTCTACCCATTGGCCACAGAAAAACCCTGTAATTTGGTGCTCTTTATGTCTGCCTTGCTGATTCAGAAACTGTGGTCTCTTCTAGGCAGAGGCACCTGCCTAAGGGGGGCCAAGAAGTGGTGTAGCAAAGGTGCTATGGGCTCTAATGGAAACAGTGAAAATGAGGATTGTACTGCCCAGTGAGTATTAAAAAGCTGCCATTTTTAGTTTAGAGTGGACTTCTCAGACCTCTGGACCATGGTACCACTGCACCTCCTGCACTAATAACAACTATGACCCTGACACCAAGACTGCCACGGAAACCTTGGACAGCATGATCGGTTATGGCTGACAGCTATTGCAATTTTAAGGCTACAAGGCGGATCCATCCTATTACACATTTAAGGGTGACCAGTTGAAAATCATTGATAGTACTCACTGACATTTTACATTTACTACACTTCAAATATACAAGTGATGAGATAGATTTAGGGTTCCTAGGATTATGGTGAGAGCTTGGATCTACCTTTAATTTGTTGTGGTGGTACCAAACTTTTGTTGAGAGTGCTGCATCATAATCCTCTAGATCAGACCTCATTGTCCCAGTAAACACAACTACTTGATGAAAATGTGTCTGCACTCAAGCTATAGGCCTCAGTATGAGTTTGGCAGGCTGACTGTCGGCCTGCCAGACCCGTGGGGAGGAGACTGTTGCGAAGCTGGAGGGCTCATCCTGCCAGCCCTATTACAATGTTTCCACCAGGCTGACCTGCGGAAACCTCTGTATTAGCCGTAGCAGACAGTGCGCACTCCGAGGTTGCTGGGCAGTGGGGTCCCTACACTGTCAATGACATGGTCTTGGGCAGTGCAGGCCCCCCCCACTGTGGCCCCAGCACTGCCTTTTCACCAGCCTTTTCATGGCAGGGACCCTGCCATGAAAAGGCTGTCGGGAAGGGAAGTCATGATCAGTACAGCAGTGCAGAGCTCTCAGCGTTGCCGTGCACACGACTACTTCGACAGCCCTCAACATGTTGGGATCACTGATTCTGGCGGTGGTGTCAGTCTCCTGGCGGTCTGACCACCAGGTTGTAATCTGGCAGTCCGAACACCAGGAGTGCAGCGGTCCGACTGCCACCGTGAGTTTGGTAGTTTCAAGAGCGCCAATCTAGTAATAGGGCCCATAGTTGGTAAAATAAAGATCAATGCAAGGGGTATATGATATTTAAATTATTTTTGCTTATTTGTTTGTGAAAATTTAAAGTAGTTATTCTTGTGAGCATAAGGATGCCCTTGGTTCAGATAATAAGTCAAAAGCATGGAGAATGCTTATTTGTAGGTTTGAATGGTACACAAGAACACTTCCCGTCTGTAAGGGTTTCTTAGCAATGGCTTTGACAGTTCAGTATCAAAGTATAAATATCTATAATTTAGATTCAAAACGGCTGTATCTCAAAAGTTCGGATAATTGATGCACAAAATAGAAAGAATTCACCCTCCTTTTCAAGTGTCACTATAGTTTTGTGGATAAATTGGATAATGGCACTTCAAAGCCCCTATAATCACATTATTGTTCAAACTGATTGTCCGGGTGAAGGAAACCGCTAATCAAGTGAAGTCCTGAAACATTGACGGTAGATTACGCCAGGAAGGTTGTATGTTGTCTGAAGTTAACAAGAATGTTTTATTAGAACTTTAAAATACATTTGGCCTTATAAGATTGTGAGCGTATTTACTCAAGTGCATTATCTGTGTGCCCCTTGATAGTGTTATTTGGCAAATATGCACTTCATTTGAAGCAACGTATGAAACATTCATACAACTCTTTACAACCCCTGATGAAAGAGATTATATGAAAATATTTTAAAGATTTGTTTGATACTTCTTGTGAAAAAAAAGTATTGTATGTTTTTATATTACAGACTAATTAACAATTGAGTCTTTGTCCCAGTCTGATAACATTTGACCACACCTATTAGTACGTACCAATTCATAATACAGTTCTTCTGCAAACTGAAGTAGTTTGGTAGTGAGGGCTTCATCATGAGAAACAAGAGACAAACACTTTCTGCAAGAAAAGGAGTACATTTTGCTGTCACAAGAGCTATTAGTCTGACGTCTACTGCAAGTTAAATCATCTCCAGAAAGAATATCTGGGACTTCATGAGAATTTGAACAAATCGCCGCAATTTCACTGTTCACTGGGGCGGACGCAGGTTTTCAGAATAATGGGAGTGAGGATTACAAATATGCAGGACCTG
Organism: Pleurodeles waltl; assembly: GCF_031143425.1. NCBI lineage: Eukaryota > Metazoa > Chordata > Amphibia > Caudata > Salamandridae > Pleurodeles > Pleurodeles waltl. Next base: position 1,000,023,513 of record NC_090450.1, on the reverse strand, counting down.
GCAAGGGAACCTGTGATGAATTCTGTCTTTTCAAGGTCCTTTCTGACTGATATCCACATTACTGGTGTCTCCATCTTCTGCTGGTTCAGGATTGCCACTGGTGATTTGTGGTGTTATGGTCACCTCGACCCAGGTCATTTATGGAAACGGCACGAAGTAAGTATTACACACTGTGAATAAAGTGGGAACAATGTTGATCATTATATTTGTCATGTTTCATTTTTAAACCAAATCCTACTGCGATTTCAATTAGGGGTGGGTGTAACTTGCATAATTCTCTCTAGCGTAATTGCTCATAATTACTGCAAAATTACTTGTGATTATATGCAATTACACAAGAAGTGTAATCCTGCATTTAGCACGACTTTCTTTGTGCAAAATCCACCCTCACATTCAAAATGAGCCTGGGTGTGCACTTTGCACTAAAGAAAATGTAGCGCTAAAAGCTATGGGATACAAGCAGCAATAGACAGCATCCGTTCACTCTCTCTTAGAGCCAGATGTATCAAAAAAGCACTTTACAATTTCCTAATAGCGAATTACAGTGATTCTTAGGGATTTGGTATTAGGAATTCGCAAACTGCAATGTATGATAGTGTGTTTGACACTGTTAGTGATTTGCAGTGAGTCACAAATGGACCAAACTCATCAATATTCATGAGGCAGGTCGCAATTTGCGACTCATTGTAATGGCTACAAACACAGTGAAGGTGGCCTGCTGGGGACAGCAGACCACCATGTCTATTACTGATTTTAAATAAAGCAATCTTGTTTTTGTAATGCAGCCAGTCTTAAAGGAAAACGGGATGCATTACAAAAAAGAAAACTGAAAAGTTATTTTTTCATTTTTTAAGAGTAGGCAGTGGTTGGTAGGTCCACTGCCTGCTTTTAAAAAAAATGTGCACCCCCTTTTTGAGAAGGGGAACGGGTCCCACTGGGACCCCTTCCATTCGCGAATGGCTTAGCACCAACTTGCAGTTGGTGGTAACTGTGATTGTTTAGCAACTGCTTTCCCAGATGCAAATCAATCACACATGGCCATGCGAGTCGCAATTGGGAAGGGATGCCCTTGGCACGCCCTGTCTTAAATGCGAGTCAGCTAGGTAACAGGTTACAGACTCGCAAAAATAGGGATGGTACATGGCAAAAAGTCTTTTACCAGTTGCAAAAGGCTTAATGGGTCGTTTGCGACCGGTAAACAAACTTCGTACATCTGGACACAGGTTTGTTGTTCCTGTGCTCCTGTGGTAGAGTATTTGCTCCTAATTACTCTTAACCTGGTAAAATTGTATAATCACAAGAGGAGAGCATAATTACTGAAATTACTGTGATAACTGTGGCATAAAAAAAATTCTCCCAGGCCTAATTTGAATTCAGTAACTGCCCATAATAACCTTTGAAAAATAACAAAATATTACATTTATTAAGATAGTATACTTGGATCAGTTACCAACAAATTTAATTAACCAAAACTATTGTATCACAATGAATATATGTGGTTTGGAAAGTCATACGTTTGCACAACTATCACAAATGTATAATTTATTATTATATTATTGTTGCATTTAAGAAATTCACAATAAGCAAGGGAAAAATAACTAGGAGCAAGGGCTGGTAACTCATTTTAGGGAGGGCAAATACATATTCTTGTATACCACATAAATAACTAAATTTCATCCAGCTGATCACTTTGTAAAGTAAACCTTGATCACTTTAACACTGTATAATGGATGAATGGCGTCTCAGGACCATCACAGGCCTGACCATTTCCTTACCATCTACCAATATATCATAAACATCCTTGTCTGATGTAATGGTTCGCATCCAAAGACACAAGTCCCAATATGAGGTTCCACTGATTGCTAATGGTAGAAATCAGTTATTGGTTGCCTTTACATGACGCATGCTCTAGACTACCCAGAGAATTGAAGATCCAGTTATGAAAACATTAAGGGGGTCATTATGAGTTTGGCAGTCTCAGTACTGCCATGTTGGTGGTGGTGGTCGTACCGCCAACAGGCTGGTGGAGAAAACCACCAAATTATGACCATGGCAGTATTCCCAACAGAACACAGCCAAAGCACAGCCGGCACCGCTCAGGTCAGGCCGTTACAGTTGACCGTGGTTGAAGGTAACCACCTGCAGGCCAGCGGAGATCATGTTCCCATTGGACATATTACAAAGCTGCACCCCGCCAAGTTTTCCACCACTGAAAGAAACCACACAAAGTCACACAACACTGCAAATACCACATGTCAACACAAACACCACACAATACCAACACAACATGTCCCCAACATACAGATGCTCATCATATAATACACACCCATCACTGGGGGACTAATGCTATGCACACAACCACTCATGCTGGCCAGACACAACTGGAAGCACAACTACCACTCACACAAAACTTACTCACACACAAACAAAATCAGCCAAGACCAAAACTGCTCTAAGAAAAAAAAGCAGGAGGCTGAGGGGGGTTGAGCTTAGTGTTGGGAGGGGGATCTTTGGGTTCGGGAGGGTGGGCTTAAGTTCAGGCTTTAGCGATGGTTGGGAACTCTTGGATCTCTGCAGGCCAGCCAGTGCACCGTGAATGTCCTCCCGGAACGCATTACTCTGTTGGACCTGAGTTGCCAGTCCCTGGAAGGCATTCACGATGGTCGACTGACCCAAAGAGATTGACCTCAGGAGGTCAATAGCCTCCTCACTGAGGGCAACAAGGCTGATAGGGGCAGGGGCAGAGGTGCCTGCGGCAAAGGAGACGCCCACCCTCTTGGGTTAGCGGGCACGGACAACAGGGTGGGGAGCTACAGGGAGAGAGGGGGTAGGTGGTGCTGGGGTTTTCCTAGATGGATCCACCACTGCCAGGGAGTGTCCCCTGAAGGAGGATTCAGAAGATGATGCCACTACCCTCGCCCTCCGGGCCACTGAGTCCCTTGCTGTTGGTGGTATCAGCACTCCGGATCCCATGGCCAGCAGCATCCCCACTCACCTGTGCCCCATCTCCTTCGCTTGCCAATGCTAATGCACACAAAAAGAGAGAGAGAGGGGTAGAGAGACATAGAGGGAGGGATAGTGTCATCACAATCTTCACATACACACATTACAACATGCACAACTGTAGGTATACATCTCATGGCAAGGTAATCCCATATTCAGATCCACAGATCCTACATCATGTCAAAACATGTTACTTCTATCTACCCCATTTTTCATCTCTCTCACCAACACCTTAATCCATGTAAGGGAGCACAACTGGAGCATCCCATCAAATCACCTGTAAATCAAAGTCAGCATGCCCATCATGCCCTGGCTAAAACTGATATATAATTCTATTCCAGCGCATTACTTTCCATATTCTTATAATTTTAAGGAAATGCAGTTGACTGAAAACACTGTATAATGCCTAATCGGAATCTACACCTGCACAGTCCATGAACAAAAGTTATCTTCCATGCAAGTAAAGACAGCTCACTTCACAAATGAAACAGCACCTGCCATTCCAATCACATGCCTCACTGATCCCTCTGTACATACATGACACAGTGGCAATTGCAATGGCAACAATCTCTGATGAAGACACTACATGTGGCAGTCCATAAAGTTGCCATCACATGTTTATATTCCATGTCTGGAGATCAGCTATGTCAGTACACATACCAAATCTTGGAGGAATAGGTGCAGGCACTATTCACAGATGCTCCATGTCACACCATACATGCATGTACAGCTACATTGGGCTACCTAGCACACATGAGACATCCAATGACAATCACAGAGAGCGGTGTTACAAAAACTAAACAAAGGACAGCCTACTAATTCCTAATAGGGAACATCACATTCCACCTGACATGCAGATACAGAGCCACAACATGACAACATGAGTACACCAACATCACTCACAGCATTCCTGATGTGATTTCTAGTAGCTAAGTCCAGACAACACACATATCCCACTGAAAAGACATGTAAACATGATGTACATATGGACCTACATGCACAACTGCAATTGCACTGACAACATATCCCGCAACAACAACACCTGTATGAGAAATAGTAGTACAGCTAAACCATGACATCTTGAAATATGAGGGGAGCCAATACCAATTTGTGTCCAAACTGCCCACATCTGTTAGGGTAGCAATGATTGTCCCACTCCTCACGATCTGCCCTCAAGTAACCATTGAGACATGATGTAGGCAGCTAATACCATATATTGCACTCTTATTGATAGGCCATTGGCACAGCATGGACATTGCACATTGTCAAAGGGTAGCTCAGCCTAGCCACTTACCTCCTCTACAACAAAGGCATCGGCATTAGTGCGATTTGTACACATTTCAATAGCATGGAAATGCATGGTAAGGGCAAATAGACAAAATCAGACACCCATAGTTGGTTGTCCTTCTGTTAAAATCATCGCATACCCCATAGTATGAATATGAAGGGACAAAAGGGACACCTCCACTAACCCATTTGAACAGTCCAATACTAGCCATACCTATTGACTGAATGAGGTGCCAGCCTCACATGGAGTCAATACCTGTACCAGGACACAAGCTAACTAGGGCCTGTACCTAATAAGTCAGGCCCTATGTAGCACATACAACTGATCTTTACAAACGTGAGTGATCTGACACCTTAGAGCTACATTGTCATGTCATCTGATTAATGGACCTGGAAATGCTAGACTGGTAGGATGCTGCAGCATCTTACTGGCATTCATATGGCTGGGTAGAGTGACACATGTGGCACTGTCACATGTGCATCTCCACATGCAGTCATAGATATTCCTTGACACAGGTGATCTAAACGTCCAGATGCACAACCATAAGGCCAGAACTGCCTCTTTTCTTCAGGCAACTTGAGTACTATGTATTCCCAGTAGTCAACATACATGTAGCTCCTACTACAGTGTCACAGCTGCCAAAGTGTGACAGCAAACACCAAACTGCCAGAGGAAAGTACAAGGAGTCAGTCAGTACTTACCCCCTTGTGGCTGCTGTGCTGCCCTCAAATGCTCATCCACATCAGGGTAGGCCACTGTCAAAATGCGGGCTGTTAGGGGGGTCAGAGTCCGACAGGCACCCCTTCCTCATTGGGATGACATACCCAGTTGGGCCTCAGAGATCTACCGGGCCCAACATCTCAGTTCCTCCCATCGCTTCCTGCAATAGGTGATCCACCAGCTGTGGACCCCCAGGGTCTGCACTTGCTTGACAATGGCACGCCAAATCCTCTTCTTCTGATGGGCATTGACCTGCGTGGATGACACAGACAAAAGGAGAAAGTCATGAACACAAGCCAATAGGAGTGGTCAGTACACATCAGTCACAGCAAGTAGGCACACATACCATTGTCTCTACACATACGCCTTCACAATATGCCATCTGCATGCATTTCAGCCTTACAAGTTCACATACCCGGTGCAACATCACATGGTACACCTATCCCACATATACTTGGACATTTGACTCACCCGCTCCTTTGGTGTCCCATACAGCTGTTCATACAGGGGTAGGACCTTCTCCACTAACCCTTTCAAGCTCTTCCGGGGTGAAGGCAGGGCCCCTATCACCTGCAAGACGTGGCTCCACCGGTGGTCTTAGGTCACTTGCAGCTGTTCAGTACAGTAGGTCAGACGCCTACCATTTTGGGCACATTTAATACATGAAAGGGTATACTAATCTGTGTCACTAAAGAGCTGTATATCTGTATTTAGTAACATCACAAAACAAAACAAAATAAAATGATGGACGGAGTGTTGAACCTTTTCAAACACTCACCCCCAGTCACAGATCTGGGTTTAATCCATTGTTATTTTGCTCACCACGTCACCCCAGTTTGGACCCAGCCATATGCAAATCAGTCTTGACCTTGTACCCCATGGGAACAGTCCAGCCCAAACTGCTAGGCCAGGTCCTCCCTAGACAGGAAACAAGCATCCTGGGACTGGTTTCAGGGTATCACCCTTCATCAGCCAGGTTAGCTTGATTCCAGTGGCACAGAGTAGCTGCTACACCAGTTGGTTACACAAGTCCAGTGTCCTTGCACCATGGCAAAATGGAGTTGGGTTTCAGAACAGTCAACATGATGTATCTGTGGCACACAAGTGTTACAAATCAGGAGTGGTTCACTTCCTGGCAGTAGGTTTGATCTTGGCATCTGCTCCTGCTGGATGTCTGGATGGATCTCCAAGTTTGAGGGGTGGTTCTTAAACTACAGAGAAAGGTGTGCCTTCCCCTGGTGGGGCCTTCAATCCACTAGCTGCTGCAGATGTAGAAGGGGCAGATGTATTGTTGCTAGTGGAAGGGGCCTGCTATTGTGTGGAGATGGTAATCAGGGTGGTATTGATGTCCCTCAGCACCCCTGAAATGGTAGCCCTGTGTGCATTGTGTGCCTGCCACTGCTGCATGACTTCCTAGTGGTGTTCCCTCTTCCATCCTGTCTTGTGAACTTTGTTTAGTTCCCAAGACTTGGGAGATGGATTCCTGGTCAGTTGTGTCCCTTTGTGGCCCATCCTCTGGCCCACTTCATCTCTCCCATGCACCCTAGCCCTGCATGCCTGTGCCCCTGGCACAGTGCGCCCACTCCCAGTGGTTGCAGGTCCATCATTGTCAGGGGTGGCAAGGTTACACTCAGGTACCTGTACTGTGGGGTAGACACAGGTTTGGGGGTGATTGGCTACCTGTGAAGTTGATGCAACAGTGTTGGGAGGTGTTGATGTGGCCAGGGTGAGGCTGAGAGTTGTTGACGGACCAGGCGTCCCAGATGGGCCAGGTTGTTCTTCAGTATCCAGGCATCCAAGGGTGTTGTCCTCACTGGGGCCTTCATCCTGAGGGGGATTGATAGCCGCAGATATCCTCTCCATGGTGGGAATGTCAAGGTTACCCATGGAGGGAGTGAAACACAGAGTTCAGGCTAGGAAATGTGTTGAGTTGCTTTTGTTTGAGATGCAGACAGTGGCTTGACACGAATCCTTGCAATTACATTGTCAGCTGCTGCAAAGCATACCTTAGGTGTACATATGAGTCTGTGACTTGTTTCCCTCACTCCATGGTGGGAGCGGTCATACTAACTGTGTACACATTTTAGTGCAGATGCAATCTGATTTGTGACATGACTGTTCGGCTATGTTACCTAGTGTAGAGACAGGCTTGCCAGATGTCACACATTATAGCTGCACAATGCATGATTTTGCTTTTGTGGGCACACAGTATGTGGGTATGCAGTGTTGGAAAATGGGTTATTGGTAAGGGCAGGTAGGTACCCACACTTAGCAATAGGCCACTAACCTCCACTAAGGTCCAGTTAGGTCTCAGTAAATTAACCCCAGCTCAACCCTTGGTAGCTTGGCAACGAGCGTCAAGGCTTAACTTAGGAGACAGAGTGTAAAGCATTCAAATATCACAAAACAGTATTTAAATAAAACACAGGAAACAGTTAAAAAATCCAATACCAATTTATAAAAATAGATTATATTTTTATCTTTAAAATGACACCAAAACGAATAAAATCAGATAAGGGGAACCGGAGATATGAATTTTTAAAGATTTTTTTTTTTTTTAGCGCCTAGAAACAAAAAGCGCCAATCGGGTCATCTGGTTGCACCTCGACCGGGGCAAAGTCAAAGTTTAAGGCCGACCGCGATGGAGCCCTGCTCGGCTACAGGCCACGGGAGGCCTCGGTTAAAAGTTTACCTTCACACTTAGGGGGTCATTCCTACCTCCGCGGGCGGCGGAAGCCGCCCGCCTGGCGGGAACCGCGAGAAGACCGTACCGCGGTCGAAAGACCGCGGCGGTCATTCTGAGTTTCCCGCTGGGCTGGCGGGCGACCGCCAGAAGGCCGCCTGCCAGCCCAGCGGGAAACCCCCTTCCATGAGGATGCCAGCTCCGAATGGAGCCGGCGGAGTGGAAGGGGTGCGACGGGTGCAGTTGCACCCGTCGCGATTTTCAGTGTCTGCTTGGCAGACACTGAAAATCTTGGTGGGGCCCTGTTAGGGGGCCCACGACACCCGTTCCCGCCAGCAGGTTCTGGCGGTCAAAACCGCCAGAGCCAGGCTGGCGGTAAGGGGGTCGGAATCCCCATGGCGGCGCTGCCTGCAGCGCCGCCATGGAGGATTCCCTTGGGCAGCTGGAAACCGGTGGGACACCGCCGGTTTCCCGTTTCTGACCGCGGCGGTACCGCCGCGGTCAGAATGCCCATGGGAGCACCGCCAGCCTGTTGGCGGTGCTCCCGCGGTCGTTGGCCCTGGCGGTCCATGACCGCCAGGGTCAGAATGACAACCTTAGTCTCTTTTTCGAAGATTTTTCTTCAGCGGGACGACCTGCCAGTCCAATCCGACCTCCTGGAGCCCTTCTCCGGATACGCGATGCGGGAATCCTCGGTGGAGATTTTTACCTTCGGACTTAGTCGTTTTTTCAAGGTGAAAATCCTTCGACCGGGGTAAACCTGGATCTTGATCCGACGTCCATGGAGCCCTCCTCGGATACGCTGGCTGGGAGGTCCCGGTCAACTTTTTACCTTCGGACTTAGTCTCTTTTTCGGAGATTTTCTTTACCGGGACGAACCAGCAAATCAGGCCGGGTCGCGGTTGAGGCAAGCCGGCTAGAGTTGCCGCGGCGGGTCGGTCCCTCAATGGAGCTTTTTTACAAAAGTTGTCCAAACTTCTCCAAACTTCTGGGGCTTCTCCCAGGTGTCCTTTTAAGGTTCTTTTGGGGTCCACAGCTCACCCCAAGGGTCCAGAAGTTCTGAGATGCTCCTTGGGGGGTGCAGACTACAACTCCCAGAATGCACCTGGCGCAAACTCCTTTTTGGCCACTGGACAGTGGTCAGCTGGTCACTTTCTTCAGGAGTTGGTGCAGGGGACTCTGGTTAGCAATTTTTCACCTGTAGCAAACAGGGAGTCCCTCCTTGAACCAGTTGAAGCCAGGTAAAGTCCTTCTTGTGGTGAAGCCCAAGTGTGCAGCTGGTGCAGTCCTTCTGAGTGCAGGTTCCAGGTGCAGGCCAGGGGCCCAGCAGGGCAGTCCTTCTTCTTCTGTTGTTCTTCCTTGTTGGATGTGGTAGGGAACTGAGGTGTGGGTGTAGGTCTGCCAGTTTTATCCTTGCTCCTGGGTGAAAAGCAGGGGGGTCCTTGTTCTCCAATCAGGTGCAGTGATGACCACTTCCTGGGAAGTGTGGCAAAAATCAATCCCAGGAGGCAACATTCTCTAAAAATCCATCATGGCTGAATCTGATTTTTGGAGGTTACATCTGGCTGAGCCCACCCACTGGTGTGGCTAAAAATCATAAACACACCCCTCTCCTGCCCTCTCCTAATCTAATCAAGGGGGCACCTAGTTGTCTGGGGTTGCAGGATGTGGGGGTGTTGCTGGTTGCTCCAAATGTCCTTCTCTGCCTTTGAAGACCAGTTTGGCAGCCCTCCCCTTCCCGCCTCACCATCTGCTGAGGGGAGATTCCCTCCCACAGGCACATTCCTTTGTGTGAAGCCAGGCCACTTCACACCTCATCAAGGCAGCTTGGCCAGGCTACTAGAGCTGGCCAATCAGAGCACAGCAGCAAAAACAATGCAGGGCTGAAATGGGCAACTTTTCAGGTAAAGTGTAAAACTCTTTACCTGAACAAGTTATATTAAATCCCACAACTGGAAGTTGTGGGATTTATTACAACAATTAATTTGATACCAAACTCTTGGTATGCATCATTTAAGGAGACTTTAAAAATTAAAATAAAGTCTCCCCATTCTAGCCTATGAAGGCCATTTACTACTATGAGGGAAAAACGAATATGGCTGTTTTTACCTCACCAGGGCTTATAAAACTATTTTTATAAAGTCCCTGCTTATAGTTACATGGCACCCAGCCCTAGGGGCACATAGGGAACACCTTAGGGGTGACTTATATGTAACAATAAGGTAGTTTAAGACTTTGGAACTACTTTTAATTCCAAAGTCGAATTTGCATATAACTTTAATTTAAAAGCATCCAGCAAGGCAGGCCTGCCTTTAAAATGACACTGGGCACCTCAGCAGTGCACCTATGGGAGCACTAACTATGCTGTGGTCCCTAAACCTACATGCCCTACCATATACTAGGGACTTATAGGTAGGTTAACTTAGCCAATTATAATTAGCCTAATCTGCATATCCATTTTACACAGAGCACAGGCCCTGGGACTGGTTAGCAGTACCCAGGGCACCATCAGAGTCAGGAAAACACCAGCAAAAAGTGGAAAATGGGGGCAAAAAGTTAGGGGGCCTCTGCAATCAGCCCTGTTTTCTCACATGCAGGGATAATTGTCCTGTAAATTTGTGTGGTACATATGCATCAACTCTGCCTTCTTCCTTTCAAACCCACGTCTGGCTATTTCTGGATTGGTATCTGTGATCTGTGGCCATTGGGAATGGGACTGATACATTTAGCTCAGCATTTACCATCAGTTTTTGAGGACTGCAATTAACAAAAAGGCTGGGAGCCATGTTCTTGCATTGTCAGGTCTACAGTGTGCTTGATTAAAAGGGTAGCACCTTTTAATCCTGCCCTCATTTTTCTTCCAATAACCTGCGGCTGCTACTCATTCTGTGAGAGTTTGTGGTGTGTACCGTTTTCTCAGGGAGCATGTACTTTCTAGTTTTTTACATCAGCAATATTTTTACGATTTATGTCAGCAACAGTTACATGAGGGAACCTCCCTTGGTAAAGGAGATACAGGAATTTATAATAACCTCAATCACAATATATAAGGGGCAAACAATGTAAACTTTTAAATAGACTTATCAAATATTTCTGAGACAGACATTTTGCCTTTGATTTTTTTTTACAAATTAATAAGAGGTGTATCTTGAAAAAGCATTTTCTTAAAAGCCTAGGATAAAATGTGGACTAGTAGTAGATACATTTGATATACGTGATAAAAAAATCAATAAACAAAAAATAAAACAATTCAAAGACACCCTAAAATGCATAACTTTGGAATCCCATACAAAAATACAATCAGATATTAGCCAAAACCCCAAAACATATAATTAAAATGAGAACCTGAATTTAAAAAATGGAACACAACTGGTAAACCTATTGTAGGGATCTGAGGTCTGGGTGCAGCTCTGCCATATTTATCATTGCTCCTGGGGTGGAAAGCGGGGGGGATTGTCCAATCACTGGAAGGACAAACCCACTTCCTAGGAAGTGTGGCAAACATCAATCATAGGGAGCAACATTCCTTAAAATTCCAACATGGCAGCAATTTAATCTTGGAGGTTAGGTCTGGCTGAGCCCACCCACTGCTGTGGCTAAAATCCCTTAGCATAACCTTTTCCTCCCCTCTTCTAATCTAATCAAGGGACCAGCTGGCTGGCTGGGTTTGCAGGAAATGGGGGAAGCCCTGAGCTGCTCCAAATGTCCTTCCCTCCTTTGAAGTCCAGTTTGGCTGCTCTCACCCCATCCTGTTTCACCATCTGCTGAGGCAGATCTCATACCCTAGGCACTTCCTTTGTCCTCAGACCAGGCCACTTCACACCTCTTCAAGGCAGCCTGGCCAGGCTGCCAGAGGCTGGCCAATCAGAGAAGGGCACTATAAAGCTGAAGTTGGCAACTTTCAGGTAGAGTTCTAATACTCTTTCCTTGAACTAGTTATATTAAACTCAACAATGGCAAGGTGCTGAATTTATTATAACAATCAGTTTGATACCAAACTTGAAATATTGAGCTCCTTTTGAGACTTTATTATTATTGGTAGGTTTCCCTAGGTGCCGGCTGAGCTAGAAGCCAAAATCCACAGCTAGGCACTTTGCACAAAACACCTCTGTTTTCTTTGGGAAACTTTGATGTGTCCATGTTGTGTTTTGGGGCATTTTGTGTCACAGGCACTAGGCCCACCCACAGAAGTGAGGTACCATTTTTATCAGGAGACTTGGGGGAATGCTGGGTGGAAGGGAATTTGTGGCTGCACTCGGATTCCAGGACTATCTGTCACTGAAATGTGAGGAAAAAGGGTTTTTCTGGCCAAATTTTGAGGTTTGCAAAGGATTCTGGGTAACAGAACCTGGTGAGAGCCCCACAAGTCTCCCAATCCTAGATTCCTGTAGGTGTCTAGTTTTAAAAAATGCACAGGTTAGGTAGGTTTCCCTAGGTGCCTGCTGAGCTAAACGCCAAAATCCACAGCTAGGCACTTTGCAAAAAACAGCTCTGTTTTCTTTTGGAAAATGTGATGTGTCCACATTGGGTTTTGCAGCATTTCCTGTTGCGGGCACTAGGTCTACCCACACAGGTGAGGTACCACTTTTATCAGGAGACGTGGGGGAACGCTAGCTGGAAGGAAATTTGTGGCTCCTCTCAGATTCGAGAACTTTCTGTCACCCAACTGTGAGGAAAAATAGGTTTTTTTATCATATTTTGAGGTTTGCAAAGGATTCTGGGCAAAGAACCTGGTGAGAGCCCCTCAAGTCACCCCATCCTGGTTTCCCCTAGGTATCTAGTTTTCAAAAAGCACAGATTAGGTAGGTTTCCCTAGGTGCCGGCTGAGCTAGAAACCAAAATCCACAGCTAGGCACTTTGCACAAAACATCTCTGTTTTCTTTGGGAAAATGTGATGTGTCTATGTTGTGTTTTGGGGCATTTCCTGTCGCGAGCACCAGGCCTACCCACAAAAGTGAGGTACCATTTTTATCAGGAGACTTGGGGGGAATGCTGGGTGGAAGGAAATTTGTGGCTCCTCTCAGATTCCAGAACTTTCTGTCACCAAAATGTGAGGAAAAAGTGTATTTTTTGCCAAATTTTGAGGTTTGCAAAGGATTCCGGGTAACAGAACCTGATGAGAGCCCCAGAAGTCACCCCATCCTGGATTCCCCTAGTTGTCTAGTTTTCAAAAATGCACAAGTTTGGTAGGTTTGCCTAGGTGCCGGCTGAGCTAGAGGCCAAAATCCACATCTAGGCACTTTGTAAAAAACAGCTCTGTTTTCTTTGGGAAAATGTGATGGGTCTACGTTGGGTTTTGGGGCATTTCCTGTTGCGGGCACTAGGTCTACCCACACAATTGAGGTACCATTTTTATCAGGAGACTTGGGGGGACGCTGGGTTTGAAGTAAATTTGTGACTTCTCTCAGATTTCAGAACTTTCTGTCACCGAAATATGTCTGCACTCAGATTCCAGGACTATCTGTCACTGAAATGTGAGGAAAAAGTGTTTTTCTGGCCAAATCTTGAGGTTTTCAAAGGATTCTGGGTAACAGAACCTGGTGAGAGCCCCACAAGTCACCCGATCCTAGATTCCTGTAGGTGTCTAGCTTTAAAAAATGCACAGGTTTGGTAGGTTTCACTGGGTGCCTGCTGAGCTAAACGCCAAAATCCACAGCTAAGCACTTTCCAAAAAACAGCTCTGTTTTCTTTGGGAAAATGTGATGTGTCCACATTGGGTTTTGCGGCATTTCCTGTTGCGGGCACTAGGTCCACCCACACAAGTGAGGTACCACTTTTATCAGGAGACGTTGGGGGAACGCTAGCTGGAAGGAAATTTGTGGCTCCTCTCAGATTCGAGAACTTTCTGTCACCCAAATGTGAGGAAAAATAGTTTTTTTGACCATATTTTGAGGTTTGCAAAGGATTCTGGGTAAAGAACCTGGTGAGAGCCCCTCAAGTCACCCCATCCTGGATTCTCCTAGTTGTCTAGTTTTCAAAAATGCACAAGTTTGGTAGGTTTCCCAAGGTGCCGGCTGAGCTAGAGGCCAAAATCCACATCTAGGCACTTTGTAAAAAACAGCTCTGTTTTCTTTGTGAAAATGTGATGTGTCTACGTTGGGTTTTGGGGCATTTCCTGTTGCGGGCACTAGGTCTACCCACACAATTGAGGTACCATTTTTATCAGGAGACTTGGGGGGACACTGGGTTTGAAGTAAATTTGTGACGTCTCTCAGATTTCAGAACTTTCTGTCACTGAAATATGTGGGAAAAGTGTTTTTTTGGCCAATGTTTGAGGTTCTGGGTAACACACAAGTCACCCCATTCTGAATTCCTCTAGGTGTCTAGTTTTAAAAAATGTGATAGGTTTGCTAGGTTTCCCTTGGTGCCGGTTGAGCTAATGGAAAACAAATCCACAGCTAGGCTCTTTCCAAAAAACACATCAGATTTCAATGTAAAAATGTGATGTGTCCATGTTGCATTTCCTGACGCGGGCATTAGGCCTACCCACACAAGTGAGGTACCATTGTTATCGAGCGACTTGGGGAAACACAGAATAGCAGAACAAGTGGTATTGCCCCTTGTCTTTCTCTACATTTTTTCCTTCCAAATGTAAGACAGTATGTAAAAAAGACAACTATTTGAGAAATGCCCTGTAATTCTCATGCAAATATGGAGACCCCGGAAATCAGAGATGTACAAATAACCACTGCTTCTCAACACCTTATCTTGTATCCATTTTAGAAATACAAAGGTTTCCTTGATACCTATTTTTCACTCGTTATATTTCACCAAATTAATTGTTGTGCACCAGGTATACAAGGAAAACCCATTGTAAGGTCCAGCTCCTTTATTGGCTCTGGGAACCTAGGGTTCTTGATGAACATACAAGCCCTATATATCCCCACAACAAGAAGAGTCCAGCACACATAACGGTATATTGCTTTCAAAACCCTGACATTGCAGGAAAAAGTTACGGAGCAAAACGTGGAGAAACATGGTTGTTTTTTTACCTCAATTTCAATATTTGTTTATTTCATCTGTTAATTTCTGTAGGAAAACCTTGTAGAATCTACACAAATGACTCCTTGGAAAATTTAGAATTTTGTGTACCTTTCAGAAATGTTTAGCTTTCCAGGATCCAGCATTGGTTTCACACCTATTTCTGTCACTAACTGGAAGGAGGGTAAAAGCACAAACAAATAGTAAAAATGGTGTACATCACAGTAAAATGCCAAAATTGTGTTGAAAAATGTGGTTCTCTGATTCACGTCTGCCTGTTTCTGAAAGCTGGGAAGATGGTGATTTTAGCACCACAAATCTTTTGCTGATGCCATTTTCACGGGAAAAAACCACAAGCCTTCTTCTGCAGCCCTTTTTTCCATTTGTTTTTTAAAAAACGAAATTTTTGCTGTATTCTGGCTAACTCTGGGTACCACTAGAATTCCTAGGATTTTGGAAAAATTAGACACAAATTTGGTGTGGGTAGCTTATGTGGACAAAAAGTTATGAGGGCCTAAGCGCAAACTGCCCCAAAAAGGCCTGGCACCTGAGGGGGAAAAGGCCTGGCAGCGAAGGGGTTAAATACGCATCACAATGCCACAACACACTTCTGAGCTAAACATGACAGAGACATACACCTTGATGCAAGCCGAATGACAGAGTACACATCCCATTTCCACAAAATGTGAAGGTGAACTACCACACCTGCAACACATTTAAGTCAGTACAAACAATAGGATTCCATACCAGAATCCTTCAAAACATATACACAATAGCAAAAGTAAGTATGTTTAGGTTGCATCACAATGTTGACATATAGCTGAACCTAACAATGTACACGTGATGTTGGCAAAACCCAGTGTAGATCTTACATATTGCTATGATGCTGTGATCTATTTAGCAGGCCCACAACACATTGGAATAGGACATTGCTGTGTATCCACTTACCATCCAGGGAATATGTACATAGTTCTCATATTCTGAGCTCTCATATCAATGATATGGCTTGCACTAGGAGTCTAGCAATACTACCATGGTTTAGTACTTGTAGGATGTCCATTCTGATGAAACATCACAAGGTGCCAATGTTTAGCCCCCACTTTCCAATGGGGACGCCTCCAAACAGCTCTGAGTAAGTGTAGCAAGTGTGGCATGTGGAATGTCTAATTGAGATCACATCCTCAACAAGAAGTTGAGACCTGTTGGAAACCTCATGAATAGCTGGCATGTTCTCAACTTATCAGACTCTATGTTGCACACAGAGATGGATAAAGGGGCATTTGAATGGACAGAGGGCAAAGACCAGGACAACTTACCATCAGGATATTTGGAGTATGGATCTGTAGGTGGCAAGGAACCACTAGCAGGATAATAAGGGCAGTATAGTGATACACATATGACACAGTCACATGTGAATCATCATATGCTACTCTACAGAAGGGATGATGTAGGTGAGTAAGTTACCTATATACAATACAATGTGCACATCTATGTACCAATGTTGAGGACTCTGCATCTAGGTGTCCCAAGGAGACATTAAAGCTATTGCACATACCATATTGTCACAGCACAGAGTCTTTCACATCATACACTGACCTTGCAGAGGAATGTAAATGAGTGTAGTCAGTACTCACCCCCTTGTGGCTGCTGTGCTGCCCTCAAACACCCATCCAACTCAGGGTAGGCCACTGCCAATATGCGGGCCATTAAGGTGGCCAGGGCCTGGTGGGCACACCTCCCTATTTGCGAGGACCTTCCCAGTTGGGCCTCAGCAGTTTTACGGGCCCAGCATCTCAGGTCCTCCCACCGCTTTCTACAGTGGGTGCTCCACTGGCTGTGAAACCCCAGGGTCTGCACTTTCTTGGTGATGGCACACCAGATCCCCTTTTTCAGATAGGGGTTGACCTGCATGGATGACACAGACAAGCAGAGAGAGTCTCGTACACATGCTCCATCTCAAAACAAGTATGGTGTGCAATCAAGTTAGTGCAAGTAGCCAAACATACCCTTCCTCACACTTCAAATTCTTTTTCATGTCACCCTCTACAGTCAGGTCATGTGTGAAGTGGAGTCAGGCATACAACATACATACCAGCTTTTGGCAAGAAACATATGACCAGACCAGAAGTATGTCAAGTATATCCTTAAAATGGTACATCGCTACAACTATTTGTCACATCAACATCGATGAAAATGTAAATGATGTAATGTACATATGATGATCAGGGTACATAGATGACACACTACCTACTATGTATCAGGGGTAACAGTCTTTCTATGCTGATGTGCACATAACCATCTAGTCACACATGATAGCTTAATTCTTCAATCCTGAATACTTCATCAACATCATCATACACTTTAGTATTGAATTGGACGCTCCTCTGGTGCACCATATAGCTGTTCATACAGAGGTCGGACCTCATCCACAACTTTTCCAGCTCTTCTTGAGTGAAGGCTGGGGCCCCATCACCTGGAGGACATGGCATGATTGCTCCAAGAGGCAGTACACAGCAGCTCAGGTCATAGAGGTTTTGCTGGCAGCAGTGTCAGGAGTCAAGTGAGGGACTGTGCAGGAGATGACGATCACGTCCCGCCACGTACTGGAACGTCAATGCTGGCAGACGTTGCCATTGGCCCAGGTCTGCCAAAGGCAGCAATGTGTTCCAATGGCAATGTCCACTGTGGTTGTAACTGCCTACCGCCAAGTGTACATCCACTGGCAGAGTCAGGTCACTTCCTGATGTCCTGTACAGTAGGTCAGGCAGCTGCCATTTTATGGATCATATATGTATGATGAAGTAATGAAAGTTGCATCATGTACTGCAAACTTATATCTATGCCAATGTGTTATGTGATGGCTTACTGTTTACAAGTATCAAAGTGCATGTAATTAGTAAAGGAAGTAATATGAGGTAATTTTGGTTATGTATATGAAACAGTGTTGTCACCAAATGACAATCAGAAGATGATGTAGGCGTACCAAATCTGTGTTACATGTCAACTAGGTTGATGTAACTTTCACTGTCAGTGACATTTATCTCCCTGCAGAGAACATGCAAGGGTTTAGGGCATTGGAATTGCCTCCCTATGTGCTGAATAGCACATATTCACTGTTTCATGTGACATGATTTAGATATATGCTATGATGTTGTTGTGAACATGCTCATGATGTATAGATTGAGTCACTCACATACATTCTGGTGTTGCCCCACATAGTTACCCTGGCCTGAGGCGAGCAAGACAATCTGTGTACTGTCCAGTAGCAGACCTGCAGACCATGGAGGCGCGACATGTAATCCAAATATATTGCCTGGATAGGCATACAATTATGGATCTACGTCATCAGTTGGAGCCAGATCTGATGCCTGCCATTTGCAATCCTAATAGATTACCTTCCATCGTTCAAGTGATGTCAGTGCTGCACATCCTGGCCACTGGGTCCTTTCAGAATACAGTGACCCTAACTGCATAGATGTCTCAGACCATGTTCAGTCTGGTTTCGAAGGCTGTACTGTCTGAACTGTTAAAACACCTGTACAACTACATCAGATTTCCCCAACGTGAGGGTTTGGCCCATGTAAAGGCAGATTTCTATGCTTCGGGACACATCCCACATGTTGTTGGAGCAATAGATGGCACCCATGTAGCCTGGGTACTCCCAAGTGCCAAAGAACAGGTACATAAGAACAGGAAAAACTTCCACTCCATAAACGTCCAAGTGGTCTGTTTGGCTGACCTCTACATTTCACAGGCTTGTGCAAGGTATCCAGGATCAGTCCACGATTCCTTCATCATGCGGAAAAGCAATATCCCACTGCTGATGAAAAGACTATACACAGAGATGGCTTGGCTGGTTGGTAAGTCATACATGTCATGTGTGTCTGTACCTTTTTTCAGCTACCATATAAGTGGATATCAAGATTAAAGTTTGTATTGGTGTAGCTGTACTTTACAGGGGACTCTGGCTACCCAAACCATCCTTGGTTATTGACAACAGTGAGGTACCCAACTACACCAGGGGAAGCCTGCTTCAATGAGGCCCACGGAAGGACAAGGCGTGTCAGGGAGCGAAGTTTTGGGCTCCTGAAGGCAAGATTTCACTGCATAGACAAATCTGGAGGAGCCCTCCTCCACTCACCCTACAAGGTATGTCAAATAATTGTTGCCTGCTGCATGCTCCACACCTCGTCCTGAGATGTCAGATACCATTCATACCAGATCAGGGGAGCCAGAGGATCCTGTGGGTGGAAATGCAGATTTGCCAAGTGAGGATGAGCATGATGAGGATGAAGCTGGAGACATCAGGGCAGATGTCATCAATCAATACTTCAACTGACTCAAGGTATGTGATGTGATGCTACAATAGGGACTCCATGGGGTATTGTTGGGTTATCCATGCCATGTAATGTTCTTTTTACCATCATCAGTGGCCTCTTAAGTGGCTCCAAAGACCATAACTTAGATATGCATGCAGAATGTTACCTGTGGTTGTGTACTGAACTGTTATGTACATAGCCTATAGTTCAAGAAATGCACAATCAATGTCAGATTTGTAGTTATGAATAGACAATGTGATGTGTGTGTTCCACTCTGGCCTATACAGATTTGCAGATTGGCTGTTTGGCTCATCCTCATTTGCAAATCTCAGACAGTGTCACGGGCAGATGGGATTTGCAGACTGACATTAGAAGTGGACATGTAAAAAAAACAGGTACTGTGTAGAATTAGATTTGTGGTGTGTACGTTCTATGCCCAGACTGTCAGGACAGTGGTTTGGAAGTGTCCTTTTCCACATAAGTAGACCTGTTTGGTATAGTAAGAGGCTCAAATTTTTCCATATGTGTGTCCATTTGTGTCTGACACATGTGATAATGTGGTATCTAGACAATCTACAAACATTATGGTTTGTGTTGTATGTGACCTAACTTGTACCTAGCTGTGAGTGAATTCCTCATTGCAGACCAATGTGCATGTGTCTGAAGACTGATAAAGGTGAGTGGCAAGCCTGACTGTGGTAAGTGGAAGGTTACATGCCTGGGGAGATTAGTACTGACCTCTGGATGTTTCATGGACGGATAAGTTATGTGTATATGATTAAACTTTAGCTGATGACACATTGAACCATTCTGTCTGCCTCCTGGGATGGTGTTAGACTGATATGTCCCTTACTTCTGTACACTGTGGTCTGTTAGTGAATGACACCTAAGCTGAAACACTGAACTCCACAGCATGACTTCACAATGTGCTGATTGCCATTCTCAAAATAAAGATGTGGAGATGTACAATACAGTTGATTTGTGTCATTTCTACTTTACAATCCCAATGCAATATGTTTCATGGTTGTCCAGTACATGTATGATGACCATAACAAAGGCAACAATTGGAGAGGAAGATATTGGTACAATAGTTGTCATATATGACAGTTGTTTATGGTTTAGATATCAGATTTACACAGGCTCAGTGGTTAAGTGGTATTTATTGGGGAGTGTGCAACCAAATGAGTGATTAGAAACAGAAATGACAAAAAGTTAATAGTGAAGGGTTTAGTCACGGTGGATGAAATCATCAGGGTAGCTGCTACAATCATAGGTAAATTGAGTTAGGTCTCAGAACAGTCAACAGGGCAGATCAGTGACACAAAAAGGGATACCAATCAGGAGAGGTACACGTCCTGGCAGTGGGTTTGGTCTTGGCATCTGCTCCTCCTGGATTTCTGGGTAGACATCCACATTTGTGGGGGGTTCTTTTGCCACAGAGGGTGGGGTATCTGGGGCATTCTCTTTCCCTGGCAGGGCCTCAATTCTACTAGCAGACACAGATGTCGAGAGGCCTGATATCTCATTGCTAGTGGAAGAGGCCTGATGTTGGGTGGCAAACCTACTCAGTGTAGCGTTCATGTCCCTCAGCACCCCAGCAGTGGAAGCCAGGGTGGAATTTTGTGCCTGCCACTGCTGCATGACTTCCTGGTGGTTGTCCCTCTGATCTCCCCCATCATGGTGAATACCTGGCCTATCATGCCTTGTGAGTTTTGATAGGCTCCCAGGACTTGGGAGATGGTCTCCTGGTCAGTTGTGTCTCTTGGAGCCCCCAAACTCTGGCCTATACCATCCCTCCCACACACCCTACCTACACATACGTGTGCCCCTGGCACAGGGTGCCCACTCCCACTGGTGGCAGGACCATCATCATCAGGGTGACAAGAGGAGACTCAGGTACCTGTACTGGGGGGCACACGAATGAAGAGACGGCCCGTGGGACACAGGTTAAGGGGCGAATGGTTGCCTGTGATGTCATTGCAACAGGGCTAGAAGGAGTAGTTGTGGGCAGGGTGAGGCTGACAGTTGTTGACTGACCAGGTTTCCTTGATGAGCCAGCTTCATCCTGAAAGTACAGACATCCAGCGTTGCTTTCCTCACTGGGGTCTTCATCCAGAGGTTTAGTGTCAGTCTCTGGTGTCCTCTCCATATTGGGGATGGCAAGGTTACCTATAGGAGAAGTGGAACACATAGTCGGTGTAAGTGATGCAACAAGTGATATATTAATTAGACAACTGAACAGGGTATGTGAGATGCACACACTTCCTTTACATGATCCCCTGAAATGACAACGATAGCTGCTACTTAATCTGGGTTAGTGCAATCTGTGACACAGAGATTTGCAATTGCATACAGCTTGCCTTGCTCCTGGCTCTTGGAGTATGTTGGTATTTAGATTGCTCTTAATGCCCTCACATCTTGTCTGAATAAAGACATGACAATGTACATTTCACTCCAATTAAGGTGTATGCATCATTGAGTCAACTAGAAGCTGAACAATGCACAATGGTGTCAAGGCTGGCACACAATAAATGTGTAACTATATGATCTGGGCCTCTGTCTGGATGTACTGCAAGGTTGTCCAGTTTGCCATTTAGGTACCCCCGCCCCCAGGTGAGTATATGGCATTTTTAGGGAGCTTTTCTCAGAGTCCAGTTTGGTATGGGACACAGCTGTAGCTATGGTTTGCGTGTAATGGTACTCGTAGCGGGCCATTACATAGCTGTCATTACCATGAACTGTTAAATGGTATACCATTCTGGATGGAGTGCTTTGATTTTTAGCTTCACATGCAAAACATTTCAGATTTAGTGCACTGTTCTGGTTTTGTTAATGGTGGAACAGTGCCTTCTGGGAGCTGTAGTGCTGTCAGTTCCCAGTACTTCACATGTCCTTCCCAAACACCGTGGCCCAAGGTGAGTTTACTTGACATGTGGCATGGCAGTGAGGGATGGGTTTCCCTTATAGTCACACTCACTCCAAAGGAAATAACCAGTGGGAGTACCTACATGCCAGTGCCCAACCGCTCTGCAGAGCGGCATTGTGGTACTCCCACGTGTTATTCCCTTTGGAGTGAGTGTGACTACAAGGGAAACCCCTCCCCGGCATGACCCAGACCAGAGGCTAATCACCTCTATCCCTAGGACCTACCCAAATAATGAACCAACTGTTGAGGTAGGCCCTCAGACCTCCTTTATTTCACTTAGCGAGCACACCCATTAGCAGCTGTGCTCTGGGGATCCTAGACCCTGACGAATGCCCCTGACCTTCCAGCACATAGAGAGGGCAGAAACATGTTGGTCCTGATTATCTTTTAGACTCTAAGAGACATAGGGGGTCATTCCAAGTCTGGCGGGCGGCGGAGGCCGCCCGCCAGACTTCCCCCCTCCGAAATACCACTCCGCGGTCGAAAGACTGCGGAGGGTATTCTAAGTTTTTCCCTGGGCTGGCGGGCGGTCGCCAAAAGACCGCCCGCCAGCCCAGGGAAAAACTCCCTTCCCACGAGGATGCCGGCTCGTAATCGAGCCGGCGGAGTGGGAAGGTGCGACGGGTGCTGTTGCACCCGTCGCGTATTTCACTGTCTGCCAAGCAGACAGTGAAATACTTGTAGGGGCCCTCTTACGGGCCAGTGGCATGG
Organism: Pleurodeles waltl; assembly: GCF_031143425.1. Lineage (NCBI taxonomy): Eukaryota > Metazoa > Chordata > Amphibia > Caudata > Salamandridae > Pleurodeles > Pleurodeles waltl. Next base: position 1,000,000,882 of record NC_090450.1, on the reverse strand, counting down.
GCACTGCAGGGGCCCCCAGGGGCCCCGCGACCCCCCCTACCGCCATCCGGTTCCCGGCGGGCGGACCGCCGGGAACTGGATGGCGGTAGGGGGGGTCGGAAGCCCCTCAGCGGCGCAGCTAGCAGCGCCGCCTTGGAGGATTCCAAAGGGCGGCGGTACACTGGCGGGAGACCGCCAGTGTTGCCGGTCCGACCGCGGCTTTACCGCCGCGGTCGGAATGCCCTTGGGAGCACCGCCGGCCTGTCGGCGGTGCTCCCGCGGTCCTCCAACCCGGCGGTCATTGACCGCCAGGGTTGGAATGACCCCCATAGGGTGTTATTACAACTTTGAAGGAGGTGTTAATCCGTCCCAAAAGTGACGGTAAAGTGACGGATATACCACAAGCCATATTACGAGTCCATTATATCCTATTGAACTCGTAATACGGCTGGTGGTATATCCGTCACATTTGGGAGGGATTAACACCTCCTCCAAAGTTGTAATAACCCCCATAATACTCTATTGAGTCTCTCCCCCATTTTTTATCCTTACCTGCATGCACCTCTATTAAATGTAATCAATTGAAACAGGTGACACGTATGGTAATTTTATTCTAATCCTATCTGGATCCCTGATATTTATCCAGTAAGATTTATTTCAGCACTTCCTCTTGTTCCTTTAACAAAGAGGTTGAGTCCGCCCAGGTAGTACCATCTTACCTAGGTGGGGCTAGGTGGTCAAATGATGGAGCATGACACTATTATGTGTGTAAGACCACCTAGTCCGTAAAAGGAACTCCCACTTGTTTAATACAGCCACCCTTATAGAGACACTCAATACACATTTCCCATAGCACGAACCCACACCTAGCCGGTATCAATAACTGAGGGTACACTGATCCAGTCTTACCCTCAACTTTTACTACCCCACACTTTCAGTGGTTTACCGATATGTAGATTTATCTTGGGAGTATGTGTGGGATGGTATCACTCCCATAACTCTCTTTTTGTGTTTTATGATGTTTTCGTGGGGACATGGAGGTGGTGGTAAAGATGTGAGGTAGTGAAAAAAGGATGAAAAATGTTAGTGATAAGGTATGGGTGCTGTGATGTGAATTGGTGACGGTTGTTTTGTATTGTGTGATTTAGAAAAATGTGTGTTGTGAATGTTGGGCAAGTGTGGGATGTGTGCTGAGTGTAGTATGTATCAGTGCCTATTGTTTGTTTAGTAAGATACATGTTTCTTTGCTAGTGTCTGGCTGCGAGTGGCATTCTGATTGCAAAGGTTTGTGGGTTGTCTTGGGGTGTCTTTTATAGTGCAGTGTGTAGGTGTATTGGGTGTGTGAATATGTGTCAGGTGTGGGGTCTTCGAACTATCCAATGTGGTGTTGTGTTCTGACTGATGTGAGTTCAGACCGCTGTGGTTCGCACTGCCAATGGTTTTCTTGTGATTTGTAGGTCGTATTTTGTTCAGTTGATTTTTTTTTCGGGCTGGCAGTGCTGATGACTGACCCACCTATTTTCCGTCTGCCAGTGTTCTGGTGGTTTTGGGATATTGGCTGTTTTTTGGCAGTCTGTGCTGTGCACCTCTTAATATGGCGGTCAGATGACTGCTAACATGGTGGTCTAATGGCGGCCACAACCGCGGTGGTCTTACTGTCAGAACACCAAACTTGTAATGAGGCCCCAAGTCTTTTTCTTGAAGATTTTCTTCAATGGGATAAAGTTGTAGAGTGGATCCAACCACCCTGAATCCCTTTTTCGGATACATGTAGCAGGAGACCTCAGTAAAGAATTCTACCTCGGATACGCTGTGCAGGAAGTCCTGGTCAACTTTTTACGTTCTGACTTTTTCACTTTTTTGAGCTTTTTCTATACTACGTCAGGTGACCTCCCACAACAAGCCAATTTCGAGTCTACCTCGTCGGATTGCCTTTCCAGGAGCCCCCATTGAAATCCCGGAAATCTGGGGCTCCGGAGCTTTTCAGCAGGGTGAACCTGCCCATCAGGCTGCGTGAAGGTTGATGTAAGCCTCACAAAGTTGGCTCGGTATGTTTATGGAGCTTTCTACCAAACGTTCTCCATTCTACTTCAAACTTCTGGATCTTCTTCCAGAAGGTCTTTGAAGGTCCTTTAGGAGTCCACAACTCACCCCAAGGTTCCAGAAGCTCTGAGTTGCTTCTTGAGGGTTAGGACTGCAACTCCCAGAATGCACCATGTTCAAACTCAAAAATGACCACTGGACAATGGTCAGCTGCTCAGTCTCTTCAGACTTTGATGCAGGGGACTCTGGTTAGCTATATTCTACCTGTAGCAAACAGGGAGTACCTTCTTGAACCAGTTAAAGACAGGCAAAGTCCTTTTAGTAGTGAAGCCCAAGTGTGCAGCTGGTGCAGTCCTTCAGAGTGCAGTGGCCAGGTGCAGGATAGGGGTTCAGCATGGCAGTCCTTCTTCTTCTTCTTCTTGTTCCTTGTAGGGATCTGAGGTGTGGGTGCAGCTCTGCCATATTGTTCCTTGCTCCTGAGGTGGAAGGCACAGGGGGTCAACTGTCCAATCACTGGCAGGCCACCACCCTCTTGGATGACCACTTCCTCGGGTGTGGCAAAATTCAATCCCAGGGAGCAACATTCCTCAAAAATCCAATATGGCAGAAATTCAATCTTTGAGGTTAGGTCTGGCTGAACCCACCCACTGGTGTGGCTAGAATCCCTTAGGACACCCCTTTCCTGCCTTCTCCTAATGTAATCAAGGGGGCACCTGGCTGTCTGTGTTTGCAGGAAATGGGGGAGGCCCTACACTGCTCCAAATGTCCTTCTGTCCTTTGAAGTCCAGTTTGGCTGCCCCCCTCATCCTGTTTCACAATCTGCTGAGGCAGATCTCCTCCCCCAGGCACTTCCTTTGTGCTCAGCCCAGACCACTTAACAGCTCAACAAGGCAGCTTGGCCAGGCTGCCAGAGGCTGGCCAATCAGAGAAGGGCACTATAGGGCTGAAGTTGGCAACTTTCGGGTAGAGTGCTAAAACTCTTTCCCTGAAATAGTTATATTAAATTCAACAATGGCATGTTGTTGGATATATTATAACAATCAGTTTGATGCCAAACTTGAAATATTTAGCTCCTTTTGAGACTTTATTAATTAAAAATAAAGGGCCTGATTACAACTTTGGAGGAGGTGTTAATCCGTCCCAAATGTGACGGATATACCACCAGCCGTATTACGAGTTCCATAGGATATAATGGACTCGTAACATGGCTGGTGGTATATCCGTCACTTTACTGTCACTTTTGGGATGGATTAACACCTCCTCCAAAGTTGTAATCAGGCCCAAAATCTCCCATGTTAGCCTATAGAGCCCATTCACTACAGTGAGGGGAAAAAACGATTTAAGCTATTTTTCCCTCACCAGGGTTTATAAAAGATCTTTTCAAAGGTCCCTGCTCGTAGTTACATAGCATGCAGCCCCAGGGGCACTTAGAGCACACCTTACGGGTGACGTACATGTAAAAATAAGGTAGTTTAAGACTTTGGGAGTATTTTTAATTCCAAAGTCGAATTTGAAGGAAACGTTAAATTAAAAGGAGCTAGCTAGGCAGCTCTGCCTTCAAAATGACACTGGGCACCTCAGCAGTGCACCCATGGGTCCACTACCTATGTTGGGGTCCGTGAACTTACATGCCCTTCCATATATTAGTTATAGGTAGGCTGACATAGCCAAATATAATTTGCCTAAATTGTATATCCACTTTACAGAGAGCACTGGGCCTGGGACTGGTTAGCAGAACCCAGGGCACAGCCAAAGGTCAGTAACCACCGATATCTGTCCAAAAACGTCACGGGATGACCAGGCAAAAAGGAGGACTTTCCTACACCTTTTATGAACAATTTCAATACAGGGTTGTGAAACTGTTGACAAAATTTCATAGCACGACTTATTATGTCACTCTTTTGTCTAAAAAAATAACTTCACCGTATATCTGATTCTTCCTTTATTCACCATTAAAGTGAATATTTATTGTGGGAATCAGTCAGATTTGGGCACATAAAATACAACATAATCACAATCTCCATAAACAAATGGTACATCCGGGGCTGCTTCAATATCCGCTCAAACTGCAAGAGTACTCAATAAAGGATAGCGGTAAAAAGATTAATTATCTGGTGCAATAGAAATGTCTAATAAATGCCTGTAAATTGGATGAAAGACGAGGTAGTTTATCCAAAGAGTGGATGTGTATTAACTGGTGTGATTGCTGGCTCTGTCTAGAATCTTTCTCAAACGACCATTATCCTACAGTTTCATTCAAGATGATTTTTCAATATATTTGGGAAAATGTATTAAAGACGCTCGGGAGCCTAGATTGAATTTTTTATGTGTATCCTTTATGATTATATAAAACAGGTGAGAGACAAGTTGCACGCAGGCGGTGTGAAGCAGGCTTGCCAAAGCATTGCAGGTACATGGAGTTTGCAGAAGTTTTACCCATCAGGCTTTGGGTCTCTGACGGTGTCATAAGATTGACAGCCCTTTGCAGGCTTTTCTTTCACTTGTGGTTCTTCTCGAGGAGAAGGCTGACCTCCTGTTCATCCTTCGGTTCAGAGCATGGCCAGTGAGGTCCTGGCCCAAGGCCCAAGGCTTTCAGAGGACCTCTTCCTAGAGTGACCAGACATCACCTGTGCTAGCCCCGTGCGTGAAGGGGGCTTAGGGTGCAAATCCCTGCACTTGTATGCTGCGTACACTTTTTTCACTTTTGTGCCCTTATCTAAAGATAATGCATCAAAGAGTGATAAATAAAAAGTTGACTTTCTGCTTTGTTAGACAGGTTCACAAAGGTATTTACACACCTGAAATAAATTTAGTTAGAAAAAATACCTCCAGTATTAAGTAAAGTAAAGTTACATTTGTTATGTGAATGTACACATATAGATTAATATTGCATGTCAGCACACCTGCTCACACCAGCGATGTGTAAGTGATCCTGGCAAGAATGCTCTTTATGGGTATTCACAACCTTTTGACATGCAGATTTGTATCCTGGAGAAGGTCAAGTATTTCCTGCAGTCAAGCACAAGAGTAAAACACTTTTCAGGGTGAGAATGGGGCATTAATATCATTATAGGTGTTGCAGGTAAGAAAAGGCGGTTTTTGGAAAAAAGTTCCCTCATAGAGAATACAAAAATGAAAAAAATAACAGGTGCAATAATTCAGCTTTTGCTTTTTCGTTATTAATTCACAATGTGACACCTGCCACTGTTATAAATGTGTAAACAATTACACGAGAGGCCTTTCCTGGGAAAGCTGAGACAGTTTCTTCTTGCGAGGTGTACATTTGAAATTTTTTGCAAATCCTTACAAATTAATACCAGCATCATCATCTATATTGCGAATCGTGCCCAGCATGTCTGCTTCGTAAAACAGTGTGTACTGTCATTGTGTGTTGTACGTCTAGTGAAGTAATGTCTCAATGAAGTGAACATCACTGTGGTAACTGAGTGATGACAGTATCTGGCGGCTGTTGTTTGGAATTATGTCACGGTGTGACGTATGCTTCTGGGACTGATGTCACGTTGTGACGTCTGCGTCTTGAAATGATGTCATTGTTTGACATCTGGCTCTATGGAGGATATCACACTCTAATGCGAGTACCTGCTGCAATCTCTGAATTTCTGACCTCGTATTTCTGAAGTGATGTTTCAAACCGACGTCAGTTTTTCTTAATGATGTCACCAGGGCCTTTAGTGATGCCACATCACCCCATGATCTCCTCCTCAGATTCCCTCACTACCACCCTTCAAAAGTGCCTCTTATCCCTCCATAGCCCCTCTCTCACATACATTTCGTTTGTTTTAAAGTGCTGGTAAAGACTGGCTTTACTAATACACTCAGCTAGCCACATAAAATATAGATCTGTTCTTTTCAGCAGGCACATGAACCTTCTGCGCTACTTTATGGCGAGTCAAACCAGCCACTAGACAAAACTCCAGCTCTCTCTCCAGCAGGAACATTAATCACATGAGTTATCTTGAAAAAATTTTTGCTGCCTGAAAGCTGGACACGCAAAGAACTCTGCAGCAGGTGATTGTAAATCGTAAGTTATTGCTAACCACAGCGCCCGCCTGAGGTCATTGCCCCCCTCCAGATCGCATCCCCGTGCTGCTGCGCCACTTGCACCCCCCCTAAAGCCGGTCTTGAATATCACACTGCACAGTCAAGATCCTGCAGTGCGGTCATCAATGAGAACATGGGTAGCCGGGGAGAAGAAGCAAATTCCAATATGAGGTAAAACTGTTAATGTGAATCTAAACACTTTAGCAAAAGTTAAAATAAAATAAAACAAATCAAGGAACAAAAATTAATAATAGTTGAAAGGAACACTGAGGCCTTTTCCTAAGGCTTAAGGTATATTCTGCACAAGCAAGACTGCTCCCCTTAGGTGTCTGGGGGGTTTGGTGCATTCTGCCTCTGGTTCATGGCTTGGTAACTGATGTGAAAATGGGCAGTATTTTAATTACTTCTTTACGCTCCTGCACGTTGGAGTGAATATCAGCTTGACCTCTCAGTGACCTCAGGAATTGTGGGAGGGGTCTTGGATGAGGTCAGATTCAGGCTCTTTCATGTGTGGCAGGAACCCTGGCAGCCATTTTTCAGGAAGTTGATGGTGAAGCTCCCGGCGCAACACGATGTGGTGCAATGCTCCATGTTATTAGTAAAGCTGTGATGTCATTTTGCAATGGACAAAAAGTGTGCCATGGATGACCTGCATGGATGGAGCTGCACTGGCAGTGTAGGGGGAGGGTCTCTCTCAGAAAACCAGACTTCACTAGGACATAGGCTTTCACTAGTTTTGCAAAGTGAAACTAGCAGTGCTCCAACTCTACCAAACTCGCGTCCCATCTTCCACACTTATAGATGGGGGAACCACAGGTGTTACATTGGGAGTGCCTTAACCTGGAAGTGGAATAATTCCTTGACCTGGAAGTGTGTATTCCACTGGGCAGTCAAGTATCACTCTATTCAGCGCATGATGTTCTTCCCTAGTTTTTGCTGCCTCGGATCGCCATGTGATGCATGGTGCTCCCAGCATGGAACTCACCCAATCTCCCTGCCCACCATAAGGAGAAATCTGCCTGGACACTAGACCAGTGGTTCCCAACCTGTGGTCCGGGGACCCCTGGCAGTCCGCGAAGCCTTCTCAGGGGGTCCGCGAGAGCCTAGACAATTAAAAAATATTAACAAATATGGACAAATTAGGTCCCCGGCTTCCAGTAATGACTCTGGCGGGGGTCCCCGGATTCCCATGATGATTCAGTGGGGGTCCCTGGGTTCCATTATTGTTAAAGTGGGGGTCCACAGAAATCAAAAGGTTGGGAACCACTGCACTAGACCATTCATTGTTTGATTTTCAGGAACAATCCCTGGCTTTACTAGCTTGTGTTTAAAAAGTGAAAAACGTGTGCTTGGTGGGCACAACAAACATTGTACAATCTCGGCAAAGTTCACTACCTTCACTGCAGTTATCAATTTGAAAATTGCAACAAAGGCTTTTGAGATCTCCACCTGGGGGGTGCAGTTGAGGCTGGGCAGTGCTCTGCCAAGAAAGCAGAGACTAAAGATTACACTGCACAGCTGGCCTAGCAGACCGCCTTCCAAGCTCTAAAATCATGGCCATAACCATCGAGGGTGTCCATCGATGTCGCTAAGAATGCAAGTGGATATGAGGAAGGTAAGGCTACCAGCAGGGGTCCAGCTTGGTCTAAGTCAACAATCAGAATGACGTTAAAGTCGCGACCTATGATCATAAAGTCTGATGCAGCACTTAGTACGGCAGGAGTAAGGGGGGACAGCATGAATACGAGAGGGGAGGTGATGAATGCACAGAAGCAGTTGTGATGGAGAACCACAGGGAGATCCTTTAGCAAAATGTAGCATCCCTTAGGTGGGACAGAATGAGTACGAGAGTGGAGGAGATGAATGCACAGAAGCAATTGTGATGGAAGACCATAAGGAGATCCTTTAGCAATATGTAGCATCCCTTAGGTGGGACAGAATGAGTACGAGTGGAGGTGATGAATGCACAGAAGCAGTTGTGATGGAGAACCACAGGGAGATCCTTTAGGAATATGTAGCATCCCTTGGGTGGGACAAAATGAGTACGAGAGTGGAGGCGATGAATGCACAGAAGCAATTGTGATGGAAAACCATAAGGAGATCCTTTAGCAATATGTAGCATCCCTTAAGTGGGACAGAATGAGTACGAGAGTGGAGGTGATGAATGCACAGAAGCAATTGTGATGGAGAACCACAGGGAGATCCTTTAGCAACATGTAGCATCCCTTAGGTGGGACAGAATGAGAACGAGAGGGGAGGCGATGAATGCACAGAAGCCATTGTGATGGAAAACCATAAGGAGATCCTTTAGCAATATGTACCATCCCTTAGGTGGGACAGAATGAGTACGAGAGTGGAGGCGATGAATGCACAGAAGCAATTGTGATGGAAGACCATAAGGAGATCCTTTAGCAATATGTAGCATCCCTTAGGTGGGACAGAATGTGTACGAGAGTGGAGGCGATGAATGCACAGAAGCCATTGTGATGGAAAACCATAAGGAGATCCTTTAGCAATATGTACCATCCCTTAGGTGGGACAGAATGAGTACGAGAGTGGAGGCGATGAATGCACAGAAGCAATTGTGATGGAAGACCATAAGGAGATCCTTTAGCAATATGTAGCATCCCTTAGGTGGGACAGAATGAGTACGAGAGTGGAGGCGATGAATGCACAGAAGCAATTGTGATGGAAGACCATAAGGAGATCCTTTAGCAATATGTAGCATCCCTTAGGTGGGACAGAATGAGTATGAGAGTGGAGGCGATGAATGCACAGAAGAGATTGTGATGGAGAACCAGAAGAAGATCCTTTGGCAATATGTAGCATCCCTTTTTTTCTAAACAAGTACAGTCAACTACCAGTGGCATTTGGTGTCTAATCAGAATTGCCACCTTTTCTGGAGTCCTTCGGAATCTGGCACAATTTAGTTTCAAGCTGCCATATCGATGAGAACGTTTACAGTCTTTTCCGCTCAAGTGGTATTCTGGGAGTAGTAAACCGTAAGCTCCATATTGCATAGATTTCCTAAGAATAGCTCAATTTTAAAGGTTTTTAAGTAGACCATTAACATTCTATGATAGACATTCTAGCTGCTCTTAAAAGTAATCTGCATAGGTGGTAGTGGCCGTGCATTTCTGATAATGGTGTTGACAGACTCATGCCTGAATGGGGTGAGTAATAATGCATTGCAAGGTTTTAAGGAATAAGCAAACTTTAAACAAACTCAGCCTTCCACCCAATGCTTCACATGTGATTTATCTCTCAAAAGGAAAACTAAGACAAGTCCACCCTCCTAGGAAGAACTAACTAAAGACTATTGCCAGGTTTACTAAGTCATTGTGTTGTCCTTGCGTCACGCAAGGCGACGAAAGGCAAAGCAAGGGCATCAGTCAAATGTTTGAAGCTACCCAGTAGGCAGCTTGCGCCATATTTGGCCACGTGCGTCATGCAAGTACTGTGCTGCGTCGGCCTGTATGACACAACGATTAATGTATGCAAGGCGGGAGTTCCAAAGAAAATTGCAATGCAACAGTAATATAGCGGGATTTACAAAGATATTTCTGTGTGGGTCAGTGTCAAGCAGTGACACAGCGATATCATGCATCAGAATGGCACGTATGTCCAATGCAGGTGACACATAATGGTGTGATGGCACTAATATCAGTAGATGTCCCACCTAGCACAGTCAGGCAAGTTCTTTTCAGCCACAGAGGTAGATATACTGCAACTGGGTGTTGGTCAGTGTCAGCTACAGCTACAGTGAAGGAGGAAGGAGCGGATTTTCACATAACAAATCACCCTCATACATCTCAAGGAGTACGAGGAAATTAAGTTGTACAAACCCAAGAAGGGGAGTATACTGAAGTTGTTGGAGAAGATTGGCTAAAGTCTGTAACCAGCAACAGTGTGGTCTAATGCCATACCACTGCATGTGAAGAAGATGTCACTACTAAACATGTTGGACTCTGGATCCCTTTAGAATATATCTGCTATGTTAATGGGTAGATCTCATTTTGCCTTTTCTGCATTCCTCCCATTAGTGCTGGATGCTATCACCAAGCTAACTCCACAGTACCTGCGTTTTCCAAAACCCTGCCAAGAACTTGCCATTTAAGGATTTATGAGATTGCAGGTTTTATTCGTGTGTTGGGAGCAACTGATTGCATGCATGTGTAATTTGTGCCACCTGCAGCAACTGCACAAGTATATACAGATATAAAAAGCACAATTATTCAATCACTGTGCATGCAATTGTGGACTATAAAGGCACATTCACCAATGTGGCAGTCAAGTACCCAGGAACTGCCCACAATTCCTACATTTTCTATAATTATACCAAAAGGATGTGCTTCCAGAGTGGAAGATATGGAAATGGACTTCTGATTTGTAAGTCCTATGTCACAACTTAGAATTTATATGTGATTGTGAAATACAAATACTATTATCCAATTATAGACACAAGAATGTGTATCAGGTAGCCACTACAGGTGGTACCACACAAGTAGACTAACCAAGCGCTTACCAATGTGTGCATAGTTTATGTTACGGTTTGACAGTTGAATACTGTAAAAATTGATACAACGAAACAGTACCCAAATGTGTTGTTCATACATGACATTCTGTCAAACGTGTTATTTTTAGTAAACACTAAAAATAATGCATGCAACTTAGTCACATATTATGGTGTCACAGTTGTGGGTGTGTAATAGTAATTCTTACACACATACCAATCACAAACAAATTTCCTGTGTGTAATGTTAAACATGCTCCTACAGTTGTAGGTAATGTCTGCACACAAACAATTAAAAATGTAAGTCACAAATGTCTGAACATGACTGCAACTTACCCAACCACTTTAAGTGATTGTTAGTGTGGTCTGCATATGTTGCCACATATCCTGTATATAATATGAATCATATAAAAACAATACCAAAGACATGGTGGTGCTCCAGCATGAAGAAAAGTAAGCTTAGGAATGTGCTCCGCGGATATGTGGCCCAAATTGGTAAATAGGGTGTGTGTGTGTGTATATATATATATATATATATATATTTCTCAATAACCGTAAATAAAGGATTGTTTGAAGTGGTGTGATTTGCGGAATGCACATTCTACATAGGTGTCAGTCACTGAAACTATATGTCCTGTGTGTTTATTAATATTCCAGGACACTAATTAAAAGCTGTGTCTAAGACAGGATGAATATGCTGTCAATTTGTAGAGATGGGCAACATAGTTTAGCAGAATTGTGACACTTTGCTAGGAAAGGGCACCATAAGTAGATTGTGCTGGGGAAACAATATCCCATACAATCATTAGTGGCTAATTTTAATTCACGCATAGTACAATCATTCTACCACAGCCAACAATAAGTACAAGTGAATAAAAAATGTACATTTCTCCTACACTATAATTGAGGAAGCATGCTTATGTAAGTTGTGAACTACACCTAATATGTGTTTCTATCCCTCCCATCAGGTGACTTCTATATGATTTCGTGCACTGCATACACAACTAGGTCAACCACCCAACATTGCTCCCACACAGTGAGTACACTACAGAGAAACCATTTACACGCCGTATGGAGCCAGGACTACTTACTAGACCACAAAGGGGTCACCACTCAACATTGCAGTCACACAGTGAGTGTACTGCAGAGAAACCATACACATGCTGTATGGAACCAGGAGTACTCACTAGACCACAAAGGGGTAACTAACCAACATTGCAGTCACACAGTGAGTGGACTGGAGAGGAACAATACACACGCTGTATGGAGCCAGCACTACTCACTAGACCACAAAGGGGTCACAACACAACATTGCAGTCACACAGTGAGTTTACTGCAGAGAAACCATACACATGCTGTATGGAACCATGAGTACTCACTAGACCACAAAGGGGTAACTAACCAACATTGCAGTCACACAGTGAGTGGACTGGAGAGGAACAATATACACGCTGTATGGAGCCAGCACTACTCACTAGACCACAAAGGGGTCACAACTCAACATTGCAGTCACACAGTGAGTTTACTGCAGAGAAACCATACACATGCTGTATGGAACCAGGAGTACTCACTAGACCACAAAGGGGTAACTAACCAACATTGCACTCACACAGTGAGTGGACTGGAGAGGAACAATATACATGCTGTATGGAGCCGCGACTACTCACTAGACCACCAAGGGGTCACCAACCAACATTGCACTCACACAGTGAGTGTACAGCAGCATGGAAATCAAAAGCTAAAATTACATATTAATAACAATTGGCGCTGTGCCTCAGATTCCATGGGTGTCATTACTTCAGTTTGGTCACATTTTCAGTGGCCTGCTTTGTTAAATTTCAAACTGAATGCCTTACGTGTAATCCTTTGAGAGTCATTTTATCATCTATTTGAAGGAAGCAAGAGGTTATCCAGTGCTTAATTTCTAAATGAATGAGTGCTGATGCCCAAAGCTCTGATCAGAAGCCCACGCCTGTACAATTAAATGTGAGTGCATTGAATGCCAAAGCTATTTAGCCTTCAATTCACCTCAAGTCTCTTTAATCCAATCTCTGACTCTCCTTGCCCCTTTACCTCACTCTTGCAGGTTCCCGCTTTCTCCCTTTGTGATGGTTTCTCTGTCTTTTTTTCCATCATCTTTCTGATCTGTGTATTTTTCCTTGTGTTGGTATCAATTATTGTCCAAAGAAAACAATAAGAAAACAACCCCCCAAATGAGTGTAGGTGGCCCCCAATCGGCAAGCACTGGCTCAAATTAAGCATTGAGGCTATGTTCCTCTAATAAGACTCATTTCAGAAATGAGCTCTTTTTCTGCAGTGCTGTGGTCTGGATCAACATTTCCAAAGCCTAAATATGACTCTTTTTTCTAACAGTATAATCCTGGAAATATTTGTAGCACCTTGACAAATAACAAACAAGCCACTTAGGTATGGTACTCTAGCAGGGTTTTATGGCCAGTGTTTTAATAAAATCATAAATAAAGCCATAATTTCATTCTTTAAAATACTAACTTTCAGACACATTTCGACCAAAAATCCTTCCGGAAGTATAAATTATAACCAAAACACAAATAATAATGGTTTATCTTCAAGAAAATCATATTGATGTTGTAGCAATGTTCCAAAAATGGTTAGTGAGTACAGTAAACCCAAACCCCAGTGGCCCTAACCTTCTCTCATTGTCCTTGATGGTGGCCATTCTCTAGGGCAGACTTTTATTCTTTTTCATATACCTACCAGGCCTTGGGCTTGTCCTAAGGCTGGGTGATTTTTTTCCCCATCGGTGATAAACTGAAGCTAATCTTGGAGTGAGTTGTGATGGCCCACGTTCACTAAGCAAGGATGAATAACAAAGGCAAGAGGCAGATGCTGTCCTGCAGTGAACATCAAACCACTTTGAAACTGCCCACACACCCATCCAATCAGTCCTCGCAGAGTCTATGATGGGAGGTCAGGTACTCCAGTGACATACATATTTAACTAAAATATATTATACAAAAATGTAATCACACAGGATAATCGGATAATAATCGGATAATCTACTGTAAATGGAATATTATGTAGGATATAAAGTTTATGCCAGACAATATTTCTGCAGAGGGTATTCTGACATACATTTTAATGAGATGGGTGGAGAGAAATGTTGAATAGGCAGCCATTCAAGCCGGTGACTGCATGAAACAGTAGGCTGCTTCAGTAATTATGAGCATCTGCCTGGAGCCAATCAGAATGGAGCTCGGTGGTTGCACTCTTCCAGTTGGCTGATGGCAGCCCATTCACAACAGCGATGGACATGTAAACAGGGCTCTTTTATACTTCACACTTAATGGGCCACTTCAGAACAAGAGATTTTCCTGTGTTCGTGGAAGGAATCCAGCCTTGTTCCTAATTGGCCTTTGATGCAAGTTTGTTGCATTCTTTGCAGGCGCCATTTTCCATTGTGTAAGGTTGTATTCTGGCTCCGTGAAACTTCTGCCTTTGAAGCTCTCTCTGCTCTTTCCATCCAACTAACCTTGAAGTTTTTTCGAGTGAATATCTTTTGAAAGGAAGAATTGATTTTTTATTCACAGGACTGAACTGTCATCACTGTCAGCCTGTTCTTTATCCTCAGGCACTGTGCAGCTCATCTAGGTGACACGTCTTTGTCTGAGCCGCGTCAGGTCCCTCGGAGGCAGATGACATCACTGCTTCAAGCTCTGGGCTGCACTTTTTGTGGCTGCTGCTGGAAGTAGGGGTGTGGAGGGTGCACCCTGAAGTGAACATGCTGGAGTCCTGCAGGTGAACGAGCAATAAAAATGCCTTTAAATTTTGTTTTTATCTTGTCACATTTGCTATGTGTTCAAAGGCAGAGGTCAAAGGCTATACCTTCTGACAAATGAGGGGCAGAGTTAGAGGGTGATGGGGAGGGAATCACTGAAGAGCCCCAATAAAGATTGTAGTATCCTAGTGCACTGAAAGGTCATCATTTACTACGCTTTAAAAACGAATACACTTGGATATATGATGAAAAATGTGCTGTAGAATGCACAGTTTTGCCATTTGTTTCTAAGTTTTCTTGGGTAGAGAACCCCCTCAGCCCATCCCTCATTGAAGTGATCAGGCTCTCTTGCCAGGCATGCTATGGGGGCTGGTCTGACAACATTTGCCAGGGCTGCTTCGTGTTCCCTGTGTGGCTCTGCAAATAGCTGCTTATTGTTTGAACATGGAAACTTGTCTTTACTTTTCTTTGTCTGGCTTCAAATTAAGAGAATTTTGTAAAGTGAGCTATCTGACAATCTTGCTTGGGTACAGGAAGTGTGAAAGGAAAGGCTGTAGGATGTCAGTATTTTTCTAACAACAACAACAACATTTAAATACCTGTGAAAGAACTTTACAAATTATTCAAAACATATCAGCAGTTAGGAAAGCACAAGGAAGCCGAAATTTGTAATTCTGAAGTGTGTCAGAGACAAAGTTGTTAATAGGATCCAAACAAATCAAGACAATTTATTTGGTGACGAGCCAAAGATAAACATGTGCTGAAACCTGATTGGCAAGCATTATCTTTTGTGCACTATATATTTTTAAAAGTAAAGATGTATGTCAGTGGAAATCTTGTTGCCATTTCAATTTAAGGCTTATTGTCTATAAATAACAGTGCGCTACCAATCCATGTTCTATTAATATAGTTGAGACAATGTGCTCCAAAGTGGACCACTGGTACATACCATACCCCTACCACTCTCCTGATAAATTGGCATGGCTCAGTTGCCACACTTGTGTTCTTTTATACTTGGATTTTTCACAATCTTTATGACTTCAATGTTGTAACAATGATGGCAGCACCCCTCCTCTGAAAATTGTTGCAGCACCACTGGTCTGGACAGACATCAACCCTGCCTCATCTTTATAATGAATTATGCAGCTCGGCCTTCACCTCCCTGAGACATCAATTATTGAACCCCCATGAGATGGAGTTTATCACTCATAAGGTCTCAGATATGAGGCCCTAGCGGCACACCACGCCACCGGAGCAGCATTTTTTTGTCGCTCCAGTTGTGGAGTGTGCCGACCCATATTTACAAGGCCACACAAAGCACCTTGCGTGGCTTTTCATGTCCTTGTAAATATGACCCCTTTTCACACATACCTCTGCGTGAAAGGGGGGTTCCATGGGTGGTGCTGTGGGTGTACCCACACAACACCCATGGAACCTGATGGAATCTGATGCATTCCCAGATTTACAAGGCTGAGAATTCCTACACCTGGCATTAAAATGGTGCAAGAGAGAGAAATAACATTATTTCTCCCCATTTTATTTATCTTTCTATGTGTGGAGAGGATACCGCCATAAATGATTTTTTATGTGCAGGAAGATGTCCCTTTCTGCACATAAACAATCACCCCTGCAACACAGGCACCCTTGCACCATGGCACAAGGGTGCCTGCGTTGGTTCTAGGCAGCAGTTTGTGCGCCAGCACTGAGGAAAGTTCAGGGATGCGTCATATTTCTGTAAATACGATGTATCCCTGCACTTTCCAAATAACGCAGCCCGGCGCAGCAAGCAGGCTTGCAACGTCACGCTACATCATTTCTTTGTAAATGAATTGAAGCCCTTAGTGAGAATGGAGGATATGACACGAAGGCAGAGGGCAATCTAGGCTTGGGGACTCACAGAGAACAAGGCAATGGAGAATGCCCTTTGGGGCTAAAGTGTGGTGGCCTTCAGTTCTCCCAGAAGAAGATGGAGAAGTGATGGCTGGATGAAGACATGTCGCAAAAAGTCCAAGAATGCAAATAATGCAGTTTAAGGTCATGCAAGGACACCTGAAATAAATGTATATATACATGTATGTAATTTCCTGAGTTCAATTTAGTTGTGACATAACTGCTCATCTGTAGTAAAATATAATGTCTTTACTCATCTGTAACACTGAGCATGTTTCCTGTAAATATTGATGTCAATTATGCATCTGAAGTATACTGATACTGTGAAGTACAGTATTTACTGCCTGCACAGCAGAGTTTTGCTGCTTGGAATGCACATAACACAATGTTGTGAAATTCACCATTCAACAATGTTGGAGCCCCTCTCAGACACAGAGCTCCCCCCACCCCACGTAGTCAGCTCCCTATTCTGTTTGGCCTTTTCCATTATTTCCAGATTCCCTTCTTCATATGGGGTAATGAGACCCACGCCACCAGCCACAGTCCTAAAATATGTGGGACAATAGAACTCTGAGAAGGCACTTTCCAGTGGCTCTTCAAGGGAATTAGAACAGGAAGTCACCCTACATGTTCTGGAAGGAGCTATGAGGGCAAGTATGTCAAAGTCAGTCCAACTGGTAGCTACAACAGTGTGCAGGGTATTCGGACAAAACAATCACAAACAAGCAAATGTCAGCCAGCTTATTGGGGGTGAGGGGGACAGGAGAGGGGTCTGGAAAGGTTTCCCCTTCGTAAGTCCAAAATGAGTTTGATCACTTGAAGACCTGTCCCTTCTTGAGGGTCAGGCTGTAAGGATGCATCCTAAGCGGGGCTTTATCTGCATGATCAAGTCCAGAACGAGTTCACACATACCAGTATGGGGCCTTCTCTGTAGGAGCCCGTCACATCGCCGATTACCATGCTGGGGCTGCTGTACATTAAAGGCACACCCCCCAAGCTGAACAGGTGGCAGCCTGGCCTAATCCAGGCCGCGCCTCCGACCTTGATGCAAACAGTGACAGCGCTGCCAGCAGACTGACCCCCAGAACAAGGCTCTCCTTGGGTCTCTATAGACCCCCACACAATCTGGACGGGTCAGTTTATGACACACTCAGGACGCCCTTCTGGCAGCTCTGGAAACTCCAGGCCCAGCTGTCCATCCTGGACACACAGCACAGTCACCATTTTATGTTTTAGACTGAAGCCTACCAAACAGCACAGCTGTCTGTTTTGCTGTTAACATCTTGGGGACATTTGTAAAACTTCCATGAGAATGAATTCAGACCATTGCTTACCAATGTGACTTGCAATTCAAATTTGCTTGCTTTCTATTTGCTGGCTCTATTTGTTTTAGACTGTCCAGCTTGAGTATGTCCCTTCTGTTGTCCAAGCCCTATTTAATGTATTATTCCACCAGTGTTTGATTTCTGTAAACAGGCCTTTAAATCTTGTTCTTATCCTGTCACATTTGCTATGCATGCAAAGACAGAGGTCAAATGTCAGGCTCTGTCTTCAAGAGAACTTGGTGTTTACTTTTCTTTCACTGACTTCAAAGTGATAGGATTTATGTGACAATCATTCTGGCTGCTACTGGTGTGCTTGAGGAAGGCTCTACAATGTTATTTTTACTAGCACACAACAAAATGTAAATGTCTGTAAATGAAATGTACAAATATTTCAGAACATATCAGAATTAAAAAATCCCAAATAATGCACATTTTTTGGTAACTCTGAAACATGGTGGAAACAAATATTTTAATATGATCAAAACAATTCACTACACTAAGTGATGACATTTGGACACATTATTGTTCATGCTGTGTGTATTTTTATCATCAAAACTGTATGTCTGTGCAAATGTAATTATAATTTCAATTGAAGATGTATTATCTGTAATGGCAGTACAATACTACACCATGCATACTTCACTTTACCCCACTCCACTCTACTCTGACTCACTCTACACCACTGCAGTCTACTCTGCACCACTCCAAACTATGCCACTCCACACTGCAACTTCACTCTACACCTCTGTTCTCTACCGCACTCTACTCTATGCCAATGCACACTACCTCATACTGCTCTACTATGTACCACTGCACTCTTCGCTACTACACTCTACACCACTCCAGTCTGTGCCACTCCACTCTTTGTCACTCTGTTCTGAAAAACTGAACTCTATGCCACTGCACTCTATGACAATGCACTCTACTCTGTACTGCAGTACTCTACACCAGTGCACTCGATGCCAGTTCACTGTATGCCACTCTAATCTACTCTGCACTCTATGCCGCTCTACTCTTCACCACTGTACTCTGCTGTGCATCACTCCACTTTACACTGCCCTCTACTCTGCAACACCTCACTGTACACCAATGCACTGCACACCACTTTACTCAAAAACAATGCACTCCACACTACTGCACTTTATGCCAATCTTCACTGCACCGCTGCACTCTATGCCACTATATTGTACTCTGCAACACTTTAAGCCACTTCACTATACACCATTGTACTCTACATCACTGTACTCCACACCACTCTTTTCTGCTTTGCATCACTGTACCCTATGCCACTGCTCTCTACGATACTCTACTCTGCACCACTCTACACCACTGCACTCCACACTAATGCACTCTACACCACTCTGCTATACACCACTGTGCTCTACAGCAGTCTACTCTGCAACACTGCACTCTCTGCCACTAAACTCTGCATCACTCTACTCTATGCCACTGTACTCTGTGCTACTGCACTCAATGCCACCACACTCTACTCTTCGCCACTCTATGCCACTCTACGCTAATACACTCTACACCACTACACTCAACACCACTACAAACTACACCAGTTTAATCTGCTGTACACCACTGCACTCTATGACACTGCACTATATGCCTCTCTACTCCACTCTGTACCACTCTACTCTATTCCTGTGTACTCTACCCCACTCTACTATGCACCACTGCACTCTAAAACTCCAGATTAGGCCACTCCACTCTACTATGTACAACTCAAGTCTATGTCACTTCACTCTATGGCACTCTATTCTGCAACATTTTACTCTATGCCACTGGATTCTACACCACAACTCAATGCCACTGGATTGTACGCCACTAAAATCTAAGCTGTGCCACGCTATGCTTCTCCACTCTGCACTGCCCTAATCTACATCACTGTTCTCTACGCCACTCTGCTCTAAACCACTGCACTTTATACCACTGTACTTAATACCACTTTTCTCAAAGCCAATGCACTTTACGTCAACTACTGGGCATCAGTGCACTCAATGCCACTATATTTTACTTTGCAATACTCTCTGCCACTCCACTTTATGCTGCTGCATGCTATGCCACTCTACATTATAGCGTTCTATGTCAGTGTACTCTACAACACTACTTTTCTACTCTGCATGACCCTACTCTATGCCAGGCGCTTTATACTACTGTACTCTGCACAACAGCACTCTCCACCACTGCTTGCTATACAGCATGCTATTGTTCACCACTCATCTCTATGTATCACTAGTGCACTCTTCACCAACGGACTCTACTCTATGCCACTCGACTTTACAACACTCTACTCCACTGTATGCCATTTCCCTCCACTGCACTACTCAACTCTATGCCACTCCACTCTATGTCAATCTACTCCACTCTATGCCACTCTACTCTACAATACTCTACTCCACTCTACGCAACACCCTCTGCACCACTCCGCTCTGCTCTCCACCACTCCAGAACACTTTATGCAACTCCACACTACAACACTCTACTCCACTCTGACAATCTACTGCACTCAACTCTACACCACTCCACAAAACTCTACTCCTTTCATGACACTCCACAAAACTCTACACCACTTCACGCCACTCCATGCCACTCCACGCCACTCCACTCCATGCCACTCAACTCTTCTTTACACCATTCCATGCCACTTTATAAAACTCCACTTTATGGCACTTCACTTCACTTCTGTCTCCTTTACCCCACTAACATTTAGCCATGCTGAACATCAGCCACGCTGTTGTACAACATGGCTAAAAATATTGGCAAAGACAATAGCTCCTGTATGGTGAGACCTATTATCTATGCCAGTGGTTGTCTAAATTGCTGTTTTGTACGGGCGCAGGCGAGAATAAAGACAAAGAGGGCTCAGTGAGGTCACCCAGGCTAATAAACCTCCTGCCCCTTCATGCCAAAGACCACCCTGTGCACAGGTGGTCCAGGCCACTCCTCCCTCGCCTCAGAATTCTCTCAGACATATTTGCTAAATTCACTTCACTAAACACAAATGTGGAATGTAGGTTGGCCTTTACGGTGAATGCAGTGGTAGATGCACCCTTCAGGACCTTCTAACATTTCATACATTTCGCACGTGGGAACGTGGTCCAATTCCCATCTGGATTCAGAATCTAATAGGTCCCAAACATGCAGATTTGTCTGATTTTATTTTCTCACTGACTCAAAAATTAATTTACAGTGCCATAATTTGAGAGGCAAAGGGTGGCAAGGAGTCTGTTCTGGCTAGGATGAACAGACAGTCCTTGTTTTCAGAGGCCTAACCCGGCATCCTGACACTTTTGTTAATTTGAAATACATGGCCCAGTTTTTAGGAAAAATATCAACTCGCCCTGCAAAGCAGAACTGAAAAGTGTGTTTGGCGCCTTCTAAGTATGACATTTTCTTTCATGTAGCACAGGTGAGCAGCAGAGGGGAGAGAGAGTGAGGAGAAGGGCAGGAGTGGGGTCATTCTACAGCTAATGTTATATAAACATACCCTTGAAAATGTGTCATAGGATGAAAAATTAGTTTTTGCAGTTTGACAGCACCCACTTGCTGAAAGTGGAGTCTTTGCTTTTGCTTGGTGGGAGCTGTCAGCTCCCGCCAGGCAAAAGCAAACAGCTATCTCCCAAGGGTGGGCACCTTGTGAGGTAGCAGGAGCTGGCCTTGTGGGGTGAGGGGGCCCCCAGGGCCATGTATGGCTCCGGGACTCCACTCCTTATATTCCATTTATATTGCCCCAGGGAGGTGGCAGTTCCCGGGATTCAGGGACCACATGGCCATCCTGCATACTTAGTTAGTAATTGCCCCATTAAAGGTGGTGGCCTCAGGGGCGCAGGGAGTGCTGCACGGCCCGACCGGAAGAATTAGTAAGTCTTTTGCCCCAGGAAGGTGGTGGTTCCTGGGGCACTGGTGGTGCCATGTGGCCCGCCGCATACTTTGTTAGTATATTGCCCCAGGGAGGTGACGATTCCTGGGTCACGGGGTGCATGCGGTCCCTGCACACTTTGTTAGTATACTGCCCCAGGGAGGTTGTGGCCCCTGCATACTTAATATGCATATTGCACCGGGGAAGTGATGGTTCCCGGGATGTAGGGGTGCCACACGTCCCCCACATACTTAGTATGTATATTTACCTGAGGAGTTGGCGGTCCCCAGGGCATGGGGTTGCAGCGCCACCACCCGCATACTTAGTATCTATATTGACCTGGGGAGGTGGTGGTCCATGGGCTGCAGGGGGGCCGCACAGACCCCCAGATACTTAATATGTATATTGCCCCAGGGAGATAGCAGTACCCAGAGTGCGGGGGTGCTGCGCAGCCCCATGCATACTTAGTTTGTATATCACTCCAAGGAGGCTTGGTCCCCGGGGCACGTGGTGTGCCCCGTGCCCCCCTATACTTTGTTAGTATATTGCCCTCGGGAGGTTGCGGTCCTCAGGGCTCAAGGGTTGCAGCCCTCCACATACTTTGTTAATATATTGCCCCAGAGAGGTGGCGGTTGCTGGGGCGGGGTGGGTGCTGCATGCCCCCCCACATACTTAGTATCTGTATTGCCCCGGGAGGTGGCAGTCCCCAGGGCGGAGGGGGTGCCGCACAGCCCCCTGCATACTAAGTATGTATATTGCCCCAAGGAGATGGTGGTTTCCTTGGGGCAGGGTGTGCCACACAGTCCCTGCACATACTTTGTTAGTATGTGCAGGGACTGTGTGGCAAGGGGCCATGCAGCCCCCCGTATACATAATAAGCATAACCCTGGGGAGGTGGCGGTCCCCGGCGCTTCCGAAAGTCTTAGGAGGGGGGCCTCTTGCACCCCCCTACTATTTTAGCCCACAATGCACTATGGACTTGGCCCACCTGCCCCATGGTGGTTTCCATGGGGCAGGGGGTGCCACACAGTCCCTGCACATACTTTGTTAGTATGTGCAGGGACTGTGTGGCAGGGGGCCATGCAGCCCCCGTATACGTAATAAGCATAACCCTGGGGAGGTGGCGGTCCCCGGAGCTTCCAAAAGTCTTAGGAGGGGGGCCTTGTGCACCCCCCTACTATTTTAGCCCACAATGCCCTATGGACCTGGCCCACCTGGGGCAATTATTTCGAAATGTAGCAGACCACTTGGATCCAGAGGCAAATTTCTCAGTGACTTAAAAATATACTTTTAACCCTTAGTGGGGGCTCTAGGGGGAACACTTGGACCAAGGCTAGGGGCTTAGGAAATACATTCCCTACCCCTTTTTCTTTTTTTTTTCCTTTTTTTTAGGGAATCAGCTGAAGCAGAGTCCCAAAATGGCTGTCATTCCTTCTTGTTTGAAGTGTTAGCATCCAATCAGATCTCATCAGGCGATCTCCTAGGATCCATTGCCCTAGATATACAAATTTATTTTCCTTTTAACATCTGAAAAATTACTAAACAGATTTACACCAAATAAAAAAGGGTGATCTGTAGACCCAAAGCTACCTTTTGCTAAATTTGGTGTAATTCGTCCAGTGGTTCAGGATGCAGATGTGTCCAGAGAGTCTATGTGAATTAACATCAGAAACACACTTTTTTTGACTCCCCCTTTTTCTCAGCCCCCGCTTGATGATCACCCTGAATCTTTCTATGCACAACAAAATCCTTCTTCACACTTTTTCTTGAAAATTTGGTGAAGATTTGTGAAACGGTGTCAAAGATATAGCCAAGTCAAAAATGCTTATTCTATAGAAATTAGGACCTAGCTATAACTTACTACTGGCAACCGCTGAGTTTGCTGAAACTAGAACCTGGTTAGAACATGTTAGAAATGGGGTCCCTAGTTGGCAGAGGTATACACCTTTGTCCAAGTAGGGACCACAATCCTAGTCAGGGTAAGCCACACACAATTCAAATTCTCCTCTCCCCACCCTCTGGCAGCTTGGCACTGAGCAGTCAGGCTTAACTTAGAAGGCAATGTGTAAAGTATTTGTGCAATAAATCATACAGTAACACAGTGAAAATAACACAAAAATACACCACACAGGTTTAGAAAAATAGATAATATTTATTTGAATAAAATAAGGTCAAAACGATAAAGATTCAATAAGCACAAGTTGAAATATTACTTTTGCATGTTTAAATGTTAGTAATCAACAGTTGTCTCTTGATTACACAAAGTACCTGGTTTGCATCAAAAATAACACGCACGGAGACCGCAGAGGAGGAGATGTGTGAAAAAATAAGGAGTGGGTCGGATTTTCTGGAGCGGCACAGACGTTGTGTAGTTTCTTTCCACGATGCAAGGGGCTTGTGTCGTTTTTTGGCACGCAGTCATGGTTCCTCACTGCGATGTGGGGATCTTATTGGTGCCCAGGGGCAATGCGGGGAAATCCTGGGCATGATGGAAGAAGTCACAGGCATTTCGTCGATCCGGTAGGGCGATGTGTTGAATTTTCTGTTGCACAGCAGGCGCTGTGCCAATTTTCCACTTGGGGAATCGGCTGCGTCATTCCGGTTCGGCTGTGTGTTGTGCAGTGATTTTTCGTCACAGTCAGGCTGTGCGCTGTTTCCAGCAGGCTGTGCTCTGATTTTCAGCACACAAGGAGTTTCCTGAAGAGAAGAAGTCTTTTTGGCCATGAAACTTCAGAAAACAGGAGACAGGCTCAATCCAAGCCCTTGGAGAGCACTTCTCAGCAAAGTAAGAGGTCAGCAGGGAAGTAGCAGGACAGCAGTCTTACACAGCAAAGCAGTCCGGATTAGTCCTTTAGGCAGCCAGGCAGTTCCTCTTGACAGGTTGCAGATTCAGGTTCAGAAGTGTTTGAGTTGGTTGGGTCAGAGACCCAATTTATATACCCAAAAATGCCTTTCAAGTGGGGGAGACTCCAAAGAGTAGTTTGAAGTGCACACGTTCCCCTTTCAGTGCAGTTCTGTCTGCCAGGGTCCTAGTAGGGGATTTGGCAGTCCATTGTGTGAGGGCAGGCCACTAGCCTTTGAAATTTTAAGTGTCAGGCCCTCCACCCTTCTAGTCCAGGAAGACACATTCAATATGCAGGTGAGTGCACGTGTGACTGAGTGTCCTGTGTTTGTAGTTGTCTGGGTGAAATGCACAAGGGAGCTGTCAACAAGCTCAGCCCAGACATACATTGGAGACAGGCTGCAAGGCACAGATGGATTTTAAGTGCAGGGAAACGTCCACTTTGTAAAAGTGGCATTTTTTAAAAAGTAATATAAAATCCAACCTCACCAATAAGCAGGATTTTCCATTACCATTCTGACCGTACTAAATATGACCTGGTTTCCCCTTTCAGATCAGAATCTACCACTCAAAAAGTAGATGAGGGCAGTCCTAATGTTAGTCTATGAAAGGAGCAGGCCTCACAGTAGTGGACAACGAATTTTAGGGGTTTTCACTACGATGACATATGCAACACATAGGTACATGTCCTACTTTTTACCTACATTGCACCCTTCCCTATGGGTTACCTAGGGCCCACCTTAAGGGTGAGTTATATGTAGGAAAAGGGGAGTTTACGGTTGGGCAAGTACTTGTAAATGCCAGGTTGAAGTGGCAGGGAACCTGCACACACAGGCCTTGCAATGGCAGGCCTGAGACATGGGTAAGGGGCCACTTATGTGGGTGGCACAATCACTGCTGTAGGCTCACTAGTAGCATTTAATTTACAGGTCCTGGGCACTTGTAGTGCACTTTACTAGGGACTTACAAGTAAATAAAATATGCCAATTGAGTATGAGCCAATGTTACCATGTTTTAGGGCGAGAACACATGCACTTTAGCCCTGGTTAGCAGTGGTAGAGTGTCCAGAGTCATAAAGCCAGCAAATATGAGGCCAGAAAAAGAAGAGGAGGAAGGCAAAAAGGTTTTGGGGTGGCCCTTCAGAGATGCCATTTCCAACACCCCACTGCTAATTACCCAAGTTATTACACTTATGACATCTTCTATTACATCATTGACAATATCACTGTAACATTTGCAGTAAATTCATTGATGAGAAGACTGCACAAGCCTATGCAAGAACCGTGACAGGTCAGATATATACCTTGATCATTGTCAGCCTTCAGTCCTTCATCTATATCTGGCCTGTCCCGGTATTTGCCTCTCAAAATCTGGTCAACTTTCTGGCAGGCAGCTGAAGTTCTCATTTATGGCTGGCAGTACAAAATGGATGATTTTTCAGTTTGCCAATTACTTTTAGGCCCGTTAAGAAAATTGAAAGAGCCAAAAGTAAGTTGTGTAGTTTGAGAGTGCCAGCGTGTCTCAGAAAGGGGCGGGGCACAAGGAATAGCAGAGGCAATTGTATTATTTCTTAATATGTCATCTTTCGACTCCAAATTATGATGCAGGCTGTAGGCCAACCTCCTAGTCAAAGAAGAATAGGTACATCTAGGAGAAAAGGTCTAAGTTTAGTTATTTTTAGACATTGCTACAACCATTTAGCTGTGCAACTTCACTGCTGGTCTTTGCAAAGTACAAACACAGGCAGCAAAGTGCATCTGGGGCAGCTAAGGTGGTGCTGAGCTCACAGACCCTTTTCTAAAAACCATCTCTGCTAAAAGCACTGACTGCACTCACCACTTGATGTCCTTGCCCTTTAAAACAAGTCCCACCGCAATCAGTATCATTAGTGCCAAAATGAAGCACTGGTGCTGAGTTTAGAAAGGTATCCATTAGTTTCTGTGGCTTGAGAGCGCTAACAAGCTGAGGGCGTGCTTGGCAGTGCAAGTTCTCTGCAGAATGCAGTTGTTCTTTAAAACCACACTTTTACTTTTTTTCCTATAGAGTATTTTAGCTTTTTTTTAATGACAGATGTGGCAGATTTAAGAGCCCTTAGCACCTCTTTGCACTATATTAGCGTCATTTTGTTTTTGTTAATGTGGCTCAATGAGGCCAAAATCAAAAGCGCCAAATTTACAAAGTGGCACAAAGCATGCATTGCTCCACTTTGTAACTCTTTGCACTACATCATGCCTGCGCCACGTATAATGTATGTAAAGGGGACATTCCCCGTTGGGGTGGCAGAGAAAATGGCGCAAAGAAATCTGAGAGATTTCTTTGCGTCATTATTTTCAGCACTTTCAACGTCTGCTTACAGCAGGCGTCAAAAGGAGGCACAACATTGTTTACAATGGGCCTCAATGGGCTTTGGAGGATTAGCATCAATATTTTTTACACTAATCCTGCAAAGTTCCGAACTAGCGTCAATAATTTTGATACTAGTTCCCTAACTACCGCCTTGGTGAGCTGTATCTTAGATACGGCTCACATATGATAGCGTTACTGGGGCACTAAGGGGTGCAAGGAAAGTGGCGCTACACTGGGTGCAGCGCAACTTTCCTTAAATCAGGCCCTATTTACAGAGTTGACATTGAGTCATAAAAATCTGAAACAATCTGCTTATCTTTTAAGTGTGTTCTATTTGAGTTCTCTGGTACTTATTTTATCACTTTCTTCCATATTCTTGTATGTGTCCTGCCCTGTAGCATTTCTTCTTTACATGTTTCTGATTGGATGACTTGTATCCTTCCACTGCTGATCTGAGGGGATTACTTTTTAAATTCTCTTTCCGCATTCCACAGCAGGTCGCCCCTGTGCTCACTATCTCTCCATCTCATCCCCCACTCATACATTGCTTCTGCTGCCCCTCACCACTCCCACACCCACTTCATCATTTCTTATATTGCTACAAGGTAGGCACAAGTTTGCATTACTTATTTATATGTATACAGCTGGCTCTGGTGTGAACAATAACTGGAACCTACGTCTGTGCAGGTTCTGCTTTGTGTAGAAGCTTCTAAGTGGCTCAGTATATGGTGCATAATAGGCTTATACTGAGGGAGTGAAGGTTTACACTTCCAAAATGCAGTGTTAGTTTACATGTCTTTACGTCCATGTATGAGGAAGAGGCCCAGTGCTTAATTTGTGCTTGTTGTTTCTGGTGCTGAGCACCAGCACTTATTTTTGAGGGCCACCACTTATTCCCTGCCTCAAGCATTTACTGCGAGCAAAAGACACATATGGGAAAGACGGAGGAAGAGCAAAATGAAAAAGCGTCACAATGGGAGAAAGCAGAAAACTGCAAGAGTGAGCTGAAGGGACAGAGAGTGGCTGTAAATGAATTGAAGAGGCTCGGAGATGGCTTCAGGATCAGGCTACCCCAGTATTCCGCGTTTGCAGATTTAATAGCAGCAGCCGCTGTTTCAAAGGAGAGCTTTGAGCACTGGCACGTCTTTATTTACAAATTAAGCACTGAAGAGGCCTAGTTGAGAAGCCTAGACCAGGTCAGAAAGAAACTGACTCTAGAGTGGGAGGATTTCTAGAGAATAGTTCAGCAAAGTGGCGCAGGCAGTCTCTGTGAGAAACCGGGTTCAGGGGGTTGAAACCCTGCTCAAGTAGCAACCACAACAGAAGAGGTTTCGATTAGGGGTTAGGGGCACCACCCACACACCTATTTGACAACCCCATTATCATTTTAAATATAACTCCGACAGACAATCAAAAGTAATGATAAAGGTCTGGCTGCCTGAGCCTTGCTCGTAGTAATGACTAGACAACCAGGCCCTTCCTGAATTTTCAGTGCACAGGGCTTCCTGCACATAAACAATCATTCCCTTCAATGCAGACACCCTTGTACTATGGTGTAAGGATGCCTACATCGGCAGCTAAATTTAGCACTAGAACTAGGGGAAACACAGGGGTGCACTGTATTTGTGTAAATACAGCACATCCCTCCATTTCAGAAGTGATGCAGCGCAGCACTGCCAGTTTCGGCACAGCGCCGCGCTGCACCACTTCTTTGTACATATGCCCCTTAAGGCTACGTTTACAAGCCCCAAGCTGCAGCAGAAGCAAGTGCCTTGCTGCGCCACCCTGTGCCACCAGAAAGAGCAGAAATGAGCAGCATCTACCAGATATGTTGCATTTCTGCCCTCTCCCCCTGCACTGGTGCACAAATTGCTGGTGCAAGTGTGCTTGCGTTGTAGGGATAATTGTTTTAGTGCAGGAAGGCACACTTTCATGCACAAAAGCATCTATTGATGCAGCACACAGAAAGAGGAAAAACCAGGAAAAATCATGAACACCATCCACTCCGGCTCAACATCCGACCCCTGCCCTCACCCATCCTCAAAAAATCAAGCTCCGTCATTGCACCCCAACTCCGGAAGATCATCAACAGTTCCTTTGAATCCGCCACCTTCCCAAAGAGCTGGAAACACGC
Organism: Pleurodeles waltl; assembly: GCF_031143425.1. Taxonomy (NCBI): domain Eukaryota; kingdom Metazoa; phylum Chordata; class Amphibia; order Caudata; family Salamandridae; genus Pleurodeles; species Pleurodeles waltl. Next base: position 999,972,126 of record NC_090450.1, on the reverse strand, counting down.
CGAGATCAACGCCCTTTTCAAGAATCTGAAGGTGGACCGAAAGGACTTCAAGAACTTCCGGCCCATCTCCCTCTTCCCCTTCCAGCCAAAAGTCATAGAGAAAATTGTCAACAAATAACTGACCCGTTTCCTCGAGGAGAACAGCACTCTGTAACCTTCCCAATCCGGATTCCGTAGCAACCACAGCACCAAAACTTCCCTCATCGCCGCCCCTGGCGACATCAGAACCATACTAGACAACGGCAAAACCGCAGCCCTCATCCTCTTGGACCTCTCAGCCACTTTCGACACCGTCTGCCACCACACCCTATGCACACGCCTCAGCAATGCAGGAATCCACGACAGAGCCCTGGACTGGATCACCTCCTTTCTCACCAGCAGAACTCAGAGAGTCCACCTCCCTCCATTCCGCTCTGAAGCCACCAAAATCATCTGCGGCGTACCCCCGGGTTTGTCCCTCAGCCCGACCCTCTTCAACGTCTACATGGCCTCGCTAACCACCTGATCCCACAACATCAACATCATCTCATACACCGATGACACCCAGCTGATTCTCTCCCTCACCAAGGACACCGCCAAGACCAACCTCCACAAAGAAATAAAGGCCATCGGCGAATGGATGAAGAACACCTGCATTAAACTGAATTCCAACAAGACCGAGGTCCTCATCTTCAGCTTCACCCCCTCCGCATGGAACGCCCCCTGGTGGCCTGCCACACTGGGAACCGCTCCGACACCCACCGACCACGCGTGCAACCTGGGATTCTTCCTGGACTCCTCACTATCTGTGACCCAGCAAGTCAACGTCATCTCCTCCTCCTGCTTCAACACTCTCCGAATGCTCCGAAAGATCTACAAATGGATCCCCAGGGAAACCAGAAGAACAGTCACCCAAGCCCTCGTAAGCAGCAAACTTGACTACGGCAATGCCCTCTACGCAGGAACTATGGCCAAACTCCAGAAAAAGCTGCACTGCATCCAGAACACCTCTGCATGCCTCATCTATGACATTGCCCGCCACTGCCACATCACAGGCCACCTGAGAGACCTGCATTGGCTCCCCGTCAACAAGAGAATCACCTTCAAACTCCTCACCCACGCTCACAAGGCATTGCACAACACCAGACCAGAATACCTCAACAGACAGCTCTACTTCTACACCCCGACCTGACAGCTCTGCCCGCCGACCTCGCCCTCACCATAGTCCCACGCTTTCACAGAACAATCACCGGCGGCAGATCATTCTCGCACCTCGCCGCCAAGAGGTGGAACACCCTTCCCACCCACCTACGTCAGGCCAAGGACCTCCTTACCTTCAGGAGACTTCTCAAGACTTGACTGTTCGAGCAGTAGCACCCCTCACGCCCCCCCCAGCGCCTTGAGACCCTCATGGTTGAGTAGTGCGCTTTACAAATTTCCTGATTGATTGAGGGAAAAATAAAGCTATTTCTCCCCATTGTGTCACCCTTAGGGCACCCCTGAGGAAGCGAAGGCTTTTGACGCATTCCCAGATTTAAGAAACCTTGTAAATCAGGGAATGCGTCAAAATCCATGGGTGCTGTGTGGGAACACCCACGAAACACCCATGGATACATCTCCCTGACATTAAGTAAGGCAATGAAGCGACTTGCTCTGCTTTGCCTTACTCCCTATCTACAAGGACATGTAAAGCCACTCAAAGTCGCTTTGCGTGACCTTGTAGATATGGATGTGCAGCCTGTGCCCCTGGTGCGTCACAAAAAGTGAATCACTGGTGGCGCAAGCCACTTGTAAATATGGGCCTTAGGGCCAGATATATCAAAAGATTTTGCATTTGCAAACGGTGCAAAATTGGTAAATTCCACCGTTTGCGAATGCAAAATCAGCTTTCACAGTGTATGAAAGGCATTTGCAGTGCAATATTAAGGAATCTCTAAATTAGCGATTACTTAAAATCGCAACAAGATTTTGCGAATCCCAGACTGCAATTCGCAAATAACGAATCGCAATTCAATGTATCAAGCATTCGCAAATTGCGATTAGTCGCAAAATGGGTTTTTGCATGTGCAATTTACCACTAATTGAAATCAGGTGGTAAACAGGTGCAACCTATATAAAGAGGCCCAGAATGCATCAGCCCTTTTCAACAATGGCTGCACTCTACATCATGGCGAGGAGGATGAGGATTCTGGCAGGTTTGAGGGGAGGCCGGAGGAGCGCATTTTTAGAGTGCTCATTACCCCATTTGATCACACAGAGGAGGAGATTTATGACAAGTACAGGTTGAGCTCTACCATTATACTTGACTTTCATAGCTTATTTACAAACCCTTCTGCAGCGACACACACACAGAGCCAATGCCATACCCACTCATGTGCAGGTATTATGCTCCTGCACCTCTTAGCCTCAGGAAGGTATCAAGGGGTCATAGCAGCAGCTGGAGGTGTATCTCAAATTGAGCTTTCACGCTTCTTTAATGCATTCCTAAATGCTATGTGAACAAACTTCATCTGCACATAAAATTCCCCAACACCCCACAGGATTTGCAAAAAACTAAATTTGACTTCTACCAGGAAGCCCAATTTCCACACCTCATTGGCTGCATTGATGGGACACATGTAGCAATCTGTCCACCATCTGCAACAGAGTACGTATATAGGAATAGGAAAATTACACATTCTATGAACATCCAGGTCATATGCAATGCCTCCAACATAATAACTGATCTTGTGGCCAGATACCCAGGTAGCACACATGATTCCTACATCTGGAATACACACTAGACTTCTTGCTGGGGAGGTTGATGAAGGATACCTACTTGGTAATGTAACAGTGAACAATGTTGCATAACGTATATGTGATGTCACAGATAAAAACTCATTTTACACTCCTGTCATTCTAGGAGACAGCGCATATGCAGTGCGGTCCTTCATCTTGACACCCTATCTCAATCCTGCCACACCAAGTGAATGGAGATACAATGTGGCACACAGGAGGATAGGTAGTGTAATTAAGAGGACCTTTGGCCTGCTGAAGAGTCATTTCCAATGCCTGCAGAAGAGTGGAGGCGCCCTGCAATACAGTCCGGAAACAACCTGCAAGATCGTGGCCACATGTGCAATGTTGCACAACATCGCAACAACAAGAGGCATACCAGTCGAACCCACAGAGCCTGACTCCGATGAGGATGACGACTCCTTGCCATCCCTTCACCCAGCAGACAGAACCAGAGCAGCAGACGGCAGGCAAAGACATGCTAAGATTACGCACAACTATTTCTGATGTAAGTAATGAGAACACCACGTCCACTTTAATTTTTTTCTGTAGGTATTACATTTATTGCCTTGACTTCAGGTAATATATGTGTGAAAAGGACATAAGTATACAAAAACCACAATCAGGTCCCAATGCATTGCTACATGATATGCAAGGCCCCTGTACTTCTCAACATTACTTTTTATGCCCACGCACTCCACTTGAATGCTCAGTGGTCTCAGTGGCACCTCTTGTTGCAGGCTCAGAGACAGAACTGTGTCTGGAACTGTGACACCTAGGATCTATCACAGGGGCTGTGACACTGCTGAGGCTAGAGAGCTCCTCACTATCCCCACCACCCAGATCGATGTTTACAGCACTCCGGGCTGTCTGCATTGTCTCCAATACATTGGTGACTTGCACCAATCTCCGTGCAATGTCCTGACTGCAATGTGCCATTTCCACTTGCATGCCCACAGCCCGTCATGACAGAAAAGCGGTTGTGTAAGTGAGCCGATTGACAGATCTGCTGAACCCATCCAACCTACCCATCAATTGGTGATGGCGCCTATGGTGGGTGACATGGTCCTGCTGCATTACAGTGCAGAGTTCCTTAATGGCATTTGTCATCTCCCTTACGTGTTCTGCTGTAGCTTGCTGTCCCTCATGCAGCTTGCACATGTTGTTATTGAGAGACACCAGTTTCCCGTGCATTGATCTCATGTTATGATCGAGAGACACCAACTGCCAGTGCATTGATCTCATGTGTTTACATTGCAGTCACTGCACTTTCAACATGGATGTCTCAAGACCATTGAACAGTGATGGCCCTCACTTTTCAGTTTTCTTTTTCTCCCTCCGGTGTCCTTGCCATTCCCATCAGTTGTCATTGTGTTTTCTGGTCCTGGCTGGCTCTCCTGGGTGCCTCCCTGGTGCTGTGCTGGGTCTCTCTGTCTGCTCCTGTGGCTCAGGCTTCTGGAAACAGCATGCACTGACTCACATCCTGTTTGTGATGTCATCAAGCTGCACCAGAATACAAAAATCGGAATTTGTGATTTCCAAATACCGATTTGCTATTTTACAGAATCGCTATTTGGTACTTGCTATTTGCAATTGTGAATTTTAAGAAATCGCAAAAAATTCTGCGACGGTGTTGTTACATCGCATTTTGCGAATCCCAGTTAGCGATTCGGAAAAAATCACTAGATGGTATTCGCAAAAGGGAACCTTCATACATCTGGCTCTTAGTTGAATTTTTTTTTAACTCTCCATCTTTCCAAGCTGAGGCTGGCACTTTCTTCTCCTGGGATGGGGACCAGAGGAAACAAAAGAAAAGACGCTATGGAGGAGGCCATTAGGTTCTCAGGGTAGGGCCGGCACTCGGGCATCGACTGCAAAGGGTTAAGAGGCCAAGGTTGAGATGGTCAAAGTGGGACAACAGATAGATGGAAAATGGTGACAGGAGCACCACTGAAATTGAAGAGAGGGTGTGAACATTTTGCAATGGCCGTGTGTTTTCCATATGACCACTTTACATATTTAGGGGGTCATCACAACATTGGCGGTAAAAGCCGCATACCGCCGTGCAGAAGACCGCCAACACACCACCGCAGCCGCGGAATTCCACCACAGCTATTATGACCCACATCTCGAAATCCGACAAAATTCAGACACCCACAGAAGTCCGTCACACCAAAGGTCAGTGATGAACTGGCGAAAACAAATCCTCCACCGTCACGCCAACAGAAATACGCCCACGCTATCACGACACACGAATCCACGCAGCAGTCTTTCACCCGCAGTATTCCATTGGCGGTACACATCGCCGCGCTCAAAATACACACACTTCTACAAAACACCACCACATTGGACAATTCGAAATACACACACTTGATACACTTACATACACCACTCCCACACACCCATTACAATATAAAACACACACCCACATCACCCGCAAACCCCTACGATCACTATTACAGAGAGAAGGCCAGAGAGAGACACCACCATACACAAATTAGCAGCCACAGGCACTCAATACCATCACCCACACAACTTCCACGCACAAAACACCACACACCACTACATATTACCACACTTATCACCATACACACCACCCCACACATCGCCTACACCACCCCACGGCACAGCAAAGACACCCCACGTTCTCGGAGGAGGAGCTCAGGGTCATGGTGGAGGAAATCGTCCGGGTAGAGCCACAGCTATTTGGAGCGCAGGTGCAGCACACCTCAATTGCAAGGAAGATGGAGCTATGGAGAAGAATAGTTGACAGGGTCAACGCAGTGGGACAACACCCAAGAAATTGGGACGACATCAGGAAGAGGTGGAAAAACCTACGGGGGAAGGTGCGTTCCGTGGTTTCCAGACACCACCTGGCGGTCTAGCGGACTAGCGGCGGACCCCCACCTCCTCACCCACAACTAACAACATGGGAGGAGCAGGTCTTGGCAATTCTGCATCCTGAGGGCCTCGCAGGAGTCAGTGGAGGAATGGACTCTGGTAAGTCAAACCTTTAACTACCATGTCCCCCACCCTACCTGCATGCTATCACATACCCCGACCCTCGCCCCCACCCCTATCACTCCAACTCCTCACAAATGTACCAATATCACAAACCACACATCCCAACACCAAGCCCTGCATGCAACAACAACGCATGGACATCCATCATTAAAGCATGCCCACTGCACATACCCAAACACCCCCCTAAACCAGCATCACACAAGCCCCCACACAGGAATGCAATCACTGGGGTACACGCTCACCCACCCACTGCACACCATGAGACACACAGATGCAATAATCATGCTTTTACACCCCTGCAGGACCACTACCCAATGTCACCAGACAGGAGGGTCCAGACATCTCCACCCCACCCACAGAAGAGGCCCACAGTGATGACAGCAGCTCTGTCAAACTGGATCTAGATGACCAGCCCGGACCATCGTGGGCCTCGGGACAGTCGGTTCCCCTCACACAGGCACAGGCCACCACAGACCTTCCTCCCTCTGGTAACACCAGCACAGCACCCACCCAGCGGGCCCATACCTCCGTCCCCAGGACACATCAACCAGCTGTGTGTCTACCACTACAGGGAACCCAGGATAACCCACCACCCCAACAACAACAGGGACCTGGGGGCAGTGGTAGTGGGCACACGGTCCAGGGAACGGAGGCCCAGGAACACAGGGGAACTGGGAGGGCTGCTGTGCGACAGGGGGTGGACAGGCCAAGGGAACCCACTCTCCACGAGGCCCTCTCCTCCATCATGGGAGCATACCACCACTCCCAGGAGACGATGGCAACGGTCCTGGCCAAGTTTCAGGAGACCCAGCGCATGCAGGAGGAACAGTATTTGGGGTTCAGGGAGGAACTCAGAACCATCAGCTCCGCCCTGGGCACCATCGTAGGGGTGCTGAAGGAAATACTCAACACCAGGAGGGACACTGTGGCACTCCAAGGGGACCCTGACACTAGCATGGACGATGACCTGCCCACCACCTCCGCCGGTGCTAGTGGACAGGAGGCACCGCCACAGGACCACCACACCAGCACCCCACCCCCTGGAGATGGAGAACCACTCCGCAAACGACCCCGGAGATCCAGGAACAAGACAGAGCACAATGCCAAGACCCCCGCCAAGAAATGAGACCACCCTGATTGTCAACCCACTGTCCCACTTTGACACCCTGTCCATATTGGAACTGGCCCAGCTCCACTTCCTATGCCCATATGGGCAATGCACCCATGAGACAAATAGACTGGACTCTGCCATGGACACTCCTCCGCCATCACCCCTCACCATTTAACTTCACCCTCCAATCTTTTGTATGTAAATAAACACACCTAAAGCACCAAAAGATCTGGAGTCTGTCTGTGATTTTGAAATAGTGTATTTGCAATGGCAGTGACAAAATGTCCAGGAATTAGTAATGTCAACATACCTATGTCACACAGTTCTAGTCCATGAGGAATCTAAGCAGATGACACACGTTGGCACCCACACCTGTGAAACCGTAAGGGAGAGTGACAACTCAGTGACCATACACTGGGTGAAATCGACAGACAGAATAGAGGTAGAAGTGTAAAAGTACATGTAGTAGGCAGGAATGTATTCTCACCTGTGTTTCACTGGAAATATTGCTGGTTGACTGAGTCCCTGTTGTCAATGTCTTCTTCCTCTGCTTCCTCCTCATCACTGTCCACAGGCTCCACAGCTGCCACAACACCGCCATCTGGACCATCCTCCTGCAGAAAAGGCACCTGTCGTCGCAAAGCCAAGTTGTGAAGCATACACCTTCTTTGGTGAGTAGAATAGGGATCCACCTGTCATATGGAGGCACCTAAACCTGGCCTTCAGGAGGCCGAAGGTGCGTTCAATCACCCTCCTATTCCGCCCATGGGCCTCATTGTAGCGTTCCTCTGCCCTGGTCCTGGGATTCCTCACTGGAGTCAGTAGCCATGACAGGTTGGGGTAACCAGAGTCACCTAATAACCACACCCGGTGCCTCTGTAGTTGATCCATCACATAAGGGATGCTGCTATTCCGCATGATGTAGGCATCATGCACTGAGCCAGGGAACATGGCATTCACATGGGAGATGTACTGGTCTGCCAAACATACCATCTGTACATTCATGGAATGATAACTCTTCCGGTTCCTGTACACCTGTTCACTCCTGTGGGAAGGGACCAAGGCCACATGGGTCCCATCAATGGCACCTATGATGTTGGGGATATGTCCAAGGGCATAGAAATCACCTTTCACTGTAGGCAAGTCCTCCACCTGAGGGAACACGATGTAGCTGCGCATGTGTTTCAGCAGGGCAGGCAACACTCTGGACAATACGTTGGAAAACATAGGCTGGGACATCCCTGATGCCATGGCCACAGTTGTTTGAAATGACCCGCTTGCAAGGAAATGGAGTACTGACAGCACCTGCACTTCAGAGGGGATGCCTTTGGGATGGCGGATTGCTGACATCAGCTCTGGCTCCAACTGGGTGCCCAGTTCCTGGATTGTGGCACGGTCAAACCTGTAGTTGATAATCAAATTTCTTTCCTCCATTGTCGACAGGTCCACCAGCGGTCGGTACACCGGAGGATTCCGCCATCTCCTCACATGTCCCAGCGGACGGTGCCTATGAAGGAAAACAGCGACCACAGGGTCATACAACTCAGAGGTATGTACCCACAGTCTATACAGAGCACGATTCATACACAAAATCTGGCCTGTATGTGTGTTTAGAGTAGGCCTAGGTATGTGTGACGCAGTTGGTAATTAGGCCATGTGGGCCCCTGAAATGGCGGCTGCCTGACCTCTAAAGTGGGACAATGGGATGTGAGGTAACTGCGCTGGCGTTGTACACCGTCGCAATAGGCGGTCGAAGACCGCTGCACAATGCTGCATTGGTTAACATTGGACCCTATGGGTCCCAGGAACCAATGACGATGTACGCCGGCGGTAATGGTACGCACCGCCGCGGACGTGACCGCAGTGGACGTGACCACTGTTGAATCACTCAATACCTGATCTTCGACAGGAGAGGACCTACACTGCAAGTGCTGCTGTGACCTCGGTTTGGAAGAGACAATGGCTCGTGCGTCTGGGGAAAGGGCCCCTGCCTTCACATCGGGGGGGTTGGAGAAGCTAGTCGACGGGGTCCTCCCCCAGTACACGCTACTCTACGGTCCTCCAGACCAACAGGTAAGTACACAGGGAGCATGTTGTATGGGCTATGCTTGTGTGGAGAGGGCTGGTTGTAAGAAGGAAGGGGGCAGAGTCCTGCGTGCATGAAAGACAGTGGGTGCATGTGCCACATGGCAAGGGTAGGGATTGGGGCCAGTCACTTTGACGGTGCAGTTGGTAATGACTTCTCCATTCAGATGACTTTGCGCGCAGTGGAGGTGTCTGGGTGGGGGAGGAGGGCTGTGGGTTTCCCTAGGCCAGGGTGAGTTCAGTAGGCTAGGCCCCTTCGTAAGGCATGGCCCTGTGGCCCCCCACCCCACCTCTGTAGAGTGCCAAGTACAGCTATTCATGCCCCTGTGTCATCTATGTGTGCAGATGTCGTCCATAGCCTTGTAGGCCATTTCCCAGGAATTGCACTGTAGAGCCCAAGTGCGCAGCGTAGTGCAGGGGGCTGCTGTGTCTGTCTTGTCCGCCAAACTGTAGCGGTAAGCCATGGACTCAACCTGTCTTTCTTCTGTTCCCCCACCCCCCTTTTTTTGCGGTCTCCCTGTTCTTGTGTGCATTCTTGTGTGCATTAGCATCATCAGGAGGAGGAGCAGTGGCACCGGCACCGGAGCCCGAGGGAGCTGCATCCCACATGGGCATGGAGGCCCACACTACGGACTCGGAATACACCAGTGGGAAGGAGGACGAGGGGAGCACCACGGTGGTCACAGGATCTGCAACCAGCGACACGGACTCGTCCTCCGATGGGAACTCCCTTGTGGTGGCGGCAACATCTGTGCCCCCCACTTCAACAGGTACAGCCGCCACCCCCCCTACCAGCACCGCCCTCCCAGCAGCCCCTCAGCCTTCGCCCCATTCCCGCTCACCCAGGAGGGTGGGCATCTCCTTCGCCCCAGGCACCTCAGCCCCTGCCCCTGTCTCCTCTACTGCCCTCAGTGAGGAGGCCATTGACCTCCTCAGGTCCCTCACTGTTGGGCAGTCTACCATTTTGAATGCCATCCAGGGTGTAGAAAGGGAGTTGCAACACACAAATGCATTCCTGGAGGGCATTCATTCTGGTCAGGCTGCCCTTCATCGAACCGTTCAAACTCTGGCCTCAGCACTGATGGCAGCAATTGTTCCTGTGTCTAGCCTCCCCCCTCCAACTTCCTCCACCCAGACCCAATCCCCTGTACCTCTGCCTATCCCAAGCACACCATCAGACCAGCCTGCATACACCTCACCACACAAGGGAAGCTCAGGCAAACATAAGCACCACACATCCCACAGGCACTCACGCAAGCATCACACACATACAGACACACCAACATCCACTGCCTCCACTGTGTCCCCCTCCTCCTCATCTCCCTCCTCCCTCCCAGTCTCGTCTACACTCACACCTGCATGCACTACCACTACAGCCACTACGTCCCGCACCAGCACACCCACCACCACACCCCACTCACGTGCACTCACCACCCCCACTACCATGCACACGTCCCCTGTGTCCTCTCCCAGTGTGTCTGTGACGCCCCCTCCCAAGATACATAAACGCAGCCACCCAACAGCCATCCACCTCACAACAGCCTCCAGCGCATGCACCTGCACCCAAATCCACAAAACGTACACCTCCTACAACCACCACCTCTTCCTCCACTCCCAAACCCCCTCCAGCTACCCGTCCCAGTGTCTCCAAACAACTTTTCCTGTCCACCCTTAACCTATTTCCCACCACCCCCCGTCCAACTCATAGGTCCCGTACTAGCACCTCAGCCATAAAATCACCGGGACCAGTGGTGCCTGTTGTGACAGGTATGTGGAGTGCACCGGCCACCAGGCCAGCCAGTGTATCACGGAGCCAGTGCACAGCCAGTCCCCCCCCCTGTGAAGCACCAGAAGTTGGCCAGTGCCCGGTGGGAGAGGGGGAAGACTCCAACCACCCACGCCGCTCACAGGGTTCCCGGGGGAGTGTGGACTCAGCTGTGACTCCTCCCAAGGTGGGGAAGGGCCAGAAGAAAGCCGCAAAGTCTGGGAGGAGCAGCACGGCGGAGAAGACCGCCTTCATCCCCCCTGCCCAGGTGGGCCCCGCCAGCCACAGCACCGCTGCCCAGGAGGGCCCCGCCAGTCACAGCCCAGCTGCCCAGGAGGACCCCGCCAGCCACAGCCCAGCTGCCCAGGAGGGCCCCGTCAGCCACAGCCCAGCTGCCCAGGAGGCCCCCGCCAGCCACAGCCCAGCTGCCCAGGAGGACCCCGCCAGCCACAGCCCAGCTGGGCATTGAAGGGCCGCCACCCCGAGCCCAGCTGGGCAATGAATGACCGCCAAGTCAAGCACCGCTAAACAGGGCAAGGACCGCTGAACAGGGCAAGCACCGCCAACTCAAGCACCGCTGATCAGGGCAAGCACCGGCAGCTCAAGCACCTCTGAACAGGGCAAGGACCGCTGAACAGGGCTAGCACCGTCAACTCAAGCACCGCTGAACAGGGCAAGGACGGCTGAACAGGGCTAGCGCCGCCAACTCAAGCACCGCTGAACAGGGCAAGGACCGCTGAACAGGGCAAGCCCCGCCAACTCAAGCACCGTTGAACAGGGCAAGCACCGCCAATTCAAGCACCGCTGAACAGGGCAAGCACCGCCAACTCAAGCACCGCTAAACAGGGCAAGCACCGCTGAACAGGGCAAGGACCACTGAACAGGGCTAGCACCGCCAACTCAAGCACCGCTGAACAGGGCAAGGACTGCTGAACAGGGCAAGGACCGCTGAACAGGGCTAGCACCGTCAACTCAAGCACCGCTGAACAGGGCAAGGACGGCTGAACAGGGCTAGCGCCGCCAACTCAAGCACCGCTGAACAGGGCAAGGACCGCTGAACAGGGCAAGCCCCGCCAACTCAAGGACCGCTGAACAGGGCTAGCACCGTCAACTCAAGCACCGCTGAACAGGGCAAGGACGGCTGAACAGGGCTAGCGCCGCCAACTCAAGCACCGCTGAACAGGGCAAGGACCGCTGAACAGGGCAAGCACCGCCAATTCAAGCACCGCTGAACAGGGCAAGCACCGCCAACTCAAGCACCGCTAAACAGGGCAAGCACCGCTGAACAGGGCAAGGACCACTGAACAGGGCTAGCACCGCCAACTCAAGCACCGCTGAACAGGGCAAGGACCGCTGAACAGGGCAAGCACCGCCAACTCAAGCACCGCTGAACAGGGCAAGGACCACCAACTCAAGCACCGTTACCCCATGAGCGGCAGGGGCAGTGACGCAACAGGGACCGTCACGGGGTGAGTGATGCACTCTGGGGACCAGTCCCCCTCCAGAACCAGTGGAGACATGCATCCACTCCGTCTGTCCTGCACAGGATGAAGCACTCTGGGCACCAGTCCCCCTCTAGAACCAGTGAAGACACGCATCCACTCTGTCTGTCCTGCACAGGATGAAGCACTCTGGGCACAAAGCCCCCTCCAGAACCAGTGGAGACATGCATCCACTCCGTCTGTCCTGCACAGGATGAAGCACTCTGGGCACAAAGCCCCCTCCAGAACCAGTGGAGACTGTTATCGACTTGAGAAACTGTGGCTTTGCACTCCCCAGGATAGTACAGTGGGCAAACCACCCACTGGAGAGACTTGAGCGACTGTGGCTTTGCACTCCCCAGGATGGTACAGTGGGCAAACCACCCACTGTAGAGACTTGAGAGACTGTGGCTTTGCACTCCCCAGGATAAAGCAGTGGGCAAACCACCCACTGGAGAGATTTGAGAGACTGTGGCTTTGCACTCCCCAGGATGGTACAGTGGGCAAACCACCCACTGGAGAGACTTGAGAGACTGTGGCTTTGCACTCCACAGGATAAAGCAGTGGGCAAACCACCCACTGTAGAGATTTGAGAGACTGTGGCTTTGCACTCCACAGAATAAAGCAGTGGGCAAACCACCCACTGGAGAGACTTGGGAGACTGTGGCTTTGCACTCCCCAGGATACATTAATGGGCATGGAGCCCCCTCGTGGATCTGGCGTCGTGCACTCATCCGGCTGAGGTGCCCCCCCTTCCCTTCCCCCTGAGGTGCCTGTTGTTTTTCTATCTGATGCCCCTGCAGTGTTGTCTCCGTCATGTTCGGGTATCTTGTGTGGGCCTCACCCATGCATTTTGGGCCCAGTAGTCCACGGACTATGCATGGTGTATTACCTGGACTACTATTCGTGGTGTATATTTTGTTAATACTGTATATATGTATATTTTTGCTTACTCTATTTAGATATTATACAATGGTTACACTCATTTCCTTTTGTCTTTACATTCTTCCAGGGGGATTGGGGGTGTTACTGTAATGTTTGGATATGCATTGGTGTGTGTGTTGTAGTGGGTGAGGGTGGGGGTTTTGCGTGTTGCGTGTGTGTGTCCCTGTTTTTTGCCTCCCCCTCCCCTATGTCGTAGGTGCAGTACTCACCGTGGTCTTCGCCGCCGGCGATGGTGCTCCTGGTACAGGAGCAGGAAGACTATTGCAGGAAGAATATGGAGTTCCGGCTCCATGGTGCCCTCCTTCCTCGTGGAGTGGGTAGAGGTGAGCGTTTTTCATTCGAAATTCCTGTTTCCGCCGTGTTTTTATCTGCGGTGAATCCGCCCCGGAAAAGGTGGCGGATTGGCCTGTCATAATAGTGTGGGCGGTACATTGTCTCCCGCCTGTCTGTTGGCAGTGACTGCCGCGCTGTTTGTCTGTACCGCCGTGGCGGTCGGAGTGTTAAAGTGGCTGTCTTTGTTGGCGGTTTCCGCCACGGTTGTAATTCGAAATGTTTTACCGCCGGCCTGTTGGCGGTCTTACCGCCACTTTAACACCGTCCGCCAGGGTTGTAATGACCACCTTAATGTTTTAGATATCGTATTAAAAGGACGGACAGCCAATAAGCCAATGCGAGGGATGGAAACACATTTGTGATTTGAAAGTGAGGTGCTGGATGTAAATGCTAAGGAAAGTAATACATTGCAGAACGTTAATCACCAATAGGGCCACCGGATTTGTGCGATTCCGCAGCTGTGGCGAATTTCACATAACTGTACATCTCCCACATTTACCACAAAATCCATCATCTGCAACATGATCAGCTATCTGCAGAGTTTAACAAAAAAATTGTTTCTAGCTCAAAAAGTTTGAAAGTTAGCAAAAAAGCAGAACCACGTGTTGGTGCACAGTGGAAGCCCTATTGTAAATGTTAACTGGTTACCTCTCTGTAGCTTATTGTTAACGTGAGTGTTAAACTGGGACTAATGGGGTACAACTAATACCCACACAGTGTTAACAAGTTTAAAAATGACAAAATAATGAAGTATTACTATTACAAAATATGCTGCCTAATACTGCATAATTTTACTTTTCTTGCTGCATAATTTACTCAACCCTGCTGCTTAATTTGACCCTCCCCTGCTGCATAATTCCAGTAGCCATGCCAATAGTCAAACATTCTAAATAAGGTCCTTTTCTGTTGAACATTTTCTGAGAAAGGCACACGGTGTTTCTGCTTGGACATACCTCCCATCACAAGATAAATGAGTACTAAGATGTCAGATGTGGTACAGCACTGCCATGTTTTTCGGAAGTTGGAGAGTCCATTTGTGGATGCCACTGGCACCTGGGATCTGCTTAGGCCATCAGACCACTCATCCTGCTCTTACATCCTCTGTCCCTGAGACTACCATCAAGTTATCTCACTTTGCCATCAGATTCAAAGACAATTCCTCCATTTGAGACAATGGCACCTTCCACCAGAGCTAGTTTTGTATCATTTTTATTCTAAAACCAGGTTTTAAAATGACAACATTGGAAGGCAGCAAATGGGCTACACTTTCTGTTTTCCCCATTTGCGACTGGATTTCATCACCAAGGTGCACAACAGTTTGCCCATGAAGCTTGCCATATATGTACATCTTCATGCCTTGGTCTTTATCACTTACCAAATTTAGGGCCAGATGTATCAAACACTGGTCACAAAATACTGGTCACAATTTGCTACCAATATTTTTGTGACCAGTTTGTTATTTTGCCAGCCTATGGTCTAATAGGTTGGTTTGCAAAATACCAAATTGTAGGGGGTTGAAATTAGACCTACCTCATAAATATTATTGGGGTCTGTGAGAAGTTGGGCTGTTGGATCAAAACCCTACTCAAGCAACAGCCACGGTCCTTGTCAGGGTGAGCCACAGAATGGCAGCTATAATAATCTGTGCTTAACCTTCTGGTAGATTGGCACATATGCAGTCTAGCTTAATTTAGAGGTAAGGTGTAAAGTATTTATGAAGCACTTAAGCAGCAATAAAGTGAAAACACAACACAAGAAAAATCCCACACTGATTTAAAAGAAATAGAGAAAATGTTAAGTAACATTTTTGACTCCAAAATGACAAACATCAATTCAATAGAACTGGTGGTATTCATTTGTAAAATGTAAAGTGTAAAAGTATAAAAGATCAAAGCAACAGCCACAGACACCTAGATGTGTGAGACTGGAGCAAAGTCAAACCTTATGGCTGACCGCTATGGAGCACTGTTACATAAAGTGGATTGGGCCCAGTCTCTGCTTACCTTCAGACTTAGAAGCCATTTTCAATAAAATTGTCTGAGAAGGTAAAGTTCATGGAGGTAAGGGAGCAAATGGTGTCCGAGGAGGAGGCATTGTCGTTGGGGTGCCGCTGGACAAAGTCGAAGTGAAGATTTCTACTTTGGAACTTAATTAATGGAAGTCGAACATCTCCAGTGGGACAGCAGTTCAAAGCTGGAGGATGTAGCCAATGAGGGCTCCCCTTTCTCTGAGGTGCTGCTGAACAGGATTTGCTGCTGCGGAGAAGAACGTAGCAGGAGCTCCCACAAAGTCCAGCTTAAGTGGGTGGCACAATAAGTGATGCTGGCCCAGTAGTGGCATTTAATTTATCAGCCCTGGATTTAAGGTATGCTAATTTACAAGGGACTTATAGGTATACTACGTATGCAAATCAGGTTTACTGTGTTTTAGGGAGTGAGCACAAACACTTTAGTACTAGTTAGCAATGGCCAAAAAAAAACAGAATCAGCAAAACAGGATGGAAGAATGTAAAATATTTGAGGGTGACCCTGCAGAGACGGACAAATCCAACAAGGTAGGACACAGTTCACTGCTATCACATTGATGGTGGCCTGCTGAGGTCAGCAGACCACTATGCCTGTGATTGCTTTTAAATAAAGCAATCATTGTTTTAAATGTAGCCTTTTTACTTAAAGAAAACGTGACTGTTTTTTAAAAGAATAGTTTAACTTATTATGTTTGTTTACAATCACAAAGGGAAGGGGTCCCAATTATGAAACCCCTTCAGTTTAGTGAATGGGTTACCACCTCCTTTGAGGTGCCAGTAAAATATCAATCTTTTGTGACTGGATTTCAGTTGCAAATCATTTCTACATAGCATACTGTAACAATTCCCTTCCAACTAACCAATTGGTATTCATTTCTAAACCCTTTTAGCAATCCATAAAGTTTTTCCAAATGACTTGATGCATTTAGAGCATAAAAAATAAGATTTTAGCATTCACAAACCTTTTAACCTACCAAGTCAGAGGGTTTGGAAATTCCAAAGCCCTGTACTTAAGCACTAGTCACAAAATACTGGTGACAATTAGTAAGTATTTTTATGATTAGTGTAGTACATTGCAACTGACTTATGTAGTAATAGGTTGGTTAACAAAATATCGAATTGTAGCTGGTCACAAGTCAAACTACTTCATGAATATTAGGTCAGAAATTGCGACACTATGGTTTGCTGCCATTATAGGGATGATGGCCTTCTTGTGTCAATCAACCATCATGTCTGTGATTGCTTTTTGATAAAGCAATGACTTTTTTCGATGCAGCACATTTTCCTTAAAGGAAAATGAGATGCGTTGGAAAAAAAAAAAAGAATTAACATGCATTATTTGAGACTAGAAAGTGGTCTATGAGACCACTGAATACTACTAAATACCATGCCGACTTGTTAAGATAAAAGTGTTTTTGTCAAAATTCACAGGGCGGGAAGGGGTCCTGTGGGGACCCTTTCCCATTTGTTTATGGTTTACAACTACATTCCAGTAGTGGTTAAAATATAAAGGTTCCGAAACTGGATTTCCATCAATACATCCCATTCTGAATTGATATTTAGAAAGGAAGCCTCAAACATGCCTGTTCTGATTCAGTATTAGGTGCAATTTGTGTTAGGTACATACCATAGGTCCATTTTGAATTTGCAAACCCGACAGGTCTGAGAACTGGTCCACCTGTGAAAGCAAAAAGTCTTAGTACAGCTGGCCAACTGTTCTTTCCCTCCGGAGCAGTGTGTCCTCTTCAGGACTGTTGCTACTATCCGGAAAGATTGATTCACTGCAGAACCAGTGGCACCACTCTAGAATCAATATCTCCACTTCATACCCAGAGGCCTTACTATCCGGAACAAGACTATTGAGATCAGGGCGATTCACTGTACTCAAAAACAGTACCTCAAGCCAGAAATGTTGGCCTCCAGGGACTTCCTTGCAGACTAAACACTCTCATTTGGCGCTGGTGCATCCCTGCAAGACCAGTGTGTCTAAGGGTGTAGCTTCACGGGAGAGAGGGTGTTGAGGGTGTGAAACCCACCTCTAAAAAATGTATCCTGAAATAAATAGTTGAGTACAAGTGCTTTAAGTCGGTCAAGGTGAAGTGTATGTTGGATTTCACCTGGGATTTTTACATGACCACACTGACAAAACAGACTCTCTTTACAGTTTTGAAGGCCTTAAAAATGTTGATTGGTTTGAAAAATATGACTTTTAAAGATCCCCTAACAATCAGCACTTCTCTCTCTTCCTACTGCCCCTTAAGCCCAGGGGGGCTCCTCTGCTATGGCAGAGGAGCGTCACCCACCCCCACCCCCGCTATCAGCAGGAGCTGCAAAATCTTTAAAAATAAAACAATAATAAACTATGTTTATTATTGTTTTATTTTTAAAGGGGCAGGGCCATGGGGGTGACAAGCAGTGAGGGGAGTGCACAGAGCACGCCCCTCAGTGCGCATGTATGTTTGGCTGACCCTCTCGGGCCGGCCAAACACACATGCGCACAAGAGCTCTCTCCAACCTGACACTGTGTTGGCGCGTTGGAGAGAGCAAGCCCAGGCTCCCAGTCTGAGTTGGAGCGCCCAGCCAGGGCATTCTAAGCAATCATAACTCTGCTTTGATCAGCATCATGATTGGCCACAGGGCAGGCTGTGAGCCTGGAGTGTGGAGGAGAGCAGCGGTGCAGCGAGGATCAGGTAATCTTTTTTTTTCTTTTTTGTTTTTTATTCCCCCTTCCACTTTTCCTAGTCACCAGCAGCGACTGCTTAAGCCCCCCTCATGTCCTGGTTTCTCATAATGGCCTTCATTACAACCCTGGCAGTTGGTGGTAAAGCAGCGGTAAAACCGCCAACAGGCCGGCGGTAAAAAAAATGGAATTATGACCATGGCGGAAACCGCCAACATAGACAGCCACTTTAACACTCCGACCACCATGGAGGTACAAACAAACAGAATGGCGGTCACCGCCAACAGACAGGCAGGAGACAATGTACCGCCCACACTATTATGACAGGCCAATCCGCCATCTTTTCCGGGGCGGATTCAACGCGAACAAAAACACGGCGGAAACAGGACTTGGAAGGGAACACACTCACCTCTACACGCCCCACGAGGAACCAGGACGCCATGGAGCCGGAACTCCAAATACTCCCTGCAATAGTCTTTCTGCTCCTCTACCTGGAGCACGAACGCCGGCGGCGATGACCAAGCTGAGTACTGCACCTACAACACAGGGGAGGGGGGAAGGGAAAAGATAGTGACACACACACGCAACACGCAACACCCCCACCCTCACCCACTACAACATACACACAAATACATGCTGCAACATTACATTTATATCCCCCCGCCCACCTTTCAAAAACGCAAGGACAAAATTAAATGATTGTAACCATTGTAATCAAGAAAAATCCATGAGTCAAAAATGTATGTATACTATAAACAAATATGTATACAAAGAATTCAAGTCCAGGTACTGCACCTATATAGTCCGTGGACCACTGGGCCCAAAATGCATGGGCGAGGCCCACACTCGATACCCGATTTAAACGGAGAGAACACTGCAGGGGCATCAGATCGAAATAAAACAGGCACCTCAGGGGGAAGGGTAGGGGGGGCACCTCAGCCGGATGAGTGCACAACGCCAGCTCCACAAGGGGGCTCTATGCCCATTGATGTATCCTGGGGAGTGCAAAGCCACAGTCTCTCAAGTCTTTCCAGTGGGTGGTTTGCCCACTGCTTTATCCTGGGGAGTGCAAAGCCACAGTCTCTCAAGGCTCTCCAGTGGGTGGTTTGCCCACTGCTTTATCCTGGGGAGTGCAAAGCCACAGTTTCTCAAGTGGATAACAGTCTCCACTGGTTCTGGAGGGGGCTTTGTGCCCAGAGTGCTTCATCCTGCCAAGGACTGAGGTAGTGGATGTCTTTCTCCACTGGTTCTGGAGGGGGCTTTGTGCCCAGAGTGCTTCATCCTGCCAAGGACTGAGGTAGTGGATGTTTTTCTCCACTGGTTCTGGAGGGGGCTTTGTGCCCAGAGTGCTTCATCCTGCCAAGGACTGAGGTAGTGGATGTCTTTCTCCACTTGTTCTGGAGGGGGCTTTGTGCCCAAAGTGCTTCATCCTGCCAAGGACTGAGGTAGTGGATGTGACACTCCATTGATGGTGGGGCAACATGGAAGCTGCCCAGGCCCCTGGAACGGACCACCAGCCTCGTGCGAATGACCACCGGGGATGGCAGCCATGTCTGCGGTGGTGCCACTGGCTCAGGATGTCGCAGGGCCGCTGGCGGTGCAGATGGCTGGCTCACTGACTGCGGTGCTGGTGGATGGCTCACTGACTGCTGTGCTGGTGGCGGTGTCAGTAGCGGCGTTGCTGGTGGCGGGCTCACAGAGTGCGGTGCTGGCAGTGGTGTCAGTAGCGGCGGAGCTGGTGGTGGACTCACTGACCGTGGTGCTGGTGGCGGTGTCAGTAGCGCCAGTGCTTGCGGCGGTCATTGGGGAAGCGGTGCTGGTGGTGGGCTCACTGACTGCGGTGCTGCTGAAGGGCACAGTGTCTGCGGTGCTGGTGAAGGGCTCAGTATCTGGGGTGCTGGCGGCAGTGTCCATGGCAGCTGTGCATGTGGCAGTGCCGGTGGCGGTCTTATCCGCAGTGCAGGTTGGAGGCGACGTTGACTTGACCTTCATTTTCAGGCCCTTCCCCACCTTGGATGGTGGCGCAGCTGTCTTGCCACTCCCAACAATTGTCTTGCCTGAGTCCTTGATGGCAGGTGTCTTGGCCTTCTCCCTCCGGGATGTGGGCAACTTCTTCTGTTTTGGAGGTGGGGGAATGTCCTTGGCCAAGCTCCTTGGGACACTGGCAGCCACTGGCGCGCTCCAAAATCCGGCAATTGCTGGCACCACTGTGCCCGGTGATGTGGTGGCTGAGGTGCTGGGTTGGGACCTGGAAAGGTGGGCCATAGGGGACGGAAGGGGTGGGAGAGGTGTAGGGAAGAGGTCAGCATTTGATAGGAAAAGCTTTTTAGACACACTGGGACGGGTAGGTGGAGGGGGTTTGGGAGTGGAGGAAGAGGTAGTGGTTGTAGGAGGTGTTTGTTTGCTGACTTTGGGTGAAGGTGCATGGGCTGGAGGCTGTCGTGAGGTGGATGGCTGTTGGGTGGGTGTGTGACTGCATTTGTGTAGTTTGGGAGGAGGGCTCACAGACACACTGGGAGAGGACACAGGGGATGTGTGAATGGTAGTGGGGGTGGTGAGTGCATGTGAGCGGTGTGTGGTGATGGGCGTGCTGGTGATGGAGGTAGTGGCTGAAGATGTAGTGCATGCAGGTGTGAGTGGAGACGTGACAGAGAGGGAGGAGGGAGATGTGGAGGAGGGGGACACAGTGGAGGCAGTGGATGTTGGTATGTGTGCATGGGTATGATGCTTGTGTGAGTGCTTGTGGGATGTGTGGTGCTTATGTTTGCCAGAGCCACCCTTGTGTATTGAGGTGTGTGCACGCTGGTCTGATGGTGTGCTTGGGATAGGCTGAGGTACTGGGGATTGGGTCTGGGTGGAGGAAGTTGGAGGGGGGAGGCTGGACACAGGGACAATGACTGCCATCAGTGCAGAGGCCAGAGCCTGAAATGCTCGCTGTTGGGCTGCCTGGCCAGAATGAAAGCCCTCCAGGTATGCATTTGTCTGTTGCAACTGCCTCTCTACACCCTAGATGGCATTCGGAATGGTAGACTGCCCAACAGTGAGGGATCTCAGGAGGTCAATAACCTCCTCACTGAGGGCAGCAGGGCTGACTGGGGCAGGGCCTGAGGTGCCTGGGGCGAAGGAGATGCCCACCCTCCTGGGTGAGCGGCCACAGGACACACGCTGAGGGGCTGCTGGGAGGGCGGTGCTGGTGGGGGGGTGGCAGCTGTACTTGTAGATGCGGTGGGCACAGAGGGGCCCACTACCACAAGGGAGCTCCCATCAGAGGAGAAGTCGGTGTACCTGGTCTCTGAACTGTCCCCGCCGTGGAACTCCCCTGGCCCTCCGTCCCACTGGTGACTTCAGACTCCGTTGTCTCACCCTCCAGGGCCATGTGGGATGCAGCTCCCCTGCATGCAATACCGCTACCGTTGGTGGACATTACAGACACAGTAGCCCTCTGCACTACGCCATGCACTTAGATTTCCCTAATTAATCACAGGGACATGGGGTACATGGCCTATGTCGGAGTGCTGCACACATGGAAGTCACAGGAGCCTGACTAGGTGCACATGGCTCTTACCACTGGGGTGGCACTTAGCCTGCCTCACATAAGGTCCTTGCCTACAAAGCTCGTCCTAGCCTAGGGGAACCCGCTGCCCAGCTCCCCCACCCAGACACCTCCAATGCGCACAGAGTAGGATGGATGTGACGGTACTCACCCCCTTGTGGCTGCTTTGATGCCCTCAAGCGCCCATCCAACTCTGGATACGCCACCACCAGGATCCGGAACATCAGGGGGGTCATGGTGCAACAGGCACCCCTCCCACATTGGGAGGCCATCCCCAGCTGGGCCTCCGCCATCTTCTTGCTCCAGCGGCGAATTTCCTCCCATCCTTTACGGCAGTGGGTGCTCCGTCTGTGGTGGATCCCCAGGTTCCGGACGTCCTCGGCGATGGCACGCCACACATCCTTCTTCTGGTGGGCGCTGACCTACAGGAATAGTACAGGGGGAAAGGAAAAATTTTAACCGTCCGGACCGTCACAGTCATTGTCCCATGTTCCCCGCTTGCCCTGACGCACATACACTCACCGTCCGATCATGCAGGCCTCATCCCCCGTATCTTCCATCCACAGCACTCCAAACAGGCATTGCCCATACAGCATGCTCACAGTGTACTCACCTGTTTGTCTGGAGGACCGTAGAGTAGCGTGTACTGGGGGAGGACTACCTTATCCAACTCTTCCGATGTGAAGGCAGGGGCCCTTTCCCCAGACACATGAGCCATCGTCGCTTCCAGACTGATGTCACAGCAGCACTTGCAGTGTAGGTCCTCTCCTGTCGAAAATCAGGTATCAAGTGAGTGAACAGACAGAAAATGGCGGTCACGTTCTCGGCAGTGTGTACCGTCACGGCCGGCGTACATTGTCATTGGCTCCTGGCTACCATTGGGCCCAATGTTAACTAATGCAGGATTGCGCCGCAGTCTTCGACCGCCTACCGCGACGGTGTAGAACGCCTGCGCAGTTACCTCATATCCCCTTGTCCCACATTACAGGTCAGGCAGCTGCCATTTCAGGGGGCCACATGGCATTACCTTTAAATGTGTCACACATATCTAGGCCTTGCAATCACACAGAGACAGGCACATAGCGGATTGACAAATGTGTGCAATAAAATTGTGTTTTTACTACCTCAGTGTTGGCTGACTCTGTGCTCGCTGTTCTCATCCATAGAGCACGTCCGCTGGGGCAGGTGAGGGGATGGCAGCATCCTCTGGTGTACAGACCGCTGGTGGACCTGTTGACAAAGGAAGAGAGACATGTAATAGTCACCTAAAGACTTGATCGTGCCACAATCCAGGAACTGTGTGCCCAGTTGGAGCCAGACCTGATGTCAGCTATCCGCCATCCCACAAGAATCCCCCCTCTAGTGCAGGTCCTGTGAGTACTCCATTTCCTGGCAAGTGGGTCTTTTCAAACAACAGTGGCCATAGCATCAGGGATGTCCCAGCCTATGTTCTCAAAAGTGTTGTCCAGACTGTTGTCTGCCCTGCTGAAACACATGTGCAGCTACATCGTGTTCCCTCAGGTCGGGGATTTGTCTACAGTGAAAGGTGACTTCTATGCCATGGGACATATCCCAAACATCATAGGTGCCATTGATGGGACACATGTGGCCTTGGTCCCCCCGCAGGAGTGAACAGGTGTACAGAAACCAGAAGAGCTACCAGTCAATGAATGTGCAGATGGTGTTTTTGGCCGACCAGTACATCTCCCATGTGAACGCCAAGTTTCCTGGCTCAGTGCATGACGCTTACATTCTGAGGAATAGCAGCATCCCTTATGTGATGGGGCAACTCCAGAGGCACCGTGTATGGCTAATAGGTGAGGACAAGGACCCTATGCCCTGTGAATAGTTGTCTGGGTCTGGGTTTGTCCCTAAGGGTTAGTGTGTGTCTAACAGTTGTCCCTCAACATTTGCAGGTGACTCTGGTTACCCCAACCTGTCATTGCTACTGACCCCAGTGAGAAATCCCAGGACAAGGGCAGAGCAACGCTACAATGAGGCACATGGGTGAGCTAGGAGAGTGATAGAAAGGACCTTCGGCATCCTGAAGGGCAGGTTCTGGTGCCTCCTTATGACAGGTGGTTCCCTATACTACTCACCAACGAAGGTGTGCCAGATCATCGTGGCCTGCTGTATGCTGCACAACTTGGCTTTGCAACGACAGGTGCCTTTTCTGCAGGAGGATGGTCCAGAAGGAGGTCTTGTGGCAGCTGTGGAGCCTGTGGACAGTGAAGAAGAGGAGGCAGAAGAAGAGGATATAGACAACAGAAACAACGTGATCCAGCAATACTTCCAGTGAGACACAGGTAAGAAGACATCACTGTCTCCCACATCTGATAAAATTCTTAGACCTATCATATGTCTGTCACTTTCACACAGTGTATGGACCCTGACTTGTCACTTTGCCTTTCTATTTCACAGATGTGGGTCCCACTGTGTGACCTCTGCTATGTTACCTCATGGACTAGAGCTGTGTGACATAGGTATGTTGACAATACAATGGACATTGCTATTTTCCTCAGTTATTGCAAATGCACATTTGTGAAAGCACAAACTGACTCCAGATTGTTTTGTGATTCAAGGGTGTTTACTTTAGTGCTAAATAGTGGAGGGGGTTGTAAAATGGTCAGGGGTGATGGTGGAGGAATGTCCATGGCAGAGTCCAGTTATTTGTCTCACAAGGTGCATTGTCCAAAGGGGCATAGGAAGTGGAGCTAGGGCAGTTTAAAGATGGACAGGGTGACAAAGTGGGACAGAAGGATGACATTCAGGGTGGTCTCATTTCTTGGCGGGGGTCTTGGCATTGTTCTCTGTTTTTGCCCTGGATCTTAGGGACCGTTTGCGGGGTGGTTCTCCATCTGCAGGGGGTGAGGTGCTGGTGTCGTGGTCCTGTGGCGGTAACTCATGTCCACTAGCGCCGGCGGAGGTGTTGGGCAGTTCATCGTCCAGGCTAGTGTCAGGGGCCCCTTGTTGTGCCACAGTGTCCCTCCTGGTGTTCACAAGGTCCTTCAGCACCCCTACAATGGTGCCCAAGGTGGTGTTGATGGACTTATGTTCCTCCCTGAACCCCAAATACTGTTCCTCCTGCAGCCGCTGGGTCTCCTGAAACTTGGCCAGTACTGTTGCCATCGTCTCCTGGGAATGATGGTACGCTCCCATGATGTTGGAGAGGGCCTCGTGGAGAGTGAGTTCCCTGGGCCTGTCCTCCCCCTGTCGCACAGCAGACTTCCCAGTTCCCCGGTTTTCCTGTGCCTCTGTCCCCTGAACCGTGTGCCCACTGCCACTGCCCCCAGGTCCCTGCTGTTCTTGGGTTGGTGGGTTTGCCTGGGTTCCCTGTAGTGGTGGACACACTGCTGCTTGACGTGTCCTGGGGACAGAGGTATGGGCCCGCTGGGTGGGTGCTGTGCTGGTGTTTCCTGAGGGGGGAGGCTCTGTGGTGGCTTGTGACTGTGTCAGAGGAACCAACTGTCCCGAGGTCCCAGATGGGCCGGGCTGGTCATCTTGATCCAGTTGGACAGAGCTGCTGTCATCACTGTGGGCCTCTTCTGTGGGGGGGTGGACATGTCTGGAACCTCCTGTCCGGTGACGTTGGGTAGGGGTCCTGTAGGGGTGTAAAGGCATGATTATTGCATCTGTGTGTGCCATGGTGTGCAATGGGTGGGTGACCCTGTACCCCAGTGCTTACATTCTTGTCTAGGACCTTGTGTGATAATTGTTTTGGGGTCTGTGTGGGTATCTGTAGTGGACATGCTTTGGTGATGGGTGTCCATGCTTTGTTGTTGCATGCAGGGCTTGGTGTTGGGATGTGTGGTTTGTGATAGTGGCACACATGTGAGGTGTTGGAGTGATGGGAGTGAGGGTGAGGGTGGGGGTACATGATAG
This sequence comes from Pleurodeles waltl, assembly GCF_031143425.1. Lineage (NCBI taxonomy): Eukaryota > Metazoa > Chordata > Amphibia > Caudata > Salamandridae > Pleurodeles > Pleurodeles waltl. The sequence continues at coordinate 999,946,487 of NC_090450.1, read as the reverse complement.
CATGCAGGTAGGGTGGGGGATATGGTAGTTAAAGATTTGACTTACCAGAGTCCATTCCTCCTGCTACTCCTGCGAGGCCCTCACGATGCGGTATAGCCAAGACCTGCCCCTCCCATGTTGTTAGTTGTGGGGAAGGAGGTGGGGGTCCGCTGCCAGTCCTCTGTACTGTAATCTGGTGTCTTGAGACCACAGAACGCACCTTCCCCTGTAGGTCATTCCACCTCTTCCTGATGTCATCCCGTGTTCTTGGATGCTGTCCCACTGCATTGACCCTGTCCACGATTCTGTGCCATAGCGCCATCTTCCTAGCTATGGAAGTGTGCTGCACCTGTGATCCGAATAGCTGTGGCTCTACCTGAATGATTTAATCCACCATGACCCTGAGCTCCTCCTCAGAAAACCTGGGGTGTCTTTGCGGTGCCATGTGGTGGTGTGGGTGATGTGTGAGGTGGTGTGTGTTGTGATGTGTGAGGGGATGTGTTTGTGTGTGTTGTGTGAGGTGCGTGGATGTTGTGTGAGTGATGGTGTGGAGTGCCTGTGGATGTTAGTTTGTTGATGGTGGTGTCTCTCTCTGGCCTTCTGTCGCAATTCTGATCGTAAGGGTTTGTGGGTGATGTGGGTGTGTGTTTTATATTGTATTGAGTGTGTGGGAGTGGTGTGTGTATGTGTATCAGGTGTGTGTATTTCACATTGTCCAATGTGTTGTGTTTTTGTAAATGTGTGTGTATTTTGAGCACGGTGGTGTGTATCGCCAAAGCAATACCGCGGTTGAAAGACCGCCGCGTGGATTCGTGGGTCGTGGTAGTGTGGGCATATTCCTGTTGGCGTGACGGTGGAGGTTTTGTTATCGCCAGTTTATCACTGACCTTTGGTGTGGCGGACTTGTGTGGGTGTGTTGGCGGCCTTCTGCACGGTGGTAAGCGGCATTTACCGCCAATATTGTAATGAGGGCCATTATGTGTTTTAACAAGATGTCCCAGCTTGACTGTTGGGTAATCTGAAGCTCACCCCCTCTCCCCACTGCACAATCATACTGACCAACCTACGGGCCTGAGTGTGTCTTCTGCAGGAGTAAAGGGGAAAGAATGAGGAAGAAAAAAAAAAAAACCATCACAAACAGAGAAAGGGGGGGCCTGCTAGGGTGTGATAAATGCAGAGGGAGTGCCTGGAGGTAAATTGAAGGGGCCTGAGGTGAATTTAAGACTATGCAGCCTTGCGCTGACTATTAATAGAACTGACTGCGGGCATCTGAGCAGAGCCTCGGGCACCGGCACACAATCTTTTACAAACTGAGCACTGAAAACATGGATTGTGGTAAATCTACAGTTCCTTTTCTTAAAGCTTTAGGAAGCAAAAAGAGGCGATATGTGTCCTTTATGGGGCTGAATTACTCAAACTGGATGAGACAGCGATGTCCAAAGCATTGGAATGAGTTATGTAAAAAACATTAATGCTCCATATTTATCCATAAACCAAGCTATCCAGAGGGAATTGAATTGTGCCCCTGGGGCACTTACTGCAGGTGTATAGACATTAAAGTTTTTTCACTATTAAAGAACTTGCCCTGCCAGATTTACAAGCATTTTGTCCTATTTTTGTATCCTACAAGTCACGCATACCAGCACATTTTTTTTCTTCTTTTTTTAGATTTAACTTCCAGCGTAAAGCTTGTTTTGCATTGAAAAGATGCTTGAAAGTAAAGCACTACTTTGAGTTATTCTGTGTCAAGAGGGTGGTCCATGGGTGGTACATGGAGTTGCTGATGCAACCACTCCTGGTTTTTGATCCACAAATCTACTAACAGTAGCAGTCAGGGTTTTGTGCCAAAAATAACTCCACTTTCAAGCAGGTGTTAAATGAAGAAATGCTTTTATTTCTCCTAACTTTTCCCATTTTGCTCTTTACTGCACACATCTGAATTGGAAACGGTTTAAAGTTAGTTTAAACATAGTATGTGTGCTGGAAGGGCAGCCTCCGTTAGACCTGCAGACAAAAAGAAACAAGAGGGTCACAAAAAATCCAAGGCGGACTTGTGGGGCAACACTCGGTCCAGCCGGGTGAGGGGGGGAAAGTGACTCGCTTGCCCCCTCATGCAGCCTTTTATGGTCTGGGCCGGAACATGGTCACAATGACCCCGGAAGCGCTCTAGTGCTTCTTTGGTTGTGCCCACCCGGACTAATCCCACGGCACACTTGTGTGCAGGCGGCGGCGGCTCGCTCTACACCCCCAGATCGGGTCACAGCTGGCTTGTCTTCCCCAAGTTGAGGGAGCCATTGTAACACATCCTTTTTGTTGTGAAGATGCAACTGTATTACACAGAACTTAGAGCAACATTCCTGCATCTATTGACTTCTTTGTCACTGATCTCTCTCAAGTTGGGTGCATCGTCCAAGAAGAATTAGTAATATTTATGTTAAGTTATCATGGCCAGTCGTGGAAAAGGCCAATATGTGAGGATTAAAAAATTATCCTAGTTTTTAACTCTCCTTCTTTGCAGCTGAAGCTGGCACTTTCTGCTCCTGGGATGGGGACTGGAGGAAACAAAAGAAAAGACTATGGAGGAGGCCGTTGGATCTCTAGGGCGGGGTGAGCACTCGGGCTTGAACTGCAAAGGGCTAAGAAGCCAAGGGGGAGAGTGTCGAGGTGCACTGCGTTCTGTGACATCTTTGAAACTTTGCGCCTATTTCACTTCTCTTTTGGCATGATCATAATAATAGTCGTTTCTGTTGGGTGCAATCTGAAAGGATTAACGTTATAAAACAACTTCACAGTGATCAGTGGTACCGATTGGTCTCCCTGGGCTATATTAATGAGCAGTTTGCACCATGCTTGCACCACGCAACGTGGGACATGCGTGTTGCAAACCACTAAGTCATATTTTTGAAGCCACACAAAGCCACTTTGCGTGACTTGAGTGGCTTTCAAAAATATGGAGTAAGTCAAAGCAGCAGAAATCGCTATGTTGCCTTACTCTGCATAAAGGGCGCATTAAATGGGCATTGTGCAACTCCCATGGTTTTTGATGCATTCCAAGATTTACCAGAACTGGTAGACATGGGAGTGCACCAAAAAGATGCACCTTCTCAGGAGAGGTGTTAGGAGGAGGAATATCTTTAGGCTTGTTTTTGTGCAGGAAACTGTTCCTTTCTGCACAAACCATTCCTGCATGCAACGCAGACACCATTGCACCATTGGTGCTTGGCTGCCAAAAGGGTGCCACCACAGGGGAAAAGGTAGCAATGCGCCCTATTGCCTTAGATACAGAGCATCCCTGCCCTTTCTCTGTCACGCAGTCTAGCACAACAAGGTGACTCCCTGCGCTGCATGACATTCTCGTGTCCCCCATGTTTCCAAAAGTAAACCATTAATATCTATTACGCACACTTGCTCTCTCTTTAACCTTGGAATAGTTGGTCATTCTGACATATTTTTCTGTTTAGATACATTAGGAGCGTACTAAAAGGATCAAAGGGGGTGATGGGATGACATTACTAAATAGAAAAATGTTATTATCATTAGGGATTGGTGTTTGGCTTCTGAGCTTTAAGATAACATTTTGCAATCAAACTGATATAAATTGTGAAAATGTGTTTGTGACTGATAGAAATTGTGAAATTGTGAGATATGTATATATATATATATATATATATATATATATATATATATATTATATATAAAGTTCCATCTGATGCATCATTCAAATGGCTGTTTATTGCTTTCAAACCAGAGGTGTCTGTGTGGATGTTCGGTTTATTACAAAATATAATGTCAGTGTTTTTCTGTCCTACACTTATGAATAGAATTGCAATTTCTGTACATTGCAGGAGGACTGAGAAATCATTCAATCATTCATGCACCATTAAATTAGTCAACTAAATCATTGAGAATGTTCCTTCTTTTGCTCAAATAGTTGTTTATATTGTAATTTATGACTTAAATGGTAGGTAGATAGATCTGTCTGATACACAAACGGTTTTGAATGACTAAATAACATAAACAAAACAAACAAATTTACTTGAGAGTCATGATCCAGGTGGTGTAGTGGTGAGTTAGAGGCCCCAAACTATCAACAGGAGCCCTAAGAGGCCATGAAGTTGAAACAAAATGATTTGGCTTGGGGTGTGCTTCCTGGGCTCTCCAAACCCCCAGAGGAACCCAGTAGAACAACCACTTGCACTACAATGTGTCTTCAAGTCCATGGCTCCAGTACCTCACACCACATCTTCCACCATGAAACATACTTATAATGGGAACATATATACTCCACCCAACCACTATTCTACAGAACCACTCTTCTATCCTCTCCCAGGATACTCCTACACTCCTCAGACCTAGCACTTCTGCTAACCTAATCTCTATCTGCACTTCTATAACACTCAACACTATGACATGCCCCAGTCTTATGAGCATGACGTGTACTAGATTTATGCAACCTTGATAGGTTAAAACATCTCTTCCACCAAACCCTACATTCTTCATTGAAACCTATAAATTCACTGGAGGACTACCCATCTACGAGACCAAAATAGCTCTCATGTGCCTTCTGCACTGCTGCAAACCACCATCACAAGACAACTATACCAGACCTGTCAACTGCTGCCACACACATCATTTGCAGGAAAATCTGTGACCTCTCATTGCACCACAACCAGTCCACCTGACTATGCCTCGTTAGTTAAAGAGATGCAGCTATGAGACCACAACCGCTTCTATAGAAGTCTCTTCTTTTTCAGATGACCCCCCAAAGACAAAGCACATAACTCTTCTACTGCACCAATCAGCCATTGCAGCATAACAACATACACCATAAAATAAATCTTCAAACACTGCCTGCTGCATTAGATCAACCACCACAAGGCCAATCAATCAATCAATCAATCAAAGAAATTTGTAGAGCGCGCCACTCACCCGTGAGGGTCTCAAGGCGTTGGGGGTGGGGGGATGGGGGAGAATGGTGGGGCGGGCGAGGGAGGGTCACTGGTCGAACAGCCAAGTCTTGAGGTTCTTTCTGAAGACTAGTAGGTCTTTGGTTTTGCAAAGGTCGGTGGGGAGGGAGTTCCAGGTTTCGGGGGCGAGGTAGGAGAAAGACCTGCCTCCTGTGGTGGTGCGCTGGATGTGGCAGACTGTGGCTAGGGCGAGGTTGGCTGATCGGAGGTTGCGTGTGGGAGTGTGGAAGTTTACTCTTTCATTGAGGTAGTTTGGGCCGGTGTTGTGGAGGGATTTGTGTGGGTGGATGAGGATCTGAATGTGATTCTCTTGTTTATGGGGAGCCAGTGTTGGGATTTGAGGTGTGGTGAGATACGTTCGTGTCGGGGGAGGCCAAGGACGAGGTAAGCGGCTGTGTTCTGGATTCTTTGGAGTTTGCGTTTGAGTTTGAGTGTGGTGCCGGCGTAGAGGGTGTTGCCGTAGTCGAGTCTGCTGCTGATGAGTGCGTAGGTGACTGTCTTTCTGGTCTCTGGGGGGATCCATTTGAAGGATTTTTTTTCTAGTGCAAGTCCTGCCAGTACTCCATTTCCTGGCAAGTGGGTCCTTTCAAACAACAGTGGCCATTGCATCAGGGATGTCCCAGCCAATGTTTTCTGTCGTGTTGTCCAGAGTGTTGTCTGCCCTGCTGAAACATATGCGCAGCTACATCGTGTTCCCTCAGGTCGAGGATTTGCCTACAGTGAAAGGCGACTTCTATGCCCTGGGACATATCCCCAACATCATTGTGCCATTGATGGGACACATGTGGCCTTGGTCCCCCCCACAGGAGTGAACAGGTGTACCGAAACCGGAAGAGTTACCATTCAATGAATGTGCAGATGGTGTGTTTGGCGGACCAGTACATCTCCCAAGTGAACGCCAAGTTTCCAGGATCAATGCATGACCCCTACATTCTGAGGAATAGCAGCATCCCTTATGTGATGGGGCAACTCCAGAGGCACCGTGTGTGGCTATTAGGTGAGGACATGGACCCTATACAGTGTGAACAGTAGTCTGGGTCTGGGGTAGTCCCTAATGGTTAGTGTGTGTCTAACAGTTGTCCCTCTATCTTTGCAAGTGAGTCTGGTTAAGCCAACCTGTCATGGCTACTGACCCCAGTGAGGAATCCCAGGACAAGGGCAGAGGAACGCTACAATGAGGCACATGGGCGAACTAGGAGGGTTATAGAGAGGACCTTCGGCCTCCTGAAGGCCAGGTTCCGGTGCCTCCATATGACAGGTGGTTCCCTATTCTACTCACCAGAGAAGGTGTGCCAGATCATCGTGGCCTGCTGTATGCTGCACAACTTGGCTGTGCCTTTTCTGCAGGAGGATGGCCCTGAAGGAGGTGTTGTTGCAGCTGTGGATCCTGTGGACAGTGGAGACGAGGAAGCAGAAGAAGAGGATATCGACAACAGGAACACAGTGATTCAACAATACTTCCAGTGAGATACAGGTAAGAAGACATCACTGACTGCTACATCTGATACCCTTGTTCTACCTCTCATCTGTCTGTCACTTAACCCAGTGTATGGACCCTGAGTCGTCACTTTCCCTTTCGATTTCACAGATGTGGGTCCCACTGCATGACATCTGCTTTGTTTTCTCATGGACTAGAGCTGTGTGACATAGGTATGTTGACAATACAATGGACATTGCTTTTTACCTCAGTTATTGCAAATACACATTTACGAAAGCACAGACTGACTCCAGATAGTTTTGTGATTTAAGGGTGTTTATTTTAGTGCTAAATAGTGGAGGGGATTGTAAAATGGTCAGTGGTGATGGTGGAGGATTGTTCATGGCAGAGTGCAGTCTATTAGTCTCACAGGTGCATTGTCCAAAGGGGCATAGGAAGTGGAGCTGGGGCAGTTGATGGATGGACAGGGTGACAAAGTGGGACAAAAGGATGACATTCAGTGTGGTCTCATTTCTTGGCGGGGGTCTTGGCATTGTTCTCTGTCTTTGTCCTGGATCTCAGGGACCGCTTGCGGGGTGATTCTCCATCTGCAGGGGGTGGGGTGCTGGTGTCGTGGTCCTGTGGCGGTGCCTCCTGTCCACTAGTGCAGGCGGAGGTGGTGGGCATTTAATCGTCCAGGCTAGTGTCAGGGGTCCCTTGTGCCACAGTGTCCCTCCTGGTGTTGATGAGTTCCTTCAGCACCCCTACAATGGTGCCCAGGGTGGTATTGATGGCTTTGAGTTCCTCCCTGAACCCCAAATACTGTTCCTCCTGCAGCTGCTGGTTCTCATGAAACTTGGCCAGTACCGTTGCCATAGTCACCTGGGAATGGTGGTAGGCTCCCATGATGTTGGAGAGGGCCTCGTGGAGAGTGGGTTCCCTGGGCCTGTCCTCCCCCTGTCGCACAGCAGCCCTCCCAGTTCCCCTGTGTTCCTGTGCCTCTGTCCCCTGAACCGTGTGCCTACCACCACTGCCCCCATGTCCCAGCTGTTGTTGGGGTGGTGGGTTAGCCTGGGTTCCCTGTAGTGGTGGACACACTGCTGCTTGACGTGTCCTGGGAACAGAGGTATGGGGCCGCTGGGTGGGTGATGTGCAGGTGTTGGCAGAGGGGGGAGGCTCTGTTGTGGCTTGTGCCAGTGTGAGGGGAACCGACTATCACGAGGTCCCAGATGGGCCTGGCTGGTCATCTAGATCCAGTTGGACAGAGCTGCTGTCATCACTGTGGGCCCCTTCTGTGGGTGGGTTGGACACATCTGGAACCTCCTGTCCAGTGACGTTGGGTAGGGGTCCTGCAGGGGTTTAAATGCATGATTATTGCATCTGTGTGTGCCATGGTGTGCAATGGGTGGGTGACACTGTACCCCAGTGCTTCCATTCCTGTGTTGGAGCTTGTGTGCTAATTGTTTAGGGGTCTGTGTGGGTATGTGCAGTGGACATGCTTTGGTGATGGGTGTCCATGCTCTGTTGTTGCATGCAGGGCTTGGTGTTGGGATGTGTCGTTTATGATAGTGGGACATATGTGAGGAGTTGGAGTGATGGGGGTGAGGGTGGGGGTATGTGATAGCATGCAGGTAGGGTGGGGGATGTAATAGGTAAGATGTGACTTACCATAGTCCATTCCTCCATCTACTCCTGCGAGGCCCTCAGGATGCAGTATAGCCAAGACCTACTCCTCCCATGTTGTTAGTTGTGGGGGAGGAGGTGGGGGTCCGCCGACAGTCCTCTGAACCGCAATGTGGTGTCTTGAGACCACGGAACGCACCTTCCCCCCGTAGGTCGTTCCACCTCTTCCTGATGTCATTCCTAGTTCTTGGGTGCTGTCCCACTGCGTTGACCCTGTCGACGATTCGCCTCCATAGCTCCATCTTCCTAGCTATGGTGGTGTGCTGCACTTGTGATCCGAATAACAGTGGCTCTACCCGGATGATTTCCTTCAACATGACCCTGAGCTCCTCCTCAGAAAACCTGGGGTGTCTTTGCAGTGCCATTGGGTGGTGTAGGTGATGTGTGAGGTGGTGTGTGTTGTGATGTGTGGAGTGATGTTTAGGGATGTGTGGTGTTTTGTGCATGGATGTGTATGTGTGATGGTGTTGTGTGCCTCTGAATGCTGGTGTTGTCTTTGGTTTGCTGTCTCTCTGGCCTTTGTCAACATTTTTGGTAGTAAGGGTTTGTGGGTAATGTGGGTGTGTTTTTTATATTGTATTGGGTGTGTGGGAGTGGTGTGTGTATGTGTATCAGCTGTGTGTATTTCGATTTGTCCAATGTGGCTGTATTTTGTAGGTGTGTGTGTATTTTGAGCGCAGCGGTGTGTACCGCCAATGGAATACCGCGGTTGAAAGACCGCCGCGTGGATTCGTGGGTCGTGATAGTGTGGGCGTATTCCTGTTGGCGTGACGGTGGAGGTTTTGTTTTCGCCAGTTTATCACTGGCCTTTGGTGTGGCGGACTTGTGTGGATGTCTGGATTTTGGCGGATTCCGAGCTGTGGGTCGTAATAGCAGTGGCGGCATTCTGTGGCTGGGGTGGTGTGTTGGCGGTCTTCTGCACGGCGGTAAGCGGCATTTACCGCCAATGTTGTAATGAGGGCCTTTGTGTCTCATGTATGAGACACTAGCGGCAAACTGCACCACCAGAGTGTCAGTTTTTGTTGACGCTCCGGTGGTGCGGTGTGCCAGCCCATATTTATAAGGCCATGCAAACCCATCTTGCATTGCTTTTTGTGGCCTTGTAAATATGGACAACTTTCATGCATAACACTGCATGAGAGGGCTATTCCATGAGTGTTTCCTGGGATGTTCCCACAAAACACCCATAGATCCCAAAGGAATCTGACACATTCCCAGATTTATAAGTCTAGGAATGCGTCACATTCCTACGCCATCCCAGGAGTGGCATAAGAATGAAACAACCGGGAGAAATATTTTAATTTCTTCCCCTATTTTCTTCTTTCTATGTGTGCTATAGAATGCAGCACACATAGAAAGAGAAAAACACCCCTTGTGACTGTTTTTGTGTTTGAAGGTGTCTCTTTCTGCACAAAAACAATCACCCCCCCAATGCAGATATCCTGCACCATGGTGCAAGAGTGCCTGCGTTGCCACTAGGTAGCAATTTGAGCACCAGCGTAGGGAGAGAGGAAAGAAATGCGTCATATTTTCCGGTGGTGCAGTGTGGAGCAGCAAGGTACTTGATGTGCTGCCCCGCACCGCCAGCCATGTAGGTGAGGCCCTTTGTGCCTCATGTATGAGGAAATGACGCTAGCTTGCTGTGCTGCGCTGTGTCATGTAGAAAGTTCAGGGATGCGTTGTATGCAAGGCATCCCTGTACTTTCCTCACGATGGCGCACAAACTAATGCCTAGCTCCATTGCAGGCATCCTTGCACCATGTAGCTACTCGGTATCACTTGGGCCTATGCACACTATTATAGGATGCAAATCCTCTGAATGGAATGGTTGTGTCACAGGACAAATAATTCCTCTGAGGAGGGTCAGGTGTGGGTGATGGGAGGCATACACACATAGGGACATGGCAAGAGATAAGTCTATTGTACCCTGCATGAAAATAAAATGCACCCAGCTGACACGGCAGGCAGGGGAGTGCACACAGGTGTCAGCTGCAATGGAAGGGACCACAGGAACTCATCACAAATTAGCTATTGGAGGGTGGGTGATGTGAAAAATGTATAACACTGGACCATGTGTGTACAAACTAATGATTATGTGTGGGCATGGTGGGACACTGCTACTGCTCTGCATAGTAGGTGCTGACTCCTCAAGGTAAAATGACATTTGATTTGAACGGGGAGGCTATACATACTTGGGAGGCGGAAATGGACATGTGTTCTCAGTCTGGCTGGGCAATGCTTGCGGCACATCTGGGAAGGAATGGCAGAGATAAGCCCATTTAGGGACCACAACCTACATGTCATGTGGACGAGTGGGAGCATGTGGCACATGCCAGGAAGGAGTATGATGCAACAATGTCTCGTGGTGCAACTTGCACAATTTGGAGGGTTTCAATCAGGGATTTGACAAAGGGATACCAAGAAACACCTAGCCACCACAAATCATGGGACCCATGGAGGAACTTAGGCTGAAGTGAGTGGGCCCACTGATTAGGATTCAAATGTATGGATTTGCCACCAATCACAACACCACTACAATGTGGGGTGAGGCCCTAACAATTGCTGTCAATAACAAAAAAACATGTAGTACCACTGGAAATGGACATGCATGATTGACCAGTCTTAGGCATGTGAGAATGAATGTATGAGTTGTGTAGGATCACCGTGTGACACTTATCTGTGTAACAGGGTTCAAAAGTAGGTAATCTGAGGAGGTCAAAAGACATAAATGGCTTGGGCCTGAGTCATATGACATGGCTGTTATAGACGGAATGTAAATGAGAAAAACTACACAGTAGGACAGACCCCATCCCCTCAGAGCAGGCACAGAGTGCCTGTGAGAACAATTCATTTGCATTGTAAATTTTGGGATGATGTGCAACAATACCCATGCCCAACAGGTGTACGACACATCACTGAATAACTCGGGCCCCATGTATGAGAAAATGAAGCACCATGGTGCTGCAAGCCAGCTTGCTGTGCTGCATCATTTTGAAAGTGCAGGGATGCGTTGTATTTACCAAAATGCAACACATTCCTGTACTTTAATCCGTTATAGGGTGCTTACTGCTTCCTAGCGCCAACACAGGCACCCTTGCACCATGCTGTAGGGGTGCCTGCGTTGCTGGTATGAGTGCTCATGTGCTGAAAGGGGTGCTTTCTTAATCTTGAACAATCATGAATGTTGTCTTCCACTTTCTATGTGTGATGAAGAATGCAGAAAACATTGAAATAGGAAAAAAATGGGGACTAAAATGTCAATCCTCTCCGTTGCACCACATCAATGCCACCCCTGAGGTTGTGTAGGAATCAGACGCATTTCCTTATTTCTAAATCTGGGAATGTGTTACATGTCTTTGGGTTCCATGGCTGTTGCAGGGGACCACCCACAGCAAAACCCATGGAACTCACTTTGTATGCAGTGTAATGCGTGAAAGGGGTACACAATTACAGGGCCCGACGAGCTACACAAGTTGGCGTAGTGTGGTCTTGTAAATTAGGGGCCTGCACACTGTGCCACTGGAGCATCAAATTCAATGACACTCCAGTTGCTCAGCATGCAGCTAGGGTCTTAGAAATTAGGCCTTTAAAGTGCTCCCTTGGAAACCTTGATTGTGAACCTGATCACTCATGTCAGCATCTAACAGAGCTCAACATTAACCTACCTCCATTTAATTGCAGAGGATGACACCATAACTCCTGGCCAGCTTCCTGTCCTAGACTTCTCTGGTGATGCGGATGACCACCTGCCAACCCTTGATCCGGATACCCCCCATCAAATCCTGGGTGCCATATAAACACCATCTCCAGTCGCAGGGAGGCTAAACAGCGTTGTGGGGTCTCTGGATGATCCACCCTACAGCCAACATGCACCACTTACCAGCTCAACCACAGCCCTTGACTCCCTGGACCTCACACTTACACACTTACATTCAGAAAAACTGAGGTAGGAGTCCTGAGGGAGCTGGCGGATATGGTGAGGGTGAGGGTGGTGCTGGAGACTGTGGCGGGTACCCTAGAGGCATTCCTGAGGTACCTCAGTCCAAATAAAGACTTGTCTTCCATACAAGGCACCTACTCTCTGCTTTGTGTCCTCCAGCAGTCCCTAGCTAACATGGCTGGTCTCATGAAGCACTAGCATATGTCCAGCCCACTTGCCACCAGCGAGGTTCTGGCAGTTGGTGAGGGAGGGAAAAGCCACTGGGAACATGCGGTGTTTGGTTGGTGAAGATGATTGGAATAAACATCTGTGCAACGTATACAGAGGGAAGGATGCTGACGTAGAACATTGAAATAAAGTCGAGATAGGTGGGGTCTTAAGAACAGCTATCTCCTTGCAACAGATAAAAGAAACAATTGCTACGCTTAAATTAACTAAAGCAGTGGGCCCACACAACCTTCCAGCGATAATATTAAAAAATAACATCAACTGGTGGGACAGACTTTTTTATGTCACCTTTCATAAAATTCTTGACTCTGGCTGTTTCTCTGAGAACTGGAAGGGTGCAATAATTAGGCCGATCTATAAAAAAGATGACCCAACACAACCAAAAAATTATCGCCTAATTAGTTTACTGGATGTAGACGAAAAATGTTTTGCAAAGCTATTGCTGGGTCAAATCAAATCCTGGACAGAGTTAAACAACTTGATCCCGGTAGAGCAAGGCAGATTTAAAGAAGGTCACTTGACAATACACTACAGTTTTAGTCTGGTCATTGGATAAAAAGTCAAGTGAAACATGAGGGTATCTATTTTGCTGCTTTGTTGATTTCTGTGCCACTTTTGATTTGGTGGATCGGAATTTGTTATAGAATATGTTGAAACGTTAATTCTGATCCACTATATCTCCTTCAGGGTCTACATTCACAAAATTGGCCCCAAGTGATCTTAGATACGGGTGGATCGCTCTCAAAGAAGATCCCTATAAAGAATGGGTTGCGACAGGGATGCGTTCTAGCTCCACTATTGTTCGCTATATTTCTGTCTGACCTACTAGGCTTAATAAAGGAAGCCAAGGGCCTTTGCCCAAAAATGGATGGCACCCATATCTCTTGTTTATTGTATGCAGATGACTTGGTGATAATTGATATGATGGAGTTGGGGCTGCAAAGAAAATTAAATGCTTTCAATTCTTACTGTCAAAGAAAAAAACACAGTAAATTTGGATAGAAGGAAAATAATGGTGTTAGGGAAAAAGAAGAGGGCATTTTATTGGTATCTGGGAGGAGATAAAGTAGAAATAGTTGAAAAATATAAATATTTAGGCATGTGGTTCGACTCTGAATTAAGATGGCAAGAGCATATTGAGGCCCTCATTACAACCCTGGCAGTCGGTGTTAAAACAGCGGTAATACCGCCAACAGGCCGGCAGTAAAAAAAAAAGGGATTTGGACCCTGGCGGTTATTGCCATCCAACACCGCCACTTTAACACACTGACCGCCAGTGTGGTAACAGCCGCTGGACTGGAGAATTCAGTCTCCAGCCCGGCGGCCGTCACATTCCCGCCCTCGGGATTACGATCCGGCCTACCGCCATGGTTTCCGTGGTTTTTGTACCGCCACGAAAACCATGGTAGTAGACACTGTCAGTGCCAGGAAATACCTTCCCTGGCACTGATAGGGGTCTCCCCCACACCCCACACCCTCCCCAGAGTCCTCCCCCACCTACTCCTGCCCCCTGCACATATACACACCCACACGCGCACCCATATACACACATGCACACACGCATACCCACCTCCACCCATGCATGCACACATACATACCCACACACCCCAACATACACCAAAATAGCTTGTCACACACATGCATCGACTACACACAACACTCACAATCACTCATTCATGCATGCATCCAACGCAACTCACACCCGCATGCACGCATCCCAAAACATACACCCCCCCCCCCACATACACACAACACCCCCCACCCCTCTCTCCGGTCGGAGAACCCGACTTACTTGCTTGCAGGGGGTCCTCCGGCTGGAGACGGTCCACAGCGCTTCTGTCAGCAGCAGCGTCCGCCAGCAAAACACAGCCAGGCCGTATAATTGCTCATGATACGTCGCCGGTGTTTTGCTGGCGTGGTGGTGCTGCTGTCAGCAGCGCCGCCTTACCCAACCGCCACCATGACCGTCGGCGGTGTTCTGCCAGGTTTATGCCAGGTGGTCATAATACGCGTTGCAGGCTGGTAGCCACGGCGGCGGTATGTTGGCGGCCGTCACCGTGGCGGTAGGCGGTCATTGCCGCCAATGTTGTAATGAGGGCCTGAGTCTCTAAAAACCAGAGTCTTAACATCAGTTTGGGGTTTAGAACAGTTTAGTAGGAAGTTAAAAATGAATTTGGTAGTATTTCACTATTAGGATATGTAAAACACATCAGTACATCAATACAAAATGTCTTGGAGTGAATGGAGGGGAAGCAGGACTCCCTCATTGCGACCTTGGGTGCCTTTCACAGTGACGTTGCTTCAGTGTTGCTGACCCTGCAGGTCCTCCTTGCTGCTATGCTGCCTCGTGTGTTCCCACAGATGAGAGATGCTGTGGACACAGCCTCCACATCTTCACCCCTGATGTATGTGTGCCTCCCTCTACTTCAGCACCTACAAAAACCCTTGTCACAGGAGACCCACATACATCAGAGGATGAAGATGTGGAAGGAACATCTTTCACCAGGAAAACTGCCCAGTAGCTTTTCTCTGTGGCACGTGCCCCTTTTGTTGGCGTTGTTGTCTCATGGAATTGACATCAGTACTGTACGTAAAATAACACATGTAAATAAAATCACTTACTACAAACTTGGTGTTGTATGTGTGTCTGAAGCATTAACAACATGCACATGTTGCATTGTGTGAAGCTAATACACTGACTGCTTACCAAAGGGATATAGGTGGATTGCAGTCCGAGACAAAGCCACACAGACTGAGTGAACATATGAATATGATATGTATGTTGTAAGGAAACTGTTTGTGAGGCTTCTAAGCATGTATTATAAGAGGTATCATGCATTAATTGTGACAGCTTATGTAACTCACACCACAAGTGGCTGGTCAAAGCAAGAACAATAGCTAAATTCTCACATTGATGTGACAACCAAATGATAAGTTTAAGTCTGCGAGGGGCAGGCATAAGTCTGAGAGTAACACATTCATGATTAACGGTGAGTGCAATGACAACAACATTCCACAAATGCATGACTTACTAACACAAAGCAAATGCACATTAATAACTGTTATGGGATGTGTATCCATTCACACCTAGATTGTCACTCACGTTGCTAAATGATGTTTGTAGATAGCTGATGGGATCTCATTGCCAACCTGACCAGTACTTGCCCATAAGGAATGCACCTTGTCACACTTTTCCAAATACTGTTTTCAAAGCCAAATGCATGTACCAAACAGAAGCTGTGCAGGCATACTAAATCTTAGACAGTCAATCATGATGGAGCCCATAATGTATGAAACAATAACATTTTTATAAAACTATTATTCTTACACTAAAAACCCCTTAAACTGCCTAACCTATCCTTATCTATCCTACAATACCTTAAAATACTTTATAACTACAACTAACCTAACTTATCTTAACTTATCCTATGCATTTAGTGCCACATGATAGCCATCAAACCCCCACCCCCTTAAACACATCTGTAGACAAGGACGACAGTAACTACAGCTATACAAAAAATAACTAAACATAGAGGCCTAAATAAAGATACATTTTTTGTATTTGTTTTATCAAATTATATATATATTTTTTTTAAAGTATACTTACCTAAAACATCATCCCCCCAATAACACCCAATAATAAGAAACCTCAAATAAAGTACCCACCCCTAATATAACTTCTACAGACTAAAACTACCCTACACTACACTTACGTACCTAACACCTCAGCTATAAAAACTATATACAAGGGGAAGAAGGGAGGTAAATGTTTGTTTGGGCCATCCTGCTCCTCAATTCTTCATCACAGAGGCCTCGATTTCCCAGAACATGATGAGCACCTGGTCATGCTTGTGCTCCAGGTTTGACAGGTGTTGCTTCATGTCTGCTATTTCAATCCTAATGTCCATCTCAAATTCAGCCCAAAGAACTTGTGATGGAGCCTGTGGTGTGGATGGGGCAGTTGTGGTGGAGGTGGATGGACCTGCCACTGCAGGCCCTCCCTTGCCCGTGACTCGAAAATTGCCCTTTCCATGGTGGGTTGAGGTGGCTGGTTCCATGGCTGCAGCCCCTTGGGAAAAGGCACTCCAGGACCCCGATGCTCTCTCCAAGTCATAAGTCTTCCTTGTCCTCTTGAGTGCCTTTCACAACTGGCGGATGTGGTGATAGCGGTCAGACCTTTTTTTCAAAATTAATCTTCTAGGATGGGGTCATGTTGGTTGAGTAAACAGGAGGAATACATGTCATACAAAGGTTCATCAGGCAAATGAACACCAAGCATTCCATGTAAATACTACATGCAGATCACATGATGTACATCACAAATCACAATAACATCTTGGAGGGCAAAGTGAATAGACATCTGACCAATATAAATCATCTCCACCTTGAATATGGTCAAGATATCAAGGTCAAGCAAATGTTACACAATAGCAATGCCCCATCTTGTGACATCTTTGAATGACCATGTCATCATTCACTATGGTTTTAAAAAATGCTGTTTTGTGATCGTGCTATGGCACGCTCATCATGTTGCATTGCTCATCAATGTCTCTTCTGCATACTCCATTGCCCTTGGACCCATTAGCATTTAGCAAAGTCATCTGGGTAAGGACTGTAAGTTAGATGTCATGTTTCACAACATTATGTGCCTGATATGGCAAGGTCACATATCTGGACACATTGCTACATGGAATATACATATGTCAGGTATCATATGTGAGAATGGAGGGTGGATAGCTCACTCACATCACATTGAGATATATGAAACTACTCACATATCCACTCATGTACATACATACATGGTGGGCCATGCCGTGATTTCTAGCATACTCTCAGAGTAATTTTATGTGTCTCACTATGCAGCACATTGCCTGTACATTTGGGTGCACTATTCATGTCACCTTGCTGCACATCAACACTCAGAACACCCATTTAATAGGTGAGTGTATGCATGCCTAACGCCTCATCTGCAGAGGGATCTTGGAACAGCAATGGCTAATGCTGTTAATTTTATGTACCTGTTTGTATTACATCATGTACACTAACAGGGCCAGCACTGTCTGAAGCTGCATTTTGGTATCGGCATGGCAAATTACACTGTTGAACCGACATCCCTCTAGTCTAACACACATTTCTACATCTTTGAAAATGACAGGGGATAGCAATGCTGTCATACACAACAAAGAGTATGAGGCATCACACCACAGGAGTGGGAAAATCAACTGCAAATTCAAGTGTAGTATGTTGGCCACTGTCCTGATAATCCTAGGGCCCTATTCACACAGTCCTCAGTCCTGGAAGTGGATTATTTACAGTGATGTTCCTGTGGCACAGACAGCAGGAATATGTTCAGTGAACCACATATTGTCACCTTGCATAGATGTGCAGGACCCTGCACTTCTGGCACACGTTCTTACTGTCATCACTGTATTTTTGCTAATACACCATGTGTGGGCTAGCCAGACATATCAGACATATCAGACATGATTGCACAGAGAGCAACAACAGCCTATCTCTGCTTATGATTAACGTTTCTCCATTATACAGTGCCCTACCATGTTCAGTTATGATACCACAACCATATATGTCCACAGATCATTGCATTGTGGTCATTGTTTTTTGGTCATACCAGCATATTTGTGGGCCCTCAATTATTGCAATTTGAACCACCTTGACACTAGTCAGATGCAAAGGCACATCCTGGACCCAACCTCCACCTTTTTGTCCATACACATGTTTAGCCTATGGAGTTTCACTTTGTATACATGCACTTTGTACATGGCATTGTACACAGCATACAACATCACACACAATACTTGCACTGCCATTACACATAAAGGATGACATTGGTAGCATCGGGGTCACAGAAGCTTTCCTCATCTCCTGTCTTGTATGGTTTGGATCCACCTGCAAGATATAACATGAGACATAGCACTGTGAAAGTTGAATGAACACTGGTCAAATATTGCACATTACACATGACTTGCAAATGACCATAGTAGCTCTATGGTGTGACAACTCAAAAGGGCAATTGGGCATGTTTCAATGTCATACGTTGGTAAGCCAGGCCGATATGTACACATATGGGATAGTACCGTACATACATGTCTCAAGTACATAGTATAAGCCTTTCAAATGACTAACTACCCACGTTTTTTCAAGGCTAGCTGAGTGTGGTGGCACTCTGCATCTGCGTGACTCACGGGACACACTCATGTTAGCCATGACTAGCAATACTCCTGCCTCACTCTTGTCATCACATGTACATGACAATGCAACATGCAACAGTAGTTAGACATCCTTGTTCCCTCATTTAACAGACATTGTTAGATGGCATTGCTGCATGGTCAAAGACAACAAACACATGTGTTATACATCCCCAAGCCACTACATTTTAATTTCAGGTACAAATATGTGTATGATATTATCAGATGTATGACATTCAATAGTCACATCCATCATGCCTCATCTATGTGAGACATGGTCCACTGAAGTGTTTCAAATTTGGATCTCCAATGCTAAGGGACATTTCCCATGGTGGCACATGTTGACATATGCCCTGGGAGTAGGCCAAATATAGGAATTGTGCACATTTCCTCAGGATGCCCTCAGCACATCTGGTGACATGCACTGTTGTGCTAACAGGAACGCGTCTGACAGGTATGCTATCACTCACATAGATTGTGAACTTACTGGCAGTTCCACTGACCTCTATCCCGAGGTAATCCAGGAGGTCACGTTCCCTTGAGTTGATGTCTGCCTATCGATGCTTTAGTTGGTGGGTTGTCCGCTCTACATCAAAGATCCCCTATATGTGGAAGTGGACCTTCCCCCTTCGCAGCTTCCATGCCTCCGTCCTGTAGCCCAGGATCATTTGGGAGATAGTGGGTGACCAGTCATATGAAGACCCCAACTCCCCCGCACTCATGCCACAGGCTCTTACCTTCCCTGACATGTCCCAACCAAAATCTACAATTAACCAAATAAAAAAAGAAAAACCCAGACTAATCTACCCCAAGGACAACACCTGACAATATACAGTAATTTAAAACACAAAATACAAATACAAAGGACAAAACAGATGTCAGGGATACAACATGGAGAGCAGACAGCACAGTAGACTCAATAAACAGCACTCCGGACTCCACCAACACCACCACACAACCTCTTCCAAGCACAGACACAAAGACTGGGAGTGTAGGAAAAAGTGAAAGTAACTTTATAGTTCCTGCTTTGTAGATTGTCTGATCCATTGCATCACTTCCTGTGCTGATGCAGCACATTTTGAGCCAATGAGTCTTTTTCTTTGACACTGCATGCCAATGTGTGTAGTTTTTCAGATGCATGACGAAGCACCATGAGTTGTGATGCGTTGCATGGGATGCGTAGTTTTTGGCATATGTAATGGGTTAAAAAAACATGCATTAGGACAAAGAAACAATTTTTTTGATTCAATGACTGAAATTTGTGTATATATGTATGGTGTCATGTGGATTGCTGTGTTGCTTGTGAATAGTTCTGTTTACCACCCTCCTCTCTTTCCATGTGTCCAATATATGTTTTGTAAGTGTACATGAGTGAAAGTACTCACATTACAGGGATCATAGGGCACATTTTGATCTTTTGTTGACACTATACCTTTGAAGGGTTGGCCCCTGTGCCAACTATGTGTGATCATCTGAATTAATTGCTTAGTTTACCCCTAGGGATGCCATGGACTTGCCATGGAATGTGGGCTGCACACCCACATCTAGGATAGTGCAGACGTCTGCCAATGTGTGCTGTGTCCCACAGTGGAGACAGCAGGCTGTCAAGCATTGGGGGGGGCGAGGCTATAGTCTCCAGTGTAGGCAAGTGTTGTGATAGCATATACACACGTGAAAGGATATGTGAATGGTGCAATTTGCTCATGTTCACACCATTCAGGGGCCTGGCATCAGGGGACACATTGCCAGTTTGCTTCCGGAGATTGGCTCTGCACTTGGTATCCCATGCTATATACACCAGACAGTCAACACTTTCCTGACATATTATCTACTAAGGACTTATGGATAGTTTGAGTCCCCCTTACCCTAATATCTACTAGGGACTTATAGGCAGTTTGATTCCCCCTTGCCCTATCTACTAGGGACTTACAGGAATCTGTTGTTAGCAGTTGTATTTGGACCACTTCTGCATATGCCTTTTATTAAGAGTAGTGGCTCTAGGCCTGGTTAGCAGACCCAGGGTACAGCCAGGGTTGGTCACTAACATTCTCAGTCAGACCAATTTGGTTGTATATACAAACAGGATGACTTTCTCACACTGTGGCTGGACAGGTAATTTGGCTACAAAATGGTTGTGATGATATGTGTTATCTTACATAGTAAAACATTTTCTTGTAATCACACTCTTATGACAATGTGTGAGTCATTGACGCATGTACCACACACATGACTAGTATATGTACATCAGCAATGTTGCTGCTATTGATGTTACATCGTGTGCTTGCATCCCATATTCACCATAGTCACCGTTCCATTAATTTTTCATGCTCCTCATTGTCACCGGGCCAATTAGAGATTATGCCCTGCACATGGGTTCTGCAATTTGCAGCACACAAGTCTTGGTGGCCCCAAAACATATCAAGACTCACAAAGTAATACTTGTGACCTCTGGAAGTCCCCTCCACAATGTAGTAGGTCCTGTTTAGAACATGATTATGACTCTGCTGGGCTTATGTATGGTTGTACTTGTGAGATGTACTCACCCACAGCTACAGGCTATATACTTGTCAGGTACACAGTGAGTAGGGATTGATTGGGGGAATGGTAATTACTGCTAACGGTCCCACATACATGTACAAGTCATTCTGTGTCCTGATGTACTCAGACATATTGGCAACAGTATGTGACATGCTATGCCATTGATTGGCATCCATGCAAAATGATCACAGATTTGTCAGACACTGTGCTGCACATCTGTCTGTGAAACACTTACCATTTGTCATACATGTCAGTAGAAAAGATGTGGATGTTGTGAGTTGTCACCAGTGTCATGAATCTTTCACCCATTAAGTTGACACATATCTCACACTGATCCACTGTTAATGTCTACTATTTACTAACCCTGGCATACAGTTTGGTCCTATTGCATCACATAGTGATTCATATCTATCCATTTTCCTTTTGTACCAACAAATCATTGTCAGATATGAGTGTTTTAGTTCAACATGTTTGTTCGACAGGCAATGCATACCTGGATGTGGGTGAGTTTTTCTAAGTTGGACTGTGACAGATACTCCAAGACATATGTTAGATTGACTCATTTGTTAACATGTTTGGCAGTCATGCCCTCAGTCACATGTGCTTAACGAAAGAAGTTCTGCACAATGTTTGCATGTCTCTGTGCACCTGCAGCAGTGTTCTGGATGTCAGGTTGATGTGGTGGCCCATCCTCCTCCTCTTCCCTTGGTGCCTCCTTTTCTTCGTCCCAGGGGACATTTGTCCTGACACAAATATTGTGGAGTATTGCACAGGCCAATATGATTTTGTAGACCGTGGGGGGGGGGAGGGGAGTCTCCCCCCAGAAATGTCCATGCAGCAAAACTGTCCCTTGAGTCGGCGAAAGGTCCGCTTAGCGATGTTTCTTGCGTGGATATGCACATAGTTGTAGGCCTTTTCTGCCTTAGTTTGTGGTGTTTTCAAACAGTGTCATCACCCACTGTTGGATGCCACAGCCTTGGTCAGCTTAAATGTAAAACATAATGGCAACAGTCATCGTATTGGATTACTGTATTAGCATACATCCTACACATGTGTTATGTATATTGGTAATGTCATGCACTATTCCCATTTACGAGCACATGATATATCAATCATGCCAGTTTACTGGCATTTCCAGGGCCTGTTCACTCACTGTATTTGATGTCACATGCAGTGCATGAGCAGATACAACACACAGTTCAACTTCCTGACTGTCATTTCTGCAGCAGAGTTTGGTGGTGGCTGATTCCCATTGCTCTAGTCCGCTCAATGTTTGGTGTCCACACTACGTTTAGTGACACAGATTATGAATCTTTTTTGCAGATCAGCCTAGGTTGTTGGTAACATGCCAGACATTGCTGACACTGACACATGTATAGGTTCATGCTCATCCCCAAAGCTGGTGCCTGTTGGCATGATGCCATCCACACACTATGCACTCACACATCCCCAATAAGTGACATGATGTGACAACTGCTATTTCCCAATCCATGATTTCATGTCCGGGGGGAGGCATTGTGTACATATGTGGCAGCATTGTGCCCAATTTGTGCGCACAACACATGTATCCTGCAGATTTGTGAGTGGTCATCTGCAGTCCAGCTACACAACTTCCTGCGCTGTACTACATCTCTGAGAAAGGTAACTGGTACACAATACTTGATGTCTCTTGTAATTTCTGGGTCCACACAACAGAATATAAAGACAAGTTGCCTATCAAGTACAAATTTACACTTGCATCAGGGGTTGTAGGTGTTCTTCTTTGCTTTCAGAATGGAATTTGTGTATGCAGGAGGAGCTTGCTTCCAAGGCTGCTGCCTCAGAAGCAAGGTGAGTGATGTCTGTGTGTAGCATTACACTTCACAAGTGTGCAATGGAGTTATTTTACATAACATTAGAAATTTGTACAGTTACATGTCACCTGCCCATGGGCTGTGGTTTGTTATCTTGCACCTAGGGCCTCATCTACTGGGCCTATGGCACAAGGCGGTGCAGCAAGTGCCTTGTTGCACTGCTGTGTGCCACCAGAAAAGGGAAGAAATGTGCCATATCTACAAGATACAGTACCTTTCTGTCCTCTCCCCCTGCACTGGAGCACAAATGGCTATATAGTGCCAATGCCATCATCATTGGACCATGGTGCTAGGGTGTCTGCATTGTGAGGATGATTTCTTTTGTGCAGGACACCTTCCTCCATATAAAACCATAACAAGAGGTGTTTCCCTCTTTCTATGTGTGCTCCCCATTTCTATGTGTTCTCCCCATTACGTCCCTCTTACACCAAACCTGAGGTGACTTATGAATCTGACGCATTCCTAGCCTTGTAAATCTGGGAATGCTTCTGATTCTTTCAGCTTCCATGGGTATTGCAGGGGTACACCCCAAGCAACACCCATGGAATGCCCCTTTCACGCAGCGTTATCCGTGAAAGGGGTCCATATTTACAAGACCATGAAAAGCCATGCAAGGTGGCTTTGCATGGCCTTGTAAATATAGAGTGCCACACTGTGCCACCGGAGCATCAAATAAATGTTGCTCTGGTGGCACAGTGTCCCACTAGGGCCTCGCATATGTGGTCCGAAGTCTCCGATGTGTGAGCCACGACACATATAATGGCCCATGTGTGTGTCATGTGCCTACCCGCCAGCGTACATGGTACACCTCTCTTGCACACAGAGATGTTGGGCAGATTTCCTAGCTGCCATGCATGGCTGTGTGCCTCTTTATCACTCATTGTGTGTAAAACCTGTTTGAGATGTCTTCACCTGTATGTCAGCGTGTTTTGCATTACTTATGAGTACTGGAGCATATGTTTCAGAGGCCTCATCCTGCAGTCCCTATCAATGCAGGCAGACAGTGAGCTCTGTATTTTGTCCTCCATATCTATTTGCTATCATGTCAGTTAGGTACATGCTGTTTGCTTACCTACAAGCAGGCCATTCCCATCTTGTCCATCCTGGAATCTCTGGTTAATGATGGAATGCCGAAAGATGTTGGCATCATGTACACTTCCCGGTTATTTGGCAAGCATATTTAGGATCAACCCACGATGGTTCACAATGACTTGGACGTTGATGGAGTGGGTAGTTTCCTGTTCCAGTACAAGTTTCCAGTTGCAGCAGGGGGAACATGTATGTAGCCCATGGCACCCAGCACATGTGGAAATCCAGCAAAGGGGTAGAATCCTTGTTTTGTTTTATGCTGCAGTTGCTGGGTGTTAGGGAAGAGGATGTGGAGGGGTGTGGAGCAGATGATGGCATCCAGTAGAGAGGGGAGGAATGCTGAGAAGGATGGCTGTGCCACTCCTCCCACTCGTGCTGCAGTTGTCTGGAAGAAGCCTGACACAAGCATATGTAGCACAGCCAGGACCTTGATCGGTGTTGGTATGTTGGTCACCCTGTCAACCGTGGCCTGCAGTCTGGATGCAATGAGGTTGAGCAGTTGATGATGCTCTTCCTGTGCAGCCGGTAGATGCTGATGACCTCTTCCTCCCTGAGGGTGTGGGTGGTGGTTATTGTGGTGGTGTTGGTGGATGTGGTTGTGATGCTGGGGGTTAGGGTGGTCTTCTTGGTGCCCCAAGCTGTAGTAGGAGTAAATCCATGTTCTCCTCCAGGTAGCCAGGGTGTTTAGTGTGTGTTCTCCTTATGTCCCTGTAGAGAGTCATTATTAAACCTGGTCTGACAAGGCCCTAAAATGTTGATGCTAGTCATGCCATGCACTACTTTTCCTAAGCATGCCTAATTTTCACAGAGCTTGTAAATACATCAACGCAGCGTCATTTTTTAAGTGTGGAATGGCTACCTTGCATAACATTGTCGGTATCAGACGCAGCCAGATCCAATGCTTTTGAAAACTGATGCTAGGGTGGAAAAAGTGACCCTAGACGTCTCTAGCGTCACTTTCTAAATATGGAGTTGTTTTAGCACCGCTGCTGTGTCAAAAAAAATTATGCAGTTGTGGTAACAAACTGCTTGTAAATAATCCCCTATGTCCACTAAACTACCCCTCACATGATGCATCTGTGTGATCTATTAATTTATACTTTGATCTTGGGATTTCATCATGGCATAGACCGCTGTCCTACTCCTCATGCTTTCTAGTTAGTCTTTTCGCTTACCACCTCTGCAATGGTTTTAGCACTCACCATGGCTAACTAATGTGCCAGCTTTTAAAGCCTTGTTTCTTTACCACTTTTTCGAATCAGTAGCCCTTCAATACAGAAACAATACTTTCTCTTTCAAATTTTAGACTTTCATTAGAACATGTCCTATCTGCAAGACTGCAGCCTTTCATCATAAGCGTAATTGTTCACTAGATCCCATCACAACTAGTTAAACATCCCACATACAAAGCTAAAGCTTCCTTCAATGCACCATAACCAGCAGCTCACTCTGTGACTTGACTGCCACCTCTGGATCTTCACAACTCCACTGGACTTCCCACATCCATCACTGGGCTACAAAGCATCCTTGAGCTATCAACCTTTCCTAAACAATGCTCGCATAAAATCCACCAGAATCCTTCCTCCACCAGACTGCACTTAAACTATGTAAACAATGCTGACACAAATCAACCACACTACCTCCTCCAATAGACCACACTTAAAACAAACTAGGTAAACAATGCTCACATAAATCAACCAACCTCCCTCCTCCAACAGACTGCCCTTAAAACAAATCATGTATACAATGCTCACACAAATCAACCACAGTCCCTCCTCCAACAGACTGCACTTAAAACTTAAAACAAACTACGTCGTATTCCAAAGACTATGCTAACTCTGCTAAATGCATCCTGCAAAAATTGCATTGTGCCCACATACAGCAGTTAACTACAGCTCTTTCAAAATATGATTTATTTTAACTACATATTGACATATCCGCTATACTATACATCAGGAGCGGCTTGCGAGGCTTTGAAGGGGCGGGGTGGCGCACACAGGGTGGAGGAGGGGAATTAATTAAAAAAGATACACTTACCTTCACTTGCAGCCGCTGCCGCTCCATCACGTCCCTACACTCCTGCAGGCACAGGTTCCCAGCCTTCCCTGCGGCCAATCCTGACGCTGCTCAGAACAGCGTTATGATTGGCTGGGAGCACCCAGCCAGGGTGCTCGCAGGCCAACTGAGAGCCTGTGCCTGCTCTCTCCAGCCTGTCAACACAGTGCCAGGCTGGAGAGAGCACAGTGCGCATGTGTTTTTGGCTGGCCCAAAATGGTCGGCTAAAGATACATGCGCACTGAGGAGAGAGCTCTGTGCACTCCCCTCCATGGCTATCATCCCCAATGCCCCGCCCCTTTTCCTACAAACGGATATGAAACATAGTTTATTCTCATTTTGTAGTAAAAGGTTTGCAGCTGCTTGTGTTGGCAGGGGCAACGCTCCTCCGCCATAGCGGAGAAGCCACCACTACTATACATAGCTAAATGACATACAGGGAAAAACCCTGGCATGTGAAATCTGAAGCATGAGTGTGGTACTGTTTCTAAGCACCAGAACAATAATGGCTGAGCCTTATTGTCCAGGGTGTCCAAGGTGCCTCAGTTTGGTGGCCTGGAGCATCCTTCAATTTAAGAGCTATCACTACCAGGCAGGACCAGGTGATGGCTAGTGAAGCACCTGAAGGATGTTCAGCAGTTTTAAGCCTCCAAGACTCGACATAATCATGATTCCTTTCGATGACAAATATACAAGATAGGCCCATATTTACTTTTAATGGATATCAAAAGATAACATACACACACATTCTCAAATTGTTTTGGGGGGATTCTTTCAAGCTCTCCGTTTATAGTTGCTCTGCATTTTTTAAACCAGTGTCACAAAATACTTTGCCAAGAAATTACTGTTTCATCCTACAAGAAAATTACATTAAAACCTTACTAGTATTTTCATGTTACTCATGGTTAGGCCTGGCATGATTAGGGCACTGACACAAAATTCAAAATATTATATTTAGAGAGAAGTTTGAAAAAAAGAAAAGTTCTGTTTTCCTGCTAGGCTTTCAATTTCTCTGCACAACATCCAAAAGCTTTGTCTCCCAGGTTACTGCAGCTGCAACAGTGGTACTTAGTCTAAAGGGTGAACAATTATGTACAGTGACCTTATGCTGTGATACACACAAAATATTACCTTTTTGTTTTTATTTTTTGATACCCTCTGTAATTTAATGTCAGACGCCCCCTCTTCTCAAGCCCATTTGGGAGGACCGTGCTTCTGAAAGAGAGGTTTCCCAGAGAGCACAAGCATGCCTATAATTTAGATACACAGCACCTGGACAGGTGACTCTGCTTGTCACTGAATCAACTGCCAGCAGAGAAGGCTGCAATGATTAATCCAGAGAACTTAATCTGGGAACTAAACCTGAGATTAGTACATCTCTGTAATTAGAAGCACTGGTGTAGAACAATTGCAACAATAACAGATGATGGACAGAATGCTAAACAAATCAAACATTCACCCCGAGACACAGATCTGGTACTAAATCCATTAAATATTTTCTTGCGACGCCATTCGAGTTTGGAGCCAGCCATATGCAAATCAGTCTTGACCCTGGTCCTCATGGTAACCGTCCATTTCGAACTGCCAGGCCATGTCCTGTCTGGACCAGAAACAAACATCCTACAACCAATTTGGGGGTAACACCCCTCATCAGCCAGGCTAGCTTGAATCCCGTGGGAACAGTCCAGCCCAAAATGCCAGACCACTTCTTTCTCATGCAATGGTCTCATACCTCAGCACTTCCTCTTCAGTCTAATTCAGTGATGTCATACAACGGTGCACTATCTTCCTCAGGTCTCACTTAGTGATCTCAAAATCTAGTATATCCTTCTCCTGCCTCATGCAAGGACCTCTTACTCCAACACTTCCTCCTCCAGTGTAAGGCGCTGTCCTATACAACTGTGCCTCATACCTCTCTGGTCTTCTTCAGTGATCTCATAATCTAGTACCCCCTTCTCCTGTCTCATGTAATGATCTCTTACTTAGCACACACCCCCTAGTCTCATTTAGTGGCCTCTTGTTCATGAAGTATTTTTGTGGCATCAGAGTGCATCTTGTGGTTAACTGACTAGGTATTTAAAACGTTCTCATATCCCTTTGCCTGTCTATTCTCATTCTCCTATGAGTGTTGTCTCCCTACTGAGCCTGCAATACACTTCTATTTCTCCTCATTTTCCAACATCCTTTCTATATCTCCTTTCTCTAACATCTTTACTCTTTCACCTCTCTAGCATATCCTCCCGCTTCCCTTCTTTATCTTCTTCCTATTTTCTTTAATCTTTTATATTTCTGCTTTTACTCATCTGCATGTTTCTCTTAGAACTAGTTCACCAGAACTCTTATTGAGTCATGTGTGCGCCAGAAACAAGCCAGAAGCAAGCAGGCACTTATAAAAACAAAAAAATATGGCCCTCATTATGACCCCGGCGGATGGCGTTAATATGGAGGAACATACTGCCAACGGCTGGGGGTGCTTTCCTCCATATTAAGACATTGGCGGTTTGGCTAAAGCCAAATCGGCAATGTACCACACAGACCGCCATGGTGGTAACGACCGCCAGGCTGGAGACTTCACTCTCCAGCCCAGGGGCCGTCACTTGCCCGCCTGCGGGATTATGACCCCACCTACCACCATGGTTTTCGTGCCAACCTTACCGCCACGAAAACCATGGCGGTAGGCACTATCAGTGACAGGGAATCAGTATTTACCGCCATTGTTGTAATGAGGGCCTATATGTTGCTTCTTATTATTAATATTTGAACTTCTGTTTATCTATAAATTAGTGGGAATAAATGAAAGTCTATGGAAAATTTGATATGAAAAAAAAAAGTATTGATAGAGAGACCAGGGTGGGAATTAAAACTTTGTGAAGTTCCCTGAAATCTCACATAATTTCCAACATTTTGTGCCATGAATGTGGTACATAATGCACAAGATTACAACATTATGGCCCATCACGTAAGAAAAACATTTGCAAACTTGTAATACGGCTGACAGGATATCCGTCACGTTTGTGACTCGGTATCCCATCCACCAAGGTCACAATCAAGTCCTTTGTTTGGGTACAGATTTTGTTGTGGGAGCATGGGAACTACACAAACATAACAAACATGAGAAGCTATTTTTTTCAAGACAGGCAACAAACCAACTCAAAAACTCAACACACTCTTGAGTAATATTTTTACTGCAAAGCTAATCGTTTTTTTTACCGAAAAAGTTGCATAGAAACTGAGGAAACTGTACATATAGTATACACTTCCACTTCCTGTCCTGTAGAATCCTTCCTGTTTTATTGCTGAGTCAATGGTAATTTTGGATTTGAATTATTGAGCAAAAACATCACTCATCCTGTGCTGCATCCTACACTTGAAACGTTTGCATTTTTTTTAGGAAAATCAAGGAAACTCAATGCACTACTGTGCAATACATTTGAGGGTGGGCACCATCAGATTTTTTCCTTTTTAGGTCTTGGCTGGACAGCGTATGCACTGTTTCTTCAAGACATGCTGTTTACAAGCCGTCCGTAGTTTACCATTTGTTCACTTCAATGTTGCTCTAGTATCCTTCGTTCCCATATGTCCATGGAGAGCATGTGTCATGCCTATTCTTGTATTTGGCCCTCCCCTGGAGCATGGATCTCCTGCTTGTGTCCATCCACTCCTCCCATTTTGGAACTACTTTTATCTTTGTGTTCAACAGCTCCATGTGAGTGCTTGTGTTTTAACTCTGACTCCCACATAAGCTTCTCTAAAACCACAGCCCCCCCTTGCATCTCACTCAATTGTGCTTTTGTCTCCCATTCCATCTCTCATTCAGGAGCTTGTTTACCCCTTTGGCTCACTATACCCTCATGCTTGTTGAATTATACTGTGACATCCCTGCTCGAACAGCCTCAACGTAGTCGCAGCATTGGCCATCAATCAATCAGGAATTTGTAAAGCGCACTACTCACCCGTGAGGGTCTCAAATCGCTGAGGACGGGAGGGGGAGAAATTGGGAGATTTCTTAATTTTTTCAGAAGAGGCAAGACGCCTGGCATTTATTACTGTGTTTGTGTCTTGTACTTGACAGTATCTTGTCAAAGCTAGAGCCGGAGCTTCTGAGGAGCTGGTAAGATTTTGAAGTAACTAAGGAATGACTGCACAGGAATCAGTGAGCTCCAAAGAAGGGGAGATAAAAGGCACAGCTGACAGGGTGTGAAACCCTGGAGAGAATGGGGGGATGTGCACACAGCGGGGGAAGACAGATGGCAGAGCCAGTGACACACACGTATGGCGACCAATCAAACACAACGGGGCTGACGGAAGAACCTGCATAAAAATAATGTCTGAAGGGACAGATTCACAGCCGGGGTGGAATGTTTTTTTGAAAAAGGCACCCCTCTACTCTCTAGGAAGTGGTCTCAGCTACTGCAAAACTTATAAGCAAATAGTCCTATTGCCATTACAGGTGAAGGCTTATTATTTATGGCTTCTGGTGATTCACATGGACAGATATTCCATTTATTTGTATGAATGACGTGTAAGTGTTCAAAACAATTGACTGGAGATATATAAACCTCTAGTCTAAATTCCAGACAAAGGGTACCTGAGACGAGTCTGCCTGGCATAGTATACCCCAAACACTGCAAAAGAGCCTCTGAACTTCCCAGGAAATGTCTGCCTGAAGGGCACCTATAGGCTCGCAGCTGTTTGAATAAGCCATGCTACCCAACTTCAGTATACCCCACTCCACTCTAATCTACCCCACTCCACTTCACTCTACCCCACACGACTTCACTCTACCCTAGTCTACTCCAAACTACCCGACTCCAGTCAAATCTACCCATTCCATTCCACCCCACTCAACTCCAATCTATCCCAGCCCAATCTACCCAGCTACATTCCTATTTACCCCACTCCAATATACCCTCCATTCTTTCCAAATCCACACCACTCCAAACCACCGCACTCCGCTAAAATCTAAACCAATCCAACCCATTCCACATCAATCTACCCCAGCTCATTCCACTCCAATATAGATCACTCCACTCTACCTTAGTCCACTGAAATCCACCTGACTCCACATTAATCTACCCCACTCCACCCCAATCTACTCCACTCTAGCCCAATCATACCCTAGTCCAATCTACCCCGCTCCTTTCTAATTTTCCCCACTCCAATCTACAATCCATGTCAATCTATTGAAATCCACTCCACTCCAATCTACCCCAATCAACTCCATTCTTTCCAACTCTCCTCTACCCCGCCTCAATTTACCATCTACGCCACCTCAATCTGCCCCACTCAACACCAATCAACTCCAAACTACCCCACTCCAATCTACCACACTCCACTCCACTACAACCTACCCCACTGCAATCTAACCCATTCTACCACACTCTACCCCAGTTGACTCTAGCCCAATCTAACTTACATCACTCTATGCCAGTATACCCTACACCACTCCACTCTAATCTACCCGACTCCACTCTAAACCAATCTACCCCATTCTGCTTTACTTGAATTGACCCCATTCCACTATCCCAACCTATCTGACTCCATTCTACCCTAAATGTAACCCAACCCACCTCACCCCACTCCACACCACTAACTTACTGAACTGCACCCACACTAGTGTACAACATGGTTAAAACACATTGCCAAAGCCAATAGCTCCTGCATAGGCAAGATCTATTGACTTAGCCAATGTTTAGTTTTTTTTCTCATTATGTTTCTTTGTTTCTAGCTGGCCTGGTATGTGGACTAGTGAGCGCAGACACATCTGGGATTACAGAATAAGACTGTAAGAGCCGTAGACATTTTGTGATGGTAGAGGCCTAGTGCTATGTATATATGTACATATTTCCTAATTTTCCTTTTTATTTTTAACAGATGTGCGTTTTTACTGTTTGAGGCAAGTCTGTTGTAGGCCATTCATGCTGTTCTTTAATGTTTCTTCACATTCTCACTACTGTGGTGCTAGAGATGTTAGTGGACTGGGCATGACTTTCGGTTCTTGCCAAATTTAGGTTATCTTTGTCTGCATGTGTTGGTGACTGGGGTGGAGGTGGTGCCTCTGCTTGCAGCCACCTTCTCCCCGTTGTGCTGTTTGTGTGTATGTGTCTGTTTGTGTGTGTGTGTGTGCAGTGCTTAATTTGTAAATAAAAACGTGCTGATGCCGAAAGCTCTCCTTTGAAACAAGCAGCTGCTGCAATTAAGGCCCGTATTTATACTTTTTGACGCTAAACTGCGCTAACGCAGTTTAGCGTCAAAAATGTTTGCGCCGGCTAACGCCATTCTGAAGCGCCATGCGGGCGCCGTATTTATTGAATGGCGTTAGCCAGCGCAAGCAGAACGGCGCTGCCTGGTGTGCGTGGAAAAAAACCACGTACACCAGGCAGCGCCGGCGTTGGGAAAAATGGCGCTGGGCCTCTTAAAAATGGTGCAAGTCAGGTTGACGCAAAAAATCGCCTCCACCCGATTTGCGCCATTTTTAACGACGCCCAGACGCCATTTACATGACTCCTGTCTTAGTAAAGACAGGAGTCATGCCCCCTTGCCCAATGGCCATGCCCAGGGGACTTATGTCCCCTGGGCATGGTCATTGGGCATTGTGGCATGTAGGGGGGCACAAATCAGGCCCCCCTATGCCACAAAATATATATAAAAAAAATATATATATACTTACCTGAACTTACCTGAATGTCCCTGGGGTGGGCCCCTCCAGCCTTGGGTGTCCTCCTGGGGTGGGCAAGGGTGGCAGGGGGGGGGTCCCTGGGGGCATGGGAGGGCAGCTGTGGGCTCATTTTGAGCCCACAGGTCCCTTAACGCCTGCCCTGACCCAGGCGCTAAAATCCGGCGCAAATGCAGGGTTTTTTGCCCCGCCCACTCCCGGGCGTCGTTTTTGCCCGGGAGTATAAATACGACGCATTTGCGTCGCAGTCATTTTTTTAGACGGGAACGCCTACCTTGCATCTCATTAACGCAAGGAAGGCGTTCACGCAAAAAAATGACGCTCTTTACTCATAGTTTGGCGCTAGACGCGTCTAACGCCAAAGTATAAATATGGCGTTAGTTTTGCGCCGAATTTGCGCCGAAAAAAACGACGCAAATTCAGCGCAAACGGAGTATAAATATGCCCCTAAATGTGCAAGCACAGAATACTGAGGCAGGGTAATCCTGAAGCCATCTCAGGCCTCTTTCATGCTGCTTTCTCCTTTCTCCCTTTGTGATTCTTTTTCGTTTTTCTCTTCGTCCATCTTTCCATATGAGTCTTACGCTCGCAGTAAATGATTGAGACAGAAAAATAAGTGGCAACTCTCAAAATTAAGTGCTGGTGCTCCACACCGGAAGCCACCAGCACAAATTAAGCACTGTGTGCGTGTGTCTGCATGTGTGTGTGAGAGATAGAGAGTGAGAAAGAGAGAAAAAGATGGTTGACTCAGCTGCAACTTTTGAAAGTATTTGACTAAGGTAATTATTTTTTTAGAGTTGTTTGAATTAAAGCAATATTAAAGATATATATATTTTTTTGTCAGTTTCCATGTTACTGTGGTCTTATTTTTTTTTGTTATCTTTGTTGGTTCTTTATATTCTCATTGCCACTGGTGTATAGACTGATGGGTGGTACCTGGTATAATTTTGGTGTAGATTTAGGTCGTCTTTTCCCAGCAGTGTTGCATGTGTTTCTTGATGGATGAGGAAGGGAGGGGCTCCAGGGCAGGTAGCCATGTACTCTTTTATCTTTATGTTGCCTTCGTCTTTCCCATGTGTGCGTCCACCATTTTGTGGAACCAGTATCTATTTCATATGCAGATGTTTTATCTTGTTCTCCATGCCTTCTCCTTTCTTGTCATGTGCTCATTTACCATTTTGTGAAACCAGTTTGCTTGTGTCTCATATGTGACCATTTTGTCTTTGTTCTCCTTCTTTGCTATGTGTTTGTCCACCAACCAGTGTATGCCTCATACAGGTGGAAGTCAGTAAGGATGACTGAACATGAGCCAAACCATCCCATTATTACACTTCCTGTAAGCCCCCCTTTGTGCAAGGTGGAAGAATCATATATCAATGACAAAAAAAGCAGATGGTTTGATCAACAGCTTAATCCCTTGTTTTGATACAAATCTCAGTCTGCAAAAATAGGTTGAGTCCTCCAACAAATACATCTGTGCCACTGTACTGGGTCCATGGTACAAGCTTGGGCTACCTACTTTCATTACGTTTGCAGCACTAGATGTCTCCATTTATAAGAACTGGACAATTTAGAAAGCAATTGAAGTGGAAGATGAAAGAGTGCAACTTTGATGGCAAAGAAGCATTGAAGTGTCATTTTCACCAACCTCTGGAGAACATGGTACTGGCTCTGAGTATAGACACATATTGCAACTGCAGCAGCACTCACCAGTGGTAAAACAATCACCACAGCTACTAAATCAACAACACCTAAAGCCTCACTTCCACCAACCTCTATGATGAATTGGGTTTTGTCATTTCCAGGACTTAAATCAAGCAATCAGGAGCAGAAAACCAGGAAACAGCAAATTCCAAAACAAAACAATTTTATAAGACTACTTGGATGAACAAACTGAATTTGACATGGATCATGTGCCATTAATCAATTGACATAGGAAAATATGAATGATAATCAGAAATAAGGAGGCTGGCAATAAAATATTTAGCATGTCAGGCATCCTATATACTCTGAGCCAGTTTTTGTGCACCTGGTGCAGCTGTCATGTTCAGACAGACTAGTCTCCCTCCTTTAACCTGGAGAGACGGACAGTTAGAAATGGGGTCTCTAGTTGGTGGTGGTTTGCACCCTGTCCAAGTAGGAAGCCTTACTCGAGGGTAAGGGAGTCACACAGCTGAGATAACCCCTGCTCACCCCTTGGGTAGCTTCACATAGTAACATGGTAAAACACCATAGACATACTCCACTCCAGATTAGAAAAATTGTCAATATTTATCAAAGTCAAACATGACCAAATTCACAAAAATCCAACTTATGCAAGCAAAGATACACATTTTCTTAAAGATTAAATCTTAGTATAGCTCTTGGAAACACAATAGCTTTAACTGGAGCTATCACAACGTCTTGATGAAGTCGTTCCCAACAGCCCAACACCACTTGCAAAGGAGGGCGGGACGGTCATGGAGGTGCAGAGATCCCAGGTACAGTACCTTGGAAAACGAGGAAACAAAGACATAGCATGGAGTCAGGGAGGTGAAGCATTGCTGGAGCCGGTGCAGCATCGGTTCCTTACTGCTACCCCAGAGGTGACGCATCAGTTCCTTACTGCTAGGCAGAGGAGGTGAGGGGTTGGTTCCTTATGGTTGAAGGGGAGGTGATACAGCATTGGTGGCAAGGTGTTGGTTCGTTACTACAAGGCGGGGTCAATTAATCTAGAAGGTCAAGATGTGAGGAGTCAACTTCGGAGTGTCATGGTCACACCACAGGGCCACAGGTGCTGTGGTGGAGTTGGAGTCGGGTGTCATGGATGAAGTTGACACAACACTTGGGACTCGCGCTGTGCCTGGACTTCAGAGGTGCTGCGGTGGCATCAGACCTGTGGTATCAGTCATAATCAGTGCACTTAGTGGGGACCACGGATCCGGTACAGGCAGTTGCGCAGAGTCAGACAACGGTGCCTGTTCTGAAGTTGCTCTGGGGTCGATGTGCTTGTTTCTTCTTGGTTATACCTGAACCCACTCCCAAGGGCCCAGGAACTGGATTTGGCACCACTTGGTGAGTCAGGACTCTCAGCAAGAGAAACCAGGTGCTGGCAGATGAAGTCTTAGATGTGCCTGAGACT
The DNA here is from genome assembly GCF_031143425.1 of Pleurodeles waltl. Lineage (NCBI taxonomy): Eukaryota > Metazoa > Chordata > Amphibia > Caudata > Salamandridae > Pleurodeles > Pleurodeles waltl. The sequence goes on along the minus strand of NC_090450.1, from coordinate 999,910,735 downwards.
TCCTAACAAGTGGCAAGCTTAGTCGTAGGCCTGAGAACCTTTTAAAGCAGAAAGCAAAGAAAAGTCCTTTCACTCCCAGGTCAGAAGCAGCAAGCAGCAGGTCAGCACAGCAAAGCAACAGGCAGAGTGGCAGTCTTTCCTACAGCATCCAGCTCTTCTTCCTGGCAGGATGTCTTCAGTCCAGAAGGATTCTGGCTTTTTGGGGTCAGAGTTCCAGTATTGATGCCCATTTCTGACTTTGAAGTAGGCAAACTTCAAAGAAGAGTCTTTGTAGGGCAGAAGACCCTGCCTTCTCTGCCCTGGTCCCAAACACACTCCAGGAGGTTGGAGACTGCTTTGTGTAAGGACAGACACAGCCCTATTCAGGTGCAAGTGTCAGTTACTCCCACCACTCTAGCTGAGGAAGACCCATCAGAATATGTAGGGCACACCTCAGCAACCTTTGTGTGACTGTTTAGAATGAATTCACAAGCAGCCCAACTGTCATTCTGACCCAGACAAGTATTCCACAAACAGCAGAAGCACAGAGGACCAGATGTACAAAACTTGTTTCAGTCCGCAAACGGTCCAATTTGCAGAATCGGGCCGTTTGCGTATAGAAAAAAGCATTTTGGTATGTACAAATGCTATTTTACGATTCGGTAATCTATGTATCAAATCGCAAAATAAGTTTGCAAGTCACAATTAGGAAGGGGCGTGCCAAGGGTGTCCCTTCCTAATTGCGAGTCGCAGTGATACGTATGATTGTTTTGTGACCGTGAATGTGGTTGCAAAACAATTGCAGTTAACACCAATTTCAAATTGGTGTTAACCCATTCGCAAACACAAAGGGGTCCCCTTTGTGAATGAGGGTTACAAACATTTTTTCAGAGCAGGCAGTGGTCCCAAGGACTGCTGCCTGCTCTGAAAAAATTGAATTGAAACGTATCATTTTTATTTTTGAAATACATCCTGTTTTCCTTTTAAGGAAAATGGACTGCATTTAAAAAAAACTGCTTTATTTAAAATGAAGTCACAGACATGGTGGTCTCTTGACCCCAGCAGGCCACCATCCCTGTGAGTGTGGCCATTTCCAAATGGGTATCAATTTTTGACCTGACTCATAAATATTAATTAGACAGGTCCCTTGTGTCCCATTTTGGAATCTCTAACAATGATTGAGACACTGTTGTACATCAAGTTTTGCGACTCGTAATTTGCAAGTCGTTAAGACTTGCAATTTTCAAGTAGCAAAACCTGACATTTGTACATGTGGCCCATAATGGTTCAGCCAGAAGTTGCCCACTTTCTAAAAGTAGCCATATAACAAAATAAAATGAAGGATGGAGTGCTGAAACATTTCAAACAGTCATCCCCAGTCACAGATCTAGGTTTAATCTATTGTTCTTTTGCTCACCATGCTGCCCCAGATTGGACCCAGCCATATGCAATTCAGTCTTGACTCTGTTCCCCCTGGGAACAGTCCAGCCTAAACTGCCAGGCCAGGTCATCCCTTGACTGGAAACAAGTATCCTTGGATCAGGTTTGGGGTATCACCCCTCATCAGCCAGGCTAGCTTGAATCCATTGACACAGTGAGCAAGAGGCCCATGTCTGGGCACACCCTAATCACTTAGGGTGACTTTACCAACACAAAAGGATGATGGACGAAGTGCTGAAACTTTTCAAACACTCACCCCCCAGTCACAGATCTGGGTTTAATCCATCTTTATTTTGTTCACCATGCCACTCCAGTTTAGACCCATTGAGAACAGTCTAGCCCGAACTGCCAGGTCACATCCTCCCTGGACTGGAAACCAGCATCTTGGGACCAGTTTCAGAGTATAACCCCTCATCAGCCAGTTTAGACGGAATCCAGTGGCACAGCGAGCAAGGGACCCACGTCTGGGCACAACTGGGATTAAATCCAGATCTGTGTCTGTGGGTGAGTGTTTGAAAAGTTCAACACTCCATCCATCATTTTATTTTGTGACATTTCTATGTGCGCCCTAAGTGGCTAAGGTATTCCCAGGTGTGTGTCTCTTCCTTGCTACACCACTAGATTCAAGTTAGTCTAGCTGAATGAGGGTTGATAGCCCGAAACCACTCCCAGGATGCTTGTTTCTGGCCTAGGGAGGACCTGGCTTGCCAGTTTGGCTCATGACCTCAAACATCACATCACTCATTACATGTTATATTACATCATTGATGACATCTCAAATAACAATAGTGATAATTTAGTTCAACGGTTTCATTGGAAGAGCATTTTTTATTTTGCTCGGAAATTTGGTACTTTTGACAAAACTGCAGAAAACTTTTCCAAAGACAAGGTTGTCCACCTTGTCTCCTTCATTGGATCTTTTGCCCTGAGCTATCAAGAAGAGATAAGAAATGGGGATGGTTCCAAAGGTGCTATTTCCCATTCTAATTCCATTGAAAAATGTTGCTCTCTGATACAGAAAAACAGCAAAATGGATTTACACCAAATTTGCCAGAAAGTAAGAACTTTTCTCAGAAACTGTGCTTTTTACGATTCGGTGTAAATCCATTCTGCGTTTTTTGAGAAATGAGCATTTAAAGAAAGGCTCAGGGTGGGCAGGAAGGGTTCAATGCTGGTAAAACGTTAGAGCTATCTGGACCGTTGGTGTCTCTGATTGGCCAATTCAAAGTATGGGTGGATCCTGTTCGGCTAGCCACAACCTGGAGAATACATTGTAGTTGCTATTACAGGAATCCTGAAAAAGCATGAAAGGCCCCATAAGTGGGCACACCCTGAACCCCAGGTACATGTGCCAAGTCCAGAAGGGCTGAAGAGACCCCTCTGGTGAATAGAGGGGGCCACCAGGACAAAACAAAAGCCAAAGCATTTAATACTTACTTTATATTTAATACTCACAGGGGGCTGAGAAAATGGCAATAGAAGTTTGGTTCCCCTGAGGGATTGGCCTGGAACAAAGTGAGTAGCTCTCCACTCCCAGAGCTTCCTGAAGCCCAAGGGAGGGCTTAGCCCCCAAGGGTTTCCAGAGGCCCCCATAACCGTGGGAACCAACAAGGTCATATGCAGAGTGCTCCTTCTGCCCCCCGTGCCGTTGTGTGTGGGATACCTTGAGATCACTCTAGTCTCCAAAGAAATGTTTGATTCTGTCACCTTTGATGCATCTGTCAAAGAGCTGTAGATGAACGTGAATTACCATAATATTAAGAAACGTCTTTAACCTCAAAATTAACAGAACTTTGAACTCCTAGCAAAAAAGTAAAAAAATAGTAATTTCTTAATATATGAAGATTAAGGCAAAGTGAGTACATGTTCTCGCAGAATAACAAACACCATTGCAAATAATGTGGCCATAGATTCCACCATTCATTTGAAATGTTAATAAGAAATTATCAATAAATCTGACAACTGGCCAATGAGGGTTCTCTGTCTATCACTGGGACGATCACCTCGACTTTAAGTTAGCTCACACCTGAGATGAGACCCTGTAAATTGACCACTTGAAATTATTAATATGTCCTTGAATCAGGGTGGAACACTCTTTTCTCCTAATATGTACCTATTGTGTACAGCAGAACTTATTGCTGTCTGCCAACATTTTGGAGCCCTCCTCCAGAACCCAATATAGGCCCAGGAGGTAATACTGCCCACGGTAATATGGTTACTTTTGTGTTAAGATTTTTGCTGACACAATATTTACTAAATTGAAATAGGGGATAACGTGATAAATACTGCAACCTTTTCTATGTTCTGAGCTGCATTACTGTCATTGGTATCAGACTTTGGGGGTCATTCCGACCGCCGGGGCCGGGGATGCGGGAGCACCGCCAACAGGCTGGCGGTGCCCCGCAGGGCATTCTGACCGCAGCGGTTTGGCCGCGGTCAGACAAGGAAAACCAGCGGTCTCCCGCCGGTTTTCCGCTGCCCTGGGAATCCCCCATGGCGGCGCAGCTTGCTGCGCCGCCATGGGGGATTCCGACCCCCTCACCGCCATCCTGTTCCTGGCGGCTCCGACCGCCAGGAACAGGATGGCGGTGAGGGGTGTCGTGGGGCCCCTGGGGGCCCCTGCAGTGCCCATGCCAATGGCATGGGCACTGCAGGGGCCCCCGTAAGAGGGCCCCACTTTGTATTTCAGTGTCTGCTTTGCAGACACTGAAATACGCGACGGGTGCCACTGCACCCGTCGCACATACCCACTCCGCCGGCTCCATTCGGAGCCGGCTTACTCGTGGGGAGGGGTTTCCAGCTGGGCTGGCGGGCGGCCTTCTGGCGGTCGCCCGCCAGCCCAGCGGGGAAGCCAGAATGGCCTCCGCGGTCTTTCGACTGCGGAGCGGCCATTTGGCGGCTCCCTCCAGGCGGGCGGCTCCCGCCGCCCGCGGGGGTCATAATGACCCCCTTTATCTGGTGTTCATGCTACAGGGTGAACCAATCAGCAAGCCTTCCCTTTTATGATATTCACCTTCCAACCAGTGCTTAATTTGAGCCAGTACCTGCAGGTGAGTCCCATTGGCAACCACTTTTGGGGTCTGGGACATATTTGTCCTCATCAGACTATGACCTAAAGCAAAAGATAAAAAGCATTGGAAGAGCTGATATGTTTTCGCTTATGCAATACCTATTGGTGACGTCAATGTCTTTTAAAGATGATGCACAGTAGCAAGAGCTGCTGTCCAACATGCCCTAAAGTAAATAAAAATAAAGCCAGCGTTGACCACATCATACACTTTTTTGTTTACTTTAAATCATGTTGCACAGCAGCCTAGGCTGCTGTGCAACATCTTAAAGAAACATTAACAGAACCAAATAGTTCTGCAGGAACTATTTTACTTTGTTGATTTTTTTAGAGGTGTTGCACAGCAGTGCAAGCTACTGTGCAACATGATGTAAAGTAAAAAACAAAGCACTATTTTGCAGCCAGCTTTCACTGTGTTATAGTTTTTCTTTGCTTACTTTAACTCATGTTGCACAGCAGCCTGCGCAGGTGTGAAATATCAAACAAAGCCAAATAGCTGTGCTGGAGCTATTTGGCTTTGTTAATATTTTTTAAAGGAGATGTGGTGTTATGGCCAGAACTGAAATAAAATGTTGATTTATATAGCATGGCTTATTCACCCATGAGGGCGTCAAGACGCTGTTCGTTGGCACGGGGAGACTAAGGGGGTCATTATGACCTTATGCCGCCCGCCAAGATCTGACCGCCATGCGGCCGCCAATGCGGCCGCATCCCCGCCACTGCCATTTGGAGATCCCCGCTAGGCCGGCGGGCGGAAACCTGGTTTCCGCATGCCGGCCCAGCGGGGATCACGGCCGCAACATAGGAGCCGGCTCCAAATGGAGCCGGCGGTGTTGCGGCCGTGCGACGGGTGCAGTTGCACCCGTCGCGCTTTTCACTGTCTGCTTAGCAGACAGTGAAAAGCTGCATGGGGCCCTGTCAGGGGGCTCCACGACTCCCCGTTCCGCCAGCCTTTTCCTGGCGGTGCAAACCGCCAGAAAAAGGCTGGCCGTCGGGGACTCGTAATCGCCGCAGTTGTAATACGCCTGGAAGCACCGCCAGCCTGTTGGCGGTGCTTCCGTCGTTTTAGCCCTGGCGGTCCCGTACCACCAGGGTCAAAATGACCCCCTAAATGATTTGCCCAGAATCACAGGACTTTGCACCAACGCTGAGACTGGAAGTCGTATCGCAAGCTCCCAAGGTGGTCGCTCTGACGACTACGCTACATCCTCTCCTATTGACTGCCTATGGTCCTGGGAATCCAGGTTTCAATCTCGGCATTGGCAGAACATCCTGAAAATCTGGCTAAGAAATAAAAAAGAATGTTTCCTTGTACATAATAAATGGTGATCATGTAAAGTACTCTAATACCTTTGGGTCGAGTTTGTGCTATATAAACCTTCCATAAATAAAATTAAAAAAGCAGCAAGAGGGAGGAGGGGGAAAACAATGGCAGTGAGGTGAAAAGAAAGATGGGGTGATGAAAAGTAAATGAAAAAGTACCCTAAGGGGCCTATGGCCTGTGGCCAGTGGAAGGACACTGGCCACAGGAAGCAATACTTGTTCCAAGCTCCACGCAGGGACGACAGGATGAAGAATTAAGCCGAAGGTGAGGAGGAGGCACCAACCAATAGGAAGCGAGAGTGATATGAGACCAAACCAATGTTAAGTAAAGGTAAATAATGGGTGGGCTCTGAGGCCCTTTTAATCTTTTATTTCCTAGAGAACAATGGCTTTTGCCTACAGGGCAAAATCTAAAAAAAAAGAGAGGACAAGACGGAGGAAGAGAAAGACAGGAAAACAGTGATAAGGGGATAAATGCAGGGATGAAAAAGCCTGCCAGAGTTAGATAAAGGGGCAGGGACTGTTGAGTGGTGGATGAAGGCAGCATGAGGCGGAATCTAAAGTATGGGGCCTTGCTATTCTGCACTCTGAGATTCGGTAGCACTGCTGCACATTCTAAACAAAACTTTGGGCCGCGCATTCATTCTTTTCACAAATGAAACACTGCTTCCTTCACATTAGTTCGCTATTCCACAACCCCAAGCGGAAAGTGATAAAAGAGAACAAAGTTCTTATTAGCTGCAAAATTATGATGCTTCATAGAACTCATGAGGATGTTTTTGAATAAAAAAAAGATGTATCTTGTGGTTACTGTCTGTCAGCACAGCAGACAGCAGCTCTCTGGTTCCTGCTGCTCAGCTATGCTGCTGGGATAATAACATTTGCATGACAGAAGACTGCATCTCCCTCATCACAATGCTAAGGAATCTGTGATGTGAGTAATATTACAGATGTAACATTATACCATTATCTCAAGCCTTCAGAGCTTTCTTATTTGTTATCTTCACATGATTCATTTTTCTTTCAAACATCTTTTCTTAAACATATTTGCAAGATGTTCTTTAAAAACAAGGACTACAGAAGCAGCACTGAACACAAAGCTTGTGTTGTGCAGTTGTGGCATCAGAATTTCCAAAGTGCATATATATATATTTTTTAAATAAACACTTTTCGTTGTTTTTATAACACCACCAATCTGTTATGTTTCTATGGAAATAGTTATATCACCATTCAAGTTACTTCTTATTTGACTTTATCAATCCCCAAACATACAGATCTAGTTGGTCCCCCTTCTTCAACCAAAGTGTGCCCTTGTTAAACTATTTCCTCCATGATCCTCCAACCTTGATATGCTGATCTGGGCAGCCTCTTGCTAGAAACAAATATTTCTCTATTGTTGACAAATAGTCTGTTGGCTTTCTTCTTACTGAATATGAGGGTCACTCTTTGCGTTCCAAGTTTTCACTGTAAGAGGGTTGGATATTCAAAGAAAATGGATGAGGGAGAATATGTAGTTTTAAATTTTGCAAATCCTTGTTCAGTGGATTACTTTTTGGCTAACTCCGACCAATGTAACAGGTCACTTAATAGGATTCAAATACACCCCCTTTGTCAATTTTATGACCCCTCGCTCCTACCACATCGCTCCACCGCTGACTTAAGAATCCACACACCTGTCCCAGTAAGTTCCCAATTGCAGGTAAATGTGCCCACTAGTAATCGCTTTTTGGCTCTCAACTACCTTGATGAGAACGATTGACTGATGGCCGCAGATTTCCCTTGCCCTAATAATATGGTGAGATCAATGACTGGGAATGTTTATGATGATTTTATCTGGGATGCAGGAAAGTCTGTATTGGATTTGTCAACTCCTATAAATACTAGAGATTTAACACCATGTCTTGGGTTTAGACTATTAACCCTGATTAGTTGGAATATAGCGGGGTTGCCGTCCAAAACTGACAACTCTGATTGGACTAGCTTTATTTCTTCTTATGACATAATTTGTCTACAGGAGACTTGGTCTAAGGATACGTTCTTTCTGGATGGATTTACTTCTCTGTGTCAGCCAGCTATAACCTCTCCAATGGGGAGAGCACGTGGCGGCCTCTTAGTTCTTGTATCCTTACATCTCCCTTTATTGAACGTGTCCTTAATTTGGTCTTCTCCTTATTTTATGGTTGTTCTAGTATCTATCAGAGGACGGAAAGGTATTTTGATTTAAAATTTTCATAATAACATTCCCCGGGGCCTCCTTATGGGATGCCTGGAAGAGGTAGCAGATTTTATTGATTCATTAAATGATTTGCAGGTTAGTGACCTAATTGTATTATGGGTTGGCGATTTTAACACTCTTCTGTGTTGTAAGGAACCTACGGAACTTTGTGCCTTTCCCGATGAGGGCAGAGAGTCATCAATCCATTTCACTCACACTGCTGAAGGAGATGCTCTAAATTACTTTACATGTAAGTTTGATTTGGTACACTTTACGGAGAAACTGGCTCCTGATGCCTGCAATATACCAACCTTCACAGGGAAACCGAAGGGGAGCATCATTGATTATATACTTATTGGCTCCTCTGATTATCATCTAATACAATCATTTAAGATCATCCCTTACTGTGCCACTGACCACAATCCCCTCAGCATTAATTTGGATTTAAACATTTATCAGGTTCCTAAGAATAAAAGTTTGAGAGCTAGTACTGTTTATAACTCAAACTGTGGCTTACGCTTAAAATGGGACAAAATAAATCCAAAATTATTTAATCAGGAAGTTATAAGAACTAGGACTGATTCTATTAATAGGTGTCTGTCCCAGCAGTTAGATCATGAACATGTAGTCCATGAATTTGAACTTTTAAGTACTGATATCTCGCAAGCCTTGGTGGTGGATAGGCCCTTGAAGGGTCCAGTCATTCATAGATGGTTTGACTCCGTGTGTTCTTCTGCTCATAAAAAACTTAAAGACGCTCTTAAAGCAGTTCCCCCCTCCAGCCAATTAGTTAAACTAGCTAGAGCCGAAGATAAGGCTGCTCTTGGAAAAAGGAAATCAGAAATCAGGTCCAAGGCTTGGGACGAACTTCTGGCTGCCTCTGAGCTGAAGGACACTTCAAAATTTTGGAAGGTGGTAAATCACCCATATTTTTCAGACAACAACACTAAGGCTGATGATTGCCTCATTCCAGAGGATTTATGGGTGACTCATTTTAGGAAAGTATTTTGCCCACGAAATGAGGATAACGAGAACCTGTATACGGAAGATAACTTTATTGCACACTATGGGGGTTATTCCAACTTTGGAGGAGGTGGTAATCCGTCCCAAATGTGACGGATTTACCACCAGCCGTATTACGAGTTCCATAGGATCTAATGGACTCGTAATACGGCTGGTGGTATATCCGTCACTTTACCGTCACTTTTGGGACGGATTACCACTTCCTCCAAAGTTGGAATAACCCCCTATATCTCAGACTCCAATATTAAGGCCCTAGATATTACCTTTGATCTTCATGAGGTCGTAGGTGCTATCAATCGGCTAAGGCAGGGAAAGGCTCCTGGCCCTGATGGAGTCCCTGTTGATCTTTTTAAATCTGAAATTGATCTTTGGGGCCATTTAGTTACAAATGTGTTGATAAGTGTGGTAAATAGTAATGTACCTACTTCATGGAAATCAGCTACTATCGTTCCCATCTTCAAAAAAGGAAACAGACAAGATCGTTCCTGTTACAGACCAATTTTGCTTATTGATTCAACGACAAAGATTTTAGGAAGTGTGATCTTATCTCGTTTAGAAGATTGGGTGACTGAGGCACAGATTTTATCCCCAATTCAATTTGGTTTCAGACCTGGTCTAGGCACAGTTGAGCAAGTCTTAAACTTGCATCTGACACTTAGTAAATATGTGAACAAAAACTCCAAAAAATGGAGAGGGCCCAAGGTCACTATTCTCCTGTATTAGATGCCTACTTCATGAAATGGGGGACTTGACCAGAGGACAGGGACCCACGTCCTCTAAAGCGAAAATACAATATAAAGAAGGAGGTGAAGTCCCACTCAGGAGGTTCTTAAGATTGTAAAAGTAAAGATTTATTTCATTGTTGTACAGGTATTATAGTCCAAAATATTTAAAGAGTCACTTATTTATAGGACAAAATGCAGAGTCCAAGGTCCAAAGATGATGACCAAAGAGGAGGAGAGGATCAGCCAACACGTGTTTCGCCCCCTCTGGCTATATATATGCCGGGGCTTTCTCAAGGCTGGAAATAAACAGAAACATCAAGTTTCAAGTAGAGTTACTCATATAAGCAGGTAAGATGTCATCAAAGTCACCATCAAGAAAGTGAGCAGTGAGGGAGTCCCATGCAGAGGTCAATAAAGGTGTGATAATCCAAGAAGGGAAGAATTTTAATGATTGTGACCAATTACTTTACAAGGAATTAGTAAGTAATTAAGATCGGACTCAAAAGCTTTAGAAGTCCATAGGAAACAGAAAGACAAACAGTGGCATGTCATTCATGCTCCCAAGATGAGGTGATGTTAGAAAGGGTGGTGAGGTTTAGAAAAGAAATTTATTGAAGAGAAAAAAATCTGCGATTGCATCCAGTGTACTGTTTTTGTTCAACATGTCGCAATATAATTTGCATGTATTTCTTAATTTTTGTATTATTTTTATCATTGCCTACACGAATAGATATAAGCTTCACAACACCCTTTATCATATTTCAGAAAATTTCAGAATGTTCCAACCGATAGAGTATTGTCTCCTTACAGAAAATGACTACTCAGTTTTTATTTGACATATGTTTGTCTCACTTCCTGTGGTATGTCTGTTAGTATCTTAGTATTTCTATTTTTCATTCTCGAGCACTGGTTCATCTAGGGTTTTTTTTTTATTCCCTTTGGTATTGGGTACACTGGATGCAATCGCGGATTTTTTTCTCTTCAATAAATTTATTTTCTAAAACTCACCACCCTTTCTAACATCACCTCATCTTGGGAGCATGAATGACATGCCACTGTTTGTCTTTCTGTTTCCTATGGACTTCTAAAGCTTTTGAGTCCGATCTTAATCACTTACTAATTCCTTGTAAAGTAATTGGTCACAATCATTAAAATTCTTCTCTTCTTGGATTATCACACCTTTATTGACCTCTGCATGGGACTCCCTCACTGCTCACTTTCTTGATGGTGACTTTGATGACATCTTACCTGCTTATATGAGTAACTCTACTTGAAACTTGATGTTTCTGTTTATTTCCAGCCTTGAGAAAGCCCCGGCGTATATATAGCCAGAGGGGCGAAACACGTGTTGGCTGATCCTCTCCTCCTCTTTGGTCATCATCTTTGGACTTTGGACTCTGCATTTTGTCCTATAAATAAGTGACTCTTTAAATATTTTGGACTATAATGCCTGTACAACAATGAAATAAATCTTTACTTTTACAATCTTAAGAACCTCCTGAGTGGGACTTCACCTCCTTCTTTATATTGTACTTAGTAAATATGTGACAGCCAAAAAGGAGTCTATTCACATGGCATTTATTGATTTAACTAGCGCTTTTGATTTGGTTAACAGGTCGAAGTTATGGCAAATTTTGGGAGCTTTAGTTTGCGATACGTCCCTTTTGGAGCATATTAAACGCCTTCATACAGATTTAACGGTCTCAGTCCAGACTGGCTCATCTGGTCAGAGAACTTCTCCTATTCCGTCAACAAGGGGCGTAAGACAGGGATGTATCCTAGCGCCTTTTCTTTTCTTGATATATATAAATGGGCTTTATGATTCACTGGTAAAACATGGTAAGGATGTACCAAAGATGGGCCAGAGACTGCTCCCAGTTTTATTATATGCTGATGATGCCGTTTTAATTGCTCGTACTGCAAATGGTTTACAGGGTCTTTTGGACCTATTTTATAAATTTATGTTGGATCTTGACTTGAAAGTAAATTACCCTAAGACTTTTGTTATGACATGTGGCCCACGTAATACAAGGTCCAAACCATTTACCATGGGAGGACATATTTTAAATAAGGTTAAAAAAAATTGTTATTTAGGTATGTATGTGAGTTCCTCTCTGTCCTGGAAGACTCACATTAATTTCAAGTTCCAACAGATGATAAGGAATAACTAAGCGATTTTTCGCTTTACTCGCAAATTAGGTCACAGACCCCTTGCTCAGATGAAAACACTTTATAACTCCAAGTGTGCTGCAGCAGTCTTATACGGGGCAGGCGTTTGGGGCTATAACAAAGTACCCTCCCTTCAAAGTGCTGAAAATAAATTCCTGCGTAGATTACTGATGGTACCAAAGGGCATAGCAAACATCATCAGTCATGAGGAAATTGGTCAATGTTTTTTGGAGGACAGGGTTTCTATTGCTCCTTTATTGCTCTGGATTAGATGTTGGTTGAACCCAGCGGCAAAACTTGTTCAAGATTTTATCTCTGATTGTTTATAGTTGGACAACTCAAATAGGATTCCCTGGCTTGAGTTCCTGCGAAATTCCTTTGAGAAGCTAGGGCTCAAGTATATGTTTGAAGAACCCCATCTTTTAACTACAAATTCTAGGTCTGTCTTGAAATCAACTTATTTTGAGTATATATCAGATTTGAGATTTAATAGCTCCCTGAAATTGAAATCTTTTGATCCCTACACCCGGATTGCAACGGTCCCATGTCTGGAACCTTATTTGATCTGGTTTTCATGTTCTAAAATAACCTCTCTTTTAACTTTTTTTAGATTTAATTTGATTCACTTTAAGGTAGCCTTCCCTAAACCATGTATTTGGCAAAAGGATTTACCACCCTGCCCTTGTGATTTTAAGTCAAAGCAGAGTACTTCTCATTTTTTTCTTTTTTGTTCTTTATATGCTACTCCCAGAAAGGCCTTTATTTTACCCATTTTATGTCATCTTAGACCTATCCATTATAAGGAAGCTCTACTATATTTTCAGAGATTGACAGATATTCAAACCTGTCACCATGTATTAAATTTTGTTATAGCTTCCTTAAATATTAGGAAAAGGTCTATTCTGTTTTAATCCCTATATGTTTGTGAGAGATTTCTGCAAAATATTACAAGGTAGCTTCTGTTCTGAGATAACATCTGCAAATTTTTGTATTTCTGTGATTTTTAATTATGTTTTAGTATACCTATTTGTCATCTGTCAAGGGTTTTTTGGATCGGATGTTTATATGTTGTTTTTAGATAATGCTTTTATGGTATCTAAATGTGTTTTATACTATTTATAGATTTGTTATATGTATCTCTGTATGCACTTTTATGGCACCCGCCAAATAAAGTTCTTTGATTTGATTTTGATTTCACTGTATCCCTCTTTGCAGTAGGATAGCACAACCCCACCAAACATTTTTACCATTGTGGTACATTTCCTTCCTCACTTATTCCCTCACAGTTTTGGAGACATGTCTACTATTGACCCAGAATCATAGTGTTCCCTCTATTTTCTGCCAGAATCTTGCCACCGCTCGGCATTTCAATATCAAATGGAGTCAATCTCCCTGTTTTTCCCCACAGTGCAAGCACCATAGGGTCTTAATAAGCCTGTCAATTGGTGGTAGATCCTGTGTAAACATTTAGGGCTAGATTTATTAAGGTTTTGCATTGCCCATGCGCAGTGCAAGGGCGACGCTAAACCTAAGTGAGATTTTTCAAGCCATGCAAGGCTACCTTGAATGGCCCGGCATGACTTGATAGATCTGGAGTGACGCAAGGCAGCGCAATCACTGCCTTGTGTTACTCTTTCCCAGGGAGGTATTACATGAGTGGAGCGTGAGTATTCCCACACATCCACCCATGTATTTTGGCACATTCCCAGATTTACCATTCGTGATAGACCTGGGAATGTATCAAAATCCTATGGCATTCCATGGGAAGCATAATAAGGAGAAATATGTTTATTTCTCCTCGTTTGTTTCCTTTTTCTACATGTGCTGCATTCTGCAATACACATAGAAACAGGAAAATGCCTCTCAGGGTTGTACCTTCCTGCACTAAATCAATCCTGCCTGTAATTCAGGCACCCTTGCTACATGGCACAAAGGTGTCTGCATTGGTGCTAGGTTGCAAATTCAGCACCAGCGCAAGCAGAGGAAAGGAATGCCCCATATCTTGATAGATATAATCCCTGCCCTCCTTCTTTCATGCAGTGCAGCCAAGCAGGATGCCTTGCTGTGTTGCGCATCATGAAAGTTTGATAATTCTGGCCATTAATTTGGATGGTGCAGAAGCATGAGGATATAGCTAGCTCACAAGCATTTATTATTAGAGAATAGTATATTAAGGAAATTTCATGCGTTCCCAGAGTCTCCAAAGTAACTGTAGCTTCCACAGCGTTAACCTCCTGAGAAGACAACTCTTCCTTATACTGGTCTAGAGTGTGCTGCAGATGCAGATTTTTAAAGAACTGCAAGTGATGTTGTAGTACTCCAAGTGTGCTTTGAATAATTTCAGACATCCTGTGCCCAAGGCTTCTCCTTTCCTCTGACCGTGTTGGCAAAACCCCTCCAATTCTGCAACTTTGTTAAGTATTGTGCCCGGCCACAACTGGGTCACTTTGTTAAACCTATGTGTTTCAGGGTCCTCTGCCACAACTTTAGGACAACTATTGTGGGATCAGGAAGTGTGTCCAGGAATCTAACCCTATAATGAAATTCCAGCAGGTCTGATTACCAGAACAGTTGAAATTCCCAGAAATACAATTGTGAGGAAATGTGGTGTCTTATCTGATGTGGTGGTGAAATCTCACAGTAGAATACACTCACAACATCATAATGGATGCAGGCAGGCTCATTTGTAGAACCTTGAGCTCAACCCTGGGTAGATCTGGTTTCGGGCAGTAAGGTTTAAACAAAGGAATACGTGTAAAACATTTAGAAGTACCAGAACAATGAAAGAAGAAAGTCACAACACGCAAGATATTTGACACCAATGAATAAAAAGAGACCTTATTTTTTAAAGTTCTAGACACCAAAATGAACAAAATCTGCCAGAGGGTTGCAACGCTATGACTTTTAAAGTAAATCATAAATCACTGCTTTCCACGCAAAATTTCAACAAGCATTAGTAAGCGAAAAATTTGGAAACTTTGTAAAACATTCCTAAAGTTGTGTTTGGATATTCCAGCCCTCTTTGGGAAACCAACTATAGCAGTGGGGAAGGTAAGGGGGCTAGTAAGTAGTTGCAGGACAATTACCTTGCCAGCAAAGCAGCTCCCAGTCCAGAAGCAGGATCTATGGGGGAACTGCCATAGACTTCAATTGAGTGGTCCAGATGCAAGGCATACAGGATGCTGAAGATTCTTTTTGATGCTGAGGATGCTTTGTGGTCAACAGGAGGCTTCCTGGGGTTACTTATCGGTCCACAGTCTTTATGGGGCAAATTTGGTCACAGGGGTGTTGCCCCTCCAAGTCCTCTTTGGTCCAGCAAAATTTCACTTGCCACTGCACCATTAGTCTCCTCTCAAGGCAACACTTTGGTAAAGGTTAGTGCACATCTATAGTGACCAAACTGCATTCTAATAACTCTCTGAGGTCCAGCAGACTAGGGTGCAACTTTTGAATGTCAGGAGTGGGCCTGGGCAGGGTTCGTGGAGTTTCGATATGAAGAGCTCTGAGAAGTGCCCAAAAAACCTGCTGCGCTACGTGAAGCTCCGCAAGCGGTGGAGTGCATTAGGTTGCGCCGTTTGTGCTGATTTTTAGCACCAGGTGTTTGTCGCACACTGAAAAATCTGCGTGAACGGCTTCCTGCACAGTGCAAGAGGGCGCTGCTTCTTTTCTGTCGCTCGAGTTGATTTTTTACTCAAGCGGCAGATACCTCAACGCGAACAGAAGGTTGCTCAATGCGACCATAGTGACTGCTTCCGTTGAGAAATCTTTCCAGGAGGTGGTCTTTGGTAAGATTTTCCTTGCTTGCACTCGCCAACACACTGTAGATGAGCGCGAACTAGGAAAAAACTCCGCCTTGCAGAGTTTTTCAGACTCGGAGCGCGGAGTGGGAAAAACTACAGACTCCACGAGACACCACCGAACCCAATTCAGCAGTTTGTCTCCCAGGCAGCACTTTGGTCATCCATGGTGATCATGGGATTGTGGATACTGACTCACCAATCCTGGCTCCTTCAGCTTTTGTGGCCCTGGTGGTGTGAAATTAAGTCATCCAACTAACTCTTGGAGCTCAGGAATTACTTTTCCATGAGCCAGCCACCACAGGCATAGTCCTCTCTCTCTCCTAGTCAAAGGATCAGCAGGTGCAATCCAGTGGCTGGTGCAGCCTGTCTTGCCAGGTTCAGGGATCAGCAGGACAGTCCTTATTTGGTCCTTTCCCCAGTACATATGTGATCTGAGGTCTGGATGCCAGGGGTGTCATATTTTTGCCCAGAAAGTGCCCTAGGGGGTGTGCCATTTACTAGCCAATGAACTACCAGCACCCTCCCCATGCGAGACGACTTCCTGCAGTGTGTGGCATCTAGATATCTCAGAGTGCACTGTTCTCCCCATTCCATAGATGAGTGAATCCTTCTCTTGGTGTGTAGAGCTTAGTAGCCACCCTCCAGGTGTGGATACCTGAGGGCTACACAGCCAAGGAAAAAAAAAATTGGCAACTGGTCTCCACTCTCAGTCCTGACAACAGCCCATCTATGTGAACAAAAAGAACAGCCCCTCTTGTGTGTGTCCAACATTTCCCCTTCAAAAGCAGCTTTGAAACTTGCCTTTTGGCCTGACAACCTGGGTGGCTTCCTGACTGTTGGACCTGGCCCTTTTTGCATGGTCACTCCCAACCTGTTTGCCTCCTTCCTCCTATGCTTTTCTGGCCTGTGTTTGTTGGCTTTAGGACTATTGGCACTTTACCACTGCTAAACAGTGCTAAAGTGCATATGCTTTCTGCGTAAATTGTATGTGTAATTGTCTTTTCCATGATTGGCACATTTGATTTACTAGTAAGTCCCTGGTAAATTGCACTAGCGGTGCCCAGGTCCTGTAAATCAAATGCTACTAGTGGGCCTGCAGCGCTGATTGTGCCACCCACATGAGTAGCCCTGTAAACATGAATCAGACCTGCCACTGCAGTGTCTGTGTGTGCATTTTTAAACTGCCAACTCCACCTGGCAAGTGTACCCACTTTAGTCGTCCTATTAAGAAGTTAGTAAAGCTGAGTTGCCAGCATGTAACCCCACACTATTCAATTCTGCTACTTATCTTTATGCAGTAAAAATGACAATTTGGAGTTTTTACTGTTAGGACACATGGAAATTTGTGACCTACCTTTTAAGATACAGCATGCTACCATAGGACTCAATAGGCCTGCTGTAAGGGTAGCTCATATATTTTATAAAAGGGAGGTTTGAGCTTGGTTTTTAGTTTAAATTACAAAGTTGAGTTAGCAGTTTAAAACTGTTCTGCCAGTCTGCAGTGGCAAACTAGGGGATATGTTTCCTCATCACATCCTGTGTGGCACAATAAGTACTGAAACCCTGGTGGGGCACCTTGACTTACAGGCCTTGGGTACCCCCGGTACCTTATACTAGGGACTTTCAGGTATGTACACATATACCAATTGGGAATAAGGATATGAAACATATACATTTAAGGGTCAGAATACTGGCACTGAGGTCTGGTTTGCAGGACTCAGTGCTCTCTGCAAGTTGAAAAACCAGCAGGATCAGTTCAAATCTTTGATATGTCAAAAGTGTCATAGCCTTCCAACAATTTAGTATAGATCTCCAAAACCCACCTTTGAATGTGGATTGGATTCATTTTCCCCAAGAGGTCCAGGGGAGTATCCTTCCCGCATGAAGCTCTGGGACACTCTTCTATCGGGGTTGAAAAATAGTCTGGGACTTCTCATGGGGGAGTCCTAAACTATGTACATAAGTTCATGTAAGGCTATCATTTTAAAGAGGAAATATATGCAATATATGGAAAGGGGATCCCATGCACAAAGGTCTTTATGTATCTTATCAATTAAAATAACTAAATTCAGCACCCAATTCAATATAGGGCATAGCCTTAATACGGATGCCCAGGTAATTCTAACTATTGGATAGTCTATGTGGTGCCAATGCCCAACTTCCCACAGATACAACCCTGTACTGGGAACATGGACAATTAACCACAGTTTACCTGGATGCAAGGGGCATCTCAATGCATGCCTAATATTGCCATTAGCTGATCTCCTCCCCATCTGTAGTGCAGAACAGCAACATGTCATCCATATATAATGTCACTATGGCTCTCATTACAATTCGGGAGGTTGGTGATATAGTGGCAGTAATACTGCCAACAGGGCGGCGGTAATAAATCTAAAATTATGACCACTGCAGAAACCGCTGAGACAGACAGCCACTTTAACACACTGACCGTCAGGGCGAAATAAACAGGCACCACAGCAGTAACCGCCTACAGCCAGGCGGAAGACAATGTCCTGCCCACTGTATAATGACACACCAATCCGCCACCTTTTCCGGGGCAGTACCAATGACATCAAAAGCCTGGCACTGCATAGAAGGGAAATGGCTCACCTCTGGAGACTCAAGGTAGAACCACGCCCCCATGGAGTCTAGGTTGCATGTGTTCCCCATGCTCTTCTACGTGCCTCTCCACTACGAACACCAACGCCAGCGAAGATGACCACGGTGAGTACTGCCACCTAGCACACAGGGGACTGGGGGAGGAAAAAGAGAGTTACACACACACACAACACGCAACACTCCTACCCCCAACACCATACACACAAGCAGATGCAGTAACATTACATATTCACCCCGTGCCCCTCAGGTATAATGCAAGGCCAAAATGAATTGATTAAAGTGAGTGTAATAAGATAAAATAGTAAAAATATGTGCATCCAAATCAACAAGCATATTCATATTTACAAATGTAGGGACACTGCCCAGTTCTCAAAGCCTGTGGGCCACAGAGCTACATCACATAGTCCAAGGCCCCACCTCACTCCTACAACAACACGGAGAGAACACTGCAGGGGCATCAGGTTGAAAATGGCCAGGCATCTCAGGGGGATGAGGAACAGGGGCACCTCAGCCAGAAGATGGTACAAAGCCACTGGTCCTGGAGGGGCCAACATGCCCTGTGCTTGGTCCTGGGGAGTGCAAGGCCACAGACTCTCAAGTGGGTGACTTCCCCACATGCCCTGGAGGGGGGCGACATGCCCTGTGCTCGGTCCTGGGGAGTGCAATGCCACAGTCTTTCAAGTGGGTGACTTGCCCACATGCTTTGGAGGGGGCAACATGCCCTTTGCACTGTCCTGGGGAGTGCAAGGACACAGTCTCTCAAGTTGGTGACTGAGAGCTTCATCCTGGGGAGGATGAGGTGAGTGGATGGCTTCTCCGCTGGTTCTGGAGGGGGCATTGTGCCATGTGAGCATCATCCTTGGGAGGATGGGGTGAGTGGATGCCTCCTCCACTGGTTCTGGAGGGGGCATTGTGCCCTGTGAGCTTCATCCTGGGGAGGATGGGGTGAGTGGATGGCTTCTCTACTGGTTCTGGAGTGGCATTGTGGCCAGTGATGCAGATCTTGGGGAGTGCAAGGTCAGAGTCTCTCACCTGGGTGTCAGACCCACAGGATTTGCAGGGGACAGGCCGCACAACAGCCCATGGATGCAGGACTACACACTGTCCGGCGTCAGTGACGGCTGCTCAGTGGTGGCAGTGCTGCTGCTGGTGGTGGTGCTGGCAGTGGTGGGGGGAGGCTCCAGCCAATCCCCTGCAGCCTTGAACGGCTGCCCACTGGGGCTGCTGCTGCTGGTGGCGGTGCGGGTGGCAGTGCTGGCAGTGGTGGGGGGAGGCACCAGCCCATCCCCTGCAGCCTCGGACGGCTTCCCACTGGGGCTGCTGGTGGCGGTGCTGGCAGTGGCGGGGGAGGCTCCAGCCCATCCCCTGCAGCCTCGGATGGCTGCCCACTGGGGCTGCTGCTGCTGGTGGCGGTGCTGGCAGTGGTGGGGGTAGGCTCCAGCCCTTCCCCTGCAGCCTCGGATGGCTGCCCACTGGGGCTGCTGCTGCTGGTAGCGTTGCTGGTGGCGGTGATGGCAGTGGTGGGGGGAGGGTCCAGCCCTTCCCCTGCAGCCTCAGATGGCTGCACCACCATGGTTGGTGCTGGGGGCTCCGACTGAGTCCCTGCACCAGGCCCCTTGCCTCTACTGCCTGCTGTTGCAGACCCCTTTCCCCTCCTTCCTGCAGCTGGGCCTGCCTCCTTGCCCTTCCATCCTGCAGCTGTGGCTGCCTCCTTGCCCTTCCTTCCTGTAGCTGGGGCTGCCTCCTTGCCCTTCCGTCCTGCAGCTGGGGCTGCCTCCTTACCCTTTCTTTCATGCAGCTGGGGCTGCCTCCTTGCCCTTCCTTGACGCACTTGGGGCTGACTCCTTGCCCTTCCTTGATGCACTTGGGGCTGGCACCCTGTCTGTCTGGCTGGCTGGTGGACGGGATCCTTTCCCACCTGGAGTAGTTGGGGACATTACTGTGCCAGTGGACTGGGTGGCTGAGGTGCTTGCCTGGGTTTTGACCACCCTGGCCTGACGTGAGGGACGGAGTGGGGAGGGCTAGGGAAGAGGTCAATGTTGGCGAGGAAAAGCTTCTTAGGGGCATTGGGGCGGGAAGAGGGAGATGGTTTGGGAGTGTTGGTAGGTGGTGTCAGTCTGCTGTGTTTTAGTGCAGGTGCACTGAGTGCTTGCGTTTGTGTACTGTGGGAGGAGGGGGCAAAGACACAGTGGGAGAGGACACAGGGGACGTGGGGGTGGTGACTGCCAGTGAGAGGTGTGTACTGATAGGTGTGCTGGTGATGGTGCCAATGGATGAGGATGTGGTGCATGCAAGTGTGAGTGTAGACGCAACTGTGAGTGAGGTGGAGGACGAGGAGGAGGGGGACACAGTGGAGGCAGTGGATGTTGGTGTGTCTGATTCTGGATGTTGTTTGTGTGAGTGCCTGTGGGATGAAGTGTGGTGCTTGTGTTTGCCATGTCCACTCTTGTGTGTTGTCCTGGGTGCCTGCTCATCTGACTGTGTGCTTGGGATAGCTAGGGGTTGAGGGGAATGGGATTGGGAAGAGGAAGCTGGAGGGGGAAACAGGGACAATGGCTGCCATCAGAGAGGAGGCCAGAGCCTGGATTGATCTCTGTTGGGCCGTCAAGCCAGTGTGAGTGCGCTCCAGGAATGCATTTGTTTGTTCCATTTGGGCTGCCAGCCCCTGGATGGCATTCACAATGGTTGACTGCCCAACAGAGATGGATCGCAGGAGTCAATAGCCTCCTCACTCAGGGCAGCAGGGCTGACTGGGGCAGGGCCTGAGGTGCTTGGGGCGAATGAGATGCCCACTCTCCTGGGTGAGCGAGCATGGGAAACTCGCTGAGGGGCTGCTGAGAGGGCGGTGCTGGTATGGGGGTGGCAGCTGTACCTGTAGCTGGGGTGGTCACAGAGGTGTCCGCCGCCACCCGGAAGCTCCCATCGGAGAAGGTATCTGTGTCCGAACTGTCCCCTCCAGTCTCTGCTGTGGTGCTCCCCTCGCCCTCCATCCCACTGGTGCCCTCACAGTCGGTGGATTCAACCTCCTGGGTCATGTGGGATGGGGTCAGGGTTCGACGGGCACCCCTTCCTCATTGGAGGGCCGTCCCCAGCTGGGCCTCCGCGGTCTTCCATGCCCAGCGTCTCAGGTCCTCCCACTGTTTCTGACAGTGGGTGCTCTGCCTACCGTAGACCCCCAGGGTCTGCACGTCCTTGGCGATGGCACACCATATACCCTTCTTTTGATGGGCACTGACTTGCAGGGAAATAGACACAGGGAAAGGTATTAGTCCGAACGTCCTGCCTGTTACACTCATGGCCCACCATGCCCCTTCCCATCCCCATTAGCACAGACAAGGCCCACCATACATGCTGCACGCTGCCCAGGGCCCATCCACCACCCCCCATCATGAGGCCTTCACACACAGCACTCCATGCATTCATGCCCAATGCATCGTACTCAGGGTGTACTCACCTGTTGTTCTGGAGGCCCATACAGCAGTCAGTACTGGGGTAGGACCCCATCCACCAGTCGCTCCAACTCTGCTGAGGTGAAGGCAGGGGCCCGTTCCCAATTAACACGAGCCATGGGGGGTTCCAGACACAGGTCTCAGCAGCACATGCAGTGTAGGTCCTCTCCTGTTAAAGGTCAGGTAGCAAGTGGGTGCACAGATAGAAAATGGCAGTCACGTCCGCGGCATTGCGTACCATCACCGCCGGTGTACATCACCATTGGCCACTGTACCCCATAGGGCCCAATGTTAATCAATGAGGAGTTTCATGGCGGTTCTCGATCGCCTCCTGCAACGGCGCACATCAGAAGAATTACCTCATTTCCACCTGTCCCTCTATACAGGACTGGCGGACACCATTTCAGGGGGGGGGGTGCAGGCAATGGCATCACAGTACACAAATGCACCATTTGGACATCTCCAACAAAATACTGTTACAATCACAACATGCATTGAACTCTAGTGGTTGGAATGTAGAAATAATGACCAGGTGCTTACTCTTTTCGCCCATAGATTGCAACCGCTGCAGATGAATAGGAGATGGAGACATCCCCCGTGTACAGACTCATGGTGGACTTGGCAGCAATGGAGGACAGGCACATTATCCTCACCTATAGACTTGGCATGACCACAATCACTGAGCTGTGTGCCCAATTGGAGCCTGACCTTATCTCTGCTATCCATCACCCCACCGGGATACCCCCTCTTGTGCTATCAGCGCTCCATTTCCTGACAACTGGCTCCTTCCAAGTGACAGTGGGCTTGGCAGCAGGAATGTCACAGCCAATGTTCTCAATAGTGCTGACCAGAGTGTTGTCTACCCTGATTAAACACATTTGCAGCTATCAATCAATCAATCATAGGATTTATAAAGCGCACTACGTACCCGTGAGGGTTTCAAGGTGCTGGGTGGGGTGGGGGGAGCTGTTTTTACTGGTCGAAGAGCCAGGTCTTGAGGAGTCTTCTGAAGGTGAGTAGGTCTTGAGTCTGTCACAGGTTGGTAGGGAGCGTGTTCCAGGTTTTGGCGGCGAGGTATGAGAAGGATCTGCCACCGGAGGTCTTTCTTCGGATGCGGGGGATGACGGCGAGGGCGAGGTTAGTGGAGCAGAGCTGACGGGTGGGGGTGTAGAAGCTGAGTCTGTTGTTTAGGTAGGCTGGTCCGGTGTCGTGGAGCGCTTTGTGAGCATGGGTAAGAAGCTTGAAAGTGATCCTTTTGTCCACGGGGAGCCAGTGAAGGTTTCTCAGGTGGTGGGAGATGTGGCTGTGGCGGGGTACGTTGAGGATCAGCCGGGCAGAGGCGTTTTGGATGCGTTGGAGGCGTAGTAGGTCTTTTGCTGTGATGCCTGTGTAGAGTGCTTTGCCGTAGTCCAGCCTGCTGCTGACGAGGGCCTGTGTTACTGTCCTTCTTGTTTCTGTCGGGATCCACTTGTAGATTCTGCGGAGCATGCGGAGTGTGTTGTAGCAGGAGGAGGAGACTGCGTTGACCTGTTTAGACAAGGTGAGGGAGGAGTCGAGGATGAAGCCATGGTTGCGAGCGTGGTCGGATGGTGTCGGTGGGGTTCCTAGTGCGGTGGGCCACCAGGAGTCGTCCCAGGCGGAGGGGGTGGGTCCGAGGATGAGGACCTCCGTTTTGTCCGAGTTCAGTTTCAGACGGCTGTTTCTCATCCATTCGGCGATGGATTTCATTCCCTTGTGGAGGTTGGTTTTGGCGGTGCGCGGGTCTTTGGTGAGTGAGAGGATGAGCTGGGTGTCGTCGGCTTAGGTGAGAATGTTGAGGTTGTGTTGTCGGGCCACTTGTGAGAGGGGGGCCATGTAGATGTTGAACAGCGTTGGGCTGAGGGATGAGCCTTGGGGGATGCCGCAGATGATGTCGGTGGCTTCGGAGCGGAAGGGGGGGAGGCAGACTCTCTGGGTTCTGCCGGAGAGGAATGAGACGATCCATTCAAGGGCTTTTCCTTGAATTCCGGTTTCGTGGAGGCGTGATTTCAGGGTGCGGTGGCAGACTGTGTCGAAGGCGGCAGATAGGTCCAGGAGGATGAGTGCTGATGTTTCGCAGTTGTCCATTTGGCGTCTGATGTCGTCTGTGGCGGCGAGAAGGGCGGTTTCGGTGCTGTGGTTTAATCTGAAGCCGGACTGGGAGGGGTCTAGGATGCCGTTGTCTTCGAGGTGGCTGGTTAGTTGTGTGTTGACGATTTTTTCAATCACCTTTGCTGGGAAAGGGAGCAGGGAGATGGGTCGGAAGTTCTTGAGGTCGTTGGGGTCTGCTTTGGGCTTCTTGAGGAGGGCGCGGATTTCGGCGTGTTTCCATTTTTCAGGGAATGTCGCTGTTTCGAAGGAGATGTTGATGACCTTCCGTAGTTGGGGGGCGATGGCGGAGTCGGCTTTGTTGTATACGTGGTGGGGGCAGGGGTCTAACAGGGATCCTGAGTGGATGGAGTTCATGATCTTGCGTGTCTCTGTGTCGTTCACGTTGGTCCAGGAGGTCAGGAGGTTTGCACATGTGGAGTGTTCGGGGGTGGGGTCTGGTGTGGGAGTGGTGTTGAAGCTGTCGTGGATGTCGGTGATCTTCCGGTGGAAGAAGGTGGACAGTGCGTTGCAGAGTTCTTGGGATGGAGGGATGTCATTGACGTTGGCGCTGGGGTTGGAGAGTTCTTTCACGATGCTGAAGAACTCTTTGCTGTCGTGTGCGTTGTTGTCCAGGCGGTCTTTGAAGTGGGATCGTTTGGCTTGTCTGATCAGTTGGTGGTGCTTGCGGGTGGCGTCCTTGTGGGCTGTGAGGCTGTCAGGTGTGTTTGAGGAGCCATTCCTTTTTTAGCTTCCGGCAGTCGCGTTTGGAGTTTAGGAGCTCGTCGGTGAACCAGGTGGCTTTTCTTCTGGCTTGGTTGTCGGTGGGTTTTTTGAGTGGCGCAAGGGTGTTGGCGCAGTCATTGATCCACAGGGTGAGGTTGTGGGCGGCAGTGTCTGGGTCGGTGGGGTCAGGGGGTGGGTTCTGGGCGAGGGCGTTGGTAAGCTGGTCTTCCGTAACTTTGCTCCAGCATCGGCGGGGTGGTTGTTGGGAGCAGTGGTGCTCGATATGTTTCTTGTAGGTGAAATGGATGCAGTGGTGGTCGGTCCGGTGGAGTACGGTGGTATGGTTGAAGGTGACGTGGGCGCTTGAGGAGAAGATGGGATCAAGCGTGTGGCCGTCGATGTGGGTTGGTGTTTTGACGAGTTGTCTGAGGCCGTGGTTGGTGAGGTTGTCGATCAGAGTAGTGGAGTTGGTGTCGTTGTTGTTCTCCAGGTGGAAATTTAGGTCCCCGAGGAGGATGTAATCCGTTGAGATGAGTGCGTGGGTGCTGGTGAGGTCGGCGAGGGATTCGCTGAATGGTGGTCGTGGTCCGGGGGGGTCTGTAGATGAGCGTTCCTCTGAGAGTGGTGTTGGGGTCGGTGTGGATGCGGAAGTGTAGGTTTTCGGCGGTCTTGAGGGAGTTGTCAGTGTGGGTGTCGACCTTGAGGGAGGATTTGTGGGCGATGGCTATGCCTCCTCCAATTCCATTGTTGCGGTCCCTACGGATGATCTTGTAGCCGTCCGGGATGGATATTGCGATGTCGGGCGCCGAGGAGTCGTTCCACCAGGTTTCAGTCAGGAAGGCTACGTCTGGGGCGGTGGAGTCGAGCAGGTCCCAGAGCTCGATGGCGTGCTTGCGTACGGAGCGGGTGTTGAGGAGTATGCAGCGGAGGTGGTTAGTTTCGGTCTTTGTTGGTTTAGTTGTTCTGTCGCAGGTGAATCTGCAGGTGCGGCATTCGAAGGGTCCGTGGGTGTTCCTTGGTGAGGGCTGGGAGCATGCTGTGATGCGGCCGGGATTGAGGGCGTTGAGTTGGTCGGCCATGTAGGGGCGTCTGGAGGTGCAGGGATCTCGCGGACCGGGGGGGTCCAGACGCGGACGGGCGCAGACGGGCTTGCCTTTGGCACGCCCCGCGGCTGCCATAAGAGGAGGGGAGAGTGGGAGTGGCAGCTGGGAGGCGGAAGGGTTTGACTTATGGGACGGCTGGGGGAGGGGCCGCAGGGGACGCAGCAGCGGGAAAGGGAAAGTGGAATGGTGAGAGAAGGAGGGGGGAGGCGGAAGGGGCCGCAGGCGGCGCAGTGGCGGGAAAGGGAAAGTGGAACGGTGAGAGAAGGAGGGGGGAGGGGCCGCAGGGGGCGCAGCGGCAGGAAAGTGGAACGGTGAGAGAAGGAGGAGGAGGCAGGAGGGGCCGCAGGGGGCGCAGCGGCGGGAAAGGGAAAGTGGAAACGGGAGAGAGACAAGTGAAAAACTGTGAGAGAGGAGGTGGCGCGGAGGGCAAAGCGGGGAGCGACCTACCTGCAGCAGCAGGGTCGTTTTCCCCCAGGTGGAGGATTTGGCCAAAGTGAAAGCTGATTTCTATGCAATGGGACATATCCCCAACATTATTGGGGCTACTGATGGAACACATATTAAATCTGTTCCCCCCCCCAGGTGAAATGAACAGGTGTTCAGAAATCAAAAGAGCTTTCACTCCAGGAATGTGCAGATGGTGTGCCTGGCGGACCAGTACATCTCCCACGTCAATGCTAAGTATCCTGGGTCTGTGCATGATGCCTTTATCCTGAAGAATAGCAGCATCCCAAATGTGATGGCTCAACTCCAGAGGCACAGGGTGTGGCTAATAGGTGAGCCCTGGTTCCCACCCAGTATATGTTGGTGTATGGGTATGGTTTGGGCCCAGGGTTACTGTGTGGCTAACGGTTGTCCCTCGATATTTGCAGGTGACTCTGGTTACCCCAACCTCTCATGGCTTGTAACCCCTGTCGGGAATGCCAGAACAAGGGCAGAGGAACGTTATAATGAGGCACATGGGTGAACAAGAAGGATTATTGAACGTATCTTTGGCCTCCTGAAGGCCAGGTTTTGGTACCTCCATCTAACAGGCGGATCCCTGTGCTACTCCCCCAAGAAGGTCTGCCAGATCATCGTGTCATGATGTATGTTGCACAACCTTGCCTTGCATCGCCAAGTGACTTTTCTGCAGGACGAGGAGGCTGGAGATGGCCGTGTGGCAGCAGTAGTCCCTGTGGACAGTGAAGATGAGGAGGCAGAGGATGACGACAACAGAAGTGCAATTATTCATCAATACTTCCAATGAGAAACAGGTAGGACAGTGTTGATACACATATAATTGACCATTTGATGTGTGACATTGTCACTGGCAGGCTGTGTATTCCTACTTCTATGCCCACTCACTGTACCCTTTGGCATCTCTTTTTGCAGATGTTGGTGGCCCACAATTGCTCCTGGTGTTTTCAGTGCAGCCAACTACAGGCCGTTCCAATGTAAACATTACTGTACAGTTGAATTGCAATGTTTGAAACTTTGTTGAACAAATACCTTTTGAAAACATCTGACATACACCATACTTGTATTTTATCAAAGTGTGTTTATTGCAGTGCTCTGAAGAAGAGGGGGTAGTGCAATGCGCTGGGGTGATGATGGAGTAAAGTCCAGGATAGAGTCCAGTCTATTTGTATCACAGGTGCATTGTCCAAGGGGGCATAGGAAGAGGAGCAATGTCAGTTCAAGGTGGACAGGGTGACAGAGTGGGACACAAGGGTGACAATCAGGAGAGACTTATTTTCTGGCGGGGGTCTTGGCAATAGACTCTGGCTTCTGCCTAGATCGCAAGGAACGTTTGTGGGGTGGTTCTCCTTCTGCAGGGGAGGGGTGCTGGGTGCCTGTTGTCCCTGTGGTGGGGCCTCCTGTCTACTAGCGGCAGCAGAGGAGGAGGGCTGTTCGGTGGTTTGGCTAGTGTCAGGGGCCCGGTGGTGTGCTACTGCCTCCCTCATACAGTTGGCCATGTCTGCCAGCACCCATGCAATGGAGACCAGGGTGGTGTTGATGTCCTTCAAGTACTCCCTGATCCCCAGGTACTGTCCCTCCTGCAGCCGCATGTTCTCCTGCAACTTGTCCAGTATCTGGCCCAGCGTATCCTGGGAATGTTGGTATGCTCCCAGGATCGTGGTGAGTGCCTCCTGGAGAGTCGGTTCCATGGGCCTGTCCTCCCCCTGTCACACAGCAGTCCTCCCAGCTTCCCTGTTGTCCTGTGCCTCTGTCCCCTGAACTGTGTGCCCACTGCCACTGACCCCAGGTCCCTGATTGTCCTGTATTTGTGGGGTGGCAGGGGTCCCTGTACTGGTGGACACACTGCTGATTGACGTGTCTTGGGGACAGAGGTATGGGCCCGCTGGGTGGGTGCTGTGGTGGTGTTTCCTGAGGGGGAGGATCTGTGGTGGTGTGAGACTGTCCGGAGATCCCTGATGGTCCAGGTTGGTCATCCAGAGCCAGGCGACCAGAGCTGCTGTCATCACTGTGGGCCTCTTCTGTGGGGGGACTGGATGTTGCTGGCATCTCTTCGCCAGTGACATTGGCTGTGTTATTTGTGGGGATGTAAATGCAGTGTTATTGTTTCTGCATGTGACATATTGTGCATGGGTGTGTTGCCCTTTATGGTTGTTGTTGCCCTGACAGCTTTTCCTTGTGTGAGTTGTAATTTGGTGGGCGAGGTGATTCTCTCTAGTGTGCATGCTGTGGTGATAGGTGTCCATGCAGGTCTGTGAGGGTGTCCATGCATTGGTGTTGCAAGCGAGGCTTGGTATTGGGATGAGTGGGTTGTGATGGTGGGGTATGTGGGAGGTAGTGGAGTGATGGGAGTGAGGGTAAGGGTGGGGGTATGTGATGGCATGCAGGTCGGGGGCTGATAGTAATTGCCATGACTTGCTCCTCTCATGTTGTAAGTTGTGGGGGAGGGGGTGGGGGTCCACCGCCAGTCCTCTGTACTGCGAGCTGGTGTCTAGCTGCAATGGAATGTACCTTCCCCGTAGGTCGTTCCACCTCTTCCTGATGTCATCCCTTGTTCTTGTGTGCTGTCCCACGGCATTGACCCTGTCCACGATCCTCCGCCATAGCTCCATCTTCCTAGCAATGGATATCTGCTGCACCTGTGATCCAAATGGCTGTGGCTCTACCCGAACGATTTCCTCCACCATGACCCTTAGCTCCTCCTCAGAGAACCTGGGGTGTCGCTGTGGTGCCATGAGAGTGGTGTGGGTGGTATGGGAGAGGATGTGTGGGGTGATGTGTTGGGGTGTGTGACGTAAGGTGCGTGGGTGGTGTGTAGGTGATGGTGGTTTGTGGCTCTGGTTGTGTGGGTGCTCTTGCTGTATCTCTCTCTGTTGGCAGTGGTTTGTAATGGTAAAGGGTTGTGGGTAATATGGGTGTGTGTTTTATAGTGGTGTCGGTGTGTGGTGTGTGTATGGGTGTCAAGTGTGTGTAGTTAGAATTGTCCAATGTGGTGTTTTGTTTGAGTGTGTGCATTTTGAGCGCAGCGGTATGTACCGCCAATGGTTTACCGCCATTGAATGTCCACCACGGTGATTCGTGGGTCATAATGTTGTGGGTTTAGTTCTGTTGGCGTAACGGTGTGGGTTTGGATACCGCCAGTTTATCACTGACCTTTGGGCTGGCGGACTTGTGTGTGTGGCTGTATAGTGACTTGATTGTTTGGGAAAAAAGGAATAAGGGAATTGTTTGTTTAAAATACTTTAGTGAAGTGCTCCCCCTGACATGAGTTTGCATCCCTTTGGCATGAGTGTGTGTGCTTTGTAGAGAGACACCTGTTCAGAATCAAAGTGTAATATGTTCATTGTCTAATAGATATGAGATTTATGTTTTTCAGACCTCGAACCTTTGAGGATCAGATGCCAAGTGCATTGTCTTTTACACAGGTTGTAATTTCTTTATTCTGTATTCCTTTGTATTTCATTTGCTCAGAGGGAGCAAGTTTGCCCTGATGAACACCATTTACACCTCACTAGAGGAATGGCTAAAACTTGTTGACCTCTGCAAGTGGGTCAAATTACCTCCCCCTACATAGTTTCAACCCTATTCCTGGGGACCTAATACAATACATATCGGACACCAATGAACAGTGACTTTGAACCTCCACCCTCTTCCAATTAAAAAAAAATTAAACATCTGGAGTGCCCAATAATACTGTGGGTGTAGCTTGAACTTTCAAGTTAAGAGGAGTGCCAGGAGGTGCCCATGGATGAAGCATGACAACTACCAGGTGGTTAAGTGACTTTAAGCCTGAACTGAAGAGCACCATAGACTCTCTTCTCTTTGCTTACTTCTATGGCAGCCAGTGCGGCAGTTTATCAGTGTGTGTATGATGGCTTTCTCTTCTCAAACTTGTCCCCTGGTCTTCAGACCTTTCCTTTACACAGATCTCTCCGAATAGTCCTGGTAGTAAGAAACTCCCACATTTGTTTTTCATGACTATGAGGTCTACCTCTAACAGAGGATAACACGGGATTACCTCATTACATTTAATAAGTGATAACATTTGCTTGTTGTCAGAAATATCATGTTTGGTGACTAAGGAATTGTAATGTAAAATCCTCTTCAATGGTAAAAACTGATTTTAAGTTACAATCCTGGAAATACCACTTTTAGAAAGTTTGCATTTTCTTGCCCTAACCATTTGGTGCCTGCAGCCTGTTTCCTAGGTCACATGACTAGGTGTTGTTGGTAGTTGGCCTTTTTGTATTCCTCACAGGCAGCCATACAATAGAGGGACTGGGTGTTGGCAGTATGCACCAACCAAGCAGGATGGGGTGCAGTGGAGCTGTTCACAGCTCCACTTGCATTTCAAAGACACTGCCTCAGCACACACACAAAGAGCTTCACACTAGCCCATTGTGACTGCAGGCAACCTGAAACCAGGACAGGGAGGCAGGAAATTACAGACACTTCTTGATGTCTGCAGTTCTTCCACTTCAAAGCTGGCAGCAGGTACATAAATAGGTCACTCAGATCCAGACTTGAGTTCACTTTGGAACCTGCACAAGAACTCTCAGAGAACTGTCCTGCTGCCTGTTGTCTGCTGTGCACTTCAGAAGACTGCCATGCAGTACGAAGAAGACTGCCCTTGGATGGGATATCCGTCATGTTTGTGACAGAAAACACCATCCGCCAAACTTTAAGTCAGACCCTTTACCCAATCAAAGAAATATTCACCACAACCCCCACCTGTTGCTCCCCAATGACTATGCCTCCTCCTCCTCCTCAGGTACCACCAGCAGCCTTGCACCACTGAACCGTACCTTCTCAGACATTTTCCATGAAACTTTCTTCTAAGGCTGAAGGTAAGCAGAGACAGGGTCCAATCCCCTTTGCAAAACCAATCCGTGCACCATTACGGTCAGCCATAACTTTAGACTTTGTCCTGCCTTGTGAGACTAGATGTCCATGATTGGCGATGTGATCTTTCAGGTGTTATTTTTCACTTAAATGTTAAAAATTCATAACTCTTGTTCTACTGATTGGATTTTTGTCATTTGTATGTCAAATAACATATTACAAATTCACTCTAATTCTCTAAATTAGTGTGGATTTTTTTTGTGTTGTGTTTTCACTTTAATACGTTTTAAGTGCTGCATAATTACTTAACACATTATGGGGGTCATTACAACCCTGGCGACCGGCGTTAAAGCGGCGGTAAAACTGCCAACAGGCCGGCGAAAAAAAAAAATGGAATCACGACCATGGCGGAAACCGCCAACATAGACAGCCACTTTAACACTCCGACCGCCAAGGCGGTACAAACAAACACCGCGGCAGTAACCGCCAACAGACAGGCGGAACTCAAGGTTCCGCCCACTGTATTGCAACAGTCCAATCCGCCACATTTTCCGGGGCGGATTCACCGCAAACAAAAACACGGCGGAAACAGGCTTTGAAGGGAAAACGCTCACCTCTACACACCCCATGAGAAATCAGGACGCCATGGAACCCGAGCTCCAGATACTCCCAGCCTTTATCTTCCTGCTCCTCTACCAGGAACAACAAAGACGGTGGCGAAGACCACGGTGAGTACTGCACCTATGACACAGGGGAGGGGGGAGGGAAAAAACAGTGACACACACACGCAACACTCCCACCCCCACCCTCACCCACTACAACACGCACACAAGTACATGTTGATACATTACATTAACAGCCCCCAACCCCTCCTGGAAGAATGCAAGGACAAAAGGAAATGTGTCGAACGTTTGTAATATATTCAAATACATTAATCAAAAATATATACATATATATATATATATATATATAAATTTACACTATAAACAAATATATACACCAAGAATACAAGTCCAAGGTATTCCACCATCATAGTCCGTGGACCACTGGGCCCAAAATGCATGGGTGAGGCCCACACTCAATACCCGATCAAAACGGAGAGAACACTGCTGGGGCATCAGATGGAAATACAACAGGCACCTCAGGGGGAAGGGAAAGGGGGGCACCTCAGCCGGATGAGTGCACGACGCCAGATCCACGAGGGGGCTCCATGCCCATTGATGTATCCTGGGGAGTGCAAAGCCAAAAGTCTCACAAGTCTCTACAGTGGGTGGTTTGCCCACTGCAGCATCCTGGGGAGTGCAAAGTCACAGTCTCACAAGTCTTTACAGTGGGTGGTTTGCCCACTGCTGCATCCTGGGGAGTGCAAAGCCACAGTCTCACAAGTCTCTACAGTGGGTGGTTTGCCCACTGCATTATCCTGTGGAGTGCAAAGCCACAGTCTCGCAAGTCTCTACAGTGGGTGGATTGCCCCCTGATGCATCCTGGGGAGTGCAAAGCCACAGTCTCTCAAGTGGATAGCAGTCTCCACTGGTTCTGGAGGGGGCCTTGTGCCCAGAGTGCTTCATCCTGCCAAGGACAGAGATAGTGGATGTAAATCTCCACTGGTTCTGGAGGGGGCTTTGTGCCCAGAGTGCTTCATCCTGCCAAGGACAGAGGTAGTGGATGTAAATCTCCACTGGTTCTGGAGGGGGCATGGTGCCCAGAGTGCTTCATCCTGCCAAGGACTGAGGTAGTGGATGCCTTACTCTACTGGTTCTGGAGGGGGCTTTGTGCACAGAGTGCTTCATCCTGCCAAGGACAGAGGTAGTGGATGCCTTACTCCACTGGTTCTGGAGGGGGCTTTGTGCCCAGAGTGCTTCATCCTGCTCGTGGCGGACCCAGTAGCGTCAGAAGCTTTGGCACTCACTGGCCTGCGGTGTTTGTGGCGGCAGTGTCCTGTTCAGCGGTGCTTATGGCGGCGGTGTCCTTGGCAGCGGTGCTTGTAGCGGCAGTGTCCTTGGCAGCGGTGCTTGTGGCGGCGGTGTCCTGTTCAGCGGTGCTTGTGGCGGCGGTGTCCTTGGCAGCGGTGCTTGTGGCGGCGGTGTCCTGTTCAGCGGTGCTGGTGGCGGTCTTGTCCGCCGTGCAGGTTTTCGCAGACTTGCCTGTTTTTCTGTGCCCCTTCCCCACCTTGGATGGTGGCGCAGCTGTCTTCACACTCCCAACTGTACCCCTGGCAGAGGCTTTGGTGGAAGATGTTTTGCCTCTCTCCCGCCGGGCACTGGCCAACTTTTTCTGCTTTTGAGGTGGGGACTGCCCGTGGTCTGGCTCCTTGGCACACTGGCTGCCCTGCTGTGTGGGGCACTCCGGAAGCCGGTTACTACTGGCACCACTGTTCCCGCAGATGTTGTGGCTGAGGCGCTGGGTTGCGACCTGGAAAGGCAGACCCTAGGAGACTGAAGGGGTGGGGGAGGTGAGGGGAAGAGGTCAAGGTTGGACAGGAAAAGTTTTTGGGACACACTGGGACGGGTAGATGGAGGGGGTTTGGGAGTGGAGGAAGAGGTAGTGGTTGTGGAAGGTGTACGTTTGGTGACTTTGGGTGAAGGTGCATGGGCTGGAGGCTGTCGTGAGGTGGATGGCTGTTGGGTGGGAGTGTGGCTGTGTTTGTGTACCTTGGGAGGTGGGCTCACAGACACACTGGGAGAGGACACAGGGGATGTGTGAATGGTAGTGGGGGTGGTGACTGCACGTGAGCGGGGTGTGGTGGTGGGAGTGCTGGTGATGGAGGTAGTGGCTGAAGATGTAGTGCATGCAGGTGTGAGTGGAGACAAGACTGGGAGGGAGGAGGGAGACGAGGAGGAGGGGGACACAGTGGAGGCAGTGGCTGTTGGTATGTCTGCATGTGTATGATGCTTGCGTGAGTGCCTGTGGGTTGTGTGGTGCTTATGTTTGCCTGAGCTTCCCTTGTGTGTTGAGGTGTGTGCATGCTGGTCTGATGGTGTGCTTGGGAAAGGCTGAGGTACAGGAGTTTGGGTGGAGGAAGTTGGAGGGGGGATGCTGGACACAGGCACGATGGCTGCCATCAGTGCTGAGGCCAGAGTCTGAAAAGCTCGCTGTTGGGCTGCCTGACCAGAATGAATGCCCTCCAGGTATGTTGTCTGTTGCAACTGACTCTCTACACCCTGGATGACATTCAAAATGGTAGACTGCCCAACAGTGAGGGACCTGATGAGGTCAATGGCCTCCTCACTGAGGGCAGCAGGGCTGACTGGGGCAGGGGCTGAGGTGCCTGGGGCGAAGGAGATGCCCGCCCTCCTGGGTGAGCGGCCACGGGGCTCACGCTGAGGGGCTGCTGGGAGGGCGGTGCTGGTAGGGGGGGTGGCGGCTGTACCTGTAGGGGCGGGGGGCACAGAGGGGCCCGCCACCGCCAGGGAGCTCCCATCAGAGGAGGAGTCCGTGTCGTTGGTCTCAGCTCCTGTCCCCGCTGTGGAGCTCCCCTCACCCTCCGTCCCACTGGTGGCTTCTGACTCTGTTGTGTCGCCCTCCAGGACCATGTGGGATGCAGCTCCCTCCTGCTCCGGTGCCACTGCTCCTCCGCCTGATGATGCTAATGCACACAAGAACAGGTAGACCAGGGTGGTCTCATTTCTTGGTGGGGGCCTTGGCATTGTTCTCAGTCTTTGTCCTGGATCCCAGGGACTGCTTGCGGGGTGGTTCTCCATCTGCAGGGGGTGGGGTCTGGCGTTGTGCTCCTGTGGCGGTGCCTCCTGTCCACTAGAGCCGGCGGAGGTGGTGGGCAGTTCATCATCCAGGCTAGTGTCAGGGGCTCCTTGTTGTGCCACAGTGTCCCTCCTGGTGTTCACAATGTCCTTCAGCACCCCTACAATGGTGCCCAGGGTGGTGTTGATGGACTTGAGTTCCTCCCTGAACCCCAAATACTGTTCCTCCTGCAGCCGCTTGGTCTCCTGAAACTTGGCCAGTACCATTGCCATTGTCTCCTGGGAATGATGTGACGCCCCCATGATGTTGGAGAGGGCCTCATGGAGAGTGGGTTCCCTGGGCCTGTCCTCCCCCTGTCGCACAGCAGCCCTCCCAGTTCCCCTGTGTTCCTGGGCCTCTGTCCCCTGAACTGTGTGCCCACTACCACTGCCCCCAGGTACCTGGTGTTGTTGGGGTGGTGGGTTAGCCTGGGTTCCCTGTAGTGGTGGACACACTGCTGACTGATGGGTGGATGCTGTGCTGGTGTTTCCAGAGGGGGGAAGCTCTGTAGTGGCCTGTGCCAATGTGAGGGGAACCGACTGTCCCGAGGTCCCAGATGGGCCGGGCTGGTCATCTAGATCCAGTTGGACAGAGCTGCTGTCATAACTGTGGGCCTTTTCTGTGGGTGGAGTGGACATGTCTGGACCCTCCTGTCGGGTGATCTTGGGTAGTGGTCCTGCAGGGGTGTAAAGGCATGATTATTGCATCTGTATGTGCCATGGTGTGCAATGGGTGGGTCACCCTGTATCCCAGTGCTTCCATTCTTGTGTGGGACCTTCTGTGATAATGGTTTAGGGGGTGTATGGGTATGTGCAGTGGACATGCTTTGGCAATGGGTGTCCATGCTTTGGTGTTACATGCAGGGCTTGGTTTTGGGATGTGTGGTTTGTGATAATGGGACATGTGTGAGGAGTTGGAGTGATGGGGGCGAGGGCAAGGGTGGGGGTATGTGATAGCATGCAGGTAGGGTGGGGGATGAAGTAGTGAAAGATTTGACTTACCAGAGTCCATTCCTCCAGCTACTCCTGCGAGGCCCTCAGGATGCAGTATAGCCAAGACCTGCTCCTCCCATGTTGTGAGTTCTTGGGGAGGAGGTGGGGGTCCGCCGCCAGTCCTCTGTAGCGCAATCTGGTGTCTTGAGACCACGGAACAGACCTTCCACCGTAGATCGTTCCACCTCTTCCTGAAGTCATCCCTAGTTCTTGGGTGCTGTCCCACTGTGTTGACCCTGTCCGCGATTCTTCGCTATAGCTCCATCTTCCTAGCTATGGTGGTGTGCTGCACCTGTGATCCAAATAGCTGTGGCTCTACCCAGATGATTTCCTCCACCATGACCCTGAGCTCCTCCTCAGAAAACCTGGGGTGTCTTTGCGGTGCCATGGGGTGGTGTGGGTGATGTGTGGGGTGGTGTGTGTTGTGAAGTGTGGGGTGATTTTTAGAGGTGTGTTGTGTGAGGTGCATGGATGTTGTGTGAGTGATGGTGTTTAGTGCCTGTGGATGCTATTGTTCTTTCTGGTGGTGTCTCTCTCTGGCCTTCTGTCGCAATTGTTGTCATAGGGGTTTGTGGGTG
Source organism: Pleurodeles waltl (assembly GCF_031143425.1). Classification (NCBI taxonomy): domain Eukaryota; kingdom Metazoa; phylum Chordata; class Amphibia; order Caudata; family Salamandridae; genus Pleurodeles; species Pleurodeles waltl. Next base: position 999,874,382 of record NC_090450.1, on the reverse strand, counting down.
ATGTGGGTGTGGGTTATATATTGTATTGGGTGTGTGGGAGTGGTGTGTGTATGTGTATCAGGTGTGTGTATTTCGATTTGTCCAATGTGGATGTGTTTTGTAAATGTGTATGTATTTTCAGCGCGGTGGTGTATACCGCCAATGGAATACCGCGGTTGAAAGACCGCCGCGTGGATTTGTGGGTCGAGATAGTGTGGGCGTATTCCTGTTGGTGTGACGGTGTTGTTTTTGTTATCGCCAGTTTATCACTGACCTTTGGTGTGGCGGAATTGTGTGGGTGTCTAGATTTTGTCGGATTCCGAGCTGTGGGTCATAATGGCTGTGGCGGAATTCCGCGGCCGCGGAGGTGTGTTGCCGGGCTTCTGCATGGCGGTAAGCGTCTTTTACCGCCAATGGTGTAATGACCCCCTATGTCTAAGTTAAGCTTGACTGCTTTTGTACCATGTTACCAGAGGGTTAGGCGCAGGTTGATTGACAGACCATTTGTTGCTCACCCTGACAAGGACTTGGCTGAAGTTTCAGTAGGGTTACACCCTCCCGTCCCCCAAGCAACAACCCAATTTCTCACACAGTGCGTTCTGGTTAAAGACTCCACAAATCCCCGTCTCTGTGATTTGCACAGTTCAAGAATGAAAGGGATCCTGGTTCTGGCAGCTACTTCTGAGATGGATCTTGATTCTGTCTGACCTAGTAATATATGCTGAAAGTGTTCTGGTTAAATTTTCTGACACCGGAATTTTTTTTAGCAGTGACCACTCATCGTTTGCTTTCTGTTCAGAGTAGCAGCGTGCAGGGGACCAGGGGGAGCATTCATATTTGCATTTCCAGCTTGGTCAAAAACAAAGGTTTGATTTTAAGGGCTATCATCCCTTGTTTTGTACAAGTATCATCCTGGCTGGTAATCAACTGGAGCCAAACACCTACACCCCTATGCAATGGATGGAAACAGCAGCATACAGCTTATCACTTCACAAATACATAATAGAAACTATGATTTTTAGGCAGATTTTTGACTTAGCTCATTTCCTCCATGTAGGAGATGTATATGCACTGTAAGATAGCCAGGTGTATCTGCGTACATAAGTTGTGACCCAAATAATGATTTAAATGGCATTTCTTATTTTTTTACTGTATTCTTTTAAGTTCTGTTCATTGTGTAGGGTGTCAGAGCACTTTACATCACACACAAAGAGACACACATATGTGTAAATCAATTTACAGGATATTTTACAAAATGCAATTGGAGTTATAAGGAGGATGAGTCACATGTAGACTGTACCTGTAGCCATTATAGCCCATATTTATTAAGCATTTGCGATGCCCTTGCATTGTACAAGACGACACAGTGCAACACAGCGGCTTACTTGGGATTTACAAAGCCATGCAAGGCCTGATTTCCATGGCCTTGTGTGGCTTTGTAAAGACATGTAATGCAATGCAGCAGCTTATGCTCTCTTGTTGCATTTCTTCGTGGTTGGCATTTCATGGGTAAAGCATGAGTGTTTCCATTCATTCACCAATGGATTTCTCACAATCCCAGATTTACTAAGGTTTTTGATATGGAATTGTATGAAATTGCACGAAATTTGTGTGCTTACCACAGAGAGGTGTGTAACAAAGAGAAATAAGTTTATTTCTCCTCATTAATTCCTCTTTCTATGTGTGATGCGTTACACATAGAAAGAAGTATTTGCCCAGTTGGGTTGTTTTTGTGGAGCAAGGTGTCCCTTCCTGTACAAAACCCACCCTGCCTGTAACACAAGCACCCTTGCACCATGGTTCAAGGGTGCCTGTATTGGCGGTATGCATCGAAAAGTGTGCCATCACTAGGAGAGAGCTGAGAAGTTGCAAATCTTAGTATGTGTGGTGCTTGTCAGCTCTCTTCTGTTCATGCAATGGTGCACAGAAACTATGGTTGCGACTGTGCATTGAGTGAACCTTTGATAAATATGCCGCTATTTGTAAAGAGTGCATATTGAGAAGAAAACACAGTCAGGTTTTAATCATAATGCAGTGATTGGTTTTGTCTGTACTTACAAGAATTTTCTACTACTCAAAAGCACACTTCTGTGCAAATTTAGAGAAACAACTGATTTAGAATGAAACATTAAGGATCTAAAGTCATGACATGCAGTTTGTATGTAGCTCCTTGTTGTGGTTCATAGCTCACTCTGCTATTTTACGATTGTAACTTATAAGGATGTCAGTGTCAAAAGAACCTCACCCAGTTACCTATCTGCATAAAATACAAATCTGTGATCTGCGTGGTACATTACCCCTCTATAATGAGTCAAACTCAGTACCCGCACTTCTTTAATTTGAAACAGAGAGTACTGTCACTTCTCAGCACTGCTCCAATGCTTTTAATGAGAGAGTACCGGCCCTTCTCAGCAGCAAAGAGGTACTTTGGGGCAAGGAGTACCTGCACTTCTAGATTTCCATTCCAGGCATCTGTGCAGCAGGTGTCTTAACCTGTAAAATACGTTAAATGTCAGTAATTTGTGACCAGTTAAGTAAGCTAGAACACTCTTGAACCGTATTACGAGTTCAGCTGTTGAACCGCCCGAACTCCAATAGAGGGATGGGGAGGTAGCAGTCAAGACGGCGGCCTCACCACCCGAACTCCAATAGAGGGATGGGGAGGTAGCAGTCAAGACGGCGGCCTCACCACCCGAACTCCAATAGAGGGATGGGGAGGTAGCTGTCAAGACGGCGGCCTCACCACCCGAACTCCAATAGAGGGATGGGGAGGTAGCTGTCAAGACGGCGGCCTCACCACAGTCGTATTACGATGTTTCCACTGTGCTGACCACTGGAAATGTTGTATTATGACGTCCCTGCCGGTCAGCCAGGCAGAAACCGTGGGGCGGCATTGGCCTCTAGGCATTGGGTTCTAGGAGTAAATTTTTTGCAATTCCAGCACTTAACGTGCACCACATTGCAATCGCTAGGTAGAGACTGATTCTCGATTCCACTTGGCAGTCAGCAGTCGCCCCCTGCTTTGAAGCCCGGATCTGTTTTAAAACAGAAACACGCACTTCCAAAAAGCCATCAGAGAACCATCAGAGAAAAAAGGATTTATTGCAGAATAATGTAGCTCAGAATAAAACATCTGTGCTAATCAGAGAAAATGATTTATGGAAATAGCTTCTTAAAGGCGGCTCAGTTAGGTGTGTAATGGCAGGCGTCGGTCCAGCTCCCGCAAAGGTCTCTACATGGGCCTGTCAGGATGCGGCATCGTTGGACTGTTGTGTGAGTTAATCAAAGGGAGGCGCATCCAGATGGAATAAAAAGCGGAAACTCAAAAGCGGGCTGGAGATCAGATAGCGCCAGGATGTCTCAGCCCAGCGCCTTGCAGCACACACTTGAATGGCATGTCAACCATTCGCGAAGAACTCCTCCTGTGTTTTCACTGGTGGGGGGGGGAGGATGCACTTCCTGCACACAAAAAACATACAATATTGCAACCAGTGCTGGAATAGATTTTTTTTTTTACTCACGAACCCAGAAATTGGGGGTCAAGGTATAGCAGAGGGAAGGGGGTGAAATCATTAGAGCCAGGGCACGAAAAACAGAGTCTAACAGTGAATTTATACATCTATTAAAAACAATCTTCAGTAAAGAAATTGGCAACATGGACATGGCTGCATTTGAAAGTATTTTACAGGGTTAATGCTCCTGCTGCAGAGATCATTGTGTACTCAGGCAATTCTGAGAAGATTATGATAGCTTCTGGGAGAGTTCTTTGTTTTGTCCAGTCCAGTGCTTAATTTGTGCTTGTTGTTTCGGACACATATGGGAAAGACAGAAGAAGGAAAAACTAAAAAGCGTCATAAAGGGAAAAAGTAGAAAGTTGCAGGATGAGCTGAAGGTGGCCGTAAATGGATTGAAGAGGCCCGAGATGGCTTCAGGATTACACTGCCTCAGTATTCAGTGCTGGTAGATTTAATTACAGCAGCCTCGTGTTTAAGAGACTGGCTTTGAGCACCGGCACCTCTTTATTTACAAATTAAGCACTGGTCCAGTCACAGTTGTGGCTCATTTTGTTTGAGGCCCAGCTCAAGGTATAAATAGGAAAACCCTCATTGCTGCTTGCAGGTTGCTGCTCCAAACAGAAATGCAGACAGCGTGCAGGTGTTCCTGAATTATGTACCTCTGCCAGAAAATGATACCAGGACAATCTCAGCATATTTACCTGTATCTGCCAGATCCTGTCAAGAAATAGCAGCTGGAAACAGGATCCCTCTACTTTCCGGTGCTAACTGCAGCAAATGCATGCTGGATATTTTTTTTTCTCCAGTTTTATATAACACAATCATGACCCCAATGTATAGGAGCGCTTTAAATGAGCACCAGTTCCATTGCTCATGGTCACATTTATTTTATTAGGTATGGGGAGATTTAATCACAGGAATTTGAGCCAATGCCAAGACTCGAACCTGGTTTCCCAGTTCCAGAGTCAGCAGCTCTGGACTTAACAGCACATTCTCACTCCCTAATTAAGGACTCAAAACCCAGCATGGCTCTTTCCCAGAAAAGATGATAAAGAAAAAACCTGGCAAGACCAGCTTCAGACTAAACTGGACAACACAGAACACACAAGAAGTCACATCTGGTTGGCAAGGAAGTCTATCTCTTCTAGAAAATGCACCCAAGTAACCAGCAGTCAACAAGAGAACGTTCCATCTGCGCCATGTAAACAGGCCTGCAATATTTTAATGTCTCAATAAAAGCTTGCATACAGCTACGTGAAGATGCAGTCAAAGCAATTCACCTTCAGGGAAGAAAAGCCTTGTCCAGCCCTAACCAAGAAGAACAGTAGCCCAAAAGAAAAACAGATTCTGTGAAGAAAACTACAAACTCAGTCCTAAATGATGTCTGTCGAGTTGTGTTAAAGCAAGGCTTGTCAGTGCCGCAAGATCTTTGGCTATTTCAACTCAAATATCTTGAGATCCCGAACCTACCACAGACCTCAAAACTGTCACCTAAACTCTTGTTGCATTTAAGATGGATTATTGCCAAGCTGTTTCAGAGAGTATGCCCTCAAACCATTTAGGAAACTCCGGGTAGTTCAAAACCCAGTGTCCAGTCTAACTGCTAACTCTGGCCGTCTTAGCCACATATCACCTATCTTCAAAGACCTCTGCAAGATCCCAGAAGAAGTTAAAGTCTCATAGTGGTTGGAAAACATTTCAATCGAAGACTCCTCATCCCACTCAAGTTTAACCCCTGTCTCCACAATACATTTGGACGTTAAGGCCCTCATTACAACCCTGGCGGTCGGTGATAAAGCGGCGGTAATACTGCCAACAGGCTGGCGGTAAATACCGCCAAATTATGACCATGGCGGAAAGAGCTCAGACAGACAGCCACTTTACCACACTGACCGCCAGGGTGGAGTCAACAGGCACCACTGCGGTAGCCGCCTACAGCCAGGCGAAAGTCAATGTTCCGCCCACTGTATTATGACAACCCAATCCGCCACCTTTTCCGGGGCGGTACCAACGACATCAAAAGCTTGGTGGGAACACTGCACAGAAGTGAAACGACTCACCATTGGAGACTCAAGGAAGAACCACGCTGCCATGGAACCTGAACTGAAGATCTTCCCAATGTTTTCTACGTCCTGTTCCACTACGAACACCAACGATGGCGAAGACGACCACAGTGATTACAGCTGCCTAGCAAACAGGGGAGGGGGAGGAAAAATAGAGTGACACACACACGCAACACGCAACACCCCCACCCCCAACACCATACACACAAGCAGATGCAGTAAAATAACATATTTACCTCGTACCCCTCAGGAATAATGTAAGGACCACAGGAATATATGAAAGTGAGTGTAATAATATAAAGTAGAAATATGAACATTCAATCTAAAAGTATATACATATGTACAAATCAAGGGACACTGCCCAGTCCTCAATCTGCGTGGGCCACAGGGCCACATTACAAAGTCCAATGCCCCACTTGACTCCTGCAAAAACACGGAGAGAACACTGCAGGGGCATCAGTTTGAAAATAGGTAGGCACTTCAGGGGGTACAACACCACTGGTCCTGGAGAGGGCAACATGCCCCGTGATTGGTCCTGGGGAGTGCAAGGCAACAGTCTCTCAAGTGGGTGACTTGCCCACAGGCTCTGGAGGGGGCAACATGCCCTGTGATTGTTCTGGAGAGTTACAGACCACAGTCTCTCAAGTGGGTGACTTGCCCACATGCTCTGGAGGGGGCAACATGCCCTCTGCTTGGTCCTGGGGAGTGCAAGGCCACAGTCTCTCAAGTGGGTGACTTGCCCACTGGCTCTGGAGGGTGCATCATGCCTTGTGATCTTCATCCTGGAGAGGATGGGGTGAGTGGGTGCCATACCCACTGGCTCTGGAGGGAGTATCTTGCCCTGGGATCTTCATCCTAGAGAGGATGGGGTGAGTGGGTGCCATTCCCCCTGGTTCTGGAGGGGGCATCGAAACCCGTGATGCACATTTTGGGGAGTGCAAGCTCACAGTCTCTCAGGTGGATGTCATACCCAGAGGATTTGCAGGGAGCAGGCCGCAGAACAGCCCATGGACCCAGCACTACAGACTGTCCGCCGACAGTGATGGCTGCTCAGTGGTGGTGCTGCTGCCGCTGGTGGTGGGGGGAGGCTCCTGCCCATCCCCTGCATCTTCGGACAGCTGCCCACTGCTGCTGGTGCTGATGCTGCTGCTGGTGGTGGGAGGCTCCTGCCCATCCCCTGCGGCATCTGACGCCTGCCCACTGCTGCTGGTGGTGCTGGTGGTGCTGCTGCTGGTGGTGGGGGGAGGCTCCTGCCCATCCCTGCTCATCCCCTGCAGCCTCAGGTGTCTGTCCACTGCTTCTGGTGGTGCTGGTGGTGGTGCTGCTGCTGCTGGTGGTGGGCGAGGCTCCTGCCCATCCCCTGCAGCCTCGGATGGCTGCACCACAATGGTTGGTGGTGGGGGCTCAGACTGAGTCCCAGCACCAGGCCCCTTGTCATTTCTGCCTGCTGGTGTAGGCCCCTTGCCCTTCCTGGCAGCAGCAGGGGATTGCACCTTCCCCTTCCTGGCAGCAGCTGGGAATTGCTCCTTGCCCTTCCTGGCAGCTGCTGGGGATTGCTCCTTGCCCTTCCTGGCAGCAGCTGGGGGTGACACCTTGACCTTCATGGCAGCAGCTGGGGATGGCTCCTTGCCCTTCCTGGCAGCACTTGGGGCAGGCACCCTTTCCGTGTGGCTAGCTGGTGGCCTGGATCCTTTACCACCACGAGTTGCTGTGGACACTACTGGGCCCGTGGACTGGGTGGCTGAGGTGCTTGCCTGGGTTTTAGCCACCCTGGACAGATGTGAAGGACAGGGGGGGAGGGGTAGGGAAGAGGTCAATGGTTGAGAGGAAAAGCTGCCTAGGGACATTGGGGAGGGAAGAGGGAGAAGGTCTGGGAGTGGAGGAAGAGGGAGCGGTTGTAGGAGGTGTCTGTCTGCTGTGTTTGGGTGCAGGTGCATGGGCTGGATGCTGTTGTGAGGTGGATGGCTGTTGGGTGTCTGAGTGCTTGCGTTTGTGTACTTTGGGAGAGGGGGTGACAGACACAGTGGGAGAGGACACAGGGAACGTGTGCATGGATGTTAGGGTGTCGACTGCCAGAGAGGTGTGAGTTCTGATAGGTGTGCTGATGATGGAGGTAGTGGATGATTGATGACGATAGGATCATTGAGTCTCCTACAATATGTTGCACCTTACACATTTTAAGATACAATGTAACTTATTAAAGTCCATTTTGCTCATGCTTTGTGCAGCACTCAGATGTTGTTTGGTGATGATTTGGACACACTTGGTACATTTCACTTTGGCCTCTGTGTGTAGGTAACTGTTGCATGTGCCATGTGCATGGGCTTAAGAGTGGTGTGCTTGCAAATGGCTAATGGCAAATGGCTAACTTTCTTGTGGGCTCAATCAATCAATTAATCAATCAGTTGTTGCAGAGCGCGGCTTATCATCCTTGGGGACTCAAGACGCTGTGGTAGGCATGCCGATCATTCAAAGATCCATGTCTTTAGATCCTTCCTGCATTGCTTCAGTGATGCGGCCTGTCTGAGTTTGAGAGGGAATGTGTTCCATGTCTGGGCTGCAAGGTAGGAGATAGATCTGCCTCCAGCTGTGCTTTTCCTGATTCTGGGGAAGGCGGTGAGGGCAAGGTGGGAGGATCGGAGTTTTCTGATGGGGTGTAGAAGTTCAGGCAGTGGTTGAGGTAGTCTGGTCCGATGTTGTGAAGAGCCTTATAGGTGTGAGCCAGTAGATTGAAGGTGATGGGTTTGTCAACCAGGAGGCAGTGGAGGTCTCTGAGATGGGTGGAGATGTCGTTGTGTCAGAGGATGTCCAGAATGAGTCTGACTGCTGGGTTCTGGATTCTCAGTAGTCTTGCTTGTAGTTTCTTTGTGCTGCTGGCGTAGAGTGCGTTGCCATAGTTCAATTTGCTTCTGACCAGGGCATGGGTGACCGACCTTCTAGTCTCAGTGGGGATCCAGGCTGAGTAGACGGCGTTGACTTGATGGGTCATGGAAAGCATAGAGTCCAGGATGCTGTCCAGGTTGCGTGCGTAGTCCGTGGGGGCGTTTCCCAGGGCGGCTGGCCACCAGGAGTTGTCCCAGGAGGAGGGGTTGGAGCCGAGTACGAGGATCTCTGTCTTGTTGAGCCTGAGGCAACTGGCTTCCATCCAGGCGGTGCTGTGGAAAATTCTCTTGGCTCTTGATAGGTCGTTGGTCAGGGAGAAGATCAGCTGGGTGTCGTCGGCATAGGAGAAGATGTTTAGTCCATGGTGTCTGACGATCTGGGCTGTGTATCAATGCACATTACATATGTGTCTTACCCCTTCGCCTTTGCTCACTGAAAGTACTGGCTGGGAGAGAGTGAAAGACAAAATCTAACCTTCAAATCAAAAGGAAAGTATTAATCTAAAATTATTTTATGGCAGATCTTAAAAGAATTAGGGTCATATTTATACTCTGTTTGCGCCGGAATTGCGTCGTTTTTTTTGACGCAATTCCGACGCAAAACTAACTCCATATTTATACTTTGGCGTTAGACGCGTCTAGCGCCAAAGTCCATGGAGTTTGCGTCATTTTTTAGCGTGGACACCTACTTTGCGTTAATGATATGCAAGGTAGGCGTTCCTGTCTAAAAAATTTACTCCGAGGCATGTGCGCCGTATTTACACTCCCGGGCAAAACTCACGCCCAGGAGTGGGCGGGTAAAAAAAAATGACGTCCAGCCGCTTTTGCGTTGTTTTTTAGCGCCTGGTCAGGACCTGTGCCCTCCCATGCCCCCAGGGACCCCCCCTGTCACCCTTGCCCACCCCAGGAGGATGCCTAAGGATGGAGGGACCCATCCCAGGGAACATAAGGTAAGTTCAGGTAAGTAATAATTTATTTATTTTTGTGGCATAGGGGGGCCTGATTTGTGCCCCCATACATGCCACTATGCCCAATGACCATGCCCAGGGGACAAAAGTCCCCTGGGCATGGCCATTGGGCAAGGGGGCATGACTCCTGTCTTTGCTAAGACAAGAGTCATTTCAATGGGGGTTGGGAGTAGAAAAAAATGTCGCAAATCGGGTTGAGGCGAAAAATTTGCCTCAGCCTGACTTGCCCCATTTTTTGGCGCCCAAGCTCCATATTCCCCTACGCTGGCGCTGCCTGGTGTACGTCATTTTTTTTCACGCACACCAGGCAGCGCCGGCGGCTAACGCCGGCTAACGTCATTGAATAAATACGGCGCCCGCATGGCGCTTCAGAATGGCGTTAGCGCAGTTTTGCGTCAAAAAGTATAAATATGGCCCTTAGTTGATTAGTTTGGCAGTGACATCTTCAGATTTTGGCACGGTCCCACATCCATCAAACTTTAAAAAAACACACCCTGGGGCATATTTACAAGAAATTGATGTAGGGCAGCACCACAAGTTATTTTTGCTGCGCTGCCCTATGCCAATTTGAAAGGGCAGGAATGCATCGTATTTACGAGATACAGTGCATTCCTCTCCTTTCACCCAGCGCCGGCATACAATCTGGTGCCTAGCACCAACAGACACCCTTGCACCATGCCTTCCATCCGGTATTGTTTTTGGGCAGGAAGGAGCACCTTCCTGCACAAAAAAAATCCATAGAGGCTTTTACCTTTTTTTACTTATGCTGAAAATGCAGAACACATAGAAAAAAGAAAAAAATGAGGAGAAATAAAGATATTTCTCCTTGTTACACTCCCCTGTTGAGGCAAAATGTTTTGACGCATTGCCAGGTTACATGTCCTTGTAAATCTGGGAATGCCTTAAAACCCATGGGTGTTGCGTGGGAAAACTGTCTGCAATGTTCATGGAACATCCCCGCCACAGTGTAAGGCAACACCATATGTTCGAGGCCATGGAAAGCCACACAAAGTGGCTTTTCACAGCCTAATAGATATGGGTCGGCACTATGCATCACCAAGGCATCAAAAAGTGATGCACAGGTGGCGCAAGGGGCTTGCAAATATGCCTCCTATGTTTTTTCTTAATGTAAATGAAAGAAGTGTCTGAAAGGCATTGTGGCCCTCATTATGACATTGGTGGTAAATGACGCTTACTGCCACGGTGACAGCCGCCAACATACCGCCACAGTGGCAAATATCCGTTCACCATATTATGACACACACACACCAATCCCACAAAATACGGCCACATACACAAATCCGCCAGACCAAATGTCAGTGGGAAAGTGGTGGTCCCAACACCCATACTGTTACACCAACAAAACAACACCCATCACATTATGACCCACAAATCACCACAGCGGACATTCAATTGCGGTAAACCATTGGTGGTACATACCACCACACTCAGAATTGACACCCACATACAAAACAACACTGCATTGGCCAATACCAAAAATACACACCTGAAACCCACACAACTACACCACTATAAAACACCCCCACACAATGCCAACAACCCCTTACGAACACCAATGGCTACCAGGAGACAGAGAAGAAGAGCACAGAGACAACTAGACACACACACCACTCACACCCATACACCCCTCACGCACTCCACATCACATACCCCACCACATTACCCAACACACTCACACCAACACACATCACACAATACCCATGGCACCACAAAGGCACCACCGTTTCAATGAGGAAGAGTTGAGGGTGGTGGTAGAGGAAATTGTCAGGGTAGAGCCACAGCTCTTTGGAGCACAGGTACAGCAGATTTCCATTGCAAGGAAGATGGAGCTATGGCGGAGAATTGTGGACAGGGTGAGCGCCATGGGACAGCACCCAAGAACAAGGGACGACATCAGGAAGAGGTGGAAAGACCTACGGGGGAAGGTACGTTCCATTGCAGCAAGGCACCAGCTCGCCATCCAGAGGACTGGCGGTGGACCTCAACCTTCTCCCCCACAGCTCACAGCATGGGAGGAGCAAGTCTTGGCAATCCTGCATCCTGAGTTACTCACTGGAGTTGCCAGAGGACTGGATACTGATAAGCAACATTTACTACCTATCACCCCCGCAATACCTGCATGCCTTCTCACACCCACACCGTCACTTCCATCACTCCACTCCATCCTACACACTGCACCTACACATGTGACTAACCCCAATGCCAAGCCCTGCATGCCATACCAATGCATGGACATCCCTCCCAGCCCTGCATGGACACCCATCACTAAGACATGCACAGCATAGGAAAACTAATGTACCCACAATACATACACCAAAAGGTGGCAGGGGAACACCAACGATAGAGGGGAAGCCAGGGATAAACAAATGTCATACACTTGAAGCATAATACAGCACTTACATCCCCACAGGTACCCTGGCCAATGTCAGTGGAGAAGAGGTGCCACCACTATCCAGTCCCCCAACAAAAGCTGCCCCCAGTGATGACAGTAACTTTGGACTTCAGGATCTGGAGCACCTACCCTGGCCAATCAGGGACCACTGGACAGCCGGTCACTCAAGCACAATCACAGTCCACCACAGAGCCTACCCCATCAGGATCCAACACCACAGCACCCGGCCAGCATACCCAAACCTCTGTCTCCAGGACATGTCAATCAGCAGTATGCCCACCTGTACAGGGAAACCAGGCCACACCTCGCCCGCAAGACAATCAGGGACTGGGGGTCCCAAAAACACGCTGTGGGGTTTTGCGTTGTTATCAGCTTCTGTTAGCGGGAGCTGTGTGTCGTTTCTCAAGCCGTGTTGCGTCAATCTTACCGCTGTGATGCAGGTGGAGCATAGATTTTAGCCAGCACCACATTGTTCATCAGCCGCGTCACGGAAGGTGCGTCAAAAATCTCCCAACACGGCGATCTGTGCATTGATCTTCAGTGTTTGTCTGCCAGTTTCACCTTTCAAGGGCCCGGGAACTAGATAAGGCACTACTTGGCAGGACAGGAGTCTCAGCAGAGCGTCTAGGTGCTGGCAGGGGAAGTCTTTGATGGCCCTGAGAATTCAACAACAAGCTCAGTTCAAGCTCTTGGAGATTCTTCTCAAGCAGGAATGCACAACGAAGTCCGGTCTTTGTTCCCTTTCACAGGCAGAAGCAGCAACTGCAGGATAGCCCCGCAAAGCAGAGTCACAGGCAGGGGCAGCACTTCTCAGCTCTCCATCTCTTCTCCTTGGCAGAGGTTCCTCTTGAATCCAGAAGTGATCTAATTTTCAGGGGGTTTGGGTACTCTTCTTATACCCCCTTCTGCCTTTGAAATAGGCCTACTTCAAAGGAAAGTCTCTGTTGTTCACAAGATTCTGCCTTGCCCAGGCCAGGCCCCAGACACACACCAGGGGGCTGGAGACGGCATTGTGTGAGGGCAGGCACAGCCCTTACAGGTGTGAGTGACCACTCCTCCCCTCCCTCCTAGCACAGATGACTCATCAGGATATGCAGGCTACACCCCAGCCCCCTTTGTGTCACTGTCAAGAGAGAGGTGTAAACATCCAAACTATAAAACTGACCCAGACAGGAAATCCACAAACAAGCAGAATCACAGAATGGTTTAAGCAAGAAAGTGCCTACTTTCTAAAAGTGGCATTTTCAAACACACAATCTAAAAACTAACTTCACTGAAAGATGTATTTTTAAATTGGGAGTTCAGAGACCCCAAACTACAAATGTCTATCTGCTCCCAAAGGGAATCTGTGCTTAAATAATATTTAAAGGCAGCCCCCATGTTAACCTATAAGAGAGATAAGCATTGCAACAGTGAAAACTGAATCTGCCAGTATTTCACTGTCAGGACATGTAAAACACATAGGTACATGTCCCACCTTTAACATACACTGCACCCTGCCCACGGGGCTACCTAGGGCCTACCTTAGGGGTGCCTTACATGTATAAAAAAGGGAAGGTTTAGCCCTGGCAAGTGGGTACACTTTCCAAGTCAAATTGGCAGTTTAAAACTGCACACACAGACACTGCAGTGATAAGTCTGAGCTATGTTTACAGGGCTACAAATGTGGGTGGCACAGCCAGCGCTGCAGGCCCACTAGTAGCATTTGATTTACAGGCCCTGGGCACCTCTGGTGCACTGTAATAGGGACCTTCTAGTAAATCAAATATTCCAATCATGGAAAGGCATTTACACATAAATTTTACATAGGAGCACTTGCTCTTTAGCACTGGATAGCAGTAGTAAAGTGCCCAGAGTAACAAAAACAGCAAAAACAGAGTCCAGCACACATCAACCACCTAGGAAACAAAGGCAAAAAGTTAGGGGAGACCACGCCAAGGATGCAAGTCTAACACTGACATACTCGTATTTCACTAAACTGCTGAACAAAAAATGAGAAATGAGAACACCAGCACAAGTTAATTGGTACAAGAGAAAGAACCCTGAGGACAGGGTATGGAACTAATATTCTATCTAGCTCTTGCAGTAACCACCCCTCCACTAATTATCACTAGCTACAAAAGCACACCCAAATATTTTAAAACTGAGCCAGTATTGGCATAATAAACAATTTTAAATACAGGCCATCTTGAAAATATGTCAGTAAGAGCTAAATCATATTTCTGCAGGGAGCCAATGGGACTCATGATATCTACATATCATCACTAGCTACAAGAGCACACCCAAATGTTCACATTAATTTGGGTTAAATAAGAAAAGTGGAAGACATTCACATAAAACTCATTCAAAAACATTCAAAAATGTGTTTTCACAGTCAGGCAGAATAAATGTTTTGCCAGTGAATTAATCATTCAATAAATTATATCATTTGGACAGTTATGATTCTGTCAACAGTAATCTATCATGCCACCAGTGCTCAATATATATAACAACATTTATTGTATTATACCATAATACTCAAACCAATTGTGGAAAGAACACTCAAAAATAGAACATATTAAAGGAAGTGCTCCCCAAGTGCAGACAGGACACCACAGAAACACAAATCAAATTAGTTCACTGTTTTTTGTTAACATTTAGTGGTAGGTGAATCAATAGAAATGAAGTGACAATTGTGTTCAATTATTGTCTAAAAAGACCATATTATATTTTGAAAGGGTAGGTGTACGCCATATAACTTCATTATACAATCCTAGTGGGAATGGTATGGTTGAAAGATTCAATCATGTAATTAAAGGAGAAATTCAGTTGCCTATCGCAAGTAACTAGGATTAGACTATTCAATTGGGCAAAACAGTGTGGTCATACAGGGTTACAGTTAATTAAGCCACAGGAGTATATCCTTACGTAATGATGAGAGGGAGAAACCCTAGAACCAAAAACGATCCTGGGTGGCTTTCCGCTCTGGGATTGAACAATGCTCAATTGAAAATGCCTGGGACAAAATTAATTGCGGTCAAGAAAGGAGCAAAGTGCATTTTGATTCCCAAAAAATGGTACAAAGTGTGTTAATGTGAAGGTAGGTGACTGGTATGAGTCAGGAAACCAGGTTTTGTGCTGAAAGGAGCAAGTAAATTTCATGAACCAGAAGAAGTAAATAAAGTTTTAAAGAACTCTGGGGGTCATTATGACCCCATCGGTTGGAGATATTATGGCGGTAGTACTGCCAACAGGTTGGCGGTACATACCGCCACATAATGACATTGGCGGGTTGGCTGCAGCCAACTCGCCAATTTACCATTCCTACCGCCATGGCGGTAGCAGCCGGTGGGCCAGAGATACCAATCTCCAGCCTGACGGCCGCTATTGGGCCACCGGAGGCATTTTGAGCCTGCCTACCGCCATGTTTTTTGTGGCATTCACAATGCTACAAAAATCATGGTGGTAGGCCCTACCAGTGACAGGGAATTCCTTCCCTGTCACTGGTAGGAGGCTCACCAACCCCCCCAAACACTCCCCAGATGCCCCCCACCTCCCCCTTCCTATCCCCCCGTTCAAGCACACTCGCAGACATGCACCACACATACACACACTCACTCACACTGGCACACACACATTTATTCATGCATGCATCCATTCATTCTTGCACACATCGATACACACATTCACACTGACATGCAGACACGCATTCACATTTCCATTTTTACGTGCATTCACACGCATGCACCCACGCCAACAACACTACACACAGTCGCATTCTCGCACACACTCATACATTTATGCACACCACCCCACACACACACACACAACACCCCCCACCACCCTTCCCTGTCGGAAGCCCAACTTACCTGCATCCAGGGGGTCTTCCGGCAGGGAACGGGATGGTGCACTGCTACCACCAGCAGCGCCCTCCAGCAGAACACCACCCGGCGAGTCATGTGTCATGATACGGCTGGTGGCGGTCTACTGGCGTGGCAGTGCTGGTGGTAGCAGCACCACCTTACCACCATCCGCCAGTATGGCCACAGCTGGATTTCTGACCTTCTTGTGGTGGAAGACCGGCCGTGGTCATATTCTGGCAGACGGATGGTAGCCGCAGCGATGGTCTTTTGGCGGCCGTCGCCGCGGCGGTAGGCGGCTTATTCCGCCATTGTCATAATGTGGGCCTCTGTCAGATTGAGCAATGGTAATCTGTGGAATCTTAACAAAATTACACTGGGACCTTTTGAGACTTGAAAAACATGCAGAATAGATGGCAAGTTACTAAGCAAGATCCTTTAGAAGACATTTCTGATTATAGAAATGATATTGGGATAAATACACCGGATTCTACACCTGAAGTTAGTATTTCTAACACTGTCATTGAGTCCTCTTGTTTATTGTCTTGGGACGATGGTGGGGTAGTAACTGGAGGTTCATCTGATTTGTTAGATCTTAGGGATGAGGCTGAGGAGAAAGTTTCTGATTCCATGAGCATTGGGCAAGATGCAGATGGTGCAATATCAGGTAAAAAAAAGAGAACAAGGAAACTGCTCAAGTGGTTAAAAAACTAAGGCCCTCATTACAATATTGGCGGTAAATCCCGCTTACCGCCGTGCAGAAGACCGCCAACACATCGCCACGGCCGCGGAATTCCGCTACAGCTATTACGACCTACAGCTCAGAATTCACCAAAATCTAAACACCCACACAAGTCCGCCACACGAAAGGTCAGTGATAAACTGGTGATAACAAAACCTCCACTGTCACACCAAAAGGAATACGCCCACACTATCACGACCCACAAATCCATGCGGCGGTCTTTCAACCGTGGTATTCCATTGGCGGTACACACCGCCGCGCTCAAAATACACACATTTACAAAACATAACCACATTGGACAATTCCAAATACACACACCTGATACACATACACACACCACTCCCACACACCCAAAACAATATAAAACACACACCCATATTACCCACAAACCCTTACAACAAACAATTTGGAAGAAGCAGAGAGACAGCAAAGCAAAGACCACACCAGCATACAGAGGCACACAACACCATCACTCATACACATCCACGTACAAAACACCACACACCCCTAAACATCACTCCACACATCACAACACACACCAACTCACACATCACCCACACCACCCCATGGCACCGCCAAGATACCCCACGTTCCCTGAGGAGGAGCTCATGGTCATGGTGGAGCAAATCATACGGGTAGAGCTTCAGCTATTTGGATCACAGGTGCAGCACACCTCCATAGCTAGGAAGATGGAGCTATGGCGCAGAATCGTGGACAGGGTCAACGCAGTGGGGCAGCACCCAAGAACACAGGATGACATCAGGAAGAGGTGGAACGACCTACGGGGGAAGGTGCGTTCCGTGGTCTCAAGACACCACATTGCGGTCCAGAGGATTGGCAGAGAACCTCCACCTCCTCCCCCACAACTAACAACAGGGGAGGAGCAGGTCTGGCTATACTGCATCTTGAGGGCCTCGCAGGAGTAGCTGGAGGAATGGTAAGTCAAATCTTTAACAACTTCATCCCCCACCCTACCTGCATGCTATCACATACCCCCACCCTCGCCCTCACCCCCATCACTCCAACTCCTCACATATGTCCCACTATCACAAACCACACATCCCAACACCAAGCCCTGCATGCAACAACAAAGCATGGACACCCATCACCAATGCATGTCCACTATGGATACCCACACAGACCCCTAAACAATTATCACACAAGGTCCTACACAAGAATGTAAGCACTGGGGTACAGGGTCACCCACCCATTGCACACCATGGCACACACAGATACAATAATCATGCCTTTACACCCCTGCAGGACCCCTACCCAACATCACCGGACAGGAGGTTCCAAACATTTCCACTCCTCACACAGAAGAGGCCCACATTGATGACAGCAGCTCTGTCCAACTGGATCTAGATGACCAGCCTGGCCCATCTGGGACCTCAGGACAGTCTGTTCCCCTGACACAGTCACAGGCCACCACAGAGCCTCCCCCCTCAGGAAACACCAGCACAGCACCCACCCAGCGGGCCCATACTTCTGTCCCTAGGACACGTCAAGCAGCACTGTGTCCACCACTACAGGGAACCCAGGCGAACCCACCACCCCAAGAACAGCAGGGACCGGGGGCAGTGGCAATGGGCACACGGTTCAGGGGACAGAGGCACAGGAAAACCGGGGAACTGGGAGGTCTGCTGTGTGACAGGGGGAGCACAGGCCCAGGGAACCCACTCTCCACGAGTCCCTCTCCAACATCATGGGAGCGTACCATCCTTCCCAGGAGACAATGGCAACGGTACTGGCCAAGTTTCAGGAGACACAGCGGCTCCAGTAGGAACAGTATTTGGGGTTCAGAGAGGAACTCAAGTCCATCAACACTACCCTGGGCACCCTTGTAGGGGTGCTGAAGGACCTCGTGAATACCTTGAGGGACACTGTGGCACAAGAAGGGGCCCCTGACACTAGCCTGGACGATGAACAGCCCTCCACCTCCGCCAGCGCTAGTGGACAGGAGGCACCGCCACAGGATCACAACACCAGCACACCACCCCCTGCAGATGGAGAACCACCCCGCAAGCGGTCCCTGAGATCCAGGACAAAGACAGAGAACAATGCCAAGACCCCCGCCAAGAAATGAGACCACCCTGAATGTCATCCTTCTGTCCCACTTTGTC
This sequence comes from Pleurodeles waltl, assembly GCF_031143425.1. NCBI lineage: Eukaryota > Metazoa > Chordata > Amphibia > Caudata > Salamandridae > Pleurodeles > Pleurodeles waltl. Next base: position 999,855,858 of record NC_090450.1, on the reverse strand, counting down.
ACCCTGTCCATCCTTAAACTGCCCTAACTCCACTTCCTATGCCCCTTAGGACAATGCACCTGTGAGACAAATAGACTGGACTCTGCCATGGACATTGCTCCACCATCACCCCTAACCATTTTACAACCCCCTCCACTATTTAGCACTTAAATAAACACCCTTGAATCACAAAACAATCTGGAGTCAGTCTGTGCTTTCACAAATGTGTATTTGCAATAACTGAGGGAAATAGCAATGTCCATTCTATTGTCAACATACCTATGTCACACAGCTCTAGTCCATGAGGTCACAGAGCAGTGGTCACAAAGTGGGACCCACATCTGTGAAATCGAAATGGAAAGTGACAAATTAGGGTCCATACACTGGGTGAAAGTGACGGACAGATGATAGGTAGAACAATTTTATCAGATGTAGGAGGCAGTGATGTCTACTTACCTGTGTCTCACTGGAAGTATTGCTGGATCACGGTGTTTCTGTTGTCTAAGTCCTCTTCTTCTGCCTCCTCTTCTTCACTGTCCACAGGCTCCACAGCTTCCACAAGACCTCCTTCTGGACCATCATCCTGCAGAAAAGGCACCTGTCGTCGCAAAGCCAAGTTGTGCAGCATACAGCAGGCTACGATGATCTGGCACACCTTCTTTGGTGAGTAGTATAGGGAACCACTTGTCATATGGAGGCACCGGAACCTGGCCTTGAGGAGGCCGAAGGTCCTCTCTACAACCCTCCTAGTTCACCCATGTGCCTCATTGTAGCGTTCCTCTGCCCTTGTTCTGGGATTCCTCACAGGGGTCAGTAGCCATGACAGGTTGGGGTAGCCAGAGTCACCTGCAAATGTCGAGGGAAATCTGTTAGACACACACTAACCCTTAGGGCCAACACCAGACCCAGACAACTATTCACACTGTATAGGGTCCTTGTCCTCACCTAATAGCCACACACGGTGCCTCTGGAATTGCCCCATCACATAAGGGATGCTGCTATTCCTCAAAATGTAAGCGTCATGCACTGAGCCAGGAAACCTGGCGTTCACATGGGAGATGTACTGGCCTGCCAAACACACCATCTGCACATTCATTGAATGATAGCTCTACCGGTTTCTGTACATCTGTTCACTCCTGCGGGACGTACCAAGGCCACATGTGTCCCATCAATGGCATCTATGATGTTGGGGATATGTCCCAGGGCATAGAAGTCACCTTTCACTGTAGGCAAATCATCCACCTGAAGGAAAACGATGTAGCTGCGCATGTGTTTCAGCAGGGCAAACAACACTCTGGACAACACGTTTGAGAACATAGGCTGGAACATCCCTGATGCTATGGCCACTGTAGTTTGAAAAGACCCACTTGCCAGGACACGACCTGTACTAGAGGGGGGATTCCTGTGGGATGGCGGATTGCTGACATCATGTCTGGCTCCAACTGGGCACACAGTTCATGGATTGTGGCACGATCAAGTCTGTAGTTGACAATTACATGTCGCTCTTCCATTGTGGACAGGTCCACCAGCGGTCTGTACACTGGAGGATGCCGCCATCTCCTCACCTGCCCCAGCGGACGTGCTCTATGGATGAGAACAGCGATCAGAGGGTCAGCCAACACTGAGGTACTAAAAAAACAACTTTATTGCACACATATGTCAATCCGCTATGTGCGTGTCTTAGTGTGTATGCAAGGCCTAGATATGTGTGACGCATTTAAAATTAATGTCATGTGGCCTCCTGAAATGGCAGCTGCCTGACCTGTAATGTGGGACAAGGGGATATGAGGTAACTGCGCTGGAGTTGTACACCGTTGCGGTAGGCGGTCCAAGACCGCGGCGCAATCCTGCATTGGTTTACATTGGACCCTTTGGGTCCCAGTAGCCAATGACAATGTACGCCGGCGGTGACGGTACGCACCGCCGCTGACGTGACCGCCATTTTCTCTCTGTTCACTCACTTGATACCTGATCTTCAACAGGAGAGGACCTACACAGTAAGTGCTGCTGTGACCTCAGTCTGGAAACGATGATGGCTCATATGTCTGGGGAATTGGCCCCTGCCTTCACATCGGAGGAGTTGGACAAACTAGTGGATGGGGTCCTCCCCCAGTATACGCTACTCTACGGTCCTCCAGACAAACAGGTGAGTACACTGTGAGCATGCTGTATGGGCAATGCCTGTTTGGAGTGGTGTGGATGGAAGATACGGGGGGATGAGGCGTGCATGATCCGACGGTGAGTGTATGTGCGTCAGGGCAAGGGTGGGAACGTGGGCCAATAATTGTGAAGGTCCGGACGGTTAATGTTGTACCTTTTCCCCTGTACTATTCCTCAAGGTCAGCGCCCACCAGAAGAAGGATATTTGGTGTGCCATCGCCAAGGATGCCCGGGCCCTGGGGGTCCACCACAGACGGAGCACCCACTGCTGTAAAAGATGGGAGGACATTCGCCGCTGGAGCAAGAAGACGGTGGAGGGCCAGCTGGGGATGGCCTCCCAACGTGGGAGGGGTGCCCGTCACACCATGACCCCCCTGATGTTCTGGATCCTGGCAGTGGCGTATCCGGAGTTGAATGGGCGCTTGAGGGCATCACAGCAGCCACAAGGGGGTGAGTACAGTCACATCCATCTGACTCTGCGTGCATTGGAGGTGTCTGGGTGGGGGAGGTGAGCTCTGGGTTCCACTAGGCTAGGGTAAGCCTTGTAGGCAAGGAACCTTTGGGAGGTAGGCTAAGTGGTACCCCAACCCCACCAGTAGTAATAGCCATCTACACCTAGTCAGGCTCCTGTGACTTCCATGTATGCAGCCATGCGGCATAGGCCATGTACCCCATGTCCCTGTGAGGAATTTGGGAACTCTAAGTGCATGGCGTAGTGAAGAGGGCTGCTATGTCTGTAGTGTCCGCCAATGGTAGCGGTATTGCATGTACTGAACATGTCTTTCTACTTTCATTCCCCCCCCCCTTTTTGTGGTCTCCCTGTTCTTGTGTGCATTAGCATCATCAGGTGGAGGAGCTGTGCCACCAGAGCAGGAGGGAGCTGCATCCCACATGGCCCTGGAGGGTGAGACTACGGAGTCAGAATTCACCAGTGGGACGGAGGGCGATGAGAGCTCCACGGTGGGGACTGGAGCAGAGACCAGCGACACTGACTCCTCCTCTGATGGGAGCTCCCTTGCGGTGGGGCGCCCCTCTGTGCCCCCCGCATCTACAGGTACAGCCACCACACCCCCTACCAGCACCACCCTCCCAGCAGCCCCTCAGAGTGTGCCCCGTGGCCGCTCACCCAGGAGGGTGGGCATCCCCTTCGCCCCAGGCACCTCAGGCCCTGCCCCAGTCAGCCCTGCTGCCCTCAGTGAGGAGGCCATTGACCTACTGAGATCCCTCACTGTTGGGCAGTCTACCATTCTGAATGTCATCCAGGGTGTAGAGAGGCAGTTGCAACAGACCAATGCAAACCTGGAGGGCATTCCTTCTGGTCAGGCAGCCCAACAGAGAGCATTTCAGACTCTGGCCTCAGCACTAATGGCAGCCATTGTCCCTGTGTCCAACCTCCCCCCTCCAACTTCCTCTACCCAGACCCAATCCCCTGTACCTCAGCCTATCCCAAGCACACCATCAGACCAGCGTGCACACACCTCAACACACAAGGGTAGCTCTGGCAAACATAAGCACCATATATTCCCACAGGCACTCACACAAGCATCATACCCATGCACACATACCAACATCCACTGCGTCCCCCTCCTCCACATCTCCCTCCCCTCTCCCTGTCACATCTCCGTTCTCACCTGCATGCACTACATCCTCAGCCACTACCTCCACCGCCGATACTGAGCCCGCCACCAGCACCGCCAGCGGCCACGCCTCATCCTGAGCCAGTGGCACCACCGCAGACATGGCTGCCATCCCCAGTGGTCATTTGTACGAGGCTGGTGGTCAGTTCCATGGGCCTGGGCAGCGTCCATGTTGTCCCACTATCAGTGGAGTATCACATCCACTACCTCAGTCCTTGGCATGATGAAGCACTCTGGGCACCAAGCCCCCTCCAGAACCAGTGGGTATTCACATCCACTTCCTCAGTCCTTGGCAGGATGAAGCACTCTGGGCACCAAGCCCCCTCCAGAACCAGTGGAGACTGTTATCCACTTGAGAGACTGTGGCTTTGCACTCCCCAGGATAATGAAGTGGGCAAACCACCCACTGGAGAGACTTGAGAGACTGTGGCTTTGCACTCCCCAGGATAATGCAGTGGGCAAACCACCCACTGGAGAGACTTCAGAGACTGTGGCTTTGCACTCCCCAGGATAATGCAGTGGGCAAACCACCCAATGGAGAAACTTCAGAGACTGTGGCTTTGCAGAGACTTGAGAGACTGTGGCTTTGCACTCCCCAGGATAATGCAGTGGGCAAACCACCCACTGGAGAGACTTCAGAGACTGTGGCTTTGCACTCCCCAGGATAATGCAGTGGGCAAACCACCCAACATGAGAGACTGTGGCTTTGCACTCCCCAGGATAAAGCAGTGGGCAAACCACCCACTTGAGAGACTTGAGAGACTGTGGCTTTGCACTCCCCAGGATACATCAATGGGCATGGAGCCCCCTCGTAAAGCTGGTGTTGTGCACTCATCCGGCTGAGGTGCCCCCCCCTTCCCCCTAAGGTGCCCGTTTTTGTTTCTCGATCTGATGCCCCTGCAGTGTTCTTTACGTTTCGATCGGGTATCTTGTGTGGGCCTCGCCCATGCATTTTGGGCCCAGTGGTCCACGGACTATATTGGTGCAGTACCTGGATTTGAATTCTTGGTGTACATATTTGTTTATTGTGTATATAAAATTTTGATTATTGGATTTTATATGATTACAATCGTTCAACTCATTTCCTTTTGTCATTGCTTTCTTCCAGGGGGGTTTGGGGGGTGTAAATGTAATGTTTCAGCATGTACTGGTGTGTGTGTTGTGGTGGGTGAGGGTGGGGGTGTTGCATGTTGCGTGTGTGTGTCACTCTCTTTTCCCTCCCCCCTCCCATGTGTTTTAGGTGCAGTACTCACTGTGGTTTTCACCGCCGTCGGTCGTGCTCCTGGTAGAGGAGCAGGAAGACAATCGCAGGGGGTATTTGGAGTTCAGGCTCCATGGCGTACTGGTTCCTCGTGGGAGGTGAGTGTTTCCCCTTCCAAGTCCTGTTTCCGCTGTGTTCCCTGAAAAGGTGTCAGTTGCAGTGTCATAATATGGTGGGTGGTTCTGTTGTCTTCCAGCTGGCTGTTGGTGGCTACAGCCGTGGTGAGTGTTGTTTCTGTCCTGGCGGTTGGTGTGGTACATTGGCTGTCTAAGGGAGTTATCACCGCCATGGTTATGATTTGGCGGTAGTTACCGCCAGCCTGTTGGCGGTATTATTGCCCCTTTATCACTCACTGCCAGGGTCATAATGAGGGCCTATATTTTATGTGCACAGATAAAGTAGTAAACAGTGTTAGAAAGCAAATGCAGAAAGAAACATGATGGAATAGTGAGGGCACATTTATGAAGCAGAGACACAACGCAGCACCACAATCAAAGTTGCGGCTCTTTGTTGTGTCAGAGGGAAAGAGCAGGACAGCGCCATATCTACTAAACTAGAAAGTCGCTTCCCTATACATCTGAACTGGAGCACTTGTGGCTGCCTTGTATCACACACACCATTGCACTATCATATAAGGTTGTGTGTGTAAAGTCTGGCATAGGTTTTGCACTGTTCCAGTTCAAAATAATATGCTTAAATATAGTTGAATACTTTTTCCAAGTTTTTTTATATGCTCTTCAAACATATCTCTGCCTCGAAGCATCATTTATGGAAGCAAATCCCTGCACCAAGGCTTTGTATCAGAATATGTGGGTGGTTGCATAGAAATGCTGATGTACCACCTATAGTCGCCAGCTTGACACAAAGTAGGGCAAGGTAGGGCATAGTGCTACTCCGAGTTGCTTTATCATAATTTTTGTGCCCTAAAGTAGTTCCCAGTTGAACACTTTGCACCAGTTTGCATCGCTTTTGTGATGCAAACCCAGTACAAAGTTCAATAAGTGTCAAATCATGTTGAAAGCATTTAAAATTGCAAATAACAAATGACGAAAGTACATGGAGGCATGGAAACCTCTACAAAATTATCAGCATTAGAAAACTCAAAACTGAATCTGAACTTTACAATAATTTGTATTAACTGAGCTGTTCATTTACTTGTAAATGAATTTCAGAATTAGGATGGTTCTTTGCTGCAACTACTATTCCTAGGAAACTGCATATTTATAATCGTTAACTAGTGTTGCTGAACTGGAATGTGTAAATATTTAAACACTGTATGTTATTTTGATTAGCCATGCTTGCACTTGCATTATTTATGTATAAGGTTATTTAATTTACATGGCAAAGCTGTACAGCAGGTCATTGCACAGGCAAGTATTTCTGTTCTGCCTTAAGTGACTAAACTTGTTTATATTACAGATGGATGTACATGCTAGATTTATGAGCTTGATATTAAACTATTGTTTTACACATTGTCGGGTATTGTTGAAGTATAGCCCTACTCCATTAAAGTTTTATGAAGGTTTATTCAAAAGGCAATTTAAGAATTAATCAGTACAGCCTATCTTCTCCTCTACCTCCTTCCAACTGTCCCTTCAATCTCCCACCTGGGATCCTTCTGGCCCCTTACCTTCTATTCCATTCCATACCTACACTTCTGTTGTTAAGACAATCTATAACAGATTCTCCTCATTTTACACAAACAACTTATCAAAGAAAACATGCAAATTTAAGCATAGAATAAACATAACAATATAAACACTAACAGATACATAATTGTTCAGTTGAAATGTGACAGTACTAAGAACTGTTCCCAACTAAGGGCCTCATCATGAGTTTGGCGGTCCCACCACAAGATGACCAAACTCTCAGGGAGGACGCCACCGCCAAAGCAGTGATGTTCCCCCCAAGCGTATTATAATGTTCCGTCGGGCTGACAGGCGGGAACATTATAATACTTGTAGGATATTGATCTCGGCTCCTGTAAGAGAGCTGAGGCCAATATCCTAACACTCCAACGCCCTAGAAATGCTTAATGTCTGCAAAGTAGACAGTGCCCCTTCCAACGATGCTGGGCAGGGCAGCCCCCGGCACTGGCTTTCCGCAATCCTTTTCATGGTAGGGTCCCTGCCTTGAAAAGACTGGCGGAAAGAGGGATTGTAATCAGCCAGGTGGCACTGAGTTCAGTGCCACCCTGGCTGGTTACAAGCCTGACCGCCATCACACCGTCATGAACCATGTTCCCTGTGGGGGCGGCGGTACCCTGGCGGGTCCACCATAAAAGTCATGGCAGTCAGACTATCAACGTGAGTGTTGTGGCCCTCACACCGCCTCACTTGTAATGAGACCCTTAACCCCTCATTACAACCCTGGGGGTCGGTGTTAAAGCGGCGGTAATACCGCCAACAGGCTGGTTGAAAAAAAAATGGGATTACGACCACGGCGGAAACCGCCAACGTAGACAGCCACTTTAACACTCCGATCGTCACGGCGGTACAGACAAACAGTATGGCGGTCACTGCCAACAGTCAGACGGAACACAGTGTACCGCCCACACTATTATGACAGGCCAATCCGCCACCTTTTCCGGAGAGTAAAGCTGCCTAGCACACTAGGGAGGGAGGAAAACGAGAGTGACACACACACACACACACAATACACACCGGACACACACACATACACACGTCCAGCTGCACATAAAAAACAAATTGCACCCGATTCATAGCAGAATAATGCAAGGAATAATGGGGAGTGCAAGGCCACAGTCTCTCAGGAGGGTGACATGCCCACTGGTTCTGGAGGGGGCCCCACGTACAGCAGACCCTGGAGGGTGGCCTACATGCCGTCCACTGGTGATGATGGCTGCAGTGTGGTAGCAGATGGAGGTGCCTCCTGGGCAGCCTTTGCAGGTGGTGAAGGCTGCAGTGTGGTGGCAGATGGAGGTGCCTCTTGGGCAGCCTCTGCAGGTGGTGATGGCTGCAGTGTGGTGGCAGATGGAGGTGCCTCCTGGGCTGCCTCTGCAGGTGGTGATGGCTGTACTTCCTCAACTGGCGGTGGGGGCCCCGTGACCACTGGTGGTGGTAGAGGTGTCACCCTGACAGCCTCCGCTGGAGTAGAGGGCTTCGTCCACTCCATGACATGGGGTGTGGATTCCTTTCCCTTCCTGACAGAGGTTGATGGCTTCTTCCCCTTCTTGGATGGAGGTGCACACTCCTTCCCCTTCTTGCATGGAGGTGCAGGCTCCTTCCCCTTCTTGCCTGGAGGTGCAGGCTCCTTCCCTTTCTTGCCTGGAGGTGCAGGCTCCTTCCCCTCCTTGACAGGAGGTGTAGGCTCCTTCCCCTTCTTGCCTGGAGGTGCAGGCTCCTTCCCCTTCTTGCCTGGAAGTGTGGTATCCTTCCCACCATGAGTAGGTGGTGCCACCACTGTCCCCGTGGACTGTTTGGCAGAGGTGCTGGGCTGGGTCTTTGGGACCCTTCTCTTACGGGCAGGACGGGGGTGGAAGGAGGTAAGAAGTTCAAGTTGGGCAAGAAAAAGCTTCTTAGGGATGGTGGGGTGGGAGAAGGGAGGAGTGATGGGAGTGGAGATTGAGGGAGTGGTTGTAGGAGGTGCACGTCTGCTGGATTTGGGTGCAGGTGCATGTATGTTGATGTGAGGTGGATGGCTGTTGGGTGTGTGAGTTCTTGCGTTTGTGTCCTTTAGGAGGTGGGGGGACAGACAGGGTGGGAGAAGACAGAGGGGACTCGTGCATGGATGTTGTGGAGGTGTCTGCTAGGGAGGTGTGTGTGCTGCTTGGTGCAGTGATGCTGGTGGTGGATGTTGATGTAGTGCATGCAGGTGTGAGTGTGGACATGACTGGGAAGGAGGTGGAGGAGGAGGAGGACACAGTGGAGACAGTGGATGTTGTCGTGTCTGCAACTGTATGGTGTTTGCATGAGTGCTTGTGTGATGAAGTCTGGTGGTTGTGTTTGCCTGTGCCACTCTTGGGTGTTATCTTGTGTGCATGCTCATCTGTATGTGTGCCTGCGATGGGTTGGGGTTGAGGAGAATGGGACTGGGAAGTGGTAGTTGGAGGAGGGGCGGTAGAAACAGGGACAATGGCTGCCATCAGAGAGGTGGCCAGAGCCTGGATCCACTGTGAATGCCCTCCAGGAATGCATTAGATTGCTGCATCTGGGCTGCCAGCCCCTGGATGGCATTCACAATGGTTGATTGCCCTACAGAGATGGATCTTGGGAGGTCAATAGCCTCCTCACTCAGGGCAGCAGGGTTGACTGGGGCAGGGCATGAGGTGCCTGGGACAAAGGAGATGCCCACCCTCCTGGGTGAGCGGGCACAGGCAACTCACTGAGGGGCTGCTGGGAGGGCGGTGCTGTACGGGGGTGGACACTGTACCTGTAGCTGGGGTGGTCACAGAGGTGTCCACCACCACCAGGGAGCTCCTATTGGAGGAGGTATCTGAGTCTGTATTTTATCCTCCAGTCTCTGCCGTGGTGCTCCCCTCGCACTCCATCCTACTGGTGCCCTCAGCATCGGTGAACTCTGCCTCCTGGGTCCTGAGGGATGCAGCTCCCTCCGTCGCCAGTGCCTCTGCTCCTCCGCCAGATGATGCTAATGCACATAAGGACAGGATACTAAAACAAGAAAGGGGGAGAGAGAGAGACAAACTATACACTGGGTCAATGACTGCACCAATACCACCATTGGTGTACACAGCACCCTCACACACAGGGAAGAGGCCTACACACTATGCATTTCACTACCAGTGATAGGGCTAGTCACCAAGGAATGAGGAGCAGCACACACTGCCTACTGCAGCAATCCTGGGACCCACGCAGCTCTCACCATTAGTTGATGCTAACAAGCTAGGTAGGCAGTATTTCCCCTTCAGACCCTTAGCCTTCAGAGAAACTACGCTGCTATGTCTGGCCTGGCCTAGGGGCACCCACTGACACACAACCACTACCCGGATACCACCCAACCCGCAGTTTCCTTCAATGATGGCCACTGTACTCACCCCCTTGTGGCTGCTGTGTTGCCCTCACGCACCCATCCAGCTTTGGATAGGCCACCACCAGTATGCAGGACATCAGGGGGGTCAGGGTTCGATGGGCACCCCTTCCTCGTTGGGAAGCCATCCCCAGCTGGGCCACTGGGGTCTTCCGTGCCCAGCATCTCAGGTCCTCCCACCGTTTGAGACAGTGGGTGCTCCGCCTGCCATAGACCACCAGGGCCCACACCTCCTTGGTGATGGCATGCCATATACCCTTCTTTTGATGGGCGCTGACCTGCAGAGACAATACACACAGGAGAACACCATTAGCCAAACAGTCCAGCCTGTAGGACGTATGACCCACCATACCCGTTTCCATCACTATTGGCACACACATAGCCCAGCACTCAACATGCAGACTGCCAAGAGGACATCCCGCCCCCCTTACATGATGCCTTAACACACACTTCCATGCATTCATGCCACATGCATCGTGCCCACAGTGTACTCACCTGTTGATCTGGAGGGACCATACAGCAGTCCGTACTTGGGTAGGACCCCATCCACCAGTCTCTCCAATCCCTCTGAAGTGAAGGCTGGGGCCCTTCTCCCGGTCACACTGGCCATGGTAGGTTCCAGACACAGGTCACAGCAGCACATGCAGTGTAGGTCCTCTCCTGTGGAAGATCAGGAAACGAGTGAGGAATCAAATAGAAAATGGCGGTCACGTCCGCCGGCGGTGCATACTGTCACCGCCGGTGTAGATCACCATTGGCCACTGTACCCCATATGGCCCAATTATAACCAATGAGCAGTTGCACAGCGGTTCCCGACCGCCTCCTGCCATGGCGCACAACATCAGCGGCATTAACTCACTTTCACCTGTCCCTCCACACAGGACAGGCGCACGCCATTTCAGGGGGGGCCGCCCTATGGAATAATGCTGTGTCACAGGATAAATATGCACATACCTGACAATTCACACTGTCCCATAACATGTTTTCAGATTGCAGACTGCTGTTGTGGCTCCCTTGTCCAGTTTGTGACAGCCTCCTCACTCTTTTGTCCCTTAGGTACCTACCGCTTCGGATGAATAGGAGATGGAGACATACCCCCCTGTACAGACCCCTGGTGGACTTGGCTACACTGGAGGACAGGCACATAATATTCACCTATAGACTGGACCGGGCCACAATCACTGAGCTGTGTGCGCAATTGGAGCCTGACCTGATATCTGCTATCCGTCACCCCACCGGCATCCCCCCTCTTGCGCAAATGCTATCAGTTCTCCATTTCCTGGCAAGTGGTTCTTTCCAAGTGACAGCTGGCAGCAGGAATGTCACAGCCAATGTTCTCAATAGTGCGGACAAGAGTCTTGTCGGCCCTGATAAAACACATGTGCAGCTACATAGCATTCCCCCAGGCTGAGGATTTGGCCACTGTGCAGGCCGGGGTTTATGCAATGGGACATATCTCCAATATAATTGGTGCGATTGACGGAACACATATTGCGTTTGTCCCCCTCCCCTGCCAGAATGCACAGGTGTTCAGGAATCTGAAGTTTCCACCCACTCAGTGTGCCTGGCGGACCAGTACATCTCCCACGTCACTGCCAAGTATCCTGGGTTGGTTCATGACGCCTTCGTCCTGAGGAATAGCAGCATTCCACATGTGATGGCACAACTACAGAGGCACAGTGTGTGGCTAATTGGTGAGGCTGAATCCCCACCCAATGGATGTCAGTGTATGCCTTCTGGTGTTGACCCCATACTATTGTGTAAGGCTAATATTTGTCCCTCAATACTTGCAGGTGACTCTGGCTACCTAAACCTATTGTGGCTCCTGACCCCTGTGAGGAATTCCAGGACAAGGGCAGAAGAACGTTATAATGAGGCACATGGGCGAACTAGAAGGATAATTGAAAGGACCTTTGGCTTCCTGAAGGCCAGGTTCAGATGCCTCCATCTAACAGGTGGATCCATGTGCTACTCACCCAAGAAGGTCTGCCAGATAGTAGTGGCATGCTGCATGTTGCACAACCTGGCCCTCAGACACCATGTCCCTTTTCTGCAGGAGGAGGAGACTGGAGATGCCCCTGTGGCTGCAGTGGACCCTGTGGACAGTGAGGATGAGGAGGCAGAGGATAAGGATGTGGACAACAGAACATCTGTAATCCGTCAGTACTTCCAATGACACACAGGTGAGTCAGTGCAACTTTACATTTCATTGACTTTGGTAGTATTCTGTGTGGCATTGGCATGCTGGTATTTCCCACTTCTATGCCCACTTACTGTTCCATCTGGCTATTTATTTTGCAGATGTTGGTGATTTGACAAATAATCCTGGTGTGATCACAACAGCCATCTACAGGTCATTAATTCTATGCTCATTCTATGTACAGTTCATTTGCAATGTTTGTACCTGTTTCAAGCAGTACATACTTGAAATACATGACATACTCAAAATCGATTTTTATCATAGGGTGTTTATTATAGTGCTAATGTATAGAGGGGAAAGTGCAATGGGATGGGGTGATGATAGAGGAAAGTCCAAGGTATTGTTCCACTCTGTTTGTAACACAGGTGCATTGTCCATGGGGACATAGGAAGGGGAGCAATGGCAGTTCAAGGTGGACAGGGTGACAGAGTGGGACACAAGTGGGACAATCAAGAGAGTCTCATTTCCGGGTGGGGATCTTGGCAAGTGTCTGTGGCTTCTGCCTGAATCACAGGGAACATTTGTGGGGTGGTTCACCTTCTGCAGGGGGAGGGGTGCTGGTGACCTGTGGGTCCTGTGGCGGGGCCTCCTGGCCACTAGCGTCAGCGGAAGTGGAAGGCTGTTCAGACGACAGGCTAGTGGCAGGGGCCCGCTGGTGTGGCACTGCCCCCCTCATAATGTTGGCCATGTCTGCCAGCATCCCTGTTATGGAGATCAGGGTATTGTTGATGGCCTGCAAGTCCTCTCTGATCCCCTGGTACTGTCCCTCCTGCAGCCGCCTGTTCTCCTGCATGTTGTCTGGGATCTGGCCCATCGTGTCCTGGGAATGTTAATAGGCTCCCAGGATCTCAGAGAGCACCTCCTGGAGAGTTGGTTCTCTGCTCCTGTCCTCCTCCTGGCGCACAGCAGTCCTCCCAGTGTCCCTGTTCCCCTGTGCCTCTGTCTCCTGAATGGTGTGCCCACTGCCACTGACCCCAGGTCCCTGATTGTCTTGTGTGCGAGGTGTGGCCTGGGGTCCCTGTAGAGGTGGGCACACTGCTGATTGACATGTCCTGAGGACAGAGGTTTGGGTACACTGGGTGGGTGCTGTGGTCTTATTTCCTATTTGGGGAGGCTCTGTGGTGGTCTGTGACTGGGCTTGGGTAACCGGTTGTCCAGTGGTCCCCGATGGGCCAGGTAGGTCGTCCAGATCCTGAAGACCAGAGATACTGTCATCACTGTGGGCCTTTTCAGTTGGGGCACTGGATAGTGCTGGCACCTCCTCACCGGTGACCTTGGCTGGAGTACCTGTGGGGATGTAAATGATGTGTAATGGTTAACGTGTATGACATATAGTACATTCCTGGCTTCCTCTCCATGGTTGCTGTTAACCTGCCAGCATTTACTTGTGTATGTTGGTGTATGTAGGATGGTTGGTTCTCTATGATGTGCATGCTTAGGTGATGAGTGTCCATGCAGGGCTGTGAGGGGTGTCCAGGCATTGGTACAGCATGCAGGGCCTGGCATTGGGATTGAAGAGATGTGATGGTGGAGTGTGTGGGATGTAGTGGAGTGATTGGAGTGATGGGGAGGGTATGTGGTGGCATGCAGGTAGGGGGTTGATAGTAGTAGAGAGTTTACTTACCAGAGTCCAGTCTTCCTGAGACTCCGTCCAGGCCCTCCAGGCAGTATTGCCAAGACTTGCTCCTCCCATGCTGTGAGTTGTGGGGGATGAGGTGGGGGTCCACCGCCAGTCCTCTGGATTGCAAGCTGGTGTCTTGCTGCAATTATACGTACCTTCCACCGCAGGTCGAACCACCTCTTCGTGATGTTGTCCCTTGCTTTGGGGTGCTGTCCCACCACGTTGACCCTATCCACGATTCTCCACCATAGCTCCATCTTCCTAGCTATTGATATCTGCTACCTCTGTGCTCCAAATAACTGTGGCTCTACCCTAACGATTTCCTCCACCATGACCCTTAACTCCTCCTCAGTGAAGCGGGGGTGCCTTTGTGGTGCCATGCGTGTTATGTGATGTGTGTTGGTGAGGGTGTGTTTGTTAATGTGTTGGGGTGTGTGAAGTGAGGTGCATGAGGGATGTATGGGTGTAAGTGGTGTGTGTATGTAGTTGTGTCAGTGGTCTTGATGTCAGTCTGGTGCCAATGATTCGTAAGGGGTTGTGGGTAAGGTGGGTGTGTGTTTTATAGTAATGTGGGTGTGTGGTTGAAGTGTGTGTATGGGTGTCAGGTGTGTGTTGTTTGAATTACCCAATGTGTTGTTGTTATGTCTGTGGGTGTCAATTGTGAACGTGGGGGTATGTACTGCCAATGGTTTACCGGCATTGAATGGCCACCTTGGTGATTAGTGGGTCATAATGTGGTTGGCGTTGTTCTGTTGGCGTAATGGTGTGCGTTTTGATACCACCACTTTACCACTGACCTTTGGTCTGGCGGATTTGTGTATGTGGCTGAATTCTGTTTCATTGGGTTGTGTGTGTGTCATAATATGGTGTCCTGGATATCCGCCTCCGCAGCGGTAAGTTGGCGGCCGTCAGCGTGGCTGTAAGTGGGATTTACCGCCAGGGTCATAATGAGGGCCTTAGGCTGGCCGATCTCAACTGCAGGAACAGTTATGTGAAAGAAATTCAGCCAGTGGATTCTACTCTTTTCAGACATTTAGAGTGTCCTCTAAAAGTTGGAGCATTTTCAGTTTCCTCAGAACTCTAAATCACACCTTTACTTCTCACTCCAAATATTGAACATGCTAAAGAAGATCAGAGAAACTCCAACAGAACCGTTCTCTGAAAAATGAAGTAAAGTAAAGAGAAATTAGGTCTCTGGCAAAGCAGAGATATTTTCCAACTGGTCAGAGTCTTTGATAGCCAGCAGCGGTGGGAGATGTAATCACAAGTTATGTCTATCTACCTAGGCGCTAGGCATACTGCTGGTTTTAGCCCAAATGTTGACCTGAATCAGGTCATGTAAGCAGCTCTTGGACTTGCAGGCGGGAAACTCCCAGGCACTCTTCCTAATGGTTCTGAATGTTTCTAATCCCTAAAATTCACATATGGCAGCAAAACTTGGTTAGAGGGGTGCAAGAGGGTGGGAGAACGGAAGTTAGAGAGGCATAAGATGGAGATATTAGATGGTGCAAAGAGAAGTTTAATAATGACAGGAAAAAATATAAGTTAATCTAAATAAAAAGATGCACACAAGTAATTTGGAATGGGCAAGTGGGGGAATATTCAGAGAACTGAAGGTTATCCCCCAGAAGTCTGAAACCAGCAGTGAAAAGTGATAGATGGGATAGACACAAAGGGGGTGATTCTCACCGCCATATGGCCGCTCCGCGGTCGAAAGACCGCGGAGGCCATTCAGGCTTTCCCGCTGGGCTGGCGGGCGACCGCCAGGAGGCCGCCCGCCAGCCCAGCGGGAAACCCAACCCACGAGGAAGCCGGCTCCGAATGGAGCCGGCGGAGTGGGTATGTGCGACGGGTGCAGTTTGCACCCGTCGCGTATTTCAGTGTCTGCATTGCAGACACTGAAATACTTAGTGGGGCCCTCTTACGGGGGCCCCTGCAGTGCCCATGCCATTGGCATGGGCACTGCAGGGGCCCTCAGGGGCCCCGCGGCACCCCCTACCGCCATCCTGTTCCTGGCGGGAGACCCACCAGGAACAGGATGGCGGTAGGGGGTGTCAGAATCCCCATGGCGGCGGAGCGCGCTGGAGGATTCCCACGAGCAGCGGAAAGTCGGCGGGAGACCGCCGACTTTCCGCTTCTGACCGCGGCTGAACCGCCGCGTCAGAATGCTCGTGGGAGCACCGCCAGCCTGTTGGCGGTGCTCCCGTGGTCGGTGGCCCTGGCGGCCACCGGCCGCCAGGGTCAGAATGACCCCCAAAGTAATAACTGGTCAGGCAACAGTGGAGACATTTTCCTCAAGAGCAGGAGGAAAAGAGAGAGAGCAGTGATAAGGGGTGTATGTGTATGATGCCAGGGTCTTTCTGTCACCCTGACAATTTCTTGATACGCTTCAGGCTAAGTGTGTGCTTTCAGAGCAGGGTGGGCTATTGTGACCCAATCAAGCTTCTATTAATCCATTCTATTGTTGTACTCCTACTCTGTGGGACTAGTATGAACATTTTTCCAGGGATGATCTAGATTTCCATTCCAGCTCTGGTGTCTGTGTGTTTGTATGCATGTTTGTGTATGTGAAAATGAAAATTATTTTAATTATGTTTGCGAGTATGCAGGATTTATATAGTGCAAACCTAGCTTAGAGACAGCAGAGCTCATACAGGGTCACATGCAAATGCAGAATCACTGTGAGTAGTAGGGTAGCTGGTTTGTAGGCTGTTACTGCAGGAACATGTAGTGTTCTTTAAGGATATGAGCCTACCGCTCTTTCTTAAATTGTAGTAGAGATGGGGCATTCCTGAAGTATATGGACATACTGTTCCAGATACTTGGCACATACACAGATAAAATCTGTTGTGTTTCCCCTTTGCACTTCATCGTCTCTGATCTTATGGTGTCCTGGCTGCAGATGTGCCGAGAGCTTCCGGAGCTGATGAGTATGTCAGCCAGTTAGCCAGATGTGCTGGTTATGATGGCTTTGTAGATGACGCATCTCATTTTGAAGATGAAGTGGAGGGACAAGGGAAGCCACTGGAGTGTCATCAGGGTGTGGGTGACATGGCCATAAATATTTTTTTTTCATTTAAAAAGCATTATTGAAAATACATACTAATATAATTATCTTTCAACATATGGTAAGCAAACAACAAGTAGGTTATAAATTGAGGAAAAGCTAAATGAAATAAAAAATAAAAGACATTAAACCTTAAATTTAAGAAAAGAGAAACACTATGAAAACAATAAGATCTAATGATTTGTGCAGCAGATTAAAATTATGCAATAAGAAATGTTTTCCTTATTTTCCTATAACCGATAGAAGAGGAGGAACAGCAAAAAAGGTGTGAAAAGGGAAAACATGTGGTCCGTAAGATTTAAAACATAACAGAATTGTAAGAAAGTGGTTTAATATTAGTGGTGGATGGATAATTGTGGTTTACCACAACTAGTAAAGTCACTAACCTGTTGGGTCCAGGCAAAGGTTCAGATTATTTAAATCTGAGCTCCACCCCTGGTAGCTCTAGAACAGAGCAGGCAGGTTTACCTTAATGAAAATATGCAAAGCAATTAGAAGCACCAACACAGTTAAAAAATTAAAAAAAGAACACAATAAAAACCCCAATCCAATTAATAAAAATGTAAATTGTAATAAACAGATGATGCCAAAGAAACAAAAATCCATTAAAGCAAACTGGAGATATACATTTTCAAATGGTTAGGAGACAAAGGCCCTCATTATGTCATTGGCGGTAAATCCCAACATTACGCCATGGTGACGAATATCCGTTCGCCATATTATGACACACACACACCAAGATGACAGAATACTGCCAGAAACACAAATCCACCAGTCCAAAGGTCAGTGCTAAAGTGGCGGTACGAACACCCATACCGTTACGCCAACAAAACAACGCCCACCACATTATGACCCATGCCATACCAATTCATGGACAGCACTCCCAGCCCTGCATGGACACCCATCACCAAAGCATGCACAGCACGGAGAACTAACATGCACACAATACATCACCATACACAAACAAAGTTGGCAGGACAACAGCAACAATAGAGGGGAAGCAAGGGTTGTACAATATGTCACAGACATGAAGAATAATACATCACTTACATCCCCACAGGTGCCCCAGCCAATCTCAGCAGCGAGGATGTGCCACAATTAACCAGTCCCCCAACAGAAGACCCCCCAGTGATGCCAGTAACTCTGGACATCAGGATCTGGATGAACTACCTTGCCCACCAGGGACCACTGGTCAGTCGGCCACCCCATCCCACTCACAGTCTACCACAGAGCCTCCACCATCAGTATCCAACTCAACAGCACCCACCCAACGTCCCCACCCCACTGTCCCCAGGACACATCAATCAGCAGTGTGCCCACCTGCGCAGGGACCCTAATCCACACCTCACACCCAAGACAATCAGGGGCCTGGGGCCAGTGGTAGTGGGCCAGAGGCACAGGGGAATTGGGACAAAGGGAGGACCCCTGTGCGCCAGGGGGAGGACAGGTCCAGGGATCCGACTCTCCAGGAGGCACTCCTCAATGTCCTAGGGATTTACCAACAATCCCAGGACAAGATGGGTCAGGTCCTAACCAACATGCAGAAGAACAACGAGCTGCAGGAGGTACACCATCAGGAGATCAGGGAGGATTTGCAGGTCTTCAACACCACCATGGTCTCCATAGCAGAGTTGCTGGCAGATATGGCCAAAATCATGAGGGAATGGACAGCACACCAGCGGGCCCATGCCACTAACCAGTCCACTGACCAGCCCACTCTTCCACTGCAGCTAGTGGGCAGGAGGCCCTGCCATAGGGACCCACAGTCCACCAGCACCCCTCCTCCTGCAGAAGGTGAACCACCCCGCAAATGTTCCCTGCGACCCAGACAGAAGCCAGAGACAAATGCCAAGACCAAGCCCACCGCCAGGAAATGAGACCCTCCTGAATGTTCCCCTTGTGTCCCACCTTGTCACCTTGTCCACTTTGAACTGCCTTTGCTCCCCTTCAGATGGCCCCTTGGACACTGGACCTGTGCTACAAACAGATAGGAACAATACCCTAGACTAGACTAACCTCGACCACTACACTTTTCCGTCAATCATTTGCATTACAATAAACACCCTTGAACACGACCTAAGTGAAAGTGTTTTATGTGATGAAATGTGCATATATGGAAACAGTTACATCTTGTGAAAATAATCTGAACACTATGATAGCATACATTTTAAGAGCTGTATCTGTCTGTAGACATCACATCAGCACACTGTTGTAATATCACCAACATCTGCAAAATGAGAAGCCATAGGTGATAGTAAGTAGAGATGCAAAGGAAGTGAATGCCATCCTGGTACAGCCACACAGAACACATCAATAATCAAAGGAATGGTCAGTGCCACTGTCTCACCTGTGTGTCATTGGAAGTATTGACATATAACTGATGTTCTGTTGTCCACATCCTCATCCTCTGCCTCCTTATCCTCAGTGTGTTCAGGGTCCACTGCTGCCACAGGGGCATTTCCGGTCTCCTTCTCCTGCAGATAAGGCACATGTCGTATGAGGGCCAGGTTACGCAACATGCAGCATGCCACTGCTATCTGGCAGACCTTCTCGGGTGAGTAGCACAGGGATCCACTGGTTAGATGGACCTGCCCTTCAGGAGGCCGAAGGTCCTCTCAATAATTCTCCTAGTTCGCCCAGGTGCATCAATAGAACAATTCTAAGCCCCTGTCCTGGCATTCCTCACAGGGATCAGGAGCCAGGATAGGTTTGGGTAGCCAGAGTCACCTGCAAGTATTGAGGGACAAATATTAGTCTTACACAATGGTATGGGGTCAACGCCAGAAGGTATACACTGACATAAATTGGGTGGGGATTCAGCCTCACCAATTAGCCACAGCCTGTGCCTCTGTAGTTGTGCCATCGCATGTGGAATGATGTTATTCCTCAGGACGAAGACGTCATGAACCAACCCAGGATACTTGGCAGTGACGTGGGAGATGTACTGGTCTGCTAGGCACACTATTTGGACATTGAGCGAGTGGAAACTCTTCCGATTCCTTAACACCTGTGCATTCTGGTGGGGGGAGGACAAACGCAACATGTGTACTGTCAATCGCCCCAATAATATTGGGTATGTGTCCCATTGCATAGAATCCTGCCTTCACAGTGGCCAAATCTTCCACTTGGGGGGAAGGCGATGTAGCTGCACATGTGTTTCACTAGGACAGACAAAACCCTTGTCAGTACGATAGACAACTGTGAGAAAACAGGGTTGATTGCGGAGGCCCCCTAACTTTTTCCCCCATTTTCACCTTTTTGCTGGTGTTTTCCTGACTCTGATTGTGCCCCAGGAAGTCGTCATCACAGGGAGAAGGACCTTGCACCTGATTGGAGAACCAGACCCCCCCTTCTTTTCACCCAGGAGCAAGGATAAAACTGGCTGACCTGCACCCTCACCTCAGATTCCAACAAGGAAGAACAAAAGGAGAAGAAGGACTGCCCTGCTGGACCCCTGGCCTGCCCCTGGAACCTGCACTCTGAAGGACTGCACTAGCTGCACACTTGGGCTTCACCACAAGAAGGACTTTGCCTGGCTTCAACTGGTTCAAGGAGGGACTCCCTGTTTGCTACAGGTGAAAAATTGCTAACTTTAAGAAATCAACCAGCTGACCACTGTCCAGTGGGCAAAAAGGAGTTTGCGCCAAGTGCATTCTGGGAGTTGTAGTCCAAACCCCCAAGGATCATCTCAGAGCTTCCGGAACCTTGGGGTGAGCTGTGGACCCTAAAAGAACCGAAAGCAATATCTGGAAGAAGATCCAGAAGTTTGGAGAATTTTGCAGAACTTTCGGAAAAAAGCTCCCTCGAGGGATTGACCCGCTACAACAACTCTAGCCAGCTTGCCTCAACCGCGACCCGGCCTGATTTGCAGATTCGTCCTGGTGAAGAAAATCTCCAAAAAAGAGACTAAGGTGGTCATTCTGACCCTGGCGGTCTTTGACCGCCAGGGCGGAGGACCGCGGGAGCACCGCCGACAGGCCGGCGGTGCTCCAATGGGGATTCCGACCGCGGCGGTAAAGCCGCGGTCGGACCGGCACCACTGGCGGGGTCCCGCCAGTGTACCGCCGCCCAATTGAATCCTCCGCGGCGGCGCAGCTTGCTGCACCGCCGCGGGGATTCCGACCCCCCCTACCGCCATCCAGATCCCGGCGGTCGGACCGCCGGGATCCGGATGGCGGTAGGGGGGGTCGTGGGGCCCCTGGGGGCCCCTGCAGTGCCCATGCCACTGGCATGGGCATTGCAGGGGCCCCCGTAAGAGGGCCCCTACATGTATTTCACTGTCTGCTGTGCAGACAGTGAAATACGCGACGGGTGCAACTGCACCCGTCGCACAGCTTCCACTCCGCCGGCTCGATTCCGAGCCGGCTTCATCGTGGAAGCCTCTTTCCCGCTGGGCTGGCTGGCGGTCTGAAGGCGACCGCCCGCCAGCCCAGCGGGAAAGTCAGAATTACCGCCGCGGTCTTTCGACCGCGGAACGGTAACCTGACGGCGGGACTTTGGCGGGCGGCCTCCGCCGCCCGCCAAGGTCAGAATGAGGGCCTAAGTCCGAACGTAGAAAGTTGACAGGGACCTCCCAGCCAGCGTATCCGAGGAGGGCTCCAAAGACGTCGGATCAAGCTCCAGGTTTGCCCCGGTCAAAGGATTTTCACCTCGAAAAAACAACTAAGTCCGAAGGTAGAAATCTCTATTGGGGGCTCCAGCGACTCGTATCCGGAGAAGAGTTCCAGAAGGTCGGATTTGGACTGGCAGGTTCGTCCGGCTGATGAAAATCTTCAGAAAAACAACTAAGTGCGAAGGTAAACTTTTGACCGCGGCCTCCAGCGGGCTGTAGCCGAGCCGGGCTCCATCACGGTTTGCCTCAAACTTTGACTTTGCCCCAGTCGAGGTGCGACCAGATGACCAGATTGGCGCTTTTTGTTTCTAGGTGCTAGAAAACAATATTTCTTTAAAAATTCATATCTCCGGTTCCCCTTTTCCGATTTTATTCATTTTTGTGTCATTTTAAAGGTAATAATATAATCTATTTTTATAAATTGGTTTTGGATTTTTAAACTGTTTCCTGTGTTTTATTTAATTACTGTTTTGTGATATTTGAATGCTTTACACTCTGGGGGTCATTCCAACCCTGGCGGTCGGTGTTAAAGCGGCGACAAAACCGCCAACAGGCTGGCGGTCCAAAAAATTGAATTCTGACCCTGGCGGGAACCGCCAACACAGCCCGCCACTTTAACACTCCGACCGCCACGGCGGGACAGACAAACAGCGCGGCGGTCACCGCCAACAGGCAGGCGGCAGACAATGTACCGCCCACAGTATCACAACTCACCAATCCGCCACCTTTTCCGGGGCGGGAGCCCCACCGATAAAAACATGTCGGAAACAGACTACGAACGGGAAAACGCTCACCTCTATACACTCCACGAGGACGGAGGACAGCATGGAACCCGAATTAAACATCCTACCAGGTCTTGTCTACCTGCTCATCTACCACGAGTACGAACTCCGGCGCAGAAGACAACGGTGAGTACTGCACCTACGACACAGGGGAGGGGGGAGGACGAAAGGTTACGGGCACACACATACGCCCCCCCCCCAACTATCAACATACCAATGCTGAGTAACACCCTCCAAACCCCCCTGAAAAATGCAAAGACACAATTAAATATTAATTTAAATTTATGTATAAATTAGGTTCATTGAAGTCATGGAAAATTATCGTCATGAAATATCAAAGCAAAAATCATGAACAGTGCGAAAGCTATGTACATAGTCAATAAGCCCTGCTCAGTGTGTCAAATATCCACAGTCCGTGGGCCAATGTCTACCAAACACATGGGCAAAGCCCACACAGGAGACCTGAGTCCGTTGGAGAGAACACTGCTGGGGCATCAGATGACAAAACTACAGGCACCTCAGGGGGAAGGGAAGGGGGGGCACCTCAGCCACAGGAGTCCACGACGCCAGAACCACGAAGGGGCCACCATGCCCACTGTGCCATCCTGGGGAGTGCAAAGCCACAGTCCATCAGGTGGATTACAGACTCCACTGGTCATGGAGGAGGCAGGGTGCCCAGAGTGCAGCGTGAACACTAGCTCGACACAGAACCGGCACTGTCAATGGGCCAGCGGAGCGGTGCTTGAGACGGCGGGGCCCAGCGGAGCGGTGCTTGACAGGAAGGGCCCAGCGGAGCGGTGCTTGAGACGGAAGGGCCCAGCGGAGCGGTGCTTGACAGGAAGGGCCCAGCGGAGCGGTGCTTGAGACGGAAGGGCCCAGCGGAGCGGTGCTTGACAGGAAGGGCCCAGTGGAGCGGTGCTTGACTGGAAGGGCCCAGCGGAGCGGTGCTTGACAGGAAGGGCCCAGCGGAGCGGTGCTTGAGACGGAAGGGCCCAGCGGAGCGGTGCTTGACAGGAAGGGCCCAGCGGAGCGGTGCTTGAGACGGAAGGGCCCAGCGGAGCGGTGCTTGAGACGGAAGGGCCCAGTGGAGCGGTGCTTGACAGGAAGGGCCCAGCAGAGCGGTGCTTGACAGGAAGGGCCCAGCGGAGCGGTGCTTGAGACGGCGGGGCCCAGAGGAGCGGTGCTTGACAGGAAGGGCCCAGCGGAGCGGTGCTTGAGACGGCGGGGCCCAGCGGAGCGGTGCTTGACAGGAAGGGCCCAGCGGAGCGGTGCTTGAGACGGCGGGGCCCAGCGGAGCGGTGCTTGACAGGAAGGGCCCAGCGGAACGGTGCTTGACAGGAGGGGCCCTGTTCCGCGGTGCCTGTCTTCACGGCGGGGCCCTGTTCAGCGGTGCCTGTCTTCTCGGCGGGGCCCTGTTCAGCGGTGCCTGTCTTCACGGCTGGGCCCTGTTCAGCGGTGCCTGTCTTCTCAGCGGGGCCCTGTTCAGCGGTGCCTGTCTTCACGGCGGGGCCCTGTTCAGCGGTGCCTGTCTTCACAGCGGGGCCCTGTTCAGCGGTGCTTTTCTTCTCGGCGGGGCCCTGTTCAGCGGTGCCTTTCTTCACGGCGGGGCCCTGTTCAGCGGTGCCTGTCTTCACGGCGGGGCCCTGTTCAGCGGTGCCTGTCTTCACGGCGGGGCCCTGTTCAGCGGTGCCTTTCTTCTCGGCGGGGCCCTGTTCAGCGGTGCCTTTCTTCTCGGCGGGGCCCTGTTCAGCGGTGCCTTTCTTCACGGCGGGGCCCTGTTCAGCGGTGCCTTTCTTCTCGGCGGGGCCCTGTTCAGCGGTGCCTTTCTTCTCGGCGGGGCCCTGTTCAGCGGTGCCTTTCTTCACGGCGGGGCCCTGTTCAGCGGTGCCTTTCTTCTCGGCGGGGCCCTGTTCAGCGGTGCCTTTCTTCTCGGCGGGGCCCTGTTCAGCGGTGCCTGTCTTCACGGCGTGGCCCTGTTCAGCGGTGCCTTTCTTCTCGGCGGGGCCCTGTTCAGCGGTGCCTTTCTTCTCGGCGGGGCCCTGTTCAGTGGTGCCTGTCTTCACGGCGGGGCCCTGTTCAGCGGTGCCTGTCTTCACGGCAGGGCCCTGTTCAGCGGTGCCTGTCCTCACGGCGGGGCCCTGTTCAGCAGTGCCTTTCTTCTCGGCGGGGCCCTGTTCAGCGGTGCCTTTCTTCTCGGCGGGGCCCTGTTCAGCGGTGCCTTTCTTCACGGCGGGGCCCTGTTCAGCAGTGCCTTTCTTCTCGGCGGGCCCCTGTTCAGCGGTGCCTTTCTTCTCGGCGGGGCCCTGTTCAGCTGTGCCTTTCTTCACGGCGGGGCCCTGTTCAGCGGTGCCTTTCTTCTCGGCGGGGACCTGTTCAGCGGTGCCTTTCTTCTTGGCGGGGCCCTGTTCAGCTGTGCCTTTCTTGTCTATCAAGGGAGCCAGACCTGGCCAGGACTCCCTGCTTAGTCGCCCTCCGACCGTGCAGTTGCTGGACCCTCCTGTGACGGAGTCCTGGGCCCGTGGGTGTCCTCCGTCACACCCGGGATGGGGCTTGTGGGGCCCTCCTGGTCCGCGCCCATGCTGGCTGACTTCTCCGCCCTGCTGCCCTTGCCCTCCTTCGATGAGGCTCTCTGGCCCTTGCCTGCCCTTGATGTTGTGGCAGGTGACGGGCCACGACTTTGCTCCTTGGGAGCAGCCGTGTCAGCCTTCTCACGGCGGCCCTTGGTTTTCCGGGTTCTCTTTCCAGGGGGGGGGCTGGCTGTTCCCTTGCTGCTGGCCGATGTATCTGTGCTGGGAAAGGGTGGACTCCAAAACCCGTGCACAATGGTCATACTTGATGCAGCGCTGGTGGTGGCTGAGGTGCTCTTCGGACTCTTACCAGATGGAGGGGGTGGGTCAGGTGGTGCAAAGAGGTCAATTTTGGAGAGGAAAAGTTTTTTAGGAGCAATGGGAAGGGTAGGTACAGTGGGTATGGGAGTGGAGGGAGAGGATGTGGTTGTAGGAGAGTCAGGTGTGCTGTCTATGGGTGCAGGTGCTTGTGACGTAGGCTGTCGTGTGGTGGTTGGCTGTTGTGTGGGTGGCTGCCTGCATTTGTGTGTTTTGGAAGAGGGGGTGACAAACACAGTGGGAGAGGACACAGGGGACGTGTAAATGGCAGTGGGTGTGGTGACTGCACGTGTGCGGACTGTACTGGAGGGTGTGGAGGTGATGGAAGTACTGGCTGATGGTGGTGTGCATGCAGGTGTGAGTGGAGACGTCACAGGGAGGGGGGAGGGCGAGGAGGAGGAGGGGGACACAGAGGTGGTAGTGACTGTTGCCATGGCTGCATCTGGATGTTGCTTGGGTGAATGCTTGTGGGATCTGTGGTGCTTATGTCTGGATGAGCTGCCCTTGGGTGTTGAGGTGTGTACAGGCTGGTCTGATGGTGTGGATGGGATAGGCTGAGGAACAGGAGACTGGGAGATGGTGGAGGCAGTTAGAAGAGGGAGGCTGGAAACAGGGACAATGGCTGCTGTCAGTGCTGAGGCCAGAGCATTGAACGATCATTGATGGGCAGCCTGACCCGAATGAATGCCCTCCAGGTATGCATTGCTCCGATGCACCTCCCTCTCTACCCCCTGGATGGCATTCAAAAGGGTAGACTGCCCAACAATGATGGTCTGTAGGAGGTCAATGACCTCCTCACTGAGGGCAGCAGGGGTAACTGGGGCAGGGCCTAAGGTGCCTGGGGCGAAGGAGATGCCCGCCTTCTTGGGCGAGCGGGCACGGAGCGAAGGCTGAGGGGCTGCTGGGAGGGAGGAGCTGGTGCGCTGGGTGGCGGCTGTACCTGTTGAGGCGGGGGGCACGGATGTTGCCGCCACCGCTAGGGAGCTCCTTTCCGAGGACGTGTCAGTGTCGTTGGTGTCACCACGGGTCCCCGTTGTGGAGCTCCCCTCGCCCTCCGTATCACTGGTGACCTCGGTGTCTGTAGCATGGCCCACCGGGGCCTTGTGAGTTGCAGCTCCCTCGTGCTCCGATGCCAATCCTCCTCCGCCTGATGATGCTAATGCACACATGCACAAGAAGATAAAGAAAAAGGGTGGGGGGAGAAATAAAGACAGGTTGAGTGCATGCATTGTCAACTCCGTTGTCGGAGAGGACAGACACAGGAGCCTACAGCACTACGCCGCGCAATCGGGGTACACTACTCAGTATTTGTGACTAGGCCTACAGGTCTATGGACAACAAATGCACACATGGGTGATGCTGGACCATGGACTGCTGTACTTGGCACCCTACAGAGGTGGGGGGCGGGGGCACAGGGCCATGCCTAAAGGAGGGGACTACACTACAGAAAGCGCCCTGGCCTAATGTCACCCACAGCCCTCCTCCCCCACCCAGGCACCTCCACTGCGCGTAAAGATAGCAGAATGTGCTGGTACTCACCCCCTTGTGTCTGCTGTGATGTCCTCACGCGCCTATCCAAATCGGGGTAGGCAACCGCCAGGATCCGGGACATCAGGGGGGTCAAGGTACGACTGGCACCCCTCTTACGTTGGGAGGCCATCCCCAGCAGTGACTCGGCGGTCTTCCTGGTCCCGCGGCGGATGTCCTCCCACCTCTTTCGGCAGTGGGTGCCCCGTCTGTTGTGGACCCCCAGGTCCCGGACTTCCTTGGCGATAGCACGCCAAATGTCGACTTTCTGATGGGCGCTGACCTATTTGACATGTACAGGGTGGGAAAGGAAATTTCAACATTTTTCTGCATGTTAGATGTGATTGCGCCCCCCTCCCCAACCCTGCCATGTGGCACATGCTCTCATCTGTCGTGCCTTGCACTCCTCATTCGCTCCCCACCCCACCATCTTACATCCACCATACACAACCCAGGCATAGCCCATTCAACGTGCACCCAGTGTACTTACCTGTTGGTCTGGAGGACCGTAGAGTAGCGCATACTGGGGCAGGACCCCATCCACAAGTTTCTCCAACTCTTCGGAAGTGAAGGCAGGGGCCCTTTCCCCAGTCGCAGCAGCCATTGTCTCTTCCAGACCGAGGTCACAGCAGCACTTGCAGTATAGGTCCTCTCCTGTGGATGATCAGGTCTCGAGTGATTAAGCAGATAGACAATGGCGGTCACGCCCGCGGCGGTGCGTACCGCGACCGCCGGCGCACATCGTCATTGGCTCCTGAGACCCATAGGGTGCAATGTTAACCAATGTGCCTTCGCACAGCGGTCTTCGACCGCCTACCGCCACGGTGTGCCACGCCAGCGCGTTGACCTAACATCCCACTGTCACACTTCTCAGGTCAGGCAGCCGCCATTACAAGGGCCCACATGGCTTAATTGCTACTGTGTCACACAGGCCTAGGCCTTGCATTGCCACTCATACAAGCCTTTCAATGCATAGCGATTCGTGTACTGTGCAAGCTGTGTGAACGAACCTGTGGGTTGCTTGACTCTGTGCTCCATGTTGTCCTTCCTAGGCACCGTCCACTGGGACTTGCGAGGAGAAGGATGAATCCTCCCGTGTACCGACCGCTGGTGGACCTGTCGACAATGGAAGAACGACATATTATACTTCGATACCGACTTGACCGAGCCACTATACATGAACTGTGTGCCCAGCTGGAGCCAGACCTGATGTCCCACATCCGCCAACATACAGGGATTCCCCCTCTGGTGCAGGTTCTGTCAGTACTCCATTTTTTGGCAAGTGGGTCTTTTCAGACAACAGTGGCCATGTCATCAGGGATGTCTCAGCCTATGTTTTCTAAGGTTTTGTCCAGAGTGTTGTCTGCCCTGATGAAATACATGCGGAGATACATTGTTTTCCCTGAGGAGGGTGATTTGGCCACTGTGAAGGGTGATTTCTATGCCCTTGGACATATCCCCAACATCATTGGTGCCATTGATGGGACCCATGTGGCTTTAGTACCCCCAAAAGACAATGAGCAGGTGTACAGAAATAGAAAAAATTACCATTCGATGAATGTCCAGGTGGTCTGTTTGGCTGACCAGTACATCTCCCATCTAAATGCCAAGTTCCCTGGGTCAGTGCATGACGCGTATGTCATGCGAAATAGCAGCATCCCTTATGTGATGGAACAGCTACAGAGACACCGTGTGTGGCTAATAGGTGACTCTGGTTACCCCAACCTGCCTTGACTATTGACCCCAGTGAGGAATCCCCGGACCAGGGCAGAGGAACGGTGCAATGAGGCACATGGGCGAACTAGGAGGATTATAGAACGGACCTTCGGGGTCCTGAAGGCCAGGTTTAGGTGCCTGCATATGACAGGTGGATCCTTAATGTACTCACCAAAGAAGGTGTGTCATATCATCGTGGCCTGCTGTATGCTTCACAATCTTGCATTGCGACGCCAGGTGCCTTTCCTGCAGGAGGATGGTCCAGATGGTGGTGTTGTAGCAGCTGTGGAGCCTGTGGAGAGTGAAGAGGAGGAAGACGACGGGGACGACACGGACAACAGGGACACAGTTATACAACAGTATTTTCAGTAGCACACAGGTAAGAATCACCCACACCATTTTACATTTACTTCTGGCCTCCTGCATCTCTACTTTCTGTGCTTCCCCCCAGTTCCTTTTAACTGATTTTTGACTTTCCCTTCCCTTTTCAGAGCTGTATGACCCACAGCGTGACTTCTGCTTTGTTTGCCCATGGACTAATGCTTATTGACACTGGTATGTTGTCATCACAATGTAAATGAACATTATTGCACCGTTATGTGTAATTCATTTGTAAAGAATACAAGCAGACTCCTGACATTTGATGTGCAATTGGTGATTTATTTTAAGTGCTGCGTATAGGTCCATGATAGTAAAACGGTGATGGGTGGGGGTGGAGTAATGTCCATGGCAGAGTCCAGTTCTCAGTAGCACAGGTGCATTGCCCATATGCCTGTGGAAGGATGGAGCAGGGGCAGTTCAAGGTTGGACAGGGTGACAATGTGGGACAGTGGGATGACATCAGGGGGTATCTTATGCTGGCGGGGGTCTTGGCATCCTACTCTGTCTTCTTGTGTGATCTCAGGTTCCGCTTGCGGGGTGGTTGATCTTCAGCAGGAGGTGGGGTTCTGGTGGCCTGTCGTTGTGTGGGGGCCTCCTGTCCACTAGCGCCGGCAGAGGTGGTAGGCTGTTCGACGTCCGGGCTAGTGACAGGGGCCCTTTGGGGTGCCACATGGTCCCGCAATGTGGTGACTATCTGGTTGAGGGCCAGGACGATGGTCCCCATTGCGGTACCGATGTTCCTGAGTTCGTCTCTGAACCCCATGTACCGTTCCTCCTGCTGTGCCTGGATCTCCTGGAACCTGGCCAGTACCGTCGCCATCGTCTCCTGGGAGTGGTGGTATGCTCCCATGATGGTGGTGAGGGCCTCTTGGAGAGTGGGTTCCCTGGGCCGGTCAACCCCCTCTCGCACAGCAGCCCTCCCAGTTCCCCTGTTTCCCCGGGCCTCTGTCCCCTGGACGGTGTGCCCACTACCACTGCCCCCAGGTCCCTGTTGTTGTTGGGGTGGTGGGTCAGCCTGGGTGCCCTGTAGTGGCGGACACACCGCTGATTGACGCGTCCTGGAGACAGAGGCATGGGCCCGCTGGGTGGGAGCTGTGCTGGTATTCCCAGAGGGGGTTGGGTCTGCTGTTGCCTGTGTCTGTGTGTGGGGAACCAACTGTCCAGAGGTCCCCGATGGTCCGGGCTGGTCATCAGGTTCTAGGTCGACAGAGCTGCTGTCATCACTGGGGGCCTGTTCTGGGGGCGGGATGGACAAATCTGGACCCTCCTGGCCGGTGTGTTGGCGTTCGGGCCCTGCAGGGGTAAAAGAGTATGGTTATTGCTTCTGTGTGTGCCATGGCGTGCGATTTGTGGGTGCCCTTGTCCCCCAGTGCTGGCATTCCCTTGTGGGAGGAGTTGTGAGGGTGGTTTGTGGGGGGGGATGGGTATGTGCAGTGGTCATGCTTGGGTGATGGGTGTCCATGGTTTGTGTTGGCATTCAGGGATTGGTGTTGTGTTGGGTGGGTTGTGCTGGTGAGACATTGGCAGGGAGGATGTGTGCTTGGGGGTTGGGGGTGAGGGTGGGGGTGTGGGTTGGCATGCTGGTGGTTGGGGGGGTGAAGTAGTTGGGATTAGACTTACCAGAGTCCATTCCTCTGCCTACTCCAGCGAGGCCCTCAGGATGCAGGATGTTCAAGACCTCTTGCTCCCATGCTGTGAATTCGGGTGGAGTGGGTGGGGGTCCGCCGCCAGTCTTCTGCACAGCGATGTTGTGTCTTGACAACATCGACCGCACCTTCCCCCGTAGGTCGTTCCAGCGCTTTCGGATGTCTTCCCGGTTTCTGGGATGCTGTCCCACAGTGTTGACCCTGTCGACGATCCTTTGCCATAGCTCCGCCTTCCTGGCTATTGTGGTGTGCTGCACCTGTGTGCCGAATAGCTGGGGCTCTACCCTAATTATTTCCTCCACCATGACCCTGAGTTCTTGGTCCGAGAACCTGGGGTGTCTTTGGGGTGCCATGGGGTGGTGTGGGGTGGTGTTTGTGGTGATGAGTGTGGTGTGTGTGGTGGTGTGTGGTGTTTTGTGGGTGGATGTAGTGTGGGTGATGATGTTGTGTTCCTCTGTGTGTTGGGGTTTTCGATAGCTGTGCTCTCTCTCTCTCGCCTTCTCTCCGAATTTCTAGTAGTGGGGGTTTGTGGGTGATGTGGGTGTGTGTTTTATAGTTGATTGGATGTGTGGGAGTGGTGTGTGTATGTGTATCAGGTGTGTGTATTTCAAATTGTCCAATGTGGCTGTGTTTTGTAAAGGTGTGTGTATTTTGACCGCGGCGGTGTGTACCGCCAATGGAATACCGCGGTTGAAAGACCGCCGCGTGGATTCGTGGGTCGTAATGGCATGGGCGTGTTTGTGTTGGCGTGACGGTGGAGGTTTGGTCATCTCCAGTTTATCGCTGACCGCTGATGAGGCGGCCTTCCGTGGATGTCGGGTTTTTGGCGGTTTGGCAGTTGTGGGTCAGAATGACCGTGGCGGTTTACCGCGGCCGCGGCGGTAGAATGGCGGACTTCTGACCGGCGGTAAGAGCCTTTTACCGCCGATGTCAGAATGACCCCCTCTGTCTCTTAAATTAAGCCTTGTCGCTCGTTGCTAAGCTACCAAGGGTTGAGATGGGTTTAATTTACTGAGACCTTACTGGACCTAAGTGGAGGTTAGTGGCCTATTGCTAAGTGTAGGTACTTATCTTCCCTTACCAATAACCCATTTTCCAACAAGAACATTGGCTGTGACATTTCTGCTGCCAAGCCCACTGTCACTTAGAATGAACCAGTTGCCAGGAAGTGGAGCACTGATAGACACTGCACTAGAGGGGGGATCCCAGTGAGATGACGGACAGCTGATATCAGATCAGGCTCCAATTGAGCACCTAGCTCTGTGATTGTGGCCCTGTCCAGTCTATAGGTGAGTATTATATGCCTCTCCTCCAGTGTAGACAAGTCCACACGGGGTCTGTACACGGGGGCTTGTTTCGTCCTCCGATTCCTTTGCAGTGGTAGGTATCTAAGGGACACAAGAGTGAGTAGGCTGTCACATTGGAAATGGCAATGTATGTGCAAAAAATGGAAATGACTCATTGCTCAATTATCTGAATGTTGTCCAACACCATAAGATGTCGACTGCCTGTCCTGTATGTAGGGACAGGTGGAAGTGAGGTAACTCCGCCGGCGTAGCAAGTCATGGCGGAATGTGGTCTTGCACCGCCATGCTATTCCTCATTGGCTAACATGGGGCTCTATGGAGAACAGTGGCCAATGGGGATCACCGGCGGAGATGACGGTGTACAGCGCCGTGGACTTGACCACGATATCCAGTCCATAATCTCACTCAATTCCTGACTTTCCACAGGACAACAACTACACTGCGTGTGCTGCTGTGACCTGTGTCTGGATCCTGCCGTGGCCCGTGTGACCAGGGAAAGAGCCCCTGCATTCACATCGGTGGAGTTGGAGCATTTGGTGGATGGGGTCCTAACACAGTATGGGCAGCTGTATGTGCCTCCAGACTAACAGGTGAGTACACCTTGGGCAAGAGGCATGTGACAGGGTTGCATGGAGATGTGTGTGCAAGCATCATGTCATTTGAGGGGATCGTATGTCTGGTGGTAGTGTACATGGTGTGCGCTGAGTTATCTGTGCACCAATGTGGATGGAAGGGGATTTGTGGGCCATATGGGTGACATGCTGGATTGTATGGCTAATGGTGTACTCCTGTCTGTGTTTCCTCGGCAGGTCAGCACCCATCAGAAGAAGGGATTGTGGCGTGCCATCACCAAGGACGTGCAGGCCCTGGGGGTCTTCAGCAGGCAGAGCACCCACTGTAGGAAGAGGTGAGAGAACCTGAGATGCTGGGCCCGGAAGACAGTGGCGGCCCAGAGGGGATGGCCTCCCAACAAGGGTGGAGTGCCCGTCGGAATCTGACCCCTCTGATGGCCAACATACTGGTGCTGGATGGGTGCTTGAGGGCATCACAGCAGCCAACAAGGGGGTGAGTACAGTGTGCGTTACAACAATGATTGGTAGGTGGCATGGGAACCTGGTGGTGGCTGTCAGTTAGTGGGTGCCCTTCAATGCCAGCTCGAAGAACGCAGAGTGATCCAGCTCAAGGGTAGTGGATGTATTGATAAATCTGGTAACATAGCTAGGTTGCATACCATGCAGACAGGGCGTAGGGGGTCCCAGGAGGGGTGCAGTTGGCGGTGTTTGGCTCTCATCTTGCTGTGGTACCTAGCCAATGTAATGCCAGTGAAATGCATGGGACACAATCCAGATCCCTGTGTGTGACAGTAATGTGTATGCCATATGTGGTGTTGGTGCTGTAATTGACCCAGTTCTCCCTTTCTCTCTACCCCCCCCTTTTTTCTTCTGTCATCCTGTCCATGTGGGTATTAGCATCATCTGGCGGAGGAGGAGGGGCACTGAAGACAGAGGGAGCAGCATCCAACAGGACCCAGGAGGCAGAGTCCACCGATGCCAAGGGGACCAGTGGGAATCCAGCATGTCACCCATATGGCCCACAAATACCCTTCCATCCACATTGGTGCACACATAACTCAGCGCCCACCATGTACACTACCACCAGACATCCTCCGATGGAAGCTCCCTGGTGGTGGCGGACACCTCTGGGACCACCCCAGCTACAGCCGCCATCCCCGTACCAGCACCGCCATCCCAGTAGCCCCTCACTGAGTTGCCCGTGCCCCCTCACCCAGGAGGATGGGTATCTCCTTCGCCCCAGGCACCTTAGGCCCTGCCCCAGTGAGCCCTGCTGCCCTGAGTGAGGAGGCTATTGACCTCCTGAGAACCATTTCTGTAGGGCAGTCAACCATTGTGAATGCCATCCCGGGGCAGGCATCCCAGATGCAGCAATGCAATGCATTCCTGGAGGGCATTCACGGTGTATTGGCGGCCAAACAGAGATCGTTTTAGGCTCTGGCCTCCTTTCTGATGGCAGCCAATTGCCCTGTTGCTACAGTACCCACTCCAACTAACTCCACTCCACTCCAACTAACATTTTCCAGTCTCAATCTACTCAACCCCATGCCAACTCATGCATACATACAGACAATAATGCATACAAACAATCACACAAGAGTGGCACAGACAAACACAGGCAGCACACTTCAGGCCACAAGCACTCACACAAACAACAGACAGTTGCACACACAACATCCACTGCCTCCACTGTCTCCCCCTCCTCCTCCTCCATCACTGTCACATCCACACTCCCACCTGCATGATCTGCATCAACAGCCAGCACCACCATCACCCCACCAAGCAGCACACACATCTCACTTGCAGACACCTCCAAAACATCCATCCACGTGTCTGCCCCCCAACTCCTTAGAGACACAAACACATGCACACAGACGCCCGACAGCCATCCATCTCACATCAGCATACTGCCCATGCTCCTGCACCCAAGCCCAGCAGACATACACCTCCAACAACCACTCCCTCAACCTCCGCTCCCATCCCTCCTTCCTCATCCCGCCCCACCATCCCTCAGAAGCTTTTCTTTGCCCAACTTGACCTCTTCCCTCCCACTCCGCCCCCGTCCTGCCCGTAAGAGCAGGGTCCCAGCGACCCAGCCCAGCACCTCAGCCAAACAGTCCACGGGGACAGTGGAGGCACCTCCTAGTCATGGAGGCAAGAGAGGGAAGGATCTCACTCCACCAGTCAGGAAAGTGAAGGATCCCTCTCCACCAACTAAGGGGGCAAGAGCCCCCCCCCAACAGCAGTGGTCAAGGTGTCCTCACCTCAGACTGGGACACAGCAGCCCACATCTCAGGCTGGGACACAGCAGCCCTCACCTCAAGCTGAGACATAGCAGCCCTCACCTCAAGCAGGGGCACAGCAGCCCTCACATCAAGCTGGGGCACAGCAGCCCTCACCTCAGGCTGGGACACAGAAGCCCTCACCTCAAGCTGGGACAAAACAGCCCTCACCTCAGGCTGGGACACAGCAGCCCTCACCTCAAACTGGAACACAGCAGCCCTCACCTCAGTCTGGGACACAGCAGCCCTCACCTCAAGCTGGGACATAGCAGCCCTCATCTCAGGCTGGGACACAGCAGCCCTCACCTCCAGCAGAGGGCATGTAGGCCACCCACAGGGATCGTTGTACAAGGACTCCCCCCAGAACCAGTGTACATGTTCCCCAACTCAGAAACTGTGATCTTGCACTCCCCAGCTTATTGTAATGGGCATGGAGCCTCCTCCAGAACCAGTGGGCAAGTCCCCCAACTCGGAGACTGTGGCCTTGCACTCCCCAGCTAATTGTAATGGACATGAACCCCCCTGTAGTCCTTGCATTATTATGACGTGGGTCTGTGACATTATTTTTCATCTGCAGCTGGTTGTGTGAATGGTGTGTGTGTGAATGGCGTGTGTTGTGCGTGTGTGTGTCACTCTCCTTTTACTCCCTCCCTCCCTTGTGTGCTACGCAGCTGTACTCCCCGTCGTCGTCTTCGTCAGTGTTGGTGTTCCAGGTGGAGCATGGCATAGAAGAGCATCGGGAAGACTTGAAGTTCCGGTTCCATGGCAGCCTTTTCATCTCTGTGTCTCCGAGGGTGAGTCTTTGGTCTTCTGTGTTCTGTGTCTGCCAGGCTTTTGATGGCGTAGGTACCGTCCCAGAAATCCTGGCGGTGTGCTGTGTCATAATATGGTGGGTGGTACATTGTCTTCCACCTTGCTGTTGATGGCTACCGCCGTGGCCAGTGGTGTTAATGCCCTGGCGATTGGTGTGGTACATTGGCTGTCTATGGGAGTTATCACCGCCATGGTCATAATTTAGTGGTAATTAATGCCAGCCTGTTGACGGTATTACCGCCACTTTATCACTCAACGCCAATGTCATAATGACCACCAAAGTGTCAAGAAAAAGTAAACTACCAATAGAAAGTAGTGTTTGCTTGCAATTCGAACGTAAGTGCTATTAAAGCCCAACCACAATGCAGGGTGGATGATATACACCAAGTAGGTTTCATTTTGATGACATTTTTTACCTTCTGACTTAGTGCCAGATGTACTAACATTAGGAGTACCCATTTCCTAATTGTGATTCACTCCAAATCATAATTAGAAAATTGGCAATCCTACTGTATGAAACTCTTTTGAATTTCATTAGCAATTCCTAGTGGGTCGCAAATAGACCTACCTCATGCATATTATTGAGGTAGGTCGTAATTTGCAACTCATTAGAAATCACAATCATCACAGGGATGGTGACCTGCTGGAGTCAGCAGACCACCATGCCTGTGATTGAAAGCAATCATTTTTTTTAAATGCAGCCTGCCATTCTCAAAGGAAAACGGGATACTTTTAAAAGAAAAAATGAAACTTTGCAGTTTCATTTTATAAGACTAGGCAGTGTTCTGTGGAACCACTGCCTGCTCTTAAAAATATATTATTATTTACATTCTCTTAGGGGAAGGGGTCCCTTTGGGACCCCTTCCCCTTTGCAAATAGGTTACCACCAGTTTTAAACTGGTGGAAAAGTATTACTGTTTTGCGACCGAGCTTCAGTTGCAAAACAGTAATAATACCATACCTATTCCCTATTTCGAAGGGACACCCTAAACACACCCCTTGCAAATACTGAATCGGAAAGGGAAAATGTGATTCAGTTACACATTACAACTCACATTTTGCATTTTCTATATTAAAAAATTCAGTTTTCCAGTCACCAACAGCCCAGTTCCGGGAATCAGGCTGTTTGCAACTGGAAAAAGTTATGTCAGAATTCTCCAGTGGGCAAAGCAGCTGCTGTATCCAGCAACATCCCTCCTAAGTCACATAGGTGTTGCTTGAAGTGCCGCTATAGCCACTGGCTTTAGCTAGAAAAGTTCTGAGATACAAAAGTCAAATTTCATCCCCAGGCAGGTCCACTCAAGGGCACAAACTTTGGGTGCCTTCACCTGGTCAATACTTCTACCTTCAGGCCTATGCCCAGATTTACTAAGATTTTGTGTCGGAGTTAGGCCCCTTTTGTGTCACATCCTTGATGCAAAATCTATTTGGGGATTTACAGAGCCACACAAATCCTGATTTGGATGCATCGGTCCATGTATTCTAAAGGAAATGGATATTTATAAAGTCTTGTAAATATGGATTTGCACCAAAATGGCATGCCTACTTAAGACTGGAAAAAAGAGGAGAAATGTATCTTAACTTCTCCTATTTTAACTCTTTGCATGTATGCTCCTTCTGCGGAAATAGGATATAGCCTCAAAGTATTGATTTTCTGCAGGAAGGTACTTCTTCCTGCACAAAAACTATCTTGACTGCAATGGAGGCACAGTTGGGACATGACACTCGGGTGTCTTTGTTGGTGGTAGGTAGCCATAGGTTCGCCACTGGTAGGGCAGAGCAAAACTTCCCATATCTTTAACAATGTAACACAGTTCAGGTCTCTCCCTTTCACATAATGCAGTGCAGCAACTTTATTTGTCACTTTATTTAGACAGGTGGTTAGTGGCAGAACTTGCACGACACTCCTTATCGTGGGATGTTGTGTGTAAAGACATACTGATTGTGCTCATATCGTCATAATCTGAAAGTGAGGACTAACTAAAGTATTGAAACCGTGATTTGTTGGTCAAAGGAATTTCTTATGACAGTCCTGATTTCTTGTGACTCAACACATCTGGACATTTGCAAACTTTGTGATTATATTTTCATTCAGCTGTTATGACAGAACCATGACCACGTGAAACATGTGTCAGTTGTGGGACTTAAGGGGCATATTTATACTCTGTTTGCGCCGGCATTGCGTCGTTTTTTTTTTACGCAATTCCGACGCAAAACTAACTCCATATTTATACTTTGGCGTTAGACACGTCTAGCGCCAAAGTCCATGGAGTTTGCGTCATTTGTTAGCGTGGACACCTACTTTGCGTTAATGAGATGCAAGGTAGGCGTTCCCGTCTAAAAAATTGACTCCTTGGCATGTGCGCCGTATTTACACTCCCGGGCAAAATTCACGCCCGGGAGTGGGAGGGTAAAAAAAAATGACGTACGGCCGCTTTTGCGCCGTTTTTTAGCGCCTGGACAAGGCTGGCGTTAAGGGACCTGTGGGCTCGGAAGGAGCCCAGAGGTGCCCTCCCATGCCCCCAGGGACACCCCCTGTCACCCTTGCCCACCCCAGGAGGACACCCAAGGCTGGAGGGACCCATCCCAGGGACATTAAGGTAAGTTCCGGTAAGTTTTTTTTTTTTTTTTTTTTTTGCATAGGGGGGCCTGATTTGTGCCCCCCTACATGCCACTATGCCCAATGACCATGCCCAGAAGTCCCCTGGGCATGGCCATTGGGCAAGGGGGCATGACTCCTGTCTTTGCTAAGACAGGAGTCCTTTCTATGGGGGTTGGGAGTCGAAAAAATTGCCCAAATCGGGTTGAGGCGAAAAATTTGCCTCAGCCTGACTTGCCCCATTTTTTGACGCCCAAGCTCCATATCCCCCTACGCCGGCGCTGCCTGGTGTACGTTGTTTTTTTCCACGCACACCAGGCAGCGCCGGCGGCTAACGCCGGCTAACGTCATTGATTAAATACGGCGCCCGCATGGTGCTTCAGAATGGCGTTAGCCGGCGCTAATTTTTTTGACGTAAAACTGCGTTAGCGCAGTTTTGCGTCAAAAAGTATAAATATGGCCCTAAATATCTTTTACTATGTGACAGGCTATAGGACTCTAGTGCTTCATAATTTCTATACTATATAGAACAATATGTGAAATTGAGAAAGGAAGCATGTGATACTGAGGAAATCTGTGCAATGATGTTAAAAATTATGGGGGTCATGACCCTGGCGGTCACTGACCGCCACATCAGCCAATCCGCCAATATACCACACCGACCGCCATGGCGGTAGCAGTCACCGGGCCGGAGATAACAATCTCCAGCCCGGTGGCCGCTATTGTACTGCTGGCGGCATTATGACCCTGCCTACTGCCGTGGTTTTTGTGGCATTGTTAACACCATGAAACCCATGGCGGTAGGTCCTACCAGTGACAGGGAATTGCTTCCCTGTCACTGGTAGGTGGCCCACCCTCCCCAATACTCCCCAGATGCCCCCCACCCCACCTCCATCCATGCTCCATCTTCCAATCCCCCAATGCACGAACACTCACAGGCACACACCACGCATTCACACACTGACTCACACAGGCATACACACATTCATACACGCATGCATCAATTCATTCTCGCACACATCCGAACCACATTCACACTGACACGAAGACACGCATTCACATTTCCATTCATACATATTCTCACACATGCACACACACACGCAAACTACACTACACACACATTCGCATTCACGCACACACTCACACATTCATGCACACCCCCACACACACACACACATAACACCCCCACCCCCCTGTCGGAAACCTGACTTACCTGCATCCAGGGGGTCTTTCAGCAGGGGACGAGACGGGGCACTGCTACCGCCAGCAGCGCCCGCCAGCAGAACACCACCAGACCGTATTATTTGTAATAATACGGCTGGTGGCGCTATACTGGCATGGCGCTGCTGGTGGTAGCAGCGCCACCTTAACACTGTCTGCCAGTATGACCGCTGATGGATTTCTGCCCTTATTGTGGAGGAAATCCAGCTGGGGTCATAATTTGGTGGACAGAGGTTAGCCGCGGCCACAGTCTTTTGGCGGCTGTCGCCGCGGCGGTAGGTGGCACTTACCGCCAATGTTAAAATGAGGGCCTATGTGTTTTCTATAATGTCCTATAAAGTTATCCATGATAAAAATCTATAAGCTTATGACTTTTTCAAATTGCCATATGCGTTTCTTTGAATTTAATTTATGACTTCCTGAGATTCATGTTACCATTACAATGTATACATCGGTGAGTTTGCTAATCTTCTTAGGTTGAGTTATGCATGGCCAATTACAATGGAAAACCCTATATTCTTCTTGGCATATTTACAAAGACTTAAGTATATGGGTTTGGTCCAAATGGTGTGTCTATCTGATTCTTGTGTAACAATGAGAAATATGTTTATTTCTAGGCCTTGGAATAGCTGTAATTATGCCAGCATAATCGTAGCCATTTTGGTAATTTTGTGTTACTCTTTTGCTGCACAATTCCTAAGAATTACATGATTATGCCCATTTGCGTAATTAGTAATTTGGTACAAAAATCTTGGCACAGGAGAACAAAAAAAAATACATTTTGCAAGGACGAATAGCAGCTGTCTGCTGTGGTTCATATTCTGTTGCATCTAGCACTATTTTGATAATACAAAATGCATTCTCTTGTCCATTTTGGAGATGAGGTTGCCTTTAGTGTTAAGAAAGTAGTGCTAAATGCTGGGTTATGCTCCTCTCCTAATTATGCGCAACCTCGCATAATTTTGCTGTAATTCTGCACAATTGTGCTACAGCAAATTACACAGCTGACGCAGACCGTTATATATTTCTACCTCTTTTCCTCTTTACATGTGTGCTGCATTCTGCAGGACACATACAAAGAGGAAATAGCCTCAAAGGATACTTTGGGTCAGGAAGACACCCCCACCTGCACAAAATCAATTCTGACTACAATGCAGGCACCCTTGTGACATAACATAAGGATGCCTGATTTGGTGCTAGGCAGCCTCAAGTGCACCATCACTAGGAAGGAATAGAACTGCACATATCTTTGAAAATACAACTCAGTTCTGCTTTCTCCCTTTCACGCAAAGCAGCACAGCAACTTCATTTGCTGCACTCCATTGCATAAAATGTTACTAAAAATGCCTCTCAGTCTCTTTTTTGGAGCTCCGATTCCTCCAGCAGGGCAAGGTAGCAGGCTGTATTTAGAAAGGTCACACCAAAGTCAGATACACTTGTTGTGAAGGTCTGCTGAACTCAATTGTCAGGCAGCAAAAGCTCTGAGTTAGACCAACATGATTTTCTTGTCCAGAGAGGTCGCACCTTTAGTTGATCGGCTTGGATGGATGTGTATGCTCCTCTGGAAAACTGGAAGTTCAAAATTTAAGGAGGTCCAAATTTTTCAAAGATTTCTGAATAATGGCTTCTGGACATGACTAAGTAGTACTGAGACTCTAGGACTTCAGGAACAGCTCTTAGTGATCAGAACACACCACAGCAGAGGCTAACAGCAGGGCCCAGTTCTCTTCGAGTTGCAGCTGGTCACTGGACACTCTAGGACCAAGGCCTCCTGCAGCTTTTGATGTCCCTGTAGCCACACAGAAAGTCAGTTCTTTGTTCTAGGTACAAGTGGGAGGATGTCCCACCCTATTAGTTTCCTCGCAGAGTTCAGAGAGCAGGTTCAGGTCTTGTCTGTTCTTCTACAGGCTATAAACGTATTCTGTTGAGCTGTGGGAGGGGTGCCACTCTTTTTGGTTTCAGTAGCAAATGGGTGGCGGTGCCTTCTGGACACTACAAACGTTTCTGCGCGCAAACGTTACCACTTTTTCAGCACATCCTCTTTGACTTCCTGCAAACTATCCCACAGTGTACTGTTCCAAAGGGAGATCCAAGATGGCACAGATCTTCTTCCCCTGATGGAAGCCTGTGTGCCAGTCAAGGGTGTGTTTAAAGGAATGAGCAGTCCCCTGCTCCTCATCTACACCAAACTGGTTCTGGGACCAGTTGCCCCTTCCACTTGGCTGGCACACAATCAGCTACAGAGGTCCTTATCGTCAGAGCACAGTTACTGGGCACTGGATGGCTGTGCCCCAATGTGCAGAGTCTAAAAACCTTCAACAAAAAACAGGGAGTGACACAAGGGGCATTTTCCCACAGAGGCCCCCTCTAGCTAAAAAGGTAAGGAACAAGTCAGCCATTCTCTTGGCAGTATGCATTGTATTAAGCCGAAAGAATGTGGAAAAGCCCTTTGTGTTGCTAGGGTCAGTTCCAGCCTCAACTCTTTGTGTCAAGTATACACTCTTGGGGAAGTTAGAATACCTGAAGAGAGTTGCCCTCAAATCTGGTCTTAGGGAGCCCTTTCTCATCTGCAGACCCCACCTGGGATACAGATAATGCTAGCCTGCCCATAGAGGCATCCTAGCAGGTGAATAATACCACTAAGGCCAAAAAGGCGAAGCTGCTCATTCTACCTCCTAGGCTGCTCTTCTGTCCACAAGTTAGGGCCAGCTCTGCCCAAAAGGCTAGCAACCAGCAGCGGGCACTGACACCTGTCAGTGTCAAGAACATTCTTTGACAGGCAGATGCCCCAATCTGGTAAATCTAACTTTTAGCAAATCTGCTGGAAAGAGTCCCCCACTTGCTGCTGAGGTCTCTTGTCCCTCTCAGGTTTCTCAGACTAGGGGTCTAAAACTCAGGTTGCAGACACCCTCAATCCTCCCTCATTTATGCCATCTCAGGGGCTGTAATGTGAGACTAAGCATGTGCCTGGCAGTCCAGAACTTCTATAGTGGATGCACCATCTGTTGCCTTGTTATCTAGGATTATGTTGTAGAAATACCTCGAAATACCTCATATATACAACAGCAGGTAATAAAAGGTCTAATGTGCACTTGTGTAGGATAAATATGCAAAAATAGCTGCACCACTCTGGAAGCTAGTTTCAAGCTGTCCTGTGTTTTGTCAATTGGAGTGTGTGTTGCTCTCAGCTATCTCTGCCCCCTACCTTTGGAACTTCACTGTCCAGCATACTGAGATCAGCACGCGGATTGACTTTATGGAGGCAGAAACACAGGCACAACATTAAGTAGGTCTTGAGAGGAGCAAGGGGCACTGGGAGGTGGTGGGTGGGGCTAGGTGGGAGGCAGAAAATAGCAGGCAGCATGAAGGAGTGCCAGGGAAATGCAAGGAGAAAGCAGTGAAAACAAGAGAAAAGCAAGGAGAAGACACAAAAAATGGGGCAAAAAGAAAGGAGAAAACAGTGGAAAGGAGGTAGATGCAAGGAGGAAGCATACAAAAAACAAGAGAAAAAGCAATAGGAAAGGAGTGAAAAGAAGGGAAAAGCAAGGAGAAGGCACACAAAAACGGGTGGAAAAGCAAGGAGAAGGCCCACAAAATACAGGAGGAAAGCAAAGAGAAGGCCCACAAAAACTTAGGGAAAAGCAAACAGAAAACAGTGAGAAAAAGGGAGAAGCAAGGAGAAGACATTCAATGGGGGGAAAAAAAGGAGAAGAAAGGAGCAAAAGTGATGCAGCAGCATGGGGAGAGCTGGGCCTGTACTTTAGTTTACCTGCTTCATATGTCCATGAGTTACCTTAATCTCATTGGTGTAGGAGGCTGGCAGTCTATGTAGTGTGCAAAACTAGGCACACTGGGCAGGGGCTCCAGGCAACCACATGTTGGTTTCCAGAGGTAAAAACTAGATCACCTAATGCTCTAATTTTTGAGGTGGCTTGGTCGAGCAGTTAGGCTAATCTTGGAGCAGTGCAAAGCATTTGTTGTACTCACAGTATCAATCATGCAACTCACACATTCGAAGGGATAACTGAAGACTAATTTATAAAAAATACTTCTGATTTTTATAAACATTTTAAGACAAGGATTCAAAATTGGTTAAGTACTTTTTGACATGTGGATGTTTGAAGTTTTAATAAATGCAGTCTTTCTGTGTGTAATTATGCACCATAGGAATCAATAGGAAGACACTTTTAAAAATTCATATAAAATTACACAGTTGCTCTACCAAGTTCCACTTTTGCAGGTTGGTCTAGGTATTCAGTGGGCACGCTGTGCCAGTTGGAGGAGTTTGGGCTGCTCCCGGTTCCAGCAGGAGCAGCGTTGAAAAGTCTCTTGTAGCTGGTGCAGGGCCACTGAGGGGGACCACTTGCAAAATGTCAGTTCTTGCAGAATTAAAGGTGGTACCTTGGGGTCGCCTTGTAGTTTTGAGGTTCAAAGGGTTGAGGGACCCTTGGGACACACCTGGTTCTTTGTTGCAGGGCACAGGGTGGCCCAGTGAAGAGTGAATTGGTGAGCCAAAGACTGTGCGCAAAGAAGCCCTTTGGATCTGGAGGTAAGTCTCTTTGAAGGTCACTTACAGGACAACTGGGGCACTCTGGCTGGAGGTCCAGGGTGTTCCTGAAGTCCCTTGACGAGGGCTTTCTCCTGGTCCTTTTTGAGCTCTGGACAAGCTGGTTTTCCTGGTGTCCAATGTCAGCTGACCATTACCAAGGGTATTGGTATGGTCCTGCCAGTAGAGGGTGCAGTACCATAAAACTTACCACAGTTACAGGGTTTGACCTTGTGGCTGTTGGTTTATTGTCACATCTGGCTGCAACTTCTGGTTTGGGAGATATTGGCCAGTCAGTGAAGTGACCTCACTGGGTTGTTGGTTCTTGGACTGTTGCAGAGTGGTACCTCCACTCTGGAGGGTATTCTTGGGCGACTGGTAAGGTCTGGAGGTCCCCCGGGTTTCTTAAGGTTGGTCCAGTGTCCAACTTTTCCGCAGCAGAGATTGTCAGGTCCTGGGTGCCGCAGGCAGGGTTTGGTGCCTTTTCTTGATGCAGCAGATCCACAATTCTCGTGCCTTGGTTCTTCTTTGTGCTGATCTTCTTTGTCTTCTTCAAATCTAGTTTCCTGGTATAGGGGTGCCATCTAAAGACTGAATTTAGTGGGTATTTTAGAGGGAACCTGCTAGAGTCCAATGGGAAACTTACCTTTGAGTGGCTACACTATACCCACTATAGTTACCACTTCCTGTGGGAAGGGTCACTTCCCTAAACCTAATTGGCTATTTTCCTTCCATCTCATGTGGAGGAAAATGAAATGGAGTGTCCACCTCGCAGGCAACACCTTAGGGGTCGTGCATGCCAGGTAGGGCCACTCCCTCTATCCTTTCTGTGTTTTCCCACCTTTGCTCCCGCCAAAGGTGTGGGGTTGCAAAGGGGAAGGCCATCTTTTGCTAGCAGCAGGTCTTGGGGGCCATTTTCAAGGGTGGTAAGCCATTTGAAGCTCACTGTCAGGGCAGGGCACATACCTGAGGAAGGGGGTGTTAGCTCCTCCACGCAGGAAGGGCATTGTTTTACAAACCAGAGAGACAGGGCTCTCCCTCAAGGTCTGTATATTGGCTGTCTGGAGGTGGCATGCTGGATAGAACCAGTAACCAACCATGCCAGTGAAGTTAGCTTTTGCCAGGGGCACCTCTAAGGTGACCCCTGGGTACATTTAGGGATAAATCCA
This sequence comes from Pleurodeles waltl, assembly GCF_031143425.1. Lineage (NCBI taxonomy): Eukaryota > Metazoa > Chordata > Amphibia > Caudata > Salamandridae > Pleurodeles > Pleurodeles waltl. The sequence continues at coordinate 999,810,868 of NC_090450.1, read as the reverse complement.
ATACTGGTACCAGTTTGGATTTATCATTCTGAGTTGTTTGATACCAAACAACCCAGGGTTCAGAGTGGCCATCATGTAGCTGGGAAACCCGTGTTGACCAGTGTCCAGCACATTTATGAAAAATGGCTGCTCTTTTCACACACTATGCCCCAGGTTTAGAAAGAACACAGTGGGGGCATATTGCTCATGCAGCTATGCCCTCACATATAATATGGAGCACCCTGTCTTAGGGCTGTAAGGCCTTCCAGAGTGATGTCTTACCCATAGTAAATGGAGTGTCTGGTGGACAGGGCACACAGGCAGTGTGCCATGTTGACTTTGTGTCTTAGGTTTGCACCAGGACACTCAGCCTGCAATGTCAGGTCTTAGTGCATTGGGATGCGTGGCCCTAGAGGGTAGCACAATCACTGCTGCTGTCCTCAGGGGCCTACCCATTGTATCCCATGCCCTGGGTACCTAGGTACCCACTTACTAGGAACTTATAGTGGTAGTTAAGGGTGTATCCAATTGTGCCAATGCATCACAACCATTTAGGGAAAGAGCTCTGGCCCAGAGAACCTGGTTAGCAGGGGCCCTGGGCACTGCAACTTCTAGGTTACATCAAACATCAAGCAAAAGGTTGGGGCTAACCATGTCAAAAAGGGGCCTTTTCTCACAACTGGCTAATTTCTAAGTACTTGTAACTTAGCTGTTAGTTAGGTTCAAAGTGAGAAAAAGAGTACAGTTTTGCAGAGTAATGGTATCAGGTACTATAAGGGCCAAGAGACATCTCAATGTCTGTGAAAGGCTGAATAAACACAAATAGACCTCTGCGGTTGGTGATTTTGCCTTCAGTAAATAACCTGCTTCACTGAATACAATGTTCCATTCTTTCTTAACCCCACTTGGAACTAATTCTGCTTGCGGTGAATGTGACATGTCAATGCCACATTTCCAAACTTCCAAAGGCTGGTGTACCTGGCGGGCTCAGAGTGGCACTAGCCTCTGAACAGCTGAATTTTTATTCGGATCTTGTGTGTACCCTGCATGCTTCAAGCACAGATTTTCAAACAATTTACAAATAACTACAAATATGTACGTGCCTATTTAACCTTCAATTTTTGCCTCTGTCTCTTCCTAGTTGCCTGTACCTGTTTAACAGGATGCTGCATGTTCTGGAATGGGGAAAAATTAAGGAATGGGTTGGAGCAGTTGGAGAGAACCTTCAAGTGTGAGTGGACGTTGCTAGATTCCTCTAAATTAATAAAGATACATTTGAACTTACCCACTGTGTACTGGAGCCTGTCTTACAAATTTGGCAACGAGGGAGGAAGCTTCAAGGTTGGAGAACTCATGCTGGACCTGAGTGCCTACAGGAGGAGAGCAGGCTGGTGTTTCTGAGTTGCCAATGTTGAAGACATTCCTTCTTATTGTGGCTGTGAGAGAAATAGGAGGAGAAAGGAATGTTGTGAACTCTTTCCCGATTTTCAATGTTATTGAAGTTGACAGTGAGTTGGAGCAGTCGGGGAGGAGCAATTGAGCTTCTCACACTCCACCTTATTAAACTGCTACTGCTCGCGCTCACCTCCTGCGCATTGGCTGAGGAGACCGGTATACTCATGTGCCACATTGCACACAGTAGCTACTGTAAGGAGACAGAGGGGGTCATTCCAACCCTGGCGGTCAATGACCGCCGGGTTGGAGGACCGCGGGAGCACCGCCGACAGGCCGGCGGTGCTCCCAAGGGCATTCTGACCGCGGCGGTAAAGCCGCGGTCGGACCGGCAACACTGGCGGTCTCCCGCCAGTGTACCGCCGCCCTTTGGAATCCTCCAAGGCGGCGCAGCTAGCTGCGCCGCCGAGGGGATTCCGACCCCCCCTACCGCCATCCAGTTCCCGGCGGTCCGCCCGCCGGGAACCGGATGGCGGTAGGGGGGGTCGCGGGGCCCCTGGGGGGCCCTGCAGTGCCCATGCCACTGGCATGGGCACTGCAGGGGCCCCCGTAAGAGGGCCCCTACAAGTATTTCACTGTCTGCTTGGCAGACAGTGAAATACGCGACGGGTGCAACAGCACCCGTCGCACCTTCCCACTCCGCCGGCTCGATTACGAGCCGGCATCCTCGTGGGAAGGGAGTTTTTTCCTGGGCTGGCGGGCGGTCTTTTGGCGACCGCCCGCCAGCCCAGGGAAAAACTTAGAATACCCTCTGCGGTCTTTCGACCGCGGAGCGGTATTTCGGAGGGGGGAAGTCTGGCGGGAGGCCTCCGCCGCCCGCCAGACTTGGAATGACCCCCAGAATCTGCTGATGTGTGGTGAAGCTAAGCAGAACGTCACACTACATCACCAAGCAGTGCACGCATGAGGTGTAGCAGCACGTTACGTTGAGAGCCATCTTAGGTCGGTCTGGTTCAATAAAAGCTCTTATTTTCTTCAGGATATCGGGTGATGCTCACACTGCGTCAAATGGTCATCAGTTCAGTTCAGTAGCGTGTCCAATGATATGCACACCGTCCTGTAAATTACATCTAATTTTAACACCTCTCACAGGAATCTTTCCTGAATCACGGTGATGTCACTCTTTAAACATTGACATAGTGCTGATCCTCATGATTTACACACCATATTAAAGAAACTTTTGAGGTGAGATATTGAAGAAAAAATATTAGTGTGCCCATCTCGGAAATTCGCACACCTTTGTGAAATGGATTATTATTTAACTACATATAAATAAGTATATTGTAAATAAATAAACAAGTATATTGATAACAAGTTGGGAGAGATTGCAAGTAAACATGAGTTCTCAAAATTGTGGCCTCACTCCTACTGTACTGTTTCTTTTGAGACCAGGGTAGCCTTTATTAAAATGGTCAGATTGGAAGGAATATTTTGTAAACTACATCTCATCACTAGAAGAAAATGATGAGGAATTCACATCGGCTAGAAAGAAAGAAATATTATTACATAGTCTTGGTCCTGAAGGGTTGCATACATACAATCAGATTGACAGGAAAGAAAGACAAGCTGACAGAACAGATGGGTTTAGAGATGCCTTGAAGGAACTTTTTGCTTATTACCAACCAACAGTTTGTGTGACTATCAATAGGTATGCATTCTTCCAAAGGAAACAAATGAAGAATGAAACTGTAGAAGACTATATAGCTGCACTCAAAACACTGGCAATCAACTGTAAATTTGGGACCTTACATGATGATCTCATTAGAGATCAATTGGCTATGCACTCTATTAATGCAAGTATTCAAGAAAAACTATGGGTTTGTGGTGATTCACCTTTAAGTAGGATCACTGCAATAGTAAGGAAAGCTGAAATGTCAAAATTGTGTGCTAAAGTAGCTCTAAAGATTAGTAGGGAAGAAAAGTCAGCATGTAAGGTAATTAATCCTAAAGAGGATGAAAAGAGTGTGGATAAGAAATATAATACACGTTCTGGATGGAAGAAATCAGTAAAAAGTAAACCAGAATTAGAAGACAAAAGACCAGTGTGTTTTAGGTGTGGTAAGAAGGGACACATAGCCAAAGACAAGAACTGTACTGCAATCACAACTAAATGTGCTCATTTTGGGATCCCGGGCCACTATGCACATGTTTGCAAGAAAAATATACAGTTAAATGTGTGTTAGATAAGGTAGAAAATGTAGGAAAAGAAAATGTAGGGGAAGAAAATGATTCCACTGGTGATTAAGTTTTACTGAGCATTGAAGATGCAGTTTTAGAAATAAATATTAGTTCCAAGAAAAAAACACAATGTGGTATAAGTATTAGTGGTGCACATATACACATGGATGGAGATTCGGGATCTCCATACATCAAAATATAACGTTCAGTGTGGGAAGGCAAATTTGCAGCAGTCTTGGGGGGCCAATTGAGTCTCACAGATCTACACCCAGACACTTTCTTGGGTGTGAAGAGCCCCATGGTAGGCTTTAAAGAAGTAGAACTTGAATTTAGGGACAGAAGAGCCAAAGGAAAATTCTATGTTGCTGAGCAGGGGCCCTCATTACTTGGGTGGATTGATCAGGGAGCTCTAGGTATTATATTTGATCCTCACAGTGGAGACCATGTCATGTTACTGAGTGATTCAACATTGAAGAAGAGGCCAATAAACAGCTTCCTAATGTATTTTCTAGTGATGTAGGAACATTAAAAGGATTTGTCCATAAAATTGTATTGAAGGAGGGGGCAAAAGCAGTTTGTCACAAAGTCAGAAACATACCCATGGGTATTAGAGAAAATGTCATGAAGGAACTAGAAGCCTTTGATGATAAAGGAATCTTAGAACCAGTGGAAAATGAAGAATGGTTGGCTCCTCGGGTATTAGCTCACAAACCTGTTGGACGATTACGATTATGCATAGACATTAGGGAATTGAATGAAAACATTGTTATTGACAAGTTCCCACTATTTATAATTGATTAACTTTTATCTCAATTGAAAGATACAAAATGATTTTCAACAATAGATATTATGTCAACCTCTCACCAGGTCCATCTACATACACTGAGCAGAAATCTTACAGCATTTATCACTCCATTTGGATATTCTACATTTGTTTGCATGCTGTTTGTACTTGCATCAGCAGTATTTTAGCACCTGATGAACAAACTTTTTAAAGGTATAAATAGACTGACATACTAGTAATGGGTCGAGACAGGAAGGAACATGATTATAAACTGAAGTTAGTTTTCGAAAAATGAGCTAACAAACTAACATGTAAAAAATGCAAATTTGCAGTAAATTCAGTGACATATCTAGGCCATGAAGTAGGTAATTTCACCAAAAAATACATTATTAACGCTATAAGCAGTTTACCAGCTCCAATGTCCAAGGATGATGTAAGAACCTTTTTAGGACTCACATAACTGTACTCTAAGTTTGTAGAAAACATTTCCATAAAAACATGCAGAATGAAACAATTTATAAAAAATTATGGAATAATTCAAGTGGGATGAGCAGTTGCAAATAGATTTTGAAAACATTAAATTAGATATATGTAATATGTAATGCTAGTCCCTTGCAAGTATTTGAAGCAGGAGCACACAGTATTGTAACCACTGATGCTAGTGAGAAAGGCCTTGGGGCAGTACTAACCCAAAAATCTAAATCAGAAGGAGAATGTACAGTAGCATATGCTTCCTGTTGGTGGTCACCTACTGAAGAAAAATTCTCCGTAATAGAGAGACAAATGTTAACAGCGATGTGGGCAATGGAAAATATAGACAGTATTTATGGGGTTCAAAATTTACACTCCAAATTGACCACAAGCCAGTGATGAAAATACTCACTTCTAAAGGCAATATTAGAGCAACACCATGCATAGCAAGAAAGACTCTGAGTTTGTTAGATTATGTGTACAATTTTGAATATTTACCAGGAGACATAAACAGGGTAGCATTCTATTTAATTCACTTGCATTTCCCAAATAGAAAGAGAATGGGATGACTACAGTGTGCCAATGAATGAGGATCGCAAAAATGCTATATTAAAGGATGAATGGGAATTGAAATACAAGGAAGATGAAAATATGCGTTTAATCAAACAAACCATTATTAGACATTGGACGAATAAAAACAAATTACAGGAAGAATGCAAGAAATTGTGGGAGATTAAAGAAGAATTATCTCTTAGTGAGGCAGGCTACATTTTCAGGGGAGACAGATTAGTACCTCTGAAAGGATTGAGACTGAGAATATTGGACATACATCATGAAGGTCATTTGGGTATAGTAAAACTAAAGAAAAGGGTGAAATCTATGTATTCCTCACCAGGGACCGATGTAGACATAGCAAGATTTGTAAAGTACTGTGAAGTATGTGCCAATTCTGACAAGGCTCAATCAATGCTTAGACCATCCTTGGGAGAAGGGAAATACTCCGAACATCCATGGAAAGAGGTGAGCACAGACACCCTGGGATCCATCTTAGTTAAATGAGGTGTACTGAAGTATATAATTGCAGTTATGGATCAATATTCTAAGTGGCCGGAAATTGAAGTGACAGAAGAAAGAAATGTTAATGCTATAATTGTGTTTCTAGAAAAACTATTTTTATGAGAAGGTATTCACAGGTATGTTTTAAGCAACAATGGACCACAATTTATTTCTGAGAAATACAAAATCTTTTTGAACGTGAATGGAATTATAGGAAAAAAAACTGTTTACCATCCTGATGGGGATGGCGTTGTAGGACGCTTTAACAAAGTGATAAGCAACTATCAATGCTAGCAAGGATTGGGTGAAGAAGTTGAACAGTACAGTCTGGGCATACAGAATGACTCCTTCAGGAATAGGATATAGTCCATTCAGAATTTTAAGAGGAAAAGAAGCACTTACAAAAGACAACCTAGTTTGGAAGGATAGGACAGTTTGCAGCAAATGGTCCCCTTCTGTAGTAAATAGAAATATGATGAAAATGTAAGAATTGTACAAAACATATTAAAGTTTAAAAAACGTGGAGTAAAAGATGTGCACTTAACACCAGGCGATAGGGTTAGAGTAAAGTTGGGTCACAAAACAAGAAAAGAATGTAGCAAACTTTCAGACCCAATACAAGTGGTAGATGTTTTTAAAAAATCAGCTTTGCTAAGTTATAGAAAAATATGGCATTTTAGCATGATGTCCAGGTGCAATAGGATTAATGATTGACAAATTAATGAAAGGAGAGAAAATGGTTGTGCCCATAAGATGGAATGGATGTGGGATAATGTAACTGTGGGGGAACAGAAACATCAACAGTGCATACTACTACATCTGCCTTGAGAGCAGAGATCCCAGGTTATTCAGGAAATACCTTCAATAACCCAGAGAATAATACCAATGAATTAAACGTAAATAGTGATACAACATGTGGGGGTAGGTTAATAAAATTCAATGATTTTGTGATGAGACATTAAAAGTGATACCTCACAATGGAGAATTTACATAAAAATGGTAATCATTTTTGTGTTAACTGACAAGGAGGACTCAGGGGTTGATTAAAAGCATAATTGACAAGTTACAATGTTCTGCTATTTAATTTTTCTAGGCAACAGTTAGTGAGAAGTAATTACTTGTTATTGTATCTGGCTTAAGTATTGAAAACATCATAAAGAGAGAGAGCTGTGGTATCCTAGTTACCTGTATCTAGGTAATAGGATGCTGCATGTTCTGAAATGGGGAGACTCAAAGAGTGGGTTGGAGCAGTTGGAGAGAACCTTGAAGTGTGAGCGGATTTTGCTGGCTTGCTCTTCATTAATAAAGATACACTTGAACTTACCAGCCTTGTACTGGAGTCTATCTTAAAGTCTCTAATATGAAACATTATTGACCTCCTAAAAGTCCTGTGTGTCTGTAACAGAACATTGTCAATGAGGCCTCTTATACGTCAGCTTCACGTTGTCATGGTAATGGGAAGCAGACTTTCATCCATGCCCTTCCAATGTCCTTCATACTCCCTAGGTATCTCGCAATTTAAAAACAATTTCCTCGGCTGAATGCCCTTGCACTGTATTCACATAGACGGAATTAATGGGTGAACACAACCTGGCAGACATGCAGCCCGAGGGGAGAAAGGAAGGGCATAAAAGTGTTTTACCAAAGTACAGAGATGATTCGTGTATTCAAAAAGAGTGATGTTGCGTCAAGGTCCACTGTGCCGCTTATGTGGGTGGATTTAGCATCTATGTAGGAATCCCTTGTTTTAGACCACAAAAGGCCAAGGTGACAGAGGACCTGATTACAATCTTGGCAGATGGGGTTACTCTTCCACAAAAGTGACAGATAGCCCGTCCGCCATATTATGATTCCAGTATGTCCTATGGAATTCTTAATACGGCAGACAGGCTATCCATCACGTTTGTGATGGAGCATTCCCCTCCGTCAAGATCTAAATCAGGCCCTGAGTGTTAAATAGAGATTTAAGTGCAGCTGTTGCAATCTACAAGCCAGGTCCTCCTCTCTGAACCAGGAGACAAGAAACACAACACCGGTTTTGGCTCGTTCACTGGGATGTAGGTTAATTACAGTTTCACAGTGAGTGCTTGGGCTGTCCAGATCTCAAAAATAGGTCACATGGAGAAGTTAAGACAACTGAGTGACCTTCGTAGGATGATGGATGTCTGAGGCCCAGGGGCCTTAGGGCTAGATGTATCAAAAGGTTTTGCCCACTCTGTGTCTATGGAAAAATGTTTTAGTACATATGGCCCTTAATGCTTAGTGCTGCTGGACATCTAGGCTGCATTTGTTTTTACAGATCACAAGATTACACTAAACAGATATCTGATATAGGTATCAAGGGTTTTACACTGTCTGTCCTGAGTAAAACTGTACATCAAAGTGGAAACACGGGGTATGCTTAGCATCTTACTTTTCAACTCCTAAGGATGTTTGATTTTGTGTTCTGCAGGACTCTGCACTTTTCCTGTCCCTCTATAACTTCTGTATACATTCACCAGTGCATTTGCTTCACCAACTAGGAACAAAGGGGAATATTTACAAGGCCCTGGCGCTGCCTTAGCACTGCCTTAGCGTCATTTTTGTGAGGCTAAGGTGGCACTAAGGTGGCTTTTTTTGCACCACATTTACAAAGTTGTGCAATGCATGCATTGTGCCACTTTGTGACCCTTTGCACCACATTATGCCTGTGCCAGGCATCATGTATGCAAGGGGACTTTCCCCTATTAGGAGGCTATGTAAAATGGCACAGTGACGTTTACCACATTTCACTGCACCATTTTTTCTGTCACACCCATTTCAATCAATGGGCCTCCCTGCACTTTGCTGCAAGAGCATCAAAGGTGTCGCCGCTAGTGCAGCAAAGCACCGCAATAGGGTCAAAACATTTGACACCATTGTCAAACGACCACCATGGTGTGACATATTGTAAATACGGTGCAGCCATGGTGCCGTTAGGAGGTGGTATGGGCACGTAAGAAAAAATTTATCTATACAGGCGACGTCCACCTCATTATTGCTGTATCTGTAATTAAGGCACAGATCCTCAGCTACCTCCCCTTTGCCTGACAGCTTCCAGGTACTCACTGGCCGGTGATAGACACTACTTGAAACTGGTCCCAGATAAAACAGAAGTTTTGCTCACCTTCCCTGAAACTAATGTGTCAGATCTTCATTTTCCCACATGTGTGCTCCTCCCACACAACCCAAACTGCTAAATCTGTCCATACGCGAGTGATAGAAATCAACTATGATCCTGAGGATCATTTGACCGGTATTTTGAAATTCTGTTTTGTTCACTTGAAAACTATGTTGCAGGCATTTTCTTTTGCAGTACTCCATTTCAAAATCCCAGTAGTCAAAGCTATCATTGAATCTAGACCGGACTTTAGCAATATTGTTTTACTAGAGTTGGTCCAGATTGAGCGGTGCATTTTAGCTGTGGCTTTAGAAAATCTAACTCAGTCACAAGAGCCTGGGGTGCTTTAAATTGGCTCTCAATTCATTTAAGACTTATTTTTAAAGCCACAACAATAGTTCACAATTCAATTAATTTACAGTAACCTGACCAATATTTGGCCCTTTAAAGAGACACCTGTTGAATTCACCTATTGAAGTTACATAAAAATTAAAAATTCTTCTAAGCATTTGACAACAAAGTGGTTACAGGAAGGAGTGGTCTTTACGTCCTTTTCACCACAGAAGAAGGTGCAAATATTTTGTCCAGCGCTTGACAGGTTTACTGGCCATTTAAAGGTACCAGCCTGCCAGGAAATCTCTTAGTTGCTCTTTACAAATAGCCACCCTGTGAGGACATCATAGCCTGCAGATATTGAGACCCTTACGGGAGATTTGCCATGCTTCAGCAATCCTGAATGATTGATTGACATTAAAAACAACGTGATGTAACAACAATCACCTTTCAGACCGTCATGTGGAAGCAAGAAGACCTGATTTCAAATCCTAGCTTCTTCACCTAACTCCATAGTCTGATCCTGGACAAACAGGTCAAGAACTCACTGACTGAATTCTCTCCACCCAAGGATTGTAAAATGAAGGAAATTCTGTAGAGATTTACCATTTCCTGCAGGTATGTATGGCTTTCCATTGCCACCCAATTCTAAATAAGGTAACTTTTTCCTTCAGTTCTCTTATCTTCCATGATTGGGAGCACTTGTAAACAGGAGTGACTCAAGTATAAAGCAATACATTAATGACTGCCTTCAATACAAGTCTTTTAATCATTCTTGAAAAACTGAAATCTCTTTTCCACAAGACACCGTCTTTCCTTGGTGGTGTACCTTTAAGAGTAAAGCCAACCTCCAGCATTATTTACCTACGATAGAAACAGACTCCAGGGATGTCTGGTTGCTGGCAGCAGGATCTCCTCCCTCTATGATCTGTTGGATACAGCAGCCTCACAAGTAGGAACAGCCTGGAGGCCCCCCTCCAAGGGCTCTATTGATTAGGTCGACTCATTGATCCAGCAGGTCTATGCAGCAGCATCTTGTAGATGCCTGATTGACTTCAGGCTTCACCCTCAGGGAGAAGCACCTCAACACTGAGCAGACTTTCTATTTCTCCTGAAAACATTTTCATCGTGACCCACATCCTTTCCACTGCGGAGAAACAAGCATTGGTAAAACCATTCATGTTTGCTTTTATATATTGAAAAGATGTGTATAAGCTCTCGTAATACACAGAAGTGGTAACATATTGATGGCAGTAACGCATCTTATGTTCCACCCGCATGGAATCTTGTGCCCCTTTTCCTCATGCTGTTTCTCAGTTTTATGTTAATTAAATCTACGTGAAAACCATTCACTTTCCAAAACCCATAAGGATTGACACCACCACTGGAGTACTGTGAACAAAGTGAGGAGTTTACAGTAGGAAGGCTAATTGTGAAATGTCAGTCCTTAGTGTAAGGAGAGCACAGGGTGTAAAAGGATGGAGACACCTTTTGGACAAACAGAATAGGGCACAGCCAGTAGCAGCAGTGCCTTCCCGCCATCAGTTGTGCATGCAAGATTCCTTTGCACACAAAGCATGTACAACACAAATAAAATCAGTGCATGCCTGCAACATGTATTGCAGAAAAATCACAAATCATACCACCATTGCTAAATTCCTTTGTGCACTGTAGGAAACTGGGTTACTGGATAAGGGGGGTGGGAAGCCCTGCTGAAGCAGCAACCGCAGTCTCTGTCAGGGTGAAACACAAGCAAACCCCACATTAACCCGTGTTTAACCCTCTGGCAGCACTTCAAACAGTAAAAAGTGAAAACACAACACAAGAAAAATCCCACACCAATCTAATAAAATAGAGTCACATTTAATAAATTAATTGAGAGCAAAAAGATAAAAATTCAATCAATAGAACCGAAGACATGCAATTTTAAAGTTTAAAGTAAATATTGTGCCTAGCAGCACAACGTGGCAACTGTGGTTATCTGGTCACACCAAACTGGGATAAAGCCACAAGTTCAGGCCTACCATGAGGGGGTGTGGACCAGATACATGGATCAAGTTGGGACAGCTGAACAATGTACCTTAAATCCTGGTTTGCAGAGCATTACGAGATCCCCCATAGAGGATGTGTCGCACAACGGTGGTTCAGAAGAGCTGCAGGGCTGTGATGCAGTGTCCTGCATTGTCGTTGAGAATGCCGTCCATGATGGGCTTGTGATGCGAAGTCCTGTGTCTAGGATGTATTGCTTAGCTGCAGTTTGAACGAGCTATGTGGTTGCGATGCAGAGTCTAGCGTTGGAGGTGTGTCTTACTGCGGTGGTCCCAATGCTGTTGCAAAGGGGTGCATTAAGCTGCCTCTGTTCTGTGTGACAGAACCACAGTTGAGCAGACAGAGTACCTCCAGGGCCAATTCTAAGGATCTAGTACTGGGGTGGTACAACTTGGGGAGTAGAACTCACAGGAGACAGAGTCTAGGTGCTTGGTTCTAGATAGTTGGAGCCTTTTATATCCCTGGGGCTCTGATCAGGAGGCAAGGCACTAGCTCTTGGAGTCACTCTGGTGGTCCCGGGTTCAAGATGCAGGTCCAGCCCTTGCACTCAGGCAGTAGGGCAGCATGCAGCATAGCAGAAGGCCAGCAGGGCAACTGTGCAGCAGTTCTTCCTGCAGAGAATTACATCAATCCTTCTGAGTCTTCCACAGGTCCAGACGTGTACAGAAGAGTTTGGTCTTCCGGTATTTATATCTGGGGCCCACTTTGAAGTAGGAGAAGTTTCTGGAGGTTTCCATCTCAGAACTGTCTGGAATTTCCTGCCTCACTGCTCTAGCCTCAGCTTGCTGGGGTCATAAAAGACTAGTGTCAAACCCTTTATGAGTGTGCCCAGCCAGAGCCTTTGTAATGTGTGAGTGTGATCAGTGACAGCATCTCTTTCTCATCATCTCAGAGAAGGTCCTTCCTGCCAACACCTGTTGCCCTTTGTCTTGCTGTTTGGAGGGTGATACATGGAGATGAATGTCAGTTACACCTAATCATGAGACCTAGGATACAGGCTGCAGGTACCAAATGGTTTGGACAAGAAAATGCCAAACTTTCTAAAAGCATAATTTTCAAAATTGTGACTTAAAATCTGACTTTACCATTAAAAAGAGTTTTAAATTAAATTGTATTAGACACCAAACTCCTGATTCCTACCTATTCCCAAATGAAAGTTATCATTTATTAAATGCAATAAGTTAACCCAATATTATCCTATGGGAGAGGTAGGCATTACAGCAGTGAAAAATGAATTTGGCAGTTTTTCACTACCAGGATAAGTAAAATTTTAAAGTACATGTCTGTGTTTAGCTTTTTAAATACACTGCACTCAGCCCTCTGGGCTGTTTATGGATGACTTACATGTAATATAAATGGCAGTTTGGGCCAGGCAAGGGGTTTATCTTTCCAGGTCGAAATGTCGGTTTAAAACTGCACACACAGGCTGCAATGGCAGTAGGACTACTTGAGTTTGTGGCACGAGTGCTGCAGGCCCATTAGTAACATTTAATTTACAGGCCCTCACTACATGTAGTACTATTTTGTTAGAGACGTACAGGTAAGTTAAATATGCAAATTGAGTGTAATTCCAATGTTTCCATATTAAAGGGAGCAAGCACAAGGGGTTTAGCACTTGGTAGACGTGGTAAGGTGCTGTAGTGAAATTTGTGTTTTTGACCACTGACTTTGTGTTGCACCACTTTGCATCTGGATTAGTTGTCCAGTGTTCACCAGTTGCAGACTAAATTTTGTATTCAGTTTAGCTGCCTATTGATTTTATTGTAGTGTTAGACATTGCCATGTTAAAGCCGTCCATATTTTTCCACATTGTAAACTGTGCATGTTTTCGTGTTCTTTCTCACCAAGGGCTTTGGTTGATAAGGATGTACTCAGACAGCAGGGAACCGCTTTGTTTTGATTTAGCATCTTGGGACTGTGGCCAAATCCCAATGTGTTATTTTCAAAGCAGACCTAAACTAGCCAGCATTTTTGAATATTTCTTTTTTATTGAAGAGGTTTTTCCAGAAAGCCCTTCTCCGGTTCTTTAAGATATAAAAAGATGGCCTGCTCAGTAGCGGTGAATTCCGAGACATCAGTCAGGATTAGACGTCAAATGCCTGACACCTGTCCCGTGAGGGTGGAGATCTCCTTCTTGCAGTTGAACAGGGTTATCTTATTGCTGGCATGAGAAAGATGAAGCATCTGACAGGCCCTACGGTGATGAACTTTTAGTTGCTTATTTGCATTGCATGATATAATCATAACTACATATATTTGCTGTATACATTACAGTTGAGAATCATTTTGGTATATTTTTCTTTCATTGCTGTGACTATTTTTATACGTGTGCTTTCAACCTGTTAACCTCCTTTTTAGGAACATCGTGGTGAAATAATAATAAATGTCTTCTTTGAACTCAGAAGTGCATTCCAGAGATTTTTGTCAGCTTGGTCATTAGTGAAAGCAAAACAGGTGCTCAGAGACACAAAAGCCAGCACAAACGGATTCAGAAAACAGTAGTTGAATGTACAAAGTCTAGGAATTACCCTGCAGAGGGTCAAGTACAACACTCCCCAAAAAAGTACAGTGTTGAAAACAGCAGTAGTGCGAGTTTCTTACAGGCGTGCATAAACAGGACAGGTACAACAACAGCATCAGCCTTGCAAGTGTGCATTACACACACATAAAAACAGATACCCTAAAGGCATTGAAAGTGCAAGCAGTGAGTGCACACACACACATACACACACACCCACACACACACACACGTAGACATGCATACACACATGCACTGACAAACAGAAACATGCAATTGGTAAACTGGTGTGTGTGAAGTCACAGAAGGGGGGCACCAGCTTCTCTGTGCGGTAGCTAGCTCATCTGTACGGTAGTCAACCCCTTTGTGTGTGGCAGACTCAAACTCTCTACATTCATAGGAACACCAGGCTTTGGCACAGTTCCCAAGAGGGAGCTGCAGGAGCAGGGATGGATCATCCAGGCAGGCATCAAAAAGGTCAGTCTGAGCCGTGGGAGCAATGCAGAAGTGATAAATGCTGCGGCATGGGCTCTTGTAGAGATCTATGGTGCTCAGGATTTGAAGCATCTGCAGCAGTGCTTAATTATTGCCAGGGCTTACCATTGCTCGGCACAGCACTTATTTTTAAACATCAGCGCATGTTTATGAGAGCACAGCACATCACGGCATTATCAGCCCATGCTTTGAGCTCAGCAGGAGTGTTCAGCAATTCAAAACATTAAAAATGACAAATCTGGGGTTTCCCGGCCATCCCTATAGCTTGAGGTGACCTGTAAGATTTCAAATTGTCAGTTTTTCAAGTGCTATGGTTACTAATTAATGCTGGCACTGCCATTCGGCAGTATTGGCAGGAGCTGTGGATGATGCAGGCTGCAGTGAAATACTTTGGTCCCTGGCACTTAAATTTTTACAAATCAAACCCTGATCTGCTGTAAGTCCTAGGAGTCTAGCAGAAGTGGTGTGTTCAAGTAGCAGTGGCATGTCAGATGCTGCTCAGGAGTCTTCAAGCTCCAGGCAGAGTCCTGTTAGACTGAGCCTTCGTTAGGAACATGATGTTCCTCAGTACCCATCGGATGGATCACAAGGGTTTTTAGCTACCTCTAAGGTGATGATGCTTCAATGAAAGACATAGGCAGCGGAAGTCAACCTAGCACTTGTGTGCTTTTATGACAGGAGCCCAGAGCTCAGGGGGAAAACAGACAGTGGACAGGGAAAGGTGGGAAAGAGAATGGAGTGCCATTGGGAAAGGCCAAGAAATGCTGACAGGTGTAAGGAAGAAGCATTGTGGATGTGAGGGTGGCAGAAGTGCTCATCACTACGCATGGTGCAACAAGAAGCACTGTCATGGCAGGATTACTTTTCACAAGAGTAGCTTTCACTGGAGCACAAAAGTGATGTAAATGCAGCGAAGAAACATTAGCCAGATTAATAAAGTGATCAGTGCTCAGTAATTGGTATCTTCAAAAACCTTTGTGGCTGAAGAAAACATTTCTCAGCCTCCAATCTCTTTTTCCTCGGCTGTAGCCCTTTGGAGGCCCTGCATTCATGTCAGTTACTGAAAATACAAAAGAGGGACTAATGCATGTGGTAGAGACAGGGTAGACTTTAGGGTGGTACGTCCGGGCAGCCACACCTGATGCTGAGCTTGGGGGATGCTGGGTTTAGAAATAATTTATGGGCTTAAAAGCACCCGCTGCAGAGTTCCTTGTGTATCCAGCAGTTTTCAGACAACAATAAAAAATGTCAAGATAATTCTGAGAGGTCATTTCTGCCTAGTGACAGTTTTGAAGCATCATAAAGTAGTGCAGAGGGTTAATATACCTGCTGCAAAAAACCTGTACCATGCGGATAACAGAACCATATTTTATGTGCATAGTTCAGTAGGTTACTGCTTTTGTCACAGAGATCCTTTTGCTACTTGCAGTTTCAGTTGCAATCCTAATATCAGTGCCTGAATACCCTCCAGGGTGATAATGTGTTCTACAAATCTGCATTACATAACAAAATTGCACTGTGACTGATGAACTTTCATGAAAGAGCTGCATGCAAACTGCATGTCATATGTTAGAATATTATATTTTTCCCGGTCTTACATTATCCTAATGTTACTAAAAATGGTTCATTTAGAAAAAAAATTAAGTGTGGGCAACAAATTCCGCTCCGCAGGCGGAGTTCCTGGAATTTTGCCCACTCAACACTCTGTTTGGAGTGCGGAATTCCTGAAAAATCCCACAAACCAGTGTGTGGTGGAGTCTTTTCTCGCATCTGGCTCACCAACTTTAAGTTAGGGAGTGATAAAATCGAGCACTAGATTGCTTCCCAGCAAGATTTCTCAACAATTGCGTTTGTGGTAGGTCGCTACAATTCGTACTCCGAAAACTGTGTTGCCTAGAGAATCTACTCAAGCAGCAGGGAGAAGCAGCACCTTCTTGGTTGCTGTGTGGTGCCCTTCACGCTGATTTTACAGCGCTGAACAAGCTCTTGGTGCTAAAAATCAGCATGAGGGTCACGATGTGCCGAATCCCATTGCTTGCTGAATTCCACAGAATCTCGCAGAGTTTTTATGGAACTAAACGGAATTCCATGGACTAAAACTCCATGCAGTCAACTCACCCCTAATATAAACATATTTTTATTAGTAAAGCCGACCACAACCAATGTGGCATGTTTTCAATTCTAACTTTGTGCTTCTCTAGACCAAATACACTTAAAATATCTGCCTACCAGTATGGGTGACGTGATTCCTACACCAAGTAATCCTCATTGTCTCATGCAAAATTTCCTACAGACTGATCTACACATGTATGAATCATTGTCTCTATATAATGTGTGTGTTATGTAAAGTGATGTGACACCCTACACTGGTATGAGTAGCACTATGAAAGAAATTAAATGAATGTGATAGAGGTGCTATGGAAAGATTAGGGGCCCTGAGGGATCCGTGAAGAAGGAGGTCACTTGGAGAGCCAAACAATAAATGGTTGCACTGGGCCACCAGTGCTAAAGCTGGGCCTGGGTAGAGGAGGGTCTGTGTGGGGGAAAGGGAGTTAAAGCATTGATGGTCAAATGGAGGGCAGTAGGGAGGAGTGAAAGGGTTTGAAGGAAAAGTGAAATATATTTGAGGTTAAGGATGCATCTGCTGCGTGCACATGACTCCTGCCCGGTGCAGTCAGGACTGTGAAATGCACGTCAGTTAGAAGGCAAATGCCATCACACAGACACAAGGCCAACTATGCTGACCAGACAGTGAGAATCAGATGACAAATCAGCTAGAAGCTTTCGTCATGCTGGCTGGAACTGCCCAGAATGGTAAAACAGGGTCACCTTTTCACAATATTTTCTGGCTGGGTAAAGAACAGAAAGGAAAATTGGTGAAAACCAAATCTGAAGATAAAACATATCTCTCTCCAGCAGGAACATTAAACAGCTCAATGTTTGCGCTATTTTTTGTGTTTGCGTTTCGTGGGAAAATAAAGGATTTCTGCATGGACCAAGCAAGATGTCAAAAAGTGCACGAAATGCATGGACCATGTGCCTGTGAGTGAGGATTTAATCGTAAACACTCTGAGCGAACCCTTCAATTGCACCAATGAATGCTCAACGACCTGGAAACCAGGTGTGCTGACATAACGCACCTATCAGGGGGTTTCTTGAGGGGACTGAAACAGGAGCAATAACTGCTTTCACTCTTTGGTTGCTTTGAGTGGGGTTTTCAGAGGGGCCTCTGCCCCTTCATCGTTTACATTATGCATCGCAAAATTTTTATTACGCTGGAGTAATCGCAGTAACTTTAGTAATTACGCATTAGTCTTGTGATGAGAAATTACTGAAATTAAGCAATTACGCCAGCTTGAGTAATTAAGAGTAATTTGGGGCAAAAATCCTACCACAAGAGCACGGAAACAAGGAAATAAGAGGGACCACCCAGCTGCTGTTTCTGTCCTGTAGCATTTGGTACTCTTTTCTTAGCGCAAAATGCACCACGAGCTGTCTACAAGGCATCCCAACTTTATGCAATGACCTAAATAGACAACCTCCGCGCGCATCCGAGAGGCCGTCCATCTTGAAAAGTCTGCATGATGTGGATGCTCACCTTGAGCCAAGCCTCCTTCTCCAACCCCACTACTGTTTGAATTCCATTCCAGGGGAAGAGCCTTCAGTCTCTAGTTTACTCTGCCTTTAAACAACTTATCTCAGAGTTTGATGTTCCTTATTATTTCATTCTACGACTCTCAGCGAGTTCATTACTTTTCGTTTTGTTATATCAGTGCGATGAGAATCAAATATCACTAATGTCGTTTCAACTCTACATACGATTTTCGTGTAAAGATACTAGCAGGGGAAAATGGGCATTTGCATTATTTTTCCCTTAATTTAAATTCTGTCCCTCTAATTGCATACATCTGTCCCATCTATACAGGTTAACATAATTGTAAAATCAACACGAGTTGTTTACTTTTATTTTAGAAGTTGTTTTTAGATTCTGTTCTGCCGTTTTCTGTTGCTACTTTGGGGTTATGTCTGTTTTTGTTCATCATTTTATGAACAAACATATTCTAAAGATCCACAATATTCTATGGTTCCAAACTTGAGACTGTGCAGTGTGGCCCAGGTCTCATCCCCCCTTTCTGATGGAACCCCGAGCCCGGGGATGGAGAGAGATGCGCATTGTGCTTGGGGTCTGTCTAGTGTTGCCGCAGAGATGTTACAGCACGGACGTCCGTGTTGATTTCCGATCACGTAACGCAGTCAAATAGATCTGCGTCCATCTGTGTCAATGTCCCTGGTGGTGGAAATTTAACTTCTCTGCCATTTTGCAGCCACCTAATAAACGTCTTCACTCGGCGCAGTATTGGGATTTTGCATAGGCCTAGATTGCAGCGATAAAGAACCCTTGTGACAGCCAATAGATTTCTTTAAAGTACTATCGATTGGCCGACGGCTGCATAGCTCTTAGACTACGATGAATATTCCAATTATATCCAGTACGTTATTTCATGTGGTGCTCAGTGGGCAGTAAAGATGCAGCCGGTGTGTTTCAAAGACCATCTCTTACTTCTGAACCTAAAATGCCGGCTCCAGAGTCTCTGAATTGCATCAATGTGGAGAATGTGCCGACTGATTTTGGAAGAAAGGTCTGAGTGGGAAGAGGAGAGTGTACCAGGATGCTTTGTGGCTGCCAAGAAGGAGCGGCAATTAAAGGTTGTGCATAATAATGTTGCTGGTCGTGTAGTGAAAATTATGTTGTGTTGCTAACTATTTGTATCAAGGAGAGGTCTGTAGTGTCTTGTGTGCCCAAATTCCCTGTATCTTTTTGCTGGTGCCTGGAATCCTGAGAGTGAATGTGATGAGAGAGAGAGTGTGAGAGAGAGAGAGGGGGGGAGTATGTGTGTATGAGTGTGTGTGTGAGAGAGAGAGAGAATGAAAGAGTGTGTGTGTATGTGTGTGTGTGTGGGTGTGTGTGTGTGTGTGAGAGAGAGAGAGAGAGCGGGAGAGTATGTATGTGTGTGTGTGAGAGAAAGAGAAAGAGAGTGTGTGTATGTGTGTGTGTGAGCGAGAGGGAGAGAAAGAGAGTGTGTATGTGTGTGTGTGTGTGTGTGTGAGAGAAAGAAAGAGAGTGTGTGTGTATGTGTGTGTGAGAGAGAGAGAGAGGGAGAGAAAGAGAGTGTGTGTGTAAGTGTGTGAGAGAGAGCGAGAGAGAGAGGGAGAGTATGTGTGTGTGAGAGAAAGAGAGTGTGTGTGTATGTGTGTGAGAGAGAGAGGGAGAGAAAGAGAGTGTGTGTGTAAGTGTGTGAGAGAGAGCGAGAGAGAGAGGGAGAGTATGTGTGTATGTGTGTGTGTGTGAGAGAGAAAGAGAGTGTGTGTGTATGTGTGTGAGAGAGAGAGGGAGAGAAATAGAGTGTGTGTGTAAGTGTGTGAGAGAGAGCGAGAGAGAGAGGGAGAGTATGTGTGTATGTGTGTGTGTGTGAGAGAGAGAAAGAGAGTGTGTGTGTATGTGTGTGAGAGAGAGAGGGAGAGAAAGAGAGTGTGTGTGTGTGTGTGAGAGAGAGAGAGAGAGAGAGAGAGAGAGAGAGAGAAAGAGAGAGAGAGAGGAGGAAGCTACCATCCCCAAACTGACTGTCTCCTGTCTCAGGCTTGATGACCGTTCCTCTAGACTTCCCATTGACCTAAAAACCATATCATTTTTACCAAAGCAGGGACAGGGTGCCCACCCCACAGATACATTCGCCTTTTCAGTGACTGTGAGAGTTCACAACTGCTTTGTCTTCGATGGGTCAGGCAGAGTCAGTCACGTCTCTAGTGTAGGAGACTCTGGCCAAGGCCTTCAGAAGCAGCACCCTACCTGTACGTTTCGGGGTCCCTGTGGGACTGTCCCTCCCTGCCACAGTCAGTTCAAAGGAGCTTTTGTGGACTCATTCCCAAGAGATTCGTTTCTCAGATGAGAATGCCACATGAGATGTGATGGATCTGAAGAGGGACAGATCCATGGCTGTGTAGTGCAGAGATAACATTTAGGCCCAGATTTAGGAGCCCCTATCATCACCTTGTGCCCCATTTGCATAATTTTTTAAAGCCAATGTGGCCCAACGAGGCCAAAATCGCAACACCAGATTTACAAAGTGGTGAAATGCATACATTGCGCCACTTTGTAACCCCTTGTGCCACATTATGCCTGCGCCAGACATCATGTATGCAAGGGCTGCATTCCCCCATGGGGGGGGGGGCTGAAAAATGGCGCAAAGAAATCTAAATATTTTCTTTGCCCCATTTTTTGTGTGATTTTCAACACCTGCACAGAGCAGACGTTAAAAAGAGGCACACCAATATTTATAATGGGCCTCAAGGTGCTTTTCAGGATTAGCGCCAACATTTTTGACGCTAATCCTCCAAAGCGCCAAACTAACATAAACATTTTTGACACTTTTTCCCTAACTACTGCCATGGTGCACCATATTTTAGATACAGCACACATGGTGGCATTAGGGGGCGCTAATGGGCGCAAGATAAGTGGGGCTGCATTGGATGCAGCACCGCTTTTCTTAAATCTGCCCCTTAGTTTTAGAAGTGATTGAAGTGGAGGTTACCAAAGGTTCAGCAAATACTTTCTTTCATCTGAGCCTATTTTTTTTCACTCAGTCCTCTGTGTTCACCTTTGGCTCTTTGATCACAACTTGTGATGCATGTGTGATCCTCAGCGTTAGTGTCTGTTTCTGTATATCTATGACAGTTTGTGTCGGTGTGTGAGAGGGAGAGATGAAATCAGCATCAGAGAGAGTAGAGGATGTATGCGTTTGAGAGCATCTGTGACAGATCAAAAGATAAATGTGTGTGTGACCAGTGGTTGTGATCATTGTGTGAATTTGATCAGAATGTGTGTGACCTGAGCTTATGTTCACATTCAGAATGTGTGCTTCTGTGTAATCAGACTATGCGTCCGTGGGGTTGAAGTTTGTGTGCGCTTGTGTGTGTTTGTTGATGTGTAAGAGAGATCAGAATGAGCGTGTGTCTGAGAATTTCTGAGAGAGATCAAAATATGTATTTATTAAGGGTGTGGGTCCATGTGTTCAGACGTATTACAGTTAAAGTATGTGTGTGGTTTTGTGGGATACTGTGTGTCTGATCAGATTTTGTGTGTGTATATTTTCAGAAAGTGTGTGTATGCGTGTGTGTAATCAGATTTAATGTGTGTAGCCATCAGTGTGTGATCACCAGTGGTGGTGCGGGGGGAGGGCTCGATCACCAGGGGGCCCCCTCAACACAGTACACTGTGCATGGGCAGCAGGCCCCTGAGTGGACCAGAGGGGGGTGCGCTCCAGGTACTTTGCAGGGGGGGGCACAAGTTTTGTTACGCCACTGGTCACAATATGTGTGTTCACAGAAAGTGGTGTTTGGATGTAGTCAGAGTACGTGTGTCAGTGAGTGTGAGATGAGTGTGTGTGTGTGTTGGGTGTGTTTGTGATTAGTGTGTGTTTGATCAAAGTTTGCGTGTGTGTGTGGTCATCACGTGTGCATGTTTGGATTTAATCAGAGCATGTGTGTCGGTGTGTGTGTGTGTGTGATTAGTGTGTTTGTAATCAGTTTTTGTGTGTGTGTGTGGTCATCACGTGTGTGTGTTCAGAGAGAGTGTATGTTTGGATTTAATCAGAGTGTGTGTGTGTGTGTGTGCGCACGTGGCGTCACATCGCTCTCCTGGGACCACCTTCCTTCATTATTAGTTGGGAGTCAGTGTAGGCTTGAGCTGGGGTGGAGATTTGGGCTCTCGGTGCAGTGTTTGCTGCATGAATAAAAGGTACCTTTTAAAACTGTAACGGAAACTGCCTGTTTCTGTCTGCAGAGTCCTATGAGATGCATCCTTGCTTGAGGGCTGTACTGATGACGTGCACGGGATCACAGATACATGAGGCAGTAACACAGTGGAAGATGCCTAATGTTTTACAGTTAAGAGAATCCATGTATGTAAATTAGTACCTTTGTAGTTCTCTGTGCACTCTGACATACCTTTCCAAAGTAGTGGCAAAACGTAAAAAATTGAAATAAAATGGGAATATTTATATACAATGAATACTTAGGAAAAGGAATGGGTCCTCTTTGCACTTTTACTGAAAGAGAATTTTATGTTTCAGGGCTGATTTCACAAAGGCACCTAAGAGTATTTAAAAGAGTACTCGTACAGTCCTACTTCTCCTACTTGTTATTTATACATCTGATGTTTAGAGGTCAGACATCAACAATTTCAACCCATCCCCAGCCATACTCATCCACCATTACAGCCCTGGTGCCCCGTGAAACAATCCCCTGTGGACACCCCCAGGAAATCCTGGCACATCATCACCAGCAGGCAGAATCTGCAGCAACCATGCGATGTGTTCACTCAGGATCCCCAGCAGATACCTGTTCTCACTTCATCTCCACCAAAGGATTGACCCCATCTGCACAACCTTGACTCTGACACTCAACAACTCCATCAGCAGAGGCACTTTCCCAGAGGCATAGAAGCATGCTGTTAAATTCCCTCTTCTGGTGAAACCCACAGCAGATCCGATCTAGTTGGATAACAGCCAGACGATTTCCTTGCTGCCCAATCCTGCCAAATTTTCTCAGAAAGTCATCAACAAATGACTGAACAACCACCACCTCTTCGACCCCATCCATCTTTAGCTCTTGAATTCTGCAAGACACTGAAGACCTGGGTCTTCATGTAGTTCTGACCCTGAGTCAGCCCATACGCCTCTAGCTTCAGCACCAGGATGGTGTTTACACAGAACATCAGAGCCAAAAATATTGTGGGACAAAGTATTGTGTCAAGAATATTGAAGATAAAATATTATGAAGGTAAGTTTCTATATGTAAGTAACATTTGCTATATAAAACACCATATATGTGTACCTTGATGATATATATATCTTCAAGATACGTAGATGTGAAGTTGAGATTAGTAAATCTATACTTTCCTATTTGCACTTACCTTCTCAATAGTTTGGCCCTCAGTATTTTTGACACAATATTCTGTCCACACAATATTTGTGTTTCTGATATTCCGTTAGTAATCCCACCAGGATTTCTTCAGGCGTGAGTTGTGCATTATTATACAAATACATATAACCTAACAAAACATCTAGACCCAGGCCCAACTACAGACTGCTGCCATTGCCAGCACCAGTGGCTTCTGACTGATAAAGAACTGAGGAGACATCGCAGGTCTAATCCTACTCGACCTATCATCCACCTTTGACACCATCTTCCACCCCATTCTCATTCAGCGCTTCCTCAAAGCTGGCATACAAAGGCCCACTCTGCTGCATCTGTTCCATATTCACTGAATCCACCCAGTTGATCAGCCTGGCCTCTTACACCACAATAGCCGCCAACCTCATGTACGCAATCCCCAAGGATCATATCTCAGTATATTATTCCATGTGGAATCTACGTTCAGCCGACCTCCTGCTCGCTCACATACCCCACATCTGCAGAGCCAGAGCTAGCAGATGCACCTTCTCATACCTCACACCTAAGGAATGAATAACCTACCCCCGCACATAGGAGCCACCTTTTCAGTCCTTGAATTCCACAAGAAAATGAAGACATGACACTCTACCTAGACGTAAAGCTCGGCCAGATTAGCGCCTGGACACCCTCAATGAGAGATTGATACTTTCCAAATAGTTATAGCATCATGTGTCATAACAGATCTGCATTCATCCACAAACAACACCTTCTTTTGAGGTGAAAACTATAGGTCGAGAAAGAGAGCTGACAGGGAGGGGTGTTGTGTGAAGAATCAGATTTTCTACTCCACAAAGTCCAATTTATTTCTCTTTGTTTGGCACACTATATTTTATCACATTAAAATAACAGTGCAGGGTGTGGGTGGGACCCTTACAACTCTTTCTGCCACCACCTTTGTTATTAGGGAGCGTCTGTTAATAATGGAGGTTGTTCCAGTAGAAGTGGGAACTTTACTTTGAGTAAAGACACACCTTTGGAGGTTTCCTTTTAAATTCCTTTTTAATGAAAACCTACAAAGAAGAGTCTATTGTTTGGAGCTTGTGTGTTAGAAGCTTTAACAGTGAGAGATCTAAAAAGTGCCTGTGGCGCATGCAGACTGGGCACAGTGCGTAGCAGAGCCTGTTCTTGGAACAGACAATGGTCACCCTTTATTTACTTCCTATGTCCCAGAAACTACAGGGCATGGCCTTTGGACGTTCCCTATTCCTCAGGGCATCGTGCATTATCTTGGCCTAACCCTCTGCCCACTTTCTTTGCTGCAGTAGGCTACGCCCTGTACCCAAGCCCTATGCTGCAAAGCTCCCATGGCATATATTCAGCAGTGTTGAGAGCAAATGGTTCCTTGAGAACACATTTCCTGCCCACATTCCCACCAGAAACACTTATGAATATGGGCTTCAGTTATACCCCGTAGGTTCTGTGCACAGTGCGTAGCCCTCAACAACATCCTCCGACCTGCACCCCTGCCTTTACGTCTCACTTAGTATTGCCTGTGCTGAGTCCAGTAGCTACTAGCCACTTAGATCTGGTGACATATTCTGTCCAGTATCTCAGAGTGCCCACTGTGCGAGGGGGCGGGGTTTGGCTATCCGTGGTGGCCACTAACACTCCCCACAGTAGTGCTGGGCGTGGAGAACAGTTTTGAAGTTCTGACCTTCCAAAATTCCCCTTCGAGAACTGCAATGGCATCTTGAGGGATTCCAACATAACTTTTCCATTGAACTAAAAATGCATTTCAATTGCCCCCAAAAATGCAAGACCAAATGGAGGTGGCCTGATTTTCTTTCACTTTGGAAATGTTTGCACTGATTGTGTGATACAGGACTAAAGTTCAAAAACAAGCAATCCAAAACAAGGCGAGTGGGCCTCAAGGCTGGAAGACGCAGTATGTGGAAATGAAGTTCCAGCTCAAAGAATTTATAAAGTCCATTACCAGTTTTTGTTTTCCTTAGAGGAAACTGAAAAGACAGAAGGCCAACCTTCTTCATCCACACTTCGTCTTTCCAACCTGATACCTCTACTTGAATGGCCTAATTCTCACCCACATCCCACACATATGGTATGCCAAACTGGCTGAACTTGCTTTCGCCCACATCGCCCAAAAGGTTTAGAATAAGCTCCCCTGCCCCATCAGAGTGGCCAGCTAAGTTCTTGAATTGGGAACCTGAATAACTGGCTCTTCCAATAGGCTTATCATAGACAGCTCAGTCTAGCTGAGGTGCCAGAATTCTCTCTCGGGAGATATCGGTACCCTACAAATACCTATACCCTAACATAACGTGTTATGAGGATCAGGAATAACCTCACTATAGATACCCAAACTACCCCCAGCACCTCCAAGGAGACTTGCCTTTCTTGGATGGCATTGGACTTCGTACCCCAGCCTGCACTGCTCTTCTCGTTACATCTGGGGCCGCCCATACCCTCGTGCACAGTGCTATAAACGCGGTGTAATGTCTGCTGCACAGGAGACTTGCAAGTCTTGGTTGGGGTGGGTCTTCGCCCCATAGCCTGCACCGCTCTTCTTCTTCCACCTGGGGCCACTGACATGCTTGAGCACAGTACTAGAAAGGCACGTCAATGCCCGCTGCAATGACTGTGGTAAGCGTGCTCTGGGGTATGCACGGGCAAAGACCAGGCCCAGAGTTTGCCCATTTGCACCCAGAAGAGGCAGGGCTGGGACACCCCTCTTTCGCTTGCAACTCAGCAGTAAGTATGGGCAAGCAAAAACCTTCTAGTACTAATGGGCCGGTCGATCCAAAGCTTTCTCCTAAGTGACTGTCTATTATTTCATTTCTCACATTGGCGGTTGAGGCTCTAAATGAGGAAATCCAGAGCGCTGAAGAAAAACTCGGCCTAGAGGCGTATACACTCATACCAAGCCCAGTGGAGCAGGTAAGAGGGGCAGTTCTGAGGTTGGGAGGCACCAGAAGTGGCAGATGATCCAGAACACAGAGAAGCCCTGCTATAATGGAGGAGCCTGCAATAGTGCAGGGTCTCCTGGTCCCTGGTATGTCATCATTTGAACGGGTGCCACTTGCCAAGAAAAAAAGAAAAAGGACTTGGGGACAAGTCCTAAAGGTGGTACACCAAACTATGCCAAATACATGGATAGTAATCCCTCTTGAGCTTCTGTAGACTCTATTTCAGGGGATACTGAGTTCCCCCCATCCCTTGCATATATTATCAAGTTATCACTGGAGCACCTGTTCCAAAACTTGTTGGATAAAGTTGTGAACCTACTCCATACTGTCATGGAGGGTTTTCACGTGAAATTGGTGACCTAAGAAGCTACTGTCAGCAAGCTGAATTCACTAATGAGAGGCAATATTGGTAATACAACTGGTCACCTGCCTAATGTTCCTCAAGAGGTTAATCCTAATCAAAAAGCGCATGTCATGAACCATCCAATTTCCATTGAGAAAACGTGCATTGTCATGCCCCCTAAAAGTGATGAATTGACAGGGAATAATCAAGGATCCTTGCAGGATCTGACAAAGATGGCAAGTAAGAGCAGGATTACAGACCGAAATTGGGTAATAAGGGAGAGGGCCATCCAGCCCCTACTCTGGCCTGTTCTTCTCGAATAGCAGACCCATCTCCTACCTCATTAGCTCGGCAGAGGGTTGGTGATCACCCTGTTCCCATCTTGTATAGTAAGCCGGTAAACAATCTCAGGTTGCAACCCCCTCCTGAATCCACTCCATTGGTGGCTGTTCTAGTGGATGTTCCGCCATTGGAGACACAATAGGTTCAAACCACTTCTGAGCTCATACGAAAGGTCACATATTGGTGTAACGATAAACTGGGCAAGAGCAAGGACTTGTCTAATCACATTATCATGGCCAGAAGAGTGGGTTGGGTGGGGTTCCGGGACAAAATCAGGAAGGGGGGCTGCATTATTATTAACTTTAACCAACCAGATTTAGTAGGAATCCTCATACGTGAGGCCGGTCTTTCTAGTTCCATACCTAAGACGATAAAAGTGTTAACACTGGGCTTCTTCTATCCACCAGAGGGTACACTCAGCGCTAGGAGCTCCAGGAGCCTGGGAAGCTGACAGGCAGATTGAGAGACTTGTTAGATACTAATGATTACCAGGTATTAGAGTCCTCTACTACCTCTAACGCGAAGGACAGTCAAGAGTATGTTGGTTTTAGCTATGCAGAGAATGTGGTACCTATACAAGGCCTCAAACTTAGTAGCTCCTTTCAGGGGAAGAACAGTTCCGAAGATACAGCTGTTGGTATCTCAGTGATCGTTGTACCTGTACGTGGTTCGGGCTTGAAGGTGATGAGTTGGAACACAGCAGAGTCGATTAACAAAAGAGCTGATGAAAGTCGGCGCAATTTATTAAGGGATCAGCTTATAGTGGGCATACATGAAACCTGATATAGTGATAACTCCTTCTATTTGGGTGGGTATTCCTCCTTTTTAACTCCAGCCCTTCGGTCTCAGCATGGCAGAGCTAAGAGGGTTTAGTGGCATTGGTATAGTTAAAACGCCTGTGCAAGTCCATAATGCTAGATAAGGGCTCCAGCTACATATTGGCAACACAGCTAGATTTTAAGCAAGCCCCCAGCCTAATAGTTGTTAATTTTGAAACATCTGCTGACCCTGAAGTCTTTTTTAGAATAATTTGTGGAAACTCATGTTCATCCATATCTGTTCATTTTCTTTGGAGATTTCAATACTCATTCATGATATTCTATGTGTCATTTTAACAGGGACGCATTCCTAGATGGTTTTTAACCAAAGTCATTTTGAGCTCAGCACCCAAGGGCATCTACTAACTGGTATTTTAGCTGAATTTATTTTAGTCGACACTCACCATAGCAGAAAAATTGGAGATACCATCACTTTTGTAGGCAATACTTCCTGATGGATTATTGATTATATATTTGTTTCAACCCTATTAGTACAATCTATTCTACAATTTGAGGTGAAATGCAATCAGTTTAGTGACCATAATCCCTTGTATTTGGTTGTTGACTGGAGAATGAGGGAGAACGTCAATATCCACGGGGCCCAGGCACTCTGACATCTCACTGCGGGATCAAGCAAGCAAATTGAATTGGCACAAGGTACCATTCAATTTCTTTCTAAATAATCTCCAAGTTGTTTGTTGTCAAGATTTTAGCCTGTGTTTAGAGGATCATACACAAGCTAAGTCCTACTGAGTGCTTTTAACAGGATATGCGTACATCTTTCAAATAGTCTAGTTAGGGTGGACGGAATATCTAAATACTGGGGAAAGATATGGTTTGACCACAGTTGCTCCAAGGAACACCGAAGCTTGCTTACAGTATTAAAAGCTATTCCAAGGAATAATATGCTGATAATATCCTGTAGTAAGTTACAAGTGGGCCTTAGCTGTTCGAGAAAAAGAAATTAAAAAAAGGATGCCTGGGACCAACTACTTCAGACTGATGTACTAAAAAACAGTGCTACATTCTGGAAAATTGAGAACCAGACTTTAATGGGGTATCTACTAGTGTTGTAGAATGCACAACAAAACCAGATATATGTGTAACACATTTTAAGGAGATCTATGTGAGTGGGACAATGGATGCCACTAACAGTCTGGGGTTCCAGCAGACTTTATGTAAGTCAAACCTCAAGCATTGGGCTAAAACCCTAACTAACGTCTTCAATGCCACCTATTAGAATACGCTATTCCTTTTCTACATCTATAAAGATCCCAGTCTTTGAGAAAGGAGCTAGAAAGGACTTGCGATGCTATAGACCAATCTCCTTTGTAGACTCTGTGGTTAAGGTAATGGGGAGAGTGATTCTCTCAAGGTTAACCTCCTGACTGAAACAAAATCATGTGATCTCTAATCTGCAGTTTAGGTTCAGGCCACGTGTACATTAGATCAATGCCCAAATTTGCAGCTAGTTACTGGGAATTATACTTTAGCTACAGGGCACAGTTTGCATCTAGCCTTCATGGATTTAAGATCAGCCTTCAATAGAGTCAGTAGGAGGAAGTTATGGTTAATCCTTATTTATATTGGGGTAGATCGCAACTTTGTGAACTTTTTGCTGGATCTATATGTAAATTTATCTGTGGTGGTGAGATAGTGAATCTCGAGACTTCAGAGCCTTGCGGTAATTTTCACCAGCCCTGTGAATATAGCCCTTGATATTCTGTAGAAAATATGTGCACCGTTAACTCCAGCAAATCTGGATTTTTCTAATAATCACAAATATTCAACAATACATTGACTTCAGTATCAAAGCTTTCTTCTGTTACTTACTCCAGCAGATTGAGGCGTAAGTCAAGAAAAAGCCACAAATAAGTCACTCTTACTCACAAACACAACTACGCAGATCAGATGTGTTCTCTTGAAGGATCCCCAATATCAATAGGCTCAGACCCAGTTATGCACAAAGATGGTCTCCGTTGCGGAGGCAGACATTGATCTGCACATGTTAGAAGAGGGAGTACCTGAATCCCTCTTAGAACAGTGCCCATCTTGGAGGTCTCCTTTTCATCATGTCGAATGTATGGGGAGGGTGGACAACATCACAATTTTCTAAAGACGGGTTCAAGCAGTTAACATCACTCAGCTCTTTCTGCCCTGCTGGGTGCATCATGGATTACTTCAATGTGGTATGGTTCTATCTAGTAGCTATCAGCATGACCTCTTATCCATCAGCACAAGCAGGCAGATGACCCACAGGAAAAGTCTGTCATGGAGGTTTGACCTTTTTCATAAGTTTTCTGTAAAATTTTGTGGTTCTCAAGGCAGTTGGACATCTGCTGTCACGTTTTACCTTTGGTTTACCGCGCAGATCAGATGGGGATGGCGTGCAACCTTGGTTCTTGCAAGTACTACTCTGGCCGAGGTAGAGGCGACCCCTTCCGGTAGCCACTGTGCTGCGCACAGTAGTACACCACCACAGTCCGTGCCCTTCAGAAGGCGTCCAAGAGGAAAAACCCAAAGGGAAAAAACCTCTTACACAGGAACTCCCTAGAACAGAAAGGAGGACAAAGGAGAATCAGAACTTTGATGTCTGGAAAATCACTGGAAAGACCGAGGAAAAACAGGAGTAAAAACTGGAGTCCAAAAGAAGACCAGCCAGAGCGTGACCACCACAGGAGAAGTGTTGCAACGCAAAGAGAAGAAGAATCTATCCCCTTATATCCTCCTTGACAAGAAGTGACATGCAGGAAGAAGTAGAATTGCCATCTTGGATTTTATCAGTAGACCTATATAGACAACTTCCAGACATGTCTGAGAAGTTGTCCATCTTGAACTCTACAAATCATGAGGATGACTATCTTGAACCACGTGTCCTTCGCCAACACCCTGATTGTTTGAATCCCATACCAGGGGAGGGGCCTGCAGCTCTAGTTTGCCTTTATACAACTGCTCTGAGAGTTTGATGATCTTCATTATACTATTGTACGACTCCCAACAATGTAATTACTTTTTGTTTTGTTATATCATTGCGATGGGAATAAAATATTATTTATTGCCACTTACTACAAATTTCTAAGAAAGTCATAAAGTGTAATATTGCTTTCGCTATACATATGCTTTTGGTGAAATGATGCTAGCAGGTGAAAATGGGCCATTTTCATTATTTTGTTTTCATTCATTTCTGTCTCTTTAGTTGCATACAATTATTTCATCTATGCACGTCAATGTAATTCTAAAATCAAAGTTTGTTCACTTTTATTTTAGAAGTTGTTTTGAAAATCTGTTGTGCAGTTTTCTGCTGTTGTTCATCATTCAATGAAAAGAAAACATTCTAAAAGGACCGCAATATTCTATGTTTCCAAACTTGAGACTCTGTTCAGTGCCCAGGTCTCATCTTCCCTTTCTGATGCAATCTGAGCCCGAGGATGAAGAAAGATGTGCATTAGGCTTAGGGTCTGTCTTGTGTTGCAGCAGAGATGTTACAGCATGGACGTCCAAGTTGATTTCCGATCACGTAACGCAGTCAAGTAGATCACTAGCTCTGCTTCTACCTTTGTCAATAATCCTGGTGGTGGAAATTTGCCTTGTCAGCCATTTTGCAGCCACCTAATAAACGTCTCCACTTGGCGCAAAATTGGGATTTTGCATAGATCTAGAGTGCAGCGATAAAGAACCGCTGTGACAGCCAATAGATTTCTTTGAAGTACTATTGATTGGCCAACAGCTGTATAGCTCTTACACTACAATAAATATTCCAATTATATCCAGTATGTTATCTCATGTGGATGCTCAGTGGGTGGTAAAGATGAAGATGGTGTGTTTTAATGTCCACCTCTCACTTCTGAACCTAACTTGCTGGCTCCAATGTCTCTGAATTCCATCAGTCAGGAGAACTTGCTGTCCGATTCAGGAAAGGTTGTGCATAATGATAGCTGTTGGTCTTGTATTGAAATAATGTTCTTTTGTTTGCTATTTGTATCCCTAATCTTTTCAATCTCCCGCCCTCCTAATTAATCTGTCCTTCAATTTTATTTATTGTATTAGTGTGGTTTTTTTGTGTCTTTGTATATTTACTTTTGTAATATTTTGTGCTTTTTGTGACTTTTTTCTAGATTTGTTTATTTTTTGCTTCCCTTCCTTAGTTATTATTTCTTCCTTCCTTTTCCTGTTTCTTTTCTTCACCCCACCCAGCGCCATAGCAGAGTAGGGCGACGAACTAGGGGGCGGTGACACAAGGCCCCCCTGAGCAGCTGCCTACTCTACGGGTGGTAGCACCACCTAGGGGTGCAGCCCGACCCATCTTTTGTGAGGTGGAGATGGCAGCAGTGTTTTTTTATGTGCAGCGCCACCTCCTCTCCATGCTGGCAGCAGGTGGCAGGCATGGGAGAATGTACCCCCTGCGGGAGCGCTAACGTCGTTGGGGGAGTGTAAACAGGGACCGCAAGCAGGACCTGTAAAACTGCTCGACCTACTAGAGGTTGAGATAACGAGCCTCTGTGACTATTAACTATATTATTTGTTGTGTTTGTGTTCTACAGAATAACAGGCTGCTCATACTCAGAGGTAAGTTATGTTTAGTGTACTTTAAGAATATTATTATGTGATCAAAATAAAATTTGAGCTTGGCAGGTGCTCAAAGCTACCTCATCGTACTCTTTGGCGCATGCTTTGGCTGAATATTTAAGAATTCATCGGAATGCAGACTCCTCTACCTTCCTGTCACCATAGTGAATTAGTGTAATCTGTGAGTTAGGATTCTGTGTTACTTTCTTTATGTAGCTCGTACAGTTGCAAGCAGTTTCACAGTGTTGTGTAGCACTCGTATGCATCTATGCATTGCAAAACTTGGAGACTGAGTTGGTCTATCACGGGGGTTGAGAAACGAGAATAGAATAAAAAATCATTCATTACAATGCATTTGTTCCAAATGTAGTTTTTGTTAAGGAAATTTGGAATAGGAATTTTAAGTTTAGTATAGACAACCCAACGATAGTCGATACTAGCACAATAGGAGACCTGACTTAGATAAATACAATGTTACTGTGTATTCCTGCTATATAATTTTGTGGAGATTAACTTTACCATTAATCTATTTTTTTATCTTCTTTATTTCTTACATCAGCACCTAAGGGCAAGAAGTAGGGCAGCGCAGAGGTGGGTCTGGCAAGAGCTGGGGAGGAGGGGGTGCCAACCACCAGCGCCACTGCTGAGGGCTCTGCTCACCCTAGTGAGTCCTACTATTTAATTATTAGTAGTATTTCCATAACCTTTACCTCTGTCCACTGTTGAACTACTTTTAATTTTCCTCTGTTTATTTTTTTTATACTGTCTTCTTTTTTCCCAACTCCCCTATCCAATTTTTGTTAAATTCCTGTTATGTCTGCATTATCTGTTTTCCTTATTTCATTAGTTTTTCGTTTTTGGTAGCTGATTTTGTTCATGGTCTGTACTAGTCTGTGGATTTCTTCTCATTTGTTGGTAATCCTTCCCTCTCCCATATATATCTTGTGGTACTCTAGGACTGAGAACAGATTTTTGGTACTCTCTACTGTGAAGATTGCAGGCCCAAGTAAGCTGGAGTGATGTGTAATTCATTTATGTAGTATACCAGCAGTTCCCATAACAGTAAAGCATGGCTGGAAAGTATGAGTTCCCATTGAAGTTGCCAACCATTGCCATATGTCTTTCATTGACCATTTTTCCACCTCTTCATTGTGCTTCAGCGATTCAGAGTCATCATCATCAAAGGTTATAGCTCTGCCCTTCAATTATGAAAAGTTTTTGGTTGGCTTGACAACCTGGCTTTTCTAACATTGTGAACCAACAAAACGTCCAGAGTGATATTTTTGATAGAAGATACGGCAGTGCTAACCCAACTGTAGTGATGTATTGTGGTTGTATTTTTTTGATTTAAAAAATTAAGGGGAGTCGTATTTGGCATCTAAAATATTTATAATGTTTTTTTCCATCCACTCCGACCACTAGTGCCACTGGCTCAAGTGCTGCTGCAGGAGG
Source organism: Pleurodeles waltl (assembly GCF_031143425.1). Taxonomy (NCBI): domain Eukaryota; kingdom Metazoa; phylum Chordata; class Amphibia; order Caudata; family Salamandridae; genus Pleurodeles; species Pleurodeles waltl. Next base: position 999,776,957 of record NC_090450.1, on the reverse strand, counting down.
AGAGTCTGTTGGAGGGGAGAAGCTTTGGCAGGGACGGGCGATGGTAAGTCACATTGGTTGCTTATTGTCAATTACTATTATTATATTCACTAGCTACAAGGGCATCATCTTGACTCGTGATTCACATGTCCCCACCCATGCTTTACCAACTACAGCAGTGGTTGAATTATGGCCTCTTCTCTCTGCAACTCACCAAAAACTCCCACAATGTACGTTCAAAATGATATCTTGATGGAATCGGGAAAGAATAGAAGGTTAAAAGAAAGGATGGGTGAAATGAGTAAAATGAAAGGATGTGTGGGTGGGTGGGTGAAATGATGCATGGCTCAGTATTGGTTAAATGGATGGATGAGTGAAAGAAAGGTGATTGAAAGAAAGGGTGGAAACTAAATGGATACATAATGGATTGACAATTTTGGTGAAAGACTGAATGAGAGAAAGTAAAGCTTAAATCATGGTGGCTATAGGTGATTATACTTTGGAAGAATGAAAAGATGATTGAATAATTGCTTGAATGAATAAACACGGGAGCTCTTCTGGAGAGGGGTATTCTTCTCACCTACTTCACTTACTTTGTGTTATGGTTATCAAATCTATGGTTCAAAAGGGGAGTACTTTAATTTTTGGTCTAATACCTTGATTCACTGTATTTGCTAAGCGAGATTGATGTATCCCACCCATCATTATTCATCAACCCCCTCCATGCCCATGGCATTTCACCACCCATGACCAAAGAGCAGTATGGTTCAATTCATGACTGCAGTGTTGGCTGTGCAATATGCATCTGCTTCAGGTAATGCAGCATTTATAAAGTTACAATGTATTGCAAACCAAACACACAAGGTGTGTTTCTTTTCACCCACTTAATCAACCCTTAGCACTTCACTCCTTTATTACTTCTAAATTCTTCTGTCCAAGCCTACCAAAAATTGAAATATCCATTCTTGGTATGAGCCACATTTTGACGAAACATGTGAAGTGATTCCAAAATATATTTAATGGTTTCCTATAACAGATTTATTTTATGCCTGTTCAGAATTTTCACTTTAGACCTTTCTCTATTACACTGACTCAATAAGCCAAAGCTTAGGCACATGACGAATCGATGATCAGTGACACCCCTCTATCCTATAGCAAAAGCTCTACCTATCCTCCTAATCCCTCTCTCCTTACCCTGCAGTAGAGTAAGTCAAGTTTTCTTTCCTTACTGGCCAGAAAATAAATTTGTTGGAAATAATTTGTGGTGATGGGCGAGGCCAGTTAGTAAAGTAGGACTAAGTGCCTGATTTGAAGTTTGCCGTAAGGGACACTCTGTAACAAATGTGACATATAAAATCTATATAGCCGGCTCCTTTCCATGTAGCGCAGTGCATCGTTTTCCCCACTGTCTACTTATGGCAGACAGGATAATAATAATACGACATTTGATATGTGATGTGCGGGACGTAGCATCTTATTTATTATTCATCTGCCTCTTTGGAGTCAGGGTAGAAAGTAAAAGGCAATTGTAGAAAAGCAGGGCCATTACCATTAAAGACAGATAATTGTCAATTACAGCTGCCAAGCTGCAGACAGTAGCAAAATACCCCAAATGCTAGCTAGCATGCCTCCAGTAATTTAAAAGAACAACATGTACTCCATAGTGCCTAATGCCTTACTCATAAATGAGAGATATGTTTTTTTAATTTTTTCCACTCAAAATATCTTCTTAGTTACTAGAAAAGCCTTTAGAAGAAAATCAAAGCACTGGGGTGGGCGGTGAGCTCTACTCCGCTGGTGGAGCCAACTGAGTTTTTGGTACTCCACGCTTCGCTTGGAGCGCAGAGTTCGGCCAAAAACTCCACTAGCTCCACCAGTGGAGCTCACTGCGTGTGCACTGCAGCCCATTTATAGGCCACACAGTGCAATCGCAGACAGTCTGTGATTGCACTGTATAGCCCATAACTCGGCTGCAGTGTGCATTCACCCAACGCGGTGTGGAGCTGCTCGCTGGCAGTCAAGCCCAGCAGCTCCGGATCGAGGGCCAGGAGGCAGAGAGCCAGAGAGTCCACTGGCAAATGAGGACCCCTGGGAACGAGGACCCAGGTAAATCCTCAGTTTTTTTTCAGTTGTGCACACTGGTGCAAAAAAGACTTGAAATGTCTATCCAGATTGGCACACTGGACTCCTTATAAGTCCCTAGTATATGGTACCTAGGTACCCAGGGCATTGGGGTTCCAGAAAATCCTTATGGGCTGTAGCATTCCTTTCACCACTCATGAGGAGCTCATACAAACAATCCTTCAGGACTGCCACTGCAGCCTGAGTGAAATAGTGCACACGCTATTTCACAGCCATTTTCACTGCACTAGGTAACTTATAAGTCACCTATATGTCTAACCTTCAGTTATTGAAGGCTAGGTGCAAAGTTACTGTGTGTGAGGCAACCCTTGCACTAGCAAAGGTGCCCCCACATTGTCCAGGACCAATTTCCCGGACTTTGTGAGTGCGGGGACACCATTATAAGCGTGCACTACATATATGTCAATACATATATGTAGCTTCACAATCATAACTCCGAATATGGCCATGTGAGGTGCCTAAGATTGAGAAATCGAACCCCCAATCCAATTCTGGTATTGGGGCGGCACATTCATAAACCCTGGGGGCTCCACCATGGACCCCCAGTATGTCCAAACCAGCTTTATGAGGTTTACACTGCAGCCCCAGCTGCTGCCACCTCACAGACAGGTTTCTGCCCTCCTGGGGATTGAGCAGCTCAAACCCAGGAAGGCAGAACAATACATTTTCTATAGGAGAGGGGAGTTACACCCTTTCCCATTGAAAATAGGTGTTACAGGCATTGAAGGGGTATCCTCCTAGAGCCTCTGGAAATGCTTTCAAAGGCACAAATGGTACCCTCCTTGCATAATCCAGTCTACACCAGTTCAGGGACCCCCAGTCCCTGCTGTGGCGCGAAACTGGACAAAGGAACGGGGAGTGACCACTCCCCTGTTCATCACCACACCAGGGGTGGTGCCCAGAGCTCCTTCAGAGTGCCCCTGGGTTCTGCCATCTTGTTTTCAGGATTGTCAGGGAACTCTGGGAGCATCTGAGTGGCCAGTGCCAGCAGGTGACATCAGAGACCCCTCCTGATAGGTGCTTACCTGGTTAGGTCACCAATTTCCCTCTCAGGGCAATTTAGGGTCTCTCTTCTGGGTGTTTCTCTGAGTGTTTCCTCAGATTTGGTTTGCAAGATTCCACCAGGACTCCTCTGCATCCTCTGCCTCAGCTTCTGACCATCTGATCAACCGCAGAGTGCTCCAGGAACGCTGTAACTGCAACAAAGTATCCAGGAAGGCTACTGTTACCCCGCAACTTCAGCTCCAGCCAGCATCTGCAACAGTTTCCAGATTGTGCACGCTCTGAGGACTGCCTGTCTTTATTCTGCACAAGAAGGACCGAAGGAATCTCCAGTGGAGTGACAGAGTCACTTCCCTGCTTCAGCAGGCACCTCTCTGCAATGACAACAGGTTCTCTGGGACTCCTCTCCTGTTGACGAGCGTGATCCTTGGAACACCGGTAGTGGACCGAAGTGATCCTGACTGTCCAAAGGTCCAGCTGTCCAAATTTGGTGGAGGTAAGGGTTTGCCTCCCCATGCCAGACAGTACCCCTGTGTTCTGCAGCTCCTTGGGCTTCTGTGCGCTTCTTCCAAAAGTCCTACATGCACAGCGTAGCCCAGGTCCCCAGCACTCTCTTCTGTAATGCTCAGCATCCTGAGTTGTTCTCTAGCGGCGTTGGGATCCCTTTGTGTAGTGCTGCGATGACTGCATTCTGCAACTCCTTTGCCCCTGTGTTCTGGGACTCCTGTTGGTGCTGCCTGGTCTTCTGAGGGCTCTCTAAAGTGCTGAGAGCCCCCTCTGTCTCCCCAGTCTGAGTTGAGGCACACAGGTCCCTCCTGGGCCCAGGTACCGCCTTTTCCCACCAACCACAACATTTGCATAAGCCAAGGATTGTTGGCAGAATCCAATGACGAAAACCAGCCTTCATCTAACGACTCGACATGGCACATCTCTTGCACCGAGCTGTCTACTTTGGTGCATTTCTGACTTCTTCATCCAACTGAAGAATCCACATTTGCAACTTCATCTGGGTTAGCAGGGGCTTCTGTTCTTCCTGGACTCTTCTTTGACTTCTGGACTTGGCCTCCTCTCTCCACAGGTCTTCTGGTCCAGGAATCCATCGTTGGAGTCTTGCAGTCTTACTTGGTTTTTGCATAATCCTTTACCACGACTCTTAATGTGTTCTGAGGAAACTTGCTGTACTTTACTCCTGTTTTCCTGGGCTATGGGGTGGGGTACTTTACTTACCTTTGGTGTTTTCTTACACTCCCAGCACCCCGCTACACACTACACTTGCCTACGGGGGAAACCGACATTTGTATTCCACTATTTTAGTTTATGGTTTTTGTTGCCCCTAGGCCCATTGCAATCTAGTGTGTTTTTCACTGTTTGCACTATTTTCTGACTGTGTACTTACCTGATTTTGGTTACTAGTGTATATATTGTGTATAATACTTACCTCCAGTAGGAGTATTGCCTCTAAGACATTTTTGTCCTTGTGTCACTAAAATAAAGTACCTTTATTTTTGGTAACACTGAGTATTGTCTTTCTTGTGTATCAGTACTGTGTGACTATAGTGGTTGTAAGAGGGTTGGTGTGGCGATGGGTGAACAGAGCTCAACCAAGTCGAGTTATGGTGTTTTCAAGTTGAAACCTTTTATTTTCTTATTTACATCTCCTTTATATGGTTTTTTATTGTTCAGTTTTCAGTCTTTCTCTGTTTTACCACTTGCCCCTTTCTTGTCTTACAGGTGGGTCTTCCGGATAAGGCCTTGTGTGGTCTCTGATGATATTAGGGTCCAACGATGCCGGAGGTGGAGCCGGAGAGACGTGGGGAAAATAAAATAAAGGTAAGTCGGGATATCTCAGATTCGGGTTTTATGGTTTAGGAAAAAGGGAGGGTGCAGTGAGGTGAGGAGACGTGCAGGGGTTATCAGCAACCCGATACGAGGGCTCACCCGGTAGTGCTGTGCTCCCCATTGCCCCGCAGGACCAAGCAACAGAGAAGACCCAAACAAAAAAGAAAATAGAATAATAAATCAGAAATGAGCAGACAGCGGCTGTAGGACTGTTATCTGCACAGTCTACATGGTGGGTTAATAGGCTGCTTAATCGAGCCAGAAATAGAGTGACAAGAAGGGAAGAGCAGTAAAATGAAAGAAAAAAAATGAATGAGGAAACAAATTATTTAGACCCAATTTGTTATGTCCCGGGCACCACTCTCAATCAGAGGATTCGTGGACGTCCCCGTTTCCCCCTCCTTTACCTCCTGCTCCCTCCTCTCTCCCGAGGATTGCCCGATATCGGTGGTGCAAACAAGCACGTACCTGGGTTAGCCACGCCCCTCCAGGGACGTGACGGGAGACGTCTCCATTAGGGGCCCCCTCACCCCACGTCGCCAGGTTGGGGCCGTCTCTTTTCTCTTCAATTCTTGCCTCCGTTCGTCTCTCTCTCTGTGCGCGTCTCTCCAGCTGGCCATCCGTCTCTCCCTCCTCGCTGCCGCGCGTTGGTTGTCCCTCTTTTGTTTCTGCGGAAACCCAGACATCCGGGTTTTCTGAGTCTTCTGGTTCCGGGTTAGGCTGAGAGGTGCCCCCCGGGGACCCTTAGTCCAATCTGTTTATGTCGCAAGGTACCGGGGATGAAGCAACCCGGTTACAGTGGTATTGCAAGAGCTTTGCATGTCTCCTAATTCAGCCTTGGCTTCTCTGCTACAGCTACCCCTAGACAGCCTAAGCTGCTAGACACTGCCTACATTTCACTAAGATGGATCTCTTGACCTGGTATAAGGTGTAAGTACCTCTGGTACCCACTACAAACTAAGCCAGCTTCTCTCAGCTTCCGAGTTCGGGTGCATTCAGATCCACTCCACAGCTCACGGAACTCCATCTCCACGGAATTCCATGGAGTTATTAACCAACTCTGCAGAATTCCGCGGAGTGGAGCTCCATCAGCTCCGACCACCCCTTCAAATCACTGTTCTTTTAATCTGGTGTTATTCTGCCTTAATAATTTTCTTCCAGACAGTCAGTGCTTTTTATGTTATGCACGTGTGAGTAAACAATTAAAATTGGCCCTGTGACTCTCCTAATCATAATCACATCAAATTCTAATGTCCCAAGGGGACCAGCAATGTACTGCTACTGTGCCACCCACTACTTAATTTAAAAAAAGTGTTTGCACAGAGCATTGTTTAAAAATTTTCTTTTTTCTTTTTGTTTTTCACAATATCGCTACTCCTGCTGGTCCACCAGCACAACCCACCAGGCAGGAGATAGTGACCTGTGTGAGGTGGCAGAGGCTGGAGACCATCCGGGCAGAATATTGGTGGCTGGTGGTCCTGGAGGATGAAGAGGCAGAAATAGTTGCCTCTGACCTGGACCCCAGTTCAGCACACCAGCCCCAGTGTCCTGCCTCCCGGCCATTACATCACATGTGCCACCACCACCTGTCAGGTGCCCTGATTGCCACTGCTGCCAACCCCTCCAACATTCAGAGGACATTGGTGCAGCCAATCCTGCAGCGGCAAGACCACCTGGAGAGGTGAGTGGAGAGCCAGCTATAGAGGATCGAGTGGAGCCTGGACCAGCTCCAGAGCCAAATCAAAAATGCCCTCTTCTAAGCCCTTTCTTATTTTTTTTTGTTTTGGTGGGAGGGCCTTGTTGCAGGTGGAGAGGGTAGGAAGGGAGCTGGGACTGGGCTTTTCAATTTGGATAATCGTTGGTCTTTTGTTGAAAGGACCATTTTTTGGGAGGGGTGGGCCTGTTTTGGGTGAAAAGTGTATTTTTTCTTATATGTAAAAAATAAGAGGGGATAATTTATTTTCCTTAATTTAGGCCTCCAATATTTATTTTGGTGGTTTAGTTTTGAAGGAAAGTACCTGTTACCTTCAATTTCTACCAGATGCCAGTGTGTTTGACTGTGTTGACTGGGATCCTGCTAATCAGGACCCCAGTAATTATGCTCTCGCTCCTCTAAATTTTGTCACTGTATACTGGTAACCCAGTATGTCACCCAAAATTGACACACTGGTCGCCCCTTATAAGTCCCTAGAATATGGTACCTAGGTACCCAGGGCATTGGGGTTCCAGGGAATCCCTATGGGTTGCAGCATATCTTTTGCCACCCAAGGGAGCCCATGCAAAGGCCTCTGCAGGACTGCCATTGCAGCCTGCATGAAAAGGTACATAGGTACATGCACCCTTTCACTGCAATTTACACTGCACCAGGATACTCATAAGTCACCCCTATGGCAGGCCTTCTAGCCCTGAAGGCAGGGTGCAGAGTACCTGTGTGTGAGGGCACCCCTGCACTAGTAGATGCGCCCCCACAACCTCAGGACCATTTTCCCAGACTTCTTGAATGCGGGGACACCATTTTATATGTGTACTAGACATAGGCCACTACTTATGTCTAGCTACATAATATTAACTCTGAACATAGGCATGTTTGGTATCAAACATGTTGGAATCATACCCCAAGGCTTTTCCAAGCATTGGTTGTATGATTCCATGCACTCTGGGGGCTCCTTAGAGGACCCCTAGTACTACCATTACAGCCTTCTGAGGTCTTCCAGGCAGCCCCAGCTGCTGCCGCCCCTCAAACCAGGTTTCTACCCTCCTGCTGCTTGTAGAGCTGGAGCTCAGGAAAGCAGAAACAAAGGATTTTCTTTAGAAAGGGGTGTTATACCCTTTCCCTTTGGAAATGGTCTTTACAGGCTTGAGAGGGGTAGCCTCCCCAAGCCACTGGAAATGCTTTGAAGGGCACATTTGGTGCCCTCCTTGAATAATCCAATCTACGCCAGTTCAGGAACCCCTAGTCCCTGCTCTGGCAGGAAACTGGACAAAGAAAAGGGGAGTGACCACTCCCATGCCCATCACCACCCCAGGGGTGGTGCTCAGAGCTCCTCCAGAGTGTCCCTGGGTTTTGCCATATTGGATTCCAAGTTGGCAGGGCACTGTGGGAGCATCTGGTGGTTAGTGCCAGCAGGTGACGTCAGAGCCCTTCCCTGATAGGTGCTTACCTGTTGAGCTGTCAATCCCCCTTTCAGGGCTATTTAGGGTCTCTCCTTAGGGTGGTTCTTCAAATTCAGATTCCAAGACTCCAGCAGGAATCCTCTGCATCCTTTACTTCACCTTCTCACCGAAGAAACTGAATCTGGACCTTCAGGAACTCTACAAAACTGCTACAAAGAAGCCAGAACGACTTCTGCAACACTGTATCTTCAGCTCATGCCTGCAACTGCACCTGTTTCCCAGCTGTGCATCCTCAGAGGACAGCCTGTCTTCAGCCTGCACCAGAATAGTGAAGGATTCTCCCTAGGAGTGAAGGTATCATTCCCCTGCTCCAGCAGGTACCCTCTGCATCAAAGACCTGTGGCTTGGGTCCCCTCTCCTGATGAAGTGCTTGGATCCAGCATCACAGATGGTTGACTGAAGTGTTCCTGACAATCCTGATGTCCAGCTGTCCAACCTTCGTGAAGGTAAGAGCTTGCCTCCCCATGCAAGACAGTACCCCCATGCACTGTGTGATTTGCATTTGCCAAGGCTTGTGTGCGACCTTCCACGAAGTTCTTCATGCACAGCACGGCCGTGCCCCCAGCATTCCTCCTGCAACACACAGCTCCGTGAGTCGTTCTCTGGCGACGTGGGAGCCTTTGTTATAGTGCTGCATGGCATCAATTTGCACCTTCTTTGTCCCCATGCTGTGGGACTCCTGTTCGTGCTGCCTGATCTTCTGTGGGCTCTCTGGACTGCTGGGAGCCCCCTCTGACTCTCCCTCCTGGGTAGAGTCGACCTGGTCCTTCCTGGTCCCGGGCAGCGCTATTTTCTGCTAACCCCAAGCTTTGCGTTTATCAAGGCTTGTTGGGGGAATCCAGCGACGCAAACCGGACTGCAATGATCCATCTAGCGTGGGACATCATCTGCACCAACCAGGAACCTGCATCCATCTTCTTGGGTGCAGTACTGACTGTTGTTCTCCACCAGTGGTTCTACTTTTGCACCTTCATCCAGGTTAGCAAGGGCTCCTGTTATTCCTGGACTCTTCTGTGCTTCTTGGACTTGGTCCCCTTCTTTCACGGGTCTTCAGGTCCAGGAATCCACTGTTGGTGTCTTGACGTCTCTTCTGGTTCTTGCAATGTCTTCTTTCTCATTTTCTTGTGTGTTCTTGGAAAGTTCCTATGATTTACTACTACTTTCCTGGGCTCTGGGGTGGGTTCTATTACTGACCTTTGGTGTTTTCTAATACTCCCAGTGCCCCTCTACACATTAAACCTGCCTAGGTGGGAAACCTACTTTCACATTCAATTTTTTTGGTACATGGTTTGTGTTCCTCATAGGCCCATTTCTATCTATTCTGATTTTCACTAATTGCACTGTTTTCTAACTGTTTTGTTTTTGGATACTAGTGTATATATTTTGCATATTAATTACCTCCTAAGGGAGTATAGTCTCTATGGTATTTTTGGCAACTGTGTCACCAAAATAAAGTACCTTTATTTTTGTACCACTGAGTATTTCCTTTCATGTGTGTGAGTACTGCATGACTACAGTGATATTGCATGAACTTTGCATGTCTCCTAGTTAGGCCTTGGCTGCTCATTCACACTACCACTAGAGAGCCTGGCTTCTAGACACTGCCTATATTTCACTGGGATGCGTGGACCTGGTGTAAGGTGTAAGAACCTTTGTTACTCGCTACAAACCAGGCCAGCCTCCTACACGTTTTCACTGCTGCTTTTAGTTTAGCCTGTTTTTTAAAACTGCTAAAAAGTGCATGTCATTTACTTATACTCTTGCTCTGCTACCATCTGTAACTATATTGACGAATAGGGGATGATTGCATTGCCTATTTTGCCTACAGAGAACCTAGATACAGAAACAACACTTCTTCAGTAGAATGTAATTATTAACTAAACAAATCTAATGCAATCTATAGTTCTTCTCTTAGCTGAATATGTGAAGTAAGAGCTGATACCTCATTCTTCTTACTGCAGGGCTTTCCCCAGGTGGCATCTTATCTTAACTTAAGGGGGTATTAGTAGTAGGCAGGCTATCACACTAACAGGGAAGACATAATATGCCACTACAACCTATGCAAACTCCAACTGCAGGATTAATCAAAGGGTTATTCACCACACTCAACTAGATTGAATGAAAAGAAGAGAATTAGTGGGTCATATATTATATCACAACTTTAGGAAAACTTAGGTCAGAATAATTCAGTGACAGTTATTGACTCACAACAAAGAAGACCTGATATGATAATAACAAACAGCAATATCAACATCTTCGGAGCAATGGGGAGCTACTATTTAAAACTTAAATCTTGGAAATTAAATCATTGAGCCCAGAGAGGTGGGCTCAGAATCAGGAGTGGTTGGACAAGGTTAAAGTTAACACAACACACAACACAAGGCCTTAATGATGATGTTTTTGGTGGGGCTGGTGTGGAATATTGCTCAGGTAATGGCAGGTCATGCAGTGAGTTGGTGTTGATTTCACCACATCTTCCCTAGCAAGTGTGTGGTCCATTTATGGTGTAAAATTAATTTGCACCTCATTAAATCACAGAGACCAGGTGAAAAGGGTTAGGGGCTCGGCTAATGGATGGGAAAGGGGATTTGGGAAAAGCTGTGACAAAGACAAGCATTACACAAAAAAATCACGACAATAATAATCATCGGGTAACCAATCATCCTCTTCCTCCTCTCGTGGTCTTTTGGGAACTGTGTAATCAGTTAGAATAAAATGCTGGTTTATTTTGATCATGGTTAATCTCTCAACATTGTGAGGTGAAAGGCTGGTCATTCTCACTCTAACGGCACCACCTCCACTAAACACGCATTCAGCAGACACATTGGCTACAGGACAAGCCAGAAACTTTATTGTCAGCCTGCTGTGCTCTGGCCATTGGCGCATCGTCACATATCAATACACCAATGGGTTTGAATTAACATACATCTCTTTTGGGTCATCAAGATACTCCTGGAACATGCTTTGAAATGTCATTGGTGCTGCCACTTGCTCGACCTCTTTTGCTTTCTCCTCTGCACTGGACTTAAGACCTGCCACTTGAAACCGAGCAGATGTTCGGTCCGATTCTTCTGATGCTGTTGTTGCCAGTGTTCTTGTTACGCCACCCCTGGAAGTTGAAGGCAGCTTCCCAGAACTGCAGAGTGGGACTCTAAGTTCCAGTCATTCTTCTTCCAGTTCTTCGGCTTGCTCAACAATCCATTCTCATATTTTGAAACATCCCCTTTCAGAAAAAGGAATGAAAGTGGGAAGAATTGTTTTGTAGCATGGATCAAGTAGGGTGACATAGATGTACTCTTTGGACGAGATAATGTCATTTTGCAGCCTTGCATTGCAAGTCAAGTGATAGCTTAGGCCACCAAGCAAGGCCTACACTTCTGAGTTTTTGTTCACACCTCCAAGTGCGAACCTTTCAGACACCTTTTTAGCTGCTCCTGCAGCAGATGCAAAAAACTGATTAGGTTATCCCATCATACTGCCCTCCTTGCTAACTTCCTGCATGAAAACCTCAACCATATCTGTTTCAAGCATTTTACTAGGTCCCATGTGTCTGCATCCATGGCCTTAGCTTTCTTAATTGCTTCCCCTCCTCTTAGAATTTCATAGTTTCTGATCTGTCTGTATTGCTCAAACAGAGGTTGAAACATATAATAGGTTGAGTTCCAGCATGTTGCTACCCCCTGTATCAGGGCTTTAACTGGTACTGTGTTACCACGCTAAATAATTTGCAACTGCTTCAGGGCTTTAAAAGAATGGTTGAAATGAATGCAGATTCATCAGCAGGTGGTTAGTATGTTGCTGACTATGTTTTCTTTTTTTAAAAAGTCTTGCACAACTAGTTTGATGTAGTGGACCAAACACAGGACCCTGAAATAGCCACATCTGCCATGATCTTGACTATGTTATTGCCATTGTCCGTGCAACACATCCAGTTTATAGACCTCTGGGATGCAGCCTTTCAGACACTTTGCTATTAAATTTGTCCACCAAGATGTTTGCAGCTGTATGTGATTTCTCCATGGCGAACATGGCTACTGTTGCATGCCACTGAACGCTCTTAAAAATTTCTTCAGGGCCAAGACCTGTAGATAGCTTTTGCTTTACCCCCACAAAAGAGATCCAGTGTGTAGTGATGCACAAGTAATCAGTAGTGTGACAACTGGTCCACATGTCTGTCATTACATGGATAGTGTGGACAGCACTTTGCTGCAAAGCTTGTCCAACCAATTGCAATACATCGTGATGCAGCACTGGAACAGCAACTCTGGCAAAATAGGTCCAACTTGGAACCTTCAGTTTAAGGCAGATGGCTGACACAAATTCAAGGAGTCTCACTCCTTCCACAAAAGAAAAAGGGAGGAGATCCAGAGCTGACAATTCTGCCAGTTTGCCATTGGATGGTTGCAGTCATAGGGCCCCTCTTGCCTAAACATGCCAGTAATAGTAGATTGGATTTTCTTCTTTTGTAGGGCCACTGACGCAAGCAACTTTTAAGATTTGGGTGGTGGCAGTCATAGGCCCTCATTATGACATTGGTGGTAAATCCCGCTTACCCACATACTGATGGCCGCCAACATACCGCCACGGTGGCAGATATCCGTTCACCATATTATGACACACACACACCAAACCGACAGAATACAGCCACATACATAAATCTGCCAGCCCAAAGGTCAGTGGTAAACTGTCAGTACCAACACCCATACCGTTACGCCAACAAAACAACGCCCACCACAGTTTGACCCATGAATCACCACGGCGGACATTCAACGGCAATAAACCATTGGCAGTACACCGCTGTGCTCAGAATGGACACCCAAATATTAAACTACACAACATTGGCCAATTAAAAAAACACACACCTGACACCCATACACAACCACACCCACCCACTCACACCACTATAAAACACACACCCACATTACCCACAACACCTTACGAATACAAATCATTGCCACCAGACAGACATCAAGACCACTGCGACAACTACACACACACCTATCCATCCCTCACGCACTCCACTACGCACACCCAATCACACTACTCCCCACCCACACACTTACACACACCACAAAACACCCATGGCTCCACAAAGGTACCCCCATTTCACAGATGAAGAGTTGCGGGTCATGGTGGAGGAAATTTTCAGGGTAGAGCCACAGCTCTTTGGAGCACAGGTCCAGCAGATATCCATTGCAAGGGAGATGGAGCTATGGTGGGGAATCGTGGACAGGGTGAATGCTGTGGGACAGCATCCAAGAACAAGGGACGACACCAGGAAGAGGTGGAACGATCTACGGGGGAAGGTACGTTCCGTGGCACCAAGGCACCAGCTCACCATACAGAGGACTGGCGGTGGACCCCCAGAGCTCACAGCATGGGAGGAGCAAGTCTTGGCATTACTGCATCCTGAGGGACTCACTGGCGTAGCCGGAGGACTGGACACTGGTAAGTAAAAATTTACCACTTATCACCCCCCATACCTGCACGCCATCTCACACCCTCACTCCCATCACTCCATTCCATCCCACACACTGCACCAGTCTTTACACAGGGTTTTGTCTTTTCCTCCCATTCATCCACAGCGGTAGGTATCTAAGGGACACAAGAGTGAGTAGGCTGTCACAATTTGAGCAATGAATCCCCTACCTCAGTATACAAAGTGCATTTATGTGATGGAACAGTGATAATGGCAAGGTATGTGCAAATCTAGGCAGTGACGCAGTTAAGGTTAATCTAATCGTTGTCCACCACCATAAAATGGCGACCCCCTGTCCTGTATGTAGGGACAGGTGGAAGTAAGGTAACTCAACCAACGTTTTGCATCGTGGCGGAAGACGGTCTAGCAGCGCTGTGCAATTCCTCATTGGATAATATGGGGCTCTATGGAGTACAATGGCCAATGAGGATCAGTGTACACCGCCGCAGATGTGACTGCCATTTTCTATCTGATTTCTCACTTGTTTCCTGACCTTCAACATGAGAACACCTACACTGCATGCGCTGCTGTGACCTGTGTCTTGAACCTACCATGGCTCGCGTGACCGGGGAAAGGGCTCCTGCATTCACTGCGGAGGAGTTGGAACGATTGGTGGATGGGGTCTTACCCCAGCACAGACTGCTGTATCGGCCTCCAGACCAACAGGTGAGTACACCTTGGGCATGATGCATGTGTGGAGGATGCATGGAGATGTGTGTGCAAGCATTGTGTCATCAGGGGGGTGTCTTGTGGTGATGTACATGGTGTGCGCCGGGAGATGTGTGTGCCAATGGTGATTGAAACGGGACTGGTGGGCCATATGTGTGACAGGCTGGATTATATGTGTAATGGTGTCCTCCCGTCTGTATTGCATCTGCAGTTCAGTGCCCATCAAAAGAAGGGATTATGGCGTACCATCGCCAACGACGTGCGGATCCTTGGGGTATATGGCTGGTGGAGCACCCACTGTCGGAAACGGTGGGAGGACCTGAGAGGCTGGGCATGAAAGACCGCAGAGGCCCAGCTGAGGATGACCTCCCAATGAGGAAGGGGTGCCCGTCGGAACCTGACTCCCCCGATGGCCTGCATACTGGCAGTGGTCTACCCAGAGCTGGATGGGTGCTTGAGGGCATCATGGCAGCCACAAGGGGTTGAGTACAGTGGCTGTTACAACGATAATTTTTAGTTGACATGGGATCCAGGTGGCGGGTGTCAGTTAGTGGATGCCCCTTTATGCCAGGCAAGACATTGCAGTGTGATCTAGCTCAAGGGTAATGGTTGAAAGGGAAAACAAGGTGACTTAGCTAGGTTGCATTCCATGTCAGACAGGGCTTAGTGGGTCCCAGGAGGGGTGCAGTTGGTGGTGGTTGTCCTTCATCTTGCTGTGGCATCTAGCCAATTGTTGGCCAGTGCAATGCATGGTGCTTAATCCTGATCCCTGTGTGTGATGATACTGTGTATGCCTTCTGTGGTGTTGGTGCGGTAATTGACCCAGGACTCCTTTTCTCTCTTCTCCCCCTTTTTTCTTCTGTCATCCTGTCCATGTGTGCATTTGCATCATCTGGCTGAGGAGCAGAGGCACTGGCAACAGATGGAGCTGCATCCCACAGGACCCAGGAGGCAGAGTCCACAGATGCCGAGGGAACTAGTGGGACGGAGGACGAGGAGAGCACCACGGAGGTGACAGCACAGACTCAGATACCTCATCCGATGAAAGCTCCCTGGTGGTGGCGGACACCTCTGTGACCACGTCAGCTGCAGGTAAAGCCACCACCCCCTGTACCACCACCGCCCTCCCAGTAGCCCCTCTGCGAGTTGCTCGTGCCTGCTCAACCAGGAGGGTGGGCATCTCATTCGCCCCAGGCACCTCAGGCCCTGCCCCAGCGAGCCCTGCTGCCCTGAGTGAGGAGGCTATTGACCTCCTGAGATCCATCTCTGTAGGGCAGTCAACCATTGTGAATGCCATCCAGGGGCTGGCATCCCAGACGCAGTAATGCAATGCATTTTTGGAGGGCATCCACAGTGGATTGGCGGCCCAACAGAGATCGATTCAGGCTCTGGCGTCCTCTCTGATGGCAGCCATTGTCTCTGTTCCTTCCATCCCCCCTCCAACTACTACTTCCCAGTCTATGTCTCCTGAACCCCAATGCATCCTATGCACACATACAGATGAGCATTCACACAAGACATCACATACATAAGAGTGGCATAATCAAACATAGGCACCACACTTCAGCCCACAAGCACTCACACAAACACCAGGCAGTTGCACACACAACAACATCCACTGTCTCCACTGTCTCCCCCTCATCCTCCTGCACCTCCATCACAGGCACGTTCACACTCACACCTGCATGCACTGCATCAACATCCAACACCGGCATCACCAAACTCAGCAGCACACACACCTCACTAGCAGACACCTCCAGAACATCCATCCACGCATCCCCTGTGTCCTCTCCCACCCTGCCTGTCCCCCCCTCCTTAAAGGACACAAATGCAAGCACTCAGACACCCAACAGCTATCCACCTCACACATGCACACTGACCATGCACCTGCACCCAAGTCCAGCAGACATACACCTCCAACAACCACTCCCTCAACCTGTACTCCAATCCCTGCTCCCCCTTCCTGCCCCATCATCCCTAAGAAGCTTTTCCTTGCCCAACTTGACATCTTTCCTCCTCCTCCATCCCCCCATCCTCCCATAAGAGCAGGGTCCCATTGATCCAGCCAAGGACCTCATCCAAACAGTCCACTCATACGGTGGAGGCACCTCCTAGTCATGGAGGCAAGACAGTGAAGGATCCCACTTCACCAGCCAGGAAGGGTAAGGATCCCACACCTCCCGCCATGAAGGGAAAGAAGCCCTAAACTCCTGCCATGAAGGTGAAGGAGCCCACACCTCCTGCCATGAGGGGAAGCAGTCCTCATCTCCTGCCATGAAGGGGAAGAAGCCCTCAACTCCTGCCATGAAGGGGAGGAAGCACTCAACTCCAGCAGAGGCTGGCAGGGTGAAACACCACCACCACCACCAGTGGTCAGGGAGCCCTCACCTCCAGCTGAGGCAGTGCAGACCACTCCTCCTGCAGAGGCTGCACCTTCAACTGCTGACACAGTGCAGCCCTCACCTCCAGCAGCGGCTGCCCAGGAGGCACCTTCACATGCTGACACAGTGTAGCCCTCACCTCCAGCAAAGGCTGGCAGAGTGATACCACCACCACCAGTGGTCACAGAGCCCTCACCTCTAGCTGAGGCAGTGCAGCCTCACATCCAGCAGAGACTGCCCAGGAGGCACCTTCACCTGCTGACACAGTGCAGCCCTTACCTCCAGATAAGACAGTGCAGCCCTCAACTCCAGCAGAGGGCATGTAGGCCACCCTCCTGGGACTGCTGTACAAGGATCCCCCTCCAGAACCAGTGGGCAAGTTCCCGAATTGGGCTGAGGTGCCCCCCACACCCCATCCCTCTGAAGTGCCTGCCTACTTGCAAACTAGTGCCCCTGCAGTGTTCTGTGCAGATAATGTCAGGAAACATGTTGGGCCTTGGACTGTGCCCTGTGGCCATGCGGCCCTTTGTACTTTGGACTGGGCGTTGGCCCTTTGTGGACATTTGTCCATATCTCTTTTTTATCCAATTGGTTTGGTTCATTTGGTGGCTGTTCCTATTCAATACGTTCTCATTACTGCCTTCTTGTTGTCCTTGCATTATTATGCTGTGTGTCGTATACCATTGTTTTTCATCTGCAGCTGGTTCTGTGTAAGGTGTGTGTGTGAATGGTGTGTGTTGTGCGTGTATGTGTGTCCCTCTCCTTTTCTTCCCTTTTCGGCGTTGGTGATCCAGGTGGAGCATGGCGTTGAAGAGCATCAGGAAGACTCACAGTTCCGGTTCCAAGGCGGCGTTGTCCTTCTCTGTGTCTCTGAAGGTGAGTCTTTTGTTTTCTATGCAGTGTTTCTGCCAGGTTTTTTATGGTGTTGGTTCCGCCCCGGAAATCGTGGCGGTGTGCTGTGACATGATGTGGTGGGCGGTACTTTGTCTTCCACCTGGCTGTTAATGGCGACAGCCGGCATGCATGGTGTTAACGCCCTGACGGATGGTGTGGTACATTGGCTGTCTATGGGAGTTCTCACCACCATTGTCATAATTTGGCGGTAATTACCGCCGACCTGTTGGCGGTATTTCTGCTACTTTATCACTTACCGCCAATGTCATAATGACCTCCTTAATGTGTGTTGTGGTACAGTCACCATATGCTGTGGTGTCTCCATCTGACTCTGAGGGCCTGATTCTAACTTTGGAGGACGGTGTTAAACTGTCCCAAAAGTGGCGGATATACCACCTACCGTATTACGAGTTCCATAGGATATAATGGACTCGTAATACGGTAGGTGGTATATCCGCCACTTTTGGGACGGTTTAACACCGTCCTCCAAAGTTAGAATCAGGCCCTGAGTCTTTTTGTGCCATTGTGAGGTCGTTAAGGTGGGTGGGTGATTCTGGTGCACTGCTGGGGACAGGTCTGCTTTGCGTGAGGATGTCACCCCCTCTTCCTCATCTTCCACTGTGATTTGAGCAGTTGTAGCTGATTTTCCCTGCTCTCCTCACCTTCATCACTGTGGCCATGTTCAGATTTTTTTTTAAGGTGCTCCTCCCACGGATTGCTTGATGTTTTTTCAAACGGGTTGTCTGGCCTCCAGTGCCATCGTGTGTACCAGGCTTACATTGATGAACACTCACATGGTAAACGGAGCATATCACAGTGGTCTCCTCCTGTTTGCCAATTGTAAAAAAGTCCTAAACTGGTGTGGCGTATTTTCTTACTGGGCCACTGCCAATGCCTCAAGAAAAACTAGAGGTAGGTGGGTTTGTTGATTGCCTCTTTGCAATCCATACTTCTACTGAGGTACGGGTTGGAACATCTCTCTGCTGGGGTCTTACAAATATAGGAGATGGCGGTGCTGCCTCTGCCACACCCCTTCTAGCAGGTTGGATAATAATGTGGGACTTCTCTATGCCAGCTCCCACAAATACTGGCTCATCATTATCATCTTCCTCACCATCATTCCCTTCCATGATTCTAAAGCTTTCTTGAACTTTTCTTTTCCCTTTCCTCTCATGGTGTCTCACAGACTTTGCCGGGGTCCACTCCATGTCCCTATCATCTTCATCAGAAGTTGTGCTTGGAGAAGACGGTGAAGTAGTACTCTTCCTTTTTCTTTCTGGAGATCTGGGATTCTAAAAGAGGATGTTCTTGCTTGGCAGGAAACTCAACCTCCTGTTCTGCTCCAACTTTGGGAAAATCTACTATTGCTGAATGTGGCTGCTGTCCACTTTGCTGTGTTTCCTGAAACAGTTGGGCACTGCTTTGTGAAAGGGACAATTGAAATTCAGCATCACTGCCCGTTGGCGTTGCCATGATTGCAGTGGCTGCCTCACTGGCTAACATGGTCTTGGGCTTAGGTTGGGGTCGACAAGACGTGCGATTCATTCCTTGCAATTAAAACTTTGATAATCATTGTGCGCGACAATTTCTTGGCATTTACATGGTGGCATTTGAATCGGCAAGAAGTGCGATTCATTGCCGCATTTAAAACTTGATGTTTCAGATCGCTTGCAGAGTGCACGATCATTTCATGTCATTTGCATATTCCTGTTGAAATCGACAGTGTGCGCAATTCATTTTTCTGCATTTAAAACTAGGTGTTAAAATTCTAGATGTTACATTATATGTGCATAATAAGTCCTTAATACAATTCCTATTGTGTTCCCGGAAACGTTCAGATTATTTTTTGTCCTCATGCAAAAGACCATGTTTGATTTTGAAAACATAATTCTAGAAGGTTCTTATATTCCTAGTCAATGTGTAACATTTCATGAAAAGTTTCATTGAGAAGTTGTATTAATCATTCTTGATTCCTTCCCAGGTAACCAGAAGTCTTGAGGCCTAGTTATTAGCCATTTCTTAAGTTATTCATGGTTACAGTATGACAATGTTTAGAATCATAGTCTTATAAATGTCAATGTGATATTGTGTGTTTTAACCTTTTGTTTCCTACAGGTCTCCTTCCCAGCTGTTCCCATCCTAATCCCCTTTTCCCCCTCTTGAACTCTCTCAGTCTCTGTGATTTATCTATCAGAGTCTTGGAGCTGTCTAGTGGTGGACATGTTGGGAATGTGCCCAGGCCCCAAGGATCTGGTCTCCCTGAGAAAGGAGGCCTGGCAAAAGTAGAACACATACAAAAAGCAAGGAGCAAGTAGGCATGGGGAACAAAGAACATAT
Organism: Pleurodeles waltl; assembly: GCF_031143425.1. Lineage (NCBI taxonomy): Eukaryota > Metazoa > Chordata > Amphibia > Caudata > Salamandridae > Pleurodeles > Pleurodeles waltl. The sequence continues at coordinate 999,757,061 of NC_090450.1, read as the reverse complement.
ACAAGGCTACGGCAAAGGCACACTGGTTGCGTGCACAAATTGGCTGCCAGCCACATAGTCAAACAGCAACAACAAGGAGCAAGGAGTTCTGGCAAAACAAAGAACGCATGAAAGCCTATGGCAAAGGGATCGTGACTGGATGCACAAAATGGCTGCCAGCCACATGGTCAAACAACAACAAGGAGCAAGGAGGCATGGGGAACAAAGAACACAAGCAAGCCTATGACAAAGGCACACTGGCTGGATTCACAAAATGGCTGCCAGCCACATAGTCAAACAACAATAGCAAGAAGCAAAGAGAACAAAGAAAACATGCAAACCTATGGCAAAGACTCACTGGCTGGATGCCCAAAATGGCAACCAGCCGCATGGTCAAACAACAACTGTGAACAAGGAGGCATGGAGAACAAAGAACACATGCAAGCCTATGGACATAGACTACACAAAATGTATCCTGGCCACGCAGTATGGAGAAAAAATACAAATGGTGGACAATGACAAACACACACCCACACACACACAGGCACACACAAACAAACACACACACACTGGCCTTAAGGAGGTATGGTGGTAACATTGAATAAAACAGTAACATCAATTTAGTAACGCAAAAACGAAAATTAACATATCTATAAAACTTTACAACAACAGTACACATCCTCCAATGCCATCAAATATTACCACACATCATATACACTTTTTTCAACAACAAAAAAATGAAATGCAAACAAAAGCCAACATTTTTAATTTAATCTAATGCCATTCCTACCCTAAATTAAATTTTAAAAACTTACCATTGAAACATTAATTTCATGCAATGATGACTACTAGTACTGGGCCTATTCGCTAGATGGCCCTTTGGAAATCTAGCCTCTGTAGTAAAATAATATGGCAGATGTCACAAACATGTAGAAAAGATAATGAGCTGTGTTACAATTTTCCTTTACAAAAGATGAAAAATTAATTAAATGCAAAATAAATAACATATATGCCCATTCTTACACTACAGGCCACCAACCACCGTGCATTTTTAAAATCAAATTAAAGTACAAAGAAATACTGGTGCAAACAGCGCCCCTATTCAATAGTTTTTTAACTTACTTGTGTGATTTCATAAAAGGAAAGTCCTTAAATCCAAATGTATATCCAGAAGACAAAGAGAGTTATCCTTCCATCCTGAAATCCAAGTGAAAAGTGACTAAGAGATGGACAAAAGAGTGGAAGGAGCATGCTGGACAGGAACAGGAAGTTGGAGTCTCTGGGGGCACTTACTTCCTGTTTTAAAAAAAAAGGAGTTTCACACTAAAAAACATCTCGAAGGGTTTATTGGGGAAGAAAATCCACTCAAAAAACTCTTTTTGACTAGATTTAGGTGTATCTTGAGTAGCAAATCTACTCCAGGAGCATTCGCACTCAAGAGAGAGACTGTTTTAGCCACCATTGCTACCAAAAGCAGTTCGGGTAAATGCAAAGTCTCATGTGTGGCCTGAAACTGTGCATGCTCACTAGTAGCCTGAAAATATTGCGAAGCTCCAGGGAGAGTTCTAAAACCAAATCTCGCACGTGCAAATTAACTCTGCTCCTTTTGTGAACTCCGTGCTACTCTGCGTAGCATAAATTGCCCTAATTCCACAAACTCCACTGGTGGAGTGGAGCTCTACGCCCTGGTGTTCACCATTGGCTCTTTGTGATGCATCTGTGATCCTCAATTTTAGTGTGTGTGTGTGTGTGTGTGTGTGTGAGTGTGTGTGTTTATCCTTGTATATGAGTGTGTGGGTGTCTGTATGTGAGAGAGAGCAAGAGAATGGTATGAGAGAGATTAGAGGATGTAAGTGTTTGAGAGCATCTGTAACAGATCAAAAAATAAATGTGTTTGTGTGACCAGTGTGTGTGATCAGAGTGTGCATTTGATTAGAATGCTTGTTATCTGAGCCTATGTTCACATTCAGGGTATTTGCTTCTGTGTAATCAGCCTTCATGTGGTCAAAGTTTGTGTGCGCTTCTGCGTGCTTGTGTATGTGTAAGAGAGATCAGAGAGAGTGTGTGTCTGTGAATGTCTGTGGGAGAGATCAAAATATGTTTTAATAAGGGTGTGTTCAGATGGAGTATTTGTACTTTGTCTGTGCATGTGTGTATTTAGGGGACATGTGTGGTTTTGTAAGGTTCTCTGAGTGCGTCTGAGTAGATTTTGTGTGTGTATATTTTTTGGAAGTGTGTGTATCTGTGTGAGTAATTGGATTTAATGTGTGTGTTTGGATTTAGTCAGAGTATTTGTGTCAGTGAGTGTGAGATTAGTATGTGTGCTGTGTATGTCTGTGTGTGCATGTGTGATCAGTGTGTGTGTATGTGATCTGTGTGTGTGTGGTCGCAACATGTGTGTTTCCAGAGAGAGTGTGTGTTTCGATGTAATCAGAGTATGTGTTAGTGAGTGTAAGATGAGTGTGTGTGTGTATGTATGCTTGTGTGCATGTGTGTGTGTGTGGGTGTATATGTGTATGATCAGTGTGTGTGTGTGTGTGTGGTCACAATATATTTGTCATAGTTGGGCTGTTGCTCCTTGGTGAGACTGCTGGTTTGGGGTGATAACACTTCTGTTCGTAGGTGACTAAGGGCCAGATGTAGTAAGAAAACATTTTGCGAGTTGCAAATTGCGAGTACTAGCGACTCGCAATTTGCAACTCGCAAAATGTAATGCAGAAAGGTGTCTCAGACACCTTCTGCGACTCACTATGGGGTCGCAAAGACCCACCTCATGAATATTAATGAGGTTGGTCGCAGTTTGCGACCCCATAGCGAGTCTAGGCACTCACAGGGATGGTGGCCTGCTGGAGACAGCAGACCACCATGTCGTGACTGCTTTTTGAATAAATCTGTTTTTTGTTTCTTTTTGCAGCCCGTTTTCCTTAAAGGAAAACGAGCTGCAAAAAGAAAAAATTCCGAAACCATTTGGTTTCGGTTTTTTCAGAGTAGGCAGTGGTCCATAAGACAACTGCCTGCTCTGAAAAAATATTTTTATTGGCATTTACAAAGGGGAAGGGGTCCCATGGGAACCCCTTCCCTTTTGCGAATGAGTTACCATCCACTTCAAGTGGATGGTATCTGCGAGTTGGTTTGCGACCGCATTCGCGGTCCCAAAGCAACTCTGCCTGGCGATGCGGTTGCAAATAGGAAGGGAACACCCCTTCCTATTTGCGAGTCGCAGCCTCAAATTGCGAGTCGGTACTGACTCGCAATTTGCGGTTGTGCATCGCGTTTGGCCTTTTGCTTCTCACAAACTGCATTTTTCGCAGTTTGCGAGGCGCAAAAGGCTTGCTACATCTGGCCCTGAGTCACTCCTACAACAAGCCACAACTCTCAGTCCAACCTTCCCGGCTCACAAGCAGTACCTCACCAAAACTCAGACAGTAAAATAGATTTCTGGCAGTCTTACACAACTAGCGGGTGTTGCACTTTGTTTCTCCATCCGCAATGCGTCAATCTTCCAGGCGTGATAGAGGTGGAGCATCGATTTTAGCAAAAGGGCCAGCGGCGTGTCGTTTATCAGCCACACTTCGGATGGTGCATCGAAAATGTCCCTGCACGGCGGTCTTTGAGTCAAAAAAGGCAAGCGATGTGTTGATTTCCCACTCACAAATGAGACAGTGAGTTGTTCCTTCTCCGGTCGGGTCGGCAAGGCATTGTTTCTCTCCCACGCAAAAGAGCGATATGTTGATTTCTGGAAGGGCACCTCAGGTCTCGGCAGGCTTTGCGTAGATTTTTCACGCCCAGTGATGTTGCATTTGAAATCTGGTCACACGGTGTAAGGAAAAAGCACTGAATGGGGTTTGCATCATTATCAGCAGCCACTAGCGGGTGTTGCACGTCGTTTCTCCATCTGCAATGCGTTGATCTACCAGGAGTGATGGAGTTGGTGCATTGATTTTAGCCACGGGGCCAGCTGCGTGTCGTTTATCAGGCACACTTCGGATGGTGTTTCGAAAATTTCCCTGCATGGCGGTCTTTGCATGAATTTCAGTCCTTTTCCACCAGCTTCACCTTTCAAGGGCCCAGGGACTGGATGGGGCACCACTTGGCAGGGCAAGAGTCTCACCAGAGAGTCCACGTGCTGGCAGAGAAAGTCTTTGATGGCCCTGAGACTTCAACAAGAGGAGGCAAGCTCAGTTCAAGCCCTTGGAGGTCTTCTCAAGCAGGAAAGCACAACGAAGTCCAGTCTTTGTCCCCTTTCACAGGCAGAAGCAGCAACTGCAAGATAGCCCAACAAAGCACAGTCACAGGCAGGGGGCAGCACTTCTCGTCAGCTCTTCAGCTCTTCTACTTGGCAAAGGTTCCTCATGAATCCTTGAAGAAATCTGATTTTCAGGGGTTTTGGGTCCAATACTTTCTGTCTTTGAAGTTGGCAAACTTCAAAGGAAAGTTTCTGTTGTTCACAAGATCCTGCCTTGCCCAGGCCATGCTCCAGACTCACACCAACCAGGTTGGAGACTGCATTGTAAGAGGGCAGGTACAGCACATTCAGGTGTAAGTGACCATTGCTCCCTCCACTCTAGCTCAGATGGCCCATCAGGATATACAGGCTACTCCCCAGCTCCCTTTGTCTCACTGTCCAGAGGGAACTCACACCAGCCCAACTGTCAGTCTGACCCAGACAGGGAATCCACAAACAGACGGATTCACAGAATGATTTAAGCAAGAAAACACCTACTTTCTAAAAGTGCCATTTTCAAACTGACAATTTAAAAAACAACTTTAACAAAATATGTTTTTTTTAAATTGTGAGTTCAGAGACACCAAACTCCACATATCTATCTGCTCCGAGATGAAATCTGTGCTTAAATATTATTATTTGCAACAGTTAAAACTGAATTTAGTAGTATTTCACTATTAGGACATGTAAAACACACCAGTACATGTCCCACCTTTAACATACACTGCACCCTGTCCATGGGGCTACCTAGGGCCTACCTTAGGAGTGCCTTTCATATATAAAAAGGGATGGTTTAGGCCTGGCAAGTGGGTACACTTGTCAGGTCGAATTGGCAACTTAAAACTGTACACACCGCAATGCAGTGGAAGGTCTGAGCCATGTTTACAGGGCTACTCATGGGGGTGGCACAGCCAGTGCTACAGGCCAACTAGTAGCATTCAATTTACAGGCCCTAGGCACCTCCAGTGACCTTTACTGGAGACTTACTAGTAATTCAAATATGCCAATCAGGGATACATATAACGTACACAGGAGCACTTACACTTTAGCACTGGTCAGCAGTGGTAAAGTGCCCATAGTCCCAAAAACAGCAAAAACAGAGTCCAGCACACAGTCAAATCATGGGAAGCATAGGCCAAAAAGACAGGGGAGACCACGCCAAGGATGTCAGGTCTAACAGAGAGTTTATACGTTAAAATCCAAATATAGAAGAGTGAGACATTAACTGTTGTCAAAGAACTACATGCATCCTACAAGGAATAGATTAGAGTATTATGATTTTGTCCCCAGTCTTTTATTATCCTAACATTGCAAAAATACTTCATTTTGAAAGAAAACAGTTCTTATTATTAAAGAGAACCCCCACCCATGGTGTTACGTTTTAAATCCTGGGTTTCTGCATTTCCAGACCAAGCCCACTTAAAGTATACAGCCCACCAGTATGGATGACATGTGACTTCTACACCTTGTAGTCCTCTGTCTTATGTAACATTTCTTCTACCCTGATTTACACACATAAGATTGATTGTGAAATGTGTGTGTGATGTAAAGTGCTCTGACACCCTACACTGGAATGAGTGGCGCTACAAAAGTAATAAATGCATCTGAGAGTGGTTACGGAGCCTTGAGGGCCACTTATAGAGGGTGGTAGGAAGGGTACCCGTGGCGGAGGTGGTCATGGGGGATGCCAACAAACATTGTTGTACAGGGTACTGACAGTGCTGAGGCTGACCCTTCTTTTCGGAAACCATTCCCTCATCCTCTCACATCCCTCTCCTGTCTCCTCTCACCTATTCCACTGGCCAGAACCCCTCTCTTCCTTACACCCACCCTCTCTCACCTTTCCCTTGTTTCAGATCTCCCTCACACCCAGAGTCTCTGACAAAGGACTCTTTAAACATAACTCTTCTGTCTAAACTACCACCTAATTTAATCCACGCTTTCCTCAAACTCGCCACTATTGTATACCCACTCCATCTGAACACTCTCAAAATATTTCCTTTCATGAACAGGCTTATTTCAGTCAATCAAAGATTTATAGAGCACAGCAAATCACCTCAGGGTCTTGAGGCTTTGGGCCCATTACTCAATATGTTGGTACCGTTGTCACTAAGGCGATGGGGGGGACAGAAGGAGACCAGAAACAGCCAGCTCATGTGGCGAGGGTCATGCAAGTAGGACACACTACTCTCTGTGGTGTGTGACATGGTGTAATTTCTTCCATAAAAATTATGCATAGTTGGGTGAATACTACAAAATGAAGTCTACTAATATCAAACATACAATTTTCATGTACCTGCGTACCTTGCACAGAAAAGTCACGTGACATCTTTGCATAAGGTTGGTTAGAGGAGAACATCACCTGGGGAAAGACATTCCCTTCTCGAGCCAGTCTCCCAGGTAGCAAAAAATTAAGTAAAACTGGATATTGTGAAATTTCATGAATTTATCAAATTTCACTTAACATAAAATTTAAAAATGTAGTAAATTCTGAGAGCATAATTAACATATTGCCTGGACCTAGTACCCGTGAATATGGATGTATGACGTGACTCTGATGTTGAGAAAACGTGATAGACTTTGACATGTACACATGAGACCACATGGCACTGGTGTGGACATCATATTCCACACACAAGACTTACAGTTCACACTAGCACCAGCTGCCGAAAAGCTGCAAGCCCCAACGCCCTAGTGGAGACGTCCAGCGATGTCACGCAGAGTGAGGGGTAGATTACATGACCTTAAAAAGCATTTGGGGACCAAAATAAAAGTCTTCAAATAAGGACATATGGATTGATCTGACATTGGGTGGAGGACACACCCACGCAAGTTTGGGAGGAATCTCTCACGCGAGTTGATCACTGCTCGAGTCCATCAAAAGCACCAAGATAAAGTGTGGAAACGATGCTCAGCTGAGTACATAAAACCGCATAATACAATCCATTAATTAAATTACACCAAAGATGAACGATGTTCAAGGCAGAATGAAAAGAGTTAGGCAATTTAGTGAAGTTAGAGAAGTTCACTAACTTTTAGGAAAACTTCAGAAAGTTTGAAACTCAGGCACTGTTTTGCTTTCACTAATGACCGAGCTGACAAAAATCTCTGGAATTCACTTCTCAGTTCAAAGAAGACATTTATTATTACTTCACCACGGGGTTCCTAAAAAATTAGATTAGTAGGTCGAAAGCACACATTTAAAAATAGTCACAGCAATGAAAGGAAAATATATCAAAATGATTCTTAACTGCAATGTACACAGCAAATATATGTGATTATATTATAGCATAATTGCAAAGCAAAGAATAAAGTACAAATTAATCACCATAGGGCCTGCCAAGCTCTTCATCCTTCTCATGCCAGCAAGAAGATGACCCCGATCAACTGCGAGAAAGAGATAAGTGTGTGTGGCAGGCATTCAACGTCTAATCCTGACTGAGGTCTTGCAAATTCCCTCGTTACTGAGCAGGGCAACCTTTTTTATACTTTAAAGAACCGAAAGGGCTTTCTGGAAAACCCCTCCCATGAGAGAGAAATATTCAAACATGCTGGCTACTGTAGGTCAGAGTTGGAAGAAAAACGCTGAACACTGGCCAACATTTCAAGGCTTTCCTCCCAAGGATGAACCGTTCCCTGCACTGAAAAAAAAAACATGTACATCCTTATCATGCTGACTGACTAACTGTTTGGTGAGAAAGCAATACAAAAAACAAGCACAGATTATCATGTGGAAAAACACAGCTCAACTGCAATGTCTCAACTGCGATGTCTAACGCCATGATAAAGTCAATAGGTAGCTAAACATAATACAAAATGTAATCTGCAACTGGTGAACACTGAACAACTAATATGCAAAGTGGTGCAACACAAAGTCAGTGGTCAAACATATATATTGTCACTACAGTCACATAGCGACAACCAGAAACAACAGTCAATAGGTGAGGAAGATAAATTGATTGTTAGATTCAAGAAAGGCTGCATCTGTTGCTACACCTCCTGTCTTCCTCTCTGCAATAAAGCGTAATCCGATCTACTCATTTACCTCATCCACAGCTCAAGGACCTCTCCTTCAAAGCTACATTTTTATTACTATTTATGTCTGGCAATTAACACAACATCATAGGCGCAAGTCTGGCTGCTTTGAAATCCTGAATGGAAAGATACTCATTCATTTCCACACTCACCCTCATAAATCACAGGCCTGTCACCTTCCCTAGGAGCACCTAATTTTTGAAGATTGAACTCTCCCATTCCAGCTGGAGATGTTGACACATTGGGGTATTCACAAACGAATTCTGGGTAATGTAAAGTATTCCTACGGTAGTCCTCTTTTATGTACTCCTACATGGCTTTGCAAACTAGCCGCAACACATCCATATTGAAATAAAACGGGAACATTCACTTCCAACAAATATGACTTCTGACTGATCATGGACAAAAGAGACATCACAACTGTAATTCTACTCAAACTATCCACCACCTTTGATACTGTCTCCCCCCCCATCCTCATTCAATGCCTCCATAAAGCTGGTATACAAGAGCCCACTCTCTGCTCAATGTGCTCCTTCTTCACTGTATGCACCGAGTCTGTCAGCCTGGCCTCCTACATCTCAATTGCTGCCAACCTAATATTCAAAATCCCTCAAGGATCATCTGTCTGCCCCTCACTGTTCAACATCTACATGGCACTGCTCCTCAGCATCTTCTGATCATGCAGAATAAGTATCATCTCCTTTGCTGACAACTTCGGACAATCTTCCCCTCATCAATAAAACATCGAAAGCCTGGACCAACTTCACCTCATGCATGTCTAAAGCCGCCAGCTGGAAGCCCAACACAAACCAACACTGACAAACAGAAGTGGTACTCTGCCAAAGAACACTTCCCTATGGAAACTCTACCTGGTGGGCATCAGATTTCAGACAAACATCCTGCCATGCCAGTCAAGAGACGATTCTGAGCATAGTGGTGGACAAACAAATCTCAATGACCAACCAAGTCAATGTGGTAGCCTTACCTGCTTCAGAAAGATCTTTAAAAGACTCCAAATCAACACTTGCAGACTCCATGCCCCTATCACCAGAAAACCGGACTACAGCAATGCACTTGATGTTTACATCCCCACCCAACTGACCAGAAAACTCCAGACCATGCAAAATGCAGTGCCAGCTAAAACAAATGTGCACTTTTCAAGCTCCTCATCCACACGCACAAAGCCTTACATAATTTAGGTCCCTCCTACCTCAACAGCCACATCAATTTGCTCACCCGACCAGAAACTGACTAGCCTCCTGCTTGCTCACATACCCCACATCTGCAGACCCTGCAGCTGCAGCTGCATCTTCTCATACCTCATACCCAGGCCTAGAATGACCTCCCCACACACATATTAGCTACCTTCTCAGTCCTTGAATCCCACAAGGAACTGAAGACATGGCGCTTTATCTAGGCTCTCGGCTTGGCCAGCTTAGCCCAATCTTATCTACTGCCTGAAAAACTCTCCAATGTGAAATTTGTACTCTACAATTAGTCATGGTAGCATAACAGATCTGCACTCATCTTCAAACAGCACCTTCTTTTGAGGTGAAAATTCCAGGCGGAGTCCATTTTATTTCTCTTTGTTTGGCACACTGTATTTTGTCACGTTAAAATAACAGTCTGAGATGTGTGGGTGGGACCCTCACAACTCTTTCTGCCACCCCTTTTGTTATTTAGGAGCATCTATTAATGATGGTGGGTGTTCCAGTAGAGGTGTGAGCTGTACTTTGAGTACAGAACACACCATGGGAGGTCTCATTTTAATTCAGAATGAACATCTACAAAGAACAGCCTATTGTTTCCAGTTTCTGCATTAGAAGCTTTAGCAGTGAAAGATCTAAAATGTGTCTCTGGCACATGCAAATTGGGCACAGCGCATGGCAGAGTTTGTTCTTGGCACAGAGAATGGTCACCCTCTATTACTTGCTATGTTCCAGAACCGGTTAGAGATGGCCTTTGGAGGTTCCCCTATTTCTCGGGACACAGTGCCTGATTTTGGTCAGGCACTTTGCCCACTCTGCTTGCAGCAGTAAGTGATGAATATGGGCTTCAGCTATACCCTGTAGGTTTTGTGCACAGTGCATAGCCCCAAACCACATCCTCTGACCTGTACCTCTGCACTTATTATTCTACTAAGCATTATCTGTGCTGATTCCTGTGGCTACGAGGCTCTGGTGACAGAGTCCAGAGTGCCCACTGTGCACAGTGAGCTGTCCTTGGTGACCTCTACCTCTCCCCACCTTACTCGCTGGACGTGGACAACACTTTTTAAGTTCAGTCCTTCCAAAGTTTCCATCTGAGAACTATAATGGCAAAAGCATCTTTTGGTATGTCAACATAAGTTTTCCATTGAACTATCTGCCCCCATAATACAAGGCCAAATGCAGGTGGCCTTTGCTTTACTTTGGAAATGTTCGCACAGATTCTATCATAAAGTTAGAATCCAAAGCAAGGCAAGCACACCTCAAGGCTTCAAGACAAAGGATGTGGCATTGAAGGTCCAGCTAAAAGAATTCATCAGTTTTTGTCTTCCTTAGAGGAAACTGAAAGAACAGAAGGCTAGCCTTCTCCACACACACTACCTCTTCCAAACTTGATGCCTACGCTTGAATGGCCTAATGCTCACTCACATCCTCTGCATCTGGCAAGCCAAAATAGGTGAGCATGCTTCCTCCCACATCGCCCCAAGGTTTGGAATGAGCTCTCCTCCCCATCAGAGCAGCCAGCTAAGTCCTGGAATTGAGAATCTGAAAAACTAGCTCTTCCAATAGGCTTCTTTCTTACTGCCCATTCCTTCTGAGTTGCCAGGATACCCTCCCGGGTGATATGCATGCCATACAAATAACAATAACATAACAACATTATTAGGATCGGGAATAACATCCCCCTAGATATCTAAAGTACTCCAATTCTCCTGCTATTGAGAAAGAAGCTGAAGATACATCTCTTCAAGGAGCACAATCTCTCTGCACATTAAGAGCCTCCTTGTTACATGCATCCTGGTAGACAACCTTCAGGCGCTCCGTTTTGCTGATGCTCACTGGTCCATTCTCCATTGCTTCCTAGCTAGTTTCATGCTCCACAAGTACGACAACATACATGCATACATACATACATTTACAATGAAGATCAAAGCTGGTATAGTGATGTGTGTTCCTCATACTAGGAGATGTGGCTATTTTCAAAGCCCTCATTCACAGCCCTCATTCATCTCTAAGCCTATGAATATCTGTGACATATGGGAGACTCGGGGCCCTCATCATATTCTGCAGCGGGATGTTTAAAAAACTTGCTTGAAACAAGGAGTTTCAAGAACAACATTTTGTTCTGATTACTTTTTTTATTCAGAATTTACACTTTTCATACCAAACTATGCTTTGCCTAGCAGTAGGTCTGTTCCTGTCACATGGACTGCCATTGGTAAATACAGTTAAATTACACATTGTAGGGGCATATTTACAAGAAAGTTACGCATTGGTCCCGATGTGCCACGTTTCTTGTTTCGCCCCTCCCCCAACTAATGACATCATGGTTGCACCGTATTTACAATATGGTGTACCATGCGGTCGTTAGGACAATAGCATCAAAAATGTTGATGCTATTGTGGCGCTTTGCTTCACTAGCATCAAAGCACAGGGAGACCCATTAATTAAAATGGGTATGCCTTTTTAACACCTGCTCTGAGCAGGCATTAAAATAACAGAATAAATGGCGCAGTGACATGTTGTAAATTTCACTGTGCTATTTTTTCGGGCCTCCCTGTGTCGGAACGCCCCCCTTGCATATATTGTGACTGGCGCAGGCATAATGTGGGGCAAGGGTTTACAAAGTGGCGCAATGCAAGCATTGCACCACTTTGTAAATACGGCGCGGGGGAAAGTCCTCCTTAATGCCACCTTAATGTAAAAAAATTGACCCCAGGGCGGAGCAAGGTGGCGCGAGGGGCTCTTAAATGTACCTCCTAGTTTTAGCAAGATTGTGGGCATTCTGCCCTTCACCGCTGATCTCCATGCGTATTCCCTGGGCTCTGCACATGGCATTAAAGAGTTGTTATCCTGGCACAGTTAGCACGCACATATGTCTGTACAGAATGAGGAGGCTGTAACCACAGCCGAGGTCAAGTCCAGAGCAAAATAAATAAAAAACAACATGCTCAAAGATGGATTTCCCCAAAGTATGATTGATACGGAGAGGTGTGTAAGCCTTCTCAGCCAAGGTTGGCCAGAGATGAAAAGACATAGCATATTGGTTTGTAGATCTATAGAGTTACCAAACCCTTAGAACATGTGACCCCAGGAAATAAAGTGCTTTTCTATCGCTCTTCAAGTTGGGAGTCTGGTGGATTTGAACTCGGGGGGAATATCTGACCTTCCTAATTGCCGCACGTCTTTTGTTCTCCAGAAGGTTTGGCAACAGGGAATTGCCTCCCAGAGCTAAAATTGACAGTTTTTCTAAATCAATCATTATTGGAAAAAAAAGAGTCTGCGCTGTGATATTTATACACTTTTGCTTTTCAGGCTTCTCAAAATCTACTGAACATATTTACACAAAACTTATTGCAACAGCCAAATCGGCCTTAATGCTACCTACAAGTCCAAATTATCTGTAAATAGATGATTTTACTGCAGCTTTGACATTTTAATTTTGAAATGAAACATGTTCCACCTTCCATTTAGCACCTCAGTCAGTCTGCATGACATTCCAGAAACACACATTAGTACATATAACACTTCTCTCATCATGTCAGGCAGATTCTGCAAACATAAATCATGTTTTAGCCATGAACTTTACTCCTGAGGTCTCACACTCGGCCAATTACTCACACATCTGAAACCAGCATCAATATGGCAACACAGATCCACATTTCAAGCACCCTGCATGCAAATACCATTAACACTTATTAATCAAGAACTCTTCGAGTGACTAACAGTGAATACAAATATACAAATATATACATGCACTTATGAGCAAGGCTACCTTTCTTGATTCCAGATCTGATGAATGAAAGACATTGGTGCATTTTCATACAAAACCCATGAGGGGGTACCAGCAGCCCATTCACTCCGTTTGCAGTTAATTTTCTAATATGGCAAAGCACGAGTACAAGTCTTTAAATGTCACCAAGCACAGACTCTGAGAGTGAAGAAGGGTCAGGCAGTGAGGAGGGGGTCAGGCAGATAGTAGCGGGTCAGTCCATGCTGATAAGTTTCATCACATCTTCTATAGCAGTACAGGGAACAAATGCAATCAGTCAGTTCCATATCTGCACTTCCAGACTAGATGGTGTTAAAAAAAGATAACAACTCCTTCCATATAGAGAAAGGGCATCTGATAGGGTGCCATTGTCATGCGCTATCTTCCATCGCTGCCCACCTTTGGCAGCAGACGATGGCTTCTTATCTGCCACCAGTTTACTTGAACCTTGACTCTCTGTTCATCTGATGTCTTTCCTGTATGAAATTCCCTGCCAGCAGGACCTTCATTGAAGAAATACCTGAGGTTTGGCATGGCCTCTCCTTCACTCCTGGGCACACCCGACCTGAGGCGGGAAATGGCCTTCACAACTCGGGCTGAGCCACGCGTGATGTTTTCCCACAAGCGTAACAACGCTTGCCTGAACCACGACTCTGACTGGAGTCTGCCTTAACCACGCATATGCCTGAACCGCACATTTGCGTGATTAAGGCAAGAGAGCGGTCTAGTTGTGCGGATCAGGAATAGGAAGGACTGGGAGAGGTAAGTGGGGCTGGGTGGCGGGGTTGTTTTTAGGGATATGGGTGGCTTTAGGGATTAAGGCGAGGGGGAGGGTTTGGGGTATTTTTTTTTGGCAGGGGCAGGCTCTTAAGTCTCAGAGCAGGGGTGTTGGGGGTAGTTTTAAGGGCAGGGGCTGGGTGTTAGGGCACAGGGCGGAAGGTAAGGGGCAGTTTTAAGGGGTGGAGATCAGTCTTAGGACTCAGGGCTAGGGGGCTAGGGTTGGGATAGTTCTTAGCAGGGGGCAGGGTTTTAGTCCTCAGGGCTTGGGGAAGGGAAGGGGTAGTTTGAAGGCAGGGTGGGGTCATTTTAGATCTCAAGGTTGGGGAGCTGGGGTAGATTTAAGGGCAGGTCGGGATCACTTTTGGGGCTCAAGGCTGAGGGTCGGGGTCGTTTTAAGATAAGGGGCTGGGTATTAGGGCTCAAGGTGGGGGCAAGGGTAAGGGGCAGTTTGAAGGGGTGGGGATCAGTTTTAGGGCTCAGGGCAAAGGGGGCTGGAATCAGATATTTTTCAGCAGGGGGCAGGGTTTTAGGCCTCTGGGGGGGAGAGGAAGGGGTAGCTTTAAGGGCAGAGTGACATAGTTTTAGGGCTCAGAGTGTGGCAGAAGGGGAAGTTTTAAGGGCGAGGTGGTTTGGAGGGCTGGGGTATCAGGTGTTAGGGCGCAGGGCAGGGGGGAATTTACAATGCATATTCCTTTACTAATCATGCTTTTACAATGAAATTTGTTGTAAAGACATGCGTGGTAAAGACGTGGTTATGATTTAGACCATGTTGTTCAGGCATGCATGGTTCAGGCATGAGTGGTTGTGTCATACAACCAGCAGATCCAGGGCTGGTTTCATTAGCTACTGCAGCTGCACATGGCTTCTGGTGGAACCAACCTGTGGGCATCTTGGCATTGAAAAGGAAAACAAAATACACATTGAATGTTGTGGTAGAAACTTAATGATGCCTTCTGCAGCCACGATTGCTAAGTGAGTAGCCTTCATCACTGACCTCTTCAGTAACCGCAAGGTCATAAATTTAAATCCTAGCATGGCAGAGTCAGGATTTGTTCCTTTTGAGGTGAACGTTCCATTGGTGGCTTTTAAACTTTTAAATTTGTGAGGCACAAATATCCCGCCAAATAAAATGAAAAAACATGAAGCCAAACAGTCTGTTTTTTCAGATAAGTTTCCAAAGAAAATGGCAAAAGCTTTGAAGGTACCGCTTCAGGGTCTGCACAGTGTATATTGAACAATGAAAGATCTTAAGCAATGTTTGCAATTTCTTTATGTTTTTTTAATGACTTTATCCACTTGGCAAATCAAAGAACAGATGTGCATGCCCAATGGATGCACACAGCAGGATGAACAAAAAGGCAATGAGGTCAGATGACACTCTTTGAAAGACAGTTGGCTGTATCTGAAAGGGAGCTCTGAGGTCCAGCTCAGGTTCCCTGAGACACCACATTAGAAGATGAACATATGAGAATGGATGCTTTCTTTATATAGCCTCTAAACTGGGAGTACATTCTTAATAGTTTAACAGTGATCATTCTTACAGGTCAGCCTCTGCATGAACATGCTTACTCAGAGCGTACTACCATATATTCTCACTGCTCAACATACATCTTAAATGTATAACCATGGTAGTTCTATGTTAATGAAAAACAAAATAGAGGGGGCCGAATTAGTCATAAACAAGAGTCCCAAACTAGTTTTGATGCCAACAACAGCTCTGCCACAATCTTCTAGGGGGAAACCATTTAAGAGAAGACCTTCACCACTGATAAAGGTTATGAAGTTGTGATATAAACCAAAGTACAAGGGAGTAGTTTGGCAAAATCTCCAGCAATTTTTGTATTCCAAAGATCTAGCTGTAAAGAACTGCTGCATTCTGATTTGCTTCTGTTTTTACATATTCCCAAATCTTCTTGTAAGATATCTTCTCGGCAAAATCTTTGTGTGTGGGCTTGGTGGTGGGAGGTATTACCAAAGATATGTAAGTGATATGGTTAAAAACCGAGAGCTACCTGAAGGACCTTCCTAAAGGATTCTTGTCTCCCCCTTTATTAGCTTGTGTCAGAGTCAGGCCTTTGTTTCAGAAAGGGTTATTGACAAACCGAGGGTTCGGTCATAATCTTCATCAGTTAAAAATAAGCACTTCCAGAAGAAACATTGTCTGTTCCAGTGGTAACACAGGTTACAAAAAACAGTGCCTACTAGTACTACTAGTACCAGAAGGAAAAGTTGCAAAGTGATGATAAAAGGATTCTAAGTTCAAGTCTTTTGTCAGAGATGTTGGAGTAGGAGATTTGTTTTCCTTGAATGCAGTAACATTCAGAAGCTTTATCCTCAACCTCTACTTCAATTATTTACCACTGATACACCAGGAGGACTCCCCGCAGGATCAGGGCAGTTTTCTACTATCAGAAATAGAATGAGAGACTGAAACACACCCTAGGTTCACCTTTTTGTGAAATGAATTTCTCAGATGTTGCAACCTTGGTGGGAAATCTCACCATTGGCTTCTGCGAATATTCCTTCAGTTCTATCCTCCAAGATCTGGAACAACGCCTGTTAGAAATGGGGTCTTTGGTTGACAGTCAGGTTACCCCCTGTTCAAGCAAGGACCCTCACTCAAGTCAGGGTAAAAGAGAACCACCCTCAGCTAACCCCTGCTAACCCCCTTGGTAGCTTGGCAGAGCAGTAGGCTTAACTTCAGAGTGCTAGGTGTAAAGTATGTGTACCAACACACACAGTAACTGAATGAAAATACTACAAAATGACACAATACAGGTTTAGAAAGAAAACTAGGAAATATTTATGTAAACAAAGCACAACCAAAATGACATAAATCCACCATACACAAGTCAAGTTATTCATTAAAAAGCAAAAAGAGTCTTTATTTAGTTTAAAACACACACTAACACTGTTAGCATGACAATGTACCTTGGATGCGTCAAAAATAACCCCACATGGGCGAGTGCACGTCAAAAAGGGCTTCCGATGCGACGATTCCACTCACGAGCGGGACCTTGCGTTCTTTCTCCTTTCGTGTGGTCGGGCTTGTTGTTTCTTCTCTCCGCAGGAGAGCGATGCGTCGATCCGGTCAGCACTCTCAGGTCCGGGCAGGCCTGCGTTGATTTTACACGCCCAGCGGTACTTGCGCCGGAAACCCAGCCGCACAATGATCCGAAAACCACGTAGCGCGGGTTGCGATCTCCCAGCCTCCGTCAGTGATGCTGCGCTTCGTTTCCCCAGCTCCGTGCGTCGATTCTTCAGTCGCATTTCTGGGGAGCATCGATTTTCAGCTGCAGAGCCGGAGGCATGTTGTTTCTTCAGCCGCAGATCGGAGTCACGTCGATCTTTTCCCCGCAAGGCGCTCTGTGCGTGGATCTCCTCCTCTTAGGCTGCCAGCTTTTCCTTTCAGAGTCCCAGGAACTGGATGGGCACCACAAGGAAGAGTAGGAGTCTCTCCAGAGACTCCAGGTGCTGGCAGAGAGAAGTCTTTGCTGTCCCTGAGACTTCAAATAACAGGAGGCAAGCTCTAAATCAAGCCCTTGGAGATTTATTTTCAAGATGAAAGGCACACAGAGTCCAGTCTTTGCCTCCTTACTCTGGCAGAAGCAGCAACTGCAGGATAGCTCCACAAAGCACAGTCACAGGCAGGGCAGCTCTTCTTCCTCAGCTCTTCAGCTCTTCTCCAGGCAGACGTTCCTCTTGTTTCCAGAAGTGTTCTAACGTCTGTGGTTTTGGGTGCCCTTCTTATACCCAATTTCTCCTTTGAAGTAGGCCTACTTCAAAGTAAAGTCTCTCATGAATGTGAAATCCTGCCTTGCTCAGGCCAGGCCCCAGACACTCACCAGGGGGTTGGAGACTGCATTGTGTGAGGGCAGACACAGCCCTTTCAGGTGTGAGTGACCACTCCCTCCTAGCACAGATGGCTCATCAGGATAGGCAGGCTACACCCCAGCTCCATTTGTGTCACTGTCTAGTGTGAGGTGCAACCAGCCCAACTGTCAAACTGACCCAGATAGGGAATCCACAAACAGACAGAGTCACAGAAATGGTTAAAGCAAGAACATGCTCACTTTCTAAAAGTGGCATTTTCAAACACACAATCTTAAAATCAACTTTACTAAAAGATGAATTTTTAAATTGTGAGCTCAGAGACCCCAAACTCCACATGTCCATCCGCTCCCAAAGGGAATCTACACTTTATTCAGATTTAAAGGTAGCCCCCATGTTAACCTATGAGAGGGACAGGCCTTGCAACAGTGAAAAACGAATTTAGCAATATTTCACTGTCAGGACATATAAAATACATTACTATGGGGGTGATTCTAACTTCGGCGGGCGGCGGAGGCCGCCCGCCGAAGTTCCCCCACCAAAATACCGCTCCGCGGTCGAAAGACCGCTGAGGGTATTTTGGGATTTGCCCTGGGCTGGCGGGCGGCCGCCAAAAGGCCGCCCGCCAGCCCAGGGCAAGTCAACCTTCCCACTAAGATGCCGGCTCAGAATTGAGCCGGCGGAGTGGGAAGGTGCGACACTGAAATACTTTGTGGGGCCCTCTTACGGGGGCCCCTGCCGTGCCCATGCCATTGGCATGGGCACGGCAGGGGCCCCCAGGGGCCCCGCGGCACCCCCTACCGCCATCCTGTTCCTGGCGGGCGAACCGCCAGGAACAGGATGGCGGTAGGGGGTGTCAGAATCCCCCATGGCGGCGCAGCAAGCTGCGCCGCCATGGGGGATTCTAAGGGCAGCGGTAAACCGGCGGGAGACCGGCGGTTTACCCTTTCTGACCGCGGCCAAACCGCCGCGGTCAGAATGCCCTGCGGGGCACCGCCGGTCTGTCGGCGGTGCTCCCGCCGACCCTGGCCGCGGCGGTCTGAGACCGCTGGGGTTAGAATGAGGGCCTATATGTCCTACCTTGACCATACACTGCACCCTGCCTTTGGGGCTACCTAGGGCCTACCTTAGGGGTGCCTTACATGTAAGAAAAGGGAAGGTTTGGGCCTGGCAAGTGGGTACACTTGCCAAGTCGAATTTACAGTTAACACTGCAGACACAGACACTGCAATGGCTGGTCTGAGACATGATTGCAGAGCTACTTATGTGGGTGGCACAACCGGTGCTGCAGGCCCACTAGTAGCATTTGATTTACAGGCCCTGGCACCTATAGTGCACTTTACTAGGGACTTACTAGTGAATCAAATATGCCAATCATGGATAAGCCTATTACATACACATTTTGTAAAGGAGCACTTGCACTTTAGCACTGGTTAGCAGTGGTAAAGTGCACAGAGTAACAGAAACAGCCAAATCAGAGTCCAGCACACATCAACAACCTGGGAAACAGAGGCAGAAAGTTAAGGGAGACCACGCCAAGGACGAAAAGTCTAACAACACCCATAAGAACCACCAGAACTCACTGAAGCTACCAATAGAAGCAGAATGCTATTCAAGACAATCTAGCACTGCATCAACCCTCTACTGGACCTACCTTTTCTTCACTTTACAAAAAAGTGCAATGCCATTACCCTCATCTTGAGTGAAAACATCTAGAAGATTTAACAGCGCATCGAAGAAAACAAACTCGCTTCAATTCTGACACTCACCCGTTCTTGTAGAATCCCACAATAGCCTGGCCTCAAATCCATATTTCTCCAAAAACTTGCAGACATACCCAACTTCCTCAAAGCCAGATCTTATGAAGATCATGTCTTACCATCGTCCTTTATCAGCGCTCTCTCTGGGGATATTCTCTTGCTCTTACATACCATTGTCAATCCCCCCTTCATTCCAAGCAACTTCCCAGAAGCTTTCAAGACAGTCCACATCCTTCCACTCCTAAGGAAATCTACATGAGACAATGAAGGCCTTGTAAACTACTAACTCGTCCCTCACCTACCATTCATCACAAAGGTCACTGAAAAAGTAGTTCAAGGCCAGATCAATTCTAACCAACTCCTAAACAACTACCAGTCTGTCTTCAGATGATACTGCAGCACAGGACTCACTACCTTACACATTGTAGACTATGCCCTCTTGACCAAGATGAAGATGACCCCTGTCTCCCGATATTTCTGGGCCCCTCACACCTTTAACTCAGCTGGCCATGCCAATGTCATACACACCCTGGAGTTTTGAATGGGGTCCACCGGTAATGTCCTTCACTGGCTGTCCTCCTACCTGTGAAATGAACACTAGGATTTTTCACATGGGCACCTTGAAGCCACATCATATCCCTATTTTCTATGGCGTGCCCCAGGGTTCCATATTGTCTCTTGTCATATTCGACCTTTACATGGAGGCACTTGATGCTCTAGTCACAGATAACAGCATCAAGATTAACCAATATGCTGATGATAAACAACTCTACTTGTAAGTCTCCTCTGCTTCAAGCATTCAACATCTCAAACACAGCTTATACATCTTCCTGGCCTGGATGTCCAGCACTTTGATGAAACTCAACCCAACCAAGACAAAATTCCTTTTAGAGCAACAAACAAGATACACATCCACATCCTTCCACCCTGGCTCATTGACCTGAAACACCACAGCTTTGAACCCCAACATTCACCAAATGCCAAATCCCTTGGATTAACCCCCTATACCAACTTAACCCATAAGGAGCACACTGCCAAGAAACTGATTTTGGAACTTCTGTTCAAGCCCTCATGTTCTCGCTACTTCATGTAGATAATACCCAACTCCATTGCCTCCCTAACTCCACACTGGCACCCGTTAGATGCAACCTACCCACCACAGCACATTTTATTCAGGGCCTGAAGAAATATGATCACCTCACTCACATGCTTATAGAACTCTACTAGTTCCACTTGCTGGCTTGCACCATCCCCTACAACAGCTTTATCCTTACAAAGACATTGCAGCCACCCCGTACATCTCTGCTGGCTCTCAGCACAGCTGCAGCCAGGACACCATCACACTGCAGATTATAAAGTGTTGAAAAAAAACATGACAGCAGACCTATTTGATCTACACATCCAAGATCTGGAATAATATCCTTGTGTCCATCAAGACTGCCTCAACGCTGCTCTAATTCAGGAAAAAGTTGAAGACTCACCTCTTTAAAGAAAACAGCATAATTCATTCCACAGCTCAGCTTCCTCTCTTCTTACATGCTGACTTTATGCTTGCTTTGACCATGTACAGCACTTTGCTTCATTTTGGGTAAGTTTGACCTATAGAATACCATATACACACATACAACCCCTGTGAGGGCTGTTTAGGGTAAATATGCATACTAAACGGTGCAGTAAAGGCTCTGTTTATTCACACAAAGCCTTGATTACTTTTTTTTTGCAGTGAAGGAGGTGATAATCATTTGAATATAGCCCAGCTAATTTGGTGATAGTGAGGATTGCAAGTGCAGGAACGTTTTGGGCAGATCTGCCTTTTACCTTTAATTATGATGGTGCGTTGTGCAGCGCGCAGCTAGCTGGTGACATGGAACATCTGTTTCCTATATGGATGTGAAATATGTAATACTGAGCGTGTTAGTGCAATTTTACAAATGTCTTTTGCCTAATTTGCTCATTTGTCTAATTTAAAATGAATTTAGAATTAATTCTATCCTTCCTAATGGTATGCTTGTTTCAAAAGTCATGCAAATTTCCTTTTAATTTGCAATGTGCCAACAGCTGGAGAATAATGTATTTTTAATGTATTTCAGTATGCCTTTTTGATTTGTGGGAGTACTGGACCTTGACAGAATATGTTGTAATGAGATCACAGTCAGAGATTTCAAGTGGGTTGTGGAGTAACACTGTGGTTTCATATTTTAGGGTGCATCATGTGGTTTCTATATTTTAGAATGCAGGATGCTCTGTGCCACTGAATATCCAAATAGGACTCGGCCACGCGCAGTGGATCCTCAAAGGTGTCACGTAACGCAGTGCAGCAGCCCAGAATGCTGTGCGGCATTGCGTGAAAGGGAGAGAGCAGGAGAGTGCCATGGTCACAGAGATATGTCTCTCTCCTCCCTTCTCCCCAGCGCAGATGCTGATTTCAGCTGCCGTGTGCCAGGCACACACCTTTGCGCCATAGCTCTACGTTGTGTGACCGAGTCTACCATAGGTTTTTTACAAGAAGGGTCCCCTTCCTGTACAAAATACCATAACTAGACAAGTGAAAGACCTTTCCTACTTTGTATGTGTGCTGTACAATGCAGCACGCATGCAAAGTCAGAAAAGAAAGGAGAAATGAAAGCACTTCTGCATTTAATGCCTGCTTTTCAGCTGCATTAATTGTTGGCACTAAACCCTGTCTATTAATGTTAGTAGATAGGGTTTAGCATCAAAGAAGCATGGGTGGTTGCATTGGAATGCCCATGTACCAGCCATGCAATGCCCTATTGACGCAAGGTAATGCAAAGTAGTGGTTTGCGCTGCTCTGTGTTACTTTTCCATAAAAAAACAACACAAATACCAATTTGTGTTATTTTGTTAATCATCATTACACATGGAGAGAGGAAGAGGGAGGAGGGGGGATAACTATGGAGGAACACTCCGTACTTAGCTCCCTATAATTCAAAGTACACACGAAAGTACGGGGTTCTCTAGAAGCGGACGTCGCGGATATTAGCGTAGTCCTAGGTTGTATGTATTCCTATTTGGAAGGGTAACGTCAGTGGAATGTCAGTTGGAAATTACCGAGTGGAACAGCGAGGGGTGGGAAGAAGGGAATTTCCTTTTACGGACTAGGTGGTCTCACACACTATATAGTGTCATGCTTCATCATTTGACCACCTAGACCCACCCAGGTAGGACATTGCCACCTGGGCGGACTCAACCTCACTGTTAAAGGAACAGGAGGGAGTGCGTAAATAAACTTGTTTCTGGAAAGATCGGGATCTAATTTAATGGTGGTGTCTGTCTGGTGTAGTTAACTCAAAAGTGAGGGCAGAAACATGTTGGCTAGTAATTAGTTAGGTGACCCTGTGAGTCCTTGTCCTCACAGAGGTGTCCCAACCCCCCTTTTTAACTACACCAGACAGACACCACCATTAAATTTGTTGCTCTTCACAGGTGTCTGCTTAGGTGTTTTTAGTTTTTCAGTAGATTAGCTGGATCCCGATCTTTCCAGAAACAAGTTTATTTACGCACTCCCTCCTGTTCCTTTAACAGTGAGGTTGAGTCCGCCCAGGTGGCAATGTCCTACCTGGGTGGGTCTAGGTGGTCAAATGATGAAGCATGACACTATATAGTGTGTGAGACCACCTAGTCCGTAAAAGGAAATTCCCTTCTTCCCACCCCTCGCTGTTCCACTCGGTAATTTCCAACTGACATTCCACTGACGTTACCCTTCCAAATAGGAATACATACAACCTAGGACTACGCTAATATCCGCGACGTCCGCTTCTAGAGAACCCCGTACTTTCGTGTGTACTTTTTATTTTGTTAATCCCCCAAAAGGTTTAGGCCCATATTTATACTTTTTGACGCAAAACTGCGCTAACGCAGTTTTGCGTCAAAAAAATTAGCACCGGCTAACGCCATTCTGAAGCGCCATGCGGGCGCCGTATTTATTCAATGACGTTAGCCGGCGTTAGCCGCCGGCGCCGTCTGGTGTGTGTTAAAAAAAACGACGTACACCAGGCAGCGCCGGCGTAGGGGGATATGGGGCATGGGCGTCAAGAAATGGGGCAAGTCAGGTTGAGGCAATTTTTTCGCCTCAACCCGATTTGCGCCATTTTTTTTCACTCCCAACCCCCATAGAAATGACTCCTGTCTTAGCAAAGACAGGAGTCATGCCCCCTTGCCCAATGGCCATGCCCAGGGGACTTATGTCCCCTGGGCATGGTCATTGGGCATAGTGGCATGTAGCGGGGCACAAATCAGGCCCCCCTATGCCACAATTTTTTTTTTTTTTAAACTTACCTGAACTTACCTTAATGTCCCTGGGATGGGTCCCTCCAGCCTTGGTTGTCCTCCTGGGGTGGGCAAGGGTGACAGGGGGTGTCCCTGGGGGCATGGGAGGGCACCTCTGGGCTCCTTCAGAGCCCACAGGTCCCTTAACGCCTGCCTTTTGCAGGTGCTAAAAAACGGCACAAAAGTGGCCGTACGTCATTTTTTTTGACCCGCCCACTCCCGGGCGTGAATTTTGCCCTGGAGTATAAATCCGACGCACATGCCTCGGAGTCGATTTTTTAGACGGGAACGCCTACCTTGCATATAATTAACGCAAAGTAGGTGTCCACGCTAAAAAATGACGCTAACTCCATGGACTTTGGCGCTAGACGCGTCTAACGCCAAAGTATAAATATGGAGTTAGTTTTGCGTCGAAATTGCATTAAAAAAACGACGCAATTCCGGCGCAAATGGAGTATAAATATGCCCCTTAGTATCCATTTGGCGTTAAAAAAGTAACACTAACCAGATGCTCAACCTTTGTGAATCTGGCCCCAAGAGTGATAAGACCACATTTGGGATAAAAGACAGAAGCATGGCACATCATGGTATCCTAATAAAAGATGCAGATGGGTGAGGTGTTATGCAAGAAGGCACAGCTCAGGACCTCTTTTACAGGCCTCAAGGAGGAAGGTATTCATATGAACCCAACCTCGATGGACTGGCCCATCCTGATAGGGTACCAGAAAATCCACACCAAAATATAGTTGGGCAGAAAAATTGTCGCCCAAATATCGTTTATAAATAGATATTTCCCCATTGGAGTTAATAATGGAAAATCTACACCCAATGGAAAAGTATTTTTGTAAGTAATATTTAGTGCACAATATTGCTATCAGATCTATTATGCTACCGATATTCTGACATCAACGCCCTTGTTCAAATTGTAGAGTGAACAAATCGTTCTCACAGTGTGCCCAATGGCCATGTCTTTTGATCGAAGAACTACACCCTGCAGGTAAGGAAGTTGGAAAAACTATTCTAACGCCCAGAATGGGATTAATGTAGTGTTCTTACTCATTGCATAGAATGTTGCACACCTCAACACTGGAATGTCACCATGTCATTTGATGGATGGTGACATGTCACCATGTCATGTGCTTGATGGTGGAATGCCACCATGTCATGTGCTGGGTGGTGGAATGTCACCATGTCATGTGCTGAATGTTGTTATGAATAGTATGGGGTGAAGCAGGTAAATGCCGTCTACTTGTGGGTGGCTGCAATGGGGAGCTTATGGAATAAACATATTTCCTGTTTCATCTACATTGCATGCCTAGTTTTCTTCTGTCTGCAGTGGAATGAATCATAACTGAGTGGTGATGACTGCTCCCCAGCTGCGAACCTGCATTCTTTTCTAAAGGTTAGCAAAGCTAGTGTACCCATTGACTTGAACACAGTAGTTGCTTTTTTGGTTGCACTCTTTACACATCTGAGTGGTTTTTAAATTATACGTCATAGCCCTGATCCTGAGCAGATTTGCCACATTTTGAGACTAGTTGTGATGGGTTCACTGTCAAAGTGTCTCAGGTTGCATATGGCCTGGATTTGGACATTCTGGTCAGATTTGGATTTCCAAATTGAGACTTTTTTCATAATTTCAACTACCATTGTTGTATTTGTTATTGATTGTGGAGAATTTGCAGCTTGTGCACCTTTAACACTCATTCAAACGCAACTCAATGCTGTATGCGCGTGTTCTCTTCAGCACGCACACTCTCATGCAGCATCTCCACATCACTGAATGGACACATTCCTTTGAGTAAGCATGCATGGGAAAATCGTTGCTTTAAGAGGCTGGAAGGCATGTGTCCGCAGGGTGCTATCTTCTAGCATTCCAGTGCTAAAGTGCAAGTGCTCTCTGTGTAAACTGTATGTGTAGTTAGCTTTTCCATGATTGGCATATTTGATTTACTATTAAGTCCCTAGTAAAGTGCATTAGATGTGCCCAGGGCCTGTAATGCAAATGCTACTAGTAGGCCAGCAGCACTGATTTTGCCACCCACATGAGTAGCCCTGTAAACATGGCTCAGACCTGTCACTTCAGTGTCTGTGTGTGCAGTTTTACACTGCCAATTCGACCTGGCAAGTGTGTCCACTTCCAGGTCCAAACGTTTCCTTTTGTACATGTAAGGCACCCCTAAGGTAGGCCCTAGGTAGACCCATGGGCAGGGTGCACTGTATGTTAAAGGTAGGACATGAACTGGTATGTTTTTCTATGCTTTGACAGTGAAATACTTCCAAATTAGTTTTTCACTGTTACAAGGCCTATCTCTCCCATAGGTTAACCCGGGGACTGCCTTTTAACATCTTTTAAGTGCAGTTTCCAATTGTGAGCAGATAGAGATCCAGAGTTTGGGGTCTCTGAACTCACAATTTAAAAATACATCTTTTGGTAAAGTTGTTTTTTAGATTGTCAGTTTCAAAATGCCACTTTTAGAAAGTGGGCATTTTCTTGCTTAACCATTCTGTGCCTCTGCCTGCCTGTGGAATCCACATCTGAGTCAGACTGACAGTTGGGCTGTTTGTGAATTCCCTCAAGGCAGTGACACAAAGGGAGCTGGGGTGTAACCTGCATATACTGATGAGTCTCCTGGGCTAGAGTGGAGAGGAAGGAGCTGACAATTAAACCTGAAAGGGCTGTGCCTGTTCTAACACAATGCATTCTCCAACCCCCTGGTGTGTGTTTGGGGCCGGGCCTGGGCATGGGAGGATCTTGTGAACAACAGAGACTTTCCTTTGAAGTTTGCCTACTTCAAAGGCAGAAAAGAGTATAAGTAGTGGACCCGAAACACCAGATTTGTAGATTACTTCTGGATCAAGAGGAACCTCTGCCAAGGAGAAGAGCTGAGGAGCTGGAAAAGGAGTACTACCCCTTTGCCTGTGAGTGTGCTTTTCTGGATTGGCCTGTAGTTGCTGCTTCTAACAGAAAGAGGACGAAGAATTGTCTCCAAGGGCTTGTACTGAGCTTGCCCCCTGTTCAGAAGTCTCAGGCCTATCAAATACTTCTTCTGACAGCACCTGGACTCTCTAGCTGAGACTCCTACCCTGCCAAGTGGTGCCAAACCCAGTGCCTGGGCCCTGGAAAGCAGAAGCTGGTGGGACCAAGACTGAAATACATGCACAGGAGCCGTGCAGGAGAGAAAGCCATGCAGCTCCTCTATTATGGGTGGAAAATTGATGTACACCTGCTGGTGGTTGCCAAAGTCGACACATCACCCACGCAGCAGGCTCTTCACCACCATGCACTGGAATTTTTCACGCATCGTCACTAGGTGTCAAAATCACCGTGAACCTGCATGGATCTGAGGTTGCACATCTGGAAATCGAAGCATCGCTATTTTGCGGGAGAGAAAAACAACGCATCCCATAATCGACCAGAGAAGAAGTGACGCATGGCTTCACTTTCGAATAAGGAATCAACGCATTGCTGACTTGTCAGATGCACGCTCACCCGTGCTGCTTTATTTTTGACACAAACCAGGTACTTTGTGTAAAAGCAATGCATCCATTGATTTCTAAGGAGTAAGACTCTTTTTATTTAAAAATTCATAACTTTGCTTTTGTATGTTGATTTTTTGTCGTTTTGGTCTTTGTTTGATTTAGATAAATATTGGCTATTTTTCTAAACGGGTGTTATGTCCATTTTGTACTGTTTTCACTGTACGACTCTGTGAGTTGGTACTAATACTTTACACATTGTCTTAAAGCCTGACTGCTTGTGCCCAGCTACCAAGTGGGTAGGCAGGGGTTGTCTTAGGAGTGTAACCCCTTTACCCTGACTAGAGTGCTGGTCCATTTCTAACACTAGGGATGGACAAAGATGTATAAAAAGTTGTGAAGGAATGTCCTTTGTGTATCCACAAAGATAATGTACACAGAATGGGTGTTCATCCGTCACAACCTGTAAGTTTCCAATAAGGCCATGGCTTGCTATGTATATAATGGGTCTGATGGATGTCATAGGGAGCCTTATCACATTTATTATTGTGATTGTTGACTACTACTCTAAATGGTTTGAATGATAATTTGTTGGAGAAGTGGCAAGCAGATCTGAAATAAGGTTTATTGGGAGATTCTTCCTCAGTGAAGAGTACCTGGAAGAAAAAGCTACAGACAATGGACAGCAGTTTTGTTCTGAATAGGCCAAAGATTATTTAATAAAGGAAAATTCAGCTCATTCCAGAACTGCTGTGAACAACCCAAGGGCTAATTGCCTTGTGGAACGACTAAAGACAGACGGAGCGTGTAGATTTATCCGTATGCCATTTGGTCTAGCATCGGCGTCAGCAGTGTTCCAGAGAGCTATGCAGAGTCTATTAGGTCATCTGGAGCATGTGAGGTGTTTTCAAGACGATGTGCTTGTTTGGGGCGAAGATGTGAAGGAACATGATAGTATTTTGAGGAAGGTCTGTCAGATATTGGAGGATGTAGGGTTAACGGTTGAAGTGAATAAATGCAAGTTTGCGCATCAGAGTGTGGAATATTTGGGTCATACAATATCTTGGGAAGGCATAAAACCTAAGAGAAATTTAATGGAGGCCATTGAACAAGCACCCAGTCCTGAGAATAAGGATCAGTTAAGGTCTTTCCCAGGTTTGGCAGAATATTATGCTAAATTTGTAAAACATTTTGCGGATTTGGCACAACCGTTGCGCTTTTATTGAAGAAAAATCTGCAGTATGTTTGGTCGGGTGAATGTCAACAAACTTTTCTTAAACTCAAAAAATGTATTATTGATGCGGTCGAATTGAAACCATTTCTGGTACAAGACCACACTATAGTTTCAACTGATGCCAGTATGTATGCATTGGGAGCAGTGTTAATGCAGATTCACAATGGAAAAGAAGATGTGATAGCATTTGCATCACAAACATTGAAGGGTGCGGAGACATCATATTCCGTGATTGAAAAGGAAGCTCTAGCTTGTTGGTGGGGAATACAATATTTTAGAAATTATGTTTGGGGGAGAAGCTTCGAGTTGCGCACGGATCATAAACCATTAGTGGATTTATTCACTACAAGGAGTGCCGGACGTGCACTATCAAGAATTGCAAGATGCTTGTATAGATTGCAAGACTACACATTTAATGTGTAGTATGTGCCTTGTGTTGCACATGTAAATGCTGATTGCTTATCAATGTTACTGGTCGAAATGAAGTCTGAGGAGGAGGATGAAGAATGGTTGGTAGCAAGTTTACAATACAAAAATGACAAGGCCATAAGTGAAAATGTGTGGAAAACGGCGTTGCAAGAAGATAACGAGTTGCAAAGTGTAATGAATAATTTGTGCAAAAGGTGGTCAGAGGTAGGAGAAGAAACCGGATTGGTAATGAATTATAAGAATGTGTGGTCTGAGTTATCAGTGCAAGATGGTATGTTGAGAAGAGAAGACAAATTGGTTGTACCATTTAAATTGAGACAGTATGTTTTGGGAATGTTGCATGATGGACATGGAGGAATGTCTGGCATGAAAAGGAAAGCGAGAGAAGATTTCTGGTGGCCAGGCATGGATAAAGATGTGGAAAGGTATGTAAGGAATTGTTTATGTTGTGCGCGTAGTGACAAGACACATGTGAGTGAGAAGACACTGGTTATTCCTGTTCCTTTTCTGTCAGACCCTTGGCAAAAGGTAGGAATGGATGTTTGTGGCCCATTTGATTTGGTTAGGAATGGAAGGGATTTTGCGATCGTCATGGTGGATTATCATTCCAAGTGGCCGGAGGTTAGTGTGGTGAAAGATATTAGATCGTCCATGATTATTGCGTTTTGTGAGGCGGTTTGGAGAACGGATTGTTATCCTGCAGAACTGTTGACGGATATTGGTCCTCAATTCACTTCAAGTGAATTTGAGGAGTATTTAATTGGTTGTGGAGTTAAACATGTTAGATCTGCAGTAGCACATCCTAGAGAGAATGGTTTAGTGGAAAGATTTAAGAGTGTTGTGGGAAAATATTCAATTGTCACTTCAAAATGGTTTAGATCGGAAGACATAATTAAAGAATTTGTTCTGGAATTATCGTACAACACCTCATTCCTTGATGTTGGAAATTCTGTTTATGTTATTTAAGGGCAGGAAACCATGTACTAAAGCTGTACCAGGTTGGATGAGGAGAGCAGGTAGGAAAAGAGTGGATGGCAAGGGTTTGCTACGTTGCGTGGAAAGAATGCAAGGAAAGAATGATGGAAGGTTGAAAGGTTGAAAGGTAATAGGGGTGTGCAAGATGGTGGTTGGTGATTGTGTGCGTACCAAATTAGTGCATGGTACGAAGAAGGGTTTGTCCAAATGGTCAGATACTAAACGTGTAGTGGGAGTGAGAAGGTATAGTGTGGATTTGGACGATGGCAGGAGATAGAATATGGGAAGTGTGGTTAAGTGTAGTGATCAAGAGATAAGAGTGTGGTTGAGGACGCACCAGGGGCAGTCAGAAGCGGTAAATAAGACATTGCCAGAAAGGAAAGGTCCGGAAAAAAGGACGGTCAAAAAGCCGAGGTATTTGAAGGATTACTACACAGAATAGTGTTCCTATAAAGATTACCAAATCATTTCTTCTTTGTTGTTGTACATAGTTCATGTTAGCTTGTGTTCCATTTCCTAGTAGGATGTTTTTGTATTCCTATGTTGTTGATTTAGTTATAAGGGGGAAGATATGTTGTATTTAGAATGTATATTGTGAAGAAGGTTGGGAGGTTGCTTGGCAACTGGGGCGAGAATTTAAAACAATGGAATAGTTTGTAAGGCAGATAGCAGTTGCTGCTGTGATCTGCCAGGGTTTCGATGTATTTATCTTTCAAGAACAATAAATCAAGAAATTAAGGTGAAAAGGGAGAAGTGTGTTTTCTTTAGTAATCAACCAGAAAAGTCAATTTTTTAAGGTGCTGTTTTCAGTAAGTATGCACATATTTGGAAGCATGTGTTTTTTAAGAACAATCAATATGTTATATAAAACATGCAATAGGTACCATAATAGAGAACACCCTGGGGTTCTGCTAAGATTTACACTCTCCTCTGAATTGGGGTTGTGTAGCCTCTGAGAAGGTGCATCAGGCTTAGCATTGAATTATTTCAGCCCCCAAGGAGAACTGAATGTCAAACGAGCTGCATCAATGGAGAACAAAGGCAGGTGGGACCCCAGTGAGCTGCATTCAAAATCCAGCATCGATTCACTCCTTTTGTGGTACCCCATCGAAGCTCAAGACATTCACACAGGGATCCTGCATCTTCGAAGAAGTAATCACCTCTGGGCTTCTTCTCTGATGAAAAGAGTAAAACAGGCTGGGGAAGAGGAGGGTTAGCCCAGCCGGAGTAACCTTGTGAAACTCGTGCCCAAGAAAGGCACCGGGGCATCTTTACATGGGCAGTGAATCGATTATGAGAAGTGCTTACATCGTCTGCATCTTAATAACAAGCATTGGCAAACCCAGTAGGTCTGGTGTGTTGCATGGTAATGTGAAGCATTACATGTATCTAGTACGGAATGGGTATGTATTTATGTGGAAGCAAAGACTGTAGAATAATATTAGTGTAGGTTAAAAGTAGGGCCACTGGAATTATGCGATTGTGCGGCGAAGCAATTGTAGCAGAATTATAGATGTGCTGCATGGACCACATAATCCATCACCTGCCGCATAGTTTGCAGAGTTTAACAAAACAATTGTTTCTAGCTCAATGGTTCAAAAGGTACTAAAAACATAGTGACGTGCTGCCGCGCAGTGAAAGGCCCTTTGCAAAGGTGGACTTGTCGCCTTTTCATTGCTTATTGCTATGCTTGGGTATTAAATGGTACTAATGAGTGCAAGCCATTGCCCAGAGAGTGTTACCAAGTTTCAAAATGACAAAATATTTAAGTAATATTATTACAAAATGTGCCACACTATGCCACATAATTTCCCTTTTTCTTCTGCATAATTTACTCAACCTTGCCGCTTAATTTGGCTCTCTCCTGCCACATAATTCCAGTGGCCCTGGATAAAAGGTCAGCTGAGAGTTGCACTGTCAAGCCAGACATAAAACTCCATGTGGGTGTAAAACTCCATGTGGGTGAATGACTGCTCTCCTCCTATATGTACTACTGCCAGAGAAAACAACTTACATTTTTCATTTGAGACACTTTAATAGCATCCTACTGTGATGTGTGTGCCCCTGAAGGTTTAAGCTTAGGCAGCTGGATAAATAAACAAAATGATTCCTTGGAGGCCAAGCACTTTTTTGGGGGAAGCACACAACTTCTGCCTACTTAATCATGTGCTCCTATCTCCCAACATGTGGGCGGAGCCAAAGCCCCTCTCTAGTGATGCTCACATTATTGTCTGAGGACTGCTGCACTGTCAAGCTAGAACATAAAAAGGAATGAAATGAATGAGGTTGTACAATACTTTCCATATCACATTGTATACATTAACCTTTGGATGTGTGCAAAGAAGCTCTGGCTCCCAGAAAGGGGTCAGAACACAAACCCCATCCCATGCCCTGGGTCTTTAATACCCTTTTCTTACATTAAGGCTTATGGCGCAGAAGAGAGCACTTTTCCCAGTCAGGCCCTCCATTTACTGCACAGGATAAAAAAATAATACCTTTGTTAGTACCCACGAAGCATAAGGAAGCCGCTGTGTTGCTTCTCTTCGAGCCATATGTATGCACATATGATATTGTGAGTTCCGAATTGTGATTCCAGGCGAATAGCAATTAGGAAATCGTAATTTTACATGTACAAAACTATTTTTTTGCAATTCCCAGCGGGTCGCAAAAAGACGTGCCTCATTAAGGGACAGATATACAAAGCTTTTTAGTGGTCTCAAATGATCCGATTCACAGAATCTAGCCATTTGCACTGCTAAAAGGCATTTTGGTATGTACCAAGGCCAAACTTTGTTTCAGTAACCTGTTACTGAAT
Source organism: Pleurodeles waltl (assembly GCF_031143425.1). Classification (NCBI taxonomy): domain Eukaryota; kingdom Metazoa; phylum Chordata; class Amphibia; order Caudata; family Salamandridae; genus Pleurodeles; species Pleurodeles waltl. The sequence goes on along the minus strand of NC_090450.1, from coordinate 999,724,251 downwards.
CGCAACTTGGCTTTGTGATTTGGAATTAATAAGGGGTGTATTTTCAGCGTCCCTTCCTACTACTGAATCTCAGTGGTACATATAAATGTTTTGAGGTCGCAAAACATTTGCAGTTTACCACCAATTTCAAATTGGTTGTAACCCATTCGAAAATGGGAAGGGGTCCCCAAGGGACCCGTACCCCTTTGTCAAAGTTTGTAAAAGCATTTTTTACGAGCAGGGAGGGGTCTCACGGACCACTCTCTACTCTTAAAACATGATAAGAAAATGTTCACTTTCTTTTTTAAAAGCATTCAATTTTTCTTTAAGGAATTCGGGCTGCATTAAAAAAAACTGCTTTATTTAAAAGGAGTCACAGAGGTGATGGTCTGCTGACCCCAGCAGGCCACCATCCCTGTGATTTTTGCCATTCCCAATGGGTCCTAAAGCGAGACCTACCTAATGAATATTAGGGCTACATGTACAAAAGTGAGAACTATTATATTCTTAATTGGTGGTGCGGCAGGGGTTGAAGACCTTGTATTTCATTTTTGAGACGTTGGTTTACAGACCCCTCTTACTGCAGAAAGTGTCAAAACTGTCTAGGATCCTCTGCAATCCCATGGGTGATTTGGATATTTACAAAGTATCATCTGCAAACATCAGGGCAGGAACCCTAATGCCTGTGAGAATTGGGAACTCACCCTCACACCCATTAAAATGGTTGATCAGGTCATTAACATAAATTGTAAAAAGAGTAGGGGATAAAACGCAGCTTTGTCTGCCCCTCTTGACCTCACCTCACCTGGGTGCAAATATGCTCATGAAGTCTTATGATGACAGCCAATAAATATTTAGGGACACATATATCTCCCATCACCTGCCAGAGCGTGAGCTGCTGGACCATGTCAAATGCAGAGAGGAGATCTATAAACACTACATACAACCTCCCAGAACCAATGTTTTCCAAACATATATCTGAATACCTGATCCAATGTGCTGGTGCTGTTCTTAAAGCCAGCCTGTAGGGGTGAACACTTCCTCAGCAGCTAGCCATTCTTGTAACCTTCCTAAAAGAATCCTGCTGAATAACTGCTGAGTGCAGTTGATGAGGCTTATAGGCCTGTAATTAGATGGAAGTGATGGACTGCCTTTTGTGTATAAGGGAACAATTTCACTCCCGACCAAGTGGGCGGAATGGGAGCCCTTTCACTATAGCATTAAAAAGAACTGTAAAATAAGGACCCCAGAAATCCACCTTGCTGTGATAGAGGTCACAATGGTTTTTGTCAGGGCCTGGAGCCAGCTGGGGATGATCTTAAGGGTCGCAGATTTAACTTCTTGTAATGTAATGCTAGGAGGCTCCTCTCTGTCATGCATGTTTCTCAGGTCCACTAAGTTAACACAAGTGGAAGCTACCAAAGGGAAGCTAGCCCATCCAATTACAGAGCACAGGCTCGCAAACTGTGTGACCCATTCTGCAGCAGGGACATTGGTCTCTACAATGCGGAATCCCTCAGAAGAACCTGTTGACACCAAGCTCCCCAAGGACAACTGGTCTCCCTTTCTCCCTTTTGCATATATATATATATATAAAAAACCTTTAGAAATTCACTGGAAAAAAAATCAGCAGTTATAGTTACCTGAGCTAACTATATGAGATGTCATCAGTGATGTCATGAGTGATGTCACTGACCATGTCATGAGCGATCTAATATGTGAGGTCCTAAGCAGTACACTATGGGAGTGAAAGTTATAGTTAGCTTAGGCAACTATAAGTGCTGAATTTCTACGGTTTTGTACGAGTAAATTCAGAACCTAACTAACGTCCATGGAACCATTGTTTTTTTACAATGAATTTCTAAGGTTTTTTAAAATTCTATTTCCTAACTATAACATCACCGTAACCTTTGACTTTTTAACTGAATTTCTATGTTTTTTTTATACGCAAAGTAATTTTCATTACCATACGTTAATCCAACCACTGTTGCGTGTGGACTGCGGCCGGGCCCTGTGGCCAACCCGTCAAACCACCCATCCTTACACTGTGCACAGCCTTCACCCATGTGCAGCAGAGGTTGCCTGCAGCCAGACGCTGCAGCCAACCACCCTACCACCCAACCCCATGCTGTGCGTTCCCCTTTGGTCATGCATGGTGGGAGTTGCGGCCCTGGGTGTGAGAATAGGTGTGAGACGGCATATCTGTGGGTGAGAGTGGCTGTTACATTGTGAGAGTGTGAGAGTGCATACATTAGAGTTTTAGTGGGTTTGTCAATGTGTGTGCAGGTCTGTGAGTGGATGCATGAGGGTGTCAGTGGGTCTGTGAGTGGGTGTGTGACAGTCTGATTGGGTGTGTGAGTAGGTGAGTAACTGAGTGAGTCTGAGTGGGTGTGTGAGGGTCTGACTGGGGCTTTGAGTGAGTACATGAGGGTCTCAGCGGGTCTGTATGTGGGTGCATGAGTGTCTGAGTGGGGCTGTGAGTGGGTGCATGAGTGTCTGAGTGGGTCTGAGTGGGTGCGTAAATGTCTGAGTGGATGTGTGAGTGGGAAAAATGATTGAAAGAGAGAGATAGAGAGAGAGAAAGTGAGAGAGACAGAGACAGAGTTTTTTAGGCTTTGATGTCTGATATACTTAGAATGGTTTATTTCCATCAAATTTAAAGTAACAAATGTATATATATATATATATATATATAATAATATCTATATACATTTTTTATTGTATTTTTTTTAAAAAGGTAATGAGCCCAGCTTGATTCGAACCCCCAAAACTCAGTCTGCGACCGTCACACTGAGCTACGGGGGTTTTGTTTTTATTTTTAAGAAAAGGTATTTTTAACCCTTTATGGCCTCAAGGACTCCCCTGCAGGTCCAACATATCCTTTTTTTTTAAAATGTATTTATAATAAAATGCATTTACGGGCTACCTGGCACTGCAGGGGAAGCCTTAAGCAGTGCCATTGCTTCAGCAAGCACAGAGCTTCTTTGACAGCAGCTCCGTGCTTGCTGAAGCATTTCATCTCTGTCCCCCACACACAGATGAAAGCTCCTCTGTTTGTCACCAAGACCTGTTTTAAAAGTCCCGCTTCAAACAGCAGAGTGTATGCTGTGGCTTGGCGTAAACTGCAGCGCTGCAGCCAAGCCACAACAAACAGCTATGTCCCGGGGGTTGGCACTCCCGGGACATAGCAGGAGCTGGCACTGTGGGATGGCGGTCCCCAGGGACATCTGTGCGCGGCCCCCCTCCAATGATGACATAGCCCCCTTTCTTTTTTAGAATAATTGCCCTGGGAGTGGTGGTTCCTGGGGCTGCGGGGGGTTCGGGGATGCGCACGGCCTCCTCCTGAAAACAAATTTCCTTTTGCCTTGCGCATGATGGTCCCTAGGGCATGGGGCGGCCACTCGCCCTCCGCTCCAAATAAAGTGTAGCCCCGGGGGTGGTGGTCCCAGGGGCAAGGGTGCGGGGAGGACACAGGCCTCCCCCAGCATTAATTAAGTTGATAGCCCCAGGGAGGTGATGGTCCCCAGGGCTGTGGGAGAGGCCATCCAGCCTCCCCCACTTACTAAAAAGCATGTTTGCCCACAGGGCGGTGGTCCCCAGGGTGCGGGGGCCGTGCCCCCTGCTCTTATTTAGATATTCACCCCGGGGAGGTGGTGGTCCCTGGGGATTTGTAAAGTCCAAGGAGTGGGACTCTGTGCACCCCCCTCTTCTATGATGCCCCAGGGACCTGGGCCACCTGGGAGCAATCAAAAAAAGCGCAGGAGACCGTGTTTTTTTTTTTTTTAATCCATCTGTGGATTTTTCCAATGTTTTAAAGAAACTGCTTTTTAGACCTGGCCGGATCCCTCAGGGACCCCAGCAGCACGGCTAAGGGGTCAGGATGATTCTACCATGGCCCCCTCTGTCTTTTATTCTGAGACTCAGCTGAAGCTGAGTCTCAAGATAGCTGCCTACACTTGCTTGCTGAAGTGTTCGCAGTCAATCAAAATCAGCACTAGGACAGTTGGATCCACGGAGGATCTGTGTCCCTATATATCTATATTTTTTGGCCTTACATTTCTCTGAAACTACTGAACAGATTTGCACCAAATAACTAAAAGCATGATCTGCTTAACAGGATCTAGTTGCATGCCAAATTTGGTTTAATTCTGTTTAGTGGTTCGTGTGGTAGGCATGTCTAAACGTCCTATGGAAAAATGAATGGGGAACATACATTTTGTGAGCCCCCCCTTTTTCTCATCCCTCACTTGACAGACCACCCTGAAACTTTCAGGACTTAAGCTGAACTTCCCAAAGTGTACGTTTTAAAAATGTTGTGAAGATTCGTCAAGCAGTGCCAAAGTTATAGGCAAAACAAAATCACTCTTTCTATATAAACTAGGTCCTAATTATAACTACCTAGTGGCGACTGGTGATTTATATATTCAACGCTCCTAGTTTTGGTCTCATTCCTATTGTGTTGTTTTGCTTGTTGACTGCTTTCATCACAGAAGCCCTAACCCTCCTGCAGGAAAGATTGAACCATGTTGGGGGAGACTACATCACTAAAGCCTTTTTGGTTTCCACAAAAATATTCTACAAGTCTCTTCAATTATTTTGGCATGGTCTTCACAGATATTCTCCTGTTTTTTGCTAGTCTACTGGTCCTAACAGGGATAGTACACCTTCCATGTATTCTGCTACAATTTTGCAGACTACCCCCACGGGCTCCTCAGATTGAACCATATGACACAATCTAACTTTATGCATATTGTTAGCTGGCCTCAGTCTTCTATTAAAAGGATTGGAGGAGCTGGCTGCCAGTCACAGAGTGGGAGAGCTATAATGCTGGAGAGTGTGTTGTGATCACTATCCTGTTTTGGGAGGACTACCATGTCGATAAGATAAGGCCAGACCTTCACATCCACCAGAATGAGACTGGTGATAAGGGGATGATTAAATGTGTGTTTACCTCCCCTGTCAGAAGCAGTTCTGCCATTACAGCACGTAAGCCATGGTTCAATGTTAGGGCAGTGATTTAAAGGGCGAGTGGGGACCATTTCTTTCCTGGAGTAATTACTAACTTGGGGATTGACCACACCCTGTCTTCCTCCTGGGTCACGGCCGCTAGAGTGCCCTCTAGGGGTTCAAATTGGCAGTTGAAGTCACCTCCCAATAGTTTTAAAACTGTGGCTGGAGCAGATGCCAAGTGTGTGCTCAGCAACTCTAAGGTCGAAGAAACTCTATTTTGCCCTCCAGGTCTAAGGTACACATTATAAATGTGCAGGGTGAACTGCGGGAAAATCAGGGAGATACACAAGATGTCCGAGAAGGAAATTATAAGTTCCTCCACTTTGCATGTGAGGGCTGACCGCACTCACATAGGTTGTCCCCCCAATGGTCTCCCTTTGCCTGTGGAGAGAGCTGCTTTACTAAAGTTGGCCTATCCCATCGAATGCACCACCTTGGTGCATCAGGTCTCCTCGAATAGGCGGAGGTCGTATGAGTCAATTAACTCAGCCCGATCAGGACAAGTCAGCTTGGAAGCAAGCCGGGCAATGTACTAAGAGAGCAATTTGAAAGGGGGAACTGAGCTAGGTGAGTCTAATACATCTGTAGTGCTGGGCCCTTCCCTCCCACCCCTGGCTAAAGAAGGGCAAAGGCAGAGGAACGCAGTAACATAAGGGGCCAGCTCTGACTCAGACAAAGCCCTCTGCCTATGGTTTCTTGTTCCCACAGGAGGTCTCATGACTGGATAACATCCCTGTACTACCAACTCATGTTGCCCAATCATAGTAGCATCGGGAGACCTTCTGCCCGATTCAAAAGAAAGCCTCTTAAAAAGCCTCAGTGCATTCTCAATGCCCCAACTCTTTAAATGCAGTTCCTCAGTTTGAACATGTCTATAGAACTGGGGGAGTTTGCCATTCAACATCAGCAAGGACATTGAAGTGATTAGAAGTGGAGAAACCAAATACACCTTGTGTGCATGCGGGGTCGTTGGGTCCATGAACCAATTTCGGGACAATCCATGTGCATTTAGGCTTTTGAGGGTCTGCTGCCCTATAGAAGTGGTGAGGTTTGTAAAAGTGACCCGATGGGAGCAAGTCAATGCATAAGGAATACACCTGTCTACTAAGCTGACTAGATAATAAATATTCCACTAAATAGGAGATCTGAAATTGATACCCACACAGTCTCCAGGACGATCATCCTTGCCAGGACCCAGTCACCCCACCCTACGATTTAGCAAAATGCTATTAGCTTGATAGAGGGAAAAGTTTCTATTCCTCTCCAGCCATTCCAATACTTTGTTGGTAAGCTCATCCAGGGCCTCCCTCCGCACTTCGTACAACTGAGGAACCACAACATAGGGGCAGGAGGCATCACCGGGTGTCTCTGAAATGGAGCATGGGCTTCTACCATGGGCATTTGGGGCCTACGTGCAGTGCCCTTATTGTCCTCAATGCTCATGGTGGACTCTTGACAGCCTAAATTCCCACCTGAGCTAGATAGTAGTGAAGGAGCTGCGGTCTGTGTACTGTGTGTGGAGGAAGGGGCAGATTTCGGGCTATTCATTTTCACACCACCCGGCATGGCAGAAACCACAGGGACCATGGAAGTTGACTGGTCAGACGCAGCCCACTGGCTATCCCTAAGTGCAGTGGCCTGGGAAATATGAGACTGATCTGGCATAAAACCCTTAAGCCTGTGTTCAATTGCCTGCAATCGATCAAGAACAGGGGAGAGTTCAGCAGCAAGAAATTATTTTTTACTCTGAGATACAATCCTCCTTTAATTGAGCAACCCAAAAGGGAACAGTGGCTAGCCCATCGACTGCAGAAGGGTTTTTAAAATGCTTTGAGGTGGCCTTGAAACCTAGAATAGAAAGGTTAATAGATGTCAAATGGAGACTCTAAGCCTCCCGCTTAGGCCATAGGCCACTTGGCGGCCTCTGAAGATGGCGCAATAACTCAAGAGGCTTGAGGTAAATTAGAGATGGAGGTTCTTCTTCCAACATGATCCGAAGGTGCAGCCAGATGATCAGCTGTAGACATATTGCAGGTGGATGGAGAAGATCAGCTCACATCTGGTGCCAAAACTTGTGAGGGTCCAGAGCCCAAGGACAATCTCCTCTCAGTAAGTTCTATTTCTGTGGTGATAACCCCCATCGCTCTCTGCAACACCCTGTCAATAGATGTGGTCTTGAGTGGGAGAAGGATTAGAGGAGCAGTCTCTGTGACTTTTCTTTTGCCCATTGTATATATTCTCCACAGTCAAAAGCAGGAAGAATGTCATAAGACTCAAGGTAAAAACCAGCAGTGCGACAATTGTTCAAAGCCCAACATGACTCCAAACGTGCAAAGGTTAAAGTGCAAAAATTACTTAAGTGACTTAGGCCCAGATTTATTCTTGCTTTGCGTTGAATTAGCATAATTTTTACGCTAATTCAGCACAAACTTAACTCCATATTTATATTTTGCCGCTAGGCCCATTTAGGGTCAAAATATTGGAGTTAACGTAATTTTTGGGATGCGTGAAACCACCTCGCGTCAATGAGATGCAAGGTAGGCATTCCCATCCAAAAATGTACCCTAAGCCCCTAGTGACATATTTATCCACCCAGGCAAAAATTATCCTCGGGTGGGAGGTGGACCCAAAAAATGATGTTAACTCAGATTTTCTGCAAATTTATTGGCTTGGTTAGACCAGGCATTAAATTGAGGCCCACACACCACTACTTAAGGAAAACACACAGAAGCAACATTACCAACCCACAGGACAAGATGGAAGTGCTACTGCTCCAGCAGAGGGCAGCAACAATAACAGCAACCACCACCACCACAACGGGGCCAACAAAGGCAATGCAGAAGGCAGTAGAGGATATTCTGAAACCGGAATCACAAACATATGCATTCCACAAATGTGCAGGCCATAGTGGACCACTGGGGACTATTCTCCACCATTTTGGCCAAGTATCCTGGGAGGGTCCATCATGCCTACATTTTAGGCACAGCAGGATCAATGAAAACTTCCAGGATGGACAATATGGAAATGGCCTTCTTGTGGGTAAGTCAACAAACTTAGCAATTTACACACAACACAACAATCCTGTGTGACACACAATACATACACCACTCCAAAAACACATGGCCAGGGTAGGGTAACACAGATGTGCAGGTAACAACATATATGCACCATGCTGCAGTACAGCACAATCAGTGCACACCACAAACTCATACACCCACCTGTACGTAACACACCCACAACTTGACAGGCACACCGTGAGAAGGACAGGTGGATATATGTACCCTTTGCAAACAGAAGATGTACACAAACCACTACAAGTGCCCACAGGTTGCCTACTACGTACACTTCACACACACAGTACACCAAACAAAGAATAGCACAGCAATGTCAATGGCATACACCATGCTCTTGTAAAGTAAGTCACACATAGGCACAGATCCCTCAAATCATGCTGTGCATGTCTCTGCCAGAACAAACATCAAATACCAGACAACTGGTGCCAATACCAACTACATCTCATCAACACATACCTGACTTACCTGTAGTATGCATATACATCTGCCTGATGAATTGGGTCACACACATAGGAATATATCATTAACGGCCATCACATACCATGTGCCAGATTTGTGAGAAGCGGCACCACACCTACTGTAGTGCCACCTCACATGCACCACTTCCTGACCCACAACACCATCATGTCTGTAACATAAACAATAAATAGCCCACCATGGGGCAGATTCACTGTCAGACAGTGCAAATCATGGATGCCATAGTGGGACACAGTAGGAGTATTTAGGACATCACTGACCTTACATGCACTGTGCTAAGGGACACATTGGCTAAGTAGCTGAGCTCCATCCCATAACCTTCACTGTGCATGTGTGGACAGTATAAATGCTGATTCATGTTTTGGAAGACAGGAGAAACACTGGTAGTAATGTAGATCATCCTGAAACAATGGGATGCACAGCCTTGGACACATGATGGCTGGCACAAACATCAGCTGGCACTCAGGATCACTAAGGGACCTATGTAAGCGCCCCCACTGCCATTGTCACGGCCTGCACTGTATGCACAAGTTTACGGATGACCACTCTTTTGTGACTTAAAGCCACCTCGTGAATCGGCCACCCTCCCACTCAGCACTTAGCATGAAAGGGGCTTGCAATGTGTGTTGCTGCAGGTCTGTCACCACAAGATACATAGCATGATGATGCTGGCTCAGATGTAGGTGTCACATAAAACCTGAGGCAGTGCAAACATCACACACCACCCCAGGGGTGCTGTTTGCAGGTTGCAATAACCGTGATTTGACCTCATATGAATGTGCCACCTATGCATGCTGCATACTGCCGCACACACAGAAAGAGTCAATTATCCATCAAAACTGTCTATGTATAGGAAGGTGTCCCATCCTGCATCGATACATCCACCTCCATAGGGCAGCTAGGCAAGCACCTTGGTGCAAGGTTGGTAGTGTTGGTGCATTGCTGCATATTAGGTGCTGGTGCAGGGGACAACAAAGTTTTGCCTAGTAACATGTCACAAATGGTGCATTCCTGCCTAGTGAAAATGTTGCAGCACAGTGCTGACAATGTTGGAGCTGTGTTGTGCATTGTCACTTACTCATTGAAATGGGCCTAAGTGTTGCACTTCATCTGCAATGCCACATGTCAAAATGGCAGGGATGTTCAGGCTCTGTAGGGCTACAAAGTTGTCACCACATCTGACCTCATTGTGTTGTGAGGATATGTCATGTCCCTTTTAGTGATAGCACACTGATACAAAGGTGCACTACTCAACACATGGTACATGCAAACTGAGCATCAGTTAGGATTACAGAATATGTGTCCCAGGTCCTTGAGCCTATACCCAAGATTGTCATTTTCAACAACACAGTGTTCAGATAACTTTGTTCAAGGCAAGGAACTCACACCATACCACTAACATGTATGAGACACAACCAACTCAAAATAACAACTGCCAGGCTACATGGCAAACCTGTTGCAAGCCTTACCAACAACTTACACCTTTTATCTTTGCAGGGGATCAGGTTTATGGCATCCAGCCATGGATGATGACCCCATTTGCAAACCCAAGCACAGCAGCAGAGCATGCATACAATGAGGGACACTGTAAGACACACAATATAATGGAAAGGACATTTGGCATACTGAAAACAAGATTCAGGTGCCTGGACCTCACATGAGGCAGCCTCCTATATGCCCCACACATTGTGTGCAAAATCATCCTGACGTGCTATCCTGCACAACATATGTGTGCGGATAAACTTTTCTATGTATGACCAGGTAGATGACCTGCCTGAGGAGGAGGAGAAGGATGGTGGTGACGATATGGAGGGGGGACAGCAGAACACAGTTGCTGGGGTACGCCGGAGACAGAACATAGTTGACAACTTTTACTCTTAAGAACCACTGAATTCACCTTGTTAATTTTGTATAAACACTTCACTAAAACAACCAATCCTGCTTTGGTCTCTTCAATCTCCACTACATATACACATAGGAATGTGAGTCAAACCTCAGGGAGCATGTTTCAAATAGGAATCTGACAAGTACTATTGCAGCATCGTATGTGGTGTGTAAGATTGTACTGCCACCATCACACACATCACTAACAGCCTCATCACTGGTCTGTGACAACTGAAGGACACAATCTATGGACCACAACATATTTTGTACATCCACATTGCCCACTTGTTAATCGATAGGTCATCAGACACAACTACATCATGTCCACATAGGATGTATGCAAGGGGCCACACATGAGGTAGTGGATGTCAAAAATAGAAATTAAGTCATGTTGGAACTGAACACTGTCACAACTCAGTGGGAGAGTTGCAATGGCTGTATGGAACACGTTTGACAAGGGGGGGTGGACATCATTGGTAACTATGCTCATCATGATTTGCTCAGGTATAAAAACCAATGGTAGAAGTTGGTCCTGCGAAGAACATCCCAATCCTTACACTGGGTACACATGACCTCACACATTGCACAGACACGTCTGTGGAATACACATCACTATGGATGAGACCATATGCAGCTAGGGCTGCAGGAACACAACACAAAACCAACAACCATTGGCAATTGCAATGAGTTTAATCAAACTTTTGTGACCAAACCATATTATGGTGACATAGTGGTGTCATACACACTACACAAAACCAACAATCATTGGCAATTGCAATGAGTTTAATCAAACTTTTGTGACCAAACCATATTATGGTGACATAGTGGTGTCATACACACTATGTACCAAAGATGTACACATGTCAGACAAATATGCAGGCTTCACACAAGTATCCATAACCTCCAAATCTACATACAGAGACAGCTGTTGGGTAATATTTCATAGGCAGAAATGGTTCACCCATCATCAACAATGCCTGACCTGTGTATGTAGCTTTAAATATTATGTTCTACATGACAACATCACACATCAAAGACAAAAACACAATGCACAATCACAAATCAGAACTACTGCATTGTACTGAATGCCAAACATATGTGGATACAATGTTGTCACACATGCATATATATGCATGACATGGAACAATTTGCATGCTGTTGACTCTGTAACACACACATTGGTGGAACAGACCAATCACACCCTTATCACAATGTTGCATGGACTGCCATATGTGGCTATACCCAATATGCCATACTGCATCACAGCCCATGTCATACGTATGTTGATTCAGGGTGCATCTAAGGATAGTGCAAAAAAACACGCAATCAGGAATTGAGTAAAAAAATATGACACAAATGCATCTAAAACATCCGCAAATGCAAAGAAAATGACACATGGGCCCTTAGCATGAATTCCACCTTCGCCCTCCTCTCATAACCGCCATGTGTTAATATAAACAATGCACGTGCATTATGCAACTAAAAAAACCTAAGCAAATGTCAAATGTGACAAATAAATACATGCATAACTGACAAATTTGATGCACGGTGACAGGAAGTGATTTAATAGGAAATCCTGTCTACAAGCATGGTACAGTGGGTATAGTTTCACTTTCCCTTTACAGTCTGTGGGTTTGTGACTGTGTGGTTGTGTTTTGGAGCTGGTGGTTGTGTATTGAAGTTTGGTGTGTCCTTCCTGTTGTGTCCTGTTATACATTGTATATTGGGTGCATTTTATCCCAATAGCTGGGATTTTGTGTGGTTTTTGTCTATATTTGTATTTGTACTGTGGGGTGTCAGTCCGGGTTAGTTAGTCATTTGAAATAGGTGGGATTAGTTAGTGGGGTTAAGTTTTTTTTTTTTTTTCTTGGTTTTTGGGGTCAACTTTTACCATACACAACGTCTGGTAGGAAGAAGTTAACAAGGATGTCAGAGGATGAGGTAGGTGGATTTGTGTGGCTCACTACCTGCCAATGATGCTAGACATGGGTGGCCGGGACATCCAGGGAGACCGGACCGAGGCCAGGCAGCTGCGGTGGGGCAAGGTGCTCCACCACTTGAAGAGAGAATACAGGACCGGCAGGAATGAGCATCAGCTTAAGCATCGCTGGGGATATCTGGTGGCCAGGAAGCAGGATCTGCTCGATCACCTTGGTGTTGAGATCGGTGGACCTATTGGTGAGTCTTCCATTGGCATAATATTTACTGTTCACTGCTCTTGAATGATGGTAGCAGGTGAGTTGGAGTGCTGAATGCACAGCTTGTGGACAGGTTGTATGCAATCTGAATGCAGTGTATCTGCACCATTCTAGACCTGGAGTTTACATGTTCAACCACTCGCAGTGACTGTGATATGACACTAAGCATGGTTTTCCATTCATGTCTTACAGGTGGACCTGCCCACTACACGATTGGCAAAGTGGCGCGATTTGAGGACCCAGATGTATCCAGTGAGTGTGATAACGTGTGTCCTGTGAAGTAATCCAGGGTTTGGTGTTAGTGAGTCATGTGTGTTGAATACAATGCCATATGTAATAAGCTGTCCAGTGATAAGATATCAAAGTAACCTGGATGGTAACATTATGGCCCATTTAAAGGATCCCCATGTACCAATAGAGAGTCACATCTTGTGAGGCTTGTGGTGTACAATGGCTAGCATTGTGTACACAAGGTGATGACAAGCCACACGTAGGGCCATATGTGACTAAGAATGACAGTGTGCAACACTGTGAGAATATTGGCAGTGGCACACTCCATAATTCTCACAACACAGGGATGCACCATATTGAACCCAATTTGGTGCATCCCTGTATTGTCATGAAGATATAGGACTGGGATGGCAATTGTCCCCTAGCATGGCGCTCCGTCTTTTGCACTCCATATATGTGACACTTATGTGGAATGTATTTGGCTTGCATGCAGGTCAAGGACAAATGTGTGCTGGCATGGAAATGGGTGTGTAATGAAAAGTAGTGGCAGATCAGGTATTGATGGGTGTCTACACCTGGACACATGAATGTAGATGTGATAGACCTATGAATACCAGCTTCCTAGTTATCAGCCCTCCTAACATATGGTCCACTCTTTAACTCCATGTATGAGAGGGCATGCCTTGGTGGATGACCAGGGCAGTTGAGATGATGGATTGAATGGCCATCCCCCCTTATGCCGATGGGGAAAGGAATACCAAACTTGTAGGTAAATGTGATGCTCACATTGTAGGTGACAGTCATATTGATCAGGCCTGCATCAGTCCCTATCAGCTCTGACCCCTTAAGGTTACCAACAGCATCCCATCCTCCCAATAACTTGTCCAAGTTACTGGTGTTGTATGGTTTGAAATAGACACAGATGCTGAGGAAGTTTGGGCCTGATCAATGTAAAGTTTGCGCTGCCTTTGCATTACTCTTTAGTTACCAAAAGCGATGCACACTTCCATATGTTTGGTTCATTTTATCGTTTTGCGTCGCTTTAGTGACAATAAAATGATGCTAAGGCAGCCTTGTTGTTACATTTATCAGAGCCATTGTCTTTTTCTGGAATATGAGTTGGAGTGCAAGTGTAATTAGATGTAGCAGTGTAAGCTACTAAGGTGTACAGACTTCACACAATGCTGACACTGATGGTTGCCTGTCTGGATGAGCTGCGTGCATTTCAAAAAAGGGCACTAAGGTACCACCATTTCCTAGCAGTGGAAAAATGGCTCGCCGCTACCATGCAGAGAGGGCAACTGGGGAGGGGGGCATTCCCCCAAGGGGTCACCACACTTTCTAAGATGGCACAGAAGACACCAAGATCCTCAGCAGTGCAGGGTGGCACAGCTGGCACCACACCCACAACCAAGGCTGCAACAGCTTCAACGTCAGTGCAACAGCTCACACCACCTGCTGTCATGGACAGAAAATTGCTGCAGGACCTGCAGAGGGATGTTTCCATGGTGCTAAAACGTCTGGACAGTTTGGAGAAGGAGGTGGCCGCTAACTCCAAGAGGCTAAAATTCATTAAGAAAAAACTGAAGGCGGACAAACTTTTATTAATTTCTGAACTGCCACCTGCAAGTTCTGTCCCATCCCTTCTGATTTTAATTTAAGCTTTATAGTGAGTTTTAGAGGGTTAGTGTTAGGTTAGTGTAGGTATGTAGTTTAGATAGGATAAGTGGATTTGGGGGCATTGGTCATTTACTTATAACGTGGTAACTGGGGGGTTAATGTTGTGGTATGTATGTGTTTTCTATAAACTTTTTTACAAACAAATACATATTTGTTTAGATTTAGTTGGTATATGTGTAGAATTAGTATATGTTGTCCTGCATGTGTCTTGAAGCTTAAGGTGGGTGGGGGGCCAATGTTTAGAGTGTGGTGTTACATGTGTTAGGTAAGTTAGTTAGCTTTAGTTGTTGGTTAATCGTAGTTAGAATAGGTTAGTTTAGGATAGGGTAGGTTTTATTAATGTTTTTAGTTTAGTTTCATACTTAATAAACATTTTTGCATACTCCTATACATTTCGTGTCATTTGCTTGTGTCCTAGGGTGTTCCCATGAATGCACAGTACAAATTGTGTGTTTGCCTAGGGATTCCGTCCAGCCTGCAAATCCCTCTCTTGAGATGTGCATCACCTATTGAGAAGTAAGCTGTCACATTGGCAGCAACAACACATTTACTTGTCCATGCATCTGCCATCCAGTGTACCCACCACTCAAGGTGACTATGTTTACTTTGGATTGGACAGGTAGGAGTGGTAATTTAGCTGTCAGTGTTGGGGTCCTGTGTAGGAATGTTGGGCACTGTGGCACATCTGACAACAGCTTACATGTAAACTCTAATCCTACAAAACTGACTGGTGGCAATGACTAATGAGGTTAGGTACCAATGTGTTCTACTGGTGCTCCCAGCTGACAATATTGCCCTAGAACTGTTATACAGCCATTCCTGCCATATGTAGTGAGGGAAGCATACATGTGTTCTTCATTTTTTACATACTCAGTGAATTGCCTGTAGGGGGTGAGACCAGCATTAACATTTGTCATGTTGGGACCTTGTGTGTAGGTATGTGCCCTCCTAGTCCAGCACTCTTGTACTGACACTCTGTGACTAATGACATGATTACACACATCACAATTACTAAGCATAGTAGATGTATCACAATACACATGCTGTTTGTGTAGGAGGTGTTTATTTACACGTGTCGTAGTGCAATATTTACAATGTCCAGGTCAGTGACCACATTTGTGAAGTCCATACAATCGTGACACAACACAAGTTCAGGGTTGAGGGACATGTCATGGCACATGCTTGGGTGAAATTTTGTTAAGTGCAGAAGAACAATAATTGCCAATTGATAAGTGAGATACAAATAACAGTGCATAGTAGACAGGTCAACAGTGTGTGGGTGAAGAGTGCACATATCCAACTGTGCTAACACTGGCATGATCTCAAGCACAGGACAAAGGAGAACACTGCCCATGTGGCATGGGCTGGTGCTAGTGGGAACTGTCACGAGTGAAGATGATCTATTCCACATCTTCATCCTCCAATGTGTGTGGTGTTGCTTCTGCCCTTGATGGTGGTGATGGGGAGGCAGAGGGGGTGCACACACTTCAGTGGTTGGAGATGTGGAATCCCAATTGCCGGCAGCTGCCATCTGTGGAACAACATATGGCATCACTGCAGCAAGGAGGAGGAGCTGATTCTTTAGGATAACAACAACATCCCAGCGGTGTTAGGCAGCCATGTCTGCCTAAGGAAGGCCACTCCCCAGTGCATGTGTCTCACATGGTTTGTCACAGTAGTTGTGGGATCAGCCTTTTTTTGTGACCTACAGATTGCAATCTGTAGTGCATATTTTCTCTAGTGGCACAGTTCTGATCAGTGTCAAAATGTGTGGCTCCACACTACACCAGTTTAGTGACACTGGGTAGTGACATGTTTCCTGTGATACAGGACCACCCTGCTATTTCCCCAGCACCTGCCCAGATTAATTTTCCCTGTACTCAGAGTGGCTTCCTTACTGCATCATAGAGTAGGGCCTGCCTTATGGGGATGTCTTGTTTATGTGTGGGGTGTTGGTGTTTCCAGAACACATCTGGGTACTGTTGAGAAAGGTTTCTATGTAATGTATGCTGTAAGATGCAGCATACATGTGTTTTGGCAATGAGACAAGACCGTTGAAACGTTTTTGCCTCATGGAACACCACCATGACGTAACCCCAGGAATAGTATTGACTGGCTTCCTAGTCTCGGATGTCTTGGTTGTATTGGTAGGGTTTGTTTGACTATATGCAAGATGATGACACAACCAGGGGCACAGTCATTAGACATGCCTACCATTCTATGTGTTGCATATGTACATGTAGGTATATGTCCCTGGTGGTTAACATATTTCCAGGTTGTGTATGTGTTGTGGTGCATGGCTCTACCAAGGCGTATACACACATGTTGCTTATGTTTGAATGGTGCAACTTGCTTCATGTGGAATGTGTCCATCTGCGCACCTTTGACATGCATTGTGTGTGTCCTATGTGCCTCCCCCTTCTTGCACTTGACAATTTTACATTATTTTCCCCCATGCAACTCACCCTGTATTTGTGGTGTTTCCTGGTAGTCTGCGCTGTCCTTTCCTGCAATACCAGTGACCAGTTCCTCCGGAATGACCGCTGCAACCATCTCCTCCATCTCATCCAGGTCCTCTTGTAGTGCTGGTCTTCCACCTCCAATTTGCAGTGTTGCCTTACTGTTCATTGCCATTTTCTCCTTTGTCTTTCTCTTGCAGTCATGCCAGCGTTTCTTGCACTCAGTTACAGTTCTCCTCACCTCTGCCACACTGTTGATCTTGTCAACTATTTGCTGCCAGATTGCCTCTCTTCTGCCAATTGGCAATTTGGAGGTGACGAATAGTTGTTGCTGGTGCTCCGTCACCTCTCTCACAAGAATTTCATGCTTCTCTGAACTGAAAAAATAATTTCTCTTTTTCTTCTCCTTCCCAAGGGACTTGTGTGTGTCTTCCTGGCAGGTTCCTGGTTGTCTGGTTTCACTCTGGGGTCTCTCCTGGGTTTCTGGCTCCATATTGCCTCTCATTTGCACTGTTTTCTGCATTAGAATCTGTATTTGACGCTAATGCAGGTAAAATAGTACATTTCCATTTTGGGACATATTTACGTGTCGTAAAATACGTTGGAGGCATTTTTCCAGTGTTAACGTCATTTTGCTTACGACATGGCACAATGGGCAATGTAAACATGTTTTAATCTAACCAGCGTCATAGTATAAATATGATGCCCGGGTGGCATTAAAAACTGGCGCTAGCCAGAGCTAAACCTTTTGAACCAAAACTGCGATTGTGTAGTTTTGCGTCAAAAAGTATAGATCTGGACCTTAGAATCACTTACTGGACCAGTGCTGAAGAGCCCAAGATGCTACAAATAACAAGGGGAGTTCAAACGTTGGTGCAATCGTACAAAGGGATAAAAGGGATAAAACAATGCAGCAAAAGGGCCGTGTCCCCAGTAAGAATTTCCCCAATAGGAATATAGATGGAAAAGTCAGGTGATAGCAATAGCAATAGCACCAATGACAGGCCCAGCAGAACCAAAACCTGCAGCAGGACCAGTAAAACATGTAGGCTAGCAGCACAGTACAGCTGTCCACTTACATCCTATCCCTCCCTGATCTTGCTGCTGCCGCCTCCTCCCACATAAGGCAGAACCTTAGAGGATGGCTGACATGGCAAAGATGGCAGACAAGGGCAAAGGAAGGCAGGGGAAAGCAAAGAGATGGCAAGTGATGACAGGTAGTGTCAAGTAGTGACTGGCTGTAATGCTGACGATCCACTGTTGGCCAGCTCCCTCATTTGATGGAATTTGTTAGATTTCTAGATTTGCTAGACTGATCCCAGGCTATATCAGCCCCAAGGTGCAATTATCAGCCAATACCCCTGTTAGCCCTGTTGGGCTATGAGGGCCCCTCCTTGCAGTTGAGAAGGCCACAGCTGGGAAAACAGTGCCACGGCAGGCCCATATTTACCACTCCAGACACAACAACAGTCCCCTGCAGCTCCAAGTCACCATCCTAACCACCCTGCCACACACTTGCGCTACCTCGCCTCCACGTGCGGGTGAGGTACAGTGGCAGCAGTCAGGAGCAGCAACGGTGCACAGCGTCACAATATTGACAATGGCTGTGGAGGAGGCCAACCTTACATCAGGTCCTGCTCAGGCTGGGGGAAGAGAGAATGCAGCAATGTGACTGAAATGGCAACTTCATTACTGCCCCACCGCCTTAAAGCTCCGTCAGCTCGGCTTGAATCAGTCACTGAGTTTGCTCCTAGAAAGTCCAGAAGCTATGATAGCAGCAATTTCCTCCCTCATGGTTCCCACTCCACTCCCTCTCTGTGGCATGTGATGTAGGGTGTGAGGGTGGGCACGTGCACAACCTCAGGGGGAGGAGAGCACAACCTGAAAATCACAATTAGGAAATCACCATTTACAATGTATGAAACTTTTTGGAGATTCATTTGTGATTCCTATTGAGCTGCAAAAAGACCTACCTCATGAATATTAATGAGGTAGGTCACGATTTGCGACCCAATTCAATATTTGTCAGGGGAGTGCTTCAGGCATCCCTTCAAAATACTGAATCGGTATGGTATGTATTACTGTTTTGCGGACGAATTCCAGTAGCAAGACAATAATACTGTACCACTACTTTAAATTCGCAAAGGAGAAGGGGTCCCCAAAGGACCCCTTCCTCTTTGAGAATGTAAAGATAATATTTGTTAAGAGCAGCCAATGGATTCACAGACCACTGCCTAGTATTAAAAAATGAAACATCAAGGTTTAGTTTGTTTTTTTAATGCATCCGGTTTTTCTTTATGGAAAACAGGCTGATTCTTTTTTTTTTTTTAAAGGATTGCTTTATTAATAAGCAGCACAGACATGGTGGTCTGATAACCTCAGCAGGCCACCATCCCTGCGATGGCTGTGATTCCTAATAGATCACAAACTGCGACCTACCTCAATAATATCCATGAGGCAGGTCCATATGAGACCCACAAGGAATCCCCGAATGAAAATCACTGAGTTTCATAAATAAGGAATAATACAGCATTGGAACCTGAGCAGCAGTGCAGCATTGGAGCTTGTGGAGCAGTGCAACATTGGAGCTTGTGGAGCAGTGCAGCAATGGAGCCTGAGGGTCAGAGCAGCATTGGAGCCTGAGGTGAAGTATAGCATTGAAGCCTGAGGAGCAGTCAAGCACTGGAGCCTGAGGAGCAGTGCAGCACTGGAGCCTGAAGAGCAGCCTGGCACTGGAACAGAAAGAGCAGTGCAGCATTGGAGCCTGAGGAGCAGCGCAGCATTGGACCCTGAGGAGCAGTACAGCATTGGAGCATGAGGGGTAGAGCGGCACTGGGGCCTGAGGTGCAGTGCAGCATTGGGGCCTGAGGAACAGTGCAGCATTGGAGGCTGAGGAGCAGTGCAGCATTGGAGCTTGTGGAGCAGTGGAGCAATGGAGCCTGAGGGTCAGAGCAGCATTGGAGCCTGAGGTGAAGTATAGCATTGAAGCCTGAGGAGCAGTCAAGAACTGGAGCCTGAGGAGCAGTACAACACTGGAGCCTGAAGAGCAGCCTACCACTGGAACCTAGGGAGCAGTGCAGCACTGGAGCCTGAAGAGCAGCCTACCACTGGAACCTAGGGAGCTGTGCAGCACTGGAGCCTGAAGAGTAGCCTACCACTGGAACCTAGGGAGCAGTGCAGCACTGGAACCTGAGGAGCAGCGCAGCATTGGACCCTGAGGAGCAGTACAGCATTGGAGCATGAGGGGTGGAGTGGCACTGGAGTCTGAGAAGCAGTGCAACATTGGGGCCTGAGGAACAGTGCAGCATTGGAGGCTGAGGAACAGTAGAGCTTTGTATCCTGAGGGTACGAGCAACGTTGGAGCCTGAGGAGCAGTACAACATTGCAGTCTGAGGAGCAGTGCAGCACTGGAGCCTGAGGGTCAGAGCAGCATTGGAGCATGAGGAGAAGTGCAACATTGGAACCTGAGGAGCAGTGCTGCATTGGAACCTGAGGAGCAGTGCAGCATTGGCGCCTGAGGAGCACTACAGTATTGGAACATGAGGGGTGGAGTGGCACTGGAGTCTGGGAAGCAGTGCAACATTGGGGCCTGAGGAACAGTGCAGCATTGGAGGCTGAGGAACAGTAGAGCTTTGTATCCTGAGGGTACGAGCAACGTTGGAGCCCGAGGAGCAGTACAACATTGCAGTCTGAGGAGCAGTGCAGCACTGGAGCCTGAGGGTCAGAGCAGCATTGGAGCATGAGGAGAAGTGCAACATTGGAACCTGAGGAGCAGTGCTGCATTGGAACCTGAGGAGCAGTGCAGCATTGGCACCTGAGGAGCACTACAGTATTGGAACATGAGGGGTGGAGTGGCACTGGAGTCTGGGAAGCAGTGCAACATTGGGGCCTGAGGAACAGTGCAGCATTGGAGGCTGAGGAGCAGTAGAGCTTTGTATCCTGAGGGTACGAGCAACGTTGGAGCCTGAGGAGCAGTACAGCATTGAAGTCTGAGGAGCAGTCCAGCATTAGAGCCTGAGGAGCAGTACCACATTGGAGCCTGAGGTACAGAACAGCTTTTGGTCTTTTGGTGCAGCTTTGGGCTCAGAGGTGCAGTGCAGCTTCAGAACCTGAGGTACAGTGCAACATTGCAGCAAGAGGTGCAGAAAAGCTTTTGAGTCTCAGGTGCAGTGCAGCATTTAAGTCTGAGAAGCAGTGTAGTACTGAAACCTGAGGAACAAAGCATCACTGGCACATGAGGAGCAGAGCAGCATTAGAGCCTGAGCAGCAGTGAAGCCCAAAGAGACAGTGCAGCATTTGAGCCAGAGCAACATTGAAGCCCGGGAGGCAGAGCAACTTTGGAGTCTGAGGTGCAGTGCAGCATTGGAACTTGAAGGGCAGAGCAGCACTGGAGCCTGAGAGGCAGAGCAGCATTGGAGCCTGCAGAGCAGTGCAGCATTGAAGCCCTGGAGGCAGAGCAGCATTGGAGCCTGCTGTCAAAGCCCAGCTCACCTGAGTTCTTGTTCAGTTCTGATGGAGGTTGAAGACAATCCGACCCCACCCTGAAACTGCTTGTTCCAGCACACTGGTTTTTAAAACAGTGCACGAAGAACAGAAGCTCAAGGGAAGGGGGGAAGTGGATAAAATAAAAAAGAGAGACAACACCGTTCTTGCGTTTCCACTGTTGAAGTGCTGCACAAATCTGCGGCCCTTTCTGACTTCTGTAGAAACTGGTGCCTATTGAAACATAAACAAAGAACAGATAAGTGCAATCTATTCCTAAATGGGTTCCTGACTATCCCTTTATTTATTAGAAATTCTCTTCTAAAAGTACCTCTTGGATCCTGGTCTCTAGTTTCTAGGTTCGGAATGTGTTACTGCTCTGGGATGTGTTTTCTATTACTGTAAAGCTTCTAAAACATTAAACAAATACCGTTATCAGAATTACCAATATCAAACATTCATCATAATATAACTAAAGCCTAAATTCCCAATAGCAGACTCACTTTTCCCATATTTCCAGAATCTTTTATAAAACAAATACTGTACTTTTACATCAAAATACAGCATGTAATTTGTGCAAGTCCTTGATTTACTGTTTGCCTTGCTGTCAATGGTTTCCACTGTTCGATTACCAAAAGTTCCATGAAAAAAAAACAATGTCCGCTTCACAAAGTTCCGCAAAATACTCCTGCAACAAAGAGCCTGAATCACAATGCTCGTGGAAGGCACTTCGCCTCAAACTGTCTATACACGAATCCAGAAATTGCCGTCAAAGCTCCCTCAGGTAATAAAAAGTTTTGCACTTACTTGTTGCTGGCAAGAGATACTGATCAGTCTAACCTTGTCTTCTTTCTCTTTTGCAGGTTACTCGTAGGAGAGAGGCTGAGGCAAGGAGGAACCGGAAACCGGAAGAAGGAAGAGCCAGCAGCTGCGCCCATTGAAGTCAAAGAAAGTCAGTCAAGAGCAGGAGTGCCAGCGCCGAGGGATCTGTTCTCAGGTAAGCGGGAGGTAGACGAGCACAAGCACTGGGTGAGGCTCGGGGGATGCCTTTTATAGACAGGGCTGGGTGTGGTTCGAAGAGCTGGGTGTGGTTTGAAGGGCTGGGTGTGGTCCTCACATGCTGCACATGTTCTTGGAAGGTGTGCAGAGCTGGGTGTGGTTTGAAGAGCTGGGTGTGGTCCTCACATGCTGCACATGTTCTTGAAAGGTGTGCAGAGTTTCAGTTATTATGCAAATGAGTTGGATTAACACATGGCCTAGGGAGGAGTGTTTTAAAGAAGCCTTGGTAAAAGCAAGGCCCAATGTGTAAACAAAACAGCACATTAAACAATATACACAGAAGCCTAGGGGGGGGGGGGAAGGTGAGATAACAAGAAAGGCTTTCAATAGTAAGTTTAAAAGGGAGCTATTACAGAACCCACTAGTGCAGTGAGAGGGGACATGCTCTTTGCTGTGTACAAACCCTAACAGTTGCCCCCCTCAAAGGCCCTCCTACAGGACGGGGTTTTCCTGGATTTTTTAAATAAAACCGTCTAATCAGCTGTGGGGCATGTACATATGATGCTGGTTCCCATGAATTCTCAGATTCATCATATCCTTTCCATTCTACTAAATAAAACAGACGTCCACTAATTCTTTTTGAGTCTTTTATGCTTTTCACTTCATATTCCAGATTTCCCTTAATTGGTATGGGTGGAGGTGGTGGTTCAGGTCGGGTTTTTGAGTTGTACGGCTTAAGCAAGGACACATGGAATGTAGTATGTACTGGATATTCTTTTGGTAAATCTAATTTTACTGTTACCGGGTTTACTATGGCAGTTATACTAAAGGGTCCAATGAAACGTGGTTGCAGCTTTCGGGATCCCTCTATGTTTAGGTTCTTTGTGGAGAGCCATACCTTGTCACCAATTTTATACATTGGGGCCTCAGATCTGTGTTTGTCTGCTTGTCTTTTCATGCTTTCCTTGTACTTTAATAAATGTTTCCTGGCTTTGTCTTGTATGTCACCTAACCTCGTTAGTCTATCCGTTACTGTAGGCAACAGGGAATCTTCTAACAAAATGGGTATAGCTCTTGGATGATACCCCTGCAAGAAATAGAATGGTGAGCAAAGTAGAGCTGAATGCTCAGTATTATTATAAACAAACTCTGCGACAGGAAGAGCTTCCAACCATTCACTAGAATAATCAGCCAATAAACAACGTAGCGTTTGAAGTAAGGTTTGGTTCAGTCGTTCAGTCTGTCCATCTGTCTCTGGGTGGAAAGCAGTGGATAAGGCCACATCTATTTTCAGTTTTTCACATAATTTTTTCCAAAATCTGGAGTTGAACTGGCTCCCTCGGTCTGACACCACTTTGCTTGGCAAACCATGTAAACGCACAATTTCCCTTATAAAAATATCGGCAAATTCTGCTGCCGTGGGTAATTTCGGTAATGGTACAAAATGTGCCATTTTAGATAAAAAATCCACTATAACCAACACTGTTGTGAAGGATTTTACAGGTGGTAAACCTACAATAAAGTCTACGCTCACAGTGTGCCAAGGTTGTTTGGGTGTTGGCATTGGTATTAACAAGCCGTCAGGAGCCTTATGAGAAGATTTATGTCTTGCACAAATTGGACAGGTAGTGACAAATTGCTTAATGTCCTTTCTTATAGTGTCCCACCAAAAGTGTTTTTGCACATTTTCCAGGGTTTTTACCCAACCAGGATGACCTGCCAACGGTGAGGCGTGATGCCAAATTATCACCTGTGTTTGTAATTCAGAGGTGGGCACTAACAGCATGTTGTCGTGATACAATAAACCTCGTTGTATTGTGTTATGGGAATCCTTTAACCAATCCTGAGGTGCTATTTGCATGTGTGCATTATATAGATCTGTGATGAAATCCTTCTGTTGTACTGGTGCCAACAACTTTTGGGGAGGAATAATGGGTTCTCCTATTTTATCTTGTTTCATGTCTGAGGTATGTCCGTATCTAGATAACACATCAGATTGAATTTGTTGTGCACCTGGTCTATAGGTTATAACAAAGTCAAATGTGCTAAAAAAATTTAACCAGCGCATCTGACGTGGTGTTAGTGCTTTAAGTGATCCAAAAAACTGTAGGTTCTTATGGTCAGAAAAGATTGTAACTGGGTACTTGGCTCCCATTAAATGGTGCCTCCATTCTGAAAAGGCTACTTTGATAGCTAGTAGTTCCCTTTCAGCCACAGTGTAATTTTGTTCAGCTGGCAATAACTTTTTGGAATAGAAGGCTATAGGATGTAACTGGCCATCTACTGCATCTCGTTGAGAGAGAACTCCTCCTAAAGCTACTTGTGAAGCATCTGCTTCAACAAAAAAGGGCAAGTCAGGATCAGGATGTTTCAGAATTGGGGCTGAAGTGAACTTTTGTTTTAGGAGTTGAAAGGCGTGTGCCGCCTCATCAGTCCAAAGAAATCGTTGCCCTTTCCGCAACAAGGTAGTTATTGGGGCCGCAATGTCTGCAAAATGTGCAATAAACCTCCTATAAAAATTGGCGAAACCCAGAAATTTCTGAATATCTTTTACAGAGGATGGTTCTGGCCAATCAGCAATAGCACTGATTTTCTTTACATCCATAGTTATTCCTTGAGGTGACAGGCAGTATCCTAAAAAGTCCACCTTGTTGACATTAAAAGTACACTTTTCTAACTTAGCAAAAAGATGATTTTCTTTTAACTTTGATAATACTGCACGAACATGTTGGGTATGTTCTTCTGAGTTCTTAGAGTAAATGAGGATGTCGTCTATGTATACTATGACACAAACGTCCAGGAATTCGTGTAGGACCTCATTTATAAAGAACTGAAAGGCCGCAGGGGCATTACATAACCCAAAGGGCATTACTGTGTACTCAAATAAACCAAACTTTGTCTTGAAAGCTGTCTTCCACTCATCCCCCTCTTTTACTCGGACCAGGTGGTAAGCTCCCCGCAGATCTAGTTTAGTGTATACAGTAGAATGTCTTAATTGATCCAACAACACAGGTATTAGAGGAAGAGGATATTTATTCTTTATTGTAGCCTTATTTAGTCCTCTATAATCGATACACGCGCGCAGGGATTTATCCGGCTTCGGGATAAAAAAGAGTGGAGATGACACCGGAGATGTGGAATGACGGATGAACCCAGACTGTAGTAGGTCATCTAGGTAGGTTCTTAAGTATTTGGTTTCTTCGTCAGTCAAAGCATATACTCTGTTATTAGGTAAAGGGGCCCCTGGGATAAGATCTATACGGCAGTCATAAGACCGATGTGGGGGCAGCACACTAGCCTTTACTGGATCAAAGACGTCTTTAAAGTCAGAATATTCAGGAGGGAGACTTGGTTCATCTTGTGTAACACTAGCACAGTGTAATACTGTGCTCTGTTCTGTACCTGCTTCTTGATAGCAATTGGTTCTACAGAAAGAGGAATCCAAAGTAACGGTTCTATTCACCCAATCAATTTTTGGGTTATGAGTTGTTAACCAGGGTACCCCGAGAATCAAACCAAAATTAGGAGTATCTATCAGATCAAAGCTAATCACCTCTGTGTGCTCATTCTGACAGACCATAACAAGTGGACTTGTTTGTTTTGTGATTAATCCAGAGGTCAATTCTGACCCATCCACTGCACATACTGCTTCTGGACAAGGCTTTAGGCACATAGGAAGTCCTAAGATTTCAGCTAACTTATTATCCACAAAATTTCCTGTCGCGCCTGAGTCCAGTAGGACAGGGAGAGAATGCCTCACTTGGGTAGTAACAATTAAAACGACCTGAATTATGAAATGTCTAGGTATGTGCGGTACCCTGAAGGCTGCAGCATTAGAGGTTTGATTAAGATGTTTTCTCGAACAAGTAACCTCTCCCCTTGTCGAGCTTAATCGTTTCCCGATTCAGTTGAGGAGGTGGAGGAAACAGCACCCTTTCGTGGAGTTTTAGGCTTTACTGGACATTCTCTGGCAAAGTGACCTGCCCTGCCACAATATAAACATAATTGACATTTTCTCCTTCTTTCTTTTTCCTCTGATGTGAGTGGACCTCTGAGTGTCCCTATTTGCATAGGCTCTGGTTCAGGGAGTTTATTATCTGTGTCTTTCTTCTCGTGTCTAATAAAAGTTAACTGTGATTCCAGTTTGTATTTATCTCCCTTTCTTTCTCCTAGTCTATGTTCTAATTTCACAACTAAATCTACAAAGTCCGAATAGTCTTTTGGCAAATCAACGATATGAGCCAGCGCGTCTTTTAACTCGTCTCTCAAACCTTTATAAAAAAGGGAGACACGCTTTTCCTCTGGCCACTGTGTCTCGGTGAGTAAACGATTAAAACTAGTGAGATAGGTCAATAAATCCTTGTTACCTTGTTTAAGATTTAAAAGCTCATTATCACTTGCCTGCATGAAAGTGTGTTTTGCAAAAAGGCTGGTCATGGTACGTTTAAATTGATTCCAATTATGGAGGATGGGATCATCTCTATCCACGAAAGGAATTGACCAATTGGCTGCTGTGCCACCCAAATAAGACAAGACGAACGCCACTTTCGTATCATCAGTAGGGAACTGTTGTGGCTTACAAATGAAGTGTAATTGACATTGATTGATAAAAACATGGAATTTGTTACTATCTCCATGAAAACGTTCAGGTGCTGCTAAGGGCACAACATTAGGAACATTAACAGTAACCTCAACTGGGGAAGGCAAAGTTGTATGTTTTGATGGCGCCCCTGCCTCTGAGGAGGTTTTAAACAAAGGCGTAGAAGCTGTGTTCCACTGAGATCCCCTAAATTTATACCTGCTTAAATCCTGTTTTAAAGAGGTATTCTCCATCTTTAATCTCTCTATTTCCTCTTGCATATGTTGCAAGATGCCAGACACTGATTCATTATGAGCCAAGTCCTCATTTAGGGCCTGCGCCATATCCGTGACGTCAATGCCCTGTATTTCTTCCCCGGTATTCATCGTCCACCAGAACTGAAATTTTTTTAAGGCTTGTGCTTCTGTCAAAGCCCAGCTCACCTGAGTTCTTGTTCAGTTCTGATGGAGGTTGAAGACAATCCGACCCCACCCTGAAACTGCTTGTTCCAGCACACTGGTTTTTAAAACAGTGCACGAAGAACAGAAGCTCAAGGGAAGGGGGGAAGTGGATAAAATAAAAAAGAGAGACAACACCGTTCTTGCGTTTCCACTGTTGAAGTGCTGCACAAATCTGCGGCCCTTTCTGACTTCTGTAGAAACTGGTGCCTATTGAAACATAAACAAAGAACAGATAAGTGCAATCTATTCCTAAATGGGTTCCTGACTATCCCTTTATTTATTAGAAATTCTCTTCTAAAAGTACCTCTTGGATCCTGGTCTCTAGTTTCCAGGTTCGGAATGTGTTACTGCTCTGGGATGTGTTTTCTATTACTGTAAAGCTTCTAAAACATTAAACAAATACCGTTATCAGAATTACCAATATCAAACATTCATCATAATATAACTAAAGCCTAAATTCCCAATAGCAGACTCACTTTTCCCATATTTCCAGAATCTTTTATAAAACAAATACTGTACTTTTACATCAAAATACAGCATGTAATTTGTGCAAGTCCTTGATTTACTGTTTGCCTTGCTGTCAATGGTTTCCACTGTTCGATTACCAAAAGTTCCATGAAAAAAAAACAATGTCCGCTTCACAAAGTTCCGCAAAATACTCCTGCAACAAAGAGCCTGAATCACAATGCTCGTGGAAGGCACTTCGCCTCAAACTGTCTATACACGAATCCAGAAATTGCCGTCAAAGCTCCCTCAGGTAATAAAAAGTTTTGCACTTACTTGTTGCTGGCAAGAGATACTGATCAGTCTAACCTTGTCTTCTTTCTCTTTTGCAGGTTACTCGTAGGAGAGAGGCTGAGGCAAGGAGGAACCGGAAACCGGAAGAAGGAAGAGCCAGCAGCTGCGCCCATTGAAGTCAAAGAAAGTCAGTCAAGAGCAGGAGTGCCAGCGCCGAGGGATCTGTTCTCAGGTAAGCGGGAGGTAGACGAGCACAAGCACTGGGTGAGGCTCGGGGGATGCCTTTTATAGACAGGGCTGGGTGTGGTTCGAAGAGCTGGGTGTGGTTTGAAGGGCTGGGTGTGGTCCTCACATGCTGCACATGTTCTTGGAAGGTGTGCAGAGCTGGGTGTGGTTTGAAGAGCTGGGTGTGGTCCTCACATGCTGCACATGTTCTTGAAAGGTGTGCAGAGTTTCAGTTATTATGCAAATGAGTTGGATTAACACATGGCCTAGGGAGGAGTGTTTTAAAGAAGCCTTGGTAAAAGCAAGGCCCAATGTGTAAACAAAACAGCACATTAAACAATATACACAGAAGCCTAGGGGGGGGGGAAGGTGAGATAACAAGAAAGGCTTTCAATAGTAAGTTTAAAAGGGAGCTATTACAGAACCCACTAGTGCAGTGAGAGGGGACATGCTCTTTGCTGTGTACAAACCCTAACACCTGCAGAGCAGTGCAGCATTGAAGCCTTGAAGGCAGAGCAGCATTGGAGCCTGCAGAGCAGTGCAGCATTGAAGCCCTGGAGGCAGAGCAGCATTGGAGCCTGCAGAGCAGTGCAGCATTGAAGCCTTGAAGGCAGAGCAGCATTGGAGCCTGAGGGGCAGAACGGCTTTGGAACCTGAGGGGCAGAACGGCTTTGGAACCTGAGGGGCAGGGCAGCATTGGAGCCTGAGGGGCAGAGCATCACTGGAGCCTGAAAGGCAGAGCAGCATTGGAACCAGAGGAGCAGAGCAGCATTGGAGCCTGAGGAGCAGTGCAGCATTGGAGCCCGGGAGGCAGAGCAGCATTGAAACCAGAGGGGCAGAGCAGCATTGGAGCCTGAGGAGCAGTGCAGCATTGGAGCCCGGGAGGCAAAGCTACATTGGAGCCTGAAGGGGAGGGCAGCATTGGTCCCTGAGGGGCAGGGGAGCATTGGATCCTGAGGGGCAGATCGGCATTGGAACCTGAGGTGCAGAGCAGCATTCCAGTCTGAGGGGCAGGTAAGAATTGGAGTCTGATGGGCAGAGCAGCGTTGGAGCCTGAGGGTCAGAGCAGCATTGGAGAGTGACGGGCACAGCAGCATTGGAGCCTGAGAGACAGAGCCGCATTGGAGCCAGAGAGGCAGTCCTGCATTGGAGCCTGAGAGACAGAGCAGCATTGGAGCCAGAGAGGCAGTCCTGCATTGGAGCCTGAGAGACAGAGCAGCACTGGAGCCAGAGAGGCAGTCCTGCATTGGAGCCAGAGAGGCAGAGGAGAATTGGAGCCTGAGAGGCACAGCAGTATTGGAGCCAGAGGGACAGTGTAGCAATAGAGCCTGAGAGGCAGAGCTGCACTGGAGCCTGATGTGCAGTGCAGCATTAGAACCTGAGAGGCAGAGCGGCACTGGAGTCTTAGAGGCACAGCAACATTGGAACCAGAGGGGCAGTGCAGCACTAGAGCCTGAAAGGCAGAGCCTCACTGGAGCCCGAGGTGCAGTGCAGCATTAGAACCTAAGAGGAAGTTCTGCATTGGACCCAGAGGGGCAGTGCAGCATTGAAGCCTGAGGGGCCATGCAGCATTAGATGATGAGGGGCGATCCAGCACTGATGCCTAAGGGGAAGTCCAGAGCGATGCATGGGATGTAGAACAGCATTGATGTCTGTTTGGCAGTCCAGCTTTGAAGTCTGAGGAGCCCTGAAGTATTGGAACCTGAGCGGCAGTCCAGCTTTGCAGTCTGAGGGGCAATCCAGCTTTGCAGTCTGAGGCGCAGTGGGGCTTTGAAAGGCATTGAAGCCTAAGGGAAAGTGCAGCTTTACAGTCTCAGGAGCACTCTAGCTTTGACGTCTAAGGGGCAGTGTGGCTTTGAAAGGCACCTTACGGATTGATTTTCACCCCACAATGTAGTAGATACTTGTGCTGGGTTCTCCTCCGAAAGACAGGTTGTTCATGATGCAGTTGAACAGAGCTATACCCCACGATACAGTGTTCTTCGTGCAATCCTCATGTACCCTTTCCCAACCGTATCCCTTTCTCTCCATCCAAATTGTTCCCCTACACGTTCCACTGATTATTCTCAATGACCTATCAAATGGATTCTTTTGATGAACAATATTAGCCTTGAAAAAGCCCCAGGTGAATCCACCACAAAGGGACGAAACACGTGTCGGCTGTCCCTTTACATGTCAAGGAAACTTTTATGAAAAAAAAACATCAACAAGTGTCCTTGATCTCCAGGCCATATGAGCATTGATAAACGCACTTGGACTTAATGCTCTGAGTCAATGTATAAGTTCTTGACTACAAATTGTGAAATTTGATATTTTATAAATAAGTGGGTTCTCAACCTTCTTTTATCTCACAGCTATGAAATTTGATTGACAGTCCAGCACTGAAGCCTAGGGAAGTGCAGCTTTGAAGTCTAAGGGGCGGTGTGGCTTTGCAGTCTGAGGGGCAGTGTGGCTTTGCAGTCTGAGGGGCAGTGTGGCTTTTCAGTCTGAGGAGCACTCTAGCTTTGAAGTCTGAGGGGCAGTGTGGCTTTGCAGTCTGAGGGGCAGTCCAGTCTTGAAGCCTAATGAGCAGTGCAGCTTTAGAGACTGAGGGGCAGTCTAGCTTTGAAGTCTGAGGGGCAGTGTGGCTTTGCAGTCTGAGGAGCACTCTAGCTTTGAAGTCTGAGGGGCAGTGTGGCTTTGAAGTCTGAGGCCATCCAGCATTGCAGCCTAAGGGGCAGAGCAGCTCTGGAGGCTGAGGCACAGAGCAGCATTCAGAGGGGTAGAACAACACTGAAGACGGACTAGAACAGCATGTGCTGAAGAGTGGTGAAGAAACATTAAATGATGATGAAAGCGGAAGTAACCCTGTCACGTGATAGCCAGAGGAGCATTGGGCTGACATTCAATTTTAAACTCGACAGTTGTTACTGTCAGTAATATATATATCTCCCTCTCCTACATGAAGGAAAAAAATGTTTACTTTCGTCAGGGAAATCAGAATATTTTGGGTAGTGCACTGAGATTCTTACCCTTTGCCTTTACAACTGTTTGTTCTTGTAATCGATTGTCCAACTCCAGTCAACTGATGATATTTTCACACACTCACTTAGCTTGTGTTATAGACGGTCCTCCACAGCTGATGCCTTAACCCACCATGTTGCCTTACAATGAGTGAAACCCATCACCCACAGATGACACACGTGCCCCAGGTACCTTAAACCACTCTTCTCAACCCCACTGGTGGATGGAGATACCCTCGGATTAGGGCAAGGTCCTTTCTCTTAGTCAGGCTCTATTCTCTTTCAACTTATCTCATTTTAAAGACAGAGAGGAACATGTGAGGTCAGTGATGGCGTCTGATTATGGAGGCGATGTGACTTCATTAATTATGCCAGTGCTTGTTTACTGCAGCGCCTTGAGACCCTCACAGGTGAGTAGTGCGCTTTACAAATTCCTGATTGATTGATAGAACCAGTTTCCTAAAAGTATTCACCCCACTAATTTTCATACTTTGAACAGGATATATGGTCCAAACTTGGAAAGTGTCCCTAGCTTTGGTTAAGTCAATGAGCTTGGTTGAGAAGTGCTTAGAAGATCTTGTTTGTGCATTTCCCTGTCTGCCCTTTAATTGAACCCCGAAGCTTCGCCTGTAGGTCGTGTTTTCCAGCTTGACAAAACATTTTACTCTCTTTTCCATCCCGTTGACATGCAATCCCGCAATAAAGCTCAATGATCCCACCGGGACAACCTTTATACAGGAATACAGCGAAAGCTGCCTTTTAGTCCCTGTGGCTGAACAGTTCATTCATTTAGTTCTTCTGTTAAAAAAACTCACCCCACCCTCTCAGTTTAAATGTGTATATTATCAGCATGTATAAAATACTTTTAACGTCAAAACACGCTTTGTTCTTCTAGCTTATTTTAATTCAATTTTTTCCTTCTTTACTCCTTTCTTTCTGACTTTCCATTTGGCATCATCCATTACTTCTGTCATATTTAGGTCTTGCCTACAGAGAACTGTTTGTAAAAGACCTCTTGTGGACTACACCAAAAATGTACAACGGGTTGATCCCGCCTATTGCTTACCATTGGTTGCCTGTATTGTCACTCTCATTTGCTTGCTTTTTATTTAATAGTTTGCCTTTGTATTCTTGTTTTTATTCCTACCTGGAGCCTGGCCTTTTGGCCACCCTACTGACTTGAATACCTTGTGTCATCTCACTGCCCACATTTAAGGATCAATATTTTTATTTTTCGTGAACCACTCCGTGAGGGCGAATGGATCATCTTGTCCGCTCTTCTGCGATTTGTCACCCATTAAATAACCACCCATCATTGCTTCTACTTTGCTTGCTTCCCCTACTGCCTCCTCGATTCCTCCCCTACCTCTTGCAGGTGTAGAAACAAATGTTTTTATTCCATTTTACTTCTTTGACTGTCCTAGTCGCTGACATTTGCTGCAGTACACCTCTATGTTCCGCAAAGAGCTTTAGTACAACTCCATTGCTCCATCACCCCTTTACCCACTCATCCGCTGCTATCCCACATTTGGCTCCCCACCCGCTCCCCACCAGCTACTACTGTGTACTTCCACACCTTTTAGTCATTTAAATAGTATTTCCAAATTTAAATGTTTTGGAGTACCCAGCAGATGTCATTTGCTGCATGCCCCTCTACTAACCAAAAATTGCCTTTGCGCAATTTTTTTTTTTTTTCCATTTATCAATCTGAGCAGCGTCTGCCATCTCGGTAATTAAAACAATTCTGCCCACGTTGTTCCGCAGGTGTGTGCACGAGTGATGATGCATGTTAATGAGGGTGAAAACCTCATCACACATGTGCGCGCACAATATGTCATCATGTGTGTATGCACCTGCTGAATGACCTGGCCTACAGAAGTGGTGAATCATCATGCCTTTTCACTCACTTGTTTTGAAGCACAAACCACTGGAAAACCCAATAGGTAAATCAGTCAAGACCTATTGGCTTTCCCAATGCTTGTTATATCTCTGTCGGTTGACTTGACCTATTGTTCAAAATATACAAAGAGTGGCCCTTGTTCATGTATGTATGGCTTTGTTTTCTGTCTCAATTATTTGCTGTTGATTAAGTTGCTTTCCTTCCTGTTTTTGTGTATGTTCAGGCCAGGAGTATTTCAGTGTTACAGTGTTTTGACTAGGGTTTCCTTTTTGTTCCCTTTAAGCAATCAATGGGAGTTCATATGTTTACTTTCTCTCTCTCTGGTGTGCTTTTAACCCTTTACGTATCCGTGGCCGTTACTCTCAGTGTTGCTTCAGTCCACATCCAACCCCTTCCACTGTCCCTTCCCACCAATCTAGCTTTTTAAAAGTATCCCTTCATCCCTCTCCTCTGTGGCTTACACTGCTCTCATGTCACCTCTTCTCTACCTCTTTCCATTTTATTCTTAGTTATTACCTTTTCAGTGTCTACTTCACTATTGGCATGCGTCCATCTTAAAATAGGTTTTACCCATTTCAAGGTGGCTGCTCATAAGTGCACATGAGCACACATGGGCAACATGCATGAACCATTTTCATTATATGAACAAACTCATACAAAGATTACCACTGTGGATGCATGCACATTAACCACGGCCAACTTTCAATAGATTTGATAATATAATATTCAAATAATATAAATGCATTGAAACATGGACATGACGGATGACATTACATCCATGCCGGCCATGTTTGAACACATTTGTAATGCTTGAACCAATTCAAAGACGTCTACCATGGATGACACCCACATCCGTGGTGATTATGTAACAGAAAAACATTGGCAAAAACACTAGGTTTCACTGCTGCGACCTATTTGCTTTGTCAATGCGTCTTATTTCTGTCCCACATTTCTTTTATCGTTCATCCTTAGCTTTATTGGATCTTTCCGATATTGGTGTTTACTTTTATTATTTTCTATTCACTTCTGATTCCTTCTTGCTTCAGTCTAATGTTTAATTCCAGCCACAAATGTAATTTCATCCTAATAGCCCTGATTCCAGACTTCCTGCCATCAACCACTCAAGCAGAATATTGATTAATCCAGGCATCAGTTTACCCATCCGCAGCACATTACTTTGCCGCTGGAAGAGTCCAGATAGTTTCCACTTTCTCTCTCAATTACAAATTTCTTCCTTTTCAATTAGAAAGGCAGATGTGCTCTCTTTTCAAATGTGAATTAGCCAGCAGGCTTTCGAATGCCTAAGGCATCGGAGCACATATGGCCCTCTTAGTGCATGGGGGTGGTATAAGAAACCCCCAGGATGCCCACCTGAGAGACTTTCGAGCGCCCAAAGGCCCATAATGCAGGGTTGGCTCCAGATACCCTCTGGGTGGCCATTATGTAGGCGACCTGGAGGATGAGGCCTTATTTAATGCAGGGTGATGGCTTCAGATACCCTCCTGGTGACTCATCAGGCAGGCTCTAGAGTGCATGAGACCCCATTAATTTATGATGTGCTTTTCAAGTACACCATGACTGTGCTATATATTTGCATATTTTTGGGATGAGTTTGCAATAAAAATAGCAGCTACCCCAATCCTCCTTGGATCTCCGAGGCTTACCTCCTGAAGATCTGCAATGAAGGTAAGTTTATGTTTTCTAATGTTTTCTGTATGCATGTGTGTATGTATGAATACATACATGTGTATTTGTGAGTGAGTGGGGTGAATGGGTTGTGTGTGTGTAAGTGTGTATGTGTGCGTGTGTGCCCCCTCACCCCTCTTCCTCCTACGATTATCAGCTGCCACTGGAATACAGTGAATACCACCTTCCTTTTTTAGATGTTGGGTCAGTAATTAGGCCATAGAGCCTCAGATACTACAATAATGAGATCCGAAAGGGGAGACCCTTCCTTACTCAGTTGAGGTCTGTTAGGGAGAGAGGTAGCACTCTTGTGAGTAAAGGGAGAATGGGTTGAAAGGCTCTTTGGATGAGTAGCGAGGCAGCAGAATACATCTCTGTGGGTAGAGTCCAGAGGGTGTTCAGGGTCTCAGTAGAGTTCAAGGTGTTGTTGTGATCCTGTGTCTTCCAATGCACAGACCCTTTTAATTTCAGCATGGAAACTTGTTATTGAACATGCAACAAGTGATGATCTGTGATTCTATCACATGCATGACTAGCATTTTCTTCTGGTCTGTAAATTTGTCATGAAATTATCACAATCAAGCCCATGCAAAATCACATCCAGTGAGTGTTTTGTTAGAGGTTATTCCAGTGATGTCTTGAACACAATAACCATTCTCCTTCCCAACTTTATCGTTTTATTTAATCTAATCAACTATTATTAGGCTTCTTTATTTTATTTTAGTAGAAGATTTAAGGTTCTTAAACACAAGCAGGACAGACTCCATTTGAGCTACAGTTTTCATTTTAATTAGCCTGTCCGCACTTTGTTTCAGAGTCAACATTTTTGTCAAATTTCACAGAACTTGTGAAAGTAGAATCCATGTCTAAATACCTTTTAGCCTGAATTGTTAGACTATGGGGGTGATTCCTACCCTGGCGGTCCGAGACCTCCAGGGTAGGGGACGGAGGAAGCACCGCCAACAGGCTGGCGGTGCTTCTGGGGCAATTCTGACCGCGGCGGTAAAGCCGCGGTCAGAAAAGGGAAGCCAGCGGTTTCCCGCTGCCCCCGTGAATCCTCCACGGCGGTGCTGCAAGCAGCGCTGCCATGGGGATTCCGACCCCCTTCCCGCCAGCCTGGTTCTGGCGGTTTTCACCGCCAGAACCAGGCTGGCGGGAACGGGTGTCGTGGGGCCCCTGGGGGCCCCTGCAGTGCCCATGCCACTGGCATGGGCACTGCAGGAGCCCCCTAACAGGGCCCCACATTGATTTTCAGTGTCTGCTTGGCAGACACTGAAAATCGCAACGGGTGCAACTGCACCCGTCGCACACCAGCAACTCCGCCGGCTCCATTCGGAGCCGGCTTCCTCGTTGCTGGTGCTTTCCCGCTGGGCGGGCGGGAGGCTTTTTGGCGGTCGCCCGCCAGCCCAGCGGGAAAGTCAGAATGACCGCCGCAGTCTTTTGACCGCAGTACGGTCTTCTGGCGGTTCCCGCTTGGCGGGCGGCGGTCGGAATCAGGCCGCATGTGTCACCACATCCCCTTCATATCTACTTCTCAAAGTTTTACAAGTAGACACGTGAAGTAAACATAAGCTAAAGTTGATGCAAATACTTAATGGCTTTTTACATATGTGACATAATTTGCATCACAGTGGTATGATCTGGTTAGATATAGGCCCATATTTAACAGAAAATGATGGAGCGCGATGCTGCGCCAAAACTGGCAGCACCGCGCTCTGTCATTTTCACCATGCAGGGATGCGCCGTATTGAATTGAATATGGTGCATCCCTGTGTTGTCCCCTGCGCTGGTGCTAAGTTGAGCTGCTAGTCCCAACGCAGGCATTCTTGCGCCATCATGCAAGTACGTCTGCGTTGAGGGGTTTGATTGTTTATGTGCGGGAAGGTGTCCCTTCCTGCACATAAAAAATCACTAATGGCGATTTGGCACTTCTGTGTGTGCTGCAGAATGCAGAATGCAGCACACACAGAAGTGCCAAAGCACTTCCCGCACATAAACAATCATGTCTTGCATTTTGCTCTTTCTATGCACACAGCAGAATGTAGCAGACATAGAAAAAGCAAAAAACAAGGAAGAATAAAAGTATTCCTCCTCATTGCGCCTTGCTAATGCCACACCTGGGCTGCCTTAGGTTTACTAAAACTCGTAAATCTGAGCAGCGTCAAAATGCAATGGGTGTTGCTGTGGCTCGCCCACAGCAACACCACCTGCACGCCCCTTCCACGCAAAGGGCTGCATGTGAAGACACCATAATTACAAGGTGGTGTTAAGCCACAAAAAGTGGCTTAACACCACCTTGTAAATACAGCGCAGGGCATTTCGCCAACAGAGCGTCACGAAAAGGCTCTTAAAGTAGCCAATACTATATAAGGCCCCAGAACTGACTGGCAAGAAGAGAGAAACCTCATCCATGCCACAGATCCAGATGGCATGGTCCCAGATTTCACTTTAACTGAAGAAGGATGCAGTGAACTCCTGCAAGGCTTAGACTGCATTGAATGGCTCAAGGGAATTGTTTGTTACTGAACAAACACAATGCCTTTGCCCTCGAAACAGCTGACAAGTTATTCAAGTCAGACAGCAAAACTTGTTGTCCAAGGAGCGTGCCCTGCCTCGAAAGCCCGAGAAATGGGCTTATTATTATATTGATCTGCTAGAACTAGCATAGAGATAGCACACTCAGTTTGCTAGGGCTACAAATTTTAATTGATAATTATATTACAATTTTTCCCTGTTGTTTTCACTGTTCATGAAATGCTGTGTCCCTGACCCTTTTAAGAGACTGTTAGCAACCGAAATGAGTCCTGCACCCATGAGTTAGCAATACATACCTGGCGGACTGTGGCCCCTAGACCCGGGATATGCAATGGTGTTGTGTCATGAATTTCTGCAGATGTTGATCAGAAGAAAATGAGCATCTGAATACAAGATGGCCTCGCAATCCCCCTTTCTAAACTCATCCTATCGTACTCAATAGCACTTTTCATGGTGTCTCACCGTAGCTGTGTAATTTGTTCCATGATTCTAAAATTGTGACTTTGACCAGAATCACAATCTTCAAGATTGTAGAAAAAATTGTTCAGCCTTTTAATCAACCAGTCACATTCCTTGAAAAATTCAAATGTGACTGACAGAAATTTCAATCTCTGAATCACAATTCAGAGAGGCCAAGATATACAAATGTGTTCAGTCTTTAAGGCCCAACTGGCACCTATTTTAAATAACAGATTCACACCAAACTATACAGAAAGCAAACTTTCTTTGTGAAATTCTACAATCATACCACGTCCGATGTAAATTTAGTACAGGGCTCTTTGCTGTAATGGTGAGAAACATTTCTTATCTAGCCTAAAAGGGGAAAACACACAGTATATTTGCCCCTGTCCAACTTTCCCACTGAACAGAACAGGTCAAAGTTCCAGATCTTAGCTGCATTGTTTGCGGTATTGCCAAATTGTGTGCAGATCTATCAATGGGGAAAAATATATAGGTAATTACAGAATACGCATTTTAATCAATGGAAAGTGCAACTGAACCATAACTACACAACAGTGATAGTCCCACTGTAATATATAGAGGATGCATAACAGTCAAACATGTATGGTCCACTAAGAAAGTTATAGGTAAATACAAAATATCAGTTTTAATCAATGGAAAGTAGAGTTGAACCATAACTACATAGTGATGACAGTCTCACTATATATATATATATATATATATATATATATATATATATATATATATAGGGAGAGAGAGAGAGAGAGAGGTTACATAACGGCAAACCATGTAATATGGTCAACTAATAGAGTTATAGGTAAATAGTAGACAGTAGTGTCAGTCTCACTGTAATAGACCCGAGCACTCCGTCAAGCACACTGCGCTCTGACTCCATAGTTAGATGTATTGTGGCTGAGCTGCTGATCACCACAATGGAGTGTTCTTTCTAGCCGTCAGGCTAGCAGGTTCCCAATGACCATATTTCGATGTTACAATTCTACAGGTGATGTACTGGCTGTGGATTTCAGAGGGAATGAGGACTCAGAGAACCCAATGGACATCGCACAATAGCAGTGGCTAGGGGATAGAAGTATGCCACACACACGCACACTGTACCTTAGCCATATGTGTCTCCCTGCACACACGCTACACAACACACCACATACACCACATACACACTGTTGTCCATTGCCATTCCACCACAACACAATACATACATGCCAAAAACACACATTGGTATGCAGCCATAACACAACATACACACAACTCTACAACCACACATGACACAACCATGACAACCAACACAACCACACACTCATCTACACAAACACACTCACACAATATCACAACTACACCCATCACAACAAAGGCCACCACACAACAATGGCACTCACCTGAATTTTAAACACAGTAACACAACACACAACCAGACACACACAACAGCAGACCCACATGCAAGTGGAACATAATCTGACATGACCACATCATCCACTACAGCTCCCTCCACCTCACCCAGCCAGTCCAGTCGCACACACAATTACATGTTCTGACTCACATACACAACTGGTAGCACAACTTTACAGGTATAGGTCTCTTTTCAATGTGCACACATGGGCATAGTTGAAAAGTGCTATTGTGACATTATTGTGGTGCAAGCATTCATTTGGCAATAAATAGTGACACCATAATGACAGTTGTGTATGTGTGTGATATGTGTCTTGTACCAGTGTGTCCCCATCCCTGTCAGACACAATTGTGTTCTCTGCATATGCATGTCACAGTAATTTAAAACAAATACTGTGACATGTCTATATCTGCAGTGGTCCTGAGCTCATTTGCAGTGACCGCACAACGTACACAGGAAATGCGGGTTCTTTACCTACAAGTCTGGCTATAGGGGGTGGGTGGGTGTTTTCTCCATGGCCCAGTGCATCGATGGCAGATCTTGTCCAGTTGAGTCCAGTTAAAAATGGAGGTGGAATTTGAAAAAAGGTATGTTTTTACCTCATTTCCCCCCTAGCCACCAACTCAGGTGTGGAGGTTGGAACGCCACAGTTGGTTTGGCAGTAAGGCCAATCAACATATGCTTGGCAGTAAGAGTGGTTGGAGTCCTGCCACCAGCCATTATTTCCAACGCTGTTGGGTTATGTAGTTAGAATGTTAGGAACTTTGGGGGTCATTATGACCCTGGCGGAAGGCGTAGAACCGGCGGTAAGACCGCCACCAGGCTGGCGGTCTTACTTGGTGGAATTATGACCATGGCGGTTACCGCCATGGTCATCTGCCGGTTCTCCGTTCCGCCCGCTGGGTTGGAGACCTGGGTCGTCACTATACCGCCGGCAGTATTTTGACCCGACTTACCGCTGTGGATTTCCAGCGGTTTGAACCGCCATGAAATCCATGGCGGTAAGCACTATCAGTGCCAGGGAACTCCTTCCCTGGCACTGATAGGGGTCTCCCCCACCCCCCACCCCCACCCAACTCCCTCCCCTACCCCCCCACCACCCCTGCCACCCCCCAAAGATGGCAGGGCCCCCCTCCCCACCCCTGTTACGACTCTGTCATCCCATCTCTAGGGGACGCTGTAAGGAGACTGTCGGAAGCCTGGGAATCACCTTTAACAGTTATCTAAAGTCCCTTGCTGACTCCTGTTTGTTTCTCTTTTCTCCATGGTGCACTTGTCTAGTAGTACATTTGCTTCCTGGGACTGCAAATCCTATAATGCACAGCCTGGTAGTCAGGAAAGCCCGGATTCTGTTTCCCATTGTTTTCAATGGGAGAAGTCCAGTTGCTCCTTTTTACTGGATCCTCTACCCCAGGACTTGCAAGTGTCTGAAACTACACACACCTGAAACCTCTCCTGTGCAGCCCAGCTTGGAACTGCTTATAAGCAGCCATTTCCTCAAGATCCCTGTCGTGCATTGGACTTCGATTCCTTTGTGTTGCAGACCCTTTGTCGGATGGTGTTCCAGTTTTGTTCCTGTTCTGTTCCAGCTTGATCCTGTTTCCTGTTTCTCTGCCCGGCTCCTGATTGTTCCAGCCAGAGTCTGCTCCCTATCTCTTAGCCTTGTACCTGTTTGTTTCTTCCAGAGCCTGCTCCCTGTTTCTCTGTTCTGTTCCTGCCTTGTTTCAGCCTGAACCTGCTCTCTGTTTCCCAGTCCTGTTTACTACTCATTCCTACTCCCTGCATTCCAGTCCTGTCCTTGCCTGTTCCAGCCAGAGCCTGCTCTCAGTTTTCCAGTCCTATCTCTGTTTGTTCCAGCCAGAAGTTTGCACCCTGTTTTCAAGTCCTAGTCCTGCCTTTACTTCAGCCTGAGCCTGTTCCAGGTTCTTGCCTCTGCCTCTTTGTTTGTTCCCTTCTGTTTCTGTTTCTTCTTGGTTCTTTGTGTCTGGTAAGTGTTCTGTCAGTCTTCACCAGTGTATAAGTGTCCTCCTTTGTACTGGGGTTGGCTCCTGGTTTCCAGGAGGCAATTCCAGCCCCCATCCTTGTCTAGTATTATACGTTGTCTTTCGTGTCTAACAGTGACAGTGTGCTATTGCTGTTTTCTCAGGAATCGCCACTGTGTTTCCAGGTGGACCCACAAGAGCGTGTCCTGTGTATGTAAGTACTATCCTTGTATGTGCTCTAGGGTCCAGAGACAGAATCACTTCTGCTGCCTCCTTTCTATGGGGCTGGCAGGGTGACTATCTGTAAGAGCAAACTGCACAGAGGCATTGAGATTCCCTGTCACTGTGGGAGGTTCTGCGCCTTACTCTGTGTACAACCCCAGTGTGTTTGTCCACTGGTAATCCATTTCTATTTGTTCATTCAAGGGTTGCTCTGCTTTTACTTTCCTGTTTCCTGTGTCTGTCCATAGCTGTCCTTTCCGTGTTTGCCTTTAGCTGCTCTTCTGCCCCAGTACAGTACCTCTTTAGGATATTCGGTGACCTTAAGGGGTGTCCCAACCAGAGTCCTGATCAGACCCGCCCGAAACCATGACAACCCCGACCCCCTACATCACATCCCCCATACCCACATGACACGCACGCAGGCACCACTTACACACTTACACTTACACGCACACACGCCGACATACATGCCTACATCCACACACACAGTCAGACACACACACCCACATTCAAACATACACGGACACATCCGTACAGACAGACCCACAGACATACAGGCACTCATTCCCATACACACAACACCCCCGCAAGCATACACGCACTCACACACCCCCTCTACATACACACACGCACACCCCCATGCACCCACACAACACACAACACCCCCTCACCCCCCTCCCCTCACGGACGATCGACTTACCTGGTCCAAGGATCCTCCGGGAGGGGACGGGAGCCATGGGGGCAGCTCCGCCGACACCACATCGCCAACAGAACACCGCCACGGCGAATCATAGGATCCGCTGTGCGGTGTTCTGTTGGCGTGGAGGTGGAGCAACCTCCACTTCCCCGCCTCCTGCCAGTATGGCTGTTGGCGGCTCTCCGTCCGTAAAAGGACAGAGAGCTGCCAACGGTCA
Organism: Pleurodeles waltl; assembly: GCF_031143425.1. Lineage (NCBI taxonomy): Eukaryota > Metazoa > Chordata > Amphibia > Caudata > Salamandridae > Pleurodeles > Pleurodeles waltl. The sequence continues at coordinate 999,681,667 of NC_090450.1, read as the reverse complement.
TAATAGGCCAAGCAGCAAACCGCCAACACTGGCGGTCTTCCACACGGCGGTCCCTCGGCGGTCTTTAAAAAAGACCGTCGAGGTCAAAATGACCCCCATAGTGTTTGCCTAGTAACATGGAATGGAATGGGAGGTGGAGATTGTGAGCGGTGACAGTTGCTGATTGGATCTGCCAGGGTTGGTCGCAATATACTGGATGGAAAAAAGCTTTGGAAAAAGAGACCAGGCTGGCGTCTTTTTCAGTGGCGATGAGGATGGGATGCCATTTATGAACCAACGCTGGTACAGGAGCAAAAAAAACATGGCATTACTTGCCTGGTGTATCAGTGAAGCAACACCGGCGTTCCTACTAAGGAAGATGGAGTCCTCCAGTTTTTGAAGCACGACCAGCATGTGAGAATTGAGGAAGTCTTGTTGCCCATGTGTCAAAAATGGCTAATATGATTTGTGATGTGTGAATAACGTGTGGGTAATGATTACCGGCAAGGAATATTCGCTCTGATTGTCGAAATTGAGGCAAGGAGGACCGGCCAGTCACCGGTGCGCACTGAAATTGAAAATGAGGTGAGGAGGGCGGACCAGAAAGGGCTGGCAGGGATTTTACAAGCGAGGAAGTTGGGCTGGTTATCGGAATTGAAGTGACGAGAGCTGGCCAGTCAGCGACTCGCACAAAGTGTTGCGATTGAGTTTTTTTTTTTTAGTATTATTTTTTTTTTTTGCATGTTCCCGAGTAGTTAAAAATTTTATAAAGCGCTTACCTTGCACCTGGACAAAGGATCGTTGATTGTATCTCGTGCTGGTGGAAACCGTTGTACTTGCTCACGTGCAGGAGTCTGAAGATGACAGCCTGTGCTGTGTGTCGGTGTATCGTGTGGAATTTCACTCGGACACAAGCATCGCAGCCACACTTTGCCAAAACAAAGGACATTTTAATGTTGGAAAATGATCAGTATAGACCTCCGAAGTGTGTTGTTAGCCTAAATGGAGTGATGATTAGCATGTGGGCAGATTCATGTTCCCTGTATACATTTATTGATCAGGAAATGTGGCGTAACGTGGGAAAGGAAAATTTATCCAAGTCTAAAATTTAACTCATCAGGTATGGAGGGAGCAGAATACCAATTGTGGGATGTTTTTAAGGAAAGATGGTGTTTAAACAGAGGGAGATAACTTTTTGTGTGTATGTGGTGGAAAGTGGCAGGTGTTTGTTAGGGTGGAATGAGCAAAGAGTGTTGGAGACAGTATTGAACGCAAATGCAGTTGAACAAGTGTTGACAGTTGTGAATGAAAATCAAGAAGCAGAAAAGTGGAAGTCAGAATTTCTGATGTTGTTTGGTGACAGATTGGGATGTCTTAAAAAATGTCAACATAAAATTGTTCTGAAAGAAGGTGCGGTATTGAAAGTGAATAAGGTAAGAGAGGTACCAGTAGTATTGAGGGATGCATTGAAAGTTGAAGTGGCGAGATTATAGGCGATGGGGGTTATAGAGGAGGTTGAGTCTTCAGAATGGTTGAGTCCGGAGGTTTTAGCTCAGAAAAAGAATGGCAAGATCAGGCTGTGTGTGGATTTGAGGGATTTGAATGACAATATATGGATAAAAAGACATCCCATACCCAATAAAAATGAGTTATTAGCTGGCATTCAAGGTGGAAAGGTGTTTTCAACTCTCGATTTATCTAGCGCATACCATCAGATTATGTTACATCGGACTCAAGGCATCTTACTTCCTTTATAACACCAGAAGGGGCATTTATATTCATACGCATGCCTCTTGGTTTGGCATCAGCTTCGGCAGTGTTCCAAAGAGTTATGCAAAGTTTGTTAGGTAAGATTGAAAATGAGACATTTTTCCAGGATGATGTGTTATTATGGGCAGAAAATGTGGATGAACATGATATGGTGCTGATAAAAGTGTGCTCAACCCTGAAAAGGGTGGGATTAACTGTTGAGGTGAATAAGTGTAAATTTGAGTGTCGGAGTGTTGAGTACCTTGGTCATATTGTGGCTGGGGATGATATAAAGCCGAAGGTCCGTTTAATGGAGGCGATTGAAAAAGCACAAAATCCAGTTGATGAGGACCAGTTAAGTTCATTCTTGGGTTTGGCTGAGTATTATTCAAAATTTGTAAAAACGTTTGCTGACATAGTTCAACCGTTGTGTGTGTTGATGAAAATGAATCAGAGGTTTGAGGGGTCAGAGAAATGTCAACAAGCGTTTACTGGACTAAAAAATAACATCATTAATGCTGTTAAACTGAAACCATTTGTGACGCAAAATCATACGATAATATCAACTGATGCTAGTATGTATGGTCAGGGAGCAGTATTGATGCAAGTAAATAGGGGGAAGGAGCATGTGATAGCTTTTGCCTCAAGAACGTTGAAAGGAGCGGAAGCTACTTATTCTGCGATTGAAAAAGAAGCTCTTGCTTGATGGTGGGGCGTCCAATATTTCAGAAACTATGTGTGGGGAAGAAAATTTGAATTACGCATGGACCATAAACCTTTAGTTGATATGTTTACTACAAGGGGCGCTAGCCGAGCGTCTTCTAGAATAGCGAAATGGTTATATAGGCTTGCAAGAGTATACCTTTACAGTGAAATATGTTCCGGGGGTGGCAAATGTGAATGCCGATTGTTTGTCAAGACTGCCAATTGAGGGGGCGAAGGATGAGGAAGATGAAGATTGGGTGGTAGCGGACATACGAAACACTAAGACCAAAGCTATACGTGAAGATGTATGGAGGACGACAGTGGATGAGGATGTGGAAATCCAAGCAATAAGGAAAAATGTGCACATACATTGGTCGGATTTAGGAGAAGTTGCCAGCGTTGTGTCAAATTTTAAAAATGTGTGGTCGGAGTTGTCTGACCAAGATGGCCTTTTGAGGAGAGAAGACAAATTAATTGTGCTTTATTTTTAAGGGAGAAAGTGCTGAAGGTTTTACATGAAGGACATGGTGGTATGTCTGGTATGAAGAGAAAAGGACTTTTGGTGGGCAGGTATGGATCGGGATGTCTAAAGGTATGTGAGAAATTGTTTATGCTGTGCTTGTAGTGACAAAACTCATGATGGAGAAAGAACTCCTGTTGTTCCAGTACCATTTCCATGAAAACCATGGCAGAAAGTTGTCATGGATGTGAGCGGTCCGTTTGATTTTGACGGAAGTGGGAAAAGCTATGATATTGTAATGATGGATTACCATTCAAAATGGCCGGAGGTCAGTATAGTGAGAGATGTTAAATCGAGTATGATTATAGAAGTTTGAGAAGAAGTATGGAGAAGAGAGGGTTATCCTGAAGTTGTGGTGACTGATAACGGTCTGCAGTTTACATCAAGTAAGTTCAAGGATTATGTATAAAGCTGTGGTGTTAAACACATTAGAAGCGCCATAGCACATCCTAGAGAGAATGGATTAGTGGAAAGGTTCAACTGAGTGTTGGGTGAGAACATACACAGTTGTCAGTTCAGAATGGGTTGAATTGGAAGAGGGAGATTAAGAATTTGTTGTGGAGTTGTCGTACCACTCCACAATCTCTCACTATAGAAACACAATTTATGTTGTTAAAAGGTAGGAAACCATGCACTAAGGCAGTACCTGGTTGAATGGGCAAGGCAGGTAACGGAAGAGTGAATGAAAATAAATTATTAAATCACGTGGTGGAAATGCAAGGAAAATATGATGGTAGAGGAATAGACAAAGTGAAGGAGCATAAGTTGGCAGTGGGAGATTGGGTGTGAGCCAGGGTGTGGGAAAGAACGAGGAAAGGTTCGTCCAGATGGTCTGTGCCTAAGCAGATAACGAAAGTGAGAGGATATAGGGCCATATGTACAAACACTTTTTCCCATAGACACAGAATGGGTAAAAACCTTTGCTACATCTGCCCAATAGTGTGGATTTGGATGATGGAAAGAGATGGAATGTGAAAAGTGTGGTGAAATGTAGTGAGGTGGAGTTGCGAAGGTGGAAGGGTGATAAGGATGTGAATATGGATGGAAGTGTTGGGAGAAAGGTGGTGTGGAAGGAGAAGGAAAAGAGAATTGTAAGGAAAGCTGACTATTTGAAGGATTATCATATCGAGTAGTGCATCTAGTAACATTAGCTATGCATTTTTGTGCACTCTTTGTGCAATATTTTTTTTTGGTGTTATTATTGTTCCTGTTTTGTTTATTTTAGGGTATTATAGTGTAATGTATAATGTAATTAGTATAGGAAGGGAGATATGTTGGTTTATGTAGTCGGAATGTTAGGAACATAGTAATTGCCTAGTAACATGGAATGGGATGGGAATGGGAGGTGGAGATTGTGAGGAGTGACAGTTGCTGACTGGATCTGCCAGGGTTGGTCGCAATATACTGGATGGAATAAAGCTTTGGAAAAAGAGACCAGGCTGGCATCTTTTTCAGACGTGGGTGCATATTCCTGGCGCAGTCGGCAGGACTCAGGCGGTCTATCGCTTAAGCAACCTCCAACATCTAAATCGGGCTGGTGGACCGCCAAATTGGAGGACAGGTTTTACAATGGAAAACCGATGGCAGGACCATTACTGCCAATATATAAATCAGGCCCTAAGTGTTGAGACAGTGGAGGCTTACAAATTATGCCAGTAGGTATGGCTCTAAATATGACTCAATAAATTCATGCTTATGTGCATGTTTTTGAGTGAGTGGTGTGGTGCACATCTGTGTTTCTTTTTGTGTTCCTGATTGTGTCTGTAGGATTGCTTGAGTCTGTGTCTGAGACAACGGCGCTGTGCAAGTTCTATTTTGTTTCAAGTTTTAAGGTTATTTATACTTTTCATTGTGGTGGATATGTTTAAATGCTTTTGTATTTAACAGGCACAGTGGTCTCATCAGTAATGTCTATGCTAAAGTAATACGTGCTGTCCTAGATGATGACCCTTATGATGTTATCAATGATATCATGTTTGATGTCAGAAGCAGTGAAATTGGGTGTCAGCAGTTATGGTTAGGGCAGTGATATAAATGGTGGTGTCATGAATGTTGTACTGAATGCTGTTGTTTATGATGTCACTTGTAATGTCATTCATAATACAAGGGGAAGATTCAAGTTATGGTTTGCATCACTATCTGCAACTGATCAATTCAATGGGCTTGGTTTACAAATGTAAACATACACTTTTGTGTAAGTTTCCAATTTCTTTTAATTCACAAACAACATGCAGAGGTTTACCATGCTGCACTCCCTATACTTATATGTGCTGAGTTCTCCGCAACTGCACACATAAGTATAGGAGTGCAGAGTTGTTAAATTCTGCACGCAGTTTGTGAATTGCACTTTGTAGTACATTTTGTAGAACTACAAACCAATCTACGAAGTGCTGTTTGTGGACCAGGTGTAATGTTTTTATACATCTAAGCTACAACCATAGTTCAGTTTTTAACAGTGCTTTATTCTATGCCAATGCATTTGTGTGTGTTTGTGTGTGTGTGTGTGTGTGTGATGCAAGAATCTGCTAACAAAAGTGTGCTCTTAAAGTTACTCTATTGTACTCTTCTTTCCATATTTGTATTTTGAAGAATTGTACAAGGATGAGCAAAAATAGGAGACAGGAAAGGGGCAGCTAATATTTTTCACAAAATTATTTTCCAATAAAGTGGCATAGATAAAATCAGTGACTGAAATCTAAACAATGTAGTTAAAAGAAACAGGAGTCAACTGTACAGAGACATCTGGGGTAATGCTAAGGATCATGTAGTGTCTTGGATGAGCTTGCCTTGTGCACTCTATGTACAAAATAGAGGTAGGTGGTAATCTCCGCTCTGCTGGTGGAGTTCTCAGAGTTTGCCAGCTCCACACTTTGCTTGGAGCACAACGGTTAGCAAAAACTCTGCAATCCGCCATGCAACGGATTTTACCACCTACCCCTAGAATTGATTAACACGTTTTCAGTTTGTATTCACAAATGTCTTCTTAGTGTATGAGAGGGTGAGAGCCAAATGAAATCTGTATCACAAATACAACAGCACAGTGGCAGGGCTGCTTACTGAACTGAGGCCAACAACAAGCTTTTGAAAACATACCAGTCTGAATCAGTCTATGTTGTATTCTTTTCAAGTACTGTTCCGAAATCCGTTCATCTGTACCCATTTAGCAAAAAAATCTTAGCGGCCTTGCTGCGAACAGGCACAGTCCTCACGAACTGCTGGCAAACCTTCTGGTTGAATATAGCTTAAGATATAAAAAAGAAAGCGAGGTGGAAGCCCAAAGGGTTGAACGGTAGGTCTGCAATCCAGCATGGAGGAGAGTTTGTTCGCATGTGCTAGGTTGGGTTTTGGTGTTCTCTCATCACCACCACCATACTCCAGGCCACTAGTGAGCATGTGCAAGACATTGCATTCAATTGCGCTATTTCAGGCCGCAGGTGCGAGACTTCGCATTTAATCGCAGTCCTGCTCTCTAATGTACCTGGAGTAGATTTTCTACTTCAGATACATCTAAATGTAGTTATAAAGTGGTTTTTGAGTGGATTGTCTTCTCCAATGGCAAGTTTTTTTTTGGTGTTTTTTTTAATTGAGAAGCCTTTTTTTTATTTCAAACAGGAAGGAACTGCCCAGGAGACTCTACCTTCCTGTTCCTGTCCAGCAGGCTGATCCCAGTGCTTTGTCGATCTCCTGGTCACTTTTCACTTGTCTTTCAAGGTGGAAGAATCACTGTCTTTGGCTCCTGGATCTACCTTTGGATTTAAGGACTTTTTTTTGTGAAATCCCACAAGTAAGTTAAAAACAAATATTGAATAAGGGTGTTGTTTGTTTGCTTAGGCATGCTCCAGTATTTCTTTGTAATTTATGTTCATTTTGCAATTTTTGTAGTGATGGGTGGCATAGAGTTAAAGTATGGGCCTCGGTTTTTCTTTTGCATTTGATTGATTTTTCATCGTTTTAAAGGAAAAGTGTTGCACAGCTACCTTTTCTACATGTTTGTAACATTTGCAATAGTATGCTACTATGTGGCCTAGCTATATAAAGGACCATAGAGCCCTTCATTTAGGACAGAGATGGCATTCCATTAAATTAAAAATGTTGGCTATTGTTTGCATTTCATTTTTTTGGCAAAAAGTGTATTATGGGGTAATATTTGATGGCCTAGGAGGAAGTGTGTACTGTTGCTGTGAAATTTATATAGCTGAGTTAATTTTCATATTTTGCTATGCTAAATTAATGTCACTGTTTTCTTCAGTGTTCCCACCATGCCTCCTTTTGGCCAGACTGTGTGTGTGTGTGTGTGTACGTGTGTGGGTTATCATTGCCCACCGTTCGTCTTTGCTTTTCATGCCGTGTGGCCAGGGGCCATTTTGTGTAGTCTATGTCCAAAGACTTGCATGTGTTCTTTGTTTCCATGCCTCCTTGTTTGCAGTTGCTGTTTGACCATGTGGCTGGCTGCCATTTCCTGTATCCAGCTATTGTGTCTTTGCAATAGGCTTGCATGTGTTATTCTTTGTTCTCCTTGCTCCCTGTTGCTGTTTTTTGAGTATGTGATTGGCAGCCATTTTGTGCATGCAGCCAGTGTTCCTTTGCCATAGGCTTGCATGTGTTCTTACTTTGTTCCCCGTGCCTCCTTGTTGTTGTTTGGCCATGTGGATGGTAGCCATTTTGTGCATGCAGCCAGTGTTCCTTTGCCATAGGCCTGCATGTGTTCTTTCACTGTTTGCTATGCCTCCTTGCTGCTGTTGTTTGACCACGTGGCTGACGGTCATTTTGTGTCCATCCATCCAATATCCCTGTGCCATAAGTTTGCATGTGTTCTTTGTTTGCCATGCCATAAGCTTGCGTGTTCTTTGTTTGCCATGCCTCCTTGCTCCTTGTTGTTGTTAGACTATGTGGCCTAGATATACAATGGGCCATAGAGCCATTTTGTCCATCCCGCTGTGTCCCTTTGCCATAGGCTTGCATGTGTTCTTTGTTTGCCATGCCTCCTTACTCCCTCTCGTTGTTTGACCATGTGGCTGGCAGACATTTGTCCATCTAGCCAGTGTCTCTTTGCCATAGGCTTGTATGTGTTCTTTGCCATGCCTCCTTGCTCCTTGTTGTTTGACCATGTGGCTGGCAGCCATTTTGTGCATGCAGCCAGTGTTCCTTTGCATAGGCTTGCATGTGTTCTTTCACTGTTTGCCACGCCTCCTTGCTGCTGTTGTTTGACCGAGTGGCTGACGGTCATTTTGTGTCCATCCATCCAGTATCCCTGTGCCATAAGCTTGCATGTGTTCTTTGTTTGCCATGCCATAAGCTTGCGTGTTCTTTGTGTGCAATGCCTCCTTGCTGCTTGTTGTTGATGGACTGTGTGGCCTAGCTATACAAAGGGCCATATAGCCCTTCATTTAGGACAGAGATGGCATTCCATTAAATACAAAATGTTGGCTATTGTTTGCATTTAATTTTTTTTTGCAAAAAGTGTATATTTTATGGGGTAATATTTGATGGCCAGGAGGAAATGTGTACTGTTGCTGTGAAATTTATATAGCTGAGTCAATTTTCGTATTTTGCTTTGCTAAATTAATGTCACTGTTTTCTTCAGTGTTCCCACCATGCCTCCTTTTGGCCAGACTTTGTGGGTGTGTGCGTGTACGGGGTTGGCAGCCATTTTGTGCATCCAGCCAGTGAGTCTTTGTCATAGGCTTACATACAAACATCACAAATTATTGATCATTTTTTATATTTAAGTTTCTAATAAAATGTATTTTTATGTTCTATTTTCATTTTAATTTTCATTTTCCTTCTATTATTTTTAAGTTAATTATTTACTTTCTTTTTTATTTCAATTTTGTATTGAATGTTTTATTTTAGTGTTTACTTTCTTTTTAATTTCCTGTCTTTTATTTTAATTTCATTTTTTTTTTTGTTTTCATCTTTTAATTTCAGTTTTATTTAATTCTGCATTTAGCCTTGATCCATCCATCCACATTTATTCCTCCATCCATCCACCAAAGATGCACAGCCGCACTACAGTTTGGTTTCTTTTGGTGGACACCCTGGCTGCAGAATATTGCAGACAAATCAGCAGCATAATTCATTTTTTTAATGGTTATTCCATTTCCCCTGGACCACCTTGCAGCAATAGGATCTTAAAGGATGATTCCATTTACCAATGTAACTCTCTCTCACTACCCCTCGTGTCTCCTTTGAAACAGATGAAGACAAATGAAAGAGCCATAGCTGCATGTTCTGCTGCCAAATTTTAAATTACATTTTATGGTGTGTTGGTGTGGTTTGACTTCAAAATGTTTGATTAAATTGGTACTTATTACATAAGTAACCAACTGCAATAAAGTTGCACTTGTCTCAATCAAGTGTGTTTGCTGACCAACGTCTGGGTGAACCACCTGAGTTTGAGGATGAACTCTACTTCCCGGACTGAGCATGCCAGTGTCAACTTAGCATTTTTTTATTATTTCTTCTTTCTTTCTTTCTTTCTTTCTTTCTTTCTTTCTTTCTTTCTTTCTTTCTTTCTTTCTTTCTTTCTTTCTTTCTTTCTTTCCTTCTCTCTCTCTTTCTTTCTTTCTTTATTTCTTTCTTTCCTTCCTTGTTTCTGTTGAGTATGTGTTTGCAGCATTGTTGACTCAAATGATAAACTCCTCTTATGTTCTTGCTCTGCCTCTGAGTGTTCTTGGTACACTCCTGACTCCTCATGACGCTTACCTTGCTTCCTTTTATACTTCTTCTTTACTCTATTATACAGTTACTGATTTTTTCCAATATGCTGGCCTTCTGCTAGTCTTCTCCAGCATGAACAAAAGTTGGTGAAATCTCAAGACTCCAGCTTACCTACTGGACAGGTTCAGCCAGGAACCCACGTGTGATGGACATTCCAAGAAGAATGGAGACGCACCACCTTATTTGGCAATACAGTATTGTTTTCCTTTTAACAATAATCATTTTTGGGAAATGGGTGGGTTAACTTCAGTCTTCCATAATCTGTATTTTTCAAACCTAGAAGATATAAGATTTAGGGTCTCTCTCTAGGGTAGAAGAAGGACAGTTTGCGATGCATTTAACTGAACTGTGTCATACTTATTCCTTTATCTTTTCCTTCCACAACAGATTGATGATGTCGCGCCGCGCGGTGCGGCGCGAGCCGAGAGCTCGACTTCGGCCGGGCGTTCGGCTCGGGCCGCGCACCGCGTTATTAAGACGCGGCGCGCCCCCAGCCTCTCCTGCGCGTTTCGAGGCCCCAGATTTGCTTGGGGCCTCGTTCTTCCTTCTGCCTTTCACTGTCCCAGGGGTCTCTGAACCCTCTTACCTGTTTTTCTTCGTTTCTTTGTCCTTTCTTCTTTTTGCAGTCTGTTGTGTGCCTTTCTTTATGTCTTTTCCTCCTTCCCAGATTCCTGTGCTTTCCCAGCATTCCTTGTTCCCTATTCTCTATGGTTCCTCTACTATTCTGTTCTATATATTGTTTCCCTATCTAAGATGGTGTCCTTTTACTTCCTGTGGGTCACTTCCTGTTTGTTGGTATATAAGGGCTGTGTTTTTCCTCTTTCCTTGCGCTGCAACACTTTCTGCTCAGTTGGTGTCTTCGCTCCTGATTTCCTTGCCTTTTGGTTTTGGACTCAGCATTCTGTATTTTCTGATTTTTGCTCCTTTTGGATTCCTGTTTGTTGTTCTTGTTTTTCTCCAGGACTTTTCCTGTTTGGAGGTTTTTCCCCTTTGGAAGGGGTTTTTCCCTCTGGCGCTACTTTCTGAAGGGCACGGTCTGTTCTTGGTGTCTCCATTGCCTACAGCACCGTGGCTACCAGAAAGAGTCGCCCCTTTTTGGGCCAAAGCCGAACATTGAAGATTCACGCCACCAGATCTGCAAATTCCAGGCGCAAGCAGCACGTGAGTCGTGACAGATTGCAGCGCCTAACCATTCCGACGTCCTCAAACACCATGGATAATACAGTGGCGGCTGCTGCAGATCCGGAGCAATCTCTGTTAACCACGATTCAGCAACAAGCCCAGGAGTTGCAACAACTACGTAATGAAAATGCTGCGTTACGACAGGCTTTGGCCCTCCGCACCAGTGATGTTCCGACAATCTCCGCTTCTACCCCTTGTTTCTCTGGTGAACCAACCAAGCTTCGCGAGTTCTTGGATGCTTTAACGGTGTATTTCGCCTTCCGACCTACTCAATTCTCCCACGACAGGACCAAGGTGGGTTATCTTATCAGTGCCTTATCCGGCCCAGCCTTGGCCTGGGCAACCCCGATGGTGTCCTCCGACGACCCTGTATTGTCAGACTATTCCGCCTTTGTGAGTCGCTTCAAACAAATGTTTAGCCGTCCTGGATTGGAAGCCTCCGCTGAAGAAGCCTTGTGCGACATCCAACAAGGCTCCCAAGACGTCCTGCAATATATAACCCGTTTTCGTCAGCTGGCGGCAGAGACCACTTGGGTGGAACGTACTCTGGTAACATTATTTCGTAGAGGACTCAAAGAAGAAATAAAGGATGAACTAGTGCATTCTACCAGAGCGGAAGATCTTCGTGGCCTGATGGATCAAGCACTGTCCATCGAATATCGTCTTCAGGAACGGAGATCGGAAAAGAAAAGGAGTAGAGGGTTTACCCAACCAAGTAGCTCCCGTGCATACCTGCAGCGTTCCGAGGAACCTCGCACTCCTGCTAGAGACATCGAAGGGGAACCCATGCAGGTGGATACTACCCGAGGTCCGCTCTCTGCTAGTGAACGAGAAGACAGACGCAAGAGAGGGTTGTGCCTGTATTGTGGTTCTGCTGGTCACATACTCCGTACCTGTCCAGTACGTCCGTCCAGACCTTCGGGAAACGCCACCTCCCGTCCTCTGTAAGAAGGGAGGGGACGGGATCTACAGCTATACCTTCCATCAGCTCCTTTAATGACAATACAACTGCCTTGTTCATCTTTCCTGTCCTGTTACAACTTCCTGACGGTCGTCAAGAAAAGACTATGGCATTACTAGACTGTGGTGCTAGTGGTATATACATGGACAAGACATGGGCTGCTGCTAACCTAGTTCCTACTCAAGCAAAAGAAGTACCCGAACAGGTACACACTGTGGATGGATCTTTGATATCCTCTGGTCCTGTAGACACCACTACCCTGATGTTAAGTCTACAGGTGGGAAACCATCAAGAACACATCTCCTTCGATCTTATTACGTCCCCTAACCATACCATCATTCTTGGAATTCCGTGGCTCATTAGACATAACCCATATATAAATTGGGTTACCCGGACAGTCTCTTTGTCTTCGCAATTTTGTCACGAGAACTGTTTTACTTCCGACAAGTATTGGTCTCCGAAAAGATCCTTAGCTACTGAAGGTGCCACTGGTATGTCCATTAATACGGTCCAAGGGGTCCCAGACCACTATTTGGAGTTTCAGGATATTTTCCAAAAACCGTCAAAACCTGTGCTACCTCCACATCGAGAATATGATTGTGCAATTCCATTAGAACCCGGCACAATTGTTCCTTTTGGGAGGATGTACTCCCTCACGGAACCCGAAAGGGAAGTTCTAAAGGAGTATCTGGACGAAAATATACAGAGTGGTCTTATTGTTCCATCGTCGTCTCCGGCTGGGGCCCCTCTCTTTTTTGTGCCCAAGAAGACTAAGGATCTTCGTCCGTGCCTGGATTTTCGAGGTCTGAATAAAATCACCATTAAAGATCGTTATCCTTTGCCTCTCATCAGGGACATACTGGAAGCAATCAGAGGGGCCCAACGTTTTACTAAATTGGATTTACGAGGAGCCTACCACCTTTTACGCATAAGAGAAGGCGACGAATGGAAGACAGCATTCAGGACCCCATTTGGCCATTTTGAATATAGGGTTATGCCGTTTGGTCTTACTAACGCCCCGGCAATCTTCCAGAGATTTATGGACTCAGTGTTTTCAGACCTACTTAATCAGACAGTCGTGATCTACCTAGATGACATTCTTATTTATTCTAGAAATCCTGAACTCCATACTTCCCATGTGAAACAAGTTCTTCAAAGACTTCGTGATCATCAACTATTTTGCAAACCAGAGAAATGTGAGTTCGACATAACGGAAGTCAAATATCTGGGCTATCATTTAAGTCCCACCGGCATAGCTATGGACCAAGAAAAGGTACAAGCTATCCTAGAGTGGCCTTCTCCTTCTACCATAAAAGAAACACAATGTTTCCTAGGTTTAGCAAACTTCTATCGACAATTCATTCTAGACTTTGCCAGTCAGACTAGCCACATAACTCACACCTTAAAGAAGGACAATTTAAAGAAGGGGTTTGTCTGGACTGAGGCTGCTGAAGCAGCCTTTCAAAGCTTAAAGAGAGCCTTCACCCAAGCCCCCATCTTAAGACATCCAGATACCACCAAGCAATTTATAGTAGTAACTGATGCTTCTGAGAGAGCCATCGGAGCTGTCTTACTCCAACGACAAGAGGATGATGGCCTTGAACATCCTGTTTTCTATTTGTCTCATATCCTTTCCACAGCTGAACAACATTATTCCGTACTTGAAAGGGAATTATTGGCTCTGAAAACAGCCTGCCTTGAGTGGAGGCAGTTTCTGATGGGTTCCAAGGAACCATTTGAGGTGAGGACAGACCACCGTAATTTACAATGTTTAAGAAATTTTGTATGCCAGAATAGTCGTCAGGCCCGCTGGGCCTTTTTCTTCAGTCAGTACGATTTTTATATTACATATATTCCAGGATCCCAAAACATTCTGGCTGATGCTCTGTCTCGCCGATATCCAGAGTGTTCTCCTTCCTCATCCCAGTATCTTCTAGAACCCAGTAAGATCATTGGAGTGGCTCAGTCTTTCCTGGAAGAAGTACAACAAGAATACGCCAACCTATCGGACCATGACATAGAAGAACTAAGACCATTATTGTACAAGAAACAAGGATATTTTTATTACCAAGACCTGATATTCCTCCCTACAAACAAGGTGCAAAAGAAAGCATTACAAATGTGCCATGATTCCCCTGTAGCTGGTCACAGAGGCATCAAAGCCACACAAGAATTACTTTCACGATTTTTTTGGTGGCCTACCTGGAAACTGGATGTGGAAAGATACGTTCAGGCCTGTCCCATATGTGCCCAAGTCAAAATACCTCACACCAGACCGGCAGGATTACTACAACCTTTGCCTGTTCCATCGGCCCCATGGCATACTATCTCTACTGATTTTATGTGTTCGCTCCCACCATCAGCAGGAAACCGGGTTATCATGGTCACAGTGGATTCTTTCACAAAGATGGCTCATTTCACTGGCCTAAAAAAGCTGCCTACTTCCCAAGAACTAGGTCAAATATTCATAGATCATGTCTTCCGTCTCCATGGACTTCCACATACCATAATCTCTGATAGAGGACCTCAGTACATCTCCCGATTTTGGAAGCATTTTTGTAAAACACTGAATATGAATAGAGCCCTGTCTTCAGGGTTCCATCCTCAGACCAACGGACAGACTGAGCGTCTGAACCAAGGACTAGAGCAATATCTTCGATGCTTTTGCAATTCTACCCAAAGTAACTGGAGCACTTACCTCTCTTTAGCTGAATTTTCCTACAATAACTCAGTCCATAGTGCCTCCAAGGTCACTCCCTTTTTCTGTTCCTATGGTTTTCATCCTACCTCTTTCCCTACTTCTCCACAATCCAACTCTCCTCTACCTGCTATTAACTATTTCTCCAAACGCCTTCTCCAACTCCATAAACTAATTCGATCTAATTTGTTACATACCAAGAGGTATATGAAGAAGGCTGCAGACAAGAGACGTACAACCAATCCAAATTATCATCTGCAAGATAAAGTCTGGCTCTCCTCCAAATTCTTGCCCTCACGTCTCTCTCAAAACAAGTTCACACCTCGTTACTATGGGCCTTTCCGTATTCTCCAGTTGGTCAATCCTGTCACTGTCCGTCTTCACTTACCCCATACATGGAAGATCCATCCGGTTTTTCATGTTTCTCAGCTTAAACCTTATGTGCCTGATCCTTACTCACGTCAGTTTCCTTGTCCACCTCCTGTCCTTGTGAATGATGCTCCTGAATATGAAGTGCAGGAAATCTGTGACTCTCGTCTTTTTCATAAACGACTTCAGTATCTGATTCATTGGAAGGGTTATCCTCTCAGTGAATGTTCATGGGAAGATGCCTCTTCCGTTCACGCTCCTCTCCTGACTCAACGCTTTCACTGTTTATTCCCTCTTAAACCTGGGCCTTCGGGAGGGGGACCTACTGTCGCGCCGCGCGGTGCGGCGCGAGCCGAGAGCTCGACTTCGGCCGGGCGTTCGGCTCGGGCCGCGCACCGCGTTATTAAGACGCGGCGCGCCCCCAGCCTCTCCTGCGCGTTTCGAGGCCCCAGATTTGCTTGGGGCCTCGTTCTTCCTTCTGCCTTTCACTGTCCCAGGGGTCTCTGAACCCTCTTACCTGTTTTTCTTCGTTTCTTTGTCCTTTCTTCTTTTTGCAGTCTGTTGTGTGCCTTTCTTTATGTCTTTTCCTCCTTCCCAGATTCCTGTGCTTTCCCAGCATTCCTTGTTCCCTATTCTCTATGGTTCCTCTACTATTCTGTTCTATATATTGTTTCCCTATCTAAGATGGTGTCCTTTTACTTCCTGTGGGTCACTTCCTGTTTGTTGGTATATAAGGGCTGTGTTTTTCCTCTTTCCTTGCGCTGCAACACTTTCTGCTCAGTTGGTGTCTTCGCTCCTGATTTCCTTGCCTTTTGGTTTTGGACTCAGCATTCTGTATTTTCTGATTTTTGCTCCTTTTGGATTCCTGTTTGTTGTTCTTGTTTTTCTCCAGGACTTTTCCTGTTTGGAGGTTTTTCCCCTTTGGAAGGGGTTTTTCCCTCTGGCGCTACTTTCTGAAGGGCACGGTCTGTTCTTGGTGTCTCCATTGCCTACAGCACCGTGGCTACCAGAAAGAGTCGCCCCTTTTTGGGCCAAAGCCGAACATTGAAGATTCACGCCACCAGATCTGCAAATTCCAGGCACAAGCAGCACGTGAGTCGTGACAGATGATGGTGTGCTGCTCGGCTCCCCAATAAATATTGTCTTGGTTTTTTTTGTATAGTGTTTGTCTTTCTCTGACCTTTCCCCAAATCTCCTCCCCATTCATTCATCGAGACCCCTAACCATCTTACCCTCGGCTGTGCGATTTATTTAAGTGCAACTTTAAACCATAAATCTGTCACACACTTGCTGGAGCAGACGTCCTGGAAGCAACACCAACTCACGGCATGACCTTCTATTAACTGAGCAATATTCCACCCTGTCCCCATCAACATCATCATTAAGGCCTGTTGTGTTGTGTGTTGCGTGTACGCTTAACTTTGTCCAACTACTCTTGACTCTGGGCCCACCTCTCCTGACTCCATGATTTCATTTTCTAAGTTTACTTTTTAAATACTAGCTCCCCACCATTGCTCAGAAGAAGTTTATATTGCTTGTTTTAAATATTATATCAGGTCTTCTTCGTTGTGTGTCAAATACTGTCATTGTGGTAGTCTGGCCTCAGTCTTCTTGAAGGTATGATATAATATGACCCACTAACCCTCTTTTTTCTTTCAATCTAGTTAATAGTGATGTATAACTCTTTGATTAATCCTGCAGTTGGACTTTGCCTAGGTGGGAGTGGCACCTTCTTTCTTCCCTATTAGCACGCTAGCCTGCTACTACTACTACTATCTCCCACCCCTTTAAGATGCCACGTTGGGAGAAACCCTACAGTAAGAAGACTTCCTTGCTTTATCTATTCAGATAAGAGAAGAATTATGATATAAAGTTAACTTGTTTAGTTAGAAACTGCCTCCTTCTGAAGAAGATGTCTGTCTGTGTGCATCTAGGATTTTGTATGCAAAAACGGCAATGGCAATTATCCCCTAGTAGTCAACATAGTTGTAGAAGGCAGTAATGCAAGAGTATAACTAAATGAAATACACAGTTTTTAAACCGATTTAGAAAAGCAGCTACACTTAAATACAGCAGTGCAAACTAAAACACCAAAATAAACATTTGAGGCATAAATCAAGTAAAATAAATTATTCCCTTTTTTTATTTATGATAAATACAGAAACCCAGTCTTTCCACCCACAACAGGCCCATCCATCTCCCCAAAACAATAGCCCTGTCCCTGAAAAGTTCATATAAAGTCCACAGTAAAGCATGGTCCCAACTCCCTCCCCACCTGCTCCACCCACAACAAGTCCCTCTCACCAAAACAAAAAAATGAAAAAAAAGGACTTAGAAGAGGGCATTGTCCATACCATTTTTGAGCTGGTCCAAGCTATGTTGTATTCTCCCCTGCTGGCTCTCAATGTGGTTGAGCTGCTTCAGAACACAAACCTGGAATATCTGTCTGAGCGGAAGGGGGTAGCAGCAGTGGAAGTCAGGGTCCCTGACAGCTGGCGGCAGCACCTGCAATGTAATGGATGGGAGGCTGGCACTGGTGTGCTGCTATGCTGGGTTCTGGTCTGACGCAGCTATTTCAGACTTTTCCTCCTCCAGGACCACCAGATGCCATTATTCGGCCTGGATGTTCTCCAGCCTCTGCCGCTGCGATGGGCCGCCATATCCTGCCTATTTGGTGGTTGTCCAGCAAGAAAGATAAAAATACGACAAAATGTAAACAATGTTCTGAAGAAACACTTTTTCAAAAGTATGTAGTGGGTGGCACAGTAGCACTAGATTACTCGTGCCCTAGGGATTTTGGAATTTGATGTGATTATGAGTAGCAGAGTCACATAAAAAGCACTAACTGGTAGAAAAACAGTGGTTTCATTTTTTGTTTCTTTTAAAGGTTTTTGTAGTAACTAAACAAACACATTTAGTAGAGAAATTAAAATAAAATACCTCTCATTTACAAGTAAGGCATTATGCAATATGGAGTACTAGTTGTTGTGCCAAATTAATGGAGGCATGCTAGCCAGCGCTTTGAGTACTTTGCCACTGTCTGCGGCTAGGGCAACTGTAGTTGCCAATTATCTAACTTTAATTCCAATGATCCTGCTTTTCCCAAACTGCCTTTCACTTAGTTTCTACCCAGACTACAAAGAGGAAGTTGAATAAATAAGATTCATCACACATCATGTATAAAGTGCATAGTTATTATTTATTCTATCTGGCGTAAGTAGACAGTGGGGAACGCAATGTTTTCCACTACAGGGAAAGGAATGGGCTCCATAGATTGTACTTTTGTACCTTCTTCACAGAGCATCCCTTACACCAAACTTGAATTCATATTGGGCAGTTACTTACTAGTCTCACTTTACTCACTTGTCTCGCCGACCACTAAAAATTATTTCCAACAAATTCATTCGCTGAGCAGTAAGGAAAGGGAACTTGACTTACTTTACTACAGAGTAAGGCAGAGAGTTTAGGCAGGTAGGTAGAGATTTTGCTATGAAATAGAGGGGTGTCAAATACCATAAATTCATCATGTGCCTACGCTTTGGCTTATTCTGTCACTTAGTAGACCTAAGTGTAAAGGGAAAAATCTGAACATGTGTAAAATAAATCTGTTTTGGGAAACAATGAAATATTTTTTGGAAACAGTTTGCATAACCATAAAAATTTGCACAATGTGGTGGGTACACTAGCACATCCAAGAGCTCGATTACAAGAAGGTGCTGTTGCTTGCAAAATTCATACTTATATGGGTATATTCATTACATCCTTCGATATCAAGTTTGCAATAATCAATGCTTCTTAAATGTCTCATTTATTATACCAATGCTTGTTGATTTGGCACATTGTATCCCACCTGCTAAACTTGTGCCAACTGTAACTGCCAAAACATGTGCTCTTCGGAATGTGATCTGTAATGAAAATGTGCCACGATCAGAAGGATAATTGCTCATTTCCGTAACAAGCACTCAGCTGCCAAAAGGCACATGTGCACATTTAAATATTTAAGGAGGCTTGTGAGTTTTAAGCCTTTCTTGGCTTTGTAAAGATTGCTCTGCTGACCTGTTTCCAGTCAAGTTATGTTCCTTGTCCTCCAGCCTGCCTCGTCGCGTTCTAGTGCAGGTCAAGTTCCTTGTTCTCCAGCCTGCCTCCAGTCGAGTTCCAGTGTTCCTCGTTCTCTGACCATCTTCCAGTCGAGTTCCCGTAATTCTCATCCTCTGGACAGCCTCCAGTCCAGTTCTGGTGATCCTCGCCCTCCGATCAGCTTGCTGCGGATTTCCAGCTCTCCTCTTCCATCTTTTGCTGATGATCCCATATTTCCTGTAAAAGAGAAAATAAGAAAGGTGAAAAAAACCAGTTTGGGTTTTTCAGACATTTTCAAGCAAGTAACTTCATTTCAAGGGAAAGACAGATTAATTGCTCAAATCAAACAAAACAGAGCTCTGTCTTTTAGATCATTTATGACAATTAGAACTAGCATGATTTATGGTTTGAGTGGAAATTCAAGATACCGCTAAATAGACATTAAGAAGAGACGTATCTCCTGTAACTAGCTCTTACCCTGAGAATTAGGAGATTGGAAATAGAGCAAGTTTATCAAAACTATTATTGGCAAGAGATTAAGCTAGAACTCAAAGAAGCGCTTTAATCAAGTTCATTGTTTTTGAGTTTGGACATTGCTTCAGAAACTCTAAAATATTGTAAAAAGAAGAAGAGACTTGTTCAACCATAGGCACAATGTGTCAACATTAACTGACATTATGCTATGTACAATAGTTTGTGAAAGTTCAATGTATTGATGAAGTAATTATTTTGCAGCCCAGAATTGTAAAAACCAAGAACACAGCATTTTGAGAAATGAGAAGTCCTGACGCCCAACATGACATGCATTCCAGCGTCCAGCAGTCTGATCCTGCAGTCCATGAAGCAGAAGCTGGTACTTTCTCTTTTTCTCATCTCAAAACCCTTTGTATTCTTCATCACAGTCACGTTAGTCCTCACCCAGATTGAGTAATTGTCATCGCCCCATCGGGAAGCCTGGAATTCATGTGAGTAGCTCACACAGAACACACAAGCCAAGAATGTATTTTTCAATTTGTTTGGTATGCTGGTATGGAAGAACTTAGGAAGGCATAATGAAGTGAAGTACTAAGAGGTGATTGAATGGGTGAAGGAAGATCAACATACCTTGTGTGTTTGGTTTGCAAAGCATTGAAAACTTTATAAATGCTGCATTAATTGAAGCAGATGCACATTGCAAGGTCAACACTGCAGGCAAGAATTGAACCATACTGCACTTCTTTGGTTATGGGTGGCAAAATGTCATCAGAAGGGAGGGGTTGATGAATGATGATGATGGATGGGATACATATCTGTGGTAGGCCAAGTGAAAATAATAACACGTAGTTCTGATGTCAAGCAGGTAGGTGATTTTATTGAGAAATATTTGGAATTGTGAATGTGTTTTTCTCTTTGTGCTTCTTGTCGGTCTCTGATGGATATGTATTCAGTTCCCTGGATCTTATTCTTCTTCTTGGTCCTTTTCTTCTCTTAGGGCTCCCGGGAAGCGCATGCAGATATAAGAAGAAAAATATCGGTAAGTGGTTGGTTTCACCAGATGGGTTTTTCTCCTTATCTATCGGTCTCTAGATTTCACTTTTCTTACTGCCTTTCTGTCTTTCTTGGTCTCTGTCCTATTTTAAACTCTGCTCTTTCCTGGTTTGTTAGTCTCTTCTTCCCTTTCCCTTCCTGCCCGTAGCTCTCCTTAGTTTCCTCCTGTCTTCCTCTTTCTTCTTGCTTCCTCTATCGTGCATCTGTGGCCCTTTAGCCTGTTGTCATGTCTGCTTTTCTTCTATTTGTCTGTGGGTCTATGACACTGGGTGCCTTCTCCTATGCGTGTGTTCCTCCAATGCCCCTTTTCCCCATCAGTGATCACTTAAACAAAAACAAAACACAGTGCTCGCCTTCTATTTCCCCTTCCTTTATCTTCCTCTGCCCACAACCCCCTCGTTTCCCTGTATCCGCTCCTCCTGTCCTCCCTCCCCTCAATACGGTGTGGTCACGCACCTGGATATGCCACGCTTTTCCAGAAGCGTGGCAGGATTCAGGATTCCGCCTCCCAGGGCCACCGCGCTGTCAGACCTCTGTCTGCCACTTCTTCGTCCTCTTCTCCCCGGCTGGGGAGAAGCCACACTCCAGGCTCCACGTTGCTCTGGCCTCGTTCCTCCTCCTCATCTCCCTCTCGTTCCTCTTTGCTGCTTTTTCCTCGTTCCTCGTCTCCGACCCTCTCCTCGTCGATCTCCTTCTCCCCTTGCTCTGCCGACGCTGATCTTTTTGTTCCTCCTCCTTCCTGCGTCATGCCTGCAACTCGTCCCTCATTGGTGCCCGCCCCGTGGTGTTCCTGAACACCACAGGCAGCGTCAGCACAAGTTGGCTTTTTGTGCGGGTTGGTTCCGGCCGGCCCAATATCTGAATCATTTAGCACATACAGTGAGTCAAGGGATAGAACACAAATTAAAATACCTGTGCTATGATAACTGTAAAACAAAAAATTAGCAAAGTAGGTGAGCAGCATACCCTTCTACTCCCTTGTTTATTCATCCAAGCAATTATTCTCTCTTCCTTTCATTCTTCCCGCTATATTATTCACCAATATCTACCATCAGTTAAGCTTTACTTTCTCTCATCCAGGCTGTCACCAAAATTCATAATCCATTATCCATCCATTCATTATTCAGTATCCACCATCACCATCCACCCTTCTTTCAATCATCCTTTCACCCATCTATATATTTACCCAATACTCATCCACACATCCTTTTAACCACCCACGCATCCTTTCCTTTCACTCATTTTACCCATCCTTTCTTTAATCTTCTGTTCTTTCCTGTTTCCATCAAGCCATCATTTTTGGTGTACGTTATACGTGCCCTTGTAGCTAGTGAGCAATAGTAATTGTCAAAAAGCAAGCAATGTGTCTTACCACCGCCTATCCCTGCTGCTGCTTTTTCCCCTACTTTATCTGGTCCTGTAGCAGACATTGAGCTTGCTCCACTGGTGGGCGGTGTGGCTTGAAACAAAATGGCACAGTTTTTAGATGCGAGGTACCCCTCCCCTTCATTATTTTAATCAAATAAATTCAACTGCAATACATTGTTACAGTTCAGTTACACTCCAGTATCTTCTATCAAAAATATCACTCCGGGCATTTTGTTGGTTCACAATGTTAGCAAAGTCAGGTAGTAAGGCCAACCAAAAACTTTGCATAATGGAGGGGCAGAGCAATAGCCTATGATGATTATGATTTGGAATCATTTGAGCACAATGAAGGGGTGGAATAAAAATTGTCAATGAAAGACAGGTGTAGGGATAGCAGGAATTAAACAAAAATTGGATAGGGGAATTGGAAAAAGAGACAGTATAAAAAAAGAAAGCAATGCAAAATTAAAATTAGTATAATAGTGGGCAGAGTTAAAAGTTAGGGGAATAATAATAATAGTTTTAAATAAAAGGACTTTCTGAGATGAGCAGAGCCTGCAGCATTGGCTCTGGTGGTCAGCGCCTCCCCAGCTCCTACGGGACCCGCCTCTGTGGTACCCTTCTCCTTGCCCTTGGGTGCTGAGGTTAGCAATAAAGAAGATTTAAAAAACAGATTAGTGGTACAGTTAATCTCAACAAAGTTATCAAAACAGGTAAATGTAGTAACATTGTACTTATCTAATCTGATCTGATCTATGGTACTAGTATGATCGACTATCGCTGAGTTGGCTATACTCCTAAAATTCATATTCCAAATTTCCTCAACATAAACTACATTTGGAACTAATTCCTTGGAATAAATGCTCTTTGGTTCTATTTTCATTTCTTGACCCCGTTGATGGACCAACTCAGTTCCCCTTTTTTTGCAATGCATAGATGCATACTGATACTACACATCACTGTAAAGCTGCTTGGGACTGTAGAGGCTACATAAAGAAAGTCACAGAGAACATTAACTCATTGATAGCACTAATTCACTATGGTGACCGGAGGACAGAGGAGTATTGTAGGAAGTTGGCTCTGTATATACTATCTCAAAGTAAGAGATAGTGTGCACAGAGTCCAAGGGTTCCCCTTAGAGGTAAGATAGTGGCAACATTAGATAATTCTAATGTTCTATATTGTGGTAGTGTAGTTGCAGTAGGCTTATCAGAGGGAAGTGTTAACAATTTGTTGTACACACACAGGCAATAAATGAGGAACACACACTAAAAGACTTAACTCCAGGCCAATAGTTTTTATATAGAAAAATATATTTTCTTAATTTATTTTTAGAACCACAAGTTCAAGATTTGAAGTAAATACATAAAAAGCAACTGTACTCCACACAGGTAAGTTAGGAACTTTGACTTAGAGCAATAACATATATAGTTTTTGTTAAAATGGCAATAAGCTATTTTAAAAGTAGACACTGCAAAAATCAACAGTTCATGGGGGAGGTAAGTATTGGTTAGATTGTGAGGTAATTAAGACACTTACAAGTCTCAGTTCCTGGGCATAGGCAGCCACCCATTGGGGGTTCAAGGAAACCCCAAAGTTACCACACCAGCAGCTCAGGGCTGGTCAGGTGCAGAGTTCAAAGAGGTGCCCAAAACACATAGGCGCCTGTGAAGAACAGGGGTGCTCCGGTTCCAGTCTGCCAGCAGGTAAGTACCCACGTCCTCAGGGGGCAGACCAGGGGGGTTTTGTAGAGCACTGGGGGGGACACAAGTAGGCACACAAAACACACACTCAGCGGCACAGGGGTGGCCGGGTGCAGTGTGCAAAGCAGGCGTTGGGTTTTGTATTGGTTTCAATGGAGGGACCCGGGGGTCACTCTAGAGGTGCAGGCAGGGCACAGGGGGGCTTCTCGGGCCAGCGACCACCTGGGCTGGGCAGAGGGTTGCCTGGGGGTCACTCCTGCACTGAAGTTCGGTTCCTTCTGGCCCTGGGGCTGCGGGTGCAGTGCTTGGTCCTGGCGTCGGGTCCCTGGTTACAGACAGTCGCGGTCAGGGGGAGCCTCTGGATTCTCTCTACAGGTGTCGCTGTGGGGGTCCATGGGGTCGTCTTGGGCTACTCACGGGGTTGTAGTCGCGGGGAGTCCTCCCTGTGGTGTTGGTTCTCTGGATCTCGAGCGCGCGGGCGATGGGTGCAGAGTGTGAAGTCTCATGCTTCTGGCGGGAAGAGTGAAGTTCTTTAAAGTTGCAAGAAAGTTGCAAAGTTGTTCTTGAAGTTGAGCAGAGCTGCTGCTCACAGGAATGATTTGGTCCTGGGGGTCAGGGCAGTCCTCTGAGGCTTCAGAGGTCACTGGTCCCTGTTGGATGCGTCGCTGGTTGCAGGTTTTTGAGTCAGGAGACAGGCTGGTAGGGCTGGGGCCAAAGCAGATGTCGTCTTCCGTCATCTCTGCAGGGCTTGTAGCTCATCAGTCCTTCTTCTTGTTTCAGGTTGCAGTAGTCAGATTTCCTGGATTCTGGGGTGCTCCTAAATACAAAATTTAGGGATGTGTTTAGGTCTGGGAGGGCAGTAGCCAATGGCTACTGTCCTGGAGGGTGGCTACACCCTCTTTGTGCCTCCTCCCTGAGGGGAGGGGGGCACATCCCTAATACTTTTGGGGGAATCCTCCAAAACTAAGATGGAGGATTTCTAAAGGGAGGGGTCACCTCAGCTCAGGGCACCTTATTGGCTGTCCTGACTGGTGGGTGACTCCTCCTTGTTTTTCTAATTATCTCCTCCAGCCTTGCCGCCAAAAGTGGGGGCAGTGGCTGGAGGGGCAGACATCTCCACTAGCTGGGATGGCCTGGGGCGCTCTAACAAAGGGGGTGAGCATTTGAGGCTCACCGTCAGGTGTTACAGTCCCTGCAGGGGGAGGAGTGAAGCACCTCCACCCAGTGCAGGCTTTGTTCCTGGCCACAGAGTGACAAAGGCACTCTCCCCATGTGGCCAGCAACTTGTCTGGTTGTGGCAGGTTGGCAGAAACTGGTCAGCCCCACACTAGAAGTCAGATTGGCATTCAGGGGGCATCTCTCAGATGCCCTCTGGGTGCATATTACAATAAATTCCTCACTGGCATCAGTGTGCATTTATTGTGCTGAGAAGTTTGATTCCAAACTTCCCAGATTTCAGTGTAGCCATTATGGAACTGTGGAGTTCGTGTTTGACAAACTCCCACACCATATACTCTTATGGCTACCCTGCACTTACAATGTCTAAGGTTTTGCTTAGACATTGTAGGGGCATAGTGCTCATGCACATATGCCCTCACCTGTTACAAGCCCTCATCTGAGTGCCAGGGCTGTGCCAATTGTGGAAGCAAAGGTACAGTTTAGGGAGAGAACACTGGTGCTGGGGCCTGGTTAGCAGGGTCCCAGCACACTTTCAATCAAAACTTGGCATCAGCAAAGGCAAAAAGTCAGGGGGTAACCATGCCAAGGAGGCATTTCCTTACAAGTATGCATTACAACAGCTTCTTAAATAATATGCCAAAGCGAGCACTGGCCAATATGATTAGGTACCCCCAAGCACGTGTCCAGCTCAAACTGCATCACATAATAATATTCTTAATGTAAACTAGATGTAATTTACCTCTGAGTGTAAGCAGCATGCTATTTGAAAAAAGTTGATGTCCGCCCCACGGTGCATCAGCTGTTGGGTGGTGCACTGTACCTGGGAAGTACGTAGGGCACAGCGGGGCATTGTAGCCCAATGCAGCAGACACTCCCGCAGGGGATATCCACTCCCAGGTCTCCTGCCTGCTGCCATCATGGAGCAGAGGTGGCGCTGCACATAAAAAACAGTGCTGCCACCTCCTCACTAAGGATGGCCTACAAAGTAGGCAGCTGCTGTTAGTTGTCTGGGGAGGCCTGGCAGTGCCGCTCCCCTGTTTGCCAGCACCGCCTTGGTATGCCATGATGCTAGGTGGTGGGGAGAAGAAGAAAAGAAAAAGGAGGAGACGGAAGGAAGAAAATAAATAAGGGAAAAATAAAAAAAAATCACAAAAAGCAGGAAAAAAATGAAGAAAAAGTCAAAATAGTCGGCCAAAAAAGACACTTGAATGCAATAAATAAAAATGAGGGGTAGATTAATTAGAAGAGTGGAGGTTTGAAAAGAGTAATGGGGGTTGAAAAGCAGGCCAAGCACTATAAAAGAGTGGAAAACAAGATGGCCACACCCATGAGAAGCATGTGGTGACGTTTGCTCACAAGTTTGAATGCAAGAAGGTACTTCGAGTTGGTTTGATGTAAAACACAATGAGAATGAGTGTGACAGGGAACTCTGCCCACCTGTGGAACACCGTGGAGTTTTTTTACTACGTTCCACATAGCTCGACTCCACCTACTCCGCCCAGACCTAATGACCGGTTGTGCCAGTGTGTATGTGACAGCCATACTAAAAGAGACCAAATTGAATACATTTCATGTGACTAATTATCTAAATAAATTAAACTTTAACATAATGTGCTCTTTTATTCAAAGCAAACCAAGATAATAATGTTTAAATCCCCCTTACCAATTTAGCACCGATTAAATTGAATTGGTAAAATATTGTTTCTAATTTTTATCTTTTGGCTTGAGAACTTAGGCTATGAGGTCAGTAGCACACAGATGAAATGATTCTGAAAAGATATTGTACATTTAAATATTCATTTACCCACATTGTTAAAGAGACCTAACAGCCTCTAATAGTAAGACTCCAATTTATGGTTTAGACATTCTCCCCGTTCAACTGGCTTTATTGTCTTCCCCTCCCACTGGGTTAGAGTGTCAGCTTCATAGAAGAAAGAGTTGGCATGTGTACTTCTCATTCACTGGGCAGAAGTTGGACAGCTACCATGGCCGCCAGCACTAGAGTTCTGAGCAAATCGGGTTTCACAGCTCCGGGCATCTATGACTTACTGGAGTATAACCCTGCCCTGGAGGCAGCAAGTGATACGCAGGTAAGGCACACAACAGTCAATCAATCAATCAAGGAATTTATATTGCGCACTGCTCACCCGGAAGGGTCCCAAGGCGCATGGGGGAGGGGGTCTGCTACTGCTCGAACAGCCAGGTCTTGAGCTGTTTCCTGAAGGCGAGGTGGTCCTGGGTCAGCCGTAGGTGGGCGGGCAGGGAGTTCCATGTCTTAGCCGCCAGGTAGGAGAAGGATCTTCCTCCGGCGGTGGCTTTTTTGATGCGAGGGACGACGGCGAGGGCGAGGTTCGCGGAACGTAGCTGGCGGGTGGGCGAGTTGAAGGTCAGGCAGTCGTTGAGGTACCTTGGGCCCAGGTCGTGGAGGGATTTGTGTGCGTGGGTGAGGAGTCTGAACGTGATCCTCTTGTTGACAGGGAGCCAGTGCAGGTCTCTCAGGTGGCTTGAGATGTGGCTGCGTCGGGGGACGTCCAGGACGAGTCGGGCGGAGGCGTTCTGGATACGCTGAAGTCTTTTCTGAAGCTTGGCTGTTGTACCGGCGTAGAGGGTGTTTCCGTAGTCTAGTCTGCTGGTGACGAGGACCTGGGTGACCGTCTTCCTGGTCTCGGTCGGGATCCATCGGAAGATCTTACGGAGCATGCGGAGGTTGTGGAAGCAAGCTGAGGAGACGGCGTTGACTTGTCTGGTCATCGAGAGGGAGGAGTCCAGGATGACGCCCAAGTTGCGTGCGTGGTCCGTTGGCTTGGGAGCGGTGCCTAGGGCCGGGGGCCACCAAGAGTCGTCCCATGCGGAGGGCGACGGTCCCAGGATGAGAACTTCTGTCTTGTCCGTGTTCAATTTCAGGCGGCTGATGTCCATCCATTTGGCAACGTCTTTCGTCCCTTCGTGTAGGCTGGTTTTGGCGGTGTCGGGGTCTCTGGTGAGGGAGAGGATCAGCTGGGTGTCATCGGCGTAGGAGATGATGTTGAGGTTGTGTTGGCGTGCGATGGCAGCGAGGGGTTTCATGTAGATGTTGAAGAGAGTGGGGCTGAGCGATGATCCTTGCGGGACGCCGCAGATGACTTCGGTGGCCTCCGAGAGGAATGGAGGGAGGCGTACTCTCTGTGTTCTGCCGGAGAGGTATGAGATGATCCATTCCAGGGCCTTCCCTTGGATGCCGGTGTCGTTGAGGCATTGGACTAGGGTGCGGTGGCAGACAGTGTCAAATGCTGCGGAGAGGTCTAGGAGGATGAGTGCCGCTGTTTCACCGTTGTCGAGCAGGGCTCGGATGTCGTCGGTGGCTGCGATGAGGGCGGTCTCGGTGCTGTGGTTGGCTCTGAATCCGGACTGCGATGGGTCGAGGGATCCGTTCGTCTCGAGGAAGGCGGCCAGTTGCTTGTTGACAACCTTCTCGATGACTTTGGCAGGGAAGGGAAGGAGCGAGATGGGGCGGAAAATCTTGAGGTCGGTCGGGTCCGCTGTTGGTTTCTTCAGCAGTGCGCTGAGCTCGGCGTGCTTTCAGCTCTTCGGGAAGGTGGCTGTGTCGAAGGAGGTGTTGATGATGTCTCAGAGGTGGGGTGCGATGGTAGAGGCGGCCTTGTTGAAGACATGGTGGGGGCACGGGTCTGTCGGCGATCCGGAGTGGATGGTGTTCATCATGCGTGTTGTGTCTTCGGGGGTCACCTCGGTCCATGTCTGGAGGATGGCGGCGAGGTGCGTGGGTTCGACCGATGGGTGCGGGGTGGAACGCCGAAGCTGTTGTGGATGTTGGGGATCTTGCAGTGGAAGTACGAGGCGAGGGAGTCGCAGAGGTCCTGTGAGGGAGTGATGTCGTTGTTGCCGGTGCTGGGGTTGGAGAACTCCTTGACGATGTTGAAGAGCTCCTTGCTGTCATGGGCGTTCTTGTCCAGTCGTTCCTTCAGAGATTTCTTCTTGGTTGTGCGGATGAGCTGATGATGTCTGCGGGTGGCGAGTTTGAGGGCGGTCATGTTGTCGGCGGTCTTGTCAAGGAGCCAGGCCTTCTCGAGGGTGCGGCAGGCCTTCTTGGAGTTTTTGAGTTCGTCAGTGAACCAGGGGGCCTTCTTGCTTCTGGGCCTGGTGAGTGGGTTCTTCAGTGGGGCAAGGTCGTCGGCACAGGAGGTCAGCCACTGCGTGAGGTCGAGGGCTGCTGTGTTAGGGTCCGTTGTCCTGACAGGTGGGTTCTGGCTGAGGGAGGTGGCGAGCTGGTCGACGGTGATCTTGCTCCAGTTTCTGTGGGGAACCTGCTTCGGGTGGTGGTGGACCGTGTTCTTTTTGAAGCTGAAGTGGACGCAGCTGTGGTCAGTCCAGTGAAGTCCGGTGGAGTGGCTGAAGGTGACGTGCTTGCTGGATGAGAAGAGGGGGTCGAGCGTGTGGCCGGCGTAGTGGGTGGGGGTGTTGACCAGTTGCTTTAGTCCGAGGTTGGCGAGGTTGTCCAGCAGGGCGGTGGTGTTGCGGTCGTTGTTGTTCTCCAAGTGGAAGTTGAGGTCCCCGAGGAGGATGTAGTCGGCGGAGGGGAGGGCGTGGGGGCTGATGAAGTCCGTGATGTCTTCGCAGAACTGTGCCCGTGGTCCCGGGGGTCTGTAGATGTGGGTGCCTCTGAGGGTGGTCTTGGGGTCGGTGTGGATCTGGAAGTGCAGGTATTCGGCGGCGTTGAAAGCATCGATGGAGTCAGTCGTGATGCAAATGGTGCTTTTGTGAACGATGGCGATGCCCCCTCCGGTCTGGTTGACGCGATCTTTCCTGATGATCTTGTAGCCGTCCGGGATGGCTATGGCAATGTCGGGGGCTGAGGAGGCGTTCATCCAGGTTTCCGTGAGGAAGGCGACGTCTGGAGATGTGGTGTTGAGGAAGTTCCAGAGTTCCACGGCGTGTCTGTGGACGGAGCGGGTGTTGATCAGGATGCACTTGAGGTGGTTGCTGTTGCCCATCTTGATGGGTGCGGTGCCGGTTCGGAGGCAGGAGAAGTTGCAGGATCGGCAGGCGAAGGGTCCATGGGTGCGTCGCGGGGATGCTCAGTAGCACCTGGGGGCTCGGGCGGTGTTGAGTGCGATGAGTGTGGCGGCATCGTAGGTCCTGCGGGGGGGTTGGCGGACGCGGGGGCCAGGGGTTCTGGCGCTGGGCGCGGTCCAGGCGCGGACGGGCGCAGACGGGCTTACCTTTGGCGCACCTTCGGCGCTCAATCGGTGCTCCCGCTGCGCGCGTCTGCTGCGCAGTCGCTGGGTGGGCGTCATAAGTAAGGAGCCGGGAGGGAGGGTCAGCTGGGAGGCGGGAGGCTGGGTGGCCAATGGGCAGGGGGGAGAGGCGGGACTGCGGGGTCAGCGGCGGGGAACCAGGAAGGAGAGTGACCGGGGCAGCGGCGGCGGAGAGAAGGCGAGGAGAGTGGACAGCAGCAGCAGGTAGAGAGCAGCGAGCGGAGGGCGGTACCTCCGAGATGCAGAGGTCAGCGCTGGTGAGGAGGAAGCGGCGTCAG
Source organism: Pleurodeles waltl (assembly GCF_031143425.1). NCBI lineage: Eukaryota > Metazoa > Chordata > Amphibia > Caudata > Salamandridae > Pleurodeles > Pleurodeles waltl. Next base: position 999,651,400 of record NC_090450.1, on the reverse strand, counting down.
CGGGATCAGCAGCGGCAGGCAGGCGTCAGGCAGCAGCAGTGAGAGAGGAGCGACCGCCTGTGGGACAGGAACACAGTAACGCAAAGTAAACTGAAAAAAATAGTCACACTGCTCAGCAAAGTCAGTATGGGCATAGCACAGGTAACAGCCATTGGTGATCAAGCCATTCCTGACGATAGATGCATAGCTGTCTTCCAGGCACAATATATGCAGATAGAGACAGGCAACAGAATAGTTATACCCCAATGCACAGGTAGCTATCTTCCACCAGTCTACAGTGTGAAATGTATTGTTTTCTAGTTCTCTTTTTTTTGCTGTCCCATTTTGAAACACAGCACAGTGCAAGGCTATGTTTTGTGTTGTACTTTGAGTTTTCAGCTGATGTCATCTCACATTAGGCATGAGCTCTTGCCTTTTCTGTTTTGTTGCACTGTCTGGCCTCACATTTTTCTGTTCACATTCTAACTTCATACTTCCTTGCACTAACCCCAGGATCAGAGACCTGAAGGTTTACAAGAGACTTAACACATGAAAATCCTAGGGGGTCCTTGCTTCTTCTGCTGGTTTAGCAGGCCCACCTGCGGCCGGTGCAGCCAGTAATCCCCTCTTGTGATGCATGTGTGATCTCACCAATGCTCAAACACTACCAGTTACACACTTGCTTGTAAAGAGTGAACTCCTATCTAATAATATCACAGGATGATGACCTGTAAACTCCAACACCTCCCCCATGCTTGACCCTCTTTGAAGAAGTGATCAGAGCCGTATTGCAGCCAGGGATCCCACACCCCTGATGTTTGTGTGATCTCACCAGTGCTCAGACACAACCGATTGCATACTCAGTCGTGAGATTGGAGGCTTTAATCCCCCCCGCCTGCCTACTGCTGTGGGATCGATCACGTGAGAGACAATCAGGGCGGTATTGGCATCTAATGAAGTGATCCTTGAATGGTTGTTGGCATTGCTGCTGGATTGGCGCAAAATGGCAAAGCGTGGTTGAAAATAATACATCTAGTGGTGGGCGAATTGTGCCACTTTGGGGAACTCTGCAGAATCATGCTGAGTTTTCAAATAACTTTGTAGAATTCCGCGGAGTAAAACTCCACAAGTTATGCCAACTCCTAGTTCAAATACACTTCATAAATATTTCTCCTTTTAATAAAACCCTCTTATAGCTTGCCAAATTAATTTGAAAAATTGATGTAAAAAATATGCTTTGTATTCTTCAATCTAAATACTGTGAGCCTCATTTATGAGGCCCTAGCGGCACACTGCACTACCGGAGTGTCATTTTTTTTAATGCTCCAGTTGCACAGTATGCCAGCCCATATTTACAAGGCCATGCAAAGCGACCTTGTGTGGCTTTTCATGGCCTTGAAAATATTGACCCCTTTCATGCATAACACTGTGTGAAAGGAGCGTTCCATGGGTGTTGTTTGGGGTAATCCCACACAACACCCATGGAATCCGATGGAATCTGGTGCATTCCTAAATTTAGCAGTCTGGGAATCCTTTACCTTCCACACCACCTCAGGGGTGGCACAAGAATGACGCAACAGGGAGAAATATATTTATTTCTCCTTGTTTTTCATCTATGTTTGTGTGCTGTACTCTGCAGCGCACACATAAAAAGGAAAATACCTCTTGTGATTGTTTTTGTGCAGGAAGGCATCCTTTCCTGCACAAACAATCATCCCCAGAATGCAGGCACCCTTGCACCATGGTGCAATCATGCCTGCATTGGCGTTAGGCAGCAATTTGTGCGACACAGGAGGGGAGAGGGCAGCAATGCACCATATCTTGTAGATACGGTGCATTTCTTCCCTTTCCCAGTGGCGCAGCGCAGACCTTGTAAATGAGATCCTATATTTGGGAAGTGTATGAAAAGAAATAAGTAAGAGAGGAAAGATGCAATTCATTGTGCAGCATTCACACTCATACCCAGGATGAATGCTCTGTCTTCCAAAATCTTAAATACAAAATGAATTCATCATCATAGACACCATCTGCGGCATTCAGGGGCTGTATCCTAATGGGCTTCGTGGCTCAGTACAGTTTTATGTGCCTGCAGGGAATTGTTGAATAGAAGGTAATTTTTTTGTTTGTTTTTTGGCTTTTGTTATCTTTGAAATAAGTGCTTTGATTTTTGGCAGCTCACAGGTTTTTAGCCTGAGGCCTGAGGCGTATAGACCCCAGGAGGTCTCTCAAGCCTCTTCAGCGGGCCGTGCCAGCTTAGAAAATGAAATAAGATTAGCAGCCTAATACATATACTTAAAAAAAGAAAATATCAACATTTTAAACCAAAAGTGAAGGAATTTGAAATTGGAGGCTAAAAATTAAGTTGGCATTCCTATCCTGATTCATGAGAACAGTGCAATTACAGGAAACTGAACCTGGTAAGGTCTATTGTTGAAGTGAATTTGAAACGAAGCGATGGAATGGTATGTGCCCAGAAAAAGAAAGCATTCATTCAATAAGAGCAAAGAAGACACAATAGAGTCTAGCATATCACGTCCTGCTTTGAAATAAATGTACATTTTGAAAAGCTTCAAACTTCCCATTAAAGTTGTGGTTGTTGCATATTTTTTTCATTATGGAATTAATTAAAATATTCCATAATTTGTATATTTTTTATGTAAACTTCTTTCTGTATGTGCGTGTCTTGTTTTGAGGTTCAAATCACAGAAGTTGCTTCGGTGAGGACCCCCAGATTCCAGTAGTTTTTCACTTGGGGTGCAAAGAAGTCAAAAGGTTTTGAACCTCTGTTCTAGTTTGGTCTTTACCTGAGTTCTGAGTTTGTGCATGGACTGCGGGCTGGTGTGTAGCTGCTCTGAGAGCTCTTACATGCTTCAGGAGTAAGGAAATGTTGTATTTACAACTTCATTTTGTGCTACTACATTTTTCACTGCAACTACAGGCAAAAAGTAAGGGGCAGATTTATGAAAAGTGTCACTGCACCTAGTGCATCGCCACTTTTCTTAAGCCCCTTAGCCCCCCTAACTCCACCATATGTGCGCCGTATTTAAAATATGGTGCACCATGGCGGTAGTTAGGGAACTAGCATCATAATATTTGACACTAATTTGGCGCTTTGCAGGATAAGCGTCAAAACTTTTTACGCTAATCCTGCAAAGTACACAGAGGCCCATTGAAACCAATGGAAACCTCCTTTCAATGCCTGCTCTGAGCAGGCATAAAAAATCCTGGAAAAAATGACTCAAAGAAATCTTTTAGATTTCTTTGTGCCATTTTTTTGCCCCCCCTGATGGAGGAACGACCCCCTTGCATACGTAATGCCTGGCGCAGGCATAATGTGGCGTAAGGGGTTACATTGTGCCACTTTGTAAATATGGCGTGCGTTTTTGGCCTTGCAACGCTACATTAGCTTAAAAAAATTACGCTAACGTTGGAATGGTGATAGGCCTTCTTAAATCTTGCCTAAAATATAATAAACTCGATATTTCCCATCGCTAGTGTTTATTTTTTCAGGTAGTACAACTCGAATAAAAGATTGCCTCTTTCTGTCTGTGTGTTGCGCTTTCTCAAAATAAGGCACCAACTCAATATCAGGTTAAAGCAGTGCTTAATTTGTGCTTGTTGTTTCTGGTGCTGAGCACCGGCACTTATTTTTGAGGGCCGGGGCTTATTCTTCTGCCTCAAGAATTTTCTGCAAGCAAAAGACACATATAGGAAAGACGGAAGAAGGAAAAACGAAAAAGCATCATAAAGGGAGAAAGTAGAAAGCTGCAGGATGAGCTGGAGGGGCAGGGGGTGACCCTAAATGGATTAAAGAGGCCCGAGATGGCTTCAGGATTACGCTGCCTCAGTATTCACTGCTGGCAGGTTTAATTACAGCAGCCGCGTGTTTAAGAGGAGGGCTTTGAGCATCGGCACCTTTTATTTACAAATTAAGCACTGGGTTAAAGGAATCCACTTTACGTCCTGCAGGCATAAAATAGGTGCTGAGCTCATAATACGGCCATCTGATAAGTGCAGACAAGGCTTACCCGTTCCATTCGCATAACTCGTATCAGAGAGATGGGGTTTGAAGACCAGGTGTGGCTGGTGTTAGTGCTCCTGCATGGTAGGAGATGGCATACTACACAGTTACTTTCACTTCCAGGGAAGAATCTTCATGGCAGCAACTAACTCAGCACCAACCTGGACAATGACAGCCCACCTGCATTTTGGGATAGCATTGTTTGAGGCTTAATAAGTTCACAACCTTGTAGATGGTATTTTTATGATAGCGTAACCAACTTAGATCAGTCTCAACAAAAAAGTACCCTCTTGAAGAGGTATAGTTTGGGGAAGCAGCAATGTTTCTCTTACTTTTAATATTTGTGTAAAACAATGGGGGTCATTATGACTTCGGCAGATGGTGAAGTCCCGACGAGCCCCATTACGTGCTGCCGCCTCCCCGCGTGCCCCATTACCAGTTTCCCACTGGGTCAGTGAGAGGAAACAGAGATTCTGCCCGCTGCCCCAGCCGGAAATGGCCTTCAGCATTGTCTCCGGCTCGTAACTTTGCGACTGGGCCCCCTTTGGGCACACTGTCTCCTCCAGCCTTTACATGGTGGTGCTACTGCCATGTAACTGCTGGTGGAAAGGGGGGTTGTAATCCTCAGGGTGGCGCTGCTTGCAGGGCTGCCCTGGTGGATTGGTGCCGCCAGCACTGCCAGACTCTCCTGTGGAGGGAAACTGGCAGCGCTGGCATTCCAATCACCGCTTTGGCGGCGGTCAGACACCAAGGTCGTAATCGGGCTCAATGTCTTGTAGATATGTCACACTCATGCCATGTTCTATGACATAATTTATAACATCATTGACAACATCTGAAATAACACTATTGATAACAACAGTGCATGACGACGGTGTTATACTTACTTACAAAATGTGCTTTACCCATGCATTTTCACATAGGGATTTTGTACTTGACTACAGCCTGAACCGCTGGACGGAAATACACCAAAGTTTGCAGAAAGCTAGCTCTTAGTCCAGAAAGCTTACTTTTTGTGATTCAGTGTAAATCCGTTTAGAAGTTTTTGACGTATCAGAGTTTAAAAAATATACAGATCTAGGGATGCAGATCCTCTCTGGATCCAACTGTCCCCGTGCTGATATCTGATTGGCTGCCAACACTTCAACAAGAAAGTGTTGGCAGCCATTTTGGAACTCAATCCAGTCACACAAAAAAAGTTTTTAAAAAAAAGAAAGGGGCTTGGTCTAGGGGTCCCCTGCAGACTCCGCCAGGGCTTAAAAGCATATTTAAAAAAAAAAATCTCAGAAAAATCTGCAGATGCGGACCCATGGATTTTTCTAAGATTTTACATTTTAAAAAAGGCGGTCTCTAGCCCTTTTCTTTTCTTTTGCTCCCGAGTGGCGAAGTCCAGGAAGGGTCTGGGGGTGTAAAAAAAATAGGGGGGCACACAGGGCCCCCCTCTTAGCGCTTGTATTAGCCCTAATGACTACCACTTCCCCAGGGCAATGATAGTGAGATATGTGGTGGGCCACACATCCCTTTGCACCCCGGGGACCAAAACCTACCTGGAGCAAAACAATAATTTCTAATGGGGGAGGCAGTATGGCCTCCCCCACAGCGCTGGGGACCGCCACCTCCCTGGGACAAAAAACTGAAGTTCATGCAAGGGTCCCGCACAACCCCACCACAGCCCCAGACACTGGCACCTCAACGGGCCAAAAGAGTAACTAGCAATGGGGGAGGCCTGTATGGTCCCCGGGACTGCCACTTCCCAGGGGCTAAATATGAAATTTATGCTTGGTCTATTGTGGACTCCCAGACCCCGGGTCCACCACCTCCCTGGGCTAAATTAAATGTTGGAGGGGTTCCCCCTTGAGGAGCCAATAATTGCCTTGGGGACCGCCATTCGCCCGGGCAGGCTCCTGCTATATCTCGTGGTGTGCACCCCTGGGGCATACCTGTTTGCTCTGGTTTGGCAGGTGCTTTGACAGCTCGAGCCAAGTCAAAGCAAACACTTGAGTTCCTGTGGGTGAGAGCTGACAAAGTGCTCTTTCATGCTGGAAGCAAAGGTTTCATCTCTTTCCCTGCCAGCAGACATGCGGGTAGGGAAAGAGATGAAACTATTTCTCATGCACACAGGGAGCTGCATGTTTAGCAACTCCGTGTGTAAGAGCAATGCCAGCTCCCGCAGGAGGTGGCTGGGACCGCAGGAGACTTGAGGCTCCCCGTGGTCCCATTGCCCACTGGGTGCCCTAACGGTAACCAGCAGACATGGCCAGGACATGGGGGATGAAGTCCCTGAGGCCAAAATCTGCCCAGGAGGGGGGGGCTTTGCATCCTCCCTCCCCAATTAAATGAAGGCCAGACCCTGTGGGATGGGGTCCCTGGGGTCAAATTCAGCCCGGGAGGAACGCTATGCGGTGCTTCTCTTCCATTTATTTGTGGCGGGAACCTAGAGGATGGGGTCCCCAGGACTTAAATCGGCCCGGGAGGGTGCCGTGCAGCCTCTCTCCACTATTAAATGAAGGTCGGGCCCCAGGGGAAGGGGTCCCCAGAGCCTAGTTATGCCTGGGGAGGGGGTGCCACACGACCCCCATCCCCTAGAGTCCATGGCTCACCCTTTAAATTGCTATGAGTATGCAAATGTGCAAATCGCCTGGAAGCTGCTCACTCATGGCCTCACACTGTCCACCTTAGTAGTATGCAAAGGTCTTCCCTCATTTTACCACGATGATGGACAGCTTACCAAAGGGCCCCCCAGTGTTTTTTCTGCCAATATTGGTAGCAAGTTCTTGATGCTGAGGGATATGAGGATATCTCCATAAAACAAAGAAGCATTTACTTCATATGGACAAGAAGAAGGTCCCTGGTTTGGTGAGATTTACATCTTTGTAGTCTTTTTGGCCTCTCCATCGGAGCATTCATGTTATCACAGAATTTCAGAAAAAGAGGCAACAGGAACAATGATGTTGACAAAATGCACACAAGGTCACTGGTGACATTTCCTTGTGCTCCATTACAAACTGTAGTGTAGAATACATACTGGACATTTACCCAAGGAGGCAGAAAAAACTCCATTTGGGTAGATATTTTGTGGAAAGCTGTGGAATATTGTTAGATAAAAGAGCAGGTGAGGTTCCTTTGTAACTGAGTCACTCGCACAACTACTGACACACCCACACAGACACTCACACATGGACTCACAGACGCACTTACACACTCACTCAGACACTCATGAACCGACTCACAGACCCACTCAGACAGTCATGCACCCACTCACAGACCGACGTAGACACTCATGCACCCACTCACAGATCCACTCAGGCATTCATGCACGCACTCACAGACCATCACAGATATTCATGCACCTACTTACAGACCCACTCAGGCTCACGCACCCACTCACAGACCCACCCAGAGACTCATGTACTCACTCACAGACCCACTCAGAAACTCATTCCCCATCTCACAGATGCACTCAGACTCATGTATCCACTCACAGACCTACTCGAACACTCACACACCAACTCATTGACCCACTTAGACTCTCACGCACCAACTCACAGACCCACTCAGTGACTTACACACTCACTCACAGACCCACTCAGACACAGACACTCACTCACAGACCCACTCAGACACTCACAGACTCACTCGCAGACCCACTCAAGGTCTCACGCACCTACTCACAGACCCAGCCAGTCACTCAGGCACCCACTCACTCACCCACTGAGAGACTCACGCACTAACTCACAGATCTACTCAGACTCTCACACATCCACTCACAGACCCATACAGACACTCACAAACCCACTCACAGACACACCCTCTCATACCTAGACACTCTCACCCACACTCTCACACTCACATAGACCCTCTCACACCCAGACAGACTCTCTCACACCCACACTCACACCTAGAGACACCCTCTCATACCTATTCACACATCCAGAGAGACAGGACCTGTGGCAACTCCCGCTGCGCAGAGCCAAAGAACGTGCGTGGCAGTGGTTGGATTATTGTATAATGATAAGAATTTCTTTACGTTAAAAAACATAGAAATTCACTGAAAAAAAAACAAAGGTTAAGCGAACCTTATAGTTAGGAAATAAAATTTTAAAAAAGCATAGAAATTCAAGGTATTACGATCACTAATTCCCATCCCCAGGCATGTACCTTATGTTCTGCAACTCATCATTTTATAAATCATGTAGCCGCTTTTAACCTCACACCCCTTAGGTAAAGTATTTGCGCTAACCTATACCAAACCTTTAAATTATCTTTGTGTTTGCAATGTTCCATGTGCTTGGAATTATGCCTAGGTTTGACTAAAAAGTCTCATTTTTTTGTTCCCTATGTTTGTACAAGTCACACTTCAATGATGACCACTTTTCTGTTACTGTAATTATTCACATGCTTGTTATATATCCATGTGCCTGCAGACAGGGACTTTCCAGTCAGGCACTTTCCAGAGTGACTCATGTCCCACCAATACAGGGACTTTTCAGTCAGAGACTGTCCAGAGCAAGAACACCCCACAAGATCAGATGCAGTCCGAGGATGCAACCCTGAGCACCAGCAAGACATAGACCGACTTAAAAGGACGATAATTAACTACAGTGAACAAGTGTTAGAAGATGCAGATACCAGAGTTTTAACTAAGGGTTTAGGCTTTGTTCACACCCCAGAAAATGATGCCTTTAAATTGAGAATAGAGGCAGCCGAGTTCTTTTGCAAAACAAGACTAAGAGTATTTTTCCAAAATAGACCCAGTCCTGAAGAAGAAAAAAACACCGGACTGATGGTAAAATCAACTTTCATCCCACGCTCTTCAGAGATACCATCGGAAGTACTGGCCTTTGAAAAAGCAGTACTTGATACCCTTGGAGGAGACCCCTGAAAACAGATTTGTAATATAACTAATGAGGAGAAAAGAGCTTTACATGCACTCTCATCAGAGAAGTCAATTGTAACTAAACTGGCAGACAAGGAGGAGCAGTGGTCATTCTCCCAATGGAAATGTATAGGTCAGAGTGCTTGAAACTTTTGAATGTTACCCGGAGTTATAAGCGCTTGACAAGAGACCCAACACCAGAGGTCCAGGAGGAGGTTGTCTTCTTAGTGACAAAAGGTCTGGACAATGAATGATTACCAAACATGAAGGGGATTTTTTGATTAAAAAACAACCTAAAATACCTTATTTTTATACGCTACCTAAGGTAAATAAGAATGAATTCCCTTCTCCAGGGAAGCCAATAGTGTCAAGGATAGGGTCACTTTTAGAAACTTTATCACAGTTTTGTGATTTTTTCTTCGGCACTTGGTAAAAAAATTGCCCACTTATTTAGAGGACATGAAGGGTGTCCTAAAGCGGATAATGGATTTATCCTTTAATGACACAAGGACATGTTTTATCAATCTGAATATGGAGTCCTTGTATACTAACATCCCACAGGAGTTGATAAGATCCTGAGGGAGACAACTTGGGAATAAATAACCCACAAGACTATGGCCCTCATTACAACATTGGCGGTAAAAGCCGCTTACTGCTGTGCAGAGGACCGCCAACACACCGCCGCAGCCGCGGAATACCGCCACAGCTATTATGACCCACAGTTCGGAATCCGCCAAAATCTAGACACCCACACAAGTCCGCCACACCAAAGGTCAGTGATAAACTGGCTAAAACAAAACCTCCACCATCACGCCAACAGAAATACACCCACACTATCACGACCCACGAATCCACGCAGCGGTCTTTCAACCGCAGTATTCCATTGGCGGTACACACCGCCGCGCTCACACACACATTTACAAAACACAGCCACATTGAACAATTCGAACTACACACACCTGATACACATACACATACCACTCCCACACACCCAATACAATATAAAACACACACCCACATCACCCACAAACCCCTACTACCAAAAAGTCCGAAAGAAGGCCAGAGAGAGACAGCACCAGCAAGAACAACAGCATCCACAGGCACACAACACCATCACCCACAGAACTTCCACACACCTCACACAACACCCCACTACATATCAGCACACTTATAACCACACACTCCACCCCACACATGACCTACACCACCCAATGGCAAGGCAAAGACACCCCAGGTTCTCGGAGGAGGAGCTCAGGGTCATGGTGGAGGAAATCGTACGGGTAGAGCTACAGCTATTCGGATCACAGGTGCAGCACACCTCCATTGCAAGGAAGATGGAGCTATGGCGAAGAATAGTGGACAGGGTCAACGCAGTGGGACAGCACCCAAGAAATCGGGATGACATCAGGAAGAGGTGGAACGACCTATTTGTGGAAGGTGCGTTCCGTGGTCTCAAGACACCACCTGGCGGTTCAGTGGACTGGCGGCGGACCCCAACCTCCTCACCCACAACTAACAACATGGGAGGAGCAGGTCTTGGCGATTCTGCATCCTGGGGGCCTCGTAGGAGTAGGTGGAGGAATGGACTCTGGTAAGACAAATCTTAACTATTACATCGCCCACCCTACCTGCATGCCAGCACATACCCCAACCCTCACCCTCACCCCCAGCACTCCAACTCCTCACATATGTCCCAACATCACAAACCACCCATCCCAACACCAAACACCTGCATGCAACAACAAAGCATGGATACCCATCACCAAAGCATCCCCACTGCACATACCCATACAACCTCCTAAACCATCATTACACAAGGTCCCACACAGGAATGCAAGCACTGGGGTACACGGTCACCCACCCATTGCACACCATGACACACACAGATGTAATAAACATCCTTTTATACCCCTGCTGGACCCCTGCCCAACATCACCGGACAGGAGGGTCCACACATGTCCACACCACCAACAGAAGAGGCCCACAGTGATGACAGCAGCTCTGTCCAACTGGATCTAGATGACCAGCCCGGCCCATCGGGGACCTCTGGACAGTCGGTTCCCATCACACAGTCACAGGCCACTACAGACCTTCCCCCCTCTGGAAACACCAGCACAGCACCCACCCAGCGGGCCCATACCTCCGTCCCCAGGACACGTCAATCAGCTGTGTGTCCACCACTACAGGGAACCCAGGCTAACCCACCACTCCAACAACAACAGGGACCTGGCGGCACTGGCAGCGGGCACACGGTCCAGGGGACGGAGGCCCAGGAACACAGGGGAACTGGGAGGGCTGCTGTGCAACAGGGGGCGGACAGGCCAAGGGAACCCACTCTCCATGAGGCCCTCTCCTCCATCATGGGAGCCTACCACCACTCCCAGGAGACGATGGCAACAGTACTGGCCAAGTTTCAGGAGACCCAACGCCTGCAGGAGGAACAGTATATGGGCTTCAGGGAGGAACTCAGAACCATCAGCTCCACCCTGGGCACCATCGTAGGGGTGCTGAAGGAACTCGTGAACATCAGGAGGGACACTGTGGCACTACAATGGGCCCCTGACACTAGCATGGACGATGAACTGCACACCACCTACGTCGGCGCTAGTGGACAGGAAGCCCCACCACAGGACCACCACACCAGCACCCCACCCCCTGCAGAGGGAGAACCACGTCGCAAACGGTCCCTGAGATCCAGGAACAAGACAGAGCACGATGCCAAGACCCTTGCCAAGAAATGAGACCACCCTGATTGTCATCCTACTGTCCCACTTTGTCACCCCGTCCATCCTTAAACTGCCCCAGCTCCACTTCCTCTGCCCATATGGGCAATGCACCTGTGAGACTAATAGACTGGACTCTGCCATGGACATTCCTCCGCCATCACCCCTCACCATTTTACTACCCCCTCCAATATTGAGCACTTAAATAAACACACTTAAAGCACAAAACAATCTGGAGTCTGTCTGTGATTTCGAAATAGTGTATTAGCAATTACAGTGACAAAATGCTCTTATAATTGTAATGTCAACATACCTATGTCACACAGCTCTAGTCCATGAGGAATCTAAGCAGATGTCACACAGTGGGACCCACATCTGTGAAATCATAAGGGAAAGTGACAACTCAGTGACCATACACTGGGTGAAAACGACAGACAGTAGAGAGGTAGTAGTGTTAAAGTACATGTAGTAGGCAGGTCTGTACTCTTACCTGTGTCTCACTGGAAATATTGCTCGATCACTGAGTCCCTGTTGTTCATGTCTTCTTCCTCTGCTTCCTCGTCTTCACTGTCCACAGGCTCCACAGCTGCCCCAACACCGCCATCTGGACCATCCTCCTGCAGAAAAAGCACCTGTTGTCGCAAAGCCAAGTTGTGAAGCATACAGCAGGCCACAATGATCTGGCACACCTTCTTTGGTGAGTAGAATAGGGATCCACCTGTCATATGGAGGCACCGGAACCTGGCCTTCAGGAGGCCGAAGGTCCGTTCGATCACCCTCCTAGTTCGCCCATGGGCCTCATTGTAGCGTTCATCTGCCCTTGTCCTGGGATTCCTCACTGGGGTCAGTAGCCATGACAGGTTGGGTTAACCAGAGTCACCTGCAAATGGCAAGGGACAACTGTTAGACAGACACTAACCTGTAGGGATAACCCCAGACAACCATTCCCACTGTCTTGCTTCCAGGTAGTCACCTAATAGCCACACACGGTGCCTCTGGAGTTGACCCACCAAATTAGGGATGCTGCTATTCCGCAGGATGTAGGCGTCATGCACTGAGCCAGGGAACATGGCATTCACATGGGAGATGTACTGGTCGGCCAAACATACCATCTGTACATTCATTGAATGATAACTCTTCCGGTTTCTGTACACCTGTTCACTCCTGTGGGGGGGGGGGGGCAAAGCCAAATGGGTCCCATCAATGGCACCTATGATGTTGGGGATATGTCCCAGGGCATAGAAATCACCTTTCACTGTAGGCAAATCCTCCACCTGAGGGAAAACAATGTAGCTCCGCATGTGTTTAAGAAGGGCAGACAACACTCTGGACAACACGTTGGAAAACATAGGCTGGGACATCCCTGATGCAATGCCAATGTTGTTTAAAATGACCCACTTGCAAGGAAATGGAGCACTGACAGCACCTGCACTTGAGGGGGATTCCTGTGAAATGGCGGATTGCTGACATCAGGTCTGGCTCCAACTGGGTAAACAGTTCCTGGATTGTGGCACGGTCAAGCCTGTATGTGATAATCACATGTCACTCCTCCATTGTCGACAGTTCCACCAACGGTCGGTACTTTGGAGGATGCCGCCATCTCCTCACATGTCCCAGCGGACGGTGCCTATGAAGGACAACAGCGAGCACAGAGTCAAACAACTCAGAAGTACGTACCCACAGTTTACACAGAACACCATTCATACACAAAAGGTGGCATGTATGTGTGTTGAGTCTAGGCCTAGGCATGTGTGACGCATTTGAAAATTAAGCCATGTGGGCCCCTGAAATGGCGGCTGCCTGACCTCTAAAGTGGGAGAATGGGATGTGAGGTAACTGCACTGGCGTTGTACACCGTCGCGGTAGGTGGTCGAAGACTGCGGCGCAATGCTGCATTGGTTAACATTGGACCCTATGGGTCCCAGGAGCCAATGACGATGTACGCCGGCGGTGACGGTATGCACCGCTGCGGACGTGACCGCCATTTTCTATCTGTTCAATCACTCGATACCTGATCTTCGACAGGAGAGGACCTACACTGCAAGTGCTGCTGTGACCTCGGTCTGGAAGAAACAATGGCTCGAGTGTCTGGGGAAAGGGCCCCTGCGTTCACATCAGAGGAGTTGGAGAAACTCGTGGATGGGGTCCTCCCCCTGTACACGCTACTCTACGGTCCTCCAGACAAACAGGTAAGTACACAGGGAGCATGTTGTATGGGCTATGCCTGTGTGGAGAGGGCTGGATGTAAGAAGGAAGGGGGGAGAGTGCGGCGTGCATGAGACAACGGTGAATGCATGTGCCACATGGCAAGGGTAGGGATGGGGGCCAATCACTTTGACGGTGCAGTTGGTAATAACTTACTCTTCCCCCTGTACATTTCATGTAGGTCAGCCCCTACCAGAAAAAACATATTTGGCGTGCCATCGCCAAGGACGTCGGGACCCTGGGGGTCTACCACAGACAGAGCACCCAATGCCGGAAAAGATGGGAAGACATTCGCCGCTGGAGCAAGAAGACAGAGGCTCAGCTGGGGATGGCCTCCCAAAGTGGGAGGGGTGCCCGTCGCACCATGAGCCCCCTGATGTTCAGGATCCTGGCGGTGGCCTACCCAGAGTTGGATGGGTGCTTTAGGGCATCACAGCAGCCACAAGGGGGTGAGTACACTCTCATTCTGCTGACTTTGCACGCAGTGGAGGGGTCTGGGTGGGGGAGGTGGTCTGTGCGTTTCCCTAGGCCAGGGCGAGTTCTGTAGGCAAGGTCCCTCCGTAAGGCTGGCCATGCGGCACCCCACCTCTGTAGAATGCCAATTACACCTAGTCATGCCCCTGTGTCATCTATGTGTGCAGATGTTGTCCATAGCCTTGTAGGCCATTTCCCAGGAATTGAACAGTGGAGCCCAAGAGCGCGGCGTAGTGCAGGGGGCTTCTGTGTCTGTCGTGTCCGCCAACGGTAGCGGTAATGCATGCACTCAACATGTCTTCCCCCCCCTTTTTGTGGTCTCCCTGTTCTTGTGTGCATTAGCATCATCAGGCGGAGGAGCAGTGGCACCGGAGCACCATGGGGCTGCATCCCACATGGCCATGGAGGGCCACACTACGGACTCGGTCTTCACCAGTGGGACGGAGGGTGAGGGGAGCTCCACGGCGGGGACAGGAGCTGACACCAGTGACACGGACTCGTCCTCTGATGGGAGCTCCCTTGTGGTGGCGGCAACATCTGTGCCACCCCCATCTACAGGTACAGCCGCCACCCCCCCTTCCAGCACCGCCCTCGCAGCAGCCCCTCAGCCTTTGCCCCATGCCCACTCACCCGGGAGGGTGGGCATCACCTTCGCCCCAGGCACCTCAGGCCCTGCCCCAGTCACCCCTGCTGCCCTCAGTGAGGAGGCCATTGACCTCCTCAGGTTCCTCACTGTTGGACAGTCTACCATTTTGAATGCCATCCAGGGTGTAGAAAGGCAGTTGCAACAAACAAATGTATTCCTGGAGGGCATTCATTCTGGTCAGGCGGCCCTTCAGCAAGCTTTTCAGACTCTGGCCTCAGCACTGATGGCAGCCATTGTCCCTGTGTCTAGCCTCCCCCCTCCAACTTCCTCCACCCCGACCCAATCCCCTGTACCTCAGCCTATCCCAAGCACACCTACAGACCAGCATGCACACATGTCAACACACAAGGGAAGCTCAGGCAAACATAAGCACCACACATCCCACAGGCACTCACGCAAGCATCACACACATGCAGAGACACCAACATCCACTGCCTCCACTGTGTCCCCCTCCTCCTCGTCTCCCTCCTCCCTCCCAGTCTCGTCTACAGTCACACCTGCATGAACTACCTCTACAGCCACTACGTCCCTCTCCAGCACACCCACCACCACACCTCGCTCATGTGCAGTCACCACCCCCACTACCATTCACATGTCCCCTGTGTCCTCTCCCAGTGTGTCTGTGACACCCCCTCCAAAGATACACAAACGCAGGCACACACCCACCAAACAGCCATCCACCTCACGACAGCCTCCAGCGCATGCACCTTCACCCAAAGTCAGCAAATGAACACCTCCTACAACCACCACCTCTTCCTCCACTCCCAAACCCTCTCCAGCTACCCGTCCCAGTGTGTCCAAAAAACTTTTCCTGTACAACCTTGACCTTTTTCTCACACCTCCACAACCCGTCCTTCTCCTAGGTCCCGAACTAGCACCATAGCCACAACATCTCCGGGACCAGTGGTGCCTGTAGTCACCGGAATCTGGAGTGCACCGGCCACCAGGGCAGCCAGTGTGGCACGGAGCCACAACACAGACAGTCCCCCACCTGTGAAGCATCAGAAGTTGGCCAGTGCCCGGCGGGAGAGGGGGAAGACTCCAGCCACCAAAGCCGCTCCCAGGGGTCCCAGTGGGAGTGTGGAGTCAGCTGTGACACCTTCCAAGGTGGAGAAGGGCCACAAGAAACCCAGCAAGTCTGGGAAGAGCAGCACGGCGGAGAAGACCGCCATCATCCCCGAGGCCCAGGAGGCCATCTCCAGCACCATCCCAGCTGCCAGGACAGGACCGCCAGCACAAGCCCAGCTGCCCAGGACAGGACCGCCAGCACAAGCCCAGCTGCCCAGGAGGGGCCCGCCAGCACCAGCCCACCTGCCCAGGACAGGACCGCCAGCACAAGCCCAGCTGCCCAGGACAGGACCGCCAGCACAAGCCCAGCTGCCCAGGAGGGGCCCGCCAGCACCAGTCCACCTGCCCAGGACAGGAACGCCAGCACCAGCCCACCTGCCCAGGAGGCCACTGCCAGCACAAGCCCCGCTGGGCCATGAAGGACTGCCAGCAAAAGCCCAGCTGGGCCATGAAGGACCGCCAGCAGCTGAGTCCCTGCAATGGAGACTGCCGCCTCAAGCACCGCTGAACAGGGCACTGCCGCCTCAAGCACCGCTGAACAGGGCACCGCCATCTCAAGCACCGCTGAACAGGGCACTGCCGTGAACAGGGCACCACCGTCTCAAGCACCGCTGAACAGGGCACCGCTGTCTCAAGCACCGCTGAACAGGGCACCGCCGTCTCAAGCACCTCTGAACAGGGCACCGCCGTCTCAGGCACCGCTGGCCCATGAGCAGCAAGGGCACTGACGCAACTGAGTCCGTCATGGGGTGAATGATGCACTCTGGGCACAAAGCCCCCTCCAGAACCAGTGGAGACTGTCATCCACTACCTCTGTCCTTGGCAGGATGAAGCACTCTGGGCACAAAGACCCTCCAGAACCAGTGGAGACTGTCATCCACTACCTCTGTCCTTGGCAGGATGAAGCACTCTGGGCACAAAGCCCCCTCCAGAACCAGTGGAAACTGTCATCCACTACCTCTATCCTTGGCAGGATGAAGCACTCTGGTCACCATGCCCCCTCCAGAACCAGTGGAGACTGTCATCCACTTGAGAGACTGTGGCTTTGCACTCCCCAGGATTGAACAGTGGGCAAACCACCCACTGTAGAGACTTGTGAGACTGCGGCTTTGTACTCCCCAGGATTGAACAGTGGGCAACCCACCCACTGTAGAGACGTGTGAGACTGTGGCTTTGCACTCCCCAGGATTGTACAGTGGGCAAACCACCCACTGTAGAGACTTGTGAGACTGCGGCTTTGCACTCCCCAGGATTGAACAGTGGGCAAACCACCCACTGTAGAGACTTGTGAGACTGCGGCTTTGCACTCCCCAGGATTGAACAGTGGCCAAACCACACACAGTAGAGACTTGTGAGACTGTGGCTTTGCACTCCGCAGGATTGAACATTGGGCAACCCACCCACTGTAGAGACTTGAGAGACTGTGGCTTTGCACTCCCCAGGATGGAACAGCGGGCATGTGGCCCCCTTATGGATTTGGCATCGTGCACTCAAGCAGCTGAGGTGCCTCCCCTTTCCCTCCCCCTGAGATGCCTGTTTAGTTGCTCTCTGATGCCCCTGCAGTGTTCTCTCCGTCATGGTCGGGGATCTTGTGTGGGCCTCGCCCATACCGTGTGGTCCCAGTGTTCCATGGACCTTATTAGAGCACTACCTGGACTACTATGCTTGGTATATATTTTGTCAATGGTATATATATATATATTTTTGCCTACTTGCTTTTAATATATTACAATGGTTACACTCATTTTCTATTGTCTTTGCATTCTTCCGGGGGCTTTGGGGGGTGTAACTGTGATGTATTGATATGCATTAGTGTGTGTGTTGTAGTGGGTGAGGGTGGGGGTGTTGCGTGTGTATGTCCCTGTTTTTTCCCTCCCCCTCCCCTGTGTCGTAGGTGCAGTACTCACTGTGGTCTTCGCCGCCGGCGTTCGTGCTCCTGGTAGAGGAGCAAGAAGACTATTGCAGGTAGAATTTGGAGTTCCGGATCCATGGCGTCCTCGTTCCTCGTGGGGTGTGTAGAGGTGAGCGTTTTTCCTTCGGGATTCCTGTTTCCGCCATGTTTTTATCCGCAGTGAATCCGCCCCGGAAAAGGTGGCGGATTGGCCTGTTGTGATACTGTGGGCGGTACATTGTCCTCCGCCTGTCTGTTGGCGGTGACCCCCAAGCTGTTTGTTTGTACCGCCGTGGCGGTCGGAGTGTTAAAGTGGCTGTCTTTGTTGGCGGTTTCCGCCACGTCGTAATTGCAAACAATTTGCCGCCGGCCTGTTGGTGGTCTTACCGCCACTTTATCACCGTCCGCCAGGGCTGTAATGACCACCTATGTACTTAATCTGGCCCATCTGGCACTAACACAGATTTTTTGTTTGTTTGATGGGGAGTTTTTCCTTCAGGTACACGGAATATCAATGGGGAGAACATTTGCTCTAAGCCTAGCATGTTTATATGTGCATGCGTTTGAGTCAGAGTTCGTCTTGCATGATTCCAGTCCTTTCAGAGAAAAGATTTGTCTATGGAAATTATGTATTGATGACTTTCTCCTGATTTGGACACGGTCCCAGGAGGAAGCATACACTTTTGTAGAATGGCTAAAAGCATTGAATCCATATTTGCATTTCACGGCAACTGAACGGGATAAGGAACTTCCCTTTCTGGATCTACTAATTAGGGCACAGAATGACCATTTGGAGACTATGGTATTATACAAGTCCACAGATCGTAATAGCCTTCTAAGGTTTGACAGTTTTTATCCTGGGCATTACGTGAAAATCTACCTGTGGGTCAATTCTTACGCCTAAGACGCAATTCCACGGATGAAGCACTGTACAAAGCACATGCAAAGAGATTATTCGATAAATTGAGTGAAAAGAAGTACCTAATCCATTTGATAAAGAAAGCAAGGAAGAGGGCATTGAATAACAACAGGGAACAACTGTTGATGTCCTTTGAAAGGAAGAATACTAATAGACTGATCTGCGTCTCCACATTTAGCCCCTTGTCAAACAAATTCCAGAAACTTTTGAACAAGCATTGGGGGATCCTACAATCAGGGGTAATGGACTGGGTTAAGCCTATGTACTCTTTTAAGAGAGCAAAAAACATTAAAGACGTCCTGGTACACACATGTCCTAAGAGACCAGGGTTGCGGAAAGATCCAACCACCCTTTGGAATACAGCTCCTCCAGTGGGAAACTCATTGTGTGGCGGGTGCAGTGTCTGTCCTCTGACAGGCAAAATGAAAGAAGTGGATGTGGGGTTGAACATTTAATGGAAACTTGCAAATTTGACTAACTGCAACTCAAAGGATGTGGTACATATGGTCAAGCGCCCATGCAACTTGGTTTATATGGACATGGCAACCAGGAGTATACAGACTTGTATTGTGGAACATAGGAGCACCATTAGGTGTAAGAGAGATGCAACTAGACTAACCAGACACTACATAGAACAAGGGCATAGTGAAAATGAGATGGAATGGTGTGTCCTGAAAAAATTAAGGAAAACACGCCCTGATATGACAAGTCCATTGCTCTTGTTCCAACAACGTTGGATCTACAGGCTGCGTACAGATGAGCACATACTCAATGATAAAATTCTGTGGGAGGCCACATATTCATGAGGAGAGAGCTACATTAATATTATAGTAATTGGGGGCTGCTATTAACTTACACACATTACATCCTCTGCTGGTGGGATGGTTCTTTTGGAGTTGTGAGTAGTACAGAACCCATGAAGGGCAATTTTGAGTTTGCCAGTGTGCCTGTTGGGGGGCTGATAGTTTTTTATAAAGTATATATTGGGCATTGTGTGTTTACATAGACCTGTGGGTGTCTTATACCAGTTCTTTTGCAATAACATGAGATGAGACAGGATCTGGCCTTGAGTAACATCCTACCAAAGATTAAAGTTCAGAGGGAGAGATATGGGTCTATTAGAACAGTGCCAGTATCACAGCTTTAACCCTCTGTGTGGTAGAATGTGGAGTTAGGTCCGTTTTGGGGCAGAAATCTTTGTCTGGATTTGAGGGAGATGTTGAAGGCTAATGCTCAATGATATACAATACAACTTGTAAGATCGAAGGATATATGAAGAAGTAGTAGGGTATACAAATGTTTGGGCTGACAACCTATTAATTATTATCCTGTATTCGGTTTGTTCCTCTGTTTTTGTTTTCTTTTGTCTCATGTTTTCAAATACCCAGTGTGTGACTATAAAGGCCATCGACCCTCTCCTTGACCAGGAAGCTGACAGCCCCCATTATTATGGTAAGGGCTACTCTCATATAATAAGCTTTAGAATCTATGAAGTTATGCTCTTTTACTGATCAATTGATTAGAAAAGCTCTAATATCACTACTAGTAGGTAGCAGAATTAAAAGTGGGTTATTCTGAATGCAGTGGTTCATGTGCCACGTGTGTTTGCAATGATGTGTGAAGTGTCACATGTGTTCGCAGCGTAATGGACCTTAGTGGGGTATGATTATTAAATATTTTCTTAATGTCTTTCACGGGGCTTTAGTTGTCCACTCCCTATACAAATAGGAAGAAACCTGCATGTGATGGTTTTTCCTTGTCTGTCCCTAAACAGAGGATCACGTAGCCAGTAAGGCATTGTAGGGATCCACGGTCCTGAAGAAAGCCCGAGACCCATTAGGGCTAGACAGATGGGCAGAAACATGTTGGCTTTAGAGCAGGTGACTTGAGTCATTACTCTCATACAGCCATCCTTATGCTTCATTTAATATTACTTGTAGTCCCCAATACTAAAGGTGAAATGCCGGAGTACTGCAAGGTATTTTTTAATTAGTTTATCTAGATCCCAGTTTTATCCAGTCTATGTTTTATTTAAGAACTCTCTCCTGCATGAAATCTTCCTGGAGTTTGAGCCTGTCCTGGTAGCATTTTCCTACCAGGGTGGAGAGAGGGACCGGTGATGAAGCATGACACTAATAGGTGTGTGAGGCTTCCTCTTCCATAAAGGAATGACCCCTCAGAAGAAGAGATACTAATCCTTCACAATTTTCCGTAGTGTAGGAAATTTCTAAGAACAAAAAAAGAGGAGTCGGAATTGACTCTCTTGTATTTGTGTTTTTCACAGTCACACTCATTTGTGTTTTTTAAAGACTTTCCAGAGTGATTCACATGCCTTTCTAGAAAGTACTGTCTACCTATAAATACTCGGTAAAACCCCAGTCAGGCGCTTGCCTTTATTTCCCGAAAAAGAACCCCTTTCCTTATTCCCACTCTCCTAGATCATCGCACCCTTTTCTCCCTGCTACACATTTCCTAACCCGACCCAGTGACATCTGCGCCCCCACAGTCATCTCTGGGCAGCTCCTCGGACCTCTCTGATCCCTGCATTCCAGAATAGACCTATAGTGAGCGACGGTGGGGAATCCTCTTCGCGGCTGCAGCTATTCAAGAACTGGCCCGTTGGTCATTCCGACATGTGAGGGCGTAACCTGCAATAAAAGGAAGGGCAAGCAAAAGAAGAGAAAACCATGTTAATGCACTATTCTTTGTTTCTTGTCCACAACAATTCTACAAAAAACAAAGACTTTCAGACTTATGAATAATCCCAGCATAAGACTCCCACTCTATCTGCTGGTAGTCCAAGAGACTATTTGCAAACTTTCAAAGAGAAAAAGGAAAGTAACAAATAAGAAAAGAAAGAACAGTCATATAACAAGAGCTTGTGACGTAATATGCTGCCAGGGAAAAAACTGTGAAGTGTTATCCGAAGCTCACGAAAGGAGTGGGAATTTCTAGCCCACAAGAACTAAAGGAATGCATATTTTCTGTGTTGTTATAAGCATCTCTGAGTGTATGTTTGTCCATTGCTCAAATTTTATTTGAACTAGAAGACACATAGGGTATTCCCGAGCAGGATAGCGAGCTGGACACCACTCAAAGGGCATGAGTCTTTGTTCCTTTTATTCCGAACCCCTTCCTGTCTTATTTGAGGCTATCATTCCTTAGTCGGACATTGTGTTGGGAGAAAGTAGGGTCCAATATTGTCTCTGCAAACAAGTTCTACAGGTGAGTGGCCTGACAAAAGATAACTACAACTTGCGCCCTCGCCATGCACTGCTAATTATCCCTAGATGTTACTTCCCTCATGACGCATTCTGTGACATCATTGATAATATGACTGTAACATTTGCAGTAAAATTATTGATAAGAAAACTGTGCATTTCGAGGGCATGAGTTATTGTAATGTATATATTTATAATACACATTTGGAGTTGCTACTGGGTAGGTTTTGCTAAAATCTTTAGCACCATTTGACGAATTGTCACAAAACGTATCAAAAAATATCATCTACCTCACCACCTTCCTGGAAATTTTCAGGTAATCCATCACTCAGAGGCCGTGAAAAAGAATCCCAAAACATAATTTTCCCATGGCAATCCTCAGAGAAAATGTTGGCAATACAGAAAAAAAAAGCTTAGTGAAATTACACCAAATTCAGCAGAAAGCTCGAACTGAAAGTTTGCCGATTTGTGAGAGAGAGAGAGACCCATGACGTGGTCAGGAAGGAGTTTTAAAATAGGTATATCTGAATGTTTGGGGTACATATATGCTCTGATTGGCCACATGAAAGGGGACTAGCCAGTCCTAATTGACTTGCTCAGCATCTCTGTCCAGTTCTAGGACCTCCTCAACCTACAAGTAATGAGACTTCCTGAGCAGACCAAGATGAAACTATTCCTGACCTATCTCTCACATTTGTTGGAGCAGTGATTCAAGTCAGAAGTTAGAACAACTCTTCATTTTCCCTGGAGGAAGCAAAGCAGGTTTTCACCTTAGTAGCAGCAGAAATTCTTCTCTTCTAGTCTTGTTCTTAGGTCCAGTGGGCTGAGTCTAGATTCTTGAACAGTTTTAGCTAGTTTAAATGTTTTAGCAAGCTTAAATGTCCCTAATGTTTCTACGCTTCAACTTTGCAATCAACTTTGCAACCTACATGGTTAAGAGCCAGATGTATCAAAGTACTGTTTAGCATTTCCTAAATAGCGAATTGTAAGAAATCGCTATTTGAGAATTGCAAAATGGTATGTAAGAAATAGTGATTCCCTAATAGCGATTTCTTAAAATTTGCAATCGCTATTAGGGAATTGTTATTAGGTAATGGGACTCCAATCATCCCTTTGGGCCTGAAGGCCCATAGCTGAGAATGGTTTTGCATTTCCTAATTAGCTAATTCCTTTTAGGAATTTGCATCTTAGGTAATGCAAATCTAAGAGTGCGTGGGGCCTAAGGCTCCTTTTGATGCACCCCCCTCCCACAAAAAAAAGTGCACATGTAAATTGCTCTACATGGCACTTTAAAAAATGCATTTGCAATGCAATTTTTAAAATTCCACATGGTTACCACCAACTTGGAGTGGCATTCCCTAAATGCCCAGTTCTCATTTATGAAATGCATAATACATGTGCATAGGTAATCATAAATAGGTATTTCCCAATAGCAATTTCCTATTTGAGGAATTGCAATTTGCGATTCGCAGAATTGAGTCACAATTTGAGGGAATGCCTTTCATAAATCGTGAAAGACTATTTTGCATTTGCAAACTGTGGAATTTTGCTATTCACTTCGTTTGTGAAATACAAAGTAGTTTGATGCTCCTGGCTCTTTTTGTTTATATTCTTTGTGAGTGACGTTTAGCAGATGGTCCCTCCAAAAGGCTGTTCCAGACAAAATGCAACTGAATAGAAAGTGTCCTTAGCAAGAAAGATACTTCCCGGCCCTTGTTCCCACACACTACGAAACAAGGGAGTGACTCTCAACTACAAAGAAAATTGAGTACCATCTGGTCTCAACCAAACAGGATGTCCTACTCCGAGCAAGAAAAAGTGTGACGATTCCACCGATGAACCGGAAAGGGCTAACTTAGGTCCCGTCCCTCCCACTCATCTTTTAGCCTTGAGTACAATCGTCTTAAACCCTGCAGAGAGCAGAGGGCAGCCAAGGTTATTTGCATGAGGTTATTGGAGTCATCCCGAGCAGAAAATGTATAATTAGCTCATTAATTCAACATATTGGAACAAGACTCTGAATATGAATGACAATATACCAGCATTGATGTAGCAATTAAGACCACATCAGTCATTTAATGATGATGGGGCTGGCAAACATCACAGGCCAATGAGCAACTTGGGGTGTAATATAAGCATTCTACTTCACAACAACATACAGTAGCACATATGGGCGAGCACAGTGGATTTATTTCAGCCAGGTGCTCGGTAGTCATATTAGACACCTTCTGATAGCAATAAAATAAAATATTACTTGCCAACCTCCCAGTTACCACCTATTGACCAGTCAAAGCAACAGATCAGGATCACCTTGAAAGAACTGCACCTGGATGACAACAGAGAACACATTTACAGAGCACATCACACGTTGTAAACGTTAAACTTGCAGCTACTTATGTTATGACTCGAAATAGGGAAACATCCCAAAAATTAAAACAGTCAAAAACAGAAAACTTTTCACATAAATAGTCTGTAAACAAACTTGAGCCCTCATTTGAGGTTTGGCAGGATGAGTGACCTGCTGTAATTGGCAAGTAGGCCACATCTATGCTTGAAAATATTCAATAATTACAGAAAGATCCGAAACATCACCATCGACAGTGTTTTTTCGCTGATAAATGAAGACAGTTCTGGTTCAGGTGGCAATTTGAGCCATGGGGACAGGAGATAAATATTAAGTTTCTAGTAATTGCAAGTTTGTGGATTACAGTTAGAGCTTCGCTTCGAAATGTATTCAGAAATAAATTGATTTATTTCTGTATCTCCCTGTGAGGAATAGATAGTCTCGGAAAAGGAAGTAAGCTTAACACAATAAGTAATAATTTAAAGTTATTTCAGAGAACCTTAAGGCAGTAGTTAGGTTGAAATGAATATGGGTTGTTTTTGAAGAAATAATATTTTTCTAGATCTGGAACAGCCAGAGCTATGGTACTGCACAAAATAAGAATGCAAATAGAGGGGATTTTGCACACCCCTTTCTGACATCAGGTTATTTTGCTCCTTGCTTCTTGAAAGTGTCACTAAAATTTGAACTAACCCAGAACGTAATTTGTCATCAACAGCCTTTAGCCCTCTTTTTGGCTAGTCAATAGTCACTGTGATCTTCCATTGCAGTGCATGGGCTGTGAAGAGTTCTTTCACTGTCATGGAAGACTATTGTTATTTGTTTGTGCTCACAGCAGAGCATGGCATCTGTGCCACCTACTGTCCAAAGGCCTCTCCTAGTAGCAAACCATCTAGACAGCAAGAAGGACTGCTGGCCCTGCCTTGCCACCATCACCGTGAGGGACAAAACACAGCCACACTCATGCCAAGTTGTCTTTTTCAGCTGAGGCTATCCTATCTCTTTGGTGTTTGGAGTCCGCTCCCAGCTTCCGTGGTCCCGGATTGAGTCCGGCAAACGTCACATCTGTGCAGTAGAACATCATGCCTGTCAACTGACCCTATGTACCACCCGTATGTTCTCACATTCCTGGCTCTTCAACCAGCTCTCCTTTTACTGGGACAGGAAGTTTTACATTTTTATTTATTAATATGAACCCATAAGACCCAGAATACAAAGTCCTATTGTCATGGATCCCAGGACTGGCTATGGAGGACCCTCCCTAGAGGCGGACAGTTGGCTGTACACTTTGCGTCCGTTTGCATAGGGCTCTCAAATGCTAAGTGCTCATGAACAGAGCAATACTTGTCTTTGAGTCTCAAAGAGCCACTTCTCCTGAGAGCAGTGTTTGATCACAAAAAAGAGCACATTCTCCTTTGATATTTTTCTTTTCAAAGTGGATTAATGCAGATATAAATTAATCTGAGCAGAAATGGCTCTCTTTCCTTTCAAGCGAAATCCGAGACACCAATTTTCATCTCTTCTAGTTTCATACAACTCACAAAGTGCTGTGTGCATTGCTTTCTTTTCCTTCTGCTTTTGAGCTCCCTCATAGCCTGCATTTATTAGTATGTTCCTTGTTCTTTACATTTATTTTATAATAGATGATGTTGTTTGCCATGTATGTTTGTTCTCAGTACAATAATGAGTTTATTACAGTCTCAGTAGTCAGGTAGGTATACAATATGATGTTTAGAGAGAAGCACAGTCACTTTAGACGCGTCCAAGGGGATTTAGATGATTCTAACCAATACATACATCACAGAGAATGAGGTTTATTTTTCTGATAAAGCTGATAAATATCATATAAAGTTCCTGTGAGATCTCACAATGGAGGGGACAGTTTCAGATTCCAGAAAGGGCTTCTCTGACAGTCTGCATCAAAGACTCATCAGTCTCTTTGCAGAACACCAACAATATTGAGATGAAGAGAAGACTTGTGCATGGGCAGCAGACAGGACAAATGTGAACATGATGAGCGAGTATGCAGCTATTCCATTCCGGAAGCTCATAATTGTGCAAGATTTTGGTGCTAATGTGGACAATGTTAGAGAGCGAGGGAAGTCAATCAATCAATCAGGGAATTTGTAAAGCGCACTACTCTCCAGTGAGGGTCTCAAGGCACTGAGGGGGGGGGCTGCTACTGCTTGAACAGCCATGTCTTGACTTGTCTCCTGAAGGTAAGGAGGTCCTTGATCTGACGCAGGTGGGTGGGAAGAGTTTTCCACGTCTTGGCGGCGAGGTGTGAGAACGATCTGCCGGCGGTGGTTGTTCTGTGGATGCATGGGACGGTGGCGAGGGCAAGGTTGGAGGGGAGAAGCTGTCAGGTCTGGGGAAGTGAGTGAACTGTGCCCCTCTCAGTTGACATCAGACATTGTCAGTAATCATGTTGGCAATTTTCATATTATTTACATGCTCTGCCTTTGTTTTACTCACCTTGCATGGATGCAGGTGCTTGCGCTATGCCTCTCATTGTTCCAGCCTCGTCCCACATGTCCTTTGCGGAGAGGTGATAGATGCAGTCAAGCAGAAGCAGAGAAACAGGAAAGAGTAGATGAAAAGGAAGTAAACAGAGATGGTGGATTAGTGATTTCAAGGACTACAGAAATAGCAGAGAGAATATCTAACAGGGGCAGTTGGTATTATTGGTCAGGGGGGGGCGTTGCCCACCCATCCAGGCAGATAAATATCAGGATGAAAAAAAATTGTAGGTGCTGCTCAATCACGATTCTGTGTGTTTTTCCTGGGGGGGAGGATCAGGGAAATGGACTAACACCTCCTGTGCAGTGTGCATGTGTTTTCTTGGCCAGCTCTTCCCCACTCTCGAGTAGGGACGGCAGAAGAGTGGGTATAGGGGAGTTTATTTGAAGGTATAGGCTTCTCTTTTGGGTATTATATACATGACCCAGTCCAGGATAAGCACAGGACCAACAAATGAAATGGCTAAGGGCATGGCAGGCCCATATCTACTCAGCCACTGCTACTGTAGGGCATGACCTGTGTAAGAACGTAGGTTATTAGGTGAGAAGGGTAGAAGCCCCACTCAAATAATTAAAACAATTGTCAGACTGAACCACAAAAGTCACTAAATTAACTTGTGTGTAACCCTATTATAGCTTTATACAAAACAGCCAAGCTTAACTTAAAGGCAATGTGTAAAGTATTTATGCAACACACCAAGGGGGTCATTACAACCCCCTGGCGGTACAAGACCGCCAGGGCTGTTATGACAGAAGCACCGCCAACAGGCTGGCGGTGCTTCCCAGGTCATTACGACCGCCGCAATGGCCCCGGCGGTAGTAATCCGCCAGGGCAGCGCCCAGCGGATTACGAGTCCCCCTACCGCCAGCCTTTTCCTGGTGGTTTGAACCGCCAGGAAAAGGCTGGCGGTACGGGGAGTCACGGGGCCCCTGCACTGCCCATGCCACTGGCATGGGCAGTGCAGGTGTCCCCTGACAGGGCCCTGTGCAGCTTTTCACTGTCTGCATAGCAGACAGTGAAAAGTGCGACGGGTGCAACTGCACCCGTCGCACGGCGCAACACCGCCGGTTCCATTTGGACCGCCACAATGGCCCCGGCGGTAGTAATCCGCCAGGGCAGCGCCCAGGGGATTACGAGTCCCCCTACCGCCAGCCTTTTCCTGGCGGTTTGAACCGCCAGGAAAAGGCTGGCGGTACGGGGAGTCACGGGCCCCTGCACTGCCCATGCCACTGGCATGGGCAGTGCAGGTGCCCCCTGACAGGGCCCTGTGCAGCTTTTCACTGTCTGCATAGCAGACAGTGAAAAGCGCGACGGGTGCAACTGCACGCGTCGCACGGCCGCAACACCGCCGGCTCCATTTGGAGCCGGCTCCTGTGTTGCGGCCGAGATTCCCGCTGGGCCTGCGGGGATCTCCAAATGGCCGTGGCGGGGTTGTGGTCGCATTGGCGGCCGCCTGGCGGTCCGATCCCGCCAAGGTCGTAATGAGGGCCCAAGTGTAGTAATGTGCAGACACAACACAAGAAAAGTCCCAAATCAGTTTAGTAAAACAGAGTAAATTTTTTAAATAAATAAAATGACATCAAAATGAAAAAAAGGCAATCATCAGAACCGGAGTTATTGAACTTTAAATGGTAAGGAGAAAATAGCACCAAAAAGCACAAAGAGCCACTCGCGGGTATTTCATTGCACTGGACTGCAGGAAAGGCACAAGTTTAGGCCTACCAAGATGGAGCATGGGCCAGACACAGGAAACAGGTTAGTCCTGCAGAAGTGTTACCTTCTCAAGTCTGGCGCAACGGGTGCCGTTTGGGTTGGTGAGGGCTGCTAGGAAGAGGCTTTCAGAGCAAATAGCAGGTCAAGTGTTGTGAATGGTCAATGCTGTAGCGTGGAGAGCTGGTCATTGCTGGAGATTCTCATTGATTGATTGTTGCGGAAGGTCACTGTTACTGCAAAGTGCAGTTAGAGCATTGCCGGTCATTGCAGATGGTCACTGTCGGCGCAAGAGTCAGGTCCAGCTGGAGTTCACATTGACAGTTTCTGCAGGCAGTTTTTAGCATGCAGAGGTCAGTTCATCAATCAATCAATCATCTTGTATTCATAAAGTGTGTCTAATCATCGGAGAGGTTGAAATGCCAAGACTTGACTCCCTTTCTGAATTCCTGTAGGGAGGGTGCTTTATGGAGGTGGAGTAGAAGGGGAAGTCGTTCCAGGACGTGGCAGTGAGGTAGGAGAAAGAACATCCTCCACTGTCGCTGTGGTGGATATGGGGAGAGTGCACAAGAGAAGAGGAGTGCAGGTGTTTGGAGGGTGGTGGAAGTGCAGGCACTGGATGATGTATGCTGGTCCTATGTCATGGAGGGCCTTGTAGGCATGTTTAAGCATCTTGAAGTAACATCTTTTAGAGATGGAGAGACAGTGGAGGTTCCAGAGGTGAGGGGTGATGTGGGTCCGTTTGGGGAGGTCAAGAATAAAGCCAGCATCTGCGTTCTGAACAGTCCGGAGTCTCTTCAGGAGCTGCGTGGTGATTCCTGCATAGAGCATGTTGCTGTAGCCCAGGTGGCTGATAACTAGGGCTTGAGCAACTGTTTTGCTGCTGTTGATGGGGAGCCATTTGAAGATCTTTCGAAGCAGGCAGAGGGTGTGGAAGCAGGTGGAGGAGCTGTGTTGATCTGGCAATTCATGGTGAGTTTGCTATCCAGGGTGAAGCAGAGGTTGGGGGCACGATCTGTCAGTGTGGGTGTGGGTCCGTGTTCGAAAGGATACCAGGTGTCATTCCATGGAGAAGTGTTGTTCCCAGAAAACAGTGCGTTGGTCTTGTCCATGTTGAGCTTCAGGTAGTTGATCTTCATCCAGTCAGTGACACTCGTCATGCAGTTGTTGAAGTTGGATCTTGAGGTGGTGGGGTCTTCTGAGAGTGAGAGGATGAGCTGAGTATCATCTGCATTGGTAATGATATTGAGGCCCTGGGTTCTGACTATTTTGGCTAGGGGAGCCATGTAAGTGTTGAACAGAGTGGGACTGAGGGATGACCCTTGAGGGGATGCTGCAAAGGGTCTGGGGTGAAGGGTGGTAGGTGGATTCTCTGGGTCAGACCTGTGAGGAATGATGCAATCCATTTGGGGACGTCTCCTAGGGTCCTGATGTGTGAGAGCTCTTGATGAATGTGTGGTGGGATATGGTATCAAATGTAGCGGAGAGGTTGAGAAACATCTGAGCTGATTTTCTCCCACAGTCCAGGAGGGTTCTGATGTCATCAGTGGTGGCAATGAGGACGGTCTTGGTGCTGTGGTTTGCATGGAAGCCGGATTGGGAGCTGTCCAGCATGTTATTCTTCTCTAGGTGTTTGGTGAGTTGGCGGTTGATGGCCATCCCGAGGACTTTGGTTGGGGATGGGAGCACGGATATGGGGCAGTCGTTTTTGAGACTGATGGGTCGGCGGGAGTTTCTTGAGAAGTGGTCTGACTTTGGTTTGTTTCCATCTGTTGGGGAAGGTGGTCATGGTGATGGGAGTGTTGAGAATGGCTGTGAGTTCTTAGCAGATTTCCCTGCTCCCAAGGTTAAAGAAGTGTTGGGGGCAGGGGTCGGTGGGGGCTCCAAAGTAAATGGAATTCACAATGGTAGTGATGTCCTCGGTGGTGATCTGCTACCATGTGGTGAATGGGTAGTTGTGAGTGCTGTCTGAAGGTGATAGGAGGCTGTAAAGGTTGGCGGGTTAGGGTTCGAAGTTTCTATAAATAGCTGATATCTTATTGTGGAAGTGGTCCGCCACGGAGTTGCAGAGTTCCTGGGAAGGGGATATTGTGTTTTAAGTGTCTTGCGGGCATGCCCACTCATTGACGATGCTAAAAAGTGTCAAGACCCAACAAATCTGCCTAATTTGTCAACATCCTGAGGGGCATTGTTTTAATCATGTGCGTGTACCACCACTGGGTTACTTCTAACGTCATTGTACTGTCTGCATTTCAGGATAGATATTGCCAATGTTTGATATTTACATAATTTTACCAATGATTGTTCCACTATATAGTTGTTTTCACCAATGCTTGTTAAACACATGTGACTGTGTCAAGTCCTCGTGCTCCTAAATGTGGCAGGTTCACTTGTTTATTGGTTGCCAGGCAACCACCATGCCCCAAGGTCTCCAAGGAGCAGCTGCCTCTTGTTTCCAAAGACATGAGTCACGCCGGCTATAAATATTCTTGCTGTGCACATGATTCTGCTTGGCTTTCTTCTTGTCTGTCAAGGAAAGCCTGCTGCACTCTGGAATCCCCTCCAGGCCCCACCCACTGTCCTCTTGACTTGGCTGGCAACAAAGAGTCTCAGCAGGGATCTTCCGGAAAGAACACACCTCTGTCAGCTAAGTGGAGCATGCTGTCTGGAATCTGTTTGAGTAGAATTTTATTATGGTTGCTTTGTTTTTTGGTGAAAGCTGAAAACTGAGACTGATTGCACTCAAGCCTTCTTGAGACTTTGAAAGGCCTCTTCTAGGAACACAGACATGATTTATGAGTGGGGCCTTGATGAGGGTTGAATAACATATTTAGCTTGGGGGCCTTGACAACTTTCATTTTGTAACTGAGAACTCTTACAGAACTTCACTATCCACTACTTGTTTATTTTTGTACTAATAGTGATTATGCAATTCAGTGCTCAGACTACTTTATATGTGAGTTTACTTGCTTAGGGTATTGCAAATAATTTTATGTTAATAGTGATTATGCAATTCAGTGATAAGAATACTCTATATGTGAGTTTTCTTGCTTTTGGTATTGTAACTCGTTTTATGTTGTAGTTTTCCAATAGAAAAACTAAGGTGAAAGTGCAAATCCATGAAAGAGACTTCCAGAACTTCCTAATTTGTTTAGAGACATTCAGATTTCGTCGCCTTTTGTATATATTAATCCGGGAGAAGAGAGAGAGGGCCAAGTTGCTGATATTACCAGGTGAATGTGCTGTGATAACCACATTAGACGAATCTAATGAGATCAGTGCATGCTTATTGAATGCTGTTCAATGAAACCAGTGCATGCTTTATTGAATGTTGTGAACAGTCTCTTAATAGCACATAGCTTCCCCACTCTGTAATTCATCACATAAGGGCAACTTCCAGGGGCATCATTGACAGTCCTCCATAACCTGAGGAACCACACCCGGCTGGACCAGTTGAAAAGGAGTGAAGTGTTTCTTTGTCTATTTTTCCAAATCCCCTTCCCTTTTGGGGCACCCGCTGGGGCTCCTGGTGCAATCAGCAGTGCTGAGAGGTGCCCCAAGAGGTCGGGAAACAGTCATTGTCCCTGCAGACAGCCTGGTTTTCAGGTGAGTGGCTGCGCCCCAACATAAAGTTCCTTGCTGCTTTTGGAGCTTGATTCGATGCAGTGTGCCAGGGCGCACTTTTTGTGCCTCCTAGGTAATGGTAGTATATGTTGAGGGCTGATTTGAAGGTGGCCCGATCTGTGGGATCTTGGCTAATGCACCATCTTCTCTCCAGCCTTTTGCAGTTGCACTTCATAGTCCTCATTTCATTTCTGGCTTGTTTGGTGGATCTGCTAGTCCTGGCTGGCTTGGTGGGGGTGGCTCCGTCTGCACTGTTGGTAATCCAGGTGGAGAAGGTTTGGATGGCTTCTTTGAGGTTAGATGTGGAGTCGGGCTGGGTGGTGTTGAGGGTGTCTGTCCGTTGGGTCTTGGATATTTTGCTTCAGTTGTGGTGAGTGGTGTTGGGGGCCTATTAGTAGTGCATGGGAGTCCTGTGATGGTAAAGTGGATGATGGCATGGTCAGTCCAGTTGAATTTGTTGATATAACTGTATTTGACTCTATCGCTGTCCATTAAGATCCGGTTAAGAGTGTATCCAGCTCTGTGTGGGGTTGGTGACTAGTTGCGTGAGTCCGATGTTGCTCATGCCGGTGTCTTTGGGGTTGTTGTGGTGGAAGTTAAGTTAGCTGAGGAACATGTAATGGTGAGCGGGGAAATTAATCTGGGGATTGCCACGCAGAAGCTGGCTCATGATCCTGGAGGTCTTTAGGTGAGGGTGTCTCTGAAGGTCGTTTTGCAGTCAGTGTGGAGTTGGAAGTTGAGGTGTTCCATTATTCATGTGATGTGATCTTCAAAGGTGGAGTAGCAGATGGTTTCTTTTCTCTTAAAGCAAGCAAAACAAAGACAGGAAACAGGAGGTCAGAAGGCAAAAAAGTCAGGGGAGACCACGCCAAGGATGCCAGGTCTAACAAGGATTTTCAATTAGTTGTATTTACTTCAGCTGGACACCGATTGTAGATGCTTTGTAAAATGGTGTTTATTTCTGACATAGTATGCCAGATGCCCAGGCAGTCCACCACCGGTGTCAATATTTGATAAATCCCAGCTTTAAATGCAAAGAAGAGACTTGAGGACACATGTACAAAGATTATTTCCAGTTGCAAATTGGCCGATTCGGAGAATGAGACTGGAAAAATGTTTTTGGATGTACATACCCAAATTGCGATTTGGTAACTTGTTACCAAATTGTAATTTGGGTTTTGCGATTGGTTATAAGGAAGGGGCGGGTTCAGGGAGACCCTTCCTAATAGCAACTCAGAGTGGCATGTAAGAATGTGTTGCAACCAAAGTGCAGTCGCAAAACATTCGCAGGTTACCCCCAATTTAAAATTGGTGGTCGTCCATTTGCAAATGGGAAGGGGTCCACAGGGGGCATCTTCATATTTGTGAATGTGGGTACAAATATTTTTTAAGAGCAGGCAGTGGTCCATGGGACCACTCTTACAAAACGAAAAGAAAACTTTTCATTTCTGTTTTTGTAATGCATCCCGTTTTTCTTTAGAAAAGTGGCCTGTATCACAAATACAATTGCTTTATTGAAAAGCAATCACAGACATGTTGGTCTGCTGTCCTCAGCAGGCCACCTTCCCCGTGCTTTTAATGGTTCCCAATGGGTCACAAATTGTGATCTACCTCATGAATATTATTAAGGTAGGTCAATTGTGACCCACTGGGAATCGCAAACAGTGTAAAACACAGTGTTGTATATAACTGTTTGCAATTTCCTAATAGAGAATTGCAGAAATTCACTATTAGCAAATTGCAAACACAAAGGCCCATATTTATACTTTTTGACGCAAACCAGCGCCAGCGCTGGTTTGCGTAAAAAAATATACCACTGGCTAACCCCATTCCTACGCGCCAGCTGGGCGCCTTATTTAAGGATTGACGTTAGCCGGCGCTGCGGGCTGGTCAGAGTAAAAAAAAAATGGCTCAAACCGGCGTAGGGGAAAATGGGGGTTGTGCGTCAAAAAATGGTGCAAGTCAGGTTTGAGTAAAAAATCATGCCTCAAACTGGACTTGCGCCATTTTTTGACTCACAACCCCCATTGAAATGACTCCTGTCTTAGCAAAGACAGGAGTCATGTCCCCTTGCCCAATGGCCGTGCCCAAGGGACTTCTGTCCCCTGGGCATGGTCATTGGGCACAGTGGCATGTAGGGGGGCCCAAATTAGGCCTAGTATGCCACTTTCAAAAAATAAAATAAAAATAGTTACCTCAACTTACCTGTACTTACCTGAGATGGGTCCCCCCATCCATGGGTGTCCTCCTGGGGTGGGCGAGCGTGTGTCCCTGGGGGCAGGGAAGGGCACTTCTGGACTCCTTCCATGGTCAGAGACCATGGAAGTGAGCCCACAGGTCCCTTAATGCCTGCCCTCACTCAGGCGTTAAAAAATGGCGCACATCAGGCTATGTGCCGTTTTTTAAGGCCCGCCCCCTCCTGTGCGTCAAAATGAAGCAGGAGTATAAATAAGGTGCACAGGCCTTAAAGTCATTTTTTGGGCGGGAATGCCTACCCTGCATGTCATTAACGCAAGGCAGTTTCCCGCATCCAAAAAATGACGCACACAGAGGAATTTTGGCGTCCGCGGGCTCAGGCGCCAAAGTTTAAATATGGTGCACGGTTTGCACAGAATGTGCGTCCAAATTTTGGATGCACATTCAGCGCAAACAGAGTATAAATATGCCCCAAAGTTTCGTACACGTGGCCCTAAAAGATTAACTTTTTAACATTTTTATGAATCATCCTCTTCTTACCCATTTTCCCCAGCATATCTAATGTAGGCTTGGTCATGAGATGGGACCAGATGACATTTTGGATTGTTCAACATAAAGCAATGATTTTTCAGACAATCACATACTACCTTCTTTGCTTCCAGGAACTGTGGTGTTGATCATGCACAAAGGAGACAATCATCAAGCCAAGGACAACGTTTCCATCCTTGGCAATCCAAAGATGCTGCAAAATGTACCACTACCTTTATAAACAATCATGGAGTGGACTTGAGCCCAAATGAAAGAACCTTGAACTGATAAAGAGTATTCAGGATACAAAATATTAACTATTTTGGATGCTTGATGCCCACCAACACATTAAAGAATGCATCATAAATATCCAGGTCTTTCATATAATCTCTTCAGAATCATCATTTTAACTCATCTTTGATCTCTGGGATTAGGAACACTATTGACTAGAAACCTTCCCTCTGACCTGTTTGAATACTACTGCAATTTCTTCATTCGCATCCACAACTTTTATCTCTCTGACAGTGTTTTCCTCTTCTCTCTTTCGAGAGGTTATGATGTTGGCCTGACTCCGAACGTGTAAGAAGGTTCAAGATCTCAATCCAGTATTCTGTTATAAATCGCTTAAGTACCCTGGCATCTGAAGGTGATCCCTCCTAGGATTAAAAGAAGTTCTCAATTCACATTTCCATAATGTAGGCATAGCCAGGACATTTATTGTCTATTTTGAGAGCTCTACTAATGTTGTTCTGCTACTTGTCTCCATTACTTTTGGATATGAATATATTTACTTAGTGAGATTGTTTCTTTGCTGTCTGGAGAAAGGAAGATTTTTTAACTTGTTTATAGCTTATATAACGCTCTTGCGTTATTGAGAAATCCCGTATTGGGTTATAACATGGGGATTAGGTACGTTTTTTTGGTCCTGACGAATCGCACCGATCTTAACAGACATTTTTTGCAAGAAACATGTTGACCCCAATGATAGAAGTATAGTTAGTTCTGTACTCTAACTCTTCACGTTCCCCTAATTCAGGGACTGACAGTTTTTTTGTTTCTGAGGGTGGACTAGACATTACTTCTAATCCTTAACCAAACTCTGCTTTTAATCATGACAGGGGTCTGGGTTGATTAAATACGATATTTCCAGACCTCTAGCCATTTTTATTTTCACGTACCCATATACCAATCCCACATACTAGCACTCAGCTACCGGCATTCTTTACACTCAAAAGATCTCCGGCAAAAGAGCCCCCACGAGGGGCCCGTCAGGCATTGCAGTGCCGGCCTAACGAGGAGCAAAAGCCCGATGATGAAGCATGTCACCATTTGGTGAGTGAGGGCTCTTGTTCTAATAAGAGCAGACTCATAGACTCTATTACTTACTGTTTACATTTGTACTAGTCTATTGGCTGGAACTGTGTACTTTTGGTTTTTTGGAGTTAGAGAATATAACCTTGCCATGAATCTAAGTATCATAATGCTGTCCAGATATTTCCATTCCATTCTCTTTTGATTACCTCCACACAGTGAAGGCAGAGGGGCATGTTTTAGAGAAATTGGGAAATTGCCTCAATATAGAATTGAGGAGGACTATAATACATTTTTCTCTAAAAACCTCATATTGAGTTTTGCAAACAAAAGTTGTTCATTCAACATTTTCTAGCCCATATATTTGCCTCTTTGGTCTTCTGGACCTGCACCACCCTCCTACTCTCCAGAACCAGAGGAAATGTCAGACATAACCACAGGAGTCTTTGTAACAAAGTTGTATTAAATTACCCCAAATGAGTGTTTTCAATCTGTCCTCCTACCAATTCATTTTCCTTGGAGGAGGAACGCAAGGATTTTGAAAATGCTCTCTTATGTCATTTTCCAGTGCTTGCCTATCATAATTAGCACTTCAAAAACAGTAGCCTCTGAACTTAGTGCTACCCGAAAGGCTTGCTTCTAGTTTGCCACAACAATGCTCCAAAGTGTTGTTGAGTATCTCATTTGTACTTCTTATTTGCCTTGAATCCCACTTTGCTCAGACTCGGGCGAAATGAAAGCATGTGCATGTGCTCTCAGACAGACCTGGGCAATTCCAGAAAGCCCTGTCCCTGCTTCCAATCAATTCCACTTTGTCCATCAGAATATATGTACTCCTTCAAGCCCGGCAGGAAAGAGGAGTGGGAAATATAATCTCAATTACAATGAATGTTGTAGATCTAAGCCTGTCAGGGATCTGTAGCAGAATCAAATATGATTCCCAGAGGAATGGAAAGCTAATAGGATGAGGGATGTCAGCCTTTATGACACCCACTATGAATGGTTGGGACCACTGTGCAGTAGTTTCCTGTTTTCTTCCAGTGTCGAGAGGTCAACCACTTCAAAAGTAAAGAAGTGGATGAGGACACAGAAAATAGGGGTAATACAGGCTCCCCGAAGCCATCTAATTAATCTTAGTGCTAAAGGCTAAATAGCCACACCGATGTGGGTCTCTCTTGCAACAGGTAAGGAAGCTAAGTATATATGCCATCCAGAAATATTTAATTTGCCACTTTACATTAGCTTTCCTAAAAAAAAAGCTAGACAGAATTTTCTGGTTTCTGCCTAGCTTTTTTCTGGTTTCTTTGTTTCCTATGCAAACATATTCAGTTCACTAGCAAATTTCCTGCAATCTTTAGTTTCTTTTATCTAGAATGAAGAACAGCCCACATCAGCTACAAAGAAACACAAACTGTCCTGCCTTTTGGAGGAGAAACTTAACCTTAACAGAGAATGATGACTGACACGAAAAAATCAATTGAATCAAGCAGGGAGAGAATCAAAGATGGAATAGGGGCTGAAGAAGAGTGAGGTGTCAGGAGAGGTACAAGAAATGGTGTGAGAAAGTGGTTTATTATTTGTGGTGGATTGGTGTCTACTAAAGCAAGAAAGTCATTATCCTCCTATGTCCAGCAAAGTTTTCATTAAGTTAAACCTGGCCGCAACCCCTGATAGCTATGCCACAGAGCAGACAGGATTAATTTAACAAAAATCTGTAAAGCATTAGAAGTAATGAAATAGTTAAAAAGGCAAAAACACATTACAAAAAAATCCCTCTCCAATTTATAAAAAGAGAGAGAAATGAATAGACAAAATGACATAAAAACTACAAAAATATAATGAACAGAAGCAGAGATGTAAATTTTAAAACATTAAGTGCAGCACCACTTTTATTGCACCCCTTAGTGCCCCCCCAACACCACCATGTGCGTGCCATATTTAAAATACGGCGCACCATGGCGGTAGTCATGGGTACTAGCATAATCATTTTTTCCCCAAGTTTGGCGCTTTGCAGGATTAACATCTAAAATGTTGCCACTAATCCTGCAAAGCACCCAGAGGCCCATTGAGTGTGTGTCATTATATGCAGACAACATGCTCCTCTAACAAGAGACCCAGCAAAGGCATGGCGATTGCTTATTGTTGAATTTGGATGAGCATAGCGATATGCCAGGATTGAAGATTAATGCAGTTAGATCAACAGTTCCACTAGGACAGGGACAGACAAGAATGAGAATAGATCGCCCAGACCTTGCCTACAGTGAAATGTGAAATAGTCATCTATTAAGGGGGGGCAGATAGTGAGCACAGAAAATGAAAAGTGCATGTATGGCAGGGTTAGACTATTAAATGCACTACCAAATAAGAAAAAAGTCCAGTCCACTGTATGTGGCTGGAAGGGTGGTTTTAGCAAAAATGGTCATGTTACTACAATGTGTATACCTATTTCAGAGTAGTGTGTCCATGCTGTGTTTCCTACTTCAACTGTTTTACAAGATACTGACAGCATGGATTTGGGGATGGAGAGTTAAAAGCAGGTCAATGTAATTGAATATAGTAAAGTAAACAAATGTAGAGAGTGGACTTCAACTCCTGGATGTGAAACAATACCAACGGGCTGCACAGCTAAGCTCTGTGGCAGGACGGCTCATAAAGTACAGAAACTTAGCGAGGCATCTGTTAGTGGAATTCTGAATATTATTGATTTGAAAGAAGAGAATGGTACTCTTCCCACATCCCTGTCGACAATGGATTGCCAAGGGTAGTATGGGATGCTGTTCATGCACAAAACAGGATCATTGATCTCAAAACAGAAATGTCACATTTCAGACAGGCTTCTAGGAGCTTGGCCATTGCATTTAGAGATATAGAGAATAGTTTTCACCAGCACCATGTGTAATGAGGTGAGAACCACCACCTCAGGGTCGAAGAGGAAGTGCGAAGAACCAGGAGCCTCATTTATTACACCTCAGGGTTGTATTACTGAATATTAACACCAACAACATTGTGGTACAAGAACATCAAGGACAAAATACCGAGGGACAAAATATTGAAAGGTGAGACATCACATTTTCCCTCAAAATAATCAGTTATGAAGTGAGTCATCAATGTAAACAGTCAATGTTAAAATAACAGAGATAAATGACATAAATACGTTTTAAGGATAGTAAAATATGAGACCTCCAGAAACATTATGATACATTTCTTTCATTACCCATACGCATCATCGTTTAATAGCTTGGATGCTTATGTGACCTGGAAGTCTTCCACTGACTGACATCAACTTCGCCATCTTCATCCCAGGAGTATTGGGAAGGAACAGGTTTATTTTTATCATTAAGACTTTTTGGTGGGTCAACTGATTCAGATTTTAACTTTTTTGGTGGCCCGACGGAATCAGATCTTACTCTTACAACACTCTTTAAATTCAATATTTTTGCCATCGTCTGTTTAATGGCATTTTTTAAAAGTTTTACAACCTGATGATCTCGAGTGAGCCTGGACCATAGTACACAGCCGACTGACTGGTGCTTGGATTTTCAGGCAGTGACTAATGTTAACTATACAATTTCTTACATTTTGCTTTTAATCTGTATTTTCTCTTTTCTTGTATCTCAAGTTCTTTTGTATGCCATTCACTCAGACCACTGCACATCAACCCTTTACTCCATGGCATCCAGCTAAGACAGAGCAAATTACTGGGAGTATAACGTTCAAAAAGTGGCTTCTTGTGGAGATACGAGGAGGCATGCAATAAACTGTGATTCCTTCATGGCTGTCCTCCAGTCTAGGAGGTTGACTCTGGGCAGTTAGATACTCTTTTTTTATAGTTTTGTTCAACCTGTCAACAGCACTATTGGTTTCTGGATGATGAATGGAATTTTTCTTATGTGTTATGCCACAATTCTTCATGAAAAGTTTGCGTTCACTCGAGTTACATTGGGTAAAACTATCAGATTGAATGGAGTTGATGTAACTCTCTTTCATGATGACCTCTTGTAGATGGTCATTGATACTAGAAGATGAAATATCAAGTACACAAGTAACTTCTACCCACCTGGCATACAGATTAAGTAACACAATGAGATATGGCGTATGATGCAGGTCGTTCATGGCAGCTTTATCCAAAGAATGAACCAGCAGTTTCTTCACACTTGAGGTATGAGTCTTGAGACAAGAACATTATCACTGTCACTGCACTCATCATAATTGCACACACAGCACTCCACCTGATTGTCCATACATGGCGACCAGAAACTGGAACGCCATCTTTCCTTTGTTCTGACAATGCCCATGTGTCCCTCATGAAATAAGGATATCTTTTTGCTCCTAAGGATGAAAGGGTGTACGAGTCTGGTGACTCTTAACAAAATGCCATTGTCATCCACAAGCTGATCTTTTTCGAAAAACCAGCACTGATGGTTTGTTGACCACCCACATTAGAGGAAATGACAGTCATGTTCAAAACACTGATGTTTGCATTCAGATTTGCATCCTCAAAAATTACTTGAACAGTTCACTTAGGTAAAAAATCGATCTGAAATGCCACTTACATTAACAAGTTATCAGAGTGGTACATCTCATTTTAAAATGTCTTCCCAAAATTATGCTATGTGGAGTAATGGGCCATTTACAACAAAGAACCTATTTAGTATCCTGTCTTCTGGCCTCCTTAATGTAAAAAGAGGCCTGCAGTGCTGATATGTTTATTGGACAGAAGAGAAGCCCTCAGGGAACATCTATGACCTGCAAGAATGTCCTGCAAACACATGTTTTACAAGCCCAACCCTCATCCATCGAATCTCAGATTGATTTGACTGAAATAGACGGCCAAAGAAGTTTTCCAAAACTGTGAATTAATTCATCAACCTCTCACCTACTGTTACTAGTCGAGAACCAGAAAATAAATGTGAAGAATGCAATCACCATTTTGTCTCCTATCAAAGATTCCCTCTTCTCTCTTGCCAAATCTACTGTACATGTCACCTCCAAATAATTAGCACGGTTTCAATGTCATATCTTAGTGCAGCTGATGTAGAACTTTCCTACCCTGCTAAAGACGTGTTCCAGCTTGTTTCAATACTGTATAAGCTTGATAAATCTATCCATTTTCCAAAAGGGTGTTTCCTGACTTAAAAACTGGGTTTAGTCACTTAGGTTCTACAAACAAAATCTAGCTGGTTTCCAGTAGATCACAATTACTTTTGTTTTGCCTCGGGCTTATACGTTTATGCCTAAATTCGGGAAAATTGTATAAATGAAATCAGCGCCCCCCACCGCCAGCAGCAGCAGCTGCAAATTGAACAATAATAATGATAATAAACAATGTTTATTATCGTTTTTTTTATTTTTCAAGAGGTGGGGCCATGGGTTATGACAGGGATGTCATATGACAGGGATGAAGGGGAGTGGTTTGTACTCCCCTCAGTGCGCATGTGTGTTTGGCCAAACACACATGCGTACTGAGCTCTCTCCAACCCAGCACTGTGTTGGAGAAGCAGGCATGGGTTTCCAGTCCACTGTAAAGTAATGCACTGAGAAATAGCAACAATTGATCTGCATTTGTTTTTGAGTGCTCTTGTGAATTATTTTCACTTCTGTAAGAAAATAGTGATACATTAGAATATTGATTCAAATAGAAATGAGATTGAGATTAAAAAAGGATGGTGTTGGATATGTGATAAGAGAGTGACATTGCAGTCTCAGCAGTTGTGAGAATGTGATTCTGTGATTAAGATATTCTGTGTTACTGATCTATCCTCT
The DNA here is from genome assembly GCF_031143425.1 of Pleurodeles waltl. Lineage (NCBI taxonomy): Eukaryota > Metazoa > Chordata > Amphibia > Caudata > Salamandridae > Pleurodeles > Pleurodeles waltl. The sequence continues at coordinate 999,609,381 of NC_090450.1, read as the reverse complement.
AAGTTGTGCATCTACTATTAGATTCATGATTTGGGGCTTGATTTAGAGTTTGATGGGTGGGGTTACTCAGTCACAAATATAACAGATATCCTGCCTGACGTACTACAATTCCATTATATCCTATGGAAATCTTAATATAGTAGAAGGGGTATCTGTCGTTTGTGATGGAGTAACCCGTCGGTCAAACTCTAAATCAAGCCCTTAATGTTTTTCATCAATAGGCGGACCTTGGTTTATCTTACTGTAGTGTAAATTGTTGCTTAGTTGTTTTATCATTTCTGCATCATATTTTTCACATCCGGGCACTAGCGCATTGTTGGATGCCTTGCTCAGCTCACAGCTGTGCGTCCTTGTCGCCTGGATTGTTCTAGTGTCTCTGCACTGATAGTCCTCGGGAAGGGTGTTCTGCGAGCGATTTAAAGTAACAGACACAAAGGGTGATGGTGGGACTGCAGCTTGTAGCATGGAGGGATTGATGTGAAACCTGGGGTTTGTTTTTGATCCTATATGAACACCAAGGGTTCAAGGTGTAGGCAAACCTTATGATCAACTCTTCCAGAGATGGTGGTCTCTCTGTAGGTTGATATCGACGGTTCCCACCCAAAGATGAAGTAGATACTTCTCCTGTGATGTCAGTTCTTGATTGATTCATTTACAAATTAGGCAGAATGTGCTCACAATGCATCCTCTCTCTCAGTTGCTATTCCGTTCATTGACCCTTTAATATTATTTTTGTCCATGATTTTTTTTTTTTTAGTGGTATTTGGAAGTTTTACTGGTTTCTACTTTTGAATAGTTGCCTGCTCCTTTTTTCTTCCCCAGTGTTGGGGGAAGTTTTTTTTTTTGCTAATCACACCAATATAAATGTCATTTTCCTTTAAGGGCTACACGATTGCCAAGGAGAGTTTTTTACCCTTTGTGTTTTTCCTCCTAACTAGGACCTTCCTAATAGACTCCTTTTATACGTGTTATTCGGTGGAAAGCAATCAAGAAGGCGGTCAATAGACCTTCTCAGATTCTGGTCCTTTAGGCTGACCCAGGTAAGAAAAAATATGAGTCTTTTATTTTAATTTTTATATTCTCGAAACTGCCTTCTGGTTAATATTTATATTTGAAATCAATGGAATAAACTTCAACATACAATTTTGGTGTCTTATTACTATTGAGATGTACTTTAATGTTACTCATCGTTCTCTATAGTTCCAACTTTAACATTGTGTTTTTTGAGTATGCATATATACAAATATCTGTGCTTTATTTTCATAGAACTGTCTTCATGTTTCTGATAACATTCACGGCAACTGAGAAAATTGGACCTGATTTGGTGAGATATTGTCCACCACAGGTTTAGCATATGGCCAGAAATTCAGCCTATAGATTTAGCAATTCTTTAACTAATCAGAGGTCTTTCCATTACCACCCAGCTCTTGATCAGCCACCCAGGGCTTACTTGCAAAGCAGAGTGGTATTTTCACAATGTGCACTGCATGCCCCATGGCTCATTGATGACTGGCACATGTCTTGAACTGGGCACTACAGTGCTGTGCCTTACAGACCGACGAGGCACTAATAGTGCTGTTTGAGACATATGTTTTTCTTTCAATTCTTATTAATTGTTATTATTATTTTTTTCTTTTCAGCATTTATTGACCCATGTGTTGGCTTTAGAGAGCCATCATCTGAAGGGAGGAGCAGATTCGTAACATAAAAGGATGATGGACGGAGTGCTGACAATGCTAACACTCACCCCCAGTCACAGATCTGGGTTTAATCCATCGTTCTTCTGCTCACCATGCCACCCCAGTTTGGACCCAGCCATATGCAAATCAGTCTTGACCCTGTTCCTCATGGGAACAGTCCAGCCCGAACTGCCAGGCCAGGTCCTACCTGGACCGGAAACAAGCATCCTGGGACCGGTTTCAGGGTATCACCCTTCTTCAGCCAGGCTAGCTTGATTCCAGTGGCACAGTGAGCAAGGGACCCACGTCTGGGCATACGCTTCCCACTTAGGGCAACATTAGTAACACAAAAGGATGATGGACGGAGTGCTGACAAAGCTAACACTCACCCCCAGTCACAGATCAGGAGGAACAGATTGAGCAAAAAATTGTCAGTGGGAGCTACTCACTAGTAATTTAGACCATGGGAACACCCTCTATGTTGGGATCACCATGCAACTCACTAGAAGACTACAAACCATCCCGAACTTGGAAGCCAGACTAATCCTCAACCTCCCACACAAAACTCATATCACACTACATATCAGGGAAATATAATGACTTCTGACACACAAACATGCTTAATTCATACTACTCAAACATACATTCATGGCACTACACAGCTCAGGCCCCTCACACCTTAACTCTTACATCGATTTCCAATGACGATGCAGACACCTCTGCTCCACAGGATTCCTACTCGCACATATCCCACCCACACACAGTACCAGACCAGGTGGATGGACGTTCTCTTACATTGCTCCTAAAGTATTCAATGGCTTCACTCTCCACATCAAAGCCTCCTCCTCTCTTCTTTAATTCCACAAGAAGCTGAAGACCTGGCTTTTCAATTAACTATAGACAGGGCTAGGAACACACACCTGCTAAGCACCACAATACCCTTGCAGGTGATAGTGTGCTTTACAAATAGACATAATGAGCCTTATTACGACCTTGATGGAGGGGTTTCCTCCATCACAAATGTGGCAGATATCCAGTGCCGTTTTATGATCCCATTATATTCAGTGGAGATCATAATACGGTGGACGGGATATCCGCCACATTAGTGATGGAGGAAACCCTTCCATTAAACTCATAATAAGACCTATAATAACTCTCCAAAGTGACAGATAAAAAGTGCATGCTTTGTGGTTGGTGGATCCCAGTCCCATGGCTGAGTTAAAAACCCAACACACTGTTTTTGTAAACAAGGCGAGAGCAACTCAACCTCACAGTTTTGTCATGGAAAGAATGTATCTCCCTCACAATGATTCTGTGGGAGCTATTACCTTAATCTGATAAAAAGGGGTAGGCTATTTATTGCACACCATAATCACTGCAATGAAGCTTCTCACTTCAAAGTAGTCAAATATAGAGAAAGAGAGAGCCCATTGTACATTCACAGTTCAGAGTTATTAGAGATGCTATCACAATTTAGGAGTGGATGAAATTCTCTCTTTTTAATCTGAAGCCTTCCACAACCAAGCTTCTCTGTACACCATGAAGGTACTCCTGCTACCCCGAACAACTTGCTACCTCCACATAATTCACAGGTTGAAATATTTGTACTTAATTAGTGAGTCACTCCTCATTCAAGCTTCACCCCCTGCAGCTCTCACTGCATAGAACACCTCATTCCTGAGCATGTGAGAGGCACCAAATGCCCAACTATTCCTCCCTTCATGAAGCTCCTATATTACATAAAGTGACTCTACTTTCCTGAAACCTCTCTTGTACCTCCTTTCCCTTTTGTGCCATAGCAGGAGTGCTTTCATGGTGTACAGAGATGCTTGGTTATTTAAGGCTTGGTGGGTTAAAATGCAGGTCCTGATTCACAAAGGTAAACTTACATTTTTGTGCAAGTTTATGATTTTTTTGCAATTCACTAATACCCTACTAGACATCCAGTTGTCAGAACATCACACAGGTTACTAGTACTCTGCAAAAATAAGCTGTAGCCAAGTAAACATATAGGTTACTGCTATTCTGCAGCACAAGCAGTAGCCAGGTTGTCATTACCACCAAAAATGCACAGGTCAGAATAAACATATCCTCAGATATGCTAAGACACCATCATGAATACACATAGCATGAAAACATTCCCCTCTGCATATATCATGGTTCCTGAGAGAATATATGCCTCCTCCAACAAAGTAAGCACCACCTATATACCTACACCAGGGCACACTGAGAATAATACAGAAATGAGGACAGTACACCATGCAGTGAAAATGCAGTATTGGTCAGAATCATTACCAATCCCCTTTTCACACAAAGGTGACAGCGCCTCGGCGCATCGGTCACCAGGTATCCGGGAGGCACAGTCCCACCACGCGAGGCACTGAGCCTCCAGTGTACACTCTTTATGTGGGCGGATGAAACCCCCCCAAGTACAGGAGCTCCTGTGCTCCTAACTAGATAAAGATGGTCACCTGAATAATCCTAGCAGGAACGGGGACCTCCGTCAAGGATCGCCTCTCCAGCCTGCTGCATGTATCCTCCCAGAAAAGGAGAAGGCCAAGAGGGTCTCACTCTCATCGATCAAATCTCCTGCCCCCTACCGGCCACCGGTACTATTGCTGCGGTCGGGGGGAGAAGGTCACCTGTACTCCGCCTGCGGTAGGGGAGAGAAGGCCAGAAAGGTAGCTCACCTCTCTGGGGAACTGAGGAGGCCTCCCGCAGCCTGTTCTCCTTTGTAGATGGTGAGAGAGCCCTCCAATGCCTGCTGGTCGAATGCCTTGCTCCTCGGGGCTTCCCCGTTGGGCCGGCTCCTCCGATCTCCTTGCCCAGGTCGTGGTGGTGACAGCCCCAAAAGTGAATAACTGCTGATGCTCCTGGGGCACCAAGAGGAGCAGACGGTGTCCACACTTTGCACAAGACTGCCAACGGGCTCCTCCTCACTCCTATCAAAGGTGTGGGGTACACCTCAGCTCTGAGCAGGTCAGGCACTCTCCCCTCGCGCCAGCCCATACCAAGTGTTCATCACGTGCAGTTTTAAACTTAAGCAATTAAAGCCCCCTTCAAACTCTGACTGGAAAACACTAAGCACTCTCCCCTCTCACTGAAATGACAGACCCCAAAGTGCTCCCCATGCGCTGGGATCATAAAAGTGCTCTTCATGTGCTCAGCAAGGGACAGGGGGGCATTCCACTGGTGCCCATTGTAGAGGCTGGCCCTCTATGTAGTGTGCAAAGCTAGGCACACTGTGTAGGGAGTCTAATCAACCACAAATTGGTTTACAGAGGTAAACACTAGGTGCCAGATGTATCAAGCTTTTTTGCATTCGCAAATGGTGCGAATTGCAAAAATCGTACGTTTGCAAATGCAAAAATGGTCCCTGCGATGTATGAAAGGCATTCACAGTGGGAAAATCCGGAATCGCAAAAATTCACAATATGACATGGTTTTGCGTGGCGACATCAGTTTATCGCAAATAGCGACATGAAATACCGAATCGCTATTTGCGAGACGCAAACTGCGACACAGTTTAGTGAATCTCAGATAGCGATTCGGTATTTCACGTTGCTAATTGCTATGTGCTGATTGTGACACGCAAAACCATGTCGCGATGGGATGCATCAAAAAGTCGCAAATTGCGAAAATTCGCAGAATGGCCTTTTGCACATGCAGTTTACCACAAATTGAAATCAGGTGGTAACCAAGTGCAACCTACATAAAGAGGCCCAGAATGCCTGAGCTCTTCCACAATGGCTGCACTCTACGTGATGGCAAGGAGGATGAGGATTTTGGCAGGTTTGAGGAGAGGCAGGAGGAGACAGGAGTGCACATAATCCTTTTTGACCAGACAGAGGAGGAAATCTATGAGAAGTACAGGTTAAGCTCAGCCATGATACTTGACCTGATAGCTGATCTACAACCCATACTGCAGCGCACCACACACAGGAACAATAGTATACCCACCCATGTGCAGGTATTGTGCTCTCTGCACCTATTAGCCTCAGGGAGCTATCAAAGGGGTCATAGCAGCAGCAGGAGTGGTCTCACAGAGCGCCCTCTCACGATTTTTCAATGCATTTCTCAATGCCATGTTGAGCAAAATACAAGAGCACATAAGATTCCCCAACACCCCACAGGAATTACAACAAACAAAAATCTATTTTTATCAGATTGCACAATTTCCTCATGTCATAGGTGCTATTGATGGGACACATGTAGCAATCTGTCCACCATCGGCCACCGAGTATGTTTATCGGAACCGTAAAAACCATCATTCCATGAACATACAGGTGATTAGCAATGCCTCTAACATCAACACCGATCAGGTAGCACACATGACTCCTACATCTTTCGCCACATTGGGATTCATAAAAGACTGCTAGCTGGGGAGTTTGGCGAAGGATACCTACTGGGTTAAGTAATAGATGACTATGTTGCATTGAAGTAATAGTGACATCAGATTCCAACAGTACTCATTTTACCCTCTGTTCATTCCAGGAGACAGTGCCTACGCAGTGCGCTCCTACATATTGACACCCTGCCTGAACCCTGCAACACCTGCAGAGAGGAGGTACAATGCTGCACAGAGGGCAACCTGCAGTGTGGTGGAGCGGACGTTTGGTCTCCTGAAGAGCCGCTTCAGGTGCATCCATAAGAGTGGAGGGGCACTACAGTACAGCCCAGAGACGACATGTAAAGTAGTGGTCACATGTGCAATATTGCACCACATAGCAACAAGAAGGGGCATACCGGTTGAACCAATGGAGACGGACTCTGATGAAGATGGTGATCCCTTACCACCCCATCACCCAGTAGACAGGACCAGTGGAGCAGAGGGCAGGTAAAGACGTGCTGACATCACACGCAACCATTTTTAATGTAAGTAATGACAAAACTACTGCAATTTTATGTCTTTCTGCAGTTAGCAACTTTATGACCTTGACTTCAGGTAAAGTATGTGTCGATAGGACATAGCCATGAAGCATAGGCTACTATGTGCAAATAACAGTGTCACACTATTAGCATCATAGTATAACTGTACATGCTACAGTAGTCCCCTGTAGGCCTTAACATTACTTCCTACGTCCACGCACTCCACTTGAGTGCTCAGTTGCCTCACTGGCACCTCTTGTAGAGGGTGCACTGGCAGTACTGTGTCTGGTACTGTGATGCCTAGGGTCCATCACAGGGGCTGTAAGACTGCTGAGGCTAGAGAACTCCTCACTATCTCCACCACCCAGTTCGCTGTTTGTAGCACTGCGTGCTGTCTGCATTGCATCCAGGACATAGGTTATTTGCACCAAGCCCTGTGCAACGTCCCGACTGCAGTGTGCCATCCCCACCTGTATGCCCACAGCATGTTGTGACATCATGGCAGTTGAGCTAGCAAGCCGATTGACCAATCTGCAGAACTCATCAAACCTTCTCATGAATTGGTGATGGCGCCTACGGTGGCTGAGACGCTCCTGCTGAATCTCAGTGCAGAGGTCCCTAATGGCATTTGTCAAGTCCTTTATATTCTCGGCTGCTGTTTGCTGTCCCTTGTGCAGTGACTCTAAATGCTTGAATGACGCCAACTGCCTGTGCATTGACCTCATGTGTATGCATTGCAGGCGCTGGACTTTCGGCATGGAAGCTTCAAGTCTGCCAAAGATTGATGGGCCCTCTCTTCCCTCTGTGAACTGTCTGCCTGCACCATGACGCCTCCTGAGGGAAGTTGACTGACGCTGGGGCAGGGCTGCTGGGTTCCTGTGGATCTATCCTCTGGGGGTGGTGTGGGGAGTTCATCCGGCATCTCATCTGACTCCAGCTTGTAGTCTGGGAGAGGTAACACCCTCGCCCTGCGTCTGGTTGGTGCAATACTGAGAGACTCACTTGTGTTGGAGTCAGACTGTGGCTGTGTTTCAACATCCCCTACATTTCCACTTTCTGCTACAGCAGGGCCCGGGACATCTGCAGTGACAATGTGCAGCATGTCATTAATGTATATCTCACAATAAGTAGCACAATAGTAAATTTCTACTCTGACATTGTATCACTATGACGTGTGTGTGTGTTGTTTCTCTATGTGGCTTAACATCAAGTTGTTTTAATTGTGGTTTATTGACCTTAGGATTGTGGCCTATCACTCCCATAAGGCATTGTTGTATGTAAGATGTGGCATGGGCTACTTATCATGCTGCATCAGGCTAATAGCTATTTCTATGGGGCATTTGTACATGCACATAAGGGGATATACATCATTACTGCCCTTACCTTTGATGGTGCTGGGTGTCCCTGAGGTGTCAACATCAGTGACACCACTGACGGCTTCCGGAAGCAGTGTGGACTCCACCATGTCTTCCATTGGTGTGGACGGTGTCTGGATGGGTGGTCGTCCTTCTGTACTCCTCGCCTCCCTTAGCCTGCTGGCTACCCTTTCTTCGGCACGGGAACGCAGGTCATACCATCTCTTGCGAATTTCCTCCACAGAGCGCTGAGCAACACCCAGTGCACAGATTTTTGTCTGGATTTCCAACCAGAGTTTCCTTTCCTCACTTTCAGGGACCTGTAGTGACTTCTTCCCAAGGTGTTTGTCATGGTTCCTGACAACCTCCTCAGTGAGCACCTCCAATTCCTGCTCACTGAATTTGAGCTTGCGCTTCCTGTCTCCCTTGTCCTTCACCTTCCCATCAGTGGCCATATTGCAATTTGGTCCTGGCTGGATCACAAGGCTGGCTCTCTGGTGCTGGGCTGTGTCTCCCTGCCTGCTCCTGGGGGTGTGGCTCCTGGAAACAGCATGGGCTGACTCACTTCCTGGTTGTGATGTCATCAGGCTGTTCCGGTTTTCTGTTTTCGCAATTTGCGATTTTCAGATACTGGATCACAAATGATTTGCAATTCGGTATTTGCTAATCTCAAATTGTGTATGTGAATTTTAAGAAATCACAAATACCAACTCTCAATTTTGACACATCCCATTTGGCATTTCTAATATAGCGGTTTCTTAAAATACGCTATTTAAGAAATGCAAACCGGGAGCTTGATACATCTAGCCCTAGATCATCTAAAGCTCTAATTTTTATGGTAGCCTGGTCAAGCAGTTGGGTCAATCTTGGAGAACTGCAAAGCATTTGTTGTACTCACAGTATGAATAACTCGAGACCAATTTATAACAACACTACAGATTTTTATATAATTTTTAAGACCAAGTTTATCAAAATTGGTTAAGTACTTTTGGAGATATGGGTTTTTGAGGATTAAAAAATAGTCTTTTTGTGAGTAATTACGGACCTTAGGAATCAATGTAAATTCACCTTTAAAAATATATATAAAATCACACAGTTGCTTTGCCATGTTCTTCTTTTGTAGGTTGGTTGCGGTCATCGGTGGGCACACTTTGCCAGCTGGAGAAGTTCTGGCAGCTTCTGGTTCCGGCAGGAAGAGTGGTGAAAAGTCACTGGAGCTGGTGCAGAGCCACTGCGGGGAACCACTTGGGAAAAGTCTGTGCAGTTTAGGTTAGAGGTGGTTCCTTGGGGTCCCCTTAGAGTTTTGAGGTCACAAGGGGTGAGGGACCCTTAGGGCACAGCCGGTTCTTTGTTTGAGGTCACAGGGTGACTGGGTGCAGAGTGAATTGGTGAGCCAGGTGCTGTGCGCAAAGATGCCCTTTGGATCTGGAGGTACGGTGCTTCAAGGGTCGCTTGCAGGACAACGAGGGCACTCTGTTGGGAGGTCAGGGTGTTCCTGAAGTCCCTTGACTCAGGCTTTCTCCTAGCCCTTTTTCAGCCCCAGGCAAGCTGGTTTTCTTGGTGCCTGACATCAGCTGACCAGTACCAAGAGCATTAATACGATTAGGCCACTGGAGGGCAGAGTGCCACCACACTTGGCACACTTACAGGGTTTGTCCTCGTGGTTGTTGGCATGTCATTGGGTCTTGCTGTGACTTCCGATTTGAGAGTTAGTGGCTGGGTTGTTGGTTTCTTCTTTGTTGCAGAGTGGTACCTCCACTCTGGAAGAAGTTCTTGAGTTTCCAGCCTTTGCTCCCACCAAAAGTGGAGGTTTGTAAAGGGGTTGACCATCTGCTGCTAGCAGCAGGCCTGGGGGTTGAGTTTCAAAGGCAGTCAGCCCTTGGATATTTGTCCCCAGGGCAGTGCACATTCCTGAGGGAGGGGATGTTAGCACATCCACCCAGGAAGGGTATTGTTCTGCAAGCCAGAGAGACAGGCCTCTCCCCCAAGGTTTGCAAATTGAGTGTCTGGAGATGGCAGGCTGGATAGAACCAGTCAGGAACCATGCCAGGGTTTGTTAGCTTGTTCAGGGGGCACCTCCAAGGTAACCCCTGGGTACATTTAGGGGTAAATCCAATACTGGTACCAGTTTGGATTTATCATTCTGAATTGTTTGGTACCAAACAATCCTGGGTTCACAGTGACCATCATGTAGCTGGGAAACTCATGTTGACCAGTGTCCAGCATATGTATTACAATGGCTGCTCTGTTCACTCACTATGTCCCAGGTTTGGCAAGGACACAGTGGGGGCATATTGCTTATACAGCTATGCCCTCACATATAATATGGTGCGCCCTGCTTTAGGGCTGTAAGGCCTGGCAGATGGGCGCCTCACCCATAGTAAATGCAGTGTATGGTGGACAGGGCACACAGGCAGTGTGCCATGTCAGGTTTTTGCTTTAGGTTTGCACCAGGACACTCAGACTGCAATTGCAGTGCTGGGTGCATCTGGATGCATGGCCCTAGAGGGTGGCACAATCAGTGCTGCTGCCCTCAGGGGCCTACCCATAGTACCCCATGACATGGGTACCTAAGTACCCATTTACTAAGGGCTTATAGTGGTAGATAACGGTATATTCAATTGTGCCAATGCATCACAACAGCTTTAGGGAAAGAACTCTGGCCCAGGGAACCTGGTTAGCAGGGGCCCTGGACACTACAATTTCTAGGCTACATCCTACATCAGGCAGAAAGTTGGTGCTAATCATGTGGAAAAAGAAGCCTTTTCTCACACCCATCCAAGGAGAATAGCAACAAAGTCACAGAAATGCAGGATAGAAAGGGGTGCACACCACCCAGCCCCTGGAGACAACAATGGGGGCACAGGGCTGCAGGGTCAAAGCAAGCAGGTCAGCACAAGGGTTCAAAGGCAGTAGCAGTCCCTCTCCATGACCTAGCTGGTCACAGGTCAGCACAACAGCAGAGTAGTCCCAAGGCAGTTCCTGGTGAGTCCTTCCAGCAGCATCCAGTTCATAAGTCCATTAGTGTCTAAAGACATCAGTAGCATGTAAGCAAGCCTTTTGTGTGAGGCCAGGGCACAACCTTTACAAACTCAGGTGTGCCCCACCTCTACCTCTACCAGCCTAGGAAGGCCATTCAGTATGCAGATGCACCTTTGTGACACCTCCACCCTCCCTCTTTACAGGCTGTCTGAAAAGTATGCACAAAGCCCTGCTGTCACTCTGTCCCAGACGTGGATTGGAGTCAAGCTGCAAAACACCAGAGTCATAAGCACAGAGAAATGCCCACTTTCTAAAAGTGGCATTTCTATAATGGTAATAAAAAATCCACCTACTCCAGTAACAGCATTTTTCACTACCATTTCATACCATACCATTAGGGCATTTCCAATGCAATCCTATGAGAGAGGCTGCAGTCACAGTAGTGAGGAACCAAATAGGTGGTTTGTCACTACTAGGACATGTAGTACATAAAGACATTTGTGCTACCTTTTACATACACAGCACCCTGCCCATAGGGCAAGCTAGGGCCTACCTTAGGGGTGACTTATATGTAGGAAAAGTGGCGTTCCAGGCCTGGCAAGTAAATTTAGATGCTAGGTCCCTGTGGCAGTAAACTGCGTAAGCAGGCCCTGCAGTAGCAGGCCTGAGATAGGTTTGAAAGGCTACTTGAGTGGGTGGCGCAAGCTGCGCTGCAGGCCCACCAGTAGCATTGAATTTACAGGCACTGGGTATAGGGATACCAATGTACAAGGGACTTACAGGTAAACTAAATGTGCTAATTAGGTGTAAGCCAATCATACCAAGTTTAGAAGGGAGAGCACATGCAATTTAGCACTGATCAGCAGTGGTAAAGTGCCCAGAGTCCTAAAGCCAACAAAAAGAGGTCAGAAAAATAGGAGGAGGAAGACAAAAAGTTTGGGATTGACCCTGAAAAAAGGGCCATGTCCAACAGTAGTGTATTATTTGATCCACTGCACATTGTTCACTTTTTTGACAGGAACCTTAGAAATTAAGGGGCATATTTATACTCCGTTTGCGCCGAATTTGCGTCGTTTTTTTCGCCGCAAATTCGACGCAAAACTAACTCCATATTTATACTTTGGCGTTAGACGCGTCTAGCGCCAAAGTTCATGGAGTTAGCGTCATTTTTTTTGCGTGAACACCTTCCTTGCATTAATGATATGCAAGGTAGGCGTTCCCGTCTTAAAAAATGACTCCGATGCATATGCGTCGTATTTACACTCCCGGGCAAAAATGACGCCCGGGAGTGGGCGGGTCTAAAAAACCCGCATTAGCGCCGGATTTTAGCGCCTGGGTCAGGGCAGGCGTTAAGGGACCTGTGGGCTCAGAATGAGCCCAGAGGTGCCCTCCCCTGCCCCCAGGGACACCCCCTGCCACCCTTGCCCACCCCAGGAGGACACCCACGGATGGAGGGACCCACCCCAGGGACATTAAGGTAAGTCCAGGTAAGTATTTTTTTTTAAAAAAAATTGTGGCATAGGGGGGCCTGATTTGTGCCCCCCTACATGCCACTATGCCCAATGACCATGCCCAGGGGACAGAAGTCCCCTGGGCATGGCCATTGGGCAAGGGGGCATGACTCCTGTCTTTGCTAAGACAGGAGTCATTTCAATGGGGGATGGGCGTCGTAAAATAATGGCGCAAATCGGCTTGTGGCGATTTTTTTGCCTCAGCCTGACTTGCACCATTTGTGGACGCCCATACGCCATTTTCCCCCTACGCCGGCGCTGCCTGGTGTACGTCGTTTTTTTTAACGCACACCAGACAGCGCCGGCGGCTAACGTCGGCTAACGTCATTGAATAAATACGGCACCCGCATGGCGCTTCAGAATGGCGTTAGCCGGCGCTAATTCTTTTGGCGCAAAACTGCGTTAGCGCAGTTTTGCGTCAAAAAGTATAAATATGGCCCTAAACATCATGAGCCAACATGATAGTTTGAGAAGTCATTACTAGATAGACCATACTGCACATGAATCTTGTGGGCAAAAGTATGACTTAGAGATCACATTCATAATCTTAGTGACTTAGGGCCTGATTTAGAGTTTGGCGGACGGGATATTCCAATTTCCATAGAATATTATGGAATCGTAATACAGCAGACGTAATGTCAATCTCTCTGGTGGTCATTATGAACACAGGCGTCTGGACTGCCATTTAATGTTCATATGGCGACCGCCACAGGCAGAACTCTGCCACCGCCAGGCTACCACTGCCAGGCAGCCTGACGATGGTGGAGTTCCTTATCCGACAGGGCAGCGCTGCAAGCAGCTCTGCCCGCCGGATAAAGAACCTGTGTTCTCCCGGCCTTTCCCTGGTGGCTTCCCCTACCAGGGAAAGACTGGTGGAATGGGTGCCCCGGGCCCCCACGTGCACAGCCCCGTCGCACATGTCACTGCCTGATTTACGGGCAGTGATATGCACCACTGGTGCTGCTGCACACGCCGCACTGCTACATTGCTGACGGCTCCATGTGCGGATCCATGTGGGCTGGCTGGCGGAAACACTGTTTCCGCCTGCCGGCCCAGCGGAATGTTGCCTATTGAGCCGGCGGGGTCGTCAACGGACTGGCGGTCTGTGTTTAGACCGCCAGCTCCGAACTCAGGGGGAAATCCCGTTGAGTTCATAATGAGGGCCTTTGTGACAGAATAACTCCATCTGCCAAGCTCTAATTCAGGCTCTTTGTGATGTGATGTGAGAATGATACAAACTCACAGTATATGCCCTTACAAACATATGACCCTCACACTTGGTGCTTGAAAAAAATACCATGCAAAGAACTTAAATATCACAGCCTGGCACCAAAATTCACTGACAGTCTGTGATGGGATTTTGCAAATTGATGTAACACAGATGCCCGGTACATAACTAACAACACTTAATGATGAGAAGTTAATTCACTACATGGCACTGATTCTGGGTGTCACTTTTATACATATTTACCTGCCTACAAGTGAAAATTAGATGAGACTTTTTGGTAATTTAATCTGATTTAAATTCCTGCTGCTTCTCCTCCATGACCATTAAACATCTGTGCCATCTCCCATCCACCTGCTCTACTGAAGTGGACTCCAAATGCAGCACATTTGCTTTTACAAGGTCACCCATCTTTTTACAAATACCTCACATTTTCAGGTGGTGTTTTCAGTCAACTGGTTTTAATGAGTACATTTCTCCCATATATATATTTTTTCATGCTGCATTCTGGAGCATCATAATTTAGTGCCTACCCCTTTATATGCAACATATATACTTAATAGGTGCTTCTGTGAGCATTTTATTATTCAATGATAGTGAAAGAGACATCTGTTTATTTACCTGAGTTATAATAATAAATAAATTCACCATGAAAGAAACGTTTACCATTCTTAATTTGCATTTCATATGATTATTCCTGCTACCTCTATACATTTAGAATCTGTTTGAATCTAATGCTGGGCTAACCTGCAACTAGGCCTTACTGCACGTTATGTTTGTAAAATGTTGTGCAAGTGTCTTGTTTTCTTTCCTTTGCAGGTGCCACATCTCTGTGCTTGTTAACTTAGAATGGACGTATTGTTAAGGTCCTTAGCCTAGGAGGGACTGATCTTTTTAAATATAATTTGGCATTAAATATGGAGACTGAGTTGACAGGAGAATTTGTCCTTTACCAGGCAGACCAGACTGATTTACATCCAAGGTCATCCAGATGATTTCTTTTTTGTTGGTAGCTGGAAAACTAGGCAGTCTAGCTGCTCCCAGAGAACACTATCTTTTGATTGCTTTGTTTAGTGAAAGATGATAAGGAGAAGCCTTTTACCAAAGACTTTCACGCTCTAATTGTGTGCTCTTTAGAACAGCAGAACATCAGAACAGTCCCTGTCCTGCCTCTTGCTGAGAGAAGCCTTGCTATTGACTCTGCTGATTTCCACTGCTAGAGTGTGAAGCTTCATGCTTGAATACTCAAACTCTTTTCATTGAATCTTAAATCTGGTTCATCTGATGCTGACACCTTCCTCATAGACTTTCCACTTGTCACTTTCAAAACTTTATTTAGTACAGGGAAGTTCCTTTAGGGAACCTGCTTGGGTGATATTTTGATAGCTGCAAAATGCTGTTCAGCATTTTCTGTCTTATTGTATATAAATTCAGACTGCATGATCATTTTAATATGTACGCTCTTATGATATGTTTTCTTCAAATTGACTGATGGATTTAATCTGTAATCTGAATCAAATTGTTATTAAAACTCTTCAGATTTCAATACCATCCTATCTGTTGTTTCTGTGGAACCACATTTCTTTCACTGTAATTGCAATGTACTTCTGATGTTAGCTCCTATCTTACATTTTAAGTCGACAATCAAGGCTCCTTATGACCAGTGGGAGTCTTTACTTGATGACTTCACCAAGAGGCTGAAATCCAAGAAACCTCACTCTGTCACATTTTGCTTTCATTTCAACTTAAGTCTATGCCCAAAACCTCTTCCTGGTGGCCATGCAGGTGGGTCATGAATACTGTAATGTATTATAGACATTTTATGATAGACTTACCTTTGCTAGCTGCTCTTATTAAGTAGAGAAGGGGACCAATATTTTATAAGATATTTTTGGAAAGCACTACTAACCGCAAGGCGTTAGTCTCTGGGTATTTTTGCTCAGATACAATGGTTCAACAGTAAATAGTAGAATATACAGAATTTTTTACCTCAAACAAATACGCCTTGACTGTTGATAAATACTTTAAAGTCTTTACAAAATCTATGAGGGTGATTTAAAGTTTGGCAGACCGAGTACTCTATTGCAGATTCTAGTGAGTACCCATGCTGCCAAACTGGAGTGAATTCACTTTATTTAGGGATGGGTGGACATCAGCTTTCCTTTGATGGTTGTTTTCCATTTGACCAATTGCAAATAAATTCCCATCAATTGATTTTTGTCAGATATAAAATAAATAGATACCAAATGAAGGCAAAGGACAAGTGTAGACTCCAGTCATCAGTTCAGAGACTATACTGGAATAAACTGGTGTTTTGGCTGAAAGCAGGGTGAGAAAGTCCACACAATGTTCCTAAACTGCTTAGCTGTGTCATGCCGTGCACAAGATTTCCTTCAGTCACAAATAGAGTAAAAAAGCAGGAGCTACAAAATTCACAGCAGGTAGGAAAAAAACACACTTGCAAAGTAAACTTCGGCAAATTAAAAACACATGAATATATTTTCTCCATTTCCCATATTGGCAGAAAATATGTCAGAGAACTGAAAGGACAAATTGTCATGAATGTGATGCTGAATGTAAAAGATAATAGGCAAAATTGAAGTATGTCTAAAAAGTCAAAATGGTGAGGTCCAAATTAAAAAAAATGAAAATGTTGACTAAAAGGCTCCCTTTGGTAAAGCTGCCAAAACAGTTTCACCTTCTTAAAAGCCACCAGACATGCTGGAAGTCTTGGCATCTTGTGAACCGAGTGGGACCTACAGAGATTGACTTTCAGTAAAGCCTGGTCAGTTTGTTTTAGCCTTAATAATGTCTCTTTCTATAAGTGCCAGAGATTCGAAGATCCTGGAAGGTGATGTACAGAAACAATTTTTAGGATAATAAAAAAAAATAGGTGCATTTGTGACTTTAAAATCGTGTTTTGCTCAGTACTAATCCAATGTTAAAAGGCAGAGGGGTCAGGGCGCTTGTGCCCCCCCCTTCCCAGAGCCTCTTTTGGCCCCAGGGAATCCATCCCTTGGGGCCATCCATTTTTTAAAAGGGGAGGGGGAACCACAAGGCCCCCCACCCTGAGCCTTATTAGATACCCGGGACTCATCCACTAGAGCCGCATTTTATTAAAAAGGAAAGGGGGCCAAAACCTCTCCTCCATGCCTTATTAGACCCCAGGGATCCGATCCTCTGGGGAGAGTACACAGCCCCCCTCTCTGAGCTTAAGTAGGTGCCTGGAGCCCCATCCCCAGGGGCCATAATTTGAATCAATATAGAGGGGTGCTGTGCAGCCCTCCTCCTCGAGCCTTTATGGTGCCCGGAGACCCCATCCCCTGTGAACTTACATTATGGTAAAGGGGAGTGGAGATTGGTGAGGACAGCCAAATATGTGTTATATATATATATATATATATATATGCATATATATATATATATATATGTATATATATATATATATATGTATATATATATATATGCATATATATATATATATATATATATATATATATATATATATATATATATATATATATATATATATATATATATATATATATATATATATAATAAATCAACAAACGTTGCCAGACATCCGAGGCTGCTAATTCAGTAGCGGTCCGGGCGTGGACCTAGCCATCCACCAGTTATTTCAAAATACTCCTGGTACCATACAGAAAGTTCCCGGACACCAGATGGAAGTCCAAAATACTTTATTCACCAATACTTCCTCCCAGTGCAACGCGTTTCAGCCGTAGCCTTGCTCATGTAACAATTAAGAGTGTATTACACACAAGCTATATACCACAACCAACCTAAACATAAAAACAGGACTGTCAGAATACATGACTACCCTGCGTTGTGCAAATGTCAGCACCATCTTAAAATGTCCAAAATCTATACAAAATGCTAAAAACGATCTTATAATTACAAATTTATCCACATTATGTGTTCTATTTAAATACCAATCTAGTATCCTCATTTAAATAGTTTACATATTAAATATTAAATATTGTTATTATCCAAAAAGATCCATAATGTAAAAGCATAACTTAATTGAGGAGGTGGAATCCATCCTTAAGGAAAAGGAGGGCAAAGCCTGTAAGAGACTGAAATCTGGGACTTTACTTCCGTTCCTAACAGCAGGCCCTAACCTTTCTATTGATGCCCAGCCTTTGAAATCCCCTGTGCAAGGTTCTGTCTTATCTAGCCAGTTGGGTTTGCCTAAATCCTTTATTTCCCCTGGTCTAATGGTTAACTTGGATGCTACTTTTTATGATCCTATCCTCAGTGGCATCCCTTGTGCCAATCGGTTTTCTATTTTAGACCAGTCTGACTTGGTGGGTGACAATCAACTTCTGATATCTCCACCCGCTATCACTTCCTGTGACCCTCCAGGAGAAGACGTGCTAACAATAGTCTCTAGCTTAAAACGTGAAGTCGGGGAGCTAAAGGGTCTACTGTCTGAGGTTCTCAACCTTCTTAAAAAAATTGACTCACACCCTCACCGTACTTTGATTCCTGTGCCAACACAATCTTCTTGTCCTCTGGGCCCGGTTGCACTGCCTGTTATTTCTTCATCAAGTGGGGACCTTAACAAGGGCCCCTCTAATAAGCCAAGCCATGGGATTCAACTGGCTACTTCGACAGCACGTTCGACACCTTCCTCTTTCGACTTTGGACAAGTTGTGGCCCCTTCTACTCCTGTGTCTAATTCAAATTGTATTTTTTTGTGCAATGTTCCCCCTCTTGCATCTCATATTAGAGAAGATTCTTCCTCTCTTGTTAACAGGTGGCATATTGGATCCGTCATACCAGGGGCTGTGTTTCTATTATTCATTGTGACATTGTCTTTGCTTCTCGGGTACGTGGTTGCCACGGTAGCCGTGACACCATTAAAATTAACCTCACTAACTCTGAACTAGTTAGGGGGCTTTTGCAGATGGAAGCCCGCAACTTGTCGAGAACTGACCTTGATATACACTTCTGCGAACGCCTGCCTGCTATTGGCCACAAGATCTTGCCCGCCCATCCTTTTAGGCCCAAAGGAATCCCCTGCAGTTCTCCAGTTCTCGTTTCCAAGTCTGGTTTGTTGCCTTTCCTTGCTGATGGGGCTGTTTTGGTTCATAATCCTAAACATATTGGTACTCAAGACCCCGTTACTATAGGGGATACATCTGATGTGGATTGACTACGCTTCCCTAATCATTGCATACCCTGTGGTCCTTTTGTATGGTCCTATTTCGAGTGCTTCACTCTGTACCCCAGGAATAAATCCTAAATTAGCTACGGACACTGATTCTGGGACGCCCATTTGTAACACTCCATCTTTTGAAGGGTATTTGCTGTCCTGGAATGTGGCAGGTATTAAGAGCAAACTGCCTGACCCGGAATGGAGGGCTTTTGTGGAATCTTATTCTATCTGCATGTTCCAGGAAACTTGGGCAACGGATGGTGTGTATAGGCAAGGCTATCGTTCTTTTATAAAAAAGGCAATTCAATCCCCCAGGGGAAGGGCGGTTGGGGGTCTATGTATCTGGGTCAAGTTGTCTGAGATGGCCAGGGTCAAAGAAATTGCTGTTGATTCCTGTGATATTTTAGCCATAGTAATACAGCCTAGGTCTGGTACTCCTGTGCTGTGTATTAATATCTACAACCGCCCAGGCTCTCTTAACCAACAGTCTGATACTATTCATCGTTTGCATAATGTTTTATCAGAATTCCATTCTAAATACTGAGTCATCATTGTTGGTGATCTTAACGCCCAAATTGAACTTGGCTCAGCCTTTGTTGAGTCCACTCAGGATGAGGACGTAGTGTGGAATATTCCCCCATTTCAATTTCAATCTACACCACGTATTCCTTCCCCTAGGGTGTCTCAGATAATAGACTTTGTACTTACATATGGCCTCCGTTTTGGAAATGGCCGATTTCCAAATGATAACCCTGCTAGGCCCACTTTTTTTAGAGGTAATTATAGCAGTTGTTTGGATTATGTCATCTTGGATTTGTGAGTTTGGCATCTCATAACTAACGTAGAGGTGGGTCTTCCCCGCACTAGCGACCATGCCCCCCTGCAAATTGCATATAATGTAGCCCTGTTTGATCTACCCACTGGTTTGGTTGGTCGAAGTGATCTGTGGAAACTTTCCACTAATAAGCATGCGGTAAAGTGGCCTTCGTTTCTGAAATCTAACTTATTGAATTATAAGCTTGGCATTATGACGTCCTGTCACCAACTCTTTGAGGACTCCATCGTATTATCTCCCTTAGAAATTTTGTCTGCCCATGTGGGTTTTTTTGCGGAACTTAAGGAGCTTTTTACTAAACCTTCCAAATCCCAACCAAAATCTTCTGCTCCTAGGTGCAAATGGTTTGACAAAGAGTGCCGGGTGGCCAAGCATCTTCTATCTGAAGCCTTAAAGTCAAAGAACCGGGATGACATTATATATGCGAGAAAGAACTATGGCGGTCATTCTGACCGCGGCGGGCGGCAGTAGCCGCCCGCTTTGCGGTCACCGCCATTTGCCCGCTCCGCGGTCAAAAGACCGCGGAGGCCATTCTGGCTTTCCCGCTGGGCCGGCGGGCGCCCGCCAAAGGAGCGCCCGCCGGCCCAGCGGGAAAGGCCCTGCAACATAGAAGCCGGCTCCGAATGGAGCCGGCGGTGTTGCAGGGGTGCGACGGGTGCAGTTGCACCCGTCGCGATTTCCACTGTCTGCTAAGCAGACAGTGAAAATCATGCTGGGGCCCTGTTAGGGGGCCCCTGCACTGCCCATGCCAGTGGCATGGGCAGTGCAGGGGACCCCAGGGGCCCCACAACACCCGTTCCCGCCATCCTGTTCCTGGCGGTAAAAACCGCCAGAAACAGGGTGGCGGGAAGGGGGTCGGAATCTCCATGGCGATTCAGCCCAGACAGGGGAAATCCGGCGGAAAACCGCCGGATCCCCTTTTCTGATCGCGGCTTTACCGCCGCGGTCAGAATGGGCATGGAAGCACCGCCAGCCTGTTGGCGGTGCTTCCGTGGTCATCCACCCTGGCGGTCGATGACCGCCAGGGTTGGAATGACCCCCTATGTGTCTACTCGTACGGTATCGAAACTCAAATATGAGGAGCATTTATGGGAGTGTCTGGCGGAGGCTGCTAGTTCTCGCGAAGCCAAGCTCTTTTGGACTTTGGTTGCGCGCAGCGACCCAGTCCCGTCATCCACTACTGAATGTCATATCGACTCAGGAACCTGGTTCTCTTATTTTCGTGAATTGTATGGCTCTCGGTTGGAGTTTTATGATACTTCCAGATTATGCACCGTGCCAGCCCGAAATGCGGCCCTTCACCCTGAAAGAAACAGAGATGGCAATTTGCGCTCAAAAATCTGGTAGGGCTCCTGGCCAAGATGGTATTCCCTCGGATCTGTACAAATCAGACCTACCTGTGTGGACCCGATACATTAACAGGGTATCAAACACTGCCATGGCATCTCGATCTTATCCGGTTTCGTGGAAGATGGCGATCATTGTCCCCATCCATAAAAAAGGAGACAAGAGCTCCCCTGGGAATTATCGGCCTATTAGTCTATTAGACAACTTGCAGAAAATTTTCTCGTACCAGTTGCTAACTAGATTAAAACAATGGATAACGAAAAATCAGGTCTTAAGCCATCTTCAGGCAGGATTTAGGGACAAGATCAGCACCATTGATCAGATCTTCCGATTTACCATCATTAAGTGGAAAACCGTAGATGTAGACAAAGGCCACTTATTTGTGGCCTTTGTTGATTTGAAATCTGCGTTTGACCTTGTCCCGCGTACCAAGCTTTGGGAGGTCCTCAGTACCACTGGTGTTCCGGGTTCCATGATTACCATCATGAAGGATCTTTATTCTGATAACTGTGCTAAAGTCCGTTGGGGTGCTATTGGCGATCTGACTCCAGCTTTTCCAACTGCACGGGGTGTGAGGCAAGGCTGTGTCTTGGCGCCCACCTTATTTCTCTTGTTTATTAATGCCTGTTTGCCATACCTCTCAGACTGTCAAAGTGATGCCCCAAGCCTGGGCGGGCAGAAGTTCCCCTGTCTTCTGTTTGCAGATGATACCCTATTGTTATCACGTACTGCCATGGGCCTTTCTAGGCTGCTCTCCAGATTTCTGGAGTTTTGCACTGACCATGGGTTATCGATTAACTCAGCAAAAACAAAATACATTGTTTTTGGAGATATTAGGCAAAAAATGAAGAAGCCTGTGTATTTAGATGGTGTCCCCTTGGAAAGGGTGGGTACCTTTGATTACTTAGGCATCAAAGTGGAAGATTCACATCTTTGGCATGCCCAACGCCAAAAATCTTTATTATGCCTGAAGCAGAGGGTGGGTGGAATTGTCAGATTTGCCTCTAGTTCTCCAAAATTTGCAATATCCCCTGCACTGGAAATATACAAAGCGCTAGCTAGGGGGGCCGCCTTATATGGAGCTGAACTTTGGGGCCATTGTAATCTGACGAATCTGGCTAGGGCGGAAAATCAGTTTCTAAAAATGATGCTAAAGGTTCCATCGAGTACCCCATCTTTGCCCATTCGCCTGGACCTAAATCTTTTTTCAATTTCACAGATTGCTGCCCTAAGGCCTCTGCTGTTTTGGATTTGGTTGTGGACAACAGATGCCCTAACCCCTTTTCGGTGTGGCCTTCTCAACGTGGTGGGCCACGATTCTAGCATTAAAACTAAATGGTGTGTCTTTGTTGAACAATCTTTCTCTCGGCTTGGCTTAGGGTCCTATTGGCATGATCCTATTTCTATTCCTAAAAATGTTGCTCAGCTGTTAAAGGATGCTTTTTGGCATAATGTTCAGGTTGAACAATTTGTTAGTTCTATGCCATTGTCTATGTCCGACAATTTTTTACTTGTTAAATGCCATTACGAATTTGAGCCCTTTCTGGACGCAAAGTTATCTCCATTTGCTCGTGCCCTTTTTATTAGGTTTAGGATCGGGTCTCTCCCTCTGTGCTGTTTTACGTATAAATGGTCCAGCTCAAATAATAGATCTAAACACTGCCCGGTGGGTTGTAAAAGTGAAGAAACTGTTTCTCATGTTTTCTTCCACTGTCAACCGTATCATAAACAAAGAGCACTTTGGCTCATTCCGCTTTGCAAACAATTAGGGGTTAGATCCTGTCTCCATGCTGAGAGAATTTTAAAATGTGACCCGTCCGTCCAGATAGCTCTACCAGTGGCAAGATTTCTTGAGTCAATCTGGCGGTTGAGATTAGCAGTTTTAAGGAACAAAACTGTGTAGTTACTGTTTATTTTTACCTATGTATATTTACTTAATCCGGATGTATGATTGTAGTCTTTGTTGTATAGGACATAGACTTTGGTTCGGTTTATTATGGATTATTTATAGATCTATGGAACTGATCCCTCATTTTATGTCGTGAGAATTTTAAAATGAGATTCATCCACCCAGATAGTTTTATTAATGGTAAAAAAAATTTTTTTTATTATTCTGACATTCGAGATTAGCAATTTTAAGGAGTAAAATTGGGAATTAATTTTTAGATTTAATTATGTATATTTATCAAATTGGATGTGTGATTGCTCCTCAGGATATAGACATTGGTGTATTATATTTTTAACTAGTGCTGCTTTATGGAACTAGTTTCCTTATTGAGTACAGCCTTTCATTATATTAAGCAATGTTTATCTGACTGTTTATTTTTGTTTGTTTGTTTTTAACTTGTTTTGTCCTTTTTAACTGTGTTTTTATTTTACTTTTTTAGTACCCCCCGGCTTTTAAGAAGCTCTCTTTGTCGTGTATTGTACTTTAATGGTTTGTTTTTTACTTACCGAAATAAAGTTAAATGATGATGATGTAAAAGCATAATGTAAACTGGATAACATTATACTTATGAACATAGGATGGGCATTAATGTACATATATTCCTTAACAACCCTGTGTTGCTATTCAAAAAATATATATGTGTGTGTATGTATATGTGTCTTACTACCTACCCACATATGAATGCACCCCCACCTGTGTCACATCTATCACATAATGTACCATAAAATACACATAATACAAATAAAATCCAATTAAAATAAATTGGCAAAACACATATCCAGCAAATTCAATTAACCTAAATGCACATTCATCTCCTCACTTGAGTTCAGACCCCCCGGGCTCAAGGTGTTTAGTCTAATAATCATTTTTGATTCCAAAATCCTCATCTTTTTCTCGTTGTTGCCTCCCCTTATATTGGGCTTTAGCTGATCAATGACTGCAAAACTCAACAACCTCTGATCCCCATTATGTTTTTCATGGAAATGCCTTGCCACTGGGTATGTTCGATCAAAATTACGAATCGCTCGAATGTGTTCCAGAACCCTCTTTTTAGCCTTGTGTATCGTGCTGCCCACATACAGTTTCCCACATGGGCACATCAGGCAATAAACACAAAAATCTGTATTGCAATTGAATTGTCCTCGAATTTGATGAGTCCAATGTCCATTGTCCCCAAACACTTCAAGACAATTGCTGCCATATTTACATGCTTTGCATTGTCTACAACAGAAAAAACCCACAGGATGGTCTGAAGACATGGCTCTACCATTGTCCCTAGTTACTCTGTTGTGGCTGAGATCCTCTCTTAATGATCTACTTTTACGAAAAGTGATCAAAGGTACCTTAGAAATGACATTACTTAAAGTGGAGTCGGTCTGTAATATATGCCAACTCCTATTCAAAATCTTTCTCAGGACTCGTGACTGGTTGGAATATGTTGTGATAAATCTCATATATATATATATATATATATATATATATATATATATATCACCTAGTGGCTGTCACAACTAGGTAGTTATAGTTAGGACCATGTTTTCAGAGAAAAGGCGACTTGCAAATATCCTTGGCATCGTTTGACAAATCTTCACAAAAGTTCCCCCTAAAAAAGTGCATTAATGCACACAGAAAGATTCTGGGTGATCCGTCAAGTGGGGCAGACAAAAAGGGGCAGTTAAAAAAATGGTGTTTCCCATGTTACTACCCACAAGACATTTGAACAAGGCTGCAGCCTGAAACATTAGACGAAATTACAACAAATTTGTCAGAAAGCCAGATTCTGCTTTTGGTAATTTGGTATAAATCCGTTCATGAGTTTAAGAGAAAAAAAGGAAAATCCAAATATGTATATATGGGGTCGTGAATAATTTGCAAATATTCTCACATTTTTGCAAATGTGAGCCTAATTAGAAGTGCTGTAATTGGATGGCCACAACCTGAACAGAAAGTTGTGGCCAACATTTTATGTTGCAGGAGAGTGTCCCTGGGCTTATAAACAAAATGGAAAGTAGCATAAGGGGTCAGGGTGAAGATATCCTGACCCCAGGAGGGTATTATAGGGGTATTTGAGGGTCCAATTATGGTCTTAAATTGATTTTTCTTCACCATGTGAGATATTCGCGATTAATCAAGATTAATCAGGATTAATTAAAAATACACAAATTAATTTTTTTTTCTACATTCACACTGATTCATACACTAATTCATTCACTCACAAATGCACTCAGGGACTCATGCTCCCACTCACACACCCACTCAGACACTCATGCACCCACTCAGACCCACTCATAGACTCCCACACCCGCTTTCAGACCCACTCACTCATGCACCAACTGACAGACCCACTCAAACCCTTATGTACCCACTCACAGACCCACTCAGACACTCATGCACCCACTCATAGAACCACTCAGACCCTCACACACCCACTTTCCCACTCAGACCCTCACACACTCACTTTCCACCCAGCCGGACACTCTCATACCCAGAGACACCATCTCACACCTATTATCACACAAAGAGAGACAGACAGTCTGTTCCACTGTGCAAGTTGTTGGTTGGGTGATTACCAGGGGTTGGCTGCTGGGCCTGGTCCATGTGCCCAACTCCTGCTGCACAGGGCTGAAGGCCGTGCGAAGCATGGGGTTAGGTTGTTATAGGGTTTGGCTGCAGGGCCTGACATGGCCACAGGGCCTGGCCATATGCAAGGTCATGCAGCCAACCACAGTAGCGTATAGACAAAAGACGTGAGCCGGGGTGGATGAATTGTATAGTAATGAAAATAACTATACGTTAAAAAAACATAGAAATTCACTGAAAAAAACAAAGGTTACAAGGACGTTATAGTTAGGAAATAGAACTTTTTTTAAACATAGAAATTTACTGAAAAAAACAAAGGTTACATGGACATTATAGTTAGGCTCACATTTTAAATGCGCAAAACCATAGAAATTCACCTGTTAGAGCTATTTCAATTAACTATAACTCGTGCCCTAAGGTAACTTTAACTCACACCCCCACCATACACAGTTTTTTCGTAAACATTTTACTGCAAATAATACATTGATATTATCAGTGATGTTATCAAAGATGTCATGAGTGCTGTAATTTGTGGGGTAATTAATAGTGCATGGTGAGACACGAGTTATAG
This sequence comes from Pleurodeles waltl, assembly GCF_031143425.1. Lineage (NCBI taxonomy): Eukaryota > Metazoa > Chordata > Amphibia > Caudata > Salamandridae > Pleurodeles > Pleurodeles waltl. The sequence continues at coordinate 999,583,297 of NC_090450.1, read as the reverse complement.
TTACCTTAAGGGACCTCACCATGTAATTCTGGTCTTTCTATTTATTATGTTTATATATTAAAACTTCAATTTGGACAAATTGAATATCACAAAGATATACTGGTTGTTCTTCATGTGTTATGTTTAGATTGATTCTTGACAGAACTTTTCTGTCTCAATGCCTTATTATATTGTTTTCTTAAAATGAGTTTCATGTGAACACATGTTCCAAATTCAGACTTGATACCCAGGTTCTCATGGACATTTGGGTCTCTCTTGTATCTTTACACTACTCATTAGGCTCCAGGGCACCCACCTTTAAGTGTTGAGAGCCTCAGGGCATGGGGTCCTCCCGGCTGATAATGGCTAGCGTGGCCCCCTTCCCCTTTTTTTAAATAAGTGGCCCGTGGGATGAGGTCCTCAGGGCCTACCAAGCCTTGTGGAGGGTGGTCGCGTAGCCCCTCTGCCCTTTAATTTTAGTAGTGGACCTGGGGAATTAAGTCCTTGTGACCTAGCAAGGCTCAGTGACGGGGACTGCACAGCCCCACCTCCCTTTCAATTTTATTAGTTATCCTGGGGGGTGGAGTCTCCAAGCCTTAACAAAAGCTCAGGTAGGGCAGTGTCACATGGGCCACCTTCCCTTTATTAAAAAAAAAAAACTGCCCAGTGGATGGGATGCCCAGGGCAAAAGAAGACTCCTCATTCATAAAAGAAAGGTCCTAGGGAATGGGGTCACCAGGGCCTAATAAGGCTCACGGAGGGGGGCATTTGGCCACCTCCCCTTTTTAGAAACATAAGGCCCTGGAGTCCCAAGAGCCTAATTGGCTCCTCCCTTTAAAAAAAACATAGGGTCCTGTTCTCTTTCCGTATGGTAAAAGAAGACTACTTTAAGATTTTTAAAAAACTGTATAAATTCACTGAAAAAAACAAAGGTTAAAGCAACCTTATAGTTCAGTGAATGTGCCAGTGACAACATCAGAACCAGAATTTTGCCAGGAGTTAACCCTTTCCGTGCCAGGGATGTAACAGTTACGTCCTCGGCAGCACCACTTGGGTGCCGAGGACGTAACCAGTATGTCCTGCACCAGGCTCATGGTGGGAGCGCTAAGGGGCACGGATAAAAGGGGAATCCCGTCCGCCCCCCCGTGACGTCTGATGATGTCAGCATGCAATTGCAAGGCGATCGAGCTGCAGAAATGCCCACTAGACACCAGGGATTTTGTGCTTATGTTTGCTAATGTGTGCTTACAGATAAGGTGAGCGGCCCCTTAGGCAAGGGCAGCTCCCGAAGGGGGGACTTTTTTTTATTAGACCTTTTCTGGCACCCCTTGGGGGCAGATCGGCCTATTTTAATTAGGCAAAAATCCTTAGACAAGGGTCGCTCCCCTGGGGGGAAAATGTATTTTAATTAGGACGATCTTCCCCCAAGTAGGGCAGAAACCACTAGGCACCAGGTTTTCTTTTTGTTTTTGTACATATGGGGAGCAACCCCTTAGGTAAGGGTCGCTCCCCTGAAGGGCAATTTTAATTTAGGCCATTTTTGCCCACCTTGGGGGCAGATCGGCCTATTTTTCTTTCCACTAGGGATTGTTTTTTGCATCAATTTCACGGAAGGGGAGCAACCCCTTAGGCAAGGGTCTCTCCCCTGGGGGGAAAATTTATCTTAGGCCATTTCTGCGCCCCTTGGGGGCAGACGGACCTATTTTAATTAGACTGATCTGACCCCAAGGTTGGCAACAAGGATTTTTTAATTTTTTTAATGTTTACAGATGGGGAGTGACCCCTTAGGAAGGGGTTGCTTCCCCAAGGGGCAAATTTATTTTAGGTCATTTCTGACCCCCGGGGATTGGTGTGTGTGTGTGTGAGTTTTGTTTAGAGGGGCAAGGGTCGCTCCCCAGAGGGCCCCATTACTGTTGGCCATTTCTGGCCCTCTGTTTTTGTAAGGCCCATCTGCTCCCAAGGGGGGCAGAAAGCTCACCAGACACCAGGGAAGATTTTGTTTAAAAAAAAAGAGAGTGGGGATATGGCCATAACCCCACCCCAAATAAATGGGGACAAAGTTGTTCTGCCTACTGTTGGGCAGATGGGGCAATCACCCCCGATCCACTCCCTGGGGAAGCAGGCAGCCTGCTAGATGCCAGGGAATTTTTTAAAAAATAGTGGGGTGGTGGCTACCAACCAGTACGGGCATGGTTATGCCCCCACCCTAACTGAAGGGGGCAACAGCCTTTCAGCTCTCCCCCTGCACACTAAAAGATCTTATCCCAACGACAAGCAAGAGGACATTTGATTATTTTGGGTTTTGGTTTTATGTTTGGGCCATGAGAGCTTGGCTAACTCTCAAAATCGCCCCACTTGGAATGGTGAGGGCTGCACTTTTTAGACTTTGGGACTCTGCCATGTAGAAAAATCTACGAGACCTAGACAGATCTGAAAACTAACCATCTGGGTAAGTCCAGGGTGGTGTGTTTCACACGCGCCCTGCACCATTTTCTTAGCCACAATGCCCTGCAAACCTCCAACTTTGCTTGAAATAACACATTTTTGTGATGGAACCTTCCAGAATCTGCAGGAATCTACAAAATTCCTCCCACCCCGCATTGTCGCATCTATACCGATAAAAATTCTGCCCCTCTTGTCAGCCTAATTTTTATTTTTTTCTGCCCTTTTGGACTCCCTTCGGTTCCCCCTTCAATTTTTACTTGTTTTTGTCTCTTCCCTCTCACAGGCACTTGGCCCACCTAAACAAGTAGGGTGTCATTTTTATTGGGAGACTGAGGGGAATGTTGGGTGGTAGGAAATTTGTGCTGGTTAGGTGATTTTTTAGCTAAATTTGCGGTTTGCTGAGGATTCTGGGTAAAAACCCACTGGGGGATCTACGCAAGTCACACTTCCTTGAACTCCCTCGGGTGTCTAGTTTTCTGAAATTTCTGGGTTTGCTAGGTTCCACTAGATGGCTGCTGAGCAGAACCAAAAACGCAGGTGCCCCCCCCCTGCAAAAACAGGTCATTTTGTATTTGATAATTTTGATGTGTCCACATAGTGTTTTGGGGCATTTCCTGTTGCGGGCACTAGGCCTACCCACACAAGTGAGGTACCATGTGTATTGGGAGACCTGGGGAAATGCCGGGTGGTAGGAAGTTTGTGGCTTCCCTCAGATTCCAAAACTTTGCAGCACCAAAATGTGATGGAAAAGTGTTTTTTTTTGCCACATTTTGAGGTTTGCTAAGAATTCTGGGTAACAGAACCCGGTGAGAGCCCCACAAGTCACCCCCATTCTGAATTCCCCTAGGTGTCTAGTTTTTCAAAAATGTATAGGTTTGCTAGATTTCCCTAGGTGCCTGATGAGATAGAGGCCGAAATCCACAGCTAGGCACTTTGCAAAAAACAGGCCAGTTTTCTTTGGGAAAATGTGATGTCTCCACGTTGTGTTTTGGGGCGTTTCTTGTAGCTGGAACTAGGCCTACCCACACAAGTGAGGTACCGTTTTTATTGGTAGACTTGTGGGTATGCTGGGTGGAAGGAAATTTGTGGTTCTTTTCAGATTCTAGAGCTTTCAATCAACCAAACTGTGAGGAAAAAGTGTTTTTTTGCCAAATTGTGAGGTGTACAAAGGATTCTGGGTAACAGAACCTGTGAGAATCCAACAAGTCACCCCATTCTAAATTCCCCTAGGTGTCTAGTTTTCAAAAATGTATAGGCTTGCTAGATTTCTCCCTAGAGGCCAAAATCCACAGCTAGGCACTTTCCAAAAAACACGTCGGATTTCAATGTAAAAATGTGATGTGTCCATGTTATGTTTCCTATCTCGGGCATTAGGTCTACCCACACACGTGAGGTACCATTCTTATCGGGAGACTTGGGGGAATACAGAATAGAAGAACAAGTGTTATTGCCCCTTGTCTTTTTCTACATTTTTTCCTTCCAAATGTAAGACAGTGTGTAAAAAAGATCTCTATTTGAGAAATGCCATGTAATTCACATGCTAGTATGGCACCCCGGAATTCAGAGATATGCAAATAACCACTGCTTCTCAACACCCTATCTTGTGCCCATTTTGGAAGTGCAAAGGTTTCCTTGATACCTATTTTTTACTCTTTATATTTCACCAAATAAATTGATATATGCCAGGTATACAATTAAAACCCACTGCAAGGTGCAGCTCATTTATTGGCTCTGGGTACCCAGGGTTCTTGATGAACCTACAAGCCCTATATATCCCCGCAACCAGAAGAGTCCAGCAGACGTAACGGTATATTGCTTTAAAAAATATGCCACAGCTGAGAAAAGTTATAGAAGAAAACGTGAACAGAAATGGCTTGAAGGATCTACACAAATTACCCCTTGATGAATTTAGAATTTTGTCTACTTTTCAGAAATGTTTAGCTGTCCTGGATCCAGCATTGGTTTCATACCCATTTCTGGCACTAACTGGAAGGAGGCTGAAAGCACAAAAAATAGTAAAAATGTGGCATGCCACCGTAAAATGCCAAAAATTTGCTAAAAATGTGGTTTTCTGATTCAAGTCTGCATGTCGATTGTCCAGCAGCATGGGGGTCATTGAGAGTCTCATAGGTGGCCTACTGGTACACCAGGGCAGCGGAAGCTGTGGCCTTTACTCACCTGGTGAAGGACTGCCACAATACTTAGACTTCCTCAACAGGCAGGCTTGGATCACTGTGCCTTCAGTGTGGCTGATCCTGCAGTGACTCCATTGAAGGTATTGAACTTTGCCTAATGGCCACCTTGTTTGATTCTCCTGCTGTGCCACCTACTTTGTTTTCTGAAAACAAACTCTCAAAGCAGGACTTTTTCCAACAAAGCAAGATAGAAGTAAGTTTTCTCTCTTTGCTAATAGGGCCATTATGAGCTTTCCCTATGTGGAACTCCCATGTAACACATGGATTACCTCCCAAGTGGCTATAAGCACAGTAGGCAGTGATGTACTGCACATTCTGATGCCCTGGATACAGGGCTGATGGCAGTCGACACCAGAGCACAAAGTGTTACGTGATGGCAGGCAGGTTCCTTATTTTGGGGGACTGTGCTTTGGGATTTTTCCACAGCCTTTTTTCTTTTGTCCTCATAATACCACCATTGAGCATCAACTAGGTTTCCACCACCTTGTGTACTCATGTTTCATCAGTTCACTGGGCCATGGAATGGTATAGGCTTCCCAGTTATACTGAGTCAAAAGCAAATAATCATTGGACAGAATAACATGTAATATCTTCAACAATTCCCAAAATCCACCTTCCTGTCTCTCATTTACTCCTCTCCTTTCTATTTCCTTAAAAAAAGAGCACTGATCTTTTCCATGCATGCCAAGTAGGGGCCGAGGTTTGAGCCCAACACTTACAGATTTCCCTTCTTGAAAGCAATACCAAGTAAATAAATTAGGCCTCCAAATTGTGGATTGGAAGAGAGGCCATCTGCATCCTGATGCTTTATTCCAAATAAAATCAAAGAGGGGCTTATCTCCATAGTGACACCCAAAGAGCGAGAGATGGTCTTACCCACCACTGTCCAAACTTCTTCCAATTTTGGACAAGAGGCAAATATGTGCACGTCATCTGCCTCACTGCTGCTACACTGCTTAGAATTAGAGGATACACTCCCCCTATCTTTGCCAATTTCTTAGGCATCCAGTACACTCTGTGAAGGGTAAAGAAATGATTTCTACTTAGTGCAACAGTCTTAACCACTGATTATAAAGTAGAAAAAAGATACTTGCCATAACTTCTCCAGCTCCTCATCTGGCAAGTATCCACTCCACACAGCATACAATGGTTTCATCCTATACTCGACTACCTTCAGAAGATGCTGGTACCACCATGCCACCTCCTTCTTTGAGGCCCCAGGAACCTAAAAATCAATTTCCATTTGTCGTGGTTCAGGACCAACCCCATCTGGTTCTTAAGCCATGCATTCACCTGATAAATCTTAAATCTAGAGACCGCCCCTCTGCGTTATTGCTCCAATGCTCCCAGTTTAACCTCTGCCCGTCGTTCACCATCTGCCCCATCTAGTGAAACTTTGTTTTAGAGGCAAAGCGAGGCTATCCGATAAGCAATCTGGGGTTTCAGGTGAATCCCGAACAGGAGATAACCTGCTATAATAAGCAATGCCCAGAAGGGATCTAATCTCGTACCAGGTGGTTGCTGCTTCCATCATACATTTCAATCTGGCCTTCTTAAAGAATTTTGGTGCCCCAAATTTATAAGAGAAACCTTCCTCAGAAAGAGCTGAGAGCATTGCTCCAAACATGACCCCTAAAAGGGCCACATCTTGGTGTAGTAACAGCATCCTTAATTCTTTAACTGGAAAGCAAAGCAATAAAGCTGAAGATCCGGGAGGCCCAACCCCCCTAAGCCAACCCTACTCCCTACTTTTTCTAGGTCAGATGTACACCTTTGCTAGCCCAACTGAATGAGGCTATCTTCCCTTAGAGTTTTGAAACAGAATATTGTTGAACAGAAAGGTGATTTTAGGTAAAAAAGACATCTTCACCAAGTTGATCCGCACATATATAGTAAGTGGGAGATTGACACATTTTTTAACAAGGCTCCAACCTCACAATCCACCTTTTCTAAATCTACAGCTGCCATTTTCCTTATGTCTTGGCTTATTTGTATGCCCAAATATCTGATCTCAGCAACACTTCTACCTTCTCCACAATTATGATTCCATGCCATTAATTCAATTTTTTCTTCCTTTGTCTCATACCAAGCAAGCCTCGCAAAAATCCTAGCTTATCTCATAAGATGTAAAAGGGCAGAGTTTACATCCGAGGTGTACACCATTAAATCGTCAGCGTAAAGACCAATTTTCCTGGAACATTTGCCTACCACAAAAGGTTTTATTGGCTCAGACCCTCAGCAAAAGGTTGACTATATAGAGCAAAAAGGACAGGAGAGAGGGGGCAACCTTGATTAGTACTGCTTTCTATTTTCACTGATGAGGAGAAACTACCATTCACCAGAATACGTGCAGTTGGTGCACTGTAGATCCTCAACAGCACATTTATCAAGGTTTCACCCAATCCAAAATGGGCTAAAGCCACCATAAGATATCGCTAATCCACGTAGTTGAACACCTTAGCAGAATCGATCGTCACAACTGCTACTGAAATACCCAAGGTTGTGTCTTAATCGATTGAACCAATCAAGGTATGATGAAGTTCTCTCATATTCCTCCCTGGCAAGAATCCCCTTTGATCCAGGTGTACCAAGTACCCCACCAGTTTATTTAAACTTGCTGCTAAAATGCTGGTAAAAACTTTAGAATCCAAGTTAAGTAGCGAGATTGGACGATAAGGTTGACACTGTAGGGGATTCTGACCTGGCTTCAATATTAGTGAAATTATCGCTTCATAACACGACCCTGAAATTGGATCACCCTCTAACAAGATGGAATTGAACAACTCTACCCAGACTGGGACGATCGCCTCCGCAATCGTGGAGTAAAGTTCGCTAGGGATCCCATCAGGCCCAGCAGCCTTTCCTTTTTTTTGACTTCCTTCTTACTGCAAGAATCTCAATGCCAGTAAATTCCTGGCACAGGAATTGTTCCTGATCATTAGACAGTTTCAGAGGACATTTCTTCTGAAGCCAAATTGCCACACCCTCCATATCTACCTCCAGATTTTCTATATATAAATCCTGAAAAAAGGTATTGAAGGCGGCTTTGTTGCGCCGCTGTGCGCAGCACGAGCCGAATATTCGGCTCGGTCCGCAGCACGCGGTCCTAAGACGCGCTGCACCCCCAGTCTGCTTTGTACTTTAAGAGGCCCCAAATTTCAGCACACCGCGTGTCTAGGCAGGTCTGAGCCCCCACTCACCTGTTCTTTTCTTTTCTTTTCTTCTTTTCTCTGGACATCTGGTTGTGCCTTCCTTTATGGGTTTTTCCCCCCTTCCCATGTTACCCTTCTCTTCCCAGCATTCCTTGTTCCCTATTCTCTAGGGTTCCAAGTCCATTCTGTTCTATGTACTTTTCCCTATCTAAGATGGTGTCCTTTTACTTCCTGTTGGTAGTTTCCTGTTTGTTGGTATTTAAGGGCTGTGATTCTTTCTCTCCTTGCGCTGCAACACTTTCTGTTTGCATGGTGTCTTCGCTCCTGCTTCCTTGTATCCCTGTGCTGGTTCTCGTCAGTTCCAGTATATTTTCTTGTATTTGCTGGTGCTGTTACCTCTTCTTTTTTGTTCCTGTTGCAGGAACCTATAGTTGTGGAGGTTTTTTCCCCTTTCAGGGTTTTTTTCCCTCTGGCGCTACTTCTGAGGGACACGGCCTGCTCTTGGCGTACCCATTGCCTGCAGCACTGTGGCTACCAGAAAGAGTTGCCCCTACTTGGGCCAAGGCCGAACATTTAAGAACAGGATCCACGCCACTTGCTCTGCGGCCTCCAGGGTAAAGCAGGACGTAAGTTGTGACAGATTGCAGCACCAAATACTCCCGACGTCGTCTAACATCATGGATGATGCAGTGGCAGCTGCTGCAGATCCTGATCAATCTCTTCTGGCAACCATTCAGCAACAGGCTCAGGAACTGCAACAATTACGCAATGAGAATGCTGCTTTACGTCAAGCTTTGGCCTTTCGCAGTGCGGATGTTCCGGCCATCTCCACCTCTACTCCTCGTTTCTCCGGTGAACAAACTAAGCTGCAAGAGTTCCTCGATGCATTAACTGTGTATATCGCCTTCCGACCTACCCAATTCACCCACGACAAGACTAAGGTGGGATATCTTATCAGTGCTTTATCCAGTCCTGCCTTGGCCTGGGCAACCCCAATGGTATCTTCCAATGACCCAGTATTATCAGACTATCCCGCCTTCGTGAATCAGTTTAAACAGATGTTCAGTCGTCCAGGATTGGAGGCCTCTGTGGAAGAAGCCTTATGTGACATCCAACAAGGCTCACAAGATGTCCTCCAATATATGACCCGCTTTTGACAGCTAGCGGCTGAGACCACTTGGGTGGAACAAACTCTGGTGACTTTATTCCGTAGAGGACTTAAAGAAGAAATTAAAGACGAGTTAGTTCACTCTGCCCGAGTTGAAGATCTTCGTGGTCTGATGGATCAGGCTCTTGCCATGAAATACCGTCTCCAAGAGCGACGTATGGAGAAGAGAAAGAGTAGAGGATCTTCTCAGCCAAGCACTTCACATGTCTTTATGCATCGTCCTGAGGAACCTCGTCCTCCCGCCAGAGACACCGAAGGCGAACCTATGCAGGTGGATACCACTCGAGGCCCACTTTCTGTTAGCGAGCGGGAAGACAGACGTAGGAGAGGATTATGCCTGTATTGTGGTGCTGCCGGCCACATTCCCCGGACCTGGCCCGTTCGTCCTCAAAGACAATCGGGAAACGCCACTTCCCGTCCTCTGTAAGCAGGGAGGGGACGGGATCATCAGCTATACCTTCCATCAGTTCATTCAAGGACAATGCCACGACTTTGTTCATGTTACCTGTGACTTTACATTTACCGGACGGCCGTCAAGAGAGAACACTGGCTTTACTTGATTGTGGTGCCAGTGGCATATATATGGATAAGACTTGGGCCACGACTCAACAAATAGCAACACGACCCAAAGAAATCCCAGAACAAGTTCACACAGTGGATGGGTCCTTAATATCCTCTGGTCCAGTTGATACCACCACCATGACACTGAGATTACAATTTGGAATCCACCAAGAACATGTCTCCTTTGATCTAATATCATCCCCCAATTATACTATCATTTTGGGAATTCCGTGGTTCATAAGACATAACCCTTATGTAAATTGGGAAACCGGGACTATTTCCTTGTCCTCACAGTTTTGTCATGAGAACTGCTTTGCTTCAGACACTTATTGGTCACCCAAGAGGGTGATGCCTACTGAAAGTATTACTGGATGTTCCATCAATACAGTTCAAGGAGTTCCCGATCACTATCTAGAATTTCAAGATGTGTTCCAAAAACCAACCAGACCTGTGTTACCCTCACATCGAGATTACGATTGTGCTATTCCCTTGGAACCCGGAGCTATCGTTCCCTTTGGGAGGATGTATTCACTCACAGGACCTGAAAGAGAAGTACTAAAGGAACATCTGCAAGAAAACTTACATAGCAGTCTTATTGTACCATCTTCCTCTCTGGCTGGAGCTCCTCTCTTTTTTGCACCTAAGAAGACGAAGAATCTTCGTCCCTGCCTGGATTTTCGCAGGCTAAATAAAATAACTATAAAAGACCGTTATCCTTTGCCCCTCATTAAGGATATACTAGAGGCAGTCACAGGGGCTCAACGATTTACCAAACTGGATCTTCATGGAGCCTACCACCTTTTGCGTATTAAAGAAGGAGACAAGTGGAAAACTGCTTTCCGGACCCCATTTGGTCATTATGAGTACAGAGTTATGCATTTTGGTCTTACTAGTGCCCCCTACATTTTCCAGAGATTTATGGATTCCGTATTATCTGATCTCTTGAACCATACGGTCGTCATCTATTTAGACGATATCCTTATTTATTCTAGACGTCCTGAACTTCATTCCTCTCACTTTAAACAGGTCCTCCAAAGACTCCGGGAACATCAACTGTCCTGCAAACCGGAAAAGTGTGAGTTTGACAAGACCGAAGTCAAATATTTGGGATATCACCTTAGTCCCACTGGCATAGCTATGGACCAAGAAAAGGTACAAGCCATCCTAGATTGGCCTTCTCCTTCCTCTATTAAGGAAACACAATGTTTTCTAGGATTGGCTAATTTTTATCGGCAGTTCATCTTAGACTTTGCAGAACAAACCAGTCACATAACTCAAGCATTAAAAAAGGAAAATCTAAGGAAAGGCTTCGTCTGGACCAGGGCGGCTAAACAAGCTTTTCAGAGTCTAAAAAAGGCCTTCACTGAGGCACCGATATTGAGGCATCCAGATACCAACAAACAATTTATTGTTGTTACAGATGCTTCGGAAAGAGCCATGGGAGCTGCCTTACTCCAACAACAAGAAGATGACGGTCTTGAACATCCTGTGTTCTATTTGTCCCATGTACTTTCTGCGTCGGAACAACATTACTCAGTACTTGAAAGGGAGTTGTTAGCCCTGAAAACAGTCTGCCTTGAGTGGAGACAGTTTCTTATGGGTTCCAAAGAGCCCTTCGAGGTGAGAACAGACCATCGTTCAGTACTTGAAAGGGAGTTGTTAGCCCTGACAACAGCCTGCCTTGAGTGGAGACAGTTTCTTATGGGTTCGAAAGAGCCCTCCGAGGTGAGAACAGACCATCGTAATCTACAATGTTTACGTAATTATTTTATGCCAGAACAGTCATCAGGCTCGTTGGGCCTTTTTCTTCAGTCAGTATGACTTTTATGTCACCTATATTCCTGGATCCCAAAACATTCTGGCTGATGCTCTGTCTCGCCGTTATCCAGATTGTACTTCTACCCCATCACAGTATCTACTTGAGCCCAGTAAAATCATCGGAGTAGCTCAGTCTTTCCTGGATGAGGTACAACTGGAATATTCCAACCTGTCTGATCACGAAGTAAAAAAACTGAACATATGTAAAATGCAAGGGTATTATTATTATAAGAACTTGTTGTTTCTCCCTACTAATGGAGTCAGAGAAAAGGCACTACAAATGTGCCATGATTCACCAGTTGCTGGTCATAGAGGCATTAAAGCCACACAAGAATTACTCTCGCGATCTTTCTGGTGGCCTACCTGGAAATCAGATGTCGAAAGATACGTTCAGGCTTGCCCCATATGTGCTCAAGTAAAGATTCCCCGTACCAGACCTACGGGATTACTACAACCATTACCTGTTCCACCGGCTCCCTGGCACACCATTTCTACTGATTTTATGTGTTCATTACCTCCATCAGCAGGAAGCCGGGTTATTATGGTCACCATAGATTCCTTTACTAAGATGGCTCACTTCACTGCTCTGAAAAAACTACCTAATTCCCAAGAACTAAGTCAGATATTTATCCATCATATTTTCCGTCTCCATGGACTTCCACACAGCATTGTATCTGACAGGGGACCTCAGTACATCTCCCGGTTTTGGAAACATTTTTGTAGGACACTGAGTATCAACGTAGCACTTTCATCGGGTTTCCATCCTCAAACCAATGGACAGACAGAACGTCTCAACCAAGGATTGGAGCAGTACCTTTGCTGCTTTTGTAATTCTACTCAGAGCAACTGGAACACTTACCTCCCTATCGCTGAATTCTCTTACAATAACTCTGTCCATAGTGCCTCCAAGGTCACTCCTTTTTTCTGTTCTTTTGGCTATCATCCTACCTCTTTTCCTACTACTCCTCAGTCTACCTCTGTTCTTCCTGCTGTTACTTCATTCTCCAGATGACTTTTACAGATCCATAGATTGATTCGCTCTAACTTGTTGAACACCAAGAGATACATGAAGAGAATAGCAGACAAGAAACGTAGGGATGCTCCAGAATATCACCTTCAGGATAAAGTCTGGCTTTCGTCAAAATTTCTACCTTTACGCCTTTTTCAGAATAAGTTCACACCTCGTTACTATGGTCCTTTCCGAATCCTTCAGCTAATTAATTTGGTCACTGTCCGTCTTTACTTGCCTCGTACCTTTAGGATTCACCCGGTCTTTCATGTTTCTCAGCTCAAACCCTATGTACCTGATCCTTACTCTCGTCAGTTTCCCTGTCCTCCTCCTGTGTTAGTGGATGATGTGCCTGAATATGAGGTACAGGAGATTTGTGATTCTCTTATCTTTCACAGGCATCTTCAGTATTTGATTCATTGGAAGGGTTACCCTCTCAGTGTATGCTCTTGGGAAGATGCATATTCTGTTCACGCACCTCTTCTGATTCTTCATTTTCACTGCTTGTTTCCGCACAAACCCGAACATTCGGCTCGGGCCGCAGCACGCGTTCCTAAGACGCGCAGCGCCCGCAGTCTGCTTTGTACTTTAAGAGGCCCCAAATTGGGCATGGGGCCTCGTTCTTTTTCAGCGCACCGCGTGTGTAAGCAGGTCTGACCCCCACTCACCTGTTCTTTTCTTTTCTTTTCTTTCCCTTTTCTTTTCTCTTCTTTTCTTCTTTTCTCTGGACATCTGGTTGTGCCTTCCTTTATGTTTTTTTTCCCCTTCCCATGTTACCCTTCTCTTCCCTTCTCTTCCCAGCATTCCTTGTTCCCTATTCTCTATGGTTCGTAGTCCATTCTGTTCTATGTACCCTATCTAAGATGGTGTCCTTTTACTTCCTGTTGGTCGTTTCCTGTTTGTTGGTATTTAAGGGCTGTGATTCTTTCTCTCCTTGCGCTGCAATACTTTCTGTTTGGATGGTGTCTTCGCTCCTGCTTCCTTGTATTCCTGTGCTGGTTCTCGTCAGTTCCAGTGTATTTTCTTGTATTTGCTCCTGCTGTTACCTCTTCTTTTTTGTTCCTGTTGCAGGAACCTATCGTTGTGGAGGTTTTTTCCCCTTTCAGGGATTTTTTCCCTCTGGCGCTACTTCTGAGGGACATGGCCTGCTCTTGCTGTACCCATTGCCTGCAGCTCAGTGGCTACCAGAAAGAGTCGCCCCTACTTGGGCCATGGCCGAACATTCAAGAACAGGATCCACGCCACTCGCTCTGCAGCCTCCAGGGTAAAGCAGCACGTAAGTCGTGACAGGCTTTGATCTCACTATTATCTTCAGTAACCATCCTGAATCTCAAACCATAATCTTCCTAATACTATTCTGTCCCATTTCCATCCTTGATTTCCAGGCAAGCAGATCCCCACAACATTCCCCATGTATAACATCCCATGCTCTACTAAATTCCCAATGCTGTAAAACTCTTTCCATTATCTTAACTCTGATCTTTAGCTGCAAGTTCTCCAGATCTTCTAACATCTTTACCCTTCCTGCCTCATTTAATAAATTAGTTTTGAATACGTCTTCCATTCTTGCTAACACTCCCTCTGTTTCAGAAAATTGTAATTTCTCCTGCTTTACCCAATATACCGATATGTTTTTTAGATCCCCCCTTATCCAAGCCTTAATCCCAAAGCACATGCCTTGAAGCAGATATCAAATTCCAGGAAAATAACTCCTCTGACTGTTGTAGTATCTTAGCAACTAACTCTGCCTTCAACAAAGTCCTCCTATCAAACGTCCACCTCCTTTCCTCCCATACATTCTTCAGTTTAACATTTTTAACTGCAAAGCTGCATGATCTGATAAATGAATTGGGAGATGTTCTATTCCCATCACTTTCTCCATTTTCTTTCTATCCACAAAAAATTGTCTAACCTTGAAAAAAGTCCATTCTTTTTACTATGGACGGTATATTCCATACAGTTCCCTTTTATACTCCGTTGAACGCCACACAAAATAAAATTTTCCACCATATCCAACAAATATGCCCTCATCCTTGGGGAACTGATTTGTATGCTCACTGAAGATCTATCAAGAGTGTTGTCTAATAAGACATTAAAATAGCCTCCTAAGATGGAAGGAGCTTTAAAGTGAAGGAGATTTGGGAAACGATGTGACAGAGGGGTGATATCATCCACATTTGGGCCATAGTAACAATAGATCTGGTTCTGCGTCGTCCTCTCCAACTTCCCACTGGGAATTGCGGGACCTTAAAATGCATCTGTTGACACTGTCCTGCAGGATCCCGGTTTTAAGTACCTGGACGAAGCTCACCGTGAGACCACCGTCCAACAATCTCCATTAACGGGCAGTACTGCGTGCTGTCTCTAACCTCGGCAAACCTTGTCTCTGTGTTCTTTCTTTCGATAATTATCTCACTGCCCCGGGAGTCATGACTGGTGCTACCTCCGCCAGGGCTTCCCCTGATGTAACCTTGCTGTGGCAGAAATCACAGTGCTCCATGAAGTTCCCAGAGCACCCCTGCCGCCTTAGCCCAGCACGGCATCCCCGGAGCCACCATTCACCCGGCCAACCTCAAGGAGGACACAGAAACTCACAGGGGGCCCCCTCCTAGCTCAAAAAGCTGAACTTTACTACTATTTCTCGCCCTTGGTGTCAGACTCCCTGGGCAGTGGCTCCCGACCGGCCACTAGTCAGCCGCCATGTTCCCTCCTCCTTCCAATATGAAGTCCACATACTTTTAATGGAAATCAGTAGAAAGGGGGGGAGAAATACCTTTTAAAAAAAATGACTTACTGTTCGTCGCAGCCGCCATCCTCTCCTGCTGCCTTGCTCGTCCTCCTTTCATGTTCTGGTATCCCAGCATTCACTGGGACACCAGAACAGGCTCCCCAGCAATCCTGGCTCTGCTTTCATGTTCAAGCTAGCATGAAAGCAGCATAAGGATTGGTCTGAGTGGCTCGGACTGCCACTTAGACACAACCCTGGGGTCTGTGCAGTTACTCCAGTCCAGCAGTGTACACAGCCAGGCTGGAGAAATCTCCTTGTGAATGTGGGTTTGGACAGCCGTCTTAGGCTGTCCAAACACACATGCGCACTTAATGCACTCAATTCCTCATCCCCCCTTCCACCTCCCTTGGCTCAGCCACGCCCCTCCCATCACAATCTGGCTGAGCCAGCAGCTCAAAAATAAAACGATTTTTAAGTACAATTTTATTTTTCTCTTCTGGCTCCTAGCCAGTGGGAGTGACGCTCCTCCGCCATGGCGGAGGAGCCACCCTTGCATCAGGGTGAAAATTATTTTGGTTTTCAAAACCAAATTGTCTTTTCTGTCACTGCCGCTTTGAAGGATGTTTTTGAAAAACAAAATCTTTGCTGAGTGGATGCATTAAACATGGTGGCTCCTTCAGCCAAACCTTAATGACTTTAGAGGACGTGCCTCAAGGACAGCTCCTCTACAACATAGAGATCTTCTCCAGGGAGGTGGACATCTCTAAACATGATGGGCGGTCATCCATCAGGGTGGAGGAAGTTGTCACCGGTAGGCTGCATGCCATACACTAAACAAACCCTTATGTCATAAACAGATCTTTGTATGTTGTGCCTCACATAGATCAACTATAATTACATAAATTCAGCTTAAAATAAAATAAAATAAGCTCAATTGTGTCTTATGATTCTAGGTAATGGAGAAAACATCCAAATGTTACGGAATTTAAATCGTACATAGCTAAAACTGCTGGTATATTTTTCTTGCAGGAGCACATTATAACATTCCAAACTGAGAACAAAAGAGGCCGGATTTCTTTCTTTCTGCAAACTCAGCACCAAGCAGTCAATCAATTCTTTTAGATTGGTTGGAATGTTCCAGAATGCGGGGAGGGGGGGGACAAGGGAGCAGGGGAGTTCGAGAAACATGTAACGCTGTCAACGAAGAACCCGGCAGAAAGAAAAATTGATTTTTTGTCACATTAACCCGGTTTAAGGAAAAAGGCGCTAAAAATCAATAATGGGGAATTCTGAACACGAGAGTGATTAGGTTTGCACCATAGCAAGCAGATTATAAGGTGAGTGGAGCTACAGAAGCAATTAATCACGGTCAGTTGCTGAAGAGAAACCCTCTACTTTCCAGGCGGTGCTTGTTGCTCACTGAAGTTTAGACTGGATCTTTCTTAGGTTTGAAATGTTCCTGGAGGCTGCTGCAAGCATTCTCCATCAAAAATTAGGACTACTTTGTTCCAGTCTATGTCCCTGGAGTACCAGATGGGATTAGGGTCCAGTTCTGGTACTGGAAGCAGGGGCACCGGCTTTGAGGCTGGAGGGCCCGTCACATTTCCTGTACATGCTGCTCCACGGAAGGTAATTGGGCTGTGATTCTGCTGACGCGTGGATGGCATCCTGTGGTGCTGAGTGCCCCATGGCCTTTGGTTGAGACCACCTTGGTTCCCATGAGTTCTGTGGCTAGTGAAGACTTGCATTCTGCAGTACACATAGAAAGAGGAAAATGGCTCTCAGGATTCTTTTTGTGAAGGAAGGTGCCCCTTCCTTCACAAAAATAACCCTGCATGCAATTTAGACACTCTTGCACCATTGTGCCAGTGTGCCGGTGTTGTCCCTAGGCAGCACGTTATGCCCCAGCGCAGGGAAAAGCCAGGTATGTGCCATACAATTTTAAGTAAGGTGCACCCCTACCCTTTCTCTATCATGCAGCACAGCAAGGTGACTTGCTGCACTGTGTGCTTTCTTCATAAATATGCACCTAATTCTGGATTATTCCAAGACATGTTGCATCCAGAAAATGAGGCTTGGGTCATGATATGGTGTGATCAGAACTAAAGAAGCATTTCATTCATAAATCTACAGCTGCCCTGTCTCCTATAAAGCAGTCGTTATGTCCTTTCACTATGTCCAACCGAGTCTCCAGTGTAAAATCACAAGATGCTTACATGTCAGTGACAGGAAGTGGGATCAGCTTCGGATGGGCTCCTACAGGGAAGTGAACGTGAGCTAACACTTGCAGTCACTGATTCAAGCAGTCTGACGCTAATTATGAGTTTGGCGAGCGGAAAAGACTGCCCGCCAAACTCCCGCGGCCGGGTTACCGCCTATGCAGCAGCCCCTATTATGAGTTTCCTGCTGGGCCAGTGGGCGGAAAGACAGTTTTCGCCGGCTGGTCCAGAGGGAAACGCACAACTGGGTTGATGCCAGCTCAGAATAGAGCCGGCGGCAATGCTGTTGTGCATTGGGTTCACTAGCACCCGTCGTGCAAATCACTGTGTGTAAAGCAGACAGTGATTTGTGCGAGGGGGCTGGCCAGGGGGCCCCCCAGCAGCCCATTGCCGCCAGCCTTTACATGGCAGTGGAACCACCATGTAAACGCCAGGCGAGAGAGTGGTCGTAATCCCAAAGGGTAGAGCTGCAAGCAGCGCTGCCCTGGTGGATTGGGACCGCTGGCGGTGCAGGTGGTCTGACCGTGCCGGTAATGCCACAGTCGTAATGTCGCAGTTGGACCGCCGCTTTGGCGGTGGTCCGACTGCGACCGCAAGTCTGGCGGTCTGAAGACCGCCAGTGTCTAAATGAGGGCCTCTATGTCTTTCTCAATTCATTCAGCCTGCCTCTTGGAACAGGATTGTTGTTAGTGGTTTATTGTGATGTTTTTAGCACAAACACCTTTATCACTGTATCACTGAAGTTGATCTGTGGGTCTGGTGATATGTAACATGAATAGCAAGCAGGCTAGATTAGAGATACAATGAAAACACTACAACATAACAACACAACATTTGAAAAAACACCGCAAACCCAGAGCACAATAACGTAACAGTGATAGGATGAAGCTGCAAACCAACACAACACAATAATGCAACAGCACATTCACTTACTTTCCCAAACATGTATTCACTCATGTATTCACTTGCTCACCTAATCATTCACTCGCTCCTCAATCTCTTAATAACTTTGTAACTCATCCCTTATTCATTCACCCACTCACTCACCCACTTGCCCAATAGCTCACATGCTTTCTCACTCGCTAACTCACCTTACTCACTCATTCGCACAGTTACTCACTCTATCGCCTACTCACTCACTTGGCCAATTGTTCACTTATTAACTACCTCACTCCCTCATTCACTAACTCATGTATTGCATCGATCACTTGCTTCCTCTCTCACCTACTGTATATGTTCCAAAACATTGATTGTAAGAGACGACAAGTTTGGAAGAGGGTTCTCGGATGAAGTGTCCTTGGGATCCTATTGGAGGAAGCATGCCTGACACATTATCTTCCTTATAAGTCTCTGTTATGAGCTATTTTGCATCAATTTGCATATGCGTGGATGCTTTAATTCGCTTTTAAAATCCCTGAGAGTAAATTCCGCGACTCTTGTTCTTACAAAGGTAATATTCAGTGCAGATTCTCCCTGGGTTTTATTTAGTCGTTCACTTTCATGCTTAGAGTTACTTTTCTAAATGTAAGATTGGTTTCTGTGTTCGTCTAAAGCTTATGGCTGTTCCACAAAGCCCGGGGTGATGTGCTTTCTGCAGACAATATAAATGCAATAAAAGACTCTCTCGGGCGCTAGGAGTTATTATCCTGGATATACGGCACATGTGGGAGGCTCCCACTTTATCAGGGTTTAGCGCAGTGTCCGCGGATTTATTAGGATGAATATCGCACAGACAGGGACCCCAGTGCACAGAATAGACGCTCCCTCCAAAGTGATAACAAGCACTGGCACAGCCAATAGTTCTGTGGTTTCAAGGCCCAGCGGTTAGCTTTGCCAATGCTTTTTAGCGTTGGCATAGAGATGCACGTGTCATTAGGGGATGAGAAAGGACACATGGTGACACCAAAGGGAGATACTAATGAATGGAAGGGATATTACTCACTGGGAAACACACAGATTGAGAAGAAGTGTCACACTGTGTGACCGGACACACAACTGGAGTCAGAACTGGACTCTAAACATTGGTGCAGACTGGAGACACTGAACAGCACATGAAGCCTCATAAGGTACATGCAAAAACAAGGTGATGGATGGAAAGCTTGAAACTGGTCCTAAATTGCTTGTGTTCCGGTCCATCGAGGACCTGGATTAGCAGTTCTGGCCACTGGCTTAACAAACGATCCCCGCAGCTCCCGCGATGCGAGGGGCCCTGAGCTCCAGCACAGTACTTGGGCCTGAGAGCTCCTGAGTAAGTCTGGGGGGCTCCATGTACTTTTCAGCGGGGGCCCTCAAGTTTCGTTATGCCATTGGTTCGGGCTGAACAGCTCCTAATGGAGCAGGGTCAAGACTGATTTACATATAGCTGGGTCCAAAGTGAGGTTTTGGTGTGCAGAATAACCATGGATTTGGATGGGCCCGAGTGATTACCGGTGGCTGAGATTAATTCAAGCATTTCATCCTTCACTCTTCTGTATACTTCTGTGCCACATAAGGTACACGCCAGCCTTCCCTAAAGCACCCTGACACCAAAGCCTCCCACCCTCTTGTCGGATTCCACCAAACTCAGGGAAACGTATACTTTTGCATGGTAAAGGTACTAGTTGTAAAATTCCTTTATGAATTGGAAAAAATCGTAAACTTACACAACCGTCTAAGTTTACCTTTGTGAATGAGGCCCTCAGCCTGCAACAAACTCCATGGAACCTCTAGAATAACACAGTTTTTATTTGTGACAACGAGTATTACTAAAGCTACTGCATCACTCTGGAGTCTACTAGATCAGGCTTAAGGACAATGGACAGTAAGTAAAATTACACTGAGGTCACCAAAACTGAACGGAAAACATTGTTGTGTTGTAGATAGCTGACTGATGTAGGGAAACATCTACAGCTATCCCTACATGAGTGAAAAGTTATTTTTAAATATATGAGCAAACGCACTAACTGCAAATGTATTTTAACAGACAAAGTACATCTGGATGAATATAAATATAAATACAAATAAAACTTAAAAAAATATGGATTATAGATGGAAACACAAAAACAAACTCAAGCTGCGGCCCAGTATGGGGGGTGTCCATGTGCAGATTGTAATGTCACCCAATTGACTGTGTTGGTAATGGGAGGCGGAGGGGGGTGCTTGTAGATGCCTGGGTGTGTAAAGATGCTAACCCCTACAATCACTTCAAGCATCGAAGGTATCATGTGGACTGACATCTGCCGGAGTAGAGGCAAAGCAGTGGGCAGTACAATAGGGAGGGCACTGCTGGAGGGAAGGCAGGACAAGCATTGGATTCTTCACTTGAAGGTGGACTTGCCCAACATTAAGAGCAGATGGTCCAGTGATTATCCGTGAGCAGCTGTGACACTCAGCACAGAAAAATGGTCTTGGGCTAGATGTACGAAATTCTCATTTTGCATTTCCTAAATAGCGACTTCTTAGAAATCGCGATTTAGGAAATGCAAAATAGATTGTTCAAAAATACTGATTTCCTAAGGAATCACTATTTGAGAATAGTTATTAAAGAAATGCTAAACCATTCCTTCCAATGGGCCTAATTCCCCATAGGTAGGAATGGTTTTGCATTTCCTAATTTGAGACTTCTTAATAGGAATTCGCAAGTTAGAAATGCAATACCAAGGATGACTGTGGCCCTAAGGCCCCCCTTGATGTACCTCAAAAACAGTTTGTGCATATGTAAAGTGCACAAATGCTCTAGGGGATGTGAAAGCTACTTGTAACTTAAAAAAATGCATTTTTTGGGTGCATTTTTAAAAATTGCACATGGTTACCATCGACTTGGAGTCAATGGTATTTGCAGTTCCTAAATGCCCATTTAACATTTAGGAAATGTTTTGTACGTCTGCTTAGGAAATCTCTATTTACAATTTCCTATTTGGGGATCGCAAAATACGATTTCTACTATACAGAAATACCATTTTCCGATTCCCTAAAAACCTTTGTAAATATGGAAAGAACATTTAGCAATTCCTAATGGAACAAACTTGTGATTCATTCTGTCATGAAATGCTAAATGCTTTCGTACATCTGGCCCAACATCCGTTAGGACGGCTATTGATCAGCCTCTACACTAGCACTACATTTTTTTCTAAAAGTTTATTTTATTTATTTGAGCAACAAATTCCTCTCGTGCACCAGCAAGACACAACTTAGGGCCTCATTACGACCCTGGCGGTAGAGAACCGCCAGGGCCAACGGGGGCGGGAGCACCGCCGACAGGCCGGCGGTGCTCCCTTGGGCATTCTGACCGCGGCGCTTTGGCCGTGGTCAGAAAGGGAAAACCGGCGGTCTCCCGCCGGTTTTCCACTGCCCCTAAGAATCCTCCAAGGCGGCGCAGCTCGCTGCGCAGCCGAGGGGATTCTGACAATCCTTACCGCCATCCTGTTCCTGGCGGCTCGCCCGCCAGGAACAGGATGGCGGTAAGGATTGTCGTGGGGCCCCTGGGGGCCCCTGCAGTGCCCATGCCAATGGCATGGGCACTGCAGGGGCCCCCGTAAGAGGGCCCCGCTAGTATTTCACTGTCTGCGTAGCAGACAGTGAAATACGCGACGGGTGCAGTAGCACCCGTTGCACCTTCCCACTCCGCCGGCTCGATTACGAGCCGGCATCCTCGTGGGAAGGGAGTTTTTCCCTGGGCTGGCGGGCGGTCTTTTGGAGACCGCCCGCCAGCCCAGGGAAAAACTCATAATACCCTCCGCGGTCTTCTGACCGCGGAGCGGTATTATGGAGGGCGGCATCCTGGCGGGCGGCCTCCGCCGCCCGCCAGGGTCGTAATGAGGCCCTTAGTCCATCAAAGCAGATGTTTATCTGAACCCTCTGTTGTAGAACACGTCTATATGGACTAATACCCCCACCGCTCAAAGATCCAAAGAAATTGAGAGTCACTTTTCACCAGGATTTCAATTTGTGCACCAAACTTTAGGAATTGATTATTAGCACAGTTGGTCCTTGAGGACAACCTGTCCACTATTAACCACCCCAACTGGTAAGCACAATGATCCTAATTATTCTTTCAGAAGTAGACAATGTCTATGGATTCATCTTGTGCTGCAAATTGTCATTATTCAGTCTAATACAATGTTATAAGGCAGCAGCTACACTGTTGATGGACCAGCGGTGCTTGCTGTGTACACCTGCTCTTTGTGGTTCAGTGGATAGTGTTCTGTGCAGAACTCACTGTATAGGATGCACTAGGATGCTGGTTTACTCATTTCTCTTGGTACCAGTGGTGTACACCTGCTCTTTGTGGTTCAGTGGCTAGTGTTCTGTGCAGAACCCACTGTATAGGACCCAGTAGGATGCTGATGTCTCTTCATGCCAGTGGTACTTGCTGTGTGCACCTGCTCCTTGTGGCTCAGTGGACAGTGTTCTGAAAAGAACCTAATGTATAGGACCCATTAGGATGCAGGTTTACTCATGTTTTTGGTACCAGTGTTGCTTGCCGTGTACACGTGCTCCCTGCGGTTCAGTGGATAGTGCTCTGTGCAGAACCCACCGCATTGGACCCAGTCGGCTGCTGGTTTACTCTTTTCTCTTGGTACCAGTGGTGCTTGCTGGGTACACCTGCTCTATGTGGCTCAGTGGATAGTGTTCTGTTAACTCATTTCTCTTGGTACCAGTGATGCTTGCTGTGTACACCTGCTCTTTGTGGTTCAGTGGCTAGTGTTCTGTGCAGAACCCACTGTATAGGACCCAATAGGATGCTGATTTGCTCATTTCTCTTGGTACCCGTGGTGCTTGCTGGGTACCCCTGCGGTTCAGTGTATAGTGTTCTGTGCAGAACCCACTGTATAGGACCCAATAGGATGCTGATTTGCTAATTTCTCTTGGTACCCGTGGTGCTTGCTGGGTACCCCTGCGGTTCAGTGAATAGTGTTCTGTGCAGAACCCATTGGATAGAACCCACTAGGATGCTCAGGGGCAAAGCTTGGTCTGTGAGCGTGAGCTTCAGATTTCCCAACAATCACGCTGGCACATAAAGTTAAAATTTACCTGACCATACATGACTGAAAGCACCTGTACCCAACTATTTATCACCAAGTACATTTACTAGGGAGTGTAACACCCCAAAGCTTCCCCCACCCCCAAAGCTGCACCCATGAGGATGCTGATTTACTCATCCCTGGTGCTGCTGTCAATATTACATCACAGAAGTCATAGTGACTGCAACAAGTCAAATCATCACACAAAGGACATGCACAAGAGCCCTGCCATCCAGCAGGAGAGTGGCCAGGGTGAAATATGCACTTGTGGTGCATTTTGGAGCACACAGTCACAAACGTATACTAAACCATAGTGCTCTTACATTCACAGACACTACATTTCTACTGAATGTGCCACTACATTTTCACAGACACATGTTTTACTCAAAAAACTATAGAGTGCCCATACGATCATATGTGGAAATCGGGTTTTAGCAAGTATCCTGATTTGTACTGCTCCTAATGAACCCTTTCTCTTTATCACAATTGGGAACTGTAAAGTATGTGCCTCGTGTGTGCTTTCCTAATGGGTGGTATATTTCGAAATATTCATACAACTATTTTACAGGTATTTTCATGTTGGTGTTGGAATAAAATTGACATCCTACTGCCTTCCCTTTCAAACTTCCTGTACCCCAGTAAGACTGTCACATAATTCATTTAGAAAGTCTTCTCACTTTGTATTCAGGAAAAGAAAAGTAAACACCATTCTACCTGTTAAAAGAATAAACATCAATGTATCCAATCAATCAATAAACCAATCAGCTCTATTTGATTACTAAAAACAATCATAAAAGCATTACAAACATAAATATAAATTACTGAAAAGGATAAATACATTTAAAAAGGCAAATCAAACAGTCTTAAGTTTGCATTTGTACTGACTTTAAAAAGTTTCCAACATTAAAAGAGACCAGGGTGTTCAATGACATATGTAAAAAGAAAGTGGGTTTGATTTGGTGAAGCTCACAAAATGTAAGAACAGGTTTTAAAAATGTTCTGGCTTGAAATTCATAATATTTCCAAAAAAAGACAAAGAGGGTCATTCTGACCCTGGCGGGCGGCGGACGCCGCCCGCCTGGCGGGAACCGCCAAATGGCCGCTCCGCGGTCAGAAGACCGCGGACGCCATTCTGACTTTCCCGCTGGGCCGGCGGGTGCCCGCCAAGTTAGCGCCCGCCGGCCCAGCGGGAAAGGGCCTGCAACACAGAGGCCGGCTCCGAATGGAGCCGGCGGTGTTGCAGGGGTGCGACGGGTGCAGTTGCACCCATCGCGATTTTCACTGTCTGCAATGCAGACAGTGAAAATCTCCCTGGGGCCCTGTTAGGGGGCCCCTGCACTGCCCATGCCAGTGGCAGGGGCAGTGCAGGGGCCCCCAGGGGCCCCACGACACCCGTTCCCGCCATCCTGTTCCTGGCGGTAAAAACCGCCAGGAACAGGATGGCGGGAAGGGGGTCGGAATCTCCATGGCGGCGCTGCTTGCAGCGCCGCCATGGAGGTTCTGCCCTAGCAGGGGAAATCCGGCGGGAAACCGCCGGATTTCCTTTTCTGACCGTGGCTTTAACGCCGCGGTCATAATGGGCAATGAAGCACCGCCAGCCTGTTGGCGGTGCTTCTGTTGCCCCCGGCCCTGACGGTCTTGTACCGCCAGGGTCGGAATGAGGCCCAAAGTGTTACAAGGATTGGCCCTGCAATGGGAGTGCCCAGATGTGCAATCTGCCTGGTAGACCAGGAATGGCTGAAGCACTGTAGGATTCGAGTCCAGCTTCGCATTCAAATCCCTCTCAATTATAATATTAAAATGATTAAACAATAAAAAAACCTTCTATGAAGGTATTGCCCAATAAAAAACTGCTCATCGATATTACAGATGTTGCCAGAGGGACCCACATAATTATAAAAGTTAATAATGGAAATGATGAATTGATTGGGGTGTACCACCCATAAAATGTGTTTTTCTGCATGCTTTGTAGACACTGGAAAGATCTTACAATGGCATGTGGTGTGAACAAGAAGCATTAGATCCCTGCTGGCTCTGTCCATGTAGAATCTACAGACGGACACACAAAAACTCTGATACCCATCTCAGGTGAAGTGGTTCAAACACCAGGTTTCTTGTAACAGAATAAAGTCAAACTCTGTGACATAGGTAATCCAGTCATCATAGTTCAGCTTGGACAACAAGTCAGATACATTCTAGCAGATCAGCGTTAACAGAGGACCTGAGCACCCACTCCAGATAGGACTGGACAAGGGACTGGTAAGGGCTGAGTTGGCAGGCACAATGACCTGAATAACCTTGCTGCATGGCAAGGTGAGGGGAAGTTGAGACACCAGTCATATAGGGGGTTATTCTAACTTTGGAGGAGGTGTTAATCCGTCCCAAAAGTGACAGAAAAGTGACGGATTTACCACCAGCCGTATTACGAGTCCATTATATCCTATGGAACTCGTAATACGGCTGGTGGTATATCCGTCACTTTACCGTCACTTTTGGGACGGATTAACACTCCTCCAAAGTTAGAATAACCCCCATAATGTGCCTGGGGGTTTAAATTGGCATCAATTTGTCAGGCGATGTTGCTTGACAGTTCACCTTTGTCTTTGAATGCACAGCAAATGTGACAAAATAAAAACTAAATGTAAATGCCCCTTCTTTGCTCATTCGCCTTCTGAACTCCAACATGGTTCTGTTGAGGATGCTGCACCAGCCCCTTCTTCCTACTTCTAGTGCCCAAGCTTGGTACCAGGATCAGCTACCTCCATAAACAATTATTAGTGTTCTCCAGATGAGGAGGCACAGTCTAAGGGAGATAACTATCCCCCAGGATATGAAGGATGTGCACAAGGCTTTCCTAAGGAGGCAAAATATCTTATACTGTAAATGTGACCTCGACATCCTGAATAATGGCCTTGTATTATCCTCCATGTTCAATTAATGTGGTAGAATCAAGAGGATTGGTGAGACTGTACTGCAAGGATTCAGAGTGTCTCACTTAAGGCAGTCTGCCAAGCTGCATGTAGGTTGGTTCCGGGATGTGGGTGTTTTGACCAAACCACCCCTGTCTTTCTTATTCTGATTTGGCTTCATATGGAATCTGTAAGAACTTTCAAAATCGACTGAAGAACTCACAGAATCGTGGACTATGCTGCATGGAAATTTCTGACTCAATAATGAGCATCTCTGGGGGAGTTCTGATTCCCCTATTCAAAAAATCCCTTCTTTAACACAACCAAGAACTCTGACTCAATCGATCAGAACGCCATTCAGAGGGCCATGGGGCAAGTAAAATCTAGTAGGCCCAGCTGTAGGGGTTCAGGTGTTTTACTCCTGATGTTCCAAGGATCCTGAAAAACTGAGCCAAGTACCCCTTCAGCACCTGACTCTCACTGATGGTGCAGGTCGAGAAGTTTAAGGCTTCTCAGGGGGTGGGGGGCATAGACACAAGGCAGTGAACACAGGCTCACAACTATAAAAATATTCAGCTGAAGAAATAAATGATTGTCAGTCAAATACTTGTTTTTTATGAAAAAAGGAGCATTTTTATACTGGTGGAGTAGAACCCCAATAATTTACCTGAGCACCCTGCAGATGTTTCACACAAATGAAACATTTCTTAACAATAGTTCATAGAATATGCACGTCTGATACTTTGGGTACACTATGGAAGCTTTATTCACAACATATGCTTACTAACATTGTAATTTGCACGGTGCTCCACAGAAACAAGGGGAGAAGATTTGCAGCGGGACACTGTTTAGGACGCAGAATGAGCCAGAGTAGGTTTGAGCAGAACAGTAGAAGCTGCATTCATTTGAAAAATAATGGCACCAAACGTGAAAATGTGGCATAAAAATCCATAGCATTATTATCACTACTAAATGACTTTTGCAGTTCTATGCATCCTTTAGAACGCCAATTATCTAAAATAATTTTCCCACAACATTTGCACATTTCGCAGATTTTGAAACTGCTATAACAATACAAACTCAAAGTAAAATATGACATTCACAAACAATACACACATGCCCCTGAGTTCAGGCCTCTAGTGTTACCTGGGCAGGTCCCTGAGTGCTACTCCCATCTCTCCATTTGCATTGTTTTTCCTCATTCACTATAGGAGACATTCAGGGTAATTCCCGCTAGTAGTTTGAGACTCAGAAGTCTCACTCCGACTCTTCATTAAAGTCAAAAGTCTTCAAGTGCTGAAGGCCTTTCTGACAGGCAAGTTGTCCTGGGGCTGTTTGGCCCAGAAATCAGTCTTACTTGTACAGTTGGATTCAAGCAACCAGATTCTCTGTGATCACCACCTTCGTAGGGGTGGCACTGCGGAGGGAAGACAGCTTGGGATTGCATACAATTACCCTGGCCTCTAGCTGGGAAGTAAAGCTGCTAGAGCTGCGGGAACAAGAGCAAGGGCCTGATACAGATGCAGCGAATGTGGACACTGCGCTGATGGCAGAGGGTCGAGCCGCGACCTAGTAACTGGGAACTGACACGGTGTTGGGTGGGGGTGCAGGGGAGCCGGCTGGGGACAGGATTCTGAACAAGATTACTGTTGCGTTGTTATATCATTGTATATGAGAATTATGCTGAATCCTAATTCCTTTGATGTATGATAAATGACAGCTGCCTGCTGCGTAAATGTGTTGATGTCTTGCAAGCTGAGAAAACCCCGTGGGCTGGAGGCGGGTGTTGTTATATAGTCCTAACAGGTCAACTCCTCGATGCTACTTGTACATCTTACCTGTCAACAGATGCAAATGTTCTCATCACCTAGCATGGTTGAAGTGAGCACTATGCCATGGACGTTGCAATTTCTAGCTCTCCAACTGTGATTGTTGAATACGACTTGTATATCTATCTCTCTGTATAAAAATGAATAAAAATATCCAAGCAAAATAATGAGTGACAGTTTTTCCACTGTTGCTTAGGACCCATTTTAAGATGTTCCTCAGCATCTTCAAGGTGTGAAAGCAGGATGCAGTGATGATGTTGACTTGTGCAGTCATGTCCAGTTTGTGTTTGATGATTATTCTGAGTGTGTGTTCTGGATGTGAGTTTGATTTCACCCAGCCATCAGTTGGACCCCCACGGGGAGGTGTTCTTGCTGAAGATTGCTACTTCCATTTTGTTGCTGTTGAGCCAAAGATAGTTGGATTTTATCCAGTTAGCAGCTGGTAATCTTGGTTCTTGTTTTGAGATCTCAAATTAATATTAATTGGTCAGGCTCTTCTGCAACACACTGCGAAAGAACATCATTTTGCAGTGCAATCTATTATTACGTGGGTGGCACCCAAAATTGACAGGCAGGTGACAAAAAGTAGCTGAGCAACTTGACGTTGCTGCATGTACATCAGACGCCAGCCTCCCGTTGTAAGGTGCCCACTTGTCTCTAAGTCAAGTGCAGGGCAGTGACTTTAAAGATTATGAACAATGCATCAACTACACAAGAATCAGCTAATTAAATGACACTAATGATGGAATCTACAAAATTCAAGTATTGGCTGCATTTTAGAGACATTTTATTTAATACTATAGAGTATCCCCTTGGTGTCCTATTAATGTTATAGAGAGCAAAGGGAATCATCCATTAATGATAGAAAGGATGTCACATAAATATTGTAAGTTACATCAATCCTAGGCATATATGGCATATTCATCATAATACAAGTCACCCCGGTATGTCGATGACTCCAAGTGTTTTGCAGCTCAGCTATGGTGGAAACCGACTGCAGCAATATTCCCCTACTAGATGTGCTTCATCAGATGCCATAGCATTTATAGCGCAATGCATCATTTGAACAAGGTGTGAGCATCACAGGAATAAAGAAGGAATGGAGTGCGGTTTTATTTACAGAATATATCTGTCATTGTAAAGAAAGCCTGGCATACCTTTTTGCATTGATTGAAAGCAGAAGAGTGGAAGGGGGCTTAGGTCGGAGGGGGTACTCCACTGCTTGACACTGGTGTGGGCAACAGAACAAGTCAGACTATAAATGAAATAACAGAAGAAACAGCTGCAATCTCTGGGTTGGGAGGGGGGTGATATCTGCAGTGAGAAATTATAATGAGTCAAATTGGAAGATGTCACGAGAAAAAGAAAGTAGGATCTCTGTGGGTTATGACAGGTACAAATTGAGGGCCTTGGGGGCGAGGGAAGAGGGCGAGTGGAGAAGCATGGATGGTAAGGGAGGGCTATTTTGTAATTTTAGCTTGAGCTCTGCTAACCCACACAATACTCAGAAATACTGAGTTATACTGCCCAGGCATACTGCCCAGAGATACAACGCCAAGGTCTGTCTGGGACACATTTCTCATTGACAGACTGATGTTGGGTACTTGTCCTGTGCTCAAAGTATACCCGACCGGTAACCATTTTGGTGAACAAGGTTGCCTACAGCATATCTGGGTAGATGGAGTGTGTAGCAGGTGCACCAAACAAGTCAAAGACAAGCCCATTTGTGCCCGTCCATGCCACGACTAAGCTATAGTATTTATTTTATTACTGAAGTATGGATATCGAAGGAATCCGCTCCTGATTTCACCCATGCACATCCTGAAGGCTGTAACATCTTTCACCTACCACACCTGGATAAAAGGGGTGATGGGATAACTATTTGTTTTAAAGTTTTTAAAGATTGCCTGAAGAAGAGGCCTTTAAAGCTGAGACTGTTGTCCTTGGCAGAAATGATAGGCTTCACAATCACACTTTTACCTCAGACTTCAATTAGAGGTATTTTATGCTATTGTCCTCCTAGAATTTCTACAAATGTTTTTAATTTTCTAGCTCTGTTATTAGTTAATTGCAACTTTTTTTATCTTTGTGTGAATTAAATATTTGGACAGAGATTCCAAAAATTCAGAAGTGGTGGTTTTTGTTTGTACATCGCCCGTGTTAGAGCTTTTACAAATGTTACAGCAAGTACACATCAAAATGGACATATGGTTGATCTAATCTTTGCTCCTGGAAAGCTGGTGGATTGTGGTTACATTGTTCACTTGATTTATTTATTTTCAGATTAATTAAGGTCATACTGAACTGTCCGGTACTGTGACCAAAAGCAGTGGAGACCACTAATGATCACTCATTGGCCAAATTATCAAATGGGAAATTTAGGTTTACTCTAAGAGGAAACAATTTTTCAATAGGGGATAATGATTTGAGAAGCTAAAATTGGATGCAAAACATTTGGAAGTTTGTGATGAGTAGATTAGCAAACATTGCGTTAAAGGCAGCACTGAAGTCTTATGAAAATTGGTACAATGAACTAAGGCCAATTTTTGTTAATATGTTTCCTTGAAACCTACAAACCTACAACATCTCTAAGGAGGTTTTTTCAGTAGTCCATCCTCTTTCTGCTCCTTCTCACTCTATTCAGATCTTTGCACATTCACACAAGTTATGTGATGGTCTCTCCAAATGTGTAGACTCAAAATTACCAGGAAGCCATGTCCCTGGGGCTACAACCAGATTAATAGCCGTGGAACCTGATGTGGCACCTGATGCAGAGATTCTACGTGTTTGCAATTTTGAGTTCTTAACCCTAGATCACTTAGTGGAAATATCCAATTCTATCAGGGTCTCCACTGGATCCTATTCATCCTACCAGTTCTTTGTCTACATAAACCCCCTTTATACATTTGGAATTAATCCATCATACAATCTTGCGGACCAGATATTTGGTAAAAAACATGGTTGTTCATAAAGAATACTAATACAGACCACGCAATCCTGACCACCTAATGAGACAAATTTCATGATTTACAGAGCTGCATAACACATTGAACACAGTACAACTAGGCTCTCTCTCCCCCAAGCTCACGGAATGGAAACTTCCTTAGTGTCTTGTTTTTGATGACCCTCAAACAATTGCAAAGGATATTGTTGGACCTGGCCCTTTTTGCAGGGTCATCCCCAAACTTTCTGCCTTCTTCCTCCTATTTTTTCTGATCAGTGTTTGTTGGTAACCTGACTACCAACCACAGATGCCAATTCTAAAAGATATTCTCTAGCCTGGTGTTGTTAGACCTGTCTGCCGCCTTTGACATAGTATCATATGATACTTAGCTCAATAGATTGGCAGAGATTTGCTTTAGGAACCAGCTCTTCAATGGCTTTAGTCCTTTTTGGGCCCCAGGTACTAGACTGCTCACTTGCCCGCCTTGTGTTCTCGGTTTAAGGCCCTGCAGCAGGGTGCATTCCTTGTTCTTCATTTAGCCCTATCCTTTTTAATATTTATATGCACCTTCTGACCCCATTGAAATGATAGTTTGGGGTCAGGTTCATGAATTAAGCTGATGATTCTCAGATTTTAATCTCCATTGGAAACACAGTGCTGGGGCATTGTGCGGTGTTTCATAATCGTATGGTGGCTGTTGCTTCTTGGTTTTTACACAACTCCTTAAAATTTAGAGCAGACAAGACTGAGGTCCTGTTCTTTTCTGACTACAGTTTTTCATCTGCGATTCCGAGCAGTTTCTGGCCAGTCTTATCAGAAGCCTCACCACACCGCCAGGCAGTGTTCACAATTTAGAGTTTTGTTTTGATGATAGGCTGTCATTGACTTTGCAGTTCAAAATAATGACACCTGTTTCTCTTTTTATGCTTTTTGCACAAAATTCCCCCTAGGCGCGATTACTAGTGGTTCAAATGGCAATTCTTAATCACCTAGACTATTGTAATTCTCATTTTCTTGGTTTGCCTGCTGGTCGATAAAATGGCTTCAGCAAGCTCACAACACGGCTACACGAGTGGTCTACAGTGGCATCAGCTATCACCTGCATCTGCATCTCTGCATACTTTACAATGGCTCCTGATTTCTAAGAGAAACAGGGCCATATTTATGAGCCCCTAGTGCCACCGTAGCGTCACTTTTCATGACGCTCCGGTGGCGCTATGTCCTGCGCTGTATTTTTAAGGTTCCATTAAGCCAATTTTTGTGGCTTAACGCCACCCTGTAAATATGACCCCTTCACAAGCAGCCCTTTGCATGGAAGAGGCGTGCAATGGGTGTTGCTGTGGGCATGCCTTAGCAACACTCATCGCATTTTGATGCTGCCTCAGTTTTACAAGATTTCGTAAACCTGAGGCAGCTCCAAAATCTAACTCCACCCCAGGGGTGGCATTAGCAAGGCACAATGAGGAGGAGTACTTTCATTCCTTCTCATTTTTTTGCTTTTTCTATGTGTGCTGCATTCTGCAGCACGCATAGAAAGAGCAAAATGACAAAATGTATTCTTTATGTGCGGGAAGGTGTCCCTTCCTGCATATAAACAATCATTTGAAAATTACACTTTGGCACTTCTGTGTGTGCTGCATTCAAAGCGCCATTAGTGATTGTTTATGTGCTGAAAGGGACACCTTCCTGCAGGTAAATTTAGCACCAGCACAGGGGACAACACAGGGGTGTGCCGTATTCAATTAAATTTGGCGCATCCCCGCATTGTGAAAATGATGGAGCGCGGCGCTGCCAATTTTGGCGCAGCATCAGGCTCTGTCATTTTCCTACAAATATGGGCCTTAGTTTTACGTCCTTGGGATTCTTTCATCAGGCATCTAATTGTAATGGCCGAGAATACCTCCAAAAATATTTCTCTCCTTGTCTTCCAGTTCCAAAGCTTTGTTTGTCTATCCCAGTTAATGCTGAAACAAATATTGCCTTTTCAGTAAGCATTAAAGGCTTGGCTTTTCTCGCAATAAACGTTCTATGTATTTTCAGTCTCCTGCCTTTTCATTTGTTACACCAGCACCTAGGTTGTCTTTTAAGTTGCGGGGCGCTCTGTAAGTATTATTAACATCAACATTAACGTGCAGATCTCTAGCATCTACTGTGGATGCAAAAAAAAACATGTTGAGCAGCTGAAAGTCCTTTTAAGGTTTAATGCAAAGTAAACAGCACATCAAAAGAATCAACGAAAATTGTCATTTCAATTGACCATGATCCAGGTGGTCCGTAAATATGCACTATTTTTCCATACAAGTCAATGGAGCTTAACCACGTGACAGAACGTTGTTACTTTCAGCAGAACTGTCTCCCTGAGGGAGCACTGAATGTCCTTGAGCAGAAGATACCATTCATAAATACACGACTAGGCCCATTATCCTTCGGAAATACCGCTTCCACTTGCCAGGTTCAAGAGCGAGGTTGCTCCTCTTAGCATTGTGCAAACATAGAACCGCGGGTCGCTTGGCTTCCGGGCTACTTGAAGCATCACAATAGCTGCCACATTCACAACTATTGGAAGCTACAACCCAGGCAAACCCACATCCATTTTTTATTGAAAAACATTGGCTTAAACTTGATCCGAAGGTTAAATGGTATTACTGTAATACAAAGGACTATGTAAGCATGGTACAAAAAGGATTCATGTGTTCACAATGCTGCTGTATTTTTCTACTGTGTTCTACTGGCTAGATTCATTTGTTGAATTATGTTACTGTCTAAGAAGATGGCCATGAAATACAGGTTTTACTAAGCACCTTGTGCATATTATTACTTAACACAAATTGTCCAAGTAGGCAGGATCAAAGTCAGGTATTATATAGTTAGAGAAATAGCACCATATATATATATATATATATGCTAAAAATACAATGCTTAAAGAAATGTTATAGTTAGGTAGTGATAAAAATATCTGTTGTTGTTTAAAACCTTAGAAATTCACTGGAAGAAACAAAAGTTAAGGTAACATTATGTTTAGGTGAATATGTCAATAACAACATTAATGTTTGAACTAAAAAAACACAGAAATTCACCAGATAGCAGAGCTAACTGCAGCTTGACCCCCCGCCAGGCACTGTTTGTCACCTCCCATAATAAATCACTCATGACGTTCTGTTTTATGACATCATTGATGACATCATGTTCAGTAATGTAACTTTTTTTAGTGTATATACAATATATATATCTATAGCTATATATATAGATATATATATATATATATCTATATATATATATATATATGTGTGCAAAAAAGAATAGAGAGCTCTGGGAAGTTCCCAAGTTTAGGCGGAGAGCAGCTCTAGTAAGGAGCTCCCTGCAACACCAGCGACACTCTAGATTTGCTCACCTCAAATATTTGTTTATCTAGCAAAGTTTTTAAGCATAGGATCAGCACAGTGCTATCCACGTCGAGCTAGATAGTGACAAAGTATTTTGCCACTTGTACAGCAAAGTCTTTAAGCATAGGTTTGACACAGTGTCAACCTTGCCGAGCTGTAAAATGACAAAAGGCATTTATCACTCCAGGCACAGTATTACAGCTTTGGACTGGTAAAATACCGTCCAAGCCAACCTGGAATGAGTAAAAACAACCCCTAATATATATAAATATATATATATGTATATATATATATATATATACTTAACAAACTAAGGTTAAAGTAACGTTATAGTTAGGTGAAATTGTCAATGACAACATTAACGTTTTGAACTAAAAAAAAACATAAATTCACCAGTTATAGTTAGCAGAGCTGCTTATGACCTCACACTCAACATTACTCATACCATGTTCTTTAACATCATTGAAGACAGCACTGATGACACCATTAAGGTGATGTCTTTTATCTGTGCAACCTCTTTAACCATCATGTGTAAATCAACAGAAATGTCATGTTGCTGCTCATTTTCTCCCCCACTTACTCCTGTAGGGTGAAACTACTATTAATTACAGTCTCCAGGAATATGAAGGTATTGTGAAAAACTGTACTTTAGCAATTTGACAAAAAAAGAAATTCAGCCCATACATACCTAAATTGGTATTGATTGCCATTAATAGCTATTGCTTGTTTTCTTGCTACGGTTCCACCTTATTCTTCTGAAGCACATAATATGAAATTGCCAATTGGAACACCTGGAGGTCAGGGGGTGGGTGGTAATGTTTAAAAGAACAAGGCCAAGCTAAGCTTGTTCTTATCCATCATGCTCACACGTTCCATCTTCCAGGAGGAGCCTTCTTTTCACAAGGCATGTGATGAATGCATTTCATATATTCATCCACATGATCTACTTTTTCCATGGATCCACATACTCATGTTCGAGTAGCTCATTCTCACCTCCGAGTTGCCATGTGCCTTTAGTAACTCAATGGCAACCACACACATGCACTTCACTGACACTTCTTTCACCTTCTCTTATGTTTTGTGATGTTTAAGACCATGCTCAAAGGTCTTGGGGAACCAGAGTTGAAACACTAGTGAGCATCGCTGGGTTTCATGCTTGTAGTGCATTTTGGACTGCCACTGGCGGCATCACCTGTCATGATTTTGCTAGCCAATGATGAAAGGAAGAGTCATTGAGTGGCTCTGTTGCAAATGCTTCCAGTAGTGACAGTGTTCATGTAGTTGAAACCATTGGTGTTGCTTCTTCCTGCGGGGGTGTACGGATGAGGTAGCCATGATGGTTCTACTTCCTGCTGGGGTGCACGTATTAGCTAGCTATGATGGTGCTACTTCCTGTCGGAGGTGCATCAATTAGGTAGCCATGATAGTGCTACTTCCTGTGGGGCTGCATGGATGAAGTAGCCATGATGGTGCTAATTCCCGTCGGAGGTGCATCGATGAGGTAGCCATGATGGTGCTACTTCCTGTATGGGTGTCTGGATAAGGTAGCCATGATGGTGCTACTTCCTGTCGGAGATGCATCGATGAGGTAGCCATGATGGTGCTACTTCCTGTAGGGGTGTCTGGATGAGGTAGCCATGATGGGGCCACATCTACAAAAAACTAAGGAATTGAGATTTCCAAATTGCAATTCCTACTGAATCACAATTAGAAATTCATCATTCCTATTGTACAAAAGAATATATATACATATGCATATATATATACCATGAATCCTATTTGAGTCGCAAATTGACTTACCTTGTGTAAATGAATGAGGCAAGTCACGATTTGCAACACACTAAGAATTTCTGCCATCACAGGGGTGGTGTCCTGCTGGGGTCAGAAGACCACCATGTCTATGATTGCTGTTAAACAAAGCAATTTTTAAAAACCAAAATCAGCCTGTTTTCAGTAAAGGAAAACAATATGCATTTAAAAAAAAGAAAATTACACTTAGAAGTTGAAATGTTTTAGATTAGGCAGTGGTCCACGCGGCCACTGGCTGCTCTTCAAAATATTTTTTTTGTTCATTCTCAAAGGGGAAAGGGTACCTTGGAGACCCCTTTCCATTTGCTTATGGGTCACCACCTCCTTCAAGAAGTTGGTAAAATATTAGGGCTTCATGCATAAATATTTCATTTAAGGAGTCATAAGTTGTGACAAATAATGATTTGTAATTTACTAAATACAAAAATTGATTTGTTAGAAGTGACTGCAATGTGTGCACCAGCTTCTAATGAATCCAATGGTATTTTGAGACCAATGGATTCTTGGAGATAGGTTAGTTCTACTAATACCAATTTGTAGTGGATAGCATATTGACGTACCTCATCATTATGCAGAGGGAGCGTCGTAAATTGAAACCCACTATGACTGGCCACAATGATTGGCATTGTGGCCTTTTGGGTTTAGCAGACTGCCATGTCTGGGATTGCTTTTAAATAAAGCAACATTTCTTTTTAAATGCGGTATGTGTTTAAAAAAAAAAAAAATTACACAAAAACGTTTTTCATAAGCAGGCGGTGGGTAACCATGTGTACTCTGTCCCATTTACCAATGGCTTACCACCTTCTTTGAGGAGGTTGTGAAATATTAATCCTTTGCAACCTTATTTTGGTCGCAAAACATTAATACATGACTTAGAGATTCCGTATATGGAAGGGAAGCATAAAGATGCCCTAATCTGGACGCAGTTTCAGTCCAATCTTCTGCGACAGGTTACCTTCAGCTACTCTTCCCTTGTTCTGCTGTTACCCACACATTTAATAACATTAAATGTGTTCTCCTCTTTCCAAGTTCCATATTGTACGGCTAGCATTCTATCAACTCCACAGGAAGCCCTTAACACACCTTTTCCAAATAGTAACTCAGTATTTAGTCCAAAAAACACTTAGGCCCTCATTCTGACCCTGGCGGTCGGTGATAAAGCGGCGGCCAAGCCGCCAACAGGCCGGCGGTCTAAAATATGCAATTCTGACCCTGGCGGGAACCGCCAACACAGCCCGCCGTATTAACACTCCGCCCGCCACGGCGGTACAAACAAACAGCGCGGCGGTCCCCGCCAACAGCCAGGCGGCAGACAAAGTACCGCCCACCCTATCACGACCCACCAATCCGCCACCTTTTCCGGGGCGGGAGCACCGCCGATAAGAACACGGCGGAAACAGACTACGAACGGGAAAACGCTCACCTCTACGCACTCCACGCGAGATTCCGGCAGTATGGAACCAGAGTTGCAGGTCATCCCCGCACTCCTATACCTGCTCATATACCAGGAGCACGCCCGGCGGCGCGGAAGACATCGGTGAGTACTACACCTACGACACAGGGGAGGGAAAAGATTACCGGCACACACCCACCCACCCACACCCACTACAACACACACATCAATGCATTCCCACAGATCACTGTCACAACCCACAAACCACCCCCCTCCGAAATAATGCAAAGACCAAAAGAAGAGATCATAAACGGGCAGATATATTGAAATATGTACACCAGTAATCCCAATAAATAAATAAACTATGTACAAAATATACACAGCTACTAAATGTAGTCCAACCACTGTCCGTGGATCACAGGGGTCCTGTGCAAAGGGGCAAGGCCCAGTCCCACGACAAGAACTCCACGGAGAGAACACTGCAGGGGCATCAGAAAGAAAATAGGACAGGCACCTCAGGGGGAAGGGAAGGGGGGGCACCTCAGCCACTTGAGTACATGACGCCAGATCCACGAGGGGACTCCATGACCACTGGGCCATCCTGGGGAGTGCTAAGCCACAGTCCATACAGTCCATACAGTGGGTGGCCTGCCCACTGGGCCATCCTGGGGAGAGCAAAGCCACAGTCCATACAGTCCATACAGTGGGTGGCCTGCCCACTGGGCCATCCTGGGGAGAGCAAAGCCACAGTCCATACAGTCCATACAGTGGGTGGCCTGCCCACTGGGCCATCCTGGGGAGAGCAAAGCCACAGTCCATACAGTCCATACAGTGGGTGGCCTGCCCACTGGGCCATCCTGGGGAGAGCAAAGCCACAGTCCAAACAGTCCATACAGTGGGTGGCCTGCCCACTGGGCCATCCTGGGGAGTGCAAAGCCACAGTCCATACAGTCCATACAGTGGGTGGCCTGCCCACTGGGCCATCCTGGGGAGTGCAAAGCCACTGTCCAAACAGTCCATACAGTGGGTGGCCTGCCCACTGGGCCATCCTGGGGAGAGCAAAGCCACAGTCCAAACAGTCCATACAGTGGGTGGCCTGCCCAATGGGCCATCCTGGGGAGTGCAAAGCCACGGTCCATACAGTCCATAACAGACCCCACTGCCACTGGAGGAGGCAAGTTGGCCAGAGGACATCCTGCAGCCCTGCCCGAGATAGATCCTGCCCTGCCACGTCTGCCAAAGGGCCAGCGGTTCTTGCCTTGAAGGGCCCAGTTCAGCGGTTCTTGAGACGGCGGGGCCCAGTTAAGCGCTCCTTGCCTTGAAGGGCCCAGTTCAGCGGTTCTTGAGACGGCGGGGCCCAGCGGAGCGGTGCTTGAGACGGCGGGGCCCAGTTCAGCGGTTCTGGAGACGGCAGGGCCCAGTTCAGCGCTCCTTGCCTTGAAGGGCCCAGTTCAGCGGTTCTTGAGACGGCGGGGCCCAGCGGAGCGGTGCGTGAGATGGCGGAGCCCAGTTCAGCGGTTCTGGAGACGGCGGGGCCCAGTTCAGCGCTCCTTGCCTTGAAGGGCCCAGTTCAGCGGTTCTTGAGACGGCGGGGCCCAGCGGAGCGGTGCGTGAGACGGCGGGGCACAGTTCAGCGGTTCTGGAGACGGCGGGGCCCAGTTCAGCGCTCCTTGCCTTGAAGGGCCCAGTTCAGCGGTTCTTGAGACGGCGGGGCCCAGTTCAGCGCTCCTTGCCTTGAAGGGCCCAGTTCAGCGGTTCTTGAGACGGCGGGGCCCAGCGGAGCGGTGCGTGAGACGGCGGGGCCCAGTTCAGCGGTTCTGGAGACGGCGGGGCCCAGTTCAGCGCTCCTTGCCTTGAAGGGCCCAGTTCAGTGGTTCTTGAGACGGCGGGGCCCAGTTCAGCGGTTCTGGAGACGGCGGGGCCCAGTTCAGCGGTTCTGGAGACGGCGGCCGGTCTATGGCCAACTGCTCATTGCCTGGTGGTGCCCTCCTGGGCAGCGGGGATGGTGCTCCTTCAATGCCCACCTGGGCTGTGGGTGGTGGGGCCCTCCTGGCCAGCTGGGCTGGGTCCTCCCTGGGCAGCGGCTATGGGGGTGGTGGGCTCTCCCGGGGCAGCTGTGCCGGTTCCTCCTGGGGCAGCGGCTATGGGAGTTGTGGGCTCCTCCTGGGCAGCAGGCCTTCTGCCTGACCTCTCCGACTTGCTGCCCTTGCCCTCCTTAGTCGTGGGCCTGTGGCCCTTTCCTCCCTTTGGAGCTGTGGCTGGTGACTGTCTCTGGGTGGTGTCCGGGGGGGATGTAGAAGGCGGGCTCCTGCGGCGCCCCTTCCGCCTTCTGCTCCTCTTCCCAGGGGGTGGGCTGGCTGTCCCCTTGCTGCTGGGCGAAGATCCAGACATGCGGGCTGGCGGGCTCCAATACCCCTGCACCCTTGTCAAGGGGGCTGCAGGGCTGGTGGTGGCTGAGGTGCTCTTCTTACCCCGACGAGAAGGAGGGGGGGCTCAGGGTCAGGAAAGAAGTTAGTAGTGGCGAGGAAGAGTTTCTTGGGACAATGGAGAGTGGGAGGTACAATGGGAATGGGAGTGGAGGGAGAGGATGTGGTTGTAGGTGAGTCACGTTTGCTGTCTTTGGGTGCAGGTGCAGGAGGGATAGTCTGTCGTGAGGTGGATGGCTGTTGGGTGGGTGGGTGGCTGCGTTTGTGTGGTGTGGAAGAGGGGGTGACAGACACAGTGGGAGAGGACACAGGGGACGTGTAAATGGCAGTGGGGGTGGTGACTGCACGTGTGCGGACTGGAGTGGAGGGTGTGCTGGTGATGGAAACACTGGCTGATGGTGAGGTGAATGGAGGTGTGAGTGTAGACGTCACAGGGAGGGAGGAGGGAGACGAGGAGGTGGGGGTCACAAAGGTGGTAGTGACTGTTGGCATGTCTGCATCGGAATGTTGCGTGTGTGAATGTCTGCGTGATCTGTGGTGCTTATGTTTGGATGAGCTTCTCTTGGGTGTTGAGGTGTGTGCAGGCTGGTCTGATGGTGTGGGTGGGACAGGCAGAGGAACAGGAGACTGGGAGGAGGGAGTTAGTAGAGGGAGGCAGGAGACAGGGACAATGGCTGCCGTCAGTGCTGAGGCCAGGGCCTGGAACGATCGCTGATGGGCAGCCTGACCCGAATGAATGCCCTCCAGGTACGCATTGCTGCGATGAACCTCCCTCTCCACCCCCTGGATGGCATTCAAAAGGGTAGTCTGCCCAACAATGAGCGTTCGGAGGAGGTCAATGACCTCCTCACTGAGGGCAGCGGGGGTAACAGGGGCAGGGCCTGAGGTGCCTGGGGCGAAGGAGATGCCCGGCTTCCTGGCAGAGCGGGCACGGGGCGAACGCTGAGGGGCTGCTGGGAGGGCGGAGATGGTGCGCTGGGTGGCGGCTGTACCTGTAATGGCGGGGGGCACGGATGGTGCCACCCCCGCAAGGGAGCCCCCTTCCGAGGACGTGTCCGTGTCGCTGCAGGGTCCAGTCGTCCCCGTCGTGGAGCTCCCCTCGCCCTCCGTCTCACTGGTCCAGTCTGACTCTGTGGCATGGCCCTCCTGGGCCATGTGAGATGCAGCTCCCTCCTGCCCCGATGCCACTTCTCCTCCGCCTGATGATGCTGATGCACACAAGCACAGAAAGACAAACAAAAAGGGGGGGGGAGAGAGAAATAAAGAGATATTGAGTACATGGATCTCCGGTACAGTTAGCGGACATGACAGACACAGATGCCCCCTGCACTAAGTTGCGCACTTGGGGTCCGCTACGCATTCCGTGGAACATGCCCTACACGCCTAGAGTTGACAACTGCACCCATGGATGACACGGCCCAGGGATGGCTGTACTGACAAACTACTGAGGGTGGTGGCTGGGGACACAGAGGCTTACGGGGGTGCCCAGCCTACAGATATCGCCCTGGCCTAGGGGGACCCCCAGCCCTCCTCCCCCACCCAGACACCTCCACTGCGCGACAACAGAGTAGATAATGCTTGTACTCACCCCCTTGTGTCTGCTGTGCTGCCCTCACGCGCCCATCCAAATCAGGGTAGGCCACCGTCAGGATCCGGAACATCAGGGGGCTCAGTTGACGGCAGGCACCCCGCCTACGTTGGGAGGCCCTCCCCAGCAGAGACTCGGCGGTCTTCTTGGTCCCGCGGCGGATGTCCTCCCACCTCTTGCGGCAGTGGGTGCCCCGTCGATGGTGGACCCCCAGGGTCCGGACTTCCTTGGCGATGGCACGCCAAATCCCGATCTTCTCATGGGCGCGGACCTATGTGACACGTACAGGGAGGGAGAAATACCACGTTCAAGTTTGTCAGCATTTTCCTTGCCAGTGGCCCAACATGCCCCCCATCCCCGCCAGGCCCCCCGCCATGCCCAACATGCCCCCCATCCCCGCCAGGCCCCCCGCCATGCCCAACATGCCCCCCATCCCCGCCAGGCCCCCGCCATGCCCAACATGCCCCCCATCCCCGCCAGGCCCCCCGCCATGCCCCCCGCCATGCCCAACATGCCCCCCATCCCCGCCAGGCCCCCCGCCATGCCCAACATGCCCCCCATCCCCGCCAGGCCCCCCGCCATGCCCAACATGCCCCCCATCCCCGCCAGGCCCCCCGCCAGGCCCAACATGCCCCCCATCCCCGCCAGGCCCCCCGCCATGCCCAACATGCCCCCCATCCCCGCCAGGCCCCCGCCAGGCCCAACATGCCCCCCATCCCCGCCAGGCCCCCCGCCAGGCCCAACATGCCCCCCATCTCCGCCAGGCCCCCCGCCAGGCCCCCCGCCATGCCCAACATGCCCCCCATCCCCGCCAGGCCCCCCGCCATGCCCAACATGCCCCCCATCCCCGCCAGGCCCCCCGCCATGCCCAACATGCCCCCCATCCCCGCCAGGCCCCCCGCCATGCCCAACATGCCCCCCATCCCCGCCAGGCCCCCCGCCAGGCCCAACATGCCCCCCATCCCCGCCAGGCCCCCCGCCAGGCCCAACATGCCCCCCATCCCCGCCAGGCCCCCCGCCATGCCCAACATGCCCCCCATCCCCGCCAGGCCCCCCGCCATGCCCAACATGCCCCCCATCCCCGCCAGGCCCCCCGCCATGCCCCCCGCCAGGCCCAACATGCCCCCCATCCCCGCCAGGCCCCCCGCCAGGCCCCCAAGCCAGCCAGTGGCCCCAAATCCAGATTGAATTAAACTCACTTGTTGGTCTGGAGGACCGTAGAGTAGCGCATACTGGGGGAGGACCCCATCCACAAGTTTCTCCAACTCCTCTCCAGTGAAGGCAGGGGCCCTTTCCCCAGGCGCAGCAGCCATTGTCCCTTCCAGACCGAGGTCACAGCAACACTTGCAGTATAGGTCCTCTCCTGTGAAAGTTCAAGTCGCAAGTGGATAAGTAGATAGAAAATGGCGGTCACGTCCGCGGCGGTGCGTACCGCGGCGGTGCGTCCCGCCACCGCCGGCGCCCTTCGCCATTGGCTCCTGAAACCCATAGGCTTCAATGTTAACCAATGCAGCTTCGCGCCGCGGTCTTCGCCCGCTGCCCGCCGCGGTGTGCCACGCCAGCGCATTGACCTCACATCCCATTGTCACACTTCACAGGTCAGGCAGCCGCCATTTCCAGGGCCCACATGGCTCAATTTCAACTGCGTCACACAGGCCTAGGCCTTGCATAGCCACTCAGACACGCCATTCACTGCATAGAGAATCGTTTACTGTGCTAGCTGTGAGTACGTACCTGTGGGTTGCTTGACTGTGTGCTCCATGTTGTCCTTCCTAGGCATCGTCCGCTGGGTTGGGCGAGGAGACGGATGAATCCTCCCGTGTACCGACCGCTGGTGGACCTGTCGACAATGGAAGAACGCCACATTATCCTGACCTACCGTCTTAACCGTGCCACTATACATGAACTGTGTGCCCAGCTGGAGCCCGACCTGATGTCCCCCATCCGCCAACCCACAGGGATTCCCCCTCTGGTGCAGGTCATGTCAGTACTCCATTTCTTGGCAAGTGGGTCATTTCAGACAACAGTGGGAATTGCTTCTGGGATGTCTCAGCCCATGTTTTCGAAGGTGTTATCCAGAGTGTTGTCTGCCCTGATGAAATCCGTGAGGATCTACATCATTTTCCCTGAGGTGGGCGAATTGGCTACAGTGAAGGGTGATTTCTACGCCCTTGGACATATTCCCAACGTAATTGGTGCCATTGATGGGACCCATGTGGCTTTGGTTCCCCCAAGAGACAGGGAGCAGGTGTACAGGAACAGAAAAAATTACCATTCAATGAACATCCAGGTGGTGTGTTTGGCTGACCAGTACATCTCGCATGTCAATGCCAAATTCCCAGGGTCAGTGCATGACGCCTACATCCTCAGGAATAGCAGCATCCCTTACGTGAT
Organism: Pleurodeles waltl; assembly: GCF_031143425.1. Taxonomy (NCBI): domain Eukaryota; kingdom Metazoa; phylum Chordata; class Amphibia; order Caudata; family Salamandridae; genus Pleurodeles; species Pleurodeles waltl. The sequence goes on along the minus strand of NC_090450.1, from coordinate 999,539,346 downwards.
GGAACAGCTACAGAGACACCGTGTATGGCTAGTGGGGGACTCTGGGTACCCCAACCTGTCGTGGCTACTGACCCCAGTAAGGAATCCCCGGACCAGGGCAGAGGAACGGTACAATGAGGCCCATGGGCGTACTAGGAGGGTGATCGAACGCACCTTTGGCCTCCTAAAGGCCAGGTTTAGGTGCCTGCATATGACAGGTGGATCCCTAATGTACTCACCTAAGAAGGTGTGTCACATCATCGTGGCCTGCTGCATGCTTCACAACCTGGCTTTGCGCCGCCAGGTGCCTTTCCTGCAGGAGGATGGTCGAGACGGTGGTGTTGTGGCAGCGGTGGAACCTGAGGAGAGTGACGAGGAGGAAGACGACGGGGCTGAAACAGACAACAGGGACAGAATCATTGAACAGTACTTCCAATAGGACACAGGTAACATTTCAAAGATAATTTAGTAACTGTTAACTACTCTCCTGCATCTCTGCTGCCTGTCTATTTGCCCCAGTGTATGATGACTGAGTTTTGGCTTTTCCCTCCCTATTTCAGATCTGGGGTCCCCACTACGAGTCCTGTGCTTCGTTTCCCCATGGACTACAGCTTTGTGGCAGCTGTTTGTTGACTTCACCATGTACAAGGACATATTTGCACTGTCATGTCAATTACAATATATTGAAATCACAGCCAGACTCCAGATAGTTTTGTGCAAAATTGGTGTTTATTTAAGTGCTCAAAATGGGATGGGTGGTTTCAAGTGGGTGGGGGCTATGGTGAAGGAATGTCCATGGCAGAGTCCAGAGTAACAGTCACACAGGTGCATTGTCCAGAGGCCTGTGGAGAGATGGAGCATGGGCAGTTCAAGGATGGACAGGGTGACAATGTGGGACAGTGGGATGACATCAGGTGGTATCCATTGCTGGCGGGGGTCTTGACATCCTACTCTGTCTTGCGAGATCTCAGGGCCCTCTTGCGGGGTGGTTCTTCTCCTGCAGGAGGTGGGGGTCTGGTGGGCTGCTGCTGTGCGGGGGCCTCCTGTCCACTAGCGCCGGCGGAGGTGGTTGGCTGTTCTTGGTCCAGGCTAGTGGCAGGGGCCCTTGGGTGTTGTTGAGTGTCCGCCCTGGTGTTGACGAGGTCCTGCAGCAGCCCTACCATGGTAACCAGGGTGGTGTTGATGGCTCTGATGTCCTCCCTGTACCCCCGATAGTGTTCCTCCTGCAGTACCTGGATCTCCTGGAACCGGGCCAGTACCGTCGCCATCGTCTCCTGGGAGCGGTTGTATGCTCCCATGATGGTGGTGAGGACCTCGTGGAGAGTGGGTTCCCTGGGCCCGTCCCCCCCCTGTCGCACAGCTGCCCTCCGAGTTGCCCTGTTTCCCTGGGCCTCTGCCCCCTGGCCGGTGTGCCCACTACCACTGCCCCCAGGTCCCTGTTGTTGTTGGGGTGGTGGGTTATCCTGGGTGCCCTGTAGTGGTAGACACACCGCAGATTGACGCGCCCTGGAGACAGAGGCATGGGCCCGCTGGGTGGGAGCTGTGCTGGTGTTCCCAGAGGGGTTTGGGGCTGTAGTGGCCTGGGCCTGTGTGAGGGGAACCGACTGTCCAGAGGTCCCCGATGGTCCGGGCTGGTCATCGGTGTCCAGGTCGACAGAGCTGCTGTCATCGCTGACGGCCTCTTGGGTGGGGGGTGTGGAGAATTCTGGCCCCTCCGCCGCGGTGTGTTGACGGTCGGGTCCTGCAGGGGTATAGAGGTATGGTTATAGTTTCAATGTGTGGCATATGGGTGTATCTATGGGTTCTCGTGTCCCCAAGTGCTGGCATTCGTGTGTGGGGGCTTTGGTGAGGGTGGCTTGTGGGGGGGATGTGTATATGCATTGGGCATGCTTTGGTGATGGGTGTCCATGCTTAGTGGACGCATGCAGGCCTAGGTTTTGGAATGTGTGGGTTGTGATGGTGAGACATTGGCGGGGAATAGGTGTGCTGGGGGTGGGGGTGAGGATGGTGGTGGGGGTGAGGATGGTGTTGGGGGTGAGGGTGGGGGTGAGGATGGGGGTGGGGGTGAGGGTGGGGTTCGAGGATGGGGGTGAGGGTTGGGGTATGATTTGGCATGCAGGTGGGGGGGAAGCAGTGGTGAAGCTTCAACTTACCAGTATCCATTCCTCCGCCGACTCCTGCGAGGCCGTCAGGATGCAGGATGTTCAAGACTTCCTCCTCCCATGATGTGAATTGTGGGGGTTGAGGTGGGGGTCCTCCGCCAGTCTTCTGCACGGCGATGTTGTGCCTGGATACCATGGAACGCACCTTCCCCCGTAGGTCGTTCCATCGCTTCCTGATGTCTTCCCGATTTCTGGGGTGCTGTCCCACTGCGTTGACCCTGTCGACAATCCACTGCCATAGCTCCGTCCTCCGGGCAATGCTGGTGTATTGTATCTGTGTGCCGAACAGCTGGGGCTCTACCCGAACGATTTCCTCCACCATGACCCTGAGTTCTTCGTCTGTGAAGCGGGGTTGTCTTTGGGGTGCCATGGGGTGGTGTGTATGATGTGTGGGGTGGAGTATGTGTAGTTAAGTGTGTTGAGTGTGGTGGTGTGTGTTGTTTTGTGTGTGGATAGTGTGTGGGTGATGGTGTTGAGTGGCTGTGGCTGTTAGTTTGTGGATGCTGGTGTCTCGCTCTGGCCTTCTTTCAGAATTTTTTTGCGTAGGGGTTTGTGGGTGATGTGGGTGGGTGTTTTATATTGTATTGTGTGTGTGGGAGTGGTGTGTGTGTATCAGGTGTGTGGGATTCAAATCGTCCAATGTGGCTGAGTTTTGTTCGTTTGTGTGTATTCTGACCGCGGCGGTGTGTCCCGCCAATGGAATACCGCGTTTGAATGACCGCCGCGTGGATTCGTGGGTCGTAATGGCATGGGCGTATTTCTGTTGGCGTGGCGGTGGAGGTTTGGTCACCTCCACCGTTCCGCCGCCCGCTGGTCTGGCGGTCGGTTGTGGCTGTCGGATTTTCGGAGGTTTGGCTGCTGCAGGTCAGAATGACCGTGGCGGGTTACCGCGACCGCAGCGGGATTATGGAGGATTTCTGACCGGCGGTAGGCGCCTTTTACCGCCGAGGTCAGAATGACCACCTTAGTTATTAGGTACGATTCTGCATCATCTTACTGATTCAAAAATGGGGTTTGATTAATCAAAAAATTCAATTTTGCGGTCGCAAAAGCTCTGATTTTATGAATCTGAGCCTTACTGGCTGTAAAATAGCTTCACACGTGAGGGCAATAATGTTTTGCGGCTGGAATTTGGTGGCGAAACATTGATACATACCACTCCATTTTGATTCCAACTACAGAATCGATAAATCAAATTGCAATTTGGTAGCAAGGTACCGATTCACAATTTGGCATTTGTACATTACAAAATGTTTTTTTGAGGTCGCAAATTGCCAGATTCTTTGAACTGGGTCATTGGCAAACTCAAAAATATTTTTACATATGGCCCTTTGATATCTCTCCTTTTAGATGATTCTGCTTTAGCACCCTTCTGTAAATCACACCAGTGGAGCACAAAATCGGGATTCTGAAAAATGTGTCCCTAGTGAGAACAAGGAGGGCAACGACATGCAGGTGTGCTGAGTGTAATAAGCTATTTAATACCATTGGTGAGTGCAGGGAGCGGCCATGGCTCACTAGAGATGAAGCCCTGGGTGCGTTATTCTGCCCTCCCCTCCCTCAACAAAGGATTATACAGTGTATTACTCTCTGCACTTCTGCATATATAGCTGATGCCAAGATGTTCTTTCTTGTGCAGTATTTAAAATAAAACACAGGTATTTTGGCAGAACCAGGGCCCTGTCTCTTTGCATTGTCCCTCAGTGTCAGCAGTGAAGGTAAAGGATATGACTGGTGAGGATCTATTTCACGTCTACCATTGAATAGCATGTCATTTGAACTTTGCACTGTACTAATAAAATATGTGTTACTACTCAAACATCTTTGTGAGAACATGCCTCACTAAACCAGGCTCAACTAGTTTGCATGTGAGTTGAGTTCAGATATGCAGACAACATATTGATGCATACAGAAAAGGCAGCCAATTTGCACAAGTGGCCAGGGACATCAAAGAACGAGTCTAAATGGACTAAGAACATTTCTCCTGTTACGTTTAAAGGTATAAGGCCTAATTACGAGTTTGGAAGTCTTGTGTCAGCCAAACTCATGGTGGCGGCCGGACTGCGTTACTCCTGGTGGTCCAACCACTAGATTAAAACCCTGGTGGTTGGACTACCAGGGAACCACTACCACCACCAGGATTGCGGATCCTGACAGGGTGGCAGTGGTCAAAGTCGTGGTCAGCCACGGCGGTGCCGGGTTCAGCACTGCCATGCTGATCACAACTTCTCTTTCTGCCAGCCTTTTCATGGAGGGATCCCCGCCATGAAACAGTTGATGGAAAGGTAGTGCTGGGGACCCCTGCACTGCCCACGACCAGCAGGCTCGGAATGCGCGCTGTCTGCTACGGTCCGTGACGAGCAGAGGCCAATGCCGCTGCTCTGTTTCCACCAGGCTTACAGGTGGAGGTTTCTGCTGGTCAGCGCCAGTAAAAACAATGTAATAGGACCACGGGGGAACTCCATCTTCCCAGCGGTCTACTCCCCACAGGTCTGGCGGGTTGATGGTCGATCTATCAAACTTGTAATTAAAATACTTGTAGTTTAAAGTTAATGTTAGTACGGCTAAGCCATTTTCATCGATTAGTAAGGGTTTGAATTGTGTCAATAGTCAGGGGACTAGTATAAGAACTGGGCCAAAAAAGTTGTGCTAATTTTAGGCTTCAACCTATTGCCAAAGAATCATCATATGTAAAATTCATGTGTTTTCAAATTTACAGAAAAAGAAGTAATGCCTGTCCTCCTGCACTACTTAAAACAAAATTCAGAGAATACATATCACATTTCAGAATACTAATTACAGATGTATGGAAGCAGTCGTATGTCAACAGGTTCTCAAACTGACCACCATTCTCATGAATCAGATTGCAGTCTCACATTTGACACATTCATGTTGTAAATCAAACCCACCCCCTGATAGAACACACCAGAATTTGTAGGATTTCCAAGCACAAAAGTCTAAATGATTTCAACAGCCCCTCTGTAATTTGTGCTGGGTTTGCAATTATGGCACCGGCCCTTATTTCAGAGTTCTAGGACTCTTTGCCATGCCTCTGTTTGTCTGTGCACCCTGTCTACAGCTGCCTCTTTCATGTATACGAAGGGTATCAAACAAAAGAATGACCACTAATACACCAATCCTAAACCATTTAGTGTACTGGTAGCCCTTCTTCTATTTTCGAACCACAATGTAAATGAAAGAAGGACTGTTGTTCACAGGGTGGTCAACCTTCCATTGTCACTTTGAAGTGCACTTTGCATGTGTGGAGACACTTTGCATGCACGGAGAGATCAGAAGACATTTGTTGGGCTCTTTGAGTCATGTAGCACATTTTTGGGGTTTCATTTGAATTCCTTCCTCTATATCAAGCCATTTTGAAAGATGCGAGTCAGCCAATGAGTGAACGTATCGAGTGTCGCTTCTATCCACACAGTATTTGAGTTCTAGTTCCTTTACCACATTCTGCTGTTAAGCCTTAACTGTTGCTACTGTAACTTTTGATAGACAAGTTTCGGAAATGAACAAACCTGGGCCCGTATTTATACTCCGTTTGCGCCGAATTTGCGTTGTTTTTTTCGACGCAAATTCGGCGCAAAACTAACGCCATATTTATACTTTGGCGTTAGACGCGTCTAGCGCCAAAGTACTGGCAAATAGCGTCATTTTTTTGCGTGAACGCCTTCCTTGCGTTAATGAGATGCAAGGAAGGCGTTCCCGTCTAAAAACAGACGCACATAGCGGTGCGTGGTATTTATGCTCCAGGGCAAAAATCACTCCCGCGCGGCAGGCGGCGCAAAAAAATGGCGCAAAGCATGAATAGCGTGACATTTTAACGCCTGGGTCAGGGCAGGCGTTAAAATGGGGCAAACACACCTGTACTTAATCAGAACACACAGAACAAACAACAGAGCAGCAGAGCAGCAACAGGGAGACATGGAGGTGCTTTTTCTTCAACGTGCACGTAGACGCAGAGCCCTGCAGCAACAACAGCAGCCACAACAACAACAGCAGGGACCCCAAAGACAGCGCAGAAGGCAGGAGAGGATATTCCGCCCAAGAACAACCCTGCATGGCCTCAGGGAACGAGACATCATCCAGAGGTACCAGTTGAACTGGCAGGCCATTCAGCAGCTGCTGACAAATATTGAACAGCAATTGGCCCCCACTTTAGTGACTCCACGCACTATCCCAACAGAAACAAAGCTGCTTGCCGTACTTCACATGCTGGCAAGTGGCTCCTTTCAGACAACTGGTGCCCTGGTTGGTGGAATCTCACAACCATCTTTCTCCGCATTCCTGCCTAAAGTACTGGATGCCATCATTGGACTGACACCCCGCCACATCTGCTTCCCTAACACACTGCAGAAGCAGCAGGAAACAAAACAGGGGTTCTACGCCATCAGTGGCTTTCCGCACGTCCTTGGTGCAATCGACTGCACACACGTACGCCTTGTGCCACCTGCTGCGAGTGAACACCTCTACCGCAACAGGAAGCACACACATTCCATCAACGTGCAGGCCATAGTCGATCACCAAGGACTGATCAGCAACATCGTGGCTAAATATCCTGGGAGTGTACATGATGCATTCATCTTCCGTCACTGCACCATCAACCAACACTTCCAGGATGGACGGTATGGCAATGGACTACTTGTTGGTAAGGACAAAAATCTACTTATATACTCACTGCACAGAAACCCTCTAGGATAAACAACACATACACCACAATAGCAACACCTAGACAGGAACACACTGAGGTACTCACATCACTAGCCATGTGTCACAAGTCACCATTGAACCTCTCACACATTTGAATTTACTCCACAGCTTAGTGTGAAGACATTCATGACTGTGGTTGCCTAAATGTCACCTTGCAAATTGGAAGTCTCACAATAACCTGTACACTAATACAATGCATAACTTTTAAGGGATGGGATGGCCTGGCTATGTTCATATGGACGTTTCTAATACCCTTTCATGTTTCAACTCTGCATGGAACTATCATCACACCCCCAGTGAGGACACACGGACACCTGTGTCACAAGTCACAATGCAAGGGAGGGCACACTGTACTTGAGAAACCAATACATCCTGCTGACAAACAGTTAGACAACAAACACTTGCTCAGCCAAGGAAAATAAACAATGCCAAAGTTTCCACCAACAACCATAGGTTGTCACATTAGTACACAAAATAGTCACAGACAACACAACACAACTACTGCCATCAAAGATACGTACAACAGTGCCTCCTACATCTAATTGATACCATTCTGTGTTTCTCTTTCAGCTGATCAGGGGTATGGCATCCAGCCTTGGATAATGACACCATACGGGAACCCAAATACTGCGGCTGAGCGGGCATACAATGACGCCCACAAGAGGACACGCAGCATTGTGGAGAGGACCTTTGGGATCCTAAAGTCAAGGTTCCGCTGCCTTGACATCACTGGCGGAAGCCTACTATACTCCCCAGAGATGGTATGCAAAATTATACTCACTTGTGCCATATTACACAATATTTGTGTACAAAGGAATATTCCCCTCCTTGAACCGGACCCAGACATGCCTGAGGATGATGATGAGGAGGATGCTGGCCTGCAACAGGAGGGGGAACAACCTAACACCGCAGCAGGAGTGCGTAGGCGCCAACAGCTTGTGAACAATTTTTTTACTTAAGTCATTATCATCACTTGTATTCCACACTTGTAAATAAACACAGATCACAAACACCACATTATGCTTTGGCCTATTCATTTCTGACCACCTTTAGTTTGAAATAGCTGAAGATGAATGTCGTCTCATTGATCAAGAATGCCATTAAAAATCATCACACCAAAAATAAACATCACAACTGTATGCACAGAGGGTAGGATGTGACATGTTACATTACCATACACAGAGCCCAACAAGAGTACAAATGTGACAATTAGACATGCCGGATCCAAACAACTGAAACAGTCTCTCATCCAGCCCAAAATTGGAGATCATTTGAAAGTCACATCACACGGGTTCAGAGACAGGGTGGGACCATCCATGTGTACGTGAACATGTCATCAATGGCTTCTCTCAAGTGTATGATGTGAGCAATACACAATTGCAACAACATCAGCTGCCACTAACTCAGGAGGAGACCTTGAAGTTACAGTGACAACATACACACAGACAGGTCATACTGGATCCACATTCCCACACACATGTACACATATGTCATACAACCAACCTAATATTTGAAAGTAGACCATCACAGTTGTGTCCCAGTTTGAACCTAGCAGGAAGATTGTAACATGACACTAAACCAGTTTATGCAGAAAGGGACACAGACAAGCAAAACAATCTTCGCATTATCACATCGTGAACGCTGAGAGTCTTGCAAACTAAGGGGGTCATTCGGACCCTGGTGGTAATTACCGCCCTGGCGGAGGTCGGCGGTAGCACCGCCAACAGGCTGGCGGTGCACCGATGGGCATTCTGACCGCGGCGGTTCAGCCGCGGCCAGAAACGGACTTCCCGCTGCCCTTGAGAATCCACCATGGCGGCGGAGCGCGCTCCGCCGCCATGGGGATTCTGACAACCCCTACCGCCATCCTGTTCCTGGCGGGTCTTCCGCCAGGAACAGGATGGCGGTAGGGGGTGCCGCAGGGCCCCTGGGGGCCCCTGCAGTGCCAATGGCATGGGCACTGCAGGGGCCCCCGTAAGAGGGACCCACAAAGAATTTCAGTGTCTGCTTTGCAGACACAGAAATTCGCCACGGGTGCAACTGCACCCGTCGCACCTTCCCACTCGGCTGGCTCCATTCTGAGCCGGCGTCCTCGTGGGAAGGGTGTTTCCCGCTGGGCTGGCGGGCGGACTTTTGGCGGTTGCCTGCCAGCCCAGTGGGAAAGCCAGAATGACCGCCGCGGTCTTTCGGCGGGAACCGCTTGGCGGGCGGCGGCCGCCGCCCGCCGCGGTCAGAATGACCCCCTTAGTCATATGAAAATGGTATGCAACTTAGCTCCAAATCATCAATACTGCAAACGTCAAATGGGCTAATGAGATGAATGAATGGTCAACAGTCATTCATACCATATGGCCTTACATTCGCCCGCTGCTGCAGGTTTGCCAGGATATGATAAAAATACTCCATGGATACAGTAGCTATTCTGGATGGTCAAATCCTAGGGTGCTGGGGGACTAACTCCACCTCTACCACCCCCAAAACATACAGGAATCATGTACTTGTGAACTAAACACATGCATAAGGCACATATGTGGCCTCAATGTCACAAGTCCTACACAAATATGAAACACAAAATCATAATGGGACATGGTCAGCCCCCTAAAAACTGAAAGTGACTCTCCCACTCCCTGTTAGGACTACAGATAAAAGCATCCCCATCATAAAGGTGGGGACATTTTGGAGACGGAATACATAATGGTATCAAAAATCTCATTTCAAAATAGCCATCAGCAATTACACCAAATATGTTGTCAATTATGGTCAATACATTAGTTAACGTATCCCAAACATCACAGTGTGAAGGCCGTCTATACATAAAAGTACGGACATTTGTCAGATACAAACACAAATGTGTCTCACATCGCACCGTTTTACCATGACAAATCACCTTTCCAAAGCTAAACACATGAAGACATTTGGATCAATTTGCTCCATATTCTACGCATACAGCATGGCCGTCATAATTTGTTCATGTACATGAGTGCACACAATGCAGAGTCAGATACAAATGTATCCAAAAGTGTCTTGATATTTCACCTTCAAATTATGATTTACATCCACAATATTTTTGACTCTGCATCATGTGCACTACTGTACGTGTAATAAAAACCACGCACATGATGTATGCGTGGTCAAAATGACGCTATATGCACAATATGTTGGTCATCTCATGTACATTATCAATATTAATATTCATATCATATTTTTTGACTCCGCATCATGTGCACCACTGTACGTGTAATAAAAACCACGCACATGATGTATGCGTGGTCAAAATGACACTATATGCACAATATGTTGGTCATCTCATGTACATTATCAATATTAATATTCATATCATATTTTTTGACTCCGCATCATGTGCACCACTGTACGTGTAATAAAAACCACGCACATGATGTATGCGTGGTCAAAATGACGCTATATGCACAATATGTTGGTCATCTCATGTACATTATCAATATTAATATTCATATCATATTTTTTGACTCCGCATCATGTGCACCACTGTACGTGTAATAAAAACCACGCACATGATGTATGCGTGGTCAAAATGACGCTATATGGTCAATATGTTGGTCATCTCATGTACATTATCAATTATTAATATTCATATCATATTTTTTGACTCCGCATCATGTGCACCACTGTACGTGGAAAAAAAACACGCACATGATGTATGCGTGGTCAAAATGACGCTATATGCACAATATGTTGGTCATCTCATGTACATTATCAATATTAATATTCATATCATATTTTTTGACTCCGCATCATGTGCACCACTGTACGTGTAATAAAAACCACGCACATGATGTATGCGTGGTCAAAATGACGCTATATGCACAATATGTTGGTCATCTCATGTACATTATCAATATTAATATTCATATCATATTTTTTGACTCCGCATCATGTGCACCACTGTACGTGTAATAAAAACCACGCACATGATGTATGCGTGGTCAAAATGACGCTATATGGTCAATATGTTGGTCATCTCATGTACATTATCAATTATTAATATTCATATCATATTTTTTGACTCCGCATCATGTGCACCACTGTACGTGACAAAAAAACGACGCCCATGATGTATGCGTGGTGTAATTGACGCTACATGCACAATATGTTGGTCATCTCATGTACAATTGGAAATATTAATATTCATAGCATATTTTTACACTCCGCATCATGTACACTGTAATGCGTCAAAAAATATGACGCACATCTGTGTATGCGTGAAAATATGACGCATTACGCGAAAATAAAAACGGCGGCCATTTTATGCAGGAAGTGATGTAATAGGATATCCTGTTTACCAAATCTGTACTGGGAGTTGACTTTCACTTTCACTTTGCAGTCTCAGAGTTATCTAGACTGTGTGGTTGTGTGAAAGGTGTTGTCCTGTGTTTTACTGCTTCAGTGTCCTGTGTGCCTTGTATTTTGTCTTTGTGTCAATCTTTTATTGTTGTCAAACATTGTCTCAGTCTGTTTAGTGTTGTTTGGTCTATACCTGTGATAGTTTGTATTGTCTGTGGGAGTCTGTTGTGGTTAGCATAGTTTGGGGTGTTAGTTGGGCTATTTTTCTCCTTCTTCTTTTTCTTTCACACCTCTACCTTTCCCCATTTCCCACTTTTTCTTTCATTTTTCTTTGTTACTTTTTTCAACCTCGCATCATGTCAGGTAGGCCTCGCCTGTCCAGGATGGGTGAGGACGAATTGGGGGGCTTCATATGGCTCGTAAGCCATTTCCTCCCACTGATGCTGGAGGCTGGGGGCCGTGTGATACAGGGGTATCATACGGAGGCGAGGAAAATACGTTGGGAGAAGGTGCGCCATCACCTGGTCCGGGTCTACGGGAGTATGAGGAATGTCCATCAACTCAAGCACCGCTGGGCAGATCTGATCACCAGGGAACAGGACCTGCTGGACCACCTGGGACTCCGGATTGGTGGCTATGTTGGTGAGTAATAATCAATTACATGGGAATAATAGGAATGTGTGCGTGAACATGTGATGATTGGTAGCCAATCTGCAAAATAAGTAGCTGACTGCGTGTTATACTAGGGAAACCTAGGCCCATGGGCATACACATAAATCCCCATTTTTCCTACACATGTACACCCAATAACAGCAGTAAAATGCAACATCTATTAGTATTTTGCTAAGTAGCCCCCTCTCTGCGTCACAAAATGATGCAAATGCTGCGCTACAAAGGTATACATATGTGTCCAAATGTGTATTTGTTGCCGGGTGTGTATGAAGACCTATGCTACCAGGCCGATGCCTTATCTTTGCAACACATACCAGATGGCTGTAGCTGCATGGAATGTAGTGTTGCATTTGTGTCTGAAAAGCAACACGTGAACTGCTCAATTTGTACTCTACTGGTCATAATGGCCAGTGAGTACGTCATGTAGAAACAACATACCTACATATGTAGACGCCATAGCTAGACCGAAAATTGCAAACACATGATGATGCAACACCTGTGTGTTGCCTTCACGTCACATGAAGTTAGTCATGTTGTCCACACATATGTCACATGTGTGTCTGGTTGCTGTGTGTTGAACCTGTCCCCATAGCCTGTTTGATGGTGAGTGGTCATGCAGTCCTCATGGAACCAGTTGTGAAATGTTTCTCTCTGGGATGCACATGCTGAGATGTATGGATCACATGATTGTTCGGGCCTACTAATGGAGGAGTAACTTGGACGACACATGACTGTCCTGGCCACTGCATGAGTGTAGTAGGGTGTGTCACTGGAGCAGGAGACTTATCCAATGATAATCTAGAATACAAAGTCAGCCAGGCAGGATGAGCATGTGTGAAAGTGTATCATTACCATGTAATATTCACACACTGTCATTGTAACAGAAATTATTTGTCTGTTCACCCAGTCTGAGTATAATCTTCCTTTCATGCTTTACAGGTGGACCAGCCCCGTACACCGTTGGTGAGGTAGCCCATTTTGACGACCCCGATACCTACAGTGAGTGTTGCCTAAGTGCTATTTACATTGTTTGGAAATGAAGCATGATGGATTACTGTGTGTTCAGGACAATTCATGATATGATGTGCTGGCCGTTCATTGGCTTTGTTGTTTTGGTGTGATATCAAATTGGAATAATGTTTCGGTAAAGCAATCCCTAGTCATCTCTCAGATTGAGGGGCAGTAGGTCATTCAATTAGTGCGACTATTGGGAATAGCATGACTCATTTTGAACACACTGGTCAATGTTAGACTTGGTCAGGAACTTGCCATTAACTGAGTCAGCATATCAGACTGACAGTCTCCCAGATAGCTTAGGCACATGGCTTCGATGACAAGTGCTTCTTCCTAGTTGAGGATGGACTGTGTACACTGTAGGTCGGATCTTCCGGGGGCATGTACTTCTACAAGGTGACCTCGAAGTGTGTGTGACTTGAGTGCAATGGCCTAGGTGTTCTGTTGAATCATGTAAATGGGTGTTCTACCTCCTCTGTGTGTGTTGTAAAACATGCCTCACTAATAGTATGTTATGTTTGGCTAAGTCATATCATTTTGACATTTGTGGACCTGGGATGTGACAAGGTTGGGCTGACTCCAACGTGTTGCTAGCCCTTCATAGGTGTTGTGTGTGAAGGCACATGCTTGTTGCACTTTCTGTACACTCCTGGTTGTGCATTGATCATGGGATTGTTGTTTGTTCTTCCCACACCACCCACAAAGACTGGGATGTTACTGTGAAACAGGGTACCTAGGACTGTAGCAACCAGTATGTTACACGTACTTAACACCTTTTGTGACTTGAGTTTGTACCTAGGTCCAGATGTAGCAAAATGTCTCCACATTGCAAATAGCATAATTTGATGTTAGTGAGTTGCAAACGTCTGTTTCCTAATCCGAAATGTTATTGGTGGTCATGTACATATTCGCAAAATGGTTTTCTAAAGTAAAAAAATAAAGGAGTTTACCAGCCCTACTTGCAAATCACAGTGTTAGGCAATCCCATTTGCTAACGAGTACGTGGTTGCAAAGTGAGTAGCTGTTATCATCCACTTGAAGTGGCTGCTAACCAACTTGCTGACTGGAAGGGGTCCTCATTGTGAACCTTCACCTTTGTGAGTGGACCAAAATACTCCTGCACAAAACAGCCAGTGGTCTAGGGGAGCAATAATTATTGTGTAAATTACGAACAATCAATTGTTGTGAATTTAAACAAATGGCAGCTCATTTTCCTTTCAGATAAAGGGCCTACACTTGGTGAAAACTAACTTGCTTCATTTAAAAGCAGTCACGTCTATGGAGTTCTGCTGTTCCCAGCAGGCCTCCATCCCCGTGAGTGCCCATAGTTGCTAAGGTGGTGCAAGTTGGAACCCACATCATTGATGTTCATGAGGTGGGATTTAGGGACCCCATAGTGACTCGCAGACGGTGTCAGAGACACCGTTCAGCTTTGCAATTTGCTAGTTGATTTCCCATCAATTCCTACATCTGGCCCATAGTGTCGACATATGATTCATGGCCAGGGGTTCAATCTTAGCACACAACTATTTCGAAATGCCATTGAGTGAGGAGTGTGATTCTTATCACATAGAATGACATATGTAGTGAAGTCAGTATGCGGACGAGCTGGTGCCATAATGTATAATGGTTTAGGTATGAATTGTAGGAGTAGTTTAGGGTGATGTCATCCATCATGTAGAGACATGGATCTGCTATATGTGATATGCCCTTCAGTATGCATGATTCACATGTACTTCCTCTGAGCCTTCCCGTGACATATGTTGTAACAATTGCTGCAACCAATACATTGCTAGTAATGGTCAAATTACCCATTGTGGTATTCAACCCACTGTAAATTCTATGCTCAATATTTGCCTTTTCCCTTCACAGCTGCAAACCTGAGTGCCGCAGCTCGAAACCAGTTTGAGCGCCGTGCAATGAGGTACAGGCACATCCTGCAGGTGCAGGGTGGGTATCGGAGGATGGCCCGCAGATACAATTCGGAACGGGCCTCCGGGGCGTGGTATGCCACACCACAGGCTCCACCAACGGTGCCACCTACAACCACCAGGTCTGCCCAAGGGGACCCAGCGACGGACCAGCCATCTTCCTCCAGACCTGGACCCAGCCGTGTGTTGGGAGCAGGGCTGTCCCGTGGCCACTCCACTCCAGCAACAATCTCCACCTCCACCGGCACGCAGACCAGCAGTGACCCTCCAATTGACCCTGCAGCCTTCAACGCATTGTCTAGGAAACTGGACAGGTTAATTCAAAAGGTTGACAACCTGACGGAGGACATGGCGGAGGTAAAAAAGAAGGTGCGCTCCATCCGGCGCACACTTCAGAGGGCAAATCCTTAGTTATTTTGCCCTCCTGAACTTTTACCCCTCCCCTCTCCCCTCTTTCCTCTTTTCATACTGTTAGTTGGGTTTGGGGGGTTAGTTGTAGGATAAGTATAGGTAATTAGCTTAGTTAGTGTTAGGTAAGAGGGTGGGGGTCCTTATACTTTCTATCTAATATTTTTATGTGGGTGGGTGGGTGGGGGGCAATGTTGGGATTCCTGTTTGATAAAAAAAAAAAAAAAGAAAAAAAAATATATGTTTGTTTAGGATAGTATAGTATGTGTGTAGGTTAGTAAGTGTTGTCCTGCATGTGTCTTGTCTCATAATGGTGGGTGGGGGGTTGATGTTTAGATCGTTTCGTTACATGTGTAGAGTAAGTTTAGCTTAGGTTAGTTAGGGACAGTTGTGGGTTAGTAGTAGTCAGGTTAGATTAGTGTAGGTTTATCTTTCCCTTAGTTGCCTCTTTTCTTACTTATTGGAAATAAAAAATTTGTTAACCCTTTACCAGATGCGTTAGGTGCTACCTTTTCATGGCCTTGACATCAGTGTAGCAGAAAGTTTTAGTATGACATTTGTGTCCTATGCTCGCTATCCCCAGGCTATTGAGGTTTAACATGCCAGCTACCCGTGTGCTAACTTGGTAAGTATCCACCGTGTGGGAGAGCCACCATTGGTAGTCTGCATAGATCATCAAGATTTGGGGTTGGTATGTATCCTACTTCACAAAGAGTGCTTCCAGAGTTGATTTTGTAGGTAAATAGATAGGTCGGACAGCATTGTGAAGTTCAGGGAGAGCTTTGTAGATGAGTATTTGTTCACACTCTTGTCTTGTTGCTGTCATTGCTGACCTACATCATGTGTGTACTGCTTGAGCATGACTTTCCTTCATGGTAGTATACGCTGTAAGGGTGATTGATGCAGTGTAATTTGGTTAACATTCCTTTCATTTTACAGCATAATGTATTGTGTTAGTATCGCAAGGTGCCTACATTTCTCATCCACCATTAGTTGTCTAGAATAGCTATGGATGGGGCCTCATTCTGTCCAACACAGCATGATTGTGTGTGCTTAGTCCCTACATCAGTTATTTTCCTCAGTCTAGTAAAGCTATGATGCAATCCTGGCCACTGCACAGATGTTTCAGTAGACATGAAATCAGGACAGTAGTCTAGAGAATCAACATGGTTGCCACACAGCCACTTTGGAGTTATGTACTGCACAGTTGAAGTGTGAAATGACACAGAGACACAATTGGTGTGCAAGTGATATTTATTTTTAGGTGGAGTAGTGCAAAAAGTCCATTAACAATGTTAGGTGAGTCCGTTCTGGTGCATTCTTAAATGGTGATCCTATTTACAGGGTGTGGATGATGCTCCTGACATGCTGGGGTGATGTCACAGACGGTGCAGAGGAACAGGAATTGCCAAATGGTAGGAGAGAAACATTTACAGCCAATGTGGACAAGTTAAACAGTAGATTGCCGAACAGTCATTGAGGGTAGTTGGAGTGAGGCTGGCATGTGTCAAAACGTAGGACCTTGGTCAGAGTGGGGCATGGTGCAGGGACTAGGGCTTCCGGGTACTCTTGCGTGTGAATGTTATCTGTTCCATGTCTTCTTCTTCTGATGTGTGTGTTGCCTGGTGTGTCCTTGTTGTTGTTGGTTTTGAAGGGGCAACACACACCTCAGTGTCAGAAGACATGGAGGCAGACATCCCGGGGGCTGATCCCTGTCCAGTTATGAAGGGCAGTACTGCAGCAAGGAGAGCGTGCTGGTTTTTCAGAATGGCAGCCACATCCCGATGGTAGGCAGCCAGGTCTGCCCTGAGGGGTTCGATGTTGCATTCGTGCACACGCTGACTGGCTTGCTGTTGGAGTTGTTTGGTCAACTGGATGACAGCTGTGCAGATTGCCTTCTGTGTTACTAAAAGTTCCTCCAACAGCGATGTTCTGGCTTGCATTGCAGCTGCCTGATCAGCAGTTGACAGCATGCACGAACGCACCCCCTCAAGGCTGGCTGCCATAGTTTGCATCCCCACCCGCACCTCCTTGGCCAGCTCCCGCTGGACCCCAACGACTGTTCTTTCGAAGCTGGTGCCAGTGTCGTCAGAGTCCTCAGCTGTGTTGGAGCTGGCAGGTCTTACAATTGGGGTGGCGGGTGGTTCTACTGTGGTGGCTGCTTCATCTTGACTCCTCCTTGTTACTGAAGGGGGGGTTTGGAGGCTTTCGAGGACCATGTCAATGGTCTCTTGTGTGAGGTTGATGTTCTCGTCATCCATGTCATCAGGGAACTCATGGACAGGCATATCGGCAGGAGATCCGTGTTCCTCTGCAAAGAAACAGGGTACAATTAGTGTGTCTGTGTTGAGATCATTTAGCACTAAGATACAAGCCTTTGGATGCCTTTACTTTGTACTCTGATTTTGTCTTGGTATCTGCTGTCTGTCATAGGGCATTGTTGTAGGCCTATGGCCCACCTGTGTGTCACATATATGATATGGAGCTATCAGACATGCCTGCCAGGACATCTCTAGGTGTTGATTTGTAATTATTTTGGAATATGCATTTTTTTGTCCTACTCCTCTCTCTGTGTTTCACTATTGTTATGGAGGGACATTTGTTTGGGTGGGCTCTCATTATCCTACATGTGATTCTTGGCTTTCTAGGCAGCAGGATAGCTAATGGTGTGGGGGACTAAGTTTGACCCACTTGTAAATAACTCTGTCACCCAGATATTGTATTTAGCTCAGGCAGACTAGCAGTGCCTCTGGTCTCCCACAACAGAGGAATGTTTAGAAGTCCAAGCCTATGACATCTTTGGGACTTCTCAGGGAAGTGGTGGTCACTCAGGTCCTACACATTTCTATCTTTTCCGGTATGTTCCCATACACAAATGACACAGACAGTATTTGTTGGATATGAAGTTTCAGTGTACAACTGACTTGTAGGAATTTCGGTGTGAGCCCCAATAACCAAAACAATACACACAGTTAGAACTGAAATAGTCCGCAGGAAAGTAATACATTGGTACACAGCTATCATGGTGCCTAACAGTTTCTACTCTCCCTCTGCTTGTTCTATATATAGCACTGCATGTTAAGTTTGGAGCTTGTCTGTCTGAATCACAGGGGAGACATCATCCCTCATATCAGAGGAATGGGCTGGGATCTGGTTGTGCATCAGCAGCAAGGCAGGCAGCATCTAGATGTGATTTTCGGTTTGTAAACTCCCCCATGCGTGTCTTGGGACGAGGAAGTGAATTTAAAAGACATATGTCATGGTGATGACAAAGTTTCCCTACGCAGGAATGGCAAACCTTAACCCCTACCACATCTATCATCAACGAACCAGACGGTATCCTTGACTGGGGCACAGAGTGAATATGTTCTGGCAAACTCCAGTGCAGAAGTAGGCTAAACAGGGTGATTTGACTAATTGCCAACACCTCAGGACTGACTATTTGCTACATTAACTGATAGGAAGGGCAATGAGATTCATTTAGTGCAAAGTGCTCTGAGGCACTTAGATGTGAGCAAATGAGTATAAGTACATTCAGGGTAAGATGCACAAAGGCCTCCAGCCTGACGCTATTGCGCAAAGTATACGTTTCACTTGCCACGCTACACTTTGACTGACTGTGGGTGTTGTGACTGCCCTGCCAGCACACTTGCCTCACAGGCCCTGCACCATACACTTTTTATTCACATTGCATGATCTGTACATGTTAGGTGGCATGACCTATGTATGTCAATGTTAGGATGTGGTATGGATGTAAACATTGTTGATGTTTGTATCTGATGGGGTCTCGTGTGTCTTACTGGATTGGCTTGTTTATCGTATGGATGTCCTATTTTTTGGTTAGACTGTGCAGATGTGTTTCATTGACCAGTTGCCTGTGTCCCCTCGTCAATGTTGTTGTCTGAGCAGTATGACATTTGTGATGTAGCATTGTTAGGCAGGCACGTGAGGGACCCTGACGTATGCAGCATGTGTGTGTCGTTAGTGCTGTGTGGCTCCTATTGCTGTTTACTTAGGCTTCTGTATGTGTCAGTTATGGACATTCGGCATTTAAGTGTACTGGTAGCTTTGTCTTATTTCTAGGAGTAGTTGCAGATGTCATCCTCACCCCCTAATTTAGGAATGTATGTTCCAGGGTGGGGTTCCTGCCATTTGGTACTATAGCTGCCCAGAGATGAGAGGTGTTATTGTCAACTGTGGTGGCAGTTAAGTTGCAGTTGTTGTATTTGCTACTGCATTACAGGTAGGGACCTAGTTGATGGGGAATAGTTTGTGCAAAACAAGTGCCTGGATGTGGATTCAGGGTAGTGTCCTTCCCACCTGTCACTGGTTTCCCTTGGCTCTCTTGTTGTAATTACAGGATGTCCCCATGGGACAGTAGTGGTGGCAGTATTTTGTCGTGGCCCGGCTATGGTCAGTACTGGGCATTCCCCCCTGCCGTGCCCCTTTCCCCATGCCACTTCATATATGTGCTAAGTTACATGCATTGTGTAGTAGGTATCCCCCCCCTGCTTACAGTCCCCATTATTGCATTGTAATTCCCCATGCGACTTACCCTGCATGTGCGTAGTGTCGTGGTAGTCTGCGCTGTCCAGTCCTTGTATCCCTGTGACAATCTCCTCTGGGATGACGGCTGCGACCATCTCCTCCATGTGGTCCAGAGCCTCCTGTTGTGCTGGACTCCCCCCTCCATTCTGCATTGCTGCCTTCCTGTTCCTGGCCATTTTCTCTTTGGTCCTACGTTTACAGTCATGCCAGCGTTTCTTACACTCGGTGACTGTCCGGCGTTCTTCAGCCACACTGTTTATCTTGTCCACAATTTCTTTCCAGATGGCCTCTCTCCTACTGAGTGGCAATTTTGAGGATATGAAAAGTTGGTGCTGGTGTTCCGTCACCTCTTTCACCAGGATTTCCTGCTCCTCTGCACTGAAGCGACACTTTCTTTTTTTCTTTAACATGTCCTGGTTCCTGTGTGCTTCCTCCTGGCTGGGTCCTGGTCTGCTCTCATCCTCCTGGGGTCTGTTGGGGCATCTGGGATCCATTTTGGGTCTCCTCTCCTGTCAGTGCAGTTTTCGCGCAAAAATGTTACGCAATAGCGTGAAAAAAAACGGCGTATTCACGATAGCGCTGTCGTAAATCGACCCACAGTGATTTGAGTCACTTTTACGTGGGTTTGTCTTACGACAGACCGACGCTGTTTGCGTCACGAAATAATGACTCCCACCTGTTGGTTGCGCCGCCGTACGTCAAAGTATAAATTTGACGCCCGAATGGCGCATCCAAATGGCGTTAGACGGCGCAAATTTTTTTGACGCAAAACTGCGATGGCGCAGTTTTGCGTCAAAAAGTATAAATATGGGCCCTGGTATCCAAATGGAATGAAATATTCTTAAGCTTTGAAGCAGTGATGGTGGGTGTCAGTATCTACCACTCATACTGCCCAGTAATCATCTACTGTCATTGGACATGATCAAGTCAAAACGTTTTAACTATGGAACTAAGATGCTTGACATCTAGTCTGGGTAGGTTCCACAACAGAACTACATTCGACTGGGTAGGACAAACGTTTGGGCTTGCCATCAGAATCATGACCACCCCAGTTACGGCCTAGTACACTAGCAGGAAACGAGTAACTAAGAGACAGAGGGGGTCATTCTGACCCTGGCGGTCTTTGACCGCCAGGGCGGAGGACCGCGGGAGCACCGCCGACAGGCCGGCGGTGCTCCAATGGGGATTCCGACCGCGGCGGTAAAGCCGCGGTCGGACCGGCACCACTGGCGGGGTCCCGCCAGTGTACCGCGGCCCCATTGAATCCTCCGCGGCGGCGCAGCTTGCTGCACCGCCGCGGGGATTCCGACCCCCCCTACCGCCATCCAGATCCCGGCGGTCGGACCGCCGAGATCCGGATGGCGGTAGGGGGGGTCGCGGGGCCCCTGGGGGCCCCTGCAGTGCCCATGCCACTGGCATGGGCATTGCAGGGGCCCCCGTAAGAGGGCCCCTACATGTATTTCACTGTCTGCTGCGCAGACAGTGAAATACGCGACGGGTGCAACTGCACCCGTCGCACAGCTTCCACTCTGCCGGCTCGATTCCGAGCCGGCTTCATCGTGGAAGCCTCTTTCCCGCTGGGCTGGCTGGCGGTCTGAAGGCGACCGCCCGCCAGCCCAGCGGGAAAGTCAGAATTACCGCCGCGGTCTTTCGACCGCGGAACGGTAACCTGACGGCGGGACTTTGGCGGGCGGCCTCCGCCGCCCGCCAAGGTCAGAATGAGGGCCAGAAGTTTTTAATCCTGTGACACACTTAGTCACAGGATCTGATTTAGTTTGTCAAACACGTTACTCCATCAGAAATGTGACAGGTATCCCATCCCACTAATTACAAGTGCATAATACCCAAATGTACTTGGAGTACTGCCAAACTCTAAATCAGGCCCACAGTTTTAAATCCAGACACACACTGTGTTCTCCTGGGCAATCATTTTTTCCTCTAATCCTTTTTCGGCAAGATTGGGAACTTTAGGAATAATTGTGAAAGCTGCTGGTAAGCGTGGGGCCTGGACATCACATGGCCTTTGTAGGAAGTAGCAGTGTGCTGCAGTCTTGAGTCTGCTACTTTAACAAACTGTTTGATCCTGGGCAAATCATACTGTCCCTGTGCTTCCGTCCACTGATCTGCCACTACGTCAGCACTTTGAAACAGGCTTCTTGGAGGAACTGAACCGTGAGGGCATACTCCTAGAACAGGGCCGCGGCATGGTTTCCGTTATCATATTCAGGCCTGTTAATTCACAGGTGGCTGGATTTGCATCTCAATAGCTGAAATGTTCCAAGAGCTGCCTTGCTCCGGGCCCCTCCTGTGGAGTAGCTTCTTCCTCCCATCCACTGACAGGCACCGCTTTTACAGCTTATAATGGACTCAAGGGATAGGAGTTCCTTGTCCTATCAGATGGTCAAAAGTGGTAGGAAACCTAAATGTGTGATGGAGATCATGACCCAGTGCGACTGTGCGGGTGGCAGGACAGGAGCCAAGATGGCAAGAGAAACCTGTAAAATGCTGGTCAGTTGGCCACCATACTTGCTCACACATAGGTTAGCATTCTGCTCCTGGGCCAGGCTGATTATGAAGCCAAGCACCATCAGAGATGATGGGTACATGCACCACCAGGAGTGCAGCTGCAGTCAAGAGGCTAAAGTCTTCCTCACTGGCATATACCTCCTTAAGCCTCCCAAAAAATTTGCAAGCAGTAACTATTTTTTAAAACAAATTAAGCACTGTAGGAAGCACTGATCCTTCTATGAGTAGAAATACTGTGTGACTGTGTTTCTCAAACAGATCCACAAAGTCTGACGCCCACACTTCCCCTGTGGGAATTAAATGTGAAGTTTCCGGGATTATGAATGTAAAGCTTTATTGCTTCCCTGGAGCTGAACTTGCTCCAAACATTCAGCAATAATGTAAAATAATATCTGTTCATGTCTGAGAATGGACACCTCCCAATATTGCATCTAATTAAAGATGTCTTAGCTGCTGTGAACACAGAGATATGAAACAAACAGCTCTCTGAAATGGACTAATTCACAGAGAACTAAGTTTGATTAATTTTAAAAGGAACCTTGTATCTAAGCTCACACGGAGGAAGAAAACACCCCCTCACATGTCAAAGACTTTTCAACTGTGCAAATTGAGTATTCCTGTTCTACTTTTCACTTCAGATATAAATGCACATAAATGTCATTGATATTCATGCTCTGCAGCATTACTTGTTATTTATAAATACAGCTCATACATCATTAATGTAGGAGTTCATCTTTTTCTCATGTTCTTCTATATTAGTTTTTCATTTAATGAATGGCTTACATTTTTAGGCCTGTGGTTAGTGAGAGCCTGCTGTACACCTGCGCGCATGAGATTGTCTTTCAAACATGGCCACTGCTTGGGAAACTCCAGCTGGCCTATTTGACCATAGGTAAGTACACAGTAACAAGTGTTAAAGACTACACATGGAGTGTAAATGTCAGATCTCCAAAATGACACACAGCATGCCTTACACCATGACTGAAGTGAGCCCATTGCTGTTAAGAGTTGATGCTATTTTCATTATGTGGTAAGATATGAGATAAAGTGCTTTTGCAGGACTGGGGCGGTGTGATCCTCAAGACTGTGGGCCAGATGTATCCTCACGGCCCTTTGCGATTTGGAAATAGCGATTTTTAAGAAATCGCTATTTCCGACTCGCAAAGTGCCATGTATCACATTTGCGAATCGGTACTAGCGATTTCTTAAAAATCGCAAATGCTATTACCGAATCGCAAATTGCGATACCGGCCCCATTCGCAGCTATGGGCCTGTTGGCCCATAGCTGCGAATTTTTTGCATTCCCAAAATTGCGATTTCTGAACCAGGAATCGCAATTTTGGAAATGCAAAACCACAGGGTGCTGGGGGGCTAAGGCCCCCTCTGCTGCACCCCAAAATATTTTTGGGGGAGATGTAAGGTGCACACATGCCAAAAGGGCATGTGTGCTTTACATGTACAATTTAAAAATGCATTTTAAATGCATTTTTTAATTTTGCACATGGTTACCACCAAGTTCAACTTGGTGGTAATTAGCGATTCCTAAATGCCAAAATCGCATTTAGGAATTGCTTCATACATGTGCTAAGAAATCGCAAATAAGGAATCCTTATTTGCGATTTCTAATTTAGAGAGTCTCAATTTGCGACTCTCTAAACAGAGTCGCAATTTTAAGGAATCGCTATTTTAGCGATTCCTTAAAATTGCATTCAGAATGTATTCCATACATTCTGAAATGGCATTTTGCATTTGCAAATGGGCATTCGCACCGTTTGCGAATGCAAAATGCTTTCATACATCTGCCCTGTATGAGGTAACGTGCCCCTAAAAAGGTCAACATTGTCAATTAACAGCATCTTTGGGAAAAGACATAAATTAGAAGCCACAAAGGTTTATTGGGAGAATGTAGGACATTACAGAGGATAAAATGTGATTTGCCTCAAAATCAATCAAAATCCATAGTGCATCAAATACAAGGAATTAGCGCGAGGCTCAGTGAAATGCAGGGGGAGATCTGACATCAAGTCAAGGTTCAGAAACAATATTAAAATAATTCTAAGTCCTAAGCATGAGACAGAGTGACATGGGTCTCATCGCTAAGAATCAAGGGACAATTCATGGCTCCCCTCCAAAATGTGCCCTTTTTCTAAGAAAATAGACAGTGAAAATTGCATAGTCACCATTAAGGCCTTCATTACAAACTCAGCGGTATTCCCTGAAGACCGCCGAGGCTGCGGGCGCCAGAAGACCGCCGAGGCTGCGGGCGCCAGAATACCGCTATTGCTGACGGTATGTCTGGCTCCCTATTTCGATTTTTCCGCAGGGCCAGCGGAAAAGCCACATCAACATTGCAGCTGGCTCGTAATAGAGCCGGCCGCAATGCTGATGTGCAGCGGGTGCAGTAGGCTCCCGTCGCGCATTTCACTGCCCGAAATTCGAGCTGTGAAATGCGTGATGGGGCTATGCCTGGGACCCCTGCACTGCCCATGCCAAGTGCATGGGCAGTACAGGAGCCCCCAGGGGCACCCCGAGTCCCCTTACCACCATAGGTGGCGGTAAGGGGAGGCAAAATCCCCAGGGCAGCACTGCTTGCAGTGCTGCCCTGGCGGATTATGACCGCCGGGACCGCCATGGCAGTATACCGCCGGTCCCAGCGGTGTTACAGCGGTGGTACCGCTACGGTCAAAATATGGTGTCCTGTACTGCCAGCATGTTGGCGGTACGAGCGCCACTATAGCCCTGGCGGTCATCGACCGCCAGGGTTATAATGAGGGCCTAAGTGAGTAAAATGTTGCAAGATTCAGCCAATCACAATACAGAATGCAACAACACAAACACCATCCCTTATAAATATGAGTCCCCTCTTGACCTAATATCAATGGATGTGGCAGTACAAATCTAGTTACACACAAAACAATGGCAGACTAATATAATGAATGGACCTGGTGAAACACAGACAGGAAAGTAATTGAACAAATATATTTGGAAGTAAAGATTCCTCCAGAGTTCATTGAGAACAGCATGTCAACACAAAGCATTTCATTAGTGCACATTTTGCTACGTCAGATAAGAGGAGAACTGAAAACATGGTCACACAGAAATACAAAATGGAGTCTGGCCTACTTTAAGCCTTGTTTGGCCAACAGTAAGTAAATATGATTTTGTAAAGTGCAGTTTTTCGTTTTTAGTGAAAATCATTTGCTGCAGTAAGCGTAAATTATTCATTCACCAGAATTATCTGGCACAGGCGGTAGACACTGGCACTCCTTATTGGGGTCTCCGACTTGTTCTTCATCTTCATAATGACCTAGAGCAAGAGAAAAAGGCGGAAAAGATGAAAGTGGCCCTGACATGAGTGGCTGATGTGGCCTTGTCCCACTGCAATTCGTGAGCTCAAGGAGGAGTTCCTGGAAGACTGGGAACAATTGGAGCATCTAGAAAGAAGATATCCGACTGCCTTTAAAGTTGGGACTTAGACATGTTTGGACTTCTAGAGAACCAGGATAAAATAAGAATCCTACCAGAAGAAGATGGGGCCTCAGCAGCTAACATTTTCACTTTGTCCCAATGCGAGTCATTGAATGTGAATTTTGAGGATACAATTCTAAATCAAAAACAATGTCCTGAACACCTACAGCACCCGGCAGTACCACGGCGTAAGATCGTGAGCTCTGAAGAACGTTCTGCTTATGAAGAAATAAAAATGTTGACCAGGGCAAACCTCAAGGTTTTGGACAATTCTTTCAATAATGGTGCCCAGGTTACAATTCACCAAGTTACATAGGACAATATTAACTTTTAAGTATGCATTATGTTCAATTGACCCTTTTTCCATGTTTTTTAAACAATAATCATAACCCACGATCCCCTGTCTATCTTGTTGCCATTGTGCTGTTCTTTTATTATTAAATAGTATTTGTTTTGCTCAATTTATTTGGGAAATGTATTTGGTTAATTTTTTTTACTTTAATAATATTTTAGTGCTGAGTACTACATGCATTTTCTCTGGTGGATATCTACTAGCAAGCTTTTCCCGAGGTTCCTCAAAAAACCACATGCTTTTACTCTCTAAGTACTAGTGGGCAGAAGTAGAAAGCCAGTTAGTGGTTGTAAATCTTGGAGTTTGATAAGTCACAGTATTTGAGATTGAGTGATGGCACTTTAGTGTGTTAGAAATCATTTTCTAATTTAATAGGTGTTTACCAAGTTGCTCAATATGTTTAGAAAACAAAGTGAACCCTATTAGGAAGTGGCTTGTTTAGTGCGTCCCTTCCAAATTGGGCCTCAGGGTCTAACTCATAATAGTATGACTTCTGTCCTTTACCGTCACTCCCCCAGCGTAAGCAGGAACCATGGTACCTGTAATGGGAAATCCAGCCTATTTTTGGGCCACTCATAATAGGGGCCAAGTGGTGAAGTTTTGTCTTTCACAAAATCAGGCAAAGTTTTGTCAATTCATCCAGTAGAAAGTTATGTTTAACTCAGTTGTGTTCCCTCTACCCAAAGACTAACTGAAGATGGAGAGGGGGTTCTGGAGGCAGAGACTTTACTGATGGGATGGAAGTTTCCCCACTGCCATTCATGGCTGCCAAAGTTTTCACTTTGATACCTTGGTCCACAACTTTCTTCAAAGTCAGAGGGAATGGTGGTATTGGACTAGAACGTTCTCATGGGCTCACCAAACGTGCAGCCAATTGATAAAATGTGTCTTCATGGAACCTCTGACTATTGAGTTGGACTTCCCATGTCTCGCTTACAAAGAGCCAACTTGTTTGTTGAGACAAATGTAACGTCGATCTCAGCATTCTCTGTCATGGCCAGGACTCTTACCACTGGAAGATAAAAAGTTTGTTAGGCCTGAGTTTAAAGTGTCTCTTGCAAGGATTAGGAGCCTAGACCCTAGTCCCCTACCCCCATAAAAAACATGTTTTATTTATTAATGTGTGATGTAAAGGATCACCAAAAATATTGGTTCCTTAATGGAAGATGGATAAGGTACCATCAAGGAATTTGGAGGGAGAAACTTTAAGTCTGACTGCCTTATAGTCATTTTGCAGTCATAGTTCCTATCCCCAGCTTAGAGCATGAAGGAGTAAGACACCCTGTCTGTCTATAAACTATTTGTGTAACTTACGTGTTTTGTGGGGATATATGAATTTGCACCCCCCTGGCTTTGTAATTTCAATCTATGTGTGAGTTAGACAAATAAGCATCTCCCAGTATCTGTTGGAAAAATAATGCTCAGCTGTGGAGTAACAGCCACTCCAGTGGGACTATGATTTCAAAGACAGACAGGCTTCAGTAGTAATTGTGAGGCTTGGTTACACAACCTCACATTTGATGTTCAATTATTCATTTAGGGAACTGGTTCCTGTGCCTACCTCATCTGCAGGCAGTGCAGGCAGCCACCATGCTGCAATCCATGAAAGGGCAAGAATGTGCTGTATTCAACATCATACAGCACATTCCTGCCTTCTCCTTGGGCTGGCATCCTCTTGGCTGCCTAGTGCCAATGCAGTCACCCTTGCGCCGTGGTGCAAGGGTACCTTCACTGTCTGCAGGATTGTTTTTGTGCAGGGAGGGTCACCTTCCTGTACAAAAACAATTCTCAGAGGCAGTGTCCTCCTTCTAAGTGTGCTGTAGAAAGCAGCACACTTAGAAAGAGGAAACAATGACGCAAAATAAAGGTATTGCTCCTTGCAGAACCTCCCCTGGGAGGCACAGCATGCTGATGCATTCCCAGGTTTACTGGTAATGGTAAATGTGGGAATGCTCCAAAAACCATGGCTGGATGGGTGGGAAGACCCACCCTCCCCCAGGAAACACCTCCCTGAGGCAGAGTAACGCAATGCAGTCATTTGCGCTGCGTCACGTTATTACAGATTAATCAAGCCACTCAGGCCCATTCAAGGTGGTCTTGCGTGGCTTAAAAAGTCTTACTCTAGTGCTGCGTCACCCTTGTGCTCCCCTTGCATGGTTAAGGGTGGCGCAACACATTGGTAAATATGCCTCTAAGTGCATGTAAACTTATCCTGCATGTTTATGCTAAACATTTGAAGTGGCTGCAGCCCTTCTGGCCACATAATCGATACAGCCTTGATCAATATGCGATTAACAGATTTGTTTGAATAGAATTTAGGTCAATTTGGACGTTTCTTACTTCAAATCACTTCATTGTACACAAAGCATGTTAAGACACTGCCCAAAGTGTCTCTGTTCTCCTAAAAAACAGAGGGGCATATTTAAGAAGAAATCACGCAGCACAGGACAGAAAGTCACCTCGCTGGGCTGCACGATAGAGAAAGGGCAGGAATGTGCTTTATTTAACATAATACAACTGCTGGTGCACAATGTTCTGCCTAGCGTCAACACAGGCACCCTAGCACCATGGCGCAAGGGTGCCTGTGTTGTATGCAGGATTGTTTTTGTGCAGGAATGGACACCCTCCTGCACAAAAACAATCCTCTGAGGCATTTTCCTTTTTGTGACTGCAGCACACATAAAAAGAGAAAGTAGCAAGGAGAAATACAACATTTTCTCCTTTCTACACCTCGCCTGGGGAGGCGTAGCATTTTGGAGGATTCCCAGGTCTACTAGTGAGGGTAAATCTGTGAATCAGCCAAAATGCCTATACAGGGCAGAAAGATGCAATGCAGCGATTGGTGCTGTGTTAGATTACTCTAGATTTAGCAAGCCATTCAGGGTCACGCAAGGTGGCCTTTCTTGGCTTGATAAATCTAATTTAAGAGTTGCTTTGGTCCTGCACCCCATTGCGTGGCGCAAGGATGACGCATCTGTTTAATAAATATGCCACAGAGTTTGTCTTGGAGGCATTGTTTTAGATGAAGAGTTTGCAGAGGTAACATTCCAGACATACCAACAGGAGTATGTACACCTCCCACCAGAAGGTATTAACAATCTTGTCAGGCCACCTCCATTTCCTACCAGTTCATGTTAACGCTACACCCCATCTTTGACCTGGTAAGAATGACCACAATCCATTGTGAAACAGCGAGATTCTGAATAAGGAAAATAATGTTTGAAGATCTGAATAAAACATTATGTAACCTTACAAGAATGAGGGGCTTGTTAGTTTAATGCATATGTGGGGATATCAGCCTTCAAGACCACATATATTCTGCCCTTTGACAGATAAAAACAGGTAATGCTCCAAAAAGGAAACCTCAGAAAAAGAATTAACTTGTACATGATTTATGCCATGGTTTCCAGTAGGCACCCTGGCACCCATTTCAGACATCTCATTCATTGCCCTGATCTCATTCTGCACCTTCCTTATTCTACTATAGCAGAATAGCAGAGGGGTCCCTTTTTTATTTCTACTAAGGTTTGAAAACAGAAGAAGGACAAAGCAGTTCAATGGTTGAAGTTCACCCTTTAGTACGCTGGCACCACTTCTATTCCTACAACCCAAAATGGAAATAAAACAATTACTATACCTTCTCCATGCAGAATAGTGTGCATGCTGTTCTCTGGCCCGGGTGATGAAATAGTCAATGGATGAACCATATAAGAGCTGGCGGTGGCACTGGGGGTAATGTGCTGCACCAAGAAAGGTCACCTTCCTCCCTGCCAAACACCACTTCCTCATTTAGCCTTCTAAGGAAAGACTGTGGGAACTGGCACTTACTTACACATTAGGCATGGGGCTCTTCATTATTTTACTCAAGTTCTCTTCTCTTCAGATCAGTTGGGGGTGGTGAGGTGTATTCTTAGTATCTGCTGTAATCAAAGCTTCAGTACCATTGACTTCAAAGTCCTTTTGCCATTAAGTGCCTAGAAGCATCCTTACATTGTTCAAGCACCACACAAACACTCAGATATTTCTCATTTGTTAAGGTTAGTTGTTAATGATTTACACACCTCGATTGTAGGTGGTCGATAACTGTGTATGGCCTACATGTCTTAAGCACCAGTTTTGTTTTAAGACTTTTTTGCAAGTAAATATGTTGTGAAGTGGTGCATATGGGGAGGTGATGAGCAGTAGGGTGCCTAATGACGAGTGTTCATCTACTGAGCTCACCCTGTTCATTACTAGGTCTATCATTTAAAAAATGGATATCCTTGGGAACTCCACCCAGGATGAGGGACAGCTTTGGAAGAGACGGCAAGGGTGATATCACCTTTGAGATTAGCTGTGCAGGGCAACATCGCCATTTATTGTTTACATAAAAAGTACCTTTCCCTTACAATATTCTCTCTTCTTTGCTTTTGCCCTTTTTATGTTGTCTTTAATTTTTTTTTTTAAGTTAGCTGGCATGGGGATGGGGTCCCTGGGACCTTTTCAAGGATCAGAGAGGAGGACGCAATGCGCAGGCCCCATTTTAAGTGAATTTTGCCTCCTGGTATGTGCTCCCTGGGGCCTATAATGGCTTGAGGAGCAGTGATGCATGGCCTCCTCTCCTTTTTTGGAACAGTTCAGCCCCCTGGGAAGGCTCCCAGGACCTATAATGTCTTGGAGAGGAGGTCCACATGGTGGGCTCCCTGGGGACTGCATGCCCCCCTCCACTTCTTAAAAAACGTTTGGCCTCTGGGTGGTCTTACCAGGGCCTATAATGGTTGGGGGAGAGGTCGTTTCACACCCGTACCTTATTAAATACACACCCGGGGTGGGTTCTCTGGGGCCTATAGTGGCTTGGGGAGGTGGGCGTGCACCCCGCTTCCCTTAATAATGAAACTGTTCATGGGTGGCATTTTTTTTTTTTTTATCCTGCTGGAGTCACACAGGATCGAGACAGAGGACAGGGGTCTAAGTTCCTGAATTCTGAAATGGCTGCCAGCAACATCCTGTTGGAGTCTGACTCCTGCAGGTGCAAATTGACCCAGAGGAAAAAAAGCTCTCTGGACCAATCAGAACACTCTGGGGGTCATTCTAACTCTGGCGGGCGGCGGAGGCCGCCCGCCAGAGTTCCCCCCTCCGAAATACCGCTCCGCGGTCAGTAGACCGCGGAGGGTATTCTAAGTTTTTCCCTGGGCTGGCGGGCGGTCGCCAAAAGACCGCCCGCCAGCCCAGGGAAAAACTCCCTTCCCACGAGGATGCCGGCTCGTAATCGAGCCGGCGGAGTGGGAAGGTGCGACGGGTGCTGTTGCACCCGTCGCGTATTTCACTGTCTGCCAAGCAGACAGTGAAATACTTGTAGGGGCCCTCTTACGGGGGCCCCTGCAGTGCCCATGCCAGTGGCATGGGCACTGCAGGGGCCCCCAGGAGCCCCGCGACCCCCCCTACCGCCATCCGGTTCCCGGCGGGCGGACCGCCGGGAACTGGATGGCGGTAGGGGGGGTCGGAATCCCCTCGGCGGCGCAGCTAGCTGCGCCGCCTTGGAGGATTCCAAAGGGCGGCGGTACACTGGCGGGAGACCGCCAGTGTTGCCGGTCCGACCGCGGCTTTACCGCCGCGGTCGGAATGCCCTTGGGAGCACCGCCGGCCTGTCGGCGGTGCTCCCGCCGACCCTGGCCCCGGCGGTCTTAGACCGCCGGGGTCAGAATGACCCGCTCTATGTTTTAAAATTGTGTTCTATAGACTCCCGCACAAGTCCCTCGAACACAACTGTCCATATGTACAAATATTTTTCAACCTTAATTTCTCAGCAACTACTGAACGGATTTACACCAAATCACAAGAAGCACAATCTGAAGACAAGAGTTAGCTTCCTTCTAAATGTGGCATAATTCTGTTCAGCAGTTTTTGCTGTAGCCCCACAGAAACAAGTCCATAGAAAATGCATGGATATTTTGCGTTTACGACCCTCTTTGATGGATGACCCCAAAACTTTTTATGCACAAACTAGTCAAAATGTAGCACCTTTTTCAAATGCTTTGTGGGGATTTATCAAATGGTGCCAAAGTTATCAGCATCACAAAAAATGTATTTTCTATGGAAACGATGACCTAGCCATAACTATTCAGTGGCGACCACCAGTGGAGACCGCCACTGGGCAAAGTAAATATTTTTTTTACAGATATGGAATGTGGACAGCCCTGGTATCCTATGAGTAGGAATATCATGTGACTGCATTTCTCAAACAAAACCACAGAGTTTGACGCCCGCACTTTCCCTGTGAAAATTAAATGTGAAGTTTCCTGCATTATGAATTTAAAGCTTTATTACTTTCTTAGAGTTGCACTTGCTCCAAGCTTAGGTAATAATGTAAAATGATATCTTGTTCATGTCTGGGGATAGACACGTCCCAATACTACATCTAATTAAAGATGTCTTAGCTGCTCTGAACAGAGATATGAAACAAAAAAAACTCTCAGAGCAGCACAAAATTCACAGAGAATTAAGTTTCATTAATTTTAAAAGAAAACTTTGATCTAGGCTCATAAGGAGAGAAACAACACCCCCACACTTGTCCATTAGTTTGCAAATGTGTAAATTGTGTATTCCTGTTCTCCTTTTCACTTTAGAAATAAATGCACATAAATGTCATTAATATTCATGCTAAGTAGCATTTCTTGTTATTTATAAATACAGTTCACAAATCATTAGTGCAGGAATGTGTTGTTTTCTAATGCTCTTCTCTGTTTGTTTTCATTTTATGAATGGCTTACATTTTTTGATCTTTGGTTAGTAGGAGCCTGCTGTACACCTCTTCACCTTATACATAAATGCACATAAATGCAATTAATATTCATGTCCTGCAGAATCACTTCCTACTTATCAGTACAATTCATAAATCATTAATGCAGAAATCCACTCTTCCATATTTTTTCGTTCTATAAGGGGCTTATATTTTTTAACCCCTGGGCAGTGAGAGCTTGCAGAACACTTGGCACTGCATGTTTCCCCCCCTTAATGGCATTAGTTTGGAAATACTAATTGGCATATTTGATCTTTCCATAAGTACAAGATGTGGAAAGACTGCACACCTGATGTAAAACTCCATCGCACATACGTACCAGTGGCTGCAGGTGGTAGACACCGGCGCTCCTTTTTGTGGCCTGAGACTTAGGGGCATATTTACAAGCTCCGTGGCGCAGGGCAGAGCAGCAAGTGACCTTGATGCGCTGCCACGTGTCAACTGGACACGGCAGATACAGTGCATTTCTTTTTTGTGTGTTGTATTTCTTTATTAAAGATTGTACAAGAAAATTCAAGAACAAGAGTATTAACATATTGCTCCAATAATTTTCAACTTGTTCTAGATCACTGTCCTTTACATAGACCCAATATTTTTACAGAAATGAAGAGAACCAAAACCGTGCAAACATATAACATGACCAGTCACAGACAATCGGTAAGTATGGGTTCAGCACCAAGAACTGTTTGCAATAGTACAGTGTCACCAATGGTTCAACATAAGCAATCTTATAGTTGTGGAAAGGTATGGCCATGCCTCCAATCATGTCCCTATGTCAATATTCTCAAGCGATCCAGAGTATTGTGTCCTTCCCCACCTTAAATAAATTAAATTCCACCCACCTCCCCCCACCTCTACAATTCCAGCTGTGGGTGGTAGCAAAGGGAACGTCACGGAGGGGGGTTGCTAGTGAGGATGCTTATGGAGGAGGATGAATGGCTCTCATATAACCCAAAATCCATAGGAAATAGGCAATTGACTAAGGAGAGAGATTGAGACCAGAAAAGGAGAGAGCCAGGCCCAGAGGTCTAAAGAAGCGGGTCCATAGACATGCTGAGATGATCGAGAAGAGGAACATTTAGTGATGGGGTAGCTTGACCGATTGTCCTGTCAAGAACACACTGGGGAATATTGAGGTGTTTAAGGTGCCCCCACATATTAAGTAGATTATTAAGGCAATATGAATCATGTTAGTAGAAGGGTGGGAGAAGTTAGTGCGTGGTTCTGGTGTGCTACTCTACTGAACGAGGGTTCGTTTTGAGCTGAAAGATGGAAGAGCCAACTAATTGGAAGGAGGCTTCAACAATAAGGACACAACATACATGAGAGAGGAGAAAGGGGGGAAGAAATAAAAAGTTAATAAGAAGCTATGAGGAGGGCATGGAGATGAGGAGGAGAAGAAGAGAGCATACGTAGAGTAGAACAAATAATAACATATGAACGATCAAAGCAATAACAGGGATAGTAACAGGAACAAGAATAGGAACAAGAACAAGAACATGGACAAGAACAAGAACCAGAACCAGAATAAGAATAAGAATAAAAGTAAGGATAAGAATAAGAATAAGAGTATGGGTAAAGATAAGAAAAAGAGTAAGAATAAAAGTGAGAGTAAGAGCAAGTATAAGAGTAAGAATAAGAATAAGAATAAGATTAAGATTAAGAATAAGAATAAGAATATGAATAAGAATAAGAATAAGAATAAGGATACGAATAAAAATAAGAATAAGAATAAGAATAAGAATAAGAATAAGAATAAGAATAAGAATAAGAATAAGAATAAGAATAAGAATAAGAATAAGAATGAGAATAAGAATATTGGCAGGGGAAGAAGGAGAGGGAAGAGACGAAAGTGCAGTGGGGGAGGGTGGAGTAATGTGTTGTGGTGAGTCCTAGGGGAGGCAAAAGTGGGGCAGCTACTAATTCGGAGGGGGGTGAGAGGTACTGGAGAGGGTGGGAGCCCGGCGAGTGGGTAGTAGTGTGGCATAAATCAGCCACAGCAGACCAATAGTGACTGCTGTTGGCTGAGATGGTGTTATCAGCTCCAGATAAAAAGGTATGATGGGAGCCCGGTGCGCGGATGTGTAGCCTTTTAATCTCTTGGCGTAGACAAGAAAGGTGCCAACGTCTGAAGAAAAACGTCCAGCTTGTCCTGGAGACCATAGATAAGTTTCTTATGTGTGGCCGCTTGGAACATAGCAGCAATCCACTCCCCATGAAGAGGAACATTAGCCGAACGCCAGTGTCTGAGGCTGCCCACCTTGGCTGTAGCCAGTGCAGTATATAGTAGACGTTGTTGTGTTCGTGTCAGGCAACTTAACTCGCTGGTATCATGTAATAATAATAGGGAGGGTGTGAGAGGTGTCGGTAATGGGAGTATCTCTCTAAGGGTACATTCTACTTTCTGCCAGAAAGTGTGAACAACAGGGCAGTCATGGGGAATATGAGGTAGATCACAGTGGGCATGAGGGCATCTCCAACAAGAGGCATGGGATAATTCTCCCTCCGAGCGCAGCTTCTGAAAGGGTCCAGTACCATTCATGCAGTGACTTAAATCGGCTAAATTTTAGGCAAGCTTCTCTGGCCCGCTGTCTCTGGCCGCTATTATTTAAGCCCAGTCCTCCAATTCGTATTCAGTTTGGAGGCGTGCCTGCCATTTTGCCTTGGTGGAGAGTAAAAGTGGGAGGGAGACAAGATGGCGATTTAATTGGGAGTGGAGCCCAGAGACCATTCTCCGGAAAGATCCCCAAGTCTCCAAGTAGTGGAGTATTGGAGATTGGGAAAGGCTCCATGGGGTCCTTCCCAGACGACCCTCCAAACAGTGTTTAAGCTGAACGTAGCGCCAAAGGTAGTGTTTAGGTCGATCAAATTCCTCCCTTAGTTCTGTAAAGGATTTCATTGTGCCTCTATTTAGAAGTTGGTCCAGTCGATGAAGGCCCTTTGAACGCCACTTTTCCAAGAGAATGTTTTTCTTTCCTATGAGCAATCCCCCACTGCCCCACAGCAGCGCTTTGTCATGGATCTGGGGATCAATTTTAAGTAAGCGATGTGCTTGATGCCAAGAATTGCGCATGGCTCTGACCATGGGGTTGGTGGAAAGCAAGGGAGTAGGGATTGTGTTGTAAAGTATCTGTAATCCCGATAAGGGACAGAAGAGAGCTCTTTCCATCTCTACCCAGGGGGGTGGAGCATGTGCCTTCGGCAGCATGTATACCAGTTGTGAGAGTTGTAACGCAAGCGTGTAGTGTTCCATGGAAGGAAGGCCTAACCCCCGTACTCGCGTCTAGCTAGCAATGCTGCCTCGGGTAGTCTCGGACGCATTGACCCCCACACAAAGGCCCGTATTCGTCGGTCAATCTCCTGTAGCGTAGACAGAGGGATCTGCAGAGGTAGCATACCCAGAACATATAGAAAGCGTGGCAGGGTTACCATTTGCACCGCTTGAACTCTGCCCCACATGGATAGACCTAAGTATGTCCATTTATCAAAGTCGCGTTTCATATTGGTGAGGAGCAGGTCTAGGTTATCTGTGACCATGTTCTCTAATCCCCTATTAATATATATGCCAAGACATTGAAGGCGCAATCATTTCCATTTTACCGAGAGATCTCTGACTGATGCGCTCACTGTTACAGGCGATAGCGGCAACGCCTCGCTCTTGCCCCAGTTAATTCTGTATCCCGACAGGAGTTCAAACTCAGAGAGGATGGTACGAAGTGCCGGCAAAGAGTTGGTTAAGTCGGTAAGAGTGAGTAGAATATCATCAGCATATAGATAAATAGTAGAATCCCCACCAGGAATGGGTGTCCCTTCGATGGCACTTGAACCATGTACCACGTATTGTGGCTGCCAAGGGTTTCCCTGCAAAGAGGAACAGCAAGGGTGACAAGGGGCAATGCTGGCGGGTTCCCCTATGCACCGGAATATGTCAGAAAGGAACCCCCCGCAGTTGACCTGCTAGGTCGGAGAATCACATAGGAGGTGTACCATTTTAATAAAACTGGTCCCGAGGCCGAAATGCTTTAGCGTCTCAGAAAGGTACCCCCACTCTATGCGGTCAAAAGCCTTCTCAGCATCCAAAGAGAGGGCTAGAGCTTCCTCATGCAAGTTCTGCGTTGCCCATAGAACATGGAGTAGTGTGCGAAGGTAATTTCTGGAAGAACGGCCTGGCACAAAGCCAACCTGCGTGTGGTGAATCAGAGAAGGTATAACTTTCTTGAGGGGTGCCGCAAGTATCCCTGCCAAGATTTTAACATCTCCGTTGAGGAGGGAGATAGGACGGTAACTGCCACACCTAAGAGGGTTCTTACACGGTTTAGGCAGTACTATTATAGAGGCTTTGTTGGATAATGGATGAAGAGAGCCAGTTTGAGTGGCCCCACAGAGGGCTTCATGTAAGGTTTCCACCAAATCCTCACCTGCCCATTTGTAGAATTCCGTCTGATACCCGTCCTCACCGGGTGCCTTATGACATGGTAGATTGGCAATAGCCTGCCTCATTTCTTCTTTGCTAATGTCTCCCTCTAATAGAGCCCTACCCTCCTCCCATAGGCGTGGCAAGTGCGCCCTCTCCAGGAATGCAGACAATTTAACCTGATCTATTGCCACTTCCAGAGCATAAAGGATCCTGTAGTAGTGACTGAACTCATTAGCAATATCTTGGGGATGCAGAATAAATGAATCATGTGCATTGTATAGAGCCGGGATGGCTAATGTCGCCTTCCTTTGGCGGAGTTCGGCAGCCAGTAGGTGGCCTGCTTTCTCCCCATGCTCATAATGTCGGCCCTTAAGCCTCTGCAGAGCATATTCTGCACGCGATGTGTATAGAGAGTTAAGTTCCATTTTAGTGTGTTCCAGATGCGGTTGAAGGGGTATGGAAGGAGTCCGGTTGTATTCACGTGTAGTTTGTAGGATACAGCCTTCTAAGACTTTCTGCTGATCGCGCTTTTGGGCATTGGCAAGGGCAGCGTCTCTCATTAGTTTCCCCCTGATCGCCACCTTAGCCGCAGCCCAGAGCAACTGAGGTGAGGCTACTGAGCCCTTATTATGATGGAGGTATTCTGTGACATGAGATCTAAGCTGTTCTTTCCCCTTCGGGGTGCGGTATTGGGAGGTGTTAAGGCGCCATGGTTTATGGCCGGGGGAAACTTGTCCAAGCCTTAAAGATAGTAGAACCGGAGATTGGTCCGATAAGGCTGCTGGGAGTATCTCAGACTCACCAACAGCTTGTAGAAGACGGTGTGAAATTAGGAAATAATCCAGTCTGGATTGAGTCCCATGTACTGGTGG
Source organism: Pleurodeles waltl (assembly GCF_031143425.1). NCBI lineage: Eukaryota > Metazoa > Chordata > Amphibia > Caudata > Salamandridae > Pleurodeles > Pleurodeles waltl. The sequence goes on along the minus strand of NC_090450.1, from coordinate 999,501,177 downwards.
CATAAAAGTGTAATTCCTGTCAGTAGGGTGTGAGAAACACCAGTGATCCTGCAAGCCCTAGTCGGAGAGGATGTCCCCCAGAAGGGATCTGTCTGCATTTTTACCCGTATCACTGCCGTTTGATCTATCTAGATTAGCATCAGGTGCCAGGTTCCAGTCGCCTCCCAGAAGATATTGAGAAGTGCCGATCTCTGTCAGTATTCTGTTAAGAGAGAGAAAGAAGGAGCGTTTGGAGCCCATGGAGGCGTAAATAGATCCTACACATATTGTGGAGGAGCCCAGTACTAACTTGGCAAGGACATAACGCCCTTCTGGATCGCACCATGTCTTGAGGAGTCTGAATGGCAATGATCGACAAATGAGGATCACCACACCGCACCTTCGTCCCATGCCCTGCCTGCCATCACACGCCGATGGTGCTCCTGCACAGCTTTTCTGACTCTGAGGAGGATAAGTGGGTTTCCTGCAGTAAAGCAATATCTGTGTTTTTGGATCTGAGATAAGACAGAATTTTTTGTCGCTTAATGTAATGTGTCATGCCATGGACATTCAAGGGAAAGAATCTTTAGTGGTGCTGCGGAGCCCATTAATAAATACCAGTGGTTCAGCTGTGGGGATATTCAAGATCTCATTGTGGGAGGTGATCTAACTGGAGGGGCTATGGGGAAGAAGACGGGGCTCCGAATATGAGTACTATGATAAGAAGGAAACAATCGACATTGTTGGTCCCTTGGACCCCAAAACTGCCTTAGGCAACCAGTTTATCCTGGTTGTGGTGGAAAATGCCACCCGCTATCCAGAGGCAATCCCTCTGAGAACAGAGACTGCACCGGTAGTGACCACATCCCTGTTAGGAATATTTACCCATGTGGGATTCCCTAAGGAAGTTGTGTTTGACAGGGGCACAAACTTAATGTCTGCATAAATGAAGTCCATGTGGGATGAGTGTGGGGTGACCTACCAGTTTACCACCCCTTATCATCCTCAATCCAATGGACTTGTTGAGAGATTCAACAAGACCCTGAAGGGCATGATTAATGGCCTGACTGAAGCCATGAGGCGTAAGTGGGACGTCCTCTTACCATGCCTGTTGTTTGCTTACAGGGAGGTGCCCCAGAAAGGAGTAGGATCAGCCCCTTTGAACTTATCTATGGTCACCCTGTCAGGGGACCTCTAAACATTGTTAAAGAGGGCTGGGAGAGAGCTCCCAAGACACCTCCCCAGGATGTAGTCAGCTACATGCTGGCCCTCCGCAACCAAACCCAACGCTTCTGGAAGCAGGCCAAGAGTAACCTTGAGGCCAGTCAAGAGGTGATGAAGGAGTGGTATGACCGGAAGACCACTCTGGTTGAGTTCTCACCTGGAGACAAGGTTTGGGTGATGGAGCCAGTAGATCCCAGGGCTCTCCAGGACCACTGGACTGGCCCTTTGAGATCAAGGAGCGTAAAGGGGAGGCCACTTACCTAGTGGACCTCAAGACCCATAGGGACCCTCTAAGGGTCCTCCATCACAACCGGCTCAAACCTCGCTTTGAGAGGTCTGAGATCAGGATGCTCCTGGTCACAGATGAGGGCATGGAGGAGGAGAGTGAACCTCTCCCTGACCTCCTCTCTGCCAAAGAAGGTGATGGGTCAGTGGAGGGTGTCATTCTCTCTGACTCCCTGACTCTGAATCAGAGAGTAGACTGCTATGAGCTGTTGGAGCAGTTCTCTTCCCTATTCTCCCTTACTCCTGGACTGACCCACTTATTTGTTCCTGACATTGACACAGGTGACAGTCCCCCTGTAAAGAACAACATTTACAGGTTATCGGATAAGGTGAAGGCCAGCATCAAGGAGGAGGTCTCCAAGATGTTGACTTTAGGGGTTATTGAGAAATCCATAAGTCCCTGGGCCAGCCCTGTGGTGCTGGTCCCTAAGGCTGCTGCCCCCGGTGTGAAGCTAGAACTCAGGTTCTGTGTGGACTACCGGGGTCTCAACTCAGTCACAAGGACTGATGCTCACTCCATCCCCGAGCTGATGAGCTCGTTGACAGACTAGGCGCTCCCAAGTTCCTGAGTACCTTTGATCTTACTTCAGGGTACTGGCAGATCGCCCTGACTGAGGGGGATAAAGAGAGATCAACATTTTCCACACCTGATGGCCATTACCAGTTCAGGGTGATGCCATTTGGGTTGAAAAATGCCCCCGCTACCTTCCAACGGTTGGTTAACGGGGTCCTGGCTGGCAAGGATGCCTACTGTGCAGCCTACCTGGACGACATAGCTGTCTACAGTTCCAGCTGGGAGGAACACCTGCTTCACCTCAAGGAGGTGCTTCAGGCTCTACAACAGGCTGACATGAACATCAAGGCTAGTAAGTGCCAGATTGGGCAGGGCTCTGTGGTGTACTTGGGATACCTAGTAGGTGGTGGCAAGGTGCAACCACTCCAGGCCAAGATTGAAACTATCAAGGCCTGGCAACCACCTAGAACACAGACAGAAGTGAGAGCCTTTTTAGGCCTCACTGGATACTACTGCAGATTCATTAAGGGCTATGGTACCATTGTGTCACGCTTGACAGAACTCACTTCCAAGAAACAACCCAGATTGGTGAATTGGACAGAGGCTTGTCAGAAAGCCTTTGATTCTCCGAAGGAAGCCATGTGCATGGCCCCGTGCTCAAGTCCCATGAATACTCCCAGGAATTTATTGTGCAGACAGACGCTTCAGGGCATGGCATAGGGGCTGTTCTAGCACAGCTAAATGGAGAGGGCTCAGACCAACCAGTAGCCTTTATTAGCAGAAGGCTATTACAATGGGAACAGAGGTGGAGTGCTATTGAGAGAGAAGCATTTGCTGTGGTCTGGGCACTGAAGAAGTTAAGACCCTACCTGTTTGGAACTCACTTCCGGGTTCAGACAGACCACAGGCCCCTCAGATGGCTCATGCAGATGAGGGGTGAGATTCCAAAATTCTTGAGGTGGTCCATTTCCCTACAGGGCATGGACTTTATGGTGGAGCATCGCCCGGGGATTGACCACACCAACGCTGATGGTCTCTCCAGATACTTCCGCCTTAGCGATGAGAGCTCCGAGGAGGTTGGGTAGCTCTCCCCACTTTCAGCTGGGGGGACACATGTTATACCTGACAGCCTTAGGGTGGTCACCCCTAACTTTTTGCCTGCCTCCCTCCACTTTTTGGACACTGTTTTTGCTGGTTTTTAGACTCTGCGTACTTTACCACTGCTAATCAGTGCTAAATTTCATATGCTCTCTCCCTTTAAACATGGTAACATTGGATCATACCCAGTCGGACTATTTAATTTACTTATAAGCCCCTAGTAGAAGGCTCTATATGTGCCCAGGGCTTGTAGATTAAATGCTAATAGTAGGCCTGCAGCACTGATTGTGCCAACCACTAAAGTAGCCCATTAACCTTGTCTCAGGCCTGCCATTGCAAGGCCTGTGTGTGCAGTGTCACTGCCAATTCGACTTGGCATTTAAAAATAGTTGCCAAGCCTAAAACTCCCCTAATGTGTGCCCTAGGTAACTCCTAGGGCAGGGTGCTGTGCGGGTAAAAGACAGGACATGTACCTGTGTAGTTTACATGTCCTGGTAGTGTAAAACACCTAAATTCGTTTTGACACTACTGTGAGGCCTGCTCCCTTCATAGGCTAACATTGGGGCTGCCCTCATACATTGTTGGTGTGGTAGCTGCTGATCTGAAAGGAGTAGGAAGGTCATATTTAGTATGGCCAGAATGTTAATATAAAATCCTGCAGACTGGTAGAAATTCCACTTTTAGAAGGTGAGCATTTCTCTGCACTTAAATCTTTCTGTGCCTTACAATCCACGTCTGGCTGGGTTTAGTTGACAGCTCCTTGTGCATTCACTCAGACACACCCCAAACACAGGATACTCAGCCTCACTTGCATACATCTGCATTTTGAATGGGTCTTCCTGGGCTGGGAGGGTGGTGGGCCTGCTCTCACACAAAGGACTGCCACATCCCCTACTGGGACCCTCGCATACAGGATTGAACTGAAAGGGGAGCTGGTGCACTTCTAAGCCACTCTTTGAAGTCTCCCCCACTTCAAAGGCACATTTGGGTATAAAAACAGGGCCTCTGTTCTACCACCTCAGACAATTCCTGGAGAAGAAACTTGTAACCAGAACCTGCATCCTGCCAAGAAGAACTGCCTGGCTGCCCAAAGGACTCACCTGACTGCTTTCTGTTAAGGACCGCTGCCTTGCTGTTGCTCTGCTGCCTTTCTGCTCCCTGGCTGTGGTGAAGAAGTGCTCTCCAAGGGCTTGGATAGAGCTTGCCTCCTGTTCCCTAAAGATTCAGAACCAAAAAGACTTCTCTCTTGCAACTGGACTCCTTGTGCGGCGCAAATTAGACGCACAGCTTGCTAAAAACGACGCACAGCCTGCCCCACAGTGAGAAATTCACCGCATGGCGACCCAGCCCGACTTCGCAAGGAGAAGATCGACGCAGAGCCTGCATTACGACCGGAACTTCGACGAACGGCCCACCGGATCGACGCACAGCCGACCTGGGATGACGCAGACCAACTTCCAGAGGGGAAATCTATGCAGCACCTGCCGTGCGGAAGAAATTTCCAAGCAACGCCCACCGGAACGATGCAGTGCTTGTGACTCCGCTCCACAAGCCCAGGATTCTATGCACAGACCCCGGGGCATCTGAAAACCCCGCCAACCAAAGAGGATTCACAACCGAGCACCGGAAATCGACGCACAGCCGTCCCTGCATGGAAACTAAATGACGCATCACTGTGTGCGGCCCAAGAAATCAACGCACACCCCCTTTGTTTCCACGCTTCTCCTCCTCTGCAGCCCATTGTGGAGATTTTTCACGCAAACCAGGTACTTTGTGCTAAAAAGAGACTTTGGTGGTCATTCTGACCTCGGCGGTAAAAGGCGCCTACCGCCGGTCAGAAATCCTCCATAATTCCGCCGCGGTCGCGGTAACCCGCCACGGTCATTCTGACCCGCAGCAGCCAAACCTCCGAAAATCCGACAGCCACAACAGACCGCCAGACCAGCGGTCGGCGGAAAAGTGGAGGTGACCAAACCTCCACCGTCACGCCAACAGAAATACGCCCATGCCATTACGACCCACGAATCCACGCGGCGGTCTTTGAAACGCGGTTTTCCATTGGCGGTACACACCGCCGCGGTCAGAATACACACAAACGAACAAAACTCAGCCACATTGGCCGATTTGAATTCCACACACCTGATACACATACACACACCACTCCCACACACACAATACAATATAAAACACACACCCACATCACCCACAAACCCCTACGACAAAAAATTCAGAAAGAAGCACTGAGAGACACAGCAGCGATCACAGAATACCATCACACAGAGGCACACTACACCATCACCCACACAATATCCACACACAAAACAACACACACCACCACACTCAACACACTTAACTACACATACTCCACCCCACACATCATACACACCACTCCATGGCACCCCAAAGACACCCCCGCTTCTCAGACGAAGAACTCAGGGTCATGGTGGAGGAAATCGTTCGGGTAGAGCCCCAGCTCTTCGGCACACAGGTCCAATACACCAGCATTGCCCGGAGGACGGAGCTATGGCAGAGGATTGTCGACAGGGTCAACGCTGTGGGACAGCACCCCAGAAATCGGGAAGACATCAGGAAGCGATGGAACGACCTACGGGGGAAGGTGCGTTCCATGGTATCCAGGCACAACATCGCCGTGCAGAAGACTGGCGGAGGACCCCCACCTCAACCCCCACAATTTACAACATGGGAGGAGGAAGTCTTGAACATCCTGCATCCTGACGGCCTCGCAGGAGTCGGCGGAGGAATGGATACTGGTAAGTTGAAGCTTCACTACTGCTTCCCCCCCACCTGCATGCCAAATCATACCCCAACCCTCACCCCCATCCTCGAACCCCACCCTCACCCCCATCCTCGAACCCCACCCTCACCCCCACCCCCATCCTCACCCCCACCCTCACCCCCACCACCATCCTCACCCCCACCACCATCCTCACCCCCACCACCATCCTCACCCCCACCCCCAGCACACCTATTCCCTGCCAATGTCTCACCATCACAACCCACACATCCCAAAACCTAGGCCTGCATGCGTCCACTAAGCATGGACACCCATCACCAAAGCATGCCCAATGCATATACACATCCCCCCCACAAGCCACCCTCACCAAAGCCCCCACACACGAATGCCAGCACTTGGGGACACGGGAACCCACAGATACACCCATATGCCACACATTGAAACTATAACCATACCTCTATACCCCTGCAGGACCCGACCGTCAACACACCGCCACGGAGGGCCCAGAATTCTCCACACCCCCCACCCAAGAGGCCGTCAGCGATGACAGCAGCTCTGTCGACCTGGACACCGATGACCAGCCCGGACCATCGGGGACCTCTGGACAGTCGGTTCCCCTCACACAGGCACAGGCCACTACAGACCCAAACCCCTCTGGGAACACCAGCACAGCTCCCACCCAGCGGGCCCATGCCTCTGTCTCCAGGGCGCGTCAATCTGCGGTGTGTCTACCACTACAGGGCACCCAGGATAACCCACCACCCCAACAACAACAGGGACCTGGGGGCAGTGGTAGTGGGCACACCGGCCAGGGGGCAGAGGCCCAGGGAAACAGGGCAACTCGGAGGGCAGCTGTGCGACAGGGGGGGGACGGGCCCAGGGAACCCACTCTCCACGAGGCCCTCACCACCATCATGGGAGCATACAACCGCTCCCAGGAGACGATGGCGACGGTACTGGCCCGGTTCCAGGAGATCCAGGTACTGCAGGAGGAACACTATCGGGGGTACAGGGAGGACATCAGAGCCCTCACCTCCACCCTGGTTACCATGGTAGGGCTGCTGCAGGACCTCATCAACACCAGGACGGACACTCAACAACAACAAAGGGCCCCTGCCACTAGCCTGGACCAAGAACAGCCAACCACCTCCGCCGGCGCTAGTGGACAGGAGGCCCCCGCACAACAGCAGCCCACCAGACCCCCACCTCCTGCAGGAGAAGAACCACCCCGCAAGAGGGCCCTGAGATCTCGCAAGAAGACAGAGTAGGATGTCAAGACCCCCGCCAGCAAAGGATACCACCTGATGTCATCCCACTGTCCCACATTGTCACCCTGTCCATCCTTGAACTGCCCATGCTCCATCTCTCCACAGGCCTCTGGACAATGCACCTGTGTGACTGTTACTCTGGACTCTGCCATGGACATTCCTTCACCATAGCCCCCACCCACTTGAAACCACCCATCCCATTTTGAGCACTGAAATAAACACCCATTTAGCACAAAACTATCTGGAGTCTGGCTGTGATTTCAAAATATTGTAATTGACATGACAGTGCAAATATGTCCTTGTACATAGTGAAGTCAACAAACAGCTGCCACAAAGCTGTAGTCCATGGGGAAACGAAGCACAGGACTCGTAGTGGGGACCCCAGATCTGAAATAGGGAGGGAAAAGCCACAACTCAGTCATCATACACTGGGGCAAATAGACAGGCAGCAGAGATGCAGGAGAGTAGTTCACATTTACTAAATTATGTTTGAATTGTTACCTGTGTCCTATTGGAAGTACTGTTCAATGATTCTGTCCCTGTTGCCTGTTTCAGCCCCGTCGTCTTCCTCCTCGTCACTCTCCACAGGTTCCACAGCTGCCACTACACCACCGTCTCGACCATCCTCCTGCAGGAAAGGCACCTGGCGGCGCAAAGCCAGGTTGTGAAGCATGCAGCAGGCCACGATGATGTGACACACCTTCTTAGGTGAGTACATTAGGGATCCACCTGTCATATGCAGGCACCTAAACCTGGCCTTTAGGAGGCCAAAGGTGCGTTCGATCACCCTCCTAGTACGCCCATGGGCCTCATTGTACCGTTCCTCTGCCCTGGTCCGGGGATTCCTTACTGGGGTCAGTAGCCACGACAGGTTGGGGTACCCAGAGTCCCCCAATAGCCATACACGGTGTCTCTCTAGCTGTTCCATCACGTAAGGGATGCTGCTATTCCTCAGGATGTAGGCATCATGCACTGACCCAGGGAACTTGGCATTTACATGCGAGATGTACTGGTCAGCCAAACACACCACCTGGATGTTCATGGAATGGTAACTTTTTCTGTTCCTGTACACCTGCTCCCTGTCTCTTGGGGGAACCAAAGCCACATGGGTCCCATCAATGGCACCAATGACGTTGGGAATATGTCCAAGGGCGTAGAAATCACCCTTCACTGTAGCCAATTCGCCCACCTCAGGGAAAATGATGTAGCTCCTCACGTATTTCATCAGGGCAGACAACACTCTGGATAACACCTTCGAAAACATGGGCTGAGACATCCCAGAAGCAATTCCCACTGTTGTCTGAAATGACCCACTTGCCAGGAAATTGAGTACTGACAGGACCTGCACCAGAGGGGGAATCCCTGTGGGTTGGCGGATGGGGGACATCAGGTCGGGCTCCAGCTGGGCACACAGTTCATGTATAGTGGCACGGTCAAGCCGGTAGGTCAGGATAATGTGGCGTTCTTCCATTGTCGACAGGTCCACCAGCGGTCGGTACACGCGAGGATTCATCCGTCTCCTCGCCAAACCCAGCGGACGGTGCCTAGGAAGGACAACATGGAGCACAGAGTCAAGCAACCCACAGGTACGTACTCACAGCTTGCACAGTAAACGATTCTCTATGCAGTGAATGGCGTGTCTGAGTGGCTATGCAAGGCCTAGGCCTGTGTGACGCAGTTGAAATTGAGCCATGTGGACCCTCGAAATGGCGGCTGCCTGACCTGTGAAGTGTGACAATGGAATGTGAGGTCAATGCGCTGGCGTGGCACACCGCGGCGGTCGGCGGTCGAAGACCGCGGCGCGAAGCCGCATTGGTTAACATTGAAGCCTATGGGTTTCAGGAGCCAATGGCGAAGGGCGCCGGCGGTGGCGGTACGCCCCGCCGCGGTACGCACCGCCGCGGACGTGACCGCCATTTCCTATCTACTTATCCACTTGCGACTTGAACTTTCACAGGAGAGGACCTATACTGCAAGTGTTGCTGTGACCTCGGTCTGGAAGGGACAATGGCTGCTGCGACTGGGGAAAGGGCCCCTGCCTTCACTGGAGAGGAGTTGGAGAAACTTGTGGATGGGGTCCTCCCCCAGTATGCGCTACTCTACGGTCCTCCAGACCAACAAGTGAGTTTAATTCAATATGGATTTGGGGCCACTGGCTGGCTTGGGGGCCTGGCGGGGGGCCTGGCGGGGATGGGGGGCATGTTGGGGCTGGCGGGGGGCCTGGCGGGGGGCCTGGCGGGGATGGGGGGCATGTTGGGCCTGGCGGGGGGCCTGGCGGGGATGGGGGGCATGTTGGGCCTGGCGGGGGGCCTGGCGGGGGGCCTGGCGGGGATGGGGGGCATGTTGGGCCTGGCGGGGGGCCTGGCGGGGATGGGGGGCATGTTGGGCCTGGCGGGGGGCCTGGCGGGGGGCCTGGTGGGGATGGGGGGCATGTTGGGCCACTGGCAACGAAAATGCAGACAAACTTGAACGTGGTATTTCTCCCTCCCTGTACGTGTCACATAGGTCTGCGCCCATGAGAAGATCGGGATTTGGCGTGCCATCGCCAAGGAAGTCCGGACCCTGGGGGTCCACCATCGACGGGGCACCCACTGCCGCAAGAGGTGGGAGGACATCTGCCGCGGGACCAAGAAGACCGCTCAGTCTCTGCTGGGGATGGCCTCCCAACGTAGGCGGGGTGCCTGCCGTCAACTGACCCCCCTGATGTTCCGGATCCTGGCGGTGGCCTACCCTGATTTGGATGGGCGCGTGAGGGCAGCACAGCAGACACAAGGGGGTGAGTACACGCATCATCTACTCTGTTGTCGCGCAGTGGAGGTGTCTGGGTGGGGGAGGAGGGCTGTGGGTCCCCCTAGGCCAGGGCGATATCTGTAGGCTGGGCACCCCCGTAAGCCCCTGTGTCCCCAGCCACCACCCTCAGTAGTGTGTCAGTACAGCCATCCCTGGGCCGTGTCACCCATGGGTGCAGTTGTCAACTCTAGGCGTGTAGGGCATGTTCCACGGAATGCGTAGCGGACCCCAAGTGCGCAACTTAGTGCAGGGGGCATCTGTGTCTGTCATGTCCGCTAACTGTACCGGTGATCCATGTACTCAAAATCTCTTTATTTCTCTCCCCCCCCCCCCTTTTTGTTTGTCTTTCTGTGCTTGTGTGCATCAGCATCATCAGGCGGAGGAGAAGTGGCATCGGGGCAGGAGGGAGCTGCATCTCACATGGCCCAGGAGGGCCATGCCACAGAGTCTGACTGGACCAGTGAGACGGAGGGCGAGGGGAGCTCCACAACGGGGACGACTGGACCCTGCAGCGACACGGACACGTCCTCGGAAGGGAGCTCCCTTGCAGGGGTGGCACCATCCGTGCCCCCCGCCATTACAGGTACAGCCGCCACCCAGCGCACCATCTCCGACCTCCCAGCAGCCCCTCAGCGTTCGCCCCGTGCCCGCTCTGCCAGGAAGCCGGGCATCTCCTTCGCCCCAGGCACCTCAGGCCCTGCCCCTGTTACCCCCGCTGCCCTCAGTGAGGAGGTCATTGACCTCCTCCGAACGCTCATTGTTGGGCAGACTACCCTTTTGAATGCCATCCAGGGGGTGGAGAGGGAGGTTCATCGCAGCAATGCGTACCTGGAGGGCATTCATTCGGGTCAGGCTGCCCATCAGCGATCGTTCCAGGCTCTGGCCTCAGCACTGACGGCAGCCATTGTCCCTGTCTCCTGCCTCCCTCTACTAACTCCCTCCTCCCAGTCTCCTGTTCCTCTGCCTGTCCCACCCACACCATCAGACCAGCCTGCACACACCTCAACACCCAAGAGCAGCTCATCCAAACATAAGCACCACAGATCACGCAGACATTCACACAAGCAACATTCCGATGCAGACATGCCAACAGTCACTACCACCTCTGTGACCCCCACCTCCTCGTCTCCCTCCTCCCTCCCTGTGACGTCTACACTCACACCTTCATTCACCTCACCATCAGCCAGTGTTTCCATCACCAGCATACCCTCCACTCCAGTCCGCACACGTGCAGTCACCGCCCCCACTGCCATTTACACGTCCCCTGTGTCCTCTCCCACTGTGTCTGTCACCCCCTCTTCCACACCACACAAACGCAGCCACCCACCCACCCAACAGCCATCCACCTCACGACAGCCTCCCGCTCCTGCACCTGCACCCAAAGACAGCAAACTTGTCTTGCCTACAACCACATCCTCTCCCTCCACTCCCATACCCACTGTACCTACCACTCTCCATTGTCCCAAGAAAATCTATCTCTCTACTGCTACCTTCTTTCCTGACCCTGAGCCCCCCCCCTCCTTCTCGTCGGGGTAAAAAGAGCACCTCAGCCACCACCAGCCCTGCAGCCCCCTTGACAAGGGTGCAGGGGTATTGGAGCCCACCAGCCCGCAGGTCTGGATCTTCGCCCAGCAGCAAGGGGACAGCCAGCCCACCCCCTGGGAAGAGGAGCAGAAGGCGGAAGGGCCGCCGTCGGAGCCCGGATTCGATATCCCCCCAGGACACTAGCCAGCCACCGTCAACAGCCACAACTCCAAAGGGAGGAAAGGGCCACAGACTCCCGACTAAGGAGGGCAAGGGCAGCAAGGCGGAGAAGTCAGGCAGCAGTCCTGCTGCCCATGGAGGACCCGTCACAGCTGCCCAGGAGGAGCCCGCAACCCCCATAGCCGCTGCCCCGGGAGGAACCGGCACAGCTGCCCCGGGAGAGCCCACCACCCCTATAGCCGCTGCCCAGGGAGGACCCAGCCCAGCTGGCCAGGAGGGCCCCACCACCCACAGCCCAGGTGGGCATTGAAGGAGCACCATCCCCGCTGCCCAGGAGGGCACCACCAGGCAATGAGCAGTTGGCCATAGAATGGCCGCCGTCTCCAGCACCGCTCCGCTGGGGACCGCCGTCTCAAGAACCGCTGAACTGGGCCCTTCAAGGCAAGACCCGCTGAACTGGGCCCTTCAAGGCAAGAACCGCTGAACTGGGCCCTTCAAGGCAAGAACCGCTGAACTGGGCCCTTCAAGGCAAGAACCGCTGAACTGGGCCCCGCCGTCTCCAGCACCGCTCCGCTGGGGACCGCCGTCTCAAGAACCGCTGAACTGGGCCCTTCAAGGCAAGAACCGCTGAACTGGGCCCTTCAAGGCAAGAACCGCTGAACTGGGCCCTTCAAGGCAAGAACCGCTGAACTGGGCCCTTCAAGGCAAGAACCGCTGAACTGGGCCCCGCCGTCTCCAGCACCGCTCTGCTGGGGACCGCCGTCTCAAGAACCGCTGAACTGGGCCCTTCAAGGCAAGAACCGCTGAACTGGGCCCTTCAAGGCAAGAACCGCTGAACTGGGCCCTTCAAGGCAAGAACCGCTGAACTGGGCCCCGCCGTCTCCAGCACCGCTCCGCGGGGGACCGCCGTCTCAAGAACCGCTGAACTGGGCCCTTCAAGGCAAGAACCGCTGAACTGGGCCCTTCCAGGCAGGAACCGCTGGCCCTTTGGCAGACGTGGCAGGGCAGGATCTGTCTCGGGCAGGGCTGCAGGATGTCCTCTGGCCAACATGCCTCCTCCAGTGGCAGTGGAGTCTGTTATGGACTGTTTGGACTGTGGCTTTGCTCTCCCCAGGATGGCCCAGTGGGCCGGCCACCCACTGTATGGACTGTTTGGACTGTGGCTTTGCTCTCCCCAGGATGGCCCAGTGGGCAGGCCACCCACTGTATGGACTGTTTGGACTGTGGCTTTGCTCTCCCCAGGATGGCCCAGTGGGCAGGCCACCCACTGTATGGACTGTATGGACTGTGGCTTTGCTCTCCCCAGGATGGTCCAGTGGGCAGGCCACCCACTGTATGGACTGTTTGGACTGTGGCTTTGCTCTCCCCAGGATGGCCCAGTGGGCAGGCCACCCACTGTATGGACTGTTTGGACTGTGGCTTTGCTCTCCCCAGGATGGCCCAGTGGGCAGGCCACCCACTGTATGGACTGTTTGGACTGTGGCTTTGCTCTCCCTAGGATGGCCCAGTGGGCAGACCACCCACTGTATGGACTGTTTGGACTGTGGCTTTGCTCTCCCCAGGATGGCCCAGTGGGCAGGCCACCCACTGTATGGACTGTATGGACTGTGGCTTTGCTCTCCCCAGGATGGGCCAGTGGTCATGGAGTCCCCTCGTGGATCTGGCGTCGTGTACTCAAGTGGCTGAGGTGCCCCCCCTTCCCTTCCCCCTGAGGTGCCTGTCCTTTTTTCTTTCTGATGCCCCTGCAGTGTTCTCTCCGTGGAGTTCTTGTCGTGGGACTGGGCCTTGCCCCTTTGCTCAGGACCCCTGTGGTCCACGGACAGTGGTTGGACTACATTTAGTAGCTGTATATATTTTGTACATAGTTTATTTATTTATTAGGATTACTGCTGTCCATTTTTCAATATATCTGCCCGTTTGAGATCTCTTCTTTTGGTCTTTGCATTATTTCGGAAGGGGGGGGTTTGTGGGTTGTGACAGTGATCTGTGGGAATGCATTGATGTGTGTGTTGTAGTGGGTGTGGGTGGGTGGGTGTGTGCCGGTAATCTTTTCCCTCCCCTGTGTCGTAGGTGCAGTACTCACCGATGTCTTCCGCGCCGCCGGGCGTGCTCCTGGTACAGGAGCAGGTATAGGAGTGCGGGGATGACCTGCAACTCGGGTTCCATACTGCCGGAATCTCGCGTGGTGTATGTGGAGGTGAGCGTTTTCCCGTTCGTAGTCTGTTTCCGCCGTGTTTTTATCGGCGGTGCTCCCGCCCCGGAAAAGGTGGCGGATTGGTGAGTCGTGATAGGGTGGGCGGTACATTGTCTGCCGCCTGGCTGTTGGCGGGGACCGCCGCGCTGTTTGTTTGTTCCGCCGTGGCGGGCGGAGTGTTAATGCGGCGGGCTGTGTTGGCGGTTCCCGCCAGGGTCAGAATTGCATATTTTGGACCGCCGGCCTGTTGGCGGGTTGGCCGCCGCTTTATCACCGACCGCCAGGGTCAGAATGAGGGCCTTTGTTTGCTTTTAAAAGACTTAAGACACTTTGGCCCTCATTCTGACCTTGGCGGGCGGCGGAGGCCGCCCGCCAAAGTCCCGCCGTCAGGTTACCGTTCCGCGGTCGAAAGACCGCGGCGGTAATTCTGACTTTCCCGCTGGGCTGGCGGGCGGTCGCCTTCAGACCGCCCGCCAGCCCAGCGGGAAAGAGGCTTCCACGATGAAGCCGGCTCGGAATCGAGCCGGCGGAGTGGAAGCTGTGCGACGGGTGCAGTTGCACCCGTCGCGTATTTCACTGTCTGCACAGCAGACAGTGAAATACATGTAGGGGCCCTCTTACGGGGGCCCCTGCAATGCCCATGCCAGTGGCATGGGCACTGCAGGGGCCCCCAGGGGCCCCGCGACCCCCCCTACCGCCATCCGGATCCCGGCGGTCGGACCGCCGGGATCTGGATGGCGGTAGGGGGGGTCGGAATCCCCGCGGCGGTGCAGCAAGCTGCGCCGCCGTGGAGGATTCAATGGGGCGGCGGTACACTGGCGGGAGCCCGCCAGTGGTGCCGGTCCGACCGCGGCTTTACCGCCGCGGTCGGAATCCCCATTGGAGCACCGCCGGCCTGTCGGCGGTGCTCCCGCGGTCCTCCGCCCTGGCGGTCTTTGACCGCCAGGGTCAGAATGAGGGCCTTTATATCACTTTTCAGTGATATCTCTACATTTACTTATTGCATATTTGATCGGTTTGACCTGCAAATATCGAGGCAAATATTATACATTTTTCTAAACACTGTGTGGTGTATTTTTGTGGTGCTATATTGTGTTATTGTATGCTTTATTGCACAAATACTTTACACATTGCCTTCTAAGTTAAGCCTGACTGCTCAGTGCCAAGCTACCAGAGGGTGGGCACAGGATAACTTGGATTGTGTGTGACTTACCCTGACTAGAATGAGGGTCCTTGCTTGGACAGCGGGTAACCTGACTGCCAACCAAAGACCCCATTTCTAACACTTTCCTTTGACATTTGCCAATTTCAAAGGCAGAAAGGGGTATAAGTAGGGGACCCAAAACCCCAGATTACTTCTGGATCAAGGGGAACCTCTGCCAAGCAGAAGAACTGAAGAGCTGGAGGAGGAGTACTGCCCCTTTTCCAGTGAGTGTACTTTGCTGGGTTGGCCTGCAGTTGCTGCTTCTGCCTTTGAGAGGACAAAGATTGGACTTTGCTGTGTTTTCCTGCTTGTGAAGTGTCTCCAAGGGCTTGGACTGAGCTTGCCCCTGTTCTGAAGTCTCAGGGCCATCAAATACTTCCTCTGCCAACACCTGGACTCTCTTGCTGAGACTCCTACCCTGCCAAGTGGCACCTAAACCAATCCCTGAGCCCTTGAAAGGAGAAGCTGGAGGAACCAAGACTGAAATTCATGCACAGGAGCCTTGCGGAGGGAAAAATCAACACAACACCTGCTTCACAGCTGAAAAATACACGCACCACCTGCATCGCAGCTGGGAAATTGCCACAACATCCTTGGGCGGCTGCCAAAATCGACGCATCACCCATGCAGCACGGCTCTTCACCACAGTGCACCAGAATTTCACCTGCATCATCGCTGGGCATCAAAATCATTGTGAACCTGCGTGGACCCGAGGTTGCCCATCGCTTATCTGCCGGAGAAAAAAAACAGCACATAGCCTACCCGACTGGAGCAGACATGACACAAAGCCTCTCTTGCAAGTAAGGAATCAACACATTGCTGACTTTTCCGACACACACTCACCCATGTGGTTTTAATTTTTACGCAAAACAGGCACTTTGTGTAAAAACAACACATCCACTGATTTCTCTGGATTAAGGCTCTTTTTACTTTAAAAATTCATAACTTTGCTGATGTATGTTGGATTTTTGTAGTTTTGGTCTTGTTTGATTTTGATAAATATTGGCTATTTTCTAAAATGGTGTTGTATCCCTTTTGAAGTGTTTTCACTGTATTATTGCGTGTGTTGGTACAAATAATTTAAACATTGCCTTTGAAGATGAGCCTGACTGCTTGTGCCATGCTACCAAGGTGGTGAGCAGGGGTTATCTTAAGTGAGTATCTCCCTTACCATGACTAGAGTGAGGGTCCCCTGCTTGGACAGAGCGCAAACTGACTGCCATCCACAGACCCGATTTCTGAAACTTCCTAATTCCTTGCCTCTGACCTCCATCTTTGTCCTCTTCTAGATTGTAACATGCATGATGAGTTTCTAAAACTAGATTCTTTTTGTATAAGATTCTTCCTGTGTTCTTCTTTCTCCTGTCTATAAGATTGCGTGGCTCCAAGACCTTTCGGGTCTCAGCTCCTGTGCATTGATATTCCCTGTTTATAGACTGTCCTGTGCACACATTTTCTGTTTTGTAGGGCTTCCTGGTGGTGTATGAAGGGCATCCTGCTTTGATGTCCACAAGACCTCTGAATGTCCTCAGAAACCAATTGTACTCCAGCGATATGGAAAAGCCATGTCTGCCAGTGTCTCTGTCTGCTTGAAATGCTAAGAGCTGCACAGCCTCTCAAGGCAACACTTGCCCCAGGTCTGTTGCACTGTTTGAACGTGACCTAGTAATTGTGCAGTACATCTGCACATCTTGACATCATTTTAAAAGTATTAAATGAGAGTTCATTCTTGGAATGATGGAGTTAAGGACTGTGCACTGTGCCAAGGAACATTTTTGGTTATCCGTTTGAAGGTATTAAAGTTACACTGGACAGAACATTTTAAAAATAAACAGATTGTTACAAATACTGCCTCTTCACAACAGTGCCTTCTCCTTTATCGAATGTCTGCCTCAACTCAAATATGCTTCCCAAGGTTTTTGTAGACCCGATCTTTGACAGTTTATCCTACTTTGAACTCTGTGTGCAGTTTCATATGTCCTAAGTAAATTGAGTGAACTCATTTTGTCAAAGTCTGAAGGTACATTGTCCTGCAAGGACAAGCCAGCATTGTCATGTTATATTATGCATATTTGTGGAGTGCACAATTCACACAGAAGGGTATCCTGACACTGATAAAGGAACAGCCTGGGTCGAGCCATGGCCAGACATAGCTGAAGAGCTATTCTTTTACCTTCTTGCGGAACTCAGGAGTTGAGGCGGTAGTCCTGATGTGCAGGGGCATGCCATTTCAGGCTTTTGGAGTGAGATAGAAGAACTCATGACTTCCAGTTCTGGTTCTGCATAAGCAGAAATGGTGTGAGAGTAGGAGTCCAGCTGAGCAGAGGTGTCTGGCAGGTTTGTGCAAGGTGATGCCGTTTTTGAGGTATGCTGGCCTATGTGGAATAAAACTTTGAATGTGTGTGCAAGGAATTTGAATCTGCACAGGGAGTGACATCACTGGGTTCTCATCATTAATCGATAAAGTAAAAGACATTACTGGTTTCCCATCAAAACTGTCTTAAACAAAAAAGCAAGAGGACTCTTTCCATCATCCATCTGTAAAGTAAGTGAGCTCACTGGATTTCCCATCATTTATCTGTAAGTGATATCACTGGTTCCTGCCAAAACAATCATTAACAGAAGTAGGACTCTTTTCAATCATCCATCTGCACAGGAAGTGACATCACTGGATTTCCCAACATCCATCTGTAGAGAAAGTGACATCCCTGGATTTCCCGTTATCCAGCTACAGAGGAAGTGCCACTATTGGATTCTGTATCATCTATTTGCCCTGGAAGTGACATCACTGGATTTCCAATCATTCATCTGAACAGAAACTGATATCATTCCTCCCTCCTAAGACCCACATAATGGTGGATGCAGGGAATGGACTATTGGCGGACTAAAGGTTTGATGAAGGCAAGCAAGTATGCTCCCATCTGCACCAAAACTTTGCCCAGCACCAATAATCTTGCCCCCCACCCCTACCCCGCTGTCACCCTCCCTGCCCTCAAACCCAGCTCCACATGCTGCTGCCACACCACAACATGTTCTGCTGCACATCCTGACAACGTTTCATACATTTACCCACACCCATCTCTCACGACAGCACCCAACACCCCACTCTCTCATTCTCACCTAGCCCTGAAACCACCACAAAATACGCTCCTCAGCACCCGCTCACTCCCCGTACATGCTACAGAAATCTACAACATGCTGTCAGATTATGCTACTTTTTTCTGATTGGAACATGGCTGAATCCTGCATCAATCCCAGACATTGTCTCAGCCACCCCATCCTGGCTACAGGATCACTAAACAAGAGAGACTTCACAAGACTAGAGGCAGACTCTTCATAAGCTGCAAGAACACCATCGCCACACTACCTCCATGGACACATCATCCTCCAACATGGAATACCTATTTTAAAAGTTCCAGGTCACAGTCAAATTCACCCTAAGCAGCATTCACATCTACGACCCACCAGGAGCGTGCACCAACTTCACCTTCATCATCATGGACTGCGTCCCACTACTTGCCCTTGATGCTAGCAATTGCATACTACTTGGAGACTTGAGCTTCCATCTGGAAGCCCACACTGATCTCAACTCAGAAGCACTCATCTAAGAACTTGGAAGCCTGCGCATCATCCAAAGAGAAAAGGGATCTACCCAAGCCACTAGACACCTCCTTGACCGTATTTTGACAACCTTCAACAATATCAAAGTCGATGAGGCCACACTATTCTCCTGGACAGACCACAGCCTGGCAAAGTTCAGGATCCATCCTCATTTGCCCCCCTCCTTAGGCCGTTCACTGTGCTCCAGGGATGCTATCCCCCAGTTTCAATGCTTTAAAAAGTGGAGGAGGCATGTGGTCACCCTCCACGAGCCACTTGAGGCCCGGAGACCCATTTTCTGGGACCTGGTTCCACTAACTGTGTCCTGGAGAGCCCACTCCTTGGACACAGTTGCCCTGCCTGCAGGAGTCCTGGAGGGTACTTGTCTGCTCCCACCCAGCAGTAGCATCTAAAAAGCGCATGCCTGATGAGAGTGGACATTTGTTTCCTTTCGTGCTCTTGCGGTAAGTAAACATACATTGCTCCCACCCGGTGAGAGCAGAATAAAATACCTGCTGCTGTCCAGCAGGAGCAATGCTGGCTTGGTGCATGCTGGGAGATGCTGCGGCTGGCAGGGCACTGGGGCTCCCCTGCAGCCCTCAATATAGTTTATGGTGCGTGCCCCAGGTAGGCACCGGGCCACCCACCTCTGTCCCAGGGGGTTGGGGTTCCCAGGGCCTCAATGAGACTCAGGAAGTAGGGCCATGCACCCCTTCCTTTTTTTAAAGCATTGTCTCCGGGGATGGAGTTCCCTGGGCCGTAAGAGGATCATGGAGGTAGGGTTGTGTGGCCCCCGCCGTCCCCTTTTTGAACATATTGACCCTGAGGGATGAGGTCCATGGGGATGTAAGAGCCTCAAGTAGGAGGCTCATGTGTCGCCTCTCCATGAAAATGACACAACTTATATGCAGCTACATGAGCCTGCAGGAGTTTGGTTGCAAGGCTCTACGCCCAGCCCACTGCTCTGCACAAGCCATACACAGGGTGTTATGCACAGGGCCTGGTCCACAGCCAACCTCACACTGTGCACGGCCAAAGGCCATGTGTGGCATGGGGTTGGCATTGCATATGGTAGTAAAATATTATTTTATGAAATTCACTAAAGTTAATAGTTAGGAATTGTAAATATGTATTTATTATATAATAAAGGAAACTTAGAAATGCACTGAAAAAAACAAAGGTTAAAATGAGGTTATATTTAGGCGAAAATGTCACTGTCAAAGTAACGACTTTTTGTTAAAGGAAGAACTTTTTTTGAACCAACCTATGAACTAAAGGTTAGTTCACAAAATTCTAAATCTATGTTGTGAATTGTGACTCACTATGACTGGATTCCATCACAAGGATGATGGGCTGCTGGGGTTAGCAGATCACCATGTCTGTGATCTCATTTCAATGTGTCAACTTTTTATTTTTCAAGGCAGCCCATTTTTCTAAAAGAAAACAGGACTGCATTTAAAAAAGAAACATTTTTTTATTTTTTTATGTTTGTTTGAGAGTTGGCAGTGGTTCAGAGTCCAGCCTACTCTCCAACAAACATTTTTTTGTAAATTAACACTCTCCCCTTGCGAATGTGTTACCACCCCAGCTCTGGAATCAGTAATGTTTAAAAATGTTTTGTGACTGGATTGTGGTCCATGGATTGATACATCTGTTAAAGAATCACTATTTGGTAGGACACACAAACACGCCTCTTTCCAAGAGCAATTTGTAATAGGTTTTGAAAGCTATTTTCAATTTCAGTACCTGTTACTTGAATCACAAAATGGACTTAGTACATTGAAAGTAATCATTTTTCAATCACAAACCTTGTGATTTTGCAAAATGCAGGCTTTTCAACAGCAACATTGCTTTTTATATGAGGCTTGTGATCACTGTTTTCTCTGAAGACTGCCTTGCTGGATAGAATTAAAGTGCTAGCTGGAAATATGTCTAAGCTGACTAGTGTGTATCCTAAATAAAAAAAAGAGATATTCTCTTTCTGTGGTTATGACTCAATTCCTTATTTTGGTATAATGGCACACACATATTGGATTGTCAAAATGATCCTGCTCTCTAAAATTGAAAGGGTTATGTTTTTAGAGAACAGAAGGGACTCCTTATGGAAAAACATCTACAGTGCCTTAAATGATTGATAATACTAGAGGTACTACACAGTCATTCTTTCTCCTATTGTGTCTGTTCTCCAATTTAAGTAAATGTAGATTTTGTTATGTAATCAAAGTCTGTGTTGTTTTCCTTTCAAACTATCCATGCATAGTTCTACCCTGAGTTTACTGTAAAGTGTTCTAGGTCAGGACTTCTGTGGACCCAGAATATTTTGTTTTAATTTTCAGCTGCTGGGTCAGCTGAGCCAGCATGTGTAGGGAGGGGTGGAGTGGGTCCATGGGAGGGGGGAGGATGAATGAAGAGGAGTAAAGTTCAGTGCGCATGTCATTTTGGCCCGCTGTCTTATGCTGGCCAAACTGACATGCGCACTTAGATTTCTCCACCCCGGCTGTGTTACACAGCCGGCTTGGAGAGACAGCACAGACTCCAATGCAGTGTCTCAGTGTCACACCAAGCAGCTCAGACCAAATCCTTTCACTGCTCTCATACTAGGTATAGCATGAGAGCTGTGCCAGGATTTTGTGGAGAGCCTGTGCGGGTGTCCAAGGAAATACTGGCACACCATCAGAAGAGTGGTGTGAGGCGGCCAACGGCATCGGGAAAGGTATGTTTTTTTTATTTTTATTACTATTATTCATTTTTTTAATTATTATTTATTGTCCCATTCCCCCCGCCCATATGCCTCTCCTCTTGAGATTTGTGGCAGTCGCCTCTGGTTCGGCCTTGAGGCAGTGAAAATATATTTTGATTCGCCTTAGTGCCAGGGACGGCTCCTCCACTATGGCATTGGAGCGTCACCCCCCTTCCAGCAACAGCAGCTGCAAAACGTTTATAGTAGAAACATAATCAACTCTGCGGTGCGGCCAAACATACATGTGCAGTAGAGTCTCTCCAACCTGGCAACACAGTTGCTGGGCTGGAGAGAGCATGCACAGGCTTCCAGTCTGCCTAGGAGCACCCTGGCTGGATGCTCCCAGCCAATCGTGATGCTGCTCTGAGCAGCGTCAGGATTGGCCGCAGGGCAGGCTGGGAGCCTGTGCCTGCAGCCTGCGATGGACGAGTGGGGCAGTGGTGATGGTGCTGCAAAAAGGTAAGTTCTATTTAAAAAAAAAAGAAATGGTCCCCCTGTTCCCCCCGAATGCATGCCGCCCACCCCATTTCCCTCCCGCGAGCCACGCCTAGTTAGTGTGTTACTTGGCTTTGGTTCTGACCGTCCTTAGACACTAAGCTGATGTGCTTCATCCAAGCTTCTGGTGGGACATTATTCCCATAAGACTGCCTAGGACCTCTCTGCAAACGATAGATGATCAGCCACAATTCCTTCTGGTTTTAGTTGTTACACACACAATACACTTCCAGCCTTTCACTATCTTCCTGATTTCTTTGAGCGGCCAAAGTCTTTTTTGCAAGCTCCACAGAGCTGGTTGACTTTGTACAGATGAATTTGCTGGTTATCTAAATGTCTTATTTTTTTCTTTTTCCTGCTCCGGGCTTGCCTCTATTTTTTTTATTTTCGGGTGAAAAATGGGGTTTGAAACTCCAGTTAATGTTGTCATTTTACTGGGGCCGGGTGGAAAAGGCTGAACATTAATTGGCCCTGAATTCTTTCCTGTGCCCTGATTGGATCAAACATTAAAGTATTAGAATGCTGGTGACATCTTCCCACTGATCATAGGTAGAGATGATGGTTGTATTCCATTTAACTCTTTTCCTGCAGTTCTGATTAGCACTGGACCCAACTCTGCGATATTTAGTTAAAGGTATAGTAAAG
The DNA here is from genome assembly GCF_031143425.1 of Pleurodeles waltl. NCBI lineage: Eukaryota > Metazoa > Chordata > Amphibia > Caudata > Salamandridae > Pleurodeles > Pleurodeles waltl. Next base: position 999,478,682 of record NC_090450.1, on the reverse strand, counting down.
TTAATCTGTTAGAAACTTCTGCGGTAGATGATCACATTCGCACCATCCTTCTGTGCCAAAGCTACTAATGTTAAATATTTTTAATGATGCAAAAGTGTAGTCTAGGACTGCTAGCCTCTTGCTGGAGGAGTGTGTATGCCACATTGGCTGGTCCTTATGAGATTGACCACTAAGGGAGTGGTGACTCATTCTCTGAAGAACAGAGAGAAACATTTTTTTTGTTTCTTTCTGTGCTGGATTGATAGACACATTTATTATAACCCGTGAACCCTCATGACTTCCACAATTCCAGTTGGTAACCTTTATACCCAGCAGGTTAGGGTTATAGGTTTTTGAGATGTGTTACTGTTTTTGATTTCTTATTGTTTAGATTTGTTATTGCTATTTGATATACTAATGACAGGTGTGAGCGGTCCAGCACTGACCTGGCTGAGTTCCTTTCTTGCAGACAGGCACCAATCCGTGTGAATGGCTCCATTAACCTCTGAACTAAACCCACTGGGTTTTGGGATGCCTCAAGGGTCAGCATTGAGGCTTACATTTATATGGCTCCTTTGGTGACGTTTGTTGAATTGTTCGGGGTACACATAGTTTCTTACACTAATGATACTCAACTGCTCCTTACATTTGACAAAAAAGCTCCCAATGCACTGTGCAATTTCAAGGCGTGCATTTCGGCAGTGTTCGACTGGATACACACCAGCAACCTACCATGTAATGTCAGTAAGATTGAAAAACTGGTTTCAGAATGCCTCCCCCGGGCTGGGATAATAACTTCTGGCCCAATAGTGCCCTACCTTCACCGGCCCCTGCCAAGGTGGCATACAACCTGGGAGTGAATTTTGGCAGCTCAGCCACCTTTGCCTTCCAGGTAGAGTGTTGTTGGAGTCTTCTTCGGGCTTCTAAAGAGCCAAAAGAGGTTCTTCTGTCTTCTTCCAACCCCCCAGCAGAAAACAGTGATCCAGGCATTGATCACCACAAGGCTGTATTTCGCTAGTTGGTCTATCAGCCTATCTTTTGAGAAGATTGCAGCTGGTGCAGAATGCTGGGGCGCGTCTTCCCCTAAAGCTGCCCAGAAGGTCTCAAATCCAGCCTCACCTGAGATAACTTCATTGGCTTCCCATCAAAGAGCGGGCAAGGTTTAAAGGACTTATTATGATATATAAAGCCTTTTACCACTCTTGCCCACAATACCCATCTAGATGGACCATTCCCCACCTTCCACCTAGGCCCCTCTGCTCATCTAGTTCTCTTCTGGTGGTGATCTCCAAGTCTAGATTGAAAAGATGGGATTACATCTCCTATTCTTACCTGTCTGTCAAAGACTGGCATGCCCTTTCACAGCAGTTGTGGGCTGCTGAGGATATTTCTGTTTTTGGGCTTTTCAGTTCTGCTTTTTAAATTGCACGACTCCAAGGATTCGTACCAACTATAGGGGAGGGACACTCTATAAGTAGCTGTAGGGCTTTATATATATATATTAATACAGATAATGTTATAAGTCTTGAAATAAGACAGGATACCTGGGTCTGTTCAGACATTCCTCAGATCAGTGATGTTTTGGAAACTGTTCTATTTGTGGAAGTAGGTATGTGATGATTTGGTTGATCAGAGCAGAAGGAGTGGTCAGTGGTCAGTCAGACTGTTGTTTGCATTAACGGCTGTAGACATCCACCCTCATTCTTTGAAATATGCTTTGCCTGGTTTATTCATGTGCTCTTTATGTCAGGTGATTGAGATAAGGCAACAGTCAACAGTTGGCTATTTGGATCCATTTGAGCCCTTTTGTTTCTGTTTCTTAATTTCAGCTGAGCCAGTCACCTCAGATGGGACTGTTCTTGGAGTGTCTTTGAGGAATCCCCTATTCTTCAAAGAATTTATGCTTCTGACAGCCTCCTCTGCCAACCAAGTGACAATAGTAGTCTCATTATTCTCCGGATGTGATGGAGCAAGGAATGGAATTGTTGCGATGTTGGTTGACATCAGTTGACTTAACTCTTGATGCACAGCTAAAAGCTTTATGATGTTACCTCTGTGCAGAATATTTATATTCCCTCTTGACTCGTATTCAGAGTGCAGGATACTCTCCGATATTAATAGTAGAAGGTTGGATTGTGTAAGTATCCAGATTGACAATCGCTGATGAATAGTGTGTTGTGAGAAATTCAGCTGAGATGTAATTTTGTTTTGATCACCGTGAGGATCCAAGCATTAGTGGTTTCTTTAGGGCTGAAATATGATGTTAATTTGTTCACTTTGAAGATCAAAGCATGAGTAATTTATGTGTGGCTGAGATATGATTTAATTTGGTCACTTTGAGGATCAGGGTATCGGTTATTTCTTTGAATTGACTTTATCCCAGAATTTGGACATGATTACTTTTGCCCTCAGTTGGAATTGAATCTTGTGTTCTCTTTCCATCAATATAGAACCCTAATGGGTCACTGTTCTTTGATTTGGGGGAGGTGGAGTAACTGATTGTGGCGGAAGGATCTCAAATTGACTGAATTGAGTTGTATGCTTATGTACAATACCATTGTATGTTGGTTGTAGAACTCCTTTCTCTTGTCGCACCTGCAACAACCCTCTTTGGTTTTTGTTGCTGCTTGTTTGTCATCAGATGTCGAGATTGGGTTGAAGATGGGATAAAGTTTAACTAGTTCTGTTTTTGTCTTTACACTTTAGCTTCCTTCTCCTCTTTTCATATAATGTCCTCAGCTTCTTTCTTTTCTTCTTCAATTATATTGGCTAAGGGTGTTTTTAATTCTCAAGGGATGTGCTATGCATAGAAGTCATTTTACTTTGATCGTGAGCATTAATACTTTGATCAATATTGTCCAAGCTATCAGTGCTTTCCGGATCGAAGAGTAGACAATCGGGGGATGTCGGGCAGGATAGATTTCACCATTATGCACTATATTTCTCACATTCTCATTAACATTTGAAAGTCTGTGTTTAATTGAGGTTTGTTTTATTGCTTGCTGGTTCTGCTTCATGTATAATGATGCAGTCAAAGGTTTTAAAAAATAAAGAACTAGATGTTAGTGGTGAGAGAGAAGACAATGTTCAGCTGATAGAGAAAGGTGATGGTGAGGAAGAAGAAAAGAGTGTCAATGCCATGCAAATCAGCCTTGAGGACTGTTGCTGGTATTGTGCAGTCATCACCCAGAGCAACCTCTATAGTTTATTTTTCCAGGGCTGACTGAGCAGTGAGAGGTGAGAAAGACTAATTCTACTTTCAGTTCAACTGTAGACTATGAAATAACCAATAGTATCAGTCTGCAATGAAAGTCTCATTTTCATAAAAAGGAAAAAAATGCCTCCCATCCCCCAAATCTTTGTTTTATTTCCTTGCTGGACTGCCAGTGAATATTTAAGAGAATGCACTGTGCTGTGTATCGCTTCCATGGAAAGGATAGGCACATAGATAGATGCAACCAACAGCTGGAATAGGTAAATTGCACCAAGGAAAACCAAATGATGAGGATTCATGTGATGGCTGAGAGGGTCTTTACAGGTAAACTAAAGTTGATTTGTAATGTTTGGGTGATTGTCCTGGATCAATGATACTTGATTGCCCTTTCATTACCTTAAGTCCATCATCTACAGATTATTTTAAGACCACTCAGTTTAACTAGATTAGACTCATTTCTTTTCATTTTCCTGCTTGTAATGCAAAATTTCCAAAATTATGCCATTATGCTACTTCACGTAATTACACTCCATTTGCTGTAAATCCCAATGTGATCAACAGAACATAATCAGCTGTTATACACTGTTATTTTGTTAAATGTGTCCTTATGCCAAAAATTGATGTGAGAACACATTGTGACCTAAAATATAGTTTAACATAAAGTGCAAAATGACTGATTTGCATTTTGAATAATTATGCATAATTGTGCATATTTATGATTGTCTTGTAATTGTGTGCAAAAAAGTATGTGAATTTCGCATTCCTACGCGTTGCCTTGATGAATGTTGTGTTTGACTAAAGCTCACCTTTACATAAGTCCTTAAAACATCAAATCATATAACCCCTCCCTCTTTCCTCAAGATCTGTGATCTGGTGTGCAGTTAATTCCCACCATCAACAGATCTCACACTTGGTAGAGAAAATGCGGTAAAATGACACCAATTGTTACAGGAGGAGGATTTACAAAATATAGCAACTTTGTCCACACCACCGCTCATAGTGGAGAGAATAACATACAATGTTCTGACAAGGACAGGTAGTCAGTGTGCATTTAGGTTTTTCCCACCATCTACACCTCATTGATTTAACTGAAATAACCTTCTCCTGAGCCCTGAGACTTAAGGGCTTCAGTATACTACTTTTATAAATAAATCCACACCATATTACTAGTTGTTGTTTTATCATGATAGACTCTACTCACTGTTTGTTTTCTTGTAGTCTAGTTGCCTGTGATGCAGAATGAAATTCCTTTTCGCTGGTACACCAGCACTATTCAGAATACAAAGAACTTAGGCTCTAATTATAACATTGGCAGTACATACCGCCTACCACCGCGGTGACGGCCGCTGACCTACCACCACCGCGGCTACCATCCGTCCGCCATATTATTAGCACTGCCTGACTTCTGCCACAATAAGGGCAGAAATCTGGCAGTGCTCATGGTGGTGGATGGTGGTAAGCTGACGCTGCTACCACCAGCACCGCAACACCAGTAGTAGGCTGCCAAATGTATTATGGCAAGTGATATGGCTTGGAGGTGTTCTGCTGGTGGGGCGCTGCTGGCGGTAACAGTGCCCCTTCCCATTTTCTGCCGGAAGACCTCCTAGCCCAAGGTAAGTCAGGCTTCCGACGGGGGAGAGGGGGTCAGAGGGTAGGGGTTTTGTGTGTGTGTGTCTAAGTGTGTGCATGAATGTCTGAATGTGTGTGTGAATGCGTCTGTGAGTGTTGTGTTGTGTTGTGTTGTATGCATGGTTGTATGCGTGTGAATGAATGCATGTAAGAATGGTGAAGTGAGTGCATGTCTGCATGTCAGTGTGATTGTGTGTAAGAATGTGTGTGAGTGTGTCTGGAAATATGTGTGAATGAATGCGTGTATGTCAGTGTGTGAATGAATGTGTGTAGGTCAGTGTAAGTGAATGGGTGTATGCCTGGTGTGTGTGAGTGTCTGTGTGCATGTATGAGGGGGTGTGGGGTGAGGGGCGATGTGAGTGTAGTGGGAGTGGGGGATGGGGTGATGTGTGCGTGTGTGGCCGTGAGGGGTGGGGTCAGTTCTGTGGTGTGTGCATGTATGGGGGTGAGTGAGTGGATCGGAGGGGGGTTAGTTTGTGGATCAGAGGGGGTGGGAGGGTGAGTTTGGATAGAGGGGGGTGGGGGGTGTCAGGTGAGGTGAGCCGCCTACTGGTGACAGGGAAGGAATACCCTGTCACTGGTAGGGCCTACCGCCGTGGTTTTTATAGTGTTGCTTGTAATGCCATGGGTGGTACAATGTCGGCCGCTGGCCTGGAGATAGATATGGTGGTAAGAGTGGCAAAGTGGGGGGTTGGCTGCAGCCAACCCACCAATCTCATAATGTGGCGGTATGTACCGCCAGCCTGTTGGCAGCCATACCGCCACATTATCCCTGGCGGTCGACATAATGACCACCTTAGTTTTTCCTGTGATATCTTCCCTGCCTGTGGTGGGCCACCTGCAACCAGTATTAAGACTGACCTTTAAGAAACCCTTCATTAATCTATCAACGAGTAAGAGGAGGCAGTAGACATCAGTTTTTCTACTCAGCTAAGAAAAGAAATGCTAAGAACAGTAGTAGACCTGACACACTTCTTTCAATCACCCTTTCAGTTTTTTTAAATTCATTGTTGATGGCATTAGAACTGTGTGCACTTTACCGCTGCTAATCAGTGCTAAAGTGCTTGTACCTCCCTCCTAAACATGGTAATATTGTCCTACATCGGAGTGGAACATTTAGTGAAGTTTCAAGTATATGTACCATATGGTATCCTGGTCCTGTAAAATACATGCTACTGGCAGACCTGTAGAACTCATTGTGCCACCCACTAAAGTAGCACTCTAAACCTTGTCTCAGGCCTGCCACTGCAGCCTGTAGTGCAGTTTTAAACTGCCATTTTGAGTCTGTAAAATAAATATGGGTTACATGATTATGAATGGCTCTGCTTTTGGGCTTTGATTATTTCTCCCAGACAGTGACACTAAAGGAATTAGGTGCAGACATGATGGGCCATCCTGCCAGGATGGCTGGAGTGGAGCTTTGCCCTGCCCCAATAACATTTTAAAGGGGCTGGCCTCTGGCACATATAAAGGAACCTAAGACTAGTCTTGTGCCTCATCAGGCTTCTTGGAGCCTTGACAGGGGAAGGAAAAGAACATTTCAGAAACTGATGCAGAGGCAGCCCAGAATGTGCCCCTACTGGATGCTCAGAACACCACTTCAGTACAATGCTGGTACTATGGAAGCCTTCAGAAGGACTGCCTGGAGGCCTGGAGGACTGTCCTGCTGCCACCAGAGGACTGTCTTGCTACTAGAGTGCTGTCCTGCTGCTTGAAGGTGCACTGGATCATCTCTTTGAACCCAGGACCACTAGAAGTGACTCCACGGTCTAGTTGAACGACCTCCTGTGTGAGCTGCAGGGATATACCAAGCTTCAGGGGTACCTACCCCCTGCACATGGCCTCCACTAGTATGAATCCAACACCACAAGTAATGCTACCTCTGGATCCTTAGCGGTGGTGTTGGTGGTACTTCTCCAAAAACTTGGTACTTAGAAATGTTTTTACCTAAACTTGCCGTGAGAACTGACAGAAGAATGGGACCTCCCTGCCAGTTGATCTGTCCAAGGTACATTGCTAGTCGGTCTGACTATGCAACAGCTCCCGTAATGCTCTTTTCCACAGCAAAAAATCCTGTTCATCCTGCTAAAAATTTTCAAGTCCAAAGGTTAAAATCTTCACCTCCACCTCGTCCAGATGATGATGCCTCTTCCTCCTCAGACACTGACTGCTGCTTTGACCCGCTCAAACTTCTACTTTCTCAGGAACGTTTCTTCAATATTTCTTCTAAGTCCAAAGATAAGCCAAGATTGGGACCAATCCACATTGTATACCTGACCTGTGCTCCGTCGTAGTCAGGCTTAACGTTTGAGTTTGCCCTGGCCTGGCACCACTAGACAGCTCATGATGACACTCTGATCTTTAAGGTGTCATTTTGAACTTAATAAGTTGAAAGTTCATAGCTCAAATTCTACTGATTGGATTTTAATTTATTTTGGTGCCATTTTATTCATTAAAATTGACTCTATTTTTCTAAATTAGTTTGCCAATGTTCTTTTGTTGTGTTTTCACTTTATTAATATTTGTGTACTGCATAAATACTTCACACATTGCCTCTATGTTAAGTCTGGCTGCTCTTCTGCAATGCTATCAGAGGGTTAAACAGCTTAGTTTGATGACTTTTTGTAGTTCACCCTGACAGGGATTATGGTTGCCTACAGCAACCCTGTCCCCAACAGTCCTTCCCTCCCTCACCTCCTGCAGCAGGCCCACCTCCTCCCTAAAGAAATGTCCCTCCATAACCTCCAGCCTCCTTACTATGTCCAGTTGGCTTCCCTCCAGTCAGCGCTGTCTCTCCTTTACATCCTCCAGGTCCTTAGCTAGATACTTAAAAAAGGCCTCTGTGGTTGGAGGTGGGTGTCTTATGACCTCAGCTGCCTGCGGTAGTGGCAAAAGCATGGATGGTATCTCTCTGGTAGGTGATCTGGTAAATGATCTGGTAGGTGATCTGAGGCAGTGTTGGCAGCATCCTCATCTTTCTCCAGATGCAGCAGCCGGCAGTACTCCAGTGCCATGACCTCCATCGTCTGGTGGTGTAGCTGAGATGCTGTATCCTACTGTGGCTCCCGGGCATAGCATCTAGCAAAAGCAGTTGGATAATCCAATGAATGAAGAAAAGAATATGAATTGTAATAATCAACACAAACACTTGTTTATAGAATCAGGCAGTAATATTTCAAGTTCCCTAGGTCCACTGGAAAGATTTTTATGCTTTTTTCCTCATAAATAATTCATGTAATGAAGTATGTGCTATGAATTATGAGATATGATTTAATCCATGGCGACTGTCATATTCAATATTAGTTTTATTTCCCCAAAATGGAGAAAAAGTTCAAATGAATTTATGTGGTGGCATTTTCCTCATACACAGATTTAAGAGCCCCTAGTGCCACGTTAGCGTCGCATACCATCATTTTTTTATGCTAAGGTGGCGCTAAAGTGACTTTTTACATGCGCCATATTTACAAAGTGGCACAATACATGCATTACACCACTTTGTAAACCCTTGTGCCACATTATGTCTGCGCCAGATATAATGTATGCAAGGGGGGCGTTCCCCCGCTAGGGGGGCCGAAAAAATTATGATTTCCTTGCGTTATTTTTTTCAGCACTTTTAACGCCTGCTCAGGAGCAAAGGAGCAAACCAGGTAGGGTAGCAAGTTTATTTTGGACAACTAATTGCATACATTTTAATGGATCTCCTCTCAACATATTCCCACCTGAGTCCCACACTGAGTCTAGCTTATGTCCCACAGTACACCTTCCACCCATTATTTACCAAATGTACAATAAATATTTTATTCCTGAGCTTTGGACCAAGTAAGTGTTGGATAAAGTAAGTTCTAATAAAACAATAGAGCCCTGTTTTAGTAACATTTTGCACTGGGTTTTCATCATAAAAGTGATGCAAACCAGCACAAATTGTTTATTTTAGTAATTTACTGTCCAGTGCAAAATGTGTTTTTCATTGGAAAGTACCCTCAAAGTAACACAAAGCAGTAGGAAGCACTTCTTTGTGTTACTAAGCATCAAAGGGGCGTTCCATGAGTGGTACATGGACATTCCCTTGCAACCACCCATGGTTTTTGACGCAAACCTCTATCAACCAATAATTTGAGACAGGGGTTAGCATAAAAAATAACACCATTTGAAATCAGGCATTAAAATGAGGAATGTTTTCATTTCTCCTTTCTTTTCTGACTTTGCATATGTGCTGCATTGTACACAGTAGGAAAAGTTTCAAAAGTTGTCTAGGCATCGTATTATGTACTGGAAGGGATCCCTGACAGTCCAAAACCTATGTTAGAATCATGCACACACCCTTACACTACGTGCAAGGGTGTGTGCATGCTGCTCAGCAGCAAAATTCTGCGTAGGCGCAAGGGACAGGAGAAGAGGGTGACGTATCTCTGTAGATGTGGTGCTCTCTCGCCACGCAACACAGCGCAGTATTTGTGGCTCCTGTGCTGCCTTGTTTGACACTTTGGTAAATCTGGCCCTAGGTTTTGGACTAGGTTTAGGTTTGGCTATCGACAGATGGGTCATCATCTGGTAGACTTTGTTGCATCGTTAATGTAAGATAGCACGTGGAAGAGTAATAGGGGCTCTTAAATAGGCCAAAACTGTGGGAGAAATGTGGCATGTACTGAGATGGGATGTGACTAGTGGGCTGGTTGGAGCACAATGGAGGAGGTGGTAGGTACAAGTGAGCTCTTGGCAATGCTCCATTTCTTCTATCAATTCCTTTAAGTTGTGGAGATGCTGAGACAATACCCTAGCAGGGTGAATCATTTATAAAAGGATTGGTATCTGTGCTTGGAGGCAAGGAAGGAAGACCTTAACAAATGCAACAGTTGTCATTGAGAAAGGAAAGTGACTTGCTACTTCTGACTGCAGCTCAGTTATTCTCTCCCTCAGTCCCTGAGTCCAATGGTCCATGCCATCCTCAGCAGCAGCCTGAATTACTTCTGAACCTAGGCAATAATGTAAAGCACATATTTAGAATATCAGTACCAGCCATAATATTTGACACAAGTTAAAAAACAATGCCTAACTAATGAGAATTTATGGCCATCGAAAGTATCACTTTAAAAGGTTGACATTTTAAAAATCAAGCAGTCAACAGTCCATTATAATAAAATAATAATGGTGGAGGGAAATGACTAGGAACAGATAAGAAAAACAATGATGAAAGGAAGGGAAAGAGATACAAACAACATATGGTGTTGGTATCGTGTAATGCCGCTCTTTCATAACATGACAGAACATTGTAGATTGGGGATGTCACACAGTCAGCATTGTAAGAGTTAGAACCAGTGTGCCCCGCGTCCAACATCCTGGGAGGATAAAAGACCATCTGTTTCCTGTTCCTTTGACTGCTTGCTCAATGCAACATCCTGTCAGCCTAGATTTTTGTAAGTGTGGTTTCTTTCTATTCACTTTACCAGCAATCTTCTATCAGCACAAGACATGTAAACAAAGGGCCATGGACAGTTTCCTGGGACAGCAACAAAAATGGGGAGGAAAGAAAATTACAGATGAGAAATTCAGCTTTGGAAAGAAAAAATAAACATGACTTACCAGCACCAGCAGGAATCGATATGGGGCTGCCATCACCCTGGGCCATAGATGTCTTATTCCTCTTTTTGGTATCTTAAATTGACATGAAAGGAGGAAAGATTAAAATGGTCATTAGTACTGAGTAGATAGTACTCTCTACACAAGGGCATCTGACAGACAAACAAATCTACTGCTTGGCTAACCAGTCCATCTATTGCTCCTCCATGCTCTTCATACATCGTTGCTATTTTGTGACTCTGAAAGCTATGGGCAAAGTCAGTCTCCCTTTGAGGACTGCACCAGACATAAGTGAAGACCATACTGAAAACAGAGTCACAGACGTCATGGAGGAACGCCAACTCCCTGATTGATATACGACTATTATCCTGACATCCTCTACATCAGCCTATTCATACCTTGCTGACTGTAGAATAGTATCCAGACATTATGATTCACTTACTATTCACTGCAATCCACTCCCCTCCTCTCCCATAGTTCCAGTCCTACACCCTCCCTGTCAGGCTGACATGTCCCACTACTCTCCATACCACTCGCACTCCCCAAAGTGTATAAAGAAATCCTAAAGTAGTACATGCCACTCTTTTTTAATTTAAACACAGACAGTGGACACAGCCGCTCTAGTGCAAAAACTGCATTTATTTATCTGAGTGCCACTAATGTGTTACAGCTCTGAAATGAGTCCTTTTCATTGTGAATATGGTGCCACTCACATATATATTGCACTTTTTTTACACCTGCTACAAGTTGATGAAATTAACCTAGCGGTGTGTCACTTGATCCTGAATGCTGGAGATCTCTGTGTGGTGAAATATGTTTAACCGCATTCTCCCCCACTGCTCCTTGTGCTCTGCTAGGCAGTAGCCATTCTCAGACCTGCTGTGTACTGCCACCATGTTGGTGAGTTGACGCTGCACATACAATAATCAGTGCTTCCACCTACAACTCCTAAAAAATGCGGTGGGGTGTTACTCCCTCACATCTGTCAAACACAAAGCGCCTCATTATGACCATGGCGCTCGTAAGACCGCCATGGTCATGGTCGAGGTCAGATTGCCGCCAATGTGGTGGTCCGACAGCCACATTATGACTGTTTTAGTTGCGCCACAGTCAAACCACCGCCCCACGATGTAAAAGCTGGTAGAGACTGGCTGCAAGGTGCCCCAGGGGGGCCCATGCACTTGGCATGGGCAGTGCAGGGGCCTCCCTGGCCAGCCCCATCACAAAAGCAGACAGTGAAAATTGCGATGGTGCACCCTCCGCACTACAGCATTGCCGCTGGTTCTATTATGAGCCGGCGTCAATGTTGTAGGCTGTTTCCCGCTGGGCCCAGTGGGAAACTCTTAATCGGGCCTTCAGGAAGGGGGCCACACTGAAGGTAACCTGACTGCAGGAGTTTGGCGGACAGCCTATTCCGTCCGTCAAACTCATAATGTCCCCCTGGAGGACACAGAGACGGTGGAACTGCCTGACTCGGGCACAACTGGGAAATAGGACTGGGCATAATTAAACAGAAAAGGAGAAAAAAAATGAAAAATAACTAGACTGGTCAGTCAGAAAACAAAGTTGAAAAAGGGTAGTGGTAGGCTGGTTATATGAAGGATAGCTAAGCAGAAACAGATTGGGGTACAGCAAAACGGCAGTGCACTTGTAGAACAGGGAGTGCCTTTTGTAACATTTTTTGTAAGCAAAATGAGTCTATGGGGTAATTTTTTGATACATAGTGCCAGAAATGCATTTTATGTAATTACGCATAACTTCAAGTGATGTTTTAAAAATTGTGCTTAATTACGTAAAAGCAAAGTGTGCACATTCATACACCCCTAGCCTCCTGAAACTGAACTAGAGACCAGACTAACTAGAGCAGGGGTCTTCAAACTGGATGTGGGCCCCTAGGGGGGCCTCAAGTACTCCCTGGGAGGGAGTCAGGCTCTGGCCAAAAGAAGCATTATACATATATCAGTGCCTTGTTTTAAGCAGAAACATGTTATTACATCTTTAAAACGGTAACAGTACTTAACTGCAATGTTTAAATAAGTCTAGACATATTTAAACATTGTTATCTTAATAAACTAATCATGAAAAATTCTGAGGGGAGGCCCGATGATTTTTATTTTTCAACTGGGGGGCACAACATTGAAAAGTTTGAAGTGTTGAAGAAGAACAAGGAATTTGAGAGCCATGTTTTAAGATTTCTCTTGCATCTAGGGGACCGAGATTTAAGAGGAAGTTTGTTTCACTGCTTCAAAGCCTTGTTGGGAAGATCTACGTCTAGAACATATTTGACGTGTATGGGGATTATGTGCTAGGAAAACAGAAGAAGACCAAGGTGTCTTGGAGTTACTTGGAAGTGACACTCTCCAATTAAGGAAGCTAGATCCCATGTCGTGGAGGGCTTTGACAATATGACATTGGCATTTGAAAACTGCGTATTTGTGAACCTGGAGCTAGTGAATATTTCAAAGCTGGTGAGAGGTAAAGGCAGGAGCTGAAAATTCAAATGCCAGTTGACCACCACATTTTGTACTGTCTGAAGCCTCTTGATCATAATGAGAGATGCCAACCTTAAGTGCATTTTTGTAATCATTCCTGCTGGTAAAGAGGACCTGAGTGATGGTTTGAAAGGTGGAAACAGGCAACCAGTAGCACATTTTCCACAGGAGTTTCATAAGATTCAAAAGTTAGTTAGCAGATATGAGGCCCAGGTTTCTGGCCGAAGAGCCTGGCACAGGTTGAGAACTAGCTGGCTGGGCCATCAGTCTCTGGGCCACTGAGCATTTTTCCTTCACACAGAACCACTTTAATTTGATCTCTGTTAAGTTTAAAGCAATTATCTTGTAACTAGCCTGGGATATTGTGTATGCAAGCATTGAGGTTTGCTTGTGTAGTGTGGAGATCCTCCAAAATAGAGGTGATTAGCTGTGTATCAGTGTACAAGATGACTTCAAACCTTCTAAATCTGATACTAGCAGCCAGGGAAGCTACAAAGACATTGAACAAGGTGAGACTCAATGAGAAGCCCTCTGAGACTTTGCAGGTGACTTAAGTAGAGGGCAACTGAAAAGAGCCAATGCATACATAATGAGTGCAGCCTCATATAAAAGAGTGAATCAATTCCAAGGTAGTGAGACATATGCCGCAGTCATGCAGGTGAGGGTGTAGGACTCTTACTATAGGGGTAAGACTGCTGAGTTTTTGGCGGCAGCACCACCACGTGTGGGTGACGGAGTCAATCCCTCACTGGCTGAAGACGGTCAGCCTGTCTTCTTTGGCTAGCTAGCAGCACCTCACCAAATCCTGGGAAGTAAGGTGATTTGTGGCAGCCTAGAAAACATGACACTCTGACTCCTGAGGGAAGTCGTGGTAGGCAGATCTTGCCCTTTTCTCTCATTGACACAAGTCTCACACAAACAAAGGCAGACAAAGAGATGCAGAACAGGTTTCAATGTATTTATTGAAATTATGCATTCTATGATAAAAGATATGAGCTGCAATTATTAGGAGAATGAATCAAATAATAGTGATAACTGTGACCATTAATGAAAACAGATAAACAGTCTCAACATCCTGGAATGAACATATGTCTAGGAATCTCTACATACACTTCTAGCATCTAACATGAGCGCGTAGCAGTGATTGCCTTTTCTGCCCTACCCGGCCTATGAAAGGAGTCCCGATCCCCGTACCTGAGATAGAGGCAGGGTCTTGCCTGTTGGTGTGCTTGGAAGTCCTCCCGGTTAGCTGACATGACCAGGCCAATATCAGCAAAGCTCAGACGAAGTGGCTTACAACATAAGATGGTGTCTCTGGCTTGGAATCTCCTCCTTAACCTCCTTTCTCCTGTGTGGTGTTTTTATAACAACACATGTTGTTTTTTTAGGACTGGCCTGACGTGACTGTGTGTCCATGACTCTGTACTCTTGTAGAGGCAATACTAAGTAATCTATTGTGGATAATTATAACTGCCTTGAACAGAGCACAGAACGAAATGCATACTGCTAGATCTGACAGTCTTAGGGTGGTCTTCCTTCAACTTTTTGCCTGCCTTCCTCCATTTTTCTGATCTTGTTTTTGCTGGTTTTAGAACTCTGCACACTTTACCACTGCTACCCAGTTCTTAAGTGCTTACACTCTAGCCCCTAAACACGATACCATTGGCTCATACCCAATTAGCATATTTAGTTCACCTATAAGATCCTAGTAAAGTGCACTACATGTGCCCAGGGCCTGTAAATTAAATGCTACTAGTTGGCCTGCAGCACTGATTGTCTCACCCACATAAGTAGCCCTTTAACCATGTCTCAGGCCTGCCATTGCAAAGCATGTGTGCACAGTTTCACAGCCACTTCGAATTGGTATTCAAAACTAATTGCCCAGCCTTAAATCCCCTTTTTATTACACATAAATCACCCTTAAGGTAGGCCATAGGTAACCCATAGGGCAGGGTGCTTTGTAAGTAGAAGGCAGGACAGGTACTTATAGGTTTTACATATCCTGGCAGTGAACAACTCCCTAAGTCGTTTTTCACTACTGTGAAGCCTGCTCCTCTCACAGGCCAGAATTGGAAAATCCCTCATATACTTTTAAGTGGTGATTTCTGATCTTAGTGGAGTGGCATTTTTATGTTTGGTATGGTTGGACTGGTAGTGAGAAATCCTGCTTACTGTGAAGTTGGATTTAACATTACTATTTCAGGAATGCCACATTTAAAAACTAGGCATTTCTCTGTACTTACTGCTCTTTGTGCCTTACAGCCTGACTCCAATGCCATGTCTGAATTGTTTGGGTCCGCAAAAGGTTTTTTCAGGAGCGGAAGGACTTTGGGTTGCTTCCAGCTTATAGGATAGGTGGCAGAAGTGAGAGAGAAGTTGAAGAAAGAAGTGAAAACAGGGTGAAAAGTGACCTGCGCAAAGTTGAAAATCAAGGGCGGGCATGGGCGATTGGTAGAACCTGGCTAGGCTTGAAGGAGTAAAACAAGATAGAGCTGCCCGAGGTAGACAAGGAAGGTGAGTAGAAGACTGCAATTTCTAGGTTGTACTTTGTCATCACTCTCCAAGATCAGAGTTTCTTTGGTGGAAGTGAAGATGTGGGAGTGGATAAGGTTTGGGGAAAGCGAACACTGAATGCTAGGTAATCAGTCCAAGTCAGAAGACAATTTGACTCCAGGCTGATAAGATTGGCAGTGCGTCTGCACTGTGGGTATGCCCTCTCACATACTGGGTGAGATGTTGAGGTTCAGGGATTTGAGAGACTGCTTGCTTCCTACATTTTTTAACTTTTCAGATGAGGTAGCTAACTTCTTGTACAGAGCATCCGTGTGAGTTTGAGGTGGCAGACTTGACTCCATGTGAGCATACATGTGAGTCTCCTCAATGTTTTGCGACATGTTTTGTCTAATAATGCAAAAAACTACTGTTAGGAGGGGGAAGACGTCATTTACACTATGTCATGTCTTGTGTGAGGTTGAAGGTACACAAAAGGGTGATAGGTCTATACTGAAGCTAGTTGAAATATGGTGGAAGTCCCAATATGTGCATATGCATGTATGCAAAGATTTGGAAGTCTATAGTGTAAATTATTAAACACCTGGGGTTGTAATGATGCTGCTGTGCAACCACCCCCACCCGCCTTGCTCTACTGCCTCTTCATTGGGTGGATCTGATGTGCTGTTAGTTTTTCTTGCTGATTGCGGGTTAGTCAGCAGTAATGACCACAGCCCACTGCCCTCCTGCATCGCACTTACCATACAGTGGCCAGTTTGCCTAGTCAGTCCTAGCCACTGGTTCTCTTACCTGTGAGGGATCTCCATTTTCAGAATGCAGCCAGCCCTCTCTTTGCTGCCATCTGGTCTCTTCATAGGGTATCTCAGTCGGGAAAGGATATCTAGCCCAATCCAACATTCCTGCCACTGTTCAAGTTCAAATTTATTTATGTAAGTGCTTGGTTAAATAAAACATTTGTACCAAACTGATAAAACTGATACATTTGTTAAAACGTTAAAATACTAAAAAGAACTGTTATTGCAAGGAAGGGGAAGCTCAAGTATACATTTATGCTGTATAGTAAAAGAGTAAAATGCAGAAATAAGTCAATTATTGCAAAGTATAGGAGGCTCAAGTATGTTGATTTCCTTGTGTATTATTGGTGAATTACCACCACTCTTTAGAATGTTCCCAATCTTTCATGGAAGAATTGTTGGTCGATGTAATTTGCTGTTTTCAGTATACAAAAGAAGAAGAGTTCGGCTCCTTGTGCCACAACACTTTGAGTGGTTTACTTTATTGTGTTCCACTCTCCAGTTTGAATAATACTCAGTCTTTTGCATTTTTGTAATTTCTTCACCTCCATGTCACTCCAGAGTTAGTTTCCCCCCAAATCAACAAATTCCTGCAGTCAAGTCCTTGTGGCTTCCAGAAACCCCATCTGCAGCTTGAAGGTTTTTTTCTCCTAGGTTTTTAATCCTTTGGGACTTTTTCTGCAGGGCACTTTCCTGCTAGGCACTTATAAGCATTAGCATCAAAGTAGCTACCTGAAAGGCTTGCGCTTACCTCTGGCAGTCAAACACATTGAAGACCAATTATGACACCAATTACCCAGAGTTGAGCTAGAAGATAAGGACCAAGATCAAGCAGTGGCCCAAGAAATTCAGATGGAACAAGTGCTAGCATTAGTTCACACTGTTTAACAACAAACACAAGTATTGCAACAGTTGTCAGATAAGACCCTTGCACTAGGTCAGACCCTCACAACTACAGCCTGAGAAGTTCCGATACTCTCCCATGTCACCCTTCGTTTTTCTGGAGACACAAATAAATTAGGAGTTTCTGAACTCTTTGAATGTATTCCTGTTATCGAGCCAGGGTCACCTACCTGAACAGTGAATGTCAGGACCAACATTTGCGTGGGTGACCCCTTTGTTAACCATTGAAAATTCTAACCTCTCCAATGTTGCCACCTTTGTTGCTGCTTTTAAAAATTTTTTTGAGAGGCCAGATCTAAAGTTTTTGACAGAAGAGGCTCTTTGTGAAAGTAACCAAGGTGGGCACAGTGGCCCTCATTACACCATCGGAGGTAAATGCCGCTTACCGCCATGCAGAAGACCGCCAACACACCGCCACGGTCGCGGAATTCCGCCACAGCTATTACGACTCACAGCTCAGAAACCACCAAAATCTAGACACCCACACAAGTCCGCCACACCAAAGGTCAGTGATAAACTTGCGATAAAAAAACCTCCACCGTCACGCCAACAGAAATACGCCCACACTATCACGACCCACGAATCCACGCGGCGGTCTTTCAACCGTGGTATTCTATTGGCGGTGCACACCACCACGCTCAAAATACACACACATTTACAAAACACTACCACATTGGACAAATCTAAATACACACACCTGATACACATACACACAGCACTCCCACACACCCAATACAATATAAAACACACCCCCACATTACCCACAAACCCTTACTACCCAAAAATTTGAAGAAGGCCAGAGAGACAGCAAAGCAAAGACAACACCAGCATACTGAGGCACACAACACTACCACACATACACATCCACGCACAAAACACCACACACCCCTAAACATCACCCCACACATCACAACACACACCACCCACACATCACCCACACCATCCCATGGCACCGCAAATACACCCCAGGTTTTCTGAGGAGGAGCTCAGGGTCATGGTGGAGGAAATCATCCGGGTAGAGCCACAGCTATTCGGATCCCAGGTGCAGCACACCACCATAGCTAGGAAGATGGATCTACGGCGCAGAATCGTGGACAGGGTCAACGCAGTGGGACAGCACCCAAGAAGACGGGATGACATCAGGAAGAGGTGGAACGACCTACGGGGGAAGGTGAGTTCTGTGGTCTCAAGACACCACATTGCAGTTCAGATGACTGGCGGCGGACCCCCACCTCCTCCCCCACAACTAACAACATTGGAGGAGCAGGTCTTGGCTATACTGCATCCTGAGGGCCTCGCAGGAGTAGCTGGAGGAATGGACTCTGGTATGTTAAATCTTTAACTACTTCATCCCCCACCCTACCTGCATACTATCACATACCCCCACCCTCACCCCATCACTCCAACTCCTCACATATGTCCCACTATCACAAACCACACATCCCAACACCAAGCCCTGCATGCAACAACAAAGCATGGACACCCATCACCAGTGCATGTCCACTACACATACCCACACAGACCCCTAAACAATTATCACACAAGGTCCTACACAGGAATGGAAGCACTGGGGTACAGGGTCACCCACCCATTGCACACCATAACACACACAGATGCAATAATCATGCCTTTACACCCCTACAGGACCCTTACCCAACGTCACCGGACAGGAGGTTCCAGACATGTCCACTCCACCCACAGAAGAGGCCCACAGTGATGACAGCTGCTCTGTCCAACTGGATCTAGATGACCAGCCCGGTCCATCTGGGACCTCGGGACAGTCGGTTCCCCTCACACAGTCACAGGCCACCACAGAGCCTCCCCCCTCAGGAAACACCAGCACAGCACCCACCCAGCGGGCTCATACCTCGCCACCTTCTTCCATCGCAAGATCAGCTACCTCCACGACAGCTTCGGACACCAGACCCAACCAAGCATCACCGAACCCACACTCCCGGCCATCACCCTCAACGACTGGACCCACATCAACACTGAAGAAACCAAAACCACCATAAACTCTATCCACTCCGGCGCCCCATCGGACCCCTGCCCTCACTTCATCTTCAATAAAGCCGACGACATCATCGCCCCGCACTTCCAGGCCGTCATCAACTCTTCTTTTTCTTCTGCTACCTTCCCCGAAAGCTGGAAACACGCCGAAGTCAACGCCCTACTAAAGAAACCTACGGCTGACCCTAGCGACCTGAAAAACTTCCGCCCCATCTCGCTCCTCCCCTTCCCTGCCAAGGTAATAGAGAAGACCGTCAACAAACAGCTTACCACCTTCCTGGAAGACAACAACCTGCTCGACCCTTCACAAACCGGATTCCGAACCAACCACAGCACTGAAACCGCTCTCATCTCAGTCACAGACGACATCAGAACCCTGATGGACAATGGTGAAACAGTCGCCCTCATCCTCCTCGACCTCTCGGCTGCCTTCGACACCGTCTGTCACCGCACCCTAATAACCCGCCTCCTCTCCAACGGCATCCAAGGCCAGGCCCTGGACTGGATTGCCTCCTTCCTCTCAAACCGATCTCAAAGAGTTTACCTCCCACCGTTTCGCTCAGACCCCACCGAGATCATCTGCGGCGTACCTCAAGGCTCATCGCTCAGCCCGACACTCTTCAATGTCTACATGAGCCCCCTCGCCGACATCGTACGCAAGCACGACATCATCATCACCTCCTACGCCGACGACACCCAACTTATACTCTCCCTCACCAAGGACCCCGCCAGCGCCAAGACAAACCTTCAAGAGGGCATGAAGGACGTCGCAGATTGGATGAGGCTCAGCCGCCTAAAGCTGAACTCTGACAAAACGGAAGTCCTCATCCTCGGCAACACCCCGTCCGCTTGGGACGACTCCTGGTGGCCCACGGCCCTCGGCACCGCACCGACCCCCTCAGACCACTCCCGCAACCTTGGCTTCATATTGGACCCTCTTCTCACCATGACCAAGCAAGTCAACGCCGTGTCCTCCGCCTGCTTCCTCACCCTCCGCAAGCTCCGCAAGATCTTCCGCTGGATCCCCACCGACACTAGAAAAACCGTGACCCACGCCCTCGTCACAAGCCGCCTGGACTACGGCAACACCCTCTATGCTGGGACCACCGCTAAACTCCCAAAACGCCTGCAACGTATTCAAAACGCCTCGGCCCGCCTCATCCTCGACGTACCCCGCAACAGCCACATCTCTGCACACCAGAGACACCTGCATTGGCTCCCAGTCAGCAAAAGGATCACCTTCCGACTTCTCACCCACGCACACAAAGCCCTCCACAACAAGGGACCGGAATACCTCAACCGTCGCCTCAGCTTCTACGCCCCCACCCGTCTCCTCCGTTCCTCTGGCCTCGCGCTCGCTGCCGTCCCTCGCATCCGCCGCTCCGCGGCGGGTGGGAGGTCCTTCTCCTTCCTGGCAGCCAAGACCTGGAACACCCTCCCCACCAGCCTCAGGACCACCCAGGACCACTCCGCATTCCGGAGACTCCTCAAAACCTGGCTTTTCGAGCAGCAGTAACCCCCCCTTCCCCCTAGCGCCTTGAGACCCACACGGGTGAGTAGCGCGCTTTATAAATGTTAATGATTTGATTTGATACCTCTGTCTCCAGGACACGTCAAGCAGCAGTGTGTCCACCACTACAGGGAACCCAGGCTAACCCACCACCCCAAGAACAGCAGGGACCTGGGGGCAGTGGTAGTGGGCACGCGGTTCAGGGGACAGAGGCCCAGGAAAACAGGGGAACGGGGAGGGCTGCTGTGCGACAGGGGGAGGACAGGTCCAGGGAACCCACTCTCCACGAGGCCCTCTCCAACATCATGGGAGCCTACCATCATTCCCAGGAGACGATGGCAACGGTACTGGCCAAGTTTCAAGAGACCCAGCGGCTGGAGGAGGAACAGTATTTGGGGTTCAGGGAGGAACTCAAATCCATCAATACCACCCTGGGCACCATTGTAGGGGTGATGAAGGACCTCGAGAACACCAAGAGGGACACTGTGGCACAACAAGGGCCCCCTGTCACTAGCCTGGACGATGAACTGCCCACCACCTCCACCGGCGCTAGTGGACAGGAGGTACCGCCAGAGGACCACGACACCAGCACCCCACCCCCTGCAGATGGGATCCACCCTGCAAGTGGTCCCTGAGATCCAGGACAAAGACAGAGAACAATGCCAAGACCCCCGCCAAGAAATGAGACCACCCTGATTGTCATCCTCTGTCCCACTTTGTCACCCTGTCCATCCTTAAACTGCCCTAGCTCCACTTCCTATGCCCCTTTGGACAATGCACCTGTGAGACAAATAGACTGGACTCTGCCATGGACATTCCTCCACCATCACCCCTGACCATTTTAAAACCCCCTCCACTAATTTGCACTTAAATTACACACTGAATTGTCAGATCCACTACCCCAGTCCTTGGCAGGATGAAGCACTCTGGGCACAAAGCCCCCTCCAGAACCAGTGGAGAATGACATCCACTACCTCTATCCTTGGCAGGATTAAGCACTCTGGGCACAAAGCCCCCTCCAGAACCAGTGGAGAATGACATCCACTACCTCTGTCCTTGGCAGGATGAAGCACTCTGGACACAAAGCCCCCTCCAGAACCAGTGGAGACTGTTATCCACTTGAGAGACTGTGGCTTTGCACTCCCCAGGATAAAGCAGTGGACAAACCACCCACTGAAGAGACTTGAGAGACTGTGGCTTTGCACTCCCCAGGATAAAGCAGTGGGCAAACCACCCACTGAATAGACTTGAGAGACTGTGGCTTTGCACTCCCCAGGATAAAGCAGTGGGCAAAGCACCCACTGGAGAGACTTGAGAGACTGTGGCTTTGCACTCCCCAGGATAAAGCAGTGGGCAACCCACCCACTGGAGAGACTTGAGAGGCTGTGGCTTTGCACTCCCCAGGATAAAGCAGTGGGCAAACCACCCACTGAAGAGACTTGAGAGACTGTGGCTTTGCACTCCCCAGGATACATCAATGGGCATGGAGCCCCCTCTTGGAGCTGGCGTCATGCACTCATCCAGCTGAGGTGCCCCCACCTTCCCTTCCCCCTGAGGTGCCTGTTTTATTTCGATCTGATGCCCCTGCAGTGTTCTCTCTGTTTGGATCGGGTTGAGTGTGGGCCTCGCCCATGCATTTTGGGCCCAGTGGTCCACGGACTATGTAGGTGCAGTACATGGACTTGAATTCTTGGTGTACATATTTGTTAATAGTGTATATATATTTTTGATTAATGGATTTTTCCTGATTACAATCGTTCACCTCATTTCCTTTTGTCATTGCGTTCTTCCGGGGGGGGAGTTGGAGGGTGTAAATGTAATGTTTCAGCATGTATTGGTGCTTGTGTTGTTGTGTGTGAGGGTGGGGGGGTTGCGTGTGTGTTTCACTCTCTTTTCCCTCCCCCCTCCCCTGTGTCGTAGGTGCAGTACTCACCGTGGTCGTCACCGCCGTCGGTCGTGCTCCTGGTAGAGGAGCAGGAAGACAATCGCAGGTAGAATATGGAGTTCCGGCTCCATGGCGTCCTGGTTCCTCGTGGGGTGTGTAGAGGTGAGAGTTTTCCCTTCCAAGTCCTGTTTCCGCCGTGTTTTTGTTTGCGTTGAATCCACCCCGGAAAAGGTGGCGAATTGGCCTCTCATAATGGTGTGGGCGGTACATTATCTTCCGCCTGTCTGTTGGCGGTGACCGCCATGCTGTTTGTTTGTACCGCCATGGCGGTCGGAGTGTTAACGTGGCTGTCTATGTTGGCGGTTCTGCCGCGGTCATAATTCCCTTTTTTTTACCGCTGGCCTGTTGGCGGTCTTACCGCCGCTTTAACACTGACCGCCAGGGTTGTAATGAGGGCCAATGTCTTGTCTTCTATAACCCAATTTAGTCAACTGGCTGCTGAGACTATGTGGGTTGAACAGACCTTGATGATCCTTTTTCTTAGAGGGTTAAAAGAAGACTGCTAGACATGGGATCTCTAGTTGGCAGGGGTATACACCCCTGTCCTAATAGGGATCACAATCCTAGTCAGGGTAAGTCACACACAATCCAAATTATCCTGTGCCCACCCTCGGGTTGCTTGGCACTGAGTAGTCAGGCTTAACTTAGAAGGCAATGTGTAAAGTATTTGTTCAATAAATCATGCAATAACACAGTGAAACCACCACAAAAATACACCACACTAGTTTAGAAAAATATAGAATATTTATCTGAATGAAATAAGGTCAAAACAATCAAGATTTGATAAGTACAAGTTGAAATATCACTTTTGTAATGATAAGAAGAGTTGTAAGTCTTTAAAAAGCTAACAAGTGTCTCTTGCAGAACAAAGTACCTGGTATGCGTCAGAATTACACGCACGGAGACCGCAGAGGAGGAGATATGTGGAAAACGAAGGATATGCGCTGGATTTATGGGTGCACATAGATGAGGCGTTGGTTCTTTACCATGCGGCAAGGACTTAGCGTTGAATTTCCGGTGTGCAGGCTTGAGTACTCTTTGCAATGCGGGGTCTTTTGACTCCCAGGGACGATGCATGGAAATCCTGGGCGTGCAGGGAACAAGTTACAGGTGCTGAGTCGACCCAGTGGGGGATGCGTCAGAGTTTAAGTCGCACGGCAGGCGCTGCATCAATTCCTCTCAGAGGAAGTCGGGCTGTGTCGTTCCGGCTTGGCAATGCAGTGATTCTTTCACCACTAGGCAGGCTGTGCATCAGTTTCGGCAGGCTGTGCATTGATTTTCGCTGCATAAGGAGTTTCTACCACTCAAACAGTATATGAGGGTAGCCCTAATATTAGCTTATGAAAGGAGCAGGCCTCATAGCAGTGGAAAACAATTTTAGGGGTTTTCAACTATCAGGACAGATAAAACACTGGTATATGTCCTGCCTTTTACCTACATAGCACCCTGCCCTGTGGATTATCCAGGGCCTTCCTTAGGGGTGGCGTATATATAGAAAAAGGGGAGTTTAAGGCTTGGCAAGTACTTGTACATGCCAAGTCAAAGTGTCAGTGAAACTGCACACACAGGCCTTGCAATGGCAGGCCTGAGACATAGTTAAGGGGCTACTTATGTGGGTGGCACAATCAGTGCTGCAGGCACACTAGTAGCATTTAATTCACAGGCCCTGGGCACATGTAGTGCACTTTACTAGGGACTTACAAGTAAGTTAAATATGCTAATTGGGTATGAGCCAATGTCACCATGTTTTAAAGAGAGATCATATGCACTTTAGCACTGGTTAGCAATGGTAAAGCATGCAGAATCCTAAAGCCAGCAACAACAGTGTCAAAAAGTGGAGGGAGGCAGTCAAAAAGTTAGGAGTGACCACCCTAGGGCTGTCAGGTCTAACAAAGACATTAGGGATATATTGATTAATTTTCCCTGAGCAACTTTATTCTCTGAGTTGGTAAATCAAGGTGTTTAATGTTTGAGCATTGCCTGAAAAACGTTGCTGTGAAAGGCGTAGGTTTGAACAAGGCTAGCAGTGGGAATCCTTAGTTAGAACTGAAGCCGTACCTGAAGAATCTCTAGTCTCGTCCAGTGGAGTCTGCTTGAAGTTCCTTCTCAGAGATCGAATGTGTATGCTTTCTTAGAAATGGTCTCAGTATGTACTGTGGTTCCTCAGAACACCTAATCTGAACCTGTCCCTTCGACCACAGTGGCCTACGGGAAATTCCAAACCCCATCCTTTGAGAAAATGAAAAGGACACAGGTCCTTCAAGTCTTTTTCATTAGAGGTTTGGGGGATTCCCATTGTTCTTGTTTCTCATGCCATTTCAGCTTGAGTTGCCTAAAGGAACTCAATTAACATCTCAGCCCTTCTAGATAGTGGGGTCAGTGGTTTGTACTTTGACAAGTACTGGGCTACGAAGCAGAACATACCCCATTTAATAAAGGAAACTCCCAAACTGGGTCAAACAGAAGATGAACTCCACAGACCTTATGACCAGTGAGAGAATTGACCGTTCCTCTGATAATATCTTTTGGAACACACCAAACAAATTGTTCCTTTTGACTTAATTGCTACCCCTAATTATGCCACAGTTTTAAGAGTACTGTGGCTAATAAGTCATAATTCCCATATCAGTTGGGAGACTTGCACTATTTTTTGTTGTTCAAATGATGTCCCAGTCACATTTATCCATCTGAGGACTGTTGGGCTCCTAAAGAACTCAAACAAAACCATCACGTTCACTCCAAGGCAGTCAATACCCTTCCAGGAATTCCAGCAATGTAGTTTCACTTTTCTGACATGTTCGAAAAACCTGAAGAACTGTGCCTACCGCCTCACAGGACATTTGATAGTTCTATTCCAATTGAACATGGGCCTACTACTCTTGTCAGAAGAACTTATTCAGTTTCAGAATCGGAGAAAGTGGTAAAATGGATACATGGAGAAAGATGTATGTACTAGCCTCATTGTTCATTCAGCCTCTTCTGTAGGTGCCTCAATGGTTTTTGTACCCAAAATATCTACTGAGTTAAGTCCCCTAATAGACTATACTTGACTGAATAAAGTCACAATCAAACATCACTATTCCCTCTAATTAAAGATGTCTTAGAGTCAGTAAGAGGATGACAGCTTTCAAGTAAAGTAGATTTGCTTGACATCTATCATCTTTTACGTATCTAGGAGGGTGAATTAATAGAAGACTGTTTTTTTTACCTTTCTGGGGTATTACAAATATAAAGGTATGCCTTTGATTTAAGTAATGCTCCAGCTGTTTTTTAAAGATTAATTGATAAAATCTTCTCAGACTTTTTGAATCAATTTGTGTTCCTCTACTTAGATTTATTTTAATTCAGAAAACCTGAAAAAGGTTGTTTCCCTGGTTGGCTAGTAATAGAGTTCATAAGAATCAAGTTTTCCTCAAAACAGAAAAATGTGTGTTTCATCAAGCCGAGGTCAAGGATTTGGGTTTCTCGAATAAACAGTCAAGAAATTTTAAGGGCTCCTAAAAAAGTGTCAAACATTCCAGAGTGACTGGTCTCCTAAAATAACAAAATCACTCCAAGTTTTCTCGGCCTTTCCAACTTTTGCTTACAATTTTGTAATAACTTTGCCTTTCTAATAAGTAATTTTATTCATATTTAAAGAGCGAGAATGTCACCCAAGGTTTTCAGTGGGAATCATGCACCAATGAAACATTTAATAAACCAAAGCAAACTTTTAGTCAAGCTCCCATCTCACGCCATTTTTGATCCAGACTGATAACTATGCAATGTCGAAATAGTCATCAAGCACGATGGGCATACTTATTTACTTAAGTCAACTTCATGATAACTTACATTCCTGGGACAAAGAGTATTCTTGTGGATGCCTTTCTCAAAAAATCCTGAGTCAACTCCAATTTATTACCAAAATATACTTCCCTCTCAGACGATAATCGGCCTGGTACAATCTAATCTGGAAAGGGTACAGACTCGTTATTCAAAACTATCTAATGAAGATTGGAGAACATTGCATGGAGTTCTTCATAAGTATGGAAAGTTATTCTTTCAGGGACAGGTAATCATGGTAATTGCTGATTCCTTTTTAAAAATGGGTCACTTTACTGCCTTGAAGGGCTTACCTTGTGCTAAGAATCAAGGATACATTTTTTTAAAGAAATCTTTGGTTTACATGGCCTGCCTCATGACATCATTTTGGATCGAGGTCCCAGTATGTCTTTCACTTTTGGAAATCCTTCTGCAACTCTCTTCAGATTGATGCAACCCTGTGTTCTGGTTTCCATCCTCAGTCCAAAGGCCAAACTGAACACTTTAATCACAAACTTGAGGAATATTTTCATTGCTTTTGTAGCTCTACTCAAAGTGAATGGTCTTTCTTTCTGGCAGTAGGGAGTTTTCCTACAATCACTCCCTCCACAATGCTACCCTGAAATCACTTTTTTTGTCTCCAAGGTCTTCATCTTAGGACATTTTCTTCAGGGTACGTTGTCTCGCCCTTGTTTCATGCTCCTGCCAGCTTTGTGTGGCAGTTACATGCTATCCGGTGCAAGGTTTTCTCAAACCTACGCAACTACACAACTCTAAGAAACAGATGGAATCCTCCTTCTCCTTCCTACATCATCAGAGATAAGGTATGGTTACCTTTGAATTTTTTGCCTACTCATATTTCTTTGAACAAGTTCAAGCCTCGATTCTAGGGTCCTTTCAAGATCATTCATGCCATTAACCAAGTGGCTTTTAAACTACAGTCACCACTAGATTAGAAGGTTAACCTGTTTTTTTACTCTTCTCAGTTGAAACATTATTGTGTTGATCTTTTTTATCATCTTTTACTTCAACCGCCCAAGAAATCTGTGATTCTTTTTAATGTTGCTTTTCCTCATTCATTAAGAAGGGATATCTTCTGAATGACAAGTCATGCGAATGTGCTGCTTCAGTTCATGCCCTGACGTTGATGAAACACGTTTTCACACAGTTTCCAAAGAAGCCTGGAGCTTCTAAGGGCGGGGGCATATTGAAAACCTGCTGCACGGCGAGTGCTCCATTTCACCTTTCTCCGCTGTCCCATTGTCAGGCGACACCGGTGGGGTGGGACACGCTGTTAGTTTTGCCTGTCGAGTGTGGAAAAGTCAGTGGTAATGACCACAACCTGCTACCTTCCTCTCTCATACTTAGCTTATGGCAGTCCGAGGGACTTATCACCTATCACACACGGTGGTAATATTATGCCAGCCTTAGTGTTCAATTTGATCTGGTGGTTGCCAGTAGGGGCCACCAACTCTGTTTTTGGGAACTGCCACTTTCTCTGCTTTGCAAGTGTAAGGGAGGGAGAAACACACAGATGGGAAAGAAGGAGGAAGGGAAAGATGGAAAAAAACCTCACTGAGGGAGGAAGTAAGAGCCTGCAAGAGTGAGATAAAGAAGTCTCTGGAAGTGGATTAATGAATACCAGCTTTAGTATTAGGTACAACAATGTTTAATTGAACCAAATGCCAGATTTTTAACAGAGATTTGGGCACAGCACTCTTTCTTTCACAAATTAAGCACTGGCCAGCCTGAACATTATTGAGTCACTGAAAAAGCATCCATTTATTTAGGACAAAAAACCCTCCCACTCCCTTCAGTAACATACTTAATCAGAGGGTTTTTAGATACATACCAAATCCAGAGCTTGTGGTGTGAGCTACAATTGAATCAACAAGTGGGTTGCAGGTTAAACTCTTTGCTTTTAACCCTACCCCTTAGGGCACAACAAAATTAGATTTAATTCCATCAAGTGGTAGTTTTAGTTTAGTTTTGTTTCCATTTTTGTACTATGCACCATACACACGTACCCTTAGATCACAGCGGGGTCTACTCACCCAAAGAGCTCCTCTTCTCAAGGTGAGTCGTAGCCCACACCTAAAGCTTCAAGGAACCCGAGGATGAAGCATGCCACCTTTGGGTGGATGAGGATTTTCATCCTAAACAAATTAGGCCCTGATTTATACTTTTTTTGCCTGCATTTGCATCATTTTTTTATGCAAAAGCGGCGTAAACTTACAAAATTCAATTATTTAGTAAGTTTGCCACTTTTGCACCAAACAATTACGCAAATACGGCGCAAAAAAGTATAAATTAGGGCCTTAATGTTTTTCCATGGACTCAGAGAACTAACATTCAAGTGGGTATAATATTGCCATTGTATTTGACAGACTATCAGTACATAGGGGGTGATTCTAACCCTGGCGGTCGGTGATAAAGCGGCGGTGTAGGAAAGTACCATCTTGCCTGGCATGTTACCCCCAGTTTTTCACTGTATATATGTTGTTTTAGTTGTATGTGTCACTGGGACCCTGGTAACCCAGGGCCCCAGTGCTCATAAGTGTGCCTGAATGTGTTACCTGTGTAGTGACTAACTGTCTCACTGAGGCTCTGCTAATCAGAACCTCAGTGGTTATGCTCTCTCATTTCTTTCTAAATTGTCACTGACAGGCTAGTGACTATTTTTACCAATTTACATTGGCTACTGGAACACCCTTATAATTCCCTAGTATATAGTACTGAGGTACCCAGGGTATTGGGGTTCCAGGAGATCCCTATGGGCTGCAGCATTTCTTTTGCCACCCATAGGGAGCTCTGACAATTCTTACACAGGCCTGCCACTGCAGCCTGAGTGAAATAACGTCCACGTTATTTCACAGCCATTTTACACTGCACTTAAGTAACTTATAAGTCACCTATATGTCTAACCTTTACCTGGTAGAGGTTAGGTGCAAAGTTACTTAGTGTGAGGGCACCCTGGCACTAGCCAAGGTGCCCCCACATTGTTCAGAGCCAATTCACTGAACTTTGTGAGTGCGGGGACACCATTACACGCGTGCACTACATATAGGTCACTACCTATATGTAGCTTCACCATGGTAACTCCGAATATGGCCATGTAACATGTCTATGATCATGGAATTGCCCCCTCTATGCCATCCTGGCATTGTTGGTACAATTCCATGATCCCAGTGGTCTGTAGCACAGACCCTGGTACTGCCAGACTGCCCTTCCTGGGGTTTCTCTGCAGCTGCTGCTGCTGCCAACCCCTCAGACAGGCAGCTGCCCTCCTGGGGTCCAGCCAGGCCTGGCCCAGGATGGCAGAACAAAGAACTTCCTCTGAGAGAGGGTGTGACACCCTCTCCCTTTGGAAAATGGTGTGAAGGCAGGGGAGGAGTAGCCTCCCCCAGCCTCTGGAAATGCTTTGTTGGGCACAGATGTGCCCAATTCTGCATAAGCCAGTCTACACCGGTTCAGGGACCCCTTAGCCCCTGCTCTGGCGCGAAACTGGACAAAGGAAAGGGGAGTGACCACTCCCCTGACCTGCACCTCCCCTGGGAGGTGTCCAGAGCTCCTCCAGTGTGCTCCAGACCTCTGCCATCTTGGAAACAGAGGTGCTGCTGGCACACTGGACTGCTCTGAGTGGCCAGTGCCACCAGGTGACGTCAGAGACTCCTTGTGATAGGCTCCTTCAGGTGTTAGTAGCCTTTCCTCTCTCCTAGGTAGCCAAACCCTCTTTTCTGGCTATTTAGGGTCTCTGTCTCTGGGGAAACTTTAGATAACGAATGCATGAGCTCAGCCGAGTTCCTCTGCATCTCCCTCTTCACCTTCTGATAAGGAATCGACCGCTGACCGCGCTGGAAGCCTGCAAACCTGCAACATAGTAGCAAAGACGACTACTGCAACTCTGTAACGCTGATCCTGCCGCCTTCTCGACTGTTTTCCTGCTTGTGCATGCTGTGGGGGTAGTCTGCCTCCTCTCTGCACCAGAAGCTCCGAAGAAATCTCCCGTGGGTCGACGGAATCTTCCCCCTGCAACCGCAGGCACCAAAGAGCTGCATTACCAGTCCCTTGGGTCTCCTCTCAGCACGACGAGCGAGGTCCCTCGAATCCAGCGACACCGTCCAAGTGTCCCCCACAGTCCAGTGACTCTTCAGCCCAAGTTTGGTGGAGGTAAGTCCTTGCCTCACCTCGCTGGGCTGCATTGCTGGGAACCGCGACTTTGCAAGCTACTCCGGCCCCTGTGCACTTCCGGCGGAAATCCTTCATGCAAAGCCAAGCCTGGGTCCACGGCACTCTAACCTGCATTGCACGACTTTCTAAGTTGGTCTCCGGCGACGTGGGACTCCTTTGTGCAACTTCGGCGAGCACCGTTTCACGCATCCTCGTAGTGCCTGTTTCTGGCACTTCTCCGGGTGCTACCTGCTTCAGGGAGGGCTCCTTGTCTTGCTCGACGTCCCCTCTCTCTGTAGGTCCAATTTGCGACCTCCTGGTCCCTCCTGGGCCCCAGCAGCGTCCAAAAACGCCAAACGCACGATTTGCGTGTAGCAAGGCTTGTTGGCGTCCATCCGGCGGGAAAACACTTCTTCACGACTCTCCAAGGCGTGGGGGATCCATCCTCCAAAGGGGAAGTCTCTAGCCCTTGTCAATCCTGCAGTATTCACAGTTCTTCAGCCTAGTAAGAGCTTCTTTGCACCAACCGCTGGCATTTCTTGGGCATCTGCCCATCTCCGAGCTGCTTGTGACTTTTGGACTTGGTCCCCTTGTTCCACAGGTACCCTCAGTCAGGAATCCATCGTTGTTGCATTGCTGATTTGTGTTTTCCTTGCATTTTCCCTCTAACACGACTATTTTGTCCTTAGGGGAACTTTGGTGCACTTTGCACTCACTTTTCAGGGTCTTGGGGAGGGTTATTTTGCTAACTCTCACTATTTTCTAATAGTCCCAGCGACCCTCTACAAGGTCACATAGGTTTGGGGTCCATTCGTGGTTCGCATTCCACTTTTGGAGTATATGGTTTGTGTTGCCCCTATCCCTATGTTTCCCCATTGCATCCTATTGTAACTATACATTGTTTGCACTGTTTTCTAAGACTATACTGCATATTTTTGCTATTGTGTATATATATCTTGTGTATATTTCCTATCCTCTCACTGAGGGTACACTCTAAGATACTTTGGCATATTGTCATAAAAATAAAGTACCTTTATTTTTAGTATAACTGTGTATTGTGTTTTCTTATGATATTGTGCATATGACACTAAGTGGTACTGTAGTAGCTTCACACGTCTCCTAGTTCAGCCTAAGCTGCTCTGCTAAGCTACCATTATCTATCAGCCTAAGCTGCTAGACACCCTATACACTAATAAGGGATAACTGGGCCTGGTGCAAGGTGCAAGTACCCCTTGGTACTCACTATAAGCCAGTCCAGCCTCCTACATTGGTTGTGCAGCGGTGGGATAAGTGCTTTGAGACTACTTACCACTCTTGTCATTGTACTTTTCATAAGAGAAAAATATACAAAACAAGGTCAGTGTATATACACATAGCCAAAAAGTTTTGCATTTCCTCTTTTCACTCTTTTCTAAGTGCTGAAAAGTACTTCTAAACTTTCAAAAAGTTCTTAAAAGTTTAAAAAGTTTTTTTCTGTCTTTCCAAAAAGTTCTGAAAACTTTTTTCTCTTTGTCTATCACTTTAACTCTCTCTAAAAATGTCTGGCACAGGCCAAAAAGTTGAACTGTCCAAACTTGCATATGATCACCTTAGCTGGAAAGGAGCAAGGAGTCTCTGCATAGAGAGAGGTTTGAGTGTAGGGAAGAATCCTTCCTTAGAACTGTTAATTAATATGCTTAGAGTACAGGATAAGGCCATAAGTGCCCAATCTGTAGAAAAAGTAGCTAATGGTTCTCAATCTGATCCAGGGACTCCCCCAGGAAAAGGTTCAGGAAAGAAACTTCTCAGCCTGCCCATTACTAGACAGTCTAGCATAGTTGGTACAGAGGTTGAATCACATCATACTGATGATGTGCTCTCACATTATGCTGGTAGCCAAGCTGTTAGGGTGCCCTTGGTAAGGGACAGGTCTCCTTCTGTTCATTCCCATCATACCTCTGTATCTAGAAATGTCCCTCCCACCCACCCTGATGACAGATTGTTAGAAAGGGAGCTCAATAGATTGAGAGTGGAGCAAACCAGACTGAAGCTCAAGAAGCAACAGCTGGATTTGGATAGACAGTCTTTAGAAATAGAGAGGGAAAGACAGAAAATGGGTTTAGATACCCATGGTGGCAGCAGCAGTATTCCCCATAGTCATCCTGCAAAAGAGCATGATTCCAGGAATCTGCATAAGATAGTTCCCCCTTACAAGGAGGGGGATGACATTAACAAGTGGTTTGCTGCACTTGAGAGGGCCTGTGCTGTACAGGATGTCCCTCAAAAGCAGTGGGCTGCTATCCTATGGCTATCATTTACTGGAAAAGGTAGGGATAGGCTCCTTACTGTAAAAGAAAATGATGCTAACAATTTCCAAGTTCTTAAGAATGCACTCCTGGATGGTTATGGCTTAACCACTGAACAGTACAGGATAAAGTTCAGAGATACCAAAAAGGAGTCTTCACAAGACTGGGTTGATTTCATTGACCAGGCAGTGAAGGCCTTGGAGGGGTGGTTACATGGCAGTAAAGTTACTGATTATGACAGCCTGTATAACTTGATCCTGAGAGAGCATATTCTTAATAATTGTGTGTCTGATTTGTTGCACCAGTGCTTGGTGGACTCTGATCTGACCTCTCCCCAAGAATTGGGAAAGAAGGCAGACAAATGGGTCAGAACAAGAGTGAACAGAAAAGTTCATACAGGGGGTGACAAAGATGGCAACAAAAAGAAGGATGGTAAGTCTTCTGACAAGGGTGGGGACAAATCTAAAAATGAGTCTTCATCAGGCCCACAAAAACACTCTGGTGGGGGTGGTGGGCCCAAATCCTCCTTTAATCAGAACAAGGAAAAGAAACCATGGTGCTATTTATGTAAAATAAAAGGCCATTGGACAACAGATCCCAGTTGTCCAAAGAAAGGCACCACAGCTCCTACCACTACAACCCCTACTGCTACACCTAGTGTCCCTACTAATAGCAGTGGTGGTGGGAGCAAACCTACTAATAGCCAATCCAAGGGAGTAGCTGGGCTCACTTTTGGTAATTTAGTTGGGGTTGGTCTAATTAGGGAGACCACAGAGGCTACTTTAGTCTCTGAAGGGGCTATTGACTTAGCCACTTTGGTTGCTTGCCCCCATAACTTGGAGAAGTACAAGCAACTAACCCTAATAAATGGTGTTGAGGTCCAGGCCTACAGGGACACAGGTGCCAGTGTCACAATGGTGATTGAGAAACTGGTGCACCCTGAACAACACATACTTGGACACCAGTACCAAGTAACCGATGCTCACAACATAACACAAAGCCACCCCATGGCTGTTGTAAATCTCAACTGGGGGGGGGTATCTGGTCCAAAGAAAGTTGTGGTAGCTTCAGATTTACCTGTAGACTGTCTATTAGGGAACGATTTGGAGACATCAGCTTGGTCAGATGTGGAGTTGGAGGCCCATGCAGCAATGCTGGGCATCCCAGGGCATATTTTTGCTTTGACAAGGGCTCAGGCCAAAAAGCAAAAAGGACAGGGAAGCTTGGATCCTGGAACAATGGACCAAGTGCTCCCTAAAGCTAGGGCTAGTAGAAGCAAACCACTTCCTACTATCCCTCCCTCTACAGTGGATTCTACTTCTGAGGAAGAAGAATTCCCTCCCTGTGCAGAACCTACACCAGAGGAGCTGGAAGCAGACACTGCTGAGCTTTTGGGTGAAGGGGGGCCTGCCAGAGAGGAGCTGAGTGTGGCACAGCAAACCTGTCCCACATTAGAGGGTCTCAGACAGCAAGCTGTCAAACAGGCTAATGGGGATGTCAGTGACTCACACAGAGTTTACTGGGAGGACAACCTCTTGTACACTGAGCATAGGGATCCTAAACCTGGAGCTGCCAGGAGATTAGTGATTCCTCAGGAGTACAGAAAGTTCCTCCTAACACTGGCACATGACATTCCCTTAGCTGGGCACCTGGGTCAAATGAAAACTTGGGACAGATTGGTACCATTGTTTCATTGGCCTAGGATGTCTGAGGACACAAAAGAATTTTGTAAGTCCTGTGAAACCTGTCAAGCCAGTGGCAAGACAGGTGGCACTCCAAAGGCACCCCTTATCCCACTGCCTGTGGTTGGGGTTCCCTTTGAAAGGGTAGGGGTTGACATAGTTGGCCCCCTTGACCCTCCTACTGCTTCAGGCAATAGGTTTATCTTGGTGGTAGTGGACCATGCCACAAGATATCCTGAAGCTATTCCTTTAAGGACCACTACAGCTCCTGCAGTGGCAAAGGCCCTCCTGGGAATATTTTCCAGGGTGGGCTTCCCAAAGGAAGTAGTATCAGACAGAGGAAGCAATTTCATGTCTGCATACTTAAAGGCCATGTGGAAGGAGTGTGGTGTAACTTACAAGTTCACAACACCCTATCATCCACAAACAAATGGACTGGTGGAGAGATTTAATAAAACTCTCAAAGGCATGATTATGGGACTCCCTGAAAAACTCCGCAGGAGATGGGATATCCTTCTACCATGCCTCCTTTTTGCCTACAGGGAGGTACCCCAGAAAGGAGTGGGCTTCAGCCCCTTTGAACTTCTTTTTGGACACCCTGTTAGGGGTCCACTCACACTTGTAAAGGAGGGTTGGGAACAACCTTTAAAAGCTCCTAAGCAGGATATTGTGGACTATGTACTTGGCCTCAGATCAAGGATGGCTGAGTACATGAAAAAGGCCAGTAAAAACCTTCAGGCCAGCCAAGAGCTCCAGAAGCAATGGCATGATCAGAAGGCTGTTTTGGTTCAGTACCAACCAGGGCAGAAAGTGTGGGTCTTGGAGCCTGTGGCCCCAAGAGCACTCCAAGATAAATGGAGTGGACCCCACACAATTGTTGAAAAGAAGGGTGAAGTCACCTACTTGGTTGACTTAGGCACTGCCAGGAGTCCCCTTAGGGTGCTCCATGTCAACCGCCTGAAACCCTACTATGACAGGGCTGATCTCACCCTGCTCATGGCAACAGATGAGGGACAGGAAGAAGACAGTGATCCTCTACCTGATCTCTTCTCTTCCACAGAACAAGATGCTCTTGTGGAAGGTGTAGTTTTGGCTGATTGTCTTACTGCTGAGCAGAAAGATAATTGCATAAATCTCCTAGGACAATTTTCAGAACTCTTCTCCATTGTGCCAGGCACCACTTCTTGGTGTGAGCACACTATAGATACTGGAGACAGTTTACCTGTCAAAAGTAAGATCTATAGGCAGCCTGACCATGTCAGGGACTGCATAAAGCAAGAAGTTCAGAAGATGTTGGAACTAGGAGTGGTTGAGCACTCTGACAGTCCATGGGCTTCTCCTGTGGTACTGGTACCAAAACCCAATTCTAAAGATGGAAAGAAGGAAATGAGGTTTTGTGTCGACTATAGAGGTCTCAACTTGGTAACCAAAACTGATGTTCACCCTATACCCAGGGCAGATGAGCTCATAGATACACTGGCATCTGCCAAGTATCTAAGCATTTTTGATTTGACTGCAGGGTATTGGCAGATCAAATTGTCAGAAGATGCTAAATCTAAGACTGCATTTTCTACCATTGGAGGACATTACCAGTTTACTGTAATGCCTTTTGGTCTGAAAAATGCACCTGCCACTTTTCAGAGGTTGGTGAACACAGTCCTGCAAGGGCTGGAAGCTTTCAGTGCAGCATATTTGGATGATATAGCTGTCTTTAGCTCCAGCTGGGATGATCACCTGGTCCACCTTTGGAAAGTTTTGGAGGCCCTGCAAAAGGCAGGCCTCACTATCAAGGCTTCAAAGTGCCAGATAGGGCAGGGTAAGGTGGTTTATCTGGGACACCTTGTTGGTGGGGAACAGATTGCACCACTTCAGGGGAAAATCCAAACTATTATTGATTGGGTTCCCCCTACCACTCAGACTCAGGTGAGAGCCTTCCTAGGCCTCACTGGGTATTACAGGAGGTTCATTAAGAACTATGGCTCCATTGCAGCCCCTCTTAATGACCTCACATCCAAGAAAATGCCTAAAAAGGTATTATGGACAGCAAACTGTCAGAAAGCTTTTGAGGAGCTGAAGCAGGCCATGTGCTCTGCACCTGTCCTGAAAAGCCCTAGTTACTCTAAAAAATTCTATGTCCAAACTGATGCATCTGAATTAGGAGTAGGGGCAGTCCTATCACAACTTAATTCTGAGGGCCAGGATCAACCTGTTGCTTTTATTAGTAGAAGGTTGACCCCTAGAGAAAAGCGTTGGTCTGCCATTGAGAGGGAGGCCTTTGCTGTGGTCTGGGCTCTGAAGAAGTTGAGGCCATACCTGTTTGGCACTCACTTCATTGTTCAGACAGACCACAAACCTCTACTTTGGCTAAAACAAATGAAAGGTGAAAATCCTAAATTGTTGAGGTGGTCCATATCCCTACAGGGAATGGACTATACAGTGGAACATAGACCTGGGAGTAGCCACTCCAATGCAGATGGACTCTCCAGATATTTCCACTTAGACAATGAAGACTCATCAGGTAATGGCTAGTCTTATTGTCCTTCGTTTGGGGGGGGTTGTCTAGGAAAGTACCATCTTGCCTGGCATGTTACCCCCAGTTTTTCACTGTATATATGTTGTTTTAGTTGTATGTGTCACTGGGACCCTGGTAACCCAGGGCCCCAGTGCTCATAAGTGTGCCTGAATGTGTTACCTGAATAGTGACTAACTGTCTCACTGAGGCTCTGCTAATCAGAACCTCAGTGGTTATGCTCTCTCATTTCTTTCTAAATTGTCACTGACA
The DNA here is from genome assembly GCF_031143425.1 of Pleurodeles waltl. Classification (NCBI taxonomy): domain Eukaryota; kingdom Metazoa; phylum Chordata; class Amphibia; order Caudata; family Salamandridae; genus Pleurodeles; species Pleurodeles waltl. The sequence goes on along the minus strand of NC_090450.1, from coordinate 999,441,398 downwards.
GGCTAGTGACTATTTTTACCAATTTACATTGGCTACTGGAACACCCTTATAATTCCCTAGTATATGGTACTGAGGTACCCAGGGTATTGGGGTTCCAGGAGATCCCTATGGGCTGCAGCATTTCTTTTGCCACCCATAGGGAGCTCTGACAATTCTTACACAGGCATGCCACTGCAGCCTGAGTGAAATAACGTCCACGTTATTTCACAGCCATTTTACACTGCACTTAAGTAACTTATAAGTCACCTATATGTCTAACCTTTACCTGGTAGAGGTTAGGTGCAAAGTTACTTAGTGTGAGGGCACCCTGGCACTAGCCAAGGTGCCCCCACATTGTTCAGAGCCAATTCACTGAACTTTGTGAGTGCGGGGACACCATTACACGCGTGCACTACATATAGGTCACTACCTATATGTAGCTTCACCATGGTAACTCCGAATATGGCCATGTAACATGTCTATGATCATGGAATTGCCCCCTCTATGCCATCCTGGCATTGTTGGTACAATTCCATGATCCCAGTGGTCTGTAGCACAGACCCTGGTACTGCCAGACTGCCCTTCCTGGGGTTTCTCTGCAGCTGCTGCTGCTGCCAACCCCTCAGACAGGCAGCTGCCCTCCTGGGGTCCAGCCAGGCCTGGCCCAGGATGGCAGAACAAAGAACTTCCTCTGAGAGAGGGTGTGACACCCTCTCCCTTTGGAAAATGGTGTGAAGGCAGGGGAGGAGTAGCCTCCCCCAGCCTCTGGAAATGCTTTGTTGGGCACAGATGTGCCCAATTCTGCATAAGCCAGTCTACACCGGTTCAGGGACCCCTTAGCCCCTGCTCTGGCGCGAAACTGGACAAAGGAAAGGGGAGTGACCACTCCCCTGACCTGCACCTCCCCTGGGAGGTGTCCAGAGCTCCTCCAGTGTGCTCCAGACCTCTGCCATCTTGGAAACAGAGGTGCTGCTGGCACACTGGACTGCTCTGAGTGGCCAGTGCCACCAGGTGACGTCAGAGACTCCTTATGATAGGCTCCTTCAGGTGTTAGTAGCCTTTCCTCTCTCCTAGGTAGCCAAACCCTCTTTTCTGGCTATTTAGGGTCTCTGTCTCTGGGGAAACTTTAGATAACGAATGCATGAGCTCAGCCGAGTTCCTCTGCATCTCCCTCTTCACCTTCTGATAAGGAATCGACCGCTGACCGCGCTGGAAGCCTGCAAACCTGCAACATAGTAGCAAAGACTACTACTGCAACTCTGTAACGCTGATCCTGCCGCCTTCTCGACTGTTTTCCTGCTTGTGCATGCTGTGGGGGTAGTCTGCCTCCTCTCTGCACCAGAAGCTCCGAAGAAATCTCCCGTGGGTCGACGGAATCTTCCCCCTGCAACCGCAGGCACCAAAAAGCTGCATTACCGGTCCCTTGGGTCTCCTCTCAGCACGACGAGCGAGGTCCCTCGAATCCAGCGACACCGTCCAAGTGACCCCCACAGTCCAGAGACTCTTCAGCCCAAGTTTGGTGGAGGTAAGTCCTTGCCTCACCTCGCTGGGCTGCATTGCTGGGAACCACGACTTTGCAAGCTACTCCGGCCCCTGTGCACTTCTGGCAGAAATCCTTCGTGCACAGCCAAGCCTCGGTCCACGGCACTCTAACCTGCATTGCACGACTTTCTAAGTTGGTCTCCGGCGATGTGGGACTCCTTTGTGCAACTTCGGCGAGCACTGTTTCACGCATCCTCGTAGTGCCTGTTTCTGGCACTTCTCCGGGTGCTACCTGCTTCAGGGAGAGCTCCTTGTCTTGCTCGACGTCCCCTCTCTCTGCAGGTCCAATTTGCGACCTCCTGGTCCCTCCTGGGCCCCAGCAGTGTCCAAAAACGCCAAACGTACGATTTGCGTGTAGCAAGGCTTGTTGGCGTCCATCCGGCGGGAAAACACTTCTGCACGACTCTCCAAGGCGTGGGGGATCCATCCTCCAAAGGGGAAGTCTCTAGCCCTTGTCGTTCCTGCAGTATTCACAGTTCTTCAGCCTAGTAAGAGCTTCTTTGCACCAACCGCTGGCATTTCTTGGGCATCTGCCCATCTCCGAGCTGCTTGTGACTTTTGGACTTGGTCCCCTTGTTCCACAGGTACCCTCAGTCAGGAATCCATCGTTGTTGCATTGCTGATTTGTGTTTTCCTTGCATTTTCCCTCTAACACGACTATTTTGTCCTTAGGGGAACTTTGGTGCACTTTGCACTCACTTTTCAGGGTCTTGGGGAGGGTTATTTTGCTAACTCTCACTATTTTCTAATAGTCCCAGCGACCCTCTACAAGGTCACATAGGTTTGGGGTCCATTCGTGGTTCGCATTCCACTTTTGGAGTATATGGTTTGTGTTGCCCCTATCCCTATGTTTCCCCATTGCATCCTATTGTAACTATACATTGTTTGCACTGTTTTCTAAGACTATACTGCATATTTTTGCTATTGTGTATATATATCTTGTGTATATTTCCTATCCTCTCACTGAGGGTACACTCTAAGATACTTTGGCATATTGTCATAAAAATAAAGTACCTTTATTTTTAGTATAACTGTGTATTGTGTTTTCTTATGATATTGTGCATATGACACTAAGTGGTACTGTAGTAGCTTCACACGTCTCCTAGTTCAGCCTAAGCTGCTCTGCTAAGCTACCATTATCTATCAGCCTAAGCTGCTAGACACCCTATACACTAATAAGGGATAACTGGGCCTGGTGCAAGGTGCAAGTACCCCTTGGTACTCACTACAAGCCAGTCCAGCCTCCTATAGGCGGCCAACCCGCCAACAGGCTGGCGGTCAAAAAAATGGAATTCTGACCCTGGCGGGAACCGCCAACACAGACAGCCACTTTAACACTCCGACCGCCACGGCGGTACAAACGAACAGCGCGGCGGTGACCGCCAACAGGCAGACGGCAGACAATGTACCGCCCACACTATCACAACTCACCAATCCGCCACCTTTTTCGGGGCGGGAGCCCCGCCGATAAAAACACGGCGGAAACAGACCACGAACAGGAAAACGCTCACCAAAACACACTCTACGAGGAAGGAGGACAGCATGGAACCCGAATTGAACATCTTACCTGCTCTCGTCTACCTTCTCATCTACCACGAGTACGAACTCTGGCGCAGACGACAACGGTGAGTACTGCACCTACGACACACGGGAGGGGGAGGACGAAAGGTTACGGGCACACACATATGCGACCCCCCCCCCCAACTATGTACACACCAATGCAGAGCAACAAGTCACAGTGACACCACCCAAACACCCCTGAAAAATGCTATGACATAATCAAATTTGGAATAAATATTTATGTACCAAAAAGCTCCTGAAAATTATCGTACAACCATGAAAAATATTTACAGTAAAAAGAAATATATACACATCAGTGTATAACTGAAGTAACAAGTCCTGCACCTCCTATGAATTTATTATGTCCGTGGGCCAAAGTTTTGCGAAACAAGGGCAAAGCCCACACAGGAGACCTGAGTCCTTTGGAGAGAACACTGCAGGGGCATCTGATGTAAAAACTACAGGCACCTCAGGGGGAAGGGAAGGGGGGGCACCACAGCCACATGAGTCCACGACGCTAGATCCACGAGGATCCACCATGCCCACTGTACCATCCTGGGGAGTGCAAATCCACAGTCTCTCAATGTCTCTACAGTGGGTGGGCTGCCCACTGCACCATCCTGGGGAGTGCAAAGCCACAGTCTCTCAATGTCTCTACAGTGGGTGGGCTGCCCACTGCACCATCCTGGGGAGTGCAAAGCCACAGTCTCTCAATGTCTCTACAGTGGGTGGGCTGCCCACTGCACCATCCTGGGGAGTGCAAAGCCACAGTCTCTCAATGTCTCTACAGTGGGTGGGCTGCCCACTGCACCATCCTGGGGAGTGCAAAGCCACAGTCTCTCAATGTCTCTACAGTGGGTGGGCTGCCCACTGCACCATCCTGGGGAGTGCAAAGCCACAGTCTCTCAATGTCTCTACAGTGGGTGGGCTGCCCACTGCACCATCCTGGGGAGTGCAAAGCCACAGTCTCTCAAGTCTATACAGTGGGTGGGCTGCCCACTGTACCATCCTGGGGAGTGCAAAGCCACAGTCCATCAGGTGGATGACAGTCTCCACTGGTCAAGGAGGAGGCATGGTGGGCACAGTGAACCATAAACAGTGCTTGACAGGATGGGCCCAGCGGAGCTGTGCTTGAGATGAAGGGCCCAGCGGAGCGGTGCTTGAGACGGCGGTGCCCAGCGGAGCGGTGCTTGAGACGGCGGTGCCCAGCGGAGCGGTGCTTGAGACGGCGGTGCCCAGCGGAGCGGTGCTTGAGATGAAGGGCCCAGCGGAGCGGTGCTTGAGATGAAGGGCCCAGCGGAGCGGTGCTTGAGACGGCGGTGCCCAGCGGAGCGGTGCTTGAGATGAAGGGCCCAGCGGAGCAGTGCTTGAGATGAAGGGCCCAGTTCAGCGGTGCTTGAGATGAAGGGCCCAGCGGAGCGGTGCTTGAGATGAAGGGCCCAGCGGAGCGGTGCTTGAGATGAAGGGCCCAGCGGAGCGGTGCTTGAGATGAAGGGCCCACCGGAGCGGTGCTTGAGATGAAGGGCCCAGTTCAGCGGTGCTTGAGATGAAGGGCCCAGTTCAGCGGTGCTTGAGACGGCAGTGCCCAGCGGAGCGGTGCTTGAGATGAAGGGCCCAGCGGAGCGGTGCTTGAGACGGCAGTGCCCAGCGAAGCGGTGCTTGAGATGCAGGGCCCAGCGGAGCGGTGCTTGAGATGAAGGGCCCAGTTCGGTGCTTGAGATGAAGGGCCCAGCGGAGCGGTGCTTGAGATGAAGGGCCCAGCGGAGCGGTGCTTGAGATGAAGGGCCAAGCGGAGCGGTGCTTGAGATGAAAGGCCCAGTTCAGCGGTGCTTGAGACGGCGGTGCCCAGCGGAGCGGTGCCTATCTTCACGGCGGGGCCCTGTTCAGCGGTGCTCTTCTGCACGGCGGGCCCTGTTCAGCGGTACCTATCTTCACGGCGGGGCCCTGTTCAGCGGTGCTCTTCTGCACGGCGGGCCCTGTTTAGCGGTGCTCTTCTGCACGGCGGGGCCCTGTTCAGCGGTGCTCTTCTGCACGGCGGGCCCTGTTCAGCGGTGCCTATCTTCACGGCGGGGCCCTGTTCAGCGGTGCTCTTCTGCACGGCAGCCCTGTTCAGCTGTGCCTATCTTCACGGCGGGGCCCTGTTCAGCGGTGCTCTTCTGCACGGCGGGCCCTGTTCAGCGGTGCTCTTCTGCACGGCGGGGCCCTGTTCAGCGGTGCTCTTCTGCACGGCGGGCCCTGTTCAGCGGTGCTCTTCTGCACGGCGGGCCCTGTTCAGCGGTGCCTATCTTCACGGCGGGGCCCTGTTCAGCGTTGCTCTTCTGCACGGCGGGCCCTGTTCAGCGGTGCCTATCTTCACGGCGGGGCCCTGTTCAGCGGTGCTCTTCTGCACGGCGGGCCCTGTTCAGCGGTGCTCTTCTGCACGGCGGGGCCCTGTTCAGCGGTGCTCTTCTGCACGGCGGGCCCTGTTCAGCGGTGCTCTTCTGCACGGCGGGCCCTGTTCAGCGGTGCTCTTCTGCACGGCGGGCCCTGTTCAGCGGTGCTCATCTGCACGGCGGGCCCTGTTCAGCGGCGCTCATCCAGTAGGTCAAGGGAGCCAGACCTGTGCTGGACTCCCTGCTCAGTCGCCCTCGGACCGTGACGTTTCTGGACCCTTCGGGGACGGACTCCTGGGCTCTTTAGTGTCCTCCTTCACAGCTGGGATGTGACATGTGGGGCCCACCTGCTCCGCGCTCCTGCTGCCCTTCCGCTCCTTTGATGGGGCTCTCGGGCCCTTGCCTCCCCTAGATGTTGTGGCTGGTGAAGTGGGCGCACATTGCTCCTTGGGGGCAGCCGTGTCAGTCCTCGCACGGCGGCCCTTGTGTTTGCGGGTCCTCTTGCCGGGGGGGGGCTGGACGTGTCCTTGCTGCTGATCGAAGTGTCACTGCTGGCAAAGGGTGGACTCCAGTACCCATGCACAACAGTGACACTCGAAGCTGGGCTGGTGGTGGCTGCGGTGCTCTTGGGACTCTTTGCAGATGGAGGGGGTAGGTCATCGGAGAGAAAGAGGTTACGATTAGCCATGAAAAGTTTTTTAGGTCCAAGGTAAAGGGTAGGAGAAGTGGTGATGGGAGTGGAGGAAGAGGATGTGGTTGTAGGAGAGTCAGGTGTGCTGTCATTGGGTGAAGGTGCTGGTGCTGTAGGCTGTCGTGAGGTGGATGTCTGTTGGGTGGGTGGCTGCCTGCGTTTGTGTGTCTTGGAAGAGGGGGTGACAGACACAGTGGGAGAGGACACAGGAGACGTGTAAATGGCAGTGGGGGTGGTGACTGCACGAGTGTGGACTGTACTGGAGGGTGAGGTGGTGATGGAAGCACTGGCTGATGTTGGGGTGCATGCAGGTGTGAGTGTAGACGTCACAGGGAGGGAGGAGGGAGACGAGGAGGAGGGGGACACTGAGGTGGTAGTGACTGCTGGAATGTCTGCATCTGGGTGTTGCTTGGGTGAGTGTTTGTGGGATCTGTGGTGCTTGTGTCTGGATGAGCTGCCCTTGGGTGTTGAGGTGTGTGCAGGCTGGTCTGATGGTGTGGATGGGATAGGCTGAGGAACAGGAGACAGAGACAGGCTGGAGGCAGTCAGAAGAGGGAGGCTGGAAACAGGGACAATGGCTGCCGTCAGTGCTGAGGCCAGAGCAGTGAACGCTCGTTGATGGGCAGCCTGACCCGAATGAATGCCCTCCAGGTACGCATTGCTCTGTTGCACCTCCCTTTGCACACCCTGGATGGCATTCAAAAGGGTAGTCTGCCCAACAATGAGCGTCCTCACGAGGTCAATGAGCTCCACACTGAGGGCAGCAGGGGTAACAGAGGCAGGGGCTGAGGTGCCTGGGGCGAAGGAGACGCGCGCCTTCCTGGGCGAACGGGCACGGAGCAAAGGCTGAGGGGCTGCTGGGAGGGCGGTGCTGGTGCGCTGGGTGGCGGCTGTACCTGTAGAGGCGGGGGGCATGGATGTTGCCGCCACCGCTAGGGAGCACCCATCCGAGGACGTGTCTGTGTCGCTTGTCTCACCACCGGTCCCCGTTGTGGTGCTCCCCTCGCCCTCCGGATCACTGGTGCCCTCGGTGTCTGTTCCTGGGCCCACCGGGGCCTTGTGACCTGCAGCTCCCTCGTGCTCCGATGCCAAATCTCCTCCGCCTGATGATGCTAATGCACACATGCACAAGAAGATGAAGAAAAAGGGTGGGGTGAGAAAAAAGAAGACCAGGTTGAGTGCATGCAATGTCAACACCGTTGGCGGAGAGGACAGACACAGGAGCCTCATGCACTAAGCCGCGCATTCGGGGTACACTACTCAGTACTACTGACTAGGACAACAGGTCAAGAGACGTCAAACGCGCACATGGGTGATGCTGGACCATCAATGACTGTACTTGTCACCCTACAGAAGTGGGGGCCGGGGGCACAGGGCCATGCCTAAGGGAGAGGACTACACTACAGAAAGCGCCCTGGCCTAATGTCACCCACAGCCCTCCTCCCCCACCCAGACGCCTCCACTGCGCAGAAAGATAGGAGAATGTGCTGATACTCACCCCCTTGTGTCTGCTTTGATGTCTTAAAGCGCCCATCCAATTCAGGGTAGGCCACCGCCAGGATCCGGGACATCAGGGGGGTCATGGTGCGACTGGCACCCCTCCTAGGTTGGGAGGCCATCCCCAGCAGTGATTCTGCGGTCTTCCTTGTTCCGCGGCGGATGTCCTCCCACCTCTTGCGGCAGTGGGTGCCCCGTCTGTTGTGGACCCCCAAGTTCCGGACTTCCTTGGCGATGGCACGCCAAATGTCGACTTTCTGATGGGCGCTGACCTATTTGACATGTACAGGGTAGAAAGGAAACAATCATCAATGACCTGCATGTTAGATGTGATTGGCCCCCCCCACCAACTATGCTATATGGCACATGCTCTCATCTGTTGTGCGTTGCACTCCTCATTCGCCCCCCACCCCACCAACTTACATCCACCCCAATCCACACAGGCATAGCCCATTCCATGTGCACCCGGTGTACTCACCTGTTGGTCTGGAGGACCGTAGAGTAGCGCATTCTGGGGGAGGACCCCATCCACGAGCTTCTCCAACTCTTCAGACGTGAAGGCAGGGGCCCTTTCCCCAGTCGCAGCAGCCATTGTCACTTCCAGACCGAGGTCACAGCAGCACTTGCAGTATAGGTCCTCTCCTGTGGATGATCAGGTCTCAAGTGATCAATCAGCTAGGAAATGGCGGTCACGCCCGCGGCGGTGCGTACCGCGGCGGTGCGTACCGCGACCGCCGGCGCACATCGTCATTGGCTCCTGAAACCCATAGGCTTCAATGTTAACCAATGCGGCTTCGTATAGCGGTCTTCGACCGCCTACCGCCACGGTGTGCCCCGCCAGCGCATTGACCTCACATCCCATTGTCCCACTTCTCAGGTCAGGCAGCCGCCATTTCAAGGGCCTACATGGCTTAATTTTGACTGCGTCACACAGATCTAGGCCTTGCATTGCCACACATACACGCCTTTCAACCCATTGCAATTCTTTAACTGTGCAAGCTGTCTGAACGTACCTGTGGTATGCCTGACTCTGTGCTCCATGTTGTCCTTCCTAGGCACCGTCCGCTGGGACTTGCGAGGAGAAGGATGAATCCTCGCGTGTACCGTCCGCTGGTGGACCTGTCGACAATGGAAGAACGCCATATAATACTACGCTACAGACTTGACCGTGCCACTATACATGAACTGTGTGCCCAGCTGGAGCCAGCCCTGATGTCCCCCATCCGCCAACCCACAGGGATTCCCCCTCTGGTGCAGGTTCTGTCAGTCCTCCATTTTTTGGCAAGTGGGTCATTCCAGACAACAGTGGCCATGTCATCTGGAATGTCTCAGCCTATGTTTTCAAAGATTTTGAGCAGAGTGTTGTCTGCCCTGATGAAACTCATGCGGAGCTACATAATTTTCCCAGAGGAGGGTGATTTGCCTACAGTGAAGGGTGATTTCTATGCCCTTGGACATATCCCCAACATCATTGGTGCCATTGATGGGACACATGTGGCTTTAGTACCCCCAAAAGACGATGAGCAGGTGTACAGAAACAGGAAAAATTACCATTCGATGAATGTCCAGGTGGTCTGTTTGGCTGACCAGTACATCTCCCATGTAAATGCCAAGTTCCCTGGGTCAGTGCATGACGCGTATGTCATGCGTAATAGCAGCATCCCCTATGTGATGGAGCAGCTACAGAGACAACGTGTGTGGCTAATAGGTGACTCTGGTTACCCCAACCTGCCTTGGCTACTGACCCCAGTGAGGAATCCCCGGACCAGGGCAGAGGAACGGTACAATGAGGCCCATGGGCGAACTAGGAGGATCATAGAAAGGACCTTTGGCCTCCTGAAGGCCAGGTTTAGGTGCCTGCATATGACAGGTGGATCCCTGATGTACTCACCAAAGAAGGTGTGCCAGATCATCGTGGCCTGCTGTATGCTTCACAATCTGGCATTGCGACGTCAGGTTCCTTTCCTGCAGGAGGATGGTGCAGATGGTGGTGTTGAAGCAGCTGTGGAGCCTGCGGAGAGTGAAGAGGAGGAAGACTCAGAGGACGACACAGACAACAGGGACAGAGTAATAGAACAGTATTTTCAGTAGCACACAGGTAAGAATCAGCCATGCCATTTTACATTTCCTGAAAGCCTCCTGCATCTCAACTTTGTCTATTTCCCCCCAGAACTTTTAACATGATGTTTGATTTTCCCTTCCCTTTTCAGTGCTGTATGAGCCACTGCGTGACTTCTGCTTGGTTAGCCCATGGACTAATGCTAAGTTACCTCAGTATGTGTTCATCACAAACTTAACAGAACGTAATTGATATGTAATGTGTTATACATTTGTAAATAAGACAGGCTGAGTCCTGATTGATTTCAGTGCAATGAGTGATTTATTTTTAGTGCATAGATATTGGTACATGATAGTAAAACAGTGATGGGTGGGGGTGGAGTAATGTCCATGGCAGAGTCCAGTTCTCAGTCTGACAGGTGCATTGTCCATATGCCTGTGGTAGGATGGAGCAGGGGCAGTTCAAGGTTTGACAGGGTGGCAATGTGGAACAGTGTGAGGACTTCAGGGGGTATGTGATGCTGGCGGGGGACTTGACATCCTACTCTGTCGATTTTTTTCCTCTCAGGCTCCTCTTGTGGGGTGGTTGTTGTTCAGCAGGAGGTGGGGTTCTGGTGGCCTGTCGTTGTGGTGGGGCCTCCTGTCCACTAGCGCCGGCGGAGATGGTAGGCTGTTCCTGTTCCGGGCTAGTGACAGGGGCCCTGTGTGATGCCACATGGTCCCGAAACGTGTCCTCTATACGGTTCAGGGCCTGGACTATGCTCCCCATAGCGGTAGAGATGTTGGTTAGTTGGTCGCTGAACCCCATGTAGCGTTCCTCCTGCTGTGCCTGGATCTCCTGGAACCTGGCCAGTACCGTCGCCATCGTCTCTTGTGAGTGGTGGTAGGGTGCCATGATGGTGGTGAGGGCCTCTTGGAGAGTGGGTTCCCTGGGCCTCTCCTCCCCCCCTGTCGCACAGCAGCCCTCCGAGTTGCCCTGTTTGCCTGGGCCTCTGTCCCCTGGACGGTGTGCCCACTACCACTGCCCCCAGGTCCCTGTTGTTGTTGGGGTGGTGGGTTAGCCTGGGTGCCCTGTAGTGGCAGACACACCGCTGCTTGACCTGTCCTAGAGACTGAGGCATGGGCCCGCTGGGTGGGAGCTGTGCTGTTGTTCCCAGAGGGGGTTGGGTCTGCAGTGGCCTGTGTCTGGGTGAGGGGAACCGACTGACCAGAGGTCCCCGATGGTCCGGGCTGGTCATCAGGGTCCAGGTCGACTGAGCTGCTGTCATCACTAGGGGCCTGTTCCGGGGGTGGGATGGACATTTCTGGTCCCTCCTGACCGGTGTGTTGTCGTACGGGTCCTGCATGGGGTAAGAGGGTATGGTTATTGTTTCTGTGTGTGCATTAGCTTGCGTTTTATGGGTGCCCTTGTCCCCCAGTGCTGGCATTCCCTTGGGGGAGGTGTTGTGAGGGTGTTTTGGGGGGGGGGATGGGTATGTGCAGTGGTCATGCTTAGGTGATGGGTGTCCATAGTTTGGGGATGGCATGCAGGGGTTGGTGTTGGGTGGGTTGTGCTGGAGAGACATTCTCAGGGAGGATGTGTGATGGGGTGTTGGGGGTGAGGGTGGGGGTGGGGGTTAGCATGCTGGGGGGGGGAAGTAGTTGGGCTTGTACTTACCAGAGTCCATTCCTCCGGATACTCCAGCGAGGCCATCAGGATGCAGGATGTTTACTACCTCTTGCTCCCATGCTGTGAATTGGGTTGGAGTGGGTGGTGGTCCCCCGCCAGTCTTCTGCACTGCGATGTTGTGTCGCGAGACCATCGATCGCACCTTCCCCCGTAGATCGTTCCATCGTTTGCGGATGTCGTCCCTATTTCTGGGATGCTGTCCCACCGCGTTGACCCTGTCCACGATCCGCTGCCATAGCTCCGCCTTCCTGGCTATCATGGTGTGCTGCACCTGTGAGCCGAAGAGCTGGGGTTCAACTCTTATAATTTCCTCCACCATGACCCGGAGTTCTTGGTCCGAAAAGCGTGGGTGCCTTTGGGGTGCCATGGGGTGGTGTGTATGAGGTGTGGGGTGGTGTATGTGGTGATGTGTGTGTTGGTGTGTGGTGCTTTGTGCTTCTATGTGGTGTGTGTGATGGTGTAGTGTGCCTCTGTGTGTTGTAGCTCTATTTTCTCTGATGTGTCTCTCTCTCCTTTGTCTCTGATTTTTGGTAGTAGGGGTTTGTGGGTGATGTGGGTGTGTGTTTTATAGTGTAATGGGTGTGTGGGAGTGGTGTGTGTATGTGTTTCAGGTGTGTGCCTTTCAAATTGTCCAATGTGGTAGGGGTTTGTAAAGGTGTGTGTATTTTGACCGCGGCGGTGTGTACCGCCAATGGACTACCGCGGTTGAATGACCGCCGCGTGGATTTGCGGGTCATAATGGCATGGGCGTATTTCTGTTGGCGTGGCGGTGGAGGTTTGGTCATCTCCAGTTTACCACTGGCCGCTGATGTGGCGGACTGCAGTGGAGGTCGGATTTTTTGAGGTTTTGCAGTTGTGGGTCAGAATGTCCGTAGCGGCTGACCGCGGCCGCGACGGTATTGTGGCGGCCTTCTGACCGGCGGTAAGCGGCTTTTACCGCCGAGGTCAGAATGACCCCCATAGTATTTAGTGACTGTAGTAGGTGTCAGTAATCATGGGTCTTTATACATTACTGTGACCCCTTTGTGAGTTATTGTAAAGTGCAATGGTTCCTATCACGGTGTCGAGGTCCCCGGGGGTCCGTAACACCCACTCATGGACTCTGACTACACAGAAAACGTAATAATATTAACAGATTAATAAAGTGTACATGAAGGAGGCAAACACAAAATGAAGAATTATAAAATGTTATTTAAATGTGAAGGTATGTGAAAGTGGAGGCTAAAACTTACGTTGGTATCCTCACATTGATTCGTGGGAGCAGTACAAGTGCATCAAACATAGCACGGTATGGACAAACGGTGGCCTCAGGTCAATTTAGAAAAGTTGTAATCTTCCTAGTAAAGTTATAATGGGCATTTATTTATATTTGTTTGTGAATTAAATAAAATATTTCAGCATTTACATGATGAATGCTTATTTCTGTTTTTTTGTGTATAGTTTTGTGGTTGCAATCCTGGAAATTGCTTAGGCTGGGTTAACCCATATTCCAATACTGTCTCCCTGTGGGTCCTTGGATTCCATTAGTGGCTCGGAGGGGGTCCGTGTGTTTCAGTAATGATTAAGTGGGGGTCCACAGATGTCAAAAGGTTAGGAACCACTTAATAGAAGTATGAAGCAATATTTGAGCGTACATTTAAGGAATAATTCACACTTATATAAACCATTTTTACCTAATATAAAATAATGAGGGCATATGCACCTGATATGCCACGATGAGCCACAAATTATAGATTGAAGCCATTGCTTACCATCTTAAGTTGTAATTATTCATGTTTCAAACACATAACAATCATGCCAGTGATACATTTGAATTCATTTCTGATATTGTATATGACATTTTAATTATGGTTTGTTTTCATTAGGTCTAAGAAGCAACCACTAATGATGTGCAAATGAAACACAATTAGGCCCATATTTATACTTTTTGACGCAAAACTGCGCCAACGCAGTTTTGCGTAAAAAAAATTAGCGCCGGCTAACGCCATTCTGAAGCGCCCTGCGGGCGCCGTATTTATTGAATGACGTTAGCCGGCGTTAGCCGCCGGCGCTGTCTGGTGTGCGTTAAAAAAAATGACGTACACCAGGCAGCGCCGGCGTAGGGGGAAAATGGCGTATGGGCGTCCAGAAATGGTGCAAGTCAGGCTGAGGCAAAAAAATCGCCACAACCCGATTTGCGCCATTTTTTTTACGACACCCATCCCCCATTGAAATGACTCCTGTCTTAGCAAAGACAGGAGTCATGCCCCCTTGCCCAATGGCCATGCCCAGGGGACTTATATCCCCTGGGCATGGTCATTGGGCATAGTGGCATGTAGGGGGGCACAAATCAGGCCCCCCTATGCCACAAAAAAAATTAAAAAAAATACTTACCTTAATGTCCCTGGGGTGGGTCCCTCCATCCTTGGGTGTCCTCCTGGGGTGGGCAAGGGTGGCAGGGGGTGTCCCTGGGGGCAGGGGAGGGCACCTCTGGGCTCATTCTGAGCCCACAGGTCCCTTAACGCCTGCCCTGACCCAGGCGCTAAAATCCAGCGCAAATGCGGGTTTTTTAGTCCCGCCCACTCCCGGGCGTCATTTTTGCCCGGGAGTATAAATCCGACGCATATGCATCGCAGTAATTTTTTAAGACGGGAACGCCTACCTTGCATATCATTAACGCAAGGAAGGTGTTCACGCAAAAAAATGGCGCTAACTCCATGAACTTTGGCGCTAGACGCGTCTAACGCCAAAGTATAAATATGGAGTTAGTTTTGCGTCGAATTTGCGTAGAAAAAAACGACGTAAATTCGGCGCAAACGGAGTATAAACATGCCCCTTAATGTCACAGAGGGGGAATTCATTAAAGACATTTCTATGTCATATTCTCCTATAGCAAATCGCATGCATCTCTTTTTCATGAAAAGGGGTGATTGAACAGAGGGATGAGAATCACTTTTCGTGGGCACTGATTGAATGTAAAGTGATTCTTGTGTATTTCAAAGACGTGTTTCAGGCTGTGATCAGCCACCCCGCATTCTTACAGGAACATTAGCGCCAAACTGCTGTCTCTTTAAAAGCAGCACCTTGTGCTCACTCAGTCTCAATGGAATGTGCTTTTTATTCCAATGTTCAATTATCCCTTCACGTGTAAAAGAGAACACATTACGTGCGAACACAAGACCTTGGAATGAGAGCAGCGGAGAGTTCTGTAGTTCTTCACTTTAATTTTTCGAATTGTTCTGGGAATTGACAGACGTCAGCCTCAGCTTCGGGTCAAATTGTTGTTTAAGGTCCGTGCAATTCAGCTGCTCAATAAAAAGGGCATTAAGGGGAACGAGCTGCAAAGTGCTTTTCGATGCCTCGCGGGTTCAGAGTGGGAAAGGATGGAGATGGAGGAAGCCGAGGCCAAGCTCTCTATGGGACAGAACTCAGGGGGTTATTCTAACTTTGGAGGAGGTGTTAATCCGTCCCAAAAGTGACGGAAAAGTGACGGATTTACCACCAGCCGTATTACGAGTCCATTATATCCTATGGAACTCGTAATACGGCTGGTGGTATATCCGTCACTTTACCGTCACTTTTGGGACGGATTAACACTCCTCCAAAGTTAGAATAACCCCCTCAGTGTTCTCTGAGGCAGACGCCAATGGACAGATTGCCACCAAAAGGACAAAGTTTCATTAGTGATGTTTATTTTTTCAGTAGTAACAGCATCGTACAAGAAAAAATAAATGATTTAGAAACAGGTATTCGTCCTAATACTTGCCTAAGGGGGTCATTCTGACCCTGACGGGCGGCGGAGGCCGCCCGCCAGAGTTCCCCCCTCCGAAATACCACTCCGCGGTCGAAAGACCGCGGAGGGTATTCTAAGTTTTTCCCTGGGCTGGCGGGCGGTCGCCAAAAGACCGCCCGCCAGCCCAGGGAAAAACTCCCTTCCCACGAGGATGCCGGCTCGTAATCGAGCCGGCGGAGTGGGAAGGTGCGACAGGTGCTGTTGCACCCGTCGCGTATTTCACTGTCTGCCAAGCAGACAGTGAAATACTCGTAGGGGCCCTCTTACGGGGGCCCCTGCAGTGCCCATGCCAGTGGCATGGGCACTGCAGGGGCCCCCAGGGGCCCCTCAACCCCCCCTACCGCCATCCGGTTCCCGGCGGGCGGACCGCGGGGAACTGGATGGCGGTAGGGGGGGTCGGAATCCCCTCGGCGGCGCAGCTAGCTGCGCCGCCTTGGCGGATTCAAAAGGGCGGCGGTACACTGGCGGGAGACCGCCAGTGTTGCCGGTCTGACCGCGGCTTTACCGCCGCGGTCAGAATGCCCTGCGGGGCACCGCCGGCCTGTCGGCGGTGCTCCCGCCGACCCTGGCCCCGGCGGTCTAAGACCGCCGGGGTCAGAATGACCCCCTAAGTGTTGTATTTTTTAAATGTTATTCTATTCTATTGTTTAACTTAATTCAATTTAATTTAATTTAATTTTATTTTATTTGGAGCAGGATGGCTGGGTTCATTATTTGAAACACCTTGACCCATTTGGACCAGCCAGTCTCCTCTCTGCTGACAAGTCCCACAAGATGACGAGATAGCAACAAGATGAGCTTCCTCATGACTGGAGGAGGACTTACAATGTAAAAGAGCCTTCCTATGGTGCTTGGCACCGACTTCCTATCAGAGCCCCCAAAGTGAGATAAATGGTGGCCCCCCAAGCGAGTAACTCATACTTCGTCTGAACTTCGAGCGTGCTTCATGGATTATCCCAGGGAGATGTTGCATTATCCTCCCCTAGGCTCAGGTGACAAGCTGTAGAAGCCTGTGACCTGGAAGAAGAAACATCACCCCAAGGTCCACCTGACTGAAAGGTGCCTGGAAGAGCTGAGATGCCTCAAGAGCCATGTCCACTGTGTAACTGAACTGATGCAAAACCAAAAAAACATCAATAAACGCCCTTGAGTCCTACAAAGTTTCCAAGGACTTTGAAAATGGGGAGCATCTAGTGGTCTGTATCTGCTCTCTACTCACACAATATTGGGGGCCTTCCTATCTTCTGTTAGACTCTAGAGAAACAGAAATTGGTACTTTTTCTTTTATCCCATGAAATTGGGTCTGGGATTCATTGACTACAGCTTGTTGCACTGAACCCTGAACATTTGAATGTGTTTTATAAACAAATGGTTGTAAAGACATCACACATGGAATGAGTGCCTGGAGTCTTCTGCTAACTCTCAGCTCCCCATTGCCTGTTTCATCTTTGTCACCTGAATGTCTGAGAGCTTTTGTTACCGCAACCAGGATTAATGTTAGATGGACCGCTGAAGGTGTGTTATCCCAGATGTTTTATTGTTGGTGCACTCCATCTACCAACTAGTCCCTTACATTTCACTGGTATATCGCTGAGCCCCCAACTGGTCAAAGTCCCTTGGAGACACTGGGACCAGTTGTCTGGAAACCCTTCTTATTGCACCTTCTGTGGTCCTCTGGAAACAGACCCCAACAGAGTCGTGAATCTATCTTTTGCACCCTGAACTAACCGTTCTTATCAGGAGAATTGTGGGCATGCTGGGTGGTAGATACTGTGTGGTTCCTAACAGATTCTGGCATTTCTCATCATAGAAAAATGAGGAACATGCAGGATTTTAGCTAAAGCCTGATATTGGTAGGACATTTTAGTTAGAGCAAACTAGTGGGATCCTCACATCTCACATCAACTTTAATTGAACTGGGTCTTTAGATGTAAAAAATGCCCAGGATTTGTAGGATGATTCCATGGTAGCTTGCTGACTCAGAACCAGAAGGAAGAGACCATTTACCGTAGCAAATAAGAGAAGATTGTGATTTACCCCCATCTGCTTGCCCATATGTCAAAACTACACCCAAACAAACCCAAATTCCCTTTCGCTGGCCCTGGGGATGGGAATGCTCTATACCCCAAGGGGGCAGAACTGTTGGAGCTTTTGGGGTGGGCTGTGGCTTGATGCCATGAGTGGCCACTCCTCACCCCATTTGTTAACTATCCCTGACATCTAGTGTGCTTTCAACACCAGAAGGCAGATTGAGAGTAAATCCTCTAGTCTTCCCCACAGGGAGCAGAGTGACTGTTGGGTCTGTTGAGGGTTAAGGCAAAACGCAAAAGGCCATGCACAGTAGAGGTTAGCCGTTTGTGGAAGGTTGCAGGTAGGCCATGTGATCACCCAAACCGTGCACGGCTGAAGGCCCTGCGCAGCAGCCGTTCAGCAACCCTGTTAGATGCTGGGTCTAGCACATATATAGACAGAAAGAAATACTTAGAGAGGAATATACAGTCACACGCATTACAAACAATGTGTGATTTTATCACTCTTTAGACCAATAAGGCATGTTCAGCAAAGAGCTTTTTTTTTATTATTAAACATTTTTAAAGGTTTTAAAGTTTTAGTAATATTCTCATGAGGCTGGTATTTGTCATAACAAATAAAAACTGGAATAAAGAATTGGGGTAACTGAATAAAAAATATATTTTGCACGTATTTTGGTGAAGGAGGACTGGGTCAAGTGAGCAGTCCAGTCCTGTTCATCACAGTGGATGACCAAGCCATCTCACCAATAATGCAATCCCATGAGGAGGGATTGAAGGCTTCTTCCAGCAGAATATGTTCAGGCAAGCTGTCTCCAGTGGTGTAACAAAACTTGAGGGGGGTCATCTGCAAAGTACGTGGAGGGGCCCCTTTCCCCCTTGGCCCAGTCTGGAGCTCTCATGCGAGGGTCGTGCACAGTGCCGGATGTGCTGATGGAGCCTGACCACCCCCCACACCACATGGGCTACAGGGGCCTTTGTTTCGCCAGTGGCGATCTTCAGAGGGGGGGCTTATAGTGAAGTTGCAGAAGGTGTACTTTAGCAATTGACATCTCTTGTGCTTCATTTTCTCAGTACTGAACTGCGTGTCATGCTGAGCTGAAGTTTGTGTTTTGTTCTGATTCCGAAGCTGCATTTCCCTTTGCTGCCCCTGCTTACCTTCTATCTGCGCAAAGTGCAAGCAATATATTTTAACATTTTTTTTTTTCACCAAGTGCAATAGTGAAAAACATCCACACAATGAATAAAAAAATTAAAGGAGACCTTTGATTCGTTACAGAGTTCATACTTTCAAAACAAGCCCATAGCCTCTAAAAAAACCACACCTTTTGGAGGATAACATTTTAACTTTCTATCCAAAAATCAACAAAAAATCTTCTTTGGAGACAAAAAATAAAGGGGCATATCTAAGAGCCCCTAGTGCCATATTTACCAGGTGGCATTAAGCCACTTTTTGTGGCTTAACGCCACCTTGTAAATACAGCCCGTTTACACGCAGAACTTTGCGTGGAAGGGGCGTGCAATGGGTGTTGCTGTGGGCGTGCTCAGATTTACGAGTTTTCATAAACCTGAGGCAGTGACAACATCTAACGCCACCCTAAGGGTGGCGTTAGAGTGGCACAACAAGGAGAAATGCTTTAATTTCTCCTTGTTTTTTTGCTCTTTCTATGTGTGCTGCAGAATGCAAAACACATAGAAAGAGCAAATTGCCTTTTAAGATTGTTTTTGTGCAGTAAGGTGTTCCTTCCTGCACAAACCAATTTCCCCCTCAACGCAGCCACTCCGGTGCAAGGCTGGCTGTGTTAGCGCACGGCAGCAAATTTAGCGCCGGCGCAGGGGGAAGCACATTGGTGCACCGTATTCTAGTAAATACGGCGCATCCTTCTGTTTTGAAAATGACGGTGCACAATGCTGCCCAATTTGACGCAGAGCTGTGCACCGTCATTTTCCATTAAATCTGGCCCAAAATGTCTGGACAACAAACAGGACAGAGCCAGGAAGCAGCAGAGACCATCCAAGCCCAATCATCTGCTGTAGAAAACAACACGATAATGTATGGGAAGTGCCAACAACTTCCAGGGTAGGAGGGGCAGATTCTTCTGCAGGTGACAAAGAAGTGTGAACATTTTTCAGATGAGAGGAAGGTAAATGCAAGTAGTGTGATGTGCAATTTGTGAGACCATGGGGCATATATACAAGGCCCTATTGCGTCCTTGTGCAGCCCTAGCATCATTTTCTTTTAACGCTAAGGCGGAGTTAAGGAGGCCTTTTCTCAGAGCCAGATTCACAAAGTGGCACAATGCAAGCACTGCACCTCTTTGTAACCCCTGGCACCACATTCTGCCTGCGCCAGGCATAATGTATGCAAGAGGGGTGTTCCCCTGTTTGGAGGCCCAAATAAATGGTCCAATAAAATTTGTGAGATTTCACTGCACCATTTTTACCGTTATTTTTAACGCCTGCCCACGCAGGCTTTAAAGTGAGACTCCCATTGTTTCCAATGGGCCTTCCCACGCATTGCTGGACTAGCGCCATCATTTTTGCCACAAGTCATGATCACAAATGAGTACTACTGAGAGGAAGTGGCGAATCAGCGGCGAATCACCAACAGTTTGCAGGGGAAGAGGAAACAGTTCAAGTGGAAAATCTCAAAGCGGTCAAGGAAGAAGCCCCGAGGTTGCAGATGTTTTCAATGTACTGGGATTAATGAAAAAAAAGTGATTTATTTAGGAGAAATGAACAAATTGAACTTCTCTTGTGTTATGAACTAGTACTCAAAGAAATACCACAAAGCCTTTTTTACAAGTTTGAAGAAGTAAAACGCACAGAAAAAAATAAAAAAAACAGTAAAAAACTATATCCTGGTTTTAAAAAGTATAGGTGGGCGAGCTAACAAAGGCCAGACAGAGCCGAGCCTAAGGTCTTGCCCAGCTCAGAGAGCCTGTGCATGGCCCAAGCCCTGAAAATGTTTACTATGTAAATCATACAACAAGCTTCATGCAAAATTTGATAAAGCCTCTTCAACATTCAAAACAGTGCATTTCTTTAACATGTGGAAGTGTTCACATGAATATGTCACATTATAGCACTGCATTCAGAAGCACTAAACTAATGGGCAAAACAGTTGTCATGTAAGCCCTGCACATGGCCCACACTCTTATAGAGCATCATTATAGTCTATTAAATCAAACATGTTGGAATAATACCCCAATGCTTTTGAAAGCATTTGTTGTATGATTCCATGCACTCTGGGGGCTCCTTAGAGGACACCCAGTATTGCCCTCACAGCCTTCCGAGGTTTTCCAGGCAGCCCCAGCTGCTGTCACCTCACAGACAGGTCTCTGCCCTCCTGTTGCTCAAGGAGCTCGAGCCCAGGAAGGCAGAACAAAGCATTCCCTTTGGGAGAGGGGTTACACCCTCTCCCTTTGGAAATAGGTGTTACAGGCTTGGGAGGGGTAGCCTCCCAGAGCCTCTGGAAATGTTTTGAAGGGCACAGATGGTGCCCTCCTTGCATAAGCCAGTCTACACCAGTTCAGGCACCCCCAGTCCCTGCTCTGGTGCAAAACTTGACAAAGGAAAGATGAGTGACCACTCCCCTGTCCATCACCACCCAGGTGTGGTGCCCAGAACTCCTCCAGTGTGTCCCTGGCATTAGCCATTATGTTTCCCAAGGTGTGGGGACACTCTGGAGATCTCTGAGTGGCCAGTGCCAGCAAGTGACGTCAGAGACCCCTCCTGATAGGTGCATACCTGGTTAGGTAGCCAATCCCCCTCTCAGTGCTATTTAGGGTCTCTCCTGTGGGTTCCTCTTCAGATTCTGCTTGCAAGTTTCCATCAGGAATCCTCTGAAACCACTGCTTCACCCTCTGACCTCGGATCAACCGCAGACTGCTCCAGGAACCGCTGTAACTGCAACAAAGTATCCAGAAGGGCTACTTCGACTCTGCCACTTCAGCTCCAGCCAGCAACTGCCACTGTTTCCACAGTGTGCACGCTCTGGGGACTCCCTGTCTTCAACCTGCACCAGAAGGACCAAAGAAATCCCCAGTGGAGTGACGGAGTCACTTCCCTGCTCCAGCAGGCACCTTCTAAGATGATGACCGGCTCGCTTAGACTCCTCTCCTGGCAACAAGCGTGCTCCTTGGAACACAGGTAGTGGACCCCTTAGACACAGAGGGGGTCATTCTGACCCCGGCGGGCGGCGGGAGCCGCCTGCCTGGAGGGAACCGCCAGAATACCGCTGCGCGGTCAAAATACCGCTGCGCGGCCAAAAGACCGCCGCAGGTTTTCTGGGTTTCCCACTGAGCTGGCGGGCGACCGCCAAAAGGCAGCCCGCCAGCCCAGTGGGAAACACCCCTCCATGAGGATGCCGGCTCCGCATGGAGCCGGCGGAGTGGAGGATGTGCGACGGGTGCAGTGGCACCCGTCGCGTATTTCAGTGTCTGCAAAGCAGACACTGAAATACAAAGTGGGGCCCTCTTACGGTGGCCCCTGCAGTGCCCATGCCATTGGCATGGGCACTGCAGGGGCCCCCAGGGGCCCCACGACACCCCTCACCGCCATCCTGTTCCTGGCGGTCGGAGCCGCCAGGAGCAGGATGGCGGTGAGGGGGTCGGATTCCCAGGGCAGCGGAAAACAGGCGGGAGACCGCCGGTTTTCCTGTTCTGACCGCGGCCAAACCGCCGCGGTCAGAATGCCCTGCGGGGCACCGCCAGCCTGTTGGCGGTGCTCCCGCATCCCCGGCCCCGGCGGTACTTGACCGCCGGGGTCGGAATGACCCCCTGCCTGTCCTAAGGTCCAGCTGTCCCAATTTGAAGAGGGTAAGAGCTTTCCTTCCCCGTTTGAGACAGTACCCCTGTGCACTGCATCATCTTCACCTCCTGAGGCCTCTGTGCACTATTTGCAAGAATCCTTTGTGCACAGCCTGGCTCAGGTCCCCAGCACTCTATCCTGCGACGCTCAACTCACTGAGTAGGTCTCCGGTGGTGTGGGACCTTCTTTTGTAGTGCTGCCTCAACCGCAATTTGCACCTTATTTGTAAAGGTGTCCTGAGACCTCAGTGGGTGCTGCCTGGTCATCTGTGGGTTCCTTCCAGTGTTGGGAGCCTCCTCCTTCTGAGTTGAGGTCCCCAGGTCCCTACTGGGTCCAGGCAGCACCATTTTGACACATCAGCTACATTGCTTGAACCAAGGCTTTTGGACGAATCCAGCACTGCAACTCGCCTCCATCCAACATCTCCACATGGGACATCCTTTGCATCATGCAGGAACCTGCAACCATCTTCTTTGGTGCTCTTCTGCAGACTTCTTCCAACCGGAGAATCCTCTTTTGACCATCTTCTAGGTTGGCAGGGGCTCCTGTCCTTCCTGGAATCTTCTGCGACTTTTGGACTTGGTCTCCTCTCTTTACAGGTCTTCAGGTACAGGAATCCACCATTTGTTGCTTGTAGTCTTGCTTGGTTCTTGCAATAACTCTGATCACGACTTGTAGTGTGTCCTGAGGAAACTTGCAGTACTTTACTCCTACTTTCCTGGGCTACGCGGTGGGGTATTTTACTCACCTTTGTGGTTTTCTTACACTCCCAGCGACCCTCTACACACTACAATTGTCTAGGGGGGAATTTGTGATTCACATTCCACTTTCTTAGTATATGGCTTGTGTTGCCCCTAGACCTATTTCTTCCTATTGCATTCTATGGTATTTTCTATTTGCACTATCCTATGGCTATTTACTTACCTTATTTAGGTGTCTAGTGTATATATTGTGTATAATACTTACCTCCAGAAGGAGTATTGCCTCTAAGATATTTTTGGCCTGGTGTCACTAAAATTACCTTTATTTTTGGTAACACTGAGTATTGTCTTTTATTGTGTATAAGTACTGTGTAACAATAGTGGTATTGCAGAAGCTTTGCATGTCTCCTAGTTCAGCCTAAGCTGCTCTGCTACAGCTACCTCTATCAGCCTAAGCTGCTAGAACACTACTACATTTCACTAATAAGGGATAACTGGACCTGGTATAAGGTGTAAGTACCCAAGGTACCCACTACAAATCAGGCCAGCCTCCTATAACCTACGCTCCTCTTCTCTTGCCCTTGCGCACACCTCCTACATTCATCGCAGCTTTAGCAGGGGATGATACTTCTTCTACATTGCTGCCAGGACCTGGAACGGCCTACCCCCTCATCTCCGAACAGCACTCTCCCTGGTAGACACAGGAAAAAAACTCAAGACGTGACTGTTTGATGGAGACTTGGCACCCTGAGCGCCCAGATGTCCCTAGGGGTGACAGTGCTGTGCTTTACAAATGCTGATTGATTGATTGATTGATCGCAAGCCCTCATGGATGGGATCCTCAATGATAATGCAGGACTTCACATTTCAACCTCGCCGCACCACGTAACTGACGCATCACCATGGCTTCATGACACTTCTTCAATGCAGATCCTCGCAACACCCGCAAATCAGAATTTAAGGTAGCATGTTCATTGGGCCTAAATGGTTCCCTGTCCCCATCCCATGCTAAATCACTCTATTGCAGTTGGCCTGAACTTCTGACTTTTTCCTGGTCTGGCAGAACCAGATATCCCCAGTTGACACATTGTATTTTTAGCCCTATTTTTACTGAAATATTTAAAATTTTATTTTTAGCCCTATTTTTACTGAAATATTTAAAACTGTATATCTCTGGTTCTACTAACTGGATTTTTGTTGTTTTAGTCTTGTTTTATTAATTGAAATCTACTCTATTTATCTGAAATGTAAGATCCTTTGTGGTGTTTTCACTGTGTCACTGTTTTGCACAAATACTTTAGACTTTGCCTCTCAGTCAAACCTGACTGCTCCATGGTTGAACACAGGTTAGTTTAGGGTTTGCTCGTGATTTTGCCCTGACAAGGACTTTGGTTTGTGCTTGAGTTGGATTTCAACCCCCCCGGACCCCCTTCGCCAGTAACTCCGTTTCTTAAATGACCCTTAGCACATGCAGCTCTAATTCAGAAAAGCTGATGCCTGCCTATCACTGACACGATCTGAAAAGCCCTCTTTACTAGCAGTTTTCGTTTGCATGATATGTACGTTTGCAAAATGTGGATTTTGATTTCTTGATTGTATTTTATACAATTGTGAATAGAAGCTCCAGACCCACTTGAGATTCTTAGGCTGTGAGTGCAGCACACTGAATGATTTTACAAAGATGCACTTTAAAGGTAGTTTCACCTGTCCAGTAGTGTTTCATCTTATTTCTGAATCCAAAAGAAATTGCCCTCCTTGTTAACTCCATAATAATTGTAAATAGACTGAACTCTACAGATACATTGTGGCAGACTAGACACAAATCATTCATTAATTCAGCTTTGGCGAAACTGTTGAGTGTGGAAAACAGTTATATTAATCACATCTAGGTTCATTCATTCACAAACTCCTCTCCTCCGCCTTTCAACCCTGAAAAAGATCAGAACTTTCGACAGCCAATGCTGTAGAGCTATCCGTCCACAAGGGGCATGTCCCTGCGACTCATGTTGGGCAGAAGATAACCCCAATACCTTGGGGACTCTCATCTATTTATGGGGGTCCCATTCAACCCAAGGCTGAAGAACATCTATCAGATATGGGAGATTCAAGGGCTTCTCTTCACATTCTGCGGGGTGGGACTTCATTTTGCCTTATGCCACTCTGCGTCCAATCTAGTGAGACACCTAGGATCTGCAAATCTCGATGGGGTGGCCATTCAACGTCCTATCTGGCTCTCGAGCTCTGGAACTCCCTACCTTCAGAATTACACCAATTGGAGCATGAACTCTCTTTCTGTAAGTAAAGTCCTGAAAAATTGGCTGTTTAGGAACTAATCCTCCTCTCAGCTGTCATCTGCTGACCTGCAATGTCTGTTTTAGTGATGAGAGGCCTTCGAGTAGCCAAGCACTTTATGTGAACTCCAGACTAGATTAGACTAGGTACCAGTTGTAATGTATTTTAGAGAAAACAGTTGGTTAATGCACCTGTTGTAGAGATTTATGGGTACCTGCAAGGTACTGATCTACATCCAAGCCATGACCACTCATCCTTTCTTCTTTGTAAAGACAATACACTTTGCACTAGAACTGGGCAATTTTGACAGCTGTCCAGAGTATCACTAGACAAAACAGTTTTCAGCAAAGATTCAAAGCTGTGACTGTAAATTTCCAGATTGTGTGTGTTTTATCTGCTGTTACTTCTCTCCTTACTTCATGTAAAGCTGTACTTGTGTTTGACTGTTGAAATGAAAGATGTACCTTCCTTGCATCTTGCACTAGTTATCGCTATCACCACTCACCTCCCCCATGAATACTGACACCTTGCTTTACATGAATGTTTGTGCATTGGGCAATTGGGGGTCAGTGCAGTGAAGTTTGGGGCAAAAAGAGACAAGGATATGGGAAATTGATTTTGGTGGGTACGCTTGAAGCCACACAGCCTATTAGCCCAGTTGGGGCAAGCTTAGAGCTTTGCAACCCATGGCCATCATTAAACACAATTTAAAAAATAGATGAGATTGAAAACCAGCAGACTGATGCACCCACAACTTTGCCTTTGTGTTTCTTTTGCACATGTGCCTCTCTCCCTGAAGTCCTCCAAGCACTTGGTAGTGACTAACATTATCATTTGCATACTCCGTGGCCACCAGCGCAGATAATTGGTTTGGACTAATAGTCTGCACATTTCATTGAAATAGAGCCTCTTTATCGCTATTAGCTGGGCAATTAGGGTGACATTAAGAAAGAGGGTGGCAATTTTAAGTGGAGCCATCGCTGACATGTGGTAACAATATCTAATTATGGGAATGTTTGACAATAGCAATTTAAATCTCAGAAATCCCAGAAATCACAAAGCTGGCTGTGTTTTCTTTTAATTCATGGAATAGTTGAACTGTGCCTGGTGGTAAGCAGTAGTCAGACAGGCCACTAAAAGTACAACTTCTTCCACAGAAGCTGCTAGATGCTGATGAGCTATTATCACTAGGCCACGTTTTAGGTCAAAGCCCATGAGACAGTTGGAGTTGCCTGGTTTGTAAAATACTTTTTGGGTCAGATCTAGAAATGCATTCTGCCTACTGTTTACCATTACTTTGTGGTTTGTAAGTCACATTTGCTTGCTTTCTATTTGCTGGCTTTACTTGTTTTATCATTAGTTAATCCATCCCGTCGAGCATAGCCTGTTGTAAGAAAGTCATCCTTTTTGCCCTAATCACTTTGTGACTGATATTGGTAGTTTCTGACTCGGACTGTGCCCTGGGCTTTGCTAACCAGACCCAGGGCCAGTGCTCTGTGTAAAAGGTGTATGCAAATTAGACATACTTATTATTGACATGACAACCTATGTGTAAGTCCCTAGTATATGAGAGGGCATGTAGGTTTAGAGGCCCAGCAGATTTAATGCACTTAAGTGTGCACTGCGGTGGTGCTTGCTGACAATTTAAAAGCCGTCATTGACTTGCAAGTTGCTTTTAAATTACTTTATATGCAAAGTCAGAATTAATGGTACTTCCAAAGTCTCCAACTACCTTGTTTTTACATATAAGTCACCCTTAAGGTTTCCCCTAAGGGCACCAGGGGTATGGTGCTTTGTAACTATAAGCATAGACTTGATAAAGCATGTTTTATATGCCCTGATGAGGGGAAAATGGCCAATTTTGTTTTACCCATTGTAGTAAAGTAGCTTCCTTAAGGTATCATTGGTAAACTTTTTAGAGTATAATGTTTGCTAGAAATGGGCTACAATTTCCATTCTTGGACTCAAATTTGAAAGAATACATCCATCAATTTGCCACTTTTATTATAACTATTGCAGAAAATAAGTTATAGAACTGTATTTTTTGTAAGCTAAACCTCAGCTCTCCAGCTGCTCTTCTCTGATTGGCCAGCCTCTGCCAGCCTGAGCCAAGGTGCCTTAATGAGGTGAGAAGTGGCCTGCATTGAGACAAAGGGACATTTGGTGGGTGGAGATCTGCAAGCTGCATAGCAGAAGGCAGGAAGGGGGCTGGGTAGCCAAACTGGTCTTTAAAGGGAAAATGACAGTAGGGACAGGACACGGAGTAACCCCCACTTCCTGCCACCACAGCCAGATGGGAGCCCCAGTAATGAGATTAGCAGATGGACTCGAGAGGACGTAATTAGGGAGATAAGCCAGACCAGTGGGATGGCTTAGCCAGATCCTGACCTCAAGGAGAGATTCTCTCGATTGTGGATTTTGGGAGAATAGTACTTCCTGGGATTGATTTTTGCCAGGCTTTGCAGGAAGTTGTCACTCCTAGGGTGGCACTCTGCACCCCATTGTTCATGGGTACCCCCTGCTTGCCAGCCCAGGAACACTGGATAACTATGAGAGAGGTGCTTAGCAACTCAAATCACTGCCTGAACTACAAGGAGAAGAACAACTGACCTGCTGGAACTCTGGTCGGCACCCAAAGGACTGAACTCTGTAGGACTGCACCTAATGCACATTGAGGAACGACAGATCTAAGGACTTTGCCTGGCTTCAAGAGAGGGAAGGAGTGGACTCCCTGACAACAACAGAGCTTCACCTGCACCATCCCCACCCAGGAAGACCCAGCTGACCCTCGTCAGCTAGACTTTTGAGGATTCGCCAGGTGTATTATTGGAAACGTAGTCCCAACATCTCAAGGACCATCTCAGAGCTTCTAGACCCTTGGGTTGGTATTGTGGGCCACTGGAGACCCAAAGGAGGACTTCTGGATGGAGATACAGATGTTTGGAGAAGATTAGAGAAACTTTCGAAAGAAAGCTCCATAATGTGATCACCCTGTTGATGGGACTCAAGCTGCCTACATCGAACTGTGACCTTGTCTGAAATCTAAGTTTGTCCCACTGAAGTTCTGGAGCATTTCCCCCTCGAAGAGACTTCCAGGAGTTGAAGAGGAGCTCATACTGAGGCAAGCCGATGACATCGCATTAAAAGCCCTGCCTGATGAGGAGCCTCGCCTAATGGCGAGAGAAAAACATCTAAATCCAAAGGTAAAACCTTGACTGACGCCTCTCGCTCAATGTATCCGAACAGGTCTCCATCGATGTCAGCCTCAAATAGTGACTTGGTCCCAGTCAAGCAACCAGATGTCCCAGGTTGGCTCTATTGTTTTTCTAACACTAGAAAGCACATATTTGTATTTTTCCTTTTAAAAATAATATCTTTTTCCTTACATTGGATTTTATTCATTTTGGTGTAATTTTAAAGATAAATTGGTGTTGCAATTTTATTGTGTATTCTGTCTTACTTATTTAATGTATTGGTGTTTTTAAATGCAATACACACCTGTTTCCTCAGTTAAGCCTTCCTGCTCATTGCCAGAGGTTGAGCAATGGATTAATTTAGTGAGACCTTGACGGTTGTGTTTGTGGTTTAATTACTAGTGGCAGGTCCAAACTTATAGGCCTTTGAATTTTGTTCTTCTCTTGTCACGTTTGCTGTGCATTCAAAAAAAGAGGTCAAATATCAGGCTTTGTCTTCCAAAAGAGCTTGGTGTTTACTTTTCTTTATCTGACTTCAAAGTGACAGGCTGTATTTGACAATCTCGGGGTACAAAGGGTTAGATATTTTCTCTTTGATTCTGTGGAGGGTTTTCTTGTCGCTTTCATTTGCTCTCCCTACCTTTATCATAGCTTCTGGGTTTTACTAATACCGAGGCACGTTTGTGTACTTTATGCTCTACAAATCTATTTTGCTTACTCAGCAAAGGCCTTTTCTAGAACATAATAGAATTGAAATATCTGTAAATGAAACGTGCAATTATGTCAGAATACACCAGAATAAGGAAAGCACAAATAAACACATTTTTTAAATAATTCTGAAGTGTGTTGGAAATAAATATTTAAATATAATCTAATAAATCAATACACTAGTTGATGCCATTTCCACACAATAATGTGCACTGTATAGTTTTATCTTTAAAACAGTATGTCTGTGCAAATGTAATGGCCATTTCAAGTAAACAAAAGGTGCTGTCTGTAATGACAGTGCATAATCACACAATCTACACTCCACTCTACACCACTCCACTCTCATTTTAGGACACTCTATATCACCCTTTGCCACTCTAGTACTCTCCACTCTACATCTCTCTACATCACTCTACTCCACTCTACTCCACTCCACTCAATATCATTCTACTCTATACCACTCAACTCTACTCCTCTCAAATCTATGACACTCTACAACACACTGGGCCACTCTACTCCACTCTATAAAACTTCACTCTACAACACCCTAATTCACTCTGTGCCACTTCACTTTTTGCCACTCTAGGCCACTCCTCTACAATATTTGTTACTCCACTCTACAACACTCCATTCTATTCCACTCCATTCCTTATCACTCTATGCTACTCCACTTTACGCCCCTCTACTTTACAACATTATGCCACTTCACTATATGCCTTTCTATAACCCTGCACTATATGACACTCCACTCTACAACACTTTATGTCACTCTATGACAATCTATGCCACTTCACTCTACTGCACTCAATGCCACTTTACTGCACTCCAAACCTCTCTACTCTACGTCACACCACTCCATGACACTCTACTCTACTGTACTCCACTCTATGCCACTCGACACTACATCACTCTACTCCACTCTATGCCACTCTAAAACACTTTACACCACTCTACACAACTCCATGCCACTTAACTCTTGTCCACTCTTCTCCATTCTGCCCCACCTCACTCAAGGACTCTAAACCACTCAGTGACACCCCACTCTACAACACTTCACTCTATGCCACTCTAAGTGACTGTACGCCACTCCACACAACTCTACTCCTCTGTATGCCAATTCACCCTACTCTACTCTTTGTCACTTTACTCCACCCAACACTATTCCACTCCACTCTATGACACTTTACTCTACTAGGTGCCCCTCACTCTATGTCCCTCACTCCATCCCGCCACTCTATATCCCTCCGCTTTACAACACTTTACTCTATGGCACTCCACTCTATGACACTCTACTCCACTCTATGCCACTCCACTCTACAGCACTCCTCTCCACTCTATGCCATTCTGTAACACTTTGCACTACTCTACACCACTCTATCAACTCTAGACCCCTCTACTCCATTCTGCACCACTCCACGCTATGACTCTGCTCCACTCTATGACACTCCACTCTACGACATTCCACACTATGACACTCTATGCCACTCCACACCATTCGACTCCTCTCTATGTCACTCCACTCTACTCCACTCTTTGACACTTTACTCCACTCTACACTATGCCACTCAACTCTACAATACTTTACTCCACCTTAAGCCCCTCCACTCTATGAACCCCCCACTCAACACCCCTCTGCTTTAAGTCCCTCTGCTCTATGGCTCTCTATTCTATGACACTCCACTCTATGACACTCCATGCCCCTCCACTCTATGACATTTTACTCCATTCCACAATATGCCCCTCAACTCTATGCCCCTCCACTCAAAGCCACTCTACAACACCCCATGCCATTCTACAACTCTCCATGACATTCTACACCATTCACTCAATGTCATTAAATTACACTGCATGCCACTCTACGCTGTGCACTTTATGCCACTCTATGCTACTCAACAATACTCCATGCCACTCTATGCCACTCTACGCCACTCTAGTCCACTGTATACTACTCTACGCAACTCTAATTACTCCACTTTATGCCACTCTACTTTAATCTACTTTATGCCACTCTCCTCCACTCTACTCTACATGACTTCACTTCATTCTACTCTACAACACTCCACTCTACAACACTCTACAACTCTCTATGACCTGTCACTCTATGACCCTCCACTCTACTCCATTCTACACTAATCCACTCTGTGCCACTCTATGACATGCTACAACAATCTATGCCACTCTACTCCGCTGTAGTCCAATACCATGCCTTCTGCTTTATGACACCTTACTCCTTACTCCACTCTAGGACCCTTTACTTCATTCTGTGCTATGACTCCACTTTATACTACCCACTCTATGCCAATCTTTGCCATTCCACCCTACAACACTCCCCTCTATGACACTCTACTCCACTCCACGCCACTCTGCTCTACAACACTCTACTTCACTTTACAATACTCTACATCTCTCAACTCTCTAATATTCCAATCTTTTCCTCTCCATACCACTCTATGACTCCCTACCCTACACTACTGCACTCCATGCCACTCTACTCCACGACACTCCATGACACTCTATGAATCTCCACTCTACAACACTCCACTTTACAACACTTGACTCTACGACATTCCACTCTACAACTTTCCACTCTATGGCACCTGACTCTATGACACTCCACTCTGTAACCTGCCACTCCACGACTCCCCACTCTATGACACTACTCTCCATGATGCTCCACTCCACAACACTCCACTCTACGGCACTCTACAGTACTTCACTCTACGGCACTCCACTCTACTTTACAACACTCAATTCCATGACACTCTAATCTACTCTACACCCCTCGACTGTACCCTCCATCACTCTATGACTCTCCACTCTGCAGCACTCTATTCCACTGTATGCCACTCCACTTCAAACACTCTACTCCACTCTACGCAACTCCCTGTACACCACTTCAAGCCATTTTACTCCATTGTACATGGCTCTGTTCTACCACATTCCACTCTACACCACTCCATGCCACCCCAGTCAATGACACCACTCCACTCTATGCCATTCCATGCCACCTTAATCTACAGCACTATGCCACTCCACTCAATGCCACTCTTCTCAACTCTATGCCCTTCCATTCAACAGCCCTCCACTATGCCCCACTTTGCACCACTGCACACCACTCCACTCTACACTACACCACTCCACTTCACTCCACTCTAGTCTACTCTACACCACTCCAGTCCACTCTTAACCACTATATAGAACCCTACTCCACAACACTCCATTCTACTCCATGACACTCAAATCTACTTCCTAAAACTCCACTGTACTCCACACCACGACACTCTACAACACTGAATGACACTCCTCTCCACTCAACACCAATCCACAACCCTATACTCTACGACAGTCTTCTCCCCTCTAGAACTCCACTCAAGCCATGCCCTAGAACACCACTCTAGCCACACTGAACAGCAGTCACACTAGTGTACAATACGGCTAAAACCTATTGGCTTTGCCAATGCTTGCTATGTCATATTGTCAGACCAAAGCACTGCATATGCTAGTCGTGGTGCCTATGAGGATGGGTACTTTGCTTGAACAGGGCACAAGAAGGTAGTGAATGATGCAAAGATTTTCAGCAGTCCAGGCAAATTAGAAGTCTGTCAACTGTGCACTCCCCATAGATTGAGATGTGTTTGCAGTGATGTATGGCACCAGCAGCCACAGCTCAGGATATTATAAAAACAGTTTGAAGAATGAAAACACAGGCAGAAACATAAAAGGCAGGGAAAGAGACAGACCGCACAGAGGCATGGAACTGATAACTGGTGTGCATTTGTGCTTATTGGTGATTTCATGAGTTAGCACACTGAATGCCAAATCTGATGGCTATGCCAATGCTTGTTTTTGATGCGTTTGAACACTCTAGAAGGAGTTTAAAGGTCAGGAAGAGAATGAAGAAGAGGACCAACCAACCCAATTGGAGAGCATTAAAGATGTGTATGTAGTGTTTCATTATGGAAATCTAGTCCAGGCTGGCGCCGCTAGTGTGTGAATGAAAGAATTAGGGGCAGATTTGAGTCCCTAGAGCCTCCTTGAGCCACATTAGCGTATTTTTTCTTTATGCGAATGTAGCCCAACGAGGCCAAAATTGCAGCACCAAATTTACAAAGTGGAACAATGCATGCATTGCTCCACTTTGTAACCCTTTGAGGTACATTATGCCTGCTCCAGGCATAATGTATGCAAAGGTGGCCTTCCCCCACTAGGGGGCCGGATAAATGGTGCAAATAAATGTAAAAGATTTATTCATTTATTTTGGCACTTTTAACGCCTGCTCAGAGTAGGTGTTAAAAAGAGGCACACCATTGTTTGCAACATGCCTCTATGGGCCTTGCAGAGTTCGCACCAAAACTTTTAACGCTAATCCTGCAAAGCTCTGAACTAGCATCAGCATTTTTTACGCTAGTTCCCCTATCAACCGCCAGATACATTGCACACATGGTGGCGTTAGGGTGGTGCTAAGGGGCGCAAAAAAAGTGGTGCTGCATTTTTCTTAAATCACGGCCTTAATGTTGTAGTCAGTTGTCTGAGTGAGAGAATTTGAAGACAGAGGTATAAGCATCTTCGTCCTCTTCTCAGTCGAGGTCCTTATCACCCATGAAAATTTGATCACAAGAGGGACTGGAAGAACCAATGATGCTCTTTTGGCTGCAGAAGGTGGTTTCAGACACCAACCCCTCTGAGGGTTAGATGTCTTGTTTGCAATCCGCAGTGAGGCCGTGGATTGAGGAGGGATTTATTGAGTTACTCACTTCACACCTAAGGGACCCCTTGTTGTTAAAGCCAACCCCCAACACCTTGGAGAATGTTGTATCATAAAACTGTAAAACTGTGAAAAAAACATATGACGTGTCATATGATGTGGTGGCAGCATGTGCATCAGGGCATTGTGCGCCACTCTACCCAATTGTCTACTTCTTTTATCCTAAAATGTATTTTATACACAAAGGTTTATTGTGAAATATGATCACTGTTTGGGCTGCCAGGTTGTCTGTACAAGTCAAGTTCCAGAACCAAGGTAGTTACATAGGTTTCCAGGGCATGTGGTGTCACAAAGTAGGGCTTTACTTTCTACAGCCCTCAAGGGCCGTGGTACAGTTTATTGATACCTAGTGTAGGCCAATGATGTTGATAGAACCCAACCTTGGGTGTTTTAGGCTGCATCTCTGTCAGGCCAGACATCAGTCACCAGCAGTGATAATGTCCTTTCTCACAGGATGGGAGTGAATGAGCCAGTCTTTCTGGACCCAACCGCATTGTGTGAAAATCTGGAACTAATGGGATCGAACGCAATGTGCACCACTTTCTATAATGGAAAAGATGCACTGAAATCTCACCAATGCACCAAAGAACCACATGAGGTTTCATCACTGCTACCAGAGAAAGATGTGGCGTAGCGGCCTGAGCTGCTGACTTCAGAGCTGGGGGAACCAGGCTCGAGTCCAGGCCACCCTGTGATTGTGGCCAAATTACTTCATCTCCTGTGCCTACAATTCAGCGCCTTGAGACCCTCACAGGTGAGTTGCGGATCTTTCCATAACCTGGACTTGTTTATCTGGACATGCCTGACTTGATGTTTGGTTCTGACCCACTGCCCCCTGTCCTCACCAACACAGTGCAACGCTGATTATCAGAGGTGAGGTGTTTTAGAGGCCGCAATATCAGATGAGCACTGCCCTCCTAAAGTTTGTCTCTCTTGTCCAGTTGTAGCACAGGGGAGTAGGGGTGAAATAAAAAATAAATTATTATTTTTTTAGAACACCTCCATCGCCACTGCACTGCACCATCCGCTCCTCTGCTGGCTGCAGGCACAGGCTCCCAGCCTGCCCTTGAGCCAATCAGGATGCTGCTCAGAGCAGCATCAGGATTGGCTGGGAGCGCCCACCCAGGGCGCTCCCAGGCAGACTGAGAGCCTGTGCATTGATCTCTCCAGCCCGGCAACAGTGTTGCTGGGCTGGAGAGAGCCTACTGCGTATGTGTGTTTGGCCGGCCTGAGACGGCTGGCCAAACATACATGTGCACTCCCCCTCAGTTCTCGTCGTAGCCTGTGGCCCCCCCTTTTTACCAAAAAACAATAATAAACACAGTTTATAATCGTTTTTTTGTAAAAGGTTTGCAGCTGCCACTGCTGGCAGACAGGCAACAAATGGAGGAACCTCTCCTGCTCTCACCTTATTTTTTTTACCTCTGCCTTTAATCTTTGTTCGTTCACCTCTTTTTTCTCCATTCTGGTCTTCCTGTTTGGCTTTCCTTGTCGCCCTGTAGTGTTGCCACCCTTCTTTTCTTCTTCGCTACCTCTCTCATCCCTCTTTTCTGTCATGCCTTTCTTTATCACAGTCACACCCCAGTCCCTTCTTCTCCTTTATCCTTCCTGACTGACTCCCTTTCACAAGTGCTTTGGCAGTGAAATTATAAGTTAAAATGCCTGCTGGCTTCTATATCTCTCTCACTTGTAGAGACAGTAAGCAGGTCAATATGTTTAAGATAACAGAAAGTCAGAGGTGTGGACCTCTGGCCTGCAGGTTTCACAAAGATTTCAGCAAGTGCTTAACCCGCTAAGCTACCCTACCCAGTTGAGAAAGCTTCAGAAACCAAACAATGTTTTGAGCAAAGGGACCTAAACTTCCAGACAGGCACTGCTGCAACTTATGTAATGACCTACTTCTAGTTGTAATCTTATTTTTATTTAGTAGTAAATACTGCACTACTCTCCATTCTGCTCCAAGTGCTGCAAATGACAGATATTACTGTTATTAATTAAATTATGATCCTCAATTTACCCACCTCTGAAGGATGGAAGGCTCAGTCTGGCTTACCGGAATTCAAACTCTGACATTTCTGGATATCCCATTTTGCCAGCTGCAATGGTTCAGCTCACTTAACCAGTTCTCCTGGAACATTTTATTTTATTAATTTCAATAAATGATTTTAATATGACTTTTGTGTCCAGCCAAATGTGTCGCCAAAAAGCAGTGCAAAATACTAACGCTGTGGGATAGCGTAACTGGATGGACGGAATGCGGAACCAATCAAACATTCACCCCCAGTCACAGATCTGGGTTTAATCCATCCATTATTTTGCTCACCATGCCACCCCAGTTTGAACCCAGCCATATGCAAATCAGTCTTGACCCTGTTCCACATGCAGTGCCAGAGCAGCGGGTACATTGCAGGATGTATCTGCACTAATAGTGAAGCCGTGAGGTTGTAATTGATGTATGGTTTATAAATGCAGTTAACTCTGTTGAGATCACACCTGTGTATGGTAACTACCACAGCATGACCCCATTCTCTGCCTACTGCAACCATAATGCTCTGTTACTGCTGTTGTTACAAACATCTTCTTCTGTTGGCTTTTCTGCAAACCACTATCATAGCTCTGTTACGTGGTATTCCTATGGCCAGTGGCGGACTGTAACTTTAAGAGGGAGTGGTACGGGGAGGGATATCTTACACACGCTCACATAGACCTCACTCACACCCATTCATTCCCACATGCACTCACACACCATTTCACAGCAGCCACTAACAATTACACATACAATCATACATGCACGTTTGCACCAAACATTAACTTACCTCAGCAGCTCCGACAGGGAAGCGTCGGAGGTCTCAGGAGGGAGACGTCAGCCACTGAGGGAAGGCAGCAGTCCTAACTTGCCACAGAATGGGAAGGGGTCAGTGAGTCTGCTGACCCCACCCTACTCTGTGAGGAGGTGTTACTGATTGACACGCGGCCCATGGTGCTTCAGGGCTTAAAACTGAACCGTCCAGGTCTGAAGCAATCGCTGATGTTCCCCCTCATCATGGGGGAGGGCCTTGAGACACCTTTGCTAGGCTGAAGAGGTCACGCCCACAGGAGGTGGACTTCTTCAGCCCAACAAAGTTCACCTCAGGCAGCCAGGAGTTAGTGCATTTAGTGCATGTCCAACTCCAGGCTGCCTGACCTGAACCAGAAAAGTATCTGTCAGGCTGACTTTTGCTCAGCCTGACAGACACTCTTAACTTCAGGAGAAGGCAGGGAGGCTTGGCCCCTTAGACCGTATGGACGGGCTGCTGCTGCCTAAGGCCATTCTTGAACAAATACACAGAATGCATGAGAATGACCTCTTTACTGCCTTCCCACCCCCTGAGTGTATCTAACCTTAAAGTTCACCCTGGTGCACAGAGGTGATTGAGTTCAAAGTATTGGCCCTGACCCAGACTCAATTTGTACCACACCACAGGCACAATCAGCACATGTGGGAGGGTCCTCTTTCAGTAAAAAAAACCCTGTGTTACAGAAATCTCAGACACTCTTGCACCATGAGTGTCTCCATTGGAGCCTGACCGCCTCAGAGAGACAGCGGAACAGTGTCACATCTTAGCAGATATGGTTCTGTGTTGCCCTCTTCCTTTCAAGCATTGCACTGCATCAATTTTACTTGCTAGCCTGCACTTCTATGAAATCCTAGGTCCCTGTTTGCTTGTTCAATGAGTAATTCTTTGGAGTATTTCATGGTCAGCTCTTCAGAAGTCCTGTAAAAACTATACATTCTCTAGGGAGTGAACATTTGTGTTGATACTGCTGGACTGGACAGGGAGGTTGATTGACAATCAAGGGAGAACAAATCACATTATATTGACAATTAGGGTACACAAACACTTGTACATGCATAATCACATTTATGTGCAAAATCACTATGTTAGCAAAGTAATGAGAATTGTGGTGTGATGTTCAGACGCAAAATCACATTTACGTAGCGTTAGACCTGTCAGCCTTAGTGTGGCCTTCATTCAGACTTTTTGCCTTCTCCCATTCTAGTTTGCTTAATTTGTTTTTGTTGGCCTTAGGACCCTGAGCACTTTAGCACTGCTAACTAGTGCTAAAGTGCTTGTGCTCAATTTCTAAAACATGGTAAAATTGGCTTACACCTGATTGGCATTTTTATTTTTCTTATAAGTCCCCACTAAGTGGCGTACCACTTAAATGCTAATAGTGAGACTGAAGCACTTATTGCTCCACCCATTTATGTAGCCTCTAAAATATGTCCCAGGCCTGCCTTTACTGTGTGTATGCAGTTTTAAACTACCAAATCAACTTGGCAAAATAACCCCTTCGCCAATCCTACAATTTCCTTTTTAATAAAAATAAGTCACCCTTAGGGTAAGCCCTAACCAGCCCTTAGAGGAAGGTGCAGTCTATTTAAAAAGTTGGACATGCACTTTTAAGGTTTCCATGTCCCAGTGGTGAAAATCTCCCAAATTTGTTATTAACTGGGGGTGTGCGGAACTTACTGAGTTTTACTCTGTGAAATTCCACTGAGTTACATAAAAACTCCACAGAATTCAGCGGAGTTCTTCTCACCCTTAGCCATATCATAATGGTCTAAGCGCTCCATGGACTCTTTTTTCTTCATAATTACTTTTAAGGTCTCTAAGAAGCCTAGGCTGAAAATGGTACATAATGTTCATCTGCAGAAACCAGCACGCGCGTCACAATATGGTAAAAATATACACAGCACCCAGCCTTCCTGATGCTCAACTCAAGCAATTTACAAACTACCTCTAAAACCACAGAGACAAAGCAAACAAAAACAAATATATAATAACCCTGAAAAGCAAATTTTAATTTTAAAACAGGATATTATTTTGATACATCTCCTTCAGCAACACTGATATTTTTGCAAGGGGGGCTCGGAGTAGACAGAGGGGAGAGTATAGATCCATTATCCATATTAATTAAGGATTTTTTTATTTTGTCTTGACAAGTGTGTCAAGCTTATTATAAAGATCAAACTCATTACCAAATTGAAATGCAGACATTCAGTATATTGGTTCATGCACAGGTTTTGCACAGCGCCATGTAGGGAATAGTTGATGCAAAGCGCCAAGGGGCCACACCTATAGCAATACAGAGCTATCCTACTATGGGTAACATAGCATATCATTCAGGCAAAAACTCAAGTGCAAGCCACACAGGTGCAGCTAAAAGAAATCCCAACCAATCTTGGAGGGCTCTTCTGTGAGGGTGTGCAACAGCACCTAATTACCACAGGCTATTAATTCTCATCTATTTTAAAGTGTCTTTACTGTTGTGCACAGATTTGCTTGAACAGGGTGGCACACATGCCCACTCCCTCACTAAGACCCATATTTTTGCTTTTTCACGCAAAACTGCGCTGACACAGTTTTTGCATGAAAAAGTTTAGCGCTGGCGAACGCCATTCCAAGACACCGGCCAGGCATCTTACTTATGGAATGGCACAATCTGGTACAAAGTGTGGGCTAACGTCATGGAAAATGACATTAGCCAGGTGGGGGTATGGGAGAAGGAGGTTTTGCATCAAAAGATGACGTTAGGCTGGTTGGAGAAAAAAAGATGACTCTAACCAGCCTAGCATAATTTCTTGACGCTAAACCTACCATACCACAAGACTCCTGTCTTGCAAAAGACAGGAGTCATCCCCACCACCCCGGGGGCCAGCTCAGGGGACAAGGTTCCCCTGGGCATGGCCATTGCACCCAGTGCCATGTATGGGGGCCCATTTTTCAAAAATACTTACCTCTACTTACCTATACTTACCTGGGATGGAGTCCCCCATCCCCTGGTGTCCCTCTGGTGTGGGTGGGGGTGTCCCTGGGACCTGGGGAGGGCACATGTGGACTTATTCCATGGTGTTCCACCATAGGAATAGGCCCACAGGTCCCCTAACACCTGCTGTGACCCAGGTGCTAAATAATGGTGCTAAGCAAGCTTAGCGTCATTATTTAGGACCACCTCCCTCCAGTGCACCATTTTTGCACGGGAGGATAAATAAGGCATGTTGGCCTTAGAGTCATATTTTGCCCGGGAACGCCTACCTTGCATCTCATTGAGGCAAGGTAGTTTTCTGCAGGCCAAAAATGACTTCAACTCCAATATTTTGGCGCTAGACATGTCTAGCACCAAAATATAGTTCTGGAGTTAAGTTTGCGCTGAATTTAGTGTAAAAACATTACGCTAATTCAGCACAGAGTAAAAATATGCCCCTAAGTTTCCCCACACATAGGGGTCTTCTCCCACGTGCTGCTACTTACCGACGCCGGCGCAGTTTAGAAACCCCAGCACCTGCATGGCCACGAGGTGCCCATGTTCAAGCCCCTGGCTTCTGGGCCCAGCTCCTCACGTTGAAGACTTCCAGCTTATTGGCTCCTCTCACACACACCCTTACACAGACAAAACTCTCAGTCACCCGGCAAATCAAAACATGCCCAGCTGTGGGAAAATGTAATGCAACCAAGGTGATTAATAAGGAAGCAACTGAGATGCACACAGAGAGCCTCTGACGGAGGACTCAGCTGAGTCACTAATTACGAGGTATTTAATCCTCCTCGCTGCACTGAGAGATCCTGTGCGGTGGGTGTCGTGTTTCCTCAAAACCACAGGCAAAACAAACACAAGTTAAACTTGAAATATGTGAATTATAATCTTTTTAAGTAGCAGCAGGCAGGACACCACAGCAAACGCGCTTGTCTGCGCCTTAATTATTTAATGTCTGTTACAGACACACCGGGCATCGGATAATGCTAAACCATGCCACTTTCTCCCCTTGATCTTATCTAGTCGTTTCTCCATGGCTTGTTTATCGATTTTCACTGTCTTATTTGGCAATTCTCAGCATGAGAGGGATGATCAAAAACCTTAACCACTGACAGAGTTTTACAGCCTCTCATCTGTGTGGGGCTAAACAACATGTGGGCGCCAGTAAACTTCGCTATGCGATGATGGGGCGAGTTTTTGCTGAACTCTGTCCCGTAAGAGGAGTTACGGAGTGGCAAAACTCTGCAAACTCCGCTGGGGGAGCAGAGTTTACTGCCCACCCCTATTTTTCACTACTGCAAGGCCTACCTTTTTCACAGATGACATTGGGTTACCTTATCGCATTTAATAAGTATACATTCTGTTTGGGAGCAGATAGAAATGCCATTTTTTGGTGTCTATGAAATTTTATTTTAAAATCCTCTTTGATAGTAAAGTCGGATTTTAAGTCACACTTCTGAAACTTCCACTTTTAGAAATGTAAAAGCAAAAAGAACAGATGGTGGATGGAATGCTAAACAATATAAACATTCACCCCCAGTCACAAAGATCTAAGTTTAATCCATTGATTTCCTGCCCATCACGCCACCCCAGTTTGGACCCAGTCATATGCAAATCAGTTTTTTCCCTGCTTCCCATAGGAACAGTCCAGCCCGAACTGACAGGCCAGGTCCTCCCTGGACCAGAAACAGGCATCTTGGGACTGGTTTCGGGGTATCACCCCTCATCAGCCAGGCTAGCTTCAATCCATTGGTGCAGTGAACAGGGGACCCACGTCTGGAGATACCCTTCACACTTAGGGGACCCACCACACCAGTTTGTTCCCTTCGGGAACCGGGTCAAGACTAATTTGCATATGGCTGGGTCCAATCTGGGGTGGTGTGGTGGGCAAAAGTACTATGGATTAAACCCAGATTTCAATTACTAGAGGTGAATGTTTGAACTGTTCAGCATTCTGTCCATCATCTGTTCTTTTTTACTTTTAGAAATTTGGAATTTACTGAGTCACATCACTAGGTACAGTTGGCAGATGCCCTTTGTGTATTTTACCCAGACAGCCACAAAACAGAGAGACTGGATGTTGGCAGAATGGGGCATCTGAGGCAGAATAGGGGGGAGAAGATGTGCACAGCCCTGCTTGTACTTCAAAGACAATTCCTCAGGGTCACACTAGTCTATAGTGCCTTCAGACACCCTGTAACCAGGGTAGGGTGGCAAGAAATTACAGAGTTTGCTTGTGGACCTGCAGAAGGACTTTCACAAGGCTGCCCTGCTGCCTGTGGCCTGAGGGTACTTTAAAGGAATGCCCTGCTCCACCAAGGACTGCCTTACTGCCTGAAACCTGCCCAGTGTCCTCAGAGGACTGCCCTGCTGTTTGGATCCTGCTTTTCTGCTTGAACCCAAGACTTCAAGAGTGGCTCCAAAGGCTTGTTGCCTGGCTTCCTGATCAGAACCGCATGGACAGAAATGGCTCCAATTATCTTGAAATCAACCCTAGACCAAGAGTGATTGAGTCCACCCCCTCCAAGTGGTTCCCCTTCACTCCCAGACCCTTGGAAGTGGTGCTAGATGTGCCCAGATAGCCCAAATCCACAAATTGAGACTTATAACATTTTCTATCAAAAAGGGTTCTGAGACGTGGTGTCTGACTTTGTGACAGCCCCCACTAAGTTCTTCTCTACGGCAGCAAAGCCTGTTCAGTGGCACCTCACAGAAGGGTTACACAACCTTGTGGTGCCCTCATCGGCCACAGCATGCTGCCTCATCCCACTGGAGAGTTTCAACCTCCAAAAAAAGGGATTAAGGGCCTGATTTAGACTTTGGTGGGGGGGTTACTCTGTCACAATATAAATCCCATTATATTCTATGGGATTTATATTTCAGCAGATGGGATATTTGTCACCATTGTGATGGAGTAACCCCTCGGCCAAACTCTAACTCATGCCGTAAGTCTGAACGTAGAAATCTTCACTGCAATATAGCCTAATGGCTCCCCAATGATGATGCCTCATCCTGGACACAACCCGCTGCTTTGCCCAGCTGCACTTTATCTACTTAGCCAATGTGTTCAAAACTTATTCTAATTCTAAAGGTAAGTAGAAACCAGGCCCAATCCTCTTTGTGTATCCAAATCGCGCTCCATCGCAGTCAGCCATAATTTTCGATTTTGCTCCGGTCTCATGTGGGTAGATGTTGGTGGTTGGCGTTTTGATGTTTTAGGAGCTACTTTACACTTTAAACTTTAAACTTTGGTTCTACTGATTGGGATTTTATCATTCTAGTGTCAAATAATGTGTTAAAATGTACTCTGTTTTTCTAAATTAGTGTGGGATGTTTCTTGTGTTGTGTTTTCACTTTATTACTGTTTAAATGATGCATAAATACTTTCACATTGCCTCTGAGTTGAGCCTGACTGCTTTTGTGGCAAGCCACCAGACGGTTAGGAACATTACTTTTTGTATTGTTCACCCTGACACGGATTCTGGCTGTTGCTTGACCCCTCAATGAACAACCTAATTTCTCACAGGTAGAAAATCACCCTTTCTGTAACATGTCCCGAAATGTGGAAACACTCTTAGAAGCACAAATCACATTTAGGAGGAAAACAAATCTGGGTGCAAAATTACTTTTGCTTCAACATTGAAAGGTGTGTTGATATATATTTAGGAGTACAAAAAACACATTTCAGTGCATAACCAGAGTTTCGTGCAAAATTTCCTGTGATGCAAAGTCTAACTTATAGGTGCAAGCTCACTCTTAAAAATAGAAAGTGTGGTAGTAAGGTGTCACATTAGGTGTAAAACCTCTGCATCAATATGACACCTAAACACATTAGGTTAACAGCATTCTGTGGTGAGAAATCATCCTTGGTACCACATCATCATGACTGTGGAAAAGATTCAGGGCCACATTTCACATTATGATAGGGGCATATCTCACGATCAAAAGTAACAAGATTTTTGCAGGAGACTTGTTTGAGAAGAAAATGTCTCCTGCAAGACATTTTCTGCTCATACCAAAAATAATGCAAAACATCACCCCTAGGAAGTCGGTATAGTAATTGAAAGTAATTCATTGCTTATTGGGATGTCTATAGTTGTGGATATGTTTTAGAACATTGCAGTGAGAGCCATTACCACACTAACCACACCTAGTAAACCTGGAGGCACAGATACTAATATTTCACACAGCACAGGGCAGCAGGCAAAGTTGTTGCACTGCATTGTTTGAAAGGAAGGGAGCAGAACTTCTCCATATTTCTAAGATATGGAGCATTCTGCTGTCTCCTTGCATAAGCACACTGTGTGCTGCCTAGCGACAATGCAGGCATCCTTGCACCGTAGGGCAAGAGTGTATGTGCTATTGCAAGAGTGTCTGTGTTATAAGCAGGATTATTTTTGTGCAGGAAGGAACAACCATTCTAGGTATTTTTCTCTGTCTAGGTGTGTTGCAGAATGCAGCACATTTGAAAAGAGGAAATACCAAAGATAATTAATGATATTTCTGCTAGTTATCCTCACTGGGGAAGGTGGAGCATTTTGCCACATTTTCAAATTTAATTGCTCTATTAAATCTGGGGATTCACCAGAACACGTGGGTGGATGCATGGGAATGTAGGGATACACCTCCTCCTCCATCCTTGCAGGTACTGAGAACCACCGTCTAACCAATTCATTGCAACAAACATGCCCTTCACACATCAAGCTAACAAGTAATACAT
Source organism: Pleurodeles waltl (assembly GCF_031143425.1). Taxonomy (NCBI): domain Eukaryota; kingdom Metazoa; phylum Chordata; class Amphibia; order Caudata; family Salamandridae; genus Pleurodeles; species Pleurodeles waltl. The sequence continues at coordinate 999,397,237 of NC_090450.1, read as the reverse complement.
TTTTAAAGAGAAAACAATGAATCTGCTTCTTGAAACAAAAGGAAGGTTAAGTACACTTACTGTAAGGAAATGGCTCTCTGTTGCAGTTACCCCCCACTTTTTGCCTGATACTGATGCTGACTTGACTGAGAAGTGTGCTGGGACCCTGCTAACCAGGCCCCAGCACCAGTGTTCTTTCACCTAAAATGTACCATTGATCCCACAATTGGCACACCCTGGCATCCAGATAAGTCCCTTGTAACTGGTACCTCTGGTACCAAGGGCCCTGATGCCAGGGAAGGTCTCTAAGGGCTGCAGCATGCATTATGCCACCCTAGAGACCCCTCACTCAGCACAGCCACACTGCTTACAAGCCTGTGTGTGCTAGTGAGAACAAAATGAGTAAGTCGACATGGCACTCCCCTCAGGGTGCCATGCCAGCCTCTCACTGCCTATGCAGTATAGATAAGACACCCCTCTAGCAGGCCTTACAGCCCTAAGGCAGGGTGCACTATACCATAGGTGAGGGTACCAGTGCATGAGCACTGTGCCCCTACAGTGTCTAAGCAAAACCTTAGACATTGTAAGTGCAGGGTAGCCATAAGAGTATATGGTCTGGGAGTCTGTTTTACACGAACTCCACAGCACCATAATGGCTACACTGAAAACTGGGAAGTTTGGTATCAAACTTCTCAGCACAATAAATGCACACTGATGCCAGTGTACATTTTATTGTAAAATACACCACAGAGGGCACCTTAGAGGTGCCCCCTGAAACTTAACCAACTATCTGTGTAGGCTGACTGGTTCCAGCAGCCTACCACACTAGAGACATGTTGCTGGCCCCATGGGGAGAGTGCCTTTGTCACTCTGAGGCCAGTAACTAAGCCTGCACTGGGTGGAGATGCTAACACCTCCCCCAGGCAGGAACTGTGACACCTGGCGGTGAGCCTCAAAGGCTCCCCCCTTTGTCACAGCCCAGCAGGGCACTCCAGCTTAGTGGAGTTGCCCGCCCCCTCCGGCCACGGCCCCCACTTTTGGCGGCAAGGCTGGAGGGAACAAAGAAAGCAACAAGGAGGAGTCACTGGCCAGTCAGGACAGCCCCTAAGGTGTCCTGAGCTGAGGTGACTCTAACTTTTAGAAATCCTCCATCTTGCAGATGGAGGATTCCCCCAATAGGGTTAGGATTGTGACCCCCTCCCCTTGGGAGGAGGCACAAAGAGGGTGTACCCACCCTCAGGGCTAGTAGCCATTGGCTACTAACCCCCCAGACCTAAACACGCCCTTAAATTTAGTATTTAAGGGCTACCCTGAACCCTAGAAAATTAGATTCCTGCAACTACAAGAAGAAGGACTGCCTAGCTGAAAACACCTGCAGAGGAAGACCAGAAGACGACAACTGCCTTGGCTCCAGAAACTCACCGGCCTGTCTCCTGCCTTCCAAAGATCCTGCTCCAGCGACGCCTTCCAAAGGGACCAGCGACCTCGACATCCTCTGAGGACTGCCCCTGCTTCGAAAAGACAAGAAACTCCCGAGGACAGCGGACCTGCTCCAAGAAAGGCTGCAACTTTGTTTCCAGCAGCTTTGAAAGAACCCTGCAAGCTCCCCGCAAGAAGCGTGAGACTTGCAACACTGCACCCGGCGACCCCGACTCGGCTGGTGGAGATCCAACACCTCAGGAGGGACCCCAGGACTACTCTGATACTGTGAGTACCAAAACCTGTCCCCCCTGAGCCCCCACAGCGCCGCCTGCAGAGGGAATCCCGAGGCTTCCCCTGACCGCGACTCTTTGAATCCAAAGTCCCGACGCCTGGGAGAGACCCTGCACCCGCAGCCCCCAGGACCTGAAGGACCGGACTTTCACTGGAGAAGTGACCCCCAGGAGTCCCTCTCCCTTACCCAAGTGGAGGTTTCCCCGAGGAATCCCCCCCTTGCCTGCCTGCAGCGCTGAAGAGATCCCGAGATCTCTCATAGACTAACATTGCGAACCCGACGCCTGTTCCTACACTGCCCCCGGCCGCCCCCACGCTGCTGAGGGTGAAATTTCTGTGTGGACTTGTGTCCCCCCCGGTGCCCTACAAAACCCCCCCTGGTCTGCCCTCCGAAGACGCGGGTACTTACCTGCAAGCAGACCGGAACCGGGGCACCCCCTTCTCTCCATTCTAGCCTATGTGTTTTGGGCACCACTTTGAACTCTGCACCTGACCGGCCCTGAGCTGCTGGTGTGGTGACTTTGGGGTTGCTCTGAACCCCCAACGGTGGGCTACCTTGGACCAAGAACTGAACCCTGTAAGTGTCTTACTTACCTGGTAAAACTAACAAAAACTTACCTCCCCTAGGAACTGTGAAAATTGCACTGTGTCCACTTTTAAAACAGTTATTTGTCAATAACTTGAAAAGTATACATGCAATTTTTATGATTTAAAGTTCCTAAAGTACTTACCTGCAATACCTTTCGAATGAGATTTTACATGTTAAATTTGAACCTGTGGTTCTTAAAATAAACTAAGAAAAGATATTTTTCTATAACAAAACCTAATGGCTGGATTTGTCTCTGAGTGTGTGTACCTCATTTATTGTCTATGTGTATGTACAACAAATGCTTAACACTACTCCTTGGATAAGCCTACTGCTCGACCACACTACCACAAAATAGAGCATTAGTATTATCTATTTTTACCACTATTTTACCTCTAAGGGGAACCCTTGGACTCTGTGCATGCTATTCCTTACTTTGAAATAGCACATACAGAGCCAACTTCCTACATTGGTGGATCAGCGGTGGGGTACAAGACTTTGCATTTGCTGGACTACTCAGCCAATACCTGATCACACGACAAATTCCAAAATTGTCATTAGAAATTGATTTTTGCAATTTGAAAAGTTTTTTAAATTCTTAAAAGACCTGCTAGGGCCTTGTGTTAGATCCTGTTTAGCATTTCTTTTAGAGTTTAAAAGTTTGTAAAAGTTTGAATTAAATTCTAGAACCAGTTGTAGATTCTTAAAAAGTATTCCAACTTTTAGAAGCAAAATGTCTAGCACAGATGTGACTGTGGTGGAACTCGACACCACACCTTACCTCCATCTTAAGATGAGGGAGCTAAGGTCACTCTGTAAAATAAAGAAAATAACAATGGGCCCCAAACCTACCAAAATACAGCTCCAGGAGCTTTTGGCAGAGTTTGAAAAGGCCAACCCCTCTGAGGGTGGCAACTCAGAGGAAGAGGATAGTGACTTGGAGGACAATTCCCCCCTACCAATCCTATCTAGGGAGAACAGGGTCCCTCAAACCCTGACTCCAAAAATAATAGTCAGAGATGCTGGTTCCCTCACAGGAGAGACCAACACCTCTGAAATCACTGAGGATAGCCCCAGTGAAGAGGACATCCAGTTAGCCAGGATGGCCAAAAGATTGGCTTTGGAAAAGCAGCTCCTAGCCATAGAAAGGGAAAGAAAAGAGATGGGCCTAGGTCCCATCGATGGTGGCAGCAACTTAAATAGGGTCAGAGATTCTCCTGACATCCTAAAAATCCCCAAAGGGATTGTAACAAAATATGAAGATGGTGATGACATCACCAAATGGTTCACAGCTTTTGAGAGGGCTTGTGTAACCAGAAAAGTAAACAGATCTCACTGGGGTGCTCTCCTTTGGGAAATGTTCACTGGAAAGTGTAGGGATAGACTCCTCACACTCTCTGGAAAAGATGCAGAATCTTATGACCTCATGAAGGGTACCCTTATTGAGGGCTTTGGATTCTCCACTGAGGAGTATAGAATTAGATTCAGGGGGGCTCAAAAATCCTCGAGCCAGACCTGGGTTGATTTTGTAGACTACTCAGTAAAAACACTAGATGGTTGGTTAACTGGAAATGAAGTGTGTGACTATGTTGGGCTTTATAATTTGTTTATGAAGGAACACATTTTAAGTAACTGCTTCAATGAAAAGTTGCATCAGTATCTGGTAGACCTAGGTCCAATTTCTCCCCAAGAATTGGGAAAGAAGGCAGACCACTGGGTCAAGACTAGGGTAACCAAAACTTCCACTGGGGGTGACCAAAAGAAAGGGGTTACAAAAACTCCCCAGGAGAAAGTGGGTGACACTAGAAACAAAGAAAAAGAGTCCTCTGTAGGCCCCCAAAAACCAGAACAGGTGGGTGGGCCCCAAGACACAACCCAAAACAAAGGTGGGTACCAGGGTAAGAACTGGGATGCCACTAAGGCATGGTGCCACAACTGTAAACAGTCTGGGCACCACACCAAGGACACTTCTTGTCCCAAAAACAAACCCCACAACAAAATTCCAGGGGTAACCAGTGTAGCCATGGGAGATGACTCCTCAGATGAGGAGGTCTTCATAGCCTTCAACTGGAAACAGGGCCCAACAGGTGAGTTGGAGATTCCAGAGGGAAGTAGACACTTCCACCACCTACTGGTGAATGGAATCCCAACCACTGCCCTGAGAGACACTTGTGCCAGTCACACTATTGTGCATGACAGGCTGGTGCTCTCAAACCAGTACATCCCAGGTGAGACTGCCAGGGTAAGAGTTAGCCTAGACAGGGTCACTAAGAGGCCTGTGGCTTTAGTACCCATAGAAGTGGGTGGCACTCTTAGCTGGAGAAGGGTAGTAGTCAGTACAGACCTCCCCCTTGATTGTCTCCTTGGAAATGACTACCCAGAGGTTAGTCAGAGCCCAAGAGAGGAACTGGTCCAGTGCCAGTCCTCTCCCAAGGATTCTGGAAGTCCTGCCTCTGCAGTAAATGCAAGCAGGCCCCAGAAGAAGAAGAAAAGAAAACAGAGTAGGAAGGGTGGACAACCTTTAGCCAAGGTTACAGCAAGCCAAGGAGATTCTGCTCCAGTAGGGGAGAACTCCAAAAATGGCCCTGATAAAGTCCAACCTGACCCACAAGAAGTCCTGGCTAGTCAGGCAACTGTTAAGCCTGAGTGGGTGGCTCCTCAGCTAACAGAAGAAAGAGTGGAAGAAGGGTGTTTGCTACAAGATGTGGTAACCCCCCACTCTAATACAGCAGACAGGCAACCTGAACCCAAAGAAGCCTGTAACTTAGCCCCTTCCCTTTTAGGTGAAGAGCTAAAGGTGTGGTTCTGGGCACTGACAGCTGTCAGTGGCCTCTGCTGGGTGTTAGCCTTTATGACTGCACTATCCTTAGCATGGTGGTCTGACCCCATGCCAAATAGCAAGTTAGGCCCCCTGACCCTATTGGTCATGGTGGGGTTACTCCAGCTCTGGGTAACCTCTTTGGGTAAGCTAGGGGTAACCCTGGCCAAGATAAGGTTAGCAGAGGTGGATACCTCTAAGACCAAAATAGAAAGAATGGGTGGAGACATTGAAGAGGCAGACAAGAGGCAGTTCAGACTAGGTCCTATCACTGTGGAAGTGGGTCAGTTCCCCAGAGGGAATGACCTGAACAGGAGGATGTAAGGCAGAGTAGGCCCTGCAACAAACCAGCCATTTCCTCTACTCTTCCTCGCCTGACAGACTAGGAAGACTCTTCCAGCGTTGGCTGAGTCTCCTGGCCTGTGGGCTGGGGGGGGGCTTGTGTAAGGAAATGGCTCCCTGTTGCAGTTACCCCCCACTTTTTGCCTGATACTGATGCTGACTTGACTGAGAAGTGTGCTGGGACCCTGCTAACCAGGCCCCAGCACCAGTGTTCTTTCACCTAAAATGTACCATTGATCCCACAATTGGCACACCCTGGCATCCAGATAAGTCCCTTGTAACTGGTACCTCTGGTACCAAGGGCCCTGATGCCAGGGAAGGTCTCTAAGGGCTGCAGCATGCATTATGCCACCCTAGAGACCCCTCACTCAGCACAGCCACACTGCTTACAAGCCTGTGTGTGCTAGTGAGAACAAAATGAGTAAGTCGACATGGCACTCCCCTCAGGGTGTCATGCCAGCCTCTCACTGCCTATGCAGTATAGATAAGACACCCCTCTAGCAGGCCTTACAGCCCTAAGGCAGGGTGCACTATACCATAGGTGAGGGTACCAGTGCATGAGCACTGTGCCCCTACAGTGTCTAAGCAAAACCTTAGACATTGTAAGTGCAGGGTAGCCATAAGAGTATATGGTCTGGGAGTCTGTTTTACACGAACTCCACAGCACCATAATGGCTACACTGAAAACTGGGAAGTTTGGTATCAAACTTCTCAGCACAATAAATGCACACTGATGCCAGTGTACATTTTATTGTAAAATACACCACAGAGGGCACCTTAGAGGTGCCCCCTGAAACTTAACCAACTATCTGTGTAGGCTGACTGGTTCCAGCAGCCTACCACACTAGAGACATGTTGCTGGCCCCATGGGGAGAGTGCCTTTGTCACTCTGAGGCCAGTAACAAAGCCTGCACTGGGTGGAGATGCTAACACCTCCCCCAGGCAGGAACTGTGACACCTGGCGGTGAGCCTCAAAGGCTCCCCCCTTTGTCACAGCCCAGCAGGGCACTCCAGCTTAGTGGAGTTGCCCGCCCCCTCCGGCCACGGCCCCCACTTTTGGCGGCAAGGCTGGAGGGAACAAAGAAAGCAACAAGGAGGAGTCACTGGCCAGTCAGGACAGCCCCTAAGGTGTCCTGAGCTGAGGTGACTCTAACTTTTAGAAATCCTCGATCTTGCAGATGGAGGATTCCCCCAATAGGGTTAGGATTGTGACCCCCTCCCCTTGGGAGGAGGCACAAAGAGGGTGTACCCACCCTCAGGGCTAGTAACCATTGGCTACTAACCCCCCAGACCTAAACACACCCTTAAATTTAGTATTTAAGGGCTACCCTGAACCCTAGAAAATTAGATTCCTGCAACTACAAGAAGAAGGACTGCCTAGCTGAAAACCCCTGCAGAGGAAGACCAGAAGACGACAACTGCCTTGGCTCCAGAAACTCACCGGCCTGTCTCCTGCCTTCCAAAGATCCTGCTCCAGCGACGCCTTCCAAAGGGACCAGCGACCTCGACATCCTCTGAGGACTGCCCCTGCTTCGAAAAGACAAGAAACTCCTGAGGACAGCGGACCTGCTCCAAGAAAGGCTGCAACTTTGTTTCCAGCAGCTTTGAAAGAACCCTGCAAGCTCCCCGCAAGAAGCGTGAGACTTGCAACACTGCACCCGGCGACCCCGACTCGGCTGGTGGAGATCCAACACCTCAGGAGGGACCCCAGGACTACTCTGATACTGTGAGTACCAAAACCTGTCCCCCCTGAGCCCCCACAGCGCCGCCTGCAGAGGGAATCCCGAGGCTTCCCCTGACCGCGACTCTTTGAATCCAAAGTCCCGACGCCTGGGAGAGACCCTGCACCCGCAGCCCCCAGGACCTGAAGGACCGGACTTTCACTGGAGAAGTGACCCCCAGGAGTCCCTCTCCCTTACCCAAGTGGAGGTTTCCCCGAGGAATCCCCCCCTTGCCTGCCTGCAGCGCTGAAGAGATCCCGAGATCTCTCATAGACTAACATTGCGAACCCGACGCCTGTTCCTACACTGCCCCCGGCCGCCCCCGCGCTGCTGAGGGTGAAATTTCTGTGTGGACTTGTGTCCCCCCCGGTGCCCTACAAAACCCCCCCTGGTCTGCCCTCCGAAGACGCGGGTACTTACCTGCAAGCAGACCGGAACCGGGGCACCCCCTTCTCTCCATTCTAGCCTATGTGTTTTGGGCACCACTTTGAACTCTGCACCTGACCGGCCCTGAGCTGCTGGTGTGGTGACTTTGGGGTTGCTCTGAACCCCCAACGGTGGGCTACCTTGGACCAAGAACTGAACCCTGTAAGTGTCTTACTTACCTGGTAAAACTAACAAAAACTTACCTCCCCTAGGAACTGTGAAAATTGCAGTGTCCACTTTTAAAACAGCTATTTGTCAATAACTTGAAAAATATACATGCAATTTTTATGATTTAAAGTTCCTAAAGTACTTACCTGCAATACCTTTCGAATGAGATATTACATGTTAAATTTGAACCTGTGGTTCTTAAAATAAACTAAGAAAAGATATTTTTCTATAACAAAACCTATTGGCTGGATTTGTCTCTGAGTGTGTGTACCTCATTTATTGTCTATGTGTATGTACAACAAATGCTTAACACTACTCCTTGGATAAGCCTACTGCTCGACCACACTACCACAAAATAGAGCATTAGTATTATCTATTTTTACCACTATTTTACCTCTAAGGGGAACCCTTGGACTCTGTGCATGCTATTCCTTACTTTGAAATAGCACATACAGAGCCAACTTCCTACACTTACCAAAATACAACATATGCTTTTAAAGTTGGGCACCCAGACCCACTTGTGTCAATGTTAAGATGAATACATACCAAATACAACTAATTTGAAAATGCATAAATCACTCTTTACAGTAAATTTAAATGTACAGCAATGTGTGTACACATATATCTAATGGCTGAGCATGTTATAAGTTAACAAATTATTATGTACAAATAAATGATGGTAAATTTGTGTCACCATCATTGCCCATAACATGCAAGAGGGAGGGAGTGGAGATGAGACTGGTCATGACTTGCAGACATCGTATGGGTGGGAACAACGCAAAACCTTCCCATGTAGAGACACTTCTCTTGTCTCACCTCTCCGCCTGCTTGCCCAAGAACAGATTGGGACCATAGAAGTCATATGTAATTTGACCCCAATTTTTACTTGCAACACCAGGAGCCCCTCTGAGGTAGCATTGTTAGTTCCAGATGCAGGAAGCCTTTTGCAAGTCGCAAACTGCGAAAAACGCAGTTTGTGGCATGCAAAAGGCCAAACGCGATGCTCATCCTCAAATTGCGAGTCGGTACCGACTTGCAATTTGAGGATGCGACTCGCAAATAGGAAGGGGTGTTCCCTTCCTATTTGCGACCGCATCGCCATGCTGAGTTGCTTTGTGACCGTGAATGCGGTCGCAAACCAACTCGCAGTTACCACCAGTGTCACACTGGTGGTAACTCATTCGCAAAAGGGAAGGGGTCCCCATGGGACCCCTTCCCCTTTGTGAATGCCGAAAAAAACGAAACCAAATGGTTTCGGACGTTTTTTCTTTTTGCAACTCTTTTTCCTTTAAGGAAAACGGGCTGCAAAAAGAAAAAAAAACTGCTTTATTGAAAAAGCAGTCACAGACATGGAGGTCTGCTGACTACAGCAGGCCACCATCCCTGTGAGTGCAGGGACTCGCTATGGGGTCGCAAACTGCGACCCAACTCATTAATATTGTCTCTGAGACACCTTTCTGCATCCCATTTTGCGAATTGCAATTTGCGGGTCGTTCAGACTCGCAATTTGCAAGTCGCAAAATTTTCCTTTCCTACATCTGGCCCTTATTTCCTTAAACTTGAAAAGCGCCAAGACCTCTCTTTCCTACTTCGAGTGACTTTGCAAGAAAGCTCCATCAATGAAATTCAATTTGAGAGGTGAAGAGTAAGGCAGCTTATCCTGGTTGTGGCAATGAGGTCTTTGTGGTAATAATTCTCTCACCATATTGAGTTTCCAAAAAGGGTGAAATCAGGTGTTTGTACCAGATAATCTCACTAAACTGAATGAAGGTAAACACTTTCTTGGAGAGTGAGGACAGTTTGTAGGGTCAGGCACACTGCTGAAGTCCAGAAACCAATACATTTGTTGGAAGTACAAAAATGATTCCAGGGTTGGTAACACACTGCAAATGAGGGTGTAATTTTGGGTAATCTTTGTGCTCAAAGCTTTGGAATATAAGGATTCCACCCTGATGCACCAGTAATCCACTGGTCTTAGAGGAGTCTGGTGACCACAGAATCAGAGAATCTTATGGTTCCCAAGGACCCATCCCAATGGAATGTATGTCTTCCCAGATCCAGGATGCATCTGGAGGAGTTAGCCTGATTAGAGCTGATCCACTGTGCAACCAGCTTTTAAAGTTCACATTCCTATAATCCAATGGCAGGGTCAACTGAGGAATACATCCAGTCTTAGCAAGAATGTTCACATGGGCCCCACACTGCACCACAAGAGTGAGAGCAGTGAACAAGGTTTACTGCCTCTAGGGATCTTGAGTACTACAATCCCCCCAAGGTACTGCGGTTCACCCAAAGTATCTTTAGATCTACATATTGATAGTTGCAGCGCAATATACCAAATGTGTCAGCTCAGCTCTTTCAAGGTAAGTGTAGGGCAAGCCAGATGAGACAATCCTAAGCGATGACCTCTAGATGGTAGCCCAGGGGGCATGCCAGGATTCATAGACTGTGGTATGCACATGAGAGCAGTTTCCTCATGGCGGGGAAGCCTCACCCATGTAAATTCTGAAACCCTGACAACAGAATAATACAAACATCTGCACCTGCAAGTTTCTGCCTAGGTGCAGATTTAACTTTTTTGGGATTTCACAAGTGTTTTCCAGGTAACGCTGAAATGGTCATTCCTACACTGTCCAACAGCAGAAGTGGGAATGAATAAACAAGACCTGGCTATTCACACACTTTATGTAAGCAGCTCTGCAAGGCTCCTTTTGAGCCTTTTTTCATTTATTTTTAATTCTACCTTTCATAGAATTATATGTTTCTTATAGTGCATTATTTATAATTAAAAAAACGTGTCTCCACTAGATTTTCGCTTTCCTATTTGGTTAACTTTGCATATTGTCAAAGCAAGCACTCCAAAGGAATTGTGACACTCATTGCTCGAGATGTGGCACACACATTCAGGCAGTCAGAGGCTTGGTGTTACCATCCTCAGAAGGGGTCCAGTGCATCTTGAATGGCTTGACCCTTCATGGTGTTTAATCCCCACACTGCAGGACAAAGATGGCCGCTTTTGTCAAGTGTAACCACTAGCATCCTGCATTGGAACAACTCACAAAACTGCAGATGTATGACCTTTTGTTCCTGTATTCTCCAAAATGAGAAAAATATGCACAACCAGATGCTCTATGGACCTAATGTAGAGCTTGTGGTCAGAGGTGTAAGACAAGGCTCTGCAGCCCCTGCTGTATGGGGGGTCCCAATCCATCAAGAGACCCCCAACTATTAAGGAGGTCCCCATTCAGCCTAAGGCCAATGTAGATCTGTGAGATGGGGGAAACTCAAGAGCCCCTCATCACATTCTTCAGGGTGGCCACATCATTTTGCATTACGCCACTGATTGGGGATAGCACAACCTCTTCCCATTCATGGAGGAAATGCTACATCTGGTTGAGCTTCTGCTAGGTTGAAGGAAATTCCCCATATTTAACAGTCCCTCAAAATTAGAGCATAATCTGTTAACCCCAACTCAAAAAAAGGCCTTGATGTACAAGCAACATTTCCATGTCATAATAATTTTTAAATTGTGGCTAGGCCAGGAAAGATATTTCAAAGAACTCACAAGTCACAGTCAGACATAACTTTCCAAAGGTCACCCACTATGTTATTCTGGGGAATCCTGATACAGATTTTCAGGACCTGATCTCCTAATGTAGGTTATTAATATACCCAAGGCCAGTGCTTAATTTGTAAAAGCGTAAGTGTCGGTATCCAAAGTTTCTCTCACAGGTTTGCCATTGGTGCAGTTGAAGGTCAGAGTTGCCAAATATGGAGGCGGCTTAGTCATGCTTCCGCATTATGCCTCCTCCCAAGGCTGGCGTTAGCCCTGGTGGCACCCGGTGCAACCATCTACCCACCCTGCCCTTGACCTCCTTAACTATGGATTCCCTCTCTACCTCCCTCTAACAGTACCCCCAGCTCATCCCTCTAGAGCCCCTCTCTAACATACATTTCATTTGTTTTATAGCGCTACTTATACCAGTGTTAGAAGTCAGAGCACTTTACATCACACACACATTATACCGAGACGACAAATCATATGTGAGAAGGGAAACATCCTGAACAACTAGGTCTAAACCACTACTTGCCTGAACCACTACTGCTAAACAACTAAAACGTCTCTACAACTGAGTACTGAACAACTACTGTCTAAACAACAATTGTGCCTGAATAACAATTGCCTGAACAACTAATTTTAAGGTAAGTTTTTCTTTTTGTTTTTTTATGGTTTATTAGTTTCTTAGAATGTATATATATATATATATATATATATATATATATATATATATGTATATTTAAATATATATATGTTGTTTAGAATATATATATATTTATATATATATATATATATATATATATATATATATATATATATATATATATATATATATATATATATATATATATATATATATAAATATATATATAAAGAAAACCTTACCTTAAAATTAGTTGTTTAGGCAATTGTTGTTCAGGCATAATTGTTGTCTAGACAGCAGTTGTTCAGTACTTAGTTGTAGAGACTTTTTAGTTGTTTAGCAGTAGTGGTTTAGGCTTTAGTTGTTTAGGACCTAGTTGTTCTGTCACATATTCCTCAACAGCATTATGTCCCTCACAATTTAAAAATCATCCAATTTACATATCATGGTTACATTGTTATTGAAACATTTGTGGAAATAGATAAACATATATCGCTTTTATGCAATGCCTTCTGATGTTTATAAAACTAAGTACTGTATAGAATTTAGTATAACATGCGAAGTGATATATAAGGTGCACAATCTAAAACTCTTTTTTGTGAATGAAGAGAGAACCAGAAGGTCTGGATAGCCATACTGAAGATGACGTTGCATTTGCGCAGTTTTTGAGTGTGCAACCTCCTTGGTCACAATTCTAGAATTTACACCAGTGAGCATCTGAACATCATTTCATGGCCTGATTCACAAAAAATAGGATGCGAGATTCCGCACTCAGAAAGATACTACTTGTAAATCCTTTTGTGAATACCAAACAATCGTAAATTTACATAAAAGTGTAAGTTTACCTTTGAGAATGAGGCCCCATGAATTTCTAAAAGAACACATGCAGAGATGTATGAAGAATAAGTACTTAAAACAAAATAAGAGAAAATTATTCAAAGACATCTTATTCAACACTAAGATTATAATTACATCTATACACTAAAAGCATGTGTACAATCTGAGACAATTCTTCATTCATTCTCATTTATATGTGATGGTTGCATTTACACGGTTGAGAAGATAAGATTCACATATACAGAGGATTGTAAGCATTGTAACATACACATTTTGGATGAAGTCATTCAACACACAATTAAACAAAGAAGTAAACTTACTGCTTTCAACCTCACTGTAATATCTCATCCTCATTGTATGTATGATGTAGACATAATTGATACTTGTAAATAGAAAGCAAATGTCAATAACCAGCAGAATTCTGAAGGAAAAATAATTGAAACTTTAAAACTTTAGATAGGATACGGGACTGAATCGTAATCTAAAGGTGTCCGTGGTCACTGAACATTGAGAATAATTGATAAGATGCTAAATGGATGGAAAACCTATGTATCCATAAGGTAGATCACAATTCAGTAGAAAACATGAGGCACTATTTACTGAAATTCTTTACCAAATCACCCACCCATTTCTTAGGTATTACCTATGTTAGAAATCACATTTTTGATTGAGGGATGAAAACCCTCCTCAAGGAACAAACACAATCCTTGTCAATCAGAGTTATGAATTTTAAATAATTTCAGTGAAAAGTAGCACCAGCCACAAGCAGCTATTTGTGTGAGACTGGGCAAAGGTGAAAGTTAGTGCAGACCCCGATGGAGTGCAGTTCAGACACAAGAAGTGTATTGAGCCCAGTCTCTGCTTACCTCCAGACGTAAATTTCAGCAAGGCATCCAGCGGTGTCTGACGAGGAGGCATCATCGGGGAGCCACTGGATGAAGTTGCAGTGAAGAATTTTACGCTTAACTTTGTCACTTGTTTGCAAGTTACAAAATCTCCTGCAGGACGAAGCTATAGGATGAAGCCACTGAGAGATCCAGAAGGCCACATACACCTTCTGTGAGGGGCTACTGAACTGAATTTGCTTCTGTGGAGAAGAGCATAGTGGGAGCTACGGAGAAGGCACGCCAACCAGCAATGCACCTTGGGCAGATCTGCAAGCAGGTATGCCCTGGTCTCCTCCTGGTTCTCAGGGCAATTTTTGGCTGAACATTTTTTAAATCCAAAGTTTCGGTTGTTGGCTCTTGGGGTGCCATTAGCACCACTCCCAGTGGTCCAGGACTGGGTGGGCACCATTCGGAAGGCAGTACTCACTTTAGCAGGGTCCAGGTGTGGGTTCAAGGTTGTTGAAAATGTCTGTATCCATTTAGCTCTAAAAAAGAGACCTGCCAACTAGCCCTTAGAGTCCCACTAGTAGTATGGCGTTCAAGCAGCAAAGCAGTCCTCATGCAGCAGTGCTGTTGTCTGGGAAGAGCAGGGCAGTCTTCTGAAGTAAAAGGTAGGCTTTCTGAGTGTCCTTCAAAGATCAAAGAGTTAACTGAAGGGTAGATCTGAGGGTCCCATTTTTAGATTGAGTGGTCAAGCGCTCCGGCCTGTTGTAATATATCTGTGGGCTTTTAACCACGCCCAGCGCACGCCCATCACTATCACCTGTTCATGGGATTGCCATTCAGAAATTATTTGTTATCATTGATAAATGCTTTACATTTGTCCCTCCATTGGGTGGTTTTGTTACCGCCTTGGCTATCGAACCTGTTACTTGGAAAAGTGCATGTTTGCCGATATGTTTAACTGCAAGCAAACTTCTTTTTCGTTTTGTGTCTCTCCTTCGCGCTCATGGCGGCCATGGCCCTTTGAATCGGCTTGCTTATGTCAAATGTTTTACTTTTTATTTTCAATTTATGTGGCAAGAAAAGTCCAGTTAGGAATTTCCAATGCTAATAGCTCTACCTCGAGCAATCGCGAGACCCATTGCATTGGAAATGCTTGTTATAGCTGGTGCCAGCTATGAAGTTGAAAAAATATCTAGATGTTTCCCCCCCACAGACGGTTCTGAAATGTCATTCCTTTCTCCTTGCCCAATTCCACTGGGCTGGGGTGACAAAAGACTAGTATGAGGTTCTTTGTGAATGTGCTGAGGCAACTCTTTTAAAATGTAACTGGGACAGGGAACAGCTCTGTGCCTGAATACACAAAGGCCAGCTGCCACTCTAATCACAGTCACATGACCCAGGACACAGACTGTGGGCACCAAATGGTTCTAACAAGAAAATGGCAACTTTCTAAAAGTGCCATGTTCATTATCATTAAAGAGGGTTTAAAATTACATTTTATTAGAGACCAAATTCAGCTTGCAAGTCATCACTCAATAAATATAATAAAGTAACACAATGTTATTCTATGGGAAAGGTAGGCCTTGTTGGAGTGAAAATAAATGTAGGAGTTTTTCACTACGAGGGCATGTAAAACTTTAAAGCACATGCTCAACTTTTAGAATACACTCTCCCTGCCCTATGGGCTGTTTAGGTACTACTCTTGAAGTGATTAATATGCACTAAAAATTGAGATTTAAGGCTGCAAGGAGGTTGTTTTGCTAAGGCGAATTGGCAGTTTAAAACAGCATAGAGACTGAAATAGCAGGCCTGAGACATGTTTTGAAGGGCTATGTTAGTGAGTAACACAATAGGTGGTGGTTGTCCACAAGTAGCATTTAATTTACAGGCCATAGGTAGATGTTGACCCACTTTACGAGGTACTTTTACACTAGTTAACAGTGATAAAGTGCACAGCGTCCTTAAACCAACAAAAATTATTTTTTAGGAGAAACAGGAGGGCATTAGGCAAAAGATTTGGGGGAAGGCCACCCTACGACTGACATGCCTAAGAGCTCATGCATGTCAACACAAAATGTAAAGATCAAAAACAAATATTACTTCTTATGATAATTACTAATATGCAATCGTGAATTTCGAAGGCAGGAGCAAAAATACTGTTAAGTCAGATGGATAAATCACGTTCAGCCAAGGAATGCCCCAAATATTCTTGCTGGAGCAGTGTATTTTCATAGTCATCGCTCTATTAAACTGGGAAAAAAATATGTAATATGTATTATGTCGCAGTTTGATAAGGTTTTGAAAAACTGCAGATGTGTGCCTGAATTTTTCATTTATAATCTAATTTTAGCCTGGGGTGAGTTCCGTCTAACATATCGCAAGAACATGAGTATGTATATTACGCCCTCATTACCATAGGTTGCATGACAGCTTAATGTGAAAGTCCATAACTTTTTTTCCATGAATAATGTTTGATGAAATATCGCAGTTATTACAATGCGAAACGCTTGCACAATTTAGGATCCTGTCAGCTTTCCCTGCCAACCGTATCTTAATAGTTTAGTGCAATACACAAACCATTGTGTTTCTATAAAAAAAAAACAAAGCCTTCCTTGCAATCATTGAAACTGTATTATAAAGCACTGGGTTGCACAGATGAGAGCCTATGATATATAGGGATGAGGAAAAGATGATGAAAATGAAAATTGTGAAGCTATTGTATTAAACATATTGATAATGTACAGATAAGTGGTTCATAACCTTTTGACCTCTGTGGACCCCCATTTATTAATTACTGGAACCCGGGGACCCCTACAAAGTCATTACTGGAGTCTGGAGACTCCTCAGCGAGTCATTACTAATAACAGGGGTCCCCAGCCTAAGGAAGTTTCATAATTTGAAGTGTAACAGAATACACAAACGATAGAGAAATCTGCATTCATCAAATATATACACACTATGACATATTTTATTTAATTCACAAACAAATGTACGAACAATTATTTTTTGACATTAATGGGAAGGTTGGTGACTTTCTAAATTCGATTGAGGCTACTCATTGTCCATAACAGGCTCAGTCTGATGGACTTGCACTGCTCTTAGGAAACAAATCCGAGCATACCGATGAATTATTAGCTTCCAATTACAAATTCTGCACATTCACAGAAAGCTTTTTGCAAAACCAATTTAAAAAATGAAGTAAACATATGACAACGTGGAATATCATATCTCCTCTCTACACCTTCTTTAGCATAGTCAGTGTTCATTATTCTAGGCACTACAAGAAATAACTTTTAAGAGTTTCAGATCATTCAGTAGTCGCAATAATTATTGGGCATTGTGCAAAACAACAATTCATGGAGTAAACCATAAATATAATTTCATATGTAAATGTTACATTTCGGAGGACATTTTCAGCCCTACTTAAACCCCACCTTATAAAATAGCACAGTCATAGTAAAACCATTCCAGATAGTCCCTGTTGATAGGAGACATGAGCTTCTTTTGAGGACAAACTTTAGTTCCACATCAGCTGCTGGTCCTGCTTGAGCTCAGCATGCATTTCTTTTGGGATTGCCTGCTGCTGGTGCCAGGGGCTGTGATTTGGCCTTGTTAGGGTGGGTATTTGAGTTGGTTGGAGTGCTTTCTTGCCTGTGTCACTGCCTTGTTGCCCACAAAAACCCCGCACTTCTGATTTCCCACATGTGATTCGAAGCATTGCTTTGCTCATTTATGTAAACACACTTGCAGAACTATATAGTACTATTTTATTGTGATGCACTCACCTACACCAACATTGTTACCGCCTGTGTGTAGTCCTGCAAAACTACCTTTAATAATGTACTCATATTTGGGGTAATGCAAAGTAGCAAGACAATATGCTGAGCTGCATGAAAGGAAGAGGCAGTGGAATGTACCATATTTACTAAGATGGGGTTTCTTCCCATTCTCCCTCTGTTCTGGCGCACTTGTGGCTGCCGAGTGCCAACACAGGCACACTTGTACCATGATGCAAAGGTGCCTGTGTTACAGGCAGAATTGTTTTTGAGCAGGAAGGCACCCCTTCCTGCACAAAGACAATCCTCTGAGGTTTTCTCCTCTTTCTACGTAGAGTGCTGAACACTTAGGAAGAGGAAAAAATGAGTTTAAATAGACATATTTCTCCTCATGAGATCTCCCCTGGGAAGGTGTTCTTGGACACATTCACAGGTTTACTAGTGTTAATAGATCTGGGAATGTGCCAAAACCCAAGTCTGGATGTGTGGGAACACCCACATTCCATGCATGGTCTTCTGAGGGTAGAGTTACTATTTCCATTAGTTGAGATTTATCATGCCACACAAGGTGTTTCTGCGTGGCAAGGTAAATCTCATCCCCAGAGTTGATAACGCTATTAAACCAGGGAATCCACCAAATGGGTACCATTCCCATGGGAGCCGTGGTGAGGATAAATGTGCTTATTTTGCCTCATTATTTCCTCTTCTTTTGTGTGCTACATTGCGCTGAACACATAGAAAGAGGGAAAAGCCTCAGAGGAAGGTTGTTGTGCAGCAAGGTGTTCCTTCTGGCACATAAACAATCCTTGGCAGCCACAAGTGCAACAGCACTGGCGGAGAGTAGGATTCTTAGTAGATATAGCACATTCCTGCCCTCTCTGTTTGTTGCAGAGCAGCAAGATGTCTTGATGTGTGTGTTGCACAAATATTAGCAATTCTTCCTCATAATATTTAGCTGCTGAGCTGTATTCCATAAGTTCACTTTGTATCTAAACTCACCAAAAATACAAAAAAACACTTGGGACACAGCCTTGCGTGTAAAGTCAACATGGTTGGCCTAGTGTCAGTGTGGATGCAGAAAGAGAGAGGGCACTTGGCCCAAACATCAGCATCTTGAACAGCAAAAAGGTCACCTTTCCAGTGCAAAAAACCTTTTGTGCCTGAAAGTCAATATCAATGCATAACTTTGGGTCACTTGTGAGGGCGCCAAACCTCAGTACATCTAGGCCGACATGTTCTGGACCTGTGGCAAGTGAGTTCTACAGATCTTCAAAGTTTTTTTCACCAGCAACGATCCGAATTTGAAGGCCTTTTTTGAAAGGGTGAACGTTTCTCAGTTTACCTTTACTTTAATCCATGTGAACTTTTTCTTATGTTAAATCATTTTAAAAGTACAGCGAGATACTTTTCACTCGGTTTAAACTCAGTCCAGCTGGAAAATGTATGCAGAAAGTTTCTGTGCAATTTGGCCTTTTGCCTTTTTTATGCACCAAGGGATTAAGCGAAAGAAGACGATTGCAGCAAAGTATATTTCATGCAGAACTATTTAGTGAGTGTAAAATAAGGACATAGGCAAAATAAATTGTTGAAGAAGTCGTGATTTGTAAGTGAATGTGCAAATGAAAATCCTGCACAGCTGTCATTTTTCCATAGTTATTATTAATTTTCGAGAAACCTTTGAATATTGTGTCCTTGCTCGATTTGCTACATGAGTAGACAAGCCAATAAGTATCCTTTATGCAAATCTAAAACATAAAACGTCAAAATTTATATTTCATAAAATGTGGGTTTACGGAGAGGAAATTCGCTAAAAATTAATTTTTAAAAAATACATTGGCTTTTATGAATTATCTGTGCTCACTTGAGTTCATTAAAATATTATAAAGTCAAGTGCGATTAATTTGTAATGACCACTTTTATGACATTCGGTAATTATTCAATATTAGTCAGCTGGAGCTCTGATTTAATGTGCTCAAGAATTAGGTGTTATTTCAAGCTCCAAGGAATCCCTTGGAGGCCTTTCTGGGGATGTTTACAGGCTTCGAGCACCACCAGGGCTTGCCTTTGAGCTCTGAATATTCGCACATTTCACTCCAGATTAGACTTTAGGCGATGCTTAATTTGAGCTGGGGTATAGGTTAGCCCCAAACATCCTTGTTGGGCACTAGGACGTATTACATCATCAATCATTGACACAGTATGGGGGGGAGAGAGGTATAGAAGATGGAAGGAAGAGGAAAGAGAAAGACGTAAAAGGGGACAATGGGAATATATATATATTCTAAACAACGTATATATATTTAAATACATATATATATATATATATATATATATAAATTCTAAGCAACTAATAAACCATAAAAAAAGAAAAAGAAAAACTTACCTTAAAATTTGTTGTTCAGGCAATTGTTATTCAGGCACAATTGTGTAAACAGTAGTTGTTCAGTACTTAGTTGTGGTTTAGACCTAGTTGTTCAGGATGTTTCCCGTCCTAACATACTGACTGTTGCAATAAAATTGTAAAAGCATCCAGATAATAGTGGTATCGGGTTGATGAATTAAAAAAAATCGTATTGTACATTGAAGCCACAAGCAGTCACTAAAAAGTAAGGACCAGATTTACCCACATTTTGTGCTGTGTTTGCATCACAGAAGTTACACAAACCAGCACAAACTGTTTTTGTTGTTTTTTTGCACTGGAAACTGGCTAAAAGTTACGCAAAGTAGTGCTAAGCATTATTTTGTCTTTCTTAGCATCAAGGAGGCATTACATGGACGTTCCCATACAACTACCTATGCTTTTGATGCAAAACCCTATCTATTAAAAATCGGACACAAGATTTTGCATCAAAAATTAACGCTATTTGAAAGTAGGCATTAAAAGGAGAAATGTTTTTGATTCTCCTCTTTCGATTTTGCATATGTGCTGGTACCTTGCAGTACAAAACCTATGCTAGACTCTCACACACCCTTGCACTACGCCGTGAAAGCATGTATGCGGCACTTGGCAGCAAAAATCTGCGCAGGTGCTACGGAGAGGGTAGGACAGTGCCACAGCTCTGTAGGTATTGTGCTTTCCTGCTCGCTCCCTGTCACGCAACACAGTGCAACATTTTTGGCTCCTGGGCTGCATTGGGTGTCACTTTGATAAATCTGGCCCTCAAAGGAGTAAAAACTGTACAGAGGTGGTAAATGTGGTGAAGGTTCAGCTCTAATGGTGCATATGTTCCTGGAGATGAATTAAAATAAGAGCCCCACTGATGGCACCAATGCATGAAATAAATGAATGAATGAATTATTTAGTACATTTGTAATGCTACATACTACATACAATAGGTCTCTTGATGTGGGAATACTTCTCTCAGCAAAGCAATGCTAGTGTGCACCATGATGAGCTGTAATGCATGCTTTTTGTACTGTTTGGTGCACTCACGTAATAGAAGGGTAATGTGGACTGCACAGTTATTGGTAGTAGATTTGGAAGTTGAGAGTGGGTTGATCACTGCTGAGCACAACATACACAGTTTCATATTTTAGTAGTGCTGAGTACGAGAGGGAGTAATGTGTTACATTCTCCTCAATTTTTGGTTGATCAGTGCTCAGTAATATAGAAAAGTAATGGGGCTTCAGAAGAACACTGCAGTACCCCCGAGCAAGGGGTGAGTGGTGCATTGCACTTCTGTAAAACACTAGGGTCATACTCAGCAGTGCACTTCATGGGAATTGGGTTTTGGGTCAGTAGTGCAGAGCAATACGGGCCATTGGTCTGCTCTCCTTGGCAAAGACTTAAACTCCTCTTTTATTACACATAAGTCACTCCTAAGTTAGGTCCTAGGTAGCCATTAGGGCAGGGTGCTGTGTAAGTAAAAGGTAGGGCATATACGTAAGGTTTTCCATCTCCTAATAGTGAAAAACTCCAAAATGTGTTTTTCACTACTGTGAGGCCTACTCTTCTCTTGGGTTAACATTGGGAATTCTTTATTACACTTTTAAACTGTAATTCCTGATTGAGAATGAAAAGTTCTGTCATATTTCATGCTATTGGAATGGTCATGATAAATCCTCTTAACTGGTAAAGTTGGATTTAACAGTACTATTTTAGAAATGTCACATTTAGAAAGTGGACATTCCTCTGCTCTTACAGCTCTGGGTGCCTGCAGCTTGTCTACAATACGAATTTATGATGGAACAACGAATGCTGGAACCACGCATGTCTGAACAACGCGGTCAGAACAACGACCGCGTTGTTACCATGAATGCCTTTACCACGCATGCCTTTACAGCGATTTGTCATTTTAAAAGCATGCCTAGTAAAGGCATGTGTGGGAACGGGATGTGTGGTTCTAGCATGCAGCCCCCCACCTGCCCTAAGGCCCAGAAGTACTCCATCCCTAACACTAAAACAACCCCAACCCCCCACCCCTAAAACAAAACTACCCTGGATAACTCCCATCCACCCTCAGCCCTAAACCCTTCCCGACCTCCCCCACCCGCCCTAAAAACAACTGACCCCCCCACTCCCCTGCCTCTAAAAACAAAACTACCGCGATCCCCTACCCTCACTCTCAAAAACCAAACTACCCTGATTCCCCCACCCCGCCCCTGAAAACAAAAGTACCCCAATCCCCCACCGCCACCCCTAAAAACCTAACTACCCTGATACCCCACCCCCAAAAACCAAACTAACCCAATGCCCCCACCACCAAAAACTAAACTACCCCAATCCCCCACCCCCAAAAACCAGACTACCCGACCTCTCCGCCCCCAACCCCAAAAACCTAACTACCCTGACCCCTCTACCCACCCCTCCAACCAAAAACCAAACTACCTCGAGCCCTCACCCCCAGAAACCAAACTACCCCAATCCCCCACCCCGAAAACCAAACTACCAGATCCTCCAAAAACCAAACTACCTGAATCCCCCCAAAAACCTAACTACTCTATACCACCACCCCCAAAAACCAAACTACCCCTCCCCAACCCCAAAAACAAAACTACCCCGACCCCCACCCCAAAACAAAACTACCCCGACCCCACCCCAAAACAAAAGTACCCCAACTCCCCACCCCAAAACAAAACTACCCTGACCCCCACCCCCAAAAACAAAAGTAGCCTGACCCCCACCCCCAAAAATCAAACTACTCCACCCCCAAAAAGAAAAGTACTCCTACCCCCACCCCAAAACAAAACTACCCCCACCCCACCCCTAAAAACAGAGCTGCCCGATCCCCCGCCCCTAAAAACCAGAACTACTCTGATCCCCCCCTAAAAAACCAAACTACCCTGGCCCCCCACCCCGACCCAAGCCCTTAACCAACACCCCACCCCTAAAAACTATCCCCCAACCCCACTTACCTGACCGCATCCTCTCCCGATGCACTCTCCCTTTTTCTCTGCCTTAACCAAGCATGTGTGTTGTTCAGCATGTGTGGTTAAGGCAGAGACAAAGGGAGTTGTTGTTAACGCAAGCGTGGTTCCGCTTGCGTTAACAACGTAATCGTTGTTTGGGAGTCATTGTTCTGGACGTTTCCCCTCCAATACACGTCTGTGATGGGTGACAGATTCACTTTGTTCATTCCCTCTGGACAGCCACAAACACAGCAAGGTTAGGTGTGTTTCAGCACTCATCTGCATTCTGATGGTTGTTTCTGGGCAGGAAAGGAGGGGAGAAGTGATACTTTCACCTGAATAGGCAGTGCCTGCCCTCACACAAAGGGCTGATTACCACCTACTGATAGTCTGGAGCCAGGGCTGGGAAGAAAGGACCTCTGTGTACTTCAGAGACCCTTCTCTGAAGTCTCTCCCACTTCAAAAGTGCAACTGGGTATAGGTACTGGGTCTCTGACTCCACCAAAAAATGAGTACACTTCTGGACCTGTGAAGTCGCTGCCAGGAAGAAGGACTGCTCTGCGGTGTGAAGGACTGTTTCTCTGCTGGATCCCTGCCTTGTTAAACTCCTGCCTTGCTGAGCTACCCTGCTGCCTGCTGTTCCCTTGCCTAGGTGAGAAGGACTGGACCTGCATCACTTAAAAGATAGTGACTCCACCTGCTTGCCTCCTGTTTTCTGAAGGGACATTGAAGACTTCTAATAACTCTGCTACAGCCTATGGACTTTACCAAATGTGAGTCCTGCTTTGCCAAGTAGTGTCAACCCAGTCCAGGGACCTTGGAAGTAAAGTTTTACTGGCTGCACCTGGAATTAATTCCGTATCAACCTCATTGTACTGATCCAAACCGATGTATTGCCTTCGCCATAGATGCTTCACTATCGCTGCTGCTGCGAAGATCGAGAACACCCCATTGTCGCCAACAACAGTGCACCACTGCTGTGAGGATCAGAGTATTGCATTGCCAACGGCATGATGCATCGTCCCCTCTGCATGGCCCAGAATTGACACATTGACTTCATCCTCCAGATCGACACCGATGCATCGCTTCTCTTCTTTCTTCAGTACGGACCCAGAACTGATGCATCTACATTGCTGCACTGGTCAGAATCGGTACACCTCAAGGACAAGTTACTCTTCGTCAGTGGGCCCTCTCTGGGTTTTGTAGCCAGCCCTCGCTCCATCAAAGTCAGCCTGAACTTTTGACTTTGGCCCGGTATAGCGCAACCAGATAGCTCTGGTTGGTGCTTTCTGCTTCTAAGTACTACAGTTTCATTTATTCTTCAAACATTCATATCTCGACTTCTACTTGTTGGACTATTGTCATTTTGGTCTTGTTTTATTCATAAACATATATTTTAGTTGTCTGAACTAGAACGGAGTGTTTTGTGTTGTCTTCACTGTGTTATTGATTGTGTGTTGCACAAATACTTTACACATTGCCTGTTCAGTTACACCTGACTGCTCAGTACCAAGCTACCAGCGGGTGAGCACAGGATAATTTAGCGTGTGTTGTGATTCACCCTGACTAAGATTGTGGTCCCTACTCGGACAGGGTGTATACCTCTGCCAACCCTAATTTCTAACAGGTGTCTGCCAGTCACTTATCAGGTTTCTAGTTGACACACACCAATGAATTTGCTGCACCAGTGTGGAGCAGGTCCTTGTAGTCATTTGCAAAACAGATACCATCCTCACACTAGACCCTGTCTTTATCAGGTAATCATTGTTGGGAACTTCTTATTGCAATAATGTGCTCCTTCCTGCTCAACCCCAGAACAAACCATGCAGCTGTGTTCTGTGCCCTTTGACGGTGATAGATCTGACCCTCTAAAAAGAAAGGCCTTCAGCAAAGGGTCAGCTTTATGGTATCCAGCCATGAAATTACGAATTCTCCAACTACGTGGGTTTAGTGACATATCTATTTTGAAGATTACCCACAAATTACACGCCTTTTCTGATGTTGGGATTTGCTGGCCAAAGAGATCAGAGGGTTGTAGTTTTCTCAAGGAATCTATTTTGTGGCTCAAGGATGATTATCACAGTTTCAGAGCTGTTTAGTTGCATGATATTCTGGCTCATCCAGAATTTCACCTCCCTCGATTCTCTGCAAGGACACTATACAGCTAATATTGTGTGGAAAATGTAATATAAACCTGTAAATCATTAGCATATGATTGTACAGGACTCATCCTGGAAGATTTTAAATGAGGAAGGGGGAAAAAAGATGTTGAAGAGCATTGGTGAGATAGATGTACCCTGTGGGCCAACAAATAGGTAGATGCTACTTTGATCTAAAGTCCCATTGATTACCTCTCTGGTCCTGCTGGCCTAATAGTTTGAAGCCATGACACAGCCTTACTGTTCTCTCCTGCACTGAAGCCTTCTTACGAAGACACAAGGAATGAGATATCATGTTAGAAAAGAGCAGACCACTGTATGTACTTGGTGTAAGTAGCCATGGTAGACGCCATACATAGGCCCTCATTACAACCCTGGCGGACGGTGTTAAAGCGGCGGTAAAAACGCCAACAGGCCGGCGGGAAAAAATCAGCAATTACGACCGTGGTGGAAACCGCCAACAAAGACAGCCACTTTAACATTCCGACCGCCACGGCGGTACAAACAAACAGCGCGGCGGTCACCGCCAACAGACAGGCAGAAGACAATATACCGCCCACACTATTATGACAGGCCAATCCGACACCTTTTCCGGGGCGGATTTACCACAGATAAAAACACGGCGGAAACAGGAATTTTGAAGGGAAAATGCTCACCTCTACACACTCCACGAGGAACGAGGACACCATGGACCCAGAACTCCATCCTGCTCCTGTACCAGGAGCACGAACGCCGGCGGCGAAGACTACGGTGAGTACTGCACCTACGACACAGGGGAGGGGGAGGCAAAAAACAGGGACACACACACGCAACACCCCCACCCCCACTCTCTCCCACTACAACACACACACTAATACATATCTATACATCATAGTTACACTCCTCAAACCCCCCGGAAGAATGCAAAGACCAAAGGAAATGATTGTAACCATTGTAATCTATAAAAATACAGTACTATAAAATATATGTACACTATCAACAAATATATACACCAATAATACAAGTAAAGGTATTGCCCCATTTATAGTCCGTGGACCACTGGGCCCAAAATGCATGGGCGAGGCCCACACTCAATACCAGATCAAAACAGAGAGAACACTGCAGGGGCATCAGATAGAAATACAACAGGCAACTCAGGGGGAAGGGAAAGAGGGGCACCTCAGCCGGATGAGTGCACGACGCCAGATCCACGAGGGGGCTCCATGCCCACTGTTCAATCCTGGGGAGTGCAAAGCCACAGTCTCTCAAGTCTCTACAGTGGTGGTTTGCCCACTGTTCAATCATTGGGAGTGCAAAGCCACAGTCTCTCAAGTCCCTACAGTGGGTGGTTTGCCCACTGTTCCATCCTGGGGAGTGCAAAGCCACAGTCTCACAAGTCTCTACAGTGGGTGGGTTGCCCACTGTTCAATCCTGGGGAGTGCAAAGCCACAGTCTCTCATGTCTCTACAGTGGGTGGTTTGCCCACTGTTCAATCCTGGGGAGTGCAAAGCCACAGTCTCTCAAGTCTCCCAAGTGGGTGGTTTGCCCACTGTTCCATCCTGCGGAGTGCAAAGCCACAGTCTCACAAGTCACTACAGTGGGTGGGTTGCCCACTGTTCCATCCTGGGGAGTGCAAAGCCACAGTCTCTCAAGTTGATAACAGTCTCCACTGGTTCTGGAGGGGGACTGGTGGCCAGAGTGCTTCATCCTGTTAAGGACAGAGGTAGTGGATGGATGTCTCCACTGGTTCTGGAGGGGGACGGTGCCCAGAGTGCTTCATCCTGTTAAGGACAGAGGTAGTGGATGGATCTCTCCACTGGTTCTGGAGGGGGACTGGTGCCCAGAGTGCATCACTCACCCCGTGACGGTCCCAGTTGCGTCAGTGCCCCTGCCGCTCATGGGCTAGCGGTGCTTGATTTGGCGGTGCCCTGTTCAGCGGTGCTTGATTTGGCGGTGCCCTGTTCAGCGGTACTTGAGTTGGCGGTGCCCTGTTCAGCGGTGCTTGCCCTGTTCAGCGGTGCTTGATTTGGCAGTGCCCTGTTCAGCGCTGCTTGAGTTGGCAGTGCCCTGTTCAGCGGGGCTTGTGCTGGCGGTCCTTCATGGCCCAGCGGGGCTTGTGCTGGCGGTCCTTCATGGCCCAACTGGGCTTGTGCTGGCGGTCCTTCATGGCCCAACTGGGCTTGTGCTGGCGGTCCTTCATGGCCCAGCGGGGCTTGTGCTGGCGGTCCTTCATGGCCCAACTGGGCTGGGGCTGGCGGGGCCCTCCTGGGCAGCTGGGCTGTGGCTGGCGGGGCCCTCCTGGGCAGCTGGGATGGGGCTGGTGGTGGCCTCCTGGGCAGCTGGGATGGGGCTGGCGGTGGCCTCCTGGGCAGCTGGGCTGGGGCTGGCGGTGTCCTCCTGGGCAGCTGGGATGGGGCTGGCGGGGCCCTCCTGGGCAGCTGGGCTAGGGCTGGCGGTGGCCTCCTGGACAGCTGGGCTGGGGCTGGCGGACCCTCCTGGGCAGCTGGAATGGGGCTGGCGGTGGCCTCCTGGGCAGCTGGGATGGGGCGGGACGGGGCCCTCCTGGGCAGCGGGGATGATGGCGGTTTTCTACGCCGTGCTGCTCTTCCCAGACTTGCCAGGTTTCTTGTGGCCCTTCCCCACCTTGGGTGGTGTCACAGCTGAGTCCACACTCCCACTGGGACCCCTGGGAGCGGCTTTGGTAGCTGGAGCCTTCCCCCTCTCCCGCCGGGCACTGGCCAACTTCTGATGCTTCACAGGGGGGGAACTGGCTGTGCTGTGGCTCCGTGCCACACTGGCTGTCCTGGTGGCCGGTGCACTCCACTTACCTGTGACTACAGACACCACTGGTCCAGGAGATGTTGTGGCTGAGGTGCTAGTTCGGGACCTATGAGATGGACGGGGTGGGGGAGGTGTGCTGGACAGGAAAAGTTTTTGGGATACACTGGGACGGGTAGCTGGAGGGGGTTTGGGAGTGGAGGAAGAGGTGGTGGTAGTAGGAGGTGTACGTTTGGTGACTTTGGGTGCAGGTGCATGCGCTGGAGGGGGTTTGGGAGTGGAGGAAGAGGTGGTGGTAGTAGGAGGTGTACGTTTGGTGACTTTGGGTGCAGGTGCATGCGCTGGAGGCTGTCGTGAGGTGGATGGCTGTTGGGTGGGTGTGTGCCTGCATTTGTGTATCTTGGGAGGGGGCGTCACAGACACACTGGGAGAGGACACAGGGGACGTGTGAATGGTAGTGGGGTGGTGACTGCACGTGAGCGGGGTGTGCTGGTGGGTGTGCTGGTGAGGGACGTAGTGGCTGAAGAGGTAGTGCATGCAGGTGTGTGTGTAGAGGAGACTGGGAGGGAGGAGGGAGACGAGGAGGAGGGGGACACAGTAGAGACAGTGGATGTTGGTGTGTCTGCATGTGTGTGATGCTTGCGTGAGTGCCTGTGGGATGTGTGGTGCTTATGTTTGCCTGAGCTTCCCTTGTGTGGTGAGGTGTGTGCAGGCTGGTCTGATGGTGTGCTTGGGATAGGCAGAGGTACAGGGGATTGGGTCTGGGTGGAGGAAGTTGGAGGGGGGAGGCTAGACACAGGGACAATGGCTGCCATCAGTGGTGAGGCCAGAGTTTGAAAGGCTCGGTGAAGGGCCGTCTGACCAGAATGAATGCCCTCCAGGAATACATTAGTTTGTTGCAACTGCCTTTCTACACCCTGGGTGGCATTCAAAATGGTAGACTGCCCAACAGTGAGTGACCTGAGGAGGTCAATAGCCTCCTCACTGAGGGCAGCAGGGGTGACTGGGGCAGGGCCTGAGGTGCCTGGGGCGAAGATGATGCCCACCCTCCTGGGTGAGCGGGCACGGGGCGAAGGCTGAGGGGCTGCTGGGAGGGCGGTGCTGGTAGGGGGGTGGCGGCTGTACCTGTAGATGCGGGGGGCACAGATGTTGCCGCCACCACAAGGGAGCTCCCATCAGAGGACGAGTCCGTGTCTCTGGTCTCGGCTCCTGTCCCCGCCGTGGAGCTCCCTTCGCCCTCCGTCCCACTGGTGAATGCAGAGTCCGTAGTGTGGCCCTCCATGGCCATGTGGGATGCAGCTCCCTCGTGCTCCGGTGCCACTGCTCCTCCGCCTGATGATGCTAATGCACACAAGAACAGGGAAACCACAAAAAGGGGGGTGGAACAGAATAAAGACATGTTGAGTGCATGGATTACCGCAACTGTTGGCGGACAAGACAGACACAGAAGCCACCTGCACTATGCCGCGCACTTGGGCTCTACAGTGCAATTCCTGGGAAATGGCCTACAAGGCTATGGACGACATCTGCACACATAGGTGACACAGGGGCATGAATAGCTGTACTTGGCACTGTACAGAGGTGGGGCGGGGGGCCACAGGGCCATGCCTTACGGAGGGGCCTAGCCTACGGAACTCGCCCTGGCCTAAGGAAACCCACAGCCCTCCTCCCCCACCCAGACAACTCCACTGCGCGCAAAGTCAGCTGAATGAGAGTGTACTCACCCCCTTGTGTCTGCTGTGATGCCCTCAAGCGCCCATCCAACTCCGGGTAGGCCACCGCCAGGATCCTGAACATCAGGGGGGTCATGGTTCGACGGGAACCCCTCCCACGTTGGGAGGCCATCCCCAGCTGAGCCTCTGCCGTCTTCTTGCTCCAGCGGCGAATGTCCTCCCATCTTTTCCGGCAGTGGGTGCTCCGTCTGTGGTAGACCCCCAGGGTCCGGACGTCCTTGGCGATGGCACGCCAAATATCTTTCTTCTGGTGGGCGCTGACCTACATGAAATGTACAGGGGAAGAAGAGAAGTCATTACCAACTGCACCGTCAAAGTGAGTGGCCCCCATCCCTACCCTTGCCATGTGGCACATGCACCCACCGTCTTTCATGCACGCAGAACTCTGCCCCCTTCCTTCTCACATCCAGCCCTCTCCACACAGGCATAGCACATACAACATGCTTCCTGTGTACTTACCTGTTTGTCTGGAGGACCGTAGAGTAGCGTGTACTGGGGGAGGACCCCATCAACGAGCTTCCCCAACTCCTCTGTGCTGAAGGCAGGGGCCCTTTCCCCAGACGCACAAGCCATTGTCACAGCAGCACTTGCAGTGTAGGTCCTCTCCTGTCGAAGATCAGGTATCGAGTGATTCAACAGATAGAAAATGGCGGTCACGTCGGCGGCGGTCACGTCGGCGGCGGTGCGTACCATCACCGCCGGCGTACATCGTCATTGGCTCCTGGGACCCATAGGGTCCAATGTTAACCAATGCAGCATTGCGCCGCGGTCTCCGACCGCCTACCGCGACGGCGTACAACGCCAGCGCAGTTACCTCACATCCCATTGTCCCACTTTAGAGGTCAGGCAGCCGCCATTTCAGGGGCCCACATGGCCTAATTTCCAACTGCGTCACACATACCTAGGCCTAGTCTCAACACACATACAGGCCACCTTTTGTGTATGATTGGTGTTCTGGGTAAACTGTGGGTACGTACCTCTGAGTTGTGTGACTCTGTGGTCGCTGTTGTCCTTCATAGGCACCGTCCGCTGGGACTTGTGAGGAGATGGCGGCATCCTCCGGTGTACCGACCGTTGGTGGCCCTGTCGACAATGGAGGAAAGACATTTGATAATCACCTACAGGTTTGACCGTGCCACAATCCAGGAACTGTGTACCCAGTTGGAGCCAGACCTGATGTCAGCAATTCGCCATCCCACAGGAATCCCCCCTCAAGTGCAGGTGCTATCAGTGCTCCATTTCCTTGCAAGTGGGTCTTTTCAAACAACTGTGGCCATGGCATCAGGGATGTCCCAGCCTATGTTTTCCAACGTATTGTCCAGAATGTTGTCTGCCCTGCTGAAACACATGCAGAGCTACATCGTTTTCCCTCAGGTGGAGGATTTGCCTACAGTGAAAGGTGACTTCTATGCCCTTGGACATATCCCCAACATCATAGGTGCCATTGATGGGACCCATGTGGCTTTGGTCCCCCCCCACAGGAGTGAACAGGTGTACAGAAACTGGAAGAGTTATCATTCGATGAATGTACAGATGGTATGTTTGGCAGGCCAGTACATCTCCCATGTGAATGCCATATTCCCTGGCTCAGTGTATGACGCCTACATCCTGCGGAATAGCAGCATCCCTTATGTGATGGGTGAACTCCAGAGGCACTGTGTGTGGCTATTAGGTGAGCCCCTGGAAGCAAGACAGTGGGAATGGTTGTCTGGGGTTATCCCTACAGGTTAGTGTGTGTCTAACAGTTGTCCCTCGCCATTTGCAGATGACTCTGGTTACCCCAACGTGTCATGGCTACTGACCCCAGTGAGGAATCCCAGGACCAGGGCAGAGGAACGCTACAATGAGGCCCATGGGCGAACTAGGAGGGTGATCGAGCGGACCTTCGGCCTCCTGAAGGCCAGGTTCAGGTGCCTCCACATGACAGGTGGATCCCTATTCTACTCACCAAAGAAGGTGTGCCAGATCATTGTGGCCTGCTGTATGCTTCACAACTTGGCTTTGCGACGACAGGTGCCTTCTCTGCAGGAGGATGGTCCAGATGGCGGTGTTGTGGCAGCTGTGGAGCCTGTGGACAGTGATGAGGATGAAGCAGAGGAAGAAGACATGCAGAACAGGGACTCAGTGATCCAGCAATATTTCCAGTGAAACACAGGTGAGAATACATTCCTGCCTACTACATGTACTTTTACACAACTGCCTCTCTACTGTCTGTCGTTTTTACCCAGTGTATGGTCACTGAGTTGTCACTTTCCCTTACGGTTTCACAGATGTGGGTCCCAACGTGTGTCATCTGCTTAGATTCCTCATGGACTAGAGCTGTGTGACATAGGTATGTTGACATTACTATTTCAAGAACATTTTGTCACTGTAATTGCAAATACACTATTTCGAAATCACAGACAGACTCCAGATCGTTTTGTGCTTTAGGTGTGTTTATTTAAATGCAAAATATTGGTGGGGGTAGTTAAATGGTGAGGTGTGATGGCGGTGGAGTGTCCATGGCAGAGTCCAGTATATTAGTCTCACAGGTGCATTGCCTATATGGGCATAGGAAGTGGAGCTGGCGCAGTTTAATGATGGACAGGGTGACAAAGTGGGACAGTGGGATGACAATCAGGGTGGTCTCATTTCTTGGCGGGGGTCTTGGCATTGTGCTCTGTCTTGTTCCTGGATCTCAGGGACCGTTTGCGGGGTGGTTTTCCGTCTGCAGGGGGTGGGGTGCTGGTGTGGTGGTCCTGTGGCGGGGCGTCCTGTCCACTAGCACCGGCGGAGGTGGTGGGCAGTTCATCATCCATGCTAGTGTCAGGGGCCCCTTGGAGTGCCACAGTGTCCCTCCTGGTGTTAAGTAGTTCCTTCAGCACCCCTACGATGGAGCTGATGGTTCTGAGTTCCTCCCTGAAGCCCATATATTGTTCCTCCTGCATGCGCTGGGTCTCCTGAAACTTGGCCAGTACCATTGCCATCGTCTCCTGGGAGTGGTGGTATGCTCCCATGATGGAGGAGAGGGCCTCGTGGAGAGTGGGTTCCCTTGGCCTGTCCTCCCCCTGTCGCACAGCAGCCCTCCCAGTTCCCCTGTGTTCCTGGGCCTCCGTCCCCTGGACCGTGTTCCCACTGCCACTGACTCCCAGGTCCCTGTTGTTGTTGGGGTGGTGGGTTATCCTGGGTTCCCTGTAGTGGTGGACACACAGCTGATTGACGTGTCCTGGGGACGGAGGTATGGGCCCGCTGGGTGGGTGCTGTGCTGGTGTTTCCAGAGGGGGGAAGGTCAGTGGTGGCCTGTGACTGGGTGATGGGAACCGACTGTCCCGAGGTCCCCGATGGGCCGGGCTGGTCATCTAGATCCAGTTGGACAGAGGTGCTGTCATCACTGTGGGCCTCTTCTCCTGGTGGAGTGGACATGTCTGGACCCTCCTGTCTGGTGACGTTGGGTAGGGGTCCTGCAGGGGTGGAAAGGCATGATTATTGCATCTGTGTGTGTCATGGTGTGCAATGGGTGGTTGACCGTGTACCCCATTGCTGGCATTCCTGTGTGGGGGCTTGTGTGATGATGGTTTAGGGGGGTGTAAGGGTATGTGCAGTGGGCATGTTTTAGTGATGGGTGTCCATGTTTTTTTGTTGCATGCAGGGCTTGGTGTTGGGATGTGTGGTTTGTGATATTGGTACATTTGTGATAAGTGTGGTGATATGTAGTGGTGTGTTGTGTGAGGTGCGAGGAAGTTGTGTGGGTGATGGTGTTATGTGCCTGTGGATGCTGTTGTACTTGCTGGTGGTGTCTCTCTCTGTGCTTCGTTCTCAATTATTGTGGTAGGGGTTTGTGGGTGATGTGGGTGTGTGTTTTATATTGTATTGGGTGTGTGGGAGTGGTGTGTGTATGTGTATCAGGTGTGTGTATTTTGAATTGTCCAATGTGGCTGTGTTTTGTAAGAGTGTGTGTATTTTGAGCACGGCGGTGTGTACCGCCAATGGAATACCGCGGTTGAAAGACCGCCGCGTGGATTCGTGTGTCGTGATAGTGTGGCCGTATTTCTGTTGGCGTGACGGTGTTGGTTTTGTTTTCGCCAGTTTATTACTGACCTTTGGTGTGGCAGACTTGTGTGGGTGTCTGAATTTTGGCGGATTCCGAACTGTGGGTCATAATATCAGTGGCGGATTTCCGCAGCCGCGGCGGTGTGTTGGCGGTCTGCTGCACGGCGGTAAGAACCTTTTACCGCCAATGTTGTAATGACCGCCATAATCTCTCAGAACATCAAAAAACAAAGTGATGGTTGAAATCTTTGAATTAATCTCTGCCACTGCCAATCACTCGGGCGCATCCCAATCCATTGTTTTACACCCACCATGCCATCCTAGTTTGGGCTGGACTGTTCTCATGAGGGACAGCATCAAGATTGATTTGCACATGGCTGGGTCCAAACTCAGATGGCATGGTGGGCAAAAGATGATGGATTGGGATGTGGCCAGCGTGATTGCCAGTGGAATAGATTCATTCAAACATTCCATCCATCACCTTGTTATTTTTTGTACGGGAAACCTGGGAAATGATGTCCTATGTTATTCCAGTAGTAGTTTGACTGAGAAGGAGAGACAGAGGGTGGGGAAGACAGTTGAAAGAGGTAATAAAGAAAATGATGAGAGAGACTGCTTAGAGGGAAGAGAAGATATGTGTGAGATAGAGGAGTGATAAAGAGACTGGTTAGAAAGATAGCAGAAGTGGGGAGCTGGATTGGTGAGAAATTGATGGCCGAAAAAAGGGAGCCATTTGAAAGAGTGTTGACAAAGTGACAGAGCTGAATGGGAGACAGAGTTGTTATACAGTTAGAGACAGACACAGAGGCAGGTTGGAAAAACAGCTGTAGGACAGTTGGACAGGAGGAAAGGTGAGAGTTATAGATATGATGGTGATAATGAGACAGAGACAGGTGAGAAAAAGAGAATGGAGACAAAAAGGTGAAAGGCAGGTGAAAGAAAGATAAAAAGGAGACAGAACAGACGAAAACATCAGGTGTGAGAGGGAGAAACATGAACTCCTGTAAGGAGATTGCTGAGGAAGACTGAGGAGGAGACAAGTGCGGTGAGAAAGAAACAGTTACAGGTAAGAAAGACAGATGAGTGAGATGGAATGAAAAAGACAGCTGAAAAACAGACAATGGGTCCACGGTCATATGACATCACTTTCCATGATTTAATTGAGTTCAAATGACATGTGGTGTGACTCGTGCTACCCCTGGCATTTTGGTGAATAGATGTCATGCTTGGGGAAATGCCTTTTCCTCTGGCTTCAGAAACAGGACCACATGCTCCACAGTACCTACAGCTTCCTTGTTCTCTGACACCTGTCCCCCAAAATTGGATTACTGATAGACTATAGGGAACAAAAATATTGTGTGGACAGATTAATGTGACCAAAATATGGAGGACCTAAATATTTAGAAGGTAAGTGCAAATAGGTAAGTATAGATGTATTATTCTTAATCCCACATCTATGTACCTTGAAGATATGTATATCATCAAGGTA
Organism: Pleurodeles waltl; assembly: GCF_031143425.1. Taxonomy (NCBI): domain Eukaryota; kingdom Metazoa; phylum Chordata; class Amphibia; order Caudata; family Salamandridae; genus Pleurodeles; species Pleurodeles waltl. The sequence goes on along the minus strand of NC_090450.1, from coordinate 999,362,320 downwards.
CATATATGTAGAGTTGAATATAGTAAAACTTTTCGTACCCATAGAAACTTACCTTCACAATATTTGTGTTCTGGATATTCTTGACACAATATTTTGTCCCATGATAGTTCTTTTTCCGATTTTCTGTCTAAACACCCCCAAAATCCCCTTCCCTCTATACAGGACCCATTTGCCCTGCCCTCATATTGTCTCACCTCAGATGAACTGAGATTCCTCTTTCAGCCACAGAATCCTTAGTACATCATTGCAGATGTTCACGAGTAAATAACGTCATAGACACTTTCACACCCCACTGCTGGCCCATTAACACTGCTGGCTGTGCTGGAGCAGAGGAGGAGATTGCCTCAGCTCATAGCTGCAGGATAATAAAATGGTCTTTGTTTTTAATGTGATTACACGGTCAATCGTCCGCTCTCTTTCTCAGATTGTAAACAATCATTCGATTACAAGAGCAGTGTGCAATTTCAGAGAGTTTATATCTTTAATAATCTCATAGGGCGCTCCCAACATGAAAGGGGGACCTTTATTAAATCACGGGTGTAATGAGAAATTATAGTTATAAATTAGATTACACTGATCTCCTCTCTGTTGCCTCCGTTGAGTCCTTCTCCGCTGCTAAATGACATCAGCTGCTGTGTGCAGGATTGTACCGATGAATGTGAGGCGGGGCAGTTCTCGCCCAGTCTATAATCAAGAAGTGGATCCCACCTCCAACACAGAAAGCACGATGGTGAAACAAGCTGTAAATACTGATACTGGCCCAGTCTGTGTAGAATTGATGCTTCCAAAAGAGGATGGAAATCCCAGCATCCATGGTCCCTAACTCCAGTTGGACACCAGAAAATGTGGCGCATGATCACTGCTAGGATCTCATCTTGAAGGTATCCCCTTGATGTCCATCCTTGCTGAGCTTGTGAGGTTAACCCAATGACGCATCCAAAGATTGTCTTCCTTGGATGTTGCATGAGGGTGGGGTGTAAGTGATCACTTGACCCCTTGTATCCCACAGTTACATGTAAAAATGTGACCATGGCTTGTGGCCAAGCATGGAATGGTTCAGTTGGACATTGACAATGGGGCCCAAAGAGGGATAAGTCATATGCCTCATGCTGGGATTGAAGTGTTCTCCCTGGCAAAAGTTCCCCCGCCTCTTTCCAAGACCAGTGTGACCTTTCACAAGAATCGGGCCACCATGGCAAGTGGGGTGCAGCTCTATCCCCTCATGGAGTAGAAGTGTGGACCTGCAGGTGGAGGTAATTAGAGATTATACATCCCAGCTAAAGGGGGTGACATTAGCAACTTGGAACATTGCTGGCGCTAGCAATAAGTAAAAAGAAAACAGACTGGTACAAGCTGGTTGCGTCTTTTTACATTTTCTGTGTTCAAGAAACACAATGTTAAATCCTTTCTGTATAGATGGTTATACATCCTTGTTTCAACCTGCTCTTGCTTCCTTGTCAGGAAGGGCACGTCGTGGTCTTTCTACTTTTGTTGCTCTTAAAATTTCAAACGTATATGTTGCTCATAAATGGTACTCCCCGCAGTTTTTGGTATCATTAATTTCATGGCCAGGTGAATGTGACATTTTGTTGATAAACATTTTTAACAACTTTGCCCATCATGAAGTAAACAAAGGGCTGAGTGACTTTGATGATTTAATAAATACTTTCCTCGCTCATCATGGCAAAAATATAATCCTAATATGGGTAGGGGATTTTAAGATAACTTTGTGCTCGGTTGGTAATAATCTTGCTTGTAGTTTTTTACCGGGTGAACGCGAGGATAGGGCTCATTTTAAACATACCCAGCTGGGGGTTGCTTTGAACACGCTAATGTTGAAATATGACCTTATAATTCTTGGTGAGGCTCGGTCAAATAACTCTGATCAGATCACAACACTCATGGGGGGGGCTACAGGGAGTACTATTGATTTTATATTAATTTGTGCAGCTGCTGTACCTCTAGCTTCTAATTTTAATATAATGGTAAATTGTCTTAGTGATCATAATCCTGTATGCTTCACCTTGGAGTCAAAAATGCTAAAAAATCCAGCAGTGGCAGAATGCAATACGGGCCTCTTTAAGGATAAAGGCGTGCGGCTCAACTGGGAAAATGTCAACCACATTAGTTTTAACCAGAAAGTCGTCCAGGATAACATAGAGTCAATTTTTGCATGTCTGGATGAGGATTGTATCAACAGCTCAGTCCTTACATTATTGAAAATCTTATGCAGGGCGATTGCTAAATGTTTGGTCATTCATAATCCCTGTCCTAGGATTTGTTTTCAACGCTGGTTCAACGCTGCCTGTTCTGTGGCGCACAAGAATCTAAGGGCCAGATGTATCAAAGCTTTTTGCATTTGCAAACGGTGCGAATGCCGTTTGCGGATGCAAAAACCGTTTGCGAATGCAAAAAGTCATTTCAGAATGTATCAAAGGCATTCTGAATGCAATTTTAAGGAATCGCTAAAAAAGTGATTCCTTAAAATTGAGACCCTGTTTAGAGAGTCGCAAACTGTGACTCTCTAAATAAGAAATCGCAAATAAGGATTCCTTATTTGTGATTTCTAAAGCACATGTAACAACCAATTCCTTAATGCGAATTGGGCATTAAGGAATCGCTATTTACCACCAAGTTGAACTTGGTGGTAACCATGTGCAGATTTTAAAAATGCATTTAAAATGTATTTTTAAAATTCACATGTAAAGCACACATGCCCTTTTGGCATGTGTGCACCTTACATGTTGTAAAAAAATATTTGGGGGTGCAGCAGAGGGGGCCTAAGGCCCCCAGCACCCTGAGCTTTGCATTTCCAAAAATTGCCAATTCCAGTTAGGAATTCGCAATTTTGGAAATGCAAAAAATTCGCAAATATGGGCCTACAGGCCCATAGGTGCGAATGGGGGCCGGTATCGCAATTTGCGATTCGGTAATAGCATTTGCAATTTTAAAGAAATCGCTATTACCGAATCGCGAATGTGATACATTGCATTTTGCGAATCAGAAATAGCGATTTCTTAAAAATCGCTATTTCCGATTCGCAAAAGGCCTTTTTCATACATTTGGCCCTAAAGGCGGTAGGTAAAAATACACAGCGCAACCCTGTGGATGTTAAAAAGACTAGGGGGGTCATTCTGACTCCCGCCGGCCGCGGTAACCGCAGGGCCGGCGGGAGCCGCCAGAATACCTCTGCGCGGTCAGAAGACCGCCGCGGTTATTCTGGGTTTCCCGCTGGGCTGGCGGGCGACCGCCAGAAGGCCGCCCGCCAGCCCAGCGGGAAACACCCTTCCATGAGGATGCCGGCTCCGAATGGAGCCGGCGGAGTGGAAGGGGTGCAACGGGTGCAGTTGCACCCGTCGCGATTTTCAGTGTCTGCATGGCAGACACTGAAAATCTTTGTGGGGCCCTGTTAGGGGGCCCCTGCAGTGCCCATGCCATGGCACTGCAGGGGCCCCCAGGGGCCCCACGACACCCCATACCGCCATCCTGTTCCTGGCGGCCGAAACCGCCAGGAACAGGATGGCGGTATGGGGGTCGGAATCCCCATGGCGGCGCAGCAAGCTGCGCCGCCATGGAGGATTCCCCAGGGCAGCGGAAAACTGGCGGTACACTGCCGGTTTTCCGTTTCTGACCGCTGCTGTACCGCCGCGGTCAGAATGCCCATGGGAGCACCGCCAGCCTGTTGGCGGTGCTCCCGCGGTCCCCAACCCTGGCGGTCTCAGACCGCCAGGGTTGGAATGACCGCCTAGGTGTGACTATCAGTCTGTTGTTAAAGAAAGGAAGATGTCTATAAGAGATAAGGCCTGGGAAGAGCTAGCCCTGGCCTCATTACTTAAGGATAATGTGAGGTTTTGGGCCATTATAAATAAGCCTTATTTTTGTAAGGACGACACGCCCAAATTGGAAGCTATAATTCCAGAGGACGAGCGGGTGACACATTTCAAGGGTATTTTTCAACCAACTGAAAGTGGCTTGCCGCTTCAAGGGGCCACAGTTTGTTTTTCTCAATCAGAGCCAGCCCCAGTACCCCTGAATTTCCCCATAGAAATTAGTGGGGTTCTCTTTGCACCTGGAAAATCTATTTCTCATAAAGCACCAGGTCAGGATGGGGTCCCTGTTGATATTTTTAAATCAAACATAGATTTAACGGCTCCAGTTGTGACAAATGTTTTAAGAAGTGCTGTGGTGGGGGATATTCCTGAGTCATGGAAAACGGCCATCCGTGACCCCATTTTTAAAAAGGGAGATAAATGGTGCACAGCCTGTTATAGGCCAATATTTCTAATAACTCCACATCAAAGATCCTGGGAAGGGTCATCCTTGCCCGACTTGAGACATGGGCCGAAGTGAACAAGATTTTAACTCCCATCCAGTTTGGCTTCAGGCTGTGTATAGGAACTGTGGAGAAAATACTAAATCTAGGTTTGATTACTAGTAAATATGGAAATGCTAAGGATGGTGCCTTCCAAATGGCAATTATTGATTTGTCAAGTGCCTTCGACCTGATCAATAGGGATAAATTATGGAAGATCATGCAGACAATGAGGGTGGATTCAGACTTGCTTATTTTACTGAGACGCTTGCATTATGATCCTAAAGTATCGGTCAGATATAGCCCACAAGGGGAACTATTGTCTCCAATAAAGTCCATGAGAGGTGTCAGACGGTATTGTATTTTAGCACCTTTCCTGTTCTTCAATTATATCACTGGTATTACAGATCATTTATCCCGGGTAGTTGTGGATGTCCCAAAGGTGGGGGATCATTCCATGCCAATACTTTTGTATACAGATGATGCGGTTCTGATTGCTCACAAACCTATTGCACTGCAGAAGTCATTAGATCTCTTCACTAAATATATGGAAGGCCTGGACTTAAAAGTAAACCACTCAAAATTATATACCATGACATACTGACCATTACGCACGAAAATGATGCACTTTAGAATGGAGACTACCAAAGGATTTTAGTTACTTAGGTATCATTTTTAGCTCTTACCTAGAGTGGAAATAACACAGCTTTGCGAAAGTACAACAATTGGAAAGAAACGTTGAGGGCATTTTTCGATTTGCTAAGGCTATTAGGCCATAAACCTCTGGCAGAGATGATCGCCCTGTATAAAGCCAAATGCATTGATGCAGCTATTTATGGGGCATAGGTCTGGGGTTACCATGAATCAGATAATCTCCACTATATTGAGAATGCCTTTACCCGTAGGTTGCTTATAGTCCCAAAAAATACAACAAACTTTATATGCCATGAGGAAGTGGGCCTCTCTTACATAACCAATCAAATAAAAGTCTTGTGACTCTTATTGTGAATTAAGTGTTGGCAATACCCAGAAGCAGAATTAGTCAGAGCCTGTATGCTAGATTGTCTAGCTCTAGATAATGTGAACAACATACTGTGGTTGATGTCTGTAAAATCGGCCCTTCAAGGCCTAGAAAACAACGCCCACGACTGCAAAGAACTTTTCAGCATCGTAAAAGAACTCTCCAACCCTAATGCCACCGTCAACGACATCACCCCCTCCCAAGAACTTTGCGACGCCCTAGCAACCGCCTTCCACCGAAAAATCATGGACATCCACAACAGCTTCAACTCCCCTCACACTCCAGACGCTCCGACCCCACCCACCACGAATTCCACCCGCTCCAGCCGACTGACCTCGTGGACCAACATCAGCGATGACGAAACCCGCAAGATCATGAACTCCATCCACTCCGGATCACCATCAGACCCCTGCCCACACCACATCTTCAACAAAGCAGACACGGCCATCGCACCACACCTACGGAAAGCCATCAACATCTCCGTCGAAACTGCAAGATTCCCGGAAAGCTGGAAACACGCCGAAATCAACGCCCTTCTCAAAAAACCAAAGGCGGACCCCAAGGACCTGAAAAACTTCCGGCCCATCTCTCTGCTCCCGTTCCCGGCGAAGGTCATAGAGAAAATCGTCAACACTCAGCTCACTCGGTACCTCGAAGACAACAACATCCTCGACCCCTCCCAGTCCGGCTTCAGACGCAACCACAACACCAAAACCGCCTTCTTTGCCGCCACAGACGACATCAGAAGCCACCTCGACAATGGAGAAACATCAGCCCTCATCCTCCTAGACCTATCAGCTGCCTTTGACACCGTATGTCACCACACCCTAAAATCCCGCCTCCACGCAGCAGGAATCCAGGACCAGGCCCTCGAATGGACCGCATCCTTCCTTGCCAGCAGAACCCAAAGAGTCCGCCTCCCCCCCTACCAATCCAAAGTCTTCGAAGTCATCTGCGGCGGACCCCAGGGCTCATCCGTCAGCCTGATGCTGTTCAACATCTACATGGCCCCCCTCGCACAAGTGGCCCGTCAACACAACCTCAACATCATCTCCTACGCCAACGACACCCAACTCATCCTCTCCCTCACCAAGGACCCACACACCGCCAAAACTAACCTCCACGAGGGACTAAAAGCCATCGCCAACTGGATGAGAGACAGCCGGCTAAAACTGAACTCAGACAAAACAGAGGTCCTCATCCTTGGGCTCACCCCCTCCGCCTGGGACAACTCATGGTGGCCGTCCACGCTGGGTCCCCCACCAACGCCCACCGACAGCGCTCGAAACCTCGGCTTCACCCTCGACTCCTCACTCTCCATGTCAAAGCAGGTCAGCGCCATCTCCTCCTCTTGCTACAACACCCTCTGCATGCTTCGCAGAATTTACAAATGGATCCCAACAGAAACAAGAAAAACAGTAACCCAGGCCCTCGTCAGCAACAGACTCGACTACGGCAACACCCTCTATCTACACTGGTGTCTCATCCAAACTCCTCTAACGCCTCCAACGCATCCAAAACGCCTCCGCCCGACTGATCCTCAACATCCCTCGCCACTGCCACATCACCCCCCACCTAAGAGACCTTCACTGGCTCCCCGTCAACAAGAGGATCACCTTCAAGCTCCTCACCCACGCACACAAGGCACTCCACAACACTGGACCATCATACCTGAACAACAGACTCAGCTTCTACACCCCCACCCGGCATCTCCGCTCCGCTAACCTCGCCCTTGCCTCCGTCCCCTGCATCCCCAGTACCCCTGAATTTCCCCATAGAAATTAGTGGGGTTCTCTTTGCACCTGGAAAATCTATTTCTCTTAAAGCACCAGGTCAGGATGGGGTCCCTGTTGATATTTTTAAATCAAACATAGATTTAACGGCTCCAGTTGTGACAAATGTTTTAAGAAGTGCTGTGGTGGGGGATATTCCTGAGTCATGGAAAACGGACATCCGTGACCCCATTTTTAAAAAGGGATATAAATGGTGCGCAGCCTGTTATAGGCGCCCTTGCCTCCGTCCCCCGCATCCGACGCAAATCTTCTGGCGGCAGATCATTCTCTTACCTCGCCGCCAAGACCTGGAACACCCTCCTGCCGGATCTACGACAGACCCAGGACCTTCTTTCCTTCAGAAAACTACTCAAGACTTGGCTCATCGAGCAGTAGCAGCACCCCTCCCCCACCCCCAGTGCCTTGAAACCCTCACCGGTATGTAGCGTGCTTTACAAATTAATTGATTGATTGATTGATTGAATTGATTGGTTTAACTCCCCCACATGTCATCCAAGGAATGCCAAGTTGATTGTGAAAGACTGGTATGCAACCTGCTGTGGGGAGGAGAGGCTAAGAAGTGTTCTGGATATGAAATCGGTGGACCTTTATTCGCAGATTGTTACGGTTAAAGCCCTGGAACCATAATTGAGATGGATAGAGAATCCAAATCATCAGCTTCTTTTAACATATTTTAGACTCGATCTGATCCATTTTAAAGTAGCTTTCTGATCACAATGTTTTTGGCTGCGGGACTTACCCTCTTGTTATTGTGATCAGGTCACCAAACAAAGCACTTGTCACTTTATTTTGTTCTGTCTACTCTCTGCGGATCCAAGAAGGTCCTTTCTCACTCCATTGTTGCGTCAAGGCGAGTAAAGATAACACCGTCCCGCAATGGAATTTTTACAGACATTAACTACGATTCATTTTTACCATGCTGTGTTACATTTTATTAAGAGTGCAATTCGAATTAGGGACCGGTATGAGCTTGTAAATTTAAATCGAGATTTTAATTGAAAAAGATGTAATTTCCTCCTGATCTTTTGTAATGTTATTGATAGTGATTTTATATGTTTTATTGCCCTCTGGTGTTATATATATGATCTTTTATCTTTTTTTGTGTTTGTGCATTATACCACCTTGCTTTTTATGGCCTATTGCCGAAATAAAGTTGACTGACTGACTGAATTGTTCTCAGTACCTGACTTACGACTCAACCTGGGGGGTTGGATGGACCAGGCTGAGTACAGAATATGGCGGGGCTAGCTTCTAGGGACAGATCTAACATATGTGCAGACAATGCACTATAGATTTTGGCTCCTAACCACGAAAATCAATGCAAGCCGCTGCTGATGTAAGTGTTCTTTGCACTCTTGGGTTCACTTTTCTCCTGTGGGCGCGATGTTCCTTCATCGAGACTAGTCCATGGAGAAAGGTTGAGGAGAAATATGGTACATTCAAATGGAACACCCCAATCCCATGCCCCTCCCCTCACACCAAAAAGAGCAGACAAAAGTGAATACAGTCATTATTTCAGAAGAGATGCCGTAGCAGCTGATTTCTGAGGTGATGGGAGCCAGAATAAGACAAGTAGAGAGCCAGTGCCACCAGTGAAACGCCCAAGCCTCACGCAATCCATGTATTGGAGTCAATTTGCACCGCATCCTGTCAAACATTTGTCAAAGTGTGGGAAATGCTTGTTTGTGCACCCAGCATGGCACTAGAATCAACAAAATCCACAATCTGTTCTCGCTGCATCTGTGTCTTTTGGATCTCATCCTGAAGCAGAGTAGTTCTGACAAGAACTTACTCCTTCGCTGCATGTAGCATCTTCTTCCTGTGCAAGGACTTTCAAGTCTTCACCTTGGTGGGCTGATGTACAGAGAATACAGGCAGAGCTACTCAGTAGATGTGAAATATTTGTTAAGACAAGTATGTGTAGCTACTCATCAGACCTCAAGCAGAATATATCTTACATTGGTACAATGTTTATAAGTAGTAAGGTCTTCAATACTAGTACTTTCAACCCACACTACCTACACACTGCACATTTGGTTGACAGTACTTTCTCATCAATCAGAAAATCAAAGGATTTAAAATTAGTTGTTGTGTTTTAGATGAAGATGAAGAAAACGTGTTCTCTCCTGCACCCTGTATCTGCTCTGGTTACAACATTGCAGGGGCCCAGACAGTTGATTTACCTGAGACACAATTATAACAATTTCAAAATAAACAAATATATATTTGTTTATTTAAACAGAGTGCATACATTGATATTTCTTTCAATCAGTTCTCAAAGAAGCCCCAAGTTAGACTTCCTGGGCTGAACAGTTTTCTAACTGAGAACCTAGGCAGAGACACATCCCTTTTGGTAGCTCTTCATCTTGGGACAAATGTCTCACAAGTATGCAGGTGAAGCTCATTGTTTCTGTCATGCGATGAGACTGACTTATGCAGAAAGAACTTCCTATAGCGGAGGTTCAGAACTCTTTGGTTGGTCCCATGAGCCTTGTTCTTTAGTGCACATGAACCGAAGTTCACCTCCCTTTTTCCTGACCTGAATGCTTGTGTGATGAATGGCTTGATGATGCCCTGGTCAGAGTCCTTCTACATACCTCCCTCCTTTCTCACTCATCCAGACCCTTGTTTAGGAAGGGGGAAGAAGGTACAGGTCATTGAATTTCTTCTTTCATTCCTATAGTAGCTAACACCCCCCTTTTCGATTGATTGGCTCTAGTAACAATTTGAAAGTTATCTCAAACTGCATCCTCACAATGTCTAAGGCAGTTGAGGTATCAATGTCTCACCCCCTCCTCTTCTCAGCCTTTCAACGTTAATAAGACTGCAAAGAAAGGATGTCTTGGAAGTTACAGTGCATTAGAAAATGTGGTAAAATTGTGAGAAAGGGATTGGTAAGCTGTGCAACAAATTTGCATATACAATTAGATTTTTCTGTTCTCTCTCGGATTTCAGCTGCTCCAAGACAGTTTTTTCTTTTTTTGCCAGGGTCAGCTATCAAAGTGTTTTGTCTTTAGAGGGTTGTATTGGAAAAGGGGGGTGGTGGGGTATTTCATATTTTTTCCAATCATTCCAAAGCAACCATCTCCCCTCCTTGGGACTTGCCTTTAGTTGTATGATCATTCCATCCTTGCAAGCTTTATGAAGATTGAACATTTGAAAATCATGAAACTGAGAGAAGAACTGAAAGATGCCATCACTTCTGTTGAAAGCTAGGTACTCTTCTTTCCAGGAATCCTTTTTAGTCCTCTGTCTAGACTGGAAGCATTGACTTTCTACTACACCCATTTGTAAACCCCAAAATCAGTGCAGCAAGCCGTTGAAGCTATCAGGTCATCCTTCCAGTTTCTTTTCCTGCTCCAAACCCAGAGGTGAAAAAAATCAGGTACCTTTAGGAAGTCAAATCAGTATTTCTAACTTACATGGACAGACGACAAGACTTGTGGAAGTCTGATAGCCTTTCTGTACATTTGGATTTGGCTGGTTGAGAACATGTCTGGTTCTCCCGGATTCGATTGATCCACACTTACATTACTGCTGCCTCTGTTGGTAGTTCCTGTTCTGCATGGTCGGGACTAGGAATTCTAGCATGTTTTCACCAACACCTCTTGATTTACAGGTGTGTTCAACCTCATCCATAAGTGCTAGAACTGTGAAGTGTAAGTCAAGGATTCATAGAGATTACTGGAGTGTAACGCAACCTGTGCATTGCTCTTCTAAGTCACTAGTTCTAGTTTGCAGAGGCTGATCAGAGCTGAAAACAGTATTTTGGGGATTTATTCTCCACCTCTGTTGAATTTACTTGGACAAGCAGGTTCAACACCACATAGATGAATTCAGAACAGAGAGGCCATGCTTAGACAACCCGCACAGCTTGGAATGTTATCCATAGTTTCTTATTGCACACGTCCCTGGAGTTTATGTAGGGGCGTGGACAATGTTTGTGTAGTCGGATCCTGAAATGTTCAACGTCAAAGGCTCTTCGATGGATATTGACTCTATGTTTCTTGACCTGAAGACCGGGACATTATCTCAGGAGAGTGTGTCTTAAAGTCTATATGGGGATTTAGAATTGGCTGTGGGCATGGGCTAGAAAATCATATGGGCCTCACTTTCTTCAAGCAACATAAAAAATATTAGCTGGTACATTGTGACACTGATTCACTGAGAATGTTTCAGTTCTGCTGCCAGGCCTCTGTTCACCTACGACAAGGATACACAAGGGTACCACCATCTGATTGGCTGACAATGTTCTCCTAAAGGATGACTTTTAAGCACAGATCCACATCAGAGGCTTTAAATCACATGTTCAGGCTGTCCAAGAAGAACCATTATTAGACACTTGAGCAATGAGGCCAGGGATCGATGGGTTTCTCTGCACGATGTTCTTTTGGTGCATTAATTCCAGAGACCGCTCTTCCTAGTAGGAACTTTATATCACAAATGTAAACAGCCTCTTCCTCCTTGTGGTATCAGCCGACATAGAACTACTCATGAGGTGCATTGTGGCATAGCCATTGACTGTTATGTTCAGGTCAGACAAGGGATCTGCTCTGAGTTCCCCAAACTTAAAGCAGCACTATTCACATACTACAAAATGCAATTCACAAACCAATGACCTGTGACCCCGCCTCTCCCATCTTTCCTGTGCTGAAATCTCTACCACAGTGGCGGAGCTCCCTGCACACATAAGTAAATAAGTACATTGCTAAATGTAGTTGTGACCAAAAAAAGCAGTGGAAAAATAGGGAATAATTACTCAAATACGGGTGCTGGTAGGGGAAATTTAAGATTGGCTTTGGGAGAGACAGGCTAATTCAAAATACACACCTGCATAAGAGTAAGATAATTGGATTTAACAAAATACACTTGTTAAATCACTACAGCCTTATAGATGTCAAAAGTGTTGTAAATGCACTTATTGGAATAACTCTAGCACCACACATGGTCAACCGCTAGTATATGCAATATACTCCCATAAAAATCAATTGAGGCAGAGTATCAAACTAACACCCCATAGGATATAATGTTAAATTAAATAATGTACTTCAAAGTATGTATTGTTTTTTTTTTTTAATGTAATAAAACATTGTGATGGGCTGGAACCTGTTCGTCCACACTCAGCTCCCCCTTGTGCTGACGCTGCCCCTGGTGCTCTGAGGCTCCCTGCCCGTGATTGGTGGAAGGACCGGCAGTGGCGGGCGCTTGGTGTTCAAAATTGCCGCGGCATACTCCTACGGCGTTCAGAGCTTGAAAGGAGCAAACAGGAGGCAAGGGAATAGCTGTGAACCCTTTCGTGGAGGAGGAGAAGCCCAGCAACAGCGAGCTGAACGCGGAAGCCCAGGAGCGGAACCCGTCAGAGAGTCAGAGACAACGGGCCCATCCGAGCACCGGAGCTGAAGACGGAAGAAGAGCGTCAGGAGACCCTGTTCCAGGCAACCGGGAGGACGAGTGGCAGCATCCCGCCATGCTTCAGGAGAAGCGTGGCCATTCAGGTGCGTGGGACTACGTCCCTGACCAAGAGTGAGAGTGAGAGGCAGAGAGCGGAGGGAAAGCGGGGGAGGGTGGGGGTCGGAAATCACGGAAAGACGGGAGGGGGAAGGACAAAACAAGGAAACATAACAAGCACGGGCACTGGGGAGGGGAGGGGGTTGGAAAGGAGAAACGGACAAGTACAAGAGGAGAATCTGAAAGGAGGGGGGGGATAAAATACGTACCACCAGTCACCGTAGAAGCACTGTCACCAATAGTAGACCAGCCAAGCCACGCACAGGTCCGGTTGAGCACTGAAGGAATTTACAAGACAGACAGGACAGGATTTGAAGCACTGAGAGACAGAAGGAATAAAACACATACTAATCTGAATCGGTTTGAATACAATAACCTTAAGAAGACCAGTGAGTCAGGGAAAATAGAGAGAGAATACGGAGACTAAATAGATATAAGTAGCAAGTACACTTACCGCTATATTCTCTTCTCTCCACATGCACTTCCCGGGGGACGACCTGTGAACCAGGGAGACAGAAAAGAAGAGTGAAGACCAAACCTCAAGAACATCCCACCACCCTAAAGTCCCACAACCAAAGATTGAAAGATACTCACCTGTTTCCTACTACATCTTCTATCCTCAATAAAAGAAATTTTTCCAGACTACCGCGGTCTAGAGTGCTTTATCAACGCCCTCACGCTTACAAGTGGTGTCAGAAGTGGGATTTACCCAAAAAGAATCCACAACCATGGAAGAGAAGGCAACAATGGCAGATGTCATAGCCCAGTTGGCAGAAGGGCAATGGCATCTCCAGTTGATATGGGAACAACAATTGAAAGAAGCCAAAGAGGAACAGGAGGCATTGCAAACAGCGCTCAAGAGCCAGGCGACGACTATGGCTAATAACCAACTGGTACATGAAACAGCATTGGGGAAGCTTACCGACACCATCGCTCATACAAAAGTACACCCCACGGTACCAAGTAGTAGAGTGGCCAGTACTGCTAATTGGCCTGAGGACAAATGGGGTCAGTATATCACCCACCTACTCACCGGCCACTTGCAAACAACATACCAAGCTATCAATACGAGTGGGAACCTACCATACAAAGACATTAAGAAAACTATTTTAGAAAGAGTGGGTTTGGACAGTGAGAGTTATCGCACTAAGTTTCGGCAAATGAAATGGCAGCATCAGGAGAATCCCCGTACCTTGTATTATAGAGTCCAACATGCAGCCGGGAGGTGGTTACATCCTACAGAGAAGACAAGAGAAGATATGTTTAACATAGTCTTAGAACAGTACTTGGATGCTTTACCACCTACCACTCGGAACTGGGTACGACAGCATCCAGGACTCACAAATGAAACAGCCGTAGATCTTACCTGTGCTTATCATAGAGGCTCTGACTTCCAGGCTACCGTTAGTTAGGCTCCCCCTCCTACGGTCCGACCAGCCATTCCTAGACTACAACTACCACGGCCAGTCGGAGCCCCCGGGCCGGAACAAACTCAACCAGGGGGCCCGGCACCCTCTGGATACCCAGGCCTTGGTCCTCAATGCTACAACTGTTCAGAGTGGGGCCATATTGCCCGATATTGCCCGCATAAGAAAGATGCCGAGGAACCCATGGAGATAGGTCTAACCAAGGGGAGAGTATTCTGGACTGGAGGGGAGAAACCTAAATATACCTTCCCTATCTTTGTCAATGAAGTAGAAAGAATGGCCCTAATCGACTCCGGATGTAGCCAGATCCGGGAAGATTTAGTGTTGCCAGGGCAAGAAGAACCCGAGACCCAGGTTCTCATCACCTGTGTACATGGGGATCAACGGTATTATCCCATTGCCACTATAAGGTTGAAATGGAGAGAACAAAATGAGAACCTCCGGGTAGGGGTACTCTCCACCCTGGATGAAGACATAATCCTCGGGACTGATTACGAGGATTTTCCCTCCTTATTGGAGAAAGCCGGACAAGAGCACCTTCTGAGGGGTTGGTGGACGGAGGCACCTAGTGGAACCATTACAGAAGAACCCAAACGGGAACGAATTATCCTCAGCAGGAGACAAAAAAGAGAGCAACGACGGTCTTATCTACAGCAATGCCCATCCCAAGGCGGTCCTGTTATTAGTGGGAAGGTTTGCACAATCACCGGGGATTTCCGGTGGAATCAGAATGAGGACCCAACTTTAAAACACGCATGGCAGCAGGCCGAGTCTGGGGCAGCACAAGGGGTAGGTCCCAGGTTCCTGATTCGTAATAACCTATTATACAGAAACCCCACACCCACTAGAGGAAACGACTTGCAGTTAGTAGTGCCCAAAAGCCACTGCCAACAAGTGCTACAATTAGCACATGGGGATAACCGGGAAGGGCATCTGGGGAGGGAGAAAACTGAGGAAGCAGTTCTTAGACGATTTTATTGGCCAGGGGTTTATGGGGAAATAAGGAAGCATTGTTCAGAGTGTCCCAAATGCCAGTTGTATAACCCCTCTCCACAAAAACCTGTACTCCTACAACTTCTTCCGATTATTGATATTCCCTTTACCAGGGTTGGAATGGACCTTATCGGGCCCCTTACCCCTTCCACTCGGGGTAGACAATATGTTTTAGTCCTGGTGGACTATGCCACACACTATCCCGAGGCCATTCCCCTTCCCAGTATACACACTAAAGCTATTTCCCAGGCAATGATAGAGTTCTTTTCACGGGTGGGTTTCCCAAAAGAAATATTGACTGACCAACGGACTCCTTTTATTTCTAGATTAATGGCTGAAGTATGTCGATTACTAGGGGTGAAACAAATCCGTACCTCAGTATATCATCCTCAAACAGATGGGCTGGTGGAACGATACAACAAAACCATTAAATCCTTACTAAGAAAGAGTATATCTGAGACCGGTAAGGATTGGGAAAAGAAACCACCATTGGTTCTATATGCTATTCGTACCCATGTACAAGCCTCCTTAGGCCATAGCCCTTTTGAGATGTTATTCGGTCGACAACCACTCACACTGTTAGATATGTTAGCCGAACAGTGGGAGGACACGGAGGAGGAAGTAAAAGACCTCTTGACATATACCCGGGATTTAAGAGAGAATCTTCATACAGTATGGGAGGAGGCCCATGTTGCCTTACAGGAAGCTCAGAATAAGCAGAAGCAAATATATGATACCCGAAGTGCAGTTCGCACCCTAACAGTAGGGGATAAAGCTCTAGTCTTACTCCCTAGCTCTGAGAATAAGTTATTGGCCAAATGGCAAGGGCCGTTTGAAGTGATAGCACAGATCAATCCCAACACCTATAAGTTGGCCATTCCCCAAGGAAGTGGAAGGGAACAGATATATCACATCAATTTTCTTAAAAAATGGCTAGAACCCACAGGAGGCTCTTCCATTCATTTTATTAACTCGGATGTTACTGAAGACATCCCGTATCCCATGTTACATCACCAGGACCTGTCTAACCAGGTACAGCCATGGATCAATCCCAGTCTTAAAAGATTGTATCACAACCAACTAACCTGCCTAGTACATCACAATCAAGATGTCTTCTCTAAATATCCGGGCAGAACCACCCTAGTCCAACATCCCATTCGTCTGAAAATGAATAATGTCTCACGACAGCGACCATACCGCATTCCTGAAGCAAAACAAAAGATTATTGAAGATGAAGTCCAAGCCATGTTGGCAGCCGGTATCATAGAACCATCAGCCAGTCCATGGTGCTCGCCAGTCGTGTTGGTACCCAAGCCAGATGGTAGCACCTGGTTTTGTGTAGATTACAGGGGTGTCAACAACTTAACCTATTTCGATGCATATCCCATGCCTAGAATAAACGAGCTTATTGAGAGGCTAGGCCAAGCCAAATTCTTATCCACCCTAGATCTCACGAAGGGTTATTGGCAAATTCCCTTAAGAAGGGAAGACAAAGAAAAAAACGCATTTGCCACCCCTTCTGGCTTATATCAGTTTACTGTCCTCCCTTTTGGGCTTCATGGGGCCCCCGCCACATTCCAAAGACTCATGGATGAAATCCTACGTCCATTTAAGCAGTATGCTGCTGCCTATCACAATGACATTGTTATCTATAGTAACACCTGGGAGGAGCACGTGGCACATCTAGATACCATATTACAAGCTCTACGAAAGGCCCAGTTAACCGCCAATCCTGACAAATGTAGACTAGGGCAGACTATTATCAAGTACCTGGGATATATTGTGGGGAACGGTCATATTAGACCCCAAGTAGAAAAAGTAGAAGCCATCTCGAAAATGACATTCCCCAAGAGGAAAAAAGATATCAGAGCATTCTTAGGATTAATTGGATATTATAGGCGTTTTATTCCCCATTTCTCTACGGTGGCAGAACCCCTTACTGAGATGCTAAAAACACCTATCCCAACACCCTTGGTCCTCCCTCGGTAACTGCCTTACATAGCTTTGACAAGTTGAAAACCGCCCTCACGTCAGAACCTGTGCTTTGCTGTCCTGATTTTGGTAAACCCTTTGTGTTACTAACTGATGCCTCCGACGTGGGTCTTGGGGCGGTGTTGTCCCAACCACAGGATGATGATGCCCTCCACCCTATATTGTACATCAGCAGGAAGCTTCTACCGCGGGAGTTGCATTATCCAGCTATAGAGAAGGAATGTTTGGCGATTAAGTGGGCAATTCAGTCTCTCAGATATTATCTGTCCGGCAGGACCTTTACCCTGATTACTGATCACGCTCCTCTTATTTGGCTCGCCCATCATAAGGACACTAATTCCCTTGTTCTCCGCTGGTTCCTTTCCTTACAGCCTTTTTCCTTTCGGATACAGCATCTTCCGGGTAAACAAATGGTGACCGCGGATTTTCTTTCCCGTTATCCGGTCTTGGAGCGTCTCGACAAGCCGCTCTCTAGGGGGAGTGTATGTGACGGGCTGGAACCTGTTCGCCCACACTCAGCTCCCACTTGTGCTGACGCTGCCCCTGGTGCTCTGAGGCTCCCTGCCCCTGATTGGTGGAAGGACTGGGTGTTCAAAATTGCCGCGGCGTACTCCTACGGCGTTTAGAGCTTTGGAGGAGCAAACAGGAGGCAAGGGAATAGCTGTGAACCTTTTCGTTGGGGAGGAGAAGCCCAGCAACAGCGAGGTGAACGCGGAAGCCCAGGAGCGGAACCCGCCAGAGAGTCGGAGACACCGGTCCCATCCGAGCACCGGAGCTGAAGACGGAAGACGAGCATCAGGAGACCCTGTTCCAGGCAACCAGGAGGATGAGTGGCAGCATCCCGCCACGCTTCAGGAGAAGCGTGGCCATTCAGGTGCGTGGGACTACGTCCCTGACCAAGAGTGAGAGTGAGAGGCAGAGAGCGGAGGGAAAGCGGGGGAGGGTGGGGGTCGGAAATCACGGAAAGACAGGAGGGGGAAGGACAAAACAAGGAAACATAACAAGCACGAGCACTGGGGAGGTGAGGGGGTTGGAAAGGAGAAACGGACAAGTACAAGAGGAGAATCTGAAAGGAGGGGGGATAAAATACGTACCACCAGTCACCGTAGAAGCACTGTCACCAATAGTAGACCAGCCAAGCCACTCACAGGTCCGGTTGAGCACTGAAGGAATTTACAAGACAGAAAGGACAGGATTTGAAGCACTGAGAGACAGAAGGAATAAAACACATACTAATCTGAATCAGTTTGAATACAATAACCTTAAGAATACCAGTGAGTCAGGGAAAATAGAGAAAGAATACGGAGACTAAATAGATATAAGTAGCAAGTACACTTACCGCTATATTCTCTTCTCTCCACATGCACTTCCCGGGGGACGACCTGTGAACCAGGGAGACAGAAAAGAAGAGTGAAGACCAAACCTCAAGAACATCCCACCACCCTAAAGTCCCACAACCAAAGATTGAAAGATACTCACCTGTTTCCTACTATATCTTCTATCCTCAATAAAAAGACATTTTTCCAGACTACCGCGGTCTAGAGTGCTTTATCCACGCCCTCACGCTTACAGACATGTAAACAAGAAAATCAGTAAGGGCCAGATGTAGGAAACTTTTGCGAGTCGGAAAAGGCCCGAATCGCAATTTGCGACCCTGCAAAATCTGAAATGGGATGCAAAAATCCCATTTCCAACTCGCAAAATGCGACGCAAGCCATTACCGACTCGCAAAAATAGCGACCCCATTTTGCGACCCGCAAATAGTAAGTGGCAATTTGCGAGTCGCAAACCATATGCAATAGCCACTCGCAAATTGCGACTAGTCGCAAAAAGCCCATTTTGCACTTCCAATTTACCACTAACTCAGAGCAGGTGGTAACCATTACCAAAGTATAAAAGGAGACCCAGAAGGCATCTGGGTTACTCAAGATGGCGGAGATATATGTGATAGGAATGAGGAGGAGAGCCCATGCCGCACAGCAGAGGAGGAGGAGGAGCCAGAGACAGGAGAAGATATACAGAACCAGACAGACACTTTTCCAACAAACTGAGGAGGAGATTTATGATAAATATAGACTCAGCAGTGCAGCTATACTAGATTTAATAGAATTACTCAAACCACAGTTACAACGCCAGACTGTGTGCGGCTGCGCCATCCCTACGCATGTGCAAGTGCTTTGCTCACTGCACCTCTTGGCCTCGGGTAGCTATCAGGGGGTCATTGCCGTGGCAGGTGGGGTATCCCAAAGTTCACTCTCACGGTTCTTCAGGGCATTCCTAGATGCCTTACTCACACACATGTCCAGATACATATACCTACCCAGGAATGAGGCAGAAATCAACAGCACCAAGTTGGAATTCTACAGGATTGCCAACTTCCCCCATGTCATAGGGTGTGTAGACGGGACACATACGTATACAAATATGCCCTCCTGAAAATCGGGAATATCTGTTCCGCAATCGGAAGTGTACCCACTCACTCAACATCCAGGTGGTATGTGACGCCCATTATGTTATCACTGACATGGTTGCCAAATTTCCAGGGAGTACACATGACTCTTACATTTTCAGGCACAGTGGGATACACCAACGCCTAGAACGTGGGGAGTTTGGAGACGGATACCTCCTAGGTATAGCTGAATACACCTTGCAGACATACACACAGGTCAATGTGGAACCCATCTATGCCCAGCTAACATTGTACATTTTGTGCCACACAGGTGACAGTGCATATGCACTTCGACCATGGATACTTACCCCGTACTTAACACCCAGCAATGAGACAGAGAGGCAATACAACAGTGCACATAAGAGGACCAGAAATATCATAGAACGGACCTTTGGACTGCTGAAAGCAAGATTCAGATGTCTCCACAGAAGTGTAGGTGCCCTCCAGTATACCCCAATAACAGTTTTTAAGATTGTTGTTGCATGCGCTATCCTGCACAACATTGCCACCAGACGTGGGCTACCTCTCACCCCAGAAGACCCAGATTCGGAGGATGAAGAGCAAGAGCTACCACATCGCCATCATGGGGATAGAAGCATTGCAAATCAAGGCAAACTGAGACGGGAACACATTGCAAACCAATACTTTGGAAGGTACGTGCTAACTGTCACCACACTCACTAATGTCACACACAAAGAGTCCAGGTGTGAAGTGGAACTAACAAGTGATTTAATTTGTGCAACCAAAAAAACTATATACATTGACAACAGTTCAGGGGCTGTAACAGTCCTCCTGGCATGAGGACACATTGACCTCATGTGCCCCAACCCCAGGACAGTGTGGAGCTCATATCCTATGCCGGCCTCGGCCAGCATGGCTGGTACCGGGGGTGTCAGCAGTGCCCTGCCTTGCGCTTCCACTGCGCAACACCCTGGTGTCACTGCAGAGACACTGCTGATGGTGGAGCCCTCCTCGCTGTCTTGCGGCGTGTCAGCCGCGCCCCTGGCCACCTGCTGTGTCTCCATAATATCAGCAGCGTGGCTGAGACGGCCCAGTCCACGTGCCACATCACTGGCAATGTGGCCCATGTCAAATTGGAGGCTGACCGTGCGCCTAGAAAGGCCAGTAGTGTTCACAGCCAGCCTGAATATGGAGGCAGACATGCGGTCCAGCCGGTTAAGTAGCTGCCTGTCACGACGCCTTGCACCCTCTGTCTCAGTTAGGAGTCCGGCCACAAGTTGTCTCATGGAGAGTGCAAGGTCTCCCACATGTGTGTTCATTTGTTGCAACTCCGTGTGTACAAGCTGCATGCTTCTGCCTTTGTTTCGCTCCATGCGCCGCAATGCCCCTGTAATTCTCCTAATCTCCTGTGTTTGCAGACGCTGACCCCGTAGGAGTGCGGCCTCAGCACGTGACATGGAGGCGTCCCCTGACTCTGCCTGCCGCTCTGATGGCACATTTACACGTCGCCTGCGACGCAGTGGAGGCTCCGTGTCTTCTACAGTGGCACTGTGGCTGGGACCAGGTGCTGGATCACACACCAGTATGGCAACTGGTGTATCATGAGGGGACTGAGTGTTGGTGGTGCAAGTCTCAGTGGTGGCTGGTCCTGATTCATCTGTTGGCTGCTGGCTGACCAGTGGCCCCTGGAAGCTTTGGCTGGTGGGGGTGTCTTGTGGGAGACCTGTGGGACATAGGGAACACACTGTCAGTATCTACTATCTGTTATATGCTTCCTAATAAACTGTTGCCTATCAACTGCCTACTTGACTACATTGCCCATAATGCACCATTCTGGTGGTTGCCACTCTGAAATGGAGCTATTTTGGTTGTGCATGCTACTGTGTACAAGGTGGGTGGGGGTATGGCATTATTGAGGGTACATGCATGTCTCATGGTACTCACCGGTTGATGGTCCTGGCTCTGATGTATCCAGATCTCCCATCCCGCACACTGCCTCTGGCTCAAGGGTCTCCTCAACTCTTTCCTCCAGGGGTGTGGGTGGTGGCATTGTGGACGGTCCCCCTCTAGTGCCCCTCATCTCCCTGAGCCGCTCTGCCACCCTCTCCTTGGTCCGGGAGCGCAGGTCATACCACCTTTTTTTGAGTTCTTCGATGCTCCGGTGGCTGACACCCAGGGAGTTCACTTTGTCTTGGATGTCCGTCCAGATTCTTCTCTTCTCCACCTCTGGCACGGTGAGGGCTGCCCTCCCAAAAAGTTGGTCATGGTGCTGGCAGCACTCCTCTGTCAGCACCTCCAGCTCTTTCTCAGCAAATTTAAGTTTGCGCTTCCTTGGTGTCTCAGCCATGGTAGCTGCTGTTCTCTCTGTTTGCAGTTCTGCTGTTAAAATGGGTGTGGTCCTCCCTCCTCCCAGGTGTATTTGTAAACTTCCTGGCTGTGATGTCATCATCATGAGCCAGGAAGTGTTTTCCAGAGTGTTCTGCAGCACCTGCATTCGATTTGCGGCACAGTTGCAATTTGCGACACCCACTCGCAAATTGCGTGTTTGTTTTTAGCGCGGTCGCAAAAAGCGACCTCGCAAACAGCGGACTCGTAATCTGCGGTGCGACTTCATTTGCGAGTCGCAAATTGAAGTCGCGTTTTCTTCTTGGATACCATTTAGCGAGTCGGAAATTGCGAGTCGCAATGACTCGCAATTTCCGACTCGCTAAATTTTTCCTACCTACATCTGGCCCTAAATCTTTAACCTTCAAAAATGCTATTTAAAAAAATATATATTTAATACATAGCTTTTCAACATGTGTACAAAATAATATTTAAAAAATAAGAAGTGTCAGTGAAGGTGAGTATTTTTCAAATCTTTTTTTTATTTTATTTTTTAAATCTTTGTATTGAACAACGAAACAGCCATTGTGCAATAGAGCAAGAGACAATTAATCTGCCCATTGATTAACCGCCCCCCAGAGACCTATTTCTGTAAAGAGCAAGTTGCAGGGATACACACACCAATAAAGCGACCCCCCCCAGTCTGACAATCCGGTGCTGTCAAGGTTCTGACCGCCCCCATGCCCGCACATAGCCCACCAAGATTCATCCCGTGGATCTATAGGCCCTCCACCCACCCCAGATTTTCTCCCACTTCTTGGGGCTCTTATTTAAAAATGTGATATTCATCAATGTAATCAATATCTTTAAATTGGTTTATTCATTAGAACACATTTAATTTCATGAGCTATATAAAACACTATCATATTTTTTGCTATAGTGTAATATTAGTTATTTTAAATTAATTTATGTAATACATTCAAACATTTTTTTAAAGCATAATAAACGTTAATAATTTCCCCTGTACTTTCATATAGGGAGCTCTCCACCTAGGTCACAAGCACAAGACAAAGAGAAACTGGCCAAGAACCTGAGGGCAGCCATGCTGTCAAGAGGAGGACCGAGCACCAGGGCGTTTTTGGTTTTGGGGAGGGGGTGGGGGGTTAGCGGGTTTTAGGTTTTGGGGTGGGGTTGGGGGGTGAGGCGTTTTTGGTTTTGGGGAGGGGGTGGGGGGCCAGGGGGTTTTAGGTTTTGGGGTGGGGTTGGGGGGGTGGGGGTGGGGCGTTTTTGGTTTTGGGGAGGGGGTGGGGGTTAGGGTGTTTTAGGTTTTGGGGTGGGGTTGGGGGGTTGAGGCGTTTTTGGTTTTGGGGAGGGGGTGGGGGGTAGGGGGTCAGGGGCTTTTAGGTTTTGGGGTGGGGTTGGGGGGGTGGGGCGTTTTTGGTTTTGGGTAGGGGGTGGGGGGGTTAGGGGGTTTTAGGTTTTGGGGTGGGGTGGGGGGGTGGGGCGTTTTTGGTTTTGGGGAGGGGGTGGGGGGTCAGGGGGTTTAGGTTTTGGGGTGGGGTTGGGTGGGTGGGGCATTTTTGGTTTTGGGGAGGGGGTGGGGGGTTAGCGGGTTTTAGGTTTTGGGGTGGGGTTGGGGGGTGAGGCATTTTTGGTTTTGGGGTGGGGTTGGGGGGGTGGGGTGAGGGATGTAGGGTGAATGGTGCCTATTACTAATGCTTTTATCAGGAATGCCTTTACAACAAAATATTGTTGTTAAGGCATTTGTGGTAAAATCATTAGTAGTAGCAACGAGGTCGGTGTTCCGACCTCGTTGTTAAGGCAGTAGTTGTTTTTGAAGTCGTTGTTTCGTCGTACAATCTTTTTGCTGCTGTGCCCTGATTGGCCATCATCTGGCAGCCTGGCCAGGCTGACTTGATGAGGTGTGAAGTGGCCTGGCTTCACACAAAGAGATGTGCCTGTGGGAGGGAATTTCCCCTCAGCAGATTGTGAGGCAGGAAGGGGGAGGGCTGCCAAACTGGTCTTCAAAGGCAGAGAAGGACATTTGGAGCACCCCAGCAACACCCCCACATCCTGCAACCCCAGACAACTAGGTGCCCCCTTGAATAGATTAGGAGAGGGCAGGAGAGGGGTGTGTGCATGATTTTTAGCCACACCAGTGGGTGGGCTCAGCCAGATGTAACCTCCAAAAATCAGATTCAGCCATGGTGGATCTTTGAGGAATGTTACCTCCTGGGATTGATTTTTGCCACACTTCCCAGGAAGTGGTCAACACGGGGGGAAGGACCCTGCACCTGGTTGGAGAATCAGGACCCCCCTGTTTTTCACCCAGGAGCAAGGATAACACTGGCAGACCTGCAACCACACCTCAGTTCCCCATCAGATTCCGACAAGGAAGAACCAAAGGAGAAAAAGGACTGCCCTGCTGGACCCCTGGCCTGCACCTGGAACCTGCACTCAGAAGGACTGCACCAGCTGCACACTTGGGCTTCACCACAAGAAGGACTTTGCCTGGCTTCAACTGGTTCAAGGAGGGACTCCCTGTTTGCTACAGGTGAAAAATTGCTAACCAGGGTCCCCTGCACCAACTCCTGAAGAAATCAACCAGTTGGGCACTGCCCAGTGGCCAAAAAGGAGTTTGCGCCAGGTGCATACTGGGAGTTGTAGTCTGCACCCACAAGGATAATCTCAGAGCTTCTGGACCCTTGGGGTGAGCAGTGGACCCCAAAAGAACCTTAAAAGAACATCTGGGAGAAGCCCAAGAAGTTTGGAGAAGTTTGGAGTACTTTTGAAAAAAAGCTCCATAGAGGGACTGACCCACCGCGGCAACTCTAGCTGGCTTGCCTCAACTGCGACATGGCCTGATTTGCAGGTTTGTCCCGGTAAAGAAAATCTCCGAAAAAGAGACTAAATCCGAAGGTTAAAAGTTGACCGGGACCTCCCAGCAGGCGTATCCGAGGAGGGCTCCAGGGACGTCGGTTTGGTCCGGTCAAAGGATTTTCACCTTGAAAAAACGACTAAGTCTGAAGGTAAAACTCTCCACTGAGAGATCCTGTAATGCGTACCCGGAGAGGAGTTCCAGGAGGTCGGATTGGACTGGCAGGTTCGTCCCGCTGAAGAAAATCTTCAGAAAAACGACTAAGTGTGAAGGTAAACTTTTGACCGAGGCCTCCTGCGAGCTGTAGACAAGCAGGGCTCCATCACGGTCAGCCATAAACTTTGACTTTGCCCCGGTAGAGGTGCAACCAGATAACCCGATTGGCGCTTTTTGTTTCTAGGCACTAAAAAAACAATAATTCTTTTAAAAAATCATACCTCCGGTTCCCCTTATCCGATTTTATTCGTTTTTGTGTCATTTAAAGATAAAAATATAATATATTTTTATGAATTGGTTTTGGATTTTCAAACTGTTTCCTGCATTTTATTTAATTACTGTTTTGTGATATTTGAATGCTTTACACTCTGTCTCCTAAATTAAGCCTTGTCGCTCGTTGACAAGCTACCAAGTGTTGAGCTAGGTTTAATTTACTGAGACCTGACTGGACCTAAGTGGAGATTAGTGGCCTATTGCTAAGTGTAGGTACCTACCTGCCCTTACCAATAACCCATTTTCCAACACTAAGACAATAACTTCGAACCTAATCAGAACACTCAATTTCCTTCAAATTGCTTAACTTTGTTTAGTCAACCCCTCAAAATATTTTCACCTCACTGTCTCCGACAGCCACTTAGGTAAACTATTTCTCCTTTCTTCAATAGCTTCATTTGATTTTTTTGACCTTACACAATTCATATGTCCTGGGAACACCCTACCGCACCAAATCTGCTTACTTTAAACCTCATCATCTTATTACATCTGTTAAAATGTCTTCAACTCAACAGTTTTGTCTTAAATAAGCTTTCACACTATGCCCCCATAGTTACACCAGGCAAAGTAATTACTTTATTGGTAATTGCATTAAGTTAATTGCATGGGCTGGCTCCTGACAGTGCATGAAAGCAAGAATTGGATATTGAAATAACCAAGACTAAATATCAATAATAACTCTCTAAGGGAGCTATCAATAATTAATTAAGCGGTCTAGTAACCCTTGAATAAGAATTTAAAATCCACAGGAAAAGGGGGAATATCACCAGATCTTAATCCGAGGCAGACATCAAATGAGGCCTACGATTCACAGGGAAAGGGAAGATATTGCAAGATGATGAAGCCAGGCAGACATCAATTGAGGTACACGTTTCTGTAGAAAAAAAAAAAAAATATATATATATATATATATATATATATTTTAATTAATTAATTTATAGCACCAGGGTACAGTATTGTAACGAAACTTGTGGGGCCCGAGCAAAGTACAAGGACCACCCCTCCCCCCCCCAGATCACTCAGGGGCTCACAGGCCAGGGTACTGTGCTGAAGGAGCCCCCTGGAGCTCGCTCCCCCCCCTGCACCGTGGGGGCTGTGGGGCCTTTGTTACGACGCTGACAGGGCACCCATGTGAGTGATAATGTACTTTAAAAATACACATAACATATATTTTTATTTTGACACAAAAAATTTAAAAACAAGCTTGAAAAGGACATAGGGGGTGATTCTATGCTTGGCGGGCGGCGGTAGCCGCCCGCCAAGCGGGAACCGCCAGAAGACCGTACCGCGGTCAAAAGACCGCGGCGGTCATTCTGGGTTTCCCACTGGGCTGGCGGGCGACCGCCGAAAGTCCGCCCGCCAGCCCAGCGGGAAACACCCTTCCCACGAGGACGCCGGCTCAGAATGGAGCCGGCGGAGTGGGAAGGTGCGACGGGTGCAGTTGCACCCGTCGCGAATTTCAGTGTCTGCAAAGCAGACACTGAAATTCTTTGTGGGGCCCTCTTACGGGGGCCCCTGCAGTGCCCATGACATTGGCATGGGCACTGCAGGGGCCCCCAGGGGCCCCACGGCACCCCATACCGCCATCCTGTTCCTGGCGGGCGAACCGCCAGGAACAGGATGGCGGTATGCGGTGTCAGAATCCCCATGGCGGCGCAGCAAGCTGCGCCGCCATGGCGGATTCCCATGGGCAGCGGAAAGTCAGCGGTACACCGCCGGCTTTCCGCTTCTGGCCGCGGCTGTACCGCCGCGGTCAGAATGCCCGGCGGAGCACCGCCAGTCTGTTGGCGGTGCTACCGCCAACCTCCGCCATGGCGGTAATTACCGCCAGGGTCAGAATGACCCCCATAATTATTAAGTATGTTGCAGCTGTCAGTTGACTGTGTTGCACTGCCAACCACACAAGAATGCCGACTGGAACAGTAAACAAGTCTCTCAAGTTGTCTTGGGGGTCAGCCCTCGTCATCACAGATGCTCAGGTTAATTTACCTGGTATAATTCATAGAGCGATGGTCTGTCAGTTATGAATTCAGAGTTTCTTAGAGAAGGTTCCTCAACAACCCTCCAAACTGCTCCTGTGATATTGGAGCTGAGGCAGGGATTGGACCATTGTGGTTGCCGTCCAATCTTCCCTCGCCTTGTTTCAAATAAACAATGGCGCACAATCCATTCTAGACATGCTGGGCAAATGATTTTCTGCCCTGATGAAGGTGACTGAATATGATGAAGTGTCCCGAAATGTCAGCAAGTATTTCTTGAATGGACAATGAAATACTGTAATGAAATTCTGCTGCTTTTCCTGAAATTGTGAACCGTTAGGGATTAGATTTTTCCGGTAATGTTATCCCAGACTTCATTTCCACCCAAGGTCAGTATTATGTGTTTGATGACGTGTGAAATACCAGGAATTGACAGTTTCTGTATAAAATAACAATTAAGTACTATAGTTTAGCCTGTTTTAACGATTATATTTGCATCAAAATAAAAAGGTATATGTTTCCTTTTTTATAAAAGAGAAGTGCTTTGATCTAGGGGTGGGATAAAAATTCCACTCTGCTGGCCGAGTTCGCTGAGTTTTCTCCACTCTGCCTTGTGCTTGGAGCGCGGAGTTCCAGCAAAACGCTGCCAACCACCGTGTGCCGAGCAAGAATTTGCATCCCCTAGTGCCATTTTTGAGTGCTAGAAGGGCTCCCAGCAAGGTTTATCAGTGCGGGCTTTCACAGCAGGTCGCGACCCTGCACATTGAGGAACCTGCTGCTTGAGTAGAAGATCTTCTCGAGCGGCTGAGCAAAGAGGCCCCCTCTGGTGCGCCGTGTGGTTCTGTTTGCACTGATTTTACAGCATGGAACAAACTACTGGCACTAGAAAGCAGTTCGGGCGGCACGACATGCCGAAATTCCATCCGCTCACGTAACTCCCTGGAATCTTGTAGGGTTTTTATGTAACTTTGTGAAATTCTGCAGAAGAAAACTCAATGCATTCCCCCCACCCTTACTTTAATCACACCAAAATATGCTTGAGTACGTAAAGAAGCATTGCTATGATGTCTAACAGAAGGGGCCACTACAAAAGAGAACAGAAAGTCTAGAACAAGCACAAGTGCGGACTCACAGTGGCATCTAGGAAGCAGCTTTTATTTAATCTCTGACACGGAGGTGAGTCCTTGGCACTTGACGAGGCAGTTATGCTCTGGGTTGCAAGTGTAGAATATTTTTAAAAATATGGCAATGACGTCTAACAAATCATTTTGGATACTATGATTTCTATGAAGTATTCTAGTAGTAACCAATGAACTACTAATAATGCACTTGAAACTGCTCTTTCCACCTACCAATCATGCCCAGTTGAATATCTCCTCTCCTCATGGTTCCTGCAGACGTTGCAGAGTGCGTCGAACACTGTGACGTAATTGGTTATTTTCCTCAAACTCATCTATTGAAAATGAAGCCTTTTTAGGTTTGTAAAGACAAGTATCACTTGAAGTCCTGCTATAAAGATCTGTTCGGACAATTCAACACTCAAAGTGGTTCAGGGGTTTGCTTTACCTGGTTGCTGTGCTCACTTGGGACTTTGATCGGAGGTGTACAGCTTTTGTCTGCGTATGCAAGCACACCCAATCACCATCGGCATCCCAGACTCCTCCTCCCGGGACGGCCAGTAATGGTGCAGGAGCTCAGGAAAAGCACTGTGGACCTGTAGCTCCAGCAATCACAGTGGGGGTTCCTTTCCCTGCAGCCTGGGCCATTTGGGTGAGGTCTTTGTATCTAGTGAAGGCAGAGTCAGCACAGGTCCTCCCACTTCCGCAGTGACGGGCACAGCAACGGGTACTCAGGTGACGTGGTAATGACAAACTTAGGGGCATATTTAAGAGTCCCTATCGCCACCTTAGCGCAGCCGTATCCTCATTTCTTTTACGCTAAGGCAGCGGTAAAGTGGTTTTTCTATCATGACATATTTACACACTGGCACAATGCATGCACTGCGCCACTTTGTAACCCCTTGCGCTACATTATGCCTGCGCCAGTCATAATGTATGCAAGGAGGGCATTCCGGTGCTAGGAGGCCCGCAAAAATGGAACAGTGAAATTTAAAAGATTTCACAGTGCCATTTTGGTGTCATTTTTAATGCCTGCTCAGAGGAGGCGTTAAAATTATGCTCCCATAGTAACCTATGGGCCTCCTTGCACTTTGCTGCACTAGTGACAACGTTTTTAATGCTAGTGTAGCAAAGCACCACAATAGCATCAAAAATATCGACGGCATTGTTCTAATGAGGCAGTGTGGCACAATGGTTAGAGCGGCAGACCCTGATGCAGAGATCTGGCCCGGGACCAAGGCTCAATTCCCTTGGACCAGCTAATTCTCGCCTTGGTCCCTAATCTAATTAATGGGTGTAACTCTGGGCAATAGATTGCTTAATCTCCACAACGGCCCTGACAGTGCTTAAATGCCTGGCTTAACCCTGGGGGTTGCCCAGGAGTGGGTGCCTCACAGGGAAAAGTCAGGAGGGGTTCCGCAGAGGTATGCGTACAGTGCCTTGAGACCCTAATGGGTGAGTAGTGTGCTATAAAAGTGCAAAGATTACATTTAATGGCAGCCATGGTGTGCCATATTATAAATACAGCGCAACCATGGTGTCGTTAGGTGCTGGTAGGGGGTGCAAGAAAAGTGGCACATCATAGCTGATGTGCCACCTTTTCGTAAATATGGGCTTGGTTTTTTCTTGGGTCAGTAGGTCGGACGACCCCAGGGATCATGCATGTTGGCTCCTAACTTGACAGCTCGGCTTCTCATCTTGTAGGTGAGTTTGCAACACTTGACTGGGCAATTATGATATGAGTTGCAGGAATCACTCAAAGTTCACTTAAAAAGATCTGTCTAGCTAATCAATGTCTTTCAGGCCTTGGTGTTACCTGATAGTTGTGTGATCTTGGTTCTTTGAGTGTGAGTGTGCAGCTGTTAGCAACACTGAATGAGCAGATATGCATGTGGTTACGGGTACTCACTCGCTCCTCCTCCTTCTCCTCAGTCCACGAGTGAAGGTTGCAGCAGGTCAGTAAAGGCACCATGGCGCCAGTGTTCCTGGAAAGGAATCCTTCCCTGTGGTCCAGGTCACTGAGGTGAGGTCTTCGGGTATTGCGATGGCAGTCAGCACAGTTCTCCAGCTGGTCACAGCAGTGGCCACTCTGGTAACTTGCCAATGACCATCTTGTTCTTCACTTGGTATGGGAGGACGAGAGACCCTCTAGTTTAAGCATGTCAGCTCCTCAGGAAAGGAATCCTTCCCTGTGGTCCAAGTCACTAAAGTGAGGTCTTCGGGTATTGTGATGGCAGTCAGCACAGTTCTCCAGCTGGTAACAGCAGTGGGCACTCTGGGAACTTGCCAATGACCATCTTGTTCTTCACTTGGTTTGGGAGGGCGAGAGACCCTCTGGTTTAAGCATGTCAGCTCCTCAGTCATTAATTTGTAAAAGATTTAGGTGCCAGGCCCTCTTTAGCAGACCCTTCCGCTTGCCCCGCCCATTGCCAATGTCAGCATTGCCAATAACAATATGAACTGAGCAACTGACCATCACAACTCTACAGATACAGTTCAGACTGTCCCAAGCCCCCAAACCTATAAGAATCACTTTGGAAGCATACATTAGTAATTTTTAATCTATACTGAATTAATAAACAACTGCTGTTGTGCTCGTCTCTGAATTAGACAAACACTGCCACCATGTAGCAGATCGCCAAAAGTTGCAGTGCTGACAATTAATTGTCGGTGCTGGCATGGGAAACCACCGGCTCAAATTAAGTCCTGGAGCTCCTGGTACACTCCCTGGGCAAAGCTGCGTCTTAAGGGTCATTCCTGTCCCAGACTGGGTGACTGGGCTTCTCCTCTTTGTGCAGAGAGCTTCTAGGTGATAAGGCACTCTCCTAGGGTACAAGCAGTCACGCAGGCCTCTAGAGCTCAGAACCATAACTTCTCCCTCCATCAAGATATCCCTTGCCTCAGGGGCAATTCTAAAGGGTGCTACTGGCTCGAGGATACAGGCAATCACAACCAACAGATGGTGATGCCAGCAGGCGTCGTACACACAACACACAAGTGGAGATGTCTGCTCAGGGTCGAGGCATGAAACATGAGCAAAACTTTACAAAACTTTACAAACGGGAGATAGACATCGTGTTCCCTTTGGACAGCACGAAAAAGTGTTAATACTCATGAGATGTGAGTAAAGAGGCTCTTATGGACTGCATGTACCATGATGCATTGAGAGGGTGATTGTCCTTGTATTGGACAACGAAAACGTACGTAATGTGAGGAACAAAACCGTGAAATGCATATACCATCATATCACCTATTCCCATGCCCCTGCCCTCATATGGCCTCACCTCACACACAGAGCCCCCCAGTACGTCACTGCAGATGTTCACGAGTAAATGAGGTAATAGACACTTTCACACCTCACTGCTGGCCCATTAACACCGCTGGCTGAGCTGCAGAAGGACAGGGGAGATTGCCAGTAGCTCATAACCGCAGAGTAATAAAACGGTATTTCTTTATAATGTGATTACTCGGTCAATCGTCTGATCTCATTGTTTTCAGATCCCAGTGATTGGATAAAGAGAGCATTGTGCAGTCTCTGCAGAGTTTATCTCTGTGCTAATCTCATGGAGCGGTCCCAGCATGAAAGGTGCCCTTTAATAAATCACGGGTGTACGGAGAAATTACAGCAAAGAATTAAGATTACTTAGAGAACCAAGATCTCTTTTCTGTCTAATTGTCATGAACTGACTGAAAGGAGTCGTTTCGCCTCTGTGGCTTCCATTACAAATTCCCCATTAATTCTGATGCAAATCTCAGTCTTTGAAATGGGGAATAACTTGCTGGATCCGGAATATCTGAGTACTTTAAGGCATGTTTTTCTCAATTCCAGGAAGTTTAAGACACATAGGCCCTCATTCTGACCTTGGCGGGCGGCGGAGGCCGCCCGCCAAAGTCCCGCCGTCAGGTTACCGTTCCGCGGTCGAAAGACCGCGGCGGTAATTCTGACTTTCCCGCTGGGCTGGCAGGCGGTCGCCTTCAGACCGCCAGCCAGCCCAGCGGGAAAGAGGCTTCCACGATGAAGCCGGCTCGGAATCGAGCCGGCGGAGTGGAAGCTGTGCGACGGGTGCAGTTGCACCCGTCGCGTATTTCACTGTCTGCGTAGCAGACAGTGAAATACATGTAGGGGCCCTCTTACGGGGGCCCCTGCAATGCCCATGCCAGTGGCATGGGCACTGCAGGGGCCCCCAGGG
Organism: Pleurodeles waltl; assembly: GCF_031143425.1. Classification (NCBI taxonomy): domain Eukaryota; kingdom Metazoa; phylum Chordata; class Amphibia; order Caudata; family Salamandridae; genus Pleurodeles; species Pleurodeles waltl. The sequence goes on along the minus strand of NC_090450.1, from coordinate 999,329,885 downwards.
GCCCCGCGACCCCCCCTACCGCCGTCCGGATCTCGGCGGTCCGACCGCCGGGATCTGGATGGCGGTAGGGGGGGTCGGAATCCCCGCGGCGGTGCAGCAAGCTGCGCCGCCGCGGAGGATTCAATGGGGCCGCGGTACACTGGCGGGACCCCGCCAGTGGTGCCGGTCCGACCGCGGCTTTACCGCCGCGGTCGGAATCCCCATTGGAGCACCGCCGGCCTGTCGGCGGTGCTCCCGCGGTCCTCCGCCCTGGCGGTCAAAGACCGCCAGGGTCAGAATGACCACCATATTCACCATCTATTAAGAGCGGGTGCTAAATATTTCAAGAGTGGTCTGGTGGGGCCAGAAATTGTTTCTAGGAACAGGAACATCTGTCCTCTCGAGGGGCTCACTGGGGGCTCCTTGTGTGGATTAAAGGGGCTGCGGGGACTGGGATGGACCTCTGGCCACAACCCATGCCCCATCTCCCAGATGTGGTTTTCCAGGGTGCGCATCAGCATCATTGGGTCTGGTCGCCTGAACTGGTACTGCCCATACCGACCCAGCTCTGAGAAACTTGTAATGGACTTTATTGTCTTTGCTTGTGAGTTGGATCCCACATCAGGATGTTTGGTCCACAAAGTGCTAGAAATAACAGCCCCACCCACATAAAATGAATGCTCTAAAGGGAGTCTTTCACTGGATCTATTTTGTTCTGCCTGCAATGGGATGGGGAACTTTGGGGAAGATGGGATTCGTGATTGCGTTCTTCCCCTTGATGTTCTTTTTGCATTTGTCACCCTAAGTGAGAAGGGCATGCCGAGACGTGGGTCCCGTGCTCACTATGCCACCCGATACAAGCTAGCCTGGCTGAAGAGGGGTGATACCCCAAAACCGGTCCCAGGATGCTTGCTTCTGGTCCAGAGAGGACCTGGCCTGGTAGTCCGGACTGGATTGTTCCCATGGGGAACAGGGTCAAGACTGATTTGCATATGGCTGGGTCCAAACTGGAATGACATGGCAAGCTAGAAACCAATAGACTAAGACCCTGGTCTGTGATTGGCGGTGAATGTTTGACATTATTCAGCATTCTGTCCACCATCTCTTCTTTTTGCAGTTGTCCTTTTGATTCAGGGTTCACTCTTTTGTTGCTGTTTGTAATTGTATTTATGTAGCGCTTACTACACCTGATGAGGAGTGATGCTCCTTTAGCACGACTAGTCGCCAGTGAACTCAGAAAGAAGATGGTTCATGTCGAAAAGGAACTGTCTCCTTCCCTATAGGTCCATCTCTCCTCCTTCAAATAAAGGCACAGACACGAGTGATGACAATCAGTTACATTTGTGCGAGATGCTGAAGCAGATGATGATGGCTGAGGCAACCAGTGAGGAGAGAGCCGGTGCCAAGCGAGAGCCCAGATACCTTTCCTGCATCAGATTCCGGGGTATCTATTCAGAGTGATGAGATTCCTTCTACGGAGCATCAGTACTGTGGAAAGATGCACTGCAGTCCATCCTGTCTAAATTTAGGGGAAGTACTGGCTGTCCATTGTTGTGTGTCAATGGTGTCCCTGACGCTGTCTATTATCCATGATGTCCCCTGTCACTATCCCCTGTCACTTCCCCATCCATGCTGTTCTCTGTCAATGATGTCCGCTGTTGCTGTCCCCTTTCATTGTCCTCTATTCATGCCATCCATTGTTGCTGTTCCCTTTCACTCTCCCTTGTCCATGCTGTCCCCATCCATGATGTCATCAGTCACTCTCCCCTGTTACTGCCCTTTGTCCATGCTGTTCTCTATCTATGATATCCACTGTCACTGTCCCCTGTCACTTTCCCCTGTGGCTGTTCCCTGTCACTGCCTCTTGTCCATGCTGTCCCCTATCCATGATGTCCCCTGTCACTGTCCTCAGTGGGTGTGCCCTGTTGCTGCCCTTTGTCTGTATTGTTCTCTTTCCATGATGTGCCCTGTCTCTCTCCCCGGTTGCTGTCCCTTGTGACTGTCCCCTGTCACTGCCCCTTCTCCATGCTGTTCCCTATCCATTATGTCCCCTGTCTCTGTCCCCTGTCCATGCACCTAATGCAGGCCATATTCATCCAGACGCACAGTTTGATCTGCTGTGCATCTGTGTGTTTGGGGTCTCATCCTTAAGGAATGGATCTTAGTCACAAGGGGCCAGATGTAGCAAAGCGTTTGCGCCTCGCAAACGGCGAAAAACGCAGTTTGCGAGGCGCAAAAGCCTCACTGGTATGCAGAAATGCATTTTGCGAGTCGGATCCGACTCGCAAAATGCATTTCTGACTCGCAAATAGGAAGGGGTGTTCCCTTCCTATTTGCAACTCGCAATGCAATTCAATTCCATTTGCGACCGCGAAAGCGGTCGCAAATGGAATCGCAGTTACCATCCACTTGAAGTGGATGGTAATCCACACGCAAACTGGAAGGGGTCCCCATTGGACCCCTTCCCCTTTGTGACTGGAAAAAAAAATATTTTTTCAGAGCAGGCAGTGGTCCAATGGACCACTACCTGCACTGAAAAAATCCGAAACTAAAGGTTTCGGTTTTTTTTTCAAAGTGCAGCTCGTTTTCCTCGTGAGTGCCCCTACTCGCAATGGGGTCGCAAACTGCGACCCACCTCATTAATATTAATGAGGTGGGTCTTTGCGACCCCATTGCGAGTTGCAGAAGGTGTCTGAGACACCTTTCTGCATACCAAATTGCGACTTGCAATTTGCGAGTCGCAGGGACTCGCAAATTGCAAGTCGCAATTTGGATTTTTGCTATTAGTTCTTGCAGCATCCTCTTCCCCTACTCGAGCTGGAAGAGCAGAGGCTAGAACCCAGATAGACTCCACGGTTTTTAACGTAAAGGGCAGATGTGCACCTGAGAGGCAGATTTGTTGCATGTTACAGCTTGAAAGGTGGACTCAGCAGTGACAAGCCCTAGTACTGAGCAGCAGGCATAAGCAGACCATACGTCCCCACTGCCCCAAATTACATTTTCAAAGATTATGTGCACACACTGCAAGAACCTGCTGCTCCAGGCTACGCGGCAAAGCAGACCAAATATAGACATCAATGCGATGCTGAACCAACAAAGGACATGAATTATAAAAAAGTCCATTTAAACTGTAGACTGTTCCACGTCTTCTTTCTTCCGTTTCAAGACAGTTGTTAAAAACTCCATGATGCCACAACGTTAACCGATCAATCAATCAATCAATCCATCAGTGTACTTGTAAAGTGCAGCTAATCACCCGTTAGGGTCTCAAGGCGCTAAGGGGAAGTTGCAGTTCAGTCGAAGAGTCAGGTCTTGAGGTCCTTGAGTGGAGGCAGTGAGGGTGATTGTCTGAGATGTAGCGGTAGATCATTCCTTTCTCCCAGTTCTCTCAATCAATCAATCAATCAGTGTACTTGTAAAGTGCAGCTGATCACCCGTTAGGGTCTCAAGGTGCTAAGGGGATGTTGCAGTTCAGTCGAAGAGTCAGGTCTTGAGGTCCTTGAGTGGAGGCAGTGAGGGTGATTGCCTCAGATGTAGTGGTAGAGCGCTCCAGGGCTGCGCAGCGAGGTAGGAGAAGGATCTTCCTCCGGTTGAGTTCTTGCAGACACTTGGGATGGTGCCCAGGGTCATTTGGGCACAGTTGAGATGTCTGGTGGGTGAGTAGGAGGACAGGCGGTGGTTGAGGTGTGCTGGTCTGATGTTGTGGAGGGCCTTGTAGGCGCTCCAGCAAGACATTACAACAAGACACATAGCCAACACGTTTCGCTGCCAATCATGAACTTCTTCAGGGCATCCACATTTAGATAGATGGCAAATCATTCATTTGGTCACAACAGTGTATGTTCCCATTTTCTGGAATATTGCCATCAACATTAGAGGTCCCAGTCTTATTTCAACTCACTGACCCACCCTTGTTTCCAGCGAGGTGAACCCCACAATGGAAACCCGAATTCATGTCAAAGCGTTAAATTCTTAATTACCAGCTCCAGGCAAACAGCATCGTGAGATGACTGGTTCCATATTGCTTAACAAGGCACACTGTGACTGTCTGCACAATCTGGGTGTGCCTGACACAGAAAGGGCAGCACACTCTTAAATGTGTTAACATTTGTGCTGCACTGAGGGCATCTCTGCATTGCTGGTTTGACACAGCCCTTTCACTGCAGCACATTGGTGCAGGGGTCTGTCCCCAGGAGTGACTGCACGTGCCACGACCCACGCAAATGAGAAAATAAGACCACAAGATCACAAGATCACACAAGTGCAGAACGTGCGCCGACTCGGTTAGAGAAACAGAGGTCACAGGCGGCAGCAGGAGCTTCTCTCATATATACCATGTCAGGACATCGGCCTGGGCAGGATGAGCAGCAGCAGCACCTTGTCATATTTTAAACATCAGAGGCTGGCACACAGACACACTCCAGAAGTCAGGGGCCCCTCAGGGTACCCTGTAGGGGGTGCCTGTCTTGAGGGCAAAGTGGAGAAGATGCTGCACAGAATATTTGTGGAGAAGGAACATTCTTATTCACTTCAGAAACAGAAACAATAATCATGCCGTATCAGTTTGAAAAAAAATACTTTACATTTACAAAAGCATATTTTTGTCTTATTCTCAGTTAAGAACAACTTTTGAAAATGTTTACTGATGAAGAACGTATTCTGTGCAGACTACATCCTCAGTAATTACATGAGAGAACATGCATGCAAACTCAGCAGCAGCTATGCAAACAGAGCTGCAAACAGCAGCTATGCAGAGCTGCAAACAGAGCTGCAAACAGCAGCTATGCTGAGCTGCAAACAGAGCTGCAAACAGCTGCAAACATCAGCTGTGCAAACAGAGCTGCAAACAGCAGCTATGCAAACAGCAGCTATGCAAACAGAGCTGCAAACAGCAGCTATGCAGAGCTGCAAACAGAGTTGCAAACAGCAGCTATGCAGAGCTGCAAACAGAGCTGCAAACAGAGCTGCAAACAGCAGCTATGCAAACAGAGCTGCAAACAGAGCTGCAAACAGCAGCTATGAAAACAGAGCTGCAAACAACAGCTATGCAAACAGCAGCTATACATACAGAGCTGCAAACAGAGCTGCAAACAGAGCTGCAAACAGAGCTGCAAACCGCAGCTATACAAACAGAGCTGCAAACAGAGCTGCAAACAGCAGCTTTGCAAACAGAGCTGCAAACAGAGCTGCAAACAGCAGCTATACAAACAGAGCTGCAAACAGCAGCTATGCAGAGCTGCAAACAGCAGCTGTAAACAGCAGCTATGCAAACAGAGCGGCAAACAGCAGTTGTGCAAACAGCAGCTGTGCAAATAGAGCTGCAAACAGCATCTGTGCAAACCGAGCTGTAAACAGCAGCTGTGCAAACAGAGCTGCAAACAGCAGCTGTGCAAACAGAGCTGCAAACAGCATCTGTGCAAACCGAGCTGCAAACAGCAGCTGCGCAAACCGAGCTGCAAACATGCACGCATTGTTTGGTACAGGTGCAAAGTGTTCTTCCCAGTTTTACTTTAAGGCACAGCTTAAGCACAATGCATTTTAGGTCTGCACGTGGAAAGAGGCAGGCAACACGTACAAGTCTAGATGGGTTTCCGGTATCTCTGGATACTGATGTTTGCTTTAGCTTAAAGACTGGTCCAGGCACTGGTGACGGCGCCTCGGAATTTGGCAATGGATTTTTGTGGGATGTTGGCCTCTTGTGGTCAGCGTGCCTTGGAATCTGGTGGGGAGTTGTGTGGTCCGTTGAAATTGATCTGTTGTGGTGAGGGTCCTATGAAGTTTTGGTGGGTATTCTCGTGGACTGTTGGCACTAGCCTCCTGTGGTGCTTGTGCCTTGGAGTCTGGTGGGGAGTTGTGTGGGATGTTGGCATTAGCCTGTTGGGGTGAAGATGCTTTGATGTTTGGTGGGTATTCTCGTGGGCTGTTGGCACTGGCCTGCTGTGGTGAGTGTGCCTCTGAGTCTGGAGGGGAGTTGTGTGGGATGTTGGCATTAGCCTGTTGGGGTGAAGATGCTTTGATGTTTGGTGGGTATTCTCGTGGGCTGTTGGCACTGGTCTGCTGTGGTGACTGTGCCTCTCAGTCTGGTGGGCAGTTGTGTTGGATGTTGGCATTAGCCTGTTGGGGTGGGGATGCTTTGAAGTTTTGGTGGGTATTCTCGTGGGCTGTTGGCACTGGCCTCCTGTGGTGAGTTTGCCTCTGACTCTGGTGGGGAGTTGTGTGGGATGTTGGCATTAGCCTGTTGGGATGAGAATGCTTTGAAGTTTGGTGGGTATTCTCGTGGGCTGTTGGCACTGGTCTGCTGTGGTGAGTGTGCTTCGAAGTCTGGTGGGGAGTTGTGTGGGATGTTGGCATTAGCCTTTTGGGATGAGAATGCTTTGAAGTTTGGTGGGTATTCTCGTGGGCTGTTGGCACTGGTCTGCTGTGGTGAGTGTGCCTCTGAGTCTGGTGGGGAGTTGTGTGGGATGTTGGCATTAGCCTGTTGGGGTGAGGATGCTTTGAAGTGTTGGTGGGTATTCTCGTGGGCTGTTGGCACTTGCCTCCTGTGGTGAGTGTGCCTCGAAGTCTGGTGGGGAGCTGTGTGGGATATTGGCATCAGCCTGTTGGGGTGAGGATGCTTTGAAGTTTGGTGGGGATTCTCGTGGGCTGTTGGCACTGACCTACTGTGGTGAGTATGGCTCGGACTCTGGTGGGGAGTTGTGTGGGATGTTGGCATTAGCCTGTTGGGGTGAGGATGCTTTGAAGTTTGGTGGGTATTCTCGTGGGCTGTTGGCACCAGCCTGCTGTGGTGAGTGTGCCTTGGAGTCGGGTGGGGAGTTGTGTGGGATGTTGGCATTAGCCTGTTGGGGTGAGGATGCTTTGAAATTGGGGGGTATTCTCGTAGGCTGTTGGCACTAGCCTGCTGTGGTGAGTGTGCCTCAGTGTCTGGTGGGGAGTTGTGAGGGGTGTTGGCATTAGCCTGTTGGGTTGGGGATGCTTTAAGTTTGGTGGGTATTCTCGTGGGCTGTTGGCACTGGCCTGCTGTGTTCAGTGTGCCTCGGAGTCTGGTGGGGAGTTGTGTGGGATGTTTGCGTTAGCCTGTTGGGTTGAGGATGCTTTGATGTTTTGGTGGATATTCTCGTGGGCTGTTGGCACTGGCCTGCTGTGTTCAGTGTGCCTCGGAGTCTGGTGGGGAGTTGTGTGGGATGTTGGCATTAGCCTGTTGGGGTGAAGATGCTTTGAAGTTTGGTGGGTATTCTCGTGGCCTGTTGGCACTGGCCTGTGGTGAGTGTGCCTTGGAATCCGAGGCGATTGAGGCAAACCATATCCTGGGCATGTGCAGAGGGATCACTTTTTCCTGTGCCCACGAACCCTGCCTCTCACCCTGGCACAGGCTGTGGGCATGGCTGTGAGCAGCTGGGTAGGGTGTTTCAATTGTGTTGATTTCTGTCTCTGGGAGCAAGAGGAGGGAGAGGTCAGAGGCATGGCGGGGAGCAGAGACGATTAGGAGCAGAAACCACAGAAAGAGAGGGCAGTAAACACAGAATTAGGGCCCTCATGTGCCATGGTATTTCCCCATATACACAGAGAGGGTAAAAATCTCTCATGCATCAGGCCCTTGGTTACAGCCCTGTGCCCAGTGCGGGCAGACTGGCAGGAGGGCAGCAAGCAAATTAGGGAAATGATGCATGGCAGCGGCCATAATAATAATATATATATAATATCAGCACCATTCCAGACTTTTCAGCCAAAAATGTTGCATTTTGGGGCTTATACTTTGCTTTAGAAGCCACCCCTATGGGGATAAAAGCTCAGCATGTGAAATCCTGCTGGCCACAGTGACAGAATTGGCTTAAGCTCTTATGCATGGCATTAAGCCACTTGTCAAATATATTTTACATTTTTTCAAAATCAGACCATTTCAAATGCTTCTTGCATACACAAACTAAAAGTAAATATTATTCTCATATTTTGTGACAGTTCACTCTTTCATCCACGTAATTCCTTGAAATAAAGCATTGGCGATGTGAATCTTTTTATCTTTTGTGAAGTGGGAAGTTAAGTACCAAGCTTCACATCACATCAGAGGTACAGCACTGACAACAAAACCTAATCCTTTCCTAATACACAGAATAAATAAAAGACAGTTTGTAATGGACAGTAGGAGGGTGTTGGAAAAGGCCTTTCTGCAGGGTCACCTCCAACCTTTTTGCCTTCCTCCTTCTCTTTTTCTGACCTCATTTTTGCTGGTTTTAGGACTCTGCACACTTTACCACTGCTAATCAGTGCTAAAGTGCATATGCTCTCTCCTTAGAACATGGTGACATTGGCTCATACCCAATTGGCTTATTTAATTTACTTGTAAGTCCCTAGTCAAGTGCACTACATGTGCCCAGGGCATGTAAATTAAATGCTACTAGTGTGCCAGCAGCACTGGTTGTGCCACCCACATAAGTAGCCCCATAACCATGCCTCAGGCATGCCTCTGCAGTGCCAGTGTATGCAGTTTCACTGCCACTTCGACTTGGCATTTAAAAGTACTTGCCAAGCCTTAAACTCCCCTTTTTCTACATATAAGACACCCCTAAGATAGGCCCTAGGTAGCCCATAGGGCAGGGTGCTATGTAGGTAAAAGGCAGGACATGAACATGTGTGTTCTATATGTCCTGGTAGTGTAAAACACCTACATTCGTTTTACACTGCTGTGAGGCCTGCTCCTTTCACAGGATAGCATTAGGGCTCCCCTCATATACTGCTTGAGTGGTAGATCCTGATCTGAAAGGAATAGCCAGGTCATATTTAGTATGGCCAGAATGGTAATACAAAATCCTGCTTAATGGTTATATTACTATTCTATAAATGCTACTTCTAGAAAGTGAGCATTTCTCTACACTATCTGCACCGGATTGATGCAGCCCCTGTGACTTCGGCCTGCCAGTACCGGATTTCAATGCATTGTCCCCGGGGCATCTGAAAAACCCGCAACCCAAAGAGGATCCAAGACCGAGCACCAGAAATCGATGAAAAGCCTTCCCTGCGTGGAAAATAAACAACGCATCACCATGTGCGGGCCGAGAAATCGACGCACACCTCCCTCTTTTCCACACATCTCCTCCTCTGTGGTTCCTTGCAGAGATTTTGAACGCAAACCAGGTACTTTGTGCTTGCAAGAGACATTTATTGCTTTTAAGAGACTAAAGACACTTTATGTCATTTTTACAGTGATATTCCAAAATATAATTATTGCATATTAATCGTTTTGACCTGCATCTTATCAGATAAATATTATATATTTTTCTAAAAAACTCTGTGGTGTATTTTTGTGGTGTTCTACTGTGTTAGTGCATGATTTATTGCACAAATACTTTACACATTGCCTTCTAAGTTAAGCCTGACTGCTCAGTGCCAAACTACACGTGGGAAGGCACAGGATAATTTGGATTGTGTGTGACTTACCCTGACTAGAGTGAGGGTCCTTGTTTGGAGAGAGGGTAACCTGACTGCCAACCAAATACCCCATTTCTAAGAAGGGCATCTCACGGTTCTCTCACGCATACAGAACAGGTACATTACAGGTAGCTAACACACTAAAGGGGCAGTGAGAGGAGTTAAAGGACTGGTGTATGATCTCTGTGAGCAGATATAAACATGCATAATGGAAAACAGCCCTGGAAGAAACAGCCAAACCTCTAGTGGGGTTGCTATACATTCATGTACACATGTAGGATGATGTAACCTCACCTACCTAGTGTATGATGCTTCATTAACAGGTCCCACTTCTAGCACTGGAATGTATCCAGGAGTACTAATGTTCACTGGTTGTACAGTTTCCTAGTTATAGATTGTTAGTTCGGGTGAGTTTATGTGACTCAAGTTAAAATGTATGTTCATTCTTTCTTAAACTCAGACTCATATTAAAATTGCGTGTGGTTGAGCTTAAAATGTTGTAATTTTCGTCTCCCTGCCGCAAGATTGAAAAGAGGAGGGTCAAGCAACTGACACTTCTTCTCTTTCCATCATTTCTTTTGAATATTGCATCTATGGGATCATATTTCTACCTTGGGACTAATAGCTTTGATATATTTTGCACCACGCAACTGGGTACACGCACGACGCAACCCCTTTAGTTCAGACATCAGTCGAAATGTAAATCCTATTATATCTAATGAGATTTACAGTTCGCCAGATGGGATGTCCATGACTGTTGTGACGGAGTAACTCACTCATCCAGTGCTAAATCAGGCCCTCCGTTTATTCATGACTTGCGTTGTATTCTATGTATGGTGGGTGTGCTTTTTATGGACAACGAGTCTAATAACTATCTTTCAATAGAATTCACAAAATTATGCAACAATACAAGGAAAATTCTGGTGCATGTTCCGTTTTAGTATTATCTCAGTATTTAGTCATTTTAACACATTGATACAAAAAGGACCACCATGTTTTTTTAAACACAAAGGTTTCTTAAGAAAGAAACATACCCACATTCCTCAGGTCCTATTGAAAATGTTATTCAGAAACAAATAATGATTTCAACTTGTACAGAGGCAAAGGAACACCTTTCATTAGCATTGTCTCTTCTGTCAGCTTGAAAAAGTCAAATGGAGCTCAGCAGGCAAGCCCTTCATGTATGAAAAGGTCTCTTGCTTGAATTCTGCATCTCTCAGATACTTATAGGTCTAGTCTTCATTGTTCTTAATTCAAATATTTTTGTAACATATGTAAATATTAGTGCTTTCGGTCAGTCGTCTTCAGCCACTGGTCTGCTAAACTGTCACTGACACCTTGTTCCTGCCTACAGCAATATACAACATGGCACAATGGCTCAGCCAGCTTCCGCCACTGGTCTGCAAAACTGTCACTCACATCTTATTACTGCCTACAGCAATATACAACATGGGGCAATGGCTCAGCCGGCTTCAGTCACTGGTCTGCTAAACTGTCACTGACATCTTGTTCCTGCCTACCGCAATATACAACATGGGGCAATGGCTCAGCCGGCTTAAGCCACTGGTCTGCTAAACTGTCACTGACATCTTGTTCCTGCCTACAGCAATATACAACATGGGGCAATGGCTCAGCCGGCTTCAGCCACTGGTCTGCTAAACTGTCACTGACATCTTGTTCCTGCCTACAGCAATATACAACATGGGGCAATGGCTGAGCCGGCTTCAGCCACTGGTCTGCTAAACTGTCACTGACATCTTGTTCCTGCCTACCGCAATATACAACGTGGGGCAATGGCTCAGCCGGCTTCCGCCACTGGTCTGCTAAACTTTCACTGGCATCTTGTTCCTGCCTACCGCAATATACAACATGGTGCAATAACTCAGCCAGCTTCAGTCACTGGCTTCCCTTACTGTGAGTGACGGCATTTAGACCCATCGCATTTGATCCCGAGATGCAAAGAAACTTGTCCAAAGCAATGAACTTCTTGCAGCCCCAATTTCGTCAAGCCAGGCAACTTGGAATCTTATGTGCAAAGACCTGAAAGGTAGAGTTATGTATGTTTTGCATGCTATAAGGTGCTACACAGCAATGTACACATAAGGGGAAGATGTACTCTTCTTTCACACAATGCAACGCGGCACAACACCTTGCTGCACTGTGTAAAAGAGAGAGGTCAGAAATGCCCCATATTTACAAAGAAATTGAACATTTCTGCTCTCTCCTTATGCTGGCAGGCAGTGTGTGCTGCCTAGTGCCAATGGAGGGACCTTGCACCATAGTAAGATTGTTTGTGTGCAGAAAGAGACCCCTTTCTGCATAGAAACAATCCTTAGAGGCATATTTCTATTTCTATGTGTGCTGCACAATGCAGCACACATAGAAAGAGAAATTCACCACTAGAACTCAAGATATTCCTCCTCGTTACTCCTCTTTCAATTAGGTGCAGCATTTTGCTGCAAACCCAGGCTTACAAGTCTCTGTAAATATGTGTTGCCATAAAAATATATGGGTGGATGCATGGGGACGCCCATGCTCCACTCATGTAACACATTCCCGATGCAAATTAAGGCAAGCAATTCTAGGTGCTGCCTTGAGTTACTCTGTATTTACTAAACAAAGCAAAGTGGCTTTGCATAGCCTATTAAATCCCAGTTAAGGACGTGTGTTGCCTTGCAACGTCATGCACCATGCAGATGAAATGCAAGTCCCTAGTAGATCGGCCCCAATGAGTCTGCAGCAGAACGGATGGTGCTTCGTGCAAGAGCAGCACTTTAGGTTGTTTGTTTCCAAGTGCCATTGTGGCTCCTGTGCTTACCTTGAGCTGGTGGTTTTAGGTGGGGTCCACACGCTCTCATTTTTGGGGGCCGACACTTATTTTAACTCATCTGACTCATCAGTCAGGCCAAGGGAACTTATTTTACATTACAAATTAAGCAGTGTTGGTCTGCCATCTGTACCTCAAAACTATAGGCCCCTGCACTTATTGTTTTACAAATTAATCAGGGCTGGTCTGCCATCTTACAAATTAAGCAGTGTTGGTTTGCTATCTGCACTCCCAAAACTTTGGGCCCTGGGTCCTTTTCTTTCACAAATGACGTCCCTCCTGCCTGTACTTCCATCACTGCCGGAGGAGGTGGTTCTACAGGAGGACTTCATGCAGACTTGTAAATGACCCAGTTGCTTACCAGGTATCTTCAGTATTTCGAGTCATAGTCTTCCTCGCCATAGACCTACATTCCCATCCTTTCCTCCAGGAGGGTGGAATTGTGTGAACCATACTTCTTGATACTTTCAGGAAGCATACATGTGAGGACACACCTTTATAAATAAACAGACGTCACTTCTTGTAGGCACATGTGTGTTTCCTTTATCTTACAGGGGTGAATACTGTCCAGGAGACACAGGTTTGCCCACCAAGGGCCTAAATTAGATATTGGTGGATAGGTTACTCTGTCACAAATGTGACGATTATCCCATCCTCCATATTACGATTTCCATAGGATATAATGGAATTCTATTGCGATGGACAGGATATCCATCATGTACGTGATAGAGAAACCCCATCCACCAAGATATAAATCAGGTCCAAAGGTCCTGTTTAAGATCTCGTGGATGGAATACTCCGTCACAAACGTGACGAATATCCCGTCCGCCGTATTACGATCTCCATAGGATATAATGGGATCATAATATGGCGGATGATATATCTGTCATGTTTGTGATGGCGTGTTCCCCTTTGCCAGGATCTAAATCAGGCTCTAAATCAGGATTGTGGCGAGAAGGATGGACGAGGTAAGTAACGCTTTGTTTGAGCCTTGGAACGGCCCTCCGGGTGAGCATCACAGCTTTCACTGCTTCAGTGTCTGGGGCGCTTTGTGAAAAGATCTCATTTGAACAACTGTGCTCCAGTGCTGGGTAACCAGAGCTGGGCAGTCAGGCAGAGGCGTGACTCCGCCAGCAGCTGTGCTAGTGGCGAGACGGGTAGGAGTTGTGGCTACAAGCGGTGGGGCAACATTGAGATCTTTTATTTAATGAAAACATAAAGAAACAGGTCTGCATCAAAAATGAAAAAAATCTGCAACAGGTCCCTTCAGTCCTCACACTGATGAGCCAGGAACATACCCATTTGAACACCACTTTGTAAAATGTGCTCATTCTGAGCAGTACTTTGTGAAATGTGCTCCTTAGCGGAGGAGAGTCATAGCTACCAGTAAAGGTCAGCACTTATTTGCTATGTAAAGGATTTATATCATGTTACTTTGTATTGGCCTTAATGGGTACCCCTTGTAAGTATGAAAAAGGCACTTTAATGGGAGGAAAAAGCATGCAATTTCTTCAAATGCTATCATTTGGAAATGTGATGTCCTTTTCAATTCACATGATTTCTCAGTATGCTACTGGCTGGAGGTTGTAAACAGACAGCGTAAACCAACAGCATTGTGGGTAATGGCCAGTCAATGCAGACACCACATTGTGTGCAAAAGGTTCACTTGGGAGGTTCACCAGGAGTGGCTCCTTCATGAGAATGAAGGAGCATCACCCCGCTAAAAAAATGCCCTCAGAGCTGAAAAATAAAATAGTAATAAAGTTTGTTTATTACCATTTTATTTTTCGGCACCCTGTCCTGAACGGAGTGTCAAGACGGGGTGGTGCAATTGCTGCTGAGTGGCAGCAGGGAGCTCTGCACTTTGCATGTCACTTTGGCCTGACGACTTGCAACAGCCAGCCAGGCTTGTGCATTTGAAACTTGTTTAACCTAGCTGTATTAAGACAGAAAGTGGTGAAAGAGGCTGCTCCCTCCAATCCTGATGTTTGTCTCATGCTGTTTAACAGCATGAGAGCAGCGTCTGGATTGGTTAGTGTAGTTTCCTGGGTCCCGCGTTGGAGCTTTGTGGATAGGCAAGGAGGACACCATTTGGTAAGTGCCATTTAAAAAAATGCTATTATTGTACCTCCCGTATTTTGCCCACCCACTATTGTAAATACAAGCCAGCCGCCACTGACATGCACTCTCATAAAGTCACTGCTCATTGGATTGACACCGAGGGCTGCATAACTATGAAGCACAAAGAAAGCACAAGGGACATGGAAGCTCTGCATACAGTTGCACTACAGGGTTGAGACACCACAGGGTCACAGTTCCTACTTCTTCTTGTAGTATTTGATTACAGAATTTTCCTTGAAAAGAGAAAATGTCCTTGACTGATGGTGCGGTGGGATTGTCAAAACAGGACAACTATAGGGGTGTTTTAATACTAGGGACTCTGGAATTATGGAATTCTGTGGCCACACCAGTCTCCACACAATTATGGATTTGCCACATTTGCCGAGTAATCCATAGGCAGCTGGATAACATGCAAAAAATTGTGTTTCTAGCTGAAACAGATCAACGATTACTAAAAATACGATGAAGTGTGCCTGTGCATTGGAAATCCCTTCAGAAAGGTTGGATGGTCATCTGTCAATTGGTTGTTGCTATATTTCAGTGTTAATCTGGTACTAATGAGGTACAATCTTTGTCCACACAGTGTTACCATGTGTACAATAATTTTGTTAGTCACTCTGGAAACTGCTTTGTCTATTGGGACTCGGGTCTGGACTCGACCCTGCTCCCTGGGCAATACCCTGTTTCATGCCTGATGCCCACCACACTCTCACTTCGTGGCCATCCCTACTCAAGATGCTCAACTGTTCTTGTATTCCCATTTTCAGATGTGCAGTGATGAGTGAATCTAACAATGGCCTCGGAACAGTCTGACCTTCCTCATTCCCCTTGCTCTAAATTTTTGTTGAATTACTTCTGTTTATGTTGTTCCTTTTTCAACTGATAAATTCATATTTTTTTATAATTTAATCAAAACACACTAATGAATAAAAACATTTTCACTAACAAAATGGCCAGATCAATTGGCTTTGCCAATGTTTCTTTAGAAATGGTATTAAGTCCTGTTTTTCCCCTGCATGCACACTGTGGATGAATGGAAACGCCTATTTCTATTAAAAGCATCCTGGCAGTACAGCATTTTTACTTTACAAAAGTGCAGCGTTAGTGTTCCTGTGAAAGGTTCTGTAAGAGACAAGTCTTAGCAGAGGAGTAAAATATTTCGGATTTTTTTATACTTTAGAGTGTATTCTTCTAATTACTGCTGTTTTCGAAACAGTGTAGCACAAAATTACCACAAGCAAATGAAGCATATATGCTAAACACAAAATTATGTTTGAATTACATTTAAATATGTCAGGTTTTTTTTATGCTACATGCAAAAACAATTCCTACCCAGTTAGTCAGTCTTGGACATTAATACTATCAATCACTGAAAACCCGCCAGTTAACCTTTGCCATGTGCACCACATTACACTGCACCATGTGTGGTACGTTTTTTTAGTAACTTTTGATCCGTTTGAGTAAGGAACATTTTTGGTCTTGGAGTCCGGAGATTACACAGTACATGAGAGCAAGTGTGGGACGCGGAGTTGGTACACAATTCACTAAAAACTCTGCAGTTGCATAATGTTTTCGTTTTTACAGTGTCCCTGCTTATTACTACCTACACCTATAATTTATTCGCAATCAGCGCCTGGACACCCTCACGTGTGACAAGCACCGCTTTACAAACCAACCTCACATCGCAATGTACGATGACGCCAGACCTGCGTCTCGCATGTCATGAGAGAACAAAACGTATTACAGGCTGCTGGTGAGGGCATTAACAGCTGTTAATGATCCTTTACCCAAGCCATAGGCTTGAGGGGCCGGTGAGACGCTATGATGAAGAATAGGGAGCAGTGGTGTACTGAAACTTCAGGGCCCCACCCCCTGCAACGTCCATGGAGTGGGGGCCCTGGACTCACTCAGGAACTCTCCGACCAGGGTGCTGTGCTGAGGAACCCCCGTAGCTCAGGGCGCCCCCCCCCCACCCCACGGCGGCTCCGTGGGCTATTGTTATGCCACTGGCAGGGAGTGTTGTGACTGACGGAGACTGGAGCTGAGAGGATGTAATGCTTGTTTGGTGGTATCTTCTAAGCGAACAGAGAGGAATAGAAACACTCTCTGAGCTAATGGAGAAGCCAGCATAACTAGTCCTTTGCTGCTTGCCGTCTTCAATAAAGGCCCCAGCATCCCAACATTAAGATTATTTTTAGATAGCACTTCACACTGCACTTCTGCTATTTCTAGGCGCTGTAAATAAGGCCTGCTGCTATAGTGGTTGCTGAAGTCAAAGTAGCACAAAAAGTGTTCTTAAAATGCAGTGCTCTCTCAAAGGAAGAAAAATGTCTAGCGCCTCGAAGTAACACCCGGAGAGACATTTAGGGACAGATTTACAAGGAAGTGGCGCGGCACGGTGCTGAGCCCAAATTGGCAGCACCACGCTGCGTCAGTTCTGAAACGCAGGGATGCGCAGTATTTACAAAAATACTGCACACCCCTGTGTTTCCCATAGAGCTGGCACTAAATGTAGCTGCCAGCGGCAACACAGGCATCCTTGCATCAAAGTACAAGAGTGTCTGCGTTGAAGGGAATGATTATTCATCTTTCACGAAGGTGCCCCTTCCTGCACATAATCATTCATGGCCTTTTGCTCTTTCTATAAGTGATGCAGAATTCAGCACACATGGAAAAAGCAAAAATTAAGAGAAATACAAGTAGTTCTCCTTGTTGCGCCATGCTAACGCCAGCCCTGGGGTGGCATTAGTTTTTGGCGCTGCCTCAGATTTACGATTCCTCGTAAATCTGGGACAGGATCAAAAGAAATGGGTTTCACGGTGAACGCCCACAGCAACACCCATTGCACGCCCCTCTGTGGCAGAAAACTGCGTGTGGCTTAGCACCGCCTTGTAAATATGGCGCAGTGCACAGCGCCACTGGAGTGAGACAAAAAGTGATGCTTCAGTGGCACTAAGGCCTTGTAAATATGCACCTTAAGGTCTTCAAGGAGCGCAAAGTCTGGTTTATGTCCACGCAAGTGACGCTGAAAAGTAACAGACTAAAGTCACTCTGAAGCCCCTGGAGGTGCAGAGAGGGAGGAGGGAACCTCATCACTTCATATATTGGTCGAGTGGAGGACCAGTCAAAGTCTGCGGTAAGATTTGTTTTCACTGTGCATTTTTCAAGGTCAGTGAAATTATGCAGTAGGGGACAAACTTATGCTGCAGGGTAACTACATTTTGGGGCTAGTGAATACAAATTATGCCGCATTATGCAAGATTGTTTCTGGTAGCATTAGTTCATCAATTTGTCAACTTTACACTTGGCAGCACTGTCTGAGCAAACATTTCACCTCATTATTAACAAATTAACACCGCAATGCAGCACTAACCAACTGAAAGATTACCAGTCAACCTTTGCAAAAGGCTTTCCACTGGACGGGCACACGTGTCGCCACGTTTTAGTAACTTTTGAGACTTTAGAAGATTCGGAAACTGAATTGGTTTTGCAAAAATGCAATGTTTTGATGTGCCTATCACAGCTGATGTCAATTAAATGACCTCACTGAGCCATCTTGGCGAACAGAGGAGCTTCTTTTCACTATGAAAGGAATGTCCACAGTCCCTTTAGGTAACCTACTGTCAAGGCCACTGGAATTATGTGATTGTGCAACAGCAGAGATTTTCACAAATTATGGATTTGGCGTATTTGGCAAATAATCCATCATCTGCCACATTATCTGCAAAAAAACAGATAAAAAATTACAAACAATATGGCAACCCGGGTTCCTGCGGAAGGCTTTTTGCGAAGGTTGGTTGGTCATCTTTCAGTTTCTAATTGTTGTATTTGGGTGTTAAATTGATACTATTAAGGTGAACTCTTTTTTCAAGCACTGTTACGAGGCGTAAAAATAAAAAAATAATCAGAAAATTTGCCACATTATGCCACATAATTTGCCTATTCTTGCCGCATAATTCAGTCAAATTTGATGCATAATTTGATAGTCCTCTGCCGCATAATTTCAGTGGCCTTGCCTAAGGAATACCTTTAAAAGACACCGAGGGCTCATCTGTGGTGTCTGCTGTCCTCAGCTTTTAAATATAACTGCAAGCTTTTAGCATCTTACAGTGGCCCACGCAGCTTGTGCAGCGCCTAGAAGCTTCAATTGGTATGCGCCTATTACTATTAAACAAAATAAAGCGTTGAACGCCGCTTTCTGCTGGCTCCAGATCACTCGTTTTCATGCCAAGTCCCTGCCGTGGCGTTATTCAGGCCCAGGGCCCACCAGGGGGCGCTACAGTAGCACACCTCAAGCGCTGTGTGGATGTTTGTGCTGCTAAATATCTCGGCTGCTGGGGGAGGGGCGCCCAGCTGCAGAGATGCTGCTTCCGTTTCCGGGCCCCTGCTGTACTGCAGCTGTTTGCTCCGCTGGCTCCTGGCCTCCACTGCCTGCCTGTCCTGTTCTGCACCAAGCCTGTGGCTGTCAGCTCGGTCCAGTGCCAGGGAAAGGGGCCAGGAGCTGCAGAGAAAGATGTGTGCCCTCTGCCAGCTGCTCTGACAGCAGCGGCAGTGCCAGCGTTCATTTTAAAAAGGCTTCATTAACAAGCAGTGGCAAAGCCAACAGGATTGCTCCTGTCTTTTTGCTTTTTCAGCGCCTTGGGACCCTCAAGAGTGATTTGCTGTGCTTCGTAAATCCTTGATTGATTGATTGGACATTTATAGAGGGTGGACAGACACACAGAACATCATGATGTTGCATGAAACATGCATGCACTGCCATCGATACACATGCTAAATAACACACCCACAGGCACCCAGGCACATGCACTTAGATGCACTCATTAGAGATGGGCAAACCAACAAACTAACAGGGAGAGGCAAGCCAGAGCTGAACCAGGGGTCACTCTGGCTATAGAGACCATACACGAGCAAAGTGGTGAAAGTATTTGGCATGTAAATCATGTAATGCATATGGCAACATTTGATAGTCTCTTCAAAATAGTGTGTTTCTTTAACATGTGAAAGGGTTTCACCTAGGTAAATCAGATTATATTAACGCATTGAGAATTATTTTTTAAAACCATTGTTCTCAAACACAAACTTAGAAATATTCTTGCCATCCTAACCCTGATGGCAATGATATTAGTGAACTAAGAAGCAAGGAATTTTTCTTGTGCTCCCTATATGTGGACTAGATTCTTATTGCAGACGGCACAAAGTTATAGTATATTAAACCAAACACAAGAGACCAGTGCTTAATTTGTAAATAAAAACGTGTCGTTGCCCAAAGCTCCCCTCTTAAACATGCAGCTGCTGCAATTAAATGTGCAAATACAGAATACTGAGGCAGCGTAATCCTCAAGCCATCTCAGCCCTCTTTAATCTATTTACAGCCACTCCCTGTCCATTCAGCTCACTCTTGCAGCTCTCTGCTTTCTCCCATTCTGATGCTTTTTCCTTTTTCTCTTCTTCTGTCTTACCCATATGTGTCTTTTGCTCGTAGTAAATGCTTGGGGAGAAAAATAAGTGCCGGCCCTAAAAAATAAGTGCTGGCCCTCAAAAATAAGTGCAGGTACTCCACACCGGAAACAACAAGCACAAATTAAGCACAGCAAGAGACGTTTTTGTATGGCACAAGTCCTGAAGTCACACAGTGCTCTCATATGTGGTAAGTAAGAAAAAGGAGGCTTAGTAAAATAAAGTATTTGCCTAGTATCACAGAATTTGGTCAAGCAGGGAAGCCGTGATGTATCCCAGGTTTCCTGGTTTCGCAGTTTCACAATGTGCAATTCAGCTACTAGACTGATAACACAGGGAAATTAATTGGTTCATGTGAGCTGAGGCCGAATTTTGAACCTCACCCATGCCCAAAGCCAGCTCACAGACCTACACAAAAAATGCACATGGTCCACTAGACATGTACACACACACACACACACACACACACTGCTTCCAATTGCATGCCACCTGAACAAGATGTTGGTTCTTCCCTGTAAGCTTTCCAATCTTGCAACTAAATATATATCATAGAGTAAGGAGCAGGTCAAAAACAAGCCCAGCCTCTTGGGTCTGCCAATGCATGTTAGATTTTTCAGATAAGTTAGTTACAACAATGATTTTGTTGTGAAAAATTAGAACTGAAAAAGTTTCATTTCAGATAATATGAGTCTGAATTAAACATTACTAAGGTCTATGAAAGGGGTAGTGATCCTAAGGGCCTCATTCACAAAGCTCTTGCACTGCTGCAGGATCTTTTTGTTTTACACAGTAGGGCCACTAGCACTGCACTACACTGCTCATATTTACAAACTGAAAACATTGGGCCCAATGTGTCAGTGTGTAAAGCCCTGTGTCACATTGTACCTGCACCAGGTGCAATGTACGCAGGGTCGGCATTCCTACGGAAAACGTCATGTTGACCTGACACAGTGAAATGTACAACTTGACACTGTGCCATTCTACGACTTCACTGTGTCAAAATATTTCTGCTTGCTCAGGCAAGGCGTAAAGCAGGATTTTTTTCCAAAAGGACTCTCCTCACATTGCTGGAGTTGCTTGATTCTTCAGTTTAATAATGCAACTCCTGCAAAGCATCACTCTAGCACCAACCGATGCATTAGGAGGTCTGACGCAAATGCGAAAATGTGCGATCTGAAGCTCCGTGTTTTAAATACAGCGCATCCATGGCATAGATAAGTGATGTGTGGCAGGTGCAAGAAATCTGGGGGCATATTTATACTCTGTTTGCACCGAATTAGTGTCATTTTTTTTTACTCTAATTCGGTGCAAATCTAACTCCATATTTATACTTTGGTGCTAGACCCATCTAGCACCAAGGCCCTGATTTAAACTTGTTTTGCACCGCATTAACGTCATTTTATGACGCAAAAGTGGCGCAAACTTACAAAATATTGGCCCTTATTTATACTTTTTGCTGCAAAACTGCACTAACTCAGTTTTGCACCAAAATGTTTAGCACCGGCTTGCACCATTTCTGTGCACCAGCCGGGCACCATATTTATGGAATGGTGCAAGTTGGTGCAAAGGGTAGGCTAGAGTAAGAAAAAATGACTTTAGTCGGGTGGGGCTGGCAGTATAGAAGAAGAGGGTTTAGCACCAAAAAATTACTTTAGGCAGGTTTAGAGTAAAAAAAATGACTCTAACCAGATTAGCGTCATTTTATGGTGCTAAACCTACCATGCCCATTTCAGGGCCCCCTATGGCACTTAAACAACAAAAAAAAATTAAATACAATCTTACCTGTACTTACCTGGGATAGGGTCCCCCATCCTCCGCAGTCCCTATGGTGTGGGTGGGGGTGCACCTGGGGCCTGGGGAGGGAACCTCTGGGCTTATTCCATGGTGTTCCACCATGGAAATAGGCCCACAGGTCCCCTAACCCCTGCCCTGACCCAGGTCTTAAAAAATGGGGCAAAGCTTGCTTTGCCCCATTTTTTGACCCCTCCTCCCTCCCTTGCACCATTTTTACATGGGAGTATAAATATGGTGTTAAGGCCATAGAGTCATTTTTTTGCACGGGAACGCCTACCTTGCATCTTATTAAGGCAAGGTAGGTTTCCACTTCCAAAAAATGACTTTAACTCCATAAATTTGGCGCTAGACGGGTCTAGCACCAAAGTATAAATATGGAGTTAGTTTTGCACTGAATTAGAGTAAAAGAAAACAGACGCTAATTCAGTGCAAACAGAGTATAAATATGCCCCTTAGCATCAAAAAATGATGCTAATCTGGTCAGATTCATTTATTTTGACTCAAAACTGCCTAACGTCATTTTTTTTTAAAGCTAGCCTACCCTTTGCACCGGCTTGCACCATTCCATAAATATGGTGCCCAGCTGGTGCTAAAAAATGGTGCAAGCTGGTGCAAAACTTTTTGGGGCAAAACTGCCTTAGTGCAGTTTTGCACCAAAAAGTATAAATAAGGCCCCTGATGCGTCTATGATGATGCGTCAGTTTTCTGTCAATTATGTCCTAAGGGTGTTAGAATCTACAAGATATTGCTGGGCACATCTTGAAATCCTCCATCTGGTTATCTCACACATCATCTCTTTACTCTTCCGCACCATCTTCTCACCCTCTCCTGCATGTATTTCCTTGCATCTCCTTCACTTCACCACCCCCCAGTGCACATACTACAAAACAACTCATCAGTAAATACTGGATTTTTTTACCTTCTTCCTGTCGATATTTTGATAGCTGTGTACCTCCTTCACTCATTACCACAATGAACCACTTACAACTATCCACACCACCGTTGCTATGTACTATTTTAAATTAAGTCTAAGATTGTCTTACGTGTATTCTGTACACATTCATAACACAGCTACAGACACTGTGATAAACTCCCTCAGCCTTCAGCCTCAACTTTAGAGCTCTCAATGGCCTTCTATAAACACCAAGGTTCAACTTGAAACTGCACAGACATCTACAAGGAACTGAGTGCACAATATACACAATGGAAGATTCATAGGATGCATGAAAAAATACTGCAGTAACACAACACCCGGGAACAAGCTAAAACTCTTGCAATGCAGGATGAATTAAAACATGTGAAATGTAAACAGGAATTACATCACTGACAGGACATAAATATAGGAAGGACCTGATTGGGGCCCGTTTCAAGGCCTGTTTGCATTTACTGCATGGTCTGTGACCAGGAGAGAGATACCCTTCTTAAAGCCTTGGACACACATTGTTATATTGATGAGGTTGAAAGTTACACTATCAACTATTGAGCAGTGGAGAGCAACAGCCCTTGGCTTCACAGCTGGCTGGTGCATCTCAAGATTATGGTGAAAAGAGAAGACTTCAATGCTAAACTGAATGCAAGATGGCCGCCTTGGAGTAATATAACAACAGGAAGAGAATTGTAAAACTAAGGAGTCAAGGCCTAGCCTGACGGACTGTCAGCCCACAACATTCTGAATTTGGAGCAGAAAAACATAACCCCAGGTTTTATGGTATTTATTTTTCGGCATTTATGTCTTCAGCCATCCATTTAATTTTTTGATGATTTTACCTGATTTATCCATCTTCATTTCGGGTTTTGTAGAAAAATGAAGCTGAGTATATTTCCTCATTTATTTAACCAATACATGTACACTGATACTTGAACCTCTGCAAGGTTTCAATGAAAATAATACCCATTATTGATAAATCTTTATACTAGTGAAAACATGTACAGTTTAGCACAAGTCGTGCACAACTCTACAGCTGCTTAACCCTCATTAAGAAACTTCATCTTTTTCATTGCCTTAGCAGTCAATCTGAATAAGTATCCATATTTAATATCGAACACAAATAGGAAAAGAGATACATTTCTTTCTACATTTATTTGTAAAATGACTAAAAGCCGAAAAATTGGATCCTTATTGTAGGAAATAGTCTGACCCCGGGATGAAGATAAGTACTGGTGTATTAGTAGAGGCTACACGGTTGTGGAGCAGCACATCCAGCGAACATCCAGAGCATCTTCAGTTCATACAATAACATATCAACATCCTAAGATTGTTCCTACTCACAGCCCAGCAACAGAAGGTATTACATCATCACAGTAATCATCACAGTACTACACATCTTCCCTTCTTCATACAAAAAAACAAAATGTTTCTTAACATAACATCAACAGACCAGAGAAAAATATAGCAATACATTGTAGGAGGCTGGCCTGGTTTGTAATGGGTACCTAAAGTACATACACCTTATACCAGGTCCAGTTATCCCTTATTAGTGAAATGTAGACAGTGACTAAAAGCCAGGCTCTCTAGGGTAGTGTGGATGAGCAGCCAAGGCTTATCTAGGAGACATGCAAAGCTCATGCAATACCACTGTAGTCACACAGTATGCACACACATGAAAGAAAATACTCAGTGTTACAAAAATAACTGTACTTTATTTTGGTGACAGAAATGCCAAAAATACCATAGAGACTATACTCTCTTACGAGGTAAGTTATACACAAATTATAAACACTAGTATGTAGAAATAGGCATAAAAACAGTTAGAAAACAGTGCATCAGGACCGTCGAGACCACCTCAGTCCACCACCCGTGGTGATGGATCCACGCACTTTTTCAGGAGAGGGTACCTACGCCACTGGTCACTGCTGCAGAGGGGTGCTTGCTGACGCAGGGACGTGACTCTTTCACTTCAAGGGAGATTCCTTCATTCTTCTGGTGCAGGCTGAAGACAGGCAGTCCTCAAAGGATGCAGGACCTGGAAACAGTTGCAGTTGCCGGCATGAGCTGAAGATACAATGTTGCAGAAGTCGTCTTTGCTTCTTTGTTACAGTTTCTAGAGTTCCTGGAGGGTCCAGATGCAGTTTCTTCAGTAAGAAGGTGAAGTAAAGGATGCAGAGGATTCCTGCTGGAGACTTGCAATCCAAATCTGAAGGACCACCCAAGAGAGAGTGTAGGAAAGTACCATCTTTCTTGGCATATTACCCCCCATTTCTACCTGTTTGTCCGTGTGTTTTACTGTCTCACTGGGATCCTGTTAGTCAGGACCCCAGTGCTCATAGTTTGTGTCCTTCATGTGTTGTCATGCTTGACTGTTTCACTGGAGTTCTGCTAACCAGAACTCCAGTGCTTATGCTCGCTCTGTTTACCAATATTCAGATTAGCACACTGGACCCCCTTGTAAGTCCCTAGTATATGGTACCTAGGAACCCAGGGCATTTGGGTTCCAGGAGATCCTTATGGGCTGCAACATTCCTTTCACCACCCATGAGGAGCTCATGCAAACACTCGCTCAGGACTGCCACTGCAGCCTGAGTGGAATAGTGCCCACACTATTTCACAGCCATTTTTCAGTGCACCAGGTAACTTACAGGTCACCTATATGTCTAACCTTCAGTTACTGAAGGCTAGGTGCAAAGTTACTGTGTGTGAGGGCACCCTTGAAGTAGCAAAGGTGCCCCCACGTTGTCCAGGACCAATTTTCCGGACTTTGTGGGTGCGGGGACACCATTATAAGTGTGCACTACATATATGTCAATACATATATGTAGCTTCACAATAGTTACTCTGAATATGGCCATGTGAGGGATCTAAGATTAAGAAAGTGAACTCCCAATCCAAATCTGGTATTGGGGGGACAATTCCATGCACCCTGGGGGCTCCACCATAGACCCCGAGTACTGCCAAACAAGCCCTCTGATGTTTCCACTGCAGCCCCAGCTGCTGCCACCTCACAGACAGGTTTCTGCACTCCGGGGGATTGATCAGCTCAATCCCAGGAAGGCAGAACAATGCATTTCCTTTAGGAAAGGGGTGTTACACTCTCCATTGGAAATAGGTGTTACAGGCATGGGAGGGGTATCCGCCCAGAGCCTCTGGAAATGCTTTGAAGGGCACAAACGGTGCCCTCCTTGCATAATCCAGTCTACACCGGTTCAGGGACCCCCAGTCCCTGCTCTTTTGCTCGAAACTGGACAAAGGAAAGGGGAGCGACCACTCCCCTGTTCATCACCACCCCAGGGGTGGTGCCCAGGGCTCTTCCAGAGTGTCCCTCGCATTAGCCATCTTGGATTTCAAGGTTTGGGGACCCTCTGGGAGCATCTGAGTAGCCAGTGCCAGCAGGTGATGTCAGAGACCCCTCCTGATAGGTGCATACCTTTGTAGGTAGCCAATCCCCCTCTCAGGGCTATTTAGGGTCTCTCCTCTGGGTGTTTCCTCAGATTCGGTTTGCAAGACTCCACCAAGTCTCCTCTACTTCAGCTTCTGACCGTCGGATCGACCGCAGACTGCTCCAGGAACTGCTGTAACTCAACAAAGTATCCAGAATAGCTAATGTGACCCTGCAACTTTAGCTACAGCCAGCAACTGCAACAGTTTCCAGGTTGTGCATGCTCTGAAGACTGCCTGTCTTCGTTCTGCACCAGATGCACCAAAGAAATCTCCTGTGGAGTGACGGAGTCATTTCCCTACTTCAGCAGGCACCTCTCTGCAATGACAACCGGTACTCTAGGACTCCTCTCCTATCGACGAGTGTGAACCCTGGAACATAGGTGGTGGACCAAAGTGATCCTGACTGTCTAAATGTCCAGCTGTCCAAATTTGTTGGATGTAAGAGCTAGCCTCCCCGTGCCAGACAGTGCCCCTGTGCACCGTGTCTTCTGCAGCTCCTTGGGCTTCTGTGCACTGCAGTTGTTCTCCAGTGGCGTGGGACCCCATTGTGTAGTGCTACAATGACCACACTTTGTAACTCCTTTGTCCCCGTGTCCTGGGACTCCTATGGGGGCTGTCTGGTCTTCTGAGGGCTCTCTGAAGTGCTGAAAGCCCCCTCTGTCTCCACAGTCTGAGTCGAGACCCCCAGGTCCCTCCTGGGCCCGGGCAGTGCCTCTTTGATGCAAAACGCGTTCTTGTGTGATCCAAGGCTTGTTGGCAGAATCCAGTAATGAAAACAGCCTGCATCCAATGACTCGATGAGGACATCTTTTGCACCAAGCAGGAACCTGCAGCTGTCTTCTTTGGTGCGTTTCTGTACTTTTCTTCTAACCGGAGAATCCACTTTGGCACCTTCATCCAGGTTGGCAGGGGCTCCTGTTCTTCCTGGACTCTTCATCGACTTCTGGACTTGGTCTCCTCTCTCCACAGGTCTTCAGGTCCAGGAATTCATTGCTGGTTTCTTGCAGTCTCACTTGGTTTTTGCATAATTCTTTACCACGACTTCTAGTGTGTTCTGAGGAAACTTGTTGTACTTTACTCCTGCTTTCCTGGGCTCTGGGGTGGGTTATTTTACTTACCTTTGGTGTTTTCTTACATTCCCAGCGCCCCTTTACACAATACACTTGCCTAGGGGGGAAACCGACATTCGCATTACACTATTTTTGTATATGGTTTGTGTTGCCTCTAGGCCCATTGCAATCTATTGTGTTTTTCACTGTTTGCACTATTCTATGACTGTTTCCTTACCTCATTTTGGTTAATATTGTATATATTGTGTACAATACTTACCTCCAGTAGGAGTATTGCCTCTTAGATATTTTTGGCCTTGTGGACCTAAAATAAAGAACCTTTATTTGTGGTAACACTGAGTATTGTCTTTCTTGTGTATCAGTACTGTGTGACTATAGTGGTATTGCAAGAGTTTTGCATGTCTCCTAGTTCAGCCTTGGCTGCTCTGCTACAGCTACCCCTAGACAGCCTAAGCTGCTAGACATTGCCTACATTTCACTAAGGTGGATCACTGGACCTCATATAAGGTGTTAGTACCTCTGGTACCCACTACAAACTAGGCCAGCTTCTCACAGAGAGACCCTAAATAGCCCTGAAAGGGGGACTGGTCAGCTACACAGGTAAGCACCTATCTGGGGAGGGCTCTAATGTCACCTGGTGGTACTGGCCACCCAGATGCTCCCAGAGTTCCCTGCCACCTTGGAATCCAAGATGGCAAAAACCAGGGAGCCCCTGGAAGAGCTCTGAGCACCACCCCTGAGGTGGTGATGGACAGGGGAGTGATCACTCCCCTTTCCTTTGTCCAGTTTCTCGCCAGAGCAGGGACGGAGGGTTCCTGAACCAGTGTAGACTGGATTATGCAAGGAGGGAACCATCTGTGCCCTTCAAAGCATTTCCAGATGCTCTGGGGGGCTTCCCCTCCCATGCCTGTAACACCTATGTCCAAAGGGAGAGGGTGTAACACCCCTCTCCCAAAGGAAATTCTTTGTTCTGCCTTTCTGGGCTCAAGCTGCTTGAGCAACAGGAGGGCAGAAACCTGTCTGTGAGGTGGCAGCAGCTGGGGCTGCCTGGAAAACCTCAGATGGTTTTAATGGGAGTACTGGGGGTCCTCTAAGGAGCCCCAAAGTGCATGGAATCATGCAACTAATGCTTGCAAAAGCCTTGGAGTATGATTCCAACATGTTTGATACCAAACATGGCCATATTCGGAGTTACCATTGTGAAGCTGGACATAGGTAGTGACCTATGTCCAGTGCACACGTAAAATGGCATCCCACACTCACAAAGTTTGAGAAAATGGTCCTGGAGGCCATGGGGCACCTTTGCTAGTGCAGGGGTGCCCTCACACACAGGTACTCTGCACCCTGCCTTCAGGGGTGGAAGGCTTGCAATAGGGGTGCCTTATAAGTGACCTGGTGCAGTGTAAATGGCAGCGAAAGGGTGCATGCACCATTTCTCACAGGCTGCAATGGCAGTCCTGTAGAAGTCTTTGCATGGGCTCCCTATGGGGGGCAAAAGAAATGCTGAAGCCCATAGGGGTCCCCTAGAACCCCAATGCCCTTGGTACCTAGGTACCATATACTAGGGACTTATAAGGGGGGACCAGTATGCCAATCTTGGGTGAAATACCGGGTTACCAGTATGCAGTGACAAAATTTAGAGGAGAGAGATCTTAATCACTGGGGTGCTGGTTAGCAGGATTCCAGTGAACACAGTCAAACACACTGACATTAGGCAGAAATTGGGGGTAACATGCCAAAAAGAGGGTACTTTCCTACATAAATAAATAAAAAAATGTATATAAACATATAGCAAAATATACTAGTTGGCATTATTCACGATATCTGTTCGGAATGACTATGGTGGTCATTATGAACACGGCGGTGAACACCGCCGACCGCCGTGGCGGCGGGGAACAGAAGAACGCCGTTGGCGGTGAATACAAACCTGCCATATAATGAACTAAAATCCCTACCCCGCCAAATATCATCAGACCACCAGTCACCGCCAGGACCTTGTCGGCGGAAATGCTGGACCTTCCACCCCGTCACCGCCAAGCACACCCACATCCCGCCCTCCAAATAATGATGCACAAATCACCTTGACGGTCCGTGGAAGCCGAACGAGCATTGGCGGTGCCGACCGCCAAGGGCGGCAAGTGGACTCAACAGCAAGAAGTGCTCACATTGGGTAAGCTTGAAACCCACACACCTGACACACATCCATAAACCCATAAAACACTCACAGACACCCCCCACAATCTTTTGCAACCAAACTAGGTCAAAGAAGACGGAGAGCACCAGCAGCAGACACCGAACGCCACTATACACAAGACGCACAACGACCCACAGAAGAGCACCCTCACCGCGTTTCCAGGCCCGACACCATTCACCACACTCACCATATCACCCCCAAATATTCACGCTTCACAGAAAGGGAGCTAAGGACCATGGTGGACAAGATCCTGAAGGTCGAGCCACAAATGTTCAGGGCTCAGGTGCAGCAAACATCCCTAAGAAGGAAGATGGAGCTATGGCAGACCATTGTCAAGAGGGTCAATGCAGTGGGACACCATCCACACACCAGGGATGACATCTGAAAGAGATGGAACGACCTGTTGGGGAAGGTCAGGGCCATGGCATCCAGGCACCACATTGCAGTCCAGAAGACTGGGGGAGGACCCCCACCAACACCACCCGAATACACCGACTGGGAGGGAAAGGTACTGGCCATCTTGCACCCGAGGGACTCACTGGAGGAATGGATTCGGGTAAGTCGTCTACATTTACTCCATATACATCATACCTTGAATGCATACACCACCCCAACCCACCCACACCCACCAGGACCAATACCCCAGCAGGCCACAGCCACTGAATCTACCCTCCCTGCATGACCACAAACCCACTAACAGGCCCACATCCCTCCCCCTGTGCACAGCCACCTATCCCTACAAGGACTCACAATGTCACTACACCACCCACAATGCAACTCCACACCCTAAGCAAAATGCACTGAAAACCTCACAGAGGCACCCTGGATGGTCCCAAAAAGTTACACCAGCACAAAACAGCCCAGCCCTGTCCCCCCCATCCGTTCATGCATTTGTAACAGACCTTTCCATTTCCCACAACAGGCACCACCAACCATGCCACCCTCACAGACGGGACAAGGAGTGCCAGTGCCCCCCATGGAGACAGAGGCACCTCACAGGACACTGGGGAAGGATCCCTGGACACTGATGAGCAGGCAGGCCCCTCACACAGTCCTGGACTGTCACCATGCAGCAGCCCCACCCAGGATACCACTGACACCCCTACCACCCAGGCAAGAACAGCAGCCCAGGGCAAGCGTCCCCTCACCAGAGTATCCAGGCCACAGACTGGTGGAACACAGGTACAGAGGCCACAGTCTCCCCCTACCAACAGGCAAGAAGACGAGGGCCCCAGTACAAGTTGTACTGCCAGACCTGTGCAGGGGACACAGGCACAGTGGGCTAGGGCAAGTGCTAGGGCCGTAGTGGGCCAGGGCGGAGGCCACAGGATGGATGCAGCAGCCAAGGACGTGATATCAGAGGTATTTGGGGCCTACCAGCATACCCATGACAGGTTGGCACAGATAGTATCCACCCTGGAACACAGTCAGAGGATGCAACAGGAACACCTCCAAGAGGCCATGGAGCAGTGGAAACAGCACAACACCACAATGGCCAGCATAGCAGGAGCACTGCTGCAGCTTGTACAAACCCAGTCTGAGACCCACACAGGACAGGAGGCCCCCACCACAGCAGAGAACACAGACTGGACAATGACACCATGAGCAGCATCATCTCAGGAACTACCCTCAGAGGAAACAAAAGGGCCAACCATGTCATCCCCTCAAGGTCAACAGCAGGCGCCCAAACGGACCCTCAGGCCAAGATATGGGACAGGAACCCTTGCAAAAAACAAGGCCCCCTTCAAGAAGTAACTCTGCAACAATGTGCACAGCAAGCATCCCACACAATCAACCACCTCACAGTGCTAAGAAGCAATATGAACTAATCTAAGCATTGATGGACCCATCAAATCTACCAACAAGGCTGCCACCATGTTGGCACTGAGGACAACCACCCATGACCAACTGTCATCACTGTAAATTGCACTATTCACTCTCTGCCACCAGTAAAACACATATCACACCTGTAACACTGTCCCCTGTCATAATATGTGAACAAACTGAAGTATGGATTCAACTGGCTGATAACCACTTTATTGGCAATGCGTTGCATGAAAGGACTCCTGTGTGCCTAAATGTGGCCCCCAAATAAATGCACTAAATTGTATTTGCTACCATGCAGACCTGGACCCAGTTGCAAATAGAAGATTCAAACCCCTCCCCCCCAGATGATAAACCACACTGACAGTATGTGTCTCAAACCCCAATGTCAGCCCCTAGTCCCATATAGTTACCGGAAGTAGAGTTGTATAAGTTGGGTCCTGGAATTGACATCTTCCCCTTCCCCATCATCACCATCACTCTTCTCCCCTCTCTGATGAATCTGGTCAGGACATACAGCACTCTTCACCTCCAAGATGGGGATAGAATTTCTCACCGCTACTTTGTGCAGCATGCAGCAGGCCACCACTATTCTACACACCTTTTCAGGCCCATAGGCCAGGGAACCCCCAGAGATATGTAGATAATGAAATCTAGCCTTCAGGAGACCTATTGTGCGCTCTATCACCCTCCTAGTACGTCCATGGGCCTCATTGTAATTCCTCTCTGCATCTGTTCCAGGATTCCTCACTGGTGTCAGGAGCCAACGCAAGTTGGTATAGCCAGAATCACCCAGAAAAAGGTGCAATACAGAGTAGTCAGTGTCAAGCCTCTGAGTCACACAGCCTGGCTGTCTGCTAGGTGGCAGTTAGTGACAGAAACACTTACCTATGATCCACCCTCTGTCCTCTTGTAGTTGTTCCATCTTCTGTGCCACACTACTGTTCCTCAGCACAAATGAATCATGGACTGAACCTGGGAACATGTGAGATGTACTGGTCTGCAGTACATACCAATTGGATGTTCATGGAATGAAAGTTATTTCTGTTTCTGTACACCTGTTCACTGACTCTTGGGGGTATGATCGGTATGTGGGTGCCATCTATGGCACCGATCACATGGGGAATGTTTGCAAACGCATAGAAGTCTGACTTGATGGCAGGGAGGTCAGTACTTTGGGGAAACCTCACATAGGACTGCAGGTGTCGTACAAATGCATTTAGAAATCTTGTCAGTACCATGCTGAACATTGGCTGTGAAAATCCAGCACCCATGCCCACTGTCACTTGAAATGAGCCCGTGGCCAGGAAATGGAGTGCGGAGAGCACCTGCACTTCAGTAGGGATGGCATGCTGATTAAGATTTCCCGGAGTTAGTGCAGGATCCAGTAATGCACAACGTTCAAGAAAAGTTGCACAGGTGAGTCTGTAATTGATCATAATCTGATGCTCCACCATGGTCCGAGTATCCACAAGTGGTCTGTACACCAATGGTGCCCTTCCTCGCCACAAGGGTCAGTAACTAGGAGGGATTTCAAACATGTGTGAGGAACACACATACATAGGCACAAATTGTCATTAATTGTGCACTGCATACTTGATTGTAGGGACTCATAAGTTAGATGTGCTTGACAGATCTTCATCTACACCAGTGGTTCCCAACCTTTTGATTTCTGTGGACCCCCACTTTAACATTAATTGAACCCAGGGACCCCCACTGAATCATCATGGGAATCCGGGGACCCCTGCCTAGGTCATTACTGGAAGCTGGGGGCCTAATTTAGCAATATTTGTTACTATTTTTTTTATTTTCTAGGCTTTCGCGGACCCCCTGAGAAGGCTTCGCGGACCCCCAAGGGTCCCCGGACCACAGGTTGGGAACCACTGATCTACACCTTAATGAGGGAACAGTGTTTGTCATGTGTGGTTTTTTTAATGGTCACATTCATAGGTGCTTTATGTGAAAAATAGGGCCTGCATTGTGCAAATTTATTTTTTATAGATGCGTAGTTAATGCCAAAATGTCTGACCCCTGTAATCCAGAACTGTCGTTGTGGAAGTGACCTCATACCTGTAGCGGTTGACGTAACAGCATAAGGCAGTGTTTACCTCCGTTTGCACCGTCATTGGTTAACATGGATGCCAATGGGGAATCCTGGCATATTATGATCGGCGCCGGAGGTGACGATGCCGACCGCCGCGGTCCGTACGCAAAATCGTCATCCAAACTTCACTTGACTCCCTGATCTCGTGCGAACAGGTTCTCCACTGTGTGTACTGCTGTGTCCTGCCTCTGGCCATGGAAGTGGCTCGTGTTGCAGGGGAAAGGACCCCAGCCTTCACCCAGGAGGAACTGGAGAGGCTAGTGGACGGGGTCCTGCCCCTGTACGCCAAGCTCTACGGACAGCCAGAGGTACAGGTGAGCCAGGGTTTAGGGGGCACTGTTTGGGTGTAATGGATGGTGTTGTAAGGACATATGTGTGCACCTCTGAGCCTGCATGGGCCATGGTTCATGGCATGCTGTGTGCGTATGTCCTGTAAGTCTGACAGTACTGTGCGTCCCATAGTGGACGTATAGCCAGCTGTACCTATTTTGCAAGTGCCTGAACTCTGTGTTCCATTCCTGTGTCACCCTTTTAGGTCAGAGCCCATCAGAAGAGGGCACTTTTGCATGCCATCGCCAAGGAGGTGCGGACCCTGGGGGTCTACAACCGGAGGTGCACCCACTGCAGGAAGAGGTGGGAGGACCTGCGGCTCTAGGTGCGAAAAATCTGTGAGGCCCAGCTGGGGAAGTCCTCCCAATGTGGAAGGGGTGCCCGTTGGGCACTGACCCCACTCATGCTATGCATCCTGGCAGTGGCTTACCCAGACCTGGATGGGCGCTTGAAGGCTGCACAGCAGTCACAAGGGGGTGAGTACTAATGTCACAATCTTAACCCTTGATGGATGTCTGTGTGTGCATTAGGGTTCATGCTGCTTAGTTGCAGGGACTCTGACTGTTGTCCATCTACATCATGGCCCCCGTAGGGTGTAGGGGTGTCTCGGTCAGGTCTGCTACACGTCGGGTCCTTAGGTAGTTCAGGGGATGGGTGTAGAGCAGGGTTCTGGTCAGTAGTCAGGGGCATGGCCATGGGCATGGTGAACGGGGCTGCCTGTTGGGGGTGTCTTCTGGGTGGGTGTAGGTCTGGCCACTATGTTCACTCTTTTCAGCTATTTACAAGTATCTCTCCTGTTTTGTCTCCCCATCCCTGTTCTCTTGTGTTGGTTTTGTACATCAGCAACATCTGGCGATGGAGCTGAGGCACCGGCAAGTGGGGATGCAGCGGCCCACAGAACCTCGGAGGCAGAGTCATCCGACGCCAAGGGGACCAGTGGGTTGGCGGGTGAGGGGAGTACCACGGGGAGACAACTACCACTGGAGGTAGTGACTCCGATACCTCCTCCGATGGGGGCTCCCCGGTGGTGATGGACCCTAGTGGCCACACCACTACAGTGACATCTTCCGCCACCCCCATTCCATCACTGCCCTCCCTTTTGCTCCCCACTGAGTTGCCTGTGCCCACTCACCCTGAAAGGTGGGTGTCTCCTTCGCCCCAGGCACCTAGTCCCCTGCCCCAGTCAGCCCTGCTGCCCTCACAGAGGAGGCTATTGACCTCCTGAGTACCATCTCTGTAGGGCAGACAACCATTGTCAATGCCATCCAGGGGCTAACATCAGAGCTGCAGCAGACAAATGCCTATCTGGATGGCATTCATGGTGCCGTGTCTGGCCTACAGAGATCTTTTCAGGCTCTGGCCTCCCCTTTGATGGCAGCCAGTTCCCCTGGTCATCCCGTCCCCCCTCCAACCTCCTCTACCCCTTCCAGCACCCCACTCCCTTCACCCGTCCAAAGCACACAATCTGACACGCAGTCAAGCAAATCAACACACAAGAAACACACTTCTAAACACAAGCACCACACCTCCCACCACAAGCATTCACACAGCCAAAATGCACATGCACACACAGCAACATCCACTTCTCCTAGTGTGCCCACCTATTCTGAATCCCTGTCTGTCCCCTCTACATGCACACACTCATGCACTGCACCTTCAGTCACTGTTGCTGCTCCTCTTACTGCAGTCATCACAATAGCAGAAATCCAGACATGCACCCCAGACACCACACCTGCACTCACCACAACGACTGTAGTTGACACATGCAGCACACTCACCAGACTTGCAGACACCCACACAACATACATCCACACTGGCAGCCTGTCTTCTCCCACTGTGTCCACCCCCCCTCCAAAAACACACAAACGCACCAAGACACCCACCCATCACACATCCACCACACCTTAGCATACTGTCCAGTCACCTGAACCCACAACACGCACCCCTACACCACTTACTTCCACACCCTCTGCCTCCACTCCCACGCCCTCATCCAGGCCCAACCCAATTGCTATGAAAAAACTTTTCCTCTCCCGTGCTGACCGCTTCCAACCCACTGGCCCACCCCGTCTTGTCCCTAAGCGTGCACACCTCCTTGCACTTTCCACTCCTTCCACTTCACAGCCTGCCCCTGTCCGCCCTTCACATTCCTGTGCCCCTTCCCCACAGAAGAAGAAGCCCCGCGCAGAGCCAAGTCCATCTGGCCCCACCCACTCGAAACACCCCCCTCACCTTCCAAAGCCATACACACGCCCCCTCCACCTGCCAAGCGCAAGTTCAAGCCACACCCCCCTCGCAATTCCCCACCCCCACCACCTTACCCCCGTTCCATGAGGTGCCTGGATGCCCCATTGTTGCCCCATTAGGTGGAGTACCGTGCAATACGGACTGGCCATTGGCCTTGTTGTAAATAGTTGGCTCTGTGAGCTGGAATAAATATTTATGTGTCGCATTTGTTTTGCCGGCACACTCCTGAACCCTGGTCTTTCGTTTCATTGTTTGTGGGTGTGGGCCATTTGTATGTACTATGGTCAGGTTGGATTTGCCTTGTGTCGGGTAAGTACCTCTTGCTGTGGGGTGCATGGGTTGTGCTGCTGTGAAGGGTTGGGGTGCGTGCAGGGTGGGTGGAGTGGGTGTGTCCCTTGTTTCGTAGGTTGCAGGACTTACCATCGTCATCTTCGTCGGCGGTCTCAGTCGTGGAGGTATATGACAAGGAGCAGGGCTGGCATGATCTTCAGCTCGCCTGGACTTGCCTGGCGGTGGTTCCCACCCCGGAACTGGCGGCGGACTAGTGGTTCATTATTTGAAGGGCTGGTTGGGCCTTTCCGTCGGCCTGTGGGCAGACTCTGCCATCGTCGCCGGCACTCCTCTACTGACGGTGGGTGGTTTTCTGGATGCCTGTGTTTCAATTGGTTCATTATTTGGCGGTCTGGACCGCTCCTCTTTTGGCAGTTTTTACCGCCCGCGGCGCGGTTTGGACCGCCGTGTTCATAATGATGGCCTATGTTTCTTAAGCTCTGCCTCCTTTTCTTATTATCATTCCTTTCACTCTCATAATTTTCTTCATTGGGTCTTTTCACACCAACTTGTTCAGTTTCTGGATCACCAGCTTGACAGCAACCTTTTACCTTTACAACTTTAGCAAGATTTCACCAATTGCCCCCTTCAACTTGGATGGCATTGTCAAGAATCTTCAAAGCTCTAACAGGTCTCCCAAATTTCCTCTTCCCCTTTTTTACATGCATTGGTGACCTAATACAAACTATATTTCGAACTTGTAAGGGTGTTAATTTGACACCCTTTTTGGTGTCATACCATTTCTTTTATTTTTGTTGAATTTGATTAATGTTTTCTCTCACCAACTGCATCAAACTTGCCACATCAGAATTTTCTTAAACCACTTTGTCATCTATGCTGGTCTAAAGCTTGTGTTTGCCATTCTTCTCCTTAATAATTCAAAAGAAGAGACTTTTGTAGATGAGTGAGGTATAGTTCTGTAAAACCAAATTATACTATTTAAAGACTTCTCTATATCATGGTGTCCTTTTTTGGTCCACTTAATACACTCACCCACAACTCGATTCATCCGCTCCACCAAACCATGGGTTTGTGGATAATAAAGAGAACTCTTCACACTTTTAATGCAACAGGATTCCACAAACATTTCAAAATCATGGCTTACAAATTGAGAACCATTATATGAAATGAGAGTCTCTGGGAAACCTTCTCTCATAAACATTTCCTTAAGGAAATTGACTACTACTCTATTGGTAGGTTCCTTAACCATTTT
The DNA here is from genome assembly GCF_031143425.1 of Pleurodeles waltl. Classification (NCBI taxonomy): domain Eukaryota; kingdom Metazoa; phylum Chordata; class Amphibia; order Caudata; family Salamandridae; genus Pleurodeles; species Pleurodeles waltl. Next base: position 999,292,594 of record NC_090450.1, on the reverse strand, counting down.
AATCTCAGGGCATTTAGACACATAATCCTACACCAAAATTTACTCATTACCACAAGATAATACATCATAAGGTTCCATAACGTCAATCCATAACTTTTCCCATGGCCTGTCTGGACACTTGATGGGCATAAGAGGAGGTGTGACCACTTTCAAACTTTTATCAGCCTATCCACAAACACAACAATTGCCTTTTACCTCCTCCACATCCATTCTTGGCCACCAAAATGTTTTGGGACAAATACAAATGGCCCTCATGTGCCTTCTTGATAATATCCACTCTGACTGATTGTGGTGGAACAATCTTATCCATGTGTAAAAACATTCCATCATCAATAGAAATCTCACTACTTACTTTATAGTAAGGTTGCAACAATGAAGACAAAAGTTTTCCACTGGGCCATCTATTTCTAATCATTTCGCGAACTTGTTGCAAAATATCATCATCTATCATAGCAGGCATCCATTAATTATCTGTGCATATCCTCACATTCGGTACATCCATACAATCTTCACAATCTTCCTCCACCAGATTTGAAAATTCTACTTCCTCATCTTTCTTTTGTGGAAAACATCAGCTCTTCCATTCTTTCCTCCTGTAATATAGTCAATATCAAACTGATACTGTAAAAGGTTTGAGACTAACCTCAGAATTCTGGGGGTAAAGAACTTATTCACTCCACTGCCCAGTATACTGACTAAGGGTTTATGATCAGTTAACAACTTGAAACACCTTCTCCAAATATATGATCTAAAGTTTTCAATGGCCCATACACATGCTAATAGGTCCTTCTTGATAACAGAATATTGACGTTTCACTTCTATGGGCACTGTAGATGCAAATGCCACTGTATTTTCTGAGCCATCAACTTCTTGTGTTAACATAGCTCCTAGACTGGCACGAAAAGTAATACAGCATGACTGTTTGGGGTCAAAAGGTTTGAGAGCTCCACTGTGACCTAGCATCACTTAAATTTCTTCAAATGCTTTCATACACTCGTTCCCCCACACAAATATTACTCCTTTGTTTAACAAATTGCTAATAGGACGCACCTTGGTAGCAAAGTCTGGAATGTATCTGGAGTAAAACTCACATAAGCCAATTAAAGATTTAACCTCTGTCTTCTCTAGGAGGAGGGGCCATGGTGATTGCATCAACTGAACGTGGTCTTGGTTTGATTCCTTCTGCTGAAATCACATATCTTAAGTACTCATCTTCTGTGCACCGAAACTTTCACTTTTCTGGCTTCATTACCACTCTTTGTTTTTGAAAAACACATAATACTTTTTGGATAATCACTTCATGAGCTTCTTCATTGTCAGCAAAGATTAGAGCATCATCCAGAGACACAAGTACACCCTGAATCTCTTTAAGCAAATTATACATGCCAGGCTGAAAGGCATGTGTTGATATTGAAAGGTTCCTATATGAGAAATGAACGCAGTGAAATGATGTGAATCAGGATGAAGTTCGACCTGATGATAAGCACTGGCCAGATTGAGTTTGGAAAATATTTTGGTACCCCCCATAGACATGCAAAAAGATCACTGATCTTTGGTAGTGAGTGTGAGTCTACCCAAATTTCCTTATTCATGGACTTAAGATCAACACATACCCTTAATTGTCCATCCCTTTTGCGAGCTACAACCAAAGGTGATAGCCATAATGAGGACTCAATGAGCTCAATAATGCCATTGTCACACAACTTCATAAGTTCCTTTTCTAAGTCTTACCTAATACTGAAAAGAACACTCCTGAGTTTTTGTTTGGTGGGAACAGCCCTTTCTTTGATTTTAATGCTATGTGTAATCCCACAAATTTTGCCTAAATGATTTGTGAACACAGAAAGGAACCTGTCCTTCCATTTTCGACTTTCCCCCTCACAATCTACAACTAGAACTTGGTCTTTTGCTCCAGGTTTTGAATCCATGCCAAATAAACCCTGCTGAAACCACCCTAGGATGTCAAGTCCTTTGACAGCAACATATATTTTGCCTCTAATCAATCTACCTTTAAATTCTAGATCATCCAAAAGTTTAATTCTACAACCTTCATATGAGACAGGAGAACAATCAGGAGGCATCAAATGTCTATCACCCCATGTTTCATTGAATAAAGAGTGTGTGATTATGGTGATTCTAGAACCAAAATCAACTAGTAATTTAACAACATTGTCCCCTACTTTTATTTCTATGATAGGGTCAACACAATCCTTACGATAATTGTTGTGTTTAGCACCATCAACCACAGAAACAATTTCAGGTTCTGACTCGTTCTCAGATTCCACAACACAGACTGTTGATTTCTTTTTTGGCCTTTTTTTTAAACACACCTTAGAATAATGCCCATTTTTATTTACAATAGTTGCAAGAAATATTAATTGCTGGACACTTCACCCATTTTGCATGTGGAGCGTTACCACACCGAAAGCACAAATTTATATTGTTGAACCCCGAGTTAAAGCTCTTGTTTGGTCTTTCCCCCTTCTGCATGGGTTTGGTGATAGCAGCTACTTTCACCCTTTCAATTGGGTTATCATCAAGCTCCTTTAGGGAGACTTGCGAAATCTCAATGCTTTTTGCTACCTTGATAGTCTCTTCAAGAGTTGGATTACTCATGGCTAATAATTTTTGCCTTTACATTAACAAACAAACTGATCTCTAATAAGTTGGTCCGTGAAATTTTTAAATATACAAATGGAAGCAATTTCTATGTAGTACTGAAATGTATGACTCCACATCCTCTCCTTCATTTTGTTTCCTTTAAAAAAAATATATGTCTCAAGAATATAAGACAGGATTGCTTGTCAAACCTATTCTTTAAATTCAAAACAGCTGTTTCATATTCATCTCTTGTATAGGTACATCAGGTAGGTGTTTGTAGACAGATCTACGTTCAAACCATAAAGAATGAAGAATACATTTTTTCCTTTCTGCACTAACTATTAAGGTTCCTATAGTGCCTGAATACATTTCAAATGCATCAAACCTTACAACCCACTCAACAGGAGTTTCACCTGGAATATAAGAATGTTCCTACTCACAGCCCAGCACCAGAATTTATTACATCATCATAGTAATCATCATAGTACTCCACTTATTTATAAAAGGGTGATGGCCTGCAAGGCGGAACATCCAAGGCAGGGCTCTCCAGTGTGAATCCTGATGATGTCTGCTGGAGAGTTAGAGTAATTTGATCAGCCCGCATGTTGAACTACATCCTGGGGAGTGTTCATCAGTCACCTGTTTGTATATCTTTCCTTGAGTTGGCATTTTGTGTTTCCTATAGACATGTTCTCTATATTGCAAGTAGATGGTGATTCATTCAGTTTCATCATCTCAACGGTGTCCATACCACATTTGCACCCTTGTTCTGCAACATCTTCATTCTTTTGAGAACTGTACGCTTGCATGGATGCAGGTGTATTTGCTGCACACCTGCGTCCATAGATGATTGGAGTGACTGTCTCCAGGACATGGACCTTGAACATGCACTGCAACTTTGCAACCTTTTTTTGAGGTCTTTCTTTGTTCTTGTTCCTGAGGAAACTGGATATGGTTTTCACCCTCTCTAAGGCTGTGCTGCAGATGTTCTGTATCTGGGGTGAAGAGGTCTTTTCCACACCTGCTCCAAAAAGTCACAGACATCCTTTCAGTTCTTCACTCATCAGTGCCCATGAACATTATCACCATTACTGTCCTGGTGCCTGTGGACAGTCAAATGTCCCATGGAGATGTTTACTGTTTATGATTAAGATGTGTTTCGTTCCCCAAGTGGGATTATACCCTCTTTTGCATCAGGTGTCTTTGTCCTTCCACTTCAACATCTGATGTTGGTGAATGGACTAACACTGGTTAATCCTGCAGGAGGACAAGGAGAAGGACTTGTGTTTAGGTGCCTTGCTCCGCTTTCATAGGCCTGAGAATGTCATGTCTTCAGTATTGCTTTTTGTGTCTCCAGAGGGGCAGTTGTGGGGAGTAAAGAGATCAGGACCAAAAAAGGAAGAGGGAAAAAAGTTGCACCAGTGGGCTGAACACAAGTGGGCATGTCACAGCAAGTCATAACAATTCAGATGATACTGACACAACATGGAAGTGGCTGCGCAAAAGGGAGGGCATGTAACATGGGCATAAGATTCTAGCAGTGTTTGAAGGTGATAGATGTGTTTGGTGCTGGAGCATCTAAAACATGCAGTGTGGTAGCAGACAGTGAAGAGGAAGCGGGAAAGAGAATGGGAGCAGACCAGCTGTTTCTTTGGATGGACATCACTAGAAGCCAAGCTATCAGTGTTTGCAAGAGCAGAAATCAGTGGAGAGTTGGGAATACATTCTGTGACCTATGAGTGCATGGAGGTGAGTGCAGAGATAAAAGAGAGGTTGAACTAGGGTGTCAATTGCCCTTAAAACATAATAAGTGGAATACAGAGTACAAAACAGGGGAACAAGGTGGGGTCCAAGAGGTCCTCATGACAAGAACAAGCCAGCAGAGATGTAAGGTGGATGAGAATGTCAACACTTAAGACATTCACCTTGAGTAGCAGAGGGACAGCTGCAAGGTCAGGCCCATACTAGCGTGACTGAACTTCAAAAGCTTACATTTTTCCCTATGAAAAGGGGTAGCAAGTGATCAATACAGAAAAGGAATAAACGTTTACTCTGGGATCCCACAAATAGAATGGAATCATAAAGGGGTGGTGTCACAAGGAGTAAAATCATGTAGAACAGAGCCAATGACAGAGAGCCTGAGCATTCCGTCAATCTGTCCTGGTCCTGATGGTTCTCCTAGTCTAATGCTCAAAGACCTGGTTCTCTAGGTCCTGGACTTCCTAGCCCTTGTCTTCTAGGAGCTTGACCTGGTCCTGCACCTCTTTCAGAAATCTGTACTCTGTTTGGTCCTTTTGGCCCTACTCCCTGCCCTACTCTGCTGGATTTCCAGACTTTATGTGCCCTGGTCCCTTTGTCCTGGTCCCCACCACTCTCAGTGTTTCTGCCTCTGGTTATGTTCCTCCTCCGTGTCATGGTCCTGTTGTCAATCTTCCTGTGTCTGGTCCTGTTCCTGGCTAAGTACGATTTCTTCTTCTCTTGCTCCATCTATCCCTTTTATTCAAAGTCCTCCTTGTCTTGGGTTACCTGGTACTCTTCAGTCCTAGTCCTCTTGGCTTTGGTCCTTCTTGATATAATCTCCTGGGCCTCAATTGTGTAGTTTTCCTCAATTCTGTCATTTTTATATTGGACCTCTTGATCCTATTGATACGACTGGTCTTAGTCCTTGGCTCCATCAGTCTTCCTGATCTTGGCCCTCATCCTTTAGGCTCTATTCTTCTGGCCTGCTGGTAGTTCTGGTTCTGCTGGTGATCCCAGTCCTCCTGTAGGTCCTCCTCCTCATTCTGGTCCTTTTTCTCCCAATCCCTGATCAGCCAGGTGTTACCTTCAAAACAGCAAATCTGGTTATTGTTCGATTCTGGATTTCAGTGCTGAATGAGAGTTGCCTTAGAGGTCGGAAAATATGGCTCAGTATAGACCCCCAGATCAACAAACCTTTTTCTCTTTTGAAATGCTGAGCAGCTGCACAACCCACCCACTGAAAATGTGTTAAGGCACCTTCTCCAGCCATCAATGTGTATCCTGCATGGTAGAAAGAGTATTTCAAAGGTACAACTGTACTAGGTTAACTCTTGTGGGCTGTGAACTTGCTAGAGAGAAGTGGGTGTCATCTCTTTTTACAGGTTTCATAAAATTGCACGGGTGGTGAATGGGCCTGCTTCAGGGCATAGTGCACAAATTGCAACAGGTTTGTGTGTTAAGTAAGATATCTAGGTGGCTTAGTGATCTAGTGGTAGGGGTCCTTGAGTTAGCTGCAGGTCATGAGTAACAATCTTGATGGCACAGCTGAATAAGTAATGTGACTGCTTCAAGCTGCTCCATCAAACCTGGAAGGCATACGTTCGGATCCTCTCAGGTTGTAACTTTTTTATTCTAAGGTTGCTAAAAAGGATTCTGTTGGGCAATACTGAACAGTACTGAAATACAGTATATATTGCTAAATAAATAGTAAAATAGCTAGAACAGTCAAAACTGTGTAAAATTAGCCACCTATAGATATCTGACATACGCACACAAACTTTCACATCTCACTGTATCTAATGCCACCTTCTGAAGTGACATACTGATTGTCTTATTTTCTCCTGCTGAGGCAAGAATTAAGCTCCAGACGTGCTTTCTATGAGCTTAAACTATTCCCAGCCACTCCACAATGCTCATATATAGGGAGCTGATTGGCCATCAAGACAAGCATTTGCATCCCTTTGCAAGATACTGATCTGCACATAGAAGTATGCAGAGAATTTGGGCTGGCTCCTCTGCTCTGTCCTGGTATCAGCATGATTTGCTGGGACACAGACAGGATGACTACTGGAAACAGCCTGGATTCTGGATCTGGTTCAATAATTGCTGAGTGATGTGATACCCAGTTAGTTCTCTCTCTGTTCCAGCACTGATGACAGCAGAGGACTCAGAGGAGGCAGCAAAGCGTAAAACATTGAGGAAAGAGGAGCTCAGTACCTTAAGCAGGGAAATTGGTGGTTCCCCAAGGACATCTCAATAAAAGCTCCTTAAGGTTCAATGATTGCTGATGTGTTATTTCTTCTTCTGGGACTGGTGATGCTTAATGGTGTCTCTTGCTTTCAGCGGCGTTTCTTCAACTGGTATGTGAGGAAGTGCCTATTTTTGCATGTTCACCCTCCTTTTTGTGGACTGATGTTGCTGTTTTTCTTTTACTTTACACTCAGACACTGCTAACCAGTCCCCAGTGCATATGTTCTAACCACTAAAACATGTCATTGCCTTAATCCTGATTGGCCTATTTAACTTTCCTGTAAGGGTATTGTATTTGGTGTCCCAATATAGACCCATGGTATGGACGTTAAATGGCACCTCTTGACTACAGTACTACTGTGTCATCCAGTAGGGTGACAAGACAAACGTGACCCCAGACCTACCACTGAGCATTACTGCTGCAGTTTCAAAACTGCAGCCTCATCTGTCAAAATTACCCTTTTTGACAAGAGAACACCCCCTTTCAAATATTTATAAATCACAATGTCCTTACAGTGATTACTATCCAAACGCTAATTTCACCGTAGAAAAGCTGCCTGTCCCATGGGACACTCTGGGAAGTAATAGTAATATTCATTCTGACATCTCAGGCTAAGATCCGGCCATAAAAATTATTAAACAACTATTTTTGTAATATGTATTAAAATCCCAACACAATGGTAAACTTAGATTTGTAATACATATTAAGGAAAAGGAGCCTTTACAAAGCGACCATTTTCCTGGACCGGAAGCTAATTTTCAAAAGGCTCCAACTGTCTCCAAGCTGGTGGATAGCCCTAATGATGTGTGAACACAGACTACAGTGAAGACACAATGGCCTGAGTGTGGGGAGGCATTTTTGTACCTCTGGCAGGAAGGACCGTTGAGCTGTTCCCAGGAACTTAACTTACTGCAAAGATGCCTTCCCTGTCATAAGCAAATATAAAGTGACACATGAAGAGTCCTCTTTACTTGTCCTCCCAGTCAGGCAGGCACCAAATCCAGTGGGAGGAAAGCTGATCCTAGAATTGGTTTGGAGTGACCACAGGGGAAGAGCTGTCATTACCATGACAACACCTCTGAGTGCAAATACAGGTATTTTAAAAGGGGAGAAAAGTGTTTCAATCTTGAATTCTGTGAGTGAGTGGCACTGTGGGATTGTTTGCAGTAGTGCACACAGGAACTGCTGCAAAACTGGATAGGGATTGCAGATTAAATTCAATGGACTTCTCAATACTTTCTTTATTTGGAAGAGTTCAATTTACTGTGATGTATTATTACATTCATCTATAATGACAGGGTGGATTGCTGGATCATTTTAGTGCTGAACTCTTTGACTCACGTTTGCATTAGAAAGGTACTGTAAACCTGACGCAAAGCTTTTGTAAATCTGGGCCTAAGACCAATTATGAAAATCTTGACCGGGTAAAAGTGCCAGAAGTATCTTTCATGGGCATGAGATTCAAATTTTCCTGCTAAAATTCCTCCCTATCAGAAACCAGTGGCTTCACTGGGATCTTGTCCAATGTCCATCTGATGTCATGGAGCCCTCCTCTGATACAAGCTGCTAACTTGCCTTTTGACTTCCAAAAAAAAGAGTAGGGACCTGATTTAGATTTCTTGCTGATGGATAACTCCATCACAACGGTGAGGGCTATCCCGTCCGCTGAAATATAAATCCCATTATTTCCTATGGAATTTATATTTCAGTGGACGGGATATCTGTCACCATTGATGGAGTAACCCATATGCCAAAATCCAAACCAGGCCCCAAGTCCCAAGGTAAAATATGCGAGGGTTGAACCAGGTTTGTGTAGCTGGCCCCCACTCCATCTTGCTTGGCCTGAAAGAGCGCCCGGGTCCCAGTTAACTGTGACCATTGAATACCATTGATGCTTTGTGCATTTTGGCACCATTTTTACTTAAATCTTCTAAAATTCATACAGGCAGTTCCTTTTATTTGATTTTTGTAATTTTTATGTTATGTTGTTCATTAAATTATGCTCTAATTTGTAACTGTGTTAGTATTCTTAAATGATTTGCACATTTTCTCTAAATTAAACCTCTCTCCTGTGTACTGTAGCTGCCAGATTTTGAGCTTGTGTTTAAATGACTGAAACCTTTAACTGGGCATAACAAGATATTCTTTGTGGTGAACTACCATCCACCCCAGTTAATAATTCATTTTCTTACACAATAAAACTTCAGAGGGCACAATGCATACACTCATGTGCCCTAAACCTTTTTCAATTAGTCAAGAGTAATCTTCAACAGGGTCATACTCGTCTGCACACCACTACCCCTTACTGCTTGTGTTTATTGGGGTTGTCACCCCTGGCCCAGGCTTGAACAAAATCTAATAGCACACCAGTGCAAAGAATATTAAAGCACCTTCTGAATCATAAATATATTTACAAATCAATGCGTGAGCAGTGAGCAGATTTATAAATAAGGTTTTCCTTGGCCCTCCTCCTTCCCCTGCCCAAGGGCAGGGATTAGTTTTTATCCTTTCATCAGTACACAAATTATTACCTTGGAGGCTAGCTCCTCTCACAGAGCTTTGATTCATATCTGTCTTTCATTATTGCCTGCCCTTTTGTTTGACTCTCATATGTCCCAGTCTCCCCCCCACCCATCCTTCATCCCTCGAAGGGGCGCGCGCCTTGGCGGTCAGAACGCGCCGCAGATGGAGGTAGCCATGCAAATAATCCTATTGGGCAACCAATCGCATTGTTTTATGTGTAATGCAGATTGTGAGGTGGGAAAGGGCGGGTAGAGCATTAAACACCAGGCAGCAGAACAGCACTCGTGATGTTTCCTCCATCTGTGGAACCGGATAACAAACAAACAGTGAGCTAGAGAGGCCTGGACAGGTATAAAGCACGAGGCTGCAGATCAGCATCACTAACATGTAGCAATGGCTCATATACAGGAGGTCCCAGGCCTGCTGGTGCTTCAAACTGTTTGTCTGTAATTCATTTTATGTTGCTATAGGTAATCAGCACATTATTCCACAATCATAACTTACAATCTCCATAAAATGTTTGCAATATACCTATTTTAAGCTTAGGACAATCATCCATGGTTATATATTGGAATAAAAGTCACAGAATCTATTATTCTGAGTCAGTGGCCCTGCTTGAACTCTCACCCTGCTAGGTGGTTTAAACCTACCCTCTTTTCTAATGAGTTTGTGTGTTACCTGTTTATCCAAAGAGTGGTTCCGCTTGAGTGAGGGGACATAGTTTCTCCCAATTTACAGCATCTAGATTTCATTTACAAACCCACTACATGGTTTTGATGAAATAAAATATTTTTGTATTTACATTCCAAAACTTTGTATTTTTTAATTCATCAAATTTTCAATTAGATGGCTGTCTAGGTCGATAGGCTGTTAATAAGAATACATCTGCTGGATTTTAAAAATAAATCTATTGTATAATGGATATGCAATAGATGGCTTATGGAAAATATAGATTTTTTTGATTCACACACAATAAATCATTTGGAAACCATCGCACAATGCGAACTGTGTAATTACAGAAGGGAATCACTGGCACACATTACTTTGCTGTCCGGCGTTATTACACACCCGCCGAACGTTATTGAGGTCAATCTTCCTACAACAAGGCACCCGCTCGGCAAAAGAGGCTATTCACCAGTGCTTAATTTGTAAATAAAAAGGTGCCGGTGCTCAAAGCTTGGCTGCTGCAATTAGAAGTGCGAGCACATAATACTGAGGCAGCGTAATCCTGAAGCCATCTTGGGACTCTAAAATCTACTTACAGACTCTCCTTGCCCCTTCAGCTCACTCTGTCAGCTTCCTGCTTTTCCCCTTCCTGACGCCTTTTCGTTTTTCTCTTCCTCCATCTTTCCCACATGTCTTTTGCTTGCAGTAAATGCCTGAGATAGAAAACTAAGCGCCGGCCCTCAGAAATAAGTGCCGGTGCTCAGCACCAGAAACAACAAGCACAAATTAAGCACTGCTATTCACCACTCATGCACTTTGGAAACAGTGGCAGACATGGCCGAATTTGGGAAATGTATATCTTACGCAGGATCTTTGTAAAGGGAAAGAGTTGACCAACAGTTCAAGCAGCCCTTTTTTCAACACCCTGCACTAATCAGCGCATTTAAACAAAGGGGCATATTTAAGAAAAGTGGTACTTCATTACATGGAGCGCCACTTTTCGTGCACCCCATTGTGCCCCCCTAAACGCAACCAAGTGTGTGCCATATAAATGATACGGTGCACCAAGGCGCATGTTAGGATCAATAGCGTCATAACTTCTGATGCTATTGTGGTACTTTGCACTATTAGCCCAAAAATGTTGGCGCTAGTCCTGCAAAGTACATAGAGGCCCATTGTTAGAAATGGGGTCTTTGGTTGACAGTCAGGTTACCCCCTGTTCAAGCAAGGACCCTCACTCTAGTCAGGGTAAAAGAGAATCACCCTCAGCTAACCCCTGCCTACCCCCTTGGTAGCTTGGCAGAGCAGTAGGCTTAACTTCAGAGTGCTAGGTGTAAAGTATTTGTACCAACACACACAGTAACTTAATGAAAACACTACAAAATGACACAACACAGGTTTAGAAAAATAGGAAATATTGATCTAAACAAAACAAGACCAAAACAACAAAAATCCACCATACACAAGTCAAGTTATCAATTAAAAATCAAAAAGAGTCTTTAAGTAGTTTTAAAAACACACTAGCGCTGCTAGAGTGAAAATGTACCTGGGGTGTGTCAAAAATAACCCCGCAAGGGCGGGTGTGTGTCAAAAATAACTCAGCACGGAGGTACTTGAGTCAAAAATCCAGCCGCACAATGATCCGAAAATCCCGCAGCGCAGGTTGTGATCTCCCAGCCTCCGTCAGCGATGCTGCGCGTCGTTTCTCCTGCTCCGTGCGTTGATTCTTCAGTCGCGTTTTCTGCGAGCGTCGTTTCTCAGCTGCGGAGCCGGCCGCGCATCGTTTTTTCAGCCGCAGATCGGATTTGCGTCAATCTTTTCCCCACACGGCGCTCTGTGCGTGGATTTTCTTGTCTTTAGGCTGCCAGCTTCTCCTTTCAGGGTCCCAGGAACTGGATGGGCACCACAGGGCAGAGTAGGAGTCTCTCCAGAGACTCCAGGTGCTGGCAGAGAGAAGTCTTTGCTGTCCCTGGGACTTCAAACAACAGGAGGCAAGCTCTAGATCAAACCCTTGGAGATTTCTTCTCAAGATGGAAGGCACACAAAGTCCAGTCTTTGCCCTCTTACTCTGGCAGAAGCAGCAACTGCAGGATAGCTCCACAAAGCACAGTCACAGGCAGGGCAGCTCTTCTTACTCAGCTATTCAGCTCTTCTCCAGGCAGAGGTTCCTCTTGGTTCCAGAAGTGTTTCTAAAGTCTGTGGTTTTGGGTGCCCTTCTTATCCCCAATTTCTCCTTTGAAGTAGGCCTACTTCAAAGTAAAGTTTCTTTGGAATGTGAAATCCTGCCATGCCCAGGCCAGGCCCCAGACACTCACCAGGGGGTTGGAGACTGCATTGTGTGAGGGCAGGCACAGCCCTTTCAGGTGTAAGTGACTACTCCTCCCCACCCTCCTAGCACAGATGGCTCATCAGGATATGCGGGCTACACCCCAGCTCCCTTTGTGTCACTGTCTAGTGTGAGGTGCAACCAGCCGAACTGTCAAACTGACCCAGACAGGGAATCCACAAACAAGAGTCACAGAAATGGTATAAGCAAGAAAATGCTCACTTTCTAAAAGTGGCATTTTCAAACACACAATCTTAAAATCAACTTTACTAAAAGATGTATTTTTAAATTGTGAGCTCAGAGACCCCAAACTCCACATGTCCATCCGCTCCCAAAGGGACTCTACACTTTAATCAGATTTAAAGGTAGCCCCCATGTTAACCTATGAGAGGGACAGGTCTTGCAACAGTGAAAAACGAATTTAGCAATATTTCACTGTCAGGACATGTAAAACACATTACTATATGTCCTACCTTAACCATACACTGCACCCTGCCCTTAGGGGTGTCTGACATGTAAGAAAAGGGAAGGTTTAGGCCTGGCAAGTGGGTACACTTGCCAAGTCGAATTTACAGTTAAAACTGCACACACAGACACAGCAGTGGCAGGTCTGAGACATGATTACAGAGCTACTTATGTGGGTGGCACAACCAGTGCTGCATGCCCACTAGTAGCATTTGATTTACAGGCACTGGCACCTCTAGTGCACTTTACTAGGGACTTACTAATAAATCAAATATGCCAATCATGGATAAATCAATCAACAATACAATTTACACAGAGAGTATATGCACTTTAGCAGTGGTTAGCAGTGGTAAAGTGCTCAGAGTTCAAAAACCAACAGCAACAGATCAGAAAAAATAGGATGCAGGAGGCAAAAAGATTGGGGATGACCCTGAATAAGCAAAAAAGTCCAACACGACCCCCTACCAGCCTAAGGCCAGGGGCGAACAATCAATACCTTGATGAACTTCCCTGATTGGGGTGATAGAACAAGGACCCAGGCCCACAGCAGCAGGGGCATGCTCCAGTTCTACGCCTTCCTGACTCCAGCTGGATCCCTCTGTCCATACTCTCAGTGCCCACTAAGCTAACCCATGGGGAACCCTTCTTCGCATCTGCAGATACCATCTGTGCAGCACCTAACTTTACTTTGCTCACAGATGTATCCCAATAGGCAGATAGTACCACCAGGGCCAACACAGTGGTGTTGCCCACTCCACCCCTGGGGTGTGACTCTCGTTCCCCCCCCCCCAGGGGCAACTCTGTCCACCAGGACAGCAAGCCACAGTGACCCCTGACAACTGTCAGGGATAAGAGCCTGACCTCAGCCCTCTCCAACCACTGTGGAGAGTGGGGGGCGGTAGCCCCAGGTGCCTGACACCCTTTGACCACTCTACCTTCCACCAGGTCAGGGATGACAACCTGACCCTGATCCTCCACTCTGGGGCTCTGTACCCTCCCTCCAGGAGCGACACCCCCAGAGTCAAAAATTGTCAGGGTGCTTGTAGAAGCAGTCCTGCACAATTCTTCCACCAGTGCAGGGCTGTTAACCTGCAACTGGTCCTCCAACCTGGGGTCTGTACCTTCAGGTTGTACCAGGGTAGGGGTGAGGCTTCCCTCCCCCTGCCCTCTCTTCTGGGGTCCTGAACCACCCAACTAGGAGTGGCCCCCCCAGAAGACAACATGGTAGGGGCACTGTTAGCAGTAGCCCCTTCCTCCAGGTCAGGGGGGGCACCCTGAACCTGGCCTTCCAATCCAGGGTCTGTACCCACCGACTGGACCACCGTCTGGTAACCCAACCCAGGACTTCCTGGGGGGCATACCTACCCCCCACCACGTCAGAGTTTACCCTCTGAACCTGGTCATCCAACCCAGAGTCACCACCCTGCGGTTGAACCACTGCCTGGCGAACCAGCACTTCCTTGGGAGCACCCTTACCCACCCATCAGGTCAGAGTTTACCCCCTGAACCTGATCATTCAACCCAGAGTCACCACCCTGCAGTTGAACCATTGCCTGGCACACCAGGACTTCCAGGGGGGCACACTTACCCCCCCCCAAGGGACACACTGTCTCCAAGGGCCACACAAGAGTCTGGCTGGCGCAGGTCCCCTGACCTCTGCACATCTGACAGCGTCTGGATTCCCCCAACACAGAAATGGTCTCACCAAGGTCATTCCTGGGAGGCTCTGCTCTCAGAGCTGACCCCTGACCCTCCAGGTTCTCCACAGGAGTCCGCAACCTCCTCTCAACCCTCTGTCTGGACTTCTGCACCCCCTCACTAGGAGTGGTACTGCCAGACACCAGAACTGGTGGGACGCTCGCTACAGCCGCCCCCCCCAAGTTCTCCTGACAGTGTGGGGTCTCCCTCAACAGATGGCTCTACGGTACAGGCTAGGTTTCCCTCCTGGAGTTCCCTCATGGAACCCTCCAGGACCTGGGACCCTATCTTGGGCACCTTGGGCCTCAGCCCATCCCCATTCCCTCTCCTCTGAGACTGGACATGGGGTCCCTCACTCATCCCACTACACTGGGACCTACCTGGGACACTACAATCCTTCCCTACCTCACCTGGTTGGGAACTACCTAGACCACTCCTCTCAGGAGCGCCCCCAAATGCCTCTTCAGACTCTCTGGTACTCACCCAGAAGTCTGCCTCCATTGTAAGCTCCCTGGGGTCAGAGAACTCACACTCCACCTGGTGTTGGCATAGCTCTGGAAAATAAGGACTAGACATATGCTCTCCAGCAATTACATCACTCAGCCCCTCACATGAATTAACCAAAGTACCCTTCACCCAATCATCCAGTGACTCTGCTTTTAAAAAGCACCCCACATCACCCTCCTGAGACTGGTGAGACAGTACCTGACTGTCCCTGACACTCAACCCACACTCTTCTGGGATGTCTTCACACTCCATAACCAGGACTTCTACCTAGGGGGAACCCCTCTCCATGTCACTCTCACCTGGAGTCAGTAGAGTGTCCCTCCCACCAGTAGGAATATGACTCCCCATGCCAGTTCCCCAATCCACCACAGGGACCCTGTGCATCACTGGAGCTACCTCATACCCCTGAACCTCCTGGGGTGTGTTAACTCCCTCCTTCAAGTAGGGCACATCTTTGGGCATGTGCACTTCTTCAGCAGTACTGGATACAAGATTGTTACTGCCACCATCTGAATTGGACTCAGCCCTCATGGCTTCCAGCTTCAGCTTTTTACAGCTCAGTTCTTGAGCTGCAATTCTTTCTTTTTCAAGGACTAAGGCTCTCTTCTCCTCAGCCCTCTCAAGCTCTGCTTCTAGCTCTTCCAGACTCCGGATTCGAGCTAGGAGCCAATCATCTCTTTCTGTTCCCTCCTCAGGGCCACTGCCCTCCTCCTCAGAGTAGTCCTCCTCCTCAGAGTAGTTCTCCTCCTCAGACTCATTTGGTGGTGTTGCCTGACAACGTTTCAACTCATACTGAAACAGGGCTGACTCAAGATCCGCCCTTCTGGATTTCTTGTTCACAGCCAGTCCCCTTTCCATGCAGAATGCTTTAAGCTGCCACTTTTTATACATAAATAGGTGCCAGAAATTGACTTCCATTCTGCAAAGGCTTCACAACCAAAAACGAAAGTCCAAAAATATTAGCAATATTTCCAGGAGGACAACAGAGAACAAAAAGCAGAATCACAAGACAAGTAGTATGTGGTCACGTAGTGGTCTGAACTCAAAACAGTAGTGTACACTTAATCACTGTATGTCAAATACAAATACAAGTCCAAATCCCAACCGCTGATCACCAATGTTTGAAATGGGGTCTTTGGTTGACAGTCAGGTTACCCCCTGTCCAAGCAAGGACCCTCACTCTAGTCAGGGTGAAAAAGAATCACCCTCAGCTAACCCCTGCTTACCCCCTTGGTAGCTTGGCAGAGCAGTAGGCTTAACTTCAGAGTGCTAGGTGTAAAGTATTTGTACCAACACACACAGTAACTTAATGAAAACACTACAAAATGACACAACACAGGTTTAGAAAAATAGGAAATATTTATCTAAACAAAACAAGACCAAAACGACAAAAATCCACCATACACAAGTCAAGTAATCAATTAAAAATCAAAAAGAGTCTTTAAGTAGTTTTAAAAACACACTAGCGCTGCTAGAGTGAAAATTTACCTGGTGTGCATCAAAAATAACCCCGCAAGGGCGGGTGCGCATCAAAAATAACTCCGCACGGCGGTACTTGAGTCAAAAATCCAACCGCACAATGATCCGAAAATCCCGCAGCGCAGGTTGTGATCTCCCAGTCTCTGTCAGCGATGCTGCGCGTCGTTTCTCCTGCTCCGTGCGTCGATTCTTCGGTCGCGTTTCCTGCGAGTGTCGTTTCTCAGCTGCGGAGCCGGCGGCGCGTCGTTTTTTTAGCCGCAGATCGGATTCGCATCAATCTTTTCCCCGCACGGCGCTCTGTGCGTGGATTTTCTTGTCTTTAGGCTGCCAGCTTCTCCTTTCAGGGTCCCAGGAACTGGATGGGCACCACAGGGCAGAGTAGGAGTCTCTCCAGAGACTCCAGGTGCTGGCAGAGAGAAGTCTTTGCTGTCCCTGGGACTTCAAACAACAGGAGGCAAGCTCTAGATCAAACCCTTGGAGATTTCTTCTCAAGATGGAAGGCACACAAAGTCCAGTCTTTGCCCTCTTACTCTGGCAGAAGCAGCAACTGCAGGATAGCTCCACAAAGCACAGTCACAGGCAGGGCAGCTCTTCTTCCTCAGCTATTTATCTCTTCTCCAGGCAGAGGTTCCTCTTGGTTACAGAAGTGTTTCTAAAGTCTGTGGTTTTGGGTGCCCTTCTTATACCGAATTTCTCCTTTGAAGTAGGCCTACTTCAAAGTAAAGTCTCTTTGGAATGTGAAATCCTGCCTTGCCCAGGCCAGGCCCAAGACACTCACCAGGGGGTTGGAGACTGCATTGTGTGAGGACAGGCACAGCCCTTTCAGGTGTGAATGACCACTTCTCCCCTCCCTCCTAGCACAGATGGCTCATCAGGATATGCAGGCTACACCCCAGCTCCCTTTGTGTCACTGTCTAGTGTGAGGTGCAACCAGCCCAACTGTCAAACTGACCCAGACAGGGAATCCACAAACAGGCAGTCACAGAAATGGTATAAGCAAGAAAATGCTCACTTTCTAAAAGTGGCATTTTCAAACACACAATCTTAAAATCAACTTTACTTAAAGATGCATTTTTACATTGTGAGCTCAGAGACCCCAAACTCCACATGTCCATCCGCTCCCAAAGGGACTCTACACTTTAATCAGATGTAAAGGAAGCCCCCATGTTAACCTATGAGAGGGACAGGCCTTGCAACAGTGAAAAACGAATTTAGCAATATTACACTGTCAGGACATGTAAAACACATTACTATATATCCTACCTTAACCATACACTGCACCCTGCCCTTAGGGGTGTCTGACATGTAAGAAAAGGGAAGGTTTAGGCCTGGCAAGTGGGTACACTTGCCAAGTCGAATTTACAGTTAAAACTGCACACACAGACACAGCAGTGGCAGGTCTCAGACATGATTACAGAGCTACCTATGTGGGTGGCACAACCAGTGCTGCATGCCCACTAGTAGCATTTGATTTACAGGCACTGGCACCTCTAGTGCACTTTACTAGGGACTTACTAATAAATCAAATATGCCAATCATGGATAAATCAATGAACAATTCAATTTACACAGAGAACATATGCACTTTAGCAGTGGTTAGCAGTGGTAAAGTGCTCAGAGTTCAAAAACCAACAGCAACAGATCAGAAAAAATAGGATGCAGGAGGCAAAAAGATTGGGGATGACCCTGCATAAGCAAAAAAGTCCAACACGACCCCCTACCAGCCTAAGGCCAGGGGAGAACAATCAATACCTTGATGAACTTCCCTGATTGGGGTGATAGAACAAGGACCCAGGCCCACAACAGCAGGGGCATGTTCCAGTTCTACGCCTTCCTGACTCCAGCTGGATCCCTCTGTCCATACTCTCAGGGCCCACTAAGCTAACCCATGGGGAACCCTTCTTCGCATCTGCAGATACCATCTGTGCAGCACCTAACTTTACTTTGCTCACAGATGTATCCCAATAGGCAGATAGTACCACCAGGGCCAACACAGTGGTGTTTCCCACTCCACCCCTGGGGTGTGACTCTCGTCCCCCCCCCCAGGGGCAACTCTGTCCACCAGGACAGCAAGCCACAGTGACCCCTGACAACTGTCAGGGATGAGAGCCTGACCTCAGCCCTCTCCAACCACTGTGGAGAGTGGGGGGCGGTAGCCCCAGGTGCCTGACACCCTTTGACCACTCTACCTTCCACCAGGTCAGGGATGACAACCTGACCCTGGTCCTCCACTCTGGGGCTCTGTACCCTCCCTCCAGGAGCGGCACCCCCAGAGTCAAAAATTGTCAGGGTGCTTGTAGAAGCAGTCCTGCACAATTCTTCCACCAGTGCACGGCTGTTAACCTGCAACTGGTCCTCCAACCTGGGGTCTGTACCTTCAGGTTGTACCAGGGTAGGGGTGAGGCTTCCCTCCCCCTGCCCTCTCTTCTGGGGTCCTGAACCACCCAACTAGGAGTGGCCCCCCCAGAAGACAACATGGTAGGGGCACTGTTAGCAGTAGCCCCTTCCTCCAGGTCAGGGGGGGCACCCTGAACCTGGCCTTCCAATCCAGGGTCTGTACCTACAGACTGGACCACCGTCTGGTAACCCAACCCAGGACTTCCTGGGGGGCCTACCTACCCCCCACCACGTCAGAGTTTACCCTCTGAACCTGGTCATCCAACCCAGAGTCACCACCCTGCGGTTGAACAACTGCCTGGCGAACCAGCACTTCCTTGGGAGCACCCTTACCCCCCATCAGGTCAGAGTTTACCCCCTGAACCTGATCATTCAACCCAGAGTCACCACCCTGCAGTTGAACCATTGCCTGGCACACCAGGACTTCCAGGGGGGCACACTTACCCCCCCCCCCAAGGGACACACTGTCTCCAAGGGCCACACAAGAGTCTGGCTGGCGCAGGTCCCCTGACCTCTGCCCATCTGACAGCGTCTGGATTCCCCCAACACAGAAATGGTCTCACCAAGGTCATTCCTGGGAGGCTCTGCTCTCAGAGCTGACCCCTGACCCTCCAGGTTCTCCACAGGAGTCCGCAACCTCCTCTCAACCCTCTGTCTGGACTTCTGCACCCCCTCACTAGGAGTGGTACTGCCAGACACCAGAACTGGTGGGACGCTCGCTACAGCCGCCCCCCCCAAGTTCTCCTGACAGTGTGGGGTCTCCCTCAACAGATGGCTCTACGGTACAGGCTAGGTTTCCCTCCTGGAGTTCCCTCATGGAACCCTCCAGGACCTGGGACCCTATCTTGGGCCCCTTGGGCCTCAGCCCATCCCCATTCCCTCTCCTCTGAGACTGGACATGGGGTCCCTCACTCATCCCACTACACTGGGACCTACCTGGGACACTACAATCGTTCCCTACCTCACCTGGTTGGGAACTACCTAGACCACTCCTCTCTGGAGCGCCCCCAAATGCCTCTTCAGACTCTCTGGTACTCACCCAGAAGTCTGCCTCCATTGTAAGCTCCCTGGGGTCAGAGAACTCACACTCCACCTGGTGTTGGCATAGCTCTGGAAAATAAGGACTAGACATATGCTCTCCAGCAATTACATCACTCAGCCCCTCACATGAATTAACCAAAGTACCCTTCACCCAATCATCCAGTGACTCTGCTTTTAAAAAGCACCCCACATCACCCTCCTGAGACTGGTGAGACAGTACCTGACTGTCCCTGACACTCAACCCACACTCTTCTGGGATGTCTTCACACTCCATAACCAGGACTTCTACCTAGGGGGAACCCCTCTCCCTGTCACTCTCACCTGGAGTCAGTAGAGTGTCCCTCCCACCAGTAGGAATATGACTCCACATGCCAGTTCCCCAATCCACCACAGGGACCCTGTGCATCACTGGAGCTACCTCATACCCCTGAACCTCCTGGGGTGTGTTAACTCCCTCCTTCAAGTAGGGCACATCTCTGGGCATGTGCACTTCTTCAGCAGTACTGGATACAAGATTGTTACTGCCACCATCTGAACTGGACTCAGCCCTCATGGCCTCCAGCTTCAGCTTTTCACAGCTCAGCTCTTGAGCTCCAATCCTTTCTTTTTCAAGGACTAAGGCTCTCTTCTCCTCAGCCCTCTCAAGCTCTGCTTCTAGCTCTTCCAGACTCCGGATTCGAGCTAGGAGCCAATCATCTCTTTCTGTTCCCTCCTCAGGGCCACTGCCCTCCTCCTCAGAGTAGTCCTCCTCCTCAGAGTAGTTCTCCTCCTCAGACTCATTTGGTGGTGTTGCCTGACAACGTTTCAACTCATACTGAAACAGGGCTGACTCAAGATCCGCCCTTCTGGATTTCTTGTTCACAGCCAGTCCCCTTTCCATGCAGAATGCTTTAAGCTGCCACTTTTTATACATAAATAGGTGCCAGAAATTGACTTCCATTCGGCAAAGGCTTCACAACCAAAAACGAAAGTCCAAAAATATTAGCAATATTTCCAGGAGGACAACAGAGAACAAAAAGCAGAATCACAAGACAAGTAGTATGTGGTCACGTAGTGGTCTGAACTCAAAACAGTAGTGTACACTTAATCACTGTATGTCAAATACAAATACAAGTCCAAATCCCAACCGCTGATCACCAATGTTAGAAATGGGGTCTTTGGTTGACAGTCAGGTTACCCCCTGTCCAAGCAAGGACCCTCACTCTAGTCAGGGTGAAAAAGAATCACCCTCAGCTAACCCCTGCTTACCCCCTTGGTAGCTTGGCAGAGCAGTAGGCTTAACTTCAGAGTGCTAGGTGTAAAGTATTTGTACCAACAACACACACAGTAACTTAATGAAAACACTACAAAATGACACAACACAGGTTTAGAAAAATAGGAAATATTCATCTAAACAAAACAAGACCAAAACGACAAAAATCCACCATACACAAGTCAAGTAATCAATTAAAAATCAAAAAGAGTCTTTAAGTAGTTTTAAAAACACACTAGCGCTGCTAGAGTGAAAATGTACCTGGTGTGCATCAAAAATAACCCCGCAAGGGCGGGTGCGCATCAAAAATAACTCCGCACGGCGGTACTTGATTCAAAAATCCAACCGCACAATGATCCGAAAATCCCGCAGCGCAGGTTGTGATCTCCCAGTCTCTGTCAGCGATGCTGCGCGTTGTTTCTCCTGCTCCGTGCGTCGATTCTTCGGTCGCGTTTCCTGCGAGTGTCGTTTCTCAGCTGCGGAGCCGGCGGCGCGTCGTTTTTTTAGCCGCAGATCAGATTCGCATCAGTCTTTTCCCCGCACGGCGCTCTGTGCGTGGATTTTCTTGTCTTTAGGCTGCCAGCTTCTCCTTTCAGGGTCCCAGGAACTGGATGGGCACCACAGGGCAGAGTAGGAGTCTCTCCAGAGACTCCAGGTGCTGGCAGAGAGAAGTCTTTGCTGTCCCTGGGACTTCAAACAACAGGAGGCAAGCTCTAGATCAAACCCTTGGAGATTTCTTCTCAAGATGGAAGGCACACAAAGTCCAGTCTTTGCCCTCTTACTCTGGCAGAAGCAGCAACTGCAGGATAGCTCCACAAAGCACAGTCACAGGCAGGGCAGCTCTTCTTCCTCAGCTATTTATCTCTTCTCCAGGGAGAGGTTCCTCTTGGTTCCAGAAGTGTTTCTAAAGTCTGTGGTTTTGGGTGCCCTTCTTATACCGAATTTCTCCTTTGAAGTAGGCCTACTTCAAAGTAAAGTCTCTTTGGAATGTGAAATCCTGCCTTGCCCAGGCCAGGCCCAAGACACTCACCAGGGGGTTGGAGACTGCATTGTGTGAGGGCAGGCACAGCCCTTTCAGGTGTGAATGACCACTTCTCCCCTCCCTCCTAGCACAGATGGCTCATCAGGATATGCAGGCTACACCCCAGCTCCCTTTGTGTCACTGTCTAGTGTGAGGTGCAACCAGCCCAACTGTCAAACTGACCCAGACAGGGAATCCACAAACAGGCAGTCACAGAAATGGTATAAGCAAGAAAATGCTCACTTTCTAAAAGTGGCATTTTCAAACACACAATCTTAAAATCAACTTTACTAAAATATGCATTTTTACATTGTGAGCTCAGAGACCCCAAACTCCACATGTCCATCCGCTCCCAAAGGGAATCTACACTTTAATCAGATTTAAAGGTAGCCCCCATGTTAACCTATGAGAGGGACAGGCCTTGCAACAGTGAAAAACGAATTTAGCAATATTTCACTGTCAGGACATGTAAAACACATTACTATGGCCCTCATTCTGACCCTGGCGGATTGAATCCGCCAGGGCCGAGGGCAGCGAATGCACCGTCAACAGGCTGGCGGTGCATTCATGGGCATTCTGACCGCGGCGGTAACGCCGCGGTCAGAAACGGGAAACCAGCGGTCTCCCGCCGGTTTCCCGCTGCCCATGGGAATCCTCCATGGCGGCGCAGCAAGCTGCGCCGCCATGGGGATTCCGACCGCCAGCCTGTTTCTGGCGGTATACACCGCCAGAACCTGGCTGGCGGGAACGGGTGTTGTGGGGCCCCTGGGGGCCCCTGCAGTGCCCATACCAATGGCATGGGCTCTGCAGGGGCCCCCTAACAGGGCCCCACATTGCTTTTCAGTGTCTGCTTAGCAGACACTGAAAAGCGCGACGGGTGCCACAGCACCCGTCGCACACCTTCCACTCCGCCGGCTCCATTCGGAGCCGGCATCCTCGTGGAAGGTGCTTTCCCGCTGGGCCGGCGGGCGATCTTTTGCAGATCGCCCGCCGGCCCAGCGGGAAAGTTGAAATGCCCCCCGCGGTCTTCTGACCGCGGGGCGGTGTTTGGGCGGTTTCCGCCCGGCGGGCGGCGTCCGCCGCCCGTCCGGGTCGGAATGAGGCCCTATATGTCCTACCTTAACCATACACTGCACCCTGCCCTTAGGGGTGTCTGACATGTAAGGAAAGGGAAGGTTTAGGCCTGGCAAGTGGGTACACTTGCCAAGTCGAATTTACAGTTACAACTGCACACACTGACACAGCAGTGGCAGGTCTGAGACATGATTACAGAGCTACTTATGTGGGTGGCACAACCAGTGCTGCAGGCCCACTAGTAGCATTTGATTTACAGGCACTGGCACCTCTAGTGCACTTTACTAGGGACTTACTAATAAATCAAATATGCCAATCATGGATAAATCAATCAACAATACAATTTACACAGAGAGCATATGCACTTTAGGAGTGGTTAGCAGTGGTAAAGTGCTCAGAGTTCAAAAACCAACAGCAACAGATCAGAAAAAATAGGATGCAGGAGGCAAAAAGATTGGGGATGACCCTGCATAAGCAAAAAAGTCCAACACGACCCCCTACCAGCCTAAGGCCAGGGGAGAACAATCAATACCTTGATGAACTTCCCTGATTGGGGTGATAGAACAAGGACCCAGGCCCACAACAGCAGGGGCATGTTCCAGTTCTACGCCTTCCTGACTCCAGCTGGATCCCTCTGTCCATACTCTCAGGGCCCACTAAGCTAACCCATGGGGAACCCTTCTTCGCATCTGCAGATACCATCTGTGCAGCACCTAACTTTACTTTGCTCACAGATGTATCCCAATAGGCAGATAGTACCACCAGGGCCAACACAGTGGTGTTGCCCACTCCACCCCTGGGGTGTGACTCTCGTCCCCCCCCCCCAGGGGCAACTCTGTCCACCAGGACAGCAAGCCACAGTGACCCCTGACAACTGTCAGGGATGAGAGCCTGACCTCAGCCCTCTCCAACCACTGTGGAGAGTGGGGGGCGGTAGCCCCAGGTGCCTGACACCCTTTGACCACTCTACCTTCCACCAGGTCAGGGATGACAACCTGACCCTGGTCCTCCACTCTGGGGCTCTGTACCCTCCCTCCAGGAGCGGCACCCCCAGAGTCAAAAATTGTCAGGGTGCTTGTAGAAGCAGTCCTGCACAATTCTTCCACCAGTGCACGGCTGTTAACCTGCAACTGGTCCTCCAACCTGGGGTCTGTACCTTCAGGTTGTACCAGGGTAGGGGTGAGGCTTCCCTCCCCCTGCCCTCTCTTCTGGGGTCCTGAACCACCCAACTAGGAGTGGCCCCCCCAGAAGACAACATGGTAGGGGCACTGTTAGCAGTAGCCCCTTCCTCCAGGTCAGGGGGGGCACCCTGAACCTGGCCTTCCAATCCAGGGTCTGTACCTACAGACTGGACCACCATCTGGTAACCCAACCCAGGACTTCCTGGGGGGCCTACCTACCCCCCACCACGTCAGAGTTTACCCTCTGAACCTGGTCATCCAACCCAGAGTCACCACCCTGCGGTTGAACCACTGCCTGGCGAATCAGCACTTCCTTGGGAGCACCCTTACCCCCCATCAGGTCAGAGTTTACCCCCTGAACCTGATCATTCAACCCAGAGTCACCACCCTGCAGTTGAACCATTGCCTGGCACACCAGGACTTCCAGGGGGGCACACTTACCCCCCCCCAAGGGACACACTGTCTCCAAGGGCCACACAAGAGTCTGGCTGGCGCAGGTCCCCTGACCTCTGCACATCTGACAGCGTCTGGATTCCCCCAACACAGAAATGGTCTCACCAAGGTCATTTCTGGGAGGCTCTGCTCTCAGAGCTGACCCCTGACCCTCCAGGTTCTCCACAGGAGTCCGCAACCTCCTCTCAACCCTCTGTCTGGACTTCTGCACCCCCTCACTAGGAGTGGTACTGCCAGACACCAGAACTGGTGGGACGCTCGCTACAGCCGCCCCCCCCAAGTTCTCCTGACAGTGTGGGGTCTCCCTCAACAGATGGCTCTACGGTACAGGCTAGGTTTCCCTCCTGGAGTTCCCTCATGGAACCCTCCAGGACCTGGGACCCTATCTTGGGCACCTTGGGCCTCAGCCCATCCCCATTCCCTCTCCTCTGAGACTGGACATGGGGTCCCTCACTCATCCCACTACACTGGGACCTACCTGGGACACTACAATCCTTCCCTACCTCACCTGGTTGGGAACTACCTAGACCACTCCTCTCAGGAGCACCCCCAAATGCCTCTTCAGACTCTCTGGTACTCACCCAGAAGTCTGCATCCATTGTAAGCTCCCTGGGGAAAGAACTCACACTCCACCTGGTGTTGGCGTAGCTCTGGAAAATAAGGACTAGACATATGCTCTCCAGCAATTACATCACTCAGCCCCTCACATGAATTAACCAAAGTACCCTTCACCCAACCATCAAGTGACTCTGCTTTGAAAAAGCACCCCACATCACCCTCCTGAGACTGGTGAGACGGAACCTGACTGTCCCTGACACTCAACCCACACTCTTCTGGGATGTCTTCATACTCCATAACCAGGACTTCTACCTAGGGGGAACCCCTCTCCCTGTCACTCTCACCTAGAGTCAGTAGAGTGTCCCTACCACCAGTAGGAATATGACTCCCCATGCCAGTTCCCCAATCCACCACAGGGACCCTGTGTATCACTGGAGCTACCTCATACCCCTGAACCTCCTGGGGTGTGTTAAATCCTTCCTTCAATCAGGGCACCACATCTCTGGGCCTGTGCACTTCTTCAGCAGTACTGGATACAAGATTGTTGCTGCCACCATCTGAACTGCACTCAGCCCTCATGGCTTCCAGCTTCAGCTTTTCACAGCTCAGCTCTTGAGCTGCAATCCTTTCTTTTTCAAGGACTAAGGCTCTCTTCTCCTCAGCCCTCTCAAGTTCTGCTTCTAGCTCTTCCAGACTCCGGATTCGAGCTAGGAGCCAATCATCTCTTTCTGTTCCCTCCTCAGGGCCACTGCCCTCCTCCTCAGAGTAGTCCTCCTCCTCAGAGTAGTTCTCCTCCTCAGACTCATTTGGTGGTGTTGCCTGACAACGTTTCAACTCATACTGAAACAGGGCTGACTCAAGATCCGCCCTTCTGGATTTCTTGTTCACAGCCAGTCCCCTTTCCATGCAGAATGCTTTAAGCTGCCACTTTTTATACATAAATAGGTGCCAGAAATTGACTTCCATTCGGCAAAGGCTTCACAACCAAAAACGAAAGTCCAAAAATATTAGCAATATTTCCAGGAGGACAACAGAAAACAAAAAGCAGAATCACAAGACAAGTAGTATGTGGTCACGTAGTGGTCTGAACTCAAAACAGTAGTGTACACTTAATCACTGTATGTCAAATACAAATACAAGTCCAAATCCCAACCGCTGATCACCAATGTTAGAAATGGGGTCTTTGGTTGACAGTCAGGTTACCCCCTGTCCAAGCAAGGACCCTCACTCTAGTCAGGGTGAAAAAGAATCACCCTCAGCTAACCCCTGCTTACCCCCTTGGTAGCTTGGCAGAGCAGTAGGCTTAACTTCAGAGTGCTAGATGTAAAGTATTTGTACCAACAACACACACAGTAACTTAATGAAAACACTACAAAATGACACAACACAGGTTTAGAAAAATAGGAAATATTTATCTAAACAAAACAAGACCAAAACGACAAAAATCCACCATACACAAGTCAAGTAATCAATTAAAAATCAAAAAGAGTCTTTAAGTAGTTTTAAAAACACACTAGCGCTGCTAGAGTGAAAATGTACCTGGTGTGCATCAAAAATAACCCCGCAAGGGCGGGTGCGCATCAAAAATAACTCCGCACGGCGGTACTTGAGTCAAAAATCCAACCGCACAATGATCCGAAAATCCCGCAGCGCAGGTTGTGATTTCCCAGTCTCTGTCAGCGATGCTGCGCGTCGTTTCTCCTGCTCCGTGCGTCGATTCTTCGGTCGCGTTTCCTGCGAGTGTCGTTTCTCAGCTGCGGAGCCGGCGGCGCGTCGTTTTTTTAGCCGCAGATCGGATTCGCATCAGTCTTTTCCCCGCACAGCGCTCTGTGCGTGGATTTTCTTGTCTTTAGGCTGCCAGCTTCTCCTTTCAGGGTCCCAGGAACTGGATGGGCACCACAGGGCAGAGTAGGAGTCTCTCCAGAGACTCCAGGTGCTGGCAGAGAGAAGTCTTTGCTGTCCCTGGGACTTCAAACAACAGGAGGCAAGCTCTAGATCAAACCCTTGGAGATTTCTTCTCAAGATGGAAGGCACACAAAGTCCAGTCTTTGCCCTCTTACTCTGGCAGAAGCAGCAACTGCAGGATAGCTCCACAAAGCACAGTCACAGGCAGGGCAGCTCTTCTTCCTCAGCTATTTATCTCTTCTCCAGGGAGAGGTTCCTCTTGGTTCCAGAAGTGTTACTAAAGTCTGTGGTTTTGGGTGCCCTTCTTATACCGAATTTCTCCTTTGAAGTAGGCCTACTTCAAAGTAAAGTCTCTTTGGAATGTGAAATCCTGCCTTGCCCAAGCCAGGCCCAAGACACTCATCAGGGGGTTGGAGACTGCATTGTGTGAGGGCAGGCACAGCCCTTTCAGGTGTGAATGACCACTTCTCCCCTCCCTCCTAGCACAGATGGCTCATCAGGATATGCAGGCTACACCCCAGCTCCCTTTGTGTCACTGTCTAGTGTGAGGTGCAACCAGCCCAACTGTCAAACTGACCCAGACAGGGAATCCACAAACAGGCAGTCACAGAAATGGTATAAGCAAGAAAATGCTCACTTTCTAAAAGTGGCATTTTCAAACACACAATCTTAAAATCAACTTTACTAAAAGATGCATTTTTACATTGTGAGCTCAGAGACCCCAAACTCCACATGTCCATCCGCTCCCAAAGGGAATCTACACTTTAATCAGATTTAAAGGTAGCCCCCATGTTAACCTATGAGAGGGACAGGCCTTGCAACAGTGAAAAACGAATTTAGCAATATTTCACTGTCAGGACATGTAAAACACATTACTATATGTCCTACCTTAACCATACACTGCACCCTGCCCTTAGGGGTGTCTGACATGTAAGGAAAGGGAAGGTTTAGGCCTGGCAAGTGGGTACACTTGCCAAGTCGAATTTACAGTTACAACTGCACACACAGACACAGCAGTGGCAGGTCTGAGACATGATTACAGAGCTACTTATGTGGGTGGCACAACCAGTGCTGCAGGCCCACTAGTAGCATTTGATTTACAGGCACTGGCACCTCTAGTGCACTTTACTAGGGACTTACTAATAAATCAAATATGCCAATCATGGATAAATCAATCAACAATACAATTTACACAGAGAGCATATGCACTTTAGCAGTGGTTAGCAGTGGTAAAGTGCTCAGAGTTCAAAAACCAACAGCAACAGATCAGAAAAAATAGGATGCAGGAGGCAAAAAGATTGGGGATGACCCTGCATAAGCAAAAAAGTCCAACACGACCCCCTACCAGCCTAAGGCCAGGGGAGAACAATCAATACCTTGATGAACTTCCCTGATTGGGGTGATAGAACAAGGACCCAGGCCCACAACAGCAGGGGCATGTTCCAGTTCTACGCCTTCCTGACTCCAGCTGGATCCCTCTGTCCATACTCTCAGGGCCCATTAAGCTAACCCATGGAGAACCCTTCTTCGCATCTGCAGATACCATCTGTGCAGCACCTAACTTTACTTTGCTCACAGATGTATCCCAATAGGCAGATAGTACCACCAGGGCCAACACAGTGGTGTTGCCCACTTCACCCCTGGGGTGTGACTCTCGTCCCCCCCCCCAGGGGCAACTCTGTCCACCAGGACAGCAAGCCACAGTGACCCCTGACAACTGTCAGGGATGAGAGCCTGACCTCAGCCCTCTCCAACCACTGTGGAGAGTGGGGGGCGGTAGCCCCAGGTGCCTGACACCCTTTGACCACTCTACCTTCCACCAGGTCAGGGATGACAACCTGACCCTGGTCCTCCACTCTGTGGCTCTGTACCCTCCCTCCAGGAGCGGCACCCCCAGAGTCAAAAATTGTCAGGGTGCTTGTAGAAGCAGTCCTGCACAATTCTTCCACCAGTGCAGGGCTGTTAACCTGCAACTGGTCCTCCAACCTGGGGTCTGTACCTTCAGGTTGGACCAGGGCCAGGGGTGAGGCTTCCCTCCCCCTGCCCTCTCTTCTGGGGTCCCGAACCACCCAACTAGGAGTGGCCCCCCCAGAAGACAACATGGTAGGGGCACTGTTAGCAATAGCCCCTTCCTCCAGGTCAGGGGGGACACCCTGAAACTGGCCTTCCAATCCAGGATCTGTACCCACAGACTGGACCACCGTCTGGCAACCCAGGACTTCCTGGGTGGCATACCTACCCCCCACCAGCTCAGAGTTTACCCTCTGAACCTGGTCATCCAACCCAGAGTCACCACCCTGCGGTTGAACCACTGCCTGGCGCACCAGGACTTCCTTGGGAGCACACTTACCCCCCATCAGGTCAGAGTTTACCCCCTGAACCTGATCATTCAACCCAGAGTCACCGCCCTGCGGTTGAACCATTACCTGGCACACCAGGACTTCCAGGGGGGCACACTTACCCCCCCCCAAGGGACACACTGTCTCCAAGGGCCACACAAGAGTCTGGCTGCCGCAGGTCCCCTGACCTCTGCCCATCTGACAGCGTCTGGATTCCCCCAACACAGAAATGGTCTCACCAAGGTCATTCCTGGGGGGCTCTGCTCTCAGAGCTGACCCCTGACCCTCCAGGTTCTCCACAGGAGTCTGCAACCCCCTATCAACCCTCTGTCTGGACTTCTGCACCCCCTCACTAGGAGTGGTACTGCCAGACACCAGAACTGGTGGGACGCTGGCTACAGCTGCCCTCCCAAGTTCTCCTGACACTGTGGGGTCTCCCTCAACAGATGGCCCTACGGTACAGGCTAGGTTTCCCTCCTGGAGTTCCCTCATGGAACCCTCCAGGACCTGTGACCGGATCTTGGGCACCTTGGGCCTCAGCCCATCCCCATTGCCTCTCCTCTGAGACTGGACATGGGGTCCCTCACCCATTCCACTACACTGGGACCTACCTGGGACACTACAATCCTTCCCTACCTCACCTGGTTGGGAACTACCTAGACCACTCCTCTCAGGAGCACCCCCAAATGCCTCTTCAGACTCTCTGGTACTCACCCAGAAGTCTGCATCCATTGTAAGCTCCCTGGGGAAAGAACTCACACTCCACCTGGTGTTGGCGTAGCTCTGGAAAATAAGGACTAGACATATGCTCTCCAGCAATTACATCACTCAGCCCCTCACATGAATTAACCAAAGTACCCTTCACCCAACCATCAAGTGACTCTGCTTTGAAAAAGCACCCCACATCACCCTCCTGAGACTGGTGAGACAGAACCTGACTGTCCCTGACACTCAACCCACACTCTTCTGGGATGTCTTCATACTCCATAACCAGGACTTCTACCTAGGGGGAACCCCTCTCCCTGTCACTCTCACCTAGAGTCAGTAGAGTGTCCCTACCACCAGTAGGAATATGACTCCCCATGCCAGTTCCCCAATCCACCACAGGGACCCTGTGTATCACTGGAGCTACCTCATACCCCTGAACCTCCTGGGGTGTGTTAAATCCTTCCTTCAATCAGGGCACCACATCTCTGGGCCTGTGCACTTCTTCAGCAGTACTGGATACAAGATTGTTGCTGCCACCATCTGAACTGCACTCAGCCCTCATGGCTTCCAGCTTCAGCTTTTCACAGCTCAGCTCTTGAGCTGCAATCCTTTCTTTTTCAAGGACTAAGGCTCTCTTCTCCTCAGCCCTCTCAAGTTCTGCTTCTAGCTCTTCCAGACTCCGGATTCGAGCTAGGAGCCAATCATCTCTTTCTGTTCCCTCCTCAGGGCCACTGCCCTCCTCCTCAGAGTAGTCCTCCTCCTCAGAGTAGTTCTCCTCCTCAGACTCATTTGGTGGTGTTGCCTGACAACGTTTCAACTCATACTGAAACAGGGCTGACTCAGGATCCTCCCTTTTGGATTTCTTGTTCACAGCCAGTCCCCTTTCCAAGCAGAATGATTTAAGCTGCCACTTTTTATACATAAATAGGTGCCAGAAATTGACTTCCATTCTGCAAAGGCTTCACAACCAAAAACGAAAGTCCAAAAATATTAGCAATATTTCCAGGAAGACATCAGAGAACAAAAAGCAGAGTCACAAGACAAGTAGTATGTGGTCACGTAGTGGTCTGAACTCAAAACAGTAGTGTACACTTAATCATTGTATGTCAAGTACAAATACAAGTCCAAATCCCAACCGCTGATCACCAATGTTAGAAATGGGGTCTTTGGTTGACAGTCAGGTTACCCCCTGTTCAAGCAAGGACCCTCACTCTAGTCAGGGTAAAAGAGAATCACCCTCAGCTAACCCCTGCTTATCCCCTTGGTAGCTTGCAGAACAGTAGGCTTAACTTCAGAGTGCTAGGTGTAAAGTATTTGTACCAACACACACAGTAACTTAAAGAAAACACTACAAAATGACACAACACAGGTTTAGAAAAATAGGAAATATTTATCTAAACACAACAAGACCAAAACAACAAAAATCCACCATACACAACTCAAGTTCTCAATTAAAAATCAAAAAGAGTCTTTAAGTAGTTTTAAAAACACACTAGCGCTGCTAGAGTGAAAATGTACCTGGGGTGTGTCAAAAATAACCCCGCACGGGCGGGTGTTCGTCAAAAATAACTCCGCACGGCGGTACTTGAGTCAAAAATCCAGCCGCACAATGATCCGAAAATCCCGCAGCGCAGGTTGTGATCTCCCAGCCTCCGTCAGCGATGCTGCGCGTCGTTTCTCCTGCTCCGTGCGTTGATTCTTCAGTCGCGTTTCCTGCGAGCGTCGTTTCTCAGCTGCGGAGCCGGCGGCGTGTCGTTTTTTCAGCCGCAGATCGGATTTGTGTTAATCTTTTCCCTGCACGGCGCTCTGTGCGTGGATTTTCTTGTCTTTAGGCTGCCAGCTTCTCCTTTCAGGGTCCCAGGAACTGGATGGGCACCACAGGGAAGAGTAGGAGTCTCTCCAGAGACTCCAGGTGCTGGCAGAGAGAAGTCTTTGCTGTCCCTGGGACTTCAAACAACAGGAGGCAAGCTCTAGATCAAACCCTTGGAGATTTCTTCTCAAGATGGAAGGCACACAAAGTCCAGTCTTTGCCCTCTTACTCTGGCAGAAGCAGCAACTGCAGAATAGCTCCACAAAGCACAGTCACAGGCAGGGCAGCTCTTCTTCCTCAGCTATTCAGCTCTTCTCCAGGCAGAGGTTCCTCTTGGTTCCAGAAGTGTTTCTGAAGTCTGTGGTTTTGAGTGCCCTTCTTATACCCAATTTCTCCTTTGAAGTAGGCCTACTTCAAAGTAAAGTCTCTTTGGAATGTGAAATCCTGCCTTGCCCAGGCCAGGCCCAAGACACTCACCGGGGGGTTGGAGACTGCATTGTGTGAGGACAGGCACAGCCCTTTCAGGTGTGAATGACCACTTCTCCCCTCCCTCCTAGCACAGATGGCTCATCAGGATATGCAGGCTACACCCCAGCTCCCTTTGTGTCACTGTCTAGTGCGAGGTGCAACCAGCCCAACTGTCAAACTGACCCAGACAGGGAATCCACAAACAGGCGGTCACAGAAATGGTATAAGCAAGAAAATGCTCACTTTCTAAAAGTGGCATTTTCAAACACACAATCTTAAAATCAATTTTACTAAAAGATGCATTTTTAAATTGTGAGCTCAGAGACCCAAAACTCCACATGTCCATCCGCTCCCAAAGGGAATCTACAGTTTAATCAGATTTAAAGGTAGCCCCCATGTTAACCTATGAGAGGGACAGGCCTTGCAACAGTGAAAAACGAATGTAGCAATATTTCACTGTCAGGACATATAAAACACATTACTATATGTCCTACCTTAACCATACACTGCACCCTGCCCTTAGGGGTGTCTGACATGTAAGAAAAGGGAAGGTTTAGGCCTGGCAAGTGGTTACACTTGCCAATTCGAATTTACAGTTAAAACTGCACACACAGACACATCAGTGGCAGGTCTGAGACATGATTACAGAGCTACTTATGTGGGTGGCACAACCAGTGCTGCATGCCCACTAGTAGCATTTGATTTACAGGCCCTGGCACCTCTAGTGCTCTTTACTAGGGACTTACTAATTAATCAAATATGCCAATCATGGATAAACCAATCAACAATACAATTTACACAGAAAGCATATACACTTTAGCACTGGTTAGCAGTGGTAAAGTGCTCAGAGTTCAAAAACCAACAGCAACAGATCAGAAATAATAGGAGGCAGGAGGCAAAAAGATTGGGGATGACCCTGCATAAGCAAAAAAGTCCAACACCCATTATAAACAATGGTGTGCCTCAATTTAACGCCTGCACTGAGCAGGTGTTAAAAATGACGAGAAAAATGGCGCAGTGGAATCTTATAGATCTTATAGATTCCACTGCGCCATTTTTCTGACCTCCTACTGGAGGAACGCCCTTTGCATACATTATACCTGGCTCAGGCATAATGTCAAGGGTTTACAAAGTGGCGCAATGCCTGCATTGCACCACTTTGTAAATTTGGCGCAGCGTTTTTGCCAACCTCATGCCACATTAGTGTAATAAAATGACGCTAATGTGGTGCTAGGTGACGCTAGGCCCTTCTTAAATTTCGGCCAAAGTGTCTTGAATTTTAACTATTGCCTTTTTGCACTTAAGATTCCAATTGCCGCCTGCACTTTAGGAGATGTGACCCTTAGGACTTTAAATCTTTGCATCATACTTAACCAACTACAAGCTGGAGCGCACAACCCCGAACCCAGTTGCCTACCATAACCTGGGTATCTTAAGCCCTGCTCACTTAGCACCTTGATCTCTAATAATCGTTAGTGCGTGTCACTGACTTTGCTTCTTGCCAGCACTTTATTATTTGTGTTTACTACGAACTATGTGCCAGATGTACTAGGCTTTTTTTCTCTGTGCATATGGCCTGATTTACAGAATCTGGCCATTTGTGTACAGAAAAAGGCTTTTGGAATGTACAAATGCTATTTTGTGATCTGGTAATCTATTACCCAATTGTGAAATAGGTTTGCGAGTTGCTATTAGGAAGGGCGTCCTTTCCTAATTGCGAGTCACAGTGAAATGTATGATTGTTTTGCGACCATGAATGCGGTTGCAAAACAATTGCAGTTACCACCAATGGGTAACCCATTCGCAAAGGCGAAAGGGTCCCCAAGACACCTTTTGCCCTTTGCGAATGGGGATGCAAACATTTTGCGGCCCACTGCCTACACTTAAAAAATGAAAAAAGAAAACTTTTTGTAACGCATCCAATTTTCCTTTAAAAAAAACAAGCTACATTACAAAAAAAATATAGATTTATTCAAAATCAATCACAGACATGGTGGTCTGCTGTCCCTAGCAGGCCACCATCCCTGTGATTGTAACCACTCACAGTGGTAAATGTATTGCAAAGATGATACTGCCGAAACATGTCAGTGAACCCTGAGCAGTCATTAAGCCGGTACTGTCCGGTTCCTTCTCCACTGAAAGTAAATACCCCTTTCAGCTGTCCTGATTAGGTGTGAAATATTTTTCTGCCAAAGATCAAAAGACTCTGGTCTACCTAAAGTTCAGTTCTGAAGTTCAAGAGAAGCTATACACTATATGCAGGTCATCCCATAGTTATCCAGGAATGTATGGGGCAGAAAGAGGACACAGAAATTGGATAGAGCTGGCAGGATCTCCCAGTGTGGCATCCTTATAGTAAATATGAGTCTGGTGTATGTTTGGACTGTTTCCAGACAATTTGGGGCAGATTTATCCGCTGCCATGTGTGTGCTGTATTTAAAATACGGCGCACCATAGCGCAGGGTAGGGGGCAATATCGGCATTGTTCATGACGCTATTGATGTACTCTGTAGGAGTAGCGCCAAACTATTGGCGCTACTCCTGCAGAATAAATGGGGGCCATTAAAAATAATGAAAGCCCCCCTTTAACGCCTGCTCTCATAGATTTCCTTGCACCAATTGTTCAGCCCCCCTAATGGG
This sequence comes from Pleurodeles waltl, assembly GCF_031143425.1. NCBI lineage: Eukaryota > Metazoa > Chordata > Amphibia > Caudata > Salamandridae > Pleurodeles > Pleurodeles waltl. The sequence goes on along the minus strand of NC_090450.1, from coordinate 999,257,492 downwards.
GGAACACCCCCTTTCCATGCATTATGCCTGGCGCAAAGGGTTAAAGAGTGGCGCAATGCATGCATTGCGCCACTCTGTTAATACGGCGCGGGTTTTCGGCCTTGTTTGGCCACATTAACATAGAAAATGATGATGCTAATGTGGGTAAGGTGGGGGCTAGGGAACTATAAATATGCCCCTTTGTGCCCTGTCACCATAGGTTGTGGCCTGAACCTAAAACCATAGTTTGGTTTCCGGGGGAGTATTCTTATTTGTTTACCAGCACAGATGCTGCTTGGAGAAAAACAGCTCCATACATTGGACCTAAGGTTCCACCATTTTGAAAAACCTCCCCAAAACAGGGATTTATGAGACTGTTTGCAGGAAAAGTGAGAGGAAATACTGTAAAGGAGGCTATCACCTAAGTCATCCAAATTTTCTAGGATGAACTGGAGTTTTAGCACTAGCCATATAGGCTCCTCTACGAAAGGCTCACACTCCAAAGACTAAAGGACACAACTGGACTTGGAAACAAACAGAAGAGGAAGAAACTGTTCCTTGGGTTATGGGGAAGGGGACAGAGGTATGGGACTGCTCTACCTTGTACCCATGACCTAGAAGCCATTCTCAAGGTGTAAATAGCTGCTCCTGTAGTCCCAGGGAGATAAAGACAAAGGAAAGACATCTTACTTGAAAAACCAGCAGATATGTCAGCACTGAGAACTGAGCTTTAATCTCTGGCTGAACAAAGTGGTTGAGCACGTCTCTCAAAGCTATCTGTGCCTTGGTGGATTAGGAGTTGCCATTTGGAGGTCGGAAAGTGATATAGAGAAAGAACTTCAGCTCCGAAGAAAAATTGAGACATAGAAAAACTTTGAATTCTGGAGTATTGGAACAAGGTGCTGAAGCTATTTTAAAACAATGGTGCAACCAAAATTCCTGGTTTGTCCATACTAAGCTTTCTTGCAGAAAGTTTGAGGCTCAAACGGTGAAGACCACATATATTTTATGGTAAGCAAAATTGTAAAGCGCACTATCACGTGCAACAGTACCATGGCACTGAGGAGAGTCTAGCCACACCTAGGGCCTAGTGAGACTACTTGAAAAGCCAGATCTTCAGTTTCTTGCAGAATACAGGAAGTGAAAAGGAGACTTTTCTGTGTAGTGGCAGCTCTTTCCACGCTTTAGAAGCAATGTAGGAGAAAGCCCCATGTAGGAGACAGCACCAGCGCTGGATCTGGTTTTCCTAAAGCATGCGATGGGTGCAAGAAGGAGTTCGGGCAAGCAGAGATGTCTGGAAGATTTCTGAAAGCAGATGTGATTGTTGAGTTATGCTGTGTCAGTATTATGTAGTGCTTTGAAGGCGTGGGTGAGGAGTTTCAGTTGTGCTCATTTGTGAATGGGGGGCCAGTGGAGCTCTTTCAGGTGTGGTGGGATGTGAGTGCGGCCTGGGAGATTCAGAGTGATTCTGGCTGCTGAGTTCTGAATAGTATGAAGCCTTCTGGTGAGTTCTGGTGAGTTTGTTGTTGATCCTAGCATAGAGGGTGATGCTGGAGTCCACCTTGCTTGTGACATGATGGTTTTCTGGATGCTGCTTTGAAGATCTTCCACAGCACCTTTATGGTATGGAAGCATGAAGCAATGATGAAAGTGAAAAGTGACTTGGGCAGTCATCTCAAGTTTGCTGTCAATAATGATCCAGAGGTTCTTGGCATCGGGGGTGGTAGGGGTGTGGGTTCTAGGTCTGTCGGTCACCTTGTGAAACCCTGTCAAGCTATGCCTTTCACTCTTGCCTTGGAGGACATTCATCTTCATCAAGCCTAAAGTTAAAACTGAAAAGCAGTAAAAGGAGACAAAGGCGGTCATTCTGACCCTGGCGGTTGAAAACCGCCAGGGCAGAGTGCTGCGGAAGCACCGCCAACAGGCTGGCGGTGCTTCATGGGCAATTCTGACCGCGGCGGTAAAGCCGCGGTCAGAAAAGGGCAACCAGCGGTTTCCCGCCGGTTTACCCCTGCCCCAAAGAATCCTCCATGGCGGCGCTGCTCGCAGCACCGCCATGGGGATTCCGACCCCCTTCCCGGTCCTGGCGGTATAAACCGCCAGGAACAGGATGGCGGGAACGGGTGTCGTGGGGCCCCTGGGGGCCCCTGCACTGCCCATGCCACAGGCATGGGCAGTGCAGGGGCCCCCTAACAGGGCCCTATAATGATTTTCAGTGTCTGCCTAGCAGACACTGAAAATCGCGACGGGTGCCACTGCACCCGTCGCACACCAGCAACTCCGCCGGCTCCATTCGGAGCCGGCTTCATCGTTGCTGGGGCTTTCCCGCTGGGCGGGCGGGCGGCCTTTTGGCAGTCGCCCGCCCGCCCAGCGGGAAAGTCAGAATGACCGCCGCGGTCATTTGACTGCGGTGCGGTCTTCTGTCGGTCTCCGCCCGGCGGGCAGCGCCCGCCGGGGTCGGAATGACCCCCAAAGTGATTCCTGTGACAAAGCAATCTTGGTGGCTAGACTTTTCAAATATGTCCAAACTCCTATTGCCAAAAACAAGGGGCAGATTTAAGGAAAGTGGCACTGCACCATATGCAGGGTCACTTTTCTAGCACCCCTTAGTGGCACCCTACCGCCACCATGTTTGCGCCGTATCTAAGATACAGCGCACCATGGTGCAGGGTAGGGGGCAATAGTGACAAAAGTTGTGACGCTATTGATGTACTGTTCAGGGTTAGCACCATAATTGTGGCGCTAACCCTGAACAGTACATAGGGGCCCATTGTAAACAATGGGGTGACCCCTTTTAATGCCTGCTCTGGCCTGTTTGGAAACTAAGCACCTACTAACACTGGACAGGCATGAAGATGGAGAGAATCACAACCAGCGTAACAATATCCTCATCAGGGGAATTCCCAAAGATGTTCCATCAGTTACTTAGAAGCCAATGCTCATGACTTATTCCTGCATATCCTGTAATTACCCCTTGGCAGCCACACTTAGGCCCACATTTATACTTTTTTAGCGCCGCATTACCGTCATTTTTTGACGCAAAAGCGGCACAGACTTTCAAAATACAATTGTATTTTGTAAGTTTACACCATTTTTGCATCAAAGAGCAGCGCAAATGCAGCGCTAAAAAAATATAAATATTGGCCTTAATCCTAGATGAAACACATAAGGTCTCATTACGACTTTGGAGGTCTTTTTGGAAGACCACCACGGTGGCAGCTGGAAAAAGACCGCCATGGTGGCGGTCATTCCACTGCCGTGTTAAGAGTCACACACTGAACACTGCCAAAAAAAAGAGACCGCTAGGACGCTAGAGGGTGGGAAAGTAGCGGTTCCACTACCAGCACCGCCAGGCCAACACAAATCCACCCACCAGATTACGAGCCACAAATCACCACAGTGGTTCTTCCATGGCGTTGAACAATTGGCGGTGCGAACCGCCGCAGTCAGAACCCACCACTGTCAGAACACAACACCACATTAGATAGTTTGAATAACCCACACCTGACACACATCCAAACACCGACACACCTACTCACAGCACTATATAACACACCCCGATACAACCCACGATCCTTTGCAACAAAAACAACTTTTGCATACACCATGAGCAGGCAAACAGACAGAGAGAGCTCTCATACACCATAGGCACACACACACCGCATACATCACACACCACACACCAGCACAATTTACACACAACACCCATAACGAGCACACACAAATCACAACAAGCGTCCATCACACACAACGCACCACCCACACCCCATCAATCACCCAACACTGTACCCTTACACACACACACACAACATCCCCCCCTCAACACAACCACAACCATGTCCCCACAAAAGCACCCGCGGTTCATAGACGATGATTTGAGGGTCATGGTGGATGAAATTGACAGGGTAGAGCCACAACTGTTTGGAGCACAGGTCCAACAAACATTGATTGCCAGGAAAATGGAGCAGTGGCAAAGAATCGTCAACAATGTCTATTCAGTTGGCAACCATCCAAGCTCAAGGGACAGCATCAGGAAGAGGTGGAACAACCTACAGGGAAGGTGTGTTCCTTGGCATCATGACAGCAAATTGCAGTGCAAGACTGGAAATGGGTCCCCACCTCCTCCCCCACAGTTCACATCTTGGGAGGAGAAGGTCTTGCACATCCTGCATCCTGAGGATCTGAATGGAATACCTGGAGGACTGGACTCTGGTAAGTACCCACAACTTCCATGTCACACAATTGTCGTTTCCTGCATGCTTCCTCACCACCCAAATACTCCCCATTTCACTGCATGTCTCACTAAACCTCCCACCTATTAACCTAATGACCCTCTCCTGCATGCCACCTCTCTACCCAAACCAAGTGCCCCCACAAATCCCTTGCCAAAGGCATGGAGAGCATTAGCTAATACTATCACTACAACTCCCAGAATGCACTAGCTGTTAGAAATGGGGGCTCTGGATGACAGTCAGTTTACACTCTGTTCAAGCAGGGACCATCACTCAAGTCAAGGTAAGGGAGTTACACTGCTAAGACAACCCCTGCTCACCCCCTTGGTAGATGACACAAGCAGTCAGGCCTATCTCAAAGGTAATATATAAGGTATTTGTACTAACTCACACAATAATACAGCAAAAACACTACAAAATGGACACCACACAAGTTTAGAAAAATAGGTATTATTTATCTAAATCAAACAAGACCAAAATGACAAAAATCTAAAATACAGAAGTCAAATATGCATTTTCAAAAGAATAAGGCCCATATTTATACTTTTTTAGCACCGCATTTGTGTCATTTTTTTATGCAAAAGCGGTGCAAACTTACAAAACACAATTGTATTTTGCAAGTTTGCGCCCCTTTTGCATCAAAAAGCGGTGCAAATGCGGTGCTAAAAAAGTATAAATATGGGCCTAAGAGCCTTATTCCTTAGAAAACTTTGGAAGTGTTGTTGTTACATAAAGTACCTGGTTTGCATCAAAAATAAAGCTGCACGGCAGGGACGCGTTGATTCCTTACTCCCAAGTGAGGCCGTGCATAATTTCTTCTTTGGTCTGGTAGGCGATGCATAGTTTTTCTCCCTCGCAAGAGAGGGATGCATCGATTTCCAGATGGGGCACCTGCATGGGGTTTTCACTGTTGCAAAACCTATCTCTCTCATAGGTTAACATGGGGGCAGCCTTTAAATATTCTTAAAGTGTAGTTTCCCTTTGAGAGCAGATAGAGATTTGGAGTTTGGGGTCTCTGAACTCACAATTCAATTTAAAAATACATTTGTTAATGAAGATGTTTTTAAGATTGCTAGTTTGAAAATGCCACTTTTAGAAATTGGACGTTTTCTTGCTTAAACCATCCTGTGACTGCTTGTTTGTGTATTCCCTGTCTGGGCCAGACTGACAGTTGGGCTGTTTGTGAATCTCTTCTGGACAGTGACACAAAGGGAAAAAACAACAGATGATGGACGGAATGCAGAACAAATCAAACATTCATCCCCAGTCACAGATCTGGGTTTAATCCATCAGTTTTTTTGTTTGCCATGCCATTCCAGTTTAGACCCAGCCATATGCAAATCACTCTTGAACCTGTTCCCCATGGGAACAGTCCAGCCCAAACTGCCAGGCCAGGTCTTCTCTAGACCAGAAACAAGCATCCTGGGACTGGTTTCGGGGTATCACCCTTCATCAGCCAGGCTAGCTTGAATCTGGTGGCATGGCAAGCACGGGACCCACGTCTGGGCATACCCTTCCCACTTGGGGCGACAAATGCAAAAACAACAGATGATGGATGGAATGCAGAACAAATCAAACATTCACCCCCAGTCACAGATCTAGGTTTAATTCATCAGTTTTTTTGCTTGCCATGCCATTCCAGTTTAGACCCAGCCATATGCAAATCAGTCTTGACCCTGTTCCCCATGGGAACAGTCCAGCCCGAACTGCCAGGTCAGGTCTTCCCTGGACCAGAAACAAGCATCCTGGGACTGGTTTCAGGGTATCACCCTTCATCAGTCAGGCTAGCTTATATCCAGTTCAGACCTAGCCATATGCTAACCTTGGCCTAGCTGATGTGGATAGTTTTGACAGGATAAGGTTTTCTCTGACTTATGAAATGGAGATACAATCTTTATGTTGTACGATCACTCCTGTGTAGCAGTGGGATATGTGGTCAGTGCAATGGAAGTCTTGTAGGTCCATGTGTGCATAATGCGTACGTCATTTCCGTCTGACATATATGTTGTCTGGACTTAGGTACAGATAATCACACGTCAGGAATGGTGTGAGTGATGAAGGTTTGCTCTTGTTGTGAAGTAGAACTACTGTAACTGCATGCCTGGTGGTATGGTAGGTATCCTATGATGTAATATATGGCTACCTGAGGTGAATTTGTTGTGGCACTGCACTCAGTGATTGTCCGTGGATGTATCATGTGTGCTATGTAGGCCATTTTAGTTGCACATTGATGTATGATTTGTTATGGTGTATAAGTGTTAGGTGTCTGCAGATCTTCCTCTGTGATTGTGTCAAACTAATCACATGGCTGTACCCCAGACTTGTATTCTACATATCAGATGTGACCTACATGGGAGTTAGTGGATCCATATTGGCATTTATGTACAGTGTGTTAGGTCAGCCCTGTAATGTGACAGGCAGGTGCTGTGTGGTCTGTGAGTGGTGTAGTCTTCACTAGCAAGGGACATTACAGATGGACATGGACTGATCAGGTGTAGTTCCAGTACATCTCTGACGTGTAGAGTTCAGTCACCTGCTCTTTCAATAGGTGGTAGGATTATTGAGAAGTCTATTCAGAATCAGGTAGTCTTTTGTACTTCAGCCAGGGCATGATGAGCATGCAGACATGACTGCTGGTGATCATGTGGATTACTCCAGTCGTGCCTAAGTTATTTGGAATATGATATGGGTGTGAGACATGACATACATGGGTGTCTAGTGGTGACATGTTGTGACATGATGTAGAATATGTGCAATGCCAACAGAGAAAGCCTAGCCAGGAAATGTTTACCTACAGATGTGCATGTTTAAAGTGTGTATGTGAGGATTATGTTAACCCTCTCTCTCTCCCTCACTCTCTCTCCCTCCCTCCCTCTCTCTCTATTTGTGTGCATCAGCATTGGCCGGCAAAGGATATGGGGCACAGGTGAGTGGGGATTCTGCAGGCCACGGGACTCAGACTACTGCAACCAGAGAAAGCGAGGGACCCGGTGGCATGGAAGAAAGGGGGAGAACCACGGGGGAGACCAAATCTTTCACTTCATCTTCGGAATCCTCCTCCAATGGACACTCCCTGGTGGTGGAAAACCCTTCTGAGACCACCCCAGCACCATCTTTGTCCATCACCCCTTTACTACAACTGACCTCCCTGTAGCTCCTCACCCAGTTGTCCGTGCCGGCTCACCCAGGAGGATGGGTGTCTCCTTCGCTGCAGGCACCTCTGCCCCTGCCCCAGTCAGCCTTGCTGCCCTCAGTGAGGAGGCAATTGACCTCCTGAAGTCGATCTCTGTGGGTCTGTCAACCATTGTGAATGCCATCCAGGGACTAGAAACACAAGTGCAACAGAGCAATGCGTTCCTAGAGGGTATTCATGGTGCACTGGCTGGCTGTAGGAGGCTGGCCGACAATGTAGTGTGCAAAACTAGGCACACTGTGCAGGGTTCCCAGGCAACCACACTTTGGTTTCCAGAGGTAAAGATTAGACCACCCAATGCTCCAATTTGTAAGGTAGCTGGTCAAGTAGTTAATCCAGGAGATGTGCTAAGTATTTGCTGTACTCACAAATCCAATCATGCACCACACACTCAATGAATAACTCAAGACCAAATTTAATAAAAATACTTCAGACTTCTATATAAATTTTAAGATCAAAATCTTTAAGTACTTTTTGATATATGACTTTTCAAAGTTATAATGAAATTAGTCTTTCTGTGCGTAATTACGCACCATAGGGATCAATAGCTAGTCACTTTTAAAAAAGCATAAAAAATTCTACAGTTGAGTTACCATTCTCTTCTTTCGCAGGGTGGTTGGCGTAGTTGATGGGCACACTGTGCCAGCTGGAGAGACTCAGGTGGCTCCCGGTTCCAGTGGGATCAGCGTTGGAAAGTACCTTGGCACAGGGCCACCTGGATGGGCCACTTGGAAAAGGAGCTTGTTTGGAGGTTTAAAGATGGTGCCTGGGGCTCTCCTTGGGCTGTTTTTGTCAAAAGGGGACCAGGGCCACACAGCATATCCCATGATGCAAGACTCAGGGCGGCTGGGTGCAAGGCGATTTGAAGGTCTTGCGCAAACTGACCCCTTGGAGCTGGAGGTAAGTCTTCTTACGTGGGCCTTGCAGGATGTCCAGTGTGCTCTGGTGGGAGGTCCAGGGTGTCACTGAAGTCTCTCCACTGGGGCTTCCTCCTGGTCCAGTTGCAGCTCTGGGTGAGCTGTTTTTGGGGTTGTCCACCGTGCACTGACCAGTACCTGAGGTATTGACACAACTCAGCCATGAGAGGGTGCTGTGCCACCAAAGTTGGCACACTTGCAGGTCTCGTCTGGGCTGTTGTTGGTGTGTCATCGGGTCTGGCTGTGACTTCCTATTACGGAGATATTGTCTGGTCGGTGAAGTTACTCTCACTGGTTTGCTGGTTTCTTACAGGTTCCTTTGGTTTCTTGAGGGGTGCCTCCACTCAGGAGGGAGATCTCAGGCTATTTGCAAAGCCTGGAGGTCCTCAGGGTCTTTTAAGGTCAGTCCAGTGGTCAGCTCCTCCGCAGCGGCGATTGTCGGGACTCTGGTGCAGCAAGCAGGGGTCTTGGATACTCTTCAGATGCAGCAGGTCCTCTGTTCTCAACTTGTCGGGTTCTGTGGTGCTGTCTTCTTTTCTTCCAGATGAATCTTCATCTAGGGGAGCCCACTAAATACTGAATTTAGTGGGTGTTTTAGGGGGAACCTGGTAGTGTCCAATGGGACACTTACCCTTGGGTGGCTGCACCCACTACAGTGACCACTTCCTGTGGGAAGGGTCACTTCCCTAAACCTCACTGGATATTTTCCTGTGTTCCAACATGGAGGAAAATGAAATTGAGGGTCCACTTCACCTGCAAGGCCCTAGGAATGGTGCATGCTCAGTGAGACCCCTCCTCCTACACTGTGTGTGGTTTCCCGCCTTTGCTCCCTCCAAAAGTAGGGATTGACAAAGGGGGAAGCCATCTGCTGCTAACAGCAGGCCTGGGGACTCTAGTTTCAAGGTTGGTAGCCCTTTGAAGCTCACTGCCAGGAGAGTGCACGATCCTGAGGGAGGGGTTGTTAGATCCTCCACCTAGGAAAGGCATTGTTTTACAAACCAGAGAGCCATGGCTCTCCCCCTGGTTTGTATATTGGCTGTCTGGAAGTGGCAGGCTTGATGGAACCAGTCAGCAACTATGCTAGTTGGGCTAGCTTTTGCAGGGGGTACCTCTAAGGTGACCCTTGGGTACTTTTGGGGTTATATCCTATACAGGTACCAGTTTGGATTTATCATCCTGTGCTGTTTGATACCAACCAACCCAGGGGGCAGAGTGGCTATCATGTAGCTGAGGAACTCGTGTTTGACCAGTCTCCAGTACATGAACTTTAAACGTCTGCTCTGTTCACTCACTATGCCCCAGGTTTGACAAGGACACAGTGGGGGCATATTGTTCATGCAACAATACCCTCAGATATATCATGGTGCACCCTGCCTTGGGGCTGTAAGGCCTACCAGAGGGGTGGATTACCCACACCATATGCAGAGTGGGGTGGACAGGGCACACAGGGAGTGTGCCATGTTGAGTTTGTCTTTTTAGGTTTTCCCCAGTACACTCAGCCTGCACTGGCAGTGCTGGGTGCATCTGGGTGCAGGGCTCTAGAGGGTGGCACAATCAGTGCTACTGCCCTCCGGGGCCTACTCATACTACCCCATGACCTGGGTACTGGAGTTCCAATTTACTAGGGTCTTATAGTGATAGGCAAGAGTGTATCCAATTGTGCCAAGCATCATAACAGATTTAGGAAAAGAGCTCTGGCCCAGGGAACCTGATTAGCAGGGGCCCTGGGCACTACATCTGCTAGGGTACATCAACATCAGGCAAAAGGTGGAGGCTAACCATGCAAAAGAGGCCTCCCCTCACACTGGCCTACAGAGATCTTTTCAGGTTCTGGTCTCTGCCAGTCACCCTTTGTCTTCCATCCTCCCTCCATCTTCCTCTACCCAATCCCACATCCCTCCTCCCCGTCCTAGCCAGAGCACACAGACAGTCAAGCATGCATCTACTTAAACTGCTAAGAGTACCACAGTCTAACACAATCACCACAAGACCCACCACTGGCATGCACACAGACAACACCCACCTGCAGACACACCAACACCCACCACCCCCATATTCACAGACACTACACCTGACACACCAGCAGTCATCACACCAACATTCACTGACGCAGCCACAACCCCAATCCTACTCACAGTCAGCACAATAGCAGACCCACAGACATCCACCCCAGTTATCTTCTGCAACCACCACAACCACAGACACACCCACATGCAGCACATCCACCATACCTGCAGTCACCACCCCAACAGACACTCAACCATCCAGCACAGCATCTCCCAGCTCCTCCACCCGCTCCTCTCTAGACACATAAATGCCCACACTCACCCACCCAATAGACACCCAGCACACACAAGCATTCTTCGCACACACCTGCACCTAAAACATCCACCAAAACACCTTCTACAATTACTCCCTCTCCCTCCACTCCCAAACCTTTTGCCATGGCCGTCACTGTGTATCTAAGAAGCTTTTCCTCTCAGAATCTAACCTTTTCCCTACTCCTCTTCCACCCCGTGTGACCCACAAAAGCTCTGTTTTCCTCCCTAAGTCCAGCCCTACCACCTCAAAGTCCTCCACTGCCCCACTGTAAGTACCCATTCCCCTCCCCCTGCTGAGACGTTGACCCCTCCAAAGTGTTCCCAGCCCTCCCCTAGACCTTGCTCTAAGCCCCCCCCTCCCAAGCCCAAGCCCAAAGAGCCCCCTCCCAAACCGAAGCCCAAACCCCCCTCTCCACCCCTCCCTAATCTCTGAGGTGTCTGCCTGCCTCCTTGATGCCCTTACCCTGTTAAGATCATATAGCAGTCAGGAGTCATGTAGGGGCACACTGACGCGCCATATGTACATTGTGTATATTGTTGTATAAACTGGCCAATGGCCTTTCGGTTTGTACATAGTTAATTATTTATTTCCTTTTTTCAGTCTTATGTATCTGGGCCAAAGAGTTGTTGGTCTCATGGTCACATCTTTGTCCTGCCTTTCTTTCAACATGGCTGTTTTAGTCTTCCTTGCCTTGGTTTGTGTTTAGCTTTTGAGTGTGTGTTGGTTGTGCTACCAGTTGTGTCTGGGCAGCGTGTGTGGGTGTGGCCTTGCCATTTGTCCCACAGTAATGGCTGTATATTTTTTGTAGGACATGTTTGTGTTTGGGGCATGCATGTATGTTGATGTGGTGTATATTGTTTGTGTTGACATGTGTTATTTGTGGTGTTGTGTGTCGTTGTGTGGTTGTATTGTGTGCATACGTGTGTGGTGATTTGTATATCAGTAGCTTTGTGTGGTGTGTTTGTGTGGTATGACGTATGCTACATTGTATGGTTGTGTGATTGTGTAAATTGGTTGTCAGGTGTTACTACTTGTTATTGTATATATGTAATGTTAGCTGGAGGTGTGTATCGTGGTTGCTTGATGATGCATTTGGGGTGTTATGGCTATGGTGTAGTTGTGTGAATTGCAGGTGTTATGTATTGTTGTGTTTGACTGTGCCGATGCTGTGTGTCTGCTGGTTGGTGTGTGTTTTGTACGTGTGTATTGGCCTTGGTGTGTGTAGTATGTGTGTGCATGTGTGTATGTGTCTGTGTGTGAATGTGGGTATCAGTGAGAGGGTACGTCTGTGTGTCAGCCTTGCCGCCCGTCCCGGATATGTTTATTGTGTGTGCCTAGGTACATTCACAAATTACAATAGTGACAAGTAAGTGTGTGTCCTTACGGTTGGTGTCATCGTTGCTGGTTCTGGAGTCGTTGAACGAGCAGGAGCAGTGGGAGAACGTGCAGTTCCGGTTCCATGGTGGCTCCAGACAGGTATGGTTTCCTGAATGTGAGTGTCTCCTTTTATAGAGTTGGTTTCTGCCAGGGTTTCCGTGGTAGTGCAACCCCGGCAGAAACCTTATTGGTGTGCAGCCTCGTAATCTGTCCAGCAGGAACATACTCTCAGCTGGCCTGAATGTGGCTACCGCCATCCGTGATGGGTTGACTGCAGTGGTGGTACCGGCCTGGATTGGCTGATTTCAGTTGGGAAGACAGCCATGGTCATAATCCATTGGTCTCCTCCACCGGCCTGTTAGCGGTACGACCGCCGCCGCCAACATGGAGGTCCTGGGACCACCAAACTCGTAATGATCCCCATAGAGTCTTGCCAACATTTCAGACCAGGAGCAAATTAACCCCAGTTGTGCCAACCGGGGTTCATTACTTCAAAGTCAAAGAAAGAATCCTCTCAGCTGACAGGCGACTAGAAGACATCCTATATAAAGACAACACCATTCTTTTCTTCAAAGAACATCTCAATGGTCAGCTTAGCCAAACAATGAACATTAAGATGTATCTTAGAAAGGGTAAGGATATGTATAGATGAGAAAATACTCAGATGATAAAGACTCCTGGAAAGTTCTTAAAGTACTTTTAAGAACTGTATGATCTAATAAAGAATGAAGAACAACAAGGCAATGGAAATCAAAACAAGAGTTAGGGGCAGTCACCAAGCTGAGAAGAAAAGATGAAAGTGTCAGCTAGACATATCCTGGACACTAAAATGATGAAAGACTATACTTTTGCCTTCTCACTTTATCCCATAGAAGTGTCCACACCATATAGAACCTGATTGCACCAGAAGACCCTCAACACTCTGATATATAAACCTCCTAATATTTCCTGTATTAATGCCCACATTTGATAAAGATGGGCTTGCGTAGAATGTTACTCTGTTCTTGGTGGGTCTCTGGTAGCTTCTGGTGGGTGGCCCAAAAATTGCAGTATCAAAAGAAGTCCAATATGGCATAAATAATAGACAATTACACAGACTGTTGCTCCAAGACTGCCCAGATTAAAAATTACCATCTTAAACATATAGCGCCTTTAGTCACTCATGAAGAGAAGGGTGAAATTGAAATATGTTTGACTATAGAATGTAGATGTAGTGATCTTAGAAGACAATGAAATAAGTGAAGAGCACGTGATTTTAAATCATATTTGTTCCTGTCCCAGTGCCGTAGTAATTAAATAAGACAAATGGAGTGCCATCCTTTTCAGGTAAAGAGAGACTAGGTTTCTCTGCCTAGCAGGTTTAGATTGCCACACATCATTTTAATTTCCTTGTAGCACTCTAGGTGCACGTTTGAGGAGGTGCCTGTCTCCTCACCATATTGCCGCCATATTGGAAGAGTTGTTACCCTTTTTTAATCGTTTAATGTTTTTAGACTTTCTCATTTTTATTTTTATTCTGCCTTAGTTACCAGTAGCTTTCCCACACAGGGGAGCCTGCTATTGGATTTCAGGGGTTTGCAATTTGTTTAACTCACCTGTTTATTGGGACTCGTGCTGCAAAGCGCTGGTTCCAGGTCATGCCACCCCCGTCTGCGGCCCAACTGCATTGGCTATTTTGACGGTTTTGACTCCCACTAAGTCCTGCATAGAATTTATAGAGCAGCCACTTTCTGTGCACCCAACCAAAAAGGTAAGAGTTCTGCATGTGGTCATTTAGACCCACTGCAGCTTGTTTATAACCCTAATATGATCTGTCCTGAGTGCAGTTTATCCTTAGTTAATCGTAAACCCAGTGTTATAACAACAGATAAACCTACTATCAGTAATAAACTACAAACTGGAAGCATACATAGGAGCTCTAAATGCAAAATACTCTCTACCCTTGTAAATGCCAGACCACTGATGAAACACTCTTTTGAATTGGCGGACTTTGTAGACAGCAATCAGTTGGATATGATTTTTGTGACTGAAACCTGGGCCAACTAATCCACTGGTCCTGACCTGGTAGCAGCACTCCCCCAAAATATTCTATGTATCGTCTAGAGAGACCTCATAAATGAGGTGGAGGTCTGGCAGTAATTTATAGGGAAATCTTTACGGCCCTTTTTGGAAAACCATCTTTACAATGCGATTTTTACGTTACAGTACATTCGCGACATACATTACCACGGAGAGGCCTTTACCACACATGTCTTTACCATGCATTCAAGGTAAGTTTGGGGGTTTGAAGGGTCTCCCTCCAAAAAGATAAATAAATAGATATATCCAAACATATATTTATTGAAACTTACCTTACTAATACTTACCTTAGCTAGACTAATAATGCATGGTAATGGCATGCAAGATAACAACAGATGTATGCTAAATAAATGTGGGGTAGAAAAAAGCATTGTAAAAGCATGCAATGTTTTTACCTGCGCTGTTCCATCATACAACCCCATCTTTGAGCCAGTCTCCAGGCCAGAATGCGAGGGCTTCAGTTTTAATATGGAACTAACCAAAACCCAATCCTTCAAGGGGCTTCTAATCTATCACCAACCAGGCCACTGGAATAGTTTCTTTCAGTCAATTTGTGCCCTTTTAGAAGCAAGCCTGTGTGCAAATAATTTGACAGTACTAGGAGATTTCAATTATCATCTTGGAATTTTAGATACCAAAGATACAGAGGACCTTATTAACACACAGACTAGTTTTGGGCTATCCCAACTGGTGGATGGCCCCACCCACACTGCCAGCCATATGCTGGATGGGATATTCTCAGACAATTCTTCCCTAGTGATGTTTGATCGTCCCCCACGGACGTGGACTGACCATCTGGCAGCTATATTTGAGATAAAACTACAGTACAACACTATGTTGGGAAAAATATCCCGTAATTCTGTCAAGTCCAGGGCGTGGAGTAAAAATCATGCGGAACTACTAAATCAAATACTTGCTCAGGGGCAGGCAGATATCACAGAGGACCTTGTTCTAGATACTACCTCTTATGGAAATGGTTGTCTTTGGCAGTCTGTCTGTCAAATCCACTTATAACCACCTTTTCTCACAGGGGCAACCCTTCGACACCCTGGTTCTCAGACAGTCTTAGACTGATGAGACAAGCTTGTAGAATACAAGAATGGAAGTGGCAGGAGTTTAACAAGTTAGATAAAGAAAAATACAAGCTAGCAATCAGGGCTTATGAAGCCTTAATTTTTTTCAAGACAAATTGAGATACTTCACCCAAAAAAAATCGAGCTAACAAAAAATGTGACCAAAGAACTCTTCCAGGTAGTCTTTAAACTTTCTACTGTGGCTGGTTAACGCCAATAATCCAATAATCAGGATTTTTGTAATGTGCTTGCGACTTTTTTTCATGAGAAAGTGAAGCAGATTTACAACAAGTTTGAGCACAACTCCAATCCTGTTCAGAAAGTTAATACCAAGATGACCAGAAAAGTAGGTCAAGCTACCTTTTCAAAATTCTTCACTTTGACCAAGACTCAGGTTACAATGCTGATTCAAAGTGCTAAGTCAGGATCTCCTCCTGATCTCTGCCCTCCTGCCATAACTAAGTTAGCTTCTGAAACAATTACTGTCCAGCTTACTGATATCTTCAATGCCATGTGTAGGAAAGGTTACTTCCCTAAGCAGTGGAAGATTGCCTCCATCCTCCCCTGACTGCAAAATCCTAATTTAAATCCAACAGATCCTAAAAATTATAGACCCATCTCTTGGTTGCCCCCACAGCAAAATTAGGGGAAAAAGAAATGAATTGACAACCAGCACAATTTATTCAGAATAATCAGCTATTAGACAACTTTCAGTTTGGTTATGATCTGGTCATAGTACTGAGACATCCTTAATGCTTTTCTGGCTGACCATCTCCGGGTCATAGGAACTGAAGGGTCAGCCCTTTCCCTATTAAAATCCTTCCAATTGGAATGGTCACAGATTTGTTTCACACACCTTCTCTCTTCCATGCAGGGTCCTTCAGGGCTCCTCAATCAGCCCAACGCTGTTCAATATTTATGTCACCTCACTTGCCCACTTAGTTAGATCATTCAATTTTGACTTAACTTCTTATGGGGATGATACACAAATTGTGGTATCATTGGCAACAAAAACATAGGCATTGGAGAAAGATTTCATGACTACAAGTAAGCAATATGCAACTGGATGAACAGAAATGCTCTTGGACTCAACTCAGGTAATACTGAAGTCATATTGTTTGGCAACCAACCTACCTTCGGGTCGCCGTCATGGTGGCCCAAGGAGTTAGGCTCCCTCACGGTTCTAGTAAATAAAGCCAAGAATCTAGAAGTCATAATGGACAATTGTAAAGTAATGGCTCCCTGTTGCAGTTACCCCCCACTTTTTGCCTGATACTGATGCTGACTTGACTGAGAAGTGTGCTGGGACCCTGCTAACCAGGCCCCAGCACCAGTGTTCTTTCACCTAAAATGTACCATTGTTTCCACAATTGGCACAACCCTGGCACCTAGGTAAGTCCCTTGTAACTGGTACCCCTGGTACCAAGGGCCCTGATGCCAGGGAAGGTCTCTAAGGGCTGCAGCATGTCTTATGCCGCCCTAGGGACCCCTCACTCAGCACAGACACACTGCTTGCCAGCTTATGTGTGCTGGTGGGGAGAAAATGACTAAGTCGACATGGCACTCCCCTCAGGGTGCCATGCCAACCTCACACTGCCTCTGGCATAGGTAAGTCACCCCTCTAGCAGGCCTTACAGCCCTAAGGCAGGGTGCACTATACGACAGGTGAGGGCATAGGTGCATGAGCACTATGCCCCTACAGTGTCTAAACAAAACCTTAGACATTGGGGGTCATTCCGACCCCGGCGGTCAAGGACCGCCGGGGCCGGGGTTGGCGGGAGCACCGCCAACAGGCTGGCGGTGCCTCGCAGGGCATTCTGACTGCGGCGGTTTGGCCGCGGTCAGAACAGGAAAACCGGCAGTCTCCCGCCGGTTTTCTGCTGCCCTGGGAATCCCCCATGGCGGCGCAGCTTGCTGCGCCGCCATGGGGGATTCCGACCCCCTCACCGCCATCCTGTTCCTGGGGGGTCCGCCCGCCAGGAACAGGATGGCGGGGAGGGGTGTCGTGGGGCCCCTGGGGGCCCCTGCAGTGCCCATGCAGTGCAATGGCATGGGCACTGCAGGGGCCCCCGTAAGAGGGCCCCACTTTGTATTTAAGTGTCTGCTTTGCAGACACTGAAATCCGCGACGGGTGCCACTGCACCCGTCGCACATCCTCCACTCCGCCGGCTCCATTCGGAGCCGGCATCCTCATGGAGGGGTGTTTCCCACTGGGCTGGCGGGCGGCCTTTTAGCGGTCGCCCGCCAGCCCAGTGGGAAACCCAGAATACCCGCGGCGGTCTTTTGACCGCACAGCGGTATTCTGGCGGTTCCCTCCAGGCGGGCGGCTCCCGCCGCCCGCCGGGGTCAGAATGACCCCCATTGTAAGTGCAGGGTAGCCATAAGAATATATGGTCTGGGAGTCTGTCAAAAACGAACTCCACAGCTCCATAATGGCTACACTGAATACTGGGAAGTTTAGTATCAAACTTCTCAGAATAATAAACCCACACTGATACCAGTGTTGGATTTATTAAAAAATGCACACAGAGTGCATCTTAGAGATGCCCCCTGTATTTTACCCAATTGTTCAGTGTAGGCTGACTGGTTCCAGCAGCCTGCCACACTAGAGACATGTTGCTGGCCCCATGGGGAGAGTGCCTTTGTCACTCTGAGGCCAGTAACAAAGCCTGCACTGGGTGGAGATGCTAACACCTCCCCCAGGCAGGAGCTGTAACACCTGGCGGTGAGCCTCAAAGGCTCACCCCTTTGTTCCAGCACCGCAGGACACTCCAGCTAGTGGAGTTGCCCGCCCCCTCCGGCCACGGCCCCCACTTTTGGCGGCAAGGCCGGAGAAAATAATGAGAATAACAAGGAGGAGTCACTGGCCAGTCAGGACAGCCCCTAAGGTGTCCTGAGCTGAAGTGACTCTAACTTTTAGAAATCCTCCATCTTGCAGATGGAGGATTCCCCAATAGGATTAGGGATGTGACCCCCTCCCCTTGGGAGGAGGCACAAAGAGGGTGTACCCACCCTCAGGGCTAGTAGCCATTGGCTACTAACCCCCCAGACCTAAACACGCCCTTAAATTTAGTATTTAAGGGCTTCCCTGAACCTAAGAATTTAGATTCCTGCAACTTACCGAAGAAGAAGACTGCTGAGCTGAAAACCCCTGCAGAAGAAGAAAGAAGACACCAACTGCTTTGGCCCCAGTCCTACCGGCCTGTCTCCTGCCTTCTAAAGAACCCTGCTCCAGCGACGCTTTCTCCAGGACCAGCGACCTCTGAATCCTCAGAGGACTGCCCTGCTTCCAAGAGACCAGGAAACTCCTGAGGACAGCGGCACTGCTCCAAAAGAACTGCAACTTTGTTTCAAGGAGCAGCTTTAAACTTTAAAGACCCCTGCAACTCCCCGCAAGAAGCGTGAGACTTGCAACACTGCACCCGGCGACCCCGCCTCGACTGGTGGAGAACCAACACCTCAGGGAGGACCCTCCGGCGACTCCGAGACCGTGAGTAACCAAAGTTGTCCCCCCTGAGCCCCCACAGCGACGCCTGCAGAGGGAATCCCGAGGCTCCCCCTGACCGCGACTGCCTGAACTCCATTTCCCGACGGCTGGAAAAGACCCTGCACCCGCAGCCCCCAGCACCTAAAGGAACGGAACTCCTGTGCAGGAGTGACCCCCAGGAGGCCCTCTCCCTTGTCCAGGTGGTGGCTACCCCGAGGAGCCCCCCCCCTTGCCTGCCTGCGACGCTGAAGAGATCCCTTGATCTCTCATTGAACATCATTGAAAACCCGACGTGTGTTGGCACACTGCACCCGGCCGCCCCCGCGCTGCTGGGGGTGTACTTTCTGTACTGACTTGTGTCCCCCCCGGTGCCCTACAAAACCCCCCTGGTCTGCCCTCCGAAGACGCGGGTACTTACCTGCTGGCAGACCGGAACCGGGGCACCCCCTTCTCTCCTTTGAAGCCTATGTGTTTTGGGCACCTCTTTGACCTCTGCACCTGACCGGCCCTGAGCTGCTGGTGTGGTAACTTTGGGGTTGCTCTGAACCCCCAACGGTGGGCTACCTTGGACCCAAACCTGAGACTTGTAAGTGATTTACTTACCTGACAAAACTAACAAAAACTTACCTCCCCCAGGAACTGTGAAAATTGCACTGTGTCCACTTTTAAAACAGCTTATTGTGTTTTATGTAAAAAGTATACATGCTAATGTAATGATTCAAAGTTCCTAAAGTACTTACCTGCAATACCTTTCAAGTGAGATATTACATGTAGAATTTGAACCTGTGGTTCTTAAAATAAACTAAGAAAATATATTTTTCTATAACAAAACCTATTGGCTGGATTTGTCTCTGAGTGTGTGTTCCTCATTTATTGCCTGTGTGTATGTACAACAAATGCTTAACACTACTCCTTTGATAAGCCTACTGCTCGACCACACTACCACAAAATAGAGCATTAGTATTATCTCTTTTTGCCACTATCTTACCTCTAAGGGGAACCCTTGGACTCTGTGCATACTATTCCTTACTTTGAAATAGTGCATACAGAGCCAACTTCCTACATTGGTGGATCAGCGGTGGGGTACAAGACTTTGCATTTGCTGGACTACTCAGCCAATACCTGATCACACGACAAATTCCAAAAATTGTCATTAGAAATTGATTTTTTGCAATTTGAAATGTTTCTAAATTCTTAAAAGTCCTGCTAGGGCCTTGTGTTAGTCCCTGTTAGCATTGCTTTTAGAGTTTAAAAGTTTGGTAAAAGTTTGAATTAGATCCTAGAACTAGTTTTAGTTTCTTAAAAAGTATTCCATCTTTTAGAAGCATAATGTCTAACACAGATGTGAATGTGGTGGAACTCGACACCACACCTTACCTCCATCTACAGATGAGAGAGCTAAGGTCACTCTGTAAACTAAAGAAAATAGCAATGGGCTCCAGACCTTCCAAACTACAGCTCCAGGAGCTGTTGGCAGAGTTTGAAAGAGCCAACTCCTCTGAGGATGGCAACACAGAGGATGAGTATTGTGACTTGGAGGGTGATTCCCCCCCACCAGTCCTATCTAGGGAGGACAGGGCCTCTCAAGCCCTGACTCCACAAATCATAGTCAGAGATGCTGGTTCCCTCACTGGAGGGACCAACCTCTCTGAAATCACTGAGGATAACTCCAGTGAAGAGGACATCCAGTTAGCCAGGATGGCCAAAAGATTGGCTTTGGAAAGACAGATCCTAGCTATAGAAAGGGAAAGACAAGAGATGGGCCTAGGACCCATCATTGGTGGCAGCAACATAAATAGGGTCAGAGATTCTCCTGACATGTTGAAAATCCCTAAAGGGATTGTAACTAAATATGAAGATGGTGATGACATCACCAAATGGTTCACAGCTTTTGAGAGGGCTTGTGTAACCAGAAAAGTGAACAAATCTCACTGGGGTGCTCTCCTTTGGGAAATGTTCACTGGAAAGTGTAGGGATAGACTCCTCACACTCTCTGGAAAAGATGCAGAATCTTATGACCTCATGAAGGGTACCCTGATTGAGGGCTTTGGATTCTCCACTGAGGAGTATAGAATTATATTCAGGGGGGCTCAAAAATCCTCGAGCCAGACCTGGATTGATTTTGTAGACTACTCAGTGAAAACACTGGATGGTTGGGTAACTGGAAATGAAGTGCATGACTATGTTGGGCTTTATAATTTGTTTATGAAAGAACACATTTTAAGTAACTGCTTCAATGAAAAGTTGCATTAGTATCTGGTAGACCTAGGTCCAATTTCTCAACAAGAATTGGGAAAGAAGGCAGACCACTGGGTCAAGACTAGGGTAACCAACACTTCCACTGGGGGTGACCAAAAGAAAGGGGTTACAAAACCTCCTCAGGAGAAAGTGGGTGACACTAGAAACAAAGAAAAAGAGTCCTCTGTAGGCCCCCAAAAACCAGACCAGGTGGGTGGGCCCCGAGACACAACCCCAAACAAAGGTGGGTACCAGGGTAAGAACTGGGATGCCACTAAGACATGGTGCCATAACTGTAGACAGACAGGGCACCACACCAAGGACACTTCTTGTCCCAAAAACAAACCCCCTAGCAAAATCCCAGGGGTGACCAGTGTAGCCATTGGGGATGACTCCTCAGATGAGGAGGTCTTCATAGCCTTCAACTGGAAAAAGGGCCCAACAGGTGAGTTGGAGATTCCAGAGGGAAGTAGACACTTCCACCACCTACTGGTGAATGGAATCCCAGCCACTGCCCTGAGAGACACTTGTGCCAGTCACACTATTGTGCATGACAGGCTGGTGTTCTCAAACCAGTACATCCCAGGTGAGACTGCCAGAGTAAGAGTTAGCCCAGACAGGGTCTCTGATAGGCCTGTGGCATTTGTGCCCATAGAAGTGAGTGGGACTTTTAGCTGGAGAAGGGTGGTAGCCAGTACAGACCTCCCCCTTGATTGTCTCATTGGAAATGACTACCCAGAGGTTAGTCAGAGCCCAAGAGAGGAACTGGTCCAGTGCCAGTCCTCTCCCAAGGATTCTGGAGGTGCTGCCTCTGCAGTAACTGCAAGTAGGCCCCAGAAGAAAAAAGAAAAGAAAACAGTGTAGGAAGGGTGGACAACCTTTAGCCAAGGTTCCAGCAAGCCAAGGAGATTCTGCTCCAGTAGGGGAGAACTCCAAAAGTGGCACTGGTAACGTCCAACCTGACCCACAAGAAGTCCTGGCTAGTCAGGCAACTGTTAAGCCTGAGTGGGTGGCTCCTCAGCTAACAGAAGAAAGAGTGGAAGAAGGGTGTTTACTACAAGATGTGGTAACCCCCCACTCTAATACAGCAGACAGGCACCCTGAACCCAAAGAAGCCTGTAACTTAGCCCCTTCCCTTGTAGGTAAAGAGCTAAAGGTGTGGTTCTGGGCACTGACAGCTGTCAGTGGCCTCTGCTGGGTGTTAGCCTTTATGGCTGCACTATCCTTGGCATGGTGGTCAGACCCCATGCCAAATAGCAAGTTAGGCCCCCTGACCCTGTTGGTCATGGTGGGGTTAATCCAGCTCTGGGTAACCTCTTTGGGTAAGCTAGGGGTGACCCTGGCTAAGATAAGATTAGCAGAGGTGGATACCTCTAACCCCAAAATAGAGAGAATGGGTGGAGACATTAAAGATACAGACAAGAGGCAATTCAGACTAGGTCCTATCACTGTGGAAGTGGGTTAGTTCCCCCGAGGGAATGACCTGAACAGGAGGATGTAAGGCAGAGTAGGCCCTGCAACAAACTAGCCTATTTCCTCTACTCTTCCTCGCCTGACAGACTAGGAAGACTCTCCCAGCTTTGGCTGAGTCTCCTGGCCTGTGGGCTGGGGGGTCCTTGTGTAAAGAAATGGCTCCCTGTTGCAGTTACCCCCCACTTTTTGCCTGATACTGATGCTGACTTGACTGAGAAGTGTGCTGGGACCCTGCTAACCAGGCCCCAGCACCAGTGTTCTTTCACCTAAAATGTACCATTGTTTCCACAATTGGCACAACCCTGGCACCTAGGTAAGTCCCTTGTAACTGGTACCCCTGGTACCAAGGGCCCTGATGCCAGGGAAGGTCTCTAAGGGCTGCAGCATGTCTTATGCCACCCTAGGGACCCCTCACTCAGCACAGACACACTGCTTGCCAGCTTGTGTGTGCTGGTGGAGAAAAAATGACTAAGTCGACATGGCACTCCCCTCAGGGTGCCATGCCAACCTCACACTGCCTGTGGCATAGGTAAGTCACCCCTCTAGCAGGTCTTACAGCCCTAAGGCAGGGTGCACTATACCACAGGTGAGGGCATAGGTGCATGAGCACTATGCCCTTACAGTGTCTAAACAAAACCTTAGACATTGTAAGTGCAGGGTAGCCATAAGAATATATGGTCTGGGAGTCTGTCAAAAACGAACTCCACAGCTCCATAATGGCTACACTGAATACTGGGAAGTTTAGTATCAAACTTCTCAGAATAATAAACCCACACTGATACCAGTGTTGGATTTATAAAAAAATGCACACAGAGTGCATCTTAGAGATGCCCCCTGTATTTTACCCAATTGTTCAGTGTAGGCTGACTGGTTCCAGCAGCCTGCCACACTAGAGACATGTTGCTGGCCCCATGGGGAGAGTGCCTTTGTCACTCTGAGGCCAGTAACAAAGCCTGCACTGGGTGGAGATGCTAACACCTCCCCCAGGCAGGAGCTGTAACACCTGGCGGTGAGCCTCAAAGGCTCACCCCTTTGTTCCAGCACCGCAGGACACTCCAGCTAGTGGAGTTGCCCGCCCCCTCCGGCCACGGCCCCCACTTTTGGCGGCAAGTCCGGAGGAAATAATGAGAATAACAAGGAGGAGTCACTGGCCAGACAGGACAGCCCCTAAGGTGTCCTGAGCTGAAGTGACTCTAACTTTTAGAAATCCTCCATCTTGCAGATGGAGGATTCCCCAATAGGATTAGGGATGTGACCCCCTCCCCTTGGGAGGAGGCACAAAGAGGGTGTACCCACCCTCAGGGCTAGTAGCCATTGGCTACTAACCCCCCAGACCTAAACACGCCCTTAAATTTAGTATTTAAGGGCTTCCCTGAACCTAAGAATTTAGATTCCTGCAACTTACCGAAGAAGAAGACTGCTGAGCTGAAAACCCCTGCAGAAGAAGAAAGAAGACACCAACTGCTTTGGCCCCAGTCCTAACGGCCTGTCTCCTGCCTTCTAAAGAACCCTGCTCCAGCGACGCTTTCTCCAGGACCAGCGACCTCTGAATCCTCAGAGGACTGCCCTGCTTCCAAGAGACCAAGAAACTCCAGAGGACAGCGGCACTGCTCCAAAAGAACTGCAACTTTGTTTCAAGGAGCAGCTTTAAAGACCCCTACAACTCCCCGCAAGAAGCGTGAGACTTGCAACACTGCACCCGGCGACCCCGACTCGACTGGTGGAGAACCAACACCTCAGGGAGGACCCTCCGGCGACTCCGAGACCGTGAGTAACCAAAGTTGTCCCCCCTGAGCCCCCACAGCGACGCCTGCAGAGGGAATCCCGAGGCTCCCCCTGACCGCGACTGCCTGAACTCCATTTCCCGACGGCTGGAAAAGACCCTGCACCCGCAGCCCCCAGCACCTAAAGGAACGGAACTCCTGTGCAGGAGTGAACCCCAGGAGGCCCTCTCCCTTGTCCAGGTGGTGGCTACCCCGAGGAGCCCCCCCCCTTGCCTGCCTGCGACGCTGAAGAGATCCCTTGATCTCTCATTGAACATCATTGAAAACCTGACGCGTGTTGGCACACTGCACCCGGCCGCCCCCGCGCTGCTGAGGGTGTACTTTCTGTACTGACTTGTGTCCCCCCCGGTGCCCTACAAAACCCCCCTGGTCTGCCCTCCGAAGACGCGGGTACTTACCTGCTGGCAGACCGGAACCGGGGCACCCCCTTCTCTCCATTGAAGCCTATGTGTTTTGGGCACCTCTTTGACCTCTGCACCTGACCGGCCCTGAGCTGCTGGTGTGGTAACTTTGGGGTTGCTCTGAACTCCCAACGGTGGGCTACCTTGGACCCAAACCTGAGACTTGTAAGTGATTTACTTACCTGACAAAACTAACAAAAACTTACCTCCCACAGGAACTGTGAAAATTGCACTGTGTCCACTTTTAAAACAGCTTATTGTGTTTTATGTAAAAAGTATACATGCTAATGAAATGATTCAAAGTTCCTAAAGTACTTACCTGCAATACCTTTCAAATGAGATATTACATGTAGAATTTGAACCTGTGGTTCTTAAAATAAACTAAGAAAATATATTTTTCTATAACAAAACCTATTGGCTGGATTTGTCTCTGAGTGTGTGTTCCTCATTTATTGCCTGTGTGTATGTACAACAAATGCTTAACACTGCTCCTTTGATAAGCCTACTGCTCGACCACACTACCACAAAATAGAGCATTAGTATTATCTCTTTTTGCCACTATCTTACCTCTAAGGGGAACCCTTGGACTCTGTGCATGCTATTCCTTACTTTGAAATAGTGCATACAGAGCCAACTTCCTACAACAATAAACTTGCTTTTAGATAACAGGTGAGTGCTGTGATATCATCTGCCTTCTACATGCTGAGGATGATTATGAAAGTCCTCTATTTTATCCCAGAAGAGGCTAAGAAAACTGTGGTCACAGGTTTGATTTGATCAAAAATCCACCACTGTAATGGCTTGTCTGGGTATGCCCAGATGCAGGTCCCTTGGTCTCTGAGCCACTGAATTCAAGCAAGCTTGACTGATGGGGGGTGATACCCCGAAACCAGCCCCCAAATGCTTGTTTCCGGTCCAGGGAGGACCTGGCTTGGCAGGTCGGGCTGGACTGTTTCCATGGGGAGCAGGATCAAGACTGATTTGCATAGGGCTAGGTTCAACCTGGGGTGATGTGGTGAGCAAAGTAAGGATGGATTAAACCAGATCTGTGACTGGGGGTGAGTATTTAAAAAGTTTTTGCAATCCGTCCATCAAGTTATTTTGTGATGTTACATTCGTATGCAGAACGATCATCTGAATAAATTGCAAATGCTCCAGAACGCTGCAGCTAAATTGCTCACCAGAATCCCCAATTTCAAGTAAGCCTCACAAGCTATCCGTTATCTAAATTGGCTCTCTATCAGACAATGTACCAAATTTAAAGCTCTTTGCATTGCTTACAGTCCATTGATTGGACGTTGGCCAGAATACTTCAGGTATAGCTTTAAAAAATATGAGCCATCCAGATGTCTGTGCTCCTTCGGAGCAAATTATCTAACTATTCCCAGGATTAGGAGGACCAACTCAGCAGGTTGAAGCTTTGCACTGCCAGACTCTGAAATGAACTGCCCCCCAAATATCAGAGCCATGCCTAGCTTATTAGCATTCAGAAAGGCACTTAAAACATGGCTTTTTGTTGAAATTAGTTGCCAAATCCTAGCCTACTTTTGCTGAGCTTGTACCAAGACACCTCTGGGTATTCGTGTGCTCAAAAAGTTCCATTAACATTAACATTTCAATTTAGAGATGATTCTCGAGGATCATGCCTAGGCCTGAGAAAAATTTAATTTACTATGGCATAATCTGCCTTCCAGATGTTGCATAACGATTGGCATACCCAAAGCCATTATGCCACATTGCATCTTTGAGACGTCGTTCAGGTACAAATCCTATTGCGGAAGCATGAGAATACTATAAATATACCAAACTTGAGTGTCTGTTCAAGTCATGGGCAATTTCGCTCTATTTTTTAATGCAAAATGTTTCCTCCCGCCAAAAATGTACGCAAGGAAGCATTTTGCACTAAATACTGTAATATGCTGAACCGACCATGCCACAAAATAATACTCAGGCTTTCAATTTTTTCTTACATTTTGCTTAACCCGCACAAAGGAAATTATGCACAATTGATCCAGGCCTAATTATGAGGAGAATTCTGAGGCTTTAAGAAACAATGGCAGGTAAACAAGTAACTTTATTTTCCACCTACAGCCCTTAAAACATCAAAAAACAACTTTATAATGACCTATTTTCTGTAATATTCAGATTTTCAAAAGGATATCTATTAATAGGAGGAGATTCAGGCCCTCATTTTGAGGTTTTCCACCCGCTGGCCCTATTATGAGTTTACCATTGGACCAGGGGGTAACAGGCCATAATAGAGCCGTAATCAAGCTGGCAATAATGTTGCGGTGCGTTGGGTGCAACAGCACCAGTTGCGCTTTTCACTGCCTGTCCACTGCCCGGCTGTCCATGGGGAGCCGTGCACTGCCCATGCCAAGTGCATGGGCAGTGCAGAGGCCCCCATGGTGCCCCCAGCACCCCATCTCTGCCAGCCTTTGCATGGCGATGGAACTGCCATGCAAAAGCTGGCAGAGAGGGGACTCCTAATCCCCACGGCAGCGGTGCTTGCAGCGCTGCTCTGGTGGATTAAGACTGCTGGCACGTCAGGCTGTCAACTGGCCGCAACTTGGCGTTGCCGGTGGTCAGACCACAGTCATAAAGTGGGGGCCGGACCGCTGCTTTGAAGTTGGTCTGACTGCCACCGTGAGTATGGCGGTCCCAGGACCGCCAGACTCGCAATAAGGGCCTTAATGTTGTCCTTAGACCAGATATTGATTGGTTAATAGTGAGGCACATTGCACAGGCTGTCATAGCATTTTTTTAGAGGTTTAGAAGAATTACATTTATCACACATAGGGGAACCCAACATAATGGGAGCCGAATGATACATTCTATTCTATTCTATTCCACATAGAGTGCTCATTCAAATTGACTATTTCCTAGATAATAGAACAATGTTCCTGAGTATATTCAATTCTTTAATCGATACTAGAGTACTGTCAGATCATTCATTAGTTACGATCATTATCAATATGCTTTCTCAGAATCCTCAGGGATGGGCATACTGGCAATTAAATGAAATACTGTTCAGTGACCCTGCTGTAAAAAGAATAATTAAAGATGTCCTAAGGATTTATTTTGCAGTCACTGCAGAAAATGTTATCCCATGGGAAACTATATGGGAAGCAGCAAAAGTGGTAATGAGAGGAGAATTTACTGTAAATGCAAAACAATAAACTGATAAGACCAAAGAAGCAAGCTCTAGAAGCTATGATCCTTATACTAGTACAATAATATAAATATGACTGTCCTCTAAAAGACATAGGCCCTGGTTCCAAGTTTGTCAGAATCCAGGTACTTTGGGGGTTATTCTAACTTTTGGAGGAGGTGTTAATCCGTCCCAAAAGTGACGGATTTACCACCAGCCGTATTACGAGTCCATTATATCCTATGGAACTCGTAATACGGCTGGTGGTATATCCGTCACTTTACCGTCACTTTTGGGACGGATTAACACTCCTCCAAAGTTAGAATAACCCCCTTTATCTTTCACCAGATAAAAAGCAATACCCAATGGCACGTTTTACAGGGTGTGATAAATATATTATGAGTTTCTAGAGAATAACATT
This sequence comes from Pleurodeles waltl, assembly GCF_031143425.1. NCBI lineage: Eukaryota > Metazoa > Chordata > Amphibia > Caudata > Salamandridae > Pleurodeles > Pleurodeles waltl. Next base: position 999,229,365 of record NC_090450.1, on the reverse strand, counting down.
CACATTCTGGTGCAGAAGAATAGCATTCACATTTTGGTGCTTACTATATTGAAATACATATGGTATGGTATGGTATGGTATGGTGTAGACTTTTCCCCTGTTAAATGTTAAATGCCAAAATTTAACAAAGGTTGAGATCCCTAATGCACCCAATAATTTCTGCTTGTGGTAAGTACCGCTCAACTCATAATTCCAACTCCTGGGCATATACGGGTTTGCTCATGGATCTGAAAATACCAGCCCATTCAATTATTATCTTTATTTGGTTCCAAAACAAACCATATAAAATCAAGTAAAACATAAAGAGGAAGTAAAAACAAAAATTAATTTCCCATTTTAGACCTGTTTTTGATGCTTTCATTTCAAGACTAGCAATAACAAATATATAGAAACTAAAATATGACACATGCTCTGCTCACTTCCTACTTGTCTGTGACTTGGAGGTTGCGTTCAGCCTGAGTAGAAGCTCCGGGTACACCTGGAAATCTTCCCCTTACCAGGTTGAGCAGGTACATATCGTGATTCCCTAAGAAAGCATTTGGGTGCATAGGATTTGACCAGTTTTGAGAAGGACCACCTCCACCGTTGTGAATGTTCAATTTCCACTTTAGGATGGGGGGGGGAATGTCCCACCACTGGAACTCTCTGCTGAGAGATTGGCCAAGTGAGCTAGAGAGTAATGGGAACAACACCCAGGGGATCTTCCCTTGTTCGTTGACAGAAGACTCGAAAGCTGGATCCAAGCATCACCAAACCATGACAAGCAGGAAAGAGTTCAGAAGTTAACCTACCAAGAGAGACCAGTTCATACCAAGAGAGGCAACCCCATTCCAAGGGAGACCGACCCCTACAAAGAGAGATCAGCCCATACAGAGAGATCAGCCCATGCAAAGAGAGACCAACCTATAGAAAGGGAAATCAGCCCATACAAAGAGACGTCATCCCATAAGAAGGCAGACCTGTCCATATCAAGAGAGACCAACCCCTACAAAGAGAGATCAGCCCATACAAAGAGAGGTCCGCCCATAGGAAGAGAGACTAGCCCAGGCAAAGAGAGACCATCCTATACAAAGGGAAATCAGCCCACACAAAGAGACACCATCCCATCAGAAGAGAGACCTGTCCATAAAAAGAGAGACCAAACCATACACAGAGATCAGCCCATACAGAGAGAAAACAACAAACAGCATGCCTCAGACAGCCTATAGTATATACAGTGTGAGGAGTGGCGTAACAAAGGACCCTGGAGTCTCTGCCCTCAAGGTACTTTGCAGGAGCCCCCCCATCAAGTTTCGTTACTCAACTGAATGTGAGTCTGTCTATGAAACAAAGAACTGTGTGAGCTACACCCATTGCTTAATTTGAGCAGGTGGTTGCAGGTGGGACTCGCCAGCATTCACTTAGTCTTCCTCGAAAGACTTTGATTCAGAACAAGAGAAAGACAGAAAACAGTGACACATGAAGAAACAAGTGATGAGGAATAACATAAGGGAGTGAAAAAGTGAGATAAAGAGGGAGGTATCATGTGGTCTTTGATTGAAGGGTCATGAGGTGGAATCAAAACTGTGAAACCTTGAAATCAGCAACCTGACCTCAGATAGAGCGGGTGGTGGGCTTCTCAGGGAACCTTTGGGTCCCGGCACTTATTCTTTTACAAATTAAGCACTGGCTGCACAATGCATGCACATTCAGTGAACTAGAAGATTTTTAGTCCATGTGGTGTGCGAGGCTTGGGACCCATGTAAGCAGGACCCCGGCTACCCTGAATCGACATGCACAAGTGCCCGCTGCTGCAAACGGCAAGTGGGCGGTCCCTGCTCATAGATTGGCTCTCCGTCTGGTCCACACCAGCTTGTGCAGGGTCTGTGTGTACAGGGCACTGTGCACTCATTGTTCTATGCAGGGCTCTGGTCCCTCTGCCAGCCCACTGGAATATCTACAAGCTAACTTTTTGTAAAGGCAAACGGCCTTTTTTGATTTGAAAGAGCTGTGCCAATGTATTCCGGGCACGGTGCCACAACTGGGAGCCTTTCCTTCACCGAACCATGCGTCCAAACTATTTGTGCTTCGAATGCTTTTTCGAAATCCAATAAAGCCAGATGGAAAGCGACAGGCGCGGAGCCCTATAGCCGTAGCTCGTAAAAAAGAAACAATTGAATTTAGTTTCCTTTGCTTGTCACTCCCAAATAGGCAATGCTTACTGCCCAATACAATTTATTTCTTAAAGTCTGACGTGCTTACTTTAAGCTCAGGCCTGCCGAAGCCTCTGTGCTCAATATATTTTGTTTGGAATTTGGTGAACCTTGGGGCAGTCTTGCCCTGCCCGGCGGCCAGTGCCCCTGCCTCTGTGGCAAAAGCAAGGTTTTAAAAAGGCCATCACACCACCGATAGACATGGTGGACTGAAGGTTCACGCAAAATCCCAGAACATGGTCTCTCTGACTCAGGAGACTTTGTACAAGAGAAAACAGAGAAAGTTTGTAGGGAGGAGGGCTGGGAAACTGAATTATTACTGGGGTGGGGGATGAGAAATTCGCGCAATTTGCTTTTGGGTAATTATGCAAAATTTCAGGAAAATTACACGAAATCACTTGTATTAACATGAACAGCAAATCTAGCATTTAGTGCAATATTTTATCACAAAATGCATCCTCGCGTCCATTTTTGACCCGAGAACTCATGCCGAGCTTAAAAAATAGCCTGAAAAACACAAGTTCTTCGAACAAGTGTGTTCTGTTTGGTCACTTTCTTCCCGAGCTCCTGGGCTTTATTTTTTAGATGAACTGCAGCGTAATTATGCAGCATGGCGTAGTGGCGTAATTCAGCAATGCCACTTAATAAACGTAATTTGAAATTTTCAAAATTACTCCGAGCTCAGTTATGACCTGTGACCTTCAGTCAGACACAGCACCTTTGAGATGGGTGGTCGGAAGGCGATAGAAGGGGGGCGAGTGGTTGCCCCAGTAGCCGCAAACACAAGCTATGAAAAGTAGGTGAGTAAAAGTCTCTGTGGATGATCATCAGCACCAATTCAATCTATTTGGAGCCACTCCCTGCCCCTTCAGCTCACTCTTGCAGCTTTCTGCTTTCTCCCTTTGTGAAGCTTTTTCCTTTTTCTCTTCCTCCGTCTTTCCCATATATGTCTGTTCCTCGCAGTAAATGCTTGAGGCCCGCAAAAATAAGTGCCGGTGCTCCGCACTAGAAACCACAAGCACAAATTAAGCCCTGCTGGGCACCTTCCTCACTGCATTGCATCTTCATTGTGACATTTGCAAAGCCCCAAAACCTCCCAAAATCGTCCTAATAAAATGAACTCGCGCTCTCTTTTCTCACACCTTTCACTCCCTATGTCAGTCTGTAACTGTGTCTCTCTCCTCCCCTCTCACCCATCATCTGTTCTAGCATCTCTCACTATCTGACATCATCCTTTTTTACTGAGCTCTCTCCTTTTTTTACTTCCTTCTCGCGTTTCACCTCACCTCCCTCTATTTACCTCACCTCTCTCTACCTCTCCCTTCTCATTGTACTACAGCTTTGCTACTTCATCTCTTTCCACCGACCTTTATGCGCCTCATTTCTTTCTACCTCACCGGTCACCAAAGCCTTGCTAAAAATCACCCAGCCTCTCTGCCTCCTCAATCACCTTTTTATGACCGCCTCTTTCTCTGCCTCACATATCTTTCTGTGTAAGATCTCTTCCCTAACTGTTCTACCTAAACCTTTACTTTCCCTCTCTCTTCACTGATAACTAGAATTGATGTACCTGCCCCTAATCTCCTTTTCAGCCCTTTCTACCACATTTCTGTCCACCGCACCTCTTTCTTCCAAATACACCTGTCTGAATCCCACCTGTCTCTACCTCTCTGTCACGGACTGTGTCTAACTCCACACCCTCCTACCCTGACACTACCTCACCCCTCCTCAGCACCTGGCAGTCCTTTTCATATTACTGCACTGCCCTTCTCCTCCACCTGCCTAGCCTCTCTCACTCTCTCTGCCTCGACTGTTTCATCTACTTCTTTACCTCACCACTCTATCTGTATGACTCAGCTCTCGCTACCTTTCTCAACTATCTCTCCCTCATTTCTCTCCCTACTTCACATTTCATGCACTACCTCATCTTTCTCCCGTCACATTTCTCCCTCTCTCATACTTCCCAACCTCTCAATTTCTCTTATCATTTGAACACCCCCTCACCTCCCCCATTCCTTCTAGGTCTAATCCCTTTGTGTTGCTTCTCTCACAACCGTACTCTTTTATCACTAATTCTTTCACTATCTCTAGCCATCTTTTTAAACTAGCGTTGCTTTTCTCTCTGCCTTCCATCTCTTTCTCTCTGGTCCACCTTTAAGCACACACCCTGTGCTTCACACCGTCGGCTCATTCTTTTTATATCCATCTACTTCACCTCCCTGGCTCCTCTTCACACTTTCACTCTTCATCTATTTCAGTTCCCACTCTTTTTCTCCACCTCACCTCTGTCTCTACTTCACTTCTTTTTATTACAGATAATCTTTTCTTACATTCACTCTTCTCAACCTTCCTTTCCCTCTACTTAACACCAAACTTTACCTACCCAATCTTTCTGTACCTTAATTATCATTTTGCCCCTCTCTCTACCTCACAGCTGTCTCTATCTTGCATTTCCGCGTATCTCTGCCTCATATTTTTGCCGGGGTACTCCTGCAGCAACATCACCTTTCCCTCTACTTCACCCCTCTGTGTCCTCCACCCTCTTACTTACATTTCATTATTATTAGCTCCCTCTATATGTATCTACCTCTCTGCCTCACTCCAAAATCTTATCCATCACCTTACATCCCTTTTCCTATCTACCTCTTCCTACATCTCCATATCTTTATTCTGCCTACTTATCATCCCCTTCCTACCTGTGTGTCCCCATCTCTCTATATCATCTCAGCTTTACCTCCCTTGGCCCTCTACATCTCACTAGAACATTCTCATCACCTCTCTGTCCTTTCAAATCTGCTTACCCAGCAGAGGAGGAGCTTGCTGTCAAACTAGCGAAAGAAAGGAAGGACAAGCCAGGGGAAGAGAATTCAGCAGAACATTATTTTATTTCATCCAAAATAACAGAAAATCCTCAGAGTAGTACTTTGATTTTCATGACTGCAGCAAGAGGGAAAGTGTTGAAGAGAGATTTATGTAAGATTGTAGATATTCATTAACCAAAGCTGCAATCTGAAGCACTATGTGCATATGTTTTAATGTTATGTCCTGGTCCACCAAGCCGCCCTTACTGTGTCTTTCCTAGAATGGGAGGAACTGGTGGATTAAATAGTGATTTGCACATAAAGAATTGTTTTTGCATGACAAAACTGTTTCTTTTTGCAGTTGAGTTTACATTTTTTATCAATGCTTGTTCAAGCTTTATTTTGCTACTATTTGGCATGCAGATTCAAGGTAGCTCCAGCTTTTGGCTGTTTTTGTGTGCCCACGTTTCTGGAAGGTAAACATATTATATAGTGTTGTTTGACATGAGGAAGGCTTACATTAACTGAAAATTGATTTTAAGAAATCACAGCTCTTCTGAGTAGGTGCTCCAAAATAGGTTTTGCCTGCGCCCCCATTAAGCCTTAAGATGGCACTGAAAATACAAGACCTGTAGGGGGTTCTTGAGTCCAGTCTGGCCCCTCACTCCTTTCTCATCTAGTCAGCAAACTGGGGTTTCTGTAGGGAAGGGAAGGGATAATTAAAGATTTCTTTCCTGCCTCCTAATTTCCATGCCTACTTTTGCCAGTCAAGAGCAATAAAGCCCCTGGATTCTATAATTCCCACTACCAGCAGCATTGTATCAAAATGCTGCAGGAAGAGGACCAAGGAAAGAGCTAATCAGCCATGCAGGTCGACAGGAGAACCTGCTTCAATAGACTGTGTTTGCAACCATTTCTTCAATTCCTTATGTCCAGTCATCTCCTCCCTCTGAAAAAGGAATCCTGGCTTGAACCAAGGCCTTCAGTGGCCCTTTCCAGTTCCTGAGGCCCAGGCATCAGGCAGGCCAAAACTAACACCTCCAAATCTAATCAGGCTTACTTCGCCCTTTGTTTTCTGTAACTATGTCAAGCCAGAAGGACCACAGGTCACCAAACCCAGAGGACAATCACATTCACCTATCACCCCCACTCCCGTACCCAGAGGACTGACCAATGTTAGCCGTCCTAAACCCTTACATCTTGGTTTTGAGCTAGATTTCTATGATTGACACTGCAGGTATGTATTCAGGTTTTAAAGATACAGTATTTCTTGTCTTGACCAATGTTGCTACCCACTATACGCTTCAAATGCTTTATTTACCGAACATATTTGCAAACATAAGCCACCCTGATATTAATCCAGCATTATTTCATGAAACAATGTGATCCGCGAATGTGGGCCACTAGTTTTGGGGTGCCCGGGCCGTTTTCTTACCCCAATCCGTCCCTGCCAGCACACCCAGTGGGCAATTGTCAGATCAGGGTCCTGCTTTCATGCCCCACAGTGCTGCAGGAGGAAGCTGAACATGGACTGAGCTATCAGGAGGCTTTGAAATCTAAATGGGTATAACTGCACCTGGGGTGGAGTCTGCTATTGACTATTTAATATTCACAGTTCTCCCTCCGCCCTTCCTTTTTTTCATTTTCATGGGGACACTGAGGTGGTCATTCTGACCTCGGCGGTAAAAGGCGCTTACCGTCGGTCAGAAGACCGCCATAACACCGCCGCGGTCACGGTAAACCGCCACGATCATTCTGACCCGCAACTGGCAAACCGCCAAAAACCCGACATCAACAAAAGTCCGCCACAGCAACGGCCAGCGAAAAACTGGCGATGACCAAACCTCCACCGCCACGCCAACAGAAATACGCCCATGCCATTCTGACCCACAAATCCCTGCAGCGGTCTTTCAACCGTGGTATTCCATTGGCGGTACACACCCCGCGGTCAAAATACACACACCTTTACAAAACACTACCACATTGGACAATTCAAACTACACACACCTGAGACACATACACACACCACTCCCACACACCCAATTAAATATAATACACACACCCACATCACCCACAAACCCTTACGACCACAATTGCGACTGAAGGACAGAGAGAGACAGCACAGCATAGAGTAGACCATCACACAGAGGCAAATCACAACATCACCCACACAATTTCCACGCACAAAACACCATACACCACCACACTCACCACACTCTACAACACATACACCACCCCTCACCCCATCCACACCACCCCATGGCACCCCAAAGACACCCCAGGTTCTCTGACGCCGAACTCAGGGTCATGGTGGAGGAAATAGTTCGGGTAGTTCCCCAGCTCTTCGGGGCACAGGTGCAGCACACCACCATTGCCAGGAAGATGGAGCTATGGAGCAGAATAGTGGACAGGGTCAACGCTGTGGGACAGCATCCACGAAATCGGGACGACATCGGGAAGCAGTGGAACGACCTACGGGGGAAGGTGCGTTCCATGGTATCAAGGCACAACATCGCGGTACAGCGGACTGGCGGCGGACCCCCACCTACTCCCCCAGAATTCACAGCATGGGAGGAGGAAGTCTTGCACATCCTGCATCCTGAGGGCCTCGCAGGAGTAGGCGGAGGAATGGACTCTGGTAAGTCAAATCTTCACTACTTCATTTCCCCCACCCCACCTGCATGCCAAATCATACCCCCACCCTCACCCCCATCACACCAACTCCTTGCAAATGGCTCACCATCACAACCCACCCATCCCAAAACCTAGCCCTGCATGCCTCCCCAAAGCATGGACACCCGTCACCAAAGCATGCCCACTGCACATACCCATCTCCCCCACAAACCACCGTCACAAAAGCCCCCACAAGGGAATGCCAGCACTGGGGTACACGGCCACCCACCCATTACACAAAATGGCACACACAGAAGCAATAACCATACTCTAATACCCCTGCAGGACCCGAACGCCACCACACCGCCCAGGAGGGTCCAGAGATGTCCATCTCACCCCCAGAAGAGGCCCACAGTGATGACAGCAGCTCTGTCTCCCTGGACCCAGATGACCAGCCTGGCCCATCGGGGACCTCGGACAGTCGGTTCCCCACAGACAGCCACAGGCTACAGCAGACCTAACCCCTTCTGGGAACACCAGCACAGCTCCCAGCTAGCGGGCCCATGCCTCTGTCTCCAGGACACATCAATCAGCGGTGTGTCTACCACTACAGAGCACCCAGGTTGACCCACCACCCCAACAACAACAGGGACCTGGGGGCAGTGGTAGTGGGCACACGGTCCAGGGTACGGAGGCACAGGAACACAGGGGAACTGGGAGGGCTGCCGTGCGACAGGGGGTGGACAGGCCAAGGGAACCCACTCTCCAAGAGGCCCTCTCCTCCATCATGGGAGCATACCACCACTCCCAGGAGACGATGGCTACGGTACTGGCCAGGTTCCAGGAGATCCAGGTACTGCAGGAGGAACAGTACATGGGGTTCAGAGAGGAACTGAGAAACATTAGTTCCGCAATGGGGACCATCGTCGTGGCCCTTAACCAGATAGTCACCACATTGCGGGACCATGTGGCACCACAAAGGGCCCCTGTCACTAGCATGAACCAGGAACAGCCTACCACCTCCGCCGGCACTAGTGGACAGGTGGCCCCCACACAACGACAGGCCACCAGAACCCCACCTCCTGCAGAAGAAGAACCACCCCGCAAGCGGTACCTGAGATCTCACAAGAAGACAGAGTAGGATGCCAAGACCCCGCCAGCAAACGATACCCCCTGATGTCATCCCACTGTCCCACATTGTCACCCTGTCCAAACTTAAACTGCCCCTGCTCCATCCTTCCACAGACATATGGACAATGCACCTGTGAGACTGAAAACTGGACTCTGCCATGGACATTACTCCACCATCACCCATCACCGTTTTACAATCATGTCCCTAAATTTAGCACTTTAATAAAATCACTTATTGCACTTAAAAAATCTGGAGTCTGCTTGTATTTTGAACAAATGTATTAGACATAACGTTGCCAAAATGTTCAGTTACATTGTGATGACAACATACCACTGTCACACAGATGTAGTCCATGGGCAAACAAAGCAGAGGTCACGCAGTGGGGCCCACAGCTCTGAAAACGGAAGGGAAAGTCACAACTCAGTTAACAGGAACTGGGGGGATACACAGACAGTAGAGAGGCAGGAGACTTTAAGTAAATGTAAAATGGCGGGGTTGATTCGTACCTGTGTGCTACTGAAAATACTGTTGTATCACTGTGTCCCTGTTGTCTGTGTCGTCCCCGTCGTCTTCCTCCTCTTCACTCTCCACAGGCTCCACAGCTGCTACAACACCACCATCTGGACCATCCTCCTGCAGGAAAGGCACCTGGCGTTGCAAAGCCAGGTTGTGAAGCATACAGCAGGCCACGATGATCTGGCACACCTTCTTTGGTGAGTACATTAGGGATCCACCTGTCATATGCAGGCACCTAAACCTGGCCTTCAGGAGGCCGAAGGTCCGCTCGATCACCCTCCTAGTACGCCCATGGGCCTCATTGTACCGTTCCTCTGCCCTTGTCCTGGGATTCCTCACTGGGGTCAGTATCCACGACAGGTTGGGGTAACCAGAGTCACCAATTAGCCACACACGGTGTCTCTGTAGCTGTTCCATCACGTAAGGGATGCTGCTATTTCGCATGATGTACGCGTCATGCACTGACCCAGGGAACTTGGCATTTACATGGGAGATGTACTGGTCAGCCAAACAGACCACCTGGACATTCATCGAATGATAATTTTTTCTGTTCCAGTACACCTGCTCACTTTCACTGGGGGGAACCAAAGCCACATGGGTCCCATCAATGGCACCAATGATGTTGGGGATATGGCCAAGGGCATAGAAATCACCCTTCACTGTAGCCAAATCGCCCACCTCAGGGAAAACAATGTAGCTCCGAATGTATTTCATCAGGGCAGACAACACTCTGGACAAAACCTTAGAAAACATAGGCTGAGACATCCCTGATGATATGGCCACTGTTGTTTCGAATGATCCACTTGCCAAAAAATGGAGTACTGACAGAACCTGCACCAGAGGGGGAATCCCTGTGGGTTGGCGAATGGGGGACATCAGGTCTGGCTCCAGCTGGGCACACAGTTCCTGTATAGTGGCTCGGTCAAGTCTGTATGTCAGTATGACATGTCTTTCTTCCATTGTCGACAGGTCCACCAGCGGTCTGTACACTGGAACATTCCTCCATCTCCTCGCAAGTCCCAGCGGACGGTGCCTAGGAAGGACAACATGGAGCACAGAGTGAAGCAACCCACAGGTACGTAACCACAGCTTGCACAGAACACGATTCGCTATGCATTGAATGGCTTGTATGAGTGGCAATGCAAGGCCTAGGCCTGTGTGACGCAGTACAAATTAAGCCATGTGGGCCCTTGAAATGGCGGCTGCCTGACCTGTGAAGTGTGACAATGGGATGTGAGGTCAATGCGCTGGCGTGGCACACCGTGGCGGTAGGCGGTCAAAGACCGCGGCGCAAAGCAGCATTGGTTAACATTGAACCTATGGGTCTCAGGAGCCAATGACGATGTGCACCGGCGGTCGCGGTACGCACCGCCGAGGGCATGACCGCCATCTTCTATCTGCTTAATCACTCGAGACCTGATCATCCACAGGAGAGGACCTATACTGCAAGTGCTGCTGTGACCTCGGTCTGGAAGATACAATGGCTGCTGCGACTGGGGAAAGGGCCCCTGCCTTCACATCTGAGGAATTGGAGAAACTTGTTGATGGGGCCCTCCCCCAGTATGCGCTACTCTACGGTCCTCCAGACCAACAGGTAAGTACACTGGGACCATGCTTTGTGGGCAATGCCTGTGTTGAGTGGGGTGGATGAAAGATGGTGGGGAGGGGAGCGAATGAGGCATGCATCGCACGACAGATGAGAGCATGTGCCATATGGGAAGGTTGGGGAGGGGGGGGCCACTCACATCGACCATGCAGAAAATGATGATATTTATTTTCCCACCCTGTCCATGTCACATAGGTCAGCGCCCATCAGAAGATCGACATTTGGCGTGCCATCGCCAAGGACGTCCGGACCCTGGGGGTCCACAACAGATGGGGCACCCACTGCCGCAAGAGGTGGGAGGACATCTGCCGCGGGAGCAGGAAGACCGCGGAGGCTCTGCTGGGGATGTCCTCCCAACGTAGGAGGGGTGGCTCCCGTCAATTGACCCCCCTGATGTCCTGGATCCTGGCGGTGGCCTACCCCGATTTGGATGGGCGCGTGAGGACATCACAGCAGACACAAGGGGGTGAGTACCAGCACATTCTGCTATGTTAGCGCACAGTGGAGGTGTCTGGGTGGTGGAGGAGGGCTGTGGGTATCTCTAGGCCAGGGCGACTTCTGTAGGCTGGTCCCCTCCGTAAGGCATCGCCCTGTGCCCCGCCCCCCACCTCTGTAGGGTGCTAAGTACAGCTATCCATGGCCCTGGGTCACCTATGTGTGCAGTTGTCGTCCATAGGCTTGTAGGCCAAGTCACAATAATTGAGTAGTGTACACCGAGTGCGCGGCGTAGTGCAGGGGGCTTCTGTGTCTGTCCTCTCTGCCAACGGTGTCGCCAATGCATGCACTCAACATGTCATTTTTCCCCCCCCCCCTTTTTTGTGGTCTTCCTGTTCATGTGTGCATTAGCATCATCAGGCGGAGGAGAAGTGGCATCGGAGCACGAGGGAGCTGCATCTCACATGGCCCCGGAGTGCCATGCAACCGACTCCGAGTTCACCAGTGAGACGGAGGGCGAGGGGAGCTCCACAACGGGGACCCGTGGAGACGTCAGCGACACAGACACGTCCTCGGAAGGGAGCTCCCTTGTGGTGGTGGCAACATCCGTGCCCACCGCTACAACAGGTACAGCCGCCACCCCACGCACCAGCTCCGCCCTCCAAGCAGCCCCTCAGCGTTCGCCCCGTGCCCGCTCGGCCAGGAAGGCGGGCATCTCCTTCGCCCCAGGCACCTCAGGCCCTGCCCCAGTTACCACTGCTGCCCTCAGTGAGGAGATCATTGACCTCCTCCAGACGCTCAGTGTTGGGCAGTCTACCCTTTTGAATACCATCCAGGGTGTAGAAAGGGAGGTGCACCGGAGCAATGCATACCTGGAGGGCATTCATTCGGGTCAGGCTGCCCATCAGCGATCGTTCAACGCTCTGGCCTCAGCACTGACGGCAGCCATTGTCCCTGTCTCCTGCCTCCCCCCTCCAATTTCCTCATCCCAGTCCCACTCCCCTGTTCCTCTGCCTATCCCAGCCACACCGACAGACCAGCCTGCACACACATCAACACCCAAGGGCAGCTCATCCAGACATAAGCACCACCGATCACACAAGCATTCACACATGCAACATCCACATGCAGACATGCCAACAGCCACTGCCTCCTCTGTGTCCCCCTCCTCCTCGTCTCCCTCCTCCCTCCCTGTGACGTCTCCACTCACACCTGCATGCACACCACCATCAGCCAGTACGTCCATCACCAGCACACCCACCAGAACACTCCGCACACTTGCAGTCACCACCCCCACTGCCATTTACACGTCCCCTGTGTCCTCTCCCAGTGTGTCTGTCACCCCCTCTTCCAAACCACACAAAGGCAGGCAGCCACCCACCCAACAGCCATCCACCTCACGACAGCCTCCGTCACAAGCACCTGCACCCAAAGACAGCACACTTGACTCTCCTACAACCACATCCTCTTCCTTCACTCCCATACCCACTGCACCTACCCTTCCCACTGCTCCTTAAAAGTTTTTCCTCTCCAAAATTAACCTCTTTGCATCACCTGACCCACCCCCTCCATCTCGTAAGAGTCCAAACAGCACCTCAGCCACCACAAGCCCTGCACCTACAAGGACCATAGTCCAGGGCTATTGGAGTCCACCAGCTTCTAGGGCAGCAACATCGGCCAGCAGCAAGGGGACAGCCAGCCCACCCCCTGGGAAAAAAACTAAAAAAGGGAAGGGCTGGCGCGAGAGGCCAGAGACGGCAGCCCCCAAAGGCAATACCCTGGCACCATCACCTGGCACATCCACAAAGGGAGGCAAGGGCCCCAGAGAATTGGCGAAGGAGGGCAAGGGCAGCAGGGCGGACATTTCTGGCAGCAGGCGAGCTGCCCAGGAGGGCCCCACCAGCCCCATTTCGGGTGTGAAGGAGGACACCCACGGGCCCAGGACTCCAGCACAGAAGGGCCCCGCAAGCGAAAGGTCGGATGGCGACTGAGCGGAAAATATTGGCCCGATCTGGTTTCCTGGGAACACATGTCAAGCACCGCTGAACAGGGCCCCGCCATGACAAACACCGCTGAACAGGGCCCGCCGTGACAAGCACCGCTGAACAGGGCCCCGCCGTGACAAGCACCGCCGAACTGGGCCCCGCCGTGACAAGCACCGCTCCGCTGGGCCCTTCATCTCAAGCACCGCTCCGCGGGGCCCTTCCTGTCAAGCACCGCTCCGCTGGGCCCTTCCTGTCAAGCACCGCTCCGCTGGGCCCTTCATCTCAAGAACCGCTCCGCTGGGCCCTTCCTGTCAAGCACCGCTGAACTGGGCCCCGCCGTGACAAGCACCGCTCCGCTGTGCCCTTCCTGTCAAGCACCGCTCCGCTGGGCCCTTCCTGTCAAGCACCGCTCCGCTGGGCCCTTCATCTCAAGCACCGCTGGCCCATTGGCAGGGCCGGATCTGTGTCGGCCAGGGCTTCACGAAGCACTCTGGGCACCATGCTTCCTCCAGAACCAGTGGAGTCTGTAATCCACTTGATGGACTGTGGCTTTGCACTCCCCAGGATGGTACAGTGGGCAACCCACCCACTGTAGAGACTTGTGAGACTGTGGCTTTGCACTCCCCAGGATGGTACAGTGGCCATGGAGGCCCCTCGTGGATCTGGCGTCGTGGACTCAACTGGCTGAGGTGCCCCCCTTCCCTTCCCCCTGAGGTGCCTGTAGTTTTACTATCTGATGCCCCTGCAGTGTTCTCTCCAATGAAATCCGGTCTCGTGTGTGGGCTTTGCCCATGTGTTTAGGCCCATTGACCCACCAACAATGGATGATAGCCAATATGGCCCGGACTTTTGACCTATGTATATATTGTTCATGATGTAATATATTTTATTTATATTTTCATATTTCACTTAACTTCAAATATGCTATAATATACTTCATTTTTAATGATCATTTTATTTTGTCTTTGCATTCTTCCGGGGGGGTTGGGGGGTGTCACTCTGACTTGTTGCTCTGCATTGATGTGTGTGTTGTAGTGGGTGAGGGTGGGTGTGTGGCGTATGTGTGTCCCCGTAATTGTTTGCCTCCCCCCTCCCCTGTGTCGTAGGTGCAGTACTCACCGTTGTCTTCTGCGCTGGCGTTCGTGCTCCTGGTAGAGGAGCAGGTAGACAATAGCTGGTAGGATGTGTAGTTCGGGTTCCATGCTGTCCAGATTCCTCGTGGAGTGTGTAGAGGTGAGCGTTTTCCCGTTCGAAGTCTGTTTCCGCCGTGTTTTTATTGGCGGGGCTCCCGCCCCGGAAAAGGTGGCGGATTGGTGAGTTGTGATAGGTTGGGCGGTACATTGTCTGCTGCCTGTCTGTTGGCGGTGACCGCCGCGCTGCTTGTCTGAACCGCCGTGGCGGTCGGAGTGGTAAAGTGGCGGGCTGTGTTGGCGGTTCCCGCCAGGGTCGGAATTCCATTTTTTTGGCCGCCTGCCTGTTTGCGGGTTGGCCGCCGCTTTTACACCGACTGCCTGGGTTGCAATGACCCCCTGAATAATTTGATGAATGATTTACACTAATGAGTATCCGAGCAGTCACTGAGAACTAAAGGTTAATTCTACTGTCTTATACCTGAGCACCTAATCCCTCATTACGAGTCTGGTGGCCCTAGGACTGCCAGACATGTGGCGGTGGTCAGACTGCCACATTATGACAGTGATGGTTCAGCCACGGTCCGACCGCCAGCACCACCAGTTTCTCTCCACTGGAGGGACTAGCTGTGCTGATAATCCTAATCTACGTGTTCAGCGCTGGCTGCCATGTAAAAGCTGGCAGAGACAGGGTGCGGGGGCCCCATGGGGGCCCCTGCACTGCCCATGCACTTGCCATGGACAGTGCAGGGGCCCCCATGGACAGCCTCATCGCGCTTTTCACTGTCTGCTCAGCAGACACTGAAAAGCGCAACATGTGCTGTTGCACCCCACGCACTGCAACATTGCTGACGGCTCAATTACGAGCCGGAATCAATAATGTGGGCTGTTTCCTGCTGGGCTAGCAGGAAACTCGTAATAGGGGCCACGAGAAGGTCACCACACTGGCGGTGACCTGACCGCGGGAGTTTGTCGGGCGGCCTTTTCTGCCCGCCAAACTCGTAACGAGGGCCCTGATGTCAGTTGTCCATGGATCTTAAGTAGCCTTCACATGTCCTAACACTGATCAACAACCCAGGCACCCTAGGCACTGAAATAATCCCTCACCTCACAAGTCAGCAGACACCTGGCACAGTGAGCAGCCCTGGTCTCTTTGAGCCCCAGTGATCAGGCCTCACAGGCTGGAAAATAAAATAGAAGTGATGGATGAAATAGCTGAATTAATATCAGCCACAAGTAATTACTCAGACCACATCTCAGTTCCTAGTTTTTTTAATATTCATGCCACCTCAGATTGTAGACAGCTATATGCAAATCAACCTTAGTCCTACTCTAATAGGAATGGTAACCCCCTAAATGCCAAGTTGGGACCTCTCTGAACTAGAACAAACCAACCTAAGACCAGTTTCAGCCTAACTGGGCCTTTTCAGTCAGGTGCAGCTTGGTTCCAGTGGCACAGTGAGCACTGGACCCACATCTGGGTACACCTTTGACATTTGAGGGCATTACAATGAAAAATACAAAAAAGTTCTGGATGGAATGCTTTAAATAATCTCAGTCACTGATAATTTATAAGGATTCATCCGAGTCTGTCATTTCTTTGCTAACCATGCAACCTCAGATCAGGATCAAGACTGATTTGCATGTGGCAAGGTCTCATCTGAGGTTGCATGGTTGGAAAAAAATGATAGACTGGAATGCAGTTCTGAGTAGTTATCAGTTGCTGAGTTAATTAAAGCAATACAACCAACTTATTTTGTGCTCTTCATTGGACCACAGAGGCTGGCACATTGAACACCCATGCCAGGCAGAAACGTTGATATTTGCAGAACCCTTCAGTTAGGATCACAGACAAAGGCAGTGCTTGGCGGTGGGGTTTGGCTTTGAGTATGGTAATAAACATATTACTTATTGTTAAAAATGCCCCACAAGCTCACTGAAAACTCAAAGGTTAAAGTAATGTTATAGTTAGGTGTGATAAAAAGATATGTTTTTGGTTTTAAAAAGCTTTTGAAATTCACTGAAAAACACTTTATAATTAGGCAGTGAAAACATTAACATTTGAACTAAAAAACTACAGAAATTCACAAGTTATGGTTAGCAGATCTAACTATATCTTGCACCCCCAGGTACTGCTTTTGACCTCACATATTACATCACTCATGACATGAACAATGACATCATTTCTGATCACTGATGTTATGTGGATTTGAAGAGCATGGCTAATGATCCGTGAGAGTGTCCAGGGCAGAATGATATCTCAAATGACACCATTGACGATATCACTCATTACATCACTGATGACATCATCAATGCTTCTTTTGTAAACATTTCTCTATAAAAGGATATGTCATTAGCACTTTTAACGTAAGTGCAAAATAGCTCAGAATAATATAAAGCATCAATGCTATCAGACATGCAATCCTTAGAGGTGAAGCAAGTGCCTGTTATCTGCAACATTCACCCTATACCCTAAACCTCATGGGCAGCTGAGTTCTTGATGACTAACAACCAGAGATAAAAGTGTTACATCTACTGAACATGGTGTTCAATCTTCATACAACTGTTAAAAAAAACAAGTTCCTCCAGATACTCAAGCTTTGTTTCATAACTAATGTCTTACTGTATCAAACCCCTCACAGTCACCAAACCTACAGTGAGAAATTAAGTGGATATGAGTAGAAAAGTGGTCACTGTAACCAGTTTATCCTCTACGGAGAGAGTTTACTTTTTACCACACTATTCCCAGGCAGTGGATTTCTCATGAGCAATACACCACAGGGTACTAAACAGTATCTACTAAAAACAATGTACACTCTATACAAAACGTGTCCAAAGAGAGACTATTCACTTAAAATAACCAAGATATGAAATTGCAAAAGACCGCACTACCTGGAGTCTTCATACTGTGGTGAAAACTTTACAGATCCCCCATCTTCTGAAGCTAAACAGGCACATGCACATAGGTTAGTACCTGATGGCACACAGTCTTCTATGGTATGTAGAAATTGTCATGCAGAGATGATTCTCTGTAATAACTGAAGGCGGCTTAAAATACTTAGGGCCTGATTTGGGCCTTGGCAGACAGGTTACTCTTATTGAACGGTGACAGATATCTCCTCCGCAAAAATCTCAATCCCATTGGATGTAATGGAATTTAGATTTTGGTGGATGGGATATTTGCCACCTTTCTGACAGAGTAACCAGTCCGCTGAGTTGTAAATCAATCTCTCAGTATCTAATAAGTAGAATCATTGCCCTGTTAGAACATTTTTATGCAGTACAACAAAACTTGTATGAAAAACAAGTCGTCAATTGTCACCTGCACACAGAGTTGCTCTTCAATACAAAGGTTCATAACATCTTCAATACCTCTGCCACCTATGATGCATTAGAAGCATACAGCCGGTACAAAATTAGGTGGAGAAGTAATATGTTAGTCACCCACCACTATGCAAATTATAAAACAAATTAACATACTTATTGGATTATGTCATCAATAATGTTATAAATGATGTAATTGAGGGTGTCATTCGTAATGTAATACATTAGGTCATCAATGGTGCATGGCAAGGGCACAAATTATAGTTTCTTGATCTAAAATGGGAAGCTAACTTTGAGCTGTCAGACGTCTGAGACAATTCAATCAATTCATGCTATACCAACATTAGAGAATGAAAATGAAAATCATAACTCCATCTTAGAGACAGAGTTCTCCTGTGAGATGGAAATTGAGAACAGAGTTAAAGAATGCATATCTTTCAATCCCAACTTTCCCCCTCACTGGATATCTCTCCAGTTTATTAGGCAGGTCAGGCATACAGGTCACTGCTCTCCTGTCTGTCTGTGATCCGCACCTTGGGATTTAACCAGATGTCCAGAACATATGATGGCAGCACTAATAATGCAGGGATTTCGAATGTTAATTAACTTGGAGGACACAATGATAGGATCAGGAAACTCTAAGGACTCACATACAAATAGCTATTTGCTTGATCCTAGGCGTTGGGTTTGGTGGTGAATTGGTAGAAGTCTGCACTTGTCCCCTTTTAGAAACTAGAATTTCTAGATTTTTTGGTAAATTCTCAAAAGGAGACACTTCAACTTCCTCTTCACAGATAGACCCAAATCGAAAGTGAGTTAAGTCAGATTCAAAGACTCACTGTTGTTAACTTTTTTGCTATCTCTTTACAACAGCCCGGGCAAACTGCAGTCCTGTCTTGCAAGGACAATCTTACAACAGTCACAACAATAAGATGGAAGCGCTAAATCCAAACCTTTAGCAGAAAGAGCAAAGGCCATGTGGAACTTCTAGCTCCACGTTGTGGCATCCCTTTCAAAGCGGATCATCTTCCAAGAGCAGACAACACGATAGCAGATGGATTTTCCAGGGAATTGGTAAATCAAAGAGATTGACAATTGTATCTTGGGATATTTCAGAGTCTAAACAGACTTAGGCGGTCATTCTGACCGCGGCGGTCAGCAGTCGCCGCCCGCCAAGCGGTTCCCGCCGAAAGACCGCGGAGACCATTCCGGCTTTCCCGCTGGGCCGGCGGGCGACCGCCAGAAGACCGCCGCCCGGCCCAGCGGGACAGCCCCTTCAACAATGAAGCCGGCTCGGAATGGAGCCGGCGGAGTTGAAGGGGTGCGACGGGTGCAGTGGCACCCGTCGCGATTTTCACTGTCTGCTAAGCAGACAGTGAAAATCTTTGTGGGGCCCTGTTAGGGGGCCCCACGGCACCCGTTCCCGCCATCCTGGTTCTGGCGGTGGACACCGCCAGAAACAGGCTGGCGGGAAGGGGGTCAGAATCCCCATGGCGGTGCTGCAAGCAGCGCCGCCATGGCGGGTTCCCTGGGCCAGCGGGAAACCGGCGGGAAACCGCCGGCTCCCCTTTTCCGACCGCGGCTTTACCGCCGCGGTCAGAATTGCCCAGGAAGCACCGCCAGCCTGTTGGCGGTGCTTCCGCCGCACTCCGCCATGGCGGTCATGGACCGCCAAGGTCAGAATGACCCCCTTAGTAATCATTTCTCAATAGACTCATTCGTGCCCCATTTTACCTTCCAAATGGATTGGTTCTTCAGTTGGAGAATGGAGCCTCATCCCCCAGTAGCGGAGGCTTTTTTTGAGGGCTGGCCATCAGGGCATTTTTTACTTTTACTCCTTTTGTTACGTACTCCGGGTACCTAGCACAGATGGCAGCTGGGGGCTCATCACATCATTATGGAGAACTTAACAATGGTTTCACACACTGCTTGATTTATTTGAGGGAATTCCAATTCTTCTTCCACATCATCCACTTCTGGTATTGAGTCCTCGTGATCACTCACAGAAGATGCTCCTATTGGAGGCTCTTCCACTGATGGCCTGGTTGCCTTTAGCTGCTGGCATCAGCTGCTCAGCCTGACCTCAGGAAACTTCCAAGAGCCTATAAATCAGCCTAGAAGAGTTGTTGTGCTGTGTTACTTGAAAGGGAGAGAGCAGAACAGCACCATATTTGGTAAGATGTGGTGATGTTTCCCATGTTGGATATGTGCTGTAGAATGCATTACACATGCAAAGAGATAAAACCAGGAAGAAATGAAAACATTTCTCCTCTGTACGTTTGCATCAGGGAGGTGCAGGATTTTGACACGCATCCATGTCTTGAATGGTTTGTAGATAGGGATTTGCATCAAAAACCCATGGGAGGATGCCTGGGAACTCCCATGCTCTACCCTTGGAAGGCCCGCATGGTACAAAGGGCCAGATGTATCAAGTGTATTTGCATTCGCAAACGGTGCGAATCACAGAATTTGGCCGTTTGCGAATGCAAAAATGCCTTTCATGATGTATGAAAGGCATTCGCAATGCAATTTTAAGGAATCGCTAAAATTGCGATTCCTTAAAATTGCGACCCCGGTTAGAGAATCGCAAAGTGTGATTCTCTAAATAAGAAATCACAAATAAGGAATCCTTATTTGCGAGTTCTTAAGCACATGTATCAAGCTTTTCCTTAATGTAAATTGTGCATTAAGGAATCGCAATTACCACCAAATTCAATTTGGTGGTAACCATGTGCAAATGTTAAAAAAAAAAAAAAATGCATTTTTAAAATTGACATGTAACACACACATGCCCCTTTGGCATGTGTGCGCCTTACATGTCCTAAAATATTTTGGGGGGGTGCAGCAGAGGGGGCCTTAGGCCCCCAGGACCCTGGATTTGCATTTCCTAATTTGCAAATTCCTAACTGGAATTCGCAATTTGGGAAATTACCGAATCGCAAATATGATACATACCATTTTGCATTTCTTAAATAGCAAATTCTTAAAAATCGCTATTTGAGAATTGCAAAACGGATCCTTGATACATCTGGCCCAAAGTAACGCAGGGCAGTGCATTGCTCTGTGTTGCAGTACTTTGGGTTATAAAAAACGTGAATCCTATTTTAGGTATTTTAGGTAAATA
Organism: Pleurodeles waltl; assembly: GCF_031143425.1. Lineage (NCBI taxonomy): Eukaryota > Metazoa > Chordata > Amphibia > Caudata > Salamandridae > Pleurodeles > Pleurodeles waltl. The sequence goes on along the minus strand of NC_090450.1, from coordinate 999,208,507 downwards.
CCAACCCAACACTTTACATCAGGTCTGCCATAAAAAAGTAACACAACCCAAACACAAGTCTTCCTAAATCTGGGCAAAAGTATGAAACCTGTGTTCCATATTCCATGGCTGCACAGTGATTACAGTCTTTAAAAATATTCATCTTCTGTTAGTGTGATTGCTAATTCATTTGAGGATAATGTAGTGTAAACAAAAGCCAAAGTCCCCCTCTGATGCCACACAAGAGAAGCCTGCTGGAGTCTGTAACATGCACTCTGCAGCACTCACATCTCATTGCCGAAGATGGATGGTGCTGAGGGTAGCAAGAGTAACTGGGTGAGCAGGTAATACAATTACTGCACTGAATCATACTGTGCCAGAGAGCAGGACTGCCATCACATTAATAACATGACCAGCCGGATCACTGCACATATGATGGAAGCAGCTGCAGTTGAACATAAAACAGTTCTGAGCACTAAACCTGCTGTCCAGAGCAGAGGTGTTGAGGCCAGACTGAGTGATGGAAGAGTTAAGCTACACTGTGGTTGGAGCAAGCAAGGAGCAGTGAAGTGTGCAGGTGCCAGGGCCACATGGCAGATAAAGGGAGGACCCTCGCAGAGGGCTGCGGCTAGTGACCTGGGCTAGCCAGGACCACATGGCAGATGGTGGGAGAGACCGCCTAATGCAGGTGCAGTAGAGGATGAGAGATCCTTCAGAGAGGGTCAGGGCTGGTGACAGTGACATGAGCTAGCCAGGACCACATGACAGATAGTGGGAGAGCCCACCTCCTGCAGGTACCGTATGGGATGAGAGAGCCCTGAGAGAGGGCTGGGCTAGTGACGATAACCTGGTCTAGCCAATGCCACATGGCAGATGGTGGATGAGCCCTCCTCCTGCAGGTGCAGAAGAGAATGGAACAGCCCTCAGAGAGGGACAGGGCTTTTGACAGTGACTTGGGCTAACCAAGGCCACATGACAGATGGTGGGAGAACTCTCCTCCTGCAGGTGGAGAAGAGCATGAGGGAGCCCTCAGGGAGGTCCTGGGCTCGTGATAGTGACCTTGGCTAGCCAGGGCCTCATTGCAGATGGTGGGAGAGCCCTCCTCCTGAAGATGCAGAAGAGGATGAGAGAGCCCTCAGAGAGGGCTGGGCTAGTGACGATAACCTGGGCTAGCCAAGGCCACATGGCAGATGGTGGATGAGCCCTCCTCCTGCAGGTGCAGAAGAGAATGGAAGAGCCCTCAGAGAGGGACAGGGCTTTTGACAGTGACTTGGGCTAGCCAAGGCCACATGACAGATGGTGGGAGAACTCTCCTCCTGCAGGTGGATAAGAGCATGAGGGAGCCCTCAGGGAGGTCCCGGGCTCGTGATGGTGACCTTGGCTAGCCAGGGCCTCATGGCAGATGGTGGGAGAGCCCTCCTCCTGAAGATGCAGAAGAGGATGAGAGAGCCCTCAGAGAGGGCTGGGCTAGTGACGATAACCTGGGCTAGCCAAGGCCACATGGCAGATGGTGGGAGAGCCCTCTTCCTGAAGATGCAGGAGAGGGTGAGAGAACCCTCAGAGGGGGCTGAGTTAGTGATGGTGACCTTGGCTAGCCAGTGCCTCATGGCAGATGGTGTTAGAGCCCTCCTCCTGAATATGCAGAAGAGGATGAGAGAGCCCTGAGAGAGGCCCGGGCCTAGTGACGTGAAATGGCTAGCAGTGGACCCTGCTGCTCCTCCTACCCAGGCAGTGCCTTTATTTTCAGCATCTCAAAAGTAACAAGCATAGGCCTTGGATGCTAAAGTATTAGTTTTCCAGTCTTTGTTTCCTGTGAATGTGATTTTTGTAAATTATTAAAAAGCACCCAGAAACGGCCTCGTGTGAGTGCGCAGGCGCGTGGATGCCGTATTATAATGTACTTTGGCCATACTTTGTTAAAGACAATTCTCCAATCACTGCCCTCGTGTGCCGCGCGTGCGCACAGTCGGGTGGCCATGCACTGGGTCACGGATGCTTGGGGACATATTCGTCCAAAGTTCACACAACTCAGGGCAGCAAGCAGAGTTGCATTGCGTGAACAGGAGGGAGCTGAAAAGTGCCACAGCCGCTCCACCATCTTTGCATTTATTATGCAGAAAGCATCATGCATACAAAGAGGAATTAACAGGGGGAACAATAAACCTATTTCTCCTGGTTACGCCTCTCTGTGATAGGTGCACCAATTCCAGCGTTACAAATCTGGACCTGTAAGAATGCATGGGTGGGTACACGGAACCCCCACCACTAAGAAATCTGATGCAATCTTGCCCAAGCTGCTGCATTGCGTGACATTTCTTTACAAAGCCATACAAGACAAAGCAAGCTAGGCCTTGTGTTCCTTTGTTAATCCCAAATAAGCCATTTTGTTGCGCTGCGTCGGCGTGTGCAACGCAAGGGTGGTGCAATGGCTTGGTAAATCCGGGTTATATTCTCATGTCTGGGGTTATAAACCCAAACAGTTCATTATTGTCATTTGAGATGGGCATGTCTGGCTATGTGCTGAGGCAATAAACAGGCCATCAAAAACCGAAACTGGTCCTTGTCAAGGCGCTTTACGCGCACTGTCTAGCGCCTGTCTGTCATGGTCCATTACAAATGCAAATAACGAACCGCTTGTTCCTTTGAGGTGGGCGTGAATATCCTCATAGAGAGGGTCTTGAGTGAGTCTGCAGCCACAGTGCCTACAACTGGTGTGTTGAGGCACACGCCAACACACCATACTGTGAAAAGTCGCTTTAACAGTGTGCAGCATGCTTATCAATTGTGGTGCTTCCGTTTTAGGCACCCAGAGTGTGCCATCCTCAAGTCACAGCGGCACTATTGAACTGATCCTCAGGAGGGGTATGTTTTGTGTGTTGCTGTCCATCTCCATCGTCGCAGTATGAAGTACACACGTGCAAAGACGGAATTCCTGTGAAATATCACCCAGGTTTTCGTCAAGGCTGCGTCTGCTTTTAAGTTTACTCAGTGCTAGTCCTGAGAGACGACCCTTGATGGACCAACTCATGCCCGACAGTTTCCTAGTGCTGCGTGCCATTGTGACAGAATGAAAAAGGTATGACACTAAGAAGAGGTTCATTATTTCATCCATCCATCCATTAATTCATTCATTGGTTCATTCATTCAGCCAGCCATCTACCCACCCATCCATCCATCCATTTCTTAATTTACCCACTCATCCAGTAATTTATCCATACATTCATTCATCCAATTGTTTTTCCATCCATCAATTCATTCATTCACCATTCAGTCATTTAGCCACCCATCCTTTCATTCATCCATTTATTTATCCATTTGTTAGTCCACCCATCCATCCATGCATTAATTCACCCACCCACCCACTCATCCATTTATTTATTCATCCATTCATCTATCCATTCTCCCATCCATCCATCTATACATCCATCTATCCATCCACTCATCCATCCATTTATTAATTCATGCACTCATCCATTCATTTAACCATCCCTGAGTCCATCCATGTATCATGCATTCATTCATTCATCCATTCTTCCATTCATGAATCCATCCATCCACCCATCCATCAATACATTTATACATCCCCTAATCCATTCACCCGTATTTGCATCCATCCATTCATTCATTCATTCCTTCGTCAATCCATCCATCCATTTAATCCGTCCATCCATTAATTTGTTCATCCATCCATTCGTTAATTCACCCATTCATTCGTCCATCCATGCACCCATTCGTTCATGTATAGCGCAGTCAAGCCTGAGGTACCATCCCACTGTCCATGGACCCAGAAGGCTCCAGCTTACATCGAGCCGCTATCCACCTCGCACATTGCAGGCGCGGCTCAGAAACCCGTCAGGGGCTCTTCGAGGACGCGGTAGCTCTGATGCTGACCCCCTCATGGTTTTTTGTGCTTTTCCGACTGATCAGCAGAAGTGCGCCCTTGACTCCCCGAATATTGATCCGACGCCAGATTTGCATTTCTGACAGCGCAGTGCTCCAGGCGGAAAGCCCTCAGGCTGAGCCTCAATAAATGTTCTTTATAGGGGAGGTCAGTCCTTAACCACCCTCAAAATCCGCTGCAGGGGTCCTTTTGTGGGCCTAACGCCCCATCAAGGATGAATAAACCCACAGTGTTCATAGAGTATTCACAGGAGGGATGGATGGAAACTTCCCACATTGGTCTCTGTCGCTGAGACTCAGCACCGGTCCTTGCTCGGATGGGACTGGGACCCTCGGGGTCTGTGGGCGCCTGGTTGGGTCTGGCCCCGGCGGCCCTTAGTCAGTAAGACTGGCGGGGGGGTCGTTTAGGGGGGGTGAGCTTCAGATTTTCTGACAAACAGGCTGACATACAATGTTTCAATACATTAGAGGAAAGCAGGGTGCACAAGAGGCAGTGGAAAGGGGGATGAATGCGGATGTGTAGGGTACTAAGAGGAAAAACACAATATTTTGTAAAATATCCAATATTCTGAGGACTTTCAAAGCAGAGAGCCTGTGTGTGTGTAAACATCCCTGGTGAAATCCGACTGAGAGCTCACATTGCCCACTGAAAGCACCTGTGCCCAACAATTTATCAGACAAATACTTTTATTAGGGTGGTGTAGCATCCCAACGCCCCTAAGCCCTTACCCGTACCCCCTCCCCCACGGATGCTATGCCCCTGTATGGCCCTACACTGCCGGGGGACTGACATGTGTTCTTGTTATGGCTTTCCTTTCGCACATCCCATCTGTGCTTGTGAACACACACTCCTGCCCGGTGCTGAGGAGAGCATCTGGAAGACCTGCAGATGAGGAGGTCTGAGACCTGTGGGGGTCTCTAAGGGCACAGATCCCACAGGGGCAAAGGACTGTGGCTGCGGACACGCTAGTGGGTGGACAGGAACATGCCCCTGGCTCCCTGGATGAACTAAAGTATGTGGAAAACAGCACAGAGGCTAACAGCAGCTTGGATAAACCACAGACTAAAGGGGTTGCTCAATCTTCATGTCCAGTGACTTCACACAATAGCTCCTAAGGTCAACTTCAGGGCACATCCTGGAGGGCTGCAGTAGTAAATGACACTTAGCGTTGAGTGAAAGTGAGGCCCGGGAATGAGACCCTGACAGCTGGTGAAGAGTGAAGAACAATGCATAGAGTAGGCCTGGGCGGAACTCACAGGGTTTTACTCCGCAGAATTTCAAGGAGTTATACAAAAACTCTGCGAGCTTCCGCAGAGTTCTGCGAGCGGGTGGAATCAGGCACACCCTGCTGCCCAACTCTGCGAGCGGGTGGAATCAGGCACACCCTGCTGCCCAACTCTGCTAGCGGGTGGAATCAGGCACACCCTGCTGCCCAACTCTGCGAGCGGGTGGATCAGGCACACCCTGCTGCCCAATTCTGCGAGCGGGTGGAATCAGGCACACCCTGCTGCCCAACTCTGCGAGCGGGTGGATCAGGCACACCCTGCTACCCGTACTGATTTTTAGCACTTCTTCCGAGCTGTAAAATCGTTTATTCTCTAGAACCCCAGATTTCCCCAAAGGCTGGGAAATTTTGTTGCTTAAAGACAGACCCAATGGAATACACTCAATTAGTTTTAACTGTGGATGGAACCCAGCGACTCCATATTCTCGCCAGATCCTACTGAATGTAACCACAATCACCCAAGGTGCCCTATCTGGACCTCTTTGGTAGCCAGGGATTTTTTAAAATAGCAAAAAGTTTGATTTCTGCTATGCTGAGCATTCTTTTCAAGTAGAAATTACTACCACTCAACATGTTCTTAGCAGATCTTACCAACCAGTCCATAAAATCTGCTTGGTAATATGATTTCATTCTAAGAAGTGCCAGCCCTCCCTCTTCCAGAGCTAAACGGACAGCTTGAAGCTCAAGGTTGGCACATAAAGGGGGTGATTCTAACCCCGGCGGTCGGCGGAGAGGCGGCGGTCGGACCGCGAACAGACCGGCGGTCCAAAAAATGGCATTCTGACCGCCGCGGTCACCGCCGCGATCGACCGCCACTTTCCCACTCCGACCGCCACGGCGGTCATGACCGACGGGCTGGAGTTTGCGCACTCCGGCCCAGCGGTCGACCCAAGACCGCCAACCGCATCATGACCCTGCTTACCGCCGCGGTTTTTGGCGGTCGGGAACCGCCATGCGAACCATAGCGGTAGGCACTATCGGGGCCAGGGAATTCCATCCCTGGCACTGATAGGGGTCTCCCCCACCCCCCACTACCCCCCACGAGTCCCCCCCCCACCCCCTGCCACCCCCCAGAGATGTTACAAACCCCCTGCCCCCCCCACCCCGACATGCACATACACGCACCCCGACATGCACGCACCCCCAACATGCACATATGCACACCCCCTACACACACACATACACAACGGGGGCACATACCCTCACACATACATGCCAACATGCGCACCCGCCGAACTACACACATTGCCCATAGGCACAGCGGCACCCCCCGCCCGCATGCACGCACTCACACACCCCCTCTACACACCCCCATGCACGCACACATCACACAACACCCCCCCCCCTCCCCTCACGGACGATCAACTTACCTTGCGTTGGTCCTCCGGGAGGCGACGGGAGCCATAGGGACGTGACCGCCAACAGAAGACCGCCAACAGAAGACCGCCACACAGAAATGTGGGTCGTAATTCTGTGGGCGGTGTTCTGCTGGCGTGGCGGTGGAGGTTGACCAGTCTCCACTTTCCCGCCGACCGCCAGTGTGGCTGCTGGCGGTTTTCCGGCGGAACGCTCCCAGCGGTCGGAATACGCTGCGGCATACCGCCGCAGTCGGCGGTCTTTACCGCGGCGGTAACTCGGCGGTCTTGCGAAAAGACCGCCAAGGTCAGAATCACCCCCAAAGTGTCATAGTGCAGAATCTTTTGTGCCAAAAAATGATTGTGGTATTTTAATCATGATATAAATAATGATAATGGAACGACATTCATTTTGATCAAGGAAACCCAATGTACAATTGTCTTTGGGAGACTCTGCCATTGGTTGAGCAGTTGACACACCTCCATTAATGTAGAGCCATAGTTGAGTGGAGGTGACAGATATCCCTACATATCTAATGGGGCTTGTTGGAGTGTAGTGGGCCTGCATTGTTACCAGCAACATTACTGGGGCACAATTATTAAGTAAGGCCTCTGATTTTCAGTTTTCCAGGTGATGGGTGGGATGTGATGACATAACCCCTAGGTGATTGGGGAAACACAATATTTTCTAGTCATGTTTTTTGATGTCTACCATGGCCACTCCCTTCAGCGATATTCTTCAGCCCCTCTGAAGGACTTCCTCAGTCTCCAAGAGCTCTCTTACAGGCAGACTCAGGCACACCCTCTCATCCACCCGACCAATAATAGCCATCCTCCAAGCAATCTGCCAACCAGATCCGCCCACTGCGGTCTCTGTTGCTGTCAGCTTCCCCTACTGCTAGCCGATAACTTCCAGCTATGGCACCCCTCTACTGCCATTCCCTACAACACTGCCTCCTATGGGTCAATTAGGAACACGCACCCCCGCCACTCCTACTCACCTAAGGAACACACTCTGGAGTAATATGTCCTGCCACTAGCTCTCCATTCACCGGGGGTTAAGGGGACTCTCCCTACCCTAAGAACCTGACTTGTGATGAATCAACCCAATGGGAAGTGGAACCAATCCCAAAGATGTGCTGTGTTAAATAAATGCTCCTCGTTGACTGTTTCCAGACCAGACAGCAGCCAGACAGACCTCTCTTGAGGATGCCCGGATATGACCTCTGATAGGTAAAACTAAAACAGATTTATCTAAGAGTGCAGCTCGGGTTATTGGCAGATATAATAGGGTTGCACGGCCCATAAGGTTAATCACTTATGTTACAAATACCTTAATGGTACCAGTGCTTTAAATCAAAATAGAGAAGTGCATGTACTCACTATTTAGAGTACCTGTTTGCCTCTGAGAAGTGCTGGTACTCTCTGATTAAATGTACTGCAGCAGCCCTGAGAAGTGTAGGAACTCTTCCATTAAATGTACTGCGGCAGTGCAGGTACTCTCCTATTTAATGCATTGCAGCATTGCTGAGAAGTGCTGGTACTCTCCCATTAAATGTACTGCAGCAGTGCTGAGAAGTGCAGGTACTCTCCCATTAAATGTGCTGCAGCAGTGCTGAGAAGTGCAGGCACTCTCCCATTAAATGTATTGCAGCAGTGCTGAGTAGTGCCGGTACTCTCCCATTAAATTTACTGCAGCAGTGCTGAGAAGTGCTGGTACATTCCCATTAAATGTGCTGCAGCAGTGCTGAGAAGTGCCGGTACTCTCCCATTAAATGTATTGCAGCAGTGCTGAGAAGTGCCGGTACTCTCCCATTAAATGTGCTGCAGCAGTCCTGAGAAGTGCAGGAACTCTTCCATTAAATGTACTGCGGCAGTGCAGGTACTCTCCCATTTAATGCATTTCAGCATTGCTGAGAAGTGATGGTACTCCTCCATTAAATGTATTGTAGCAGTCCTGAGAAGTGCAGGAACTCTCCCATTAAATGTACTGTAGCAACACTGAGAAGTGCAGGAACTCTCCCATTAAATGTACTGCAGCAACACTGACAAGTGAAGGTATCCTCCCATTAAATGTCTTGCAACAGTGCTGAGAAGTGCAGGTACTTTCCTCCTAAATATATTGCAGCAGTGCTGAGAAGTGTTTATACTCTCCCATTAAATGTACTGCAGCAATGCTGAGAAGTGCAGGTACTCTCCCATTAAATGTACTGCAGCAGTGCTGCGAAGTGAAGAGACTCACCCATTACATGTGTTGCAACAGTGCTGAGAAGTGCAGGTACGGTCTTAAATGTATTGCACCAGTTCTGAGAGGTTCAGGTACTCTCGCTTTCAGATTACAAAAGTGCAGTTACACGGTACCGGACAGCACCAGCCCACTTTAAGCACTTACTTCTACTCAATATGGAGGTCGCGGGGTCACACAACTGTATGTCAGTAAAGGAAGATGGGGGACAACAATGAAATATTTAACTAACAACAGCTATTTTGTGTGTGTGTGTGCAGTGCAGACTAGGGGAGCACATAAGGCCCTTATTACGAGCTGCCCTGTTCATCGAGATATGTTACGAAAATCTTGCTACTGCACATATTGAACCTAAGATTTCTGTGAGCAACAAAATCTGCATGTTATTCCCCAAAAACTCATCATTTGGAGGCATTTATGAGACCTGATAAGTTCTGAGTCAGTGAGTGTGAGTTTATCAGGTGAAATAAGTATCACATCAATAACTGGGCCTCTGATGTAGACTTCCTTATAAATGTTACTCCAACAGCAGAGCCGCTTAAGGCCACTTGTGAAGTTTGCAGTGGATTTCACCTTTGGTGTCATACATTTGACAGTGAAAATTACTTTGAGTAGGAAGGACAGCTGGAATTTCTCCACCATGCTGGCAGTGCTCCAGTATCCATTAGGTTAATTTTGTGCCATAAAAGTAGCAAATTGATGATGTGGCTGTGGACCTGCGTTATGGGCAGAAAAGAAAAATCATAAAACAGTTTCCCTCTGCTTATTAGTGTTGAGGCGTTTTTCCCAATCCATTTGCTAATTGGCTCATTGGTTATGATTCTTAATTAAGCAGGAAGCCTGAGTGCTACGTTGCATGGCTGGTTTTGAAGAGGCGCGACTTTCACTGTGATGAGTGGGAGAGACACAAGATGGCCGCCTGTGGTCCTGCAAGCAGCCGGTGATGTGCAGTTTCAAAGCTGTGAACATCTTTCATCATACTGGCTCAAATTTGATGTCTTGACAAGTCTCCTCATTAGCTGGTGGATACTGAGCAAGCTCTGATCTCTGCAGACAACTGAAGGCCTGGCCAAAAATCAGTTATGATTCCTTAGCCTGGGAATTTCAGCTCTAGTGAATATAGAAATATGTACTAAATGGATAAAGGAGGGCAGAGAGGAGTCTTTGAAATGAAAATTGAAGGCCAGAAACACTGCTGTGGCTAACATAGGTAATCGAGTTGGAGTTAGTTGAATTTGCAGCTCAATAATCCTTCTTAATACACCTCCAAGTATTACTCCAATAACATTAAATGTTGTTCTGCCTGTGCTTTCAGTTTTGGAGGTGTCACATATTTATTGACGCATTTTATGATGGCAATGTTCTTGCTGTATTAGGCACCTCCCTGGCAACTTCTTTCGGGCTAGTTTGATTTGAAGCCAGAACCGGACAGTACCTAACAGAGGGAAGCTTCTGTCTGTTGTAGAGACAGGTCCTAAGAATGGATGCAGGCTCAGAGCTGATGTTTGTCAGAGTTGTTAGAATCCGGAGGTGTTGTTAAGAACCTACCCTTGAGAGGGAAATTGATCATTCATGAGATTGGGAAGGAATTTGGTCAACACAACATAGATGGGAATGATTTCGCTAAACACAACATTTACTATGTGTTAGTAAATTCAAATGTGCTCTCAACAGGTTCTTAATTGGACATAATGAACAGAGGTGGGACATAGCAGTTGCAGAAGGACTTTGGAAGAAGGTACCTGACAGTTCAGGGCTCAAAGATATGACCTTATTCTTGACGCAAAGAGATGTGTTGTTGGACTTTAACCACTGTCACACATTGTACACTTCTCAATCCATCCTCAATTCAGCTTCACCTTATGACTCCTCAACATCAACTTAAATTCACATCATCCTCACGTTCATCCCCATGCCAATGGCATTTCATGCCACCTCAATCATTCCCCCTCCTCTGACCACTCCTCATCTTCTAACCATCTGTCAGCACATCCTATCTGAGAAATCCTCATGTCCTCCTTAGGTCACCTTCAACTGAGATCATTGCAACTTCAACTTGTAAAAACCACATCTAAAGCTGTCACCACCTCACCTCACCTCAACTTTACTTCAAACTCATGTCAGCTCAGTCTTTTATCAACCTCAACTCAACCACAATTTCACACCATCACTTCTTCTCCATACCCTCAACCACACCTTATGGGCATGCGTTCTTTAAGTCACCCTCATCCCATCTTCAACCTTACTCTCTCCTTCAACCTGAATGCCCTTCGACCTCAGCATCACTCAAGTGTCACCTCATCTCACTTCAACTTCAACTTTTTTCCTCCTCAAATTACCCTTACTTCTACCTCACCTCTAGCGTCCCAGTCTCACTTTCCCCTCAGTCTTTCACATCTCACCTTTCCGTCAACCACACTTCAACCTTGCCACTTCCCACTTCAGCCTCACTGCGCCTCAACCCACCTCATCGTCAATGTCATCTCACCTTTACCCAGACCCTTACCCTCCACCACACTGCACTCTCAACATCACTTCAATCCCACCTAATTCTACCTCTCCATCCTCATTTCACTCACACACATTCATGCCTACTAATGTTTAGAGATTCTGGATGCTGTTGAAAGAGTTCCTGTAAGACTTGACTTCAATGTCCCTTTTCCATGTACCTGTTGTCTGAAAGTTCTGTCTGGGATTACTTTTTAGATTCTTTTCTTTTGGACGTCTTACATTTTCTAGACACCCTCAAGAGAATGGCCATACTTTTCAAATTAGCAGACATAAGGATATAGTAATTTAGCAGTCTCTAGATGACAATTTTTAGGATTTATGTCAGAAATAGAGGTCAGAAATAAAGAACCTGATTTAGATTTTGGTGAACAAGTTACTCTGTCACAACGGTGACGGATATTCCACCCTCTAAAATGTAAATCCCATTATATCCTACGGTGTTTATATTATGGCGGACAAGATATCCATCACCGTTGTAATGGAGTAACTCTCCTGCAAAGATCTGAATCAGGCCCATAGTCTGAGATGAATATCTTGTCTTAAATATTGTTTACAACAATACCATTCCACTGAGAGTAGATCTTCTGTTCATTGTCAACATTTTTGTAAATGATATTTAGGACATGATAATCACATCAGACTTTATACTGACAAGGATATTCGCTTACCACAATAAGTAGTATACAGCAACCATAACTGAACAGGGCACCTCAGATAAGACCTCCTGGACTGCACACAGTACCTTGGATGTTGCATCCTGAAATGATCACTACACTCCAGATATGTGCCCTAGAGCTAAATGCAAAACCTGGATATGGCCTCCGCACTGGTACACAGTATGTCACTGGTTCAGCCCACAAAAGGGCACATGGTGTAAGGCCTGGTCTCTGGTGTCTATCAATAGCCACCAGACGTGGCTTCTGAGACTGATAGTAATGCCTTGAGCGATGCCTAGAGAACCACTTACGCCAATAGATCTGGATGAAGTACTCACAAGGTCTTGCCTGTGATGTACACACTGTGCAGGACAGCTGCAGCATCATCTCCCTTTATCTGATGTTATTCCTCTGCACTCAAAATCCCTTTTACTCTCTGCACAGACTTGCTGAGTTGCATAGCCTCTTTGAGGTCATTCAAAGACAGGAGAAGCTTGCTCTATTGCAGCCTGTGCTGTAAATGTTCTTTGTGGGTAATGGAAGCTGAGACCTGTGCTGTACAGTTCTACGTGTACGATGAAGGTCACACCGATGCTACTCACGCTGTAAAGTTCTGTGTCCATGCAGAAGCATGCAAGCTGCTGTAAATAATTTATAAATCTATGCATGTGAGCAAAGCTTTCACTGATGCTGATCGAATAAACCATTGCGTCGGTGAGAAAGCATGCACTGCTATTGCCCAGGATATTATTGTGTTATGTGGGAGAATGAAGCTTGCACTACTGCAGCTAATCCCTGCCCTGTCCATGTTATAATTATGATGTGTGTCGGTGAAGCTTGCACTACTACTGCTAATCCGTGAGATGCACATGTTGGAACTTTAAAGTGTTTAACTGAAGCGAGCACTACTGCCTCTACGCCCTGTACTGTCCATGTTATAACTATGATGTATGTGAGTAAAGCTTGCACTACAGATGCTACACTCTGTACTGCTCATGTTATAATTATGATGTGTGTCAGTGAAGCTTGCACTACCGCTGCTTCTCCTTGCAATGTCAATGTTAAAACTATGATGTGTGTGAGTGAAGCTTGCACTACTGCTTCTATGCCCTGTGCTGCCTATGTTATAACTTAAACCGTGTCAGTGAAGTTTGCACTGAAGCTGCTATGCCTAGAGCTGCTCATGTCTTAACTATGATGTGTGTCAGTGAAGCTTCCACGGATGCTGCTTCACCCTGATCTGTCCATGTTATATCTATGATGTGTGTCAGTGAAGCTTGTACTAATGCTGCTACGCCTTGCACGATCTAAGTTATAACTATGATGTGTGTCAGTGAATCTCGCACTGATACTTCTACACCCTTTGCTGCCTATGTTATAACTATACTGTGTGTCAGTGCAGTTTGCACTGATGCTTCTATGCCCTCTGCTGCCTACGTTATAACTATAATGTAGGTCAGTGAAGCTTGCGCTACTGCTGATACACCCTGCTCTTTCCATGTTATAGATAAGATGTGTGTCAGTGAAGCTTGTACTACTCCTGCTATGCCCTGCGATGTCCTTTGTTATAACTATGATGTATACCAGTGCAGCTTGTATTACTGTTGATATGCCCTGCACTGCCTATATTATGACTATGATGTGTGTCAGAGAAACTTGAACTAATGCTGCTACATGCTGCGCTGCTCATAATATAGCTATAGGGTGTGTCAGTGAAACTTGCATTGATGCTGCTACGCTATCCACTGCCCTGCACATATTATAACTATGGTATGTGCTAGGGAAGCTTGCACTACAACTGCTACACCTTACGCTGCCTATATTATAACTATGATGTGTGTCACTGAAGTTTGCACTGATGCCGCTACGCCAAGCGCTGCCCATTTTTTATCTGTGATGTGTATCAGTGAAGCTTCCACTGATGCTGCGTCACCCACTCTGCCCATGTTATAGCTATGATGTGTGTCAGTGAAGTTTGAACTACTGCTGCTATGCCCTGCATTGCCTATGTTATAATTATGATGTGTGCCAGGGAAGCTTGAACTACTGCTGCTATGCCCTGCGCTATCCATGTTATAACTATACTATGTCTCAGGGAAGCTTGCACTACTGCTGCTACGCACTGCACTGCTGATGTTATAACTGTGATATATGCTATTGAAACTTGCAAACTTGCACTGCTGCCGCAATGCCCTGCTCTGCCCATATTATAACTATGATGTGTCAGTGAAGCTTGCACTACTGCTGCTACGCACTGCCCCAAACATGTTATAACTAAGCTATGTGCTAGGGAAGCTTGCACTACTGCTGTTACACCCTGCACTGACCATGGTATAACAATGCTATGTGTGAGGGAAGCTGGCATTCCTGCTGCCATGCCCTGTGCGGCCAATGTTATAACTATGATGTGTGTTTGTGAAGCTTGCGCACCTGCTGCTATGCCCTGCTCTTCCCGTGTTATAACTATATGTGTCAGTGAAGCTTGCACTACAGCTGCTCTGCACTGCCCTTCATGTTATAACTCTGAAGTGTGTGAGAGACGCTTGCACTACAGCTGCTATGCCCTGCACATTTTATAGCTATGCTATGTGTAAACAAAGCTTATTCTACAGCTGCCATGCCCTGCGCTGCCAATGGTATTTCTATGATGTGTGTCTGGGAAGCTTGCACCTATGCTGCTATGCCATGCACTTTCCATGTTATAACGATGATGTGTGTCAGTAAACTTGTAATACTGCTGCTACACCCTGTGCTGCCCATGTTATAAATATGCTATGTGTGAGTGAAGCTTGTACGGCAGCTCCTACACCCTGCAATGCAAATGTTATGACTATGCTGTGTGTCAGTGAAACTTGCAATGATGGTGCAAGCCCTGTGCGTCCCATGTAATAACTAGAATGTGTGTCAGTGAAGCTTGCGCTGTTGGTTCAAACCCTGCCCTGCCCATGTTGTAACTTTAATGTGGGTCAGTGAAGCTTTCAATACTGCTGCTACGTCCTACCCTGCCCATGTTCTCACTATGATGTATATCAGTGAAGCTTGTACTGATGCTGCTACGTCCTGTGCTGCCCATGTTCTCACTATGATGTGTATCAGTGAAGCCTGTACTGATGCTGCTATGTCCTGCGCTGCCCATGTTATGAATATGATGTGTGTCAGTGAAGCTTGCACTACTTCTGCTATGCACTGCCCTGCACATGTTATAACTCTGCTATGTGCTAGGGAAGCTTGCACTACTGCTGCTCCACCCTGCTCTGCATATGTTATATCTATGATGTGTGTCAGTGAAGTTTGCACTGACACTGCTACGCACTGCGCTGCCCATGTTATATCTATGATGTGTGTCAGTGAAGTTTGCACTGACGCTGCTACGCACTGCGCTGCCCATGTTATAGCTATGCTATGTGCTAGGGAAGCTTGCACTACTGCTGCTACGTCCTGTGCTGCACATGTTATCCCTATGATTGTCGTAGTTTGGACTCTTGCTCTAGGCAAGACTGCTGGTTTATGGATGACAGTACTTATGTTTGTAGGTGACTATGCCTATCCTACAACAAGTTGCAGCTGTCGTCCCAACCCTTCCGGCTCACTAGCAGCACCTCACCAAAAACCCAAATAGTAAAAGGTGATTTGTGGTAGCATTTACACATGTATTAGAGGGTATGAAATCTCAGGGAGCGTCGTGGTTAAACTGAGATTACCCCTTTCTCACAGATACATCAAGTCTCATCCAAACACAGGCAATAACGAAGATGCAGTAAAGATTCAAAGGTTTTTACTTAACACAACTGCAATCTGCGATAAGTTGCATGGGCTGCAATGATTTGGACACTGAACAGTGCAAGGAACAGAATTGTAAAGACAAGAGTCATTATTACAAAGACCCCCACCATCTTGCAATAACATGAAAAGACATGAAGTGTGTAATATGTCCTAATACCCTATCATGATAGGCCTAACCTCCTACCTAAAGGAGAGATGGGTATGTTAAACCTTATCTGCCAATGCCATGTCTGTGAGAGGAGCCCCCAACCCTCGTTACCTTGGAATGAGGTCTCTATCTCAGACTCCGTAGGGACGCGAAGACTGGGTCAGCATCAAGACGACGTGCAGCATCGATATCATCGATGGTGGTGATGCCCTCTGGTCGGAATCCCTCTGATTATCTGTCTAAAGTGTGATGTATTTATACAGATCTACAAGGACCCCTGACGTAGGTGTGTTCCCAAACAATAGATAACGGCATGCTTGGGGCGGCAATTAATATAAACAATTCCCTCGAAAGCATGGAGAGGGAAAGTCCCTAAGTGTGAACACCTACTGTTTGTTTGTCTTTGTCACTTGATCTTGACGCCTTAACGTGGTGGCACTGATAATGCAAATCATAACAAGTGGCCTAACTATAAACAAGGCAGCCATCTTAGAAGAAGTAAATAATGAAATGGGCTAAGACAGAGCAAGCTAAGTAGGTTAAAAGTCACTAGGTGACGGGGGCACGAGTCCGCAAGCCAATGGCTAAGCTAACTCCTGTTATCCCATTAAAACAAACTAAGATTCACTACATGACTTGTGTCAGTGAACTTCCCCTGATGCTGCTTCGCCCTACTCTGCCCATGTTTTAGCTATTATGTGTGTCAGTTAAGCTTGAACTACTGCTGCTATGCCCTGAGCTATGTATAATATAACTATGATGTGTGTCAATGAAGCTTGCACTGCCACTGCTATGCCCTGCTCTACCCATGTTATAGCTATGATGTGTTTCAGTTAAGCTTGAACTGCTGCTATGCCCTGGGCTGCCGAGTTTTATATGTGTTATTGAAGCTTGCACAACCACTCCTATGCCCTAGTCTGCCCATGTTATAACTATAATGTGTGTTAGTGAAGCTTGCACTACTGCTGCTACGCACTGCCTTGCACATGTTATAGCTATGCTATGTGCTAGGGAAGCTTGCACTACTGCTGCTACACCGTGTGCTGCCCATGTTATTACTATGATGTGTGGCAGTGAAGCTTCTACTGATGTTGCTTTGCCCTGCTCTGCCCATGTTCTAACTTTGATAGGTGTAAGTGAAGCTTGCACTACTGCTGCTACCCTCTGTGCTGCCCATGTTCTAACTATGATAGGTGTCAGTGAAGCTTGCACTACTGCTGCTACCCCCTGTGCTGCCCATGTTATAACTATGATGTGTTTGCTTGAAGCCTGCACTTCTGCTGCTATGCCCTGAGATGCCTATGTTGTAACTATGATGTATGTTATTGAAGTTTGCACTACTGCTGCTTTGCCCCGCTCTCTGAAGCTTCCACTCCTACTACCCTGCACTGCCCCGTACATGTT
The DNA here is from genome assembly GCF_031143425.1 of Pleurodeles waltl. NCBI lineage: Eukaryota > Metazoa > Chordata > Amphibia > Caudata > Salamandridae > Pleurodeles > Pleurodeles waltl. The sequence goes on along the minus strand of NC_090450.1, from coordinate 999,191,240 downwards.
ATAACTATGATGTGTGTGGGTGATGCTTGCACTACAGCTGCTATGCCCTGCCCTACTCATGTGATAGCTATGCTACGTGTAAACAAAGCTTACACTACAACTGCTACGCCCTGAGCTACCCTTGTTATTACTTTGATGTATGACAGGGAAGCTCGCACTGATGCTGCTATGCCATGCACTGTCCATGTTATAACTATGATGTGTGTCAGTGTGTAGTGTAACCATTTTTAATGTAGCTTTATGCGCATTAGCTTAACGTATTAGGCCTCTGTGCACTTTGCCCTAGATGCATTTTATTCAATCTCGCACTGTTATTTTACAATAACCAGTTTCACAGTCTTGTTTTATTTCATTCTATCACACTGTTAGCTTACTTCAGCACTGTGTTCTCAAACAATACATTCTTGCTCGCTTTGTGCTTCAGTCTAGGCTACACTCTGGTACATTGCCGGTAAACGTGGTAGACGCTTAGGCCCTCATTCTGACCCTGGCGGTTCTCTACCGCCAGGGCCAACGGGGGCGGGAGCACCGCCGACAGGCCGGCGGTGCTCCCTTGGTCATTCTGACCGCGGCGCTTTGGCCGCGGTCAGAACGGGAAAACCGGCGGTCTCCCGCCGGTTTTCCACTGCCCCTTAGAATCCTCCAAGGCGGCGCAGCTCGCTGCGCCGCCGAGGGGATTCTGACCCCCCCTACCGCCATCCTGTTCATGGCGGGAAAGCCGCCATGAACAGGATGGCGGTAGGGGGGGTCGCGGGGCCCTTGGGGGCCCCTGCCGTGCCCATGCCCATGGCATGGGCACGGCAGGGGCCCCCTAACAGGGCCCAACTAGGCTTTTCAGTGTCTGCGATGCAGACACTGAAAAGCGCGACGGGTGCTGCTGCACCCGTCGCACGCCTTCCACTCCGCCGGCTCGATTCCGAGCCGGCATCCTTGTGGAAGGCGCTTTCCCGCTGGGCCGGCGGGCGATCTGAATCAGATCGCCCGCCGGCCCAGCGGGAAAGTCAGAATACCCCTCGCGGTCTATTGACCGCGGGGCGGTATTCAGGAGGCTTCCGACGGGCGGGCGGAATGACCACCTTAGTCTCTAGTGTTCGTAGAAAGTACACATCCTTACGTAGGGACATTTCTTAGAACATCTGCGTGTTAGTTATAAAAACACTTTCTAGTCCTAGTCCACGGGAGAGGGAGATTCCGACCAGGAACCCACAACTAGATGCTGACTGCCCTGTTGCAGATGCTGATCCAGATCACAGGCCTTTGCTCAGGTATGAGGGTTGATGTCCTCCCGGGGGAACCAGAAAGGCAGGCTTAGAGCTTCACATGCTGTGCTCAAAGTATAACTTAGAGAGAACATAGGGGGTCATTCCTACCCCGGCGGGCGGCGCCCCCAGGCGGTAACCACCAAAAGACCGTACCGCGGTCAAATGACCGCGGCGGTCATTTTGACTTTCCCGCTGGGCTGGCGGGCGACCGCCAAAAGGCCGCCCGCCCGCCCAGCGGGAAAGCCCCAGCAACGATGAAGCCGGCTCCGAATGGAGCCGGCGGAGTTGCTGGTGTGCGACGGGTGCAATTGCACCCGTCGCGATTTTCAGTGTCTGCTTTGCAGACACTGAAAATCTTAAAGGGGCCCTGTTAGGGGGCCCCTGCAGTGCCCATGCCAGTGGCATGGGCACTGCAGGGGCCCCCGGGGGCCCCACGACACCCGTTCCCGCCATCCTGTTTCTGGTGGTGAAAACTGCCAGAAACAGGATGGCAGGAAGGAGGTCGGAATCCCCATGGCGGCGCTGCTTGCAGCGCTGCCGTGGAGGATTCCCTGGGGCAGGGGAAAACTGGCGGGAAACCGCCGGTTTCCCTTTTCTGACCGCGGCTCTACCGCCGCGGTCAGAATTGCCCCTGAAGCACCGCCAGCCTGTTGGCGGTGCTTCCTCCGTCCCCTGCCCTGGCGGTCCATGACCGCCAGAGTAGGAATGACCCCCATAATTTAGTTACAATATGATAGCCTTATTTTTATGTTTCACTCTCCTCGTTACTATTTCAATCCTACTGTGTTGTATGGTTCTAGTTATTGCGGCTCACGCCTTGTTATCTAAATTGCAGTCGTTTTATTAAACCAATCTTTAAAACTCAAACTGCCTTTGTCATTCATATATGAGACCGCACTTTGTACAAGAGAACTGGTTGTGACCTGTGTGACCACGACTTCCCTGGGAAGCACTAAGATGTCATGCGCTCGGCTGCCCAATTGTCTCTTCCCTTTGGGAGGGATGAGGCACTGCTAGTTAGCCGGAGCATAACCCGGATTTGGGGTGACAGGGGTCCTTCACTGTGGGTCAGACTTAGTCCCCCACACTGCGAACGACCCTGCCGCACAAAAATCCAGTAGTCTCATTAGGATAATGAGAGCATACGCGACATGGCGCCGCCAACTTTTGGTCTGGCTCTAATTTTCAGGTCCACCAGTTTGTCTCGGTCTCATATAATATAATGATCCCTCAGTTCCTTTAGCGGAGACGTCCATGGCACTGAGGATTTCCACCACCGCGGTAAAAGTAATCCTATTTACAGCGAATGGTTGTTCAAGCTTGAACCTTAAAAGGAAAAACCCTGCCTTGGTGTGCCTTCTATGAACTCTCGCTGTTTTTCTAATGGCGAATCCCCAGGTAATACAAATAGCTCTTAACATGAGACAACCGCTCACAGCACATTTGCCAGCAAATGGTCTTAGGATCCAGGGTGGTCCAGTCACGTTTGTGGTGGCTGCCCATGCAGCCTATAGAACAGAACTTTTTTACTCTTGGGTCACATTTCCAGCAGTTGATGGAAACACAAATACATTTCACACATATACAGTTGCGAACGCGCCTGGGCAGTACAGGGCGTACTCATACTTAGAGATACCTCTATCTTATCAAGAACATAATAATTGGCTTGATGGCGCCCTACCACATACAATATTACCAGTAAGGTTAGGTCCACTAAATAATGATGGTCCTACCTGGCCTTTATTGGCCACATATACACCACATCCTGCGGTTGAAAATATGGCGGTGGCTGAAGTTCGACGTTTATATACAGACTTAACGGCTACATATAGACGCTTAGTACAATTTGTGATGCAGACACTAAATACAAACCCAGTGCGTGCTGCTCCAGCACAACCACATGCAGTAACACCAGGTATAAACCCAGTGACTGTACACTCTATTATGGGTAAAGTTCCAGCAAAACGGGAGGAGACTCCATTTTGGCTGGCACAGAAAATTAATACGCTGGAGGCGGTATTTCCCCATACGGGACCTCAGGACAAACATAGAATACTAACTATGTGTTTACCCTTTGGGATGGTTCCCACAGTGGAACATTGTAATACATGGGGCACGGTGTTTGCTGCGCTCTATACGACGGCACACGGTACACCGACATTGGCCAACCTACCGGAAGTGCTTAAACAAATTCAGGATGAATACAGGGCAGCCCCGGCCCTAGATTTGGGAATGCAACTGATGGGCAACTTTGTCACGGGTTCTTCAATAATCCTAAGCAATCTTAAAGGGGAAGCAGTTGCACTTGCGGTGCGCATGCGTCTTCGTGACGTCCCGCAACAAGATCAGGAGCGGGAACTGCCTAAAATAATAGCGGAAACATATTCCAGTATTGGTCGAGATAGCCTGGGGGCTAGACCACAAAAACCTCAATTTCAGGGGAAATTAGTAAAGAAAATGCTAAACAGCAACCTGAGGGTAATATGAAGCGCTGGGAGAAAAAAAAAAAAACACCTAAAAAAGAAAGGGGAGAATCTCCACGTACGGAGACCCCGCAGAATAGGTATAATCTCAGAAATAGAGATAATATAAAAACGCTTGATAGATATCAATATACTGATACACGCCAATCTCGTTCCTTTCAGGACTCATCGGAAAAGAGAAATGAGAGAGGTGGGTGGTCAGAGTGGAGAATAGAGTACGTGAAATTGAGACAGGAATCACAACGCTCTTCGGAGGTTTCTGTCAAGAAGGAAGAGAAACCGATACAACAAAAACAACAGTTTAAAAAGAAAAAGGTGGCAGCAGTCTCAGTTAGACATGCCACTCAGGAAGAGAGTTCTCTTGAAGAACAAGACTTGGGCACTAGCACTGCTAGACAGTGCGGCAGAGGTCATAATAGTTCGCCGGAATCTTCTAGAGCATCTGGAGGTGAAAGCAACTGATGACTTCATGCAAGTTGAAACAGCAGATATGCGTGTCTCCGAGCCCGATAGGGTGTATACGGTGACGTTACAATTGGAAGGAAACATTGAGCGCACTATACACGCAATCTTTTGGGCTCGTGTAGTTAAGATATATGACATCTTGCTACCTGAGACAGCTGGCTGGTGTTTTTGGGGTAACGAGGTGCCCCGCTGCCCCGTACGCACCACCGCGGCCGGGACCTTGACGGCGCGGCCTGACACTGCTCTGAGGCGGCGCAAGCGGAGGGGGGAACCTCCCAGAAGGTACACTTTAATGCTCCAGCACCGACCGGGTGGGCGCTGAATATGGCAGCACAGGGGATCCCTTTTGTGATGCCCTGACCGGACCCGACACTACATAAGCGCTCGGCCTTCAACCTGCTGGGGGGCCGCGTACGCTGCACGACTCCCCATCATACCTGCAGGTGTCCGTGCCGTTCCTCCCCCGCCCGGGGGGCCTCCCCCCACTGGTGACGGCGGCCCGCACGATCTGCCCGGCTGGACTCCCTATGGCCTCACATACTTACGCGGTACACCGGAATTATTGCCCGGAGGACCCGGTGATTTTGAGTCGCGTCTCTGGAGGCTCTGAGACATTGGTGACCGCTAGCTGCCCGCAGCGAGCTGCCCCAATACGGCAGCTGATCCTTCCTTTTCCTGGTGTGCCCTACATTGGGTCCCTGCATATAGCGCTTGCAGCGCACGTTCTGCAGACACCAGGAGAGACTTTCATCTATGTGTGCACCCGGCGAGGTGACGGACAACTACACAGAGGTGAGCAGAACTGTTGGAAGCGCCCTGATGCTGGCGATTACTGGACCGTTTTGTGCTGGTGGGGAGTGGTCCACCTCGAGCTGGTCGCATCATAGGTGTGAGAAGGTGCTGTCCTGACTGTTACCCGCCTAGAAACTTTTGCGACTCCTTTGCGCTTTGGGGGTACATGGCGACTTCCCTTCGCTTCGACGCTGCCTGCTCTTGTTGGTGCCCCTCGATTTCACGGAACCCCACACTGCTGCCTCTGCTCCTTGCTTTGCTCCCCCCAGTGTTCCTCTCCATCGCTTCACTGTATTCCTCTTTGGGTGGCAATGATGGGCAAACCTAAGGCACCTGGGGTTCCGGGACCTGAGCTTGCTCTCAACTTAAAGGAAGGGGGAGTCTTGGAAACCCTAGCACAACTAGACACTACACTCAAATCACATTCTGCCCAATTTGCTCAGGTTCTCCAGGCTATCCTCGACACCAAAACGTCCCTGGAAACCAGAATCGCCAGAATCGCCACAGACGTTACTCTACTCCGGGCCGACCATCGTAAATTGGCTGATCGTGTGGAAGAAACGGAATCCTCATTAGCAGCTCTCTGTCCCAAGGTGCAAGACCTGCATTCCCAACTGAAACAAATGCAATTAGATCTGACTACCCTACATAACCGCGCAGAGGACGCCGAGGGCAGGTCTCGTCGAAATAACATCAGACTTGTGGGGTTTCCCGAGCAGGTTGAATCACCCAGTACCAAACTCTTTGTGGAGCAATGGCTGATTGACCACGTGCTAAATGGCAAGCCCCCTAAATTTTTCTCCGTAGAGAGAGCACATAGAGTCCCCGGTAGAACCCCCCGCCCAGGGGCACCGCCAGGACCTATTATCGCCCGGTTATTGAATTTCCGCGACAGATACTTAATCTTACAGCACTCTCGCTCCCACGGCTCATGGCACTATGAAAATAACGCAATATCAGCGTATCCTGACTTTATGGCCGAAGTACAGGCGAAATGTAACTCCTTCATCAAAGTGAAACAACGCCTCCGGGAACTAAATTATAAATATGCACTCTTATTCCCAGCTAAATTGCGGGTGATCGACGGTGAGGTCACTAGACTTTTTCAATCCCCAGAGGAAGCGTGGACCTGGTTGCATGCGAAGGGTTTGGTCCACTCAGCTTCGGATGCTCTGGAAGACGCCACTTGGTTGACCCCACACTCCAAACGACGCAAGCGGAAATCAAGTAAAGCCGGCCCCTCTCGCGCTCAAGCGGCTACTGAGCAAGAGAAAGCGATACAGGAGGTGGCGCATTTCTCTCACAACTCCTTTTTGGCTTTATCCGACAAGTTTAAGTTCCCCTCCGATTTAGATACTGGGGCCACGTCACCTTCCAAGACCTCTGGTGATGAACATGTCCCCCTGATAACTCCAAGACTGGCTGATGATCTTTGACACACCACAATATATGGCTTCTGAATATTGGTGATGTTTTATCCCATGTTTCCATATTAGTGGCACCTCCGGTCTCTCTCGTAGCCCCAGGGCGCATTTGTATGGTGCTATTCCGGGGTCCCCCCCGACCGCAGGGGATACTGCGTGTACACTATCTCTTAGTCAGAGCTGTTTCTCATAAAGTGTTACGTGCTTTTGTTCCTTTTTTATGGGGTTGTGGCATGCTATCTGTTACGATACAGGCCTGGGTTCTGGAAGTTGTTCTAATGTTGGTTGTAGTTAGAGCCTGCTTGGTGTTAGACATGAGGTAGATCGCTTCTTTTCTGGAGTTCGGAGGGTGGGGGGGAGTACTGCTATGCTTCTGTGTTTTTACTGCCTATGGCTACGGAATATAATATATTAACCTGGAATATTTGTGGATTAGGTAATCCCATAAAAAGCTACAGAATCTACACTTACCTCCAAAGGCGCCATATACATATCGCCTCCCTGCAAGAAACACACTTGACCCATGGTGAATTAGTTAAATTGCAGCGACGCTGGAAGGGACAAGTTTTTGGTACCGGCTACTCCGCGTATGCCAGAGGCGCCCTGATATGGCTCGCGCCGGAAGTACCATTCACGAAAACTAGATCTCAGGTTCATCAAGATGGTCGGTATGCCATACTGGACGGCCTTCTAAATGGGCGCCCTATTCTCTTGACTTATGTATATGGCCCTACCACTCTACAAGGCACGTTTTTCGATGATTTGACTCCTACCTTGTTGTTAGATCCCAATACTCCCAATCTGTGGGGGGGTGATTTTAATTGTATTCAACAGACTGCAATGGATTGCTCGACTCCTCCTCTGCCAAACACTCCTGGTCTTCTAGCCACTAAACATTTTCAACGCTGGTCACACACTATGCACCTATCTGACATATGGCGTCTACATCACCCAGACGATAGGGAATATTCGTATTATGCCCCTAATTATCATATACACACTAGGCTAGATTAAATTTTTGCTGTAATTCCCTTCTGTGGCCACACGTTCGTAGCTCTGAACATCTGGGTGAAACTTGGTCAGACCATAATCCCCTTAGAGTATCGTTCCAATGGGGGCCAACCAGACCTCGAATCCCATTATGGAGGCTGCAAGTGGCAGCTCTCCAAGACGCGCCATTTAAAACTCAACTCTGTACAACCGATACGGAATATTTTAAACATAATGAAGGTTCTGTTGGGGACCCTAGAACAGAATGGGATGCTAGGAAGGTTGTGATTCAGGGCCCCATAGTATAGGGAAGCTTAAGCGCGAAATACGGCAATTGGAAGTGGCAGCTGTCACTGATCCTTCCGCCCGCCAATGTCTGTCCGCACAGACTCGGCAAGTTAGATTATAAGACATACTCTCTGCACCAACATAGAGAGGGTGGCAAACCAGGGCGTATATTAACGTGGTTACTGCGTTCTGAGGTTCCACGAACAGTACTAGGTGCAATCCGTAACGAACATGGTACAGTGGTCAACACGCAGGAAGCAATTAATACAGCCTTTGCTCATTATTATAAAAATCTGTATACAGCACGACCGACCCCCTCTACGTTTAAGTTTCATCCACTATTAAGTGATCTTTGGGTACCCTCCCTTACACAACAACAGAGACAGGACCTGGACCACCCACTACAAATTGATGAGGTGAACCTCGTAATACAACAGATGGCCAGAGGGAAGACTCCAGGTCCAGACGGTCTCCCCATAGAGTTTTATGCCTCCTATGGGACCACTCTCGCACCCAAATTATTGACTTTGTACGAGACATCGTACCAACGAGGCGCGCTCCCCTCTACATTGAACGAAGCACTTATTGTGGTCCTTCCCAAGCCTGGTAAGGATCCCCTTGAAGTGAGCTCCTATCGTCCCCTCTCCATGCTCATTGATTATAAGATCCTTAGTAAATTATTGGCCAACAGGTTGCTCCCTCTACTTCCTTCCTTGATTCATCCCGACCAAAGTGGTTTTGTTCCTCATAGAACTACTTAAGGTAACGTTCGACGTCTCTGTCACCTCACTGATACACTGTCCGGGGGGGACGGCTGTCCAGTAGCAGTGTCTTTAGACTTTGAGAAGGCGTTTGAAACTCTGGGATGGCCGTATCTATTGTGGGTATTGGGGCGCTTTGGTGTTGGTCCCCAAATGCTGCGATTTATAAAACTTCTCTACACGGCTCCTCGTGCTAGGGTTCGTACTGGACAGTTTGTATCTGATTCCTTTCCCATTCAAAGGGGGACCCAGCAGGGATGCTCCCTATCACCAATACTCTTCGCCCTAGCGATGGAACCTCTTGCTACATGATTACGGCAGGAGGAAACTTCATGGGGCTTGCGGGCCGGTGGTAACTGGCACATTACCTCCTTATACGCTGATGACGTACTAATTTATCTACGCGATAGGACTACTGCCCTGGCCGATTTATTCCTCCTGTTAGACCAGTTCGGTGAATTGTCCGGCCTCCGAGTGAACTGGGGTAAGTCCTGTATGTTTTCCCTCCGCAGAGATGGCGACGCAGCGCCTTGGACGTCTCCCCAGGACAGACTTCCGTGGGCGGCCGACAGCTTCCGCTATCTCAGTGTAGATGTATATCACACTGTCACAGATTTTGTGGAACGCAACTATAATAGAGTGCTTTCTTCCATTCGTGGGTCAATGACCTTTTGGTTGCGTTTACCTCTTTCCCCGATGGGCCATTGCCAAAATGCTAATACTTCCCCAGTTCTTATATCTCTTCATGGCCCTTCCATTCTTCCTGGGGCGACCTTTCTTCGCAGCCGCACGCAGTTTATTGGCCTCCCTCATTTGGGGCTCGGGCCGCAAACGGGTTTCCCTCGATGTATTACACCACCCAACTCAGGAGGGGGGTATGGCGATTCCGGATTTGTGCCGTTATTATGCTGCGGCTCAACTCCACTGGCTTATGACTTGGCTATCAGAGACCCCTTCCCTGGAGGGGACCATGATCCGCCAGATGACAGGTGGCGCAGGGGTATTGCATTGGCTCTTTGGCCGTCCTCAGCCTGGCACACGCGTGGGCTTGCTCCTCCGCACAGTGAAGGCCACTTGGGTCAAGTTTATCCACAGATGTCGACAGCGATTTCCCTATTCCCCTGAGCTTCCACTCTGGGAGCTGCCCCAGGTTCATGACCTCCAACGGCGATATGATTTCCACATGTGGCGCGAGGGAGGGCTGTCCCACGTCGGTGAGTTGTTTCAAGATGGGAAACTGCATACTTTCCAGGCACTCAGTACCCTCTATCGTTGAGATCCCGGGCAATTCCTAGCCCATGCTGCACTACAGGTTGTAGTTCGACAAATATGGTGCCTTGGCTCCTTGGAACCTCCAGTCCATACCATACTCCACCATTTATTGACCAGGAAAGGGGAAAGGAAAGCAATCACTAATTTTTACGCCCTATTGAGAGACACACCTGAGGTTCCCCACTCCCATAGTAGATCTAAATGGGACCGAGGACTGGGAGTGACCCTCACAGACCCCCAATGGACGAAGTCAAATACGTATCACGGAACGCCAGACTGAAATTTACACATTTCAATTACATCCATCAAACCTATCTGTCTCCTCATAGACTGCATCAAATATTTCCGGGAGCTCTCTTGGTGTGCCCGCGATGCGGCCAAAACAACGCCACCTTCCTACATATGACATGAGAATGCGCTGACATAGCTCTCACCTGGGCACACGTTATACAGCATATTTCTGATATTGTAGACGCTTCCATCCCTTTAGACCCACTTCTATGCCTCTTAGGGATAACTCGCAGATCTAAATTGTCCAAGTATTATTTAAAATTTGTGGATCTTGCCCTTATCCTCTTTAAACGCTTGATTGCTATGAACTGGAAAGCCCAGAAACCTCCTGATATATCGCAATGGCTTCGAGGGGTGCTGCACTGGGCTACAGCTGAGGCACAGGCACTTGTACACGACAGCCACAAACTTAGGGGTGAAGGTGGGATTACACTATGGGACACGTATCTAGTGAAAGTTGAAGATAAATTGTCCGCTCCTGCCCCCACTGCTTCACTCTGTGTGGACACCCCACCCAATCCTAGCTAAATTTATCGCATATGTCAGTTCCATAGTCCAGACACGCTGGCAGTTCTCGTGCTCTGAACTCCCGGCTCCCTCACATCATCTCACCCCTATTTTACAATTCCTGTGTTGCACCACTTATTGTCTTCTTCTCTTCCCCCCCACTCTCTCTGATCGTAGTGGTTTCACATCAAACTATTGCACCTCCCTTGATGATGTGCCTATTCAAATTGTTTGCCAATGCGCCTTCTCCTCACCAAGTAGCTCTTTATTGTTGTTTTCACTGTTTCTTGATCTTATTGGTTCTTGTAGCTCACTATATTTTTCCTATCTTGGATTACATTATGCCCCATAATGTCTCTCTATATAAAATATTATAGACTCAATTATTAGCTCATGTACCTCTGACTTTCCCTATTCTGTATAAACGGGATACAATGTTTCCCAACATTTGATATGCACCACCCCACTTGTGCCTTATTGGTGTTAATAGGTGATGCCCGGATGTACAGATATGTTTTTCTCATCCATAATTCTGGTTTCTGCTGGCTGTGCGTGGTTTTATAACAGCCCGATCACGATATTTAACAGATCATTTATATAGTGATGTTTTATTATGTATGTTGTATCCAAATTAAAATACCAATAAACAGATTTGACAAAAAAAAGAGCCTAGCGCCACAATTCTTAGAAAAGTGTGCACAGTTGCAACCACCAAATACGATTAGGAAACTCCAATCATTGTTGGGCTTTCTAAATTTTGGCAGAACATACATTCCTCATTATGCTACACGCATAAAATCTTTAAATGAATTATTACGTCCTGATTTTTCGAGCAAATTCTGGACAATTGAACATACACATACTCTTCGGGAGTTACAACCAAATATGCTAACAGCGAAACATCTACATACATGGGACAATAAGACGCATTTGGTCATCAGTGTGATAGCTGGGGCCATTGGCTTTACTTATGTCACATTTAATGAAGGTGAGACAGTCCCGACACTTGTATTCCGCTATTGAACAACGATTTGCACCCACGGAGAAAATACTCATTGCTGTACAGATGGCTGTTATTAAAGAATGACCTCTTGCCCAGGGAAAACGCATTATTGTCGTTTCTCCTGTTCCAGCCCTCGAGGCTGTTACAAAAGCTAGCGTTCCGAATGCAAAAGCACTTCACCAGCGATGGATACAATGGGCTACGTCTTTAACAGCCACTGATGTAGATTACATTTTTGACCCAAAGTTACAAACTCAGGAATTTCTGCAATATGAAGTTGAATATCCAGTCCCCGCTGACACATTGCCTATTGATCAATATCAAGTAGTCATGTACACCGATGGCTCTGCGCAACCGGCGATTGGGACAAGACACCAATATTCAGCTGCATGTGCGGTAGTGAGCGGCTACATGGAGGGGGAGAAGTTCTGCCCCCAACATACTTATACACAGACCTTAGGGCAGTGGTTCCCAATCTCTGCGCCGCTGCTCGCTGGTGCGCCATCAAAACTAGCCAGGGGCGCCGCACACAGTTTGGGAACCACTGAGCTATTTATTGCCCTTGGGCCAGTTCGTACAAAATAAAACTACTCAGTTGTAGCAGCTCTTTTTTAATTTTGTCCTTGAGCGCCCTCAGGTGGTTAAACACAACTAAAGTGATTCTACATTTCACACTATTTAAACAGTTACGTTATAACTACATAAAAATGAGACCTGCCCATTTTACTAGGGTTACCGTCAACCAATATTTTCCCCTTACTAAAAAACCCTATGCATGCTGTAATTAAACAACTTTTACATTTTTATTTTTTACAGTTATATATAGAATTACAATACCTTCATTGGCGTCATCCCAATTCTTTTCAGGGAGAAAAATGGATGTACTCCCTAGGCCAGGCTTACATCCCCCACCCGCCAACAAAAAGTAACATAATGGGGAGCCGCAGCCAGTGGCCAATAGATCAAGGGAGCTGTGGGTCGAAAATGTTTGGGAACCACTGCCTTAGGGGATTGTACAGCACAATTAGCTGAGCTAAAAGCTCTACTACTGGCTCTAGAACATACAGATCCGACGCAGTTTACACTGATAGTTTGTGATTCGTATTATTGTATCCAGTCTTTTAATTAATATCTACATTACTGGCGCTTGAATGGGTTCAGAGATTCGAAAGGCAACACCATAAAACACAGACTGCTGTGGGGGAAGGTAGCAGACTTGAAAGAGACGCTACCCAAACTCCATGTCGTACATACACTTGGACACCAGCGCGTTGGAATACACGCTGCTGGAAATACTTTGGCTGATGAAGCCACAAAGTCGGCAGTGGCAGTCGGCAGTGGCAGTTGCCACTGTAGCTGCAGTGACTCGTTCGAGTTCCAAACCAGACACAGAGATTATGGCTGCCATAAAAGCTACGGTTGATGGCACGCCTTATCCTAAAGGATTTCCTAATAAATACCAATACTTCATGGGAAGTATGCTGAATGCTGAAGTTAAAATTCCTGGCATACGCAACATCCCCAATAAAGCTGTAAGACCACAATTGATTAAAGCAGCGCATGAGGGAGTGGCATCTGCACATGCTGGCGTGGCCGCTACAATTTCGCTATTACAGGCCCGTTACTGGTGGCCTGGTCTCTATAAAGAGACTAAGCAGTATGTCCTTTGTTGTGACATCTGTCAACAAATTTAAGTTTCAACAGCTAAGCGCCCGCCGCAGACACCCCTCTTAATATCCAACAGACCATTACAATGTGTGTACTTGGATCATTGAGGTCCACTAACACTAGATAGTGCATAAAAATATATACTAGTCGCTGTTGATTCTTGCTCCATATTTGTGTGGGTGTGGCCACAACACTCAGCTGACGCTCTGACTGTTATTAAAGATTTGCGAGTCTTTGTCGGTACATATGCAGTTGCGGCATTCCAATCGGACCAGGGCCCTGCTTTTTCCTCAAGGGCATTCAGGGACACCATGGCTTTGTTGGGTGTCCAGCTCCAGTACTCGTCTCCATTTCATCCTGAGGGAAATTCTGTCGTGGAGCGATTAAACAGCGATTTAGGGTCTTAGGTACGGGTCGTAGTTGGCTAACCCACCTGTATGGAGTTCAGAGAGCACTCAATAACCTGCCTAGAAGGTCCCTGGGGGGGGTCGTACTTCATATGAGTGCCTATTCAGAACACAAATGTTTGTTCTGGATCTTGATGGCCCTGGTGTGGAGGCGGCGGAAACGCCTTTTGACATAAATGATTGTGTCACTGTTTTGCAGGAATTACAGCAGTTCCGTGAAGATAACTCTTCTAAAAGTGCCACCTCCACAGGAATTAAGGATGTGCCAGTAACACCTACCGGCTGGATTCCCAGAGTTGGGGATCTTGTGCGTGAAAAGGTCGCAGTGAAAAAATAATTTGGCCCTTCTTATCGAGCACCAGTCCCTGTGTTGGGGATACACGGAACGAGAATTGCTATTTTACCACCCTTGCCAGGTGCCAAAGAAAATCGCTTTGTTTCCATTGACAATGTCAAGTTACAACATGTGGCCGATTCTACACAGCAGACCAAGAGGAACGTCCAGTAGTTCCTGAATCCCTCTCACTACTGGGGAAGATGTTCCACTTCAAGTTATCTATACCAACACTGTTGCCTCTCCGAGCTTGGGGAGGGTGGATGATGATCTCGCATTAATTCCAGTGATAACAAATAACTTAGAAACATTTGATCAAGTCACCATGACTACTGATGTGATGGATGGTGCTATCTACAGTGAACCACCGCGAGAAACACCAACTCCTCCTTTGAATACGGCGATGCCTTTTGCACAAACTGCCTCTGGTTACTTTGCCAACAACAACTATGGTCTATCGGACTCGTTTGCCTCTTCATCTACTGACCTGTCAGGTTCACGTAAGCTGATGTGTTGGCTTAAAGATACGTATTTTGTTTTTCCATGGAACTATCTGTGGCTCTTATTGACTATGCTAGCATTTTTTCTCTGGATAGGGTTTGTAATTACCTTTTTTCTGTTAATACATGGTCATTTTCTTCCTGAGAGATCAGCGGTTGAACAGGTGGAGGAGGTGTTGAAACCACATTTTTCATCACATAGGGTCAGAAGAGACTTGTCCTTTGTGAACATTTCTGCAGTTCCGGATGGGATTGTGTGGGATAAAGTAATGTTTGATATATATGATCCCACTGAGATAATTCAAATACTGTATGTCCTAAAGTTATCTATGAATGATATAGTAATACCAGGCATTGTGTCTGATGATTGGGATGTGAAGACAGTGGATTCAACGATGACAGAATTGCAATATTATACTGTCTATGAAAATGAAGATGTTTACCAGTTTAAAGACAATTATGGTGACATGTTTTGCTATAATTATTATGGGCACCACTTCATACACAAAGCAAGTGGTCCAAAAACAATATTTGACTATACGCAATGGGAACATTGCCCAACTCCCCCACAAGGGAGTTCCAAAACTTACTTGAGAAATGTACATATTTTTCTGGGCATCATCAAACGAATGCTAAGTCATATTATTTTAGGTTAACTCCGTCTAAAGTCTAAAATGTTGTTGACTAACACGAAATTCATATATTCAGATTCCTTTGTTTCCCGACTGTCAATTGAAGGTTATGAATATTGGTCAAAAAATATTGATTTGAAAAGTGTTTGGGGAACAAAACATTGGCAAACAATGGGTAGAGAAACATTGTTTAGAGCATGTCTCATTCCCGTGCAAATTATTTTTTTAAATAAACAGTACAACAGACTAGCTGTTTGGGCTTAGCCACAATCAGAGAATTGAACATGCCTAGTATACCTGTCTCTGCTAAATTGCATAACTGGCAGAAATACGTCAATGCCACTTTTAGTGAACTTACAGAATGGGTCCAGAATGGTACATTTAACACTTCATTGACACGTCCAGGCAGGTGGTTATTGTGGCCCATAGACACCAAAGGATGTCATCAACGTTTTGTCACCTCCTCGGGCGCTTTCCGGACAAGTAGGTCAGACCCTCGCTATATATCACCAGAACATGCTGAGATAATTACTACATATAGTGTGGGAAAATTGTGCCAACAATGGTTAAAATCATCCTCGCTAGATGCAGTTAAGACACATCTCACTCTCCTGTCTCATAACACTGACTTACAAGATTTTTTGTCAGGCCCAAAGACACCACGTAGGAAGCGTTTCTTGTAAGAAGTATACAATGAAATATGGAAACTTTCCCAACAAGAGGCTGCAGCCCGGTTACGGCAGATAGATCAGGGAAATCTGAAAAAGGCATTAGCTGTTGTGGATAATGGAATTCACACTTTGTCTGACCGGATATATACAATTAACAACATTGTTTCTTCTGCTATAGACATTATGCGATCTGATATGTCTTCTTTATATCATGGACAGAGTCAGACCAGGTCCATTATGCAGTTGGGTTGGACACTTCAGACATTGAAGGTGGGTCGCGTTCAGTGGCAGCACATAAGTGCCAGGGAAATATTTGTTTCCTTTAATTTAACGCGACAACAACAACTAATGGCTAAGAAGGAGGCGACTTATATCATGCTCAACATTGAAAAGTTAGAAAGATTGCCTTTTACAGTGGCCGAGATCCCCTCTGCAGAGTGGTTGATACATGGGGTTATTAATCTTCCTATTTCTACGTTACAATTCACTTCTTGTTTAAGACATGTTCCGGTAGGCAGATATGAAAAGTTGGGAGATAGTTACTTCCATGAGGTGTGCAAGCTTCCCTTCTTATACAAATGTCTCAATGGTATGAAAGAAGTCTTTCTTAGCGGTAGTGAATGCGAGACTTCGGTCAGCCATTCGATGATTTGTAAGCAGCTGTCCTTGCATGGGGCGTGTAATGCCTCGGTGGCGAACTTGGCTTGCTATCTGAAGGGAGTTCCAGTCCCCTTGAATAAACGCACTTTCCAGGTGCTTTCAAATGGTAGCTACGTCCTCCTCAATAGTGAAGACTGTTGTGGCATGCGGGCCGGAATAGTTTACGTTGTTTCGGTCACTAAGGTCGTTACTTGCTGCGGAAGTGTGTTGTTTCCTCCCACTAAAATTAGGGAGGTAGTGGATATTTGGCCTCACATTGCTACTTCCAAGGTGAATTTCGACAAGTTAAGTAGACTGAAGGATTTGTTGTTTCAGAAGCATGTGGCCCTTACATCTGCATGCGAGACTTACGCACTTCAGGTGGCAAGGTCATCAGTGGAAATACAGTCCCTGTTAAATACCAACCCGCCGCAACAAGGACAAATGAGGGCGCTCCCATCAGCGCAGCTGTGTCATGAACGCATGATACAGCACTTTGGAACAACACTCCTGGAACATTTGGAGTGTGACTGGTCTCTGTCATTCAGACCGGTTTTGGATTGTGTGCAGCCCGTGTTTTGGTGTCGTTGGTGCTCTTTTGAACATGCACTGGACGTCTGTCTCTCGCAGCAACGCCCCCCAGTGGTTGATGCTGATCTGTTGATGTTCCCGATGAGGGCTCATTACCAGGCATGCGCGCTGCGGCTGCGTTTGCTACGAGAGGCTGATTATGAGATACCCTTCCTGGAGGAAGTTGATATGAACTCGTTCACAGGCTCTGCACGGGATGCCGCCTTGGTTGACACTGGGGCTTAGGAACACACCTGCTCCTTGGTAGTCTTTGGCATGGATTTTCCGGTTTTGTCATCTGCCGAAGTGGAGACTCTCTTGCTTTCCATGACCACTTTTTCGAATTGAACTTATTTTAAATTGACATTGTGATTTGAAATTCTGCATTTTGCCGCATGCTCATTTTTTAAATTGAGGATTAATATGCTTTGGTGTCCTCTTAACTTTTTAAAATTTGATAGGGTTTTAATTATATTTTGGCTTTAGGGCATTTTTAGCTTCGGCTTAAACCACTTTCTACCGACAAGGGGAGGGTGTAGTGTAGCCATTTTTAATGTAGCTTTATGCACATTAGCTTAACGTATTAGGCCTTTGTGCACTTTGCCCTAGATACATTTTATTCAATCTTGCACTGTTATTTTACAATAACCTTTTTCACGGTCTTGTTTTATTTCATTCTATCACACTGTTTAGCTTACTTCAGCACTGTGTTCTCAAACAATAAATTCTTGCTCGCTCTGTGCTTCAGTCAAGGCTACAATCTGGTACATTGCAGGTAAACGTGGTAGAAGTTTAGTCTCTAGTGTTCGTAGAAAGTACACATCCTTACGTAGGGACATTTCTTAGAACATCTGCGTGTTAGTTATAAAAACACTTTCTAGTCCCAGTACACGTAAGAGGAAAATTCCAACTAGGAACCCACAACTAGATGCTGAATTACCTGTTGCAGATACTGATGCAGATCACAGGCCTTTGCTCAGGTATGAGGGTTGATGTCCTCCCGGGGGAACCTGAAAGGCAGGCTTAGAGGTTCACATGCTGTGCTCAAAATATAACTTAGAGAGAATATAATTTAGTTACAATATGATAGCCTTATTTTTATGTTTCACTCTCCTCGTTACTATTTCAATCCTACTGTGTTGTATGGTTCTGGTTATTGCGGCTCACGCCTTGTTATCTAAAATACAGTTGTTTTATTAAACCAATCTTTAAAACTCAAACTGCCTTTGTTATTTATATATGAGACCTCACTTTGTACGAGAGAACTGGTTGTGACATGAGTGACCACGACTTCCCTGGGAAGCACTAAGATGTCATGAGCTCGGCTGCCCAATTGTCTCTTCCCTTTGGGAGAGATGAGGCACTGCTAGTTAGCCGGAGCATAACCCGGATTTGGGGTGACAAGGGTCCTTCACTGTGGGTCAGACATAGTCCCCCACACTGCGAACGATCCTGTCGCCCAAAAATGTAGTAGTCTCATTAGGATAATGAGAGCCTATGCAACAAGTGAAGCGTGCACTATTGCAGCTACACCCTCTGCTGCCCATGTTATAAATATGCTATGTGTGAGTGAAGTTTGTACTGCAATTGTTACACCCTGTGCTGTCACTGTTATCACTATGATGAGTATCAGTGAAGCTTGCACTTATGGTGCAAGCCCTGTGCATCCCACGTTATAACTATACTGTGTGTGAGTGAAGCTTGTGCTAATGCTGCAAGCCCTGCCCTGCCCTGCCCATATTCTAACTTTAATGTGGGTCAGTGAAGCTTGCAATACTGCTGCTACGTCCTACCCTGCCCATGTTATAACTAAAATGTGTGTTAGTGAAGCTTGCACTTCTGCTGCAACGACCTGTACTGTCCATGTTATAAATATAATGTGTAAAGGAAGCTTGCACTACTGCTGCTACACCCTACCTTGCCTATGTTATAGAGATGATGTGTGCCAGTGAAGCGTGTACTGATGATGCTACGCCCTGCGCTGCCCATGTTATAACCATGCTATGTATCAGTGAGGCTTGTGCTGATGGTGCAGTGTCAGTGTAGTTTGCACTGACACTGCTACGCACTGCGCTGCCCATGTTATATCTATGATGTGTGTCAGTAAAGTTTGCACTGATGCTGCTACACACTGCGTTGCCCATGTTATAGCTATGCTATGTGCTAGGGAAGCTTGCACTACTGCTGCTACGTCCTGCGCTGCCTATGTTATATCTATGATGTGTGTCAGTGAAGTTTGCACTGATGCTGCTACGCACTGCGCTGCCCATGTTATAGCTATGTTATGTGCTAGGGAAGCTTGCACCACTGCTACTACATCCTGTGCTGCCCATGATATCACTATTATGTGTGTCAGTGAAGCATCCCCTGATGCTGCTTCGCCCTGCTCTGTCCATGTTTTAGGTATGATGTGTGTCAGTTAAGCTTGTACTGATGCTGCTACGTCCTGTGCTGCCCATGTTATAACTATGATGTGTGTCAGTGAAGCTTATACTGATGCTGCTACGTCCTGTGCTGCCCATGTCATAACTATGATGTGTGTCAGTGAAGCTTATACTGATACTGCTACGTCCTGTGCGGCCCATGTTATAACTATGATGTGTGTCAGTGAAGCTTGTACTGATGCTGCTACGTCCTGTGCTGCCCATGTTATAACGATGATGTGTGTCAGTGAAGCTTGTACTGATGCTGCTACGTCCTGTGCTGTCCATGTTATAACTATGATGTGTGTCAGTGAAGCTTGCACTACTTCTGCTATGCAGTGCCCTGCACATGTTATAACTCTGCTAGGTGCTAGGGAAGCTTGCACTACTGCTGCTCCACCCTGCGCTGCGTATGTTGATGTGTGTCAGTGAAGTTTGCACTGACACTGCTACGCTGCCCAAGTTATAGCTATGCTTTGTGCCAGGGAAGCTTGCACCACTGCTGCTACGTCCTGCGCTGCCTATGTTATAGCTATGCTATGTGCTTGGGAAGCTTGCACCACTGATGCTATGTCCTGTGCTGCCCATGTTATCACTATTATGTGTGTCAGTGAAGCTTCCACTGATGCTGCTTCGCCCTGCTCTGTCCATGTTTTAGGTATGATGTGTGTCAGTTAAGCTTGTACTGATGCTGCTACATCCTGTGCTGCCCATGTTATAACTATGATGTGTGTCAGTGAATCTTGTACTGAAGCTGCTACGTCCTGTGCTGCCCATGTTATAACTATGATGTGTGTCAGTTAAGCTTGTACTGATGCTGCTACGTCCTGTGCTGCCCATGTTATAACTATGATGTGTGTCAGTGAAGTTTGTTCTGATGCTGCTACGTCCTGTGCTGCCCATGTTATAACTATGATGTGTGTCAGTGAAGCTTGCACTACTTCTGCTATGCACTGCCCTGCACATGTTATAACTCTGCTATGTGCTAGGGAAGCTTGCACTACTGCTGCTCCACTCTGCGCTGCGTATGTTATATCTATGATGTGTGTCAGTGAAGTTTGCACTGACACTGCTACGCTGCCCAGGTTATAGCTATGCTATGTGCCAGGAAAGCTTGCACCACTGCTGCTACCTCCTGTGCTGCCCATGTTATAGCTATGCTATGTGCTAGGGAAGCTTGCACCACTGCTGCTACACCCTGCGCTGCCTATGTTATATCTATGATGTGTGTCAGTGAAGCTTCCCCTGATGCTGCTTCGCTCTGCTCTGTCCATGTTTTAGGTATGATGTGTGTCAGTTAAGCTTGTACTGATGCTGCTACGTCCTGTGCTGCTCATGTTATAACTATGATGTGTTTCAGTGAAGCTTGTACTGATGCTGCTACGTCCTGTGCTGCCCATGTTATAACTATGATGTGTGTCAGTGAAGCTTCCCCTGATGCTGCTACGTCCTGTGCTGCCCATGTTATAACTATGATGTGTGTCAGTTAAGCTTGTACTGATGCTGCTGCGTCCTGTGCTGCCCATGTTATAACTATGATGTGTGTCAGTGAGGCTTGTACTGATGCTGCTACGTCCTGTGCTGCCCATGGTATAACTCTGATGTGTGTCAGTGAAGCTTGCACTACTTCTGCTATGCAATGCCCTGCACATGTTATAACTCTGCTATGTGCCAGGGAAGCTTGCACCACCGCTGCTACGCCCTGCGCTACCCATGTTATTACTTTGATGTATGTCAGGGAAGCTTGCACTGATGCTGCTATGCCATGCACTGTCCATGTTATAACTATGATGTGTGTCAGTGAAGCGTGCACTATTGCTGCTACACCCTCTGCTGCCCATGTTATAAATATGTTATGTGTAAGTGAAGTTTGTACTGCAATTGTTACACCCTGTGCTGTCACTGTTATCACTATGATGAGTATCAGTGAAGCTTGCACTTATGGTGCAAGCCCTATGCATCCCACGTTATAACTATAATGTGTGTGAGTGAAGCTTGCGCCAATGCTTCAAGCCCTGCCCTGCCCATATTGTAACTTTAATGTGGGTCAGTGAAGCTTGCAATACTGCTGCTACATCCTACCATGCCCATGTTATAACTAAAATGTGTTTCAGAGAAGCTTGCACTTCTGCTGCAACGACCTGTACTGTCCATGTTATAAATATAATGTGTAAAGGAAGCTTGCACTACTGCTGCTACACCCTACCTTGCCTATGTTGTAGAGATGATGTGTGCCAGTGAAGCGTGTACTGATGCTGCTACGCCCTGCTCTGCCCATGTTATAACCATGCTATGTTTCAGTGAGGCTTGTGCTGATGGTGCAATTCCTGTACGTCCAATTGTATAACTATGATGTGTGTTATTGAAACTTGAACTATTGCATCTATGCTCTTAACTCCCCATGTTACAACTATAATGTGTAAAGGAAGCTTGCACTACAGCTGCTACACCTTACCTTGCCCATGCTATAACTATGACGTGTGTCAGCAAAGCTTGTACTGATGCTGCTGCGTCCTGCGCTGCCCATGTTATAACTATGATGTGTGTCAGTGAAGTTTGCACTGACACTGCTACGCTCTGCGCTGCCCATGTTATAGCTATGTTATGTGCTAGGGAAGCTTGCACCACTCTACAACGTCCTGTGCTGCCCATGTTATCACTATGATGTGTGTCAGTGAAGCTTGTACTGATGCTGCTACGTCCTGTGCTCCCATGTTATAACTATGATGTGTGTCAGTGAAGCTTCCCCTGATGCTGCTTCTCCCTGCTCTGTCCATGTTTTAGATATGATGTGTGTCAGTGAAGCTTGCACTACTGCTGCTATGCCCTGCTCTGCCCATGTTATAGCTATGATGTGTGTCAGTTATTTACATACATTCATGTATGAGGTTGTATTGGGAGAGATGAATTAACTGGTTAAAAGAGACTGAGGTGATGTGGATACAAGAAATGCCAAAGGGTACTGACCCAGAAAACATGAAGGCTTGTATTGCTTCTGACTGGCCAAGAGAAAAGAAGGTGAAAGGTGGTTGCACTGTGTTTTGGGAGGTAAGACATGGGTTGATGTGTTTTGAGATTGTTTTAAAGGGTCATTAGATTGTACATCCATTAGGGTTTATATACAGAGATTGTAAAAATGTGTCATGATGGTCAGGAGGGCAGTTCTAGTACTAAGTGGAAGGCAAAAGAAAACCTTCGGTGTCCTTGCATTGATTGCATGATTGCTGGGTGGATGAGGGTGTGAAGTGTGGGTTGTTGTGGTGATAAGGCAGCTGAAGCCTGCAACGTACGGTTGGAGACAGTGGGGTTACCAGAGAGGCTGTGGTATAAAGTGGGCATTGAGTTTATGGCCCTTTTTTCTAGGTTGTCTTCTAGAGATACGTATGTTGCTGTTCTTGTGGACTTCTATTCAAAATGGAGAGAACTGTCTATGGTTAGTAATATCAGAGAGGAGGTGTCATGTGAGGGGAGGGGATTCCTGACGTATTAGTGTCTGATAATGAGGTGCAGTTAACTCTGAGAAAATGTAGCATTTTTAAAGAGTTGTGGCATGACAAAGATAGAGTTGGTGCTGTATCATCTAGAAGCTAATAGCCAGGTGGGGCCTTTTAATAGGGCTGCAAAGGAAGTTATACAATTCGATCTTAAGTAGTATTTCTTGGAAAAAGTTCCCCCCTGGCGTGTTTTATTGTAAAGTGTGGGAGATTCGCGTGGTTGAGAGTGTTGTCAACAATGATGTGGGGGTATGCGTGCGTGTGAGGTGAATGTTTTTTAGTAATTTTGTCTGTGGCCCAATCATTATCTATTCCATATCTGTATCTCTTGGATGGTTTATTAGTACTTGTGGATTATAATTGTATGTATATAGGAGAAAAAAATGTAATTTTGTACTAAGTGTATCATTTTATGATTTTCATTAAAAAAAGATATATTTGTGTTTATTTTTGCCTTTTTGCATGCTTGTGGCTCCAATAAGTGTATATTTTTTATTGTGATTTTCTTTTCCTATTGAATTCATAGGCAGATTGTTATAATTTACAGTTTGTTGGAACAATTCCATGCAAGCCATGTTGCTACCGTTCAGGATTGCCTCAAATTCTGCAAGAGGAAGAACACGGAAGCCTGTTATGAAATGAGTATCTTGGTGGTTGGCTGGAAGACACGGAGAGGTGTTTGTAGCTCCCGATGGTGTAGAAATAGGGAAGAAGGTCGTGGGCTGCCACGATGAGGAGGATAGGGGGCGGTCAAGGTTCCTCACGAGCTCCTGTTCTTCAAATGGGGCAGGGTGTCAGGGAGAGGAGCTCTGCTGTGGTGGATGAGTGAATTCTTGTTGGACTGACTCACAAAAGTCAAGGAGGTATTATGAGATGCTGTTAGACTAGAGGGTGGAAAGGTGTGGAGTGTACATAGTGTATTGGTTCGCCAACAGGTGAGAGAGGATGTTGATGAGGAGTAGTGGTTATTCCTTCTTCAATGTGTAGCCTAGTAATAGCATGGCAAGTGGTCGACGTGGTTTGGAGAATGTGGTTGTGCCAAGTGCTGTGGGTGAGAATGAGTTGAGAGGGTGTGTGCAACATAGCTTGTGTGAGAGGACATTTCCCAAGTGGTTCAATGGGTTTCAGGTAAGTTAGCATATATGTATGTTCCCAGAGGCAGATGTTGCAATGTCGTCTTCAGTTTGTCTTTTGTTTATTTTAAATTAATGGAAAGTTGTGTGATGGTCTTATTGTTTGTGTTGTGGGTCCTATGATATTGCTGGTTATGGTGTAACTCAGGGTGTAGTGTGGGGGTACAAAATCTGAAGTGTAGAAAGGTAGAGGGGTAGGGGAAGGAGGAGGGGGGGTGACTGATCGTTGATGGTGATAAGTACAGAAGTCTCCCCATTACTCTTGTTGTTGTACATTTCTTAACACAAACACACAAGAGTAAAACTACCTTGTGTTTGACATACACGTAACTCTCTTCTCTACAAAGCAACAATTTTCACGACATAACGAGATACTTTCCCCTCTAACATTAGCTTACCAGCCTGCATAATATATGCATATTTTTTCTCTGCAAGTTAAACTTATGTGGAGCTTCTTAGGTACAATGGTAATTGCAAGCAGAATTTTTCTAGGCCAATTTTTCTTTTGCTGAACATTTGTTTGCACAGTGCCCTTGGCAGCAGAAGAACCCATCTGAATTACCCATGCAGAGTTGCCACATACCTTGAAATAAAGGCTTTTGTGCGCAGACTAATTACAGTACAAAGCCACCATTCCAATACTGCCCAATCCCACACCTGCTGTTTCTGGGAAATATCATCGAGAAAGCTGTTGCTTGCCAGGTTCATAATAAAAAAAAACTCAACACTCACCTACAGATCTACCAATGTCGTTTCATGCCCTTCAGCAGCCCAGAAGCGACAACTATATGTTAATACTTTGCTTAAGATGCCTTTTAGTAGTCCCCTGTGTCCTGCATTTGTTCATTTGTTTATAGAAGCTCAGGTCATATAAGTCAATACTTGTCTGCAATACTTGATGCATTTAAGTTTATTGTTGTGTAGCATGATGTGTTGCATTTATTGTACATTCTGATTGTATGCTTCTAGGCATTTGTTCATCCATTCATGTAAGAGCTTAAAGGGATGTAAGTTGAGTGCCACATTATTTCTCCTAAGTGACATCACAAGGTTTAGGTTTCTCAGAATAAGTGATTTGGTTGCTGTGCATTAGCTGCTCACAGCCTGCTCAGGCTCTTGGGGTTCACTGCCCTCTGGACTTTGATTCCAGGGTAAGAGGAGAGTAGAGCAGTTCCTTGTGTAACTTCACCAGGCCACTGTCACATAACATTCCTCCCACAGAGACATCATTTGTACTCATCCAATGCATGAGAAGTAGCCTGTTTGGTCCTCCCGATTGAGATGTTAAGCTGATACCTACCTGTGCTTGCCTAAGGGCCATGGGTCCAGGTCATGACTAGGAGGAGTCCCTGATAAGGAGTCCCTAATAGTGAAGCACATCACATTGAGTGACCATGTTTGAGGTCACCTGCCTGCTTGTGTCGAAGTCCCACTGCATCTGTTAACTCCATCAGGTATCCATCCCAGTGCAAGATAAACACCATCCGGCAATAGTTCAAGTCATACTGGAGAAGCAGAGCCCAGATGGTCCAGATGGGCACTCCAGACCTGAACCTTTCTCTGTTAGATACATCATAGGCCAGGGATCCATCCTGTCGCTGACTATTTTCAAACTGTTCATGGCGCCCCTTGGAAATCTACTGGCAGATGTGAAGAGGAACATCCTCTAGTGTGCATGTGACATCCAGCATTACCTGGTGGACAATTCTGACCACTGCCTTGGTCTGCTGGAGAAATACACAAACCCGGATGTCCCGATTGTACTGAAACCTGAACCCTACCCAGATTTTATGGTCATCACCAAAGACGGTATGCAAATCTTGGTGCAGATATGTAAGTTTCATATGTAGGTTTTCACACAATGATGCACTAACAGCACCAAATCACTTGAGGTCACATAAATATCAACCTCGACCTTCAAAATACAAATTATTCGCAAAACCAAGCCTGCCTCTTCTGTACTGTACAACATGTGTTGCTTCTTCCGAGGTTCATGATTTGAATCACCAGTTACATGCATCGAAAACCAATCTGTGCCCTGAAATGGTTTGACCACGCCAGTCCTGCAATGGCTACCAATAAATGAGTTCAATAGGAAAACCTCTGGAACAATGCCATCATTCCTGAATTTCTTCCTTAACTCTAACCAGATGCCTCACAAAAGCATCCCTGTATACTCGCTGGAAGTAGGCGCACGGGCCTTGCTGCAGCACCCCAAAATAACCATGCCCGAGCTCAGAAGGTTGATGAGAAACATCCGTGCATTTAAATTTTCGTTTTATCTTGTCACATTTTCTCTCCGTTTAAACACAGAGGTCAAATGTCAAGCTGTGTCCTCTGGCAAACTGCTGCTTATTCTTTTAACTGGGAGGTTGGTTTTCACTTTTCTTTCCCTGACTGCAAAGTCAGAGGATTATTTTAACTATTTGAGAATTGCTGGGGAACAGGGAGTGTGAAAGAAAAGGCTGCAGGATGTCACTTTTTTCCTAACACACAAAACCATATACATATTTGTAAAATAACTCAAAAAGTATTCAAAATATATCACTAATTAGGAATACACAAATGAAGAACGTTTCTTGAAGTTCTGAATTCATTATGATGGAAACAAATTGCTTAATAGGATCAAAATAAGTCAAGGCACTTTACTTGTTGATGAGTAAATGATAATTATTTGCGAAACCCGATTTTCTCACATTACTGTTTGTGCACTGTAAGGGTCAGACTGGGACAAAACAATAATTCTGGGCACCAAAAGAAAAGTGGCCCTATTTGGGAAGTAGCTAAAAAAAAGTGGTGAAATCAGTTAAAAACTGGCCTTCCAGGCCTAAAACTGACCCACAATTGCTAAATGTGGCCCAGCCACTGATCTCTCAGACCAGCCCATCAAGCAGTGCCTGATTGCCCTATAGGCCAGTCTGACCCAGGTGTTGTATAGTTTAATGAGTAAAACTGCATGTTTGTTCTAATTTAGACCCTCATTCATCAAGAGGTTACATAGCCCTTCCGTCACACACGGTGTCACAAAGACAACACAACCTCTAAGTCAGATTTATCAAAGAAAGGCAAGGCCGCCTTGCCTGGCCCCGCGCTGCTTGGTTAATCTGGAGTAACACAAGGAAGCACAAGTTACTGGTAATTTCGAGGCAGCATTTGAATTGATAATCTGCACTCTCTCCTGGGCAATATGCAAGGGTTGTGAGATTCCTTGCAGTTGAATATCAGCAATTCAATGACTACCTACTAAGAACTGGGTGTAAGTGGAGTTGGTCTAAGAAATTCTAGAACCTCAGAGCTGTTTCTCTCGCCACAATGTATTTAATGTGTTTATTGCGCGTCTACTCCATTCACACAGCAGGCTATTTCATATTCCCAATGTCTGGGAGTCATAATGTTGACAATGTACTGTTTGCTAATGATTTAGTTCAGCTCGATCTAAAGGTGATTGAGTTGCAGAGAAAATGTGATTTCCTGCAAATGTGTTCATATTTAATAATTTGGTGACTGATATTGAAAAACCCACAGTGATGGTGTGTGAAAGAAGGAAATGGAAGCCCCAGTGGTGGTTAGGAAAAAGCAAACTGGCAATTGGCGACAATTATCAGAATTTTGGCAAGATTTCACCAAAAACAATGTCATGGTTCCAGCATTTGGACTGGATGAAATCAAAGGCTGTTTGAATATTGACAGGTTTGCAATTATGTAATTATGCGGTATAAATTCATGTGAATTTAAACTTCTGGATAAGATATTTATTTTTATTCAGATGCTGAAGTAGTAGTTATGAAACGTGTCTTTTTACAAGCAATATGGCTGGATCTGGGGATTTGAGCCTGCCAGTTTCAGGCTGAACAACACAGAAACATTTGATGTGCGCTTTAATGAAAGGGGTGTTTACAACACTAGCATGACTTTGTTCTTAGCAGCAAATTGTTTTAGTGAGTTCGCATTCTTGTAAAGCCCTGCTTTGAGGACAGAGACATGAACTCAGCATGGACAAATGAAGAGAGGCTTCAGGGTGCATCGAAGGGAATGAGCTCAAAGAAACATACTGGCCTCTGTGGGGTTTGATGTACAGATGCCGCCCAACGAAGGTATGTGTTCCTCTGCCTTGGGAAGAACATCTTCCAGGTTTCCTCTCCCTTGGATTGCCTGTGCTTGCTTCTGCTGTGTTCCTGCTATTTACACTCATTGGGCCTGGTTTAGGAGGCCCTAGCTGCACCTTAGCGCCGCATAGCGTCAGGTTTTTGATGCTAAGGAGGCGCTAAAGTGGCTTTTTACATGCACCATATTTACAAAATGGCGCAATGCATGCATTGCGTCACTATGTAAACCCTTGCACCACAGTATGCCTGCGCCAGGCATAATGTGTGCAAGGGTGGTGATCCCGCATTAGGGTGGCCCAAAAAATGGTGCAAGCAAATCTAAGATATTTCCTTGCGCCATTTTTTTCTGCACTTTTAACGCCTGCTCAGAGCAGGCGTTAAAGGGGGGCTTCCATTGGATACAATGGGCCCATATGTACCCTGCAGAAGTACTGTCAGAATTTTGGCGCTACTCCTGCAGAGTACATCAATGGCGTAAGGAACTCTGATGCTTTTGCTCCCTACCCTGCGCCATGGCGTGCCGTATTTTAAATATGGCGCACACATGGTGGTGTTAGGGGGCGCTAACAGGTGCAAGGAAAGTGGCACTGCACTGGAAGCAGCACCACTTTTCCTTAATCAGCCCATTGTCTTTAAAGTACCAAATTAATAATGGTGAAGATGCTGTAGTTCTTTTAGGCCAGTTGACTGTTTTGGATGTTCCCTATGCATTTGGAAAAATTCCCAGGCATGTTTCCGTAGTTTAAAATTGTGGGGGTCATTTTGACCCCCGCCGGCGGCGGATGCCGCCGGCCTGGCAGGAACCGGCAGAAGACCGTACCGCGGTCGAAAGACCGCGGCGGTCATTCTGAGTTTCCTGCTGGGCTGGCGGGCGACCGCCAGAAGGCCGCCCGCCCGCCCAGCGGGAAACCCCCTTCCACGAGGATGCCGGCTCCGAATGGAGCCGGCGGAGTGGAAAGGGTGCCACGGGTGCAGTTGCACCCGTCGCCATTTTCAGTGTCTGCTATGCAGACACTGAAAAGCTTTGTGGGGCCCTGTTAGGGGGCCCGTGCAGTGCCCATGCCCTTGGCATGGGCACTGCAGGGGCCCCCAGGGGCCCCACGACACCCGTTCCCGCCAGCAAGGTTCTGGTGGTCAAAACCGCCAGAACCAGGCTGGCGGGAAGGGGGTCGGAATCCCCATGGCGGCGCTGCCTGCAGCGCCGCCATGGAGGATTCCTCAGGCCAGGGGAAAACCGGCGGGAAACCGCTGGTTTCCCTTTTCTGACCGCGGCTTTACCGCTGCGGTCAGAATTGGCCTGGATGCACCGCCAGCCTGTTGGCGGTGCATCCGCGGTCCCCGGCCCTGTCGGTCTATGACCGCCAGGGTCGGAATGACCCCCTGTGTAATTTATTTTATTTACTTATGTATGTATGTTAATTTCAAGGCATACAATGAAATAAAGTTACATATAATTTTATTTAACTAAACAAATAACCATTGCACATTGGCTGCCTAACACGGAACCTGATATCCCTAATAGAAACCAATCTCTGAGAGAATTCAGAATTTCTGCACTATTACACAAAGAAGTCTGAAGAATTGTGCAAGAATACCAGGAAACACAATTTGCCCAGTGTTGAGCATATGCCTTAAGGGTATTTGGCCATCTAAGCTCCTGAATATACAGTGCAGCATCACTGATGCTTCCATGGGTCTGCAGATTCCACATCTCAAGCTCCAAATTCTCAACCAGAGAGATTTCAGAGAGCATCCTGAGAAAAGATGAGACTTCAGGGAGACAGATTGACTGGAAACCTTCAAGGGCAGTGGCCTGACTGTATATGTAATTTGGGAAACAGAGGTCTTTGAAGCCACAAAGGAGCTACTAAGATAACCTCTGCATTGCCTTCTAAATTATCTCAGCATGCTCAACAGCAGGGAGAAAGAGGGGAAATGCAGACCTCTTGACCAGGTCAGAGGCAGTAGGTTAACCCATCAAGCACTTGGAGAAGGTTGTAGAGGACAGAATTGAGCGAGATGATCAGACCTGTGACAGTCCATGATCTGCTTAAATTGATGAGAGTGAAGACAGAGGAAGAAGGAGAATGGGAAGACCTTATTCAAACAATCCCCATGCCCACTGTTTGTCCCTGGACTGTAGGATGCTGCAAGAGAGCCGGATCGTTCATCTTCTGAGCTAGATTCACCAGACAGGGCACCATGATCCTTTCATACAATTTATGGAACCATCGGCCATCTGAATTGACTGTTCTCTCTTCGACTTATTATCTCCAAAGATGAGGATAGAAAGATAAGAGCTCTGAGAATTACAGCTGACTCTCTCTGGTTGGAGGACTGGACTGGGCCTGGTGTGGTCCATAAACCCTGAGCTATGCTGGTTTGTAAGGATGCTCCTAATCCTCTACTGCTGGCAACTGTGGTCAAGATCCTTGGAGTGGTAGTGATAAAAGAAACCGCTATCCAGGGAAAGAGGAATCATAACCTCATATTCTGAGACCGTGGGTTTAAGTGCTTTAACAAGTGATGAAGCTGCTGTATGTGTATGCGAGTCCAAGGAAAAAGGAGAAGAAATTCTGCTATGGCTCTCTAAATACTTTGTCAATCTTTGGCTTATGTCAGTGACAGTGATGAAAGGCAGAATACAAGTTTCTACCTTCTTAGTGGGAGAAGAAATATTTGGCCACTCTATATGAAACAAAGTTTCAATGGACAAAGGGATAGAGATACCACCAGGTGAAATTTGCAAAGGTTCAATAGCAATCGTGGGAATGTGGAACTGCACATCTAACACCCTTTTGGGAAAAAGAACAGATGAACCAGTCATCGCAGTTAGGGAAGACCTGGGCATCCTTGGAAAGTAAGATACCCACCAGAGGAGCTATGATCCGTGTAAACACCCTTGGGCCAAATATATTGTAAGAAGAACCCAGAACTAATTGTGCATATCTAGGATGAAAAACCCCAATTACGTCTTAGTCTCTTTGTGAATTTAGAAATGCAGTTGAGCGTTAAGTAGCTCCAGCGATATTAATGATAATAAATTGCAGAGTCACCATTTTGAATAGAATATGTGGAAGGCAATCGTTTACTTCTTTGATGTCTGGAGTAAGGCACATAGGGCCGTATTTATACTTTTTGGCGCACAACTGCGCCTACGCAGTTGTGCGTCAAAAAATCTAACGGCGGCTAACACCATTCTGAAGCGCCATGCGGGCGCCGTATTTATTCAATGACGTTAGCCGGCGTTAGCCGGCGGCGCTGCCTGGTGTGCGTAAAAAAAATGACTTACACCAAGCAGCGCCAGCGTAGGGGAATATGGAGCTTGGCTGTCAAAAAATGGGGCAAGTCAGGCTGAGGCAAAATTTTCACCTCAACTCGATTTGCGCCATTTTTTTTGACTCCCAACCCCCATTGAAATGACAGCAAAGACAGGAGTCATGCCCCCTTGCCCAATGGCCATGCCCAGGGGACTTATGTCCCCTGGGCATGGTCATTGGGCATAGTTGCATGTAGGGGGGCACAAATCAGCCCCCCCTATGCCACAAAAAAAAAATAAAAAAATACTTACCTGAACTTACCTTAAGTTCCCTGGGATGGGCCCTCCATCCTTGGGCGTCCTCCTGGCGTGGGCAAGGGTGGCAGGGGGTGTTCCTGGGGGCATGGGAGGGCACCTCTGGGCTTCTTCTGAGCCCACAGGTCCCTTAACGCCTGCCCTGACCAGGCGCTAAAAAATGACGCAAAAGCGGCTGGATGTCATTTTTTTTGACCCGCCCACTCCCGGGCGTCATTTTTGCCCAGGAGTATAAATACGGCGCACATGCCTCGGAGTCATTTATTAGACGGGAACGCCTACCTTGCATATCATTAACGCACGGAAGGTGTCCACGCTAAAAAATGATGCAAACTCCATGAACTTTGGCGCTAGATGCGTCTAACGCCAAAGTATAAATATGGAGTTCGTTTTGCGTCGAATTTGCGTTAAAAAAAACGACGCAAATCCGGCGCAAACAGTATTTTATGAGTATAAATATGCCCCATAGCCTCTAAAGGTTTCTTGAACATGAACAAGATAGAGTACTGCCACAGACCCTGTTCTGCCCTGAGGACAGGAAACATTCCTACCTTGTTCAATAAGTCCTGGATGCTCCGAAGGAGAGTTTGATGGTAAAGAGGACATCACAGAACCAAAATAGAACAATAATGTGCCCCTGGTCTTCCATAAAGTGCATGTGATAGCCTCTCTCTATCAGATTGAATTGTTCCCTCTTCCTCACTAGTTATGTTATGTTATGATACACAGTGCTTATAAAAAGAAAGCACCTATTGGTCATTCCTTGTATTAGCTATGCCATGTTAATTCTTATACAGCACTGCTCCTGAACTCTGTACACTTGGTATATCAGGAACCATTTACCATGCATTCCCTGTACTAAGAGTGTCTTGTTACTGCATTCCTGTGCAGTATGTACCCTGCACTCTCTTCACCGCGTCATGGTCACTAGTTTTTATGTAATGCTACAAAAACCAGCCAGTGATGCTTGGGTGCTGCAGGGATGTATTATAAGCCAAGTAACCAACAAAGGAATGTCAAATTTCCCAACTAAAAAGCAGTGGGCCACAGGGTAAGTTTATGCGATGGCCAAGGTTCGGGATGGACTGTCCCCAGGAGGAAAGGGTCCATGCTGGTATACTGTTTCTACTAAAACAAAAGGACTGCATATTAGGACAATAGAACTTCGGAATGTGGAGACTGAATATATCCACACCATCAGAGGCTGTCGGTCAACTCCTGGCTAGCTCACAGTGCCTCTCCTGAACCTCTAAAATTGCCGGGGTAGAAGGTGATTTCAGCAACCTGAACATGACACTGTGATCCCCAAGGGAATCCTGGAAACAGCTCTCACACTTTTGTTGTTTAACTCATGCAAGCTCAGGGTAAACACAACAAGGATACAAGATACGTTTTCAATACATTTATTGAAACAATCGTAGCATTGCATGGAGAGAATGAGCTGAGATAATTAGGCAGATGAAACAAAAGCAAAGCAAAGTATCAGCATTACGAACATGCTGAAAAGAAAAAATAATCCAACCATGACAAATGATTTCTAGATATTCCTAGCTAGCACTAACCCTAAACTGAGAGCATAGTGAGTAGACCCTGTGCCTGCTCTCGATCTAACAGGATAACCTTAGCCCCCATACCTGGAGAACTGACTCAGGGAATCGGCCTGTAGTGTAGATGGTAATCCTTCTCTGTAAACTGGAAGATCAGTACCAGCAGAGCTGCATGCTGAACATAGCATTCATTCTAGGATGGTTGCAACTGGAGTGTTCCTCTGACGCCCAAAGGGAAGAACAGTTTATATAATAAAACACACACTGTGTTAGAGGTGCAGCTCTGATGCAATAATGTGTCTAGATGCTTGAAGCAGTCTCCGACTTGGCAATACGAGCACTAGAATGTCTTGTGTACCTGGCCTTGATCAGAGTGTGCAGATTACTTAATGGGAAAAGCTTTCCTTAAACCAGCACAATGTACAGAGTCCTCTCAGAATAATATTGTGAAAGCAAAAATATATAAAAATAATATTGCTAAAATCATGTCAGCCTAAAACATGGAAAATATGAACTAAAATGGAGAACCACAGTGGGTCCAAGAGGGACTCACTGCAGCCCCATTAGGTGGGCCTCTGGGAATGATTTAGAGATTATCAAACAGGTACTTTGTTGCAACGGCAATGAAGTACCATGTGCAGCAAACTCACGGTCTATCCACCTGATTTGGAGGCAGGAGGACAGCATGATTTTCACCAAAGGAGTAAAATTTACTCTGTCAGTGTAAAAGTTCCTTTGACATTCTGACTGAGTAGGTAAAATCAAAAGTAAGCAATCCGAATGCCCATGCTGTTTAGAGTGGATGGTCAGTCAAATGGCTTTTTTTACTGTCTGTCACTGCCAGGTATATCCTTGGGGTGAGGGACAGTAAGTAAAGAAAAATTACCCCACGTCATAGAAGAAAACTGGTGTAGGCGTCATTAGTATTTTTTATTATTTTTATTTTTCAAAAACAAACTCCTGCTTTGGGAGATTGTTTTCGGAAAGTAAACCACTTTGGAAAAGTTTGAGTCTGCCTTTTCTGCTGAATCCTAAATCAAGACATCGTTAGAGAGTGCACAATGGGCAAAAAACAACAGTTTGGCATGCTACACCACGGGGTTGCCAGTGGCGAGACTATTTGCAAGCATTCATCCCATCACCTTTTGGGTCTTTGATAGCCAGTAGTATTCCTGGAAACCTGAGGCTGGCATAGCTTTTCAAGCCTATCACTGCCAGTGTTTGTGAATTCTAAGAAGTACTAATTTTGCATTTATTCAATGAGCATTTCTATTGGTGCAGATTTGCTTTTTTTTTAGTAAACCAGTCACTAAGGGGCACATTTATAAAGAAGGGGTAACAAAGTAGTGCAGCAAGCAACGTGCTTCACTGCATTGAGTCACTTGAAGAGAGCAGAACTGTGCCATAACTTCAAGGAAATGGTGTAGTTATGTTCTCTCAATGCACTGGTCCTCTTTGCACTGCGTAGTACCAAACCACGCTCCCTTGCGCCAACGTGCAAGGGTGTCTGCGTTATGGTCAGTATAGTTTTGTGTGCAGGAAGGTGTACTCTCCTGTGCAAAATCTATCCTAGGAGACATTTTCCTCTTTGCATGTGTGCACATGCAGGAGGAAATAATGAGGTGAAAGAAAGCTATTTCTCCTTGTTATGTAAGCCCATGCCTGCGCTCTTTTTAAATATGGGTTTGCATCAAAATCTATGAGTGGATGCATTTGTCTGTCTATGCATCACTCATTCAACATCGACCTAACACAAAGTAATGCTTGGTAGCACAATTCATCAATTCAATGAGCACTTCTATGGGTGCAGATGTGCTACTCCTTTGGTAAACCGGACACTAAGGGGCATATTTTTAAAGAACAGGCAAAATGCAGCACAGCAAATATAGTTGTTGCAATGCATTGCATCACCTGAAGAGAGCAGAACTGTTTCATATCTTCAAAGAAAGGGTGCAGTTTGGCATACCTCAGAATGCCTAGTGCCAAATCAGACTCCCTTGTGCCATGGTGCAAGGATATCTGTGTTATGGTCAGGATAGGTTTTTTGAGCAGAAATGAGTGCCTTCCAATTTAAAAACTACTCTTGTAGGTTTTTTCCTCTTTGCATGTGTGCTGCATCCTCTTGATGCAAAGCCATATCTTCAACTCTTTTTAAATATGTGTTTGCATCAAAATCCATGAATGTATGAATGGGTATTTGAGCCTCCAGGGTGCCCTGGGTGGCCATCTCTCCCAGCTCTTATAACTGTGCTGGTAAATCATTTCCCAGATTGCAGTTAATGGGCATCTGGGGACTAACTATGACCTTCCTCTAGGCCAGTTCCTCTCTCCATCCAAGAATACTAGCATCACAAGGCAGAAGAAGTCCTGCCTATGGTCCTGAGGTACCCAACACACCTGTCTGATGTACTGCTCTGATGAAACCAGCCTTTGCACCACCATGGTCTGACTGGCACAGTTATCCCTTAGGGCAGTGACAGGTATCCCATTAACTTTGACTTGATGGAAGTGATGACTCCCACCCTCAGGGATCACAATTGTACCCTTGCAGTCCACCTACCAGTTCAGGGACACCTGGAAATGTTCTACCCCCTGGTCCTGGAGACTACTATCCCCTAAGGCCACACTGGCCACTCTTGCATAATTCACACCAGTGGGTGGTTTCTCAGGACATAAAGAGTCCTAATTCCTAATTGAGAACAATCAAAGCATCGGGTTGAAAATGAGATCGCCCCCAACCCCCCCCCCCCCACCCCCCTGATTCTCAGAAGGGACATGGGAACCCCCCTTGCCCCTCTTGATTCTGGGACCTGTTTATGTAACCTTGTGTCACCTTGGACTTCCCCCTCACTCTGCTTGGGATAACCTGCCCCACGCTTTGTGAGGTCACTCCCAGGTACCTTCTTGTGGACCCTGGTGTGGAGCCAGAGCTCTGCTTCCTCAGCAAGCTCCTGGGGTCAGGTAGCTTGCAATCTCTCAGGTGTTTGTGCAAATGTGTAAACAAGTATTGCACTTGTGCTTTCTCAATACTGGATCATATAGTCCATCAAATTTACTCACTTTATGACCCTTCACCAAACTACTCAGTGCCTTAGTGGAGTAATCCATGAAATCCAACTGTGACTGCTCAGACAGTGTGTGGCTGTCCCTGAATCTTAGCATTTATTTTTATGGGGTGAGATCAAATGTATTGACAGAAATGGCTTTCATGGAGCATGCCTCATTTGGTCATCTACCTCTAATGTGAGTGAGTTACCCCTCCAAATATTTGGCATATGCGTTCAGTAACTAGTCCCCCAATCCTCTTCTGGGACCTTATGCATAGTCAATGTTATCTCATAGGCTGGAAGACATTTATCATTGTTGTCCCCCACCCCATAGCTAGGCAGGTGTTTAAGGATGTGAACCTTCCTTTCTCCACTAGACACTGTGTTGTCGCTGCCACCATTGCTACTGGACTCTGAGAGCTGTTTGACTTTTAGAAAATCCGTAATAGCAAAGATGATTACACCTAAAGTCCACCACATCAGTGGTTGATTCCCTATAATCCACAATCACTGTGCTTCCACCCTCAAGATTCCACCACCCAAGAAACCCCACATAATCAATAAACAAATGTAGCAATAGTGGGAGCACCCAAAAAGTAGTCAAAGACACCAAACAATTACCAAATGTAAATTCAACGCTGCAGTGTTTACAATCCAAAATGTGTTGAATTTACAATTGTGAATTGTTTGGTGTATTTCATTACTTTTTGAGTGCTTCTCTTTTGTTTACTGTTTAACTTTTAGTTCCAGCTCTTTTTGACTCATCTAATGAGCCAGCAGAATTTTGTCGTCTCCTAGAGAAAGATTTCTCTAGCGCCCTCTGTGAAGCAGACTCCTCTCAGGTGGTTTCTGCCCTTTTCTCATCCAAGACCCTCTTTGCAGCAGGCTCCTCCCTGGCTGCTTCTGCGTTTCTCTCCTCTGTAGCCAGTTTCAGCTTCACCAGCTGCATTTTTAGCTTTCTTTCAGCCCTACTGTCCTCCAACTTCTTGTAGGACTGGTTAAGGGAGGACACTCTGTTTCCTGCTCTAGATCTAGCAAGTGACCTAATTTGTGTGGCTATGGTCAGGAGTGTTTCATCCTGATCCTCCATGTCCTCCTCCTCCCTGTAACATCCTTATCCTCCTTCTGCTTCTATGTTGTAGATAGTATCTGGTGGGCCACCTCCCAGCCCTGAGGGCTTTCTGAAGCACCTGTTTCTTTGAGCTCCTATTTATTGGTAGCCTCCTTTCCTTGCAAAATCATTTCAGTTCTGTCACAGTCTTGCTTTCCAGGTTGCGGAGATCCATTTCCATGCTTGCAAGCAAGTATCACAGGTACACAAGTGAGGTAGGAGTTACATTTTGGAAAAAGAAAAAAATATCCAACCAGGGAGAATTTTAAAAGGGTTGAAACTGATGTCAAATTCTTCATATGGGATCTTTAGTTTTGCACAAATTCACTGAGTGGCACTGCACAAATGTAAGTACTGGATCCCACCGCTGAACACCAATGTGAGAAATTGGCAACAACTGTAAACAGTCACTAAATTAACCCATACTTAACCCTTTAGTAACTTGGCACAAAGCTGTCAGGCTTAACTGAGAGGTAATGTTTAAAGTATTTCTGTAGCATGCAAACAGTGAAAGTGAAAACAAAACACAAGAACAATTCTAAACCAGGTTAGAAAAATAGTCCATTTTAATAAGTAAAATGATACTAGAGCATCAAATATCTAATTGATAGAACCAGACATGCTAAATTACAAAGTTTTAAGTGAAAACAGGAACTAAAAGCACAAATCACCACTAAGGGTCATCTGACTGTCCTACAGCGGAGGAACATTAGTAAGTCCAGACTGACTGCATTGGAGTGCGGGTTAGATACAGGAACCAGGGTGGTCCAGCTGAGGAGTTACCTTCTAGGTACCACACAAAGAGTTCCGTTTGCAATTTAAGAGGTCACGAAGAGGGTGTTGATGGTCACGGATGGTCGTTGCGATAGATTCACATTGGCGAATGTGGCGGGCTGTTGTTGCTGTAGCACAAAGTGCAAATCTTGTGTTACTGGTCACCACAGACTGAAGTTGGCGCAAAAAGCAGGTTTCATTTGAGTTTAACGTTGGCAGTTTTTGCAAGCACAGAGCCTTGGTGCAGATCGGCCAGTTCATTATTGCATGGAGCCCAAACTTCAGGCTTTTCACCTTTGCTTTGGGAGGAGTACAATCAGATACCAGCCAAGGATCCAGGACCTGATGAGGCACCTCTTAGGAATCAGAAAAATATTCCAGCAGAGACTAGCAGGGCTCAGGTAGGTCCAGTTGCAGGTCCAGGCAGGCCCACTTGCAGCAGACCAGCTGGATAGTTGCAGAGAGGCCTCTGAAGCTTGTGTCCCAGTAGCTCAGGCAGCCAACTGATCGCTGGTGTCATTCTGGCTAGCCTGGGGGGAAGGCAATCAGGTCCGGTCTTACTCCTCATATAGCATGGTAGTTCTGCAAGCAGCAGGACAGCCTTCTGGCAGCAAGATAGTCCTTCTTCTGTAACTCCCACAAGTCAAGGTGTGTTCTGAAGAGTGACTCTGGAAGATCCAATATTTATGCCAGGTGCTGGCTTTTGTGTGGGGGGAACTTCATGTCCTACCCCAATTTCTGGTGATGGAAAGTTCATTTCCCTCCCCTGGTCAAGGGTCCATGCTTTCTGAGGTTGATAAAATGAAGGGCAGACCTGGTGTCAGGTTCCTTAATGTGTGCTGTAGGCAGTGCCCCTTGAAGTGTAATCAGGCCTCCTTGCCCAACCATCCTATCTGGATGGCCTATTATATCCACACCTAAGCCCCTTATGTGTCACTGTCTAGAAGCAAATGCACAAACCTCAGCAGCAGAGCCATTCACAAACATGTGACCCAGGACACTGGCAGAAAGAAACAGTTGGTTGGGACAAGAAAATGGCAACTTTCTAAAAGACCTGGACAAAGATAAGAGGAAGTTTCACACCGGAATGTAAGCCATTGTCGCGTCGATGAAGGAGAGCTGCCTCAAGCTCAACTCAGACAAGACAGAGCTCATCATCTTCAGAAACTCCACTTCAGCCCGGGATGACTCCTGGTGGTCAACATCGCTCAGCCCCTCGCCTACTCTGCCTGACCACACCCGCAGCCTAGGAATCATCCTCGACTCTTCCCTATCAGTGACTCGACAGGTAAATGTAGTCACCTCTTCCTGCTGGCACACCCTCCACCAACTCTGCAAAATCTTCAAATGGATCCCGGTCGACTGCCACAAGATAATCACCCAAGCTTGACTACGGCAATGCACTCTACGCCGGTACGAAAATAAGGAACATGAGGAAACTACAACTCATTCAAAACGCCGCCGCCAGACTTATCCTGAACCTCCCCCGCCAGGAACACATTGCCCAAAATCTGAGGGTCCCCTATTGGCTCCCAGTGGAGAAGCGAATCAACTTCAAACTTCACAACATCGGACCAGCCAACCTTAACCATTGCATCTCTTTCCATAACCCCTCCAGAACCCTCTGCTCTGCCCAGCATGTGGTAGCTACCATCCCACTCATCTGGAAAACCACTGGAAAACTGGAAACCACTGCCAGAGAAAGATCTTTTGGCATCCTCGCAGCTAGAGCTGGAACAACCTGCCCACACACCTCAGGCAATGCCCATCACTCACCATCTTGAGGAAGAACCTCAAGACACGGCTCTTTGAATGAGACCCAGACCCACCACCAACGCCTTGAGACCCTCTCAGGTGAGTAGTTGCGCTTTATAAAAGCTGATTTGATTAATTGACTGAAAGTGGCATTTTTCAAAATTGTAATTTAAAATCCAACTTACCATTGAAGAGGATGCAAAAGTATTGTTGAAAGAAGTGAAAGGGATCACGGACCCTGTAGAAACAACTCAGTCAGTTTAGGGGTAACTGAATGACGGTTTAGAGCCCACATCAATTACTGAGACAAGGCAGGATAGACATCAATTCACCAGAAGTCCACTGGCTACCAAATAACATATGCAGCTTTTGACTCCTGATAACATTATGTGTTCGCATATTTTACTGTTGTTAGGCAATCAACAGTAGGGGCTTAAGAGCCATTGATGCATCAGATGCAGCACCACCAGGGCCCACAGCCCATTGAACCCAGGCAATTGTTGTATTTTACTGCCTCAATAGCAGTAAAAGGAGCCCTTTTCCTTGCTTGTACAGATCCTGTGACATCATTGCTACACTATTGTCAACAAGTTCATACTTATTACTGGGACAGGAAAGTGTAGAATGTAAAGAGGCCTCTTAAGGACCTGTTTTCTTCCTGGTACTGATGCTGACTTCAAGAACCCAAAGTCTATGGCTCCTACATTAACCATAGAAGAATGGGGGAAACCGAAGGATGTTTTAACTGGGGAGTGAATGGAACTGGAAGGGTAAGTTGGGGCTGAGGAATCTCGGTCTTGATCTGAGCTGTGATTGAGCTCTCACAAAGCATTAAAATGGTGGGACTGCAGTCTTCTCCTAGGATGCTTAGGGCATGATTAACTTATTTGGTCCACATTGGACCTGCAGCAACCTGTTTGGATCTATCTCTTTGTGTTTGAATACTGTTTTATTAATCAACCTTGACTTATTCATTTCTATCATCTCTGTGAACAGCAGTCAGTAGAATGTAGGTGGTGCAAGATGGTGGACACAATGGGTCAGGTGGAGAGGTTCAGTCTTAGGGTACTTAGATAAATGGCTATCAAACACCACAGTTTTGTTCCAGGGTAGCTGACAATGCTTTTCCATTTTAGACAGCTTTATATTTCTTCTTTGCAGTAAAAATTCTGATTTCGGACATTGCCCCAACCAACTCAAGAGTCCGAGGTCCAGAAAATCTGGAGTTGTCCGCCCGTCCCATTGTCCAACTCTTAAAATTGTAGGAAACACAGTCATGGTGTCCCTGTCAATGGTGTAGAAGTTTGACAGAAGGGTCGATTCAACATGACAGCCCTCTGTCAAACTTTTGAAAAGTTTTACATTTGTCAAAAACAAACTCCCAAAGCTGGAGTATGCTATTGGAAAATTTAAAACTAATCACCCTAAATCAACTCCTATGGTATTTGGAAATCTAGCAAGAGATGAACATTTTCTGACGTGGCAAAGCACAGGGGTGATGTGCAAATGAAAAAATCAGTTCACTGTTCATTAGCACTGTGTTTTAGTTTAAAAAAACATACTTATTGTTATAATAGTATAAGTCATATGTGTGATGAGACAAAAAACAGGTATTCTCTGATATTATTTATGTAACAGTTATCACCGGTGAAGGAGGTCTGGCGTGTAGGAGTCATGGTCTAGTGAAGGAATAGGATTTCCAGTTGAGGAGAAAACACCCTGGAAAGACCCTAAATAATGCTAACCTGCTCACTACACAGTCATAATTTTTCTTCTCTATCCACCAACCTTTTAAGATCTGCATTACCGAAGATCTTTTGATATCAATGAAACTATTTACATTGAACATACCCAAAGGTTTTTTCAGCTACCCCTAGTCATCCATTAGTCTGTTTTTTGTTCCATTCACATTTTTCATCCACCCAACACAGGATGCAGTATTGGGCATGCGTCAGCCCACTTCCGCTCTTGGCTACGTTTATTGTGAGTGGTGGCATTCTTCTTTTTAAGAAGTAGAGCATTCACACACAAAGTAGCTTCCTTCGTAACATGGACTGGCATCTGTGTGTTTTTTTAACAAAAAAAGCATAATTTTCCTTTTAGGCAGTGTTTCTTTTTTTATTCTGGGATGAACCCAGCAGCTACCACCACAATAAAGGTATTTAAAAATCATGACAAAACAAAGCAGACATTGACAAAACCAAAAGGCTTGCAGCCATTGCCAAAGCGTTGGTTTTCCAATGCTTGTTATATTTTATATGTTTTACTCAAAATGTTCCTGTTTTCATTGTCGTGTGTCTACAACATAATATCTTAATGGTGGCAACAAGTAGGTGGTCTTCTGGAGATGAGATGTAAAGAAGAGGAGAAATACAGCAGCTGGTAAGGTGCCTCAGAGTGTTAAACACTTGCTGTTGATATCTGCGCATCCATGCGCAATTTGCAGGTAAAGTTCAAATCACTACAGGATTGAATTTTACCTTCATGCATCAGAGGTTGAGTAGAGAAAAGAAGGTCTGATTTCATGGAAGAGGCGTGGTATAGTGGTGAGATGGTGTGATCTCACTGAGGATTTGCATCTCATTGAAGTGGTGTTATCTAATGAGTGAGTGGGCAAATAGGAAAGAGCCAACCACCTATGTAGCCCACAATGCAGACTTGAGACTGGAAGCTTGCTGCAGGGTAATAATTCATGGACAGAAAACTGTCTGCCCACCGTCATTAATTTTTAAGGTAGAGAAGGAAGAGCTAATTTGAATATTAGGGACTAGATATTCAAACATGGCAGATTATCTCCTGTATGCCAACTGGTGGAGACTTCTTCTGGTTGTCATCTGAGAACATGTGAGAGGACCTAAAGGATGTGTTGTGCAGAATGGAACATGTGGTACAGTAAGGGAGATGAGACAAGGTATTATCGATGTGGTCTAGGAGACAAAGAGTGGTCTATGAGAGGAGGTATAGTTTAGAGAACATGTGGTTCGTGGAGGTTGTGAGATCTACAGAAGGATGCAGTGTTAGGGTTTGTGCACAGCAAAGAGCATGTCCCCTCTCACTGCACTAGTGGGTTCTGTAATAGCTCCCTTTTAAACTTACTATTGAAAGCCTTTCTTGTTATCTCACCTTCCCCCCCCCCCAGGCTTCTGTGTATGTTGTTTAATGTGCTGTTTTGTTTACACATTGGGCCTTGCTTTTACCAAGGCTTCTTTAAAACACTCCGCTCTAGGCCATGTGTTAATTTAACTCATTTGCATAATAACTGAAACTCTGCACACCTTTCAAGAACATGTGCAGCATGTGAGGACCACAGCCAGCTCTTCAAACCACACCCAGCTCTGCACACCTTTCAAGAACATGTGCAGCATGTGAGGACCACACCCAGCCCTGTCTATAAAAGGCAGCCCCCGAGCCTCACCCAGTGCTTGTGCTCGTCTACCTCCCGGTTACCTGAGGACAGATGTTTTAGAAGCTTTAGAGTAATAGAAAGCACATCCCAGAGCAGTAACACATTCCAAACCTGGAAACTAGAGACCAGGATCCAAGAGGTACTTTTAGAAGAAAATTTTTAATAAATAAAGGGATAGT
This sequence comes from Pleurodeles waltl, assembly GCF_031143425.1. Classification (NCBI taxonomy): domain Eukaryota; kingdom Metazoa; phylum Chordata; class Amphibia; order Caudata; family Salamandridae; genus Pleurodeles; species Pleurodeles waltl. The sequence goes on along the minus strand of NC_090450.1, from coordinate 999,147,732 downwards.
CAGGAACCCAGTTAGGAATAGGTTGTACTTATCTGTTCTTTGTTTATGTTTCATTAGGCACTAGTTTCTACAGAATTCAGAGAGGGCCGCAGATTTGTGCAGCACTTCAAACAGTGGAAACGCAAGAACGGTGTTGTCTCTTTATTTTATTTTATCCACTTCCGCCCTTCCCTTGAGCTTCTGTTCTTAGTGCACTGTTTTAAAAACTAGTGTGCTGGAACAAGCAGTTTCAGGGTGGGGTCGGATTGTCTTCAACCTCCATCAGAACTGAACAAGGACTCAGGTGAGCTTGGCTTTGACAGAAGCACAAGCCTTAAACATTTTTTTTTTTTTTAAATGTCAGTTTTGGTGGACGATGAATATCGGGGAAGAAATAGAGGGCATTGACGTCACGGATATGGCGCAGGCCCTAAATGAGGATTTGGTTCATAATGAATCAGTGTCTGGCATCTTGCAACATATGCAAGAGGAAATAGAGAGATTAAATATGGAGAATACCTCTTTAAAACAGGATTTAAGCAGGTATAAATTTAGGGTATCCCAGTGGAACACAGCTTTTACGCCTTTGTTTAAAACCTCCTCAGAGACAGGGGCGCCATCAAAACATACAACTTTGCCTCCCCAAGTTGAGGTCGCTGTTAATCTTCCTAATGCTGTGCCCTTAGCAGCACCTGAACGTTTTCATGGAGATAGTAACAAATTCCATGTTTTTATCAATCAATGACAATTACACTTCGTTTGTAAGCCACAACAGTTCCCTACTGATACTACGAAAGTGGCATTCGTCTTGTCTTATTTGGGTGGCACAGCAGCCAATTGGTCAATTCCTTTCGTGGAGAGAGATGATCCCATCCTCCATAATTGGAATCAATTTAAACGTACCATGACCAGCCTTTTTGCAAAACACACTTTCATGCAGGCAAGTGATAATGAGCTTTTAAATCTTAAACAAGGTAACAAGGATTTATTGACCTATCTCACTAGTTTTAATCGTTTACTCACCGAGACACAGTGGCCAGAAGAAAAGCGTGTCTCCCTTTTCTATAAAGGTTTGAGAGACGAGTTAAAAGACGCGCTGGCTCATATCGTTGATGTGCCAGAAGACTATTCAGACTTTGTAGATTTAGTTGTGAAATTAGAACATAGACTAGGAGAAAGAAAGGGAGAAACATACAAACTGGAATCACAGTTAACTTTTATTAGACACGAGAAGAAAGACCCAGATAATAAACTCCCTGAACCTGAGCCTATGCAAATAGGGACACTCAGAGGTCCACTCACATCAGAGGAAAAGGAAAGAAGGAGAAAACTTCAATTATGTTTATATTGTGGAAGGGCGGGTCACTTTGCTAGAGAATGTCCAGTAAAGCCTAAAAATCCACGAAAGGGTGCTGTTTCCTCCACCTCCTTAACTGAATCGGGAAACGATTAAGCTCGACAAGGGGAGAGGTTACTTGTTCGAGAAAACATCTTAATCAAACCTCTAATGCTGCAGCCTTCATGGTACCGCACATACCTAGACATTTCATAATTCAGGTTGTTTTAATTGTTACTACCCAAGTGAGGCATTCTCTCCCTGTCCTACTAGACTCAGGCGCGACAGGAAATTTTGTGGATAATAAGTTAGCTGAAAACGTAGGACTTCCTACGTGCCTAAAGCCTTGTCCAGAAGCAGTTTGTGCAGTGGATGGGTCAGAATTGACCTCTGGATTAATCACAAAACAAACAAGTCCACTTGTTATGGTCTGTCAGAACGGGCACACAGAGGTGATTGGCTTTGATCTGATAGATACTCCTAATTTTGGTTTGATTCTCGGAGTACCCTGGTTAACAACTCATAACGCAAAAATTGATTGGGTGAATAGAACTGTTACTTTGGATTCCTCTTTCTGTAGAACCAATTGCTATCAAGAAGCAGGTACAGAACAGAGCACAGTATTACACTGGGCTAGTGTTACACAAGATGAACCAAGTCTCCCTCCTGAATATTCTGACTTCAAAGACGTCTTTGACCCAGTAAAGGCTAGTGCGCTGCCCCCACATAGGTCTTATGACTGTCGTATAGATCTTATCCCAGGGGCCCCTTTACCTAATAACACAGTATATGCTTTGACTGACGAAGAAACCAAATACTTAAGAACCTACCTAGATGACCTACTACAGTCTGGGTTCATCCGTCATTCCACATCTCCGGTGTCATCTCCACTCTTTTTTATCCCGAAGTCGGATAAATCCCTGCGCGCGTGTATCGATTATAGAGGACTAAAGAAGGCTACAATAAAGAATAAATATCCTCTTCCTCTAATACCTGTGTTGTTGGATCAATTAAGACATTCTACTGTATACACTAAACTAGATCTGCGGGGAGCTTACCACCTGGTCCGAGTAAAAGAGGGGGATGAGTGGAAGACAGCTTTCAAGACAAAGTTTGGTTTATTTGAGTACACAGTAATGCCCTTTGGGTTATGTAATGCCCCTGCGGCCTTTCAGTTCTTTATAAATGAGGTCCTACACAAATTCCTGGACGTTTGTGTCATAGTATACATAGACGACATCCTCATTTACTCTAAGAACTCAGAAGAACATACCCAACATGTTCGTGCAGTATTATCAAAGTTAAAAGAAAATCATCTTTTTGCTAAGTTAGAAAAGTGTACTTTTAATGTCAGCAAGGTGGACTTTTTAGGATACTGCCTGTCACCTCAAGGAATAACTATGGATGTAAAGAAAATCAGTGCTATTGCTGATTGGCCAGAACCATCCTCTGTAAAAGATATTCAGAAATTTCTGGGTTTCGCCAATTTTTATAGGAGGTTTATTGCACATTTTGCAGACATTGCGGCCCCAATAACTACCTTGTTGCGGAAAGGGCAACGATTTCTTTGGACTGATGAGGCGGCACACGCCTTTCAACCCCTAAAACAAAAGTTCACTTCAGCCCCAATTCTGAAACATCCTGATCCTGACTTGCCTTTTTTTGTTGAAGCGGATGCTTCACAAGTAGCTTTAGGAGGAGTTCTCTCTCAACGAGATACAGTAGATGGCCAGTTACATCCTATAGCCTTCTATTCCAAAAAGTTATTACCAGCTGAACAAAATTACACTGTGGCTGAAAGGGAACTACTAGCTATCAAAGTAGCCTTTTCAGAATGGAGGCACCATTTAATGGGAGCCAAGTACCCAGTTACAATCTTTTCTGACCATAGGAACCTACAGTTTTTTGGATCACTTAAAGCACTAACACCACGGCAGATGCGCTGGTTAATTTCTTTTAGCACATTTGACTTTGTAATAACCTATAGACCAGGTGCACAACAAATTCAATCTGATGTGTTATCTAGATACGGACATACCTCAGACATGAAACAAGATAAAATAGGAGAACCCATTATTCCTCCCCAAAAGTTTTTGGCACCAGTACAACAGAAGGATTTCATCTCAGATCTATATAATGCACACATGCAAATAGCACCTCAGGATTGGTTAAAGGATTCCCATAACACAATACAACGAGGTTTATTGTTAGTGCCCACCTCTGAATTACAAACACAGGTGATAATTTGGCATCACGCCTCAACGTTGGCAGGTCATCCTGGTTGGGTAAAAACCCTGGAAAATGTGCAAAAACACTTTTGGTGGGACACTATAAGAAAGGACATTAAGCAATTTGTCACTACCTGTCCAATTTGTGCAAGACATAAATCTTCTCATAAGGCCCCTGACGGCTTGTTAATACCAATGCCAACACCCAAACAACCTTGGCACACTGTGAGCGTAGACTTTATTGTAGGTTTACCACCTGTAAAATCTTTCACAACAGTGTTGGTTATAGTGGATTTTTTATCTAAAATGGCACATTTTGTACCATTACGGAAATTACCCACGGCGGCAGAATTTGCCGATATTTTTATAAGGGAAATTGTGCGTTTACATGGTTTGCCAAGCAAAGTGGTGTCAGACCGAGGGAGCCAGTACAACTCTAAATTTTGGAAAAAATAATGTAAAAAACTGAAAATAGATGTGGCATTATCCACTGCTTTCCACCCAGAGACAGATGGACAGACTGAACGACTGAACCAAACCTTACTTCAAACGCTACGTTGTTTATTGGCTGATTATTCTAGTGAATGGTTGGAAGCTCTCCCTGTAGCGGAGTTTGTTTATAATAATACTGAGCATTCAGCTCTACTTTGCTCACCATTCTATTTCTTGCAGGGGTATCATCCAAGAGCTATACCCATTTTGTTAGAAGATTCTCTGTTACCTACAGTAACGGATAGACTAACGAGGTTAGGTGACATACAAGACAAAGCCAGGAAACATTTATTAAAGTACAAGGAAAGCATGAAAAGACAAGCAGACAAACACAGATCTGAGGCCCCAATGTATAAAATCGGTGACAAGGTATGGCTCTCCACAAAGAACCTAAACATAGAGGGATCCTGAAAGCTGCAACCACATTTCATTGGACCCTTTAGTATAACTGCCATAGTAAACCCGGTAACAGTAAAATTAGATTTACCAAAAGAATATCCAGTACATACTACATTCCATGTGTCCTTGCTTAAGCCGTACAATCCAAAAACCCGACCTGAACCACCACCTCCACCCATACCAATTAAGGGGAATCTAGAATATGAAGTGAAAAGCATAAAAGACTCAAAAAGAATTAGTGGACGTCTGTTTTATTTAGTAGAATGGAAAGGATATGATGAATCTGAGAATTCATGGGAACCAGCATCATATGTACATGCCCCACAGCTGATTAGACGGTTTTATTTAAAAAATCCAGGAAAACCCCGTCCTGTAGGAGGGCCTTTGAGGGGGGCAACTGTTAGGGTTTGTGCACAGCAAAGAGCATGTCCCCTCTCACTGCACTAGTGGGTTCTGTAATAGTTCCCTTTTAAACTTACTATTGAAAGCCTTTCTTGTTATCTCACCTTTCCCCCCCCCCTAGGCTTCTGTGTATGTTGTTTAATGTGCTGTTTTGTTTACACATTGGGCCTTGCTTTTACCAAGGCTTATTTAAAACACTCCGCTCTAGGCCATGTGTTAATTTAACTCATTTGCATAATAACTGAAACTCTGCACACCTTTCAAGAACATGTGCAGCATGTGAGGACCACACCCAGCTCTTCAAACCACACCCAGCTCTGCACACCTTTCAAGAACATGTGCAGCATGTGAGGACCACACCCAGCCCTGTCTATAAAAGGCAGCCCCCGAGCCTCACCCAGTGCTTGTGCTCGTCTACCTCCCGCTTACCTGAGGACAGATCCCTCGGCGCTGGCACTCCTGCTCTCTACAGACTTTCATTGGCTTTAATGGGCGCAGTTGCTGGCTCTTCCTTCTTCCGGTTTCCGGTTCCTCCTTGCCTCAGCCTCTCTCCTACAAGCAACCTGCAAAAGAGAAAGAAGACAAGGTTAGACTGATCAGTATCTCTTGCCAGCAACAAGTAAGTGCAAAACTTTTATTACCTGAAAGAACTTTGACAACAATTTCTGGATTCGTGTATAGACAATTTGAAACAAGATACCTTCCACGAACATTGTGATTCAAACTCTTTGTTACAAGAATACTTTGCGGAACTTTGTGAGGCAAACAGTAAATCAAGGACTTGCACAAATTACATGCAGTATTTTGACGTAAAAGTACAGTATTTGTTTTATAAAAGATTCTGGAAATATGGGAAAAGTGAGTCTGCTATTAGGAATTTAGGCTTTAGTTATATTAAGATGAATGTTTGATATTGGTAATTCTGATAACGGTATTTGTTTAATGTTTTAGAAGCTTTAGAGTAATAGAAAGCACATCCCAGAGCAGTAACACATTCCAAACCTGGAAACTAGAGACCAGGATCCAAGAGGTACTTTTAGAAGAAATTTTTTAATAAATAAAGGGATAGTCAGGAACCCAGTTAGGAATAGGTTGTACTTATCTGTTCTTTGTTTATGTTTCATTAGGCACTAGTTTCTACAGAAGTCAGAGAGGGCCGCAGATTTGTGCAGCACTTCAACAGTGGAAACGCAAGAACGGTGTTGTCTCTTTATTTTATTTTATCCACTTCCCCCCTTCCCTTGAGCTTCTGTTCTTAGTGCACAGTTTTAAAAACTAGTGTACTGGAACAAGCAGTTTCAGGGTGGGGTTGGATTGTCTTCAACCTCCATCAGAACTGAACAAGAACTCAGGTGAGCTGGGCTTTGACATGCAGTGACCTGGAAGAGAATGCCATTCAGTGGTGAGATTAGTAAGGAAGTGTGGAATAGCCTAAAAGTGAGTTGTGATCTAGTGCAGGAGAGGTGGTCTCTTTAGAACCAATATAGTCTGGTAAAGAGTAACTGTAGCCTAGAGTAGGATGTGTGGTCTGGGTAAGCAGTGTTGGTATAGTGAGAAGGTCTGGTGTAGTAGAGAAAAGGCAATAATGAGCGGTCTGATACAGTATCTATTGTGTGGTCTAGAAGGAAGTGTGTGAGAAGTAAATATGATGTTGATGAAAGAAGGATGGAATGAAGTGAAAGAGAATGTACTTTAGTGGTGAAGCTGTACTTAATTAGAGGGTTGTGCTATTGAGAAGGTTTAGCTCAAGAGGTGTTGACTAGTGCAGGAGGTTTGACCTACCAGAGGTGGTGTGGTCTAGTGGTGAGGAGGTGTGGTTTAGTGCAGGGGTGTGACCTAGGAGATTAGGTGTGGTCTAATAGTGGAGGTGTGGTATAGAGACAACAACTGTCATGTCCCTTGGACCATACTTACTTAGTTGTGTTAGTGTTGTATGCAGGCATGGTACCATGAACTGCCTCAGAGTGCATGCCTTCAGAAGCAGGAGTGGCTGGTAGTTTGCACAGTGTCTGTGCCACCTGGAAAGAGGTTTTGTGTCTCTAATGGACATGGTACATGAGACACATGAGTTTACCCAAGGATTACTATATGTATCATGAAGCCAAAGGGCTCTCACAGGACTTGTAAATGGTAAAGGCCATCTTAAAGTCCTACAGTATCAATTCCTCATAGGCAGGGCCACTAGAATTATGCAATTGTGCAGGTGCTATATTTTTTGCACCATTTTAGATTTGCCGCATTTCCACATAATCCATCATCTACTGCATAATCTATGGAGTTTCACAAAAAATTGTTTTGAGCTCAAACGGTTCAAAAGTTTCTAATAATGCAGCAACCTGTGTTGCTGTGCAATGAAGGGCCATTTGCAAAGCTTGAGTGGTCACCTTTCTGTTGCTTATTGCTATATGTGGATGCCAAATCTGTACTAATGAAGTGCAACCTAAACACTGACAGTGTTAATAGGTGTAAAAATGACAAATTGACAAAATAATGAAGCAATACTATCGCAAAATGTGATGCATTACGCCATATAATTTACCTTTTCTTGCTACTTAATTTATTCAACCCTGCTGCATGATTTGTCCATTCTCTATTGCATAATTCCAGTTGTCCTGGCTCCTGGGCCACAGTGTTTTTGAAAGACAATTAACAGACATAGGTGGTCATTCTGACCTCGGCGGTAAAAGGCGCCTACCGCCGGTCAGAAATCCTCCATAATCCCGCCGCGGTCGCGGAAACCCGCCACGGTCATTCTGACCCGCAGCAGCCAAACCTCCGAAAATCCGACAGCCACAACAGACCGCCAGACCAGCGGTCGGCGGAAAAGTGGAGGTGACAAAACCTCCACCGTCACGCCAACAGAAATACGCCCATGCCATTACGACCCACGAATCCACGCGGCGGTCTTTAAAACGCGGTATTCCATTGGCGGGACACACCGCCGCGGTCAGAATACACACAAACGAACAAAACTCAGCCACATTGGACGATTTGAATTCCACACACCTGATACACATACACACACCACTCCCACACACACAATACAATATAAAACACACACCCACATCACCCACAAACCCCTACGACCAAAAATTCAGAAAGAAGGCCAGAGCGAGACACCACCATCCACAAACTAGCAGCCACAGCCACTCAACACCATCACCCACACAATATCCACACACAAAACAACACACACCACCACACTCAACACACTTAACTACACATACTCCACCCCACACATCATACACACCACCCCATGGCACCCCAAAGACACCCCCGCTTCTCAGACGAAGAACTCAGGGTCATGGTGGAGGAAATCGTTCGGGTAGAGCCCCAGCTGTTCGGCACACAGATCCAATACACCAGCATTGCCCGGAGGACGGAGCTATGGCAGAGGATTGTCGACAGGGTCAACGCTGTGGGACAGCACCCCAGAAATCGGGAAGACATCAGGAAGCGATGGAACGACCTACGGGGGAAGGTGCGTTCCATGGTATCCAGGCACAACATCGCCGTGCAGAAGACTGGCGGAGGACCCCCACCTCAACCCCCACAATTTACAACATGGGAGGAGGAAGTCTTGAACATCCTGCATCCTGACGGCCTCGCAGGAGTCGGCGGAGGAATGGATACTGGTAAGTTGAAGCTTCACTACTGCTTCCCCCCCACCTGCATGCCAAATCATACCCCAACCCTCACCCCCATCCTCGAACCCCACCCTCACCCCCACCCCCATCCTCACCCCCACCCTCACCCCCACCACCATCCTCACCCCCACCACCATACTCACCCCCACCCCCAGCACACCTATTCCCTGCCAATGTCTCACCATCACAACCCACACATCCCAAAACCTAGGCCTGCATGCGTCCACTAAGCATGGACACCCATCACCAAAGCATGCCCAATGCATATACACATCCCCCCCACAAGCCACCCTCACCAAAGCCCCCACACACGAATGCCAGCACTTGGGGACACGGGAACCCACAGATACACCCATATGCCACACATTGAAACTATAACCATACCTCTATACCCCTGCAGGACCCGACCGTCAACACACCGCCGCGGAGGGCCCAGAATTCTCCACACCCCCCACCCAAGAGGCCGTCAGCGATGACAGCAGCTCTGTCGACCTGGACACCCATGACCAGCCTGGACCATCGGGGACCTCTGGACAGTCGGTTCCCCTCACACAGGCCCAGGCCACTACAGACCCAAACCCCTCTGGGAACACCAGCACAGCTCCCACCCAGCGGGCCCATGCCTCTGTCTCCAGGGCGCGTCAATCTGCGGTGTGTCTACCACTACAGGGCACCCAGGATAACCCACCACCCCAACAACAACAGGGACCTGGGGGCAGTGGTAGTGGGCACACCGGCCAGGGGGCAGAGGCCCAGGGAAACAGGGCAACTCGGAGGGCAGCTGTGCGACAGGGGGGGACGGGCCCAGGGAACCCACTCTCCACGAGGCCCTCACCACCATCATGGGAGCATACAACCGCTCCCAGGAGACGATGGCGACGGTACTGGCCCGGTTCCAGGAGATCCAGGTACTGCAGGAGGAACACTATCGGGGGTACAGGGAGGACATCAGAGCCCTCACCTCCACCCTGGTTACCATGGTAGGGCTGCTGCAGGACCTCATCAACACCAGGACGGACACTCAACAACAACAAAGGGCCCCTGCCACTAGCCTGGACCAAGAACAGCTAACCACCTCCGCCGGCGCTAGTGGACAGGAGGCCCCCGCACAGCAGCAGCCCACCAGACCCCCACCTCCTGCAGGAGAAGAACCACCCCGCAAGAGGGCCCTGAGATCTCGCAAGAAGACAGAGTAGGATGTCAAGACCCCCGCCAGCAAAGGATACCACCTGATGTCATCCCACTGTCCCACATTGTCACCCTGTCCATCCTTGAACTGCCCATGCTCCATCTCTCCACAGGCCTCTGGACAATGCACCTGTGTGACTGTTACTCTGGACTCTGCCATGGACATTCCTTCACCATAGCCCCCACCCACTTGAAACCACCCATCCCATTTTGAGCACTTAAATAAACACCTGTTTTGCACAAAACTATCTGGAGTCTGGCTGTGATTTCAAAATATTGTAATTGACATGACAGTGCAAATATGTCCTTGTACATAGTGAAGTCAACAAACAGCTGCCACAAAGCTGTAGTCCATGGGGAAACGAAGCACAGGACTCGTAGTGGGGACCCCAGATCTGAAATAGGGAGGGAAAAGCCACAACTCAGTCATCATACACTGGGGCAAATAGACAGGCAGCAGAGATGCAGGAGAGTAGTTCAGATTTACTAAATTATCTTTGAATTGTTACCTGTGTCCTATTGGAAGTACTGTTCAATGATTCTGTCCCTGTTGTCTGTTTCAGCCCCGTCGTCTTCCTCCTCGTCACTCTCCACAGGTTCCACCGCTGCCACAACACCACCGTCTCGACCATCCTCCTGCAGGAAAGGCACCTGGCGGCGCAAAGCCAGGTTGTGAAGCATGCAGCAGGCCACGATGATGTGACACACATTCTTAGGTGAGTACATTAGGGATCCACCTGTCATATGCAGGCACCTAAACCTGGCCTTTAGGAGGCCAAAGGTGCGTTCGATCACCCTCCTAGTACGCCCATGGGCCTCATTGTACCATTCCTCTGCCCTGGTCCGGGGATTCCTTACTGGGGTCAGTAGCCACGACAGGTTGGGGGTACCCAGAGTCCCCCAATAGCCATACACGGTGTCTCTCTAGCTGTTCCATCACGTAAGGGATGCTGCTATTTCTCAGGATGTAGGCGTCATGCACTGACCCTGGGAATTTGGCATTTACATGCGAGATGTACTGGTCAGCCAAACACACCACCTGGATGTTCATGGAATGGTAACTTTTTCTGTTCCTGTACACCTGCTCCCTGTCTCTTGGGGGAACCAAAGCCACATGGGTCCCATCAATGGCACCAATGACGTTGGGAATATGTCCAAGGGCATAGAAATCACCCTTCACTGCAGCCAATTCGCCCACCTCAGGGAAAATGATGTAGCTCCTCACGTATTTCATCAGGGCAGACAACACTCTGGATAACACCTTCGAAAACATGGGCTGAGACATCCCAAAAGCAATTCCCACTGTTGTCTGAAATGACCCACTTGCCAAGAAATGGAGTACTGACAGGACCTGCACCAGAGGGGGAATCCCTGTGGGTTGGCGGATGGGGGACATCAGGTCGGGCTCCAGCTGGGCACACAGTTCATGTATAGTGGCACGGTTAAGACGGTAGGTCAGGATAATGTGGCGTTCTTCCATTGTTGACAGGTCCACCAGCGGTCGGTACACGGGAGGATTCATCCGTCTCCTCGCCAAACCCAGCGGACGGTGCCTAGGAAGGACAACATGGAGCACACAGTCAAGCAACCCACAGGTACGTACTCACAGCTAGCACAGTAAACGATTCTCTATGCAGTGAATGGCGTGTCTGAGTGGCTATGCAAGGCCTAGGCCTGTGTGACGCAGTTGAAATTGAGCCATGTGGACCCTCGAAATGGCGGCTGCCTGACCTGTGAAGTGTGACAATGGGATGTGAGGTCAATGCGCTGGCGTGGCACACCGCGGCGGTCAGCGGTCGAAGACCGCGGCGCGAAGCCGCATTGGTTAACATTGAAGCCTATGGGTTTCAGGAGCCAATGGCGAAGGGCGCCGGCGGTGGCGGTACGCACCGCCGCGGTACGCACCGCCGCGGACGTGACCGCCATTTTCTATCTACTTATCCACTTGCGACTTGAACTTTCACAGGAGAGGACCTATACTGCAAGTGTTGCTGTGACCTCGGTCTGGAAGGGACAATGGCTGCTGCGCCTGGGGAAAGGGCCCCTGCCTTCACTGGAGAGGAGTTGGAGAAACTTGTGGATGGGGTCCTCCCCCAGTATGCGCTACTCTACGGTCCTCCAGACCAACAAGTGAGTTTAATTCAATCTGGATTTGGGGCCACTGGCTGGCTTGGGGGCCTGGCGGGGGGCCTGGCGGGGATGGGGGGCATGTTGGGGCTGGCGGGGGGCCTGGGGGGGGGGCCTGGCGGGGATGGGGGGCATGTTGGGGCTGGCGGGGGGCCTGGCGGGGGGCCTGGCGGGGATGGGGGGCATGTTGGGCCTGGCGGGGGACATGGCGGGGGGCCTGGCGGGGACGGGGGGCATGTTGGGGCTGGCAGGGGGCCTGGCGGGGGGCCTGGCGGGGATGGGGGGCATGTTGGGGCTGGCGGGGGGCCTGGCGGGGGGCCTGGCGGGGATGGGGGGCATGTTGGGCCTGGCGGGGGGCCTGGCGGGGGGCCTGGCGGGGATGGGGGGCATGTTGGGGCTGGCGGGGGGCATGGCGGGGGGCCTGGCGGGGATGGGGGGCGTTGGCCCACTGGCAACGAAAATGCAGACAAACTTGAACGTGGTATTTCTCCCTCCCTGTACGTGTCACATAGGTCCGCGCCCATGAGAAGATCGGGATTTGGCGTGCCATCGCCAAGGAAGTCCGGACCCTGGGGGTCCACCATCGACGGGGCACCCACTGCCGCAAGAGGTGGGAGGACATCCGCCGCGGGACCAAGTAGACCGCTGAGTCTCTGCTGGGGATGGCCTCCCAACGTAGGCGGGGTGCCTGCCGTCAACTGACCCCCCTGATGTTCCGGATCCTGGCGGTGGCCTACCCTGATTTGGATGGGCGCGTGAGGGCAGCACAGCAGACACAAGGGGGTGAGTCCAAGCATTATCTACTCTGTTGTCGCGCAGTGGAGGTGTCTGGGTGGGGGAGGAGGGCTGTGGGTCCCCCTAGGCCAGGGCGATATCTGTAGGCTGGGCACCCCCGTAAGCCCCTGTGTCCCCAGCCAACACCCTCAGTAGTGTGTCAGTACAGCCATCCCTGGTCCGTGTCATCCATGGGTGCAGTTGTCAACTCTAGGCGTGTAGGGCATGTTCCACGGAATGCGTAGCGGACCCCAAGTGCGCAACTTAGTGCAGGGGGCATCTGTGTCTGTCATGTCCGCTAACTGTACCGGAGATCCATGTACTCAATATCCCTTTATTTCTCTCTCCCCCCCCTTTTTGTTTGTCTTTCTGTGCTTGTGTGCATCAGCATCATCAGGCGGAGGAGAAGTGGCATCGGGGCAGGAGGGAGCTGCATCTCACATGGCCCAGGAGGGCCATGCCACAGAGTCTGACTGGACCAGTGAGACGGAGGGCGAGGGGAGCTCCACAACGGGGACGACTGGACCCTGCAGCGACACGGACACGTCCTCGGAAGGGAGCTCCCTTGCAGGGGTGGCACCATCCGTGCCCCCCGCCATTACAGGTACAGCCGCCACCCAGCGCACCATCACCGCCCTCCCAGCAGCCCCTCAGCGTTCGCCCCGTGCCCGCTCTGCCAGGAAGCCGGGCATCTCCTTCGCCCCAGGCACCTCAGGCCCTGCCCCTGTTACCCCCGCTGCCCTCAGTGAGGAGGTCATTGACCTCCTCCGAACGCTCATTGTTGGGCAGACTACCCTTTTGAATGACATCCAGGGGGTGGAGAGGGAGGTTCATCGCAGCAATGCGTACCTGGAGGGCATTCATTTGGGTCAGGCTGCCCATCAGCGATCGTTCCAGGCTCTGGCCTCAGCACTGACGGCAGCCATTGTCCCTGTCTCCTGCCTCCCTCTACTAACTCCCTCCTCCCAGTCTCCTGTTCCTCTGCCTGTCCCACCCACACCATCAGACCAGCCTGCACACACCTCAACACCCAAGAGAAGCTCATCCAAACATAAGCACCACAGATCACGCAGACATTCACACACGCAACATTCCGATGCAGACATGCCAACAGTCACTACCACCTCTGTGACCCCCACCTCCTCGTCTCCCTCCTCCCTCCCTGTGACGTCTACACTCACACCTCCATTCACCTCACCATCAGCCAGTGTTTCCATCACCAGCACACCCTCCAGTCCAGTCCGCACACGTGCAGTCACCACCCCCACTGCCATTTACACGTCCCCTGTGTCCTCTCCCACTGTGTCTGTCACCCCCTCTTCCACACCACACAAACGCAGCCACCCACCCACCCAACAGCCATCCACCTCACGACAGCCTATCCCTCCTGCACCTGCACCCAAAGACAGCAAACGTGACTCACCTACAACCACATCCTCTCCCTCCACTCCCATTCCCACTGTACCTACCACTCTCCATTGTCCCAAGAAACTCTTCCTCGCCACTGCTAACTTCTTTCCTGACCCTGAGCCCCCCCCTCCTTCTCGTCGGGGTAAGAAGAGCACCTCAGCCACCACCAGCCCTGCAGCCCCCTTGACAAGGGTGCAGGGGTATTGGAGCCCACCAGCCCGCATGTCTGGATCTTCGCCCAGCAGCAAGGGGACAGCCAGCCCACCCCCTGGGAAGAGGAGCAGAAGGCGGAAGGGGCGCCGCAGGAGCCCGGCTTCTACATCCCCCCCGGACACCACCCAGACACAGTCACCAGCCACAGCTCCAAAGGGAGGAAAGGGCCACAGACTCCCGACTAAGGAGGGCAAGGGCAGCAAGTCGGAGAGGTCAGGCTGCAGGCCTGCTGCCCAGGAGGAGCCCACCACCCCCATAGCCGCTGGCCAGGGAGGACCCAGCCCAGCTGGCCAGGAGGGCCCCACCACCCACAGCCCAGGTGGGCATTGAAGGAGCACCATCCCCGCTGCCCAGGAGGGCACCACCAGGCAATGAGCAGTTGGCCATAGACCGGCCGCCGTCTCAAGAACCGCTGAACTGGGCCCCGCCGTCTCCAGCACCGCTGAACTGGGCCCCGCCGTCTCAAGAACCGCTGAACTGGGCCCCGCCGTCTCAAGAACCGCTGAACTGGGCCCCGCCGTCTCAAGAACCGCTGAACTGGGCCCCGCCGTCTCCAGCACCGCTCCGCTGGGGACCGCCATCTCAAGAACCGCTGAACTGGGCCCCGCCGTCTCCAGCACCGCTGAACTGGGCCCCGCCATCTCAAGAACCGCTGAACTGGGCCCCGCCGTCTCAAGAACCGCTGAACTGGGCCCCGCCGTCTCAAGAACCGCTGAACTGGGCCCCGCCGTCTCAAGAACCGCTGAACTGGGCCCCGCCGTCTCAAGAACCGCTGAACTGGGCCCCGCCGTCTCAAGAACCGCTGAACTGGGCCCCGCCGTCTCCAGCACCGCTCCGCTGGGGACCGCCGTCTCAAGAACCGCTGAACTGGGCCCCGCCGTCTCCAGCACCGCTGAACTGGGCCCCGCCGTCTCAAGAACCGCTGAACTGGGCCCCGCCGTCTCAAGAACCGCTGAACTGGGCCCCGCCGTCTCAAGAACCGCTGAACTGGGCCCCGCCGTCTCAAGCACCGCTGAACTGGGCTCCGCCGTCTCAAGCACCGCTCCGCTGGGGACCGCCGTCTCAAGAACCGCTGAACTGGGCCCTGCAAGGCAAGACCCGCTGAACTGGGCCCTTCAAGGCAAGAAGCGCTGAACTGGGCCCTTCAAGGCAAGAAGCGCTGAACTGGGCCCTTCCAGGCAAGAACCGCTGGCCCTTTGGCAGACGTGGCAGGGCAGGATCTGTCTCGGGCAGGGCTGCAGGATGTCCTCTGGCCAACATGCCTCCTCCAGTGGCAGTGGAGTCTGTTATGGACTGTTTGGACTGTGGCTTTGCTCTCCCCAGGATGGCCCAGTGGGCAGGCCACCCACTGTATGGACTGTATGGACTGTGGCTTTGCACTCCCCAGGATGGCCCAGTGGGCAGGCCACCCACTGTATGGACTGTATGGACTGTGGCTTTGCTCTCCCCAGGATGGCCCAGTGGGCAGGCCACCCACTGTATGGACTGTATGGACTGTGGCTTTGCTCTCCCCAGGATGGCCCAGTGGGAAGGCCACCCACTGTATGGACTGTGGCTTTGCACTCCCCAGGATGGCCCAGTGGGCAGGCCACCCACTGTATGGACTGTATGGACTGTGGCTTTGCTCTCCCCAGGATGGCCCAGTGGGCAGGCCACCCACTGTATGGACTGTATGGACTGTGGCTTTGCACTCCCCAGGATGGCCCAGTGGGCAGGCCACCCACTGTATGGACTGTATGGACTGTGGCTTTGCTCTCCCCAGGATGGCCCAGTGGGCAGGCCACCCACTGTATGGACTGTATGGACTGTGGCTTTGCTCTCCCCAGGATGGCCCAGTGGGCAGGCCACCCACTGTATGGACTGTATGGACTGTGGCTTTGCACTCCCCAGGATGGCCCAGTGGCAGGCCACCCACTGTATGGACTGTATGGACTGTGGCTTTGCTCTCCCCAGGATGGCCCAGTGGGCAGGCCACCCACTGTATGGACTGTATGGACTGTGGCTTTGCACTCCCCAGGATGGCCCAGTGGGCAGGCCACCCACTGTATGGACTGTATGGACTGTGGCTTTGCTCTCCCCAGGATGGCCCAGTGGGCAGGCCACCCACTGTATGGACTGTATGGACTGTGGCTTTGCTCTCCCCAGGATGGGCCAGTGGTCATGGAGTCCCCTCGTGGATCTGGCGTCGTGTACTCAAGTGGCTGAGGTGCCCCCTCTTCCCTTCCCCCTGAGGTGCCTGTCCTATTTTCTTTCTGATGCCCCTGCAGTGTTCTCTCCGTGGAGTTCTTGTCGTGGGACTGGGCCTTGCCCCTTTGCACAGGACCCCTGTGGTCCACGGACAGTGGTTGGACTACATTTAGTAGCTGTATATATTTTGTACATAGTTTATTTATTTATTAGGATTACTGGTGTCCATATTTCAATATATCTGCCCGTTTATGATCTCTTCTTTTGGTCTTTGCATTATTTCGGAGGGGGGGGTTTGTGGGTTGTGACAGTGATCTGTGGGAATGCATTGATGTGTGTGTTGTAGTGGGTGTGGGTGGGTGGGTGTGTGCCGGTAATCTTTTCCCTCCCCTGTGTCGTAGGTGCAGTACTCACCGATGTCTTCCGCGCCGCCGGGCGTGCTCCTGGTACAGGAGCAGGTATAGGAGTGCGGGGATGACCTGCAACTCGGGTTCCATACTGCCGGAATCTCGCGTGGAGTGCGTAGAGGTGAGCGTTTTCCCGTTCATAGTCTGTTTCCGCCGTGTTTTTATCGGCGGTGCTCCCGCCCCGGAAAAGGTGGCGGATTGGTAGGTCGTGATAGGGTGGGCGGTACATTGTCTGCCGCCTGGCTGTTGGCGGGGACCGCCGCGCTGTTTGTTTGTTCCGCCGTGGCGGGCGGAGTGTTAATGCGGCGGGCTGTGTTGGCGGTTCCCGCCAGGGTCAGAATTGCATATTTTGGACCGCCGGCCTGTTGGCGGCTTGGCCGCCGCATTATCACCGACCGCCAGGGTCAGAATGAGGGCCATAGTCGCTGCAGCTGGGGCCTTGTTGCCAGTGTTTTGAAACTTACAGAATGATATTATCCTGGAAATTTGAGAAAGGACTGCACTGGATACACAGACTTACTCCAGGATAATACTTCTGTAGAATGACTTACACTTTGTGATTGAATATTATTTTCAGGATGCACCCCTTGAGGATTATGAACTCTTACATTTGCATCTTGTTACTTTCATGAGTGGAATGAAAAAGAGCATAATCTTTGCCCAGACTTTGATAAACATTTATTCTGATGAATGTATGGAATTAAGGTATTCACAGAGATGGGAAAGTGATTGCTTGCTGTTAGATGAACTATTTAATACTCATCTGAATTTCTTATTTTGCAATTGATGAAACAGCCATGTTGCATATAATTTAAATAACACAGCATATTAGTATAGCACTGAAGGCAGTTGTCTTGTAAGAAATGCATAATAACTCTGAACACTCTTTGCATCTGTTAGATAGATTGTAATTGTGTTTCAGCCCCAGGAAGGCTCAGAGTTTCACCAAGCTGAACAGAGATGAAAATACAGAGATTGATGTGAGATATATAATATACAATATTAGGAATTAGGTGCTGAAGCCCAAGTGATAACATCAGTAAAAGCCTTCTCTTGTCTTTACAAATCAGCACTACATCAGTGAATAGTGTGACCAGCTGAGTGATTACAGATATTCAGTACATCTGTTTCTCTCTTTCATCACGTTCCCCTTTTCACTGATTTATTTCTAACCAACATATTCTTCATTGTATGGCTGACAGTGGATTTGGGGATGTAATGAAGTACACATTGCCCTGTTTGATGAGGGTTGCATTTGTTAGAGCAAGGAAGGTTGATCGAATAGATGCTGTGTAGTATACTTGGGGTAGGTTTGGTCAAAGGTGGGATGTGGTAAAGTGCCAAAGAATGCTGTTTAGTTTGATGATGGAGGGTTGGTTTGGAAAAGGAGTGTGATGTATTAAATAATATGGTGGGATCACATGTGGGTGAGTGGTGTAGTGGAGCAAGGTGTCATCTCGTAGAGAAGAGTAATCTAGAGGAGAGGAGGTGTCTACTGGTGAAGGTGTGGTCTAGTGTAGCAATGTGGTCTGGTGGAGAATGTAGGGTCTAGGTCACGAGTCGTGATTTATTGGTGGAGTGTTTAGTGGAAAAGCTGAGGTGTTGTGAGAAAGTGTGGTCCTGTGAATGTGGTGTCTGTTAGAAAGAGATTGTGGCCCTCATTTTGACCCTGGCGGTCTCTTGACCGCCAGGGTTGATGTGGCGGTACCACCACCAACAGGCTGGCGGTGTATACTACCACATCATGAGTGTGGCCGGTTGGCCACAGCCAACCTGCCACTTCTCCACTCTTACTGCCATGGCTATATAAATCGCCGGGCCGGTGATGTGCATCTCCGACCCGGCGGTGCACACATGACCGCTAGCAGTATTATGACCTGTCTACCGCCATGCTTTCCGTGGCGGTACCACCACCACAAAAACCAAGGCAGTAGGGCTACCGGTGACAGGGAATTCTTTCCCTGTAACCAGTAGAAGGCTCCCCCAACCCCTCCAGCAATCACCCAGCCCCCCACCCCCTGGAATCACAGTGCCTCCCCAACGCCCCACCCCGCAACCCCCTAGAATTACAGCCCCCCCCAACTCCCCACCCCCCAGAATCATGCACACACCAACACGCACCATGCATACACCTATGCAGCATCATTTCCACAAACGCATTCACTCACACTCATCCATACACCCATTCACTCACACATACTCACACGCATGCACACTGACATGCAGACACGCATTCACTGCAACATACATTCGCGCATTCACTCACATGCATACAAGCACGCATACACCACAGCACTCACAGACGCATTCACACACGCACACAAACATTCAAACACACAGGCAGACACCACACACAACACCCCCTCTCCCCTGTTGAACACCCAATTTACCTTGTCTGGCGAGGTGGTCATCTGGCAGGGTAGGGCGCTGCTACCGTCCGCAGCGCCCTACCAGCAGGACACCGCCAGGCCATATTAATGACCATAATACTTCTTGCGGCGTCCTTCTGGCGGGGCGGTGCAGGTCGTAGCACCGCCAAGGTACCTCACACGGCAGCCTGGCTACTGCCGGAATTCCACCCTAATTGTGGTGGAATTCTGCAAGGGTCCATATTATGGCGGGCGGATGACCGCCAGTACTGGCGGCCTTCTGGCTCCCATGGCATCAGCGGTCTTGGAAAAAGCCCACTGATGTCATAATGAGGGCCTGTGAAGCAATTGCTAAGTTACATTGCATGAAACCGAGAGGGCGGAAATGTTCCATATTTACAAAGAGATGGAGCATTCCTGTTGTCCCCTAGTGTTGGCGGGCTATGGTGCAAGGTTGCCTGTGTTAGAGAAAGGACAGTTTTTGTGCCGAAAGGGACGCCATTCTGCACAAAAACAATCTTTAACAGTGTTTTCCTCCTCTTTTTATGTGTGCAGAATGGAGGCACACACAGAAAGGAACTAATGTGGAAAAATAAGCATATTTCTTCTCATTACTCCACACTGGGGAAGGAATAGCATTTGTATGTATTCCAACTATATAAGTCTCTGTAAATCTGAGAATGCATCAAACTCCATGGGTGGATGCGTGGGAACGCTCATGCTCCAAGCATTGAATGCCTTCCCAATGCAAGGTACTGCAAGGCAGGGAAATGCGGTTCCTTGCATTGCTTTGTATTTATTAAACCACGCAAAACCATGCAAAATGGCTTTGCCAAGCTTAGTAAATAACAAAAAGGATTTTTTGTTGGGACTCCACCACAAAAGTGATGGAACCCCACCACAAAATCTTATCAAATCTTCCCCCTCGTGTAGAGGAGAGATGGGATGCTATCATGATATATTCATGTTTGAGGTGCTGAGTCTTGACTTTCCACAGTGAGATGTCTTACAACTCTTGGTAACATGAAACTAATCCAGGATTCCTTTATATATAATATCATACAGTAAACAACATTTACAGCATGTGGCATATAGTTTTTGTCACTTCCTGCAGCACCAATTGACCGATAGCCATATCAACACTTTGCTGAGATTCCTTCCTTTCATGTTGAAATCTGGGTTGGACCACTTAATTGAGAATTTACGGTCCTGCTGATCCGACAAGACTGAACCCCACATAGTGGAGTTACTCACCACCGTGTCAGCCCCTGTGGTGTTTGACACTTGCCTGCACTTGGCCCTGCCACCACACAGCCCCATGTCTGCTACCTGCCTGCACTTGGCCTGCCACCACACAGCCCCATGTCTGAAACTTCCCTACACTTGGCCCTGCCACCACGCAGCACTCATGTCTGACACCTGCCTGCACTTGGCCCTGCCTTTTGCTTGCACTTGGCTCTGCCACCACACAACCCTCATGTCTGACTGCCTGCACCTGGCCCTTCCACTACACATCCCCCATGTCTGACACCTGCCTGCACTGGGCTCTGCCACCACACAGTCCCCGTGTCTGAATCCCCTGCCTGCTCTGGGCTCTGCCACCACACAGACCCTGTATCTCCAGGTCTGGCACCTCCGTGAACTTGCCCCCCCCTACGTCTCCAGGTCTGGCAACTCCCTGCACTTGGCCCTGCCATCACACAGCCCCTGTGTCTGTCACCTCCCTACACTTGGCCCTGCCACCACACAGCCCATGTCTGATACAAGCCTGCACTTCACCCCTGTCACCACACAGTTCCCGTGTCTGACACCTGCCTGCACTGGGCTATGCCACCACACAGACCCTGTATCTCCAGATCTTGCACCTCCGTGCACTTGCCCCCGGTCTTCAGGTCTGGCACCTCCCTGCACTTGGCCCTGCCATCACACAGCCCCTGTGTCTGTAACCTCCCTACACTTGGCCCTGCCACTACACAGCCCATGTCTGATACATGCCTGCACTTCGCCCTGCCACCACACAGTACCTGTGTCTAACACTTGTCTGCACTTGTTCTGCCGCCACATAGCCCCGTGTCTGACACCTCCCTGCACTTGGCCCTGCCACCAAACAGCCCCTGTGTCTGACACCTCCCTGCACTTGGTCTGCCACCACACAACCCTCATGTCTGACACCTGCCTGCATTTGGCTCTGCCACCACAAAGCACCCGTGTCTGACACCTGCCTGCACCTGACTCTGCCACCACACATCAACTGTCTCTGAAAACTGCCTGCACTGGGCTCTGCCACCACACATCCCCTGTGTCCGACACCTGTCTGCACCCGTGCTGCCACCACACAGCCCCGTGTCTGACTACCTGCACTTGGCTCTGCCACCACACAGCCCCATGTCTGACACTTGCCTGCACTTGCCTCTACCACCACACAGCCCCTGTGTCTGACACCTGTCTGCACCTGTGCTGCCACCACACAGCCCCATGTCTGACACCTGCCTGCATTTGGCCCTGCCACCACACAGCACCCGTGTCTGACACCTGCCGGCACCTGGCTCTGCCACCACACATCAACTGTGTCTGAAAACTGTCTGCACCCGTGCTGCCACCACACAGCCCCATGTCTGACTGACTGCACTTGGCTCTGCCACCACACAGCCCCATGTCTGACACTTGCCTGCACTTGGCCCTGCCACCACACAGCCCCTGTGTCTGACTACCTGCACATGGCTCTGCCACAACACAGCACCCGTGTCTGACACCTGCCTGCACTTGGCCCTGTCACCACACAGCACCCGTGTCTGACTACCTGCACGTGGCGCTGCCACCACACAGCACCCGTGTCTGACACCTGCCTGCATTTGGCCCTGCCACCACACAGCCCCCGTGTCTGACACTTGCCTGCACTTGCCTCCACCACCACACAGCCCCTGTGTCTGACACCTGTCTGCACCCGTGCTGCCACCACACAGCTCCGTGTCTGACTACCTGCACTTGGCTCTGCCACCACACAGCCCCTGTGTCTGACACATGCCTGCACTTGGCCCTGCCACCACACAGCCCCAGTGTCTGACTACGTGCACGTGGCTCTGCCACCACACAGCCCCTGTGTCTGACACATGCCTGCACTTGGCCCTGCCACCATACAGCACCCGTGTCTGACTACCTGCACTTGGCTCTGCCACCAAACAGCCCCCATGTCTGACACTTGCCTGCACTTGCCTCTGCCACCACACAGCCCCTATGTCTGACTACCTACACGTGGCTCTGCCACCACACAGACCCTGTGTCTGACACATGCCTGCACTTGGCCCTGCCACCACACAGCCCCTGTGTCTGACTACCTACACTTGGCTCTGCCACCACACAGCCCCTGTGTCTGACACTTGCCTGCACTTGGCTCTGCCACCACTCAGCCGCTGTGTCTGACACCTGCCTTCACTGGGCTCTGCCACCGCACAGCCCCCGTGTCTGACACCTGCCTGCACCTGGCTCTGCCACCACACAGCCCTGTGTCTGACTGCCTGCACTGGGCTCTGCCACCACACAGCCCCCAGGTCTGACACCTGCCTGCACCCGCCCTGCCACCACACAGCCCGCGTGTCTGACTGCCTGCACTTGGCTCTGCCACCACACAGCCCCCAGGTCTGACACCTGCCTGCACCCGCCCTGCCACCACACAGCCCTGTGTCTGACTGCCTGCACTGGGCTCTGCCACCACACAGCCCCCAGGTCTGACACCTGTCTGCACCCGCCCTGCCACCACACAGCCTGCGTGTCTGACTGCCTGCACTGGGTTCTGCGACCACACAGCCCCTGTGTCTGACACCTGTCTGTACCCGCCCTGTCACCACACAGCCCCCGTGTCTGACACCTGCCTGCACTGGGCTCTGCCACAACTCAGCACCCATGCCTGGCACCTGCCTGCACTTGGCCTTGCCATGAGTCACTAGCTGTCCCTGCCAGCTCTCTGTACTTAGGACTGTTCCTTTTCTGCAATTAGCACTATACTTGTCTTGCACCATACTGCGTTGATAATCACACTCCCTGAAATTGTTGTCTTGCTAATTAATCTTTTTATGATTTGATTTTCTATTTGTTTTTTCAAGTTTTGATTCTTCTAAAAATGAATATTAATTTAGATAATTGACCATGTTTTGCATGTTTATTTTAGTTTTTCTACATTGTTGCCTGCACACTGGGATTAGTACCCAATAAATGGAAATGGAGCAGCTTGTCTTTTATTCTCTTTTCTTTTTCTCCAAATGCACCTCGTGCCAATCGTCCTCTATTTAACAGCAGATCTGTAGCCCGGGCATGGACCTCCCTTCTTGGTTACCTGGGGGTCTCAGGGCTGCAAACTAAGGTGACAGCGACAACACTGCCCCGTCTCTCTCCCTGGGAAGAGGAGCGATCAGCCACGGTTCCTCGCACCAGCGCCCGGCCGCCATGCCCAGGAGCACACAAGGAAGTCCTGGTGAGGATGCATGTGCTGGGACATCTGTAACGTTGGGGTCCTTCCCGACGTACGTGAGCGGTCGTGGGTCTTCCTGGGGAGAGACTGTACGCTACCTCGCTCACTCTCCTGCCACAATGGTAACAATAGGGGTGCCAAGTTACAGGGTTCACTTTCTAAATGCAAAACTGTGTTAAAAGTTAGTTTGTTTACCTACACCGAGTACCATCGGAAGGCCTGAGTCGCAGCCTCATGGAAAGTTGTGGCTCTTCAGTGATAATTTAACAAACCCTTAATTTCTCCTTCAATAACAGCACTACAATAATCCTCTCTCAGAGCCTAGCATGGGTGTTTTGGGCCTTAATGCAAGCAAGAAATTTGCCCCGACCCCCTGGTACCTTAGTGAAAAACACCCATGGATTGGGGTATAATGGGCCCCTTAGAGTTGTGAGCCCTGGTGTCACTGCACCCTCTGCACTGTTAATAGCTGGTCCCCATCCTCTCTTCAGTGCAGACCTCAGCAGCACATTCCTGTTCTCCAAAGGATGGTAGGATGTACGGGCAAGTAAACCTGCAAGAATAAGGCCATGGATAGGACCATATGCACACATATAAGACGTTAGTGGGATTAGGACTTGATGTAACTTTGTCTTTACTTAAGCTTAACTCATTACTGGTTCTCAAGGAGCATGCCCCATCAGAGCTGTGAATCAATCTATGGATCTACAAATGGATCCCAAAGGACTGCCACGAAACCATAACCCACGCCCTGGTTACCAGCAGACTGGACTATGGCAACACCTGAACCACCCAGAAGAACCTCAAATAATTACAGCACATCCAAAACGCCCCAGTCCGACTCATCCTGGAAATTCCTCGCCGCAAACATATCTCCAATCACCGAAGAGACCTCCACTAGTTCCCTGTCGAGAAGAATTAACTTCAAGCTCCTTGTCCACACCTACAAGGCCCTCAATGACCTAGGACCTGCCTACCTCAACCACTGCATCACCTTCTACTCCCCCACCAGACCTCTCCCATCCACTCAACAAACACTAGCCACTGTACCCCATATATAGAAGACCCCGGCTGGTGGGAGATCCAGCGCCTAGCTCTCGGCAAAGATCTGGAACACCCTGCCCCTGCACCTCAGCCACTCACCATCTCTACCCCAATTCAGTAAATACCTTAAAACCTGGTTCTTCGACTAAAGCTCAGAGGGCAAAACCCCTTAGCACCTTGAGACCCTTACGGGTGAGTAATTGCGCTTTATAAACCCTGATTTGATTTTATGATATGAAGTAAAGATAGTCTTACAAAATGGGCCATGCCATGAAGAGGGTGCAAACTTTTGGGGATCAGAACAGGTTCCTTGATGGGTCTTCTGGATCGGTGGTCACAAACCTTCATGAGATTTTTCTCCTGAAGGACTGTCTCTGCAGGAGAGGTACCAGGAACACCAAGGGCAACAGCGCCATGATAAGTTTTCAGAGGTGACTTTCCAGGAGGTACAGGTCTAGTATTACAAGCCGCTAAGTACTAATGGAAACTTATTTCCAATGGGCAGAGGGGTTCTTTACATGGCAGGTAACAGAAGGGTAGACAATTGTTTAAAATAGGTTTTGGAATAAGACCAGAGAAGTGGATGATTTACACAACTTTGCACATGGAAAAGGCTCAGAGATGAAAAAATAAAGGGATGGCTTGGCTCAGATAGGGGTGTGGCAGGAAGAAATTAGAGGAAATTTAGGGATAAATCTTTATAAGGCCCAATTTATATTAATGGGCTGTCTGTTTGCCATGTTGGAGGTGTAAATCTGTCTATCGGTCTGGTGGAGTAACTCCTGTCTAATATATACTTTAAACAGGAGAACCACTGAGGTATATCCGTCCTATTAGACATTCTACCACTCAGACTGCGATGAATCATCTGCGGTTGGATAGCACTCCATCAGTGTTGACGTGGTGATACTCCACCCGGCAAAACCGTATATGTCTGTCATTGGGGTGGGCTCCCAGGGATGTTCTGTTACAGTAAATACATTGTGGACCCATTTTAGCATGGTATAGCCTTGCATCTTTAAGTCGCTCTCGAAAGTCATGCAGTTGATAGTAATCACACCTGCAGAGAACAGTAGAAAACACACCCCATGTCACACCATGATGCTTTTCCTTTCTCAGAAGCAACCAACAGTACCTAGGTGTAACAACCATTGTGTGTAAGGTTTTGTTCCCTGCACATACATATAATGTAAGGAAATGCATATTATTTTCTTTGTATGGCCCTTGTCTTGTGGTCAAAACAGTAATGATTACTACTGATGTGTAAGAAAATTGCTAAACCATTACTTAACCTGCATGGAGTCACTCTTTAGTGTAGTGCTACCCTATTAGTGGTCAACGGCTACAGCTGTCATAATGCTTTCAAAACAGACAATATTGCTTTATGTGATGTGTCACTCTCATCATACCATGTTTTGGTCTCATAAGCCATCTATTGAAGTGTCACATTCTTCAACCAACCCATGTTCATGCTGTTCAAAGAATGCATAGTTTAAGGAGAGTTACACATTGTGAGGGTGGTTTCACACCACATTCACAATGTGTAACCTTTGTATTTTTATGTGTGCCAAGGGGCTTATCGTGAATTTAACAATCTAAAGCATTTATATTTCGTTGCTTGCCTTCATAAGTTGTGTTTCATGTTGTATAAACGTAAAATGAATGTGATATAGTTGTCAAATATAAAATAACAATGACAATATCTGGTTGAGCAAGGGAGCGCAACATGGTAAAAGCCTGGATATCACTCCAGACAGATGACTTACAAGTGTGATGGAATAGAAATACTGACAATATAACTTCATCATCCTAAGGAAAAAGTTATGATTCTAAATCTGACTGAAGAAGAGTAGATTTATGCTGTAGTCAAAGGCGTATTTTACTCTCTTCTCCCTTAACATCCAAGAAATTTGCATTTTAATCAATGTTCTGTTAAATTTTTATAATTTGTAAATATACATTTTGAGTGTAAATAGACTGAGACGTACCATTACATGTATACTATTACTCACAGATGTCATTACATATCCAGCTCCCACAGCAGAAGCTACTGAAACAACATGTACAATCTGATCACTGTTGAAACTCCTGCAGAAGTATGAGATCTCCGAGGTTATGCAGTATGGGGTTAGAGGTATATGCAGGGGTATTTGTGAGTCATCTACCCCATTGATAATCAACACATTATTTATTTTCATATCCCACTTTAATCATTATGGCCCTCATTATTACATTGGCGGTATTGACTGCCTACCGCCACGGCGGCGACGGCTGCCAACATACCGTTGCCGTGGCTACCGACCGTCCATGCCATTATGACCGTAGCCATGATGCAGCCTGACGGTAATTTAGTGGCGGATGCTGCTGCTGGCAGCAGTGTTGCATACCGTCTCCTGCTGGAGGACCCCTGCAAGCAGGTAAGTCGGGTTCTCCGACAGGAGAGGGGGATGGGGGGTGTTGTGTGCGTGTGTGGGGGTGGGGGTGTGTGTGACTGTGTGTGAATGCGTGCATGCGTGTGTAATGCGTGTGTGCATGAGTGGGTGTGTGTGTGTACTTGCATGTTGTGTAGTGTGCTTGCATGTGTGCCTGGATGTATGTTTGTGACTTTGGATGTGAGAGTGTATGTATGTATGTATGCATGCGTTGGTGAATGTGTGTATGCGTGTGTGTATGGGTGTGTATGTAAATGTGTGTGTATGTGTGTATCTGAAGGGGGTGGTGGGGGATTGGCAGAGGGAGGGGGAGCGCGGGTGAGGACTCTGGGGAGTGGGAGGGGAACTGGGGAGACCTACGAAAACCATGGCGGTAGTTGGGGTCAAAATCCCGAAGGTAGGATTGTGACGGCCGCCTGGCTGGAGACCGAAGTCTCCAGCCCGGTGGCTGTTACCCCCCTGACAGACGGAGTGGTACATTGGCGGTTTGGCTTGAGCCAAACCACCAATGTCATATTTTGGGGAATGGTACCACCAGCCTGTTGGCAGAACCTTTCTCCAAAATGATGACGTCCGCCAGGGTCGTAATGAAGGACTATGTGTTAATTTGAATAGTTATTTTACCTTTTCACTACATTGTTTGTTCTGCTGTTCTTTGCTGTGTTTGTAAAATGTGGTGTCTTTTTAAAAGGTTAATGTACTGTCAAAATGTTATTGATAATCCACTTACATAATTTTACAACATTAATGGCTAAATAGTCACATGTTAAAAAATGTTCTCAGCTTCCCTCAAAGAGTAACCCAAAGTGTTCTGTTCTTGAGAAAAGAAAAAAAGTTTTATTACATTTAACAAAATCATCCTTTTCTGTTTGTAATGTACCACAATAAATGTAGGTTTCACATTTAGGGATATACCACTACCATCACATTACATATTTGCATACCCACACAGGAGTATTAGCCATTCCTAAAAACATACACTGCAATGATGCCCGTGGTGACAGCATATTTAAATTTTAGAACAATATAAAGTACCACAACAGGAAAAATGTATGCGGACAAAAACATAAACATACTAATCAAGCAAAGACTGAAGTAGTCTGTCACCTGCAGACAAGGATTGCTGCATTCACATCCACGTCAATTAGCTTTGGTTTACCCTCATGAGAATATGTTGTTGATGACATCTTGATGTAAATCATTCCTTTCTTCCTTACCACTGTCATCTTCATTTGGCAATTCTTCTCTATAATCCTAGACCTCCTCATTGTAATCATCATCCTGCATGAATGGGATGTTCTGAAGCAGGGCAATGCTGTGCCGTATGCTCAGAGCATCGTTATCTTTCACACTTTCTCATGTGAATAGAGGAGGGATCCCCAAGACGTATCCAGACATTGGGATGTTGGTATCAGGAGTCCAAAACCCCACTCCACAGGTCTACGAGCTCTACTATGTGCCCTATTGAAGCAGTCTTCCCCTTGCATTGTTAGATTGTGGTAATGACCACGCTCTGTTAGGATACGCTGAGTCTCCTACAAAATATCAAATATAAGTAAGGTTTAGAATTGTAGGTTTGCAAGGTTGATCTAACATTATTATGGGATTATCGTATGCATTCACACAACTTACCAACAAACCAGGCCCTCACATTCCAAGTTATGTGATTTGCAGTTGTATGCCGCTACTACTGTGTAACACAAAAGAATCATGGGTTGATCCAGGGAAACATGCTTAGATGCCTGCAATGTACAGATCACAAAGGCAAACCACTTGCACGTTAATCAACTCAATGTTTTTCCTGTTGCAGTATACTAGTTCTCTGTTGTGTGGTGGTACTAAGGCAAGGTGTGTCACATGAATGGCACCTATGACATGTGGAATGGACCCAAACAATAAAATTCAGCTCTCACATTGATCAATTAATTTGCACTAGTTGGATGAAGCTGCTCCTGTGGGTCAGCATCACTGACAGGAGTTGCTGTAGCACACCATTAAATTTTGCTAGGAACATCCCATAAATGCCCCCTACAGTGTTGGAACAATACAGTGGCAGCAAAATGGAGATCTATAATAGTTTTCACCAGTGGTGTAATTGAAGTAGGATTTAGGTTCAGAGGCAGACGTTGTGGCTCAAACTGATGGCATAAGTCTAAGATAGTTTGCAGTTTTGCGCAATTATTCTTTAAGACTTCTTGTTCTTGGCAAGGTCAATTAAAGGGCGGAACATTCTAGATTGCCGTCCTCACACTGTGGGAGGGATTTTCTGTGAAGGTTGTCTCTGAAAGATGACATTTAAAAAGATAAGTATTCATGTGGAAGAAATAATATAACTAAATGTCTTTTTAATTTAGACAGTTATGACATTCAAAATCACTATATAATTCTTAATGTCTACACTCACATTGCAACACATACATATGAATAAATATTTTCATCTACATGTGTGTTGTTCTTAGACACAAAAGTGGATTAATTGCACAGTTTGTAATGTATACTCCACTATAATTAAAGGGAAAATGAAAATGAGCTATTACTAGACCATAACTTTAAAAAATCTGTCAAATGACATCAGGCATGATGCAGA
Source organism: Pleurodeles waltl (assembly GCF_031143425.1). Classification (NCBI taxonomy): domain Eukaryota; kingdom Metazoa; phylum Chordata; class Amphibia; order Caudata; family Salamandridae; genus Pleurodeles; species Pleurodeles waltl. Next base: position 999,118,046 of record NC_090450.1, on the reverse strand, counting down.
TTAATGTTCTCACTATGTAAAATTTTTCATGTTTTTTTTTCAAATTTAAACTTAAAACCTGTCAAGGGTGGTTGAAATTGTACTGAATATAATATAGGTATACAGTTCACTTCTACTATTGCACATAGAAGAATTTAGATTTTATAAGAAACACATTCTCAATGATAACGGTGTTTCAGCCAGATAGGCCGCCATTTTAGGTGTTGCTAGCGAGTTTCCTAATATTTTTCAAGTGTTCCCATTAGCAAATAACAAGTGCCTGACCTCTGCATCACTGGAGATGTGGCATTTTGCAGGTGTAAACTCTGGTAACAGAGTCCACACCCATAGGTTAACGTGGGCCAATGGATTAGGCACTATCCAATGGTTTTGGAATACGTCCATTGATGCATGTATATGTCACTGTGATGTGTGGGTTCTGTAAAAGTTTTTCACTTGCCTTCCAGCTTTGGTACTGTACAGATTTCCTCACAGTTTACAGCTCCACCTCAAATGTTAGCAACCTTGGCAGAAACCACTAACCACCCCTTCCGATGAGCTGGAGATGCTCCCTGAGGAGGTACTGTGGGACACCACTGCAACATGTAACAACATTATTTTTCATATGTTTCTTACAATTAACACAATATGCTTTTCACAGAAAGGCCAATAATGTGTCATGTAAACACTGTAGAGAGTTGGCACATGTTAAATTACCTTCAGGGAACTAATATGTGATTTGAGGTATATAAATCCAGCTAATCACATTTTGTTAAGATTTAAAATTCTACATGCTTTCATTAGCTTGTAGTTGTTGAAATATTAAAAAATGCATTTCAGACAGAAATATATCAGTCATTGTTCCATTTACAATGTTCTTACAGTGTGGTATGTGGTTCTTCTGTAATGTTACCTTGCATATATATTAATAGTGCTAACATTACAGCACAGATATACTTACACTGTATGTACATATTATAATCTGTTGTTGATATAATGCTTGATGTTCTACATTTGATTTATACATTTAATGATACCACCAACACACTAGTTCAAAGACATACACATTGAGAGTGAGCAAGGTACACAGGCAATGTGGCCTAGGAATGCAGATGCACAGGTTATGGACATATACCTAAACCTTTTTTATTTTCTATTAATAATGTGATAAGTTAGAACACATACATATTTATAGGTTGTAGTTATCAATTAATAGGCACCTACAATTGGATTTGTTTACAGTTAAATATTTCATGTGTAGAATTGTAATTACTATTAAGATTACTTTTTAGAATAGCATATAGGTACAAACCCAAAAAAGTGATCTAGTATGTGTATGTATATACCTATATACATAAAAGTAAGGCTCATGAGGGATAATTTCTCCACTTAAATATATGTGTACATATTTATGTTACACAAAAATACTATAACAATGGGTATACACAAACATCATGTTCATGAAACTAAAGTATACACCATTAATTTGTTGTCAAAACTCTTAGAAGTGGCATTGTTTAAATTGTCCTCAACAAAAGTTGGTTGTTTAGAGGTTATACGTATATATCTGTTGAGTCCTTTAACACTTTTCCCACAATTTATATGTTTTCTCACATCTTAGGTTAACCCCATCACAAAGAAGCCATCTCAAGGGCCATTGCTACAAGAGTATGGACCTTGATGGCCCATAGGTGCCATACCCTGCATTGCTGCAAGCAATAGGAGTACCTGTGTCGCTTGACCAAGATGGTAGCAGAGGACCAGCCTGGGAAGTCTTCCCAGCAGCGGAAGAAGGTGCAGCACACTCTGACCTCCCCTAATGGCCAACCTATTGCCATTGGCATATCCCCTGCTTGATCGGGAGCTGATGGCCAGAGAACAATAGCAAAGGGGAAAGTGTTTTTTTCTATGTGTGACCTATTGTATGAGCTAACTATTTATTTTATTATAGACCAACTACATACGTAAGAGTAGAAATTGTGACAGTAGAACATTGAGGACACATTATCAAAAGGTGTTGTAAGTCTATTATATGCAAGTATATGGAATTTGTATACCTATTTTTTATATTCACTCATGCCAAAGTGGTTTCTATAGTTCGATGTTGTTTTGGGACCTTTAATTAATGGATATGTACATGTGAAGAAGGTGTCTACAGCAAACGTTGTTTCTATTGCAAACTGTAATTTCATCAGTTGAACAAAATATCCATGATGGAATATTTTTGAGTTAAAATTGAGACACAAATCTGTTCAATGTTTACAATTAACAAATGGTGTGTGATATAATAAAGGTTCTCAAATACATATTACAATTAATTCATTTTCTTTTCAAAATGGATGTTATCCGAATAGGAAAAGTGTCCCAAGAAATCCATGTTTTTGGTATTAATGTAGTCAACTTTCCTGCCAACTTATTACTTTATTATGGTTTGAACATAGTATAGCCATTGATTCATTCTGAGTGTGTATGAATTAACAATTTCAAAGATATGCACGGGCCAATTATCACACACACACACACAGCCAGGATGGTCACTATTGTACCTCCTATAATCACAGCCTGTATGGAGATTACAAGGCAATCTCAGGTATCCAGCTGTTGTGACTCAGCTGAAAGAGTACAAACCCAGCAAATACCATTTGAATATGCATATGCTCTGTGTATAGCAGTTATACAAATGGCCATATATTTAATTTCACATCCAGCTGAACCTTAAAGTGGCTGTTAAATTTTCATAAATATTCACATGCATCCGCCTGGACTATGCCCAGTATATTACATTTCTTAGGGGCGACTTAATTCTTGTACAAAATGCAGGTTTTAACAAAGGATACAGGTTCGTATTAGTTTTCACAGTGTAATAACCAGAGGGCCAGGTAGGCCTCAAATATTGCTACAGATTATACTGAGGTGGGTTTCATTTTAAGTGGTAAAGGAGCAGTACTAAAATGAAGTAAGATATTGTGTACATACATGTGCACTGAAAACCTTGACTGCTAAAACTAAATTACCATTTAAAGCAGCATCTTTAGTTATGTTTTAAGATGTCATAGACATTACTATGACCCTTTAGCACTGGTCAGTAGTCATGCTGTCCACAGAGTCACAACACATTATATTTATAGTACATAACTACTTAAGGTGAGATGTCAAGTGGATTATTCATTATTCATCAGAGTGGCATTATATAAGGCTCCATGTTATTAAATATGCATGAAGAGAGGACCAATTTATAGTTGGTAGAGGTGTGCGGTATTAGGGTTCAACACATGACATTACTTAAGTGCTAGTGAAATTATGGTAAATGGAACAACATGTCAGACTCCAATCAAGCAGTAATCTATTTATCTTAATACAATTACATTTCGTAATGATTTAGATTTACCAGCTCGTGACTACACAGAAAACAATCATTTAGATTATTAAATGTAGACATTCAGGGGGTCATTTTGACCTCGGCGGTAAAAGGCGCTTACCGCCGGTCAGAAGACCGCCATAACACCGCTGCGGTCGCGGTAAACCGCCACGGTCATTCTGACCCGCAACTGGCAAACCTCCAAAAACCCGACAACAACAAAAGTCCGCCACACCAACGGCCAGCGAAAAACTGGCGATGACCAAACCTCCACCGTCACGCCAACAGAAATACGCCCATGCTATTCCGACCCACAAATCCCCGCAGCGGTCTTTCAACCGCGGTATTCCATTGGCGGTACACACCGCCACGCTCAAAATACACACACTCTTACAAAACACAGCCACATTGGACAATTCAAAATACACACACCTGAGACACATACACACACCACTCCCACACACCCATTACAATATAAAACACACACCCACATCACCCACAAACCCTTACGACCGCAATTGCGACTGAAGGCCAGAGAGAGACAGCACAGAATAGAGTACACCATCACACAGAGGCAAATCACAACATCACCCACACAATATCCACGCACAAAACACCATACACCACCACACTCACCACACTCTTCAACACATACACCACCCCTCACCTCATCCACACCACCCCATGGCACCCCAAAGACACCCCAGGTTTTCGGACGCAGAACTCAGGGTCTTGGTGGAGGAAATAGTTCGGGTAGAGCCCCAGATCTTCGGGACACAGGTGCAGCACACCACCATTGCCAGGAAGATGGAGCTATGGCAAAGAATAGTGGACAGGGTCAACGCTGTGGGACAGCATCCACGAAATCGGGACGACATCAGGAAGCGGTGGAACGACCTACGGGGGAAGGTGCGTTCCATCGTATCAAGGCACAACATTGCGGTGCAGAAGACTGGCGGCGGACCCCCACATACTCCCCCAGAATTTACAACATGGGAGGAGCAAGTCTTGCACATCCTGCATCCTGAGGGCCTCGCAGGAGTAGCTGGAGGAATGGACTCTTGTAAGTCAAATCTTCACTACTTCATTCCTCCCACCCCACCTGCATGCCAAATCATACCCCCACCCTCACCCCCACCCCCATCACACCAACTCCTTGCAAATGGCTCACCATCACAACCCACCCATCCCAACACCCAGCCCTGCATGCGTCCACAAAGCATGGACACCCATCACCAAAGCATGCCCACTGCACATACCCATCTCCCCCACAAGCCACCGTCACAACAGCCCCCACAAGGGAATGCCAGCACTGGGGTCCACGGCCACCCACCCATTGCACACTATGGCACACACAGAAGCAATAACCATACTCTTATACCCCTGCAGGACCCGAACGCCACCACACCGCCCAGGAGGGTCCAGAAATGTCCATCCCACCCGCAGAAGAGGCCCCCAGTGATGACAGCAGCTCTGTCTCCCTGGACCCAGATGACCAGCCCGGCCCATCGGGGACCTCGGGACAGTCGGTTCTCCTCACACAGCCACAGGCCATAGCAGACCTACCCCACTCTGGGAACACCAGCACAGCTCCCACCCAGCGGGCGAATGCCTCTGTCTCCAGGACACGTCAATCAGCGGTGTGTCCACCACTACAGGGCACCCAGGTTGACCCACCACCCCAACAACAGCAGGGACCTGGGGGCAGTGGTAGTGGGCACACGGTCCAGGGGACAGAGGCCCAGGGAAACAGGGGCACTGGGAGGGCTGCTGTGCGACAGGGGGGGACAGGCCCAGGGAACCGACTTTCCACGAGGCCCTCTCCTCCATCATGGGAGCATACCACCGCTCCCAGGAGACGATGCTACGGTACTGGCCAGGTTCCAGGAGATCCAGGTACTGCAGGAGGAACAGTACATGGGGTTCAGGGAAGAACACCAAGCCATTAGTTCTGCAATGGGGACCATCGTCGTGGCTCTTACCCAGATTGTCACCACATTGCGGGACCATGTGGCACCACAAAGGGCCCCTGTCACTAGCATGGACCAGGAGCAGCCTACCACCTCCGCCGGCGCTAGTGGACAGGAGGCCCCCAAACAACAACAGGCCACCAGAACCCCACCTCCTGCAGAAGAAGAACCACCCTGCAAGCGGTACCTGAGATCTAGGAAGAAGACAGAGTAGGATGCCAAGACCCCCACCAGCAAAGGATACCCCCTGATGTAATCCCACTGTCCCACATTGTCACCCTGTCCAACCTTGAACTGCCCCTGCTCCATCCTTCCACAGGCATATGGACAATGCACCTGTGAGACTGAAAAGCTGGACTCTGCCATGGACATTACTCCACCATCACCCATCACCGATTTTCAACCATGTCCCTAAATTTAGCACTTAAATAAAATCACTTATTGCACTAAAATTATCTGGAGTCTGCTTGTATTTTGAACAAATGTATTAGACATAACGGTGCCAAAATGATCAGTTACATTGTGATGACAACATATCACTGTCACACAGCTGTAGTCCATGGGCAAACAAAGCAGAGGTCACGCAGTGGGGCCCACATCTCTGAAAACGGAAGGGAAAGTCACAACTCAGTTAACATAAACTGGGGGGAAACACAGACAGTAGAGAGGCAGGAGACTGTAAGTACATGTAAAATGGCGGTGTTGATTCGTACCTGTGTGTTATTGAAAATACTGTTGTATCACTGTGTCCCTGTTGTCTGTGTCATCCCCGTCGTCTTCCTCCTCTTCACTCTCCACAGGCTCCACAGCTGCCACAACACCACCCTCTGGACCAACCTCCTGCAGGAAAGGCACCTGGCGTCGCAAAGCCAGGTTGTGAAGCATACAGCAGGCCACGATGATCTGGCACACCTTCTTCGGTGAGTACATTAGGGATCCACCTGTCATATGCATGCACCTAAACCTGGCCTTCAGGAGGCCGAAGGTTCGCTCGATCACCCTCCTAGTCCGCCCATGGGCCTCATTGTACCGTTCCTCTGCCCTGGTCCGGGGATTCCTCACTGGGGTCAGTAGCCACAACAGGTTGGGGTAACCAGAGTCACCAATTAGCCACACACGGTGTCTCTGTAGCTGTTCCATCACATAAGGGATGCTGCTATTTCGCATGATGTACGCGTCATGCACTGACCCAGGGAACTTGGCATTTACATGGGAGATGTACTGGTCAGCCAAACAGACCACCTGGACATTCATAGAATGATAACTTTTTCTGTTCCTGTTCACCTGTTCACTTTCACTGGGGGGAACCAAAGCCACATGGGTCCCATCAATGGCACCAATGATGTTGGGAATATGTCCAAGGGCATAGAAATCACCCTTCACTCTAGCCAAATCGCCCACCTCAGGGAAAATGATGTAGCTCCGCATGTATTTCATCAGGGCAGACAACACTCTGGACAAAACCTTAGAAAACATAGGCTGAGACATCCCTAAGGAAATGGCCACTGTTTTTTGGAATGATCCACTTGCCAAAAAATGGAGTACTGACAGAACCTGCACCAGAGGGGGAATCCCTGTGAGTTGGCGAATGGGTGACATCAGGTCTGGCTCCAGCTGGGCACACAGTTCCTGTATAGTGACTCGGTCAAGTCTGTATGTCAGTATGACATGTCTTTCTTCCATTGTTGACAGGTCCACCAGCGGTCTGTACACGGGAACATTCCTCCATCTCCTCGCAAGTCCCAGCGGACGGTGCCTAGGAAGGATAACATGGAGCACAGAGTCAAGCAAACCACAGGTACGTTCCCACAGCTTGCACAGTACACGAATCGCTATGCATTGAATGGCTTGTATGAGTGGCAATGCAAGGCCTAGGCCTGTGTGACGCAGTAGAAATTAAGCCATGTGGGCCCTTGAAATGAGGGCTGCCTCACCTGTGAAGTGTGACAATGGGATGTGAGGTCAATGCGCTGGCGTGGCACACCGTGGCGGTAGGCGGTCGAAGACCGCGGCGCAAAGCCGCATTGGTTAACATAGAACCCTATGGGTTTCAGAAGCCAATGACGAAGTGCGCCGGCGGTCGCGGGACGCACCACTGCGGTACGCACCGCCGCGGGCGTGACCGCCATTTTCTCTCAGCTTAATCACTCGAGACCTGATCATCTACAGGAGAGGACCTATACTGCAAGTGCTGCTGTGACCTCGGTCTGGAAGAGACAATGGCTGCTGCGACTGGGGAAAGGGCCCCTGCCTTCACTTCTGAAGAATTGGAGAAACTCGTGGATGGGGTCCTCCCCCAGTATGCGCTACTCTACGGTCCTCCAGACCAACAGGTTAGTGCACTGGGACCATGCTTGGTGGGCAATGCCTGGGTTGAGTGGGGTGAATAAACGAAGGTGCGGAGGGGAGCGTATGAGGCATGCATCAAACGACAGATGAGAGCATGTGCCACATGGCAAGGGTGGGGATGGGGGGACACTCACATCGAGCATGCAGAAAATGTTTATATTTTGTTTTCTCTCCCTGTACGTGTCACATAGGTCAGTGCCCATCAGAAAGTCGACATTTGGCGTGCCATCGCCAAGGACGTCCGGACCCTGGGGGTCCACAACAGACGGGGCACCCACTGCCACAAGAGGTGGGAGGACATCCGCCGCGGGAGCAGAAAGACCGCGGAGGCTCTGCTGGGGATGGCCTCCCAACGTAGGAGGGGTGCCACTCGTCTATTGACCCCCCTGATGTCTCGGATCCTGGCGGTGGCCTACCCAGATTTGGATGGGCGCGTGAGGACATCACAGCAGACACAAGGGGGTGAGTACAAGCACATTCTGCTATCTTAGCGCGCAGTGGAGGTGTCTGGGTGGGGGAAGAGGGATGTGGGTATCCCTAGGCCAGGGCGATTTCTGTAGGCTAGTCCCCTCCGTAAGGCATGGCCCTGTGCCCCCGCCCTCCAGCTCTGTAGGGTGCCAAGTACAGCTATCCATGGCCTTGTGTCACCTATGTGTGCAGATGTCGTCCATTGGCTTGTAGGCCAAGTCTCACTGATTGAGTAGTGTACCCCAAGTGCGCGGCGCAGTGCAGGGGGCTTCTGTGTCTGTCCTCTCCGCCAACTGTGTTGCCAATGCATGCACTCAACATGTCTTTATTTCTCCCCCCCCTTTTTTTGTCTGCTCTTCCTGTCCATGTGTGCATTAGCATCATCTGGCGGAGGAGAAGTGGCATTGGAGCACAAGGGAGCTGCATCTCACATGGCCCCGGAGGGCCATGCAACGGACTCTGATTTCACCAGTGAGACGGAGGGCGAGGGGGGCTCCACAACGGGGACACGTGGAGACATCAGCGACACCGACACGTCCTCAGAAGGGAGCTCCCTTGTGGTGGCGGCAACATCCGTGCCCACCGCAACTACAGGTACAGCCGTCACCCAGCGCACCAGCTCCGCCCTCCAAGCAGCCCCTCAGCGTTCGCCCCGTGCCCGCTCGCACACCAAGGCGGGCATCTCCTTCGCCCCAGGCACCTCAGGCCCTGCCCCAGTTACCCCTGCTGCCCTCAGTGAGGAGGTCATTGACCTCCTCCGGACGCTCATTGTTGGGCAGTCTACCCTTTTGAATGCCATCCAAGGGGTGGAAAGGGAGGTGCATTGGAGCAATGCATACCTGGAGGGCATTCATTTGGGTCAGGCTGCCCATCAGCGATCGTTCAACGCTCTGGCCTCAGCACTGACGGCAGCCATTGTCCCTGTCTCCTGCCTCCCTCCTCCAACTCCCTCCACCCAGTCCCACTCCCCTGTCCCTCTGCCTATCCCAGACACACCTACAGACCAGCCTGCACACACCTCAACACCCAAGGTCAGCTCATCCAAACATAAGCACCACACATCCCACAAGCATTCACACAAGCAACATCCACATGCAGACATACCAACAGCCACTGCCTCCTCTGTGTCCCCCTCCTCCTCGCCTCCCCCCTCCCTCCCTGTGACGTCTCCACTCACACTTGCATGCACCACTTCATCAGCCACTACGTCCATCACCAGCACACCCACCAGAACACTCCGCACACATGCAGTCACCACCCCCACTGCCATTTACACGTCCCCTGTGTCCTCTCCCAGTGTGTCTGTCACCCCCTCTTCCAAACCACACAAACGCAGGCAGCCACCCACCCAACAGCCATCCACCTCACGACAGCCTCCGTCACAAGCACCTGCACCCAACGACAGCACACTTGACTCTCCTACAACCACATCCTCTTCATCCACTCCCATACCCACTGCACCTACCCTTCCCATTGCTCCTAAAAAGTTTTTCCTCTCCAAACTTAACCTGTTCCATCACCTGACCCACCCCCTCCATCTCGTAAAAGTCCAATCAGCACCTCAGCCAGCACAAGCCCTGGACCTACAAGGACCATAGTCCAGGGATATTGGAGTCCACCACCTTCGAGGGCAGCTACATCGGCCAGCAGCAAAGGGACAGCCAGCCCACCCCCTGGGAAGAGATCCAAAAAAGGCTAGGGCCGGCGCAAGAGGACAGAGACGGCAGCCTCCACAGGCACCACCCTGGCACCGTCAGGAAGTGGGGTGCCACCTGGCACATCTCCAAAGGGAGGCAAGGGACACAGAGGATCAGGCAAGGATGGCAAGGGCAGCACGGGCGACAAGTCCGGCAGCAGGCGAGCTGCCCAGGAGGGCACCACCAGACACATTCCGGGGGTGAAGGAGGACACCCACGGGCACGGAACACCAGCACAGGAGGGCCCCGCAAGCGAGAAGTCGGATGGCGAGTGAACACCATATATTGGCCAGATCTGGTGCCCTGGAGACACATGGGAAGAACCGCTGAACAGGGCCCCGCCGTCTCAAGCACCACTGAACAGGGCCCTTCAAGACAAGCACTGCTGAACAGTGCCCTTCAAGACAAGCACCGCTGAACAGGGCACCGCCGTCTCAAGAACCGCTGAACAGGGCCCTTCAAGACAAGCACCGCTGAACAGGGCCCTTCAAGACAAGCACCGCTGAACAGGGCCCTTCAAGACAAGCACCGCTGAACAGGGCACCGCCGTCTCAAGAACCGCTGAACAGGGCCCTTCAAGACAAGCACCGCTGAACAGGGCCTCGCCGTCTCAAGCACCGCTGAACAGGGCTCTTCAAGACAAGCACCGCTGAACAGGGCCCTTCAAGACAAGCACCGCTGAACAGGGCACCGCCGTCTCTGCACCGCTCCGCTGGGCCCTTCCTCTCAAGCACCGCTCCGCTGGGCCCTTCCTCTCAGGCACCGCTCCGCTGGGCCCCGCCATCTCTGCACCGCTCCGCTGGGCCCTTCAACTCAAGCACCGCTCCGCTGGGCCCTTCCTCTCAGGCACCGCTCCGCTGGGCCCCGCCGTCTCTGCACCGCTCCGCTGGGCCCTTCAACTCAAGCACTGCTCCGCTGGGCCCTTCCTCTCAAGCACCGCTCCGCTGGGCCCTTCCTCTCAGGCACCGCTCCGCTGGGCCCCGCCGTCTCTGCACTGCTCCGCTGGGCCCTTCAACTCAAGCACCGCTGACACATTGGCAGAAGGGGCAGGCCCGGATCCGTGTCCGACAGGGCTGCACGATACACTCTGGGCACCAAGACTCCTCCAGTACCGCTGGAGTCTGTCATCCACTTGTGAGACTGTGGCTTTGCACTCCCCAGGATGGCACAGTGGGCAGGCCACCCACTGTAGGGACTTGAGAGACTGTGGCTTTGCACTCCCCAGGATGGCACAGTGGGCAAGCCACCCACTGTAGGGACTTGAGAGACTGTGGCTTTGCACTCCCCAGGATGGCACAGTGGGCAGGCCACCCACTGTAGGGACTTGAGAGACTGTGGCTTTGCACTCCCCAGGATGGCACAGTGGGCAAGCCACCCACTGTAGGGACTTGAGAGACTGTCTTTGCACTCCCAGGATTGAACAGTGGCCATGGAGGCCCCTCGTGGATCTGGCGTCGTGGACTCATGTGGCTGAGGTGCCCCCCCTTCCCTTCCCCCTGAGGTGCCTGTAGTTTTTCTATCTGATACCCCTGCAGTGTTCTCTCCAATGGATTCGGGTCTCATGTGTGGGTTTTGCCCATGTGTTGAGGACCATTGGCCCACGTACAATGACAGAAAGCCAATTTTGACGGGACAATGTACATATGTGTATATAGTTATGGGATGTTCGACTTACTTATTTACTTAGCCTTACAATATATTTGAATTCCAATAACATATTATTTTGTCTTTGCATTCTTCTGGGGGGTTTGGGGGGTGTCACTCTGAGTTGTTGCTCTGCCTTGGTGTGTAGGTATTTGGGGGGGGTGGGTGTGTCGTATATGTGTGTGCCCGTATTCATTTCTCCTCCCCCCTCCCCTGTGTCGTAGGTGCAGTACTCACCGTTGTCTTCTGCGCCGGCGTTCGTGCTCCTGGTAGAGGAGCAGGTAGACAATTGCTGGTAGGATGTGTAGTTCTGGTTCCATGCTGTCCAGATTCCTCGTGGAGTGTGCAGGGTGAGCGTTTTCCCGTTCGTAGTCTGTTTCTGCCGTGTTTTTATCGGCTGGGCTCCCGCCCCGGAAAAGGTGGCGGATTGGTGAGTTGTGATAGGGTGGGCGGTACATTGTCTGCCGCCTGTCTGTTGGCGGTGACCGCCGCGCTGTTTGTTTGTCCCGCCGTGGCGGTCGGAGTGTTATAGTGGCGGTCTGTGTTGGCGGTTCCCGCCAGGGTCAGAATTCCATTTTTTCCACCGCCTGCCTGTTGGCGGGTTGGCCGCCGCTTTAACACCGACCGCCAGGGTTGGAATGAGGGCCTCAGTGTTGTATGGATTTTTCTGCGTATTGTGAAATAGATAAAGATTTTTCAGGATTATTTAAACAGGCCTCAGTTATTACACCAACAGGACAATGCGATTGTGGAAATATCATGTAACAATTTCAAGTACATGAATGGTCATACTGAATGATGTATGAAATTACATGGTTTGTACATATTCAACACATTAACAAACTCACACAATTTTGTGTGGCAATATCTCTAACTGCATTATATACTTTATGTTGGTGAATGTAAAATGTACACATAAATGTATGTGTTGATGAGGATGGAGCAGGATGTATTTATACTATTTGGTTGCTTTAACAAATTATGGGCCTCATTCTGAGGCCGGCGGGCGGCGGTCGCCGCCCGCCTGGCGGGAACCGCCATATGGCCGCTCCGCGGTCCAAAGACCGCGGAGGCCATTCTGGCTTTCCCGCTGGGCTGGCGGGCGACCGCCAGAAGGCCGCCCGCCAGCCCAGCGGGAAACCCCTTCCCACGAGGAAGCCGGCTCCGAATGGAGCCGGCGGAGTGGGAAGGTGCGACGGGTGCAGTTGCACCCGTCGCGAATTTCAGTGTCTGCTAAGCAGACACTGAAATTCTTTGTGGGGCCCTCTTACGGGGGCCCCTGCAGTGCCCATGCCATTGGCATGGGCACCTCAGGGGCCCCCAGGGGCCCCACGACACCCCATACCGCCATCCTGTTCTGGCGGGCGAACCGCCAGGAACAGGATGGCGGTATGGGGTGTCGGAATCCCCATGGCGGCGCAGCAAGCTGCGCCGCCATGGAGGATTCCTGAGGGCAGCGGAAAACCGTCGGGAGACCGCCGGTTTTCCCTTTCTGACCGCGGCCAAACCGCCGCGGTCAGAATGCCCTTGAGAGCACCGCCAGCCTGTTGGCGGTGCTCTCGTGGTCGTTGACCCTGGCGGTCAATGACCGCCAGGGTCAGAATGACCCCCTATGTCTACCTTACTTCATGCCCTTTCTATCATATAAAAGGTCTTGAGTCAATTACACTGGCTCTGCTACGTATTGTAGCTAAGCATCCTTCCTATGTATGACTCATATTTAAGTGTATATATAATGCGTTTTTATGATGAGTATATGGTGTCATGACATATTGGTCCTACACACAGCAGCTTAATGGCTGCAACTTAGCCAATGGTTTTACAAATGGCTTTATGTTATGAACATCAGTTACATGTAGGCTCATAAGTTTTATTTGCAGTTATCAGCATCCTCCATAACAAGCAAAGGAGACGGTCTTTAAGGTTGAGAGGCAGATGTCCACTAGGAGTCTGAAGGTGGTCCTACCGAAAATGAAAGACCCAGCGGCACGCAGGTTGATGAGGCTGAAGAGGAGAACTCAACCTCATCTGACTCAGAGGCCTCCACAGCACACCAGCCCCAAGTGGCGGTGGACTCACCACCATCTCACAGACTTACAACATCATCCACCACCACCAAGAAGATTAGCACTCTTCCTGCTGTTCCTCCAAATGTTGGCCAACAGTCAGCCCCTAAAAGGACTGGGGTCTCCTTCACCCTAGACACTTCTGATCATCCCCCTGTCTATCCAGCAGTGATGTCTGAGAAGTCTTCTGATAGCTGCACAGCATTTCTGTTGGCCAGACTGCACTGTTGTCTGTGATCCAGATGGTCAGTCAACAGTTAACCCAGTTACTGGCCTTCCAGGATTTCATACACAGTGCAATGTGTGCTATACAAAGAGGCATGGTACATCTAAGACCACACCTCAGACATCACTCCCTTCAACCAACACCCGACCCTTCTTCTCTAGATCTTTCCTCTTCCCTGGCCCATCCTCCCACCACCACAACACCACCAACCACCTCTTCCCAACCTCTTCCCAACCTCAGACACTAACTCCACACACACACTCAGACAAACACAAACACACAGACACACATACAGACACTTCTAGTAAAAGGAAGAAACATACACACAAACATACATATACAGACACATAAACTAGCACCACACCCTCCAAAGCCACTGACACATCCATAACACACAAGGACTCTGATACAGACATCCATTCACCAATCATTTCTATCATTCCTCTCACTCCCAAAATTACCACAAAAGCCTCAACCACCACCACACCCTCAACCACCACAACGATCTCAAACACCCCCATAACCTCTAAAACCATTACACCCTTATTCAAGCACACAACTTGATCCAAACACACAACCTCATCCAAAGACATAACCACACAAAAACAATCCACACCACAGAAACAAAAACCCTTTGACAATCACACACTATCACCCAAGCACCACACACCAGAGAAAAACCCACTCTCAGAAAAATACACACCATCAACCAAAAAAACAAATCACAGATACACACAATCAAGTCACTACATCCAAAAAAACACACACATTCATTCATCCAAATTAAAACCTTTACCTATATTACAGCACACACCCAAAAGCACAACCACACATCACCATGAAACTTCAGACACACACTCAGCCGCACAACAACACACACACACACACCACTACTACAACTGCTCTTACACCCTTTATTTCCCACACACCTCCTACACCTACCTGATCCATCCTTCCTCCTCCCTCCCAAATCAACCCTACTCCTCCCAAATGGCAAATGGGGGAGCCTGCCTTTCAGCTGTCTGTTCATGGAGTGACATATGCCACTTTGGGGGGAAGTTATTTTGATGCCATTTCTTTTGAAGGCAAAATTATAATATGTTGTTTTGGTCACAAAATGTGATTTACGTTCTATTGTTTTTTTTAATTCCTGTTTTATGATTTAAGTTCTCAGAGAGACATATCTTATGATGTAATAATATTTATTTTTCATTGCAAACATGTTTATTTGGGGTACATATTCACATTTTTCAGGATGTATTTGTTTTTGACCATTTAATGTTGAATACACACTTCATATACTTGGAAATCTAAGTTGAATTTTGGAATTCTGCTTTTACTAATAGATTCCTGGGTGGTTTACATTACATTATTTCATGACACCTCTAATTTACCTTTCCTTTGATTTCATAAGTATTCATAACTTGAGAACAAACAAAAAAAAGACAGCAATATAGATAATATTGAGGTAACCCATTATGTCTGCACCTTTGTTATTTTTTTTTGATTAGATAGTGGACTATGGAATTTTAAAGTTAGGTGTACATTTCGCGCACTTAAAAGTGTTAGGGGCAGATTTAAGAGCCCCTTGCGCCGAATTAGCGCCATTTTTTTATACTAATGTGGCCCAACTAGCCCAAAATCACCACGCCAAATTTACAAAGTGACGCTATACATGCATTTTGTAACCCTTTGTGCTACATTATGTCTGTGCCAGGCACAATGTATGCAAAGGGGGCATTCCCCTGTTAGGGGGGCTGAAAAAATGGTGCAAAGAAATCTAAGAGCAGGTGTTTAATGGAGGCAAATCATTTTTTACAATGGGCCTCAATGGGCTTTGCAGGATTAGCGTCAACATTTTTGATGCTAATCCTGCAAAGCGCTGAACTAGTGTCAACAATTATGACACTAGTTCACTAACTACTGCCATGATGCACCGTATTTTAAATACTGCGTACACATGGTGGCGTTATGGGGGTGCTAGAAAAATGGCGCTACACTAGGTGCATCAGCACTTTTCAGAAATCCGCCTCTAAGTGGCTCATAGATGTTGGAGCTACTTAGCTGTAAATTATTCCTTTACTAATAATG
This sequence comes from Pleurodeles waltl, assembly GCF_031143425.1. Lineage (NCBI taxonomy): Eukaryota > Metazoa > Chordata > Amphibia > Caudata > Salamandridae > Pleurodeles > Pleurodeles waltl. The sequence continues at coordinate 999,102,198 of NC_090450.1, read as the reverse complement.
AAATATAGTCATCTATATAGATATTTTTAATACAGTTCCATCATGATGACAGAAGACGACACCACATACACAATTTGGTGGACATTTTATATGTCCAAATGTGTCTGGCTATATGAACAGTCTATTTAGTTCACGTGGAAGTTCAACATAACACAAGTATTAGTTTTGCAGACATCATTATGAAAACATAATTTTTAAATGTAAAGGTTAAGATTTGTCATACATTCAACTAAGTATGTTACCTCTGTGTACGACCATGATAAAAAGGATTTTAATGCAATAATAACATTTAATTGCACATATTTCATATGACGGCGGCGACATGGTGGGTCATCAGCCACATCCAATATCAGGTGTCCAGCACGTTACAACATCAGGTTCATTGTGAGTAGTCAAGTACAAGAGGTTGGTAAAGGTAGCTTACCACCTTTTTTCGGTTTGAAACCTCCAGCTCAGGTGTGGAGGTTTAGCTGCCATGGAAACGCAAATAGAAACCAATATTATGATTAGGAGGGTGGAATTGTGGCTAGAATCCCGCCGTCAGCAGTTTTTCGGCTCTTGCTCCATCAGCAAAGGAGTCCGCACACAGCGGTGACGGTGGGGGCCTGATGACCTTTTCTCCTTCAAACCCCATATTAATGAGGCAGGACAGGTCCAATGGCGGACAGACAGGTTTAGACGGTTCACACGCATCTACCAAGATATAAATTGGGCTCTCTGCTATTTTCTGAAGAACAAGACTGCGGGACCCAGCATCAGAAATAAAGTGAAGCTTGTCCCAAGCAAAGTGAGTGTAGAAGGGCATGCTTCTCTTTTAAAGACATAGCCTTATGTTTTCTGTAAAATTAATGCGTTACAACATATATACATTCATGTACAAAAATGGCTTTGCGCCCCCACTTTTTTTTACCATACATTCATTGCATTGTCAATCATTGACTCATCCTATCTCTTCCATACATTTACTGTGCAAGTGGATGTTTTCTTTATGTCTTTTGGTGTAGGCTTGCATACCCTGTTTCAGCGCTAGCCTGTCATTGGCTGATGGCAACCACAGATATTTTAAATGACAGCATTTACCTGTGAACTTTATGGATTGGAAAGTTTGTGCTCTTGCCTGCAGAGTGAGAGTGTATTTTAGTGTATGTATTTTGTATATTTTTATTGCCTAGGAATTTAGGCGCATATTTAAGAAAAGTGGTGCTGCACCAAGTGCAGCACCACTTTCCTTGCACCCCATAGCGCCCCCCTACTGCCACCATGTGTGCGCCGTATTTAAATGTATTGATGTACTGTTTTTGGCGCTAACCCTGAACAGTAGATAGGGATCAGTTGTAACCAATGATGTGCCCCATTTTAACGTCTGCTCTAAGCAGGTGTTAAAAATGATGAAAACAATGGCACAAAGAAATCTTTAAGTTTTCTTTGCACCATTTTTTTCCGCCTCCTAATAGGGGAACGCCCCTCCTGCATATATTATGCCTGGTGCCAGCATAATCTGGCTCAAGGGTTTACAAAGTGGCACAATCCATGCATTGCGCCACATTGTTAATATGGCGCGGGGAAATGGCCACCTTAGCGCTGCCTTAGCATCCAAAATATGACAAAAAAGGCAGCCCTAATGTGGCACAAAGAGCTCTTGAATCTGCCGCTTAGTTCCTTATTTTTTAATGAGTTGCGACACTTTTTCAGTGTGCAACAGGCTGCAAGTCTGCCACAACTGCAAAAAGTGATTTATCAAGCCTCACAAGACCACCATGCATGGCCCTGAGTGACTTGATAAATCCAGAATAATGCTATGCAGCACAAAGTGCTGTGTTGCATTACTCTGGCCCAGCGAGGTGTTCCATGGGTGGTGCGTGAATGTTCTGACGCAACACTCACGGATTTTGACCATAAGTGGTAGACCTGGGAATGAGCCGATACTGCTACGCCTCCCCAGTTGAGACGTAACGAGGAGAAAGACAAAAATACCTCTGTAGATTGTTTTTGTGCAGTAACGTGGACCTTCCTGCACAAAAGCAATCCTGCTTACAACGCAGGCACCTTTGCACCATTGTGAGCCAGCGCTGGGAAAAGGCGGGAACGCTCTGTATATTTTTTAAAGCAGCACATTCCTGCCCTTGACATATGCATAATATTGACCTTTCTAAATCATCTTTTTCCACTGCTAACTGTGATAGTTATGGTGTTAATTTATATTTCATAGAAAAGTGCTGAAAACAGGACTTTCATTGTTAATGAGTATATGTTGTTTTTACACTTGTATTTATTTGCAATGGTTTGCTTTAATATTGTAACTTGTAAACAAAAGTAAATGTTGTATGGTTTGCAGCATTATGTTTTTTCTATTCTTGTAAAATCAGATTACTGCTCATGTCACAATAAAATGCTTCTGCATCAACTTTTTGGAACAATTGCCCTTGTAAGCGCATTATTTACCCCAACTTAAAACAAAAGACAGCTTTGTACGCCTTTGAAACGCATTCCTTTTTCGATTCATGCGCAGGATAATTAATGTCTGAATGTCAAGTAGGCAGGGTGCGTTTCTGTTTTTCCCCCATTCTGCTTTCCTTTCGTCATACTACTATCTCCCTGTAGCACACATTTGTATTTATCAAGTGTTCTATTGTCTTCTACTATGCAGTTTCTCTTTATGCTTCCATGTATCTACAGATTTTCCTTTCTGCATTTACATTCAGAGTAAAGTATCATTCATATTAACATCTCATTATGTAGCGCCTTATTAAACGTTTTTGCCATTTTTGAGCGCTATGTGAAACGCATCAGTTTTATTTACTCACACTTTTTGAAGGTATTAAAAATACTACCCTTATAAGTATAACCTCACAGCAAATGTCAATGCATTATATCTTTTGAAGGGCAATGTTTAGCCCACGTCGTATTTACAAAGTAGTACAATGCATCCGTTGCGCCACTTTGCAAACCCTTGTCCACATCATGCCTGCGCCAGGCATTACGTATGCAAGGGGGGAGTTCCCACGCAAAGAAGTCAAAAAGAAATGGTGCAGTGAAATTTACTGCCATTTTTTCTGTCATTTTTAACGCCTACTCAAACGACGCACCCAACATTTTTTACACTAGTGCAGCAAAGCGAGGTAACAGCCGCCATTGAACGCCATTTTGTAAATACAGCGCATCCATGGTGTCATTAGGTGGGGGAAAGGTGACCCAAGAGAAGTGGTGCATCGGGACCGATGCACCACTTTGGCATTAATATGCCCCAAGATGCGCCTGGATTCATTCCAATACCATATGTCTCTGCACAGCTCCCCTAGCCATACATATAAAGATTTGTCCTAACCAAGGCCACGTTGGCCTCCTCCAGTGAGCACAAATCTACCCTTTAAGAACATTTTCCAAGACTGTTTATTTCTTTAAAAGTTCTCTGAAGTTTGTAAACTTTATGAATAAAAATGCTCTGCGCCAACCTGAGGCACCAGATATTAATCTGTATAGAAAGGAAAATAGATTGCTGTGGAATTTACTGTATTGTATAACCATCGTCGCGCCACACAATTGCATCACAACTCTTATAAATTTCTTTTGATAAGTCCAGATTACATTTAGACAAGTCTCTTTGTGCTCTGCAGCATTGTATCCTGAATTCTCTTGTGATTGGGCACCCATGCATTCCATTCAATCTTTCAAAACCAAGCAAGATCATTTTAATAGATGGCCTTTTAGGTCAGTCACTGGTGACAGGCGCTCAACAAATAGAATGCAACATAAAAACAACTATTGTCAAGAAACGTTGTCTTCTGACCTCATTAATGTATCAGAGTTGTTTTCATTTCAAATGTTTTGTCAACTTCTTCAAAAAGAAATTCCATTTTCTAGCACTGCTCATCCATCGTCAGGAAGATGAGAACCTGTCAAATGTGAATGACATACACACGGCCCATTACCAGCATAGATAAAAGAAGCATTACATTTGAATAGAACTCATTTGTTTTCCTACGATTTTCAAAAGACGACCTGTCCACTTAGTCATTAAATGTCAGGGTACTATTTTTTGTCGAAAACCTGGCAAACAGGCCCTGCAGGCCTGCCTGGCTGAGCCAGGTGCACTGTGCCCCGTATGTATAGCCTGGTGCAGCAAATTGAGATTTGAGTTGTACCTCGTGCCTGGTTTATCACAGCGCCAGATTGGGTTGTTTTTGGTGAAGAAAGATTCTTTCTTCTCCCAAGCAGTTGTTCCTGCCCCCTCTCTTTTGTTCAAACTCCTATCCAGTGCTTAATCTGTAAAAAATAAACAACTGGGTACAGGGACATAAAGTTTTTCTTAGGAACCCTTTACCAGCCAAGGGTTGTGGACATCACCAACCAAGGGATGGCTTTCATTCCTCATCTCCTTCATCACCAACCAAAGGCTCCCTTTTATTCAGCACCTCCCCCATCACCAACCAAGGGATGGCTTTTATTCAGCTTCTCCTCCATCACCAATTAAGGGCTGCCGTTCATTCAGAATCTGCTCCATCACCAACCAAGGGCTGGCTTTTATTCAGCATCTCCTCCATCACCAACCAATGGCTGCCTTTCATTCAGAATCTCCTCCATCACCAGCCAAGGGCTGCCTTTTATTCAGCATCTCCTCCATCACCAACCAAAGGCTGCCTTTTATTCAGCATCTCCTCCATCACCAACCAAGGGCTGGCTTTCATACAGCATCTCCTCCATCACCTCCATCATCAACCAAGGGCTGGCTTTTATTTAGCACCTCCTCCATCACCAACCAAGGGCTGGCTTTTATTCAGCATCTCCTCCATCACCAACCCACATGGATCAGTTCCACCATGTCAAATCTTATGGTCCCAGGTAGAAAAAAGTCCAGAAATGGGCAACATGCACTGGGGAAAAGCATCCAGCTTGTGGTAGATTAGTGATGCTACTTCCAATGAAGGATCTATACTTTGGGGGAGGTAGGGCCTGTGTCTAGACAAGCCCCACTTGCATGGTGGACCTGTCATCCTCCTTTCCACTGCCTCCCAATGTCAGCTTCCTTCACAGATGTGGGGGCAAGTTTGGAGGTTAAATGCTAACCTACCCAGCAGACAGCTCTAAATTTGAAGGACTGACCTCAGGAGGGGTGGTGGAGATCCTGCTTTCACTGCACCTTGTGTATGGCTGCCAGCCTACCAAGTACATCTTCCCAGATCATAAACCAGAAAACTTGCACAAACCTATTGCACTCAGCAGCAGTTTAATGAATCAATGTCATCACTTCTCCTCTGGCAGCATTTAGCCTCTCATTAAGTCTACTAAGTTTCAGATATTCTTCATTCTACCCCTTCCCACCTGGGATCAAATGCCAGAGAGGGCACCAAGGTGCTACGGATGTTTGCACCTTTTCTTCATGCCCCAGAGGCACTTCTGTATTATAGAAGGGACCACAGATTCCTGAGCATCCTATAAGTTAATTAAATCATGCGTGCACCTGTGTACTTTTATGGAGATGTTTCCTTCTTTGCATGAAGACATGGGACCTCATCACGAGTCTGGCGGTCCTGAGACCACCATACTCGCGGTGGCAGTCGGACCGCCGCCAAAGCAGCGGTCCGGCCTCCACATCATTACTGTGGCAGAGCCGCCACGGTCTGACCACTAGCACCGGTAGGTTACCACCGGTTGAACGCGGATTATGAGTCCCCTCTCCACTGGATTTTGCATGGCAGTGGAACAAGGAGAGACAAGGTGCCGGGGTCCCCATGGGGGTCCCTGCACTGCCCATGCACTTGGCATGGGCAGTGCAGGGGCCCTCATGGACACCCCTGTCATGTTTTTCACTGCCTCAATTACAGGCAGTGAAAAGCACAACGGGTGCTGTCACACCTCACGCACAATACCATTGCTGCCAGCTCGATTGTTTCCTGCTGGCTCAGCGTGAAAAACATAATAGGGCCAGTGGGAAGAAAACCGGAGTGGCGGTTTTCCATCCTAAAGAGTTTGGCGGGCGACTTCCACCGTCCGCCAAACTCAAAATGAGACTCATGGTGTCTGAGTTTGCCACATTTAACAGACATAAGGGCAAATGGTCTGTTGAAAAATGCATTGACTGTGCACCATATATAAAAAAATGCAGCCTTTGAGTTCCCTCCTGGGTGTGGCACAAGATTCCCAGGGACCTCCCATATGCCCTCTGCAGGTAGATGCAGTCATATACTGGACCACCTGCAGTGGGATCCCTGCCCACTCTTTAAAGTCAGTCCTTTCTCCTTGCAGTGAAAGACGGACCAGTGGTTTGAAACAGCCAGTCAATTTTTCACTGCTAATCTGTCCCGTCAGGTGGTGCTAGTTTGTGCTTGCACTGAGGAGGACATATATTTTTTTAATATTTTGCACGCTACCCAATGATGGTGTCCTAGGCACAGACCAGGACTTGAGGGTTGATTTAAGAGCCCCTAGCACCTCCTTGTGCCACATTAGCATAATTTGTTTTTACGCTAATGTGGCCCACGAGGCCAAAATCGCCCGCACCAAATGTACAAAGTGGAGCAATGCATGCACTGTGTCACTTTCTAAACCTTTGAGCTACACTATGCCCGCGGCAGGCATAATGTATGCAAAAGGGGAGTTTCCCCGTTTGGGCGGGGGTGAAAAAAATGGCGCAAAAAAATCTAGGAGATTTCTTTGTGTCATTTTGTTTGCCACTTTTAACGCCTGCTCCGAGCAGGTGCTAAATGGAGGCTCAGAATTGTATATAATGGGCCTCAACGGGCTTTGCAGGATTAGCGTCAAAACTTTGGATGCTAATCCTTCAAAGCTCCGAACTAAAGTAAAAATTTTTAGTTCCCCTAACTACCACCATGGTGCGCCGTTTCTTAGATATGGTGCGCAAGAGGTGGCATTGGGGGCAGGCTAAGGGGTGCGATAAAAGTGGCACTGAAATGGGTGCAGCTCCACTTTTCTTAAATCCGGCCCTTGGTGTTTTACAGATCTTGAAGGATGCTGTGCAGGAGAGAGGTGTCCCTGCTAATGAGTACAATGCCTGGCAGTGTACAGACTTTAGTAGGCCATAAAGGATATGTGCCAACAATTGTTTGTAAAACAAAGGAATAAAAACGCACTGATTACACATTATAACGAATGGTCCCCAGATAACAAAAAACCTAATTATGCCAAATGAAGAATTGTTATTAAGCCAGAAATGCAAAAATTCATTGCACGCTGGGACTGCAAACATTTACCAAGATATATTTCTTGCCAATTGCTGTAGACAGATATTTGTGCCATAGAGCCTGTCCTTTGGACTAGGAAGAGGAGAATGATATAGGGTTCAGGAAGATAACTAAAGAGAAAGAGTGTGAGAGCGAGAAAGAGGATGAGAAAGAATTTGGTGCTTGAGGAATGGGTCTATTTCCACAACAAGCTTTGGATATAAAATACCCAATGTGGCTGGGCAATTTTAATGAAAACAACACAAGATGGCTGATTCAAGGATCAGGTAAAGTCAAAGGTCACCTTAAGCTAATGCTTACACCAACTCACAGACTTGTCCTAAACACAAGCCATGATAAGTCAGAGCCACACTAAACCAAAGGTCACATTAAGTCAAAAGCTGCCCTGCATGAGAAGCCTTACTACGGGTTATATTTACAAGCCCCAGGCACCACCTTTTCGACTCCCTAATGTCTTTTTTTAAAGAGGGCTTTCTCCCACGCAGTATTTACAAAGTGGCGCAATGCTTGCATTGTGCTACTTTGTAAACTCTTGAGCCACATTGTGCCTGCACCAGGCATAATGTATGCAAGGGGGGGCGTTCCGACGCAATGAGGCCTGAAAAAATGGTGCAGTAAAATTTACATTTCACTGTGACATTTTTTCCGTCGTTTTTAATGCCTGCTGAATTAATGGGCCTCCCTGTGCTTTGCTGCAGTAGCGTCAACATTTCTGATGCTAGTGCAGCAAACCGCCACAATAACGTCAACAATTTTGACACTATTGTCCTAACGACACCATGGTTGCGTCGTATTGTAAATGCAGTACAACCATGGTGTCGTTAGGTGGGGCAGGGGCGATGCAAGAAAAGTGGTGCATCAGGACCAATGGGCCACTTTCATGTAAATATGCCGCTAAGTGAGAGGACAAGCACAAAAAAAGCCATATTAGGGTAGTTGTAACACTCAACCCGTTATAACACTTTAATGCATAATTTGTGGTAAACAAATGTCCCGCCAAGTCCACCCTCAACTACATGTTATCATGCTAATATGAGGTTGCATAAAATCCAGTTAACTATTAGGGGCATATTTATACTCTGTTTGCGCAGGATTTGCGTCATTTTGTTTTACGCAAATCCGGCGCAAACTTAACTCCATATTTATACTTTGGCACTGGACCCGTCCAGGACCAAAGTTACGGAGTTTGAGTCATTTTTTAGACGTGAAAGCCTTATTTATTCTCCCGTGTCATTTTAACGCACAGGAGGAGGCGGGCCTTAAAAAATGGCGCCTAGCCGGATTTGCGCCGTTTTTTAACGCCTTGGTCAGGGCAGGCATGAAGGGGCCTGTGGGCTCATTTCTATGGTCTCTGACCATGAAAGCAGTCCAAAGGTGCCCTTCCCTGCCCCCAGGGACACCCCCTGCCACCCTCACCCACCCCTTCAGAACACCCATGGATGAGGGACCCATCTACGGTAGGTAGAGGTCAGTAATTTTTTTTTTTTTGAGGTGGCATAGGGAGGCCTAACTGTCTTTGCTAAGACAGGAGTAATTTCCATGGGGGTTATGCGTCAAAAAATTACGCTAGTGTGGTTAGAGTCATTTTTTTTTACTCTAAGCTGACTTGCACCATTCTTTGACACACAACCCCAGTTTTCCCTTCGCCTCCGCTGCCTGGTTAGAGTCATTTATTTTGACGCTAACCAGGCTGCAGCGCCGGAAACCATCATTCCTTAAATATGACGCCCGGCTGGCGCGTTGGAATGGCGGAAGCCGGCGTTAAACATTTTGATGTAAATCTGCGCTGGTGCAGGTTTGCGTCAAAAAGTATAAATATGGGCCTAAGTTACCAATCATGCTAAATCTTTAGTGTTAGGAAAATTCAATTTTTTCACTCTTTCACCTTGGGCAGTTAGACCTCTGCTGTACGGTAAGTATCCCTAAAAAAGAGACATGTAGTGTAAGCAATTTTTACATTGGGTTATGAGCCACATCCTTTCATACCTGCCTTTCATTGTAACATGATAGTTTCCTTTAGAAAACCTTTTCTCACAGTCAAGAATTATTCATACATTTAATGCATATTTATTTCAGAAAAAAACCTCAAATTCAAAATGAAAACTATTATTCTCTAAGGGTGCTCCTATTTGGCTACACTTTCCCTGCAGGGACCACTTTTTATCTATTGTCTTACTTCACCAGGGTCCCTGGGTTATGGAGTTTACCCCTTTTTCAATACACAATTTTATTGTAAGGTGAGCTACCGGTGGACCACTAAGGTAAGAGGCTTTTCGTAGGTTTGTAGAGGAAATATAAGGAGAGTCCATATGCACTGAACACATTGTGTGTGTATGTGGATTAGGATACATATGCTTTGTGTCTCTAATGTTGTTCTCCTTGGAAACCAGAATTTATTTTGGATCCACAGTGTATGCATGGTTCAACAGGTGGAGGAGGGAGAGATTCCAGGCATGGACGTACATTGTAGGAACATTCATGAGGTCCTTTGACGTGGTTGAGGCATATGTGAAAGGAAGGTAAGAGACAGATGGACTTTGAAGTGTGGGGACAGTCCATACCACCTTGCTGCTTTATTATTTCCCTCTGACTGAGAGGTAGATGAGTGAGAAATACTCTCTTGCTTGCACCTCTGTTTTTTTTTCCTTTTTGTGCTTCCCTGACATGAATCTCCCTGGCCCACACTATCTTTCTGCTGCCACTAAAGGGCAAATAGTGTTGCATGTCCACTGTGGGAGGTTTACAACTATACTATACAAAAGTCCAGGCACTGCCTGAAGCAATACACAGAGGTGGACCTGTGGAATACACATGTTTGCCTGAAAACTCAAATAAAAAATGGGTAGTATTCTTATGAACCAGTGACAAGCTCCACTTAACAGAGTGGATGTGAACTAGTTGAGCCGCAGAGCACAGATTTCTGATTCCTGGCTTCCTCAGCAGAGAAGGGGAGAGGGAACGGTCACAAGACTACAGCAAGGAGAGCTGTAAATTGACTGTCGAAAGAAGCAGGTGCCTCCTGGACCAAGTGGATGCTAGAATGCAACATCCCAGGGGGAAAAGCCTGTTTTTTAGAGTCATCATCACAGCGGCCTGGTGACTGAGAAGCTGCACAAGGGGCTTATGTCTTACCTCTGCTGAAGAAACTGAATCCACCTTCAACGAAGAGCTCAAAAGCACCATGAAAAAAGGTGCTGAAGCTGTGGCCTGCAGGAGGATGCATCTAGAAAAGGAGACCTGGGCTGCGCAGAAAGAACTTTAAAACTGCTATTAACTAATTCTGAGGGTTAGGCAGCCCTTTGAAAGTGGTGCTGGTGGTGGGAGCCTGACACAAGGAGCAGAAACCAAAAAGGAGTACCTGTCTGTAGTTTCCTTCCTCGGTCTAACTTTGCTAAAGTCACAGACATATGTTTATGTGTTTGTGGTTCATTGTAATAGTCTGTAGTACACAGCCCTTGTTTTTAATTAATGCATTCATGTTTTGCCTGTCTCTCCCTGCCTCCCATAGATCCCCTATAGTTATGATGATGATGAGTCTGACTTGTTGTATTGACAAGAGTTGTCAAGTCTCGCACTTTTCCATCTTCATTTGTTTACTGACTGAGACAAAGCGCCATCTGTAAATTATTAGGCACCTCGCTGCTAAGTTCTTCTGCTTGTGCTGCTGACCCACAAAAGGAGCAAGGAAGATGGCCCCAAAAAAGGGGACTATTGCCAAGAAAGTTGCCAACGAGATGATAAACTTGTCTGAAGCCACCAGATGCATCGAGCCCTCATCCTTTTTCCAGCATCACGCCATACCTACTGCATCCTCCTTGTGGCAGGGAAAAGCTGGAAGGAGAACCACCCATGGATCAACAAAGGTATCACCACCACCTTTAAAGCCAAAGCGGGTGTCTCTCAATGCTTCAGTGACTGCAGTCCCGACTGAGATCAGTAAGTCTATTGGGCCTGGCCCTCTCTGCAGGGCGGGTCACCCTCAAACGTTTTGCCTTTTTTCCTCCACTTTTTGGTGAATTTGTTTTTATTAGTCTTTGGGCTCTGGGCACTTTATCACTGCTAATCAGTACTATAGTCCTTGTAATCACTCCCCTAAACATCGTTTGATTGGTTTACACCTTATTGGCATATTTAATTTACATATAAATCCCTTCTAGTAAGGTATACTATATACCCATTTAAAATTGTACTAATGGGCCTGCAGCACCTATTGTGCCACCTACTTAAGTAGCACGTTTAAACATGTCCAAGGCCTTCCATTGCAGCCTGACTGTAGTTTTGAATGTCCAACTCGACTTGGAAATATAACCCCCTTGCCACGCCTTCAACTCATCGTTTGTTGCATATGAGTCACCCCTAAGTAAGGCCCTAAGTAGCACATAGGGTAAGGTGTCTGCTGTGAAGCCTACCTAACCCACAGGATAACATTAAGGTGCCTTATTATATTTAATAAGTGCTCAATTTTGATTGGGACCAGGTAAGCACTTCATGTTTGGTACCTATGAATTTATAATAAAAAATCCTCTTTAATGGTAAAGTTGGATTTTAAATTACAATTTTTAAAGTGCCACTTTTGGAAAGTTGACATTTTCCTGCCCTTAGCCATTTGGTGCCATTTGGTGCCCGGAGCCCTTGGTCACATTACTGGGCGTAACTGACAGACTTTGTGAATTCCTTCCAGACAATCACACAATGCCGGGATTAGGTGTGCCTGAATGGGTCGTCTGCTGACAGGATGAGGGGAGGAGCTGGGCACAGTCCCACTTGCAACTCAATAGGCCGTGCTCTGCTTTCACACAAATAGATAATCACCCCCACATTGTCACTGCAGCCAACTTGGAGCCAGGGGAGTTAGGGTATTCCATGCACTTGAAAGTAGAAACATCTAGAAACTTCTTCCAACTTCAAAGGCACAATTGGGTATACAAATAGGACCCTCAGACTGACTCTTCAGTTCACCTTCTGGACCTGTGGAAGGACTCATAGAGGACTGTCTGCTGTTATGACCTACTGTGCACACTGCAAGACTGCTTTACTGTACCTGGATGGATGACTTTGCTGCCCAGAGCCTTCCTTGAAGCCTCAGAGACCAGCCCTGCTGTTTGAGCCATGCATCTTCACCTGCACCCGTAACTACCAGAGTGACTCCAAGGGCTGGTTTGCTGGGTTCCTGTTCAGAGCCACAGGGACATAAAAGGCTAACACCATCTTGATCCTGCATCTGGACCCAGTCTGAGTGAGTCTTGAGCCAACCAAGTGGTGTCTTAACAGTCCTGGAACCTTGGTTTTGGTGCTAAAAGTGCCCAGATAGCCGAAATCAAATACTGAGGAATTTTGGCTGAAAACTGCTCTAAAAACCAAACGGGGACTGGGACCAACTTGCTCGTCTCTCTGCCCATAGTTCATCGTCAGTCAGCTTGACTCCTGTTACATTCGTCTCCACAGCAGCAACCCTGTTCAGTGATCTTTCACCAAAGAGGCATCCGAGCCCCTGGAACTGTCTTCGACTAGAGCCTCCTACCTTGTGCCGCTGGAGATTTTCAACTTCCAAAAAGAGGCTAAGCCTGAATGTAGAAATCTTCACTGCAGCTTCAAACCAAAGCTACAAGGCTAAAAAACTTCCTCTTCAGATACAGCCTGCAGCCTTGCCCTGCTGAACTTTACCTTCTCAGAACACTTTTTCTCAAAATAAGTCCAAAGGTAAGCACTAAACAGGCCCAATCCACTTCCTGTATCCAACCTGCACTCCATTGTGGTCGGCCAAATTTTTCAACTTTGACACGACCCTGTGTGACTTGACGTCCACAGTTAGTGCCTTGATCTTTTAGGAGCTAGTTTTTACTAAAAGCTTTAAAAATTCATAACTCCAGTTCTACTGATTCGAGTTTTGTTGTTTTGGTGTCAAGTCATTCATTAAAATTTACTCTATTGTGTTTTCAATTTATTATTGATAGTGTGCTTCATAAATACTTTATACATTGCATCTAATTTAAGCCTGACTGATTTTTGTGCCAAGCTATCCAGGGTTAAGCACAAGTTAATTTAGAGACTTTTTGTGGTTCATCCTGCAGGGGATTGTGGCTGTTGCATGACCAGGGCTCACACCCCAGTCAACAAACAATCCTATTTCTCACACAAAACAAATGATCTTCACAGGAAACTCAAGAGCAACCACAGTCTGCTGAACCCGTTCTTCCGCAAGAAGGAGCAGAATAGGAATTTGAGCTTTCTGCTGAGCAAGAGATTGCTGAGAATGCTCTTCCAATCTGCACGTTGTCTTCATGAGCTCCTGCCTGAAAAAGAAAGTGCACTCCCCATCTTCTCCGAGCTCCCTTCCGATGATTCTCACATGAATTGGACTCTGACCATGACCTGCCATGATGAATAAGGGAAAAGGAAAGTTCAAGAATGCCTTGGAAGTGAAGAAAGTGATGAACCAGTGATTTTTCCTATGGAAAGTGTCACAGAGGATTTGCATATCTCCAGTATTCATCCTGCTCTAAATCACATAGTTCAACCAATGCCACATGCTTTCATCTTTTCAAAAAGCCAAAAATTTGCGGCAGTCACCACAGTCACTACAGTATTCATAGCTCACCTTAGAGAAAGGCACATACAATGGCCAAGCTGAAGCTCAACACATTCTTCAGGCATTGGTTTGATAAGAACAATCACCTCCCCAGTTAGGGCCTCTTTTACAGTCAGGATGCTCAAGGAACACATTGCAGAACAGTTTCTTTTCCAAGTTGTGGTAAGCCAGGTGGTCAGTACGGTACTGGAGACCTACTGCCCCAGCTGCAAAATCAACATGCAAGTGAAAGATAGAGAGAGGGAACGTTGAGCAGATAGGAGGTGAGGAAGAAGCGGATGTTGTAATGGAAAGAAGCTGGGTGACTGTCGCTCATTGAGTGTAGTAATCACCTGCAGCAACTTCAGCATGACATAGAGAGAAGAAGGTTACCTCAAGCATCAAAGCAGCAAACCTGTTACACGTACGTCACTTACAGGGATATGTAGTTTATATTCAGTAAGGAATCTCCCCACCACCCAACCAATGAACAACTTGATTTATACAACGGAAAACTGGCCAAATAGTGATTGACCTTCTACACTTCTCTTTGGTGCAGAGATGGGGGTATATGAAATTTGTGGAGACGCTCTGTCCAAAATTGAAGGTTCCATGCCAGACCTATTTTTCAACTCTTGCTGTGCCAATGCTGCACCATCAAGTGCTATTTGTTGAAGCAATGAAGGACAGCACTGTAATTCACGTCTCCACAGACATGTGGACAAGTTCTCAAGCAACAGACTACATGTGCATTTCTGCACACTGGGTCTCCTTCAAGAAGGCTGAGCAACGGTTAGCTGCAGGTCTCATAATTGAGGATGCTTTTCAAGGCATTTGGCAGCATTCAAAGGTTGCAATGCTCTACATGGGGAACTCACATGCAGCTACCAACATCTTGGAAGAATTTAACATCAAAGACTACAAACAGTTGCAAACCAGAGGTCTCAGCACTGGATGTGTTGCCACTGACAATAGCAGTAATATTGTGAAAGCAATGGCTGATGGAGCATACTTTTAAGCCCAATGTTTAGCATATTGCATCAATCTCAAAATTAAGGATTTATTGTAAAAAATAGTAGTCAACAGCATACAAGTCACATGTCACAAGATTTGTACTCAATTCCGTCCTTTTTCCAAGACCTAGAAGCTGTTGAGGAACATTCAGCATGCTGATAAAGGACCTGTCAAAGCCTTCCTACATGGTGCGTCACCATTTTGTAGCAATACCTTCCACATCAGTGTGGCTTGTTTGATCAGTACAGGTGTATCAATGATCCCATACTACAAAGGGAAGGGGATGCAATTGGCTAGGGGTGGGCAGAATTGTCAGAGTTTCATTCTGCAGAATTCCTTGTAAATACATTAAAATTCCACAGAATTCCACCAAGGGGAAGAGTGGGCACTACTATGTGCAGTGCACACACCTCTGTGCCCTTCCATAAGTATGTTAGGGCACCGAGGGGTATCTACTCCAGTACATATCCATTGGGCCCCTTAAATAATTGTGCAAGGGTACTGGGGGGTATGCAGCGCACTGTAGTGCACTGCATACCCCTGTATACTCTTTCATAAGTATGTAAGGGTGCCAAGGGGTATGCAGTGCACACAGTTTTCTGCAAACCTCTTGATGCCCTTACATAAGGGCACTGAGGGGATCCACTCCAGTGCATACCCCTCGGTGCCCTTAGATGCTTATTTAAGGGCATCAGTGGGTATCCAGTGCACTTCAGTGCGGTGCATACTCCTTTGCGCCCTTACATAAGTATGTAAAGGCACCAAGGGGTATCTACTCCAGTACATACCCACCCATCCCCTTACATAATTATGCAAGGGTACTGAGGGGTATAAAGTGCACTGTAGTGCACTGCATACCTCTGTGTACTCTTTCATAAGTATGTAAAGGCCCGAAGTGGTATGCAGTGAACACAATTCAGTGCATACCTCTTGATGCCCTTCTATAAGGGCACCGATGGGATCCACTCCAGTGCATACCACCTCGGTGCCCTTACATGCTTATTTAAGGGCATCACTGGGTATGCAGTGCACTCCAGTTCAGTGCATACTCCTCTGCGCCCTTGCATAAGTGTGTAAAGGCACCGAGGGGTATCCATTCCAGTGCATACCTCTAGGTGCCCTTAAGAAGTATGTAAGGGCACTGAGGGGTATACAGATCATTGCATACCACTCAGTGCCTTGCATACTTAAGTAAGGGCACTAAGA
Organism: Pleurodeles waltl; assembly: GCF_031143425.1. Classification (NCBI taxonomy): domain Eukaryota; kingdom Metazoa; phylum Chordata; class Amphibia; order Caudata; family Salamandridae; genus Pleurodeles; species Pleurodeles waltl. Next base: position 999,086,211 of record NC_090450.1, on the reverse strand, counting down.
GGTATACACCACACTGCAGTGATTTAAACCAGGCTGGAAGAGGGAGTAGTCCCTCTATGTTTAGAAATCACTGCAGATTAAAGTTTAATGTGCAGTGGGGTTTTAACAAAGAGAGACTGCTCCTTCTCCCAGCCCTTTTTAAAATCAATCAGTGATGATATAATTCCTCCAGTCGAATGGCAGAAACAATTAGTAACTCCATGTTGCATGAGTAACGTGGAATTACTAAATTACTTAAATTCTGGCGGCGGAATAAAAAATTCCACCCACTCCTACAACTGGCAAAGCCATAATAATGGAGGTGACAAATGGGGACTATTGGAGTGCCTAATCCAAATGGTAGTGCCTTTCGAGATTTTGATTCACGATGTCAGCAAGCCGAGCAATCTCATTGTTTCACAACCGACAGGAACATTTGCTAGAGGTGGAACAAACATTCACTAATGTTAATTAAGAATCAGCAACTTTAGTCAGCAGCTTAAGCCTTCATGTGAACACATGTGAACACAAATCAAATGCTGCAAAAAGAGATAGAGGGTCATTCTGACCCTGGCGGCCGGTGGCCGCCAGGGCCACCGACCACGGGAGCACCGCCGACAGGCTGGCGGTGCTCCAATGAGCATTCTGACCGCGGCGGTTCAGCCGCGGTCAGAAGCGGAAAGTCAGCGGTCTCCCGCTGACTTTCCGCTGCTCATTGGAATCCTCCATGGCTGCGGAGCGCGCTCCGCAGCCATGAGGATTCTGACCCCCCCTACCGCCATCCAGTTCATGGCGGGAAAGCCGCCATGAACAGGATGGCGGTAGGGGGGGTCGCGGGGCCCCTGGGGGCCCCTGCCGTGCCCATGCCAATGGCATGGGCACGGCAGGGGCTCCCGTAAGAGGGCCCCAAAATGTATTTCACTGTCTGCCTTGCAGACAGTGAAATACGCGACGGGTGCAGTAGCACCCGTCGCACCTTCCCACTCCGCCGGCTCGATTACGAGCCGGCATCCTCGTGGGAAGGTCGTTTTCCCCTGGGCTGGCGGGCGGTTTAACTGGAACCGCCCGCCAGCCCAGGGGAAAACTCGTAATACCCGCCGCGGTCTTTTGACCGCGGCGCGGTAATTTGGAGGGCGGGATCCTGGCGGGCGGCCTCCGCCGCCCGCCAGGGTCATAATGAGGCCCATAGTGTCCTCTGAAGAGCACATCTGTGCCACAAAACTGGATCCGCTGTACAAAACAGTGCTTCCCACTTTCAACAGTGGAGGTCTCAATTTACAGGAAATGGATTATCAGGAAAGTGACGGACGTAGAAGATGAGTGATTGCAAATTCAAGGTCATGGCAGAACTGAAGTGCTACATTCAATCTCCAGAGACTGCTATGTTGGCCAGCAATCGAGAAGCAAGCCTGTGGTAACACCAATGTCTGCGACTAAACCTAACACACCAACAATTTCACTTCCAACATCTGCAATGGATTGGCTTATGGATATGGCAAAACGTATATCAGCCAGTCAAACAATCTTTATTCAAACAATACTTGATCATAAAGAATCATAAAAATCAATAAATAGAGAAAGTATACAGAGAACTTAAATAAAATGCACAGGCAATTAAGAAACAAAAAATATCAACAACAATGACATTTGAGAACATTGTACAGGACTATTTCGATAAGTCAACAGAGGTCTAGATCGATCTGGTGGATTCACCTATTTACATGGGAAGAAGGAAGAAGGGCCAGAACTCCAGAGGCTGGTAACAGAGTATCTAGCATTTCCTCTTTCTGTGTATTTTTGTAACTCTAGTTGAGTGAATCTGGGACAATAGTCATGGTCAGAAGGACCATTCTCTCTCCTCAAAAGTGGGGGGATTGACTATGCTTAAAATGAATATAAATGTCATACCCAAAAAGTACAAGGCTCCAGAAGATGCAACTGTGTAGATTATTCAGAGAAGTCACAGGTGTGGCAAATTATTATCCTCCAGATAACCTCCCTGAATTTGAGGTTGAACTCTATTTTCTAGATTAAAAAAAGAAAGAAATAAGTTTGCATTATGATTGGTCATTATTTTGCCTGTTGCCGTTATGGGAGTTGTTGTCCATAGTTTGTTCTCTCTTAAACATCATCACATTACCAGTTCATAATTCTGTAAGGCAAAGAGAGTGTTAGATTGATTTTAGTGACATTACTTAACAAAGAACTGAAATAAAACAAAATACTATAAAATACATATGAAACAGTCTATGAAAACGATATTGTATACAACAATATTTTATCTAACAATGTTTTTTATGACAATATTCAATACAACACTTAAAACTATATTCTTACCTTTGATATTACTATTCATGATATTTTTGACATCCCAATATTCTTGACACAAGGTGTATGATGGTAAGCGGGTATTGAACACTGCAATGCATGCTGATTAGTAGGTAGTGAGTACAGGGGTGAATGCTGCTGAGTGGGTATTGATTAAGGCGTGCATGCTGCTGAGTGGGTATTGATTAAGGCATGCATGCTGCTGAGTGGGTATTGATTAAAGGGTGTATGCTACTGTGTTACTAGTGGGTACTGGGATTCATGCAAGTGGGTACGTATTAATTTATGGGGTGTATGCTGCAGCGTGGGCTGGTAAGGGGTATTGACTGAGCACAGGGGAGGACTGTTGACAAAAGGAGGGCATGCTGCTGAGTGTGTCTTGATTAAAGGGTGCATGGTTTGGAATAGATATTGAATGCAGGGGTGCATGCTGATAAGTGGGTCTTGAGTACAAGGGTGCACGGGGTGAGGGGTGTTGATAACATGGGGCATGATGCTGAGTGGGGATTGATTAAGAGGTGCATGGTTCTAAATAGGTATTGAATGCAGGGGTGCAAGCTGCTAAGTTGGTATTGACCATTGGGGTGCACGATGGAGAGGGGTGTTGAAAACAGGGGTGAATGCTGCTGAGTGAGTACTGATTAAGGGGAGCATGCTGCTGAATTAATATTGAATGAGGGGTTCATGGTTCTGAATAAGTATTCAATGTAGGGGTACATGCTGCTATGTGGGTATTGAGTACAGGGGTGCATGGTGGTGAGGGGTGTTGATAACCGGGGTGCATGCTGCTGAGTGGGTATTGATTAAGGGGCGAACGCTTTTCAATGGGTATTGAATGCAGGGGTGATAGCATCTAAGTGGGTATTGATTACAGGGGTACATGGTGGTGAGGGGTGTTGATAACGGAGGTGCATGCTGCTGAGTGAGTATTGATTAAGTTGTGAATGCTGCTAAGTGAGGATTGAAGAAGGAGGTGCATTCTGCTGAGTGAATATTGATCAAGGGGTGCATTCTGCTGAATGAGTATTGATTAAGGAGTGCATGCTAATGAGCGGGTATTGAATAAGGAGTCCATGCTGCTGAGTGGGTATTGAGTACAGGGGTGCATGCTAGTGAGGGGTATTGATAACGGGGTGTATGCCTGCTGAGTGAGCATTGATTAAGTGGTGCATGCTGCTGAGTGGGAATTGATTCAGAGGTCCATGCTGCTGAGTGGGTATTGAGACAGGGGTCCATGCTGCTGAGTGAGTATTGATTACAGGGTCCATGCTGCCGACTGGGTATTGATTAAGAGCAGCATGTTGCTGAGTGAGTATTAAATACAGGGGTGCATGGTGGTGAGGGGTGTTGATAACCGGGGTGCATGCTGCTGAGTGGGTATTGATTAAGGGGCGAATGCTTTTCAATTGGTATTGAATGCAGAGGTGCAAGCATCTAAGTGGGTATTGAGTACAGGGGTGCAAGGTGGTGAGGGGTGTTGATAACGGAGGTGCATGCTGCTGAGTGAGTATTGATTAAGTTGTGAATGCTGCTAAGTGAGGATTGAAGAAGGAGGTGCATTCTGCTGAGTGAATATTGATCAAGGGGTGCATTCTGCTGAATGAGTATTGATTAAGGAGTGCATGCTAATGAGCGGGTATTGAATAAGGAGTCCATGCTGCTGAGTGGGTATTGAGTACAGGGGTGCATGCTAGTGAGGGGTATTGATAACAGGGTGTATGCCTGCTGAGTGAGCATTGATTAAGTGGTGCATGCTGCTGAGTGGGAATTGATTCAGGGGTCCATGCTGCTGAGTGGGTATTGAGTCAGGGGTCCATGCTGCTGAGTGAGTATTGATTACAGGGTCCATGCTGCCGACTGGGTATTGATTAAGAGCAGCATGTTGCTGAGTGAGTATTAAATACAGGGGTGCATGGTAGAAAATATGCAGTAAGCTCTAATGAAACGCTCTATCCCTATATGTATCACCTAAGTATAAGAAGCATAAGTAAAAAACATGAAGAAATCAACAATAAAGAATACACAGAGCGTGCAACTACACCTTAGTTCCTACTGCAATAAAGAACTACGCAGAGCTAAAGAAAAGCTCCACTGAAAAGGCTACCAGAAGGTGGTGCACTGCAAAAATACAGAGAACCATATAGCAAAAAGGCCGAGGCCTGTGTAACAACGTGGAGAACAAAGATTATTAAGAATTTATTCAGTCATAAAACACTCCAAGAAAGTAAATCATTATTTGACAAACAGATAGGAAAAGTAAATAACAAAACCCAAGAAAGAATTCTGTATAATGTACAGTCAGGGGAGCCAAAAAGATAAAAAATACAAAGTCCTTATGTCCTTGTGGTCGTGACAAGTTCATAGATAAGTGATAAGTTCTTGATAGAAGGCCAACGCGTTTCGCCCAACATGGGGCTTCTTCAGGGCTAAAAACATAACCAGAAAATACATGTGTATTCCATGATACGGTGCAACATAAATACGTGTGATAAACCAGTAAAGATGACCAGTAAAAATGTAATTGTATAAGGAGTGTGTCAAAAGATGATAGAAATTAGCCAACCCGTGCATGATAAGAGAAAAGTATATATAGGCGGTCATTCTGACCGCGGCGGTCGGCAGTCACCGCCCGCCAAGCGGTATCCGCCGAAAGACCGCTCCGCGGTCAAAAGACCGCAGCGGCCATTCCGGCTTTCCCGCTGGGCCGGCGGGAGACCGCCAGAAGACCGCCGGCCGGCCCAGCGGGAAAGCCCCTTCAACAATGAAGCCGGCTCGGAATGGGGCCGGCGGAGTTGCAGGGGTGCAACGGGTGCAGTGGCACCCGTCGCGATTTTCACTGTCTGCACAGCAGACAGTGAAAATCTTTGTGGGGCCCCCAGGGGCCCCACGGCACCCGTTCCCGTTGGCGGTGGACATCGCCAGAAACAGGCTTGCGGGAAGGTAGTCGGAATCCCCATGGCGGTGCTGCAAGCAGCGCCGCCATGGCGGATTCCCTGGGCCAGCGGGAAACCGGCGGGAAACCGCCGGCTCCCGTTTTCTGACCGCGGCTTTACCGCCGCGGTCAGAATCGCCCAGGAAGCACCGCCAGCCTGTTGGCGGTGCTTCCGCCGCCCTCCACCATGGCGGTCATATTTAATATTGTCTATATGACAAATTAGTAATTCATATAAAAAAAGAAGAAAGAAGGAAGTTATCACAAGCGTGAAACAGCCAACAGTGAAAAGAACAAATATAAAACAATGCAACAAAATGAAGCAATATCATACCCAAAACAGTGTCCAATCAGTAGTAATAACGCAATATGTATTGGTATATGAATCACCTAAGGAGAAGAATCCAATAGTAAAAAATAGTAAGTAAAGTAAGTGACAGATATAAAAGTAAAGACCCTCATGAAAATGAGGGAGAAGAAAAAGAAGGGAAGAGGCTTACCGCAATAATGAATATCTGTGCAAGACACTCAGCAAAAGGTCAAACGACCGAAAAAAACGAGTCCAAAAGAGAAAAAGTAATAATGAATAAATGTTTGCCTATCAAAATAATATCTGAAAAATAAAAAAACCGAAAGGTCTGAATTAAGAACTGAAATAAGTCAAATGTGATAAATGCAAGCAAAACAAGGAATAAAAATGAAGAGGACGAAAAACGGGCCATAAAAAATGCCGAGGACTTACCAAACAGTAGCACAGTAAGTAGTAAAGCAGCAGAAGTGCAACATGACTCCAAGTCAAAAAATGCCGGCAGTAAAAAGAAGAAAGTGTGTTTCTAGGGTGCGCGCTGGTGTGAAATACCGGCAAATTAAATTGCCGTCAGCGGCCGCGAAAAGAATTCAAAAGGCAGAAGTGTGTTTAGCGCAGCGTGCTGGTCTAGGATGCCGGCACGAAGCGGTCGTGGTCAAAGCAATGAATTTCCCTGTGAAAGGGAAAGTGTAGATAAAAATAAATGAAGGACAAACGGCGGCCGCCATATTAGGAGGAAAGAAGTCAAGACGGGAAATGAGAGAAAAAGTGTAAATAAAAAATATATATTATTAAACATATGCCAATACAATTGTGAACAATCAGTAATGAAAAGAGAAATAGTGAATATGTCACACATTAAAGGAAATAGTGAAATAAAAGAGAGTAAAGGTGAGAGAGAATTTATAACCATAAGAATCACCCCAAAAGTAAAAGATGTGTCATATAATAACTCAGGTACAAATACATATTCGTAAAGAAAAGGGGGACCAATGGGACATAAAATATAAAATATATAATATACACAAGTGCGACATGACCAAGTATCCAAAATGATATAGCAAAGTGTACAGGGAACAGAAAGCACACAGTAACAAATAACAGTAGCAATAACAGATAACAAGTAACAGAAAATAATGACCACATATATAATAGTCGAAGCATAACAGAAACAGTTGATATATGCCAATATAAAGCCATAAGAATAATGAAAATAAGATGCACAAAAATAACAAATTACAAGAAATAATGAAATTCATGATCAGTATTGTGACCTAGGTCTACCGCTTGTAAGCGGCAGATCCAGGCCGCCTCTTCCTGGCGCAGGGTCAGTTCTCTGTCGCCTCCTCACGGATTAGCAGGAACATGTTCAATACCATGAAACCACATTGTAGAATCATTAACATGAACAAGTGACATGTGACATGTGTGTAGCAAAAGGATATGTAGAATCATGATTTTTTATGGCTCGTAAGTGTTCCTGTATTTTGAGTTTCAAGGGGCGTATTGTGCTCCCCACATATACTTTATTTCATGGACAACCCAAAATGTAAACAACATATTTCATATTACAATTAATAAATTGCTGAATGGTGAAATTTCTTGAGTTGTGATAACAGAAATCCCTAATTTTATCACAGCCAAAGATACAAACATTGCAACCATGACAAATGTAAAATCCTTTTGGTTTTGATGGGAGCCAAGTGGCAGAGTGAATAGGAGCAATATAACTGGGGCACAGATGATCTCTAAGGGTTAACCCTCTGCGATATGTGATCTTAGGTTTGCAAGAAATAGTGCCCTTTAATCCCGGAAACTCGGTTAAGAGATGCCAATGGCGTCTAAGGATTTTGAAAATGCCCGGGCTATGGGCCGTGTATCGAGTCACAAATGCTAAAAAGTTTTTATCAGTCTGTCTAGTGCTCTGCGTGTTAACGGCCAGTGTGTTTTTCCTGGGAGTCTTTGAAATACGACGAATTGCCTGTGTTAAATTATGGGCATCATAGCCCCTAGTGATGAAGCGGTCACACGTATACTGAATTTGTGTCAGGAAGGTATCATTAGTGCTGCAATTTCGTCTACCATTTCCCCAAAAGGAATATTTTGAATCACCAAAATTGGGTGAGCACTGGTGGCATGAAGTAGACTATTACATGCCGTAGATTTTCTAAACAGTGCACTCTGTATACTGTTGTTAAGTATGAAGAAAGTAATGTCCAGAAAATCAATAGTGTTCTTGTGATATTGTAAACTAAGTTGTACATTATAGGGATTTTTGTTGAGAAAGGCATGATATTCATTGAGTTGATCAATAGTCCCTTTCCAAATGATGATGATATCATCAATGTATCGCCCCCAGAAGACAATCAAATCAATCCATGGTGAAGCTGTTTTGCCCCAGGCATGTGTTTTTTCGTACCAGCCCGTAAATAGGCAGGCATACGATGGTGCAAATTTCGAACCCATAGCCGTTCCTTGGGTTTGTTGATACCATTTATTGTCATGCATAAAATAATTCCTGGATAAAATGATATCAATCATCTCAAGAAGCATATGATTGTGAGCGAGACAATCAGCAGTCCTAGTGTTGAGAAAAGTGGTGACTGCTTGTATCCCAAAGGGTTTGCGTATACACGTGTAAATACTGTTGACATCCATAGTGACGAACAAGAGGTCTTCGGACCAAGTGAAATCATCAAATTTGTTCAAAATATCTTTGCTATCCTGTATATAGGAAGGCAGATTAATAAAAAATTTCTGTAAAAAGAAATCTACATATGCCGCTATTTTTTCTGTGGGCGAGTCAATTCCAGAAATGATAGGTCTTCCGGGGGGAAAGGTACCACCCTTATGTACCTTTGGAAGTATATAAATGCACGGAAATGTGGGGCTCGACACACGTAGATATTTGAATTCATTGTTAGTAAGTAGCCCTAGTTCATACCAACCCCAAAGTTTGTTGTTAATAAAATCAATTACATCAGCAATCGGATTATATGTGAGGTGTTTATAACACCCAGTGTCGGCCAGTTGTCTGGCAATTTCATTCATATAATCCCTGTGGTTCATGATCACCACGTTTCCTCCCTTATCAGCCTCCTGTATAACAATAGATTGGTCATTCTTAAGATGCCGAAGTGCTGCCCTTTCAGTGGCTGATAAATTGTTCACCTGATGCCAGTTGTGAATGCGAGTGTTTAGTGTATGATTTAAGTCCAAAGAGACTCTTTTGGCAAATAAATCAATATTACCATGAGTATGGGCTGGTATAAATTTGGAACAGGGTTTGAAAAGGGTTGTCCTTTCAATTTTCTCGGAAATTCCTAAGTCTGCCCGAATATCTTCTGTCATTCTTACGTCATCATCTAAGGACATAAGAAGCTGTACATCATGAAGATCAGAGACTAGTTGGATGGAAGAATCGGAATCAAAAATAGGGGTCGTAGGATCTACGGTCTCGGGTCGATGTTCACCTTTACCTATAACAGGTATGGATGAAAAATGATTTCTGAGTTTAAGAATACGTGTGAATTTGAAAAGATCAACAAAGACTTCAACAGAATCATTCGTCTGAGTAGGGCAAAATCCAAGGCCCTTACTTAAAAACTTGCATTCAGTAGGACTCAACATTCGATCAGATAAATTAATGATTGTCAAATCGCCCTCAATGGCGGTAGTACCGGTTGGAGTGTGTGTTAATCTTTCTTGGATCTGGTTCTGACCCCTGAGATGCCAGTGTCTCTGTTTCCATAATTTCCCACCCCTTCTGGTCTTTTGTCTGTGCGAGATGTTTTGGTACCTTGGCGTAATCGTTCCATTTCGACTAAAAAAGTACTCTTAGAAGTATCATGAGTAGTCAGCGCCACTGTGGAAGTACGACTATCAATAGAAGAGGTGGAACTACAGGGGTGCATGGTGGTGAGGGGTGTTGATAACAGTGGTGCATGCAGCTGTGTGCGTATTGATTAAGGGGTCGATGCTTCCAAGTGATCATTGATTACAGGGCTGCACGATGATGAGGGGTGTTGATCACGGTGGTGCATGCAGCTTAGCATGTATTGATGAAGGGGGCCATGTTGCTAAGTGTGTATTGATTTAGGGATGGATGCTGCTGAGTGGGAATTTATTAGGGGATGCATGCTGCTGAGTTGGTATTGAACACAGGAGTGCATTCTGGTAAGTGGGTATTGTTTAAGGGGTCAATGCTGCTGAGTGGGTATTGATTCAGGGATCCATGCTGCGGGGTGGGTATTGATTTAGGGCTGCATGCTTCTGAGTGGTTATAGAGCACAGGGGTGCACAATGGTAAGGGGTGTTGATAACAGGGGTGCATGCTACTGAGTGAGTATTGATTAAGCGATGCATTCTGCTGAGTGAGTATTAATTAAGCGATGCATTCTGCTGAGTTGGGATTGATTATTGGGCTGCATTCTGCTGAGTGTATATTGAATACAGGGCTGCACGATGATGAGGGTGTTGATAACGGTGGTGCATGCAGCTTAGTGTGTATTGATGAAGGGGGCCATGCTGCTGAGTGAGCATTGATTAAGGGTTCCATGCTGCTGAGTGCGTATTGATTAGGGGGTTTATGCTGCTGAGTGGGTATTTATTAGGGGCTGCATGCTGCTGAGTTAGTATTGAACACAGGAGTGCATTCTGGTAAGTGGGTATTGGTTAAGGGGTGCATGCTGCTAAGTGAGTATTGAACACAAGAATGCTTTGTGGTAGGTGGGTATTGATTAAAGGTGGATGCTTCTGAGTGGTTATAGAGCACAGGCGTGCATGATGGTGGGGGGTGTTGATAACGGTGGTGCATGCAGCTGAGTGTGTATTGATGAAGGGGGCCATGCTGCTGAGTGAGCATTGATTAAGGGATGCATGCTGCTGAGTGGGTATTTATTGGGGACTGCATGCTGCTGAGTTGGTATTGAACACAGGAGTGCATTCTGGTAAGTGGGTATTGGTTAAAGGGTGCATGCTGCTGAGTGGGTATTCATTAAGGGGTCAATGCTGCTGAGTGGGTATTGATTCAGGGTTCCATGCTGCTGAGTGGGTATTGATTTAGGGCTGCATGCTGCTGAGTGGGTATTGATTAAGGGCTGCACGATGATGAGGGGTGTTGATAACGGTGGTGCATGCAGCTGAGTGTGTATTGATGAAGGGGGGCATGCTGCTGAGTGAGCATTGATTAAGGGATGCATGCTGCTGATTGGGTATTTATTGGGGACTGCATGCTGCTGAGTTGGTATTGAACACAGGAGTGCATTCTGGTAAGTGGGTATTGGTTAAAGGGTGCATGCTGCTGAGTGGGTATTAATTAAGAGGTCAATGCTGCTGAGTGGGTATTGATTCAGGGTTCCATGCTGCTGAGTGGGTATTGATTTAGGGCTGCATGCTGCTGAGTGGGTATTGAGCACAGGGGTGCACGATGGTGAGAGGTGTTGATAACGGGGTGCAAGCTGATGAGTGATTATTGATTAAGCGGTGGATGCTGTTGAATGGGTATTGATTAAAGGGTCAATGCTGCTGAGTGGGTATTGAATACAGGGGTGCAATCTGGCGAGGACGTTGACTTCAGAGTGAGTGCTGCGAGGGGGGGAAAAGAGAGCCATTAACTGCAGGCTCTGTGGTGAGCCCAGGATCACACGTGTATTGCTATCCATGGACAGGCGCGTGCACAGGCACAACACAGAGCGTGTCTGCCTGCAGCAAGAAGGGGGTGACCTGCACAGCACACCTTCCTCAGACCCTCTTTCTGCAGATCTCACTCAAACGGGCTCCAAATGGCAAGCTCGGATGCTCAACTGTGCCCATATAATGTCCTGTCACACAAGTCTGTGTTTCACATTTGTGCAGCTCACTTTTCAGACACTTTTGAACTTGTTCCAGGCCAAAGGGTGTTGCCCTTTTGTCTCCTCAGCACCACCCATTTTACCAGCTTTGAAGGGGGCAGAGGTGAAAAGATACTGAAAGATCAAAGCAGGTGGGCCCACGGGTTCCCTTCCGGCAGCCCCCCAGGGCCGGGCAGTGGGCACGCTGTTACACTGTGCAGACTAGAGCAGTCTTGCCTGCAGGCCACAAGGGAAAGGGTTTCACAAAGGTTAGTACCTGTGGACGGTCAGTGCATGGACGTCATGCAGAGGTCGCCAGGGGTCTCAGCTGCGACCTCCAGCATTCCCCTTGCGACTCCTGCCAATGCCTTGGTGGCCCCTGACCTCAGAGGTGACAACATCAGTGTCTGGGACACAGTGGCAGATTTATCTTATGGAGGCCAGTCGGGGCTCCAGTCCCCTTGCTTCTATCAAGTTTATATCGCACCAGTAGTAAATAATGTTAGATTATTCAGTATTAGTGTCATAAAAATGTAGTGCAATTAGCTGGAAATGTGACTTTTTGACAGCAGAGTCATGTCAAAATGTTTCTAAGTATGTGTGCGTGTTTGCAGTGGGTGTTTGTGTATTTGGGAATGTATGTGTGAAAAATGAAGGTCAAAGGTCGTGTGAAGTCACTTCTGCTAACCCGCGCATTTAGTGAATTGACGTTCCTTGGTCAGTAGAGGCAGCAAGGCCACAGAGACATCTCACAGTCATATGATATGAAGTAAACTCGCTCGGGCAGTGCTCTCCACAAGGCACAGATCAAGTACTGTTCACGTTCCTTCACCTCTGTGACCCTCAGGTTATACAAACCACTCAGCAACAGGTGCCTCAGCCCGCACGCCTCCTGCACCGCTCTAGCCTGGCATCGATAAGATACCTTTAGTCAGTGGTCTTCAGCTTTTTACACTCATCTATCTGCAGAAGATGCTTTAGCCCACTGAGCTAACTTAGGCCCTCATTACAACCCTAGCGGTCGGTGTTAAAGCGGCAGTAATACCGACAACAGGCCGGCGGTAAAAAAAATGGGGTCATGACCACAGCAGAAACTGCCAACACAGACAGCCACTTTAACACTCCGACAGCCACGGCGGTAGCAATAAACACCGTGGCGGTAACCGCCAACAGACAGGCGGAAGACAATGTACCGCCCACCCCATCACAACCCGCCAATCCGCCAGCTTTTCCGGGGCGGTACCAACGCCATCAAAAGCACGGCGGAAACAGAACACAGAAGGGAAACCACTCACCTCTCAACACTCAACGAAGAACCAGGACGCCATGGAGCCTGAGTTACAGGTCCTGCCCATGCTGGTCTACCTCCTCATCTACCAGATAAAACATCAAAGATGGCGGCGATGACCATGGTGAGTACTGCACCTAGTACACAGGAGAGGGGGAAGTAAAAAGAGAGTGACACACACACGCAACACGCCACACACCCACCCCCACCCTCACCCACAACAGCATACACACAAACACATGCAACAAAATTACATTTACACCCCGTAGCCCCATGGAGGAACACAAGGACAAAATGAAGTGAGTCAAATCAGTGATATATTAGAAATAGGCAGATATACGTAATGAATAGAAAAACAGTATTTACAAAAACATACAATATGTACATAAGGCCATACATTGTCCTTCCCAAATGTCCGTGGGCCACTGGGCCAAAAATCATGGGCCAAGCCCACACTTGACTCCTGCCTCAATACGGAGAGAACACTGCATCAGGTCGAAAACACACAGGCACCTCAGGGGGACAGGGAACGGGGGGCACCTCAGCCTGAAGATGGGACAACGCCACTGCTCCTGGAGGGGGCTCTTTGCCCACAGTGATGTCCTGGGGAGTGCAAAGCCACAGTCTCTCAAGTGGGTGGTTTGCCCACTGCTTGGTCCTGGGGAGTGCAAAGCCACAGTCTCTCTAGGGGGTGGTTTGCCCACTGCTTGGTCCTGGGAAGTGCAAAGCCACAGTCCCTCTAGTGGATGGTTCTCCACTGGTTCTGGAGGGGGGCTTGTGCCCAGTGTGCTTCATCCTGCCAAGGAGGGGGTGAGTGGATGCATATCTCCACTGGTTCTGGAGGGGGCCTTGTGCCCAGTGTGCTTCATCCTGCCAAGGTGGGGCTGAGTGGATGCCTTCTTCCACTGGTTCTGGAGGGGGCCTTGTGCCCAGTGATGCAGCACTTGGCGTGTGGAAGTTCACATTCCCTCACCTGGGTGTCTGAGGCACGAGATTTGCAGGGACCAGGTTGCATGATAGTCCATGGAGACAAGGCTAGACTCCATCCTGCAGCGGCTAAGGTTGCAAACTGGTGGTAGTGCCGGTGCTGGTAGGTGTGCTGCCAGTGGTGGTGGGAGTCTCCCGCCCGTCTCCTGCAGCCTCAGACAGCTGCCCACTGGGACTGCTGCTGGTAGTGGTCCTACTGTCAGCAGTGCAGGTGGCAGTGCTTGCGGTGAGGCTGCTGGCGGTGCTGATGTGGTGCAGGTGCCGGTGCTGCCAGTGGTGGAGGAAGGCTCCAGCCCTTCTCCTGCAGCCTTGGACGGCTGCCCACTGGGGATGCTGCTGCTGACAGTAGTGGTGCTAGCGGCGGTGCAGGTGGAGGTGCTTGCAGCGGTACTTGCAGCCGGGCTGCTGGTGGTGCTGCCCTCTGTGCAGGTGGCGGGGCTGGCGGTTGTGCTGGTGGGCATCAGGCGCTCATCTGCAGCCTCCGATGGCTGAAGTGCCTTGCCTTAGGTTTTCTGCCCCTTCCTCGCCTTGGCTGATGCTGTTGTGACCTTGGCTCTGGCAGCTTGTGTTTTGGAGGAGGCCTTGCTGGGTGGGTCGTGCTCCTTGCCCTTGCTGCATGCTGTCCCCTTCTTCACCTTGGCAAGTGGCGGAATGGATTTGTCATTTGCAGGGGTTGGTGGCACACTGGCTGGGCTGACGGTTGCCCCCTTTGAGCCTCTGTGAGTTGCAGGTACCACAGCAGACGCCGACTTGGTGGCTGAGGTGCTGGCCTGGGTTCTGGACACCCTGGGCGGGAAGAAGGAGAGGGTTTGGGAGTGGAGGAAGAGGGAGTGGTTGTAGGAGGTGTCTGTCTGCTGAGTTTGGGTGAAGGTGCATGGGCTGGATGCTGTTGTGAAGTGGATGGCTGTTGGGTGCTTGCATTTGTGTACTTTGGGAGGAGGGGTCACAGAAACAGTGGGAAAGGACACAGGGGACGTGTGCATGGATGTAGGGGTGGTGACTGCCAGTGAGGGGTGAGTAGGGATGGGCGTGCTGGTGATGGATGTAGTGGATGAGGATGTAGTGCATGCAGGTGTGAGTGGAGATGATACTGGGAGGGAGGTGGATTACGAGGAGGAGGGGGACACAATGGAGGCAGTGGATGTTGGTGTGTCTGCATGGGGATGGTGCTTGTGTGACTGCCTGTGGGATGATGTGTGGTGCTTGTGTTTGCCTGAGCCACTTCTCTGTGTTGATTTGGGTGAATGCTGGTCTGAAGGTGTGCTTGGGATAGGCTGGGGTTGAGGGGAATGGGACTGGGCAGAGGAAGTTGGAGGGGAGAGGCTACAGACCGGGACAATGGCTGCCATCAGTGTGGAGGCCAGAGCCTGAAATGCTCTCTGTTGGGCCGCCATGCCAGAGTGAATGCCCTCCTGGTATGCATTTGTATGTTGCAAATGCCTCTTAACACCCTGCATGGCATTCAGAATGGTTGACTGCCCAACAGTGATGGATCTCAGGAGGTCAATAGCCTCCTTACTGAGGGCAGCAGGGCAGACTGGGGCAGTGCCTGAGGTGCCCAGGGCGAAGGAGAAACCCACCCTCCTGGTTGAGCAGGCACGGGAAACACGCTGAGGGGCTCATGGAAGGGCAGTGCTGGTAGGGGGGGGTGTCGGCTGTACCTGTTGTTGGGGTGGGCACAGAGGTGTCCACCATGGCCAGGGAGCTTCCATCAGAGGAGGAGTCACCGTCTGTAGTCTCCCCTCCTGTCCCTGTTGTGGTGCTCCACAACACACAGGGAGCAGCCCCATGCACTAGGCCATGCCCAACCATTTACTAAGATAGTCACCAGCCCATGGGGTACAATGCCTAACGCCATCAGCTGCACATATGAAACCCACAGGACCCTGCCCAGTAGTAGATGCCCACTAACACTATTGGGGTAGGAGTGCTTCAGTGCCTGCCCAACAAGGGACCTACCCTGCCATCTTCGCCCTGGTCTAGGGGCACCCATAGCCCACACCCCCCACCCAGGTACCTGTTAAAGCACACAAAGTCAGGATTCTGAATCAGTACTCAGTACTCACCCCCTAGCGGCTGCTGTGATGCCCTCAAGCACCCATCCAACTCTGGATAGGCCACTGCCAGGATGCGGAACATCAGTGGGGTCATGGAGTGACGGGCACCGCTTCCTCGTTGGGAGGCCAGCCCCAGCTGAGCCTCCGCTGTCTTCTTTGCCCAGCGGCGCAGGTCTTTCCACCTTTTGCGGCAGTGGGTGCTCTGCCTGTCAAAGACCCCCAGGGTCCGCACCTCCTTGGTGATGGCACGCCAAATACCCTTTTTCTGGTGGGCGCGGTCCTGCATGGAAAAGACAGCAGAAAAGGGAATTAGTCAACCATCCGGACCATCACACTCATGGCCCACCATATCCCTCCCATCCCCTGACGCACATACATTGACCACCTTACATGTAGCACTCTGGCCAGGACACCGCTGCCCCCCCACATGTGGCTTACAGACACAGCACTCCATACATTAATGGCCCACTCATCATGCTCATAGTGTACTCACCTGTTTGTCTGGAGGACTGTAGAGTAACGTGTACTGGGGTAGGACCCGATCCACCAGTTTCTCCAACTCCTCTGCAGTGAAGGTAGGGGCCCTTTCCCCAGACACATGAGCCCTTGTTGCTTCCAGACACAGGTCATAGCAGCACTTGCAGTGTAGGTCCTCTCCTGTTGAAGGTCAGGTAGCAAGTGAGTGAAGAGATAGAAAATGACGGTGACGTCCACGACGGTGCGTACCATCACCGCCGGCGGACATCTCCATTGGCTCCTGGAACCCAAAGGGCCCAATGATAACCAATGCAAAATTGCACGGCGGTCTTTGGCCGCCTACCGCAACGGCGCACAACGCCAGCGGAATTACCTCATTTCTGCTTGTCCCTCCTCACAGGTCAGGCAGCCGCCATTTCAGGGGTGCACAGGGCATGGCACCTAACTGCGTCACAGCAGACATTGGCACAGCAACTGATTGTCGGATTCACATCTTGTTTCTGTAAAGTAAACAAATCATCATTAGTGCAATAGATGTGGGAATATGACCCTCTGCTCACCGTTTTCTTCCATAGTGTTCAACCGCTGAGGCTGAATATGAGATGGCGGCATCCTCCCGTGTACAGACCCCTGGTGGACCTTGCGACAATGGAGGACAGACACATTATCATTACCTACAGACTTGATTGTGACACAATCCAAGAACTGTGTGCACAATTGGAGTCACACCTGATGTCAGATATTCGCCAGACAACAAGTATCCCCCCTCTAGTGCAGGTCCTGTCAGTGCTCCATTTCCTGGCTAGTGGTTCTTTCCAAACAACAGTGGCCATGGCATCAGGGATGTCCCAGCCAATGTTCTCCAACGTGTTGACTAGAGTGTTGTCAGCCCTGCTGAAACACATGCGCAGCTACATCGTGTTCCCCCAGGTGGAGGATTTGGCCACAGTGAAAGCTGACTTTTATGCCCTGAAACATATCCCCAACATCATTGGTGCCATTGATGGTACACATGTGGCATTGCCCCACCCTGCCCCCGGAGAAATGAACACGTTTTCAGGAATAGAAAAAGCTATCACTCTATGAATGTGCAGATGGTGTGTTTGGCAGACCAGTACATCTCCAATGTGAATGCCAAATATCCTAGCTCTTTGCATGACACCTTTATCTTGAGGAATAGCAGCATTCCATATGTGATGGGCCAACTCCAGAGGCACCGGGTGTGGTTAATAGGTGAGCCCAAGGTCCCCACACACTATGAGTAGGTATCTGGGTATGGGGTTGTCCCTAAGGGTTAGTGTGTGTCTAACCGTTGTCCCTGGATATTTGCAGGTGACTCTGGTTACCCCAACCTCTCATGGATACTGACCCCAGTGAGGAATGCCAGGACAAGGGCAGAAGAACATTACAATGAGGCACTTGGGCGTACAAGGAGGATTATTGAAGGACCTTCGGCCTCCTGAAGGTCAGGATCCAGTGCCTCCATCTGACAGGTGGCTCCCTGTTCTACTCACCCAAGAAGGTGTGCCAGATCATCGTTGCATGTTGCATGTTGCAGAACCTGACCTCGAGACGCCAGGTGTCTTTTCTGCAGGAGGATGTGCCTGGAGATGGTCTTGTGGCAGCGGTGGAGCCTGTGGACAGTGAGGAAGAGGAGGCAGAGGAAGAAGATGTTGACAACAGAAGCAATATAATTCAGCAGTACTTCCAGTGACACACAGGTAAGACACTGTAGGTTCACTTTACAATTCAGTTTTCTGTTGGACATTCTACATGGCAGCCTGTTTCCCTATGGCTATGGCCACTGACTGTACCCTGCACTGGCATCTCTATTTTCAGATCTCTGGGCCCCACTCTGGCTCCTACTATGTGTACTGCTGTCCACCAAAGGTCATTCCAAAGTATATTTCACTGTACATTTGAGTTGCAATGCTTTGATAATGTTGTACTAATACATATGTGAATCATTTGACAGACTCCAGATTAGTATTTGTTCCAAGGGTGTTTATTAAGTGCTCATAAGTAGAGGGGGATGTGCAATGGGCTGGGCTGATGGTGGCGTAAAGTCCATGGTAGAGTCCAGTCTCTTGGTATCACAAGTGCATTGTCCAATAGGGCATAGGAAAGGAAGTAATGGCAGTTCAAGGTGGACAGGGTGACAGTGTGGGACAGAAAGGTGACAATCTGGAGAGTCTTATTTCCTGGCGGGGGTCTTGGGAATGTTCTCTGGCTTCTGACTGGATCGCAGGGACCATTTGCAGGGTGATTCTCCTTCTGCAGGGGGTGGGGTGCTGGTGGCCTGTTGTTCCTGTGGCGGGCCTCCTGTCTACTATCGCCGGGGAGATGGAAGGCTGTTTATCGGTTTGGCTAGTGTCAGGCGCCCGTTGTTGTGCCACTGCCTCCCTCATGGTCTTACCCATGTCAGCCAGCACCCCTGCAATGGTGACCAGGATGGTGTAGATTTTTTTAGGTCACCCCTGATCCCCAGATACTGTCCCTCCTGCAGCCACTGGGTCTCCTGCAACTTGGCCAGTATCTGGCCCATTGTCTCCTGGGAATGGTGGTATGCTCCCAGGATGTTGGAGAGTGCCTGGTGGAGAGTGGGCTCCCTGGGACTGTCCTCCCCCTGTTGCACAGCAGTCCACCCAGCTTCTCTGTTGTCCTGTGCCTCTGTCCCCTGAACCATGTGCCCATGGTCCCTGACCCCAGGTCCCTGATCGTCCTGGGTTTGTGGGGTTGCCGGAGGTCCCTGTAGTGGTGGACACACTGCTGATTGATGTGCCCTGGGGACAGTGGCATGGGCCTGCTGGGTGGGTGCTGTGCTGGTGTTTCCTGAGGGGAGAGACTCTGTGGTGGGTTGGGACTGTGGCAGGGGAACCGACTGTCCAGAGGTCCCTGATGGGTCAGGTTGGTCATCCTGATCCAGGCGTGCAGTGCTGCTGTCGTCACTGTGGGCTTCTTCGGGGGGACTGGATGTAGCTGGCACCTCCTCTCCAGTGACGTTGAGTATGGGTCCTGTGGGGGTGCAAATGCAGTGTTATTGTATCTTAGTGTGCCATCTTGTGCATGGGTGTGTTTCCCTGTATGATTGTGATTTCCCTGTCAGCTTGGCCTTGTGTGAGCGGTGACTTTGTGGGCTGGGTGAGTCTCTTTACTGGGCATGCTGTGGTGATAGGTGTCCATGCAGGTCTGTGTTGGGGGTCCATGCATTGGTGTTACATGCAGGGCTTAGTATTGGGATGGGTGGGTTGTGATGGTGGGGTATGTGTGAGGTGGTGGAGTGGTGGTGGTGAGGATAGGGGTAGGAGTTTGTGATGGCATGCAGGTAGTGTGGGGGGATAAAGTAGTACAATTTTGACTTACCAGAGTCCAATCCTCCAGCTACTCCTGCGAGGCCCTCAGGATGCATTATTGTCAAGACTTGCTCCTCCCATGTTATTAGTTGTGGGGGAGGAGGTGGGGGTCCTCCGCCCGTCCTCTGTACTGCTACCTGGTGTCTTGCAGCCGTGAAACACACCTTCCCCGTAGATCATTCCACCTCTTCCTGATGTCATCCCTTGTTCTGGGGTCCTGTCCCACGGCGTTGACCCTGTCCACGATTCCCCGCCATAGCTCAATCTTCCTAGCAATGGACATCTGCTGCACCTGTGATCCGAATAGCTGTGGCTCTACCCAGATGATTTCCTCCACCATGACCCTTAGCTCCTCCTCTGAAAACCTGGGCTGTCTTTCGGGTACCGTGGATATGGTGTGAGTGATATGTGTAAGGATGTGTGGGGTGATGTGTGAGGTGATGTGTTGGGGTGTATGCTGTGATGTGTGTGGATGGTGTATGGGTGACGGTGTTCTGTGGCTCAGATTGAGTGGGTGCTCCTGGCTTGTGTCTTTCTGTGTTAGCAATCTTGTTTTTCGTTGAAAGGGTTGTGGATAGTGGTGTGAGTGTGTGGGTGTGGTGTGTGTATATGTGTCAGGTGTGTGTAGTTTGAATTGTCCAATGTGGTGGTGGTTTGTAAATGTGTGTGTATTTTGAGCACAGCGGTGTGCACCGCCAATGGTTTACCGCTTTTAAAAGCCCTCTTCGGTGATTCGTGGGTCATGATACTGTGGGTGTATTCCTGTTGGCGTAATGGTGTGGGTTTTGCTATCGCCAGTTTATCACTGACCTTTGGGCTGGGGGACTTGGGTGGGTGTCTGTATAGTGGCGGAATTCTCTGTGTGGGTCATAATACATGTAGCGGAATACCACCGCAGGCACGGTATGTTGGCAGCCGTCAGCACGGCGGTAGGCAGCATTTACCGCCACAGTTGTAATGAGGGCCTTAGTGTCATGTCTTATGTTGTACAGACACCACTTCTCCTCCCTTCTTCCCAGCGACCTTCAAGTTATTCACTTCTATCTGCTGCAGATGCCGGACCCCAAAGAACTATCTTACAGCCATGTCTTATGTAATATACCCTTTCTGGTAGTATTACCCATCAGGCTTGAATCAGGCACATTTTCACCTCGCTTTCTCCCAGTGTGTGTAAGGTTATATACTTTTTTCTCACCAAACTATGGGACTTCCGTCTCCTGTGGTGTATACTCACACTCTGACAATATTCTCCACAGGCCTACATCCAGGGGCGGCTCCTCTGCAGTGGCGGAGGTGTGTCGCCCCATGGCTGAGCCAGCAGATGAAAAATAAAACGATAGCTTGCTATCGTTTTATTTTTCATCATAATTTTTATCTGATGACTTAGCCAGCAGGTGCAGGGAGGGGGCGGCTGGACCACGGGGAGGTGGGAGAGTGCACTAAGTGCTCATGTGTGTTTGGCCGGCCGTCTGAGGCCGGCCAAACACACATGCGCACTTAGGTTTCTCCAGGACGGCTGTGTACACAGCCGGGCTGGAGAAATAGCACAGACTCCAGGCTTGTGTCTTAGCAGCAGAGACTGCTGCTCGGATGACGCTATTTACATGCTATGTTTAGCATGTAAGCAATGCCAGTATTGCTGGGGAGCCTGTGCTGGTGTCCCCACAAGAGCAGCGAGGTGGCAGAAGACAGTGGCGTGAGAGTGACAGAGAAGGTGTTTTTTTAATTTTATTTTTATTGCACCCGTCGTCCGCCGTCACCCCCCCCTTGACATATGCGGTGGCCGCCGCTGCCTATATTGTAAACTGCCTCACCTCTCTTTCTAAAAGTGAGTGTAAGGTGATACACTTCCTTCTGTAGCAAGTGCATTAGCCCACCAAGCTATCTTAGTGCCAATTACTGTGGTGTTTGCTCCCTCTGAAAATATTGTCCACAGACCTAGATCAGACACTGCCTCTCCTCTCTCCCGGAGTGAGTGTAAGGACACACACTTCTGTTAACAGCAGCAGGTGCATTAGCCAATGGAGCTATCTTACTGCTATCTTTCCTGTGGTGTATGCTAGCTCTGGTGTTATTCTTCACCAGGCCTGGATCAGACATTTCCTAGCCCCCCTTCATCTCAGTGAGTGTAAAGTTATTCAGTTCAATCTGCCTCAGGTGCATTAGCTCACAGAGCTGTCTTACACCCATCTCTCCTGTGGTGTATGCTGAGTCTGGCAGTATTCTCCACAGGCCTGAATCACACACACCGCTCCTCCTCTGAGCTTCAGGTTACACCAGACCCTGTTTCCTCTCAGTGAGTGCACATTATTGTATGTAAGGTATAGACTTCTTTCTGCAGCAGGTGCCTTAGCCCAAAGAGCTGTCTCACACCCATCTCTCCTACGGTGTATGCTGAGTCTGGCAGTATTCTCCACAGACCTGGATCACACACACCGCTCCTCCTCTGAGCTTCAGGTTACACACAGACCCTGTTTCCTCTCGGTGAGTGCACACTGTGTAAGGTATAGACCTCTATCTGCAGCAGGTGCATTAGCCCACAGAGCTGTCTTACACCCATCTCTCCTGTGGTGTATGCTGAGCCTGGGAGTATTCTCCACAGGACTGGATCACACACGCCTCGCCTCCTCTGAGGTTCCGGTTACACAAGACCCTGTTTCCTCTCAGGGAGAATAGGTTATGTGAGGTTATAGACTTCTATCTGCAGCAGGTGCATTAGCCCACAGAGCTGTCTCACACCCATCTCTCCTATGGTGTATGCTGAGTCTGGCAGTATTCTCCACAGGCCTGGATCACACACGCCTCGCCTCCTCTGAGCTTCAGGTTACACACAGACCCTGTTTCCTCTGGGTGAGTGTAGGCTATGTGAGGTTATAGACTTCTATCTGCAGCAGGTGCATTAGCCCACAGAGCTGTCTCACACCCATCTCTCCTGTGGTGTATGCTGAGTCTGGCAGTATTCTCCACAGGCCTGGATCACACACACGTCTCCTCCTCTGAGCTTCAGGTTACACACAGACCCTGTTTCCTCTCAGTGAGTGCACATTATGTAAGGTATAGACCTCTATCTGCAGAAGGTGCATTAGCCCACAGAGCTGTCTTACACCCATCTCTCCTGTGGTGTATGCTGAGTCTGGGAGTATTCTCCACAGGCCTGGATTACACACACCTCTCCTCCTCTGAGCTTCAGGTTACACACAGACCCTGTTTCCTCTCTCTTCCTCTCTGTGACCTTTATGAAGCAGAGGCCTCCAGATGGCTCCTACCTGACAATAACTCTCTGCCTGGCATTGCCAATGAAGAGCTGGCATTGGTATTCCTCACCACTCCCTCTTACATCAAACACAGTCCATCTAATTAAAACTGGCTTCTATAATTTAATTAAACAAAGGGTTGAGTACTCAAGGGCGGGTGCGATCTTCAGCAATGGCTCTTTTATTTCTGGAGGGCGGTACTTCATCATGTACACAGGTTTCCTCCACAGTGCTCATACTGCCCTCCCTGGTGTTCTGGTGGAGGCTGCGCTTCCTACAGGGTCATCACATATGCCATGGTTCAGTACCTAGCGGAGGAGCGTTGCCCTACTGCTGAAAGCAGAAAAATAAAGGGATAATAAAAGTATTTTATTATCCCTTTATTTTTCCGCTTTCATAGAGCAGGGCGGAGTCAGCCTCCTCCAAGTGCACATGTCAGTTTCTCCTTCTGTCCGAGGTCAGTCACACTGACATGCGCACTTAGAAACTCTCCACCGGCTGTATTTTACCCCTTTCTGGCAGCAACCATGACTGTTTCTTCTTCAGAAACGCTTGCCTGGACTTATTGAATTTCACAGGTGGCAAATGCCAAGTCTGTCCCTTGAATCTACCACATGCCTCTTTAGTCCAGCACCAGACACTTCATGCCCTTTATCTCATTCTCCAAGTTTCTTTTTCATCCCTGATTTATTTTTTGTCATTGTTTTTCTGTTTTCCCTTACTCCTTTTCCCCATTGTTGCTTTTCTCTCTCTTGCTCTGGGTCAAAGTCTGATGAGGATTGCTTGTGGTCCACACTGGGCGGCTGTTCCTTTCCATGACAGCACAACAAATCTCTCCAGTTGCATATGTATATATGTATATAGCACTTGCACAGTTTTTTCACATTATCGCCTTGCACTGCGCCGAAAACAAACTGGAGCACCTGATACAATTGATGTCATTACAATTGTGTTTCAACCTTAATAAAACCATATTATTTTAATACTATTTCCTTCCTTCGCACTCGCTCTTCATACAAAATACAGTGCCGTGGAAGTCAAGGGCTACACTTCCCCCTGGGGGACCTCCTGTGTCTGACATTAGCAATACGCGGGTTCCTAAGTTATGGGTCTTTTCCCCATTTGCTAGGTAGAGAGGAAAAATAAGTGTCAGTCCCCTAAAACGAGTGCCGATGGGCCACCTGCAACCACCGCTCAAATTAAGCACTCAGAATTGCCCACCTCTGAGAGGTGTGTGATAACTGAAGAGGCAGCATCAGTTCAACTTTTGTGGAGAGTCTGAGGGGGGATACATGGGTGTTTACCTCTCCGAAGACCATACAGTGTAACATCTCAGAGGTGGCACACACTCAGCTCACTCTAAGATGGTACATACTCAGCTCATCTACAGGCAGTATACCTTCAGCTGACTGAGCTGTGGTACACTATCAGCTCACTCAGAGATGGCACACAATCAGCTCCCTAAAAGGTGGCACACTCAGCTCACTCAGAGATGGCACACAATCAGCTCCCTAAAAGGTGGCACACTCAGCTCACTCAGAGATGGCACATGTTCGGCTCACTCAGAGGTGGCACCCTCAGCTCTCTCAAAGATGGGACACACTCAGCTCATTTACAGGTAGTGGACATTCAGATGTAGTGGCACACACTTAGCTCACTAAGAGGTGGCACACTCAGCTCACTCAGAGGTGGCACACGTTCAGCTAACTCAGAGATGGCACACATTCAGTTCACTAAGAGGTGACACACTCAGCCCACTTAAGGATGGTAAACACTCAGCTCAGGTAGTGCACAGTCAGGTGGCGTAGCAGTGCCACACACTCATCTCACTCAGAAGTGGCATATGTTCAGCTCACTCAGAGATGGCACATGTTCGGCTCACTCAGAGGTGGCACCCTCAGCTCTCTCAAAGATGGGACACACTCAGCTCATTTACAGGTAGTGGACATTCAGATGTAGTGGCACACACTTAGCTCACTAAGAGGTGGCACACTCAGCTCACTCAGAGGTGGCACACGTTCAGCTAACTCAGAGATGGCACACATTCAGTTCACTAAGAGGTGACACACTCAGCCCACTTAAGGATGGTAAACACTCAGCTCAGGTAGTGCACAGTCAGGTGGCGTAGCAGTGCCACACACTCATCTCACTCAGAAGTGGCATATGTTCAGCTCACTCAGAGATGGCACATGTTCGGCTCACTCAGAGGTGGCACACTCAGCTCTCTCAAAGATGGTACACACTCAGCTCATTTACAGGCAGTACACATTCAGACAATGTAGCAGTGGCACACACTTAGCTCACTAAGAGGAGGCACACTCAGCTCACTCAGAGATGGCACATGTTCAGCTCACTCAGAGATGGCACACATTCAGTTCACTAAGAGGTGACACACTCAGCCCACTCAAGGATGGTAAACACTCAGCTCAGGTAGTGCACAGTCAGGTGACGTAGCAGTGCCACACACTCATCACACTCAGAAGTGGCATATGTTCAGCTCACTCAGAGGTGGCACAATCAGCTCTCTCAAAGATGATACACACTCAGCTCATTTACAGGTAGTACACATTCAGATAATGTAGCAGTGGCACACACTTAGCTCACTAAGAGGTGGCGCACTCAGCTCACTCCGAGATTGCACATGTTCAGCTCACTCAAAGATGGCACACATTCAGCTCACTAAAAGGTGGCACACTCAGCTCACTCAGAGATGGCACACTCAGCTCTCTCAAAGATGGTACACAGCTCATTTACAGGTAGTAGACATTCAGATGTAGTGGCACACACTTAGCTCACTAAGAGGTGGCACACTCAGCTCACTCAGAGATGCCATATGTTCAGCTCACTCAGACATGGCACACAATCAGCTCCCTAAGAGGTGGCACACTCAGCTCACTCAGAGATGGCACATGTTCAGCTCACTCAGAGATGACACGCTCAGCTCACATTCCTTGGTGAGCTTGACCCCACTTCTTTAAGGGGGGGGGACCACTAGATATACTCCTTTGAATGTGTTTTGAAACAGAAGGACTTGAAGAGAAAACAAAAATGTCTGGAGTTGCTAAATCGATTTTCTAATGGTAGTAAACATCCCTGACATGGCTAAAACAATATATTGGGCATGCGGGATGGATCAATGAGTTTTCCACCCAAGGAGTTCCACCACCCAGTGATCAACATGTTTCAGCCGGTAATGCCCTCAGAATATGTTAAACATAAGAGGCAGACCCTGTCACCCGTGGACCTGGGTAAATCAGTCAAAAATACAAAGCGGTCCCTGCGGGGAAGTGTAAGCCTCGACATCCACGGCAACATTAGCACAGACAAAATCTCCCTGAGGTTGGGTTGTGTAAATTGCCTTTATTAAATCTTTTCTCTTTTATGCTTTTTTTTCTTTTTATGTGAAACAGGGACTTTTCTACCTGATTTGTCATCTGTCATTCCAACATCACATCAAAATTTAAAACGTTAAAAAAATACATATGCAAAAATCTCTATATATATAAAAGGCGCATGTTTCAGGACCCGAAGGGACCGATTTGGATTTTTGGGTCTTCCTGCTTTCTTCCGGACCGACCAAGTACCCGAATAATTATGAGAACTAGGTTATTTCAGATTCTAAGGGGCTTATTTACAAGCCACTTGAGCCACTGGTTCGTCATATTTTCCCATATAAAAACTGCCCCAGTTGTGCAAGGGGCTTGTAAGTAAGCCCCTATGATTGTAGGTAAATGCGGGTCAGTATTACACCCTCAGCTCATGCAACCAAGCAAGTGCACACTAACATTGTCTTGTACCAGTTGCCTCATTTAGGGGTTCTCTCACGGTATGTAGTAAAACAGGAGAACAGGAAGATGTATTTATTCTTGTAATTAATTCCTTAAAGACACTGACTCATATGGGAGGCATGCACTCCTTCATCTGTTATAAAAGGGTCTTGTTTCCATATAATCAGACGTATAACACCAGTTGTGATATTTTAAATACACATCCCAAAATCGTGCACGCTCACTATACATATCAGCAATCCAATTTTTGAAAAAAGGTCACCGTCTTCAGAAATTGCAGTCGGCTAGTGGATTTCAAGAAACAGGTGGCAGTACTCAGTGAGCAATGGAGAGCAAGGGAGTACCCAAAGTACAGTGTCCAGAGACAACTGAAGTGGGCGGGCGATAGTAAGAAGGAGGCCCGTATTGAACCAACACAGTTAAAAATGGGAAAAAACAATTTGTATGTGTAACCACCTATTCAGCACTCTCTCATCCCCCGACCAAAGCCGTCAATAAGCATTGGCATCTCTTGAACCCTGGTGTTCAAGATGCGCTACAGTTCCCACATGGATAGTGGCCTGTAGCTGTTTGCAAGTTCCATAATGTAGTAAGGGGCATATTTATGAGCCACTTTCGACTCTGTTGTGTCACGTTTTGTGACACAACCGCGGCACAAGCCTTGAAATCAGTTCCATAAGGCCACACAAGATAGATATGGAGTAAGGCAGGCAGCGCAACTTGCTACTTTGCCTTACTCTGAATTAGGGAGGCGTTCCATGGGCGTTACGGTGGGTGTTCCCAAGCGAAAACCAATGGGTTTTGACATATCCCTAGATTTACAAGACCTTGTCAAAACGTCACACCAATCCAGGGGAGGCACAACGAGGAGACATATGTCTCCTTGTTTTTTTTTGTCCTCTACAATCTGCAGCACAAATAGAAAGAGGAAAAAAGCCTCCCAGGATTATGTTTGTGCAGGAAGAGTCTCTTCCTGCACAAAAACAATCCTACCAACAACACAGACGCCCTTGCACCATGGTGCAAGGGTGCCTGCTTTGGCACTAGGTAGCCAAAATGGCGTCTGTGTGCCCTGCATCCGGTGCATTCCTGCCTTTTTCCTTTGATGCAGCACAGAAAAGTGATTTGATGCGCTGCCCTGCATCAAAAGCCCATAAATATGGGCCTAGGTTTCATATTCATATTTTGTGTCTGGTCCCTCATGTGTACTAGTATATCTCTGATTCTTCTAGCCTGTTTATCAGCAGACTATGGTTTATCAAGTTTCAATCCACCCCTATTGGTACCCGTCCTTCGGTGTTCCCAGGCACGCAGGATGAGGCAGGATGCAGTTGCATTTGCCATCTTGGCCTGTTCAGCCACGCCCTCTCTGTCATAGTACTCTTTGTAGGAAAGTCCTCCTTTTTGCCCTGGTTACCCCCAAACCTTTTGGACAGATACTGGTGGTTACTGACTCTTGGCTGTGCCTTGGGTACTGCTTACCAGTCCCAGGGCCTGTGCTCCGTGTAACGTTGATGCAAATTAGGCTAATTATAATTGGCAATATTAACCTACGTATAAGTCCCTAGTATATGGTAGGGCATGTACGTTTAGGGACCCCAGAATAGGTAGTGCACCCATAGGTGCACTGCTGAGGTGCCCAATGTCATTTTAAAGGCAGGCCTGCCTTGCTTGCTGCTTTTAAATTAAAGTTACATGCAAATTCAACTTTGGAATTAAAAGTACTTCCAAAGTCTTAAACTACCTTATTTTTACATATAAGTCACCCCTAAGGTGTGCCCTATATGCCCTAGGGTTGGGTGCCATGTAACTATAAGCAGGGACCTTATAAAAAATAGTTGTATAAGCCATGGTGAGGTAAAACATCCAAATTCGTTTTTCACTTATTGAAGACAATGGCCTCCATAGGCTAGAAAGGGGTGACTTTATTTTAATTTATAAAGTCCCCTTAAGTGACATATTGAGGTTTGGCATTAAATTCATTGTTATAATAAATCCCAGAACGTACAATTGTTGTATTTAATATAACTTGTTCAGGTAAAGAGTTTTAAACTTTACCTAGAAAGTTGCCAACTTCAGCCCTGTAGTGCTCTGCTCTGATTGGCCAGCCTCTGGCAGCCTGGCCAGGCTGCATGATGAGGTGTGAAGTAACCTGGGCTTTGTACAAAGAGATGTGCCTCGGGGAGGAGGTCTTCCCTCAGCAGATGGAGAAGCAGGAAGGGAGAGGGCTGCCAAACCGGTCTTCAAAGGCAGGGAAGGACATTTGGAGCAACCCAGCACCTCTCTCACATCCTGCAAACCCAGTTAGTTGTCTCCTTGATTAGATTAGGAGAGGGCAGGATAGGAGTGTGTTTATGATTTTTAGCCACACCAGTAGGTGGGCTCAGCCAGATGTAACCTCCAAAAATCATTTTCAGCCATGATGGATTGTTGAGGAATGTTGCTCCCTGGGATTGACCAGGAACCTGCACCTGATTGGAGAACTAGGAACCCCTTGCTTTTCACCCAGGAGCAAGGATAAAACTGGCAGACCTGCACCCACACCTCAGATCCCGACCAGATCCCTACAAGGAAGAACTAAAGGAGAAGAAAGACTGCCCTTCTGGACCCCTGACCTGCACTTGGACACTGCACTATGGAGGACTGCACCAGCTGCACACTTGGGCTTCACTACAAGAAGGACTTTGCATGGCTTCAACTGGTTCAAGGAGGTATTCCCTGTTTGCTACAAGTGAAAAATTGCTAACCAGAGTCCCTGCACCAACTCCGGAAGAAACTTACCAGCTGACCACTGTCCAGTGGCCAAATTGGAGTTTGCGGCAGGTGCATTCTGGGAGTAGTAGTGCGCGCCCTCAAGGAGCATCTCAGAGCTTCTGGAATCTTGGGGTGAGCTGTGGACCTCAAAAGAACCTTAAAAGAACTTCTGGGAGAAGATCCATAAGTTTGGAGAAGTTTGGAGAACATTTTGGAAAAACCTCCATAAGAGGTCCGACCCAGCGCGGCAACTCTAGCCCGCTTGCCTCAACCGCAACCCAGCCTGACTTGCAGGTTCATCCCGGTGAAGAAAATCTCAGAAAAAGTGACTAAGTCTGAATGTAGGAAATTGACCAGGACCTCCCAGGCAGTGTATCCGGATGTCGGATCAAGATTCAGGTTTGCCCCAGTCAAGTGACTTTCATTTTGAAAAATTGTCTAAGTCTGAAAGTAAAAATCTCCACCGAGGGCTCCCGCGACACGTATCCGAGAAAGAGTTCCAGGAGGTCATATTGGACTGACGACTTGGTCCTGCTGAAGAAAATCTCCAGAAAAACAACTAAGTCCTAAGGTAAACTTTTGACCGAGGCCTCCCGCAGGCTGTAGCCGAACTGGGCTCCATTGTTTGTCGGCCTTAAACTTTGACTTTGTCCCGGTCAAGGTGCGAACAGATGACCAGATTGGCACTATTCGTTTCTAAGAGCTAAAAAGCATTAATTTCTTTAACTTCATATCTCTGGTTCCCTTTATCCGATTTTATTCATTTTGGTGTCATTTTAAAGCTACAAATATGTACTATGTTTATTAATTGGTTTTAGATTTTTAAACTGTTTCTGGTATTTTATTTAATTACTGTTTTGTAATAGTTGAATGCTTTGTCCTATGTCTCCAAAGCCTTGTCGCTCATTGCGAAGCTACGAAGGGTTGAGCTAGGTTTAATTTATTGAGACCTTACTGGACCTAAGTGGAGGTTAGTTGCCTGTTGCTAAGTGTAGGTACTTACCTGCCCTTACCAAAACCCATTTCCCAATACTCTTGAACCAAATTCCCATAGTATCTATGTAAAGAGCTAATGACTGATGAGTGGAGCTATGCAAATTTATATATAGCATGAAATTAAGTTGATGTGCCATATACTCAATGAAAAAGAAGCATGAAAAGAAAAAAAGAACATAAATCAATTTTATTATTTGCATAGGGAGAACAGTCCATTTCCTCTTTACAACACACATGTTCAACAGTATACAAACAATTAGACACACAAAAAAAGGGGAGCACACTGCCTCACACTCCAGCATAAAATAGCACCAATGCATCATGGTAAATGCAGTCATTTGATTTAAAGATAGAGACATTTTTCAAAAAGTCTTTCACCTTAAGTAGGTGCAGCAAGTGCTGTATCTCTGGACACGTGTTTCTGGCTTTCGGCCGTCATCAGCAGAGAGAAAATATATCTGAAGGGGTTGCTTGAAATGCCGCCGAACGTCTTCACAGGTTTTTGTACCACTCAGTAGGCGAACAGGTGCATCACCAGAGTTCGTCAGCTCGTAGGCTCACGGGAGCCGTCAATTAGACACACAAAAAAAGGGGAGCACACTGCCTCACACTCCAGCATAAAATAGCCCCAATGCATCATGGTAAATGCAGTCATTTGATTTAAAGATAGAGACATTTTTCAAAAAGTCTTTCACCTTAAGTAGGTGCAGCAAGTGCTGTATCTCTGGACACGTGTTTCTGGCTTTCGGCCGTCATCAGCAGAGAGAAAATATATCTGAAGGGGTTGCTTGAAATGCCGCCGAACGTCTTCACAGGTTTTTGTACCACTCAGTAGGCGAACAGGTGCATCACCAGAGCTCGTCAGCTTGTAGGCTCACGGGAGCCGTCAAGTAGACACACAAAAAAAGGGGAGCACACTGCCTCACACTCCAGCATAAAATAGCCCCAATGCATCATGGTAAATGCAGTCATTTGATTTAAAGATAGAGACATTTTTCAAAAAGTCTTTCACCTTAAGTAGGTGCAGCAAGTGCTGTATCTCTGGACACGTGTTTCTGGCTTTCGGCCGTCATCAGCAGAGAGAAAATATATCTGAAGGGGTTGCTTGAAATGCCGCCGAACGTCTTCACAGGTTTTTGTACCACTCAGTAGGCGAACAGGTGCATCACCAGAGCTCGTCAGCTCGTAGGCTCACGGGAGCCGTCAATTAGACACACAAAAAAAGGGGAGCACACTGCCTCACACTCCAGCATAAAATAGCCCCAATGCATCATGGTAAATGCAGTCATTTGATTTAAAGATAGAGACATTTTTCAAAAAGTCTTTCACCTTAAGTAGGTGCAGCAAGTGCTGTATCTCTGGACACGTGTTTCTGGCTTTCGGCCGTCATGAGCAGAGAGAAAATATATCTGAAGGGGTTGCTTGAAATGCCGCCGAACGTCTTCACAGGTTTTTGTACCACTCAGTAGGCGAACAGGTGCATCACCAGAGCTCATCAGCTCGTAGGCTCACGGGAGCCGTCAATTAGACACACAAAAAAAGGGGAGCACACTGCCTCACACTCCAGCATAAAATTGCCCCAATGCATCATGGTAAATGCAGTCATTTGATTTAAAGATAGAGACATTTTTCAAAAAGTCTTTCACCTTAAGTAGGTGCAGCAAGTGCTGTATCTCTGGACACGTGTTTCTGGCTTTCGGCCGTCATCAGCAGAGAGAAAATATATCTGAAGGGGTTGCTTGAAAAGCCGCCGAACGTCTTCACAGGTTTTTGTACCACTCAGTAGGCGAACAGGTGCATCACCAGAGCTCGTCAGCTCGTAGGCTCACGGGAGCCGTCAATTAGACACACAAAAAAAGGGGGAGCACACTGCCTCACACTCCAGCATAAAATAGCCCCAATGCATCATGGTAAATGCAGTCATTTGATTTAAAGATAGAGACATTTTTCAAAAAGTCTTTCACCTTAAGTAGGTGCAGCAAGTGCTGTATCTCTGGACACGTGTTTCTGGCTTTCGGCCGTCATCAGCAGAGAGAAAATATATCTGAAGGGGTTGCTTGAAATGCCGCCGAACGTCTTCACAGGTTTTTGTACCACTCAGTAGGCGAACAGGTGCATCACCAGAGCTCGTCAGCTCGTAGGCTCACGGGAGCCGTCAATTAGACACACAAAAAAAGGGGAGCACACTGCCTCACACTCCAGCATAAAATAGCCCCAATGCATCATGGTAAATGCAGTCATTTGATTTAAAGATAGAGACATTTTTCAAAAAGTCTTTCACCTTAAGTAGGTGCAGCAAGTGCTGTATCTCTGGACACGTGTTTCTGGCTTTCGGCCGTAATCAGCAGAGAGAAAATATATCTGAAGGGGTTGCTTGAAATGCCGCCGAACGTCTTCACAGGTTTTTGTACCACTCAGTAGGCGAACAGGTGCATCACCAGAGCTCGTCAGCTCGTAGGCTCACGGGAGCCGTTAATTAGACACACAAAAAAAGGGGAGCACACTGCCTCACAATCCAGTGAGCCTCTGAGCTGACGAGCTCGGGTGAAGCACCTGTGCGCCTTCTTGAGTGGTACTTAAACCTGTGAATACTTTCAAGGCGGCATTTCAAGCAACCCCGCCAGCTACACGTTGCTCTTCGCTGATGACGGCCAAATAGCCAGAAACACGTGTCCGAAGATACGGCACTCGCCGCACAAACTTATGGTGAAAAACTTTCAAAACTCTATTCAAATTCGTGCTAATGACTGCATTTACCATGATGCCTTGGGGTCACAAATGCTGGAATGGAAGACAGGGTGCTCCCCATTTTGACTGTTGTAATTAAGGCTCCCGTGAGCCTCTGAGCTGACGAGCTCGGGTGAAGCACCTGTGCGCCTTCTTGAGTGGTACTTAAACCTGTGAATACTTTCAAGGCAGCATTTCAACCAACCCCGCCAGCTACACGTTGCTCTTCGCTGATGACGGCCAAATAGCCAGAAACACGTGTCCGAAGATACGGCACTCGCCGCACCAACTTATGGTGAAAAACTTTCAAAACTCTATTCAAATTCGTGCTAATGACTGCATTTACCATGATGCCTTGGGGTCACAAATGCTGGAATGGAAGACAGGGTGCTCCCCATTTTGACTGTTGTAATTAAGGCTCCCGTGAGCCTCTGAGCTGACGAGCTCGGGTGAAGCACCTGTGCGCCTTCTTGAGTGGTACTTAAACCTGTGAATACTTTCAAGGCGGCATTTCAAGCAACCCCGCCAGCTACACGTTGCTCTTCGCTGATGACGGCCAAATAGCCAGAAACACGTGTCCGAAGATACGGCACTCGCCGCACCAACTTATGGTGAAAAACTTTCAAAACTCTATTCAAATTCGTGCTAATGACTGCATTTACCATGATGCCTTGGGGACACAAATGCTGGAATGGAAGACAGGGTGCTCCCCATTTTGACCCCAGTATAAAAACAATATTAAAGTATCATCAAAAAATGTTTAAACCTTTTTAAGTTTTTGTAAATTTTCCACACTGCTTTCCTTTCATTTGTGGTTATCACACGAGTGATGTATATTTTCATTGACGCAGCACAGTGACATGAAGATATTTAATTTCTTGTTTTGTATTTTTTTCTGGATTACTTACTCTTGACTCTCAAATTCATGGGCATGTGGTTAAATCCCACTGAGGCCATTAGGCACCAGATCACTCCCTTTGACTACAGACAAATTAAGGTGGTCCCTTGATTGCAGACCCAACAGATGTGCCAATCAAAAAAGTATCTGTGAAATAGAACATTTGGAGAAAAATAATTGGAAAGAAGAATCTTTCCAAAATGTTGGCGGCACTAAGGATTTAATTAAATTAGGAGACGAGACTTGGTCCATTCCTGCCACACCCAAGGAAGTGGCCTGAAAACTACCTGACTTTTGAATCCATTATGGCAAAGTGTGGTTGCTTCACGAAGCAGTAAATGTTGTCCTATGTAGATTTTACTCGATAAATTCAAAAACTTTCAATTTATTTGCAAGCACGTGGCAGATGAACTTCAGAGGTTCCAATAACCTTGTAGGCTCGAGCTTATCCGGCGGAACGAGCATGGCTGCCACTGGAGTCCTTCCACTCTTTCTGTGCCAATAACACTCCAGACTGCACATCCCTGCTGATTACATCAGGAATAAACTCCTGGGTCTATTTGTTTGCTCTCTTTGTATTGACAACAAAGACAGCTGGTATGGCATTTAACAGCATCATGCTGGCAGTGACAAAATCCAGCCATCCGAGGTTGGCACACCAACCGAGTCCACGCGGTGCACCGGCTGACTTTTTGTAGCTGTCTAGAAGCCAAACACAGCAGCTCAGGAAGCCTACTGTGGGCACCAGGGCACTTAGCCATGCCCTGGCATGGACTCTGTTCATTCAGAGTATTGGGCTGTCCTCTCAGATAAGCGTGCCACCCTTGGAGCTAGGTTCATCATATTCTGGGCTGTGCCAAGGGGCAACAGGGATGTTTACATGAGAGTTCCTGTCCTTCCAGCTAGCTTATTGGACCAATCTCCTCCTTGTTAAAGATATGTTAGCACACCTGTGGCCCTTCTATCTTTTGAAAGGAATTGATTCTGTCTATGTGAGGATGACATTTATTGTATTAATCCCAAAGTACACATGTTATAACTGCAGAAGAGATTTCGAGTCAACAAATTACTCTCTTCACATGAAGTACTGCTACCAAAGTGTGTTCAGGCTGGACATGGTCAACACTATTTATTTTTCTCCGGACTCAAAAGCACTAAAGCCCAGATTTAAGAGGGCCTAGCTCCATTCTAACGCCACATTAGTGTCATTTCTGTATGCTAATGTGGCGTTAGAAGGCCAAAAACGCTGTGCCATATTTACAAGGTGGTGCAATGCATGCATTCTGCCACTTTGTAACCCTTTGCGCTACATTATACCTGCACCAGGCATAATGTATGCAAGGAGGGCATTCCTCCATTAGGGGGGCCAAACAAATGGCACAAAGAAATCTAATAGATTTCTTTACGTCATTCTTTTTGGCACATTTAACTCCTGCTCTGAGCAGGCATTAAAAGGAGGCTCTCATTGGTTTCAATGGGCCTCTGGGTGCCTTGCAGGATAAGCGTCAAAAGTTTTGAGGCTAATCCTACAAAGCGATGAACTAGCATAAAAAATGATGATGCTACTTCCCTAACTACCGCCACGGTGCGCTGAATGTTAAACATGGCGCACACAGGGTGGCGTTAGGGGTCGCTAGAAAGTGAAGCTCCACTAGGTGCAGCTCCACTTTTCATAAATGTGCCCCTAAAAGTCCCAATGGGATAGAGGTTTACGTCACTAACGGGACATTGTTACCTTCGACAGTTACTTCTATCACCAATAGATCAGCTGAATCTCACAATTTTTGAGTCAAAGCAAACAATCAGCCCCTTCTATCGTGAAGTACATTGAACTTAGTAACATTGTGGATTTGTTCTGAAAGAGTGATAGGGAACACTTTGGGCAGATTTAGTTAGAACTTGCGTTGTCGCAGGTGGTCGCAAGGCATTGCAAGTCCTTAAATGGGTTTTACAAAGCCATGCAAAGGGTTATTTCCGCCATCTTGTGTGACTCTGTAAAAAAATGTTATACAGTGCAGCAGCTGGCACTGCATTGAGTTATATTTCGTTGTGGGAGGCGTTCCATGGGTGGAGTATGTTTTTGTAAATACTTCTACCCATGGAATTTGAAATAATGCCAGATTTACTAAAGGCAGTAACCCTGGGATTGTGCCAAAATGGTGCACCTACCACAGGGAGACAGAAGAAGGAGAAATATATTTATGTATACTCATTGCTGAGTCTCATCAAAAGAGGAAATTGCCTTTTAGCGTTGTTTTTGTGCAGAAAGGTGTATTTTCTGGCACAAAAACAGTCCTGCCTGTAAAGCAGGCACCTGTATAGCATGGTGCAAAGGTGCCTTCATTGGCACTAGGAGGCACACAACGCACCACTGCCAAGGAAGAGCAGAAGTGTGACATTTCTTAGTAGATCTGGTGCATTTCTACCCTCTCCCTTTCTCGCAATGCAGTGCTGCAGGTTGCCTTAATATTTATTAGTAAATGTGCCCCATAGTGTCTTGTGCTGGGGTCAGCAGTGGCCTAACAAAACCTTAGGGGACCTTCTGTAATGTGCCATGAGGAGGTCCCACAAATACAATGATCATTCCACTCACCCAGGTTCCTGAAATTCACACCCAAGGTATCTGCAAGAGCTTTGGTAACATAATTAACTTCAAAAAGATGAATATGCCATTTGGACAGAAGGACATACCAAAATTAATTGACACAGTGGAGATTGAGGGGCTGTGTCTATCTCTGGCATCACAAAAACATAAATCAAAAATCAATTCAGTTCTAAGACCCCCTTTGGTTGCTTGTCACATTTTACAAACAACTATTGTTATAAATGGGGTCTTTGGTTGGCAGACAGGTTACCCCCCATCCAAGCAAGGTCCCTCACTCTAGTCACGGTAGAGGAGAATCACCCTCAGCTAAGCCCCACTCAATCCCTTGGTAGCTTGACACGAGCAGGCAGGCTTAACTTCAGAAGCAAGGTGTAAAGTATTTGTACCAACACATACAGTAACTCAGTGAACACTACAAAATGACACAACACAGGTTTAGAAAAAATAGGTAATATTTATCTTAACAAAACAAGACCCAAACAACAAAAATCCAACCTACACAAGTCAGGTTATGAGTTTAAAAAGCAAAAGAGTCTTAAATCCTTTCGAAAACAGTGAGAACACTGTTAGTGTGCAAAAGTACCTGGGTAGCGCCAAAATACCACCGCCTTGGTGAGGGTGCGTTGAAAAAGGCCAGCGCTG
The DNA here is from genome assembly GCF_031143425.1 of Pleurodeles waltl. NCBI lineage: Eukaryota > Metazoa > Chordata > Amphibia > Caudata > Salamandridae > Pleurodeles > Pleurodeles waltl. The sequence continues at coordinate 999,049,008 of NC_090450.1, read as the reverse complement.
CGTCGATTTGTCACCAGCAAGTGAGAACGTGCGTCGTTCCTCATCCGGGCGGGTCGGCGTGCGTAGTTTCTTCTCTCCCGCAGGAGAGCCATGCATCAATCCGGACGGGTACCTCAGGTCGGACAGGCTTGCATTGATTTTCCACGCCCGGCGATGTTGCATCGAAATCCAGTCACACGATGTAGGAAAACCGAGCTGCGTGGAGTTTGCATTGTTATCAGCCTCCAGTAGCGGGTTTTGCGTGTCGTTTCTCCAGTCATGTTGCGTCGATCTTCCAGCCTCGATGCAGGTGGAGCCATGATTTCAGCCACGAAGCCGGCGGCGCATCATTTATCAGCCACATCACGAAAGGTGCGTCGAAAATTTCCCCACACCGCGGTCTGTGCATGGATTTTTAGGCCTTATCTGCCAGCTTCACCTTTCAAGGGCCCAGGAACTGGACAGGGCACCACTTGGTAGGGAGGAGTCTCAGCAGAGAAGCACTTCTCCTCCGCTCCTCAACTCTTCTCCTTGGCAGAGGTTCCTCTTGATTCCAGAAGTGATCTGATTTTCAGGGGTTTTGGGAGCTCAACTTATACCCCTTTCTGCCTTTGAAGTAGGGCTACTTCAAAGAGCAGTCTCTTGTTGTTTTCAGGATCCTGCCTTGCCAGGCCAGGCCCCAGACACACACTAGGGGGTTGAAGGCTGCATTGTATGGCGGCAGGCACCGTCCTTTCAGGTGTAAGTGAGCACTCCTCCCCTCCCTCCCAGCACAGATGGCTCATCAGGGTATGCAGGCTACACCCCAGCTCCCTTTGCATCACTGACTAGAGAGAGGTGTAAAAAGCCCAACTGTCAAACTGACCCAGACAGGGAATCCACAAACAAACAGAGTCTCAGATTGGTTTAAGCAAGAAACTTTCTAAAAGTGGCATTTTCAAACACATAGGCCCTCATTATGTGATTGGCAGCAAATGCTGCCTAACGCCACGGTACCGTCACCGTTGCTACCGACCGTCCATGCCATTATGACTGTAGCCGGAATTCCGCCAGAAGGCTGTCGGAATTCCGGCGACGGTAATGGCAGCATACAGCGGTAAGGTGGCAGTAGCAGCGCTACGCCAGAAGAGCACTGCCGGACGCATTATGATCCCTAGTGTGGTCTGGCGGTGTTCCGCTACTGGCAGCAGTGCCACATCCCGTCTCCTGCCGGAGGACTCCCTGCAAGCAGGTAATTGGGTGCTCTGACAGCGGAGGGGGGTGGGGGGTGGGGGGTGTGTGTGTGGGTGTGACTGTGTTTGCATGCGTGCATGCGGGTGTTAGGCATGTGTAATGTGTGTGTGCATGAATGGGTGTGAGTGTGCATGTATGTTGTGTTGTGTGATTGAGTGTGTGCCTGGATGTATGTTAGTGAGTGTTGCTGTGTGTGTGTATGAATGTATGCATGCGTGGTTGAATGTGGGTATGCGTGTGTGTATGTGCGTGTATGTGTGTGTATGTCGAGAGGGGGGTCGGGAGGGGGAGAGTGGGTGAGGACTCTGGGGAGGGGAGGGGGTCAGGGGAGACCCCTATCAGTGCCAGGGACGGAATTTCCTGGCACTGATAGTGCCTATCGCCATGGTTTCAGTGGCGGTACCAAAACCACTGAAACCATGGCAGTGGGCGGGGTCATAATGCCATGGGCGGCCTCGTGACGGCCGCCGGGCTGGAGACTGAAGTCTCCAGCCTGGCGGTCGTTACCGCCGTGGCGGTCAGTGTGGTACATTGTTGGTTTGGCTTTGGCCAAACCGCCAATGTCATAATAGAGGAGGTAGGTACCGCCAGCCTGTTGGTGGTAATACCTCTACTATTCCACCGACCGCCAGGGTTATAATGGGGGCCATAATCTAAAAACCAACTTCACTAAAAGATGTATGTTTGAATTGTGAGTTAAGAGACCCCAAACATCCCATGTCTATCTGCTCCCAAAGGGAATCTGTGCTTTATTAATATTTAAAGGCAGCACCCATGTTGACCTATGTGAGAGATAGGCCTTGCAAAAGTGAAAAAGGAATTTGGCAGTATTTCACTGTCAGGACATGTAAAACACATAAGTACATGTCCCACCTTTAACATACACTGTCCCCTGCCCATGGGGCTACCTAGGGTCTACCTTAGGGGTGCCTTACATGTATAAAAAGGGAAGGTTTAGGCCTGGAAAGTGGGTACACTTGCCAAGTCGAATTGGCAGTTTAAAACTGCACTCACAGACACTGCAGTGGCAGGTCTGAGGCATGTTTACAGGGCTACTAATGTGGGTGGCACAACTAGTGCTGCAGACCCACTAGTAGCATTTGATTTATAGGCCCTGGGCACCTCTAGTGCACTGTACTAGGGACTAACCAGTAAATCAAATATGCCAATCACGGAAAGCCAATTACACATACATTTAACATAGGAGCACTTGCACTTTAGCACTGGATAGCAGTGGTAAAGTGCCTAGAGTAAGAAAAACAGCAACAAGAGAGTCCAGCACACATCAACAACCTAGGGAACAGAGACAAAAAGTTAGCGGAGACCACGCCAATGATGCCAAGTCTAACAACTATCATAACATAATTAAGGAGCCCTTAAAAAGAATCATCTTAGGTTTTTTTGTGAGGAACATGGGTCACTAAACCATGACCATCCCTGTACATATCCTTTCATTATAAAACTATTTCCTGACTTTGATGTGCAGTTTTGCATTTTTCCTGTTTTATAGAATAGGCTCCCTGGTGTGGTGCCATTTGCGTGCCACTGGTAAACAAGCACTGTTTAGTTGAATTAGGTGTTGCCTGGTACTTATGGAGCACAGAAATCCTCTATTCGAAATCCAGCTCTCCCAGTCATCAAATTCTATGATATTAGGCAACTCACTATGACTTCGTACATATCAAAGTAGCTAAGCCACCAAAATTATAGTCACAAAAGAGAGAAGATCCAAATCTTTATATTAAGGGACCCTTGAAACATTGTGCCCATAAGAGACCTAAAATATTTGTGTTTATTCATACCTTTGGTACCCTCTAATAAAGGATATCCTTGGCATATACCAACAGGTATTTTTATATAAAAGATCTGGATCCCTGTGTTTATCCAGTTGATATTTTATATAATTACTCCCAATCATTTTGGTTGCGTCCGCCTTGTAGTACCATCTTACCAGAGTGTCGCCTATGATGAAGCATGTCACGATCAATAGGTGAGACATCTATTCCAATTCTTGGAAGACTCTACAGGCAGACTGTAGGGTAGTTTGTTGATATATGATGGATAAAAAAGATTTCGATCCTCTCTCTTTTGAGACTATAATTTTGGTGGTTTAGCTACTTTGATGTGTATGATGGTATGGATTGGAATAGTGTAGCTAAGAGTCTTTCTTTCACTCTCTAATTGTGGGAACTCACTAACTGTAACTGCCTGGACCTCGGTTTTCATAATCTGACAAAACTGAGAGCACATACAGGCATTTTAGTTTACATTTCAGGCATACAGACCTCCAACCACGTCTACCAATGAGTTGCCAAACCATCCTTTCCCAAGGTGGTGTGGAGGTCACCCCACTTCTAGGAAATTTAGATAAGTGCCCAACTAACTCAGCTGTTTGCAATGCTCTTTAAATTAGCTGGTAATCAAGTTTCACAGAGTGTGATACAGGAACATTCTAATACTTGAGGGTCCACAAAAGTATCATTTTTTTTTACATCAGAGTATTTTGTGTGTGTGTTTCAGAAAATGGACACAAATATTTGTGCCAAATGGAAGGCAGTACTTGATACTGTGTGGCCATAAGTGTTGCATTATTATTAGTGTGCAGTTATATGGCCACCATAAAGTGTGCTGGACATTAAATAAAATCAGGATTACTGATATCATGGGTATACTAGTAGCAAAACCACTATTCATTTACTTTCTTGCATTCCAAATTATAGGTAAGGGTATATAGCCAACCCATGCCAGAGTACATACCCATACACACGCTTGGTTTGAGGGCTGCTCAAGTGAGAAATGGAAGCTCAATGTACTTGTTGTGGTGCAGAAATATGCCTGGGGGCTTACAGTGCATGGATCTGCTCAGGGCGCCATGCCTAAGAACGGTAACATTTTGACCTTGTTTTATAGTTCTTACGGTGCCAGGCAGTAGTTTCATGCCTCAGTTACATCTATTGCCATGAAATTAGGATGTATATCACCTCAATATAGCACACATTGCATGCAAATACTGTATTCCCACCATGTGCAACCCTACTCATTGACAGCAGTACCAAGATCCATCAATACACTGATGAGACACAACTTCTCCTGAAAGTCACAGCAGCTCATGATGTTCAGCAACTCAAATCTTTCCCTCATAGCACCCTAACTGGATGTCAAGCACCTACCTAAATATCAACCCAGTGACTGCAGGATTCGACCCATTCGCCAACAACATTGAGCAACAAAAATTTAAAACCAGGCTCTGTAAAAACAACCAGGAGAGCATATTTCTCAAACCCAATACAAAACACTATCAGGGGGGCCTATACATGCAGAACAAACTATGCAGTATATGTATTAGAATGCACATATGGATTTCAATCTGTAGGTAGGATTAAGCACCAAGAGACGTATTTACAAGCCCTCATGTTCCACAGGGATGTCACTCTTTTGACGCTCCTTGGGGCACTGCAGTGCCATATCTACAAGGCCTGCATGGCTTTTCATTGCCTTGTACATATGGAATGAGGCAATGCAGTGCCCATTGCTGCGTTCCCTTATACTGCGATAGGGAAGCGTGCCATGGGTGTTACAGTGGGTGTTCCCACGTAACACCCATGGCATTTAACACATTCCCAGATTTACAACAAGGTGTAAACCTGGAAATGAGTCAAAAGCCTACGTCTCCTCAGGAGAGGTGTAAGAAAGGTGTAAAGAGCAGAGATAACATTACTTCTCCTCGTTTTTTCCTCTTTCTATGTGTGCTGCATTCTGCAGGAAAAGGCCTCCATCAATTGTTTTTGTGCAGGAAAGTGTTGCTTCCTGCACAAAATCAATCATCCCTACTACGCGACACCCTTCCACCATGATGCAACAGTGTCTGAGTTGGCGTATGACAGCCCATTGTGTGCTAGTGTGGGGAAGGACAGGAATGCATCGTATCTCATAGATACAGCATATTCCTGCCCTTTTCTTTTGATGCCCAGTAGAACAGCAGGAATCCTTGTGGTGCGCTTCTGTGCCAAAACCTTGAAAATGAGGCCCCAAGTGAAAAAAATAATATTGCTGCATTTGAGAGCACGTAAACATAAAGATAAGGCTTACACAGTTGCAAGACATTTTGCAGAAAGGCATGAGAACAATGATATAGAGTTAAAATACTTTGGGCATTTTTTTTCTTTCAGGTTACTCTGTCACAAACGTGACGGCTATCCCATCTGGCATATTATGATCGCCATAGGCCATCAAGGGATCGTAATGCGGCATATAGGAATTCCGTTATGTTTGTGACGGGATAAACCCTCCACGAAACTCTAAATCATTGTCATTGATGCAGTGCCCAGAAGCATACAAGACACAAGGCAACATCATAGAAAAAGACCTAAGGAAGTTGAAATCAACTTATATTCCCCGATTGGCCATTAAAAGTTCAGTAGGGCTAAGCATGGATAAAGAACTTCACAAACATTTTTAATGTACTCTTACCTCCCATATAATTTGTGTTTTGATTCTTATGATTTCCTGTCTCTTTAACTGCTTTTAATGTGCACAAAGTGTTACTTTGTTTTTGAGTGCAATGAATTATGCGGGATCATTTGTGCACAGTGATCAATGGCTTAGTTGAATTTTATTTTCCATGAAATCTTGATTTGCCCACTTTGGCTAGCTTGTTTGCCAGAAAACAGCTCTTTGGGATACATTCTTCATGTTTTCTATGGTGTATAAATACATTCACATGGTAAGCCCACATGGGCTAGATTGCTCAGTATATTTCAAGAACTTGCATTTTTTATAAACATTTTTTGCCCATAGTCATTATTTTCATTTGTTCATAAACCTACTTGTGCAGCAAAGGGAACTTTTAGAAAGACTCCATAAAATAATGTTGGGAGAAAAAAATATATTGAGCATGTGGTTCTCCATCAATAGCAATCAATGAATTAACTGATTTAATTTAATATATGAATCTATTTTGAATTAGTGTTTGAAACAATCTTAGCTGGAAATACGCTCACATTGTAGTATTTATGCTATGTCTATTTCAAAGAGCCACATGTAGCAAGCCCACTTGGGTCAGATTGTGAGATTATATATTTTCTCCATAGATACAATTGATGTATGGCCAGATTTGTTATTACAGATTAATTGATTACCCAATGGTGTGTTTAAAAAGAAATGAGAAAAAAAAGCACTATTGTTGCAGTATTTTTAGTATGTTTATTATGTGGGGTAACACATGTGCACATAAATAGCGGATTGATATGGTGGTCCCCTTAAGGTGGATAAGGCTGATAATGGCCAAAATGGATTGTGATGTCATTCAATAAAGAAGCTTGTTTTAAAGACCCTGCTGTGCTGGCATCTGGCACCTCTATGGCGTGAATGGATCCTTGGAAGGTGTCCCTTCCTGCACAAAAACAAACGTGTTTGCACTGCAGGCACTCTTGCTTCATGCCGCAAGGGTGTCTACATTGGTGCTCAGCAGTCACAAGTGTGCCAGTGCAAGGGGAGAGCACAAATGTGCCATAGGTTGATAGATATGGTGCATTCATGCCCTCTCCATTTGACACATCCCAGAGCAGCAAGTTTTCTTGTTGCATTTTACTGAGTCAAATAAAGATAATTCTGCGCCCAAGTATATACACTTGGGAAACAACTGTTTAGGCAAGGGAGGAAGAAGCAAGTTGCACACGGGAAAGGTAGGGTGGGAGACAGCATTTGCTCACACTGACATACATGTAGCAGCTCACACGCATGCACACAGACACACACACACCACTTCTCACCTACAATTAGCACAACGCACACCTCATACACTCAGGGAATATCACAGAGCCCTGCGACGACAGACAATACATACTTACATGGGTAGATGATGTATCCCTGTGGAGTATAGTTAATACGGACTGCACCCCACTGATGCAATATGCAACCCACCATTATTTGTGTCATGATGTGATCATTGGGACAACATTAAGCTGTGATAAAAGGAGTCATACTTTGGGTGAACCCCTACTTCCCAAGAGAGAAACACACTCTATTGGTAAGCAACATCCAACATGTAGAGCAGCCCTGAAGAAACTTCTGACAAAAGTCTCTGAGGAGGGCTGCACATTGCTACTGTGCCAGGGACCTTTGTCCTTACCTAGAGCATCCTAGATATACCTCAAGCTTTGAGCATCTTGTAGGTGACTTGTGCTCTGACTATGGTAGGGATGCTTGGTACTTGGAGCATCACAGAGATGACCTGCACTTGTATCATGCATCATTATTACACAAGTGTAATGTCATATAGAAGTATGGCATTGTCATGTAGGTCACAATGTCATGAAGATCACAATTATTGGCTTATTCTTACCTACTATAATGTCCTGTATTCTGTACACCTATTCTGAATGAATAGGTTCCTCTTATGGCATACTTGGTTTGAGCACAAATGTCTCATGGGAACTGTGAAACCAGGTGTGTGCCAAGCATGCTATGCCAGCAAAATGCACTCCATGACTTGCTGAAACTGAGTAATAGACAGTCACAAGGGACAGGTGTTGGGATGGAAAAGTTATCTGCATGGTTAAAGACATGTACCTCTGCCCTAAATGCCCAACCGTACAGTTGCCTGGATCACTAATGCTGATTTTTTGTGATAGGCGAACACAGAACATGCATGTGCACCATGACTTTGGCCATGCGTTAAGAGAACAGCCATGTTACATCTTTCTCCTGCTCCAGCTGTGAGTCTGATAAGTACAGAGGCACGCTGTGTTCAGGTATGCAAGGTTGTCAATCCAAATATTCTCCCATTAGGCACCACTAGTTTACTTCATGTTGTCAGAGTAGAAAGGGTAGGGTGTAGGATTTAGAAAGAACTGTTGGGTAGAACTGTTTAGCGTTTTCCCATTTCTAGTAAATATTGTCATAGCAATACATTTTACATGTCTTGTGGTCACAGTCATGTACTAAGTAGCAGGTTATAGCAATAAAAGATTTTGAACGTACATTGTGTCATCATTAAGACAATGCCTGAATGGGACATTGTAAGCACAGAAGGTGGGTTCCTCTATTACCACTGCGCGTCTAGGATCTAGCAACGTTCAGGACAATCGGTCAGGGACAGAAGCTGAGTTCAGGACTAGACAAGTTAAGGGGGGTGCTTGCTCTTTTTATAGGTTTTCTAGAGAAGAGATTAGACATAAACAAGAGAGTACCTGAAGGCTCAGAGGGAAGCAGGACAGAAGTGGTTGAAACATGCAGTGAATAGGGAACTCGATACTGGGAGAAGAAACCATGAAGCTAACACAAGCAGAAGTTACAGGAAGATAGAAGCAGGGAAACAATAGATGCTGCTCAAGGCTAGTCTCTCTGTGAGATGAAAAGATCAAGAAGACAAGGGGCAGAATAATCCCAGAGAGTTCAGGGAGACAACCAGCAGCTGGGCAGACATTAAAATCTGCACACTAACTAGAACATAAATACATAGACAGAACAGGAACACAGAAATGCAAGACATGGAATCTGCATATACAAGACTGGTCTGGATGTTTGCAGTCAGAACTAGAAAGAAAGCAAGCACAGGAAGAAAGAGGCAAGATAAACAAGAGAAAGGCAACAGAAATAATAACTAATAAAACATTAACATGGAGTCAAACTACAATGAAAAGAGAACCAGGCTGAAATAGCAGGAGACTCAGGGAAGGGACACAAGTGCAAAGAGAGAGCCAGGTGTGAGGAATCCACCAGGTTCAAGGAATTCAGCAGGTGCAAGGAATCCACTAGGTTCAAGAAATCAGGAAACCACAAATGAAGGAAAGGCAGAACTGGCACTTTGACATACATGGGAAATCCAAACACAAGTAGGAGTTGGAAGAGAGTGAAAAGTCCAGAAGTGTCAGAAGGGCATTCCCAGGCCTCCCTGGTTGTATCGAGTGATTCTAGGAGAAGGGGGACTAGGTGAAGTAGGCATCCTCCAGAGCAGACCATTGCTGTGTCTGATAAAAAGAAGATAAGCACTGCTAGCCATCACTGGGCTTGTCTCTGATGTTATCTTTATTCCATGTTTTGGTCCTTGTAGCTTATATCATATTAGAAACATATTGTGACACTATTTACATGATGGTCCCATAAGATCATTATCTCCTTCAGGTTTATAGCTCAGTGTGCAGCAAATAGTCCAGTCCCAGCATAAGCTACAATACCTGTGTCACAGACCAAAATACCCTTAGTATCAAGGAAAATAAGATTCCGACCAGATTAAAGAACGTCCATCAATTCACTTTTAGTACCTCAATATGTCTGCACAGTGGAGAAGAGCTGAAGTTATGTTACATTCAATCATCATGCAAGGTCCCAGTAGATGGGAGGCTGTAAGCAGCAAATTATCCAAATAGACGCAAACTCACCTGATAGACACAATATTTGGAGGTTATGTCTAGCCCCCCAGCTGTGTTTTGTGAAGCTTCCACTGTCCTACCAATAAATATTCTTGGGAGAACAAGTAGTACCAGTACTATACATTGTGAGAAGCTGAAGAGTCCCAGTACCTGAGTATGGGGAGAGGAGAAGGGCCCGGCAAGTAGTTTATTCCATCAGGTGCAGACGTAGAAACATGCACTGTTGAGACTGGACTGGAGCTAGGAAACAAGGGAAGGTTCATCTATTCCTGGCATTTTCACAGACATTTTAGAAACAAATCAGCAGTATATATAATCCCTGCTGGGAGAATGGAGGAGGATGCTGCAGAGGTGAGAGCCTCAGTATGGTGTCTGGGTGTAACAGCAAATAACCATCCGGTCATCACCCCAAGGAAGGGGTACGATGAGGGACAATTAGAGAAACCCATAGGAAGTTTCAAAACATGGAAATAGTAAAAATGGACCCTGGCAATAGCATCTACTGCTCAGGCCATCCATAGCCAATCATCCACCCAAAAAATAATCAATAGAAACAACAAACTCTACTTCTCCCACCACAATCTTGTCCACACATTTCTATGAACAAAAGAGGGTAAATCTACCCAAGAATGTCTCAGAACCCAACTTATGAAACATTTTCAGGAACCAATTGCCAATTGAATGCCCAAGCTCCAGTGTTCCACCAGGGATCAGATCCAAAGAACCAATTAGATCAGGATACATGGAGGTTTAATGTGACCAGTCACCGAACAAACCACAGGCCTGAAACAGGGACAACCAACCCACATCACAAATATTCCACCACGAAAGGGCAGGGCCTGGCATGGGATGGTCCAAAAAATTAATGTATCTGAGATGGAGACACGTCATGTAAGGGGGCCGCAAAATCGATTGTCTAAGAATTGTACGCAAAATTCTGTGAGAGAAACCTTCCCCCCTTATGGGAATAAATGATTCTTCATCAAATGGGCAAGGTAAAAATATTCGCTTTGACTATTCCAACAGTCTTTCTCTAAAGATTATTGCTGTAATCCCCTATCAGTTATGATCTGAAAATGTTCCACACTTTTTTCACTTTTTCCCTTTCTTCCTTATGAAACGCTAATGTGCATGCATTGTTATGTTATGGTGTGTATATTTGTAAAGTACACTATCACCTGTGAGGGTATCTAATCAAATTAGATTTGGTCCTTAAACGCACTTTGTCATAAACAACTCAATTATTTAGTTTTTCCTTTAATCTTTTTGACTTTGAAATCGTCACATTTACATTTCAGCAGACTTGAAGGGTCCCTTGCATGTAGTTTGTCTACTTAAGTGCAACTGTATTTTGACAGGGGTGACTTGTTAAGTCAATCAATGCTTTAATGTTTTGGTCCCCATCACCAGTGGTTTGGACCAGTTCTCTTGGGAGGTGATACTGCTCTAGGCCATTATAGTATTCTAGTGTCTGTGAGCCTGCAGTTAACAGTAACACAAAGTATGGACCTAGAGACCACAGGCCAAGAACCTTGAGTGGTGGACGTAGGGGGTGGGCTGTGGGCAGCTGGTGCACCTGACCCCACCTGCCTCTGAAGCCTGGGGGAAACAGAAAATGCTTCTCACTCACCTACTCAAAGCAGGTAAAACACTAACATGTAACCATCTATGGTGCTAGTGGGCATTGATCAGATAAGGAGTCTTGTAGGTGGCTCAGGGTCCCTCTCTACTTTTAGTAGTCCCACTGTCAACTGGTAAATGTTCACCTGTGGTATGGAGCACAGTTGGATGACACACGGGTCGTCATGCCCTGATGAATCTGCCTATGTGTTAACTATGGTTAATAAAACATGCAAGCCGTTCTTCACACTTGGGTCATAACATGTTAGTGTGCTTTTAACCATAAGCCTGGGTATATATATTATAAAATTTGAGGGCTGTCACATGGAATCAATGTTGGACATGGCTCTCTTTAGGAAAACATCCTGAATTTTTTTTGCTTTTTCCTCCCAGCCTATGATGTCTCCCTGTGTCGGATCATAGGACACTGGACACTTCCCCATCGTCTGGCAGTGGGGAAGCCAGGAACCCATCCTACCGAAGATAGGGTAAGGGGGGAAGGACATGGTTGGAGCTCACGCCCCCAGATGGCCCAGGGCGATAGGTGTACTAGATACTAGAGGGGTGTTGTTTTCCTGGTTTCCAAGGGGAATTCTTGTGCATGTGCTACTCCTGTTGGCAACCCCATTGGCCACCTCCAAGGCCTAATTGCGTAAGTCGGTGGGGCCTGCGGGCACCTGAGCTCAGGATAGGAATACTGTCAGGGGGACTAGACTGAGTGGGCTCTCCACCGTCCCTGTAGCGCCCCAGTAGAGGTTTCTGTGGTCGACATGGAGCCAGACGGGCACCTCCCAAAGGACGTCCCAGGTAGGGGTGGACCCCCAGCGGGGGAACCCCTACTTATAAGGCTGGCGGGATCCCAAGGTGGGACGCGGGTTCCCTATTATGTGGTCAGGGCCACGAGCATTTGCCCCCTCTGTGGGCAGGGTGGAGATGCAGGCACGGTGTTCCCCGAATGGGAAGACCATGCTGCCCAGTGTAGATGGGACCAACCATGGTTAGCCCCAGAGAATGCCTCAGGACTAGAGGACTGGGTAAAGTACAGGCCTGGCACAGTTGGCCTGTATTATCATGCCCCCGCATTGGAGACCCCTCCATGTGGTGCTCCGGCGCAGTTGTCCAGAAGGTGCCAACTGCATTTAGGCACCATACGACTCAAGAGTCTAGGAGCTCAGTGCCTTTTCCTTCTGCCAATGCAGGATGAAAGTGCCCACGCCATCCATATGAGTTAAGAATGACAACTGTCTCCTGTGAGTGGGTTTAAGTACCCGGTCCTAGCCAGGTATGGATGGGGGTTGGCCTCTCCAACTAGGATGTCCAAGTCTATGACTGGGTGGGGTGGTTCCTATGTGGATGCACACATGCCTGAAGTGACATTGGCGTATGTTTTTGTCTACAAGTATTCACAGTAAGAATGGGGCCTGAAGGCTCAGGCTGGCAGAGGCGCATGAGCATCGTGGTGGTGGCTGTAAACGAAAGGTCACCTGCCTTGGCAGGTTGGTGCATGATCTAGGGCACAAGCGCCTGGGCAGTGCCAAACACCCATGTGTGTTCGCACTGTCACTCAGAGCTGCTCTTCCCTTAGAGTGATATGGGACAACAAGGATTATTGGTTCCGGTTGTAATAGGGGATTGCAGGGCAGCAGACTCATACTGTTCGGTATCGCTGGACAAAGGATGACAAGCGCAATCCATTGGTAACAGTAGCTTTGTCATCCCTGGCCAAGAAGTGCCAGTTATAGGAAGTGGGCATTTCTATGCCTTGGGACTGGTTCTGGTGTCCTGTGAATTAGGCTTCAAGGGTTCCAGGGGAAGAGCACATCTGCACATTCCCCAGATGACCCCTATAAAACACGGGCATCCAGAGCGACAGATCCCCGACATTTGGGGCCCGGTGAGATAGATGGGGGTGGAGAGGTTCTGACACTTGGCAGGGCCCACATAAAGATAAAGATCTGCATTCCAGGACCCCAAGCAGACATGGAGGGAATCTAGGGGAGACATCTGTGGTTCAAATGAATACCCTTCAAACCACCCCTACTTCAAAAGGCTTTACTTAGTATAAGTAGGGGTACTCAAAGTCTGAAACTTAGAGTACCACTGACGGATACGCAAGACGAGTGTAGCTGGGCTGTGTTGGTGCTTTGTCAGAGGAATCTGGAACCTGGGTGCCCAAGAGGAAGACTGCCCGAGGAAGGGGATCTATGATCCGTTCTCAATTAGAGACTGGCCTGAGGCTGATTGCCTGCTGCTGTGTGGCATCCTAAAATGGCTCTCCAAGGGCAGGTTGGCTTCCCCTGTTCTCTGCAGAGGTCTCAGGGACATCAAGGACCTCCTGAGAGTGACCTACATCATGATTGGTACATCTGAGAGAGGTGCCCTCTGTTTGCACATACATAGTGCCAGACTCCACCTACCAGGAGCGATGTGCGTGTGGACCAGGAACTAAGTCTGGAGACCGGGAGCACTAGGTGCGGGGAAGCAATGTACTGCTCATGTTACTGGTGTGTGGCCCTTCATCGTAGGCTCCACTTCACCCCAAGATGACTTGTGAAGTGAACAGATCACTGTTGAGGGACTCTGCTAGTGGCTTGCTGAGGTTCAGTTGGAGCATTTCTCTCATGTGACCCTCGGATGCATGCTCATTGTGTACTGTGCCTGTTATTGGTTGCAACAGGCGAGGTGTGGGTACAACCCAAGGACTGTTCTCAGTGGCCTAGCATTGCACGACGGAACTTGTGTCTAGTCTGTTCGCACAGAGAGTCCTGTACTGCTAAGGTCATATCACACTGGGCAGAGTACCTCAACCCAGAAGGGTATGGAAACCAATTTCGGAGTGGAACCAGAAGGTATGGTGCAGTTTAAGTGATCATGCACATGACATGGGCCTCCTGTCAAGGGGGTACGATGCTAGGAGTTGGTTGAAGAAACTTGGTTCTGTCCAGGAACTCCCAATTATTGAGGTATGGCCCTGGGCACTTTCTATGTGAGATTGAACCTTTCAGGGGCCACTGGAGGTTCTTGGGCACCAGACAGGGTATCTGCAATCCGGAGACACTGACCTGGTAACTTGTTGTGTGCAACCTGAAGTGTTGAGGGCAGGGGTTGATTTATATTCTGTGGTATTATATTTAAGAATTCTGCTTTCTACCCGCAGTTGGTATATACCTAGTACCTTACAGACAGGGATAGTCCACCTCCTCTGGGGTACAGCATAGATTGGGCAAAAGAACAAGAAATGGCCTTTGGATTCTCCAATAGTCAGATGGAAAGGGCAGTTTGGCAATGCAGAGCCTTGCTTGGCCCATTTGGTTGTAAGGAAGACCAGAGGCAAGATGCCAAATCTAAACTTCATACACAGTGTTCTTGCATTAGTGGGGCTAATCCTATCCAAATACAATTCTAACCCATAGTACCATTTATACAGTTTTCACCAATTCTTCCCCCTTTTTACTCATTCCAAAGTTTATCACATCTTGTAATTCCAGTATGCCTGTTTCAGTTTAGGGAGGGTACTTTTCATTAGAGTCCCAGGAGCTTCCCACACTTCTGGCATCCTAATTACTTAGGAGTTTGATTTTACTCAACCAAGGAGTTTGTGAATGTTTATCAATTCCAATGAACTCAATCAATGCTTCCCTATATGGGCCTAGTTCCTCAATGGACAACAGATGCACCCAGTAAGACAATAATTTTAGATGGATTGCATGGACTATTCTTTGTAGGGAGAGATCCATACAAAGGGGAATAAGATGAGTACTCTGGGGGAGGGTGAACAGTGAACTCAAGAAACTATTTTCAATAACAGTAAGTACATACAAGTCAACACATCCCCAGAGCTCAGCACCATGTGACTCTAGCTACAGCAGTAGCCTTGTAAACCTCAAGGAAAGAGGAAACTGCCCAGCTCGAGGTACCCTCATGCTTCCTACCTATTGCAGAGAATCTTTGGAGAAGGACTACCCTGCTCTTCCCAACCTGGCGGGACCACAACAGATTTGCAGCAAGTCTTATGCCCAGATAATCAAAGCATTTGACTTAATCGAGCCCTATCCTACCTCTAAAAGACTTATGAGGATTCAGAGTCATAAACGTAGACTTCGAAGGATTCACTACTAGGCCTCTAGCAAAGCAGAATTTGGAGAAGCTATCCAAGAGTGCTTGAAGACCTGATGGTGTTCTAGAGTTAAGAAGTGTATCGTCTGCAAACCTGAGCATAGGCATGCTAGTACCTGCAGATTTAAGAGCATCATGTCTGCATTGGGAAAGCCAATCCACAGCACCATTTAAATAGAGGCTACAAAGCATGGGGGATAATACACAGCCTTGTCAGACTCAACGTTTGATTGGAATTTTGTGGCTTAGATTCACCCCCCCCCCCCCATTGTTCCACCTAACCTGAGCATATGTGTCAGTAGACAGGAGCCACAGGAGTCTCAGAAGGTCAGTGGGAATACCATAAGAACTAAGGGGGTTATTCTAACTTTGGAGGAGTGTTAATCCGTCCCAAAAGTGACGGTAAAGTGACGGATATACCACCAGCCGTATTACGAGTTCCATAGGATATAATGGACTCGTAATACAGCTGGTGGTAAATCCGTCACTTTTCCGTCACTTTTGGGACGGATTAACACCTCCTCCAAAGTTAGAATAACCCCCTAAGTACCTTCCAAATGCTTTCCCTAGGTACCAAGTCAAGGGCCTCCACTTAAGTCAATAAAGGTGACATAAATATGGTCCCGCCTAATGGCTACTTGTTTCCCATATATCAGTGTGAAGTGAAGAACTTGGTCCATGGTGCTAACCTTTGGCCTAAAACCAGCTTGGCAGTGTGAAAGTATATTATTGTCTGGCATCCAAGATTATAGTTTTATCAGCACCTGCCTGCAAATGATTGTTTTTGCTGTTGTCTATAGGCTAATCGGTCTGTAGCTTCACACACAAGAAGAATGCTGGTGTCCTGCACTGCAGGGCAGAGAAGCACTCTTCATAGTGCTAGATGTCAGGTGTAAATGATCAGGGACCGACTCCTGGGTCCCAGAGCCTGCTGGTTACTGAAGTCCCCACATGTTAAGAAAGCTGGCATCCCACTCCTCAAGGCAGAAAAGGGCTCTATTTAGTGCTAGATGTCAGGTGTGAATGCTCAGGGACCATCTACTGGTGCCCAGAGATTGCGGAAGTCCCCACAAGGGAAGAATGCTTGTTTGCGCCGGGCCACGGGGCAGAGAATCGCTCTATATAGTGCTAGATATCAGATCTGAATGCTCAGGGCCCGCCTCTTGGGGCCCAGAAAATACTTGTTACTGAAGACCCCACACATTAAGAATGCTGGCGACCATGGGGCAGAGAAGCACTCTACACAGGGCTAGATGTCAGGCGTGAATGCAGGGACTGCCTCCTGGGGCCCTGAGCCTGCTGGTTACTGAAGTTCCCACTTGTGAAGAATGATGGGTGGCTATTGTATGTGGGGTTGAGGTGGGGCTCGGTTAACTGGAGGCCCTTTGACAGGCAGAGGGCTGGTTGGGACCCAGAAAGTGTACAAGTATATTGGCATCCACTTGCCAGTTATCAGGGCATCATATTAGGATGCCATTAATGAGTGAGTACAAGAGTATGTGCGTGTGTTCCAGCGACAACTGATACCTGGGCCCCATGGCTAGGTGCGGGGTGGATGTGAGTAAGTCAGTCCAAGTGAGAACAAGTGAGTGCTGTGGCAGCACTATGGTGTTATTGTGTACTTGGGCTCTGTTAGAGGGTTCATAAGGTTGACATCACATTTTACTAGTGCGGCTGAGGCCGTGGGTATAAGTGGGAGTGTGGTTTACTGTGATATACATTGTGCTGCTACTGTCAGACCCTGTGTGCACACTGGATTGCATGTGTTACACTGATGGTGGGTGCAGTGAGGATAGGTCTAATGCTGACAGCGGATGGTTACCTTATGTGGTGCGGGGAGGGAATGAATGGTTTCCTCAAATGTATGCACAGTGATCAGTGTTTAACGTGGTGAGGTCTATTATTATGTTGCGTGGGTCACTGAGATTCACAGCCAAACGTACATTACATATTACTGTGAGATGTGTGCTCATTGACATTTATGCCAAGAACACATTGTAACTAGACTGCGGTAATCACGTGTGTATGTTGAATACAATGTCTCTATACATACAACTCGTATGAAGTCTATTTTTGGGGTTGTTCAGCCGGGGTGTTGTGGGAACATGCTGTGCTGTTGCTTTACACATTGCCTCTGGGATAAGCCTGACTGTTCCGAGCCAAGCTATCGGACAGGAGTGGCACGTTCCCTCTAGCTGAGCTTATACTGGAGCCAACCGGACCGAGCTGCCTCCAACACTAATTTTTATATATCTTTGCATTATGAAGAAGGAACTCACTGTCACAGTCTGAGGACCCTTATAAAATTGGACAGTTGGGTGTGGGATACTGATGTAACATTTGAGAGTTTGTTTTGTTCATCACACACCCAGTAGAGATAGAAACACGTATATGCCACTGATGATAGGATGAGCTCGTTAGTGAACATTAACCATTGTGCTCATGGTGGTAGTTTCCCTGAAGCACTTCCTATATTTTTATAAATATTTCCCTGCTGTGAGCTGTTTTGTCCCTTGGCACCAGATCCTTTTTTTTATTTACACCCTTGTAGTTGCCTGACTGAGTTTTACCACAGCAGGCAGGATCCCTAGACTTGGCTATCTCACATGAGCTTTGTAATAGTTAGGGGCATATTTAATAGAGGGTTTGCATTGCCCTGCTCCACTAAAGGAGATGTAGGGTGGCACAAAACCTAAAATGAGATTTATCAGGCCATGCAAGGTGTAGCAAAGAACCTTCTTTCTTGGCATGGTGACCCCCATTTTCTGCCTGATGTCAGTGTGTTTGACTGTGTTCACTGGGATCCTGCTAACCAGGACCCAAGTGATTATCTTCTCTCTCCTAAAAGTCCATATTTCACTCACAATTGGCATACTGGTGACCCCTTATAAGTCCCTAGTATATGGTACCTGGGTACCCAGGGCATTGGGGTTCAAGGGGATCCCTATGGGGTACAGCATATATTTTGCCACCCATAGGGAGCCCATGCAAAGGCTTCTGCTGGACTGCCATTGCAGCCTGCGTGAAAAGGTGCAAGCACCCTTTTACTGCCATTTTCACTGCACCAGGTCACTCATGAGTCACCCCTATAGCAGGCCCTCCAGCCATGAAGGCAGGGTGCAAAGTACTGGTGCACACCCCTGCACTAGAAGAGGTGACCCAATTAACTTCAGGCCCATTTTCCTGGATTTCATGAGTGCGGGGATGCCATTTTACACGTGTACTGGACATTGGTCACTACTGATGTCCAGCTACATAATGGTAACTCTGAACATAGGCATGTTTGGTATCAAACATATTGCAATCATACCCCAAAGCTTTTGCAAGCATTGGTTGTATGATTTAATGCACTCTGGGGCCTCCTTAAAGGACCCCCAGTATTGACATTTCAGCCTTCTGAGGGTTTCCAGGCAGCCCAAGCTGCTGCCACCTCCCAGACAGGTTTCTGCCCTCATGTTGCTTGAAATGCTTGAGCCCAGGAAGGCAGAACAAAGGATTTCCTTTGGGAGAGGGATGTTACACCCTCTCCCAAAGGAAATAGATGTTACCGGCCGGGGAGGGGTAGCCGCTGGAAATGCTTTAACGGGCACATTTGGTGCCCTCCTTGCATAAACCAGTCTGCACCAGTTCAGGGACCTACAGTCCCTGCTCTGGCGTGAAACTGGACAAAGGAAACGGGAGTGACCACTCCCCTGTCCATCACCTCCCCAGGGGTGGTGCTCAGAACTCCTCCAGAGGGTCCAAGGGTTTTGCCATCTTAGATTCAAGATTGGCAGGGAACTCAGGGAGCATCTGAGTGGCCAGTGCCAGCAGGTGATGTCAGAGCCCCCCCCCCTGATTGGTGCTTACCTGGTTAGGTGACCAATCCCCCTTTTAGGGCTATTTAGGTTCTCCCCTTTTGGTGGTTCATTAGATTCAGACTCCAGCAGGAATTCTCTGCATCATCCACTTTGACTCACTGAAGAAACTGCATCTGGACCCTCCAGGAACCTAAAAGCTGCAACAAAGAAGCAAGACACCTCCTGCAACATTGTATCTCCAGCTCCTGCTAGCAAATGAAACAGTTTCCCGGTTGTGCATCCTCCGAGAACAGCTTGTCCTCAGCCTGCACCAGAAGGAAGAATAAATCTCCCTTGGGGTAAAGGAGTCTCTCCCCTGCTTCTGCAGGCACCAAGTGTGATGATGACTAGCTGCGTGGATCCCCTCTATAGCTGAGCTGCATGGATCCTAATTCACGGGTGTGGACTGAAGTGGTCCCGACCTTCCTCTCTTCCAGCTTTCCCACTTTGGTGGAGGTAAGACCTTGCCTCCCCACGCAAGACAGTACTCCCATGAACCGCATCTTTTGTAGCTGTCAAGGCTTGTTGGCATCCTTCCTCCAAGTCCCTCATGCTTCTTGTAGCTCCAGCCCCCAGCACTCTGTCCTGCACCGCACAGCTTCCTGAGTGGTTCTCCGGCGGCATAGGAGCCTTTTGTCGTTGTGCTGCATGGGCCTCTTCTGACATCTTCTTGTCTCCATGCTGTGGGACTCCTGTGTGGGCTGCCTGGTCTTCTGTGGGCTCTCTGAGTTGCTGAGGGCCCCCTCTGACTCGTCCTCCTGGGTAGAGTCCACCTGGTCTTTCCTGGTCCCGGGCAGCGCCATTTTCCGCTAACCACGAGCTTTGCATGTATCTAGGCTTGTTGGAGGACTCCGATGACGCAAACCCAACTGCACTTCTCCATCCGGTGTAGGACATCACTTGCACCCTCCAGGAAACAAACTTTGTCTTCTTGTGTGCAGTACTGACTTTTCTTTTCCACTGGTGGTTCTCCTTTTGAACCTTCATCCAGGTTAGCAGGGGCTCCTGCTCTTCCTGGACTCTTCTGTGCTTCTTAGACTTGGTCCCCTTCTTCCACAGGTCTTCTTGTCCAGGAATCCACTGTTGGTGTCTTGCAATCTCTTCTGGGTTTTGCATAATTGTTCTTCTTGTTTCTGTCTGTGTTCTGGGAAAGTTATTGTGATTTACTCCTGCTTTCCTAGTCGCTGGGGTGGGTTGTGGTACTTACCTTTGGGCTTTTCCAGTACTCCTAACTCCCCTCTACACACTACACTTGCCTAGGCGGGGGACCGACTTTCGCATTCCACTTTCTTAGTATATGCTTTGTGCTCCTCCTAAGCCCATTTCTAACTATTGTGATTTTCACTAATTGCACTATTTTCTGTTTTTATGCATATTTCTGCATACTGGTGTATACAGTTTGTGTATTACTTACCTCCTAAGAGAGTATAGTTTCTATGATATTTTTTGTATTTGTGTCACCAAAATAAAGTACCTTTATTTTTGTAACACTGCGTGGTTCTTTCATGTGTGTGAGTACTGTGTGACTACAGTTGTATTGCATGAGCTTTGCATGTCTCCTAGATAAGCCTTGGCTGCTCATCCATAGCTACCTCTAGAGATCCTGGCTTCTAGACACTGCCTACACTACACTAATAAGGGATAACTGGACATGGTGTAAGTACCATGGGTACCCACCACACACCAGGCCAGCCTCCTACATGAGGCCACCCTGCGGGGGCCCTGCATGGTTTGATAGATCTAGTGTAATGCAAGACAGCCTAAGACGCTGCCTTGCGCTTCACTGCATAGTGAGGGCACTACATGGATGGAGCTTAGATATTCCCGCACATGCTCCCACGTATTCTGACTAATTCCCAGAAGAGTGGTAGACCTGGAAATGCACCAGAATTGTATGCCTTCCCCCAAAAGGTGCAACGAATAGAAATATATTTATCTCTTCTCGTTTTTTCCTCTTCATAAGTGTCCTGCATCTTGCAGCACACTTAGGAAGAGGAAATGCCTCTGAGGATTGTTTTCTACATGAAGGTGCCCCTTCCTGCACAAAAACAATCTTGCCTACAACACAGGCACCCCTGCAGCGTGGTGCAAAGGAGCCTTATTTGGCACTAGGCGGCACATTGAGCGCCAGCACAGGCAGAGACCAGGAATACATCAAACCACACTTTCCTGCCCTCTCCCTTTTACGTAGTTAATAGAAATGTTTGTGTCGGTGTGTGACATAGGGGTTTCATCTTTTTTAGTTAGTCTTGAGTGGAGGGCTCTTGTTTGTCTTGTTGTCCCTCCATAGCTCCTCTGTTTGTGTTCATGGTCAGCATTAAGTCAAGATTGGCCAATGAGCCACCAATGTGCCAGTGATAGACACATTTATGGTACAATGCCCCGAATATGCCTTTGGGAGTGTCAGATGTTCACGTACATTATCTTGAGTTCCCACTTTACCATCCACTGCATTTTATTGAGGGGCCCAGAATGAGCTCTTGGCCCTCCAGCGCCATTAATCTCAAAGCACAGTAAACAAGGTAACTGATGGGAGCCAAGCAGGCCAAGCTCTGTCTATATCTGTTGAACACCGATTAGAAATGGCCACCTTGGGGTGGCAGTCATGTACAATGTGGCTTAGACGTTTAATTAGGAGATTATCCTGAGCTTTTGCTTGAAAGCTTCGAAGCAGAAATATGGTTTCAGGATTTCAATGGAAAGTAAAGTATTATAATATAGGAAATATTTCTGCAGCAATCATGTTAATATGGAAATTAATCTTCTGGCAGAGATTGAGGGAGTTAGCCTTGTGTTAAGGAACAGGTATTGTACTGCATAAATAAATTCTGCACTGTGTTGGTTTATCCACGAGAACCGTAGGAAGTCAGGTTCCCTGAGTATTTACCAGCTGGTAGACTTGAAGCATTGCACGGTATTTACATGTTTTCAGGGGATAAACACATGGGAAGTCCTTGGGGTGTACATTTCTGCTGGTACAGTGCATCATTTACCGACAGCGGATGCAAATATACTACAACCGTTCACCCACCACTGAAAATGTATCCTAAATCAAGAATGCTGTATATGATTGCTTTCTGTAAATATTTCTTTACCTATTTACTTTCCAGCACAAAACTTGACCTTGAAAGTACTGTAAAAGTAATGCAAAGCAGTGCGAAGGCTGCTTTGAGTTACTTAGCGCCTAGGGGGTGTTACATGGGTGGCACGTGGGAGTTCCCGTGCAGTGACCAGGGTTGGCTCCTCCATAAGGGCGGAGGAGCGTCATCCCCTCGCCGGCAGCTGCAAAACCTTTCAAAGAAAAGGATAATAAGAATAATAAAGTATGTTTATTATCCTTTTCTTTGATAGGAGTGGGGCCACGGGGTGACGTGCACTCCCCCTCACTGCGCATGTATGTTTGGCCGGCCGTCTTGGGCTAGCCAAACACACATGCGCACAGGGCTCTCTCCAGCCCAGCAACGGCTGCCTGGGTGCGCCCTGGCTGGGCCATCCCAGGCAATCCTGACTCTGCTTTGAGAAGCATCAGGATTGGTCACAGGGCAAGTTGGGAGCCTGTGCCTGCAGCATCCAGACAAAGGGGAGGAGAGGAGCGTCTCAGCGTGCGAGCAGAGGTAAGTTTTATTTTCCATTTTATTTTATTAGTAATTCCTCCCACCCGAGCACTGCCCCGCCCTAGGAATCCCCGCGAGCCACGACTGACAGACAACCATGTCTTTGACGCAAAACCCTATCTTCAAACAATAGTAGACAGGGTTTGGCACCAAAAGTTAACACCATTTGAAAGCAGGTGTTAAAAGGACAAATGTTCTCAATTCTCCTTTCTTTTCCTACTTAGCATGAGCGCTGCGCAGCACACATACAACATTGGAAAAGTTTTAAAGTGTGTCTAAGCATAGTATTTTGTACTGGGAAGGTACCCTTCAGTTACTAAACCTATATGAAACTCACACACACACCCTTGCACTATGGCAAAAAGTTGTGTGCGTGGCACACAGCAGCTAAAATCACCACCGGCGCTAGGGACGGGGGAGGAGAGAGCCATATTACTGTAAATATGACACTTTCATGCCCTCTAATTCTCATGCAGTGCAGCATTTTTCACTGCTGTGCTGCTCTGAATGACTACTTAGTAAATCTGGGCCAGAGTCATTTTTGGATGTAGACATCCGGATTCAAAATGGCCCTGAACTTCACATATTTTTTTATTACATTAACATATCACATTCGCTTTTAGGTGCAGGAGTTGAAGTTTAGAAAGATTGTGCTGTGAGTAGGTATGACCTATTCTAATAGTACTCTTGGCTTACAACTGTAATCCAGGAGTGCACCAAGAGTACTTCTGGAGTCCAGTATTAAGCCAGAAATACACAAAGAATAAGCTACTCCTGCTCTCAGTAAAATCATTTAAGAGCCAGCGTTCGAAGGGTAACCCATGCCCCTCAAAAAACAAATCTGGCAAGTAGTTGCTGGATGTCGTCTGCTTCCCAAGCATGACAGGAGGTTCTGAATGCGAACCACACAGCACTGTAGATGGTCAGTCACTGTACATCAGTCCGAGATGGAGGCCTTGAGCAAGTGTCCACGTAGCCCATGCCTTAAAATGTCTGATAGGCATATTCAATGTTGTATGGAAAAGGGCAAATAGGTAAGTGGATCCATAAATGTCAACAGCTCCTTCTAGAACACCCTCAGTCCCTCTTCTGATCACTAAATCTCCCCCTTCAGTGTGTTCACTCCTTCACCCTTGCTTACAAAGAATGCAGTTTGAAACGACAAGTGTCGCTGTGAACAGCAGTTCTCTGTTACTTGGTGTGTCCTTCATGCTTGGATTGGAGGTGACTTACTAACACTTGCAGCTTGTGTAGCTTCCCCGCTTACTAAAATATATCATTCAGCTGTACACACCAAGCAGTCTGGAAACATAAGCCGTCTTTACCTTAGAGGGTGGCTTTGGCACGCTTCATGGCTCAGTACTGACACATCCCTTTCTTGAATATTTCTTCTCTTCTGCTCTGCAATATTTCCACGTCTTTGTCTCCAGATCTGTTGCTTTGTTTACTGATCCCACAGAGGGCATGGCTGATGCTTGTGAGGTGGTGTAAGCGCTGAGTGGCACAAGAAGGAACAGCCTGGCACATAATAGAGCCTGCGACAAGTGCTTATCCCTTCCCAAACCGTGCCGCAGTCAGAATGCATGAGCCTGGAGCGTCCATGCCGCTCTTTTCTTCACAATGCTGCAGCTTCAAGTAGGGCCCTAGACTTGTCCGCCCCGCCAGGTGGAGAGCATTCTTATGTCATGTAAAGGCATAGAGCGTATACCTCACCCAGAATTGTATCCTAGTGCTGAGAAAGGGAGACAAAATGCCCTATCTGGGGCACTCTTGTTTACTCCCACTAGACATATACATTCCAAAACACCTGCAAGATACAGAACTTTAATAATTTCATGTTCTGCCTCCTTTTAAATCAGGGGAATTACCTCGATCTGTCCTTTGAAAACATCACAGATCAAGTGACTGGTTTCAGCCCCTCCTATAGGCTGACCAGTCATACACCCTCATCCATTCCTACAACCAGTAGATGACTTAGGGCCTGTTTTAGATCTTGGCAGAGGAGTTACTCAAAGGTGGCAGATATCCCGTCCAATGAAATATAAATCCCATTATATCCTTTGGGATTTATATTTCGGTAGATGGGATGCCAGTCACATTTTGACGGAGTAACTCATCCACCAATACCTAAATGAGACTCTAAATTGCTACACGTCGAAATCTCATTCGCTCCCTGTAATCCCCCCCCACTCCCACCACCCCACAGACTCCAGAATCTTTGTCCATGGATTATCCAGCACTGCTTTGACATCAGTTGAGACCGACCCTTCTGCCAGGCTACGCCTTCTAGTTACTCAGTTTTCCATACTCAAGTTGAACAATCACAAGTATCTTGGATTAAGTCTAGAATCAAATGTGGACCTCCACCAATGACCTCCATTGGCCCTCCCAATCCCCTGGAAATATTGTAGCCTCCCATATGAAGCAGTTCATACAGAGCCATATTATACTCAGTCGCTGGCAGCCCACGGATGTCCTCAGTCGTATCAGTGGGGCTGGACTGGTAGTGGTTTAGAGACACCCTACATACTACGCTGGAGCTGGGCCAACACTGAATCCCACATGGCTGGTTCATATTTTAGGTGAGAAGAGGGCATAAAAGCGATGGACTGGGATACAGCCAGAGTAATCACCAGTGGATGATATTCATTTAAACATTCCTCCTATCACTTTGTTCTTTACCTTTCCAATTTATTCCTATCCCATCCAATCAGACACTGAAGATTGGCCTCCTAGAAGCACCTCACACTGCTTCCATCAAGACTAAATTGGTATTCTGCACTGTTCTGATGTTTCCAACTCTGTCCTATTCTATCAACAGTGTTACCGACATAAGTTATTCCAGGAAGCTACCTGCTTCTCCAGGCCTTTGCCGCTGAATGACTTTCTCCACCATTTGTCTATCGCCTTCCACCACCCTGATGTACTCGAGTTCTGTATCATCCTTTAATCATATGAGAGCATTATAAAGAAGTGAAACAAGGTAAAGGAATATAAAAAAACAATTTGCCTCGGATAAAAGGCAATGTTGAAAGTTTTCATATATGGAAATTAATATTAAGGTGTAAACATCTCTTCATACATGGAAATTATTATTTAGGAGTAAAACACCAACAACCAACTTGGAGAAATAACATTTGCTAAAAGAATATCAGCATGAAAACAGACTCCATAAAACTGACTTAAATCACACGACACAGAAAGCAATGAACCTGCAATCTCAAGCTACATATATTTCAGTTTAGGGTGATATTGCATAAGAAATCATAAATGTATATAGTTCTCAGTTACAGGTGATTGGTTCTGAATCTGTCCATCACAATTTCACCCTTGATAGTTTATGACCTAGCAGTACCGAAGGTATCACTGAATGTTTGGAGCGCCCACCCCCATGACAATAACCAGTCAGAGATACAGCCAAACTGAGCATGCGTGTTTAAATATATATACTGTGTGCATTCTGTGAAGAAAGTGTAAGGTTCATAGATCAGAAGAGGGCTGAATATAGAAACCTAGCCACAGCAGTAACCTTGGTAAGATATTTTCTGTCATTGATATTAGTTGTAAGAAGTTATACTCTCAGCTGAAACAATGTATCCCTTGTGAGCAACTGAGAAAGGAGTGTCTGTGCCCCAAAAACAATACACACAGAGGGATATTTACTTAAAACTCACGCAACGCAGACCCTCAAGGTAAGCTGCTGCACAGAGTTGCGTGAATGGGAGAGAGCTGGAAAGCGCCATATCTACTAACGTGTGGCACTGACGTACTTGTGTGTGCCCGGCACCAATGGCGGCACCGTTGCACCATGGTGCAAGAGTGCCCATGTTACAGGCAGGATTGTTTTTGTGCCGGAGGGAATACTTTCTGTATAAAAGTAATCCTTAAAAGAATTTTCTTTTGTCTCCATATTCCGCAGAATACAACACACATAGAAAGAGGCATTAACAAGAAATGAAGTAATTTCTCCTTGTTACACCTGGTTCAGGGAGGTGTAGCAAGTTGAAGCATTTCCAGGTTTACAAGTCTTCGTAACTCTGGAAAGTACCAAAATCCATGGGTGGATGCATGGGAACGCCACACTCTAGCCACGGAATGCCTCCTTACTGCAAAGTAACGCATATCGACACTGTGCGCTGCCTTCCATTACTTTGTGAGAAAAATCCCATGCAAAGCCACAAAATTTGATTTGTGTGGCTTTGTAAATAGGAAATAACATTTTGTGCGGTGGTTACCCCCAAAAAGTGGCGCACCCGCCACGCATAATGTTAGTAAATGTGCGCCAGAGTGAGGGAAGATCTGCTAAGTGTCATGGGAACAGAATATAAAGGCGTGTGTGATATATACAAAGCATTTGTTGGTTGTATGAAAGAAAATCAAGAACAAAAGTACCTACCGTTTCTCATAAATATTGTGGTCTATATATCATCTACAAAAGTATCACAGCCTTTTATCTGTAAATATTGTGCTATCTATCATACACACCGTGTGGATGTGTGGTTTTAGGCATGCAAGCCTACTGGGAAGCACACGTTGGTATGAGGACTAATGCACAGGTGTATGCCGAATAGTGATGCGAGGCCATGTGCAATACATGTCACGGGCCCTACCTAGCTCTCTGACATTCTATCTCCCTACAGATGTGCTCAGAACCTAAGATCAACGCACATTAACCTTCTGGTCAGGCCCAAACATCTCTATCCTGGCTCCAAGTTCCAGGCAACTCCGAGGAACTGACCAGCAAGCATTGGTACTTCCTTCTCTAGAGTTCAAACCGGAACTGTAAGGGCATCCTTTGCAGTTGGTAGGACACAAGTGATTCTGATGCAAATGTCTACATTTCACACCTGCATGTTTGTAGGGATGAAATTATCCTACAGATGCATGTCTTTGCCATAAGTGTCCAGGCAGGCCTACTTGCCTTCATATTTGACGCTAACCAGCAACTCTCCCAGCTATCTGCTTTTTTAAAATATTTCTGATCAAAATATTATTGCTGCAAAAAACATAAATGTGGTCTCGAAAAAGCCCAGGAGTGTGCTGAAACATTGGAGGATGGTGGCGACCTATTGTTATACTTGAGGAAGTATTTCTAACTTGTCTGCGGGGATACTCGAATTTAGGGGCATAGTTAAGAAAAGTGGTGCTCTGCCCATTAGCGCCGCCTAACGCCACCATGTGTGCGCCATATTTAAAATACGGCGCACCGTGGCGATAGTTAGGGGATTAGCATCAGAATCTTTTACTCTAGATTGGCGTTTTGCAGGATTAGCGTCAAACATTCTGATGCTAATCCTGCAAAGCACCCAGAGGCCCACTGTAAACAATGGAAGCCTCCTTTTAAAGCCTGCTCTGAGCAGGAGTTAAAAGTGCAGAAGAAAAAATGGCGCAAGGAAATCTTTTAGAATTCTAATTTGCACCATTTTTGTGCCCCCCCTAACTGGGGCATGCCCCCATTGCATACATTATGGCTGGCGCAGGCATAATGTAGCACAAAGGGTTACAAAGTAGCGCAATACATGCATTGCGCCACTTTGTAAATATGATGTGCCATTTTTGGCCACATTAGCATAAAAAAATGACACTAATGTGGCATTCGAATGGTGCTAGGGGCTTACAAAATATAATTGTATTTTGGAAGTTTGCACTGCTTTTGCGTCAAAAAAAGTACGCAAATACAGTGCTAAAAAAAGTATAAATATGGGCCCTAGTTTTTAATACATATTCAAGGGGCCAAGAACTCAGGCTTTTCAAGGCAGAACAAATCAAAACCACTCAATAATTGATGAATCTTAATTATGTTGGAAGCTGCTGAGAACTGTACATGTTCCTCCATATGGGCGGAGGAGCGTCACCCCCCGACAGCAGCAACCGCTGCAAATCCTTTTACATGGAAAGGATAATAAACTCTGTTTATTATCCTTTCCATGTAAAAGGGGCGGGCATTTGGGGTGATGAGCTGAGGGGATGGCACTGTGCACTCCCCTTAGAGCACATGTGTGTTTGGCCAGCTGTCCCGGGCCGGCCAAACACACATGCGCACACGGTTCTCTCCAGCCCAGCAACACAGGTGGTGGGCTGGAGAGAGCCTGCACAGACTCCCAGTCTGCCTGCGTGTGTGTATGCATGATGAGTGTTGAAATGAATGTGAGTATGAGTGTGGGCCGTGGTACCTGGTGGGGGGTGCTGTAACTGAAGCGGTGGTGGAGGGTGGGGGGTATTGTTCTTGCTTGGAGTTTTCTGCCAGTGATAGGGAAGAAATTACCTGTCACCAGTAGCGTTTCCAGCAGGGTTTCTGTGGCAGTGCTATCACAGCGGCAACCATTGTGGAAAATCAGCTCAAAATACCGCCAGGGGTGTTCTGTGGACTGCCGGGTCAAAGATGCTCATCTCCAGCATGGGGTATGAGTGGTGATGTGGCTCTTTGGCAGAGGCCAACCCGCTACATTAATAATATGGCGGTCTTCACCGCTAGCCTGTTGGCGGTAAAACCACCACCGTGGCCCTGGCGGTCCGGGTCTTCCTCTCACTAAGGTTAAAACATTTTGCTATAAGTGGCTTTACTTGTTCCCAAGCAATCTTCTTTACTCTGAGTCTAAGACGTTATCACCATTCTGTCTATACAAAAGGGAAGTCTTTAGTCAGCACCTTTGCTCCTTAAACTAAATGAAATATCATTCTCAAATCTTTCTGTTTCATTAAAGCACTTCAAGGACGCAATGAGTAAACTGATGAGATTACCAAATGGGAACTCTTGAGTTTAGGGAATATATAGCATGGAGACATAGATTACAAAGAAAGAGAATGGATCAAATCACAAATCTAATATTAAATCTGAGTGGTACTTGGAGTCTTTGTTGTGTATTCACCAGCAGTGCTGGAATAACCCTAAGCAACCACAGGGATGTTCTGAAAATCCTGGTACACGCCACCAGAAAGGTAAATTCATGCTCAAAGAGTTTATTGTCCTCAGATGGCAACAAAAATGTTTAAGGAAAAAAAACCTAAGCAAAACCATTGCTTCAATGACAATACCCCATGAAATCATCCAGGTTTGTGTCTGGAACGAGTCTGCCTTCAGTCCAGAATGATTCATCTCCCTTGTTGCAGTGCGATCCCTGCTGCAAAGTCAAACAAGGCATTGTGGATAGTTCCAGTTTACTGCAAACCACCTGGACCTCAGTATTAACATCTATTGGTTACTTGCTTTGCTGTGCAGTTAGTTTGAAAAAAGGGGTAACATTAATAATCCAAAGGGCTATCAAATGTTAGTCCCTTTTGATATGCATGCAAAAATGTTTGCCAATATATTGGTAAATGAACTAACATCTTAGGTAAAAGAAAAAGATCTCTTGTTATATCAAATGGGTTCCAGAAATGGTTATTAAATGATTGATAACAAATTAGCATTAAACATTCTAGTTCTGAAATTAGCAACAACACCCAAATTCCTGTTGTATGTTTGTTATTTAAATCATTTACATGTAAGTCAATCAATTTTATCTAACTTAACCAGAGGATTGGGGCATCTCTGACTCCTCAATTTAATTTTTCTATTTTACTTCCTCGTTAAGGGTTAGGGTCCAGGATGGCTCAGAGGTAAATACAAAAATATGATATTTATGGCCTTAAAGCATGATTGTGTGCATGCTCCCCCTCTTTTAAATTTATGTACAGCAGAAATGGAGCAGTCTCTGTAATCAGCAAGGACATATCCTTTGAAATTAGGTAGCTAGCAATTATCCTTGCTTCAATATGCAGATAGTACCGTGATTATTGATGTCACTCTGATGGGACTGGAAAGACCTTTATTAGCTATCAACATCTGGAACAATGTTAAGGAATTAGTGATGACTGTGTTCAAAACAAAAATAATAACGTATTACACATGAACAACAGGTCTTGTATGGCACTCTGGAGGGATACATGTTGTTTTAGTTGAATCCAAATCAAGTAGGATGCAAAGCAACTGAGATCTGCGTCCTATTAAAGTCTTTAGCAACTAGATAAGCTATGGATAACACCTCCATTCTATCTACAATAAATGGAATATACACTCATTCAGTGACACGGGGTGCTGCAATCTTTGGAAACAAAATGGCAGAAGCCTAGAAGAGATGTTCTCTCAGTGTCTGTAGTTTGTTCGCTGACTCAACTCTGGTTTGAATTTGTGCCTAGTGAAAATGTGGTGCATGTTAGAGGTTCATTACATAAAGCTTTGGTACTGTCGGTGGAATGCATAAAGGTTTCATGAAAGCCTTCAATTTGTAGAGAGATATTACAAAGAGAACAAAGCTGTCTTTGGACCAATAACCTAGACTACATTTTAAAAGAATTTGACTTTCATGAATTATGCAAGAAATGTTCCTCAGAAACAGAATTTAGAAGTTTCATGAAAGAAAGGTGCAAACTACATTCCTATTAATGTGAGCAAGACAAAGTTTGGACATTTAGGAGAATTTGTTGCATTAAAGTAACTCCTACATCTTTGGGACCTCCAGCATACTTAACATCCCACATCAAATTCTCCACCCAAAATCCATGCATTTTTATCTCCTAATGTCATCTTCACTAGAAAGTAGAGGGTGATTGGTAATAAACAGAACAGCAGAGCGTCACTGTTGCCATCTTGGTGGAATCCAGAAAAAGAATATCACACATTTAATCTCTCTACGCCCAAGGTATATCAGTAGAGAAAGCTCCTATTAAAACATATTTACAACAATCAAGAAGAGTAATTTCATAGGAATTGTAATGTTGCTGCCACAAGATAAACTATGTCTCTGTGGAGAAGGCATGGACTGGTAGGTAATAGGGTAAATTACAAAATATATTGAGGTTAACTGTCTTAAATCTGAAAATAAATAATTCTCAGAACATAGGAACGTATGCTTCACTTTTGTCTTAAGTCGTCTCTACTTTTTAATAGGGCTATCTTTGACACAACAGCAAAATCAAAATATGTGTTTTTAAAGTTGCTAACGTGGGAATATTGCTCTGTAAAGATAAGCCATATACATGTTATGACTTTTAACTGGAACTTGATATTTATTTATATTCGTGCTGTTAGATTTATTACAATTTTAATGAAGGATCTACCAGAAAGCTTGATTAGCAGTAATTTTAGCTTTTTTATGAAAAGCAGCTGTTTATTTTCGTGCTATTTTGAAAGTATGATTTGAGAAATTCTAATGATTTTATTTAATCTACAATAATCTTACTTAAACAATTGCAAAGATCCTTCTAGTGTTTACATAAGGTTGGTTTGCTTGCATTGTAAATCCTCTCATTGTTATGTCCACAAATAAAATATCCAAAAGGTCTGTGTTCTAGGTACAGCCAGGTACAAACAAGCTCCACATCTTATTTTGTTTTACAAATTCATTCTTCCTACCTTTCACATCAGCAGTGTATCCTTTTTTATACCAAGAGTTTGAACTTGGTAAAATAGTCTGTAAAACATAGATCCCTCCAGTTTGATCCCCTCTTTTAGTTTGTGCTCCTTTTCTCTTCTAGGTGGAAGCAAGATCCATCCCTCAGACAGCTTCTCTCAAATGGAAACATGAACATTGAGGTAGGTGAGATATTATTCCTGCCTTAGGTACCTTTTCTAACTTCCCTTTTCCTTTACTTCCCATTCAGAAACTTCCTCTTGTCTGGATTAAGTATGGAATATCAGTAGGGGTGGTGGTGAGCTCCGCTATGCTGGCGGAGTTAGCAGAGTTTTTGGCACTCCATCCCTCTGCTGGCAACAGCAGCGGAGCAGAGCTCACCTCCTTGCGCGCTGCAGCCCAGTTATGTGCCACATAGTGCAGGCGCAGGTCTGCGCTTGAGCTGTGGGGCCCATAACTGGCTGCACTTTACACCCTGCCCAAAATGAAGACACCATTTGCCCTACAACAAGCAAGGAGACCCCTAGCTAAGGATTTGCTTTCTTTAGGTGGGTGGTTTGGAGCTGCTGCAAGCTGCTGCTGAGGGGCTGCACCGGCGCCAGATCCTGGCCTCCCCCCTTTCACTGTCTCAGCAGCCCAGGAACAGGGGACAGAGGGAGGTGTGGAGCTGTTGCAAGCTTCTGCTGTGGGGCTGCACCGGCGCCAGCTCCGGATCCAGGCCTCCCTCCTTTCACTGTCCTCAGCAGCTTGGGAGCAGGGGGCAGAGGGAGGTGTGGAGCTGCTGCAAGCTGCTGTTGAGGGACTGCACCAGTGCCTTCTCCGGATCCAAGCCTCCCTCCTTTCACTGTCCTCAGCAGCCTGGGAGCAGGGGGCAGAGGGAGGCGTGGAGCTGCTGCAAGCTGCTCCTGAGGGACTGCACCGGCGCCAGCTCCGGATCCAGGCCTCCCTCCTTTCACTGTCCTCAGCAGCCCAGAGCAGGGGGCTGAAGGAGGAGTGGAGCTACTGCAAGCTCCTGCTGAGGGGCCGCACCAGTGTCAGCTCTGGATCCAGGCCTCCCTCCTTTCACTGTCCTCAGCAGCCTGGGAGCAGGGGGCAGAGGGAGGCGTGGAGCTGCTGCAAGATGCTGCTGAGGGGCTGCACCAGTGCCAGCTCCGGATCCAGGCCTCCCTCCTTTTACTGTCCTCAGTAGCCCGGGTGCAGGGGTCAGAGAGCCAGGCCGCTGGCAACGGGGAACCTGGATCCAGCATTCAGGTCAGACCCTTGTTTTGCTTTCTCTTTTATGTGTGCACGGGGGCCGGCACTGGGCATGGACAGGATTTTTGCATATGAGGAGATCTGTGCTTGGAAACTTGCAGTCAGCGCTCCACTTGAAAAGAACTTGTCTCCCCAGACTCCCTGGGAAAGGAAGTGGTGTTATGGGGTATGGTCCCGAGGCCAGCAGGGAGAGCTGGAGACTGGGCGACCAACAGCTGCTGAGTGGTAGGGTAGGGATGTGTGTAGCTTAGAGAGAGTGCCTTAGTGGCAAGCCGGGCTAGGCACTTTGTGAAAATACCAGGCTGCTGGTGGTGAGCTGATTTGCTGCTGCTAATGCTGGGCCCTAAAGAAAGGGCGATCTGAGGCTGTGTGTAAGTGTAGAGGAAGCAATTGCAAGGCTGGTGTAAGACAGGGGGCGTGCTTGGCCCTCCATAGCAAGTTTGTGAAGGAGGGCAGTTGGTGGAGGGAAGTGTGCAGGTGTGGAGAGGAGCAGGCTCCAGGCTGGTGGGCTGTGTCAGCACGAGAAGCCTGAAGCAGCAGCTTTTGTTGCATATGGCATACCACCCTGGCCTGAATGCTCCCGATCTCAGAAGTGCTACGCAGGATCGGGCCTCGTTAGTATTATTAACCAGGCCTGACCCTGCTTAGCGCTTCTGAGATCGGCCCATTCAGGCCAAGGTGGTAGGGCCGGCCGTATTCCGCCACAGGCAGAACTCTGTGGAATTTTATAGTGTTTTTAGCTAACTCTGTGGAACCCCGCAGAGTAGAACTCAGCTCCGTCCACCCTTAAAAATCAGTCCCCTGTGTTCTCCACATTTTTTGTGCAATCCTCTCCATTTTTCACCTATCCTCCTCATATTATCCTGTTCCATTTGCCTCTGATTTACTTTCTCTTTCTCATTTAGGCAGTCCTTCAGAGGGGTCAAGTAGGGCATAGGGAGTCTCCATACCTGTGCAAGTACCGAGTCCCCATGTCACATCTCCAGAAACACTTGTAAAATATGACTTTTTAGCACCTATATTTTAAATAAATGTGCTGTAAAATGCACCGTTTGGCCAAAATGGTTCCCAAAACATTTTGGTGGGAGGAGCACATGCAAATCATCGGTAGTGGGAGTCAGGTTACTCATTATACCTAGTCAGGCAGTGCAATATGTGGCTTTTCAACAGGGCTACCTTTTCTCTCTAGTCAGGGCCCGTGTCTTCTTAAGGATTCTGGGGACCAAGGGCAAAACATTTTGGGTACATCTGGATTAAACAAGTTTGAAGATATGTCAAGACCCAATATGCCAAGCAATACTTCATTGTACGTTAACCTTTAACAGGATCACACAGGAACAGGTGAATTTTTTTTTGCCCAGGACCCAAAAAAAACTTAAGATTGAATTGGGTAGAAAGATTGAGCCAAAAGAAGAGAGGTTTAAATAAAGAGAAACAGATGGTAAAGTGTAGATTGCTATCATCCCTGACATCACAATGTTGGTCTACATGTGACCATATTGTAAACATGTTAAGTGAACTCTTAGAGTACTAAATATAAATGCCCTAATTATGAGTTTGGCGCGAGGAAAAGGCTGCCTGCCAAGCTCCAGTGGTCAGGTTACCGACTATGCGGCAAACCTGCTGTGGCCCCTATTATGAGTTTCCCGCTGGGCTAGCGGGCGGATACACAGTCTCCGCCCGCTCTCCCAGCAGGAAACACACAACAACATTGATGCTGGCTCATAATAGAGCCGCAGCAATGCTGTTGTGCGTTGTGTTGTGCAAAGCAGACAGTGATTTGCGCAATGGGGCTGGCCAGGGGGACCCCCTCACTGCCAATGCCAAGTGCATGGGCAGTGCAGGGGCCCTCCTGGGGCCACCAGCACCCCGTCTCTATCAGCCTTCACATGGTAGTTAAACTGCCATGTAGACGGCGGAGAGCGTGGGTTCGTAATCCCCAGGACAGCACTGCTTGCAGCGCTTCCCTGGTGGATTGGGTCGGCCGGCACCACCAGGCAGTGCCGACAGTCCTACCGTATCCGTAACGTCA
This sequence comes from Pleurodeles waltl, assembly GCF_031143425.1. Taxonomy (NCBI): domain Eukaryota; kingdom Metazoa; phylum Chordata; class Amphibia; order Caudata; family Salamandridae; genus Pleurodeles; species Pleurodeles waltl. The sequence continues at coordinate 999,013,557 of NC_090450.1, read as the reverse complement.
TGGTCGTAATGTCGCAGTCAGACCACTGCTTTGGCGGAGGTCTGACCATGCCTCATAATGAGGGCCAAAGTGTTGTACTTGTCTTTCATAATGGAGTGTATTCACTATAGGGCTAGAAGGTAAATGTTGTGTGGAATAACCTTATTCATTGAAATGTACTATTTATTGTGATTCTATAGTCATCTTTACGTTATTTGAAAGTGATTTACCCTGAAACCACAGTAGCTTTCACAACATGTATACTCAATATTGTTGATTTTCGCTGAAGAAATGTAGTTCCCTGTTATATTCAATCACATGTGCTAACAATTTCTTTCATTTTACATTAACAGTTACATGAAGTTGTTTACATTAACAAAGTATAACACAATTTCATGATTTAATGTATTGTAAAAAATATTATGAATTAAATGTGAAATTGAATTATTTCTTTGTTTAGCATAACTAGTCCTGTAATTTCTAAAACTTGAGAAACTGTTTTCCATTTTCTGCTAATGTGTCATTTCATTGCAGGTAACTTGAATTAGAAATGTTTTGTTTCGAAATAGATGTGCTATTGTTGTATTCAAACAGAGCTTAAGAATGCAACCTTGGAAAAGTAAATGGAGAGAAAGAGAGAAGTGACGGCCTCTATTCATATATGCTGCAATCATTGTACAGGAGACCAAGGACAGCTACTTTCTCAGGACTAATGTGGGGACGCAAGGTATTGTTGCAAGGTACATCGTGAGACGACACCAGTATGGAGTGATCGGAGGAGTTATGACCTAGCTGAAAGAGTGATTTTAACTAGGACTTTCGCTAATTGATTGCGCGGCAGATGCAGTTTCCCTTGGACACGAGAGTTACATACCTCTGACTTCCCCATTCCTCGTGTGTGTTGCGTCTGGCTTTGACTAACGCTTGATTCTCTAAGAGGAATCTTGACTGAGCTTCTGGTATGCTGATACCTTCACTTTTTACATGGTCGTTAACCTTCAGTGGTTATCTTCTTTATGTCCTTGATGATATTTTTCCAAATTACTTTTGACCTATTCTTGCTTTTTATCCTTTGCCTGTATGTCCTTCTGGATAGGGTATATGCATTCTTTAGGTTCTTTATGAGATTCAATACTTATCTATAGCTTATTTAGTTAGATGACATTAAATTACATTAATGTGTATCAGAACATTGGAATGCTGGGAGTTCCGTTGGGGACAATAGAGTGCTTTGGGCTTTTAATGGCTGGTAAAAGCCCAGAGCATCGATATTCCAATGTTCTTTGTTCCCAGCAACAGCTGTGAACAAAGGCCTTGCGGAGACCAAGGCCATTTTAATCCCCTTAGGCTGTGTGAGGACTTTGTTTTATTTATTATAACATTCTGCCCTCTAGTGGCAGAATGTTCTATTAGCCTCATAGCCCTTCGCAGCTGGGCTATACTGGCGGTTAAAGTTCTGTTCCCTTGTTAAAGGCTCTCGCCTTTGGCTCTGGCCTTTAATGGCTGGTATAGCCCGCTACTGTGGATTTAAGGCTATAATAGATTGCACCAGCGCTTATTTTGTGAGCGTCAGATTCTTCTGTTAATATTTTTTATTGCAGTTTCAGAGTTCCTTGTATGCCATACCTTAATCAGTTTAAGCACTTCTACTGTTTCGGTTACCCTATTGCTATTCTGTATTTCTACAGTGTGCTTTTGAGATTTGTTTACATTAACCTGAGAGTTAACTTGTATTAGAACATTGGAATGCTGGGGGCTCCATTGGAGATAATGGAGTGCTCTGGGCTTTTACCAGCAGGCAATGTTCTCTCTGTTCACAGCAACAGATAAAATCCCCTCGGGCTCCGTGAGGACTTTGTTTTATTTATTAGAACATTCTGCCCTCTAGTGGCAGCATGTTCTAATAGCCTTAGAGCCCGACTAGTGGGCTCTGCCGGCCATTAAAGGCCTGCTCCCTCTTTAACGCTGGAGTGGGCCTTTAATGGCTGACGGGCTCGAAGGCTATAATAAAACGCTTTAACTTTATTTCGAATTGGGGTTTCAGTGTGTGGCCCAATTGGTTGCACTGTCAAAATGTAATGCTGATTAATTTGACCTGATTCCCTGTATTTCAAACCCCTTGCATGGAACTCAAGGTTTGTCGACGTGATGGCACAACAGACGAATGCTCCAACACAGAACTGAGAGACAGTTCACCTACACAGGGGGCCCTTGGAAAGTGGGGACCGAGGGCCACTTTGTCCATGCCTTAAATGTTACCACCATTCCTCCTGCGGCTAAGGTTCCTATTTGGGGGTTCGTCTGAGCCAGCACCGAGCCCCGTGACTGTCTAGCCCACTCGGGGCTCCACCGCCTGTCACAACAACATATTTCATATTAAACCAGAATACATTATACAGCAATTACCAGCCCCCCATGGATAATTAGCTGCAAAGCAGCTCCCTGCGGATACGGCTGTCGCAGCGTGTAGGACTCTGTGCGCCACGAGGAGACGGGGCGCTAATCCCGACACCAGGCAAGTCAGGGGAGCTGATTAAAAACACATCTACCTGCCAAGAGCACGAGGGGGGCCCTCCCGTGGGCACCGTGCCGGAGCCCCTAAATGTCAAAATCACCGGGTTAAAAAAAGGAATTCAAATTAAGGACTGAAATATGCTTTTTATTCATCACGCGGATGAGCACGCGCCTGACACGCTACAAAGATGCTTTGCACAATCTGCTGAGCTACAGGACGTCAATATTAGGGGGGCTCGGGAGTCTGGAATAGTAAGTCTGCAGCAGAGGGTCACCAGAGGGAGGGCAGCATCGGTCCTGTGTAGGGAGAGGAGACTGGAGAAGATCCCGAGGGTAATTACAAAATATACCAAAACTAGAGGTAGTGGAACTGATGGCGAACAACCCCCACCCACCCCAACCCCCATGACTCACTCCACTCAGAGCCATAAATTACAATTCTGGAAGGTGGTGTGAAGATTGGTGAAACATTGAATCTTTGCTCATAAAATGAGCTCGGGAAGTGCACAGGGTCAGACGTGGAACCAAAAGCAGCCCTGGCAAATGTTGCCAGTCCATCCCCATAGGATGTACAGTGAGCGACCCTGACCACTACAATTGGGCTGGTGGTGTTCTCCCACCATGAAAATGTGGAAACAAATGGCAAACCCGGTGCATTCTACGACACATTTTTATTAAATAATCATTTGTATTAGTTTTTAGTACATAGTAAATGATGACCTTACAGAGCACAAAGATCCAGCAACTTTTATTGGAGGTCTTCAGTGATTCCCTCACCATCACCCTCTAGCAGTGCCCCCAGCTCTCCATAGCCCTTCTCTGTCATGTATCTCATATGTTTTATAGCGCCTCTCTTACCAGCGAAGGGTGTTGGAGCACTTTACATCACAAACAGAGGCAATGAATCATAGGTGTGTAAATCAGTGTATTGCAAATGTTATTTAAGACAAAGGTGACTACAAGGTGAAGGACTCACATATCATCCAAGCTGGGAGGCTTTTTTTAAGGATGCTTGGCCCAGGGAAGAATAAACTCAGGATTCCGAACGTAACAAAGTGGTTAGGACTGACTTTACTAATAACAAATTATTTCTACACAAACAAACCCTTTTTTTTAGCAAAATTAGGATAATCATAGACTGTGAGAAAAACAGAACTTCCTAACCTGTGCCATGCAGTTTGCAGACAGCCCTTTGATGGCAGTTCTTAGCTCACTGTGCTATATCAGGATTGTAACTTGTGAACTGAACAGTAGTAAAAGTTTCCCTGTGACAAAAGCAGAATGGCACTGAGCTATGTGCAGAAAATACTGTTTTGTGATCTGCAGAGTATACGTTCTTTGCAGCAGGCACATTTACCCACTGCACTACCTTAGATGAGTCAAAACTGCCACTAGATTAGACTGTGATCTCTCTCCAGCAGGTACATTAATCACCGGAGTTATCTTGGCACTTTTTATGTTGCCTGAAAACCGTTGGATATACAAGGAACTCTGCAGTGCTTTTAAAACTGCTGCACTGCTACAAAATCAGCACGCCAGCAACAAAAGCAGTCCCACCGTTCCAGCCTTCTTGGGAAATGCCCAATGCCCAGTACGGACAGTCCGGCCTTGGAAGTACATATTTAAGGCAAGGGGTGCCCATGGTTTTAGACTTCTTGGCCCTTCATGGAGTACTAAACCTGGAACAGCGGTGACTTACCGCCTTTAGTCATTGGTAAATATTTATTTATTACTCTACTTGGCACTCCTTTCTTTTAAAAAATGTGTCTGCATGTCTTCATGTTCCGTTGTAGAAGTTAACGGAAAGACTCTTTTCCAATCCACCCCCTCCCTCCATTCTTTTTAGTTACACTTTAGAGAGTTCTTCACTTGTCAGCATCTGCTGTTTGTTGAAGCTTGAAAGCTTTGTCCATGTGCTGCTATCTGAACATATTAATACAACTCTGATCAGTATGCACCAAGTCTTGACCCAAGGACGAAAGTGACATTTAAATCAGAAATTGAAGCCGAATCAATGTTGACATTTGTTGTGAGGTAAATGTCCCATTTGCACATTGATTATTTTTCCAAATCACCCTTTCCAACACGTTTAAAGCTCTAACGCCCCCCCTTGTGAGCAATTACGTTTTCACTGAGACTGCTGCAAAGATAGAAAGACCATCAGCAGTGGGGCACTGAAACTGGAAGGACCCCCTGTAAGGACCATTGACGGACCCCCTCCAGGCTCACTCAGGAGCTCTCAGGCCAGGGTGCTGTGCTAAGGGGGCCTTTGGAACTCAGGCACCCTCAATCACAGGGGCTGTGGGGGACTTTGTTAATCCACTGACCATCACCTTCACTCGGAGGCTCCTGAATTCAGCTCAAAATCCTGACTGATTGAAAAGAAATGACTACAATCAGTTTGACCAACTTTTCTGGCCTGTCACACTGTAGTGAACTGATAGCCTCCTGGGAATAGGAAACACAGAACTTCATAAGTCTGGCTTGTCTCTTCTGAAGTATTCATCTCTTTGATCATGCAAGGTCTGTTATGGTGTGCACTGATGAGACATAGGGCCAGATGTATCAAACGGTTTTACCCAGGCACAAGTTTAAATTGGCTCTTGATTTCTGCTAGGACCACTCAGAATTGCATAAGATGTGGCCCTCCAGAATCTGCGTCTTGTATGTGTCAGTCAATCTCAAAGAAGAAATATGACCAGCAGCAGGACACCCCCATGTTGCTTGATTCCTCCAAGGCGAGGACCAAGCTTAGAAGCACTACTTCTGACCCCTGCTGGGGAGATCAAATCTTTCCAGCTTGTAGTACTGCTGCCCGGCCTGAGAGTCAAGCCCCAGCACAACTGATGCTGATTTATAGAAGGACTAGAATGGATTATCCCACAATGGAGCCATGACGTCCTGCAGTTCATTTTGCTTCACCTGAACCCAAGATGCATCTATAAGGACATCTGTTTCACTAAGGAGTCCAGGATGTTTGAAGGAGTCTAACTGTTGATGAGCCTGAACTGGTACTTGGCCCAGCCAATATCCTGAGAGTCCATATGGCCACCTTTTACAGGCTGAAAGGGATACAGGCAATTTTACTTTTCACCCACATCTTAGGGGCATTTCTCTTTCAATGGTCTTGTATTTCTTTTCATAGGACTGTTTAAGCTATTACTCTAAGACTTGCAATTCCCTAGACACTGGAGTTTAAATGTAATGTAGTCCCCTACACCTAAATTTCAGTACGTTCAGCAGGAAAAAGGTTTTGTTTACCCCCTCACTCTACCAGATAATCATGGTGTGAGTGGGATAAGGTGGGCCGATAGAAACACTCTACTTACACAATTACTGGTTATCTTGGGTATCTAGGGTTTAGCTTGTGTGACAAAAATTGGGACTACACAATATGACACTTTATAATATAATATAATATAACTGTTTATTGGACTATACAAAAATATATGCAAAATTAAGGCAAATAACCCTTGTCATGAAGCTTGCAGCTGTATTGAGAAAGCAGGCAACTTAGACACGTAACACTCTTGGTCTAACATACTACGCACTGTAAAGCCTATTAACAAAGTACATGTATTACAAGATGGTATTAAAAAACCTACTGTGGAGATCTCTGCCCATATAGGGATATCTTCTAGTACTAAATGTGGAAGGTGCTGGAAAATGGACAATATTTACAAATTAATTTGAAGGGTTAGTGAGGAGTGAAAAGAGTTCAAGAAAGGGCTGGGGGCTACAGGTAATGCACCCACCCATAAAAGAGTAAGCCCATTGTTATTCATAAACTTCACTATAGTTGATGCAGCCAAATAGTGTCCAATACAGGTATAAATGTACTTTAGCTCAGATGTGCAAAAAGCCCAGCACCACACAGGGCCAATCACTGGTACTACAACACTCTCCTAAAGAAAATAATGGAGGAAGAGACTTAGGCCCTCATTTTAACCTCAGCGGTCTTTTTTCAAGACCGCTGAGGTACTGCCGTGCTGAAGACCGCCAGTGCAGGCGGTTTTCCCCGCAGTGTATTATGACTGCTGGCAGCCCTCTGTCCTTTTCCGGACAGAGAGCCGCCAGCAGCCATACTGGTGGTCGGCGGGAAAGTGGAGGCTGCTCCACCGCCCCGTCATCAGAACACTGTCCACCGAATCACGTCCCATGATTCGGTGTGGCGGTCTTCTGGTGACGGGGAGCTGGCGGAGGAGCAGCCTCCATGGATCCCGTCCCCTCCAAGGGTTCAACGAACAAGGTAAGTTGATCGTCCGGTAGGGGAGGTGGGGTGGGGGGGGGTGTTGTGTGCGTGCATGGGGGTGTGCGTGTGAGTATGTAGAGGGGGTGTGTGAGTGCGTGTATGCATGCGGGGTGTTGTGTGTATGGGAAATGTGTGCGTATATGTCTGTGTGCATGTGTGCGTGTATGTGTGCAGGTATGTGTTGTAGTGTATGTGTGCGTGTAGGGGTGTGTGTATGTGCATTTTGGGGTGGGGGTGGGGAGGGGGTGTGTGTATGTGCATGTTGGGGTTGGGAGTGGGGAGGGGGTGTTTGTTTGTGCATGTTGAGGGTGGGGAGGGGGGTCCTGCCACCTTTGGGGGAAGCAGGGGGGTGGGTGGTGTGGGGTGGAGGACTCGGGGGTGGGGAAGGGGGGGTGGGGGAGACCCCTATCAGTGCCAGGGAAGGAATTCCCTGGCACTGATAGTGCCTACCGCCATGGATTTCGTGGCGGTTCCAAACCGCCACTTCTCCCCTGTCCGCCGGGGTCATAATGAGGGCCTTAAACTAATAGCCCATAAGAAACTAATGTTAAAATATATTTTAACTTTTAAATATATGATATATAAGTTTGAGTTAATGTTAAAAAAGATATGTAAATAAAAGAAATTTTAATTATGTATGAAACATGTTAACCTTTTCTTAGTTTAAATATTTATTCAACTTTAACTTTATTGTTTTAGTACTTAAATTAATTTAAATTCATTCTACACATAACTTAACATTTTTGTTCATACTAAATAAATATAAGCGGTAAACGTTAGGTGGGATTTCCATATTTAAATCGTAATACAAATTATTTTAATGTTGCTTAACATATCAAATTAATTAATAATTTGATTCCTAATTAAGTCCATGCTATGGATTTTTGACATTCTTCTGTATATAAAATACATTTTTGTAAATTAATATTTTACATTAAATATTGTTAGTATTTTTTAATTATTTCCTATACCATAGGAATATTTCTTCCCCGGGAGAAGAGGCCTCTGCCTATGTGTGAAAAGTTACAAGTATTTATTTAAAATCATAAATTAGGCTCCACCTACTCAATTCAGGAGGTGGGGAAATGTAAGCTTACACTTTTGAGCAACTTTACATTTGGAACTGGTGACTAGCCAAAAGTGGTAAAGTTATTCAAAAGTATAATACTAAACTCAGACGGGGAGATGTGTTCATGTGTAATTTTACCTTTCTAATTAGCCCACTGTGAGAAATTGGGTTACTGGGTGAGAGGGTGAAACCCTAGGCTAGCCCCCACTCACAAATCTTTCATGGTGAACACAAACAAAACTCAAATTATTCTGTGTTTAACCCTTTGGCAGCTTGCCACAAAAGCAGTCAGGCTTAACTGAGAAGCAATATGTAAAGTATTTATGCAGCACAAAAACTAATAAAGTGAAAACACAACACAAGAAAAATCCCAAACCAATTTAGAAAAACAGAGAAAAATGTAATAACTGTAATAAATTGTTTAACAACAAAACAATAAAAATCCAATGAGTACAACTGGAGATGTGCATTTTTTGTCCAATGAGTAGAACCAGAGATGTGCAACTTTAAGGGTTTAGAAAAGTAGTGCTTAAACTACAAAGAGGCAACTTTGGTTATCTGGTCATGTCGGACAGGGACAAAGCCACAAGTTCAGACCGACCATGATGGAGTGCACCTCCGATAGAGGGACTAAGTTAGACCCACAGAGAAATGCACCTCTAATCCTGGTTGCAGAGCGTTGCACTGTCAGCGGCAGTCCTGAAAGCGATGCGAGGTCCGTGTCGAAGATGCATCATACTTTGGTGGTTCTGATGAGCTGTGAGGGCTACAATGAGGGCTTGCATCAAGGAAGCATTGTGCAGTGGTGGCTCAGATGAGCTGCGAGGGCTGTGATGAAGACTTGCTTTGAGGCTGCATCATGCTGCACTGGTTCTGGTGGGGAGCTGTGGGGTCAGTGTCAAGGATGCATCAAGACAGTGTTGCACTGCATCGGTTGGAAGAGCTACATCAGATTTGCGTTGTGCAGCTTAATTTTTGAGGAGACCTCAGCTGGGCTGGCAGCTGGTTAGCCCCCCTTTCAATGGTCCAGGACTGGAGGGACACTATTTTGGAGGTTATGACTCATAGCAGGCAGAGACCAGGTTTAGGGTTCAAGATGATTGGAGCCTTTTCTGTCCCTAAGGGTCTGCTTAGGAGGCCAGCAAACTAGCCCTTGGAAGCCCTCTGATGGTCCTGGGTTCAAGGTGCAGGTCCAGTCCTTCTCATTCAGAGTAGCAGGGCAGCACAGCAGTCCTTCTTGCAGCAGACCAGCACAGCAGCCCTTCTTGTGAGTCCTCCACAGGTCCACTAGTGTGCTAGAGGGTTGGGTCTGAGGGTCCAATATTTATACATGGTGCCAGCTTTGAAATGGCAGAAGCTTTTAGAGTACTCCTCATACTGAGGTATCTGGAATTTTCAGCCTTCCTGCCCTTGTCCCAGCTTGTCTGGGGGCACAATAGACTGGTGTGAAACCCTCTGTGAGCATGCTGAGGCTGGAGTGTGGTAAGTGACAGCTCCTTCCCCTCATCCTGACAGAGATGGCGCATCCTGCCAATGCCTATTTCCCCTTTGTCTCAGTGTCTGGGAGTAATACACCAAGACGGACTGCCAGCTACATCTAGTCATGTAACCCTGTATACAAGCTGGAGGTAACAAATGGTTGGTACAGGAAAATGCCAACTTTCTAAATATGGCATTTTCAGAATTATGAATTAAAACATAACTTTACTATTAAAGAGGTTTTTAAATTACAATTCTTCAGAAACCAAACACAAAATTCTGACTTGCTGCCAATTGAAAGTTAGCATTTATTAAATGTAATAAGGGAATACAATGTCACACTATGGAAGCATTATGAAAAACAAATTTAAGAGTTTTTCACTACCAGGACATGTAAAACATCAAAGTACATGCCCAACTTTTGGGTTCAGGTGAAGCAAGATGAACTGCAGGACGTCATGGCTCCATTGTTGGATCATCCATTCTAGTCCTTCTATAAATCAGCCTCAGTTGTGCTGGGACCAAGACTCTCAGGCGGGGCACCACTACTACAAACTGCACAGATTTGATCTCCCCAGCAGGGGGTCAGAAGCAGTGCTACTACAGCTTCTAAACTTGGTCCTCGCCTTGGAGGAATAAAGCAACATGGGGGTGTCCTGCTGCTGGTCATATGTCTTCTTTGAGCTTGACTGACACATACAAGACACATAGGTCCTCATTCCAACCGCGGCGGTCAATGACCGCCGGGTTGGTGGACCGCGGGAGCACCGCCGACAAGCCAGCGGTGCTCCAATGGGCATTCCGACCGCGGCGGTAAAGCCGCGGTCGGACCGGCAACACTGGCGGTCTCCCGCCAGTGTACCGCCGCCCATTGGAATCCTCCAAGGTGGCGCAGCTAGCTGCGCCGGCGAGGGGATTCCGACCCCCCCTACCGCCATCCAGTTCCCGGCGGTTCTCCCGCCGGGAACCGGATGGCGGTAGGGGGGGTCGCGGGGCCCCTGGGGGCCCCTGCAGTGCCCATGCCAATGGTATGGGCACTGCAGGGGCCCCCGTAAGAGGGCCCCTAAATGTATTTCACTTTCTGCTGCGCAGACAGTGAAATACGCGACGGGTGCAACTGCACCCGTCGCACAGCTTCCACTCCGCCGGCTCGATTCCGAGCCGGCTTCATCGTGGAAGCCTCTTTCCCGCTGGGCTGGCGGGCGGCCTGAAGGCGGCCGCCCGCCAGCCCAGCGGGAAAGTCAGAATTACCGTCGCGGTCTTTCGACCGCGGAACGGTATTCTGGCGGCTCCCGCCGGCCGCGCGGTGACCGCGGCGGGCGGGAGTCGGAATGACCCCCATATTCTGGAGGGCCACTTCTTATGCAATTCTAAGTGGTCCTAGCAGACATCAAGAGCCAATTTAAACTGAAAACTATGTCTCATCAGTGCACAACATAACAAACCTTGCATGATCAAAGAGATGAATATTTTCACAATGTTTAAAGGCAATAGCACAAACACTCTAGCACGGGTTAGCAGTGGTAAAGTGCACAAAGTCCTAAGTCTAACAAAAACTAATTCAACAAAAACAGGATGACTAAGGCAAAATATTTTGGAGGAAGACCACATAAAGACTAACAGGTCTAATACACCCTATAACATTATTATCAAATACACATTCTTCCAATAAAGTTAACGCATTTATCAAATATTTGTATTGAAGCGCAACTTACCTATTTGCCCTGCTCTGAGAGAGTGCAATGGACATTGCAGTGTAATGTCCTGAGTAGTTTGCATAATAGATTAGTTTAGCACTGCCTTGATCCTATGTGGATTTAATGGTGGCAATATACACTTCTCCCTTAGGTTCTGAAGACTTGAATAGGCTAAACAAACCATCTATAATCGGTTGCCTAGGAACCAGGAGACTGCTAATGACAGATAGTTTGGAGCCTGGGCACCCATCTTATTAAGTGCATAGGTGTGTCTGTTAGAGAGAGACAGACAGAGAGAGAGAAAAAAAAAGAGAGTGAGTGACAAAGAAAAGGAAATAATAGAGGAGAAGAAAGAAAAAGCGACAACAAGAGGAAGAGAGTGAAAGAAAAAAGAAAGAGAGAGAGACAGACAGACAAGAACAGAGAGAGAGCGAAAGAGCATTTAATCTCAGTAGATGACTCTACATAAATCCAGGGCAAAGCAAAAGTGTCAGAAGGGAGCTGGGGACATATTTTAGAGACGCTATTGCCATTTTAACTCCACATTAGCATCATATTTTGCAGCTAATGTGGCGTTAGAAGGCCAAAAACGATGTGCCATATTTACAAAGTGGCGCAACGCATGCATTGCACCACTTTTTAACCCTTTATGCGACATTATGCCTGCACCAGGCATGATATATGCAAAGGGGGCGTTCCCCCATTAGTAGGGGCCAAAAAATGGCGCAAAGAAATCTCACAGATTTCTTTGCGGCATTTTTTTCCAGCACTTTTAACTCCTGCTCAGAGCAGGAGTTAAAAGGAGGATTCCATTGGTTACAATGGGTTCTGCTCTTTGGACCAAAATTGCACATCTCCAGATCTATTCATTGGATTTTTATTGTTTTGTTGTTAAATACTTTATTACATTTTACTCTGTTTTTCTAAATTGGTGTGGTATTTGTCTTGTGTTGTGTTTTCACTTTATTAGTGCTGCATACATAATCTACATATTGCCTCTAAATTAAACCTGACTGCCTTTGTGGCAAGCTACCAAAGTGTTAAAAATTTTGACGCTAATCCTGTAAAGTGCTGGACTAGCATAAAAAATCGAGAATCTAGTCCCCTAACTACCCTCATGGTGCGTCGTATTTTAAATACAGCACGCACATGGTGGCATTAGAGGAGCACTAATGGGCACAAGAAAAGTGGTGCTGCATTATGTGCAGCACCACATTTCTTAAATTTGCCCCAAATCCCTTAAATTGGGAAGACTACCCACACCTGTAAGGAGAGTCCCTGTTGGCTGCGGGGACAGCCAAGAGGTAGAACTGTGACCATTCATGAACAATTAAAGAAAATTAAAGTCTTATGAATTAGCTTTATGGCAAGATGGTACAAGGAGGAAATACTGGTAAAAAATTCTAGTAAGCTGTGAGCATACTGTAATCAGAGTCTGCCCAAGAAGAGTGCCCATGTTTTGAAACACTCAGGCCCTCATTTACTATAAACTTCATTTGTCCTTGCATCACGCAAGTCGACACAAGGCAACACAAGTTCAGTGATAATTACTAAGCCACGCAAGGGGCGATTACCCCACTTTGAGTGACTGTAAAGAATTGTAGTGCAATGTAGGAGGACCCTGGCTCAATTTCTTTGCCACTGTAGAGAACACACAGCGTCCAAGCTTTTGCACACTGAAGTTCCCAAAATGATTCTCCTTCAGGGTCAACTTTCACATCGACTGGGGCTCAGGACTCCTGTATGCTTTTCCACCTCTGCCCCTAATGCCCAGATTGCTGAAAAAGATCAAGGAAGACTGAGCAGCCCAAGTTGTCCTAGTGGCCCCTGACTTGGCAAGGAGGCTGTGGTACTTGTAACATCTGGTCATGAGCATGTGCCATACACTTTGGCTGCCCAGGGGGGACCTCCTGTCACAACACCAGGGTTGGGTGTTGCACCTGAATTTGCACAACCTACATCTCACTGTGTGATGATTGAATGGTGACAGTTGTGTTCCCATGCACCCACCTATGGAATTTGACAGAATCCCAGAATTACTAAAGTCAGTAAACCTGGGAGTGTGTCAAAATGGTGTGCCTCCAATAATGGCTAACAAGAAGAAATATTTGTATTTCTCCTTTTTACTTCCTCTTTCTATGTGTGATGCATTTTGCATCACACATAGAGGAAATTGCCTCTTAGGATTGTTTTTGTGCAGAAAGATCTTGTCTGTGTCTGTTTTTCACAACAAAGCATACTACTGTTAGTGATAGTGTTGAGTGCTGGGTGTAATCACAATAAATAATTTGCTATTTCATTTTCTTCCATATGAGGTAACTAGCCCGTTTTGGCCAAGTCCTTGGAATCTAGCGGAATATACAAATGATTGATAATGTTCAGGTTCACTGGGAAAGTACTTCTGAGTAGAGGACTGTCTGCACCTGCCCCCCACGACCCTCAGGGTCTAGGAGTATGCATCATCCATCCTAGGAGTAGAAATGGGAAACAACCCATTGCTCCAGCTCATGGGGATGGGAGAAGAGAGGAAAGGGAGGAGTAAAGAAAGTAGAGGAGAGGAGAGGATGTTGACTCCTGCTGGAAGCAGAGATTTTAGATTTATAAGTTGTCTTGATAAAGTAAGATCGTTTTAATGACAAGTGGTTGAGGCACTGTGAATTGTTAAATTCTGCCCCATGCGTGCTTACAGACACAGATACCTACCTCAAAGTCAGTGTGCAGGAAAGAATGACGGTTGAATTTCAAGCAGTTGGTCCAAGTAACGTCCTGAAGATTGTCAGCTGCTAACATGACTTTTAAAGGAAAGCTACCTGCAAATCCATGTACCTGAAAGCCTTAGTGGAGTCAGCCTTTGATTGAGAGCACAACAGAGCTGTTTTGTGTCTTGTATTCACAGCAGCTCAAGGTGCACATGTGTGATAAGAAGCAGTATCGCCTTAATGATTCCCCAACAGCCCTAAGTCCCGAAGGAAGCTACTCAAACTCAGAACACGTTCCTGCAAGATTCTGGAGAATAAAGGACACCCGGCATCTGACTCACTCATCTCATTCTTGGGGAATTAAAGTTAAAGAACCTTCTGGTGTGTCCAAATGCACTTGAGGATTGAACACTTTGTGTTCCAAACAGATTAATGTTCATATTACAAGGAGTCAAAGATCACAGAATATCTCTGGTGAGCTGGTCTAATTTGTAGATCTTTGAACTGACTATTACTTACCCTCTTCCTTACTTTTTCCAGTCATCAGGACATGCTGACCAAATTGCCATAAAGGAGTTTGCGATCATCTTAGCTTCTCCAGACCTAAATCAACTCCAATGACTAGGAATGATCTATGTGCTTCTTTCAGGCTTCAAAGACACACTTTTTGATTTAGAACCTTGATTGCCACTGTGGTAGATATTTCTGATTGCTGCTTCAGCCAGGAACACTGTAATATTGTTAGAGATGCTAACAAGATGTTTATGAATTACAAGATGAAGGCAAGGACAGTATCACATAAAGGGAGCACTGCGAGCGCTAAGTTAAAACAGCGCAGCAACCAAAATAGCTGCTCTCCTTTTCATGGGAAGAAGAGAGGAGGTCAGCACCATATCTAGAGAAATATTGTGCTGTTCTGCTCTCTTCCCAGAACTTGCACAAAGTGAGGCTGTCTAACGCCACGCACCATTGATTCATGAGATACTAGCATACGTTTTATACTGCCTTTCACCACACACACATGATTCAGGTAATTCTATCATAGGTTTTGTACTGGAATGGCACTCTGTCAGTACAAAACACTAGGCTTAGATTCATGTTACACTTTTCCTACTTTGTATGTGTGCTGTACAGTGCAGCACACATGCAAAGTTGGAAAAGAAAGGAGAAATAGGGGAGTTATCTTTTGGTTCAAAACCCTGTTTACTTTTCTTTAGTGGACAAGGTTTTGGGTCAAAAACCATTGGTGGTTTCATGGAAATGCCCACGAATACCCATGGAACACATACTTGAGGCAAGCTAGCCTGGCTGATGAAGGGTGATACCCTGAAACAAGTCCTAGGATGCTTGTTTCCGGTCCAGGGAGGACATGGCTTGGCAGTTCGGGCTGAACTGTTCCATGAGGAACAGGGTCAAGACTGATTTGCATTTGGCTGGGTGCAAACTGGGGTAGCATGATGAGCAAAAGAACGATGGATTAAACCCAGATATGTGCCTGGGGTGAGTGTTTGCATTGTTCAGCACTCTGTCCATCATCCTTTTGTGCTACTTCTAGAAAGTGAGCATTTCTCTGTGCTTATGAGTCTGGTGTTTTGCACTTTGACTCCAATCCACGTCTGGGCAGAGTGACAGTTGGGCCTTGTGTATACTTTTCAGACAGCCTGTACACGGGGAGGGTGGAGGTGTCAAAGAGGTGCATCTGCATTTTAAATAGTCTTCCTGGGCTGAGAGAAGTAGGAGGCGGGGCACACATGCATCTGTTAAAGCTGTGCCCTGGCCTCACACAAAAGGGTTGTTTACCCCAAACTGATGTTTGGAATCTGTGCTGGAGGAGAGAGGGGGCACTCCCAGAACCAATTTGAACTGTTTGGAACCTCCTCTCCCCTTCTTTGTTTACCACACTGCAAACCTGAGTAGAAGTACAGGGGATTTTTCCCCACAATTTTGAGACACTCTGGACTTGAACTTACCTGTAACTGGACACAGAATGCTGCTTGAGGGACTCACCAGGACCCACCTTGGACTGCTGTTGCTGTGCTGGCCTGTGACCTGCTGGGTTACTAGGAGGAACTGCCAACTGCCTGCAAACCCTTTGTGCTGGCCTGTGGCTTGGCCCTGTGGCCCTGTGCTCCATCTGCTGTGCCCCCCAGGGGCAGGGTGCTGTGGCCCCTGACCCCTGCAACTGCCTTAAGAACCGGATGAGTGCTTCGTTTGATTACCTCAGGGCGCCTTGGAAGCGCTTTGCTTTTGATTTATTTTTGCACTCTGAAAGCACGTGGTTGTGTAAACAAACTGTTCCCCAGCGCTCGTAAGTGCGTAGCTGTTCTAGAAATCACTGCTGCTGCCCGAGTGGGCTGTTTTCCTTAAGCACGAGTGACTCATGCTGCTCAGTGCCCCCGGGGCTCAAAGATTGGATATCTGGAGCAAGTGCGCTCCTAGCAGTGCCCCCGGGGTGAAGCGTGCTGCGAGGAGCGCCCTGGGGCACCAGAAGGCTCTCTCTAAGAGCCGATCACCACTGCGACCCAGGCGAGTAAGCTGTGGAGATCGGGTGGGGAAGGAAGCCTCACCTGAGGCTCCCGACCCACCGGAGCCCCTTGTTTGCTCTTTAGACAGGAGGGGAAGGAAGCCTCATCAGAGGCTCCCCGCCCCACCAGAGCCCCTGATTTGTTGTTTTGGAGACCACAGGCGCGTCGGAAGCCTTGCTGGAGGCCCCCCATGATGCAAGGTCCCCTCTTTTGGCCCCATATTGTTTGTTCGGCATGCAACCCCCCTGTGAAGGGCCAATCAAGGCCCAGGGGGAGGCCCCAGTGAGCATGGGCCCCAGGAGGGATCCCGACATAAAAATCAGAGGGGGTGCGTGCCGCCTCCCAACATCACCACGAGGCTCCCATTTTGCGCAGAGGAGTGCCGGGGGCCCCCATGTGTACTTTGTGGCACTAGAGGTGCCTTTTCCATCATAGAGACAAGTACTCTTTTATGGAACTATCCTTTCCAATTCTCCTGGTATGAGCATTATAGATTGGTTTGCTAACATGTTTTCTATATGATGAAACATATATGTGTTGATGTTCCTTTTATGGGCATTTTATACTAGCATGTTTTTATGACTTGCCATATGCTTTCTAATGTTCCTGGCATGGGCATTTATGATCTTTTTATGACAAGTGCATTTCTTTAGTAATGTGATTTCTGACCACTGCTTATGTTGCAGAATAATAAGTAATCTATGTCTTCTGTGTGACGACTGCTGGTTTCTGCAGGGTAACAGTATTGTGTAACGTTCTGACAACTGCTTGGGTAACAGGGTATTACTGACATGTTGTGTTTGATCTAATTATGTGCGTACAATACAGTTTATTTTTATATAACTTGGTATTTTGTTTCCTTTGTGGTGGGGATAGTGCGTCACGTGTTTTGTGTGTGTGTTGTGCAAACACTTTACACATTGCCTCTGGGATAGGCCTGACTGCTCGTGCCAAGCTGCCAAGGGGGTGAGCAGGGGTTACCTTGGATGTGTTACTCCCTTGCCCTGATTACTGTGGGTGGGTTCTGCCTGGCTCAGGTGCATACCCTAGCCAACCAGAAACCCAATTTCTAACAATTGTGCATCAATTTGCATCACTTTTGTGAAGCAAACTCAGTGTAAAATATTAGTAAATTTACCCCACCATCTCTGCCACAGTTTTGGGCCTACTGCTTTTTTAAGTAGTTGAAGAGCTACAGCAGCTCTATTTTACGAACTTAAACAGTGGCAAACGGTTACTTGTCATAGGAACGATCAAGGAATGTTGTGCGTTTGTCTGGAAATGTAGCAGCATATGACTATTTAGTATGACTCAATAACATGAAGAAAACAACATAAAATATAGCACACCACACCACAACTGATTGGGCAAAATTGAACACAATAACAGCAGTACACTACAACAAAACCACATTACAATAATGCAGCACAAAGACACATCAGTACAAAAAACAACAGAACTCCTCAAAACAAGAACACACTGTCACACAAAAAAGTGTACACATTACCACCTCCAGAATCCTGTTTTCTTAAAATGACAGCAAAAGGTGTTTAGAGTATGCTTTGTCTGACCTGCCACTAAGGATATGAAACAATGTGGGTCATAATGTTCTGTCTCAGATGTGCACTTAACATGCTGTGCACATTTTGTAAAATGACTATCATTTTGTAAATGGAGTATTAACCAGTATGGTGTACCTCAGTCTTGGTCAGGTAAGAGGATAGTGGCCAGAGTTTGCCAGAAAGTGACAATCTTACATAGGACACAGCATGTATTGAAGTGTTTACCAAAAGACAACCATACTGTACATGGCCAGGCAAGATGGATGTCAAAGTGCTTCACCAAATGAAGGCATTTAATTAGCACTGTTTTGTGTGGGTGCTTGACCAAATTAACACAAAACAAAGCATAAATGTACTAACCATTTAACATTTCTGTGGCTCATCACTTTTTCATAACACATACCTAGTATCCAAAGGCATTATTAAGTGGTTAGAAGTGACAGGGCATCTACTAAAATCTGCTATAAGCCCATATCTGCCATTCCCTTGGGGACACCTCCTCAATTACAGACATGTACTGAAGAGTTGGTATCTGAGGTCCATTATTTATACCTGATGCCTTCTTTGAAGTAGGAGATGTATCTTGAGGATTTCCTTGAAGTGCACATGTTTAGGTTTCCTGCCACCCCTGCCCTGGCTGTAGACTAACTACAGAGGGTATGTAGCCGTTTGTGAGAAGGCAGAACACATCTTTTTCAGGTGTAAGTAGGGCTCTGACCACCATCCTGTCTGTGATGGTGCATCCAGACACACCTAAGCTCTCTATTGTTTATGGCTGTATGGGTGAAATACCCAAAGACCAACTGTCACCTACAACTAGTCATGTGACCCAGAGGCAGGCTGCAGACACTAAATGGCTAAGGCTGGTAAATGTCAACTTTTTGAAAGTGGCATTTTCAAAATTGTAATCTAAAATGTGACTATACCATAAGAGACAATTTTTTATTACAATTTCAAAGACACCAAACATAAACTGGTTACCTGTTCCTGTTTGGGAATTACAGCTTAATAAATGTAATAATGTAACTCTGTTTTTATCCTATGGGAGTGGTAGGCCTTGCAGTAGTGAAAAATGGATTTAAGAATTTACCATATAATACTTAAAAGTATGGGGGTCATTTCAACCCTGGCGGTACAGTACCGCCAGGGCTGAAATGACGGAAGCACCGCCAACAGGCTGGCGGTGCTTCCAGGGTCATTACGACCGCAGCGGAAGCGCCGCGGTCGCACCGCGGGGGCCGGCGGTTTCCCGCCACAATGGCCCCGGAGGTAGTAATCCACCAGCGCTGCCCAGGGGATTACGAGTCCCCCTACTGCCAGCCTTTTCCTGGCGGTTTGAACCCCTGGTATGGGCAGTGCAGGGGCCCCCTGACAGGGCCCCATGCGGCTTATCACTGTCTGCTCTGCAGACAGTGAAAAGTGTGACGGGTGCAACTGCACCCGTCGCACAGCCGCAACACCGCCGGCTCCATTTGGAGCCGGCTCCCATGTTGCGGCCCACATCCCCGCTGGGCCGGCGGGGATGTCATAATGGGCACCGCGGGAGTGCGGCCACATTGGCGGCCGCACAGCGGTTACAACTTGCCTGGCGGCGGTTGCCGCCCGCCAATGTTGCAATGAGGGCCTATATGTCCTACTTTTTAAATACAGTGCACCCTGGTCTCTGGGCTATCCAGGGCCTATCATAGGATTGGCTTATATGTAGTAAAAAGGAAGATGTGAGCCTGGCAAAAGATTTATTTTTCCAGGTCAAAATGGCATTTAAAAAATGCATGGCAGGCCTGAAACAAGCTTGAAAGTGCACCTTCAATGAGTGTCACAATGAGTGTTACAAACAAACACAAATGATGGGCGGAATGTGGAACCAATCAAACATTCACCCCCAGTCACAGATGTGGGTTTAATCAATCAATTCTTTTGCTCACCATGCCACCTCAGTTTGGACCTGGCATATGAAAATCAATCTTGATCCTGTTCCCTATGGGAACATCTAGACCAGGTCCTCCCTGGACTGGAAACAAGCATCCTTGGACCGGTTTCAGGGTATCACCCTTTATCAGCCAAGCTAGCTTGAATCGAGTGGCATAGTGAGCCCAGGATTAACGCCTGGGCATACCCGGTACATTTAGGGTGACAATTGCAAACAAACACAAATGATGGACGGAATGTGGAACCAATTATACATTAACCCCCAGTCACAGATCTGAGTTTAATCCATCAATTATTTTGCTCACCCCAATTTGGACCTAGCCATATGCTAATCAGTCTTGGCCATGCCAGGCACACTAGTAACATTTAATTTACAGGCCTTAGGTATATGTAGTACCACTTTACTAGGGACTTACAAGTAAATTAAATATGTCAATTTGGTATAAGCCAATGTTCCCATGTTTAAGGATTGAACACAAGCACTTTAGCAATGTTGAGCAGTGGTAAAATTCACAGAGTCCTAAGGCCAGAAAAAAAAAGATCGGCAGAAAATGGAGGAGGAAGGCAAAAGGTTTGAAGGGAAGACCACCTATGGCTGACAGGTCTCACAGAAAACAACATATTGTTTTGTACAACCTAGGCAAAGAGAGCGGAAATATTTATGAAAACCTCCAAGAACTTCATAAACTACTGGAATCTGGGAAATAAGAAGATGCATTTTTCTCTCCATTTAATAACTTCAAGGAATACTTAAGTGATAAAGTAAATGTAGTATTGGAACAGCAGAAGTATTTTTAATTGTGTTCTAGGAAACATGGAAAAAGTTATTTCCTATATTAGATGTGAAAGGATTAGCCACAAGAGGATTATCCAATACGCTTGAATTAGCCAATTTAAATGATTCACTAATAAGAGATTAACTAGTTAGAAGTACTAACCATCCACGGATACAAGGAAATCTATTGACAAACAATTGTAATGTAAAAGGTTCTATTGACATTGCAAGAAACATTGAACACACAGCTATCTATGTGAATGAAAGGAATGTACATTCTGATAAAAATGCTTATGGCAATGATTATCACAGAAGATTTGATGATTATTCCAAGACTAAAGAAATTAATTTGAACAAAATATAAAAGTAAATGACAATGCTAAATTGAAGTGTTTATGAAAATTCTAGACATTTAGCTATCAGTACTGCTTGTCTAACTAAAAAATCTATATGTCAAAGCGCAATAAATGTAGGCATTATGCTGGAGCTTGCAATAACAGAGATTTGAATCATATCAGTTGCATAGGCAATATGGCTGAGGGAGTGAGCAAAATTGATTTCCAAATAAATGAAATAAAAGGGAAAAATGATATAAAAAATGATTTAGCCATTTCTGAATTAAAAGACAGGAAAAAATGTTTTGAATTTTTTGATTAAAAAAGAGTACATATTTGAAGAACCAGGTATTAATCCTGGTAGATATAACAAAAACACTACTCCTTCAGAAGGAATGATTCACATGCATATTTCTTTTAAAGACGGATCTACCGTAGGAAAGGTTTACATAGCAAAAAGTGGCTTAAACTTATTAGGTTAATTTCATGAAAAATAACTTGGCATAAAACTTGATGCAGTCCATCTTGTAGAAAAATATCTCACCAAATTTGATGGTTGGAAGGAAGTTGTCACGCCTCAAGCCGTGGCGCGAGCTGATGATTCGGCTCGGGACACGGCCGCGATCCATGGCGGCAGGACGTGCTGCACCCCTGCCATTCTCTATTTTCATTGAGGCCCCAAATTGGGCATAGGGCCTCGATAAGTTATGGGCGTGGTGCGCTCCTGCTGCTTCTTGCCTCCCTCCACTCACAACTTTCCCCCACTTACCTTCTGCTTCTTTTTTCCTTCTTCTTTACTGCTTTCCTTGTTTCTTCCTGTCTTTATGCCCTTCTTTAGTTGCCATGATCCTTTCTCCTTCCAGCATGCCTTCCTTTTCCCTGCATGCCTTTGGAACCTTATTTTACATGGTGACTTTTCTATAGGTTTCTATGCTATATTCCCAACCCAATATGGTGTCTTTTACTTCCTGTTGGTCACTTCCTGTTCTTTGGGTATATAAGGTGTGTGATTCTTGTTCTCTTTGCACTGCAACACTTCCTTTGGGTGGTGATCTTCGCTCCTGTTTCTTCTGAGTCAGTTATATTTTTTCTGAGCCTTTTCCAGCTTTTTTCATCGTCTTTTTGTCTTTTGTTCAGATTTACTTTTTACTTTTTGTTTTTGTTCCAGGAGTTCCTCCTTAAGGTTTTTTCCCTTTTGGGTTTTTCCCTCTGGGACTCCTTCTGAAGGGCATGAACTGCCTTTTGCTTTCCCTCCGTCAGCAGCACCGTGACTACCAGAAAGGGTCCCCCCTACTTGGGTCAAGGCAGAACCTATAGGAACCAAGACCTCGCTGCATTTCCAGTGGGCCAAAGAAATAGACAACGAGTAGTTTGTGACAGAAGTATTATTTGTTTATTTGAACACTTGGGTAACTTGAAAAATGACTCAAGTCAACACAGACTGAAATTGTAAAAGAACATCAAACCTGTGGTACATGAAATGCATTCCATTCCATGCTTAATGAGAGGACCATTAAGGAAGGAACTTGAACAAATGAAATCTATGGGAATAATTAAACCAAAGGAAACAGAATAGTTAGCTCCTACATTACTAGGTTAAACAAAACAGATGGTCAGGATTTATGCCTCTGTGTTGACTTGAGAGACCTAAATTCCAAGGTACAAGCTGGCACACATCCCTTGCCAAAGAGTCATGAGATATTTATCACAGTACATGATGCTGATTATTATACTGTTATTAATCTCTCAGATGCTTACCACCAAATTGAGCTGCATTCTGAGTCATGTCACCTAACTACGTTCATAACTCTGGATGGAGTGTGTAGATATTGCAGAATTCGGCCTGGCTTCAGCAGCTACTGTTTTCCAGCACATAATGCAAACATTTCTCAGAGGGCTCAATGAAGTATGCTTCTTCCAGGTGACATACTATCTTTATTGGATAATATTGTAACTGAATAAAGATTATATTGAGTTGAATTGACATACTCATTTATGGAAAGGGCATGGAGGAACATGTCACCAATGTTATGTTTATCCTACAAAGATTAGAGGAGGCAGCTATGACTGTGAAGTTAGGTAAATACCAGGGGGAAGATTCATGAAAAGTGGTGCTGCACCTAGTGCAGCGTCACTTTTCTTGTGTCCCTTAGCGCTCACCTAACGCCACCATATGTGCACCATATTTAAAATACAGCACACAATGCCGGTAATTGTGGGTACTAGTGTCAGAATTTTTTACACTAGTCTGGCGCTTTGCAGGATTAGCATAAAAAATGTTGGCGCTAATCCTGCAAAGCACCCAGAGGCCCATTGAAAACAATGTGAGCCTCCCTTTAACGCCTGGTATTAGCAGGCATGAAAAAATGCTAATAAAAATGATGCAAAGAAATCTCATAGATTTCTTTGCACCATGTATTCGCCCCCCCCACCCCCCAGCGCGGTAACGCCCCCTTGAATACATTATGCCTGGCGCAGGCATAATGTGGCGCAAAGGGTTTCAAAGTGATGCAATGCAAGCATTGCACCACTTTGTAAATATAGTGCTGCGTTTTTGGCCTTCCAATGCCACATTAGCATAAAAAAGTATGCAAATGTGGCATTGGAATGGCACTTGGCCCTCTTAAATCTGGGCCCAAATTTTTGTAACACCGGTAATTTAAGGGGGTGTTAGACCTGGCAACCTTGGCATGGTCTCCCCTAACTTTTTGCCTCTACTTCCCAGGTTGTTGCTGTGTGCTGGACTCTGTTTTTGGTGTTTTGGTTACTCTGGGTACATTACCACTGCTGACCAGTGCTAAAGTGCAAGTGCTCCCTATGTGAAATGGTGTATGTGTAATTGGCCTTACCATAATTGGCATATTTGATTTACTAGTAAGTCCTTAGTTGTTAGAAATGGGGTCTCTGGTTGGCAGAGGTATACACCCTTGTCCAACTAGGCACCACAATCCTAGTCAGGGTAAGTCACACACAATCCAAATTATACTGTGCCCACCCTGTGGTAGCTTGGCACTGAGCAGTCACGCTTAACTTAGAAGACAATGTGTAAAGTATTTGTGCAATAAATCATGCAATAACACAGTGAGAACACTACAAAAAGACACCACACAGGTTTAGAAAAATATAAGATATTTATCTGATTGAATTAAGGTCAAAACGATCACGATTTGATAATCACAAGTTGAAATATCACTTTTGTAATGATAAGAAGAGTCTTTGGTTCTTAAAAGCAACAATTGTCTCTTACAAGCACAAAGTACCTGGTTTGTGTCAAAATTACAGGCATGATGACTGCAGAGGAGGAGATGTGTGGACATAGGTAGGTGTGCGTCAGGTTTCTGGGTGCACACAGATGATGCGTCAATTCTTTTCCACGCGGCAAGGGCTTTGCGTTGAATTACCGCACGCAGGCTAGAATCCTCTAAGCGATGCAGGGTCTTTTGATGCACAGGGACAATGCGTGGAAATCCTGGGTGTGATGGATGAAGTCACAGGTGTGACTCATGTGTAGATAAAGGGGAGTTTCAGGTTTAGCAAGTACTTTCAAATGCCAAGTCGTAGTGGCAGTGAAATTGCACACACAGGCTTTGCAATGCCAGGCCTGAGACATGGTTAAGGGGCTGCTTATGTGGATGGCACAATCAGTGCTGCAGGCTTACTAGTAGCATTTAATTTACAGGCCCTGGGCACGTGCAGTGCACTTCACTAGGGACTTACAAATAAATTAAATATGCCAATTGAGTATGAGCCAATGTCACCATGTTTTAAGGGAGAGAGCATGTGCACTTTAGCACTGGTCAGCAGTGGTGAAGCGTGCATGTCCTAAATACCAGCAAAAACAGAGTTAAAAAGTGGAGGGAGGCAGGCAAAAAGTTGGGGGTGACCACCCTAAAGCTCTCAGGTCTAACACTAGTAAAGTGCACTAGTGATGCCTTGGGCCTGTAAATCAAATGCTACTAGTGGGCCTGCAGCACTGATTGTGCCGCCCGCATGAGTAGTCCTGTAAACATGGCTTAGACCTGCCACTGCATTGTCTGTGTGTGCAGTTTTAAACTGCCAATTCAACCTGGCAAGTGGGCACAACCTTTCCTTTTTGTACATGTAAGGCACCCCTAAGGTAGGCCATAGGTAGCCCCAGGGGCGGGGTGCAGCGCATATTAAAGTTAGGACATATACTGATGTGTTTTACAAGTCCTAACAGTGAAAAAGTGTCAAATTCGGTTTTTAGTGTTGCAAGGCCTATCTCTCTCATAGTTTACCATGGGGGCTGCCTTTAAGTTTCTTTACAGTGTATTTTCCCTTTGACAGCAGATAGAAATTTGGAGTTTTGTGTCTCTGAACTCACAATTTAAAAATACATCTTTTAGTAAAGGTGGATTTTAGGTTGTTAGTTTGAAAATTCCACTTTTAGAAAGTGGGCATTTTCTTGCTTAAATCATTCTGTGACTCTGCCTGTTTGTGGATTCCTTGTCTGGTTCAGACTGGCAGTTGGGCTGTTTGAGTATCTCCACTAGACAGTGACACAAAGGGTCCTGAGGTGTAATCTGCATATCCTGATTTGCCATCTGGACTAGACTGAAGGAAGGAGTGTTCACTTACACCTGAAAGGGCTGTGCCTGCCTTCACAAAAAGTAGTCTCCAACTCCCTGGTGTGTGTCTGGAGACAGGGCTGGGAAAGGCAGGATCCTATAAACAACAAAGACGTTGGGCAACTTCAAAGGCAGAAACGAGTATAAGTATTGGACCCAAAACCCCAGACTTTTAGATTACTTCAAGGATTCAAGAGGAACCACTGCCAGGAAAAGAGCTGAGATGTGCTGCCCCTGCCTGTGACTGTGCTGTGTTGGGCTATCCTGCTGTTGCTGCTTCTGCCTGTGAAAGGGGACAAAGACTGGACTTTGTGGAATATTCCTGCTTGAGAGGTATCTCCAATGGCTTGGACTGATCTTGCCTCCTGTTTTTGAAGTCTGCGGGACAGTAAAAGTTTCACTAACTAGTCTCTGAGTCTGCATACTGTAGACTCCAGCTTGCCAGAGGGTGCCATTCCAGTTCCTTGGCCCCTGGAAGGGAATTTCTGGTGAAAATCCAGTGAAACGACGCCAGATGACGCCGTTCAACTTCGCAAAGGACACCGCTGCCCAAAACCCGCGATGCCAACTGCACCTGGATCCGTGGACCTCACAGAGGCACGATGACCCCACCATCAATGCAGGCCTGACGTAGCTGGAGCCGCTGATGTCCACACAAACTTGTGAGTTGGAGTGCCGTACACCCAATGTTCGTGACACCTGACTTTGTTGCAGCGCTTGTGACCCTATGATGTGACCGCGATCCCATGAGGTTGCCCCACAGCCTTATGACGTTGCCGAACTTCGACTTTGCCGAAGTTGCCCCGGATGACACCACGCAACCCATGCCGCCTCCCCCTCCACAGCTCCGCAGCAAGGACCCGACACCTCTTCACGACTCCTCTGCTCCTTCGCCTCGCAGCACCGTAACTGACGTCACCTCGGATCCAGTGACGCCTCACTCCCGACTCCGTGCAACAACCTGTTTTCCACACATCTGCTAAGTTACTGTACCTTGTGGTCCGTACGACCCTGTAAACGGTGCCAGTGGTGTCACATTGTGGGAAACAACTCCATCACGATGCCGCTTAACATCAAATTGCAGCATTTGTGTTTTTAACTGCAAAAGGCATACTTTTAACTGTGTATTGTGGATTTTTATCATATTTGGTCTTGTTTATTTAGATAAATATTTACTATTTTTCTAAACCTGTGTGGTGTCCATTTTGTAGTGCTTCACTGTATTACTGTTTCTGTTGGTACAAATACTTTACGCATTGCTTCTGGTTTAAGTCTTTCTGCCAAGCTACCAAGGGGGTATGCGGGGGTTAACCAGGTGTGTTTCTCCTTTGCCCTGACTAGAGTGAGGGTCCTTGCTTGGACAGGGGGCAACCTGACTTCCAACCAAAGACCCCATTTCTAACAGTGGGTCACACCATTTCCAAAAAGGCATGAAACCTAAAGTGGATTTAGTTGTAGCTGTAAAAGTGCACTACTGTAAAGTACCAAAGATTACTTAAAATCCTTCTGAGGACTTGCAGAGCATTTAAGTAAATTTCTAAACAATGTTACCTGTATTTTAGGACCTCTTGGAGAAATCCTGAAGAAAGGCACAGCTTTGAAGGAAGAGGCCTTAGAACACTGATGATGGTGCAATTATTTAAATAAGCGAACTTTAGGTACATATCTTCTTTTACTAGAACAATTTATTTCTGCATCAATGTCTTGTTATGTCTTGATATATCTCTGTCATCAAGATTACATGTTTTTTTCTAGGAGTTGGAATCTGAGTTGACACGTTGTGGTGGCATTTTTTGAAGTGCTTGGCTACCAATGATTTTTCTCTCTTTGTTCTGATGTTATGATTATGCTTTTTAATCCTGATTTTAATTTTCCTCTCGGTTTTATCAAAGTAGAACTCCACACATAGGCATTTCAGAAGACTCAAGTAATGTGTTGTATCACACATGCATTAATCTCTTACTTTGCATTTTTTACAATTTAAGGATGGGCCTTGCCTAAACTAATTGGATTGCAATTTCCACAATTATGATAGGCACATGTCCTTGTTCTGTCTGACCTTATAGACCTCCTTCTAAATGGTTCCCTAAGTCCATGGTCCAACATGGATGGATCAGCTTATCAGACGACTCTGTGGAGGCAATCCATGGGAGGGGGAAGAATGGACAGGATAGGGACAGGAACAGTGAAGCATGGCATATACCCTCTTTCATCTTCTTCTGGGATCTGACAAGACTTGATTCCAATTGTGCCACTATGGCCACGTGGGCTCTCTGGTTACTCCCAATAAACAACAATGGATCATGTGCAGAAGGACCCTTAGCAGGATGGTCTGCAAATATCAGCGTTAAGACTTCATGTAATGTACCCCCTTCTCAACAGGAGAGAAGAATGAACAAATCTCACAGTTTAAAGCACTATTCCGGAAGTGAGCCATGTCATAAATAAGGCTCCCAGTTTTCCATATTTATTGATTTTTACAGATAAATACAGACTGAAAACAATCTCATTTCTCCTCTGTATTTATTTATCTTTAATACTGGGTGAATACAGTAAATGTGCACCAGACCATCCACTGTGTCCCATATTGCCAGGATTCTTCTGGCATGCCCGATCCCTGGCTGCCTCACAAATGTTACAGTTCAGAATGAAAGGGTCCAGAGGTCACCCCCATTTACTTTCTCAATGAGGTGGTATTGAGTATCACAGAGGAGGGTGCAGCCAAGGTTAGCACTTTGAGCTGAGACACCACGTTGTTGCCTGGTAGTGGACTTAAAGTGCAGGATGACACAGACATAGGCTGTTTGACCCCATGTTAGCCAAAGAGCAGACTTTTGGAAGACCCCCTAGGACATTACTCTCAGAAGTCAGGTATTGCCCCAATATTTGTGTAAGATCAGCGACCTCCACGACAGCTTCGGACACCAGACCCAACCATACACCACTGAACCCGCTTCCCCGGACATCACCCTCAACAACTGGACCCACATCAACACGGAAGAAACCAAATCCATCATGAACTCTATCCACTCCGGCGCCCCTTCGGACCCCTGCCCGCACTTCATCTTTAACAAAGCCGACGACATCATCGCCCGCACCTCCAGACCGTCATCAACTCTTCCTTTTCTTCTGCTACCTTCCCCGAATGCTGGAAGCACGCTGAAGTCAACGCCCTACTAAAGAAACCTACGGCTGACCCAAGCGACCTGAAAAACTTCCGCCCCATCTCTCTTCTACCTTTCCCAGCCAAGGTAATAGAAAAGACCGTCAACAAACAGCTGACCACCTTCCTGGAAGACAACAACCTGCTCGACCCTTCACAAACCGGATTCCGAACCAACCACAGCACGGAAACCGCCCTCATCTCAGTCACAGACGACATCAGAACCCTGATGGACAACGGTGAAACAGTCGCCCTCATTCTCCTCGACCTCTCGGCTGCCTTTGACACCGTCTGTCACCGCACCCTAATCACCCGCCTACGCTCCACCGGGATCCAAGGCCAGGCCCTGGACTGGATCGCCTCCTTCCTCGCTAACCGCTCCCAAAGAGTTTACCTCCCTCCGTTTCGCTCAGAACCCACCAAGATCATCTGCGGCGTACCTCAAGGCTCATCGCTCAGCCCGACACTCTTCAATGTCTACATGAGCCCCCTCGCCGACATCGTACGCAAGCACGACATCATCATCACCTCCTACGCCGACGACACCCAACTTGTACTCTCCCTCACCAAGGACCCCGCCAGCGCCAAGACCAACCTACAAGAGGGTATGAAGGACGTCGCAGATTGGATGAGGCTCAGCCGCCTAAAGCTGAACTCTGAAAAAACGGAAGTCCTCATCCTCGGCAACACCCCGTCCGCCTGGGACGACTCCTGGTGGCCCACGGCCCTCGGCACCGCACCGACCCCCGCAGACCACGCCCGCAACCTCGGCTTCATCTTGGACCCTCTTCTCACCATGACCAAGCAAGTCAACGCCGTGTCCTCCGCCTGCTTCCTCACTCTCCGCATGCTCCGTAAGATCTTCCGCTGGATCCCCGCCGACACCAGAAAAACCGTGACCCACGCCCTCGTCACGAGCCGCCTGGACTACGGCAACACCCTCTACGCCGGGACCACAGCCAAACTCCAAAACCGCCTGCAACGCATCCAAAACGCCTCGGCCCGCCTCATCCTCGACGTACCCCGCAACAGCCACATCTCCGCACACCTGAGACACCTGCATTGGCTCCCAGTCAGCAAAAGGATCACCTTCCGTCTTCTCACCCACGCACACAAAGCCCTCCACAACAAGGGACCGGAATACCTCAACAGACGCCTCAGCTTCTACGTCCCCACCCGCCCCCTCCGCTCCGCTGGCCTCGCACTTGCTGCCGTCCCTCGCACCCGCCGCTCCACGGCGGGTGGGAGATCTTTCTCCTTCCTGGCGGCCAAGACCTGGAACTCCCTCCCCACCAGCCTCAGGACCACCCAGGACCACTCCGCTTTCCGGAGACTCCTAAAGACTTGGCTGTTCGAGCAGCGATAACCCCCCCTTTCCCCTCTAGCGCCTTGAGACCCGCACGGGTGAGTAGCGCGCTTTATAAATGTTAATGATTTGATTTGATTTGATTTAATTACTCGTTAGAATTATTAGCAACAATTATATATTGTTTGATAAGGCATGTACATTTCCATAAAATCTAGTGAACAAAAAATTACCGGTACGTTGTTTTATTTCATCTGCATAAAATATATGGAGAAATACAGACAAAAAAATAAATGTGGCTAGAGACAGATGGAAATGTACCAAAAAAAATGACCAAAAAACCTGGGAGCCCTTATCCTAAATCACAACAGGAGGTGGCATTTCTAGTTGTGTAATGCAAATGCCGTTGAATGTCAGGGCCACAGAGGGAAGAAACGAGGAACACCGAAGTATGAAGCAGTCTATCATACTCTGCGTACCCTAAGGTATCATGGAACGTACAGCTTTGCAAGGATGCAATGATGCATCCCAAATCCAGAGACTCAAACACAGAGGTAGGGTTGTATTTAGGGCCAGATTTAAGAAAAGTGAAGCTGCACCTAGTGCAGCGCCACTTTCCCTGCGCTAATTAGCACCCCACTACAGCCACCATGTGTGTGCCATATTTAAAATGCGGCACATCGTGGCACAGGGTAGGAGGCAATAGCATCAGAATTTCTTATGCTATTGATGTACTGTTCATGGTTAGTGCCAAAATGTTGTGCTAACCCTGAACACTACATAGGGGCCACCTGAAAACAATGGTGTGTCCCCTTTTAACGCCTGCTCTGAGTTAAAAATGCAAAAAAAAATGACTCATTTTTTCAGCCCTCCAAACGGAGAACGCCCTCCTTGCATACATTATGCCTGGCACAAGCATAATGTGGCATGCATTGCTCCACTTTTTAAATCTGGGGTTGCGATTTTGGGGTCGTTGGGTCACATTAGCATTAAAAAAATGACGTTAATGTGGCACAAGGAGGTGCTAGGGGCTCTTAAATATGCCCCTTATTATGTTAACTAACTATAGACATCTAAAAAGGCATCAGAGTAATTGATAATATAATAATGCAGCATTTCTACAGGGGACACTCAAAACAGAACCATGCATTGGTGCACAAAGGACCCACAGAGCCTTATGTGGCTGTTTCAGAACAATTAGCGATTTTCCTGTACCTGGATGCATGGTTTTGATGTGTACAGGGGACATCCTAATTGTGTGTGCTAGTGAAGTCCAGGATTGTGTGACCGGTTACAAATAACCCCAGAGCAGGCTCAAACTCATAGCATTTGCATCAGACGCTGGAAAGAAATGCAGTGGAAAACCGAGTGCTTGCAGTTTGCACCCAGGTGCAAGGGATCACAGGGACTCAGGCAGTGCTTGAAATGGAAAAATAGAAGTGCAGGTACTCTGTTACCAGAGTACCTGCTTGTTTCTGAGAAGTGCCAGCACTCTCCAATTAAAAGTATTACGTTTTTCTTGAGAACTGCAGGTACTCTCCCTCTACAAATAAAAAAGTGCCGGTACTCAGTACCGAACAGTACTGGCCCATTTAAAACACTATCTTAAGGGCATATTTATGAGCAATGTGCGCTGCAGGAGCATCGCTTTTATTTGGCACTCTGGCGGCACAGACTACAAACTCATAAGTATGAGGCCACTCATGGCCACTTAGCGTGCTTTGAATAGCCTCATAGATACGGAGTAAGGTAAAGAAGTGCAAGTCGCTGCGTTGCCTTACTCTGTGCCAGGGAGGAGTTCCATGGGCATTGCCGTGGGGTTTCCCATGCAAACCCATGGGTTTTGACGCTGCCCCAAATTTACAAAATCATGTAAAACTGGAAAAGAGCCAAAACCTTACGCCTCCCGAGATGAGGCGTAATGAGGAGAAATATTTTTATTTCTCTTGGTTTTTAACTTTTTCCATGAGTGCTGCAATCTGTAGCACACATAGAAAGAGGGAAAACAACTATTTGGACTGTTTTTGTGCAGGAAGATGCCCCTTCCTGCACAAAAGCAATCCTGAACACAACAGAGACACCTTTGCACCATGGTGCAAGGGTGCCTGCATTGGTGCAACGCTGTCAAAATGGCACCAGCGCAGGGAGGAAGGACAGAAATGCACCATATTTCATAAATACAATGCATTCTTGCCCTTCCACTTTGGCGTGGGGCAGCACAGCAAGATGATATGTGGTGCTGCCCTTTGCCAAATCCCCTTAAATGTGGACCCAAGACTTCCTTACTAAAGGCACCATCTGTAGGAGCACTAATGGTGTGCCACTGTATAGGTGGTGCCTGCTTTGACACTGTGCACAGAATTATAATACATCATTGGCACATGGGCAAAGGTGTCCTTTCTCATCCAAAGGGAATTATAGAACTGCTCACATTTCTGTGACCCCTTCTGTCATACAGAAGAGCCAGTGATGTGTAAAGTAGGAACATACACATGATGGGCGATACTGGTGATTCATGTAATCTGGACATTGGGGGAGAACCCATGGCACTGATCAGCACTTACTAAAAACAGAAGGAATGCTGATACCTTCAGACAAACTGCACTCTTATTCAGAAGACAGTTTGACCTCAATTTGAAATATTAGGTCAATCTCTTATTTATACTGCAAGGGAAAACCTAACCTCTGCTCCCGCCTATTACCTGTACATGTATTCCATAGGGTTCATTTAATGCTGACTTCCTATCCAGGGAAAAGGCTTGTTCCTAAATAGGGGCAAGATTATGCTGGTTTTACAAGCAATGGGGGATATTTATGCAGGTTTTGCATCACCGTTATGCCACACAAGGGGGCACAAGGGTGACACAAAACCTAATCTGCTTTATGAAGCCACGCAAACCCACAGTGCGTGGCCCTGCATGGCTTGATAAATCTAAGGTAACGCAACACAGCGCCAATCAGTGCGTTCCATTCCTTTCCCCTGGGATGGCTTTCCATGGGTGGAGCGTGGGTGTTCCAACGCATCCACCCATGGATTTTGGTGCATTCCCAGATTTACCATTACCAGTAGACCTGGGAATGCGTCAAAAACCTACACCTCCCTACGTGAGGTTTAATGATGAGAAATACCTTTTTTCTGCTGGTTAGAAAGAGAAAAATGCCTTTCGGTATTGTTTTTGTGCAGGATGGTGCCCCTTACTGCACGAAAACAGTCTTGCTTACAAAGCTGGCACCCTTGCACC
Source organism: Pleurodeles waltl (assembly GCF_031143425.1). Classification (NCBI taxonomy): domain Eukaryota; kingdom Metazoa; phylum Chordata; class Amphibia; order Caudata; family Salamandridae; genus Pleurodeles; species Pleurodeles waltl. Next base: position 998,980,442 of record NC_090450.1, on the reverse strand, counting down.
ATGAAGTAAGGGTGCCCACATTGGCAGTAGGCAGCACATTGTGCACCAGCACAGAGAAAAGCCAAGAATACTCCTTTCAATGTTAAGTATTACGCATTTCTGCCCTTTCCCTATCACGCAGCGCAGTATGTTGCGCGGCATGATTTTTGGTTAAAATCCCTCGGCACTTGTTTGAGAATTCTTTTAAAAAGTGGAGCTTAAAGATTGAGCTCTCAGGCCTTATGTGATCAAAAAGGACAAGAGAAGTGATACATGCAGGAGAAAAGGTGAGAGAAAAGATACATTATGTGGAGAAGGTTAACTTTCACAGTGATAAATCGCTCTCTCGACCTAACACCCGTCCTGCTCTTTATCCACAGGTATCACCCTCAATCAGGGTAGAAAGGTGTGAAATGGTGAATATTCATTGAAGAAGCACCCACTGTCTTGATTTAAAGGGAAAGAAATTAGAGCTTATTATGCATTATTGTTGTATTATTGATTAAAGCATCATTGATGAATTTTTACAACAACTTGTAATCGAAAAGTTTTAAAAAACACATTTTTGGGAGGATGAATACGAGGAGGCATTACTGTGTACCAACCTGTTTCGTTTTAGCATCCCAAGTACTTCTCGTTTCAGATTTTTTCTAAAGTGACAGCGTTTTCCTATTCTTTTACCCCAAACGTTTTTGTACTTTTCACACAATGAAATACTCCCACCCGCCGCAGTCTTGCGCGAAGAACACACATATGTTTTTCTTATTGACATACAGCACTTTTAGAATTGAAAATTAAAAATAAAAATTGAAGGAAAAATATGATTTTTTTTTTTTCGGTTGTGGCTTTTATTACTTTGCAATATTTTAACATACTAAGGCCCATATTTATGGTTGGTGTGCTGGGTTTTAGTATCATTTTATTTGATGTTAGAACGACGCAAACCTAACGCCATATATATACTTTGACGCTAGAACCATCTAGCGTCAAAATATTGGGCTTAGAGCCATTTCTAGGATGCGCCAACCCACCTTGCGTCAATGAGATGCAAGGCAGGCGTTCCCGTCGTAGAAATGACTCTAACCCCCTCACGCCATATCTATACTCTGGCGTAGGAATGCCACATACAGAGTAGGCAGACCCAAATAATGGTGCTGAGCCTACTTAGTGCAATTATTTAATGCTTGGGTCAGACCTGGCATTAGAGTAGCTGTGGACCCATTTCCATGTCCAAACACCATGGAATGGGCCCACAGATGCCCACCTCAAGCCCCATGTACACCCCCACCCACACCAAAGGGACACCACAGTATGGGGGACCCCATCCGAGGTAGGAAGAAGTAAGTATTTTTTATATTTTTAGTTGTGCCATTGGGGGCCCCTGGCATGGGGCCCTCTGCCTGGCACTGGGTCTTATGACCTTGTCCAGGGGACACTACACTTAGACAGGAGCCATGTACATGACTGCTTGTGCGTCAGAAAATGACGCTAGGCTGGTTAGCAGCATATATTTTGCTGCTAACCAGCCTAACGTCACTTCAGACCCTCTAGCACCATAATCCCTGCCCTGAAAGTGTCTTTTTTCTAGACGCTATCCATTCCTTAGTGCCATCTTGCATCATTCCATTAGTATGGCATTAAGATGGCTCTAAGGAATGGTGTTAGCCAGAGTTAATATATGTGACGCAAAACTGCGGTAGCGCAGTTTTGCGACAAAAAGCATAAATATGGGCCTAAATGTATGATAATTTTCTCCATTTTCAAATGGTGATACAAATCATAGATATTTTAAAGAAATTTGTTCCAGTCTCAGAAGACAGCATCTGCTAATCAACATCCTATCTTTTTGGTATTCAGGACATAATATGATAGAGTTTTATTCTCTAGTCTGAGTGATATATTTAGAATCTACATCGTGAAAGAAAATTGTACATGTATCTGAAAAAGTCAATAGACAGTCCAGAGGAACCTGAACCTAATGCTTGCTCAACAAAGAGACAAGGTAGTGCTTTGGAGGATGGAAGGCACCTGGAAGCCCTCATGGGTGATAAGCCGCACTCTACAAATCCACATAACAGCATAACAAGACATGTTCACATGATTCAAGATCAAAGAGTATTCTTTGTTTTTTGTTCTGATTGACAGTCCTTGCACAATGAGGGCAAGTCCATTGGGGTAGGCAACCATTTATGCTGCTTCTTAGATCTGGCTTAGTAATCAAAATTATTCATAACAAAAATAATATATATATATACATAAATACGTATGCAAATACATACATTCATAAATACATACATATACTTACATAGAAGGGCTCTGGGTCAATCGTCTTCAGCTATTGGTCTGCGGGGTGTCATTCATAGTTTCCAACCATTCACATGACAGCAAACAACATTGGTCAATGGGTCAGCCCACTTCAGGCATTGGCTGTCATTCACAATGGGATCATCCCACTGGGCATCCATTGGACGTTCGGACTCGGAGTTCAAGTGAGTGACAGCATTTCAGGTTATTACAAGTGCATCTCCATAAAGTGATTCCCCTTTACTTGAAGCTCCCCTCTTTGGCATTGCATAGCCAGCAGACCTTCCATAACATGCTAGATAAAGGTAATTGGTGGGCATGCTTTGACATTAACACAAGCATTATTCCGTCATTGTGAGCCTCATGTTAAGATAAAGCGATCAGCTTCATTTAGATTTATTTTGAGGGAGAGCTATACTGTTTACCATATCTTACATGGATATTGTACATCACACCTTCCGTCAGTGGATGGGCTCATGTGAAAAGATCTGATAGAACAGCAGCCCTTAAGAGGCATGATATATTTTGCCACCATCTCATCCTCAGGGGCAGAGCTTCAGGGGTGGGGGTATTTGGGGTGTTACACTCCCAAATAAATGTAATATTTAGTAAATAATTTGGTACTGGAGCTTTCAGTCAGGTATTGGAAGATGTCTGTCAGATTTCATCCTGGATTTTTAAATACTCAGTCAGTCAAACACAAACATATACCCTTTGATGAGCTTAAAACATTGGTATTTTACAAAATACCATGTTGGAAGTACCCCCACAATCCCCACTCCTTTCCCTTTAAGCCCTAACTCATGCTCTGCTTCTCATTCAATAATTAACATGATATCCCAGTGTGATTGTCAGAAAATATTAGGCTCAGACGCCTCCATTCTTACTGACCAAGCTACTCCACTGCTCACCCTGGAACTTTCAGTCACACTCCTCTGACACCACTGTCAGTAATAACCATTGATGCCCCTTTTGAAGAGTCACAGATTATATCTCCTTATTCCAGATATGTGCCCGGGCTCTGGCTTGTCTTGCATTTATTTTGAAGGGGAGATGTCCTGGTTCACCATTTTTGAATCTATAGAGTATGTCCATCAGACCTTCCATCAGACCCTCCATCAGTAGGCAGGCTGTTCAGTGGAGATTTAGCAAGGCTTCTGGCTCTGAACATTGCTTCCTCAGGGAAACTAAAAACTAAGGGACTTATTTACAAGAAAATGATGCTGCACATTAAGAAAGCTCTGGGATGCGTCATATTAACAGCAATACGATGCATCCCTGTACTTTCTTCTACAATGGTGCTCAATTGGCTGCCTAGCGCCAACGCAGGCACCCTTGCACCATGGTGCAAAGGTGCTTGCATTGCATGGATGAATGTTTATGTGCAGGAATTGACGGACACCTTTCTGGACATAAACAATCAATAAAGGTGTTTCCTCCCTGTATTTGTGCTGCGGAAGGCAGCACACAATGAAAGAGCAAAAAAACGAGGAGAAATGAAGATATTTCTCCTTGTTGTGCTACTTTTACGCCACCCCTGGCGTGGCGTAGGAATTTGACGCATCCCCAGATCTATGGAACCTTGAGAATCTGGGAATGGGCCAGATTCCATTGGTGTTGTGTGGGAACACTCACCGCAACACCCAAGGATCGCCCCTTTCACGCAGAGCTATGCATGAAAGGGGGCCATATTTACAAGGCCATGAAAGGCCATGCAAGGTAGATTTACATGGTCTTGTTTATTTGTGCGGCCACAATGCGCCGCAGGAGCATAAGAAAAGTGACGCTCCAGTGGCGGCCTTTTGCCACAGAGATGTTGCAAATATGCCCGTAAATGAGCATCAAGCTCAAGACCTGTTTGCTTAATAAACATGGGGCTTTTCCTTTTCCTGGCCACAGTGGTTGGAACACAGATCCTCTCAAGTGGTAAATCTAGGCTAGACTTGTTTTGGGCTCATTATTCCAGGAAAGTTGTGCTTCTGGACAATCAATGTTCATTATTGTGAACAGCTATGTTGAAACTATAGTTGTCCTATCCTTGCATTTTATAATGACAAACTCAACTCCTAACCATAGAACTGATAAAAATGTGATGTCCGGTGAAGGCACATCTTCTTTGTCCTGGCTCTGGACAGACACACTGTGCGCCATCGGCAATTTAAAAGGCAAGACCTATTGACTTGTGCATACTTGTTTATAAATATTTTAAGCCATCCCTTTGGCTTGGCTTTCCATTCCTACGTTCACTCAGAACATCCTGAGTCTGCAATGAAATGAAGTGATTTAACTGACAAGTTATTGCCCCTGTAATGCTGTCAGTTTTGTGGCATGGCATGGTTCAGATACATGGGTAGGAATAATCAAACTTTACAGAGTCACCAATTTATCTTAAGAGCCCAGTACATGTTTGTGTAGGATGGAGGCAGGCAGGACAAGGTCTCTGACGAGGGAAATATGATTAATCAATCAATTACTTTTTACTGCCAAATACTTTAATCAGAGTAGATCATGTTCCTCGTCACAAGAACAGAAGCCAAATAACGTACATGACTTATTGATCTGTGCAGAAAAAAGGAACACATTTAAAAGCCACCAGAAAAAAAGGATCAATCAATTCAATAATAAAAGACAACCCCCTAAAAGAGGCAGGAAATGCTAGCAGAAGACTAGAGGGCCCCCTGGTGGATGCCCAACAATCTACCAAAATAAGAGTTTGCAAGTTGATGGAATAACAGTCGTGACAAAAGTGGAATAATTCTAGAGAACAAAAGAGTAAATCCAGACTTGCATGAACGGTGCTGTCAGATTAGTAGAGAGATATGGCACAAGTAGACTCTTTCTGAACTGTGCATAGAGACTATTTTAAGGCCTATTGAAATCTTAATGCAGGAAGACAGGTAGTTAAATAATTGGCACATAACACTAATTCTCCAAACACTGTTAGACCTGTCAGCTTTAGGGTGTTCTTCCTCCAAACTTTTTGCCTTCCTTCTCCATTTTTGCTGATCTTGTTCTTGGTGGTTTTCACTGCTAACCAGTGCTAAGGTGCACATGTTCACATTGCCTTATCCCCGATTTTTATAAGTTCCTATTAACATGGTACTATATCCATGGCATGTAAAGTAAATGCTTCTAGTGGATCTGCAGCACTGATTGTGCCCCACAAGTATGTAGCCCTTTGAAACATGTCTCAGGTCTGCTACTGCATCACAGAATTCTATCAATCAATCAATCTATATTTGTAAAGTGCAGCTACTCACCCGTGAGGGTCTCAAGGCGGGCTGGGGGGTCTCATCCGAAGAGCCACGTCTTGAGGTTCTTCCTGAAGATGGTGAGCGTCGAGCTTTGTCTGACGTGCAGGGGGAGGTTGTTCCAGCTGTAGTGTAGGTGAAATATTATCCTCCGGCGGTGGTTTTGCGATTGTGAGGGACGGTGGCCAGGGCCATCTGGGCGGAGCGGAGGGATCTGGCGGGGTGTGGAAGAAGCAACCACTCAAAAAAATAAACAATTTATGTGCATATATGCAGGTGTTAAAGTAACCATAGCACCTTTATCAAAAGCTTGCGATTGTCACAAAAACAAAAAACAGAAAGAAAGGTCTCTGTGTACAAGGGAGACCCGTATCAATGTGGCAAATATGCAGCCACACTGGATACTTACTTACTGAGGGGAGTCAATCAGAATTGAGACAATGCATTAGTTCAGAAGAGCTGTGAGGTTGTGGTCTGAGAACCTGCATTGTTGTCAAGGCTGCCATTGACAAGAGATGTGAGGGACTGCACCGGGAAAGCCTCTGACAGGCAGCATTTTCTAATCCAGCTGCAGGGTCAATGCAGAGTCACACATATGTGCACTGTCAATATACACAAGCAATGCATTCCAAGAAATCAAGCATGTCACCTCAGATATTCACAGGCAAAACACTGATCCCTGAAATTGCTTACATGCATTGCCCAATACACTACTCTGTAAAACACAAATTTGGCCCATTGCATCAATTTAAACAGATGCATTACCCTAATGCATGATGCATTTCACACATCCTGTCACCTGGATGACATACATCCATGCCGATATGTCAAAAATACAGAATTGTGCATTGACATGCATTGTGTGTAAATCATGCATTGCCTACTTTGCCAAGGATGCATTAACAAAAAACAATGCATTTGGTGAGAACTGGACACATCTGCCCAAGAAATTATGCAAAGGCTCTGCCACGCTGCAAACCAGGAAGTGTGGAGTTACTTTAACTTTCCCTTAAAGTCTTTTTGTCTGTGCTGGCTGGTGGAGGTGTTTGTTGGTTACTGGAGAGTGTGGTGATATTTATTGGTCTTGTTGGTGTCTGTGCTGTCCCTGTTGTGTCCCAAAAGTTTGTTTTGTATCTTGTATTTGTAAATGTTTTTTTTTTTTCAATGTATTGTCAGGTGTTTGTCTTTTAAGCATTTTGTATTGTTAGGAGTACTGGGGAGTGGGTAGGAATAGTAATTGTTATTTAAGTGTATTTTTGGGAGGGATATGTCTGGGAGGAGCAGATCGAAGAATATGTTGGAGCATGAGTTTGGTGGCTTCCTGTGGCTAATTACGCACTACCTGCCCAACATGTTTGCTAGTGGCGGTTGTGTGATTCAGTGGTACCCAATCTAGGACCAGAAGACGTATTGGGAGAAGGTGAGGCAGGACATGCCCTGGATCTCCAAAGCTGACAGGAGCCTGCATCCGCTGAAGCATCACTGGGCAGATGTGGTCATCCAGAAGGCTGATCTCTTTGATCACCTTGGCATTGATGTGGATGAATCTGTTGGTAAGTACATATATTTTAGGAGCTTGTAGCTGAGTCCCCTTTGCTAATAATTGATATTGCTTTAATGACTCTTAGTGTCATACATGTTTTATGGCTTGAAAGCCATGCTACAACCTAATTATGTTAAGAAAAAGAAGCGTACCACAGAGGCCTGTTCACACTGGGCTGGCATTAGCCCACACAGATCATGCAGTGCATGCCAGCCCCAGAGGTGCTTGTAGCCCCACCAGGACTGTGCAGGTAGTGTTGTCACATGGCATTCCAGGTCATTATTGACTCACAAATGTGTGTCCCATACTCAATATATGTTACAGGTAAGCCCACCCATGTAATCACACCAAATGTTTGACAGGCTGTTGGGGTACTTCTAACCATTTCTCATACATGTTGTGCAGATGTTCCCAATTACTTATTGTGCCTATGCAGGGCATAAATGGACAACGTGTATTTACTGTGCAGCATTAACATATGCTGAGCTTAGTGAGGACAAGGAGCAAGCATGGCTACTGTCCGATTTGTGGAGCATTATCATGGACATGCATAGATATGAGAGGAAGACCACTAATGTGATACCTTGCAGAGTGTGGTATGTCAAATCATTAGGTTCACATAACCATTAAAGGCAGGCACCCTTGCACCATTTAGCAAGGAGTGATGTATTTGTACTTGGTCCGCACCTGATTCCTGATATGGCACCATATCTGGGAACACTTCAACCTACCTTACCTATATGTATCTTTAAGCCATATCAACTGTGCCATAAGCTGCATGTCCAACGTGCATACTTACATAGACAATTGCAAATTCAATCTACTGTAATTTTTATGTCCACAGTGTATGTGTTCTACATTCACAGTGCAATGTACAATGTTATGTCTTGTAGGTGGACATGAACCCTACACTACAACTGGGGCTGACAGATTTAAGGATCCGGGTGCTACCAGTGAGTGTAAACTAAATGGTTTATGTGTTGTGCAAGGATTGTGTGTGATGTCGGATAAAGGTTGCAATGACATGTTTAAGGGGCATCCTCATTGCAGTTAAAGAAATTCTTCCATACATGGCACACCACAAATCAAATAGGACAAAATTGCATGTGCACTAGACAGAGGCTAATGTCAATGTGCATGTATAATGCAGGCCAACATGATAGATGGGGTAACAGAGTAGCCATGACCGAAATGCCATAGTTTGTTAAAGTAGATGGGAGAAGAATTTTTGGTGGACATGGCTTTGGATGGTTCGACTTCAAACTGCCTGTCAGATGCACATTGCTACCGCAGTTGTGAACATTGCATTCTATGTATATTTTGAATGGCAATTCCAGATAGGATGTGGGGATTCACACCTCAGTGAAGACAGAATAGGTAAGAAAGGATAGATGGGCCACATGTCAGCATACCACGCATGGTAATGCAGTTAAAGGCCTCACTCATGCCATCTAAAGACCCATTTTCTATATTGGATACATAGTCATACGTTTGCGCTTTTTGGTTACCAGAAATGCCAAGGTGTGTTGGACCAAAGGCATGTCTGCATGGCGTTGTCAGCATGCTATTCATTACACAGTCCACCTTCTGGTGGCATTACCCATAACAGCTCTCCTAAAACTGTCACCCTGGATTGAAGTTTAGTTAACACCCACTAGTTACATCACAAGATACTTGTGCATATGAGATGTACAGAAGGCATGCGCGCTTCAATCACATGGATAAGCTGAGACGTGATGTGCATCAAGGTGTCATTACGCTAGGCTATGTAGAGGGACACATGCTATTACTTGAACTGCATGTAATGAGCCATGGAATGGTCCTCCAGGTATTTCCATTGGTTTATAAAGGAGATGTATGCAACGCATCTATTTAATGTGAGGTAGCTAGCCACCCTCCATTCATGTTTAAAATACCTGGGGCATAGTAAGTTAATGTAGCAATGTGTGTATATTTGTGTCTTTGCCATATCAGGTACACAATGCTGAGGGACAATACCTGAACTTGCCAGACATTTCTCATTTTACATAGGTTAATGGCCATGGAATCAATCCCGCTGTGGGCTGCATAAGGAACCCCAATGATTGATTACTAGGTACATGTGTACCAGGCCATGTGTACACAACAGCATTGTTCTTAATTGGTCTCAGTATTAACATGGTTCTACATAGATTTGGCCAGACAATGCAATTTCAACTCCTGACATTGGCAACACCTAGGAACATTGACTTTATTACATTTGGAGACGTTAATTTTATTTTGGGGATGGATGGTCAATTTACAATCAAATCTTATTTTAGGGGTTTAGAGATGCCACATATGATGTTTCAAACTAGAAGAAGCATAATAATGACTGGCAGTTGCAGATTTAAGCTTTGTCTGATACATATTTCCTTCCACTCCAAAAAACATGACACCTGAGCAGTTGAAGGACCACCTTATCCGGACCGCCACATCTGGAACGTTGAGAAGACCTACCAGGGAATGGCATGGCAATTCATTGAGAAGAGGGCATCTGGCACATCGAAGATCACACCCCAGGGGCTACCAAGCCATGACCAGCCAGGCACCAGCCAGGATATTGCTGCAGACCAGTGAGATCCATTGGTTGCTGTTCCGGGAACATCCACTAGTCAGCCACCAAAGTACCATGCACTGACCACTGGACAGGCCGGTCAATTTGAACTTCTGGCAAGAAAGGACCTCTCTGATCTGAATCTTCATGTCACTGGTTTGTAGCATAAAGCTGACACTTTAATCTGGTTGGTTCAAATGCTGCAGCTGTCCGTAGACACATATCAGACCAAATCTAGTCTTCACTGACACTTTATGCCTTTCCCGAGTTGTTTACATCTGTTTTTTTGTGTGGTTTTATAGCATAGTTTAGGATAGTTTTTGCATTGAGTTTAGTTTAGGTTTAGTAATTTTAACATTTTAGGGAGGGTTTGTTTTTAGGCGGGTATATGGGTCGGTAGGTTATTTAATGGGCAGGGGTGGGATATTTAGGATATGTGTTTGTTTGTTTTTATTAAAAAATTAATAAAATACAGAATATATATATTTGTTTAGCTTTCATTGTTTCGGTAGTTTGTGGATAGGTGTAGATTTTTGTTGTTATTGTGTGAAAATGTGGGTTAAGGGGGGATTGATATTTGACATGTCTGCTGTGTTAAATGTGAAGAGTAGGATAAACTAAGATAAGGTAATTTAAAATAGATTTTATGATGAGATAGTGTAGTTAAGGTAGCAAAGTTCAGTTTAGGTGTAGTTCAGGTTAGATATGCAAGTTAGTGTAGTCTAGGTAGTTTTAGGTATGTTACATTTTATTTATACATTAAATAGCAATCTTTACCACGTACAATCCTAATTCGTGATTTACTGTGTAAGAGTTGTCAGATATGCTCAGGGTAAGTACAGTGCGGTAGGCTTGCAAGCTGTGTTTGTAGACATGTGTGACTAGGTGAAACACCTATGTAGAGGAGGCTGTCAAGTTTGGAATGAAATCACTTAAGGGATCTTCAGACATAGTTAAACGCTGTAACTGGAACTCTTGCTGTGAATAGATACACAGCCCAAAACAGGTATTCACCTACTGGTGCACTGTGTGTGTAAGTCACGTAACATGCTTTGAAGGGATGGTTATGTCAAACTGTTGTCACTAATCAAGGATGTTTTGGGTCACTCACTTACACAATCACCCTAGCACCATTTTACTGTCATAGAAGTGTTGTTTGTTGGCCGGTAGCCATGGAGGTGGTCCACACCTGTGCTGTGACATTATTCACCCTTACCATTGACTGAATGCTCATTGTTGCACCTCATGCATGTGACCTTACGTAACTACTTACTCTAGTTCAGAAGCACATAAGTTTCACATATACAATTGGCCTGTGCAGATTTTGCCATGGGTCTATAGAACACAATTCCATTTTGATAATAAGTTGTGTCTTTAGGGACAGCACATCTATCATGGTCTACTCCATCCAAAAATAAGCAGACATACAACACGCTGGTTCTCGTAAGTGATTTTGTTGACACGTGACCCAAGGAGCAAGGAGCAACTGGCAATCCTTGTGGCAACAACCCCAACATTGTTTGTGAGACATAGGATGTTCACATGGAGTCCATGGGGGATACATTGCATGGGACATGTGGAGGTGAGCAGTGTTTCAATGAGGAAGAGGAGGAGTGAATTGCCAATAGGGAAGATAGCCCACATCAAAAGTCCACAAATAGGTGAGTTCAACAGGAGGGACAAAAAATTGAGGACAGTACCAGTTAGGAAGTAAACTGGCATGGTCATCCGCACTGGGCAAAAGAGAAACGGGCCATTTGGCACAGAGAAATGCTACTGGGTGTTTTTTCTGTAGAAAGGGGTGAAGTCCACATCTTCCTCCTCTGATGTGTGTGGTGAGGGGGGTGTTGTTGGTGTCGGAGGTGAAGGAGGCACACACCCATCTGGGGCTGAAGATGTGGTTCCCCTGTCTGCAGCAGCAATTCTCTGTGCCAACAAGTGAGGCAGAACAGCACTGAGAAGGGCAAGCTGATTTTCCAACACAGCACCAACGTTGCAAAGTTGGGCACCCATTGTTGCTATGTATGTGTTCGCCTTACACTTCATGGGCACCATGATGTTGTGGATTGCTCCCAGCTGGATGGCAACCTCGCTGGTGCCACCTTGAGAGAGCAGTTGTACATGCCTCTGCTTCATAACAACAGCAATGTCAGTCGCAGACTGTTTGAGGCCCCAAAGAGGGTAAGTGCCTCCTATAGCCACTGAGGTGCCCTTATTGGGACTGAGGAACCACAGTCCTCATCCCCAACCACACCACATCTAACATCTTCCACTAGACTCCTACTGCACGACAATGGAAGTCAAATTGAGGGTCCTTGGAGTCAAGGGTTGGCAGTGGGCTGGCAGTGGACTGGCAGGTGGTGTTTGTTGGGTGATGGGTGGATCCTCTGGAGGCCCTCCAATGCTGTTGACCCTTCCAGCAACCAGAAATGGGGTATCAAAGGAAGCTGGGATTAGCCAGAGGATGTCTTGGTCAAGGGTTGGCAGGCTGTCATCCTCAGCAAGATCTTCTCTTCTCCCCGGACAGACAGCTGGTCCGTAGGTGTAGGTACAGCCTCTTCAATGAGATAGAGATATACTAATGGTGTTCTATGTTAGATGTTGACATGAGAAATCTGATTGACAGTCTGAGTTGCTACAATTTGACTTTCACTACAGCATTGATGCGTAGGACATCTGTTACATGGAGGTATTGGGTCCAAGTTACACTGTAGTTGCCTTTCAGATAGCAATATCTCTGCATTGGTCATACAACCACTGTATGACAAAGCTGACTTTTGTGTCATGACACATATTGCAACACAGTTACACAACTCACTGGACCTACCATTCCTGCACAGATGATAAGAGGTCAGGTCCACATCTGTCATGGTGATTTGCATTCCTTTTCATGAAGCTGATACTTATTGTGTTTGGTCATATTGACACCACTACTGTGCACATTGCAGCTAATCCCCAGGGTGCCTGCATTCCCTCTGACCAATATTCAGCCCACATCTCCTGTGCAGGTGATGCGGGTCTGGTCAGGAATTAGTTATGATCCTGACATCTGGCTTTCCCACTGTGCACTATGCCGCTCAACCTTGTAGTGCTGTCTTGAATGCATATTGGCAATTCATGTGGTCAAGGTTTGATTTTGAAATACATATCCTTCACAAGTCGACAACCAACTAACCTCGCTACATTGCATGAGTGTGTGAAGGCATGTACCTGCCATTAATTTTCTTTTTGTGCAGCTCATCTGATTGCATACACAATTGGCTTCATATTTGTGGAGAGTAGGCACTGAGTGCTAAATCTGAGGGGATGGTCCCCCTCACACTAGGTAGGTTGCTAGCACTGACACCACAGTTGATAATTGCCAGAGTTGTGTAACTGCGTAGTATAACACATCATTTGACTCAGGCCTGCTCTCCTGTCCATGTACATGCCTCCTCTGCTACTCCTCATTTGTTGTGAGGGACTCAACTTAATGCCACACAGTGATGGAACTCAGATCATACATTGACTCTCACATGTCTACAACACCAACAATATGTGTGACCATATCCAATGGACTGACATGGCTGGCTGTTATTGAGGGCTACGAATTAAGCTGTACCCCACATGGTAGTAGTGCTGGAATTGGTGACATGTACTTACCCAGGTTTGCAACATGGCTGGGCATATCCACCTCAGTCTCCAACTATCGCTGACCCCCGCCCTTTGTGGTGGCAGACTAGTTTTTCATGTACCTTAACCTGTTTCTCATCCTTCAACTGCTACATATGTGGCATGGTGGGACTGTCACGTGCTATATCTTCACCCAGGACCATGTCAAATTTAGGATATTGTATCCTTGTTGGATCTTCTCTGTAACCCCTTCCCAGATACAACACAAGTGTGATACTGTCAGACACAGCAGTGCATGTATATTGATCAGGCTACCTTGCAGGACACATATCCATTCTAACCTCCTTGCTATGAAATGTCTCCCCATTCAGACACAGTGGCAGTTCAGCCTACTCACTCAGCGCTTATGATGCACTAAATAACCAGGAGCCCACCAGTGCCACACACCATCTTTGGTTTCAACCCACCTGGTCCTTTGCTGTGCATCACTTTCATTCACCCTGACCCAGTCAGACTTAGTACACGGCATGAGTTCTGGTGATCCCTACCATGGCAGCTGACATCTGTGTGGTCTCAACTCACACATCGGGACAACCCCCTAAAACCGCCTCATTTATAGGATTTGATATCACCTACTGTAACGACATTTTCACAAACAGTTGGCCTGCACCTCATTTCTTTCCAAACAAATTATCAACTAATTTAAGTTTGCAGGCTTGCTAATTACTTTTAATTCATAAATGCGTGAATGTCAAAAAACAATGAAGTAAAGCACATTATCCTTCTGTTGTGTACACATTATGTAATGGGATTCTGCTACATTATAAAACATAAAGCTCTAGGAAAACAGCATTACTGCATTACTAATTACCTTAAGGGCCTTTTCCCAAAACACTTCAGCTGCCTATTGATTGTAGCCTAAAAGAGTTTAATCTCTGGATAGATACACAATATGGCTGTCATCATTAGAGTCATTTAACAGAGCAACAAGGCACTGTCTGGTTCCAGGCGCACACTGCGTAAGATGGAAACTGGGAGGGATGCTAATAAAGACATGACTGCCATACAAAGCAAGAGTGCTGAGCTGGCTACAAGAACACAGTGGTCCTCTGGCGTGGCTGTGTGAGTGCAAGGCTTGTGCTGACCTGAGAGACCACACAATCTGACCGCCAACATCAAAATAGGATCCTATCTCATTTGTGAAGAATGCCTTCCAATGTAAACTGAAAAAACTAAACATGCAAATCTGCAGGCTCTCTTAGGCTTCTGCTGTCCTTACACAAATAATTCTGTTAACAATGTGAAAATAAAATAAATATCTCCAAGCAAATCAAACCCAAGGAGAATATAATTGTGTCCTACAAAGATTTAGAAAGGAAAGGTAGTGGTTCATTTAGAGTGTGGCAGGATGACATAACCGACTCAAATTAGCAGTTCTCCTGCACCAACTTTGCAATTCCCTGGTCTCTTTTAGAATAAGGACAACTGGTGTGATTTAAGTGCAAGTGCTCATCTGGCTCTGCATTCAGAAAACCTTCACCAGTTTATAGTCAGTCAAAAGACTCTCACCTTTAGTGAGTCAGGAGATCCACCCTACTTGGACACTCACAACTTAGCTTGGATCATACATTTTGGGTGTCCTTATTTTACCTGTCTTGGCCTCTTAAACTTCACTCAATCTCGCCAATCTGGACTGAAGGACCAAAGTAAATGATATAAAAAATCCTATAAAAAACGGAACCTCACCTATTGAGAGCATGAAGAGGCTAAATATGCCATTAGAAAGGCCTGGGGTGCTTGACTGAAAGCTTGCTCGAGTTTTATCAGTTACTCTAGTTTGAGAAATTCATGGATGAGATAGACCCTCCATTTACCCAAGCTCTTTATCTTAGATTTAGACTTTGAGACAGTTTTACTTTTCAACTAAACTGGTCATCTGTGGGTTCTTGTGGTGGTGATATCATGGAAAGATTCGGGGAAAACATCTGGCCCCATGCGTAAACTGGTTGGAGGCTAAGAAGAAGTTAGATTTAGGTCAGGTTCACCTCATCTTGCTGCACTTACAGCTAAATGGAAAGGGGACAAAGGAGGAGGTCAGTCATGTCCTGCATGTGGCTTGGGTGAAGAAACGCCTGATCATCTTTTATTTGCCCCATCTACTGCAAACAGCGGAAATACCGGATAGTTTACCTATGATGCTATCTAGATGTATTCCTATGCAAGGTAGGCATGAGGACTTTAAGAGCAGTCTGTAGTCATAGGAGCATATTTACGATGCCCCTTGCGCCACCTTGTGCCACATTTGCATCATTTTTTTACGCAAATGTGACATTAAGATGGCATTTCCCATGCGCCATATTTACAAAGCGGTGCAACGCATGCATTGTGCCACTTTGTAACCCCTTGCACCACATTATGCCTACACCAGGAATAAAATGCGAAGGGGGGCATTCCCACATAGGGAGACCCAGAAAAATGGTGCAGTGTAATGTACAAGATTTCACTGCGCAAGTTTTAGCGTCACTATGAACACCTGTCTAAGGCAGCCATTCAGATGACACTCACATTGAAAACAATGGGCCTCCCTGTGCTTGGCCTGGGACCAGGGTTCAATTCCCGCCTCGGCGGGTCTTGGGCTCAATTTCCTCAGACCTGATAATTCTCGCATCGGTGCCTAATCTAATTCATGGGTCACACTCTGTAACTCTGGGCAATAGGTTGCTTAATCTCCACAACGGCCCCAACAGCGCTGGGATGCCTGGCTTCACCTTGGAGGTTGCCCAGGAGTGGGCACCTCACAGGGAAAAGCCAGGAGGGGTTCCACAGCGGTATGCGTACAGCGCCTTGAGACCCTAACGGGTGAGTAGTGCGCTATACAAGTACGAAGTTTGCAGTTTTGTTTGTGCTTTGCTGCATTAGCACCATCAGTTATTGTGCTAATCCAGCTAAACGCCACATTAGCGCCATAAATGATGATGCTAAATGTAAATACGGCTCACACATGCTGTCAGGGGGACGCAATGGGGAGCTAGAAAAGTCACGCATCATGCAGGATGCACCCCTTTTCCATAAATATGCCCCATAGTTTTATCTGTATCTAAGTATTTTTAGAGTATCTGGCCCATGCGTCGTAAAATTCTCTCTAAAACATTTCGATAACTCCCTTGTTAGGTAGTATTTTGGCCTTTGGTAGATGTTAACACACAATATTGTATTTCTTTTATATGAATTGTTTTAATCTACAGTGTATGTGTATTTGTATTGATGTACCTTTACTTGTGTGGTCTGTGACAGAAATAAAGTAAAAAAATAAAACTATTTACTTTCAAAACAGGAAAACAGGCAGACACATGAGACCTTTCAATGTTTAGGGCAAAGGTACGAAAAAGACTGAGGAATCAGACACACTTCAGTATCTTGGCCAATGAATAACTGATCTTGGAAATCAAAGCGATGGAAAAAGCATCAAAGAAGAAGCTGACCACTTTAGGACCTCCTCCGAGCCATGCAGAGATCGCACATTTCTCTGGGAAGAATAGAAAGATCAATTCAGGGGCATCCCATGATCCGCAGGCAGCTACATTAACTTTCAAAGGAGAGGTGGCCTTTGGCTTACATCTAATACTCTTGCATGGTTTTCAAGCTATGGAGCAGCTTTGGAGCTAGATAAAAGATGCACATTTAAGAAAGGCTTGCATTGGATCATCACTGTTTATAACATGGTTGATCAATTGAGCTGGTACCTCATGGCCGATATGGCTGCGATGGAGAGCCCTGACAGTGACATAACCGCGTAATCTTATCGCTTTCTCACCTATGCCCCCACATTCTAGGTGTAGTGGTAACTTGACTGCCACAAACAATTGACAGAGGATAAAGTGGGATGTTGTAGAGTCAAATGAGTATTTCCCTTAAATTACTAGCGTCCTTGAAAAGATAATGACTTCACCTAACCTTCCCACCTTAAATCACTACCACCCCAGGATGCTCCACGCAGGTATAAGTAAATACACTGGTCTTCAACTAACCCAGCCTCCGGCTTGAATGAGGGAATGGAGCTCGATACGCACCCTGTTTTGGACACATATAAAGCATTGCACCGGAAACAGTTCAATGGCAAAGGTTTATTGAAGGAAACCATACACCACCAATAGCTCCTGACAGGCTCCTCCAGCTTCCTCAGCTCAGAATCTGTTGGTCCCACCATTCTATAGGCTTCACATAGCATGCATAATATCCCCCAACAACATAAATGAAAGACTCCAGTGCCCAGTCCTCTAACCCAGTTATCTGACAAACCCCACACAACGAACACAACACAATACAATAAAAGAAAAAAACCTCCCTATACACACAGAATTGAAATTGAAAACAATACAAAAGAAAAACAATACAAGGTATAACCCAACTTATGAAAGGACACTAGTCTCCTCTAGGATTACCTTGATTTCCTTCTACACTAGAATATCCATGCGCACTAGACTCCGAAAAACTAATGCCAACATCCACATTGTAGGAAAGTACCATCTTCCTTGGCATGTTATCCCCAATTTTACATGTAAGTCAGTATGTATTTGCCTGTCTCACTGGGATCCTGTTAGCCAGGACCCCAGTGCTCATAGTTTGTGGCCTAAATGTGTATGCCTGTGTAGTGCCTAACTGTGTCACTGAGGCTCTGCTAATCAGAACCTCAGTGCTCATGCTCTCTCTGCCTTTACATTTGGCACTATAGGCTAGTGACTACATTTACCAATTCCAATTGGCATACTGGACCCCCCTTATAAGCCCCTAGTATATGGTACTTAGGTACCCAGGGCATTGGGGTTCAAGAAGATCCATATGGGTTGCAGCATTTCTTTTGCCACCCATAGAGAGCTCGGACAAAACCTTACACCGGACTGCCATTGGAGCCTGCATGAAATGACAACATGTTATTTAACAACCATTTTCACTGAACTCAAGTAACTTATATGTCGCCTATATGTCTAACCTTCACTAGCTGAAGGTTAGGTGCAAAGTTACTAAGTGTGAGGGCACGATGGCACTAGCAAAGGTGCCCCCACATGGTTCAGGGCCATTTTCCCCGGACTTTGTGAGTGCGGGGACACCATTACACGCATGCACAACACATAGGTCAATACACAAATGTTGCTTCACAATGGTAACTCCAAATATGGCCATGTAACGTCTACAATCATGGAATTGTCCTCCCCCATTCCACTGGGGAGCCAATTCCATGCATCCTGGGGGCTCCACTATGGACCCCCAGGACTGCCAAAACCAGCTCTCTGAGGCTTGCACTGCAGCTACAGCTGCTGCCACCTCATAGACAGGGTTCTGCCCTCCTGGGGTCTGGGCAGCCCACTCCCAGGAAGGCAGAACAAAGAATTTCCGTTGAGAGCAGGGTGTTACACCCTCTCCCTTTGGAAATAGGTGTTATAGGCTAGGGAGGGGTATCCCCCCCAGCCTCTGGAAATGCTTTGAAGGGCACAGATGGTGCCCTCCTTGCATAAGACAGTCTACACCGGTTTAGGGAACCCCAGTCCCTGCTCTGGCGTGAAACTGGACAAAGGAAATGGGAGTGAGAACTCCCCTGTCCATCACCACCCCAGGGGTGGTGCCCAGAGCTCCTCCTGTGTCTTATATTTCTTGCTATGGCAGCAGCCCGGTTTTGCATTGCTTTGGATTGGTTAAAAACAGAGCTCACAACATTTGAAATTTGGAGGATGAGATTGTTGGCCATTTATAGTGTGGAAGTGAGTCTTAATTGGCTCAAAGGATATAAGAAGCAATGGTAGGCCCCCATATAGTTCAGGGCAATTTCCACAGACTTTGTGAGTGCGGGGACACCATTATACGTGTGCACTATATAGGCCAATACCTGTATGTAGCTTCACAATGGAAACTCCGAATATGGCCATGTAACATGTCTAAGATCATGGAATTGTTCCCCCATGCCAAATCTAGTATTGGGGTGCCAATCCCATGCATACCAGGGGCTCCACTATGGACCCTGGGTACTCCCAAACCAGCTCTCTGGGGTTTTCTCTGCAGCTACCGCTTCTGCCAACCCACAGACAGGCTTCTGCCCTCCTGGGGTCTGGGCAGCCCCGTCCCAGGAAGGCAGAACAAAGAATTTCCTCTGAGATAAGGTGTTACATCATCTCCCTTTAGAAATAGGTGTTAAGGGCTGGGGAGAAGTAGCCTCCCCCAGCCTCTGGAAATGCTTTGAAGGGCACAGATGGTGCCCTCCTTGCTTAAGCCAGTCTACACCAGTACAGGGAACTCCTAGTCCCTGCTCTGGTGCGAAACTGGACAAAGGAAAGGGGAGTGACCACTCCCCTGCCCATCACCACCCCAGGGGTGGTGCCCAGAGCTCCTCCAGTGTGTCCCAGACCTATGCCATCCTGAATCCAGAGGTGTGAGGGCACAATGGAGGCCTCTGAGTGGCCAGTGCCAGCAGGTGACGTCAGAGACCCCTCCTGATAGGTGCTTACCTCACTAGGTGGCCAATCCTCCTCTGAGGGCTATTTAGGGTCTCTCCTGTGGGTTTTGCCTCAGATAACGACTTGCAAGAATTCACCAGAGTTCCAAGGATCAACAGCTGACTGCTCCAGGATGCCTGCAAAACTACAACAAAGTAGCAAGACGACTACCAGTGACATTGTAGCACCTAATCCTGCCGGCTTTCTCGACTGTTTCCTGGTGGTGCATGCTCTGGGGGCTGTCTGCCTTCACCCTGCACTGGAAGCCAAGAAGAAATCTTCCATGGGTCAATGGAATCTTCCCCCTGCTCCAGCAGGCACCAAACTTCAGCGTCAATGGTACTCTGGGACCCCTCTCATCCTGACGAGCATGGCCCCTGGAACACAGGTGGTGGACCCAAGTGATCCAGACTCTCCAGTGGCCAAACTGTCCACATTTGGAAGAGGTAAGTCCTTGTCTCTCCTCTCCAGACAGTAATCCTCTGTACTGCTTGAACTGCTAAAGCTTCTGTGCACTTTTGCAAGGATTCCTTTGGGCACAGCCTAGCCCAGGTCCCCAGAACTCCGTCCTGCATTGCTCAACTTGTTCAGTTGACCATCGCATCATGGGACCCTCTTTTGTAGTGTTGAGGTGACCGCCATGCTCAGTTTTCTTGAACCCATCTTCAAGTACTTCTGCAGGTGCTGTCTTCTTGTGTGTGGGCTCTCTGTGTCGCTGAGGGCCCCCTCTGTCTCCTCTTCCAAGTGGCGACCTCCTGGTCGTTTCAGGGCCCGTGCAGCATCTTTTTCTTCAACAGCAACCTTTGCAGCTAGGAAGGCTTGTTTGCGTCTTCCTCTAAAGAAACAACTCTGCGTCCTCCAGCTCTCCATGGGACATCTTCTGTGCAAAGGAGAATTTCCTGGCACCTTCCGTTGTTGCAGAATCTTTGGCTTCTTCCATCCGGAGGCAGCCATTTTGCACCTTCATCCGGGGTTTAGTGGGCTCCTGCCCCCACTGGACACTTTCACGACTCTTGGACCTGGCCCCCTTCCTTTTCCGGTCCTCAGGTCCAGGAATCCGTCTTCAGTGCTTTGCAGTCTGTTGTGGTCTTTGCAGAATCTCCTATCACGTCTTTAGTGTGTTTTTGGGGAAGTAGGGTCACTTTACTCATACTTTTCAGGGTCTTGGAGTGGGGTATCGTGGACACCCTTAGTGTTTTCTTACAATCCCCATGACCCTCTACACACTACAGTAGGCCAGGGGTCCCTAAGTGGGTCTCATTCCACTTTCTTAGTATATGGATTGTGTTGCCCCTAGGCCTATTGCATCCTATTGTATTCTACAGTGTTTGCACTACTTTTTTAACTGTTTACTTACCTGATTTTGGTTTGTGTGTATATTTTGTGTATTTATCCTAAGGGAGTATATCCTCTGAGATACTTTTGGCACATTGTCACTAAAATAAAGTATCTTTATTTTTAGTAACTCTGAGTATTGTGATTCCTATGAGATTGTACTATATGATATAAGTGGTATAGTAGGAGCTTTGCATGTCTCCTAGTTCAGCCTAAGCTGCTCTGCTATAGCTACCTCTATCAGCCTAAGCTGCTAGAACACTACTAATCTACCAATTAGGGATAACTGGATGTGGCACAAGGTGTAAGTACCATCAGGTATCCACTATAAGCCATGCCAGCCTCCTACAACAGCTCAGCAGTTATCTGCATGACAGCCTGTGCTATCATGTTTGCGGGCTCCGTCAAGCCTCTTTCACCAGCCATCACTCCCTTTGAGCCCTTTAGGGCACCAGAGCTGTGAGCTGCCATCTCTCATCTTGCCACCAGTCCTGCAGCAGCAGCTTTTGACCCTCTCGCCGGCATCGATGCTCCACAATGCCGGGAAGGGAGGCCGAAGGTACAATTTATCACAGATGCGGCCACAAGAGCAGGGAGATCAAACAGACAGAGCGGCTGGGAAAAGTTCCAGCTTGTGGCAAAGATAATCATTGAACAGGATTCATGCTAGTATCTAGCGCAGAAGAGGGACAAGTATTCCACATGTACGAGGACCGTGGACAGGAGCGTGAGTGGGAGGGAACTGACTGGCTACCTCACATGGCTGCCATCTTATCCTCCTTTTGACCCGATCATCTATCCTTGGTCCTGAAGTAGGGCAGCAACTGGGGAGAATGCTCCTGTTCCAATCTGTCCCCTACACTGTTGCACACAGATTTCAAGAAGTTCAAGATGAACCAAAATACTGATCTCATGACCACCTTACATACAGAGTTAGTGGCGATTGGTACTGGACCACTTAGACACTTAGGCCCTGTTTTGCTTTCACTACTGACCGAGCTGAAAACAATCTCTGGAATGCACTTCTTAGTTTAAAGAAGACATTTATTATTACTTCACCACGAGGTTCCTGAGAGAAGAGATTAGTAGGTTGGAGGCACACGATTAAAAATAGTCACAGCAATGAAAGGAAAATATAGCAAAACTGATTCTCAATTGCAATGTACACACCAAATATATGTGATTATATTATAGCATAACTTCAAAGCAAAGAATAAAAGTCTAAATTCATCACCATAGTAGGGCCCACCAAATGCTTCATCTTTCTCATGCCAGCAAGAAGAACGACTCCTGTTCAACTGCGAAAAAGATATTTTCCACCCCCACGGGACACGTCAGGCAGCTGGCGCCCGCTCCTGACTGAAGTCTTTGAATTCCACGCAACTGAACAGAGTCATCTTTTTTATATCTTTGAATAGAGAACTTTCTAGAAAGCCCTTCCCCTTAGAGGAGAATTATAAAAAAAATGCTGGCTACTGTAGGTCAGAGTTGAGAAAAAAAACAAGCGTCAAAAGTTGTCCAGGTCTCCAAGGCCTGTTCTTTTCCTAAGACTGACTAGGGGGAAAAAAACACAAAATATGCGCTCCCGTATCATGCTAGGGTTCGGTGAGGAAAAAATACAGGAAAAAAACACAGCTTGGTTTACCATGTGGAAAAACACAGCTCATCTGCAATGTCTCAACTGCAATGTCTAAAACCACGATAAAGCCAATAGGCAGCTAACCTAAATACAAAATGTAATGTCTAATGCCATGTTAAAGCCAATAGACAGCTAAACTGAATACGGAATGTAATGTGCTACTGGTGAACATTGAACAACTAATATGCGCAGTGGTGAAACACAAAGTCAGTGGTCAAACATACTTAATGGCATAACAGGCCCTCATTACGAGTTCCGCCACCCGCCAAAATTTGTACCGCCATCTGACCGCCAGTGCGGACAAAACACTGCCAGCCCAATTACAAGTTTCCCGCTGGGCCGGTGGGAAACAGGACCTTGATATTGACACTGGCTCATAATCGAGCCGGTGACAATGTGGCAGGTTAGCGGGAGCTTTCCACTCCCCATAATTCGGGCAGTGGAAAGTGCAATGGGGCTGTCCATGGGGGCTCCTGCACTGCCCTTGCCAAGTGCATGGGCAGTGTACGGGTCCCCAGGGACCCCTTGATGCCCCCATTCCACCAGCCTTTCCATGGCGGTCCAACCAGAATCGTAATCTCTAGGGCAGTGCTGCACGCTGCCCACCCTGGTGGTTTGCAACCGTCACGACAGCCAGGCTGCCAACTGGCGGAAATGTGGCGGTATCGGCTGTCGTAATGTAGCCGTCAGAACACCATGACTGTGGCTGTCCAACTGCCACCGCAAGTCTGGCGGTCTTAAGACTGCCAGACTCGTAATGAGGGCCTTAGGCCCTGATTTAAAAGGGCCTAGTGCCTCCTTGAGCCATATTACCATCATTTTTTATGACGCTAATGTGGCCCAACAAGGCCAACTTTGCTGCGTCATATTAATAAAGTGGTGCAATGCATGCATTGCGCCGCTTTGTAACCCCTTGTGTCACATTATGCCTGCTGTTGGAAAATGGGTTATTGGTCAGGGCAGGTAGGTACCTACACTTAGCAACAGGCCACTAACCTCCACTTAGGTGCAGTTAGGTCTCAGTAAATTAAACCCAGCTCAACCCTTGGTAGCTTGGCAACGAGGGTCAAGGCTTAACTTAGGAGACAGAGGGGGTCATTACGACCTTGGCGGTCTCGCAAAAAGACCGCCGAGGCCGCGGGAGACAGAATACCGCCATTGCCAGCGGTATTCCTGGCTCCCTATTATGACATTTCCGCTGGGCCAGCGGGCGGTAACAGTGTTACCGTCCGCTGGCCCAGCAGAAATGTCACATCAACATTGCTGCCGGCTCGTAATAGAGCCGGCGGCAATGCTGATGTGCAGCGAGTGCGGTAGCACCCGTCGCGCATTTCACTGCCAGAAATTCTGGCAGTGAAATGCGCGACGGGGCTATGCCTGGGGGCCCCTGCACTGCCCATGCCAAGTGCATGGGCAGTGCAGGGACCCCCAGGGGCACCCCAAGTCCCCTTACCGCCATCCTTTCAATGGCGGTGTTTACCGCCACGGACAGGCTGACGGTCGGGGACTCATAATCCCCAGGGCAGCGGTGCTTGTACCGCTGCCCTGGGGATTATGACCGCCAGGCGGAATCCTGGCGGGATATTGGAGGGGCCGGCGGTATGGCTGTGGCAATTCCGCCATGGTCATAATTGCTGGCGGAACAACGCCAGCCTGTTGGCGGTGTTACCGCCACCTTACCGCCGGCCGCCAGGGTCGTAATGACCCCCAGAGTGTAAAGCATTCAAATATCACAAAACAGTAATTAAATTAAATTAGGAAACAGTTTAAAAATCCAAAACCAATTTATAAAAATAGATTATATTTTTATCTTTAAAATGACACAAAAACGTATAAAATCGGAGAAGGGAACCGGAGATATGAATTTTTAAAGAATTATTGGGTTTTTTAGCGCCTAGAAACAAAAAGCACCAATCGGGTCATCTGGTTGCACCTCGACCGGGGCAAATTCAAAGATTAAGGCCGACCGCGATGGAGCCCTGCTCGGCTACAGGCCGCGGGAGGCCTCGGTTAAAAGTTTACCTTCACACTTAGGGGGTCATTCTGACCCAGCCGGTAAATACCGCCAGGGCGGATGTTGGCGGTAGCACCGCCAACAGGCTGGCGGTGCTCCGCCGGGCATTCTGACCGCGGCGGTACAGCCGCGGCCAGAAGCGGAAAGCCGGCGGTGTACCGCCGACTTTCCGCTGCCCATGGGAATCCGCCATGGAGGCGCAGCTTGCTGCGCCGCCATGGGGATTCTGACACCCCATACCGCCATCCTGTTCCTGGCGGTTCGCCTGCCAGGAGCAGGATGGCGGTATGGGGTGCCGTGGGGCCCTGCAGGGGCCCCCGTAAGAGGGCCCCACAAAGAATTTCAGTGTCTGCTTTGCTGAAATTCACTGCACTGCACCCGTCGCACCTTCCCACTCCGCCGGCTCCATTCTGAGCTGGCGTCCTCGTGGGAAGGGTGTTTCCCGCTGGGCTGGCGGGCGGACTTTCGGCGGTCGCCCGCCAGCCCAGTGGGAAACCCAGAATGACCGCTGCGGTCTTTTGACCGCGGTACGGTCTTCTGGCGGTTCCCGCTTGGCGGGTGGCGAATTTCTTCAGCGGGACGAACCTGCCAGTCCAATCCGACCTCCTGGAGCACTTCTCCAGATACGCGTCGCGGGAATCCTCGGTGGAAATTTTTACCTTCGGACTTAGTCGTTTTTTCGAGGTGAAAATCCTTCGACCGGGGTAAACCTGGATCTTGATCCGACGTCCCTGGAGCCCTCCTCGGATACGCTGGCTGGGAGGTCCTGGTCAACTTTTTACCTTTGGACTTAGTCTCTTTTTCGGAGATTTTCTTTACCGGGACGAACCAGCAAATCAGGGCGGGTCGCGGTTGAGGCAAGCCGGCTAGAGTTGCCGCAGCGGGTCGGTCCCTCTATGGAGCTTTTTTTCAAAAGTTCTCCAAACTTCTCCAAACTTCTGGGGCTTTTTGAAGCCAGGCAAAGTCCTTCTTGTGGTGAAGCCCAAGTGTGCAGCTGGTGCAGTCCTTCTGAGTGCAGGTTCCAGGTGTAGGCCAGGGGTCCAGCAGGGCAGTCCTTCTTCTTCTGTAGTGCTTCCTTGTTGGATGTGGTAGGGAACTGAGGTGTGGGTGCATGTCTGCCAGTTTTATCCTTGCTCCTGGGTGAAAAGCAGGGGGGTCCTGGTTCTCCAATCAGGTGCAGGGTCCTTCCCCCTGTGATGACCACTTCCTGGGAAGTGTGGCAAAAATCAATCCCAGGAGGCAACATTCTCCAAAAATCCATCATGTCTGATTCTGATTTTTGGAGGTGACATCTGGCTGAGCCCACCCACTGGTGTGGCTAAAAATCATAAACACACCCCTCTTCTCCCCTCTCCTAATCTAATCAAGGAGGCACCTAGTTGTCTGGGGTTGCAGGATGTGGGGGTGTTGCTGGTTGCTCCAAATGTCCTTGTCTGCCTTTGAAGACCAGTTTGGCAGCCCTCCCCCTTCCTGCCTCACCATCTGCTAAGGGGAGATTCCCTCCCACAGGCACATTCCTTTGTGTGAAGCCAGGCCACTTCACACCTCATCAAGGCAGCCTGGCCAGGCTGCTAGAGGCTGGCCAATCAGAGCACAGCAGCAAAAACAATGCAGGGCTGAAATTGAGAACTTTTCAGGTAAAGTGTAAAACTCTTTACCTGAAAGGTTATATTAAATCCAACAACTGGAAGTTGTGGGATTTATTATAACAATTAATCTGATACCAAACTCTTGATATCCATCATTTAAGGGGACTTTCAAAATTAAAATAAAGTCTCTCCATTCTAGCCTATGGAGGCCATTCACTACAATTAGGGAAAAATGAATTTGGCTGTTTTTACCTCACCAGGGCTTATAAAACTATTTTTATAAGGTCCCTGCTTATAGTTACATGCCACCCAGCCCTAGGGGCGCATGGGGCACGCCTTAGGGGTGACTTATATGTAAAAATAAGGTAGTTTAAGACTTTCGAACTACTTTTAATTCCAAAGTCGAATTTGCATATAACTTTAATTTAAAAGCAGCCAGCAAGGCAGGCCTGCCTTTAAAATGACACTGGGCACCTCAGCAGTGAACCTATAGTTGCACTACCTTTGCTGTGGTTCCTAAACCTACATGCCCTACCATATACTATGGACTTTTAGGTAGGTTAACTTAGCCATTTATAATTAGCCTAATTTGCATATTGATTTTACACAGAGCACAGCCCCTGGGACTGGTTAGCAGTACCCAGGGCACCATCAGAGTCAGGAAAACACCAACAAAAAGTGAAAAATGGGAGCAAACAGTTAGGGGGCCTCTGCAATCAGCCCTGTTTTCTCACACAAGCCCCCCCAGCCCACACGCCCAGGAGACTCAGCCCAACCCTGGGAGAGTCTTCCTGGCTTGTTAGGCGATGGAGACAGTGAAGAAAACTGGCTGTCCCTTTGCAGGGCCTACTCTGCCTTACATCTTCCTGCCATGGTCACTCCCTCTGGGTAGCGAAGCCATCCGAACAGTGAAAGGACCCATCTCAAACTGAAACTTCCCTCTAGGGGGGTCTTCCTCCTCTCTCTCTGCCAACTTGGGTAGTGAGGTGCCCACCTCCCCTTCTCCTAACTTTGATAGGGCATCACCTAGCTTACCCAAAGAGGTCACCCAACACTTGAGCAACTCCACCACGACCAACAGGGTCAGGGGGCCTACTTTGCTTTTGGCCCTGGGGTCTGCCTCCCAGGCCAAGTGCAGTGCTGCCAGGAAGGCTAGCACCCAGCAGAGGCTACTGACAGCTGTCAGTACCCAGAACCACACCCTAAGCTCTCCCCTGACAGGTGGCTGAGCTGCTTTAGGGGCAACTGTGGGGTCCTGGCACCCCTCTTGCTGTCTAGAGTGGGGGGCTACCACCTCCTGTGGCAGACACCCTCCTTCCACTCTCCCTTCTGTCAGTGCAGGGGCAACACCCTGCATCTGGACAGCTGCCTGACTACTCAGGACTTCCTTGGGGTCAGGTGAGGCCTCACCAGTGCCAACTTTGGGCTCCCCCCCTACTGGGGCAGAAGACCTTTGGCTCCCTGGAACTCTCTTTAAGAGTGGGCCACCCTTCCTTTTCTTCTTTCCTTTTCTTGGGGACCCCTGTCTCCTAACTGTAGGGACTGACTCCCCAAGACTTTGGGTTAGGGGGGCGCCCTGGGCAACCACCCCATCTGGGACCAGACTCACCTCTGGGAGGTCATTGCCCAGGATACAATCTAGTGGGAGGTCAGCACTGACTACCACCCTAAACCAGTCAAGGATACCCTCCCTCTCTAGGGGCACTATGGCTACAGGTTTAGAGGTGACCTTCCCTGTGGCTATCCTGACTTTCCTGGTCTCTCCTGGGACATACATGTCTGGGGTCACTAACCGGTCACTCACTATAGTGTGACTGGCACAGGTGTCTCTCAGGCCAGTGGTAGGGATCCCATTCACCTGAATGGGGTGGAAGTGCCTACTTCCACCCTCAGGGATCACCAGCTTACCATCTGGTCCTGTCTCCCAGCTCAATGCTAGGAGGACTTCATCATCTGAGGAGTCCTCCTCCATGGCTACACTGGACAGCCCAGTGCTAACCACCTTCTTTGGACAGGCTGCATCTCCTCTGAAGTGACCTGTCTGCTGACAGTCAAAGCAAGCCTTACTGTCCAAAAGCTTTTTTAACCCTGGGTCTCCCTGTCTCTGCTTGTCAGAGTGGGAGCGGGATTTACTCTCTTCCTTCTTAGGGTTCTGGGGTACAGAGGGAGTGTCTGTGGTGGGCTTACCACCTCCCTCCTTAGGTTTTTGGAGACCTGCTCCCCCCTTCTTGGAGTCTCCCCCCCTGGGACTTGACAACCACCCTGGTTCTAAACCACTCATCAGCTGCCTCCCCTAGCTCTCTAGGGTTGGTCAGCTTAGAGTCCACTAGATGCTGGCGTAACCTTTCTTGGGTACAATTGGTCAGGATGTGCTCTCTCATGATCAGATTGTATAACCCCTCATAAGTATTTACTTTGTTACCAATAATCCAGCCCTCTAGTGCCTTAAATGAGGTGTCTACAAAGTCAACCCAAGACTGGGTACTGACCTTCTGGGTGTCCCTGAACTTCATTCTATACTGCTCTGGGGTCAGACCAAACTTCTTGGTTAAGCACCTCTTCATACTAGGGTATGAATCTGCCTCCTTCCCCCTTAAGGTCAGAAGCCTATCCCTCCCTGAGTTGGGGACCAACTCCCACAAAAGGGAACCCCAGTACTGAGGCTAAAACCTTCTCATTTGGAGTGCCCTCTCAAAGGCCTCCAACCACTTGTCTATATCATCCCCCTCTACATAAGCAGGAACCACCCTCTTGGGTAATCTGGGGCAAACCCCCCCACCTATGGACACTTCAACTTCTCTGTCGCTGCCACCATCTCTTTTCTCTCTCTTTGCCCACTTTTTATTTTCTAGGGCCAGCTTTTCTGCCTCCAAAGCTATTAATGCTAGCTGGGCCTCCAGCTCTCTTTCTCTGAGGGACAGGTTCTCTCCTCCTGAAGGGACCCCCTTCCCCCAACTAGCTTTGGGTCTGCCCTTAGTGACTGTATGTAATGAGGACCGGTCTTCCTCATCCTCACTTAGACTCAGATGTCCTCCCTCCCCTGAGTGGTTAGAGCTGGCATCCTCCCCTACTTCCCCCTCCTCTGGAGCTTCCTCTGGGTCTACCTCTTGGGCCTCAGCCCATGCTGTCAGGGATTTGATCAGGACATGCTTCCTGAGGTCAGTGGTTGGAGGCAACCCTCTTTCAGTACACAACCCCCTAAGCTGGACTACTGTCAGTGTGGGTAGGCTAGCCAGATCAAGCTCCATGGTTCCCTGGTTTTGTGTCAACAAAAACTTTTTGCAAAAATTGGAAACAAGAATTTAGAAAAATCACAAAAATTCAATAATTGAAATTAATCCAAATTATTATTATTATTTTTTTTTACACTAGGACAATTTAAAGGATTTTTAATTTGTTTTAATTAAAACTGTAACGTAATACTGAACACAAGTACAGGATCCCACCACTGCTCACCAAAAATGTTGGAAAATGGGTTATTGGTAAGGGCAGGTAGGTACCTACACTTAGCAACAGGCCACCAAACTCCACTTAGGTCCAGTTAGGTCTCGTAAATTAAACCCAGCTCAACCCTTGGTAGCTTGGCAATGAGCATCAAGGATTAATTTAGGAGACAGAGTGTAAAGCATTCACATATCACAAAACAGTAATTACATAAAACACAGGAAACAGTTTAAAAATCCAAAACCAATTTATACAAATAGGTTTAAAACTCTTTACCTGAACAAGTTATATTAAATCCAACAACTGGAAGTTGTGGGATTTATTATAACAATTAATCTGATACCAAACTCTTGATATCCATCATTTAAGGGGACTTTACAAATTAAAATAAAGTCTCCCCATTCTAGCCTATGGAGGCCATTCACTACAATGAGGTGAAAACAAATGTGGCTGTTTTTACCTCACCAGGGCTTATAAAACTATTTTTATAAGGTCCCTGCTTATAGTTACATGGCACCCAGCTCTAGGGGCACATAGGGCACACCTTAGGGGTGACTTATATGTAAAAATAAGGTAGTTTAAGACTTTGGAACTACTTTTAATTCCAAAGTTGAATTTGCATATAACTTTAATTTAAAAGCAGCCAGCAAGGCAGGCCTGCCTTTAAAATGACACTGGGCACCTCAGCAGTGCACCTATGCTGTGGTCCCTAAACCTACATGCCCTACAATATGCTAGGGACTTATAGGTAGGTTAACTTAGCCAATTATAATTAGCCTAATTTGCATATTGATTTTACACAGAGAACAGGCCCTGGGACTGGTTATCAGTACCCAGGGCACCATCAGAGTCAGGAAAATACCAGCAAAAACTGAAAAATGGTGGCAAAAAGTTAGGGGGCCTCTGCAGTCAGCCCTGTTTTCTCACACCTGCAATCTAAGAGATTCCACTGCGCCAGCTCTAGTGGCTATTTTTAATGCCTGCACAGGGCAGGCGTTAAAAGGGGAGATACCATTGTTTTCAATAAATCCCTAGGTACACTGCAGGATTATCGCCGAAATATTGGTGCTAATTCTGCACAGTACATCAATAACAGAAGAAATGTTGACACTATTGCCCCTTCCCTGCACCATGGTGCCCTGTATATTAAATATTGCACACACAGGGTGGCGGTATGGGGGCACTAAGGGGTGCAAGAAAAGTGCCACTGCATTGGATGCATGCTGCACGTTTCTTAAATGTTCTTAAATTTGCCCCCTCCACCTTTATTCCACCTTATTTAGCAGTCCTTTAATGAACAATCAACCTGTTATACACAAATTGTCGCTGGAATACATGGTGATGGGAAACATGCTATAATATGTGGAGATGATTTTATTTTACCCCAACATGGCTCAGACCATCGAAGGCAGCTGCTGGGGCTGCTGCTCATCCATCTGTGATAAATACAGAATATGGGGAATGGTCACAGAGTAAAGGTTTTCGGCTTTTGGGTCAGGTGAGAGCAGGTGGCTGTGAATGTTGCCTCTTCTGTTGTCCAGAAGTTGTTTCTTGCAGGCCCCAGGCTGACCTTCCAGATGTTACTCAAACCTGTAGGAGCAAACATTGAGGTCTCTTTACTGCTCCAAACTAGAGCAGCAGGCCCAAACCTAACTAAAACAACCTGAGGTTCCCTAGTGGGGGAAGGCAGGGTCAAGAGGGATAAGCAGTAAATGTGCATGGATTTGGACAGTGTTAGAAATGGGGTCTTTGGTTGGCAGTCAGGTTACCCCCTGTCCAAGCCAGGACCCTCACTCTAGTCAGGGTAAATCACACACAATCCACATTATCCTGTGCCCACCCTCTGGTAGCTTGGCTCAGAGCAGTCAGGCTTAACTTAGAAGGCAATGTGTGAAGTATTTGTGGAATACTCATGCAATAACACAGTAGAACACCACAAAAATACACCACATAGTGTTTGGAAACATTTATAATATTTATCTGGTAAAATGCAGGTCCAAACGATTAAGATGCAATAAATATATGTTAAAAATATCACTGTAAAAATGATATGAAGTGTCTTGAGTCTCTTAAAAGCAATAAGGGGGTGATTCGGCGGGAGCACCGCCAACAGGCTGGCGGTGCCCCGCAGGGCATTCTGACCGCGGCGGTTTGGCCGCGGTCAGAAAGGGAAAACCGGCGGTCTCCCGCCAGTTTTCCGCTGCCCTATTGAATCCTCCATGGCGGCGCAGCTTGCTGCGCCGCCATGGGGATTCTGACACCCCATACCGCCATCCTGTTCCTGGCGGTTCTCCCGCCAGGGACAGGATGGCGGTATGGGGTGTCGCGGGGCCCCCATAAGAGGGCCCCAAAAAGAATTTCAGTGTCTGCTTTGCAGACACTGAAATTCGCGACGGGTGCAACTGCACCCGTCGCACCTTCCCACTCCGCCGGCTCAATTCTGAGCCGGCGTCCTCGTGGGAAGGGTTTTTTGCACTGGGCTGGCGGGCGGCCTTTTGGCGGTCGCCCGCCAGCCCAGTGCAAAACCCAAAATACCCTCAGCGGTCTTTCGACCGCGGAGCGGTATTTTGGAGGGGGGAAGTCTGGCGGGCGGCCTCCGCCGCCCGCCAGACTCAGAATGACCCCCTAAATGTCTCCTGCAAGCGCAAAGTACCTGGTTTGCGTTCAAAATCTCCACAAAGAACCGCAGAGGAGGGGATGCGTAGAAAAACGGGGAGGTGTGCCGATTTCTCGGGCCGCACACGGGGACGCGTCATTTATTTTTTACGCAGGGAAGGCTTTGCGGCGATTTCCAGTGCTCGGTCTTGGATCCTCTTTGGGTTGCGTGGTTTTTGGACTCCCTGGGGACGATGTGTTGAATTCCAGCGCTGACAAGACAAAGTCACATGGGCTGCGTCGAACCGGTGGGCGTTGTGTTGAATTTTCTACCGCACGGTAGGCACTGCGTCAATTCCTCTCTGAAAGTCGGCTGCGTCATTTCGGCTTGGCTATGCGAAGATCCAGTGGGCAGTGCGTCGAATATCCGGTCGCTACTCTGGCGCTGCGTCAATCTTCTCATTGAAAAGTCAGGCTGCGTCGTTCCGGTTCGGCGTGCAGTGAAATTTTCACTGCGGTGCAGGCTATGCGTAGTTTCTGCCAGTCTGTGTGTCGGATTTCGCAGCACAAGGAGTCCTTCTTGAAGAGATGAAGTCTTTTTGGTCCTGAGACTTCAGGGAACAGGAGGCAAGCTCTATCCAAGCCCTTGGAGAGCACTTCTTCACCACAGCCAGAGAGCAGTAAGGCAGCAGGGCAACAGCAAGGCAGCAGTCCTTCACAGAAAGCAGTAAGGTGTGTCCTTTGGGCAGCCAGGCAGTTCTTCTTGGCAAGATGCAGGCTCTGGTTACAAGTTTCTTCTCCAGGAAGTGTCTGAGTTGGAAGGGGCAGAGGCCCTGTTTATATACCCAAATGTGCCTTTGAAGTGGGGGAGACTTCAAAGAGTGGCTTAGAAGTGCATCGGGTACCCTTTCAGTTCAATCCTTTCTGCCAGGGCCCCAGTAGGGGGTGTGGCAGTCCTATGTGTGAGAGCAGGACCTCCACCCTCCCAGCCCAGGAAGACCCATTCAGTATGCAGATGTATGCAAGTGTGACTGAGCATCCTGTGTTTGGGGTTTGTCTGAGTGAATGCACAAGGGAGCTGTCCACTAAAACTTGCCAGACGTGGATTGTAAGGCACAGAAGGATTTAAGTGCAGAGAAATGCTCACTTTCTAAAAGTGGCATTTCTAAAATAGTAATATTTAATCCAACTTCACCAGTCAGCAGGATTTTGTATTACCATTCTGGCCATACTAAATATGACCTTCCTACTCCTTTTAGGTCAGCAGCTACCACTCACACAGTATATGAATGTAGCCCAAATGTTAGCCTATGAAAGGAGCAGGCCTCAGAGCAGTGTAAAAATGAATGTTTGAGTTTTACACTACCAGGACATGTAAACTACACAGGTACATGTCCTGCCTTTTGCCTACACAGCACCCTGCCCTATGGGTTACCCAGGGCCTACCTTAGGGGTGACTTATTTGTAGAAAAGGGGGAGTTTTAGGCTTGGCAAGTATTTTAAAATGTCAAGTCGAATTGGCAGTGAAACTGCACACACAGGCCTTGCAATGGCAGGCTTGAGACGTGGTTAAGGAGCTACTTAAGTGGGTGGTACAATCAGTGCTGCAGACCCACTACTAGAATTTAATCTACAGGCCCTGGGCACATATAGTGCACTTTACTAGGGACTTACAAGTAGATTAAATAATCCAATTGGGTATGATGCAATATTATCATGTTTAAAGGGAGAGAGCATATGCACTTTAGCACTGGTTGGCAGGTGTAAAACCAGCAAAAACAGTTTCCAAAAAGTGGAGGGAGGTAGGCAAAATGTTAGGAGTGACCACCCTAAGGCTGTCAGGTCTAACAGACAGGAAGACAGTTGTCTAAGTACATTTTACCCTATATTTCTATCTCTGTGTTAACCTGCATTGAAATATAGAAACACAAGAGAGAGTTCACCCATCCCATCATGTACAGAGAATATAATTAACACACATACTCTGGCGAAGTTAGGTATTTGAGCCATGGAATATTAAGTGGATTTTGCCAAGAGGATGAGTGTGCAAGAAAAGGGTCTAAGCCAGATCACTGCTATCAGCTGCCACCCGCCCTATCATGGTCTTTGAAATGCAGATGAAAGTCGTCCTTTGTGAATCAAGGTGCACTGATGGTGAATGGAGTAATATAATACATCACTGTGGAAAATGTGCCAGAGAACTTGTAGGAAGAATCTGTTGGTCAGGATAACATACTGAGCCATCAGAATTAAGAAATTAGTAGCATGGTAGCACAAGGTCTCTGTGCAGGGACCTTGAAGTCTACAGCCGAGTGAAAGGTTTTGTTGATGTAGGGTCGGTATACACATGTAGAGACCTCCTAGGTTGTCAGTATGCTAAACACCCGACTGTAAGAGGCTATGACATGGATGCTGAGAGTTACAGGAGATGCTCCCACATGACTAGATCTCCTATGGTTTATGGTGGAGATAGTTGTTTATTCTGGTCTTCTGGATGTCAAATTTTGGGAAGGGTTCATATGAGTCTGCTGGGAACCTCGAGGACCAGAACTAGACAGGGCAGCACTAAGCAGAAATTAAAATCAGCTAGTCAGATGCTATGGGGCTATCCTGGTCCATCTCTGCAGTTATAGGCAACGCTGGTGACTGAGAAACGCCAATGAAAATCCATTACTTGTGTTAGAAATGGAGTCTCTGGTTGGCAGACAGTTTGGCTCAAAGGTAATGTGTAAAGTATTTGTATCCAAAATGCACAGTAATACAGTGAAAACACTGCAAAATAGACACCACACCAATGTAGAAAAATAGGCAATATTTATCTAAATCAAACACGACCACAATGACAAAAATCCAACATACACAAATAAAGTTATGAATTTTTAAAATAATAGATTCTGACTTCATAGAAAACAATGGAAATGTTGTTGTTACACAAAGTACCTGGTTTGCAAAAAATAAAGCCGTCTGGGTGAGGGTGTGTCGAAAGAGTCAGCGATGCGTCATTTTCTCACTCGCAAGTAAGGCCGTGTGTTGTTTTCTGGAAGGGGGATCTTGGGTCCGCAGATGTTCACGATGATTTTGATGCCCAGCAATGATATGTGTGAAATCCGGCTGAATGCTGATGGAACATTGTGCTGCATGGGGTTTGCGTCGTTTTCAGCATCTGCAAGTGGGTGTTGCATTGTTTCTCCAGTCGCGAAGCAGGTGATGTGTTGATTTCCCAGCCGCGATGCAGGTGATGTGTCGATTTCAGCCATGAAGCTGGGGGCCACGTCGATTTTACAGCTGCCTTGCAGGTGGTGTGTCAACATTTTCCAAGCACAGCGTCCTGTGCATGGATGTCAGTCCTTGTTCTACCAGCTTCACCTCTCGAGGGCCCAGGAACTGGATGTGACACCGTTTAGCAGGGCAGGAGTCTAAGCAGGGAGTCCAGGTGTGGGAGGGGAAGTCTTTGATGGACCTGAGACTTCAAAACAGGAGGCAAGCTCAGTCCAAGCCCTTGGAGATTCTTCACAAGTAGGAATATACCACAAGGTTCAGTCTTTGTCCTCTTTCAGGCAGAAGAAGCAACTGCAGGCCAACCCAGCAAAGCACAGTCACAGACAAAGGGGCAGTATCCCTCCTCCACCTCTTCACTTCTTCTCCTTGGCAGAGGTTCCTCTTGGTTTCAAAAAATCTGGGGATTTGCGTCCTCTACTTATATCCCTTTCTGCCTTTGAAGTAGGCAAACTTCAAAGGAAAATCTCTGCTTTTCACAAGATCTTGACTTGCCCAGGCCTGGCTCCAGACTCACACCAGGGGTTTGGAGACTGCATTGTGTTTATGCAGGCACAGCCCATTCAGGTGTAAATGACCACTCCTCCCTCCACTCTAGCCCAGATGGCCCATCAGGATATGCAGACTACACCCCAGCTCCCTTTGTGTCACTGTCTAGAGGGAATTCACAACAGCCTAACTGTCAGTCTGACCCAGACATGTGATCCACAAGCAGGAAGAGGCAAAAAATGGTTTAAGCAAGAAAATTCCCACTTTCTAAAAGTGCCATTTTCAAACTGACAATTTTAAAATATGTATTTTTCATATTGTGAGTTCAGAGATACCAAACTCCACATTCCATCTGCTCCCAAAGGGAAACTGCACTTAAAAGATATTTAAAGGCAACCCCTATGTTAACCTATGAAAGAGATAGGCCTTACAACAGTAAAAACCGAATTTGGCAGTATTTCACTTTTAGGACATGTACAACATATCAGCACATGTCCCACCTTTAACTTACACTGGACTCTGCCCATGGAGCTACCTAGGGGTGCCTTATATGTATAAAAATGGAAGGTTTGGGCCTGGCAAGTGGGTACACTTGCCAGGTCGAATTGGCAGTTTAAAACTGCACACAGACACTGTAGTGGCAGGTCTGAGCCATGTTTACAGTGCTACTCATGTGTTTGGTACAACCAGTGCTGCAGGCCCACTAGTAGCATTTCATTTACAGGCCCTGGGCACCTCTATTGCACTTTACTAGGGACTTACTAGTAAATCAAATGTGCCAATCATGGAAAAGCTAATTATACATACGTTTTCCACAGGGAGCACTTGCACTTTAGCACTGGTCAGCAGTGGTAAAGTGCTTAAAGTACCAAAAACAGCAAACACTGAGTCCAGCACACAGCCAAAACATGGGAAGCATGGGCAAAAAAGACAGGATAGACCACACCAAGGATGCCAGGTCTAACAACTTGTCAGACTCAAGAAAAAATGATGAGTGTGCAATGTCCGGAGCTTCTGAATTTGTAGGTTATCATCTCAAGCGGGAGAAAACTTTGGTAGTCTGTAATCCCCAAAATATTTTCTTACATAATAAATATATAATCTCCAATTCATTGAAAATTGCATCTATTACTCAAAATATTGTTGGCTGGTATCTAATGTGAAAATTGTGAGCAAGGGCATACCCCCACATACCAAATTAACCTGAGATACCAACAGGATACTAGCTTGAGCATGAAATGGCTGGTTCGAGGAGGAAATATCTCTCACCAAGACATGCTCTCCTCACCCTTGGCCAAATATCACAATTACAATTTGCAGTATGCTAAATGGCTTGATTTTTTGCCTAAATCAATGTTCCAGAATTACCAATGCTTACGCCTAAATTGTTGAAATTTTGCAAGCCCTACAAAGAATCTGAATAGTCATGACACTGACACATATGCATATTAGACTGCTGCCTGGGGTATATGAGAGATGACTCCTTAATCAACAATTTTGAATATTTAAAGTGGGGAGTGCCACATTAAGGCCCTCAT
This sequence comes from Pleurodeles waltl, assembly GCF_031143425.1. Taxonomy (NCBI): domain Eukaryota; kingdom Metazoa; phylum Chordata; class Amphibia; order Caudata; family Salamandridae; genus Pleurodeles; species Pleurodeles waltl. Next base: position 998,942,774 of record NC_090450.1, on the reverse strand, counting down.
TCCAACCCTGGCGGTCTGTGACCGCCAGGGCGGAGGGCAGCGGAAGCACAGCCAACAGGCTGGCGGTGCTTCCTGGGCTATTCTGACCGCGGCGGTAAAGCCGCGGTCAGAAAAGGGGAACCAGCGGTTTCCCGCCGGTTTTTCCCTGGCCCAGGGAATCCTCGCCGCCATGGGGATTCCGACCCCCTTCCCGCCAGCCTGTTTCTGCCAGTTGTCACCGCCAGAACCAGGATGGCGGGAATGGGTGTTGTGGGGCCCCCTGCACTGCCCATGCCACTGGCATGGGCAGTGCAGGGGCCCCCTAACAGGGCCCCATACAGATTTTCACTGTCTGCTTTGCAGACAGTGAAAATCGCGACGGGTGCCACTGCACCCGTCACACCCCTGCAACTCCGCCGGCTCCATTCAGAGCCGGCTTCCTCGTTGCAGGGGCTTTCCCGCTGGGCCGGCAGGCGGCCTTTTGGCAGTCGCCCGCCGGCCCAGCGGGAAAGTTGGAATGGCCGCCTCGGTCTTTTGACCGCGGGGCGGTCATTCGGCGGTAACCGCATGGCGGGCGGCGACCGCCGCCCGACGCGGTCAGAATGACCGCCTAAATCCTTCACAGTTGCACCCGTTACTGGGTGATTCCAACGGAAGGAGGGGAGCATGGTGTTCTTCCTTGGTTTTTGCCAAGATCTGTTCTTTATCATATCCACTGCAGAGCCACCCAATGTAATTGTCAGAGGATTAAGATGGAGCTGGCAAAAAACTCTTCAAAGAGACACAACAAAGAGGTCTTGCTCCTTCTCTACATGTCAGATTCAATGTCAGTTGCCTATAGGATCACCCAGGCTTAAAGGAGTTCTGCAGTTTTTCTTTACATTCGCCTGCCTTTCCAGAAAAAGTCTTAAAAGAGAGGAACTGCACCAGTTCCCTCCCTCTGCCTCCACGCCTCTGTACCTCGCATCAGGGCAGGCTTTAGAATGGTGCAACAGGTACAGTTGCACATGGCCCTGAGCTGGGGGGCGTGTTTAGCTTTTAGAAATAACCTATGGGTATAAAAGCGCCTGCTGAAGAGTTCTTTGTGTGTCCAGCAGTGTTTAGACAATGATACAAATGTCAAGATAGCTCTGGGGATTATTTGTTCTGCTGGAGATGGGTAGCAATTTTGTCTAATGGCAGTTTTGAAGCATCATAAAGTAGCGCAGACGGTTAATATACCTGCTGCAAAAAACATGTAATTTGAAGATTACAGAATTGTATTTTATGTAGATAGTTCAGTTGGTTATGGTTTCTGTTCCAGAGATTATTTTGTTACTTGCACGGTATAGGATAGAACATTATGGGCCTCATCTACAAGGAGTTGGCGCAGCGTTGTGTCTCCTGCGTCTGTGCTAAATTAGCTGCATAGCACCAATGCAGCCACGATTGAGTCATTGTGCAAAGATGGCTGTGTTGTGGGAGAGATTGTTTTTGTGCTGGAAGGTGCTGTTTTAATGGTGATTTGCTCATTCTAGGTGTGCTGCAGAATGCAGCACACATAGAAAGAGAAAACAATGAGGAGAAATAAAAGTATTTCTCCATGTTGTGCCACTCAAACGCCTCCTCTGTGGAGGCGTTAGTTTGCCATGCTGCCACCGGTTTATGATCCTCTTAAATCTGAGGCAGTGCCCAAAAGCAATGGGTGTTGCATGGGTACGCCCACAGCAACACCCATTGCACGCCCCTTAGCCACAGAAAACTGCGTCAGGCAGCCCTCATCTATAAGGCGGCATAATGCCAGGAAAAGTGGCTTAATGCCACCCGTAGATAAGGTGCACTGCAAAGTGCCACCGGAGGATCGCAAAAACTGATGAGTAGCGCTTTAAAACAAATGAAATGCAAGTGCGAGAGGAAAGATACGAGTTACTGATGGAGGGTGGTAGTGAGGGAACCTGAGGAGGAGGTTCATTGCGGGTGGGCACCAGAAAAGATTGTCACACCAGATGCCACCAGTGCTAAAGCTGGCCCTACCTCACACTGCCTTTGTTGTTTCTCTGCTTGTCTAAAACAGAGGTGCAATCTACAGACACAGTATGTAAAATAAAAACAAAAACAATTGATGAGTAAGACAGTAAAGGCAATGCCTAAAATGACAGTGAAATATATTTCTAGATAGTTACGTTTTTTAATGTGTGTGAAGTAAAAAGATGGAAAGCTCAAAGCATGGCCAAGTACTCATTTTTTCACACAATGTAAAACAACAGATAACCTCCTTTCCTTGAACTGGTTCTCAGCTTTGACCTTGCGGATTATCCTAAGTAAACGTAAAGATTAGGGGGCATATTTATACTCTGTGTGCGCCGGATTTGCGTATTTTTTTTTACACAAATCCGGCGCAAACTTAACTCTATATTTATACTTTGGCACAAGACCCGTCTAGCGCCAAATTTATGGAGTTTGAGTCTTTTGTTTTACCGTGGAAACCTACCTTGCATTAATCAGATGCAAGGTTTGCATTCCAGGGCAAAAAATGACTCTAAGGCCTTTGCGCCTTATTTATACTCCTGTGCAAAAAAGATGCACAGGAGTGGGAGGGCCTTAAAAAATGACTCGAAACCAGTTTAGATTCATTTTTTAACACCTGGTTCATGTCAGGTGTTAAGGGACCTGTGGGCTCATTTCCATGGCCTCCGACCATGGAAGCAGTCCACAGGTGCCCTTGCCTGCCCCAGGGACCACCCTGCCACCCTCGCCCACCCCTGGAGGACACCCATGGACGGGGGGGACCCATCTACGGTAAGGTGAGGTAAGTAGAGGTAAGTATTTATTTTTTATTTTTTAAAGTGACATAGGGGGCCCTCACTTGAGCCATGGTGCCCAGTGGCCATGCCCAGGGGACAGAAGTCACCTGGGCATGGCCATTGGGCAGGGGGCATGACTCCTGTCTTTGATAAGTCATCTCCATGGGGGTTGTGCGTCAAAAAATGACGCTTGTCAGGTTTGAGTCAATATTTTTGACTCTAACCTGACTTCCACCATTCTTTGACGCACAACCCTCATTCTCCCCTACACCTCCGCTGCCCGGTTAGAGTCATTTATTTTAACCAGGCCGCAGCCCCTGCTAACGTCATTCCATAAATAAGGTGCCTAGCTGGTGCGTTGGAATGGCGTTAGACGGCAGTAAACTTTTTGACGCAAATCTGCGCTAGCACTGATTTGCGTCAAAAAGTATAAATATGGGCCTTGGTATCATGTTTGAGTTGTGAGAGACTTCTTGAGTGATAGCTCAGCTAAGCTGTCTCTCTGACAAGTCCAATCAAGTAGAATAGTACATATCAAACCAAGAGCAGCTGAAATGTGGCAGTGGCAAGCGATGAAGGCATTTCAGGTCAAGGAAATATTTTCAATCCAAACTTAAACAGCTTGTGAGTTAAAGATGAACTAGCACTGGGAAAGAAAATACCTTTGACACTGGCTGCCAGTCTACTGGTTTTGCCAGTTTCTTTATGACTTTGCAAAACTTTACAACTAAATTATTTAAAAATGGTGGTCCATGGTCCTGTCTTTCAAATTTTTTGTAATAAAGAGCCTGATTTAGAACTCGGAAGATGGGTTACTTTGTCACAACGGTGATGGATATCCCATCCGCCAAACTAAATCCCATTATGTCCTATAGGATTTAGATTCCGGTGGACATGATAGCCTGATAACTGAGAAGAAGACTTGTGCATTAGTATTGCATTCAACAGGGACTGGCCTTATTTGCCTGCCACCACCATAGCATCCTGGAAAACTGCTAATATAGCTGGTAGACAAGACATCAAAGGTGACAATACAAAATAGTTTGATTTCAAGCATGCAAAATGCCAGTTTCATCACAACTGATAAGACAGGGCTCTCAGACAGAAAGGAAGATGGCCTTTCTTGAATGCTATCCTCTGCATGTTACATTGGATCTGTTGGACAGGACAACATTGGGCCTTGTCTTACTCAGGAAGTGCAGGCTGAAGTGTTGAAAGCCCCTCTCATAGAAACACTCAACAATTTAACACCGTATTAGGAGGGGGATCTGGGACCTCTGAATGATATGTAATGGGAAGTTAGGGTAAATTACCCATAGGAAGTAGGCATAAGGGACAAATTTAGGTGAATATAAGCTTAAGATATTACATGAACGTGTTAGATGCAAGTTCAGCTTAAGAAGTTGGGAAGGTTATCTACCTATCACTGTGCCAGGACCAGTGAGTGAGTTTCTCCACATCCAAACCATACTATGGTATGGGGGTAATTGTGGCCCATCCAGTCATTGTGGCATCTATAGAGGATCCAACATGCTCTTATATGAACTGGGACATGATAGGCAAATAGTATGGCTATGAAGGGAGCGGGCCCAATCACATTTCAGAAAACCTAAAGACCTTCCATGCAATGTCATGGCATAGTACGGTGGATAGGCCAGAGATGAGTCATGTGCCTGTGAAGGAACTCACTGAAAATGCTCTTGTCAATGATTGAACCGTGGTTTGTCCTTTGGAGTCTGTTTCAGAGAGCAAGGGCATTTCTCTGAGTAAGAATGATGGAAGCTTTACACTGTACTCGCTCTGCTTAACTGATACATTTTGCTTTTTGTGTTTGAAAAAAAAAAGAAATAATCTTGTTGTTGTGTATATACATATATATATATATATATATATATATATATATATATATATATATATATATATATATATATATACAGATATATATTCACTGAAAAAAACAACAGTTACAGGGACGTTATAGTTAGGTTCGGAATTTACTCACACAAAACCATAGAAATTATACTGTTATAGTTTGAGTTGTCAGGTAACCATAACTCGTACTCTTAGGTAACTATAACTTGCACCCCCATCTTCAGGCAACATGAGGCTAAAAATACATACATGTATACATGCTGGTTAATAGTATTCCCTGTGGGGAGATCTTGAACATCAAAAGGACATGTAATACAGAAGTGGAATTTCAGAAACAGAAATTGTAGATGAAAACCATTAACAGAGAGAGAGGGAGAGAAAGTGACAGGACCGCGGGGGAGCCTGCAGGCCACAGCAGTCCAAGTGAGCAGTGGTCCCGCTCACAGAGAGCTATTGGAAAAGCAGCTCCCTGCATGGGGGAGGAATACCACCACCTCCCCGGGGGTCCATGCTGAATCCCTCCTTTACATTCCTTTTAGCCCTAGGAAGTTGGTAGCCCCTGGGGCTTCTGTAAACCTCAAGAGGGGGGGTCTGTGCAGCTCCCCTTTTCTTTCTTAAAAAAAGGCCAGGGAGATGGTGGTCTCCGGGGCCTGGCAGGGTCCGTGCACCCCCCCCAATTTTTGGGCATTGTAGCCCAGGGGAGGTGGTGGTCTCCAGGGCCCCTGTGCCACATCCTTTTCCTTTGTTGTACATGGTATGCCCCCTGGACCTGACCCACCCAGGGGCTAAATGAAGAACAACCGCAGGAGACTGCGCTTGTTTTTTAAAAGAATTTCAGTGGATTCACTGCAGAAAATTTAAAAAATATAAATATTATGCCCTGGTGGGCTCCAAAAAGGACCCCAGAACCAATGCTAGGAGGTTAGGGTATTCCAACTACGCTCCCTATACTACTTTTTATGTTTTCTTCCTGGTTGAAGTGTTGGCAGAAAATAAGATATGAGCAGGGGGACTGTTGAATCCACAGAGGAACTGAGCCCCTAGATATCTATATTTCTTTTTCCTTTACTATCTCTAAAACTGTTGATCATATTTACACTGAATCACCAAATGCACAAGCAGTAGGCGAGTCTAATGATCCTATCAGAAAAGTTGACGGATCACCATGAAACTTTCAAGACAGCAGCTGAACCAACTGCCATAATAGTTTTGAAAATTTTGTGGTGATTTATCAAATTGCATCAAAGTTATTGACAAAACAAAAAACGCTTATCCTATGGAAACTAGGTTTTAAATAACAATCACCAACTACTGGTGACCACCAGTAGTTAATATATATATATATGTGTACCTGAGTTGAAGCTCAACTTGGATAAAACTGAGATTGCACAAATTAATGATAAAATGCAGAGGTAGCTCCCTTCCTTTTGGGAGGAAGAAATTGGCTCTCCCAAGGGGCCTGGAAATTTGGCCAAAAGTCTTGGGATACTGGTGGATGAGGATCTATCTATGAAACCCCAGCCTGTTTTTTTCAGCTTTGAAAAATAAAGAAAGTCTGGAAATATTTGACAAACAATGCCATAATTCTGATTGTTATTACATTAGTTATGTCTCAGGTGGACTATGCTAATTCTCTCTACCTGGAACTTCCACAGAAGCTAACTCAACGGCTGCAATTAGTTCGAAATCAGTCAGCCAGGCTGGTGTGGCATCAGCCTAGATCATGTCACATCACTCCTCTTCTGGAAAAACTTCACTGGCACCCAAAAGTTCAGAGAACCATCTTCAAAACTGGAAGCCTAATCTTCAAAGCTCTCCATGAAAGAAGTCCCACATTTGTTTTGGCTAAAATCCAGAATACTTGGTGTAAGGAAATACCTCCTTGGCATGGCTACCCCCTGACTTTTTGCCTTTTGCTGATGCCAAGTTATGATTGAAAGTGTGCTGGGACCCTGCTAACCAGGCCCCAGCACCAGTGTTCTTTTTCTTAAACTGCACCTTTGCTTCCACAATTGGCATAGCTCTGACACTCAGATAAGTCCTTTGTAGGGCCCTGATGCTAGGGAAGGTCTCTAAGGGCTGCAGCATGTCTTATGCCACCCTGGGGACCCCTCACTCAGCACATGCACACTGCTTCACAGCTTGTGTGTGCTGGTGGGGAGAAAATGACTAAGTCGACATGGCACTCCCCTCAGAGTGCCATGCCAACCTCACACTGCCTGTGGCATAGGTAAGTCACCCCTCTAGCAGGCCTTACAGCCCTAAGGCAGGGTGCACTAAACCACAGGTGAGGGCATATGTGCATGAGCACTATGCCCCTACAGTGTCTAAGCAAATCCTTAGACATTGTAAGTGCAGGGTAGCCATAGGAGTATATGGTCTGGGAGTTTGTCAAACATGAACTCCACAGTTCCATAATGGCTACACTGAAATCTGTGAAGTTTGGTATCAAACTTCTCAACGCAATAAATACACACTGATGCCAGTGTGGAATTTATTGCAACATGCACCTAGAGGGCATCTTAGAGATGCCCCCTGAATACCAATCCGGCTTTTTGTGTCAGGCTGACCAGTTTCTGCCAGCCTGCCACAACCAGATGAGTTGCTGGCCACATGGGGAGAGTGTCTTTGTCACTCTGTGGCCAGGAACAAAGCCTGTACTGGGTGGAGGTGCTTCTCACCTCCCCCTGCAGGAACTGTAACACCTGGCGGTGAGCCTCAAAGGCTCACCCCTTTAATTACAGCACCACAGGGCATCCCAGCTAGTGGAGCTGCCCCCCGCCCCCCCTCCGGCCACTGACCCCACTTTTGGCGGCAAGGCTGGAGGAGATAATTAGAAAAACAAGGAAGAGTCACCTACCAGTCATGACAGCCCCTAAGGTGTCCAGAGCTGACCCCTGCCTTTAGAAATCCTCCATCTCAAGTTTGGAGGATTCCCCAATAGGATTAGGGATGTGCCCCCTCCCCTCAGGGAGGAGGCACAAAGAGGGTGTAGCCACCCTCCAGGACAGTAGACATTGTCTACCGGCCTGTCTCCTGACTTGAAAAATTGCAACAGTGACACATCCAACAGGGGCCAGCGACCTCTGAAGCCTCAGAGGACTACCCTGAACCTAAGGACCAAGAAACTCCTGTGAGCAGCGGCTCTGCTCAACAAACAGCAACAATATTGCAACTTTTTTGCAACTTTCAAAGCCTTCACTGTTCCCGGCGGAAGAGTGAGACTTCACCCTCTGCACCCGACACCCCCGGTTTGAGATCCAGAGAACCAACACCACAGGGAGGACTGAGAGGCAACTGCAACCCCGTGAGTAGCCCGAGATGACCACCCTGGGCCCCCACAGTGACGCATGCAGAGAGAATCCAGAGGTTCCCCCTGACCGTGACTGCCTGTAACAAGGGACCCGACGCCTGGATCAAGCACTGCACCCGCTGCCCCCAGGACCAGAAGGAACCGAACCTCAGTGCAGGAGTGACCCCCAGGCGACCTTCTGCGTAGCCCAGTCGGTGGCTGGCCCGAGAAGCCCCCTTGTGCCCAGCCTGCACCGCTAGAGTGACCCCCAGGTCCCTCCATTGGATCCAATACAAAATCCGACGCCTGCTTTGCACACTGCACCCGGCCGCTCCTGTGCCGCTGAGGGTGTGTTTTGTGTGCCTACTTTTGCCCCCCCCAGTGCTCTACAAACCCCCCCCGGTATTCCCCCGAGGACGCGGGTACTTACCTGCTGGCAGACTGGAACCGGAGCACCCCTGTTCTCCGTAGGCTCCCATGTGTTTTGGGCACCTCTTTATCCTCTGCACCTGACCCGCCCTGAGCTGCTGGTGTGGTAACTTTGGGGTTGCCTTGAACCCCCAACTGTGGGCTGCCTATGCCCAGGAACTGAGACTTGTAAGTACTTTACTTACCTGACAAACTAACCATTACTTACCTCCCCCAGGAACTGTTGATTTTTGCACTGTGTCCACTTTTAAAATAGCTTATTGCCATTTTTACTAAAACTGTGAATGCTATTGCTCTAATTCAAAGTTCCTAGCTTACCTGTGTGGAGTACCTTGCATTTTATGTATTTACTTCAAATCTTGAACTTGTGGTTCTATAAATAAATTAAGAAAAGGTAATGTTCTATATAAAAACTATTGGCCTTGAGTTAAGTCTTTGAGAGTGTGTTCCTCATTTATTGCCTGTGTGTGTACAACAAAAGCTTAACACTACGCTCTGATAACCCTACTGCTCAACCACACTACCACAAACTATAGCATTAGAATTATCTAATTTTGCCACTATCTTACCTCTAAGTGGAACCCTTGGACTCTGTGCACAATATTTCTTACTTTGAGATAGTATATACAGAGCCAACCCCCTACACTTGGTTAAGCATAACATTAGATCATTCCATCAAAATCTCCTGGAGGTTATACAATGTATTAGAATTAGACTTGGTGGTTCCAGATTTGCAGTGATGGCCCTAAGTTATGGAGCTCCTTTCCCCCGGATATAAGGCCTTCCATCAATTATATGAAATGTAGGTCTCTGCTAAAAACCTAGCTCTTTAGACAGGTCTGTAGCTAAGTCAAAGTAGGCTGCATCACAGCTCCAGTGCCATGAAACCCTTTGGGGTGTGCACGTGTTTTATAAATCCATTATGACATAATATAACATATATATAGGTAGGTAGGGGATTATTGTTAGCACCAAGTTTCCATAGATAAAACTTTTTTGACTTGTCTATATCTTTAACACCGTTTGACGAATCTTCACAACATTTTTCCCCAAAAAACGTGTCAAGTTTGGTCTTGTGCATTGAAAGTTTCGGGTTGATACGTCAAGCGGTGGCCAAACAAAAGGAGGGGCGTCAATAAAAGTGCATTTCCGATGTTAATTCCCATAGACTTATTAGACACATCTGCAGTCCAAACTGCCGGACAGATTACACCAAATTTAGCAAAAAGGTAGCTTTTGGTCCACAGATCATTCTTTTTCTTATTTGGTGCAAATATGCTCAATGGTTTTTGAGATATTAAAGGCTAACAAATGTGAAAATCTACGGGCATGGATCCAGGGAGATCTCCTGCTGAGATCTGATTGGCTGCCAACACTTCAAACAAGAAGTGTTAGCATCTATTTTGGGACTCAGCTTCAGCCGAATTCTCCCCCTAAAAAACATTTTAAAAAAAAGAAAAGGCGTCAGGATATATATACCCAAACCCCCTAGCCTTGGTCCAGGTATCGTCCTGGGATCCCCCACCCTCCCAAGGCTTAAAAAGTATTTTCTTTTTTAACTCACGGACAAATCTGTGGCTGGATACTCAGATTTCTCTGATTAAAAAAAAAACATGCTCCACAAACTCCCCAGGCCAATATATTTAAAAAGGTCAACCAGCCCACCCATGGGCTCTGGGGACTGCCACTTCCCCAGGGTGAGGAAATGATTTAAAAAGGGGGTCAATGCAGATTCTTCCCCAGGGGAACACCACCTCCCCGGGGCAAAAGTGAGTAGATGAAGGGGGCCACACGATGGGCTTGGGGACCGCCATACCACAGGACCGGCTTGTGCTACCTCCCGAAGTGCCCACCTTTGGGAGGTAGCTGTTTGCTTTTGGGTGACGGGAGCTGACAGCTCCTTCCAAGAAAAAGCAAACATTCCACTTTCAGCAAGTGGGAGCTTTAAAAATGCTCCCACTTGCTAAAGGCGGAGTTTTGATCTCTTTCCCTACCTGCTAACATGCAGGCAGGGAGAGAGATGAGAACATTGCACACGCATACAGAAAGCTGCTATTTGCAGCCCCTCATCGATTTATTTAAAGTACCCCTGGGGAAGTGGTGTTAACCAGGGCTCTGTGGGGTCTGCGCACCCCCCGATATATTTATTTAATGTAGTGCTGGGGAAAAGGTGGTCCTCAGGACCGCTGAAGTCTATGTGGCCCTCCAAATATTTTTAGTAGGTTTCCCGGGGAGGTGGTGGTCCATGGGGCCCAATGGATTCCATGTGGCCCACCTAACTATTTGTAATTTGTTGCCCTGGGGATTACCTGAGTCTCGCTACTTGTCTCATCCATGGTAATCATACGGAAAATAAATTGTGCATGTTTACAACTAGCCTGCCTTTAAAAATAAGGCTGCTACAATGCAGCTAGTGCAACGGTCACTTGGCTATTTACATATTAACACTTGTGCACACATGTGTGGACTGCAAATGTGTTACTACCATGGTGTGCAGACTGGTATCTGTCAACAGGTAGCCTGGCACAGAGGGGTATTCTGCGGGGTTAGATATTGACCCGGGGTGAGCCTTATATTATTAGTGAGCTCTCCTAGGTAAAGCAAGTATGATTTACTGTTTTGTCTGTACTGACCTTTTATTGTATACCTAGGGAGAAATCTGCCTCGCAGTGCAGTTTTGCTTCCCTTTGGCCTACACAGTTCAGCAAGATATGAAACGGGGGTACAAAGTGTGCACCCAATTAAAAAATACAAGTCCCAAATTTGTGGGTCGTCCAGTATTTTCATATTTCTATGGCTCGTCTCATGATCACAGCCCATACATTTTGTCAACCTGTTGGGCCAAAGTAAATACCTCTGCTCCCCAGAAGAGGGACCTGGACCTCCCCACACAAAAGTAGGGATAGGGGAATTCTGTGTAGCACAATCAGGTGGATTTACAATAGAATCCCACCAGATTTTGCTTGAATTATGCAAGAAGAGTAATTATGCATTTAGCATTATTTGTTAGTCAAAAAATGACCCCTCTCATTCAAAATGGACACTAGGTTGCATTTTGCACTAAATAATATTGCTAAATGTAACAGAACAAGAATAACGAGAGTAGGCTAAATGTGCTATTATTTCCCTAATTTACTATTGGCATTTAGTGCTACATTCTTAGTGCAAAATGTGCCCTTGTGTCCAAAAAGGACACTAGAATGCATTTTACATTACAAAACAGAGCTAAGCACATCAGAACTCAAATAGGACGTGAACACATTTCAGAAGAAATGTCCAGAAGAAGGTAGAATTTAGCAGGGGAAGTCAGCAGCCTATGTCTGAGGAGTAGTATTTGAAGGAAAGCCACTGGTTGAAGTCTTTGTGAAGGGTCCCCAATGGAGGAAAAATGTTTGTGGAAAGCTGAATTTCTGGGCTCAGGAGGTCATTGTGGAGGATGTTACCATCAAGCCTGGTGAAGATTTTTAACTTTAGATTTACTCCAAGTTTTGGAAGTCAAAAACCTACAGGGGGACAAAGCTGCACACAGTAGCTGAATAGGGCTCCACAAGGGAAGATACAGTTGGTGAGATACTCTACTGAAAGAGAGTTGCTGCCTTGGAGAACATTGCAGAAGCTACCACAAAGTTGGGATGAATGCAATGCACCTTGGGGTGATCAGCTGGCAGGTGGGCCCTGGTCTTCTATCGATCCTCCAGGAAGTTTTTGTTGAAAAATGTTCAAAGTTCCAAGCTTTAGGTTAAGGCAGCAGTAGCACTTCTAACACTACATCAAAGAGTCCAGGGAATGGGATGCACTACTTATGGGTTAGAACTCACTCTAGCAAAGACCAGGTGTAGGGTTAGGGCTTCATGTGCTTGTTATGTCCCTATAGATCACCCAGGAGGCAGGACAACTAGCCCCTCGAGTCACTTCTGGGGGTCCCAGGTTCAAGGGGATGGTCCAGTTCTCCTTCAAGCAACAAGGCAGTCCTTCAAGCAGTAGAGCAGTCCTCTGGTAGCAGCAGGGCAGTCCCCTGGTTACCCCACAGTCCTTCTGAAGTCTACCACAGGTCCAAAGGTGTAAGAGTTGCCCTGAGGGTCCAATATTTATACCCTTCACAAGCCTTTGATCTTGAGTGGATTCCCTATACTAGCTCCACACCTGGTTCACTAAAGTTCTTCCCTGCCCCTGGAAAGTTTAGTAGGGTGCGACAAAAGACTATTGTCAGGTTCCTTTGTGTGTGCTTTAGGCAAGCCTTTGAAGTGTAAGATGACAGGGAACAGCTGCAGCCCAGCCATCCAGTATAGCTCTACTTAGTGTTCTTTTAAGGCTACTTCCCAATGCAAAATGAGTTTTGCACTGGAAGGTTTGCTGCACCTTTGGTGACACATTTGGTTGATTAATATGAGCATGAGAGCCTAAGGCCTCTGAGCCCCAATCTCCTCCTTCCTGACTCCTCCATGCTACCAGGTGGACTTCTATCTTTATTGTGAACTCTCTCTCACTTCTGAGCCCCAATATGTGCCTAATGCCTTTCAGTACCTCGAAAGCCTGATCCATCCCTTAGTGCGGAGTCCTGTCTGCTTCTGTTTGTATGCAGTCAGCAGTGCTCCTCTCTCATCCTTGAGCTCCAACATGTTCCTATGGCCTCTGAGCACCCACCACCCCATGAACCTTGGGTGCAGAGAGCTGGACCTCTCTCTAACATGTTTCCCCATCTGAGTCACACTGCCAGTGATCCCTGGGTAATGCCCTGTATGCAGACAGCAGGACTCTTCTTTCCTTTCACCTCTGTGTCCCAATGCACCCCTAAGAGCTCTGAGTCTCTCTTGCACTCAGCCTGGGGTGCAAGGCACTGTCTCCTTAAGTTTGTATGTAGTGAGCCATGCTCCTCTGTCACCTCTGGGCCCCCATATATGCGGCCAGCAGGGCTAATCATATGCCTCTGTGTCCCTCTGTATGCCTGTAGCATTGTGCATGCACTGCTGATGCATTTTACAGGCCTGGAAATGGCATTTCTCTTAACAACAAGGGAGGGCTCTGCAAACAGAAGCGATTTACTGAAATTAAGCCAGACAGGTTTGTTTCTGCGGGATGCCAATTTGTGTTTGTAATACAACAACTAATATTGTATTCAGATCTGCACCAATGTTTTTGTCGAGCCTTTAGGAAGGTTTAGGCGCTATGTCTAGCGATAGTGCCCTGAGGGTACGGTGAAGTGTGCTCTTACAGAGGAGAACATCCCTCTCCCTGGCAGTTCGCACCCTTCAGGTAGGCATCATCTTTTAAATCCACCTATGTCCAAGGGGATGGGTGAATGCTTAAAGTAAAGAGTCATTGCTTATGGTAAAAGTCAGAGTATAACTCATGCTTGCTTTTTAAGAGGGGAGCAGATGCTAGAACCTACCTGTTGCATGGAGGTGTGAGGGGAAGCATAGCACACTGAGTGAAGGTCATAACAAAATCCTTACCTACTTTAACACAGGTCAAAGAGGTTCAAATGGGGTAGCTTGCCTAGGGTGTAAGCTTGCTGGGAGCAATTTGTATCCACCCACGCAGACGTGGACCCCAATGAAACAACTCTCAGCAGGTGGGTGCCTCTGGAAAGCTGGAGGGCTGTTGCAGAATCATTCATATTTCAAGAAGAAGGCCCTTTAAATACTACTGAGACCCTGTGAATTGTTTGGGAATCCTACAGATGCCATACTGGCTCCAGGTGAAGTCTACAGATGTCATAAGGGTTCCACATAAAATCAGGGATTCAATATCTATGTTAAGCCTCCTCACAGACCACTGTCTCTCTCTGTACCTCATACACATCTTACTCATACACCTATCAGGTGGACTAAAGACCAGTCCATAGAGTCACAGAAGATAAAAATTCATGAAAATCTGGAATGCCCGAAAAAGCCTTATACTCTTCTTCTTTAATACTTTATTCGGTGCAAGTAGACCATAAAAGACATTTAATAAATACAACCATACAGAGTTCGAGAACAGATAAAACATTATTAATACAAATTCCGAATTCCAAGAGCAGCATATATATAATTTAGCATAGCCTGTATTGTCTCCCCGACTCCCAACTTGTGCAAATATGAATAAGCGAGCTGACTAGTTCTAATGCTTTTGGCTAAAACAGGACGTAAAAAACGTTTTCTTGGTATAATATAGAGATTACAAAAACGTGTAAAGTGCAGCGTGCTTTGAGGTGATTTTCCATCACAGCAACATAATGGAAGGTTCTTAAGCCAAGTTCCACAGGAAGGAAATGCTGCCAAATAGTGCAATGTATACAAGCGAAACCTGGTAAGTAAAAACTTTTGACGCTCAGAGCTAATGATAACCAGGTATAACATTGTTGTAATTGCTGATGCTGGATCGTTTCCTGGTTTCTCTCTTAGCATAAATTTAGCTCTTGATCCCGTATTTGCTGCCAATATATTTTCTTTGCCTTTTTTATATCCCGCTTTGTTACAAGATTCGGCTTAGAAAAGAGCTCCCCTACTTCAAGGGAGAAAAACAGAGAACGCACATATCTTAACCAGGGTATAGCAATGATCTTGTTAACAAAAGGCAATCCTGTATCACCTTCCTACATAAGTGAGCTTCCGGATTTGCCCAGATTTTTAACCAGAGTAATACTGGTTGGAGCTTTACATAATCAGATATAGACCTCAAGCCCACTTCCTCATGACATAACTTTACCGAAGTTGATTGCGGGACTGCTAATAACCTCCTTAAAAATGTATTTTCTACAACCTGGATACCTGATGAATCAGCATAGCCCCACTCAATGTGTCAAAATCAGAAACATGTCCTAGGCCCATTGCACCTTTTTGTACAACTCAACGCAATATTCCCATATCATGCCTTCTTAAGAGAAATTGTCCCTGTAAAATCCATGGCCATAATCGTGGAGTAATATTGGATGTGAGACTCAGCTCGTAAATAGGGGCTCAAGTCCTGTCAACCTCCACCTAAATACACCTCAGAGACA
Source organism: Pleurodeles waltl (assembly GCF_031143425.1). Lineage (NCBI taxonomy): Eukaryota > Metazoa > Chordata > Amphibia > Caudata > Salamandridae > Pleurodeles > Pleurodeles waltl. The sequence goes on along the minus strand of NC_090450.1, from coordinate 998,927,437 downwards.
ACAAAATACCATGCAGGAGCAGACCAACATTTTATTGTAGTAACCAATATTACTCCAAGTTCTACAAAAAGGTGCAATGGACCTAGGACATCTCGAGCACTGGCAGGAACCAGTGTCACAGCAATTCCTACATTGTAAACTTGACGGGTGGCCACCAAATCACAAAGCTGGAATTTATGTTTGAAAATATAAAAAATAACAATACTCCCCTTGCCATTGGAGTTTCCTCCCGTGCACTAAGCCCTTTTCAGGGCCCCTTACAGCTAGGCTTTTCCTAGTGGTGACAGACATTGAAAATTGGATGTTTGTTGAGCATCTAAAGTAGGTTGGCGGACAAGCAGCCAAACCTCGACAACTCTTACTCTATCAATCCATCAGAGGCATTTGACCATAGCACAGATGCAGTAGTCTCTGCCATCATGAAACCTTTTTTTCTGTTCAATTCTAAATCAGGAAAGCAGACCATAATGTTGGTGGTAAGGGAATTCCATTGTCATTGCAAAAAGTCAGAAGAGGTGGAATGCAGCAATTGAGTTTTAAGTGAATGAAGTCTGTTGTAGTTGCATTATTAGTTCATTGAGGGGGGAATGAAGAAGAAGAACTGTGCACATTTTTTAATTACAACCTCCCAAATAAACACTCTTTGGGATCTAACACCTCGTTCAAGGAAAAGAACGCGAGTCCTCAAGCAAACAAATGTAGTGAGTAACCCAAAGGTTCAAAGTCTTCCATCTTATGGTCTCATTACTAGACCCCCTGTTTAAGTGGTTACCTGTGGCCAGTCTGGCACTTCCCAGTACCCTACTTAACATCTAAGGGCCTGATTTCAAGTTTGGCAGATGGGGTACTCCGTCACAAAATGGCTGATATCCCGGCCACTGTAGTACGATTCCAGTAGGACATAGTGGGATCGTAATACGGCGGATGCGTTATTCTGCGCCTTGACAACGTCACTTCTTTAAAGCCTGCTCAGAGCAGGTGTTAAACTGAAGCAGGGCTTTTTGGAATGGGGGCCTCCTGGCATTGCTGGACCAGCTTCATTTTTTTTACACTAGTCCAGCAATGAGTGACTTTAGCGCTGTGTGAAATCACATTTTGAACCATAGCGCTGCACAGCTAAATATTAGAGAAGTCAGCACAGCTTGAAAATATTGAAATATATTTTGAGTTCTATCCAAAACCTCTGAATTTGTAGCCAGTCTATGAAGAAGCCACCTGTAGAAAGCACCATTTAGCCCTGTTTCTTTCATAGTTTTCTATAGTTCATCTATCCCTGAAAAACATTTGGAGACAGACCAAGATAATCCGGGTCAGGGATTTATGTCCCCTACATTCAAGAGTCACCACCCAGCCCTGCACCCAGACTTCCAAATATATTTCTGCTATAAAAAATATTTATAAGGTGTAACTTTGCATTTCTTTAATAACAGAGTAGCCCAGGGAGATGGAGAAACAAAAACTCTGAGGGGCAAATTCACAAGAAATTGGCACATCAGGAGTGACGTGCCACTGTTCTAACATTGCCCTGCACCCCCCAACGTCACCATGTCTGCGCCATGTTTACAATATGGCACACCCTGGCGCACGTTAGTACAATAGTGTCAAAAATGTTGACGCTATTGTGGCGCTTTGCAGGATTAGAGCCAAAAAGGATGGCTAATCCTGCAAAGAAAAGGGAGGCCCATAGACTAATATGTGTGTTTCATTTAAACACCTGCCTTAGGCAGGCGTTAAAAAGTCACAAAAAATGGTGCAGTGAAATCTTGCAGATTTCACTGCAACATTTTTTAGGGCCTCCCAGCGACGGAAACGCCCCCCTGCAAACATTATGTCTGGCTCAGGCATAAAATGGCGCAAGGGTTTACAAAGTGGCGCAAATCAAGCACTGCACCACTTTATAAATATGGCACATCAGAAATGCCTACCTAACGCCACATTAGCATAAAAATGACACTAATGGAGGCGCGAGGGGCTTGTAAATATGCCCCTAAGTTTTTAATAGCAGAAATTAAATAGTTCTGTAAATACTCACAGATGTATTGTAAACTGCTGCCTGGCACCCATATTTGACAATAATTGGACAGGACACGTGCCAGCCAATCCTTATCTCTGGTTGGCACCAATGAAACCAGAGAAAGCCAAGGCTGGCCCAGGCCCCATTGCAGCAGCCGCCTCTGGGACCCGCTTGGCACAAGGGCCATCAGCTGCTCCAGCGTAGCGGCGCCTTTGTTTGTTTGGACACATGAATCCGATCTATTTTATCGCATTATCAGCAGAGGACAGGAAGAGGGAAGAGACTGAATATCTCTCACGTCAAATCTTTCCTGAAAATCTGCAAAGATACCAGAGACAGGGGATGAGTGGATGAGACGAGGAGTGTCCAAGCAACAGTGCTACATCTAGGGAGCCTGCTCTCATGGTCAGTGCTGCCATAATCAGTGCATATATCTGCGCTCAAAGAAATGGCAATATCTATCATTCACTGATATTGTTATGCAAGGCCCTATAAAGAGCCATTATTGTGATTTATTGTGAATGACTGGATTCTAAATTAACTGCTATGACGTAACAAAGGTGGGTAACACAATTTGTTAAACCCTTTTACTACGTCATAAGGAGATGCCGGGATGCTCTGGGTGGGTTCTCTCGTAGCCTCTCAGAGCAGTACTGGGGACCAGGGAGCACAGATTCTTCAAAAGGAAGGAAGGAGGAGCTCATGTATATATATATTTTTATTTGGGACAGCGAGGAGAGGCCATGTTATGTATGGCTTCCCAAGTACTCACCTCCACCTGTCTAGCAGCTGAAAATCGGGGCAGGTTGTTTTGGGGACCATACATAACATACAATTATAGCTGGGTAACGAGTGAATAACAGGATGTTTATCACTTGACCATCATGGACAATCGAGCTTCCCTTTTGTTGTCATTCAGAATCCCTCAGTGAAAAACATCCCCGTTTCCATCTATAATTTTATATGTTGTATCAGAAACAAAATCTGGCTTGCACTTGAGTAATGTCACAACAGTGGTTCCATAATGAGGTTAGCCACTGTTGTAACATCACTCATGGAATAACTTGCGACCCCTTTGGTCTGCCACCCCCTCCAGGTTTCCAAAGACCACAATGTGCTGGCAGAAAAGCACTTGCAGTCTCACGCACATTCCCCACCTCTCACAGGCCTTCACAGACCTGAGGAAGCTATGAGATGAGGATGGAACTGTGCATTGACCAACTGTCTTCTCCTCTGTCCGTGCAGGTCTCTGCCGACCCACACTGAGAGGAGACGTGCAACCTCGTGGACAAGCAGCTATCGCAGAGGGGCAGTCCGCTCAGTGGCAGCTCTCCTCTCTCAATGGAAGATCAGGTTATTTAGACAGAATATCGAAAACACAAATATTGAGGGACAAAATATTGTATCAAAAATATTGAGGACAAAAATACTGTGAAGGTAAGTTTCCATAGGTAAGTAAAGTGTTACTCTATATAATTCCACATATATGTACCTTGAAGATATGTATGCATCTTCAATGTACATAGATGTGGAGAATAGTAAATCTATACTTACCTATTTGCACTTCTCCAAATGTTGGTCCTCGAAACTGTGGACACGATAATCTGTCCATGCGATATCTGTTTTTCTGACATTCGGTCAGTGGCTCCCGAGAGCAGAGTCAGCATCTACACATAGGGAGAGGGCAGGAGTGGGCTGTGGGGTTGGGCGTGGGTGGAAGTAGCCCAGGTCTTTTGTTTCAGTTTCAGAGGAGGACGGGGAGACACATGAGGTCAGATACTGCTTTTTTAATTTAGAGGCGCTGAAGAGTCTCTCTTAGGTGTTGAGGGTGGTTGGCAGAAAGCCATGTTTTGCTTTAGCTTTTTCTAAATACATATTGAATATGGTACTCTTGTTGTCTATTTAATGTCATTCAGAACCCCTCAGTCAAACTGAATTTGGTGCTACTGAAAGGAAACTATATTTCACACATATAGGTAAACTCGGCAGAAACAATCGTTAGTGAATTTAGGGCCAGATGTATCCAAGTACTTTTTTCCATGTCTTAAATAGTGAATTTTAAGAAATCGCTATTTAAGGAATGCAAAATGGTTTGCAAGAAAAGATTGTGGTTGAGATTCCCATTGCTGCTGCCTGGATCCGTAGGTACCAAACCATCTTTGGAATCTCGCACTTCGTCAACTTTGTTCTGCTGACATTTTATGCAGCTGTTGGGGCAGACACATGCTTTGCTGGATGTTGACTGTTGACTACATTTGTAGCTGTGTTTCTTCCTTGTGCCTATCTACTGGGATTTCATCTACGGGTGACTTTGACTCCACCTGTTAGTTCAACTTCACCCTAATGTGAATTTGTGTCTGTTATTTATCTCTGTTATTTGCTGCTGTAAACATTAGGGGCCAGCTTTACAAGGCTCTAGCACCTCTCAGCGCCGCACTGACATCCTTTTTTTACACTAATGTGGCCCTAAGGAGGCCATTATCCTTCGCCATATTTACAAAGTGGCCCAATGCATGCATTGAGAGTCAATTGATCTTAGCACAGCCTTTTTAGTGCCTGTGTTAACAGTAAAAAAGGCTCCCAAGTCCATTATTACCCACATGATTGGAGGCATTGCTTTGAAAAGGCAGCAATGACCTTTTCTGTGCTTCTCTGTATCCACAGCCAAACACACATAGCGTAAATATAATAAATGAGATTCTGCAGTCCCCGTATGAAAGCCTGTCTATTATTTCTTTATGATAAGTGACTTATGATGCCCCTATTCACCCATTATAAAGAACTGAAGTAGCCACTCAGTTATAAAACCTTATTAGAATAGGGTTCTGATGACACAATGTCCGCTACCAGAGTCAGCAGTTTAAAGGAAAAGAGATCAGGTCATAAATAAATAAAGCAGTAGTTTAAAGAATGAAAACAAAACATTCTTTCTTTGTTTTCTAGCTGCACAGTGACAAGCAGAAAGGAGATAAATATGGCAGCAGGTTTATTTTGCACTCTTTAGGTAGTTATGGACAAGCCAAGCAAGAATCTTTCTGCGTGTTTCCACACATCCTCCTGCACCTTTAAAAAAAAAACATATTAAAGTGATTCTAATATCTTTTTGCAACAACTATGTAGTAGCCTTTTTTTATCATAACCTCAAGCCCTTCTTCGATAAAGGGGATATCTTTTGTTTTTGTGAGAGCACACTCTCTGATTCTGATATCCACCCAAGGTTTTTTTTTTAAATGCAACATACACAAATATTCATGCTGAGGAAACCTTTTCTGATTTAGTCGAGCTAACAAAGCTAATCCCAGGATCCTTCCTACTACATGTTTTCCTTTTTGGGACAGGTAGTTTGGCAATTATGGAAGCTCAGTTTCAGGTAAAGGATATGACCTGTCCTCCTCATAACCGGCCACCATGGATCATTACTGGTCAGCAACATGGATAGTAACTGTGTGTTTACGAAAACCAACATGTCTTAGCAGAATCATGGACATTGACTTCCCTGTCCTAGCAGACCTGCAATTGCCTGTCACCCACTATGCAGAAAAAGAAGAAAACATATCGTAAAAGGCATTTTTATAGAATTCAAATTCACTCTGAGAGCAGCATTATAAGGTCTCTGGGCACTATTAATGGATAATGGGTGTTTATTGTTACCCAATTCAAATGTAGTCATGTATCAACTTCAGTAGGATGAATGGGAGGGTGAATATACCAGGATTCAAATCTGTGATTCAGTGGTTAAACATAAAACCTTAGAGTTGGTGCATTATTACACACTGATCCACAGGGCATGGGAAAGCCAGAGCTATGGAAAACCCTTGGTGCACTTGGGGAAGCAAGGCTGACCAAGGCACCTCCTGTTGAGAGGAGACATAGCTGAAGATCACAACGTAAACTATTTCCTTCCGCTCTGCCCTGCCGAGCCACATGCAGCATGTCTGCCTAAGGTTTTTCTCACAGTGAGTTGAAGCACAAATCGAGGCAGAATGATAGAGATCAAAAAGTATTCTTACAGCAGTTGGTCCGAGAGAAAGCATCTCTTCAAGAAATTAAAATGGATTTGGCTTATGAAGAGAGATGGTTCCTGTATTATTCATATGTACCAACTTATACTACGGATCAGTCTGTTTAACACCCAGTGCTCCTCGCAATTGCATGTGACCTCCCAGGCTCTGTGGATGATAACTGAGTGAGATAACCCAAATGTGAGCCCAGTAGACCTAATCCTTTTTTCACCCGGGGTTGACTAACATATTGTAGCCATAGTATAGAGGCTCTTCACTGCATTGCAAGTTCTTCTGCTAGTCATGCATTAAATCTGTACTCCGTTATATTCTTTTCCATCACATTTAGGGTCCATGTCCCAACACATAATCAAGTCCTTACATCTCAAATTCCATTCTCCCCTTACTTCTAAAGTTGGAACTTGTTTTTTGGAAAATACACTAAGGGGGTCATTTGACCCTGGCGGTCCCACCACCAACAGGCTGGCGGTGCAGACAACCACATTATGAGTGTGGTGGGTTGGCCTCTGCCAACCTGCCACATCTCCACTCATACCACCTTGGCGGTCGGAACTGCTGGACTGGAGATGATCATCTTCGACCCGGCAGTCCACGGAACACCTCCGGCGGTATTAGGAGCCGGCTTTCCACCATGGTTTCCTCTGCGGTAGCACCGTCACAAAAACCATGGGGGAAAGGCTACCAGTGACAAGGAATTTCTTCCCTGTCACCAATAGATGCCCCCCCAGCAAGCACTAGCCCCCTCCCACGCCCCTATAGCCACAGCGCCCCCTCCCCGCATACATGCACACAGACAACTACATGCGCCATGCATACACCCATTCATCTACACTTACATACACCCATCCACTCACACACATCCATAGACGCATTCACAACATTTATACATGCATTCAAGCACGCATCCATACACGCATTCACAACAACATTCATACACGCTTTCAAGCATGCATACTCACACACATCCAAACAACCATACTCCCATGCATACACACTTACGCAGACTCCACACACTGATATACGCACACATAACACCCCCACCCCACTCCCCTGTTGGACGATCACCTTACATGTTCCAGGGAGAAGGTCATCCGTCAAGGAACTGGAAGGGGCGCTTCCACCACCGGCAGCGCCCCGCCAGCAGGACACCGCCAGGCCGTATTATGGCCCATAATATGGGAGGCGGTGTCCTACTGGTGGGGCGGGCCTGTGGTGGAACTGCCAGAGCGCCTCCGCCTGCTAGCATGACTACTGCTGGATTTCTGCCCAAAGTGTGGCAGAAATCCGGCAGTACCTGTGATATGGTGGGCGGGAGACCACCAGCACTGGCGGTCACCTGGCGCCCACAGCTTTGGCGGTCTTCCTGGAAGACCGTCAAAGTCATAATGAGGGCAAAAATTCTTTCAATCAAGGGCAGTGTGCATTTCTAAGCTTATTCCACCCTGTTGGGCACTGCACAAGCTCAAAGATGACCTAGAACAACACAAACCTGATAGTGAGCGCTGAATATTATCAGTAGCCTGATTCTTCTTCTCCTTTGTCTTCTTTTTCTTCTTCTTCTTCTTCTCCTCCTTCTTTTTCTTCTTCTTCTTCTTCTTCTTCTTCTCCTTCCCCATCTTCTTCTTCATTTTATAAAGATGATGATGATGATGATTATTATTATTATTAACATTCTTCATATTCATATAGGCCCAGATATATCAAGGGTTAGCATTGCCCTTGTGTCATGCAAAGTCATGGCTTAGCCAATCTGGTGTAACGCAAGGCAGCGCAAGTCACTGCTTTTCATTACTCTGCATTGGGAAGACCTTCCATGGGTGCAGCGTGGGGAGGTGGTATTTAACGCATTCCCAGATTTATTAATCTGAGAATACGTCTAAATGCTACACCATCTCAGGTGAGGTGTAACGAGGAGAAATATGCTTATTTCTCCTTGTTATTTCCTCTTGCACAGTGGCACAGGAAAGAGAGCAGGAATACGGCATATCTTATAAGATATGGCACATTCCTGCTCTTTCCATTTGACTCAGGGCAGCAAGTTGTTTTGTTGAGTGGTATTGTGTCAAATGTTAGTAAATCTACCACCCAATAATTAGAGCTCAGGCTATGGGTCACATGATCTTGGTCCTCTTTGATGATGTGGAGGGTTCATCTGAGATTCTCAGGAGGTGACTACCCTTAAGTATGATGCAGCAGGTGAAAAGTATAAAGCAAAGCTCCATTCCCATCCAAGTATGCGTGGTATTGCTGATTTCTACAGCCCCTTGGTGCTAGGCTGCCATGTTAGACTCATTCTTCTTCACTTTGTCTACTGATTTGTATACTTACAGGTACAAAGGGGCCAATTCACAAAAACATTTGCGAGTATGGGCAATAATACTACAGGAGTATTCTTTTAGGCACTCATACATGCCTTTGGGACTGCAAAGTGGGCACAGCTTTTTCTCTCTGTACTAACTATATATTAATATTCCATTTGACATGTTCTGAGATCAATTCAGAAATGCATGCAAGAGTACATCAAAGGGTACTGCTTTATGAACTCCAAAATGCCATTGTAAACAGGCCCTGAGGTAATGCACATGTAATGCACATAATCCAACTTTCTGAAACGTAGTTTATCTTAATTTACTTCTGTAGGACATTTAGGCCCTCATTACAACATTGGTGGTAAGTGCCGTTTACTGCAATGCTGACTGCCCCCAACATACAACGACCGCAGCAGTATACCGCTATGGGTATTATGACCCACACATAGAAATCTGCCACTATACAGACACACACACAAGTCCGCCAGACCAAAGGTCAGTGATAAACTGGTGGTACCAAAACCCATACCATTACGCCAACAGAAATATGCCCACAGCATCATGACCCACGAATCACTGTGGCAGTCATTCAACCGCGGTAAACCATTGGCGGTATAAACCGCCGCGCTCAAAATACACACACACTAACAAAACTACACCACATTGGACAATTCAAAATACACACACCTGACACCCATACACCGACCACAGCCACACACCCACAACACTATAAAACCCACACCCACAATACCCACAAACCCTTACAATGAAAAAAATATTGCCAACTGAGAGAGAGACAAGCCATAAGCACCCACTGAATCTGAGCCACAAAACACCATCACTCATACACCATCCACGCACCTCACAGCACACCCCAACACACCACCCCACACACCCTCACACACACCACTCACACTACACCCATGGCACCACAACAACACCCCAGATTCTCTGAGAAGGAGCTAAGGGTCATGGTGGAGGAAATCATCCGGGTAGAGCCACAGCTATTCGGATCACAGGAGCAGCAGACGTCCATTGCAAGGAAGATGGAGCCATGGCGGAGAGTCGTGGACAGGGTCAACGCTGTGGCACAGCACTCCAGAACAAGGGATGACATCAGGAAGAGGTGGAACGACCTACGGGGGAAGGTGTGTTCCCTGGTTGCAAGACACCTGGTAGCTGTACAGAGGACTGGCGGTGGACCCCCACCTCCTCTCCAACAACTAAAAACATGGGAGGAGCAAGTCTTGGTAATCATGCATCCTGAGGGCCTCACAGGTGTAGCAGGAGGACTGGACTCTGGTAAAACAACTCTCTATTACTATCACCCCCCTACCTGCATGCCATCACATACAGTCACCCCTACCCTCATCCCCATCACTACAACATCTCACATATACCCCACAATCACAACCCACCCATCCCAATACCAAGCCCAGCATGCAATAACAATGCATGAACCCCCATCACAGACCTGCATGGACACACATCACCACAGCATGCACACTAGTGACAATCACTTAGCCAAACCACTAACATCTCACACAACCCAAAGGTGCCTTGCTAAAAAACACCCATAGAGGGAAACATATCCATGCACAAGATGGCACACGCAGAAACAATAACACTGCCTTTACATCCCCACAGGACCACCACTCAACGTCACCGGAGAGGAGGCACGAGCCACATCCAGTTCCCCCCCGGAAGAGGCCCACAGTGAATGACAGCAGCTCTGCACGCCTGGATCACGATGATCAACCTGGTCCATCAGGGACCTCTGGACAGTCAGTGACCCAGCCACAGTCCCAAACCACCACAGAGCCTCCCCCCTCAGGAAACACCAGCACAGCACCCACCCAGTGGGCCCATCCCTCTGTCCCCAGGACACGTCAATCAGCAGTGTGTCCACCACTACAGGGACCCCAGGCAAACCCACAAACACAGGCCGACCAGGGACCTGGGGTCAGTGGCAGTGGGCACACGGTTCAGGGGACAGAGGCACAGGACAACAGGGAAGCTGGGAGGAATGCTGTGTGACAGGGGGAGGACAGACCCAGGGAATTGACTCTCCACAAAGCACTCACCAACATCCAGGGAGCATACCACCATTCTCAGGAGACCATGGGCCAGATACTGGCCAAGTTGCAGGAGACCCAGTGGCTGAAGGAGGGGCAGTACCTGGGGATCAGCGAGGACCTGAGGGACATCCACACCACCCTGGTCACCATTGCAAGGGTGCTGGCAGACATGGTCAATACCATGAGGGAGGCAGTGGCACACCAACGGGACCCTGACACGAGCCACACCGAAGAACAGCCATCCACCTCCGCCGACGCTAGTGGACAGGAGACCCCTCCACAGGAACAACAGGCCACCAGCACCCCACCCCCTGCAGAAGGAGAACCACCCCACAAATGGTCGCTGCGATCCAGGCAGAAGCCAGAGAACATTGCCAAGACCCCCGCCAGGAAATAAGACTCTCCTAATTGTCACCCTTTTGTCCCACTCTGTCACCCTGTCCACCTTTAACTGCCATATTGCTCCCCTTCCTATGCCCCCTTTGACAATGCACCTGTGATACAAAGAGACTGGACTGTACCCAGGACTTTCCTCCATCATCAATCCAGCCCATTGCAATGCCCCCTCCACTTATCAGCACCTAAATAAACACCCTTGGAGCAAAATCAAATATGGAGTCTGTCAATTGTGTCACTAATGTGTTAGTTTCACAAACTGTAAACATTGCATATCAAATGTACTGTAAAATTTACATAGGTATGACCTGTAGTGGGCCGCAGTAAACACACCAGGAGCCAGAGTGGGGCACAGAGATCTGAAAATAGAGATGCCAAAGGGTACAGTAAGTGGCCATAGAAATAGGGACTTCAGGCTTTCATGTTCAATGTCCAACACAAAACTGCAATGGAAGGTGAAGTTACTGTGTCTTACCTGTGTGTCACTGGAAGTACTGCTGAATCAGTCTGGTTCTGTTGTCCACATCTTCTTCCTCTGTCTCCTCTTCGTCACTGTCCACAGGCTCCACAGCTGCCACACGACCAGCCCTAGGCTCATCCTCCTACAGAAAAGGCACCTGGCGTCTCAAGACCAGGTTGTGCAACATGCAACATGCAACGATGATCTGGCACACCTTTTTGGGTGAGTACTACGGGGATCCCCCTGTCAGATGGAGGCTCCGGAATCTGGCCTTCAGGAGGCCAAAGGTTCGCTTAATGATCCACCTTGTTCGCCCATGTGCGTCATTGTAACGTTCCTCTGCCCTTGTCCTGGCATTCCTCTCTGGGGTCAGTAGCCATGAGAGGTTGGAGTAACCAGAGTCACATGCTAAATTGAGGGATATCTGTTAGCTACACACTCACCCTTAGGGCCAACCCCACACCCATATATGTGGGGACCATGGGCTCATCTATTAGCCAAACCCGGTACCCCTGGAGTTGAGCCATCACATATGGAATGCTACTATTCCTCAAGATAAAGGTATCATGCACAGAGCCAGGATACTTAGCATTCACATGGGAGATGTACTGGTCCGCCAAACACACCATCTGCACATTTAGAGAGTGAAAGCTTTTTCTATTTCTGAACACTTGTTCATTTCTCCGGGGTGGGGACAAATGCAATATGTGTGCCATCAATGGCACCAATGATGTTGGGGATATGTCCCAGTGCATAGAAGTCAGCCTTCACTGTGGCCAAATCCTCCACCTGGGGGAATACGATGTAGCTGCGGATGTGTTTCAGCAGGGCAGAAAACACTTTGGTCAGCACGTTTGGGAACATAGGCTGTGACATCCCTGATGCCATGGACACTGTGGCTTGGAAGGAACCACTTGCCAGGAAATGGAGCACTGACAGGACCTGCACTAGAGGGGGGATACCTGTGGGGTGGCGGATAGCTGAGATCAGGTCTGGCTCCAATTGGGCACACAGTTATTGGATTGTGGCCTTATCAAGTCTGTAGGTCAGGATAATGTGTCTGTCCTCCATTGTCGCAAGGTCCACCAGGGGTCTGTACAGCGGGGGTATCGCCATCTCCTATTCATTCTCGGTGGTTGAGCTCTAGGGTGAAAAACGGTGAGCAGATGGTCAAATTTCAACAGTAATATGTTTTTTATTTCCTTCACAGAAACAGCATGTGACCCGAAAGTCGGTTGATGTGCCAATTTCTGCTGTGACGCAGTTAGGTGCCATGGCCTGTGCCCCCCTGAAATGGTGGCTGCCTGACCTGTGAAGAGGGACAAGTGGAAATGAGGTAATTCCGCTGGGGTTGTGCGCATTGCGGTCGTTTATCATTTGCCCCTATGGGTTCCAGGAGCCAATGGCGATGTACGCCAATGGTGATGGAACGCACCGCCGTGGACGTGACCAACATTTTCTATCTGTGCACTCACTTGCTACCTGACCTTCAACAGGAGAGGACCTACACTGCAAGTGCTGCTGTGACCTGTGACTGGAAGTGACAATGGCTTGAGTGTCTAGGGAAAGGGCCGCTGCCTCCACTTCAGAGGAGTTGGAGAGACTGGTGGATGGGGTCCTACCCCAGTACACTTTACTCTATGGTCCTCCAGACAAATAGGTGAGTACGCTGTGAGCATGATGCGTGGGCCATGAATGTATGGATTGCTTCATGTATGGTGGTCAATGTATGTGCGTAAGGGGATGGGGGGATATGGTGGGCCATGAGTATAACAGTCCGGACGGTATGACTAATACCTTTTCTCCTTTTTTTTTCTGAAGGTCAGCGCCCATTAGAAAAAGGGTATTTAGCGTGCCATCGCCAAGGAGGTGTGGACCCTGGGGGTCTTTGACCCACTGCCGCAAACGGTGGGAGGACCTGCGCCACTGGGCAAGGAAGACTGCGGAGGCCCAGCTGGGGCTGGCCTCCTAACGAGGAAGGAGTACAGATTCAGATTCATTACTTTGCATGCGTTATGGTATTACCTGGGTGGGGGATGAGGGCTGTGGGTGCCCCTAGGCCAGGGCAAGCATGCCAGGGTATGTTCAATGATGGGCAAGCTCAGATGCACTGTGAGAAGGTAGCCTCTTTCTAGCCTTGTTACCCCCACTTTTGGCCTGTTTGTGAGTGTATGTCAGGGTGTTTGTCACTGTTTTCACTGTCTCACTGGGATCCTGATAGCCAGGCCTCAGTGCTCATAGTGAAAACACTATGTTTTCAGTATGGTTGTTATGTGTCACTGGGATCCTGCTGGTCAGGACCCCAGTGCTCATAGGTTTGTGGCCTATATGTATGTGTCACTGGGACCCTGTCACACAGGGCCCCAGTGCTCATAGGTGTGCATGTATATGTTCCCTGTGTGGTGCCTAACTGTCTCACTGAGGCTCTGCTAACCAGAACCTCAGTGGTTATGCTCTCTCATTTCTTTCCAAATTGTCACTGACAGGCTAGTGACCATTTTTACCAATTTACATTGGCTTACTGGAACACCCTTATAATTCCCTAGTATATGGTACTGAGGTACCCAGGGTATTGGGGTTCCAGGAGATCCCTATGGGCTGCAGCATTTCTTTTGCCACCCATAGGGAGCTCTGACAATTCTTACACAGGCCTGCCACTGCAGCCTGAGTGAAATAACGTCCACGTTATTTCACAGCCATTTTACACTGCACTTAAGTAACTTATAAGTCACCTATATGTCTAACCTTTACCTGGTAAAGGTTAGGTGCAAAGTTACTTAGTGTGAGGGCACCCTGGCACTAGCCAAGGTGCCCCCACATTGTTCAGAGCCAATTCACTGAACTTTGTGAGTGCGGGGACACCATTACACACGTGCACTACATATAGGTCACTACCTATATGTAGCTTCACCATGGTAACTCCGAATATGGCCATGTAACATGTCTATGATCATGGAATTGCCCCCTCTATGCCATCCTGGCATTGTTGGTACAATTCCATGATCCCAGTGGTCTGTAGCACAGACCCTGGTACTGCCAGACTGCCCTTCCTGGGGTTTCACTGCAGCTGCTGCTGCTGCCAACCCCTCAGACAGGCAGCTGCCCTCCTGGGGTCCAGCCAGGCCTGGCCCAGGATGGCAGAACAAAGAACTTCCTCTGAGAGAGGGTGTGACACCCTCTCCCTTTGGAAAATGGTGTGAAGGCAGGGGAGGAGTAGCCTCCCCCAGCCTCTGGAAATGCTTTGTTGGGCACAGAGGTGCCCAATTCTGCATAAGCCAGTCTACACCGGTTCAGGGACCCCTTAGCCCCTGCTCTGGCGCGAAACTGGACAAAGGAAAGGGGAGTGACCACTCCCCTGACCTGCACCTCCCCTGGGAGGTGTCCAGAGCTCCTCCAGTGTGCTCCAGACCTCTGCCATCTTGGAAACAGAGGTGCTGCTGGCACACTGGACTGCTCTGAGTGGCCAGTGCCACCAGGTGACGTCAGAGACTCCTGCTGATAGGCTCCTTCAGGTGTTAGTAGCCTTTCCTCTCTCCTAGGTAGCCAAACCCTCTTTTCTGGCTATTTAGGGTCTCTGTCTCTGGGGAAACTTTAGATAACGAATGCATGAGCTCAGCCGAGTTCCTCTGCATCTCCCTCTTCACCTTCTGATAAGGAATCGACCGCTGACCGCGCTGGAAGCCTGCAAACCTGCAACATAGTAGCAAAGACGACTACTGCAACTCTGTAACGCTGATCCTGCCGCCTTCTCGACTGTTTTCCTGCTTGTGCATGCTGTGGGGGTAGTCTGCCTCCTCTCTGCACCAGAAGCTCCGAAGAAATCTCCCGTGGGTCGACGGAATCTTCCCCCTGCAACCGCAGGCACCAAAAAGCTGCATCTCCGGTCCCTTGGGTCTCCTCTCAGCCCGACGAGCGAGTTCCCTCGAATCCAACGACACCGTCCAAGTGACCCCCACAGTCCAGTGACTCTTCAGCCCAAGTTTGGTGGAGGTAAGTCCTTGCCTCACCTCGCTGGGCTGCATTGCTGGGAACCGCGACTTTGCAAGCTTCTCCGGCCCCTGTGCACTTCCGGCGGAAATCCTGTGTGCACAGCCAAGCCGGGGTCCACGGCACTCTAACCTGCATTGCACGACTTTCTAAGTTGGTCTCCGGCGACGTGGGACTCCTTTGTGCAACTTCGGCGAGCACCGTTTCACGCATCCTCGTAGTGCCTGTTTCTGGCACTTTTCCGGGTGCTACCTGCTTCAGTGAGGGCTCTTTGTCTTGCTCGACGTCCCCTCTCTCTGCAGGTCCAATTTGCGACCTCCTGGTCCCTCCTGGGCCCCAGCAGCGTCCAAAAACGCCAAACGCACGATTTGCGTGTAGCAAGGCTTGTTGGCGTCCATCCGGCGGGAAAACACTTCTGCACGACTCTCCAAGGCGTGGGGGATCCATCCTCCAAAGGGGAAGTCTCTAGCCCTTGTCGTTCCTGCAGTATTCCCAGTTCTTCAGCCTAGTAAGAGCTTCTTTACACCAACCGCTGGCATTTCTTGGGCATCTGCCCATCTCCGAGCTGCTTGTGACTTTTGGACTTGGTCCCCTTGTTCCACAGGTACCCTCAGACAGGAATCCATCGTTGTTGCATTGCTGATTTGTGTTTTCCTTGCATTCTCCCTCTAACACGACTATTTTGTCCTTAGGGGAACTTTAGTGCACTTTGCACTCACTTTTCAGGGTCTTGGGGTGGGTTATTTTGCTAACTCTCACTATTTTCTAATAGTCCCAGCGACCCTCTACAAGGTCACATAGGTTTGGGGTCCATTCGTGGTTCGCATTCCACTTCTGGAGTATATGGTTTGTGTTGCCCCTATCCCTATGTTTCCCCATTGCATCCTATTGTAACTATACATTGTTTGCACTGTTTTCTAAGACTATACTGCATATTTTTGCTATTGTGTATATATATCTTGTGTATATTTCCTATCCTCTCACTGAGGGTACACTCTAAGATACTTTGGCATATTGTCATAAAAATAAAGTACCTTTATTTTTAGTATAACTGTGTATTGTGTTTTCTTATGATATTGTGCATATGACACTAAGTGGTACTGTAGTAGCTTCACACGTCTCCTAGTTCAGCCTGAGCTGCTTTGCTAAGCTACCATTATCTATCAGCCTAAGCTGCTAGACACCCTATACCCTAATAAGGGATAACTGGGCCTGGTGCAAGGTGCAAGTACCCCTTGGTACTCACTACAAGCCAGTCCAGCCTCCTACATTGGTTGTGCAGCGGTGGGATAAGTGCTTTGAGACTACTTACCACTCTTGTCATTGTACTTTTCATAAGAGAAAAATATACAAAACAAGGTCAGTGTATATACACATAGCCAAAAAGTTTTGCATTTCCTCTTTTCACTCTTTTCTAAGTGCTGAAAAGTACTTCTAAACTTTCAAAAAGTTCTTAAAAGTTTAAAAAGTTTTTTCTGTCTTTCCAAAAAGTTCTGAAAACTTTTTTTCTTTGTCTATCACTTTAACTCTCTCTAAAAATGTCTGGCACAGGCCAAAAAGTTGAACTGTCCAAACTTGCATATGATCACCTTAGCTGGAAAGGAGCAAGGAGTCTCTGCATAGAGAGAGGTTTGAGTGTAGGGAAGAATCCTTCCTTAGAACTGTTAATTAATATGCTTAGAGTACAGGATAAGGCCATAAGTGCCCAATCTGTAGAAAAAGTAGCTAATGGTTCTCAATCTGATCCAGGGACTCCCCCAGGAAAAGGTTCAGGAAAGAAACTTCTCAGCCTGCCCATTACTAGACAGTCTAGCATAGTTGGTACAGAGGTTGAATCACACCATACTGATGGTGTGCTCTCACATTATACTGGTAGCCAAGCTGTTAGGGTGCCCTCTGTAAGGGACAGGTCTCCTTCTGTTCATTCCCATCATACCTCTGTATCTAGAAATGTCCCTCCCACCCACCCTGATGACAGATTGTTGGAAAGGGAGCTCAATAGATTGAGAGTGGAGCAAACCAGACTGAAGCTCAAGAAGCAACAGCTGGATTTGGATAGACAGTCTTTAGAAATAGAGAGGGAAAGACAGAAAATGGGTTTAGATACCCATGGTGGCAGCAGCAGTATTCCCCATAGTCATCCTGCAAAAGAGCATGATTCCAGGAATCTGCATAAGATAGTTCCCCCTTACAAGGAGGGGGATGACATTAACAAGTGGTTTGCTGCACTTGAGAGGGCCTGTGCTGTACAGGATGTCCCTCAAAAGCAGTGGGCTGCTATCCTATGGCTATCATTTACTGGAAAAGGTAGGGATAGGCTCCTTACTGTAAAAGAAAATGATGCTAACAATTTCCAAGTTCTTAAGAATGCACTCCTGGATGGTTATGGCTTAACCACTGAACAGTACAGGATAAAGTTCAGAGAGACCAAAAAGGAGTCTTCACAAGACTGGGTTGATTTCATTGACCATTCAGTGAAGGCCTTGGAGGGGTGGTTACATGGCAGTAAAGTTACTGATTATGAAAGCCTGTATAACACAATCCTGAGAGAGCATATACTTAATAATTGTGTGTCTGATTTGTTGCACCAGTACCTGGTAGACTCTGATCTGACCTCTCCCCAAGAATTGGGAAAGAAGGCAGACAAATGGGTCAGAACAAGGGTGAACAGAAAAGTTCATACAGGGGGTGACAAAGATGGCAATAAGAAGAAAGATGGTGAAAAATCTCAAGATAAGCATGGGGATAAGGGTAAAACCAAAGATCCCACTTCAAATCTTAAACACTCTTCAGAGGGTGGGGATAAAACAAATTCTTCCTCTTCTTCCCAACCTGCACACATTAAAAAGCCTTGGTGCTTTGTGTGTAAAAATAGAGGCCATAGGCCAGGGGATAAGTCCTGTCCAGGTAAACCCCCTGAGCCTACCACCACTAATACATCAAGCTCTAGTGCCCCTAGCAGTAGTGGTACTAGTGGTGGGACTGCTGGCAACAGTCAAGCAAAGGGTGTAGTTGGGTTCACTTATGGGTCCATAGTGGAAACTGATGTAATCAGTCCCAAGACAGTTTCTGTCACACCTAGTGGCACTGGCCTTGCCACACTGGCTGCTTGTCCCCTTACAATGGATAAGTACAGGCAGACAGTTTCAATAAATGGTGTTGAGGCCTTGGCCTACAGGGACACAGGTGCCAGTTTCACTTTGGTGACTGAAAACCTAGTGCCTCCTGAACAACACATCATTGGACAACAGTATAAGATTATTGATGTCCATAACTCCACTAAGTTTCTTCCCTTAGCTATAATTCAGTTTAGTTGGGGTGGAGTTACTGGCCCTAAGCAGGTGGTGGTATCACCTAGCTTACCTGTAGACTGTCTCTTAGGTAATGACCTAGAGGCCTCAGGTTGGGCTGATGTAGAGTTTTATGCCCATGCAGCCATGCTGGGCATCCCTGAGGAATTGTTCCCTCTCATTTCAAGTGAAATGAAAAAGCAAAGGAGAGAAGGCCTGAAAACTCAGGATCCCTCTCCATCAACAGGTAAAAAGGGTATCACAGTATCCCCTAACCACCCTACCATTCAGGATACCATTCCTGTGGTGGGAGAAACCTCTCCTGGGGTGGCACCTGTTCCAAGGGAATCATCAGTTGGCAAAACTGTACTCCCTGAGGTGGAAGTACCTCTCTGTGGGATAACTAACATTGGTGAGAAAAAGAGCACCATTTTAGTTAACATGGAGCATCCCTCCAACCCTCCCAGAGAAACTTTAGTGCAGAAACTCTGCACTGCCTCACAACACTTAGGACAGCATCCCTGCCCTAGTGTGGAGCTGATAGGACAGCATCCCTGCCCTGCTCCAACTCAAGAGAAACAGCATCCCTGTTCTCTCTTCCAGCCAAATGGACAAAGTTTTTGTCCAGCTATGGCTTTACTGAGACAGCATCCCTGTCTGGCATTTCCATCATTACAAATAGGTTCAGAGGATAATTCCCACTGCTCTAAACTAAAACTTACTGATAGAAACTCTGAAAATACATCTTCACATTGTTGGTTAGCTAAAAAACTTCAAACAGGGTGGTTTACATCCCCACAGGGAAGTAACCATATAGTGGATGATAAAGGGAGTAACCAGTCTATTGCAGAGCTACTCTCTACTTATCACCACTTAGACAATAAAGTCTCAACTGGCCAAGGTTAGCCTTATTGTCCTTCGTTTGGGGGGGGGTTGTGTGAGAAGGTAGCCTCTTTCTAGCCTTGTTACCCCCACTTTTGGCCTGTTTGTGAGTGTATGTCAGGGTGTTTGTCACTGTTTTCACTGTCTCACTGGGATCCTGATAGCCAGGCCTCAGTGCTCATAGTGAAAACACTATGTTTTCAGTATGGTTGTTATGTGTCACTGGGATCCTGCTGGTCAGGACCCCAGTGCTCATAGGTTTGTGGCCTATATGTATGTGTCACTGGGACCCTGTCACACAGGGCCCCAGTGCTCATAGGTGTGCATGTATATGTTCCCTGTGTGGTGCCTAACTGTCTCACTGAGGCTCTGCTAACCAGAACCTCAGTGGTTATGCTCTCTCATTTCTTTCCAAATTGTCACTGACAGGCTAGTGACCATTTTTACCAATTTACATTGGCTTACTGGAACACCCTTATAATTCCCTAGTATATGGTACTGAGGTACCCAGGGTATTGGGGTTCCAGGAGATCCCTATGGGCTGCAGCATTTCTTTTGCCACCCATAGGGAGCTCTGACAATTCTTACACAGGCCTGCCACTGCAGCCTGAGTGAAATAACGTCCACGTTATTTCACAGCCATTTTACACTGCACTTAAGTAACTTATAAGTCACCTATATGTCTAACCTTTACCTGGTAAAGGTTAGGTGCAAAGTTACTTAGTGTGAGGGCACCCTGGCACTAGCCAAGGTGCCCCCACATTGTTCAGAGCCAATTCACTGAACTTTGTGAGTGCGGGGACACCATTACACACGTGCACTACATATAGGTCACTACCTATATGTAGCTTCATCATGGTAACTCCGAATATGGCCATGTAACATGTCTATGATCATGGAATTGCCCCCTCCTGCCATCCTGGCATTGTTGGTACAATTCCATGATCCCAGTGGTCTGTAGCACAGACCCTGGTACTGCCAGACTGCCCTTCCTGGGGTTTCACTGCAGCTGCTGCTGCTGCCAACCCCTCTGACAGGCAGCTGCCCTCCTGGGGTCCAGCCAGGCCTGGCCCAGGATGGCAGAACAAAGAACTTCCTCTGAGAGAGGGTGTGACACCCTCTCCCTTTGGAAAATGGTGTGAAGGCAGGGGAGGAGTAGCCTCCCCCAGCCTCTGGAAATGCTTTGTTGGGCACAGAGGTGCCCAATTCTGCATAAGCCAGTCTACACCGGTTCAGGGACCCCTTAGCCCCTCCTCTGGCGCGAAACTGGACAAAGGAAAGGGGAGTGACCACTCCCCTGACCTGCACCTCCCCTGGGAGGTGTCCAGAGCTCCTCCAGTGTGCTCCAGACCTCTGCCATCTTGGAAACAGAGGTGCTGCTGGCACACTGGACTGCTCTGAGTGGCCAGTGCCACCAGGTGACGTCAGAGACTCCTGCTGATAGGCTCCTTCAGGTGTTAGTAGCCTTTCCTCTCTCCTAGGTAGCCAAACCCTCTTTTCTGGCTATTTAGGGTCTCTGTCTCTGGGGAAACTTTAGATAACGAATGCATGAGCTCAGCCGAGTTCCTCTGCATCTCCCTCTTCACCTTCTGATAAGGAATCGACCGCTGACCACGCTGGAAGCCTGCAAACCTGCAACATAGTAGCAAAGACGACTACTGCAACTCTGTAACGCTGATCCTGCCGCCTTCTCGACTGTTTTCCTGCTTGTGCATGCTGTGGGGGTAGTCTGCCTCCTCTCTGCACCAGAAGCTCCGAAGAAATCTCCCGTGGGTCGACGGAATCTTCCCCCTGCAACCGCAGGCACCAAAAAGCTGCATCTCCGGTCCCTTGGGTCTCCTCTCAGCCCGACGAGCGAGGTCCCTCGAATCCAGCGACACCGTCCAAGTGACCCCCACAGTCCAGTGACTCTTCAGCCCAAGTTTGGTGGAGGTAAGTCCTTGCCTCACCTCGCTGGGCTGCATTGCTGGGAACCGCGACTTTGCAAGCTTCTCCGGCCCCTGTGCACTTCCGGCGGAAATCCTGTGTGCACAGCCAAGCCGGGGTCCACGGCACTCTAACCTGCATTGCACGACTTTCTAAGTTGGTCTCCGGCGACGTGGGACTCCTTTGTGCAACTTCGGCGAGCACCGTTTCACGCATCCTCGTAGTGCCTGTTTCTGGCACTTCTCCGGGTGCTACCTGCTTCAGTGAGGGCTCTTTGTCTTGCTCGACGTCCCCTCTCTCTGCAGGTCCAATTTGCGACCTCCTGGTCCCTCCTGGGCCCCAGCAGCGTCCAAAAACGCCAAACGCACGATTTGCGTGTAGCAAGGCTTGTTGGCGTCCATCCGGCGGGAAAACACTTCTGCACGACTCTCCAAGGCGTGGGGGATCCATCCTCCAAAGGGGAAGTCTCTAGCCCTTGTCGTTCCTGCAGTATTCCCAGTTCTTCAGCCTAGTAAGAGCTTCTTTACACCAACCGCTGGCATTTCTTGGGCATCTGCCCATCTCCGAGCTGCTTGTGACTTTTGGACTTGGTCCCCTTGTTCCACAGGTACCCTCAGACAGGAATCCATCGTTGTTGCATTGCTGATTTGTGTTTTCCTTGCATTCTCCCTCTAACACGACTATTTTGTCCTTAGGGGAACTTTAGTGCACTTTGCACTCACTTTTCAGGGTCTTGGGGTGGGTTATTTTGCTAACTCTCACTATTTTCTAATAGTCCCAGCGACCCTCTACAAGGTCACATAGGTTTGGGGTCCATTCGTGGTTCGCATTCCACTTCTGGAGTATATGGTTTGTGTTGCCCCTATCCCTATGTTTCCCCATTGCATCCTATTGTAACTATACATTGTTTGCACTGTTTTCTAAGACTATACTGCATATTTTTGCTATTGTGTATATATATCTTGTGTATATTTCCTATCCTCTCACTGAGGGTACACTCTAAGATACTTTGGCATATTGTCATAAAAATAAAGTACCTTTATTTTTAGTATAACTGTGTATTGTGTTTTCTTATGATATTGTGCATATGACACTAAGTGGTACTGTAGTAGCTTCACACGTCTCCTAGTTCAGCCTGAGCTGCTTTGCTAAGCTACCATTATCTATCAGCCTAAGCTGCTAGACACCCTATACCCTAATAAGGGATAACTGGGCCTGGTGCAAGGTGCAAGTACCCCTTGGTACTCACTACAAGCCAGTCCAGCCTCCTACATGCACTCCAACCACAATAATGTTAGTGGGCATCTACTACTGGGCAGGGTCCTGTGGGTTTCAGTTGTGCAGCTAATGGTGTTAGGCATTGTACCCCATGGGCTGGTGACTAGCATTGTAACTCGTAGTGCATGGCCTAGTGCATAGGGCTGTTCCCCGTGCGTTGTGTATGCCAACTGTAGTGTTATTGCTGGCATTGACCAAGTGTATCCTCTGTCTCCCCCCCCCCCACCTTTTTGTTTTGTCACCATGTCCTTGTGTGCATTACCATCATCTGGCAGAGGAGCAGAGGCACCAGCAATGGAGGGGGCTGCATCCCACATGGGCCTGGAGGCCGAATACATCGGCGGTGAGGGCATCAGTGGGACAGAGGGCGAGGGGAGCACCACGGCCGAGACAGGAGGAGACAGTTCTGAAAGTGATACCTCCTACGATGAAAGCTCCCTGGCGGTGGCATACACCTCCGTGCCCACCCCAACTACAGGTACAGCCGCCACCCACGTACCAGCACCGCCCTCCTAGCAGCCCCTCAGTGCGTTTCCCGTGCTCGCTCACCCAGGAGGGTGGGCATCTCCTTTGCCCCAGGCACCTCAGGCCCTGCCCCAGTCAGCCGTGCTGCCCTCAGTGAGGAGGCTATTGACCTCCTGAGATCCCTCTCTGTTGGGCAGTCAACCATACTGAATGCCATCCTGGGTGTAGCAGAGCATTTGCAACATACACATGCATACCTGGAGGGCATTCACTCTGGCGTGGCGGCCCAACAGAGAGCATTCCAGGCTCTGGCCAACGCATTGATGGCAGCCACTGTCCCTGTCTCCAGCCTCCCCCCTCCTACTTCCTCTACCCAGTCCCAATCCCCTAAAACCCAGCCTATCCCAAGCACACATTTAGACTAACAATCACCCAAATCAACACAAAGAAGTGGCTCAGGCAAACACAAGCACCACACTTCATCCCACCAGCACTCACACAAGCACCATCCACATGCAGACACACCAACATCCACTTCCTCCACTGTGACCACCTCCCTCCCAGTAGCATCTCCACTCACACCTGCATGCACTACATCCTCTTTCACTACCTCCATCACCAGCACGCCTATTACTACACACCCCTCACTGGCAGTCTCCACCCCCACATCCATGCACACGTCCCCTGTGTCCTCTCCCACTGTTTCTGTGCCCCCTCCTCCCAAAGTACACAAACACAAGCACACAGACACCAAACAGCCATCCGCCTCACAACAGCATCCAGCCCATGCACCTGCACCCAAACACAGCAGACAGACACCTCCTACAACCACCCCCTCTTCCTCCACTCCCAAACCTTCACCCTCTTCCCGCCCCAGTGTCCCTAAGAAGCTTTTCCTCACCACCATTGACCCATTCCCTACCCCTCCCCATCGTCCTTCACCTCGGGCCAGGGTGGCCAGAACCCAGCCCAGCACCTCAGCCACCCAGTCCACGGCCACTCTGGTTTCTGCAGCTACTGTTGGTGTGAGGGGCTCCAAGGAGGCACCCGTCAGCCCAGCCAGTGTGCTAGCACCACCTGCCAAGGCCAAGAAGGGTCCGCCACCTAGCAATGGCAAGAAGGGGAAACCAGGCAGCAAGGGGAAGGATGCACCACCAGCCAGCAAGAAAAAGACACCTGCTGGCAGGAAGCAAGGAGGCACCACCATCTGCCAGGGGCAGGAAGGAGCACACAACTCACAGGTGAATGCCTGGAGGCTACCACCACCACTGCCAGCACTGCCACCTGCACTGCGTCCAGCACCGCCACATGCACCGACACCACGGCACCACTGCCAGCAGCAGCAGCCCCTGTGGTCACCTGTCCGAGGCTGCAGGTGAAGGTCAGGAGGCTACCACCACCACTGCCAGGACCGCCACCTGCACCGCAGCCAGCACTGCCACATGCACCGCCGCCAGAAGCACCACTGCCAGCAGCAGCAGCCCCAGTGGGCAGCCGTCCGAGGCTGCAGGTGAAGTCCTGGAGGCTACCAACACCACTGACAGCACAGCCACCTGCAGCGCAACTGGCATCCACTGTGTAGTGGTGATTACATGGGCTGCAGTGCGTCCTGGCCCCTACAACACCTGTCGGTGTGACACACAGGTGAGAGACTGTGACCTTGCCCCATTCAGGATGAAGCACACTGGGCACAAGGCCCCCTCCAGAACCAATGGAAGAAGGCATCCACTCAGCCCCTCCTTGCCATGATGAAGCACACTGGACACAAGGCCCCCGCCAGACCCAGTGGAAGAAGGCATCCACTCAGCCCCTCCTTGCCAGGAAGAAGCACACTGGGCACAAGGCCCCCTCCAGAACCAGTGGAAGAAGGCATCCACTCAGCCCCTCCTTGCCAGGATGAAGCACACTGGGCACAAGGCCCACTCCAGAACCAGTGGAAGAAGGCATCCACTCAGCCCCTACTTGCCAGGATGAAGCACACTGGGCCGCCTCCAGAACCAGTGGAGAAAACATCCACTAGAGAGACTGTGGCCTTACACTCCCCAGGACCAAGCAGTGGGCATACCACCCACTAGAGAGACTGCGTCCTTACACTCCCCAGGACCAAGCAGTGGGCAAACCACCTACTTGAGAGACTGTGGCCTTGCATTCCCCAGGACCAAGCAGTGGGCAAACCACCCACTTGAGAGACTGTGGCCTTGCACTCCCCAGGACCACCAAGAAGTGGGCAAACCACCCACTTAAGAGACTGTGGCTTTGCACTCCCCAGGACCAAGCAGTGGGCAAACCACCCACTTGAGAGACTTTGGCCTTGCACTCCCCAGTAGCAAGCAGTGGGCATGGAGCCCCCACCAGGCCAGTGGCGTTGTACCTTCTTCCGACTGAGTTGTGTGTGTGTGTCACTCTCTTTTTCCTCCGCCCCTCCCTTGTGTGCTAGGTGCAGTACTCACCGTGGTCGTCTTTGCCTGCGTTCATGTTCCTGGAGTATGAGAAGGTAGACCAGCATTGGGAACACCTGCAGCTCAGGCTCATTGGCTTCGTGGTTCTTCCTTGAGTGTCGAGAGGTGAGTCGTTTCCCTTCAGAGTAGTGTTTCCACTGTGCTTTTGATGGCATTGGTACCTCCCCGGAAAAGCTGGCGGATAGGCGTGTTGTGATGCAGTGGGTGGTACATTGTCTTCCGCCTGTCTGTTGGCAGTTACCGCCGCGGTGTTTGTTGCCACCGCCGTGGCGGTCGGTGTGTTAAATTGGCTGTATGTGTTGATGGTTTCCGCCGTGGTCTTCATTCGAATTTTTTTTACCGCCAGCCTGTTGGCGATGTTACCACCGCTTTATCACCGACCGCCAGGGTTATAATGAGGGCCTTCATTTCTACCTTCATTCTGGAGACTTTTGCAGGAAGATCAACTCGCTGTCTGTGTGCTTTTGAATAAACTTTTCTTTTTATCTCTTATATCTTCTTCTTCCTCCCAATTTCCTGCTCTCCGGTGAGGTGTGTACCATGGTGAGTGGTGAACGGTGTGCTACAGGCGCATTGCACTGCTAATGGAGGATTAATGTGGATACTTTACACACTCACATCAGGGCATCTGATCGTCCAGTGGCCAGCACAGGACAAAGGCCATTGCTCCAGAGGTGTTGAGGTCTGGTGCTGCTCCTGTGGCCTCTCTCAAAATCATAGGTATCCACACAGCTGGAATCACTGAACTAAACTGTGTCAAAGAGGTGCCATTAAGTCCTTGTGTCAAACTGTAGGGGTACTAGGCAAAAACAAGGCCGGTATTTAGAAGGCAGTGACTGCATATACCAAAATCACGACTGACCCGAAGAACTCATGTACTTGACGCAAGTGCCTGCCATGTGATTGCCCCAGACCCTTCAGAGGCAAACCCTGATGTGATTGAGTCTTCTTCAGTCCAACCATGGTCGTAGAAGAGATCTTGATTGAGAAGCAGGTGCTTCTCACTTTGGTAATCATGCAATGGAATGTCCTTCCTACGCCACTGATGCTGACCTCCTCACTTTGTGAAAGAAATGTTTTCTGAAGCACTCGTGCACTCAATGCTTCTGCCTCAAAGTGTCATGTGGTACGTCTAACTACACAATATATTTCTACTTTCATTCACTCTTTGAGCTTGAACGTATTGTGGTAGGACAGATTTTGAAAGCACCCAGAACTCCTGTTGACTATTTGCAGAGATGCTTCATCACTGGACAGCTCCTTGCAGGTGTGGATACACTCGGAGAGATGCTTCAGCACTGGACAGCTTCTTGCAGGTGTGGAGACACTCGGAGAAACGCTTCAGCATTGGAAAACTTCTTGCAGGTGTGGATACACTCGGAGAGATGCTTCAGCACTGGACAGTTCCTTGCAGGTGTAGATACACTCGGAGAGATGCTTCAGCACTGGACAGCTTCTTGCAGGTGTGGAGACACTCGGAGAAACGCTTCAGCATTGGAAAACTTCTTGCAGGTGTGGATACACTCGGAGAGATGCTTCAGCACTGGACAGATCCTTGCAGGTGTAGATACAGTCAAAGACATGCTTCAGCACTGGATAGCTCCTAATGAGATACTTCAGCACTGGACAGCTCCTAATGAGATACTTCAGCACTGGACAGCTCCCAATGAGATACTTCAGCACTGGACAGCTCCTGAAGAGATGTTTCAAACTAAAGAGATACTTTAGCACTTGGCAGCTCCTAAAGATATGTTTCAGGCTAAAGAGATACTCCAGACCTGGACCGGTTCTAGAAGGATGCTTCCACACTGGAGACTGTCCCAGGGAGGAGAGTATATACTGAGGATAGAATCAGAGAGACACTCCCTGGAGGAGTGGATTCACCCAAGGGAATTGATCAGCATTGGTCAGCCTCCTGTCTAAGAGAATTCCCCAGGAGAAATACTTCACAGCCGGTTATCTCCCAGCAGAGATGGATATGGCCAAGAGGAGGGGTGGGGTGCAAAGGTTCAGCACTGGCTAGCTCACAGGAGTGCCTGGTACAAACTGTTCATCAGCGCAGTACTTGGGCAGTGCATGGGCAGCTTCTTTCACAGATTACCATGTGTAAATTTGGCGGTTGAAGATCACTGAACACCAGGCCTCTACACAGAGGGAACTCAAGGCAAAGATGTAACAAAAGCGTAGTTTTCGATGGCAGCTTCATTAATAAGGGACTTTAATGTTATTGTAGAAATCATCAGATACAATCTGTAGGTAAACACAATGGGGTAGATTTACTCTGCTTTTCACACAGAGGAGGGCAGCAATCAAAGTTGCTGCACTGCATTGCGTGAAATGAAGGATGCAAAACTATGGCATAACGGCTAAGATATGGCATATTTCTGCTGCCTCCTAGTGCTGACACACTGTGTGCTGCTCATCACCAACGCAGGCACTCTAGCACCATAGTGCAAAGGTGCCTGGGTTACAAGCAGGATTGTTTCTGGGGAGGAAGGCACACCTTCCTGCACAAAACAATCCTTAATAATGTTTTCCTCTTCCTACATGTGATACAAAATGCGGCACAAGTTCACAGAGGAAATCACGAGGAGAAATAAAGATATTTCTCCTCCTTACACCTCACTTGGGAAAGTATAACATTTTGACGCATTCTCCGATTTACAAGTGTTTGTAAATCTGGGAATGCACCACAATCCATGGGAACTCCCATGCTCCACCCATGGAACACCTTCTGAATGCAAGGTAATGCAGGACAGAGCTTCATGCAGCATCGCATTACTTGGTATTTACTAAACCACGCAAAGCAACACAAAGATTGCCTTCTATCATTTAGTAAATAGCAAAAATGATATTGTGTTGAGGCTGCACCACAAAAGTAATGCACCCTCAACTCAAAATGTAAGTAAATCTGCCGCTACATTCATGAGCCATGTCATATTAAGGTAGGATGTAAAATCAATAGGTAGTGAACAGTAGAGTATTCCCAGCTCAAAAGATGTATTATCTTCAGACAGTCTGGGTGAACATCCAAAGGTCCTAATAGTGCCAGCATACTGGGGCTCCTACTGACAGTGCCACAAGGTGTATCCAATGGAGCTGACTTGTGCATGATAAGAATTACTTCTCCAGATAGAAACCATGGAAGTGGTGATTTGGTAATACAATGGGAGGCTATGAACGTATTTTCAAAAATATTAAAATTGCCCATATAATATCATATCATTAGGGATAGATAACGTCTGATGACCTAGACAAATGTGATGGCCACAATGATCCTCTGATACCCTATGAAAACTCCAACTCTTGTAGGTTTTCTGGATTTGATGTCACATGTCCCTCTCACTATGGAGAATGAGTCAGGCTAGTTTATCAGTAAATGTTGCTAACTGTTTCAGGACTAACCTGGACACTGGAACATTGAAAAATCTTAAGGGTGTATGACTGGACAAGCTAGAGGCAGAGTATTTTCAGACCCAGGGTAAGAAGCTAAATCAAATCACCCACATATCACTACGTACACTGTAGAATAAGGGACATCATGCTATTGTCATTTCTATATGTCAGAATATCGAGCAACACGTGTAGCCCAGCTATGCAAGTCGGAATATGCACCTCATTCAGAAACACGAGGAGGAAGAATCAAATAATCTATGTAGATTTGGAGCGAACTAGAAGTTGCCAAACTAGAATGAATATAGCTGAGTCATTTACACTCCAGTTTGGTTTCAGCAAGTAAGTGATCTTTGAGAATTGTCTGCCAGGATCCAAGGTGACTGTCAAGATGAATTTAACCTTGACAAGTTGTTTGAATATTCAGCTTCTTAAGGGTGGGTTTGGATAACTAGTCTATGTCCTTGGCTTTGGTTTTCTACTTTTGGACCTCATCACAACCACCATTGTGTGTCTCACACTTGGGCTTTGGCAATTTGTTTGCCTTCCAGACCTCTTAATACCTTTCTACCCAGCAATCCTGGCCATGAAATCTACAGAATTGACTTTTTTTAACTTTCATATTATTGGTTTGACCTCAGTTGGAGGAGTCTTATTTGTGTTCGTAAACATAGGCTTCTTTCTTTCATTCACTTAATTATCGCCTTTTTAAAAGAAACCACATTCATCAAATGATTTTTCATTATAGGTTATTAGACTGTCTTAGTGGTATACTAAGAAGGAATTACTAATTTATTATGCATTTTATGTTCATATATTGTGACTGGTGCCTTTATTACCTGTTTTTTGTTTTTTCTTTTGGTTATTTGTTTTTAACTTGATGCAATGTTCTAAGGTTCTCCTTGCCTTCCTAATCTATTCTGCAGCCTCAGGTGGCAAGTAATGACCATGCTTACTCAGCCCTCTGGAAATAATTTTACATAATCTTCAATTAGAAGCCACCTCAGCATCACACATCAATTTCTTGGTCATCTTAGAGCTGTCTTTCTCAAATAAATTGTTTTGGATTGACAGATTTTTTGTTGACAAACTAAAGACATGCACACACATAGGGGCATATTTAAGAGTCATTTTTTTTACGCTAATGTTTCGTTAGATGGCCAAAATCACTGCGCCATATTTACAAAGTGGTGCAATGCATGCGTTGCGCCACTTTGTAAGCCTTTCTGCTACATTATGCCTGCGCCAGACTTAATGAATGCAAAGGGGGCATTCCCGCATTAGGGGGACTGAAGAAATGGTGCAAGGAACTCTAAGAGATTTCCTTGCGTAATTTGTTTCCGCCACTTTTAATGCCTGCTCAGAGCAGGCGTTAGAAGGGGGCACACCATTGAATACAATGGGCCACTATGCACTCTGCGGGAATAGCACCAATATTTTGGCGCTACTCCTGCCGAGTACATCAATAACGTCAATACAAATTATGCTATTGCCACCTACCCTGCGCCATGGTGTGCCATATCTTAATTAACGCAGTGGCACTTTCCTTAAATCTGCCCCATATGCTTTCTTAAAGATGCAGCGAAAACGCTGGTGCTTTGTCAAAAGATTCTACTGTGTAATATTTTGCTGCACATGCCTCTTAAGTTCAACCCCATTCAATGCAAGCTTCATCTGCTGACTCATTCTTGGTACATTTTTCTTAGCGGGAACATTTGGTACTTCACTATGGAATATTATTTAAGAGTCATTTTTTTTACGCTAATGTTTCGTTAGATGGCCAAAATCACTGCGCCATATTTACAAAGTGGTGCAATGCATAAGTTGCGCCACTTTGTAAGCCTTTCTGCTACATTATGCCTGCGCCAGACTTAATGTATGCAAAGGGGGCATTCCCGCATTAGGGGGACTGAAGAAATGGTGCAAGGAACTCTAAGAGATTTCCTTGCGTAATTTGTTTCCGCCACTTTTAATGCCTGCTCAGAGCAGGCGTTAGAAGGGGACACACCATTGAATACAATGGGCCACTATGCACTCTGCGGGAATAGCACCAATATTTTGGCGCTACTCCTGTCGAGTACATCAATAACGTCAATACAAATTATGCTATTGCCACCTACCCTGCGCCATGGTGTGCTATATCTTAATTAACGCAGTGGCACTTTCCTTAAATCTGCCCCATATGCTTTCTTAAAGATGCAGCGAAAACGCTGGTGCTTTGTCAAAAGTTTCTACTGTGTAATATTTTGCTGCACATGCCTCTTAAGTTCAACCCCATTCAATGCAAGCTTCATCAGCTGACTCATTCTTGGTACATTTTTCTTAGCGGGAACATTTGGTACTTCACTATGGAATATTATTTCAAATAAAGCTGGTGGCAACACATAAAAGGTCGTGCAAACATGAATTATTAACTATTAGCCAACTATGAACTATTATCTACTAACTGTTAACCAACATTTCTCTTACTTAAAAGTCAGACATACTGGTCTTTCCAATGCTTGCTTAGGTGTTTTAGCAGAGATTCTGCTACAGAACAAATTGGTGCATTTTACACAGTTAAAACGAGTTAGAATCAAATGTTTGGAATGTTATAACTTGTATTGGCCTGGCACTCTCGTACTGCTGATAAACAAAGCAGTTTGAGCTGAGAGATGTGGGTTTAAAGTATACAAAGTCCCTGGCCATTTACCAGACCAGGGACATTTTCATTTATCATCGTGCAGAAAGTTGAAAGC
Organism: Pleurodeles waltl; assembly: GCF_031143425.1. Taxonomy (NCBI): domain Eukaryota; kingdom Metazoa; phylum Chordata; class Amphibia; order Caudata; family Salamandridae; genus Pleurodeles; species Pleurodeles waltl. The sequence goes on along the minus strand of NC_090450.1, from coordinate 998,895,740 downwards.
TAAGATTGCAGAGGACCTCCTGGCCTTATAGCACATTTCACCTGCGACTTTCTAACTCAACTACATTGCAAGTAAGCTCACGGCCAGAGGAACTCTGATAAGCGAGGGACAGGGCTTTAGCAGCAGCCGGTGATGGAAGTATCTGTGAACCCTCTCAGACAGGTTAAACGATGTATTTGTCACTGAAGTTTCTTATCAGAGAAACTCAACAGCAGCTGACATTAGTTTGCAGCCTGGAGGCTGTGAAAAGTTACTTCTCATGACATAGTCGGAGCCGAGCTCAGATGGAGGCAGTGCCTCGGCAATGTATTCATAAAGCAAGGTGGAGCTGGAAAGAAAGTCATCTCTTTATGTTTGCAAGCATGCATTTATCACAAGTCATAAATGCATCTTGATGTGCAGAGAATTAAATATGCCTTAGCTCTCCAGAATGATTACAGAGAAATGCACAAAGCAATAATTTATCACTGATACAGAGCTGGATGCCCTAAATATTTCAGTGTTTTGATAAATATTAACGTTTTATAACTACCAGCTGAAATCTAGAAAGGCGTCTGATTTAAGACAAGTTTTCTGAGAAAAAAGAAAATGCAGTTGTGCCAGCTTCCTCAAACTCAGTCTGCAGGAAGCTGGTTCACATCTGAACTCTACTTGTCTAACCCCATAGAAAGGAACATGGAGGCCCAGATTTAAGAGGGCCCAGTGCCTCCTTGCGCCACATTAGCGCCTTTTTTTACGCTAATGTGGCCCAAATCGCTGTGCCACACTTACAAAGTGGCACAATGCATTGCACCACTTTGTAACCCCTGTGCCACCTTAATGCTTGCCCCAGGCATAATGTATGCAAGGGGGGTGTTCCCTCCTTGGGGAGGGGGAATGGTGCAATGAAATCTAAAAGATTTCTTTGCAACATTTTTTGTGACATTTTTAACACCTGCACTGAGCAGGCGTTTAAAGGAGGCACACCGTTAGATACAATGGCCTCAATGTGATTTGCAAGATTAGCGTCAACTTTCTTCACGCTAATCCTGCAATGCTCCAAACCAGCATCAGAAATGTTGACGCTGGTTCCCTGACTACAGTCATGGTACACCATATGTTAAATACGGCGCACACAAGGTGGCCTAAGGGGGTGCTAAGGGGTGCAAGAAATGTGGCACTGCATTGGATGAAGTGCCAATTTTCTTAAATCAGATCAGTGGAGTTTTGTTGACCCAAGGATCTCTTTGTGACACATTTATATTTATTTATTTACACAGGACTTTTAGTTTAGAAGAAGCCAAAATTTATTGAGGCCTGATTTGCACTCTGACATCAACCATCTGAAATACCATAGTATTTTTATCGATATTATTTTTTATTTGAACCATAACAAGGTTCAATTAATTGTCTTTTTAACTTGGGTTTGTTTATGCATGCATTATTTATCAATATTTTCAACAATAAATGGCAAAAGAATTTAATGAATTGTGAATTTATCAGCAACAGTAATACTTATACATACAAATGGAAGATATATTTTTAAATGATAAAATCACACATATATATATATACCTCCTAGAAACACTGATATACATATATTTTCACCCAAACCTATAATTTCTCAAGTCATTACTAGACCTTCCTCTTGAGTCAGATGTTAAATTGAAAAATCTCCAAATTTCTTTCCTAGAGCAGCAGTTCCTCAAGGCGTTTTTAGATCCTACTTTTGAGCCAGATGCAAAAGCATTGAAATTCTTTCATGAAGCCACAGGTCTACTAGTGGGTCCTAGGTGATCCCATTCTAGTCATACACAAAAGGTTTGACAAACGTTCATGAATTCGCAGTTCCACTAGTTATTGCAAGGTGCCCCTCACAACAACCGCAGAAATCAAGTGAGGAGGGAGTGTGGATTTAATATATACATTTGCATAAACACTTTTGGTATTTTAATAATTTGTGTTTGTTTTCCATAGGTTTAAATAATTGCCAATGTTGGTTCATAATAATGGGTCAAAATTATTGATTTCAATACATTTAATTATTTCTATCACAGGAAGCTAATAACTATAGAATGATTTATTCACTGGTAAGTAAAATTGCATTTAGGTTGCTCATTTTGGCAGCTTATTGTTAAGTGTTATGTATATGTATGCATAAACCAGCAAATGTTTTCTTGGAGCTTCTCTCTGGTGGGTAAAAGAAGGTGGAGTGTTTTCTTTCTGCATCTGAAGTGCAGGTTAAGAGGAGTGGGAGTGTTTTCCCTGATTACTTTGTGCACCCTCACATTAGTGTGTTATTTTTATTTTGGATTCTATACCGAGCTGAATGACCACCGGCACTCCACAACAGGGAGTGAAATTTCATTTGAAAAGCTTCAGATCTACTAGAGGCCTCTCTGAAGACAGATAGGACTGGTTCAAATGTCAATCACAAACCTGAGGGGAGTGTGGCTTCAACCTGGAAAAGTGCATATATGGTCTTGCTGTAATTAGTTATGCTTGTTTTCTGTAGAATAAATAAATATACCAAAGCTGGTTTACAGTAAAGATACCATTTTATGTAGGCAACAACTCCATCTTGGGAAATGGAAGTCACTATCTTCTAAATCTGGAACAAAGAAAGTTATCATCTTTTCTAATTTATGCAGAATCATTGTCGTGTCTGCCATCTGAAGCAGATGTCTGATTTTATCTTTCTAAGAACTATCAAACTCTCATGTCATTCAACTAATGACATAGATGTAACACCGGATGCAAATTCCGTCTGGGTCATATGTCTACTCTTCATCATGTCAAGGTTAAATCAGAACAAATACAGACATAAGGCTGAAATAATGTAGTCTGAACTGACGTCCTTTACCTTATATTACATAAAGAAACACAAGGGACGCACACCTTGATGCACATAATGTATTCCAGATATTCCTAAACTTATTTCAGAAATTCCAACTTCTGATAAGGTTCAGTATATAAAGACTGCCATGTGACAACTGGCCAGGAGAGGTCCTATGCCTAGATTTTCATCTGAGATAATGCCAGAGACAATCTCACCCACTACCAGCACAGTTGGCACTTTCAGAGGGATTGTTAGTAACCCAAAAGCAATACCTTTATTTTCAAAATCACATTGAATATTGTTTTGCAGGGCTACAAAAACCTGTCTTTCACATTCATTGTTGGTGTATTGAACATAGTTCACCCATGTCACTTGTGACTGGGGAAGCACACCTTGTAGAGCTACCCCAAAGTCATACTTCTGCAACAATAATAAATTACAAATACATTTCTGAAGAGTTATGGAAAAGGTTGATGAAACCCTATTATATATGTATGAATTATCAGCCATTGATAAGTGTAAATGTCTAACAGGTTCTATTCTCGGAGAACTACTTTTAGGTCTATATGCGCATGAGCAATGGCAAAATGCAGTCACTCAAAGTTAAAACATCCAATGGGTGAAGTGGGCTGGTCTGTTAATCTATACCTTTTGCTGGAGTGGAATGAAGTATAACTTGAATGATATGTGAATAGACCAAAGGTGAAAGAGTGTTGGTTGGAAGCCCCTATATATGTGTATATTTTTGTATGCTTTTTTGGAAACCATGAGGCTGGCAAGATATGAACATGGGAAGAAATAAAAATATTTCTCATGGATGCACAGGATTTTCATTTTCATAAATTTGCGTCTATAATTCTTTAATTCTTTGTCGATATAGATTTGCATCAAAATCCATGGGTGAAAGCACGGGAATGCCCCCTTGATGCAGAGTAACACAGGGGAGTGCATTGTGCTGTGTTGCATTATGTTTGGTTACAAGCCAACACAAAATGCCATTTGTGTTGGCTTGCAAGTACCAACCTTGATTTTTCTTTGGGTCTTCATTAAAAAAGTAATGCCAACTGATGCAAAATGTTCGTATAACTGGGTCAAAGTGACTAACAACAACGAGCCTTGCATTGTGAAGGTACCTGCTGTATTACAGGACCTCCTCATTGCAGTCCTACTGGACTTTATTGCGGCTGTTCATTGATGAAGAGTTTAATCAGAGACTGCGAGGTTGCTTGCTGAAGAATCAAGGGTCCTTTGCTTTATCATGATTAAAAATATAGCCCCTGATTTAAGAAAAGTGGTGCGTTTCTTGCACCCCTTAGCGCCCCCCTAGCAAAACCATGTGAGCTCTGTATTTAATATACAGCACACCATGGCAGTAGTTAGGGAACCAGCATCAGAATTATTGACGCTGGTTCGATACTTTGCAGGATTGGTGTCGAAAATGTTGACGATAATCCTGCAAAGCACACAGAGTGCCATTGAAACCAATGGTATGCCTCCTTTTAACGCCTGCTCTGAGCATTGCACCACTTTGTAAATTTGGTGTGGCGATTTTGGCCTCGTGGGCCCAAATTAGCATTAAAAAAATGATGCAAATGTGGTGCAAGGAGGCATTAGGGACTCTTAAATCAGCCCCATAGTTTTATTGTTTGGCATAAAATATATAGGTCAACTCTTCATTATAGCCACAAGAAAAGTTCTATCCCTGAACAAATTAAAAACATGGGTTATGTATTTAATTCCAGAACAATTCTGTGTGTTCATGAACAATCTTACTATAAATGTACAATCTTTCTGGACAAAGTCAAAAGGTTGAGACTCAGTATACAGTGGCTCGCCTAATAACATTGTGTATCAATGAGACATAAGACATACAGCCAGTTCCACAAATTTATTACAAAAAGGAGAAAACCATCCACTCCTTGGAATAGAATAAAATATGGAAAATACCTCCTTAGTGGATACATGTTCATATCTGAGACCATATATGAACCTCGGACATCACTGTTCCCCATTTGCACAGAGTTAGTTTCTCTTAGTGGATCACATTACCATTTATATAATTAATTACTTTATAGTTTTCAGGTCAAGAAGCTGCAATTAAAGCTCGTACAGCTATTTTTGTATCTTTTGTAATTTTGTGACCCCACTGCTCATAGTTTATGGCCTAATGTGTTTGTCTGTATAGTCCTTGACTGTGTCACAGAGGCTCTGCTAATCAGAACCTCAGTGCTTAGGCTCTCTGCATTTAAATGTGTCACTGTAGGCTAGTGACTTCATTTATCAATTTCAATTGCCACACTGGACCCCCCCTTATAAGACCCTTGTATATGGTACCTAGGTACCCAGGGCATTGGGGTTCCAGGAGAACCTTATGGGCTGCAGCATTTCTTGTGCCACCCATAAGGAGCTCAAACAAACCCTTTCACAGGACTGCCACTGCAGCCTGCGTGAAATAGTGCACACACTATTTCACAGCCATTTTCACTGCAATTAAGTAACTTATAAGTCACCTATATGTCTAACCTTCACTTGCTGAAGGTTAGGTGCAAAGTTACTAAGTGTGAGGGCACCCTTGCACTAGCAAAGGTGCCGCCACATAGTTCAGGGCCATTTCCCGGGACTTTGTGAGTGCGGAGACGCCATTACACGTGTGCACTACATATAGGTCAATACCTATATGAATCTTCAAAATGGTAACTCTGAATATGGCCATGTAAGGTGCCTATGATCATGGAGTTGTCCCCCCCATTCAAAATCTGATATAGGGGAGCCAATTCCATGCATCCTGGGGGGTCCACTATGGACCCTAAGTACTGTCAAACCGGCTCTCTGAGGCTTGCACTGCAGCTACAGCTGTTGCCACCTCACAGACACGGTTCTGCCCTCCTGGGGTCTGAACAGCTCAGTCCCAGGAAGGCAGAACAAAGCATTTCCTCTGAGAGCAGGGTGATACACCCTCTCCCTTTGGAAATAGGTGTTACAGGCTGGAGAGGGGTAGCCTCCCCCAGCCTCTGGAAATGCTTTGAAGGGCACAGATGGCGCTCTCCTTGCATAAGCCAGTCTACACTGGTTCAGGGACCCCCTGTCCCCTACTCTGGCGCGAAACTGTGACCACTCCCCTGTCCATCACCACCCTAAGGGTGGTGCCCAGAGCTCCTCCTGTGTGTCCCAGATTTCAGCCATCTTGCTTTGCAAGGTGTGGGGGCAGCAGGTGACGTCAGGTGATGTCAGAGACCCCTCCTGATAGGTCCTTACCTGATAGGGTAGCCAATCCCCCTCTCAGGGCTATTTAGGGTCTCTCATGTGGGTTCTCTTCAGATTCTACTGGAATCCTCTGCTACTACTACTTCATCTTCTGACCTCAGATCAACCACAGCCTGCTCTAGGAACCGCTGTAACAACAAAGTATCTACAAGGGATACTTTTCTTCTGCAACTTCAGCTCCAGCCAGCAACTGCAACAGTTTCCATGGTGTGCATGCTCTGAGGACTCCCTGTCTTCATCCTGCACCAGAAGGGCCAAAGAAATCTCCTGTGGGGTGATGGAGTCACTCACCTGCTCACGCAGGCACCTTCTAAGTCGACCACCGGTACTCTTGGACTCCTCTCTCAGGGGCGAGCGTGCTCCTTGGAACACAGAGGGTGGACCCCATTGACACAGACTGCCCTGAGGTCCTGCTGTCGCAATTTAGAGGAGGTAAGACCTTGCCTTCCCTGAGAGCGACAGTATCCCTGTGCACTGCGTCTTTTTCACCTCCTGAGGCCTCTGTGCACTATTTGCAAAGTTCCTTCATGCACAGCCTGGCCCAGGTCCCCAGCACTCTATCCTGTGATGCTCAACTCACTGAGTTGACCTCCGGCGGCGTGGGACCCTTCTCTGCAGTGCTGCACCAACCATGTTTTATATCTCTTTTGTCCCTGTGTCCTGGGACTCCAGCTGTATGGTGTCCTGAGGGCTCTCTAAAGTGCTGAGAGCCCCCTCTTCCTCCTCACACACAGTTGAGGCCCCCAGGTCCCTCCTGGGTCCAACCAGCACCATTTTGACACAAAACACTACTTTGTCATAACCAAGGCTTGTTGGTGACTTCCAACACAAAATCACGTCTGCATCCATCTTCACGTTGTAGGACATCCTTTGCATCATGCAGGAACCCACTGGCATCTTCCTAGGGTGCATTTCTGCAGTCTTTGTCCAGCCGGGGACTCTTCTTTTGCACCCTCCTGTCCTTCCTGGAACTTCTTTCAACTTCTGGACTTGGTCCCCTTCTTTTGCAGGTATTCAGGTCCAGGAATCCAGTAGTTGTTGTTTGCAGACTTGGTTGGTTATTGCAATAATCCCAATCACGAGGTGTAGTGTGTCCTAAGGAAACTTGCAGTACTTTACTCCTGCTTTTCTGGGCTCTGGGGTGTGGAAATTTACTTACCTTTACTGTATTCTTAATCTCCCAGTGATTCTGCACACACCACACTTGTCTAGGGGGGAATTCGTGATTTGCATTCCACTTTCTCAGTATATGGTTTGTGTTACCCCAGACCTATTTTCTTCCATTGCATTTTACAGCATTTCCTATTGTTTGCACTATCCTATATCTAATTACTTGCCTTATTTTGGTGTCTAGTGTATATATTGTGTATAATACTTACCTCCAGAAGGAGTATTGTCTCTAAGATATTTTTGGTACTGTGTCACCCAAATAAACTACCTTTACATCTCCCACGTCAATGCTAAGTATCCTGGGTCGGTGCATGATGCCTTTGTCCTGAGGAATAGCAGCATCCCAAATGTGATAGGCCAACTACAGAGACACAGGGTGTGGCTAATAGGTGAGCCCTGCTTCCCACCCAGTAGATGTTGGTGTATGGGTATGGTGTGGAACATATAGGATACTATTTGGCTAAATATTGTCCCTCGTCATTTGAAGGTGACTCGGGTTACCCAAACTTATCATGGCTGCTGACCCATGTCAGGACAAGGGCAGAAGAATGTTTTAATGAGGCACATGGGCAAACAAGAAGGATAATTGAAAGGACCTTTGGCCTCCCGAAGGCCAGGTTCTGGTGCCTCCATCTAACAGGTGGATCCCTGTGCTACTCACCTAAGAAGGTCTGCCAGATAGTAGTGGCATGTTGTATGTTGCACAACCTGGCCCTCAGACGCCATGTCCTTTTTCTGCAGGAGGAGGAGACTGGAGATGCCAGTGTTGCAGCAGTAGACCCTGTGGACAGTGAGGATGAGGAGGCAGAGGATGAGGACAACAGAACATCAGTTATTTGACAATACTTCCAATGACACACAGGTAGGACAGTGTAACTTTACATTTCAAAGACTTTGGTTGTAATCTGTGTGGCAATGGCATGCTGACATTCCCCACTTCTATGCCCACTTACTGTTTCCTCTGCCAATTCATTTAGCAGATGTTGGTGAATTGACATATACTCCTGGTGTGATCAATACAGCCAGCTACAGGTCACTAATCTATGCTCATTCTACGTACAGTTAATTTGTAGTGTTTGTATCTGTTTCACTCAATACATATTTGATAAACATGACATACTCCAAATTATATTTTTTCAAAGGGTGTTTATTGAAGTGCTAACATATAGGGGGCAAGTGCAATGGGATGAGATGATGATGGAAGAAAGTCCAGGGTATTGTTCCAGTCTGTTTGTAGCACAGGTGCATTGTCCAAGGGGACATAGGAAGGGGAGCAATGGCAGTTCAAGTTGGACAGGGTGACTGAGTTGGACACAAGGGTGGCAGTCAGGAGAGTCTCATTTCCTGGGGGGGTCTTGGAAAGTGTCTCTGGCTTCTGTCTTGGTCACAGTTAACATTTGCAGGGTGGTTCACGTTCTGCAGGGGGAGGGGTACTGGTGGCCTGTGAGTCCTGTGGTGGGGCCTCCAGGCCACTAGTGGCAGTGGACATGGAATGCTGTTCAGAAGTCTGGTTAGTGGCAGGGGCCTGCTGGTCTGAGACTGCCTCCCTCATAATGTTGACCATGTCTGCCAGCACCCCTGCTTTGGAGATCAGGGTGTTGTTGATGGCCTGCAAGTCCTTCCTGATCCCCTCGTACTGCCCCTCCTGCAGCCGCCTGTTCTCCTGCACATTGTCCAGGATCTGGCCCATCATGTCCTGGGAATGTTGATAGGCTACAAGGATCTCAGAGAATGCCTCCTGGAGAGTCGGTTCCCTGGGCCTGTCCAGCCCCTGACTCACAGCAATCCTCCCAGTTTCCCTCTTTGCCTGTGCCTCTGTCCCGTGAACCGTGTACCCACTGCCACTGACCCCAGGTCCCCGATTGTCTTGGGGGAGAGGTGTGGCCTGGGGTCCCTGTAGAGGTGGACACACTGCTAATTGACGTGTCCTAGGGACAGAGGTGTGGTTACGCTGGGTGGCTGCTGTGGTGATGTTTCCAGATGGGGGAGGCCCTGTGGTGGTGTGTGACTTGTCCTGGGTAACCAGCTGTCCAGTGGTCCCTGATGGTCATCCCGATCCTGAAGACCAGCGTTGCTGTCTGTAGGAAAGTACCATCTTGCCTGGCATGTTACCCCCATATTTCACTGTATATATGTTGTTTTAGTCTATGTGTCACTGGGACCCTGCCAGGCAGGGCCCCAGTGCTCATAAGTGTGCCCTGTATGTGTTCCCTGTGTGATGACTAACTATCTAACTGAGGCTCTGCTAACCAGAACCTCAGTGTGTATGCTCTCTATGCTTTCCAAATTCTCACTAACAGGCTAGTGACCAATTTCACCAATTCACATTGGCATACTGGAACACCCCTATAATTCCCTAGTATATGGTACTGAGGTACCCAGGGTATTGGGGTTCCAGGAGATCCCTATGGGCTGCAGCATTTCTTTTGCCACCCATAGGGAGATCTGACAATTCTTACACAGGCCTGCCAGTGCAGCCTGAGTGAAATAAGGTCCACGTTATTTCACAGCCATTTACCACTGCACTTAAGTAACTTATAAGTCACCTATATGTCTAACCTTCACCTGGTCAAGGTTGCGTGCAAAGTTACTTAGTGTGAGGGCACCCTGGCACTAGCCAAGGTGCCCCCACATCGTTCAGGGCAAATTCCCCAGACTTTGTGAGTGCGGGGACACCATTACACGTGTGCACTGTACATAGGTCTCTACCTATGTACAGCGTCACAATGGTAACTCCGAACATGGCCATGTAATATGTCTAGGATCATGGAATTGTCACCCCAATGCCATTCTGGCAATGGGGGGACAATTCCATGATCTCCCGGGTCTCTAGCACAGAACCCGGGTACTGCCAAACTGCCTTTCCCGGGGTTTCACTGCATCTGCTGCTGCTGCCAACCCCTCAGACAGGTTTCTGCCCTCATGGGGTCCAGCCAGGCCTGGCCAAGGAAGGAAGAACAAAGGACTTCCTCAGAGAGAGGGTGTTACACCCTCTCCCTTTGGAAATAGGTGTCAGGGCTGGGGAGGAGTAGCCTCCCCCAGCCTCTGGAAATGCTTTGATGGGCACAGATGGTGCCCATCTCTGCGTAAGCCAGTCTACACTGGTTCAGGGATCTCCCAGCCCTGCTCTGGTGTGAAACTGGACAAAGGAAAGGGGAGTGACCACTCCCCTGACCTGCACCTCCCAGGGGAGGTGCCCAGAGCTCCTCCAGCGTGCCCCAGACCTCTGCCATCTTGGATTCAGAGGTGTGCTGGCACACTGGACTGCTCTGAGTGGCCAGGGCCAGCAGGTGACATCAGAGACTCCTTCTGATAGGCTCTTACCTTTCTTACTAGCCTATCCTCCTTCCTAGGTAGCCAAACCTCCTTTTCTGGCTATTTAGGGTCTCTGCTTTGGGGAATTCATCAGATACCGAATGCAAGAGCTCACCAGAGCTCCTCTGCATCTCCCTCTTCACCTTCTGTCAAAGGAGCCACCGCGGACTGCTCAGGATGCCTGCAAAACCTCAACAAAGTAGCAAAGAGGACTATTGCAAACTTGTATCGCTTCATCCTGCCGGCTTTCTCGACTGTTTCCTGGTGGTGCATGCTCTGGGGGTAGCCTGCCTCCTTCTTGCACCAGGAGCTCTGAAGAAATCTCCCGTGGGGCGACGGAATCTTCCCCCTGCAAACGCAGGCAACAAAAGACTGCATCACCGGTCCTCTGGGTCCCCTCTCAGCATGACGAGCTTGGTCCCTGGAACTCAGCAACCCTGTCCAAGTGACTCCCACAGTCCAGTGACTCTTCAGTCCAAGTTTGTTGGAGGTAAGTCCTTGCCTCCCCACGCTAGACTGTTTTGCTGGGTACCGCATGATTTGCAGCTGCTCCGGCTCCTGTGCACTCTTCCAGGATTTCCTTCATGCACACCCAAGCCTGGGTCCCGACACTCTAACCTGCAGTGCACAACCTTCTGAGTTGTCCGCCGGCGTCGTGGGACTCCCTTTTCTGACTTTGGGTGGACTCCGGTTCACTCCTCTTCTAAGTGCCTGTTCTGGTACTTCTGCGGGTGCTGCCTGCTTCTGTGAGGGCTCCCTGACTTGCTGGGCACCCCCTCTGTCTCCTCATCCAAGTGGCGACATCCTGGTCCCACCTGGGCCACAGCAGCATCCAAAAACCCTAACCGTGACCCTTGCAGCTAACGAGGCTTGTTTGCGGTCTTTCTGCGTGGGAACACCTCTGCAAGCTTCTTCATGACGTGGGACATCCATCCTCCAAAGGGGAAGTTCCTAGTCCTCTTCGTTCTTGCAGAACACAAAGCTTCTTCCATCCGGTGGCAGCTTCCTTGCACCCTCAGCTGGCATTTCCTAGGCATCTGCCCACTCTCGACACTGTTGCGACTCTTGGACTTGGTCCCCTTGTCTTACAGGTACTCAGGTCCAGAAATCATCTGTTGTTGCATTGCTGGCGTTGGTCTTCCTTGAAGAATCCCCCTATCATGACTTCTGTGCTCTCTGGGGGTTGTAGGTGCACTTTACACCTACCTTACAGGGTCTTGGGGTGGGCTATTTTTCTAACCCTCACTGTTTTTCGCAGTCCCAGCGACCCTCTACAAGCTCACACAGGTTTGGGGTCCATTCGTGGTTCGCATTCCACTTTTGGAGTATATGGCTTGTGTTGCCCCTATACCTATGTGCTCCTATTGCAATCTACTGTAACTTTACATTGCTTGCATTACTTCCTTTTGCTATTACTGCATATTTTTGGTATTGTGTACATATATCTTGTGTATATTTGGCATCCTCATACTGAGGGTACTCACTGAGATACTTTTGGCATATTGTCATAAAAATAAAGTACCTTTATTTTTAGTATCTGTTTATTGTGTTTTCTTATGATATTGTGCATATGACACCAGTGGTATAGTAGGAGCTTTGCATGTCTCCTAGTTCAGCCTAAGCTGCTCTCCTATAGCTACCTTCTATCAGCCTAAGCTGCTAGAAACACCACTTCTACACTAATAAGGGATAACTGGACCTGGTACAGAGTGTAAGTACCCCTTGGTACCCACTACAAGCCAGGCCAGCCTCCTACACTGTCATCACTATGGGCCTCTTCAGTTGGGGGACTGGAGAGTGCTGGCACCTCTTCTCCACTGACATTGGCTAGGATACCTGTGGGAATTTAAATGATGTGTTATGGTTAATGTGTCTGACATATTGTACATCTGTGGCTTCCCCTGTATGGTTGGATTTGCCCTGCCAGCTTTCACTTGTGTATGTTAGTGTATGGTGGGATTCTTAGTTCTCTCTGCTATGCATGCTTTAGTGATGAATGTCCATGCAGGGCTGTGAGGGATGTCCATGCATTGGTACATCATGCAGGGCTTGGCATTGGAATGAGTGAGATGTGATGGTGGGGTGTGTGGGATGTAATGGAGTGATGGGGTGAGGGTGAGGGTATGTGATGGCATGCAGGTAGGGGATGATAATAGTAGAGAATTGACTTACCAGATTCCAGTCCTCCTCCGACTCCGGCAGGCCCCCAGGATGCAGTATTGCCACGACTTGCTCCTCCCATGCTGTGAGTTGTGGGGGACGAGGTGGGGGTCCACCGCCAGTCATCTGGATAGCGAGCTGGTGTCTTCCTGCTATGGAACATACCTTCCCCCGTAGGTCGTTTAACCTCTTCCTGATGTCATCCCTAATTCTGGGGTGCTGTCCCATAGCTCCATCTTATTGGCTATTGATGTCTGCTGCACCTGTGCTCCAAATAGCTGTGGCTCTACCCTGACAATTTCCCTTAGGTTCTCCTCTGTGAAAAAGGGGTGTCTTTGTGGTGCCATGGGTGTTATGTGAGGTGTGTTGGTGAGAGTGTATTGGGTAATGTGTTGGGGTGTGTGATGTGGAGTGCGTGAGTGGTGTATAGGTGTGAGTAGTGTGTGGCTCTGGTTGTGTCAGTGGTCTTGGTGTCTCTCTGTTAGCAATGCTTTGTAGTCGTAAAGGGTTGCGGGTAATGTGGATGTGTGTTTTATAGTGGTGTGGGTGTGGTGTGTGTATGGGTATCAGGTGTGTGTTGTTTGAATTGTCCAATGTGGTGTTGTTTTGTATGTGGGTGTCCATTGTGAGAGCGGCGGTATGTACCGCCAATGGTTTACCACTGTTGAATGTCTGCTGTGGTGATTCGTGGGTCATAATGTGATGGGCGTTGTTCTGTTGGCATATCGGTGTGGGTTTTGATACCACCAGTTTATCACTGACCTTTGGTCTGGCGGATTTGTGTGTGTGGCTGAAATCTGTTGGATTGGTGTGTGTGTGTCATAATATGGTGAACAGATAACCGCTGCCATCAGCGTGGCGATAAGTGGGATTTACCGCCAATGTCATAATGAGGGCCTAAGGGGGTTATTACAACTTTGGAGGAGGTGTTAATCCATCCCAAAAGTGACAGTAAAGTGACGGATATACCACCAGCCATATTACGAGTTCCATAGGATATAATGGACTCGTAATACGGCTGGTGGTATATCCGTCACTTTACCGTCACTTTTGGGGCGGATTAACACCTCCTCCAAAGTTGTAATAACCCCCTAAGTGTCCAAAGTCCATGAGAAAAACATCATTACCAAATTCCCACCCTGTCCACCCACAAGTACTCCCTCCCATAAAACAAAAGGGCTAAAAGAGGGCATTTTGTGTGAGGGTCTCTAGATGTTCAATGCAAGCCTCAATGCGTGCCATCCAGTTTCCTCTGTGGCAGCTAGCGCAGCATGTGGCGATGGAAGAGCCGGTCTGAAAGGGGCTGGCACAGGGATGGGCAACTCCAGGCTGTTGACACCACCGGTGTGGCCTGGAGGCCAGAGGCGCAGCAGGTTGGCTGGTGGAACTGAGCCCCGGCGGAGGACCAGGGGCATGTGCCGGACACCTCCTCATCCACCAGCCGCTGTAATGTGCCATGGTGACCTCCAGCCTCTGCTGCGGGCCGCGATCTCCTGCTGGGTTGGTGGTGGTGGTGGACCAGCAGGAGTAGCTATTTTTAAAGAAATAATAAAAAAAAAATGATAAATTGTATAGAACACTCTGTGCAAACACTTTTTTTTTTTTTTTTAAATCACATAGTGGCACAGTGTAAATACATTACTGCTAGTCCCCTATGGCCATCGGAACTTTTGATGTGATGATTAGGAAGATTAGGAAAGTTAGTCACAGTGATGATTTATTACAACACATGCCTCAAAAACCACTGACTGGCTGAAAGAAGGCAGCATAATATTTTTTAAAAACTGAGGGCCAGATGTAGCAAAAATAAAAATTGCGACTCGCATTTTGCGAGTTGATGCGACTCGCAAAATGCGAGTCGCAAATTGGAATGTCAGAAACAAAAGCGATCCGATTTTGCGACTCGCAGCCGGACTCGCAACGCTGTGTGCGAGTCCGCAGTTTGCGAGGTCGCTGTTTGCGAGTGTGCAAAAAACGAACTCGCAATTAGTGAGTGGGTGTCGCAAATTGCGATTACCTTCAAAATTGCTTGCAGGTGCAGCAGAACACTCCAGAAAGCATACCAGAACACTCTGGAAACACTTCCTGGCACATGATGATGACATCACAGCCAGGAAGTTAACAAATACACCTGGGAGGAGGGCTCAACAGTGAGCAGTGTCTCTGCCACTGACAGTAGGGTGCTGAGGAGTGGTAGGCACAGCACCATGGACGCAGCAGGGACCAGCCAGGCTGGCAGGAGGGGCAGGAGATCATAGATAACAGCCAGGACAGATTAATGTGGCACATGGCGTTTATGTGCCACATGACTGGTTGGCATT
Organism: Pleurodeles waltl; assembly: GCF_031143425.1. NCBI lineage: Eukaryota > Metazoa > Chordata > Amphibia > Caudata > Salamandridae > Pleurodeles > Pleurodeles waltl. The sequence continues at coordinate 998,880,692 of NC_090450.1, read as the reverse complement.
TTCCTGCCCATGGACAATTTCAACTTGTATATAGTTTCTTCATGACATTAATAAAACAGTTATTTTTGTTCCACTTAACAAATGGTTAATAGGTGAGTATGGTGGGAGTTGACACGTACCGTCCAAAATATTGCGTTGCAATGTGGTCCCGTCTAAGTCTGCCTTGATTAGCTAGACTCCTATCCCCATGATGGCGATGTGGTTGTTCTTGCTCTTCATCATCAGGATCTGGGTCTGCAGGGGTGAGAGGTAGCCCACGTCGGGTGGCTATGTTGTGGAGGATGGCGCATGCGACCACAATTTTGAAAGCGGTAATGGGGGTGTATTGGAGGGCGCCTCCACTGCGGTGGAGGCATCTGAATCTTGCCTTCAGCAGTCCGAAGGTGCGCTCGATCAGGTTCCTGGTCCTCTTATCCGCACTGTTGTATTGCCTCTCTGATTCAGTTCTTGGTGTTAAAAACGGAGTCATGATCCAAGGCCTTAGAGCATATGCACTGTCACCTGTTGGGCACAAAAGTACACTGTTAGGAAGTCCAGATAGTCGTGCACAGTGACCTGTGTGTATGTCTGCAAGTGTCTGTGGCTCTACCTAGGAGGTAGCCGTCTCCGAATTCCCCACGTTCCAGGCGTTGATGTATCCCACTATGCCTAAAAATGTATGAGTCATGGGTACTGCCTGGAAACTTAGCTACGATGTCCGTGATGACGTAATGGGCATCACAAACAACCTGTATGTTGAGTGAGTGGGTACACTTTCTGTTGCGGAAAATGTGTTCCAGATTAGCAGGGGGGCATATTTGAATGTGTGTCCCATCTACACATCCAATGACATGGGGAAAGTGGGCAATGCGCTAAAAGTCCAGCTTGGTGCTGTTAATTTCTGCCTCATTCCTTGGTAAGTATATGAAGTGAGACCTGTGCGTGACTAAGGCATCTAGGAATGCCCTGAGGAACCTTGACACTGCACTTTGGGATACCCCACCTGCCACGGCAATGACCCCCTGATAGCTCCCTGAGGCCAAGAGGTGCAGTGCGCATAGTACTTGCACATGCGTAGGGATGGCGCAGCCACGCAGAGTCTTGTGTTCTAGCTGTGGTTTGAGTAAATCTATTAATTCTAGAATGGCTGCGCTGCTAAGGCGGTATTTATCATAGATCTCCTCTTCAGTTTGCTGGAAAAGAGTCTGCCTGGTTCTATATACCTTCTCCTGTCTGTGGCCCCTCCTCCTCCTCTGCTGGGCTGCGTAGACTCTCCTCCTCACTGCTATCAGCTATATCTCCGCCATCTTGAGTAACCCAGATGGCTTCTGGGTCTCCTTTTATACTTTGGTAATGGTTACCACCTGCTCTGAGTTAGTGGTAAATGGGACATGCAAACTGGGCTTTTTGCGACTAGTCGCAATTTGCGAGTTGCAATTGCATATGGGTTGCGACTCGCAAATTGCGACTCTGCACTCCGATTTTGCACTGTCGCAAATTGCGATTCGGCCCGTTTGCGAGTCGCAAACGTTTGCTACATCTGGCCCTGAGTTTTTTAAATTTTCTGATAACGGATATCCTAAAAAATTAAACCACAATGGAAAAATCTAAAGGAACTCTGTTTTATGAGTGAGGCATCATCCTCTATGGAGTACAAGCATTCTGTTCTTGTTGTGCTGAATGACTGGAAGTGTGCTCGCTAGCGCATCGAGTACACAACAAAGTTGCTACTCTCTGCAGTCTGCAGCTGGGACAGCTGCAATGGACAAACAATTATCTTTTATTTTAATGGCACTGCTCTTCTACAAATGCCTTTCAATTCGACCCTGACTTCAAATAGGAAAATGATGATTATCTTTTACACATGTCATGTATAAGATGCGGATAATAGATATCCTGTCTGGCTTAAGTAGATGATGCATTGCATAACAGAGAAAGGAACAGGATATGTAGAATTTTTTTTGGGCACGTTCGTCATAGAGTATCTCATCCACAAAACATGAAACATAGACACTTAGGCCCAGATTGATATTTTTTAGCGCAAAGCTGCATATGTGCAGTTTTGCGTCAAAAAGTATAGCGGCGGCTTGCGCCATTCCAAGATGCCAGCTGGGCCCCAAATGTATGGAATGGCACAAACCGGGGCAAAGGTTGGGCTAACATCAAGGAAAATTATGTGAGTTGGGTGGGGTGGTGGTAATGGAGAAGGGGTTTTGCACTAAAAAATGATATTAGACTGGTTAGAGTAAAAAAAAATTATTTAACCAGCCTAGCATCATTCCTTGAAACAAAACCTACCATACCACATGACTCCTGTCTTAGAAAAAACAGGAGTCATGCCCTCCAACCCAATGGCCAGTACAGGGGACCAGTGTCCCCTGGTCATGGCCATTGCATCGTGTGCCATCCAGGGGGCCCATTTCAGGGCCCCCAATGGCACTTAAAATATATATTTTTTAAATACTTACCTGTACATACCTTACTTACCTGGGATGGGGTACCTTATCCTCTAGTATCCCTCTGGTGTGGGTGGGGGGTGTCCCTGGGGCCAGGGTAGGGCACCTGTGGACTTATTCCATTGTGTTCCACCATTGAAATGGGCCCACAGGTCCCCTAACGCTTGACTTGACCTAGCCATTAAATAATGGCGCCATTATTTAGGCCCCACTCCCTACCGTGCACCATTTTTGCACGAGAGGGTAAATAAGGCCCTAGGGCCTTAGAGTCATTTTTGCATGGGAACGTCAACCCTGCATGTCATTGATGCAAGGTGGGTTCACGCATCCAAAAATGTCTTTAACTCCAATATTTTGATGTTAGACTAGTCTAGCATCAAAATATAAATATGGAGTTAGGTACGTGTTGAATTAGCGTAAAGGAATGACGCTAATTCAGCACAAACAGAGTATAAATATGCCCCTTAATCCTACTTTACTTCCAGGCGTCACCCTCAAACACAAATTATTTAAATCAAATACATTCATTTGTCAGTTAGGGAAGGAAAAGTAAAGGAAACTTGACTTAGGGACTGATTAGACTAGAATTTGGCAGAGGGGTTACTCCGTCATAAATGTGACAGACATCACATCCATTACAATTCATAACACGATAGACGGCTCTCCGTAACATCTGTAGCGGAGTATTCCCTCAGCCATTATCTAAATCATGCCCTCAGTCTGCTGCTACGGGGTAAGGTACAGAGAAAAGTCCAGATACGTATGGTAGAGGTTTTGCTATATAATACTGGGGTGGGGGGGGCTTAGGCTTAGTCAGTCACTGTAGTTCAAATAGAAAGTTGCTGAGTTGATGAATGTCAAATTTAAACATGTGTAAATCCATCATGGAGGAAATTTGAAGTATGAAGCACTTGTCTGGGCCGTAATAGTTTGTTCATGCCAAACATATATATTTTTAATGTTTTTAACAGAAGTTAGGAATCAATAAAGGAGTGTTGTACTGGGAGGTGACTGAGTGGGCACTGGAAGGGAAGAGAAAGACATCTTGTATTTGTTTCAGTTTGCATTGCAGTCCATTGAAAGCTTTGTTAATGCTACATGAACAGAAACAGACGCACATTCCATAGCCAACACTGTAGTGCCGGATTGAACCATGCTGCAGTTGGGTGGGGTCATCATCATCATGGCCCATGGGTCGAGACTCGTGTCTCGTGAAGTGCCATGGGCAGGGAGGACATAGATGATGTTGAATGGGTGGGATCTGCCTGTTTTAAAAATACAGTGAGTAAACTAGTAATTGTCAATAATCAAGCAATGTGACTTACCATCACCTGTCCCTGTCACTGTAGAGACTCCTCCTTCAGGTGCTGCATCTGACGCACTGATGCTTTCCCCAGCACTGGTGATCTGCTCAACTATAGAAATAAATTTACATATTTAGATGCCACATACACCTCCCTTTTTTTTAACAAAATACAACTGCAACACATGACCGCAATTAAGTTCATATTACCTCCTTTCCCATCAAAAAAGTCAGTTTTGGCGCTTTGCTGGTTGACAATGTTAGAAAAGCAAGTAGCCAAGCCAACCATGATGGGGGGCAGAGATAGGATAATGAAGTGCAATAAAGGGGTAGAGTAAATTGGTCAATGAAGAACATATAGAAACCAAAGCGATAGTACCAAGGAAGATAGTCATAGGATTAGGGCGCTCACAGTGAGTCCATATAGTAACATTCCAACTTAATCGTGGCACGGTGCTCCTGGCAAGAGGATCTTCCTTAATCCTCTAATGTTTCAAGGGAAACTTAACAGTGGACAAAAACAAATGTCAGGGCATTCATGAATTCATGATAATGTATCCAATCTTCTTTGAACAATGACAATAGTATCTTGTAGAGTTCGAGCCCATTTAATTTGTACAGTATACAGTTCAGCACAACAAAAAAGGCTGTCCTTGAAATCAAAGATTATGTAGCAATCACAGCCAAAATTCTTGTAGCATACACAGCCAACACGTGTTTCATCCTATGAGAAAATGTTCTCTTAAGGACTTCATCAGGGCTGAAATTAAATGAGAGCAATGACTACAGATGTAGTATGTATACAAGAAATGGTCAGAGCAGAACACGACCAATTCAAACGTGACAATGGTGAGAATAAGCAAACATGCCAATTGTGACTATTGTGACATTAATCAAAATTAAGTTAAAGTATACTTCATCAAATAAGATATAGAACATCCATCCACAGAGGATGCCCAAGTCAGTTATACATTGGAGCCAACAAACAGGGCCACCATATGTAATGTCTATATGTGCCAAAGGTTAACACACCAGAAAATGTGCACGTCCCCGAAAAACCGGGTCTATAATAAAGAGACACCAATGTGAAATAAAGAGAGTAAAAGAGAGCCGGAATAGTGTGGATCTAACACTAATCACTCAAATCCATGTAAAATAATTATCAGGAAGTCGTATGAAAACCCATAGTATATCCCAAAGTCAGTTAGGACATACCTTAACTTAAGTAAGCATTCTAGGTGGAAATAATCTTCTTACAGATTCTGCAATGTCTGCGGAAACACCAATAAACCGATACTATATTAATCCAAAAAACCTGAAATGCCCGTAATGAAAGGAAATCCCCACCAAGTAGCTAGATAAAAACATGGCCAGTGTGCCCCGACTGACCTTTAAAAGCATAGTCAGTCCGACGTCGTTAATAATTACGAAGCGGTTTCAAATCGTACCTAAAGTGAATTGAACGTAAGGTGAGTATCAATATGGTGAGCCTAATCGCAAAATCCCCAAGTGGGAACTTAATGACATAACAGAACAAAACAGAGATTCCCAAGGTCCTATATCACTCCTACGATCACTCACCTATTTAATAATGAAAATTATCTGAAGTAGGGGAACACACCACGATCAAGTCATCTCGCGGCGTTCCCAGTATCGGAACTAGCGTCGGAGACGACCGTCCCGGGAAATTTCTATTTAAACCGTCATCACGATCACGTAACCGACAAAACAATGGAAAGGGGACTAATACACAAATACGGGCGCCATCTTAGAAGGGTCTAAATATGTGGCTACGAAGAAGAAAATACCATCAATGTGAACAACGAGCGGAAAGAGCACCGAGTAGAGAAAAATCTTGTCCGAAATTGTTTTACATTAAATAAGGTAAACAGTCATAATCTGACAAGGAAAGCTTCAAAACCGTCCCCGTGGTTGTGGGCTGGATAGTGACACCAAAATATAATCGGCCACATAAAAATTACATATAGTACCCGAAACTGCAAATGTCAGACAAATGACTAACTGTGCAAGAATAATGAAATCCTAGTTGCCGTTTTGAACCAACGTCCCAACCAGATAAGTAAATAAGCCAATGGCAATAAGACTATTGAGTGACTCGTGAAATAATAGTGAAGGGGAAGATACTCAAGGTAACTGGGACGTGTCACAATTAAAGATTATGCAACCTGTATGGCAAGTATAGACACACAATCTTGTAACCAAAATTCACATAGATTATATACATATGAAGTGCTGATGGTATATACATATTACAATGGTTGTATAACCCAACCCACAATGCATAAAGCAAAATGTGTGAGAGTGGTGAGTATAAGGAAAATTTTATATTCATTGCTAGAGCAACACATAATGAATCCAAAAATAGTCATTATTGATAATATCATGAGGTGAATGAGTCATAAGATACAGAAGCTTATCTGAAATGAATTAATATTACATGTGGTATTCAAGTACTAAGTAAGAGTCCCTAAGCAGAGAACAAGATATAACACATCTTCCAATAATTACCAAAATTGTTCATTAGTCACCCAAATAATACTCCATCTCAAAATCGGTATTAAGACCATATTCCACCGCTCTGAGTTTTAGGATCCAGTAACATTCTTTTCTCCTGAGGGCTAACTCTCTGTTACCTCCTCTAGGGTCTCTGTTTATAAGATCAAATCCAAAGAATTCGAACCCAACCGTGTTGTTACGTTTTGGGCAATGCCGCATGTGGCTTACTATAGGGTATCTCTCGTCCTCCTGTCTTAGGGCTCTGAAGTGTTCACTTGCCCTAGCCTTGAGTGGTCTGATAGTCCTGCCTATGTAATATAGGCCACAATTGCATACGATCATATAGATGACAAAATTGCTATTGCATGTAATATTGTGATTGATGTTAAATTGCATCCCAGTAGAGCTCATGAATGTAGAGATACCTGACTTGGCCCATCTACACATACCACAATGTCCACATTTAAAAAAAAACTTACTATGTCTCGTAAGCCAGTTCTCATGGTTTTGTTTACTGCGAAAATTGGGGCATAGAATATTCTTAAGAGTTCTACCTCTTCTAAAGGTAAAGACTGGGGTATCCGGGATCACCTTCCTGAGATTAGAATCAGCTGTTAAGATATACCAATATCTGTTCATGCATTGCCGTAGTAGAGTGGCTGTTTTCGTATAGTTGACAATACAACGAATAATACTGTCTCTAGGTCTCGATTTATGGCACAGTGTGTCTGATCTTTTTAAACGCATCGCCCTCGTACGAGCATTGCTAATCATTGGAAGAATATCCCCGTGCTTTAAATCTATTGCTCATGTCCTCAACACATGGTACAAAGTCTGTTTCAAGGCTACAGTTACGTCTTGCCCTCACCATCTCACCATATGGAATCGAGTTAATTTGATGGACCGGATGTGTGCTTTCATTAGATGTCATTAGATTTCCTTCTTTTATACCCTTTCTTGCCAGCCACGCTGTGGAGTACTTGGACGCGTGTGATGGAGCATTGTCCTGCATGAAAATCATGTTTTTCTTGAAGGATGCAGACTTCTTCCTGTACCACTGCTTGAAGAAGGTGTCTTCCATGAACTGGCAGTAGGACTGGGAGTTGAGCTTGACTCCATCCTCAACCCGAAAAGGCCCCACAAGCTCATCTTTGATGATACCAGCCCAAACCAGTACTCCACCTCCACCTTGCTGGCGTCTGAGTCGGACTGGAGCTCTCTGCCCTTTACCAATCCAGCCACGGGCCCATCTATCTGGCCCATCAAGACTCACTCTCATTTCATCAGTCCATAAAACCTTAGAAAAATCAGTCTTGAGATATTTCTTGGCCCAGTCTTGAGGTTTCAGCTTGTGTGTCTTGTTCAGTGGTGGTCGTCTTTCAGCCTTTCTTACCTTGGCCATGTCTCTGAGTATTGCACACCTTGTGCTTTTGGGCACTCCAGTGATGTTGCAGCTCTGAAATATGGCCAAACTGGTGGCAAGTGGCATCGTGGCAGCTGCACGCTTGACTTTTCTCAGTTCATGGGCAGTTATTTTGCACCTTGGTTTTTCCACACGCTTCTTGCGACCCTGTTGACTATTTTGAATGAAACGCGTGATTGTTCGATGATCACGCTTCAGAAGCTTTGCAATTTTAAGAGTGCTGCATCCCTCTGCAAGATATCTCACTATTTTTGACTTTTCTGAGCCTGTCAAGTCCTTCTTTTGACCCATTTTGCCAAAGGAAAGGAAGTTGCCTAATAATTATGCACACCTGATATAGGGTGTTGATGTCATTAGACCACACCCCTTCTCATTACAGAGATGCACATCACCTAATATGCTTAATTGGTAGTAGGCTTTCGAGCCTATACAGCTTGGAGTAAGACAACATGCATAAAGAGGATGATGTGGTCAAAATACTCATTTGCCTAATAATTCTGCACTCCCTGTATAACTGTGTCCCTGTTGTCCGTGTCGTCCCCGTCGTCTTCCTCCTCTTCACTCTCAACAAGCTCAACGGCTGCTACAACACCACCATCTGGACCATCCTCCTGCAGGAAAGGCACCTGGCGTCGCAATGCAAGATTGTGAAGCATACAGCAGGCCACGATGATATGACACACCTTCTTTGGTGAGTACATTAGGGATCCACCTGTCATATGCATGCACCTAAACCTGGCCTTCAGGACCCCGAAGGTCCGTTCTATAATCCTCCTAGTTCGCCCATGTGCCTCATTGTACCGTTCCTCTGCCCTGGTCCGGGGATTCCTCACTGGGGTCAATAGCCAAGGCAGGTTGGGGTAACCAGAGTCACCTATTAGCCACACACGGTGTCTCTGTAGCTGTTCCATCACATAAGGGATGCTGCTATTTCGCATGACATACGCGTCATGCACTGACCCCGGGAACTTGGCATTTAGATGAGAGATGTACTGGTCAGCCAAACAGACCACCTGGACATTCATCGAATGGTAATTTTTTCTATTTCTGTACACCTGCTCATTGTCTTTTGGGGGTACTAAAGCCAAATGGGTCCCATCAATGGCACCAATGATGTTGGGGATATGTCCAAGGTCATAGAAATCACCCTTCACAGTGGCCAAATCACCCTCCTCAGGGAAAACAATGTATCTCCGCATGTATTTCATCAGGGCAGACAACACTCTGGACAAAACCTTAGAAAACATAGGCTGAGACATCCCTGATGACATGGCCACTGTTGTCTGAAAAGACCCACTTGCCAAAAAATGGAGTACTGACAGAACCTGCACCAGAGGGGGAATCCCTGTGGGTTGGCGGATGGGGGACATCAGGTCTGGCTCCAGCTGGGCACACAGTTTATGTATAGTGGCTCTGTCAAGTCGGTATCGAAGTATAATATGTCGTTCTTCCATTGTCGACAGGTCCACCAGCGGTCGGTACACAGGAGGATTCATCCTTCTCCTCGCAAGTCCCAGCGGACGGAGCCTAGGAAGGACAACATGGAGCACAGAGTCAAGCAACCCACAGGTTCGTTCACACAGCTTGCACAGTACACGAATCGCTATGCATTGAAAGGCTTGTATGAGTGGTAATGCAAGGCCTAGGCCTGTGTGACGCAGTAGCAATTAAGCCATGTGGGCCCTTGTAATGGCGGCTGCCTGACCTGAGAAGTGTGACAGTGGGATGTGAGGTCAACGCGCTGGTGTGGCACACCGTGGCGGTAGGCAGTCGAAGACCGCTGTGCGAAGGCGCATTGGTTAACATTGCACCCTATGGGTCTCAGGAGCCAATGACGATGTGCGCCGGCGGTCGCGGTACGCACCGCGGCGGTACGCACCGCCGCGAGCGTGACCGCCATTTTCTATCTGCTTAACCACTCGAGACCTGACCATCCACAGGAGAGGACCTATACTGCAAGTGCTGCTGTGACCTCAGTCTGGAAGAGACAATGGCTGCTGCGACTGGGGAAAGGGCCCCTGCCTTCACTTCAGAAGAGTTGGAGAAACTTGTGGATGGGGTCCTGCCCCAGTATGCGCTACTCTACGGTCCTCCAGACCAACAGGTAAGTACACTGGGTGCACGTTGAATGGGCTATGCCTGGGTTGTGTATGGTGGATGTAAGATGGTGGGGTGGGGAGCGAATGAGGAGTGCAAGGCACGACAGATGAGAGCATGTGCCACATGGCAGGGTTGGAGAGGGGGGGGCAATCACATCTAACATGCAGAAAAATGTTGAAATTTCCTTTCCCACCCTGTACATGTCAAATAGGTCAGCGCCCATCAGAAAGTCGACATTTGGCGTGCCATCGCCAAGGAAGTCCGGGACCTGGGGGTCCACAACAGACGGGGCACCCACTGCCGAAAGAGGTGGGAGGACATCCGCCGCGGGACCAGGAAGACCGCCGAGTCACTGCTGGTGATGGCCTCCCAACGTAGGAGGGGTGCCAGTCGTACCTTGACCCCCCTGATGTCCCGGATCCTGGCGGTGGCCTACCCCGATTTGGATGGGCGTGTGAGGACATCACAGCAGACACAAGGGGGTGAGTACCAGCACATTCTGCTATCTTTACACGCAGTGGAGGCGTCTGGGTGGGGGAGGAGGGCTGTGGGTGACATTAGGCCAGAGCGCTTTCTGTAGTGTAGTCCCCTCCTTTAGGCATGGCCCTGTGCCCCCGCCCCCCACCTCTGTAGGGTGCCAAGTACAGCAATCCATGGTCCAGCATCACCCATGTGCGCATTTGTTGTCCATAGACCTGTTGGCCTAGTCACAAGTACTGAGTAGTGTACCCCGATTGCGCGGCATAGTGCATGAGGCTCCTGTGTCTGTCCTCTCCGCCAACGGTGTTGACAATGCATGCACTCAACCTGTTTTTATTTCTCCCCCCACCCTTTTTCTTTATCTTCTTGTGCATGTGTGCATTAGCATCATCAGGTGGAGGAGAATTGGCATAGGAGCACGGGGGAGCTGCAACTCACAAGGCCCCGGTGGGCCATGGTACAGACACCGAGGTCACCAGTGATACGGAGGGCGAGGGGAGCACCACAACGGGGACCCGTGGTGACACCAGCGACACCGACACGTCCTCGGAAGGGAGCTCCCTAGCGGTGGCGGCAACATCCGGGCCCCCGCCTCTACAGGTACAGCCGCCACCCAGCGCACCAGCTCCGCCCTCCCAGCAGCCCCTCAGCCTTCGCTCCGTGCCCGCTCGCCCAAGAAGGCGGGCATCTCCTTCGCCCCAGGCACCTCAGGCCCTGCCCCTGTTACCCCTGCTGCCCTCAGTGAGGAGGTCATTGACCTCCTACAGACCATCATTGTTGGGCAGTCTACACTTTTGAATGCCATCCAGGGGGTAGAGAGGGAGGTGCATAGGAGCAATGCATACCTGGAGGGCATTCATTCGGGTCAGGCTGCCCATCAACAATCGTTCAATGCTCAGGCCTCAGCACTGACGGCAGCCATTGTCCCTGTTTCCAGCCTCCCTCTTCTAACTGCCTCCACCCTGTCTCTGTCTCCTGTTCCTCAGCCTATCCCATCCACACCATCAGACCAGCCTGCACACACCTCAACACCCAAGGGCAGCTCATCCAGACATAAGCACCACAGATCACACAAGCATTCACCCAAGCAACACCCAGATGCAGACATGCCAACAGTCACTACCACCTCTGTGTCCCCCTCCTCCTCGTCTCCCTCCTCCCTCCCTGTGACGTCTCCACTCACACCTGCATGCACACCACCATCAGCCAGTACTTCCAGCACCAGCACACCCTCCAGTACAGTCCGCACACGTGCAGTCACCACCCCCACTGCCATTTACACGTCCCCTGTGTCCTCTCCCACTGTGTCTGTCACCCCCTCTTCCAAGACACACAGACGCAGGCAGCCACCCACCCAACAGCCAACCACCTCACGACAGCCTACGTCACAAGCACCTGCACCCAAAGACAGCACACCTGACTCTCCTACAACCACATCCTCTTCCTCCACTCCCATACCCACTACACCTACCCTTTACATTGGTCCTAAAAAGCTTTACCTCTCCAAACTTAACCTCTTTGCCCCACCTGACCCACCCCCTCCATCTGCTAAGAGTCCCAAGAGCACCTCAGCCACCACCAGCCCTGCTTCAAGTGTCACCATTGTGCACGGGTTTTGGAGTACACCCTTTCCCAGCACTGATACATCGGCCAGCAGCAAGGGGACAGCCAGCCCCCCCCCCTGGAAAGAGGACCCGTAAAATCAAGGGCCGCCGCGAGAAGACTGACACGGCTGCCCCCAAGGAGCAAAGTCCTGGACCGTCACCTGCCACAACATCCAGGGGAGGCAAGGGCCAGAGAGCCTCATCGAAGGAGGGCAAGGGCAGCAGGGCGGAGAAGTCAGCCAGCAGGGGCGCGGACCAGGAGGGCCCCACAAGCCCCATCCCGGGTGTGAGGGAGGACACCCACGGGCCCAGGACTCAGTCACAGAAGGGTCCAGCAACTGCACGGTCAGAGGGCGACTAAGCAGGGAGTCCTGGCCAGGTCTGGCTCCCTTGAATGACTGGACAAGCACCGCTGAAGAGGGCCCCGCCGTGCAGAAAGGCACCGCTGAAGAGGGCCCCGCCGTGCAGAAAGGCACCGCTGAAGAGGGCCCCGCCGTTCAGAAAAGCACCGCTGAAGAGGGCCCCGCCGTGCAGAAAGGCACCGCTGAACAGGGCCCCGCCGTGCAGAAAGACACCGCTGAAGAGGGCCCCGCCGTGCAGAAAGGCACCGCTACGCTGGGCCCTGCCGTCTCAAGCACCGCTCCGCTGGGCCCTTCCTGTCAAGCACCACTCCGCTGGGCCCCGCCGTCTCAGGCACCGCTCCACTGGGCCCCGCCGTCTCAAGCACCGCTCCGCTGGGCCCTTCCTGTCAAGCACCGCTCCGCTGGGCCCCGCCGTCTCAAGCACTGCTCCGCTGGGCCCCGCCGTCTCAAGCACCGCTCCGCTGGGCCCCGCCGTCTCAAGCACCGCTCCGCTGGGCCCTGCCGTCTCAAGCACCGCTCCGCTGGGCCCTTCCTGTCAAGCACCGCTCCGCTGGGCCCTTCCTGTCAAGCACCGCTCCACTGGGCCCGCCGTCTCAAGCACCGCTCCGCTGGGCCCCGCCGTCTCAAGCACCGCTCCGCTGGGCACCGCCGTCTCAAGCACCGCTCCGCTGGGCCCCGCCGTCTCAAGCACCGCTCCGCTGGGCCCAACCTGTCAAGCACCGCTCCGCTGGGCCCTTCCTGTCAAGCACCGCTGGCCCATTGACAGTGCCGGTTCTGTGTCGAGCTAGTGTTCACGCTGCACTCGGGGCACCCTGCCTCCTCCATTACCTGTGGAGTCTGTAATCCACCTGATGGCCTGTGTCTCTGCACTCCCCAGGATGGCACAGTGGGCAGACCACCCACTGCAGAGACTTGTGAGACTGTGGCTTTGCACTCCCCAGGATGGCACATTGGGCATGGTGGACCCTTCGAGGATCTGGCGTCGTGGACTCATGTGGCTGAGGTGCCCCCCCTTCCCTTCCCCCTGAGGTGCCTGTAGTTTTGTCATCTGATGCCCCAGCAGTGTTCTCTCCAACGGACTCAGGTCTCCTGTGTGGGCTTTGCCCATGTGTTGATACACTTTGGCCCACGGACAGTGGAAATTTAAGTTACTGTGCAGGACTTATTGCCTATGTTTATCGGTTTCGCAATGTTCTTACTTGATTTTTTACAATTCATATTGCTATTTTACCATGACTTCAAAGAACCTATTTTGTACATAAATTTTGTTTCTCACTTTAATTATGTCTTTGCATTATTCCGGGGGATTTGGGTGGTGTCACTGTGACTTGGTGCTCTGCATTGGTGTGTAGATAGTTGGGGGGTGGGGGGGGTCCCATATGTGTGTGCCCGTAAGCTTTCCTCCTCCCCCCTCCCCTGTGTCGTAGGTGCAGTACTCACCGTTGTCGTCTGCGCCGGCGTTCGTACTCGTGGTAGATGAGCAGGTAGACAATAGCTGGTAGGATGTTTAATTCGGGTTCCATGCTGTTCTCCATCCTCGTGGAGTGTGTATAGGTGAGCGTTTTCCCGTTCGTAGTCTGTTTCCGTCGTGTTTTTATCGGCGGGGCTCCCGCCCCGGAAAAGGTGGCGGATTGGTGAGTTGTGATAGTGTGGGCGGTACATTGTCTGCCGCCTGCCTGTTGGCGGTGACCGCCGCGCTGTTTGTGTGTCCCGCCGTGGCGGTCGGAGTGTTAAGGTGGCGGGCTGCGTTGGCGGTTCCCGCCAGGGTAAGAATTCCATTTTTTGGACCGCCTGCCTGTTGGCGGGTTGGCCGCCGCTTTATCACCGACCGCCATGGTTGGAATCACGCCCTGTGTGTCTATACTTGCCATACAGGTTGCATAATCTTTAATTGAGACACGTCCCAGTTACCTTGAGTATCTTCCCCTTCACTATTATTTCACGAGTCACTCAATAGTCTTATTGCCATTGGCTTATTTACTTATCTGGTTGGGACGTTGGTTCAAAACGGCAACTAGGATCTCTTTATTCTTGCACAGTTAGTCATTTGTCTGACATTTGCAGTTTCGGGTACTATATGTCATTTTTATGTGGCCGATTATATTATCCAGCCCACAACCACGGGGACGGTTTTGAAGCTTTCCTTGTCAGATTATGACCGTTTACCTTATTTAATGTAAAACAATTTCGGACAAGATTTTTCTCTACTCGGTGCTCTTTCTGCTCATTGTTCACATTGATGGTATTTTCTTCTTCGTAGCCACATATTTAGACCCTTCTAAGATGGCGCCCGTATTTGTGTATTAGTCCCCTTTCCATTGTTTTGTCGGTTACGTGATCGTGATGACGGTTTAAATAGAAATTTCCCGGGACGGTCGTCTCCGAAGCTAGTTCCGATACTGGGAACGCTGCGAGATGACTTGATCGTGGTGTGTTCCCCTACTTCAGATAATTTTCATTATTAAATAGGTGAGTGATCGTAGGAGTGATATAGGACCTTGGGAATCTCTGTTTTGTTCTGTTATGTCATTAAGTTCCCACTTGGGGATTTTGCGATTAGGCTCACCATATTGATACTCACCTTACGTTCAATTCACTTTAGGTACGATTTGAAACCGCTTCGTAATTATTAACGACAAGCCACTAACCTCCACTTAGGTCCAGTTAGGTCTCAGTAAATTAACCCCAGCTCAACCCTTGGTAGCTTGGCAACGAGCGTCAAGGCTTAACTTAGGAGACAGTGTGTAAAGCATTCAAATATCACAAAACAGTAATTAAATAAAACACAGGAACAGTTTAAAATCCAAAACCAATTTATAAAAATAGTTTATATTTTTATCTTTAAAATGACACCAAAACGAATAAAATCGGATAAAGGGAACCAGAGATATGAATTTTTAAAGAATTATTATTTTTCTAGCGCTTAGAAACAAAAAGCGCCAATCGGGTCATCTGGTTGCACCTCGACCGGGGCAAAGTCAAAGTTTCAGGCCGACCGAGATGGAGCCCTGCTCGGCTACAGGTCGCGGGAGGCCTCGGTTAAAAAGTTACCTTCTGACTTAGTCTTTATTTTGAAGATTTTCTTCAGCGGGACGAACCTGCCAGTCCTATCCGACCTCCTGGAGCCCTTCTCCGGATACGCGATGCTGGATTCCTCGGTGGAGATTTTTACCTTCGGACTTAGTCGTTTTTTCGAGGTGAAAATCCTTCGACCGGGGTAAACCTGGATCTTGATCCGACGTCCATGGAGCCCTTCTCGGATACGATGGCTGGGAGGTCACGGTCAACTTTTTACCTTCGGACTTAGGGGGTCATTCCGACCCCGGCGGTCAAGGACCGCCGGGGCCGGGGATGCGGGAGCACCGCCAACACTCTGGCGGTGCCCCGCAGGGCATTCTGACCGCGGCGGTTTGGCCGCGGTCAGACCAGGAAAACCGGCGGTTTCCCGCCGGTTTTCCGCTGCCCTGGGAATCCCCCATGGCGGCGCAGCTTGCTGCGCCGCCATGGGGGATTCCGACCCCCTCACCGCCATCCTGTTCCTGGTGGTTCCGACCGCCAGGAACAGGATGGCGGTGAGGGGTGTCGTGGGGCCCCTGGGGGCCCCTGCAGTGCCCATGCCACTGGCATGGGCACTGCAGGGGCCCCTGTAAGAGGGCCCCACTTTGTATTTCAGTGTCTGCTTTGCAGACACTGAAATACGCGACGGGTGCCACTGCACCCGTCGCACCTACCCACTCCGCCGGCTCCATTCGGAGCCGGCTTCCTCGTGGGAAGGGGTTTCCCGCTGGGCTGGCGGGCGGCCTTCTGGCGGTCGCCCGCCAGCCCAGCGGGAAAGCCAGAATGGCCTCCGCGGTCTTTCGACCGCGGAGCGGCCATATGGCGGCTCCCTCCAGGCGGGCGGCTCCTGCCGCCCGCGGGGGTCAGAATGACCCCCTTAGTCTCTTTTTCGGAGATTTTTCTTTACCGGGACGAACCACCAAATCAGGCCAGGTCGCGGTTGAGGCAAGCCGGCTAGAATTTCCGCGGCGGGTCGGTCCCTCTATGGAGCTTTTTTACAAAAATTCTCAAATCTTCTCCAAACTTCTGGGGCTTCACCCAGATGTTCTTTTAAGGTTCTTTTGGGGTCCACAGCTCACCCCAAGGGTCCAGAAGTTCTGAGATGGTCCTTGGGGGGTGCGGACTACCACTCCCAGAATGCACCTGGCGCAAACTCCTTTTTGGCCACTGGACAGTGGTCAGCTGGTCACTTTCTTCAGGAGTTGGTGCAGGGGACTCTGGATAGCAATTTTTCACCTGTAGCAAACAGGGAGTCCCTCCTTGAACCAGTTGAAGCCAGGCAAAGTCCTTCTTGTGGTGAAGCCCAAGTGTGCAGCTGGTGCAGTCCTTCTGAGTGCAGGTTCCAAGTGCAGGCCAGGGATCCAGCAGGGCAGTCCTTCTTCTCCTTTAGTTCTTTTCTTGTTGAAATCTGGTGGGGATCTGCGGTGTGGGTGCAGGTCTGCCAGTTTTATCCTTGCTCCTGGGTGAAAAGCAGGGGGGTCCTGGTTCTCCAATCAGGTACAGGGTCGTCCCCCTGTGATGACCACTTCCTGGGAAGTGTGGCAAAAATCCATCCCAGAGGGCAACATTTTCTAAAAATCCAACATGGCTGAATCTGATTTTTGGAGGTTACATCTGGCTGAGCCCACCCACTGGTGTGGCTAAAAATCATAAACACACCCCTCTCCTGCCCTCTCCTAATCTAATCAAGGGGGCACCTAGTTGTCTGGGGTTGCAGGATGTGGGGGTGTTGCTGGTTGCTCCAAATGTCTTTCTCTGCCTTTGAAGACCAGTTTGGCAGCACTCCCCCTTCCTGCCTCACCATCTGCTGAGGGGAGATTCTCTCCCACAAGCACATTCCTTTGTGTGAAGCCAGACCACTTCACACCTCATCAAGGCAGCTTGGCTAAGCTGCTGCAGGCTGGCCAATCAGAGCACAGCAGCAAAAACAATGCAGGGCTGAAATTGGCAACTTTTTAGGTAAAGTCTAAAACTTTTTACCTGAACAAGTTATATTAAATCCAACAACTGGAAGTTGTGGGATTTATTACAACAATTAATTTGATACCAAATTCTTGGTATGCAACATTTAAGGAGACTTTAAAATTTAAAATAAAGTCTCCCCATTCTAGCCTCTGAAGGCCATTTACTTCAATGAGGGAAAAACGAATTTGGCTGTTTTTACCTCACCAGGGTTTATAAATCAATTTTTATAAAGTCCCTGCTTATAGTTACATGGCACCCAGCCCTAGGGGCACATAGGGCACACCTTAGGGGTGACTTATATGTAAAAATAAGGTAGTTTAAGACTTTGGAAGTACTTTTAATTCCAAAGTCGAATTTGCATATAACTTTAATTTAAAAGCAGCCAGCAAGGCAGGCCTGCCTTTAAAATGACACTGGGCACCTCAGCAGTGCACCTATGGGTGCACTACCTATGCTGTGGTCCCTACACCTACATGCCCTACCATATACTAGGGACTTATAGGTAGGTTAACTTAGCCAATTATAATTAGCCTAATTTGCATATTGATTTTACACAGAGCACAGGCCCTGGGACTGGTTAGCTGTACCCAGGGCACCATCAGAGTCAGGAAAACACCAGCATAAAGTGGAAAATGGGGGCAAAAAGTTAGGGGGCCTCTGCAATCAGCCCTGTTTTCTCACAGGATGAAACACGTGTTGGCTGTGTATGCTACAAGAATTTCGGCTGTGATTGCTACATAATCTTTGATTTCAAGGACGGCCTTTTTTGTTGTGCTGAACTGTATACTGTACAAATTAAATGGGCTCGAACTCTACAAGATACTATTGTCATTGTTCAAAGAAGATTGGATACATTATCATGAATTCATGAGTGCCCTGACATTTGTTTTTGTCCAATGAAGGACATATGTTTTGGTTGGCAATTTTAGCCCATTCAATGGGTCTGTCCACATATTACTTTACTGCACTGCTGGGATAATACAACAAATCATTGGGTGGGGAGGGATTCAACATAACCGTTGCCACTCTCTCATCATTTGAGCATGATCAAGAAATATAAAACCTTCTCAACAAACAAGCATAGAAGAGCCTGCTTGGGTCTACAAACTCGGCAATCTTTACAGTAAACTACTTAATCCAGTGCCTTAGTCTTACAGAACCAGTCCACAGGGTATAATACAGTTAGGGGAGAGGGACAGCATTACCAAGCAGAGGAAAGCTTGAGCTACAGATTGGTACAGAAACAGGAGGAATTCAGCTACAGAATCAAGAAATATAGAAAAAAGGATAATGCAGGGTAGGATAATAAGAATAAACATAAATCGGACGAAGAGCATTTGAAGAAAAGTCACAGCATAGGAGAAAGGAGGAAGAATGAATCCAATGGGGAGAGTTAAAAGTCAACGAAATCAATATTAACAAGAACTTACTGGGGCCAGCAGAGCCATCTTTTACGGCTCTGGTGGTAGCGGTGGAACTTCCACCTACCGGGGCACTGGTGGTGGCACCCTCCTCTGCCCGGCCCTCTAATGCCCTCTTCTTGGCCTTAGGTGCTGATGTAAGAAAAAATGAAGATAAAATTAGATTACTGGTACAGTTAATCTCCTAGAAAATATTTTGACAGGCAAAGGTAAATGCTGTAACATATTGACATTGTAGTTTTCTGAATCGGATTGGCTAATACCTATATGATCAAGTTGACCTATTCCTAATATCTAACACCTTACCTAAGTCCTATTTCAAATTTCCTAAACTACATTTGGAAGTACTAATGCATTGCAACGAATTATCTTTGCTATGCAAACAACATTTGCAACCCCCTTCGATGAGCCAATTTAGTCAATTTCCCTTTTCAATGCATAGATGTATGCATACTTCACTGGAAGATTGCTTGGGACTGTACGCACTACATAAAGGAAGGCTACAGAGAATGCTGACTCACCAATATTTATTACTTTCTACTACTACTACCACAGGAATACAACTATCTTGGTGACAGGAAGACTGAGGAGTCAGCAAGCTTAACTTCTTAAATAATCAGCTCAAACGAGCGCCTACAGCAACAAGCAGAACTAGGTAGCACGGATCACCTGGCTCGCTCAAATTAGATGACGCATAATATTTGTAACTTTACGTTACATTAACTTAATTTATCTCTGAGTGAGAGCAGCATGCTATTTGAAAAAAAATAGCATTATAGGACAAGACACAACAAAATTAATAATAATGAATTCCTAGTGCTCACCACGCCCTGCAACCTGGATGCCCAGCAGGTCGAGCAGGTCCCTCTCCCAGTCAAGGATATAGGCCCATAGGTGCATCAGCCACTGCAGAGTGCGCCGAACACCACTGCATCAGCGGACTCAACTGTTCACACTCTTCCACAGCAGTCGACGCTCCTCGAGGCCGTACGCACTCACAGACCTGCCACCTGCTGCCAGCATGGAGGAGAGGTGACGCTGCATAAAAAACGCAAACGTGGCCACCTCCTTCTCACTAAAAATGGCCCAAGGCTGCACCCCTTGGCTGGGTGGGTGCCTGCAGTGTGTGCGATTCACGCACCCCTGGCACTGGTGCCACCTCCTTCCCTACATTTTGCC
This sequence comes from Pleurodeles waltl, assembly GCF_031143425.1. Lineage (NCBI taxonomy): Eukaryota > Metazoa > Chordata > Amphibia > Caudata > Salamandridae > Pleurodeles > Pleurodeles waltl. The sequence goes on along the minus strand of NC_090450.1, from coordinate 998,860,846 downwards.
ATGCTGCTGGGCGGAATAAAAAAAAAAAGACAGGGGGAAAAGAAGGACTAGAGAGGTAGAAATTAGGTTAGGAGACGTTAGAGGAAAACTTATAAAGAGACAATAAAGTCACAGAAAATAAAAAAAAGAGGCAAAAATGAAAAACATACCAACACAAATACATACACTAATGAAATAAATGTAAAACAGGGGAGGATAAGTATGATAAAGTAAAGATTGCAAAGATAAGGATTTGATTGAAAAGTAGGCCCAGCACCATGCACAGAATAGGAAAAACAAGGTGGGCTTGTGCGTTAATAACCGCGTGCCATATGCGCTCACATTGCAACATGGAGGACGTGACTCACACCAGTCAGCGCAAATGGGAAGCTGAGCACAACTCCGCCCCTGGCGCAGATTTAGGCGGTGTTAGTGGAGTTTTTTCTTCACTCTGCAGAATTCTGCGTTGCGGAACTGCAAGAACTCTGCCCACCTCTAGTCCATGATACTGTTGCAATTGCACTACACAAAACCACAAGGGGGTGTACACAAAATGTACAGCTAATCTCATCTCTAAACTGCAAACATTTCAGAGTTGGATGAAGGTCACATGTCCCCTTGGTGTGTGCAATTTATGATATTAGATTTAATTTAACTCAAAAGTGACAGGTCCCCAGTGTAATGCATATGTGCATCTTATTGACACATCATGTCAAAATAAACACACATGCATTCAACGTTCACAGTAACAGAAACCGATATAATTTTGGTGTAAGTGTCCAGTAATTAAAATATACAACCTGTGCTTGTCACTTTCACAAATGAGAGTAAGTGCATGGCACACACATTAGCAGAAATAACATCATCAGCAAAAAATGTGTAAGAATCCAAAAATAAGGCCAGGACAAAGGAATTCTCAAAGCAAATATTTCATATATTAATGAGCTAAATCTCTCAAAAGAATTTGAAACAGTTTTTGGCAACAAAAAATAGAGCCTTGTTCATATTAGGTCCAGACTTGGTTGCATGCCCATCACTTGCCTCCTAATTTCATGGCCAGAATAAACCTCTTCTGGAAGGGGCATCTATGGGGCAGAGAGCAGGCACCTCAATGATGTTACGGGGCTGGAGTTTGGGAGGGGTGGGTTTGCGTTTGAGAGGGATGGGTTGGGATTTGGGAGGGATGGGTTGGGATTTGGGAGGGCTGGGTTTGGATGTGGGAGGGCTGGGTTTGGCTTTGGAAGGTGTGGGTTGGGATGTGGAAGGGGTGGGCTGGTGTTGGAAGGTGTACGAAGATGTTTGGGTTGGGTGGTCTTATGTTTGGGAGGGGTGGTCTGGGAAGAGGAAGGGGTCAGGGCAGCACAGACATGAGGTCCTCCTTCGGTAAAAGGTAGGGTGCCCGGGAGAGGGTTGGGGTTGGCGGTAGAGGGAGTGGGAGTGGCTGTTGTGCACATGTCTATTGATGGTGTGTGTGCCTGAGTGTCTGGTGTATGTGGTGTATGTTTTGCTTTGTGTCTGTTGTGTGGGTGAGTGCAGGTATTTGTGTACAGAATGTGTGTGTGTGTGTGTGGATGTGTCTGTTGTGGAGGTGTTTTATGTGTGGTTGCGGTGTCCGTGGGTGTGCTGGTGCATGTGTTTGTCATGGTGGGTGTGGTGACTGCGGGTGTGGTGGTGATCGATGTGGGTGATTGTGTTGTGGTGAGTGTGGTGTCTGCAGGTATGCTTATGGTGAGTGCGGATGTCTGTGTCATGGTGGGTGTGGTGTCTGCAGGCATGCTGGTGGTGAGTGTGGATATCTGTGTCATGGTGGGATTTGTGTCTATGGGTATGCTTGAGGTTGTGGTGGTGTGTGTGGTGTCCGCATGTGTGTGTGTGTGTGTGTGTATCAGTGTTTCTTTCCGTGTCTGTGTGTATGACAGGATGTGCTGCTTGTGTGTGTTTGAGTGGGTGCATGTAAAGGTGTGCATGTGCTCTGGATGGGGCTGGGTAGAGGGATTTTGGATGAGGAAGGGGTGGGAGTTGGGGCATGAGGTTGGGTTGGGTGAGAGGCTGCAGCCAATGAGGGGGCCCGACCCTGGAATGATCGCTGTAGGCCAGACAGGGCACTGTGAATGCCATCCAGGTAAGCTAGCATCTGGATATTCTGACCACTAAGCCCCTGGATGAAATTCAGTAGTACGGTCAGGCCCACAGTGATAGTCTGCAAAAGATCAACTGCCTCCTCATTGAGTGCAGCCTGGGAGACTAGGCAGAGGGGTGATGCCTGCAGCAAAGGTGACTCCACCCCTTTTAGGGGAGCTGCTATGGCCAAACAGGGGGAGCAAAAGGAATGTTGGAGATTGAACTGTGGGTGGCGGATGATGATGCAGGTAGAATAGTCGCACTAGGGTCCACCACCAATAGGGACTGGTCATCTGTGGAGGCCTCCGAAGATGAAGACGAGTCACTTGTGGCCTCCGTGCCAGTCTTCTCACCCTATGTGGTACTGGATTCATTGATGTAATTGATGTCTGCACCAGGACCACAGTGCCCAGCTGATTTCCCTCCTACGTGGCCACTGTCACCTTCACCTTGCCCCGATGCTGCTGTGAAAACAGATGCAACAGTTTGAGGGTATCTGTGAAAACTGATTTGAACGTGAACTAGCTCACAAAACATTTGCCATGTCTACATACTACACCAGCTTCAAGGCACTCAAACCTGGTTTCTTAATCATCAGTATCTCATGCTTGCAGGGAAGAATTGCACAAACCATGTGCTTGCAGTCTAGAAAGTCCATATGCTTGATTTTTATCATGTATGCCTTTTGTTTCTTATCCACTTTCATTTCTCTGCATGACAAATGGCTTGACTTCTTTAGTAAATACATACACCTCGATACATTCCTAAACCAATTCTGTACAGAGCAAAAACATTTCCCCGTTTCCAAAAGAGACACATTTTGGGCCTGATATTAACTTATTAAGATCGGATACTCCCACATCTATGTGATGTAACCTTCCATCTGCAATTGTTCTTTGAAGTATCACTTTTCTCACCATCATTGCTTTCTCATCTGGACATAACTAAGGACACTTAAGTGTAATTTGGGGTATGTGTTACTCTGTCACCAATGTTGACACATTGCTGCAGGTTTCAATAAATACAGCCTGGCATGTAAATTCATGTTGGTTGAAACAGACTGGCTTACACACACATTTGTGAAGGACTGAGGCTTCATGACAATCTGCTACTGTCTACATGAAAGGAATTGAGTGCTGCTATTGAAAAATATTTCTACAAGATTTCAGATAAGGAATTATGCCATTTTACACATTTCCAGTTCTTTAGGTGCAGGTGCTCATGATCCTAATTTTATGCACCACCTTACCAATGTAAAGTCTGAAACACCAACTGTCTCACGAGTGTTTACTATGCGATATCATCAGTAATAGGGCTTACTTTACTTACTTGCATCTGAAATGGTGCATCACACCTGACCTAATCCTAAAATGGGGCATGCTTGGAACCAATGTCCCTCATAAAATGTAGAATACGCAGGTACCCCTTTTTACATGCAGTCGTGTGTCTGCAGTACTTCACTTGTGATAAGGAATCCAGTGACAAACTTTAGCACAAAACAATATACCAAACACAGCATTAGACAAAGTCTAGAAAGTTTACACCTCCAGAATTCCTCATGTGTATTGGATATGTGCTAGCCATCATGTTGATGCCAAACAGCATTGTGTACAATAAAAAAGGTTAAACAACAAGATTAGCTACATACAATCACTCACCCCCTTGATGCTGCTGTTGGGCTTTCACCTGCCCACCAAGCTCAGGGTAGTCCACTGCAAGGATGCGGGCTATTAGGGGGTTCAGGGTGCGGTGCGAATGCTTCCTTCATTGGGAGGCCTGGCCGAGCTGGACTTCTGATGACTTCCTGGTCCAGCGTCGGAGGTCCTTCAACTTCTTCCTGCAATGCAGGCTGCCCAACTTAAAGACCACCATGGCCCACACCTTCTTCATGATGGCCTGCCACAAATCAGGCTTCTGATGGGCGTTGACCTTTATGGATGAGAACAAACAACAAGAAAAGAGGTTTTGAAGGATTTTGTTTGTCTGTAGTGCAGTGACACAATTTGGTTGCAGATCTCACAAGAATTCCCAGAAAAGACAGTACAGATTATTTACAAATAACTCAAAGATCCTATGAAACACTACTTTTCAATGATTTGTGAAGTAGCCTCAACATTTTTTTCCTCATGTTACCAATACAGGACACCGACACCATCTAAGCCAAGCATAGGAAACTTTTCATGTATTGAGACCCACTCAAGATTAGTTCAAATCTACTAAAGGCTGAACAACCTGAACATTATTTGCACTGCTACATTTTCATTATGTCTAACCCTCCAAGAGTCAGATCCTATGCTTTGCACCACATACAGTGGCTAAGGGCAGTATGGGAGAGCTGCCATGTGTCAACGAGAGTATGGTTTTGGGTGATGTATATACAGGTGTGTGTAGTAATGGAACATACTGATTGGCTGATTGAGAAACTCTGTCCTTCAGACTGGCAGCACAGGAAATAACTTTCCCCATATGTGGCTCCACGACATGGTTAAAACAGAAAGATACTCCTATTCCAAAATATGGGCTGTACATTCACTTGACAGAACAGCATATCACATTCTTTAATAATTCAACTAGGACTTTACATTTCTTTCATTTCTACCTGGGCTGTATGTTTCCACTTAAGCTAGTGGTAACCTGGGCTGTATGTTTCCACTTAAACTAGTGGCACAGTGCCTAGTAGCCACTGGAAGGAAGGTGCCTGCATTTTCTCTTGTTAAACCTAAAATTGTAAGTGCAACTGAAAACTCTACTAATTCTTACAGGTGACTTTACATTTTAATGCACAGACATTTTCAGTGTCCTCTAACAACAACCTGTACTGAGCTAAGTCTTTCATCTCACTACCCACCAATACAACCCTTTACTCATGAACAAAAAGGGCCAAATTGCCTGTGGATAAAGAGGGAATGAGTTCCTTTGTCAAACAGTTCCCATTCAAACATCTCCCTCTTTATGTGGGTTCCAATACAGCTGGCTGTTCAGGGACAGGACCTCCCTGGTGCGGAGTTTCAGTTCCACAGGGGAGAAGGCAGGGGCCCTGTCACATGTTTTGCCCAGCATCCTGGCTCCCAGAGGTTGGTAAAAGCTGCAAAAAATGAGGAGGTCTTGTTGGCCGCAGTGTTAGGAGGCAAGTGAGCTTTATTTCAATATGCAGCGTACAAGAACATGGTGGATGTGATCAATGACAGAGACAGACACAGCTAATGGCTTTCGTGCATAGCTGTCACACACATTAGCCTATGGCAGGGTGCGTTGTGGAGTGCTCCACCTACATGGTCAACTTCCACTGATTCTCATCAGCAAGCCATTGTCCTGATGGTAAGTCAGGCATCCACCATTTCAGGGTATGAAGCTGGGTATTTTTCAATTTCTAATGCATCACCAACACTCAAAATGGAGGCTAGTATATCTACAAATGTCAGATATGAATGACACTGTTTTTGCTAGGTATGACTCTTTAAAAAGCGAACCATGACTGTGTTTGACATCTAGAGTGCCATGGGAGAAATAATACCTCAGTTGAGGGTATTTAGAAAAAGAATTTACTACATTTTGCAAACAATACATTTCAAATGTATTATTTGAACGTAATAAAAAAAAATAGACAGGAAAAAAGTGAGTTTTAAAGGAAACACATGCTAACATTATGTCTCCATATATGACACAATGAGATTCCCAATGTGTCCAAGACATAAGATGTCTGTTGATTATCAAAGTATGGTGTGACCATTTAAGCTTATATGTTTTTCGATACACACAGAAACTCAGGTATGGGTAGAAGACAACAGCCTCAAGCCTTCATACCATTTCAAGACCTTGCCACCATGGAGGAAAGGGATGTTACAAGAAGTTCAGGTTAAATGGACAAACTATCCTGGGTCTCTGTAACCAGCTGGAGCCTGATCTCCTGCCTCACAATATGAATTCAACAGCAATAACACCAATATTGGAAGTCATGGCAGTACTTCATTTTGTGGCCACATTTTCAATACTCTGTGGCATGTCCCATCCAACCTTCAGTGGTGTGCTACAAGAAGGTTATGCATGGTTTGTAAAGATCAGCTCAGAGTTTGACCTACAAAGGTATGACACCAGTACATTGTGATTTCCATTTGATATGTTTAAATGAAATGGGTGATACATTACCATATCTAATTTTCCTTTGCAACTAATTGTTCAATCGATTTTGACAAAATGCTGGTGGAAGAAAGACATGAAAAATAACATATCATAATAAATACAACAACAGTCTTGGAGTATGTGTAGCTGTCATTTATTTACATGATTTGGACACCCAGGAGAGAGGGGGAGGTGATGCCACCCTATTCACATACACCCAATCACACTAGGTACAGTAGCCGATGAACAAAGTCAGTAGACTGATGCCCTATATGGGTAAACAAGTTTGAGTCCCAAGTGGGGACATCACAGGACAACTGTCATAATAATACTCAAGGGAAGATCATTCATATGGAAGAGGATGTCTCACACACATATTTGTGTTATGCTTCACCATCAGCAACATCTCTCTACATTATTCTTTTAGATTCCTTTTGTCATTGTACAAACTGTAGTTCAAGTTAATAGAAAAAATGTCATTGGCCAACACATGGACAGTGCAAAGTAATTTGTGTGTGGATACTACGTATATTCAGCATGCCATATAGCATGATAGCAAATCTTGTATTCCACAGACTATGAATTGTTTCAGTAATTACATCAATTTAATGTAGCTAAGAGAAGGTGTCAATATGCTTTATTAACACAACACCCTGGTAAGACAGTGCCACCCTGGTAAGACAGTGCCACAAGGGCGGACTCGACCTCCTGATGCATCCTGACAGGAGGGAGTTCTTATATATAAAGCTACAGGACAGAAATACCTTGAGGTCTCCCAGTGCTTCTCCTTTAATAACGGGGTCCTCAGGCATATCTATAAACCGAATTGAGAAGGTTCTGTTGTGATCAATGGCTCAGCCCATCTCCCTTAGCCAACAGGTTTCTGCCCTATCAAGTTGCCTTAACAGGTCAGGGGCATTATTCAGGGCTGTGAATCCCTAATAGTTAATGATCCCTAACTGGCTCAAGAGTTCTAAATGCCAAGTTATCTTACCTCATTCAATAATATAATCCAGATGAGCCCTACCCAAGTGAGGATTCCGGAATAGTAACCTGTTTGAAAGTAGAATAAATACAAGATAAAATCACAATGAAAAAGTTTTAAATTCCCTATGCAAGTTTGCTATCTAAAAAAGTGCTGTGGACATGCAGGTGACAATTCACTGAATGTCACTGCAAAACAGGACACATGCTCTGTTTTGGAATGTGTGCACACACATCCTAAATGGATATATTTAATCTACAAATACAACTTTCTAGGTTTAAAATCATTACTTAGAAAAATGTCATCTGAGAGTGCCACTGCTACTTCTTAATAAATAGACTATCCCACGTATATTTTAGTTGATACCAGTTCCTGGTCTGGGAAGGGGATGATGTCCTTTGTAGTCACACTCTGATGTAACAATGGGACCTTCGTGAAACATTGTTGTAAGACAGCGCTTCCGCTCCACAGTATAAACGCTCTCTCTACATTATTCTTTTATATTCCTTTTGTCATTGTACAAACTGTAGTTCAGGTTAATAGAAAAAATGTCATTGGCCAACACATGGACAGTGCAAAGTAATTTGTGTGTTGATACTAAGAATATTCAGCATGCCACATAGCATGATAGCAAATCTTGTATTCCACAGACTATGAATTATTTGAGTAATTACATCAACTTAATGTAGCTAAGAGAAGGTGTCAATATGCTTTATCAACACAACAACTGACATCTTCATACATACCATGACATGGTGACTGAGAAATGCACAACTTTTTTAGAAGTGTGCACATATAGCAATAAAGGAAGGTAGAACAACATTACATTGCACTATTGATTTGCAGATACAAAAAAGGGAGGGCATCATGGTAGTTGTAGTCATCTGTTAACACCATGGACAATAGTTGTTAAAAAAGTGAGTTACACATATCTATTTCAAAATCTATAGCGGCAATGAACACACATTTACAACATGTACTCACATATGTGAATGGTGTGAATTGGTGAAAATAACACTTACAAGCACTATACCTTCATGTGCAGTTTGAGGGAGTTTTGGACATATTTCTTATCGAACAGCAACATACATTGATAGAAAGCAAGGGAATAGGCAAATGCAAGGGGTGTTCCATGGGGAACAGCACACAATCTCAGTAAACACATGGCTCATTGCACATGAAAGAGATACCACCATGATGCAAGTAATTGGGATAAAACAAGATATTTTGTGAACATCTAGTTTAGATATATATGGCTGATTTTTGTCATAAAACATTCTAACCAGCTAACTTAAGGGCAAGAACTCCATTTGTGATTGTTGATACATTGCTAAGTGCATTTTACCTGTCTCTACTCCACCAGGAATTCCAGTCAAGCCTTCAGAATGTAGGAGCTGCAAGACCTTCTCTTCTCAGGGAAATAGTTGTAATGGGGGCTGCGAGAACCACCACCAGTCATCTGGGCCTCCAGGTGACGTTTGGATGCAGGGAACGCACTCTCCCCCGCAAGTCGTCCACTTCTGCCCGATTTCCTCCTGTGTACAAAGATTGTTAGCTGCAGCATTCACTCTATTCACTTTTCTAGTCCACATTTGCCTTTTCTGAGATATAGTTGTATTCTGTACTTGGGGTCCAAATATTTGCGGCTCTACTCTAATGACTTCATCCACCATGACAGATAACTCTCCCTCTATGAAACATGGATTTCTCCTCCATGCCATTGTGAATAATTGTGGGCAAATAAGAACTAGTGCCCAAAAAAGATGAAGGAGAATTAATAAAATTATATGAACAAAAAACACAGAGAGAGAAACCCTGGCTCCAGCGTGGCAATTTCTGCTGGAAAATAGTCTGCTGCAGTGTGATGGCAAAGGATCATGGTCTGGAATGGACTGTTTTACAGTGTGTTTTGCAGGTGTTCACAATTGTCAAATATACAACAGGTGTGGGCTGCTAGCATGCATCCAATAGCCACCACCATAGTACAATACTGAACGGTTTCTGCGACTGACTCCCGCCGTCATGAGACTACCGCTGATACACTGCCAGCATGGCTGTGCTATGTAAGTGGGGCTGGTGGGATCCTGACATCAGGATGGTACTGCGTGCTAATCGCCAACATTGATATTCGCTGCTTCGGCTGTGGGATGCAGCTGGCACAACAGATTCCAATCTGTCCATGGGGATGGCAGCAGACCCACCATAGATCTACTTAGGACGGGCGGGCCACCGTCAGCTTGATGGAGTACTTGGGACCGCTGCAGTGGCAGATTGGCTGTAAAACCATCAAGATCTAGATCAGGCCCTCAGAGAAGTCACCCAGCTTGAGGGCAGACCAAGTTCAAGTGTTAATAATTACAAAGTATGATGCAATGTCAACCTCAACAAAAACCTCCTGACTGGTTCTTCTATAATCAAGGTTATCCATTCGTTTTCCAACTATGGTGTATCGACCTGGAGTCCAAAATGTCAGCACAGGCACTGCCTTGGAACTTCAGACCATGAGTAGCCTTTCAAGTGAATCGGTTTGAATTTGTTGCTGAAATCATGATGAAATTCACAGTAACTTGCACAGGCTCATCTTAGAGCCTAGCTACATCACCAAAGATAGTTTGTTACCACATAAGAGCTCTAGATTGGTGCACTTTGTCATGTTCTTTATTTTGCCTCATGCTGGGCGCTAGTTGCCCTTGCAAATGCTCCTGCTATTGACCACAACTAGCCCCAGATTTACTAACATTTGATGCAACGCAGCAAAACAACTTGCTGCACCGCATCAAATGGAGAAAATGGGAGTGTGCCACATTTATGAAGATATTGCACATTCCTGCTCATTCTCTGTGCTGGAGCACTGTGTACTGCCCAGCACCACCGCAGGCACCCGCGCATCATGGTGACACCTTCCTGCATAAAAACAATACTTAGAGACATTTGCTCTTACTATGTTTGTTGCAGCAGAGAGAGAAAATAACGAGGAGAAATAAACACATTTTCCCTCGATACGCCTCTGTTTGAATGGCATGATATTTTTACACATTCCCAGGTTTACCATCCTTAGTAAATTTGGGAATGCACCAATATCCATGAGTGGATGGGTAGGAATGCCTACACTCCACTGATGGAATGCCTTCCCAACATAGAGTAACACAAGGCAGATATCTGCGCTGTCTTGCGTTACTCTGAATTTATTAAGTAAGGTGACTTTGTGTGGCTTAGTAAATATCACTTAAGCCCTTGTGTTGTGTTGAATTGCCTTGTGTGACACAATGGCAACAGAAGGGTTTAGTACACCTGGGCACTGATTTTCCCATAGTGATAGTCAGTTGATTTTTTTATTTTATGCCTTTCATGATATCGACAGCTGTGAGGAAGTAGAGTAATAAATCATTATATCACCTGCTTAATAGTTGGAAGTAATCTCACTGAGTCAAATTTCATCAAATTGTGTCAAGTTGCAGGAAGATGAGGATGTACAAAAAGGAGCTACACATGAGAAATAATGGCTGCAGGAATCTAAGCTTGGCACACACAAGGGTGTCCTCTTATTTGCTGAGTGTCCACAAGGATCTTCCTTGATGTAACAAGGGCCTGTCAAATATTGTGATGGTCATAATTGACTGCAAAGACCACATTAACCCAACAGCGTCTTCAGCAGGCAGAACCTATTGACCTTATGAAATGAGGTGGAGAAATTGATGAACACACATTATATGGTAGCAATGTACCCAAGACATTCACTCTGCATTAATACAAGTGCTGCTAGATTATCAATGTCAATAATGTCGTATGAAAGCTCTTTGATCCATGACTCTGAAACGTTCCTCATCAATGACAACCCCCTAAATATTCGCAAGGAAATCCCTGCCCACAGTTTATAATGTTGACATATGTTAGAAATGCGGTATTTGGTTGGCAGTCAGGTTACTCCCTGTCCAATCAAGGACCCTCACTCTATTCTGGGCAAAGGAGAAACACACCTGGTTAACCCCCGCTCACCTGCTTGGTAGCTTGGCACATGAAGGAAGGCTTAACCCAGAGACAATGTATAAAGTATTTGTACCAACACACACAGTAATGCAGTGAAACGCTACAAAACAGATACCACACAGGTTTAGAAACATAGCCAATAATTATCTAAACAAAACAAGACCAAAACAACAAGAATCCAACATACACAAGCAACGTTATGAATTTTCAAAGATTAAACACAAAAATAGCGCTTAGAAACACAAATGCTTCGATTAGGTTATATCACGGCATCGTGACGGAGTAATTCCAAACAATCCGATGCTAATGGCGCTGGTCACGGAGTCACACAGACCATCAGGTACCATACCTCGTGAAAATGCGGAAACAAGCTGGTGCACGGAGTCGGGGATCGCGGCGTCGCTGGATCCGAGGCAAAGTCGGTTCTGGTGCTAAGGAGCAAAGGGGCGGAAGCTTCATGAAGAGTTGTTGAGTCCTTGCTGCAGAGCGGTAGAGGTGAGGCGTTGTCAGTGCGAAGCATTGGATCCAAGCACTTCCGGCATAGTCGAAATCTGGCAGTCACGATCTGGTGCGGCGACTTCCACAGAGTCGCAGACTTCAGTGAGGCTGCGGTGGCGTCAGGCCTTCGGGGTCGTCGCACTCCAGCGAGGACCACGGCTTCGGTTGCAGGCGGCGTCACGGAATTTGGCAGTGGCGGCGGTTGGGAGTCGCCCAAAGTTGGTTTATTTGCTTTTTCTTGGTTTTTCCAAAAGCTCCTCCTTTCAAGGGCCCAGGGACTAGATTAAGCACCACTTGACAGGGCAGGTGTCTCAGCAGAGAATCCAGGTGCTGGCAGAGGAAGTCTTTGTTGGCCCTGAGACTTCAGAACTAATGGTAAGCTCAGTCGAAGCCCTTGGAAATTCTTCTCAAGCAGTAATATACCACGAAGTCCAGTCTTTGTCCCCTTTCACAGGCAGAAGCAGCAAGTGCAGGATAGCTCAACAAAGTACAGTCACAGGCAGGCGCAGCTCTTCTCCTTGGCAGGGGTTCCTTTTGGTTGCAGAAGCAAATTTTGAAGAAAGCTATAGTCTGGGGTTTTTGGTCCACTACTTATACCCCTTTCTGCCTTTGAAGTTGCCCAAGTTGTCCATTGTTCGACTTTTGCTTATGCAGGGTCATCCCCTGCCTCCTATTTTTTTCTGACCAGTTGCTGTTGGTTTTTCAACTCTGAGCACTTTACTCTGACAACTCTGAGCGCTAACCAGTGCTAAAGTGCATATGCTCTCCGTGTAAATTGTATGTAATTGGTTTATCCGTGATTGGCATATTTGATTTACTAGTAAGTCCCTAGTAAGGTGCACTAGAGGTGCCAGGGCCTGTAAATCAAATGCTACTAGTGGGCCTGCAGCACTGGTTGTGCCACCCACATAAGTAGCTCTGTTATCATGTCCCAGACCTGCCACTGCAGTGTCTGTGTGTGTATTTTTACACTGTAAATTCGACTTGGCAAGTGTACCCACTTGCCAGGCCTAAACCTTCCCTTTTCTTACATGTAAGGCACCCCTAAGGTAGGCCCTAGGTAGCCCCAAGGGCAGGGTGCAGTGTATGGATAAGGTAGGACATTTAGTAATGTGGTTTATATGTCCTGACAGTGAAATACTGCCAACTTCGTTTTTCACTGTTGCAAGGCCTGTCTCTCTCATAGGATAACATGGGGGCTACCTTTAAATATGATTAAAGTGTAGATTCCCCTAGAGAGTAGATGGACATGTGGAGTTTGGGGTCCCTGAAATCACAATTTAAAAATACATCTTTTAGTAAAGTTGATTTTAAGATTGTGCGTTTGAAAATGCCACTTTTAGAAAGTGAGCATTTTCTTGCTTAAACCATTCTGTGACTCTGTATTGTTTGTGGATTCCCTGTCTGGGTCAGTTTGACAGTTGAGTTGTTTTTCACCTCGCACTAGACAGTGACACAAAGGCGGCTGGGGCGTAACATGCATTTCCTGATTAGCCATCTCTGCTAGGAGGGAGGGGTGGAGTGGTCACTCTCATCTGAAAGGACTGTGCCTGCCTCTGACAATGCCGGCTCCAACCCCCTGGTGTGTGTCTGAGGCCTTGCCTGGGCAAGGCAGGATTTCACAAGTAGGTGTGAGTCCCCTTTGAAGAAAGGTGACTTCAAAGACTAAAATGGGTATAAGAAGGGCACCAAAATCTACAGACTTTAGAAACACTTCTGGAACCAAGAGGAACCTCTGCCTGGAGAAGAGCTGATAGCTGAGGAAGAAGTGCTGCCCTGCCTGTGACTGTGCTTTGTGGAGCTTTCCTGCAGTGCTGCTTCTGCCAGAGTAAGAGGGCAAAGACTGGACTTTGTGTGCCTTCCATCTTGTGAAGAAATCTCCAAGGGCTTGAGTTAGAGCTTGCCTCCTGTTGTTTGAAGTCTCAGGTACAGCAAAGACTTCTCTCTGCCAGCACCTGGAGTTTCTGGAGAGACTCCTGCTCTGACATATGGTGCCCTATCCAGTCCCTGGGCCCTTGAAAGAAAAGCTGGTGGAAATCCAAGGAAATTGACTTCGGACGACTCCGGACCGACGCCGCTGCTGAATCCGGTAACGCCGCCTGCACCAGACGCCGTGACCTTCGCTGGAACGCGATGCTCTTCGCAGGCCCGACGCTGAAGCAGCCCCGCTGAAGTCCGCGACTCCGTGGAAGTCGCCGCACCACGTCGTGACTGACGCTGCTCGAAGTGCATGGATTCAATGTTTCGCACAGACGCCGCGATTCCCGACTTCGCGCTTCGGCTTGTTTTCACTCTTCACCAAAGGTACTGTACTTGGGGGTCTACGCGACTCCGTGTCTGGCGCTGCTGGTGTCGGCTTGCTGGGAACGACTCCGTCACAACGCCGTGTTAACATCTCATCGAAGCATTTTTTGTTTCTAAGCGCTATTTTTGAGTTTAATCTCTAAAAATTCATAACTTGACTTGTGTATGTCGGATTTTTTTCATTTTGGTCTTGTTTTGTTTAGATAAATATTTCCTATTTTTCTAAACTGGTGTTGTGTCATTTTGTAGTGTTTTTCATTAAGTTACTGTGTGTGTTGGTACAAATACTTTACACCTAACGCTCTGAAGTTAAGCCTACTGCTCTGCCAAGCTACCAAGGGGGTAAGCAGGGGTGAGCTAAGGGTGATTCTCTTTTACCCTGACTAGAGTGAGGGTCCTTGCTTGAACAGGGGGTAACCTGACTGTCAACCAAAGACCCCATTTCTAACATCCATCATCTGACCTTTTTGTGTTTGTCACCTCAAGTGGGAAGGGTATGCCCAGACGTGGGTTCCGTGCTCACTGCACCACTGGATTCAAGCTAGCCTAGCTGATGATCGGTGATACCCTGAAAGCGGTCCTAGGATGCTTGTTTCCGGTCCAGGGAGGACCTGGCTTGCCAGTTCGGGCTGGACAGTTTCCATGTGGAACAGGGTCCAGACTGATTTGCATACGGCTGGGTCCAAACTGGGGTGGCGTGGTGAGCAAAAAAATGATGGATTAAACCCAGATATTTGTGACTGGGGGTGAAAGTTTGCATTGTTCAGCATTCTGTCCATCATCTGTTCTTTTTGCACTTTCTACAGGTGTCATTTTCAAACTAACAATCTAAAAACCAACTTCACCAAACATTTTATTTTTAAATTGTGAGTCCAGAGACCCGAAACTCGTTATCTCTATCTGCTCTCAATGGGAAACTGCACTTTAAGAATATTTAAAGTCAGCCTCCATGTTAACCTATGAGAGAGAAAGGCCCTGTAACAGTGAAAACCGAATTTGCCAGTATTTCACTGTTAGGAAATGTAAAACACATCAGTACATGTCCCACCTTCAACATACACTGCACCTTGCCCAAAGGGCCACCTAGGGCCTACCTTAGGGGTGCCCTACATGTAGAAAAAGGGAAGGTTTGGGCCTGGCAAGTGGGTACACTTGCAAGGTCAATTGGCAGTTTAAAAACTGCACACACAGACACTGCAGTGGCTGGTCTGAGCCACATTTACAGGGATACTTGGGTGGTGTGGCACCATCAGTGCTGCAAGCCCACTGGTAGCATTTGATTTACAGGCCCTGGGCATCTCTAGTACACTTTACTAGGGACTTACTAGCAAATCAAATATTCCAATCATCAAAAAGACAATTACACATGCAATTTCACAGAGGGAGAACTTGCACTTTAGCACTGGTAAGTAGTGGTAAAGTTCCCAGAGTAACAAAAACAGCAAAAACTGAGCCCAGCACTCGGCAACAACCTGGGAAATAGAGGCAAAAAGTTTGGGGAGACCACTTCAACGGTGCCAGGTCTAACACATAGCAAGACTGAGCAAGCAAGCCAGGTCCAATGCAAGTGAGTATCAGCATGTTTATATAGGTTGACTACAAGTTATATTAATTGGGAATTACTTACTAACAAATCTGATTACTGTACATTATGTATTAACACAAGACAAGGATGCGCATGGACCACAGGGACACCAGATTTTCTGCTCTTTCAAGAGTAGAAAGGAAATCTTGCCTTTTAATTATGCCTGCTTCCCTTCTGGGGATTCTACTTTAACATTTTCATTTGAAGTGCCATTTAAACCTTTCAGCAATTATTTTTTTAAATATTTTCCCTCCAGGTATCTTCAAGGCACCAAAACATGAAGCAATTAAATTACTTAACTGGCTTAAAAGAGAGGGAAATGCTTTGCAATTACTTTCAAGTGAATAGCTTTCTGTGAATAAAATGTGTGAGCTAAGTTAAAAATAATGTTGTAGATGTTGCTAAAGAGTTCAGAGTATATATATTACATTCTTATTTCTGTTGCTTAAGTAGGGTTTTAGTTATCCATGACTGAATTCCACAATTGATTACTTATGAAAGTCAGATGGGTGCAAGTGAGTGAGCGGGAGGCACAATGTACAGAAATATGTCTTACCCAAGTCATCTACTAAGATGTTATGTAATAGTCCTACTAGAGAGTTCTCAAATATGTCAAAGCCTTTATTCATGCAGATGACCATAACACTGTTGAGAGGGGACATCTAGACTCAGGTATCTGACCATAAGGAATATGGTCAGTGTGCACATACATCTCTGGGCCAGTATATAAGGGATAAAGTACCCCCCTGTTGTACATTATAAAGATATTGCAAGTTACTGAGGACTTCTATAACCATATAAATGAACAAGACTGAAGCCCAGGATATTGGTTCACTGAAACCCAGAACACAGGCTGAAATATTGGTATAATAGCCTGACTATCTGAGACTTGCTGTTTGGGAGGGTAAGCCCAAAACTGCAGTGTCCAGAACAGCTATGATGTAAGGGAGCATCTGAGAAGGGAGCAGGTATGACTTCAGCATGTTGACAGTGAACTCCAGGAAGTGCACAATGACCACCATAGTCTAGAGGTGGGAGACAACTGCCTGGGGCAAGTTTGTCTTCAATAGCCAGTCATTGAGATACAAGAAGACTGGCATGCCTGATCTCTACATGTGAGCTGTGCCCACTACCATCACCGTGGTAACGGCGACTAAAAGTGTTCATGACCTACTGTGCACTACAGGTAACATCTGTGGGCAGGCAGGAAGTATGCATCCTGCACGTTCAATGCTACTATCCAGTCTTCCAAGTTAAGGGCAGACAGAACTTGAGCAAGCATGAGCACTTTGAATTTCTCCCTTTTCAGGAAGAAGTTGACAGGGTGCAGGTCTATGACAGGACAAAGGTCTCCAGCAAGGCACCAGCAAGTTGTGAGAATAACAACCATGGCCTGCTTCTGATGATAGCACCGTCTCCATGGCTCCCTTGGCCAGGAGAGCTGCAGCTTCCTTGCAGGGCAAATAGGTGTGATCCTCCGGCAGCTTGTCGCAAGTGGGTGGTATGGGTGGAGGGGTAGTCATAGAAGAGAGGGATTAGCCCTTTAGGATAATGTGGAGAACTCAGCTATTGGATGTTATTGACCTCCAGTGGTGCAGGTGATGCATATCCTGCTGCCAACTGGAGCCCGTCATGGTCAGAGGGAAAACTAAAAAGGCTTGGAGGGTGTAGTTGGTAAGGACTGACCTGATCTCTGGATAATTGACCCATGAGGCCTGTGGTGGTGGCTGGGTGGGTACGGATGCAGAAGCGTCTTCTGTGGTCACGAAAGGTGCAAAAGGCAGACTTGGGTTGGTGAGGAGCCATAGAAAAACCCAAGGACCTGGCCATAGCTCTGCTATTCTTGAGGTACTCCAGCACTGAGTCCACCTTGTATGAAGACATGGGAGCATTGAAGGGCATGTCCATAAGCGATGCTTGGACATCTCCCAAAAAGCTAGTGGTTCTCAGCCAGGCATGGTGCTGAAGGGCCACCAACAAAGAATCCACTCTGCCTAGCGAGTCGGTTGTAACCAGTCCACAAGGAATGGTGAACTTAACTGTGTCTCTCTAATCAGCCATAGCCTGGAGAAGTATGGCCTGGGCCTCCTAAGGTACCATAGGCAGCACCTGCACATCCAGTTCCCAAAGGGAGTGGGACTATCGTCACAAAAGGCATGCAGTGTTCACAGACCACATTGCCAGGCTGGCAGAGAAAACATCTTCTTCCCCAAGGTATCCAGGCACTTGGATTCCCTGACGAGTGGAGTGGTAGGAAATGTGCCAGGATTTATTTTGGAAGTGGAGTCTTGGACCATCAAGCTTTCTGGGGTGGGGAACTGGATGAGGAAACTGGGGCCATCAAGGGTGGGGTGTTGGTGGTGGGCAATTGTCCTATTCATAGGAGCCACTGTGCAGGGCTTGGACCAGGCCCCAAGTAGAACATCCAGGAAGGCTTCATTAAATGGGAGAAAATAAATTTGTCTTGGCAGCCACAGTGGGCAGTCGAAGGTCCAGGATCTCAGCCGCTCTTCTCACCACCATTTCAAAACAAGGTCCCTTTTCAGTAACCAGAGTAGTAGGAGTTTTTGGAGAGGTGGCCAGATCCTCCCTAGGTATCTTTGGTGACATCTAGGGTCTGATTTTCATTGAGGTCCAGTGGCCCTTCCCATTCATCCCCAACGCCTAACCCATAGGAATAGACCACATGTTCTGGCCTGGAAGGAATGCCTCCCATGGGTGTCAAAGTTGGTGTTGGAGGACACCCATCTGGCTCCCTGTTGGAGTCGGGGATGGTAATGCTGGTGCCGCTGGGAATGTCAGCAATGGGACCGGCACCGGGGAAATACAAAGTGGCTCAACTGACGCCAATCCAGATCTGTCCATGGATTCAAGGGCCTGGGGCAAACTTACTGGTGGAAGACCAGAACGGGCTTCTTTCGGATCATCAGGGTCCGAGGGCATGCCAGCAGGGACAGGCTTCTATATATGAGGTGCATGGCCTCATTGAACTGCCGGAGTTGGGCAGGAGTGACTGTGGCTTCAAGAAACTCTGGGAGGTGCAGAGACAGCTCAGTTGACGCCTCAACCGTGGAGCCTGGCCTGGAATGCCAACAGTTTCTCGTATTGGCAGATGATTTTGACAGACAAGGCTAAGTGGAAGACCTATTAGACTTCTTGTTTGTTTTGCATTTGTAGGAGTTACCCAAATGCCTTGATGACTTTGAGTATGATGAGGAGCGCTTGAAGTGGCTTCGCAGCCAATCCTGGGAATGGCATCCCACATGGAGGAGCAAGGAGCTTGAAGAGTAGCTCCATCAAGACCTAGGGGTGCAAGCCACTACAACTGATGCAAGTTTTGACATTGTGGTCGACGCTTGACGCACCATAGGTAGACAAGCTGTGGGTACATCACTGACATTTACTGATTATAGGAGCTGCAGGGCTTAAAATCAGCCTTACTCATGGACATCCCTGCCACATCAGGAGTCAATGTACCAAGAAATCTTCAATTAAAGGTCAAAAAAGGTCAGTCAAACAGTGCAAGTTCCATTGCTTTAAACAGCTGCTTCAATTATGCTCCGTCACCTGACCAGCCTTTCACCTCAACTACTGGCTCTGGCAGCATGCATTGTGATGTCAGAACTCTAATGTAAAAACTTGTAATAGTTGAGTTCTGACATATTTTCTTTATAATCAGCCATTGAGTGTGTCACAATTTGCTCATCTGAAATAAATTAGAGACTGACATTTATAAAGTGATTACAGAATCACCTTATGCAAGTATTCTGTGTGGTTTTTATGTTACTTAGTTAAATGGATGAGTAGTGGGTAATAATGATGCACTCCCCATCAATTATCTCATAATTCATAATATGTGTCATTTTTTGTAACGGACAGAATTATTGCTTTAAGAAATTATCTTATAGTGTCTCTGTGCCCAAGTTGGAAACTTCCATTACCTTACCTCTCAGTACTCAAGTTGAAGGTGAAGGGTGGTCAGCATTGAAGCATCTCTTGAGTCTCCATGCCACTAAGTACAATTGCAGGATATACTATTTAAAATAAACATGCAGTTAGAAAAGTAATTGCCAAAAGTTGTTTTGTTTTAACTCTCAATGGGCCTTAGCAGGTTGTGGGCTATGTGCACATCAGATTGGGCCGCATTTTATAATTTGATGATGAGGTTTCTGCGTGTAGGGCAAGCCAAAAAAACATAAATACATGCGAAATTCGCTGTTTGCGACATGCAAAAAGCTTGCTACATGTGGCCCTTAGTTCCCTCAGAACATCCCAAAGACCATAGAACACACATGTCAATAGTGATGTGCACTTTTGTGTTCTCAAAATGTCTGCCATGTCAATGAACTGCCCTGATGGATATATATCCCCTAGGGTGGTCAATGTGGCTTTACATAGCATGAGAGCTCACCAGTCTTGTGAGTTAGTGCTATGGCAGGGTGGTGTGTTAGGGGCATAAACGTAGAGTTTGTTTGTATGGACGCCTAGCTTTCTCCACGCCAATGTAGTGCTGTGAATAGTGTTTATTTCCCCTCTAGACATGTCCGTGCGGGTGTGAGGTAGGATAGCACATAGGAGAACAGTGTGCGCATTGTCGGGTTCCACTGTCAGATGGGGTATATGTGCATGAGTACTGTCAAAATATGTGTAAATTGCGCTTGAGCACAGAGTTAATACAGGTATACGTTTGGTGCATCAAAGCCTCCTTGCGTGCATAGAAGTGACATAGATGCCCATCTAATTCTGGCTGTTTACCTGCCCAGGCAAGTCAAATCAGATGTATTCTAATAGTTTTAAAAAACATTGTGGCAGCACTATGGGGATATCAATGAAGAGGTACTGAAATTTGGGGAGCACTATCATTTTCATGATCGCCACTCTGTCCGCTAATGAGAGAGACATTTTGGACCATTGAACCACCTGTTCCTCCAGCCTCACCACCGCCCACCCATAGTTTTCATGAATCACAAAAGTCAGGGTCTCTTTTGATACATATTCCCATGTGCTCCATTCTAGGGGAAAAGGCTGCGCTCTCCTTGGTAGAGGGGGGACAATAACTCATTTTGCCCAGTTTATGCTGAGGCCAGAATACAAGTCCAATTGGGTGTATTCCCATAACAGGGGCGTGAGGTGAACTTCAGGGCTGTGCACACATAGAACCATATCTTCTGCATATAGTGAGATGCTAACGGGTCCAAGTCGGGATCACAGAGCAGAATTTGTGTGTCTCTGACACAGAATGAAGGCCAGGGGCAGGAAGGCAAGCGTGAATGATATTGGTGCCCGGGGACAGCCCTGCCGTGTACCTCTACACACTGGGAAAAGTTCAGATATGTTGCCATTGATACACACCCTCACAACTGGGGCAGTATACAACAGCCGCACCCATCATAGAAGGACCTTGGGGATTTCCATGACCCCCATCACAGAAAACATGTATGTCCATGCCATGGAGTCAAATGATTTGGTAGCGCCCAACAACATTGCCACCAAGGAGGGATCCAATTAGTGTAGCAACACAAAGACTGTGCACAGGTTTTGTGTCATAGAGTGAGTTGGAATAAAACCTGATTGATCAGGGAGAACTAGGTTTGTCATAAGTGGTTGAAACCTACTGGCTGGTATTTTAGCACATATTTTGACGACGGTGTTTATCAAGGATAACAGTCCACATGATTCACATTGTTCGGACTGTTTGCCAGGCTTTAGGAGCGTGATGATTAGGGCCTCGCATTAGAATGGGGGAGTACTCATTTGTGGTACACATCATTAAACACAGTATGGAGAGGTGACGCCAGCAACTCCATGTTTTCTTTATGAAATTTGCTCAACAAGCTATCTGGGCATGGCGCCTTTCCATTGGGGAGCAGGCGTATGGCCTCTTTCACCTCTCCTTCTGTTATAGGTTTCACAAAGTATTCTTGTTGGTCCTTAGACAGCCATGCCAAGGATATATCGCCCAGCTAGTTGGCAATGTCTGTATTTATTTTAGAAGCTTTAGTGGTGTATAGGCGCTTGCAGCTAGTATGTATGGAGCATTAAAATGGTCTCCCCCGGCAGGGTCAGTGAACTTTATAATTTGGTGTTGGGCCCACATAGACAATAACTGGGTGGCTAGGCTGTGGCCTGGTTGGCCTCCCTCCCCATATGCCCATACCACATGGCACGGAGAAAGATATTGTCATTCGCTTTCTGCCATGTCATTATAATTCAATATGTGTCCCTGATGGCTGCAAGGGTGCTGGGCTGGGGTGTGTGTTTATATCAGTGTTCTAGTGTTTTGATTGTGGTTTCAATCTTGTTCAGTTGTGTGTGTATGTTGCTTAGTATCCCAGCTTGCATACCTCTGCATGCCACCCAGATTGTTACTTTGAAGGCTTCCCTAAAGGTATCTTCCACCTCCACAGACACTATGGGGGTCATTCTGACCTTGGCGGTCCATGACAGCCATGGCGGAGTGCGGCGGAAGCACCGGCAACAGGCTGGTGGTGCTTCCTGGGCGATTCTGACCGCGGCGGTAAAGCCGCGGTCGGAAAAGGGGAGCCGGCGGTTTCCCGCTGGCCCAGGGAACCCGCCATGGCGGCGCTGCTTGCAGCACTGCCATGGGGATTCCGACCCCCTTCCCGCCAGCCTGTTTCTGGACAGATGGCGGGAACGGGTGCCGTGGGGCCCCCTAACAGGGCCCCACAAAGCAGACAGTGAAAAATCGCGACAGGCGCCACTGCACCCGTCGCACCCCTTCAACTCCGCTGGCTCCATTCCGAGCCGGCTTCATTGTTGAAGGGGCTGTCCCGCTGGGGCGACCGCCGACCGCCGCGGTCAGAATGACCGCCTATGTTTTTTGCAAAGTATTCCACCATAGCTGAGCGCAAATTCTCTTGGTATACCTGATCCAGCAGAGCCATAGCTTGGTAGCTCCTTGTAAATGGTGTTTGGGTGTGTGTGGGGATAGATATTCGCAATTGGACCAGTGCATGGTCAGACAGTGTTGTTCACCATCCAGGCGCCGACCTCCTGAGTCATCAGCCAGTAGTCCAGACGGGACCTCTCCAGATGTCCACCAGTCTGTAGTCATCCTTGCCCTCACACAGGAGTCTGGAGGACTGCCTGTCATGTCAATCAGTGCATGTTGAGCTCTGGGTCTAAGCATGTGTAAAGTTTCCCACCCCAAAGGACGGCAGATGGCATCAGTGTGTACAGTCTGTTCCAGAGCTGAGTGTAAAATGCAGGATCATCAATATTTGGACATTGGTGTTCACCATGGTCATTAACGTGCCACATAAGTTATCCCGGCACAATTGCATACCTACCCTGATCATCAGTTTCGGTATGAGTATTTGTGAATGGTACCCCTTTTTTTAACTAGGTTCAGAACGCCTCTAGATTATGAGGAGTAGGAAGATGTCAAGCGTGCCACTGCTGAATGGGAGCCTACTGTGTGTTTGTTGTGAAGTGGCAGGTGCATCTCTTGTAGGAGCGTGATTTGTCTGTGATGTTTCTCTAGGTAGGCTAATACCTATCGTACTAAATGAGGGTTGTTGAGCCCGCGTACATTCCACGTTAGTAGTGATACATGACCAAGTGATAGGGCCATTGTCGTTTGGTGTAAACATTCGAATAGCTGTACTGCTTATGATTGTAGGAAAGTAGCCTCGAAAATGGTTACCCCCACTTTCGGCCTGTTTGTCAGTGTGTTTGACTGTGTCTACTGGGATCCTGCTAATCAGGACCCCAGTAGTTATGCTCTCTCCCATAAATTATGGTTATTTCATACTGGTAACTCAGTATTTCACCCACAATTGGCCTACTGGTCCCCCTTATAAGTCCCTAGTATATGGTACTCAGGTACCCAAGGCATTGGGGTTACAGGGGATCCCTATGGGCTGCAGCATATCTTTTGCCACCCATAGGGTGCCCATGAAAAGGCTTCTGCAGGACTTCCATTGCAGCCTGTGTGAAAAGGTGCATGCACCCTTTCACTGCCATTTACACTGCACCAGGTCACTTATAAGTCACCCCTATAGCAGGCCCTCCAGTCCTAAGGGCAGGGTGCAGAGTACCTGTGTGTGAACTCACCCCTGCAGTAACAGAGGTGCCCCCACGACCTCCAGGACCATTTTCTCAGACTTCGTGACTGCGGGGACGCCATTTTAAATGTGTACTGGAAATAGGTCACTACCTATGTCCAGCTACATAATGGTAACTCCAAACATAGGCATGCTTGGTAAAAACATGTTTGAATCATACCCCAATGCTTTTGTAAGCATTGGTTGTAGGATTCCATGCACTCTGGGGATTTCTTAGAGGTCCCCCAGTATTTTCATTCCAGCCTTCTGAGGATTTCCAGGCAGCCCCGGCCACTGCCACCTCTCAGACAGGTTTCTGCCCTCCTGTTGCTTGAGCAGCTCAAGCCCAGGAAGGCAGAACAAAGGATTTCCTTGGAAGAGGGGTGTTACACCCTCTACCTTTTGAAATAGGTGTTACAGGCTGGTACGGGTAGCCTCCACAAGCCACTGGAAATGCTTTGAAGGGCACTTTTGGCATAATCTAGCCTACACCGGCTCAGGGACCCCCAGTCCCTGCTCTGGAACGAAACTGGACAAAGGAAAGGGAAGTGATTACTCCCCTGTCCATCACTACCCCAGGAGTGGAGCTCAGAGCTCCTCCAGAGGGTCCCTGGGTTTTGCCATCTTGGATTCCAAGATGGCAGAGAACTTTGGGAGCATCTGAGTGGCCAGTGCCAGCAGGTGACATCAGAGCCCTCCCATGATAGGTGCTTACCTGTTTAGCTGACCAATCCCCTTTTCAGGGCTTATTAGGGTCTCTCCTTTGGGTGGTTCTCCAGATTCAGATTGCAAGACTCCAGGAGGAATCCTCTGCATTCTTTACTTCAATTTCTCACTGAAGAAACTGTATATGGGCCCTCCAGGAATTGTACAAACTGCAACAAAGAAGCAAAGACGGCTTATGCAACATTGTATCTTCAGCTCCTGCCAGCAACTGCAACTGTTTCCCGGTCGAGCATCCTCAGAGGACAGCCTGTCTTCAGCCTGCACCAGAAGAACAATGGAATCTCCCTTGGAGTGAAGGAGTCACTCCCCTTCTTCAGCAGGCATCTCCCTGCATTGATGACCAGCTGCGTGGATCCTCTCTTCGGATGAGTTGTGTGGATCCTGCTTGGTGGGGATCTGAAGTGGTCCCAATGATCCTGACGTCCTACTCTCCAACTTTGGTGGAGTTAAGAGCTTGCCTTCACACTCACATTGTGTTTTGAAGTTGCCAAGGCTTGTTGGCATCCTTCCACAAAGTTCCTCGTGCACCGTGCAGCTCCGGCCCCCAGAACTCTATCCTACAACGCACAGCTTCCTGGGTGGTTCTCCGGTGGCATGAAACCCTTTGTTGTAGTGCTGAGTGGGCCTCCTTTTGCAACTCCTTTGTCACTGTGCTGTGGGACTTCTGTGCATGCTGCCTGGTCTTCTGAGGGCTCTCTGAGTGGTTGAGACCCTCTCTGACTCCCCCTCCTGGGTAAGGGGCAACAGGTCCCTCCTGGTCCCAGGCAATGCCATTTTCCACTAACCACAAGCTTTGTGTGTGCCAAGGCTTGTTGGCAGAATCCAGCAATGCAAACCAAACTACAATCATCCATCCGGCATGGGACATCATCTGCACCAACCAGGAACCCAAATCCATCTTCTTGGGTGCAGTACTGACTGTTGTTCTTTACCAGTGGCTCCTCTTTTGCACCTTCATCTGGTTAGCAGGGGCTCCTGTTCTCTCCCTGGACTCTTCTGTGCTTTTTGGACTTGGTGCCCTTCTTCCACAGGTCTTCAGGTCCAGGAATCCACTGTTGGTGTCTTGCATGTCTCTTTTGGTTCTTGCACAATCTTCTTTCTCCTGTTCTTGTC
Organism: Pleurodeles waltl; assembly: GCF_031143425.1. Classification (NCBI taxonomy): domain Eukaryota; kingdom Metazoa; phylum Chordata; class Amphibia; order Caudata; family Salamandridae; genus Pleurodeles; species Pleurodeles waltl. Next base: position 998,835,363 of record NC_090450.1, on the reverse strand, counting down.
TTGTGTGTTGTAGGAAAGTTACTGTGATTTATTCCTGCTTTCCTGGGATCTGGGTTGGGTTCTATTACTCACCATTGGTGTTTTCTAATACTCCCAGCGCCCCTCTACCCACTGCACTTACCTAGGTGGGAAACCGGCATTCACATTTCCCTTCCTTAGTATATGGGTTGTGTTCTCCCTAGACCCATTTCTAACTATTGTGATTTTCAGTATTTTCACTGTTTTCTAACTGTTTTTACAGCTATTTCTGCATACTTGTGGATATAATTAGTGTATTACTTACCTCCTAAGGGAGTATAGTCTCTATGGTATTTTTGGCATTTGTGTCACCAAAATAAAGTACCTTTATTTTTGTAACACTGAGTATTTTCTTTCATGTGTGTGAGTACTTTGTGACTACAGTGGTGTTGCATGAGCTTTGCCTGTCTCCTAGATAAGCCATGGCTGCTCAGCTACAGCTACCCCTAGACTTCTAGACACTGCCTACATTTCACTAATAAGGGATAACTGGACCTGGTATAAGGTGTAAGTACCGTAGGTACCCACCACAAACCAGGCCAGCCTCCTACAATGATGAGTTGATTGATGGCTGAAAGGATAACAGTAGCTAGTAAGGAGTCTGAGGCAAAAAATGTTAAACATAACAGTCACTTTCACCTCCCACTTCAGCATCCCAATCATGCTAAAAGCATCCCTTGAATCAGAAAACAAGAAATACATATAAGATAAAACACGACAGTCATCAGCTTGTGCTGTGTTAAACACCTTGTGAACATGCAGGGTGTACGCCCAGGGGGCAGCTAAAGTCCCAGTAAGTAACACATCTGATGGACAGGGGTGCCCAGGAAACTCGTTGATTACCGGCTTGTTAAATCTATGAGATGGCATTGAGTCAGGCAAAAGAAAAGGGGTACACAAAGGCACGAGCTGGGGAAAAGAGAAGTGACAAACCAGGTGAGGTGCGGCACAGCTTACAGTTCTAGGGCAACTGGGGTGTGTGGGCCAACCTTCCATGGATACCCTCTCACCTGAATCTCCAGGCTATTTCGGGGAAGACCAGTGCATTGTGAGGCGTAATAGGGACACGGGCTTTAATATGTTCCAAATTGCAGCCACGTATTCTGATTCAGAGGCCTCTACTGTGCTTGTTTGTTTGCGATGGTGTCAGGGAAGCTTGTTTGTAACTTGATTTTAACTTGATTAAACTTTACTTTAACTTGGGCAAACCCCAGGACCTCCCCCGCTCCCCATGGGTAAAATGAATCAAAAACACAGGAGTCTGTGTGTTTTTTTTTTATTTTCAGAAAAATCCACAAATACATCTATGGATTTTCCTGAACATTAAAAAAAAAAAACCTTTTAATCCTGGCAGGGTCCCAGGGGTACCAGTGGTCCATGGCTATGCCTAGGGGCTCAGGGTAGTCATACCCTGGCCCCCCTTCTTTTTTTGGGCATTTCTCTTTTTGGACTCTGCTGAAGCAGAGTCCCAAAATGGCTGCCAGCACTTCTTGGTTGAAGTGTTGGCAGCCAATCAGATCTCAGCATGAGTTCTCCAGGATCGGGGCAGCCTCCACATCCCTAGATAGCTATATTTCTTTTTCCTTTACTATCTCTAAAACTACAGAATGGATTTACACCAAATCACAAAAAGGACACTTTCTGGAACAAAAGTAAGCTTTTTGTCAAATTTGGTTGCAATTCCGTCCAGCAGTTCAGACTGTAGTCATGTTCAAAATCCCCATGGGGAAATGCTTGGGGAAAACGTGTTATGGGACCCCCATTTTTTTCTCGACCCCCACCTAATAGATCACCCCAAATCCTGCAAGACAGCACAAGAACCAACTGTTGTATTAGTTTTGAAATTTTGTGAAATATTCACCAAGCTGTGCCAAAGTTATTGGCAAAACAAAAAACGCTCTCCCTATGGAAATTAGGTCATAACTAACATCATGCCCCCACCATGCACAGTTTTTTTTATGAATAATGTTAAAACAAATGTTACAGTGATATTAGCAAAGATGCTATGAAAGATGCCATTTGTGCTGCAATTTCTGCGGTAATTTGCAGTGCATGGTGAGTGCATGAGTTATAGTTACCTTTGAGCATGAGTTATAGTTACTTAAAATAACTCTAATTATAACATTTGAATTTCTATGGTATTGCATGTTTGAAATGTGAGCCTAACTATAACATCCCCTCTAGCCCTGGGGACCACCACCTCCTGGGGGCTACATAATAAAGTCAAATGAAGGGGGCCAGGCAGACACTCCAGGTTCCGGTGTCCACTATGTCACTGGGAAAACATGAAAAAATATATGGGGGGGGCTGCACAGACCACACCCCGGGCCCTGGGGACCACTACCTCTACAGACCACTACATTTTAAAAACTATGTGGGGGAGCTTAGTTGACCCCCCGCCATTGGGTCCCAGGGACCACCACCTCCCCAGGACAGCATGAAAAAAATATATGGGGATCACACTGACCCCCCGCCCCATACACTTGGGGACCACCACCTTCCCAGGGCTACATTTTAAATAAATGGGGCGGGGCACATGGTTCCCCGGGCCCCGAGGACCACCACCTTTTGAGGGCCAAGTACTTTTTCATTAAAAGCAAGGGGAGCCATGAGGCCCACCTCCTAGGCTGATTGTGGCCCCAGGGACCCAATACCACGGGGCCTAGTGACATGTTACTGGGTACTCAGGGCACCCAGTGTAAAGTTATGGGAACCGTGGGGGGAGCCTGAAGGCCCCCTCAGTCCCATCAGCTCCTGCCTCCTGCAGGAGCCGGCAGTGCTACTGCACACAGGGAGCTGCTACAAGTAGCCGCTTCCTGTGTGCAGGAGCAATGTTTTTATCTATTTTTCTGCCCACATGTCAGCGGGCAGGGAAAGAGATAAAAACTCTGCTTTCAGCAAGCTGGAGGAGTTTGACAGCTCCCACTTGCTGAAATCAGAGTTATGTTTGCTTTTCCTAGATGGGAGCTGCCAGTCGAGTCCCAAAATGGCTGCCAACGCTTATTGTTTTAAGTGTTAGCTTCCAATCAGATCTCAGCAGGAGATCTCCCTGGATCCATGGACCTAGACATACAAATTAGATTAGAAATAAAAATTCCTTTTCGCTTAAATATCTCAAACTACTGAAAGGATTTACACCAACTAATGAAAAGCGTAATCTACTTATCAAAAGCTACATTTCTGCCAGATTTGGAGTAATTTGTTCCAGCAGTTTGGGCTGCAGTCGTGTTCAAAATCCCTATGGGAATTAAAATAGGAAATGCACTTTTTTTTACCGCCCATTTTTCCTGGCCGTGCTCGAAGGATCACTACGGAACTTCCAATGCACAACAAGATTCTCAGGCACACTTTTTTGGGAAACTTTCACTGAAATTCCTCAAACAGTGTAAAGGATATATATATATATATATATATATATATATATATATATATATATATATATATGTTACCTGCTGGGGGTTGCCAGTAGGTAGTTATAGTTAGGACCTAGTTTCCATAGGAAACGTGTTTTTTTTTTTACAATAACTTTGAAACTGCTTGACAAATCTTCACAAAATTTTCAAAACTAATACGACAGTCAGCTCAGCTGCAGTCTTGAAAGACATGTACTTGAAACATAATACATACACGCTCCCCGTTTTCTTGGCCAAAAACCGTCTTCACCTTCTAAAACATGAAGGGCCTCATTACTAAGCCTCTTGCGCTGCTGCTGCATCTATTTTTTGATGCAGCGGTGACGCTAGCAGTGGAGTATACTTCTCAATATTTAGAAACGGACACATTATACCTGCGCCTGGTATAATGTATGCAGGGTTGGCATTCCCCCCGAAAAAGCCACGTAGAACTGATGCAGTGAAATTTACAACTTTTTACTGCATCACTCTATGACTTCAATGTGTCAAAATTGTACAGCCTGCTCAGGCCAGGCCTAAAATTGACACATGGCTTTTTCCAATGGGACTCTCCTCGCATTGCTGGAGTTGCATCAGTTTAGCAATGCAACTCCAGCAATGCTTCACTTTAGCGTCAACAGATGCATCTGAATTTCTGGCGCATCTGTGAAAATGTGCGCCATGGAGCTCTGTATTATAAATACAGTACATCCATGACAATGTTAGGGGATGTGCGGCTAGCGCAATAAATCTGACGCATCGATGACGATGAACCAGTTTGTAGTATATGAGGCCCTAATTGCTACAATAAAGAGCATTTACATATATGGGATAATGAAGAAAATACTATACCTCATCCAATAAAGACAAGAGTTGCCCTGAGATCAAGCCATGCGGCTAGTGCCTATGGCAATGACGTGTACGTAACACACCAGCACCCACTATACTTGCTTTCGAGGACAGCAAGTTGGTGTAAACGTGACTGCAAGCTAACGGTGGTGTTGAAATTCCTTTCTCATCTTGATCAACTGGTACCATTTCTCATTTTTTACCTTCATTGTGTATTGGCTAGAAGCCATGCCTAGGCCCTTCCTCTGCTTCAACAAAGGCAATAAAGAGCATATTACACTCTGCACATGTGCACATAGGGGTTAGACATTGCTGATTTCCCATGTTCAGTAGTTATATACCCTGGTACTTTTGTAAGCAATGCCAGGGGTGATAACGCACAGAGACATAATCAAAATGGCAATATCTTGTGAGCATGGAGCCAGTCTTTTCCTTTGTAAAGTGATTATAGAATGGACTTTGAGATATTGTGCAGTGTGTTTATTTCAAGTCAGTCAATCTGTGCTATGGTAATGTGCTAATCTACATTTATTAGTACACTTGTTCCAAATTACATTTTATTGTGCCACATTTATGTTCACTGCATTGTACTGACATTGCCCACTGATCTACTCTTTGGTGCATATAGTTTTATTCCCTACCTGTCCATTTAATCTCAGTTCTGCAACCCCCCCACCCCCACTATCCACCTCACACAGTTTCTTTCTCCTTCACTGTAACAGTGTTTACCACTTCAGGTACCAGGCAGAAAAATCCAATTACAAAATGCCAAGCTGCTCAGTACATTGGAAATAATTTCTGACAACAAAGTGTCAGGAAAATGATTCCCCCAGTGCGTTGACTTTGATTTGATAAGAGACCAGCGTGGTCCCATTAGCATATAAAGTACCTCGCTTTATAAAATCTATGATAATGCATCAGTTACTTTCAGGAATGGGTAAACAAGCACGGATATGATCTTGAAGCCAAGTCAGCTGAGCAATATACTAACCTGAGAAACAAAAGTTAAAGAAACTAAAAACAAGGACTCAAGGGGGTGAGATTCAAGCTTGTGGGACGTGCCCAAGACTACGGATGAATGCACCTGCCACCCAATCAGGTCCTGCTCTCTTCTATTCTTCTATATGGGATAAAGGTCTGTTGTCAACTTGTGAGTCCAAGAAAGTTTGATGTATTTAGTTAATAGCAAATAAAAATCCTACATTGGCAGCTTTTTGTCCTTCTAGGACCATCACTGTCCTTCTGGTGCAGATCAGATCCTTCAACTCAGATGAAAAAGCATCATCCGAGAATAACACCAGTGCAAGATCAAGGGCAGTTCAATAGAAAATTGCTGTGAGCGGGAATCAAATATTGGGCACAGGAGCAGGTCAGAGTAAAAAGGCTGTCATTTTGATACTGGCAGTAAAAAACGCCTACCGCTACCAGCCGTTCGCTGTATTATGACCACAGCCGGATTTCCGCCAGAAGGATGTTGGAAATCCGGCTGTGGACATGCCCGTGGATGGCGGTAAGCTGGTGCTGCTGCCACCAGCAGCGCCACGCCAGTAGACTGCCCCCAGCCGTACTATGACCCATAATACGACCTGTCGGGGTTCTGCTGGTGGATGCTGCTGGTGGCAGCAGCGCCCCTATCCATCTCCTGCCAGAGGACCCCCTGCACACAGCTAAGTCGGGTCTCCGACAGGGGTGGGGGGTGTTGAGTGTGTGTGTGTGGGGGTGTGTGTGTATGTTTGCATGTGCAGGGATGCAGGTGTGTGTTGCATGTTGGATGCGAGTGTGCATGTATGGAGGTGTGAGTGCGTGTATGTTGTGTTTTGTGAATGCGTGTGTGCGTGCATGTTTGGAAGTGTGTTCGGGTGTGTGTGAGTGGATGTATGCATGTGTGGATGTTTGTGTGAAAAGGGTTGTGTATGTGTGAGTGTGTCAAGGCGTGGGGGGCTTTGGAGAGGCAAGGGGTGGGGGAGGTAACTGGAAAGGGAAGGGGGAGAGACCCCTATCAGTAACATGGAAGGAATTCCCTGTCACTGATAGTGCCTACTGCCATGGTTTTCGTGGCGGTAAGGAAGCCACGAAAACCATGGTGGTAGGCGGGGGCATAATTCTGCAGGAGGTACAGTGACGGCCACTGGGCTGGAGATGTATATCTCCAGCCCGGCGACTGTTACCGCCGTAGCGGTCGGTGTGGTACATTGGCGGGTTGGCTGATGTCATAATATGGCGGTAAGTACCACCAGCCTGTTGGCAGTACTTACCGCCATGTTACTGCCGATGACCCCCAAAAAACCATCTACATTTGCTTTGCATCAGGATCCTGATGATGATTGGAAAGTGGCCATAGCCTGGCAGCAACAACGCAAAGTCTAAACATCAATAACATCATAGTCAATTTACGAACTTCAAGCCATGTGGTGCAAATGAGCAGGTGTGTTTATGACTGCAAATCTCTGAAGCAACCATAATCAGATGCAAACAATGGGCAATAATGAGGTGCAGATAAAAATCACTCTTTGTGCTGCTGCATCTCTCTTGCTCCTGTCTTTTTCTTGATTTTCCCCGGTTTTTTTGAGTGCCTTTTCGTCACTTTTCCCTCGCTCTCACTGCTTTCTCCTTGCTTTTCCCCCCTGGTTTTTGAGCGCCTTCTCCTAGCTTTTCCTTTGCTCTCACTGCTTTCTCCTTGCTTTCCCCCCCTGGTTTTTGAGTGCCTTCTCCTAGCTTTTCCCTCATTCACACTGCTTTCTCCTTGCTTTTTACCCCATATTTCGAGTGCCTTCTCATTTTTCCCTCATTTTCACTGCTTTCTCCTTTTTTTTCCTCAATTTTTTGTGTCTTCTCCTCACTTTTTCCTTGTTCTTCCTGCTGTCTCCTTGCTTTCCCCTAATTTCTGTGTGCCTTCTCCTCATTTTCCCCTCATTTTCACTGCTTTTACCCATTTATTCAATGCCTTCTCCTTACTTTTTCCTTGTTTTCACTGCTTTCTCCTTGTTTTTCCCCTCAATTATGCTCCTGCATGCAACCCGTTATTTCCCTCCTCCCCCCTAGCCTTGCCCTCTGCCTCCCAGTGCATCATGACCCCATTGACCAGGTCTGTGTCCTGCTCTCCCTGTGCCGCTGCCTTGCTCATGCCTCTGTCTTCTCCTTGCATTTTCCCCCATTTATTGGGTGACTTCTCCTTGCTTTTCCCTTGTTCTGACTGCTTTCTCCTTGCTTTTTCTGCTGTTTTTTGTGTGCCTTCTTCTTGTTTCTCTCTCGTTTTCACTACTTTCTCCCTGCTTTCACCCCATTATTTGTGTTCCTCCTTTTTGCTTTTCTCTCATTTACACTGCTTTCGCCTTGCTTTTTCCCTCATTGTCGCTTCATTTTAATCTAGATCTGCTAGTTTTTCTTCACGCTGTTAATTTAACATTACATATAAGAACAAGACTGAAGGCCAGGTTCATTTGTAAGGTCATGTAACTCTCAGGTGACTTTCACTATCCTTGTAACACATGCAGAGGGTACTATGGGGCATATTTATACTCCGTTTGCACCGAATTTGCGTCGTTTTTTTCGACGCAATTTAGACGCAAAACTAACTCCATATTTATACTTTGCCGTTAGACGCGACTAGCGCCAAAGTTCATGGAGTTAGCGTCATTTTTTTGCGTGAACACCTTCCTTGCGTTAATGATATGCAAGGTAGGCGTTCCCGTCTTAAAAAATGACTGCGATGCATATGCGTCGTATTTATACTCCCGGGCAAAAATGACGCCCGGGAGTGGGCGGGACTAAAAAACCTGCATTTGCGCCGGATTTTAGCGCCTGGGTCAGGGCAGGCGTTAAAGGACCTGTGGGCTCAGAATGAGCCCAGAGGTGCCCTCCCCTGCCCCCAGGGACACCCCCTGCCACCCTTGCCCACCCCAGGATGACACCCAAGGGGGCAAGGGGGCATGACTCCTGTCTTTGCTAAGACAGGAGTCATTTCAATGGGGGATGGGCGTCGTAAAAAAATGGCGCAAATCGGGTTGTGGCGATTTTTTTGCCTCAGCCTGACTTGCACCATTTCTGGACGCCCATACGCCATTTTCCCCCTACGCCGGCGCTGCCTGGTGTACGTCGTTTTTTTTAACGCAGACCAGACAGCGCCGGCGGCTAACGCCGGCTAACGTCATTCAATAAATACGGCGCCCGCATGACGCTTCAGAATGGCGTTAGCCGGCGCTAATTTTTTTGACGCAAAACTGCGTTGGCGCAGTTTTGCATCAAAAAGTATAAATATGGGCCTTTATTCTTTAACATACATTGTCACATGATCTCCCTTGGGATCAGATTTACAGACACATTTGCTGCACTGCCTTGCATGGAAGGGAGATGGTGCAATTCTGCTCTTCCTCTCCTTACATTGGGCTGCCTAGTGTCAAGAAACCCTTGTGCCATAGTTCAAGGGCTCCTGTGCTATAGGCAGGGTAGGTTTTTTGCAGGAAGGAACACCTTCCTGCACAAAAATTTTCCTTGTAGGCTTTTTAATCTTCTGTGTGTGTGGCATGCAGCACATGTGCAAAGAGTTACATGAAGGAGGAGAAATAAAGCTATTTCTTCCTGTTATGTCAGCATCAGGCAGGCACATCAATGTGGCTAAACCTATGTCTACAGCTCTTTCTAAATATGAGTTTGAACCAAAATCCTTGGATGGATGTCAGGGAACGTCCATGCACCTCACTTGGAACACCTCCCTGACTCAAAGTAACACAAGGGAATGTCTGCCTGGCATTACTTTTTTGTGTTTTTTTTTTTACTAAGCAACACAAATCAACTTCGTGTTGCTTTGTAAACACCGAAATGGATTTTGAGTCGGGTCTGCATCAAATAACTCAAGCAAACCCGATGCAAGATCTTTTCAAATCTGGACATCGGCCTTTAGCCCTTTCATTGAACAAGTGTGATGAAAATACAGAGAATAACTAGGAATCTTTACTATGAAAATAATCACAACTATTTAAATATGATAATAATTTGATGCAAAATGTTCTTACATGCAATTTGATGCAAGTAAATTTACAAATAGCTACTGTTCATAATGGGTGGTAATATGAATGGGTGTGTAACAATCGTATAATTTGCTTTGTCTTATTCACATGACATTTTAGGGAAATTACGTTAAATTGTCCATAATTTTATACTATATTTTAACATGAAATGCATCCTCAAATCACCTTTTGGCCTTCATTTAAGAGCAAATCTAAAAACCTTCTTTTTCTGAGAGCAGAGTTCAGTTCTTCTCTATGTGCACCTGGATAGTGCTGAGGCATCTCACACCGGCCTTTAACTGGAAGAAACTCTTAGGCTATGTAGAAGGTCTTTGCAGAGCACACTTCTACATTTGTGTGGACTGGTAGCACTTTTGCAATCACCACCATCCTGTCTGCACGGTTCCAGGATTTCTCACTACCAGACACAAGATTATTTGGTGCCATGTGTTTGGTCACTGAATGGAAGATTGGTACATTCAAAGTTCTGTTTAGTGAAGGTGTCCAATGTCCATGGGTGCAGAGGTCATAGGGTTCTGCTGTATAATTCATAGAAGGTTACATGGTTGTTCATTGCATTGCCTTGAATGTTAGTTTTGTTGAATGCCATTGTCCACCATATCTATAACTATGCATCTGTGTGGTGCCATGTGTATGGTTTAGTTGGATTCCAGTGTTGTTACCTCTGTGGCATGCTGCTGTGTACATGAGCTGATGAGTCTGAATAAGATGTTGTGTTGTCTCTCTTGGAGAAAGCTGTGTTAATAAGAGGTCTGCAGATGAGGTGGCAATGTTTTGCCAATTATGCAGCTTCTATGGCATATTGTGCTCATTAAGGAATGGTCTGCTCTGACTAAGATGTTCTGCAGACTCTGCGTGGGAAGCCCGTATGCCGTGGAGAGGGCAATACTTAACCAATCACACAGGTTGTGTGTTGTGCTATGCTCATGATAGCCTGGAGGCTTTTCTCACTCTTGTTTTGGGTTTGGGCAATTTATAAATGGATTCGGATGAGTCAGAAAGCGTTGTTCTTTCGGCATATGAATCTGTGGTTGTTGCCTGGGAAAATACGCCTTTTGGCCCTTAGAATAAAAAAAGCTGAAAAGTACGGATGGAAATTGACGACTGTGCCTGATTGTCCTTTTCCATTTTCTCTTATGAATAAGCATTGCCAGCTGCAGATCTGGAAACCTGAACCAGGTGCTGGTTTTAAGGTATTTATTCTGGGACTGTCAAGTGACCTTTTTGGAAGGCTCCTATCCGTCCCGTGCGGAATACTCCATGGTGCACTGCAATGCAAAGGCGGAAAGGGCCCTACTGTGTTTCTCCATGGGGAAAACATTGTTCCTACTATGAAAGCATTTTTTTCTGCACTGCTACGGGAACTATGGGAAATTTATTCCATTTCAATCTTCGACCTGGTTCGACATGGTTAAAACAGGATGAAGGCGTGTTTGGGAATGCCATAAATGTACATGTCAAACCATGCTTTGGAAGGATCAATTCCCACATATTTAAGTAAATATTCTTTATTGCTTGATTAATTACAATCATTACACTTTATATATATAAATATATATATGTGCCTGCCTTATGCACCACAATTTCAACTAAGATAACCGACCAATCCAAAGCACAAAGTGCAAGCACATATATGAGTTCTAAGGTCACGCACTTCCCTCATTATGAACAAATTGAAATACTTTGGAATGAACATAATCGGTCACCAGTACAACCATGACTAAAAAACATTGTATAAAAGCCCATAACGAGTCATAAATGGGTTAACCAGCAGACTCCAAATTTTGCATGTCAGGTGAAGAAACAACCAACAAAGGGCTTGATTTAGATCTTGGTGGAGGGGAGAACTCCTTCACAAACATGACGGATATTCCATCCGCTATATTATGATCCATTATTCCCTATGGGCATCATAATATAGCAGAAGGGATATCCGTCGTGTTTGTGACGGAGTAATCCTTCCCTCGAGATGTAAATCAGGCCCAAAGTCACAGAAGCTGTTTTTCTGCATGGATGAGGAACCTCACTGCCTTACCAGACGATTTAATTGAGGTCTCATTTAAAAAGGTGATGACTGCTGGATGGCATGACGTAACTTGGAGGGCTCCTAGGGAAGGCCGTAGGATTGTTCACCTTTGGACTATGGGGGGCGGGCACACACAAAGCTGGTGCAGTATGCTTTCCTGTTTGTATTCACATAAGTGACACTCGTCATTGGGCCAAGTCTGCTTCTTTCAGGCGGGCACCTGGTCCTTAGGTGGGTAAACACCAAGATGTGTGCAGAGCAGGGTATAATTCATGCCTGCGGAAAAATGAGCAGTTAGGTATGGCTGTGGGCCACAAGTGGCATATGATGACAGGACCACCTGCGCAGGACGTTTGTGTGCAAATTCTTGTGCTGGCACTAGGCAGCATGTTGTACACCAGCGCAGCAAGAGAGCAGGAATGTGCCATATGTAGAGAGATACAGTGCATTCCTGTCCTCTCCCTTTCACTCAGTGCAGCACAGCAGTGTTGCATTGCATGAAAGAATGATAAATCTGACTCTATGGCCCTCATTATAACCCTGACGGTGAGTGGTAAAGTGGAGGTAATACCGCCAACAGGCTGGCGGTAATTACTGCCAAATTATGAGTATGGCGGTGAGAGCTCTCATTGACAGCCAAGGTACCACACCATCCGCCAGGGCGGAAACACCACGCACGCTGGCTGTCGCCATCAACAGCCAGGTGGAAGACAAAGTATTGCCCACCATATTAAGACCTTACAATTTTCCATGTTTTCTGGGGTGGTACCAACGCCATCAAAAGCCTGGCGGAAACACATCACTGAAGAGAAATGACTCATCATCAGAGACACAGGCAAGAACAACGCCGCCATGGAACCCGAACTGCAACTGTTTCTGATGATCTTCTACGTTATGCTCCACATGGAACGCCAACGAAGACGAGGACGGTGAGTACAGCCGCCTAGCACACATGGGAGGGAGGGAGGAAAACGAGAGCGACACACGGACGCACAACACACACCCGACACACACACACCATATACATGTCCAGCTGCACAGGAAAAACAATTTGCACCCGATACACGCCAGAATAATGCAAGGACAACAGGAATGTACCAAGGTGAATGTATTAATATCAACAGCTAGTAAATAATCGAATTTTCAGTGAAACAGATATGTACACAGGTACACAAAGGGACACTGCCCAGTCCAATGTTCAAACGGCCCACATGGCCACAGGGCACAGTCCAAGGCCCAACTCGAATCCTGACCTAATCCGGATAGAACTCTGCAGGGGCATCAGTTTGCAAGTGGATAGGGACCTCAGGGGGGTATGGGGGCACCTCAGCCGAAGTCAAGAACAAGCCCCCTGGTTCTGGAGGGGGCTCCATGCCCATTACTCAGTGCTGGGGAGTGCAAGGCCACAGTCTCTGTAGTGGGTGACTTTCCCACTGTTTCTGGAGGGGGCTCATTGCCCATTACTCTGTCCTGGGGAGTGCAAGGCCACAGTCTCTCAGGTGGGTGACCTGCCCACTGGTTCTGGAGGGGGTCCCTAGAACAGCAGCCCCTAGAGGCTAGCCTTAATGGCTTTTGCTGGTGGTGAGGGCTGCAGTGTGGTGGCACATGGAGTTGCCTCCTGGGCAGCCTCTGCAGGTAGTGATGGCTGCAGTGTGGTAGCAGATGGAGGTGCCTACTGGGCAGCCTCTGCAGGTGGTGATGGCTGCATTGCGGTGCCAGATAGAGGTGCTTCCTGGGCAGCCACTGCAGGTGGTGATGGCTGCACTTCCTCAGCTGACAGTGGGGGCCCATGACCGCTGGTGGTGGTGGAGGTGTCACCCTGACAGCCTCTACTTGAGTAGAGGGCTTCGTCCTCTCCATGACATGGGGCGTGGAATCCTTACCCTTCCTGGCAAGGGTTGATAGCTTATTCCTCTTCATGGCAGGTTGTACTTGATCCTTAGCCTTCCGGCAGGAGTCGAGGGCTTCTTCCCCTTCAAGTCAGGAGGTGTGGGCTCCTTCCCCTTCTTGACTGGAGGTGCAGGCTCCTTTACTTTCTTGGCTGGAGGTTCAGGTGCCTTCCCCTTCTTGGCTGAAGGTGTGGTATCCTTCCCACCATGACTAGGTGGTGCCACTACTGTCGCTGTGGACTGTTTGGCTGAGGTGGTGGGCTTGCTCGTTGGAACCCTGCCCTTACATGCAGGATGGTGGGAAGGGAAGGGAAGAGGTCAAGTTAGGCAAGGAAAAGCTTCTTAGGGATGGTGTGGTGGGAGGAGGGAGGAGGGATGGGAGTGAAGGTTGAGGGAGTGGTTGTAAGAGGTGTATGTCTGCTGGATTTGGGTGCATGGGCAGTGTGCTGATGTGAGGTGGATAGCTATTGGGTGTGTGAGTGCTTACATTTGTGTCCTTTAGGAGGGGGACAGACAGGGTGGGAGAGGACACAGGGTACGCGTGCATGGATGTTGTGGAGGTGTCTGCAATTGAGGTGTGTGTGCTGCTTGGTGTGGTGAAGCTGGTGGTGGAAACTGGCGCAGTTCGTGCAGGTGTGAGTGGGGATGTGACTGGGAGGGAGGTGGAGAAGGAGGAGGAGGGGGATACAGTGGAGGCAGTGGATGTTGTTGTGTCTGCAACTGTCTGGTGTTTGCATGAATGCTTGTGGATTGAAGTGTTTTGCTTCTGCTTGCCTGTGACACTCTTGGGTGTTGTCTTGTGTGCATGCTAGTCAGTATGTGTGCCTGGAATGGGTTGGGATTGAGGAGACTGGGCCTCCGCGGTCTTCCGTGCCCAGCATCTCAGGTCCTCCCACCGTTTCTGACAGTGGGTGCTCCACCTGCAATAGACCCCCAGGGTCTGTACGTCCTAGGCAATGGCATGCCATAATCCCTTCTTTTGATGGGCACTGACCTGCAGAGGCAATACAGACAGGAGAACACCATTAAACAAACAGTCCAGCCTGTCACACAAATGGCCCACCATACCTGTTTCCATCACCATTGGCATACAACTCGGACGACGCACAACGTGTACACCACCACAAGACATTTCCCCCACCCCCCTGATGACACGATGCTTGCACACACATCCCCATGCATTCTTCCTACATGCATCGTGCCCAATGTGTACTCACCTGTTGGTCTGGAGGCCCATACAGCAGTCTGTATTGGGGTAGGACCCCATCCACCATTCGCTCCAACTCCTCCGAAGTGAAGGTAGGGGCCCTTTCCCCAGTCACACGGGCCATGGTGGGTTCCAGACACAAGTCACAGCAGCATACAAAGTGGAGGTGTTCTCCTGTTGAAGGTTAGGAAACAAGTAAGGAATCAGATAGAAAATGGCAGTCACGTCCACGCCGGTGTACACCGTCACCACTGGCGCAGATCCCCATTGGCCAATGTACTCCATAGAGCTCCATGATATCCAAAGAGGAATTGCACGGTGGTGCAAGACCACCTTCCGCCACGATGCCCAACATCAGCAGAATGACCTCACTTCCACCTGTCCCTACATACAGGACAGGCGGTCGCCATTTTGGGGGGGGCAGCGGTCATATTGACATTAACTGCTCACAGATTGGATTGGCACATACCTCGCCATTAACACTGTCCCATTACATAAGTTCACCAAGTATACTGAAGTTGTGGTTCGATTGTTCAAATTGTGACAGCCTACTCACTCTTGTGTCCCTTAGATGCCTACCGCTGTGGATGAATAGGAGGTGGAGACATACCCCCGTGTACAGACCCCTTGTGGACTTAGCTACACTGTAGGACAGGCACATTATCCTCACCTGTAGACTGGACAGGGCCACAATCACAGAGCTGTGTGCCCAGTTGGAGCCAGATCTGAGCTCATCTATCCGTCATCCGACTGGGATCCCCCCTCTTGTGCAAATGCTATCAGTGATCCATTTCTTGGCAACTGGTTCTTTCCAAGTGACAGTGGGCTTGGCAGCAGGAATGTCACAGCCAATGTTCTCAATCATGCTGGCAAGAGTCTTGTCTGCCCTGATAAAACACATGTTCAGTTACATTTCTTTCCCCCAGGTGGAAGATTTGGCCACTGCGAAGGCTGGATTCTATGCAATGGGACATATCCCCAATATTTTTGGGGCGATTGACACTCACTGAACAGACTGGAACAATACCCTGGACTTTCCTCCACCATCACCCCATTCCATTGCACTTTCCCCTCAATTTCTTAGCACTGCAATAAACACCCTTGAACACAACTTGAATACTAGAGTTTTGTGTATTGAAAATGTGTATTAATGGAAACAGTCACATCTAGTGCAAATGAACTGTATACTGTGAGAGCATAGAAATAATGACCTGTAGCTGGCTGTAGTCAGCACATCGGTACACAGTTGTTATAACACCAACATTGAATTGTATTGTATTGTATTGTAAAGGTATTTGTAAAGCGCATTCCGGCCACAGCAGTGAAGCGCTGGGGAAAACCGGTGAGTCGCGGGGATACCAAGCAGGGAAGAAACCGTTGTCACGGCCATCCCTAAGTACCCAACCTACCTAATGGGAGAACAGCCAGGTTTTCAATTGCTTTCTGAAGTGAAAATATGACTCTACCTGCCTGATAGCAAGAGGGAGGGAGTTCCAGAGTCTTGCTGCCCACACCAAGAAGTCTTTGTCCCCCCATCTCACCCTATGGAAGCGAGGCACAGAGATGAGCTGCAGAGTAGAAGATCTAAGCAGCCGGCCAGGCTGATAGGGCGCCAAAGCCAAACTAAGATAATCACAACCACCCTGATGGTGGGCTTTATAAGTTAAGCAGAGTGTCTTAAACTTAATGCGTTTTTCCACAGGGAGCCAGTGGGGTTGTCTAAGACTCCTGCTGGCTGATGCAGAGCGCGGATGGTCTAATACCAAACGGGCCGCCGCATTCTGAATAAGGTGTAGCCTATGGAGTGCGGACTTGCTGATGTTTAACATTAAGTCATTGCAAAAGTCCAGTTTAGAAATCACAAGTGCCAGGACAACCACCATTTTAAGGTCTTCCTGAATTAAGGGAAAAAAATTATTTCGCATTTTCAGTGCCCAGTAGCAACATTTTACCATCTGGTTAACTTGTTGCCCAAATGATAGAGACCTGTCAAACACAATGCCTAGGTTTTTAGCTGAGGAGCACGGAGCTGGACACTCACTACAGGACTCTGGCCACCAGCCGGGGCTCCATATGTTAATGTCTATGCCGAAAAAAATAATTTCCGTCTTTTCCCCATTGAGTTTGAGCCAATTGCGGCTCATCCAGCTGTTGATCTCGCCCATGCATTGATAGAATCTGGCCGCCACCTCCTCCCAATTGTGAGAGACCGGAATAATCAGCTGAGTGTCATCTGCGTAAGACACCACTTGAAAGCCGAATTAACCCACCAGTCTGGCCAGTGGCGCCACATAAAGATTAAACAAAGTAGGGCTGAGCGAGGATCCTTGTGGGACCCCACAAGTTCATTGAAACGAGGTAGCCCATTAATCTCCGCAGGACACTGTGATGGATCTATTCGTAAAAGAAAAGACTTGAGAATGTCAAGTGCCCCATCTCTGACTCCCGCCTGATACAAATGCTGGATCAGCAATTGAGGGGATATGGTGTCAAACGCCACAGAAGGATTCAATAGGACAAGGATGGCACCCTCCCCCTGATCCACTCTTCTACGAATGGTATAGGCCGAGGATATCAGAGCGGATTCCGTGCAATGAGCTTGTCGGAACCCGTATTGAGAGGGATCAAATCCTCCATTGGCCTGTAGAAAATCAGCCAGTTCGGTATTAAAATGTTTTTCCAGAATCTTGGCCATGGTGGGTAATAGAGAGATTGGTCGTTGATTTTTCTGATTGTTAGGTTCCCTGCCTGGTTTCTTTAGGAGAGGAATCACAATGGCTTCCTTCCAGGCGGGGGAATACACCCTTCCCTAAGGATGTCAGCATATACAGGTTCTAAGGCAGCTGAAACCAGGTCCGGGACTAACTTTAGTATCCGCAGAGGACAGGGGTCATGAGGTGAGCCGGATTTGACTCTTGTCAATAATTCAGGTAATTCTATTGGCCGATAAAGGTGAGAAACAGGTCAACTTAGGACTGGGATCTAAGAGCGAGATTCCCTTCTGAACGCCTCCATCTTGTTCCGGAGGGAGCTGCGCAAAATTTGCATGCATCCAAATTATTTTATTCTTAAAAAAGTCAGCGACTCTTTGGCAGAAGGCGGGGGAATTCTCCAAACTGGAAGGGCAGGGCGGGAGGGTTAGCGATCGGACCACTTTGAAAAGTTTCCCCGATACACTCTGTGATTCCCTGATTTTACGGGAGAAGTCATCGGTTTTAGCTTTTTTAATAGCTGATTTATATTTCTCAAGGGAGGCCCTAAGTTTGCCTCTCTCCACCACGGTCTTATGTGCCTGCCATCTGAGATCCTGCCTACGATATAGTCTCTGTAAATTTTTAAGTTCCTTTGAGTACCAATGGAGATGAAGGGGGCCTCCCTGGCTTGGGCCCTAATTTCATCAGGGGGGCCAGTGTGTCAATCGCCACTCTGATCCTTGTTTCAAAAGCCTCCAGCTTAGGAAAGCCCTGAGCTCTTGCATGATCCCAGCCTGACTTAAGAGCCCTGGCCAGGCTCGCCTCCTCCACCTTATGCCGTGGCCTGCCTAGGGGTGCTTTCAAGTGAAGTGGCGGCTACCTTAAAGGGCAACAGATGGTATCTGTCCAGTCCAAGGCGCTGTTGTCAAGCCTGGTAAAATTATCATGCCGGAGGAAGATCCCATCCAGCGTGTGTCCAGCACGGTGTGGGGGGTGCGATCAGAGAGATCCCAATCAGGACTTAACATCAGGCCTAGCAACTCTCTTGTGGCTGAGTCCAAATTGTCTTCCAAATGGAGATTAAAGTCACCCAGTACCTCAGCTTTGGGGGTCAGGGCAATGGGTTCAATAATAGCTGGCCAGCTGGAGAGAAAGTCAATTTTTGGGGCCTGGGGGTGATATATCAGAAGGCCCTCAAAGAGTATGGCATACTGAAGACATACTTTAAAGTAAGCCCCTTCGCAAACGGCAGGTCTAACATTTAAGTCCTCAAATGTGCAATGGAGATTACTCCTAGTAATTGCCACAAGCCCACCTCCCCTCTTCCCCATCCTATTGAGTCTGGAGAATGAGTAGCCCGGGGGGAGGCTGCCAGGAAGTCCAGGTTGGAATCTTCTTTGGCCCAAGTTTCAGTAATGAAGAGGCAATCAAAATTTCTAGCTTCAATCAGGTCCCTTATGTCTAGCAAGTGCTTGCTCAAAGAATGGGCATTAATTAGCCTGCAGATAATATGTGGAAAATACCCTGGTTTAAAAGCCAAAAGCTCCTGTCTGGAATATTTCTGAGGTAAGGGGTAGGCGCCTTCGGGTAGAGTGTCTGGCCCTCGGACCCGTTCTGGGGCGGACGGGTGCAGACGGGATTGCCTTAGGCTTAAATGCGGAAAAGGGAGTCGGACGGCTGAGCTTGCCGATCAAAGACTAGACCGCCCACTGCCTCCTACCTTCAAAATGGCCACCGCTACACCGATCGGGGAGGGCTCCAACAGGCCTTATACCCGGAAAGAAGAGCCAGCCGTAGCGTGGACCATCAGGTGATGCAAAGAATGTAAATGGATGTTAAATCACAATAAAAAGAATAAAGAATTTAAAAATGTAAAAGGTTTAGCGCGTGTAAAAACGATGAAAGCCTCGCACTGCAGATATTCAAAATAGAACAATCGAAATAGCCAGGAAGGGAGCAAGTGAACAGCGCCTCCTGCCTATGTGCACCTCCCAGAAAGCCTAATAAGACTGGTACGGATAAAGAGCAAATCCTGATACACATTGAGCAATTCAAAGTACCCACACACTCACGGTATCACCTCATCTGTAAAATGACAAACCATACATGACAGTAAGTTGAGATGCAAAGGATGTTAATACCATCATGCTACAGCCACACAGAATACACCAATAGTCATAGGAATGTGAAGTTGCACTGTCTCATCTGTGTGTCATTGGAAGTACTGACGGATCACTGATGTTGTCCTCATCCTCATCCTCAGCCTCTTCATCCTCACTGTCCTCATGGTCTACTGCTGCCACAGGGGCATCTCCAGTCTCCTCCTCCTGCAGAAAGGTACATGGCGTCTAAGGGCCAGCTTGTACAACATGCAGCATGCCACTACTATCTGGCAGACCTTCTCGGGTGAGTAGCACAGGGATCCACCTGTCCGATGGAGGCATCTGAACCTGGCCTTCAGGAGGCCGAAGGTCCTCTCAATGATCCTTCTGGTTCGCCCATGTGCCTCATTATAATATTCCTCAGCTCCTGTCCTGGCATTCCTCACAAGGGCCAGCAGCCACAATAGGTTCAGGAAGCCAGAGTCACCTGCAAGTATTGAGGGACCACATTTAGCCTCACACAATCCTATGGGGTGGACACCAGAAGGCATACACTAACATACAGTGGGAGGGGACCAAGGCTCACCTATTAGCCATACCCTGTGCCTCTGTAGTAGGGCCATCACATTTGGGATGCTGCTATTCCTCAGGACAAAGGCATCATGCACCGACCCTGGATACTTAGCATTGACGTGGGAGATGTACTGGTCCGCCAAGCACACCATCTGTACATTCATAGAGTGGAAATTCTTCCGATTTCTGAACACCTGTTCATTCTGACGGGGGGACAAATGCAATATGTGTTCCATCAATCGCACCAATTATGTCGGGCATATGTCCCATTGCATAGAACTCAGCCCTCACTGTGGCCAAATCTTCAACCTGGGGAAATACAAAGTAGTTGCACATGTGTTTAATCAGGGCAGGCAACACTCTTGTTAGCACTATTGAGAACATTGGCTGTGACATTCCTGCTGCCAAGCCCACTGTCACTTGGTAAGAACTAGTTGCCAAGAAATGGAGTACTGATAGAACTTGCACAAGAGGGGGGACCCCAGTGGGGTAATGGATAGCACATATAAGGTCAGGCTCCAATTGTGCACACAGCTCTGTGATTGAGGCCCTGTCCAGTCTATAGGTGAGTATTATGTGCCTGACCTCCAGTGTAGCCAAGTCCACCAGGGGTCTGTACACGGGGGTTTGTCTCCATCTCCTATTCATCCACAGCGGTAGGAATCTATGGGACAAAAGAGTGAGGATTCTGTCACAAACTGAACAATGGAGCCCCAACAATAGTTTGCATTCTGTGAACATGTAATGGGTCAGTGTGGTTTGTCAAGTATGTGCCTATTTCTCCTGTGATGCAGCATTATTCCATAGGGCTCCCCCCGAAATGGGGTCCGCCTGTCCTGTGTAGAGGGACAGGTGGAAGTGAGGTAAATCCGCTGATGTTGTGCGCAGTGGTGGGAGGCGGTTGGGAACCACTGTGAAACTACTCATTGGTTAATATTGGGCCCTATGGGTTACAGTGGCCAATGTTGATATATGCCGGCAGTGACGGTATGCACCGCCGGGGACGTAACTGCTATTTTCTATCATATTCCTCTCTTGTTACCTGACCTTCCGTAGGAGACGATCTACACTGAATGTGCTGCTGTGACCTGCACCTGGAACCTACCATGGCCCATGTGACTGGGGAAAGGGCCCCAGTCTTCACTTCTGAGGAGTTGCAGCAACTGGTGAATGGGGTCCTACCCCAGTACGGACGGCTGTATGGGCCTCCAGACCAACAGGAGAGTACACTGTGGGCATGATGCATGTGGCATGGATGCATGGAGTTGTGTGTGAAGGCATTGTGTAAGTGGGGAATTATCTGTTGGCGGGGTACATGTTGTGAGCTGGGCTATGTATGTGCCAATGGTGATGGAATGGGGTATGGTGGGCCATGTGTGTGACAGGCTGGACTGTTTGTCTAATGGTGTTCTCCTTTCTGTATTGTCTCTGCAGGTCAGCGCCCATCAAAAGAAGGGTGTATGGCTTGCCATCGCCAAGGAGGTGCGGACCCTGGGGGTCTATGGCAGGCTGAGCACCCACTTTTGCAAACAGTAGGAGGACCTGAGACGCTAGGAACAGAAGAGCGCAGAGGCCCAGCTGGGGATGGCTTCCCAAAGAGGAAGGGGTGACCGTTGAACCCTGACCACCCTGATTGCCCACATACTGGGGGTGGTCTATCCAGAGCTGGATGGGCGCTTGAGGGCAACACAGCAGGCACAAGGGGCTGAGTATAGTGGCTATCATTACAGCCTACGCCTAGTGGGGTGGTATCCGAGTGGTGGTTGTGTGTCAGTGGGCGCCCCTGGGCCAGGCCAGACATAGCAGTGTAGGTCCTCTGGTGGCTATGGGTCTGAACGGAAAATGATGGCTACCTAGCTTGTTGGCATCCTCTACTGGGCAGGGCTGCGTGGGTCTCAGGTGTGCAGCATTTGGCGGTGTGTGCTCCTCCTCATACCTTGGTGGCTGGCAATATCACTGGTAGTGCCATGCATAGTGCGCAGACCTGTTCCCTGTGTGTGAGGGTGCTGTGTATGCCAACGGTGTGTTGGTGCAGTCATCGACCCAGTGTATCCTTTATCTCTCTCCCCCTCTTTCTTGTTTTGTCATCCTGTCCTTATGTGCATTAGCATTATCTGGCAGAGGAGCAGAGGCACCGGTGACGGAGGGAACTGCCTCCCACAGGACCCAAGAGGCAGAGTCCACCGACGCTGAGTGCACCAGTGGGATGGAGGGCGAGGGGAGCACCATGGCGGAGACTGGAGGGGACAATAGAGACTCAGATACCTCCTCCGATGGGAGCTCCCTGGTGGTGGTGGACACCTCTGTGACCACCCCAGCTACAGGTATAGCCACCCCTGTACTAGCACTGCCCTCCTAGCAGCCCCTCAGTGAGTTTCCCATACCCTGGGAGGGTGAGCATCTCCTTCGCCCCAGGCACCTCAGGCCCTGCCCCAGTCAGCCCTGCTGCCCCCAATGACAAGGCTATTGACCTCCTGAGATCCATCTCTGTCGGGCAGTCAACCATTGTGAATGCCATCCAGGGGCTGGCAGCCCAGATACAACAATCAAATGCATTCCTGTAGGGCATTCACACTGGATTGGAGGCCCAATGGAGATCAATCCAGGCTCTGGCCTCCTCTCTGATGGCAGCCATTGTCCCTGTTTCTACCCTCCCCCCTCTAACTTCCTCTTCCCAGCCCCATTCTCCTCAACCCGAACCTATCCCAAGCACACAGGCAAATGAGCATGCACACAAGACAACACACAAGAGTGGTACAGGCAAACACAAGCACCACACTTCATCCCAAAGGCACTCACACAAACACCATCCAGTTACAGACACACCAACATCCACTATTTCCACTGTCTCCTCCTCCTCCCCATCCACCATCTCCCTCCCAGCCACGTCCACACAGACACCTGCATGCATTACTTCATCATCTACTACCAGCATCATCACCACACCAAGCAGAATACACACCTCACTGGCAAACACCCCACAACAGCCATGCACACATCCCCTGTATCCTCTCCCACTGTGTCTGTCGCCCCCTCCTAAGGTACACAAACGCAAGCACTTAGATACCCAACAGCCATCCACCTCACAACAGCATACAGCCCATGCACCTGCACCCAAAATCAGCAGACAGACACCTCCAACAAAAAACTCCCTCTTCCTCCACTCCCATTCCTTCTCCCTCTTCCCTCCCCAATGGCCCTAAAAAACTGTTCCTATCCAACATTGACCTCTACCCACCCCTACCCCCCATCCTGCATGTATGGCAAGGATGGGAAGAACCAAGCTAAGCACCTCAACCACCCGGTCCATGGGCCCAGTCTCACCACACCCACTTGTGGTGGAAAACGATCCAGGCCACATGTCCTGAGGGTGAAGGAGCCTGCACCAGGCAACCTCAAGGGAAAGTAGCCTGCCCCAGCTGCCACAAATAGCGAGGAGCCTGACCCAGCAGCTGCTAAGAAGGTAAAGGAGCCTGCCCCAGCTGCCAGAAAGAGCAAGGAGCCTGCCCCAGCAGCTGCTGAGAAGGTAAAGGAGCCTGCCCCAGCTGCCAGGAAGAGCAAGGAGCCTGCACCAGCAGGCAGGAAGAGCAAGGGGGCTGCGGCAGGAACTGTGACGGAGCCCCCATCACCAACCATGGTTGTGCAGCCATCCGAGGTTGCAGGGGATGGGCAGGAGCCTCCCTCCCAGTAGCACCATCACCTCCAGTGGGCAGCCGTCCAAGGCTGCAGGGGATGTGCAGGAGCCTCCCCCCACCAGCAGCACCACCACCTCCTGTGGGCAGCCGTCCGAGGCTGTAGGGAATGGGCAGAGCCTCCCCCCAGCAGCACCACCACCTCCTGTGGGCAGCCGTCCGAGGTTGCAGGGGATGTGCAGGAGCCTCCCCCCACCAGCAGCACCACCACCTCCAGTGGGCAGCCGTCCGAGGCTGCAGAGGATGGGCAGGAGTCTCCATCCCAGAAGCAGCACCACCTCCAGTGGGCAGCCGTCCGAGGCTGCAGGGGATGTGTAGGAGCCTCCCCCACTAGCAGCACCCCCACCTCCTGTGGGCAGCCGTCCGAGACTGCAGGGGATGGGCAGGAGCCTCCCACCACCAACAGCAGCACCACCACTGAGCAGCCTTCACCGTCGGCGGACGGTATGTAATCCTGCCTCCATGGGCTGCTGTGCGGCCTGCCCCTGCAAATCCAGTGGGTATGACACCCACCTGCGAGACTGTGACCTTGCACTCCCCAGGATCAAGAGCACAGGGCACGAGGACCCCTCCAGAACCAGTGGTTAGGACACCCACATATCCAAGACACCCCAGGATCAAGAGCATAGGGCACGAGGCCCTCTCCAGAACCAGTGGGTAAGACACCCACCTAGCCAAGGCACCCCAGGATCAAGAGCACAGGGCACAAGCCCCCCTCCAGAACCAGTGGTCAAGTCACCCACTCAAGAGACTGTGGCCTTGCACTCCCCAGGACCAAGCAGAGGGCATGTTGCCCCCTCCAGAGCATGTGGACAAGTCACCCACTCAAGAGACTGTGGCCTGGCACTCCCCAGGACCAAGCACAGGGCATGTTGCCCCCTCCAGAGCAAGTGGACAAGTCACTCACTCAAGAGACTGTGGACTTGCACTCCCCAGGACCAAGCACAGGGCATGTTTCCCCCTCCAGAGGAATTGGGCAAGTCATCCACTCAAGAGACAGTGACCTTGCACTCCCCATGACCAAGCACAGGGCATGTTGCCCCCTCCAGAACCTGTGGTCTTGTTCCATCTCCCGGCTAAAGTGTCCCCCTGTCCCGCTAAGGTGCCTGCCTATTTACCAACTGATGCCCCTGCAGTGTTCTCTCCGTGTTGATGGAGGTGACATGTGTGGCCTTGGACTTTGGCTTGTGGCCATTTGGCCTACGAACAGTGTGGACTGGGCTGTGTCCCTTTTCGTTCACATATGCATATATCTATTCTCTTACCTAAATTATTTTTCTCAATATGTTGCTCTCATTACATTCACTTTTTCAAAATAGTTTTGTACTTGCATTATTCATCCGAGTTGCGGGGTAAAAATGTTTTAGTAATGCAGCTGATTGTGTGTATGGTGTTGGGGTGTGTGTCAATGTCATTTTCCTCCCTCCCTCCCTTGTGTGCTAGGCGGCTGTACTCACCGCCGTTGTCTTCGCCGTCGTTGGCGTCATGGTGGAGCAGCAAGTAGAAGATTGTTGGGAAGACATGCAGCTCGGGCTCCATGGCGGCGTGGTTGTTCACTGTGTCTCCAATGGTGAGTCCTTTCCCTTCTGAGCTTAGTCTCCCCCAGGCTTTTGATGTTGTTGGTACCGCCCCGGAAAAGGTGGCGGTTTCCAGGGTCTTAATATGGTGGCAAGAACATTGATTTCCGCCTGGCTGTAGGTGGCTACCGCCGTGGTACCTGTTGTTTCCTCCCTGGCGGTCGGTGTGGTACATTGGCTGTCTATTGGAGATCTTACCGCCATGGTCATAATTTGGCGGTAATTACCGCCGGCCTGTTGGTGGTATTACCACCACCACCAGGGTTGTAAAGAGGGCCTAAGTCTTGAACAAAAAAGACATGGATTATTAATATTCACGTTTCCTATGAATTACCTTCTTTACACAAGTTCTCCCTTCCCCATCCCGGACTTTAGAGACAACCCGAGCCCTCCCAAGTCTTGACCTAGCCGATCTTGGGTACTTATACAGACTGCAGTGGATTTGGAGGCCTCCGTTTATGACCCCCTTTGTAGAGCGAAGGGCCTGTGCACAGTGACGTAACAAAGGCTCCCGCAGCCCCGCAGTGCGGCGAGCCCCGAGATCCAGGGACCCCCCTCTGCTCGGTACACTGGCCTGGGACCTCCCGAGTGAGTCTGGAGACGGGGCCCCTCCTTGTACCGTGCAGTGCGACCGCCTGTACAAGGTACGGTTGTGTATTTAGCATCCCATGTCCTGGCTTTAGAAGACTGGTGCTCTCAGGTGAGGTGGACACACCTCACAGATGCACGGGCCGACCTTTCCCTGCCTGCTGTAAGTGGGGTTTTACGTTTTGATCGATAGTATTGCGTTTCCTGACATCTTCATTGGCACACGGTCACTTTAAAAAGTTAGCATCAGTTTTTTACCAGCTGCCCCCCCACCCCCCACCTGGGAGTATAAAATTCCTGGCAATATGTGTCTCTGGATCCCCTCCAATTTATCCATTTACCAAATGCGGTTAGAATGTCGATTAATCTATGAAAGTTTATCATAACAGTCCCTTCCGCCCTCTGTTGAAGTCTGCGGCGAAGGCTTTCTTGTGACTTACAAAATGCACCAGACATTGATCAGAGCTCAGCCTAATTAATTCAAAGACGGTTCCAGAATTGATGATCCGTCGTCAGAGACCGCCCGATAAAACCACGATTAAAAAAATTACCATTACGAAGTAATTAAAAAGTTGCTCTAATCTCGTCTTTCTCTCGTTCTGCTGAGGCCTGATTGTGTCCGGGTTTCTCTGCTGGAGTGATTTACACCTCAATTCAGCCAGAAGATCTCTTTGGAAGGCAAAGAGCTTGTTGCAGGAAGAGACTCTGAGAGGGCCTTCTAGGGTGGAACAGATGGGTAAACCAGCACGTTACGACTCGGGGAAAGGTCCTTTCAGAATGGTGCACAACATGGGTAAATCAGCACTTTATGATTCAGGGAGAGGGCCGTTTGGGGTGGAACACAAGGGTAAACCAGCACTTTATGACTCTGGGAAAGGGCCTTCCAGAAAGGTACATACAATGGGTAAATCAGCACTTTATGATTCAGGTAGAGGGCCGTTTAGGGTGGAACACATGGTTGAATCAGCACTTTATGACTCGGGGCAAGGTCCTTTCAGAATGGTGTGCATGGACACATCTGCACTTAGGACTGAGGGAGACGACCTTTCAGAAAGGTGCACATGGTAAAATCAGCGATTTATGACTCAGGGAGAGTGCTTTTTAGGATGGAGCACAGAGGTAAATCAGCACTTTACGACTCAGAGAGGGCCTTCTAGGATGGAACACATGGGTAAATTAGCACTTACGACTGAGAGAAAAGACCTTTCACAATGGTGCTCATGGAAAAGTCATCACTTTATGATTCAGGGAAAGGTCCTTTCAGAAAGGTGCATACAATGGGTAAATCAGCACTTTATGATTCAGGTAGAGGGCCGTTTGGGGTGGAACACAAGGGTAAATCAGCACTTTATGACTCGGGTAAAGATCCTTTCAGAATGGTGCACAACATGGGTAAGTCAGCACTTAATGATTCAGGGAGAGGGCGGTTTGGGGTGGAACACAAGGGTAAATCAGCACTTTATGATTCGGGTAAAGATCCTTTCAGAATTGTGCACAACATGGGTTAATCAGCACTTTATGATTCAGGGAGAGGGCCGTTTAGGGCGGAACACATGGTTGAATCAGCACTTTATGACTCGGGGAAAGGTCCTTTCAGAATGGTGTGCATGGATACATCTGCACTTAGGACTGAGGGAGACGACCTTTCAGAAAGGTGCACATGGTAAAATCAGCGATTTATGACTCAGGGAGAGTGCTTTTTAGGATGGAGCACAGAGGTAAATCAGCACTTTACGACTCAGAGAGGGCCTTCTAGGATGGAACACATGGCTAAATCAGCACTTACGACTGAGAGAAAAGACCTTTCACAATGGTGCTCATGGAAAAGTCATCACTTTATGATTCAGGGAAAGGTCATTTCAGAAAGGTGCATACAATGGGTAAATCAGCACTTTATGATTCAGGTAGAGGGCCGTTTGGGGTGGAACACAAGGGTAAATCAGCACTTTATGACTCGGGTAAAGATCCTTTCAGAATGGTGCACAACATGGGTTAATCAGCACTTTATGATTCAGGGAGAGGGCCGTTTAGGGTGGAACACATGGTTGAATCAGCACTTTATGACTCGGGGAAAGGTCCTTTCAGAATGGTGCACAACATAGGTAAATCAGCACTTTATGATTCAGGGAGAGGGCAGTTTAGGGTGGAACACATGGGTAAATCAACACTTTATGACTCGGGTAAAGATCCTTTCAGAATGGTGCACAACATGGGTAAGTCAGCACTTAATGATTCAGGGAGAGGGCGATTTAGGGTGGAACACAAGGGTAAATCAGCACTTTATGACTTAGGGAAAGGTCCTTTCAGAATGGTGCATAACATGGGTAAATCAGCACTTTATGATTCAGGTAGAGGGCCGTTTGGGGTGGAACACAAGGGTAAATCAGCACTTTATGACTCGGGTAAAGATCCTTTCAGAATGGTGCACAACATGGGTAAGTCAGCACTTAATGATTCAGGGAGAGGGCGGTTTAGGGTGGAGCACAAGGGTAAATCATCACTTTATGATTCAGGGAAAGGTCCTTTCAGAAAGGTGCATACAATGGGTAAATCAGCACTTTATGATTCAGGTAGAGGGCCGTTTAGGGTGGAACACATGGTTGAATCAGCACTTTATGACTCAGGGACAGGTCCTTTCAGAATGGTGCACAACATGAGTAAATCAGCACCTTATGATTCAGGGAGAGGGCCGTCTAGGGTGGAACACATGGTTGAATCAGCACTTTATGACTCAGGGAAAGGTACTTTCAGAATGGTGCACAACATGGGTAAATCAGCACTTTATGATTCAGGGAGAGGGCCGTGTGGGGTGGAACACAAGGGTAAATCAGCACTTTATGACTCGGGTAAAGATCCTTTCAGAATGTTGCACAACATGGGTAAGTCAGCACTTAATGATTCAGGGAGAGGGCGGTTTGGGGTAGAACACAAGGGTAAATCAGCACTTTATGACTTGGGTAAAGATCCTTTCAGAATGGTGCACAACATGGGTAAGTCAGCACTTAATGATTCAGGGAGAGGGCGGTTTGGGGTGGAACACAAGGGTAAATCAGCACTTTATGACTCGGGTAAAGATCCTTTCAGAATGGTGCACAACATGGGTCAATCAGCACTTTATGATTCAGGGAGAGGGCCGATTGGGGTGGAACACAAGGGTAAATCAGCACTTTATGACTCAGGTAAAGGTCCTTTCAAAATGGTGCACAACATGGGTTAATCAGCACTTTATCATTCAGGGAGAGGACCGTTTAGGATGGAACACATGGGTAAATCAGCACTTTATGACTCAGGTAAAGGTCCTTTCAGAATGGTGCTCAACATGGGTAAATCAGCACTTTATCATTCAGGGGGAGGCCTTTCTAGGATGGAGTACATAGGTAAATCATCACTTTACGAGAGGGCCTTCTAGGATTGAACACATGGGTAAATCAGCACTTTATGACTCAGGGAAAGATCCTTTCAGAATAATGCAAATGGGCAAATGAGTGCTGTATGATTCAGGGAGAGGGCTTTCTAGGCACAGAGGTAAATCAGCACTTTATGACTTTGGGAGGGCCTTTAAGGATGGAACACGTGGGTAAATCTGCACTTACGGCCGAGGGACAACACCTTTACGAATGGTGCACATGGGCAAATCAGCACTTTACAACTGAGGGAGGAGACGTTTCAGAATGTTGCACGTGGGCAAATTAGCAATTTACGACTCAGAAGTACCTTCTAAGATGAAGCACGGGGTAAACAGCACTTTACTACTCAGAGAGGGCTTTATAAGATGAAGCACATGAGTAAATCTGCACTTAAAAATAAGGGAGGAGACCTTTCAGAATACTACGCATGAGCAAATCAGTGCTTTAGGACTCAGGGAGAGTGCCTTCTAGGATGGATCACAGGAGTAAATCATCACTTTACAACTCAGGGAAATGTCCTTTCAGAAAGGTGCGTATGGGTGAACTGGCACTTTACGACTCAGGGAATGGGCTTTCTAGAATGGACCATAGGGATACATCAGCACTGTACGACTCTGGAAAAGGCCTTTCAGAGTGGTGTGCATGGGTAAATCCGCACTTACGACCGAGGGAGAAGACCTTTCACAATGGTGCACATGGGCAAATCAGCATTTTACAACTCAAGGAGAGGACCTTCTAGAACGGAGCATATTGGTAAATCAGAACTTTATGACTTAGGGAACGGTACTTTCAGAAAGGTGCGCGTGGGTAAATCAGCACTTTATGACTTAGGGAAAGGTACTTTCAGAAAGGTGCGAGTGGGTAAATCACCACTTTACAACTCGGGGAAAGATCCTGTCATAATGGCACAGATACATCTGCACTTATGGCTCAGGAATGTTGCACAGGGGAAAAGGTGCATTTACTATTCAGGGACTGGTCCTTTGGGAACACTCTGTGCATTGGGTGAAAAGGTACTATTTTAATGTCAAAATAAGGAGCATGATTGAATAGCCAGAACTGATACCTGCATCATTTCTGGGAGCCTAGGTCAAGTGAGGCAATGAGTTTTCCAACCATGTTGGGGGTGAGGTGATGAAGTGTATGCTGCTGACCAGTCATGGGTGGGGGGGCCTTAATGTGTGACTGGGGAAAGACACATTGGGAGGCTGTCTTTCAACAGACTCCATTCCAATATGGCTGCCACGTGCTCACACACATCAGTGCTTTGGTTTGCCACACTGGCACAAAAGCATGACGTTACGACTCACCAGCACCCCAGCTTTTGTATTTAGTGCAGAAAGACGATATCTATCTCTTTAGGTTTGTTGGGACGGAGTGTGGATGAAGAGAACGTTGAGAAGTGAAGACTGATGCAGTGAAACAGAACCAGCCGAACACAACACCAACTAGAAGGAAACTGGAAGAGAAGAAGAGGAGAGAGAGGCAGACACAGGGAGTGAGGGAAACGAAAGGATCGGGATAGGGGAAGGGTAGGATGTGGCCCTAAAAGCAAAAGTCAGAGAGAGCCGGTGACCACCAAACATCAGTGCTAGACTGCTGCTGATGAATTTTGTGAGAGCAGTTGAAGGCCAGGTCCAGAACAAGCTGTTCTTTTGTGATTGCGACCTTCTCAGTGATCTGCAGTTGGGCTTTGCAGGTCCTGGTGCCCAGTGCTTAATTTGTAAAGAAAAAGGTGCCGGTGCCCAAAGCCCTCCGCTTAAACACGCGGCTGCTGCAATTAAATGTGTGAACACGGAATCCTGAGGCAGCGTAATACTGAAGCCATCTCGGGCCGGTTCAATCCATTTACAGCCACTCCTTGCCCCTTCAGCTCACTCTTGCAGCTTTCTACTTTCTCCCTTTATGGCGCTTTTTCGTTTTTCTCTTCCTCTGTCTTTCCCATATGTGTCTTTGCTCGCAGCAAATGCTTGAGGCAGAAGAAAAGCGCCCCGGCCCTCAAAAATAAGTGCCGGTGCTCAGCACCGGAAACAACAAGCACAAATTAAGCACTGCTGGTGCCCCATTGGGTTCATGGATGGGCTATAACCCCTGGGGGATGCGTTTTGTGGTTTTTCATTTTTGGTTTTGTGCATGGATGATTGAAGGAACCGTGGCAGCGGATGAATTTTGTGAGACCTTCTCAGTGATCTGCAGTTGGGCTTTGCAGGTCCTGGTGCCCCTTTGGGTTCATGAATGAGCCATAACCCCCGGGGGATGCGTTTTGTGGTTTTGCATTTTTGGTTTTGTGCATGGATGATTGAAGAAACCGTGGTGGCTGATGAATTTTATGAGACCATCTCAGTGAGCTTAAGTTGGGCTTTGCAGGTCCTGGTGCCCCAGTGGGTTCATGGATGGGCCATAACCCTTTGGGGATGCGTTTTGTGGTTTTGCATTTTTGGTTTTGTGCATGGATGATTGAAGGAACCAGGACCAGATGTAGCGCAGATGGCAGATGGTGCAACAATCTTTTTTGCCCCTCCTCCCGTTGACATCCTTCACATTCCGTCACTGCCACCCAGCAAAAGTGTCCCTCATCTCTCCATAGCTCATCTCTCACACACATTTTATTTCTTTTGCTGCACTGGTAAAGGCTGGCTTTGCTAATCCACTCAGCTATCCACATAAAAGACAGATTTGTTCTTTGCAGCAGGCACATTAACCCTCTGGGCTACTTTATGATGAGTCAACACTACCACTAGAGAAATGTCCAATCTGTCTCTCTAGTGGGAACATTCATCACAAGAGTTATCATGACATTTTTATTCCTGCCTTAAAGCTGGGCACAAGCAACTCAGCAGAAGGTGAGTTTAAATAATAAGTTATTACACAACCCAGCGCCCCCACCCCTGTGGTCAGTGACCCCTCTAGCTCAGTGCCCAGTACAGCTGCACCAGTCACACCCCCTCAGGCCACCCCTAGAAGGAACAACAGAGGAAGAGCAACCACTTCTGAAAAGGCTGTGGTTAGTCGTGTGATAGGTGCGCCTCAGCCGTTCTCACAACCTGCTCGCCACCTAGTCCTCGACATCACAGTGAGAATCTCCAACAAGTCACAAAAGTGGTGAGATGGGAGCCAGTGCCTGAACAGGCTTCAGAACTAATGAAAGATCTACCCCACTAGACCATCGGAGCACCCACAGTGCCTGGGTGGTGGTTATAAACATTCCTACAGGTCACCTGATCCAGTGGAGATGGAGAGTACAGTTTCCTTACAACCAACTTGATTCAGAGTCAACCGAGAATTGGGTAACAATATTAGACACACCTCTAGCCAAGAGGGTATGGTACCAAAGGGGCCAGCGCTAGACATACTGGGAATGAACAAGGCCTTGCATCAAGGATTATATGTCAATACATCCAGGTCTGTAGTACTGGCCTTCATTAATATTGCATCCATTACATTGACTTATCCGCTGCATCTCAGGGTACGTATTTATTGTTTACTCTTAACTCCTCATCTTCTAACCTATACTTACTCTGCAATGGAACGGTCAGGTCAATGTAGTGGGTGTGAGAATACTGCCATGCAATGATACACATTCAACATAGTGAGGGTTCAACTCCTTCTGACCACTTACCTAACTTGGAGGTTCAGTCATATACTAAGTCATAATAAGGTCATGCCTTTAGGTCACTAGTCTGCCCTTGGGGTGTGGTCCCATATGAATCAACGTTATCCACACTGATAAGCTTTTAGTGCCTTTAGACCACAGTAAGGGCTTCACCTTCAGACATACTGGTCGTGATGATGCAGAAAGGTCTCGGAGGGGACCACCAACTTTCAGGTCCAGTCCACCAGATGGCAACCTGAGAAGCATAATTGACAGTGTTCAGAGGAAAAGACTATGGCTGTCTTCGAGGAATGGTGGTATCTTGAGATTCACTAAAAGTAATGGAATGGTGGGGTTCAGCCTGGGAGTAGCCGATAGATTTGGCTCAGGCAGCTGAGTTGGCAGAATTTTGGCAACTCTGCATTACACTTGTAACATGGCACTCTGGGCAAATTCCGCCAACTGCTGCATGGCAGAGATTTTTCTTGTGCATGGCTCAAAAATGATAAGTTGGCAAGCAAAAATGGATGCCCCTAGTGTGATTTTTTGGTGCTAGGAGGGCACCCAGGAGGTGGCAACCATTCATGGTGAGAAAGCTGCGGCTCAAGTAGAAAATCTACTTGAGTGGCAGCAAAATCAACTTAAGCTGCAATGCCCTCTGTCATGGTACGTGGTGCCATTCCCATTGATCACTCTGTGCAGAATAAGCTCCCAGCACTAAAATGCAACGCGGGCAGCTCAATGTGGCGATTTCTGCTTGTTCGCATAACTCTGCGGAATCTCTCAGAGTTTTCATTTATCTCCATGGAATTCCACCCAGTAAAACTCCATGAGCCCCACCCACAGTTGAGCCACCAGGTCACCATTGGGTCACAGGGTGCCTGTACTGGGGACAGTGCTGTGGGGAGTGACAGCTTAGTACAAAAGTGAGCCTGAATGGTATTTGCCATTGAGAAATGTTATGCTCTGTGAGCATGTCACTAGTTTTGGGCAGTTGGAATTGCACAGTGCAGGGTAAGTAGTTAGGTAAGATGACAGGTATGGTGGAGGGGGCACCAGGAAGCTTCTAGCCCTGAAGATATAGGCATTGGTGGCTTGGATTGTAGCTAGGATTGAGAACATGAAGCAAGAAAACAGGAACCTGCAGAACAGCTTTCCTGAGACAACTAGTTGATGAAGGTGGTTAAAGAGGGAGTTAAACTGAAGTAAGGGGTGGTGACCCTGTTAGGGAAGCCATGGGTAAACAGGAGGTTCTGGGTCTCAAACTTTGGGACTTTGAAGTCATTATCCGCTTATGTCCTGGAGTCCATCCAATTGTAGCTCTGCAAACTGGGCAAAGCATAACCGCTTCAGCACTCGCCTCTCAGTGGCAGTGCTGGCAAGCAGACACATGCTTCTCTTGAAGATAGGTTGGGGATGCCTAAGCTCAGCACTCCACAAGCACACATTAGTATAGAAAATGATTGTTCATCCTAGAGCTTGACTTTCAAGATGAAAAGTACTTTAACGCAGACTAGAACTAAATATTCCACATAGGAAGATTTATACAATGTAATGTGGTGGCCTGGCATGAGAGTAATTGAGTCCTACTCCCCTACATTTGCCCCTTTACCCCCTTATGATCCAGCCTTCCCCCAAACTGATTATAGTGTGATAAGCCTTAGGTGCAGAATACCCCCACACACTTGCTTTAACTTAGTTACTGGTTTTAAACATTCAACTCTATCACAGTCTGAGTGGGCTTTCTAGGCGGACCTCCAATGTGTGCTCTACATGAGCCACACATTCCTTTCGTCCTCTTCAGCAGTTGCATCTAGCTGAAGCGGCTGCCCTTGGGGATTGCGGCAGATGGGAGTTGTGAATCTTCTTGTGGCTGGCTTGATGGGCACTTATTGGTGCGCCCCTCTCGCTGTTTGGGTCTGAATCACAGCTACCACGCTTGACCAGGTTCAAGCAGATGGTGAAACCTCATACAGACCTTGATGGTTGTAGGAGGCTGGCCTGGTTTGTAGTGGGTACCTAAGGTACTTACACCTTATACCAGGTCCAGTTATCCCTTATAGTTCAATGTAAACAGCATCTAGAAGCCAGCCTCTCTAGTGGAAGTGTGGATGAGCAGCCAAGGCCTAACTAGGAGACATGCAAAGCTCATTCAATATCACTACAGTCACACAGTACTCACACACATGAAAGAAACTCACTGGTACAAAAATAAAGGTACTTTATTTAGGTGACACCAATACCAAAAATACCTTAGAGACTATACTTCCTTAGGAGGTAAGTAATACAACAATTATATACAATAGTATGCAGAATTGTGCAAGAAAACAGTCAGAAAACAGTGCAATCAGTGAAAATCACCATAGTTAGAAATGGGCCTGGGGGAACACAAACCATATATTAAGAAAATAGAATGGGAATGTTGGTTTCCAACCTAGGAAAGTGCAGTGTGTAGAGGGGCCCTGGGAGTTTTAGAAAACACCAAAAGTAAGTAATAGAACCCACCCTAGGGCCCAGGAAAGCGGGAGTAAAACACAGTAATTTTCCTAGAACACACAAGAACACGAAAAAGAAGATATTGCAAGAACCAGAATAGACTGCAAGACACCAACGCTAGATTCCTGGACCTGAAGAAGGGGACCAAGTCCAAGAAGCACTGAAGATTACAGGGAGAACAGGAACCCCCGCTAACCCGGATGAAGGTGCAAAAGATTAACCACTGGTGAGGAACAACAGTCAGTACTGCAGCCAAGAAGACAGATGCGGGTTATTGGTTGGTGCAGATGATGTCCCACGCCGGATGGATGATTGCAGTCTGGCTTGCGTCGCTGGATTCCACCAGCAAGCCTTGGCACACGCAAAGCACACAGTCAGCAGAAAATGGTGCTGCCCAGGACCAGGAGGGACCTGGTGGACTCTACCCAGTAGGGGAATTCAGAGGAGCCTCTCAGCAACTCAAAGAGCCCACAGAAGACCAGGCAGCATGCACAGGAGTCCCACAGCAAGGGGACAGAGGAGGTGCAAAAGGAGTTCCATGCATCACTACACAAAGGGATCCTACCCCACCGGAGAACCACTCAGGAATCTGTGCATCACAGGATAGAGTGCTGGGGTCCGGAGTTGCATGGTACAGGAAGGATTTCATGGAATGCTGATAACAAGCCTTGACAGCTACAAAACATGCGGTGCACTGGGGTACTGTCTTGCGTGGGGAAGCAAGCTCTTACCTGCACCAAAGTTAGACAGTGGGACGTCGGGACCGTCTGGACCACTTCAGCCCACGACCCATGTTGCCAGATCCACGCAGCTCATCAGGAGAGGGGATCCACACCACCGGTCGCCGTCATTGTAGGTGCCTGCTGAAGCAGGAGAGTGACTCCTTCAACCCAAGGAAGATTTCTTTGCTCTTCTGGTGTAGGCTGAAGACGGGCTGTCCTCAGAGAATGCACAACCGGGAAACAGTTGCAGTTGCTGGCAGGAGCTGACGATACAGTGTTGCAGAAGGCTTCTTTGCTTCTGTGTTGTAGAGATCCTGGAGGGTCCAGATGCAGTTTTTTCGGTAAGAAGTTGAATTGGAGGATGCCGAGGATTCCTGCTGGAGTCTTGCAGTCCGAATCTGAAGAACAACCCAAAAGAGAGACCCTAAATTGCCCTGAAAGGGGGATTGGTCACCTAACCAGGTAAGCACCTATCAGGGGAGGGCTCTGATGTCAGTTGCTGACACTGGCCACTCAGATTCTCCCAGAGTTCCTTGCCAACCTTGAATTCAAGATGGCAAAACCCAGGGCCCCTTTGGAGGCGCTCTGAGCACTATCCCTTGGGTGGGTCACTCCCCTTTCCTTTGACTAGTTTCACGCCAGAGCAGGGACTGGGGGGTCCCTGAATGGGTGTAGACTGGATTATGCAAGGAGGGCACCATCTGTGTCCTTCAAAGCATTTCCAGAGGCTGTGGGAGGCTACCCCTCCCATGCCTGTGACACCTAGTTCTAAAGGGAGAGGGTGTAACACCCCTCCCAACGGAAATGCTTTGTTCTGCCTTCCTGGGCTTGAGCTACTTGAGCAACAGGAGGGCAGAAACCTGTCTGGGAAGTGGCAGCAGCTGGGACTGCCTGGAGAACCTCAGAAGGCTGTAATGGCAGTACTGGGGGTCCTCTAAGGAGCCCCCAGAGTGCATGGAATCATACAACCAATGCTTGCAAAAGCATTGGGGTATGATTCCTACATGTTTGATACCAAACATGGCCATATTTGGAGTTACCATTGTGAAGCTGTACATAGGTAGTGACCTATGTCCAGTACACGCGTAAAATTGTGTCCCCGCACTCATGAAGTCTGTGAAAATGGTCCTGGATGAAGTGGGGGCACCTCTGCTTGTGGAGGGGTGCCTTCACACATAGGTACTCTGCACCCAGCCTTCAGGGTTAGAAGGCCTGTCATATAGGTGACTTATAAGTGACCTGGTGCAGTGTAAATAGCAGTGAAAGGGTGCATGCACCCTTTCACACAGTCTGCAATGACAGTCCTGTAGAACCCTTTGCATGGGCTCCCTATGGGTGGCAAAAGAAATGCTGCAGCCCATAGGGATCCCCTGGAACCCCAATGCCCAGGGTACCTAGGTACCATATACTAGGGACTTATAAGGGGGCACCAGTAAGCCAATTATGAGTAGAATACTGTGTTAGCAGTATCCAACAACCACATTTACAGGGGAGAGAGCTTAAGCACTGGGGTCCTAGTTAGTAGAATCCCAATGACAGAGTCAAACACACTGACAAACAGACCAAAATTGGGGGTAACTTTGCTAAAAAAAAGATGTTACTTTCAAACAATGGTTGAATGATGGAACAGAGCTTCGGGTTCAATGACGTCTCAGGTCATGCAGCAGATTTGGGTTTCGCTGCGGTTGGATGCAGGTGCTGCGGCTTTGAGCCATGCTGCAATTTCACAAATTGAGCACAACGGCTTGGGTCACACCTCACATTCACTTACTAGGCTCATCAAATGAGGTCATGCAGCAGTTTCAAAGATTGGGCTCAGTAGCTCAAGTGACACCGCAAACTCATGATTCCCATCAGCAATCACACAGAAGAGTGTGTAGCCTGCCAACACCGGATCAGATCGCTATCCGAGTCCCTCTGCTTTGCACACCCACAACACTTTACATCTCTTTCCTCTATGACAGTCACCCCAGCAGGGCTGGCAGGCTTGTTCCATCTTTCAGCAGGTAGTCTAGCGCCAGGACAGGTAATCAGTTCTTGCAGCAACAAGTTGACTAAGGTTATGTCTCCTCACCTCTGGGATGCTTGCTGTCAGACAGACACCAGCTCAGGGTGCACAGCAAGCTGCTGGAAGGAAAGAGAAAGACAAGGACGTGTGAGTTTGGGATTTGGGTAAATGTCTCTAAAGGGCATGCATTCTCTTTCAAAGGTCCCATTTTCTACAGCAAAATCACAATAGTTTCTTGTGTCAAAAAGATTTGTGGTAAGTGAGACTATGGACCTGATTTAGAACTCGGCTGACAGGTCACTCCGTCATAACAATGACAAATATCCCGTCCTCCGATACCTAAATCCTGCTATATGCAATGGGATTTAGATTTCGGCAGACGGGATTTCCATCACAGTTGTGTCACAGTAACCATCTGCTGAGTTCTAAATCAGGCCCTAGCGCTGACTGGCTAGCTATTACTGCAACCATATAAAGTAACAAAGTGGCACATGCCTTGATTCCTCTTGAAATTTGTAACAGAATATTAATGAGTTTTAAAGATGGCAGGTGATAAGTCTTAAGTTTCATCTCTAAAAGTTGAAAAGTGACAAAAAGTATATAGGAAAAAGAAATAAAATGCCTGTATGTTTTTGAAATTGTCTTGCATGGGTTATTCAATGCCCAAAAATGTTTTGTGTCAAAGTTCTCCCTTAAAGCAGTGACTTTCTCACTGACGATCTTCAAACTGTGGTCTGAAAGCACAGAAGTAGGTTCATTACATGACACAGCACACTATAAACAAATTACATTTTGATAAAGTTTTTGGCCAGACGTATTATACGATAACATAGTAACTATTTTAAATTGTAAAAATAATACAACATGACTAAACAAAACAATACATAACATTTCATAACATATTGTTACATAACATAGTTTAATAAAACATATAGTATATAAAAATATAACATTTCGTTTCACAATGGAAAATACTGCAGTGTATTACACTATGCTTATTGCAACATAACATAATGCAACCATAAAGAAATGCATCATTTTGTAATTTGAGGGAAGTAGGAACCAGCTGTACTTTCAATGGTATTGGCTTAGACAACATGAAAATATGGGAAGTAGTAAGTTCTGGATAGAGTTGGAGGTGCCAAAATTGTCCCAATGAAAGAGGGGTGCTAAGTCTGACTATTTTGAGTTTGACTAACCAGGTTTGCAGCTAAACAGATATACTCAAGGTAAACCTTTGGTAATGCCTTTTGTGACACTTTTAAGAATACTCAGTAATCCAATTATCTGATTTTACTTCTTGCAGTAGGTTTATCTGCTTCCAAAATAAGTTTAGTCAAATTAAGCAGGACGACACAAAAGAACAGCCTTCCCACGCCAGGCTTCTACTTCAACTGCCAGCTCTCCCGTCACCCACATTCCATACCCCGACATTCCGTTGAGTCTCGTGCACGTTCATAAGTCAACAAGCACGAGACCCAACAAGCACATAGACCCAAAACCCAACACATCTTCCTCCTTAACATAACAACAAACACAATATGAGGATCATAAGAATACATGAAAAATAGCAAGAGAAAGAAAAATGCTTACACAACCTAAGAATGACATAACAATAAGAATTAAAACATTAACAATAATTAACATATAATTAATTAATATAAGTGGTAACACATTATCTTGAATAAGGAACATTGAATTGGAACTCCAATACCGAGCTATGAAACAAGTTAAGTAAATAGCACATAATCTCGATATTTGTTAGGTAACTTCTTATCCCTTGAAGATGCTCTTGGTTTTAGTCCTTCCACCTTGTCTTTACATTCTTCATGTTGCTAGTACTTACATTTGTTTTCATTCTTAAGTTCCACCTCATGAGCTATTGACAATTTTTCCTTATTCCACCAATTTCTGTCACTCAATTTAACTACATTTTTGCAAACTCTGTCAACTACTTTGGGTGTAGAAAATCTTAACTCTCCTTTCTGAATGATACGTGCACTTTTAACTTTTACATATTCTCCTACCTTCATACAAATCATCTTTCTCGGTTCCTCTCTATACTTATTCCGAGCTTGCTTTCTCCTTTCACTTACCCTATCAATCATGCATCCATCAATGGTGAACTCACTCATCCACTGTCTTGTTAATTTGGTTGCTAGAATGCTACCTCTCAATAATACAAATGGAGATACCCCCGTATCTGCATTCGGAGAAGTACACACTGCCGTAACAATTTTTTTAAGTTCTAGTTTGCAATTTAAACCATTGGCCTTAGCTAATTGTACATTCTCTTTAATGACTCCATTGAATCGTTCCACAAGACCATTGCTTCTAGGATTACACAATGACGTTGTGACATGCTTGATGCCCATGTGTACCAGATAACTAGAAAATAGAGTTGAAGTAAACTGACAGCCATTGTATGTCAAAATTTTATCAGGGACTCCCTCCTTATCGAAAACAGATTCAAGGAATTCAATATTTGTTTTATAGAATTAGGTACTTTTACGAACTTGAGTTCTGGCCAACGACTGTAAAAATCAATTAATACCACACCATATTCAACCACACCACTAGATAGCACCAAAGGACCAATAAAATCAATAGCAATTTTGCTCCACGGTTTGTTAGGCACTCTTATTGCCTCAACAAAACCAGGTAATGTGACTTGAGACATATCACTTACTGCACACATTAAACAATCTCTCAAAAAGTGTTCTACACTTTTATCTAACCCTGGCCACCAAAAATTCTATGGATTCCCCTCTTCATAGCCTGAATTCCTATATGCCCTTAATGGGCAAGAGTTAGTACCTTGTTCCTTATGCTCTCCGGCACAACTAGAACATTAGACCTCATTAGAATTTGATTGACCACTGAAAACTAATCAAAAACGTTTTTGTAAGCCTCACTTACTTTTCCATTGGATTTCCACTCAGACCACCCTTGTAGAATACCTTGTTTAATGTCACTTATCTATTCAACATTGTCACACGCTTCCCTCCACTTGTCTTCAGTCACAGCACCTACCAGGTGACAATCTATAGTGTACACCAATTCATCATCCTCCTCAATCCCTTCTTCATCCTCATTACTTATACACACACTAGGAAGATAAGAAAGACAATCAGCAAGTAAATTCCTAGCTCCTGCCATATATTCAATGTGATAATCATATGTTTGTAATCTGTACTGCCATTTTGCGATTCTGGGAGTAGCATTTTGAGCACCTGTAGTAGAGAACAACTGCACAAGAGGTTTATGATCCACCCTGACTGTAAAATTCACACCCCACAAATAAGCTTTAATGTGCATAATCCCCACCAACACGCAAGGGCTTCACTTTCTATGGTTGAATAAGTAGATGCAGCACCCCTCAAACTATGTGAAGCAAAAGCAATCACATCATCCTTACCAAGTTTACGTTGCAACCAAACAGCACCCAAACCTTTATGGCTGGGATCAGTCATAATCACTATTTCATCCTAAATGTCAAATGGTTTTAACAGAATGGCATGTGACATTTCTTTTTTTATGATCTGAAATTCTTGCTCACACTTTGAACACCACTCAAATTTGACATTTTTCTTCAAATGATTTCTTATATTATGAGTCTTTTCAGCACATTTAGGGACAATTAATCCCATAAAAGACCTAACTTGATCTTTATTACCAGGAGATTGAAAATCCTCAATTGTTTTAACTAAGCTTGCCTTAGAATCTACTCCTTGTTCAGATATTTTGCAACCTAGATAGTCAATACATGTTGATTTAAATTTACATTTGTTCACCTTGAGAGTGACCCCTTTGTCTTTTAAGATTGACAAAGCTTATCTCAACCTCTCATCATGTTGACTTTAGTCCTTGCAAAAACACAATGATTCCATCAAGATCTTTAAACAAATTATCCACAACCCTCTGAAATACAGCAGAAGCTGACACCAAACCAAGTGGCATACATTTAAATTAGATAAACCTTCGGGTGTAATAAACGCCTCAGTCAGGGTGTAGATTGATCTGATGGTACGCAGAAGCCATATCCAACAAACTAAATCCCCTGGTATTTTTAAGGGTGGACAGCTTCTCAGTGATGTTAGGTAAGGGATGATGATCTAGCCAAATTTGTGCATTAAGGTCCCGCAAGGCCACACACATATGCATAGACCCATTGGCTTTGCGAGCAATTACAATTGGAGCAACCCAATCAGATGACTCTGTTCTTTCAATAACATTCTGTTTGCATAACTTGTCAAGCACTTTCCTTAACTCCCCTCGTAAAGCTAAAGGTACTCTCCGAACTTTATGCACCTTAGGAATAGCATTTTCTGCTAATTTTATTTTGTGGGTAAAACCCTTGAACATCCCAAGTGCTTCCCGGAATATACCAGGAAAATCATCTTCCCATGCGCTACCCTTAACAGAAAGCACTTGCTTGTAATCCCTGCTTAAATTACTTGGGCAGGATATTTTGGATCAAGTAAAATTCCCAACTTCTTTTGATCGTTCCACCCCAACAAACACGTATCATCTTTTGCAACCTACACAGTTCCTTTTGCCATACTTCCTTGAAAATTGAATTCAGTTTCATATTCACCGAATACCTCTATAGGTTTTCCTCAATAACCCACAGGTCTTATTCAAGAATCCTTAAGTTTTATCTGATAAAAACACTCTTTCCACTTTCTCTCACTCAAAAGAATAAACGGCGAACCCGAATCAGCCATTACCCTCATCTCATTTCCGTTTATAAATAAGTTGCAAAAAGGTCTTCTAGCTTGATTAGAAGTTACACCACATATATTTTCCTCATACGACTCAGATATGCTAGTAATAGTTAGAATTTCATCTTCCTCAGTGGTGGTTGCCTCATCACCACTAACATTAACATCAAGTACCCTGAGAACTTTGCTACCCTTACTAGGTGCAGATTTGCCTATTGATTTACATACTCTAGCGAAATGCCCCAAACACACAGGACAACACAAAAGCCTTCCCATACCGGGCTTCTCCTTCAGCTGCCAGCTCTCCCGTCACCCACATTCCATACCCGACATTCCGTTGAGTCTCGTGCTTGTTCATATGTCAACAAGCACGAGACCCAACAAGCACATAAACCCAAGACCCAACATAAACCTTTTGTTTACGCCTTTTGTGACCATTTTGAGAATACTCAGTAATCCAATGATATGATTTTACTTCTTGTCAGTAGGTTTATCTAATTCAATATATTGAGTTTCAGCATTTGTATAATGCTTCAGATTGTGGGATGTTGAAACACATTTTGGATCGATAGCACACTACAGCATGAGTATTGTGTGGTTGGCAAAGTGTTGTATGTGTTGAGATCCTATATGGCAAGCACTTTGGTGTGAGACACCAGAGAGGCACTCTTATCTTGTTTTAGGGAACAGTGCCTAGCAGTCTGCTGCAGTGGGAGGCCTGAGAAGTTTGCACACAAATATATTTGCAATTTGTACTGCAAACTGCAGGAAGCTATTACACTGAGATGGAGAGAAGGTCTCATTGGCGTTAAATGAATGAAGTACAGCTCTTGCTGTATTGTTCTGCCTCTACCAAAAATGGCACAGAAAATGAAGGCCAAATATTTGTCTTTCACACGAATCCAGAAAATAATAGAACAGACATCCCTGGGCAGATCAAAGGGGATGCAGGAGCATGTACAGAGGTGTTGAATTAGGAGGACTGATGCTTCCTTGGCTACTAAAAGCATTGCTTTATCCCCAAGATTTCTGAGCCAGGCCCCTCCAGTTGGAGGATTGTGTCTCTGGTAAAGATAGTTCAGTGCAAAATGTGTTTGCCCAGGGCTCCTGAAATCTTTGTGAATCTGTACATAAGATGGCAGATTTTATATGCTCTGTGTATCTAATGAACAGATTCTAATAGTTATCATATATGCACTGTCGCTGACCTCGCCACAATGGGATAGCTGCCACCAGAAAAGTCATTGGTGATGCCTA
Organism: Pleurodeles waltl; assembly: GCF_031143425.1. Lineage (NCBI taxonomy): Eukaryota > Metazoa > Chordata > Amphibia > Caudata > Salamandridae > Pleurodeles > Pleurodeles waltl. Next base: position 998,791,524 of record NC_090450.1, on the reverse strand, counting down.
TTAGTAATGAGTCAAGCCCTTGAGTTTTTCAATTTTGATTCTCAACATATTCCACTGTGGATTTCAAACTCAAATAAATTTGGGTTGCATTCAAAGCTACCAGATTTCAGATCATTCTACATCAGAAAATGAAGAAATGTTTGTATGATAAAGTTTGAATATTTTTCTCTTCACACTAATCCACCTCTTCCAAACTTCACCAGATACCTCCTACCCTTTTGCTGATTCAGTATTCTTTGCCTTCCATGATAAAACCAATGGCAAACTTTCATTATGAAAAGTGCATTTACTCGCTAGGCATACATCCATCCTGCAAACTTTCATTAGTGGAAACTGTCTCTCCACCCCAAAGTGGTGCCTTAAATGGTATGCAAGCAAAAGTAATGCTTGTATGACTTACCACAATCTACATTTCCCCGATTTGTAGTCCTCCTTGTCCCAGTCCTAAATGAACGAGGCAACCCTGCCTCCAGACAGTGCTACCAAATGCCAATGTATTTTTACTCTCAACTTTCATGTCTTTGTTTTATTCTCATTACCACAGTTACAAGAACATTCTTCCCCTGCCCCACTGCCTGTATATTACATGCCCCACTGCCGGAGGTGCAGACACAGGAGGGAAGGAGGGATGTGGACTGGATGAGGAGGACTATGAATCTGGATAATGAAGATTACCAGTAAATTATTGGAACATTATTCCCTCATCAAATCCTCCTGGCCTGACTACTAACCGAATGAGAATATATCAAGCCTTGGATCAAGCTTGCACTGACAACCAAGTGATGCAAAATAATCCATTTTATGCAATCAACAGTTACCTCATTGCTGGCTTGAGACCTTTTGAACCGAATTTACATTGATCAGAATTGGCAAGATTCAACTTACAGGGGCATATTTAGAAGCCCCTTGCACAACATTAGCGTATATTTTTTTACGCTACTGTGGCATTAAGGAGGAATTTTCTTCGCGTCATATTTACAAAGTGACACTCTGCTTGCATTGTGCCACTTTGTAACCCCTTGCGCCACATTATGCCTGCGCCAGGCATAATGAATGCAATGGGGGCGTTCCCGCATTAGGAGGCCCAGAAAAATGGTGCAGTGAAATCTACATAATTTCACTGTGCCAATGTTTGCTTTATTTTTAACACCTGCCTTGGGCAGGCGTTGAAGTGATGCTCCCCTTGTATTCAATGGGCCTCCCTTGACTTTGTTGGATTAGTGCCATAACTTTTGGTGCTAATCCACCAAAGCAGCAACATAGCATCAAAATATTTGATGCTATTGGCCTAACGTGCACCATGGTGCGCCATAATATAAATACGGTGCACACATTGTGTCGTTAGGGGATTCAGAGGTGTGCAAGAAAAGTGGTGCATCATCTATGTAAATATGCCCCATAGTGTCTTACACATGCCGGATCAGATGACCATGTGTCGGCCTCTTAATACTCGAGGACAAGTTGAGTAAATAAGAAGGTTCATTTAGGTTACATATAATGACCCCTTCTCCCTTCCTCACTCCTCATCAACTGCCTGCTCGCTGTCTCCTGGAATCCACAATCTAGAATCCAGCAGCAGAAACCTTCCATTTCCAGGACACAACATATCTCCCCCTTTACAATAAAAAAACCAATATATATATATACTACTACATTAACTAAGAAGGAAAATAACAGCATGTTAAATAACAATTTTAGTATTACACAAACGAAAGTGATCATAACAAAATTCACGAACAAGTATAGGTGGTCATTATGAGCCTGGCGGTCTTCTCACCGTAAGGATTAACGTGAGGGCATCATCGCCGACAGGCTGGCGGTAATGATCGTCAAATTATGACCATAGCGGTGATCCCTCCTATAGACAGCCAAAGCACCACACCAACCGCCAGCGCAGTACACCGAACATGACGGTAGCCACTTACAGGCATGTGGAAGACAAGAATCCGCCCACCACATTATGACATAGCACACCGCCACAATTTCTGGGGCCGTAGCAACGACACCAAAAGCCTGGCGGAAACACATTATTTAAAAGGAGATACTCACCTCCAGGGACACACAGGAGTCCGCGGCCGCCATGGAACCTGAACTGCAATTATTCCCGATAGTGAACCATGCCATGGCCATCATGGAGCACCATCGCCAACGAAGACGACAACGGTGAGTACAGCCACCTAGCATACAAGGGAGGGAGGGGGGGAGTGACACACATATGCACAACACACCATACACACACCACACACCCAAAAACACATGCTCAGGAATATAACAGTTACAGAACCCCGGAGTAAAAAACGCAGGACACATATACAGTTCCCACCACTGTATTCCTTTTGTATGAATATGTAAAATGCAAAAACATGCACACCTGCAGAAATAAGTAAATGCAGGCCCAAAGGCCAGTCCAAAGTCACTAATGCTCACAGGGCAAAGTACAAGGCCCAACTTGACTCCTGACAACATCAGGTTGAGGATGGGGTTGCCCGCCCACAGGATGAGGAGGGGGCTGGCTGCCCACTGTCTCTGGAGGGGGATTCCTGTCCACAGGTTGAGGAGGGGGCTTGGAGGGGGCTTCCCGTCCACATGATGGGGAGGGGGCTGCCTGCCCACTGGTTATTGATGGTGCCCCTTGGCCTCTGGTTCTGGATGCTGCTCTTTGGCCTCTGGTACCGGATGCTGCTCCTTGGCCACAATCTTGAGTGGGGGCTCCTTGGCCATGGTTTCCAGTGGGGCATTCTTGTCCAGGGATTTCTGGGGGGCCTCCTTGGCCTTTGGACATCCTTGGCCTTTGATTTTTGGGGGGCCTCCTTGGCCTTTGATTTCTGGAGGGGCTCCTTTGCCTTGGATTTCTGGGGGGCCTCATTGGCCTTTGATTTCTGGGGGGCCTCCTTGGCGATTGATTTCTGGGGGCATCCTTTGCCTTGGATCTCTGGGGGGCCTCCTTTGCCTTTGAGTTCTGGAGGGCCTCTTTGGCCTTGGATGTCTTGGGGGCCTCCTTGGCCTTGGATGTCTGTTTGATTTTTGTGGGGCCTCCTTGGGCAGAGATTTCGTTGGGGCCTCCTTGGCCCTGGGTTTTGGAGGTGGTCCCATGGTCTTGCCAGTCTGTTTTGGAGGGGCGGCACTTTAGCCCTCCGTTTTGGGGGGGTAGTGTCCTTGTTGCAGGGGTCTGGCTTCTCACTCATGTGCCCCTTAGTGCCAGCTGGAGACTTTGGGTGTGGAGCTGTGTCAGACTGGGTGCTTGAGGTACTGGGCTGGGGTGGTATGACCTTCTTACGGGCAGAAGGAGGGGAGGGGAAGGGAAGAGGTCAAGCTGGGCAAGTAAAAGCTTCTTAGGAACAATGGGGTGGGGTGTGGGAGGAGGGATGGGAGTGGAGGTAGAGGGAGTGGTTGTAGGAGGAAGAGGTGTGCTGGACTTGGGTGCAGGTGCATGGAAAGTGTGCGTGTGTGAGGTGGATGGCTGTTGGGGGTCTGAGTGCAAGCATGTGTGTTATACTGAAGGGGGCAGACAGGCTGGGGAGGACAAACATGACGTGTGTATGGATGTTGTGGTGGTGTCTGCAAGTGAGGTGGGAGTGCTGCATGAGGTGGTGGTGATGGTGGTGGTGACTGCGCATGTGGTGTGTGGGGTGCATGTCTGCGGGTCTGCTGTTGTGGTGACTGTGGGCAAGGCTGTGCAGGTGGCAGGATCTTGGACTGTTGATGCAGTGCATGCAGGTGTGAGTGAGTATGTGATTGTGAGGGAGGAGGCGGAGTGGGAGACAGTGGAGGCAGTGGATGATGTTGTGTGTGCATCTGTCTGTTGGCTGTGTGAGTGCATGTGGAATGAAGTATGCTGCTTGTGTTTATCTGTGTGAGTCTTGTGTGTTGTTTTGGGCGCATGTTTGTAAGAATGTGTGCTTGGGATGGGTTGGGGGTGAGGAGAGTGGGACTGGGTAGTGTTAGTTGGAGGGGGACGGATGAAACAGCGACACTGGCTGCCGTCAGTGAAGAGGCCAGAGCCTGAAACGAACTCTGTAGGGCCGCCAACCCACCGTGGATGCCCTCCAGGAAAGCATTGCATTTCTGCATCTGGGATGCCAGCCTCTGGATGGCATTCATAACGGTTGACTGCCCTACAGTGATGGATCTCAGGAGGTCAATAGCCTCCTCACTTAAGGTATCAGGCCTGACTGGGGCAGGGCCTGAGGTATCTGGGGTGAAGGAGAAGCCCACCCTCCTGGGTGATCGGTCACGGACATCTCGTTGAGGGGGCTACTGGGAGGGCGGTGCTGGTACAGGGGGTGGCGGTAGAACCTGTTGCTGGGGCGGTCCCAGAGGGGTCCGCCACCACCAGGGAGCTCCCATCGGGGGATGAATCAGAGTCAGTGGTGTCACCTCCTATCCCTGCCATAGTGCACCCCAAGCCCTCCATCCCACTGGTACCCTCGGCATCGGTGGACTCTGCCTCCTGGGTCCCGTGGGCTGCAGATCCCTCATTCACCTTTGCCAGATGATGCTAATGCACACATGGACAGGATGTCAATCTCAGCACCAGCAGCACAGATGGCAGACACATGACTGTCACACACTGAGACTGAGAATGGCAGGTATGGAGCACACTGGCATACCAATGGCTAAGTACCACAGCAGGTAGGAACCAAACACTGCCAGCTACACACCAACTGGGACCAGCTAAGCCCTGTCTGACATGGGAAGCCACCTACCTAGCTATCTAATACATGCTTTACACGCTATTAACCTGAGCTGGACACGCAGCAATATCTGAACTGGCATATTGGGGCATCCGCTGACTAGTACCCTGCAACCAAATCCCATGCCAGGCAACAGAGATGGTTGACAAACACACTGTACTCACCTCCTTGTGGCTGCTGTCCCCAACTGGGCCTCCGCAGTCTTCCAGGCCCAGCGTCTCAGGGCTTCCCACCATTTCCTGCAGTGGGTGCTCTGGCTTCTATAGACCCCCAGGGTCCACACATCTTTGGCGATGGCACGCCACAATCCCTTTTTCTGATGGGTGCTCACCTGTAGAGGAAACATAGAAGGCGGGACACCATGACCCTGACAATCCAGCCTATCACACATATGGCCCACAAAAAGCATTTCCCCTCATCAAGCACACACATGACCCATACCCCTGCATTGACACTGCCACCAGCCATACTCACCCATCTGACACACTGCCAGCACACACACACATCTCCATGCAGTCATGTCGTATGCAACGTACCCGTGGTGTACTCACCTGTTGGTCTGGAGGCCCATACACCTGGCTATACTGGGGTAGGACCCCATCGACGAGGCACTGCAACTCCTCCGGCATGAAGGCTAGGGCCCTTTCCCCTGTTGCACAAGCCATGGCAGGTTCGAGACACAGGTCACAGCAGCACAAGCAGTGGAGATGTTGTTCTGTGGAAAGTAAGGAGTCAAGTGAACTAGTAGAAATAAAATGGCGGTCACGTCCACGGCGGTGAATACCGTCACCGCCGGCGTTGATCATCATTGGTTCCCATACTCCATAGAGGGCCATGTTAGCCAATGAGGAATTGCACGGCGGTGCAGACTGCCTTCCACCATGACGCGAACACCAGTGGTGTGTGCTCACTTCCACCTGTCCCTGAATACAGGACAGGCGGGTGCCATTTTCTAATGTTGGAACACATGTACAGATTAATTAGTGCATTATTGTAGTTGAATGTACTCATCTACACAATTCCAGTGTCCAACATACAAACATGCTCTGTGTACACTGCTGTACTGTGTTCATGGTTCCTGTTGTCACTTCTTTCTTACATTTAGGTCCCTTAGGTACCAACCACTGCAGAGGAATAAGAGGAGGCAAGCACCCATGTACAGACCCCTTGTGGACTTGGCTACACTGGAGGACCGGCACATCATACTCACCTGTCGTCTGGACAGGGCCACAATCACAGAGCTGTGTGACCAATTGGAGCCTGATCTGCTACCTGCTATCCGTAGCAGCACAGCAATCCACCCTCTTGTGCAGGTGTTCTCAGTGCTCCATTTCCCGGCAATAGGCTCTTTCCAGGTGACAGTGGGCTTGGCTGCAGGGTTGTCACAGCCAATGTTCTCTATTGTGCTTGCAAGGGTTTTGTCTGCTTTGCTCAAACATATGTGCAGCTCCATCGCATTCCCCCGGCTGGATTCTATGCAATGGGACATATACCTCATGTTATTGGGGCCATCGACTGGACCCATATTGCCTTAAGCCCTCCAAGTGAACAGGAATCAGAAGAGTTTCCACTCACTCAATGTCCAGATGGTGTGCCTGGCTGACCAGTACATCTCCCACGTCACTGCCAAGTATCTAGGGCTGGTTCATGATGCCTTTGTCCTGAGGAATAGCAGTGTCCAACAGCTGATGGCACAACTACAGAGGCACAGAGTGTGGCTAATTGGTGAGCCTGGGTCCCCACCCAGTGTTTGTGAGTGTATGCCTTCAGGATTCGTGGCCCATGCCTATTTGCAGGGCTAATGTGTGTCCCTTACTTCTTACAGGTGATTTCGGCTACCCAAATCTGTCCTGGCTCATGACCCATGTTAGCAATACGAGAACAGGGGCTGAAAATAGGTACAATGATGCTCATTGGCATACCAGGAGGATTGTAGAAAGGACCTTGGGTCTCTTGTAGGCTAGGTTCAGGTGCCTCCATCTGACAGGTGGATGCCTATGCTACTCCCCTGAGAAGGTCTGCAGAATCATTGTTGTGTGTTGCATGTTGCACAATTTGGCCCTCAGACGGCATGTACCCTATCTGCAGGAGGAGGGGGGTGATAATGCAGCTGTGGCTGCAGTGGACATTGAGGACAGTGAGGAGGAGGAGGATGTGGAGAACAGGTCACATTTGATCCAGCAGTACTTCCAATGACACTCAGGTAAGACTGTTGAACTAAACATTTCTACATTTTAGTGTTGTACTGTGTGACTGCAGCATGATGGCAGTCAGTCCCTTTGCATCCCACCTGACTGACACCTATGCCTTCCCTTATTGCAGATGTTGGTGTTATTCCAACGGTGTACTGCTGTGTACAGACTGCTGAGACACATTTGTTGGATGGATCAACATGTTACTGGACATTTGCACAGGATCATGCCGTTCCTTACAGATCATTACATTGTACATTACCTGTAAATAAAGCTTTATTACTTAAGTTGTGTCCAAGGGTGTTTATTGAAAATTGTGTTATAAAAGGAAGTGCAAAAGGGTGGTGTGATGGTTGGGAATAGTCCAGGGTAGTGGGCCAGTCTGTTTGTAGCACAGGTCCAGTGTCCAAGGGGCCATAGGAAGTGGAGGAATGACAGTTCAAAGTGGACAAGGTGACACAGTGGAACACAAGGGGGACATTCAGGAAGGTCTCATTTCTTGGCAGTGGTCTTGGTCTTGACAAGTGTCTCTGGTGTCTGTCTGGGTCACAGGGAATGTTTGCGGGTGGTTTACCTTCTGCAGGGGGAGGGGTGCTGGTGGCCTGTGGGTCCTGTGGCAGGACCTACTGTTCACTAGCTGCAGCAGATGTGGAGGGCTGGTCAGTTGACTGGCTAATGGAAGGGGCCCGCTGGTGTGATCCATCCTCATGTTGCCCATATCACCCAGCACCCCTGCTATGGAGACCATGGTGGTGTTCAGGGCCTGTAATTCTTTCTTTATCTCCTGGTGGTGTTCCTCCTGCAGCTGCTTGTTCTCCTACTTGACGTCTATCACCTGACCCATCTTGTCCTGGGAATGTTGGTAAGCCCCCAGGATATTAGTGAGTGCCTCCTGGACAGTCGGTTCCCTGGGCATTTCCTCCCCCTGGCGCACAACTGTCCACAGACTGTCCCTGGCCCCCTGTGCCTGTGTACCCTGAACGGTGTGCCCACTGACCCCAAGACCCTCATTGTCATGCCTGTGAGGTGTTGACTGGGGTTCCTTTTACAGGTGGGCATACTGCTAATTGACGTGTCCTGGGGACAGATGTCTGGGGACGTTGGGTGGCTGCTGTGGTGTTGGATACTGAGGGGGGAGGCTCTGTGGTGGAGTGGATGTGGGCTGGGGTAGCCGACTGACCAGTGGTCCCTGATGGGCAAGGGAGCTCATCCAGATCCAGAATTCCAGAGTTGTTGTCATCACTGGGGGCCTCTTTTGGTGGGGGACTGGGTAGCCGTGGCATCTCCTTGCCACTGAGATTGGCTGGGGCACCTATGGGGATGTAAGTGGTGTTTTATGCTACATGTCTGTGACATATTCTGCATCCCTAACTCACCCTATATTGTTGCTGTTGCCCTGCCACCTTTGTTTGTGTATGGTGATGTATTGTGAGATTGTTAGTTCTCCTTACTGTGCATGCATTGGTGGTGGGTTTACATGCAGGGCTGGAAGGGATGTGCATGAAGTGGGTATGGCATGCAGGGTTTGGCATTTAGGTTAGTTAATTGTGGTGGTGCACTGTGTGGGATGGAGTGAGTGGAGTGATGGGTGTCAGGGTGAGGGGTGGTGGTGGCATGCAGGTATGGGAGGGGGATAGGTAGTAAATATTGATTCACTAGTGTCCAGTCCTCTAGCAACTCCAGTGAGTCCCTCAGGATGCAGGATTGCCAAGACTTGCTCATCCCATGCTGTCACGTGTGGGGGAGGCGGTGGGGGTCCACAACCAGTCCTCTGGATAGCAAGCTGCTATGGAATATACCTTCCCCTGTAGGTCATTCCACCTCTTCCTAATGTCGTCCCTTGTTCATGGATGCTGCCCCACGGCGTTCACCCGGTCCACGATTCTCCACCATAGCTCCTTCTTCCTGGCAATGGAGATCTGCTGGATCTGTGCTCCAAACATCTGTGGCTCTACCCTGACTATTTCCTCAACCATGACCTGCAACTCCTCATCAGTGACACAGGGTGCCTTTGTGGGGACATGGGTGTTGTGTGGTGTGTGTTGTGCAGAAAGTGTTGAGTAATGTGGTGGGGAGTGGGGTGCATGGTGCGTGATGGATGACTGGGTGGTTGTGGTGTGTGTGTGTAGTTGTCTTTGTGATTTGCGTGGCTAGCTATTGCAGTCTTTTTGTGTTTGCAAAGGATTGCGGGTGATGTGGGTGTGTGGGGTGGGTGTAATTGTGTCAGGTGTGTTTTTTTTTGTTCTGGCCAATGTTTTCTTGTTTTGTCTTTGGGTGGCCTTATCCACTGTGGTGATTGGTGGGCCATTATTTGGAGGGCGTAGTGTTGGTGGCATAACGGTATGGGTGGTAGTACCAACAGTGTATCACTTTCAGTGGGTCTGACGGATTTGTGGTTGTGGCTGTTTTCTGTCGATTTTGTATGTCTGTGTCATAATGTGGCGGACGGACGTCTGCCTCCGTAGTGGTATGCTAGCGGCAGTCAGCACGGCAGTATTCAGTATTTACCGCCAAGGTCATGATGAGGGCCATAGTCTTTTTGCCAAACTGGCTTCCTTTTGATATGCTCCTTCGAACCACTACCATTCTCTGTTTCAGCTCTGATCTTTGGTGTATTCATCTCTCCTTTATTCTCCTACCAAATCTTACGCTCCAATGCTTTGCACAATGTAACTTTCCTGGTATTCCATTTTTTCTCATCACCTAACCATACATTGTTGCCTAGAACCTTTTTTACCATTTTGAATTGGACCATTTGGAGACATTCAATTGAAACCTGCTGTCTCCAGATGCTCAAAGGGAATGGTTGCAACCATTGCAAAACTATTGAGAGGTCTCTGTAGGTCCATGCAGCCTGAAGCTCATCAAAAGCCTTTGCACAAGTGGTGAGATATGGGAACAGCTTCCTTCCCCTTTTATAGCCTGAATGGCTGATCACTCGGTGTACAACAAAATGGGTGCCAAACCTTGAAAACCCATCCCTGAAAACTAATGGATTTGAAAGGCATTTAGCGTAATAGGGTCAAATCCCTCAGCAGAGCCACACCTTTAGAATGAACCCCAAAGTTTTTTTGTAAGAAGGTAACGTGAAAGGTCTTCTTGAGGTTGGAACATCCCTAGCAACCTCTATAGAACACCCCATGGTTTGCAAACCTACGCTTTCAAGTTCCAGGCCGTCAATTTGATGTGTTGTAGCTGAAATGACGGAAGGGAAGAAATTGGATAGAAGAGGGTTGAAAGGATGAATGAAGATACTTTACCCTTCCTAAAATCATGAGAATGGAAATTTATGGACACCTGGGCCAAAAGGGAGATACCATAATCACTCATGCCCTCTCCTCCTGAAACTTCTGAAGCATCCTCAGAAGGAGGAGATTCAATGGAAAGGCATGTAGAATGACCTTGGACAAGGGGACTAAAATCATGCCGACTGCCCATACCACACCACCTCTCTGAACAAAAGACTGGCAGCATCGCATTATGATGCGACACAAACATGTCCATCCATGGTGAACCAAAGAGACGGAAAATCCTGCTGAATTACAGATCGAAAAGTGATTCATCACTGATAATGGGAGGTAGTGACTGAGGCTGCCATCTTGGAATTCAACAGTTCCTGGCTGTAGACTGCCCTTAGGCACAGAAGTTCTGCTTCCCAAGCAACTATCTGAGCTGCCATCAAGATCAAGGGGGTCATTACAACATTGGCGGTAAAAGCTGCTTACCGCCGTGCAGAAGACCGCCAACACACCGCAGCGGCCACGGAATTCCGCCACAGCTATTATGACCCACATCTCGAAATCTGACAAAATTCAGACACCCACACAAGTCCGCCACACCAAAGGTCAGTTATAAACTGGCGAAAAAAAACCTCCACCGTCACGCCAACAGAAATATGGCCACGCTATAACGACACACTAATCCACGCGGCGGTCTTTCAACCGCGGTATTCCATTGGCGGTACACACCTCCGCGCTCAAAATACACACACTTCTACAAAACACCGCCACATTGGACAATTCAAAATACACACACCTGAGACACATACACACACCACTCCCACACACCCATTACAATATAAAACACACACCCACATCACCCACAAACCCCTACGACCACTATTACAGAGAGAAGGCCAGAGAGAGACACCACCATCCACAAATTAGCAGACACAGGCACTCAACACCATCACCCACACAACTTCCACGCACAAAACACCACACACCACTACATATCACCACACTTATCACCACACACACCACCCCACACATCACCTACACCACCCCATGGCACAGCAAAGACACCCCAGGTTCTCTGAGGAGGAGCTCAGGGTCATGGTGGAGGAAATCGCCAGGGTAGAGCCACAGCTATTTGGAGCACAGGTGCAGCACACCTCAATTGCAAGCAAGATGGAGCTATGGCGAAGAATAGTCGACAGGGTCAACGCAGTGGGACAACACCCAAGAAATCGGGACGACATCAGGAAGAGGTGGAACGACCTACGGGGGAAGGTGTGTTCCGTGGTCTTCAGACACCACCTGGCTGTCCAGCGGACTGGCGGCGGACCCCCACCTCCTCACCCACAACTAACAACATGGGAGGAGCAGGTCTTGGCGATTCTGCATCCTGAGGGCCTCGCAGGAGTCAGTGGAGGAATGGACTCCGGTAAGTCAGACCTTTAACTACCATATCCCCCACCCTACCTGCATGCTATCACATACCCCCACCCTCGCCTCTCCCCTATCACTCCAACTCCTCACAAATGTACCAATATCACAAACCACACATCCCAAAACCAAGCCCTGCATGCAACTCCAATGCATGGACACCCATCACTAAAGCATGCCCACTGCACATACCCATAAACCCCCCTAAACCATTATCACACAAGGTCCTACACAGGATTGCAAGCACTGGGGTACACGGTCACTCTCCCATTGCACACCATGACACACACAGATGCAATAATCATGCTTTTCCACCCCTGCAGGACCACTACCCAACATCACCAGACAGGAGGGTCCAGACATCTCCACCCCACCCACAGAAGAGGCCCACAGTGATGACAGCAGCTCTGTCCAACTGGATCTAGATGACCAGCCCGGACCATCGTGGGCCTCGGGACAGTCGGTTCCCCTCACACAGGCACAGGCCACCACAGACCTTCCACCCTCTGGTAACACCAGCACAGCACCCACCCAGCGGGCCCATACCTCCGTCCCCAGGACACGTCAATCAGCTGTGTGTCCACCACTACAGGGAACCCAGGATAACCCACCACCCCAACAACAACAGGGACCTGGGGGCAGTGGTAGTGGGCACACGGTCCAGGGGATGGAGGCCCAGAAACACAGGGGAACTGGGAGGGCTGCTGTGCGACAGGGGGCGGACAGGTCAAGGGAACCCACTCTCCACGAGGCCCTCTCCTCCATCATGGGAGCATACCACCACTCCCAGGAGACGATGGCAACGGTCCTGGCCAAGTTTCAGGAGACCCAGCGCATGCAGGAGGAACAGTATTTGGGGTTCAGGGAGGAACTGAGAACCATCAGATCCGCCCCGGGCACTATCGTAGGGGTGCTGAAGGAAATACTCAACACCAGGAGGGACACTGTGGCACTCCAAGCGGCCCCTGACACTAGCATGGACGATGAACTGCCCACCACCTCCGCCGGCGCTAGTGGACAGGAGGCACCGCCACAGGACCACCACACCAGCACCCCACCCCCTGCAGATGGAGAACCACCCCGCAAGCGGTCCCTGAGATCCAGGAACAAGACAGAGCACGATGCCAAGACCCCCTCCAAGAAATGAGACCACCCTGATTGTCAACCCACTGTCCCACTTTGTCACCCTGTCGATATTGGAACTGCCCCAGCTCCACTTCCTATGCCCATATGGGCAATGCACCTATGAGCAAATAGACTGGACTCTGCCATGGACACTCATCCGCTATCACCCCTCACCATTTAACTTCACCCTCCAATATTTTGTATGTAAATAAACACACCTAAAGCACCAAAAGATCTGGAGTCTGTCTGTGATTTTGAAATAGTGTATTTGCAATTACAGTGAAAAAATTTCCAGGAAATAGTAATGTCAACATACCTATGTCACACAGCTCTAGTCCATGAGGAATCTAAGCAGATGACACACGTTGGGACCCACACCTGTGAAACCGTAAGGGAAAGTGACAACGCAGTGACCATACACTGGGTGAAATCGACAGACAGGATAGAGGTAGAAGTGTAAAAGTACTTGTAGTAGGCAGGAATGTATTCTCACCTGTGTTTCACTGGAAATATTGCTGGATGACTGAGTCCCTGTTGTCAATGTCTTCTTCCTCCGCTTCCTCCTCATCACTGTCCACAGGCTCCACAGCTGCCACAACACCGCCATCTGGACCATCCTCCTGCAGAAAAGGCACCTGTCGTCGCAAAGCCAAGTTATGAAGCATACAGCAGGCCACGATGATCTTGCACACCTTCTTTGGTGAGTAGAATAGGGATCCACCTGTCATAGGGAGGCGCCTAAACCTGGCCTTCAGGAGGCCGAAGGTGCGTTCGATCACCCTCCTAGTCCGCTCATGGGCCTCATTGTAGCGTTCCTCTGCCCTGGTCCTGGGATTCCTCACTGGGGTCAGTAGCCATGACAGGTTGGGGTAACCAGAGTCACCTAACAGCCACACCCGGTGCCTCTGTAGTTGACCCATCACATAAGGGATGCTGCTATTCCGCATGATGTAGGCATCATGCATTGAGCCAGGGAACATGGCATTCACATGGGAGATGTACTGGTCTGCCAAACATACCATCTGTACATTCATCGAATGATAACTCTTCCGGTTTCTGTACACCTGTTCACTCCTGTGTGGGGGTACCAAAGCCACATGGGTCCCATCAATGGCGCCTATGATGTTGGGGATATGTCCAAGGGCATAGAAGTCACCTTTCACTATAGGCAAGTCCTCTACCTGAGGGAAAATGATGTAGCTCCGCATGTGTTTCAGCAGGGCAGACAACACTCTGGACAACACGTTGGAAAACATAGGCTGGGACATCCCTGATGCCATGGCCACAGTTGTTTGAAAAGATCCACTTGCAAGGAAATGGAGCACTGATAGCACCTGCACTTGAGAGGGGACTCCTGTGGGATGGCGGATTGCTGACATCAGGTCTGGCTCCAACTGGGTACACAATTCCTGGATTGTGGCACGGTCAAACCTGTAGGTGATGATCAAATTTCTTTCCTCCATTGTCGACAGTTCCACCAGCGGTCGGTACACCGGAGGATTCCGCCATCTCCTCACATGTCCCAGCGGACGGTGCCTATGAAGGACAACAGCGAGCACAGAGTCAAACAACTCACAGTCTACACAGAACACGATTCATACACAAAATCTGGCCTGTATGTGTGTTGAGAGTAGGCATAGGTATGTGTGACGCAGTTGGTAATTAGACCATGTGGGCCCCTGAAATGGCGGCTGCCGGACCTCTAAAGCAGGACAATGGGATGTGAGGTAATTGCGCTGGCGTTGTACACCGTCGCGGTAGGCGGTCGAAGACCGCGGCGCAATGCTGCATTGGTTAACATTGGACCCTATGGGTCCCAGGAGCCAATGACAATGTACGCCGGCGGTGATGGTACGCACCGCCGCGGACGTGACCGCCATTTTCTAGCTGTTGAATCACTCGATACCTGATCTTCGACAGGAGAGGACCTACACTGCAAGTGCTGCTGTGACCTCGGTCTGGAAAAGACAATGGCTCGTGCGTTTGGGGAAAGGGCCCCTGCCTTCACATCGGAGGAGTTGGAGAAGCTCGTCGATGGGGTCCTCCCCAGTACACGCTACTCTACGGTCCTCCAGACCAACAGGTAAGTACACAGAGAGCATGTTGTATGGGCTATGCCTGTGTGGAGAGGGCTGGTTGTAAGAGGGAAGGGGGCAGAGTTCTGCGTGCATGAAAGACGGTGGGGGCATGTGACACATGGCAAGGGTAGGGATGGGGGCCACTCACTTTGACGGTGCAGTTGGTAATTACTTCTCTTCTTCCCCTGTACTTTTCATGTAGGTCAGCGCCCACCAGAAGAAGGATATTTGGCGTGCCATCGCCAAGGACGTCCGGACCCTGGGGGTCCACCACAGATGGAGCACCCACTGCCGGAAGAGATGGGAGGACATTCGCCGTTGGAGCAAGAAGACGGCGGAGGCTCAGCTGGGGATGGCCTCCCAACGTGGGAGGGGTGCCCATCGAACCATGACCTCCCTGATGTTCCGGATCCTGGCGGTGGCCTACCCTGAGTTGGATGGGCGCTTGAGGGCATCACAGCAGACACAAGGGGGTGAGTACACTCTCATTCTGCTGACTTTGCGCGCAGTGGAGGGGTCTGGGTGGGGGAGGAGGGCTGTGGGTTTCCCTAGGCCATGGCGAGTTCCGTAGGCTAGGCCCCTTCGTAAGGAATGGCCCTGTGGCCCCCCACCCCACCTCTGTAGAGTGCCAACTACAGCTATTCATGCACCTGTGTCATCTATGTGTGCACATGTCGTACATAGCCTTGTAGGCCATTTCCCAGAAATTGCACTGTAGAGCCCAACAGCGCGACGTAGTGCAGGGGGCTGCTGTGTCTGTCTTGTCCGCCAACTGTAGCGGTAAGCCATGCACTCAACCTGTCTTTCTTCTGTCCCCCCCCTTTTTTTGCAGTCTCCCTTTTCTTGTGTGCATTAGCATCATCAGGCGGAGGTGCAGTGGCACCGGAGCATGAGGGAGCTGCATCCCACATGGGCATGGAGGCCTACACTACGGACTCTGAATACACCAGTGGGACGGAGGGCGAGGGGAGCACCACGGCGGTCACAGGATCTGCAACCAGCGACACGGACTCATCCTCCGATGAGAGCTCCCTTGTGGTGGCAGGAACATCTGTGCCCCCCACTTCAACAGGTACAGCTGCCACCCCCCCTACCAGCACTGCCCTCCCAGCAGCCACTCAGTCTTCACCTCGTGCCCCCTCACCCAGGAGGGTGGGCATCACCTTCGCCCCAGGCACCTCAGCCCCTGCCCCTGTCACCTCTGCTGCCCTCAGTGAGGAGGCCATTGACCTCCTCAGGTCCCTCACTGTTGGGCAGTCTACCATTTTGAATGCCATCCAGGGTGTAGAAAGGGAGTTGCAACACACAAATGTATTCCTGGAGGGCATTCATTCTGGTCAGGCTGCCCTTCATTGAACCGTTCAAACTCTGGCCTCAGCACTGATGGCAGCCATTGTCCCCGTGTCTAGCCTTCCCCCTCCAACTTCCTCCACCCAGACCCAATCCCCTGTACCTCTGCCTATCCCAAGCACACCATCAGACCAGCCTGCACACACCTCACCACACAAGGGAAGCTCAGGCAAACATAAGCACCACACATCCCACAGGCACTCACGCAAGAATCACACACATACAGACACACCAACATCCACTGCCTCCACTGTGTCCCCCTCCTCGTCGTCTCCCTCCTCCCTCCCAGTCTCGTCTACACTCACACCTGCATGCGCTACCTCTACAGCCACTACGTCCCTCTCCAGCACACCCACCAGCACACCCCACTCACGTGCACTCACCACCCCCACTACCATTCCCACGTCCCCTGTGTCCTCTCCCAGAGTGTCTGTGACGCCCCCTCCCAAGGTACACAAACGCAGGCACACACCCACCCAACAGCCATCCACCTCACGACAGCCTCCAGCACATGCACCTGCACCCAAATCCACAAAAGTTACACCTCCTACAACCACCACCTCTTCCTCCACTACCAAACCCCCTCCAGCTACCCGTCCCAGTGTCTCCAAACAACTTTTCATGTCCACCCTTAACCTATTTCCCACCACCCCACCGTCCAACTCATAGGTCACGTACTAGCACCTCAGCCACTAAATCACCGGGACCAGTGGTGCCTGTTGTCACAGGTATGTGGAGTGCACCGGCCACCAGGCCAGCCAGTGTATCACGGAGCCAGAGCACAGCCAGTCCCCCCCTGTGAAGCATCAGAAGTTGGGCAGTGCCCAGCGGGAGAGGGGGAAGACTCCAGCCACCCAAGCCGCTCACAGGGGTCCCGGGGGGAGTGTGGACTCAGCTATGACTCCTCCCAAGGTGGGGAAGGGACAGAAGAAACCTGCAAAGTCTGGGTGGACCAGCACGGCGGAGAAGACCGCCATAATCCCCGCTGGCCAGGAGGCCACCGCCAGCCACAGCCTAGCTGCCCAGGAGGGCCGTGCCAGCCACAGCCCAGCTGCCCAGGAGGGCCCCGCCACCACAGCCCAGCTGCCCAGGAGGGCCCCGCCAGCCACAGCCCAGCTGCCCAGGAGGACCCCGCCAGCCACAGCCCAGCTGCCCAGGAGGGCCCCGCCAGCCACAGCCCAGCTGCCCAGGAGGACCCCGCCAGCTACAGCCCAGCTGCTCAGGAGGGCCCCACCAGCCACAGCCCAGCTGCCCAGGAGGACCCCGCCAGCCACAGCCCAGCTGGGCAATGAAGGACCGCCAGCCACAGTCCAGCTGGGCAATGAAGGACCGCCAAGTCAAGCACCGCTGAAAAGGGCAAGCACTGCTGAACAGGGCAAGGACCGCCAAGTCAAGCACCGCTGAACAGGGCAAGCACCGCTGAACAGGGCAAGGACCGCCAAATCAAGCACCGCTAGCCCATGAGCAGCAGGGGCAGTGACGCAACAGGGACCGTCACGGGGTGAGTGATGCACTCTGGGCACCAGTCCCCCTCCAGAACCAGTGGAGACATGCATCCACTCCGTCTGTCCTGCACAGGATGAAGCACTCTGGGCACAAAGCCCCCTCCAGAACCAGTGGAGACATGCATCCACTCCGTCTGTCCTGCACAGGATGAAGCACTCTGGGCACAAAGCCCCCTCCAGAACCAGTGGAGAAAGGCATCCACTGCGTCTGTCCTGCACAGGATGAAGCACTCTGGGCACAAAGCCCCCTCCAGAACCAGTGGAGAAAGGCATCCACTACCTCAGTCCTTGGCAGGATGAAGCACTCTGGGCACAAAGCCCCCTCCAGAACCAGTGGAGACATGCATCCACTTCGTCTGTCCTGCACAGGATAAAGCACTCTGGGCACAAAGCCCCCTCCAGAACCAGTGGAGAAAGGCATACACTCCGTCTGTCCTGCACAGGATAAAGCACTCTGGGCACAAAGCCCCCTCCAGAACCAGTGGAGAAAGGCATCCACTCCGTCTGTCCTGCACAGGATGAAGCACTCTGGGCACCAAGCCCCCTCCAGAACCAGTGGAGAAGGGCATCCACTCCGTCTGTCCTGCACAGGATGAAGCACTCTGGGCACAAAGCCCCCTCCAGAACAAGTGGAGACTGTTATCCACTTGAGAGACTGTGGCTTTGTACTCCCCAGGATTGAACAGTGGGCAAACCACCCACTTGAGAGACTTGAGAGACTGTGGCTTTGCACTCCCCAGGATAAAGCAGTGGGCAAACCACCCACTTGAGAGACTTGAGAGACTGTGGCTTTGCACTTCCCAGGATAAAGCAGTGGGCAAACCACCCACTTGAGAGACTTGAGAGACTGTGGCTTTGCACTCCCCAGGATAAAGCAGTGGGCAAACCACCCACTTGAGAGACTTGAGAGACTGTGGCTTTGCACTCCCCAGGATAAAGTAGTGGGCAAACCACCCACTTGAGAGACTTGAGAGACTGTGGCTTTGCACTCCCCAGGATTGAACAGTGGGCAAACCACCCACTGTAGAGACTTGAGAGACTGTGGCTTTGCACTCCCCAGGATAAAGCAGTGAGCAAACCACCCACTTGAGAGACTGTGGCTTTGCACTCCCCAGGATAAAGCAGTGAGCAAAACACCCACTGTAGAGACTTGAGAGACTGTGGCTTTGCACTCCCCAGGACTGAACAATTGTCAAATCACCCACTGTAGAGACTTGAGAGACTGTGGCTTTGCACTCCCCAGGATGGTACAGTGGGCAACCCACCCACTGTAGAGACTTGAGATACTGTGGCTTTGCACTCCCCAGGATACATCAATGGGCATGGAGCCCCCTTGTGGATCTGGCGTCGTGCACTCATCCGGCTGAGGTTCCCCCCCTTCCCTTCCCCCTGAGGTGCCTGTTGTATTTCTATCTGATGCCCCTGCAGTGTTCTCTCCGTCATGTTCGGGTATCTTGTGTGTGCCTCGCCCATGCATTTTGGGCCCAGTGGTCCACGGACTATGAATGGTGCATTACCTGGACTACTATTCGTGGTGTATATTTTGTTAATAGTGTATATATGTATATTTTTGCTTACTCTATTTTGATATATTACAATGGTTACACTCATTTCCTTTTGTCTTTGCATTCTTCCTGGGGGGTTGTGGGGTGTTACTGTAATGTTTGGATATGCATTGGTGTGTGTGTTGTAGTGGGTGAGGGTGGGGGTGGGGGTGGGAGTTTTGCGTGTGTGTGTCCCTGTTTTTTGCCTCCCCCTTCCCCTATGTCGTAGGTGCAGTACTCACCGTGGTCTTCGCAGCCGGCGTTGGTGCTCCTGGTACAGGAGCAGGAAGACTAGCGCAGGAAGAATATGGAGTTCCGGCTCCATGGTGTCGTCGTTCCTCGTGGAGTGTGTAGAGGTGAGCTTTTTCCCTTCGAAATGCCTGTTTCCGCCGTGTTTTTATCCGCGTTGAATCCGCCCCGGAAAAGGTGGCGGATTGGCCTGTCATAATACTGTGGGCGGTACATTGTCTCCCGCCTGTCTGTTGGCGGTGACCGCCGCGCTGTTTGTTTGTACCGCCGTGGCAGTCGAAGTGTTAAAGTGGCTGTCTTTGTTGGCGGTTTCCGCCACGGTCGTAATTCCAAAATTTTTACCGCCGGCCTGTTGGCGGTCTTACCGCCACTTTAGCACCGTCCGCCAGGGTTGTAATGACCACCCAAGTCTTCCCTCTTGGTACCGCCCTGGTGAATCAGATAGCACCTCGCTACCAGGTTGTCTGTCCTAACCACTGGATTGGTTCCTTTCAACTGTGGGGAAAAAACCTGCACCCCTTCTTGCTGTTAATTCCCTCCAACTGGAGATGTGTAAGTTCTACTCCTCTGAACACTGACCCTTTGTTGCCTAATCTCCCAGTGTTGCCCTTCAGCCCCACAGGCGTGCGGTCATCATTAGTGGTAATGGGAATAGTGAAATGCTTTCTTGGTCTGCGGAATTACTAGAAATAGATTCTCGAAACTCTGACAACTCTCCGGCCAATGATGTAGTTGCAACCACTAAACCCTGCCCCTTTAACCACCTTTTGTCCAACATAGTGGATGTGGTTAGAAGATGTGGCAGATGAGTCTGAATCACTGCAATCCAGGTTTGAGGCAGGAAGAAACATTCCAGCCTGGTGTCGAACTAGGCTCCAATAAATGTATTGTTCTGCTTCAGTTGAAGGTGAAATTTCTCAAAGTTGATCATGAATCCCAGTTTTAGAAAGGTGTCAGTCACCATCCACACACTATCTGCCACCCTATGGAGAAAAGAAGCATACAATAAACAGTCATTCATATAAGGGAATATTGTGCATCTTCTCAATAGAAGAAAAGATACAGCTCGCACCAATAAACTTGGTGAAAATTCTGGGCAATGTAGCCAATCCGAACGGAAGAGCTTGAAAGGTGAAATGCTGTGTCCCTAGTGCAAACCATAGACATTTCCGTCTCCCTTCATGAATATGGACAGAAAAATACACATATTTCAGATCCAAAGTCACTAAGAAGTCAGCTTTCACATGATTGATTGAAGAACTGTGAGAAAACCTCCATCTTCTATATCTTTTCTTCAGTAAGCATTGGATAGGCATCCTGTCAGTGCCCTTCCACTCGTTAAGTATCATTTGTATGATGATGCCATGCAGTGGTAAACCATTCACTTTAACCTTTCTATCCTGCAAATAGAAACCCTCTTCCTCTTGGGGCTTTTCCGCAAAACCTAAAGTATCTCTAATATGCTCTAGATTTTCTTGCAGTTGATGTGCCTGTATATATTTGGTCTTCTGATCAGCATCCTGCTCATCATCTTGATCCCCTTTTTGCCTCTTTACTTGAGGCTCTGCCAGAGCAGTATTTACTGCTTCTTTAATTAGGGGCTTTATCTGAAGGACCTCCTCATCCTCCTGCCCAGGTTCCATGCTTGAAGGTAAATGCAGATGTGTTATGGCAACTTCTTATAGTTAAATGGTGACAAAAAGCCTGAAATCCACTGTTGCACCCATCAGCACAATGATGCAGGGCTTGGAAACTGCAGCCCTGTTCCCAAATGGCAAAACCACCGGCATAGAGCAAACTCACCCACCGCAGCCCAGCATATGAGCGAGAAGCATATTGGCTCCTTGCATAGAGCTTCGCCTCTACTTAAAGTAAGTCATAGAAACACCCAAAACGCCCACTGATGAATTGTAAATTCCCCGCTTTAGACAGCACATGAGCAGGGGCATTGTCGGTGATTGGTTATTTCATATCAAGTTGCATGCCTTATATATACTGCTTACTGCCCCCAATGAGGTGTCTAGGAAAGCACAGCAGAAAATGACATATCATAACAATGA
The DNA here is from genome assembly GCF_031143425.1 of Pleurodeles waltl. Taxonomy (NCBI): domain Eukaryota; kingdom Metazoa; phylum Chordata; class Amphibia; order Caudata; family Salamandridae; genus Pleurodeles; species Pleurodeles waltl. Next base: position 998,770,060 of record NC_090450.1, on the reverse strand, counting down.
ACAATCATTGGTAAAGCCAATAGGTATCACCTATGCAAGAGCTGTTGACTTTGCCAATGTGTTTAGCCATGTTGGTTGTTCACCAGCATGGCTGCTGTTCAGCATGGCTAAAAGTCAGTGGCGTAGAGTGGAATGGCGAAGAGTGGCTTAGAGTGTTGTAGAGTGGAGTGGCAGAGAATGTTGTGTATTGGAGTGACATAGTGTGAAATCATGTAGAGTCGATAGAGTAGAGTGGACTGGTGTAGAGTGCATTGACTTAGAGTATTGCAGAGTATAGTGGCATAGAGTGCAGTGGTATTGAATTCAGTGGCATTCAGTGCAGCATCGTAGAATGCAGTGGTGTAGATTAGAGTGGTGCATAATAGAGTGCAGAGTGGAGTGGTGCAAGGTGAAGTGGTGCAAAATGGAGTGGCACAGAATGGAATGGTGCAAAGTTGAGTGGCGCAGAGTGGAATGGCACAGAGTAGAGTAGAGTGGCATAGAGTGTAGTGGCATAGAGTAGATGTCCACAGACATGAATGGTGTAGAGTGGTGCAGAGTGGAGTGGCATAGAGTTGAGTGATGCGGAGGGCAGGGGAGTAGAGTAGAGTCGAGTGGCATAGAGTGCAGTGGCGCAGAGTGCAGAGTAGAATAGAGTAGCATAGAGTGGTGCAGAGAGTATAGTGCCATAGAGTGCAGTGGCGTAGAGTGGAGTAGTACAGAGTAGAGTGGTGTAGTGTTCAGTGGTGGAGAGTGCAGTGTTGCAGAGTAGAATGTCAGAGTGAAGTGATGTAGATAGAGTAGAGTGGTGTAGAGAGCAGTGGCATACAGTACAGTGATGAGTAGTAGAGTGCAATGGTACAGAAGGCAGTGACATACAGTGCAGTTGTGTAGAATGCAGTCATTAAGAGTAGAGTGGTGTAGAGTGCAGTGGCATGAAGTGAAGTGGCACAGAGTGGAGTAGAGGGGCATAGAGTGCAGTGGCAAAGAGTAGAATATTTCAGAGTAGAGTGAAGTGGCATAGCATGAAGTGGTGCAAGGTAGATTGCAGTTGCCTAGAGTGGCATAGAGTGTAATGGTGTAGAATAAAGTGGTTTACAGTGCAGTGGCATAGAGTGCAATGGTACAGAGTAGATTAGAGTGGCTTACAGTGGATTGGTGTAAAGTGCAGGGGCATATAGTTGATCATTACAGAGTAAAGTGTATTGTTGTAGAGTGAATTGGCTTAGAGTGCAGTGACGTAGAGTGCATTGTTGCAGAGTGGCATACTTTACATTGGCTTACAGTGGAATTGTGTGGAATAGGTTGGTGTGGCCTAGAGTGGTGTAGTGTACAGTGGTGAAGTGTGCTGTGGTGTGGAGTAGAGTGGCAAAGTGTCCATTAGCATAGAGTAGAGTGGTACAGGGAAGAGTAGAGAGGCATACAGTGAAGTGGCGTAGAGTGCAGTGACGTATAGTGGACTGGTGCAGAGTGCAGTAGCATGGAGTGGTGTAAAGTGAAGTGGTGCAGAGTAGAGTGCAATGGTGTAGAGTGATGCAGAGTAGAGTGGAGTGGCATAGAGTGGACTATTCTTGGTGTGGTAGCACACTGCCGTTACAGGCAACACATTTTCAGTTGAAATTACCATTCCATTTGCACAGGCATAACGTTTTACTAATAAAACTACACAGTACACAGATGAAAACGTGTGGAAATTGCATCATCTACTTTAATGATTTGTTTTGATCTTATTAGAGTACTTGTTTACAACACACTTCAGAAATAACAAAAAATGTGCTTCATTTGTGCATTCACAATTCTGATATATTCTGAAATATTACACAGTTCATTTAAATGTTGTTGTGTGCTACAAAAAAAACCTCTTTCCTACCTCCAGTATTCAGCAAGGTTGTTACAGAAATCCTCCCACTTTATAGTCAGAGAGAGAAAAAGTAAACATTCGCCTTCGCAAGACAGCGTCTGACATTTGACCTCAGTCTTTGGATGCACAGCAAATGTGGCTAGATAAGAACAAGATTTAAAGCCTGTTAACAGAAAGCAAGTTTAAGGAAGAATACAGACACATGGTTTAGGCAATGGATGGGATGAACTGAACTTGGAGAGCCCAAAAGCAAATAAAGCCAGCAAATGGAAAGCCAGAAAGTGTGAGTTACAAACCACAAAGCCAATGGTAATTAACATGCGGAATGCATTCCTAGATCAACTTTGTGAAAGTCCCCAAGATGTCTTTAGCAAACCAGACAGCTGAACTGCCTGGTAGTCTGCAACCGGAAAATGAAAAGTAATAACACTTCTGTCTGCAACAGAGAGAATCTACAGTATTCTTGTCCCTCTGGTAGTGAGAATAGAGGAAATACATAAAAAGTGGGGATTAAACATCTCATGCCATGTGAGAGCTGTGTGTGTGTGGTGGGCGGGGGGGTTGCCTCATTCGGTTAGAACTGAAATGAGAAGGACGAGACAAGGAGGTAATGCCAAATCGATTTCATTCTGAAGCCAGTGTCCAAACTTGTCTAAACTTGGGTCATACATTTGTTATTGGCCTCTAGATGAGTTTTAATGTGGTGCTTGAAACCAAATTTCCCTTGAGCTCTTACAGCCTTAAAGCAAATGGACCCAACTCATCAACTGGCTCAGTGACACAAAAAGCTGTTCTCTAAACCTACAACAGTGACAACACCAATCACCCCTATGAGAAACGCTTTAAATTGGTGAAGAATAGGGAAAAAAGACTTTGGGCAACTTGCTAGATGAAGTGGGTGTTGTGGTTAAAAATAAGGTCACAATACAAGTAAATATAACAACAAATTTAAAATTTGACAAAAAAAATAGATGCATTACGAAACAGGCATTATCAGAGGTGTGGACTTAGCTAGCTAGTGTGGTGGGATTTCTTTTTTTTATTTTTCATAAAATACATATGGTACAAAAATAAAGATGAAAAAAAGATGTTATAAGTCTGTCATCTAAACAAGGCTGTCAAATGCTTCCAATAAAAATTGTTCATTTAAATACATCTACAGAAGAAGCCATTTTACTCCTTATGTTTGTTAAATAGCCCTTTTATTAGGCATTTCATTATTGTTATTTTTTAAGCAGATAACACTCAAATACCGCTTAACTAAGCACTGAAATCACAGGGAGCTACAATTTCCAATGTCACTTAAAAACTTTATAACATACAATTTGAAACAGTGAAAGAAAATAAATAGCTGCTGCTTACATTTACTATAATGAAGGGGTTTAAACCAGCTTTTGCAAGTGAAGAGAAAGAAACTATTTAAGGAAGATGTGAGCAATACATACAAGCTTTGTGCAATCACACAAAGTTAAATAAGCTAATAGGTAAAGTGGCCTGAGCCATTCAACCATGCTGTATGTTGTGATGGGTAGAAGCCAATGATGAAGGCTGTGAAAAAAAGCCCCTTTATATGGCATCTAATGTATGCTGTTTTGTGAAAAATAATTGTCTGGTGAGACAGCAAATATTGTCTCAAAGACCAGACCTAACAAAGCTGCCTCAAAAGCCAGACCTAAAAAGACAAAAATAGATTTCAATTTCTATTTTAGGCTTCTAGCTCTATAAAGAATTTCCTGACTCGAGGCATACGTGTACAAAACAAGTTAAGGGGAATTATGCAATCACAACTATTAAATGAGACCTGTCCCAACAACTGACTCTTTCGAATGAAAAATTAGTGGACTTGGGGCCACGTGTATCAAACTTTTTTGCATTCGCACACTGTGCGAATCGCAAAATTCGGACGTTTGCGAATGCAAAAGTGCCTTTCGAGATGTATGAAAGGCATTCGCTGTGCAATTTTAAGGAATCGCTAAAATATCGATCCCTTAAAATTGTGACCTCATTTAGAGAATCACAAATTGAGATTCTCTAAATAAGAAATCACAAATAGGGAATTCCTATTTGCGATTTCCAAAGCACATGTATCAAGCATTTCCTAAATGCGAATTGGGCATTTAGGAAATGCAGTTACCACCAAATCCAATTTGGTGGTAACCATGTGCAATTTTTAAAAATGCATTAGAAATGTATTTTTAAAAATGACATGTAGCGCACACATGCCCCTAGGGCATGTGTGTGCTTCACATGTCTGCAAATGTAATTTTGGGGTGCATCAGAGGAACCTTAGGCCCCCAGCACCTTGAGGTTTGCATTACCTAATTTGCGAATTCCTAACTGGAATTCGCAAATTGGGAAATGCAAAACTATTCACACCTATGGGGCGACAGGCCAATAGGGATGAATGGTGTCCCATTCTCTAATTGCGATTCGGTAATAGCAAATGCAAATTTTAAGAAATCGCTATTACCGAATTGCAAATTTCATACATCCCATTTTGCATTTCTTAAATAGCGATTTCATAAAATTCGCAATTTAAGAAATGCTAAACGGATCTTTGATACATCTGGCCCTAGGTGACATCCTGTCACCAATAAATGCTGATGAACTGCTCTCATTTGTTGAAACCTATGCAGGCCATCCCTCACCTTATGGTGTTGCAGTCCAGTGACACTTCTCAGATTAGATTCAAGGAATAGCATCATTCGCAGAGACAGTGGTTTATCACAGGCCACGAACGAAGATAGGATGTCATATTGCCAAGTGCACGGTTTAAGCAAACAGGAAGGCCAGGAGGGCAAGACGAATGTGTCCCTACAGCAAGGTTAGGAGTGGGCAGCAGAGGACACCATATTGAAGGTTGATGCTGCAATGACAGCTCTTTTGCTGGGGTGGGTCCTGTAGTGCTGACAGTCTTTGCACTATTCCTGAGTAGGAGGACCAATGATGTATTTCAAAATGATGTAGCATAGGGGTATTTATGCATTCTAGCAATGTGGAGCAAATTCACTTTTTCTTCCTGTTCACATTTGACTTTTTGCCCAAAATGTAATGTGCAAGCCCACAGGATAGGATGCCTCATATGTATACAAATCTGGCACACTATACATTTGAAATAGGTGCCCTCACAATAACAGAAGGCCTAAAAGTTATTTCCACTCTGTAGGTTCACCTACATTTTCCATAAGACATACCTGTATAAGAATAAAATGAATAAGGGCCTGATTTAGATATTGACGGACGGGTTACTCCGTCACAACGTAAAGGATATCTCGTCTGCCAAATCTAAATCCCATAGAACATAATGGGACTTAGATTCTGCGGATGGGATCTCCGTCACCATTGTGACAGAGTACCCCCTCCACCAGTATCTAAATCAGGCCCTGGGTCATTAAGACTAAGGGCCTGATTTAGAGTTTGGCAGATACCCTGTCTATCGTATTACGAGTCCATTATATCCTGTGGACATCGTAATAAGACAGGATATCTGTCATGTTTGTGAGGGAGTAACCCATCTGCCAAACACTAAATCAGGCCCATAGATTAAGGCCCTCATTACAACCCTGGTGGTAAATCCCGCTTACCGCCGTGCTGAAGGCCTCCAACATACCGTGGCCGCGGAGGAAATCCGCTACAGGTATTACGACCCACATCTCGTAATCCGCCACAATACAGAAACCCACACAAGTCCGCCACACCAAAGGTCAGTGATAAACTGGTGATAGGAAAACCCATACCATCACGCCAACAAGAATACGCCCACACTATCATGACCCACGAATCAACGCGGCGGTCTTTCAACCGCGGTAATCCATTGGCGGTACACACCGCCAACTCAAAATACACACACATTTACAAAACACAACCACATTGGACAAATCGAAATACACACACCTGATACACATACACACACCACACCCACACACCCACACCACTATGAAACACATACCCACATTACCCACAAACCCTTACAACTACATTTTTGTGAAGAAGCAGAGAGAGAGAATAGCAAACACTACACCAGCATCTACAAGCACACCACACCATCACTCATACAACATCCACGCACCTCAAAGAACACACACCAACACAACATGTCACACAGCACAACAAACATCACCTCACACATCACCCACACCACATCATGGCACCTCAAAGACACCCCAGGTTTTCTGAGGAGGAGCTCAGGGTCATGGTGGAGGAAATCCTCCGGGTAGAGCCACCGCTTTTCGGATCACAGGTGCAGCACAGCTCCATTGCTAGGAAGATGGAGCTATGGCGGAGAATCATTGACAGGGTCTACGCAGTGGGAGAGCATCCAAGAACACAGGATGACATCAGGAAGAGGTGGAACGACCTACGGGGTAAGGTGTGTTCTATGGTATCCAGACACCAGATTGCTGTACAGAGGACTGGCGGTGGACCCCCATCTCCTCCCCCACAACTAACAACATGGGAGGAGCAAGTCTTGGCAATACTGCATCCTGAGGGCCTCGCAGGAGTAGCAGGAGTACTGGACTCTGGTAAGTCATATCTTAATTACCATATCCCCCCACCCCACCTGCATGCCATCCCCCCTCACCCACATCACTCCAACACCTCACATATGCCCCACTATCACAACCCAGCCATCCCAATACCAAGCCCTGCATGCAACACCAAAGCATGGACACCCATTACCAAAGCATGTCCAGTACAGATACCCACACAGACCCCAAAACACTAATCGCACAATGGCAAACACAACAATGCAAGCACAAGAGTAGAGGGTAACTCACCCAATGCACAAGATGGCACACACAGATACAATAACTATGCATTTACACTCCAACAGGACCCATACCCAACGTAACCGGACAGGAGGTGCCAGACATATCCAGTCCCCCCACAGAAGAGGCCCACAGTGACGATAGCAGCTCTGCACACCTGGATCTGGATGACCAGCCCAGCCTATCAGGGACCTCTGGACAGTCAGTTCCCCTACCACAGTCACAAACCACCACAGAGCCTCCCCCCTCAGGAGACACCACCAAAGCTCCCACCCAGCGGGCCCATCCGTCTGTCCCCAGGACACGTCAATCAGCAGTGTGTCCACCACTACAGGGACCCCAGGCAAGCCCACCAACCCAAGACAATCAGGGACCTGGGGTCAGTGGCAGTGGGTACACGGTTCAGGGGACAGAGGCACAGGATAATAGGGAAGCTGGGAGGACTGCTGTGCAACAGGGGGAGGACAGGCCCAGGGAACCCACTCTCCACGAGGCACTCTCCAACATCATGGGAGCATACCATCATTCCCAGGAGACCATGGGCACGGTGCTGGCTAAGTTTCAGGAGACCCAGCGGCTGCAGGAGGAACACTACCTGGGGATCAGGGAGGACTTGAAGTCCATCAACACCAGCCTGGTCACCATTGCAGGGGTGCTGGCAGACCTGGCCAACACCATGAGGGACACAGTGGTACACAAATGGGTCACTGACACTAGCCTGAACGATGAACAGCCCTCCACCTCCGCCGGCGCTAGTGGACAGGAGGCCCCGCCACAGGAACAACAGGCCACCAGCACCCCACCCCCTGCAGAAGGAGAACCACCCCGCAAACGGTCCCTGAGTTCCAGGAACAAGACAGAGAACATTGCCAAGACCCCCGCCAGGAAATAAGACTCTCCTGATTGTCCCCCTTTTGTCCCACTTTGTCACCCTGACAACTTTGACCTGCCATCACTCCACTTCCTATGCCCCCATGGACAATGCACCTGTGAGACCACAAGACTGAACTCTACCATGGACGTTCCTCCACCATCACCCCAGCCCATTGCATACCCCCCTCCACTTATTAGCACAGAAATAAACACCCTTGAATCACAAATCAATGTGGAGTCAGTCTGTACTTTCACAAATGTGTAATTGCAACCTCTCAGAAATATAGCAATGTCAATGTTCATGTTCACATACCAATGTTACACAGTTGTTGGGCAGCAGTAAACATAGCAGAGGGCACAAAGTGGGACCCAGATCTGTGAAATGGAAAGGCAAAGTGACATGTCTGGGTCCATACACAGAGGTAACAAGGCAGATTTATGCCATGTCCTACAGTAGTATGAGATGTGAGAAGCAGTGCCATCCTCTTACCTGTGTCTCACTGGAAGTATTGCATGATGATGTTGTTTCGGTTGTATATATCTTCTTCTTCTGCCTCCTCTTCTTCACTGTCCACAGGCTCCACAGCTGCCCCAAGACCAGCATCAGGGCCATCCTACTGCAGAAAAGGCACCTGGCGCTGCAAAGCCAGGTTGTGCAACATACAGCATGCCACGATGATCTGGCACACCTTCTTCGGTGAGTAGTATAGTGAGCCATCTGTCAGATGGAGGCACTGGAATCTGGCCTTCAGGAGGCCGAAGGTGCACTCTATTATCCTCCTAGTTCGCCCATGTGCCTCAATGTAGCATTCCTCTGCCCTTGTCCTGGGATTCCTCACTGGGGTCAGTAGCCATGACAGGTTGGGGTAACCAGAGTCACCTGCAAATATCGAGGGACAACTGTTAGACATCCTCCAACCCTTAGGGACTCTCCATACCCAGACACCTATGTCAACTGTTTTGGGACCTTGTGCTCAATTATTAGCCACACACAGTGCCTCTGGAGTTGGCCCATCACATAAGGGATGCTGCTATTCCTCAAAATGTAAGCATCATGCACAGAGCCAGGATACTTGGCATTCACATGGGAGATGTACTGGTCTGCCAAACACACCATCTGCACATTCATAGAATGGTAGCTTTTGCGGTTTCTGTACACCTGTTCATTCCTACGAGGGGGGACAAATGCCACATGTGTACTATCAATGGCACCAATAATGTTGGGGATATGTCCCAGGGCATAGAAGTCACCTTTCACTGTGGGCAAATCCTCCACCTGATGGAACACGATGTAGCTGCGCATGTGTTTCAGCAGGGCACATAGCACTCTGGACAACATGTTAGAGAACATTGGCTGTGACATCCCTGATGCCATGGCCACTGTTGTTTGAAAGGAACCGCTGGCCAGGAAATGGAGCACTGACAGGACCTGCACTAGAGGAGGATTCCTGTGGGATGGTGGATAGCTGACATCAGGACTGGCTCCAACTGGGCACACAGTTCCTGGATTGTGGCACGATCAAGTCTGTAGGTGTCTGTCTTCCATTGTCAACAGGTCCACCAGGGGTCTGTACACCGGAGGATGCCGCCATCTCATCACCTGCCCCAGCGGACGTGCCCTATGGAGGAGAAGGGTGAGCAGAGGGTCATACACCACATAGGTTTCACAAGGCTGTTTAGCACAATCGTGATCTAATCGTTGGGTGCCTTTGTCTGTCTGTATTCCTGGCCAAAAGTGCTGTGACTCAGTTAGTTGGCCTGCCATGTGGCCACCTGAAATGGCGGCTGCCTGACCTGTAAGGAGTGACAAGTGGAAATGAGGTAACTGCGCTGGCGTTCTGCAGCATCGCGGTAGGCGGTCCAAGACCGCTGCGCAATTCAGCATTGGTTATCATTGGGCCCTATGGGTTCCAGGAGCCAATGACGATGTACGCCGGCGGTGACGGTACGCACCGCTGCGGACGTGACCACCATTTTCTATCTCTTCACTCACTTGATACCTGACCTTCAACAGGAGAGGACCTACACTGCAAGTGCTGCTGTGACCAGCGTCTGGAAGCGACAATGGCTACAGTGTCTGGGGTAAGGGCCCCTGCCTTCACTGTGGAGGAGTTGGACAAACTTGTGGATGGGGTCCTCCCCCAGTACACGCTACTCTACGGTCCTCCTTACAAACAGGTGAGTAAACTGTCTGCATGGTGGATGGCACATGATTGTATTGAGTGTCGTGGATGGAAGAGACTGGGGGGGGCACAGGCCAGCATGTGAGGATGGTGAGTGTATGTTTTTCTGGGCCAGGGTGGGAGGTTTGTGGGCAATGAGTGAGACGAACCGGACGGTGGAGTAACATCCATTTTTACTTTACTATTCCTCTAGGTCAACGCCCACCAGAAGAAGGGTATTTGGCGTGCCATCGCCATGGAAGTGCGGACCCCGGGGGTCTACCATAGACGGAGCACCCACTGCCGGAAAAGATGGGAGGACCTGCGCCGCTGGAGCAAGAAGATGGCGGAGGCCCAGCTGGGGATGGCCTCCCAACGTGGAAGGGGTGCCCGTCGCACCATGACCCCCCTGATGTACCGGATCCTGGCGGTGGCATATCCTGAGTTGGATGGGTGCATGAGGGCATCACAGCAGCCACAAGGGGGTGAGTACAGTCTCATTCAGCGGACTCTGCGCGCTTTACGAGGTGTCTGGGTGGGGTAAGTGGGCTGTGAGTTCCCCTAGGCCAGGACAGACGTGCCAAGGTACATCCATTGTTTTGCAGGCTCAGTGCCACTTCAACCCCAAAGGTGGTAGTTGCCCTCTACACCTAGTCAGGCTCCTGTGGGTTCCAGCTGTGCATCAAATGGGTCTAGGCAGAGTCCCCCATGGGCATGTGCTTTTCCCCTGCACTTTTAGTGCATGCGCTAGTGCATAGGGCTGCTTCCTGTGTGTTGTGTCCGCCAACGGTAGTAGTAATGCAGGCATTGACCATGTGTCTCTTCTGTCTTTCCCCACTTTTTGTTTTGTCACCCTGTCCTTGTGTGCATTAGCATCATCTGGCAGAGGAGCATTGGTACCGGAGCAGGAGGGAGCTGCAACCCACATGGCCCAGGAGGGTGAATTTACAGAGTCTGAAGGCACCAGTGGGACGGAGGGCGAGGGGAGCTCCACAACGGGGACAGGAGCAGACACCAGCGACAGCGACTCCTCCTCTGATGGGAGCTCCCTTGCGGTGGCTGGCTGTGCCACTGCAACAACAGGTACAGCCGCCACCCCCCCTACCAGCACCGCACTCCCAGCAGCCCCTCATCGAGTTTCCCGTGCCCATTCACCCAGGCGGGTGGGCATCTACTTCGCCCCAGGCACCTCAGGCCCTGCCCCAGTCAGTCCTGCTGCCCTCAGTGAGGAGGCTATTGACCTCCTGAGATCCCTCACTGTTGGGCAATCAACCATTTTGAATGCCATCCAGGGTGTCGAGAGGCATTTGCAGCAAACAAATGCATACCTGGAGGGCATTCATTCTGGCGTGACAGCCCAACAGGGAGCATTTCAGGCTCTGGCCTCAGCACTGATGGCAGCCATTGTCCCTGTATCCAGCCTCCCCCCTCCAACCTCCACTACTCCACTACCCAGACCCAATCCCCTGTACTTCAGCCTATCCCAAGCACACCATCAGACCAGCATGCACACTCATCAACACACAAGAGTGGACATGGCAAACATAAGCACCACACATCCCACAGGCACTCACACAAGCACCATCCTGGTTCCACCAGCCTTTCCCTGGCGGTTTACCCCACCAAGGAAAGGATGGTGTAATGGGTGCCTTGGGCCCCCCTGGGGGCCCCTGCACTGCCCATGCAGTTTGCATGGGCAGTGCAGGGGCCCCCGTGCACAGCCCCGTCGTGTATGTCACTGCCCGATTTACATGCAGTGACATACGAGACGGGTGCTGCTGCACCCGCCACACTGCTACATTGCCGCCGGCTCCACATAGACAGTCAATGTACAGGCCCTGCATTCAGCTGGGCCGGCTGGCGGAAGCACTGTGTCCGTCCGCCCACCCAGCTGAATGTACATAATGTGGCTGGCGGGGTCTTCTGTGCGCTGGTGGTCTTTTGTTGACCGCCAGCACTGAACTCGCCGAGTTCATAACGAGGGCCTTAGATCTTAGCAGAGGGAAAAACTCTCCTGTAATATGATCCCCTTATATCCTATGGAGATCGTAATATGGTGGACGGGATATCCGTCACTTTGTTAAGGAGTATTCCATGCGCCGAGATCTAAATCAGTCCCATAGTGATCTTTTTCACCTCTGGAGAACTGAGCAAAGTTGCTGAGGCTTTCCCAGAGAAGCCTTGGACTCAACGTGGGCAAACAACTAAGATATTTCTGCTCTGAGCTTTTTCCTGCATTTAAAATGAGCTCCGAGAGGCTTAATGTGAGGTACTGCTTGGCCACTTCTTGGGGACTGGCTCTTCTGGAGGATTTTAAGAACCAATAAAATTACTGTGTCAGAAGGTAAAACTTTAGATCAGTATGTGGCTGGACCTACATCCGAGTGACACAGAAGCTACCTCAGATGAGTATGAAATCCAGCTTTGCTCTTCCAGTATGAGATTTTGGCCCGAATCAAAAATCTTCAGTAGGAACTCAACGAGAACATATTTGATTTTTAAAGATTCTTGGGGGGCTCAGCCATGGACCTTGCCCTGCTGAAGGATTCTGAAATCCATTTCAGAGACTGAGATGACAGTAGTTACTGTGATAACTATCACACCTGATAGGATTAGGCTCTCCTGAATTACAGTGTATTGATTATTGACATATGATTATGATTTTTTAATATAACATGCAAGTTCCTAGAAATACTGGGAATGTTCCTCCTGTTAAATATCAGCAGGTTTTAGTCTGACGACATGTATCACAAACTTCATAGCTGGGATATGTGTTGTAATAGCATTTACTGCATGTATATTAACCAGGTCGTTTATAATGAGGACTGAAGTTCAAAGTTTAAAACTTTGGCAGTCACATGGAGTATCTGAACTCTGCTCTATCACAGTTAGCATTTTCTAAGGTTGCTGTACTTTCTTTAGGTGCTTTTACCTTTAAATTTTAGAAATGAATATTCATGATCCCTACTATCCAATATTAATTACATTGGTGTTTTGCTCATTAAATGTTCCTGCTTGTCTCTAAATTGGATTAAGCATGTTATTGTCCTGTTACTTGATGATAATATTGATAGTAGTGCTTAAGCCAAACAGTTGTGTCTCTTGGGGCATTGCCTGCTGCTTGTGCCATAGTTTCCAAGGGTCAAGCAGAGTTTCTCTGCGACCTGCGTTGAGTCCTAATCAGTGTGCTTTTATTAGGTTGGTAAAAGAATCCTCCTTCTTGAATTATTAACCCACGTTCTAACACAAATCATGCACCTTAATTGGATGATTGTGGATTTGCAGAAGCAACCACAAAATTTGTCTTATCCATGAGATGTGTTTTTTCAAGCTTAAGGTATTTTTTCTCAGTTTAATAGAAATAGGCAAAAACTATTGCCAGTGCTTGTTTTCTCTGCAAGACTGTAGATTTTGAATTTGCTGAGGCGAAAACATATAGCAGCAGATCTTACACATGCATTAAAATATTTTATTATTCATTTTTGCCTTTTCTGTTGCAATTCTGGATGGCAGACTGTTCATGTGATAAAAACCAAATATTTATGAATAAACCAATTAAAAAACTCTCAACTTTTATATTAGAGCAGATGGGGTGATGTGACTCCGTAGAGCAGGTCCTGGTGGTGATGTCTTCTGCAACCTGTTCATTATATGACCTGGTGTCAGCAACGTGCTGCTAAACTTAGACTTATAGATAGCACTATGTGTGCGCTGAGAAAGGACACATCTGGGCTCCACGTGTGCCTGACCTCTGGTGCCAAGCAGTTCACTGTTCTGTAGAGATGTACTGGAATAATTTATTCTTGCCAAGAAGCAAGTCAAATATGAGGTTTTAGATGTAGGAGCAAGACTGCAGTTATTCCTCCCTCAGTAAACATTACAAATTTCAGACCAGTCAGCACAATTCCTTTCTAGGTCACAGTGCTTCACCTGACCCTCTAAACCTACTGGGGTGGAAGGTGATTATGGCAACTTGAACATGACACTCAGACTCCCCAGTGAAGATTTGGAAACAGATTGTACCCTTTTGTTGTATTACTCATGCATTCCCAGGTGAAGGCACAAAAGATATACAAACTTAGTTTTCAACATGTTTATTGAAAGACGCGTAATTCTGAATAAAGCAAATGAGCTGTGATGATTAGGCAGATGAAACAAAGCAAAGTAGCCAGCAAGATAAACATGGTGAAGACAATGAATAATGCAACTATGATAAAAGTGTTCTAGAAGTGCAAGAGGTTCTAGAGGTTCCTACATAACTCTAAAACTATGCTGAGAGCAGAGTGGTTGTGCCCTTCTGCCTGGCCCAATCTAAAGTATTAACCCCACCCCTATACCTGAATACAGTTTCAGGAGTCAGCCTGCAGTGTAGATGGCAATCCTCCTGGAATCTAGTAGATTAGTGCCACCAGAGCTGCTTATCGAACACAGCATTTGTCCCAGGGCAGTCATGGCTGGAGTGCCCTCTACCCCTTCCGGGACAGTCCACTGTGTATATAATAAACCCACACTGTGTTGGAAGTACAGTCCTGATGCAATGCTGTGTCTAGGCATTAGAAGCTGTCTCCTGAATGGGCAAGCCAAGAGCTAAGATATTGCATCCAGTGCTCCTAGCCTTGAACAGAAAGTACTGATTACATGTTGCGCAAAGGCTAACTAAACAAGCAACTAGTACCACATTTTCCTAGAAGAATATCATGTGAGAAATGTGTGTAAAATGTAATTGCTAAAAGCAGACAGCTAAAATGCATAAATATGAAATATAAAATTAAGCAAAAAATGGGGAGAACCAAAACGAGTTCAAAGAATTAATTTACTTCTACAATTAGGGTTCTAACTGAACCTCACCTTGAACAACTTCAGTGTTTGTAGTTCATAGGTATGATTTTCAAAACACAAAACGGTGTTGTCTTTCTGCCCCAAAACGAAATCAAGACATTGCAGTTCAACCTGCAAACTTTGCTGTCCCTTTTGTTGGCACCAGCCAGGTTTTGGTTGAATGTACAGGGGTTAATGACTGTGACAACATCAGTATTCCCATGGGCTCAACTGTACCTGAAACTCTTTGTAAATCATCACTTGCACCACTGGAATCCAGCCTTCACGAACTAGGACAACCAAATCCTATTGTCACCAATGATTACACAGGAGTTGAGTTGGTGGCTCCACAGGACCAATATAGAGAAGAGAATTACATTTAGAGGCCTTCGCCTGTGGTATTAATAACAGGCACCAGCTTATGAGGTTTGGTGGGAAACAGCCTTAACAATGCGGCTCGAGCCACGATGTGCCTTTACAGTGTGGCCAGAACCACGAATGCATCTTTACAACGTATTCCTTTACCACACAAGACATTACAATGACTTGCCTTAGGGAAAGCGTTGTTGGACTGATGTTGGACTTTAAATCCAACACTTTCCCTACTGTGGTGCAGACTGAAGTTGGAATAGTAAATTATACTATTCTAAACTCCAGCGCTTTCTCCAAGGCAAGTCATTGTAATGACTTGCATGGTAAATTAATGTGTTGTAGAGACACATTTGTGGTTCAGGCCGTGTTCTTAAGGCAGGCGTCGTAAATGCCTGCGTTGTTCTGACACACAACCAGTTGGGGAGCAACCCTGGGAGTTCTGGAGGTGACAGGGCAGTTGTCAGAAGTGGACAGGGTTTGTTCCTCCAGATGGAGAGGACTAGATGTTATCTGAGAAGCAGTTTAGTTGTGTCAACCCCAGGTGCAGAATACTAATCGTGTGACATGAACAAACAGGTGGCAAGATGCTGGCTGAATCATTAGGGAGGTAAGAAAAGTCCCCGCTTAAAAATGTTAGCTCAGCTAATTTGTTCTTGGGCAGAGAGAAATCTCATTGCAACGTGGGCAGTTTATTTTCATGCAGACAACTTGAGTCCCAGTATCTCCTCATCAGTTTTCTACCATCTATCCCATCCATTGTTTCTTCAGATTTGGATTGAGATAGATCTATTTGCATCTCCTTGCAGTATATTACTTCTGGTATTTTGCACGGATGTGAATTGTCAATAGACATGGGTGGTGGGTGCCCTCTCAATTCCCTGGTCCCAATGTCTCTTGTAAATCTTCCCATAA
This sequence comes from Pleurodeles waltl, assembly GCF_031143425.1. Taxonomy (NCBI): domain Eukaryota; kingdom Metazoa; phylum Chordata; class Amphibia; order Caudata; family Salamandridae; genus Pleurodeles; species Pleurodeles waltl. The sequence goes on along the minus strand of NC_090450.1, from coordinate 998,754,314 downwards.
ATCACCTCCTGCTGAGGAGGCATCAGAAGATTTGGGAGGAGAGGGTGTCAGTGATAATGATACCATCTTTATGGCTAAGATGCCATCCATTAGCCCTATTACTCAGTCTTTCCAAGGGCAAGTTTGTCAGACTTCCATTCATCCCATCCCCTCTTCAGTTCCAATTGTTACCACTGTAACAGATCCAACATCTAAAACTGAGTGCATGGAACATGAGAGGTGGGCACTGGAAGCTATGGCTTGTTCTAGTCATTTAGCAAAGGAGATTCAACTCTTTTGAAAGTTGTCTACTCTTTCTTCCTAGAGGAAAACTGGGTTTCTTTTGTTAAGTGGAGCTCTGCTAAAGGTTTAGATCCAGCTTTGGGAGAGCCCATTCAAATCCTTAAATTCTTTATGGAGGGATTTTTGAATAATGTAGCACCTGCTATTTAGCTGCCCATCGGGCAGCAATTAATGCCTTTTAGATGCTCTCGGGGTGCATTGGATAGCATTGTACATCTCTTAAGAGGTTTTCGTTTGAGAAAAACAGTCACACTGATTGTCACCTGGACCTGGGATTTACTTACAGTCCTGAAGGGTCCTAAATGGCCTCCATTGTAACTTATCAAAGAGGCAGGTATGATAAGTGGGTGCCAGTTAAGGAGGCCTCTTTTTAGCCATTCGATCAGCTAGGAAGTAGGCGAGTTGGGGGTCTAGTTATATCATATCCATATTTACAGATCCTTTCTGATGGGATGGTTTTACAACCAGATCCCAAAACTATCCCAAAGATTAATACAAATTTCACTTACAACAGGAGCTTGTACTGCCAGTATTTCAGGAGGAAGATGCACAACACTATTCTTCTTCTTAAGATGTTAAGGGCTCAATCATGGTTTATTTGCAATACACGAAGGGGTGTAGGCTTGCAAACTCACATTGTGTTTTTTTTTGCAGTGACAGTAAGAGCAAGAATGTTGCTACTTCAACTTTAAGCAGATGGGTTCGGCATGAGATTTTTAAAAACTACAAGTCCATAGTTGCAATTCCCCCCTTCTGAAATTCAGGGTGACTCAGTTAGGTCAATTTCTACTTCTTGGGCAGAGTCAGTGGGGGTGTCAATCCAGGATTTATGCAGAGCTCCCCCAGGGAAGTTCCATCACACCACTGTTAATCATTATCATTTAGATGTTATGAGTATATCCACTGATAATTTTGCTTTTGGTGTTGTTGAAGCAGCTACGAATTATTTGTTGTCTTCAATAAATAGACAAGAGCTTCGGAAGGAGGTAAAAAGCTTTCTTTATTTTGTTGCTTTTTAATTCTACGTTGTATAATGACTGGGACGAGGAGGTCCTATGAGGGGGGAATCAATCAATTATTTACCAGTAAACATCATTACCCCAATTACGTTACTAATTGCCCCAGTCACCGCCCCTCCCTCCCTCCCTCTTTGTGGTTCAATGCCTCCTATCTTGACTCGTCATGTACAGAAATGGGGGATGGAGGGAGGAGCCTTTGAGTTAAATGTAAAAATAGAGACGAGAAAAAAATAGCAAAAAGGCTACAGTGTAGCCAAGAGTTAAAAAAATTAAAGCAATGGTCATAACCTCATCCTTAATTCAACAAATGCAGTTACCAATGTAATAATAATCTGATAGATGAGATTACACATCTATCACCCTTACTACTTTGAAAGATATGTTTATGAATGTCGTATTATTTACTGATTTACTGTGTTGCACAGTCAACCCGGCTGTGCAACACAGCTCAGGTTGGAGAGATCTCGGTGTGCATGCCAAACCAACATGTGCACTTGCAGTGTGCCCACCACTCCTCCTCCCCCTGCTGCAGCTTATGTCAGTCAGGATGGCCCCACCCTAAGAAAGATTGACTAAGAGGATGTTCAGTCAGCTCGGCCACCACCCTGCAGGATGAAAAATAAAATGATAATTAAATTGTGTTATTATCATTTTATTTTTCATGTTTGAATCCGCTGGATCACAGCAGTGGCGCAACGCTTCTGCGTCCTAACTGAGGAGCCATCGCTGATGATGATTGTCCTTTGGAGACAACTCTAAGGCTCCAGACAAGCTGTCGCATCAGCTCTGCACCTTTGGCACTCTGTGATAAAACAGCTTTTATTATATAAACTGCCTCTATGCTATATCGGGCAGAGAGAAGGACTTCTGCTGGGATTATCCTGCAATGCAATAGACTGTGACTGAGATGTTGCTTGCTGGCTCTGATCTCCATCCTGCAAAGGATGATAACCTGCACTACATCTGACCGGGTTCCTGGCACATCTTACCCAGGTATGGGTGGGGAGGTTAGGCTATCCCAATGGATATCTACCAGAGGGTAATCCCAATATACGCTTGATAATGTAGGTAATAGAGTGTCACAACATTATCATGGTTGACTTGTTTATCTTTTTTACCATTATCATAATGATAGTTACAATGCTTTGTTTCATCTTCCTAATAATCACAGCTCATGCTTTCTATAGAAGATACAGTTGTTTCAATGAATGTTTGAAAAGCCATTTTCATCACATTCTTATGTTTACGTTGGGCGTGCAAAGTAACAATGAAGGGGTAGATCTGTTTCCACTATTTCCTTGAGGATCAGAGTGGTCATGTTTGAGGTTGCTGATACCATCTGGTACCCTAGGAAGGTTAGAGGTTCAGATGGAGTACTGTGAGCTAGCTAGGAATTGCGTCAACATTTCCTGATGGTACAGATGGTCTGAATCTCTATATCCTGTAGTTCATTTTGGCCTAATACACAGTCCTCCTTAATTTGAAGGAACCGTATAACATCACAAAGCTATCCCACTTATTTCACAAGTGCAGCTGGACCTACCTTGAAGGAAAGGAATAGACCCACACCATGGCTATATGAAATTAATGTGGACCTCATCTTTGAACTGGAAGAGTCTACCAAAATTCAGATGTTGTAAGCAAGGAGACTGGAAGCTTTGGGCATGAATACTGGGTCTCTAGACCTATTTTTCTAAGATTTTTCCTGGCAGTAAAAGCATAGCTAATCATAAATGTAGCAGAGAAAATTGCGTAATAGGGGCTAACATTCAGTGTGTTGTTAGCTTCTTTCCAGGCTGGGGCAATCCTTGGCCAACGTCGCAAGAGTTTTGAGTAAGGTGATGACATTCAGGAAGAGTGTCTGTGCCCATGTATCTCAGAGCCCAGCTGCAATGAGGAGACCTATGGGAGCCATTGCAGGTCTGCACCAGCTCCCACCCCAGTGTATAAGCTCCTGCCAGACAGCTGACTGCAACTTTCATCTATATCACCAACCACATAACGCGAAGGAGCTGATGACTTCTGCTTCTGGAGAGGGTCCTCCTTTACTCCTACACTCTCTGAACTGCAGGAAAACACATGTGCACCTTCAAGGTGACACCAGAGACATTGAGGATTACTTCTCCTTAAAACTCTGGACTTGGGATTTGTGAAAGTAGCTGGAACGGATTGTCCTGAGACAAGAACTATTGACTGTGAGTTTCTACACGATGCAGTGCAAGAGGTATGCTTGATTGAACTCCTGGTCACTACCCTGAATGCTTTGCCTTTGTTCTCCTGGTGACTGGTGCTTGGGCTTGCTGGCACACTCACAACCAAGATTCCTTGGCAGTAACCAGCTGTTTTTAAGACAAAGGCCCTTCGCTTCTTATACAAAGGCCCTTTATGCCAACTTAGTGACCTTTTGCAGACTGTTAGCACCAAAATATGCCAGCAACCCAACATGTTGGTGTCATGACTGGTGGGAGTCCATTGGAGCGTTTGCCACCCATCCAAAATGGCTTAGGACCCCCCCTATAAATTGCTGTGCTCCCAATACAGAGTGGGCACTTCCTAATTTGGGTGGATGACTACACATTGAAGTCAAGAATGGTGTGGTTGCAGGTGTACCAGAACCTTAACCTATTCCGGTATTTGTATACCTTTTATTTAAATTATGGCAACCAGAAATTGACTGCTTTAAACTTTCGGCAAGGTATAGGGTACTGGAGGAGGCTACCCATCCCTTTGGAAAGGATGTTTGTCTGCATTTTGTAGTTTCTAGTTTACAGACCTGCTCAAAATCTCACATCCCCTGAATAATGTTCGCCCAAGCACTAAGGGGGTTATTCTAACTTTGGAGGAGGTGTTAATCCGTCCCAAAAGTGACGGAAAAGTGACGGATTTACCACCAGCCGTATTACGAGTCCATTATATCCTATGGAACTCGTAATACGGCTGGTGGTATATCCGTCACTTTACCGTCACTTTTGGGACGGATTAACACTCCTCCAAAGTTAGAATAACCCCCTAAGTTAGCTCTTTTCATAATGCCTAGTGTTTAAGCGCTATACTAGTGTTTGGGGAGCCTCCTTCTGGCTAAAAATATGGTGGAGGAGTTTGTGAGTCTTTGCTGACACACACTTCCTGTTTAGTGGATTTTGTTATGTGTATTTAAGTATTTTTTTTTAGAAATTCAAAAGAAAAGTCTAGACAACATATTGCTAAGTGATATTAAGGTGTCATAATGTATGATGATGGGACAAATTAAAAAGGTATTTGCATCGGCAAACATGTTTGCGGGTGAAAATATCTTCATTTAAGCATGCCAGGAATTCACAAGGAGAATCCTAGCAGGTGTAAACGGGTTTACTGTAGTGAATTTCTCCACCAGAACTGCAGAAAATACACTGTAGTAGAGGGTACCTGTGGGACTTATATAGATTGCACATCAGATGATGACTGACACCCACACACAGCACGTTAAGAATCTTGAAATATGTAAAGTAGCCCCTGATGAAGGGTTCACCATGTTTTGAATTAGGACACAGGGGTACACTTGTGATTACATTCATGTGTTAAGTATTTAAATAAATTAAATTATGGAAAAGTACCACATGGAGTAAGGCGCTTGAGTAAGCTCTGAGCTTAAGTCTTTACAGTAAGGAATGCAGCCTAAAGGCACACACCTGGCTGTGCAGCAGGACACACATGCCAACCTCGACTTGTGCTATAAAACAGAAAGGGCCACATGTACGAAGCATTTTGCACGTCTCAAACGGCAAGTCGGGATGTTTGCGACGTGCAAATAGCATTTTGAGATGTACAGACCCATTTTTGCAATTCGGTAATCTATTTACCGAATCGCAAAAAGGGTTTGTGAGTCGCAATTAGGAAAGGGAGTTCCCTTCCTAATTGGGAGTCGCAGTCCCATGTATGATTGTTTTGCAACCACGAATGCGGTCTCAAAACAATCGCAGTATCAAACTGGTGCTAACCCATTCGCAAACTGGAAGGGGTTCCCTTTGTGAATGGCAGCAAAAACATTTTTGTCAGAGCAGGCAATGGTCCTACAGACCACTGCCTGCTCTGAAAAAATGAAAAGAAAACTTTTCATTTTTTGTTTCTGAAATGCATCTCGTTTTCCTTTAAGGAAAATGGGCTGAAGTTAAAAAAAACTGCTTTATTTAAAAGCAGTCACAGGCATGATGGCCTGCTGTCTCCAACAGGCCACCATCCCTGTGAGGGCGGCCATTCCCAATGGGGTCGCAAATTGCGACCTACCTCATGAATGTTCATGAGGTAGGTCATTTGCGACCCCCTTGCGAATCGCAAAGAGTGTAATTGACATACGAGTCGCAAAACCTGTATTTCCTACATGTGGCCTAAATGCCTTCGTTTCAGAATGATGTCTGCAAGGCCGTAACTGGGAAAGCTTTCCAGGTGCAACCCAAGAAAGTTTTGTAAATTCCCAAAATTTGTAAAGTTATGTTCCTGTGGCAGTGACAATATCTGGCCACAGTTGTACACATTATTTTCAAACTAGGCCTAATATATAGACCTCACACACAGACTTGCCTTCAGGATCAGTGGTAGCACAACTGGTGCTCAGAGCTAGCTGTAGCGCATAGTGGCCAACTGGTGGGAGTTCACTCTACCATTCGTTGCTTTAGTGGCACAGGGGACGTTCTCCCACTACCACCCAGGGTCTCTACAGCTGCATTTTTTCTGCCCCTTTTAAAAAAAACTTTGCTAGCTCTGCTTTTGCAAAGCTGACAACATTTTCCAAATATTATGAAATGTAGCAAGACTCAAGATTTAGCAACTTCAAATCCTACTTCTTGTAATCCACATTAAACCTCCCCATCCAGAAAACTAGACTACACAAAGGGGGCGTAAGAGGCTTGCTGGTAAGCAGGTGTACCAGAAGGGCCTGAAAGGCTGTGGCAGAGTCAGTCACTAGTCAGGTAAATGTGATTGTCTCTGCTCCAGTTCCTCAAGCCCTCTGAGATACCAGCATGCTGGTAAATGAGCAGATTTCCTTTAGATCCAATCCAGCTCTGCTCATCTCAGCCTTCCTTTTAAGTGTGCACACTGTCTTAGTCCCTTAATTGGGCCGGTAGTCCGTCCTTCAGGGTTAACCAGCCATTAAAGTTTAATACATTTCGAGCTCACAATATCGCTGTAAATTCGAAGGACAGAAAATCCCAAAACCAGTAAAGGGCTGATTAATTGGCCCTTCCGTGCCCTACAGATTTCACTTAAATGTCAGAAGAACAATTTGCCGCTAGTCGTGGAGATTGAGGCTTTACTAATGACACAAGAAATACTGTTTTTCTGGCCCCCTGTCTTTAGCAAAATGTCAGTGAGAGAGGGAGAGGCCGTGTGCAATCTCTCTGCCGCAAGAGATGTGCTGATGGACTCCCAGTGCATACTTCACACACAGAGCCCCACTGAGGTATTAATACCCTGCAGGGTACATTCTGGTGGGGAGTGGTCTGACAGGGAGAATATTCTTGTTTATGACTCCTGTAATAGTGGCCTCTACCCTCCAGAGATCACAGGCATTTCAATTCTGGAGTGTGCCCAATGGACATGAGAGAAGGAGGTTTTCTCTTTGCCATCAAAACAGAGGTACATCCATCTATGTGTTAACCTGAAGTCCTTCACTTGTTCGAAAGTGCCTCATAGAACCACATTGGCCTTATGCTCTCTAACATACCATGCATTCTTCAGTGCTTTGCAGGTGAATGTAGACCTACAACATTGTATGTTAGTACTTTAAGCCCCATCTCTGAAGTAGATTTTGGGCCTCATTCTGACTTTGGCGGGCGGCGGAGGCCGCCCGCCAAAGTACCGCCGTCAGAATACCGCTGCGCGGTCAAAAGACCGCCGCGGTAATTCTGAGTTTCCCGCTGGGCTGGCGGGCGACGCCAGAAGGCCGCCCGCCAGCCCAGCGGGAAACCCCCTTCCACGAGGATGCCGGCTCCGAATGGAGCCGGCGGAGTGGAAAGGGTGCGACGGGTGCAGTTGCACCCGTCGCGATTTTCAGTGTCTGCTATGCAGACACTGAAAATCTTGGTGGGGCCCTGTTAGGGGGCCCCTGCAGTGCCCATGCCATTGGCATGGGCACTGCAGGGGCCCCACGACACCCGTTACCGCCAACCAGGTTCTGGCGGTCAAAACCGCCAGAACCAGGCTGGCGGTAAGGGGGTCGGAATCCCCATGGCGGCGCTGCCTGCAGCGCCGCCATGGAGGATTCCTCAGGCCAGGGGAAAACCGGCGGGAAACCGCCAGTTTCCCTTTTCTGACCGCGGCTTTACCGCCGCGGTCAGAATTGGCCTGGATGCCCCGCCAGCCTGTTGGCGGTGCATCCGCGGTCCCCGGCCCTGGCGGTCCATGACCGCCAGGGTCGTAATGACCCCCTTTGTGTTCTGTGGCACTTACAAGTGTTTGCATAGCAGTTTCCCCGCAGGCTGTAACTATCTCTCACTCCTTCCAACTTTCCCCAATAACATATATGTCCCATACAAAGCTCTTATGACCATGTAGATTGGTTGCATCATGTATAGACATACTTCCTTAAGTTCAATCCGGTTCCCTGGATACAGAACTGAACAATCAACAGACGTGGCCTCCGCCTGTCGGTCCATCTTCAGTCTGTTCTCCAGCTTTTCCAAGTGAGCTTTCTGTATCCAACAGCTGGGCCTGTGGACCTCTGTCGTACCATGGATTGGGTACAGATCCTGTCCACATGCATTGGCATATTCTCAGATCCTGTGGGTCCCTGTAGGTCTTGGCCTAGAGTGATATTTGGAAGGATCTCAACATTTTTCAGTCCGTGCGTTTGCCATTCTCCCACGATGACCTTCCTATTGCGATGGCGTCAGCTGACCATTCTTCTTGCAAGTTTTTCGAAATTTAGACTTTTATGACCTGACAACCCTTCTAAACCTATATTGTCCCTTCCGATCCACATCTCTACATCCTCACATTTCTCTATATGAGCGATTAAACTAGACCCCATTTCCTTCATTTTGTCAATAGTTTTTGCTAACTATTCAAGGAGTCAGTGTGGTCGGGTAATATGTAACTACATAAAGTTTAAAGAAGCTCAGGATATAGCGGACACAGGGAATATTCAGGCCAACATGACATGTTCAGTCGAGTGCCAAGCAGCTCTCATTCCTAGGGTGCAGCCTGTAGGACCCATGCTGAATGGCTGAGCCTATCTACATTCAGCTAATTACCCTCTCCCTGCGTATTGACTTCAGGGCTGCATCTTTCTTTGCTGTACTAGGAAAAGTTGGGGTACCTGAGATCAATCCAGTTAGTTTTCCTTGTATTGGGGATAAAAGGGAGGTGAGCGCCACACCCCCTCAATCCTCTTTGCGCTGTCCAGCAGACTCCAGGCAGACAAAAATGTGGGGCCTCATTTACAAGAAACTGGTGCATAGGAATCAATGCACCAGTTTTCTTGTGCCAGTCCTGGACCCCTTAACAACGCTATGGTAGCACTGTATTTATGATACAGTGCTTCATGGAGCATGTTTCCAGAGATGCATCAGAAATTCTGAATCATCTGTAGCACTAAACTGACGCCTTGCTGGACTAGCGTCTAAAAAATTACATTACTCTAGCAATGTGTGGAATGTTCCCATATTAAAGAGCCCTGCGTTGGTTTAACGCCTGCTCTGAGCAGAAGTTAAATTTTTGACGCAGTGAAGTTTCAGAACGACGCACTGCAATGTAGTAAATTTCACTGTGCCAGCTCTGCATGGATTTTAACATGGGAACGCCCACCCTGCATGCGTTATACCTGGCACAGGTATAATGTGGTGCAGGGCTTTACAAACTGGTGCAATGGTCCCATTGCACCAGTTAGTAAATGAGGCACAGTATAGGGGACTGCTTGAGCTGCAGCATCAAAAAAGTGACGCAAGAGGCTTGTAAATAAGCCCCCTAAAATACTTTTGGGTGGCATGAGTCATCGCACACTCCAGATGCGTATGTTCATTTCCCAGCAGGTCAGGGACCAGGTAACTGGGTCCCATCTGGAGTGTATATGTTGTCATACAATAGAGGTTGACAGAAACCAAACCAATATTCACAGAACTATTTTTTTATAATTTTTCTTTTTCTGTTCTGCACTGCCAATGTTTTTCTTGTAAATTGCTAATGATGTTCTGATTTACATATCTGAAAAGGCCCAAGGCTGAAAGACCATTCAAGGGAGACATGTTGGCTGCATCTAAAACACAGATTGAATCTATGACAGAAAACATGATGCTAAAGAAAACTTTTACCAACGGTCCTCAAAGAGACTGTATTTCCTTCCAGTTTATTACATGTCATTATACAGAACTGTAATTTCACCCAGAATTACAGTAATTCACACCATCCTCACCTCTTCTATTCACTAACTAATGGGACATGGGCTCATCCCTCCTCATGGAGTACACAACACACCACCAGTTATGGATTTTGCAGCAAACTCTTCCTAGTTGCCATGTTCCCTCATTGACTGGACATGGCTGCCCAGAGATCTTGACACAGGACCAGCAGTTCATATCCATCCTGGTGCTGGACTGATGGAACATCGCATTCATGTGGCCGACAGGTCAGACTCCAGAGTTTGCAGGGCTAGTCGAATCGCCCGTCTGCAGGGGGCTCTATTCCCCAAAAGGTGACAAGGAACTGTATTCAGCAGACAGAGCAGTGGATATATGGGTGTGTGTAGAATCAAGTAACCTCTTTGCCTACAGGGGGCTTTGTAAAATGAAGAGACCTGTGGACATCACTTGAAGCTTTTCAGCCCCAAGCTATTTGTGTCTAGTAAAAGTAGTAGCTCCACCATCAATTCCTTACCTGAAAAACTGGTAACATTTCTATTCATCCCTTGTTTCATCCTGCTGACCTTGCCAAGAGGGCACATAGGAAGTCAAGGCTGAGTGCCATGAATGGTAGAAGTAGGGACAGGAGTTGGACTTCAACACCTTCACTTACTAAACTTCCGGCTCATTTTCGGGGTCCTGATGCTCATCCCAGTTCCTTCGTCACTCTAGTATGACATGCTGGTCACGTCTTGTGATTCTTCAGGGCTCCAGATGCCATGTAATATCTCTTACCTGTTTTTTCTTCAGTGTTTTTAACTCCCCTGCCCAGTTGATAGATGTTGAAGGAAGTGTCCTCTGGCTACACTTACAAACACACCAACACCTGGTTAAACCTGGCCCGGTGTTGCTTCACCCCGTAATTCTGGATGCAGGAACCCCAGGTGAAGAGATATCCTCAATCAAGGACACCTTTCTCCCAAGTTCATAATGAGGGCATTGATTGTTCAACATAGGTTTTTTTGCTATATTTCCAAAAGTTTCACCCTTGAGCAGTTGATTTGTAGTTTCCAGATTCAGATATTTTCAGACCTTACTTTTGGAGGATGAAATATTCAGGCAATATGGGAACGTTTTATTTTCAAACGATGCAATCTCAACAGATGTGATGGTAGCTGCTGATGTGGATAAAAAAATAACTTTGAAGATCCCTGATGTCAAAGGGGTCAAGGACTGCTCCTGAATTGCTACAATTTGCTAAAAGCTGCAGAAAATCAGGCTCAGAGTGACAGTTGTTAGCTAAAAGAAGAAGGCATTCTGGTTTGTAAGAAACTCCCATGTTCCTGAGGGGGATGTGCGAGTATCTCTAGAGCCTTGCTTCTGAGAAGTCCATCAGTTGCCCTGCTCTATTCAGGAGAAAAGTTCCACTACTAAACAAAACCTAAAGGAAACTTTTTATATTCTAATCTATTATCATTTTCTTTGATCTTGTTTATGTTGTGTCTTTCCAGTAGTCTAGTAGTAGCTTTGAGGGTCAGAATTTCAAAAACAAACCACAAATGTTGGCTCAGAATTGATCATACTGTGTAGACAAATTTGGATTTCATAGATCCTACGTGTCAAATTGCTGAAAACCCAGCAGAAAGGCAGTAGAGCTCAATACAGACTAAAAGGAAGATACATGAGGTCTCCAGAGAATGCTTGTGAGGAACCTAACTATGACACATATTAAATATCCTAAACTGTAATGTATGTTAACACAAAAGTCTTAATTTGAGAGTACTAATGAATGTTTATGTATTTTGAATAATTAAATTAGTAGAAAATGATTAACATAGAAAAATGAATGTGTAAGTTTGAAATTGTGACCTCGGAGAATAGCCACTAGTATTTACGAATTGTACTAAATGAGTGATTAACATATATGGAACATGGAAAATGTATTAGATTAATGTAGTAATATGTCCTATTGAGAGTTATAACCTATGTTTTACAATAATTGTAGGCCTTAGCGAGTGTCTTGGCCTAGTATTGCCAGGCCTCATGCAGAAGCTGTATTTCTTAACGTTCAATGGAAAATGGTGACAAAATGAACTAACTGTGAACTGCTCATTGTTTAATAAAAAATTGCTTACCTGGAGCTTTCAATGTGAACCGATGGACAGGAGATGATGATTCTTGAATTGCATTGAATAGTGTGTAATGTGTGCTAGATGTACTTTCCCAGGACTCAAACAATGAAGGCACTGACTGGAGAAGAAGATGCAATATTTTTGATACCTGATGAGCCGGATGATGAGGCCATCGTAAAGTGGACCAATCGACGACATGTGAACTGTAAAATATTAGAATTTATAGATTTGATTTAGGGACTTTATTGGCTAAGGAAGTAACATACGATTAATTGATCAATTAGAAATTGGTGGATAGTCTGGGCGACTTTAATATAACAACGTGACAGAGGGAAAATATTTTAGACCATACAACGAAATTGTGATGAGAAATTGAGGAGAAGAGATTTGAGATTCTGTCATTGGGCTCATACTCTCTGACTGAGAGCCTGATGTGATGCTGATCAACTGATGACCTGAGGACGAAGACTGACTCTGTTGCTGACCCATACCAAGGATAGGTAGATATGACAATGTGACTGAATTATGTTTTTGTGCCTTTTATTTCTATGTACCAACTGCGCTGTCTGAATAGTATTCTTAGCTAGATGTTTTTTCAAATTCTTGTTCTAAATTGTTTTGCATGAAGTCCCACATGCTGATGCTAATCTGGGTTAGATGAGGGTTCCTTACATGACGATTGACAGATTACAGAGACAAATGGTTGACAGACCAAATTGCTGAACTCCATGACTACAAATTATCTATTGCCTTTGATTCTTTTTGACTCATGCTGATGCTTTAGAATGTACTCTGATGCAAGTTTTGATTAGCTTATGTTTTTGGCGTCTTCTAATAAATTAATACTGTTCTGGTTTTGGTTTTAATTGAGTTTGAATTAATCTCATGAATTAGTATTGTAACTAGTAGGAAAATAAAATTACTAAAATGTATACTGAGTTGTGGTTATTCATGGCTGATAAGTCACTGTGTGATATTATTGTTTTTATTGATTATTGATTAATGATTTGTCTAATGGTTATTGAATTTTGTGCATTGATTATTGGAAAGCATTGGTCACATCATAGCTAGGATACTCCATGCGAATCAAAAGGTTCATCGACCTATACGTGTCACCTTGTAAGTTTACATATCAAGGACCGACACGCCAACATGTATTAACTATAAATGATAAGGAGATTTTGCAGAAAATGAGCCAGAGGATGCATTTTCCACTAAGAAAATAGTGCTAAATACAACAGGACATGAACAACAGCAGCCAGAAGCCGCTGGTGCTCTCTAAATTTGTTGTTCCTGTGCTCCTGAGGCAGGATTTGTGCCCCAAATTACTCTTAGTTACACAAGGGTAATTCAAGATGGGGAGACATGGCTTCAGCATCTGCGAATATGGCTCGGAGATGTAGGTGGCTGTCTTTTCCTTGGAGCCTGTGAATGCAGCATATTGTGTGTTGTTAGGCAGCTGGTAGGTGTTTGAAGGCCCGTGGAGGTGAGCGGTCTCTTTTTAAGAATCGCCACCAGCGCCTGTCATTGATGGCCTAAGATTGCCATGGCTGCACAGCAATGCCATTTTCTTTTGATTGAAGGAGAGCACAGCTCTCTTGACAGAGTGAAGACACTTGTATACAGAGGCTATTCCGATGGAGCAGGAACTGCAAAATGACTTTATACACCCCTGAACTACATTTTGGGCATTCTCTCTTGTGTTTACATGTTATGCCTACAGATTGTCTGATGAACAGCCAGTGTAACTCTAGACACATGTTGCAGGATAGTTGTCTGTCTTCTCTAGAGAGCAACTCATTCTTTTGGGGGAGCTGTAAATGCTGCTTGAACTCTTCTCAGGTATCTGTACCACTCACAGGACACAGGTGCACCAACATTGGTGACAAATTTAAAACTACTACTGAATTAAGTGCACTGCTTTTGCCAGCACCCCCAAAATGACTTGCTGCTCTTTACTGATGAAGGAATAAATCCAGAAATATGTGTCGAGAGTTGCAAAGCACAAGCTGCACTAACAAGGGTGAAAAATTAAAACTACTACTGAAGTAAGTTTTATCATACACTGGATTTATCATGTTGCATTGGGGCAAATTGAGTACTGGGGTGTGTGGGAGTCTGCTCCCACAATCCTTCTACCTTAAGTCCTGGTTATGGAGCGTTGTGAGATTACATGCCAAGGATGCTTCACACAGCTGAGGCGAAGTCTCAACTCTTAGGTGATGCAAGGACTAGTGTCTTCATCAAAGAACCCATCGATAAGGGCTTGCGATGAGAATGTCCGGCAGCGAAGATGTGTTGCACAGTCCAGGTGATGATTTAGTTCTGAGAAGCTGTGAGACTACAATGCGAGACCCTGCATCATCATTGGTTCCTATGCAAGCTGGAAGGTCAATGTGGTGTATTTGCACTGAGGAACCCTTGCACTGGAGGTGATGCATCCATTCTGTTCGGGATTGCGTCAAAAAGCAAAGGAGATGCGTCAGTTCAGCTGGGTCCACAGATGGGCTGCTAGAGCATTTTAGGACCACTTCCAAGGGTACAGGATTGGGGTCGCACCACTTGCTAGGAGAGGATTCACAGATGGCAAAGTCTAGGGGCTGGAATCATTGTTGTTGGAGCCTTCAGTCCCTAAGGCTAAAGTCAAGAGGACAGCCAACTAACCCTTGTTGTCATTCTGGGGCCCTGGGTTCAACAGATGCAGGCCCAGTCCTTCTCACTCAGGCAAGAGGGCAGCAGGCAGTAGGACAGCACAGCAGGGCAGCAGTACTTCAGAGAAGCAGTCCAGCAGAGTTGCAGTCCTTTCAGGCAGCACTGCAGTCCTTCTTTTTGTTAGAGTACCTACAAGTCCAGAGGTGTACTGATGAGTTGATGTCTGAGGTCCAATATTTATAAATGGGCCTTTCTTCGACGTGGGAAAAGCTTCAGATAATCAGAGGTTTGCCTTTGATGTCTAGGGGAATCTTGCCTTCTCTGCCCAGGCTCCAGACTAGCTAAAAGGGGTTATGTAGCCTGTTAAGTGTAGGCAGGACACAGCTCATCGACATGGTTTTACGGCTGTACCCGGCTCCCCCCTCCCACCCTGTCAGTGACGGCCCTTCCGGGCACACCTACCAGCTGTAATGGCAGGACTGAGACATGATTAAAGAACTACTTAAGTGGGTGGTTCAAAAAGTGCTGGAGGCCCAATTGTAGCATTTAATTTGCAGGCCCTGGGTACATGTAATCCCACTTTACTTGGGACTTGTAATTAACTATATTTGCCAATTTAACATAAGCCACTGTTACTATTTTTTAAGGAGTGAGCACGTGCACTTTTGCACTGGTCAGCAGTGGCAAAGTGCACAGGGTTCTAAGGCCAATAAAACCAAGGTCAGCAAAAATGGAGGAGTATGGCAAAAATATGGGGGGAAGACCACCCTAAGGCTGAAATGTCTTACGCCTGCTTAGACCTATTCTTGTTAATTGACCCTCTTTGTTCAATACATTGCGGTACAATAAAAATCTTAAACACAATAACAAACCAATATTTTGGAAGGTTTAGAAAATCTGGTATTAATACTATCTTTCAGCTTTTTCAAAACTCTACATTAATACTTTTCTTTCAGTTAGATAACCTTTATAATCTACCCAGGTCCTGCTGTAAACAATTTGATATTTTAGTCAAACGTCAAAACTCTGCTATACTTCCTGATGAGTCTCCAATTACTTTGCTTATAATATGAAGAAGTCAAATTGCAGGAAGACCTCCATTCTATATAAAACTCTTATAATATACAATTATCGCAGAGAAAAATCAAGCACAGAAGCAAAGTGGGAGGTGGACTTCAAAACTGAATTTCCCATTGAAATGTGGTAGAAATTCTGGGCCTTCCACCTCTTGCTTTGCTGGTAATGCTCAAATACTATTTTTTTATATTCAAGCTTGTTTAGACTGAAAGTTCTTCCACAGGACACCTGTTGGTCATGTAATACACAAATTGTTTCTTCAATGTTTATGCTTTTGATATACACTGTTATCCAACAATTTCGGTTTCAGGTCTGGCATACAATACCTGCTATATGTGATTTGGATGTCCCTTCATCATTTCTTAGTATATTCTTGGAAAGATGTCATGATCCGTACCCTCATAACACACCTGTTTCTAAGTTTATAAATATGTTGATTGCAATTGCTATTCAAGTTATCACCTCAAAATAGAAAGATATAGAAAGAGTCTGAAACTGTTTTTGTGCAAAAAGGTGGTGGAACATTGTCTGAAAAAAAACATAGATTAAACACATATAAGGTTACCTCTGTGGAATTGGCCATTAAAAGGCAATACGTTGGCAGCCTTTAACATGCTTTTTGGATGTCTCATCTCTTCCATGCTAGCTGCCTTATGTCAACTGGAACCACTGTAAAAATTATATTCTGATTTCTACCATGTTTTATTGTGTTGATGGATTATTTCTAAGAATTTATAATCTTTATGTAAAGTATTGGTAGGTACAGATTCTGTATGTTTCCTTTCTGGTTCTTAATCATTTTGATTTTACCTTTTCCACTTATTGCAGCTTTGTTTTCATTGGATAGTCACCTCAGTATTCAGAGGACGTAATTTTTCTTGCTCCTTATTTCATTCAGGTCTGATTCCCTGGATTATCTCTAATGTCACTGCTCTTAGGACTCATGGCCCAGCATCAGTTCAAACTGCATCTCTCTCTTCATAGTCAATCCCCCTACAGTTATAAAGTGAGTGGTGTGCGGGCCCTTATTTAAAAAATAAAAAAAAGAACTGCATAAAGTCTGCTGTGCCACCTTCTTTTTCTTGTAATCACAAAAGGACATTGGGTTCTTGCTGAATTTCTCTTCAAACCTCCAGAGTTGTCTGAGTCTTGACTTCTCTCAAGTGGGGTACCACCCATGGATAAGGGAAGAATCAGCCACGACTGCTACTCTCAATGAGCTTTGGTTAATTTGGGATGGTCTGATTATTCTGGACATCCCTGCTCCCCATCACCATAGCACCCTGATCATCCATCTTGAATGTGAAGGTATAGGAAGGTCAGCCAATTCATGTTTTTTCTCTTTTCCTACTGAATGAGTCATTGGTGCTGTGTCATACTTTGCACTTTCCAAATTCTGATTGAAGAAGTACTTTCTGCCTCCGGGGTCCTCACTCTCACCTGTCCTGTTTAACGGTACATGCAACATCTAGCTTCCATCATCAAAGGCTTTGACCATTTGTCCTTTTCCTGTGATGTTGTTATGCGCTTTCATGCAGCAACATACTCCAACCATTGGCTCAACTCCTTATGCACCTGTTTAGCAACTGAAGAGATTTTGACCACAGAGAGAAGCTGTTGCTGAAAGCATTCTTAATAGCCTAAGGTTAATAGTATGTTCCAGGCCCCAGGTCTGAGGGAAAGAAATTTAGGTTTTTACTTTGTTCAAGACTTATCCAGAGCTAACTGTGTCACTGCAGTGGAGCCTTCACATTTTCTCGCATGCACTCCTGCAAAACATTGTTACCTTTTTTGCAAGTGATCATTGGGCTCTGGTCTTAAGACCCTTTTGATCATTGAGGTTAGACATTTGAAATACCTCTTATTTTGGCCATCTATTCTCAGCCATATTTAAATTATAGTGGGTACAAAACATGATAGCTCATCCGTTTAGAAAGTTTGACCATATTTGAGGCCAGGAGAAGATTACATTGACTCGAAAGTACAGTTGATTGCATTCAAAATGCTCTCTATTGCACATCAGTCTTTTTTTTTTGTGGCAGATCAAAATTTCCTATGGACAGCTTTTGCATCCCAACCCACTCTGATCTAGATCATTTTTTCTGATTCAGAAAACAGCTTTTTTGGTTTTAACGCCCTGTTTATAGAACTGCCTTTCACTCAAATGTACCTGCTGTCTAGTAATTCCAGCTTTTGAAGGCTTTTACACAATCAATTACAATTAAATATCTAATTCATGTCCTAATATGTTCATTTAACTAGTTTCCCTTCCTTTTCCTTAGAACCGCTTGCTTCAGAAGATCTTCAAGTAGCTCCCCGTCAACACCAGGAACGTCACAGAAGCCCTAGTTACCAGCCACGTGGACTACAGCAACATGCTCTATGCAGGAATCACCACTCAACTCCTAAATGGACTCCAGACTATTCAGAACACAGCCACTACACTCATCATTGACCTCCCCAAATGGACTCATACCACTCCCCTTCTCAGGAACCTCCACTGGCTCCCTATCCATAAATGATGCCACTTCAAAGTGCTTACACATGCCGACAAGGTGGTCCATGATCTAGGACCAGCATACATCAACCACTGCCTGAAGTTCCACCATCCCTCCAGACACCTCCGCTCTGCTTACCTCACCCTCACACACACACACACACCATATCCCCTGCAGCTACAGTGGAGGACGATCCTTCTCCTACCTTTCCACCAAGTCTTGGAACAACCTCACCCTCCACCTCTGAACAGCATCCTCCCTACAGGAATTCAGAAAGGGACTCAAGACATGGGTTTTTGACTGAGCCCAACAAGAACGCAGCTCCTCGATACCCTCTTGGGTAATTAGTCATTGTTGGACGCTTTATAAATCCGAGTTGATTGATTAAACACACCTCTATTGTCCTTTTAGCCTCTGTCCTCCCCTCATTTTCCTGATTTTTTGTCTCCAGGTCTTAGAGACATGAAGCTAACTTGCCAACTGAGCACTGTATAAGTTCCTTTTCTAGTCTATCCTACATCTTCTCTGAAGTGGAGCACAAGAAACCTCACATGGGCTTGGACTTGTTTGACAATATTGGTGGGATGTGCCTGAATCACTGACATAGAGAACTTGAGGTTTATGTCTAACCTTTCCTATGCACTTAGGGTCTCATTATGAGATCCTTCTTTATTCTGAATGAGCCGGTATAATCGTTCTTAAAGACTAGGCAATACAGCACAGGGCTATTCCAAAAGTTTGTCTGGGATGGGCCCTTTTACATATATCTATTATAAACTAGAGTCTGACCATCAAGTCAATACCATAGAGTAAAGGAAATACCCAACTGTGCATAAATAACAGGCACATTTGTGGAGTGTGTTTTCATCATTCAAGGTTGTTTCCTGTTGCCACTGATGTTTAATGTGTACACATTTTATTGTCCTTTTTAAGGATTAATGTGTGAGCAGATTGGTGTGGATTGCAACATGTAATAAGAGGGCTAACCACACCGTTCTGTAGTATACTGTATGCATTACTTCAATAAGCCACCACAATTTCATGATGTTTATGACACTTTTATGTAGCACAATCTTGGCCTAAGTGCATTAGAGTACCTTGCATGAGAACCAGATTACATTTTAAAAGGCCAGATTCATTTTTAGGGCTGCCATTCGCCAAGACCTCTTGATTTAAAAAGAAAAGAAATTCACTGAAAAAACAAAGGTTACAGGGCTGTTATAGTTAGGTTCTAAATTAACTTCTAAGGGGCGCGAGTTATAGTTACCCTAGAGCGAGAGTTACAGCTACTTCAATTGTTGTTTTTTTGCATTCAAAACCTAACTATAACGTCCCTGTAATCTTTTTTTCAGCATATATATATATATGTATATATATATATATATATATATATCAATCCAAAACCCTTAAGCTGGCCTGGGCGAAGCGTCGTAACACGCCACAGACGTAAATAATGAGTCTCCGTCACAAAGAAATAATTGAAGTGAAGATTTTAATGGGCAAAGCAAACCAAAAGCACTCTGAGTAGGTGTCTCATACCACAAGGGCCTGTCAGTAATCCAGTTCAAGGGTTTTACATTTGTGATAAATGCAAAGCCTGTAAACACAGTGAAAATATCAAAACAGGAGATTTTCCTACATGTTCAAAACCTTTTGTTATTAGAAAACATTTATCATGTACTTCAGATTATTGTGTTTACATACTCATCTGCCCTTGTAAGAAATACTATATTGGTAGTACCATTCATACAGCTACAAAAAGAGTATTGGAGCAAATGAGGGCGATTAACCATAATGATAAACCTTATCCAGTTGCTAGACATTTTAAGGAATTCCATAATCAAAAGATCGATTTAGTAAAATTTGCGGTACTGGATAGGATTCCAGTTAGAGAAAGAGGAGGATATAGAGTATTGGAATTGAGAAGACTGGAATCAAGACTCATTATTGGCTTCAAAACAATACACCCCATTGGTCTCAATATGGATGAGGAATTAGTGATTCATATAGGTGATTAGGAACTTTGAGTCACCTTTGAGTGTCAGTTTTTTTGTTATTTTTGTTATTTACAATACAACAGAAATATAATAGTGATCTGTCTATGGATTGGTTTTTAAAGTACAGTTTTTTCTAGGAATATTTTTAATGTTCTGTACATCTTTTATTTTGAGAGGTGGTCACATTTTGGGTTTAGACATAGATGGACTTAGAAGAAGTATCAACATTTCTATAAATTGAAAGCAATAAGAGCTATTGTATCCTTTTAAATGGCTGATTAAGTCTTGATGGTTAAATGTGTAAGGTCCATTATATCGACCATGGTAATGCCCACTTGGGCTGTACCTGTTATGATTAAATTATTGATATAAATTTGTACTATTCATAAGAGCCATTTAAAGATGGCCGATACAGTTTCTGATAAATCTGGCTAATAAGATTTGATGAAATAATGTAATGACCATAATATCGATGATAGCAGGGATAGTTTGTAATAAAAATTATATTATGCTCACTTGGGCTGTATGTGTTATGATCAAAAAAATTTATAAAAACATTGACATAAAATCAGACTACCTCTAACAATTGCTCAAATATGGCTGACATAGTTCATGGTAACCCAGATTATTATGATCAGATGTTTAAATATAATAATGCGAAACAGTCATTTTGGGCTTGAAAGTTTAATAGTATTTAAAAACAAAATAGTCAAATGGTCAATTACCCGTGAACAATGAAACTTTGTTTCTGAAACACGTTGGGTTGCTTTTCCCATTAAAATCTTCACTTCAATTAAAAATAGGGTTGCTTTGCCCATTAAAATCTTCACTTCAATTAAAAATAGGGTTGCTTTGCCCATTAAAATCTTCACTTTAATTATTTCTTTGTGACGAAGACTCATTATTTACTTCTGTGGCATGTTATGATGCTTCGCCCGGCTGGATTAATGGTTTTGGATTGATATTGAGGGGGTTGCGACCCCGTCTCTCTCTGCCGCGTTGCTGGCAAAGGATACGGCGATGGTGTTATATATATTCACTTAAAAACACCAAAGGTTACAGGGACATTATAGTTAGGCTCACATTTCAAATGTTCAAATGTACAAAACCATAGAAAATCTGGTGTTATTGTTATTTCAAGTAACTATAACAAGTGCCTTAAGGTAACTATAGTTTGCGCCCTCGCTATGCACTGGTAAGTACTCCACATATTACAACACTCATGACATCTTTGGCATCTTTGATAACATCATTGATAATATCAGTGTAATATTTGCAGTAAGAACAATTTGAGGAAACAACTGAGCATGGCTGGGGCGCAAGTTATAGTTATATATATATATTGCTGCCAACAGCATAAGAAAAACATTGCTCGCAGGACTCGAGAATTTAGTCCCATGTTATGAAGTTTTACATAAAAATATATAATGGAGCAGGATAGGGACAACCGACCCCTAGGCCCCATGTTGGGGACCCAGAGGGACCCCCCAGGGCAAAAGCACAAAAAAAGTCAGCAATTCTTCCATGACACTGCAGGTCTCCCATGGGATCGAAAAGAATTGGTGACCCGGCCACTTTCTTTCATTAAGGGGGTGGGGGCAGTGGCCCTCCTCCCTGAGCCATTATAAGCCTCCGAGAGCCCACTCCAAGGACTGCATTCAATAAGGAGAGAGGGGCTATTCAACCCCTCCCTGAGCCATTATAGGCCTTGGGGAGTCAAACCCAGGGCCAAAATTATGAAAAAAGAGGAGGGGGCACCCCCCTACCCTAGTCATTGTAGGCCCTATAGAGCCCACCACAGGACAAAAATCACAAAAAAAGGGAGAGGCCAAGCAGCCCAGCTCCGAGCCATCATAGGCCTCGGGAAGCCCTATCTCTGGGGTTGAACTTAACCAAAAATGGGGAGCTCCCCTTCCAAAGACATCACAGGCCCCCAGAGCTGAAATGTAATCAAAAGGGGAGGGGACCGCACAGCTCTCCCTCCATGAGCTTTGAAAAGGCCCTTGAGACCTTCGCCCCCGGGAAGATACGTTTTTAAAAAGGGAGAGGGGCTGGGTGATACACTCCTTGAGCATTTATTGGATCAGGCAGGGAAACCTGTGCTTGCATCTGACAGGTGACAGGTCCATCTGACAGGTGCATTTTTAAAACTCCCACCAAATGGGAGCAAACACAAAGTCTGCTCCCAGCAGGTGGGGACCTTGTGTATGCTCCCACCTGCTGGTTACCTTAGGGCTCGAGTTATAGTTACTTGAGTTAACTTTAACTATAACTGGTGAATTTCTGTGGTTCTGTACATTTAAAATGTGAGTCTAACTATAATGTCCCTGTAATCTTTGTTTTTTTAAGTGAATATATATATATATATATATATATATATATATATATAAATACATTTTACCTACTGGCCGTCAAAAGTATGTAGTTATAACTAGGTCCTAGCTCCATAGGAAGAGCGTTTGTTTTACGAATAACTTTGGCGCCGCTTGATGAATCTTTATCACTACTTAGACCCAGAGTTCGGAGGCTGCAAATGTTGCAGTCTGAGTTGGGCTCCAGATGCCCAACATGTCTTTACACCATAATCCTCCCTGATAGCAGGACCACTCAGACACTCCTGGATGGTTCGACTTGATTGATTGAGACAGTATAACTTCTTCCCAACGCGTTTCAGCCATAGCCTTGATCACGGTTAGAGAGTGAAACTGACACACCCATACAATTACTTTGTGAAACATAAACAAAAGACTATATAACCCATATAGTGCTCAAATAAAAACAACTGTAGCTGCCATCTTGGAGTGTGTGGCAATGCTTATTCGTAGCATAACATAATCAGTAACAGTTTTCAAACTATATTTTATTAATTACGTCAACACTACTGTATGTCAAAAAAATACTATGCACACTGTGCTGTCATTGATAAATATGAGATCTGTACATGCCACATTATCCATGTTGTAGTCATCATACCTTGCTGAATCCTACTACCTGCGCTCATTTTCAGTTCATTCAATTAATGCAACTTGACAGTGAAACGAGTGCATGCTACCCAAGCTGGTGTTACCAAACTTCTGCATCTCCATGCTGCAGATTCCAGATAACAGGCTCCCTTGGGGACCCATTCACATTTGCGAATGGGTTACCACATCCTTCAAGGAGTCAGTAAAGTGGGAATGTTTACAACTACATTTCAGGTCACAAAACATTCACACATATCACTGTGATTCGCTATTAGGAAGGGACGTCCTTAACTCTCCCCTTCCTATTACCAAATTACAAACCCAATTTGTGATTCAGTAGTATGTTACTGAATCGCAAAATAGGATTTGTACATTAAAAAAGGCTTTTTCCTGTTGCAAATGGTCCTATTCTGTGATTCGTGCCATTTGCAACCTAAAAAAAACTATCTACATCAGGCCTTAAGTGATTTGCCTAGAATCACAAGATGTTAAGGTGATGCTGGGACTCCTGCCTGGTTCCCTATTTTCAAAGTTGGCATCTCTAATCGTAATGACACATCCCCTTCCTAAAGATATTATACAAATAGCCTTTAATAAATTGTTACAGTTGTATTCTCCCTCAGTATGATTTCTACCAAAGACAGTGTCAAAGCCGTCACCCTGAGAAAAATTGCAACTGACACTTGAAGGTATGATAACAGCGAGGCCACTTCCTTCAGATCCCTTTCATGTGAAACTTGTCCTTGTCATTTTACACTTCTAAGGTGACTTACGGCACCCTCTTTTTAACACCCTGCTGGAGTCCAGGACAGCAGGGATCACTGCATCTCTACACACGTCTTAAAATAAAAGACGTGGCTTTGAAAGTGGCCTACAATAAAAAATTAAGACCACATGTATGGTTGTTTTATTTCTACAGTACTGATCATGCATTCTTCTACACTGTACTCTCAAGTGACTATGGATGGAAGGAACAGGACACATGAGTTACTTTAGGTATAGCCATTGTAGGAGGCTGGCCTGGTTTGTAGTGGGTACCTGAGGTACTTACACCAGGTCCAGTTATCCCTCATTAGTGAAATGTAGTCAGTGTCTAGAAGCCAGGCTCTCTATGGGTAATGTGGATGAGCAGCCAAGGCCTAACTAGTAGACATGCAAAGTTCATGCAATACCACTGTAGTTACACAGTGCTCACACACATGAAATAAAATCAGTGTTACCAAAATAAAGGTACACAAATGTCAAAAATACCATACAGACTATACTCCCTTAGTAGGTAAGTAATACGCAAATTATATACATTAGTATGCAGAAATAGCTGTAAAAACAGTTCGAAAACAGTGAAAATAGTGAAAATCATAATAGTTAGAAATGGCCCTAGGGGGAACCCAAACCATATACTAAGAAAGTGGAATGCGACTGTCGGTTTCCCACCTAGGCAAATGTAGTGTGTAGAGGGGAGCTAGGAGTATTAGAAAACCCAAAGGTAAGTAATCGAACCCACCCCAGAGCCTAGGAAAGCAGGAGTAAATCACAGGAACTTTCCTAGAACACACAAGAACACAAGAAAGAAGATTATGAAAAAACCAGAAGAGACTGCAAGACACCAATGATGGATTCCTGGACCTGAAGACCTGTGGAAGAAGGCGACCAAGTCCAAGAAGCACAGAAGAGTCCAAGAAGAGCAGGAGCCCCTGCTAACCTGGATGCATGTGCAAAAGAAGACCCACCAGTGAAGAACAACAGTCAGTACTGTTCTAAGAAGACAGATGCGGGTTTCTGGTTGGTGCAGAAGATGTCCCATCTCAGATGGATGATCACAGTCTGGTTTGCATCACTGGATTCTGCCAACAAGCTTTGGCACCAGAAAAACTCACGGTTAGCAGAAAACGGCACTGCCTGGGACCAGGAGGGATCTGGTGGACTCTAGCCAGGAGGGGTAGTCAGAGGGGGCTCTCAGCAACTCAGAGAGCCTGCAGAAAACCAGGCAGTGTGCACAGGAGTCCCACAGCACAGGGACAAAGAAGGTGCAAAAGGAGGCCCATGCAGCACTACACAAAGGGATCCCACGCTGCTGGAGACCCACTCAGGAAGCTGTGCATCGCAGGATAGAGTGCTGGGGTCTGGAACTGCAAGGTGCATGAAGAACTTCATGGAAGGATGCCAACAAGCCTCGGAAACTGCAAAACACGCTGTGCATGGGGGTACTGTCTTGCGTGGGGAGGCAAGCACTTACCTCCACCAAAGTTGGACAGTAGGATGTCAGGACCGTCAGGACCACTTCAGTCTACCACCTGTGATGCTGGATCCATGCACTTCCTCAGGAGAAAGGACCCACACCACCAGTCGTCGCTGGAGAGGGGTGCCTGCTGAAGCAGGGGAGTGATCCTTTCACTCCAAGGGAGATTCCTTCATTTTGCCGGTGCAGGCTGAAGACAGGCAGTCCTTGGAGGATGCACAACCTGGAAACAGTTGCACTTGCTGGCAGGAGCTGAAGACACAATGTTTCTGAAGTCATCTTTGCTTCTTTGTTGCAGTTTGTAGAGTTCTTGGAGTGTCCAGATGCAGTTTCTAAGGTAAGAGGTGAAGTAAAGGATGGAGAGGATTCCTGCCGGAGTCTTGCAATCTGAATCTGAAGAACCACCCAAGAGAGAGACCCTAAATAGCCCTGAAAGGGTAATTGGTCAGCTAAACAGCTAAGCACCTATCAGGGGAGGGCTTTGATGTCACCTGCTGGCACTGGCCACTCAACTGCTCCCAGAGTGCCCTGCCAACTTGGAATCAAAGATGGCAAAACCCAGGGACCCTCTGGAGGAACTCTGAGCACCACCCCTGGGGTGGTGATGGACAGGGGAGTGGTCACTCCCCTTTCCTTTGTCCAGTTTCACGCCAGAGCAGGGACTGGGGGACCCTGAACCAGTGTAGACTGGTGCAGGGACTTGGGGTCCCTGAACCAGTGTAGACTGGATTATGCAAGGAGGGCACCATCTGTGCCTTTCAAAGCATTTTTAGAGACTTGGGGAGGCTACCCCTCCCAAGCCTGTAACGCCTCTCCCAAAGGAAATCCTTTGTTCTGTCTTCTTGGGCTTGAGCTGGTCAAGGAACAGGAGGGCTGAACCCTGTCTGAGAAGTGGCAGGAGCTGGGGCTGCCTGGAAAACCTCAGAAGGCTGTAATGGCAATACGTGGGTCCTCTAAGGAGCCCCCAGAGTGCATGGAATCATACAACCAATGCTTGCAGAAGCATTGAGGTATGATTCCAACATGTTTGATACCAAACATGCCTAAGTTCGGAGTTACCATTATGTAGCTTGACATAGGTAGGGACCTATGTCCAGTACATGCTTAAAATGGCATCTCCGCACTCACGAAGTCCAGGAAAATGGTCCTAGAGGTCGTGGGGGCCCCTCTGCTAGTGCAGGGGTGCCCTCACACACAGGAGGGCCTGCTATAGGGGTGACTTCTAAGTGACTTATAAGTGACCTGGTGCAGTGTAAATGGAAGTGAAAGGGTGCATGCACAATTTCACACAGGCTGCAATGGCAGTCCTGTAGAAGCCTTTACATGGGATCCCTATGGGAGGCAAAATAAATGCTGCAGCCCATAGGGATCCCCTGGAACCCCAATGCCCTGGGTACCAAGTTACCATATACTAGAGACTTATAAGGGGG
This sequence comes from Pleurodeles waltl, assembly GCF_031143425.1. Classification (NCBI taxonomy): domain Eukaryota; kingdom Metazoa; phylum Chordata; class Amphibia; order Caudata; family Salamandridae; genus Pleurodeles; species Pleurodeles waltl. Next base: position 998,727,713 of record NC_090450.1, on the reverse strand, counting down.
CACCAGTATGTCAATTGTGGGTGGAATACTGGATTACCAGTATCCTACAACCATAATTTAAGGGAGACAGCAAAGCTACTGGGGTCCTGATTAGAAGAATCCCAGTAGACACAGTCAAACACACTGACAAACAGTCCTAAAGTGAGGGTAATCATGCTATAAAGAGGCCACTCTCCTACAGACATGCCTTACAAGAAATTAAGTATCATCATCCATAAAAAGCATATTGAAGTCCCAGCTGGACTTTGCTAAGTTTAAAAACAAAACCAACTTTTCTTTGGCCTTGATTATGATGTTTGTCATTGAATATCTTTGTACCATTTAATCAATCAGCTGAAGAGGTAGGCAACATAAACAGAAAGTAGCATAGTGGAAACTGTAAGGGCAGCTTCCACAGTGTGGATGACAGCTATGGACATTGAGTGAGTCGACAGTAAGATGATGGACAGCCCCTTGTTCTACTACTTTGATGCCCCTTTCTTGATGCGCCAAATGATTCTAACACTGGGGGCCTCATCACTTTACAGAGAAGGGGGGACAGAGGTCTGCATTGCAAGAGGGGAGGCTAGGGTCCAGCTAAGGTTCACTTGTGCTACTTATAAAGATTACCAGAATGACTCTTACCTCAGGAATATTGATAAGATAGCATGTCAGAATCCTTGTAGCCTGTTTGTAGTGTGCAGGGCTGATACATGGAGCACAATGCAATCAACTGGTGGCAAAACCAGTATGTCTTTTTTCTTTGTCAGTGTTTTGTTCTGCTTTTTGTAAACTCTTATTACAAAAACATTTCAAACAACAAAGGAGATTACATTAAAAAAAACACATTTCGTCACCAGTCCCTGACTATAAAAGGGATTTCCTTCTGTTTGGGTTACAACACAGTGCTAGGGCAGAATGCCATCACTCACGTAGAAGGGAACCATAGCTGAAGTGGACTGACCCACTGTCCAATGCAGTGTGCTGTGGTGGGCAGAAACAAAATGTGAATGACACTACTTTGGACCAATGGATGAAGAGGGCAGGCTGAAAGCTACTTTAGATAAGTGAATTACATGATTTTTGTCTGTAAAATAAAAAAGGCAATGTTAAATGCCAATTGTGATCACATGCTGGACACCTCTCTGTCCGTCTCATAATCGTGGCTGTTGCAGACAGCCAACAATCCTGGCAATGGTTGCCAGGGCTTTGGAAAGGCAGTGCATGGGATCTATCAATCAACGCTCTACTGAGACCTAGAAGCCAGTGTGGAGAGGGTGTATGAGGCAGGTGGAGATCTGAAACCCTATGTCTACTCAGAAATAACTACACTTAACTGCTACCTTTCTTTCCAACTTTCTTTAAATGAAATGGTCCAGCCTATCCACTTTATTTAAGCTCCCACTAGTAACAAGCAGTTGCTATAGAGATCTCCTTGAGGAAGCTGTGAAGGTGAGAATCAGGTCTAATCATATTTACAGGAGTCTTACTGACTCTGAATTGCGAGTAGAAATGCTATTGCTTGCCGACAGAGGTCCTATATAGGAAGCTGTTATGGCGGCTGTGCGAAATCAGGTTATTAGTTGGGCAGGTTGTGAGAACCTGCACAAGTAGTAGGTCCACAATTGACCATTCGCTGGTACCCAATCATAGCACTGAATAACTGATTGTCCAGTCTGTGTGTTTTCCTCAGAAAAGTAAAAGAAATGTATTACACACACACACTACTAAATACACTACTAAATATTATGCATTAATGTACATATACATATATAAGTGTAAAGATGAGTTCCACACGTTGATAGTCAGGTCTTCTTCATTCTTAAGTAAAAATCCTCAGACGCACTCTCAGGAGGAATGGGAGGTGCTCCTTCACACAACTACTTCTGCTGACTGGTACTCTCTACACCCGCAATATATTCCAGAATCTCTGGCTCATTACCTCTTAAGGCAGGTAGTGGTTCTCCCATATGGTATCCTGCATGAGATAACATTACCCCCAGGCACGTGTAAGTACCTACCATCACAACCCAGCTCCTCTTTTTCAATAAAGAACCCAACACTGCGTTTTGTTTAAATTAAAAATATATACATATGTCTAAAAGATTCTCCAAATACCTAAATTCAATAATACTTTACATATTGGGAAAACTTAGTTACAAGTATACACATAAAGAATCAAAAAATATATTCACATTATATTTCTTAAATTACCCTAACGTCTAAAGAAAGTCACTGGGTCCAAGGTGGCATATTTCCCTGTACAACTAATATCAAAGAAAACCTTTAATTATTATTCACAAATGTAATCATACAACTTCCTTGGCTCGATCACAGCATGACCAACCCTATTCATTTTATTGCTTACTGTAGTACTCTCATCCTGTAGTGTCCTACCACTACCTGGAGAATTATCTCTTGTTTCTTGCTGCTCCACATTCACTTGACCCTGGGTCCCCAACTGGTTATCATCATCCTCAGACAACTAGTCACATCTCTGTTTTGCAACACCAGGGTCCACCCGAGAGCCATCATCAGTATTCATACAAGATCCATCATCCACACAAGATCCTTCATCCTTTCTCTTACACAAAGAAATGGAAGACAAATGCCACACCTTACTATCACTTAGTAGTACCGAATTGCAAAACATCTTTTCAACAACTAAAGTTTGGGAAAATAATTCCGGTTCCTCCTGACGAATCCTCTTCTTTTCACCCTTACTCTATTGCATACGTTTACATGTAATGCCTTACTCTTGTGCTTTAAATCATAATATTTTTTACACACACTTTGTGCTTGCAACTATTTTTCTCTCACCACATCCGGTGGTCAGTCAACCCTTTTAGCTACCTTCAACCATCCTATATTATCTTTGGACATTGGAGTTCTTCCTCTTATCAGTTCAAAAGGTCTGGAACCTGTACTCTCACTAGGAGTAATCACGTATGCCCACATAGTCTGGAGTAATTCTGTTTTCTTGAGTAATTCTGTTTTTTATCACACAGTTAAACCATTCCACAGCTCCATTTTTCCTACTGGGTGGTACACAGAGGCAGTTTTGTGCTTCATACCATTTGTCCTCAAGTGGGCTATAAAGCATTCAGAAGTTAACTGAGGTCCATTATCACCCAGGCACTCCTTCTTTCAAAAATACTTTGTCTAGGAACTTTTTAAACTACTAGTGTCTGCTTTTTGTACACTGCCTACTTCTTGCCACTTGGTAAAGTGATCAATCTAAAAAATCACAAACACTTGTTTTTCTTGTTCGCATATGGGTCTCAGTATATCCATGCCGACTCTTTCCCAAGGCATCCTTGGGATGGATATGGGATGCAAAAGGGGTCTGAGTGTAACTTGGGCCGTATTGTAAATCTCACATTGTATACAGTTAATTACTCCTCTTTCTAATTCCCTATCCAGTTCTGACCACCAATACCAATTCTTCATTCCACTCTTAGTTTTGCCTACACCCAAATGTCTTTCATGTAATCATACAGTCAAACTGACACACAGGCTAGTACCATACAGTCCCTTGGTAGTTCCGACTTTTGTGAATGATTCATGGTCACTACCCAAAGTAATCTTTTTTCCCCAGATGTATTGCTGGAAGTGTTCAAGCCCCCCACATGCATGCACGCGCTTCCCCTCAATAACTGAATATATGTCTTCAGTGAGAGTCACAGAACATAAAACAAAAGTGATAGTATCTTCCCTGCCTGAAATATTCTCTTGCGTGAGGACTGCATCAATTCTTCTACCACTAGCATCAGTGGTGACTACGCTATGTAATGTATCATTGAAACCTTGTAATGGTGGGGCATTAAAAAATATAATTTTTAAGAGAGAGAAATGTATCTTGGTGTAGACTGGATTGCTCATATTAGTGATTTAATTTGTGCAGTTGCCAAATCTCATACGTTTTTCATTAAAAGTATTTCACAAATTTTGAAAAAAATTCCATTAACCCTAGAAATACCCGCACCTCATCTTTATTCTGGGTGTGGGTGTTTCTCTGATTACATATAACAGTCCCTGTTTAGGTTTGATACCCTCACATGTAACCTCATGCCCCAGGTATTTGATCTGTTTTTAAGCAAACTTACCCTTACTATAGTTTGCTGTCATTCCCTTTTTCCCCAATATGCTGAGTACCTGTAATAAATTTGTATCATGCTCTTCTCTAGAGTTTCACAGTGCTAGTATGTCATCTTGAAAAATTACCAGGTTCTTTACCTCTTTAAACAGTACATGCATTCGTATTTGAACCATGGCTGCAGCAGAGGCCAAACCAAAAGGTACTCTTCTAAACTTGTAGCAACCAAATAGTGTAATGAAAGTGGTGAGATCTCTGTTGTCTTGATATAAAGAGACCTGGGAATAGGCAGCTGTCAAGTTGATTTTTGAAAACCATTTTACATCCTTAGTGAGGGCCAAACTTTCAGTAATCCTTCGCAAGGAGAACTGATCTATGAGGATATTTTTGGTAAGGTCTTGGCAATCTATGCATAACCTCAACTTGCCATTTGCTTTTTTTGGACACCAGCAAGGGTGCCACCCACTCTGAAGACTCCACCTGTTCAATAAGCCTGCACCCTGTAATTCTTCAAGTTGTTTCCCCACATCATTTTTCAAAGAAAAAGGCATGTTTCAGACTTTGTGTATAAGAGGGTCTGGATCTGGCTTCAATTGTATCTTGTGTTGGGACACTTTAAGTTTCCCCGTGCTCCCTGAGAATACAGTGGGAAATGTTTTTGGAACACACTGACCGAATTCTTCCTCAGATTGGACTATTAGCACTGCTTCTTGTCTGTTCAGATTCAAGGTTATACCTAGTTTTCCTTGGTCCATCCTTCCAAAATCCTGAAAGGCCTGTCACAGAAATATACAGGATCTCTGTTCTTCAACCTCAATTTCCTATATCCATCTATATGAATTGGTTCACCTGAAAATGTTTAGATAAAAACATCAGGGTGTTCCAATTCTTTTACTAGAACATGCACAAATTTCTCACCCCCCACTTCTTTATTCACAGTAGTATAAGGCTCTTGGCCGACTATCTTCACAATACCCCCTGACTTTTTCTAGCAATATTTCTAAAAATACCCCATAATTCCACATTTAGAACGTTTCTGCTTGTGCGCTGAGCATATTCTATAATTTGCCAAATGATTGGCACTCCCAAACTAAAAACATCTTTTTTTTGTTAAGCTTATTGGTTTTCAGTTTCAAGTCTGCCTTCTCAGAATTCTTCTTCCTGAATGATCCTTGAACTGATGATTTGGTGCACTGTTTTGGCCACTACAGATTTGTTGTTTTTATTCTTGCTTTCATACAGCATAGCCTTTGTGCACCTCCCTGTCAATTCACCTCTTTTGACAATGTCAATGACCTCCTGGAACGGCTTTTCACCCATAAATTATCTTGAATGCGTGGATTAGCTGGTTGCATTACAATTTGGTCTCTAATCAGTTTGTCAGGCAGATTTCCAAATTGAGACATGAGGGTGAATGTTTTTGATGCTGACACATATTCCTCTATGGATTCCTCTTTCCCTTGTTTCCCTTGAAAAAACTTGAATGATCCACAGCCACAAAGACTGTTGGTTTGTAGTTATTATCCAAATCTTCCAACCCACTGGAATATAAATCCCTTTGACATTCAGATCTCTGTTTTTAATTAATGCGATTGCACACCTTCAGACCCCTGGAACCTAACCAATGCAACAATAATGTATTTCTCTTCTCAGCAGTGAATTCTTCATCATAATCAAATGTTGAAATGTAATTTGTAAAGTACTCTCACCATTTCTCCCATTTTAATGTAGGTTCTCCTGAAGGCGGTAGAGGGGCTTGTGGTGGAGAAAGATTCCATACATTTCCAGATGCCATTTTATTACTCAATGTAGATCCACTTAAACCAGTAAAATGCATGCACATTCTATACTTGGTGTAAACAATTATGCAATTGTACTATTCAGTGTAAAGTCACCGATGTATTAGAAAACTGATTAAAGCATTAGATGAAGCACTAAGTTAACATAAGATCACATGCCTGGACTCACTGTTATAGTCATGAATGGTTCCAATGTGTTTTCTATCTCACCACCACTTGTGCTGTGCTACACACGCTCTTACTATTATTCCTAGCACTGTGCAGCCAGAGTCTTTGAGCGAGGTATCTAATGCCGTACCAATGAGTGCCTTTGGCAATGTGAGGAGGTTAAATTATCCATGTAATGCGCTACCCACAGAGTCCACTACTTTCAAGTTAGCGGCTCTCACAACGAGTTACCGCATCATGCATGGTGTCATGCAGAAACTTGCTGCTGAGCTCCATGCATTTCTTACTCCTTGTAAGATGGTGGCACACAATGATGTACTGATGTGTCCTATGGCAGATACAAATTTGCTTGTGGAGAAAGTGTTGCGTTTCAGTGATGCTGAAGGAGGAATTCTTAGTAATGGCAATAATTGTTAGATACCGAATTCCCTTCAAAAGAATGTGGTAAAATGCTGTCCCAGAATTTGAAATAAACATACTTGCCAGGTGTAATGACAGAAATTAGAGGAACACTTTCCAACGCCAATAGTGTTGCACTACAATAGGGTTCAGCTGTGTCTCGAGCCATCGTCAATTTTGTAAAGAGGAGATCCACATGTTGATAGGAAGATCTTCTCTATTCCTAAGTAAAATCTCCAGACACTCTCAGGAGGAAAGGAATGTATTCCATCACACAACGCCTTCTACTTACAGTTATCCTCTACACTTGCTCAACATTCCAGAATCTCTGCACATTCCCTCACAAGGCAAGTAGTGGATTTCCCATACGGTGTCCCACATGACACAACATAACCAGAAGGTAAATGTGTAAATACCTATTGTCAATAAGCCAGAGTAAAAATACCTTAGATACCTTAGATTTCTATATTCCTCCCTGGACCGGAATCAAGCATCCTGGGACCAGTTTCAGGGTATCCATGGCATGGTGAACACAAGAACGATGGACTAAGCCCAGATCTCTGACTGGGGGAGAGTGTTTGCATTATTTAGCACTCCATCCATCATCCTTTTGTGTTGCTAAAGTAGCCCTAAGTGGGAAGGGTATGCCCGGATGTGGGTCCCTTGCTCACTGTGCCACTGGATTCAAGCTAGCCTGGCTGATGAAGGGTGATACCCTGAAACTGTTCCCAGGATGCTTGTTTCTGGTCCAAGGAAGACTTGACTTGGCAGTTCGGGCTGGACTGTTCCCATGAGGAACAGGGTCAAGACTGATTTGCATATGGCTGGGTCCAAACTGGGTTGGCATGGTCAGCAAAAGAACAATGGATTAAACCCAGATCTGTGTCTGGGGGAGAGTGTTTGCATTGTTCAGCACTCCTTCCATCATCCTTTTGTGTTGCTAAAGTTGCCTTAAGTGGGAACAGTATGCCCAGACGTGGGTCCCTTGCTCACTGTGCCACTGGATTCACGCTATGAAGGGTGATAACCTGAAACCGGTCCCAGGATGCTTGTTTCCGGTCCAGGGAGGACCTGGCTTGGCAGTTCGGGCTGCACTGTTCCCATGAGGAACAGGGTCAAGACTGATTTGCATATGGCTAGATCCAAATTGGGGTGGCATGGTGAGCAAAAGAGCGATGGATTAATACCAGATCTGTGACTAGGGGAGAGTGTTTGCATTGTTCATCACTCTGTCCATCATCCTTTTTTGTTGCTGAAAGAAAGGATGCCCATTCTAGTTTGTTTTATTTGTACAACCCAGCCTCCTTGGCCCATTCATCTACTTATTCCAAGAGCCAAAGGTTCCTGGAGTTGGAGTCTTTACTGACACAGAGACGTTTTGTCCAAAATTGCTCTGAGCATTTACGTTTTTCCTCGAAGATTGCCTGCCTGCACGTTTTCGGTGCCTGCTTGAATGCATTAAGTTGCTCTTTTGATCCTTAGTTCATTTGGGCTCTCCTCAGGGCCTCTTTAGCACCTTGATCACAACTGAAGTAACAACTTGTCTTGAAGAGCCAGGCCGATGGGTTGGCCGTTGGAATTTTGTCAGCAGCCTGATGATAAGGTGCACCCACTCCATATTCTGTGACTCTGCCAGCTCCGGCTGTATCTAGATACTTAATACATTACAGTGTCACTGATGGAGCCACTCCATTTGAGAGACATAAGATGTTCAGTGGGTATTTTTCTGCATGTCACTCTCGCCCAGGCATGGTGGGGGTAAATTAGATGTTAAATTAATGATCTGCTGGTGGTGATCACCCTCTACCCATGAGGGAATGTGTTTTTTTCTGTTTTGCAGATGGTATAGTCAAGAAAGGAGCAGATTTTCCCATCAGTTCTTGATCAGTTTGGTGGGATGTCTTGCAGAAAGTGGTCATTCAGTACATTGTAACCCATGCTGTAGAGCTGTGAAACCGGGTACTCACCCAACAGGCTGTGCGTGCAGCCTTCTGGCTTAGATTGTTTGATGATAGACTGGGCACACTCCCTAGGTGTGACCCTTTGTGTTCCTCATCTAGACCTTGAAAGAGGTTTGTATTAAATTCCACTATGATCAAACAGTCAGCCTGGGGGTAGTCACAAGCTAAATCACACACAATTTGTGTTAACCGGTTAAATGTTGACCTCTTCTCCCTTGCAGCTGGGTTAATGTAGACATTTATTAACAGAAGGGCGTGCTGAGGTCTCCAGTTGCTGATCTTAAGTCCTTGTAGCCGGTTCTCCTGAAGTGTTATTGGATCAATGCTCCCTGTTAGTTTAACTGCTGTATTAATGGATAACCCACCTCTTGGTCTGCCATACCTATGTTCCCTTAGGGCCAGCTTCCATGACTCAGTATAACCTGTTATCGGGCAGCTCAATGCGGCCCAGGTTTCCTGCAGAACTATTATTTTGTGGATCTTTAAAAATTTGATTAGATCTGAGAAACTGTAGTTTCTGTGCCAAACCATTGATGTTCCAGGAGCACAGGGACATCGGTGGTGAATTGGTATGTGGGGACACAATTCAATCAGAGCACAGATGAAATAGGGTTGCAAGAAGCCGGTCCCAATTTGTCCTTATGGTTTTGAATTTCTTCTGGCTGTATTTTGTGATGGCACAACCCTGGGCATTTTTCGGGAATGAATAAAGCCACAACCTCTTGGCAGCTGATGGAGCTGTTGCAGTCCAGGGAATGGGGATGGTGGGAATGTACCATAACTTTGAGCTTAACAGTTGATGGGTTCTCATTGAATGTTCTGTGCTGCAATCTGTGAGTAGCCTTCTCACATCCCATGGGTATGTCTGTACTGTCAGCCGCTCTGTCAGCTGCAGGAAGTAATTTAAAACAGTCCAAAAGGGTTGACTCAGGAGGAACTAAGAAAGAAGCTAACCACTTTGCTGGTTTTCTGGGGGCAATCATTACATGGCCAGGAGACATGACCCAATAGGGATGGTTCCTTGGTTCCACAGGAGGGCCTGATGCAGCCAGTCTTGTTTTTCCTTCGCCTTTAGCGGATTAATGGCTCTTTCCATGTTCTGCCCAATCTCATGATCCTCAGGTGCAATAGACTGCAGCTGGAAGCACCACCTCACCTGCCCTTGGTAGGGGCTCTTGGCTCTGCCCAGAAGGAGAGGCATGAGCATGGATTACTTGAGGGGGGAGCCTGGCTGATTAGGTGACTGGCTTTGTTGTCTTGGTTGCTGATGTGAAGCTTATTCCACCGTAGGGTCCCCAAGGTAAACCTGCAAGGGAACACAGGGTTGGTGCTGGTTGTTCCGCTGCGTACACTAGCAACACCAGCCTACTACCTCGGCACTGCAGCATTTGACCTGGGACCATCGTGTTGGGCAGTCACCAGCCTCAGGAGCCTTGTCCTTAGCTCACATTGGAATTACAATTAAGGATATCTTTTCTGGAACCTGGCCCTTCATGGGGCAGGTACATAGATTGCCTCCTGGGTCCATCATCTGCCACCGGCCAATGGCTCAACTCCTGGCCTCCTGGATTCCACTGGAGGCACTCCAGCCTGCTTCAGCCCACCAGCTAGCCGGTCAGTCACCCTGTACTCTCACCTCATGGTCTCACCTCCTGCTGCAAAGGCTCCAAGCTCCTTGCTTTTGGCTGACATCTGGGACCTGGGTCCCGGGTCCAAGATGCTGCAGGTAGGTGGGTGGATGGCGGGTAGCAGGGTCAGCAAGCCGCATTGAGGGATCCCAGGATCGGGCGGCTCAGCTCAGCTCAACTAGGCGGAGCTCAGCAGGGATTGGGGCTCAGGGCAGTGGAGATCCAAAACCGCCCGCAATGAGCTGCAGACTGTTTTGGGGATCTTGGGTAGGAGCCTACCCTGCTTGGGCAGCTCGGCGCATCTCACCAGTGGTGTGGCACTACTGTGCTGTGATGCTGTGCTGTTGATGCGGAATTGTAAGCAGAAGCAGAATGGAAACAGAATGATTGATAAAGCATTCCAAATAAATCTATGGTGCACCTGTGTCTTTGCCTTTCACTGTGTTGGGGGGCGTTCTATAGACTTTGCTGTGGGTTTTCCCATGCAATACCCATGGGTTTTGATGCTTTCCTAGGTTTACAATCCATGGTAAACCTGGGAATGTGCCAAAATCTTAGGCCTGCACAGGGCAGGCACAACGAGGAGAAATATCTTTATTTCTCCTTGTGTTTTCCTCTTTCTATGTGTGTTGCTTTCTGTGGCATATATAGAAAGAGAAAAATGCCTCTTTGGATTTTTTTTGTGCTGGAAGGTGCCCCTTCCAGCACAAAAACAATTCTGCATGCAACAAAAAACTATTCTGCAAGCAACACAGGCACCCTTGCACTCCAGGTAAATGGTGCCGTGTTGGCGCTAGACAGCAAATTGTGCACCAGCGCAGGGGGAAAGGGCAGAAATACACCGTATCTCATAGATTCGGTGCAATTCTGCCCTTTCCCTCTGTTGCAGGACTGGGAAGCAAGGTCGCTTGCTGCGCTGCCCTGCACCACTTCCTTGTAAATATGCCCCCTGGTGTTTAACAAAGCTCCTTTTGAACAATCCTTCACAGTCCCCTTAATGTTGGATAAACCAAGTTGTTTGAGGTACCCTACTCTAAGCATATAATTTCTCCCAAGGCTCAGTTGGCAGAATTTGTTCCACACCTGTATTTGAATTGGCCAGGAATTATTATTTAGATTTATTAAAGGTCTGCTTTTGAATGAAATCAGCGGTGATTTGCACCTGACCGTGTAGATGTAGCGCAGATAGGTGCCGATGTTTTTGCTTTAGACTAGGCCCAGATGTAGAAATCCAGTGCACCAATGGAGTTTGCCGAATTCAGGCACTTCATGCTATGTGGAGTACCGCATAGTTCCCCCATTCCTTAAATCCGGCATGGAACAGAGTTCATTTGCACATGCAAGGTTGGGTTTGGTGCTCTCTCGTGAGCACCACGCTACTCCCAGGCCACTAGCCAGCACATGCAAGACTTTGCATTTGATTACAATGTTTCAGGTCACAGGCATCATTTATTTTGTAGCATATATTATGGGCCTGATAAGGACCTTGGTGGTGGGGATTAATCTGTCCCAACAAATGTGCTGGATGTCCCGTCTGCCTTATTGCAAGTTCCATAGGATATTATGGAACTTGAAATACGGCGGGTGGGATATCCGTTACACTGAGATGGAGTAATCCCCTCCGCCAAGGTGTAAGTCAGGCCCACAGTGTGCTTTTGCTGAGTTGCAGATAGAAGAGGCTATAAGTAACCCAACCACCACTGTGCCTGTAATGCGGGGGTTAAGTCACGATCACAACAACTCCGTTGTAGCTAATGAGTAATAGTAATTGCCAATAAGCAAGCAATGTGACCTCTCATCCCTGCCGCCCTTCTCCCCTTCTCCATTTGCTTCTGCAGCAGAACTCATGCTGGATCTACAGGTGGTTGGTGCGACTAGTTTGCAGTTTTTGGATGCCAGGTACACCTCCCCTTAATTTTTTTAAATACAAAAATGCAACCACAATACATTGTTACAGTTCATTCAGCACTGCAGGATCTTCAATCAAAAATATCACTCTATGCATTTTGTTGGTTCACAATATTAGAAAAAGCAAGTACTCATGCCAACCAAAAACTTTGCTTAATGAGGGACACAGCTACAGCCTATGATGATGATGACTCAGAATCATTGAAGCTCAATGAAAGGGTCAAATAAAAATGGTCGAGGAAAGACAGAAAAAAGATAATGCAGGTATAACAGGAGTTAAACAAAAATTGGTTAGGGGAGTGCGAAAAAAGAAGACTATAAAAAAGTAAACAAGGCAAAATTGAAAGTGGTATAATAGTGGGCAGAGGTAAGAATTAGGGCAAAAATGATAATATTAAATAGGAGGTTTTGGATCTGGCCCTTTTTGTAGGGTCATCACCAAACCATTTCCTCCTTCCTCCTATTTTTTCTGAACATTTTTGTTGGCTTTGGGATCTGGGCACTTGATCGGTTTATCCATGATGGGCATATTTGTTTTACTAGTAAATCCCTAGTAAAGTGCACTAGAGATACCCGGGGCCTGTAAATAAAAAGCTACTAGTGGGCCTGCACACTGGTTGTGCCACCCACATGAGTAGCCCTGTAAACATGTCTCACACCCGCCACTGCAGTGTCTGTGTGTGCAGTCTTGCACTACCAACTCGACCTGGAAAGTGTACCCACTTGACAGACCTAAACCTTACCTTTTACTACATGTAAGTCACCCCGAAGGTAGACTGTAGGTAGCCCCATGGGCATGGTGTAGTGCATTTAAAAGGTAGGACATGTACTGATGTGTTTTACATGTCCTGGTAGTGAAATACTCCAAAATTCGGTTTTCACTATTGCAAGGCCTATCCCTCACATAGGTTAACATGGGGACTGCCTTTAAATATCTTTTAACTAAGGTTTCCCATTGGGAACAGATAGAGATATGGAGTTTGGGGTCTCTGGACTCACAATTTAAAAATACATCTTTTGGTAGAGTTAGTTTTTAGATTGTCTGCTTGAAAATGCCACTTTAAGAAAGTGGGCATTTTTTTTGCTTAACCATTCTGTGCCTCTGCCGGCCTGTGGAATCTACTTCTGAGTCAGACTGACAGTTGGGCTGTTCATGAATTCACTCTAGACAGTGACGCAAAGGTAGCTGAGTCGTGTCCTGTATATCCTGATGGATCTCCTCGCCTAGAGTCGGGAGGGAGGAGCTGACACTTACACCTAAAAGGGCTGTGCCTGTCCTTACATAATGAAGTTTCCAACCCCCTGGTGTGGAGGATCATGCAAATAACAGAGACTTTCCATTGAAATTTGCCCACTTCCAAGGCAGAAATGGGCATAAGTACTGGATCCAAAACCCAAGACTTTTAGATTACGTCTGGATCAAGAGGAACCTCTGCCAAGGAGAAGAGCTTGATGCTTGATGCTTGAGGAGGACCTGCCACTCTGCCTGTTGCTTTGCTGTGCCTGCCTGCTACTTCTGCCTGAAGTGCGAAAGAATTGGACTTTGCTTTCTGGAAACCTGCTTGTGAAGTTTCTCTAAGGGCTTGGACTGAGCTTGCTGCTTGGTCAAAGGTCTCAGGGCCATCAAAGACTTCATCTTCCAGCATCTCTCTTGCTGAGACCTCTATCCTCCTGCTAAGTGGTGCCACATCCAGTCCCTGGGCCCTTGAAAGGAGAAGCTGATGAACCCAATTTGAAAATCCACGCACTGGAGCCAAGCAACAAAAAAATAGATGAAGCACCTTCACTGCGGCTGAAAAAGAGATGCATTGCTAATTCAGCCCAGATTCACCGCTGCTGTGCATCCGGATTTTCCATGCATCGTTCCTAGGCATCAAAACCAGCAACATCCCCGAGCAGACCTGAGGCTGCTTGTCCGGAATTCAACGCATCTCTTCCCTGCGCAGAAAGAATCGCCACATTGCTTGCCCCACGGGGAAAGAATTGATGCACAGCCTCACTTGTGAGTAAGGAATAGGTTCGTTGCTGATGAGTAGGGGTTATCTGAGCTGTGTATCTCCCTTACCATGACTAGAGTGAGGGGCCCCTACTTGGACAGGGTGTAAACTGACTGCCAACTAGAGACCCCATTTCTAACAATAGGTTTTACTAGGAGGAGCAGAGCCCTCTGCCCTGGTGCTGGTGGTCTGCGCCTCCCCAGCTCCTGCCTGACCCACCTCTGTGGTGCCCCTCTTCTTGCCCTTGGGTGCTGATGTAAGAAATAAAGAAGATGAAATAAATAGATTAGTGGTACAGTTAATCTTCACAGTAGTATTATATAACAGGCAAATGCCGTAAAACTGTACTTAAATCAGACCGCCTATGGTACTACTATGATCGACTATCGTTGAGTTGGCTATTCTCCTAAAATCCCCATTCCAAATGTCCTTAACAAAAACTACATTTGAAACTAATGCATTGCAATGAATGATGATTCTATTCTCATTTCTCAATCCTGTTGATGGCCCAACTCAGTCTCCCCTTTTGTGAAATGCATAGATGCATACTAGAACTACACATCACTGTGAAATTGCCTGTGAGTATATGAGCTACATAAAGAAAGTCACAGAGCATGCTAACTCACTGATATCACTAATTCACTATGGTGACAGGAGGACAGAGGAACTTGTATTGCAATGGCTTCTTCGAGTATGATGATGTAGTGCCAAGCACCTGCCTAGCTCTAACTGGATCACATAATAAATAATATTCTTAACATAAACTAAATGTAACTTACATCTGGGTGTGAGCAGCATGCTATTCAGAAACACTTTAGCATAGTAGAACACAAGCACAATAACATGGTTAATAGTCATGAGCCACAGAATTTCTGTGCCTAGAAGGTGAAGCAGATCCTGCTTACTGTCAATGATATCCACCCAGTGGTGCATCAGCTGCTGGGTGGTATGCTAGACCTGGGTGGAGCCCAGAACACACCTGCGCACCCTAGCCCAATGCAGCTGACACTTTGCAGGGGATAACTTGTACCAGGCCTGCTGCCTGCTGCCAGCATGGAGGGGAGGTGACACTGCACATATAAAGCCAGTGCTGCCACCTCCTCCTCACAAAAGATGGGCCAGGGCTGTACCCCTTGGTGGGCCTGCAGCGCACTAGGTAGGTGGCTGTTGCTGACTGTCTGGGGTGGGGGTGCTGCCACTGCCACTCCCCTGTTCGCCAGCGCTGTCCTGCACTGCCATGGAGCTGGGTGGAGGGGTGAAGAAAAGAAACAGGGGGGAAAAGGAAGAAAGGAAGAAATAACTAAGAAAGCAAAGGGAAAAATAAACCAAAATACAAAAAGTCACATTAATACAATAAATAAAAATGAGGGGTAAATTAATGAGGAGGGTGGAGGATTGAAAAGATTATGAAGGGAAGAAAAAAACAGGCCCAGAACCATAAACATAATAAGATGGCTGCTGCGACCATGCAAACTGTGTGATGCTATTTGCACATGATTTTGAACGTGAATACGTACTTTATGTTGTGTTTGATGTAAATCACAACGCAAACGGGTGCGACAAAGAATTCTGCCCGTGGAACTCTACATAGCATGGCAGAGTTTGTTTGCCACTCACAGAGTTCACATATCATGACTATATGCATTCAGCCCGGGTCTACTGTATGCACGCCTTTGGCACACCAGTGGCATGTCCACACATCGTCCCTCAATTTATAGTCAGTCTTGCACATGCTTTAAGAGCCTGCTCCACTGCTGAGCCTCTTGTCTGATAAAAATGGCCAAAAGGCTGTTTGGAGAGCTGGCTTAGGAGAGGCTAAGGTCCTGATTTGGAAACTGGTGGTTGGGTTACTCCATAGTAACAGTGACGGATATCCTATCCGCTGTGCTCTAAATCAGGCCCTTAGGTGGTCATTATGAACATGGCCGGAAACACTGCACCGCCGGCAGTGGCGGTAACTACCGCCAACAGGCTGGTGGTCCGGACCGCCAAATAATGAAGCCAATGAGAAACAAGTAGCTGTCCATCCACACACTGCCATTTTTGTAGTCCCACCGATGATGAAGGCGGCCGCCCTCAGGCTGGCGGAAAGGCCTTACCCACCGACCAAATAATGAAACACCACAATGCCGTACACAGAACACGCCGATGCTGACATGGAGTGAGAGTTGGAAATAATCCCAGTGCTTCTCCTTGCCATATTCCTCCAGGTCCGTGACCGAAGACGAAGACGACGACTGTAAGTACCGCAGCCTAGTACACATGGGGAGAAAGGGCACAGTTACACACCCACCCCACCCACCTCGCAACGCACTCCCAACTCCTCCCACCAGCCATACAAATGATAACAAGATGTACTTACCAGACACAAGCCAAAAAATACCTGCACCAATTAACACATGTGTGCACACCACACCCCCACAGTGAAACACTGCACAACAGGTCAATATTGTGCCAACAGCACTGCTAGGCACTAAAATTTAATAGCAACAAAGAACAGGAATGTCCAAATAAGGCCATTGGCCAGTCCACTGTAAAGTCCCGGAAGGGCAAATATAGCCCAAACTTGACCCCTACAATGGTAAAGGAAACTCCACTGGGAAGGGGCATCAATCGGGCAGCCAGGCACCTCAGGGAACAGGGGCAGGGGGTGGCAGAGGTGGGGACTGAGGTCTTGAAGGGGGGGGGGTTTAGGTTTAGGAGGTAGAGAGGGTTTTGGGCTTGCCATTGGAAGGAGGGGGAGTGGGCCTGGACTGGGGAGTGGCAGAGGGACCGAGGGCAACACAGGGCTTCTTCCTCCTTGGGGAAGGGGCAGGGGAATGTGAAGGGTGGACTGGGGTGGACTTAGATGAGGAAGGAGTGGACTGGGCTAGGGCATGGGAACGTTTAGAGACAAGATGGGGTGGGCCAGTGGGTTCAAGCAGGTCAACACAGGAGAGGAAAAGCTGCTTAGGTGCAGTTGGAGGGGATCTGGAGCCAGGTCTGGGAGTGGAGGTTGAGGGAGTGGTGGTACGAGGTGTATGTGTGCTGGATGTGGATGCAGTTGCCTGTTTAGTATGCTTATGTATGGTGGATGTGTGTGGTGTGGATGAGTGTGAACATTTGAGTGTTTTGGGAGGAGGGGGGTTGACACAGTGGGAGAAGACAGGCTGCCAGTGTAGATGGATGTTGTTTGGGTGTCTGCAGGTCTGGTGAGTGTGCTGCAAGTGTATTTGAATGTAGTTGTGGTGAGTGCAGGGGTGGTGTCTGGGGTGCATGACTGGATGTCAGCTTGTGTGGTGACTGCAAGAATGGGGGCAGCAGCAGTGACTGAGGGTGCAGTGCATGTGAGTGTGCATGGTGAGGTGACAGACAGGGAGGAGGGGGAGGCTGCAACAGTGGGGAGGTGGATGTTGTTGTGTGTGCCTTTGTATGTTGGGTGTGTGCATGCCTTTGGTGGTAATTGTGGTGCTTGTGTTGTTCAGTGTGCTTCTTGTGTTGATCTGTGTGCATGGCTGTCTGTATGTGTGCTTGGGTTGGGTGAAGGGAGTGGGGTGCTGGAAGGGGTAGAGGTGGTGGGAGTAAGGACGGAAAGACCAGAGACACTGGCTGCCGTCAAAGAGGCCAGAGCCTGACAAGATCTCTGTAGGCCAGACATGACACAGTGAATGCCTTCCAGGTATGCATTGCATTGCTGCATCTGGGATGTTAGCCCCTGGTTGGCATTCACAATGGTTGTCTGCCCCTCAGAGATGGTCCTCAGGAGGTCAATAGCCTTTTCTGTGAGGGCAGCAGGGCTGACTGGGGAAGGCGATGAGGTGCCTGGGGCGAAGGAGATGCCCACCCTCCTGGGTGAGCGGGCACGGGCAACTCCATGGGGAGCAACTGGGAGGGCGGTGATGGTATGGGGGTGGTGGAAGATGACAAAGAATGAGTGGGCCCAATAGGGTCCACCACCACCAGGGAGCGGCCATTGGAAGAGGTATTAGAGTCACTACCCCCAGTAGTAGTTGCCTCCCCCGTGGTACTCCCCTCGCCCTCCAACCCACTGGTCCCCTTGACGTTGGTCAACTCTGTCTCCTTGGAACTGTGGGCTGCTGCATCCCCACTCGCCGGTGCCTCAGCTCCCTGGCCAGATGATGCTAATGTACACAGAGACACAAGAGCGCATGGGTGGGGAAGCAAAACAAGAAAGAAGTATGTCAAATCCTGGAAATATGTACATTTTGGGACACAGATACTCCCACCCAGCTCAGGCACTAACCCTCAGCAGACAAAACACATGTTATGAATGTGCGCCCTGACTAGTAGGCATGACCCCATAATACACTATATTACCATCCTGAACCAAACTCTGATACACTTTGTGAAGTGAACCCATGAGAGACTATGCCAGGCCAATACATCTACATGTTCATGAAGCCACAATTAATACCATATTACAAAAATGGGACCCCTCACAGGCCTACAGACCCTTCCAAAACTAGCTATGACACTATCACAAGCACATGGAGGAGGGCAGGACTGCAGGGACACAACTGTCTATGTGCCTAGCACAACAATGCAGGCAACCTTTAGCACCCAACTAAACTCATCATAGAGGCATCACAACAGTGTTGGTACTCACCCCCTTGTGGGTGCTGTGCTGCCTACAAGCACTCATCTAAATCCGGATAGGCCACCACCAGAATGTGGGCCAACAGGGGGGTCAGGTTCCGAAGGGCACCCCATCCTCGTTGGGAGACCTTCCCCAGCTGGGCCTCTCCGGTCTTCCTGGCCCAGCGCCTCAGGTCCTCCCACCGCTTCCTGCAGTGGGTGCTCCGCCGGTTGTAGACCCCCATGGTCCGCAATTCCTTGGCGATGGCTTGCCACAGGCCCCTCTTCTGATGGGCGCTGACCTGCATGGGACACACAGAGTAAAGAAACAGATGTCAGTGTTGGTGCCCCATACACAAATGCCATGCCCGTTCATACAGGCATGGCCCATGGAGACTTGCAAATTAACAAATAACAAGCAGAAAGTGCCAGACACACTATGGCTGAGCATTCACACAGCGAACAAAAACACATACAGGCATCCGCCACAATCACACGCATCTAAGGAGGACAGGTAGCAACTCACCTGGTCTTCTGGTCACCCATACAAGTTCGCATACAGGGGTAGGATCCCGTTCACCAGCTTCTCAATCTCCTTCATGGTGAAGGCTGGGGCCCGTTCCCTTGTCACACGCGCCATCTCAGGGACCAGAGTCAGGACACAGCTGCACACACAGTGGGGTTCTATCCTTCACGTAATGCAGGAGTCAAGTGTCAAGGGTCTGACAAAATGGCGGTAGATACCACAGCGGTGTGCACCGTCACCACTGGCGGCGATCATTATTGGCCCAGGTTCCCAATTGACAACCATGTAATCCAATGATCAGGTGCATAGCAGTGGACACCGCCTACCGCCATGATGACAAACTCCAGCGGATGAAGTAATTTTCACACTACAATACCTGGATAGCAGGAGGCTGCAATTTTGCTTTCATCACGTCTCCATAGCCTGGCCGGGGGCCTCATCCATGGCCCCATTCGCTCTCCCCTTCGTCGATTACTGACATGATTCTTGGATCCCCACATGTACTCAGGGTTGGAAGTGTGTCTACACTATGATGCCATTATGACAGAGAAACCTCAGCACACATTAGCCTGACGGGCTACCTCATTCTTTGTGTTTGTGTGTGTTACCTATGTGTCGCATTGTAGAAAAGTATAGTGACACCATGTGATGCAAGTGTATGTTGAAACTCAAAATGTGTTCCTTCATCACCCATAGGTACTGACCCATGTGGTGAGGGAGAGCCCCATCTGTTTACAGACCCCTGGTAGATCTGGCCACCATGGAGGAAGGTCACATCATCATAACTTACCGACTTAATCGAGCTACAATCCTTGACCTTTGTGCAGTAATGGATCCTGTTCTGAAGCCGGCCAATTGGAATCAGCATGCCATACCTACAACTGTGCAGGTGCTATTTGTACTCCATATTTTGGCCACAGGCTCATTTCAAGTAACAGTGGGCATGGCGCAGGGGTATTTCATCCTGTCCAATTTCCTGGATGCATTTGTTTAACACTTGCAAAGTTATGTCCAGTTTGCCCAAAGGGCTGATCTCAGCGCCATCAAATCTGGATTCTATGCTTTTGCTAATATCCCCCATGTGATAGGTGCCATTGCTGGAACCCACATAGCCCTCATGCCCCCAAGAGTGAATGAACAGGTGTATAGTAAGAACTATCACTCAATGAATGTCCAATTGGTGTGTACTGCTGATCAATACATTTCACATGTCAATGCAAGGTTCCCAGGATCAGTCCATGATTCATTTGTCCTGAGAAACAGCAGTGTGCCACACATGATGGGAAAACTACAGATGGACATAGCTTGGCTCATAGGTGAGTGTGTATGACTCTGGATCTGTTACATAGCTGACATGCGGGATGTGTGCAAGTAAAATGTGTGTGTTCAAGTCCTCTTTCACACACTTTTGCAGGTGATTCTGGCTACCCCAACATGCAATGGCTCCTGACACCTGTGAGGAATCCCAGGACAGATGCAGAGAGGAATTATTATGAGGCCTATGGTTGTACTAGGAAGGTGATAGATTGCACTATAGGGCTCCTGAAAGTAAGATTTCATTGCCTCCATCTCTCTGGAGGATCCATGTGCTATGTCTCTGACAAGGTGTGTAAGATAGTGGTGGCCTGCTGCATGCTGCACAACCTGGTTGTGAGGAAAGCTATCCCACTTCTGGAAGAGGAGGGTGCTGTCCAACCAGCCCTGCAACCTCAGGGGAGAGATGAGAGTGATGGTGAGGAAGAGGAGGGGGAAGATATCAGCTCCAGGACCCAGCTAATCCGGCTATAATTCCGGTGACTCTCAGGTACTGTTCTATGATGCTGATGTCTTCACTGCATTGTTTCAGTCTGACTCATGTAATAAGTACTGTGGTGTCCTTTGTCAGTGACAGTGCACAATCATGACTGAAGTGGCAGATTCCAGTGCACGCAATGGTATGTACAGTGTGACAGACTTCAGACTCTACAGTGTGTTGGATCCCCTCCTGCAATAAAAGTGGCATTGTTTTGATAATTGGCTAATGCATTCACATTCACAATTGATCTCTCATATTGGTGAAGGACATATATTTGGAGTGCATAGGTGTATTTATTCAATGTCAAAATGTACATGAGTGTTGGGACAGTGAAAGGGAGTGGGCACATGGTGAACAACATACTCAGGTACATATGATCAGCTGTTGGTTGCACAGGGGTATCGTCCATGGGGCCATTGGAAGATGGTGAGATGGCAGTGGCATGTCAACGAGGTAGCTCAATGGCACACAAGGGAGACAGTTCAGGGCAGGGTCACTTCCTGGTGCTGGGCTTGGTCTTGGCTGATATTTTAGTGGCATATCTCGGTCTGAGGGCATATTTGCGAAGGTGGAGCTGGGATGGATGGGTAGGGGTGCTGATGTCCTGTGAGTCCTCTGGCAGTGCCACCAGTCCAGTGGATGCTGCAGATGTAGATGGCAGAGCAGTGTCCTGGCTAGTGGTAGGGGCATGCAGGTGGGTGGAGGACTCAGGCAGCTGTGGTTCTGGCGCTGCAGCACCCCTGCAATGGAGCCCATGGTGGAATTGAGCTGTTTCCATTGTTCTATGGCCTCCTGGTGGTGTGCTATCTCCTGCCTCTGATTCTGCTTCAAGGTGGCCAGGATCTGGCCCACCCTGTCCTGGGAATGGTGGTATGCTCCCAGGACCTCAGATATCACCTCATGGGCTGCTGCATCCATCCTTTGGCCACCCCCTTGGGCCACTGATGCCCTCCCACTGGCCCTAGCCCCCTGTGCCTGTGTCCCCTGCACAGGTCTGGCAGTCCCACTTGCATTTAGCCCTTCATAATCCTGCCTATTGGCCTCTGTACATGTGGGCAGCCAGTCCGTGGCCTAGTGACACTGGTGTGGGGTCGTTTGGCCAGAGCTAATGTTGATGGCTGAGTGGTAGGGGTGTCAGTGGTGTCCCGGGTGGGACTTCTGGAGGGTGACTGTCCAGGGGTGTGGAATGGGTCAGGGATTTCCTCTGTATCCAGACATCCCTCTGCACTCTACTGAATGGGGCCTCCGTCTTCTGGTGGAGGACTGGCACTCCTTGACGTCTCCGTCCAGGTGGCATGGGTGGTGGTGCCTGTGTGTGAGAGAATAGAGGTGTGGGTGTCCTGTACTTTTTTGTCAGTTGCAGCACTGGTTAGCACTAATTGATGCTTAAATTCCCATGTAATGGCATGCAAGGTCCCTTTGTGTACATTTAGATGCATTTTCTGAGGGGGTGGAGGTGCATTGTGGGTGCTGTAGTGCCACTGGGATTCCATGCAGGGGTAGGTGACTGTGCACAGGGCCTGGATAGTGATTTGTTTGGGGGATTGTGGACATGTAGGGGACTTGGATGTGGGTGTGTGGGTGTGTGGGTATTGTGGACTGGGTAGGGGATGGGGTCCTAGTGGTAGTGAGGGGATGGGGTGATACATGCATTACAGGTGTGGTGACTGTTAAGGTATTGTAGTTGACTTACCCGAGTCCAGTCCTCCAGTGAGTCAGGTGAGGCCCTCTGGGTGCAGGATAGCCAGGACCTTCTCCTCCCAGTCGGTGTATTCGGGGTAAGGACGTGGGGGACCACCACCAGTCTTCTGTATGGTGATGTTGTGCCTGGATGTCATGGACCGAACCTTCTTGCTCAGGTCGTGCCATCTCTTCCTGATGTCCTCACTTGTGCATGGATGGTTTCCCACTGCATTGACTTTGGTGAAAATCGTCAGCCATAGCTCCATCTTCCTGGCCACGGGTGTCTGCTACACCTGTGCCCCGAATAGGTGTGGCTTGACCCTGAGTATTTAATCTGCCATGGTCCTTAGCTCCCTGTCTGTGTAGCAGGGGTGCTTAGGGGGTGCCATGGTGTGTGTTGTGTGTGGTGTGTTGAAGGTGTATTGGTGATGGTGCTGTTGTGTGGGTGGGTGTGTGGCTTGTGATGGTGGTTGAGCAATGTATGTGTTTTGGTGGTATATTTGTGTGTGTGACTTGTGTGATAGTGTGTTCAGTGTATGCATGTTGTGTTGCCAATATCTGTTGTGCTATTAGCACTGCAAAGGATTGTGGGGTGTGTAAGTGTGTGTTTTATCGTGTTATGGATGTGTGTCAGGTGTGTGGTTTTCGAACTTGCCAATGTGTGCATTTGTTGTTGGCGGGTCCCATTGCTGGCCGTGGTGGTCTGTACCGCCAATGGTCATTGGACATTCACTGTCCGCCAAGATGATTTGTGCATCATTATTTGGTGGGTGGTGGATTTGTCTGTATGGCGGTGGTGGGGTGGGGGGTACTGCCTTCCCACCATCGTTGGCCCTGGCGGTGGGTGGAGGTTGCAGGATTTTTGGATGTTTGTCGTTTTGGCATCATTATACGGCAGTGTGCAGTTCACCACCACTGGCGGTCTTTTGTTCACCAACAGCATGGCGGTTGGGGATGATTGCTGCCAAGTTCATAATGAGGGCCTAAGTCTGTTTTGGAACTGTGCTATGTTTGTCTATATACTTATTCCAAACAGACTATGGGTAGATGCTCTGTCTGTTGAGGAGAGCTAAAGGAGTGGAAAAGGGACACTTCAGCTGAGAAGCTGTGAGAGTGACTCTTTCAAGTGTGCTTGTTATCTAAAAGATTATGGGGACCATTATGACCCCGGTGGGCAACGATAATATGTCAGTAAGCACTGCCAACAGGCTGGCGGCACTCCGACTGCCACAGCGGTAACGGCCATCACTGTTATGACCCCGCCTACTGCCATGAAATTCGTGGCTTTCTTACCCCCACGAAAACCAAGGTGGTTGGCACTATCTGTGACAGGGAATTCCTTCCCTGTCACTGATAGGGATCCCCCCTCCAGTTAGCCCACCCCACTCCCTACCTCTCCAAAGCCCCCCCACCCTCCTACATTAATGCCCCCTTCACACACACACATACACACACCCATTCCCACATGCATCCACCCATGCATACATCCATTCACACACACATCCGCACACACTTTCATACCTATACGCAGACACGCATTCACATAACACAACATACACTCACGCACACCTCCATACATGCACACATGCATTCAACATGCAACACACACCTGCATCCACACACACAAAAACATTCACACCCCTTCCCCCACACAGAACACCCCCCACTCCCCTCCCCTGTTTGAGACCCGACTTACCTGTGTTCAGGGGGTCCTCCAGAAAGAGACGGGACGGGGCACAGCTGCCACCAGCAGCGCCCGCCATCAGAACACCGTCAGGCCATATTATGGGTCATAATATGGCCGCCGGCGGTCTACTGGTGTGGAACTGCTAGTGGCAGCAGCACCATCTTACTGTCATCCGCTGGCAAGGCCACACGCTGGAAGCCACGCTGACGGTCTTTTGGCGGCTGTTGCATAGGCAACAGTAGGTGCTTTTTACCCCCAGTCTCAAAATGAGGGCCTAACTCTCTAAATGCTGGATAGAGTTAAGAAGCTAGGGGAAGTTAAAATTCAGTGCTAGAATTATGAAAGCCAAAAGTATGCTGTAAAATATTAAGCCCCTGAAGGCTGAACAGAGTGAGGTTACAGAAGTTACACCTATTGGAAAGACATGAATATCAGTCTCCAAATGTTGAGCAAACCTCAGAGGTTTAATCCGATGCATAGCAGACAGGGTGAAGGAGTCTGCCTGCTACACTCACACACATGAGTGATGTATTATGAGTTTTTCACATGTATCGTGAACATTTTCTTAATTGCTAAAATAATAACAATTATATTATATTTCCATAATAAATAAACCGTTCACTAATTATCTCCTGCAAGTAAATTTAGCAGCAGCAAGCTCTTATTACAGCACCAACACTTCATAGAATAATAACACAAAAGCTAATTATGTCTCTAATCAGCAGTTAGTTGTAATTTGGAAAATCAGCTCTGGAAATTCCCTGAGATTATAATGAATATTAGCTGCTAACTCACTGTCCGTGAAATCTCATCACTACAGTCTTTTAATAAGCCTCCATTTTGCTCTGCCTTTGTCTCCGACTCTCTGATCCAGCCTGCTGCTCAGTAAGTCTCTCTCTTTCATTCATTCCCCTGACCATTTGTTTGCTCTTTTTCTTGCACCATATATATACATTGCGAGAGAGAGATAGGCACATGTTTACAGGGGTGTAGCTTGTTCAATATTATTAGGGGGGTGTCAGTCTGAAATATCCTAAACAAGCAACAGAGTGTATCCAACTAAAAAGGACTTATGGTGGACTAAGACCTGATTTGGGGTGAGGGAATTTGTTTGGACCTCAGAAACCCCATGGGGCCACCAGCACCCCTTTGCAAAGGCTGGTGGAAAGGGGACTCGTAATTCAGACCACCGAGACCACCTGGCTATCGGCTGGCAGCAACCTGGCGGTGTCGGTGGTCCAACGGTGGCAGCTCCACCACAGTGTTTGCTTTGGTGGCAGTCCGACCTCGCCCGGGTCATAATGAGGCCCATAGTGTCATGTGCTGGTGACTACGAAAGACCCAAAAGTAAATTTTGAGTTCTAGTGCATGTTCAATCCATTACTGATCTTCATTAAAAATTTGGCAACTAGACTATTCAGGAACAAGAACATTTTGCTGTCCTTTTCCAGGTTCACAAGTTGAAAATCAGTCTTTTACCGGATTAAGATGGGACCCCAACCTAGATAGCTGTGGAATACCTTTTTCTGTGGGCAGGTATATGTGGAATAAGAGCACAAGGACACAATGACAAAAGAATTCTAGTTACAGATAAAAAGAAGGGTCAAATATATTACTATCTCTCCTCTTGAGTGCCTATCCCATTCCCTCTTCACATCCAAATGTTAATTGCCCAACACATGCAAACCCCAGCGATACAATCAACTGCACACTACTGCTTGGGGGCTGAAGTCCAGGGACCTGGACCTCTGCTACCATGTTCACTGTCATGATACAGAGAACGTGGCCTTGTGTGGATGCTCCAATGAGTATCAATTCTGTTGGACCACTTTATGCGATTTGCTGAAACAAGATACTTGCATACAGATCATAGAATCAAATTCAAAATTGCAATCACAGTGCTTTATCGTTCTGAGGTAGCTAAATAAGTGCCACTAAGTGGTGCATTAGTACAAAGCAAAGGGCAGAGGTTTTATTCCATCATCATATCAGATGACACATGAAGGGTTCCATACTCTATGATATAATGCCCAAGCATACAACGTTACATGGGAGTTTTCACCACTCAGATATTAGACATATGTGACAACATACATCTGACACCATAAGACTGTGGTAGCTCAACAACCTGAACCTCAACGGATTCAAACCCCAGCTGTCACCCAGCTCACTCTGATTCACCCTGGACAACTTGGTACCACCATCCCCTACTTAAGAAAGTAAAACCATATGAAAAGATATGGAGTCTGTGCACCAAAGGTAATGTGAATACGTTTATTGGTAGCATGCGACCGGGAGGGGAGAATAACTGCAACTGCCGTCTCCACTGTTCCACATTCAAACCTCAGTGTAATGCTCTGTAGCACGAGGATGCTTACACGTTAAATGCAAACTTTTACACATCCCTGTCCCTCATTTATTTACAATGAGCAAGTAACAAAATGTTGAAATGAACACACATTTCTGCAATGGCATTGTCCTAATAAATGTCACAATACATACCAATAATGTTTCAAAATCTTTCTTACATTTCAAAATCTTCTAATCTCTTGGCCAACCTTATCATTGCCTTGTCTCGCAGATGTGGAACAAGTCGTCTGTCTTCCAGAAGAACAGATTCAGAGGGAATCACTTTTTGACCAATACACTTCAGAATATTCACCACCTTGCTACGATTCCACATATTTCCATCACTTAACAACACAGAATATTTATACACCTTCGCAACTTTCAATGGCTCTGAACTTCTGGATTAAAACTTGTTGATCCTACCCACCTTGGAAACACGAATTCAATCACCAACCGCGTAATCACTTTCCTCATTTTTCCTTTTTCTTTCTTCCTTTCCACCCCCTTTGAAAGTAAAGCCCTATGCTTTCTTCCACTCATTACTTCAAACGGAGATTTACCTGTCACACTATGAGTCGTTGTGCAGTACGACCAGATAAGATCCTTAATAGCTTTATGCCAACCCACCTGATTGCTCATTGCAAACTGCAGACTATGCTTCAAAGTTCTGTTCCACCTCTCAACTAGTCCATTGCTTTGGCGACAGTAAACTGATGTTCTTATGAGTTCAATGTCATACATTTTCAAAAAGTCGGTAATGACATTTGACACAAATTGTACCCTATTATCAGACACAATAGCTTTGGGTATGTCTTCCTATTCAAATAAATCAATTACAAACTCTACCACCATTTCAGCTGTGACTCTTTCAACAAACTTTACTACGTCAGGCTTGAAACATAATCGACCACCACTAGAGCATACTTAGGTATCTTCCCCAAAGCATACAATGGTCCGATTACATCAGTGGCTATTTTCTTCCAGAGTCCGTCGGACTTATTTGACTCTATGGAAGGCTTTTTCACACCCTTCTGAGATTTTTTACTCCACGCACACAAAACACATTCTATGATATGATGTTCTACATCTCTATCCATGCCAGGCCACCAGTACTCCGGCCTGATGTGCCTCCTGGTTGCGCTCATGCCCAAATGGCCTTCATGAGCAAGTTTCATTTGTCGTTCATGCAGTGTAACAGGAACCACCAATTGTTCCCCTCTCATCACTATTCTACCCACCATAGATAACTCTACACTTACTTGCCGAAAATACTCTGCTTCCATGAAAGCCACTTCCCTTGATGACCACCTTTTGCGCATATATTTCTTAACCTCCTGCAAAATAGAATCTCCCTGTGTTTCCATTACTCACTCGTCATGAGGAATTCTACTTTCAGTAAATCTACCCACATCCATGTCCACAGCAGCTATTAATTCCTCAGGTTCCTCAATCTCTTCCACATCATCTTTTACAGGCAATCTTGATAAACAATCCACTAATACATTTTTCTTCCCTGGCATATATTCTAGAACATAACTATACTCCAACATTCTCATCACCCAGCAGCCTATTCTAGGAGTGGCCCTACCAGCACCATTGGTAGAGAAAACATTGATCAAGGGTTGATGATCTGTCCTTATTACAAAATTTGTTCCCCAGACATACTTCCTAAAATAGTTAACACCCCACCAAGCAAGGGCTTCTCTTTCTATGGTGGAGTAGTTTTTCTCCACTTCTTTCAGGGCTCTGGATTCATATGCAATGGTTACTTCCTTGCCCTCCCTCACTTGTAACAGCACTGCACCAAGATCAACAGAACTAGCATCTGTGTTAATGATGGTTTGATCCTTGCTGTCAAATGGTTTAAGTGTAGGCAAGGAAGCTATAAGTCTTTTCAGTTCTCTGAATTCTGACTCACACTCTTCACACCACACAAATTGCCCTTTTTTGCACATACATTTTACTCATACACTTAGTTTTGTCTGAAAACATTCGGAAGAATTTCTAATAATACTCAGCTAAACTCCAAAATGATCTGAACTGATCCTTGTTGCTTGAAGAGGGTGCATTTTTATATTAGCTGACACCAATTTCAGTTTTGGAGAGATACCATTTTGTTTGGTCTATCCAATGATCTAAGTATTCCACCCCAGGTACCCTGATCTGACACTTCTCTTGTTTGATGGTCAACCCGTGCTCTCTCAAAATATCAAGAACTGTTCTCATAGCATGATTGTGATCACCCTGGTTTTTCCCGAACACCAAAATGTCATCCTGGAAATACGTAACACATGGAACATCCTTAAACAAGTGATGCATTGCCCTCTGGAAAATGGCAGACACCTAAGCCAAACCAAAAGGCATACGCTTAAATCTAAAAGCACCTCCTGGAGTAATGAAAGATGTCAGTGCCCAAGACTCAGGATGTAGTACTATCTCATGATAAGCAGATGACAAATCCAATGTGAAAAACACTTTAGCCCCCTTCAATGTAGTCAACATTGAAACAATGTTTGGCAAAGGATGCCTATCTACCCAGATGGCTGCATTAAGATCTCAGAGGTCTGCACACAAGCGCAACTCCCCATTGCTTTTTTTTTTAATCACCACAGGAGCTTGCCATTTTGATGCCTCAATCTCTCAATTATACCTTGTTCACACAATTTTGTTAATTCCTGATTCAACAGTTCTCTCATTACAATGGGAACGGGACGAGGTCTGTGAGCTTTGGGAACAGCACCTTGTTTCAGTATAATTTTGTACATAAATCCTTTCAGTTTTCCTAACCCCTTCCCAAATACCTGTGGATCTTATTCCACAAAAGCAGATTTCTGCACAGTACTCACATTCGTGCATGCCCCCAGGACTTGTCCAGCATGATTAGGATCCAAACGTATTCCAATAGCTTTTTGCTGTGGCCAACCTAAAAGATTGCCACCATCTTCCATAAATTACAATTTGGATGTCACACCCATACCCTTGAACTTCATCTTGGCTTCCATGTAACCCAACAAATCTACTGGTTTATTTACAGAGGGTCCCAGTCAAAGTGTATTTTGCCCCCAAATCAGCCATCACTCTCACATCAACACCATTAATACTGATGACACAATCAGGGTCATCCACATTTACACTTCCAACATCCAAAATTTGAAAAATAAATTGTTGAAAAACATGTTCATCATTGTCACATCCCATAGAATTGATCCCCCAACTTAGTTTTCTTTCCCTCAAACTTTTTTCCCTTGCATACTCTTGCAAAGTGTCCTTTAACTTTACACCTCCTGCAGATTTGACCAATTGCAGGACAACATGAGTCAGTCGCTATATGCCCCTTTAAACCACACTTGAAACAAGTCAAGTCACTTAATTCTTCTGTCTCTGCAGATGTACTGGGTTGCTCAATTTTTTCTATAATTGACACCATCAAGATGAAGGGAACTCACAGTTCCTGTCGGAGTTGACAACTCTTTTAAACCTTCATCTGTTATTTCTGCTCTTTCCATTATGTCTATTGCCAATTGTAGGGTTAATTTTTTTTCTGTGTTTAATAGCTTTTCCTGTATTTTTTTATTGTGAACTTTGAAAACTAGCTGGTCCCTTAACATTTCATCCTGAAACGTTTTGTAATTACATGACAGTGGCAAAGCTCTCGATCCAGGTACATAACTTTCCACTGATTCACCAGGTAATTGACATCTTTTAAAACATGTAAATCGCTCCACTACCGCAATCTTTTTTTCCCAAAATTTGCATCTACTTGTTCCATGGCAAAATCGTACTCGTCTCTGTCTTCTATTTCTTCGTCCTCAGGATCTGGTAAGTATTTTGAAATGCACCTGCCTTCAGCACCCAAACAATGTTTTGGCATGGCAAGGTTCCTAGATGCCATGAAAATATCATCACCCACAGCCAGGACATAAGCTTCAAATTTTTCTTTCCAAATTAAGGAAAATGCTGGAGCCGCCAAACCTTCCACAGTGAAATAGTGTGATAAAGGATAAAGTTGGCAAGGTAATATTAATGACTGCCAAATGCTTTTGTTATTTATTATTATTTTTTTACATGATAAATTGGAAAATAGATACTCTAAAACAGGCACTTAAATACAGATAAAGACGTGCCTATCGTGGAGGTTTGCAGCAAAGTTTACTTGAAAACGCTGAACCAGAATCCAGAAGTTGCTAAGTAATGTAGTTTCAGCACGAGACGTGCTTGAGACTAGGTTCATTAGTTGCTAGGCAACGTAGTTCAGGATTTCCACAAGACGTTCTGACGTTGGAAGTATTGGTTGCTGGGCAACGAGGAGCAGGACTTCCTCGAGATGCGCTCAAGTTAGAAGGCACTGGAGATGTCCAACAGACATTATCCTTTCAGCTCAAATTCACTTCCACATTCACATTCCCTCGCCGTGGAAGTATGCCAGTAAGGATCGAACAATGGTCTGAGAATAAGCC
Source organism: Pleurodeles waltl (assembly GCF_031143425.1). Taxonomy (NCBI): domain Eukaryota; kingdom Metazoa; phylum Chordata; class Amphibia; order Caudata; family Salamandridae; genus Pleurodeles; species Pleurodeles waltl. The sequence goes on along the minus strand of NC_090450.1, from coordinate 998,696,706 downwards.
CAACACCAAGGGATCACAGCCGAACAGCGTGAACCTCACCCGCAAACCTCAGGAAAATGCTGCTTCCTTCAACTCCAGAACAACTGCCAACCCATCCAGCCGTGTCTAACAAGGTGTCAGGTCTTCTCCATCTGTTATCCAGGATCCACAATGACAATAGCATATCCATTAGGACCAGCCTACCCCCCACCAGTTTACAAAAGTACTGAAAACACATCTCTTTTGAGAAAATAACATCATGATGCCCTAACAGTCCAATTCTCAAAACATTCCACCATTTATCACTTGTTGACTTGACCTTTCCTATTGCCCCTAGAGGGCTCTACTGTCTTCTGGCTAGGTTTACATTATCCAAATACTGTATAGACACACTCTTTCCTGACGTTGAGGACCCTCTGGATTTCAGCACTGTGACCCTCCTACACACAATGAACCTTACCCCTGATTTGTAAGCACCCCATGCAGTCCAGCCAGGTCACACACAGCTGTGGCAATGTACAATTGTCCCCACAAGCAGCAACCTGCAGCATTCAATATCATTCTATTGTTGAGCGAAATACACCTCTCTTACAGCAGCTCCAGCTCTCTCTTGTGCATATAAACACTCTCTTGTGCACTCAGACACTCTCTGCACACACATATGCACACAATCATACACACAGTCACTCTCCTTATTGATGCACACAGTTGTGCTAGCTGCCCTGATTATCAACACCTCACACCAATCACTCAAGTAACACACATATTTACTAGTGCACCTGAGACCTGCCCTGCAGCACTCCACATTACTTTAGTTAACAGTGTAAGACACACTGCTTTGCAGTTAAACTCTCATTTGCTCCTTTCCTGCATCAATCCTAGCTTGGTCTCTCTCTCTTTACACATACAAGCACACCTGACCAAAGGTCGGTTCCACACACGCACACACACAAACACACATAATTGTTACTTCTGCTACCCACGCCTCAGACTCACAATTACATTTTCCAAGAGTTTCCTGTGTACAATGTCCTAATTGACATACACACAGGTACCAGCACCGTGAACACTTTACCTGGTGAAGCCATTCTTGACTGACAAACTAATACTTTTAGCAGTGAATGCAATTCTAAACTGCTGGCTGGTGGTTCAGTCTTTCTGAAATATGAAGACACTGGCAATCATAGGCACACATGTACAGGCACACACTTACATGACACACACTGACATGCACACATAACATATATATTTGTGAAAGCACATGCTTGCTGTTTGTGATATCTTGGTTCTGAGTAACACATTTATTTTTACCAAGCACAGTGGTATCTATTTTACCAACCTTAGAAAGATGAAAGGCTGAATAGACCTGCCAGGATTTGATCCTTTAACCATGAGTTCAAACACCGATTCCTGCATACACACTTATGTGCACCCACAGTTATGTCCACACTTGCTGAGATAAATGCACAAAAACGTGCAGATGCTAACGAACACATACTCCCATTTACATCACACTCACACACATGCACATACAGACATGCACGGTCAAGTGCGGCTTTGACTCTAATCAGATGTAATTCGATTAGATTGGTCATAATCCTTGCGATGGATTTAATTTTCGAGCGCCACTCTCAGTAATTACAAACGAATGAGGCACTGTTCTTGATGTCCTGAGGAGGCCAGATTTATAAAGGACGAAACGCGTTGACTACAACAGTGGAGGAATGCATGTTGGAATTTTTTTAAAGTTGGATGTTAAAAACGTTGGATCGTATCGGATATATGTTTACCAGCTATAGACTGTTGGCTGACAGACGATACTGCCTCTTCATCATTGGCATTACCTCTATCTAATACTGCTTGCCACTAGATGGTTAAGCAGCTTATAGGCAATATATAACGGTGCTTAAAGGAATTACTGACTTATATGTTTTTAACATTGTTTTGTTATGTATAGCACTTCAACATTTGTTTTTGTCTTTTTAGGTTTTTGTTTGTATAGCTCATTTGATGACTATAAGGCTTGCTTGTGAGTTGTCACACAGATGCAAGAGTGTGACTTGTAGACACTAAGCATAATTTAATTTAATTTAACTTGATTTAACTCGAATAAAGAAATAACCTTTCAGTGAATAATTTGTGTTTTGACTGTGATACTCGGTGGTGTATCTATCCCTACTGGATATTTGTTTTTTTCTTGTGGACACACTTAAGAGCACACACACACACTCAAGTACATACACATCATCAGCATTCAAAGCCTGTTATCCTTTATCCGTGGAAGCATGGCAGGAGCCTCCCTCCGTCCCCTAGCACCCCCAGAAAGGCCACGGGTGCTTGAATGGGGCAGGGAAGTTGGGGATGTAGAGACTCAGCTGGTGCTGGACTGTACTGCAGAAATGATGGAGCAGGATGCCTCGGGCTTGGACTCCTTTGATCTGACTCAGACAAGAGTCTACCTTTCTTACCCCTGACCACATGTGCACCATGACGGCCCAGCCACCTAAATCATGGATGAAAGGTATTGTGGTGCGGGTGAACAGGAATACTTGCCCTCATCGTGCCCAAGAGTCCTGTGTGCACAGCAACCATTGTTGTCTGTGATGCTTTGGATTGGGTCATTGTCACAAGGACTCCCCAGTGCACAGTGTCAGATCACAGGAGCGCCCTGTCTTGGACCTTCCCTCAAGGCTGCTCTTTGCAAACCAGAACATTAGTCTATTTGTGAGGTCATCTGACCTGCCACTCAGCTATGGCAAGCTCCCCAACTGACTGTAAACATTTGGGGAGTGTCCCTCTCCACACCGCCCACCGAAGATACATCCCTGCATGTATATGTATTCATATGTCTCTTTGGGCTTGATGTACAGTTCAGCAGAGGGCTACTCAGTCCCAAAAGTGACAGATATTCTGTTTGTTTAATTACAAGTGAATTATATATGGGGTAAGGCACCCCCTTCTGTATGTTATAAGGATGTTGAAAATCACCAGGGAGTTCCATGACCATATAGAGGAACAATGATGAAGGTCTAGTTCCTTTCAAGTTCATGGAACTCCAAAGTTATTTGTAATATTCTTACGATGTACCCCAGGGGTTACTTTATTCCTTATAATACACAGCCACACAATCACCCTCCCCACAAAATGTTTAAATCCTTGGTGTGTGTCGCTCGTTCGTGACAGAGATATAAAAGAGATACAATGTTTCTAAATATTAGGAATGCATTTAGAATCTCTAGTGTAAAATGTTATATACACCCAAAATCAGGTAGATATTTGTTGAAAAAGATGTAAGAAACAGTTTAATAGACTGTGGTGCAAAAACTCAACTATAATAAGTTATTACAGTTGAGCAGTTATGTCATTTCTTCACTACAGTTATTACAGGTATCTCGGTTCATCACAAGACGCCTATAATAAGGAAAGCAGAAATGGGCTTCCATAAGGGGTTGCAGACTCCCTAATTAACTTGTAATAAGAATGTGATGTCTATCACCGTGGTGACAGAATACCTGTCTGCCAAGCATTAAATCACGTCCTTTGTCTGGTTTCCATTCTTCCTTTACTCTATCTCCTCTGTTTCTCTCCTACGTCTCACCAACTGTATTCCTCTCCAGGTGTCACTGTTGACATTTCTCACTCCTGTCTTTCTCACCCTCTTCCTTATCTCCTAATCTTCCCCTTCCCCTGTTGACGTCACTGTCTTTCCTTGTACTTCCATCACTGTCAATCTTTGATTGTAACTCCTCATCTCTCTCTTTATCTCTCCCTTTCCTGTGCCTTCATGTCTCTTCCACTGTTTGACTCTGTCTCTCATGTCTCCTTAGGCCTTGTATTAGCTGCAAACCCTGCAAACCACTAAGGGCCTCGTACAAAGCAATTTTGTGATTACTAACCCTGCAATTTGTAAAATCAGAGGGTTTGCGATTGCAAAATGGCTTTTAACTATAAAATCTCTGTTAATAGTCAGAAAAGTATTTCCAACTCATAAAAGAACGTTTGTGATTCTTTCAGAATCACAAATAGGAGAGGGCATGAAACTGGGCTCACCTATTTCAGATTAGGAATGAAATATATTATTGGTTTAGGACCTCAGTAGCAGTTTCAAGCCACTGATGAGGTACTGGTGGAGTTGGACTGGTAACTGATTTGCAGAATGAAAAGACTGTCGTAGGGCCTTGTCTCCTATGGGAAATGTGCTGACAACCTCAGAGGGAGAGAGCAGTGGTCTGGTAGACCACTGATTGTTCCCCCTGAATTTTGATTAAATCAAACTTTTTGGTAAAAAAACGCAACAACTTTGTTTGAAAGTCAGTCTATAGAATAATATCTTAATCAATCAATCAAGGATTTATAAAGCACAGCAATTCACCCGCGAGGGTCTCAAGGCGCTGAACAAGCAACGAGAAGACAGGACCTGGAGCACTCCAGCAGCACGGGGAGAGCTGGGCGATTTAATATGCAAAATATGTTTTGACACTTTTTAAAATATTTTTAAGATGTGACTGAGGCGCGAATGCATGATTAGGATGATAGCAAAACTTTGTCTCTTGAGGGTGTAACCATATGTTGGATTTTTCTATCTTTTTTTTTATTTCAACTTTTGGAGCTATGTATTATTACTGTAATTATTTTCTTGTTTTGATGTATGGGTTTCTGAAAGTACAAATGCAGGCGACAATTACGTGTGCCCCAGAGGGTTATACAACAATTATTGCACTAGATGCGCTCTAGCGTTTAGAATTTTACAAGTGCAACAATGAACTTTAATTATGAGTTTCCACCTTTCAAATGGTCTTTCTACATTGAAACCTGCAGAATCCCGTAGTTATGGAGACATTTTCCTATATTAAATATCGCACAAGTGGCTGACTTTATCGCACTGGGCAATTATGGAGTGCATTAAACTCTGCTCTACCTGTAATTATATTTCGGGATTGGAAAAAAAAGGACAATTACATTTAAGACACTGCAAATAAAACTTGATTTGTATTGTGAAACAAATCATCGTTTCCTTGCTCTTCAGGCTGGTCCACGCTCCCTTCTCCCCCTTGGTGTCCTCCCCACAGTTTGCGAAAGGAAAGTGATATAAACTGTTAAATTCAGAATTCCTCAAGTGCCTGTGAGACAGCAGGAACAACTATCCAATTCTACAACTTTCATCTCCTGCAAGTAATCTGATCTCCAGTTGGAGTTTTGTCTAGGTACCTTTGTGATGCTGAAACTTAAAGCTTTGACCCCAAAGTGAGTCCAGTGCTCCTAAAGGACCAGGTGTTTCAAGTGCCCACACATCAATATCGCTCAGTCCCATAGCATTTACCATCTGAGGTCCCTCAGGGCTCTACTCTGAGCCTGACGCTCTTCAACATCTATGTAAGGCCACTTGCAGACATTGTATGTGGCCTCACTCTCTTGTCTTATGCCAATAATACTCAGATTGTGGTCTCCTTGTCCTTCCAAGAGAAGCACAGTGCAGAGACTTTGAAGAGCTGCCTCAACCAAGTTTCCACCTAGATGAAAACGAAATCCTTGAAACTAAGTGGAGACAAGACAGAGGTCTTACTGTTAGGCAATTGTCACCATCTTTGGGGTCACATCTGTGGCCAGATTTACTAGGTGCACTATTAACTCCAGCCTCAGCAGTCAAGAATCGTGGAGTCTGGCTAGACGACAATCTGTCTATGAGCCACCAAATCACCAAAATGTCGGCGACTTGCTTCGGTATCCTGATACAGCTTAGAAAGATTTTAGGCTGCCTTCCGTTTTCGGCCCAGAGAATAGTTATCCAGTTGTCAGAGCCGAACACTCGGCTCGGGCCGCGCCGCGCAGTGCGCGGCACGTGGCGCTGAGGCGCACCGCGCCCCCCGCTTTTCTTGCAGCATCCGAGGTCCCAAATTGGGAATGGGCCTCATTTCTTTCTACCGCGGCATGCTTTCTGGCATATGTAACCTCCCCCACTCACCTGCTATTGTTGTCCTTTCTCTCTGTCGCCCTCATTTGTGCTTCACTTTATGTCTTTCCTTCTTTCCCATTTTTCCCCTCTCTTCCCAGCATGCTTTGGTTCCCTACTCTCTATGGCTCCTTGTCCATTATTTTCTATGTGTTTTTCCTTATTTAATATGGTGTCCTTGCACTTCCTGTTGGTCGCTTCCTGTTTTGGGGTATTTAAGGGCTGTGATTCTTTCCCTCTTTGCGCTGCAACACTTTCTGTTTTGGATGGTGTCTTCGCTCCTTCTTCCTTGAGTCAGATACTGGTGATACTTCTGTTCCAGTGTTTTCCTGTTCATTTTTGATCTTATATTTACTTATTGAATTTTGTTCCTGTTTAAGGAAAATTCATTTTTTAGGTTTTTTCCCCTTTTTAGTTTTTTTTTCCCTCGGGCACTACTTCTGAAGGACACGGACTGCCCTTGGCGTTCCTATCGCCTGCAGCACCGTGGCTACCAGAAAGAGTCGCCCCTACCTGGGCCAAGGCCGAACATTTAGGAACAAGAACCACGCCACTCATTCAGCGGACTCCAGGTTCAAGCAACGCGTAAGTCATGACACCAGGCCTCAGTCATGTCAAAGCTTGATTACGGAAATATCCTCTACCTAGGAGTCCCAAAGCATCTTCTCAGGAGACTCCAGGTAGTGCAGCGTGCCGCCAGACTTTTAATCCGCCCCCTAAGTTCCATCCTACGGCCTGCTTGCCGCACAAGTTGCTCTGGCTCCCAATTGAGCGTCGAGTGATATTCAAAGTTCTCTGCTATGTACGTAAATGCCTCTCAAATTCCGGTCCTCTATAACTAAGATCTCTGGTGTCACCCTATACACCTAATTGATCATTGCATTCAAGTAACGGGGACCTAGCTGTAGTTCTTAGAATTAAAAGAACCAGGGAAGGAGGCCGAGTGTTTTACTTCCTAGCCCAAAGATGTGGAATTCTTTCCCCCCTATTACTCTTCCGTAAACAGCTTAAAACTTGGATGTTTTAACCATTGGCTTCAGGATTAACAATTGAGACGCTGTCTTGATACTAGCGCTGTGACTTAGCACTGGAAAACCCTTGATTGGGTAGCCAAGTGCTCTCAGAATCCAACTAATAATAATAATAATTGTGTTCCAGAAACCTAAAACATGAACCCCAAAGTAAGGTGAGTTCTTCTGCCCTACACTGACAGAAATGTTTCATTTTGCTGTGCTCAAGTTCAGCTTCTTCAGCGGCTCCAACCCTCAATGGACTTCTAAGCACGTATTCATCCACCAAAGCTGATGGTGATTGTGGGCAATGATAAAGAGAGTAGTCTTTCTTCCTTGCTAACTGCTAATAAAGCCTACATCCTGCGAATGGGAAAGGGCTTTTTATTTTCATAACAGTTCATGGCATGTTGTTTGGAGCTGTTAATGCCTTTTGTACCTCAACACCACTAAGAGACCATGCCAGATGCAGCTCTGGGCAGGACCATCTGCTCTAGCAGAATCTGGCTTGGCCTTGTTGGGCTCTACCATTCCCTAAGAGGGTGGGGCCACATCCGCGTAAGTCATGGCCGTCGTGTTGTAGGCACCAGGCATGGGGCAGACAGTGCTGGTGATGAGTGTCGAGTGAAAAAAGGCCACTCAGTCCCCCACCCAACCCTTTGATGGAGAAAGATTGGAGACTGAAGCCTGTTTTACCAGAATATCAGAGACAGAATGTGATCTCGTGTATATTGTGTTCTAAATTCAACACTCAAAGGCCTGATATTTTTGTAAACAATATTTTGACCACACTATTTATGTAATTCCATACTTCTGACTGCAGTACTATAACAAATAACCTGCAAATATTGGCCAACTGGCAGCTTTCGAGAATGCTTTGTCTCCCAAAGGTTCTTCACAATTAGGGGTGGTCACATTAATGCAATTTGCTTTTGCCAAATTATGTGAAATTTTGGGAAAATTATGCAGAATTACACAAAATGTGAATCCGTAATTTCATGCTATACGTTAGTGGGAAATGTACCCTTCTGCTGATAGAAAAGCATAAAAAATACAACTGCTGAGAATAACAGACACTCACATTCTGGTTGTGTTGTACCCACGCTATAACCTTGCCATGAATAGCGGCATAGTTACGTGACATCGCGTAATCGTGTGAATAGCATGTGACAAGTGTAAAACGAAATTCTCAAAATTACGGAAAAATTATGTCGACGAAATTTCGCCTAGGACTGTGTCAATGTGCAGGTAATTAAATGCTCGTTCTTAACGTCTTTTGCTGTATTTTTTTTTTTTTTAATGCTAATTTGTTTCCTAGTAGCTGTATTTATTTAGCACATTTCTGCCACTAGAATTTGCTCCAGACTATAGGCCGGGAGGGGTTGGCTTCCATCCATTTAAACTGGATCCCGGTTTGACTTCAGCCATCAGCTGTGGCAGTGATGTGGGTTCATCAGATTCCTTTGGATGCAATCACAGACCTTGTTTTGAAGATTGCTTGTAAGAGGGACCCTGGAGCCTTCCCTGTTGGTAAACAGTCTGCTGAATACATTCCCACTCCTGAGAAGTACCGTTGACTTGACATTGTTAGATCTTTTCCATCGCCATGGGGCTCTCTGAGCCTTTTCCCTCAAGTATGACAAGAATGATGACTCACAGGCAGGCACTTTACTCCCAGGGCCTTGCATCCACAGTACCTCCTAGAGAGACACATACATTATCAATGTAAATGCCCACACTGTTCTGGAAGGCTGGGCCCCAGAGGACCTAGAATGGGAACACTTTGGAAACCTGAAACTGAAGACAAGTTTTAGAACATAACAGGGTCACTGAATACATGAGCTATAACTTTTGTTATAAGGAGTATAGGACTGTAGGCTTGTTTTCATCTCAGTGCAGCAGGGCATATGTCAAAGGACAGTGATGAACTAAATATTTTTCATGTGCTTCCACGCAAGACAAGCTGATTGATTATTGTGATCAATAGTCAAAAAAAAATCAGTGAATGTGTATAGGTTTCTTTCTTAAGAATGTATCTACTTCTTAATAACATTGAGCACCCTCATGTATGAGGGTTTGTTAAAATGTCAAAATACCTAGATATAAATGTGACATAGTTTGTACCCGTGAGGAACCAGGGTTTTATTTGAGGGACGTGAAGTCCCTTCTCAAGCAACAACCACAATCCTTGCCAGGATGAGACACAAAAAATTAACTGAATTACCCTGTGCTCATCCCTCAGGTAGCTTGGCACAAAAGCAGTCAGGCTTAACGTAGAGGAAACATGTAAAGTATTTATGCAGCACCTAAACAGTAATACGGTGAAAATGCAACCAAAGAAAAATCCGAAATTTAAAAAAACAGAATACAATGTAAATTATTTGACACCAAATTACCAAGAAATCCAATCAGTATAACCAGAGGTATGAATTTTTAAACTTTAAAGTGAAAAATAGTGCCTACAAGATCAAAGCGCTGACAGCAGGTTTCCTGTTGTGCAAGACCGCGGCACTATAGTCTACTCTGCACCACTATATGCCCTTCTACTCTGCACCACTGCTCTCTATGCTACTCTACTCTTCTCCACTGCACTCTACTCTGCCCCCTACACCACTGCACTCTACTCTGAAGCACTCTAATCTGTGCCACTGCATTCTATGATGCTGCCCTCTACAACGCTGCATTATTCCACACTGGACTCTATTCTGGTGCACTCCATCCCACTCTACACCACTATTCTATGCAACAGTCCACGCCAATGCACTCTACAACAGTGCACTCTACATCACTCCACTGTACGCCAGTCATCGCGACTCCACTCTATGCCACTCCAATACACAACAATCTGTGCAATCCATTCTCCTCTACTCTTCGCCATACCGCTCTACGACACACCACGACACTCTCCTCTATGCCGCTAACCTTTAGCTGTGCTGAACAACAGTCATGCTGGTGTACAACATGGCTACAACACATTGGCAAAGCCAATATCTCCTGCATAGGCGAGGCCTATTGGCTTTGCCAATGCTTGTTTCAAACATCGTTTGGGATTTCTTTTTGGTTTTGCGTGCTACTTGTCTCTGACCGACACCCTTGTCGCCTCTACCCGACCTCCTGACAACAGTAACCATAAGATTAACAGAGGTCACATTGCTAGAATCATTTGTTCTTCCTTCCACTACAGTGATCAATTCTTTTGTGTCATTCTCCGGCCCGGTAGCATCTTATAAACGGTGTCTTAACAAACCCTAAAGTGCTGCTGCTGTACTTGTTTTCAGCACTTCTTAAACACTGTACTTTCTACTTTAAACACGTCATAAATAAGGAAAAGCTGCAAAATGTGAACAAAAATATTGCAACCATAACTGAAGATCACATCCAGGTGAATGAACATAAATCCATGTGAAATTCACTGAAGTCTCCCCCTCTTGATCCCTCTTTTCTCTTCTCTTTCCCTCTTCCGGATCCTCCCCTGGGCGCCTTCTCCTCCCCCCACCACTCCTAGGACTATATTTATACTTTTTGATGCAAACCAGCGCCAGCGCTGGTTTGCGTAAAAATATTTACCGCCGGCTAACACCATTCCTACATGCCATGCGGGCGTCTTATTTAAGGATTGACGTTAGGCGTAGGGGAAAATGGGGGTTGTGCGTCAAAAAATGGTGCAAGTCAGGTATGAGTAAAAAATCATGGCTCAAACCAGACTTGCGCCATTTTTTGGCGCACAACCCCCATTGAAATGACTCCTGCCTTATCAGAGACAGGAGTCATGCCCCCTGCCCAAAGGCCGTGCCCAGGGGACTTATGTCTCCTGGGCATGGCCATTGGGCACAGTGGCATGTAGGGGGGCCCAAATTAGGCCCGCCTATGCCACTTTCAAAAATTAAAAAATAATACTTACCTCAACTTACCTGTACTTACCTGGAATGGGTCCCCCCCATCCTTGGGTGTCCTCCAGGGGTGGGCGAGGGTGGCAGGAGGTGTTCCTGGGGGCAGGGAAGGGCACCTCTGGACTGCTTCCATGGTCTGAGACCATAGAAGTGAGTCCACAGGTCCCTTAACGCCTGCCCTCACCCAGGAGTTAAAAAACAGCGCATATCAGGCTGTGAGCCATTTTTTAAGGCCTTCCCCCTCCTGTACGTCAAAATGAAGCAGGAGTATAAATAAGGCGCACAGGCCTTAAAGTAATTTTTTGGACGGGAACGCCTACCTTGCATGTCATTAACGCAAGGCGGTTTCCCGCATCCAAAAAATGACGCACACAGAGGTTTTTTGATGTCCGCGGTGTCGGACGTCAGAGTGTAAATATGGCGCAAGGTTTGCGCAGAATGTGCGTCAAAATGTTTGACGCACATTTGGCGCAAACAGAGTATAAATATGCCCCCTAGTGTCCACCTGTCTCTTCCAGGAGGTCATAATTAGCTCTGGCTGAACTTTCAATTTTATTTATTGCACATTTTCTTTCCAACGTTATCACCCCATTGTCGGGCATCCTTCTGTCCCATATACCCACCTTCCCTCCCGCAACACCTTTCAAGGTAGAATCATCAACATATTTGCTTTTCTTTCTATTCGTTATCGTATTCAGTATATTTCTTTTAAAGACAGTTGTCATTAAATTTCCTCAGAAAACACTTGCTATCTTTCTTGGAATGCATGATTGGCTTTCACTAGGTCTGGGATCTTTAAATAAAGAAAACATTGGAAATGCCAAGTGTCTGGCTTATAAAATGCATGAGTTCTTTCTTGCAGGTGCTGCAATGACAGATGTATAATTTGCAATTACCAGCCTAATGCAAGAGTGCATGCATCAAGGGGTTAAATAAGGGCATAATTGGAGTGAATGCGCCAGTTTTCTTCGTACCAGTTGTGACTAGTCCCACAGAGTGCATGCATTAAAGGGCCCAACAGAGGCATTAGAGGCTACATGCAGAGCATGCACCAATGAATCTAGTAACTAGCATAAATGGCCCTGCAGTAGGTATGCACTCACTGGGCCTACTGATGGGCATCAATGGCCCCACAGAGTGCAGGTATGAAAGGGCCCAACAGAGGCATTAGAGGCCCCATGCAGAGCATGCACCAATGAATCTAGTAACTAGCATCAATGGCCCTGCAGTAGGTATGCACCCACTGGGCCTACTGATGGGCATCAATGGCCCCACAGAGTGCAGGTATGAAAGGGCCCAACAGAGGCATTAGAGGCTCCATGCAGAGCATGCACCAATGAATCTAGTAACTAGCATCAATGGCCCTGCAGTAGGTATGCACTCACTGGGCCTACTGATGGGCATAAATGGCCCCACAGAGTGCATGCTTTAAAGGGCCCAACAGAGGCATTAGATGCTCAATGCAGAGCATGCACCAATGAAACTAGTAACTAGCATCAGTGGCCCTGCAGTAGGTATGCACTCACTGGGCCTACTGATGGGCATCAATGGCCCCACAGAGTGCAGGCATGAAAGGGCCCAACAGAGGCATTAGAGGCCCCATGCAGAGCATGGACCGATGGGCCTAGTAACTAGCATCAATGGCTCTGCAGCAGACATGTACTTATTAGATTAGGCCTACTGATGGACATCAATGGCCCCTCTCAGTGCCTGCTCTAGGTAAGAAGCATTACTAATAAATTAGCATAGTGTATTTTCTTTGTTTTCAGTGATATTTTTCAGGTGAAACATAGTTTCTAAGACGGAACTGGGTAGAGAACCCCCCCTAAAAAACACTGATCTCCTTGCAATTTCTTTCTACTTACCTTGCAAAGATAGCACAGATAAAGCAGAGAAATCAACATTGCAAGCTTCTCTGTCATGAGAACAGAGGGCTGGCAAAGGAAGGAGTAACCCTTCATTAAAAAAAAATGCTGCACAGAGCAGATAATAGAAGATTCATACTAACTCATGACAGGCCGAGTAGTTCACCCTGTCCTTTCTACTCACCTTGCAAACATAGAACAGGTACAGCAGGTACATCAACAGTGCAAGCTTCTCTGACATGAGAACAAAGGGCTGTTAAAGGAAGCAGTAACTTTTCATTCAGACAAAGGCAACACAGTAAAGTCAACAGCAGGATCATCCTATCTCATGCCATGCTGAGTAGTTCATTCTGTCTTTCTACATACCTTGCCCCCCCAGTTTTGGTTAACCCTTTAAACTACTGACCTAAAAGTGCAGGGATGCTAAAACAATGTGGCAGATTTAAGAGTCCCTAGCGCCTCCTTGCGCCACATTAGCATGTTTTTTTTAATGCAAATGTGGCCCGAAGAGGCATGCATTGCGCCACTTTGTAACCCTTTGTGCTAAGTTATGCCTGCGCCAGGCATAATGTATGCAAAGGGGGCGTTCCCCCGTTAGGAAAGAAATGGTGCAACTAAATCGAAGAGATTTCTTTGCATCATTTATTTCTGCACTTTTAACGCCTCCTCAGAGCAGGCGTTAAAAGCGGGCACACCATTGTTTACAACGAGGTTTGAAGGATTAGTGTCAACACTTTTGACGCTAATCCTGCAAAGCTCCAAACTAGAATAAAAAACGTTGATGCTACTTCCTTAACTACCGTCATGGTGCGCCATATCTTAGATGTTGCGCACACATGGTGGCATTAGGGGGGCACCAAGGGGTGCAAGAAAAGTGGCACTGCATTGGGCGCAGTGACACTTTTCCTAAATCTGGCCCAATGTGTACAAGATCTTCCATGACTAACACCAGCCTCTTTGAGATCTTTTAGCAGCTGCAATCCACATTGTGGGCAGCAGTTATCCATGGTGGACCTTGCCACAATGTGATGAACCCAAAAAAGTTGTTTTTGTGCCACGTCCGGTGTGGTTTGCTTTTCCAGTCCTTTTATGTCTTTGCCATCTGGTTTGAGTAGGTTTGTTTTTCCATAACAAGTGCAACAGTGCAGATATAATACTTTAAGTGAGTGGTAACTGCTGCTGTACCCAGCCTTCTAAACCCAACTTTGTACACCAAGCATTGGCAAAGCCAACAGGCCAGACTCTTAACGAAAGTGCTTCATTGATTGGCACGTTTGTGTGTGTGTGATTGTGTTTATGTGTGAGTTGGTGACTGTGAGAATAAGTTAATGGGTGGATGGGTGAGTGATAGATGAATGGGAGTACATGGATGAATGGACAAATGGGTAAGTGAATGCATGGAAGGCTGCGGGCAGGTTACACCAATCTTATAGGCTGAGGTCCAAGAAAGGGGTAGTGGGAACATTAAACAATGCTAATAATTAACATTAATACTGCAGTCCTAGCATTGTGCCAGGACTTGACACTATTGTTACAATAATGACCAGAGGTTCGCTGCACTCGCATTACATGGATGGAGCGCACAGAATGCAAGAGGGCTTTACAACATGGCAGCTTTAGGCTTAATGTAATCTGAAATCTAGGTTGATGAGTGTGGGCACAGCTCTTCGTGCCCTGAGAAGCAGCCTGCTCTAATGGGGTGCAGACCAGGGCTTTATAAAAGTAATCTGAATGCAGTTGGAGGAGTTGGAAGAGAAGCGACGTGGCTGTGAAATAGGAGGCGGATGCTTGTGGACCAGGAGGAGAGAAGATGTCTACTGGGGGATGGAGGCTGGCCTGGTAGGGGATGCTTGAAGCGTTATCCAGAACTGGACCACTACTACTCCTGTGTGTAGTGTTTACCATAACAAGTCAGATATTGCTCGTGGTGGACGTGTGTGCAACACTCTCTTGCAGCACGTGTAGATAGGTATGTAAGGATAACGTTTTTGTTTAAGTAACGTCCAGGTACCGCTGTGCTCAGGTGTGCTCTGTTGAGCAATGTGCAAACATATCTGACTGATGTCCTCGTTTATGCCTCAGCAGATAAGCGAACACACGGTGCTTCTGCAGGCACATGTGTGACACATGCACCCATCATGACAGTGCGCCTTCCCTACCTCCATTCAGGTAGTTTGTTGGCTGGCCAGTGGAGTGACCCGGTCGTGACAACACACATCTCACTCCAGCTTAGACGTATAGGTAAGGTTTGTTCCAATAAAAACTACAACCTTTCGCTCAGGTGCTGATGGAGGCCTGTGCGCATGTCCCTTCCTCCTAGATGGGTTGTACTCACACCCATGCGTGAACATGCAGGGCTCGTGCAATGACATGAGTGTTGGCTTGGAAGAGATGCTTTAGGTACCACTCAGCATCCTCTCCAGCCACAGGCGCACATTCTAATGCCTTCTCCTCCCACGTGACAGCTGAGATACCTTGGTGCACACAAACCACACTCTCTGTCCTTGAGCTCTGGAAAGATGAGGGTTGCTCTGTGGCCGCACTTGCTGGGACTTGCTCTTTCATCTGTTTGCTAGCAGCGTACTCTTTGCAGGTGGATTGCTGTTTCAGGCGTTTCCAAGGGCCTGATGCTGCGTCCTGTCCACTGCATCTTTTCTAGTTCATGCCTTCTGGATGCAGGAGTTTGATGATAGCTCAGTGCAGATGTCAAGGATGTCTCATGGCGGATGCAGTGATGCTCCTGTTCTGTGTTTACTGTCTGAGGACAATTACCTATTATCTTGTGCGTATTTTGAGGGTACTGTTCCACTTTTCTGGGGTTATATTACTTATAAGTTTTCCAGGTAGAAAGATTCCAGTCCTCAGCTTCCATTTAATAAACTGATGCATTCTAGATTCATTGTCTTGGTGCATTTCAAAGTAACTGTCGCTTCACTCGGAACTCACATAATCACATCAAGAAAGTTAATACAATGAATCCTCAAGTCACATTAGGACACTATACACAATTTAAATACACGTGTTCCCCTTCCTAACAGGCCTTCTCCCAGGGAGGAAACAAGTGGGACGCAGCTATGATATGCAACAGCAAAATACTGCCTTCGCTTTTCACTTTATTTGTTTTATTCAATGTTCCAGTAAGAAACACATGATTAATAGAAGGGTTCCTTCCTCTGCCCCTGTCTTCCAATAATGATGCCGCAAGGGAAACGCTGCTAAGATAAACAACATTAAAAAGACAGCACTTGTTTTATTTATGTCTCCATATTAAAGACATCTACAGCGGTGACAGCATCCGACGATGCTTCCAGGTGAGGCTGCCAAACAACAATATGGTTCAAATACCTCAAAAAAGTTTCTTAAATTAGCCAGAGAAACCGCAACGCTTGAAAAGTACTTTAAAAACATTATAAAGTTTCTTTAAGAGCCCAGATGACCCATCCCCTACCTGCACATTCACTACTCGGACTAAGCAACAACAAAAATAAAATAAAAAAGATCCTGCTTCAGCCGATGCTTCTCAGCACAGACACCAGATTGAGCCACATTCCCAGGATGCTGCCACGATGGATGGCACTGGAAACAAAACTGAGAAATGGGTCTGCACCTGCAGTGGTTAGCTGGCAGCTTGTGGTAAAAGCAGGGGGTTGTGAAAGTGAGAGGGAGAATGCTAGGCTGTAACCAGCGCCACTGGGATTTGTGCAATTTTCCAGTGGAGGAGTTTTGTACATATTTATAGAGTTGCCACATTTGCCACATAATCCCTTAAATGCTGCGTATTCTGCCCATTAAAAAAATAATAATAGTGATTTTGTTTCTACTCAAATGGGCCAAAAGTTCCTAAAAACATGTGTGTTGAACAGGTACTAATGGGGTGAAATCTTTGCTCAGACAGTGTTAATCTGTATAAAAACGACAAAGGAAGTAATAATCCCACATAATGTGATGCATTATGCCGCATAATTTCCAATTTCCAGCTGTAAAATTTAGTTAAACTTGCCGTGGAAGTTTGTCCTCCCCTGCCACATAATTCCAATGGCCCTAACTATAACATGGACACAGTGAGGCATATTTATGAGAGGCTCGCGACGCTGGAGCATCAATTTTCTTTGATGCTCCAGCAGCGTAAGCCTTTCAACCATATGTACGAGGCCGCGCAAAGCCACTTTGCGTGGCTTTGAATGGCCTCATGGATATGGAGTAAGACAAAGCAGCACAAGCCACTGCAATGCCTTACTCTGTGCCAGTGGGGCACTCCATGGGAGTTGCGGTGGGTTTTCCCATGCAAACACCCATGGATGTTGACCTTGCACCAAATTTACTTAATGACATAAACCTGGGCAGTGACAAAACCTTACACCCCCAGAGCAGGTTTTGTCCTATGTCTCCCCGTTTTGATCTCTTTCCATGTGAATGCAGCACACATAAAAAGAGGAAAATGCCCTTCTGGATGTTTTTGTGCAGGAAGCTGCCCCTTCCTGCCTGCAGCAAAACATTCCTGCATGGAATGCAGACACCCTTGCACCACGGTGAATGGGTTCTTGCGTTGACGTCTAGGAATGCATCGTATTTCATAAATCTGGTAATTCTTGCCCTTTCACGTTGGTGTAGGGCAGCGCAGCAGGAAGATATGCAGTGCTGCACTATGCCAATTACCCATCAATATGAGCCTGAGGCTTTACTTTTTTGATTTTCCACATTAACAGTATTTCTAGTCAAAACAGCATTACCTCATACAATTTACCAGTTTATTTTCCTAAGCAAGCATCATCAATAAACTGTAAAAGGTGACACTAAGGCACTCACTATGAACATGGCGTTCCAGACCACCATATAATAAACGTGGCAGAACTGCCACTTTTGTAACTCCGCCACTGACAGGCTTCCACCACCAGGCAGCTTGGCGGTGGAGGAGTTACATATCCGTCAGGGCAGCGCTGCCTGCCGGATAATGCCAGGTTCCACCAGCCTTTCCTTGGTGGTTTACCCCGCCAGGGAAAGGCTGGCAGAATGGTTGATTTGGGAACCCCCTGGGGACCCCTGCACTGCCCATGCACTTGGCATGGGCAGTGCAGGGGCCCCCATGCACAGACCCGTCACGCATTTCCCTGCACGATTTACGGACAGTGAAATGCGCGACGGGTGCTGCTGCACACGCCTCAGTGCTACATTGCCGCCGGCTCCATTTGGAGCCGGCGCCAATGTTCAGGCCCTGTATTCAGCTGGGCCGACTGGCGGAAACACTGTTTCTGCCCGCCAGCCAAGCTGAATGTTCTTTATGTGGCCTTTTGTTGTCTTTTGTTGACCGCCAGCGCCGAACTTGGTGGCAAAACCTAAGGGCCT
Source organism: Pleurodeles waltl (assembly GCF_031143425.1). Lineage (NCBI taxonomy): Eukaryota > Metazoa > Chordata > Amphibia > Caudata > Salamandridae > Pleurodeles > Pleurodeles waltl. Next base: position 998,678,669 of record NC_090450.1, on the reverse strand, counting down.
AAGTAATCTTTTTGTTTTGCTTTTGAATCTGAACCTGTACCACTGAGATCTACTGAACTGAGTTTGACTGTTCTTCACCCATCTAATCACAAACCTGCTCAGAATAACATCAGCCTGCTCCACCCAGAATGAACCCACTAGAGCCTCTGCTGAGATAAAATGTTACCAAGCCACATGAGGGCTCCCTTTAGTTATCTGGTCTTGCATTACCCCAGCAGCGCATGTACAGAGGATGTGAGGGCGTGGCCAACATGGTGGCCAGGACGGACGCTTAACAAAAAAGCTTTGCTTCAGGCCCCACATTAATCTTATCTAAATCATCCCATCTTGTCACCCAACAGCACCAAAGATAGCCGAGGGTGTGCCTGGTGGTGTCGACGCCAAAAAGCTCTGTTAAACACTTACTGTGGGAGAGGTGCGGGGGCTGAGTACACACTGGCGGCCCAGCTGCCCAATGAGAGGCCGCCCGAGTGACCCCTGCCTGCACAGGAGAAGACGTGGTGCCTCCGTGACGTCCATTGAGGTGGGGAGGCAGTGCCTCACTCCCAGGACCGCCCGATTACCTTTGGGGCGGAAAGCGCTTGTGGGCATGCCACTCCACGCTGCCGGGGACCTGCGGCCCGCCAGCTGCTGTGTTCTGACTACAGGGCTTTCCACGCTCCTTGGCCAAGTGGGAATCGAGGCCACAAGCAGAGGCACTGCTTCACCACAGGAGCAGCACTGGTGCCTTGCGGGATTTCAGAGTGGCGGCTCTGGGAGACACTGTGAGTCGGGATGTTGGTCCACGAGTCAGCCTACATTCCTGCTATGGCCCTTTCTGCCCTCTCGTAACTTTTGGGCCCTAGACCTCGCCCTCCCTGCCAACAGCCACAACGGGCAACACATGAGGACAATGTGGCCAGTGTTTCCCTGCAGACGCAGAGCTCCGTTCAGACTGCCCCCCTCCCCACCTCCCACACACCACATTAATCGAAAACACTGCATCCTGTTTTCCTGAGGGGGAAGTATTAAGGCAAATTACGAACTGCTAAAAGCTTATGAGCAGATAAATAGCGGAGGCCATCAACCCCCCCAACCACATGACTTGACCACAACAGAGCTTTCACTGGCACATGGGCGGGAGTCGCACCTAACGGCACGTACAATTATCAGAAAGGAGATGGGACCCAAAGTACCTATAGGAACCCAGCGCTCACACCTGCAAGAGACAGGACTAGGCCCACACTCTGGACTGGGTTGCCTTTCACTGGACTTGTGCTGTGGTTACTCTCCTCTCCGGTATATCCACTGCTCCGAGCCAGCGGTTCTACCCAGCAGCGACACGCACGCGCTGCCATTGCATACTGTGATGGGGCATACTGTGCTGAGGACTCTATCAAGGGTCGCCCTCTCTGACTCCAGGCTTCCACTGCCCACTGCACAGGTATCTACCACTTTCCTCGCCTTTGGCAGTGACACGGTCCACCACTTCATGGCAAGATAGTGAACCCTAAAATTGTAAAACCCTCGCCACCTGAGCACGTAGAGTCGATGCCCTGCTCAGCACCTATGGGCAGCACCGCGACTGCCCTTCAAGAGCTGGAAGCCAAACTCCACACGCACTCCACCCATTTCAAAAGGGTCCTACAGCCTATACTAAAAACCAAGACATAACTAGAAGTCAAAATTGACACAGTGTGTTAGACCTCAGTGTCACAAGACATTAAACTCCTGCATGCTGATCATCGTGAATTGACCGACAGGGCAGAGGAAACTGATTTGCCCCTAACTGCCTTGCATCCCACTGTCCAAGAGCTGCAGGTGCAAGTGAAACATCTGAGCGTGGAAGTGGCTTCTTTGCACTGCAGGGCTGAGGATGCAGAGGCGCATTCAAGACACAATAATGTCCATTTCATGGGCTTCCCCGAACTGGGAGATGGCCCTAGTGCAGGACTTTTTATTGAGAAATGTTTGATGGACAATGTGCTTGTCAATAGCGTACCAAAATTGTTCTCGATTGTGTGGGCACACAAGATTCCATGCAGGCCACCCTCCGCTGGTGCCCCTCCAATACCACTAATTGCCCGCCTCCTCAACTATAGGGAACGCAAGTTGATACTCCAGCATTTTCAAACTCAGGGGCCTTAGAGATTTGAGGGTGCCTCCATTGCGGCCTATCCCAACTTTACAGCAAAGGTACAGGGCTGCAGAGCTCTTACACTAATTTCAAGCAGCGTCTCCATGACCACAAAATTAAATATGCTCTATAGTTCCCTGCAAATATCCAAGAAGTGGATGGTGAGACGACCCATGTTTCTGCCTCACCGGAGGATGTCTGGACATGGCTATTCTTCAAGGGTATAGGCCAACCTCTGCTAGGGGAGGCTGCGACTGGAGAGTGGCTGACTGCTGGCCCCTGCTGCTACTGGCGCAACTTCACCAGTGCAAAACATAACAAGACTCAAGCAGTGGGGGGACTTTCCAAGGCTCTACTGGAGACCACCAAATATACCGCAAACTCCTTCAAGATGCTTTGAGATGAACACATATCAGAATCTGGCTCTGACACAGGGAGCTCCCAGACCTCCTCTGCAGACACTACCAAAGGACCAGTGATCACTCCACGCATGGCTGAAGATCTCTGAGGAGTGCTCTATCACTCGTTCACCCCTAAGTTTGGCTACAGGCAGCCCAACCGCAGCTGGTGCAGCACGTCTTGTCCCTCATTGGTTGAGGTGCAACTGGCTTTCACCCCGCTCTGGACTTACCAAGACGTTGATGACCTGGGATATATTGAGCCTGTAACTTGCACTCTACGGTGGGTTGCCAGTGCTCAAGAGACTGTGGGGGTCATTCTGACCCCGGCGGGCGGCGGGCGCCGCCCGCCGGGCAGAGACCGCCAAAAGACCGCACCGCGGTCAAATAACCGCGGCGGCCATTCTGACTTTCCCGCTGGGCCCGTGGGCGACCGCCAAAAGGCCGCCCGCCGGCCCAGTGGGAAAGACCCAGCAACGATGAAGCCGGCTCCGAATGGAGCCGGCGGAGTTGCTGGGGTGCGACGGGTGCAGTGGCACCCGTCGGATGGCGGGAAGGGGGTCGGAATCCCCATGGCGGCGCTGCAAGCAGCGCCGCCATGGTGGATTCCCTGGGCCAGGGGAAAACCGGCGGGAAACCGCTGGTCCCCCTTTTCTGACCGCGGCTTTACCGCCACGGTCAGAATGGCCCAGGAAGCACCGCCAGCCTGTTGGCGGTGCTTCCGCGGTCGTTGGCCCTGGTAGTCGGTGACCGCCAGGGTCAGAATGACCCCCTGTGTTTGCGCCTCCCTGAACTATCGGCTACAGAAGATATGTCCCTGGCAGGCTGTACTGTTTACCCACGGAGGGGCTTGATGTGATAGTACATCTTAAGGGCCGAAGCGAAGAGGTAAGACACTACCTGAGACTTCACGCATGGTTTTGTTGCTGAGACTGTTATGAGGGAGTGTTTGGCAGGAAGCCTGTTTGCTGTCTGCCTGGGGAGGTATTTACTAACACTGTTTTGTTTAACATCACAAGTTTGTTTCAGCATATCCATGGTGGGTTGATGGGAGGGGGGGCTCACTGAGGTGTGGGGACTGCATAACTTGCATGTCCGATGTAGGGAGGGAGCGGGGGTACATCGTGGCTGTAGCATACTGTGTTTGTATACTGTACCTGCATAACACATCGTGAGCACCCAAGCTAACATGGTTGCTCCACACTATCACACGCAGACATGGAAGTGCATGGTCTGCTGACACATACCAAACGCTATTAGATTTACTGATATCTCAAGTTCCGCCTCACTCACATTGCAATATTGCAAAAAAACAACCTTACTGACGTGGAGCTCCAGAAGCTCAGGGCTAAATGGTGTGGACAGGTATTTGGCACAACCTCCTCGGCATTTGCCCGAGGAGTGCTGATCTGGGGAATGTTATGGACCAATACACTGCGGATACAGGATGATGAAATGTTTATCTAGAGGGACACTTGGATGGGTCGCCACTGGCGATGATAGGGGTATATGCACCTAACTTGAGCCATGGAGAATTCCTGTCTACGCTTAACCCTGCTCCCTTTTATGACCCGACGGCAACCTGCCTATGGGGGAGGACTTTAACTGTGCACCGGACATTGACCTTGATTGGTCTCACTTGCCGTTGCCTGGTGCAATGAGTAGGAGGGTGTCTCAGGGGTTCAGCTCCCTGCTCACGGATAGAGGGCTCCATGATCTGTGGCGCACTGGGCATCTGTAGGAGGCTGGCCTGGCTTGTAGTGGGTACCAACAGGTACTTACACTCTGTACCAGGTCCAGTTATCCCTTATTAGTGTAGAAGAGGTGTTTCTAGCAGCTTAGGCTGATAGAAGGTAGCTATAGCAGAGCAGCTTAGGCTGAACTAGGAGACATGCAAAGCTCCTACTATACCACTGGTGTCATATGCACAATATCATAAGAAAACACAATACACAGGTATACTAAAAATAAAGGTACTTTATTTTTATGACAATATGCCAAAAGTATCTCAGTGAGTACCCTCAGTATGAGGATGCCAAATATACACAAGATATATGTACACAATACCAAAAATATGCAGTAATAGCAACAGGAAGTAATGCAAGCAGTGTAAAGTTACAATAGATTGCAATAGGAGCACATAGGTATAGGGGCAACACAAACCATATACTCCAAAAGTGGAATGCGAACCACGAATGGACCCCAAACCTATGTGAGCTTGTAGAGGGTCGCTGGGACTGTAAGAAAACAGTGAGGGTTAGAAAAATAGCCCACCCCAAGACCCTGAAAGTAGGTGTAAAGTGCACCTATAACCCCCAGAGAGCACAGAAGTCGTGATAGGGGGTTTCTGCAAGGATGACCAACACCAGCAATGCAACAACAGTGGATTTCCAGACCTGAGTACCTGTGAAACAAGGGGACCAAGTTCAAGAGTCGCGACAATGTCGAGAGAGGGCAGATGCCCAGGAAATGCCAGCTGAGGGTGCAAAGAAGCTGCCACCAGATGGTAGAAGCTGTGGATTCTGCAAGAACGAAGAGGGCTAGAAACTTCCCCTTTGGAGGATGGTTGTCCCACGTCATCAAGAAGTTTTCAGAGGTGTTCCCATGCAGAAAGACCGCAAATAAGCCTTGCCAGCTGCAAGGGTCGTGGTTTGGGTTTTTGGGTGCTGCTGTGGCCCAGGAGGGACCAGGATGTCGCTATTTGGCAGAGGAGACAGAGGGGGTGCCCAGCAAGTCAGGGAGCCCTCACAGAAGCAGGCAGCACCTGCAGAAGTACCTGAACAGGCACTTAGAAGAGGAGTGAACCGGAGTCCACCCGAAGTGCCAAAAGGGAGTTCCACGACGTCTGATGCCAACTCAGCGAGCTGGGCACTGCAGGACGGAGTGCCGGGGACCCAGGCTAGGCTGCGCATGCAAGAATTCTGGGAAAAGTGCACAGGAGCCGGAGCAGCTGCAAATCACAGGAAACACAGCTTTGCAGTCTAGCGTGGGGAGGCAAGGACTTACCTCCACCAAACTTGGACTGAAGAGTCACTGGACTGTGGGAGTCACTTGGGCAGAGTTGCTGTGTGCCAGGGACCACGCTCGTCAGGATGAGAGGGGACCCAGAGGACCAGTGAAGCAGTCTTTTGGTGCCTGCGGTTGCAGGGAGAAGATTCCGTCGACCCACTGGAGATTTCTTCAGAGCTCCTGGTGCAGAAAGGAGGCAGGCTACCCCCAGAGCATGCACCGCCAGGAAACAGTCGAGAAGGCGGCAGGATAAGCGATACAAGGTTGCAGTAGTCGTCGTTGCTACTTTGTTGCAGTTTTGCAGGCGTCCTGAGCAGTCGTGGGTCGATCCTTTGGCAGAAGGTGAAGAGAGAGATGCAGAGGAACTCTGATGAGCTCTTGCATTCGGTATCTAAAGAATTCCCCAAAGCAGAGACCCTAAATAGCCAGAAAAGGAGGTTTGGCTACGTAGTAAGGAGGATAGGCTAGTAACACAGGTAAGAGCCTATCAGAAGGAGTCTCTGACGTCACCTGCTGGCCCTGGCCACTCAGAGCAGTCCAGTGTGCCATCACACCTCTGAATCCAGGATGGCAGAGGTCTGGGGCACGCTTGAGGGGCTCTGGGCACCTCCCCTGGGAGGTGCAGGTCAGGGGAGTGGTCACTCCCCTTTCCTTTGTCCAGTTTCGCACCAGAACAGGACTGGAGGATCCCTGAACCGGTGTAGACTGGCTTATGCAGAGATGGGCACCATCTGTGCCCATCAAAGCATTTCCAGAGGCTGGGGGAGGCTACTCCTCCCCAGCCCTGACACCTATTTCCAAAGGGAGAGGGTGTAACACCCTCTCTCTGAGGAAGTCCTTTGTTCTGCCTTCCTGGGCCAGGCCTGGCTGGACCCCAGGAGGGCAGAAACCTGTCTGAGGGTCTGGCAGTAGCAGCAGCTGCAGTGAAACCCCGGGAAAGGCGGTTTAGCAGTACCCGGGTTCTGTGCTAGAGACCCGGGGGATCATGGAATTGTCTCCCCAATGCCAGAATGGCATTGGGGTGACAATTCCATGATCCTAGACATGTTACATGGCCATGTTCCGAGTTACCATTGTGACACTATACATAGGTAGTGACCTATGTATAGTGCACGCGTGAAATGGTGTCCCCGCACTCACAAAGTCTGGGGAATTTGCCCTGAACAATGTGGGGGTACCTTGGCTAGTGCCAGGGTGCCCACACACTAAGTAACTTTGCACCCAACTTTCACCAGGTGAAGGTTAGACATATAGGTGACTTACAAGTTACTTATGTGCAGTGTAAAATGGCTGTGAAATAATGTGGGCATTATTTCACTCAGGCTGCACTGGCAGGCCTGTGTAAGATTTGTCAGATCTCCCTATGGGTGGCAAAAGAAATGCTGCAGCCCATAGGGATCTCCTGGAACCCCAATACCCTGGGTACCTCAGTACCATATACTAGGGAATTATATGGGTGTTCCAGTATGCCAATGTGAATTGGTGAAATTGGTCACTAGTTAGTGACAATTTGAAAAGCAGAGAGAGCATAACCACTGAGGTTCTGGTTAGCAGAGCCACAGTGAGACAGTTAGGCATCACACAGGGAACACATACATATAGGCCACAAACTTATGAGCACTGGGGTCCTGGCTGGCAGGGTCCCAGTGATACATAACAAACATACTGACAACATAGGGTTTTCACCATGAGCATTGGGCCCTGGCTAGCAGGATCCCAGTGAGACAGTGAAAACACCCTGAAATATACTCACAAACAGTGGGGGTAACAAGGCTAGAAAGAGGCTTCTTTCTCACAGCATCCTATGATGTGGGAGTACTTCTTTTTTTCTCCTGTCCACTATCTCCACACTAGTATCGATTTGTTTCTCGGATCAGCACAGCTGGCCCAGATGGTTGTGAGGATGGAATACCCGGCCTGCACCCTGTCTGACCATTGCTCAATACAAGTGGAACTGCAGTGGGGCAGGCTGCGCATGTGTATTCCCACATGGCACCTGCAGGCTGAGGCACTCTCTGATCCTCCATTTCAGGAGGAGCTATCGGCATGTATTGCACAAAAGTTTGAGCACAATAGAGACACCACTGTAGGAGGCTGGACTGGCTTGTAGTGAGTACCAAGGGGTACTTGCACTTTGCACCAGGCCCAGTTATCCCTTATTAGTGTATAGGGTGTCTAGCAGCTTAGGCTGATAGATAATGGTAGCTTAGCAGAGCAGCTTAGGCTGAACTAGGAGACGTGTGAAGCTACTACAGTACCACTTAGTGTCATATGCACAATATCATAAGAAAACACAATACACAGTTATACTAAAAATAAAGGTACTTTATTTTTATGACAATATGCCAAAGTATCTTAGAGTGTACCCTCAGTGAGAGGATAGGAAATATACACAAGATATATATACACAATAGCAAAAATATGCAGTATAGTCTTAGAAAACAGTGCAAACAATGTATAGTTACAATAGGATGCAATGGGGAAACATAGGGATAGGGGCAACACAAACCATATACTCCAAAAGTGGAATGCGAACCACGAATGGACCCCAAACCTATGTGACCTTGTAGAGGGTCGCTGGTACTATTAGAAAATAGTGAGAGTTAGAAAAATAACCCTCCCCAAGACCCTGAAAAGTGAGTGCAAAGTGCACTAACGTTCCCCTAAGGACAAAGAAGTCGTGTTAGAGGAATAATGCAGGAAAGACACAAACCAGCAATGCAACAACTGTGGATTTCCAATCTAGGGTACCTGTGGAACAAGGGGACCAAGTCCAAAAGTCACAAGCAAGTCGGAGATGGGCAAATGCCCAGGAAATGGCAGCTGCGGGTGCAAAGGAGCTTCTACTGGACAGAAGAAGCTGAGGTTTCTGCAGGAACAAAAAGAGCTAGAGACTTCCCCTTTGGTGGACGGATCCCACTCGCCGTGGAGAGTCGTGCAGAAGTGTTTTCCCGCCGAAAGAACGCCAACAAGCCTTGCTAGCTGCAAATCGTGCGGTTAGCGTTTTTGGACACTGCTGAGGCCCAGGAGGGACCAGGAGGTCGCAAATTGGACCAGCAGAGAGAGGGGACGTTGAGCAAGACAAGGACCCCTCTCTGAAGCAGGTAGCACCCAGAGTAGTGCCAGAAACGGGCACTACGAGGATGCGTGAAACGGTGCTCACCCGAAGTCGCACAAAGGAGTCCCACGTCGCTGGAGACCAACTTAGAAAGTCGTACAATGCAGGTTAGAGTGCCGTGGACCCAGGCTTGGCTGTGCACAAAGGATTTCCGCCGGAAGTGCACAGGGGCCGGAGTAGCTGCACAAGTCGCGGTTCCCAGCAATGCAGCCCAGCGAGGTGAGGCAAGGACTTACCTCCACCAAACTTGGACTGAAGAGTCACTGGACTGTGGGGGTCACTTGGACAGAGTCGCTGGATTCGAGGGACCTCGCTCGTTGTGCTGAGAGGAGACCCAAGGGACCGGTAATGCAGCTTTTTGGTGCCTGCGGTTGCAGGGGGAAGATTCCGTCGACCCACAGGAGATTTCTTCGGAGCTTCTGGTGCAGAGAGGAGGCAGACTACCCCCACAGCATGCACAAGCAGGAAAACAGTCGAGAAGGCGGCAGGATCAGCGTTACAGAGTTGCAGTAGTCGTCTTTGCTACTATGTTGCAGGTTTGCAGGCTTCCAGCGCGGTCAGCAGTCGATTCCTTATCAGAAGGTGAAGAGAGAGATGCAGAGGAACTCGGCTGAGCTCATGCATTCGTTATCTAAAGGTTCCCCAGAGACAGAGACCCTAAATAGGCAGAAAAGAGGTTTTGGCTACCTAGGAGAGAGGATAGGCTAGCACCACCTGAAGGAGCCTATCACGAGGAGTCTCTGACGTCACCTGGTGGCACTGGCCACTCAGAGCAGTCCAGTGTGCCAGCAGCACCTCTGTTTCCAAGATGGCAGAGGTCTGGAGCACACTGGAGGAGCTCTTGACACCTCCCAGGGGAGGTGCAGGTCAGGGGAGTGGTCACTCCCCTTTCCTTTGTCCAGTTTCGCGCCAGAGCAGGGCTAAGGGGTCCCCTGAACCGGTGTAGACTGGCTTATGCAGAATTGGGCACCTCTGTGCCCAACAAAGCATTTCCAGAGGCTGGGGGAGGCTACTCCTCCCCTGCCTTCACACCATTTTCCAAAGGGAGAGGGTGTAACACCCTCTCTCAGAGGAAGTTCTTTGTTCTGCCATCCTGGGCCAGGCCTGGCTGGACCCCAGGAGGGCAGATGCCTGTCTGAGGGGTTGGCAGCAGCAGCAGCTGCAGTGAAACCCCAGGAAGGGCAGTTTGGCAGTACCAGGGTCTGTGCTACAGACCACTGGGATCATGGGATTGTGCCAACTATGCCAGGATGGCATAGAGGGGGCAATTCCATGATCATAGACATGTTACATGGCCATATTCGGAGTTACCATTGTGAAGCTACATATAGGTAGTGACCTATATGTAGTGCACGCGTGTAATGGTGTCCCCGCACTCACAAAGTTCAGGGAATTGGCTCTGAACAATGTGGGGGCACCTTGGCTAGTGCCAGGGTGCCCTCACACTAAGTAACTTTGCACCTAACCTTTACCAGGTAAAGGTTAGACATATAGGTGACTTATAAGTTACTTAAGTGCAGTGTAAAATGGCTGTGAAATAACGTGGACGTTATTTCACTCAGGCTGCAGTGGCAGGCCTGTGTAAGAATTGTCAGAGCTCCCTATGGGTGGCAAAAGAAATGCTGCAGCCCATAGGGATCTCCTGGAACCCCAATACCCTGGGTACCTCAGTACCATATACTAGGGAATTATAAGGGTGTTCCAGTAAGCCAATGTAAATTGGTAAAAATGGTCACTAGCCTGTCAGTGACAATTTGGAAAGAAATGAGAGAGCATAACCACTGAGGTTCTGATTAGCAGAGCCTCAGTGAGACAGTTAGTCACTACACAGGTAACACATTCAGGCACACTTATGAGCACTGGGGCCCTGGGTTACCAGGGTCCCAGTGACACATACAACTAAAACAACATATATACAGTGAAAAATGGGGGTAACATGCCAGGCAAGATGGTACTTTCCTACACAACCCCCCCCCCAAACGAAGGACAATAAGACTAGCGATGACCTGATGAGTCTTCATTGTCTAAGTGGAAATATCTGGAGAGTCCATCTGCATTGGAGTGGCTACTCCCAGGTCTATGTTCCACTGTATAGTCCATTCCCTGTAGGGATATGGACCACCTCAACAATTTAGGATTTTCACCTTTCATTTGTTTTAGCCAAAGTAGAGGTTTGTGGTCTGTCTGAACAATGAAGTGAGTGCCAAACAGGTATGGCCTCAACTTCTTCAGAGCCCAGACCACAGCAAAGGCCTCCCTCTTAATGGCAGACCAACGCTTTTCTCTAGGGGTCAACCTCCTACTAATAAAAGCAACAGGTTGATCCTGGCCCTCAGAATTAAGTTGTGATTGGACTGCCCCTACTCCTAATTCAGATGCATCAGTTTGGACATATAATTTTTTTAGAGTAACAAGGGCTTTTCAGGACAGGTGCAGAGCACATGGCCTGCTTCAGCTCCTCAAAAGCTTTCTGACAGTTTGCTGTCCATAATACCTTTTTAGGCATTTTCTTGGATGTGAGGTCATTAAGAGGGGCAGCAATGGAGCCATAGTTCTTAATGAACCTCCTGTAATACCCAGTGAGGCCTAGGAAGGCTCTCACCTGAGTTTGAGTGGTAGGGGGAACCCAATCAATAATTGTTTGGATTTTCCCCTGAAGTGGTGCAATCTGTTCCCCACCAACAAGGTGTCCCAGATAAACCACTTTACCCTGCCCTATCTGGCACTTTGAAGCCTTGATAGTGAGGCCTGCCTTTTGCAGGGCCTCCAAAACTTTCCATAGGTGGACCAGGTGATCATCCCAGCTGGAGCTAAAGACAGCTATATCGTCCAAATATGCTGCACTGAAAGCTTCCAGCCCTTGCAGGACTGTGTTCACCAACCTCTGAAAAGTGTCAGGTGCATTTTTCAAACCAAAAGGCATTACAGTAAACTGGTAATGTCCTCCAATGGTTGAAAATGCAGTCTTAGGTTTAGCATCTTCTGACAATTTGATCTGCCAATACCCTGCAGTCAAGTCAAAAGTGCTTAGATACTTGGCAGATGCCAGTGTATCTATGAGCTCATCTGCCCTGGGTATAGGGTGAGCATCAGTTTTGGTTACCAAGTTGAGACCTCTATAGTCTACACAAAACCGCATTTCCTTCTTTCCATCTTTGGAATAGGGTTTTGGTACCAGTACCACAGGAGAAGCCCATGGACTGTCAGAGTGCTCAACCACTCCTAGTTCTAACATTTTCTGGACCTCTTGCTTTATGCAGTCCCTGACATGTTCAGGCTGCCTATAGATCTTACTTTTGACAGGTAAACTGTCTCCAGTATCTATAGTGTGCTCACACCAAGAAGTGGTACCTGGCACAGTAGAGAAGAGTTCAGAGAATTGATCTAGGAGATTTATGCAATTATCTTTCTGCTCAGCAGTAAGACAATCAGCCAAAACTACACCTTCCACAAGAGCATCTTGTTCTGTGGAAGAGAAGAGATCAGGTAGAGGATCACTGTCTTCTTCCTGTCCCTCATCAGTTGCCATGAGCAGGGTGAGATCAGCCCTGTCATAGTAGGGTTTCAGGCGGTTGACATGGAGCACCCTAAGGGGACTCCTGGCAGTGCCTAAGTCAACTAAATAGGTGACTTCTCCCTTCTTTTCAACAATTGTGTGGGGTCCACTCCATTTATCTTGGAGTGCTCTTGGGGCCACAGGCTCCAAGACCCACACTTTCTGCCCTGGTTGGTACTGAACCAAAACAGCCTTCTGATCATGCCATTGCTTTTGGAGCTCTTGGCTGGCCTGAAGGTTTTTACTGGCCTTTTTCATGTACTCAGCCATCCTTGATCTGAGGCCAAGTACATAATCCACAATATCCTGCTTAGGAGCTTTTAAAGGTTGTTCCCAACCCTCCTTTACAAGTGTGAGTGGACGCCTAACAGGGTGTCCAAAAAGAAGTTCAAAGGGGCTGAAGCCCACTCCTTTCTGGGGTACCTCCCTGTAGGCAAAAAGGAGGCATGGTAGAAGGATATCCCATCTCCTGCGGAGTTTTTCAGGGAGACCCATAATCATGCCTTTGAGAGTTTTATTAAATCTCTCCACCAGTCCATTTGTTTGTGGATGATAGGGTGTTGTGAACTTGTACGTTACACCACACTCCTTCCACATGGCCTTTAAGTATGCAGACATGAAATTGCTTCCCCTGTCTGATACCACTTCCTTTGGGAAGCCCACCCTGGAAAATATTCCCAGGAGGGCCTTTGCCACTGCAGGTGCTGTAGAGGTCCTTAAAGGAATAGCTTCAGGATATCTTGTGGCATGGTCCACTACCACCAAGATAAACCTATTGCCTGAAGCAGTAGGAGGGTCAAGGGGGCCAACTATGTCAACCCCTACCCTTTCAAAGGGAACCCCAACCACAGGCAGTGGAATAAGGGGTGCCTTTGGGGTGCCACCTGTCTTGCCACTGGCTTGACAGGTTTCACAGGACTTACAAAATTCCTTTGTGTCCTCAGACATCCTAGGCCAATGAAACAATGGAACCAATCTGTCCCAAGTTTTCATTTGACCCAGGTGTCCTCCAGCTAGGGGAATGTCATGTGCCATGGTTAGGAGGAACTTTCTGTACTCCTGAGGAATCACTAATCTCCTGGCAGCTCCAGGTTTAGGATCCCTATGCTCAGTGTACAAGAGGTTGTCCTCCCAGTAAACTCTGTGAGAGTCACTGACATCCCCGTTAGCCTGTTTGACAGCTTGCTGTCTGAGACCCTCTAATGTGGGACAGGTTTGCTGTGCCACACTCAGCTCCTCTCTGGCAGGCCCCCCTTCACCCAAAAGCTCAGCAGTGTCTGCTTCCAGCTCCTCTGGTGTAGGTTCTGCACAGGGAGGGAATTCTTCTTCCTCAGAAGTTGAATCCACTGTAGAGGGAGGGATAGTAGGAAGTGGTTTGCTTCTACTAGCCCTAGCTTTAGGGAGCACTTGGTCCATTGTTCCAGGATCCAAGCTTCCCTGTCCTTTTTGCTTTTTGGCCTGAGCCCTTGTTAAAGCAAAAATATGCCCTGGGATGCCCCGCATTGCTGCATGGGCCTCCAACTCCACATCTGACCAAGCTGATGTCTCCAAATCATTCCCTAATAGACAGTCTACAGGTAAATCTGAAGCTACCACAACTTTATTTGGACCAGTAACCTCCCCCCCAGTTGAGATTTACAACAGCCATGGGGTGGCTAAGTGTGTTGTTGTGAGCATCGGTTACTTGGTACTGGTGACCAAGTAGGTGTTGTTCAGGGTGGACCAGTTTCTCTATGACCATAGTCACACTGGCACCAGTGTCCCTGTAGGCCTGAACCTCAACACCATTTATTAGGGGTAGCTGCTTGTACTTATCCATATTAAGGGGACAAGCAACTAAGGTGGCTAAATCAATAGCCCCCTCAGAGACTAACACAGCCTCTGTGGCCTCCCTAACAAGGCCAACCCCAACTAAGTTACCAATAGTGAGCCCAGCTACTCCCTTGGATTGGCTATTAGTAGGTTTGCTCCCACTACCACTGCTATTAGTAGGGACACTAGGTGTAGCAGTAGGGGTTGTAGTGGTAGGAGGCTTGGTGCCTTTCTTTGGACAACTGGGATCTGTTGTCCAATGGCCTTTTATTTTACATAAATAGCACCATGGTTTCTTTTCCTTGTTCTGATTAAAAGAGGATTTGGGCCCACCACCCCCACCAGAGTGTTTTTGTGGGCCTGATGAAGACTCATTTTTAGATTTGTCCCCACCCTTGTCAGAAGACTTACCATCCTTCTTTTTGTTGCATCTTTGTCACCCCCTGAATGAACTTTTCTGTTCACCCTTATTCTGACCCATTTGACTGCCTTCTTTCCCAATTCTTGGGGAGAGGTCAGATCAGAGTCCACCAAGTACTGGTGCAACAAATCAGACACACAATTATTAAGAATATGCTCTCTCAGGATCAAGTTATACAGGCTTTCAAAGTCAGTAACCTTACTGCCATGTAACCACCCCTCCAAGGCCTTCACTGAATGGTCAATGAAATCAACCCAGTCTTGTGAAGACTCCTTTTTGGTCTCTCTGAACTTTATCCTGTATTGTTCAGTGGTTAAGCCATAACCATCCAGGAGTGCATTCTTAAGAACTTGGAAATTATTAGCATCATTTTCTTTCACAGTAAGGAGCCTATCCCTACCTTTTCCACTAAATGATAGCCATAGGATAGCAGCCCACTGCCTTTGAGGGACATCCTGTACAACACAGGCCCTCTCAAGTGCAGCAAACCACTTGTTAATGTCATCCCCCTCCTTGTAAGGGGGAACTATCTTGTGCAGATTCCTGGAATCATGCTCTTTTACAGGATGACTATGGGGAATACTGCTGCTGCCACCATGGGTTTCTAAACCCAGTTTCTGTCTCTCCTTCTCTACTTCTAAAGTCTGTCTATCCAAATCCAGCTGTTGCTTCTTGAGCTTCAGTCTGGTTTGTTCCACTCTCAATCTATTGAGCTCCCTTTCTAACAATCTGTCATCAGGGTGGGTGGGAGGGACATGCCTTGAAACAGAAGTATGGTGAGAATGGACAGAAGGAGACCTGTCCCTTACAGAAGCCACCCTAACAGCTTGGCTAACAGAAACATCACTACCAGTGAGAATAAATGCTTTTGCTATGATGTGAGACAACACTATTTATATGGTGTGGCTCATCATCATTACCAACTATGCTAGATTGTCTAGTAATGGGCAGGCTAGGAAGTTTCTTTCCTGAATCTTCTCCTGGGGGAGTCCCTGGATCAGATTGAGAACCATTAGCTACTTTTTCCACAGATTGGGCACTTATGGCCTTATCCTGTACTCTAAGCATGTTAATTAACAGTTCTAAGGAAGGATTCTTCCCTACACTCAAACCTCTCTCTATGCAGAGATTCCTTGCTCCTTTCCAGCTAAGGTGATCATATGCAAGTTTGGACAGATCAACATTTTGGCCTGTGCCAGACATTTTTTAGAGAGAGTTAAAGTGATAGTAAAAGCTAAAAAGTTTGTCAGAGCTTTTAGAAAGACAGAGAAAAAAACTTTTTTAACTTTTTAGAACTTTTTAGAAAGTTAGAAGTACTTTTCAGCACTTAGAAAAGAGTGAAAAGAGGAAATGCAAAACTTTTTGGCTATGTGTATATACACTGACCTTGTTTTGTATATTTTTCTCTTATGAAAAGTACAATGACAAGAGTGGTAAGTAGTCTCAAAGCACTTATCCCACCGCTGCACAACCAATGTAGGAGGCTGGACTGGCTTGTAGTGAGTACCAAGGGGTACTTGCACCTTGCACCAGGCCCAGTTATCCCTTATTAGTGTATAGGGTGTCTAGCAGCTTAGGCTGATAGATAATGGTAGCTTAGCAGAGCAGCTTAGGCTGAACTAGGAGACGTGTGAAGCTACTACAGTACCACTTAGTGTCATATGCACAATATCATAAGAAAACACAATACACAGTTATACTAAAAATAAAGGTACTTTATTTTTATGACAATATGCCAAAGTATCTTAGAGTGTACCCTCAGTGAGAGGATAGGAAATATACACAAGATATATATACACAATAGCAAAAATATGCAGTATAGTCTTAGAAAACAGTGCAAACAATGTATAGTTACAATAGGATGCAATGGGGAAACATAGGGATAGGGGCAACACAAACCATATACTCCAAAAGTGGAATGCGAACCACGAATGGACCCCAAACCTATGTGACCTTGTAGAGGGTCGCTGGGACTATTAGAAAATAGTGAGAGTTAGAAAAATAACCCTCCCCAAGACCCTGAAAAGTGAGTGCAAAGTGCACTAAAGTTCCCCTAAGGACAAAGAAGTCGTGTTAGAGGAATAATGCAGGAAAGACACAAACCAGCAATGCAACAACTGTGGATTTCCAATCTAGGGTACCTGTGGAACAAGGGGACCAAGTCCAAAAGTCACAAGCAAGTCGGAGATGGGCAAATGCCCAGGAAATGCCAGCTGCGGGTGCAAAGAAGCTTCTACTGGACAGAAGAAGCTGAGGTTTCTGCAAGAACGAAAAAGGCTAGAGACTTCCTCTTTGGTGGACGGATCCCTCTTGCCGTGGAGAGTCGTGCAGAAGTGTTTTCCCGCCGAAAGAACGCCAACAAGCCTTGCTAGCTGCAAATTGTGCGGTTAGCGTTTTTGGACGCTGCTGAGGCCCAGGAGGGACCAGGAGGTCGCAAATTGGACCAGCAGAGAGAGGGGACGTTGAGCAAGACAAAGAGCCCTCTCTGAAGCAGGTAGAACCCGAAGAAGTGCCAGAAACAGGCACTACAAGGATGCGTGAAACGGTGCTCACCCGAAGTCGCACAAAGGAGTCCCACGTCGCCGGAGACCAACTTAGAAAGTCGTGCAATGCAGGTTAGAGTGCCGTGGACCCAGTCTTGGCTGTGCACAAAGGATTTCCGCCGGAAGTGCACAGGGGCCGGAGTAGCTGCACAAGTCGCGGTTCCCAGCAATGCAGCCCAGCGAGGTGAGGCAAGGACTTACCTCCACCAAACTTGGACTGAAGAGTCACTGGACTGTGGGGGTCACTTGGACAGAGTCGCTGGATTCGAGGGACCTCGCTCGTCGTGCTGAGAGGAGACCCAAGGGACCGGTAATGCAGCTTTTTGGTGCCTGCGGTTGCAGGGGGAAGATTCCGTCGACCCACGGGAGATTTCTTCGGAGCTTCTGGTGCAGAGAGGAGGCAGACTACCCCCACAGCATGCACAAGCAGGAAAACAGTCGAGAAGGCGGCAGGATCAGCGTTACAGAGTTGCAGTAGTCGTCTTTGCTACTATGTTGCAGGTTTGCAGGCTTCCAGCGCGGTCAGCAGTCGATTCCTTATCAGAAGGTGAAGAGAGAGATGCAGAGGAACTCGGCTGAGCTCATGCATTCGTTATCTAAAGTTTCCCCAGAGACAGAGACCCTAAATAGCCAGAAAAGAGGGTTTGGCTACCTAGGAGAGAGGATAGGCTAGCACCACCTGAAGGAGCCTATCACGAGGAGTCTCTGACGTCACCTGGTGGCACTGGCCACTCAGAGCAGTCCAGTGTGCCAGCAGCACCTCTGTTTCCAAGATGGCAGAGGTCTGGAGCACACTGGAGGAGCTCTGGACACCTCCCAGGGGAGGTGCAGGTCAGGGGAGTGGTCACTCCCCTTTCCTTTGTCCAGTTTCGCGCCAGAGCAGGGCTAAGGGGTCCCCTGAACCGGTGTAGACTGGCTTATGCAGAATTGGGCACCTCTGTGCCCAACAAAGCATTTCCAGAGGCTGGGGGAGGCTACTCCTCCCCTGCCTTCACACCATTTTCCAAAGGGAGAGGGTGTAACACCCTCTCTCAGAGGAAGTTCTTTGTTCTGCCATCCTGGGCCAGGCCTGGCTGGACCCCAGGAGGGCAGATGCCTGTCTGAGGGGTTGGCAGCAGCAGCAGCTGCAGTGAAACCCCAGGAAGGGCAGTTTGGCAGTACCAGGGTCTGTGCTACAGACCACTGGGATCATGGGATTGTGCCAACTATGCCAGGATGGCATAGAGGGGGCAATTCCATGATCATAGACATGTTACATGGCCATATTCGGAGTTACCATTGTGAAGCTACATATAGGTAGTGACCTATATGTAGTGCATGCGTGTAATGGTGTCCCCGCACTCACAAAGTTCAGGGAATTGGCTCTGAACAATGTGGGGGCACCTTGGCTAGTGCCAGGGTGCCCTCACACTAAGTAATTTTGCACCTAACCTTTACCAGGTAAAGGTTAGACATATAGGTGACTTATAAGTTACTTAAGTGCAGTGTAAAATGGCTGTGAAATAACGTGGACGTTATTTCACTCCGGCTGCAGTGGCAGGCCTGTGTAAGAATTGTCAGAGCTCCCTATGGGTGGCAAAAGAAATGCTGCAGCCCATAGGGATCTCCTGGAACCCCAATACCCTGGGTACCTCAGTACCATATACTAGGGAATTATAAGGGTGTTCCAGTAAGCCAATGTAAATTGGTAAAAATGGTCACTAGCCTGTCAGTGACAATTTGGAAAGAAATGAGAGAGCATAACCACTGAGGTTCTGATTAGCAGAGCCTCAGTGAGACAGTTAGTCACTACACAGGTAACACATTCAGGCACACTTATGAGCACTGGGGCCCTGGGTTACCAGGGTCCCAGTGACACATACAACTAAAACAACATATATACAGTGAAAAATGGGGGTAACATGCCAGGCAAGATGGTACTTTCCTACAACCACCCCCCCTCTTTCCCACAGAGTAGGATGCACAAGGGGGTTGTGATGGGTCACTGCTTATCAGTGGCATGGGGAATCAGGCGAGTAGTACATTGCAAATTGAAGTAACTAAAGTCAGAGCTGTGCTCACTGGAGAAGGAGGTTGCAACCCAGACGGTCAAACCTACTGCTTCTGGGGTCTTCATAAAAAACAAAGAGAAGCAATGACACTCCTGAGCAACCATGATTATAAGCACTACCTGACTAAGCTGCATGCTGAAGGCGACTGCTCAGATAGACTGCTGGCTTGGCTTGTCAGAGATGAACATCAATGTACTCTGATTGGGGCCATCAGGTTGGATGCTGGCTGTTTGGCCACCACACAAACAGCCAATAATGACACCTTTTACAGCCATTACCGCGTGCTGTACACGGCCTGTCCCCGCTCTGACCCTTGGGCAGCTGAAGGCCTTATTGGATAGTCCTCCCCTGACTCGGCTCACTCCACCCAAGAGGGCTGAGCTCAATGAGCAGATTCAGCTCAAAGAAATTCAGGCTGCAATAGCGCAGATCGCCCAAAACAAAATGCCAGGCACGGATTGCCTCCTGGCTGAATATTACTCCACCCACTCCAACAAAGCACTCCAACAAAGCACTAGCTCGTGGTCAGCTCCCGGACTCCAAACGCAAGGCGCTTATAGTAGTCCTACCCAAACCGGGCCATGACCCACTTGATGTGCGTACTTACAGGCCACTGTCCCTGCTTAACCTTGACTGTAAAGTGTTAGGTAACATACTTGCAAACAGACTTCTCCCCTTGATCAGCATACTGATCCATGAGGACCAATCTGGACTATTCCAGATTGTAGCACTTTCCTCAGTATTAGGTGCCTTCTGAGAATTCCCCACGATACCCCACAGGCTAGCTATGAAAGGATGGCAGTCTCTTTAGACATCGGAAAGGCTTTAGACACTCTAAGCTGAGAGTACCTGTTAATGACCCATCGGAGCATGGGGTTTGTCCCGGGCTTCTTGAGCTGGGTTCATACTTTGAACTCTAAGGGCCAGATGCAGGAAACGGATAGCGACTCGCAAACGGCAAAAATTGCCGTTTGCGACTCGCTAATCGCGTTTCCCTATGCAGAAATGCATATTGCGAGTCGGTACCGACTCGCAATATGCATTTCAGAATCGCAAATAGGAAGGGGTGTTCCCTTCCTATTTGCGATTCGGAGTGGTATGCAATACCATTTGCGACCGCATATGCGGTCGCAAATGGTGTCGCAGTTACCATCCACTTCAAGTGGATGGTAACCCACTCGCAAATTGGAAGGGGTCCCTATGGGACCCCTTCCACTTTGTGAATGGACCCACACATATTTTTTCAGGGTAGGTAGTGGTCCAAGGGACCACTACCTGCCCTGAAAAAAAAACGAAACTAAAGGTTTCGGATTTTTTTTAAGTGCAGCTCGTTTTCCTTTAAGGAAAACGTGCTACACTTAAAAAAAAAAAAACTGCTTTATTTAAAAGCAGTCACGAACATGGAGGTCTGCTGACTACAGCAGGCCTCCATGTTTGCGAGTGCCTAGACTCGCTATGGGGCCGCAATTTGCGACCCACCTCATGAATATTAATGAGGTGGGTCATTGCGACCCCATAGCGAGTCGCAGACGGTGTCTGAGACACCGTTCTGCATTGGAAATTGCGACTTGCAATTTGCGAGTCGCTCCGACTCGCAAATTGCAAGTCGCAATTCCCAACTTTGCTACATCTGGCCCTTATTCTCTAGCCAAAGTGAAAATGGGTTGTGTAATCTCTGATAGTTTTCCTATACATAGAGGCACCAGACAGGTTTGCCCGCTTTCGCCGTTATTATTTGCAATGGCAATTGAGTCTCTTGCTTGCCGGTTGTGTCTCCATGCATGGCACTGAGGGATTCAGGACTGAGGCACCAACCACATAGTGTTGTTTTATGCCGATGATGCGTTGATAGATCTTTGTGAGGGTGTGACCACCCTTCCGGAATTGTTGGTTCTACTAGACCCCTTTGGGGATATATCTGGGCCGAGGATCAACTGGACAAAGCCCTGCCTGTCCCCCCTGACATAGGTTCTGGCATCTTTGAGGGCTTCCCTCCCAGGTCAGTGCATACAATGGTGTTGCAATGGTGCGATGATTCCTAGGGATACAAATATAACACCCCAATGACGACCTTAAGGAGGGAAACCTGGGTTGCGCTTTCAGCTCTATCCATGGGTCACTCCCCTTCTGGTGCTCACTACTGCTCTCTCCCTTGGGACATGTTGCGATAGCAAAGATGCTCATAGATGAGGGACTAATGCAACAAGAAAAAGTGATGGATGGAATGCTGAACAATTTCAAACATTCACCCCAGTACAAAGATCTGGACCTAAAACCATTGTCTTTTTGCAACCCATGCCATTTCCGTTTGGACCCAGCCATATGCAAATCAGTCTTGACCCTGCTGCCCATGGGAACAGTCCAGCCCTAACTGCTAAGCCAGATCCTCCCTGGACTGGAAACAAGCATCCTGGGACCAGTTTCAGGGTATCACCCTTCATCAGCCAGGCTAGCTTGTCTCCAGTGGCATGGGAAGCAAGGGACCCATGTCTTTGCATACCCTTCCCACTTAGGACGACAAATGCAAAAAGAACAAGTGATGGACGGAATGCTGAACAATGTCAAACATTCACCTGCAGTACAGAGATCTGGGCCTAAATCCATTGTTGTTTTGCTATCCATGCCATTCCAGTTTGGACCCGGCCATATGCAAATCAGCCTTGACCCTACTCCACATGGGAGCAGTCCAGCCTGAAATGTCAAGCCAAGTCCTCCCTGGACTGGAAACAAGGATCCTGGAACCGGTTTCAGGGTATCACCCTTCATCAGCCAGGCTACCTTGACTCCAGTGGCATGGGGAGTAAGGGACCAACATCTGGTCATACCCTTCCCACTTAGGGTGATAAATGCTGTAGGAAAGTCCTCCTTTTTGCCCTGGTCACCCCCAAACTTTTTGGACAGATACTGGTGGTTACTGACTCTTGGCTGTGCCCTGGGTACTGCTTACCAGTCCCAGGGCCAGTGCTCTGTGTAAAGTGGATATGCAAATTAGGCTAATTATAATTGGCAGTATCAACCAACCTTTAAGTCCCTAGTATATGGTAGGTCATGTAGGTTTAGGGACCCCATCATAGGTAGTGCACCCATAGGTGCACTGCTGAGGTGCCTGGTGTCATTTTAAAAGCAGGCCTGTCTTGCTGGCTGCTTTAAAACTAAAGTTAAATGCAAATTCAACTTTGGAATTAAAAGTACTTCCAAAGTCTTAAACTACCTTATTGTTACATATAAGTCACCCCTAGGGTGTGCCCTAAGTGCCCCTAGGGTTGGGTGCTATGTAACTATAAGCAGGGACCTTATAAAAATTTCTTTATAAGCCCTGGTGATGTAAAATAGCCAAATGTGTTTTCCCCTCACTGTAGTAAATTGGCCCCATAGGCTAAAATGGGGAGTCTTTATTTTAATTGAGTCCTAATAGGAGCCACATATTTCGAGTTTGGTATCAAATTGATTGTTATAATAAGTCACACAACTTGCCATTGTTGGATTTAATATAACTAATTCAGGGAAAGAGTTTTAAAACTCTACCTGAAAGTTGCCAACTTCAGCTCTGTAGTGCCCTTCTCTGATTGGCCAGCCTCTGGCAGCCTAGCCAGGCTGCTTTGATGAGGCATGAAGTGGCCTGGGCTGAACACAAAGAAAGTGCCTGCGGGAGTAGATCTGCCTCAGCAGATGGTGTAACAGGATGGGAGAGAGAAACCAAACTGGGCTTCAAAGGAGGGAAGGGCTTTTGGAGCAGCCCAGGACCTCCCCCATTTCCTGCAATCCACGACAACCAGGTGCCCTCTCAATTGGATTAGGAGAGGGCAGGAGCGAGGTGTGTTAAGATTATTAGCCACACCAGTGGGTGAGCTCAGCCAGACCTAACCTCCAAAATTCAGTTGCAGCCATTTTGGATTTTTAAAGAATGTTGCTCCCTGGGATTGATGTTTGCCACACTTCCCAGAAAGTGATTATCCAAGGGGTTAGTGGCCTGCCCGTGATTGAACAGTTGCCCCCCTTCTTTTCACCCAGGAGCAAGGATACATTTGACAGAGCTGTACCCACACCTCAGATCCTTACAAGGAACAACATCAGGAGATGAAGGACTGCCCTGCTGGACCCCTGACCTGCACCTGGACACTGCACTTTGGAGGACTGCACCAGCTGCACACTTGGACTTCACCACAAAAAGGACTTTGCCTGTCTTCAACTGGTTCAAGAAGGGACTCCCTGCTTGCTAAAGGTGAAAAATAGCTAACCAGAGTCCCCTGCATCAAATCCTGAAGGAACTGGCCAGCTGTCCACTGTCCAATGGTCATTTTGGAGTTTAAGCCAGGTGCATTCTGGGAGTTGGAGCCCTAGCCCTCAAGGAGCAACTCATAGCTTCTGGAACCTTTAAGGAGAGCTGTAGACTCCTACTGGACCTTCCAAGACCTTCTGGAAGAAGATCCAGAAGTTTGGAAAAGATTGGAGAACTTTTGGTAAAAAGCTCTATAAAGAGACCAACCCGCCATCGCGAGTCAAGCCAGCTTATGTCGACCGCGCCCTGGCCTGACTTGCAGGTTTGTCCTGCTGAAAATCTCCGAAGCCCCAGACTTCCAAGATTTCACTGGGGGCTCCTGGAAAGGCAATCCGACTTCATTGACTTGAAATCGTCTTGCTGTTGAGGTTCGTCCGATGTCGGAGAGAAAAAGCTTGACTCCAGTGGCATGGGGAGCAAGGGACCCACATCTCAGCATACCCTTCCCACTTAGGGCATCAAATACAAAAAGAACAAGTGATGGACTGAATGCTGAACAATGTCACACATCCACATTCATGGTTTCCGGGCTCACTTTGCCACTGGATTCAAGCTAGCCTGGCTGATGAAGGGTGATATCCTGAAACTGGTACCAGGATGCTTGTTTTGAGTCCAGGTAGGACCTGGCCTTGCATTTCAGGCTGGCTGGTCTGTTTCCATGGGGAACAGGGTCAAGACTGATTTGCATATGACTGGGTCCAAACTGGGGTGGTGAGCAAAAGAATTGATGGATTAAACCCAGATCTGTTACTGGGGTAAATATTTGATTGGTTCTGCATTCCATCCATCATTTGTGTTTGTTTGCCTATGGATGAGGGACTGGCACCGCATAGCTCTGATTACAGTACAGCACCCACTTTAGAGGGACAGGTTAGACATGCCTAAGTTTCAGTTATACTATGATACTGATGCAATTGCAGTGGCCCCTACGATGGCTTAGTGACTCCCCCAGTGTGGAGAGAGCATCTCTGCAAGCAAGATTAGGCCAGATCAGTGTATACACTTGGCTATCAGATCGCCTATGCCCGCCGAAGGAAACTAATTTGATGACCATGGCCAGCATATGTTGGCGTCGGTTCGTACAGGGCAAACCCTCAGTCCTGCCATACTCTCCACTGATCCCTGTGGCCCACAGACTGGCCACTCGGGCCCTGGCTGTGCACCACAGTGTGACCCCATGGACCGCAGCTGAACTGGTGACAGTAGGGGACTTTTACAATGACAGGTCCTTTATGTTCTATAAGGGCATTATGGAGACCTACACCATAGACCCGGTGCAATTCTTACCATATTATGTCATTCGCCAAATGGTGCGTGACACCTGGGAAATGGGAAAAGTATAGCCACCACTGTCTGCCACCATTCATGCACTACTAATGGGAGTAGATCAAAAGTGAGCCATTTCCTTGTTGTATGAGACCCTAACTGCCAGCACCTGCACTGGAAAGGAGGGAGTACTTGATCATTGGGTCCTCCCTATCTTCTTGTCTCAAAAGCCATGGATGAAAGTCCTTCACCGAACAAAGGAGGTCTTGCATAACCCCAGATTCTGAATCACACAATGAAATATGTACATCATGCATATCTATCCCCCCCAACATATTAAGCTTATGTTCCACTAAAAGACTCTGGAATGCCCGTGCTGTGGATGGCAGGAGACAGGGTTTTAATACGTGGTGTGGGACTGTCACCCCTTGCAATGCATCGGTGAAGAGAGAACCGCGATGGCAGCGGACATAGAAGGCCACGTGTTAATTCCCACCCCCGATTCCTGCCTCCTTGCCCTGCGCTCTAAATCCAAAGCGGACAAGCATTCCATAAGCTTATTTTCTTGTTTAAATGGTTCATGGCAATGAGGTGTAAGGTACCCACAGCTAAATGGCTCCAAGCCCTGCAGCAGTGGGCAAGGGCAGAGGCGAGGTTGCTGTGCTCCTTAAGATCAGAAGCTTGGCCTGCGGGGGCTACAAGTAATGGGATGTATTTATTATTAATAAAGAAGCCAAGAATGGTACCCGCCCCCGAGGGAGTGGCTATATTGTGGATAACTGTCTAGTAGCCTCGACCTAAAAAGGAAATTGATATCTATTGCATGGTGAGTACGCCACTTTTTTGCATTTATATTGAAACCTGTCATAACCTCAGATGAATTCCAATTTAACTTAGCCACAGATACACACAGTGTTCTCAGAACTCACATCACTTGCAATTTATTTTTTATAAACTAGTTAAATAAAATATTTGTAGGCAAAAAAATCATCCAGCAACATGGCCTTTAATGCTGTAAATGGAACAAGAGAGACATTTCTTCTCCCCGACTGCTATAACACTGATGTCCTAGGATACTATCAAGTTTAATTTACTAAATCCATGGCATTGAAACAATACAATAACAAGGAGTGATTTGATCTCTGATCATACGTGTAGCAGCAAAATGTGATGTTAATTTGGGATATGTTTATTTACTAAATGAAACAGTGATTTAGGCTAATATATATGGTCTAGGGAAAAGAACAGAGGCGGTTCCTCTGTAATGGCAGAGGAGCGTCGCTCCCCTACTCACTCAGGCAATGACAAATAATTATTTGTCGCTGTCTGATGGAGCCATGGGTGTAGCCATTGGAGTCTAGGGCAGGGCCATGGCAGGGAGGATGAGTGGTTGGCACACATGTCAGTTTGGCTGCCCGTCTTAAGCCGTACAAACTGACATGCGCACTTACATTGCTCCAACCTGGCTGTGTTACACAACCGGGTTGGAAAAATTGCACAGGCTCCCTGTGCCTGAGCAAGCGTCAGACCAGCCCACTCAGGCCAATCCTGGCACTGCTCTCATGCTTGCTTTAGCATGAAAGCAGCATCTGGATTTGGAGTCTGTGCTTTGTTTGTGCCCTGGGAAGAGAGAAGCGTCACAGAGGCAGCCGGCAGTGGGAGCGTCAGGCAACTGCATGTAAGTTTTTAAAATTATTTTTAACCCCCACAACCCCTCCCCACTGACAGTCCTCTCCCCATCCCCAGTAGCCCCCCCACCCTTGAGCCGCCGTTGGAAAAGAAGGGTCTTAAGATCCAAGTATTGTAATAATGACATGTTGGTTCAATATTGTACAGTGTAAGTATCCTCTTGAAGGTGTAACCCCGCCCTTCTCGGTATGAGTAATAAAAATTGCTAAAATATTTGGGGATATTTACATGCTAATCAAGTAATGGCAGTTAATATACTCCCAAGCGGTTTATTCAATAGATAAAACACTGATATTACAAGTCATCACATTCATCAGACATTTTAAAGTAGAGCAAAGAATGACTTAATGATTTGAGATTTGATGTTGTTTATCTATTTTTGGTTCTCCGCAACTGAGAAATACCTGCCAACTGGTGTTTCATCCTGCGCAACCAACAGGCCCAGGGCTTTTTCAGGACTAGAGTGCAATGTGTAAGTCAGTTGAATACTCAGTGGGAGTCAACCAGTCCTTTCAAAAAATCTTAGGCCCATATTTATACTTTTTTAGCGCAAGAGCGGCGCAAACTTGCAAAATACAATTGTATTTTGTAAGTTAGCGCCATTTATGCGTCAAAAAGCGGCGCAAATGCGGCGCTAAAAAAGTATAAATATGGGCCTTAGTTCTCAGGCGAAAATTGTAGTTGTCTCTCTGGCAAAGTACTTTCCAAATCACAGCACTGCGCACTGTTGCGTCCTCCGTTGCTGCAGTAACTTGAGCCCTTATTGTTGGAAAATCTTATGCGGTCTGTGAGGCGTGGCCTGATAGTGCGCAGCACCTTGATTCGAACAGTACTGTGCCCGACAGGACAGCTGCAGTTTCTCAGACTACTAAGATTCTTGAATGGACAGATTGATCCCTGAGGAGCCTGATGGCTTTCACATTGCACACTAGTCTTGAGAAAGCCCCAGGTCTGCACACCGTGATGGGGTGAAACACATGCTGGCTGTTACTATGTGGTTGGGAAGAACCAAGAATAAATAAACAACACCAAATAACCCTTATTTACAGTCATTGTTTATTCTACTTTAAAATTCTGCTGAATTTGATGACCAGAACCTCTAATGTTCTACCTATTGAAACAACTACTTGCGAGTATATGAATTGGCATTACTTGATTAGGCTGTAAATATCCCGAGATCCCTAGTAAGCAAGAATTGCGCCACTTTGTAAATATGGCGTGGGGAAATTGCCTCCTTTGCACCACATTAGCATAAAAAAATATGCTATTGCAGCACTAAGGTGGCACAAGGGGCTTGTAAATATGCCCGAGAAGACCCTTTTCAAATGCAAGCAACAATTGAACGGTTGATTTTCGACTTCACAATGTCTGTTTTTTGTTACTTTTTTTGTTATTATGTTAAACAAGGAGTGTTTTCTTATCTGCTATTCAATGCTAACAAGTAGTGAAACTTTAGACATTTATGCGTCTGTTTTCAGTGCATTCAACATTTGTTTGGTGATTTAGATCTAAATTGTAAAAGAGAATACTAAACACTGTGAAAATTAACAGCAACTTCTGTCTTTATGAAAGCCTGCCAGGCATAGGGACGAGGATAATATCACAAAATATTAAAAGGAAAGAAACAGTATAGAAAGATAATATTCCAGCAAATCCTTTCCTTTGAAGATGGTAATATATAACAAGCATTTGCAATGCAATAGGTCTCGCGTTTGCTCGAGTTAGACCTATTAGTGTTGTAAATTTCTAACTGGACTTTTCTTGCCACATAAATAGAAAATGAAAAGTAAAACAGTTGACCTTAATGAGGCGATTCAAAGTGCCACAATCGCCATGAGCATGAAGGTAAATGAGAGGCACAAAAGGAAAAAGACGCTCGCTTGTAGTCAAATGTATCGTCAAACGTGCAATTATCCATGTAACAGGGTCGATCCCCAAGGTGGTAACAAAACCGCCCCTAGGAGGGACAAACGAAAAGCATTTACCAATGATAACAAAGGATTTTTGAAAGGCAAGCCCCCGAACGAGTGAAAATGAAGAGCGTGAAGTGGGCGTGGTTAAAAGCCTGCATAGATACCAACATGTTGGAAAAGCAGAGCTTGCGCGCTCTACCTAAAAATGTCCAGTCAGTCCACCACCCACAGAACCCCTTCTCTTCTTGCCCAGCGCCCTCTCTGATTGGAACCACAATTGTCACATCTCTACAGCACAAATGTCAGCACACTGACTATTTATGTTCCATTAATGTGAAATCCTCCGAACAATGGGATCTTTCCCCTGAGGGGAACCAGAGTAGCAAAACGTGAAAATCTACAGACTATAGTCACAATGTTACAAATGTAACATCTTCTTGAAATGGTTACTTTCAGAGGCTGTGTCTGCTACTAGCGGACACAGAAGTCACTGCATTTAACCTCTACTTTTTCCATGCAAGTATGGAATAGGTAGTGGACATTCCCCCATCAAATCCCACCCTCTTTCCTATGTCTGCACCTCCTTCCACCTCCCTTTCACTTTCTCTCTTATTCCCCTCTTCCCCACATACATTCTCAATACTGCTGACAGGACCAAATATCTGTTTACATCTCATAGAAAATTAATCTGCCTGTACTGAATGGCCTCTTTCCAATCATGCAACTCTCTTTTTACTATGCCAAGGGGAGGTTTGGTGACCAAGGGTCCTTTATTATAGTCCTTCCCTTCTTCTTAAGTTATACTAACAAACACATCCAATGTCTATTTTAGAGAAACAACAAAATAATGAAAAGCTGGTTGAAGTTCTATACATACTTCCTTTCTTTTCTATCTGTGCATTTACTCTTCCTGGAGATACCTGTTTAAATTACTGATGTCAACCATCTTGGAAAGGTAAGTAAAAAATGGCTGCCTTTTCTTAACACATACTTGCATTTCTTTATTTTTGCCAGAACTCTTCCGCTTCATCACTAAAGCGGCTGCTGGACAGCATTGGAGCTATCTGGTGGACCGCCATACTAGAATGCTAAATTAAAATGTTTAAAATGTTTAAAAAGTGAAGAAGAAGTGTGTAGGAAGCACAAGAAAGCAAGTAAGTGGCCCAGCAGGGCTTTGCAACTTCCAGGCCTCAATACAACTACAAATAAATACAACTAATATAACATGGGGAGAAGGATAGGGAACAGGGCATGGAGAGTTAGGGGGAGTGAAAAGAGAGTATTTAGGGGGCATGTTAGGCAGAGAGGAAAGTATGAGGAAAGAGAAAGACAACCCATACGCTCCCAAAGAGTGTCCAATACAAAATCAAGGAGAGTCCCAACAAGTAAGCAGTAAAAGATTTGATCCACACTACCAATGCTCCACACCTTACCTGCACCTCCACTCGTGGAACAAATTATCATTCATGACTATTTTGCAGTGCAATTAATGGCAACAACACATGTGCTGATTCAGCCTGGAGAAAAGATACTCTACACCTCTTGAATATGTGTCTTCACATATGCGTTTTCCAATGAGCATGCTATGCGAAACACGTGAGTGAAGACAAGAAGGAACACAAGTTCCAAGGAGCTGCAGGACTTTCACAAGACCTGCAAATGGTGGCAGATGTTCTGAGTGCTTGGAGTATATGCTCCTCACTGTCAAGAGCATCCTTGCTAGGTAAATGTGATACATTGTGCTGCAGACAGGACTTTCTTGCCAGAAGGTTGGAAATCGTACAGTCTGTTATTGCTTGGTAGTCACAGATGACTTTTTTTACAGTTAGTTTGCTTCTACAAGAGGAGTAAAAAAGATCCGCGTCTTTGAAAACCTCTCTTAGGGCCTTGTTGTTAAGGTATTGCTTTCGACCAGCAAATCATTGTGGATTGTTAGGCCAACTTATGGTATTAATTCACATTTAAAGTAATTGGAACAACAGAGTTTATTTGATAACTTTGAAGGGAATTATCCTTAACATGCAATGCATAACAGCTCAGAGTATCATCTTTGTCTGTAATATAGATTCAGACTGTGTTTTTGTTCTAGGAAGGCAAAGACATTTATTCAATCATAGAGATTTGGAAGTACAGAGATTGTCAGAAATATCATGTATAGAATCAGAAGTTAAGCGCTAAAGTCAGTAGATGTAAAGGAAGCTCAAAATGTGAGTATCTGTCACGCGATGGAAGTGCTGTCAGCTGTCTGTGCGACTTTTGATGAAACGGTATGATAGAAATACTGACAGTCTCCTCTTGTCTTTAGATATCAATGTTCCTGTAGTGCAAGTCAAGCTGATCGGTGCAACCAAGCAGTTTTATAATATTCAGGCCCATATCTATGGAAAATACGCATTTGTGCATAATTTGTTTTTACCCCGGCTGACGTCATTCCTTAAAGTCATCTGTGCACCATATTCATGAAATTACGCACAATGGCGCTAAGGAATGGCTAGCATCCCAATAAAAGACGCAAGAAGATGGGGGATGGCATTAGGGAGAATGGCGCTAGTGGGTCAGAAAAGACTTTAGGCTGGTTGGCGGCATAATGTCTGCCGCTAATCAGCACGGCGTCATTTTGTGATGCACAAGCAGCCAAAACCATGACTCCTGTCTAAGTGTAGACAGGAATCATGTCCACCACCCCAATGCATACCACAGGGATCCAGTATCCCCTAAGTAAGCCCTACATACCCAGTGCAAGGCAGGGGCCCCCATGTAAGGGGTCCCTAGTGGCACACCACACACATACACAAACACTCACCTGCAACTTCCCTCGGATGGGCTCCCTCCTCCTGGGGTGGCCCTATGGTGTGGGTGGTGGTGTTGCTGGGGTTTGGGGTGGGCATGGAAATGGGCCTACCTGCACTCTAACGCCTGATCAGACCCAAGTATTCAATATTTGCGCTAAGGGGGCTTAGCACCATTATTGAGGCCCACCTGTGCATCGTTTCTGCGCCAGTAGTTAAATATGGGGCTGGGGGGCTAGCGTCATTTTTAGGACAGGAACACCTACCTTGCATCTCATTGACGCAAGGTGGTTTCGCGCATCCTCTAAATGGCGCTAACTCCAATATTTTGACGCTAGACAGGTCTAGCGTCAAAATATAAATATGGAGTTATGTGAGTGCTGCTTTAGCCCCAAAATAAATGCTGTTAGGGCGATGCTAAGGTTCCATAAATATGGGCCTCAGTGTTTCTGTTTCTCTCTCTTGTCCTACTCCCCTGTCCCTGGTCAACATATTGTGGGTTTATCATTGGTAGTGGGTTGAGAAAAATGAAGAAGCATGCATCACTTCCATTGTATCCAGACTGCAAGGTTACCACATCTTGACCGATACAGATGAAAAAGGTATTCCAGTGCCACGATGTCAGATAAGCCTGGAAACATTAGAACTCAACACAGTTTTTGGCCAGAGCATTAAATGAAACTGAAATAACAAACTAAAGCATTCATCAAAATATTGAAAGCATGTTGCCTCGTGCCACCCATCAAAGTTCATTCTGTGTTCAAATGAACTTTCCAACCTGGTAGGGGAACTATTTATCCTGAGCCACCAATCACCTTTGCAATCCAAAGTACAACTGCAACAGCACATTGCAAGGATCAAGATGTATTTGGCCATGCTTGATGTTGATGGTTAACTGGGTATTTGTGCAAGCTCAGAAGAAACTGGGGCTTTCACTAACTCACCTCGAATCAACCCAACCAATCTTTCTCTTCCTCTATAATAGGCTGTAAATGGATTTGACCCTGCCACTTTCAGTGAACCCATCTTCAGTCCTTGTTCATACACTCTGTGAAACAATCAGAATGTAAGTGATCTGTATATTCTAGGCGGTTATTGTGGTTTCTCATCTGTGGGAGCATCTCTAGTTTCCACTTTGTATTCTGTCTCAAGTCTGGTATCAATTAAGGCATCTCTGGAAATGAAAAAAACTGTAATTGCAAGTAACAGGCACATTTCGCCTAAAAATATCTGAATTAAAGGTCAGCTATTGGTGTGACAAGACCCCAAAAACATGTTCCATATGAATGCTTTCATTTGGAATGTGTTTATTTATAAGCTCAATTTTATACAAGGATGCATGTGGGCCTGTGGACAGGGTTTGGTGCCCAGGAGTAATTTTGTCAGCAGCAACCAGACCATATTTGCTCCTTCAAGGAGTAAAGTTGACCCCTTCTAAGGGTGCCTCTAGAAATTTAGGGATATTGAATTGTTTTAGGACAATGCAAGGACTACACACACATTACTTGTGCAATGGAGTAAAGTTTTCTACCTAACCCTCAGATGCTGTGGCCTATTTCCCTCATCCTTGTGGTACATACAGGTTGATTAAGGGAGGGAAGCAACGCCTTCGACTTTGATGGGAATATATTGTTAAATTGCACCTCTTTGCAGTATTTACTATTCAGTACATTTTTCACGTTTTGCAAAATATATAAACTTCATTTTTTTCAGGTAGCATCTTTTTAAAGTACATCATACGTGATTTTCCACGTTTTAAAAAATGTCTTGTTTCTTCTGCTGTGTTGCTGAACCGTGCACATGCCCTTGTCATTTTACAAATACAATTTCAAACTCAGATCTTCTGTGTTTACAAATGAATTTTATCTCACCTCTGCTCGTAAGTCCCCCTGAGTGTACCTGCCCTTTTGCCCCCAACCCAAGATGCCATGACAAGGATGACACCATTTTTTTGGAACCCTCCCCCACCCATGACCTCCTTCTCCACGCATTTCTTAACTATCACCTTCCAACAGTGCTCCTCATCTCACCATAACTCCTCTGCCACGTGGATTTCATCTGTTCCATAGCTTTACTAATGTCATTGCCACTAATAGGTGTCTGAGATGAATCTGTCTTGTTGCTGCTAGAACAGATTGGAATGAAGGTATCCAATGGTGCTGTCACCAGGGGCTTGGATGATGGGACATACTTTTTGAATAGTTTTTTTGAATAGCTTCCATATTAACAAAGATTGGGTCCTCTCATATTAGAGTCGTGCAACCTGTTTGCCATTTGGGCAGAACCTAATACAGTATTAGCCCCAGATTTCACTTTATTAGTGGCATCAATTCCTACAAATATTCCCTCATCAAATCTGTGAAGGTCAGAGGTTTGAACTATATTTCAACTCCAGGTGGAGGGTCACGTCTAGGCCCAAGTGTTCTTAGCCCCCTTGCAAAAGAAGCATCTACAAGAGTAATTTTAATGAGGGCCTATCCACCACTTGGGTGAGATAAGCGCTTTAGTGCACTGCAGATAACAGAATAACAACGCCACATCACCTAGTCCAATAGATTACCTTGTTTACCAGGGATTCTGGATCTTCATAAGTGCCTTGTTTTAGTTTGGGTACTTTAATCAAAAAATGTGTCTCCCATCAAGAGGGCTAGTCAAGTTAGCAGGATTGTGGGAGGTCAGGCCACTATTGGTGAGTGGGATAATAATATCAAACAGAAGTGATCTAGGGGTCATAAGATTCTTCCTGTGAAGGAGGGTACTGCATGGCTCAACCACTTGGAGGAGCACCTTTCCCCCAACAGACCCTGAGACAATCCTTCTATTTTGAATGTCTCAGTTGCTGGTTATGTATGATAATTTTCTGCACGATTGATGTCTTCTAATGGGATGTTCTAAGTAAAGGGTGGTCTATCTCGATTTAGCACAGACATCAGTGATTTTCAGTGAAAAACTTTGGGCGGACGGGTGCACTTCACGAAGTTGAAGCCAGATCGGCCTATTAGGCTGAAGACTAACAACTTTAGATCCTGGAGTCCTGATTTCATAGACACGAATCACTCGCCTGCCTCCCTGAGTTCATCGATAAGGAATGAATGCACTAGAAAATTGGTTTGTATCACTTTTGATGCTTTTTAGGGTGTGTCCTCCCAGGATCTTCCTTAGACTCGACCACTGCAAATCTACTTGTGCAAGGGACCTGGTAGACAGAGTTAGTAGGATCACCACTGCCATACTAGAAGCTCTTTGTTGTTCCCCATGGCCTAGCGGTCCTTGCATGCTAGTATTGTGCAGTAATTCTAAGTGGGGCTTTCTCTAAATTTGAAAGATTTTTTCCAGCATTTCTGTTGTCTCAGTTCACCCAGGGCCGTTGTTTGACACACTTTCCACTTCTTCTATAAGGTTGTCAATGTCCGCAATGGTACAATTTTCCACAGCATCTCTTGCCGGCCTCTTGTTGTTTCTCAACCGCAGGGGGTTAACGTAGCTTTCGTCTTCCCCATTCTTTTAAGAGCAGACGGATCATGGAGGATCATCAATTTCCCGCCCAAGAGGGAGAAAAGTTAGAGTGCTTGAATATATGATCAAGGTCGAAGATGCTTCACATTAATGTGAGAAATTACCTTAGTGTTGCAGGAATTGTGTCCAGTCAGTCGCTGGAAACCTTGATGTAAGGCCAAATAGAATGGCTCAGCCCAGCCTTGTCCAGACACGGACAAGCACAGACGAGCCCGCTTTTCACCTGGTCTTCGCCCAAGCACATGCCCGGGCACATCCTGTGCATGTCCTATGCCGTGGGCTGGGTGACTGCAATTTAAGCCCTTGCGTGGCACTATGGTCACAGCCCCATCTCTGGGGGCGCAGGAAAACGTTATGTGGCTTTCAGTCCCTGGCCCTTTCCTCCTGCTTTCTTTCCATGCCACGTGGCGGGGGTCTACAATTTGAGCACCAGCACAGTGTGATGGTCACATCCCTGCCTTTGGGGCACAGCAATGTGTCTCGGCCTGCCGAGTCCCTGGCCCTTTTCTCCTGCTTTTTGCATCCTAGAAACTTCTGCATATGAGCTGCTAGAGAGTCCAGAAGACAGTAATAACAGTCTTTATTGTTTCATAAGTTAGAACCAGACGAATAGACCAGTGCTGTACTGCTTTGAGGTGACAAATAGCTACTAATCATGAAGGAGAGCGTTGGATCCCAACGTCTGCTAAGTTTTGGATCATTAAATCTTCTATGCTTGGTGTGTAACACCAAAAATTCAAAACTTTACAATTAATTGATAAAGAGGTTGATGGCCTTAGAACTCTAACTCAAATAAAATAAGGTTACCAAGATTAATATAATGCCACAAATGAGGGTTATAATAAAATGGCACAAAATGGTTCTGCATTAAAAGAAGCTGTTACTGCACTCTGTTGTGTCATAGAGGATGACAGAAATGTGCAGACAACATCAACTAGTAAGTATGATTGATGGTTTTAACAGGTCAGTAAATTGGATGCTAAGTTCAACATCTCTGCTAGCCAGTCATACAGTGAATCTCCAGGTGGAAATAGGACTTTATAGTGGTGCTGTGGCAAGGGGATTAGTCCAAGTAACCACAGCCCTACAAGAGCTCAACTCCAAGTCTCTCATATTTCAGCATGCAAGCAGGTGCCACTTGCTGAAAGTGAAGAAACCTCCAGAATTAATAGTAGCTGTTTTTAAAAAAGGAAGATGAATTAGAAGAAGCCTTATTGGTGTGGGTGACGTTTCAAGGAGAATTACATCTGCAGAGGCTAACGAGCTAGAAAGAGGCAAGAGAGAGTTCTAAGTTATGGGCATTTCTTTCACCGAACAATTACTTTATTTTAGTACTATCACTGAGCACTTGCTAAGACTGGTTGATGTAATATGTTTTAATAAAATAGGACAATTAGGAGTAAAAAGCAAAAAAAAAAAAAACTTTACAATCTACAGGGAGTGCAGAATTATTAGGCAAATGAGTATTTTGACCACATCATCCTCTTTATGCATGTTGTCTTACTCCAAGCTGTATAGGCTCGAAAGCCTACTACC
The DNA here is from genome assembly GCF_031143425.1 of Pleurodeles waltl. NCBI lineage: Eukaryota > Metazoa > Chordata > Amphibia > Caudata > Salamandridae > Pleurodeles > Pleurodeles waltl. The sequence goes on along the minus strand of NC_090450.1, from coordinate 998,642,657 downwards.
AATTAAGCATATTAGGTGATGTGCATCTCTGTAATGAGAAGGGGTGTGGTCTAATGACATCAACACCCTATATCAGGTGTGCATAATTATTAGGCAACTTCCTTTCCTTTGGCAAAATGGGTCAAAAGAAGGACTTGACAGGCTCAGAAAAGTCAAAAATAGTGAGATATCTTGCAGAGGGATGCAGCGCTCTTAAAATTGCAAAGCTTCTGAAGCGTGATCATCGAACAATCAAGCGTTTCATTCAAAATAGTCAACAGGGTCGCAAGAAGCGTGTGGAAAAACCAAGGCGCCAAATAACTGCCCATGAACTGAGAAAAGTCAAGCGTGCAGCTGCCACGATGCCACTTGCTACCAGTTTGGCCATATTTCAGAGCTGCAACATCACTGGAGTGCCCAAAAGCACAAGGTGTGCAATACTCAGAGACATGGCCAAGGTAAGAAAGGCTGAAAGACGACCACCACTGAACAAGACACACAAGCTGAAACGTCAAGACTGGGCCAAGAAATATCTCAAGACTGATTTTTCTAAGGTTTTATGGACTGATGAAATGAGAGTGAGTCTTGATGGGCCAGATGGATGGGCCCGTGGCTGGATTGGTAAAGGGCAGAGAGCTCCAGTCCGACTCAGACGCCAGCAAGGTGGAGGTGGAGTACTGGTTTGGGCTGGTATCATCAAAGATGAGCTTGTGGGGCCTTTTCGGGTGGAGGATGGAGTCAAGCTCAACTCCCAGTCCTACTGCCAGTTCCTGGAAGACACATTCTTCAAGCAGTGGTACAGGAAGAAGTCTGCATCCTTCAAGAAAAACATGATTTTCATGCAGGACAATGCTCCATCACACGCGTCCAAGTACTCCACAGCGTGGCTGGCAAGAAAGGGTATAAAAGAAGGAAATCTAATGACATGGCCTCCTTGTTCACCTGATCTGAACCCCATTGAGAACCTGTGGTCCATCATCAAATGTGAGATTTACAAGGAGGGAAAACAGTACACCTCTCTGAACAGTGTCTGGGAGGCTGTGGTTGCTGCTGCACGCAATGTTGATGGTGAACAGATCAAAACACTGACAGAATCCATGGATGGCAGGCTTTTGAGTGTCCTTGCAAAGAAAGGTGGCTATATTGGTCACTGATTTGTTTTTGTTTTGTTTTTGAATGTCAGAAATGTATATTTGTGAATGTTGAGATGTTATATTGGTTTCACTGGTAATAATAAATAATTGAAATGGGTATATATATTTTTTTGTTGTTAAGTTGCCTAATAATTATGCACAGTAATAGTCACCTGCACACACAGATATCCCCCTAACATAGCTAAAACTAAAAACAAACTAAAAACTACTTCCAAAAATATTCAGCTTTGATATTAATGAGTTTTTTGGGTTCATTGGGAACATGGTTGTTGTTCAATAATAAAATTAATCCTCAAAAATACAACTTGCCTAATAATTCTGCACTCCCTGTATATCTATGAGTAGTTAAGTAAATTATGTATTATCTGCACAACACTTACTGTACAAATAGTTGTTTGTAGTGCCTTTTTGGTGTGCTCTCCCATCTGCTGCACTGACTGCATCCTGACTCAGAGTTTAGTGGTGGGTGAAGTATGAATGCTTCATCATCATCTGAAATAGGTGGTGTTGGACTTGGCCCTTTTTACAGGGCCAACCCCAAACTTTTTGCCTTCCTCCTCCGATTTTTTCTGACCTCTGGTTGTTGGCTCTAGGCATCTGAGCATTTTACCACTGTTGATCAGTGCTAAAGTCCCTTCTAAAGTTGGTATTATTGGCTTACCCCTAATTATCACATTTAATTTATCTGTAAGTCCCTTGTACAGTGGTATCCCTATAACCAGGGCCTGTAAATTAAAGGCTTCTTGTGGGCCTGCAGTGCAACTTGCTCCACCAACAGAAGTAGCCTTTCAAACCTGTCTCAAGCCTGCTACCGCAGGGCCCGCATGCAAAGTTTACTGCCACAGGGACCTAGCATCTAAACTTACTTGTCAGGCCAGGAACTCCCCTTTTACTACATATAAGTCACCCCTAACGTAGGCTCTAGCCAGCCCTATCGGCAGGGTGCTGCCTGGTTGTGTGGCCTGTCCTGGTAGTGACAAACAGTTTCTCACTGCTGTGAGAGCTGCCTTTCTCATAGGATTGCATTGGAAATGCTCTACCTTATGTCTAGTGGTATTGTCTAATCTAGGTATGTTTGGTATGGTTTTAATGGTAGTGAGAAATGCTGCTTACTGGTGTAGGTGGATTTTCTATTACCATTAAAGAAATGCCACTTCTAGAAAGTGAGTACTTCTCTGTGCTTATGACTCTGGTGTTTTGCAGCTTGACTCCAATCCACGTCTGGGGCAGAGTGACAGCTGGGCTTTGTGCCTACTTTTCAGACAGCCTGCACACAGGGAGGGTGGAAGTGTCACAGAGGTGCATCTGCATATAGAATGGTCTTCCTGGGCCGAGAAAGGGAAAGGCAGGGCACACCTGCACTTGTAAACTCTGTGTCCTAACCTCACGCCAAGGACTTGTTAACCCTCCCACTGATGTCTAGTGCCTGTGCTGGAGGAGAGAGGGGACAGTCCTGGAACCAGTTAATACTGGTTGGAATCCCTTCTCCCTTTTCTTGAGAGACTGTGCAAAATGATTATAAGTACAGGGTTTTCTGCCACATTGTTAGACACAAATGGACTGACCTGGACACAGGATGCTGCTGGAAGGACTCGTCAGGAACCAAGTTTGGACTGCTGCTGCTCTGGTGATCTGTGACCTGCGGAGTCACCTAGAGGAACTGCCACTACCTGCAAACCTTTGTGCTGGCCTGCTTGCTTGGGGCCTGCAGCCCTGTGCCCCATCTGCTGTCTCCATTGGCTGAGTGGTGTGCTGCCTGTGCCCCTGCATTTTCTTCCCTCCTAAAGCACAGGAAGGGTGTTTTGTCGTTTATTTGTCTAGCGCAAGGAGAGTGCTTTATTTTGTATGCCTTCCCAATGGGTGAGGAGCGCTCTGCTTGTGGAATACAGCGGATGCAGGGAGCGCCCCCGTATCATTGTGGATGTGCACCCCTGATGCAAGAAAGGTGGGGAAGAGCCCACGGGCAGCCTCTCATCAACTGTGGACAAAGCACGCTCTTTCAAGTGTCCCCAGGGCACAGGCAGGCACCTGCTACTGGTATAGTCACTGCCGTAGCCCCCAATAGTTATTTTGCATTTGGAGAGGACCTCGCGCATCTCATCGGGTGCTGGCACTGGTGGCAGGAAGAAGAAGCATGGAGAACTCCGCAGCGGGGTGGGAGTCCCCCATGCTGGCCCCCCCATTGGAGCATGGAGTGCAGGTCGGTGCACATTCCGCACACGGTGGGGGCCAAGAGTGCCCCCGCACGTAAGGACTGATCCCTCCTGTGGCCTAACCCTCCCTGCCTGCAGGTAGGATCTGCCCTGGATTCCCTGTGGCTCTAGGACGCAGGCGCGAGTAGTCATGGTACTACAAAGCGGGAAGCACGGAGGACCCCCCGTGACAGCCTGCCGTGGTGCCAGCGGCCGGTTGTCATTGTGATTTTTTTCTGGTGGGAAACCAGGAGAGATCTCCCTGCCGGAAAAGAAGGGGGGTGTGTGTGTCTCCACCCCTGCATTCACAGGATGGCTCAAAAGGCAGGAAGGGTATCCTGGATGGAGGTCCCATCCCTGCAGAGCCAGTTTTGGCTGCATTCAGCATAGAAGGAGCGCTGGAGCGCCTATAAAGGACACAGGAAATTTGACATGTGCGAGACGGAAAAGTTTCCTCATGTATATTTGTGATGGCGCTGGCATCTGTGATCTTGTGCTCCTCTGACATGTGCATTTCGGTTGATGATAATGATGACTTACCATTTAGGGAATGTTTCATTTTGGTATGTATTCATATTATGATCCTGGCATTCATGACAATGTGTTTTTCTATAATATGTGCAGTTATGGTAATAATGAAAACCTTACTATTGCTTGTGTTGCAGAATAACCAGTATTCTTCATTTTTACCTCACTATTACTTTTTGTTGCAGGATACTAGTGACTTGTGTGATGTTCTAACAATTGCTTGAGTAGCAGGGTTTTACTGATACATGTCATGTTTGGTCCAATGATGTTTTGTGCAATACAGTTTATTTTTATATAACCTGTTGTGTTTCCTTTGTGGTGTATTTATTGTGTCACGCGTGTTTTGTGTGTTGTGCAAACGCTTTACATATTGCCTCTGGGATAAACCTGACTGCTCTTGCCAAGCTACCAAGGGGGTGAGCAGAGGTTATCTTGGGGTGTGTAACTCCCTTGCCTTGACTAGAGTGGGTGGGTTCTGCCTGACTTAGGTGCGTACCCTAACCAACCAGAAACTTAATTTCTAACAGGTGGGTATCCAGAGCATGCAATGATTTTACTTGGGGTCTTTGGACCATTGTGCAGTGTCCCACCACTCCTATATAGACATTAGAACTGTCCTCTGAGGAGTGCAAATGTCCATTCAAAAACTGAGTTCCCCTGTGTGCCACATTATATCTCCTTTTATTCATAGTATGGGCATTGACGGATGGTGTAAATAGCCACAGACAAATAATAAATAATGTCACCTATAACAATGAATGTACATGTTCAATATGTGTACATGTGTTTAATTTAAATAGTTTAAACTTAAAATATTACATTAGACTTGCCCAATAGGCAACTATCACCATATCCTCCACTGGTGAGGCAGGTGTTAAGTCCACAGTGCCTGACCATGTATGAACCATATGCTCTCCCTGGATATTGCGCAAAAATGCCGGCAGAGAGACTGGCTGCATTACCACCTGCATATTAAGGATGTGTTGATTTTTACGATTCCCATACAGAAATGTGCTTAAAGGGGTTGAACAGATAGTCTCACCAACAAAGTCAATCACATTTGCAAATTGTTCAATTCTGAAGAACTGCAGCTTGTTGGTCTGTAAATCTGGAAGCATTTTTGCAAAAATATGTGTGTGCTAATATGACTCAATAAAGCATTCAGAAAAAAAATGAAAATCCTAGACAGTGTACTCTGCAAAACCTCACCAGGTGCAGCAACAATACCTTGATTACTTCCTGAACCTAGGAGCTGGAGATTGCCTAATGCTTATACATGAGTAGGTTTGTCCTGGTTACTATGTACCTGATTCACAAAGGTATCATGCAATTTTGAATAAGCTTACAACTTTTGGCATTCACAAACTCTGAGTGTAAGTCACTGCTAAAAAAAAAAAACAGTAGTAAGTCCAGCATTACACTTGGCCAACCACTGGTACTGCAACGCACTCTCATAGGAAATAATGGATGTGGGGATTTAAAATTAAATTCCTTAGAAAATAGTGGTAAATTAAATTAAATTATTTAAAGTAGTTATTTAATAATAACATATTTCAACAGCCTTTTTTAAATTTAAAAATAGAATAACAATAAATGTTATTAAAATAATTACATTAATTTAATTCATTCTATACATCATTTTTATTAATTAAAAATGCACATAAAAATATTTGTTTTCTTTGGGTGGGAATTTCAACTTTATAATGTAAACTTCAGAAAAACAATTTAAATTTAATGTAATACATTTTCATTAATTAAAACAGAGTCTCACAAACTGTGGGTCATGACCCACTGGTGAGTCGCAAGCAGATTTTAGGTGGGTCTGTAAAGTGTGAGCAAAGATGCATTTAAATTCTGTGGTTATCTTGTTACAGTTGCTGGTGCCTCAAAGACAGGAGTCAAACGTCAGACTATGGGCCTGACTTAGAGTTTGGGGGATGGGTTACTCCGTCACAAATGTGACGGATATTCCGTCTGCCGTATTACAATTTCTATAGGATATAATGGTATCGTAATATTACGACCAGGGTATCCGTCAAGTTTGTGACAGAGGAACCCCATCCACCAAACTCTAAATCAGGCCGTATGTCTTCTGACAAATTGCTGCACAATCTTTTCACATGTAAACTGTTTTTTGCTTTTCTTTCTCCGGCTGTAAAGTGAGAAGAGTTATTAAAGTGCCTCAAAGACAGAGGTCAAACATTAGACTATGGGCCTGATTTAGAGTTTGGGGGATGGGTTACTGTGTCACAAATGTGATGGATATTCTGTCCACCGTATTACAATTTCCATAAGATATAATGGTATTGTAATATGGCAAACAGGATATCTATCACATTTGTGATGGAGTGACCCTATCCACCACACTCTAAATCTGCCCGTATGTCTTCTGACAAATTGCTGCAAATCTTTTCACATGTAAACTGTTTTTTGCTTTTCTTTCTCCGGCTGTAAAGAGAGAAGAGTTATTGAAGTGCCTCAAAGACAGAGGTCAAATGTCAGACTATGGGCCTGATTTAGAGTTTGGGGGATGGGTTACTCCGTCACAAATGTGGCAGATATTCCGTCTGCCGTATTACAATTTCTATAGGATATAATGGTATCGTAATATGGCGACCAGGGTATCCGTCAAGTTTGTGACAGAGGAACCCCATCCACCAAACTCTAAATCAGGCCCTGTGTTTTCTCACATATTGCTGCGTAATCTTTTCACATGTAAACTGATACTTTACTTTTCTTTCTCTGGCTGAAAAAAGAGAGGAGTTATTAAGGTGAATTCTGTGACAATCTTCCTAGAGTACAGGGAGTGTGAAAGCAAAGACTATGGGATGCAATTTTGTTTGCAACACACAACACAATATAAGTATAAGTAAATGAACTGTACGCATTCAGCAGTTAGGAGGGCAAAAATTAAGCACATTCAGAAATGTGTTGGAAACAGTGATTATAGTAGGACCAAAACAATTCAAGACACCTTACTTGGTGATGCACAAATGAAAAATATTCACAGAAACCTGATTTCCACACATTATCATCTGTGTGCTTCATAGTTGTATCAGTGAAACTGTATGGCTGTGCAAAGTTAATAAACATTTCAATGGAAAATGTGCTCTCTGTAAATAACAATACACTAGAACGCAATGCTTTAGTTACATAAGAACCATCACCGACTTAGGTTCATTACATATGGGTGGGCACCAAAAGTTTGTTGTTCTGAAAAGTGGGTCATGGTTCTTAAATGTTTGGAAAACACTGAATTAAAATTTGAATTCAAATTTAATTTAATAGTGTTGTAGTATGTCTATTTTGTTCTACATTTCAAAGAAACATATAAAGTGAATGTACATTAATATTTAATAAAAATATCGTTTTACTATTTATTTTCAAGTTAGATAAACTTTTTTATTTTTTCCTATACTTTAACACGCATACGGTTGTGCCCCAGCTGCCTAGTCTCCCTAGCATTGCACACTACTTGGGTATACAAATGTTCTGTTTCAGAGGGTGATATATACACAAAAGGGTACCCCTAAAAATCTTTTTGATAGGTGCAGGAAGGGGGAAATAACAAAACAATAACACGATACCTGCTCAACCTTTCTACATTATTTCAAGAAATCAATCCCCAGAACAGAATAATTTGGATTGTATTTTATTAGATTGTAAATCTTTACAAAATTATTTTTATCTTCAAAAGTTACATTTATAACAATTTATCATGTGCAACATAGCATATAATTTATAAGAATCTTAAACATGAACTATCACCATCAAAAACCAATACATACTGTATAAAATAACACACAAGAAAGTGATATATTAACAAAACCAGCCCACTCACCAGTCATTCACTCTCATTCACGGTAGCACTCCCATAGACACTCTCATTTAGAAGTTTAATAGGTTCCCAGATCACAGTAAGTTCAAAACAGCTTTCAAAGGGGCACTGACTCCTTAGCCCTCAGTTGATGCCTTTTGTGCAGGGTACACCTATAGATTGGTCAATGCACATTACAGGACGGGTTAGGCTAGGGAAATACATGCTAGATCAATGCCTAAATTTACAACTTATTAATGGAAAATACACCAGGGTGAAGAAAGACATGTTACATCTAGCATTTATGGATCTAACATCAGCGTTTGACGGAATCAATAGATCTAAATTCTGATGTTTGTTGCTTAAAATAGGGGTGGATTATAATCTAGTTAATGTTTTACATGATCTTCACTTGAATCCAGCAGCTTTTGTGAGATATAATCTGGATGGGAGCCTGTCAGCCCCTTTCAATAAGGATAGGGGGGTAAGACAAGGCTGTATCTTGGCCCCACTTTTATTCCCCCTATATATTGAAAAAGTGTGCACTACACTATGTGTAGTGCACGCAGCAAGGATATTCCATGGGTAGGTACCCAGTTGATACCAGCTCTCTAATATGAGGATGACACAGTTCTGATTGCCAGTTCTGGGTTTACAGCATTCGCTCAATTCCTTTGTGCCATCATGAATTTGTTAGATTTAAGCACCAACTTTGTCAAATCCCATACCGTGGTTGTGGGCCCAAAACAAATGTCAGAAAAAAAGCTTTGAAATGGTACTGAAACAACCAAGGTTTCCACTGTTTCTTATTCATGAGTTTTTTTGATGAGCGAGGCCCTTTGGTCCCTCAAAGGAAGTCCAAAAGGAATTTGTTGTCAAGAACAGCAGTGCTGATCTCTGATTTCACTAAAAGACTGGGAGCAAAGACTGTCCAAGCTCTCATGAAGGTTTACTATGTGAAGGATATATCCATTGCCAGTTATGGGAGTGACATTTGTAGCTACAAGGATACTATGAAATTCCAAACTTTAGAAAATACATTTTTAAGCCAGCTGTTAGCAGTGCCACAATCAGTATCCACATATATCATGCATGAAGAATTGGGTATAGGTTAAATTTTTGATCATCTCGCACATGCCCTGCTGCTGAGATGAATGAGGATCTGGAATTGCCCTATCTTAGATTTGAATCAGACGATTATATGTGATTGTATGACTGTGTGCAGCTCAATTTATATTCTGTGACTTAAGTATATTAAGAAGGTAATGGCCAAACTGGGGCGCCCAAGTTATATGAACATCCGAAGGGCATGGTAAAAAGAGATCTGACCTGGGTGAAAATACATTTTCTCTCAATTATGGAGTCTGAAAGAGAAGTAAGGGAACTTAATAAACCCTCTGTACTGGCCTACATTTTATTAAAAATATGTCCATCTCTCGAGCTCTATTTAGCCACGGTTACGATACCCCACCATTGTTTTTTACTGGCAAAATTTAGATTCAATCTATTACACTGGATTCTAGGAGCTCCACAGGAGTGGTACAGTGTGAATGAGTTGGACCCCTGTAACTGTGTCAGTTTTTCTTCTCAAGATACTAGGCATTTCATCATGTTCTGTGATCATTTTTCTGAACTGCAGGAATGCTCCATAGTCCCATTGTTAAGGGGGGGAAATTCTCAGCAAGCAACACCAGCATTGGTTTACCTACAGGTACACTCAAGCCCCCTCAATATGCTTTTTTTAGCAGGTGCTGTTAAAATTAAGAAGAGGCAACTTAGCAAAGGTGTACCCTGTCCATACGTTTTGTGGAGTTCTTAGAATGTAAAAGACTCTTGTTTATATATAAATAACTGAATGATAAGAATCTGCATTAGATTCATTTTTAACAATTTCATGTGTCGTGTATTTTTATAGAAATGTTATTGTGATATGAATTCTATTTTTTAGTGCTTCACGTTTGTATGTTCTTTTATGGTTTTAATTAACCGAATAAAGTGTTTTTGACTGACTGACTGGTCAATGCATGTTTCGGTTGAAAACATCACTCCACTTCAATACACCTAATAGATATTCACAAATTCTTCAAAACAGCAAATGGGGAAATTCCTAAAAGGAAGGCATTTATCTAGGGCACAATTTATGAAGAAGTTCTTTATGAATTGGAATAGCCTGAACATTGTCTTACATTTCTCAAGGTAGAGAGGACAGTATGCGTACTAGGAGAGTGTATGAAATGAATGAAAATCTCTACTTCATGGCTTATTAGATTAATGCCTGATTTTCCAAGAAAAGTAACAAAGCAAATTATCACCAAACATATTTTATGTTTTTCAAGACTAGCTAGAAAAATAAGTTCTTTTGCAGGAACTTTCTCTCTGGTATCTGAGGCTACCCGGACAAATATGAGAAAATATGAGGGCCCTGGCTTTAGGCCTTTGAAAGTGGTTAATAATATGATACTCACAGCGTACTAACCAGCCAGTTGTGGGAGTAAGATAGTACATTCTACCCACATTGCTGTATTCTGTTTAAAGTGTTATCTGGAAAGTGGACTTTTATCTTGTGAAGACAATCAAACTTATTAAGAGCTATCTTCAATAGCATACTGGATTTTGTTCTAAAGGTCCCCAAGCTAGGGTGAGAATCAAAGCAACAGGAAGACGCAGCAATGAAGTCCAAGGTTTCTGTTTTAGGTTTAGAAGGTGGGCAACACGTCTGGAGAATTTGCAAGGAGAATTAGCATGAGAATTATAATTTAGGAGATTACCATAATTTGAAAAGTAGAAAAAAGAAGATTGTTCTGCATTTGCTTTTTCCCTAATCTACTGTTCTGTACAACATATGTCCCTAGCATGTGTTCACATGGTCATAGTAAGCTTTGTCTCGATTTTTTTCTTCTGTGTCATGAACTGAAGGCAAATTACTCCTTGACTAGGCTGAAATGAACAAACAGGTATTTTAAATGTTTGCATACTTTTTAACTAAGGAAGGCTCTTTATTTCAGAAATGTGCACTCACCTTCTCTTGTTGACCCATTCCCTTTCTTCCCAAGCCCTTTTTTCTTGCATAATTCTTGATTGTGTAAACCTTTTAAGTATTACCACTTTAGTTATGCATACTTAGATCCAAATGCTAACAAAAATTGAAACTCAAAAAAGGAAGAAATATCAAAAGACAGATGTAAAGTAATACAAATCGAATGTAAGATGTAAGGGAAGAAGAAAAGATAGATCAGTACATGAAAATAAGGAAAGAAAGGAGTTCATTAGTAAGATGGAAAGGAGGAATAAAGGCAGAAAAAATTAGGATGAAAAATAGGAACAGTAATAGAAATTAAATGAAATGTAAATTTAACTCAAAAGAATAAGGTGCAAAGGAGAGGAAAATAGAAAAAAGGAAGAAGAAAATAAAACAGTAATTAAAGCAGAAAGGCCTAACAAGAATAAAAGAAAAGTGAAGAAAAGAATGAGAGAAAACAGGAAAGATAACCAGTATTAATGGAAGGAATGGGGAAGCGGAATTGAGGAGAGTAAATAAAAAAATAAAAAAATTAACGTTATAGTGAAATAGGAAGGAACAAGTAAAGCAAGAAGAAGAGTAAACAACAAAGAAAGAAAGAAGGAAAAGAGAGAAAGAAGGAATGAAAATTTGAAGGAAAGAGAAAGAATAAGAAAGATCGGAAGAAGTAAGAAAGAGGAAAATGAAAAAAGGAAACTGAAACTAAATACTGAAGTGGAAAGAAATATGAACCAAAAGAATGAAAAAATGGTGATAGGAAACGCAGCAAAAAGACTGAGAACAAAAAGAAAGGAACAGAGATTTGTTATCACATAAAAGAAAAATGAATGAAAATGAAAAGAAGCAGCAAAGATACCAAGAAAGAAGTAAATAGTAATAACATCAACCCATTAACGAAAGATTGGGGTATTATTTCATTAGTGTCAGGGGTCACTATCCGCTTTCATCACCTGCATGTCAGAATATAGGGCCCAACGTACAACACCTTTTTGCGGTCGCAAAAGGCAAAAATTGTCATTTGCGATCACAAAAAGGGCAGGCACGATGCACCATCCTTATTTTGCCAGTCAGTATGCAGTTACCGACTCGCAAAATAGGGGTTGTGAGTCACAATTAGGAAGGGGCATCCCAAGGGCATCCCTTCTTAATTGCGAGTCGCAGTGGTATGTATGATTGTTTTGTGACCCTGAATTTGGTTGCAAAACAATCGCAGTTAACACCAATTTCCCCTGGGGGCCCCATCCCCTTTGAGAATGGAAGCAAAAATATGTTTTTCAGAGCCGGTAGTGGTCCCACGGACCACTGCCTAGTCTGAAAAATGAAAAGGAAACTTTTCATTTTTGTTTTTGAAATGTATCTCATTTTCCTTTGAAGAAAACGGGATGCTTTATTTAAAAGCAGTCACAGACTGACCCCAGCGGACCACCATCCCTGTTCAGGCAGCCATTCCCAATGGGGTTGCAACTTCTGACCTACCTCATGAATATTAATGAGTTAGGTCATTTGCGACCCCATTGGGAATCGTAAACAGTGTCCTTGACAGTGTTGTACATCATGTTTTGTGACTCACAAATTGCGATTCACTTAGACTCACAAATTGCGAGTCGCAATACCTGATATTTGTACATGTGCGAGTCTCTAATTGTGATTCACAATGAACCGCAATTAGAGACTCGCAAAATGAAATGGTCGTACATCCGGCCCACAGTCTATGGAAATCTCATCTGACATTGATATAATGTTCTAAATAGCTCTTGCAAAATTATTGTACTGTTGATTGTAGTTTTTCTATTTTGAGTTACATTTTTGTTAGCAATATTTAGGAGAAATATACTTATGTCAGACAATAGTCTGCAATCAATATCCAAAGATCTCCACAGCACAGACACAAGCCCTGTGCACTTGTTTTGTGTTTAGCGGTGACTAAGATCTGTGTCTTAGAGGGACAAAGGCTGCGAGCCCTGTGCATCTCTTCGCCTTTGGTGACAGATGGATGGGAGGGTTGGTGTGATGAGCTGGTCCATGATAGACAGTGACTGCCAGCCCAATGCATTTGTTCCTGTGTAGAGACATTACTTGCTATTTCTGTAATGTTCATTAAAAAAACGTTGTCATTCAGAAAATGCCAGTAATAAAATTAAATTAAACTTTGTGATAATTAGTTTTCCCCTGGCAGTCATGCATTCTTTAAATCAATCGTGTAAGCGGGGTAGGTCTTTAATTCTGTTAGAAGACTAGAGGTTCAGTTATGGTATAGCTTGAAAGTTACACTGAATGCAGCACACATAGAAAGAGCAAAAGGCCATTAATGATTGTTTATGTGCCGGAAGATGCCCCTTCCTTCACATAAACAATCATTTAATAATAGCCATGTGTGCTGCATTCAGTGTAACTTTCAAGCTATACCATAGCTGAACCCCTAGTCTTCTAACAGAATTAAAGACCTACCCCGCTTACATGACAGAACATTTGGATTCTATTAAAGACACAAAGGTGATGATTATCTCTTCCTGCCTCACTTTTAATTATTTTCTTTGGTTTCTTTCTTAGTTTTATGTTCAACGTCACTCCATCTCCATATAAGCTGGATTTTCTCCAACTCCATTGAGTTTAAATTGTTTCTGTTTGGATCCCACATCGTTGCTTGAATCAAGTCTAAGGACCCTGGAAGTTATATTTTCAGAATGATATGTTGGGAGACCTTCTTCGAAGACATTGACTTTGAAAAAGAGGAGGCTCTGCAGAAATACTTATAGAGGTTACTGTATGGTTTTTGGTGAATCAGTTATGATTCACTGTCAATCAATCAATCAGTATTTGTAAAGCACACTACTCATCCTTAAGGGTCTCAAGGTGCTGGGGAGGTGGGGGTTGGTCCTCTGAGCTTGAGTCGAAGAGCTGCATACTAGTATATTGATATATTGCGGTGTTAAATTTTATTCTTGTTCAATTTAAGTTATGCTTCCTTTTCTTTGCTGCTAGAGTTTGACATAAAAAAAATCAATCATAATTGTTGTTTGTGTATCTATAATGGAATCCAAACCTCCTGTTATATTAGCAGTGGGAGATTTTTAAACCTCAGAGGCTTGTGGAAGCTCATCGAGTTTTCTAGAACTATTACAAGACATTCCACACTGTCCCCTTAGGGAAATGCCAAACAGATATGTTAGAAAGATGTTTCCACAAATAACAAATACATATGTGTTTGAGCACTTCTGGAAAACTAGGACAGTCACAGCTTTCCAGGAGCGTAACTGGAATTCTTTGAAAATTATAGGAAAGTGAAAAATACATGCATAAGCCAAGAAGTATAAATGTGTATACAGGAAAGTATGGCCCATATATGAGAAAAAGTGGCGCATCAGAGCGGATGCAGCACTTTTTCTGTTCCCCCTTCCAGCGCCTCCCAACACCATAATTGCACTGAATTTATAATACGGTGCACCATGATGGTCGTTAGTATACTAGCGCCAACATTCTTTATGCTATTGTGGTGCGTTGCTACACTAGCGTCCACAATTTTGACATTAGTGTAGCAAAGTGCAAGGAGACCAATAGGTTTCTAAGGAAGCATCATTTTAATCCCTGCTCTGAGCAGGCGTTAGAAATGACGCCACAAAAGGCACAGTGACATTTTTCACATTTCACTGAGCCATTTTTGCGGGCCTACTAGTGCCGCAATGACCCCCTTGCAAATATTACGCCCGGCTCAGGCATAATGCGGCGCAAGGGTTTACAAAGTGGCGCAATTAATGCATGGCGCCACTTTGTAAATATGGTGTGGGGAAAAAGCCACTTTAATGCCATCTTAGCATCAACAAAATGATGGTATGACAGTGCTAAGGGGGCACTAGGGGCCCTTAAATATGCCCCTATGTGTTCAGGTGTGTCTTCTGAGTCCAGAAGGAAACTTGCAGATTTCCCAGGAGAGACTAATATTATTTTTGCAGCTGTGAGACCTGGGTTAGGCAGGCGAAGATGGCCTGCTGGATTTAGAGACTCTCTCAAGCCCAGATTTGTTAGGTGACATTTTGTGCTGCCTTGGCCCTATAAGATAGCTTAGCTGACATTCTAGGCACGTCCTCTCACTGTTACCTTCCAGGCTTCCCACTGCGCTGTCTCATTGTTAATGCACCTCACATTCATTACTCAGCGGGGTGCACCCCTTCCCTGCCGCAGCACCACTCACCTGCTGGGGAAGGAAGGGCGCCTGGCAAGCGGTGTCTGCTGTGACCAACCTCAGGTCTCGCATTAATCTGTAGCTCCGCTGAGACAATTTGCGTTGCTCATTTTTTAATTATATTGATTTGCACCTGCCTTGTGTTTACCCATCTCATCATTGTTTGAATCTCAGCCAAGGATCTTCTGGTGACACTGAGGAGCAGGGCAGATGCTTCTCATTGTCTGGTGTCTGCACGTCCCATTTATTTAGGAGCTGTAAATAGCACAGGCTGCACTAGGCACTATATAAGCCAGTCTGCACAGAGTGATGGAGGCGAGGCAGGTGGAACTGGTGCCTGGAATGTAACAGGCGTGTGCACACTCGGGGCATTAATAGAGAACCTTTGCACTGTTGCAAAAGGAGCAAAGGAATCCCAATTGCAACATTTTGCTGCTTGTGTAATGTGGAATAGGAAATGGGGCAAACTACATTTACACCAAGGTAAACATGTTTCAAATTGATTTCCATTATTTTTCTGTGAGTAAGTAGTTGCTACAGACAATGCATTGTCTTTGCTTGTGCAACGTTATTTCTGTAATCCGTACTGTAACAGAAATGGTGGCTACATTTTGTATCACACGTTTTGTAAGGTCACAAATCCCACGTGGCTAATAGCAATGAAATTTAAGCCCGTTTCAAAACAGAGTAGGAGAGTAGACACTCTTTCTTCCCATGCTTCTATGGCTGACTGTGGGCTGGTGGGGATTCTGCCTGTTTTGGACAGTGTGGGAGCGGTCCACCTGGTCAGTAAGGGTGGGGTGTCTGAGGGAGGGAGGCATGTTAGGAGAGGTGAAGGAGCTAGAAGTTCAGTGGATTTACTTGAAGATTGGGTTGGGTTTGGAAAGTCGATAGTATTGGCATTAGCAGAGATATATCACAATAAAACAGCCTTTGACTTATCATAGCTGGTACCTTGGTAGACTGTCAATTGATTCATAGGGGGGCATCCTTGTATAGCCAATTTTGTATTTTGTGTTCATTAAATTGTATTGTTCTGCATGACAAGTATAGGTACATAAGTGTATTATAAGACTGGGTGGAAACATTCAGCAGTGTAGTTGATTGGTTGGACAACGGTGTCCATTGACATGCCCCATGCACGTCACTGGATTTCAGATGCCTGCATCGTGTTGGTGTTTCCAGGAGGCCTCTGCTTCATGGACCTTCACACCCAGCCAATAGCCGCAGTATCCATCCTGCTTGGCCCCACTCCTGCCATCTCCAGATCCCACTGCTTCTGCTGTAACCAGGATGTTTAATTCAGGACCATCTTTAGCGCTGGTGGCGCCCTGTGCAACAGTGTTTTTTGGTGACCTCCACCCCATGACCACCTCCTAAGATTCACTCACTACCACTCTGCAAATGTGGACTTCATCTCTCCGCAGCCCCCCTTCCACATACATTAATTTGTTTTGTAGCGCTTGTAAAGGCTGGCTTTACTAACCCACTCCTAAATCCACATAAAATATAGTTCTGTTCTTTGCAGCAGGCATATTAACCCTCTACGCTACTTTATGGAGAGTCAAAACCTGCTGCTAGACAAAACTATGACCTGTCTCTTTCAAGCAGGAACATACATCTCTAGAGGTATCTCTTGGAACTTTTCAGCAGGTGCTTTTAAATCACACGTTTTGTAAGTCCTTGCTAAATACAGAGCCGCCCGGAGGTCAGCGCCCCCCAGTCTAGGTCAGCACCCAGTGCGGCTGCACCGCTCGCACCACCCTAAAGCCGGCCCTGGTTTAATTGAGTGGTAACCACTGCCTAGGTAGAAAGGCTGTGAACTGTGATAGGGCAACTGTGCTGGCATTTTGTTATAACCAGGGCCAGTGGAATAATGGATTGCGGCATGGCGTTTTCCAAATAATTATAGCTTTGTTGCATTTGCTACTTAATCCACCTTCTGATGGACTATTTCTAGATTTCAGCAAAAAAAGATTTTTGTTTGTAGCTTAAATGGATTAAAGGTTACTACAAATGTGGTAACATGTGTGCCACATACTAGCAGGCCCTTTTCAAAGTTTGATTGATCAGTTTCTGTTGCTTATCTCTGTTTTTGGGTGTCAAAGTGGTACTAAGGAGATGAAATATTTACCCAGAAAGTGTGAACATGTGCAAAAAAATGCCAGAATAATGAAGTAGTACTAGCCCAAAATGTGCTACATTACACAACATTATTTGCCTTTTATTGCCGCATAATTTAGTCAACTCTGCCAGATAATTTAATTCTTCCATGCCACATAATTCCAGGGGCACTGGTTACAATATTCAGAAAATGCGATTACAGAACAGACAGGTAGGTTTCTGCCTTTGGGGAAAGGGAGTCAAAACGTGAAGAGTTTGGGTTGTAAAGGTTATGAGTTTCTGCTTCAGGGAACATGAGTAGGTGTCAAGGGGGGTTATTCTAACTTTGGAGGAGGTGTTAATCCGTCCCAAAAGTGACGGTAAAGTGACGGATTTACCACCAGCCGTATTACGAGTCCATTATATCCTATGGAACTCGTAATACGGCTGGTGGTATATCCGTCACTTTACCGTCACTTTTGGGACGGATTAACACTCCTCC
This sequence comes from Pleurodeles waltl, assembly GCF_031143425.1. Classification (NCBI taxonomy): domain Eukaryota; kingdom Metazoa; phylum Chordata; class Amphibia; order Caudata; family Salamandridae; genus Pleurodeles; species Pleurodeles waltl. The sequence continues at coordinate 998,625,183 of NC_090450.1, read as the reverse complement.
AAAGTTAGAATAACCCCCAATGTCTTCTCATGGCTTCAACACTGACCAATACTATGGGCCTGATTATGACCCTGGCGGACGGCGGAGGCCGTCCGCCAAGGTACCGCCGTTGAATGACCGCGGCGGCCATTTAAACATTTCCTCTGGGCCGGCGGGCGCTCTCCAAAAGAGCGCCCGCCGGCCCAGAGGAAATGCCCCTGCAACGAGAACGCCGGCTCAGAATTGAGCCGGCGGAGTTGCAGGGGTGCGACGGGTGCAGTTGCACCCGTCGCGTATTTCAGTGTCTGCTTAGCAGACACTGAAATACTTTGCGGGGCCCTCTTACGGGGGCCCCTGCCGTGCCCATGCCATTGGCATGGGCACGGCAGGGGCCCCCAGGGGCCCCGCGGCACCCCCTACCGCCATCCTGTTCCTGGCGGGCGAACCGCCAGGAACAGGATGGCGGTAGGGGGTGTCAGAATCCCCCATGGCGGCGCAGCTTCCCCATGGCGGCGCAGCAAGCTGCGCCGCCATGGGGGATTCTAAGGGCAGCGGTAAACCGGCGGGAGACCGCCGGTTTGCCTCTTCTGACCGCGGCCGAACCGCCGCGGTCAGAATGCCCTGCGGAGCACCGCCGGCCTGTCGGCGGTGCTCCCGCCGACCCTGGCCCCGGCGGTCTTAGACCGCCGGGGTCAGAATGACCCCCTATGTCTGTGTGAAAGCAGTGATGCTGGGGGTCAGGAGAGGAACAGTGACAGCATCTTTAACAAGACTAAGATTGTACCTTGAGGACATGATGCAGCATCTAATCTTCCTGGTGCCACCACTGTGAATGGTAGTAATAATACTCTGAGTAGTAGTACTAATGTTGGGAGTACAAATGATAGCATTGACAGTAGAAGTATAGCAGTAGCACCAGATGTACAACTAGGAGTAGTAAAACCAGTGGCAGTAGTTGTTTGAAGAATAAGCAGGAGCCTCGGAACCAGGATCAGCAGCTACCATAGCACTGGTACCTTGGTAGCACCTAGTAGTACATAAGCTGATACTAATACTAGTAACAGGAAGGCCAGCAGAAGTGGTACCAGCAGTAAGAGTACTCATTGTACTCAAGCTGAGTAGCATCAGTCAGACAGGTAGTTGTCACAGCAATAAGGGAGATGAGATATGTATTAATATGGGTTTCGTTAGGATTCCCAAGAATATATCTAGAGGTGGGTGAGTTCACTGAGGGGAGACTATACCAGGGTTAGCTCTTCCGAGCTAGCCAGGAAACTGGTAGTGCAGTGTACAGTATTAAGCAGAATCGACTTTTGTAATTCTCTTCTGCTACAAGCTCCAGAATACCTGTTTAGGTTTAAGATCTCTTTTATTGAGTTTGAAACATTACAACATCACCCACCTACAACCACAGGCCGGTGGGGAAGAGACAGTAGGAAAGAAGAAGAATAGAAGGTAGGGAAAAAGGAAGAGGGGACACCATGAACAATGAGCCGGTGTCTTCAGCCGAAAGGGGTAACCTGAGTAGCAGTGATCTGCCCAAATGGAAAGAAGGGGCGGGTTCACTATTCAGTTCTGGGGGTCAGCCGCACTGGTCAGCCGCAGTATACGGAGGTAGGAGGGGCAGAACAGTTCCTGGAAGTCTGCTGACAAGTATCTAATAGCCAGGCCCCACCTTTTATCAAAGAGGGGAAGTGTGCCACTTGCCGCTGCTGTCAGCTTTTCCATGCCCATCAGAGCCCACAATTTGTGTAACCAATCTGTGTGAGTGGGGACACTCTCTGAGCCCCAGCGGGCCAACAAAAGCTGCTTTGCCGCCCCTAAGGCCAGAGTGATAGCCCGGCCCCTAGGAGAACGGAGCAGTTACGTCAGGGGATTAGGGAGGCCCAGCAGAATGTAACTAGGAAATTGTGGTATGCTAGTGTCAGAAATATTGTCTATTGCCCGCAGGATCGGGCCCCAAAAGGGAGCAATCCTCAGACAGAGCCAAAGCAAGTGCGTGAGTGTGCCCTCCCCCCCACAGTTATGCCAGAATCTACCATCGCTCCGCCCTCCCCATTGAACCAGTCTGGCAGGTGTGTAGTACATGGAGTGGGCTATTTTCAGAAACATTTCTTTGGTGTTCATGGCACAAGCCGTCACCCGTGCTCTGTGAAGGATATCCCTCCATTTGCAGTCAGTAAAGGCGCGTCCACATTCGGACTCCCATCTACGTTTAGCTGGGGTGTCAAGAAGTTGAGGCAGTGTAATAAAAAACGTGTAGATATCAGAGAAGAGGAGCTTGTCCGTATCCCTTGTTATGAGCCACTGTTCGAAGTGGGTCAGGGATGTAGTCGCATGGGATCGTATTGCAGGAGAGGTTACCCAATGATGGACGGCCCGATATTGCCATGAGGCGCTATCCGGTAGACCATATACCGCCTGTAGCCTGTTAACGGTCATGATCCCTTTCTCGTCAAAAAGATCTCCAATTCTCTTACACTGTGCATCATGTCACGATCTCGCGATCTCTGATCGCATGAGAAAGGTCGGGGTTACAGATGAGGGGTGTCTGGGGGGGAATGGGGGTGGACAATCCCTTTGCCGTCTGCACCCTGTCCCAAGCCCCCATTGTGGCATGCAAGACCGGGGACACATACACCTCAGGCAGGCGGCGTCCCCTAGGAAGCCATGACACTTTCCATATGTTTATTCCCGCTACGACCTGGTCAATAAAGCATCAATACTTTTCCGTCTGCAGATGGGCCCAGTCCACCATGTACCGCAGCTGGGCAGCATAGTAATAGCTCAGCAAGTGTGGAACACCCAGGACGCCGTCTGCCTGCGGTAGATAGGCCTGGGCCTTTGACATTTTGGCCCTCTTTCCGTTCCAGATGAATTCCCACACAAGCGCCTGTAATTTGTCTAGGAGGTGGGGTGGCGGATGCAACGGCAAAGTTTACATAAGATAGTGTATTCTAGGCAAGAGGGTCATTTTAACCGCCGCAACCCGTCCCATCCACAAGAGGCCGAAAGCCCTCCACCTCGCCAATGAGGTGCGAGCGGAGTGCAACATCCTCGTGTAGTTACTTGCTACTGTTGCGTCGAGTGTGGGGTGGATTCTAAAGCCAAGATATGTAATGTCCTGTGCGGCCCAAGAGAAAGGGTGGCCGGCCTCCAGAGCGCGCCTCTCCGCTTCGGGGACGGACAAGTTCAGAACTGATGACTTAGCGAGATTCATTTTAAAGCCCGATACCTCTCCAAATGCTGTCATCTCCGACATAATCCCCGACAAGGAAGGCTGAGGCTGAGAAAGCTGGAGCAGCATGTCATCCGCATAAAGAGCCAATTTATGTGACCTGCCTCCCATCAGGATGCCAGCTATGTCAGGGTTGTTACATATATGTTCAGCAAAAGGCTCCATATATAGATCAAATGATAGAGGTGAGAGGGGGCAGCCCTGCCGCGTGCCTCTAGAAATAGGGAACTGCTGCGACAGTCTGCCATTTACAGACACCATACCTCTAGGCCTATCATACGAGCTACGTACCCAGTTGCGGAATCTAGGGCCTAGCCCGGCATGCCGCAGAACCTCGTGGAGGTATTGCCACTAAACCCTACTGATGGCCTTTTTGGTGTCAATAGAGAGAAGAAGCCCCGGAATTTGAGCTTGCTGAACTTTATCCAGTAAATTACATAACCTTTTAGTGTTGCCACTACACGAGCGCTCTGGAATAAAGCCAGTTTGGTCCCGGTCGATCAAGCTCTGCATGTACGGTTCCAGTCTGTGGACCAGGATACCCATTAAAATCTTAGCATCCACATTCAAGAATGCAATGGAGCGATAAAAAGCACAGAGGGATGGGTCCTTTCCCGGTTTTGGGATTACAGTAACAATCCCCAGCTGCATCGAGAGGGGAAGGGGGCAGCCGCCCCCAATCCATTATACAGTCTGACCAAGACCGGCGGCAACAAGGAACCAAAGGATTTGTAGAACTCGCAATAAAGCCATCAGCCCCAGGTGCCTTCCCAGCTAGCAGCCTCTGTATAGTTGCCAAGACTTCTGCTATAGTGATGTCACTGTCCAGCGCTTCACTGTCAGTCAGGGAGAGTTGAGACCAGATAGCCCTCCACCCCTTTCCCGTCAAGCCCTTCCTCCGCATACAGATCAGAGTAGAACTGCTCAAACTGAGCGATAATCTGTTCCTCCCGGTCGGTCCGTGTGCCATCAGGCAGTTGGAGCTCCGCCACCCGCCGTCCCACCGTCTGCACCCGAAGTTGGTGAGACAGTAGATGACCAGCGCGATCACCCCCAGCGTAATATTTCTGTTTGGTCCGCAGCAGAGTATATTCTGCCCTGTCGCCATCCAAGGCCTGCAGTTCATTACGCAGGGTAGAAATCTGTTGCCGCATCATCAACTACCCTTATTGACCGTGGGAGGCCTCCAGAGACCGTATGTCTTCTTCCAATTGTTGGCGTTACGTCCGTCGGGCCCTATTTAGTCTTGCAGTGATCACTATAAATTGTCCCCTAACAACTGCTTTTAAGGCTTCCCAAAGGACGGCCACCCCAACCTTGGGGACATCGTTTGCCTACAGGTAGTGTCTTATTGTTCCCTCAATTTCTGTCAGGATGTCTTCGTAGCTTAGGAGTCTCGCATTGAGGCGCCAACATTTAGCAACCGAAACATGCAACAGAAAGGCGAGGGACAGCGTGAGCGGGGCGTGATCCGACAGGGACGCCACTCCCATCGCTGTCCCGGTCGCCTGGCTGGTAACGCGCGGTGAGGTAAGAAAAAAAATCAATGCATGCATAGGTCTGGTATGGCGTGGAAAAGAAATAGTATGCCCTCTCCGTCGGGTGTTGTTTGAGGCAGATGTCGGAAAGTCCCGCTGCCTGCAACCACTTCCGAAGGTCCTTAGTAAAGGCGCCTGTCTGGCCGTATCTCTGGGCTGATTTGTCAAGCAGGGTGTCCACTACTAAATTAAAGTTGTCCCCCGCCACAATGTCCTCATCCAGGGTAGCCATGACCCTGCCCAGGGCATCTCTAAGGAAGCGGTCCTGCTGCTCGTTTGGGCCGTAGATGTTCGCTACTGTCAGTCTTTGTGGAGGGAAAGAAGTCGCCCAGGGATCTCAGCCTGTACCTCCAGAACCCTTCCCAGGAAACTGGTGGCTAGCAAGATTGCCACTCCCGCCCGCCTCCCAGAGCCCGACGAGTGAAATTGGCTGTTGAACCACCGTGATCTCAAACCCCTCCAGTCCGCTCGTACTAAGTGATTTTCTTGTAGAAGGCAGCGATCAGCCTGTGCGTCTCTAAGGTGGATCAGCAATGCCTGTTGTTTTACTGCTGCGTTAAGGCCCCGTACATTGAGGCTAAGAATAGTAGTCATGGTAAAAGTAAGGGCCCCCGCTAATGGTCAGGTGGGAGCCCACAATCCGATAGGAGCCCAATATGTGTCCCCATGACAGCAATTAGAAGAAGGTGTCGTCCTACTAAAATCAGGACAGAAAGATAGGAAAGAAGAAAGGAACAAACAAACAGAGAGAAACAAACTGGAGCATAGTTCCCTGCCTGGGAACCAACAATTTGGTGGAGAGTCCGATTCACATGCTGTTGTGAGGCGATCGCCACTCCGAAAGGGGGGTGGTCGGAGCCCCGCCACGCGGCTGCTATGTACAATTGTCTCTACACCTGCACCGGCCCAAGTACTAATGTTTACTGTCCAGCAAGTCGCAAATCTTCATCCACGTGGGGCAGCGAGAAGAGCCCAGTGGGGGCCTCACTGGTCCGAGTCCACATCTGAGATGCTGTCCTGGCTGCGGAGACATCTAAGCAACGCCACTCTCTCTTTTTGGCTCTCTGTCGTGGACGGTTTATTCTGTTTGAGACATCTGGCCCGGATTTTTGGGTGACTGCCACCGGCCAGCTGGTGTCCCTCTCGGTCCCCCAGTGATGAAGGCCCATCCCCGAAGCGGCATACCTTCCAGCGCTTGTGCCTCCTCCACCGTGCAGACAATACGGGTTTCATTCTGCCAGACAAATTGGAGACGGAAGAGATGGCCCTATTTGTACTTGATAGCATTGTCTCTCAGGAAGTCCGTCACAGGCCTAAATGATCTGCGGCGGTGTAGCGTCTGCATTGACAAATCTTGAAATAGACACATACGAAAGCACTCAAAGTCAATGACCGATTAGTCCAGGGCCGCTGTCATTATGATCTCCTGTTGCTTGAAGTGGTGCAGGCAAGTCAGTAGGTCCTGCGCCTGGCCTGGCGAGGGAGCAGGATGGCCCACCCTATGTGTTCTATCAAGCACCAGGGTCTGGTCTTTAAGGTCCGGGGCTACATGGAGGAAGAGGCGCTCCACAAAGTCCTCCAGTTTCCCTGTCAATGCCAGTGACGGAACTCCCTTAATTCGGATGGTGAAGCACCTCAACCTGTTTTCCAAGTCCTCAAGTTGGTACTGCAGTTCTTGGTTCTTGTCGTGCAGAATGAGAAGCTCCCTCCTATGGCAGTCCAATTCCTCCTTCCGTGCGTCTCAAGTCTGCTCCAGCGCATCCACCCGCTGCCCCAACTCAATGACTTTGTGTTTCAGTTTGTTGACCTCTGCCGCTGTTTCTTGCTTAAGGGTAGCAAAGTCCCCACGCAAGGCTCCGAATAGCTGCTTCATGAAGGACCTGGTGAGGGGCGCCTCTCCCTTCACAAGTTCTCCCTGTTCTCCGGTGTCACCATCCTCCTCCAGGGGGGACTCGCCCGGTGGTGTCTTCTTGCCGGGAGTTTTGGCGAAGAGGTCCCTAAGAGAGCCCTCTTTTTTGCTGTGCCTCTGGGACACCATCACCGGTTTCCAGCAGGTAGGAAGTGGTTCTCCCAGCGCAGCCAACCCACAGCTCCTACGGTACCACCACCTTGTCAAAGTCGCACGGCTTCGGCAGGACCTGAAGGAGTCCGAAGCGGGTCCCGAAGCGCTCAAGCCCTCAAACGCCCAAAGGTCAAAGAATTCTCCTGTCCAATCCGCTGATCCACAGATCTTGGGGGCAAACCACAAGCCCACCGGGGACGGGCAGAAACGTCCTCGGGCTGGCGTGTGATGCGGTCCGTGGCGGAGCTCAGAGGAAAGGCTCCTATGCTGTAGCTATCTTAGCCATGCCCCCCAGACTACCTGTTTAAAAGACCCTAGAACAGTGGTTCCAAACCTGTGTTCCAGGAACCCCTAGGGGTCTACAAACCCTTCTCTGGATTGCTTAGACAATTAAACAATATTAACAGATTAGGTCCAAACCTTTTAGCAATGGCTCAGTAGTGGTCCCCAGATTCCATAATGATAAGGTGGGGGTCTCCGTGTTCCAATAATGATAAAGTGGGGGCCCGCAGAAGTCAAAAGGTTGGTAACCACTACTCTAGGGAATGCAAGTAATGGCTGCTAGATTAGCATTTAATTAATCAAGAATTGATTCAACATCGGGTAGTTAAAAAGAGCTCCACTGGTTACCTGTTAAAGAAAAATGTATCTTTAAGGCCAGGTTCACAAAGCCTTAAATGCAACTGGATCTAGAATGTTGCAAAATAAATTCTGCCACTATAAGCGGCTAAGGTCCCTAAGAGCATGATCAGTATTGAAAAGGCAAGTCTTGGTGGAGATCTTTTCAAGTCATAGCAGCACAGTTTTGGAACAAGCTGCCAAATTCCCTGAGTGCGACTGGAAATTTGCTGAGATTTAGGAAGAATCTGAAGACATGGCTTTTCCCTAAATAGGCAAGGTAGATTATAGCTCTTCTGACTGCAAATATTAGGAGAGGCCCCTTGTGTAGATCGATGGTTTGAAAGTGCCAAGATGCCTGTTGGATTAACGTTGTACTTTATAAATTACTGATAAATAGTAAATAAATAATTCTTGTGATAAAACCCTTGTAAGAAGGACCTGAGCACTCAGAGTTCTCTGCAGGTTTGATCACACTTCAGCCCTGAGCCCCTGCAATTCTCCATGGAGCATGCGCCTTCTGCACAGAAGCCTTGTGGGAGGACAGAAGGTATGCACACAGATTTCCACAAACTACTCACACACTAGAGAAGGGTACAGGGCTGGACTGGTGAATCAGCAGCAGCCCTGGCAAAGAATGTTCAAACCATCCCCTCTCTCTTCCCCTTCCTGAGCTGTTTCTCTCATTCCAGCCAAATATCCTCTCCCTCTCTCTCCTTCTCTCCTCTCTCTCACCTCTCTCTCTGCTCTTTTTCTCGCTACCTTCCCCCTCCCTGCCTTCCTCTCTCTCGGGGAGATATCGTAACAGAGGCACCAGGAGCGGCCCTGCACTTCCATAACCGGCCTCCAAGAGCCCCAGACAACTGGGGAAATGCCTGGTTAATCAATCAAGGAGAATTTGTAAAGTGCTTATAATCTACCAACAGGGTCTCCAGGTGCTTGGAGGTCCTGGGCGCTCATTGAAACAGCCAGGTCACGAAGACCTTTCGGAAATTCTGGAAGTAAGGGGATGGTCTGGAGTTGCATGGGGAGGCTGCACAACAAAAGGGGAGAACAGCAACAAGAAAGCCGTGATAATGAGGGAAAAGCAAGGAGAAAGGACACAAAAAATGAGAGGAAAAGCAAGGAGAAAGTATTGAAAATGAGGGAAAAGCAAGGGGAAGGCACACAAAAAACAGAGGGAAAAGAAAAAAGAAAGGAATGAGAACAAGGGAAAGTCAAGGAAAAGGCACTAAAAAGCAGAAGTACAGGAGCATGCCGCAGCATGGGGAGAGCTGGGCCCGGGATATGTTCAATAGGGTCGCACTGTGGCCTCCATTAAGTAGGTCCTGGGAGGTGGGAGGGCCCTGGGAGGTGTTGGGCAGGGCTAGGCAAGAGGCAGGGAATAATGGTAAGCATGTGGGAGTGGCAATGATGGAAAAAGCAAGGAGAAAGCAGTGAAAACAAGAGGAAAGTTTAGAGAATTCACACAAAAAATGGAAAAAAACAAGGAGAAAGCAGTGAAAACAAGGGAAAAAACAAGGAGAATGCACACAAAAAACAGTGGAAAAAGTAATGTGAAATCATTTGATATGAGGGAAAAGGAAGGGGAAGGCACACAAAAAACAGTGAAAAAAGTAGAGAGAAAGAATTGAAGAAGAGGGAAAATCAAGGAGAAGGCACACAAAAAATGGGGGGAAAACAAAGAAGAAAGCAGTGAGAATGAGGGAAAAGCAAGGCGAAGAGATGAAAAATAGCAGAAAAAGCAAGGAGAAAGAAGTGAAAATGAGGGAAAAGCAATTAGAAGGAGCTAAAAAAATGGGGGAAAGCAAGAAGAAAACAGTGACACAAGAGAAAAGCAAGGAGAAGATACACAAAAATGGCAGAAAAGGCAAGAAGAAAGTTCTGAAAATTAGGGAAAAGCACAGGGAAGGCACAAAAAAATAGAAGAAAAACAAGGAGAAAGCAATGAAAACGAGGGAAAAGCAAGGAGAATGCACACATATAAAAGCGGCAAAGCAAGGAGAAAGCAGTGAAAACGAGGGACATGAAGGTACATAAAAAGTGGGGGCAAAGCAAAGGAAACGCTGTGAAAAAATGAAGGAAAAGCAAGGAGAAGGCACACAAAAAACAGGGGGGGAGAAAGGAGAAAGAAGTGACAACGAGGTAAAAGCAAGGAGGCACTGAAAAACGATAGGAAAATCAAGGAGAATGCAGGAGCAAGACCAATGCAGCAGCATGGGCAGAGCTGGTCCTGGGACCTGATGGAATAAAAGGCCTGTCCAGCTCTGAAGGAAGGGCCCTGTGAGGCCTCAGGGAGTAACCGGCACAGGGAGTACCGGTGTGCACAACAGGTTGAGACGCTCTCACCTCTGCTCCCCTCTTCCCTCTCCACATCGAACCACCATCGCACATCTCTCCCACTTTGGACCCTTTTAAGAAGTAGTAAATGTTACATTGAAATCAATGCCTTTTAGCGACTCGCTGTAACACTTAAAATGCACTTTGGTTACCATCATGAATTACCGCCTCTATATCTATAGCAATGTGCTTCATGGCTGCTTTATTTCAATTTCACGCTGTAAATGACTTGCCATGATGGTAATTGAAATGCAATCTGGTTTTCTCACAAATAGCTTTGATTTACTTAGCTTTTGTTAAGTCCACCCCACTCAGTGATGAGAGCTTCAATGGCTGTGAATGTGGCTTTGAATGACTCCACTTCTGTTGTATTTTCTGGGCATCGATGAATGCAAAATGTCATCTGCCAGAGTCCCCTGCTTGTCTTCTGAGACACTGTCAATAGCCATCCTGCTGGCTGGGCTGCAGGACACTGAGGGGCAGATACATCAATGGATTTTACCCATTTTGTGTCTTTGGGAAAATGTGTTCAAACATATAGCTCTAAGCTATCAAGATGAGGGCACGAGGAGGCTGGTGGGGGCACCGTCTGGCTTAATGTTAGAAAACGTGATTACGGAGACCATTCAGGTTCCTGTGCTTCTTTTCTGAGATCTCACTAGAGTCAGTCTTCTGGCTTCCAGGAAGGAAGAGAGAGGATGGATGGTGCCCAAAGCATCCATACCGGGGGGCATGAAAAGGCAATGAGGGCACCATCTGGCTCAATGTTAGAAGGTATGTTGATGTAGATAAGCTATGGTCCTCTGCTCCCTTTCTGAGACCCTCTCTAGAGATAGTCTTCCGGCTTCAGTACAGGGTTGAGAAGATGGTTTGGTACCCAGAGATCTCAAACTAGGGGCTCGAGGAGACAGCTTAGGTCGCCACCTGGCTCAATGTTAGAAAATGTGCCTGCATTGACAAAGTTCCCCAAAGAATAGTGGAAGAAAAACACAAAGTAAGAGCCAGTAGGCTATCAACAAACGAGAAGTATGCTTCCTACTCTAGTCTCAGAAAAGAGCCTATAATATCCTGGATGCATCAGGAAGAACTGTAGTAATATTCAAGAGTTATTTCAGATCTATAAAGAGCTTTCTACAGTAGCCTCTGGCTGCCATGGTCCCTTTGCAGGAGCATTAGATAAATTGAATGGAGTTTTAGTACTAAAAAATGAATATGTTAAGATAAGATTTGAGCCATAGTAAATGTAAAACTCCATTCATACGAAGCCAGGATGCTGAGGGACAGGTGCTTAGATTAACATCTGGCTCAATTAGAAACATGGATGATGATGATTGATGGGACTTGCACCTAATAAAGTGGAGGTCCTTCCATGATGCCTTATGGTTGTCTGTTCCTCTAAATAGTATTCAGTGAACTTAGCATTCTCGTATCCTCTCTCATCTGGTTATGCTACTGCCCTAGGATAAAACAAAGACCCATATTTATACTTTTCTTGTGCCGCATTTGCGTCACTTTTTGACGCAAAAGTAGCACAAACTAACAAAATATAATTGAATGTTGTAAGTTTGCACCTCTTTTGCATCAAAAAGTGACGCACATGCGGTGCTAAAAAGTATAAATCAGGCCCTAAGTACTCTTAACCATTTTGCTGCTGTGCCTCCCTCTACTCCCAGTGCTTTTTTGGTTATTTGGGATAGTTTGTGCATGGGCCTCCATGACTTTTTGTCCACATAAGCTATCCACATCAAGTTTGCATCCTTTTTTTTCCAACATCCAGGAATTCTAAAGGCACCCTGGGTTTGTGAATTTCCCTGGACGGGACTGAGAAAATAGGCAAAATATTGCTAAATTTAGGTTTTGGGGGGTAAAAATGGGAAAGAGTGCTGCACAAGAAAGTGTCTGCCTTTTTTCCTGGAAATGACATCAACAAATGGTTTGTGGTGCTAGCATCAGCATCTACTGAGCTATCAGGAACAGGCAGGCTTGATTCAGAAAACCAATTTTTTTATCACAGTTTTGGAATATTACTGGGAGGCAGCCCATTCTTCCCATTTTTTGTGCTTTCAACCTACTTCTAGTTTGTGGTGGAAATGGGTAATAATCCCATGGCGAATCCTGGAAAACTATACATTTCTGAAAAATAGACCAATGTCTGAATTTAGCAAGGTGTCATTTGTGCAGATCCTTTAAGGTTTTCCCAAAGAAACTAAGGCCCAGATTTAAGAATGCCTAGGGCCACATTAGTGTAATTTTTTGTTGCTAATGTAGTGTTAGGATTCCAAAATCGCTGTGCCATATTTAGAAAGTGGCACAGTGCATCTAAAAGATATCTTTGCACCATTTTTTGCAGCATTTTAACACCTGCACAGAAAAGATGTTAAAAGGAGGCACATCATCATCTCTAATGGGCCTCAGTGTGTTTTGCAGGATTAGTACAAAACAAAAATGTTTCATGCTAATCCTGCAAAGCACCAAACTAGTGTCAAAAATGTTGATGCTAGTTCCCTAACTACCGCCATGTACTTTTTCTTTAATACGGTACACACATGGTGGTGTTAGGGGGCACTAAGAGGTGCAAGAAAAGTGTTGCTGTACTGGATGAAGCGCCACGTTTCTTAAATCAGGCCCTAAGTGTTAAAATAAATAATTTTAGAAAATTAGTAGGCAAACCAGGCATTTCTGACAACATTTTCATTTGTAACTTTGGATCACGGTAGCCGATTTATAAAAGCAATATAGAATTACATCTGCTAGACCCTTCTGTTTGGGGGGTTATATAGGGTTTGCGGGTTTCTAAGAACCTGAGTAAGCCAGAGCCAATAACTGCGCTGCACCTTGCAATGGCTTTACATTGTCCAACGGGTGTAGAGCAATTCATATCGTAAAATATAAATAGTGAAAAACATATAACAAGGAAATGTATGTATTTCCAAAATGGGCACGAGAAATAGAGTTTAGAAGCACTCTGAATTTGTGGGTACCCATACTAGCATGTGAATTTGAGGGCATTTCTCAAAATGACTTCTTTCTTACACACTGTCTTACATTTAGAAGGTGCAAATGCTGAGACATACAATTGACAATGGCATTTGTTCTACTACTCTGTGTCTCCCTAAGTCTCCCAATGAAAATGGTAGCCCACTTGTGTGCGTAGGTTTAGTGCCTGTGACAGGGAATGGCCCAAAACACAACATGGGCACCTAACATTTTACTACTGAAAACTGACCCTATTTTTGCAATGTGCCTAGCTGTGGACTTTGGTCCTTAGCTCTTCCGTCACCTAGGGAAACTTAGCAAACCTATATAGTTTTGAAAACTAGCACCTAGGGGTATTCAGGATGGGGTGACTTGCATGGCTGTCACCAGGTTGTGTTGCCCAGAATTTCTTGCACCTTAAACTTTGGCTAAAAAAACACATTTTCCTCACATTTCTGTGATTGATAGTTCTGGAATCTTGGGGGAGCCTCAAACTTCCTTATACCCAGAATCCCAATAAAAATGGTACTTCGTTTGTGTGGGTCAGTCTACTGCTCGTGACAGGAAATGGCCCAAAATGCAACATGGATGCATCACATTTTTGGGGTAATGTGGATTTTGGGCCCTAGCTCAGCTGGCACCTAGTGAAGCCTAGCAAACCTGTACATTTTTTAAACATAGGCAGCTAGGGGAATCCAGGATGAGGTGACTTGCATGGATCCCATGAGGGTTTGTTACCCACAAGGCCCTGCAAACCTCAAACTTTGCATAAAATCACTCACTTTCTGTGATGGAAACTTCTGGAATCCACAGGGATCCACAAAATTCCTATAACCCAACATTGCCACTCTGCTGATGTTGCACCATTTGTGTGGCTCGGGCAACTGCCCATGACAGGAATGGATAAATCTGAGGACAATGGGAGCCCTTGCGTTTGGACTCCCACTGACCGTGTTTGGATCTGTTCCTGTCACTGGGAAAATGGGTGTTTTTAGTCAACACTTGAGGTTTACAGTGCATTGAGGGCAAGAAAATGGTGTAGGGTGCATGTGGAGCACATCATCATGGACTCTCCCAGATGTCTAGTTTTCAAAACTGTGTGACTCTAGTAGGTATTACCAGGTGCTAGCCTTCTCAAGCCCAAAAAGTGCAGTTGTTCACCATTGCAAGTAGGATGAAACTGGGAGCTAACCAAACTCTGCTGGTCCATTTGTATGAATAGCATCCAAAATAATCAAATATTCTCTTCCATTGGGATGAGATGGTTTAGTCCTCAGAGGAACAGAAAGACTATTGAGGTTTTAGGAGTGGGGTGGGGCCTATTGTTACCCACCCCATTATTTTATTAAAAACATATATTGCTGCCATACAGTGGCATTTCTGTCTCTTCCGCCATGCAGCATATCGGGGGTAATTACCCCATTTGCCGGGGCGGGGGTTGTTGGCAGAAAGACTGTTTACCCATTTTTAAAGGGGTGGGAGAATGGCCATGCCAATGCTGGGCAGCCCCCATCTCTACAAGAAAAAAAAAACATAATCCCCGGTGCCTAGTGGGCTTTCTGCCATCCCTGGGGGCAGAAGGACTGTTTGTATTTTTGTAGGGGGTGGGGGCTTGGCCATCCAGAACAGCCTGCACCCCTACAATTAATAAAAATAGTAATCCTTGGTGTCTAGTGAGCTTTCTGCCCCTCGGGGGCAGAAGGGGGGAATTGCCCCCATCTGCCCCAAGGGGTGGCTGGATGACTGCAATCACATTTTTATGGGAGTGGGGCGTGAGCATGCTGGGCAGGCCCCTCCCTTACAATTAAAAAAGAAAAAGTAATCTCTGGTACCTAATGGGCTTTCTGCCGCCCGGGGGGGGGGGGGAGCAGAACGACTGTGTCCCTATTTATATGCTGGGCACCACCTCCACAATTAAAACAAGTAATTCCTGGTGTCCAGTCGGCTTTCTGCCCGACCCTAGGAGGCACATGAGGTACTTTCCCCCATTGCCCCTTCTAGGGTGGAGAAATACTGTCTCCATTTTATGGGGGTGGAGGCATGGCCATCCCCATGATGGACAGCACCACCCCTACATTTAAAAAAAGTAATCCCTGGTATCTAGTAGGCTTTCCTCATCCCCCCAAGGGGGTCAGAAAGACTGCACATATTACAATTTTCAGGGAGAAGCACAGCCCCTTGCTCGCCCTCTCCCTGTTGTCTAGTGGGTGGATCCCTGGTTGGGGATCACCAAGCAGGGTTCCACTACCAAATGGTACCTGTGGAAAGGGACGATTCTCCCTTTTCCAATGATACCTCTCCTGTCTGCATTGGTGCTCGGGCCTGAGATAACCCCCAGAGCACTGATGCAGTGAAAGTGAAATGAGGTGATCAGCTCTTTTCACTTTTATTTTCATTGAAATGACATCAGCGTGCCTTGCGTGCTGAACGTCATTGCAATGTAAATAAAGTAAATTAGCCCTCTGAGCTTGCAAAGCACTTCACAAGCTTCTGGGGCTAATTTTAGCTGCAGGAAATCCCTCATGTGCCCACAACTCAAGATCCTCAACCACGCACACAAAGCCCTCCATGACACCTGACCAGCCTACCTGAACAGACGACCCAACTTTCACGTACCCCACAGGACCCTTCAATCAGCCCAGCTCTCTCTCACCGAAGTACCCCCTATCAGGAAAACAGGAACAGGGGACACGCTTTCTCCCACATCGCAGCTACAGTCTGGAATGCCCTCCTGCTACACCTCAGACAGACTAACCCCCTCCTCAACTTCATGAAGGAGCTGAAGACATGGCTTTTTGAAGAATTACCTCACTGATGGATGCTACACGACCCCCAGCACCTTGAGACCCTTACGGGTGAGTAGCCATTCTTAATAAACCGTGATTGATTAATTGATTGATTGACAACAGAGGGATTTCCTGCCTTGTGTGTGAGGACGGCTTGGAGCCATCCTCGGCACACGAGGACCAGTGCGGAGGATGGCTTTGAGTCGTCTTCCGCACCAAGCAGGATAAGTCACTTTATTCAGGAGTTGCCTTAGCTCTACCCACATTTGAATGTTGCTTCTTGGCCACACAGTTGCAACATTTGGTAGAATGGCTGGTTGCCATGATAATATGGAACTGAGGCATAGCTTTATGACCCCATCAAAGACCAACACTGGTTTTGGTAAATCTGCTCTTTGTGCTATTTAATGGTGGTGGTGAGTTCTGAGCCATCTGTGAGGTACTCAGCTCAGCTGCACTCAGCTAAAGATGTCATACTGTTGATCGGACAGTGTGAATGTTGTGTTGTGTTATGTTGTGCTAAACAAAGGGGGGAGAAGGAGGGTCAAAGGGGAGGGTCTATCCTCCTTGAAGCTTCAGTAAACGTATTTAGAGACCCAACCCAGAGGGGAAAAACTTACACAGAAATAAAGTTTTTTTGTTAGAAAACCCCTCACCCACCAGGGTTACCCCTTGGTGGCATGCTTCATCATTGGGTTTCTTCCCGTTCTGCTGCAGAATGAGGCGTGCTGCGACCGACGGAATACGTGGGAGCACTGTTGGTATCAGCGATGTGGATGCAAGAAAAGGATAGGAGTGGTGGGGTTGTGGTAAGTCAAAAAATACCCCCCTCTGGATGATATTACTAGTTTAATATGTCTCACAGGGGTGGTATGATTAAAAAGGGGTGCCAGGAGGGTGGGTATATTATGTACCTGTCCTCCTTGGTGGTCTACATGTTTCGGAGTTTACCCCTAAACTTCTCTTCAGGACCAAAGTGATCTCCCTAGTATCACTACTCGTGCGCCTACCACTGGTGGAAGTACTCTCACTATTTACTGTGGTAAGGTGATAAATACCAATTAAATTAAATAAATACTACCCATCAGTGTCCATGCTCTGCTGGGCACATTTTCAGTGTTTATGCTAATTGCATCATAGGTCCTCCGGGCGGGGTGTGTGCTTATAGTCACATGTTCCTCAAAGCGACACTCCCGCCTTAAAACCTACACCTCACCTCGCCGTGGCCCGAAATAAGACCAATGTGTTATGTTGTGTCATGCTATGTTGTGGGATATTATGGTATGTTAATTTGTAGAGCGTGCAGCTCACCTGGTCACCTGGGAAGGTATCCTGGCACTGAAGGAGGAGCTGTGTGACTCGATACAGGGTTGGGGCTGGGTGAAGAGCCGGGTAACAGTTTCTTGTGGATTCAAGAACTGAGGAGGTAACTCTGACGTGCATGGGCAAGTCATTTAAGGCTTTAGTACGGAGGTAAGGGAAGACACAACTGCTGGATGCTGTTTTGCTTATGTGGGGGAGTGTGAATAGGACTGAAACTCAGCGGAGGTGTCTCATAGGTTTGTGAAAGTTTATGCGGCTGTTCAGGTACCTAGGACAAATGTTGTCCACAGCTGTGAACAAACACTTGCAGTTGTGTAACTCTCTCTGTTTACTCAAGACACTGATCAGTTCCACTCTTGCAAACACTGGTCGAAAGATTTCTTTGTTCATAAGACCACTTACTAATTGTGACTAGTGACAACTCCTAGCGCTTTGGCCATTACTTTTGTGATTTGCCTCCGTGTTAACCTTCATTGGCTGACAAGGGGCTGTAGGTGTGTGTGCCTATGTCATAGGAGCATGCACACCACTAAGCCATCATTTCCTGGGATCACCTTTCTGGACGCACTTCTAATCATCCTCCTGGTTCTTCAGTAGCCAGCCCTGTAACAGCACCAAGAATCAGGAACACTCTGCAGAGGCCATGCTATGTTTCCAGGATCATAAATTCTAGAACTACCTTCCACCCAGTTTTAATGCTTGCGGTTCTGAGCACCGGCTAGACGCTGCCACAATTACTACTTAAAGGGTCAAGACCAGAATATGTTTCCTTAATGAAGCTCATTGCCCCCTCCTTCTCCACCCTGTTGTATATAATTAAAGTCCAGCAAAGCAGCAGAGGAAGACAATAATCAATTGAAGCCTACCTAGGGCATCAGCAATGAAAACCTGATTAAAAATAAATAACACGTGTGCGCACTTCCCCTGGCTCTCTCCAAAGGAGTCTGGACGGATCCATTATTTTTAAATGTCTGACACTCCGAGCAGGGCCTGCGTGTAAACAGTCAGATTATTGCATATTATTCAAAGCAATTTCCCCAGAAGGCAAGGGCCTGGGGGGTCTGCCAACTTGCAATGCACTACTCCCAGAGCGTTTGTGGCTGCTTAATTTGAGCTGCAGACATTTGCAGATTCTCCAGGCCCCTTCATCCCTGAGTCTCAGCATGGCTGCTCATGTGGTGAATTCAATAAGCTGTTATCATCAGTAAAGGTTGAAGGTACAGGCTTTTATGGAACTGAGAATTTGTGTCACCGGTGAACTGGCGCACATTGCTTCCCGACCAGAAGACAGAAACAAAGGAGGGGTGTATCCTAAGGGCTTAAATTGCTGAGATTGGAAATGGGGAAACAGGCTCAAATCCCATTCTCAGGTCAACATTCTGCGATTCTGAGCAATTCACATAACCTCATGCGTGCCTAAAAACAAATTGATGTGTAATGTTTAACACAAACACACTGCTTTTCACATACATGCTCACTGTTGGACTTGGTCCTACCTGCATGGTCATCCCCAAACATTTTGCCTTCACCCTTGCAATTTTTCTGAACCCGTATTTGTTGCCCTTCGGACTCTGTGCACTTTACCACTACTGACCAGTGCTAAAGTGCTTGTGTCCACTCTCTAAAACATGGTAATTGACACATTTAATTTACAAGTAAAGTGGTACTACATGTACCCAGGGCCTGTAAATTAAATACTTCTGGTGTGCCTGCAGCAATTATTGTTCCACACACTTAAGTAGCCCTGTGACAATTCCCAGGCCTGACATTACAGCCTGTATTTGCAGTTGTAAACTGTCACATCGACCTGTCAACATAAACCTTTTGCCAGGCCTAAACCTTCCTTTGTAATACATAAAGGACACCTTTAGGGTAGGCTCTGAAAAACCAGGACAGGGTGGAATGTATTTAAGAAGATGGACATGCATTTTTATGTGTTACAAGTCCTGATAGTGAAAAACGTTTAAATTCATGTTTCACTACTGCAAGGCCTATCTCTCAATAAGATAACATTGGGTTACCTTATAGCATTTAATAAGTGATAACGTTCAATTGGGAGCAGGTCTTGTCCTAACAATTTGGTGCCTGCAGCCTGTATCCTGGGTCACATGACTAGGTGTAGCTGGCAGTTGGTCTTTGTGTTTTACTCCCAGAGAGTGAAGATAAGGGGGAATAGGTGTTGTCAGGATGGGCCATCTCTGTCAGGATGAGGGGAGGAGCTATCACCTGCAACACTTGCACATCACAAAGACTCTGCCTCAGCACACTCACAGTGTTTCACACTATCCTTTTGGGCCCACAGACAAGTAGGTCAGGGAGGAAGGACATTCCAGACACCTCTGTAGGGGGAGGACTCTAGAGCTTCTCCTACTTCAGAGTGGACACCAGGTATAAATCGGTGACCCTCAGACCCTACTCTTCAGATCTCTTCTGAATCTGTGGAAGGCTTAGAAGAAGGACTTATCTAGTCCAAGAAAGAATGCCCTGCTGCCCTGCTGCTTTGCTGCCCTTCTGCCTGAGTGAGAAAGACTGGACCTGCACCTCGAACCTTGGACTCCCAGAATGACTCTAAAGGCTAGTTGACTGGCCTACTGATCAGAGGCTTAGGGACAGAAAGGTTCCATCCATCCTGAACCCTGCACCTGGACTCCACCTGCTGCAAGTTCTATCCCCCAAGTTGTGCCCGTTCTGGACCCTTGAAAGTGGGGGTAAAGGTGTTCTGCCAGCCCAGCTGTGATCCCCATCAGAACTGACACAATGCAAAGCATCACGAAGTTCTGCAAACCCTTGCCGTATCGCTGTCAGTCTAATTGAAATTGACATGAAGAAAGCATCGCCCCGCAGCTGGCAGTTTCATCTGTACTGATGCAGAGCAATGTAAAGTCTTGCCGCACAGCTCATTGAACCCGATGCAGAACGATGCAAAACCCAGCAAAGCTGCGCCTCACAAACCGTGCACCAAGGACATAAGGTACAATTGTCAGCGGGCCAAACCTGATCCTGTGCCTGGCCTGCACTCCATCGTGGTCGGCCCAAACTTTTGACTTTGTCCTGGTGCAGCAGGACCAGAACACCTCATGCGCCTTTTGCCAGTATTTTTAATTTAATCACTAAAATTGCATAGCTCCATTTAGACCGATTGGATTTTTGACATTTTGGTCTCAAATAATTTATTTTAAAAACTTCTCTACTTTTCTAAATTGGTGTGGGCTTTTTCTAAGGCTGGGCGTTAACTGGCATAATTCTCTCCAGTGATCGTAATTACAGCAACATTACTTGCAATGGTGCATAATTACGTAACAAGCATAATCCAGCATTTAGAACTATTTTCTTAGTGTAAAATGTTCCCTTGTGTCACAAGTGGGTCTGAGGGTAAATTTTGCACTAAGAAAATAGTACTAAATGCAACAGGACACAAATAGAAGTAGCCAGCAGCTGCTCGCTCTCCCTTAGTTTGTTGTTCTTATTCTCCTTCAATTAAAATTTTTGCCCCAAATTTCTCTAAGAGACACATTTACAAAGCATTTTTCTAGTCTCAAATGGGCCAATTCACAGAATCGACCTACTTGGGACTAGAACAATGTTTTTTGGGAATGTACAAAGCACACATTGCAATTTGGTACTTTGTTACCGAATCATAATTTGGGTTTTGTGATTCAGTATTAGGAAGGGGCGTGTTCAGGGTATCTCTTCCAAATACCAAATCCGAATGGTATGTATGATTGTTTTGCGACAGTGAATGTGGTCTCAAAACAATCACAGTTAACACCAGTTTAAAATTAGTGCTAACCCATTCGCAAATGGGAAGGGGTCCCCAAGCAACCTCTTACTCTTTGTGAATGGTAGCGAAAATATTTTTTCAGAGCATGAAGGGGTCCCACAGATCACTGCCTGCTCTGAAAAAATGAAAAGAAAAAAGTTTTCCTTTTTCTTTTTGAAGTGCATCCCATTTTTCTTTAAGGCATTTAAAAAAACTGTTTTATTTAAAAGAAGTCACAGACATGGTGGTCTGCTGTCTCCAGCAAGCTACCATGCCTGTGAGTGCAGCCATCACAATGGGATCACAAATTGCGACCCACCTCATGAATATCGATGAGGAAGGTCATTTGTGACCTCATTGGGAATTGCAAACGGTACACTTAACATTGTTGTGCATTTTGTTTAGCGACTCGCAACTTGCGATTCCCAAACCGATCGCAAATTGCAAGCCGCAAAACAAAAGGTCGTATATCTGGCCCTTAATTACTCAACCTAGAGTAATCACATCATTTAGGTATTTTCACATCACAAGAGTAATGCGTAGTTAATTAAATTATTTTGATTACTCTAGCGTAATTATAATTTGCTCCAACTTACATTTTTCTTGTGCTGTGTTTTCACTTTATTACTGTTTGTGTGCTGCATAAATACTTTACAGATTGTTTCTAAGTTCAGTCTATCGCTTCTGTGCCAAGCTACCTGAGGGTTAAGCACAGGTTGGATTGAAGTTTGCTTGTGTTTCACCCTAATTGCCCTAATTGACGGTCTGCAAGAAATGTCACATGATGGGTATTACTCAGACATGGTTCAGAGAGAACTATGGGCCACGTACAAAAGGCTTTAGAGGTCGCAAATAGAGAATTAGCCCATTTGTGACAGCTAAATAGCCTTTTGACATATTCCCCCCTATTTTGTGATCAGGTAACCTACTTTATCGCAAAATAGGCTTGCGAGTCAGTATTAGGAAGTGGTGTGTCAGGTACGTCCATTCCTTACAGCGAGTCACAGGGGGATGTATGAATGTTTCTCAAGTTGGTGGTAACCCATTCATATATAGGAAGTGGTCCCCAAGCGACCCTTTCCCCTTTGCAAATGTGGGCACAAGCATTTTTTAAGAGTAGGCAGTGGTCCCACGGACCACTGGCTACTTTCAGGAAAATGGGCTGCATTAAAAAAAAATAGCTTTATTTAAAAAGAGCAGTCACAGACATGGTTCTCACCTGACCCCAGCAGGACATCATCCCTGTGATTTTGGCCATTCACAATGGGTCACTATTGATGAGGTAGGACCATTTGCAACCCACTGGGAGTCACAATATGTGTCTGAGATATATTGCTGCTTTGCAGTTTGTGACGTCCTAATTGCGAGTTGCAAAAAGTCGCAATTAGGAAGTCACAAAAATTGGTGATCATGCATGTGGATCTAAGTCAACACACTTGATGAGGTGAGGTTGGGGAGTTGCAGTAACCGACCACACTGACCTCCCCTGAATGTAAATACAAAAAACAATCAGATTACAAGTGAATAAATGGTTCATAAACCCTGAAATATACCATGACCAGTTCTTTGGTTGCATATTCTGGGATGATATCCCTGACTTTCATCATCTCTACAAACCATAGCTCAGAGTCCAACCTGTGGATCATTAAAAGCTGATTCTAAACCATCTCCTGAATGAAAAGGCAGATGACTTGAGATTTAGACAAATATCAAATCTATACATTCACCAGGATGCACATTGGATTGGGCATTCACTAATGGTTCCAAATGAAAAATGAATGTAATTTTCTAATGGGTAAGGCTTGCTCCTGCAGTAATCTTGTATTTTAAACATGCTTTCCTGACCACAACACATAACAGGATAGCATCCTCATATATTACAGGCAGAAGCTATAACCAGATTGTACAAAAAAGTTCAGTGTTACATAAATCTATGTCGGAATAGACCCACAAAACACCCCTAAGCCATTACTAACACCAATTCCCCTCTCTGTATCCGATCAAATTGGTAAAACACGAACAGGGCTGAAATTCTTAAACAAGTGGTCCACCGGATATCTGCCTCAATCTAAAAGAGAAGTCTGGATGCCAGCATTTCAACAGCATTAACACACAGTAGCAACTGAACAAGCCCAAAAAGTCCACATCATTACACACATGAATGAGGCACTAAATCAAACTAAATAATTGAAAGAAGAGAAAGACCTTAAAGTCTTGATGTGAGCTGTGGCTGAACACTACCATGACCCAACCAACTTGAACTAGGGGCGGGCAAAAAAGTCTGCTTAGCCGGCAAAGGTGGCGGACTTCCGTCCAAATTCCACCAACTGCTGCATGCCAGAGTTGTTTTTACATGTGCGGCTCACCAGTGGTAAGTTGGCAAGTGCAAGCAAGAATTGGCAACCCCTGTCATGAACTTCGGGCGCTAGGAGGGGACCCTGTGAGATTTTCATGACGCATGTGGTCGTGACTGTTCACATTGAGAAACCTGTCGCTTGAGTAGCAAATCTACTTGAGGGGCAGCAAAATAAACTCGAGCAGCAGCTCCCTCTGGTGAACAATTTGGTGTAGTTTGCTCTGATTTTTCAGCCCGAAGAAGCTCCTGGAGCTATAAATCAGGGCGAGCAGCACGACCTGCCAATCTTCGCCCACTCACGGATCCCTGCTGAATCTCGTGAAGTTTTTATGTAGCTCTGAGGAATTCAGTTCAGATTCCCCTAATCTGAACCATGAAAGATAAACCCATTTTTGTTAGAAATCCCTGCCTCTGCTCTTGCAGCTTTCTTGTGCATCAAGGCTTTCATACAATATTACCCGTTTGATGTATTCATGGGGTTGACAGAATTTGTCTATTAAAGGAACCAAATAAATGTATTAACACAGCTTGTACATCTGAAACGGTTTCTGCAGTTTTACAGCGAAAATCATGCACTTCTAAAAGTACCTATTACATTTTTAGGTGTAATTTGGAAAAGCTTTGCTTCAGTCCAATACTCTATATTTGCTCTCTGCACATCTGTGAAAAACTATGCACTCATACAACTGATGTAAGAAGTGGCAGCTAAACTGACCTAAACTAACAATTGTTCTTTTAAAGAGAGGACATACCACTTAGTCCTGATTCGCAGACCTCAGCTCTTCTAGAGTTCAAGAAGATCAAATGTCTACAGAGAACTACTGTGGGATACACAGCAAGAAGATGACCTTCCCAATGTGAATCTTAAACAAGTACCAGCAGCTATCTGACCCAGATTCATTAAAGAATCCTCCCCTCTTTCTCAATAACATTGTAAAGTCCTCTCAAATTTCCTGAGACCAAAATATCTAGGGGCATATTTATACTCCGTTTGCGCCGAAATTGCGTAGTTTTTTTTTACGCAATTTAGACGCAAAACTAACTCCATATTTATACTTTGGCGTTAGACGCGTCTAGCGCCAAAGTCCATGGAGTTAGCGTCATTTTTTAGCGTGGACACCTACTTTGCGTTAATTATATGCAAGCTAGGCGTTCCCGTCTAAAAAATCGACTCCGAGGCATATGCGTGGGATTTATACTCCTGGGCAAAAATCACGCCCGGGAGTGGGCGGGTCAAAAAAAATGACGTACGGCCGCTTTTGCGCTGTTTTTTAGCGCCTGCAAAAGGCAGGCGTTAAGGGACCTGCGGGCTCTGAAGGAGCCCAGAGGTGCCCCCCCATGCCCCCAGGGACACCCCCTGTCACCCTTGACCACCCCAGGAGGACACCCAAGGCTGGAGGGACCCATCCCAGGGACATTTAGGTAAGTTCAGGTAAGTGTTTTTTTTTTTTTTTTTGTGGCATAGGGGGGCCTGATTTGTGCCCCCCTACATGCCACTATGCCCAATGACCATGCCCAGGGGACAGAAGTCCCCTGGGCATGGCATTTGGGCAAGGGGGCATGACTCCTGTCTTTGCTAAGACAGGAGTCATTTCTATGGGGGTTGGGAGTGAAAAAAAATGGCGCAAATCGGGTTGAGGCGAAAAAATGGCCTCAACCTGACTTGCCCCATTTCTTGACGCCCAAGCTCCATATCCCCCTACGCCGGCGCTGCCTGGTGTATGTCGTTTTTTTTAACGCACACCAGACGGCGCCGGCGGCTTACGCCGGCTAACGTCATTCAATAAATACGGCGCCTGCATGGCGCTTCAGAATGGCGTTAGCCGGCGCAAATTTTTTTGATGCAGAATTGCGTTGGCGCAGTTTTGCGTCAAAAAGTATAAATATGGGCCCTAACATCTAGGACCCTTTTAACTATAACATCAACTCTCAAAGCTCACTCTCGCCACTCCTCACTCTCTAGTCTCAATAAAGTAAGAATAAAGCCTGTGTTGTTACCTAAAACATTACATTTAAGAACTTGAAGAATTACCCTGTCCTGCAGCCAGCATGAAGCAGTTCTTCTCCAGAATCATGGGCAACATCACAAGCATGATAACATATCCCCCAGAAGGAGATGTTTACAGTCTCATCATTACTGTTGTCTCACAGAAACTCATCTCACTCAGCGGCTTATCAGCCAATTTCCAGTATGTTTTAAATAATAAAAAAATGGTAAAAAGGAGACTAACCAACTACAAAAAACTTTGAGTGTAACTATCTCCGATCATAGTTTACAACCTGATACATACCCAGGATCTGAAGAGATTCTTCACATTATCGAAGATCTCCACATCACCCTTTGGCAAAGGGTAGGAAGCTAACGCGATGCTCATTGGTCATCCAAAGACCGATTCCATGGAGACAGAATCCTACAAAAAAGACTCAATGAAAGGACAGAGAAGTCTGGCACAACCTTTCAAGGATTTTACTTCTTTGTCTATAACTGAAGTTGTTATGTAGCCATTTTAGTTATAGCTCCATGCGCGTTATTTTAGCATACTAGGCCTGCTGCTGTGCACTTTAACCTAGATATATTTTATTCGGCTTTGCTTTATTATTGTTACAATAGCCACTTTTACGGTCTTGTTTTATTTCTCTCTATCTAACTGTTTTTGCACAAAGCCAGAACTCTGTTCTCAAACAAGACATTCTTGTTCACCCTGTGCTTCTTCCAAGGCTGCAGTAATATAGGTTGCTGGTGAATGTGGTACAAGTTTTGTCTCTGACATTCATAGAAAACACACATCCTTACGTAGGGACATTTTCTCAGAACATCAGCTGTTTTATTATAGAAACACTTCCCTGTCCCTCACACATTAGAGGGAGACTCCAGCCAGATGACCACGACTGTATGCTGATTGCTTAGTGCTTCGCTACAGCTGCTTATGCAGACTTCAGGCCTTTGCTCAGGTATGGGGGATGATGTCTTTCCCGGGGAACCTGAAGGGCAGAATTAGAGCTTAACACGCTGTGCTCTATTATAGCCTAGGTAAGAATTAGTCCATTGACCTTAGTGACAATATGGTAGTGTTATTTCTATGCTTTACCCTCCTTGTTAGAATTGTAATCTTGTCATGCTGTATTGTCCTGGTTATTGCAGCCCATGCTTTGCTATCTAAGATGCAGTCACTTTATTAAAGCATTATTGAAACATATACTGCTTCTGTTTGTCATTGTGTATGTGAGACTAATGTAACTGAGAGAAACGGTTGAGACCTGAGTGACCACGGTTTCCCTGAGAAATCAATTGTCATGCGCTCGGCTGCCCAATCACCCCGCCCTTGGGTGGAGATGAGGCACTACTAGTTAGCAGGAGCAAAACCCAGGTGTCACCTGTAGTGGGTCAGACTCAGTCTCCCACACAGCTGGCAATTCAGCAGCTCAAAATTCAGTAGTCTCATTAGAATAATGGGATCCTACACGACAAAGTAAACAACTGTGCTTTGGATCATAGAAGAGCCAAGTCAGCCTTGGAAGCTTCCCATTGGCTCCAGTTATAATAAAGAGTCAAATGCAAAACAAACACACTTCTCCATCTAGAAGGTCTTTTGGAACTAAGAGCAGAGCTACTTTAAAAATCTTTCACCCCTCTATAATCCTACACAAACCTAAGACCGGTCACAATGAACCTTCAAACAAAAGAAACCTGAGGCAGCTCACTAGACGTCCAAAGTCTGCAACATTGGAATTCATTGTTCTGATCTACAATGAAAGCCTCACCACCTCTTCTGCCACTCAGCTTTATTACTATTGTTTTTAAAGTTGCAATAAATCTCTTCTGGCTTAATTAGTGACAAAAAGGCTATATTTAAAAAATATCTTACAGGGTAAAGATACGTGCTGCAGGAATTGTTTTGAGCCCAGCAATTTTCAGAGAATTATAATGACAGAAAGATAACTCTGGTGGCAAATTCAATTCTGAGAGAGTTCTGTGCTTTGTCCAGTTTTGACGCATGAAGTACCATAGAGGGTTAATGTACCTGCTGCAGAGCACATGGTGTAACATGCAAATCACAGATTTGTATTTTATGTAGATAGGTAAATGAGTTACTGCTTTTGACACGGAGATGCATTTGTTATTTTCAGTTCATAAGTTGTAGTCCTTTTAATATAGCACAGTGAGCTATGTACCAGCATCAAGGAGCGGCATTAGATCTTTATTGTTTTATTCTTAATCTGTTGGTATTTTAAGTTTGCAAAGAAGGATTCCCTATGGTAGTAATAAAGTCTTGTTGGTACAGACAACCCCAATCACTGCTTTATGATTTACATTCTGACTTTGTGTTTCTTCTGACCATGCACTCTTAACATATAGGTGGTCATTACAAACCTGGCGGTCGGTGTTAAAGCGGCGGTAAAACCGCCAACAGGCCGGCGGTAAAAAAAATGGAATCACGACCGTAGCGGAAACTGCCAACATAGACAGCCACTTTAACACTCCAACCGCCACGGCGGTACAAACACACACCGCGGCGGTAACCGCCATCAGACAGGCAGAAAACAATGTACCGCCCACACTATTACAACCCACCAATCCGCCACCTTTTCCGGGGCGGATTCACCGTGAACAAAAATAAGGCGGAAACAGGACTTCGAAGGGAAAACGCTCACCTCTACACATCCCACGAGGAACCAGGACGCCATGGAACTGGAACATCAGATTCTCCCAGCCTTTATCTTCCTGCTCCTCTACCAGGATCACGAACGCTGGCGGTGAAGACCACGGTGAGTACTGCACCTATGACACAGGGGAGGGGGGAGGGAAAAAACAGTGACACACACACAATACACAACACCCCCACCCTCACCCACTACAACACACACAAATACATATTGATACATTACATTAACAACCCCCAACCCCCTGGAAGAATGCAAGGACAAAAGGAAATGAGTTGAATAATTGTGATATATTCAATTACATAAATCAAAAATACTTACATATATATACATTTATACTATATACAATTATATACACCAAGAACACAAGTCCAAGGGATTCCACCATTAAAGTCCGTGGATCAGTGGGCTCAAAAGGCATGGGCGAGGCCCACACTCAATACCCGAACAAGACGGAGAGAACACTGCAGGGGCATCAGATAGAAATAAAACAGGCACCTCAGGGAGAAGGGAAGGGGGGGGCACCTCAGCCGGATGAGTGCACAACGCCAGATCCACGAGGGGGCTCCATGCCCACTGTTCAATCCTGGGGAGTGCAAAGCCACAGTCTCACAGTGGGTGGTTTGCCAACTGTTCAATCCTGGGGAGTGCAAAGCCACAGTCTCTCAAGTCTCTACAGTGGGTGGGTTGCCCACTGTTCAGTCCTGGGGAGTGCAAAGCCACAGTCTCACAAGTCTCTACAGTGGGTGGTTTGCCCACTGTTCAATCCTGGGGAGTGCAAAGCCACAGTCTCTCAAGTGGATGCCTTTCTCCACTGGTTCTGGAGGGGGCTTGGTGCCCAGAGTGCTTCATCCCGCCAAGGACTGAGGTAGTGGATGTAATTCTCAACTGGTTCTGGAGGGGGCTTGGTGCCCAGAGTGTTTCATCCTGCCAAGGACTGAGGTAGTGGATACCTTTCTCCACTGGTTCTGGAGGGGGCTTGGTGCCCAGAGTGCTTCATCCTGCAAAGGACTGAGGTAGTGGATGCCTTTCTCCACTGGTTCTGGAGAGTCCTTGGTGCCCAGAGTGCTTCATCCTGCCAAGGACTGAAGTAGTGGATGCCTTTCTCCACTGGTTCTGGAGGGGGCTTGGTGCCCAGAGTGCTTCATCCTGCCAAGGACTGAGGTAGTGGATGTAACTCTCCACTGTTTCTGGAGGGGGCTTGCTGCCCACAGTACTTCATCCTGCCAAGGACTGAGGTAGTGGATGCCTTTCTCCACTGGTTCTGGAGGGTGCTTGGTGCCCAGAGTGCTTCATCCTGCCAAGGACTGAGGTAGTGGATGTAACTCTCCACTGGTTCTGGAGGGGGCTTGGTGCCCAGAGTGCTTCATCCTGCCAAGGACTGCGGTAATGGATGCCTTTCTCCACTGGTTCTGGAGGGGGCTTGGTGCCACAGTGCTTCATCCTGCCAAGGACTGAGGCAGTGGATGCCTTTATCCACTGGTTCTGGAGGGGGCTTGGTGCCCAGAGTGCTTCATCCTGCCCGTGGCGGCCTCAGTACCGTAGTAATCATTGGCTCTCACTGTCCTGGAGTGGTGCTGGCGGTCTTGTCTTGGGCAGCGTGGCTGCTGCTGGCGGTCTTGTCTTGGGCAGCGATATTGCTGGTGGTCCTGTCCTGGGCAGCGGGGCTGCTGCTGGCGGTCTTGTCTTGGGCAGCGGGGCTGAGGCTGGCAGTCTTGTCCGCCGTGCTGATCTTCCCAGACTTGCCAGTTTTAATGTGCCCCTTCCCCACCTTGGATGGTGTCGCAGCTGTCTACACACTCCCAATTGTACCCCTGGGACCGGCTTTGGTGGCTGATTTCTTTCCCCTCTCCCTCCGTGCACTGGCCAAAGTTTTATGCTTGACAGGTGGGGGACTGTCCGTGCTCTGGCTCCTTGCCACACTGGCTGCCCTGCTGCCTGGTGCACTCCATAATCCGGTGACTACTGGCACCACTGGTCCCGCCAATGTTGTGGCTGAGGTGCTAGGTTGGGACCTGGAGAGTTGGGCCCTAGGAGACTGAAGGGGTGGGGGAGGTGAAGGAAAGAGGTCAAGGCTGGCCAGGAAAAGTTTCTTAGGAACACTGGGACGGGTAGCTGGAGGGGGTTTGGGAGAGGAGGAAGAGGTAGTGGTTGTAGGAGGTGTACGTTTGCTGACTTTGGGTGAAGGTGCATGGGCTGTAGGCTGTCATGAGGTGGATGGCTGTTGGGTGGGTGTGTGGCTGTGTTTGTGTACCTTGGGAGGTGGCCTCACAGACACACTGGGAGAGGACACAGGGGATGTGTGAATGGTAGTGGGGGTGGTGACTGCACGTGAGCAGGGTGTGGTGGTGGGTGTGCTGGTGATGACGTAGTGGCTGAGGATATAGCGCATGCAGGTGTGAGTGGAGACGAGACAGAGAGGGAGGTGGGAGACGAGGAGGAGGGGGACACAGTTGAGGCAGTGGATGGTGGAGTGTCTGCATGTGCCTGATGCTTGTGTGAGTGCCTGTGGGATGTGTGGTGCTTATGTTTGCCAGAGCTTCCCTTGTGTGTTGAGGTGTGTGCATACTGGTCTGATGGTGTGCTTGGGATAGGCTGAGGTACAGAGGATTGGGTCTGGGTGGAGGAAGTTGGAGGCGGGAGGCTAGAGAAAGGGACAATGGCTGCCATCAGTGCTGTGGCCAGAGTCTGAAAAGCTTGATGAAGGGCTGCCTGACCAGAGTGAATGCCCTCCAGGTATGCATTGGTTTGTTGCAACTGCCTCTCTACACCCTGGATGGCATTCAAAATGGTTGACTGCCCAACAGTGAGGGACCTGAGGAGGTCAATGGCCTCCTCACTGAGGGCAGCAGGGGTGACTGGGGCAGGGGCTTAGGTGCCTGGGGCGAACGTGATGCCTACCCTCCTGGGTGAGCGGGCACGGGGCAAATGCTGAGGGGCTGCTGGGAAAGCGGTGCTGGTAGGGGGGTGGCGGCTGTACCTGTAGATGCGGGGGCACAGACGGGCCGCCACCGCAAGGGAGCTCCCATCAGAGGAGGAGTCTGTCTCGCTGGTGTCAGCTCCTGTTCCTGCTGTGGAGCTTCCCTCACCCTCCGTCCCACTGGTGACTTCAGACTCTGTAGTGTCGCCCTCCAGGGCCATGTGGGATGCAGCTCCCTCCTGCTCCGGTGCCACTGCTCCTCCGCCTGATGATGCTAATGCACACAAGAAAAGGGAGACCACAAAAAGTGGGGGGAGACAGAAGAAAGACATGTTCAGTGCATGCAATATCGCTACCATTGGCAGACACGACAGTCACAGAAGCCCCCTCACTACGCCGCACACTTGAAGTCCACTATTCAATCCCTGGGACATGGCTTACAAGGCTATGGCCGATTTCTGCACACATGGATGTCACAGGAGCCTGACTAGGTGTAGTTGGCACTGTACACAGGTGGGGTGGGGTGCCACAGGGCCTGCCTGAAGAAGGGACCTTGCCTACTAAACTCACCCTGGCCTAGGGGAACCCACAGCTCACCTCCCCCACCCAGACACCTACAATGCGTGCTGAATCAGCAGAATGAGAGTGTACTCACCCCCTTGTTGCTGCTGTGATGCCCACAAGCGCCCATCCAACTCCGGGTATGCCACCGCCAGGATCCTGAACATCAGGGGGGTCATGGTGCGACGGGCACCCCTCCCACGTTGGGAGGCCATCCCCAGCTGGGCCTCAGCCGTCTTCTTGCTCCAGCAGCGAATGTTCTCCCATATTTTCTGGCTGTGGGTGCTCTGTCTGTGGTAGACCCCCAGGGTCCAGACTTCCTTGGCGGTGGCACGCCAAATGTCCTTCTTCTGGTGGGCGCTGACCTACAGGAATTGTACAGTGGAAAAAGAGAAGTAATTACCGACTCCACCGTCACAGTCATTGACCCGCATCCCTACCCTAGCCTTGACGCACATGCACTCACCGTCGTTTAATGCACGCCTCATTCTCACCCCCCCTATCTTTCATCCACCCCACTCCACACAGGCATTGCCCATACAGCATGCTCACAGTGAACTTACCTGTTTGTCTGGAGGACCGTAGAGTAGCGTGTACTGGTGGAGGACCCCATCCACGAGTTTCTCCAACTCTTCCGTGCTGAAGGCAGGGGCCCTTTCCCCAGACACACGAGCCATTGTCTCTTCCAGACTGAGGTCACAGCAGCACTTGCAGTGTAGGTCCTCTCCTGTCGAAGATCAGGTATGAAGTGATTGAACAGAGAGAAAATGGCGGTCATGTCCGTGGCGGTGCGTACCGTCACCGCCAGCGTACATCGTCATTGGCTCCTGGGACCCATAGGGTCCAATGTTAACCAATGCTGAATTGCGCCGCGGTCTTCGACCGCCTACCGCGACAGTGTACAATGCCAGCGCAGTTACCTCATATCCCCTTGTCCCACCTTACAGGTCAGGCAGCCGCCATTTCAGGGGGCCACATGGCATTATTTTTTACTGCGTCACATATACCTAGGCCTTGGCTAAACACTCATACAGGCAAATTTCGATTTATTAATATTTTCAGAGTAAGCTGTGTTTATGTACCTCCGAGTTGGTTGACTCTCTGCTCGCTGTTCTCCTCCATAGGCACCGTCAGCTGGGGCATGTGAGGAGATGGCGGCATCCTCCGGTGTACAGACCGCTGGTGGACCTGTCGACAATGGAAGAAAGACATGTGATCATCACCTACAGGCTTGATCGTGCCACAATCCATGAACTGTGTGCCCAGTTGGAGCCAGACCTGATGTCAGCTATCCGCCATCCCATACGAATCCCCCATCAAGTGCAGGTCCTGTCAGTACTCCATTTCCTAGCAAGTGGGTCTTTTTAAACAACAGTGGCCATAGCATCAGGGATGTCCCAGCCTATGTTTTCCAATGTGTTGTCCAGAGTGTTGTCTGCCCTGCTGAAACACATGCGGAGCTACATCGTTTTCCCTCAGGTGGAGGATTTGCCTACAGTGAAAGGTGACTTCTATGCCATGGGACATATACACAACATCATAGGTGCCATTGATGGGACACGTGGCCTTGGTCCCCTCACGCAGGAGTGAACAGGTGTACAGAAACCGGAAGAGTTACCATTCCATGAATGTGCAGATGGTGTGATTGGCGGACCAGTACATCTCCCTTGTTAATGCAAAATTCCCTGGCTCAGTGCATGACGCTTACATCCTGTGGAATAGAAGCATCCCTTATGTGATGGGGCAACTACAGAGGCACTGGGTGTGGCTATTAGGTGAGCACATGGACCCAATACAGTGGGAATAGTTGTCTGTGGATGTCCCTATGAGTTAATGTGTGTCTAACAGTTGTCCCTCGCCATTTGCAGGTGACTCTGGTTACCCCAACCTCTCATGGCTACTGACCCCAGTGAGGAATCCCAGGACAAAGGCAGAGGAACGCTACAATGAGGCCCATGGGCGAAGTAGGAGGATTATAGAGCGGAACTTCAGCCTCCTGAAGGCCAGGTTCTGGTGCCTCCATATGACAGGTGGGTCCCAATTCAATCAATCAATCAATCAATAATTTATAAAGTGAGCTATGTACCCGTCAGGGTTTCGAGGCGCTGGGGGGGGGGGGTTGCGCTGCTATTGTTCGAAGAGCCATGTCTTGAGGAGTCTCCTGAAGGTGAGGAGGTCCTGGGTCTGGCGCAGTGAGGTCGGGAGTGAGTTCCAGGTTTTGGCGGCGAGGTAGGAGAAGGGTCTGCCGCCAGAGGTCTTGCGCTGGATTCGGGGGACGATGGCGAGGGCAAGGCTGGCAGAGCGTAGTTGTCGTGAGGGAATGTAGAAGTTGAGTTTGGTGTTCAGGTAGGCGGGTCCAGAGTCGTGTAGAGCCTTGTGTGCGTGGGTGAGGAGTTTAAAGGTGATCCTCTTGTCCACGGGGAGCCAGTGGAGGTCCTTCAGATGAGAGGAGATGTGACATCGGCGGGGTATGTCGTGGATCAGGCGGGCAGATGCGTTCTGGATGCGTTGGATTCGTTTGATGTCTTTTGTTGGGATGCCTGTGTAGAGTGCGTTGCCGTAGTCGAGTCTGCTGCTGACGAGGGCTTGGGTCACCGTCTTTCTGGTTCCTGTTGGAATCCACTTGAAGATTCTGCGGAGTAATCGGAGGGTGTTGAAACAGGAGGATGAGACTGCGTTGACCTGTTTGGACATGGTGAGGGTGGAGTCGAGGATGAAGCCGAGATTTCGTGCGTGGCTGGCTGGGGTGGGTGGGGGGCCCAGGGCGGTCGGCCACCACGAGTCGTTCCAGGCCGAGGGGGTGCACCCGAGGATGAGGACTTCCGTCTTGTCGGAGTTGAGTTTCAGGCGGCTGTTGTTCATCCACTCGGCGATGGATTTCAGTCCCTCGTGGCGGTGAGAGGATCTTTGGTCAGGGAGAGGACGAGTTGTGTGTCGTCGGCGTAGGTGAGGATGCTGAGGTTGTGCTGGCGGGCCAGTTGTGCGAGGTATGCCAGATCATCGTGGCCTGCTGTATGCTTCACAACTTGGCTTGTGCGACGACAGGTGCCTTTTCTGCAGGAGGATGGTCCATATGGAGGTGTTGTGGCAGCTGTGGAGCCTGTGGACAGTGAAGACGAGGAAGCAGAAGAAAAGGACATCGACAACAGGAACACAATGATCCTGCAATACTTCCAGTGAGACACAGGTAAGAAGACAACACTGCCTGCTGCATCTAATTTAAATCTACTACCTCTCTACTGTCTGTCATTTTCACCCAGTGTATGGTCACTGAGTTGTCACTTTCCCTTACGATTTCACAGATGTGGGTCCCACTGTGTGACATCTGCTTTGTTTCCTCATGGACTAGAGCTGTGTGACATAGGTATGTTGACATTACATTTGAAAGAGCATTTTGCCACTGTAATTGCTACTACACTATTTTGAAATCACAGACAGACTCCTGATTGTTTTGTGCTTTAAGGGTGTTTATTTAAGTTCTCAATATTGGCGGGGGTTGTAAAATGGTGAGGGGTGATGGTGGAGAAATGTCCATGGCAGAGCCCAGTCTATTAGTCTCACAGGTGCATTGTCCAAAGGGGCATAGGAAGTGGAGCTGGGGCAGTTTAAGGATGGACATGGTGACAAGGTGGGACAATTGGATGACAATCAGGGCGGTCTCATTTCTTGGCGGGGGTCTTGGCATTGTTCTCTGTCTTTGTCCTGGATCTCAGGGACCGTTTGCGGGGTGGTTCTCCCTCTGCAGGGGGTGGGGTGCTGGTGTGGTGGTCCTGTGGCGGTGCCTCCAGTTCATCGTCCAGGCTAGTGTCAGGGGCCCATTGTTGTGCTACAGTGTCCCTCCTGCTGTTCACGAGTTCCTTCAGCACCCCTACAATGGTGCCCATGGTGGAATTGATGGATTTGAGTTCCTCCCTGAAGCCCAAATTCTGTTCCTCCTGCAGCCGCTTGGTCTCCTGAAACTTGGCCAGTACTGTTGCCATCGTCTCCCGGGAATGGTGGTAGGCTCCCATGATGTTGGAGAGGGCCTTGTGGAGAGTTGGTTCCCTGGGCCTGTCCTCCCCCTGTCGCACAGCAGCCCTCCCAGTTCCCCTGTGTTCCTGGGCCTCTGTCCCCTGAACCTTGTGCCCACTGCCACTGCCCCCAGGCCCCTGGTGTTGTTGGGATGGTGGGTTAGCCTGGGTTCCCTGTAGTGGTGGACACACTGCTGCTTGACGTGTCCTGGGGACAGAGGTATGGGCCCGCTGGGTGGGTGCTGTTCTGGTGTTTCCAGAGGGGGGAAGGTCTGTAGTGGATTGTGCCAGTGTGAGGGGAACCGACTGTCCCGAGGTCCCAGATGGGCCGGGCTGGTCATCTAGATCCAGTTGGACAGAGCTGCTGTCATCACTGTGGGCCTCTTCTGTGAGTGGAGTGGACATATCTGGAACCTCCTGTCCGGTGACGTTGGGTAAGGGTCCTGCAGGGGTTTACAAACATGATTATTGCATCTGTGTGTGCGATGGTGTGCAATGGGTGGGTGACCGTGTACCCCAGTGCTTGCATTCCTGTGTAGGACCTTTTGTGATTATGGTTTAGGGGGTGTATGGGTATGTGCAGTGGCCATGCTTTGGTGATGGGTGTCCATGCTTTGGAGTTGCATTCAGGGCTTGGGTTTGGGATGTGTGGTTTGTGATATTGGGACATGTGTGAGGAGTTGGAGTGATGGGGGTGAGGGCGAGGGTGGGGGTATGTGATGGCATGCAGGTAGGGTGGGGGATGAAGTAGTAAAGATTTGTCTTACCAGAGTCCATTCCTCCAGCTACTCCTGCGAGGCCCTCAGGGTGCAGTATAGCCAAGACCTGCTCCTCCCATGATGTTAGTTGTGGGGGAGGAGGTGGGGTTCTGCCGCCAGTCCTCTGTACCGCGATGTGGTGTCTTGAGACCACGGAACGCAACTTCCCCCGTAGGTCGTTCCACCTCTTCCTGATGTCATCCCTATTTCTTGGGTTGGGTTTCCTCCACCATGACCCTGAGCTCCTCCTCAGAGAACCTGGGGTGTCTATGGGGTGCCATGGGGTGGTGTGAGTGATGTGTGGGGTGGTGTGTGTTGTGATGTGTGGGGTGATATTTAGAGGTGTGTTGTGTGAGGTGCGTGGATGTTATGTGGGTGATGGTGTTGAGTGCCTGTGGATGCGAGTTTGTAGATGGTGGTGTCTCTCTCTGGCCTTCAGTCGCAATTGTGGTCGTAGGGGTTTGTGGGTGATGTGGGTGTGTTATTTATATTGTATTGGGTGTGTGGGAGTGGTGTGTGTATGTGTATCAGGTGTGTGTATTTTGAATTCTCCAATGTGGAAGTGTTTTGTAAGTGTGTGTGTATTTTGAGCGCGGTGGTGTGTACCGTCAATGGAATACCGCGGTTTAAAGACCACCGCGTGGATTTGTGGGTCGTGATAGTGTGGGCGTATTCCTGTTGGCGTGACGGTGGAGGTTTTGTTATCACTGACCTTTGGTGTGGTGGACTTGTGTGGGTTTCTAGATTTTGGCGGATTCCGGGGTTTGAGTCATCATGACCGTGGTGGAATTCCGCAGCCGCAGCAGTGTGTTGGCGGTATTCTGCACGGCGGAAAGCGGCTTTTACCGCCAATGTTGTAATGACCCCCATAATCTCCACGAGAAAGGATGATATGTGACTCCTACACTTCATAAGTCTCATTGTCTTATGTAACATTTCCCGTACATTGATTTACACATTAGTATTATCTATTGCCTCTTTGTGTGTGATGTAAAACGCTCTGACACCGCATACTGAGATATGTAGCACTATAAAAAAATATATAAATAAAATATATTAGTAAGTGCCATTTAAACTGTTATTTGTGTAATTACTCAAGCACATAGATGTGCCTGCCATTCTTACAGTGCAGGCACATGTCTTACATAGATGGGTTAAACAAAGTCAAAAACCTTCTTCCCTTCTTTGCAATGACATCTTTGTATTAGACTTCAGGTAGCTCCCATTCAGGGTGGCACTTGAATAAAAGAAGGGCTGCTGGCCCTTTAAATCATGCCTTTTTTTGTCCCAGCTGGAAATGAGAATAAGAAAGCTGCTTTGCTGTCTACTGTCCCAAAATGAAAGAAGACAGCATGTGGGGGGCTGCAGAATTGGTTGTGTTGTCGAAAAATTATACCTGGACAAATTCAGCATAATTCACTGCATCCGGCTTAGACATACCTGCTGGATCTGGGATCCAGTAGGATCCCCCTTGTTACTTGCATGGCTCACTGAGACATGCCACATACTAGCACTCAACAGAACCATTAGACAGATCCCCTGATGTACATTCAACAAGAGTAGAGTTAGCCATATCGATGTCCATCCAGGTACGCCACAGCACTTACTACCAAAAATCTCAACACACATCTCTCACTCCCTCTATGCGGTCCTCCTGGTAATGCACTTATTTACTGACTTAAATGGTGGGAAGGACACTGATAATCCCTCCACTCCTCAAATATAAATACCAAAATCACACACCCACGGATTGATGCATAACACATAACCACCTAACGAAGAATCGGACCATCACAAAGCCCATATCTCAATGGAGATAGTCATCATTTTTTATTTCTCTATTCATGCTGGCCACCATTGTAATATCGAAAACATACAAAGCCTGTGATATAACAGTGCAAAACAAAAACATGATGCGTGGAATGCTTGAATCAATCTCAGCCACTGGTACTTTCTCGGTTACATCCTAGTCCATAAGTTCTTTTGTCCGCTGTGCTACCTCAGTGAAGAATCAGCCACATGTATATCAGACTTGGACCTGTTCCAATAGGAATAGTCTACCCCAAACCACCATACCAGTTCCCTGCCGAACCAGACGTAGACACTCCGACCAGTTTTGACCTAGTTAGGCCCCATCACGAGGTTGCGCTCGATTCTAGTGGCACAATGAACACAGGACCCACATCTGGAAACTCCCTTTGCAAAAAGGAAAGCAAGAAAGTGATAGCTGGAATGCTT
Source organism: Pleurodeles waltl (assembly GCF_031143425.1). Classification (NCBI taxonomy): domain Eukaryota; kingdom Metazoa; phylum Chordata; class Amphibia; order Caudata; family Salamandridae; genus Pleurodeles; species Pleurodeles waltl. The sequence continues at coordinate 998,587,058 of NC_090450.1, read as the reverse complement.
GAATTTAATCTCAGTCACTCATACTTACTCAGGGCACATTCCAGTCCATTGTTTTTTTGCCCACTATGCCACCTCAGACAGGAACCAGCCATATTCAAATCAGCCTTGGCCCTGTTCCAACAGGAAAGTTCACCCTGAACTGCCTAGCGAGGCTACCAACTAGGCTGACTCAGAAAAAGAGGGATAGGGAGGGATTATGGTCCAGTGTATATCCTCCCAATAAGGCTATGAAAAATATATAATACACTGTTCCAATTAGAAAGAAGGGAACACATGGGGGGGTCCTAAAATTTAGCAGCAAATAACCTCACACATCCATGAGGATGTCATGTTTCATCATCGGTAAAGCTCCTCGTCAGACCGGCACTGCAATGTCTGACGGGCACCACCTCAGATGGGGGGGCTCTTTGCCGGAGATCTTTTACAATGATGGTGCCGTGACCCCAGGACTAAGTAGGCTAAAAAAGGAGATCAAAACAGGAAATGATTAAAATTGACTCTCAAAACCTCCAACGGGTAAACGATTTATTAGACCAGATGGAAGGTAGGGACCAAGATTAAAAAAGATGTAGTCAAGAGAGTGAAACAGAGATAATGATCAATCACTCCCTATTAGAAAGAATGAATGAGAGGGAGGTTGGACAGTTTTCAAACCAACCCTTTCATGGGTCAACATGTTTCGCATCCTGGTGGCCCATACGGGTCCAGTGATGCTTCGTCAGGACCTAGATGACTACGTGTATCTCCTAATCATAAAGGACAAGTGTGCCTTCTTAATCGAAGTACAGGGGTTACTAATAACCAGAAAGTTATGGAAAAAATATATCCAATCACTTACATCAGTCGGGAACATATAGGGGGTCATTACAACATTGGCGGTATAAGGCGCTTACCGCCGTGCAGAAGACCACCAACACACCGCCGCGGCCGTGGAATTCCGCCACAGCTATTATGACACACATCACGGAATCTGACGAAATTCAGACACCCACACAATACCGCCACACCAAAGGTCAGCAATAAACATGCGGAAACAAATCCTCCACCTCCACGCCAACAGAAACACGCCCATGCCATTACGACCCACGAATCCACGCGGCGATCTTTCAACCGCAGTATTCCATTGGCGGTACACACTGCCGCGCTCAAAATACACACACTTCTAAAAAACACCGCCACATTGGACAATTCAAAATACACACACCTGATACACATACAAACACCACTCCCACACACCCAACACAATATAAAACACACACCCACATCACACACAAACCCCTACGACCAGAATTTCTGAGAGAAGGCCAGAGAGAGACAGCACAGAATAGAGAACCCCATCACACAGAGGCACACTACACCATCACCCACACAACACCCACGCACAAAACACCACATACCACTACACTCACCACACTCATCAACACATACACCACCCAACACCTCACACACACCACCCCATGTCACGCCAAAGACACCCCCGCTTCTCCGAGGAGGAGCTCAGGGTCATGATGGAGGAAATCATCCGGGTAGAGCCACAGCTATTTGGCTCACAGGTACAGCACACATCCATGGCCAGGAAGATGGAGCTATGGCAAAGAATAGTCGACAGGGTCAACGCTGTGGGACAGCACCCAAGAAATAGGGAGGACATCAGGAAGAGGTGGAACGACCTACGGGGGAAGGTGCGTTCCACGGTATCCAGGCACCACATCGCGGTACAGCGGACTGGCAGCGGACCCCCACCTCCTCCCCCACAACTAACAACATGGGAGGAGCAAGTCTTGTCCATCTTACATCCTGAGGGCCTCGCAGGAGTCGTTGGAGGAACGGACAATGGTAAGTCAAATCGTAACTATCATATGCCCCACCCTACCTGTATGCTATCACACACCCCCACCCTCACACCCTCCCCTATCACCCCAAATCCTCACTAATCTACCCATGACACCAACCACCCATCCCAACCCCAAGACCTGCATGACATAACTAAGCATGGATACCCATCACTAAAGCATGCCCACTGCACAGACCCACAACACCCCCCAACCATCAGCACACAAGCCCCCACACAGGAATGCCTGCACTGGTGTACACGCACACCCAACCATTGCACACCATGAAACACACACATGCAATAATCATGTATTCATACCCCCACAGGAACCCGAAGGAACGTCACCACACCAGAGGGTACAGACAACACCACTCCACCCCCAGAAGAGGCCCACAGGGACAACAGCAGCCCGGCCCTACTGGATCCTGATGACCAGCCCGGTCCATCGTGGGCCTCAGATCAGTCGGTTCCCCTTGCCCAGCCACAGCCCAACACCGACCTTCCACCCTCTGGGAACACCAACACAGCACCCACCCAGCGGGCCCAAACCTCCCTACCCGGGACAGGTCAATCAGCGGTGTGTCCACCACTACAGGGCACCCAGGCTAACCCAACACCCCAACAACAGGGACCTGGGGGCAGTGGTAGTGGGCACACGGTCCAGGGGACGGAGGCACAGGAACACAGGGGAACTGGGAGGGCTGCTGTGCGACAGAGGGAGGACAGGCCAAGGGAACCTACTCTCCACGAGGCCCTCTCCTCCATCATGGGAGCATACCACCACTCCCAGGAGACGATGGCAACGGTACTGGGCAAGTTGCAGGAGACCCTGTGTCTGCAGGAGGAGCAGTACTTGGGGTTCTGGGAGGAGCTCAGGACCATCGGCTCCGCCCTGGGCACCCTTGTAGGGGTGCTGACGGACATTCAAAAAACCTTGAGGGACACAGTGGCACTCCAAGGGGCCCCTGACACTAGCCAGGACGATGAAATGCCCACCACCTCCGCCGGAGCTAGTGGACAGGACGCCCCGCCACAGGACCAACACACCAGCACCCCACCCCCTGCAGACGGACAACCACCACGAAAGCAGTCCCTGAGATCCAGGAACAGGACAGAGCAAGATGGCAAGACCCCCACCAGGAAATAAGACCACCCTGATTGTCCCCCCACTGTACCACTTTGTTACCCTGTCCAAATCTGAACTGCCCCAGCTCCACTTCCAATGGCCAGATGTGCAATGTACCTGTGAGACTAATAGACTGGACTCTGCCATGGACATTCTTCCACCATAACCCATCCCCATTTCACAACCCCCCTTCATTATTATGCACTTAAATAAACACCCTTGAAACACTAATAAAACTTGAGTCAGTCAATGATTTTGAAGTTTGTATTGTCAATTACAGTGTCAAAAATGGTTACCCATTGGAAGGCCAACATACCAATGCCACACATCACAAGCCTTTCAAGGGTGCAAGCTGTTGACACGTAGGTTACCACATTAGTGAAACTGAAATGGAAGGGGACAACTCAGTTAACAAATAGTGAGTGAAATGTAGGTACAGGATAGAGGTAGACGTGTGAAAGTTAATATTATGTTAAACATGAAAATGTACTCACCTGTGTCTCACTGAAAATATTGCTGTATGACTGACTCCCTGTTGTCGTTTTCTTCTTCATCAGCTTCATCCTCATCACTGTCCATAGGCTCCACAGGCTCCACCGCTGCTACAACACCGTCATCTGGATCATCCTCCTGCAGAAAAGGCACCTGGCGTCGCAATGCCAAATTATGGAGCATGGAGCAGGCGATGATGATGTTGCACACCTTCTTCGGTGAGTAGAATAGGGATCCACCTGTCATATGGAGGCACCTGAACCTGGCCTTCAGGAGGCCGAAGGTGCGTTCGATCACCCTCCTAGTCCGCCCATGGGCCTCATTGTACCGTTTCTCTGCCCTGGTCCTGGGATTCCTCACTGGGGTCAATAGCCAGGAAAGGTTGGGGTAACCAGAGTCCCCCAATAGCCATACACGGTGCCTCTGGAGTTGACCCATCATATCAGGGATGCTGCTATTCCACAGGATGTAGGCGTCATGCACTGAGCCAGGGAACATAGCATTTACCTGCGAGATGTACTGGTCTTCCAAACAGACCATCTGGACATTCATAGAATGATAACTCTTCCTGTTCCTGTACACCTGTTCACTCCTGTGGGGGGGACCAGAGCTACATGGGTCCCATCAATGGCACCTATGACGTTGGGGATATGTCCAAGGGCATAGAAGTCACCTTTCACTGTAGGCAAATCCTCCACCTGAGGGAAAATGATGTATCTCCTTAAGTGTTTCAGCAGGGCAGACAACACTCTGGACAATACGTTGGAAAACATAGTCTGGGACATCCCTGATGCCATGGCCACTGTTGTCTGAAAAGAGCCACTTGCAAGGAAATGGAGCACTGACAGCACCTGCACGTCAGGGGGGATTCCAGTCGGATGGCGGATTGGTGACATCAGGTCTGGCTCCAACTGGGCACATAGTTCCTGGATTGTGGCACGGTCGAACTGGTAGGTCACGATCAAATGTCTCTCTTCCATTGTCAACAGGTCCACCAGCGGTCGGTACACCGGCGGATTCCGCCATCTTCCAATATGTCCCAACTGACGGTGCCTAAGAAGGACAACAGCGAAGAAACTGTCAGCATTCCTCCAGGTATGTACCCACAGTCACACACAAGACTACAACAGACAATTAACCCATCCAGGAAATGTTTCGAGTGTAGGCCCTGGTATGTGTGACGCAGTAGTAAATGAAGCCATGTGGGCCCCTGAAATGACGGCTGCCTGATCTCTAAACTGGGACAATGGAATTGTGGGGTAACTGCGCTGGCGCTGGACACCATCGTGGTAGGCGGTCGTAGAGCGCGGCGCTATGCTGCATTGGTTAACATTGGACCCTATGGGTCTCAGGAGCCAATGAACAGGTGCGCTGGCGGTGATGATGCGCCCCGCAGCGGACGTCACCGCCGCGGACGTCACCACCATTTTCTATCTGTTGAATCACTAGATACCTGACCTTCGACAGGAGAGGACCTACACTGCTAGTGCTGCTGTGACCTCGGTCTGGAAGTGACGATGGCTGCTGCATCTGGGGAAACGGCCCCTGCCTTCACTGCACAGGAGTTGGAGAAACTTGTGGATGGGGTCCTCCCCAAGTACACGCTACTCTATGGTCCTCCAGACCAACAGGTTAGTACTGAGGGAGCACGTTGTATGGGCTAGCCCTGGGTGGAGAGGGCTGGGTGGAAGAGGGAAGGGGGCAGAGTACATAGAACAGTTATGCATGGGGATGAATGGGCCACATGGACAGAGTTGGGAGGGGGCCATTCACATTGACGGTGCAGTAGGTAATGACTGTTCCTCTTTCCTTGTGCATGTCATGTAGGTCAGCGCCCACCAGAAGAGGGACATTTGGCGTGCCATCGCGAAGGAAGTCCGGACGCTGGGGGCCCACCAGAGACGGGGCACCAACTGCCGTAAGAGATGCGAGGACATTCGCCGCTGCAGCAAGAAGACGGCGGAGGCTCAGCTGGGGATGGCCTCCCAACGTGGGAGGGGTGCCCGTCGCACCCTGACCCCCCTGATGTTCCGGATCCTGGCGGTGGCCTACCCGGAGTTGGATGGGCGCTTAAGGACATCACAGCAGACACAAGGGGGTGAGTACAACCTCATTCTGTGGACGTTGCGTGCAGTGGAGGTGTCTGGGTGGGGGAGGTGGGCTGTGGGTGTCCCTAGGCCAGCGCGAGTTAGGTAGGCAAGGCCCCTTCGTGATGTAGGCCATGTGGGACTCTACCCCAGCTCAGAACAGAGGCAAGTTGATGTATAGTTGCCCCTTTGCCATCCATGTGCGCAGATTTCTACCATTGCCATGTAGGCCATATCCCAGAAATTGCATGTGCAGAGGGAAGGAGCACGGTGTAATGCATGGGGCTGCTGCGTCTGTCTTGTCCGCCAACGGTAGCAGTATGCCATGCACTAAAACTCTCTTTCTTCTGTCTCCCCCCCTTTTCCTGCTCTCCCTGTCCTTTTGTACATCAGCATCATCAGGCGGAGGTACAGTGGCACCGGAGCATGAGGGAGCTGCATCCCACATGGCCATGGAGGGCCACACCCCAGACTCTGAATGCACCAGTGGGACGGAGGGCGAGGGGAGCTTCATGTCGGCCACAGGATCACCAACCAGCGACACGGACTCGTCCGCCGATGTGAGCTCCCCCGTGGTGGCGGCACCATCTGTGCGCCCCACTTCTACAGGTACAGCCGCCACCTCCCCTACCAGCACCGCCCTCCCAGCAGCCCCTCAGCGTGTGTCCCGTGCCCGCTCACCCAGGAGGGTGGGCATCACCTTCGCCCCAAGCACCTCAGGCCCTGCCCCAGTCACCCCTGCTGCCCTCAGTGAGGAGGCCATTGACCTCCTCAGGTCACTCACTGTTGGGCAGTCTACCATTGTGAATGCCATCCAGGGTGTAGAATGAGAGTTGAAACACGGTAATGCATTCCTGGAAGGCATTCATTCTGGTCAGGCTGTCATTCAGCGAACCCTGCAATCTCTGGCCTCAGCACTGATGGCAGCCATTGTCCCTGTGTCCAGCCTCCCCCCTCCGACTTCCTCCACCCAGACCCAATCCCCTGTACCCCAGCCCATCCCAAGCACACCTACAGACCAGCAGGCACACAAGTCAACACCCAAAAGTAGCTCAAGCAAACATAGGCACCACACACACCACAGGCACTCACACAAGCATCACACCCATACAGACACAGCAACGTCCACTGTCTCCACTGTGTCCCCCTCCTCTTCTTCTCCCTCCTCCCTCCCAGTCTAGTCTACACACACACCTGCATGCACCACATCTACAGGCACTAGGACTCGCACCAGGACACCCAGCACCACAAGCCGCTCACCTGCACTCACCACCTCCACTGCCATTTACACGTCCCCTGTGTCCTCTCCCAGTGTGTCTGTGACACCCCCTCCCAAAGTACCCAAACGCCGGCAATCCCTCACCCAACATCCATCCACCTCACAACAGCCTCCAGTACCTGCACCTGCACCCAAAACAGCTAAAGTGACACCTCCTACAACCACCTCCTCTACCTCCACTCCCAGACCCCCTCCAGCTACCCATCCCAGTGTCCCTCGGTCAAATTGACCTGTTTGCCCCAACCCCCCCCCCCCCTCCAGTTCACCAGTCCTGTCGTAGCGCCTCAGCCAAAAAGCCTCCAGTGCCAGTGGTGCGTGTTCCAGGTTTTTGGAGTGCACCATCCACCAGGGCAGGCAGTAGGACCCGGAGCCAAGGCACTGGCAGCCCACCCCGTGTAAAGGCTCTGAAATTGGAGAGTGGACGACGGGACCGTGTCAAGACTCCTAGTGGGACAACAACTAAAATGGGATCGAAGGCGATTAGTGAGTCAGCTGTAACTCCAAAGAAGGTGGGGAAGGTCCTGAGGAAGTCTGCCCAGCCTGTTGTGAGTGTCACGGCGGAGAAGTGCGCCATCATTTCCGGCAGTCCAGACACAACCGCCAGCACCGTCGTTACTGGTCAGGAGACCACCGTAGGAGTCAGTGCCCAGGAGGGCCAAAGTATCGTCAGTGGTCCAGAGACCACCGCCAGAGTCATTGCCCAGGAGGGACCCAAGTATCGTCACTGGTCAGGAGACCACCGCCAGAGTCAGTGCCCAGGAGGGCCCAAGTATCGTTACTGGTCAGGAGAACACCGTCATAGTCAGTGCCCAGGAGGGCCCAAGTATTTTTACTGGTCAGGAGACCACCGCCATAGTCAGTGCCCAGGAGGGCCCAAGTATCGTTACTGGTCAGGAGACCACCGCCGGAGTCACTGCCCAGGAGGGCCCAAGTATCGTCACTGGTCAGGAGACCACCGCCAGAGTCAGTGCCCAGGAGGGCCCAAGTATCGTTACTGGTCAGGAGACCACCGCCATAGTCAGTGCCCAGGAGGGCCCAAGTATCGTTACTGGTCAGGAAACCACCGCCGGAGTCACTGCCCAGGTGGGCCCAAGTATCGTCACTGGTCAGGAGACCACCGCCAGAGTCAGTGCCCAGGAGGGACCAGGATCCCACAGCCCCGCTGGGCGATGATGGAACGTCAAGCCACACACCAATGTCCAGTGTGGAGTTCGTCATGCCACACACCAATGTCAGTATCCGAACGGCCATGTCAGAGCACAGCTGAACAAGGCCAAGACCGCCATGGTGAAGACCGCTGAACAGGGCAAAGACTGCCATGTCAAAGCACTGCTGAACAGGGCAAAGAATGCCATGTCAGAGCACCGCTGAACAAGGCCAAGACCGCCATGTCAAAGCACCGCTGAACAGGGCAAAGACCGCCATGGTGAAGACCGCTGAACAGGGCAAAGACCGCCATGGTGAAGACCGCTGAACAGGGCAAAGACTGCAATGGTGAAGACCGCTGAACACGGCAAAGACCGCCATGGTGAAGACCGCTGAACAGGGCAAAGACTGCCATGGTGAAGACCGCTGAACAGGGCAAAGACTGCCATGGCTAAGCACCGCTGAACAGTCCATAGACCGCCATGTCAAAGCACCGCTGAACAAGGCCAAGACTGCCATGGTGAAGACCGCTGAACAGTCCATAGACCGCCATGTCAGAGCACCGCTGAACAGTCCATAGACCGCCATGGCTAAGCACCGCTGAACAGTCCATAGACCGCCATGTCAAAGCACCGCTGAACAAGGCCAAGACTGCCATGGTGAAGACCGCTGAACAGTCCATAGACCGCCATCTCAGAGCACCGCTTAACAGTCCATGGACCGCCATGGCAAAGCACCGCTGAACAAGGCCAAGACCGCCATGTCAAAGCACTGCTGAACAGGGCACAGACTGCCATATCAGAGCACCTCTGAACAAGGCCAAGACTGCCATGTCAAAGCACCGCTGAACAGGGCAAAGACCGCTATGGTGAAGACCGCTGAACAGGGCAAATACCACCATGGTGAAGACCGCTGAACAGGGCAAAGACTGCCATGGTGAAGACCGCTAAACAGGGCAAAGACCGCCATGGTGAAGACCGCTGAACAGGGCAAACACCGTGTGGGTATGAATAGGCCGCCACATCAGGCATCCTTATCCCATGTGCAGCTGGGACAGTGACAGGACAGGAACTTTCACAGGGAGACTCATCCAGTCTGGGCACCAGTCCCACCCAGTACCAGTTGAGAACTGCATCTACTTGCGATAATGTGGCTTTGCACTCCCCAGGATGGTACAGTGGGCAAACCACCCACTGTAAAGACTTGTGAGACTGTGGCTTTGCACTCCCCAGGATGGTACAGTGGGCAAACCACCCACTGTAAAGACTTGTGAGACTGTGGCTTTGCACTCCCCAGGATACATCAATGGGCATGGAGCCCCGTCATGGATCTGGCTTTGCATTCATCCGGCTGAGGTGCCCCCCCCTTCGTTTCCCCCTGAGGTGCCTGTAGTGTTTCTATCTGATGCCCGGCAGTGTTCTCTCGGATTTTGGTCAGGTATCTATTGTGGGCCTCGCCCATGCAGTTTTAGACTGTTGGTGCACGGACATTGTTGTGTACATATCTGCACTACTTCTTGTATTGTATATATAATTATGACAGATTTCGAGATATAATTCAGTATATTTTTATATGACATGTATATTGGCACATTACAATGTTTGGCCGCAATTCGCTTTATCTTTGCATTCTTCCGGGGGAATTGTGGGTTGTTTATGTGATATTTTTTACTGCATTGGTGTGTATGTTGTGATATGCGAGGGTGGGGGTGGGGGTGTTTAGTGGGTGTCCCCCTAACTTTTGCCTTCCCCCTCCCCGTGTCGTAGATGCAGTACTCACCGGTATGTTCTGCGCCTACGTCGCTGTTGTTCGTAGAGGAGCAGAAAGACAAGGGCAGGTAGGATTTGGAGTTCCGGCTCCATGGAGTCGTCGTTCCTCGTGGAGTGTGTTCAGGTGAGCGTTTTCCCATAGCAAAAGCTGTTTCCGCTGTATTTTTATCCACAGAGAATCCGCCCCGGAAAAGGTGGCGGATTGGTAGGTTATGATACTGTGGGCGGTACAATGTCTTCCGCCTGTCTGTTGGCGGTGACCGTCACGCTGTTTGTCTGTACCGCCGTGGCGGGCGAAGTGTTAAAGTGGCTGTCTTTGTTGGCGGTTATTGCCAGGGTCATAATTCCCTTTTTTTGTCCGCCGGCCTGTTTGCTGTATTTCCGCAGCTTTACCACCGTCCGCCAGGGTTGTAATGACCACCATAATTCCTAACTATGGCCCATCCCCTTTAAGGGAGTGCGCTCCATAGGACCATGTAGACCAACGGTCAGGCGCAGTTCAAGTTTCTAAATGCTGCCAAGACCGTCAGGGAACCTACCCGGTTCCGTGGATCCTGTATTAACTAGGCTGGTTGGGCCTTGCCTTGCAAGAGAGGTATAGGCTGCATCCTGTTGCACAATGAGCATGGTTCCCATGTCTCGGCATATATCACACTCAGGGGCTTATTTACAAGCTCCGTGGTGCAGGGCAGTGCAAGTTACTTTGCAGCACTGCCCTGCACCGCGGGGAAAGGGCAGAAATGCACCACATCTACAAGATACAGTGCATTTCTGTCCTTTCACCCTGCCCTGCTGCACAATTTGCTGCCTAGCACCAACACAGGCACTCTCCATTGTATGCACCTTCCTGCACAAAAACAATCCACAGAGGATTTTTCCTCATTCTCCAGAAAGAAGAAAAAAGGAGGAATAAAGATATTTCTCCTTGTTGCGCCGGCGGCACCCAGGGCTTGTAAATGAGTCCCTTAGGGTTTTGCTCTGAGGAAGGCAATAAAGTGACGGGTGGAATGCTCATTTCAGGTATACCCAGTTTTATGAGGGAGGAGGACTGAGAAACTTGAATTTCAGTTCACCTGCCCAAGATCACACCATTTAGTCAAGTAGGAAAGTGACTTAAGGTAAAATCATGCAAACCAAGAGACACCAATTTCCGGTGATTTGCAACATGACCTCTCTTTAAAATAAAATCTGTAGAAGGACCCTTGAGATTTCCATACCTCGGAAACAAATAGGTGCCAAGAGACCAAGATTTGAGGAACTCTGCACTATACAGAATCTGTAACATAAAACCTTTAGAAGATATAGAAAAAATCACTCTTATTGTATATTCAGCGCACGATTCCACTGCCCCCTCCCCCAACACACACATAATTATATCATTGGCTCAGCCACACCCCCACAGGCGCGTACCATGAATATAATGAGATAGCGCTCAGAGGCGCAGCCACGGAGACAGCTGTCACAATAGGCAAATACAGTTTTCTGCGCATCCTTTGTCGGTAAATCATAACACACAGACAGATTTTGCATGTTTAATTTAGTTAAACATGTTTCTATTGCCAGCATCCCCCCTTGTGAGATTAAGAGACCGTTCTTTATGTCCAAAACATTGGGGATGAGTTTTGCAAAGCGACAGGTTGTACAGCAGAACAAATTAATGAGAGGCAGCAGGGGGTTCCTGGCGTGCGGAGAGCCTGCATTTTTAATGCCTCCTTCACTGAGATGACTGTAGCAGGGAGATGTCAAAACGTTTCACAACACAGTGAGATTCTAGGCGCTAAGTGCGCTCCACGCACCGGATGTGCAAAGATTTTTTGAGTTCACAAATGGTCCAATTCGCAGGATCCGTCCGTTTGCGACTACATAAAGGCATTATTTGATATACCAAGCCCTTTTTGCGATTCAGTAGTCTGGTACCGAACAACAAATCGGGTTTGCGATTCCGTGTTAGGAAGGGGCGGGTTTAGGGTGTCCCTTCCTAATACCGAATAACAGTGGTTTGTGTGAATGATTTGTGACTGAAATGCGGTGACAAAACATTTGCAATTTAAAACCCAACTTCAAGTTGGTAGTAACCCATTCGCAAATGGTAAGGGGCCGGACCCTTTTCCTTTGGAGAATGTTTGTAAAAACATTTTTTAAGAGCAGCAGTGGTCTGTGGGAAAACTTTACATATTTTGAATTTGAAAAGCATCCCATTTTCCTTTAACCCCTTGATTGCCATGGACGTAATGGTGACGTCCATGACTGCGCCTGTGAGGCGCCATGGACATAACCATTTCTTCCATTGCACAGCCATCGAGAGAAGCGCTAGCGATCCTCCCGAAGGCCGTCCCTCCCAGCCCCCCAGGCCAGGGCGATCGCGTGCTGACATCATGAAAGGGAGGAAAGACGCGTGGAAGCCAAATGCCCACTAGACACCAGAGAATTAGTGTGTGTGTGTGTGTTTATTTGTTTTGGAGAGCGACCCCTTGGGCAAGGGTCGCTCTCCTTTGGGGGGGCAATACCTTTTCTTTGCCATTTCTGCCCCCCTTGGGGGCAGATTGGCCTTATTTTTAGGCCGATCTGCCCTCAAGGGGGGCAAAAAGCCACTAGACACCAGGGATTGTTTTTTGTTAATTGTTTTTTTGTGTTGGGGGGTGGCCCCTTGGGCAAAGGTCACCCCCATGGGCCCAAATGCACTATTGGGCAGTTCTGCCCCTCTTGGGGCAGATAGGCCTATTTTTTGTAGGCCTTAATCCCCATAGCGCCAGGGATCATGTGTGTTTGTGTGTGTGCTTTGTGTGGGGGGGTGGCCCCTTGGGCAAGGGTCGCCCCCCAAAGGGGGCAATGTAATGCAGGCCATTTCTGCCCCCCTTGGGGGCATTTTGGCCTAGTTTTTGTAGGCCTTTCTGCCCCCACACAGAAACCATGAAGACGTCAGGGATTTGTTTTCCCGATTTTTTTGTGTTGAGGGGCTCCCCCTTGGGCAAGGGTCGCCCCTAAGGGGCAAAAATTGCTATGCAGATCAGCCTTTTTTTTTCAGGCCCATTGTAGGAAGGTAGCCTCTTTCTAGCCTTGTTACCCCCACTTTTGGCCTGTTTGTGGGTATATGTCAGGGTGTTTTTATGTCTCACTGGGATCCTGCTAGCCAGGGCCCAGTGCTCATAGTGAAAACCCTATGTTGTCAGTGTGTTTGATATGTGTCACTGGGATCCTGCTAGCCAGGACTCCAGTGCTCATACGTTTGTGGCCTATATGTGTTCCCTGTGTAGTGCCTAACTGTATCACTGAGGCTCTGCTAACCAGAACCTCAGTGTTTATGCTCTCTCTGCTTTTAAAATTGTCACTGCAGAATAGTGACTAATTTTACCAATTCTGATTGGCACACTGGAACACCCTTATAATTCCCTACTATATGGTACCTAGGTACCCAGGGTATTGGGGTTCCAGGAGATCCCTATGGGATGCAGCATTTCTTTTGCCACCCACAGGGAGCTCAGACAATTCTTACACAGGACGGACACTGCAGCCTGAGTGAAATAACATCCACGGTATTTCACAGTCATTTTACACTGCACTTAAGTAACTTATAAGTCACCTATATGTCTAACCTTCACTTAGTGATGGTTAGGTGCAAAGTTACTTAGTGTGAGGGCACCCTGGCACTAGCCAAGGTGCCCCCACATCGTTCAGGGCAAATTCCCCGGACTTTGTGAATGCGGGGACACCATTACACGCGTGAACTACATATAGGTCAATACCTATATGTAGCATCACCATGGTAACTCTGAACAGGGCCATGTAACATGTCTAGGATCATGGAATTGTCACCCTAATACCATTCTGGTATTGGGGGCACAATTTAATGCATCCCCGGGGCTTCAGGATAGAGCCCGAGTACTGCCAAACTAACTTTCCGGGGTTTTCTCTGCAGCTACCACTGCTGCCAACCCTCAGACAGGTTTCTGCCCCCCTGGGGCCTGGGCAGCCCAGTCCCAGGAAGGCAGAACAAAGAATTTCATCTGAGAGAGGGTGTTACACCCTCTTCCTTTGGAAATAGGTGTGAAGGGCTGGGGAGGAGTAGTCTCCCCCAGTCTCTGGAAATGCTTTGAAGGGCACAGATGGTGCCCTCCTTGCATAAAACAGTCTACACCGGTTCAGGGATCCCCCCAGCCCTGTTCTGGCACGAAACTGGACAAAGGAGAGGGGAGTGACCACTCCCCTGTCCAGCACCTCCACAGGGGAGGTGCCCAGAGCTCCTCCAGTGTGTCCCAGACCTCTGCTATCTTGAATGCAGAGGTGAGAGGGCACAATAGAGACCTCTGACTGGCCAGTGCCAGCAGGTGACGTCAGAGACCCCTCCTGATAGGTGCTTACCTCTTTCTATAGCCAATCCTCTTCTATGGGCTATTTAGGGTCTCTCCTGTGGGTTTCTCTTCAGATAACAAATGCAAGAGCTCACCAGAGTTCCTCTGCACTTCCCTCTTCGACTTCTGCCAAGGATCGACCGCTGACTGCTCCAGGACGCCTGCAAAACAGCAACAAAGTAGCAAGAAGACTACCAGAATCATTGAAGCGCCTAATCCTGCAGGCTTTCTCGACTGTTTCAAGGTGGTGCATGCTCTGAGGGCTGTCTGCCTTCACCCTGCACTGGAAGCCAAGAAGAAATCTCCTGTGGGTTGACGGAAGCTTCCCCCTGCTAACGCAGGAACCAAACTTCTGCATTACTGGTCCTCTGGGTCCCCTCTCATCCCGATGAGCATGATCCCTGGAACACAGGATCTGGATCCAAGTGACCCCCACAGTCCAGTGGTCCTTCTGCACAAAGTTGGTGGAGGTAAGTCCTTGCCTCCCCACGCCAGACAGCAATCCTGTGCACCACTTGATCTTCAGCTACTAGGGCTTCTGTTCACTTTTGCAAGGACCCTTTATCTTCAATTGCAACCCTTGCAGCTAGCAAGGCTTGTTTGCAGTCTTTCTGCGTGGAAACAACTCTGCATCCTCCAACACACCGTGGGACATCTTCTGACCAAAGGAGAAGTACCTGGCACCTTCCGTTGTTGCAGAGTCTTCGGCTTCTTCCACCCGGAGGTAGCCCTTTTGCACCTTCATCCGGGGTTTAGTGGGCTCCTGCTCCCCCGTGTTCCTGTTCCTGTTCCTTTGCAGGTCCTCAGGTCCAGGAATCCGTCTTCAGTGCTTTTCAGTCAGTTGTTGCCTTTGCAGAATCCCCTAACTCGACGTTATTGTCTTTCTGGGGTAGTAGGGTAACTTTACTCCTACTTTTTAGGGTCTTGGGGTGGGGTATCTTGGATACCTTTAGTGTTTTCTTACACTCCCAGTGACCCTCTACACACTACACTAGGCCTGGGGTCCACTTGTGGTTTGCATTCCACTTTTGGAGTATATGGTTTGTGTTGCCCCTAGACCTATTGTCTCCTATTGCATTCTATTGTGCTCTACGGTGTTTGCACTACTTTTCTAACTGTTTACATACCTGATTTTGGTCTGTGTGTATATTGTGTGTATTTTACTTACCTCCTAAGGGAGTATACCTCTGAGATACTTTTGGCATATTGTCACTAAAATAAAGTACCTTTATTTTTAGTAACTCTGAGTATTGTGTTTCTTATGATTTAGTGCTAAGTGATATAAGTAGTATAGTAGGAGCTTTGCATGTCTCCTAGTTCAGCCAAAGCTACTCTGCTATAGCTACCTCTATCAGCCTAAGCTGCTAGAACACTACTAATCTACTAATAAGGGATAACTGCACCTGGCACAAGGTGTAATACCACTTGGTACCCACTATAAGCCAGGCCATCCTCCTACACCCATATGCTCGCAAGATGGGCAGAATCCACTTTGAGCCAGGGATCATGTGTGTGTTTTGTGTGGGGGGTGGCCCCTTGGGCAATGGTCACCCTCCAAAGGGGGCAATATATTCTATGGTATTTCTGCCCCCCTTTGGGGCAGATTGGCCTATTTTTTTAGGCCCATCTGCCCCCAATCAGAGAATACTAGACACAAGGTAATATTTAAAAATGGTTGGTGGCGAGGTGTTTGTCAACTGGCGAAGTATTTGCATTTATGATAACAGTTTATTTCTTCTTTTTGTTCTAGTTCAAAGCTTTTGCTTCCTTTGCTGTGGCTTGTTGCAGTTGTGGCAGTGGTTGTCCTGCGGGATTGCATGTTTTAGGTAAGTAGATAAATTTACTCCAAAGGAGTAATGTTGCCACGCATGAATGACATGTTTGTAGGTGGTGTACTGAATGCAGGATTGTGTGTGAAATTGCCTTGAGATTTATGCACAATGATTATTGTGTTGTCATATGTCTAATTTGCTTTTTTTTCTCTTTTCAATGGGATATCATTGGTAAATGCTGTGGCTGTGCAGAGTAGTTGCTGGTGAGTCAAGCTTTTTGACTTTTTTCAGGCATGTGAGCGGTATATTTTCTGAGTTTATAACTCTTAGTGATAAAGCTACACTTTGGCCCTCATTCGGACCTTGGCGGGCGGCGGAGGCCGCCCGCCAAAGTCCCGCCGTCAGGTTACCGTTCCGCGGTCGAAAGACCGTGGCGGTAATTCGGACTTTCCCGCTGGGCTGGCGGGCGGCCGCCTTCAGGCCGCCCGCCAGCCCAGCGGGAAAGAGGCTTCCACGATGAAGCCGGCTCGGAATCGAGCCGGCGGAGTGGAAGCTGTGCGACGGGTGCAGTTGCACCCGTCGCGTATTTCACTGTCTGCGCAGCAGACAGTGAAATACATTTACGGGCCCTCTTACGGGGGCCCCTGCAGTGCCCATGCCAGTGGCATGGGCACTGCAGGGGCCCCCAGGGGCCCCGCGACCCCCCCTACCGCCATCCGGTTCCCGGCGGGTGGACCGCCGGGAACTGGATGGCGGTAGGGGGGGTCGGAATCCCCTCGGCGGCGCAGCTAGCTGCGCCGCCTTGGAGGATTCCAATGGGCGGCGGTACACTGGCGGGAGCCCGCCAGTGTTGCCGGTCCGACCGCGGCTTTACCGCCGTGGTCGGAATGCCCATTGGAGCACCGCCGGCCTGTCGGCGGTGCTCCCGCGGTCCTCCAACCCGGCGGTCATGGACCGACAGGGTTGGAATGACCACCTTTGTTTGTTACTTATCTTACACAGTGCTGGCTGTTGGTGGTGCATTTTGTCCAGTTAATTTCTGTAGGAAGGATCATGGCTAGCCGTAGGATGACCACTCAGCAGGTTGTTGGTGTGCTTTTTGAGTCGTCTTCTGACCCATGATTATGAGACTGACTCTGCATCTGAGGCAGAGAAGGAAGTGCAAAATTCTGGAAGTGAATTTTCTGTCAGAGAGGAATCATCTGATGATGAAGCCACTCTCAGTGCTGATGAAGGGCCTGTTTTAGAGGAGGACACTGATGTGCCGATGGTGGAGGAGCCAGCGGCTGAAAGGCTTCCCATTGGAAGGCCTGACACAGGGGTTGCACCAAACATGGAGCAGCCACAGTTGCCTGCGTTTACTGGTTTCCCAGGGTGTTGAGTTAATACAGAAAACTTTTTGCCCGTCAACTTTTTTGAGTTGTATATGGACAATGTATTTTTGGAAGAGATTGTTGAGCAGACTTTGTATGCAGAGCAGTTTTTGAGGGACAACGCTGCCAGACTTAGGCCACACTCTAGAGCTAGCCGGTGGATTCCCACAAACTCTGAAAAGTTCTTGGGTTTAACTTTTTTGATGGGGCTGATAAGGAAGCCATCACTGTCTTCATATTGGTCTACTAGTCCCTTGATTGCAACTGTTATATTTCCTGCCATCATGAGTCATAACCGGTATAAGCTTCTTCTTCGGATGTTGCATTTTGTAGATAATGCTTTAGCCTTGCCACGAGATCACCCTGATTTTGACTGTCTTTTTAAGATTAGACCTGTCCTTGATCATTTGGTAGCTCGTTTTTCAGAGATCTATGTTCCAGGCAAAGATATATCTGTAGATAAGTCTTTGGTCCTGTTCAAGGGTCGTTTGGTTTTTAGGCAGTACATTCCTAGCAAGAGGGCACGGTATGGAATTAAGATGTATATGCTGTCTGAAAGTAGTACAGGATATGTTTCTAATTTCCGGGTCTTTCCTGGTTGTCCACCCACTTTTGGAGTTAGTGAGAAAATTGTGTGGGAACTTGGTAGACGACTGTTTATCAAAGGTCACCATTTATATGTAGATAACTTCTACACTGGAGTTCAGTTGTTCAAGGAGTTGTTCAGAGTGGACACTGTTGCTTGTGACACAATCCGCTCTAATCGGAAAGGCTATCCAAGAGAACTTGTCTGTAAAAAACTTGAGGAGGGACAGTGCAGTGCCTTGCGGAATGATAAGCTGCTAGCTCTGAAATTTGTAGACAAGAGGGATGTGTACATGCTAAGTACCATCCATGAGGAGAGTACTTCACCTGTGGCTGTTTGGGGTCAGGTTGCCGAAGTGCGCAAACCTGTGTGCATTTTAGACTATCATAAGCACATGGGTGGTATTGATAGAGTAGATCAGAGGTTGGAACCTTACACTGCTGCTCGTAAATCTTATGTTTGGTATAAGAAATCAGCAGTTTACTTGTTCCACTTGGCATCTTTTAATGCTTTTGTTGTGTTCAAGGATAGTTCTCCAGAGTCAAGGATGACATTTGTGAAATTTCAGGAGTCTATCATAGCTAGCCTTGTTGTGCTGGAACAGGCCAGAGTTCCTAGAGAAGCAGTGGTGGAGGATGTGGCTAGATTGAAAGATCGTCACTTTGCTGAGCACATTCCTCCCACGGCCCCAAAAAACTTTCCTGCTAAGAGATGTAGAGTCTGTGCATGAAGAGGTATCAGGAAGGAGACTAGGATGTACTGCCCTGGTTGTCCTTCAAAGCCTGGGCTGTGTGTGGGTGGCTGTTTCAGGAGCTACCACACACAGAAGAATTATTGGGAAATTCCGGGAGCGTCAACTGCTGTTTTATATTTTTATATGTTCAGTTTCACAGTTGGCATTAGTCATGTATTCAGTTAGAGCTTTTGTGTTTGTAGTTTTGTACTTATTTATGATTAGTGGTTTCTTTGTTGTTTAAAAACAAAAAAAAGTGATGGTGATGTGTGTGGGGTGGTGCTTGGCAGGCGGTGTGAGTGGTGTGGTGCTTGGCTGGCGGTGTGAGTGGGGTGGCGCTTGGCTGGCGGTGTGAGTGGGGTGGCGCTTGGCTGGGGGTGTGAGTGGGGTGACGCTTGGCTGGCGGTGTGCGTGGGGTGGTACTTGGCTGGGGTGTGAGTGGGGTGGCGCTTGGCTGGCGGTGTGCGTGGGGTGGCGCTTGGCTGGCAGTGCCAGCCAAACGCCAGTCCACACACTCATCAGCTGGTGTGATTGCTGTATCAGGCATGTGGGCGTATCAAAGTGATGGGCCCTTGAGTGGCGCTGTCTGTCGATGCGAGTGTTGTAATGTGCTGGGCCCGTGGCTGGCAGCGTGAATGGTCTTGTGCATGTCATGTATGGAAGGTGTGTGAATGGACTGTAAAGCAGTTGGTGCCTTGTCGTGGCTTTACAGCTCACGAGCTGTGAGTCATTGGTTCAGTTTTTGGGCCTTTCAGTTATAAACAGTGCATTTCATTTTTGTGAACTCTCTTGTTAATAAAATTTGATCCACTGAACCATCACTCACCCTCGTGCCAAGTCCAACCAGTATGTGTGGTAAAAATGACAAAACCTGCTCCGCTGTATCAGGCGTCGCACCACAACTGTGACACGCTAGGTGTCTTGTGTGGGACCCCGGTGATGAAGCATGCCACCAACTTGGTTGGTGGGTGAGGGGTCTTTTTAACATAACCAAAGTGCATTTCTTTTCACAATTTTAGTGTTTGGAACAACACATAAGTAGGTGATCAAATCAAATTTATCTATTGCAAAACTACCTGTGTTTGGGGGTGGGCACCTATGTTTTTTGTCCCGGGTGCATCCTTCATCTAGAGAAACCTACCAAACCCAAACATGTTATAAAAATAGACACCCCAAGGAGTCCAAGGAGGTGTGGCTTGCCTGGATCTCCCAACACTTTCTTACCCAGACTCCTCTGCAACCCTCAACATTTGCTTAAAAAAGCATATTTTCTTCACTTTTCTTTGTAGGATCACCGCTGTGGCACAAATTTCCTACCACCCAGAGTTCCCCTCAGTCTCCCAAGTAAAATGATACCTCACTTGTGTGGGTCCCCAAAGCAGAGTCAGCCTAAAAGATGTATAAAAGAAAAATATGTGCTTATCAAGTCGCTGTGATATCCCCTCAATCTCTACAGGATTTGGCATTTTTCTGTTGCAGGCACCTGGGCCACCCACACAAGTGAGGTACCATTTTTATCGGGAGACTTGGGGGAATGCTGGGTGGAAGGAAATTTGTGGCTCCTCTCAGATTCCAGAACTTTCTGTCACCGAAATGAGAGGAAAAAGTGTTTTGTTGGACAAATTTTGAGGTTTGCAAAGGATTCTGGGTAACAGAAGCCGGTCAGAGCCCCACAAGTCACCCCATCTTGGATTCCCCTAGGTGTCTAGTTTAAAAAAATGCTCAGGTTTGGTAGGTTTCCCCAGGTGCCACCTGAGCTAGAGGCCAAAATCCACAGCTAGGCACTTTGTAAAAAACACCTCTGTTTTCTTTGTGAAAATGTGATGTGTCCATGTGTGTTTTGGGGCATTTCCTTTCGCGAGCGCTAGGCCTACCCACACAAGTGAGGTACCATTTTTATCGGGAAACTTGGGTGAACGCTGGGTGGAAGGAAATTTGTGGCTCCTCTGATTGCAGAACTTTCTGTCACCGAAATGAGAGGAAAAAAGTGTTTTTTTTGGCCACATTTTGAGGTTTGCAAAGGATTCTGGGTAACAGAACCTGGTAAGAGCCCCACAAGGCACCTCGTCTTGGATTCCCCTAAGTCTCTACTTTTCAAAAATGCACAGGTTTGGTAGGTTTCCCTAGGTGCCGGCTGAGCTAGAGGCCAAAATCCACAGGTAGGCACTTTGCAAAAAACACCTCTGTTTTCTGTAGAAAAATGTGATGTGTCCACGTTGTGTTTTGGCGCATTTCCTGTCGCGGGCACTATGCCTACCCACACAAGTGAGGTACCATTTTTATTGGGAGACTTGGGGGAACGCTGGGTGGAAGGAAATGTGTGGCTCCTCTCAGATTCCAGAACTTTCTGTCACTGAAATGAGAGGAAAAATATTTTTTGTGGCCAAATTTTGAGGTTTGCTAAGGATTCTGGGTACCAGAACCTGGTCATAGCCCCACAAGTCACCCCATCATGGATTCCCCTAGGTGTCTAGTTTTAAAAAATGTGCAGGTTTGCTAGGTTTTCCCAGGTGCCGGCTGAGCTAGAGGTTAAAATCTACAGCTAGGGCCAGATGTAGGTAAGAAGCAAATTGCGACTTGCAATTTGCGAGTCCGTGCGACTCACAAATTGCAAGTCGCAATTTGCTATGCAGTAAGGTGTCTCAGACACCTTCTGCGAGTCGCTATGGGGTCGCAAAGACCCACCTCATTAATATTAATGGGGTGGGTCGCAATTTGCGCCTCCATAGCGACTCTGGGCACTCACGGGGATGGAGGCCTGCTGGGAACAGCAGACCTCCATGTCCGTGACTGCTTTTAAATAAAGCAGTTTTTTTTTTCTAAGTGTAGCCCGTTTTCCTTAAAGGAAAACGAGCTGCACTTAGAAGAAAAAAAACGAAACCTTTAGTTTCGGATTTTTTCAGGGCAGGTAGTGGTCCCTTGAACCACTGCCTGCTCTGAAAAAATAATTTTGGGTCCAGTCACAAAGGGGAAGGGGTCCCATGGGGACCCCTTCCCGTTTGCGAGTGGGTTACCATCCACTTCAAGTGGATGGTAACTGCGACTCCATTTGCGACCGCGTACGCGGTCGCAAATGGAATTGCATACCACTGCGACTCGCAAATAGGAAGGGAACACCCCTTCCTATTTGTGACTCGGAAATGCATTTTGCGAGTCGGTTCCAACTCGCAAAATGCATTTCTACATAGCAAACACGAATTTGCGACTCGCAAACGGCGATTTTCGCCGTTTGCGAGTCGCAAATTGTTTGCTACATCTGGCCCCTAGGCACTTTGTAAAAAAACAGCTCTGTTTTCTTTGTGAAAATGTGATGTGTCCACGTTGTGTTTTGGGGCATTTCCTTTTGTGAGCGCTAGGTCTACCCACACAAGTGAGGTACCATTTGTATCGGGAGACTTGGGGGAACGCTGGGTGGAAGGAAATGTGTGGCTCCTCTCAGATTCCAGAACTTTCTGTCACCGAAATGAGAGGTAAAAGTATTTTTTTGCCCATAGATGGAGGTTTGCAAAGGATTCTGGGTAACAGAACCTGGTCAGAGCCCCACAAGTCACCCCATCTTGGATTCCCCTAGGTATCTAGTTTTCAAAAATGTGCAGGTTTGCTAGGTTTCCCCAGGTGCCCGCTTGGCTAGAGTCCAAAATCCACAGCTAGGCACTTTGTAAAAAACAACTCTGTTTTCTTTGTGAAAATGTGATGTGTCCACGTTGTGTTTTGGGGCATTTCCTTTTGCGGGCGCTAGGCCTTCCCACACAAGTGAGGTACCATTTGTATCGGGAGACTTGGGGGAATGCTGGGTGGAAGGAAATTTGTGGCTCCTCTCAGATTCCAGAACTTTCTATCATCGAAATGTGAGGAAAAAGTGTTTTTTTGCCAAATTTGGAGGTTTGCAAAGGATTCTGGGTACCAGAATCTGATCAGAGCCCTACAAGTTACCCCATTTTGGATTCCCCTAGGTGTCTAGTTTTCAAAAATGTGCAGGTTTGGTAGGTTTCCCTAGGTGCCGGCTGAGCTAGAGGGCAAAATCTACAGCTAGGCACTTTACAAAAAACATGTCAGATTTCAATGTAAAAATGTGGTGTGTCCATTTTGTGTTTCCTGTCGCGAGCAGTATGCCTAACCACACATGTGAGGTACCATTTTTATCGGGAGACTTGGGGGAACACAGAATAGCAAAACAAGTGTTATTGCCCCTTGTCTTTCTCTACATTTTTTCCTTCCAAATGTAAGACAGTATGTAAAAAAATGTCTATTTGAGAAATGCCCTGTAATTCACATGGTAGTATGGGCACCCCGGAATTCAGAGATGTGCAATAAGCACTGCTTCTCAACACCTTATCTTGTGCCCATTTTGGAAATACAAAGGTTTTCTTGTTATCTATTTTTCTTTTTTTATATTTCAGCAAATTATTTGCTGTATACCTGGTATAGAATGAAAACCCATTGCAAGGTGCAGCTCATTTATTGGCTCTGGGTACCTAGGGTCCTTGATGAACCTACGAGCCCAATGCATCCCCGCAACCAGAAGAGTCCAGCAGATGTAACGGTATATTGCTTTAAAAAATCTGACATTGCTGGAAAAAGTTACAGAGTAAAACGTGGACAAAAATGGCTGTTTTTTTTACCTCAATTTCAATATTCTTTTATTTCAGCTGTTATTTTCTGTAGGAAACAATTGTAGGATCTACACGAATGACCCCTTGCTGAATTCAGAATTTTGTCTAATTTTCAAAAATGTTTAGCTTTCTGGGACCCAGCATTGGTTTCTCACCCATTTTTGTCACTAACTTGAAGGAGGCTGAAAGCACAAAAAATAGTAAAAATGGGGTATGTCCCAGTAAAATGTCAAAATTGTGTTGAAAAATTGGGTTTTCAGATGCAAGTCAGCCTGTTCCTGAAAGCTGGGAAGCTGGTGTTTTTAGCACCGCAAACCCTTTGTTGATGCCATTTTCAGGGGAAAAAAAACACAAGCCTTCTTCTGCAGCCCTTTTTTCCAATTCTTTATAAAAAAACGAAATTTTCACTGTATTTTGGCTAATTTCGTTGTCTCCTTCAGGGGCACCCACAAAGTCTGGGTACCTCTATAATCCCTAGGATGTTGGGAAAAAAAACGCAAATTTGGTGTGGGTAGCTTATGTGGACAAAACGTTATGAGGGCCTAAGCGCAAACTGCCCCAAATAGGCAAAAAAAGCCTTGGCACCTGAGGGGGAAAAGGCCTGGCAGTGAAGGGGTTAGGAAAATGGGCTGCATTGAAAAAAAAAAGATGGCTTTGTTTTTAAACGCAGTCACAAACATGGTGGTCTGCTGAGCCCAGCAGGCCACTATTCCTGTGATTTTAGCGATTCCCAATGGGTTTCAAAGTAAGACCCACCTCTTGACCCATCTCATGAATATAAATGAGTTAGGTCTATTTGTGACACCCTGGGACTCGCGCAAAGTGTGAAACACACATTACATCTGGCCCCTTGTCCGTATTCTACAGCTAGAAAGTTGAGCAAAGTCAGAGTAGAAGTTAAAGTCTTCATAAGAGATGCTACATTCTTCTAGTGAAGAGCAAGACAGCCTTTCTATCATGTTTATAAAAGAGCTAGTTTAATGGTTCAAAAAGTACTTTACTGAGCTAGAAGGGTAAAAAATTAAATTAATTAATCACTCTGTCTCTCCCTACAAAGAGTCACCAAAGTTGTTGGTTGTCTAGAGGGCGATGGATTTCCTGCAATATCAGTTATTTCAGAGTCTCCACAAACTTATGTATCCACGTCTGTTCTTAACTCTTGTCTCAACCATCTGAAATAACTCTGTAGGCACAAAACCTGCATCACTGCCCTACTCATAGCAGCCCAAAATTAAGAACTACAGACCAGAGTTAGTGCCAAGTAAATTTAGAAGAACTTAGTTAAGAAAAGCTTGGAAAGAAATATAGAAACAATGAGCCCAATTCACAAAGGTAAATTTAGATTTTTGTACTAAAGTTAGGTCAAAAGTCTAAGATTACAACTTTGGGAATTCACAAAGTGCAAAAATGAATACTATCTTTATGTCTGCGCTTGGGCCGGAGATCCGCCTTGAGTGCGGGCATAAAGATCGTGCTCGTAAATTCCCATTGTGAATTCCCAAAGTCGTAAGCTTAGGCTTTTGGTCTAAGTTTAGAACAAACTTCGAAGTTTACCTTTGTGAACCGGGCCCCATATAATTTGGGGCAAAGTGGCCTACCTGAAAGTGCTAAATATTAGGTAATTTCCGCCCACTGGAGCCCGCCATGATCATGGAAGGCACAAAAACAGAAAACAGAGGCAACAACACATGAAATTAGAGCCCTGATGGGTATACCGCGATTGGCTCAGCCAATCAGAATTGCTGCGTATCCCTTACAGAGCATCTTCAAGTCAAAAAGTCATGCTCAGACATGGAGCTCCAAAGAGAGGGTGAGTGTGCGCATGGTCACACATGAAGTTCGAAAGAGAGAGTGAGTGTACGCGTGCTCACACAGGGATTTCCAAAGAGAGGGTGTGTATGTATGTTCACACAGGGAGTTCCAAAGAGAGGGTGAGTGTGTGTGTGCTTGCACAGGGAGTTCCAAAGGGAGGGTGAGTATGCACATGCTCACACAGAGAATTTCATAGGAGATGGTGAGTGTGCGTGTGCTTGCACAGGGAGTTTCAAAGGGAGGGTGAGTATGCACATGCTCACACGGAATTCCATAGGGAGGGTGACAATACATATGCTCACACAGGGAGGTCCAAAGGGAGAGTGAGAGGGCACATGCTTACACAGGGAGTTCCAAAGAGAGGGTGAGTGTGCGCATGCTTGCACAGGGAGTTTCAAAGAGAGGATGAGTATGCACATGCCGACACAGGGAGTTCCAAAGGGAGGATGAGTATGCACATGCCGACACATGGAGTTCCAAAGGGAGGGTGAGTATGCATGTGCTCACACAGGGAATTCCATAGGGAGGGTAAGTATGCATGTGCTCACACAAGGAGTTCCAAAGAGAGGGTAAGTATGCACGTGCTCACAAAAGGAGTTCCAAAGCAAGGGTGAGAGGGAACATGCTCACACAGGGGGTTCCAAAGAGAGGGTGAGTATGCACATGTTGATACAGGGAGTTCCAAAGGGAGGGTGAGTGTGCACATGCTGACACAGGGAGTTCCAAAGGGAGGGTGAGTGTGCACATGTTCACATGAGAAACCTCAAGGAGAGTTATGAGCGTGTGCATGCTCACACAAAGAGTTTCAAAGAGAGGATGAGTGTGCATATGCAAACACAAAAAGTTTCAAAGAGAGGATGAGTGTACACATGTTCACACCTGAAGTTTCATAGGGAGGATAAGTATGCATGTGCTCACAAAGGGCGTTCCAAAGGGAGAGTGAGAGGACACATGCTCACACAGGGAGTTCCAAAGAGAGGGTGAGTGTGCACATGCTGACACAGAGAGTTCCAAAGGGAGGGTGAGTGTGCACATGCTGACACAGGGAGTTCCAAAGGCAGGGTGAGTGTGCACATGCTCACATGGGAAACCTGAAGGGGAGTTATGAGCATGTGCATGCTCACACAAAGAGTTTCAAAGAGAGGGTGAGTGTGCATATGCAAACACAAAGAGTTTCAAAGAGATGGTGAGTGTGCACATGCTCACACAGGAAGTTTCTAAGGGAGGGTGAGTATGCATATGCTCACAAAGGGCGTTCCAAAGGGAGAGTGAGAGGACTCATGCTCACACAGAGGCAAGGCTACTGTCCTTGGTGGCAGCCGTCTCAGTCTTGTCGCGCCGGCCCTTTTTCTTTTTTGTCCTCTTCCCAGGGGGTGTGCTGGCTGTCCCCTTGCTGCTGGCCGATGTTCCTGCCCTAGGATCTGGTGGACTCCAATAGCCCTGCACTATGGTCACAGTAGATGCAGGGCTGGTGGTGGCTGAGGTGCTTTTTTTACTCTTACCAGATGGAGGGGGTGGGTCAGTGATTGGAACGAGCTCAAGGTTGGAAAGGAAAAGGACTTTGGAAAGACAGGGACGGGTAGGTGTAGTGGGTATGGGAGTGGAGGAATAGGATGTGGTTGTAGGAGAGTCAAGTGTGCTGTCTTTGGGTGCAGGTGCTTGTGACGGAGGCTGTCGTGAGGTGGATGGCTGTTGGGTGGGTGGCTGCCTGCGTTTGTGTGCTTTGGGAGAGGGGGTGACAGACACACTGGGAAAGGACACAGGGGACGTGTAAATGGCAGTGGGGGTGGTGATTGCACGTGTGCGGACTGTAATGGAGGGTGTGCTGGTGATGGTAGTACTGGCTGATGGTGGTGTGCATGCAGGTGTGAGTGGAGACGTCACAGGGAGGGAGGAGGGAGATGAGGAGGTGGGGGACACAGAGGTGGTAGTGACTGTTGGCATGTCTGCATCTGGATGTTGCTTGGGTGAATGCTTGTGGGATCTGTGGTGCTTATGTCTGGATGAGCTGCCCTTGGGTGTAGAGGTGTGTGCAGGCTGGTCTGATGGTGTGGATGGGATAGGCAGAGGAACAGGAGACTGGGACTGGGTGGAGGGAGTCAGAAGAGGGAGGCTGGAGACAGGGACAATGGCTGCCGTCAGTGCTGAGGCCAGAGCGTTGAACGATCGCTGATGGGCAGCCTGACCCGAATGAATGCCCTCCAGGTATGCATTGCTCCGATGCACCTCCCTTTCTACACCCTGGATGGCATTCAAAAGGGTAGACTGCCCAACAATGAGTGTCCTGAGGAGGTCAATGACCTCCTCACTGAGGGCAGCAGGGGTAACTGGGGCAGGGCCTGAGGTGCCTGGGGCGAAGGAGATGCCCGCCTTCCTGGCCGAGCGGGCACGGAGCGAAGGCTGAGGGGCTGCTGGGAGGGCGGGGCTGGTGCGCTGGGTGGTGGCTGTACCTGTTGTGGCGGTGGGCACGGATGTTGCCGCCACCGCTAGGGAGCTCCCTTCCGTGGACGTGTCGGTGTCGCTGACGTCTCCACGGGTCCCCGTTGTGGAGCTCCACTCGCCCTCCGTCTCACTGGTGTACTCGGAGTCTGTTGTATGGCCCTCCGTGCCCGTGTGAGATGTAGCTCCCTCGTGCGCCGATGCCACTTCTCCTCCGCCTGATGATGCTAATGCACACATGAACAGGAAGACAAAGAAAATGGGGGGGGGAGAAATGAAGACAGATTGAGTGCATGCATTGGCAACACCGTTGTCGGAGAGGACAGACGCAGAAGCCCCCTGAACTAGGCCGCGCAATCGGGGTACACTACTCAGTTATTGTGACTAGGCCTACAGGTCTATGGACGACAAATGCACACATGGGTGAGGCCGGGCCATGGATAGCTGTACTTGGCACCCTACAGATGTGGGGGGCGGGGGCACAGGGCCGTGTCTAACGGAGGGGCCTAGTCTACAGAATGCGCCCTGGCCTGGAGATAGCCACAGCCCTCCTCCCCCACCCAGACACCTTCACTGCGCGCAAAGATAGCAGAATGTGCTGATACTCACCCCCTTGTGTCTGCTGTGATGTCCTCACGCGCCCATCCAAATCGGGGTAGGCCACCGCCAGGATCCGGTACATCAGGGGGGTCAATTGGCGGCTGGCACCCCTCCTACGTTGGGAGGCCATCCCCAGCAGAGACTCAGCGGTCTTTCTGGTCCCGCGGCGGATGTCCTCCCACCTCTTTCGGCAGTGGGTGCCCCGTCTGTTGTGGACCCCCAGGGCCCGGACGTCCTTGGCGATGGCACGCCAAATGTCGATCTTCTGATGGGCGCTGACCTATGTGACATGTACAGGGTGGTAAAGGAATTCGCATCAGTTTTCTGCCTGGTCAATGTGAGTGGCCCCCCCCTCCCCAACCTTGCCATGTGGCACATGCTCTCATCTTTCGTGCGTTGCACTCCTCATTCGCTCCCCTCCCCACCATCTTACATACACCCCACTCAACACAGTCATAGCCCATTCAACGTGCACACTGTGTACTAACTTGTTGGTCGGAGGACCGTAGAGTAGCGCATACTGGGGGAGGACCCCATCAACAAGTGTCTCCAATTCTTCGGAAGTGAAGGCAGGGGCCCTTTCCCCAGTCGCAGCAGCCATTGTATCTCCCAGACCGAGGTCACAGCAGCACTTGCAGTATAGGTCCTCTCCTGTGGGTGATCAGGTCTCGAGTGATTAATCAGATAGAAAATGGCGGTCACGCCCGCGGCGGTGCGTACCGCGACCGCCGGCGCACATCGTCATTGGCTCCTGAGACCCATAGGGTTCAATGTTAACCAATGCTGCTTTGCGCCGCGGCCTTCGACCGCCTACCGCCACGGTGTGCCACGCCAGCGCAGTGACCTCACATCCGACTGTCACACTTCACAGGTCAGGCAGCCGCCATTTCAAGGGCCCACATGGCATGATTTAAACTGCGTCACACAGGCCTAGGCCTTGCATTGCCACTCATACAAGCCTTTCAATGCATAGCGATTCGTGTACTGTGCAAGCTGCTTGACTCTGTGCTCCATGTTGTCCTTCCTAGGCACCGTCCGCTGGGACTTGCGAGGAGAAGGATGAATCCTCCCGTGTACCGACCGCTGGTGGACCTGTCGACAATGGAAGAACGACATATCCTACTTACATACAGGCTTGACAGAGCAACTATACATGAACTATGTGCCCAGCTGGAGCCAGACCTGATGTCCCCCATCCGCCAACCCACAGGGATTCCCCCTCTGGTGCAGGTTCTGTCAGTACTCCATTTTTTGGCAAATGGGTCTTTTCAGACAACAGTGGCCATATCATCTGGGATGTCTCAGCCTATGTTTTCTAAGGTTTTGTCCAGAGTGTTGTCTGCCCTGATGAAATACATGCGGAGCTACATTATTTTCCCTGAGGTGGGCGAATTGGCTACAGTGAAGGGTGATTTCTATGCCCTTGGACATATCCCCAACATCATTGGTGCCATTGATGGGACCCATGTGGCTTTGGTTCCCCCCCAAAGAAAGTGAGCAGGTGTACAGAAACAGAAAAAGTTATCATTCGATGAATGTCCAGGTGGTCTGTTTGGCTGACCAGTACATCTCCCATGTAAATGCCAAGTTCCCTGGGTCAGTGCATGACGCGTATGTCATGCGAAATAGCAGCATCCCTTATGTGATGGAACAGCTACAGGGACACCGTGTGTGGCTAATTGGTGACTCTGGTTACCCCAACCTGTCGTGGCTACTGACCCCAGTGAGGAATCCCCGGACCAGGGCAGAGGAACGGTACAATGAGGCCCATGGGCGAACTAGGAGGATCATAGAAAGGACCTTCGGGGTCCTGAAGGCCAGGTTTAGGTGCCTGCATAAGACAGGGGGATCCCTCATGTACTCACCAAAGAAGGTGTGCCAGATCATCGTGGCCTGCTGTATGCTTCACAATCTTGCATTGCAACGCCAGGTGCCTTTTCTGCAGGAGGATGGTCCAGATGGTGGTGTTGTAGCAGCTGTGGAGCCTGTGGAGAGTGAAGAGGAGGAAGAAGACGGGGACGACACGGACAACAGGGATACAGTCATACAACAATATTTTCAGTAGCACACAGGTAAGAATTAGCCACCCCATTTTACATTTACTTAAGGCCTCATGCGTCTCCACTGTCTGTGTTTCCCCCCAGTTCCTGTTGACTGATTTGTGACTTTTCCTTCCCTTTTCAGAGCTGTATGACCCACTGCCTGACTTCTGCTTTCTTTGCCCATGGACTAAAGCTTATTGAAATTGGTATGTTGTCATCACAAAGTAACTGGACATTATTGCACCGTTATGTGTAATACATTTGTTCATCATCATCAAACAGACTTTATTCGGCTTTCAACAGGCCATAAAAGTAACAAGTAATAGTACATTGATAAATATGTATAAGAAAAATTATAAATAAATAGGGAAGATAATAAAACACATCATAATTCATTCCAGGACAGGTATATAAAACTTGATAAATTTACATCAGTGCAAAATCGAGTTCAATTGCAGTATTTTCTGGAGAGTGGGGAATTTACCGGAAATTCCAAATTTTTCAAATAAAATTAGTTCAGTACGCCCATAGACTTCCTTACAGAGAGTACTGTACATAAAAAGTTTGCTAAAATTCCACACATTTCAATAGAGGATAAAATCTGTAAGCTAAAATACGCGTCGCGGCACTGACGCAAATTAGTCGATCTTAAAAAAGGCAATAAAATACGTTTTCTTGGAATATCATAAAATTTACAAAAGAGGACCACATGCATTGTAGATTGGGGAGCTTTTGCATCACATGGACATACACTTAAAACTGTACTCCAGTCGCACATAATCGGAAAGGTTACTAGCCGATGGAAGATATTTAAGCGGAATCTTGTAAGGACAAATCGATGTCGGGGATTTGCCACGCTTACTAAGAAGGGCTGAACTGCATCCGTTGACAGAATTAGTTGGTTAGACATTACTGTAGATTTTTTTGATTCCACTTCCCATCTCTGTTCATCCAGGTGCTTCAAAGTCAGAGCCCTCAAATCTCTCCTGGTTATTTTTTCCAGTGATTGTGGAATTTGGTAATATGCTTCGCAGCCCATATTTTAAAAAAAGGTCATAATATATCTAAGCGAGTATGTTAGATTCATGCAGTCGGATAATATGGCCTGGTTTAATCCGGTATGCTCAGAGGTCCACACTTTATGCCATAATAATAGGGGCTGTATCTTAATTAGATCAGTTACAAAGTGGACCCCTAGTTCCGAATGGCTAATATATGATGGCGTGCTATTTGGTGCCATTAGCAGGTATCTCAGGAAGTCATTTTCCACCACTGAATCGCATGGCAGTTCGTATACCCCCAGATACATGCTCCATAAGTAGCCGCTGGGATACATTTGGCCTTGTAGATTTTTACCATGTTTAACGGGGAGATCCCCCCTAGTTTTTGGGAAAAAATCTTTAAGGCCGCCGTTGTTTTAATAATCTGGTCTTTTTTTGTTTTCACGCAGTGTGCCCAGGTAGCCTGTTTATCGAACATTATACCCAAATATGTAAAGGTGGGAGCTATCTTCACCTTGTCCTCGTGAATGGTGATTTTATAGGACTTGCTCAGTTTCCTGCCACAGTTCATTATGAACGTTTTCGAACGGTTGACTGTGAGGCCCAGGGCTGTCATGTAATTTATACAAGTGGTTAGGAGTTTCTGGAGGGCTAGCGGTGTCCTGGCCATGAGTACTGCATCGTCTGCGTATAGGAGTGCAGGGACGGGGCGTTTGCCTATTTGTGGAAGGTCTTTACAATTGCTTATCAATTCACTTTCTAGATTGTTTATGTATAATGAACAATGTCAAAAGACTGCCGCGGGTATTCTGGGTTTCCCACTGGGCTGGCGGGCGACCGCCAAAAGGCCGCCCGCCAGCCCAGTGGGAAACACCCCTCCATGAGGATGCCGGCTCCGAATGGAGCCGGCGGAGTGGAGGATGTGCGACGGGTGCAGTAGCACCCGTTGTGAATTTCAGTGTCTGCTGAGCAGACACTGAAATTCAAAGTGGGGCCCTCTTACGGGGGCCCCTTCAGTGCCCATGCCATTGGCATGGGCACTGCAGAGGCCGCCAGGGGCCCCACGACACCCCTCACCGCCATACTGTTCCTGGCGGGCGGAACCGCCAGGAACAGGATGGCGGTGAGGGGGTCGGAATCCCCATGGCGGATTCCCATGGGCAGCGGAAAGTAGGCGGTACACCGCCGACTTTCCGTTTCTGGCCGCGGCTGTACCGCCACGGTCAGAATGCCCGGCGGAGCACCGCCAGCCTGTTGGCGGTGCTACCGCCGACCCCGGCGGGGTCAGAATGACCCCCTGAGTGCATTCCCCTCTCATCCCGTACCTTACACTTGCTCTGCACCCAGTATACAGATCTCTTATGAAATGGACTATCGTTAGTTCGACCCCCATGCTTATTAGAATGTCCCATAACTTTTCATGCAAAACACAGTCAAATGCTGAGGACAAATCTATAAAGGCCAGGTGCAAATTGCCCTTTCTGGTCTTCGTATACTTCCCCACTAGGATAGTTAAGTTCAGAGCCTGTTCCACTGTACCTAGTCCTGTGCGGAAGCCATACTGCACTGGGGATAGAATGTTATTTTCTTCCGACCATATTTGGAGTCTATTTAGGATTATTCTCCCCGCTAATTTGGCTGATGTATCGAGGAGAGAAATTGGCCTATAACAGGCTGGGTTAAGGCGATCCCCCTTTTTGTATATGGGTATAATGATAGAATGGCGCCATATTGATGGTGGGCCTTGTGTGCAAGAGGCCCTCAGTACCTGCGTCAATAGAGGGCCCCATAAGTCGGTGTTGGTTTTATATAGGTCAATTGGAACACCATCGGGCCCTGGCGCTTTCCCGGCTTTGCTTGTGTTTATAGCTTCTACAACCTCCTCTAAGGTAAACTGAGGTAATACTGCTAAGTGTCGATCTTCCTCAGGGTCTGGGGTTTTTAGAAGGTCCAGAGGAACTCTGTCGTTGGGTTGACAGTATATCTTAAAAAAGTACGTGATCCAGTCCTCTTCCGAGGTGACAATTTCCATTCTAGGGGTATTATTGTCCCCTAGAACGGGAGTATTTATTATTTTCCAGAAGAGGGCATTGTCTTTCGTCAGACTAGCTCTGTGTAGATTGTCCCATAACTTCCCTCTCAAAGCGAGTTTCCTCTTTTTTTTGGCTGTCTTGTATGCCAATCTACAGGTGCGTATTTCGGTCTGGCATCTTATGGGGGCACTTAGGGCTTTTTTTAGTCTTGTGTGCGCTTTCGTACAGTCGTGGTCAAACCAGCCGGTTTCCCTTTTCTTGCCCCCTGCCCCTCCTGTCCTAGACGTGAGGGCTTTTTTTACGGCGTAGGTTATCTGTTGGAAAGCACTTAGACATTGTCCTGGGGCCGTGTCATCACTAAGGCAATCAAGGAACACTTGGGTATGTTCACGTAATATATCTTTTAATAATGCCTGAGGGTCAGTCTGAGTCCATCTCAGTATATAACCATTACCCGGGGCTAGTACAATATCATTTACCATCGTTGCCTCTCTGGCTTTGGCCTGTGTGGCAGGGATTAATGAGAGTTCCAGGCTATGAGGGAAATGGTCACTTATTGCGATGTTGTGGATTATGTAATTAGTAAAATAGTGAACAAAATGTGTTGACATTAAAATATAGTCAATAACTGTATTTGCGCCCCTTCCATTAAAAGTTGGTTTAAGCTGTAGTTCTTTGGGAAGTAATTCATTTACAAGAGACAAATTATGTTTTTGGGCCACTGAATTCATTGCCTCTCCTTGAATGGTATGTGAAAAGTGCGGCCCTACGCCGATGTCTTCGGTATCCCAACCACACACCTTTCCTGTGCGTTCCTTGCAAAGATGTACATTAAAGTCGCCCCCCCATATAATAAGAGTCTCACGTCTGTTGCTCGCACATATTTCCTCTAGGTCCTCACCCATCTCTGTTAACATTTTGGGGACTTCTCTATGCGTTGCATTATTATAGAAGTTGATGAGTACTAGGTGCGTGTTCTGATCCAAATTGCATTCAATCATTTGATAATAGGTTTTTGTGATTTGCATTTTTGGATTACGTAGCCATGCCTTGTTTGAGATATATGTGCATAGGCCTCCCTTTGGCCTGCCGTGATTGGCCTGTACAGCTGGTGTATGGAATGTCTTGTACCCATTTATGTGGACTGGATTTAATGTCCAAGTCTCCTGAAGACAGATACAAGGAAAATCCCCGGTGAAATTCACCCAGAGATCGTTATTGATCTTGTTAGTTAGGCCTGCCACGTTCCAGTAAAGTATAGTTGTTCCCATATATTGATAGGGTTGGGGGTGCGCCTCCTCTATAGATGGTAAGGGTGGTACATCATCTTGAGTATAGATTATTGGGGGGAGTTGGTTTCCCTGATTCAAACGGATGTCTGTGATGTTCCTATCAAGTACCTTCTCGCGGAATACATCTCCCCTATTCTCTGTAGACCTTACTTTATTTACATCCAGGGCAGGATCATATGGAAAATCTATCCTGTTCCTGTTTAGTCAATCCAAATCTTCTAGCGTTGTAAGAGGTTGAAATCTATTACTAAGAGGATTGTGGACCAGGGTATTTGGTACTTGTTCATTTACGGGTTGTAGATTCCTACCATTGCGCCCCGGAGATCTTGGATAAAAGAAACCCAAGGGTAGCAGTGAAATTCCTTGGCAAGTGGCTTGTCTGGCACCCAATTTGTGGATGATACTGTGCACCAAGTCTGGGGTCTTGAATGAAAGAACCACACAGTCTCCTTCCACTACTTTTTCCCTGTTTCCTATCCACTTGACTCTTCTTACCATTTTTATATCGTTAAATAGGACCCCCACCCCACCAGGGCCCAAACGTGTTTCTATCCAATTCAGGGCCTTATTCCTCAATGCCGGCCACGTTTCCCGGTGTTGGTCACCTATAGGGGGAACATTTGTCAGGACCACAACGTATGGAGTTGCCTCCGGAGGAAGATGTAAATGGTCACTAGGTATGTATGTAGGGTTCGAGGGTCTTGTTTCAATGAAATGAGACCTTCCTTTGTCTGTTTGGGGCATATTTGTCCTAGTTAGTGAGGGGGTATTGGTCAATGTGGGAACTTGTTTTAGATTAGTAGTTGGTACTGGTGGGAATACTTGTATACTGGTTAGAGGCTTGTGAGTAGAGTATGTATGGCTAGTACTTGCTGATATGAATGATGCCTGTGGTTTAATCAAGAGCTTTGGGAATGAGTGTGGGTCATTAACCTTATCTAGGGGTATGGATTGAGAATTTCGCTCGGAATTCGAATTTGGCAATATTAGGCTTGGGTTTTGTTTTGGGTCGTGTAAGGCCTCTGGGTGTAAGGACTTTACAAATCCCATGCCTGCCTCGACCCTGCACTCCACTACTTTTAAGCGTTCCAACAGGGAATACAATTTGGCCCCGAATGATGATTTCATGCTATTTATTAGGTCACAGAGGTTGGCTAGGAGAGATCTAGTCGTATCAACTGGTTTAATTGGAAGTTTCTTCCGAGATGACTTCCTTAGGGGCTTTCTATCGAGTGTGGGTACCAAATCATTCTTAAGAGATTTTTTAGGGGTGTTGTCTGTCTTCTCTGGCGCCGGCTTCCTTTGGCGTTTAGCTACAGGTGAAAGGTCATCTAATGAGAGAATTGAGTCTGAGATGTTTTGAATGCATCCATTTTTATCTGTTGCATCTCTATTCAGTGCTTCATTATTACACCTTGTAGAATCATCAGTTATCACCACGTCCGTTGGAGATTGGGTGTTATGTTCTTTGGATGTCAGAATTTTCCCCTCTACATTTGCAATTTGTTCATCAATCATACCCATGGCCCCTGAAATGTATTTTAAAATAGAGGTACTGTCTTTTAAGCTTGGTGGGTGACTCAATTTTGAGTGCTTCCTTTTCCCCATATTTTATGTGATGTCACTCTAAATCCGGTATGAGGAAAATGGGGTATTTATATATAAGGTAAGTTACACTTAATTAATTGTGTGAACCAAAATAACACCACCTCATCTAAGATAATTAAAGGAATTGGCAGAAAATAAATGTATAGAGAACGCTTTGCCGACAGGTAGCAATCTGTTTGAGTATGAGTTAGAATTTAAAAAGAAAGAAAATAAAAATAGGAAAAGATAAAAGGATAAAAGGATAAATTGTCACTTGTTTGTCCCGCGTATGGTAGCTCCTGGGATATTCCTACACTTGGTGTCCCACCGGGGCTGAAGGCGAATCCCAGGGTTTCCCAAAGAAGACACTGGCCGGGTCAAGATGGACGATAGTTCCTTTGTCTTCTCAATTCCGGTTAGAATTTCTCTTTCCTTTATAAGCTAGGGCCCTCGGAAAGCAGATTTGTTAAGAATACAAGCAGACTCCTGTTTTTTTAAGTGGAATAAGTGATTTATTTTAAGTGCTACATATAGGTACATGGTTGGGAAACGGTGATGGGTGGGGGTGGAGTAATGTCCATGGCAGAGTCCAGTTCTCAGTCGCACAGGTGCATTGTCCATATGCCTGTGGAAGGATGGAGCAGGGGCAGTTCAAGTTTGGACAGGGTGACAATGTGGGACAGTGGGATGACATCAGGGGGTATCTTAGGCTGGCGGGGGTCTTGCAATCCTACTCTGTCTTCTTGTGAGATCTCAGGTTCCGCTTGCGGGGTGGTTCTTCTTCTGCAGGAGGTAGGGTTCTGGTGGCCTGTCGTTGTGTGGGGGCCTCCTGTCCACTAGCGCCGGCGGAGGTGGTAGGCTGTTCCTGGCCTGGGCTAGTGACAGGGGCCCTTTGGGGTGCCACATGGTCCCGCAATGTGGTGACGATCTGGGTAAGGGCCAGGACGATGGTCCCCATTGCGGAACCGATGTTCCTCAGTTCCTCCCTGAACCACATGTACCATTCCTCCGGCAGTTCCTGGATCTCCTGGAACCGGGCCAGTACCATCGCCATCGTCTCCTGGGAGCGGAGGTATGCTCCCATAATGGAGGAGAGGGCCTCTTGGAGAGTCGGTTCCCCGGGCCTGTCCCCCCCCTGTCGCACAGCAGCCCTCCCAGTTCCCCTGTGTTCCTGGGCCTCTGTCCCCTGGACGGTGTGCCCACTACCACTGCCCCCAGGTCCCTGTTGTTGTTGGGGTGGTGGGTCAACCTGGGTGCACTGTAGTGGTGGACACACCGCTGATTTACGTGTCCTGGAGACAGAGGCATGGGCCCGCTGGGTGGGAGCTGTGCTAGTGTTCCCAGAGGGGGTTGGGTCTGGTGTAGCCTGTGGCTGTCTGTGGGGAACCGACTGTCCAGAGGTCCCCGATGGGCCGGGCTGGTCATCTGGCTCCAGGGAGACAGAGCTGCTGTCATCGCTGGGGGCCTCTTCTGGGGGTGGGATGGACATCTCTGGACCCTCCGTGGCAGTGTGGTGGCGTTCGGGTCCTGCAGGGGTATAAAGGTATGGTTATTGCTTCTGTGTGTGGCATTTCGTGTGATGGGTGGGTGTCTGTGTACCCATGTGCAGGCATTTCCTTGTGGGGGCTTTTGTGAGGGTGGCTTGTGGGGGTGATGGGTGTGTGCAGTGGGCATGCTTTGGGGATGGGTGTCCATGCTTTGTGGTCGCATGCAGGGCTTGGTGTTGGGATGGGTGGGTTGTGATGGTGAGCCTTTTGCTAGGTGTTGGTGTGATGGGGGAGGGGGTGAGGGTGGGGGTATGATTTGGCATGCAGGTGGGGTGGGGGTGGGAAGCAGTAGTGAAGATTTGCCTTACCAGAGTCCATTCCTCCGCCTACTCCTGCGAGGCCCTCAGGATGCAGGATGTGCAAGACTTCCTCCTCCCATGCGGTAAATTCGGGGGGAGTAGGTGGGGGTCCGCCGCCAGTCTTCTGCACCACAATGTTGTGCCTTGATACCATGGAACGCACCTTCCCCCGTAGGTCGTTCCATCTCTTCCTGATGTCCTCCCGATTGCGTGGATGCTGTCCCACCGCGTTAACCCTGTCCACTATCCTTTGCCATAGCTCCATCTTCCTGGCAATTGTGGTGTGCTGCACCTGTGCCCGAAGAACTGGGGCTCTACACGGACTATTTCCTCCACCATGACCCTGAGTTCGGCGTCACTGAACCTGGGGTGTCTTTGGGGTGCCATGGAGTGGTGTGGTTGAGGTGTGGGGTGGCGTTTGTGGTGATGAGTGTGGTGCGTGTGGTGGTGTGTGGTGTTTGGTGCGTGGATTCTGTGTGGGTGATGGTGTTTTGTGCCTCTGTGTTGTGGGATTGTCTATTCTGTGCTCTCTCTCTAGCCTTTGTCAATGATTTCGGGTCGTAGGGGCTTGTGGGTGATGTGGGTGTGTGTTTTATATTGTGTTGGGTGTGTGGGAGTGGTGTTAGTATGTGTATCAGGTGTGTGTATTTCAAACTGACCAATGTGGCTGAGTTTTCTATGTGTGTGTGTATTTTGACCGCTGCGGTGTGTACCGCCAATGGAATACCGCGTTTGAAAGACCGCCACGTGGATTTGTGGGTCGGAATGGTATGGGCGTATTTCTGTTGGCGTGACGGTGGAGGTTTGGTCATCGCAATTTTTGCGCTGACCTTTGGTGGGGCGGACTTTTGTGGATGTCGGGTTTTTGGCGGTTTGCCAGTTGCGGGTCAGAATGACCGTGGCGGTTAACCGCGGCCGCGGCGGTGTTATGGCGGTCTTCTGACCGGCGGTAAGCGCCTTTTACCGCCGAGGTCAGAATGACCCCCTTAATCTCCCTGTACCCACAATTCAGTGCCTTGAGACCCTCATGGGTGATTTGCTGAGCTTTACAAATCCTGGGTTTATTTTTATTTATCATGTTCAAACAGGGAGCTTCAAAGAAAGGATGAATGTTTCCATGCTTGCACATGGAGTTCCAAAGAGAGGGTGAGTGTGTGCATGCAAACACAAGGAGGCCCAAAGAGAGGGTGAGTATGTACATGCTTAAACATGGGGTTCCAAAGAGAGGCTGAGTATATGTGTGCTCATGCCGGGCTGTCCAAAGGGAGGGTGAGTGTACTCATGCTCACATAGGAAGTTCTAAAGAGAGGGTGAGAATGTGCATGGTTTTGGGAGGGGGTGGCATAACGACCTGAGCTGCCCCCTTCGGAGCTGGGGGAACGAAGTTCGAATCTCAGCATCTGCTCAACATCCTGTGATTCTGGGTAAATCACTTAATCTCCCTGTGCCCACAATTCAGCGCCTTGAGACCTTCACAGGTGATTTGCAGCGCTTTATAAATCCTGGATTTATTTTTATTTATCATGGTCAAACAGGGAGCTTCAAAGAAAGGGTGAGTGTTTGCATGCTCACACAAGGAGTTCCAAAGAGAGGGTGAGTATGTGCCTGCTTACACATGGAGTTTCAAAGAGAGGGTGAGTATGTACATGTTTACACATACAGTTTCATAGAGAGGGTGAGTGTTCGCATGCTTACACATGGAGTTCCAAAGAGAGGGTGAGTGTGCGCGTACTCAAACAGAGAGTTCCAAAGAGAGGGTAAGTATGTACAGGCTTACACATGGAGTTCCACAGAGAGGGTGAATGTGTGCATGCGAACACAAGGAATTCCAAAGAGAGGGTAAGTATGTACAGGCTTACACATGGAGTTCCAAAGAGAGGGTGAATGTGCACATTTAAACACAAGGAATTCCAAAGAGAGGGTAAGTATGTACAGGCTTACACATGGAGTTCCAAAGAGAGGGTGAATGTGCGCATGTAAACACAAGGAGTTCCAAAGAGAGAGTGAGTGTTTGCATGCTCACACATGAAGTTCCAAAGAGTGGGTGAGTGTGCGTATGCAAATACAAGGAGTTCCAAAGAGAGGGTGAGTGTGCACATGAAAACACAGGGAGTTCCAGAGAGAGGGTGAGTATGTACATGCTTACACATGGAGTTCCAAAGAGAGGGAGAGTGTGCGCATGCTCACACAGGGAGTTCCAAAGAGAGAGTGAGTGTGCGCATACAAACACAAGGAGTTTCAAAGAGAGGGTGAGTACACACATGCTCCCAAAGGCAGTTCCAAAGGGAGAGTGAGAGTGCACATGCTCACACAGGGTGTTCCAAAGAGAGGGTGAGTGTGTGCATGCCCGTTCCAAATGCCCGAGTGTGTTCCAAAGCCCTAGATGCCAAATCAGACAACACACCTTCTAGAACAGAGTACAAACTTCCTAAAGGGTCAATGTGAAATCCACGTTGACCAGTGGGACTGTGGGGAGCTGAAACCTTTTGGGAGGATTGCTTTGTGCCTTCTCCTTTAACTCCCTCCTCAGACAATATCTGGAATTCTCGCTCATCACAGATCTCGTTGGTGATCACTACAAAAAACTCTAAGTGCAAACAAATTGCAAAAAATATTAACCCATGAACTTCCTTCTTACATAGAGTGTAATGCTGAATCACTTGTGTTGCTCTTGATCAAAGAATGCTGTGCTTCAGCATGCAAAAAAATTATAATTTATATGGCAATGCTGAATTCTGATGAGAAGAGGTTTCTCAATAAACCAGAGTCATATGTTGTGGGGAGGATCACTCATCTGAATCCCAATCGTGCTAATTGGTGCTCCGATTAGGCTTCATAGTTACCAAGGTCCAGGCAACGCATGGCAGTTGTAGCTGCATCTCAGTTTACCAAGGCAACATCTGATGCAGTCTCTTAAACTGTATTAATGCTGCAGACAGCATTGGTGCATTGTGTGCTGCCATCTTTGTTTTGTGTTTCACCTATGAATCACTGAAGAAACAAAAATCAAGGAATGGACTCTATTTTCATGTGTGGACCCCTGTGCTGCCTGCAACTCCACCACAAATATAATGCACTCTTGTAAGTAGAACTTATGGTGCTTGCTGCTTCTCCAGGACATGCAATTTAAGGAAACTGAGGGTAAGAACCATTGTGTGCAAGTATATAAAGTGAAAGAAAGCCAGGGGAAACATTAGACGATCTTACCTATTTCTCTACTTTGGCCAAGGTTTACACAAGTTCAAGGTGTAAGTATTATAGCTGATCAGCAACTCTATTAACACACATACAATGTAAAATTTGGCAACTGAGATAATGATTTCATATTTTAATTTGCTACGTTGTGTGGTTAACTGCAGTTCAATTTTAACTCTCAATAAATTTACATGAACTATTGACACATTATGGAATCTTTGAAACAAATCCTATATGTTAACCGCCTTGAGGGGACTTGACCATAATTAGGGAACCTCCTTATAAAGATGTTTTTTTTTGTATTTAACACCGAATTGCCAATTCAAAGTCAATTTTGATTTTCACAGGACTTTGGTTTAAGGTTTTAGAGTGTAATTCAATTAGAAATTCATAGTAAGCAGAGTATTCCTTGTCAAATTGTAAAGCATTGACTAAAGGAATCATGTTGTTATTAATGTTAGCACAAATAGTATATTTTTGGATGAGTCGATGGGGTGTTGTTTAGAATGTCCCATCCATCATCCAAATGTCCAAATTCTCTAGCAATGCTAGGTTGTGCACAGTATCAAAGACTGGTATGTTTTTTAAGTGGGTTGCTATAATTGTATATTAGGGAAGGTTCATATCCATACGTTTCAGTTAATTTGGGTGGTATTAGTATTTCATTTATTGTTTTGGACAGATTTATTATTATATCTTTCTCAATGTACCACTCTTTTCGCATTTGACATTGTTGGCATCTTCAGCTTCATGTAGAGGAA
Organism: Pleurodeles waltl; assembly: GCF_031143425.1. NCBI lineage: Eukaryota > Metazoa > Chordata > Amphibia > Caudata > Salamandridae > Pleurodeles > Pleurodeles waltl. The sequence continues at coordinate 998,545,291 of NC_090450.1, read as the reverse complement.
AGTTTGTTGAACATTTAGGGGGTTATTACAAACTCGGTGGGAAAACCCGCTTAGTTCGGCGCTGGCAGTCTACAAAAGACCGCCAGTGCGACGGACCCCCCCCCCCCCGCCGACCAAATAATGGTTCATTATCCGGCGGACAGCGCTGCCCTGTCGGATAAGGAACTCCGCCATCGCCGGGCTCTCTGAAGGTGGCGGAGTTCCACCTGTGGCGGTCACGCCATAAAAATTATATGGCGGTCCGGACCGCCATGCCGGTGGTGGTAATTACCGCCACCGCCGGCATGGCAGTCCGGGCCGCCAGTGTTCATATTGAACGCCTTAGTAATGAACCCAAGGGATGACTAGATGTGCCACCTAAAGATTTTATTAGCTGGACAGACCCTTTAACCCTAGATTTGTTCCTGAAGCAGAGTTGTTATGTTCTGTAATTCATCCAACACAATCACCCACGGTAATCACACTGCCTCATCAACAGTTTGAGTACTAGTTTACACACCTCCAGTGACTCCTTGGTTCAGTATTTCTGTCTTTGCAGTAGTCGTACCAGTTATATTTTAATTAGGCCTGGGTGGAATTTGCAGAACTTTACTCTGTGGATCTCCACGGAGTTTAAAAAAACTGTGCAAGATTCTGTGAAATTCCTTGAATGGGCGGAAATAGGCAGGTCATGCTGCTCGTGCTGTTCTAGTGCCAGGAGCTTGTTTCAGGCTGAAAAATCAGCGCTAACAGCACCACATGGCACACCAAAGGGTGCAGCTTCTTGAGTTTATTTTGCTACTGCTCGAGTAGATTTTCTACTTTTCTACTTCTAATTTTCTAGATTTCTATTTTCTACAGACCCCTGCCCCCACCACATTTTCAACAAGGCTAGCCAAATCATCGCTCTCCAGCTCCGAGTCATCATCAACAGTTCCTTCGAGACCGCAACCTTTCCAGATATTTGGAAACACGCCAAAGTCAACGCCCTGCTCAAAAAACCCAAAGCAAACCGCGAAGACCTCACAAACTATCGACCTGTCTCTCTACTCCCCTTCCCTGCGAAGGTCATAGAGAAGATAGTAAACAAACAACTGTCCCGCTTCCTGAAGGACAACAACATACTCAATGTCTCCCAGTCTGGTTTCCGCACAAACCACAGCACCGAGACCGCCCTCATCGCCAGCACAGACGACATCAGGACCAGACTGGGCAAAAGGGAAACCATCGCACACATCCTTCTAGACCTCTCTGCAGCTTTCGACACCGTATGCCACCAAACCCTTCATACACGCCTTTTCGACACCCGAATTCGCCCCAAAGCCCTGGACTGGCTCACCTCCTTCCTTTCCAATAGAACTCAGAGAGTTCGCCTCCCCCCATTCAGGTCCAAAGCCACCAAGACCATTTGTGGGGTCCTCCAAGGATCCTCACTCAGCCCCACCCTCTTCAGTATCTACATGGCTCCACTCGCCAGCGTCATCCGCCCCCACGGTCTCATCATCATGTCATACTCCAACGACACCCAGCTCATCCTCTCCCTCACGAGAAACCCATCAACCACCAAGAACAACCTACACGCTAGACTCCTCGCCATTGCTAGCTGGATGACAGCAAGCCACCTCAAATTGAACTCAGGAAAAACCAAGATCATCATCTTCGGACCCAACAAGACAGCATGGGACGACTCTTGGTGGCCTACCACCTTAGGACCACACCCAACACCCACCACCCACGCACGTAATCTCAGCATCATACTTGACTCGTCTCTCTTTATGACTCAGCAAATCAACGCCATACCGTCCTCATGCTTCAACATCCTCCGCATGCTACACAAGACCTTCAAATGGATTCCAATAGAAACCAGAAGAATGGTCACCCACGCCATCATCAACAGCAGACTGGACTACGGCAAGCCCTCTACGCAGGGACCACAGCCAAACTTCAGAGAAAACTCCAGTGCATCCAGAACGCTGCTGCACATCTCAACGTCCCTCGTCACAAGCACATCTCCGCCCACCTCACATCCCTACACTGGCTGCCCATCAACAAAAGGATCATCTTCAGAATCCTAATCCACGCACACCAAGCCCTCCACGACACCGGACCAGCCTACCTCAATGAACGAATCAACTTCCACATCCCAACCTGCCAGCTCCACTCCGCTGACCTCACCCTGGCAATGGTCCCCCGCATCCAACGCACCACCACCAGTGGCAAATCCTTCTCCTACATCGCCGCCAAGACCTGGAACTCCCTCCTTACCAAAACTGATGATGTGAAAAAGTTTTTGAAGGACAAGTTTTGTAAAGAGGTGGTGTCCAGACTTTATTGCCACATAAAATGACCCCAATTCACAACTGGAACAGTCAACTCAGAGAGAATGGGTTGGAAGAATGTTTTAATTGAGTTTTGGGTGATAGTTTGTGGTGTGGTTGCATTCGGCTTAGCAAAGCAGATTAGAAATAATTTGGAATTGTACGACAACCCTTCAATCTACCACACAAGAGTCATTTTTTGTTTTCAGCTTATAAGGATGCTATGTTCAAAAATGTGTCCCTCTTGAAGGCGTAGAAGTGATGTTCACTTTTCAAATGCATGTAAGAGAAGAGCTCAGAGAAAGAGTGACAACAAAGTAAGAAAATTATTGTGCATTACTTTAGTACAAAACTGTATGTGTTTGAAGAAAGTTTGTACCTGGCAGTTGGGTTAGCATCTATGTGCAAACAGGATCCCAAAGGGGTGCACCCAAGCGGTCATTCTAATTTGAAAGGAGTGATGAAGGCTTTTGTCAATACAGTGACTCTAGAAGGAGGAGAAAATGTAGTGTCAGAAGGAAAACATCATAGAATCTGAGGGCAACGAAAGTGAAGAATAAAAGTGTGTATTAGGTATCGAGGAAGAAGTAGTACAGCAATGTTGAAAACAAAAGAGGTGCTCATATTAAAAACAAACAAAGACTTTACCAGTGGTTATGCTCACCTCCTGGTTTGTGGGAATCGATCAACTCTTGTTTGTAGAACTCTTGCCCTCGAGACGTAACTTTTTTCGTAAGTTGTCTTTATTTATTCTGACATAGCTTAGACCAGTTTAGACGTTAATCACATACACCTTCCCAAAAAGTTGCATTTACTCTACTCCCCTATTTATACTCTGCACTACAGAATTTTATGAATCAGTTCAATAATTGTATATTTTCTTTTAATTTTAAAAGACATTTATTTGTTAAGCATTGTGTAATAATTCCCTTTGGGATGTGTGTGTCTTGGTTTCATTTCTCAACATGAAAGGTATATGTTGCTGAACAAAATAAAGAATAAATTAAGATCTGTTCCTGATAGTCAGTGAGTAGCAGTCTTGTAGGTCTTTTTACTTTCATGTCTATGGCTGTCTAGACTGCTTCCATTTTTATTGCCACCAAGGATTCTGAGGGATGATTGAATATATTCCACATGATGGTGGAGTATGTTTGCAAAGACAATAGGTGAATGTCAGCTTGAATTCAATGTGGGCTTTTATTGAAATCCAATACAGAACCTACAAAACTAGAGCTGAGTGCTTGAATTTTGTAGTTCTTGGTATCAGTCTGGCAGCTGAATGTGGACTTTTATTGGGGCTAAAATGGATGTAGGAGTTTTGGATTAAATGACATTCCCATAGCCAACGAAGAATTGTCCCAGGACCTGTACTACATGGCTAAAGTCCTCTCAATGTAGACAGGGCCTACATTTTCAAGGAGTTAAGAGTGTCTCTTCCAGGTTTTGCAGTATGTATGAAAATGTGAGGATCTAGCCACAAGCCTGGGTGGTCTAACATAATTGCCAGAGTCAGGGAGTAGCTGCAGATGTGTAGTTCTATGTTGATCTTAGAGCTATGAGGTCACGGTTTGAGAATGAATCCCTGACACATCCATTTGTGTAGATAAGAAAGGCAGGATAGGGTTTTAGTGTGCACATCTCTTAGAAAGATGTTATTTCAATGCAGCTATTCATATATTCTGCATGTTGATGCACATCGCCCACAGCCAGAGTAGACAGAAGTTGGCTGAGCAGGAACAGTGCCTCCTATTAGTGCAGAAGATCTAACAGACCAAGGAAATTACATGAACCTAGACACATGACTCATGTAAACAAGGAGACAGGACTCCATGTTAGTTTGATAAGGAGTTGTTCAAGAATCTAAGGGCCGGATGTATCAAAATGCAGTTCTACATTTCCTAAATAGCAACTTCATAGAAATCGCTGGTTAGGAAATGCAAAGTGACATGTATGAAATTACTGATTTCCTAATAGCGATGCCTACTCTGTAGCAAAATTATGGAATACCGTTGAATTTGTTCCAATGAGCTGGTTTAGTATTTCCAAAGTAGAAATTTCCTATTGGGAAATCACTATTTTAGAAATCCTAAACTAAGAATGGCAACGGGCATAAGGCCCCCGTGATGCACCCCAAAAATAGTGGTGCACATGTAGAGAGCACAGATGTCCTAGGAGCATCTCTGTGCTCTAGTGTACTTGGAAAGAAGCATCTTTGAGTATTTTTTAAAATTGCACATGGTTTCCATCGACTGGAGTTGATGGTAATTGCATTTCTGAAATGCCCTGTTCACATTTAGGAAATGCTTTGTACATGTGAATAAGAATTGCAAATAGGTAATCCCTATTTGTGATTTCCTATTTAGGGATCACAAATTGAGATTTCTACTGGGTAGAAATCACAATTTGTGTCCGCTTACATGAATTTATACATCTGAAAAGCCCATTTAGCAATTCTTACCAGCCTAAAATAGTTGTTCGGACCATTAAGAAATGCTAAATGTCTTTGTACATCTGGCCTCAAGATGTGATGGTGAAAGAAACTAAAGAACGTGTAGTGTTCCACCAGTGTCTTCCACATGGGACTTCTCAACCCTCCCTACTCATTTGTGTTGCTGGAAAAAAAAAATATATATACCTAGGCTCAGAGGTAGTAACATCAGCACAAAGAGGAAGCTGGTCAGCCTCAAATGGGAGGAGAGTACCAGCAGGAGCAAACTGTTAAGTTCTGTCTCTAAGGTGAAATATGAACACAACAGGTAAGACTTGCTTCTGATAACAGGATGATAGAAATTGGGTCTTTGGTTGGCAGTCAGGTTACTCCCTGTCAAAGCAAGGACCCTCATTCTAAGAAGGGTAAGTCACACACAATCCAAATTATCCTGTGACCACCCTCTGGTAGCTTGGCACTGAGCAGTCAGGCTTAACTTAGAAAGCAATTTGTAAAGTATTTGTGCAATAAATCATGCAATAACACAGTATAACACCACAAAAATCCACCACCGTGTTTAGAACAATATATAATATTTATCTGATTAAATGCAAGTCAAAACAATTATGATTTGACAAGTACACTCTGAATTATCACTGTAGGAAATGATAAAAGAAGGCTTTAGTCTAAAAAAAGCAACAAATGTCTCATGCAAGCACAAAGTACCTGGTTTGCATTCAAATTCTCCCAAGGGACCGCAGAGGAGGAGATGTATGGGAAACGGGGAGGTGTGCGTCAATTTTTCTGGTGCACACACATGATGCGTCGTCGAGTTTTCATGCAAGGCAGGCTTTGCAACGATTTTTGGCGCGTAGACTGGGATCCTCTTCAGGTTGCAGGGTTTCCGGACGCCCCGGGGAAGATGCAGAGAAATCCTGGCCGTGCAGGATGAAGTCACAGGGGCTGCGTCAATCCAGTGGGCGATGTGTGGAAATTTCTGTCGCGCTGAAGGAGCTGCGTTGATTCTTCTCGCAGGAAGTTGGGCTGCATCATTCTGGTTCAGCTTTGCGCCGAACCAGTGGGCCATGCGTCGTAGTTCAGGTCGCAACGCTGGCGCTGCGTCAATCTCCTCTCGTGGAGCTGGGCTGCGTCGTTCCAGTTCGGCGTGCAGTGATTTTCTCAGTGCGATGCAGGCTGTGCGTCTCTTGCAAGATGTGCGTCAATTTTCACCACACAAGGAGTTCTTTTGCAGAGATGAAGTCTTTTGGTCCTGAGACTTCAAGGAACAGGAGGCAAGCTCGATCCAAGCCCTTGGAGAGCACGTCTCGGGAGAGTCAGAGGGAAGCAAAGCAGCAGGGCAACAGCAGGGAAGCAGTCCTTTGCAGAAAAGCAGCCCCTTGGGCAGCCAGGCAGTTCCTCTTGACAGGTTGCAGGTTCTGGTTCTGGGTTTCTTCTCCAGAGGTATCTTGTCCAGAAGTGTCTGAGCTGGTAGGGTCAGAGACCCTGCTTAAATACCCAAATGTGCCTTTGAAGTGGGGGAGACTTCAAAGAGTGGCTTAGAAGTGCACAAGGTCCCCTTTCAGTTCCATCCTGTCTGTCAGGGTCCCAGTAGGGGGTGTGGCAGTCCTTTGTGTGAGGGAAGGCTACTGTTGTTTGACATGTATGTGCCAGGCCCTCCACCCTCCCAGCCCAGGAAGACCCATTCAATATGCAGATGTGTGCAAGTGTGTCTGAGCATCCTGTGTTTGGGTCTGAGTGAATGCACAAGGGAGCTGTCAACTAAACCTAACCAGACGGGGATTGTAAGGCACAGAAGCATTTAAGTGCAGAGAAATGCTCACTTTCTAAAAGTGGCATTTCTTAAACAGTAATATTAAATCCAACTTCACCAGTCAGCAGGATTTTGTATTACCATTCTGACCATACTAAATATGACTTTGTTACTCCTGTTCCTCCTTTCAGATCAGACTCTACCACTCAAACAGTCTATGAGGGTAGCTCTAATGTTAGTCTATGAAAGGAGCAGGCCTCACAGCAGTGTAAAAACGAATTTAGGATTTTTACACTCCTAGGACATATAAACTACTCAGGTACATGTCCTGCCTTTTACCTACATAGCACCCTGCCCTATGGGTTACCTAGGGCACACCTTAGGGGTTACTTACATGTAGAAGAAGGGGAGTTTAAGGCTTGGCAAGTACTTTTAAATGCCAAGTCGAAGTGGCAGTGAAACTGCACACACAGGCCTTGCAATGGCAGGCCTGAGACAAGGTAAAGGGGATACTTAAGTGGGTGGCACAATCAGTGCTACAGGCCCCGACACATGTAGTGCACTTTAATGGGAACTTACAAGTATATTAAATAAGCCAATTGGGTGTGAACCAATGTCATCATGTTTTAAGGGAGAGAGCATATGCACTTTAGCACTGGTTAGCAGTAGGAAAGTGTGCAGAGTCCTAAAACCAGCAAAAACAGTGTCCAAAAAGTGGAGGGAGGCAGACAAAAGGTTAGGGGTGACCACCCTAAGGCTGTCAGGTCTAACACAGGAGTTTTAACTAACAGAGAAAAATGTCAGTAGCTTGTTAAGAGAATAAGTAGAGAAGGCTGCAAAAGTGCAAGAGGGAGAAGCAGGGAATAGGTAAATGGAGTGTGACTGGTCAGCAGCACCAAAACCATCTTGGAATTTAAGATTTCAAGATTTGTTTTTTTAATTAAAGATTTAGAACAACAAAGAGATTAACATTGATATAGAATGAAACATTGAAGACATACCACATTAGAAAAGTTAGGTCTATAACAGCTTTAAATAAATTAATATACATAATACAAGAGTTTATACATTTTAAAGAACCTTTAACAAAATGTAAATATTATAGAGCACATCATTTAATTAACCAGGCTGTATAACATCTGAGAAGCTGCTCTAGCTGATTTAATACAGTATTTCACAAAACTGGGTTTCTAATGGCACTCAGGGCCTCATTATGAATTTGGCAGGTGGCTGAGGCCGCCCACCAAACTCGTTAAATCGGAAGACCGCCAGTTCGTTCTTCCGCCCGCTGGACCTATAATGAGATTCCTGCTGGGGCAGTGGGCGTAAACAGACTGGAACGTTCGCCACGGTCATATTGTGGCTGTCAGACTGCCTCATTGGCAGCGGTCTGACCACCACCACGAGTCTGGCTGTCCTGGGACCGCCAGACTCGTAATGAGGGCCTCAGTTATTAACCTACAGGATCTGATAATTTCTGAGCTTTGAGGCTGCTGCATCTGTATTCCCACATAAAAAGGGTACAGCTGAGTTTTTCATGAATAATACAGCTGGTGACCACTACCAACCGGCGCTACAGGGCAGGAAGTGGAAGCCAGTTACAGTTAGAATGTACATTGCCATTATATAGTATACACATTGGTGTGTGTAACGGGAGGAATCTGAGTTTACTTTCAAAGTTAGAAATGTTCTATGCACAGGGGTGATGTGCAGTATTTCTGTGGCACATGTTAGCATTTATTAATCAGCAGCCTAAGTGTGTGTCAACCCTTATAAGCCAGGTGTGCAAGTGTTTGGTTTCTCTTTAAAGACTCTCAACACTCGGTCCGGGTATGTGTATTGTAGAGGGGCCATTTTGATGGATTATTTTCAACTCTGTACACAAGAACTGTGATACATGTGGGAGTAGTGAAAAACAAAATGTCTTATTCCCTTAGTCTGGCTGGAAAGGACACCAAATGGTGGAATCGTCGATACCCAATAACAAAAAATATATAGAGATAGAGAAGTAAGACTACTACTATATTGGAGAATTCCATAACCAACCACTAGATGGCGGAATAATGAACAGCATGTGAATCCAGAAAATTCTTCGAGCTGCAAAACGACTCCAACAGGTAAGAAACTAACTTGTATTCCCTTAGTCTGGGAGTTTAAGTGTTTTGTTTGAGTAGCTAGCCACAGGCTTTGATGTTATTTACTGTTGCAGAATACAGTGGTTTGTATTCTGGTGGCAGGTGTAGGAGGCTGGCCTGCTTTGTAGTGGGTACCTAAGGAACTTACACATTATACCAGGTCCAGTTGTCCCTTATTAGTGAAATGTAGGCAGTGTCTAGAAGCCAGGCTCTCTAGAGGTAGCTGTAGCTGAGCAGCCAAGGCTTATCTAGGAGACATGCACAGCTCATGCAATTCCACTGTAGTCACACAGCACTCACACACACGAAAGAACACACTCAGTGTTACAAAAAAAAAGGTACTTTATTTTGGTGACACAAATACCAAAATACCATAGAGGCTATACTCCCTTAGGAGGTAAGTAATACAGAAATTATATACACTAATATGGAGAAACAGGTGTAAAAACTGTTAGAAATCAATGTGAATAGTGAAAATCACAATAGTTAGAAATGGGCCTGGGGGAACACGAACCATATACTAAAAATATGGAATGTGAAAGTCAGGTCTCCACCTAGGCAAATGTAGTGTGTAGAGGGGCGCTGGGACTATTAGAAAACACCAAAGGTAAGTAATAGAACCCACCCCAGAGCCCAGGAAAGCAGGACTAAATCACAATAACTTTCCTAGAACACAGAGAAACACGAGAAAGAAGATATTGCAAGAACCAGAAATGACTGCAAGACACCAACAACAGATTCCTAGACCTGAAGACCTGTGGAAGAAGGGGACCAAGTCAAAGAAGCACTGAAGAAACCAGGAAGAACAGGAGGCCCTGCTGACCTGGGTGAAGGTGCAAAAGAAGAACCACCAGTGAGGAAGAACAGTCAGTACTGCACCTAAGAAGAAGGATTAGGTTCTGATTGGTGCAGATGATGTCCCACACCGGATGGAAGATTGCAGTCTGGTTTGTGTTGCTGGAGTCCGCCAACAAGCCTTGGCACATGCAAAGCTCACAGTTGGAGTAAAATGACGCTGCCTGGGACCAGGAAAGACCAGGTGGACTCTACCCAGGAGGGGAAGTCAAAGGGGGCTCTCAGCAACTTGGAGAGCCCACAGAAGACCAGGCAGTGCGTACAGGAGTTCCACAGCATGGGGACAAAGGAAGTGCAAAAGGAGGCCCATGCAGCACTATGACAAAGGCTCCCATGCCGCCGGAGAGCCACTCAGGAAGATGTGCATCACAGGAAGGATGGTGGGGGCCGGAGCCGCATGGTGCATGTAGAACTTCGTGGAAGGATGCCAACAAGCCTTGACAACTGCAAAACACACAGTGTATGGGGGTAATGGGGAGGCAGGCTCTTAGCTCCACCAAAGTTTGACAGTTGGATGTCTGGACCGTCAGGGGACCCACGCAGCAGGTCGTCGATGCAGAGAGGTGCCTGCTGAAACAGGGGAGTGACTCCTTCACCCCAAGGGAGACTCCTTTGTTCTTCTGGTGCAGGCTGAAAACAGGCTGTCCCCTGAGGATGCACGACAGGGAAACAGTTTCAGTTGCTGACAGGAGCTGAAGATACAATGTTGTAGAAGTAGTCTTTGCTTTTTGTTGCAGTATGTAGAGTTCCTGGAGGGTCCAGATGCAGTTTGTTCTGTGAGAAGATGAAGTAAAGGATGCAGAGGATTCCTGCTGGAGTCTTGCAATCCGAATCTGAGGAAACACCCAGAGGAGACACCCTAAGTAGCCCCGAGAGGGGGATTGGTAACCTAAACAGGTAAGCACCTATCAGGTGAGGGCTCTGACGTCACCTGCTGGCACAGGCGACTCAGATGCTCTCAGAGGTCCCTGCCAACTTGGAATTCAAGATGGCAAAACCCAGGGACCCTCTGGAGGAGCTCTGAGCACCATCCCTGAGGTGGTGATGGACAAGGGAATGGTCCAGTTTTATGCCACAGCAGGGAGTGGGGGTCCCTGAACTGGTGTAGACTGGTTTATGCAAGGAGGGCACAAAATGTGCCCTTCAAAGCATTGCCAGTGGCTTGGGAGGCTACCTCTCCCAAGTCTGTAAAACCTATTTCCAAAGGGAAAGGGCGTAACACCCCTTTCCCAAAGGAAATCCTTTGTTCTGCCTTCCTGGACTTGAGCTTCTCAAGCAACAGGAGGGCAGAAACCTGTCTGCGAGGTGGCAGCAGCTAGAGCTGCCTGGAAAACCTCAGAAGGCTGGAATGGCAATACTGGGGGTCCTCTAAGGAGCCCCCAGCGTGCATGGAATTATACAACTGATGCTTGCAAAATCCTTGGGGTATGATTCCAACATGTTTGATACCAAACATGGCTATGTTCGGAGTTACCATTATGTAGCCGGACTTGGTAGTGACCTATGTCCACTACATCAGTAAAATGGCGTCCCCGCACGCACGAAGTCTGGGAAAATGGTCCTGGAGTTTGTGGGGGCACCTCTGCTAGAGCAGAGGTGCCCTCACACACAATTACTTTGCACCCTGCCCTCAAGGCTGAAGGGCCTGCAATAGGGGTGACTTATAAGTGACCTTGTGCAGTGTAAATGGCAGTGAAAGGGTGCATGCACCATTTCACACAGGCTGCAATGGCTGACCTGTAGAAGCCTTTGCATGGGCCCTCTATGGGTGGCGGGAAAAATATATGCTGCAGCCCACAGGGATCCCCTGGAACCTCATTGCCCTGGTTACCTAGGTACCATATACTAGGGACTTAGAAGGGGGCACCAGTATGTCAATTTTGGGTGAAATACTGGGTTACCAGTATGCAACAACAACATTTATAGAAGAGAGAGCATAATAACTGGGCTCCTGATTAGCAGGATCCCAGTGAATACAATCAAGCACACTGACATCAAGAAGAAAATGGGGGTAACCATGGCAAAAAGAGGGTACTTTCCTACAGCAGGTTAGGTGTATTTTGTTGGGATTGCATGTTATTAGAGTACGTTCTAAGAGTTTCATGTGCTTGGAGAATGTCAGAGATCATGCATGTCTCTGTCAGAAGCTGCACACTTGGAGGCATATTTCTCATTGTGTTGCAACACCTTTGCACCACTCAAGGGGGCGTAAGGGCAACGCAGCGACAAAGTCAGATGTATCAAGTCACAGAAGGCCACCTTGCATGGTCCTGAGTGACTTTATACATTTGAAGTAAGGCACGCCAGCGCAAATTGCTTCCTTATGTTATTTTGCCTTTGGGAGGCGTTCTATGGGTGGAGTGTGGATGTTCACTCCCATTTATTTTGGCGCAGTCCCAGATTTACGAACACAGGTAAACCTGGAATTGCATCAAAATGCTATAACTTGCGTGGGGATGTGCAATGAGGTGAAATATCTTTAATTCTCTACGTTGTTTCCTGTTTCTAAGTGTGCTGCATTCTGAAGCACACTAAGAAAGAGGAAAATGCCTCATGAATTTGTTTTTGTGCAGGAAAGTGTTCCTTCCTGCACAAAATCAATCCTGCCTGCAATGCAAGCACCCTTACAGCATGGTGCCAGGGTGCCTCTGTGGATGCAAGGCAGCACACTGTGCACCAGTGCAAGGAAATGACAGGAGTGCAGCATGTCATGTGAAACATGGTGCATTCCTGCCCTTTCACACGGTGCAGCAAGGAGCCTTGCTGTGCTGAGTAAAATAAATGTAGATATCTCCCCCTAGGAGTATACATTTTTAGAAGTGATGCATGTAGGGAATGTGAATGGGGAAGAACATGCTGTACAGGTGGCAGAGTAGTTTTTTCACAATTTGGCATACTTGGGAGCATGTATTCAGTGTGTGTATGTTGAGTTTGCATACTTTGAGTACGCAGGAGGAGTTTTGCATGCTTGTATTTATGTTGCTTTTCCTAATTGGAAAACACCTCTGCAAGCTAAGTGTTTTCCCTGAATGCCTAAGGAGCATATTTTGAGTAAGGGTAGTGAATTCTTGGAGTGGATTTGTGGGTGTCAGTGGAATACTGTTGCAATGTCAGACTGCAGGGATCTGATTGAATGATCTACTATCCTGTGCAGGGCAAGAGGGGCAGCTTTGTTTCATCAGAGAATGCATGGATTGAGATATCCATCTGCGTGTTGAATTCCTGCTTGATGGTTGGAGCGATAGTTTCCCTAATAGGTTATGTCTGTTACAAAGCCAGAGATACTACATATATACATCTGGGTTAGTTGTAAGGGTGAACTCTGGGCACCTTGGGCCTAACTAGTTGAGAGTTTTCACGTTGATGGGCCTGGATATCTGCACTAAATATGGATGGGTCTGGTGTCTGGAGCAATATGTATGGGCATGGTCTGCCACTGGGGTTACAGTGACACACTTTCCAGCTTGTGAGTCAGTATCACATATGCAATTGTGATTTCATTGGTATTTCTTTCATGTGAAGTTGTATTTGAATTGCTAGATTTCCACGACCTTTCAACTCTTTGTAAAATCCTCGAGAGAGGGAGAGAGGTGTGGTGTATGTCTAAGTGAATATGTTTCCTCACATCCATTTCTCTTTGAGTAAAGTCCTTGAGGAAGGAAGGTGTGTTGTATTTTAAATGAATATGCCTACACATACCCTTTTGTTTTGATTAAAATCTTCCACACTAACCAGTTTCAACAAAACATCAAAAACGTAACCTGTAAATTGCATAATTGTTCAATGGTTTAAATAATCTCACTATTTTAAATAATCCCACTTTTCTTAAAAATAGGAGGCCAAAAAAGAGGAGAAAGAACACAAAAAAACAATTGTTTGTGGAATAGAGAAATATATAAATTTCAAATTCTTTTTAATGATTTGTCAATACATTTTCTGGAAATACACATAATTTTATATGTACCCAAGGCAAAAAAACGAAACCCCACTAAGATATCCCTTTAAAAAAACAAAAATACAAAGCAGTGCGTCTCACAAATTTAAAAGCAACCTATGACACAGAACAAAAAGGGGGTGAGGGAGGGTGTGTTCTGGCAACAGACAAAGATGGCTGCCTGAACTTGAGGCTCCGCGAGGTGGTGGGCCCTGAACGTGGATGGAGGCACTCCGGAAGCTGTGCAAACTAACGGCTGAGCTCCGAGGGCCCCTCTGACAACACGTCCCTACTGGGGGGGCCAGGGAAGGGGTGCCCTCCACTGAGTGCGTCTGCCTGGCACTGCTCAGAAGAAGAGCGAGTAGGTGAGGCCTAGTCAGCCGCACAGGACCGCGAACTTGCATTCCGGCTGAGTGCAGCCGACAGGGAACAAAGGACACGCCTAAGGGCCATTGTTGGTGGCCCTATCCCCAGCACCAGAATCCTAGCGGTGAATACGGTGAGGATCTTAGCCCTTCCCCACTGCACCAGAGGCTTCTCCTGCCTCTTGCTTCCCACCATCCAGCACAGCACAGAGCTGTCAGAATCTCCCCGTGTGAGGTCGCTCCGGTCTGCGGCCACGCGGGGAGGGCACCACCATACCGGATGGAAGGACAAGGGCACCAATGCGAGAGGGGCCCTCACCGCACCAACATCACGGCAGCACCGTCACGAAGGCCAGCAGGAGGACCTACCCTCTCTCTTCCTCCTGCAAAGCATCATAAGGTTCTGCAAAGACACTTCCATCCAGCCGACCGGAGGAGCAGGGGGGGGCTGTTTGAAGCCCCGGTGAGGCACTAGTGGCAGGCTGTAACTTGCCTCATTACGTCCTGCCTTGTCCCACCTTTATTTTGCCTTCAGCACCAAGCATCCTCCCCTTCTCTCCCCCCACCGAGTATGTTCAATTTCTGCACCAGTGGGCCACTGTGACAAAGGCCCAGCACGAGGATATTTGGAGAAGCTGCCGCCAACAAAGTCACTGAGCATATTGGGGGGGCCTGGATACGAACTGCCGAAGGTGGCATGGTCCCTCGAGTGGGGGCACCCTCCATTGTAAGATTGTAAGAGTTCAGCAACATTTGCTCCCACACAACGTCATCAGTGGGACTAAGTGAAAAGGTGAGGTTCCCCCGGTTGTGTAGACTGGACAGAGGTGGTACCCAAAGGAGGGGACGTCCCAGGAACCGGAGACTTTGGGCTGACAGCAACATCTACCCACCCCTCCCCCAACCTACTTTCCATGGGGAGATATTGAACATGGGATGGACTAGGCGGTTCGCGTGGGCCCTGCAATGATATATCAACAGAGCAGCCACTCCAAATTGTAGCAGAAGCCACTAACCCCCTCCCGGGCGACAGCAGTATCTCGGTCAGGATCGGACCACATACTGCACCAGTATCGCTATTGGGGGGGAACATATAGCAAGACAAGAGGGTCAGTTCCCAATCCCTTACCCTCTACATTACATCACCCCTTCTTCAATACTGAAACACAACAACTTGCCGGAGGAGTGGATTCTAGGACTCAAGCCTGCTGTCCGATCCCAAGTAACCGGTCCTGAAGATGCCCATTGGCAAGACAGCATGGAAAATCCTCTGGCAAGCTGGCAAGACAACTTCTCTTCTCCGAAGCCCACCAACACTCGCAACCCATGACCTCTGCCACAGGACCACAATCGGCAGTCCTGTCCCACACCATAACTTGCCCAGAGCAGGGAGCCACTATGGAACGCATACTTCAGGAAGTCACAGCTGTAGGTCAGGAGAAGTGTGGCACAATGGTTAGAGCGGCAGACCCTGATGCAGAGATCTGGCCCGGGACCAGGGGTCAATTCCCACCTCGGCAGGTCTTGGGCTCAATTCCCTTCGACCAGATAGTTCTTGCCTCAGTGCCTGATCTAATTAATGGGTCCCACTCTGTAACTCTGGGCAATAGCTTGCTTAATTTCCACAACAGTGCTTGGATGCCTGGCTTTACCCTGGGGGTTGCCCAGGAGGGGGTGCCTCACAGGAAAAAGCCAAGAGGGGTTCCACAGTGGTATGTGTACAGCACCTCGAGACCCTAACAGGTGAGTAGTGTGCTATACAAGTGCGAAGTATACAGCTGTAGGTCACAGTCTTGAAGGAATGGACTCTGCTCTATACTTGATGGCAGCGGAGACAAAATCCATGTGCTTAGACATTGTGAGCTTCCAGACGCGTATCAGGGCTGGAGCAATGGGTAATGTCTGTGGAAGACCATATTAGCACCACATAGGATAGAAACCAGGAAGTTCTATACCACTGCAGCAAGCTTACAGATTTGGAAGACAGGAGTCACAGAGACAACATCCACTTTTTTGGGATTTCCGGAACAAACAGAAGGAACAGACACCCAAGCCTTTCAGCGGAACGTCCTCCCCACACTAACTAGCTTAACCTTTGATCCACGGGAGTTTCAGAGGGCGCACCGTCTGGGCCCAAAGCAGTAGGATGGAGCATCCAGACCCCTCCTGATCATCGCTTGACTTCTACACCATGGGCAGGCCCATCAACGCCCCCTAGCAGCCCGGTCTAACAGACCATTTCGATCAGAGGGATATGAGATCCACATAATAGCAGACTTCTTGAAAGAGACCAACAATCATCGAAAAGCATTCCTGTCCCACAGACCTTGGCTGTGCCAATTGGATGTAAAATATGTTTTTTTGACCCAGCTAGAATGTGAATCACCAAAAACTGCATATTTAAGGACTTTTACGAACCGGAGGACCTGCAGCTTTTTCTGGATAACCTACCTCCCCAGTTATTGGATACGACTCCCCTGGACTGGCTTCAAGAACTGTCCACTGACACTCAGAGTGCACCGTCCCCACTCCAACCACCTTGTAGGGAAAAAAACACCACGAAACAGATTCCCACCCCAGAGGCAGAGACTTGGAGAGACTCACGATGACCCATGGTGACAGAGGCCAAGTACTACAGACAGTGGCATTTCACACCCAGATGTCAGAAAGGGACAAGTCTCACTCCCCCCGAAACCTCTCCCAGCCCCCACATGAAACCCAAGTTATGATAGGGGATGCTTGAGGTTCCGGAGACCTGATTGAGTGATGGGACTTCGCTACCGTACCAGCGGACGGATGAGTATCTTGCTGCATGTTGTTGTTATGATGATATGTTGTTCCATGATATGCTCCAGTTGTGACGTAATCAGATTATGGATGTGCCTTATACACTTGCCGAGTCAAGTGTAACTCTGTTCTGTGATCTATGGCACCGCCCCATTCTGAATTCTGACCTCTGACTTCTCTTCCCTTCTGCTCCCCCCTTCCTTGTCGATTTACTTAACGAGTTATTGGTGTACCAGACTTGTGCTGGTGTAACAGCAGGGATATGAGATCTGCATAAGGTACCAAGAAACCTGAGAGATACAGGATGTTGTGCACAGATGTTGGGTCAAACAAATAATGAAATGTACTGAGCTTCAATTCACAATGTCTCATTACGGCAATCTTACGCTGTCCTTCTGTTTATACTGACACGAGAACTAGGCTGTCTAAACTCCCCAGACCAACCACAGCCACCGCTACTACACAACAAAGCATCACAGTTGTCAGTAACCACTATTACCGGTTATTACACAAATGCAGAGTTTTTACCTCTGCTCTCCTGCCTCCCCACCTCTGCCCAGACAGTAGATGACGCAGGGGATGCACCTCCCCCCCGGCACCCCACCTCTCACTCCCATCTATTGCGCTCAGCCCCAAATGACATTCCCAACTGCCCTACATATAGCGGCTGGCCGTGCACGCCCTGCTTCTGGACGGGGCCCTCCCAATCGATCGTGTGGGCTTCACAGGTTTAGACCCGCAGATCAAGACCCTTGGGCTCTGCTCCTCCCTCTTACTGGATGCCATTTCTCCTTCTCTGGTTAATACCTAGTCCTCTCCCTACCTTTCCTCCCTTTTCTCTTTTACTTTTCTCTCCCCCCTTTACATCACATCTCCCCCCTCTTCTCCTTCTTTCTTTTTACCACCCCCCTCTAGCCCTTCTACTCTCCCCTATCCCCACCACATTCACTCCCTTCACCAATTCAGGCGGGCACCTGACGCCCAACAGTCCTCCCCTACCCCCCCACACCATCCATCCAGCGCCTCCTCTCCCTGCACCCATAATTCCTATCCATCAACTTGCCCCACCACCTCCGGCTCTGTCATGGCTGGACCAGCCCCAATCACTATGCGCCCACTCCAGATCATTACCTGGAACATCAATGGTCTGACGCACTTTGTGAAACAAAAGAAGATACTCTCTTACCTCCAATCCAAGCAGACTGATATAGCTCTTCTTCAAGAGACACATCTAGATGACGCTGAATCAAGTAAACTGCACCGTGACTGGGTGGGGAAAGCATTATTTAGTTGCTGTCCTGCACTACAGGCGTCAGGGAGAGGAGAATTAAGGAAATGCAGGGTGGCGATTTTACTCCGTAAGACACTGCCTGTGACTGTCACAAAATCATGATCTGACTAAGAGGGGAGATATTTGTTTGCCAATTTAAAGGTGGGGGAATCCTCGATATGTGTCGGTTCAGTATATGCACCAACCGACTTCAAAAGATTGCTCTTTCTACAAATCAACCGCCTTCTGGCAGAGATAGAAGTGGAGAAGTGTGTCACAATGGTTAGAGCGACAGACCCTGATGCAGAGATCTGGCCTGGGGCCAGGGTTCAATTCCCACCTCAGTGGGTCTTGGGCTCAATTCCCATGGACCAGATAATTCTCACCTTGGTGCCTAATCTAATTGATGGGTCCCACTCTGTAACTCTGGGCAATAGCTTGCTTAATCTCCACAACGGCCCTCACAGCGCTTGGATGCCTGCTTTCACCCTGGGGCTGTCCAGGAGTGGGCGCCTCACAGGGAAAAGCCAGGAGGGGTTCCACAGCGGTATGTGTACAGCACCTTGAGACCCTAACGGGTGAGTAGTGCGCTATACAAGTATGAAATTTACAGTTTACAGATAGGGGCAACCCACTACGTTATAGGGGGAGACTGGAATCTGGCCCGAGATGCAGTGCTAGATAGGACTGGACCCATTGATATTAGTAGCAACTGTGACAGGGCCAGCCTGACTGACATGGTGACAGATCATGGGCTGGTGGACAACTGGAGGCTCACACACCCAACAGACAGGGAATACACATTCCTATCATCCTTACATCGAACCAATCGTGTTTGGATTACTTCCTTGTGACGCACAGTGTGGTGGCCCAAGTCCAGGACACTCAAATACTGGAATGGGGCCTCTCAAACCACTCCCCGGTCCACTTGTCTGTCGACACTGGTCTTACCTCCCCGGGTCGCAAGCCAAGGCGCCTTGCCATTCACCACTACTGTTCTCCCCCAGGGGGTTCTATGGCCAGCTGCAAAAGCGACTCTATGCAGATAAACAATGCATGATGCGGCACTGGATATTATGGACATAAGAGCCCGTCAGAATGTTCTGGAGGACAACATAGTATATCTCACACAGCAATACACAACCCATCCATCTCTCCCTGCACGCCAGCGCCTAGAGTGAGCTCGAATGGCCCTCAATGAGATACACACGTCTCATGCCGAATATGCGTTACTACGCCTGCAAGGGTGACACTACGAGCATTAAGAGAAGGCTGGCCAACTTTTGGCGGCACAACTCCGCCAGAGAGCTGCTACCTAAGCCATTCTCGCTATCACATTCCCCAGTGGATAGATACATACCTGCCCGTAGGAAATTGTCAATGAGTTTGCAGCTTTCTACCAACGTCTATCCACCCCAGAAACGGCAGCCAGCCCCACCCAAGTAGAGGCCTTCTTAAAGAGCACTTGCCTCCCCCGCCTCTCGGCTGAGGGCCAAACCCTGCTGGATGGAGAGATAAGTAGGAATGAAATAACACAAGCCATCTCCAGCCTCCCTTATCATAAATCACCGGGGAGGATGGTTTTCCTGCAGAATTTTATAAGCGGGCCTAAGAACAGGCGGTTGACGCCGTATATGAGACCATCAGAGAGACATGTCACGAGGGCTCGCTGGGTGCAATATCCAATAGGGCAATGATAGCGGTCATACCAAAACTGGGGCAAAACCTCCTACTCTGGCAGTTATCGACCCATCTCCCTCCTGAATGGAGACATCAAGATTCTGGCCAGTGTCTTGGCAGCCCGATTGTGTAAAGTTATCCCATCCTTAATCCATCACACCAAAGTGGGATTTTTACTGGGACGTACCCCTAGGAATCACCTGCGTACTCTTTCCCATTCCCTGTGGGAAGCCAGAAACCTGCCGGATAAAGGCCTGGCTTTGTCCTTTGATGCTGAAAAAGCGTTCGATCACATTGAATGGGACTTTCTGTTTGTGACTTTGCAAAAATTCTGACTGTGTGACCAATTCATTGCCAAAGTCTGCCTGCTCTATGATTGCACCATAGCGCAAGTCAATTGTGGGAGCTTTATATCTGAACCTTTTCCAATTCGTAGAGGGACGAGACAGGGCTGCCCCCTCTCGCCACTTCTATGCCTACTGGCAATGGAGCCACTTGTGGCCACTATCCGTCAATCTATGCTGCTAACAGGCATACCTCTGAAGGAGGGGTCTCTAAAATCTACTTATCTGCATATGGCATCCTACTCACCCTAGCAGATTTGGGACGTTCCCTACCGGTCTTACTTGAAATCATTGAGGGTTTTGCGACCCTATCTGGTTACCGGGTGAACTGGGACAAGAGCGAAGCGCTGCCCCTCTCACTGATAATGAGATAGCAATACATGGATTCCCATTTCGATGGACCCCTGCCAGCCTCAAATATCTGGGGATACTTGTTAACCGAGGACTAGAACGTATGGTGGCAGATAACCTGGACCCTCTCATTGCTCGCATGAAAATGGACTTTGAGAAATGGTCTTACATATGTGTTGGGAATAATACCCTCCAGGTGCCCCTTTTGACCCTGAGATCGATAGAAGCAGCGATCAAAGCCTTCGTGTGGGGTTCCACGTGTCCCTGCTTACTGTCAGCGAAACGTATAGCACGCAGCCCTTATGGTGGTATGGGGCTCCCTTCAGTGGAACATTACGCCCTTGCTCTCCATCTGTCCCAGTTGGCATACATGCTCCCCGGCAGATCCTCCACAATGGGTGGTAATGGAAAGGCTGCTACTCTCCCACAGAGACAGACTTAGTGGACTGTATTGCACCGACCCTTCTCAAACCGGACCAGTCAACCCAATGCTAAAGACGATGCATGCAGCCTGGTGCAGGGCACACCGCCTCCTCTGTATACACCCCTTTTTACACTCTTGGGCCCCTCTTTGGGAAATGATGGTCTACGTGTCAGGGGAGATGCTCTTAGCTGGCCACAATGGAGCATGGCCGGCATTGACAGCCTGGACCAGACTATTGAAGAAGGGGTACTCAAACCGATGGGGAACCTAAGAGAGGAATACGGTCTCCACTCTCGACAGGAGTGGCGTTACCTACAACTTAAGAACTGCCGTCAACAAATTATGGGAGCCGCCCTTTGGGTTGTACAGACCTCAGCCACAGGTGCCTATCTTAGGACATGGGTCACCATAAATGTGTAATGGCAGGTCTATATGAGGTCATTACGCGACTCCTATACTCGCAACCCCTCCTTGAAAAATTACGCTTTAAATGGCAGACTCGCCTTCAGTAGGTCTACAACACAGAAGACTGGTCAGAAGTAATAGATGCCCTAGACATGGGCACCTGAGAGGCCCGGCTAAAGTTCTGTCTCTTTAAAATAATCCATGACTGGTATTGGACCCCTGTGAAACTACACAGAGCAGGACTCCTACTACACGCTGACTGCTGGCGATGCTCGAAGACCCGATGCGACCTGACTCACGTCCTCTGTGATTGCCCTTCGGTCCAGCCCTTGTGAGAAGCGGTGGGCTCCACTCTCGGCACCTCCTTACCACTTCCGTCACTGCTTTCCCCCTCTCTCATACTCCTACACGACATGGGACATCTCCCTGCTTGTCAAATAAGAAAAAGGGGGTGAGTTCGAGGGCAAAGAATGTTAGATAGAGATAGGGAAAACCCTTTCTGATTTCCAGCATCACCACTCTTAATAAAGATGGCAAGCACCCTTCATAACTCCAATCTGTCAATGTTTCGGCCCACTCTTACCACTTCCAGGGACCATCATCAGGACCTGGTGAGGGTAGTTTGTTTACTGGTACTGTTAATAAACAGTAAAAGATCAAACTATTCGTTATATCTTGGTTACAGGCTATCATTCATATTGTTTTTATGAGGATATCATTCCATACTGATAATGCTAATTTATGTTAAATATTATTCACAAGTTCCCTTCCATAAGATCCTTATTAAAGTTCAAACTTAATGTCATTAAATAAATTTAAAATATACCATTACATAGAACATAATTCACAGAACTATTTCAATGTGTATACATGTATCGCTAAGTTACGTTATTGATCACAGGTATGTTGCCTGCATTCCTTAATTGAAACATAAAAGATTTAAATCAGCAAATTAAACAAGACGAAGTGAAACAATATCTATGGTGGAGTATGTACAAGAGACCACCAATGATTACATTTACATTTACGCTTCAATTCAATAGTTTCCTGAAGATCAAAACCTATTTTATCACCCCCAGTTAAACATTGAGTTATTCATTTCATACAGCAACAAATGACATAATACAAGCTTAGGACACTTTACAAAATGGCTGTTTCTTTGACAATTTAATGACCCTTTGCCAACCAGCATTTGGCATTAATTCCTCAAACCTAGAAAGATATACATGAAGGAGGAACAGAAAGGACAAGGGCAGCAAGAGGGATCAAAATAATACCTTCAGCACATCCAGCTCCTCCGCCTGTGTACTTCACATAATTTCTGAAGAACATCTAGGGCCAGATTTACAAAAACTGGTGCAACGTGGTGCTGCGCACAAATTAGCAGCACAACACCAGTTTTGAAACTGTGGGAATCGCTGTATTTACAATAATACGGTGCACCCCTGGGTTTCATTCTGCCCCGGCACTAAATTAGGCAGCCTGCGCCGATGCAGGCATCCTTGCACCATAGTGCAAAGGTGCCTGCGATGAGGGGAGTGATTGTTTATGTGCAGGAAGGTGTTCCTTCCTGCACATAAACAATCATCCATGGCATTTTTCTTCTTCTATGTGTGCACGCAGGAAAAGCAAAATACGAGGAGGAATGGAAGAATTCCTCCTCATTGTGCCATGCTAACGGCACCCCTGGGGGGGCATTAGATTTTGTGCTGCCTCCGATTTATGAATTCTTGTAAATCTGGGGAAGCGTCAAAAGCAATGGGTGTTGCAGTGAAACGTCCACTGCAACACCTATTGCACGCCCTTCTGATACAGAAAACTGCATCCGAGGGGCCCATATTTACAAGGAAGCATAAAGCCACAAAAAGTGGCGTTACACCTCTTTGTAAATATGGAGACGTGGTTACTGCCACCCAAGCATCGCAAAAAGTGATGCTCTGGTAACACTAGGGCCTTGTACTTTGCACCTAGTGTCACATACATACTATCTAGTTCCATTTAGTTAGACTTCCTATAAGTACTGACACCTACCTGGTTTAACCAAACATCCCTAACTTCAACACAGCAGATGTTCTCTTCTCACTAACCCACCAACTTCCTCCAAAGAATGGGGTTCTATCACCTTAAATCTCTGAGAGTACCACCTTATGTAAGAATCAGTCACAAACAAAAGAACACACCAAACAAATGACAAATTAACCATTCAAAAGTCAACAAAAGAAACACTATCACATTCATACCTCACCTATTTAGCCAGCAGCTCACACTAGCCCGTTCACAGTACTACTTCAGCAAGGTTCACCTTAAATCCCCGGGACCACCATGTAATCTATGAATGATTCACAAACTAAAGAAGAAACATAAAATAGCAAGCACACTCAACATTCAACATTCAAAAATAAAAACAAATAAAACAACAAACACACTATGAATTCACCACTGAAAAATAAAACAAAAATCACAAAATGACTACACACATCCATAAGTCACCTGTTTTGATGACAGCTCATGTAGCCCAGGAGAAAAAACCTGCGCTGACGGGTGGCTGACACACAACTGCTGTCACTGCTGTCTCTCCACTGTCAATGCGAGAGAAGAGAACATGGCTTTGGGGAACAAGTGGGAGGGGATAGCACAGAGGGTGGTGTGTGTGGTGGACAGGAGAGGGTGGTGTGTGTGGTGGGCAGGAGAGGGGGGGTGTGTTGTGGGCAGGAGAGGGTGGTGTGTTGGTTGGCAGGAGCCATGAGGAAATGTTTCAGTTTTGGCGCGCAGTTGAGGTGCTAATCATATGTCAAGGGGTGTGAAGGTGTGTAACTATAGGACAGTTAGTGGGCAGAAGGAGGTCAGGTTTTCTTTCAACATCTGGAGAGCAGGCTATGCTACATATGGCTTCCCCATTACACCTCGGCCAGATGTCAGAAGCAGGGCTAGATGGTTTGGGCAGCCATATGCAGCATAAACTCATGGATGGGGGGAGTTTTTAGTGCAAGGTTCTGAGGAATGCAACATAGAATGTAAGAAAATTGAGATTTCCCAATAACGGTTCCTAAGGAGTCGCAATCGCTACTAGGAAATCACAATTTAGGAAATGCAAAACATTACGTACCTATAGGACTAAGGCCCGCCTAAATGTAAGTTGTAAAAATGGTGGTATTCTTGTAAATCGCTCCTATGAGTAGTACGCGCTTCAAGGCACTGCAAAAAGTCAATTTTTGTGCCTTTTTGAAATTTGCACTTGATTACCATCAAATTGGATTTAATGTTAATAGCATTTTTTAAATTCCCATTTCGCATTTGGGAAGTGCTTTGTACATGTGCTTAGGAAATCACAAATCAGAAATTCCTATTTGCGATTTCTTATTTTAGTAATCGCAAATTGCTATTTCTATAGGGTAGTAATCACAGTGTGCGAGGCCACAGAGCCCTTTGTACATATGGGAAGCATAGTTAGCATTTCTCAAGGGGCGATAATACCGATTCCGTCCGTGAAGAAATGCTAAGTGGCTTGGTACATAGGGGTCCACCTCCGCCTTGAGGATGAGTCCATAGCTGTGGGCGGTTAATTAGCAATGCCACGATTTGCCGAGTGTGTGAATGTTTGTGCTCTGATTAGGGGGCAGTAAAGTTATTTTATTATTGTGGCTGTGGCACGGCTTCACAGCATCTTCCAGGACTGCAGAGATGATAAAAACAGGTAAATCTCCTTTTTTCAGAGTGAGTAGAGTCAGGGATGAAAGCAAGTATTTCACATTTGGTTATTTATTAACTTGGAAAATATATCTGCAATAAAACATACGCCTTAGGCAGTAAAGTGCCTGTTTTACTGCCAAGAAAAGAGTTGGGAAATATATTTTGCAAGAAACTCTACTGTGGAACACTGTCTGGTGCCTGAAATATGAGAGCAAGCGCAATCTGAACTGCATTGCAGGTTTATTATCCGCTCCTGTGATGGAAAAGGCATGCGGACTGGTGGAAATGAAGCTGTTAATGCGTGAGAGTAAATATTATTGTAAGCTTCACAGTGTGAGACAGATCTGAACATCCAACATTTATCAACATAACTAAAGGTGATGCCTCCAGCACCCAGAGCACTGGGCCAGCAGCAAGGGAGGCTTCTACTTACTGTACTGATGCCAAGAAAGAGTAGAACGCACCTGTTACTCAGCACGCAGAGGGAAGTAGCATAGAATCTGAACATGTCCCTCTATTTCATTTTTGTAATGATATATTTCGGAGTTTGTTGTTATGACAAGAGATATCTGCTGGGCCACTTAGAGTGGCCGGGAGTGCTGTCGAGTACAGCAGCGGTGGATATGATTTGGAGTGTTACTTGGATCAGGGTAGTTATTGGTCTGACAGCTAGGTAAGTGGTTAGTTAGATCAGGGTAGTTAGTGGGCTAACAGTTAGGTAAGTGGTTAGTTAGATCGGGGTAGTGTTTGTGCTAACAGCTAGATAAGGGGTTAGTTAGATCAGGGCAGTTATTGTGCTTACAGTTAGATAAGGGGTTAGTTACATCAGGGTAGTTAGTGGGCTAACAGTTAGGTAAGTGGTTAGTTAGATTGGGGTAGTCATGGTGCTAACAGCTAGATAAGGGGTTAGTTAGATTAGGGTAGTTATTGTGCTAACAGCTAGATAAAGGGTTAGTTAGATCAGGGTAGTTAGAGGGCTAACAGGTAAGTGGTTCGTTAGATCGGGGTAGGTATTGTGTTACAGCTGCATAAGGGTTAAGTTAGATCAGGGTAGTTATTGTGCTAACAGTTAGATAAGGGGTTAGTTAGATCAGGGTAGTTAGTGGGCTAACAGTTAAGTAAGTTGTTAGTTAGATATGGGTAGTTATTGTGCTAACAGCTGGATAAGGCGTTAGTTAGATCAGGGTAGTTAGTGGGCTAACAGATAGGTAAGTAGTTAGTTAGATTGGGGTAGTCATTGTGCTAACAGTTAGATAAGGTGTTAGTTAGATCAGGGTAGTTATTGTGCTAACAGCTGGATAAGGGTTAAGTTAGATCGGGGTAGTTAATGGACTGACAGCTGCTAGATAAGGGGTTAGTTAGATCAGGATAGTTACTGGGCTAATAGTTAGGTAAGTGGTTAGTTAGATGGGGTAGTGTTTGTGCTAACAGCTAGATAAGGGGTTAGTTAGATCAGGGTAGTTATTGTGCTAACAGTTCGATAAGGGGTTAGTTAGATCAGGGTAGTTATTGTGCTAACAGCTGGATAAGGGGTTAGTTAGATCAGGGTATTTAGTGGACTAACAGATAGGTAAGTGGACATTAACCCCCACCTAAGGATTACGCTCCAACCATGGTGCAGACTGACCAGTAGTTCAGCATCTGTTGGCCTGCTACTACAAAGTAGAGGACTTTGAGAGACCCCGATCTCTGGACCAAGTTTGCTCCACTCCACTTGTGGACCGAGGAGCACCCACAAATTCACCTATGGCAACCACACTACAACCGGAACATCCTTTGAGCATCTTTTGCCTAAATCCCTCAGCATCAGGACCAATCCATCTAGGGCAATTGTCCTGTAAAGTTTGGATTTTGCTTCACAAATTCACTTGTGGACAAGTAAAGTGTCCACTCCGGCTCCCTAGACCTCTGCAGGAACTCGTCGCCCAACCCGGGCCAGAGCAGTCAAACTTACTGTTTTGACTTTTCAAATGTTTTCAAAGATCTTGTTGACCAATGCTTGCATTTAAAAGTGATAATATATTCCAAAATCTGTATCTCTAGAACCCTCCTGTGGATTGTGTTCATCAAGGTCTCCAAAAATTCATAAAAATAAACTCTTTGTTTATAAATTGGTGTCTTCTTTTTTCATGTGTTGTTGCTTTCTTATTTTATTGTTTTTTTATTCAAAGCGTTTTATATAGCGCTTGCAAGCAGCTACCAAGTGTTGAGCTTGAGGTTATGTAAGCAAGGCTGACTGGACCCAAGATGGTATTTGTGAGTGTACTGCACGATACGGTCCCACTGCCATGTCATATAATTCACCCAAATCCTCACAATTCACATTCAAAGTAATGACGGTGAGCTCATACTATGCATAGTTATCAATGGCATGAAAGCCGATCAGAAGAAAGGCAAGAAAACAGAATGAATTGAATTACCCAAGTGTCCTAGGACTCTATTGGCTACAACATACCAGGATTTGGAGCTAAATTCCTTCTGAGTTAGAGATTATTTGCACCCAGTGGTGCCCAAATGATTGAGCTTGTTCTCCCATTGGCACAGCTGTCTTTATGCTGCATGCACAGTCTGACCCATACTATGCTCTTGATCAGTGGAAGTGTCTGTGGACAAAAATAAATAATTTTGTTAGGCTCCTGTGGCGCAGGATGCCAGATGATATTTTCAAGGCCATACAAAGCCACCTTGCATGGCTATTCATGACCTTGAAAATATTGACCCCTTTCATGCATAACACTGCATGAGAGGGGTGTTTAATGGTTGTTGCTTGTGGTGTTCCCAGGCGACACCCATGAAACTAATGGGAATCTGACGCATTCCCAGATTTACAAGCCGGGGAGTGCATCAGATTCCTACGCCACCTCAGGGGTGCCATAAGAATGATGCAACATGGAGAAATATCATTATTTCTCCCTGTTTTGTCCTCTTCTGTGCCCATAGAAAGACAAAAACACCTTTTGTGATTGTTTTTCTGTGGGAAGTTGTCACTTTCTGCACAAAACAATCATCCTTCCAATTCAGGCACCCTTGCATCATGGTGCAAGGGTGCCTGTGTTGGCACTAGGCAGCAATTTGAGTGCCAGCGCAGGGGAGAGGACAGAAATGTGTTGCATCTTGTAGATACATAAATGAGGCCCCTTGTCTTACATACCAACCTTTGAGAGGCTAGAAAGCTGAATCAGGATTTCAACTTGGCACCTGTTGTTCATTGCTTTGTACAGCATAGAGATCTTTGAGCTATCCTTCCATCACTAGCTGGAGTTATGTTTTGATATGCAGATTTGTAGAGCATACTATCACCTTGGCACTAAGCAGATATGAGTTTAGCCAATCCTAGGCCCTAGTGGGACTGCTTAAAAAGCCAGTTCTTCAGCTTCTTACGGAATTCAAGAAGTGAGGAGGAGGCTTCTATGTGTAGCAGTAGGTAGCTCCATGTTTTGGGAGCAAATTAGGAAAGGGCTCAACTGACAGATCTTTTTTCCGTATGCATGGAGTGTGTGCAAGCAGGAGTCTGTAGGAGCCTAGGTGTCTAGAAGGTTTGCAAAAGCAGATGCAGTTGTTCAGGTATGCCAAGCCAGTGTTATATAGCGCTTTCAAAGTGTTGTTGAGAAGTTTGGATTGTATTTGTTTGTGTATAGGGATCCAGTGGAGCTCTTTCAGGTGTGGTATGGAGTAGGTGTGACTTGGGAGGTTGAGAGTGACTCTGTCTGCTAAGTTCTTAATGGTCTGCAGCCTTCTGGTGAGTTTTTTGGTGATCACAGCATTGAGGGTATTCCCATAGTCCAGCTTGCTTGTCACAAAAGAGTGTGCAATGATTTTTCCAGGTGCTGATTGGGAGCCATTTGAAAATGTTCCTCAGTATGTTCATGGTATTGAAGCATATAGGAGTTTGGTATTGATGATGATCCTGAGGTTATTAGCATGGGTGGTAGAGGTGGGTGTCAGTCCTACCTCTGGTGGCCACCTGGTGGTGTCCCACTTTGAAGTGCTCTTCTCGAAGATTGTTCTTGTTGTTGTTCAGCTTCAGGCAGTTGGTGTTCATCCACTGGGTGATTTCAGCCATGCATGGACTTCACTGGACTTGACCCAGATACTCAGTGTCATGCTTTTGAGAGAGAGAATTAGTTTTCTGTCATTGGTGTAGGAGTGGACCTTGATGTTGTGTGAGCAGATGATAATGGCTAGAGAAATCATGTGTGCATTAAAGAGGTTCAAGCTCAGGGAAGATCCTTGCGGAACTCTGCAGATGAGATCGCAGACATCTCAGGAGCACAGTGCCGGGGTGACTGACTGAGTGCTTCAAGTCAGGAAAGGGCAGGTCTATGGGAGTATGTGTCCTTCGATTCTGATATTGTGTTGATGTTGGATAAGGATGGGCTGGAAAACTATTAAATGCTGCAGAGATGTAGGGTGGATGAGGGCCACTTTGCCTCCTCATCCAGAGTCACGCAAATGTTATCCATTTTGGTGATGAGGGCAGTTTCCGTGCTATGGCTGGGTCTGAAATGAAAGTTGTTTCGAGGAGTTGGTGGTCATTGAGGTATTTGGTAAGGAGTCTTGGTGAGAATGGTAGCAGGAAGATCAGCTTGTAGTTGGTACTTGCTACTACTCGCAGTATTGTTCTGCTGTTCGGAAATCTATTACATTGATTTGCATCTCTTTTCCATTGTGAACCTGCAGTGCTATTGTGAGTACTTTGCGATCTGATGAGGCCGTAGGACACTGATTCTGGACTCTCCATCAGTTCTTGCTGCTGTACCTTATCACTGTGTGTCTGTTTCGATTCGGGCTCTGACTGCAGATTCCTCTGTGCTTATAAGCCAGCAGTTAATGTTACGTCCCTCCGATTTCTCCTGGTAGGCAGACAGCACCATTGAAGTCTCAATTGTCAAGGGAAATACCTGTGGTTCCCCTTCAGTCCTTTGGAATCCAAAGTTATCCCAAAGGCGTTAATGCAACATTTAGTAGAATAATAAATGCCTGTGGCTGTCACTGGGAGTGGCTGTGGTCACTTTGCTTCAGAGGACCTACACTGCACAGCCTTGCCTATCTTGGGATCTGGGTTCACAGTATGCATTGTCACAGCTTGCACTCCACAACCTCTGTCAGTGGACGCTGGTGCAGCTCACAAAAGGCTGCATGATGGTACTGCTCAGCTTCCACCTGCCATGGACCATGGTGTATAAATACATGTCCCCTGCCATATCGCACCTCTGTTACCACCTGGAACTCACAGGGCCACCATGAGAGTGAAGTATGAATCCGCCAATGGCTGATGTTAAATTCTTGTCATTACTGCTTCCATCAACCAGTGGAAAAGGTAATTTCTAGGGGGCTGTAGCCGGTCAATGTCCTCATGAACAGGACCCTTGCCCTTTCCTTTAAACCTCACGCACACATTAACTTATCAAGCCATCAATACATACATTCACTCTTCCACTATTGCACTCATTCACCTATGCACTCCCACACTAACTTTCACTACACCAGCCTCACAACCTACCTTCGACCCCACAGTTTGACCTTGTCCCCTTTATCCTTTCACGTATTTGTGTCACCATACAAATACTGAATTAGTCATTTTTCAATATGTGTTGTCATGTTCATATTATCCATTCACCTACCCACGCAAGAAAACATACAAACAACCAATTAAGAAGCACTCTAAAATATAAGCCACATCTGTTGTCATTGTCAGTGCTTGTTATGCCTTGTAGACTGTCAGTGAGCCAACAAGAGGCACGAGCCAATGACACAGCACATCTTGTAAGCTTGTAGGAGACAATAGTGCCGGATCATTCAAAAGACGTATAATAAATCTCTATGCCAGCACTTTATTTCCAACAGCTACTACTTATGAAGCCCCCATCAGTGCATAACCATAATACATGATAGCCCCAAAACATAAATTCTTAGCAATACACTATACCAGTAAATTATACATTTGCCACATTTCTATTATTCCCCTGTAAAGCATTTTTTTTGCTTCATTTTTACAATCCAAAACAAAATTAGCTTAATTTTAGCAATACTATATATTTTGCCCAGAGCAGACAATTACACCATTATACCCATATTAATAATGTTTCTGTCACGTCAATTTAGTGCTCATGGTTACCAAGTTTCCACAATTCACCAGAAAAACGAATGCCACAAAAATACAAGAAAAGATTACTGTAAGAAGAAATAAGTCAGAGTATTATCCCTCCAAACAGAGGACCATAGAATAGACTGGAATATTGATAATGGTAACTCTCAGTCAGGAACAACACTAAGAAGCTACTTTTCTATATGCCCTATCAGGCCATTATAGAGCGAGACACTTTCTTACACTCTTGTGTCCTTATTTGAAGTGGGAGAAGGGGTAGGTGTATAGAGTGGTGTACCAAGCTCAAAGACATGCTACCTAAGAGCCATTAATGCCTGCCTCTTTCCCACAGACAGTAATAGCTCTAACCCATTGTCACCTTACAGGAAAACTCTAAGGAGCAAAGAAAAACTAGCATGTCATTCTGCAAACAGTTTTACTGGCCAGAGATGCACGCATTGAGCACTGGGTTTTGCAAACTGTGTCCAGGTTGTCAGAAGGTAATTTTCAAGAGAACCCATCAAGTTGTTTTCTCAGAGAATTGGAATGGGTCTAATTGGACCACTGAAACCTTCAGGGAGAGGTTGTAACTATATCCTGTTGTTAATATATAATGTAATAACGTACACCCAGGGATTTTCTTTAAGAAGCACATTCACTGTTCATATTTGGGATGTACTCATCCCTTATATTTAATGGGTGGGGCTTTATGAATTCTGATGTACAAGGATACTCATTTTATGTCCCAGATCATTTCCTTGGCTTGTGAAACATTCAAACTTCACCATATACAGATATTGGTTTATCATCCACAGACAGATGGGCTGATGGAGTGTGTTAATAAATTCTTGAAGCATATGCTTAGAAATGTGATTTGTCTATACTGAAAGGAGTAGGATAAAATGTTGGATAAATTTTTGCAGGCTCTTCAGCAGATAGCAGCTGAGCATCTAAAGAGGGCACACAGATCTTAGGAAAAGCATTACAACAAAACCTTACAACTCCAGAAAAAGGAGATAACGTTTGGTATTATCACTAATCTCAGATAACAAATGTTGGCTAACTGGCATGGTCCATATATAGTGACTAAGAAAATAGGATCCCTGGTTTACTGGGTAACCCATCCAAAGACAAGGTGGAAATCCAAAATTTACCATATCAATCTCTGGAAGAAATAGTTGGATCCGGGAGAAGCAGGCAAGGTGGACATTATGTAGGAGACAAAGAAAGAGGAATTATATATATTTCCTCTACGTTAAAATGGGTTCTGGGAGAACTTCCTGGTTAGGAGGTAAATAAATAAACAAAATTACTTAGAAAGATCTGATACGTGTTCTCACTATTCCCAGGACGCACAACTTTAATGGAGCATGCTATTCCATCTAAATTAAAATCAATCAAGGTCAAAGTTACAATTAACCCATTAAAAATTCCAGAGACCCATAGGGAAGCAGTAAAGAAAGAAACCACCTTTGCAACTTTAAATCATAGAAATATCCCAAAGCAAATGAGTGTTACCCATTGACTTGGTTTTGAAGTCAGATGGGACAGCTCATTTTTGCATTGAATTCTGGAAAGTCAATGAATTATTCACATTTAATGCCTGCTCATTGCAGAGAACGGATGATCTTATTGAACAACTGGACAATATATCAATTCGTTGGAATTCACCAAGAGATGTCGGCAGATTCATTTGAAAGGACTCAGGTAGGCCTAAAAGAGTATTTTTCACACCCTTTGGTCGATTTTAGCTTAAGGTTTTGCCAATTGGTTTAGAAATAGCTCCTTCTACATTCCAACTCTTTATGGATCAAAGGCTGCTTCTCAATAATGCACAGACCAGGAAAGTTGATGAGTACTGCAAATTACTTATTGAGGTTGCATGGGAATGTCCTGTCTGAGCATTAGGTTTTGAGTGAGGGCAAATGTAAGGATATGGCTATGGTTATACTCCCAGGGAACATCAAGCCACTTTCATATTGGTCACTTGCAAAAGCGTTACAGAAAATGGAAATTCCCAAGCTTAGGAGAGATGCTCCAAATGGGTGGAAAGGGAGTCCCCATCAGGCATGTATGTCTTGAGGTGCTAAGTGGGATAAGAGAGGTAGGTACATGTTCCTATGCAGCCTGTACACATGAAAGGCGTCTGAACCACAAACAGAAATGTTTTTATTTGCAGGAGGAAAGAAAGCTAGTTTTAGGCAAAGATTCTGGAGCACCGGGCACTACAGGGGCAGAACGCAAAGGATCCCATGTCTAGATAGCGAGGGGGAGTCCAAAGTTTAGTTTGGAGCTAAAAATCAAAAGTCACAGAGACTATGTGAGAAAGTAGCCTCTTTCTAGCATGGTTACCCCCATATTTGGCCTGTTTGTCAGTGTGTTTTTACTGTCTCACTGGAATCCTGCTAGTCAGGACCCCAGTGCTCATAGTTTGAAGCCTATATGTGTTGTCAGTATGCTTGACTGTGTCACTGGAGTTCTGCTAACCAGAACTTCAGTGCTTATGCTTTCTCTGTGTACCAAATTTGTCACTATAGTTTAGTGACTCCATATTCCAATTCTAATTGGCACACTGGATGCCCCTTATAAGTCCCTAGTATATGGAACCTAGGTACTCAGGGCATTGGGGTAGCAGGAGATCCTTATGGGCTGCAGCATTTCTTTTGCCACCCATAAGGAGTTCAGACAAACCTTTCTCCAGGACTGCCACTTCAGCCTGAGTGAAATAGTGCACACACTATTTCACAGCCATTTGTCACTGCACCAGGTAACGTATAAGTCACCTGTATGTCTAACCTTCATTTACTGAAAGCTAGGTGCAAAGTTACTGTGTGTGAGGCCACCCTTGCACTAACAAAGGGGCCCCCACGTTGTCCAGGGCCAATTCCCTGGACTTCGTGAGTGTGGGGACACCATTATAAAAGTGCACTACATATATGACAATACATATATGTAGCTTCACAATGGTAACTCTGAATATGGCCTTGTGAGGTGTCTAAGATTGTGGAATGGAACCCCCAATCCAAATCTGGTATTGGGGGGCCAATTCCATGCACCCTGGGGGCTCCACTTTGGACCCCCGGTACTGCCAAACCAGTTCTCTGAGGTTTCCACTGCAGCCCCAGCTGCTGCCACCTCACAGACAGGTTTCTGCCCTCCTGGGGATTGAGCAGCTCAATCCCAGGAAGGCAGAACAACGCATTTCCTTTAGGAGAGGGGTGTTACACCCATTCCCATTGGAAATAGGTGTTGTCATGGGAGGGGTATCCTCCCAGAGCCTCTGGAAATGCTTTGAAGGGTACAAACGGTGCCCTCCTTGTATAATCCAGTCTACACCGGTTCAGGGACTCCCAGTCCCTGCTCTGGCATGTAACTGGACAAAGGAAAGGGGAGTGACCGCTCCGCTGTCCAACACCACCCCAGGGGTGGTGCCCAGAGCTCCTCCAGATTGTCCCTGGCATTAGCCATCTTGAATTCCAAGGTGTGGGGACCCTCTGGAGACCTCTGAGTGGCCAGTGCCAGCAGGTGATGTCAGAGACCCCTCCTGATAGGTGCATACCTGGGTAAGTAGCCAATCCCCCTCTCAGAGCTATTTAGGGTCTCTCCTCTTGGTGTTTCCTCAGATTTGGTTTGCAAGATTCCTCCAGGACTCCTCTGCATCCTCTGCTTCAGCTTCTGACCGTCAGATCAACCGCAGACTGCTCCAGGAACTGCTGTAACTGGAACATAGTATCCAGGAAGACTCCTGTGACTTGCAACTTCAGCTCCAGTGAGGACTGCCAGTCTTCACCCTGCACCAGAAGAACCAAAGCTTGCTTTGCACCATTATTTAATGCCTGGGTCAGACCAGGCGTTAGGGGACCTCTGGGCCCATTTTCATGGTTAAACACTATGGAATGGGTCCACAGGTGCCCTGCTCAAGCCCCAGGAACACCCCCGCCCAAACCAGAGGGACACCGGAGGATGGGGGACCCCATCCCAGGTAAGTAGAGGTAAGTATTTTCTTTTTATAAATTAAAGTGCCCTCGGGGCCCAACTTCGGCCCCCCTGCATGGCACAGGGTGCAGTGGCCATGCCCAGCGGACACGAGTCCCCTGTGCTGGCCATTGGGGTGGTGGGCATGACTCCTGTCTTTTCTAAGACAGGAGTCATGTTGTTTGGATGGTTTTGCGTCGGAAAATGACGTTAAGCTGGTTAGAGGCATTTGTTTGCCTCTAACTAGCCTATGTCATTTTTTCATGCAAACCCCTGTTCTCCCATACCGCCACCCGGACCTGGCTAACGTCATATTTTTTTTACGCTAGCCCACCCTCTGCACCGGCTTGCACCATTCCATAAATGTGGCGCCCAGCTGACGCTCAGGAATGGCGCAAGCCAGTGCTAAACTTTTTGATGCAAAACTGCGTTAGTGCAGTTTTGCTTCAACAAGCATAAATATGACCCTAGGTGTTTGTTTTACTCAGAGGGCACCTGTTGTGACAATAAGGAGGAAATATAGATTTCAGTGAGAGCTTGGGCAAAATCATCTGCCCAAAATTGTGGATGTTTAGCTGGGGATGGGTCCTGAGGAGAGTTGAAACCAATAGAGGTGAAATGTCCTCAACCGTCAATAGAGGAAAATGCCTTAAGGTTGTTGAGGAATGGGAGAGTCTTCTGTGATCAAGGTTCTCTCATTGGAACTGTTTGTATCCTTTTTAAAAGTATTTAAGAGTTTGGTGATTTTATCTTGGAAGGGACACTAATAAGTTGTTGCATATTTCACTTAGAGAGGGGTGGAATGTAGAGGAAAAAATAGCCACAGAGGTAAGGTCCTTGACCATCTTAAATAATTATTTAGGTCTAATGTCCACTGCTTCAATTTTGTCTCCATAAAAATAGGCTTTTAAAAGACTTTTTTTTATATTTACGTAAGCTCTGAGGAGTATGTCTGTCTGAGGGTGAATAGTAAACTCTTCACTTCCTTTCTATGTAGTTCCATTCTTGTTTCTCAAATCTTAATATTATGATATGTTCTGTTAGTTTATGATGTGTTATGCTATGTAAATTCGTAGAGCGAGCTTATCACCCGAGGGTTATCCAGGCATTCGGTGGGTGAGAAGGCCGATTGGGCTCCTAGTTGAATAGCCAGGTCTTCAGTTTCTTGTGAAATTCAAGAAGGGATGGGGAGGCCCTGATGTGGTTTAGAAAGTCGTTTCAGGTTTTGGTGGTGTTTTAGGGGAAGGAGCATCCTCCTGACTTGCTTCTACGAGTGCTGGGTATTTGCAAAAGGTGGAGTGATACTGAGCTCGGACGCCTGGTGGGTTGGTGGACGTTGAGGCAGTGGCTTAGGTAGGCAGGTCCTATGTTGTAGAGGGCTTTGTATGCATGGGTGAGCAGTTTAAATGTGTACCGCTTCTGGATTGGCAGCCAGTGTAGCTCTCTGGGGTGGGGCTTGATGTGTGCGGGATGTTTTGTGGATGAGTCTAGCGGTGGCGTACTGGGTGGTCTGGAGTGTTTGTATGAGTTGATTCATGATGCTAACATAGCGTGGGTTGCTCTAGTCTAATCTGAGGGTTATGGGGGCCTGGAGCCAATGGAATATCGTGCAGAGCATTCATAGGACGAAGAAGCAGGAGAAGGTGATAATGCCATGGTGGACGGTCGTCCATGATGATGCCAAGGTTTTTGGAGCTGGGTTTGGGTTTCAGGTTTGTTGGACATCTGGAGGTGTCCCATGGAGAGCTCTTGTTTACAAACATCAGAACTTCAGTGTTATTTGTGTTGAGTTTTAGGCAGTTCTGTTTCATCCAGTCTACTACATTAGACATGCAGTCAGCTACATTAGACATTCGTCCTGGTGGTGTGGTTGTTGTCTGTGATGGAGATGATCCAGGTGTCATCTGTGCGAGAGACGTTGTTGATTCCTTCGGTCTTATGAAGTAGGCAAGAGGCTCCATGTAGATGTTGAAGAGGGTAGGGCTCAGTGATGATCCCTGAAGCTATTCCACTTACAGGCAGCGTCTAACTGTCTGTCACATTGTCAGTCAAATCAATCAAATCAGGATTTATAGAGCACAACTACTTACCTGTAAGGGTCTCAAATCGCTGTGGAGGTTTGTCCTCTGTGCTTCAGTTGAAGAGCCAAGTTTTAAGGTCCTTCCTGAATTGTGGTAACAATGGTGACTGCCTGAAGTGCAGGGGCAGGGTGTTCCAGCTCTTTGCCGAGACGTAGGCGAAGGATCTTCCTCCAGCCGAGGTCTTCCATATTCGGGGTACGGTGGCTACTGCCTGTTGAGTGAAGTGGAGTGGTCTGGTGGGGGAGTAGAATGTGATACAGTGCTTGAGGTAGGTGGATCCTAAGTTGTGGAGGGACTTGTATGCATGGACAAGGAGTTTGAAGTTAATTATTTCCTCAGTGGGAAACCAATGGAGGTCTCTTAGGTGTTTGGTGATGTCTTCACAGCGTGGAACATCAAGGTTGAGTCTGGCAGAGTCATTTTGGATGTGTTGTAGTTTCTTCAGGTTCTTCTGGTTGGTGCCAGCATAGAGGGTGTTGCTATAGTCGAGACTGCTGGTAACCAGGGCATGGGCTATGGTTCTGCGGCAATCCTTTGGGATCCATTTGTAGATCATCCGGAAAAGTCAGAGTGTGTGAAAACAGGAGAATGAGACTGAGCTGACTTGGCTGGTCATGGTGAGTGATGAGTCCAGGATGAAACCGAGGTTGCA
The DNA here is from genome assembly GCF_031143425.1 of Pleurodeles waltl. Lineage (NCBI taxonomy): Eukaryota > Metazoa > Chordata > Amphibia > Caudata > Salamandridae > Pleurodeles > Pleurodeles waltl. The sequence continues at coordinate 998,507,759 of NC_090450.1, read as the reverse complement.
TGCGTGGTTTGTTAGGGTGGTGTGGGTGCCAAGAGTGGCTGGCCACCAGTAGTTGCCCCAGGCTGAAGTGGAGGGTCCGAAGGATGAGGATCTCGGTCTTGTCAGAATTGAGCTTGACGCAGCTGTCCTTCATCCAGGTGGCAATGGCATCTATCCCATTGTAGACATTCTTCTTGGCAGTTGTGGGTCATTCGGTCAGTGAGATGATCAGCCGGGTGTTCTTAGCATAGGAGACAGCATTCAGTCCGTAGTTCTTGATGATGGATGCGAGTGGGGCCCTGTAGATGTTGAAGAGGGTGGGGCTCAGGGAGGAGCCCTGTGGAACTCTGCAGTTGATTTCTGTAGGTTCTGACAGGTAAGGTTAGGGTCTGACTCTCTGTGTTCTGCCAGACAGGAAGGAGCGTATCCATTGTAGGTCCTTTCTGCGGATGTGGGCTGCATGGAGTCTAGAGCAGAGGGTGAGGTGCGAAACCATGTTGAAAGGTCCAGTAGGATGAGGACTCCTGTATAGCCATGGGTGAGGAGCAAGCGGATGTCCTCTGTGGCAGCGAGGAGGCTGGTCTCTGTGCTGTGGTTGCTCCTGAAACTAGATTGGGAGATGTCCACGTTGTTGTTGTCCTCAATGTGCTTACGGAGCTGTGTTTTGATGGTCTTTTCGATGACCTTAGCTGGGAAAGGCAGCAGAAAAGATGGAGTGGTAGTTCTTGAGATGCAGGGAGTCGGCCGTGGGTTTCTTCAGGAGCGGACGGATCTCGCATGCTTCCAGCCCTCAGGGAAAGTAGCTATTTCTCTGGAACAGTTGAGTGTGTGGCTGAGCTCGGGCATGATGGAGGTGTTGGCTTTGTGGAAAGTGTGGTGATGACAGGGGTCCGTAGGGGCTCCAGAGTGGATGCTGCGCACAATGGAGCAGGTCTAGTCCATGGTGAGGGTGGTCTAGCGGTGCAGGATCTGTGATGGTTCAGAGGCTCAGAGCTGGGGGGTTGTTGGAGGGCTCAGATGGTCTTGGGGTCTGAAGCTGTTGCATATGTCTTTGACTTTGTGGTGGAAAAATTTGGCTAGTCTGTTGCAGAGGTCTTGAGATGGAGGGATGTTTGCTGTTTCTGATTGATATTTGGTAAACTCTTTTACCCCGTCGAAGAGCTCTTTGGTGTTGTGAGCAGTGGCGAGGATGCGGTCCTGCAGGGCCGCTTTCTTGGTGGCTTTGATGTGGTGGTGGTGGAATTTGATGGCAGCTTTGAAGGCCGCAAGTCCGCAAGGACTTGCTGTTTCTCCATCTTTTCTCTAACCTTCTTCAGGTGTGTCTGGGGTCCTGGAGTGCAGGGGGGAGCAGCTGGCCTTCCTGAGGTGGTGTTTAGCTGAGGACTTGCAGAGAGGTGCTAAGGTATTGGCACATTTGGAGATTCATTGGTGGAAGTTTTGTGTTGAGACGTTGGCATCTGTGGTGAGGGACAGGGGAGACTTGATGAGGTTATTGGTGAGATGTTTCATCGAAGATCTGGTTCCATTTTCAGCTTGGGACTTTGAGTGTGCGGAGGTGGATGGTCATTGTGGTGATGGTGAAATGAATGCAGTGGTGGTCAGTCCAGTGAAGCGTGTAGGTATTGTAGATGGTAATGTTGTTGCTGGTGGAAAAGATGGCGTTGAGTGTGTGTCCAGCGATGTGTGTTGGTGAGGTGACCAGTTGCTTTAGTCCTATTGTGGCAAGGTTCTCGAGCAGGGAAGTGGTGTTGGTGTCTTAGCTGTCGTAATTGTGGCAGTTGAGGTCACCGAGGAGGAAGTAATCTGTTGAGGCGAGAGCGTGGGGAGAAATTATGTCAGCGATGGAGTCGCTGAAGGCTGGGCGGAGGCCTGTAGATGAGGGTGCCGCGGAGGAAGACTTGGGAGTGTTGTGTATGTGGAAATGGAGGTGCTCTATGAGGGGGAAGTGTTCTGCGTTGGTTGTCAGGTGGAGGGTGTATTTGTGTACGATGGCCAGGCCACCACCTGGGTGAGAAGATTGGCCTTTGCAGAGTAGTTTATAGTCACTAGGGATGGCCATGGCGATGTCTGGTGCAGATGCTGGGTTTGTCCATGTTTCGGGGAGAAAGGAGATGTCCGGGCGGGTGGGGTGTACTAGGTCCCAGAGATCTACGTCATGTTTGTGGAGGGAGCGAATGTTGAGGAGGATGCAGCTGAGCCGCTCGGGGTTGGTGTTCGATGGCTTAGTGGTGAGAGGGACTGGTGTTTGGTGTAGGGTGAGGGTGCGGTGGCAGTAGAGGCAGGAGAATGGTACATGGGTGTCCCTTCTTGAAGTGAGATGGCAGGCGGCAGAGCATCCTCTGTTCAGTGCATGGACGGTCTCTGCGTTGTAACGATGGAAGGTCAGAGGACTAGTGTTCATGGCACTGGGTACGGTCCAGGCACGGACGGGCACAGATGGGCTTGCCTTGGGCGTGCCCCCTGCATGCAGCTGCACAGCGGCCACCATTAAGAAGAGGAGGAAGGCGGGAGGGACAGGTCAACTGGGAGGCGGGAGGGTTGGAAAGCACTTCGCAGGGAGGGAAGGGGCAGGGCCGCAGAGGCAGCAGCTGCAGGGAATGGAACACGGGAAGAGTGAAAGGCTGGAAGGAAAGAGACAAGAAAAAAAAAGAAAAAGAAAAGAAAAATTAAAGAGGTCAGAAAAATAGGCAAAGGTAAAAGTGACAGCAAGATACCTACATACAGATGATCACTAGGCCACCAGGAATGAGGCGCAGGCGGAAGCCTGTGGGTGGAGATGGGCCTCGAGTTGAGAGTCAGGCAGCCTCTCAGTACGAACACAGTAGAGGCAGCAGCAACAGGTGGAGCTGTGCAGAAGAGAGAGCAGATGCCAACCAGGAGGTCAGAGGAGTCGCCCTCTCAGTGCGCAGCCATTACGAAGGGGAGGGAGGCGGGAGGGTGGGTCTGTATCTAGCTGTGCCACTCATTGGCAGTGTGTGGCCCTTCCACTCACAGGCAGTGTCTAGCTGTTTATCACATCTCAGTGTGTAGCTATCCAGCTCATTACAGTGCCTAGCTGCCACTCTTGAAAGCACTGCAGCTGTCCAACTCATCACAGTGCGTAGCTGCCCCACGTGAAAGAAGTGCAGCTGTCTAACTTTAAACAATTCAGCTGTTCAACTCATTGCAGTGCCTAACTGCCCCACTTGAGAGCGCTGCAGCTGTCCAAATCCTTTTAGTGCTTAACTGTCCCACTTGAAAGCAGTGCAGCTGTCTAGCTTATCATAATTCCTAGCTGCCACACTTAGAAGCAGTGCAGCTGTCCAATTCACCACAGGTTCCAGCTGTCCCACCTGAAGAGAGTATTCAGCTATCGCATTCATCAAGGAGTCCATATACTCAACTTGTTAGAAGGGCCCAACTGACCAAGATAGAATCGGCACAACTGTCAAACTCATCACAGTGCCCACCTGTCCCATTTAGAAGCAGTGCAACTGTTTAACTCATCACAATGCCCAGCCGATCCACTTGGAAACAGTGCAGCTGTCCAAGTCATTGCAGTGCCTAGCTGTCCTACGTGGAAGCAGTGCAGCTGTCCAAATCATCGCCATCGCAGTGCCTAGCTCTCCCACTTGGAAGCAGTAGCACTGTCCAACTTATCGCGGTATATAGATGTCCCCCTTAGAAGCAGTGCAGCTGTCCAACTCATCGCAGTGCCTAGCTGCCCCGCTTGGAAGCACTGCAGCTGTCTAGCTCACTGCAGTGCCTAGCTCTCCCACTTAGAAGGTGTTCGACTCATTGCAGTGCCTAGCTATCACGCTTCAAAGCAATGCAGTAGTCTCATTTCCAAGCAGTGCCCATCTGTGTAACTCTGGAGCAGACCAGATCTGCTGGCGCTCATCACCGCCAGCTCTAGCTCCTGGCAAGACTCAAGTGCAGGTTGGCACTTCACGTTGGAGGTCTTCCCTGTGATCAGCTGTGAGTCTGAGTCCCTCAGTAATCCCTGGTTGTCGTCTATGATTTCTCAGCTGACTCCTCCTTTCATCCGGAGGTAGTCAAGCAAGCCTTTCATCCTTCTTGAGATGCACTTTTAATGTAAAGGACACATTCTACCTTCAAGTGCCCCTGAGCCTGGACAGAGTCTGCTGGACACTTTCATTAATAATATCTATATCCGATAATATGATCCCGGACAGGGAAACTCTGCAGCTAATGGAAGTAATTAATTGTACCGCCCTGGGAAGTGCAATGGTGATAAATGGCTTTAGCATTGATTACTGTTGGGAAGAATGAAAGTAAAATGCATTGGGTGCTGTGTCACGTGTGAAAAGATTGCTAAATTATTCCATTAATCAGGCGTAACTGCTCCAAATACAATGTATGTTTAGCACATTCTACCCCTCAGATGATTACATTATAAAGCCTGTGATTAATCTACCTGACAGCAGAATAAATACAGACACCCACCGCGCCTCATTAGTCCCTGCTCCCTTCGCCACACTTTGCACACCAGGGAAAGTATCACACTTGTTTTATCAAATTATGGAGTTTGTTGTGTTCCCCAATATATATGAACAAGAGCATCTCTTGAATAAGAAGAAGAAGCAAAGACGAAAAAACAGGAAGAAAAAGGAAAAAGGAGAAACAAATAAGAAAAGGAGACAAAGCTATAGGAGAAGTACAAAAGGGAAGAAGAAAATGAGACGATGAAAAAAGAAAACATAAATATAAAGCAGAAGAAGAAGAAAGAGGAGAAGAGAAGAAGAAAAAGGAGAAAGAAGAAAGACAAAATAGAAAAAAGAAAAAGAGACAAAGAGACAAAGAAATAGAAGAGGTTGTTGAAGAAGAAAAAGAGAGTAAGAAAAAGAAGAAAGCTGAAGATGACAATGAAAAAAAAAGAAAGTAGAAGAAGCAGGAGAAGGAAGAAGAAATGATAAGGAGAAAGAAGAAGAAGAAAGGAAAGAAAGAAAGAAGTAAGGAAATGAGAAGGAGAAAGAAGAAGAAAAAAGGAAAAATAAATAAAAAATTAAAAGGATCAAAGAATAGCAAGAAAGAAGAAGGAGAAAGACGAAGAAGAAACACAATAAAACGCAAGTGATACCTGTGACTGATGGATGACTAAGAAAGTCATCTGTCAGAGGCATCAGTCATGCCTGTGACTTTCAGAGAGACAAATGCAGGAGATACTGGAGGTTGCACTCCAGACAAAGAGTTCTATGGACAGTCTGACTTCCATTCTATTTAGGACTGGCTACAGACACTGTCAGACGACTCACACCTGACCTTATACAATTTATAGAGAGACGGGGGGAGATCAGTCCCGATCAGCTATTGGTTGCTGTGTCATTCACACATTGATTAGCCCGCATTTATCACTCATGGGAAAATTCTGATTCATGACACATTGAGCTCTTCCGGTGGAATATATGTTGGAGCAATGCATGCTGGAACCACGCATGCCTGAACAACGCGGTCGGAACAACAACCACGTTGTTACCACTAATGCCTTTACCACAATTTTTCGTTGTAGAGGCATTTCTGGTAAAGGCATGCGTGAACGTCATGCGTGGTTCCAGCATGCGACCCCCCTGACACCCACGCCTGCACCTAAAACTACTGTGACCCCCCACCCCTAAAACTACTCTGACCCCCAGGCCCCACCCCTAAAACTACCCCGACCCCCAACCCCACCCCTAAAACCTGAAACTACCCCCACCATGCCCCTAAAACCTAAAATTATCCCGACTCCCCACTCCTAAAACTACTGCGACCCCCACCGCTAAAAACTAAAATTACCCTGACCTCCCACCCCTGCCATAAAACTACAGCGACCCCCACCCCGCCCCTAAAACCTAAAACTACCCCAACCCGCCACCCACCCCTAAAACTACCCCAACCCCCCACCCCACCAATAAAACCTAAAACTATCCTCACCCCCCACCCAGCCACTAAAAATTAAAACAATCCCAACCCACCACCCCGCCCCTAAAACAACCCGACCCCACACCACTGAAACCTAAAATTACCCCGACCCCCAACCTCACCCCTAGAAAACGAAAACTACCCTGACCCCCCACACCCAGCCTTAAAAACTAAAGCCTCTAAAACTACCCACAGCCTTACCCCAGCCCCCCTTACCTGACCGAGTCCTCTCCGATCCTGAGTCTGTTTTCCTCTGCCTTAACCACGCATGTCCATTGTTCAGGACATGCGTGGTTACGGCAGATGAAAACAGGGTCGTTGTTCAGGAAAGCGTTGTTCTGCTTTCGTGTCAACGCACGTTGTTTCGGGATCGTGGTTTAGGCTGCTTCCCCTTTCGGTGCAATGCATGGATGGAGATGTGTCCATCTGTTGCTCTGGAATCACCTTGAAATCTTCCATCCAGCCCATTGACACTGTCTTTCATAAGTAGCCAAAGCACTTCATGTCACATGAAAATCAGGGTTTTTGGATTTCAGAAGGGATGCTGCAAGCTGTGCAGGCGCAGCACATGCAAGGGGGGAGCTCGCTGCTCATCTGTCCACCCCTGGCCTCCATGTTTTCCAAAGGGTTGAACAAAGTAAGGGAAAAGGGATTCTATGTAATTCTGTGCACTGCTGGGGAGCTGGTGTGGACCTGCAGCACCAGCTCATGTGTTGTGTGTATGTGTTGGGGTAGACAGTCGAAGAACCCCTATAGCATTTTCCTATAGATAGACAAGCACAGTGCCTGTCACTTGGTCAGCTGTATAGGGAGAAAGGGGCTCAGAGTGACTTTGGGGTTGGTTGTCCCTCTTCTGAAAGGTGGAAGCAAACATCCTTGTACCTCCTGGTGCCACCATCAAGTGTTGGTGACAGTGGCCCAACATGAGTGGTGATGCATCAAGAAAACAAACAAAAAAAACGATGGATTAAACCTTGATCTGTGACTGGGGGTAAATGTTCGAGCTCTTCAGCATTCCGTCCAGCATCTGTTCTCTTTGTATCTTGGGTGGTGGCCATGAATGTCAATTCCCCAAAAGGCCAGGGGTAGCAGAAGTGACATCACACGCCATTTGACCTATAGGTTCACTCACACAAACATGATCACACATACATACAAAATCACACATACACACGCTCTTTCACACATGAAACATGCTCTCACCTGCATGCATGAGAACAACATGCATTTAAATGCATTTGTTGCTTACCCAGGGAGAGTAATGTCCCAGTTAATTGTACTCCATTTTTATTACACTAGTAGTGAAAATTATTTACTATTAATGTAATAAAAAATTGACAAAAATCAAAGAGAGTGGATCCCCAACCTATGTCCATAAGGACGAGTTGCCATTGAGTATCTGCACTGATTTTGACACCTCTGAGGCCAGGGGTTGCACATGCAACACAAGGGGTTGCAGTGGGCATGCCAGGGGTTGCAGTTGCGACCCCTGGCGACCCCAAAATGACGTCCACGGTGGTGGCACCAGTCTTGTGTGACCCTGGTCATGTACAAATGCCTAGGGGCCACAACAGCATTACTCTGGGCCCACGCAACACCTGCACTATAATAGTGTGTTCATGATACAGTGAGCTATGGATTGGGGCACCTTTGCTGCTTCCTGATACACCCAAGCACAAGGGCAGCTCTACTGCTAGATTTGTAAATGAATGAGTTCTGGTGCCCAAAGCTCTGCTCTCAAACACATGACCGGTGCAATGAAATGTGTGCACAGAGAATGCCAACGCTGCCTAGTCCTAAATCCAGCTCATGCCTCTTTAATCTACTACCTGAGACCATGTTCCCTTTATCTCACTTCTGCAGGCTCCTGCTTCCTTCCTTTGTGACACTCTTTCCATCTTTTACTTCCTCCGTCTTTCCGCTTTTTAGGGTCGAGCACACAAAGCGCTCTGTCCGTGGTGTAATCTCTCTATGGGCATTCAACAACGCCCATGTCACGCCCATCAGTTTGGTTGGTTCATGGGCTTACCTTTTAAAATTGGCTTGATTTCATTAGTGAAAGGCATGCATACGTCATGCCTTTTCCGATGTTTAGCCCTTCTTGAGAGCACCGGCCAACTACTGAAAACATACGAGGCTCATGTTTTCTGTATGATTTCTGGACTACTTTTTCTTTTTATTTCGTAGGCAGCGTGATCTCACTTGGCAGTAATAGCGCGCTTCGCACGACATCGACCCTTTCACATGGATAATTGCACTCTTGCCGGTTACATGGATAATTGCTCTTTTGCCGATATATTTCACTGCGAGAAACTTTTGTTTCCTTTTGTATGTCTGCTTCGCGCTCATGGCAGCCGTCGGCTCGCTTATGTGAAACTGTTTTCCTTTTCAGTTTATATGGCAAGAAAAGTCAAGTTAGCAGTTTAAAACGCTAACAGCTCTAACTCGAGCAAATGCGAGACCCATTGCATTGCAAATGCTTTTTTAATTTTTCTGTCTTCTGTAAATGTCCTCTGCAGAGTAACACGTGGCGGCCCCCAAAATAACTGCCAGTATCCTCCACTGTCAACCACCCTCTCAAATTAAGCAGCGCAGCCCATTCATGTTTTGGGCTGCCTGGCATGAGGAGGCCCTCTTCCTTAATTTTGAACCGTGCAGCTCACCAGGGGGCTACAAAGAGCCTTCAATAATTCACCCAACAATACCAAAAGCGTTCATAGATGCCATATAGTACACACATATATTACCTCAACCACCATCACTTGAAAGTGTTTATTACAGTGCTTTTCATACTCCACTAAATTTAGGCTCACACATATTCGTAGGACGTCTTCAGCTTGTTGAAAGCCTACTGCATCATCTTTACTGAGGCAAGGGCCACCTACCTGTGGGTACGTGCAGCCACACACCTGATGCACCCATCTATCCACCTATCCACAGTCATGTTTTCATCTATTCATCCTAATACCCATATGAATCAATCATCCATCTGCACCTATCCATTCACACACACTTGTGCATTCATAAAGCTCATCCACCCACACTGATGCATGGATAGCTCCACCCACAGCCAAACATTCATCCATTTATTCACACATAGCCATTCATAAATCAAACCACACCAAAGAATTAAACCATAATTGTATTTACTTAGTTATGTGTGCACCCCCCTTCTCCGCAGTTGTCCTGTTGTACATACCAAAATCTTTCCAATCGTCTATTAATCCACATACACAGCCATACAGTCATCAATCCATTCATCTAACATCAACATTACTGCCCATTTTACCATCAAGTCACCATCAAATGTAAAAACACTTGCCATCAAAACCAATCACAAAAATAAGTGGCAATCCTGTATATCAATAAATAAATGAACAAAGGATTTTGAACACCAGATTAATAGATAGAGGGGTACTTAATCCCCAATCATTACCAGCCTAAAACATACCATACATTAGACCCAATTTACTTCTGCCTTTGCTACCGGTCCACATTGAGACCTGGGAGACTAGTTACTATACTATACTATACTATACTATACTATACTAGCTGTATTTGTAGAGTGCATTATGACCCGTAGGCATCACAGCGTTAGTTGAGTGATACTGTGGCACTGACCACAAAGGTTACTCAGTCTGGGGCTAGTTCTCGAATTGCCAGTTCTTGAGAAGTTTTTCAAAGGACAGCTTGTTGTCAGTTGTCCTCAAGGCCTAGGGGGTAGTTCTAGAGTGTGGCAACATTGGAGGTGAAAGACCGTCCCCTACTTCTATTTCTTTTAAATGGGGATACAGTGGCCCAGAGTGCTTTGCTGGATTTAAGGACCCTAGTGGGGATGTAGGGGGCGACGAGTTGGCAGGTGATGGGGGGCCCTTGCATATTGCAAGTTTAGGACCTGATTTAGAGTTTGGTGGGTGGGTTACTCCGTCACAAAAGTAACGGATATCTTGTCCACCATATTACTATGGCGATAGGACATAATGGAATCGTAATATGGTGGACAGGATATCCATCACATTTGTCTCTCCATTACTCACAACTTGGAGTAATTGGTCTGTTGCATTTTTAGGATAAGAGGGACATTCTACATGTGTTAATGAAAATCATATTCTCATTTATTTTGAGGGTAAACACATTAACGACTTGCAGTGAGACATGTAGCCCAAGATGGCACACTTCCACCTCTAAAGCTTATGGCTGCGCCGCATGTAAATCAGTATACTGTTAGTGGTTAATAATGAGGTAATTCCCCCGGGTCTTCTGCTTGATTGAGTGGGGATGACCTCTGAGCCATGCCCGGTCATCTGGATCCCACTGTAGTTTAGTTCTCACGGAGTGGACCAGGGACAGTGACCAAAGCGCAGCCCATGTCGGGGGCTGGTGATCCGTGGTGCTTCACCTTCAATCCCCTGCCTGGCAACATTGGAGAGCCCAGGGTGGCCCTGGCTGGTGGGGCGGAGATCCACAGAGTGCCACGTATGGCATCCGAAGACGCAGCATGTGGCCTACTGAGGCCTGGAACCAGGAGGCTGAATTAGACAAAGCACACACCTGGAATCGACGATGCCACACCAGCCAGATCCTGCTCCAGTGCCCCTGGCTGCTTTAGGTGTTGTTGGGGCATTGGCTGTGGGCCCTGTGGCCACTGAACCTTTTTTGGCCTCTGCCCACTACCACTCCTCGGCCATCTAGGCCCAACATAGTAGGAGCTGGCTGGCAGAGAGTAGAAAGTGCCTTTGGGTGTGTGGCCTGGTTGCTGACCAGGTCACCAGAACTTGTGAATTATGTGGGTCCTGTGTTGAGGTGCTGTAGCCACCTGGGCCCTCGGCTTGGCGGGGTGGGCTGTGGTTCTCATCAGTCAGACAGTTGGACTTTAATTGTTGTAGGTTCAAGGGCCAACTTGTAGACATTCCTAAGTTGTATGTTTTTAGATTCTTCATGTGCCATGGTTTCACCTAGGGCCTACTATCATTTTCAGTAACACAAAAACTGAAGTTTAGTTAACATCTGGCCTTTCATCCCAACAATGAGGTATTATTGAGTGATCATATCCCAAGAAGGGAGTAGACAACTATTCTAAGAATTAATTATTGTGGCTACATGCAGGTTTGTCTCTGACTTCACATGGGACTTCACAATGTCCAGCATGCCCAGGAGTCCTTTCCTGAAACCTGATCATCATTCTAGGGATGCCAATTATTTTTTCAGACCGTCTCCATTTTAATCAAATTCACCATTAGCGTCATTTTTATGGGTGAGCGCAAAGCGCTCCATCCCATGCTGTAATCTTTCTTTGGGCTTCTAACCACGCCCATGTCACGTCAGTCACTTTTATTGGTTTGTGGGCTTGCCTTTTAAAAATCCGCTTGCTTTCATTTTCCAGTGTTTATCCCACTTACACAGCACCGGTAAACTACTGAAACCATTCGAGACACGATGTTTTCAGCATGGTTTCCGGACTACTTTATCTTTTTATTTTCCACGCAGCGCGATCGTGCTGGGGTTTACAAAGCGCAATCAAGCTTGGTTTTTCCGTTTTCAATTTCAGCACAATCACGCTGCATTTTACATAGCGCGATCGCGCTGTGTTTTTTTTCTTGTCATTTGTGTGGCAAGAAAAGTCCTGTTAGGAGTTTACAACGCTAATAGCTCTAACTCAAGCAAATGCCAGACCCGTTGCATTGCAAATGCTTATGTTTTTTGCAGCTCAGAGTGGTGCATTGCTCATTTGCGTCTACTTCCCAGCGGTGGCCATGTTACCTGTAGGACAGTTCAAACCTAATGATGCACATGGAAAGTGACAATATTATATTGCGAAAAGTATTGCTCGAAAAAGCGCCGATCTATGAAAAATTAAACTGTAAATACACTCAATAATGAACACAGGTTGGGTACTTCCTGGTCGGGTTAGAGCGTGCTCTTTTACGATTGTTTGTCACGATTCCAATAGTGTATTTTGCATAGTAGTGTGGAGTTTTCCGGAAGCGGAAACTACAGCCCGGTTTCTTGAAACATCCAGCAGGGCTTCATACCAGCAGGTTACATACCAAGACGTCTTGAGTAGTCTGTAGCCAGCATTATGAGCTCCATGACATTTCTGAGCGAGGGGGGTAAAAGTAATTCCCCTAGTGAGGCTTACTGGTTCATCTAGCACACATGGGTGATAATACGTGCTTAATTTGACCCAGTGGTTTTCGGTGCTCGGCAGTCACCCTAAATTCTCAACACGGACACTATCGACAGTCCACCACATGGTGGTGCTGCCTGTCTGATTTTTTTAGATAAGTCAAGCAGCAGTGGCGGCCCGTCCTTCAGGGCAGAGGGGCCGCGCCCCCCCCACCTTTTGCCCCTCATGAAGAGTGTCTGTCAGGCTGAACAAAGGTCAGCCTGACAGACACTCTTCATGTGCAGCTCAGGCAGCCAGGAGCAGACATGCGCAATTCGTGCAGACTCCTGGCTGCCTGAGCTGAACTTTGCTGGACTGAGGAGGTCACAGCTCCTATGGGCGTGACCTCCTCGGCTCAGCAAAGGTGCCTCAAGGCCCTCCCCTGGGTGACGAGGAAAGCGTCACCCATTGACACTCGCCCTGGGTGCTTCAGGTTTAAGCACTGAAGAGCCCAGGGCGAGTGTCAATCAGTGACACTTCAGCACAGAGTGGGGTGGGGTCAGCAGTCTCACTGACCCCATCCCATTCTGTGACGAGGCTGGGACTGCTCCCTTTCCTCATTGGCTGACTTTGGGAAGGCAGCACTCCCATCCCTCCTGGGACCTGGAGGCTGAAGGTAAGTGTGTGTGTATGTGTGTGATGTTTTAAATTGAATGTTTGGTGCGCGCATGCATGTTTGAGTGTTATGAGTGTTGTTAATGGATGTGCGTGCGTGTGTGTGTGTGAAAGAATGAGTGTATGCGATCTTTTAAAATGAATGTTTGGTGCATGCGTGCATGTTTGAATGTTATGAGTGTTAATGGATGTGCGTGCGTGCGTGCTTGTGTGAAAGAATGAGTGTGTGTGATGTTTTAAAATGGATGTTTGGTGCGTGCGTGCATGTTTGAATGGTATGAGTGTTGTTAATGGATGTGCGTGCATGTCTGTGTGTGAAAGAATGAGTGTGTGTTTGTGTGCTTCCCGCCCGCCCCCCTCCCTCCTAAAGCTGCCGGCCGCCACTGAGCAGTGGCCTCTTGAGAAGGGCCCTAGAACTCGAGTTTCTTTTTTAATTATTAGTATTAAACATATTGAGCACTGACGCGTTGTGTAGTGAAGGGATTATATATTGCGAGTGCATGATCTGTAAATGATTAACAGCAGTCAACATGCTGCACGGCATGGTCCCCATGGTAACAAGGCCACTATATTAATCGAATTACCAACTTTATAAATGCACACTATAAGATACCCACACTTTGAGTGGTGCCTTTTTTAACCTCTAAAATTGAGTTGGACAGGCTGAAGTTATAACACCATTCGACCGAACTTGTCTTTTCTGCTACACTGGGGGTTACGGTTAGACATTTAATTGATTTACCTACACACTAGCTTAACAAATGGACAGTGGATGTTGCTTTTACTAAGAACTCTGTACCTTCATCACTTGCAGTGCCTTTTTAGGTTTGTTTAACAGAGCTTTTAAAATGCAGTGGTCGTGATATCGGCTGGGCAGTGTTACTATTGCAATTAACGAGGGGATACTTTATGCCAGCTAAGTAGAATCAATCATCACAGTTGATCAAGTTCACTTACGTCTCTTAAATCCCTTATGAATGGAGCAGCTTCCTTTTAATATATTTGTAGCTCCGTCCCCTGTCGTAATCTCTCTTTGGGCTTCCAACCACACCCATGTCATGTCAGTCACTTTCATTGGTTCGTGGACTTGCGTGCATACGTCAGGCCTTTTCCGGTGTTTAGCCCACCTACACAGCACCAGTAAACTACTGAAAACATACGAGGCTCGATGTTTTCAGCATGGTTTCCGGACTACGTTATCTGTTTATTTTCCACGCAGCGTGATCGCGCTCTGTTTTTACGTTTCCAATTTCAGCACGATCGCGCTGCATTTTACATAGCGCGATCGCGCAGCTTTTTTTTCTTTTCATTTGTGTGGCAAGAAAAGTCCGGTTAGGAGTTTACAACGCTAATAGCTCTAACTCGAGCAAATGCGAGACCCGCTGCATTGAAAATGCTTGTTTTTTATGCTAATGTGGGCCAACAAGGTCAAAAATTGCAGCGCCAAATTTACAGGCCCTTGCACCACATTATGCCTGTGCCAGCCATAATGTATGCGGGGGTCATTCCCAGTTAGTGGGGATGAAAAAATGGCACAAAGAAAGCCGAAAATTTTCTCTGGGTCATTTTTTGGGCATTTTTAATGCCTGCTCTGAGTAGGAGTTAAAAGGGAGCATGCAATTATTTTCAATGGGCTCGTATGTACTGTTCACACTTAGCGCCAACCTTTTGACACTAACCCTGAACACAACATCAATAGCGCCAGAAATTCTGCCCCTTACTCCATGCCATGGTGTGCTCTATTTTAAACACGGCACACAGCTGGTGGCGGTAGGGGGCGCAAAGGGCCGCAAAGGGCTGCAAGAAAAGTGGCACTACATGTAATGTAGCGCCACTTTTCTTAAATGTGGCCTAAAGTGCACAAAAGACCAGACAGGAGTTACCCCATGTAAGACGGCTATTAGTGTACGGGTTTTTCATATATGTCTCACCTTACACTGAGGGCCTGCCAAATCATAGGCTTACCCTTTGATAACAGGGATGGGATGGAAAGGGTGAGGTCCTCAAATCCCAGCAGAGTTAAAAAATGATGAGGATCCAAAATGAAATTTCTTTTAGTACCATGGATAAGAGACACTCACTGCTTAAATCGGGAGACTGAAAAGGTCCATTCACTCAGTGGGATGAAATATACACAGCAGAAAGCGCCTTTAGATGCTTCAGAGGAATGAGCCTTTCCTTCCCTTTGGCAGGGTCACCTCAGATCGCAGCAGTCTGCAGCTAGAGAGATATTCAGCTCTTTTGTGATAAAAGCAGATACATTCAGTGCATGCAAGAGCAAGCATTAATCAATTTTCTTGGCTGACTGAGCACTTTGAATAGATCTTTACCCTGGATTATTGAAATTGATGGGTGACTTTACAAATCGCATTGTCAAGCATCAGATTGAAGGAGAACACGCATACCGTCTATAAGCAGAGCCTTGACTGCTGAGTCCTTGACTTATAAATATCAATAATCTTTGTGTCAGCGACACGCGGTCCTTTTCAGGATGATCCGCGTGGGCTGCCTCGAGGGCGGGTTCAGCGGTTATTCTGAGATACAGAGCTCTTGAGTCTTCATTTATCTGGTTATTAACAATTTCTTGCAGCCATTAGTCCATGTCCAACGCTGGGTGTCGCTCTGTGGAGAATGACAAGCGCCCTTAATGAATATGGAAGATGTTTATGCAAATATCAATTCTCCCAGCAGCCTCAACAAGCTCCTGTGCGCACTGGGAGAGACGCTGAAATTGAGGTTAGCTATGCGGGCATTTGATATCACCTACCAATGATATCCCAAGAGGCAGCCCAGAATAATTGCCTAGTTTGTAAGTTATGGTAGCCATTATGCAGCATATGTCTGACATTGAAAAGGGAGGCTATATGCACCATACATGATCTATCATGTGGAAATGAGGAGGCTTCTCTAAGTTACTGGCTCTGACCCACTTCTATCACTCTTCTAGCTGCAGCACAGACCTGCTGGGTATTCTCCTGCTATTCCTACAGGCCTGGCTGCCTTTTGTAGAAACCTAGAACTACTACCACTAACTACAGTGAGGGGCACCCGCGTAAGACCTTGGTAGTAAACACACATTCCATTCTATAGCACCTTTTGAAGCATCCCGAGGACAGGTTGCTGCACCTCCTCTTTCAGGGGACTGTCCCTACACTCATACACAAGGGTCAAGAGAGTATTCTTATAGAAGAGGAGCTGGACCCCTCACTCAGTCACATTTTGCTTGTGTTATCCATTACTCCAGTGGGTCCCAACCTTTTGACTTCTGTGGGCCCCCACTTTATCATTACTGGAACAAAGAGACCCCCACTGGGTCATAATTGGAATCTGGGGACACTCCCACTGATTCATTACTGAACTCCAGCCTAAACATTGTTGATGATTTGAACCACAAAAAAAAATACACAAAAATTACAGAAACAAGCATTCGTCGAACACATACACAAATGATAACACATGTTTTTAAAATTTGCAAGCAAATAACATTTTTTAAAAATGCACATTTTATTTTAATAAGAAGGTTGGAGCTTTTCTAAATACAATGAAGTCCACACATCGTCCGTACTATATTCTGTTTGATGCACCCGCCCTGCTCCCACGAATCAATCTGAGGATACTAATTACATTTTTAGCCTCCAATTTTAAATTCCTTTTTCACATTTTTTGAGCAGTCACAGACCCCCTGAGGAGGCTTGGTGGACTTCCAAGAGGTCCCCGAACCACAGTTTGGGAACCACTGCACTACTCCACTGCAGGCTTAGGGCCCGCGACCTTACAGTCTACCACTTAAGATACAACTTCAGATACAGAGCAGAACAACATGGCTCTTTCATGCAATAAGGTTACACTGTTATATGGGCAGCAGGCACGTCATGTACAACCTCTGACCTCAATGACATGGCCTGAGTTGACTGCTGGAGATGGACATTGGTTCCTTTTTCACTCTGTCTTCTTTGGCGTCTTTGCACCCTATCTGAGCTCTTCTTACCAAAATTTCTGTTTGTAAATAAATCATGCATTCCTCAGCAACCCAGTGGCCATCCTAAAACTTTGGAGGGAGGGAGTTAACTTATAGTGTCCAGCAATGCAATGAAGAAACTTACATTGAAAATTTTGTTCCAAAAGTGCAATGGAGTTCTGAAAAAATATATTCAGGTCAAATGATCAGCGTTTTCAAGCCTCTTTTAAAAATAAGTTTCAGGCACTTCTGCTGCTGTGAGGCTGTGCTCGCTCTGATCTTGGCATCTGAGGCAGTCTTTGCTGCTGAGAGAGTCAGGCCGCTCCATCCCCGGCAGGACCCAGAGTGGAGCAGGGCCCAGGGCGATGGCGCAAACAGAGCCTTTTGTGCAGATTCACCGATGCGTTGTGTCACGCTAATTGTGTCACGTCTGAGGAGAGCGATTGACACAGCACAGATTCTCACAAAGCTGGCATTCTCTTGAACAACATTTCCCCCCTCGCACCCCCACGCAAGCTCAATTTGCACTCAGTGCCTCTGTATGCGAATTTCCTGCAGACAAACAAAACAAGAAGGAACAGGCCCCCACCCCTGCAGGTGTGCTTGTTTGCTGCCTTCTGATGTTAATTAGCCTCTGGGAGGAAGCGGAAGGCGAACTTTCAGGGGCTGAAAACGAACTCTCAACTCCTGCTGTGCTTCGGACGAACAGTTGGAAGTGTTTAATTTCCTGGAGAGTTTCTTAAGTAACATAGGGCCAGAAGTCTGAAGCTCTTTTACCAGTCGCAAATGGCCCATTGGGCCGGTAAAAGGCTTTTTGCCATGTACCATCCCTGTTTTGAGAGTCGGTAACCTGTTACCGACTCACAAAATAGGGATTGTGACTCACCATTAGGAAGAGGCATGCCGAAGGTGCCCATTCCTACTAGCCACTGGCAGGGCCATGTATGATTTTTTGCGACTGGGAATGTGGTCGCAAAACAATCGCAGTTAACACCAACTTCAAGTTGGTGATAAGCCATTATCCTTTGCGAATTGAGGTGCAAACATTTTTTTAAAGCAGACTTTGGTCCCGCGGACCACTGCCTATTCTTAAAAAATGAAAAGAAAGCTTTTCAGTTTCTTTTTGTAATGCGTCTCATTTATGCCATGCGGCAGGTCCATTTGCGACCCACTGCAAACCGCTAACAGTGCCAAACGCACTGCCGCACATCGCAGTTTACAATTTCCTAATAGAGAATCACTGAGATTCGCTGTTAGGAAATCACAAAGCGCTTTCTTGGTACATCTGGCTCTAAATTACTTGACATTGATGGTTAAGCACTAAAAGCCTGATGTTGTTTTTGTTCAATAAAGTTTGTCATTTGGGGATACTTTAGGGCTCGAGATGAAGTCAGACATAATCCCCGGCGCATGAAGGTTGGTCCTCTCTGCAGAAGGCGAGGAGGAGCCTGGCACAGTCCCGAGTGGAGTCAGAGTAGATTCCGTCTCATATAAGGAATTGTCTATAAGAATTATGGTGTGTTATTAAGGGCACAGGGTAAATGACCAACCTCTGTGAGACCTCAGATCACAGCAATGGGCTTCTTTCCTAAGCTGACTGGGTACCACAACGATACATCACTTTCTAGTTAAGAGAGCTCTGTTGGGTTGTGCCTGCTTATCTCAGAAGATAGCGGATTCAAGACACCCCTTAGATAAATGACACAGACTGCTAGCCTAGTTTCAGGCTATCTGTCTGTCTAAGCAAAGATGAAGAGATTGCTTGCTACAGTATTTACAATACCCTTTAATAGGGCTTCCCATGTGATGACGCTCTTGGTCCTTGTTTTTATTTTTCTTCTCCCAATGGGCCTTTTTAGGATGCTTGAGATGTAAAAGGGAGTTAAAATCAACCTTTTGATTTAAATGGCAGTGTAACCTATTTGGTCATACATTAAATCCAGGAGGCAGAGAATAAAGTTCAAAGGTTGATTTCAAATTAAAAGCCAAACTGATATAAATGAGTCTCAAAAACATGCTACATCAGTACCAAATCACCAAAGGTGAAGAAAAGCATCCAACGAAGGTAAATTGTATAAGCATAAGGCACACGAGGATTTCAGTTGAAGCAATACAGAAGATAAGAAACAGGATCTGATGATCTGTGTATGAATCGCGATCCTCTTACCTAATTATTGGGGAAACTAAGTTAATCTAAATATCCTGAACTAAACTAATTTAGGAAACCCTAGCATGTTCTGGGAAAATAGGAAAGTGTCAGCATAGCAGAAACTTCAGTAATAGTTCTATAAGAGAGGTGTTGTACAGCATAAAGCCACATCAAAGAATTAGAGTAGAGAGGTCTTTACCCCCCAAGTCTTAAGGGGTTGTGCTCTCCCGTAACTAGATGAATTACAATTAAACCCCACAGAAATTTCGAGAAATCCACATCAAGACCAGTAGTTTAACATCTTCTTTACACACTTGAAATTCAGTAGAGGCTCGCGGGGATTCCTGGGGGTGGGGCCTCACGAGGGGGGGCATTAATACATTATTAAAATTTATTAAAGACATTTTCTTTAAAAAGTACCTTCTTCACCGAGCGCTGCTCCTCTCTCTCGCATCGTCGCTCCAGGCACAGACTCCCAGCCTGGCCTGCGCCAATCTTGACGCTGCGCAGAGCAGCGTCAGGAGTGGCTGGCAGCGCCCAGCCAGGCCGCTCCCAGACAGACTGGGAGCCTGTGCAGGCTCTCTCAAGCCCGACAACTGTGTTGCTGGGCTTGAGAGTGTTTACTGCGCATGTATGTTTGGACGGCCCCAGACAGCCGGCCAAACATACATGTGCAGTGAGGGGAAGTGTTGTGCACTCCCCCTCAGTGCACGTCATCCGCTGGCCCGTCCCTTTCAAAGAAAAGGATAACAAACATAGTTTATTATCCTTTTCTTTGAAAGGATTTGCAGCTGCTGCT
The DNA here is from genome assembly GCF_031143425.1 of Pleurodeles waltl. NCBI lineage: Eukaryota > Metazoa > Chordata > Amphibia > Caudata > Salamandridae > Pleurodeles > Pleurodeles waltl. The sequence continues at coordinate 998,488,192 of NC_090450.1, read as the reverse complement.
GCTGGCGGGGGGAGCAATGCTCCTCTGCCCTTATGGAGGAGCTGCCCCTGTTGAAATTGGCAACTCCCCTCAAATCTTTAATCCCACGACTCAAACATCAGGATGACTTTGGACATCTGCAGGTGTCTGGAACACATACAGGAGTCTTTTCTTCTCAGTTCCTTAGCTCTCACTGTCCTTGGCAAAGTATCCTCCCATACCCCATATTATCTTCAGTGCACAATATGCCTTTCATTAACTGTAGACTCGCACAGACGCATCTGCAAATAAAAACGTTGCAGTGCAAACAAAACTCCACATTGAAGGTTAAACTTGAGAAACCAAAAATTCAGGCCTTTGGTTATGCTAAATTAATAAGACATTCAATTCACATTCGAAATATATGATTAAAAGAGCATCTTGAAATCATAAATGAAACATGATTATATGCAGTTGCATCTTAATCCCATAATCAGAATACATGAATATAAATGTGCATAAGAACTACAAATCAGCATGTTAAACTCAAACATATATACAATGCTAGTTCTCTACTGTGAATGCACCTTCAGTATTACGACTTAGAAGCTCTGCTTTACATTAGTAATGTTAAGACACACAATATATGTATTGTCAATTGCATTATTATGTCACTCCTGTAATATATGATGATGCAACCAAAATTATGTGTCACCACGTGTTAGCAAGTGTTGGGCCTTGCCCTCCCTGCAAGGTCACAACCTTGCATTCTCCCCTCCTGTTTTCTTGAATTTGTTTTTGTTGTCGTTAGGACTCAGTGCACTTTATCACTGGTAACCAGTGCTAAAGTGCTTGTGCTCACTCCCTAAAACATGGTAAAATTGGCTTACACCTAATTTAATTTAATATAGTAGGAGATTTCAGGAAAGTGCTGTGAAGAGCACAGAGGGTAGCACGAAGTTGATGATATAGTAGGACATCTAACTGTGTATGTGAAGTATCGCCCCTTATACTTTGTGACTAGATGAATTGATCATTGGCATAGAGGTCACTAAGTATGGTAAGTCCCACCTGACAAGCGTGCTGGCAGTCACCCTCGTCACTCATCACTGGGAGCATAGGAGTTTTTGCTAACGGTATGCTAGGCATATAGGGGCAGTGGATGCAGGCTCTCCATCGCAGGCCAGTGTGCAGGTTACCACGTCTATCTCTGTGCAGGGAAATATGAACATTTAGTATAGCACAATGTTGAGCAGGCATGGGGCTGCACTGTCAGCCTCTATAGCGGGTGCAGCTGAAACAGTGTAGAGTGGACCAGACGTTTGCAAAGTGGCCCTGAGCACAATAAAAGTAAAGATAAAGATGCATGTCAGGGGCATTTAATCCACCCTGATAGAAGGGTAGGGCAAGTGTTTCTGATGCAACCCTCAGCTACCTGCGCCCACCTACCCAATTCAAGGCCACGAATCTGAAACATAGTCATTTTAGGACGTTTTCTGTTAGCCGAATAGGGATACTGATGAACAGGAAGAGGTACTTAGGGAGAATAATTATTTTGGCAATGGTGATAATTCCCACCATGGATAGGGGCAGCCTGGACCATATTGATATACGTTCTTCTAGCCAGGTCATGGCCCTCCCATAATTCCCCCTCCAGAGTTCATCGGTGTCTCCACTGAGCCATACATCCAGATATTGGACTGACTCTGTCCTACTGAAGTGATTACTTGGGTTTAAACTCCTCCTTGGTTGAGGTGAGGAGAAACAGAGTGGACTTCCAGTGTACTCACCAGATTGGATCACCTCACTTATAATTGGGATTAGATCAATCTGTAGTTTGTGAACATACAGAGTGACATCGCCCACATAAATGGACACAAGTGCCACCCTGGCAGTGAAGGCAAGTCACCTGCAGGCATGGTGTTGCCGCAGCCAAGCCATCAGGGGTTCCATTGCTATCGTAAGTGAATCGGTGACAAAAGCATCCCTGCCTGATCCCCTTTGAAACAGGAAATGAAGGAGTGATCTCATCATTAATGTGTAGCAACCCCTTCAGATATATTTTCTCTCTGCTGATGACGGACGAAAGCCAGAAACACGTGTCCAGAGATACAGCACTTGCTGCACCTACTTAAGGTGAAAAACTTTTTGAAAAAGTTTCTCTATTTTTAAATCGAATGACTGCATTTACCATGATGCATTGGGGCTATTTTATGCTGAAGTGTGAGGCAGAGTGCTCCCTTTTTTGTGTGTTTAATTGACGGCTCCCATGAGCCTACAAGCTGACGAGCTCTGGTGAGGCACCTGTTTACCTACTGAGTGGTACAAAAACCTGTGAAGACGTTCGGTGGCATTTCAAGCAACCCCTTCAGATATATTTTCTCTCTTCTGATGACGGACGAAAGCCAGAAACATTTGTCCAGAGATACGGCACTTGCTGCACCTACTTAAGGTGAAAGACTTTTTGAAAAGTTTCTCTATCTTTAATTCAAATGACTGCATTTACCATGATGCATTGGGGCTATTTTATGCTGGAGTGTGAAGCAGTGTGCTCCCTTTTTTGTGTGTTTAATTGATGGCTCCCGAGAGCCTACAAGCTGACGAACTCTGGTGAGGCACCTGTTTACCACTGAGTGGTACAAAAACCTGTGAAGACGTTCGGCGGCATTTAAAGCAACCCCTTCAGTTATATTTTCTCTCTGCTGATGACGGCCTAAAGACAGAAACATGTGTCCAGAGATACAGTACTTGCTGCACCTACTTAAGGTGAAAAACTTTTTGAAAAGTTTCTCTATTTTTAAATCAATTGACTGCATTTACCATGATGCATTGGGGATATTTTATGCTGGAGTGTGAGGCAGAGTGCTCCCTTTTTTGTGTGTTTAATTGACGGCTCCCATGAACCTACGATCTGACGAGCTCTGGTGAGGCACCTGTTCGCCTACTGAGTGGTACAAAAACCTGTGAAGACGTTTGGCGGCTTTTCAAGCAACCCCTTCAGATATATTTTCTCTCTGCTGATGATGGCCGAAAGCCAGAAACATGTGTCCAGAGATACGGCACTTGCTGCTCCTACGTAAGGTGAAAGACTTTTTGAAAAGTTTCTCTATTTTTAAATCAAATGACTGCATTTACCATGATGCATTGGGGCTATTTTATACTGGAGTGTGAGGCAGTCTGCTCCTTTTTTTGTGTGTTTGACGGCTCCCATGAGCCTATGAACTGACGAGCTCTGGTGAGGCATCTGTTCGCTTCCTGAGTGGTACAAAACCCTGTGAAGACGTTCGGCGGCATTTCAAGCAACCCCTTCAGATATATTTTCTCTCTGCTGATGACGGCCGAAAGGCAGAAACATTTGTCCAGAGATACGGCACTTGCTGCACCTACTTAAGGTGAAAGACTTTTTGAAAAGTTTCTCTATTTTTAATTCAAATTACTGCATTTACCATGATGCATTGGGGCTATTTTATGCTGGAGTGTGAAGCAGTGTGCTCCCTTTTTTGTGTGTTTAATTGACAGCTCCCGAGAGCCTACAAGCTGACGAACTCTGGTGAGGTACCTGTTTACCTACTGAGTGGTACAAAAACCTGTGAAGACGTTTGGCGGCATTTAAATCAACCCCTTCAGATATATTTTCTCTCTGCTGATGACGGCCGAAAGACAGAAACATGTGTCCAGAGATACAGCACTTGCTGCACCTACTTAAGGTAAAAAACTTTTTGAAAAGTTTCTCTATTTTTAAATCAAATGACTGCATTTACCATGATGCATTGGGGCTATTTTATGCTGGAGTGTGAGGCAGAGTGCTCCCTTTTTGTGTGTTTAATTGACGGCTCCCATGAGCCTACGAGCTGACGAGCTCTGGTGAGGCATCTGTTCGCTTCCTGAGTGGTACAAAAACCTGTGAAGACGTTCGGCGGCTTTTCAAGCAACCCCTTCAGATATAGCGCCTTGAGACCCGCACGGGTGAGTAGCGCGCTTTATAAATGCTAATGATTTGATTTGATTTGATATATTTTCTCTCTGCTGATGATGGCCGAAAGCCAGAAACATGTGTCCAGAGATACGGCACTTGCTGCACCTACGTAAGGTGAAAGACTTTTTGAAAAGTTTCTCTATTTTTAAATCAAATGACTGCATTTACCATGATGCATTGGGGCTATTTTATACTGGAGTGTGAGGCAGTGTGCTCCTTTTGTATGTACTAAGTTGGCATAAATACAGCCATTCCAATAAGTCGGAAGCCTTGGTGGCATTGAGTAGTACCGCGGCCTCACTAAGCTGGGGGTTAATAGCACGCAGGAGTGTGACCTTTGTGCTGGGATTGTGTGCAGTAGAGTGGCCCAGTATGAAACAAGATTGATCTGGTCTGATTGCATCTGGTGAGTGGGGCATCAGGTGGTTAGCGATCAGTTTTGCCATATTTTTGTATTTGATGTTAATCATCAATAGTGAACTATTTGAGTTGCACCTGATTGCTAGCTTGTCAGGTTTCAATACACTAACAGTTGCTTTGCATGAGAACATAAGCAGTATGTCAAGTGATAGAGATTCTTCATACATCGCCAATAAATGAGGAACCTGGAATGAGGCGTATTCCTTGTAAAAGGACATGGTGAATCAATCTGGACATTATCTCAAGACATGCTTTGGATTACCTGCACAATGTCCTCTACCATCAAAGGTATGTAGAGGTATAAAGAGTGTTCAGTGTCCAACAATGTGAGATGAATCATGTAAAAAAATGCATGGAGGGCATTTGTGTCCAGGACAGCAAATTTGCAATACAGGTCAGTGTAGAAGTCTGTCATGACTAATATGATCTCGTCCGGTTTTGTGTGAGTTTACTGCTGGTCATCAAAAAATTCTGTAATATATGCACTGGCCTAAAGGGTTACAGAGAAGTCCCACCACTGTTTTCCCCAACCTGTCCGCTCACTTTAGCGCCTGGCTGTTGCCTCCCTGCCCAGGTTGTGAGTCTCCCTAATCACCTCGTTATATTCTGACAGCCTTTTTCTGAGACCAGCAAATGTCTGTGCATCCCTGGTTTTGACAAATGTAAGCTTGAGTGTGCGTATGTCAGTTTCTAGCCAGGTCAGTTGCATGGTGAAAGCCTTAAGTATACCTGATTGCTTCGTCACGCAGGTGCCACAGATACTTTGAATGCTTCCCAAAACATGGACAGGGAGCCAACTCGGAATACATGTCATGCACTTCATGTGGAGCAAGCTTGAAGAGAAGGACCTGGTGCTGCTTTGGGGGGGGGACAATTTCCACAGTTGTGGATCATGGTTGGAAAACATCCCCGAAGGTGAGTTATATTTGTGGTCCAGGTGAGCATGTCTGTATAACCAGCCAATAATCTATTCTGCATTAGGTGTTATACGCGGAGGTGATGCAGGTGCCCTCTGTGCTATTGGCATGTTGCAGGTGCCAGATGTCAAACAGGTTGTTGCCCTGCATATGTGTGTGGAGATGGAAAACAGGGTCTGGATGGGGATACCTGGTGTTGCTTGGCATTGTGGTCCAGTATCACATTGAAATCGCCCCCTCCCCACAGTATTGTGCTTGCCCATTGGTGATCAAGCACAAAACCTCCACAAAGAAGTCAGGGTGGTCCACATTGGGGCCATAAATTGAGACCGGAATTGCAGGGTATCTGCTCCACATATCCTGAATTATGACAAATCTACCCTCCACGTCACAGAGTGTCTGATGTGTGAACCATTGCAGCTGTATGTGTAAGAGGGTGTCTGTGCTGCCAGTGTAATTTGTGTACAGTGAGTCATGCTTTTCAGCGACCCACTTGGCCTGAAGGCAGGACAAGTCACCTCGGTCAGGTGTAATTCTTGAAGGAAGCAGAAATCTATGTGATGTCTATTAAGATATTTGTGAACCAGTTGTGTCATGTGTTGGTCGTTGAGCCCACAGATATTCCAGGTTAGCACCTAAAGGATGGCATCAGGTGCAGAGGTATGGTGGTTGTACAGCACATGGGGGAGTTGTGTACTGTGTGTGTAGAGCATCAGATGTGAATATTTCAGCATGGAGGAGTGCAAGGCATGTTAAGAAAACAGGGAGAGTGCAACATGGGATCCACTCGCCACCCACCTCAACCAACCCTACTGTGTGAATAACCTCAAACCTACCCTACCCATTCCTATACTTCATCAGTTATTCAAAACATCGAGTATCATCCCTTGGGGCCACCAAAGGTTGAGCATAAACCCCAGTCAGTAGTAGATTGCAATGCGGAGGGTAAAGAACGAAGAGCTATATTTCTGTGGCAGGTGAGCAGGGCTCTCAGCACAAGCCCAGGTTGCTTGCTTGTAGCTTTAGCCATTCAAAACCATTAATCAGATGTGAGATCACCTGGGCCATGGGTCCACTGAAACCCCCAGCATGGTAAATGAAAATCAAGTTTCATGTAGTTTGTACCCAGTGACTAGACATTGTCACTGAGATGTCCCCTGGTGCTGGCCATAGGGGTCGCTTTTGTGGCTCTAAATTTCTGAGATAATTTCATAGCCATCTTGGGGTCCGTGAAGTAGCCTTGTTTGCCGTTCAGGTTAACATGCAGTTTGGCTGGGTAAACCAAGGAATAGGTAATCCCAGACCTTTGGAGGATGCGGTTCTTGGGGGAGCGGCATGGACAGCAAAAGTAAAGTTAAGATACAGGGAGATAGCATTTTCCTGATATTGGATAACTTGAGGTTCTCTGGCGAGCCTTAGAATGAGATCCAATCCCTACAGTTTAGCAGTCAGGCCACAATGGGTCTCTCCAGAGGCCTGAGCAAAGGGCATAGGCCCAGCGCATGATGTGTGCATCCTAGTATGAAGACCGTCGATAGGACATCTCCAAACAGTGAGTGGAGAATATTTTCAACATAGGTTTGCATTTTGTCAAATGGTTGATTCAGGGACTCCCAGAATATGAAGGGTGTTTTACCTGGATTGCGCCTCAAGGTACTTGTTCTTGTTCTTAATGATTAACAGTTTTTCCATTCTGAGAAGGTGTTCATCAATAGAGGCAGGGATGTCCTTCATGTCTGAGGCACGCTTTTCAATGTGGTTGATGGGATCTGCATTTTAGTCCACTCTCTCCTTGATGTGATCTATTCTGTTGGTGAGAAAATCTATTTTTGAGTCAATGACGTGAGGCTGTCTTTTACATCTTCAGGCATGTCTTTAATCTATTCAGTTGCAGTCACAGTACGGTCTTGGTTGCCCTTTTCTGGGTTAGTCATGAGCTTGTATCTGTTTCCATTAAATGTCAGTTTAGGTTCTTTATTGTCATGCTTGCTCAAGGAGAGTGGGTTTTGTTGTCCACTAATCAAGTTGCACAGGCAGCAACCTGAGTTCTGCCTTGCCCCAGCTCTGCCAGGTGGTCGCTTGGGAGGACGAGCAGACTTGGTCCCCGGCTGACGATTGGTGGCTTGGAAGGATAATAGTTGGAGTGTTCGCTGTCTTATAAATGCTGTGGGTGGGTCACAGGGTCTAGGATCTCCATTGGCTGCTTTTGCCTCACATGGTGCAAATATCCAGATTATTTCCACCCTGAATACTAGTCGCTCCCTCCAGGGTTTATCAGGGAATACACAGGCCAGAGGTGCCATCTGCAAATATATATGGTGGGACTAGGATTAAGGCCTCAGTGTTCTCTCCCCACCTTGCAGGCTCTGGGCTCCACACTGCAAAGTGAAGAGGGCCTTTGCACAGTGCATGCTGCATCTAGTGCACAGTGTCAGCCACCGGGCCATCTCCCAGGCCAGACCCTCACACATTCTGTAGCAGTGGTCTGGTTCCAGCGGTGCCTGTTGACAGCACAGGTCTCAGGATTGCAGGTGTGTCCCAAGGCTCAGTCAGGCCCGAATGCTCCTCTGTGGCCTCTCCAAGAGTTTGCTACAGTTCTGCAGCATGCCTGGCTCAAACCCAGTTAGGGTGCACTCTCAAGGTCTGGGATTATGCCAGGAAATGTGGCAAGTGTAGATACAGATGGGAGAGAGGCAGTCAGCAGGGCCGATCCCCCATATGGCAGTTGCAACTACCCCACCACCCTGCTGGTGTTGCCCTGGGATCACCCCTCATGGATGCGGGTGGTTTCGCTTATGTGAATGTTGGATGGGGTGAGAATGCGGAGATTGGCTGTGGTGCATTGATTTCTTGTATATATTGCTGTTGAGGCCTGGTTTTGCTTCTTCAGAATGTGTGGACTGCTGTTAGTTTAGGTGTACAATTGTGTTCATGGCATTCTTGGCTACAATGTATTTTTAAGTATTTTGTGTGCCATCAAAATGTATGTAAAAAATACAGATGTAAGTATCTATCATTGTCTCTGTTGAGAGGAAGTGGATCTGCCTTTGTGACACCTGGCCTCAGGGATGGCAAAGGCAGTACCAAGAACAGAAGGTAAGAAGTGCTTGGATGTGCACTCTTTCCTTTTTGCAGCTCTGGATGTGACCTGAGACAATAGCTCATAACTCTTTGGAAAAGGACAGCAGTGCAAGGTTCTTCTTCTTCTCAATAAAATAAAAAAATAAGTGCAAAACACCACACATTTTTAAACAGGAAGGTGCACGTTTTCAGTATTGTCAACACATGGAAAATATTGTGTTTGAATAAAAAATCTCACCTCTGTGCTTTGAATGAGTGATAACACCTTACAAGTGATGCTAATCAAAATGTATTAACAATTTATGGTCCACATGAAGAAATATAGATGGGCAAAACACTATTTCTAAAATCTTTTTGTGCATTTTTCGTAATTTACCAATACATCTTATGTTTGGGTTGTACTCTCGGAAATCCATATAATCATGACAGTTTGAAGTATAAGTAATTTGGCTTCTCAGTGTTTTGTAGTTTTTGGTGGCACTATATTTATCTCTTCCAACAAACACATATTTTTTGATTCAATTAAAAGAGAAATGTGTAATGTTCTAACTATGTTAGCACTCTACTCAACATGTTGGTGGCATATTAAATTGCCATGTATCCGTGTTAGAAATGTGTTATGATATCACTTCCTCTAAGGATTCAGTGTCAAAGATCATAGGATGTCACTTCCTGTGATGTCATTGGGTCAAAGGGTGGTTATGCAATGCTACTTCTGCTACCCATGCCATTTTGGTGAATTGATGCCCATGTGGGGACCCCTAAGCCTGTAATGCGATAACAACGGCCGCATAGCAGGAGAGCTGTTGAGGCCACATCTGCGGCATAGAAAAAAAAAACATGGCGGGTGGCCACGTGCCCTTGGAGAGACTATACAGAGGACAGTCGCTTATTCTTTCACAGTTGTTGGCCAGGATCTGAGATCACTCTAGTATGTTTGCAGTCAGGATTAGGCTACCCTAACTGAAAATAGAGGATTGACTTGGGATTTGGTGGTCCCTGTCTCCATACTCACGAAAAGTACAAAATACAAGTAAATTTAAGGTCCTCGGGCACAGGCGTCCAAAAACAAGATAAGATAGACCCCTATCTTTTAGTTTTCACAGTAACAAAATATTTTTACATCATAGTGACATAAAAAATACATCAGTTCATTGTCCTATTTAACCCACTTCTATTTGATAAAGAACATTTGTGGTTCATAGAAAATAAATGGCTAGAAATGTGCCTATTGTCCTTTAGTTCTAAATGGACAATATAATCCATACATCTGGAGACAAAATAAAATATTTCTTTGTGAAAACTAAGGAAAAATTGCTTCAATTAATTTGGATTAATATACCATCTTTCCAGTGCAGTCCCCGAGCTGTGGGGTGGCCAATTCTGCCAGCCACAAATGAAAATTACCCTGATTTGGACCATAACAACAATTCCAGAAGTAATATATGACTCTTGCTTACAACTTTGTTCGACTCCAGGGTTCATATGTTGGGGAATGTCCTGCATTCCTAGTATCTGATTATCTGGCTTTTACTTAAGATGGGGTATTGTGGGGGTGGGCTGCCGGGCAGCAGATGTAGACTGCAGGACTCTCCCAATACATTCATTAGGATCTCCACTCTGGGGTGCGAAGGGTGGAGGACAGAATGTCCTCTCTGAAGTATAATGAAAGGCCATCTCCTTTCCGGCTCTATTGTTCTCTGGAAGTGCAACTTCTCATCCCCCATGGTTAATGGGTAGTTAAGCTGGACAGCCTTTCCCTTCTTTTTGTCTTGTTTTGTGTCCCCCCTGACATGTGACTGTTTACTCCACCACACCTTCCACATGACTCCTAAAGACAAAGACTATGGTTGCTGCAGTCTTGAAAGAATAAGTAAAAGGCAGTCATTGCTGGGACCAGTCCTAGAGCTGGCCCATGCAGTATACGAAGACGGCCTTCACTCTCAGTATACATATGAGGTACAAACTACCAGCCAGGGTACAAAGAAGTCTCCACACCAAAATATGGGGTCCCACACCAGCGGAGACAAAGAAACCTTTTTGTGCTCCAGGGTTGAGGTTGTGATTGCAACTTCTCTGCTCCAGATTTGGGAACAGGAACCTGGAAGTTCTGTAGTCTGCCAAAAACAGAGCTGCGCTAGCCTGCCCTGAGCAGTGGTGCTGACCAACAGCTTCGAAGGAGTGATGGAGGAGCGAAGAGCTGAGGGAAGAAGAACTGAAAGTTACCCGCTGTAGTCCTAGGAAAAGCAAGCAATGGCAAACTGTGTGGTGAGGCCATGAGGTCCATTGGGTCTCTGCTGTGTGACTAAAGCACCTGAGATGAGTGGGCACTCAGGAGGACTTCACATTTGCAGCCTCCATGCAGGTCAGACATAATGCCCATGATGGTTTGGTTCTCAGAATGTCATGAATGTAGTTGGTGATGCCCCAGAATGGAAAGTAAAATACTCAGAGACTCTTGCCCCTCAACGAAAGCACTGACATGAGAAGTAAGAAATTCAGAATTTGTTGGGTCCAAGAGAATACAGGTTGGGATCTTCTTTTTGCATGGGTGGTGGTTGTTTTGACCTAGTCCTTTGCAACATCCTCCCACCAGAGATTTACCTGATCTCATTTGGATATATTGGAAAGGAGCCCGCCTCATGCCCGGCAGCCGTTTCACGCCACCTTCCTTCCCAGCAAGGGTGAGTGTGCCCCCGTAAAGTTGCAAGAGTGTAGCCTGTAGCAGAGTCAGTGCAATCCTACATTGAGCACCATGTAGAGGGCACACTCCCTTGAGGGACTCCACCCGTGCCCCTCGCCAACAGCAGCAGGTACAGGCTGCCCAGACTGAATCCTAAAAAGATATCAAGTAAGGTACAGTTCAAAGGTGGTACACTCTAGGGAACAAATGTTTTGGGGCACCTTACTCTCCAGAAAACTATCATCCTTTCAGGAATGGGTAGATGGCTTATCAAAACAGTGGCCATTATCCTTATTACCTGCAAAGGATGTGCTGGAATTTGCTCTCAAGGGAGCAGTTTCAGCAGCATCCTCTTCTCCTATCAGTTAAAAGATTACCCTATCCATTGTATAGATTGTATGTTGTAACCACACACGTCTTAATAACACAGTCCAACCACAAATGTGTTCTTTACAACACATGTCATTACAACGACTTGCCTCAGGGAAAGCGCTGGACTTTGGAATAGTATAATTTACTATTCCAACTCCAGTCTGGCAACAGTCATGAAAGTGCTGGATTTAAAGTCCAACATCAGTCCAAGAACGCTTTCCTTCAGACGAGTCATTGTAACAACGTGCGCGGTAAAGCAATGCTTTGTACAGACGCATTTGTGGTTTGGACCATATTGTTAATGCACAGCGTGTTTCGAGACATGTTGTAAAGGTTGTTTTGCATTGTATATCATAACATTGCCTTCTTGCATATAAGTACTGACAGGGCTATGATTTATTAATGACTGTTAAATATTTTCTGGGTTATAGGTCTCTAATTCAACAGCACTTCCTTGAGTTAGATTTGGACTGCTCGACTCTGCTACCCTGAGGATCAGGTGCTAAAGGGGATACTCCGTGCTCAGTATTGGGTCACCTGTAAGGTACAACCACAGGGCACCAATGGTAAAAGACTCTGATTGTCACAGTCCAAGCCCAGTGGCTCCTGACTGCTCTGGGACTCCTGAAGAGGTTTCCACCAATGATGTTTTCTAATAATGCAACCTGATGATGAGCAGTTCTCATCAGCCTATCACACGCAGCCGAAACACCCACTGCGTGACTCATACACAGGCACACACCAGGGCTATGTAAAAAGAGCAAAGGCGTGGCTTTAAATACAAACAAACACAACACTATCACAATTTAACCCAGAAATTGTGTACTTCAAGAGAAAAAATAAAATCTCCATCGTTCTCGTTAGGCAGCTGCTTTTCCAGGAATTCTTCATTCCAGAGAAACTTCATAAACATCAGCAAAACAAAAAAGAAATGCACAACATTAAAAAAGAAAAAACTATAGCGACGCAGAATAAACTGGAAAGTATCTGTAGGTTGAATAAAAACCAAGTTCACCCCAGGAGGCCGCTGAAAGGCACGTGGTTGATCCTCTGGCCCCCCCCTATAACGTGGCGACAGCTTCCATGTTTCATGTCCCTGGGGCAGGTTTTACAGGTTCACACTTGACCTGGCTGCTCCGATTGATTTAAGGCTGTTTGAGACCTCAGTCTCCGTAGCTTTTGGAAACACTAAAATACATCATCTGCAGGGATTTTCATCTCACCTTTGGTCTTGGCCTGCAGCGGTGATCACAGCTTTACCTCTTGTGCTGATGGAAACTCCCAGGCGGTCGCCCTTGTAAACAGGTTCCCCCGCCCTCTTTTGTGTTGTGGGGGCAGAAAAAGAAAAATACACTTTCAGCAGCACAGCAAACTCCCAGCAGCAATGACTGTGAAAAGGAAAGAAGGGGCGGAGCCGGCAAGTTTGGGGGACAGTTGCCAGGGCAGCTCTGCATGGGTGACTCTGACAGGAACCCCGCCAGCAGGACTGTAGCACTGAATACTGGCATGAAGGATATTGACATACAAGAATATCTACAACAGAATATCGAGGGACAACATATCCAGATGTACTTGCATATAGGGAAGTACAGATGTACTACTCCTAATTCCATCTCTATGTACCTTGAAGATATATATACCCACTATCTGCGTATTTATGAGTTTAGTGCAGAAAATCGAGAATTACCAGTTATTTTTTCAATATCCTCAATATTTAGTCCCATCGGTGTTCTGACTTTGACATTTAATATGCTAACCCAACAGCAGTGATATTGGCAGGACCTAAAAGTTTTACAATAAACATATCTCACGGGTCACTACAGTGGCGTAACGCAAAACGTAACGCTTCACACCTTACTGACACTTCCTGTCCCTGTAGATAGATTTTTCGGAACAGTGTACTCTATTCATTTTCACAATACTGGCCATGTCAAGAGGTTACAACAGTGGGGGTCATTACAACATTGGCGGTAAAAGGCGCTTACCGCCGTGCAGAAGACCGCCAATACACCGCCGCCGCCGCGGAAGTCCGCCACAGCTATTATGACACACATCTCGGAATCCGGCGAAATACAGACACCCACACAACGCCGCCACACCAAAGGTCAGAGTTAAAGTGGTGAAAACAAAACCTCCACCTCCACGCCAACAGAAACACGCCCATGCTATTACGACACACGAATCCACGCAGCGGTCTTTCAACCGCGGTATTCCATTGGCGGTACACACCGCCGCGCTCAAAATACACACACATCTCCAAAACACCGCCACATTGGACAATTCCAAATACACACACCTGATACACATACAAACAACACTCCCACAAACCCAACACAATATAGAACACACACCCACATCACCCACAAACCCCTACGACCAAAATTCATGGACGAAGGCCAGAGAGACAGCACAGCCAAGACAACACCACCATACAGAGGCACACAACACCATCACCCACACCACATCCACGCACAAAACACCACACACCACTACACATCACCACACACATCAACACTCACACCGCCCCACACATCACACACACCACCCCATCTCACGCCAAAGACACCCCCGCTTCTCCGAGGAGGAGCTCATGGTCATGGAGGAGGAAATCATCTGGGTAGAGCCACAGCTATTTGGCTCACAGGTACAGCACACCTCCATAGCCAGGAAGATGGAGCTATGGCGAAAAATCGTCGACAGGGTCAACGCTGTGGGACAGCACCCAAGAAATAGGGAGGACATCAGGAAGAGGTGGAACGACCTACGGGGGAAGGTGCGTTCAACGGTCTCCAGGCACAACATAGCGGTTCAGCAGACTGGCGGCGGACCCCCACCTCCTCCCCCACAACTAACAACATGGGAGGAGCAAGTCTTGACCATCATGCATCCAGAGGGCCTCGGAGGAGTTGGTGGAGGATGGGACACTGGTAAGTCAAATCTTAACTATCATATCCCCCACCCTACCTGCATGCCATCACACGCCCCCACCCTCATCCCCTCCCCTATCACCCAAAATCCTCACTAATGTACTAAGAACACAAACCACCCATCCCAACACCAAGCCCTGCATGACACAACTAAGCATGGACACCCAGCATTAAATCATGCCCACTGCACATAGCCAGGACAACCCCCTAACCATCATCACACAAGCCCCCACACAGGAATGCCTGCAATGGGGTATACAGAAACCCACCCATTGCACACCATCACACACACAAATGCATTAATCATGCTCTTATGCCCCTGCAGGAACCCGAAGGACCGTCACCACACCAGAGGGTCCAGACAACACCACTCCACCCCCAGAAGAGGCCCACAGTGACGATAGCAGCTCTGCCCTACTGGAGCCTGATGACCAGCCCGGACCATCGTGGGCCTCGGGACAGTCGGTTCCCCTTGCACAGGCACAGCCCAACACTGACTTTCCACCCTCTGGTAACACCAGCACAGCACCCACCCAGCGGGCCCAAACCTCCCTACCCAGGACAGGTCAATCAGCGGTGTGTCCACCACTACAGGGAACCCAGGATAACCCACCACCCCAACAACAACAGGGACCTGGGGGCAGTGGTAGTGGGCACACGGTCCAGGGGACGGAGGCACAGGAACACAGGGGAACTGGGAGGGCTGCTGTGCGACAGGGGGCGGACAGGCCAAGGAAACCCACTCTCCACGAGGCCCTATCCTCCATCATGGGAGCATACCACCACTCCCAGGAGACAATGGCGACGGTCCTGGTCAAGTTTCAGGAGACCCAGCGCCTGCAGGAGGAACAGTATTTGGGCTTCAGGGAGGAGCTCAGGACCATCAGCTCTGCCCTGGGCACCATCGCAGGGGTGCTGAAGGACATACAGCAGACCCTGAGGGACACCGTGGCACTCCAAGGGGCCCCTGACACTAGCCAGGACGATGAACTGCCCACCACCTCCGCCGGCACTAGTGGACAGGACGCCCCGCCACAGGACCACCACACCAGCACCCCACCCCCTGCAGACGGACAACCACCACGCAAGCGGTCCCTGAGATCCAGGAACAGGACAGAGCAAGATGGCAAGACCCTCGCCAGGAAATGAGAGCACCCTGATTGTCCTCCCACTGACCCACTTTGTTACCCTGTCCATACTTGAACTGCCCCAGCTCCACTTCCTATGCCCATATGGGCAATGCACCTGTGAGACTAATAGACTGGACTCTGCCATGGACATTCCTCCGCCATCACCCATCCTCATTTTACAACCCCCTCCCATTTCTGAGCACTTCAATAAACACCCTTGAAACACAAAACAATCTGGAGTCAGTCTGTGATATTGTAAATATGTATTATCAATGACAGAGTCATAATGCGTTTCCCATTGTAAAGCAAACATACCTATGTCATACATCACAAGTCCTTGAAGGATGCAAGCAGATGACACACGTTGGTAACCACACCTGTGAAACCGTAATGGAAAGGTACAACTCAGTAACCAAATACTGGTTGAAATCGACAGACAGGATAGAGGTAGACGTGTGAAAGTTAATGTAATGGTAAAAATTAAAATGTTCTCACCTGTGTCTCACTGGAAATATTGCTGTATCACTGACTCCCTGTTGTCGTTGTCTTCTTCCTCAGCTTCCTCCTCATCACTGTCCACAGGCTCCACACCTGCCACAACACCGTCATCTGGACCATCCTCCTGCAGAAAAGGCACCTGGCGTCGCAATGCAAGATTGTGAAGCATTGAGCAGGCGATGATGATCTGGCACACCTTCCTTGGTGAGTAGAATAGGGAACCACATGTCATATGGAGGCACCTGAATCTGGCCTTCAGGAGGCCGAAGGTGCGTTCGATCACCCTCCTAGTCCGCCCATGGGCCTCATTGTACCGTTCCTCTGCCCTGGTCCTGGGATTCCTCACTGGGGTCAGTAGCCAGGACAGGTTGGGGTAACCAGAGACCCCCAATAGCCATACACGGTGCGTCTGGAGTTGAGCCATCATATCAGGGATGCTGCTATTCTGCAGGATGTAGGCGTCATGCACTGAGCCAGGGAACATAGCATTTACCTGCGAGATGTACTGGTCTGCCAAACAGACCATCTGAACATTCAGGGAATGATAACTCTTCCTGTTTCTGTACACCTGTTCACTCCTGTGGGGGGGACCAGAGCTACATGGGTCCCATCAATGGCACCTATGATGTTGGGGATATGTCCAAGGGCATAGAAGTCACCTTTAACTGTAGGCAAATCTTCTACCTCAGGGAAAATGATGTATCTCCTTACGTGTTTCAGCAGGGCAGACAACACTCTGGACAAAACGTTGGAAAACATAGGCTGGGACATCCATGATGCCATGGCCACTGTTGTCTGGAATGACCCACTTGCAAGGAAATGGAGCACTGACAGCACCTGCACGTCAGGGGGGATTCCAGTGGGATGGCGGATTGGTGACATCAGGTCTGGCTCCAACTTGGTACATAGTTCCTGGATTGTGGCACGGTCAAACCGGTAGGTGACGATGACATGTAGCTCTTCCATTGTCAACAGGTCCACCAGCGGACGGTACACCAGAGGATTCCGCCATCTTCTCACATGTCGCAGCTGACGGTGCCTACGAAGGACAACAGCGACGAATCAGTCATTTTTCCTCCAGGTATGTACCCACAGTTACACACAAGACTACACCAATCACAAAACCCTTCCTGTATGTGTGTTGAGTGTAGGCCTAGCTATGTGTGACGCAGAAGTAAATGAAGCCATGTGGGCCCCTGACATGGCGGCTGCCTGACCTCTAAACTGGGACAATGGGATTGTGGGGTAACAGCGCTGACGTTGCACACCGTGGCGGTAGGCGGTCGTAGACCGCGGCGCAATGCTGCATTGGTTAACATTGGACCCTATGGGTCCCAGGAGCCAATGAACAGGTGTGCCGGCGGTGATGATGCGTACCGCCGTGGACGTCACCGCCGCGGACGTCACTGCCATTTTCTATCTGTTCAATCACTAGATACCTGACCTTCGACAGGAGAGGACCTACACTGCAAGTGCTGCTGTGACCTCGGTCTGGAAGCGACAATGGCTGCTGCGTCTGGGGAAAGGGCCTCTGCCTTCACTGCTCAGGAGTTGGAGAAACTGGTAGACGGGGTCCTCCCCCAGTACACACTACTCTGCGGTACACAGGGAGCACGTTGTATCAGCTAGGCCTGGGTGGAGAGGGCTGGTTGGAAGAGGGAGGGGGGCAGAGTTGATAGAACATTAATGCATGTGAATGAATGGGCCACATGGCAAGAGTAGGGAGGGGGCCACTCACATTGACGGTGCAGTTGGTAATGACTGTTCCTCTTCCCTTGTGCATGTCATGTAGGTCAGCGCCCACCAGAAGAGGGACATTTGTCGTGCCATCACCAAGGAGGTCCGGACCCTGGGGGCCCACCAGAGACGGGGCACCCACTGGCGTAAAAGATGGGAGGACATTCACCGCTGCAGCAAGAAGACGGCGGAGGCTCAGCTGGGGATGGCCTCCCAACGTGGGAGGGGTGCCCGTCGCACCATGACCCCCCTGATGTTCCGGATCCTGGTGGTGGCCTACCCGGAGTTGGATGGGCGCTTGAGGGCATCACAGCAGACACAAGGAGGTGAGTACAACCTCATTCTGCGGACTTTGCGCGCAGTAGAGGGGCCTGGGTGGCGGAGGAGGGCTGTGGGTGTACCTAGGCCAGCCAGAAACACGAAGACTAGGCCCCTCTGTAATACCGCCCCTGTGGTACTCTACCACACCTCAGTATAGTGCCAAGTCGAGGTATAGTTGCCCCTGTGGCATCCATGTGTGCAGATGTCCACCATTGCCATGTAGGCCATATCCCAGAAATTGCATATGCAGAGGGCAGGAGCACGGCGTAGTGCAGGGGTATGCTGTGTCTGTATTGTCCGCCAACGGTAGTGGTATGCCATGCACTCAACCTGTCTTTCTTCTGTCTCCTCCCCCCCCTTTTTTCTGCTCTCCCCTGGTCTTTTGTACATCAGCATCATCAGGCGGAGGTACAGTGGCACCGGAGCACGAGGGAGCTGCATCCCACATGGCCATGGAGGGCCACACCACGGACTCTGAATGCACCAGTGGGACGGAGGGTGAGCGGAGCTTCACGTCGGACACCGGATCACCAACCAGCGACACGGACTCGTCCGCCGATGGGGGCTCCCTTGTGGTGGCGGCACCATCTGTGCGCCCCACTTCTACAGGTACAGCCGCCACCTCCCCTACCAGCACCGCCCTCCCAGCAGCCCCTCAGCGTTCGCCCCGTGCCCGCTCACCCAGGAGGGTGGGCATCACCTTCGCCCCAGGCACCTCAGGCCCTGCCCCAGTCACCCCTGCTGCCCTCAGTGAGGAGGCCATTGACCTCCTCAGGTCACTCACTGTTGGGCAGTCTACCATTGTGAATGCCATCCAGGGTGTAGAACCAGAGTTGCAACACGGTAATGCATTCATTCTGGTCAGGCTGTCCTTCAGCGAACCCTACAATCTCTGGCCTCAGCACTGATGGTAGCCATTGTCCCTGTGTCTAGCCTCCCCCCTACAACCTCCTCCACCCAGACCCAATCCCCTGTACCCCAGCCCATCCCAAGCACATCTACAGACCAGCATGCACACAAGTCAGCACACACAAGTAGCTCAAGCAAACATAGGCACCACACAACCCACAGGCGCTCACGCAAGCATCACCCACATACAGACACAGCAACATCCACTGCCTCCACTGTGTCCCCCTCCTCCTCTTCTCCCTCCTCCCTCCCAGTCTCGTCTACACACACACACCAGCATGCACCACATCTACAGGCACCATGAATCGCACAAGGACACCCAGCACGCCAAGCCGCTCACCTGCACTCCCATTTACACGTCCCCTGTGTCCTCTCCCAGTGTGTCTGTGACGCCCCCTTCCAAAGAACACAAACGCGGGCAACCACACACCCAACATCCATCCACCTCACGACAGCCTCCAGGACCTGCACCTGCACCCAAAACACCTAAAGTGACACCTCCTACAACCACCTCCTCTTCCTCCACTCCCAGACCCCCTCCAACTAACCATCCCAGTGTTCGTCAGAAACTGTCCCTGTGTAAAGTTGACCTTTTTACCCCCCCCCCTCCAATTCATCAGTCCCATTGTAGCGCCTCAGCCAAAAAGCCTCCAATACCAGTGGTGCCTGTACAAGGTATGTGGAGTGCACCGGACACCAGGGCAGGCAGTGTGACCCGGAGCCAAGGCACTGGCAGCCCACCCCCTGTAAAGGCTCTGAAATTGGAGAGTGGACGACAGGACCGTGTGAAGACTCCTGATGGGAAAACAACTCACATGGGTTCCAAGGGGACTGGAGAGTCAGCTGTGACTCCACCAAAGGTGGGGAAGGGCCAGAGGAAGTCTGCCCAGCCTGTTGTGAGTATCACGGCGGAGAAGGGCGGCATCATTCCCGGCGGTCGGGACGCCACCGCCAGCACCGTCGTCACTGGTCAGGAGACCACCGCCGGAGTCAGTGACCAGGAGGGCCCAAGTATCGTAACTGGTCAGGAGACCACCGCCGGAGTCAGTGCCCAGGAGGGCCCAAGTATCGTCACTGGTCAGGAGACCACCGCCACCGCCGGAGTCAGTGCCCAGGAGGGCCCCGGCTTCCACAGCCCAGGTGGGCTATGAGGGAACGTCATGCCACACACCAATGCCCAGTCTAGGGAACGTCATGCCACACACCAATGTCCGTACCAGAACCGCCATGGCAAAGCACCGCTGAACAGTCCAGAACCGCCATGGTAAAGCACCGCTGAACAGGGCAAAGACCGCCATGGCAAAGCACCGCTGAACAGGGCAAAGACCACCATGGCTAAGCACCGCTGAACAGGGCAAAGACCGCCATGGCTAAGCACCCCTGAACAGGGCAAAGACCGCCATGGAAAAGCACCACTGAACAGTCCAGAACCGCCATGGTAAAGCACCGCAGAACAGGGCAAAGACCGCCATGGCAAAGCACCGCTGAACAGGGCAAAGACCGCCATGGTAAAGCACCGCTGAACAGGGCAAAGACCGCCATGGCAAAGCACCGCTGAACAGGGCAAAGACCGCCATGGAAAAGCACCCACTGTATAGACTTTAGAGACTGTGGCTTTGCACTCCCCAGGATGGCACAGTGGGCAAACCACCCACTGTATAGACTTGAGAGACTGTGGCTTTGCACTCCCCAGGATGGCACAGTGGGCATGGATCTGGCTTTGCAGTCATCCGGCTGAGGTGCCCCCCCTTCCCTTCCCCCTGAGGTGCCTGTAGTATTTCTATCTGATGCCCCGGCAGTGTTCTCTCCTATTGTGGTCAGGTATCTTTTGTGGGCCTCGCCCATGCATTTTCAGACTAGTGGTGCACGGACATTGATATGTACATATCTACACTACTTCTCGTAATGTATATATTTCTGCCTGATTTTCATATATATCTGTATATTTTTGCAAAACATGTATATTGATACATTACAATGTTTGAACGGATTTCGCTTTGTCTTTGCATTCTTCCGGGGGGATTGTGGGTTGTTACTGTGATTTTTGTGGATGCATTGGTGTGTATGTTGTAATATGCGAGGGTGGGGGTGGGGGTGTTTCGTGGGTGTCCCCCTAACTTTTGCCTCCCCCCTCCCCCATGTCGTAGGTGCAGTACTCACCGTTGTCTTCGGCGCCTACGTAGATGGTGGTCGTAGAGGAGCAGGTAGACAAGCGCAGGGAGGATTTGGAGTTCCTCGTGGGATGTGTTGAGGTGAGTGTTTTCCCATTGAGGTAACTGTTTCCGCCGTGTTTTTATCCACGGTGAATCCGCCCCGGAAAAGGTGACGGATTGGCGGGTTGTGATACTATGGGCGGTACATTGTCTTCCGCCTGTCTGTTGGCGGTGACCGCCGCGCTGCTTGTCTGTACCGCCATGGCGGGCGGTGTGTTAAAGTGGCTGTCTTTGTTGGCGGTTTCCGCCAGGGTCATAATTCCCTTTTTTTTCCGCCGGCCTGTTGGCGGTATTACCGCAGCTTTACCACCGTCCGCCAGGGTTGTAATGACCCCCAGTGTCTTAAATTAATGCAGTGGAAGAAACCACACATGTGCCTCTGTTGAATTGATGGAGTGATTTGACATCTCCAGAGAAAATCTGCTCACAAAAAAAACAGCAACGTCTTCCAGGTTTCTGTAAAATAATCACAGATACTTGATAAAATTAATTGATTGGCTGTGAACCCTTTTACAGGTTCTGCTCATACTCCACCACTGCGTGTGCCCAAGATAGCAACACCTCAGTCTGCTCCTGTGCCCCCACTTGTTCCCAGAAATGCAGAAAGCAGAGGTACACAGGTAGGAGTAATTCCAAGTTCAATCCAATACAACAGCAAATCAATGGAACATTTCCTGCTAGAACAAGAGCCAATGTATTCACAACATGACGATTCACATTCCAGAATATTAAACAATCTCCTCGGTTACATCTGGCAGACCACAACAATGTTAAAGGGCTTCACTCACAGGGTGAGACTTAAGAAGTGTGCAGAATCTTGTGTTCACAAGATGAGGAGGATGGGTATGAGTTTATGGGAGAAATCCAGAAAGAAGACAGGAAAATTGTGGCAATTTGCTATCATCAAAAATACGGATAGATTTTAAATAGCTTCCTCGCATTGTTCTGGGGTGCAAGTCCAATAGAGATTTTAAAATGTGCATGAACTTGCTTCTTTGAATCATAACACCTTTTTCCAAACATAATAGAGATACTGCAGCTGTTCAAGGAGGCATTTTTCCCTGCAGTGCCCTCGGCTAATCACCTGGCTGAGATTCACTAGGAGTTACAGCATTTGACATCCTTCATGATTGCTGAGAAGATATGCCAAGACATGTGCCTCTTTCAAATGAGCTTTGTACATCTTAATCAGGGATGATGATGGTGTAACGTATCTTCAGAATCATATATTGGTCTAACAAGCATAACAAGATGATAAAGTGCTGGTAAGAGACTTCTGCGTATTAAAGGACAATTGTATGACATTAAGAAGCCACTAATAAAAAAATAGGGGTGAAGGTGGAAAGGGCCTGATTATCTGGGGCTCCTTGGGTCTGATAAAGAAACAGTCCATAACACATGCTTGTTGAAGGCCATCAAAGATGTGCACTGACCACATTATAAGGCAAACTTTTTTTCTTTCCATGGATTTCCCTAGTGTTATGTAAGAGATGTACCTTGTGTAGCCGAGAATCCTGTGCCACTAAGTGTGTTGCTTGAAAATAATGAGAAGTTTATTTGCTATCCAGAGAGTGACAAAGCGTTTAAGTGTGAAGAAAGAAATTCTGAATTAAATAGGGCACAGAATTGCACTTTTTAGAGATGACAAATGAAATAGGGCAAAGGCACATGGATGAAAAATGCAAAAATAAAAAAACTAGGGGTGAAGGTGGAAAGGGCCTGATTCTCTGGGGCTCCTTGGGTCTGATAAAGAAACAGTCCATAACAAATGTTTGTTGAAGGGCATCAAAGATGTGCACTGACCACATTATAAAGCAAACTTTTTTTCTTTCCATGAATTTCCCTAGTGTTATGTAAAAGATGTACCTTGTTTAGCCGAGAATCCTGTGCCACTAAGTGTGTTGCTTGAAAATAATGAGAAGTTTATTTGCTATCCAGAGAGTGGCAAAGCTTTTAAGTGTGAAGAATGAAATTCTGAATTAAATAGGGCACAGACTGTGCACTGTTTATAGATGACAAATGAAATAGGGCAAAGGCACATGGATGAAAAATGGAGTGATACCCACTTCCTTCTCATCCATTTTAAACATATTCATAGGACATATCTCACACCTTTCGTACTCCATAAAATAGAAATATCCTGCTATTTCTGCAAATTGTCTGAGATGGATATTAAATGGGCAGAACTCATTCAGATGATTGAGTCATGCAGAACTGTACAAATATGTTGGGAAAGGATAGTTACCATATTACAAAGGGTATTGGATAGTAATAGTAAAGCTTTTTGGGTCCACAGTCTTGTCCAAAGAAGAAATGCATGCATTATCATCTGACACCACGGGGATGGATAGATCAACACCTTGGTGAGAGTTAACTTGTCAGATGATAATGGTTCAATCGTCAAAATCTTCATGTACAATGGGCTAAAACAAGGATGAATCTTGGCCCGGCTCCTGGTTAGCTTCTACATATCTGACTCAGCTGCCATATTGGTACCCTCCTTGGATGACACCACAAAGTTAGCAGGAACTGAAATTCAGTTTTTAGATTGTAATGGAGCAGGAACTTTATACATTTTAAAAACAATTATTAAGAATACTCTGGTGATGGATATCCTTGAGGCATCATTGTCCGAATGCTCAGTCACTCAGCAGTTGATTAAATATCCACTTCCAGCACAAGGGGTCCTAACAAACATGCCCAGATTAGCTCAAAAGGAAGTAGTAAAAAAGACATTAAAGAGCAATCTCTGTTTGATGATATGGAGTCTCCAGGAAGATGCAAACAAAACAAGTTTACTTTAGAAACCTAAACCTTCTCAAAACAAGGTTATATTGATTTTAATATGCAAGCATAGGTGAAGAAAGTTTTCATCCATTTTAAATTTCTTTGTCTTCCTTTTAAGGACTTTAATGGTTCCTGGACTTCAAGGAGGCAACCTCATAGCCTATGCTGGATGTGTAATACGGCCTATGAATCTATTGACCATGTTATATGTCTATGTCCAGCATTTCTGGAGGCTCGGAAAAATACCTCACCTCTAAGGTGGAAGGTATCAGAACAATTTCAGAAATACTGTCACTTTAATTTAAGGGCAATACTACAACGTTTGTGGCATAATTAGTCATTTTTTTATGTCTGACTTATAAGGTGTGGGAAAAAAGCTCGCGGACCGTCGATGATGGCCGGGATTAATGTATTTGTTTGCATCTTTTAGCTGATGCCTGTATTTTTATGATGAATTATTAGTTAGCAGGTAATGTTTCTAAGCTATGTAAATTATTGTACATGGTTTTAATGAAAGTTTTAATCCTTAAGATTAATTAATGCACACGATTTTAATGAACTTTTTCCACCTCTAATGTGAAATGTAGCAGTACAATCTCAGATGCACCATCATTTTGCATTAAAGACAATACATCAAAATTTGTTGCACTCTTGCTAAAGGTTTTATGGCTAGCCTATAAGGTGTAGGAAAAGGCTCTTAGACAGTTTTTGATGGTGGGGATTAATGTATTAGTTTTCACCTTTTACCCGGTGTCTGTAGTTTTATGATAAATTATTAGTTAGCAGGTAATGTTCTTAAGCTATGTAAATTATAGTATATGGTTTTAATGAAACGTAAACAATACATTTATTTTCATTCATTCATTTGCCATAAATCTGTCCAAAGATGCATTGTAATCCATTAACTAGATAGGGGGCCAATAATCGAACTATGGCACAAGGACATAAATTAATGGATGATGACTGGTGAAATACGTATATGTTTGCAGTTCAAGACAACCCCAAATTGGGAGATGATTTCATAAACGGAAAGAAATTGATAAAGGTATGTTCAAACAGACTGGTATAGATACACCTGGCTGAAAGATTCAGGTCTTTATTTAGTGGGCCACATTTTTATGTTAACATCCATATTGTATGCTCACTGCATGTCGTTGGACATACTATGATCAAGAAGACGACTTCTTCTTCAGATTACTGAATATAATGGCTGTTTTTTTATATTTGTACCTGTATTAAAAGAAAAATAAATATTTTGGTTAAAGAAAATTGAACTTTGAAGCACAAACCTCTTTAGACTTTCAACAGTATAAACTAGTGTGGTCATTGTGTATTCGAGCCAGGTTAGTTTATCAGCAGTTTAGTAGAGGGAAGGCAATGAAGAGGTGGCGGCTTTTGCATCCAGACACTTGAGGATGGGAGCAAGTAGTTATTCTGCCATTGGGAAAGAAGCTCTTGCGTGCTGGTGGGGTGTGAATCATTCCAGGGTGTATTTGTGAGGCCTGTGTCATCAGGCAGCAATTGCCAAGATCAGAACCCAAGACACAAGACGTTCCACCACATCAAAATGTAGAACCCCATGTCCTATTCTACATCAAATAGTTAGTTAGCACTCGGGTTGCTGAAGGTTTACAGATTTAGATAGGAGACAGAGTATAGCAATGTTACAGGTGTAAGACTAAGACAGCATTACTCACAATCTCTTAAAAGTCATCATCAACATTGATGAGGAAAATAAACACGAGCCATTAAATAGAAGCAGAAAGTGGCCTTTTGCTCACAGGAGTCACCATCAATGAGGTTCCAGTGTCTCAGTAAGAATAATCATCCAAATAACTTATTTTAATACCTCCCTCCACACTTGCAAAGAGCAAGAAGTCCATTATTACAAGCAACCCCTTCTCACACTGTAAATTCCCAAAGGCTGGACTCCATTAAAAAGACTCTTGATTCCCTGCTTCCTCTGAAAGCTACCCAAATAAACCCTACTCCTCATTTAAATCCCATCACCATGTAACCATCATGTTATCAACAACTCCCGCAAGAGAGTTCTTCACAATGCTCCCATCACACCTATTTGCCCTACACCCCAACCTGACAGCCACCCATGCATCCACCCTAAGCCCATAACCCAATGCAGCTAACATCCCGTCATCCTTCTCTATTTCCTCCCTCCTTCTCTAGACCCCCCCAGAGTGGCCAGTCTCCATTTAGGCTCTATTTCTCCTCCTGGCCCATAGTGTCCCTCTGCTCCTTTGTATTACAGTACTTGCAGAGCACCATGTAGCTCTAAAACGAGAGTTAATCTCTTCACTTCTTATACATTCATAAATATATTTTGGGAATACAATAATTTTGCCTATAAACAGCAGCTTGCCAATTTCTAAAAACATAACACCCTCTAAAACCCAAGCTTTTCCTTTTGGATATACAAACCCAAATACCCTCAGACAATAGCATGCCATTTCCATGGAAAATATTATATTTCTGGCACAATAGATACTTTTAATATACAGTAAACACACATTTAGTCCCCAGAAATGTCATGCAAGTTTCATGAAATACTCACATGTCCTCTAACCATACCTATCCAAGTGTTGCCTTATATACCCATCACATACCAGGGAGGCACTTCATTTGTTAAGGTTTTCAACCACTATTATATTAGACATGGTTTCCTTTTCCATCCCTCTATGGGTGCTCACAATATGGCAAGAATTACCACCATTAATCCAGGACTAGAATGTTGTTTGGGAAGGACACCATGGATGCTCACTGTTTTGTTACAGCCAGCATAACACAAATGGGAGGCAACCACATGCAAATGATTCCAATAATTATCACCATAGTGCCATGAGCAACATGAGGTATTGCCGCCATTGTACCAAGGGTGCCCGCAATATGTCATAAATTACCACCACTGGGCTAAGAATAGCATATTGCCTAGGGTGGACATTGTTAGGAATGAGGTCTCTAGTTGGCAGTCAGTTTACACCCAGCCCAAAAAAGGACCCTGACTCTAGTCAGAGTAAGGGAGATACACAACTCAGATAACCCCTGCTTCCCCACCCGGTTGCTTGGCACAAGCAGTCAGGCTTATCTCAGAGGCAATGACATAAGGCAAGAACATAATCATTTAACTTTTAGGAAACTGGTCAAGACCTGGCTGTTTCCTCAGTAAGTTTGGGAGTTCTTCGGCTTAGCTTCTTTTTGCCTCGCCCAGTTAGCGCTTCGATGCCCTAGGGCCGGAATGCGCTTTATAAATGCTCAATACAATACAATACAATACAATACAATGTGTAAAGTATTTGCACAAACACATACAGTAACACCGTGAAAACAACAAAAAAGTACTTCACACCAATTTAGAAAAATAGCCAATATTGGACCTGGCCCTTTTTGTAGGGTCATCCCCAAACTTTTTGCCTTCACCCTCCTATTTTTCCTGACCTTTTGTTGTTGGCACTAGGACTCTGAGCACTTTATCACTGCTTATTAGGGCTAAAGTGCATGTGCTCTCCCTTCTAAAATTGACATGATTGTCTTACACCTAATTGGCACATTTAATTTACCTGTAAGTCCCTTGTACAGTGGTATCTCTATGCCCAGAGCCTGTAAATTAAATGCTGCTACTGGGCCTGCAGTGCTGCTTATGCCACCCACAGAAGTAGCCTTTCAAACCTGTCTCAGGCCTGCTAGCGCAGGGCCTGCATGTGCCGTTTACTGCCACAGGGACCTGGCATCTAAAGTCACTTGAAAGGCTGGGAACTCCCCTTTTACTACATGTAAGTCACCCCTAAGGTAGGCCCTACCTAGCCCTAAGGGTAGGGTGCTATGTAGGTAGAAGGCAGGACATATGCCTGATTGTGTGGCCTGTCCTGGTAGTGACAAACAGCCTATTTGGTTTTTCACTGTTGTGAGTGCTGCCTTGCTCATAGGATTGCATTGGAAATGCCCTGCCTTATGACTAGGGGGTATTGTCTGATCTATGAGGGGTAGCGTAGGCATGTTTGGTATGGTTGTAATGGTGGTGAGAAATGCTGCTTACTGGTGTAAGTGGATTTTGTATTGCCATTATAGAAATGCCACTTCTAGAAAGTGGGCATTTCTATGTGCTTATGCTTGGTGTTTTGCAGCTTGACTCCAATCCATGTCTGGGGAAGAGTGACAGCTGTGCTTTGTGCATACTTTTCAGACAGCCTGTACACAAGGAGGGTGGAGGTGTCACAGAGGTGCATCTGCATATTTAATGGTCTTCTTGGGCTGAGAGATGGGGAGGCAGGGCACACCTCCATTTGTAAAGGCTGTGCCCTAGCCTCACACAAAGGCCTCATTTGCTCTCAACTGATGTCTGGAGCCTGTGCTGGAGGAGAAATGGGAAACACTCCTAGAACCAGTTGGAACTGGCTGGAACCTCTTCTCCCCCTCTTTCTGAAAGCTTGTGCAAAACTGAATATAAGTACAGGGGTTTTCCCCATATTGGAGAGACATTAATGGACTGCTGAAATGGACACTGGATGGTGCTGGAGGGACTCTCCAGGACTGCTGCTGTTGTGCTGACCTGTGACCTGCTGGGTCACTAGGAGGAAATACCACTGACTGCAACACCTTGTGCTGGCCTGTTTGCCTGGGCCCTGCCATCCTGTGCCCCATGTTTGCTGTCTCCAGGGGCTGGGTGTTGTGGCCTCTGCCCCCTGCAACTTTGTTTCTTCAAGCGCTGAAAGGGTGCTGAACTTGCCACTTTCCCAGCGCATGACAAGTGCTGGAGATTATGGGAAGGCACCTGGAGAGTGATCTGGTGATGAAGCACTGAAAAAGCGCTTGATTTACAGTCTTCACTGGATCCGGTGTGATATTCCCCGAGTGCAGGGAGGAAGAAGTCCAGAGCGAGCGCACCCCTGGACGAGGAGCAACGAGGAGAGTGCCCCCGGGCCACTGTCAGGCAGCTGGTTTAGTGCATCACCACCACAGCTCGAATTGGGAAGCAAGTACATCCCTCCCCTTGTGGGAGACCAGCCGGCAAAAGGCTTCATCTGGCCAGGTGAGTGGCCGTGCCTCCTCGGAGCCCCGCAGAGCTCATGACATGCTCCAGTAGGAGCACACTGCCAAAATAAACCGCTGCTCTCGCCAGTGGCATGCGGCTGCGTCGGAGCCGTGCCCAGTGCAGAGGGGACCCTGAGAGGTCTCCTCATCGACTTGGGCATTGTGCGTGCCCCCCCCCCAGTGATGACACACCTTTTGGGGAACATCATAGTTTTTGATTTTGATTGGGGCTCGCGGGAGGGAGGGAAGCCTCATCAGAGGTCCCGATTCCCACCGGGCTCCCTTGCTGCTGTTGTGGCTCGCGGGCAGGGTGGCAACCTCATTAGAGGTCCCCTGTTCCCGATGCCCCCTCCCACCGGTTGCTGGTAGCATATGAGCAGGCTGGGGTGGCGACCCTTGACGGAGGTCCCAGGTCCTGCCAAAGGTAATCCTGCCTTGCCGCAGGAGTAGGAATAGGAGCATAGGAGCTCCAAGACTGGGACATGGACGTCCTCATTTTAGGCCCCATCTTTCCTTGCTGTGGCGCCTGGGGTGGGTGGCAGATCGCACTCGCCAGTCGTGCTGAGAATATTGTAAAATGATATTTGCATTCCTTTTGAAGTGCCTGAGGAGAATAGGACATGGGTTGTGCTTTCATGATACTGCCTTGGCCTCTGGTGATGTGTCTACTGCACCAAGTGCATTTCTGTTGATGTGTCTACTGCACCATGTGCATTTCATTTCTGATGATGGGTCATGGTATGTGCATTCATGATAATGTTTTGGTAGTGATGATCATGTGTTTATGCTATGACGTGTATTTTTGGTGATAACAATGTTTTCCTGACTACTGCTTATGTTGCAGAATAATCAGCAACCTATGTGTATTTTGTGACAACTGCTGACTTTAGCAGAGTACTAGTAACTGTGTAGTGTTCTGACAACTGCGCGGGTAGCAGGGTATCACTGACATGTTGTGTTTGGTCTAATGATGTTGTGTACAATACAATTTATTTTTATATAACTTGGTGTCATGTTTCCTTTGTGGTGGGGATAGTACATCACATGAGATGTGTGTGTTGTGCAATTGCTTTACACATTGCCTCTGGGATAGGCTTGACTGCTCGTGCCAAGCTACCAAAGGGGCGAGCAGGGGTTATCTTGGGTGTGTAACTCCCTCGCCCTGACTAGAGTGGGTGGGTTCTGCCTGGCTTAGGTGCATACCCTAGCCAATCAGAAACCCCATTTCTAGCAGCCAATATTTATCTAAATCAAACAAGGCCAAAACAACAAAAATCCAACATACACAAGAAAAAGATATACATTTTTTAAGTAATAAGAGTCTTGATTCATGTAAATCAATGGATGTGTTGTTCTAGCACAAAGTACCTGGTCTGCTTCATAAATAAAGCTGCATGGGTGAGCGTGCATCAGAAAAGCAAGAGATGCATCGATTCCTTACTCGCAAGTGAGGCCGTGCATAGATTCTTTCTCAGCAGGGTAAGCGATGCTTAAATTCTTTCCTCCCAGGGAAGGGATGCGTCCGTTTCCGGACAAGCAGCCTTAAGTTCGTGCAGTGATGTTGAAGATTTTGACACCCAGGATTGAGGCATGGAATAACCAGATGCACAGCAACGGTGAATCCGCGCCGAGCTGGCCATGTGCCAATTTCACCAGCGCTGCCTCAATTTTCCAGCCGCAGTGCAGGCACTGCATCGATTTTCCTGCCGCTCGGCTCTAGGGTGTGGATCTCATTCTGCCAGCTTCTCCTTCCAGGAGCCCACGGACTGGATATGGCACCACTTGGAAAGTCAGGTGATCTCATAAAGAGAGCCCAAGTGTTGGCAGATGAAGTCTTTGCTGTCCCTGAGACTTCTTAACAGGAGGCAAGCTCATTCCAAACCCTTGAAGGAACTTCACAAGAAGGATACACAGGAAAGCCAAGTCTTTGTCCTCTCTAACGCAGAAGCAGCAACTGCAGACCGACCCAGCAAAGCACACACAGCAAAGGATCAGTACTTCTCCTTACGTGTCTTCAGCTCTTCTCCTTGGCAGAGGTTCCTCTTGATCCAGAAATGTTCTAAAGTTGTGGGGTCAGCAGCCCAATACTCATATTCATTTCTGCCTTTGAAATAGGCAAACTTCAAAGGAAAGTCTTTACAATGCATAAGACCCTGCCTCTTCCTTGCCCTGTCCCAGCCACACTCTAGGAACTTGTAGACTGTGTTGTAAGGGGACAGGCACAGCCCTTTCAAGTGCAGGTGACAGTTCCTCCCTCCCACTCTAGGCCAGGAAGACTCACCAGGACATGCAGGACACATCTCAGCTCCCTTTGTGTTACTGTCTAGAGTGAATTCACAAGCAGCCCAACTGTCAGTCTGACCCAGATGTGGATTCAGCAGCCAAGCAGAGGGACAGAGTGGTTAAGCAAGAAAATGCCCACTTTCTAAAAGTGGCATTTTCAAACAGACAATCTAAAAAACATTTTTATCAAAAGAAGTATTTTTAAATTGTGAGTTTAGAGACCACAAACTCCATATCTCTGTCTGCTCTTAATAGGAAAACTGAACTTAAAAGATATTTAAAGCCAATCCCCATGTTAACCTATGGGAGAGATAGGGCTTGCAATAGTTA
This sequence comes from Pleurodeles waltl, assembly GCF_031143425.1. Lineage (NCBI taxonomy): Eukaryota > Metazoa > Chordata > Amphibia > Caudata > Salamandridae > Pleurodeles > Pleurodeles waltl. Next base: position 998,456,607 of record NC_090450.1, on the reverse strand, counting down.
AAAACGAATTTGGCAGTATTTCACCATCAGGACATGTAAAACACACCAGTACACGTCCTACCTTTTAAGTACACTGCACCCTGCCCATGAGGCTACCTAGGCCCTACCTTAGCGGTGACGTACATGCAGTAAAAGGGAAGGTTTGGAACTGACAAGTGGGTACACTTGCCAGGTCGAATTGGCAGTGCAAAAGTGCACATACAGACACTGCAGTGGCAGGTCTCAGACATGTTTACAGGGCTATTAATGTGGCTGGCACAATCAGTGCTGTAGGCCCACTAGTAGCATTTGATTTACAGGCCCTGGGCACACATGGTGGACTATACTAGTGAATTACTAGAAGATCAAATATGCCAATAAGGGATAACCCATCATAATCACAGGGAGCACTTGCACTTTAGCACTGGTCAGCAAAGGGAAAGTGCCCAGGCTACCAAAATTTGGTAAAAACGAAATCCAGCACACAGTAAAAAATACAGGATGCAGACGCTAAAAGACAGGGGAAACCACGCCAAGAATGCCAGCTTTAACAGGCATCATTGTGACTTTACTTTCAGATAATATGTGAAAACTGCCACCATGCCATCACACCCAGTACTACACCAGAGGTAGGCACCAATGCACAATGTATGTTTATAATTACCACTGTAATGACATGACAATCATCATCCCATCAGTGGGCATCCCCAATGTCAAACATCAAAAATGTGCTTACAATGAAAGCGATGCTTCCAAGTAAAATGGGTATTTTTCTGGTATAGTGGACACGAGTACCATGGGTTGATAGAGATACATGCAGTGCAGCGTAGCGAAATACCATTGACAAAGCCTGCAGTTCCCAATGACCAGACATATTGGCTTTGTCATAGTTTCTTATCACCTAGTACCTCACCTGGGTAAGAGTGCAGCATGTGGTACGTTACTCCTGCACAAGCCCTTAAAAGGGGAACATGCAGCAGGTTCACTGGCTGACTGGGTAGCCCTACCCTCCCCCCCCCACTCACCTCCTGGGCACTCATAAACTGTTGTAAGAAGATCTCCCTTTCCAATGTATGAAGGCCTGACAGGGATTGTCTTAGTACCTTTTTCTGATGTAATGTTGGTATGCTCTTTTGTATGTTTATGCATAAAGTGACAGTAAAAAGATTTTTAAAAGTACTGTGGAATGTAAACAAATTATCTGCATGATTGTATGTTATAGTTTAAGCACAAAAATATTGTGCTATGTAAAGATCGTAGCAAGAATATCAAATACCAAATACTGAGGTTGTAAGTATATATCGATAAGTATTGACTTAACGTCACACCTATGTACCCAGAATGTATACATAGATCATCAAGGCGCTTTTATGTTGAGTTAAATATAACCAGTCTATGCTTACCTATATATATTTAATCTCATAACCTTTTGTAGTCGATATTCTGCCTTCAATTTTTGCAATGTTATTAGGATCGTAGTGATGTGGGCTTCAGCTAGCACATCAATGTGCACACTCAGGCCCGGGCAGGCCTTTTATTCCACCAGACATTTCCCCATAGGGAAGCCAGTATGGAAAGCCCAGGACCACTCCAGATGCCTCTGTCACTTTCCCCAGCTGCGTAAGGTTCATTGCAGCAGACACTGGAGGCTTCAAGAAAGAGAAGGACAGTGAAGATAAATGTAGTGTCGTGTGAGTTATGAATGACAGAACGCTTTTGGCTCCTGATGGATGCGGTAGAACTGTGACATAAGTGTTAGAGCAATACTTCTCATGTGAGTTCTGTACTGCTAAATCAGTGTTACATCTAGACTTACACCTCACCTGAGAGTGGCCTTGGTTTCACAAAAGGGGTGAGTGGAACCTGGTTCTGCATCTGCAGATGGAAAAGTAGAACACCTGGGGCCTGTTTTAGACATTGGTGGATGTGGTTACTCCATCATTAATGTGACAGATATCCCGTCTGCCGTATTATGATCCCATTATATCCGATGGGAATTGTAATACGGTGGGCAGGATATCTGTCACGTTTGTGACGTAATAACCCCATTTTCCAAACTCTAAATCAGACCCCGCCCTACATGAAGGGTTCACCATTTCCTTCACCCAGTAGAGGGAGCTTGCTCACAGCTGCAGTAATTCTGAAAGGTTTCAATGGAGGCAGGCTCCTCTTTGCCTGGTCCACAACGGTGGGCTGAGAAGTCAGAGGAATGAGTGTGGTAAGGAGGATCAGAGATGGATCAACAGCAGGATACCAGATATCCAGTCTTTCTTCTTGCACCTGTCATAGGACAGGAAATTTATTTGTGATGGTAGATATGGTTAGGTCTGTATTCATTCCTAACCAAAAGAGTCATCTGTTGGGCAGAGGATGGCACTGTGGCTACTGGGAGGAGTCTTCCTTTTTTGGTAATCATGAAGGAAACAAGAGAGATCTTGACAGCATCCAGTCTTGGAAAACATAGGATACCCTGTCAAAATATAGAGAAAAAGCATTGCGGAACCTAAATATCATGAAGGTAACTACACATAGGTAGTATAGATTTATTATTCTTGAGTTGATATCTATGTACCTCGATGATATATACATATATTGTTATGTTACATATATAAAAAGCTGTGTATAGTAAATCTATACTTACCTATATAAACTTACTTTCATGATACTTTTGTTCTTGTTATTTACACCTCAATATTTTGGCTCCCACTTTGTTTCTCCTTAATATTGTAGAGGAAGCCAAAACATTGATATGCTTTTGGGTACAAAATGCTTGTGGTTGTTCAAAATATACAGTACAATAGTATAAAATGCATAAATTGCTACCTTGCATAGATGCACACAATTTTGCTCAATGGATTAAAACAAGTCACTTATGGAAATGACAACTATAGTTGCATTAAAGATTCTTTCTGTATCTTCACATTTTCCAGATATAGTTCGTGGCAGTAAACAGAACAGCTATACTTGATCATTCATTACAAAGTCCCACTTTCTCTCTTCTAGACTGCACCTCTTATTGTGCAAATAATGGTTGGAGCCATTGGGTTCCCAGTCACTTGTAATTGGTGCTGAGAAATACAAAATGGACTTTATCTGCCTTGCCTCTTTCATTAAATGCACATGAGCCTGTAAAATGTTAATTTCACTGTCAAGCAAGGCTGCTTTGACTGAGACAAATTTTGACACCAAGAGGACATTGGTGTGTGAGATCAGTCAATTCTAAATGGCCTTCCATTCCATAATCAGTCTCTGCCAGCAAATAACCTGCTTCTAAATAGGTGCTTATTAGTTTCTTTCCACATTGTTTCAATTCAGCCACAATCAAAAAATAACTTTAAGTCGGATTTAGTAATCAGTTTGGTTCGGCCTACATATATTTTTAAGCCCAGGCTTATCAAGGTTTTGCAAATACTGAATATTTGGACTTGGATATCCGGTGCTGCCAATATGCACTTTCCAACCTCAGGATATCTTACCTATTATCTTGGATGATGTGTCCAGAAACACATCCAAACCTCACCAGGGCTGATCACAGCACAGCTTGGAATATGCTTGACCACGTGTTCTCTCTTAAGAGCAGTTGAGGGATTTGATATGACAAGTTGCAGAAACTCCTCAAAAACGTATTCTTCAGTGTGCTAGGAGAATCTGTTTCAGAGGGTCATTTCCAAACAATTTTCTCCATTGCCTGGAATGCCTTAAGTGGGGCCAATGGTGAGCACCCCATTTTTTTTCTTTTGCAATTATTACTTATTTATTTATTTATTTATTTATTTATTTATTTATTTATGCAAGGAACAACATACAGTGCCGAAAAGGACACCTGGATGAGAACAATACAGAGGAGGAGCAGGTCTACTTTCAAAGTCTGTGGATCAGTACATCAATTGGGCATCAGACTCCCTGCGGTGACAAGATATCTAGGATAGGTACATACAGGGCACCCCGTTCTATAATCATGATTTATTTATTTTAAAGTGTGCTCGCATAATCAGACACTGAGTATTAGAAATGTGTTCTGTTTAGAGCAATACCTTTGGTGTGAAAAATGTATAGGCATTCTGCCCAGCCTCGGTTTTTACACCCTACAGGACGGGACACTTGGGAGGATCAGTCCATCCCCGGATCTATACCCTACAGGATAGGACACTTGGCTGGTAAGGTGACCCTCTGCCTAGCCCTGGATATCTACCCTACAGGAACGGACACTTGGGAGGATGACCCTCTGCCAGCCCTGGATCAGTACACTAGAGGACAGGACTCTTGAGAGAATGACCCACTGCCCTGCCCCAGACCTGTACCCTACAGGAACGGACACTTGGGAGGATGACCCAATGTCCATCCCTGGATTGGCCTCTGGAGGATGGGACACTTGAGAAGATGACTCTCTGTACAGCCCTTGATCTGTACCCTAGAGGAAAGGACACTTGGCTGGTATGGTGATCCTCTGCCCAGCCCTTGATCTGTACACTAGAGGACAGGTCTCTTTGGAGGATGACCTTCTGTCCAGCCCTGGATCTGTTCTCTACAGGACGGGACACTTGGGATGATGACCGTCTGCCCAGTCCTGGTTCTGTGGCATAGATGACGAGGCATTTGGGGGGATGACCCTCTGCCCAGCCCAGGATATGTACGCTAGAGAACAGGACACTCAACTGGTATGGTGACGCTCTGCCAAGCCCTGGATTTGTACCCTAGAGGACAGGACACTTGGGAGGATGACCCTCTGCCCATCCCTGGATCTATCCCCTAGAGGTCAGGACACTTGGCTGGTAGTGTTGCCTTCTGCCCAGCACTGGATCTGTACTCTAGAGGACAGGGCACTTGGGAGGATGACCCTCTGCCCAGCCCTGGATCTGTACCCTACAGAAGAGGACGCTTGGGGGAATGACCCTCTGCCCAGCCCTGGATATGTACTCTAGAGGGCAGGACACTTGGCTGGTATGGTGATGCTCTGCCAAGTCCTTGATCTGTACCCTAGAGGAAAGGACACTTGGGAGGATGACCCTCTGCCCAGCCCTGGATGTGTCCCCTAGAGGTCAGGACAGTTGGCTGGTAGGGTGACCTTCTGCCCAGCCCTGGATGTGTCCCCTAGAGGTCAGGACAGTTGTCTGGTAGGGTGACCTTCTGCCCAGCCCTGTATCAGTACCCTAGAGGACAGGACACTTGGCTGGTATGGTGATCCTCTGCCCAGCCCTGGATCTGTACCCTAGAGGAAAGGACACTTGGGAGGAAGACCCTCTCCCCAGCTCTGGATCTATCGCCAGGACACTTGGCTGGTAGGGTGACGCTCTCCTCTCTTCTGGTGCAGAGAAGGCTTCGAACAGAAGATGAGAGCTCAGAATAACTTGTTGGCCCCACATGTGAATCAGCTCCTGTACGGCAGAGATAACACAGGGCTGTCTGCACTACAGCTTGATGGCCTCTGTTGACTGCTGATACACCGGTAGAGTTATAAATAATTCAGGAAGAGTAATCAATGCCAAAAATAAACAGCAGCGGCCTCTCAGGAGAGCTGCGGGTCACGGTAAATGGCCAAGATTTATCACCGCTTTGGAAGTATTGAACAGAAACATTATTAGCTGCGGTTGGCTGGAGCAGGGTGTGTGGAGCGGACACGCGTTAATGGGGGGGCTCCTTCGCTTCCAAAGGGGATGCCCAGCACGGGAAGATCATTACCTCGGGTTTCCCCGCTGACACCTTTTCAGCTGCAGGGGGAGGGCACCCTGCATATATCCTTTCTCTCACTGTATATAGCTCAACCAATTAGAAAGTGTCTTGTGGACTACCCCCATTGTATTTGTTTGTTTCAGTGTCTCCTGGGGGACCCCACAGGGCATGCAACACACTTTTGCCTGCAACGTGTTACCGTTTGCATGAGTGATTGATTTATTTTATGTCCCAGTTTTTGGAATCAGGGAATGTCAGATGTAAGCATGTTTATGAGGCGTATTCACAGTTGGTGGTGGCGGTGGGGGGGTGGGGGGGGTGCTCTTCATCCTCAGGTGGAGTCAGGCACGAGGAAGTTCTGGCCAACTGGCGGTGAGGCGCAAGTGCTGCGGAGATGTCCCAGATGAAAGCGAGGTAGAATACATCCCATTGGAGGTGACAGTAGGCCAGTCTCATTGGTGAGGGGTCTGGGGAGGGGAAAGCAGAGGTGGCAGAAGAAGAGCAAAGGCTGGAACTCATCTCAGGAGGATCTCTGACCAGCAGGACACTGAAGTAAAACAAGGAGGCAAAACCAAAAACCTCAAGCACTTAGGAACACGTTGAAGGAACACAATAAATTAGAATTTGGAACTGAGGGAATATTGTTCTTACAGAGCCCTTTCCCTCTTTTTTGCCTACCCTTTCTTCTCCTTTCCCCCCAAATCTCTATCCATTTCAAACTAACGTGGTGCAACGTTGCAACCATTTTGAGGGCATGAAAACATTATTTTCTACTTTCAAGATGGCCGCCATATTGCATCAAGACATTTACTTTGACTTGATTCTCCTGGGCGCCTCTAAAAGACACGGCTGACCACAGCCAGTGCTTAGTCTGTAAAATAATAAGTGCCAGGGCCAAAACATTTTCATAGAAACTGCACCGGCACTGCAGAAAGCCATAGTGCAGTTTACCAAAGCAGCATAGTGTTGACTCCCCCTCATGCATTTATGAACCATCACCAGGCACTCCCTGCCCCTCTATGTCACTTCTGCACATTACTTATCGTCCTGATTCTCTGTTTGTCACTGCTTTCTGTCTTTTTATTCCTCCTTCCTTTAGCCTTTTGTGTTTTTCCCTCTCCTGTTCTGAGCAAAGTTTGATGAGGAAAAATAAGTGCTGGTGCCCGAAAATAAGTGCCAGTGTGCGACACCTGCAACCACCGGCTCAAATTAAGCACTGACCACACTATTCTTACAGATTCTGAAGGAAGGGGCAGGCATGTCAGCGCTGGTACATGACTACATTTGAATATTCCTTTAAGGCTGAAATAAGCAGATATGAATAGAAGTTTCTTCTTTAACCTGCAGTGACAATTATAAAGCTCCTCCCCTTTCCTGTTTAGTACCTTCAAGGACCACTGAAGTAACTATTGGGTCTACATCAATGGAACATTTGTAAAAAAATAGAAATACACTGCCACAACCTTTTTCTCAGAAGAAAGAATTTGAAGATTGGTGAAAAACCGACAGTACAATTTTTCTCAGTTTCACGCTCAAAAAATGAGACAAAGGAATAAACCAATTTTCAGAATGTGACTGGGACAGGAATCTCACGGGGTGTAAGCAGTGCTTAATTTGTAAATAAAAAGGTGCAGGTGCTCAAAGCACTCCTCTTAAACACGTGGCTGCTGCAATTAAATGTGTGAACACGGAATACAGAGGCAGCGTAATCTTGAAGCCATCTCGGGCCTCTTCAATGCATTTACAGCCACTCCCTGCCCCTTCAGCTCACTCTTGCGGATTTCTGCTTTTTCCCATTGTGACGCTTTTTCGTTTTTCTCTTCCTCCGTCTTTCCCATATGTGTCTTTTTCTCGCATAAATGCTTGAGACAGAAAAATAAGCGCCGGCCCTCAAAAATAAGTGCTGGTGCTCGGCACTGGAAACAACAAGCACAGATTAAGCACTGGGTGTAAGTGAAGGAGGTCCCCCTTGAAGAAACAAAGCAGTGTTATATTGTGCAATTCCACTTTGGTAGTTCATTTATCTATACAGAAATACACACTTGTACAGTTCCAAGTGGATAGATCTGTACAAATATTAGTATTGTCAGAAATCTACCACAGCCACTGTTCCCAAGTATACTCCTATAGTTGAGAATAGTATGAAACCGAAAATGCACTTTGAAAACAGGAATTATCACCTTATGAGCACACATTTGTTTTGATAAGTAACTCACTGAGTTAAGGACTCACTGACCAATGCCTGAAGTTCAAATATAGAAGTGCAGGTACTCACAGGCTAACTTTCTGACACCTAATGAGGAATACTAATAACTCATTCAAAATATCGTGCGTGTGCTTAGAAATACGGATACTGGTCAGGCAGCCAGGATCTTTTCATGTGCTAATGCACAAATACAATCCAGTCAAGGGTTACTGGGCTGTGGATCTCAGTGTAGTGACATCAGCAGCAGCATCCAATACCAATTTGTTCACATGAGCACCTCTGGGTCCAAAAAAGATCCCTTTCACCTGCAGAATCTCCGAGGGTCCCATGTTGTTCCCTGTCCTATTCAACCTGCAGATGGACTATCTTGGGGCTCACCTCACTTAAAATAGCATCACTGTTCACTAATTTACTGATGATACACAACTCTACTTGAAAGCCTTCTCATCTTCTGACATCCAATGGCTCAAACATTGCCTCCACCCCATTTAGACCTGAATGCACAACACTTATTTGAAGCTCAACCCAACCAAGGAAGAAGTCCTGTTATTTTCCCAGAATAACAAGCAAGACACAGTACAAATCTGGCTTAATGATATGAATCTTAATAGCTTTGAGCCCCAACTTTCACTGAATGTCAAGTCACTTTGATTCACTCTGGACACCAACCTCATCCTCAAGTAACACATTGCCAAAAACAGACAGCTTTGTAACAGCTCTCCTTTAAAGAAAGCAAAACTTTGCTCCAGAAAATGACCTCAGAACTCCTGTTCAAGCCCTTGTAATCTTGTCTCTGGATGATGGTAATGACAAGCCCTATGGGCTCCCATTCTCCACTCTGGCACCCCTGAAGGACATCCTATACGCTTCAGCAAATCTTTTTCAGAGAAACATGATCACACCACCCCCAACCCGATGGAACTCCAGTGACACATTTTGTCAGCTCGCACCATCTTCAAAACCAGTTGAATAATTTACAAAACCATTATGCCCAGTACCTCCTTAAACTACAGATAATCTCTCTGGTGGCTCTTGGCACACCTGCAGCCAGGACACCATGAGACTGCAGACCAACAAGTTTAAAAAAAGAAAAAACAATACTACAGGCCTTTTACACCTATGCACCCAGGACCTGCCCAGTGCTACTCCAAATTAGAAAAGAGCTGAAGATGCACCTCATTAAAGAACAATAAGTCACAGTGCATTAAGAATCCACAAATCAGCTACTTCTTCTATCATTCATTGACTCTATGCTTCCATTTACACTGTACAGTGCTCTTCTGCCTTTCTGAAGGGTTTGTATTATGGAAATACCACTTACATACATCAGCACTGCCAAATCCTGTGAAGATCATCCCCTGAGGACTTGTGAAAGTGTCATTGATGAAAAGAAAACCAATGGAGGTTTAGGTTTCAGTCCTAAAGTGCATTGACTGACAATCAGGGCAGACTCACACAACCCTTACCCAACTTGCTATGGATTAACATGGAATCAAGAACTGTTGTTGACAAAATCCCGCCGATGATGAGTTGGAAAATCTCCTCCTCTCTTTGGCGGATGACTCACAAGGCTAGCCAATGAAAGCAGGTGGCAGGATCTTCAGGTACTGAATAATATAATGGGGAATGAGAAGTACTACATCCTCCTAAGTTAATAAATAACAAACTAAGGTATGAGGGCAGCACAGGATCTGGATATACAACATACAGCTAAACAAATTGTTCCCAAATGAGACTCTTATTTATTTTTTGGTGTGGACTGTAATATGGTGTACAATGTTATGCATATTTCAGTTGAATAGGATGCCCAAGCAAACTCTGGGAAGTATAGCACGCTTAATCAGCCTAAAGCGATACAGGTCAATTGAAACAGCATCACACCAAAAGAACGCAGGATTATTTTCCTCTTCTGTCCTTCACCGCACTGACAGAGGTCTGACTCAATTACCTGGGGTAAAATACGATAGGGATCTGTTTGGAAAAATACCTGTAGCAATTTAGGGGGTCATTCTGACCCTGGCGGTCGGTGACCGCCAGGGTCACCGACCACGGGAGCACCGCCAACAGGCTGGCGGTGCTCCGTCGAGCATTCTGACCGCGGCGGTTCAGCCGCGGTCAGAAACGGAAAGTCGGCGGTCTCCCGCCGACTTTCCGCTGCTCGGGAGAATCCTCCATGGCGGCGGAGCGCGCTCCGCCGCCATGGGGATTCTGACACCCCCTACCGCCATCCTGTTCCTGGCGGGTCTCCCGCCAGGAACAGGATGGCGGTAGGGGGTGCCGCGGGGCCCCTGGGGGCCCCACAAAGTATTTCAGTGTCTGCAAAGCAGACACTGAAATACGCGACGGGTGCAACTGCACCCGTCGCACCTTCCCACTACGCCGGCTCCATTCGGAGCCGGCGTCCTCGTGGGAAGGTAGATTTGCCCTGGGCTGGCGGGCGGCCTTTTGGCGGCCGCCCGCCAGCCCAGGGCAAATCTCAAAATACCCTCAGCGGTCTTGCGACCGCGGAGCGGTATTTTGTCGGGGGAAGACTGGCGGGCGGCCTCTGCCGCCCGCCAGTCTCAGAATCACCCCCTTAGTCTCCAAAGTGGGCAGAACCATGCAGGCAGCATTCTGTTGGGGAGGGCATTGTACAACTCTACTAAGTCATTATTTTTACCTGCAAATAGGGGGTTAAGAATAAAAAAAGAACAGGTTTAACCACCCTCTAGACATTTTAAACCCTCTCTTTGATACTGTTGTTGTGTTCCCCAGCCTTCTGCTGGTGCGCGTTGTTGCCAGCTGGGGCAGTGGCCACACAATCCTTATATATATATAGTGGGCCGGGGCCCAAGAAAGATGCAGACTGGCAGGTTTGTGTTTGCAAGCCTAGGCCGGGTCAATTCTGCCCTCGCCCCTCCAGGCCTAGCGTTTTTATTCCTTCACACACGTGACCCTGCAGGCTAGACCACAGGATCACATACATGGGTGTGATATATCTCCTCACCCCTGGAATAGGGACCTAGTGCCCCCTCCCACTGTGCGCACTTGTTTCGTCATGCGAACAACATTATATTCTTCCCTTATTTTAAAGCAATTGCATCAACTTCAAAACAGATTCCCCAACACCCTCCCTCAAGTCTTAGTCAAGAAGGCAAAGATTACTCACACATGACATGGTGCCTCAGTTGAGTCGATGGGACCGGATTGGCCCGCAGGTGATACCAGGTCCTCTCGCTCCTCCCAACTGGCCATGGAGCGCTGGTTCCGCCTCTCTTGCTGCAGGGCTGTTCGGGACTAAACTTTCTTCCCGCTCAACACCTCTCACCTCAGGCAGGGAATCAGCTCGGGATTTGGCTGTTGAGAGGTTGTCTCCATCATCACTGACTAATTCCTCTTGGTTAGGCTCTGGGTTCGAGGATGGAGAAGTGTGAAACGTCTTGAAATGTTACACATTCCTGGACACCACTTCTCTCCCTTGCCGAGCAGTCAGCTTGGTGCGGTGCAGCTGGGTGATGGTCCACGGGGATCTTTCAAAAAGCAACCAAAACTTACTGCCCGGATTCCGGTCTTTGAAGAGCACCAGGTCTCCCACTCAGAGCATTGGGTGTCAGGCTCTGTGTCGTTGGCTAGCACAAACATTGGACTGTTGGCGCTTAGTGTGGACTTTCTTGTTATCCACTGTTGCATGGGTCCACTCAGGATGATGAGGAATGGAGTCTTGCACCACTCTGCCCATTAGCCGGTGTCCCAGGACTTGTTCGGTGATGGAATAGAATGTCTGCCTATACTCTCTGAAGAAAGCATAAATGGCCCAGTCATAAGGTTATTGGTTGGCATGAGCAATCCAGATAACCTTGTTGATGGTCCTCATAAAACGTTCAGCCTCCCCATTGGCTTGTGGCCATCGTGGGGTAGTGCGTCGGTGTGTGATGTTCCAGGACCTGAGATACTCACCTATCTCCTGACTTTGGAAGGGGGTGACGGTTGTCAGTTCTTATTTCTCTGAGCAGTCCATGAGTGGCCATTACCTTTTCCAGCTTGAGTAGCAGCTCGTGAGCCACCAGTGATGATATCATCTCGACCTCCAGGTATTAAGAGTAGTCCTCCATGACTAACATGTGTTTCTCCTATCCGGGTGTTTGCCGAAATCTAGACTAGCGCATATCAAGGGTACCTGCGGCCCTCTTTTGGTTCTCACTGGGGCCGGGCTTGATGCCACCCCAGTAGCCTGACTCCAGGGACAGGCCCACACCAGAGCTTCGACTTGCACATCCATGAGCGGGAACCAGACTTTGGTGTGCAACCTACTCTTGGTCTTGCCCATGCATTGATGGCCTGCATGGGTGAGTTGTAGTACCTGGTTGTGGAGGCCGGTGGGGATGACAATCCTGTGTCCACTCAGCCGGCATCCCTCTGGGTCAGTGACTAACTCTTGACAGACATTGCATAGGCTCTCCATGATGCGTTGTGCCTCAGGTGTTTTCTGGGGTCCATCTTTCTTTGAACTGGTGCTACTGATTGTTCTACAAGGCATCCAAAGCTTCCTGCATGCATCCATCATTGGCAGTTGCTCAAGCAATGGTCCAGGAGATAGGCAGCGGGTAAGATCTGTCCACTACATACCAGACATATTCCTCTGTCTCCCGGGCTTCCTCGTGAACTGCCCCTAGTCCCTTCGGCCCACCATCTACAGCAATACTGGTTTCTTTCTGCGGGTCGTAATACATAAGGGTGGTGTTGGCAGAGAGAGCTGCTTTGTTTGCTTGAACTGCTCACTCTTGGGTGTCTCCCCAGTGCCTGGGAGTTGAAAACTTTGTTAGTTCACAGAGGGTTTGCATCAGGGTGGTCAGGTCAGCAATGAACCTCCGACAGTAGTTCACCATCCCCAAGAAACTGCAGACCTCAGACACAGTAGTGGGCGCAATGGCTTCTTTGACGTTGTGTACTTTTTTTGGGTCTGGGGCAATTCCCTCAGCCGAGGTGTACCCAAAGAAACTGATCCATTGGGCCAGGAATTCACCCTTGCTCTGGTGTACAGTGAATCCTGAGTCTTGTATTCTTTGCAGCACTCCTCTAAGTCAGCTCTTCTGCTCTGGGATGGACTTGGCATATATCACAATGCCATTGCAGACATTTATTGCAACCTGGCAGGCTTGTTGGGATTTCTCGAATTGTGTTTTGGGAGACTTCGGCGGCACTGGAGATGCCAAAGTTCAGTCTGCAATAACATCTAAGTCCACTGTGGGCGGAAAAGGTGGTGATGTATTGCGATCCCTTCGCCTGGGTGAGCTGATGGTATCCAGAATGCAGGTCAGCCTTCAAGAACCAGCAGACTCTACTTAGTTCCTCTAGGTCATCTACGGTTGGGGTGAGTTGTAGTTCGCGCTTGATGGCTACATTAGTATGTATGTCAACACATATCCCTTGGCTGTTTCAGTTTTCTGGTCACTACGATTGGGGAGATCCAAGGAGTAGGCCCAGACACTCTCTCAATAATTCTTTCTTCTTTCAATTTGGGAGTTCTCTGTCCACCTGTGGCCTCAAGTGGAACACAATTCTGCATTGTCTGAGATTTGGTCAATGTGTAGTGTTATTTCCTTTTCTTTGAGGCATCCAATTCCTTTGAACACATCAGGGAATTCATCAAGGTTGTGGGTCACTCCTTCCTAGTGGACACCAAGGGCAAAGGTGACTATCTTCAGTGCTTCTGCTGTTCTGCAGCCCAGCAGGATTCTGTTGCCTTCTTCTGTGATGTAAACAATCAAAATGCAATTCTCTGTCCCATGAGTAATGGGAGTGTGGAAATTCCCTTAAATAGCTAGGGGTTGGCATTGTCCGTATGCACAGACTTTGATTAGTGCTTTCTGGAGAGGCGGGTGGGTGTAGCTTCTGGTACATCTCTCTGGATAGTAGGTTGTTGGAGGCTCTTGTGTTTACCGTGGTGAGTACCGGATAGGTGCTCATTCGTACTTGACATTGCTGGAGGTGGTGATGAGTTCTTGTCACTATCCCCACTGTGAACACCATGTGAACTGTGTGTTCAGTCTCTTTGTCGTCGTTCATGTCACAATGAGGGTCTGTTAGGGTGTTGACGGTGGCTTAGTGTAGGAGACTGGCCTGGTTTATGGTGGGTACCAAAGTTACTTACACCTTATGACAGGTCCATATCCCTTATTAGTGAAATGTAGTCAGTGTCTAGAAGCCAGGTTCTCTAGGGGTAGTATGGATGAGGAGCCAAGGCTTAACTAGGAGACATGCAAAGCTCATGCAATATCACTGTAGTCACACAGTACTCACACACATGAAAGGAAATACTCAGTGTTACAAAAAGAAAGGTATTTTATTTCAGTGACACAAATACCAAAAATACCATAGAGACTATACTCCCTTAGGAGGTAAGTAATACACAAATTATATATATTAGTATGCAGAAATAGCAGTAAAAAAAGTTTGAAAACAGTGCAAATTGTGAAAATCACAATAGTTAGAAATGGGCCTGTGGGAACTCAAACCATATACTAAGAAAGTGGAATGTGAAAGTCAGTTTCCCACCTAGGCTAGTGTAGTGTGTAGAGGGGCCCTGGGAGTATTAGAAGTAACAGAACCCACCCCGGAGCCCAGGAAAGCAGGAGTAAATCACAGTACCTTTCCTAGAACACACAAGAACACGAGAAAGAAGATATTGCAAGAACCAGAAGAGAATGCAAGACAGCAACAATGGATTGCTGGACCTGAAGACCGGTGAAAGAAGTCCAAGAAGCCCAAGTCCAAGAAGCAGTGAAGAGTCCAGAGAGAACAGGATCCCCTGCTAGCCCAGATGAAGGTGCAGAAGAAGAAACACTGGTGAAGAACAACAGTCAGTACTGCACCCAAGAAGATGGATGTGGGTTCCTTGTTGGTGCAGATGTTGTCCCACGCCGGATGGATGATTGCAGTCTGGTGTGCGTCGCTGGATTACGCCAACAAGACTTGGCACACCAAACCTCACGGTTAGAGGAAAATAACGCTACCCGGGAACAGGAGGGACCTGGTTGACTCTACCCAGGAGGGGAAGTCAGAGGGGGCTCTCAGTAACACAGAGGGAACTCAGAAGACAAGGCAGCATGCACAGGAGTCCCACAGCACAGTGACAAAGAAGGTACAAAAGGAGGCCCATGCAGCACTAAACAAAGGGATCCCACGTCGCCGGAGAAGCACGCAGGAAGTTGTGCGTAACAGGATAGAGTGCTGGGGGCCGGAGCTGCACGTTGCACGAAGAACTTCGTGGAATGATGCCAACAAGCCTTGGCAACTGCAAAACACATGGTGCACGGAGGTACTGTCTTGCGTGGGGAGGCAAGCTCTTACCTCCACTAAAGTTGGACAGTAGGACTTCAGGACCATCGGGTCCACTTCAGTCCACCACCTGTGATGCTGGATCTATGCACTTCATCAGGAGAGGGGACCCAAGCCACTGGTCATCGCTGCAGAGGGGTGCCTGCTGAAGCAGGGAAGTGACTCCTTCACCTCAAGGGAGACTCCTTTGTTCTTCTGGTGCAGGCTGAAGACAGGCAGTCCTCAGAGGATGCACGACCTGGAAGCAGTTGCAGTTGCTGGCAGGAGCTAAAGATACAATGTTGCTGAAGTTGTCTTTGCTTCTTTGTTGCAGTTTATAGAGTTCCTGAAGGGTCCAGATGCAGTTTCTTCGGTAGGCAGGTGAAGTAAAGGATGCAGAGGATTCCTGCTGGAACCTCGCAATCCAAATCTGAAGAACCACCCAAGAGAGAGACCCTAAATAGCCCTGAATGGGGAATTGGTCAGCTACACAGGTAAGCACCTATCAGGGGAGGGCTCTGACATCCCCTGCTGGCACTGGCCACTCAGATGTTCCCAGAGTGCTCTGCCAACTTAGAATCAAAGATGGCAAAACCCAGGGACACTCTGGAGGAGCTCTGTGCACCACCCCTGGGGTAGTGATGGACAGGGGAGTGGTCACTCCCCTTTCCTTTATCCAGTTTCACGACAGAGCAGGGACTGGGGGTCCCTGAACCGGTGTAGACTGGATTATGCAAAGAAGGCACCATCTGTGCCCTTCAAAACATTTCCAGAGGCTCTGGGAGGCTACCCCTCCCATGCTTGTAACACCTATTTCCATAGGGAGAGGGTGTAACACCCCTCTCTCAAAGGAAATCCTTTGTTCTGCCTTCCTGGGCTCGAGCTGCTTGAGCAATCGGAGGGCAGAAACCCGTCTGTGAGGTGGCAGAAGCTGGGGCTGCCTGGAAACCTCAGAAGACTGTAATGGCAGTACTGGGGGTCCTCCAATGAGCCCCCAGCGTGCATGGAATCATACAACCAATGCTTGCAAAAGCATTTGGGTAGGGTTCCAATATGTTTGATACCAAACATGGACATATTCGGAGTTACCATTGTGAAGCTGTATATAGGTAGTGACCTATGTCCAGTGCACGCTTAAAATGGTGTCCCGCACTCTCGAAGTCTGGGAAAATGGTCCTGGAGATCATGGGGGTACCTCTGCTAGTGCAGAGGTGCCCTCACACACAGGTACTCTGCACCCAGCCTTCAGGACAAGAAGGTCTGCAATATGGGGGACTTATAAGTGACCTCGTGCAGTGTTAGTGGCAGTGAAAGGGTGCATGCATCATTTAACACAGCCTGCAATGGCAGTCCTGTAGAAGCCTTTGCATGGGCTCCCTATAGGTGGCAAAATAAATGCTGCAGCCCGTAGGGATCCCCTGTGACCCCAATGCCCTGGGTACCTAGGTACCATATACTAGGGAGTTATAAGGGGTGACCAGTATGCCAATTTTGGGTAAAATACTGGGTAACCAGTAAGCAGTGACAAAATTTAGAGAAGCAAGAGCATAATCACTGGGGTACTGATTAGCAGGATCCCAGTGAACACAGTCAAACACACTGACACCAGGTAGAAATTGGAGGTAACATGCCAAAAAGAGGGAACTTTCCTACACTTGGATTGCCCCTTTTTGTGTTGGAGCGGCATACCTTGGCAAAGTGGTTGTACTTGCCACAGGTTGCACATCTCTTTCCTTTTGGGGGGCAATCCACGATGTGGTGTGTGGGGCTGCCTCAGTTTCCGCACAACTTCGGAGGGGGTCCTTTCCTTGGGGGCTTTCTCGGGGAGGGTGTTGACGTGACAGCATTGACCGGTTCCGTCTTGATGGTCTTCTGGAGGGAAGCCTCCATGTGAGATGCTCGGGCTTTGGAGAGCTCTTTCTCCTGCCCATCGTCCAAAAGTTTATTAGGAACTTTCCTGGATCTTCCACGCTCTTTTAGTTTTGCTGAGTTGCAGCTCTGAATGATTTGTCCTCGGATCTCTTCACCCTCGTCTGTGAAGCCACAGGTGCTTGGTAGCTCCTTAAATCTTGTATGGAACACATCAAGGAACTCGTTCTCTTGTTGCCTGGCTTACTTGAATATGAATCGCTTGTATTCTCTATTTACCATAGGTGTGAAATACGCATTGAGTGACGTTATTAGGACTGCATGTGTTCCGGGGGCAGCCTCTGGGAGCGTCTTGGAGATTCTGGGCCTCATTATGACCCTGGCGGGCGGCGGAGGCCGCCCGCCAGGATCCCGCCCTCCAAATTACCGCGCCGCGGTCAAAAGACCGCGGCGGGTATTACGAGTTTTCCCCTGGGCTGGCGGGCGGTTCCAGTAAAACCGCCCGCCAGCCCAGGGGAAAACGACCTTCCCACGAGGATGCCGGCTCGTAATCGAGCCGGCGGAGTGGGAAGGTGCGACGGGTGCAGTGGCACCCGTCGCGTATTTCAGTGTCTGCAAGGCAGACACTGAAATACTTTTCGGGGCCCTCTTACAGGGGCCCCTGCCGTGCCCATGCCATTGGCATGGGCACGGCAGGGGCCCCCAGGGGCCCCGCGACCCCCCCTACCGCCATCCTGTTCATGGCGGCTTTCCCGCCATGAACTGGATGGCGGTAGGGGGGGTCAGAATCCTCATGGCTGCGGAGCGCGCTCCGCAGCCATGGAGGATTCCAAAGAGCAGCGGAAAGTCAGCGGGAGACCACTGACTTTCCGCTTCTGACCGCGGCTGAACCGCCGCGGTCAGAATGCTCATTGGAGCACCGCCAGCCTGTTGGCGGTGCTCCCGTGGTCGGTGGCCCTGGCGGCCACCGGCCGCCAGGGTCAGAATGACCCTCTCTGTGTAATTCTTTGCCTCCTAGGCGGAGGATCATGGCCCGTTTCCTGTTGATTTCTATCCTCATTGCATCAAAGTAGCAGCCCACTTGCTCTTCCCAGTTTTTCCATCTGGAGGCCTGTGGGGATGGGGCACCTTCTATGATGACTGGCTCTACGGGAGGTACGTTGGACATGTTGACACGTCAGTTGCTCTTTCGTGGTGGTGTTGACTGCTGTTTGGCTCCTAGTCCACTCTAGTCTCTATGTTATCTTGTGTGTGTGATGTCCGAGCCCCCCCCCCTTTCTTAGGCACAGGTATGTCACTTGCCTCTGGTCTGGTTGGTGGGAGCTTGTGCCAGTGTGTAAGTGCGCACTCTGGTGCCTCTGAGCTTCTTCCAGGTGCGCAGAAGTGTGTGGGGACATGTGGGCGCCTGTCTGATAGCGTCCTTTGTGCTTGCCAAGTACTTCCTTTGTTTGTGTCATGTGATTAGTTGTGATTTTTTTTATTTATTTACGGTTGGGCAACCTGGTAAACTTGCGGGTGTTTTCTTCTTGGGAAGAAGTGAGGTGTCACACTTGACCTGTCTGGCTGCCTCAATCCTTTCCTGGAGCTTGTTTCTGGCTGTTCTGTCCTCCTAGCTCCTGTGCCACACTTCTCTGCCATGCAGTATCGCGTGTGGGTGACTTTTATCGTGACGTCACCCCAAAGGGGCTATTCCATCTTCGTCGCCAGTTTGTTGTGTTCCCCATCCTGCTGCATGTTGTTCCCAGTGATGGTGATGACCGCGCAATCTTATACTGGCCAGACCCAAGAAAGATGCAGAATCGGTAGGTTTGTGCTAGCGAGCCTCGGCTGGGTCGATTCTGTCCCCCCCCCCCTCCTCCGGGCCCCACTTTTTTATTCCTTCACACACGTGACCCTGCGGGCTAGATCACAGGGTCACATACCCAGTAGGAGATAGCCCCCCAACCCTGGTATAGGGGCCTAGTGCTTCCTCCCACAGTGGGCACTCGTTCCGTCACTAGTGCAACAGTACACCTGCAACAAGCTCATCAAAAAGGTGAAGTTACAGCTCAAGTACGATTCTCAAAACACACACCTGTAGTAATAAATACTTTATTCTGCATTAGTGGTTATTCTACAATACAATACAAAATACCTACTGCCCCATCAAAGAACTCCCAAGGGAGCATACACAGCAGGATGGCCATGGAGAGGAGGGACCCAATGATGAAGCAAGCCCCTGGAAGTTGTTGAATTCAACTGTCCTTTTTAGGAAAAATCCCATTAGCTGAGAACAATTCATCCTGAGGTACTTTGTCTCTGGTTACTCCTCACCTAATAGTAATGCTTCAGTATCTTATTTGCCCTCTTACCTTGATTGTTTTGGGGATATTTTAGTAACAATCCGTGTATTGCAGTAATTGCTGCCTGCATGGGTGTCTTAGTCTTCTCTGCCACTGCCTCCTGCTGCTTTAAGCCCCTGGCCGGATGGCCCCTCACACATGCCTTCTACCACATGAACACCATTAGTGCGGGTGCTGCTTCTGTCCTTCGCCACTTGCTCTATTTCATTCAGCTCCATTCCAGCTTCTGTCATGCTTTTATGATTTGCAGCTTGTTCCTTCCTTTACTAGCTGGTCCTGTCTTCAGCATTGGGCAGAGCACTTATCTCCACAGCGGCCCACCTTGTAAATGGCACATTGAATGCTTATTTGGGTGTGCATGTATGTGTTGGCATTTTTAGGTAATGTCGAGTAAGCATGCTTGTGAATAGGTGTGTGTGAGCCTGTGTATTTGCAAGTGTGCTTGTGAATGGGAATGTGAGTATGTGTGAATATTGTGGGTGTGAGTATGCACTTGTGTGTACTTCTGGATAAGTTTCTACAACTAAAAGCAGGAAATTGGTATTTAAAACACAAACCCACACGCTCCCACAAAAAAAACATCACCTTATCATTATTTTTACATTTGAAATAGAGTTGCTGACAAAAATCCGTGTGTGACTTCCATATCTGAGGATCTAATCCTGTGAGGGTTGATAATTGTTGGACCTGGCCCTTTTTACAGAGTCATTTCCCAAACTTTTTGCCTTCCTCCTATTCTTTCCTGACCCTTTTTGCTGACGTTATGACTCTGGTCACTTTATCACTGCTGATCAGTGCTAAATTGCATGTGCTCTCCCTTGTAAACGTAGTATGATTGGCTTATACCTGATTAGCACATTTAATTTACTTGAAAGTCCCTTGTACAGTGGTATCCCTATACCCAGGGCCTGAAACTTAAATGCTACTAGTGGGCCCTCTGGCGATGCTTGAGCCACCCACAGGAGTAGCCTTTCAAACCTGTCTCAGGTCTGCTAGAACAGGGCCTGCATGCGCAGTTTACTGCCACAGGGACCTGGAATCTAAATTTACTTGCCTGACCTAGAACTACACTTTTACTACATGTAAATCACCCCTAAGGTAGGTCCTAGCTAGCCTTATAGACAGGGTGCTATGTATGTAGAAGGCAGGACATGTGCATGGTCGTGTGGCCTCTCCTGGTAGTGACAAACAGCCTATTTGGTTTCTCACTGCTGTGAGTGCTGCCTTACTCATAGGATTGCATTGGAAGTGCCCTGCCTTATGTCTAGGAGGTATTGTCTGATCTATGAATAGTAGCCTAGGCATGTTTGGTATGATTGTAATGGTAGTGAGAAATGCTGCCAACTGGTGTAGGTGGATTTGTTTATTCCCATTATAGAAATGCCACTTCTAGAAAGTGAACATTTCTCGGTGCTTATGACTCTGGTATTTTGCATTTGACTCCAATCCATGTCTGGGGCAGAGTGACAGCTGGGTTTGTGCATATTTTTCAGACAGCCTGTACACAAGGAGGGTGGAGGTGTCACAGAGGTGCATCTGCATATTGAATGGTCTTCCTGGGCTGAGAGAAGTGGAGGCTGGGCACACCTGCATTTGTAAAGGCTGTGCCCTGACTTCACACAGAGGGCTTGTTTACCCCCCAATTGATGTCCGGAGGCTCTGCTGGGGAAGAGAGGGGACACTCCTAGAACCTGTTGTAACTGGTTGGAACCTCTTCTCCCCCTCATTGTGAGTGTTTTGCAAAACTGAGTATGAGTACAGTGATTTTCCCCATGAAGTCACAAGAAACCTACTTGGATAGGTACACAGAATGCTGCTGGAGGGACTTACCAGGAACCACCTTGGACTGCTGCTGCTGGTGCTAACTGGGTCTGGGTCACTAGGAGGAACTGCTACTGTATGCACAGTCCTTGTGCTGGACTGCTTTGGGCCCTATCGCCTGTGCTCCCCAGTGTCCACCTGGGGCTCGGTGCTGTGGCCCCTACCCACCTAAATCGACTTGCTTGGCTGCACCAAGGAGTGCTTTGCTGTGATTCTGGAGGGCCTTGTGGGCACTTCCCCTCTTCTGGTCATAGCAGTTTGAGAGCGCCTTTTGGTTCTTGGGATAAGCGCCTTGAGAGCGCTGCTGCTGGGGAAAATCACCAACACGACCTGGGCAGCCCTTGTGTTTGAGTGCGTTGAATTGCGCTGCACTTGGTGCCCCTGGGGCACAAAGAAACTAAGCCTGGAGCAAGCACACTTCTAGCGGTGCCCTGGGGCAAAGCACACTACAGAGAGCACCCCTGGGGCATCAACTGGCCCTGACTGTTGTCAGGATTTACTGCTGCAGCATGGGAAACAGAGTACACACTTGCGCACCAGATCGGTGCGGGTGAGTGGATGTCAGTGGCCCCAGGAGGGAGGGAGACCTCATAGGAGATCCCTCCGGATTACAGGGCCGCCCGAGAGCAGGACGCGGGGGAGGCGAGGGTAAGTCCCCTCCTCCCCCAGTCACTGCCAGAGGAGCGTGATGCTCCGATTCCTGTTCCTTGTTTGTTTTTGGGGTTCCCTTGCCCTCAGGAGAGCCGGTTGTGCCCCCAGGGGTCACCTGGGACAATTGTTGACCTGGAATTTGGTGTTGGCCCTAGGAGGGGCCCCTTTAAAGGAATGGAGGGGGTGCGTGCCACCCCTCGCCTTCACCCATCATCAGGAGGCCCTTGTTTTGCTACGTGAGGAGCACTGAGGGCCCCCTTTCCTTTGGACTGGCCAGGGAGGGTTCCTGGTCAGGAACATCCTTGGTGTTTTGGGTGACATTTGTGCAAAGAGACTGGCGCGGCGCACTACATAACCCTGTTGGTGACATATGTTCTCATGATATGTGCAACCCTGTTGTTGTGGTTATCTGCCATGAGCTGTTATGACCGTATTACATTATGCACAGTTATGATAATGTCTTGGCAATGTTGATCCTATCTGTGGGGTGATATGTTGTGATGATTTGCCAGGTACTCTCATGTTCCTTTTATGGGCATTTGTGATGACTTTATGACATGTGCATTCCTTTAGTAATGTCCTCCTGACTACTGCTTATGTTGCAGAATAATCAGTAACCTATGTGTTTTATGTGACTACTGCTGGTTTTCGCAGAGTAACAGTACTGTGTAATGTTCTGACAACTGCTTGGGTAGCAGGGTATTACTGATATGTTGTGTCTTGTCTAATGATGTTTTGTGGAATACAGTTTATTTTTACATAACTTGGTGTTGTGTTTCCTTTGTGGTGTAATTATTGTGTCACATGTGTTGTGTTTGTTGTACAGTCGCTTTACACATAGTCTCTGGGTTAGGCCTGACTGCTCGTGCTAAGCTACCAAGAGGGTGAGTAGGTGTTATCCTGGGTGTGTAACTCTATCGCCCTGACTAGAGTGGGTGGCTTTTGCCTGACTTAGGTGCACACCCTTGCCAACCAGAAACCCCATTTCTAGCAATAATGTAGCACAATTAAATTGGCTAATGGTGGCATCTGCTAATGACTGCTAATTAACAGCAGGTCCGTTGTAAAGAGCGCTACAAAAACAAGATCTGCATTGTGTAGCGAGGGTTAGGATAGCTGCGTGATGATACATTTAGAATTCATATCCCTTTAAAAGAGAAACATTTATGAGGGACTCTCAAAACTTTGTTGAACAAATATGTGAAAGCAAAAACACAGTGTACTCTTGTGCAGTAGATAGTGTGATTGTAAATTATGGTAATGATAATTGTTACAGTATGTCTTGTATTAAAGAGCAAAGTGACTCAGACTATGTGTAGGAAAGTACCATCTTGCCTGGGATGTTACCCCCATTTTTACATGTATGTAAGTTTGCTTTTGCCTGTCTCACGGGGATCCTGCTAGCCAGGACCCCAGTGGTCATAGTTTGTGGCCCGAATGTGTGTACCTGTGTAGTGACTAACTGTGTCACTGAGGCTCTGCTAACCAGAACCTCAGTGCTTATGCTCTCTCTGCCTTTACAATTGTCACTGCAGGCTAGTGACCATTTTCACGAATTCTAATTGGCACACTGGAACACCCTTATAATTCCCTAGTATATGGTACCTAGGTACCCAGGGTATTGGGGTTCCTAGAGATCCCTATGGGCTGCAGAATTTCTTTTGCCACCCATAGGGAGCTCAGACAAATCTTACACAGGACTGCCACAGCAGCCTGAGTGAAATAACGCACACGTTATTTCACAGCCATGTTACACAGCACTTAAGTAACTTAGAAGTCGCCTACATGTCTAACCCTCACTTAGTGAAGGTTAGGTGCAAAGTTACTGAGTGTGAGGGCAACCTTGCACTAGCAAAGGTGCCCTCGCACAGTTAAGGGCAATTTACCTAGACTTTGTGAGTGCGGGGACACCATTACACACGTGCACTACATATAGGTCAATACCTATATGTAGCTTCACAATGGTAACTCCGAATATGGCCATGTAACATGTCTAAGATCATGGAATTGTCTCCCCATGCCAAATCTGGTATTGGGGTGCCAATACCATGCATACCCGGGGCTCCACTATGGACCCCGGGTACTGCCAAACTAGCTCTCTGGGATTTTCTCTGCAGCTACCGCTGCTGCCAACCCACAGACAGGGTTCTGCTCTCCTGGGATCTGGGCAGCCCAGTCCCAGGAAGGCAGAACAAAGAATTTCTTCTGAGAGAGGGTGTTACACCCTCTCCCTTTGGAAATAGGTGTTATGGGCTGGGAAGGAGTAGCCTGCCCCAGCCTCTGAAAATGCTTTGAAGGGCACAGATGGTGCCCTCCTTGCATAAGCCAGTCTACGCCAGGTCAGGGAACCCCCAGCCCCTGCTCTGGCGTGAAACTGGACAAAGGAAAGGAGAGTGACCACTCTCCTGTCCATCACCACCCCAGGGGGGGTGTCCAGAGCTCCTCCAGTGTGTCCCAGACCTCTGCCATATTGAATCCAGCGGTGTGAGGGCACAATGGAGGCCTCTGAGTGGCCAGTGCCATCAGGTGGCGTCAGAGACCACTCCTGATAGGTGCTTACCTCACTAGGTGGCCAATCCTCCTCTGAGGGCTATTTAGGGTCTCTCCAGTGGGCTTTTCCTCAGATAACGACTTGCAAGAATTCACCAGAGTTCCTCGGCATCTCCCTCTTTGACTTCTGCCAAGGATCGACCGCTGACTGCTCCAGGACGCCGGCAAAACTGCAACAAAGTAGGGACCCTCTTTTGTAGTGTTGAGATGACCGACGTGCTCAGTCTTCTTGAACCCGTGTTCAAGGACTTCTGTGGGTGCTGCCTTCTTGTGTGTGGACTCTCTGTGTTGCTGAGGGCCCCCTCTGTCTCCTCTCCCAAGTGGAGACATCCTGGTCCTTCCTCGGCCCGGGCAGCGCCCTTTTTCTTCAACCGCGACCTTTGCAGCTAGCAAGGCTTGTTTGCGGTCTTTCTCCAAAGAAACAACTCTGCATCCTCCAGCACTCTGTGGGACATCTTCTGCACAAAGGAGAAGTTCCTAGCACCTTTGGCTGTTGCAGAATCTTCAGCTTCTTCCATCCGGAGGCAGCCTTTTTGCACCTTCATCCGGGGTTTAGTGGGCTCCTGCCCCCCCCCCCCCCCCCCCCCCGGAAACTTTCATGACTCTTAGACTTGGTCCCCTTCCTTTGCAGCTCCTCAGGTCCAGGAATCCGTCTTCAATGTTTTGCAGTCTGTTGTGGTCTTTGCAGACTCCTCTATCACAAATTTAGTGTGTTTCTGGGAAAGTAGTATCACTTTACTCCTACTTTTCAGGGTCTTGAGGTGGGGTATCTTGGATACCCTTAGTGCTTTCTTACACTCCTAGCGACCCTCTACACACTTCACTAGCCTAGGGGTCCTATTGCATCCTATTGTATTCTACCTGATTTTGGTTTGTGTGTATATTTTGTGTACTTTATTTACCTCCTAAGGGAGTATATCCTCTGAGATATTTTAGGCACATTGTCACTAAAATAAAGTACCTTTATTTTTAGTAACTCTGAGTGTTGTGTTTCTTATGATATAGTACCTATATGATATAAGTGGTATAGTAGGAGCTTTGCATGTCTCCAAGTTCAGCCTAAGCTGCTCTGCTATAGCTACCCCCATCAGACTAAGCTGCTAGAACACTACTAATCCACTAGTAAGGGATAACTGGACCTGGCACAAGGTGTAAGTACCATTTTCTTGCTTAAACCATTCTGGGACTCTGCCGGTTTGTCAATTCCTTGTCTGTGTCAGACCGGCAGTTCGGCTGTTTGTGAATCTACCGTAGACAGTGACACAAAGGGAGCTGGGGTGTAGCCTGCATATCCTGATGGGCCATCTGGGCTAGAGTGGAGGAAGGAGCTGACACTTACACCTGAACGGGCCATGCCTGCCCTCACACAATGCAGTCTCCAATTCCCCTGGTGTGAGTCTGGAGCCAGACCTGGGCAAGGCAGGATCTTGTAAACAACAGAGACTTTCCTTTGAAGTTTGACAACTTCAAAGGCAGAAAGGGGTATAAGTAGAGGACCCAACACCCCAGATTTTAAGATTACTTCTGGAACCAAGAGGAACCTCTGCCAAGGAAAAGAGCTGAAGAGCTGGAGAAGGAGTACTGACCCTTTGTCTGTGGCTGTGCTTTGCTGGGTTGGCCTTTGTAGTCAAGTTTTCAGGAATAAAGAAGTGACTCTGGTAGCAATAAAGTATTTATCAAAGAATAATACAGCCGGGAGTACAGCTCAGTTCTGTAACTGAAACCACACTCAACTCAGCTTTTACAAACAGCGTCTTTTATAGGCTTAATTTGCTTATGCTTTCTTATCATATTTCCAAATAACACAGTAGCTCAATATAATGTTATCTACCTTTGTTCTTGGCAAAAGCAATAATTCTCAAAAAACGCATCTGACTACTTGTCACTAAAAATGCAGCTGTAGCATATATAATATACGTATGCATCCTCTAACTAGCACAGTTTCTTTTGATCTCACCCGTGGAATTTGATCTGTGTTTCCTCCCTACACTGCTCCCATACGCTGAAGTTTTATGGCCTATCCCCCTCCCTCTACCAGCGTTGACACTCACAAGAATTCCATGCCTTCTTCTCAGGTCTGCCATGATGTACCCCTCCTCCTAACACTCATATCAGGAAGTGGCTCAGGCTCTCATGTGTGCGGTGTAGGAGGCTGACCTGGTTTGTAGTGGGTACCTTGGGTACCTACACCTTATACCAGGTCCAGTTATCCCTTATTAGTGAAACGTAGTAGTGTTATAGCAGCTTAGGCTGATAGAGGTAGCTATAACAGAGCAGCTTAGGTTGAACTAGGAGAATTGCAGAGCTCCTGCAATACCACTTATAATTACACAGTACTTATAGACAAGTAAATACAATACTCAGTGTTACCAAAAATAAAGGTAGTTTATTTGGGTGACACAAGGCCAAAAATATCTTAGAGTCAATACTCCTTCTGGAGGTAAGTATTGTACACAATATATACACTAGACACCAAAATAAGGTAGTAATTAGAAGTGGATAGTGCAAACAATAGGAAATGATCTAGAATGCAATGGGAGAACACAACCATATACTAAGAAAGTGAAATGCGAATCACAAATTCCCCCCTAGACAAGTGTAGTGGGAGAGTAAGAAAATGACAAAGGTGAGTAAAATACCCACCCCAGAGCCCAGGAAAATAGGAGTAAAGTACTGCAAGTTTCCTTAGGGCACACTACAAGTCGTGATTAGAGGTATTGCAAGAACCAAGCAAGACTGCAAACCACAACTGGTGGATTCCTGAACCTGAAGTCCAGCAAAGAGAGGAGACCAAGGGCCTGATTTTAACCTTGGCGGACGGCGGAGGCCGTCCGCCAAGGTTCCGCCGCCAAATGACCGCACCGCGGTCACAAGACCGCGGCGGCCATTCTAACATTTCCTCTGGGCCGGCGGGCGCTCTCCAAAAGAGCGCCCGCCGGCCCAGAGGAAATGCCCCTGCAACGAGGACGCCGGCTCAGAATTGAGCCGGCGTAGTTGCAGGGGTGCGACGGGTGCAGTTTGCACCCGTCGCGTATTTCAGTGTCTGCATGGCAGACACTGAAATACTTTGCGGGGCCCTCTTACGGGGGCCCCTGCCGTGCCCATGCCATTGGGCCCCGCGGCACCCCCTACTGCCATCCTGTTCATGGCGGGTTTCCCGCCATGAACAGGATGGCGGTAGGGGCTGTCAGAATCCTCATGGCGGCGGAGCGCGCTCCGCCGCCATGAAGGATTCCCCCGAGCAGCGGTAAGTCGGCGGGAGCCCGCCGACTTGCCGCTTCTGACCGCGGCTGAACCGCCGCGGTCAGAATGCTCGTGGGAGCACCGCCAGCCTGTTGGCGGTGCTCCCGTGGTCGGTGGCCCTGGTGGCCACCGGCCGCCAGGGTCAGAATGACCCCCCAAGTCCAGAAGTCGGAAGAAGTTCCAGGGAGGACAGGAGCCCCTGCCAACCTAGAAGACGGTGCAAAAAAAGAGTCCCTGGTTAGACGAAGACTGCAGAAATGCACCAAAGGAAGATGGCTGCGGCGTGTTTCGGCGCTGGATTCATCAAACAAGCATTGGTTCAAGCAACGTCGCGTCGTGCATCAAAGTGGTGCAGCCTGGAGCCAGGATGGACCTGGGGGCCTCAACTTGGATTGAGGAGGCAGAGGGGGCCCCCAACACTGGAGGGAACCCACAGATGACCAGGCAGCAATTACAGAGGTCGCAGGACACGGGGACAAAGAAGGTGCAAATTGCGGTTGTGGCAGCACTATAAAAGAAGGTCCCACGCCGCCGGAGGTAAACTCAGCAAGTTGAGCATCGCAGGATAGAGTGCTGGGGACCTGGGCCAGGATAAGCACAAAGGATTCTTGCAAATAATGCACAGAGACCTCAGGAGGTGAAGATAAAACAGTGCACAGGGGTACTTTCGTTAATGGGGAAGGCAAGCTCTTACCTCCTCCAAATTTGGACAGCAGGACCTTAGGACAGTCTGTGACGAAGGGGTCTACCACCTGTGTTTCAAGGAGCACGCTCGTCACCAGGAGAGGAGTCCAAGAGAACCGGTTGGCGCTTTAGAAGGTGCCTGCAAGAGCAGGGAAGTGACTCCGTCACTCCACAGGAGATTTCTTTGGTCCTTCTGGTGCAGGGTGAAGACAGAAAGTCCCCAGAGCGTGCACACCATGGAAACTGTTGCAGTTGTTGGCTGGAGCTGAAGTTGCAGAGGAAAAGTAGCCCTTCTGGATACTTTGTTGCTGTTACAGCTGTTCCTGGAGAAGTCTGCGGTCAATCCGAGGTCAGAGGATGAATTAGAAGTTGCAGAGGATTCCTGCTGGAAATTTGCAAGTAGAATCTGAAGAGAAACCCACAGAAGAGACCCTAAATATCCCTGAAAGGGGGCTTGGATACCTTATCAGGTATGGACCTATCAGGAGGGGTCTCTGACGTCACCTTCTGGTACTGGCCACTCAGGCCTCAAGAGTGCCCCCACACCTTGGAAAACAAGATGTCTGAAGTCTGGAACACACTGGAGGAGCTCTGGGCACCACCCCTGGGGTGGTGATGGACAGGGGAGATGTCACTCCCCTTTCCTTTGTCCATTGTCATGCCAGAGCAGGCACTGGGGGTCCCTGAACCGGTGTAGACCGACTTATGCAAGGAGGGCACCATCTGTGCCCTTCAAAGCATTTCCAGAGGCTGAGGGAGGCTACCCCTCCCCAGCCTGTAACACTTATTTCCAAAGGGAGAGGGTGTAACACCCACCTCACAAAGGAAATGCTTTGTTATGCCTTCTTGGGACTGAGCTGCTCAGGCCCTAGGAGGGCAGAACCCTGTCTGTAAGGTGGCAACCGCTGTAGCTGCAGTGCATGCCTCAGAGATCTGGTTTCACAGTACTGGGTCCATGGTGGAGCCCCTAGGATGCATGGAATTGGCTCCCCAATACTAGATTTGGAATGGGAGGACACTTCCATGATCTTAGACACCTTACACGGCCATATTCAGGGTTACCATTGTGAAGCTGCATATAGGTATTGACCTATATGTAGTGCACGCGTGTAATGGCGTCCTCCCACTCACAAAGTCTGGGGAATTGGCCCTGGACTGCGTGGGGGCACCTTTGCTAGTGCAAGGGTTCCCTCACACTTAGTAACTTTGCACCTAGCTTTCAGTAAGTGAAGGTTAGACATATAAGTGACTTATAATTTACTTAAGTGCAGTGAAAATGGCTGTGAAATAGTGTGTGCAGTATTTCACGCAGGCTGCAATGGCAGGTCTGTGAAAGGGTTTGTCTGATCTCCTTATGGGTGGTTAAAGAAATGCTGCAGCCCATAAGGATCTCCTGGAACCCCAATGCCCTGAGTACCTAGGTACCATATACTAGGGACTTATAAGGGGGGTCCAGTGTGCCAATTGAAATTGGTAAATTAAGTCACTAGCCTATAGTGACACATTTAAAAGCATAGAGAGCATAAGCACTGAAGTTCTGATTAGCAGAGCCTCAGTGACACAGTTAAGCATTATTCACAACACACACATTAGGCCAGAAACTATGAGCACTGGGGTCCTGATCAGCAGGATCCCAGTGAGACAGGCAAAAACATACTGACATATATGGTTTTCACTATGAGCACTGGGGTCCTGGCTATCAGGATCCTAGTGATACAGTACAAACACACTGACACACACTCACAAACAGGCCAAAAGGGGGGGTAACCATGCTAGAAAGAGGCTACTTTCTCACATGCGGCCTTCTAAATTATCTGTGGTAGGTGAGGACCGGCTGCAACTGCTTTGCCCTGCACCTGGCCTGTTCCTTCGTTTTCCTTTCTGCCACTGTACTCCATTGTAACATGGTACACTGTTTTAGGCCTGTATTTGTCTTGCACTGTGTATGCTCCTGCACGTTTCCCCTTTAAGCCATGCGTTGACCAGAGTGGGCCTTCTTTCTTTCTCTTGAGGCCTATTACATTCCTCCTTCTAGTTGAATTTTCAATTACTACCTTAACTTTCCTGTCCAGTGTACCTATCTCAGTGTATGCATTCTGCTTTCCCTTCCACACTTTACTAACTACCCTACTGATAAACATCCCTCATAATTTGTGACTACTGGATTTACAACACCCTGCAATAATCTGGACTAGACAATACATCAAAAGGATCACCACAAGGACTGGAAGAAGTCCTTTAAGAAATTCTGTTAACCAGGAAGTCATCCATGAAAACAACCCTGCAAACCACTTGCCGGGGGCACCCCCTTTCTCCACCATTCTCTTCTGCAGATTATGCAAAGTCTGTATGGCCTCTGTTATTGTTCCATAGTCTGCATCATTAGTTGGCACATATATACAACAAGCTGTGCTGATCTTGGCACAAACCCCTCCTTCCATAACCATCATCAAGTAACATATACATATGATGCATAAGCATTACTCACACTGCCCGCAACTCTTCTTTTATTGCATTGAAACCATCTTCCATAGCATTAATGGCTTTCATCAGTTCCCATTGTGTTATTTGCAACCAAAGAGCTGTGGCTTTTGCTTGATTGAATGGGAGGATACTTCCAAAAAACAACTGGGCATCGTTGAACAGTCAGTACTCCTGCTGAACTTCTGCCCAAGTTGCAGTGCCGAAATGCTCGGTGGCTTTTCTCGTGATGTAATAAGGTTGTTGGACGGCTGATGGGTGGTCATGTAGCACTGAAATGTCCACTCTTGGAATCACGAAGCAGTTGTGCACAGTGACTAAAGAACAGAGACATCTCCATCCTGCAGAAAGTCACGTACATAGTCATCCTCCACACTGCCAGTAAAGGTCCATCAGACTGGAGGTGCCACATTGCATGTAAGCGTTGTACCTTGTGGTGATGCAATTGACGTTCTTTCCTACCAAAATGTCTGTTTCCCCTGAAACATTAGGAAAAGACAATGAGGCCCACTCGAAGAGTTGTAGGTGCTTCTATACAGGTTAAACTCTGTATATTCTCATCCCATATAGCCTGGCAGTTCTGTTGTGGGTCAGTATTGTTTTTATTCCCTCTCCATAAGAAGAGAGAGCTCTGCACGCAAAGGTTGCACCATGGTGCCCTTGACCATGAAGATATACTGAACCATTTACCTCGAGATATGGTCTTTCCTGACAATCATAGGGACTAGGTGTCGCAGAATAATCCTTACATAAAAGAGTAGGTCGTGATACCCCTAGGAATCCCTGCTCTATTATTCTACCCTTCCATGTAGTCCCCTTGTACCTTAGAACCCTTGTCTCAGCCGTTGTCTCTAACTTCACTTTTACTTCTTTGCGATCTGTCAAGATATTCATTACATCAGCTAACTCCTCTTCATACTGTGTGATGTTTACTAAAAACTTTCCCTTTTGTACATGTGAGAGTTGCATCTGGGCTCTCATTCTACACAGGAAAAGATGCAAAAGACACTGTGTGACGTTGGGAGGTATTCCTTTAGATTAATGCAATCTATCTGAATCACTGGCATGCAGAATTAAGGAGCATACGAGGCAAGACTCGTTAGTACTTTGCATGCCTACTTCTGTCATAAACTGATACCACATATTATCTAATAAGCTAGCATGAATATTATGAGATACATTCTTATATTTATATGCTTCTCTTTGCAAGCACACAATATTTTGACATGATACTATACATGAATTAAGATACCATCGTAATACAGCTACAAATATGATAAAACATGAGCAAGAAAACAAAACAGTAATCCATAAATGTCTGCTGGCAGAACCAATAAGGTACTCTGCTCGCTCTTTAAAAGAAAACAGTGTCACTCCTCTTTCTCTTTGCTCTCCTCTAAATGTTCCTGTAATGATGGCGATGTTTGACACAGAGCAGGGGCCAGCCGAATGTCTGATAGGTGTATCCATGGTTTCCTAACCTCCACTTTCACTGTGGTGGGGGTGCTCTGGATGACTGGTTAAGGCCCTTTGAACTTGCTGTCTTTCCATCACCTTACAAAAATGTGAATGTACACTTGTTGACCCACAGGAATTGGACTGGTCTGCTGGGCTGCGGTGGTGCACTCCTGCTGTTGTGCCACCTATTTAGAAAAGAAGTTAGCAGACTTCAGCAACTAACAAATAACAGCTCATTTCATGCTAAAACCTCAGCTGTTTTATGAGCATCTTTCTTTTGTCTTGTTATTGTTAAGGGGGGGTCAGCATAGGGCACTCTGTCACTATCTGGTTTGGGTCAAGTGATGATCAATTCCTGGTTGATTTCTGAGGGCATACAAGGCTAAAGGGAGGCAGTGGTGCCAGTTTGTATGCAATGTAGCACACAGTTTGCTTATTTTATTTTTCAACAGGCCATTAAGGCACTCCACTATACCATTACTTTGGGGTTGAGAGATGTTCTATCCCCACGGAGGTGCAAATGTGTTGAAAAAGGGTGTTGACTAAGTGGGTTCCGATGTCTGAACTGATCGCTTCTGCGATTCCCCACCTAGGTATTACTTCTCGTATCAAAAAGTTAGCTGCTGCTTTGGCATCATTATGTACACAGGGTCCTGCCTCAATCCACCTTGAGAAAGGACAGACGACTACATTTAGATACCTGTAGTTGTTACATCTATCAATCATGTCAGGAAAATCAAAATGTCGATTTTTAAATGGACCTGTTGGGCGGGGAATTGTTGATGTAATAACTTTTAGTGTGGGTCTTGGGCTGCATTGTTAGCATACTGTACATTCAGCAATATATGTAGTAATCATTTCAGATAGTTGTGGGATAAACCAATATGCCTGTAATGTAGCAAGAAGATATTCTTTGGCCGTGTGTGCAGGGAGATGTAGTTGCTCTAGTGCGGTATACAATAGGGCTTGCAGCATTACAGGTTTCCCAGTACTTTCCTTCCTATAAATGAAATCTGTTGGTGTTTGTATGCACACTCTCTGTTCCCATAATTCCCTTTCATGCAGTTGTGCCTGCTCTTGCAACTCACGTAGATGTAATTGTGCTGTTTCTACGTACTGGGGTGCTATGTCTTTATGTTCCTTCTCGAAGTCTGAGGTCCTCCTCCTCTCGTCTTGTGACCATCTTGAGGTCTAAGAGAGCTTGGGGGGCCAACTCCTTCCTTACCAAGGCCGCCCGTCTTTGGAATGATCTTCCTTCCGATCTACGTCAGGAACATTCAGAACTACTTTTTAGGAAAAAACTCAAGACTATTCTTTTCTGTAGGTAGCGCTCTCAACTCTCCTAGTGACAGCACCGGTTAGGTTAGGTTAGCGCTGGGATGCCTTCGGGTCACTACGCGCTTTATAAATTCTTAAACTAATTCAGTATCATTCGGTTGCCTACTCATCATCATTTCTATTGTGTGCTCTCCTGATTCCGTATAATTTGGATGCCTCTTTGGCTGCCCAGTCTGCCAAAGCATCAGTGGCGGCCGGCAGTTTTAGGAGGGAGGGGGTGGGCGGGAACCACACTCACACTCATTCTTTCACACACATATGCATGCATGCACATCCATTAACAACACTCATCAACATTCAAACATATGCCAAACATTCTTTTAAACAGATCACACACACACTTACCTTCAGCTTCGGAGGTCCCAGGAGGGTTGGGACTGCTGCCTTAGGGAAGGCAGCAGTCCCAACTTCGTCACAGAGTGGGATGGGGTCAGTGAGACTGCTGATCCCACCCCACTCTGTGACGAGGTGTCACTGATTGACACTCGCCCTGGGCGCTTCAGGGCTTAAACCTGCAGCGCCAGGTTGAAGTCAATGGGTGATGTTTCCCTTGTCACCGGGGGAGGGCCTTGAGGCACCTTTGCTGAGCCGAGGAGGTCACGCCCACAGGAGCTGTGACCTCTTCAGCCCAGCAAAGTTCAGCTCAGGCAGCCTGGGGTCTGCGCAAATCGTGCATGTCTCGCTCCTGGCTGCCTGACCTGAACATGAAGAGTGTCTGTCAGACTGACCTTTGTTCAGCCTGCCCGGCACTCTTCATGAGGGGCAAAAGGTGGGGGGGTGGCCCCTCCACCTTAAAGGACGGGCCGCCCCTGCAAAGCATTATCCCTGAAGACAAGATCTTGCTTGTTGGTGTCGCCGCACATTTTATCACTTCCCCCTTGGACGGTAGAGCTAGAGCCTGTATCAATTTTTCCAGTACATTTTTGTGCATCACGGGGACCCATCAGATTTAAGAAACTCCCTCCTTTCCCACTTGTGAATACTAGAATGTACAGTGGTGGTAACATATGCTGAATCTGAATAGATGGTGACTTCTACCCCCTCAGCATGCTGCAGTGCTTTGATGATGGCCACTAGTTCTGCAGCTTGTGCTGAAAAATGAGAAGGTAGTGGTATGTGACTCACTATCTGTAAAGTATCATATGACCTCTGCTGTTGGGCTCTTACAGCTGCTCCTCCTGAATGTCTGATCCCTGTTTCTTGATCTGTGAAGGAGTATCCATCCACAAAGAGCAGCATGCTCCCAGGGATGGGGTCCTCCCCCACCTTGCTCTCTTCTTCTGGCACATAATTGGCACAATCATGTACTTGGCCATCTTCAGTAACTGGGTGTGCGAAGAATGTGCTGGATTAACTGTGTGACATCTGATCACTTGCAAGGATGGTAGTGAAAGTATTACTTCATACCCAGATACTCTCTGAGTGAGAGTACTCTTGCTTCTTTGCAAGACGGTGAATACTGCGTGATCAAATAACGATAGTGGTGCTCTTCTGGACTGCAAAGGCTGCTTTGACCAGGGCTTGCTCACATGGATAGTGACCTTTCATGACAGGATCGAGCAGCTCACTGTAGTAGGCAATTGGCTTATGTCCCATAGATGTCTTTTAAGTCAGTACTGCAGTCATTGTCATTCCGTTACAATGACAAAAGAGGTAGGATTGTTTTTTGTAGTCAGGTGTACCTAACACTGGAGCATTCTTGATCACTTTCTTTAGCTCCAGGAACGCTGTCTTCCCTTCATCTGTCCAATTTATTTTATTTGCCATCGATTGAGACTCTTTAAATGCGGTGAGGAGTGGTGCTGTCAGTGTGGCATAATCAAACACCCACTGCCTTACATAATTACAGAGTCCTAAAAATTGCTGCATTTGTTTGGTAATACTGGGCTTGGGCATCTTTCTAATGCTCTCTACTCTGTCAGTGTCAGGAATCCCCAAGGTGCCTCATGCGTTATCTGTCAGCATCCCCAGGGATTAGGGTTAAATCATATCTCTTCATATTTCTAAGTAAACTTGATGTGCTGTGTTACACAATTGGTTTTATCAATGCTTGTTTTACCAATGCTTGTTTGAAAATGTGAGCAGGTGTAGACATGTGCTTCTAATTGGGCCTGGTGACTCAGCTCAACTGCTTTCCTGATTGGCTATAAATAGCATAGTGAAGTATGCCTCCCTGCTTGGCTTTGTTTTGCTTCCGGTTCTCAGCATCTGACTTGGCAGTGCAGCCCCTATTGTCATCCTCGTATTTAGGACTTTTGAGGCAATTCTTTTCTTCGTTCCTGTACCAGCTTACACCAGGCATTCCTCCAGCACACCGGAAAAGACTGCAGCTAAGTGACTAGTATTCTCCAGGGAGTTTGTTCTTTGAGCGCCACGCTTTCCTAGAACAGCTGGTGTATTTCAGACCTTGTATTTTGGCAGAGTGCTTATCTTGAAGAGACAAGTGCATTTCTGAACATTCTACATTATTATTGTAGTTACTTGTCTAAATGTGATTCAGGAAATGTGCTTGAGCTCAAGTACTACAAAAAGTAACAGTGCAATTTTAAAAGAGCATTTACGTGACTTTTCTTTCTCTAATAGCATAACTCTTGGATTCAAATTGTGTCATTCTTGCCTGTATTTCAAATTTGAGGAATTTGCTTTTTGAAGGGTTTTTCACACACAGAGTGAAACCAAACCAAACTGTGCCACCCTAACTGTTTGAACCTAGAGTGGACATTTGTATTTCTTGCATTGTTTTTGTTCCTTTTAGTTTAACCCTATGCATGCAGGAAAGTTATATATGATATAATTAATGTCCTTGTTTGCCTTTCTTGTGCATGATAAGTGCAACCACAGTTCTAATTGTAGTGTGCAAGAGTGAATCTCTGTGAAGCCATCCCTAGTGTTGCAGTACTTATTGTTATGGTACTCAGTTTGGGTTTTTGGTAATGCAGTGTTAGTAATTGTGACAACAGTTATTATTATCCAAGAAAAGTGCTGGAGCATCCTGGTGTTCTTCTACTGCTCCCATGCCCATATCAGAAAGAGAGATTCAGTTTCAAGGAAGTTGAGTGCATTAACTCTACTATCACTCTGTCAAGAACGACTTGCCTCCCCGAAGATACAGGGTGCCGGGCTGGACCCGCAAGGAGTGGCAGTATTTTGTCTCTTTCTCTTCCACCCTCCCTTTCCTTTTGGGACACCTGCCGGGGTTTCTGTGCCAACCAGGAAGTGCCGAGAGGTGTTCCAGGAGGTCAGGGCATACCATCGCCCCTGCAGGCAT
Organism: Pleurodeles waltl; assembly: GCF_031143425.1. Taxonomy (NCBI): domain Eukaryota; kingdom Metazoa; phylum Chordata; class Amphibia; order Caudata; family Salamandridae; genus Pleurodeles; species Pleurodeles waltl. Next base: position 998,419,751 of record NC_090450.1, on the reverse strand, counting down.
CCTGCTTTTCAGGTGAGTGGCTCCCTCCCGACAAACTCTATATTTCTATCTGCTCTCAAAGGAAATCTGCACTTCAATGATATTTATAGGCAGCCCCCATGTTAACTTATGAGAGAGAAAGGCCTTGCAACAGTGAAAAACGTATTTCACTGTTAGGACATGTAAAACACATCTTTCTCTTCCACTCCCCCTTTCCTTCTGGGACACCTGTCGGGGTTTCTGTGTCCACCAGGAAGCCCCGAGAGGTGTTCCAGGAGGTCGGGGGCATACCATCGCCCCTGCAGACATCCTGTTTTTCAGGTGAGTGGCCCATCTCGACAGCCAGATGGCACTTTTCTCCCTTCTTTAGATATTAGTTGTCCCAAATAGTGGAGCTCTGTCTGTACATATTGAAACTTATTGTTGTCTCCTTTGTACACTTTGTCTGCAAGTGTACAGAGGAGGCCAGTGGTACCCTCTCTACATATGTCTTCAGTGGCGCTACAAACCAGGATGTCACCCACATGTTGTAAAAGCGTACTCTTGCATTGTATGTTCGCTAAGTCTTTTTTCACAGTCTTATTAAAAAATGCTCGGGACTCGCAAAAACCTTGAGGGAGCTGTTTGTGGCAAAATTGCGTATTTTTGAATGTGAATCCGGTCAAATATTGGCTGTCTGGATGTAATGGAATGCTAAAAAAACGATTTTTTAAAATTGATTACAGAGAAGAAAGAGGCATCTTTGGGGATATTTTTCAGTATAACAGATGGATCGGGAACCACCAGGAACTCTGGAATGACTATGTTGTTCAGAGAACGCAAATCTTGAATCATTCTCAAAGTTCCTCCCTTAGACTTTTTATCGTAAAATTCAGCGTATTACATGGTGTTGGTCTTTTATATGTTACTCACTGCTCAAGTAACGCCTGAATTGTAGGTAAGATATCTTCCTCCGCTTCTTTGGACAGTGGGTACTGACGTATCCTGGGCAATATGGCTCCACATTTTAATGTCATTTTCACAGGCTCAGCTCCTTTACTTAGTCCCATGTCATGTGGCTCCTTTGTCCATAACACTTCCGGTACCTTTGCCAAATCTCTTTCTCTTATTGTAGTGTCTTGTGTGAGTTTTGACACTGTCCTAAGCTGCAACTGCATTCTAATGGAGATGTCCATTTCAAACACAACTGTTCCAGTCAGGGGATGTTCACTGAACAATTCCTCACCTGAGACATCCCTTAATTTGACCCCGGGATCTGTAAACACTATTGATGCCCACATTTCCTGCCTCCGGTCGAAGGCGATGAGCACCGCATATGTTGGTCTTATTTCGAGAACTGATATGTCCAGTACCACCTCTCGTTCAATTATTGGGTCTATGGGTTCGCAAGGTCTGAACAGCAGTTCTTTTGGTAGCTGCACTGTCTTCCCTTGCAGTGCTGGTGTGTGCGCAATCAAAGCTTCTGTATCGACTGGTACTGCTCTAACCTGCTGCCCTGATTCCTAATGAGCTATGAGAGACAGTATACTGCCTGGCGTGACACTGGGTGCAAAACACACCATCAATACATCTTCCAGGAACGAGATGGTCATATTCAACTTTCTCATTAGATCTCTTCCAAGAAGGTTGATGGGTGACTCATTGGACTACAACAATGGTCCGTTAATTTGTGCGTCCCTTAGTGTTGCTCCCCCGGTGCCCAAATTGAGGCAGTGGCCCCTGTGGTGCCACCCACTGAGCTTGAAGGGTCTGGGGGCACTCCTGTCTCCCATATTGTTGTGGTCTCCATTGTATCTGGGGAGGTTTAGTTGCCTGTCTTTGTGAAGTAGGCCACTCTTGCATGCGTTCATCTGACCTCTTAGCCCTGCATTCTCTTGCAAAAAGACCCACCTTGCCGCAATAATAACACTGCTGTCCAGTTCAGTATCCTCCTTGCCTTCTCCCCTGCATTATTCATGGCTCTCCTGATGGACCGCTTTGTCTCCACCCCATATCACTTGCTATTTACCCTCCTGACGCCTGCCCTTCCACAGGCATTGTGATAGTTGCTGGTGGTGCTTTCACCAGTGCCCCTTCCGTGCTCGGTTTCTTGAGCTTTTGTTGCACCAACTTAGCGGTAGCCCTCTCTGCCTGTTCTGTTCTTTCTCTATCTTTTTCTTGTTTCCGTTTAAATATATGTATAATGTGGACCTGTATTTCTGGACACGGTTTAGCCTCAATTCCCACTACCCCATTCAAATTTGACTGTATTTCGGTAGGAAGACCTTTCTTCAGCATGTTGTAAAATAAAAGTGCATTTCCTCCCGTATTTTCCCAATTACACCTGACGTTCTGTACCCATTGTGCTCTCATTCTCGTGATGAACTCTGCAATGTCCTCAGTCGGCCCAACACTTTCTACTGTAAGTGCTCCAATATCTGGTCTGTCTGGGTCTGTCTGCTGAGGCGCATTCCAAACGTGTTGGCGGACATTGATGAAAGAGGATCTGTCAAACTGCGTGCTTATCAATGTGACTTGAGGGAGTCCTGCTCTAGTAAATATGGTGGTTACTTCATTTCCCGCTAGAGAACATAGCAAACGTTTAACGTCGCCCAAGACGAGGTTGACTCCGGCTGTGTGTTTTTCAAAACATCCTATCCATTTTCCTGCACCTTCAGACAATGGGGGCAATAAATTATCTTTGTCCATCTGTGGCCAGGGCACATATGTTGGTACTTGCCTGCCCTTAAAAATGAGGGGCAGCTTCGTGATGGGTGGGGGACCTGGTAGCCTGTGGCATGACCTTGGATCTGGCCTGTTACCTCATGTCATTTCAGTCGGTTTGTCCTCAGCATACATCTCCCAGACTGCAAGGCACTGGTACATGTATGGATAGTTCCATTCTGGGGCACTTTGTCCCTGCTGTATACAGTCTTCTGCTGTGGCTAAGTCATTGGGTTGGAAAGACCTCTGTCTGGGCCACGGTGTCCTCCCGTTTCTTTCAGTCCATGTTGCCACTTTGCCTGAAAAAAGGCTGGCAATAATAACTTCTGTTCTATCGTCTCTGTAGGTGTCGGCCCCCTTTTGGATGTTTTTAAAATTGACCTTCTCTCTACTGGGTCCCTTGCTATCAATTGTAGTCTTCGTATGGGCCCTGGACGGAAATTATATAGGCCTCTGTCCCTCCCGAAGGTACTTTCTTTTACTCAAACCCATCGTCCCATTCCTCATCTTCCGCTTCTGCCCCCGCTCCCCCTCCCATCTCATCTCAACGTTCGTCATATTGTGATTTCTCCATCTCTTTTTCCCACTCGCTTTCTTCCTGAATCCACTCCCCAGCTGCCTCGCTCAGTGTTTCTGCCGATGTGTTTCCCAATTTTAGAACAATCTGCCCAGTCGTCCAGTTGGAGGGTCAAGGCTCCTGGATCTTCCTGCCTGTTCTCTGGTGTGCCGCAACTTAGGTGTTGCCCTGTCTCTTCTTTTCTGCTCATGATCCACCTAAGGAGCAGTTGGGGCGGTACTGGGCGCTCTCCCAGCCCCTTTCACATCTGTCCTATCTCCCTCGGGTTCAACCCGTTCTGGATCCTGATACCCCACAGCCGGCAGAGTAGGATAAACACCATACGGTGGGGGCTCCTCTGGAGCCTGCTGTGGGGATTTCTCTTGCTCCTGCTTTGCTGCCTCTTTAGGCTCTATCACTTTTACATTTGTCTTTGTATCACAGAAAACCCTCCATAATGAAAGAATTGCTTCCCTCTTCTTTCTCTTCTTCTTCTGATACTTATATCTAATATAAGTCAGTGTGTATTCAACTATGTCTTCGTCAAATGTCCCTTCATTTGGCCATGCCTGGCATGGTCCTTAGTATCTCTATGCCATTGCTTCCAATATTTCTGTATAGTCCTTTTGTCTGACAAGAAAGTTGTTATCATATGTTCCAGGGGGGGCATCCATAGCTTTCCCCAAGACATATGCTTCCTGGTTTTTCCTCTTATTATTATGCCCTGTTTGCGTCCCTTCTCTGCCCTTTATCTCCCTCGCTGCTATGTATGTATCCTTATCAATGTCGCTAACCTATAGCAGTGTGCATTGGTGGAGAAGTGTTCTCATGGAGTGTTGCCTGATTTGACATACATCGTCATAAGGCCATACTGGTGAACATCAGCAATACTGATTGCTTATCTGTGCAGCACTTCTTCTTTATTAATCTCGGATGCAGGTGCATTTATGGGGGCAAAGTGGATTGGTGCCTGACACAATACCTGTTATAACGTTATCATGAATGAAAATTATCAGTACTGGTGTCTGGGGATGTGGTGTCCCTTCCATCATTTAAAACCCCAGAGTCATATAAATCTGTGAAAAACGCATCAAGAAGTATTTTTAATATGAGAGGGTCTTGTGTTGTAATGCTAAACCGAGGAGTGTTACACAGGGGTTGGTCGTGAGCCCATTTAAATGTTAAAACTAGATTGAGGGTATCTGTTTCCCACCACAGGGAATTGTTAAATTCACTCATATGGTCTTTCTATTTATTTCCACTTGTTTTTATGTTTTCTACTTTGAATTTGTGTGTTTTATCTGCACTAGTATTTCCCCACTTCCCCGCCGCTTTGAGTTTTTCTATTGGTATATCAAAAATATGGCAGAGATCTTGCACCCTGTCTTCCTCACTTATTTCAGATTATACAACCACTGACAAGAACCCTTGCCTTTTTTCTATAATTTGATCACCATGGCTGTGGACTATTGTATTCTTTTTATCCTTCCTATTACTCATTATTTTTATTAATCGCTGTTGCGCTTTTTCAGGTTCGAAACCAAGGGTCTGATCATGCTCAGGGTAAAGTCAGTTGACGCAGACCATTCGGTTGTCTTTTTTACTAAAATGTCAGACTTCCTCCTGATGCTTCGGTCTCGATTGATCTCCCTCCAAAGCGCCTTCCCGATGTCTTAAATCGAGGATTTGTGAACCCGGCATCTGATCTTTTTAGAGTAAGGCCTGCTGGTGCTGGTAAAGAAACCATCTCCTGCAGCATCAGACTTTGTGCGCATTACCTGATTCACCTCACGTTCTCTATTCTAACCCTCTGGGTCTAACCGGGATATCTGATTGGACATGAACTTTCCCTTCCAGGAACTACTTCCTGGGTAATGCACTAGTACCTAACTATTTCTTCCAGGAGCTGTCACGTGGGTAATACACGAGTACAATCTTTTTCTTCCAGGAGCTGTCCCCTGGGTAATACTTTTACAATCTATTTCTTCCAGGAGCTGTCCCCTGGATAATGCACTATTACTCATTGCACTTCCTTTCTTTCACACAAAGGGAATCCCTACTAGCTAGTCTTCCGGCCTGGCTGGGAAATCACATTTCATTTCTGCTTCACCATTTTATTTCAAAAACGCACACAAAACCTGCAGGCACTTATTCCCCAATACTGCAATTGACACAGAATTATGCACTTTAAATAATAATGTTCGAAGAGTGACCTCTCCTCACCTTTTAGGACAGCAACCTGTGGAACCCCGACCGTCCGCTCAAATAGGCAGGTATATCCGCACCAGATTTGCGTGCAATGTTCTATTCAAGGAACGCAGGTGGTGTTTCCTTCAGCCGCGGTCCATGTAATTTGGAGACCGAGGGCACCTGGCTGGCTAGCCAAAGTGCAGTCAAGTTTTCAGGAATAAAGAAGTGACACAACTCTGGTAGCAATATAGTATTTATCGAAGAATAATACGGCCGGGAGCACAGCTCAGTTCTGTAACTGAAATCACACTCAACTCAGCTTTTACAAACAGCACCTTTTATAGGCTTGGTTCGTATGTGATTTCTTTTCATATTTCCAATTAACGCACTAGCTCAATATAATGTTATCTACCTTCATTCTTGGCACAAGCAATAATTCTCAAAAAACACATCTGACTACTTGTCACTAAAAATGCAGCTGTAGTGTAGATAATATATGCATGCGCCCTCTAAATAGCACAGATTCTTTTGATCGCACCTTGGAATTCTGTTTCCTCCCTACAATGCTCCCATACTCTAAAGTTTTACAGCCTATCCTCCTCCCTCTACCAGCCTTGACACTCAGACGAATCCCATGCCTTCCTTTCAGGTCTGCCATGATGTACCCCTTCTCCTAACACTTGTATCAGGAAATGGCTCAGGCTCTTGTGTATGCGGCCTTCTGAATTATCTGTGGAATGCGAGGACTGGCTACAACTACTTTCCCCAGCACCTGGCCTGTCCCTTCATTTTCCTTTCTGTCCCTGTACTCCATTGTAACATGGTACCCTGGTTTAGGCGTGTATATGTCTCACACTGTGTATGCTCCTGCACGTTTCCCCCTTAAGCCATGTGTTGACCAGAGAGGGCCTTCTTTCTTTCTCTTGAGGCCTATTACACCTGCAGTTGCTGCGTCTGCCTAAAAGAGGACAAAGACTGGACTTTGTGGTATATTCCTGCTTGTGAAGTGTCTCCAAGGGCTTGGGCTGAGCTTTTCTCCTAATTTGAAGCCTCAGGGCGATCAAAGACTTCCTCTGCCAGCACCTGAACTCTCTGCTAAGACTCCTGTCCTGCTAACTGGTGCCCTAGCCAGTTCCTGTGCCCTTGAAAGGTGAAGCTGGTAGAACAAGGACTGAAATCCACGCACAGGAAGCCGTGCGGGGAAAGTTTTGACACACCACCTGCAACGTGGCTGTAAAAACAACACGCCACCTGCCTTGCAGCTGAAATCGATGCACCACCTGCATTTCAGCTGGGAAATCGATGCATCACCTGCATTGTGGCTGGAGAAACGGCACAACATGCACTTGCGGCTGCTGAAAACGACAGAAACCCCACGCAGAGAAGGGCAGGTACTCTCCAATTAAAAATATTGCATTCTATCACAAGTGCAGGTACTCTCCAATTAAAAGTATTGCATCCCTACTGACAAGTGCAGGTACTCTCTAATTAAAAGCATTGCATCCCTATTGAGAAGTGCAGCTACTCTCCAAATAAAAGCATTGCATTCTTACTGAGATGTGCAGGTACTCAGTCTGAAATTAAAAGCATTGCAGCCCTACTGAGAAGTGCAGGTACTCTCCAAATAAAATCATTGCAGCCCTACTGAGAAGTGCAGGTACTCTCCAATTAAAAGCATTGCATCCCTACTGAGACGTGCAGGTACTCTCCTATTAAAAGCATTGCATCCCCTACTGAGAATTGCAGGTATTCTCCAATTAAAAGTATTGCATCCCCAAGTATTGCATACCCTACTGAGAAGTGCGGGTACTCTCCAATTAAAAGTATTGCATCCCTATTGAGAAACGCAGGCATTCTCTAATTAAAAGCAGTCCATCCCTTCTGAGAAGTGCAGGTACTCTCTAATTCTATCACAGGACCGGAGGCGAGGATTATGCAAATCTTTCTTCACTCTTTATTCAACAGCAAGTTCAAAGTTAAACAAAAAAATGAACAGAAAAACTACAAGTTCCATGAGCCCGCCGCCATGGTAACGAGTATCCAATGAGGTGCCCTCCTTCACGTCAGTATAAATGGCCCGAGACACGTCACACTTCCTCTTTCTTCACTGCTCAGATAAGTGCTTTTTCTGCCTCCGTTGGGAGCTTGTTTCCTTGCCTTGACGCGCTGCCGCTCAATTGTCTTACGGGGCTTTCTGTAGCCGCTTTCTCGCCACGAGCGGTCCGGAACGGACGGGCCGCTCGAGCGCTTAGTTCCTTTCAGCGCGTGGCTCGCGCTTCGCGTTTGCTGTTTGGGGAAACCTGTTGTGTCCAGGGAGTTAGGTTCCTGCCTTTCACCCAGACAAGCAGGGTTTGATTTCCAGGCCTGCCAGATGACACACTCGGTCTCTTAGCAGGCATATCTGCATTAACCACTTTTCTTCCCAGGTTTGAGGGTTTCTCCTCTATTGCATGTTGCCACCCTGGCGCATTTTTTCATCTTCCCTACCCTGACACCCGTTTGGGTAAGAATTACCCCATTAGGGAAGGCATTATTTTCTTGACTTACTGTCAGTGACAGAGGGGGTAGGGATTTTACCCTATATATTGTATATATTTTGTTGGGTGTACACTCTGTCATAGTCCTCATTATGCATTCCTCCCAAGAGAATGAACCTTTTCCCAACATGTCCCCAGGTGAGGGTCCCTCTCACCGTACCCTTCCCCCCGGAGTGGACACTTTGTTTTCCCAGGCTATTTCTCACGCTTTGGCCCCTCTTAGGGATACTGTAGCTAAGCTTACTGAACAGGTGTCCAGAGGTACGGGCATGTTTGGTGTGACGGGAGCAGAGGGTGATTCCTCTACCCTTTCAGCCCCCAGGAAAATGCGCAAGCGCGACGCGGGGCACCTGGGGGATGGGGTATTTTCACCCAATCCCAAGAGTGCGCGCGCGCATAAGCGCGTACCCTCCCGGGAGGACCGTTTGCCCGGAGTACTGGGTGACAAGCTTCACCAACTATGGAACCCTGATCGGGGATCCCCCAAAGGCGTCATGGGAGGTTCAGATGAGGACTCATCATCTCTAGATGACGACTCGGGTCGCCCTTGGCGTCCGGGTGCTACCCTACCAGATCCTTCGGATCACGCCGATTCTGACTCCGATATGTTTGAGCCGGAGGGTATCTACCATCCGCGTTCCTCGGAGTGGCGTCCAGACCACAAGGTGGCTGAATATGTCGCCGGTAAAATTAGGCAACCTCTGGACAAAGAGGTGCGCGCTCGTCTACGGGCGGAGTGCCCACGCCCGTCTTTATCAGATAAGGTCGCTCTCACGCCAGTTATTGACCCAAAAATGTGTACGTTTTTCTCCAAGTACACCAAGGATCCCAAGAAAGGGATTGATCGCTCCTGGAGGGCATGCCAGGATAAACTTCTTGATGTGTTAGGTCCCCTCACACAAATTATTCAATTGGCGGAGCGGGCCAAGCAAGCAAACACTCCCCTTCAGACGGACATCATTGCGGGATGGGCTCAGAGAGCTGTTTGTCTTCTGGGCAACGCGAACTGTGCCATCTCTGCAGAAAGACGCAGATCTTTACTGATCAAAATCGACCCCAAGTTAGGGGAACTGTCTAACTCGGAGGCAGGGGCTGTTGCCCAAGGCAATTTATTTGGCGATCCCTTTGTGAAAGAGTTGGGAAAATTTGTGGCTACGTTTTCAGCTTTGGATAAAGCGCAATCTTCGATTAAGAAGGTTTTCCCCAACAAGGTTTTTGGCGGGGCCGGGCGAGGCAGGGGTCGCTCTTCCGGCCGTCCTTTCCAGCAAGGCCCCAGCTCCTTCCGCAACAACGGTTGGAGGGACGGCAGACAAGGAACCTTCTTCCCCAACAGAGGCAGGGGAAGAGGCAGAGGTTCCAGAAATACACGAGGAGCATATAATGCCCCAGGAGGTCCCTCGGGTGAGGCTTATCCCTTTTTCCCAACAAATTTTGGCGGGAGATTGAGGTTTTTCAGGGACAATTGGAGGCGCATTACCTCCGACGCATGGGTTCTGCAAACTGTCTCGGGTTTTCAAATAGAGTTCTGGGGTACCCCATTTCAGGGGAAACTGCCTCAGCCCATCGCGTTCTCGGCAGGCGACTCAGAACTCGTAGATTTGGAGGTTCAGGCCCTTCTTCACAAAGGTGCCATTTCCTTTACTACCCTTCACCCCACAGGCTTCGTAAGCAACATCTTCTTAGTGGACAAGAAGGACAAAGGGTTTCGTCCCGTTATCAATCTTCGTGCTTTCAACGAGTGGGTGGTTTACAGACATTTCAAGATGGAGGGTATTCACTTGCTCCGCGACCTCCTCTTGCAGGGGGACTGGATGGTTCGTCTAGATCTCAAGGACGCGTACCTCACGGTCCCTATTTTTCCACCCCATCGCAGATTCCTGCAATTCTTATGGAACAACCAGGTGTTCGAATTCACCACACTCCCCTTCGGCCTGTCGTCGGCGCCATGGGGGGGGACAAGATCAAGAGCCCTAGCGGGGCTAGCGATAGATTTTTGGCATTTTTGCCTTCAACACCAAATCTCAGTCACAGCGGAGTATCTTCCGGGAACCCAGAATGTGTGGGCAGACTGGAATTCTCGCTTTCTCCGGGATCCCAGCGATTGGCGACTACATCGCTCGGTTTTTCAGGCGATCATGGATCATTGGGGTCCCTGTTCAGTGGATCTCTTTGCGTCTCGTTGGAATGCCCAGCTTCCCCTATACTTCAGCTGGCGTCCGGATCCGGGGGCGATGGCAGTAGATGCGTTTCTCCAACATTGGGGCACGCTTCAGGGTTATGCTTTTCCCCCGTTTCTTCTTATCCCGCGGGTTGCTGCTCAAGTTCGCCGCCAAGATGCGACGGTGATTCTAATAACCCCCTGGTGGAGATCACAGGCATGGTTCCCGACTCTGCTGGAACTCTCGTGCGAGTGTCCTCTTCGCCTCCCGGTTTTTCCCTCGATACTCCTGGATCCGTCGGGGTGCTGCCACCCTCTAATCCTTCAAGGTCATCTTCCCCTCATAGCTTGGAAGATTTCCGGCATCATTGGCAAAACAACCGGCTTTCGCAGGAAGCTAATAACTTCATCGCACAGGCCTGGGCCCCTGGTACATGCAAACGATATAGATCAGCATGGAATAGGTGGTCTAGTTGGTGTGTGGGCAAACACTGCGATCCCATGGGGGCCAGCATTGCCGACATCATCAATTTCCTGGCGGAATTAGCTGCATCCGGCTTAGCGTATCGCACCATCAATTCTTTTCGCTCAGCCATCTCGGCGGGCCATCCTCCCCTGAATAATCTCCCGATTGGGGGGCATCCCTGGGTTTGTAAACTTCTTAGGGGTATTAGACTCTCCAGACCTCCACAACCTAGATATTCGGAGCTCTGGGATGTGAACTTGGTTCTTAATCTCTTATCCTCTTGGCGGGACAACCAATATTTGTCAATGAAGGAATTGTCGGCAAAAATTAGCCATGCTTCTCTGCCTCATTTCCTGTAAGCGTGTGTCAGATATCAGAGCACTGGATGTTCCGCTCGAGTCTTTACTCCGGAAGGAGTCACGTTTACTATTGCAAGGAGGACAAAGAATAATATCAGGTCGGTGTCCTATCCCGTTTTTCCTGATTCCCCGAGGCTTTGTGTGGTTAGATGTCTCAAAGTCTATGAGGAGGTAACCAGTTCTTGTAGACCCCCAGGTGAGACTCAATTGTTGATTTCGATTAAGAGGCCGTTTAGGGCGGTTTCTTCTCCCTCCATTGCCAGATGGATCCGGTGGATTCTCTCTGAGGCAGGTATAGATATTCGAGTTTTTGGGGCTCATTCTACTCGGGGAGCTATGGCGTCCAAGGCCATACAGGTGGGGGGCAGATTGGAGGACATCATGCATGCTGCTGATTGGTCTTCAGAGTCTACTTTTACGACGTTTTACTTTAAACCAATTCACGACGCAGCCGCACTGGTGGTAAGTAAGCTTTGAACTTGCATAATCCTCGCCTCCGGTCCTGTGATAGAATACGAAATTTCCTAGCTATCGTGAAGGAAAGTTTCAATTCTATTAAGGACACGGAGGCGAGGATTATCCCACCCACATACATTTCGCGGATATGTTCCCTCCCGATTACGTCTATCTGCGTAGCAAGGTGGTATACTTGCATTTATGCCTTTGTTTATTGGTTATTCTGCTCATGTTTTAAATTTTCAGGAACACACTTGATTCAGATATATATTTTTCATTTATATGTGTTTTGAGTCCATAACTTTGCTGCCTTTGGTGGGTTTTTACTGTGTTCTATCGGACTTGCATCTAATTGCTCCTATTTTTTAGGTTCCGAAACTACGACCAATTGACTCTACCAGGATTCCTTCCGCAGTGAAGTCGAGGAAGTGTGACGTGTCTCGGGCCATTTATACTGACGTGAAGGAGGGCACCTCATTGGATACTCGTTACCATGGCGGCGGGCTCATGGAACTTGTAGTTTTTCTGTTCATTTTTTTGTTTAACTTTGAACTTGCTGTTGAATAAAGAGTGAAGAAAGATTTGCATAATCCTCGCCTCCGTGTCCTTAATAGAATTGAAACTTTCCTTCACGATAGCTAGGAAATTTCGTATTAAACGCATTGCATCCCTAATGAGATGTGCAATTACTCATTCTCCAATTAAAAGTATAGCATCCCTACTGAGAAGAACAGGTACTCTCCCTTTCAAACATAGCAAGTGCACGTACTCAGTACATGACATTATCAGCCCACTTAAAGTACTGCTTCAAGAACTCTTACTAAGTTCAGGAAGCCTGAAGTTCAGAAATCACTGCTTTGCCAGGGGCATTATCCCTTTCGCTCTTTGTTGACACAAACGTAGGACTAAAAAATCGTGTGGGCAGGAGCTCGGCGTAAAGACAGTAAAACGGCCATCTTGAAACGGTAGAATGCGTCCTTGGACATAGCAGCTACTTTTATAAATATGGGAAGAAACATTACATTTTAAAATTGGTATCTAATTATTTCTGAAAAATTAGGAGAAAAAATGGTAATGTATTTGGTTCGTTAAGAAAAATCTACAGTATACAGAACTATAACATATTTTTTGAAAGTGTAAAAGTGTTACTAAATCCCATTTGTTTAGTTTTTCTCAAACAAGACTTTTACTAGTCGAACATTGTCACACAGTCATTGATTTGTTAGTCGAACCCCCACTCTTTTTCCAATGGCCGTACCGTTCCACCGTCGGGTCCCGCCTCCCTGTCCCGGAAGCGTCGCCCCGGTAACGCCGCGTACACAGCGTCGCCCTGACAACGGCCGTATACTCCCGCCGCCACCGTCTTGTGCCCACAGGTCGCCATGCCCGGCCGCGCGCTGCCCCCCAAGCCCCGGATGCAGGCCGCCCGATCCCGCGATGAGAACCAGGAGCCCCCCGCCGCCGGCGAGGAGGAGTGGGCGGCCGGCCGCGCTCTCCAGAAGCCCCCGGACCAGCTGGAGCTGAACGAGGCCGAGCTGAAGCAGGAGGTGACCCGCGTGCTGACCGCCCAGAACCCGCACGCCCCGCACAACATCGTGCGCTACAGCTTCCGGGAGCGGGCCTACCGCAGCCTGAGCGCCGTGGACCAGCTGGCCGTGCACTTCAGCCTGGAGGGGGGTCTCCTGCACCGGGACTCGGACGAGGCCCGGCGGCAGCTGGCCAGGCTGGGGGAGGTGCCCGGGACCGCCCCCCCGGAGGTGGTCCTTGAGCCTCTGGAGGGCCAGGAGCACAAGGGTGGTGAGGATGCGCTGGCACCCACCGCAGAGGAAGGAGATGAACCCTCCGCTTCCATCACCGCCGCCTCTGACCCCAAGGTGGCCGCCAAGAAGCTCACCAACCAGTTCAACTTCAGCGAGCGCGCCTCGCAGACCCTCAACGACCCACTGCGCGAGCGCGGCTGCCAGACCGAGCCGCCGCCCCGGGCCACCTTCGCGGACAACGCCACCCAATGGCAGATCTACGACGCCTACGTGGAGGAGCTAGCCAAGCAGGAGCGCGCCAAGGAGAAGCTGAAGGCGCCAGCCGCCTCCAAGAAGGATGAGGAGCGGCCACGTGGCATGAAGCCACCAGCTGACGGTCTTGGCGATGACCTCAGCAAGGTGGCCAAAGCCAGCAAGATTATGGAGCGTATGGTGAACCAGAACACCTTTGATGAGGTAGCGCAGGATTTTAAGTACTTTGAAGATGCTTCGGATGAGTACCGGGAGCAGGAGGGCACACTGCTGCCTCTCTGGAAGTTCCAGCATGACAAGACAAAGGGGCTAGCAGTGACTGCTTTGTGCTGGAGCCCAAGGTATAAAGACCTCTTTGCTGTTGGCCATGGATCCTATGACTTCATGAAGCAAGACCGGGGAATGCTGCTTCTCTACACCTTGAAGAACCCTTCCAACCCTGAGTTCATCTTCAACACTGAGAGTGGTGTCATGTGCCTGGACATCCACAAAGACCATCCTTACTTGTTGGCAGTAGGTTTCTACGATGGAAACGTTGCCCTCTATAACCTGAAGAAACCAGGTCTGCTGCCCAATTACAAGAGCTCAGCCAAGACGGGCAAGCATACAGACCCCGTCTGGCAGGTCAGATGGCAGAAGGATGATCTGGACAACAACCTCAACTTCTTCTCTGTTTCCTCTGATGGTCGTGTTGTGTCTTGGACCCTAGTGAAGAACGAGCTGGTCCACACTGATGTTGTTCGTCTATCCCTGGATGGTACTCCAGAAAATGTGCCTGCAACACTGCACCTTAACATGAATGCATGTGGAACGTCCTTTGACTTCCACAAACAGATTGAGTACCTTTTCTTGGTTGGCACAGAAGAAGGCAAAATCCACAAGTGCTCAAAGGCCTATTCCAGCCAGTTCTTAGATACATATGAAGCTCACAGCATGGCAGTTGATGCAGTCTGCTGGAATCCCTTCCATCCCAAGGTCTTTATTTCATGCAGTTCGGACTGGACTGTCAAGATCTGGGATCATACGGTAAAGATGCCATTGTTCACATTCGACCTGAACTCTGCTGTTGGCGACGTGGCATGGGCACCATACTCTTCCACTGTGTTTGCTGCTGTGACTACAGATGGCAAGGTCCATGTGTTTGATCTCAATGTGAACAAGTATGAAGCAATCTGCGAACAGGCTGTGGTGGCCAAGAAGAAGACTAAGCTCACCCACATCCAGTTTAATCCCATCTTCCCCATTTTAATTGTTGGAGATGACAGGGGCAATGTCAGCAGCCTGAAGCTCTCGCCTAACCTGCGCAAGATGCCAAAGGAAAAGAAAGGAGCGCAAGATACGATTAAGGGGCCAGAGTATGAGGTCGCTAAACTGGACAAGCTGTTGAGCCTGGTGAGAGAACCGGAGAGACCGGTCGCTAAAAAGGAGTAGGTCTTTCCTGTACAAGGCATTTAACTAAACGACCTCAGAGTCTTCTTGTTCCACCTGGTTAACCATATACCAGTAGTTAGTTTGAAACCAGCACAATTAAGTAATTATTTTAAAGTTTCTTTGTTCTGTTGAGCTCATTGAGTCACTGACAGCGTGTTATAACACCTTCCTTGTCATATTACAAAACACAATTTCATTTCAACGCACCAAATTGATTTTTTAAAAATGTTTGCTGATAGCTGCACTATGGAAAAGTTCCAAAACTCTATGTGGACCATCGCAAGCTGCTGGGAGAAACATGTGCTAAAATGAGGTGGTCTTTCCAAAAGTGTCCTAGTTTCGCATTGGAAGTCAGACATTGAGTTATTGATCTGAACAGATAATCATTTCATTATTGAGACACAGTTCTGGTTTGTGATTCCTTTAAGGGATTTCCCGTCTGCAAACAGCCCTGTTCTGTCGTCTCTCTCACGCATCAGAGAATTACATAATGTGCCACTTGAAATCGCTGTTATGATCTTTCAATGAAACAAATAGTAACTGTTTGCAAAACTAATGAAAAAGAAGTGACGACTCAATGATTTCTTTTGTATTAAAAAAGTAAAACGTAAATCAAGACCAAATCTAAGCTGACAGCCCGATGAAGGCAGAGGCCAAGCAGTGAGAACTTAGATCATGCTGATAGGTAGCTGTTGTAAGAGCATCTGCCAGCTCTCCCACTCTGACAGCAGTGACCAGTATATATGAATCCTTCCAGTGAAAAGTGGCTCTATAAATACAATTGTTTCTTCTTTACAAAGTTTGTCTCCACTCTTGAGTAGTAAGCCTGGTGCTCACACTGAAGACAGCACCAGGATTTCAGCCATCAGTTTTCTGTCCTGGTAATGTCACTTCTCCTGTACTACCCATGTTCTCTCATAGCTATGCACTTTAGCTCCCAAACTGAGTTCTGTTCCCGATGATACACCTGTTTACTCGGATCTCACCCTTTGATGACACCTATACATAAAATGACAAGTATTCATAAAATGTATTTCCAGCCATGGTATCTTGTTCCTGAATAACGGATGTTTATTTTTCAGCAATTCAGGACTTACCATTGTATTAACTTCAGGAGGATGAAAGGCTGATTAGACCAGCTAGGATCAGAATCTGTGACTAATGCCACCATATATGCATTAGTCCACTGAGCCATCAAACCCAGCAGGCTCATTCAGAGCTCTTCTTCTAATTATACAAATGCACTCTGAATTGTAGTCCATAAGATAGATGAATTTACTCAGATTTCAGACTGTGCAGACTCATAGCTCTCCAACTGGTAATATGTGGACTCAGAGCACTGCTTCTTGTGACACCAAGAGCCAGAAAAAGTGTTACTTCTCTTAATCCATTCTCACTCTAGACTCAGAAAATAAACACTCTAACAGCTCTGCTTTTAATAATGCACATATTAACTGTAAGAATGCTGGGACTGCAATGTCCTAATAACAGCTCTGCTCATGGTATAGCACAGTGACCGAGAGCTCACCTCACTAAAATGTTTATTTCTTGTGCTATAGATTTACTCGTGTTGGTAATGCCCAGACTGACTCAGCACTCAGCTCCTGGTAATTCAGATTTATTTGGAGGTCTTCCCTGATCATAGCTGGTGTCACATTGATGATGGCCTGGTACCACCAGCTAGTAGACGGAACCCAACCCAGAGAATCTTTCTCTCTCTCTCGCTCTCTCTCTCTCTATAAATATATAGATATATATATATAAAAGCTAATAGAAGTGAGTTGCGCTACCTATATTTAAAAAAAAACCTTTATGTAATCATGTATCAAGTAACTGCTCTTAAGCCTGTGCTACCAATAGTATTTATTATGACACGACTGACACATGGTCACGTTGTGATACCAAGCTTCTTGTTGAAGAGTAATTACTGAAAAGATTTCCTAACCGAAATATCGTGAAAGCAGTACTAATGTGTTTATATTTTATGAAGCTGTTAAAATCATGTTGAGTTTGGAAAACACTGTATTGCTGACATAGAGATTGAATTAGTGTTTGATGGTAATGAAAAGCCTGATCTTTGGAAAAGTGGCAAATTATCCCTTGAAGAGTTGTCTGCCTGCTTTATTAATGCCCCTAGTATCAAAGTAATTCTGCCTGACGATTCTCGATTGACTTAAAATCTTACAACAGGGTATTTACCACTTCATCCACAAACAAGAGATTTTCGATTACTGAATGTTTGAAAAAGCAAGTCAATGGTATGCAGATGAGCTCAGGCCAAATGGGCAACACAGAGAGATCTTTTCATTTTGTGGTGTGTATTTTACAAATGTAATTAGTTGAGGCAATGATGAGCGAGCAACTGAGTAGCAGTTCTTTTTCAGTTACTTGTACAGTAATTCAGTGGTTACATATGCTACATCACAGATCCAACATTTCTGAAACTGAAACTGAGACTAGGACCAATACCACAGATATAGCATACAAAGAGAATTATGTGGGAATAACTGATACTTAAATGAAACACAGTAGTTTACAACTACTGAGACTGTAACACAATAAAAAAAAAAAAATCACTACTTGGTTTTCAATTGTGTCACTTTTATCCCAGAAAAGGACTTATACAAAAAATGCGTTAATATATACATGTTTTCAGTGATGTCATCAGTACACAATGGTATAATAATTGGATCTTGTGTTTTTTTTATGCTGTGTAAATATTTTTTTATTATTACATTCCAGCATTACATGGTGACAGGAGCTACTAGTCCCAAGTGCTGTGGTTGGCTTCTTTTACTTCTTATGTCCTGAGACCCAAACATTCAGAAGGATCGTGAGGCCCCACTTTCATGGTCTGTATTCATACTGAAAATTGAGATCAAGCGAGCTTTTGTCCTTCTGCGTCGTTGGAGGTTTCTGCCCTCCCTGAGCTTGCCTTAGGACACCTGCGTTATCATTTAAAAGGTGTACAGCCCCAGTCACTCTCCCTACCTGCCACTGTCCCCGGAGCAGGAACAGATGAGATTTGATCAACTGGACCAAGTACTCCTTCAGCACTTGACTCGCATTGGTAGTGTGGATTGAGCAGCCCAAGGCTTCTAGAGGAGGAGGTGGGTGTAGGGTGAACACAGGCTCACAACTCAAAATACATCCAGCAATCCCCAATAACGATAATCCAGTTAAATATTTGCTTTTATATAGAAGGCAGTATTTCTATACAAATACAAAATATAATAATATACTGTTAGACCTTAGGGTGGTCATCCCCCAACTTTTTGCCTGTCTCCCTCCACTTTTCTGACACTGTTGTTGCTGGATGTAGGACTCTACACACTTTTCCACTGCTGTCCAGTACTAAAATGGATATGGTCTCTCCCTTGAACATGGTAACATTGGTTCCTACCTAACTGGCATATTTAAATTATGTAAGGCCCTAATAAAGTGCACTACCTGTGCCCAGGGCCTGTAAATTAAATGCTACTAGTAGGCCTGCAGCACTGATTGTGCCACCCACATAAGTAGCCCCTCAGGCCTGCCATTGAAAGGCCTGAGTGTGCAGTTTCACTGCCACTTCGACTTAGCATTTAAAACTACTTGCCAAGCTTTAAACACCCCTTTTTCTACATATAAGTCACCCCTAAGGTAGGCCCTAGGTAACACATAGGGCAGGGCGCTCTGTAGGTAGAAGGCAGTACATGTACACATGTGTTTTACATGTCCTGGTAGTGAAAAAACCCTAAATTTGTTTTCCACTACTGTGAGGCCTGCTCCTCTCATAGACTAGCATTGGAAATGCCCTCTTATCCTCTTAAGTGGTAGATTCTGATCTGGAAGGAGTAGCTATGTCTTTTTTTAGTATTGCCGGACTGGTAATAGAAAATCCTGTGTACTTGTGGAGTTGGATTTAATATTACTAATTTAGAAAAGCCACTTTTAGACAGTGGGCATTTCTCTGCACTTAATGCCATCTGTGCCTTACATCCTGTCAATCCACAGCTGGTCTGTGCTGATTGACAGCTCCCCTTGTGCATTCCACCCAGACAACTTTAAACACAGGACACTCAGTGACATCTTCATTCATCTGCATACTGAATGGGTCTTCCTGGGCAGGAAGGGTGGAGAGGCTTACACTTCCATTTCAAAGGCCAGTGGCCCACCCTCACACACAGGTCTGATCACTCCCCCCAGGGATCCTGGCAGAAAGGACTGGGCTGAAAGAGGAACTTGTGCACTTCAAAACCACTCTTTGAAGATTTCCCCCCACTTCAAAGGCAATTTTTTGGGTATCTAAACTGGGTCTCTGACCCCACCAAATCAGACACTTCTGGATCTACACCTGTACTTTGTCAGAGGAACTGCCTGGCTGCCCAAAGGACTCATCTAGACTGCTTTGCTTGGAAGGACCGCAGCCCTGCTTGTTGCCCTGCTGGCCTCTGACTCTGCTGGAAGGACTTTGCTTTCCCCCTCAAGTGCTCTCGGAGGGCTTGGATTGAGCTTGCCTCCTGTTTCTGAAGTCTCAGGGGCAACAAACACTTTACCTCTTCAAAGAAACTCCTTGTGTGTCTAAAATCGACGCCACGCCTGCAGAAAGCGATGCAAAGCCTGCATCGGGCTGAGAAATCACTGCACAGCCGACTAGAACAATGCAGCACGACTTCCCAACTGGAAATTTGACGCAGCGCCTGCCTTTCGGTGGAAAATTCGATGCTCCACCTACTGGATCGACGCAGCACCTGCTCCTTCTAACAGCCCATCAAGGATTTTCAACTCATCGTCCGTCAAAACACCCCTGCATCGGAGTGAGGAACCAAGACTGTGCTGAACAAATGATGCAAACCCTTGCAACATGAAAAGAAATGATGTATCATCTGTGCCAGGCCAAAAAATCCGATGCAACACCTTATTTTTCCACGCACCTCAGTGTGTCATTAATGTTGACGCATCCCAAGTACTGTGTCTTACGAAGAAACAGCTATTGATTTCTAAGGATTGAGACTCTTTTAAACCTTTTAAAAGTGATATCTCAACTGGTGCTTATTGGATCTTTGTTGTTTTGACCTTATTTTATTCAGATAAATATTATATTTTTTTCTAAACCTGTGTGGTGTATTTTTGTGGTGTTATTGTATGATTTATTGCCCAAATACTTTACACATTGCCTTCTAAGTTAAGCCTAACTGCTCAGTGCCAAGCTACCAGAGGATGGGCACAGGATAATTCGGATTGTGTTGTGACTTACCCTCACTAAGACAGTGGTCCCTACTTGGACAAGGGAGTATACCTGTGCCAACTAGAGACCCCATTTCTAACAAATACACATGCAGTTTCCATAAGATAGGCCTACTAGCATTCCCCGGGTCACCTTCTCAAGTACGACCTCACGTCTACGGTCTGTTGTTATTCCTCAGTTAAATGAGATGGCATCCAAACTAGGCCCCACTAGTGAGTTCAAGTTTTAGAAGTTCTATAATGGTTTGTCACAAGTCAAAGTATCCCCACGTAATAGGGTATAAGTTAGAGGTTTTCCTGAAGCCCAGCAGCACAATTTTCAGGCTTACCTGCTATTGTTGGAGTGTAGGGGCAGAGTGTCCAAGCACCTGTCTTCAGCCTGATGATGAGCAGGGATTTGGGTCCTGTGGTCTGCGTGGTAGGCTTCCACAGCACTGCCCTGGTCACACAGTAAGACTTCCTGAATTCACTGTCAGGTCCTGGGAGCTCCTAAGTTGAGGTAGTTAAGCGGTTGCTCTTCTTCTGTGGGTCACAACCTGCTCCCTCCTCATGGCTGCACACTGCCTCAGGGCCACAACCCTTTCACTTCATCATGGCCCTTTCTCCTGGCATGCTCAGGGTCACAAACAGCTACACACATTGCGATGGCTTCTTCAGGTCACAGCACTACACTGGGTGACAGCCTTCTTCTCTTTATAGTGATGAAGCAGGGTGACAGCCCTTCGCTTGTCACAGCTCTGGAGCAAGGACAATGACTCTTATTCTCTTTGGTCCCCACCTTGCATACGGGGAGCTCTCGAGCAGTACCAATAAGACAACTCCTATCTTCAGTTCAAGCCTCTGCCCAGGGGCAATGACCCATGTCTCTTCACGGGGTTGCCCCAGGGGTGATGACCTTTATTCTTCTCCACAGCCCCCACTTAGCATACAGTGGTCGCGACAGCGCAGACACCCCAATTGGTGTGATGGTTTTGATGGCCCTGAATCTCACGCTTTACTCCAGTGAGTCACTCGGCAGGATCCCACTGGACTCCACTTCTTGTAGGCGATCTCCTTCTCCTCACAGGGTCCTCTGGTGTTGGGTCAGGCAGAAGCTTGTGCTCCAGGCTTCTGGCAAATGTTCTTGATTCTCCTGGGTGATGTCCCCCCCCCCCAACCACCCAGCATGGGAGACTGGAATACACTTAGGCCCTCATTACAACTCTGGCAGTCGGTGATAAAGCGGCAGTAATACCACCAACATGCCAGCAGTAAGAAAAATGGAATTATGACCTTGGTGGAAACCACCAACACAAACACTTTCTCACCCCGACTGCCACGGCGGTAGCAACAAACACCGTGGCGGTAACTGCCAACAGCCAGGCGGAAGACAATGTACCGCCCACTCTGTTATGACACACCAATCCGCCACCTTTTCTGGGGTGTTACCAATGCCATCAAAAGTACGGCGGAAACAGTACACAGAAGGGAAACAACTCACCTCTCGACACACAAGGAAGAAGCACAACCCCATGGAGTCCGAACCGCACATATTTCCAATGCTGATCTACCTCCTCCTACACCAGGAACACGAACGGCAGCGAAGACTACCACAGTGAGAACTGCACCTAGCACACAATGGATTGGGGGAGGAAAAAGAGAGTGACACACAGACGCAACACTCCCACCAACATACACACAAACAGATGCAACAACATCACATATACACCCCGTAACCCTCAGGAATAACGCAAGGACAAAAGGAATTGATTAAAGTGAGTGTAATATTACAAATTTAGATAAATACGCCCTTAAAGCAATAAACAGTATGTACAATATATACAGATGGAGGGACAATGCCCACTCCAGAATGTCCGTGGCCCACAGGGCCATGACACATAGGCTAAGGCCACACTTGACTCCTGCCTCAATACGGAGATAACACTGCAGGGGCATCAGGTTGAAAACACACAGGCACCTCAGGGGGACAGGGAATGGGGGGGGGGGGCACCTCAGCCGGAAGATGGTACAATACCACTGCTCCTGGAGGGGGCTACATGCCCTCTGCGATGTCCTGGGGAGTGCAATGCCACAGTCTCTCAAGTGGGTGGTTTGCCCACTGCCCCACTGCTTGGTCCTGGGGAGTGCAAAGCCACAGTCTCTCAAGTGGGTGGTTTGCCCACTGCTCGGTCCTGGGGAGTGCAATGCCACAGTCTCTCAAGTGGGTGGCTTCTCCACTGGTTCTGGAGGGGGCTTTGTGCCCAGTGTGTTTCATCCTGGCAAGGAGGGGGTGAGTGGATGCCTTCTTCCACTGGCTCTGGAGGGGGCTTTGTGCCCAGTGTGCTTAACCCTGCCAAGGAGTGTGTGAGTGGATGCCTTCTTCCACTGGTTCTGACGGGGGCTTTGTGTCCAGTGTGCTTCCTCCTGCCAAGGAGGGGGTGAGTGGATGCCTTCTTCCACTGGTTCTGGAGGGGGCCTTGTTCCCTGTGATTCTGACCCTGGATGGTGCAAGGTCACAGTCTCTCACCTGGGTGTCTCACCTACAGGTGTTGCAGGGGCCAGGACGCACTACAGCCCAAGTAGTCACGACTACATACTGCTCGCCGGGGGTGATGGCTGCTCAGTGAATGGCAGTTGGCTGCAGGTGGCGGTGCTGTCAGTGGGTGGGGGAGGCTCCAGCCCTTCCCCTGCAGCCTCGGATGGCTGCCCACTGGGGCTGCTGCTGTTGGCAGTGGTGCTGCTGGTGGTGCAGGTAGGGGGTGCTGGCGGCAGTGCAGGTGGCGGTGCTGTCAGTGGTGGGGGGAGGCTCCAGCCCTTCCCTTGCAGCCTCGTATGGCTGCCCACTCGGGCTGCTGCTGCTGACAGTGGTGCAGGTGGCAGTGCTGGTGGCAGTGTTGGTGGCGGTGCTGTCAGTGGTGGGGGAGGCTCCAGCCCTTCCCCTGCAGCCTCGGACAGCTGAAGTGCCATGGCTGGTGTTGTTTGCCCAGATGCTGCTCCAGCCCCAGGCACCAGATCCATCCTGCCTGCGGCATCAGTTCCCTTTACATTGGCCTTGGCAGGTGTTGTACCCTTCCTGCCCTTGGCAGATGGTGGTGCCTCCTTGCTTCTGCCAGCTGGTGTTCCCTTCCTGCCCTTGCTGGCTCGTGTTCCCGCCTTCCCCTTGCTGGCTGGTGGTGCCTCCTCCCCCTTGCTGGCTGGTGGTGCCTCCTTCGTCTTGCTGGCTAGTTTCCCCTTCTTGCCCTTGCTAGCTGGTGGCCCCTTCTTGCCCTTGGCACACTGGGTGTGCTGATGGGTGCCTCTTTGGAGCCTCTCACACCTGCAGTGGCTGCAGAAACTACAGTGGCCGTGGACTGGGTGGCTGAGGTGCTGGCCGGGGTTCTGCCCACCCTGGCCCGAAGTGAAGGACGGGGGGAGGAGAGGCAGGGAATAGGTCAAGGTTGGAGAGGAAAAGCCTTTTACGGACACTGGGGCTGGAAAAGGGTGAAGGTTTGGGAGTGGAAGAAGAGGGAGTGGTGGTAGGAGGTGTCAGTCTGGTGTGTTTCGGTGCAGGTGCATGGGCTGGATGCTGTTGTGAGGTGGTTAGCTGTTGGGTGTCTGACTGCTTGCGTTTGTGTACTTTGGGAGGAGGGGCACAGACACAGTGGGAGAGGACACAGGGTATGTGTGCATGGATGTGGGGGTGGTGACTGCCAGTGAGGGGCGTGTTGTGATAGGTGTGCTGGTGATGGAGGTAGTGGATGAGGATATAGTGCATGCAGGTGTGAGTGTAGACACAACTGGGAGGGAGGTGGACGAGGAGGAGGAGGGGGACACAGTGGAGGCAGTGGATGTTGGTGTGTCTGCATCTGGATGGTGCTTGTGTGAGTGCCTGTGGGATGAAGTGTGGTGCTTGTGTTTGCCTTGAGCCACTTGTGTGTGTTGATTTGGGTGCATGCAGGTCTGAAGGTGGGATTGAGATAGGCTGGGGTGGAGGGGAATGGGACTGGGAAGAGGAAGTTGGATGGGGGAGGCTAGAGACAGGGACAATGGCTGCCATCAGTGAGTTGGCCAGAGCCTGGAATGCTCTCTGTTGGGCAGCAGCACCAGAGTGAATGCCCTCCAGGTATGCATTTGTTTGTTGCAAATGCCCTGCTAGACCCTGGATGGCATTCAGTATGTTTGACTGCCCAACAGATAGGGATCTCGGAGGTCAATAGCCTCCTCACTGAGGGCAGCAGGGCTGACTGGGGCAGGGCCTGAGGTGCCTGTGGCGAAGGAGATGCCCACCCTCCCGGGTGAGCGTGCACGGGAAACTCACTGAGGGGCTGTTGGGAGGGCTGTGCTGGTACGGGGGTGGCGGCTGTACCTGTAGTTGGGGTGGAAACAGAGGTGTCCGCCACCGCCAGGGAGCTTCCATCGGAGGACGTGTCGCTGTCAGAACTGTCCCCTCCTGTCTCCGTCGTGGTGCTCCCTTCGCCCTCCGTCCCACTGGTGCCTTCACTGTCGGTGGATTCGGCCTCCAGGCTCATGTGGGATGCAGCTCCCTCCGTTGCTGGTGTCTCTGCTCCTCTGCCAGATGATGCTAATGCACACAAGGACAGGGTGACAAAACAAAAAGGGGGGGAGACAGAGGATACACTTGGTCAATGCCAGCAACAACACTACCGTTGGCGTACACAACTCACAGGGAATAGCCCTATGCACTAGGCCATGCTCTACCAGTTACAATGCTAGTCACCAGGCCATGGGGTACAATGCCTAACGCCATTAGCTGCACACCTGAAACCCACAGGACCCGGCCCAGTAGTAGATGCCCACTAGCATTATTGGGGTTGGAGTGCATCTGAGCTTGCCCATCATGGAACCTACCTCGCCTTGTTCGCCCTGGCCTAGGGGCACCCACAGACCCACATCCCCCACTCAGGTAACACCTTAACGCGTTCAAAGTCATGATTCTGAATCTGTACTCACCCCCTTGTGGCTGCTGTGATGCCTTCAAGCACCCATCTGTAGGAGGCTGGCCTGGCTTATAGTGGGTACCTGATGGTACTTACACCTTGTGCCAGGTCCAGTTATCCCTTATTAGTAGATAAGAAGTGTTCTAGCAGCTTAGGCTGATAGAGGTATCTATAGCAGAACAGCTTAGGCTGTACTAGGAGACATGCAAAGCTCCTACTATACGACTTATATCACATAGCACTACATCATAAGAATCACAATACTCAGGGTTACTAAAAATAAAGGTATTTTATTGACAATGTGCCAAAAATATCTCAGAGGATATACTTCCTCAGGAGATAAGTAAAATACACAAAATATACACACAATTAAAAATCAGGTAAGTAAACAGTTAGAAGGGTAGTGCAAACACTGTAGAATACAAATGGGATGCAATAGGCCTAGGGGCAACACAAACCATATACTAAGAAAGTGAAATGCTAACCACTTAGGGACTCCATGCCTAGTGTAGTGTGTAGAGGGTCACTGGGAGTGTAAGAAAACACTAAAGGTGTCCAAGATAACCCACCCAAAGACCCTGAAAAGTAGGAGTAAAGTTACCCTACTTCCCCAGAAACATTCTAAAGTCGTGATAGGAGATTCTGCAAAGACAACAACTGACTGCAAAGCACTAAAGACAGATTCCTGGACCTGAGGACCTGAAAAGGAAGAGGACGAAGTCCAAGAGTCACGAAAGTGTCCAGGGGGGACAGGAGCCCACTAAACCCCGGATGAAGGTGCAAAATGGCTGCCTCCGGGTGGAAGAAGCTAAAGATTCTGCAACAACGGAAGATACCAGGAACTTCTCCTTTGTACAGAAGATGTCTCACAGCGTGCTTAAGGATGCGCAGTTGTTTCCACACAGAAGGACTGCAAACAAGCCTTGCTAGCTGCAAAGGTCACGGTTGAAGAAAATGGGTGCTGCCTGGGCCCAGGAAGGACCAGGAGGTCGCCCCTTGGAGGAGGAGACAGAGGGAGCGCTCAGCGGCACAGAGAGCCCACGCAGAAGCCGACAGCACCCGCAGAAGCACTTGAACAGGGGTTCAAGAAATCTGAGCATGGCGGTCATCTCAACACTACAAAGGAGGGTCCCACGAAGCCGGTGGTCAACTCAGCGAGTTGAGCAATGCAGGACAGAGTGCCAGAGTGCCCTCACACTTAGTAACTTTGCACCTAACCTTCACCAAGTGAGGGTTAGACATATAGGTGACTTATAAGTTAGTTAAGTGCAGTGTAAAATGGGTGTATAATAACGTGGACGTTATTTCACTCAGGCTGCAGTGGCAGTCCTGTGTAAGAATTGTCTGAGCTCCCTATGGGTGGCAAAAGAAATCCTGCAGCCCATAGGGATCTCCTGGAACCCCAATACCGTGGGTACCTAGGTACCATATACTAGGGAATTATAGGGATGTTCCAGTGTGCCAATCAGAATTGGTAAAAATGGTCACTAGCCTGCAGTGACAATTTTAAAAGCAGAGAGAGCATAAGCACTGAGGTTCTGCTTAGCAGAGCCTCAGTGACACAGTTAGGCACCACACAGGGAACACATTCAGGCCACAAACAATGAGCACTGGGGTCCTGGCTAGCAGGATCCCAATGAGGCAGGTAAAAACAAACTGACACACAAGTAAAAATGGAGGTAACATGCCAGGCAAGATGGTACTTTCCTACACCATCCAACTCCGAATAGGCCATTACCAGGATGGGGAACATGAGGGGGGTCAGGGTACGACGGGCACCCCTTCCTCGTTGGGAAGCCAGCACCAGCTGGGCCTCCACTGTCTTCCTTGCCCAGTGGCGCAGGTCCTCTCACCGTTTGTGACAGTGGGTGCTCCGCCTGTCAAAGACCCCCAGGGTCCGCACCTCCTTGGTGATGGCACGCCAAATACCCTTTTTCTGATGGGCGCTGACCTGCAGAAAAAGATAAGAAGAAAAGGTACTGTTCATACCTTCCAGACTGTTATACTCATCGCCCACCATATCCCTCCCATCCCCTTATGCACAGACATTGCCCACCAAACATGCAGCACTCTACACGAGGCTTACACACAGGGCACTCCATACATTCATGCCCCATGCTTAGTGCTCACAGTGTACTCACCTGTTTGTCTGTAGGACCATAAAGTAAAGGGTACTGGGGTAGGACCCCATCCACTAGTCTCTTCAACTCCTCCAAAGTGAAGGCAGGGGCCCTTTCCCCAGACACTCGAGCCATGGTCTCTTCCAGACATAGGTCACAGCAGCACTTGCAGTGTAGTTCGTCTCCTGTTGAAGGTCAGGTAGCAAGTGAGTGAACAGTTAGAAAATGGCAGTCACGTCCTTGGCGGTGCGTACTGTTACTGTCGGCGTACATCACCATTGGCTCCTGAAACCCGTAGACCCCCATGATAACCAATGATGTGTTGCACGGCGGTCATCGACCGCCTCCCTCAATGGCGTACAGCGCCAGCAGACTTACCTCATTTCCACTTGTCCCTCCTCACAGGTCAGGTGGCTGCCATTTCAGGGGGGCACAGGCCATGGCACCTAACTGCATCACAGCAGACATAGGCACATCAAAGGACCTACACATTCAAATACTGTTTCTTTAAAAACGAAAAGGCATATTAATCTGAATATATGTTTGAATATGACCATCTGCTCACCTTTTTTCACCCTAGAGATCAACCACTGAGGATGAATAGGAGATGGAGACATACCCCCGTGGACAGACTCCTGGTGGACCTGGCGACAAAGGAGGACAGGCACACTATCCTAACCTACAGACTTGATAGGGCACAATCCAAGAGCTGTGTGCCCAATTGGAGCCAGACCTGATTTCAGCTATCCGCCACCCCACATGTACCCCCCCCCCCCTCTAGTGCAGGTCCTGTCAGTGCTCCGTTTCTTGGCAAGTGGTTCCTTCCAAGCGACAGTGGCTATTGCATCAGGGATGTCACAGCCTATGTTCTCAAACGTGCTGACCAGAGTGTTGTCTGCCATGATGAAACACATGCACAGCTACATCGTATTCCCCCAGGTGGATGATTTGGCCACAGTGAAGGCTGACTTCTATGCAATGGGACATATCCCCAACATCATTAGTGCCATTGATGGTACACATATTGCCTTTGTCCCACCCTGGAGGAATGAACAGGTGTTCAGAAATCAAACCATCTTTCACTCTCTGAATGTGCAGATGGTGTGTTTGGCAGAGCAGTACATCTCCCATGTCAATGCAAAGTATCCTGGCTCTGTGCATGATGCCTTTATCTTGAGAAATAGCAGCATCCCATATGTGATGTCTCAACTCCAGAGGTACAGGGTGTGGCTAATAGGTCAGCCTATGGTCCTCACCCAGTTGATGTAGGTATATGGGTGTGGGGTTGGCCCTAAGGGTGAGTGTCTGGCTAACAGGTATCCCTCAATATTTACAGGTGACTCTGGTTACCCCAACCTCCCATGGCTACTGACCCCAGTGAGGAATGCCAGGACAAGGGCAGAGGAACGTTACAATGCGGCACATGGGTGAACAAGGAGGATCATTGAGCGCACCTTTGGCCTCCTGAAGGCCAGATTCCCGTGCCTCCATCTGACAGGTGGATACCTGTACTACTTACCCAAGAAGGTGCAGATCATCGTTGCATGTTGCATGTTGCACAACCTGACCTTGAGACACCAGGTGCCTTTTCTGCAGGAGGATGAGGCTGGAGATGGGCGTGTGGCAACGGTGGAGCCTGTGGACAGTGACGAAGAAGAGGCAGAGGAAGAGGATGTGGACAACAGAACTACTATAATTCAACAGTACTTACAGTGACACACAGATAAGACACTGTAACTTCACCTTCCATTGCAGTTTTGTGTTGGACATTGTACATGGCAGCCTAATTTTCTTATTTCTATGGCCACTTACTGTACCCTTTGGCAGCTCTATTTATAGATATCTGTGCCCCACTCTGGCTCCTGGTGTGTTTACTGCTGCCCACTACAGGTCATACCTATGTATATATAACTGTACATTTGAATTGCAATGTTTACAGCTTGTTAAATTAATACATATTTCAATCATTTGACAGACTCTATACTTGTATTAGTTCCAAGGGTGTATATTTCTGTGATAATCAGTGTAGGGGGTATTGCGAAGGGCTGGGTTGATGGTGGAGGAATGTCCAGGATAGAGTACAGTGTATTGGTATCACAGATGCATTGTCCAAGGGGGCATAGGGAGTGGGGCAATGGCAGTTCAAGGTGGACAGGGTGACAGAGTGGGACACAAGGATGACATTCAGGGGAGTCTTATTTCCTGGCAAGGGTCTTGGCAATGTTCTCTGGCTTCTGCCTGGATCGCAGGGATCTTTTGCATGGTGGTTCTCCTTCTGCAGGGGGAGGGGTGCTGGTGGCCTGTTGTTCCTGTGGCGGGGCCTCCTGTCCACTAGCGTCAAGGGAGGTGGAGGGCTGTTCATCGGTGTGGCTAGTGTCAGGTGCCCAGTGGTGTACCACTGCCTCCCTCATGGTGCTAGCCATGTCTGCCAGCACCCCTGCAATGGTGGCCAGGGTGGTGTGGATGTCTCTCAGGTCCTCCCTGATCCCCAAATACTGTCCCTCCTGCAGCCGCTGGCTCTCCTGCAGCTTGGCCAGTATCAGGCCCATGGTCTACTGAGAATGGTGGTATGCTCCCTGGATGTTGGTGAGTGCCTCGTGGAGAGTTAGTTCCCTTGGCCTGTCCTCCCCCTGTTGCACAGCAGTCCTCCCAGCTTCACTGTTGTCCTGTGCCTCTGTCCCCTGAACCGTGTGCCCACTGCCACTGACACCAGGTCCCTGATCGTCCTGTGTTTGTGGGGTTGCCTGGTGTCCCTGTAGTGGTGGACACACTGCTGATTGACGTGTCCTGGGGAGAGAGGGATGGGCCGACTGGGTGGGTGCTATGGTGGTGTTTCCTGAGGGGGGAGGCTCTGTGGTGGTTTGGGACTGTGGCTGGGTCACTGCCTGTTCAGAGGTCTCTGATGGGCCAGGTTGGCCATCCTGATCCAGACGTGCAGAGCTGCTGTCATCACTGTGGGCCTCTTCTGGGGGGGCTGGATGTTGCTCGCACCTCCTCTCTAGTGACGTTGTGTGGGGGTCCTGTGGGGATGTAAATGCAGTGTTATTGTTTCTGCATGTGACATCTTGTGCATAGGTATGTTTCCCTCTATGGTTGTTATTACCAAGGCAGCTTTGGCTTGTGTGAGTTGTGATTTGGTTGGCTAGAGGATTGTCACTAGTGTGCATGCTGTGGTGATGGGTGTCCATGCAGGTCTGTGATGGGAGTCCATGCATTGGTGTTGCATGCAGGGCTTGGTATTGGGATGGGTGGGTTGTGATGGTGGGGTACATGTGAGGTGGTGAAGTGATGGGTGATGGTAGATGTAGGAGTTTGTGATGGCATGCAGGTAGGGGGGTAAAAGTAGTAATGATTTGACTTACCAGAGTACAGTCCTCCAGCTACTCCTGCCAGGCCCTCAGGATGCAGTATTGTCAAGACTTGCTCCTGCCATGTTGTTAGTTGTGGGGGAGGAGGCGGGGGTCCACCGCCAGTCCTCTGTACAGCTATCTGGTGTCTTGCAACCACGGAACACACCTTCCACGTAGGTTATTCCACCTCTTCCTGATGTCATCCCTTGTTCTGGGGTGCTGTCCCACGGCATTGACCCTGTCCACGACTCTCCGCCATAGCTCCATCTTCCTAGCAATGGACGTCTGCTGCACGTGTGATTCGAATAGCTGTGGCTCTACCCAGATGATTTCCTCCACCATGACCCTTAGCTCCCCCTCTGAGATCCTGGGGTGTCTTTGTGGTGCCATGGGTGTAGTGTGTGTGGTGTGTGTGAAGGTGTGTGGGGTGATGTGTTGGGGTGTGTACTGTGAGGTGCGTGGATGGTGTATGGGTGATGGTGTTCTGTGGCTCTGATTCAGTGGGTGCTCCTGGCGTGTCTCTCTCTAGGTTGTCAATTTTTTTCTTTCGTAAAGGGTTGTGGGTAGTGTGTATGTGGGTTTTATAGTGGTGTGGGTGTGTGGGTGTGGTGTGTGTATGTGTGTCAGGTGTGTGTAGTTTGAATTGTCCAATGTGGTGTTGTATTGTTAGGTTGTGTGTGTTTTGAGCACGGTGGTCTGTACCGTGGTGATTCGTGGGTCATAATGCTGTGGGCGTATTACTGTTGGCGTAACAGTGTGGGTTTTGGTACCGCCATTTTATCACTGACCTTTGGGCCGGCGGACTTGTGTGTGTGTCTGTATATTGGCGGATTTCTCTGTGTTGGTCATAATACGCATAGCGGTATACCGCCGCGGATGCGGTATGTTGGCGACAGTCAGCATGGCGGTATTCGGCACTTACAGCCAATGTCATAATGAGGGCCTTAGTCCCCAGGCATGGCCACAACAGGCAGAACGTGTGTTGTGATTCTCCATGATGATGTACAGCTTCATTTTAACAATTTGGAGTCCCAAGCCCCACTTTATTATAATCCATTTCCAGACAACCCGTAGTCTCTCTGTCTTTAAAGTTCAAGTTCTGGTTGTCAACCACTTTGAACTGCTTGCTCATCTGTTGTCCTCCTGAAAGCACTCTACCACAGCAGGACAGTCTCCACTTGGTATCCTTAAACACCAGCAATGGGAGTAACTAGAGGTTTACACTTGGATATCAGCCACGCTGATATGTACTTTAAAAGGTCAATACCCTACTCTTCATGTTTCCATTATCAGCCCAATCTCATTCCTGATATGTGTCCAGGCCTCCTTTGTCCAGTGGGCACTTTCACAATCAAATAGCTCATTTTGAAGTATTCCAACAAGCCTGGGTCTCCCTTCCTTCCGTATGATTCCCACCCAGACTACAAGGAAGCAGCAATTCACAAATCTGGGGGAGTTCTCTGCCTCCACATTTTTCTCTAGCCAGCCCTAGGATTCTCTATCTGGATCTACATGTCTCATGTAGTGTACAATTCCCAGGCACTCAAGCATCCATGTACTGTTGTCACGGGAAACCATTCATAACAGCACGCTATGTAAAAACACTTGTGCAGGCCTCTAGGCACTGTTGCCACAGGCATATATACACTATGGGGTGCCATGGAAAGACACGCAGAGGCCTCCATGCACTTCTGCCATGGGCATACATAGATAAGAGCGTGCTGTGGAGTGAATGCTCTTCTGGGCCAGGTAAATCAGTCTGGCCATGCTACTGATTATGCTTTCAAAATGTTATGTTGCCACCACTGTACTCGGGCTACTTAGCTCGTTGTAAGGGCTCTAGTTCTTAACCACTATGAGAGTAGCGCATTTTGCTCCCCTTTCATTCTAACTAGACTGCCACCTTTCAGACAGGCCTAGGTCATGGTGTACACACACGATCTGTGCTCATTCATGACCACAGTTTGTTACAAAAAGTCAAGATAACACCTCAGCTGGGGCACTCAGGGAAGGAGCACACGTCTACTACCATGCAAAGGACTTTCTAAGTCCCAACACTTGACCCTCATTTTAATATCTGTAAACTTCTCAAAGACAGTTTAAATACACGTTTTTACATCTGTATTGCTAGTATGGGTTTCAGAATCCTCTTTCTTTCACCCTCCCATACTACAAGATGTCACCACTGTTCAGCCAGACACATACAAGTATACCTGTCTGATAAAATAATACATGATTCTCTTGTAATTTCAGCAGTCCAGGAAACAGCAGTGCAAAAATGACCCTTTGTCCCAATGACGTTTGTGCTATTGCTCACAGACTAAAGCAGTGATCTATTGTGCAGTGCCCTTCCTTTAATCCTCTCTTTTCTACGGGGAATATATTATTTGTGTACACTATTTCAGCAGGTCCAATGTTATTTTTGAAAATAACTTCCCCCCCTCATCCAATAAACAAATGAGTCTCTAGTTTTTGGTCATAGTGGCATCTTCTTTTTTTTATGAATGGGTCTTATAATGCACCCTTCCGGTTCTTCAGGAACAGGACTGTCAGTAAGGTTTTATTTGAGCACTAGGTAATATATTTGCCCACCAATACACACTTGTTTTAATTGTTAAGGTTGGAAGATTATCCTGCAGCTCTTGGTAATTTTAGTGACATAGTTTCCTTAATAATCCTAAGGGAGAAAAGTGTTTTGATTTCCAGGTCAGCAGTGAATCTTTTCTCCTGTGGTGCCTCCTCACAACCCTTGCTATATAAATCCTCAAGATAAGTATCCAAGCTCCCCCCTTTACTGAGCACTGAAATTCCCCTTCCTCCTTACCTGTCCCGTCTTGGGCAAGTTGCCAGAATTTTTTTTCTAATTTTGATTGTTGCTAGCACTTTCAGCTTATCTTTCCAACACCCATCATTATAAGATTTTTTTCTTATGACCGACTTTTCTCTTATAGTCTCTTTTTGTGGATCATAGGAGGATCACTCTCTCACATTTCCTTATTTTTTTTTTAGCCTTTTGCGTTTCCTATCAAACCAGACATTTTTCTTCCTTATGTCCAGCATAGCTCCCATCTCTTGTTGCCCTTTAGTTTTACCTTTATGTATTCAACTACTTGCATATTTATTTCATGATGCCATTTTATACAAATTGACGAGCGCTTTCTCCTCTTGCACCATATCTTGTTACTGCTACAGATAACCCAATACCTGTAAATATTTATCTGTAATCCTAAAAATGTAACCTTAAAATTGTCAACTTTATGGAACAACCATGCATGCATAAACATATAATTTATGGAACACAATTTGTTTCCATTGATAAAAGTTTGTCTAGCCAGGCAGTCTGAGCCATTTATACAAAACATCCTGATCCCTGTTGGAAAGTTTTGCAATGGTGCATTCCGGGCTATAGCTGTATCTGCTGCAGAACTTGCAGGACCAATATTTTATACGGCTAGAACACAAGTGTATAGTGGATCACTCTTACCTGGGTCCAATTTATCATTAAAGTCACACACTAATAGCAATACATACGAAGGGTACTTAGTGCACATCTTTGCTATGTCTTCCTTGAACATTGTTTACTGAACCCCACAGCCTTGTTAACAATTATATACTCCCATAACAAAAGTCCTTTTGAATGTCTGCACAAGGGATGCCAAGATCCAATTACACTTTACCTTTATCTCTCTCACCTTTTTATGCCAGTGAGTAGAGATCAGTGTTATCAACTCCACTAGACCTGGCTTGTACCCAATTTATTTGCTGTTTTGCTGACCAGTGAGAAACCATCGGTTAGAGAAGAGTCTTCACACAGCCAAGTTTTCTGAAAACACACAATCCCGTCTATATCCAAGATTTCTTAAAAAACGCCTAGAAATAGTAAAGGATGCTGCTGCTCGAGTTGGTTTTGCTGGTGCTTGAGTAGATTTTTGCCTTGAGCGTCAGCTTCTCCAATGTGAACGGTCATGACTGTCCGCATTGGGAAAATCTCACTGGGTGCCATTCTAGCACCTGAAATATGGATTAGGGGACGCTAACCATTGGCAAGCTGGTGTGAGAAAAACACCACTTTATGAAGTGTGGAATTTGTCCAGAACTCTGCTTTACGAGTGGCCACAACTCTGCATACTTCAACAGTGGAGCAGAATTTTTCACCCACCCCTAGTTTTGGCACCTAAGTGCTGTCCCTAAGATCCTGGACCCTTGGCTGTTGTCAAAGTGCACTCCTAAAGTTTCCTGAAACATGGGACTTGGAAAGTTTTTGTCAACTTTTTGCTCTACGAACCGATGGGGGCATGGGACCAGCCTGCCAAGCCAATCCGACAAAGGAAGCACGTTGGTGCTGGGCAAAAGATTCAGCTTGCTTCCACTACATTCTTCCCCTTAGCAACAAATCTGATTCAGTGGGACCTCGTGGAGAAGGTATCTGTTCTCGTGGAGCAGTCTTTGGCTACAGTCTGCACCTTGGACTCGCTGAAGGAAAACAAGCTCCAAAAAAGTGACTCAGTCCAAAGGTAGAAATCTTCACCAACTCAAGGCAGAAAAAATATTTGGCTGGTGAGGGACCTTCTCCCGCTCTGAGCATTCTCACCAAAAGCTAAGGGCCTGATTTAAATTGTAGAGGACGGCCTGTTCTGTGCCAGGGTGATGGAGTAAATTACTCTGTTGCCTGACGGAGGTGCCACCTGACAAATTTTTAAATGTCCATTGACAGCATTGAAAATAACAGCCGCCAAGGTGGCCATGTCAATGTATTGTAACTTTTCCAGACAGCTCTATCAAATATTTCAGAGTCATACTGCAAAGTTACTATTTTATTTTTTAATTTTCACAAAGAAAATCCCAAAGTCGGATTTTCTTTTTTAAAGTAAAAAAAAAAAAACAATCCTACCATGGCGAGTCAGAATTGTGCACTTATCAAAGCCCCTTACTGCCAGGTTTTTACTGGTAGTGACGGGCTTTGAAAAACAGCTATATATCCACCCATCCAAATTAGGTGAACAGACAAATAGCCAAATCTCTGATGGTCTTTAATCTGCCAAGCCGTTGGAGAAGTTTGACCACGGCAGAGACAGAGTAGTCTCCGCCCTCGTCAAACTATGGTCCACCTGAATCAGAATCAGGAGAGCATACCATGATGTTGGCTGGAGGGAGCTCCATCCCTATTGCAACAGAGTTTACTCTTTGGCAGCGTTCAAATCAAGCTTTAAATCTGAAGATAAAACTTTTCACTGGAGCAAACCTGATGAAACACAACCAGATGACTGCAGTTAGTGCTTGTTAGAAATGGGGTCTCTAATTGGCAGAGATATACACCCTTGTCCCTGTATGGACGTCAATCCTAGACAGGGTAAGTCACACACAATCCAAATTATCCTGTGTCCATCCTCTGGTAGCTTGGCACTGAACAGTCAGGCTTAACTTAGAAGGCAATGTGTATTTTGCAATAAATCATAAAATAACATAGTGTAAACACCTCAAAATTACACCACACAGGTTTAGAAAAATAGATAATATTTATCTGAATAAAATAAGGTCAAAACGACAAAGATCCAATAAGCACAAGTTCAAATATTACTTTTAAAAAGTTTGAAAGTGTCTTAATCCATAGAAATAAATAGTTGTCTCTTTGTTACACACAATACCTGGTAAGCGTCAAAAATAATGATGCACGGAGACCGCAGATGGGGAGATGCGTGGAAAAATAAGATGATGCGTCGAATTTTCCGACGTGGCACAGACGATGCGTCATTTCTTTCCATGCTGCAAGGGGTTTGCGACGGTTTTTGGCGTGCAGTCTTGGTTCCTCAATGTGATGTAGGGATATTTTGATGCCCAAGGACTATGAATGAAAATCCTTGATGCGCTGGATAAAGGCACGGGCTTTGCGTTGATCCAGTAGGTGATGCGTCAAATTTTCTGTTGCAAGGCAGGTGTTGCATGAACTTCCCACTCAAAAGTTGGTCTGCATCGTTCCGGTCGGCTGTGCGCCGATTTCTCGGTCGCAAGGAAGACTTTGTGTCGTTTTTGGCAGGCCTTGTGTCAATTTCCGACGCACAAGGAGTTCCTTTGAAGTGATGAAGTCTTTGTTGGTCCTGAGACTTCAGAAACAGGAGGCAAGCTCACTCCAATCCCTTGGAGAGCACTTTTGGGGGAAGGCAGGGTCCTTCCAGGAAAGTCAGAGGGCAGCAGGGCAACAGCAGGTAAGCAGTCCTTCTCAGTCCAGATGAGTCCTTTGGGCAGCCAGGCAGTTCCTCTTGACAGGATGCAGGTGCAGGTCCAGAAGTGTTTGAGTTGGTGGGGTCAGAGACCCAGTTTATATACCCAAAAATGCCTTTGAAGTGGGAGAGACTTCAAAGAGTGGTTTTGAAGTGCACAAGTTCCTCTTTCAGTCCAGTCCTGTCTTCCAGGGTTCTAGTGGGGGGTTGATTAGTCTATTGTGTGAGGGAAGACCACTGGACTTTGGAATGTAAGTTATAAATTCCAAAGGAGTGTGAAAGATTGTGAATATATGGCACCCTTATTCTCTAATCTCTAATCTCTCTAAGTAACTGTCTTATGGTGCTCTCCACTAGGGTCCCACCCTCTAGCAACCCTAAAGGGTAACCAAGTTACTCAACATTTAACAAATTGTGAAGGCACACATATAACAAATTATGAATACCACTTAACACATCTGTATCAAATAGAGATTTACCATGAATATATTTACTCAACACAGTACCTACTAGATGTAAAGTTTATATCTATATCTAGTACATATTTAATAGAATTTAAAGCACTGAAAACCAGCAATCCAAATTATATACTCCTTCGTGATTCTTTCTATTATCAAATTACAGTTCCAAAACCTTTGCCAAAATATCCAGTCT
The DNA here is from genome assembly GCF_031143425.1 of Pleurodeles waltl. NCBI lineage: Eukaryota > Metazoa > Chordata > Amphibia > Caudata > Salamandridae > Pleurodeles > Pleurodeles waltl. The sequence continues at coordinate 998,382,417 of NC_090450.1, read as the reverse complement.
CTGCTGATCCACACTTGTTAGTCCTTAGAATTGACTTGAATGGTCCTTAATGAGTTTTTACATATCCATCAATGTTTTCTTCCAAAATCCTCTTACTTGTCAACACGTGTTTCATCCGGGGAGTACCCCTGGATTTCCTCAGGACCTCCACATCCAATGTTATATATCAGGACCTTTCAAAATAATATACTCATAACTAATAAATCAAAATATATAATTCACATATACACTGTACATCTTATCCCAATATTAGTAATACACCTGTGCATATATGTACATTAGTGGGAACTTAACAGTTAATTTGTTAATAATTCTCCCTATATTACACATAATATTAGTTCAAAACAACACTAGATAAACCCCAATAGAGCTAAACAATACAACTGAAACATTTTTAATTAATTCACCTATAAGTCAGTCTCAACATCAAATCTCATATAACTCTATTTAATTCCAAGTCTAACTGGCATCACCATAACATAATTTTGTAATATTCAGTACCTTCAGATTAAATGCTGTATGCCTCATAAATGTTTCATAGTATCTTTTGCATCCTTTGCAATTTATATGAGTTAAAACTAAGAGTAAATGGAAAATATACCTCTAATTATTAGATTGTTTAACCTTATGTAGAAATATATTTGTCTAAATATTGCTTTAGGGGCACTCACCGAGTTCCAAGTTACATTTCCACAAATATTCCCTTCGTCTCCAACAGTATCTATTTATAATGAAATTCAAAACCAATAACTGTTGTGCATAGTAGCATTATCTCTGTATAAATAACCCATGCCTGCATTGAATTCATGTCTCACCTGTTGACAATATTAATTCGCTCGCCAGTACGCTGCCTAACTATTTTGTTTTTCAAACCGAGCTCAACCGACTCGGTCCTATTTAACTTCCGCAGTTACCCTGTAAAGATTGACAACGGACTACGCGATCGTTTGCATCTGTGTAAATAAAAATAGAAAACGGACTCGTCATGAGTGCCTGTGCCTCCTTATTCTATATCTCGTCGCCATTATCCTAATTCCAAATTACCAAACACTTCTTGTGCGTGCTGCTCGTAACTAGTTAGATGTTTTATTTATTTACTCGCGAGTATGCTGTCTGACTGGTATTATTTTTCTTCAAACCGAGCTTAACCGGTTCGGTCCCATATTGTCTTCCGCAATTGACTTCGAGATCATCTAAATCTATATAAATCAAAATCAAAAACGGACTCGTTACGAATACCTGTACCCACTTACTCTGTATATTGTCGCCATCTTACTAGTACTTAGTGACCTAAAATTTACCTTTCATACTGCTTGTAACCATTTATATATTATATTTCTATAATCCATACAGTGTTTTTAATCGCTTTTAAAGTAATCTTATATAGAATTCCAAAGAGAAATAAGATGAGGTGCTTAATCTAAATTTCCCTGGATCAATACTAATACGATGATGTTTCTGATTGATGGTCCGTTGTCATTCTGCGCATCTGCCCCCGTTGTGCCCCTCTGATTGCTGTACCCCGATTGTAATTTGTGCCATTTTGTATTTGTGCCTGTTTTTGCTGTTTTGTGCCTTGCTTTTTTCCCTGGTTTTCGCCCCTTGGGCGCTCCCCCTTGCCGATCTCACCGTGCCGCTGCCTCCCTGCGGCCCTGCCCCCCTCGCGACCCCATTCGCCGCTCCCTCCCGCCTCCCAGCTGCTCCTCCCTCCCCCCTCCCTTCTTAATGGCTGGCGCTGCGCGTCGCGAGTGAGCGACCTCTGACCTGCCTTAGGTCTAGAGCTCGCCCCCCACGTCCGCAGCACCAACCTGCTGTCTCCTGCCTCTGACCCCCGCCCACGCTGCTGCTAGCGTGTTCGAGGCCCTCCTCCACCCGCAGGCATCCTCCTGCGCCTCATCCCTGGTGTCTAGTGGGCTCTAGTAAGCTTCACTTGACCCGTGTGCCGCTTTCCGCCATCCTGTAAGTGTTTTTCTAAATTTTCAGCGCCTTGCCTCCTAATGCTACTATGCACAACAGTTATTGGTTTTGAATTTCATTATACATAGATACTGTTGGAGACAAAGGGAATATTTGTGGAAATGTAACTTGGAACTCGGTGAGTGCCACTAAAGCAATATTTAGACAAATATATTTCTACATACGGTTAAACAATTTAATAATTAGAGGTATATTTTCCATTTACTCTTAGTTTTAACTCATATCAATTGCAAAGGATGCAAAAGATACTATGAAACATTTATGAGGCATACAGCATTGGATCTGAAGGTACTGAATATTAAAAAATTATGTTATGGTGATGCCAGTTAGACTTGGAATTAAATAGAGTTATATGAGATTTGATGTTGAGACTGACTTATAGGTGAATTAATAAAAAATGTTTCAGTTGTATTGTTTAGCTCTATTGGGGTTTATCTAGTGTTGTTTTGAACTAATATTATGTGTAATATAGGGAGAATTATTAACAAATTAACTGTTAAGTTCCCACTAATGTACATATATGCACAGGTGTATTACTAATATTGGGATAAGATGTACAGTGTATATGTGAATTATATATTTTGATGTATTAGTTATGAGTATATTATTTTGAAAGATCCTGATATATAACATTGGATGTGGAGGTCCTGAGGAAATCCAGGGGTACTCCCCGGATGAAACACGTGTTGACAAGTAAGAGGATTTTGGAAGAAAACATGGATGGATATGTAAAAACTGATTAAGGACCATTCAAGTCAATTCTAAGGACTAACAAGTGTGGATCAGCAGAGACTGGATATTTTGGCAAAGGTTTTGGAACTGTAATTTGATAATAGAAAGAATCACCGAAGGAGTATATAATTTGGATTGCTGGTTTTCAGTGCTTTAAATTCTATTAAATATGTACTAGATATAGATATAAACTTTACATCTAGTAGGTACTGTGTTGAGTAAATATATTCATAGTAAATCTCTATTTGATACAGATGTGTTAAGTGGTATTCATAATTTGTTATATGTGTGCCTTCATAATTTGTTAAATTTGGAATGTAAGTGTCAGGCCCTCCACCCTTCCAGACCAGGAAGATCCATTCAGTATGCAGAAGAATGCAGATGCGACTGAGTGTCCTGTGTTTGTGGTTGTCTGGGTGAAATGCACAAGGGAGCTGTCAATCAGCACAGACCAGACATTGATTGGAGACAGGCACAGATGGTTTTAAGTGCAGAGAAATGCTCACTTTCCAAGAGTGGCATTTCTAAAATAGTACTATTAAACCTCACTAATATGCAGAATTTTCTATTACCATTCTGGCCATACTAAATATGACATGGTTACCCCTTTCAGATCAGAATCTGCCTTTCAAAAAGTATATGAGGGCAGCCCTAATGTTAGTTATTGAATGGAGCAGACCTCACAGTAGTGGAAAATGAATGAATGAGTTTTCCACTACTAGGACATATAACACACATATGTACATGCGTTACCTAGGGCCTACATTAGGGGTGACTTATATGTAGAAAAAGGGGAGTTTAAGGCTTGACATGTACTTTTAAATGCCAAGTTGAAGTGGCAGTGAAACCGCAAACACAGGCACTGCAGAGGCAGGCCTGAGACATGGTTATAGGGCTACTTATGTGGGTGGCACAATCAGTGCTGCAGGCCCACTAGTAGCATTTAATATACAGGCCCTGGGCACATGTAGTACACTTTACTAGGGACCTATAAGTAAATCAAATATGCCAATTGGGGATGAACCAATGTTACCATGTTTAAGGGAGAGAGCATATGCACTTTAACACTGGTTAGCAGTGGTAAAGTGTGCAGAGTCCTAACACCAGCAAAAACCATGTCAAAAAAGTGGAGGGAGGTGGGCAAATAGTTGGGGGATGACCACCCTAAGGCTGTCAGGTCTAACAGTGCTTAACACTTTTTGTCATTATTCCTAATTGTTCTTTTCTTTTACATTTTAAAATAAATATTTAAAATGGGCATTATTTAATACAATTCTTCAACATCTGGACTTCCACCTTATTTTTCAGATTTTTTTCCAGCCACGAGTTCCTAGTTCTGAGTCTGTGTCAGCATTTGTTTATTGTATTTATACTTATGGGTTTATTTATTTCAACAAATTAATTTACAAAAATGGTTACAGCATGTGTATATATATTAGAATGGGTACGTTTGTGGGTGTCTATGGGTTAAATGTCTTTAGCACACGGAGTATGGCAGAAATATTCAGCGGTCTGTGCTGTCTAACTGTTTGCATTGCCCTTTGAGGGTGTATATGAACCTCGGGTACCGAGGGAATTGCCCACATTTCACTAAGCACCAAGGAGAACTACAAAAGGAATGTCACAGAGGAGCCCGGGGCAAGTCAAAGTAGCAAATCCAAGAGGATGTGCAGGGCAGCTGGTGACTAAGTATTCGGGATTTCTGATGCAAATTCAAACTTGTACCCACCCAAGTCTTTATTACTCAGTTATATCATCAGGACCACCAACGTCAGCTAAAAACAGGTTTCTGTGTCCTACAATATCCTTTTGTAAAGATATGTTGATTCTTGGTAATGATGAAGTCCCTATCACCTCATATAGCTAGCTTCCCTGATAATGATTAACGTTTAGTCATATGTATGTTACATGGAGGACCTCAAGTAATGGTATCTACACAGTGCATATCTGTTTGCTAACAAAGGGAGATGCTAGATGAAAAATGCATTACTTCTTGAACAATACAGAAACAAATAATCTTTAAATACTAGTATCACTTCCAGCCTAGTGCCTGTATATGTTTGCTGACTAGCAGGACACATAGGGGGTGATTCTAAGTCTGGCGGGCGGCGGAGGCCGCCTGCCAGACTTCCCCCTCCAAAATACTGCTCCGTGGTCGGAAGACCGCTGAGGGTATTCTGGGTTTTGCACTGGGCTGGCGGGCGACCGCCAAAAGGCCGCCCGCCAGCCCAGTGCAAAACTACCTTCCCACGAGGACGCCGGCTCCGAATGGAGCCGGCGGAGTGGGAAGGTGCGACGGGTGCAGTGGCACCCGTCGCGAATTTCACTGTCTGCAATGCAGACAGTGAAATTCTTTGTGGGGCCCTCTTACGGGGGCCCCTGCAGTGCCCCCAGGGGCCCCATGACAACCCATACCGCCATCCTGTTCCTGGCGGGCGAACCGCCAGGAACAGGATGGCGGTATGGGCTGTCAGAATCCCCATGGCGGCGCAGCGAGCTGCGCCGCCATGGAGGATTCAAATGGGCAGCGGAAAACCGGCGGGAGACCGCCGGTTTTCCACTTCTGACCACGGTCAAACCGCCGCGGTCAGAATGCCCAGCGGCGCACCGCCAGCCTGTTGGCGGTGCCCCCGTCATTTTAGCCCTGGCGGTCTTGGACCGCCAGGGTTAGAATGACCCCCATAATGGTTTGGAATAACACCAAATCAGATGTTTGCATTTAAAGAAGAGATCTGCCTGATTGCTTCCAGTATGTTGCAGCTGGCTAACTCAAAATATTTAAAGTAGGGTTATTTCACTTAAATCCAGCACCAGGACAACTTCACCAGTGTTTGTGTGCTTGAAAAAAATAAAAATAATAAACCTATAAAATAAAATGACACTCTGTAAGGGAAGAATGTAATTTCAGCACAGCACAGGAGACGGATGAGGCCAGCAGTTCTCCGGACCATCTGCTGCATGGGAAGATGACTGATATGACTGATATGAGCCTTGTTTCACATCCACCCACAGAAACAATAAACATCTCACCCAGAGGTGAATAGCACACAGCTGGCTCTTGTTTGAAAATGACACTGCAAGAGTAAATAGTTTTGTCAGCCCACAAATCTTTCCAAAATTGCAGGTTTCTAGCCACATTCGTGGGAAACATTTGTGAATTCCATTGACTCATGCACAAATCTGCACATATATAACATTTCAAATGGAGATATTAATACTCTTTCTTAAAAGTTTCAACTAACAACGAACATCAAAACAGATTCTAATCAGCTGTGCTTTGGATACATGGTAGATAAACTGTTCTTGGATGATAGTTTAATACAAGTATTTACAAAAGTCAGTTTGTAGCAATTTTTGAGTTGCCACTTTTTTGGATATATTTGTATGTTAGAAATAAAGAAACAAAGATGATCTATACGTTTTTCTGAAGCGGTTGCTTGCAGGTGAGGTGTCTTCCTGTCAAAGACATATTTGTAGGACTCACTTAGACCCTGGTGGGTGTCTCGCTAGCCCTGATAGGCCTGCTTTATAGGAAGTCTTTTCCTCCTCGACCAGCAGAGGACATCCTACCGTATTTAAAAATCTCTGACTGTCTTTCTGATCGCTATGTAAGTAGCATTAGCGATTTCAGGTGAAACTGACTTTGTGATTATAGAGTTGTTGTTAGATAGTAACAACATGTCATCCTTAATTACAGTGGAGCTGGGGGCAGGCCTCAGTACTTCCCTTTGCAGAGATCATGTTGTCCTTAATACCAATAGCCCTTCTTTACCTGCCTGGGAACAAGGACCTCTTCCTTTTAAAATCAGTCAATCAATCAGTGTATTTTTATAGCGCGGCTAATCACCCTATGGTGTATCCAGGCCCTGGTTGGTAGTTGCTCTGGCTAGTCATTGAGTTGAAGTGTTGTTAATGCATGCTGGTTCTAAACCTATTGCTGCAACTGGAGAAAGTTTTATTCCTAGACTTCCCTACAATTGCAGACTTTAAAGTTGGCTGTTGAGGTGGAATCTGATGACACCTGAGGCCCAAGAATACGAGTGGTAAATTACTGCAAACCACAACAGATACTGTTCACTAAGCACTGCCTGCCCAAGGCCCAGAGAAACATATTCCTTAAATACAGCCAACAAATAAAGTATACATGATGGTGGTGCTGGCTGGTTTGTTTATTGTCGGTAGAAGCCACTAGGAAATAATTTTTCATTGTGTGGTAACTGTTGGTTTGGGGAGGTGTGGGATTTTCAGTTAATGATGGTACGTGTGATAGGACCTCGATTAAGGGACACATAGCCCAGCTCAGAGTGCTCCTGGTTTACAATTCCATATCAAAGGGGGAGTGTCATGGACAGAGAGATGGTTAATGTAGGCCAGTGAGGATAGTTAATTACTTGGACAGAGAGTAAATAGAACGTATTTCATGCATTGTTTAGGGAAGCTTTGTATGGTGATGAAGGTAAGTGCAGCAGTTTTTATAAGCAGAGATTCCTCATATTAAAACACTCTTTTAGTTACCATATACTATCCTTCATGGATCACATTGATTAGACGCCAGTGCAGTCCTTGGGTGGAGTGATGTACCATTGCTCTCCGAGCTGATGCTGAGGTCTTTGTCTGGTGTTTGTTGAATGGTGTTTTTTTTTTTTTTAGTAAGGATGGGACCTTCGCCTGGTTTTCCATTTTGGCCATTTTGTGTTATCCCTCTTACGTCTTTGAAAGCTTGTACTTTGTCATATTCACCTTGTTTGACCTGCCCCTTTTTGCAGGGCCATCCTCAAACTTTTTGTCTCCTTCCTCTTAATTTTTCTGACCACGTTTTGTTAGGTTTAGGACTCTGGGCACTTTACCACTGCTAACCAGTGCTAAAGTGCATATGCTCTCTGTGTAAACTGTTTTGGTGACTGGTTTATCCATGACTGGCAAATTTGATTTCCTAGTAAGTCCCTAGTAAAGTGCATTAGATGTGCCCAGAGCCTGTAAATCAAACGCTACTAGTGGGCCTGCAACTCTGGGGGTGCCACCCACATGAGTAGCCCTGTAAACATGTCTCAGGCCGGCCACTGTAGTGTCTGTTTGTGCAGTCTTGCACTGCCAATTTGACCTGGCTAGTGTACCCACTTGCCAGGCCCAAACCTTCCATTTTTATACATGTAAGACACCCCTAATGTAGGCCCTAGGTAGCCCCATGGGCAGGTTGCAGTGTATGTTAAAGGTGGGACACATACTGATGAGTTTTACATGTCCTAACAGTGAAATACTGCCAAATTTGTTTTTCACTGTTGCAAGTCCTATCTCTCTTATAGGTTAACATGGGGGATATGGGTGACACTCTCCGCCCTAATGGAGGAGCCGGCCCTTGTCCCTTGAAAGGTGAAGCTGGTAAAGCAAGGGCTAAAATCCACACACAGGAAAAGGCTGGGAAATCGACTTATCACCTGCATAGCGGCTGGAGAAACGACGCGACACCCACTTGTGGCTGCTAAAAATGATGTAAACCCCACGCAGCTCAGTTTTCCATCACCGTGTGACCGAATTTCCCACGCCTCATCGCTGGGCGTTAAAATCATCTTGAACCTGTGCAGATACGAGGTGCCCCATCTGGAAATTGACGCACCACTCTCTTGTGAGAGAGAAAATGACGCATCGCCTACCTGACCGGAGAAGAAACAATGCACAGCCTCACTTCCGAGTAAGAAATCGACGTATCGCTGACGTTTACAATGCACGCTCGCCCATGCAGCATTATTTTTGATGCAAACCAGGTACTTTGTGTAAATTCAACGTTTCCATTGTTTTCTATGGAGTAAACTCTTTACTTTAAAAATCATATCTTGATTTGTGTATGTTGGATTTTCTGTTGTTTTGGTCTTGTTTGATTTAGGTAAATATTGCCTATTTTTCTAAACTGGTGTGGTGTCCATTTTGTGGTGTTTTCACTGTATTACTGTGTGTGTTGGTACAAATACTTTACACATTGCCTTTGCGGTAAGCCTGACTTCTTGTGGCCAAGCTACCAAGGGGTTGAGCAGGGGTTGTCATAGAAGCGTAACAACCTTACCTTGACTAGAGTGAGGGTCCCAGCTTGGACACAGTGCAAACTGACTGCCAATCAGAGACCCCATTTCTAACATTGGTTATCAGCGGTTGGGATTGGATTTCAATTTGTACTTGACATACAATGATTAAGTGTACAGTACTGTTTCAGTGAAGACCATTACTCAACCACATACAATTTTTTCCTCTCATGTTCTCTGTTGTCCTCCTGAAGGTATTGTGACTTTTCAGACTTTGGTTTTTGGTTGCACCTGTGAGGCCTTTGCAGGATGGAAGTCAACTTCTGGCACCCGGAGATCTATACAGTAAGGGAGCTAAAAGGAAAGAGGGCTGGCTGTGAAGAGAAGGTCCCAAAGTGTGTTCTTGAGACAGCCTTATTTCAATATGAAATGAAACACTGGGAAGCAACCATACCAGATGATTCTGAGGAGGAGGACTACTCTGATGAAGAGGGAAGTGGCCTAGAGAGGGAACCAGAGAGGCAGGGATGGCTCCTAGCTCAGGAGCAGTGGATGAGAGCGCTGGATAAAGAGCTCGAGAGAGCTGAGGTTGAGAGAGCCTTAGCCAACGAAAAAGAAATGTTTGTAGCACATGAACTGAGCTGTGAAGAGTTGAACAATAATGGCCACAGCACACAGGAAGTATAGTCCAAACAGTATGGCAGGGATAGTTGCCCCTGGTAGTATGATGTTGAAGTACACAATTGCAAGAAGTCTCAAGTCTTATGTGTAGATGGTATCTTTAATTAACAGATACTGGTCATCAAAGTGTCATCAGCGCAATACAGCCAACACGTGTTTCGTCACGACAGTGACTTTATCAAGGCGGGGCCGTCCGGCCAGGAGGGTACGTTGCGCAGGTAAGTTATGAGGGAGAACCCTATACAGTTGTATGGGCTGAGGAACGTCAAAAGTATCTTCTTGTAGTAGAATTGTCAATGATGAAAATGAGTAAGTGGTTAGGAAAAGTATTTGAATGCAAGGTGGGCAGGCCCTGATAAGCCTGTGACCGGAACCTGGAAAGGTCGTCAAGACGCGCGGCAACAAGTTGGTGTTGAGAGTAACGTTACTCTCAACACCAACTTGTTGCCGCGCGTCTTGACGACCTTTCCAGGTTTCCGCCTTGATAAAGTCACTGTCGTGACGAAACACGTGTTGGCTGTATTGCGCTGATGACACTTTGATGACCAGTATCTGTTAATTAAAGATACCATCTACACATAAGACTTGAGACTTCTTGCAATTGTGTACTTCAACATCATACTACCAGGGGCAACTATCCCTGCCATACTGTTTGGACTATACTTCCTGTGTGCTGTGGCCATTATTGTTCAATTTTGTCTTTGGGTACTTTGATACCCATTCTTGGTGCCTACAGGGTAGTAAGGCACTGGGCCAGGTTGCACCAGACTCATCTATGATCTTGTCACTTGTCTGCAATTACTGTTTTACTGCCTAGATTGTGCGGCGCCTTTCACCCTTACTACCCTACTGTGCTTTGCCCAAGGTCTTTTTCGAGCTGTGAAGAGGTGAAGCTGGAAGCCATGTGGGGGGTGTCCAGTTGAGATGGTGGCAGCAAAAGTGTTACATCAAGTACTGAGGAAGAAGTGCACATGCCCAGAGGCTTGGTGCCCAACTTGAAGGAGGGGGTTAACATACACCAGTAAGTTCAGGGGTATGAATTAGCTCCAGTGGTGTACAGAGTCCCTGAGGTGGATTGGGAACTGGCATGGGGAGTCATATTCCTAGTGGTGGGAGGGACACTCTACTGGCTCTAGGTGGGAGTGACAGGGAAAGGGGTTCCCCCAAGGTAGAGGTCCTGGTTGTGAGGTATGGAGACACCCCAGAAGAGTGTGGGTTGATTGTCAGGGACAGTCAGGTACTTAGGTCAGAGCCCCCCAGGAATTACCTTGGTAATACCATTTCTGGACTGAGGGGGATCCAGGCTCTGCCAGATGAGCAGAGGTTAGGAGACCAGCACCAGCCAAACTCTAGTGTAACCCTCAGGGAAGGTGTTTCCCTTGTGGGGGGTAGGTGTGCTCCCTAGGAAGTCCTGGATTGCCAGGCAGTGGTCCAGTCTGAGGGTACAGACCCTAGACTGGAGGGTCAGGTGCAGGGGGTAAACTCTGACCTGATGGGGGAATGCTTTGTGACTCTCCATGGATGGGGCAGGGTGCAGAACCCTGGGAGTAGGGGCAGGGGAGGGAGAGACTCATCCCTGACCCCAGTTTAATCCAAGGGTACAGACCCTGGTTCCAAGGGCCAGGTTCAGTGTATCCCCTAACAGTGCCCCTACTATGTTGGATTCTGCGGGAGGGGGACACTGCTAGTGGGGGGTGCAGGACCCCAGAAGGTGGGGTAGGGGAGGGAAGCCTCGCCTGTGACCCCAGTCCAACCTGAGGGTACAGGCCCCAGGTTGGGATACCAGTTTCAGGTTAACATCCCTGCAGTGGTGGGAGAATTGTGCAGGACTGCTTCTACAAGCGCCCTGACAGTTCTGGACTCTGGGGGTGCCGCTCCTGGGGGGAGGGTACAAAGCCCCAGAGGGTAGGACCAGGGTCTGGCTACCATCCATGACCTGGTGGAAGGGAGAGTGGTCAAAGGGTGCCAGGCACCTGGGGCTTCTGCCCCCCACTCTCCACAGTCACAGTGTTGGACAGCCTTGAAAGGCCTGGCGCCTGGCTCTCAGCCCTGACAGCTGTCAATGGCCACTGTGGCTTGCTGTCCTGGTGGACTGAGTTGCCCCTGTGGGGGGGGCAGGAGTCACACCCCAGGGGTGGATTGGGCCACACCACTGTGTTGGCATGGTGGTACTGTCTGCCACTGGGATACATCTGTGAGCAAAGCAAGGTTTGGTGCTCCACAGATGATATGTGTAGCTAAGGAGAGAGGTTCCCCATGGGTTAGGTTTGTGGGCCCTGAGAGTATGGACAGAGGGATCCAGGTGGGTTTAGGAAGGCGCAGAACTGGAACATGCCCCTGCTGTTGTCGGACAGGGTCCCTGTTCTACCGCCCCAATCAGGCAAGTCCATCAAGGTATTGATTGGTCCCTCTGGCTTTAGGCTGGTGGGGGGTTGTGTTGGACCTGGCCCTTTTTGCAGGGTCATCCTCAAACTTTTTGCCTCCTTCCTCCTAATTTGTGTGGCCAGTTTGTATTGTCTTTAGGACTCTGGGCACTTTACCATTGCTCACCAGTGCTAAAGTGCAGATGCTTTATGTGTAAATTGCATTGATGATTGGTTTATCCATGATGGGCACATTTGATTTATTATCAAGTCCCCAGTAAAGTGCACTTAAGGTGCCTAGGGTCTGTAAATCAAATGCTACTAGTGGGCCTGCAGCACTGATTGTGCCACCCACTTGAGTAGCCCTGTAGACATGTCTCAGACCTGGCATTGCAGTGTCTGTGTGTGCAGTCTTGCACTGCCAATTCGACCTGGCAAGTGTGCCCACTTGCCAGGCCCAAATCTTCCCTTTTTATACATGTAAGGCACCCCAAGGTAAGCCCTAGTTAGCCCATTAGGCAGGGTGCAGTGTATGTTAAAATGGGGCATGTACTGATGTGATTTACATGTCCTAACAGTGAAATACTGATAAATTCAGTTTTTACTTTTGCAAGGCCTATCTCTCTTATAGGTTAACATGGGGCCTGCCTTTAAATATCCTTAAAGTGCAGTTTCCCTTTTAGATGAGATAGTGATCTTGAGTTTGGGGTCTCTGATCTCACAATTTAAAAATCATCTTGGTAAAGTTGTTTTTTAAATTGTTTGTTTGAAAATGCCACTTTTAGAAAGCTGGCATTTTCTTGCTTAAACCATTCTGTGCCTGCTTGTGTATTCCCAGACTGGGTCAGACTGACAGTTGGGTTGTTTGTGAATCCCCTTTAGACAGTGACACAAAGGGAGTTGGGATGCAGCCTGCATATCCTGATGAGCCATCTGGGCTAGAGTGGAGGGAGGAGCTGTCACTTACACCTGAATGGGCTGTGCCTGCCATCACACAATGCATTCTCCAACCCCCTGGTGTGTGTTTGGGGCCAGACCTGGACAAGGCAGGATCTTGTGAACAACAGAGACTTTCCGTTGAAGTTTGCCTACTTCAAAGCAGAAAGGGGTATAGGTACTGGACCCAAAACCCCAGATTTTTAGATTACCTCAAGATTACTTCTGAACCAAGAGGAAGCTCTGCCAAGGAGAAGAGCTGGAGGAGGAGTACTGCCCCTTTGTCTGTGACTGTGCTTTGCTAGGTTGGCCTGCAGTTGCTGCTTCTGCCTGAAGGAGGGCAAGGACTGGACTTTGTGGTATATTCCTGCTTGTGAAGTGTCTCCAAGGGCTTGTACTGAGATTGCCTCCTGGTTTGAAGTCTCAGGGCCATCAAAGACTTCCTCTGCCAGCACTTGGACTCTCTGCTGAGACTCCTGCCCTACCAAGTGGTGCCCTAACCAGGCCCCTTAGCCCTTGAAAGGTGAAGCTGGTAGAACATGGACTGAAATCCACACACAGGAAGCAGTGCGGGGACATTTTCGATGCACCACCTGCAACACAGCTGTAAAAATGACACGCCACCCACCTTGCAGCTGAAATCGACGCACCACCTGCATCATGGATGGGAAATCAACGCATCACCTGCATCGTGGATAGAGAAATGACGCGACACCTGCTTGCGGCTGTTGAAAACAACGCAAACCCCACGCAGTGCAGTTTCCCATCACCTTGTGGCCGGATTTCCCATGCCTCATCGCTTGGCGTCAAAATCATTGTGAACCTGCGCAGATCTGAGGTGCCTCATCCGGAAATCGATGCATCGCTCTCTTGCGGGAGAGAAAAATGATGCATCACCTACCAAACCAGAGAAGAAACGAAGCACAGCCTCAGTTGCGAGTAAGGAATCAACCCATCATGACTTTTCCGAAGCACGCTCGCCCGTGCAGCTTTATGTTTGACGCAAACCAAGTACTTTGTGTAAAATCAATGTTTCCATTGGTTTCTATGAAGTTAGACTCTTTTTACTTTGAAAATTCATATCTTGATTTGTGTATTTTGGATTTTTTGTTGTTTGGATCCTGTTTGATTTAGACACGTATTGCCTATTTTTCTAAACTGGTGTGGTGTCCATTTTGTGGTGGTTTCACTGTATTACTGTATGTGTTGGTACACATACTTTACAAATTGCCTTTGAGATAAGCCGGCTGCTTGTGCCAAGCTACTAAGGAGGTGAGCAGGATATATCTTAGGAGTGTAACTTCCTTACCCTGACTAGAGTGAGGTTCCCTGTTGGACAGAGTGCAAACTGATTGACAATCAGAGACCCCATTTCTTACACACCTTATTCATTTGCCGGTGGCTGTAGTTTATGGATCTTTTTTGGTTTGGTATTCTGCTCCTCTTACTCAGAGCTTCATTTGTGTTTGGTCCATGCTGTGGGATTGTCTTTATGTGTAGTACTTGTAAAGTGTGAGTGCCTGGTGTGGTGGGAAAGCCAGGCTTAGGGACAGGGTAAGTGGTTAGAATGAATTGTTCAATCAATACTTGTGGAGGGAAGTTTACCACCCATGGGGTCTCAAGGCGCTTTTGTGGGCATGCTGGTCACTCCACTAGCCAGGTCTTGAGCTCCTTCCTGAATTGCTTCAGTGGCGTACCCTGTCTGAGGTTGAGTGGGAAAGTATTCCATGTCCGGCCTGGGAGGTAGGAGAATGATCTACCTCCGGCTGTGCTTTTCCTGATTCTGGGGATGGTGGCGGGAGCAAGATGGGAGGATCAGAGTTGCCTGGCGGGGTGTAGAAGGTTAGGCAGTGGTTGACGTAGTCTGGACCGATGTTGTGAAGTGCTTTGTAGGTGATGCGTTTGTCAATCGGGAGACAGTGGAGGTCTCTGATGTGGGTGAAGATGTGGCTGTGGTGGGGAACGTCAAGGATGACTCTGGCTGCTGTTTTTTAGATTCTCTGTAGCCTTGCTTGTAAATTCTTTGTGATGCCAGCATAGAGGGCATTGCTGTAGTCCAATTTGCTGATGACCAGAGCGTGGGTGACCGTCCTACTGGTCTCGGTGTGGATCCCATTGAAATTCTTCCAGAGGAGGTGCAGGGTGTGGAAGCAGGCTGATAAGACGGCATTGACTTGATGGGTCATGGAAAGAATGGAGTCCAGGATGATGCCCAGGTAGCATGCATGGTCAGTGGGGATGGGGTTGTTTCATAGGGCAGCTGGCCACCAGGAGTCATCCTGGGCAGAGGGGGTGGAGCCGAGTACGAAGACCTCTGTCTTGTCCGAGTTGAGCCTGAGGCAGCTGGCTTCCATCCAGGTGGCAACTGCACTCAGACCATTGTGAAAGTTTCTCTTGGCTGTTGATGGTTCGTCGGTCAGGGAGAGGATCATTTGGGTATCGTTGGCATAGGAGGCAATGTTTAGTCCGTGCTGCCTGACAATTTTGGCGAACAGGCCATGTAGATGTTGAAGAGGGTCAGGCTTAGTGAGGATCCCTAGGGTACTCCGCAACAGGTTTCTTTGGGTGCTGAAGTGTACGGTGGGAGTCTGACACTCTGGGTTCTTCCAGAAAGGAAGGAACAAAACCATTACACCAGATGCCGACGTTGTAGAGTCTGATGCAAAGGGTGGAGTGGGAGACTGTGTCGAACACGCCAGAGAGGTCAAGGAGGATGAGGGCAGCCATGCCACCTTGGTCGGGTATGGCATGAATGTTATCATTGGCTGCAAGGAGGGCTGTCTCAGTCCTGTGGTTGCTCCTGAAACCAGACCGTCTGAGGTCTGGGATGTGGTTAGACTTGAGGAACTCCATCAGTTGCATGTTGATGGCCTTTTCTGTTACCTTGGCTGGGAAGGGGAGCAGAGAGATGGGTCTGTAGTTTTTCAGCTCCCTTGGGTCGTTGGAGGGTTACCTTAGGAACAGGTTGATCTCTGCGTGTTTCCATGGAATGGTTGATAGTCCAGCAGAGCTCTGGTGTGATGGTAGTGCTGGCCAGGTTGAAGATGGGGTGTGGGCACCTGTCCGAGGGTGCCCTTGAATGCATGGTGTTCATGAGTTTCTAGGTGTCTTCTATAGAGATAGGAGTCTAGTAGTTCAGGGTCTGCGGCATGGGGTCCGTGGTGAAACTGTGGGGCGGTGGGGGCAGGTTATGGTTCTTGAATCCTTCATATATATCCTGGATTTTCCAGTGGAAAAGGGTGGCAAGGTTGTCGCAGAGGTCTTGAGAGGGGGAGATGTCCGAGGTGTCTGATCTGGGGTTTGTGAGTTCCTTGACTATGATGAATAGCTCCTTGCTGTTGTGTGCGTTGGTGCTGATGCGTTCTTGAATGGCAGCTTTCAGGCGGCTCTGATGTGCTGGTGATGCATCCTGACTGCGTCATTATAGGCCGTGTGGTCTGTGGTTGTTTTTCTGTTCCTCCATTTTCATTCCAGTCATCTACAGTTGCATTTGGATTCTTGGAGTTCTATTGTGAATCAGTTTGGTTTCCTTTGGTGCTGGTTTCCGGCGGGTTTTCCAAAGGGACCTATGGTTTTGGCACATTCTGTAATCCAGCAGTTCAGGTTGCCTGCTGAGTCATTCACTTTGTGGCATCCAGTGGGGGGAGTGGCTGAGGGCATCAGTGAGCGGTGCTTTGATGACTTTGCTCCAGTTTTTTCCCGGGGGTGTGGTGGCACACGGTGGTCTTCGTAAAGGTGAAGTTGGTGCATTTGAGGTCGGTACAATGGTGATCAGAGGTGTGCGAGATGGTGATTTTGTTTCCAGCTGAGAAGATAGGGTCGAGGGTGTGACCTGCTGAGTGGGTGGGGAGGTTGATTAGTTGCTTGAGACCGAGGATGGCGATGTTGTACAGGAGGGATGTGGTGTTAGGGTCATTACGGTTTTGGAGGTGAAAGTTGAGTTCATTGAGTAGGATGTAGTAGGTGGAGGCAAGTGTGTGGGGGGGCAATGAGGTCAGTGAACGTTTCGCTGCACTGGCCCTGGGGTCTGGGTGGTCTTTAGATGAGTGTGCCATGAAGGGAGGTGTTTGGGTTTCTCTGAATTGGGAACTGTAGGTGTTCAGTGGTGGTTGGCTGTTTCTGCGTTTCAATAGTGTTGAGAGGTGGAGGGTGTTCCTCTAGACTGTGGCGGTGCCTCCTCAAGGTCGATTGTTTCTGTCTTTGTGGACGATTTTGTGACTGTCAGGAATGGCGGTGGTGATGCTCAGGGCAGAGGTGGGGGTGATCCAGGTCTCTGTGAGGAAGGCGACGTCATGGCAGATTGAGTAAAGGAGGCCCCAGACTTCTACAGTGTGTTTGGCAAGGGTGCGGGTATTGAGGAGTACGCACTTGGGATGTCCGCCTTGGCTGTTGGCGGAGCGGTTTGGCGTGCGGCAGCAGGTAAGGGAGCAGGAGCGGCACGAGAAAGGTCCATGAGTGTTCTTTGGATCGGCTTGGTGGCAGGCTGAGGATTTTCTGGGGTTGAGGGCTTGCAGAGCTCTGCTGTCGTACCGGTGGGTGGTGGGGGAACCACGGTCTGTGGCACTTGGTGCAGTCCAGGCGCAGGCAAGCACAGACGGGCTGCCTTTGGCGCTCCTTCGGTGCACTAGCGGTGCGTCCGCTGTGCACAGCAGCCATTAAGAAGGGGAGGGAAAATGGAGGGTCCAGTTAGGTGGGAGGTGGGAGGGTGAGAAAGCGATTCACAGTGAGGGTGTAGGGGCACAGTGGTAGTAGCGGCAGGGATAGCTCGGGGGAAGAAGTGCAAAAGAGTGGGAAAAAGACACAAAGAAGAGAAAAATAATGACAGAAAGGCAAAGAGACACACAGAGACAGGTACAGCTGTCCAATAGGCCACTGGGATGAGGTGCAGGCGGATGCCTGCGGGTGGAGTTAGACCTTGAACGGAGAGTCAGGCAGGACCATCAGCAGCAGCAGGTGGAGCTGTGCACAGGGTCCGATCAGACACTGACCTGGTCAGAGGGGTTGCCTTTTTAGTGGGTTGACTTGGGTTGGGAAGGCGTGCTGTCTTTCATCAGAGCCTGGAAGGGTTAAGTTGCTGAGTTGGGTAGTTGTGTGTACAGACGTCAGTAGTCCCTGTAAGACCTCTAAAGCCAGAGTGGCTACAAGTTGCAAAAGGCTGAGGACAGCAAGGGAGGCTTAGGAAATAAAGAAGAACCAAAAGGCAAAGGATTAGACCAATCTGTCTTGGAAGAAGAGGACTGCTTGTATGGACTAGGAGGTTCCAGTGAAACTGGAGAAAGAGGGCTTATGAGGGCTGTTATATTATACTTTCTGCTTCCAATCTGAAGGGCAGCCCGGAAAGGGGTGTGGCTGATAGGTAAAAGTACTCAGGTAACCTGGAAGAGCAGAGGTGATAGAATTTATTATGTATTGCTGTAGGGTCACCAGACTTCCCAGACTTTCCTAGATAACCTGTTTTTCAGAGTCTTTCCCAGCACCCCAACACTTTTTATTAAAATGAATACTAGTCTAGTTTTTAAGAGAGGATTGGTTATGCATGCACACAAGTTCAGATGCTGCACACTGACCCTCTGTTGTAAACACACACCATGAGCATGGAAAAGTTAATTGCTACAATGATTCCCCTGCTGCACTGCTTTGCCTCACTGATGGAGCACAGAAGGTTTTAAGCACAGGAGAATTCATGTTTGACAAGACCATCCATCAGACACAGGCCCATAGGGAGTGGGAAAATTGTTTAAAAGCATCATTATGCATTACTTTAGCAGAGCAGAGGTTTGCACAATTTAAATAGCTATCCTAAGCTGCAACAAGCATTGACTAAGCCAATAGATCTCACCAATGCAAGAGCTCTTGGCTTTGCCAGTGTGTTTTATCCATGTTGTACACCAGCGTGGTTGCTGTTAAGCATGGCTAAAAGTCAGTGGCATAGATGAGAGTGCTGTGTTATGGAGTGGCATAGAGTGGAGTGTCATATAGTGAAGTGGTGTAGAGTGTAGTGGAGAGAAGTAGAGTGGAAGGGTGTGGAGTAGCATAAAGTGGAGAGTACTGTCATGCAGTGTTGTAGAGTGGAGTGCCATGGAGTTGAGTGGAGTAGAGTGGACAGATGGAAGTAGAGTGTTGTGAAGTAAAGTAGAGTGGAGTGGAGTGTCATGGAATAGAGTGGCATAGAGTGGAGTGGTGTAGAGGAATGTAGAGTGGAGGGGAGTAGATTAGAGGGGTTTAGAGTGGAGCAAAGTGTCATAAAGTGAACTGACATAGGGTTTTGTGGACTGGGGTGGCATAAGGTGGAGTAAAGTAGAGTGGTGTTGAGTTTAGTAGTGGGATCGTGTGGAGTAGTGTGTCATAAAGTAGAGTGGAGTAGAGTGCAGTGTAGTAATGTGGTGTGGAGCAGCATAGATGTTGTTACGTTGAGTGGAATAGAGTGTTGTGCAGTGGAGTAGCATAGAGTAGAGTGAAGGGGCACAGAGTCAAGGGGTGTAGAGTGGATTGGCATAGTATGGAGTAGAGTGTCGTAGAGGGGAGTGGCACCGTGTGGAGTGGTGTGGCATAGAGTGGACTGTTGTGTCATAAAGTAGAGTGTTATTGAATGAAGTGAAGGGTTGTAGAGTGGAGGGTCAGAGCGTGTCATGGAGAAGAGTGTAGTAGAATGCCAAAGAGTGGAAGTGCATAGAGTGGAGTGGTGCGAAGTGGAGTGCCATACAGTGGAGTTGAGTGTCATAGAATGGAGTGTCGTGGAGTGGTGTGGAGTGGCATAAATTGTAGTGGCATAGAGTGGAGTAGTGTGGAGTGCGTAGAGTAGAATGGAGGAAAGTTTTGTAGACTGGAGTGTACTAGTGTGATGTAGAGTGAAGTGGCATTGACTATTGTGAAGTGTCATAGAGAGGTGTAGAGTGGATTGGCAGAGAGTGTCGTAGAGAGGAGGGGCATAGATTGAAGGGGCATAGAGTGTCATAGAGGGGAATATCGTAGAGTTGAGTAGAGTATCGTACAGTCGAGTGTGGAAGAGTGGAGTGGCATAAAGAAGAGTAGAGTAGAGGGACAAAGTAGGGTGGCATAGATAGGAGTAGAGTGGCATGGAAAGGAGAGGCATGGGATGTCATAGAGTAGAGTGGCATAGAGTGGAATGGTATAGAGTGGCGTATAGTGGATTCAAATGTCAGAGTGAAGTGGCATAGCATGGAGAGTTGTAGAGTGGAGAAAGGTGGCGTGGGGCATAGTAGAGTGGCATAAAGTGGCATAAAGTGTTGTAGCGTGGCATGGAGTGCAGTGTCAGAGTGGACTGTCATAGAAAGGAGTAGAGTGTACTAGAGGAAAGTGGCATAGAGTGTTGTGGAGTGGCTTAGAGTGGTGTGAAGCAGAGTGTTGTAAAGTGGAGTTTTATAGCATGCCGTAGAGTGCAGGTGAAGTAGAGTGGAGTTGTATAGAGTGGAGTGCCATACAATTGAGTGTCATATAATTAAGAGGAGTGGCTAGAGTGGTGTAGAGTGGAGTGGAGTAGAATGTCATAGGGTGGAGTGTAATGGAGTAGAGTAGTGTTGCGTAGAGTGGAGTAGAGTGATGTAGAGTGACACTGAGAGGAGCAGAGTGGTGTAGAGTAGAGTGGAGAGGTGTTGATTGGTATAGAAAGGAGGGTCATAGAATGCCATAGTGTGTGGTAGTGTCCTACAGTGGAGTGGTGTAGTATGGAGAATGCATGGTGTGGTAGTGCACTGCGATTACAGAAAACACATTTTCAATTGATATAACCATTACATTTGCACAGACGTGTAG
Source organism: Pleurodeles waltl (assembly GCF_031143425.1). Taxonomy (NCBI): domain Eukaryota; kingdom Metazoa; phylum Chordata; class Amphibia; order Caudata; family Salamandridae; genus Pleurodeles; species Pleurodeles waltl. The sequence continues at coordinate 998,361,941 of NC_090450.1, read as the reverse complement.
TTTCACTGGTAAAACTATACAGTGCACAAATGATATGATGTGGAAATGGTATCACCTAGTGTATTGATTTGTTGTGATCGTATTCAAACATTTGTTTCCAGCACACTTCAGAATTACAAAAAACTTTGCTTCATTTGCAGTTTCCTTATTTTGATATATTCTGAAATACTTGCACAGTTCATTTACAGATATTTAAATGTTGTTCTGTGAAACATAAAAGACCTCAATAAGTAAAAAGAAAAATTGTATAGCACACAGTACCTAAAGGTTTCACAGTGCTAGCAAAATCCAGAAGCTGTGACTTAGACAGAGAGAGTAAATGAAAAAGATGAGAAAATCATACATAGAATCAGAGGCACAAACACCCCTTAATACACTTTCAGGTTGCCAGATAAAGTTTTTTGCTTTGAAGTCAGAACAAGAAAAGCAAACACCAAGCTCCCTCAGAACACAGAGCCTGACATTTGACATCTGTTTTTCAATGCACAGCAAATGTGACAAGTACAAAATTTTTAGACCTATTTACAGAAAGCGAGTCTGTGAAGAAGATTACATTAAATAGGCTATGCTCCAAAGGACAGACAAAGATAGCCTAAGCCAAATAAAGCCAGCAAATAGAATCCAAGCAAATGTGAGTTGCAAACCCCAAAGCCAATGGTAAGAAATTAGCAGAATGCATTACCATGTCAGCTTTCTGAATGCCCCCAAGATGCATTTAGCAAACAAGACAGCTGTGCTGTGTGGCAGGCTTTGACCTAAAAAGTGGTCCTGATTCTTTTCTTGCTGATTTCTTGATTGTGGAATGCAAATGAGATTGTGTGCATCTCTCCACATGTCTCGGAGAAAACAATAAAGCTTCTCCAGGCCTGATTTTATCCTTCACTTTCTAGTATTTTCAGGTTTTTTTATTTTTACTATTATAAATGCCAGTCCCAGAATGCAAAGAACACCTTACTGAATGAGCTACTCCTGTGTGTCATGTGATAACATCAAATGTGCGTCATTTCTTGGGCTGTTCAAACATTTCTGAAATGTAACAAAGTTCACAACCTCCAAAACACTGTTTTTATATTTAATGTGTCCATATTTGGTCAACAGGTCCAGACTGGCCATTCAGTCACTTTGGGATTTCCCCTGTAGGCTACCGGTGAGGTGGCTGCACTTAGAAAGATGGGCTGGCTTGATCCAACTGAGCCCTGATGGCCCGAATCTAGCCATGTGTGGGCTGTTTTGAACTTATTTCCAGGACTGATTTTGGTTTCTAATCTGGGCGTGCTGGTCAGTCATACAAATACATGGAATGTCCACAGACAGCTTTGTCCTTCATCTCTGTCAGTGGTTGACATTATTGTAGTTTTTCTTTATCCATTGGCAGTGTCACATCTTGTGACAATGTTACTGCATTATTTTGTCTTTTTCACATGTTAACACTGCCTGGGAAATTGTTCCAACCAATTAGTAACAGTTTAGCACTCACACACAGCAATAAGCAATTCAAAGGTTACCAATTAACTTGTGTGAGGGTCTTGCATTGTGTAGCAAGGCCCCTTTTTAGGGTTGAGTGCAAAGTGCTCTGCCCCTTGTGTAATCTCTCTGTGGGCTTTTAACCATGCCCATGTCAAGCCCATCAGTTTGGTTGGTTCGTGGGCTTGCCTTTTAAAATTTGCTTGATTTCTTTAGTAAAAGGCATGCACACGCCATGCCTTTTCTGGTGTTTAGCCCACCTTTAGCGCACCGGCAAACTACTGAAAACATGAGAGGCTCTATGTTTTCTTGACATCTTTTTCTCTTTATATCGTGGGCAGCCCGATGTCGCGGGCAGAAGTTGAGCAATTTTCATGACATCAACCCTTTTGCTGGTTACATGGATAATTGCACTTTTGCCCATATGTTTCACCGTGACCGAACTTCTGTTTCCTTTTGTGTATTTGCTTTGCGCACTTGTCGGCCGTTGGCTCGCTTATGTAAAACTGTTTTACTTTTCAGTTTCTGTGGCAAGAAAAGTCCGGTTAGGAGTTTACAACGGTAATAGCTCTAACTCGAGCAAATGCGAGACCCATTGCATTGCAAATGCTTGTTCTAGTAGCTTTTGATCTACCTTTTGATCTTGCAGAGCTATAAAATATTTTTTTGTAAAATCATTTTGCAGCAGAGGCCTATGCGGCAAAACCATAAGTATACAGAAAATGCCACAGAATTGCATAATGCCAGTGGCCTTGATTAAGAGTTCTTTTTTGCTCTTTTCCAGACTGCTTTGACTTACACTACCTCCCGCTGCACTTGTGTCCTGTTCACAACCTTTAAGTTCAAATTTGACGTGTGGCTGTCCCCAACCCAGCCAGCTTTTCGGATGCAGTGTCCTGTGAGAACATCTCTCACTTGCCACAGAGGTCAATGCAGCTCTGTAACACAAAGGAGATTACCAGCTTTTTAAATGGAGACCCAACTCTCTGGTAGGAGATAAGAGTGGATATAAAGCAAGTAGTTAGAAACACTATTATTTCTCAGTGTTTGTAAAGCACACCATCACTCATCGAAGAGGCTCTAGGTGCTACGTACATATGCAAGGCACTGAAGGTTAATGTGATATAATCTAAAGAAAATATCTAAGCCTGTCCTGAATATGAGTTAGCGTATGATCAGGAGAGTAGCTCCGGGGGTGGGGGGCTGTTTAGGGCGTTACACCCCTTTAAAATGTAATGTGAAGTGTCTTCTGGATTTCACCTGGGATTTTTACATTCACACTGACAAAAACACACACACTCTCTTGTCTGTTTTGAAGGCCTTAAAAAATGATTAGTTTGACAAATGTTTTGTTTTAAGTGCCCCTAACAATCCACACTCCTCTCTTTCCACTGTCGCTTGAACCCCACCGACCATGTCCTGCCTCTCATATAATAGGCCAGATTTAATCCAATGCATCGCCACTTTTCTTGCACCCCTTAGCGTCCCCCTAATGCCACCACGTGTGCACCATATCTAAGATACGACGCACCATGGTGGTAGAAGGGAACTAGTGTCAAAATTTTTGATGCTAGTTCAGAGCTTTACAGGATCAGCATCAACAAATGTTGACGGTAATCATGCAAAGCCCTTTGAGACCCATTGTAAATAACGGTGTGCCTCCCTGTAACACCTGCTCTGAGCAGGCGTTAAAAGTGCCGAAAAAAATGACGCAAAGAAATCTCATAGGTTTCTTTGAGCCATTTTTTCGGCCCCTTATAACGGGGGAACGCCCCCTTTGCATACATTATTCCTGGTGCAGGCATAATGTAGTACAAAGGGTTACAAAGTGGCGCAATGCACGCATTGCGCCACTTTGTAAATTTGGCGCTGCGAATTTGCCCTTGTTGGGCCACAGCGTGAAATAAAATATGCTAATGTGGTGCAAAGAGGCGTCAGGGTCTCTTAAATCTGCCTCAAAGGGTTTGAACAAGATGCCCCAAAGGGAAATCTTAAGCTCACATTCCCTCACCCCCTATAATACTCACCAAGCTACCCCCTTGCATATGAGAACAGCATGCTTGGGGTATCTGTGCTGAATGGTGGGGTTTCGTGGGTTGCAGTCCTGCACATTTGTAAATGTGTGCTCGGATGTTGCATTCCAGGAATGCACTGAGTGTCACCCAGTAATGGCGCCTCCCTTGCGCGCGTGAGTCGCGCGCCGCCGCTATCAGTCGGGTTGGTTGTTCTGGCGACGGGCACCACCAGGACTGAAAGACATGATTGACAGCAGCCGTGGGCGGAAGCTGTGGAAGAGGGCAGCATTCTCCCTGCAGGTGTGCAAACCCAACTCTTTTAAAGATGGCATCTTCTGGCACCGGGGAATTCAGTTAGACTCCCTGGGTTTTTTATGTCATAATTCATATGTACATCCTTCTCTCTGGATCATGCACATATTAAAATGCAAATGAAAGGGAAAGTCGCTGTGACAGGACCGGTTATCTCTTCACGTGGGAAGCTGGTGATTTAGGGTGTAATGGAAATTGATTTTGAAAAGCCTTTTATCGCTGATCCGAAATGAACAGTCCTTACACATAAATACCACATAACGGGCAGAACACGACCGACATTTAAATGCAATATTACTCCCTGCCTGAATTTATGCCAAGGATAACAGCAAATTATTACCTGAACACCGGGTCAGGCGTAAGGTGTAAGGTGCTGGTAGTCAAGTGCCTGCCTGAAAGAAGCATCCTAGAGCGCCTAGAGTCGCACGTCTAGAGGTGCAGACTTTACCCATTTCTACTCCTCTCAGCCTCCTCCACTGCTGTCAATTAAATGTGGCACATTTTGTAGTTGCAGCTTCTCGCGCCCCCGTCCTGCAGTGCCCACATAGAAGGATGTCCTGCTTCTGTTGAGTTACTGATTGTTTTTGTTTGCCTTCACGCAAAGCAGCAAGGGAACTTGTTGCAATGTGTCACGAGAAAGGGAGAGAGCACAAATTCATCATTTTTACTTTGGTATGGCCGACTTCAGCTCTCTCCTTGCAGTGTCAGACTTGTGGCATGCTAGCGCCAATAGGCACCCTTGCGCCATGCCCCAAGGTTGCCTGTGTTGTGGTCAGAATGCAACAACATATGCAAAGAAGAAGTAACGAGGTGCTATAAAGATATTTTTCCTCATTGAGCCAGCATCGCGTAGGCACGCCGTGTAAGTGGAAACCCATGGATTGCAGACTTTAGCAAATCTGGGATTGTGTCAAGATGCATAGGTGGATGCACAAGAATACCCATGGACCGTCCATGTAACACCTCCCCGATGTACGGTACCACGACGCAGTGCCAGGCGCTGTCTTGCATTACTTTTTGCGTGAAATCCTATGCTGAATTTAGCAAATCCCAAAATGCGTTTTGAATCGCGGCTGCATCTCAAAATGTTAGTAAATCTGAGCCCAGGTTTTTCCTTTGATTGTCACCAATGGTTCCTGACCACACCCAGGGTGATTCATCTCTTTCCATCAATGATGAGTGTGAAAGTCCTCAGCAGAAGCTACTGGAGAGTAGGACATTTAGGATGTGTCAAGTGAGGGGGAACGACGGCCATAAATGTGCTTGCTGGGAATGCACTGTGGCTGGTTCCAGGAAGGTACTGTTTCATATCCCTTGACTTCTAGCTACGCCCAATGTCCCAGTTAACTTCCTGACCACATTTACCATTCAAAAGTTATAAATGAATGCCAGTTTTACATTTGCCTGGAAAGGTACCTTTGTGTTCCAGAAACTGGTAGAATTACATGTAGTCTAACGCCCCACTTTTATGGTTTTAGATGTAGCTTGCACCAGTTCCCTTTCAAATCAAATCATTAACATTTATAAAGCGCGCTACTCACCCATGCGGGTCTCAAGGCGCTAGGGGGAAGGGGTTACTGCTGCTCAAAGAGCCAGGTCTTGAGGAGTCTCCGGAATGCAGAGTGGTCCTGTGTGGTCCTGAGGATGGTGGGGAGGGTGTTCCATGTCTTGGCCGCCAGGTAGGAGAAGGACCTCCCACCCGCCGTGGAGCGGCGGATGCGAGGGACGGCGGCGAGAGCGAGGCTGGTGGAGCGGAGAAGACGGGTTGGAGCGTAGAAGCTGAGGCGACGGTTGAGGTATTCTGGTCCCTTGTTGTGGAGGGCTTTGTGTGCGTGGGTGAGGAGACGGAAGGTGATCCTTTTGCTGACGGGAAGCCAGTGCAGGTGTCTCAGGTGGGTGGAGATGTGGCTGTTGCGGGGTATGTCGAGGATGAGGTGGGCGGAGGCGTTTTGAATTCGTTGCAGACGTTTCTGGAGTTTTGCGGTGGTCCCAGCGTAAAGGGTGTTGCCGTAGTCCAGGCGGCTCGTGACGAGGGCTGTTACAACAAAACAAATACACTTTCAGACTATGGGCCTATGGGCCTGATTTAGATTTCGGTGGATGAATTACTCTGTCACAACGCTGCCGGAGGAATGTATGATGGAACAATGCATGCGCCAACCACGCATGCCTGAACAACGCAGTCAGAACAACGACCGCGTTGTTTCCACAAATGCCTTTACCATGCATGCCTTTACAATGATTTTTTTTATTGTAAAGGCATGCCTAGTAAAGGCATGCGTGGAACGGCATGTGTGCTTTTCGCATGCCATCCACTCCACCTGCCCTAAAAATACGACTACCCCGACCCCCTCACTCACCCTAAAAATAAAACTACCCCTACCCCCAACCCTCCTAAAAATAAAACTGTCCTGACCCCCCACCCGTCCCTAAAAACTACCCGATACCCCCACCCACCCTGAGCCCTAAAACCTACCTAAAGCCCACCCTAAAAATGACCGATCGCACCCCAAAAAATAAAACTACCCCACCCCTAAAAAAAAATTACCCTGACCCCCACCCCAAAACCCAACAACCACCCACCCCCAAAAACCAAACTACCCCGACCCCCACCCTCAAAAAACAAATAACCCCAATCCCCCACCCCCAAAAACCAAACTACCCCCACACCCATCCCCAAAAACACTAACTTCTCTGACCCTCCAGCCCAAAAAACCAAACTACCCCGAACCCCCACCCCCATAAAAACAAACTGCCCCAACCCTCCACCCCGCCCTTAAAAACCAATGACCCCCACCCCCAAAAACCAAATTGCTGATCCCTGACCTCTCACACCCAAAAACCAAACTACCCCGACCCCCCAAAAAGAAACTACCTCGATCCCCCACCCCCAAAAACAAACTACCCCGATCCCCCACCCCAAAAAGCAAAAGTACCCCAAACCACAACCCAAAATAAAACTAGCCCGGCCCCCCACCCCTAAAAACAGAACTGTCCTGATCCCCCTGCCACTAAAACTAGAACTACCCAATCCCCCCACCCCTGCCCCTTAAAAAACAAACTACCCTGACATGCCCAACCCAAGCTCTTAATCCACCCCTAAAAACTACCCCCAATCCTGCCCCAGCCCACTTACCTGACCACGTTCTCTCCCCATGGTGACTCCCTTTTTCTATGCCTTACCCTCGCATGTGCGTTGTTTAGCACATGCATGGTTAAGGCAGAGAAAAGGGGAGTCGTTGTTAATGCAAGCGTGGTTCCGCTTTCATTAACAACGACATTGTGGTTCCAGAGTCGTTGTTCCGGATGTTCCCTGTGCCGGATATCTCATTTGCCGAAATCTAAATCCCATAATTTCTTCTGGGATTTATATTTCAAAGTAAGGTATGTCTGTCACCGCTGTGACGGTATAACCCGTCTGACAAAATCTAAATCAGGCCCTCAGTTTCCTATTCAGATTTCTGTTACAACAAAACTAATACACTGCAATCGAAGCACATGTGGCTGCAGCCACAACAAAGTTGTTGGCAAGCTTTCCTAAATAGAAAACACCTACTAATGTACTCACATGACAACTCAAAACCCTGTTTAAAGATAATTATTTTTAGATGAGAAGTAATGAGGTTGCTGGACTGCCTAAGTCACTGACTGAACTGATCTCCACCTTCTATGACAAGACATGGATGCCCTGTTCCTCCATCCCATCAAACACTGCCGCAATGTGTAATGTGCCCCCCTCACATGAATGGACTCAAACGGATCCCAGCTTGCCCATAGCCACGCTTTTATGCCTGAATCTCAGATCTTCTCTAGAGCAGCCCTCACCACTATTCACTGTTGGTACCCTCTTCTGTAGTATTTACACCCACAAACTCTCTTCATTCGCTCTCTGGCCAAAGACCCTAGATTCTCATCCAACTCGGTACTGATGCTAAGAATCCAACTATCCACCTCAAAAACAATATGACCATAAATTACAAGCCCTTAAACACCAACATTTCCAAAGCTGCATGTTCACAGTTCACTCTAGATCAACACAATCTGAAAATACTTGATTTTTTTGATCAAATTATGAAATAGTTGAAAAACTTTCGATGTGGAACTTTTCTAAGCCAGGACAGACTTATGAACAATGAAGCACCAGGGCTAGGTGTCATCGCCATGAGGTGTTGTACAATAGTTTGAGAACAGGTGTGCTCGCTCTTTCTTATATGTGCTGCACATAATAAAAATAATGTTAAAGACAGCTATGTGGAAAGCAAACAATTTGATTTTTGAAGGGAAAAAACTAAGATTAGAGTCTTTTTCACTGAAAGTAATTGACATTTCTGGTAGTAAAGCTTTACTCTAAGGTAACCATATTGCCCCACTGCTTCTAACTGTGTTGTCTCTGAGGGAATTGGGTCCAAACTACAATGGAATCATCTTGAAATCTCATAGTGAACATGGCTTTATCCATTAAGTTGGAAGTTAAGCAGCTTAAGGTCTATGGCCAGGATGTCAAAAGGCATTTCTGTTGATGCATGAGTGATACTACTAACAATAAATGTATTGCATAGATATAATGAAATACCAGTTAGTCATAAAACAATAAAACCAGCATACATACAAAAAATAGGAAATTACAACCATGGATTTAAAAAACATAAACTATCTAACATAACAATCAGCAATGTCTGAACATTTCACAAACTTCCCAATAAATAACATACCATTAGGAGAAAAGCAATATCTATTTTTTCATTAATTGTTCCACAATTTGTTTTTGTCAAAGCAGCCTTCAAGTATTTAGCCCTTGTGGATAGTAAAATGGACACAAACACAGTGTGTTCTAAAAATTCTTTCTTGTAGCCACAAAGGAGACACTGTCTTAATGGGTGACACTCCTTGTTCCATGAGCCTTTCAAATTGGTCAACTGATGTATAAAGAAGACAGAACCTCAGATACTTAACGTCGCAAGCCAGATTTAAGGTGCAAGTGAGGTATCCCAGAGTCAAATTCACATAGATATCAGAAGTGTAATCTGAGTTTTTGTAAGCGTGTAGGTGGATCATATCCATCTGTTGAGATGTGGCATTCATGGCTTGCTTTCCAAGACCTTTCCAAGACAGCCATACCAGTTTTGTTAAGACCAATGACTTAAAACCTTACTGACACCTGCACTGTTAAATTAGAATGACATATGTAATTTATAACTGCACCAGTCTGTTTTAAGGCTAGTGAGGTTAAACCAAACTCCAGCAGAAACATACAGTGAGGGGATGAAGTGTTAAAGCCAAGAAATAGCTTATTTTTTTAATGTAAATTGTATCCAACTCAGCAACAGTTTTGTCATTAAAAACCATTGAAGTATGCAGAAGAGTTGGAATAAGCTTTACTATTAGAAGCTGTAACTGATGGATAAATTGCCTGACCGCCATAAGTTTGAAACTAATTTTTCAGCTATTGTGTGATTTAATTAGCTGGGTTTTTGTTCTTTTATTGGCTAGGTGGTCTGCCCAGGTAAAGTTCTTGTCAATTGTTATGCCCAGATAATTATAATATACCACTTCTTCTAAGAGAAAACCCTTAAGTGTAAGGCCCGGATAAATTATTTTGCATCCAAAAGGTATTATTTTACTTCTGTCACAGATAACCTGCAGATCATTTAACTTATTAAAATTGTTTAGCCTTAGCAGTTGGATTTGGAGCGCTCTTGGGGTTTATGAAAAACTACTATATCATCCGCATACAGAAGGATGCTGATGGGCTTACTGCCTATTTTTGGGGCAAGGCCATCTGAGTGATCCAAAAGCAGGGATAGGTCTGCCATATATAGAGAGAATAAGAATGACGCTAAAACACACCCCGGTTTTAGGCCATTCGCTAGTCTGTAATCTCAGCGACAAACTCCGCCTGCAAGCTACATTTGCATCCAGGTGTAAAAATACAACATACAACAAAGTTTGATCCATGCCCCAGGTGCTTAATTTACCCCACAGTTTGGCTCTATTAACTTTGTCAAAGGCCTGTGAGTAATAAATATAACAGGCATTATGACAAGTGCCTTTTCAATATTTTGTTAAATTTCATTTTAAAGACGTGTGAATCCCGAAGTGTGGTAGATTGAGCCATTGGGATATGATGTAGTTGCCTCTCATACTCCTTCTTAAGAGCTATACCAACATTCCCATGCTGATTCTTATAGTTTCATTCTGCACACCCTAGTCTTGAAGAAATTAAGATCATAACTTGATTTTTTAAAAATGGTCCCGGTCAGTTAGCGAATTGAGAGGATAAATCTTGTTGGTGTTTTCCCAGTTTGCTAATATCTTCATTGTAAAAACCTGGGTTTCGAGTGCTTTTAATTTATCAGTCAATACCACATTCCATTTGATTGTACACTGATTATTATATTCCAGCGAGTTGTCTGTGAATGAACCATCTGTGGCCCAGGTTATATAGGGAAATTGTAAAGCTACTCTTTGTGGATCATGATTGCTTTCTTGCCTGGATTTAATTTCATCGCTCTTACAAATGGAAAACAACAGAGAAGTGTAGTAGTGTATAAGTAATACCGCTTTTTGCCTGATGTGAAGTAAACATAGGTTAAGCTGGTTGGTCAGTAATGAATAGGCCAGAAAACCCAGATCAAATAGGAATTTACACATATGTTGATTTTTACGGCGATTGTGGAATCTACCAATTGCCAATAATTGGTGGTGAAATGCCCAAAAAAATAATCTCGTTAGTCTTCAGATGACATCTTCTTTCCTTGACTGAAAAATAAATTCTTATGAAATCAGTTGTTTGTTGGTCTTTCGAAAAGATCTAAAATGGCCTCAGTTTCATGCAGGAGGCTAGGTATTTTTGATATCTCCTTAAACAAGGTTGGCCGAAAAAATAAATTTGGTACGAGTAGCTGATTCTGCCTTTTAGGACCCAATAAGACAGGTAACACAAAGTGTGATCCTGGTTTTAAGACTGAAGTCTTTAGTGTGAAGGATATTTTTATCAGGGTCATCAGTCATCCAGCGGGTCTACCCATCTTACTAGGAGACGAGCTGATCTCATATGTGTGAGAGTCTGGTGCATGGAGTGCCAGTTCCTCCTGCCCAGTGTTAATGAGATCCGGCACCATAGCTAAGCCTCACCCCTTCCTGTGAGATGCCAACCATAAATCCATCTCAGCAGCTCTGCCTTGCTGTGAGTCTGGTGCCATTTCATTGACCATGGGGTTAAGCTGGAAGTGACACTCTGTTGGGTTATAACCTTGCAATATTAGTGTTATTTATTTCCCTAGAAAGAAGCCATAGAGACAATCCAGCCTGCAGTGCGTGTTAAATAAATGAATACCTTACTTTTTGCAACACTTGCATAGCTCTGCCGTAGTGCACTTTATAGTACAGAAGAAAAACCTGAGCAGGATTTTGGAAAGGATGAGTTTAAAAAGTTTTCTGATAGCATTGTTGATCAGATCTAGATCTTAGACATTTGACCATCTCCCAAATATCAATACAAATAACCCTTAAAAAAATGGTTTCACTTGTTTGAAGTTGGGGCCCATTCCTCTCAATGCAATATTTCTAGGCAAACCTGTGTGGTACTCTTTTTAACAAGGGAAGTATCACAGTTCATCCTGATAGGACATTTACCATTATCAACATATTTTGATGTCTTACTAGACATAAATCTAAAGACACTGTGCTTTTTAGCAGTAGTTTTTTATTTGTGTTTTAAATTTCCATGGAGAAATTGCCTCCAATAACCAGTGGACCTCAACATGTCTTTAAATTAATCCACTGCCATCCACCCCTGTGGGGTATCATTCTTATCAGGAGGAGTTTGAAAATGCAGAACAGAAGGACCTTTGCCACTGGTAGGCAGATCCAGGTTTTACCTTATGTCAAAATAAGGTAAGATTGTATTTCCCCAAAAATTTGATATTTGTGGGACTTTGGAGTGGGAAGGGGATGAAATCTTGCCCAAATGATACATTCCACAGCATCTTCAATCCTCCAGGTTCCTTCATTTTCAGAAAATGTGGCTTTGGTAGCTCTTCTGAGTAGCGGACATCACCCAGGCCAAATACTAGACGTAAAATTAGGCATCTTTCCATGTAGAAAGTGCCTGCAAAAAGAGTTGCTAAAACTTTATTTTCATGTGACTTTATTATATGTGATATACTTTACTGCATATGCTAGTGTGTGAGAGAGAGAAATAGTAGGTAATCTAGATAGTCAAGGTCCTCCTGTGTAGAGAATAAGGTCAATCTCATGCTTTTGACTTGGCCTTCTGTTACACATCACATCACCCAGTCGATGAATGGGTTGTAAAGCAATCCTGACATCACGCATCTCTCCCTCGCAATGATCTTGACTTTGAAGCTGTACTCACTGTCTCCACTCTGCAGGTAAAATCTTCATAGAAACTCTAGACCAACCTGCTGCAGTATGCCGTAGGCTCTACGTATTTGTCATACGATGTCACTGTCTATAGCACTACACGCTTTCTCAAAATCAATAAAGTTGATGTATAGTTGTCTCTACCACTCTGTGCACTGCTCTATTATGTTGTGGAGCGTAAGGCAGCAGAGCTATGCACTTAGTCAAATGAAACTATACCATCAGTGATTGATTTGAGGTGAAGTTGGTTTCTGAGAATGGAAGTGAACTTTTAAAGCACCAAGGCATTCGTCAAAAAGATGCTTCTCCAGCCTGTGAAATATGGTGATTTTTTTTCCAGTAGTTTGACTTTTGGAGGATACTCTATGTAAGGAAAGCTGGTATGATGCATGTACATTAAGCCTTCCTAACTCCCACTGTGTCTCAGCTTAGTAGAAATTTCTGTGTTTGATGCTTTGCCCTGGGAGGCGGTAACTCCCTCGTCAAAGAACTGCAAACATGGCTCTTACTGACAAAAAGTGTGCACAAAATACAAATTGAAACAGTTTTGGTCTGTGCCTACCCTTTGTGGTGGTGCCACCCACACATGTGGATCATTCTGCCAAACTAAGTTGTGGGATAGCTAGATGTGGAGCATTATATGTGCAAACACAAAAAGCCTGATATAAGCTCCATGGTATAGGGGTATTGGGCAAATCAAATATAATTTTACCATTACCCTACAGCAATTTTGCACCAATATCGTGCAGTGACGGATAAACCAAATGGATGAGGAAAGTACTGTGTAGGACAGGTTTTTCCAGTCATAAAACCACATGAAATTCACCATTCTATGGGGTTGAGCTTCATATGTTGACCATCTGTCCTTAGCAGGTGGTAAATATATGATGGGAGGATCTATGAGGGAACGTGTGGGGGTTAAGGGAGTGAAGGGAAAGTATTTTCTGGCAGAGGTGACTTTCTAGGCTTACAAAGCTCTTTTGTAATTGGGGCCTCTGTTTCAGCCCTCTGCCAGCCTTGATGGTTCATCAGCAGTAGGCAGATATTGTTTCCCTGTATATTTTTTTTCTATTTTGTTTTAATTGATTTAAAAGTATCACTGCTGGGTTTTACTCTTAAAAGGGTATGTACAGTACCGGTGCCTCAAGCAGATAAAGCACCATACTCATCCATCGGACTCAAGTCCCCCTCATACACTGCCCCGATTGGTAACAAATCTCCTGCGGCTGTGTGCAGCCTGATTCACATAGGTAGATCTACACTTTAATGTAAGTTCACTACTTTTAGGTATTCACAAACTACTTGTGGAGTTTTACACCTCCACACTCCCCATACATATGTATATGGAGTTCTCCACACCCGCAGACTCTGCATTCGGGCAAAGAACTCAAGGCAGGGTGTGAGGAGTTGAAAAACTCTGCAAGTAGTTTGAGAATTGCATTTTGTGGTTGTGTGACAAAATGTACTACAAAGTGCAGTTTGTGAATCAGGCCTAGTGTTCCTACTTTCATTCTCAGCACCAGAGAACCACACAGATGAACTTACAACAACGTAAGGGCTTCTACATTCTCCTTTGAGTGTTATTTGTCAGAGGATGAAATGCCAGAGTCCTGGGCTGGGGGAAGGATGCAGCTGACAGCGCTTGTGCTGTTTAATAAGCGCTGGCACTGGGGTACATTTGTCATCCTGGCTCTGCCAGAATGATGCCCCAGCCTTAAGATACATCAGCATTATGCAGATTTCCCCTCTCTGTGCAGAATAGCTTCTTGCTTTGGCACGAGGGAATCATGTGCGTCTTTACAATTATTCTAAGTGCTTCTTTCAGTGTCATTTGTCATAAGATGAAATGTCAGAATCCTCAGATCCTTCATCAGGAGAAGGCTTTTAAGGATGCTGGCGCGGGCTGCTAGAACAGCAAAAATGAGCTTCCTGCATCTTTCTTTTTTTATCACTGAACTATGTGTATTCTTACGCTATACAATTGGCACTCTAAACCAAGAGACAGGGAAAGACAGCAGTAGAGTTAGGCAGAGAGAGACAGAGAGGCTGTAGGAGGCTGGCCTGGCTTATACCAGGTCCAGTTATCCCTTATTAGTGAAATGTAGTCAGTGCCTAGAAGCCAGGTTCTAGGGGTAGTGTGGATGAGCAGCCAGGGCCTAACTAGGAGACATGCAAAGCTCGTGCAATACCACTGTAGTCACACAGTACTCACACAAATGAAAGAAAATACTCAGTGTTACAAAAATAAAGGTACTATATTTTGGTGACACAAATGCCAAAAATACCTTAGAGACTATAGTCCCTTAGGAGGTGAGTAATATACACAGTATATACACTAGAATGCAGTAATAGCTGTAAAAACATTTAGAAAACAGTGCAAATAGTGAAAATAACAAGTTAGAAATAGGCCTGGGAGAACACAAACCATATACTAAAATAATGGAATGCGAAAGTCGGTTTCCCACCTAGGCCAGTTTTGTGTGTAGAAGGGCACTGGGAGTGTAATAAAACACCAAAGGTAAGTAATAGAACCCACCCCAGAGACCCAGGAAAGCAGGAGTAAATCACAGTAAGTTTCCTCGAACACATAAGAACAGGTGATAGAAGATTTTGCAAGAACCAGAAGAGACTGCAAGACACCAATGATGGATTCCGGGACCTGAAGACCTGTGGAAGGAGGGGACCAAGTCCTAGAAGTACTGAAGAGTCCAGGGAGAACAGGAGCCCCTGCCAACCTGGATGAAGGTGCAAAAGAAGAACCACAGTGAAGAAGAACAGTCAGTACTGCACCCAAGAAGACCAATGCGGGTTCCTGGTTAGTGCAGATGATATCCCACACTGGATGGATGATTGCAGTCTGGTTTGCCTTGCTATATTCCACCAACAACCCTTGGCACATGCAAAGCACACGGTTAGCAAATAATGGCGCTGCCCAGAAGGGAGAGACAGTGGGGGCCCACAGCACCTCAGAGAGCCCTCAGAACACCAGGCAGCATGCACAGGAGAACCACAACACTGGGACAAAGAAGGTGCAAAAGGAGGCACACGCAGCACTACACAAAGGGATCCCATGCCGCCAGAGAACCACTCAGGAAGCTGTGCAGTTCAGGATAGAGTGCTGGAAGACAGAGCTGCACGGTGCATGAAAAACTTTGTGGAAGGATGCCAACAAGCCTTGGCAACTGCAAAACACATGCCAGACAGTACACCTGTGCATTGTGTCCTCTGCAGCTACTTGGGCCTCTGTGCACTTCTTCCAAGAGTTCTTCGTTCACAGCGTAGCCCAAGTCCCCAGCACTCCATCCTGTGATGCACAGCTCTCTGAGGTGTTCTCCGGCGGTGTCTCCTAGTTCAGCCTTGGCTGCTCTGCTACAGCTACCCCTAGACAGCCTAAACTGCTAGACACTGCCTACATTTCACTAATAATGGATAACTGGACCTGGTAAGTACCTTAGGTACCCACTACAAACCAGGCTAGCCTCCTACACCAGTATGCCAATTTGGGAGGAAATCCTGGGTTACCAGTATGCAGTGAGAAAATTTAGAGGCGAGAGAGCATAAGCACTGGGGTCCTGATTAGCAGGATCCCAGTGAAACAGTCAAACACACTGACATCAGGCAGAGATTGGGGGTAACATGCAAAAAAGAGCATACTTTCCTACAGAGGCAAAAGCAAAGAAAAAGTTAGGGCCCAATTCAGAAAGGTAAATGTAGACATGAAGTCTAAGTTTAGACTTCAGGTTTAAACTTAGACTTAAGTCTAAAGTTAGACTTCAGGTCTAAACTTAGACTTCAGGTCTAAGTTTATGTTTGTGAATCAGGCCCTAAGAGTGTGAGACAGGGTGAAAAAGAGAGTGAGGACAGAAAGGAAAAGAAGCATGGAGAGAACAAGAGATAGATAAAATTACTGCAAGTGGAAAATAGAGGCAGAGATAAAAGGCGAGAGAGATAAGAAGATAGGCACAGACACAAGAAATTGAGCTGAATTAAGAAAAACAAAAATGAGAGAGAGGGGAACAAAGAACACAGAATTCACTTCTGCCTTTTTGGGTCACCGTTTATGCTAGCCATTTGTCAGCACCCAAAGCAAAGTGCTGGCACAATGCCATGAGACAAGTGCGCCCACTGTGCCCTATGAAAAGCAGGTTACACAAATGCTCACCACCTCACACATTTGTTCCTACAAACATCTGTTCACATCCCTTTTTTGAACCATGGTTTCAAGTTTTCCAACTCTCACACTGCTTCTGGTGGTGCCCTGATGTCTGCTGTGGTACGTGCCACCAGGCTGACCCACATACACCCACATTTCTGTTGTCCACTTTTATGTAAATCTTTTATCACCTCAGAACTACTGAAGGGTAACATGCCTAGTGAACCTAGTATCCTTCACTCAGCAGCATTTTGACCAAGGGTTTTGCATCACCCTTGCGCCATACAAGGGGGCAGAGAGTGATGCAAAGCATCTAATGAGATTTACTAAGCCACGCGAGCCCACCTTGTGTGGTCTTCTGTGGCTTGGTAAATCCGAAGTAATGCAAGGCAGTGCAAGTCACTGCCTTGTGTGACTGTGGCCCAGGGAGGCATTCCATGTGTGAAGCGTGGGTGTTCCCACTCATCAACCCATGGATTCTGAAGCATTCCCAGGTTTACCAATACTGGTAGACCTGGGAATGCACCAGAATGCTACACCATCCTAGAGGAGGCACAGTGAGGAGAAAAATCTTCATTTCTCATTTTTTCCACCTTCTACATGTGCTACATTTTACAGATACGTAAAAAGAGGAAAACGCCTCAGAGAAATGTTTTTGTCACAGATGATGGACGGAATGCAGAGAAAATCAAACATTCACCCCCAGTCACAAAGATCTGGGTTTAATCCATCGTTTTATTGCTCACCACGCCACCCCAGGTTGGACCCAGCCACATGCAAATCAGTCTTGACCCTGTTCCTCATGGGAACAGTCCAGCCCGAACTGCCAAGCCAGGTCCTCCCTGGACCGGAAACAAGCATCCTAGGACCGGTTTCAGGGTATCACCCTTCATCAGCTAGGCTAGCTTGAATCCAGTGGCGCAGTGAGCACGGGACCCACGTCTGGGCATACCCTTCCCACTTGGGGCGACAAATGCAAAAAAGAACAGATGATGGACGAAATGAAGAGCAAATCAAACATTCACCCTCAGTCACAAAGATCTGGGTTTAATCTATCATTTTTTTGCTCACCACGCCACCCCAGGTTGGACCCAGCCATATGCAAATCAGTCTTGACCCTGTTCCTCATGGGAACAGTCCAGCCCGAACTGCCAAGCCAGGTCCTCCCTGGACAGGATTCAAGCATCCTGGGACCAGTTTTAAGGTATCGCCCTTCATCAGCCAGGCTAGCTTGAATCCAGTGGTACAGTCCATCTTCTGTCGTTTTTGCATTTATAGCTTAGTAGCACATTCCTAGTGTCTCCTTTTTACGCAGCGCAGCAAGGTGTCTTGGTGCATTGCGTGATGTAATGACAAATATGACCCTCTCAGAAAAGATCAAAGGAAGCCGCCCACGCCAAGATGTCTGTGTCCATCAAATCACAGTGCAATTCCTCATTACTACCTTAGGGATGTGGCGACTGGGGCGGACGGCACCGCTGAGGCTACAGCTGCAGAGGTGGCCAGGAGAGCTCTTGTCCTCAGTGCTCCCATCTCAAGCACACAAACCATTTTCTTCTTTTCACTCTGGTCCATCTTCATCCTAGCTCCTTGAAGCTCTCTTTCTCTCTCTGCTTCCACTAGCTGTGCTTAATATCTCCCCAGACTTTAAACCCTACAGCTGCTAGCAATGGTTTACTAATTTCCCAGATCCTTAAAGCGTTTGGTACTACCTAGCAGCTTTAGACGGAAACAGCTGACCAGGAGGCTGGTACTCAGTCTGAAAAGGAGAGCTCAGCCTCTACATGCTCCTTGAATCTCTAGGGTATCTAGTCAAACATTCAGAGCCAAGGTCCCGGGAGGCAGTGAAGGTGTTGAGTCGACACAATATGAGACATGAATTGCAATAAAAATGAAGTTAAAGTCTATTCACTGCTATTCCCTGAAAAGGATCAAAGCCTTCTTAAATCTTAAATGAGTTTAAATTCCTGAAAAAGTTGAAAGACTGGTGATAAGTTGATGTCTCTAGCTGTAACTTTTGAAAGATGAAAACCAGTTTAGACTTTTTGTCATCCTCCTTGTTTCATGATTTACTAACTGAGTGTGATATTGTCCTCTAGTTCATCAGACCGCCTCGTTTCCCAGGGGATTCACTGGTACCTCAGGCGATGCCTCTGAACCATGTTAAAGGAAATTAAAGGCTCTGGATGAATGGTTTATGTTTGTAGGGGATTCTCAAACAATTGAAAGAAGTTAAGATTTAGTTGATTGGTAAAATCAAATTGTGAGTTTGTGCCCAGGATAAATGATAGTACACAAAGGACTTCAGAGAACACATAAGAGCTCAGGATCTGGGAGTACCTGGGGAAGGCAGATTCTGGTCTGCTGCATAACCTGGAATAGTCAGGCAACTTCCATTTGGGGGTCAGGCACACTCTGCAGTCCAGAGATTGGTGATGGGCCTGGGCACACACCAAAGTGAATGCATGCAAGAGGTTACCAGAGCAACCGAAGAGGGCCCCCAATGAGGCAGTGTTACCACACCTGAGGGCATGCCACTTATTATTACAGCATCTGAGGGGATGCCACCTCTACTTGATGAAAGATTATTGTTACTTTGGCTCCGACAAGGGAATCTGGTTTGCTTCAGGGCTCTTAAGGTAAGCTTCTGATGCCACCAATGGGGTGTCCATGTAAGTAGACTCCCCAGTCAGTTTGTTTGCAGAGTAAATGGCCTTGGGTGGAGTTTCAAGCTTAGTCCGAA
Organism: Pleurodeles waltl; assembly: GCF_031143425.1. NCBI lineage: Eukaryota > Metazoa > Chordata > Amphibia > Caudata > Salamandridae > Pleurodeles > Pleurodeles waltl. Next base: position 998,342,869 of record NC_090450.1, on the reverse strand, counting down.
GCGAGTAGGAAAGGGCAAAACTCCACATGCCCAGGGGCGCCACAGTGCAGGTCCACGTGTGGGACTAGTAGCCTAGTGTGACTCAGATTCTAACTGTTGATGATGTTTGGGTTCCTGCCAGTAATTATATAAATGGCTCACTCAATTTCTGGGACTGCAGGTCTGCGTCCCACGCTGCCCCACACACAGGGAGAAGAGGGACAGGTACAAGGTAGGCTTCTTGCTCCCCCAGGCATGGCTACCTGGAGTCAGGCAGGTGAGCCTCCTGGGAAGCTGCTTTGGAAGGAACATTTCTGAATCACAGCCCAACAGGTGTTTGAGGATGGAACAGGGAATGAGCTGACCATGTAGTTTCTGTGGGCAGGTGGCCATCCTCTGTTTTAAACACGTACACAAACACACACAAAGGTGCACACACACACGTGCATACGCATGCATCTTCATACGCAGGTATGCACACATGCACACAGACAAAAACACATGCTCATATAAGCATGAACTCACACATGCTCACATACACAGACATGCTCACACACACATGCATTTTTAATTTAGTATCAGTTTGTTTTGTTTGTAGGTTATTGGGGTAGGAAGTGTAAATTATTGTCTTCCATTCATCACTAATTGGTATATAATTTAATTTATGATTTGATAATTTTGTAAATTCCTATCCTAATTGTTATTTTACGTTATTTGATGTTTTGATTAGTATTTACTTGGCTGATCAGTTTATCTAATTTGTGAAATTGTGCAAATTAATTCCATTTATTAATTGTTTTCAGTGCTGGAAAGTAGAGGGATTGCACCCGATCTCAGTTCTGGCAGCTATTTCTGGCCAGATCTATGATTTGGCCAACCCAGGGAAACATGCTGAATTTATCCTTGTGTCATTTTCCGAAACCAGGAGACATTTCAGCAGCATCCGCATGTTGTTTGCATTCTGTTAAAACATTAGCGGTCTAAACCCATGACTTGCAGTTTGCATGCAGCTCCTTGATGCTGGTAAATAGAGCGTTATGCTGTTTTAGGAGGCTTGCAACTTTTGGACTGGAAGTAACAATAGTCTCAGTGCCGTAACCACCTGAGCTGCTGACTTCAGAGCTGGAAGAACCAGGTTTTAGTCTCATTTTCGGCACAACATCCTGTGATTCGGGGCAAATCACTTAGGCCCTCATTATGACCTTGGCGGGCGGCTGAAGCCGCAGGCCAAGATCTGACCGGGTTTCCGCCCGCCGTCCCGGCGGGGATCTCACCCGCAACACAGGAGCCGGCTCCAAATGGAGCCGGCGGTGTTGCGGCCGTGCGACAGGTGCAGTTGCGCCGCGGTCGTAATGACCCGGAATGCACCGCCAGCCTGTTGGCGGTGCTTCCGTCACAACAGCCCTGGCGGTCTTGGACCGCCAGGGTTGTAATGACCCCCATAATGTCCCCATGCCTACAATTCAGCACCTTGAGACCCTTACGGGTGATTTGCTGTTTTTTTCTTACAAATCCTGGATTTATTTATAAAAGCAGTAGCACACTTACCTAACTTAATAAAAACAAATCTGTGATCTGCATGTTAATTTTTGCAGCAAGCACATTAACCCTATGTGCTACTTTATGAGTCAGAAACAGCAACTGGTCAAAACACAGAGCTCTCCCAGAACTGTGTTACCCACTAAAGATACTTACTGTTATTATAATCCCTTCAAAATTGCTGAACACACAATCTCTGCTGCCGGTGCCTTAACCCTGTGAGATATTTTAAGATGCAGTCACTCTGTGACCAATTAAGTAATATAGAAGTTATTTACTTTCACTTATGGCTTTTTTGCTAAATTCTTTGCAGCACATTTTTTAAATAAATGCATAAATGTACCGTCAGATTCTGCTTTTAAAGTTCCACCACTTGGACTCCATCCCCTCTACTCTTCCACAACTTGACCATCAATTTACCAGTTCCCGGAGTATTTTTTTTTCAATTGCAGCACACATTGTTTTTATTTAAATTGTTTTATAAATGAATTCATTTTTGTTTTTTTAAATAACTTTTGTAGTCGGTGTTTAATTTTTTGGGTAGTAGGGATGAAAGTGTAGGTATTTTAACTATTTATATGTATTTTTTATTTTATTTGTAATATAAAAATCTAGATCTACATTTTTACAATTTCACTTAGTTTGATTTATACTGCATGAATACGTCTTTTATTTTTTATTTTGTTGTAATGCTGTATGTTTAAATGTTTTTTTAAATGTAGACATTGAACTAGTAGGTCTGCATCCACCACTTTTCCCACTTTTGCGTATTTTGGTGTGGTAATGGCATATTGAACCTCTCCATATCCAACACTTTCCCTGCTTTGGCTGAAGTTGGAGGAGGAATACCAGATTTGACCCATTTATACTCCAACGCTTTCCCTACTGTTGCTCAGATTGGAGTGGGAATAGCAAATCTAAACCTATCTCTTATCTATAAGTCCCTAGTATATTGTAGGGAATAAAGGTCTAGGGACCCCAGTATAGTTAGTGCACCCATAGGTGCACTGCTTAGGTGTCCAGTGTCATTTTAAAGGCAGGCCTGCATTGCTGGCTGCTTTTAAGTTAAAGTTGACCCCAAATTCGACTTTGGAATTAAAAGAACTTCCAAAGTCCTAAACTACCTTATTTTTTACATATTTCACCTCTAAGGTCTGCCCTAAGTGCCCCAAACTTTGGATGCAGTGTAAATATAAGCAGGGACTTTATAAAATATGTTTTATAAGCCCTGGTGAGGGAAAAACAGCCAGTCATTTCCCCATTGTAGTGAATGGGCTCCATAGGCTAACATAGAGAGACATTATTAAAATTATTATTATTATTAAAATAATAAAGTCTCATTTCCCCAAGAAACTATCAAATTTGGTATCAAATTAAATGTTATAATTAATCCAACAAATTGCAAAGGATTTATTATAACTAGTACAGAGGAAGAGTTTTAGGACTCTTTCTGAAAGTTACCACATTCAGCCCCGTAGTGCCCTTTCCTGATTGGTCAGCCTCTGAGAGCCTGAGCCAAGCTGCCTTGATTAGGTGTGAAGTGGCCTGGGCTGAAACAAAGGAAGTGTCTGGTGGGAGGAGAACTGCTGCAGCAGATGGCAGAACAGAAAGGGAAAAGAGTAGCCAAAGGAGGGAAGGCCGCTTGGGACAGAAACTGGACCTTCTCTATTTCCTGCTACCCCAGACAGATGGGAGACCCAATGATTAGATTAAGAGAGGGTCTGGAAAAGAGTTTGTAAGGGAAACGTAGTCGTACCAGTGGGTGGACTCAGCCAGATCTAACCTCTAAGGAAAAATGTTTCTTTCTCCATGATGGATTTGTAGAGAATGTTGCTTCCTGGGATTGATTTATGCCACACTTCACAGGAAATGGTCACCGCAGAGCGTGGTGGCCTGCACACCATTGGAGCAAGGCTAAATATGGCAGAGCTGTCCCACAATTCAGATTCCTGCTGGAAGAAGATACTGAAGAAGAAGGACTACCCTACTGAACCCCTGGTCTGTACCGGAAGAACTGCACCAGCTGCACACCTTGGGATTCGTCAAGAAAAGGACTTTGCCTTGCTTCTGCAACTCCAGGAGTAGACCCTCTGTAAGCTACAGGTATAAAAGAGCTAACCAGAGTCCCCTGCATCAAGTCCTGCAAGAAGAGCCCAGCTGACCAGTGTCCAGTGGCCATTTGAGGATTCTGATTAGGTACATTCTGGGATTGGTAGTCCCAACTCCCAAGGAGCAACTCAGAGCTTCTGGAACATTGAATTAAGTTTCTGGACACTTCAAGGACCCAAAAAGGACCTCTGGAAGAAGATCCAGAGGTTTGGAGAAGTTTGGAACAACTGTTGTAAAAAGTTCCATAAGTTGAGGAGGTGCATAGTGAGAGTTGTAGTCCTAGACCCCAAAGGCACACCAGAGCCTCTGAACCCTTGGCTGGTGCTGTGGACCACTTTCCTGAATCAAGAAACACTTCTTAAAGTAAGTGTAACAGTGTTACATTGTGGGTGACCTGAACTCTGCACTTTGTCCCTGTCCAGTATGGCCTTTTGTTACACTTTCAGCTCTGTTTGCTTCTAAGCACTAGTTTTACTTTTAATCTTTAAAAATTTATATCTCTGGTTCCCTACATTAGATCTATTAGATTTTGGTTCTTTTGGTGTCATTTTAAAGATAAACATATTTCCTATTTTTGTAAATTGGTGTCGGATTTTTATTGTGTGTTGTCTTTTACTTTTTCACTGTTTTGTTGAAATGTAAATGCTTTACACACCTGTCTCCTAAGTTAAGCCTAACTGCTCGTGAGCCAAGCTACCAAGGGCTGAGCAAAGATTAATTTATTGAGACCTTGACAGGGCCTAGTAGGGGATTGTGGCCTATTGCTAAGTGTAGGTACCTACCTGCCCTTGACAATAACCCACTTTCCAACACCATCAAGGCCTAACACGTTCTCTACTGTTGTTTATGTTGGTGTGGGAACAAGAAATCTATCCTCTTGAGGGACCGACATTTTCTATTTTTTTCTTTAAATCAGAGTATGAATAGTACATTTGAATCATCTAAAGTAAAACATATTCCTACTGTTGCTCAAATTAGAATAGGAATAGTAAATCTAACCCTCCAAAGTCAAACTTCCTTTGATTTTTTTCCGGAGTGGAAATTGTAAAGTTGATCCCTCCAAAACCTATCACTTTCCATACTGTTGCTCAGATTAGATTGGAAATGGTGCATCTGTCCCCTCCAAAGTTGAACACTTTCCCTGTTGCTGCTGAGATTGGAGTGAGACTTGTAATCTATCACTCAAAACCCAACATTTTCTCTGCTGTTGTTTACTTTGAAGTAGGTAAATTTACCCTGTACAAAGTTCAACAGTTTCTCTATGGTTGCTAATTTGTTGTGGGATTAGTAAATTCAACCTCCCTAAAATCCAGCAATTACCAAACTGTTGCTTAGATTGGAGTTGCAATAGTAAATCTGACCTCTCATTGATCCCACACTTTCCCTACTTTTTCTGAGATTGGAGTAGGACTAGTAAATCTAACCTCTCAAATATTCACACTTTTCCTACAGTTGTTTACGATGGGGTGTGCATGATGAATTTTACCTTTCCAAAGTTTGACACTTTCCCTACTTTTGCTCAGCTTATAGTAAGAATAGAGAATCTAACCCTGACAAAGTCCATCACTTTCCCTGCTGTTGGTTACATTGGAGTGTGAATAGTAAATCTAAGCAATCCGTTGCTTATATTGGAGTGTGAATAGTAAATCTAACTCATTTAGAGTCCAACACTCTACTGTTGTTTAAGATGGAGTGGGAATAGTAAGTCAAACTCATCCAAACTCCAACACTTTTTCCTAAACTTTGCTGACGTACAAGTGTGAATAGTAAATCAAACCCCTGCTATAACACATTCCCAACTTTTGTTTACGTGTGAGGTAAGATAATAATGACCTCTCCAAAGTCCAACACTTTCCCTAGTGTTGGTTACGTTTGAGTGGAGGAACGAAGGAGCAAATATGACTCCTTGAACGTCCAATACATTCCCTACTACATTTTGTATGTAAGATTATTAATCTTTATTCATTTTTAATAATGCTTAAGTTATTTTGATGTTTTATTTATATATTTTTGCTTAATATAATATAGCTTGATATCTGTTTTTGGTCCATATGTTTGCTAACCTTTTATTTTTATTATAATTAATAACTTGATCTAATATATCTTTAATTGTGTGTATATTTTAACATTTTAAAAGTACATGTATATTGCTTTTATTTTACAATGATTATTTCAAGTATAATTATATTTATGTTTAATTACATTACTATTCTAAATCTTAATATATAAAATAAAAATCAATCTAGTGCTGTAAATAGACATTCCAATATACCTATGTTTTGTTGATATTCTGGTTTATCAGTATTTTTGTGGTTTTCACACAAAGAATGTGAACTTGATATTTTTGTTCCCGATATGTTGTCATGGAAGCCTATAATGGTGAGTTGTGGGAGTGGAGGATTTATAAGAGGTGACATGGTTGTGACCTGGGAACTTCAGCAAATGCAGGGCCCGATTCACAAAGGAAAACTTAGGCTATTGTTCTAAACTTAGACCAAAAGTCTAAGTTTACAACCATGGGAATTCACAAAGGGCATTTACGAGTATTATCTTTATGTCTGAACGAATGGACATAAAAATAGTCCTCGTAAATGCCCACTGTGAATTCCCTAAGTTTAGGAAAAAAGTCTAAGGGCCTCATTTACGAGGCCTGTGGCGCAGGGCGGCACAGCAGATACTTTGCTCTGCCCCCCCACCGGGGAATATGGTGAATTTCTGTCGTCTCCCCCTGCACTTGCGCACAACTTGCTGCCTAGTGCCAGTGCAGGCACTCTTGCACCATGGTGCAAAGGTGCCTCCGTTGTAGGGTTGATTGTTTTTGTGCTGCAGGAAAGGACACCTTCCTCACAAAAACAATCACAGAAAGTTTTTTCCTCTTTCTATGTGTGCTGCAGAATGCAGCACACATAAAAAGAGGAAAGAACGGGAAGAAATAAACATCATTTTCCCTGTTGCATCAGTCTTATGTCACCCCTGCGGTGGCATAGGAATCCGACACATTCCTCGACATGCAAATCTGGGAATGCATCATATTCCATGGGTTTTGCGGGGGAACACCTCAAGAAACACTCATGAAATGCTCCTTTTATGCAGTGTTATGGGTGAAAGGGGTTCATGTTTAGAAGCCCATGGAAGGCCACGCAAGATGGCATTGAGTGGCCTTGTAAAATTAGCTTGGCTCACTGTGCCACAGCAGTGTAGAAAAAAATGACACTCCTATGGTGCTGTTTTCCATTATGAATCGGGCCTGGTGTGTTTGTGATAGTCCGCCAATGGTTTTGCGCTCAGCCACGAAGTAGGCCAGAAGTTTTTTTTAAAGTGCATACTTAGGGTGTTTTTTGTTGATAAAATAGATTGGAAGCTTTATGTTGTTTGTTGACTGCAGTAAAGGATCAAGTGAAACAGAATTAATGTTCTCCCTGCATAAACAATAGGGTGACATTGAGCTCAACCACTGTGTCCTTGTGGGATGGTCACTATCGCAGGCTTGGGGGTGCTATAAAACACTCTTCTTACCCACCATGTCTCTAAAGTGACTAGGGGCCAGATAATCATAACTTTGGAATTGCAACTTCCTAATTGCAAATCAATGTGAATGCAATTAGGAAATTACAATTCCAAATGTTCAAAACTCCACTAAGTTACGTTTGCGATCCCCAGTGGGTCACAGATAGACCTACCTTATTAATATTCATGAGGTAGGTCTTGCTTTGCGACCCACTGGGAATCGCAAAACATCACAGGGATGGAGGCCTGCTGGGGTCAGGAGACCACCATGTCTGTGATGATTGTTCCCTTTAATTTTTTAAGAGCAGGCAGCACTGCCTGCTCTTAAAAAATGCTTTTACAGATATTCACAAAGGGGAAGGTGTCCCATGGGGATCCTTTCCCGTTTGCGAATGTGTTACCATCAACTTGAAGTTGGGGGTAACCTGTGAATGTTTTGCAATGCATTTCGGTCGCAAAACATTCAACCATACCACTGCGATTCGGTTTTAGGAAGGGACGCCCTAAAAACACGCTTCCTAATACTGGCTCGCAATGTCAGATTGCGATTGGGTAACAGGTTACTGAATAACAATTTTGCCTTCGGAACATGCCAGACCGCTAATTAGCTTTGATCTTCTAGCCCGAGGTTCGATTTCTGAAGAGTAGCCCGTTTTGGGGGACACTGACGCTAATCCCTGTAAACTCCAATGCTAGTAAAAAACAACCATTCACCTAAACTGATAACAAATTCGAGAGTTAATATAACTCAAGTCGCAGATATCAGAGGTGTGAAATAAATTCAGTAAACAGACATTATTAATGAGATGCTGGCTAAATCTTAACAATGCTGATTTGTGGGTTTCGATTGCCAGGAGGTTTTATTCCACCGTGAAATTTTTGGATTCCATTATCTCACCTCCAGGGAAGCATAAATTAGTGTTAAACAGAATATGTGTTGGATTTGCAGTCACCGGCAGGCACACGTCTATCAGATTCAACAGACAACCTGCTCATCGTAGCAAATGTGTGATTAGCACGAACCAGCATCAGCCAAAAATCGCGTGGTGTTAATTTAACATAAATCTTGTTATGATTTCTGCAAATCAGTAAAATGCTGCAGCAAAGCAGTCAGCATGTACCTGCAGTACAAGCAGACAGAAAATGTTTTTGGGGACAACCTAGTGAAGTATTGATTAATGACATTTGAACATCTACACAACAGAAGCTTGGACGTCTTGGCTAGCATGGCACAGCTGAAACTAGCCCCATGTTCTCCAACTTAAATAGCTCTTACTTCCCTCCGTCAGTCTGGGGATTGGTGTGCTGTGTTTCTATTTGTATTTAGGATCTATAAAGCACATTATGCCCATAGGCGTCAAAGCGCTGCCAACGAAAGAAGCTGCCAGAAGAAGGTGCATGTATGAGAGGGAATAGAGCCAAGTCTTCAATTCTTTACTGAAGGCCACATGCCAGTCAAAGCTGGCTATGTGGTGTGGCAACGTGTTCCAAAGTTTTGCAGCCACTACCGAAAAGGTGTGGCTACCCCATCTGGTCTTTTGGAACCTAAGGATGATCAACTTCCTTCGAGAAGTGGACCTCAGTTGTCTTCTGGGACAGTACCACTCACAAGCTGACCACAGGGGGAGGGACTGCTGCTGGTATGGGGTCTTATGCACTATACTAAGGGCTTTGAAGGTCACTCACTTCGTAACAGGAAACCAATGAAGAGAACAGAGACCTTCTCTTGCCGAAAGACGTCTAGGTATATTCAGTACCAAACGGGCAGCCGCGTTCTGAATCAGCTGGAGATTCTGGAGAAAGGATTTGTAGATGTTTAGATACAATGTGATACATGTCTCAAGGAGAGACATGATCAAAGCTGTAACTATTGCAGTTCTGAGTTCCAATGGGATGAGGGGAAAACATTTTTGCAGAATCTTAAAATTGTAAAACCAAAAACTAATACTCCTATTGACCTTCGTATCAAAGATAATAGTGTTATCTAAAATCACTTCCAAATTTGTTGCTGATTCAACTAGAGTAGGGAGGGGGCCACTCATCTCAGTCCACCACAGTTCTGATCACACCAAGTGCTGTGCCCCCAAAGACCAGGATCTCTGTCTTTTCTACATTTTATTTCAGACAGTTCTCCCTCATCCAGATACCAATGTCTAACATGCTGTGTTTAAACTTATCTGCCACAGAAAGAAAATCACCAGCTATCAAGACGATGATCTGGGTTTCAACTGTGTAAGACAGGACCTGAAAGCCAAATGATTGCACCAGAGTTGCATGCGGGGCCACATATGGATTGAACAAGGTGGGGCTGTAGGTGCTAAGGCCACAGTGCAGCATCTGACTTTCATGGCCACCTCCTTCTCCACCCACCATAGTCTACATTGTAGGAAACTGGCCCCTTGTTGCAGTACCCTCCCCACTTTTTGCCTGATGTTTGATGCTAACCAGGCCCAAACACCTGTGTTCTTTCTCTAAAACGCTACCATTGTTTCCACAATTGGCACACCTCTGGCACACAGATAAATCCCTTGTAAAAGGTACCAGTGGTACCAAGGGCCCTGTGGCCAGAGAGGATCCCTAAAGGCGGCAGCATATATTATGCCACCCTAAGGGACCCCTCATCAAACCCATGCACACTGCCCCTACTGATTGTGTATGTTGGTGGAGAGAAAAAGGCAAAGTCGACATGGCATCCCTCCCTGGTGTCATGCCTACCAAGCACTGCTTGTGGCATAGGCTAGTCACCTCTCTAGCAGGCCTTGCAGCCCTCTGGCAGGGTGCACTATACCACAGGTGAGGATATCGCCGCATGAGCAATATGCCCCTACAGTGTCCAGGTCCATTCTTAGATATTGTAAGTACAGTGTGGCCATATTGAGTACATGGGCTGGGAGTTTGTCATTACGAACTCCACAGCTCCATGATGGTTTAACTGAAGACTGGGAAGTTTGATATCAAACCTCCCAGCTCAATAAACCCACACTGATGCCAGTGTTGGATTTATTGTAAAATGCACACAGAGGATATCTTAGAGATGCCCCCTGAATTTCACCCAACTCTCTAGAGTGGCTGACCGGTTTATGCTAGCCTGACAATACCAGATGAGTTTCTGCCCCCTTGGAGTGAGAGCCTATGTGCTCTCAGGAGTCAGGGACAAAGCCTGCACTGGGGGGAGGTGCTTCACACCTCCCCCCTGCAAGAACAGCAACACTTGACGGTGAGCCTCAAAGGCTCCTGCCTTTTGTTCTGCTGCCTCAGGGCCCTCCAGCTAATAGACATGTCCGTCCCCCAGACCAGGCACCACTTTTTGGCAGCAGGTCCCACGGGAAAATTAGTAAACACTAAACACGAGGAGGACTGTCCACCTCAGCTGGGACCACCCTTAGGATGCCCAGAGCTGAAGTTAACCCCTCGTGGTAAAATTCTCCATCTTGTTTTGGAGGGTAATAGCCAATAGGGTAAGGTATGTGCCGCCCTCCCCAAAGTGAGTGCGCAGAGGAAGGGTGTAGCCACCCTCAGGGTCAGTAACCATTGGCTACTGCCCTCTGACCTGACCACTGTAATGCCCCTAAATCTAGTATTTAGGGGCACTCCTGAACCTTGCTCTCCAGATTCCTGGTGATCTGAAAGAAGAAGAAGGACTGAAGACCCACTCGAGGAGTGAAGACTCCAGACGACAACTGATTTGGCCCCATCCCTACTGGCCTGCCTGCAGCTTCAAGACTCCTGCTACAAAAAGGTGACGCATCCTGCAGGACCAGTGACCTCTACAAATCCCCAGAGGACTGCCTGCCTACCCAAGGACCAAGATCTCATGAGTACAGCGGCCCTGTCCACAAAGAAACCTCCAAGAAGGACTCCAGAACCTCCCAGATCCACGAGTCCTGCCCACTCTGCACCGAGCGCCCACAGCCCAAGTCCAGGTGACCCACCAGACCAGAGAAGGTCCCCAGGCGATTCTGACCTCGTGTCCACCCTGGGTTGACCCCTTTTGACCAACACGATGATGCCTGCAGCCTGAATCCAGAGGACCTCCCTGACCGCGACCAACTCCGGTGAAGATTCCCAGTGCTTGAAGGTACCCTTACAACTGCAGCCTCCTGGCCTTGGAGAACCTAACCGGTAATCCAGCAACGTCCAGTGGGCTCTCTGCTTACCTGTCCAGCCGTTGGTTTTCTTTACCCGTCTCCCTGGACTAAGCCTGCAGCCTCTTTGTGACCCCTGTGGTTCCCCCATTGAAACGCGACGGGCACCCAACGCTGTGTTTGAACCCTGCACCCGACTGTCCCCATGCTGCTGAGGGTGTGTCTTTGGTGCTGACCTGTGGCCCGCCACCCCTCCTCCCCCCCCACCCCAGGGCTGATCTAAACCCCCCAGGTCTGTGTCCTGAAGTCATGAGTACTTACCTGCAAGGTGTTTTTTCCAAGTGGCCCCAGTCTCCATAGGATTCCATTGGGCGCCCAACACCTACTTTGACCTCTGTGCCCAGCCGGCCCGTGTTGCTGGTGGTGCACCCTTGCTGTCTTCTTGAACCTTGCCCTGTGGACAGCCTAACCCCCCAAAACTGGGATCGTAAGTCAAGTACTTACCTGCAAACTGTGTTGATACTTTTTCTCTCCTAGGACTGCATTGCTTTCTATGAAAATTGCACTATGTCAACTTTTGATATTGAAAAGTATTACTTATCTGAAAACATTTTTAGCTGTGAATCTTAAACAAAGTTCATTTGATACTTAAAAGTGATACATTCTTGAAACTGTACTTACCTGGAACAAAGATAATTTTGGTTCTAAAAATAAAGTAACAAAGTATATTTTTGATATATAAACATTGGCCTGGAGTTAGTCATTGAGTGTGTGCCTCATTTCTTGACTGTGTGTGTGTGTGCAACAAATGCTTAGCACTACCCTCTGATAAGCCTAACTGCTAAACCACATTACCACAAAAAAGAGTATTAGTATTATCTAATTTAGCCTCTGTAAAGCCTCTGGGGATCCACTGGACTCTACAGAGCACATGGGTGGGTCCTCTGCTATGGCATGGGCAGTGCAGGGGCCCCCAGGCATAGCCCCATCGCGCATTTCACTGCCTGAATTTCGGGCAGTGAAATGTGCGATGGGTGCTACTACACCCGCTGCACATCAGCATTGCCGCCGGCTCTATTACGAGCCGGCTGCAATGTTGAAGTGACATTTCCGCTGGGCCAGCGGACGGTAACACTGTTACCGTCCGCTGGCCCAGCGGAAATGTCAAAATAGGGAGACAGGAATACCGCCGGCAATGGCGGTATTCTGTCTCCCGCGGCCTTGGCGGTCTTTTTGAGAGACCGCTGAGGTCGTAATGACCCCCAGAGTCTATCCACAGCATTAATACCTGTCAGCCTAATTCCTGGCTAGCTCACAGTGCCTCACCCAAACCCCAAATGTACCGGGTGAAAGGTGATTATAGCAACCTCAACATGACACTCTGACTCCCAGGGAAGCCATGGAAACAGATCTTACCCTTTGTGTCCTGTTACTCGTGCATGCCAAGGAGAGAACACAAAAGATGTGAGATAAGTTTTCAATGTATTTATTGAAACAATCACAATCTAGCAAATAGAGTGAGCTGTAATAATTAGGCAGATGAAACAAAGCAAGTAAATCAGCATTATGAACATGGTAAAAAAGATGAACAATCCATCCATGATGTATGTGGTTCCTGATGTGCTAGACGTTCCTCCTTAACACTATGTCCACACTGAGAGCATAGCGGGTGTACCCTCTGCCAGGTCAAATCTTAGGGATTAGCCCCAACCCCGTACCTGGAACAGTGTCAGTAATAAGTCTGTGATGTAGATGGCAATCCCGTCGGGAGCCTGGTGGATCAACTCCAGCCAAGCTGCATGTCATACAGCATGCATCCCAGGATAGTCATGGCTAGAATACCCTCTGTCCCTTCCAGGCCAGTGCATCATTTATATAGTACACCATACCATGTAGGACGTACAGTTTAGTTGCAATGCTATGTCTAGATGGTAGAAGCTGTCTCCGGAATGGGCGACACAAAGCAGCATATCATGTACACAGTTCTTTATTCTTGGACAGAAAGTACTAATTATACAAACAGCTTGTTCCTCGCTTTCCTAGAATAAAGCCAACTGATAAAAATATGTAAAGACTATCACTAAAAGCAGACTTACTTAAATGAATAACATATGAACACTAAAATGAATTAAAACAGGGGTGACCAAGACAGGAAACTCAAATGCAAGACATCAGAGAGATTTTGCATCAACCAGTGACACTTACCCAGTGAGAAAGACCATACACAAAAGTTTGGGATTCACACCAAGGGAGAATAACTGTGGTCCAAGATATGTTTCTCATACTAAATATATGTAACTAAGATGTGCAACACAGCCAGAGAGGGAGGCTATGTACCAATATGTACAGAGTGGCATTGTGCTCCAAAAGATGACATTCAGTGATAAGAACTGTGCATTAAGACATGAGATTCTCATACAGTGAGAAAGGGTATGCACCACGTCATAAGACTCACATCCAGAGACAAAGACTGGCCACAAAGGTATGGTACTTACATCCTATACATGAGGTTACATTCCACAGTGTGCATTTTATTCCAAATGCATGACACTATCCATCAAAGTGTTTGACTTTCATAAAATGAGAGGGGATATGTTCCAAGAAGAGAGACTTTCAGTGAATTCAGTTACTGGTACTGTACTCCAAGAGTGATATTCACCCATAATGCGAAAGCGTGTGCAGCAAAGCATGAGCTTTGTATCCAAAGTGATGGACTGTGCAAAAGGTGTCAGACTCTCATCAAATGAATAAGGCCATGCTCCCTGACGCGAGACTTATAAACCAAGAAATGACCCTTGCACCCAGTGTGCAGGTTTGTGCTTCATGGCATGAGAGGTGAGGCAGTACCCATCTGTCTCTCTGGCCTTGCTTCTCTCATCCATATGGGCTACCTTCTGATCAGAGCTCTTCTCCTCTCTGCTCTCTTGCCATTTAGCTCTGCTCCAGGAGGGGCAGTGAGTCCGGCTCAGAAGGCAGTTGCCACTGAGAAGCTTTTCTTCTAGAAGTAGGGTCTCTGAGCACTACAAGGTTAATGTCAGTGAAAGAAAATTAAATAAATCACCAGACTAAAAGACAAAGGGCCAAATTTATGGCCTGATTTGCAACACTCATGTACCCTGCAACATGGTGCAAAAGCGACTCAAACCTTAAATGAGATTTATGAAAACATGCAAGCCACCTTGCCTGGCCCTGCATGGCTTCATAAATCTTGAGTATAATAACACAGCACAACTCTGCGCCAGGGATGCGTTTCCATGGGGTTTGCGTGGATGCTCCCATGCAACATCCATGGATTTTGATGCATTCCCAGATTTACAAGGTCTTGTAAACCTAGGAATGCGCCAAAATTATATGCCTAACCAGGAGAGGCATTCCAAGGAGAAATATCTTTATTTCTCTTTGTTTTTTTCCTCTTTCTATGTGTGTTGCAGAAGCCTTTCAGCATTGTTTTTGTGCAGGAAGGTGTCTCTTCCTTCACAAAAACAATCCTGCATGCAACGCAGGCACTGTTGCACCATGGTGCAAGGGTGCTTGCCTTGGTGCTAGGCTGCCTAAAGGGCGCCAACGCAGGGAAAAAGGACAGGAATGTGCAGTATTCTTGTAAATACAGCACATTCTTGCCCTTTCGTCCCTGTGGCGCAGTGCTGCATGGTGACTTGCTGCACTGCCCTGCACCACAAAGCCCATAAATATGGACCAAAGGCTTATATTACAAGTGGTCAATAACACCAATGGGCCCAGTAACAGCAGATAACAGGACCATCAGAACTCTCAGTGGTGGGTATTTTAGCTGCAAAAAGTGGCCTAAATACCAGGGGAAAACATGAGTGCTCAGCACTGAAAAACCTGTTGCCTAATGTTAGTTACTACATTCTTGTATTTACTTTTATTGGCCCACGACCAGATTTCCTGGTTTCCCTGATAACAGTATCTCTGGGGTGGGGAAGATAACGGGCCACTCACAATGAGGGTCTAAGCAGCTAGGCAATGCCTCCAAGAACCACAAATATTATTAGACCATAATGCACATGTGATATGTTACATGGTGTAGGCGCCACTAAAAGCTTTTTAAAAAAGAGGGAGGCATGCTAGGCGCTTCAGCGCATTGCCTCTATATGCAGGGCAAACCAACTACCCGACCTCCATGATGTCAAAACAGGACCACAGGAGGGTGGCCAAACAGCAGTGAAGTAGAACAGACCTAAACAGCATCTCTGTGTAGAACATTTCAGAAGCATGACTTCTCAAGTTCTCATTTGACAAGTGACATTGCTCCTGTTGTTGGGCAACCAGCCCACAAGCAAACCTAACAATCTACACATATTTGACAACTAGAGATATAGGAGAACCTGTGGAAGTTTGACTTGCAGGGTTCCTGCAAGCCCCCTCCTCACCTAAAGTTCTGTGCAAACATGAAATGTTCAGGAAAAGCCCTATTTCCTGCCAGTTACTGAGAGGTAAACATCTTACTTCACTAGCAATGGATAATGTACCACCATCCCACAATGGTGAGGTTATCACACGATGGAGCACTGGACTGATAACCTGGGCATGTCAGCTGCCCTTGAATTCTTGTTTTTACTGAAATTTGGCTGGTGTGATCCGGTAGATTTTGTCCCTTATTCCTCCTTGCACCTATGGATACCTAACAACACAATGTAAGTCCACAGAGATTTCATTTGCATGGCTCACACAAGCTCTTCTTGCCCATAATGCACCTCAAATGCTCTTCAAATGTAAAGATTTGGTGAAAGGCACTAGTCTCTCACATTACACCTGACGTCACTGCCAACAGCAAATGCTCAACCATCCTGCAGTCCCAGACTTCCACTGATAAATGGGTGGGCATATAATGCACCTGACGTCACTGTCAACAGCAAATGCTCAACCACATTACATTCCCAGACTTCCACTGATAAGTGGGTGGGCATATCATGGTTCAAGAACGGACCAAGATGAGCCTACATCAAGTTTGGAATTTGTTAGACAAGTTGTGCAATCCACACATATTGTACCTTCCTGGGTCCTTCTGGGCTTATAGTTTTGCCAAAAAATAGATTTTGTAGTGTTACCAGGAAATGGCTGAGCCCAAAGGCTGAATACTGCTGACATTCCTTATTCTAAATGCTGAAATCTTTGACATGTTCACATTTTTGGCTCGTTACTGCTATATACCCACAGCGATGGTCCTTTTATTGACAGAATTGTGGGACTGCGGAATTGTAAGACTTTTGTCTTTGGCAGCACATTTTGTTTTCTGGCACATGAATGTGAGGAAATTGCTTTTACTCCAAGATTGTCTTTGATTGGGCATTCTGGGTAACCAGAAGTGGAGGGATCTCTGCAGGACTCTCCTCCCTGGTTTCCCCTGAGGCACACCTGTTGAAAGAAGTCTGATAAGGGTAGGGTTCATTGGATGCCTGTCAACAATTGCGGACAAATACTGCAGACACTCCTAATAGTAAAGTGCTATGGTTTTTGCTCCTCAGAGTCTCACTTAAAGGTACAATGATTTTGACCTGTTCTTGTCCCATATGATCTCTCTTCCATATCAACAGGATTTCATTTGTATCAAAATATGAAGTGTGCATGAATGAAAGATTTTCAAACTATTGTGATTACCCTTTGATTTTTGGAAAATAGTTGAGTCTCTGTTGTAACTGAGGGCCTGATTTAAATCTTGGTGGTACTGAAGCTCAGGTGCAACAGCGATAGAGTATCCATACCACCAAGACTGTGATTCACCTGCCTGATTTAAATGCTGGTGGACCATAGGTTTAATCAAGGTGGAGATTATCAGTCTCTGCCACGAATAAACCCCACCAACGGTGCTACGGAGTAAAGGCCAGTGGAGTCAGACCTTTAATTGCACTCACCTAATTTAAACTGACAGAATTAGAAGTCAGTTTTCACATTCTGGCACCGCCAGGAAAACCCTGACAGTTCTGGGCGGTGAAAACTGCTAAACTCTCCTCTTGCCATGTGAGAGGACTCCTGTGTCAGGGGAGCATTTCCTTTTTCATTTTCAAAAAGAAAATCCTGCTTGGGATTTTCTTTTTGAAAATAAAAAAGAAAACAGTTTGATGGGTGATCCTTTCATGTTGATGGAGCCATGCACCAAGCTTCAAAAGGCATTGACAGGAACCACCGTCATAGCAGTTCCTGCCAATGCTTTAGTAATGACTGCCAACTTGGAGGTCATTTCTAAATTTGGTGGGTGGAGTAGTCTCAGCCTGGCAGATGTTAAGCCCTCCTCCAGGCCAATGGAGATTACTCTTTCCACTAAATTATAAATCAGGCCAGAGTCCAAAAAGACATGGCTTGATTGCTGGTGCTGTACACTGCAAATATTTGGACATAGTAGGAAAGATTTAAATGTGACCGATGTAGTTTGTTGAACGGAGAGGTATATTAAGTTTGTAGATTACCCTTTTATGTTGACAATTCCACTTTTTCCCAAGTACATTGACTATTTTGTGAATCCAATTGTTAATTTATTTGGGAAGATCATAAGAAATCTGCACAAAAGTCCCCTTGCCAGAATGAATATGTTTCACTAGTTTTCAAAAAATACATAGCTTTTGGGGTTTGTCCACAGTCTTCATCCCTAATTTACCAAGAAATTGAAAACTAACACAAACTCTAAATGTAGGGGATATTGCAGACAATTATTTATACCCTAAATCACAGAGCCTGGGTATCTTAACAATCCTCACCTGGTGGAGAAAAATAAATCACAATTAGCCAGGACGTCATTTGTGGTAACAAAAGGGTATTGAGATGTACGCTTGAATTGTCTCAAAAAGTTGACCCCTAGAGTAAATACCTGGTTACATAGCACTAGGTGTATCTTTGACCAATATATTATGAGAGTGTCTTCAAGTCTTTGGTCACTCTCCACACTCAGCTATCCTGGTCAGATTTTTCCACAAATAATTCATTGGTATGTCTGCAGCTGCAGAAATTATGCGTTTTGAGCCCACTTTTGTCTTTCCAGAAAGAGCAGCTCATGTAATAATACGACACCATTCAATAGAATATAATGGAATGGACTTTAATAGAACATTGCAGGGTCTGTTTCTTTCATCATCAGTGTGGCACGTTACCAGAGGACACAGAACATGTTGAGACTCACTGTCTTAGAGCAAGTTACTCCGATAAATCTAAAAGTAGAATATGCACATCTGGCCAAATAGAAAAGAGAAAACATCTGATTGTAGAACCTAGGGGCTTCACTTAGATTATTAAAAGGCTCCCACCATGTCCACACTGTGATGTCCACGCTCAGTTTAGAGCAGGGGGAAGTGCTGAGTTTACATCTAGTGACCCTCAGGTCACTTCACCAATGCAAACCCTTGGCCTGGCACATCATATGTCCCTGAGCCATCTGGTCACAGCGGAGCTAACCGCAACCTATTTTAAGCAGGAGGTTGTCATTCATTTTCCATTCTCAGACCTCATGCTAAGCATCACTGAAGGCCCAGGGATCCTACTTGCTGGTGGGAATCTCTATATATGGTAGGTGGCTCTCCACCAGGGAGCCTAGGCAATAGCCTCTGCTGACATGGAGGGGTGGCTATTGCCCTCTGTGCTCTAAGTGAACACCAAGGTATTTAAAAGACCCAACCAAGCATGCTGGGCTTCAGAGAAACATTGGACACATGAAGACAACAGGTGGGCCTGTATCACGTGGATTAAGAGCAAGCTGCTAGAACTTCAGATTTTAAATTACAATGATTATTCATGGTAGAGTGAATTTTCACATTTTCCCAACCTGGGAGAGGGTGAAATAAGCAGAATTGTAAAGAGTCTGTTTGAGATCTACTTGAAGAGGAAGTTTTTATATTTTTGGCATATACTAAAGTTCTTGTCCACTCTCCTCTCTCAGCTTGCCAGGTCAGTTTCATACATGGGTATGACATAAGTCTCATAAAGTAAGATTTCTGAATCATAATTGGAACAGTAATTTGTGAAAGATGACAGAATATAATGAAACGCAGTTGAAGAGAACATTGCAGGGTATTTTCTGTTAATCCTCACTGTGGTAGACTAAGTGAGGGCATGCTGGGATTTGCTAGCTAAGACCCCCAATGGTGGTGAAACTAAAAGCAGGTAATGCATACATAGGGAGTTAAACACAAGGAACCTTTGATTGAAACGTCAAGTAAAAAAAAAAAAACACACCCAACTGTCCAGGGCACTTGCTGGAGATCAATGCACTTATGAGTATTCTGCTAGTGTGCATACGTAAAATGGAATAGGCTGCATATCTTGTTATTGCTAAATATAAGAGTTGGAACTTGCGTGTCCGGAAGTAACGTGACACATTCCTGGCATCTTGACAAAGATACACAGCTACTTAGATTATGTTAGACTTGCCATCCTTGGCGTAGTCTCCCCTGTCTTTTTGCCTCTGCATCCTATGTTTGGACTGTGTGCTGGACGTTGTTTTTGCTAGTTTTTGTGCTCTGGGCACTTTACCACTGCTGACCAATGCTAAAGTGCAAGTGCTCCCTGTGCAAATTTTAGGTGTAATTGGCTTTCCATGATTGGCAGATTTGATTTAGTAGTAAGACCCTGGTAAAGTGCTCTAGAAGCGCCCAGGGCCTGTAAATCAAATGCCACTAGTCGTCCTGCAGCACTGATTGTGCCACCCACATGAGTAGCCCTGTAAACATGGCTCAGACCTGGCACTGCAGTGTCTGTGTGAGCAGTTTTAAACTGCAGTTCGACCTGGCAAGTGTACCCCCTTGCCAGACCCAAACCTTCCCTTTGTATACATATAATGCACCCATAGGGTAGGCCCTAGGTAGCCCCATGAGCAGAGTACAGTGTATCTTAAAGAGAGGACATGTACTGATGTGTTTTACATGTCCTGACAGTGAATTACTGCCAAATTTGGTTCTCACTGTTGCAAAGCCTTTCTGCCTGAAAGAGAACAAAGACTGGACTTTGTGGTATATTTCTACTTGCGAAGTGTTTCCAATGGCTTGGACTGAGCTTGCCTCCTGTTTTGAAGTCTTAGGGCAATCAAAGACTTCATCTGCCAGCACCTGGACTCTCTGCTGAGACTCCAGTTCCTGGGCCCTTGAAAGTTGAAGCTGGTGGAATCAAGGTGGAAAACCACGCACAGGATCAGAGTGGGAAACATTTTGATGCACCAGCTGCAACCTGGTGGTAAAAACGACACACCACCTGCATCGTGGTTAGAGAAATGATGCAACACCTGCTTGCGGCTGCTGAAAATGACGCAAACCCCATACAGCACGGTTTCTCATCACCGTGCGGACGGATTTCTCAAACATCGTCACTGGGTGTCAAAATCAATGTGAACCTGCTCGGATCCGTGGTGCCCATCTGGAAATCGATGCATAGCTGTGTTGCAGTATAGAGAAAAACAACGCATCGCCTACCCGAACGGAGAAGAAATGACGCATGGCCTCACTTGCGAATAAGGAATTGACGCATTGCTGACTTCCCCGATGCACACTCGCCCATTCGGCTTTCTTTTTGATGCAAACCAGGTACTTTGTGTAACATCAACGCATTCCATTGTTTTCTATGGAGGAAGACTCTTTTTAATTTAAAAATTCATAAGTTTGCTTGTGTATGTTGGATTTTTTATCGTTTTGGTCTTCCTTGATTTAGATAAATATTGGCTATTTTTCTAAACTGGTGTTGTGTCTCTTTTGTGGTGTTTTCACTGTGTTACTGTGTGTGTTGATATAAATACTTTACACATTGCCTTTGAGATAAGCCTGAGCTCTTGTGCCAAGCTACCAAGGGGATGAGCAGGAGATATCTCAGGAATGTAACTTCCTTACCCTGACTAGAGTGAGGGTCCTTGCTTGGACAGAGTGCAAACTGACTGCCAACCAGAGCCCCCATTTCTAACAGATAAGCTTGACCACAGTTTAAAATTGTGTGCCTTTCTTTCAGCACTCTCCATTGTTGTCTTCTGGAGAATATTGCTGTAATTTTCTATTGATCTGGGAGTAGCAATGTTAGCTTTGGGAGTGTTTCTGGTCTTGTGGCTTTGAGGATATCTCTGATAGCTCTGAGGATATATTTAGTATCTGTGGGAATATTGCTGGTGGCTCATTATTGTCACTGGAGGCTCTGGGAATATCCCTGCTGGAAATGCCTCTGGTACCTCTTGTAGGATCTCAGGAATGTATGTGATATGTATGTATGTAGTATTACATAGCAAAAATCCAGCAAAAAGCAGCCGAGCACTGCACAGGATCACAGCCAAGCATAAAGTCAATGAGTGATAGGAGAGGTGGGTGTTTAGTGGACTGTAGGAAACTGGGCTTCTTTACAGATTCCCCCCGACTTTTTGCCCTCTTTCAGAACTGCAGGACGCTGATTTTCGACTCTGACAGTGCACTTGGGCCTGCTAATCAGACTTATGTCTAAGTGTTACAATTGGCACATGACTTTAGCACATGTGTAAGTCCCTATTAAATGGTACTCCTGGTACTTAAGGCATGGGTACTATATAGGTTCCCTAAGGACTGGGGCATATATTAGCCAACCTCAGGGACCCACACAGCTTGCCATCCCTGACTGCGTGTCAGGGTGCAGCCCCTGAGTGAAAACACAACATGACACACTTATTGTGAGCCATGCCAAAGTCACTACGTGCATTATATGTAAGTCACCCCTACATCAGGCCTTAAGAGCCCTAATGCAGGGTACATGTGAGGACATATCTGTATGAGCAGATATGCCCCTATAAATTCTAGACATTGCAAGTGACTGTGCCACCATGTACTGGACACTGGTCAGCACAAGTGACCCAGCTACATGATGGCTGCACAGAATATAGTGGTGTTTGGTATCAAACACCTTGTCTTAAAATATGTATACTGATAGCAGTACTGCATTTATTATAACATGCACCCAGAGGGCAACCTTGAGGTGCTCCCTGAAACCTACTAATCCTCTGGTGTGCTGGTTGACTGGTTTTAGCCAGCCTACCACTACAGATGAGTTTCTGACCTCCTGGAGGTGAGATCCTCTGCTTTCAAAGATCAGAAGCAATGTCTGCTGAGACAGAAGATGTTTTTATCTCCATAAACAGGGTGGCTAGCGGGTCTGTATACCAAGGCCTAGGACTTCAAAAGATCCTGCCGCCTTTGGTATGCATCCCTCAGCCTCTCCCAGTCCTGCCCTAAGGCCCATCAGGCACCTGAACAGGCAGGAAATTAAATAGTAAGGAGGCATGTTGCACTCACTTGCAGGCTGGATATACCCCTAGAGGGTGAGAGCCTTAAGTGAACATGAAAGAACATGAAATTAGAAATTCCACCATGTGTGGTGGAATTGGGAATTATGGGACAGAGTGATGCCCACTCCCCACGGGAAGTGGTCATCTAGGGGGTGTAGTGACCCCAAGGTTAAGTATCCCATTGGGTACTACTTTTCACTCCCCTAAACGCCCCTAAATTGAGTATTTAGGGGACCCTCTGACACCAGGAAAGCAGATCAAGTCTGTGAACAAGACCAAGTCAAGACTCAACTACTCGGAACCGAGGAAGACTGAAGACAAATCGAAGAGAGTGAGAACAGAAGACCTGCACCAAACATTGGACCAAAACCCCATCAGGCTGCTTGTGCTTTGTCAACTTCACCAAGAACAGGATACCCTCCCCCAAAATAGTTGGAGGACTGCCCAGCACCTCAGCAACCGGGAAAGATGAGCTGAGGAGCAGCTTCCCTGCATTTGCAGGCACTTTGCAAAGTCCGGTTCTCGGGCCCTCAGAGGGATCAACATGCCAGGAAAAGACTTGTTGAAGCACAGGAGGTCAGCCCGCCACTTCACCAAAGTCCTGAGATGCTGACCCCTCCCGGAGGCTCCCTGCACCTATACCTGTGGTACTAGACCCCTTGCAGCAACCAAGGCTTGTTGGTGGTCCAATCTGGACTCCAACATCACCAAAGCAGACCTACCGTTGAGAAACGTCAGGATCCACAAGGCCATTCAGGAGAGTGGCCAACTGCCCTGATTCCCCTCTTCACCAGGTCACTAAGACCTAGAGCTAGTCTCTGACCACCGTGACCTGACGCCTCAAAGCACCTCTGCTCCAGAGCCCCATAGCCCTAGTCCAAGGGAGTCAACAGTGCCCACTGAGTCCTGAGACCCTCTGGAATCGAGCTCACTTTCAGGTTTGCCAAGACTGAACTCTCAGTCGCCGCCTGCAGCCTCTTTCTGCAGGATCCCTCTACTGAGAGTGCCCTGGTGACAGAAACTCAATGCCTTAGGACACCTCTGCACCTATCCGCCCCACCCTGAGGAGAAGAGGACCAAAGGTGTCCCTACAAGCCTGAGCATCTCAAGAACTGAGCCTCAGTGAGTTCTCCCAAGTGCCCCCCCCCAGTTGCAGCTTGCAGCCTCTTTGTGACTGGACCATTCCCCATTGAAGTGAATAGGACACCAACACCATAACACACCTCTACACCCTGATGCCCCAAAGCCTCCTGAGGTGGCCTGTTGGTGTGGCCTTGGACCTTGCCCAATAGTCACCTTAAGGCTCAAAGAAAGGTCCTGTAAGTCACTGGTAAGTGCCTGAATGTAGTGTATGTTTTTCCCTCATAGGATAACATTACTGCACCCAAATATTGCACTGTTAACTTATGAAAACTATCTTGAAAAGTACTCACCATTTTTTGAGGATCTTGGTGTCTAAATTTATATAAAGGTATGTGTTATGTTTATAATTTAGTGTTGGATTTCTCTATTGACTTTGTGCCTCCATTACTGGCTCTGTGTGCAATAAATGCTTAGCACTGTCATCTAATAAGCCTAACTGCTCGCCCACACTACCATGAAAGAGAGCTTGTAGGGTTTTTATTTGAACCCATTTCAGCCAATAAGGGGTGCCCTGGAATGTCTACATAGTGTGCACTTACGTTGGTACACTACATAGATAGCCAGCTTCCTAGTAGTGTTAGGGCGGTTCTAATGGAATAAGTGATATTGTTTCAGATCCCGCATAGATTTAAATAAGTATTTCTGGTTGCTTTAGGAGTATTTTGTGAGGCTCCCATGTATCTCTGGTGGCTCTCAGAATTTCTCTTGTGGTTCTGTTAGTGTCCATGGTGGCTCTGCTACTATATTTTGAAATTTTGGAAATACACCTGGTAGCTTTGGAAGTATCTCTGTTGGCCATGGAGCTAGTTGAAGTGGAAACACCTGTGTGGAGCCTCTGCAAGTATCACTGGTGTTTTGATGACTGTCACTGGTGGCTCTTTCAGTATCCGAGGTGGCAATTTAAGTATCTTTAACACCTTTAGGAGTGTCTCTTATCACTTTGGAATTATCTCTGATGGTGCTTAGGGTACATCAGATAGGTCCTGGAGTCTCTCTGGTGGTTGTGGGAATTTCAGCATGCTTTGGGAGCCTCTCTAGAGCCTCTAAACTTTTTTCTGCTGACTATGGATTTATTGATTTCCTTGTTTGGGTATCACTAGTGGCTTTTTGATTTTCTTTTGCAGTTTTGGGAATATCTCGGGTCTAGTAGAGGAAGGTGTGTCTCTGGCTCCTCTTGGAATGTCTCTGGTGGCTTTTGGTACGTTATTACTGATTCTTGGGTATCTCGGGTGGTTAAGAACTAACTTATGGGTCCTGCAATTTTGTAGGTGACTCTGGGGTTTTCTCTAGTGGCTCCAAAACGTTTTCTGGTGGATGTGAGACTTTTAGCAGTGTTTCTGTGCCACTGCTTTGAGTGTATCTGTGGTGATCCTGGCAGTATCTCTTCTGACACTTGGAGTATCTGTTGTTGTTTTATGAGTATTTCTATTGTTCTAGAAGTAGCTCGAGTAACCATAGTAATGGCTCTTGTAGCTTTAGCAGTATATTTAGTATGTCTAATAGTATGGCTGGTTGCTTTACCAGGATTTCTCAGGATTGCTGGTGACTCTACAAGTGTTTATGTGGGCTCTAGAAGTACAACTAACAGTTTTACTTATGTCTCCACTTCTTTTACGCCCAAGTATGTGAAAAATAAATCTCTGTGAGTATCTCTGGTGGCTGTAAGATCGCTTTGACATCTCAAACATTAAAACACTTTCTCAGAGTGAGGGATTGAGGTCTGGTCTGTTATTATGGAATCTGTTGGCGGCTTTTGACATGGTCATTCTAACAGTCTGATGAACCATCTCACATCCCCTGGAACCGAAGAAAAAACCCTAGCCTGGTTCTCCTCTTTCCTGACAGACAGAATCTATTTGGTAGACCTGTCCCCTTTCACTCTCCCAAGTTCAATTTTTTGTTTGGAATTCCCAAGGGATTGACCTTATTCCCATTATTGTTTAATATCTATATTAGGTGTCTTGTACAATTATAACAGTGTTTGGTTTTCCAACTTTAACATATTCAGATGACACTTTGGTGAAATTTGATTTCACACTAAAGACAATAAGACTAACAGCCTGATTTAGAGTTTGGCGGATGGGTACTCTGTCATAAACGTGACAGATAACTCGACAGCCGTATTACAATTCCCATAGGATAGAATGAGATTGTAATACGGGGGACGGGATATCCATCACGTTTGTGATGGAGTAACCCCATGTGCCCTAAGTGATTGTCTTTGTGGATCCAGTTATGGACTTCATACATCTTCTTTAAACCCATTGGAGAAAAGATTGAAATCATGTTATTAACTAAAAATGCTCCTCAGCCACTGACTAATGTCCCAATAACTTCTGCCCTGTCCAGTCCTATTGATCACTGCTATAAAACTCTATGATTAGTATCTACAATTTGGATTTTAATTGTAATAAGTCTTAACTAAGGTGTTCTTGAACTAAAGTTTTTAAAACTTGTTCTTCTTTCATCCTCCATGACAAACACAGCGACATGAGTCGGTCCTGTGTGTGATTCACGTAGACTATCATATTACAGTCGACCACAGGCTATCGAAATATTCCATCCTCAAACCTCAACAGTTTCTGTTAGAAGGAAATCTGTTAATAAAATAAGGCAGATCAATTTGACAAAGTAATATAGGTTTAATTGATTTTCAGCTGTGAACGACAGGCAGTCTCAACATAGAGGCCATGACTGAAGTTCAAAGTTCTAGTTCACAAGCAGTGGTATTTATACTGTAAAAACCACAAAAAACTACGGTCACAAGCTCACTATTGACGTAAGCAAGAACAAGCAGTACAGATAAGATAATAAGAGAGAGGTACCGCTGGACAAGAGCACAGGCACGATTATTGGTCACCTCATGGGTGGGTAAGTAACATTGACGCCATTCAGCATCTCTATCTTTTCTGCACAACAAGTGATTATGGCCCTCATTCTGACCTTGGCGGGCGGCGGAGGCCGCCCGCCAAAGTCCCGCCGTCAGGTTACCGTTCCGCGGTCGAAAGACCGCGGCGGTAATTCTGACTTTCCCGCTGGGCTGGCGGGCGGTCGCCTTCAGACCGCCAGCCAGCCCAGCGGGAAAGAGGCTTCCACGATGAAGCCGGCTCGGAATCGAGCCGGCGGAGTGGAAGCTGTGCGACGGGTGCAGTTGCACCCGTCGCGTATTTCACTGTCTGCGCAGCAGACAGTGAAATACATGTAGGGGCCCTCTTACGGGGGCCCCTGCAATGCCCATGCCAGTGGCATGGGCACTGCAGGGGCCCCCAGGGGCCCCGCAACCCCCCCTACCGCCATCCGGATCTCGGCGGTCCGACCGCCGGGATCTGGATGGCGGTAGGGGGGGGTCGGAATCCCCGCGGCGGTGCAGCAAGCTGCGCCGCCGCGGAGGATTCAATGGGGCCGCGGTACACTGGCGGGACCCCGCCAGTGGTGCCGGTCCGACCGCGGCTTTACCGCCGCGGTCGGAATCCCCATTGGAGCACCGCCGGCCTGTCGGCGGTGCTCCCGCGGTCCTCCGCCCTGGCGGTCAAAGACCGCCAGGGTCAGAATGACCACCTATATGTTACATGACGCCCACGGTAGCCCTGCCTTGTGCAAATGCTTATCTGACCCTTACACAGTTCCCCTCACCAAGTTATGAATGACTTGTGGTTTTTAGGACACTTGTGCTAAGGCAGGATACACCCTTTTGTTCCACCCTGTTCGTGCTAAGTGAAGATTTTGAAAGCGACAGATGGTGCAGCTTTAAAGAAAAACTCTCATTCTAACGTGGCTTGGGCCTCTTGTGTGTTTCAGCACAGCTAACTTAACAATGCAGCATGTGTATAAGTTTCCTAAATAATAAGTGTTTGTTTCTCCTAAATATGACCTGCCTTTTCTATTGAACCCACAGTCTGTCTTTTTTTTTTAGCACGTCATATATTAAGCCTTTCCCTACTGATATTGGTTTACAACTATCCCTAGCCTAAAATGTTTGTATTTGGGGTTTGGGAACTTATGTTTGTATGTATGTGATGTATATGATGGGTTCTTATTCTTCCTACATCACTTCACAACATGACAGTCAGGTTAGTCTGTGGACTTGAGAAGTTTGAAACAGTTTCCCTGGCCTGGAACAACCTTCAATGATACAACAGCAAACTCAATTCAAAAGCCTATGTCTGGTTTATTGGGCTTTCTACAACAACTGGCCAAGTTCCTTGTCACCTAAACGTACCGCTTACAGATCCGCGAGGACACTAGTCTGCTGCCCCTCACTGTTCTCCAACTTATGTTCGAGAACAGTAAGGGGCAGCACTGTTCTCCAACTTTATGTTCAGACTGGAGGAAGGAACCTTCTGTTAATTATTGCCTCCTAAAACGTGAAATAGCCTTCTTCCTGAGCTTCACAGGATTCCTAGCTTTGGTTCTTTTAAACAGACATTGAAGAGAGCATTCTCTTAATCTGGACTGGATTTACCTTTTAGCTGCATTACATTTCATAACGGTATAAAGCTAATTTTAATAATACTAATATTACTTTTTCTACTACTACTACTATCACTAATATTAACATATCTTCATTTCACACATACAGCACCTAAATGTGGACATAAAAAAACATGCATTTACAAAAACATTACCCTCTAGAAGATATTGGCTGCCTTGAAAAATAAATTAAAATTCACAACCGTATTAAGCAGATTAAGCCCAACACTGGCAGTAAGTGCTCCAAATTATTACAAATTGTCATTCAGATAGTAGGGGTGTGGCTTGCCTGCAAAGATGGTGGACACACGCTGAACCTATTCCAGCTGGGACCGCACGTCAGCAGACATTCGACCCGGAAGGCTGAGATTGTGGTTACCACTCTGACAGCATGAGTTCTGTGGGTCTCGTGGAATCCCCTGAGCCCTTGTGGGAGCTCCTGTAGTTGGAGGAGTTCTGAATCGTCTTCAGCGTGTGGGTTGAGCTTGGTCCTTAACTCTAATCAGTCCAAGAATTGGCCTAGCCTCTCTCGTCTCTTAGCACAGTGGGCAGATTTTGGGTGGGTATTGGAAGGAGACTTTAATATAGTCCTAGATATACTCCTGGATAGGTCAATACCCCCTTCTGCTGAGTGCTGCACTATATAAAGCTCAGCAGAGCTCTCAGACTGGTTGAACCTCTGGGGTCTTGCTGATATATGGCAGGTGAGGATCCTGCAGCTGTGGCAATACTCCTTTTATTCCCCTGCTTTGTGTACACAACCCCTTTACTGTCACATGCCTACGGTGTGGAATACTTAGGCAAAACTATTTTTGATAATAGCCCCTTGTGCCTCCGCATAGATTGTGGAAGGATCCCGACCCTGGTGCCAGTCTGGCGGATGCAACCATTGTGGCTGGAAGATGAGCGGTTCCGCAATCACTTGCTTAATGCCACTATACACTACTTTTGTGATAGCACAGCCTCGACCAGAGGGGTGGAATGGGAGGCATATAAAGTGGTTATTCAGGGTATAACACTCTGCACAATGATAGATACACATACCTCTCGTATGACTTAAGCAGAAGTGGCGCGCTGGAAGCAGAAGGGGCGGGGTGGCGCGTGGGGAATTAAAATAAAATTAAACAAATAAAAAAAACGCCTTAACGCAGCGCACCGCTCCACTCCCGCTTCTCCTCGCTGCAGGCACAGGCTCAAAGCAGTGTCAGGATTGGCTGGGAGTGCCTAGCCAGGGCGCTCCGAGGCAGACTGGGACCCTGTGCAGGCTCTCTAGCCCGGCAACTGTGTTGTTGGGCTGGAGAGAGCACACTGTGCATGCATGTTTGGCTGGCCCAAGACAGCCGGCCAAACACACATGTGCCCTGAGGGCACTGCTCGTCACCCTTGTGGCCCCACCCTTTTACCAAACAATGATAATAAACACAGTTCAATATCGTTGTTTGGTAAAAGTTTTGCAGCTGCCGCTGCTGGCAGGGCAGCACTCCTCCTCCTCCCTAATGGCGGAGCCTCCGCTGGACTTAAGTACAAAAGCTTGAAAAGTCACTGTATGACCACAAGATTGACCACTCTACCATGCTTAGCCCTTCTGAATGCTTCAAATGGGTGAGGAATGACCATGCCAGCTTGGTAGAAAGGTTCCAGGGTTTAGACACGAAGGCCTATGCAGCCTAAGCGCGCATGGAAGGGAAAGACCTGGCAGGTTGTTAGTGCATCTGATACAGTCCTTAGACAACTCTACTACTATCACGATGGTCAAGAACGAGTCAGGGGTGTTAGTTTATACACAGAAAGAGATCAATGCCACATTTGCATTCTTTTAAAGAAACCTATTTGCTGCAGGACCTGCGATAAACGCAACAGCCTTTCAGAAGTTTGAGGAAGGGCTGACCCTCCCTCATACCTGCAATGGTATGGTCTGGGACCTTGACACCCTTATTTCACAGCAAGAACTTCATCAGGCGATCAGGAACATAGTTCATGGGAAAATGCCAGGACTGGATGGACTGACTGTAGAATTCTGTGCCATGTATGAGGTGCTCCTGGCCCCATAGCAGGAAACCTTATTTGCTGAAGCTCTGCAACTCGGTGCCCTTCCTTCTACAATGAGGGAGACTGTTATCACCTCAGTACTAAAGCCTAATAGATACCCAAGTGATGTTGTCTTCTAACACCTTCTTGCTGTACTCAATACAGACTACAAAATCCTAAGTGAAATATTAGTGGACTGTATTCTTTCGCACCTTGCTGACCCAATTTATCCTGAACACAAATGGAGTGAGTGGCACAAGCCTGGCATGAGGCAGCATATATCTCTATTGACATAGAACAGGTCTTTGACACCTTGGGCTTGGAATACATGCTAACAGTACCACAATGCTTTGGCTTTGGCCCCTGGAAGATGACATGGATCCAACTTCTTAATGCCCTACCTAGGGTTAGAGTTAGGGCTGGACACCATATCTCAGAGGCTTACCCAATTCCCCTTGGAACCCAGCAGGGTTGTCCCATCTCACCCCTTTTATTTGTCTTGTAATGGAACCGTTGGCTAGTAGGTTACGTATTGTTGGAGAACATTGGGGGATTCCCGTTAGAGACACAATACACACAGTTTATCTCTACAATGATGACATGCTGCTCTATATTCGGTCAGTCTGCATGGATCTTGATACTCTTGCCCGCTTACAGGCCCAGTTTTACGCTCTACCTGGGCTTAAGGTGAATCCAACAAAAACCTTTACTTCCCACGAAGGCGGCAGTAGCGATGCACCCCCTTTTTCTTGAAGTGGATCCCATTCTGTGGACATCCCACTAATTTAAATACTTGGGTATCAATATATTTCATGGCCCACAGGACATTGAAGGCACCCAGGATGAATTCAAAAAAGAGGGAATTGTGACTCACTATTAGGAAGGGGTGTGCTAATGGCGTCCCTTCCTAAAAGTGAGTCGCAGGGTCATGTAAGAATGTTTTGCGACTGGGAATGCAGTCGGAAAACATTCTCAGTTACCACCAACTTCAAGATGGTGGTAACCCATTTGCAAATTGAAAGAGGTCCCCAAGAGACCCCTTACCCTTTGTGAATGGGGACCACTGCCTACTCTTCAAAACTACATTACAAAAAAAAGGCCTACTTTATTTAAAAGCAATCATAGACATGATGGCCAGCTGCCCCCAGCAGGCCACCATCCCTGTGATGGTAGCCATCTCCAAATGGGTCGCAAATTGCAAACTGCCTTATGAATATTAGTGAGGCAGGTCTCTTGCGACTAATTTAGGAATCTCAAACAGAGTCAAACACACTGTATACATCCCAGTTTGCGATTTCCTAATAGCGAATCGCAAAGGTTCGCTAAAAGGGAATCGCAAACCACTTTTTACATACATCTATACCTTGTTTCCTCCCCTGCCCGTGCAGTGATGAGGAGTCCCATTGATAGTTCCCTCTATCAGAGCCCCCTTCGTTTGAGCCCTTACACCCAGTGAGGCCTCCCGCAACTTTCCCTCACAAAAGGCCCCTGCGCCAAGACCTCCTCTAGAAACCGCAGAGCCAGTACCACACATATAACCCTCATCTTCGAGTGCGCTGACTATAGGTGCAACTGAACTCGCTAGTGGAACCCACTGGGCGCTCCACCCGCCTCCCTGTCCCACCATCCCTACCCCATTTTTTACCCCAAAGATAGCGGATTATAATTTTTTTGCTCCAGACAACACGTGCCACGCATGGAAGTCACATGTGGCTACAATTTAATGTGTATACATTGTATTCTTTAGTGTTTATGTATGCTATTTTTGAATGCTGATACTCACAATGTACCCTACAATCCTGGGCACTGCATATACACCAACTATGTACAACCTGATAAACTGTTTCAAATAAATTTCACTCAGATAGCAGATTTATAAATATTTTGTAAATGCACTGATGAGTCCTCTGAAATCACTTGCGCTGTTCTGTGAATGCACTTGCATTTTTTTAGTTTTAGTAAATAAATCAATGGCAGCCATCCGCTTGACATTTCCTTGAAGTAGGCTAATATTGTCCCCACACCCTAAGTTTTTTTTAGTAAATACATGAATTTTCTAAAAATAATAGCTTGACATTTCCTGAAATTGCACTGATTAAAACTTCAAATATCAGCATTTAACGTGTCTCAATCAAAACTTCACCCACAAATCATAAACCTGTTTTCTAAAAATATACTGATCATGTCCATAAAAAGCTGCCTGTCCTTTATAGCAAACCTCTTGCTCTGTCTTAAGATAATAATTTTGCCCACAAGGGCAGAACTTCATTTTCAGTAATGCATTGGGCCAGATTTAGAAGGCCCTAGTGCATCTTAGAGCCATACTAGCATCATTGTTTTACACTAATGTGGTGTTAAAGAGGCCATTCTCCTTCACCATATTTACAAAGTGTCGCAATGCTTGCATTGCGCCACTTTCACCACATTATGCTTGGGCCAGGCATAATACAACATTTCACTGCGCCATTTTTAGAGTCTTTTTTAATGCCTGCTCAGAGCAGGCATTAAAATGATGTGTCTATTACTTTCAAAGGGCCTCCCTTTACTTTGCAGGATTAGTGCCACAAATAATGCCACTAATCCTGCAAAGTACCACCATAGCATCATAAATTGTGATGCTATTGTCTTAACGTGTGCCATGGTGCGCCATATTGTAAATATGGTGCACACATGGTGTCGTTGGGGAGTGGGGGAATGCAAGAAAAGTGGCGCATCACAACTGATGTGCCACTTTCTTGCAAATCTGGCCCAACATTTTTTGCCTTCTTATGGTAATACACATATTTCAAATTCAACTGCTGACTTTCAGTTTCGAGACTTACATTAGATGTGTTCTCAAACATCAGATTGCTTTTATTACAATTTTCCTCGCAAATGCTGCCCAAGGAATGTAGGGCCAGATGTAGCAAAGGGTTTTATCCATTTTGTGTCTGTGGGAAAATATGTTCATACATATGGCCTGTAATTGGGATGCTCTTAGGGAGGAGATGGCGGTACTAATAAAAGCTGAAACTCTCAGGATGAGGGGCAGGAACGTGGGGTTGCATACATTACCACAACAGTTGAACCATCAGATAGTTGCATATCCCCTAGAAGCGTACACACAATACCTCATCCCATTAACGCTACCTCTGGAATAAGATCAGAAGCCTGGTGGTTGTGGAGAACCGGACTGTGGTAGCTGGTCTTGGTGCATGCTCTCTGTTAGTTAAATGTCTCTTCTCTTGGGGCCACATATACAAAACTTTTTGCACGCCATAAACAGGCTGAATTGGCCCATTTGCCTGTGCAAAAAAAGGCTTTTTGGAATGTAGAAAGCCCTATTTGCGATTCAATAACTTTTTACTGAATCACAAATTGGGTTTGCGTTTCAGTGTTGAGGGCATTCCTTTCTAATACTGAAGCCCAGTGGTATGTGTGAATGTTTTGCAACTGAAATGTGCTCTCAAAACATTCACAATATACCACCAATTTCAAATTGGTGGTAACAGATTCACAAATGGGGAGGTGTCCCCATGGGACCACTTCCAGTTTGTGAATGTTGTTGAAAGCATTTTTTTTAAACAGCCACTGCCTTCTCTTAAAAAGTGAAACGGAAACTTTTCATTTTTTTTAAATGCATCCTGTTTTCCTTTAAGGCAGTGGTTCCCAACCTTTTGACTTCTGTGGACCCCCACTTTATCATTACTGGAACCTGGGAACCCCCACTGAGTCAATACTAAAAGCTGAAGACCTAATCTGTTAATATTATTTAATTTTCTAAGCAGTCGCGGACCCCCTGAGGAGGGGTCTCGGACCACAGGTTGGAAACCACTGCTTTAAGGAATTCACAAAAAAAGATTGCTTTATTTAAAAGCTATCACAGGCATGGTGGTCTGCTGATCCCTGCAATTTTTTAGATTCACAATTGGTCACAAACCAAGACCTACCTCATTAATATTCATGAGGTAGGTCTATTTGCAACCCACAGGGAACCACAAACGAAACCCAAAAGAGTTTAATAGATTTGAAATAGTGGTTTCCTATTTGCCGTTCACAGGAAATCACAATTAGAAACTTGCTATTTCCAATTTTGGTACATGTAGCCCTTGCTGTTTTCCTGCTTCCCTCCTCTTTTGCAGTATCTCAAGTCTCAGGGGGTCCCGGGACCCATGCATGTATCCTGGTGGGTTTTAGGGCTCATACAGCTCACCACTGCCCAGAGAATGGTTGTTCATTCCGCTAAACATCAAAGCACATTGACTGCATTCTACACTGCTTTGTTTTTCCAAACCTTAAAACTCGAGTTTTGTTTTGTGTAAAATTTCTATTGTATGTATGTATGTATGTATGTATATATATCGTATTTATAGAGCGCATTCCGACTCACAAAGAGCATTGAATCGCTAGTGTAGAAGGTAAGAGAGGAGGAAAAGCAGAAGCCGAGGAAACCACCCAAACAACAGTAGAAAAAAAAGAAAATTACTTAAGGGAACATTCCGGAAACAGAGCAGAGGCTATCGGGGAAGAGACATGTTTTAACCAGTTTCCCGAACCTTAGGTAACAGGGTTCTTGCCTGATGTTCAAAGGAAGCGAGTTCCAACCTTTTGCAGCAGCCATGGTGAACGCTTTATCACCCAATTTGGCTTTATAAGTACGGGGACCTGGATTCGGTAGGCTTTGGAGGACCTCAGATTTCTCTTAGGGGCATGCCAACAGAGCCTGGTGGTGAGGTAGCGAGGATCAATCCCGTGAGTTGCTTTATGCGTCAAACAGAGCGATTTAAAGATAATACGCTGAGCCACCGGGAGCCAATGTAATTGTTTAAGGCTCCCTCTCACTGATACCCACCGCAAGAGGTTGAGAACCGCTCTAGCAGCTGAATTCTGAACCAGTTGCAGCTTATTAATCAAGGCCTTGTCAAGATTAAGCAATAACAATACAATAATTACAATAGTCTACTTTAGACATAACCATTGCTAAAATAGCAGAGACTCTCCATTCATGCTGGAGATAAGGAAAAATGTTCCTAAGCATTTTAATAAGCCAAAGGCATGTCTTTAAGGTGTGATTTGCCTGACTTTTAAAGGATAAATGATCATCAAAGAGGATGCCCAAATTCCTACTGATAGTGGTGGGAACAGGAAGCATGCCACAATCTGAGGGCCACCAGCGTGGATTCCATAACTCTTTTCCCGGCCCAAAACAAAGAATTTCGGTTTTGGTGGCATTCATTTTAAGTTAGTTAGTCTTCATCCAATTACTAACTGCTTGCATACAGTTGTTAAACCGGTCCGCAACCTCCTCCCAAGACTTTTTAATTGGGATGATAATCTGAGTATCATCTGCATAGGAGGACGGGATAAAACCAAGGGAGCGAATCAGACTAGCCAGCAGGGCAACACATGCATTAAACAGAGTAGGACTCAAAGAAGATCCCTGTGGAATCCCGCAGGGTAATAGATAAGGTGTGGATCTAAAATTACCACAACTTACAGTGGTCCATCTGTTGGTAAGAAAAGATTCCAAAAGCTTAAGGGCTAGCTCTCTGATCCCTACTTGACAAAGGCGGGATGTCAGTAGATGAGGGGAGATAGTATCAAACGCCGCCGATAGATCTAATAGTACTAGGATGGCCCCTTGACCTTCATCTACCAGTTTCCGAATAGCATCAGAGGATGAAATCAGGGCAGTCTCCGTACTGTGCGCCATCCTGAAACCATGTTGAGAAACCATATTGTACCTGTATCCTGCCATCTACTCACCAGTTGAGGCGGAGGGATATGCCCAGTGCCAAGGCAGCCTCCTGTGTCTGTCTCTCTCTGTGGCTTTGGAGTGATGTCATTTCATTTGGGGGAGGGCTACAGGGGACCACCAATGAGTCTACTCTGTGATTTCCTAAGTCTGACAGCGACTGAGCTCAAACAGATGGACTCGAGGATAAAGCAGTTGTTTCCAAGGGTGACCTCGAGTAATCTCTCAATCTTTCTTTTAAGGCGCAAGGAAAACCTCAATAGAAACAACCTAAAGGTTTCTGCATAACTAAATCAAAATGAGAACATTTAATGAATAAAATTAAACAAAACAGCACAAAATGTGCGGTTTTATGTCGATCACTCCACTTCACTGGCAGAGATATTTTCATTTGCCTCCCAGTGATACAATTGCATTTTTTTTTGCATTTTTATTGTGTATTATTCTGTCGGCCTCCCTCATTCCCGCGGGTTAAAATTAAACCAATTGGGGAAATTTCTTCATATTTACTGCAGATTTTTACTAAGGACCATATCACCTGCCATCACTGATGGTTTTATTCTCTCAGGCCAGTGATCCATCCAGTGTTTAGGACTAATGATGGCCCTATTTCCTCTGTTACTGATGCATGTATTGTTTGGGGCTGTTGACGCATACACTTTTGAATGTCATTGATGCATATACTGCTTGAGTTCATTGATGTACAGGCTGCTGGGACCATTGATGCATTTATCGTTTGGGGTTATTGACGCATACGCTTTGTATTGTCATTGATGCATATACTGCTTGAGTTCATTGATGTACAGGCTGCCTGGGAGCATTGATGCATTTATCGTTTGGAGTTATTGACGCATACGCTTTGTAATGTCATTGATGCATATACTGCTTGGGATCATTGATGTACAGGCTGCCTGGGACCAATGATGCATTTATCGTTTGGGGCTATTGATGCATTACATACGCTTTGTAATGTCATTGATGCATATACTGCTATGCATTTACTGCTTGGGATCATTAATGTACAGGCTGCCTGGGACGAATGATGCATTTATCCTTTGGGGCTATTGACGCATACACTTCTGAATGTCATTGATGCATGTACTGCTTGGGATCATTGATGTACAGGCTGGCTGGGACAAATTATGCATTTATAGTTTGGGGTTATTGACGCATACACTTTTGAATGTCATTGACGCATATACAGTTTTAGGTCAATGATGTACAGGCTGCCTAGAACCATTAATGCATATGGTCTGTGGGACCTTTGGGGCATACTATGCGTTAGGCCACTGATGTACACAGTGCATGGTATCACTAACACATTATACGATGATGCATTATACCACTGATGTACTATCTAATATCATTGATACACACACTGCCTGGGTCAACTGATGCATATATTGCACTGAATAATTTATGCACATGCTAATTGGGCCCTTTTGATCACAAACTGTTTTGGTCCTTTTCTGTACGTACTTTCATGGGTCACTGATGCATACATTTTCTGGGATATTGATTCATGTACTCTGTAGGACCACTGATGCATACCTGCGAGCACTAATGCTTATGGCAACTGATAATATTGATACGCATACTCACAAATTCTGATTAAAAATAAAAGCATTTCAGTGGAGTTGGTATGGAACCTGACATGCCAGAGGTGTAGCAGGCTGGAAGTCATGGAATACACATTTTGCAGCCCTCTACTAGTAGCAAGAGTCAGTGCTTAATTTGGAAAAAATAAGTGCCCATACCCCAAATATTTCTTACGAGGACACTGTCCACTTCCACCACTGGCACACCCCACTTCTACCACTGACACAGCCACATAGAAAAGAACTCAACAAATAAGGATGCGGGGAGGTGTAGGACTAAGTGGCTCAAACAATGAAAACAGCTGCAGGAGAAGATTGAACAAAGGCCTGGGCAAGAAGGGTGATTGTAATAGGAAGGCCTAAAGACAGCAGTAACAAGATGGGTGGGTGAGGAGGTTGT
Organism: Pleurodeles waltl; assembly: GCF_031143425.1. Taxonomy (NCBI): domain Eukaryota; kingdom Metazoa; phylum Chordata; class Amphibia; order Caudata; family Salamandridae; genus Pleurodeles; species Pleurodeles waltl. Next base: position 998,305,044 of record NC_090450.1, on the reverse strand, counting down.
TAATAATAAATACTGGCTTATTATGTAGACGGTGTTGTCACAGTCTTACCTTTCATGTAGTGCTGTAAAAACAGACAGGTGTTACTACCACCCCTATCTAGTGATAGCCTACCTTAAGGATGAAGCTGAGAAGAGAAGAAAATGTCTAAATGGGAAACGATTCTGGAAATTACTGAGAATATGAGAACCATGCAGTGTAGAGGAACAACTGACCCCTCAGGCAGACAAGACATTTTACACAGCCACACTCCATGCTTGGAGATGTAATCCATTGGATGCAAGGAGGAAGGACAACACACACACAGCAATGTAGAGCGCTGCATGAGCAGTGTTTGATGATGCTGCTCATAACAAGTGGGCAAGTACTGTTGAGTGGCCATGTTCCTGCCATATACTGAAAGATGGGTCTGGATCTGTGATCCGCACCTTTGTGACCTATGGAGAAGCATAGTAGAGACATTAGGCAGATGATGTTAACCTCTGCTTGTCTTCTTTCCATTTCCTGTTTCTTTCTTGTGTAGGAGGGAGGCTGGCCTGGTGTGTGGGGTGGGTACCTATGGTACTTATACCTTATACTAGGTCCAGGTATCCCTTATTAGTGTAGTGTAGGCAGTGTCTCGAAGCCAGGCTCCCAAGAGGTAGCTGTGGATGAGCAGCCAAGGCTTATCTAGAAGACATGCAAAGCTCATGCAATACCACTATAGTCACACTTTGTACTCACACACTTTAAAGAAAACACTCACTGTTACAAAAATAAATGTACTTAATTTTGGTGACACACATACCAAAAATATCATAGAGGCTATACTCCCTTAGGAGGTACGTAATACACAAATTATATACACTGGTACGCAGAAACAGGCATAAAAACAGTTAGAAAACAGTGCAATTAGTGAAAATCACAATAGAGAGAAATAGGCCTAGGGGGAGCACAAACCATATACTAAAAAAATGGACTGCGAAAATCGGTCCCCCACCTACCTAAGTGTAGTGTGTAAAGGGGAGCTGGGAGTACTAGGAAATCCCAAAGTTAAGTACCACAACCCACCCCAAAGACCAGGAAAGCAGGAGTAAATCACTGTAAATTTCCCAGATCACACACAGAGAAGAGAAGAAGAAAAATGCAAAACCCAGAAGAGACTACAAGACAACAATAGTGGATTCCTGGACAAGAGGGCCTGTGAAAGAAGGGGACCAAGTCCAAGAAGCACAGCAGAGTCCAGGAAGGGCAGGAGCCCCTACCCACCAGGATGAAGGTGCAAGAAGTGAACTACCAGTGCAATAGAAGAGTCAGCACTGCACCCAAGAAGATGAAGTCGGGTTCCTGGAGGACGCAGGTGATGTCCCACACTGGAAGGAGGATTGCAGTTGGTTTTGCGTCTTCGGATTCCGCCAACAAACCTCAGCACACACAAAGCTCACGGTTAGCAGAAGATTGCGCTGACAGGGACCATGAAGGACCAGGTGGACTCTACCCATGAAGAGGAGTCATAGGGGGTCCTCAGCAACACAGAGTGCCTACAGAAGACCAAGCAGTGCTCACAGGACTCCCACAGGCCAGGGACTCGAAAGTCGCAGAGGAAGCCCACGCAGCACTACGAAAAAGTCCCCACGCCACCAGAGGACCACTCAGGAAGCTGTGTATCACAGGATAGAGTGCTGGGGGCTGGAGATTCAGGATGGCTCAAGATCTTGAGGAAAGGATGCCAACAAGCCTTGGCAGCTGCAAGGGATGTGGTGCTTGGGGGTACTGTCATGCGTGGGCAGACAAGGGCTTACCTATACCCAAGTTGGACAGCTGGAAGAGAGGACCATTGGGACCACTTCAGTCTACCACCCATGATGCAGGATCCACGCAGCTCAGCAGAAGAGGGGTCGATGCAGCAGGTGTTCTTTGCAGTTGGTGCCTGCAGAAGCAGGGGAGTGAATCCTTCACCCCAAGGGAGATTCCTTCTTTCTTCTGATGCAGACTGAAGACGGGCTGTTCTTTGATGATGCACGACAGGGGAAATGTTGCAGTTGCTGGAAGGAACCAGAAATACAATGTTGCAGGAGGTATCTTGCTTCTTTGTTGCAGCTTGTAGGGTCCAATAAAGTCCAGATGCAGTTTCTCCAGTCAGAATACAAAGTGGAGGGTGCAGAGGATTCCTGCTGGAGTCTTGCAATCTGAATATGAGGAACCACCCAAGAGAAAGACCCTAAATAGCCCTGAAAGGGAGATTGGTCACCTAGCTGGTTGAATACCGATTAGGAGGGGCCTCTGACGTCAACTGCTGGCACTGGCCACTCAAATGCTCCCAGAGTTCCCTGCCAACCTTGAATCCAAGAGGGCAAAAACCAGTTCCTCTGGATGAGCTCTGAGCACCATCCCTCGTCACGCCCCTTTCCTTTGTCCAGTTTTGTTCCAGAACAGGGAATGGGGGTCCCTGAACTGGTATAGACTGGTTTATGCAAGGTGGGCACCAAATGTGCCCTTCAAAGAATTGGCAGTGGCTTGGGGAGGCTACCCCTCCCAAGCCTGTTTCACCTATTTTCAAAGGGAGAGGGTGCAACACCCCTCTCCCAAAGGAAATCCTTTGTTCTGCCCTTCTTGGCTTGAGCTTCTCAAGCACCAGGAGGGCAGCAACCTGTCTGGGAGGTGGCAGCAGCTTGGGCTTCCTGGAAACCTTCAGAAGGCTGGAAAGGCAATACTTGGGATATGATTTCAACATGTTTTATGCCAAACATGCCTATGTTTGGAGTTACCAATATGTAGATGGATATAGGTATTGACCTATGTCCAGAACACACGTAAAATGGCATCCCCACACTGACAAGTCCAGGAGAATAGGCCTGTAGTTCATGGGGGTACCTCTGTGTAGCAATCACGCAGGTGATGATAAGTAAGTATTCCTTTATTTCCAATAAGTTGTCACGAACAGCATACATAACTCCCAGCTTCCTCCCAGACCAATGCCTCCAGTCTCCTCACTCCATTCCAAACCCCCACCTAGAATCTTATCCATCATCACATTCCATTCCATTCCTATGAACTTAACCCTACACATCTCCCCCTTAAATAATCCAAAAATGGGTTACTAATCACATAAACAACTACTATGAACAATATACATACTCTATCCCTTAACCCAGTTATACCAAATAAATAACTATGTACACATAATATCCCATACCCTTCCATTAACTTAGCAAAATCTCTACACATGTTTAACCTTACATAAATTTCCTACGCTCCATTCTCTACCATCCTCTAACTTAACTACTGAATTCTTTACTGTTACTAACTTCTGTCGTTCGTAAAACTTACTCTCACCTTTCTTTATAATCCCAGCTTTCTTCACTGTGACCAGGTCTCCAGACCTCACATTGGCACTCTTCACTCTCTTCTTCTTGTCATAATTCATTTTATTCTTCCTCTGGAAATACATAGCCCTCGCCTTCAAGGCTTCCTGATCAACCCTCACCGGTTTCTTCACATTCAACCACCTAGGAGATTCTTTAGTTCCTGGTTCCCTGCCCTTAAGGGCAATGAAAGGTGAAACTCCTGTCACCGAGTGGGGTGTCACTCTGTGCGCCCACAACATCTTGCTCAATTCCTCCTTCCAATTCAATCCATTCACCAATGACAACTGTATGTTCTACATTACAATCCTGTTCACCCTTTCCACCAATCCATTAGCCTGTGGTCGGAACAGTGCCACCTTCTCATGTTTCACCCTCAACTCATTAAGAAACTCTGTCATAGCTGCGGAAACCAATTGCACTCCCTTATCCGTCACTAAAAATTTAGGAATACTTTCCTCCAAAAGCATTTCTCTAAGGAATTCTATAACATTGTTGGTATTAACCTGTTCAATAGTCTTGATTACAAACCACTTACTATAATAGTCTACCAAGACCATTATAAAACGATTCCATCTTCCCAATTTGTCCACAGGCCCCAACAAATCAAAGACAAATTTCTTCCATGGTGCCTCAGAAAACTGCATACAACTCAAAGGCGGTTCCCTGACCACTTTCGACTTGTCACTATTCCTACAAGCTTGACATTCCTCTACCATCTTCTCCACATCCCCATCCATTCCTGGCCACCAGTAAAACTGTCACTACCTCCTCTTAGTCAAGCTCCTTCCCAAATGCCCTTCATGAACAATCTTTACCAGTCTTACCCTTAACTTTATAGGAGGCACAATTCTGTCCCGTCTTAACACACGTTCACCCTGCACACTCAATTCATCACTCACCACCAAGTACTGCTTCAAATTACTCCACACTGCATCAGAACCTTATCCCATTATGAATCTTCTCAATTCATCATATTCTACATCATTTCTTACAGCCTCCTCCCACTCATCTTCACCCAGTGCCAATTCCCCATCAATAGAAAATGCCTCCAACTCCACATCACACACCTCATCAACACTTCCATCAATACAAGACAAGCAATCCCCAACCACATTTTTCCTTCCCCTCACAAATTCTACCACAAAATTGAAATCAATTACGATTATTAACCATCTAGAGATGCGAGGAGTCAAATACCACCTGCATTTACCTGTGAACATCAGTGTGGACGTTTCCTGCTGCTCCTGTTGACGTCCTCCTGTCTTCCACTTCCTCCTTCTGGGTGCTTGGCATCCTCCCTCCCTCCTGGATAGTGGTGGGTTCGTCCTCTGTAGTCAGGTTTGTCGGGCTCCCTGTTTCCTTGTTGTGCTTCTCTGACTTCTCAGTGACCTGCAAAACACAAAGGAGCAACTGATTAAAGAGGCAATCTCTTCAATTTGGGTAAACCGTATTCCAATTTGTTATTAAGGATAAAAGAGGCTTATCTGATCGTTTCATGTTGCTAGTAATGATGAATCCAACCATCTTTGGGTTTTTTCTTGCTAATCAAAGGGGAAAATAAATTATTATTATTTGTATAGGGTCTGATGAACTGACAAATAATTTACTATATGTGGAATAAACATATTATTGTTTTATAGTTGGAGGAAATGAAGAACCTTGATAATTTTAGGAGATAGACTTTGATATAAATTTCTGAAAAGTATTTAAGGTAATTGAACCGATGAACACTGACAATATCAGGACATTAACCTTGAATGATTTAAAACTCTGCATGGTATTAAGTTTGATGAACTATTGAACCCTGATAATAACAGGAGATGAACATTAATTTAAAACTATGAATGTTATTAATGCTGAATTATGAACTTGTAATACATTTCTTGTGAAAAGATAGAAACCAGCTGCTACGAATTTCAGAGTCTAGACACTCTAAGTAGGTGATAGAAGTTAATGATTCTTACGTATTTATGGAGGCATGTTTCTTGTAAGACTTCTAATGAATTAACATTTCTGAGCCCTGTTTTATAGATATTGTGAATAACAAGTTCAACCAAAAGGAATCGCCCATTAACTAAGGAGGAAGGGACATTAGGCAATGAAGGAGTGGGTCACATTATTATAAAAACCCTATTTGGGAATGTTCTAGCTCTAACGTTGTGTTAGTTGTTCCCTAGATGCTGGAAAGGAAAGCCATACATTGTTAGGTGGGAGGTTAATGTCTGCCTCGATCAAGCTTCGTCCCTTCATCCCGGTGGGTCAGGCTTCACCATCTTTAGGTTCTGCTTGATGTATAGGGACGCCGGGAGCTACTTTGTGCCTATTTCACTCCTGCGAAAAGGTAATAGCCTGAAAATCCTGCCAGGCTTGAAAGGGAAAGACTTTAAGCTTCAAGCGATCATCAGGAAAGGACAAATAGCTAAGACAGTGGCAGTCAGGTCTTGAGTGCGATGCCTTACACCCCCTCCATCTCTCTCGCCACCTTTCCCCAGTCCAATACTAATGCAACCTCTTTTCTTGCCCTGTCGCCACCCACCTAAGCCCCTGCTTCCACCCTCTTCCCTGCTCCTGACACTTTCTACTCTTCAACCAAGCTACAATCCTCCTCTCCAGTTATGTTGTAGTAGCAGCACTCCTCTTTACCAACGTTCTCTTCTCCACTGCTGTGATGATGGGTGGAGCGTCCTGAACCCAGGCCTTCCCGGCACTGTCTGTAATATTTGGTTTATTCCAATTTGACACTATTGCTACTATAAATAAAGATACACCTGTGTATGCTGCAGTGTGCACATGTACATGTTAAAATCCAAGCATGCTGTGTTGTTGTATTCGAACACACCTAGGAACCTCAAGGCCAACACTACAATTTGGCAGTGAAGATGTAGAGTCCTCCACCTTTTGCTGCTTCCTGGCATTAATTTCTGCGTTCCCCCATCCGACTTGCGGTATGCCCCAGTGCCTCGACTTACCCAATCCTGCTTCTAGTGAGCCGAGCTCATGGTCAGCGGAAGCAGATTTGTCAGTGTCATCTGCTGGCCAATGGGAACACTGCAGTCCCACACATAATTCCCCTTAATGCGAAGGTGTGCAAATGCTTTGGACTTGAATCCACATATTCCACATATTGGAACCATCCGAGGCATTACTGAAGATATTTTGAAACACACAAGTGCCAGAGGTAAGGTGGACAGCATTGGTGAAGAGAGTGCTGTAGCTGCAGTGTAGTTGTGTCCACATGCCATCCACTCTACTTAACCATCAAGACATGGAACAACCTTACCCTCCAACTTCCAACAGCATCCTCTCACAGGGAATTCAGAAAGGAACTCAAGACCTGGCTCTTTGAATCATCTCAGCAGGATCCTAGTGCCTGGATATCCTCCCAGTTGAGTACCTGCATTATACAAATCCCAATGTATTGACTGATTGATTGATAGTTGCCTACACCCACACCTCTACTCACCCTGAGGGCACAAGTACACCACACCTCGCACACACTAGTCATGATACTATGCCGTAATCCACACTTTTTGTTGTAGGCCCTGTTGTACAACACATCCAGTGATTTCTCATCACTCAGTGTTTCTGAATCAAAAGTGCCATACAGCATTGTGCTGTGAATGCCATACAGCCATTGAACATGAATATGGCACCGTCACCAGTAACCACCGGATGGTTGGGTTGGCCCACCAGGTTTGAACAATACCTGTCTGTGACCAAAGATACAGACCCTGTTACCAAAAGGTCTATCCTGCTTCATTTGATTGGAGGGAGGGGAGATGCCCGAAATGTTTCTCAAAAATGTTTCTCAGATTGCCAGATATCAGCCAAGATTATAAACATGCTGCCTCAGTTGCACTAAACCTGCAATTTAGTTCACAAGCTTACCATGATTATAAACATTTTGTCCCATGTCTGGCTAACCAGAGCCAACAGAATCAATTGAGGCATGTTGTTCTCATCTTTATGAGCTTGTATGCAACTGTGACTTCAGTAGTGTGGCTGAAGAGCTGAGAGTTCAAATTACCCATTGCTGTAGCTCATCAGACCTGTGAATGGAAATTCTGAAGCGTAAATGGCCCTTGCTGCTATACTTCCCCTAAGGAGAGCTCATGAAATGGCTAATGCCTGAGCTACACATATCAAGTCCTCAATTGTGACCAAAACCATTAACACAAAACCCTGGGTCTGATGGAGAAGCCATCGCTATTGTCCACAAGTCACCAGAAAGGAAGCACGAACAGCACCTACAGACATTCAGGGAATGTACAGCACTACTGACCTCATTGTCCAGCAAAAAGAAAAACCTGTGCTGCATATGGACAGCTAAACCTCTTTGTCAAGTTATGCAGGTCCCCAAATGCTGCCTGATCCATAATTGTACAGACACTTAGAAATTCCAAACCTACGATGAAGCACATTAGAACTAGCCATAGTAGCAATCAATCAATCAATCATAGCATTTGTAAAGCGCACTACTCCCCCTGTGAGGGTCTCAAGGTGCTGGTGGGGGTGGGGTGCTGCTACTGCTCGAACAGCCATGTCTTGAGGTGTCTCCTGAAGGTTAGCAGGTCCTTTGTCTGTCGCAGGTGGATAGGAAGAGTGTTCCGCGTCTTGGAGGTGAGGTGGGAGAACGATCTGCCACCAGCGGTTGTTCTGTGGATGCGTGGAACGGTGGCGAGGACAAGGTCAGCAGAACAAAGCTGCCGGGACTGGGTGTAGAAGGAGAGCCATCTGTTGAGGTATTCTGGTCCGGTGTTGGGCAGTGCTTTGTGAGCGTGGGTGAGGAGCTTGAACGTGATTCTCTTGTTGACAGGGAGCCAATGCAGGTCTCTCAGGTGGGCTGTGATGTGGCTGTGGCGGGGGATATTCAGGATGAGGGGTGCGGAGGCGTTCTGTCTGGGTTGCAGTCTTTTCAGGAGCTTCGCCGTCGTTCCTGCGTAGAGGGCGTTGCCGTAGCTCAGTCTGCTGCTTACGAGGGCTTGGGTGACCCTCCTTCTGGTTCCGGTGGGGATTCATTTGTAGATCTTCTGAAGCATGCAGAGGGTGTTGAAGCAGTAGGAAGAGACAGCGGTGACTTGCTGGGTCATTTATAGCGATGAGTCCAGGATGAAGCCCAGGTTGCGTGTGTGGTCGGTGGGTGTCGTTGCGGTTCCCAGTGTGGCAGGCCACACTGGGAACTAGCTCAATGACACAAGAGGTTTTAGATGAAGCCATCCCGTCTGACCGTGAACAAATTAATTTGATCTCCTGACAGTCCTGTTTTTCTTCAGATGAAGGCACGAACAAGGTGTGGAGTGTATATACATGGGCAACCCACTGCTAAGCTGATGGAAATGGGGACCACCGCAAGTGTGATAGCCAAAACAGACTACAATAAACTATACTCAGCCCCATATCTTACAATCCACCTCTACACAAATATATGCATTTGGAAGTCCACCTCCCACAGAACTAGCCGAAGTCTTCACCACAAAGGTGACTCTTCAATAATCAAAGGCTCTTCCTTCAGTAGCTGTAGTGCTGCTGAACCTTTAAAACGTGTTGCTTTTGCATTCAGAATGCAGCAAAAAAGATGTTGAGCAGATGTTGGAAGAGTTTGTAGATGTCTTCCATGGCATTAGATGCCTCAAAGCAAAGTCAATGAAGTTTCACATTGATCCAACTATTCAAAAAGTAGTGCTTCATCAAGGCCAGATCGTATTCAGTGTGAGGTGACAAATGGAGAGTAAGCTGGAAAACCTAGTGGTAGTGGGCATTATAGAGAAGGTAGAGGAGACCACTCGTTGGGTCTCCACAATTGTTGTAGCTAAAAAGCCAAAACAACTTTGATGGGAGGATGCTGAACAAAGTCACAAAGAGGATCACCACCTAACCACCACAGTGGATGATATTGTTGTGGAAGCGGATGGAGTAAAATGGTTCTCCAATATAGACTTGAAGTAAGGGTGTCACCAAATTCTATGGAGCTAAGAGTCCAGGTACTTCCCGACTTCGTCCACACATGTAGGCTTACAAAGCTACATTAGGCGTTTCTAGTGGTGCTAGGGTGTATGAAGATATTCTGTCTGACATCCAAGAAGTTGTACATGTCAGTGATGACATCTTAGTTTATGTCACTTCATTTGAACAACACCATGTATGCCTTCTGGCACTACTGAGACATATCCAAACTAAGGGACTGATTCTCCATCATGAAAAGTGCAAGTTCCTCACAAACAACATCAAATTAATTAGATATTGTTTTTCTGCAGCTGGTGTCTCACCTGACCCTGAGAAGGTACAGGATCTCTAATCAGCTCCCCCAGACAAAATTTCTGAAGTATGCAGTTATTTTGACATGGTAATATACTGTGGAAGCCTCATCCAAAATCTGAAGGCCCTAACAAAGCCTTTGCGAGACCTGCTCAAGACTAACACCATGTGTGCCTGTAGGAATACCAATAATAGGTGTTTGCCAGCACCAAAGTTACATTAGCTGCTGAGACTACTATGAAATGTTATGATCTGACCAAACACACTGAGCTAATTTTTGACGCCAACACCACTGGGCTTGCAGCAGTGATGATGCCTGGGCAAAAGTTGCATATGCAAGTAGGTCACTAACACAGAGCAGAGAAAGTCCCAGATAGGGAAAGTAGTGATCATAATACTCTGGGACTGCAGACATTTTAATTTGTATCTCTAAGGCAGTGCCTTCCAAACATACCCAGATCACAATCCACTGGTCAATTTATTCCAAGGCTCAAAGTCCAAGCCATCACAAAGATCTGAAAAATGGGTGTTATAACTTCAGGAATACTCATTTCAGTTAGTGTACTGGCTGGAAAAATAAACCTGTGGGCTATTTGTCATGTCAACCTCGAGAAGCGACAATGGGAACAGGCACAAGAAACAGAAGAGTACGTCTAGTTGGTAATCTACAGCTCCCATCTGAAGGCCATCATGTTAGAAAAGATATATCAAGGCTCCCTTGCAGATGGCTGTTCCCACCTTGTAAAAGAAGACAGACATTTGATGGCCAGTTCAGAAGGCAGGACAGTTGTTTCCCTGATGCATGCGTGAGGATTCATGCAATGTATATTGTCAGACAGGAGTTTTATTTAGCTGATGAAGGGTTGCTGCTTAAGGTGAGAAGGACTTGTGAAGTTTCACTCAGTGGATTTCTGCTGAGTTTGGTGCGTTGCGCTGATTAGTAATCCCGGGAACTTGTCCCAGGCTGTACAACCAGCATGAACATCCCACCCAGAGCACCAGAGGGCTCTACTTCTTTCTGCAGCTCGAGTAGATCTTCTTCTTGAGCGGCAGGTGTCTAAACGTAAGCAGCAGCTTTCTCTCCGTGAGCAGTAACAACTGGCCATGGCTGCCCATGTTGAGAAATCTCACCGGGAGGTTGGCTAGCACTCAATTATTTTTATTGCGCTTGCCAACTTGGCAAGCCAAGCATATATTTTGCCACCCATGCAAACTCTTCTGCAGGACTGCCATTGCAGCCTGCGTGAAAAGGTGCAAACACCCTTTCACTGCCTTTTGCAATAGACCAGGGGCCAGATGTAGCAAAGGTTTTTTCCCATTCTGTGTCTATGGGAAAAAGTGTTCGTACATATGGCCCCAGGTCACTGATAAGTCAACCCTATGGCAGGCCCTTCAGCCCTGAGGGCAGGGTGAAAGTACCTGTGTGTGAGGGCACCCCTGCACTAGCAGAGGGGCACCCACAAACTCCAGGACCATTTTCCTGGACTTCGTGAGTGGGGGGACGCCATTTTATGCGTGTACTGGACATAGAGCACTACCTATGTCCAGCTATAATGGTAACTCCGAACATAAGCATGTTTGGTATCAAACATGTTGGAAGCATACCCAAGACTTTTGCAAGTATTAGTTGTATGATTCCATGCACTCTGGGGTCTCCTTAAAGGACCCCCAGTATTACCATTTCAGCCTTCTGAGGGTTTCCAGGCAGCCCAAGCTGCTGCCACCTCCCAGACAGGTTTCTGCCCTCCTGTTGCTTGAGAAGCTGAAGCCCAGGAAGGCAGAACAAATGATTTCCTTTGGGAAAGGGGTGTTACACCCTCTCTCTTGGAAATAGGCGTTACAGGTTGGGGAGGGGTAGCCTCCCCAAGCCACTGGCAATGCTTTGAAGAGCACCTTTGGTGCCCTTCTTGCTTAAACCAGTCTACATCAGTTCAGGGACCCCCAGTACCCGCTCTTGCATGAAACTGGACAAAGGAAAGAGGAGGGACCACTCCCCTGTCTATCACCACCCCAGGGATGGTGCTCAGAGCTCCTCCAGAGGGTCCCTGGGTTTTGCCATCTTGGATTCCAAGTTGGCAGGGAACTCTGGGAGCATCTGAGTGGCCAGTGCCACAGGTGACGTCAGAGCCCTCCTCTGATATGTGCTTACCTGGTAGGTGACCAATCCCCCATTTAGGGCTATTTAGGGACTCTCCTCTGGGTGGTTCTTAAGATTCAGATTGCAAGACTCCAGCAGGAATCCTCTGCACTCTCCATTTCGACTTCTCAGTGAAGAAACTGCATCTGGGCCCTCCAGAATCTCCACAAGCTGCAACAAACAAGCAAGACACCTTCTGCAACATTGTATCTTCAGCTCCTGCCAGAAACGGCAACTGTTTCTCAGTTGTGCATCCTCTGAGAACAGCCCGTCTTCAGCCTGCAGCAGAAGAGCGAATGAATCTCCCTTGGGGTGAAGGAGTCACTCCCCTGCTTCAGCAGGCACCAACTGCAATGACGACCACCTGCGTGGATCCCCTCTCTTGCTGAGCTGCATGGATCCTGCATCACAGGTGGTGGACTGAAGTTGTCCCGACGGTCCTAATGTCCTACTGTCCAACTTTGGTGGAGGTAAGAGCATGCCTTCCCCACGCAAGACAGTACCCCCATGCACCGTGTGTTTTGCAGCTGCCAAGGCTTGTTGGCATCCTTCCTTCAAGTCGTTCGTGCATCTTGTAGCTCCGGCCCCAGCTTCCTGAGTGGTTCTCCAGCAAAGTGGGAGCCTTTGTTGTAGTGCTGCATGGGCCCCTTCTGCAACATCTTTACCCCATGAAGTGGGACTCTTGTGTGCGCTGCTTGGTCTTCTGTGGTCTCTCTGAGTTGCTAGTGACGCAAATCAGACTGCAATCCTCAATCCGGCATGGGACATCACATGCACCAATCTTCTTGGGTGCAGTACTGAATGTTCTTCTTCAACGGTGGTTCTTCTTTTGCCGCTTCATCCGGGTTAGCAGGGGCTTCTGTTCTTGCTGGACTCTTCTGTGCTTCTTGGACTTGGTCCGCTTCTTCCATAGGTCCTCTGGTCCACGAATCCACTGTTGGTGTCTTGTACACTCTTCTGGTTCTTGCATAATTCTTCTTGTTTCTGTGTGTTTTGGGAAAGTTACTGTGATTTACTCCTGCTTTCCTGGTGACTGTCGTGGGTTCTAGTACTTATCTTTGGGGATTTCTAGTACTCACCTCTACACACTACACTTGCCTAGGTGGGAGACCGACTTTTTGTATTCCACTTTCTTAGTATTGGTTTGTGCTCCCCCAGGCCCATTTCTAACTATTGTGATTTTCACTAATTGCACTGTTTTCTGTTTTTACACCTGTTTCTGCATACTAGTGAACATAATATGTGTGTTACTTATCTCCTAAGGGAGTATAGCCTCTATGGTATTTTTGGTATTTCTGTCACCAAAATAAAGTACCTTTATTTTTGTAACAGTGAGTGTTTTCTTTTATGTGTGTGAGCACTGTGTGATTACAGTGGTATTGCATGAACTTTGCATGTCTCCTAGATAAGCCTTGGCTGCTCATCCACAGCTACCTCTAGAGAGCCTGGCTTCTAGACACTGACTACACTACACTAATAAGAGTTTAAGTACCATAGGTACCCACCACACACCAGGCCAGCCTCCTACAGCCACGTGGTAGTTGGCAGAGTTTATCCTGAACACGGCGCTCTAAGCCGAGAGTGGGGTGAGCAAATCTCCTTGAACTCAGTCCGAGGAGTGGAGTTTACCACCCACCTAAGGTGCTACTCTGAGGGAAGAGACTAGTGATTCCAACATTGTCTGACAACGAGGCTCATGAAATCTGTGCATCAGCTCTACCAACGGATAGTGCAGAAAAAATGTGGTTAAGGCAGAGGTTGTGGTTTCCAGAATTACATGTGCATGTAGAGAGAACAACTGGAGAGTGCCTGTCACCTGAAGCTGGACGGCAATGTGACTTGCCAGCAGCTGTCCAGTCTGGGAACGCTCCCACAAGACTACATAGCAGAACCAGTGCAGATTCTGCCACTCTACTTGGTAATCAACAATCTTCTAGTGGCAGCTGATGGCTTTAGTAAGTACCTAGAGTTGAAAATATTTCTTCAACCTTGATTGAAGATGTTGTGCCAGAGCTTGAAAAGACTTTTGCTACAGATGACCTTCACCACGAAATTAGGACAGACATCGGAACCTCCATTTCAAGTTGAAGAACTGTCTATGTATTTCAGTTCACATGCAGCACTGAAAAAGAAACCCTAGTGGCCCTAAACAAATGGGGACACTGAAAGTTTCATGAGGACCCTTATCAAAGTCATGATAGTTTTTGGACTGAACATTGACCACAATGAATGAGCAATCTACAAGTTTTTAGGAGACTAACGAAACAACCTCTATGCGTGCGCACAAACCTTTCCTATCGCCATGATCAGATGTCACTGACCAGCTACCCCAAACCACACCTCCTGACAATGGTGCTTTCTAGTCCAATGTCCCAGGGAAAAGACCAGTGAAGCAGAAGAAACCAAAGCGTGGTGGAGGCCCAATACTGTTAATGACCCTGTGCTGCTGCGCTCCCTGGCAAAGTGATGAAAAATGCAGACCTCTGTTTGAGCCACAGCTGTGGTGTGTGTTCTGCATGTAAGGGGCCACGCTGACTGCTGTGAGAGGTCACATGACACTCGGGCACACAATTTCACACCTAAAGTGCATTTCAGAGCAAATGGCAAGGCACAGCACTCCTTTGAGGAGCCTTTGCGACACACTAACCCATGGTAGTCTCTTTTGGTGAGCAGGGGCGAAGCTTCAGGGGGGTTGTGTGGGATGTTAAACCCCCCTAATAAATGTATTCTATAGTTAATAGTAGTTACAGATGCTTTAAGTCGGGTATGATGTGGTGCTTGTTAGCTTTGACTTGGGATTTTTACATACATATACCGACAAAAACACACTCTCTTGTCTGTTTTGAGGGCCTATTTACAAGCCCTTTGCGACGTGCAGCGGTGGTGCTATCATTGCGCTTCACTGCCCAATATTTACAAACTGATGCATTGGGCCAATGTGTCAGTTTGTACAGCCCTTTGTCAATTATACCTGCGTCCAGTATAATGTATGCAGGGTGGGTGTTACCACAGGAAACGTCATGCAGAACTGACGAGGTGAAATTTGCATTTCACTGCATCATTCTGCGTCTTCACTACATCAAAATGTTACCACCTGCTCAAAGCAGACGTTAATTTGACGCAGGGCTTTTTCCTATGGGAGACTCCTTGCATTGCTGGAGTATCGTCAGTTCAACAATACTACTCCAGCAGTGCTCAATGCATGAGTTTAGTGCCAACAGATGCGTCAGAACTTCTGACGCATCTCCGTAAACATGTGCCACGGAGCTCTGTATTGTAAATACAACGCATTCCATGGCGTTATGGGACGTACTGGATACGCAAGAAATCTGACGCATCAATGGTGATGCGTCAGATTCTTGTAAATGAGGCCCTGAGTTTTAAGAACCCCTCACAATCCCCGCTCGTCTTCTTTCCTACTGCTCCTTAATCCTCTACCCTACTTCTGATTGCTTCTAATTGTTGGGAAATATTGAGCTCCCCCCATCTCCAATATTACTGACCAAGCTACGCTCCTGTTGGTCCACCAACTCAATCAGTTGAGAGAAGCCGTTTGTCACCAGGTGGATGTCATCCAGATCCAACATTATCACCCGCAACTTAAGAAAGTTGTAATCCTCCTGCAGGCAGCATCAGTACTGCTTATGACTGTATCCCGAACTACCTCAGTGCTGGAAAGACTGTGAAGTATTAACTAAGAGAGAGCCCACATACATGAGTTAGATTTAATGAACTTTGAGAGCAATTTGAGAGCGCTTTTGTAATGTCTCTCTATCGCTCTTTAATTTTACAGATTCTTTATGGATATCTGTCATTCCTTTCGAGTTAGCACAGTTCATATCTAACTAAACGTTGGCAGGAATGTAGTGTTGGGTGGCGTGTCACAAAGGCAGAACTCCCCCGCTCCGTTTCCATTATTTGGTTTGCTCCAAACTATTGCCACGGATACTATAAGTAGAAATGAGCACGTGGACGCAGGTAGTGTGCGCATGTGCGAGAGGAAATCCATGCGTGACGTGTTACAGTGCTATTCTATACGGGGTCGACTCTACACGAGATGTTTCAAGGCATGGGTGAGTGGACGCTGGCCCCGGGCCCCAGCCTTTCAGGGGGGCCTGATAGAGCCAGCTCTGTTCTGCAGATTCTTGCCCTGATGATCATGAACTAATTCTAAAGGAGTTTGTTTTAATTACGGGTTTACTTTAATTTATTTTTTAATGTGCGCGATGTATAATAGTCTATTTCAGACATTTTGCAGAGAAATATTGTGTTGGTTTCATACAGCATTCTTAAAATGTGTCTTTTGGGTTAAAACATTACCTCGTGTGAGAAACGGAAGGGTGTCAGAGAGATCATATTCGGTATTGTTAGTGAGCTGCTGCTGTGTTACAATATTAAAAACACACGTCACTCTCCCTGAATATTAGACATAAACGCATTTAGAATTTGGAGGAGTGTGTCTATGCACTGTCAGTGGCCTGGCCGAAGAGGGCATGAAAGAGCTGAAATTCTACCATAAATTCAAAGCTGTCAGGGGCCCCCAAAATAGATTTTGGCCCATGGCCCCCAAAGTCCGTAAAATGCCCCTGGACCCCCACCTTCTGTCAACTTCCTCCTCTCCTGCCATGGAGCATCTCCCGGTGACATCCCGCCTGCCTACATATCACCCAGGTGGTCTTCCGGCTCCCCCGCTGCTCCGCCTACCTACACATCACCCAGGTGGTGTTCCTGCACTCTGGCTGCTCGGCCTGCCTACTCATCACCCAGGTGGTCTTCCAGCTCCCTTGCTGCTCCACTTGCCTGCACATCACCCAGGTGGTCTTCCGGGTCCCTTGCTGCTCCACCTGCCTACACATCACCCAGGTGGTCTTCCGGCTGCCTGGCTGCTCCGCCTTCCTACACATCACCTAGGAGGTCTTCCAGCTGCCTGGCTGCTCCGCCTGCCTACACATCACCCAGGTGGTCTCCCAGCACTCTGGCTGCTCAGCCTGCCTACACATCACCCAGGTGGTCTTCTGGCTGCCTGTCTGCTCGGCCTGCCTACACATCACCCAGGTGGTCTTCCAGTTGCCTGGATGCTCCGCCTGCCTACACATCACTCAGGTGGTCTTCGGCTCCCTCACTGCTCCGCCTGCCTACACATCACCCAGGTGGTCTTCTGGCTCCCTCGCTGCTCCGCCTGCCTACACATCACCCAGGTGGTCTTCCAGCACTCTGGCTGCTCCGCCTGCCTACACATCACCCAGGTGGTCTTCCGGCTCCCTCACTGCTCCGCCTGCCTACACATGACCCAGGTGGTCTTCCGGCTCCCATGCTGCTCTGCCTGCCTACACATCACCCAGGTGGTCTTCCGGCTGCCTGGCTGCTCCGCCTGCCTACACATCACCTAAGTGGTCTTCCAGCACTCTAGCTGCTCGGCCTGCCTACACATCACCCAGGTGGTCTTCTGGCTGCGTTGCTGCTCCGCCTGCCTACACATCACCCAGGTGGTCTTTCGGCTCCCTCGCTGCTCCGCCTGCCTACACATCACTCAGGTGGTCTTCGTCTCCCTCGCTGCTCTGCCTGCCTACACATCACCCAGGTGGTCTTCCGGCTCCCTCGCTGCTCTGCCTGCCTACACATCACCCAGGTGCTCTTCCAGCACTCTGGCTGCTCCGCTTGCCTGCACATCACCCAGGTGGTCTTCCGGGTCCCTTGCTGCTCCACCTGCCTACACATTACCCAGGTGGTCGTCCGGCTGCCTGGCTGCTCCGCCTTCCTACACATCACCTAGGTGGTCTTCCAGCTGCCTGGCTGCTCCGCCTGCCTACACATCACCCAGGTGGTCTTCCGGCTCCCTCGCTGCTCGGCCTGCCTACACATCACCCAGGTGGTCTCCCAGCACTCTGGCTGCTCAGCCTGCCTACACATCACCCAGGTGGTCTTCTGGCTGCCTGTCTGCTCTGCCTGCCTACACATCACCCAGGTGGTCTTCCAGTTACCTGGATGCTCCGCCTGCCTACACATCACTCAGGTGGTCTTCGGCTCCCTCACTGCTCCGCCTGCCTACACATCACCCAGGTGGTCTTCTGGCTCCCTCGCTGCTCCGCCTGCCTACACATCACCCAGGTGGTCTTCCAGCACTCTGGCTGCTCCGCCTGCCTACTCATCACCCAGGTGGTCTTCCGGCTCCCTCACTGCTGCGCCTGCCTACACATGACCCAGGTGGTCTTCCGGCTCCCTCGCTGCTCTGCCTGCCTACACATCACCTAAGTGGTCTTCCAGCACTCTAGCTGCTTGGCCTGCCTACACATCACCCAGGTGGTCTTCCGGCTCCCTCTCTGCTCGGCCTGCCTACACATCACCCAGGTGGTCTTCTGGCTGCGTTGCTGCTCTGCCTGCCTACACATCACCCAGGTGGTCTTTCGGCTCCCTCGCTGCTCCGCCTGCCTACACATCACTCAGGTGGTCTTCGTCTCCCTCGCTGCTCTGCCTGCCTACACATCACCCAGGTGGTCTTCCGGCTCCCTCGCTGCTCTGGCTGCCTACACATCACCCAGGTGGTCTTCCAGCACTCTGGCTGCTCCGCTTGCCTGCACATCACTCAGGTGGTCTTCCGGGTCCCTTGCTGCTCCACCTGCCTACACATTACCCAGGTGGTCTTCCGGCTGCCTGGCTGCTCCGCCTTCCTACACATCACCTAGGTGGTCTTCCAGCTGCCTGGCTGCTCCGCCTGCCTACACATCACACAGGTGGTCTTCCGGCTCCCTCGCTGCTCCGCCTGCCTACACATCACCCAGGTGTCTCCCAGCACTCTGGCTGCTCAGCCTGCCTACACATCACCCAGGTGGTCTTCCGGCTGCCTGTCTGCTCTGCCTGCTTACACATCACCCAGGTGGTCTTCCAGTTGCCTGGATGCTCCGCCTGCCTACACATCACCCAGGTGGTCTTCCGGCTCCCTCGCTGCTCCGCCTGCCTACACATCACCCAGGTGGTCTTCCAGCACTCTGGCTGCTCCGCCTGCATGCATATCACCCAGGTGGTCTTCCGGCTCCCTCACTGCTCCGCCGGCCTACACATGACCCAGTTGGTCTTCTGGCTCCCTCGCTGCTCTGCCTGCCTACACATCACCCAGGTGGTCTTCCGGCTGCCTGGCTGCTCCGCCTGCCTACACATCACCTAAGTGGTCTTCCAGCACTCTAGCTGCTTGGCCTGCCTACACATCACCCAGGTGGTCTTCCGGCTCCCTCGCTGCTCGGCCTGCCTACACATCACCCAGGTGGTCTTCCGGCTGCGTCGCTGCTCCGCCTGCCTACACATTACCCAGGTGGTCTTTCGGCTCCCTCGCTGCTCCGCCTGCCTACACATCACTCACGTGGTCTTCGGCTCCCTCGCTGCTCTGCCTGCCTACACATCACCCAGGTGGTCTACCGGCTGCCTGGCTGCTCCGTCTGCCTACACGTCACCCAGGTGGTCTTCCAGCACTCTGGCTGCTCGGCCTGCCTTCACATCCCCCCCTGTGGTCTTCCGGCTCCCTCGCTGCTCCGCCTGCCTACACATCACCCAGGTGGTCTTCCGGCTGCGTCCCTGCTCCGCCTGCCTACACATTACCCAGGTGGTCTTTCGGCTCCCTCGCTGCTCCGCCTGCCTACACATCACTCAGGTGGTCTTCGGCTCCCTCGCTGCTCTGCCTGCCTACACATCACCCAGGTGGTCTTCCAGCACTCTGGGTGCTCCGCCAGCCTACACATCACCCAGGTGGTCTTCCAGCTCCCTCGCTGCTCCACCTGCCTACACATCACCCAGGTGGTCTTCCGGCAGCCTGGCTGCTCCGCCTGCCTACACATCACCCAGGTGGTCTTCCAGCACTCTGGCTGCTCGGCCTGCCTACACATCACCCAGGTGGACTTCCGGCTCCCTTGCTGCTCCGCCAGCCTACACATCACCCAGGTGGTCTTCCGGCTCCCTCGCTGCTCCACCTGCCTACACATCACCCAGGTGGTCTACCGGCTGCCTGGCTGCTCCGTCTGCCTACACGTCACCCAGGTGGTCTTCCAGCACTCTGGCTGCTCGGCCTGCCTTCACATCCCCCCCTGTGGTCTTCCGGCTCCCTCATTGCTCCGTCTGCCTACACATCACCCAGGTGGTCTTCCGGCTCCCTCGCTGCTCCGCCTGCCTACACATCACCCAGGTGGTTTTCCGGCTCCCTCGCTGCTTTTTCATTCACCCCGTCCTGTTCCTCACTCTGACTGGGCCCGCAGTATGACAGAAATTGAAAGTGCAAACAACTGTCTGAAACAAAAGAGACAAGCAAAGCTAGAAAACAGCACTGCATTTCGGGAAAGACTAGTCGCTGACAGGAAATTACTCTAGGCTTTGGTTGGCACAGAGCGGAGCTGCGCGGTGCGCATGGCCCTCTATATATATCCAGGGTCCAATTTTTTCTTGTCAACATTTGCAAATGAAAAGGTGTATATTCATTTCAAATACTTCTTTCTCTGAGCTCTCTACTCATTACCAGAAAAGGTTATTGAAGGGGAATATCTGCCTGTCAGTCCCAGTTACCTGAAAGAGGTCTGCTGGTAATGAAGAACACTGTACCTTTTATCAAATGTTCATATCATTCATTCTCCAGTACCGATTCTTCGTAGTGTTTCTTTCACCTTCAACAAGGTTACGTATCTGTGCCGGAATGAGTAATCTGTGCACCAGGTACTTGAAAGGGAACAGTCCTTGCCTCCTGCTCTGCAAATTCAGCTTCTAGGAATTAGGCCCTCATTACTACCCTGGCGGCCGGTGGTAAAGCGGCGGTAAAACCACCAACAGGCCGGCGGAAAAAAAATGGAATTATGACCATGTGGAAACCGCCAACATAGACATCCACTTTAACACTCCGACCGCCACAGCGGTACAAACAAACAGCATGGTGGTCACCGCCAACAGACAGGCAGAAGACAATGTACCGCCCACACTATTATGACAGGCCAATCCGCCACCTATTCCGGGGCGGATTTAACGTGAACAAAAACACGGCGGAAACAGGACTTGGAAGGGAAAACACCCACCTCACCACAACCCACGAGGAACCAGGATGCCGTGGAGCCTGAACTTCAAATACTCCGTGCAATAGTCTTCCTGCTCCTCTACCAGGAGCACGACCGACGGCGGCGATGACCACGGTGAGTACTGCACCTACAACACAGGGGAGGGGGGAGGGAAAAGAAAGTGACACACACACGCAACACCCCCACCCCCACCCTCACCCACGACAACGCAGACACAAATACATGCTGCAACATTACATTTACACCCCCCCAATCCCCCCTGGAAGAACGCACAGACAAAAGGAAATTATTGTAACCATTGTAATCAAGAAAAATCCATTAGTCAAAAATGTATATACAGTATAAACAATTATGTACACCAAGAATTCAAGTCCAGGTACTGCACCTATATAGTCCGTGGACCACTGGGCCCAAAATGCATGGGCGAGGCCCACACTCGATACCCGATCGAAATGGAGAGAACACTGCAGGGGCATCAGATCGAAATAAAACAGGCACCTCAGGGGGAAGGGAAGGGGGGGCACCTCAGCTGGATGAGTGCACGACGCCAGCTCCACGAGGGGCCTCCATGCCCATTGTTGTATCCTGGGGAGTGCAAAGCCACAGTCTCTCAAGTCTCTCCAGTGGGTGCCTTTCTCCACTGGTTCTGGAGGGGTCTTTGTTCCCAGAGTGCTTCATCCTGCCAAGGGCAGAGGAAGTGGATGTATCTCTCCACTGGTTCTGGAGGAGGCTTTGTGCCCAGAGTGCTTCATCCTGCCAAGGACAGAGGTAGTGGATGCCTTTCTCCACTGGGTCTGGCGGTGGCTTGGTGCCCAGAGTGCTCCATCCTGCCAAGGACAGAGGTAGTGGATGAGATACTCCACTGACTGTGGGGCAACATGGAAGCTGCCCAGGCCCCTAGAACTGACCACCAGCCTCGTACAAATGACCACTGGGGATGGCAACCATGTCTGCGGTGGTGCCACTGGCTCAGGATGTTGCGGGGCCGCTGGCGGTGCTAGCGGCGGGGTCAGTAGCGGCGGTGCTTGTGGTGGTCACTGGTGCGGCGGTGCTTGCAGCAGTCATTGGATCGGCGGTGCTGGTGGCGGCCTCACTGAGTGCGGTGCAGGTGGCTGGCTCATTTACTGCCGTGCAGGTGGCTGGCTCATTTACTGCCGTGCTGGTGGCTGGCTCACTGACTGCTGTGCTGGCGGTGGTGTCAGAAGTGCCGGTGCTGCTGGCGGCCTCACTGACTGTGGTGTTGGCGGCGATGTCAGTAGCGGCGGTGCTGGTGGCGGGCTCACTGACCGCGGTGCTGGCGGCGGTGTCAGTAGCGGCGTTGCTGGTGGCGGGCTCACTGACTGCGGTGCTGCTGGAGGGCACAGTGTCTGCAGTGCTGGTGAAGGGCTCAGTCTCTAGGGTGCTGGCGGCGGTGTCCGTGGCGGCGGTGCATGTGGCGGTACCAGTGGCGGTCTTGTCCGCTGTGCAGATTGGCGGCGACGTTGACTTGCCTTTCTTTTTCAGGCCCTTCCCCACCTTGGATGGTGGCGCAGCTGTCTTGCCACTCCCAACTATTGTCTTGGCTGAGCCTTTGGTGGCAGGTGTTTTGGCCTTCTCCCTCCGGGATGTGGGCAGCTTATTCTGTTTTGGAGGTGGGGGAATGTCCTTGGACTCGCTGGGTTGGGACCTCGAAAGGTGGGCCCTAGGGGACGGACAGGGGGGGAGGTGTAGGGAAGAGGTCAAGATTTGAGAGGAAAAGCTTTTTTGACAGACTAGGACAGGAAGATGGACGGGGGTTGGGAGTGGAGGAAGAGGTAGTGGTTGTAGGAGGTGTTCCTATGCTGACTTTGGGTGAAGGTGCATGGGCTGGAGGCTGTCGTGAGGTGGATGGCTGTTGGGAGGGTGTGTGACTGCATTTGTGTAGTTTGGGAGGAGGGCTCACAGACACACTGGTAGAGGACACGGGATGTGTGAATGGTAGTGGGGGTG
Source organism: Pleurodeles waltl (assembly GCF_031143425.1). Lineage (NCBI taxonomy): Eukaryota > Metazoa > Chordata > Amphibia > Caudata > Salamandridae > Pleurodeles > Pleurodeles waltl. The sequence continues at coordinate 998,282,295 of NC_090450.1, read as the reverse complement.
GTGAGTGCACGTGAGCGGTGTGTGGTGATGGGCGTGCTGGTGATGGAGGTAGTGGCTGAAGATGTAGTGCATGCAGGTGTGAGTGGAGACGTGACAGGGAGGGAGGAGGGAGACGTGGAGGAGGGGGACACAGTGGAGGCAGTGGATGTTGGCATGTGTGCATGGGTATGATGCTTGTGTGAGTGCTTGTGGGATGTGTGGTGCTTATGTTTGCCAGAGCCACCCTTGTGTGTGTTGAGGTGTGTGCATGCTGGCCTGATGGTGTGCTTGGGATAGGCTGAGGTACTGGGGATTCGGTCTGGGTGGAGGAAGTTGGAGGGGGGAGGCTGGACACAGGTACAATGGCTGCCATCAGTACAGAGCCTGAAATGCTCGCTGTTGGGCTGCCTGGTCAGAATGAATACCCTCCAGGTATGCATTGGTCTGTTGCAACTGCCTCTCTACACCCTGGATGGCATTCAGAATGGTAGACTGCCCAACAGTGAGGGATCTCAGGAGGTCAATAGACTCCTCACTGAGGGCAGCAGGGCTGACTGGGGCAGGGCCTGAGGTGCCTGGGGCGAAGGAGATGCCCACCCTCCTGGGAAAGCGGCCACGGGACACACGCTGAGGGGCTGCTGGGAGGGCAATGCTGGTAGGGGGGTGGCAGCTGTACCCGTAGTTGCAGTGGGGACAGAGGGGCCCGCCAACTCAAGGGAGCTCCCATCAGAGGAAGAGTCGGTGTCGCTGGTCTCAGCTCCTGTCCCCGTCGTGGAGCTCCCCTCGCCCTCTGTCCCACTGGTGACTTCAGACTCCGTTGTCTCGCCCTCCAGGGCCATGTGGGATGCAGCTCCCTCCTGCTCTGGTGGCAAAGCTCCTCCGCCTGATGATGCTAATGCACACAAGAACAGGGAGACCACAAAAAGGGGGGGGAATAAAGAAGAAAGACATGTTCAGTGCATACAATACCGCTACCGTTGGCGGACATTACAGACAGAGCAGCCCTCTGCACTACGCCATGCACTTAGAGTTCTCTAATTAATCACAGGGACATGGGGTACATGGCCTATGGCCGATTGCTGCACACATGGAAGTCACAGGAGCCTGACTAGGTGTAGATGGCTCTTACCACTGGTGGGGTTGGGGTGCCACTTAGCCTGCCTCACAAAGGGTCTTTGCCTATAAAGCTCGCCCTAGCTTAGGGGAACCCACTGCCCACCTCCCCCACCCAGATACCTCCAATGCGCGCAGAGTCAGATGGATGTGACGGTACTCACACCCTTGTGGCTGCTGTGATGCCCTCAAGCGCCGATCCAACTCCAGATATGCCACTGCCAGGATCCAGAACATCAGGGGGGTCATGGTGCGACGGGCACCGCTGTCTTCTTGCTCCAGCAGCAAATGTCCTCCCATCTTTTACAGCAGTGGGTGCTCTGTTTGTGGTGGACCCCCAGGGTCCGGACGTCCTTGGCGATGGCACGCCAAATATCCCTGTTCTGGTGGGCGCTGACCTAGAGGAATAGTACAGGGGAAAATGTAAAACTTTAACCGTCCGGCCCGTCACAGTCATTGTCCCACGTTCCCACCCTTGCCCTGACGCACATACACTCACTGTCGAATCATGCAGGCCTCATCCCCCGTATTCTCCATCCACACCACTCCAAACAGGCATTGTCCATACAGCATGCTCACAGTGTACTCACCTGTTTGTCTGGAGGACCGTACAGTAGCGTGTACTGGGGGAGGACCCCATCCACTAGTTTATCCAACTCCTCCGAAATGAAGGCAGGGGCCCTTTCCCCAGACACATGAGCCATCGTTGCTTCCAGACTGAGGTCACAGCAGCACTTGCAGTGTAGGTCCTCTCCTGTCGAAGATCAGGTATCAAGTGAGTGAACAGACAGAACATGGCGGTCACGTCCACGGCGGTGCGTACCGTAACCACCGGCATACATTGTCACTGGCTCCTGGAACCCAAAGGGCCCAATGTTAACAAATGCAGGATTGCGCCGCGGTCTTTGACCGCCTACCGCGACGGTGTACAACGCCAGCGCAGTTACCTCATATCCCCTTGTCCCACATTACAGGTCAGGCAGCCGCCATTTCGGTGGCCACATGGCATTAATTTTTAATGCGTCACACATATATAGGCCTTGCATATACACTGAAACAGGCACATAGCATATTGACAAATGTGTGCAATAAAATTGTTATTTTACTACCTCAGTGTTGGCTGACTCTGTGCTCACTGTTTTCATCCATAGGGCACGTCCGCTGGGGCAGGTGAGGAGATAGCGGCATCCTCCGGTGTACAGACCGCTGGTGGGCCTGTCGACAATGGAAGAGAGACATGTAATAGTCATCTACAGACTTGATTGTGCCACAATCCAGGAACTGTGTGCCCAGTTGGAGCCAGATCTGATGTCAGCTATCCGCCATCCCACAGGAATCCCCCCTCCATTGCAGGTCCTGTCAGTACTCCATTTCCTGGCAAGTGTGTCTTTTCAAACAACAGTGGCCAAAGCATCAGGGATGTCCCAGCCTATGTTCTCAAACGTGTTGTCCAGAGTGTTGTCTGCCCTGCTGAAACACATGCGCAGCTACATCGTGTTCCCTCAGGTGGAGAATTTGCCTACAGTGAAAGGTGACTTCTATGCCCTGGGACATATCCTTAACATCATACGTGCCATTGATGGGACACATGTGGCCTTGGTCCCCCCGCCCCCGCAGGAGTGAACAGGTGTACAGAAACCAGAAGAGCTACCATTCAATTAATGTGCAGATGGTGTGTTTGGCCGACCAGTACATCTCCCTTGTGAACGCCAAGTTTCCTGGCTCAGTGCATGACGCTTACATTCTGAGGAATAGCAGCATCCCTTAAGTGATGGGGCAACTCCAGAGGCACCGTATGTGGCTAATAGGTGAGGACAAGGACCCTATACCCTGTGAATAGTTGTCTGGGTCTGGGGTTGTCCCTAAGGGTTAGTGTGTGTCTAACAGATTTTCCTCGACACTTGCAGGTCACTCTGGTTACCCCAACCTGTCATGGCTACTGACCCCAGTGAGAAATCCCAGGACAAGGGCAGAGGAACGCTACAATGAGGCACATGGGCGAACTAGGAGAGTGATAGAAAGGACCTTCGGCCTCCTGAAGGCCAGGTTCCGGTGCCTCCATATGACAGGTGGTTCCCTATACTACTCACCAAAGAAGGTGTGCCAGATCATCGTGGCCTGCTGTATGCTGCACAACTTGGCTTTGCGACGACAGGTGCCTTTTCTGCAGGAGGATGGTCCAGAAGGAGGTCTTGTGGCAGCTGTGGAGCCTGTGGACAGTGAAGAAGAGGAGGAAGAAGAAGATGACATAGACAACAGAAACAACGTGATGCAGCAATACTTCCAGTGAGACACAGGTAAGAAGACATCACTGCCTACTACATTTGATAAAATTGTTAGACCTATCATCTGTTTGTCACTTTCACCCAGTGTATGGACCCTGAATTGTCACTTTGCCTTTCCATTTCACAGATGTGGGTCCCACTGTGTGACCTCTGCTATGTTACCTCATGGACTAGAGCTGTGTGACATAGGTATGTTGAAAATAGAATGGACATTAGTATTTTCCTCAGTTATTTCAAATTCACATTTGTTAAAGCACATACTGACTCCAGATTGTTTTGTGATTCAAGGGTGTTTATTTAAGTGCTAAATAGTGGAGGGGGTTGTATAATGCCAGCTAGTCTCAAATGTCCAATCAGCCTCCCCTGGCACAGTTTTAACCTCAATGCCCAGTCTAGTCTCCATTCATGCAGGCCAGCCTCAAATGTCCAGTCAGCTTCATCTTTGCACAGTTTCAGCCTCAATGCCCAGTTTGGTCTCCGTGAATGCAGGCTAGCCTCAAATGTCCAGTCAGCTTCATCCTTGCACAGTTTCAGCCTCAATGCCCAGTCTGGTCTCTGTGCATGCAGGCTAGCCTCAAATGTCCAGTCAGCTTCATCCTTGCACAGTTTCAGCTTCAATGCCCAGTCTAGTCTCTGTGCATGCAAGCTAGCCTCAGATGTCCAATCAGCCTCTTCCTTGCACAGGTTTAACCTCAATGCCAAGTCTAGTCTCCATGAATGTGGTCTAGCATCAATTGTCCGATCAACCTCTTACTTGCACAGGTTTAGCCTCAGTGCCCAGTCTAGTCTTCACACATGCATGCTAGCCTCAAATGTCCAGTGCAGTCATATTCTTCTCTTCACATGCAGGCTAGCTTCACATGTCCAGTCAGCCTCATTCTTGCACAGGTTTAGCTTCAATGCCCTGGCTAGTTTCAGAGAATGCAGGCTAGCCTCAAATGTGCAACCAGCCTCATCCTTGCACATATTTAGGTTCAATGCCCTGTCTAGTCTCTATGCATGCAGGGGGTAGGCTCAAACGTCGAATCAGCCTCACCCTTGCACAGGTTTAGCCTCAATGCTCAGCCTAGTCTCCATGCATGCAGGCTAGCCTCAAATGTTGAATCAGCCTCATATTTGCACAGGTTTAGCCTCAATTCCTAGTCTTTTTTACGTGCATGAAGGCTAGCCTCAAATGTCATATCAACCTCAACATGAAGAGAATTAACCTCAATGCCCAGTCTAGTCTCCATGCATGCAGGCTAGCCTCAAATGTTGAATCAGCCTCATCTTTGCTCAGGTTTAGCCTCAATTCCTAGTCTATTTTACGTGCATGTAGGCTAGCCTCAAATGTCATATCAGCCTCAACATGAAGAGGATTAACCTCAATGCCCAGTCTAGTCTCCATGCATGCAGGCTAGCCCCAAATGTCCAATCAGCCTCACCTTGAACAATGTAGCCTCTGTGGCACTTATCACAGTACTAAACAAGAGTTGGTGGTGTGTGTGTTGCTAACAATGTGTTATTTTTCACAGATATTTACAGGTCCTGACTGATGGGCGTTCTTCTGCAGTAGTGGGCTGCATTTCCTGGCACTAGCAAAGGTGGTTGGCAGGGAATGCGGATGAACAGGGAGTTCCCTAAGGATAGGGGCAACAGAGAGATGAATGCAGCTGACACTAGATGTAGGTGGCAGTGCCAAAGCAGGAGTTACAGCAGAGCATGTAACGGGGCACAAGAGGAAGTAAACATTTGTGTGTTAAGAGTTTAAATGTTAACACTTTATCTTGGTTGTGAGAACCTAAAGTGATTCAAGATTTAGAGATGCCACTGCAGGCACTTTTGAATGTTTTGATTGGTCACTATCTTGCACTCAACTGGTCAGTTTTAGGGGGTCCCACAGAAATTTCCCACTAGCTTTTCCCAATGTGTTTTTGATAAGGGAGGGTGTCCTCCTTGGGGATCTGAGATGAGCGATGGGAGCAACAGCAGTTATTGTGTATACGCAGTGTGGAGATGTAAGTTTTAAGAAAGTACAGCACTAGTGGTTTACCATTGGGGTGAGACTCAATGTTTACCATCTACTTATGCAATAGGGTATGGCCTCCTTGTTTTGGAGGTCTGAATATGAACGGGGTAGCCTTGCTAGCTGCATTCAGTCTGCCAACCAATAGGTGCTATAGCTCATTAATGTATCATGGAGCTGGGAAGGAAGAGGTCCAATTAATGGGGCCCTTATACAGATGAAACCTTTGTCATTGGTGGGGGGTGGGTACTCATTGACCAGCTGGTTACACCAACAGCTGGCTTGACAGCCTATGGCACCATCAGCTCAGCCATCTGGTAACACCAACTAGCCTGGGACCATTGTTCCCATTTTGTTGACCTAATCAGTAATTTGGGGTATGATTATTGCTGGTGGTTTGTGGGGTTGAAGGACCTCTGTACGGCTTTTCCAGAAATAATTTGGCCATTTGTCCTGCATTTCTGACCCTATCTTCATTGCGAAACATACCCCTGGTTTAATATTTGGAACACCCTAGTGTGCTGGGTGCTTACCAGTGATGGAAAGATGGTTGAATTAGTGGATACAACTGGTATGGGTTACCCAGCGATCGATTAAGGACCCTAGCAAGTAAATAGCAGGAGGTATATATGTAGTTGCTGCTGCTTTAAACCCAACCTTGTGTCTGTCACCTCTGGATTCTGTGTCAAGTTAATGCAGAGTGAAGGGCTGAGTGTTTGTTGGTAGAAAACAGAGAGGGCTAAGGGACACAGGGAGCTCTGTGGCCCCTTTGTCTATCCTGCACAATGCACTTACCAGGTACAGGTTTAGCATATGGGGCAGTTGTGCAGGTGGGGCGGGTGGACATGCCGAATGGGGAGCGTGTCATCAAGAGGACCTCCCACTCCTGTCATGCCATTGATGCTTGAAACTATTTTTATGTATGGGTTTTAAATCTTGAACATATGTCATTTACAGTAACTGCGATATTGTAAGATTTTAATTAATCAAACGATAAACTTACTTACTGTTGTGTCATTTGTGTGATGATGCTGGATGTGAAAGCATCATCACCAGCTTCTCAGCTTCAGGTGAGTGAAGTTAAGGAATGGCAGGTAAGGTAAGAAGAGTCAAGACTGGATTGCAGAGTTCCACGCGGAGGCGTGGCTTCAAGGGGGGTGTTTAGAGTGTGTGGCCCCTCCAAATAAAGTTTAGAGCCCTGAGTTGGGTCTGCTATCTCTGTGTCGTTTTGTTCTTATTGTGATCCAAGACTGAAAGGCAAAACTGTGACTTTTGATGTGGTTGGGACAGAGAGAGATAGAGACAGAGACACTCATATGTTGGATGAATTTCAAAATGTGAAACCAGATGATCCGGCATCAGTCCCGGCTTCCCTGCTTGTCAAATTGTGTGATCCCAGCTAAACAATTTATTTCATAGAGACTCCTTTTTCCCTATTATTACATCTGAGCACACTTTAAATACTTGAGTTCAGTATGTGCGTTGTTCAAGTACCTCCTATATTTGATTTTATAGGCAGTCATGTTTCTCCATCTATAATAAGAATCTAGGGTTTACATGATTTCTGACTTGCCTCTTAGTTCAATAATGGCATTGTCATTGGTGGAGGCGAGCCATGAATGTTTCTAAAACCTAAAGCTTTTAATAATTGTCTGTCTGTACAGTGATATCACTGATGCCCAAAGATGAAATGCTTCCACGTGTAAAAAATAGACACTTTTTGGAATCCTAAAGAGATTGTATTTTTACATTGTGTTTGTTGCACAGTATACATGCTAAACATTTTCATGGTTCAGCTTGTGGATGTTCTCATAACTCATCTCCAGCCGGCCCTATTAATCTACCTGCAAGCCCTCCGCTATTCACAACTTGAGCTTAGTACCTGGGGCCATCAGTCACTTGATAAAATGATTTTTGAAAGGCAAGGACGAGGAATGTGCCACGTGCGCACATTTGACAACTCTACCATCAAGGCTTCTTGTAACAGAAACACAGAAGTGTATGTGTGCAGTGAAAATACATTAAGAACAGTGACCCCAAGGAAGGGACTCAAGGCTGTTGTATCATATGTGATAATAGTCATGGGTTTCCAGGGAGAACTACCAGGCCCAGGTGGGAAAGGTAGGCAGGTGAGTAGGTTTAATAGGGGTGTTTGGGCTGTGACACCCCTCAAATGCATTCTTGGTTTGGTAGAGTGGTCTCGAGGCCCTGAGTCAGATCCGCTATGTCTGAGTATGTTTTTCTCAGAGTACCCATTTCACTTAGAGGCTCTAAGTTGGTCAATGTTTGGAGAGGGATCTTAAATATACAGTGATCAGTTTACCAAAAAAGTAGCTAATCTGCACCCACAGACATACTTCTTGAATGGGTACAAATGTACTATTTTTTGTAATCTACAAACATTTGTGTTAGTAGGCTAGGAAAGCTGCACCCGTCTCAAGTTTCCAAACAACCAAAAGGCTATGGGATAAATACCTGTAAATAGTCTAACCAAAGACAATTGCTTGGGATAGCATTCCAGCCCATCAATTTTGCCCATTGTGCCGCTCTAGGCAGAGGCCCAGTTAATGTATATCAGGACTGACCCTGTTCCTCCTTGAAAAGGCCCATCCTGAACCTTGGTCATCCCACCCACACCCTGCAGCTCACTGCTTTTTTAGTTGGGAAATTTTACATTCACACTCCCCAAATCTCACTGACTAAGCTATACCCCTGATCCCTCACTTCTCCACTTTTCATGACCACCTCCCTTGTCTCACCCTGTTGACAACCTGTTCTTTACTGTTGCTTCTTCTCTCCTGTCCACCGCTGCCCTCTTCCTCCTCTCCAACCATGCCATCTTCCTCCTTTCTGGACATGTTGCTGCTGCCAGTAACAGTAGGCAATGTGCCTCCACCCTCCTCTCTCCTCTGCTACCACTCACTTTTCGAGTTCCTCCTCTCCATCTATGCTGGCTTTCAACTTCCCAGCCACGTTGTCACACCCAGCAACATCTTGCCTCCCTATGTTTTGTGTAGATGGTCCTTCAGCTCCCTCGCTGCCCTCTTTTAGCCACCTCCTTTCTGCCTCCCTCTGTAATGATCCTGCTGTAGCACAGATATAGGAAATGGACATTACTGCTTAGAACAAACAGAATTCTGCAGCGCACATAGAAAGAGGAAAACACCATTAATGATTGTTTATGTGCAGGAAGGTGCCCCTTGGTTCAAGGGTGCCTGCATTGGCACTAGGCAGCAGTTTGTGCACCAGCGCAGAGGAAAGTACAGGGATGCATCGTATTTCTGTAAGTAGGAATTTAGACCTGCACTTTCTAAATAAGGCAGCACGGCGCTGCAAGCTGGCTTGGAGCGCCATGCTGCATCATTTCCCTGTAATTGAGGCCCAAAGTGTGGCACTATGTAACACCATTTGATGCCTACCTTAGATAACAATGAACCAGCAAGATTTTAAATTTGGTAGAAGTGTAAGAAGCAGCACTGGGATGTATGAGTGCAAACTTGACTCACATGCTTTGCAAGATTTCCATACACAAAACAGGTACAGCACTGAGTAGGAGTACGTACTTCCCTCACACACACCGATACATACCTATCCAGTTGGAAACAATGCAAGCTTCCCTTACATGCACAAAACATGGACAGCATCTGCGTGGCAGTCCAAGACATTGGCCCTCAGTATGAGATTGGTGGCAAATGGCGCATACTGCCACAGCCATGGCCGCCAACATACCATTGCCGTGGCTACTGACCATCCATGCCATTATGACCGTAGCCGGAATTCTGCCAGAAGGCTGGCGGAATTCCAGCGATGGTCATGGTGGCGGACGGCGGTAAGGCCTACTGTATCATGTTCCATGATCCGGCCTGGCGGTGTTTTGCTGGCGGACTCTGCTGCTGGCAACAGCGCCGCGTCCCTTCTCCTGCCGGAGGAACCCCTGCAAGCAGGTAAGTCGGGTTCTCCGACAGGAGAGTGGGGATGGGGGCGTTGTGTGCGTGTATGGGGGTGTGTGTGACTGTGTATGTATGCGTTCATGCATGTGTAATGTGTGTGTGCATGAGTGTGTGTGTGTATATGCATGTTGTGTCATGTGCTTGCGTGTGTGCCTGGATGTATGTTTGTGAGTTTTGCAGGGAGTGTGTATGTATGTATGTATGCATGTGTGGGTGAATGTGTGTATGCGTGTGTGTATGAGTGTGTATGTATGTGCGTGTATGTGTGTATATATGAGGAGGGTGGTCGGGAAGGGGAGGGTGGGAACGGACTCTGGGAAGGGGCCTTAGATCCCTATCAGTGCCAGGGAAGGAATTCCCTGGAACTGATAGCGCCTACCCCCAAGGTTTCCGTACGGTACAGAAACCACGGAACCCATGGCGGTGGGCGGGGTCAAAATGCCGTGGGCGGCCTAGTGACGGCCCCCGGGCTGGATACTGAAGTCTCCAGCCCAGCAGTCATTACCGCTGTGGCGGTCGGTGGGTTGACTTGGCATTTTGGCTTTGGCCAAACTGCCAATGTCATAATAGTGGAGGTAGGTACCGCCAGCCTGTTGGTGGTAATACTTCCACCATAGCACCGACCGCCGGGGTCATAATGACCCCAACTGTCTAAACACACAGAAAGCATTTGGTAGCAGTGCAATTTCCATGCAGCATAGTGTTAGACCTAACAGCCTTAGGGTGGTCATCCCCCAACTTTTTGCCTGCCTCCTTCCATTTTATGACACTGTTTTTGCTGGTTTTAGGATTCTGTGCCCTTTACCACTGCTACCATTGGTAAAGTGCATATGTTCTCTCCCTTAAACATTTTGACATTGGCTCATACCCAGTTGGCCTATTTAATTTACTAATACGTCCCTAGTACAGTGTACTACATGTGCCCAGGGCCTGTAGATTAAATGCTACTAGTGGGCCTGCAGCATTGAATATGCCACCCACATAAGTAGCCCCTCAACCATGCCTCAGGCCTGCCATTGCAAGGCCTGTGTGTGCAGTTTCACTGCCAATGCGACCTGGCATTTACAGGTACTAGCTGAGCCTAAAACTCCCCTTCTTCTACATATAAGCCACCCCTAAGGTAGGCCCTAGGGTGCTGTGTAGACAAAAGGCAGAGCATGTACCTGTGTAGTTTACATGTCCTGGTAGATTAAAACTCCTAAATTCGTTTTTACACTTCTGTGAGGCCTGCTCCTTTCATAGGCTAACATTAGGGCTACCGTCATATACTGTTTGAGTGGTAGATTCTGATCTGAAAGGAGTAACACTGTCATATTTAGTATGGCCAGAATGGTGACCCAAAATCCTGCTGACTGGTGAAGTTGGATTTAGTATTACTATTTTAGAAATGCCACTTTTAGAAAGTGAGCATTTCTCTGCACTTAAATCCTTCTGTGCCTTACAATCCACGTCTGGCTAGGTTTAGTTGACAGCTCCCTTGTGCATTCACTCAGACAACCCCCAAACACAGGATGCTCATTCACACTTGCATACATCTGCATACTGAATGGGTCTTCCTGGGCTGGGAGGGTTTGGGGCCTGACACTTACATGTCAAAGGACAGTGGCCTGCCCTCAATCAATGGACTGCCACACCCCCTACTGGCAGACAGGATGGAACTGAAAGGGGACCTTGTGCACTTCTAAGCCACTCTTTGAAGTCTCCCCCACTTCAAAGGCACATTTGGGTATTTAAACAGGGCCTCTGACCCTACCAACTCAGACACTTCTGGACCTGAACCTGCAACCTGTCAAGAGCAACTGCCTGGCTGCCTAAAGGAATCACCTGACTGCTTTTCTGAGAGGGACTGCTGCCTTACTGTTGCCCTGCTACCTTGCTGCCCTCTGTGTCTGCTGAGAAGTGCTCTCCAAGAGCTTGGATTGAGCTTGCCTCCTGTTTTCTGAAGTCTCAGGACCAAAAACAGTCATCTCTGCAAAGAACTCCTTCTGCAGCAAAAATCGACGCACAGCCTGCAAGAAACGTCGCACAGCCTGCATCGTAGTAAAAAAATCAACGCACGCCGAACCGGATCGACGCAGCCCCGCCTCCTGAGGTGGAGATCGATGCAGCGCTGGGACCGGAACTTCGACGCACGGCCCACAGAATTGACGCATAGCTGAGCCGAACAACGCAGCCCAACTTCCTGCAAGGAATAGACACAGCGACAACCGTGCGGCAGAAATTTTAACTAAATCCTCATTCAACATGTCTCTGGCTGGGTCTCAAGCGGGAGCTGAAGATTTTGACCTAGCCAAGCTGGAGACATACACTGTTAAACAGCTGAAGGGGTTCTGCAAGGTGATGGGAGTTACTACCCATGGTGCCTCCAGAAAGGAGGAATACCAAAAGGTGCTGTGGGCCTGGGCAGAAACCCCTTCAGATGAGAATGCTGAGGAGGAGGATCCAGAAGATGAACCCTCAGAGGATTTTTTGCCAGTAGTGGGGGATGTTACCCCTGGAATTGTGCCCCCTGGTAAAACAGGGAGCAGTGTCTCTAGCCATGGCCTGACCACAGAGGAAAGGAGTGAGGAGAGAGAATTTCAACTGCAAATGGCAAAGTTAAACATGGAAGCAGAGGAGAGGAAAGCAGAAAGTGAAGCAAAAGAGGCTGAAGCTGAAAGAGCAGCAAAACAGGCTGAAGTTGAGAGAACAGCCAAAGAGGCTGAAGCTGAGAGAGCTTTAGCTGAAAAGAAACTTTTGTTGGCTCATGAACGGAGTCTCAAGGAGATGGATATCAAGGCTAGGCAGTCTGAGTCCAGCAGTGATGGTGGCAGCACACATTCAGGACCTGTAGGAGAAGGGAAGGTTTGTCTACCCAAACATGTAGTGCCTAGTTATGTGGTGGGAGATGACATTGACAAGTGGTTGGCTGCTTATGTAGTTGCACTAAGGGCTCATGGGGTTTCTGAAGAGCAATAGGGGGCAGCCTTGTGGTGGTATGTACCAGTAGTGGGGAGGGACACACTTTTTACACTGGATCCAAAAGATCAAAAGGTATATGCACCCATGAAAGCTGCTTACTTGCCAAGTTTGAGCTGACTCCTGAGAAATACCATCAGAGGTTCAGGGACAGCACCAAACTCTCCACACAAACGTGGGTGGACTTTTTTTTACTTTCCCAGTAAGGTACTGAATGAATGGGTGCAGGGCAGCAAAGTAAATGATTACACAGGGTTATAGAATTTAATTCTGAGAGAGCATATGCTCAGTATTTGTTTTACAGAGTTGCGCCAGCACTTAGTAAACAGTAATCTGACTGATCCTAGGAAGCTTGCTGAGGAGGCGGACCTATGGGCTAGTACCAGAGTGTCCAAGAAGGTATCTGGGAGGGACACCAACAAAGGTGGTCAGGGTTCCAGCCAGAAGAAAGAGAGGGGAGAAAAAGTTAAAAACAAGGAGTTCTCAAAAGGCCCACAAAATAATTCCCAAGGGAATAGTGGTAACCAGTCCCAGTCTGATTCCAAAAGGAAAGGGTTCACTAATCCTAAAACAGGGAGGTTTGTACCCAAATGCATAGAGTGCACTAAGTATGGTCACTATAAGGGCGACTCCAAGTGTCCCAAGAGGGCACAGCCCCCCCTGGAGGGCAGACACCTGGGTTGGCTAGTGTAGTGCTCGGGGAGGAGGTAGCCCCAGTTAGTTTTGGGGAGCAGATAGAGGTAACCCTAGTCTCCCTGGGGGATGCAGAGATGATGCCAAAACCCCACATACCTGCCAATACTTCCAAGTATAGGCAGTGGGTCACCATCAGTGGGCAACGGGTGGAGGCTCTGCCTGACACAAAAGCCAGCATGACCACTGTCAGGGGTCAGCTGGTATCAGCAGAGCAGGTCCTCCCTAATACATTCCTCCAAGTCATAGTCACCGACAATCGTGAGAGCCACCTACCGGTAGCTCTGGTTCCCTTTGAGTGGGGGGCGGTCTCTGGTACTCTGAAAGTAGCTGTGAGTCCTGCCATGTCTGTAGATTATCTGTTAGGCAACGAGCTTGAGCACACTACCTGGAAGAAGGAAGAGCTAAGGTCTCACTTGGAGATGTTGGGATTGCCAGAGTGGGTCTGCATGACCACACGGTCCATGGCTGCCAGGGAGGGAAGTCATGGGCGTCTGGATCCTGGAACAATGGCCCAGACAGCTGCCAAGAAGAGTGGCAAGGGGGGTGGGAAACCGGTCCCAGAAGTTCCCACGCTGGTTGAAGGGGTTCCCGAGGAGGAGCCCCCTGTGCCAACTGGGGAAGACATTGCCACCCTAGGTTACCTACCTGAGCTTGCTGGCTGGCAAGTTGAGGGTGTGCCCACCAGGGAGGAATTCTGCAAGGCACAGAAAGAGTGTCCCACTCTCGTGGGCTTGGGGCAACAGGTCTTAGCCCAGGCAGCAGGTGAAGCCTTTGGTGATGATCTGATCTATTGGGAGAATCATCTCCTTTACAGTGAGCCTAAAGTTCCGGAAGCTGGGGCAGCACGTGTGCTGGTGGTTCCGCAGTATTACTGGGCCTTCCTACTGGGTCTGGCTCACGACATGCCCCTGGCAGGACATTTGGGGCAAGACAAGACCTATGTCAGGCTTGTCACCCACTTTTATTGGCCCCGGGTGAGGACAAACTCAGATGCTTTCTCTAGGTCCTGTCCTACCTGCCAGGCCAGTGGGAAAACATGGAAAAGAGCCCTCCGGTCCCACTCCCTGTTGTTAGCACCCCCTTTGAAAGGGTGGGCATCGACATTGTTGGTCCATTGGACCCCAAAACTACCCTAGGCAACAGGTTTATCCTGTTTCTGATGGATACAACTACCTGTGGATTCCTCACCTAATGAATACTCCCATGGCGCCAGCATTCGAAATCTTCTTACTAGTCTCTGCACGTCGACGAGGACGTCACTCTAGCCCACGCGACGCCGTCTGACGTCATACAGGCAATAAGAGGTCCTCGACGACGTGCGGACGTCAGTTCCCTTTTTTCCGTGCATTCGAAACGGTTATCTTCGAGGGAGCAACTGTTACTTTTGTGGTTACAGTGTATTTTTGCTGCGTAGTCTTTCGCTGTGGTAATAATGTCGCAGAGAAAGTCTGGATTTAAGCCTTGTCGTGAGTGTGGAGGCAAGATGTCGGTGACGGATCCTCATTCCGATTGCCTTTGGTGTTTGAGCTCCGACCACGACGTCTCGACTTGTGATTCATGCCAGCACATGAATCCAAAGGCCCTCAAGGAACGTGAGGCGAAGCTGTTTATGGCAAAATCGAAGGAGAAGCATCACAAGAAGTCTTCTTCTCCAAGACATCGGCGTCATCGAGACTCCCGGCGCCGTAGAGAATCTCGGCGTCATTCGAAGGAGACTCGTTCCAGGTCTTCGGATCGGCGCCGAAGGACATGGGAGATCAGTCCCACGGTTACGCCGCATCCTTCGACGCCGTTGCCCTCTCCGGCGTCTCCAATTTCACCTGGACAGGCGTCGGTGATTGAGGTATTGGAGCCTCAGGTGTTTTCTCCGGCGCAGACGTCGAGGCCGGCGTCGGGGTCGCCTCCGAGACAGGCACCTCAGTATCCGGCTTTTCCCACCCCTGGAGCCAATAGTTCCGCATTCTTGAATGCCATGTATGCCATCTTCCAACAGATGGCTCCAGGGGGTGCTCCGGCTGGGCCTTTGGCCTTTTCTTTGGGTGATCCTGCGCCTCTTCGGCCGGCACCCTTTATGCCCTTTCTCCCTTTTGGGAACGTGGGCTCGGCGCCAGTGTCGGTGCCGGTGGCCGCTCCGGTGGCTTCAGAAGGATTGGCCCCGGGGATTTCCATCCCGTCGACGTCGGGATTTCGGCCTGTGACTCCGGTGGGTCCATCTGCTTCAGCTGCTCTTTCGTCGGCGCCGAAGTTACCTGTGGCGCCGGACGCGGCGTCGGTGGCTTCTAAAGATCGGCGCCGATCTTCGACTTAGGCGGAGGCATTGTCGACTCCGCGTATTGAACAACGACTTCATTCGAGGAGACGTGCTCTCCGTGTATTAGAGGAGCAGGAGTACCAACGAGCCCTGGAGGAAGGAGAGCTAGAGGACTCGGGTGATGGGCTGCGTGGTCTGGAGTCGGCCAGTGGGCTAGACACTTCCCCTGAGTGGGATCTTTCGTCCCCGGGAGAATATACTGAGGAGGCTGCTTCCTTTCATGCAGTGGTACGGAAGGCAGCTAGTTTTTTGGATCTGCCTTTGCCGGTGGTGGAGGCTAAACAAAACCTTTTAACAGAGGTGCTACATCCGGCCTCAGCTGCGGCGGAGCCTCTTTTGCCATTTAATGACGCTCTGCTGGATCCGGTGTTAGAGGTGTGGAAGAGGCCGGCATCTTCCCCAGCAGTTCACAGAGCCGTGGCCAGGAGGTATCGGGCGGCTCCGACTGACCCTGGTTTTCTATCTAGGCACCCTACGCCGGAGAGCTTGGTGGTGCAGGCCTCCTGTTCATCCAAGTCAGCGCCTGGTTCTTTCCCGACGGTGCCTGGGGACAGAGATTCAAAGAAACTAGAGGCGCAGTCCAAGAAGATTTTTTCGTCCTGCAGTCTGGCGTTAAAAGCCACCAATGCAACCTGTATCCTGGGGAGGTATATTCATGCTCTGATGGATGACATTTCCTCATCGTTTACAGAGCTTCCCCAGGGTCTTTTGGATCTTGTTTCAAATGCCCAGGCTGCTGCGACCCAGATTATCCAGACGGGACTGGATACCACCGACTCGGTAGCCAGAGCAATGGGCACAACTGTGGTGGCAAGGAGACAGGCCTGGCTCCGTAACTCGGGCTTTTCTGCGGATGTACAGTCCACATTGTTGGATCTCCCATTTGATGGGGACAAACTGTTTGGAGCCAAGGCTGATTCGGCCTTGGAACGTTTTAAGGAAAACAGGGCCACGGCGAAGTCGTTAGGGCTCCAAGCTCCTTCTTCCACGGCCTCTTCCAGATTTTTCAGGAGGTTTCGTGGATTTGGGCGTGGCTCTTCCTCCTCTTCCTTTCGGGGAAGATATCAGCAACCTGCCTCTTCCCATCCCTAGAGATCTTTTAGGGGGATAGGTAGGGTCCGCACCAGAGGAGCCTCTCAGCAGCACTCTGCCTCTTCCTCATCCTCTGGCGGGGTGCAGCAGGGGAAGCAGCCTTAGGCTTCCACCATTTCCCACTCACTCCTCTCCTGTAGGGGGAAGATTACAGCATTTTCTCACCAAATGGAAGACTGTTACAACGGACACTTGGGTTCTCAGTATTGTGGGAAAAGGCTACACCCTTCCCTTTCGGGAGTTCCCGCCCCGCCCTTCTTATTGTTCAGAAGAACACCTCCTGTTGCTAGAACAGGAGGTACAAGTCCTCCTTTCAAAGGGCGCGGTGGAGTTGGTCCCAGAGCAGGAAAGGGGTCGAGGATGTTACTCAAGGTATTTCCTGATTCCCAAGAAGGATGGTCGTTTGAGACCAATTCTGGACCTGAGGATCTTGAATTGGTTCCTCAAGCAGGAAAAGTTCAAGATGCTGACCCTAGCACAGGTGCTTTTGGCGTTGAACAAGGAAGACTGGATGGTGTCTGTCGACTTGCAGGATGCTTACTTTCATATCCCGATACTCAAGTCACACAGGAAGTATCTCCGGTTTGTGGTGGGATCGCAGCACTATCAGTTTGCGGTCCTTCCGATTGGTCTTACTTCAGCACCTCGAGTCTTCACGAAGGGGATGTCGGTGGTTGCGGCAGAACTCAGAAGGAAGGGGATAGCAGTATTCCCTTACTTGGACGACTGGTTGATCAAAGCCAAGTCCCCGGAGCTTGTGTCGCATCATCTGCAGTCAACAACCCAGTTGTTGTTCGACCTGGGTTTTTCGGTGAACGAGCCCAAATCTCACCTAGAGCCCTCTCAGCGCCTCCTGTTCATAGGGGCAGTACTGGATACAAGGATCGGGCCTCAGCGGATTCAAGATATTCAGGATTTGGTTCCAATGTTTCGAAATGGAGCGGTAGTTCCAGTCCTCAAGGTCCTTCGTCTGCTCGGTCTGTTTGCCTCCTGCATTCTGTTGGTCACGCATGCTCGCTGGCACATGAGGGCTCTTCAGTGGTGCCTCCGAAGGCAGTGGTCTCAACACAAAGGGGATCTAGAGGTTACTTTCAAGATCTCCAGAGATGCTGCTGTGGATTTGAAGTGGTGGATTGCAAGCAACAATCTTTCACAAGGAAAGCCGTTCCAGCAGTCGCCACCAGTGGCCACAGTCATAACGGATGCTTCCACTCTAGGGTGGGGAGCTCATCTGGGGGATCTGGAGATCAAAGGTCTTTGGTCTCCAGAGGAACAGATGTTTCACATCAATCTGTTAGAGTTACGGGCTGTACGTCTGGCTCTCAAGGCCTTCCTCCCTTCCCTTCGTGGTCAGTCGGTACAGGTCCTAACGGACAATACTACCACGATGTGGTACATAAACAAGCAGGGAGGAGTGGGGTCGTACCTTCTCTGCAGAGAAGCTCTTCGACTATGGTCCTGGGCAAAGGACCATCAGATTTGCTTGATAGCAAACCATCTGGCCGGAGTCTTGAACGTGCGTGCGGACAGTCTCAGTCGCCATTTCTCGGCAGACCACGAGTGGCGTCTCCATCCAGATCAAGTCCGTTTAATCTTCCAGAGGTGGGGGTTTCCTCGGGTAGATCTGTTTGCCACTCGAGAGAACGCGCATTGTCCGTTATTCTGCAGCCTCCAGTATCCGATGCAGGGAGCGTTGGGGGACGCGTTTCAAATAACCTGGTGCGGCCAGTTGCTTTACGCGTTTCCTCCCATACCCTTGATTCCTCGAGTATTGCGGAAGATTCGCCAGGACCGGGCTCTAGTCATCCTAATAGCTCCGGATTGGCCAAGGAGGGTATGGTACTCCGACCTTCTCCAACTCTCAATGTGCCCTCCGCTCCGTCTCCCTTTCAGGGCAGACCTCCTCTCGCAGTCGCAGGGGCAGGTTCTACACCCCAACCTCCAGAGTCTGCACCTACATGCCTGGAGATTGAACGGGGCAACCTGAGTTCCTTCTCTCTCCCACCTGAGGTAGTGGATGTTATATTAGCGGCCAGGCGACACTCCACTAAATCTATCTACGCTAATAGATGGTCTAAATTTGTTGCGTGGTGTGGAGAGAGGCAGATTGATCCTTTGCATGCTCATCTATCGGACGTTTTGTCTTTTGCTCTGTCTCTAGCGCAGAAAGGTTGTGCAGTGGCTACCATTAAGGGTTATTTATCGGCCTTGTCAGCCTTCATATGTCTTCCAGACCAACCATCTTTATTTAAATCCCCTATTGTTATCAGATTCTTGAAAGGTCTTCTAAATAAATATCCTCCAAAGCCATTCGTTATGCCGCAATGGGATTTGTCCTTGGTCCTGACTTTCCTTATGGGGTCCCCTTTTGAACCTATGCATTCTTGCCCCTTAAGGTATTTGGTTTTAAAAACAGTCTTCCTGATAGCTATAACATCAGCAAGGAGAGTGAGTGAGTTGCAGGCCTTATCAGTAAAGCCCCCTTATACAACTTTTTATGGGGATAAGGTGGTGCTGAGGACCAAGGCTGCTTTCCTCCCGAAGGTTGTTTCACCCTTCCATTTGGCTCAGGCAATTACTTTGTCCACGTTCTATCCTCCGCCTCATCCTTCCAAAGAGGAAGAAAGACTGCACCGTCTGGACCCAAAGAGAGCGTTGAGCTTCTTTATTGATAGAACAAAGGACTTCAGGCTGGAGGATCAGCTGTTTATTGGATACGTGGGCAAGAGGAGAGGAAAGGCAGTCCACAAGAGAACACTATCCAAGTGGGTTGTTCTTTGCATTAAAATCTGTTACTCTTTGGCAAAGAAGGATCCTCCTGAGGGCATTAGTGCTCATTCCACCAGAGCTAAGTCGGCCACTTCGGCCTTGGCCAGAGGTGTTCCTGTGGTCGACATCTGCAAGGCCGCAACTTGGTCGTCCCTTCACACTTTTGCAAAACATTACTGTTTGGATTCTGAGGTTAGAAGGGACGGCCATTTTGCACGGTCAGTGCTGCAGGATTTCTTGGTTTGACCATTTAGGCACCCACCGCCGGGCGTGGTACTGCTTTGGGACTCTATTCATTAGGTGAGGAATCCACAGGTAGTTGTATCCATCAGAAGAACGAGTTACTTACCTTCGGTAACGACTTTTCTGGTGGATACATTAGCTACCTGTGGATTCCTCACGGTCCCACCCGCCTCCCCGTTGCCTTTCTGGTCTTACCAAGTAATCCTTGAGTACGCTCCTCTTGGTCTTTGAGGGTGCAATAGATGTTGTATATATTATATTTATATATATGTATATATGTATATATCGTTGTGTATATACTTGATGTGTATATATATTTTAAAAAGAGAGAGTTATATATATATATAAAAGATTTACAGTTATTCATGCAATGTTGTGTATTTTTACAATGTAATGGGATGTTGCCTTGCTCTTTCATTGCATTGCCTGGTTGTTCTCATGCACGTAAAAAATGATTGGTACTGACGTCCGCACGTCGTCGAGGACCTCTTATTGCCTGTATGACGTCAGACGGCGTCGCGTGGGCTAGAGTGACGTCCTCGTCGACGTGCAGAGACTAGTAAGAAGATTTCCGTCGAATGCTGGCGCCATGGGAGTATTCATTAGGTGAGGAATCCACAGGTAGCTAATGTATCCACCAGAAAAGTCATTACTGAAGGTAAGTAACTCGTTCTTTTGGTAGAACATGCCACCCGCTACCCAGAGGCAATCCCTCTGAGGACGGTGACTGCGCCGGTGATGACCAGTACTCTGATGGGGATATTTACCCGTGTGGGATTCCCAAAGAAGATTGTGTCTGACAGAAGCACTAACTTCATGTCTGCATACATGAAGTCTTTGTGGGATGCATGTGGGGTGACCTACAAGTTCACCACACCCTATCACCCCTAATGCAATGGTCTTGTGGAGAGATTCAACAAGACCTTGAAAGGCATGATCACAGGCCTCCCTGAGGTATAAGTGGGACGTCCGCTTACCATGCCTTCTCTTTGCTTACAGAGAGGTACCACAGAAGGGGGTGGGGTTCAGTCCCTTTGAGCATCTCTGTGGGTACCCTGTCAGGGGGCCCTGAAGCATTGTCAAGGAGGGGTGGGAGAAAGTTCCCAAGGCACCCCCTCAGGATGTGGTCAGCTACCTGCTGGCCCTCCGCAACCACATGCACTGCTTCTGGAAGATGGCCAAAAGTAACCTTGAGACCAGTCAAGAGGTAATGAAATGCTGTTATAACCAGAAGACCACCCTGGTGGAGTTTCAACCTTGAGACAAATTGTGGGTAATGGAGCCAGTAGTGCCTAGAGCTCTCGAGGATCGCTGGTCTGGCTGATTAGAAGTCAAGGAGCAGAAAGGTGAGGCCACTGACTTAGTGGACCACCAATACCCTAGGAACCCCCACAGGGTTCTCCATGCCAACCGACTGAAGCCTCATTTTGAGAGAATAGAGGTCAACATGCTACTGGTGACCGATGAGGGTGTGGAAGAGGAGAGTGAACCTCTACCCGACCTCCTCTCTGCCAAGGAAGGTGATGGGTCAGTGGATCATGTTAATCTCTGACTCCTTCACCCTGGACCAGCGAGGGGGCTGGTACCAGTTACTGGAACAGTACTCCTCTCTGTTTTCCCTCACCTCTGGACTCACACACCTGTGTTTCCACGATATTGACACAGGAGACAGTCCCCCTGTAAAGAACAAAATTTACAGGTTGTCAGAAAAGGTGAAGGTCAGCAGTCTCTCCAGATACTTTCGCCTTAGCGATAAGAGCTCCCGATGAGAGCTCTCCCCGCTTTCAGCTGGGGGTGACACATGTTACACCTGATAGCCTTAGGGTGGTCATTCCCCAACCTTTTGCCTGCCTCCCTCCCTCCATTTTTTGACACAGTGGGGATGATTCCGAGACCGGCGGGCGGCGGAGGCCGCCCGCCAGTCTACCCCCGACAAAATACCGCTCCGACCGCAGAGGGTATTTTGAGATTTGCCCTGGGCTGGCGGGCGGCCGCCAAAAGGCCGCCCGCCAGCCCAGGGCAAATCTACCTTCCCACGAGGACGCCAGCTCCGAATGGAGCCGGCGTAGTGGGAAGGTGCGACGGGTGCTGTTGCACCCGTCGCGTATTTCAGTGTCTGCTTTGCAGACACTGAAATACTTTGTGGGGCCCTCTTACGGGGGCCCCTGCAGTGCCCATGCCATTGGCATGGGCACTGCAGGAGCCCCCAGGGGCCCCGCGGCACCCCCTACCGCCATCCTGTTCCTGGCGGGAGACCCGCCAGGAACAGGATGGCGGTAGGGGGTGTCCGAATCCCCATGGCTGCGGAGCGTGCTCCGCAGCCATGGAGGATTCACCCGAGCAGCGGAAAGTCGGCGGGAGACCGCCGACTTTCCGTTTTTGACCGCGGCGGTTCTCCCGTGGTCGGTGACCCTGGCGGTCACCGGCCGCCAGGGTCAGAATGACCCCCTGTGTCTACTGATTTTAGGACTCTGCGCACTTTACCATTGCTATCCAGTGCTAAAGTGCATATGCTCTCTCCCTTAAACCTGCTGACATTGGCTCGTACCCAATTGGCTTATTTAATTTATGTATAAGTCCCTAGTACTGTGCACTACATGTGCCCAGGGCCTGTAGATTAAATGCTGCTAGTGGGCCTGCGGCACTGATTACAAACCACGTCTGGCTAGGTTTAGTTGACAGCTCCCTTGTGCATTCACTCAGACAACCCCAAACAAAGGATGCTCAGTCACACTAGCACACATCTACATACTGAATTGGTCTTCCCGGGCTGGGAGGGTGGAGGACCTGACACTTACATGTCAAAGGACAGTGGCCTGCCCTCAGTCAATGGACTGCCACACCCCCTACTGGGACCCTGGCAGACAGGATGGAACTGAAAGGGGACCTTGTGCACTTCTAAGCCACTCTTTGAAGTCTCCCCCACTTCAAAGGCACATTTGGGTATTTAAACAGGGCCTCTGACCCTAACAACTCAAATCCTTCTGGACCTGAACCTGCAACCTGTCAAGAGGAACTGCCTGGCTGCCCAAATGACTCACCTGACTCCTTTTCTGAGAAGGACTGCTGCCTTTCTGTTGTCCTGCTGCCTTGCTGCCCTCTGGCTCCACTGAGAAGTGCTCTCCAAGGGCTTGGATTAAGCTTGCCTCCTGTTTTCTGAAGTCTCAGGACCAAAAAGACTTAGGGGGTCATTTTGACCCTGGCGGTACGAGACCACCAGGGCTAAAATGACGGAAGCACCGCCAACAGGCTGGCGATGCTTCC
The DNA here is from genome assembly GCF_031143425.1 of Pleurodeles waltl. NCBI lineage: Eukaryota > Metazoa > Chordata > Amphibia > Caudata > Salamandridae > Pleurodeles > Pleurodeles waltl. The sequence continues at coordinate 998,259,630 of NC_090450.1, read as the reverse complement.
TGGGGTATTACGACCGCGGTGGAAGCGCCACGGTCACACCACCGGGGCCGGCGGTATTCCGCCACATTTGCCCCGGCGGTGATAATCCACCTGGGCAGCGCTGCTAGGATTACGAGTCCCCGACCCCCAGCCTTTTTCTGGTGGTTTGAACCGCCAGGAAAAGGCTGGTGGTACGGGGAGTCGTGGGGCCCCTGGGTGGCCCCTGCACTGCCCATGCCAGTGGCATGGGCAGTGCAGGGGCCCCCTGTCGCTATGCAGACAGTGAAAAGCGCGACGGGTGAAACCAGGTTTCCGCCCGCTGGCCCAGCGGGGATCTCCTAATGACCGCGGCGGGGGTGAGGCCGCATTGGCGGCCGCACAGTGGTCATATCTTGGCGGGCGGCTGTAGCCGCCCGCCAAGGTCATAATGAGGGCCTTAATCTCTGCAAAGAACTCCTTGTGCAGTGAAAATCGACGCACAGCCAGCAAGAAACAACGCACAGCCTCCATCGTAGTGAAAAAATCACCGCACGCCAAACCGGATCCATGCAGCCCGGCCCACCCAAGGTGGAGATCGAGGCAGTGTCAGCAGTGCGACCGGAACTTCGACGCATGGCCCACGGAATCGATGCATAGCTGAGCCAGAATGACGCAGCCAGACTTCCTGCGAGGAATCGACGCAGCGGTACCCGTGCAGCAGAAATTTCCACGCATTGCCCACCGGATCAACGCAGCTCCTGTGACTTCATCCTGCACGCTCAGGATTTCAACGCATCATCCTCGGGGCATCTGAGAACCCCACAACCCGAAGAGGATCCAAGTCAGCGTGCCAGAAAACGACGCAAAGCCTTCCCTGCGTGGAAAATAGTTGATGCATCGTCTGTGTGCGGCCGGGGAAATCGACGCACAACTCCCCATTTTCCACACATCTCCTCCTCTGAGGTCCCTTGCGGAGAATTTGAACGCAAACCAGGTACTTTGTGCTTGCAAGAGACATTTGTTGCTTTTTAAATACTAAAGACTCTTTATGTCTTTTTCTAAGTGATATTTCAACATATACATATTTAATCTTGATCGTTTTGACCTGCATTTAACCAGATAAATATTCTATATTGTGTGGTGTATTTTTTTTGGTGTTATACTGTGTTATTGCATGATTTATTGCACAAATACTTTACACATTGCCTTCTAAGTTAAGCCTGACTGCTCGTTGTCAAGCTACCAGAGGGTGGGCACAACATAATTTGGATTGTGTGTGACGTACCTAACTAGAGAGAGGGTCCTTGATTGGACAGGGGGTAACCTGACTGCCAACCAAAGACCCCATTTCTAACACACAGGTACAAGATAGTCATCAGCCGTGCAAGCTATGATATCCTCAGATACAAAACTGGTATCACACTGGCAGCAGCACCTAAGCTTATTTCAAGCAGAATACCTAAAATAAGGTGTAGCAGTGGTTGGGCCACTGAATGCTCGAGCAAGATGCCATGGTCTTGTTCATCTTGAGTTCCTCTTGAGCCCTCAAGCCCAAAATTTGCCAAGCATTCTTGTGGCTTCTGCTGCTACCCAACACTCTAACCTCATTCCTTAGGAACGAAAGACAAACCATTACACTTTGATGGCAAACCGGAGTAAGAAAGGTATACCAATATAGTGGCTAAATTGCACCATGTGAAACCAGAAAACCTAAGATCAATCCTGTCTTGTTCACTTGATCTAACTGTGCATTTCTAGGCAAATATTTAATTTAATTTAATTTAATTGTATTTGTATTTTTTTTGCTTCATATTTTTTCATTGCTGTAGATGAAAAAACCTTGTAATCCATGAGGATCTGTGTTGTACTAAAACCTCTCTTGCATTAGCCCTAATGGACTATTATGTTTGTTTATTTAAAATAAGAACATAGGTCACATAAATGCTCCACATGACAACTAACCCACCTCTTGGATCACTAATGGCATTGTCAATGGATTTGGGGCATTAATGTTGCTTAGTTCATGTTTAAAAACTATCACTTTTTAGAAACATCTCTCAATTCAGTGATATAATCTGATGCACTAAGGTGTAACTCTTGTAAAGAAAACTGTACTTTTTTGACTGTTGAAAACAATTTATCATATTTTTATGCATTATCTGTGGTGTGATTTCCATGTGCCCATTGTTCAGCTCATGACAGAGCTCTTATAGCCAAGGCAGACCCTTGGCTTGGCTCTCTCTTCTTAGTTTGTTGTCTAGCCCATTTCTACTACAGTAATATGTGTAACAGTTTCGCTGGTTCCCCTTCTTTCAGTATCTCGCTCAGGAGAGCAACATCTTGTTTTTTGAGATTCTGGCAGGTTTCCACTAGCCCCAGAAGGATAACTACTGGTTTAAATAAGGACTAGCATTAGCGACACCAAAACGTTTTTTAAAACTTACCTTGTCATTTTTTAGCATAAAATGAAACAAGCATCTCTCATTCATTTTCCCGGTTCCAACACTCTGTCCTAAGTAAGTTCATGTTCTTTTACTAGCTGCTATAGTTTGACGTCCAACACAGTGATTCCTGAGACTGTCATATCTTTAGAAGCCACCCAGCAGCATCAGCATAACGTTTTTGACCTCTGCTGATGTCACGTAGCCAGCGTTGAAAGACACACTCTGCATTTACAAAAGTGAGCATGCACACTGTTCAGCCATTTAGTACAAACACAATGAGGCCTTTGCGGTGTCCACAGAGGTGCTTCCACAGATTCTGTTGCTCGGGGCATGACTCATGCAGCTGAGGGAATCAGACAAGCACTGCAAGAGCTCCTGTGGCCCTAGTAGACAGCAAAGCGATAGGGATTCTGAAAAATGCACTGATTGCACAAAGAACATGTATCACAGATGTGCCACATCCATTCAACAGAGGAGTGGTAAAGGTATAGTGTTTAGCTTGTGTTGCATTTGGGAGCACACTGTCACAAATATATAACTAAAGCAGGGTTTGGCACCTGCTGTCATTAACACACACAACATTTTACATTTCTAATGACCGCTTATTTTGCACACATACAGTTTTACTGACAAAACTATAGAGCGCACAAGCTATAATGTGTGCAAATTTGGTTTCAGAGAATATTTGTCATTTGCATCAGCAGTTGTGCATCACTAAGTAAAGTGTCTTGTTTAGTTTTGATTCTATTAAAATATTTGGTTCCATTGCACTTCAGAATTAGAAACAAGTGTGTTGCCTGTGCTTTCCTAAGTATTTATTTATTTTGAAATATTTGTACTGTTCTTTTATAGGCATTTAAAAGTTGTTGTGTGAAAAGATAATTACATCATACAGCCTTTTCTTTCGCACCAGCAAGATTGTCACACAGTTTGCTTTGCAAATTCCTCAATCTTTGCCGTAAGTGAGTGAAGAAAGAAAAGTTAACACCAAATCCGTTTTAAAAGAATAAGCAGTCTACAGTTCAAGTTGGCAGGAATACCTGCTCCACCTCCAAGAGGTGCTCCAGGCGCTGCAGCAGGCATGCCTGACAATCAAGGCCAGTAAGTGCCAGATTGGGCAGGGTTCCGTGGTGTACTTGGGACACCTAGTAGGTGGTAGCAAGGTGCAGCCACTCCAGGCCAAGATTGAGACAATCACGGCCTGGCAACCACCTAGAACCCAGACAGAAGTGAGGGTATCAGAACACTAGGCTGACATTTATGTCTTTGAATGCACAGGAAGCATAACAGGATAAAAATAAAGGGGCATGTTTATGAAATTATCACCCAGTGCAATGCCACTCTGCTGCATGTGATGGGAAAGGCCAGGAATCTGCAGTATTTAACATTATACAGCACATTCTTGTCATTTCCAGCCTTTTGGATGCCTAGTGATCACTTCTGCTTTCCATTATCATAATGAATATTGTAAATATGAGCTGTGATTCATCTCACTCAAAGAAAGAGATCTGTCCTCGACTGACAGATCAATAGCTTGCTTATGGTAAATGACAGGACAATTTGTGTAATGAAGCCAACATGATACTGTAAATGTACTGCCAGGAAGACCATCATTCCTGGGTCTACAAAGTCATAATTCCTTTTCACCATGTGGCAGTAAACCTGAAAATGCTTCCAGAGTTTATGCAAAGGCTTTGATTGAATGAAGCCAATTCAGAAGAAGGTGATTACAATAACTTGTTTTTATAGCATCTAAAGCCACAGTCTGGCGGATTCGAGAAACTCTGATTATTCAACGTTAATATTACTTATCCCAGTGGTACTTTTTTTATTTTTCTGAGCTGGCAGAGCCTGCTTAGCTGGGATGAAAACCTACACCTTGATTTGTTTGCCAGATATGTGATCCCACTGAGATACCCTTTAAAAGTTTCAAAATCATTAGGCAACATAATGATGACATCAATGGGCATGAGACCACATAGGAAATTACATTACATGATATTGGACCATGCGGCTAGGTGGCATTTAGGGAAACAAGCACTGACAAAGCTAAACGACCTATTAAAAAAGACAGTGAAGGCAGCGGCGGCCAGCGCATATGTGAAGGGGACAGGGAGGGACGACTGGGGAAACAACATTTTCTTTAAAAAAAAAGAAAAGAAAACATTATTTCACTTGCGCCGCCGTCTTGCATCACCTCCAGCCACCTTGCTCCTCTTGTGGTATCCAAACATTCGCTGGGACACCAGCACAGGCTCGTCAGCAATCCTGGCGCTGCTTACATGCTAACAATAGCATGTAGGCAGTGTCAGGATTGGTCTGAGTGGCTCTGAGTGCCACTCAGACACAAGCTTGCGGTCTGTGCTGTTTCTCCAGCCTGCCTGTGTAGCCAGCATAAAAGAAATGTTGGAAAATAAAACGATAGCAAGCAGTAGTTTTATTTTTCATCTGCTGGCTCAGCCAGGGGGGTGACGCACCTTTGCCACTTCGGAGGAGCCATCCCTAAGTGGAGGTGATCAGCAACCGTGGATCAGGTGGGGGGAAAGCAACGGGGGAGGGCAGGGTGGAAAAGTAGCACTTGTGGGATAGCAACAGGGGAGCTGGGGGAAGAAGCATAAGATCAAGAAAATGACAGGGAGGGCAGTGGAGGGGTGGGGTTTGGTGAGATGGAATCACACAAGAGAGTTTGCAACACAATGCAGACAGCAATACATATAGTGGCCCTTTTTAACTTCATGTGACATGTGTTCACAAAACATTCAAAGTTTACAAATATAATTTTGCAAAATTGCGAGTCTTGGCACTAGGCATCTTTGCTCACCCTTAAATTCTGTGGCATTAGAAACCTGAGAGCTGTAGTGTGAGATGCTGTACCTTCACTGCTTCCTGCTGTCATCAAGGTTTGCCCTCTTCCTGTGCCACTAGCTCACACTGGACTATGCACTTTCAAAACTCCTGCACCCTGATGGGTCCTCACGACACCACCCGGTGCCCTTCAATAAGGTACTCTCAGGTGTAGTGTTTCTGTCATCACCAGGGCACCGTTTGATGGGTTCTGCATTGGTGGTAAAAACTCCTCCTCATACTTTTGGGGCAGCTTACATTGCACATCCAAGCCCTTTCTCCAGCATAGAATGTTCCCGCAAACGTCAGCCCTGCCAAGTGCCACACATCGGGGGTTAGAATAACGCATTCCAGTGCCAGTGCCAGTGTCCGCATCACCTCACTGAACTGCACAGTCACGCAAATCAAGCTCTTCAGCCTGTGCCTTATTACCAGGGCCAGTGGAATTGTGTGATTGTGCGGTTATGGCAAATTTAACATAATTGTAGGTTTGCCGCATTCGCCACAAAAATTCTTTCTAGCTCAAATGTTACTAAAAATGCAGTGGCACGTGTTGCTGTGCAGCGGAAGACCCTTTGCAAAGCTAGACTGGTCACCTTTCTGTTACTTATTGCTAAATTGTGGTGTTAAACTAGTACTGGTTATGTGCAACCAATGCCCATACAGTGTTATCAAGTTTAAAAATGACAAAATAATGAAGTAATACTTTTACAAAATGTGCCGCATTACGCAGCATAAGTTGCCTTTTCATGCGGCATAATTTACTCAAACCTACCACATAATTCGGCCCACTCCTGCTGCATTATTCCAGTAGCCCTGGTTATTACTCGAAGCACTCTCAGGGCCTGATTCTAGAGGTGGCGCAAACTGCCAGGGCCAGCCCCACTTCCAGCAGAGATGAGGTTTCCATGGTTACTGCACAACCAGGGCTTGATAGGTGGACCCAGCTGCTTCCTTGTGGCCTTATTGGCACACTAGCAAGTGCGTGTTCGCCTTTGCTCTGCGGGCTGAAGCTTCCCTTGTGGACAACAGGGGGAGCTGCTGAGCCGTGACCGGGATAAGGCAGAGGGACCTTCACTGGTGGTCACTTGAGTTTGCATCTGTGAGCAGCAACTATCATTCTGTACCTTCATGCAAATGGACACAAAGGCCCATATTTACACTTTTTTAGTGCCGCATTTGCGTAATTTTTTGATGCGAAAGTGGAGCAAACTTACAAAATATAATTGTGTTTTGTAAGATTGCGCCGCTTTTGCGTAAAAAAATGACGCAAATAAGGCGCTAAAAAAGTATAAATATGGGCCAAAGTTCCAGTAGAATAATACACTTATTGAATATAAACTTTCCTATTCACATGTTATTATTGTACTTTATTGAATAATTGATAAAGTCAATTTGTTCTGGAATAAATACAGTAAGGTAAATTGTCTTTACTCTCTTTTTTAGCGGAAGTACTGAATTTCCTGCCATTGTATATATGACGGTAAGTTTGTTTATTTAGGTGAATGTTGCGTTTCACGTCACCAGAACACACTTTTGCACAATTGCTCAATATTTTATACTTAGGCGGTCATTCTGACCGCGGCGGTCGGCGGTCGCCGCCCGCCAAGCGGTTCCCGCTGAAAGACCGCTCCGCGGTCAAAAGACTGCGGTGGCCATTCCGGCTTTCCCGCTGGGCCGGCGGGCGACCGCCAGAAGACCGCCGGCCGGCTCAGCGGGACAGCCCCTTCAACAATGAAGCCGGCTCGGAATGGAGCCGGTGGAGTTGAAGGGGTGCGACGGGTGCAGTGGCACCCGTCGCGATTTTCACTGTCTGCAAAGCAGACAATGAAAATCTTTGTGGGGCCCTGTTAGGGGGCCCCTGCACTGCCCATGCCAGTGGCATGGGCAGTGCAGGGGCCCCCAGGGGCCCCACGGCACCCGTTCCCACCATCCTGGTTCTGGCGGTGGACACCGCCAGAAACAGGCTGGCGGGAAGGCGGTCGGAATCTCCATGCTGCTTGCAGCACCGCCGCCATGGCGGATTCCCTGGGCCAGCGGGAAACCGGCGGGAAACCGCCGGCTCCCCTTTTCTGACCGCGGCTTTACCGCCGCGGTCAGAATCGCCCAGGAAGCACCGCCAGCCTGTTGGCGGTGCTTCCGCCGCCCTCCGCCATGACCCCCTTAGTGTTGCAAATCACCAAAATGGTCAAACTATACACGTGACTCAGAATGGGAAAGACATTCATGAAATGACAGCAGGTATTTAGTCAAGTCAATAAAACCACTGTAATTCAGATCTTGACCAGGCCCATATGGACTCTAAAATGGATGCACTGACAGGTGCCGTGACCCAGCTATGCACAAAACATACCAACCACCTGCAACCAACCGCCTAACAGGCACAGAAGGGCCTGAACTGAAGAACCGATTGAGTACATATAGTAATTCATGAATTACAGTCTGGACGTCTGATGGCTTGACTGAAGGTTCCTCAGTTAACACCAGTTCATTTACTTGCACTAAATTCTGGGCAGGAGGGAATATTTAATTATATGTTTAGGTCCAGAGACAACACATTTTGGGGGTGATTTTAGCATTCTGTAGGCTATTTAGTTGATCAGTGCACAGAATACCTGAAAAAACACAGAGGGGAGCACAGGAAAGCCATTCTAAAAAGGCAGATTTCTTGTTGAAATATGGTGTTTGTTTCCTCTCACCAAAAGATGACCTTTGACTACATTCTCACTTGATCTGTTCTTCAATTGACTATTTCTTTTATTTCCCAGAAGAAATGTTCTGATGCAATTTCTTCAAAGATAAGTGTTGTGGCCTTGTAAGGTAGTGCACTGGTTTGTCTGTGGCAGTCTCAAAATATGTAGATTATTAAGGAGGCTTGCTGCTCTGCATGAAAGTTTGATAAATTTGCCACAAAGTCTGTACAATATCGGCAATACACTATTACATATTACTATAGAGGATGGTTCGGGTGTATCAAGGTTGTAATCCTTGAAATGATCACTCCAATACTAAAATGCAAATCAAAGCCTAGGGGGTCACATGTACAAATGATTTGCGATTCGTGAAACGGTCTCAAATAATTTTGTGAATGCAAAAATGGACGTACGCTACGTACAACAAGTGTTAGAAATGGGGTCTTTGGCTGGCAGTCAGGTTACCCCCTGTCCAAGCAAGGACCCTCACTCTAGTCAGGGTAAGTCACACACAATCCAAATTATCCTGTGCCCACCATCTGGTAGCTTGGCACTGAGCAGTCAGGCCTAACTTAGAAGGCAATGTGTAAAGTATTTGTGCAATAAATCATACAATAAGACAATATAGCACCACAAAAATACACCACAGTGTTTAGAAAAATATATAATAATTATCTGATAAGATGCAGGTCAAAATGATTAAAATGCAATAAGTATATGTTGAGATATCACTGAAAGTGATATAAAGGGGGTCATTCTGACCCTGGCGGTCCATGACCGCCATGGCGGAGGGCGGCGGAAGCACCGCCAACAGGCTGGCGGTGCTTCCTGGGCTATTCTGACCGCCGCGGTCAGAAAAGGGGAACCGGCGGTTTCCCGCCGGTTTTCCCCTGGCCCAGGGAATCCGCCATGGCGGCGCTGCTTGCAGCACCGCCATGGGGATTCCGACCCCCTTCCCGCCAGCCTGTTTCTGGCGGTGTCCACCGCCAGAACCAGGATGGCGGGAACGGGTGCCGTGGGGCCCTTGGGGGCCCCTGCACTGCCCATGCCACTGCACCCGTCGCACCCCTGCAACTCCGCCGGCTCCATTCCGAGCCGGCTTCCTCGTTGCAGAGGCTTTCCCGCTGGGCCGGCGGACGGCCTTTGGGCGGTCGCCCACCGGCCCAGCGGGAAAGTTGGAATGACCGCTGCGGTCTTTTGACCGCGGTGCGGTCATTCGGCGGTAACCGCATGGCGGGCGGCGACTGCCGCCCGCCGCCCGCCGCCCGCCGCGGTCAGAATGACCGCCAAAGTGTCTTAAGTCTTTAAAAAGCAAAACAAAGGGGGTCATTCTAAACCTGGCGGTCCAAGACCGCCAGGGCTAAAATTACGGGGGCACCGCCAACAGGCTGGCGGTGCCCCGCTGGGCATTCTGACCGCGGCGGTTCGGCCGCGGTCAGAAGTGGAAAACCGGCAGTCTCCCGCCGGTTTTCCGCTGCCCAAATGAATCCTCCATGGCGGCGCAGCAAGCTGCGCCACGATGGAGGATTCTGACACCCCATACCGCCATCCTGTTCCTGGCGGTTCTCCCGCCAGGAACAGGATGGCGGTATGGGGTGTCGCGGGGCCCCTGGGGGGCCCCTGCAGTGCCCATGCCAATGGCATGGGCACTGCAGGGGCCCCCATAAGAGGGCCCCAAAAAGAATTTCAGTGTCTGCTTTGCAGACACTGAAATTCGCGACGGGTGCAACTGCACCCGTCGCACCTTCCCACTCCGCCGGCTCAATTTTGAGCCGGCGTCCTCGTGGGAAGGGTGTTTTGCACTGGGCTGGAGGATTCTGACACCCCATACCGCCATCCTGTTCCTGGCGGTTCTCCCGCCAGGAACAGGATGGCGGTATGGGGTGTCGCGGGGCCCCTGGGGGGCCCCTGCAGTGCCCATGCCAATGGCATGGGCACTGCAGGGGCCCCCGTAAGAGGGCCCCAAAAAGAATTTCAGTGTCTGCTTTGCAGACACTGAAATTCACGACGGGTGCAACTGCACCCGTCGCAGCTTCCCACTCCGCCGGCTCAATTCTGAGCCGGCGTCCTCGTGGGAAGGGTGTTTTGCACTGGGCTGGCGGGCGGCCTTTTGGCGGTCGCCCGCCAGCCCAGTGCAAAACCCAAAATACCCTCAGCGGTCTTTCGACCGCGGAGCGGTATTTTGGAGGGGGAAGTCTGGCGGGCGGCCTCCGCCGCCCGCCAGACGTAGAATCACCCCCAAAGTCTCTTTCAAGCACAAAGTACCTGGTTTGCGTGAAAAATCTCTGCAAAGAACCGCAGAGGAGGAGATGCATGGAAACAAAGGGGTGTGCGTCTATTTCACCGCCGCACACGGCGATGCATCGCTTAGTTTTCACGCAGGGACAGCTGTGTGTCAATTTCCGGCATTCAGTCATGGATCCTCTTCGGTTTCAGGGGTTTTCAGACGCCCGGGGGACGATGCGTGGATTTCCGGCGCTAGCGGGACGAAGTCACAGGAGCTGCGTCGATCCAGTAGGCGTTGCATCAATTTTTCTACCGCATGGCAGGCACTGCGTTGATTCCTCTCTGGAAGTCGGGCTGCGTCGTTCTGGCTCGCCTGTGCGTCGATCCGGTGAGGCCGCTGGTCAAATTTCTGGTCGCTACGCTGGCGCTGCGTTGATCTTCTCGTTGCGAAGTTGGGCTGCCTCGTTCCGGTTTGGCATGCAGTGACATTTTCACCACGGTGCAGGCTGTGCGTTGTTTCTGGCAGACTGTGCGTCAAATTTCGCAGCACAAGGAGTCCTTCTTGTAGAGATGAAGTCTTTTTGATCCTGAGACTTCAGGGAACAGTAGGCAAGCTCTATCCAAGCACTTGGAGAGCACTTCTTCACCACAGCCAGAGAGCAGCAAGGCAGCAGGGCAACAGCAAGGCAGCAGTGCTTCGCAGGAAGCAGACAGGTGAGTCCTTTGAGCAGCCAGGCAGGTCTTCTTGGCAGGATGCAGGTTCTGGTTCAGGTTTTCTTCTCCAGGAAGTGTCTGAGTTGGTAGGGGCAGAGGCCCTGTTTAAATACCCAAATGTGCCTTTGAAGAGGGGGAGACTTCAAAGAGTGGCTTAGAAGTGCACAAGGTCCCCTTTCAGTTCAATCCTGTCTGCCAGGGTCTCAGTAGGGGCTGCAGCAGTCCTTTGTGTGAGGGCAGGCTACTGTCCTTTGACATGCAAGTGTGAGGTCCTCCACCCTCCCAGCCCAGGAAGACCCATTCAAAATGCAGATGTATGCAAGTGAGGCTAAGTATCCTGTGTTTGGGGTGTGTCTGAGTGAATGCACAAGGGTGCTGTCACTGAACCTAGCCAGATGTGGATTGCAAGGCACAGAAGGATTTAAGTGCAAAGAAATGCCCCCTTTCTAAAAGTCGCATTTCAAAAATAGTAATATTAAATCCAATTTCACCAGTTAGCAGGATTTTATATTACCATCCTGGCCATACTAAATATGACCTTCCTACTTCTTTTAGATCAGAAGTTACCACTCAAACAATATATGAGGGTAGCCCTAATGTTAGCCTATGAAAGGAGCAGGCCTCACAGTAGTGCAAAAACGAATTTAGGAGTTTTACACTACCAGGACATGCAAACTACACAGGTACATATCCTGCCTTTTGTCTACACACTACCCTGCCCTATGGGTTACCTAGGGCATACCTAAGGGGTGTCTTATATGTAGAAAAAGGGGAGTTTATGGCTTGGCAAGTACTTTTAAATGCCAAGTCGAAGTGGCAGTGTAACTGCACACACAGGCCTTGCAATGGCAGGGCTGAGGCATGGTTAAGGGGCTACTTATGTGGGTGGCACAATCAGTGCTGAAGTCCCACTAGTAGCATTTAATCTACAGGCCCTGGCACACGTAATGCACTTTACTGAGGCTTATAAGAAGATTAAATAAGTCAACTGGGTGTGAACCAATGTTACCATGTTTGAAGGGAGAGAGCATATGCACTTTAGAACTGGGTAGCACTGGTAAAGTGCGCAAAGTCCTAAAACCAGCAAAAACAGTGTCTAAAACATGGAGGGAGGCAGGCAAAAAGTTAGGGGTGACCACCCTAAGACTGTCAGGTCTAACAACAAGCATTCACAAAATGAGAATAACGATGCAACCATTTTGCGAGTTGCTATTTTTTGCTTCCAAACTTTGCAGGACCAAATAGGAAATACCTAATAGCGAGTCACAAACAGCATGTACAAGAGAGTCAGAAATTGCGAATAGTCGGAAAATGACTTGTTTGCACGAGTGGCAATTTACCACTAATTCATAATTCAAATCAGGGGGTAACAGGACCCAAAGTATAAAAGCATCCCCAGAATGAATCAGTGGCTTACACATTGGCTGCCCAGTATGTGATAGCAAGCAGGATGCACACACTGGCTGCTCAGCAGAGGAGACGGGCACACGAGGGGGTATGCCCAGTAAGGCTGACCATGTTTGAGAAGACAGAGGAAGAGCTCTATGAACAATACAGGCTGAGTAGCAATTTCATCCTGGAGCTTATTGCAACCTTAAAGCTGCACCTTGAAAGCAGTACACTGCGCAGCAATGCAACCCCCCTCCATCTCCAGGTGTTGTGCTCCCTCCACCTATTGGCTAGTGGCAGTTATCAAAATGTGATAGCTGTGGCCGGAGGGGTATCGCAGGGTGCACTTTCACATTTTTTCACAATTTCGCAGAGGCCATGCTCTTCTACATACACCAACATATTCACCTGGCCAGGAATGATGCGGAACTGCAAATGACAAATTTTCAATTCTACAGGATAGCAAGATTCCCACAGGTCATAGGGTGCATAGACAGAACCCATGTGCCCATTTGCCCTCCTTCCCACCTGGAGTACATCTTTAGGAACCACAAAAACACCCATTCCCTGAACATCCAAGTTGTTTGTAAAGCACACAATGTCATCACAGATATTGTGACTCAATTCCTTGAAAGCACCAATGACTCCTACATGTTCCGGCACAGTGGGATTTACTAGGGACTGGAACGAGGGGAGTTTGATGAAGGTTACCTGCTAGGTGATGCAAGCACTCATAGGTTATTACCCATTATTTGCTCCTTGCATGTTGTATCACACATATATTTGCTTTGTCAGGTGACAGTGACTATGCCCTGAGGCAAAGGATCCTCACACCATACCTGTACCCCAACAACCCACATTGACGGCGGTACGACACGGCACATAGGTGCACCAGGTAAGTGATTGAGCAGACCATTGGGCTCCCCAAAGCCAGCTTCAGGTGCCTGCACAAGAGTGTTGGTGCCCATTGCCTGCAGAAGAGGCTTACCCATTGAGGTGAACAGATTGGACTCTGAGGATGAGGATCCTGGTCCACCTGCCCAGCAGCCAACCGAGGCAAGAAGAGCAGCTGAGGGGAGAAGATGCACCACATGCACGGAAAGACGTCCACATACACAATACTGTCATAAAATGCCACAACAAGAAACTGTATGCTCTAAACAAAGCTCCCTTTAAAGGCAGGGCTAAAAAACATTGTCAGACAATCTGTCCGTCACACAAAATCTTAGGTATGTTGTGTGCACATGTTGGTCGGTTACATCACTGCCAACTGACAGTGAAGAACAGAACTGAACATGACATAAGTTTCACATAGAACTCATTTCTTGGATCCCCTTCTTGTATGTGCACTGGTCCCATGAGGAAGTGCTGGTGTGCATCTGCTGCTCCGTCACAGCATACAAGCATCGGGGGCAGATATGCTAACGCTGCTTGACACCTCACTGTCTGGACCCTCAGCACCAATGCCACTGGCAAAGTGGGCAGTCTGGATGGCCTCCACGGCTGATGTGATCTGTGCTAGGCCCAGTGAGACTTCTCCAATATAGCGGCCCATCTCAACCTGTAGGTCAGCCGTGTGTTTCAACAAGGTATTTGTAGCCTGGGCAAGCCTGCCCATGGCCCTTGTCATCGCATCCATCCTGGCACCTCTGCTTCTTTCCCTGACCCTTTGCTGGCACCTGCCCTCGGACAGCTCTATGCATAGCTGGGTCACGGCACCTGTCAGTTCATCCATTTTAAAGTCCATATGGGTCTGATTCTTTACCAACTGTCTGGTCAAGATGTTGAAACCCATCGTAAGTTTCTGGTAAATCAACGGCATTTGTTTTTTGCTGTAGGTGCTGAACCTGCAGCATTTCCTGCTCCAATCTGCCATACAGCACCTGTTGGTTTGACGGCACCTAAGACTCAGATGCCTGCCTTGTCTGATGGTGTCTACACCCATGTAGTGAGGAGCACTGCTGTGGTACCCTGCTGACTGGATGGCGGATGGGAGCATGTGGCTGTCTTGTCTCCTGTCCTTCACTGCTGGTGGCTATGGGGAGTTGGACACAGTGCTGGACTGGCCATGTGATGTGGAAGGCACACTCTCAGGCACTCCACTTGGGTCTTCCCTCATCTAGCACTGGTCTTCCCCCTCACCTGTGACCCTTTGAGTGCATCCACAGGAGTACCTAATGGGATAATGGGAATATCAATTAAATGTCAGGTGTGGCAAACTATCTTTATGGTTGCACCACATTATTCTACATATATCTGACACTGACTACACTGTTTATGTCTATGACTACATTTCCCATGATGCACTATGTGTGAATTCTTATACAAGTAAATGGACCATTCAGATTTGTCTGTGTGACGTTGTGTTACATTCATGTGGATAGCAGGTTTAAGGGCAGTAAAGGTGGCATAGTAGAGGTAATGCACTAACTTGGTGAAGTTGGCGGGCGGAAGTGTACGAATGCCACCTCCACCATTGCCTCTGGTGTTGAGGGTGGTGGTGCAGTTGAGGGACCACCCCTGGTTGCCCAGGAATCCTTTGTTTGGCACAAGACCGCAGGTCATTCCACCGCTTCTTGATTTCCTCCACTGAGCATTCGACCACTCCAACAGCATGAATCCTCTGCTGCATGTCCTTTTCAGATCTTCCTTTTCTATGAATCACGCACTCATAGAGACTCGTCCAAAAAGCTGGTCATGATTGTTGCAGCACTCCTCCTTTAGGATTTCTAGTTCTCTTAAAGAGAAAGTTAATTTTCTTTTTCTCTGCCATGCTTCCTGCTCTCCATGTTGGCTGGCCATGTCTGGTTGTGTTGTAGACACTTTTTGGGCTCCTTGGCTCACTTTGCCTGTGCAGCAGTTCTCTCTTTCCCACTGTGCTTGCTCTTCAGGTTTCTTCTGGGCAGCACTTCCTGTGTTTGGGGTCCTTCCCCGACACAGGAAGCAGAAAAGCATTAATTTTTAAGGCAGTTGCTAATTTGTATTTGTATTTGTATTGAGTATTTATAAAGCGCCTTCCGGCCCAAAGGGCATCGAAGCGCTAACTGGGCGAGGCGGAGGAACTAAGCCGGAGAACTCCCGAACTTATTGGGGAAACAGCCAGGTCTTGACCAGTTTCCTAAATGTTAAATAATTATGTTCTTGCCTTATGTTCAGTGGTAGGGAGTTCCAGATTTTAGCAGCTGCAATAGTAAATGCTCTGTCTCCCCATTTTACTTTCTTAGTGCGGGCTGTTTGAATTTGATAGGCACTAGCAGAGCGCAACAGCCGATTAGGCCTATGCCATTGCAACTTAGTGGTAAGTATTGCAGGCCCAATCCCATGGACAGCCTTGTGAGTGATGCAAAGAGCCTTAAAAGAAAGCCGATGAATAACCGGAAGCCAGTGTAGGTCTTTAAGGCACCTCTTCACAGAGGCCCCACAAGGCAATTTTAATAACAGCCTGGCAGCAGTGTTCTGCATCAACTGGAGTCTGTGCAGAGAATCTTTGTCCAAATTGAGTAAGAGCGCATTTCCATAATCCAATCTGGAAATGACTAGGGCCAAAATGACGGTAGCTCTGCAGGTCTGTGGAATAAAAGGAAGTATTTTTTTTAATTTCTTCATAGTCCACAGACAGGACTTGATTGTCAGATTGACCTGAGGTTTGAATGACAATTGCTCATCAAATACTACTCCCAAATTTCTTGAGGTAGACCGTGGAACAGGAAGCGTCCCACACTCTTCAGGCCACCAGCTAGAGGACCAATGAATCCTTTCAATTCCAAAGCACAGAATCTCAGTTTTTTCACAGTTGAGTTTCAACCAGTTGGACTTCATCCAGTGATTGACTGCTGTCATACAGGCGTTGAAACGAATAGCCACTTCTTCAAGATCTTTGTCAATAGGGATAATGATTTGAGTGTCATCAGCATATGAAGTGGGAAAAAAGCCAAAAGAACGAACCAGCTCTGCCAGTGGCGCCACGTACACATTAAATAGCGTCGGGCTTAAAGAGGAGCCCTGAGGGACCCCACACGGCAAAAGGTAGGAAAAAGATCTGAAATCACCACTGCTGACTGTGGCCCACCTGTCAGATAAAAAAGATTCGATCAATTTGAGAGCCTGGTCTCTAATGCCAGCCTGATATAGGCGGTCTAGCAGAATATGGGGAGCAATGGTGTCAAAAGCTGCCAACAAGTCCAATAACACCAAAACGACCCCCTGCCCCTTATCCACCAATCTACGTATGGTGTCAGATGAAGCAATGAGAGCTGATTCCGTACTGTGGGATTTCCGAAAACCATGTTGCGAGCTGTCCAAGCCTTTGGAGACAGACAGAAAATCAACCACTTCCTTATTAAGATGTTTTTCTAGAATTTTATCCGCAAAAGGAAGAAGGGCTATAGGACGTAAGTTCGTCAAATCATCCGGTTTGCCAGCTACCTTCTTTTTTAGTGGAATAATAGTCGATTCTTTCCAGACCCTTGGATAAGAGCCCCATGCTAGCACTTCCTGAAAAATGGGGGCCAGCATAGAAGCCACTAGCTCTGGTACTAAATGAAGAATAACCGGGGGGCAAGGATCCATAGGGGAGCCGGATTTGCCTTCCAGGAGCATTTTGCACAGGGCCTCAAGAGAGGGCATCGTAAACTTTGAAAGAAAAAGTGACTGGTCTGGCGACCCACTAGTAGTTACCTCAGAGTGCAAATGAACAGTCGGCCGGGGGGCCGGGCTAGCTAGTGTCTTATCCAGCCTAAAGCTGGAGTAAATGTCAAGCACCTTACCTTCAAAATATTTAGCAACTTTATTACAGAAATCTTGAGAATTTTCTACTTTGGGAGAGCCTAACGGAGTAGTGAGAGTGTTAACCGTTCTAAATAATTCTTTGGAAGAGTTAGCTGCTTCATTGATTTTACATGTAAAATAGTCAGATTTGGCTACCCGACAGGCTTTTTTATAAGTGTTAAGTGCAAACTTAAGATCCATCCTCTCGGCTTCGCCGAGATTGAGTTTCCAGCAGCGCTCTTTCTGCCGGTATTTCCTTTGTAGGATTTTGAGGGCTTGAGAGAACCAGGGTTGATTGGGTTTCTTCCTAGTATGGGAAGCAGAAATTCTTCTTACCGGTGCTAGCGTGTCCATTGCTTGTTTAATGCCCAAATTAAATCGAGCAAGCGGCGATAGCCTGGACACCTTTGAGTCATTCCAATTGTGTAAAAGTGTAGCTTTCAATGGTTCTGCTTCAATTTTTCTCCAGGGTCTTATCAATTTTTTCTGGGAAATGGATATTATGGACTGCTGTTGGGTAAGAAATTTAAATGTCAACAGGGCATGATCTGTCCACTCTAATGGGGTGGTAGATAGATTTGATGCTACCTCCGGACGGGTAAAAATCCCATCTAGGGTATGACCCACTCTATGAGTGGCCATCCCCTCCTTTAGGACCCAGTCTAGAGCCACCATAAGGTTGAGGAATTCCGCCACCAGCAAGTCACATGTATTATCAAAATGAATGTTAAAATCTCCCAAGATGATGGCTTTAGGGGCCATGATTAAAGGTTCCAATACTGAGGGCCATATCGAGAGGAACTTAGAAACAGGGCCGGGGGGCGATAAATTAGCAGGCCTTCCCAGACTAAAAATTTGTCTTGGAGCAATTTAAAGGCCATAGCTTCGCAGACCTCTGGAAGGTGACTAGCACTATACCAGGTACAAGTAAGCTCAGACCTACAAATGATGGCCAGGCCTCCCCCTCTGCCTGTATTTCTATCTACCCTGTAAAAGGAATAGCCGGTAGGGGTTGCCTCAATAAAATCAGGGTCCGAATAAGGCCTTGCCCAGGTTTCCGTTATGAAGAGGCAGTCTATATTAAGAGCGAGGATAAGCTCATTAATTTCAAATTTGTGTTTAGGGAGGGATCTAACATTTATAAGAGCAAAAAGGCCCCCCGCTCTACCCTCCCTTACCCTTCTGCCCAACGCATGTTCAAGATTATTCTCTCCTGCAGCCCCAACTCCCTGGATTACCTGCTTTCCCTTCCAAGATGGCAAAGGCACCGTCCAATTACACTGCGCACACCTCCAGGTACAAGCAGTGTCCGGGCTCAGGGTGTGAGTGCACCGGGGGCCTGCCAACCTCTTAAGTTCTACAGTGGTATAACTAATTTTTCCTGACCCAGAAAGAAGGTACTTGGCCCTCTGGCCCGTTCTGGCGCGGACGGGCGCAGACGGGCGCAGACGGGCTTGCCTTTGGCACGCCTTCGGCGCGCCAGCGTCGCGCCCGCTGCGCGGCCGTGTCTGCGCCAGCATTTATCCCCCCTTGACCAAACCACCGAACCACTAGACCGCGCGCCGCGGTTAGGCCCCGAAAACCGATCGCAATCACAATTTGTGACGGCATTCGCAAATTGCGACAAGATAGGAAACCACAAAATGCAATTTCCTGTTTTGTGATGCGATTCTGGCACTGTAAGAGAACATACATTCCATTTTGCGACTTCCTAATTGCAAGTCTCAAAAAGCTGCAATTAGGAAGTCTCAAAATTTGACGTTCATACATGTGGCCGCAGATCCTTGGTCTCTGAAGTTTATCCAAAACAATTCTTTGAGAACAAGGTCCTTAAAAACTCACTGAAAGCATGATCAATTTGAATGCTGATGCAACAGGTTTCCAACTGCAAGAACAAAGTATCATGATTGCCTAGCAAGGAACACAATGAACCTTGAGAGACACTCATCTAATGACTTTAAGTTGGTTGCCAACACTGCAAGCTTTGAGAGAGTCATGTGGTGTACTAGGAAATGTAGGTTATCTTGATTCACCTGGATATTCTGTGCAGTGCAGATGTTGTAGGTACGAAGCCTCACACCAACCAGCGCCTACACTTTTGCAGTAGAAGACTTGAGCATAAATGATGTTTGGAGTAGTGTGTCTCTGTACCTTGCTGGCATAAATAGGTGAGTGTGGGTCATGTATCGTGACACTTGCTTTATCTAACCTTAACCCTACTCCTGAACTGCACACTAGCTCTAACTTTAATATTAAAATAATTTTATTTTAAAATAAAGACATATCTAAACCCATGCAGAAGTATTTTCGGCAAGCCCTAACTCTTTTCCTTGACATAACTATAACCTGTACCTCAATCCATAATTTACTGCAATAAATCATTTGAAAAGAATAAAAATACTAGTTGACATTTTTATTTTTTGTAGTGCATAACTGTAGTAATCTGGCTCTGTTTGTATTATATCAAAATGAGATATAGTGTGCACGGAGTCCAGGGGTTCCCCAGAGGCTTAACAGGGGCCCAAGTAGATAATACTAATGCTCTCTTTTGTGGTAGTGTGGTCGAGCAGTTAGGCTTATCAGAGGGTAGTGCAAAGAATTTGTTGTACACACACAGACAATAGAAGAAGCACACTCTCAAAGACTTATCTCCAGACCAATAGTTGTTAGATAGCAAAAATATATTTTCTTAATTTATTTCTTGAACCACAAGATTCAATTTGCAGGTAAGTATTTCACACATACATCAATAGTACTTTGGTTGAAATCGATAAGTTATACAGTTTTTGAAATATTGGCAATTATCTGTTTTAAAAGTTGACACTGCAATTTTCAGAAACAGTTGGTTGGGGGAAGAAAAGTTGGTGCAATTTACCGGTAAGTACTTGACTTACAGTTACAGTCTCCGTAAGTTAGGAAGTCCACAGGTTAGGGTTCAAGTTAACCCCAAACACCCACCACCAGCAACACGGGGTTGGGCGTGCGCAGAGGTCAACGTTGAGGTAAAATTAACATGGACTCTCATGGATACTGGGGGCACTCAGTTTCAGATCTACTAGCAGGTAAGTACCAGGGTCTTCGTAGGGCAGACTTCGGGGGTGTAGAGCAGCACCGGGGGGGGGGGGGGTGGCACAAGTAGGCACCAAACGCACACCGTCAGTTGCACAGGGGCGGCTGGGTACAGTGTGCAAACAGGATGTTGGGTTTCCATTGCTTTTCTATGAGGGGACCCCGGGGTCACTCAGATGCTGCAGACGAGGTCCAGGGGGTCGACTTGGGCAAACCACAGGCTGGACATGGAGGAGGGCTGCCTCCTGAACATAGCTGCACCAGAGGTCGGGTTCTCCAAGGCCTGAGGCCTGCGGGTGCAGTGTTTCTTTAGGTGTCAGATATCTTCAGGTCTTACGGATCCTTGTAGGCTCTGGAATCCCTTGGTTGTAGTTTCTTTGTGGACAGGGCTGCTGTCCTCAGGAGTTATTGGTCCTTTGGGGTGCAGGGCAGTCCTTTGGAGCTTGGCAGAGGTTGCTGGTCCCACTGAATGTGTCACTTTCTTGTTGCAGGTTCGTTGAAGCAGGAGACAGTTCAGTAGGGTTGGTGCCGAGTCAGTTTGCATCTTCCTTCTTCTCTCCTGGGGGCTCAGCTTACCAGTCCTTCTTCTTCTTGTTAGGGCACCAGGAATCTAGTGAGCTGGGTTCAGGGAGGCCCTTAAATCCTGAATTTGGGGGCATTACAGGGGTCAGAGGGAAGTAGCCAATGGCTACTGTACCTGAGGGTGTCTACACCCTTCATGTGTCCACTCGCTTTGGGGAGGGGGGCACAAACCTAGCCTTATTGGTTCCTCTCCTCCAAACCAAGATGGAGGATTCAGCAGGGAGGGAGTCACCTCAGCTCTGGACACCTTAGGGGTGGTCCTAGCTGGGGTGGTCACTCCTCCCTGTTTTCCCTAATTTTTCTGCCGGACTTACCGCCAAAAGTGGGGCTTTGTCCGGGGGGCAGGCAACTCCACTAGCTGGAGTGCCCTGGGGCACTGCAACCCGAAGCTTGAGCCTTTGAGGCTCACTACCTGGTGTTGCAGTTCCTGCATGGTGGAGGTGTGAAGCACCTCCACTCAGGAGAGGCTTTGTTTCTGGTCACAGGGCCACAAAGGCTGTCACCCCATGTGGTCGGAAACTTATCTGAAAGTGGCAGGCTGGCACAGACCGATTAGTCCTGCACTAGCAGTTTGGCTAACATGCAGGAGGCATCTCTAAGATGCCCTCTGGGTGCATTTCTCAATAAATCCCACACTGTTATCAGTGTGGATTTATTGTGCCGAGAATTTTGATACCAAACTTCCCAGTATTCAGTGAAGCCATTATAGAGGTGTGGAGTTCGTAATGACAAACTCCAAGACCATATATACAATATGGCTCCCCTGCACTTTCAGTGTCTAAGAATGGACTTAGACATTGTAGGGGCATATTGCTCATGCATATACGCCCTCACCTGTTGTATAGTGCGCCCTGCCTTATGGCTGTAAGACCTGCTAGAAGGGGCATCTTACCTATGCCACAGGCAGTTGTTTGTGGGCATGGCACTCTGAGAGGGGTAGCATGTCGACTTTGCCTTTTTTTCCCTACCAGCACACACGAGCTGCAAAGGCAGTGTGCATGTGCTTGGTGACGTAATATATGCTGCAGCACTTGAGGACCTTCCCTGGACACAGGGCCCTTGGTACCATGGGTACCTTTTACAAGGGACTAACTGTGTGCCATGGGTGTGCCAATTGTGAACACAGAGGTACATATTTGGGAAAGAACAGTAGGGCTGTGGCCTGGGTAGCAGGATCCCAGCACACTCACAATCAGAGATTGCATCAACATCAGGCAAAAAGTGGGGGAGTAACCATGCCAACAGTGGCAAATTCCTACAATAATGTAAAACTGGTTTATTTGCATTTTTGAGCAGAAGTCTAAAGGTATAGATTACAGTCTTATGGTATAGAGGACAAAGGAATGGGGCTGATTTAGAAGTACTGGATTCAAATTAAAAGTAGACTACTATATGTGGTTGAACAACAGCAGGCTGTGCTGCCACAAAAAGGAAACGCTATTGTGAGGATCAGAGTTAGATGTTTTAAATTTGGAAACAAGAATGTATGTATGTATGTATGCATGTATGTATTTGGTATTTATAAAGCGCGTTCTGGCAAAAGCATCAAAGCGCTCAAAGGAAAGAAGTGAGTGTAAGATCACAAAAAAATATAAAAACCTGGATTAACGCGGGAAAAGCCAAGTTTTAATTGACTTTCTAAAGGCCAACAAATTTTGTTCTTGCCTTAAAGCTTGAGGAAGTAAATTCCAGCATTTAGCATCAGCTACCGTGAATGCCTTGTCACCCCATCTAACCCTTTGGGCGCGAGGGGCATGAATCCAGAAGGCTCCCATAGATCTAAGTTGCCGGCTAGGTCTGTACCAGTGTAGTCTACAGGACAGGTACTTAGGGCCAGATGTAGTAAACTTCAATTTTGCGACTTGCAAATTGTGAGTCTGACCGACTCTCAATTTGCAACTCGCAAAATTGAATGCAGAAAGGTGTCTCAGACACCTTCTGCGACTCGCTATGGGGTCGCAAAAACCCACCTCATCAATATTCATGAGGTGGGTCGCAGTTGGGACCCCATAGCGGGTCCCTGCACTCACAGGGATGGTGGCCTGCTGTAGTCAGCAGACCTCCATGTCTGTGACTGCTTTGTCAATAAAGCAGTTTTTTTTTTTCATTTTGCAGCCCGTTTTCTTTAAAGGAAAACGAGCTGCAAAATGAAAACTAAACAGAAACCATTTGGTTTCGGTTTTTTCAGAGTAGGCAGTGGTCTATAGGACCACTGCCTGCTCTGAAAAAAATAAATTTCGGCGTTCACAAAGGGGAAGGGGTCCCATGGGGACCCCTTCCCTTTTGCGAATGAGTTACCACCAGTGTGACACTGGTGGTAACTGCGAGTTGGTTTGCGACTGCATTTGCGGTCACAAAGCAACTCTGAATGGCGATGCGGTCACAAATAGGAAGGGAACACCCCTTTCAATTTGCGAGTCGCATTCCCAAATTGCGAGTTGGTACCGGCTCGCAATTTGGGGATGAGCATCGCGTTTGGCCTTTTGCATGCCGCAAACTGCGTTTTTCTCAGTTTGCGACATGCAAAAGGCTTCGTACATCTGGCCCTTAGATCCCCTACCATGCACAGCCTTATAGGTTAGGCATAAGGTTTTGAACCTAATACACTTTGCTACTGGTAACCAATGCAATTGTTTCAGACTATCGCTGGCGGACGCCGAGCAGGGGAAGTTTAAAATAAACCGGGCAGCTGTGTTCTGAGTAAGCTGAAGCTTCCTAAGTGAAACATTTTCCAGATTAAGCAATAGGGCATTGCAATAGTCTAGTTTGGACATCACCAGTGCCAGAATAACTGTAACTCTCCATTCCCTTGTTAAATAAAGAAGGATCTTTTTCAACATTCTTAGGGTCCAAAAGCAGGTTTTAACAACCTTATTAACCTGCGGCTTAAAAGTGAGACGGTTGTCGAAGATGATGCCCAAATTTTGAGTGGCCGCAATAGGCGCAGGGGGGGCTCCACATTCTGATGGCCACCAGCGTGAATTCCATAATTTTTTGCTGGAACCAAAGCAAAGAATTTCTGTTTTATCCCCATTTAGTTTAAGCCAATTTAGGCCCATCCACCTGTTGATTTCTCACATGCAGTTGCTAAAGCGCTCTGCTACTTCCTCCCAGTTCTTAGACACAGGATTGATCAGTTGAGTGTCATCGGCGTAGGAGGTAGGCATAAAGCCAAATGTACGGATAATTCTAGCTAAAGGTGCCACATACAATTTAAATAATGTGGGCCTAAGTGATGAGCCCTGAGGGACTCCACATGGAAGGGAGTATGGCGGAGACTTGACATCTCCGCAGCTCACTGTAATCGATCTATCTCTTAAGAAAGATTCAAGAATCTTCAAAGCATTGTCTCTAATCCCTGCTTGATAAAGGCGGGATAGCATGATCTGAGGTGAGATAGTATCAAATGCTGCAGATAAGTCTAATAGGAGAAATATAGCTCCTTGTCCCTCATCCACCAACCTACGAATCATATCTGAGGTGGTGATAAGTGCTGATTCTCTGCTGTGAGCCTGCCTAAAGCCATGTTGAGAGGAGTCCAATCCTCCTGAGGCAGTTAGAAAATTGGCTAGTTCCATGTTAATGTGCTTTTCAAAGATCTTCTCCTGAAAGGGAAGTAAGGAAATAGGCCGTAAGTTGCTCAGGTCATGTCTTGTTCCCTCAAGCTTTTTTTTCAGAGGGATCACTGTTGCGTCCTTCCACGAAGGGGGATGGAGTCCCGTGGATAAGACTTCGCAAAAAACCGGGGTTAGCGCCATTGAAACAGGATCAGAGACCTGAAGCAAGACATGAGGAGGACAGGGGTCTTTAGGGGAACCTGATTTAATTCTTAACATTCATTTTTTGATCCTCTCAGGTGGTAGAGGTTGAAAAATTAGTTAACAGAGGATAATCCATATCTGTAGTGCAATTGGCAGTGTCAAATACACCATCCATCTCCTCAGAGTGATTAAAAGTCGAATGAATTTGTAGAGCTTTGTTTTTGAAAAAATGGCCACCTTATTACAAAACTCTTGAGAGTTTTCCATTTCCAAAGGAGGTATAGCGGTTGTCAGAGTGCGTACAACTTTGAAAAGTTCTCTAGGGATATTGGATGCCTCCTTTATCTATTCAGTGAGGTATTCAGATTTAGCTTTAAAAATCGCTTCTTTGTAATTTTTGAGAGCATCTCTTAGTTTTCCTTTCTCAATCAAATTGGGGTCTAACTTCCATCGACGTTCTTGTTGTCTGTATTTTCTTTGAAGTATCTTAAGCTCCTTAGTGAACCAGGGATATTTAGCTTTTTTTGTTTCATGGGAGACATAGGGTTTAAGTGGGACTAATTGATTAATAGCAATATTTATTCCCTGATTGAAACTATCTGTAGCTGACAGAGACCGATTTTGAGTAACCACCCAGCCAGCCTCCAAAGCTGGTCCAAGATCTTCCTTCTTAATATGATTCCAGTGTCTGACCAGTTTCCCCTGAGACCCATGTGGCTTAGGGGGGCATGCCTTAGTCAACCTAAAAATTAACAGATAGTGATCTGTCCAGCTGAGTGGGGAGTTTGTCAGCAGTAACTGGTCCTCAGCTCGAGTAAATATCCCATCTAACAGATGGCCTGCAACATGAGTGGCAGAGTTAACTTTTAATTCCCAGTCTAATGCTGCCAAAAAGTTTTAAAATTTCTTAATGTGCAGATTCTGAGTGTCGTTAAAGTGGAGATTAAAGTCTCCTAAATTAATAGCTTTAGTAGACAGAGTTAAAGGTTCTAATAAAGTTGGCCAATGTTGCAAGAAATTAGTATAAGGGCCAGGTGATCGATAGACAAGCAGTCCCTCTAATAGTATGGAGTTGTTTTGATATATTTTGAAATACATTGTTTCTCATGTCTCAGAAGAAGCGACAATTCTATTCCATAGGCATGTAAGGTGTGATTTACAAATAACAGCTACGCCTCCACCTCTCCCATTAGTTCTATCCAGTCTAT
Source organism: Pleurodeles waltl (assembly GCF_031143425.1). Lineage (NCBI taxonomy): Eukaryota > Metazoa > Chordata > Amphibia > Caudata > Salamandridae > Pleurodeles > Pleurodeles waltl. The sequence continues at coordinate 998,233,975 of NC_090450.1, read as the reverse complement.
AGTAAGCATATCCCAGAGGAGTAGCCTCTATGACGCATGGGTTAGAGTCATTTTTTTATCAGGTTTCAGTAATAAAAAGGCAGTAGAGTTTATGCTGCTTAATAAAATCTTCAATTTCCGTTTTGTGCTTAACTAAGAAGCGAGCATTTATTAAAGCATAGGTGAGCATATCTCTAGTTAAAATAGAATCCTTAAGTTGCTTTTTACCTCCCTAGAGCAGGGGCTTGTCAAAAGCCCTTATCTCATCGGTATCTGGGGTGTCCACTCACACTGCATACAGTTCCATTCTTTCAAATTATCTAAATCCATCTTGTGGCCACATAAATTGCCAGCTAAAGAGTGAAGGGTTTGTGAGGAATAACATTGTTGTCAGAACTTACCAATTTGGGGGCATAGTCACTGGCCCTTGGTCCCGGTCGGGCGCGGATGGGCGCAGACAGGCTTGCGCAGCCGCATCTGACTGGAAAGATATCCCCGCCGGGTCCAGAGAGCTGAGGCTCACGTGACCACCAGCCCCAGCTACTAGACTGCTAACCACCATAGAGTGGTTAGTGAAAATAGGACGGGCTCTGACAGGCCCTTATCCTCGAAAGACGGTAGGCTTATCCAATACTAAAATTAGCCCTTCAAAAGTGATTCACGCACACCACAAAAGTAAAAGATGTCCTTAAAATTTAGTTCTCTGCTGCTAAACAAATGAACTGCTAAAAACAATTGTTCACAGTGACAAGCGATCGGCACTTATGCAATCCTTTTCGTTGCGCAGCAGCATCTGACTGGAAAGATATCCCCGCCGGATCCAGAGAGCCGAGGCTCACGTGACCACCAGCCCCAGCTACTAGACTGCTAACCACCATAGAGTGGTTAGTGAAAACAGGACGGGCTCTGACAGGCCCTTATCCTCGAAAGACGCTAGGTATATCCAATACTAAAATTGGCACTTTAGAAGTGATTCACGCACACCAAAAAAGTAAAAGATGTCCTTAAAAATTTAGTTCTTTGCAGCTAAACAAATGAACTGCTAAAAACAAATGTTCACAGTGACAAGCGATCAGCACTAACGCAATCCTTTTCGTAAGGAGTGTATTACCCAGAAATGAGAATCTTAACTGACCGACGACATCAGAGGCCTCCTCGACTTAGGGGGAACAGAGGCCCTAATCCTCCTTAACTTATCGGCAGCTTTCAACACTGTCTCCCACTACTCTCCCATCACCAGACTCCACAGCATTAGCATCCAAGGCAACGTACTCAACTGGATCTCCTCTTTCCTCTCCAGCTGAACACAGATAATCATCCTCCCTACCTTCGACTCTGCACCAAAATACATCATACGTGGCATCCCCCAGGGCTCCTCCCTCAGCACCACCTTCTTCAGCACCTACATGACTCTACTGGCAGACATTGCACACACCCACAGACTCAACATAGTCTCATACGCCGACAACACCCAGCTCGTTCTATCCCTCACAGACGATACTACCACCACACAAACCAATTTCCAAAACACCATGACCAACATCGCCACCTGGATGAGGACCAACTGCCTCAAGCTAAATTCAGACAAAATGGAAATCCTCATCTTTGGGAACAAGTTCTCCCCCTGGCACGACACATGGTGGCCAACCACCCTCGGTCCCCCAATTACCTCCACCAACCACACAGGCAACCTCAGGATTATCTTGGATACCCAACTGACCATGAAGTAACAGTCAAAGCCGACTCATCTGCCTGCTTCCACGTCCTCTGCATGCTCCGCAATATCTTCTGATGGATCCCCATCTCTACCAAGAAGACAGTCACTTAGGCCCTCATCTCCAGCCGACTTGACTACAGAAACGCGCTCTACACCGGAACTATGAAACATCTCTTGAATCGTCTGCAGACCATACACAACGCAGCAGCAAGACATGTCCTCGACCTCCACAGAAAACCCAGTATCACTCCCCATCTCAGGCCCATCCACTGGCTCCCTGTCCAGCAAAGATGCTTCTTCAAACTCCTCATTCACGCATAGAAGACCCTCCAAAAATGCTGGACCTGCCTGCATCAACAACGCCTCACTGTCCACCGACCGACTGACCAGAGAACTCTGCTTAGCCTCCCTCGCCCCGGCCCACGTCCATCCCCTCCTCAGCGAACTCTTCGGAGGTCGCAGCTCAAGACTTGGCTCTTTGACCACCATTGCCAGCCAGAAGAGGGCCTCAGCATCCTTCCAGTGCCTTGAGCCCTCCTGGGGTGACAAATCCATGCTTTGATTGATTGATTGATTAACTCAAAAAGCTAATAAAGTCTACTAGATCATTTAGAGTTTAGCAGAGTGGGAACACTGTTATCAATTAACAACTTGTGGTGCTTCCACCCTATTTAGAATGGGGGAACCTGTCAGAAATTGCCTCCTCCAGGTTTATCTCACTCATCCACCAGCAAGTTATTCCCATGTAAAGAGACTGTGTGGCACATTCCACCTTCTCCTAAACAGTCTGAAGCTGTGAAGGAGATTTGGTGTTCTAAAAGGTGGCGCAAGACACTTTCATCAAAACACTAAGCAATAGCTTTGCTCTGATGACCTCTATAATATTCACACCAATAAGAGGATATTGTTTAAGTAAATTGGGTGCACATGTTTTGTGGTTTAAGTATAATCAGTAAAGAAGAACATTGTACTTAAGAACCATAATTTCCTAAAGACATTTGAATAGTAAAGTTATTGTGCTGTTCTTGAACACAGTGCAATCATGTTTCCCTGTTTTGAGGTCCATTGAGGGCAGAGGCAAATTGTGTAGGACATCTTGAAAATCCAGAAGTATGAAAGTGAACCGTGCCTTGTCCCTGCTGCTTAATATTCAACTCTGAGGATAGCAGTTGGGCACTTCTGTTTTCCCTTTTCGAAAGGAAATCTTTTAGAGGAAATCCATTTTGTTCGAATCCACTTCCAGAGGAAAAGAGGTTCTTGCCATCTTCATTTAGTAAGAATCACAAGTAAGAGCTAGGGAGACTTTGAGTTCCTGTGAATCTGTTGTTGAAAAGCACTCTTGCTGTTTTATAGAGCTCTCAAAATTATGATTATGATTACAACAAGTAAGTAGAAGGAATAATGTTGCACAATTGGAAGGCTATAGGTGATCCATGATTTCAATGACATCAAATCTGAAGAAAGCTTTTGATTTATTTAAGTGCAATCTGAGAAGATGAATGGATTCTTTAAGAGCAAAAGAGACATTTGCTATTATTAGCCAATTGTTATTGTGATGAAAGTGATTTTATTTAATGCATAAATCTGAAAGAAGATTTCATTAACCCAAAGACAGTTTTTCAAGAATAAAATACCCTTGAAAGACTTTTATCGATTCATCGTTGCATGTGCATTGCTTCAATAAATGAAGTTGCTTTCACTTTCACTTTCACAGTATCACTGATTGTGCCATGGCTCATTCCAGGTCTCCTTCCATGCAGCACCCTCCTTAAATTCCCTCTGACATTTTGAGAGTCCTTTTCTTGAGGAATCTGGATCCTGGCAGAATAATAAGCCCACAACTACCTTCTGAGCAGTACCACCAGAATGTCTTCCATTAAAGACCTATGAAGATGCATGTAAATGCAGAAAAACTTAACAGTTCTCCAATTAGAGATGGCTGTGGTACCAGCCATGTAACTCAGTTGCAAACTCAGGTTGGCCAAGGTGCATTTAATAGAGGATTGGGGTGCCCCAGGATTACCATTAGCCACTAGTAGAGAAGATGTTTATTCATCTCCACCAATGGTCTCTGTGACAGGTCCCGCCCGATTGCTTTAAACTCGCCATAATATTTCACAGGAGACCCAGCCAATTAATTTTGCCTTTTTATCTTAGATATGGCTTCACTTTGTTTTGAAGCAAGATGCTTTCCCTGGTTTCTGCTCCTAAGCAGCTTGGGCAGTCCCTTTGGTTATCTCTGAAAACCCCATCTGATACCATTGGGGAAATTTAAAAATACAATTTGAAAAAGGTTTTGGTAGGTATTAGACCTGTCAGCCTTAGGGTGGTCTTCCTCCAATAGTTTTGACTATTTGCCTTCTCTTTTTGTTGACTTTTGGACTCTGAGCACTTTACTACTGCTGACCACTGCTTACGTGCATGTGCTTCTCCCCTAAACATGGTGACATTTATGTATGCACAATTGGCACATATAATTTACTTGTTAGTCCCTTGTAAAGTGGTACACCATGTACCCAGGGCCTGTAAATTACATGTTACTAGTGGGTCTGCAGCACTACTTGTACCACCCACACAAGTTGCCCTTTAAAAATGTCTCAGGCCTCCCACTGCAGAGACTATGGGGGTCATTCTGACCCTGGCGGCGGAGCGTGCTCCGCCGCCATGGGGATTCTGACACCCCCTACCGCCATCCTGTTCCTGGCGGGTCTCCCGCCAGGAACAGGATGGCGGTAGGGGGTGCCGCGGGGCCCCTGGGGGCCCCTGCAGTGCCCATGCCAATGGCATGGGCACTGCAGGGGCCCCCGTAAGAGGGCCCCGCAAAGTATTTCAGTGTCTGCAAAGCAGACACTGAAATACGCGATGGGTGCCACTGCACCCGTCGCACCCCTGCAACTCCGCTGGCTCCATTCGGAGCCGGCATCCTCGTTGCAGGGGCATTTCCGCTGGGCCGGCGGGCGCTCTTTTGGAGAGCGCCCGCCGGCCCAGCGGAAATGTAAGAATGGCCGCCGCGGTCTTTTGACCGCGGTGCTGTCATTTGTCGGCGGGACTGTGGCGGGAGGCCTCGGCCGCCCGCCACAGTCTGAATCACCTCCTTTGTTTGCAGTTTTACTGCCACTTGGACTGGGCATTAAAAACCCTTTGCCAAGCCTTAACCCCCTCCTTTTACTCCACATACATCACCCCTAAGGTAGACCCTAGGTACCCCATAAGGCAGGGTGCTATGTAAATAAAAGCTAGGGCTGTACCTTTAGGTTTTGCATGTCCTAGTAGTGAAAAACACATTGGGAATTCTTTATTACACTTTTAAGCTGTAATTCCTGATTGAAAAGAAGTTGCTATGTAATGTTTCATATCATTGGAATGGTAATGATAAATCCTCTTTACTGGTCGAATTTAACAAATTTAGAAATTCCACTTTTAGAAAGTAGGCATTTCTCTGCTCTTATAGCTCTGTGTGCCTGCAGTCTGTCTACAATATAGGTCTGAGGTGGGTGACAGCTACACTTTGTGCATTTCCTCAAGACGGCCACAAACACAGGAAGGTTAGATGTGTCTGAGCGCTCATCTGCTTTTATGATGCCTCTTCCTTAGCAGGAAGGCTGGGAGGGACTGACACTTACACCCAAAAAGTGCCTTATCCCACACAAAGGGCTCAATACCCCCTACAGTCTGGAGCCAGGGTTGACGAAGCAAGGATACTTTTGCACTTCAATGACCCTTCTTTGAAGTCACTCCCACTTCAGAGGTTCATTTGGGTATAAGTACTGGGCCCCTGACCACAGAGAAGCAGACACTTCTGTACCTGCAACTGCATCCTGTCAGAAGAACTGCTGTGCTGCATCAAGGAGTGCTACTCTGCTGGACTGCTGACCTGGAAGGACTGCTTTTCTGCTGTGCTGTCCTTCAGCCTGCTGCTCTCTGACCCTGTTGAGGGAGAGCTGGGCTCTGCCTTGGAACTGAAGTGATCTCCAAGGGTTTGTTGGCTTGCCTCCTGTTGTTGAGACTCAGGGAAATCACAGTCACTCCCCCTTCTCCTGTGCCTGGTTCACTGGAAGTGGACCCAGATACTTGCACAAAAACACATCTCCTGTATGCTGGAATTGGCAACCTGTGCATTAGCCCTGTTGCATGAGTAAAATTGGCACATAGTACTTGGGGCCAGAGCAACAACAGCATTGACTGATGCATCCCATGCTTGCTGGAAGCAGCACCCGGCACATTGGCATTGATGCAGCACTGACACCACTGCATTGCCACCATTGCTGACGGACAATTGATGCATCCCTTTGACATCCTTGAAAAACCTGCAGCATCGGCTTTGGAATCAATGCATAGCGGCTTCGACAGTTGTCTTTGAAACCAATGCATCGCCATCAAAGTGTGTGAAAAATCAATGCATCCCTCAAATGCGAGAGTGACATCAACGCATCTACTGATGCATCAACCCTGCATCTTGTGTTTAAGACCAGAATAAAGGTACTCTGTTCCCATGCTGTGTGACTCCTGTATTTGGCCTGTGCTCCATCGCTGTCATCTTAAACTGTTGACTTTGTCCCAGTGCAGAGTGACCTCAAGTAACCCCTGAAGTGCTATTTGCTTCTAAGCATTACTTTTAAACTTATTCTTCTAGAATTATTATCCTTACTTGTACTTATTGATTGGTTGTTGTTTTGGTCTTGTTTTGTTCAGAATATACTAATCTATTTTTCTGAAAACTGTGTGGAGTCTTTTTGTGGTGTTTTCATTGTGTTACTGTGTGTGTTGCACAAATACTTTACACATTGCCTCTTTAGATTAGCCTGACTGCTGTGTGCCAAGCTCCCAGAGGGTGACAACAGGTAATCTCTAAGTGTGTATCTGACTGACCCTGACTAAAACTGTGGTTCCTGCTTGTACAAGTGCATATTCTGACACCCAGAAACCCAGTTTCTAACAAAATGGAGATCTGTTATCATGTCTGCATAGCTGTCAAGTTTCCCATGCCCATGATTGATGTGCTGCTGAAGTTCAGCGTTTTGTCTTTGAATTGTTGGACTTTTAGTCCTGTTTTATAATGCAATTAACTAGACTACAAGTCCCAGAATTCAAAGAAAAAACCCAGACTACAGTAGCACATCAAGCATGGACCTGGGCAACTTGGCAGGGCTGTGCTAGCTGACCAAGAACTGTTGGAACAGATCAAGGAAACAATGAACTGGTTACTTACTTGACCCAGTTTAACAGATTGGTTTCCAAGACAGGATGGCCATGAGACAAGGCCCTATATTACCAAAGTTTAAGGGAAGCTTGATCCTCAAACCACATGCTGAGTTGATCTAATTAGCCTGAGGGTGAATCATAAATTCTCAGAAAGAAATGGGTACAAGAAAAGAGTTGATTAAAAAGTAATTTTATTCAAATTAAAAGACAACATAAACTTCAGATGCTGGAGAAACAATGGAAATTGGGAGCACTCAATGACCACTGCCAGTTTACCGCCACAAGAGGGACTGGTAGTGCTGGCGGTCCTAATCCTCAAAGGCAGCGCTGCAAGCAGTGCTTCCCTGGGGATTACAACCCTCCTCTCTGCCAGCTTTTATATAGCGGTAGCCCCGTCATGTAAAGGTGGGTAGAGACAGGGTGCAAAGGTCTCCAGGGGGGTCCCTGCACTGCCCATGCACTTGGCATGGGCAGTGCAAGGGCCCCCATGTCCAGCCCCATCACACTGTTCATTTGCAGACAGTGAACAGCTCGACGGGCACCTTATGCACTGCAACATTGCCCTGGCTCAATTATGAGCTGGCGTCTATGTTGTAGGCTGTTCCCTGCTGGGCCAGTGGCAGAAACACAGTTCCCCCCCGCTGACCCGGCGGGGAACTCATAATGGGGCCCAAAACGGCGGCAACCTGACCGTGGGAGTTTGGTGGACGGCCTTTTCCATCCGACAAACTCGTCATAATGACCCCTTAATTTTTTCAAGAGAAAAAAGTCACCTGATGAAAGCACTGAAGAGTTCAATCATGTGCCTCAGACAATTAGGCCCGTATTTATACTCCGTTTGCGCCGAATTAGCGTCGTTTTTTTCGACGCAAATTCGGCGCAAAACTAACGCCATATTTATACTTTGGCGTTAGACGCGTCTAGCGCCAAAGTATGGGCAAATAGCGTCATTTTTTTGCGTGAACGCCTTCCTTGCGTTAATGAGATGCAAGGAAGGCGTTCCCGTCTAAAAAAATGACGGCGACGCAAATGCGTCGTATTTATACTCCCGGGCAAAAGTCACGCCCGGGAGGTGGCGGGTCAAAAAACCCCGCATTTGCGCCACTATTTAACGCCTGGGTCAGGGTAGGCGTTAAGGGGCCTGTGGGCTCAAAATGAGCCCACAGGTGCCCTCCCCTGCCCCCAGGGACCCCCCCTGCCACCCCTGCCCACCCCAGGAGGACACCCAAGGATGGAGGGACCCACCCCAGGGACATTCAGGTAAGTTCAGGTAAGTATAATTTTTTATATTTTTTAATTTTTTTTGGGTGGCATAGGGGGGCCTTATTTGTGCCCCCCTACATGCCACTATGCCCAATGACCATGCCCAGGGGACATAAGTCCCCTGGGCATGGCCATTGGGCAAGGGGGCATGACTCCTGTCTTTACTAAGACAGGAGTCATTTAAATGGCGTCTGGGCGTCAAAAATAATGGCGCAAATCGGGTTGAGGCGATTTTTTTGCCTCAACCTGACTTGCCCCATTTTAAGACGCCCTAACGCCATTTTCCCCCTACGCCGGCGCTGCCTGGTCTACGTGGTTTTTTTCCACGCACACCAGGCAGCGCTGGTCTGCTAGCGCCGGCTAACGCCATTCCATAAATACGGCGCCCGCATGGCGCTTCAGAATGGCGTTAGACGGCGCTAAATTTTTTGACGCTAAACTGCGTTAGCGCAGTTTAGCGTCAAAAAGTATAAATATGGGCCTTAGCTTCTACCTGTAACTTTGGTAACGCCTTAGGCACCTATATCAGAGATAAATTTGTTGTTGCATGTCATTCAAAGAAAATGCAGGAACGTCTGTTGAGTAACAGAGATCCCTCTCTGCTTGAAGTTATTGATTTCGCCAAGGCAATCGAGCATCCTATAATATCAAGTAAACTGATGGCTGTGGAAGCTTCAACCAGTTCACATACAAATGTCTATACATGTTCAGAGGGCAAACCCATCAATGCTGTGCATGCTAAAGACAAGCCGATTAAGAATGCATCCCCAAAAAATTGTTTCCGGTGAGGTTCAAAGTTACATTTGATTAATTATACTATCTGTCCAACGTTATGTGAAAGGTGTATCAAATGTAACAAGTAGGCCATTTTCCAGCAGTTTGCAAAGGGGGCAAAATGTTGTTCAAAACAAATAGTCAGGACATAGGCATAGATGAATGTTTCTGATCTATCCAAAGTACTATTATCTGTTCACACCACACCAATTCTTCACTAGAAATTTCGACGTCAATTTGGTAAATGGAATTGTTACAGGATCTTGGTGGGAAGTCATTATTGGTAAAAGTAACATCAAAATGATGGCTGATTCTGGAGCTCCCATTAGTATCTTATCCAATGTGTGCTTTCACCAACACTGGCATACAGGCATTCACCTTCAAAAAGCGGATGTGCAACCCAAAGCAATTGAAGAACAGGACATTGATTTCTTAGGGGACTTTATGGAATCTATTACCTGCCTTGGTAGGACAACTATTACTAAAATATATGTTGCTATTAAAGACAGAAATTGAATTGATTGGCAAGATTTAGCAAAGCTTGGTTTAATGTTAATTCCTGGTTCTGAAACCCCAATTGTAAAAATGTATTCTTTCTTAGCTAAATGGGGTCTTAATCAGTCACATAAGGACACATTTCTTTCTCTTGCACAAAGCTCGTCATCAGAAGTCATCCAATTGTCACCAAATACTGACCATACGATCACAGGAAGTTTGGAAACATTTCTCAAACGTGTTTTGTAATAATATTGGGATCATCAAAGGCTTTGAACACAAAACTAAACAAATCTTATGCTGAGGCCATAGTTCACAAAGACAGACAAATCACCTTGAGCATTTGTGATGACCTAAAAAAAATGCTGCAAAAGTTTGTTGCAGAGGGAGTTATAACATCTACTGACTCCGCTGAATTGTTGAGCCCTATTGTTGTAATTCATAAGAAGTCAGGAGAACCCCATTTTTGTGTAGATTTATGAACACTAAACAAGAACATCATTGTTGACTGCCATCCTCTCCCTAAAGTGTAGGAATTACTAGTAAGTTTGCAGGGGTCAAAATTCTTTTCGCTGATCGATTTACGATCGGCATACCACCAAATTCGTTAGCAAAGGAGTCTCAGAATGTAACCACTTTCATTACACCTTTTGGTGTATTAAAATTTCTGCACCTCCCATTCGGGCTAACCTTCACTGCTAGGTGTATTTCAAAACATCATGGATATTATTCTAGAGGGTATTGTGGGGGCAATGGGCATGGGCAGTGCAGGGGCCACTTTAGGGCATCCTGCACCCCATCTCCGCCAGCCGTTTCCTGGTGGTGCTACCACCATGAAACCGCTGGCAGAGAAGGGAGTCATAATCCCCAGGGCAGTGTTGCTCGCAGCGCTGCCCAGGCGGATTAAGACCGCCAGCACTGCCACATCGTCGTGTCGATGAAAAGTGGCAGTGCTGACAGCCTGACCGCAGCACTATCACCACAGTTGTAATCTTCAGGTCGGACTGCAGCATTGGCAGTGGTCCAACCGCCACCCTGACCCTGGCAGTTATTGGACTGCCAGGGCCATAATAATGCCCAAATTCTCTTTAGTGCAAGCAATTCTTGATACAGCTCCCCCTAAAGATAAAGACACTCTTTGGTCTTTTTTAAGGCTGAGCGAATATCATTCCTGGTTTATAGAAGGGTATGCCTTCATTGTCCAACATCTATGCTGTCTATTAAAAAGGAGAGTTAAATTCATATGGCGTGAACAAGCTGAGCAAGCTTTTTCTAAAAAAGCCTCTTTTGATCCTGACAATAGATGCTTTGTAATAGTTGACGCCAGTCAAATTGGACTGGGTGCTGTCCTCTCTCAGTGGGTGGGTGGCAAAGAACACACAGTGGCATTTGCATCCTGGATCATGAAGCAATCTGAATAAAATTACAGTACCATACAGTATGAAGCACTAGCATGCTGTTGGGCTGTAGAAAAGTTTAGAACTTTTTGTGGGGTACAAAATTCGACATTTGTACAGATCATAAACCTCCTATTTATTTGTTGAATGGAAATGTCACAGGTAGAGCATCAGCTAGGTTGGTCAGACTATTAGCACATTTACAGGAGTTCATTTTCACCAGCAAATACATTAACGTAGATAGAAACAGTGGAGCTGGCCTTCTTTCCAGAATGCCATTGGAGATTGATGAATCAATAGTTCAGGATGATGATGTTGAGTGTGTGGTGGCATCACTAGAAGACTTACTGGAAGTAAAAGGGGCTATTTCCAAATCTGATTGGGCTCAAGTACTTGATTGTGATCAAGATTTAAAGAAAGTAATGCATCATTTGAAGGAAGGATGGCCTCAAATGAGAAATTTGGATAGTGGTGTGAGGCCCTATGCAACAATTTCAGATGAACTTGCCATTCTTAATGGTTGCTTGATGCGTCAAGATCTATGTGTTCCCTCATCAGCCATTAGGCTCAAACTCATCAATCTAGCACATGAGGGACATCTAGGCATTAGTCGTACATGCAAACATTTGAAACAGTATTACTCGTGGCCCTCAATGGATAATCAAGTAACTGAATGGATCAATTATTGCTCAGTGTCTGAACTTTGACAAACATTGGAAACCATAGAGTTACCTTTGCATATGTTCCCCTACCTGAGAATCTCAGGGAAAAGGTAGCATTAGACTTTGTGGGACCTTTTGAGATGTTAATATCTCATAAAATATTTTTAATTGTGCTGGTGTATTCTTTCTCAAAATGAGGTTATTTTGAGTTTTATGCTAGTCCGGTTACTGTGCCTGTGATTTCATTCTTGAAAAGAGTTTTCCAAGTAGAGGGAGCACCTTCACCCATTGTCCGCGACAATGGAACACACTTCACATTATCATTAACAAAACAATTAATTGAACTACACAATATCATTCATCTTCAAGTGGCTTTATACTCACTCACAACTAATGCCCTTGTGGAGAAAATGAACAGATTTTTGAAAGAAGGGATCCAAACTGCGTTGGATATGGATGTTGATGTAGAAATATTGTTGAGGCAAAGAAATTGGGCTTATTGGACTACACCTCATAGTGCCACACTTATTTCTCCATTTATTTTGTTGAGGAAAAGGAGACCCAGAGCCACTTTATGTCCTGATTGGTTAAAAGGAAGTGTCACATTAAGTGTTTGGGAAAATGACTTACACAGGAAGGTATTGGCCAAGGTTCCATCTCAGCAAAAATATTCCAAAGAATTGTTTGATAAGAAACATAGGGGCATATTCACAAGAAAGTGGCACATCAGCTCTGACTCGCCACTTTTCTTGTGTCGCCCTGCCCCCCCCAACGTTACCATGGTAGCACTGTATTTACTATACAGTGCACCATGGTGCACTTCAGCACAATAGTGTCATAATTTATGATTCTATTGTGGCGCTTTGCTGGATTAGCGCCATAAATTATGGCACTAGTCCTGCAAAGCACAGGGAGGTCCACAGGTTATTATGGGAGCGTCAGTTTAACACCTGCCCTGAGTAGGCGTCACAAATGACAGAAGAAATGGTGCAGTGAAATCTTGTAAATTTCCACTGCGCCATCGTTTTTGGCCTCCCTGCGTGGGAACGCCCCCTTGCATGCATTATACCTGGTGCAGGCATAATGTAGGGCAAGGTGTTATTAAGTGGCAGAATACATGCATTGCGCCACTTTGTAAATATGACACATGGTGGGGATCTCCTTAACACCGCCTTAGCGTAAAAAAAGTGATGTAAGTGCAGCAGAAGGGTGCGCAAGGGGCTTGGAAATATGCCCCATAATGTCAATGGCATTGTGCTTAAGGAGGAAGATTGGGTACTCATTAAGAAACCCTACAGAATCGAGAAAGGGGAATCCAAATTTATGTCACCCAAAAGAATTGTCAAGGTTTCAAAGGTGCAGTTCTCATTGATGATGAAGGATGGTGGAACAGGCGTCATCCGGTGAAGGTGTCGGCTGAACAAGCTCACATATTATTAAACCCTAAAGTGGATGATGGGCGACATGGTCTTGATGAGGTGGGGTGTTCTTGGCGGATGGATGTTCGTAAGGAGAATGGTGAGTCTTCAATGACAGAACCGTTGGTGTTCTCAATAGGAGATCCTCTGTGTGCTCGGATAGAACATCTTATGACATTCAGGTTACTACAGACTCGAGGAGAAAAGAAAACAGAGCAAATGTTACCATTTCCAGGCCTGTACGAAAAACGAATATGTCCATTAGGTTTAAGGATTTAAGGATTCTGAGATGAGTCAGCATTGCTTTTTATATAGATTTAGTTAGGTTTGTTAATCGCCCACACCTAAATTGTATTGATACCTTGTTTTTCATGATAACTTCAGTTATTGTTTTTGCCAAAAAAGGGAAGATGATGTAGTGTTATGTTAATGTTATCATTTACTGCGTCGCAGGTCCTCGTGCGCAATCTACAGAATGTTAATATTTCTCTGATCCCCTCTGGTTTGGCACATTGCTGTTGACCTGGTTCCAGTGCTGTGAGCTGGAGCTGGGAGATGTGCCAGCTTCTGGCATCAGCCGTGAGCTCCCTTGATGTTTGGAGTAAAGAGGAAGACTTTAACTTGCCTTTCCCCCCCCCCTGGATATTCATTGTCACCAGGACCCCGTGGTACGACGAGCTACCACCCGTATTAAGATGTAAGTGAGAAGAGCACTAGAATGATGAGGTCAGAGAGGAAGCAGGAGTTGCTGACGGAAAAAGTTTGTGAACAGCCGCAGCCCATCCTTTAGGGTGGAGGGGCCACGCCCCCCACCTTTGCCCCTCATGAAGAGTTGTTTGACTCCGACCTGGGCGCTTCAGGTTTAAGCCCTAAAGCGCCCAGGGCGAGTGTCAATCAGTGACACCTCGTCACAGAGTGGGGAGGGGCCAGTAGTCTCACTGACTCCATCCCACTCTATGATGAAGTTGGGACTGCTGACTTCCCTCATTGGCTGACCTAGGGTCAGCCAGTGAGGGAAGGCAGCAGCCTCAACCCTCCTGGGGCCTCCGAGGCTGAAGGTAAGTGTGTTTGTGTTTTAAATTAATGTTTTGTGCGTGCATGTATGTTTGAATGTTGATGAGTGTTGTGAATGGATGTGCATGCATGTGTGAATGCATGCGTGTGAGTGTGCTGCCCGCCCCCCTCCCTCCTAAAATTACTGGTCGCCACTGGTTGTCAACAGACATGAGGTGGACAGTGCGTCTTGCCATCCTCCGTTGTTTGTCCAATGGGATCTTCAGTAAAATAAGCAGAACTTTGCAAGGCTGTGAGATCCATCTCTGAACGTTCCTCGCACTGTAAGAATTCACAAAAACAATAGAAAACCACAGAGCGTTGTACCAGGGTCGGTACTCCCAATCCCATTGCTAATTTGTTAAGATGAACACAGATAGGTTCCAAAATTGATTTATTCCAGAAAATTGACCCGGGTACAATCCAGGTATGGAGAACCAGTACATCCATCCAGCTCTCGCCGCTCCATAAACCTTTTCCGCCTCCCATTCCATTACTTACATCAGTGTCAGAACCTCAAGTATGGAAGCTCACGAGGCCTAACATGGAATGCTCTAACGTTGAATGCAAACGCCATCACAACACAGCAGGTGATGACAGCTCTTGAGTCTCCTTTCCTAGTGTGATGCACAGGGCAATGGTCTGTCCTTACCGTCCATTGGCCGTCCCATGGCTGGGGTGATGTGTTAGTGAACACAAGTGGGAGGGTGGACAGTCGGGCACTCCTTCCTTGCTGTAATTTACTCTGTACAGGGTGACGTCACCCCTTTCGTGACCCTTCATGGGACAAGGGGACCTGATGGCACGTCTTTTCTGTATTTGAATGCTATGAGAGAAATGGTGACATCCTCTGCTTACAGTCCTACAGTGTGACAGACTGTGAGATGCCCTCTCTCCAGCACGGTCACCATGCTGGCACCATCATCTGGCCCTTTAAAAGCTGCTTCTCTGTCCTTCACCTGTTAAATGGCCACCTTGCCTATGGCTCGTCAGTTTCCTTCAAAGGTTCGATAAACAGGGTCACCCTAGTTTTAACTGTCCTTTCACAGAATCAGACACCATCTCATCTCTGGGCTGCCTCTTCAACACTGCCAAAGGTTTCCATAATTAACATTTAAATAAAATGACAAGGTACTCCTCCAGGTTTCAAATAATCTCAATTTTATAATCATATTGCAGAGTATTCTTGACTTTCTGACTTCTGTATCACAAATCAATTCCCAGCGCTCTTCCTGCGGATGGAAGAACCAGCTCAGAGTCAATCCTGGGCCAATTACTGAACCTGCTGCCACCGGATCCTAAATTCATGAAATGAAACTTTTAAACTTGATTTACTATGTCTTCCTGGAACCCTCGGTGTTAATCAAACCTCCTGTGTCGTGGACTGGACTGAAAAAAGAAATAATTGCGGAAGAATGTGACCAAATGCTCGTTTCAAAAACCTTAACAATCTCACCTGGAAAGTGGGCTTTAAATCATGTAACTGGGGCATAGAATGCTGATTACCTGGTGTGACGAATGTCCACAGCTTTGTGTTCTCCTACTTGAAAGGGACGGGGGGGGAGTATATTTATGAGCCCTGAGCGCCGCCGGAGCCTCGCAAAAAGTGACTACGAAATCATATGTATGAGGCCACCAAAGCCGCATTATGTGGTCTTGAATAGCCTCAAGGGTATGGAGTAAGGCAAAGCAGCGCAAACTGTGGGTCATCGCGGTGGGTGTTCCCACGCAGCACCAATATTTTTGATGCTTCCCTGGATATACTACGTAAACCTGGGGATGCGCCAAAACCGTACCCATCCTGAGGTGAGGCGTAACAATGAGAACTATTTGTATTTTCATTTCTCCTTTTTCCATGTTTGCTGCATTCTGCAGCGCATATAGAAAGAGAAAAAAGCCTCCCGGGATTGTTTTTTTGTAGGAAGGTGCCACTTTCTGCTCAAAAACAATGCTGAAATAGTGCCAGTGCAGGGTGAAAGGACAGGAATGCACCGTATTGCATGAAGGTGACTTGCTGACCTGCCCTTCGCCCAAACCTTGTAAATGAGGGCCTGGGTTTTTGCAGCATCTGTGCTGTGATTTGTGACTGTTTTGCCCTTTAGGTCGGCAGAGAAGCTAGAGGCCACTACCTATAGTGCAGCAGATGCAGCGGTACCAGGGAACAGTCTGAGGGGCAGTCTGCACCACAATTAAGGCTGAATGTAATCGCTTAAATTGTTCCTATTTTGGTAGCTTGCATTATGGCTCTTTGTACCCTTGCTAGTCTCTGCTGGAGAAATATTAAAAATAACCAATCCTTCTCCCTTTTGGAGCAGCACCTGTAGTGGGGAAGTGATCTACCACTGTGGAGAGGTCAGGCAGCTGACAGTGAACAGTTGACGCAAGTCCCATCCCTGTAATTGCCCTGGAAGTTTGCTGACCAGAATGCATGAAATATTTCATTGGGATGAAAGACAGACTGTCTCCACATGTGAAATTGTCACACATTTTGATGCCTGTGTGAAAAGGCTGCCAGCAATGCTGCCGCCATCCTCTCCTAATAGCATTGGCGTGTCCAAAACGACTCATTCTGTGATGAACATCTCTCCGTCAGTAGCTGTCTGTCCTTCCCTCTCTAACAGGCAATGACTTGCCGACTTCTAACTGGGTATATGTGTGTACAAGAGTCCAGGATGCCAACCAGAAGATATTTGGGGGCACTGGCACTGATAAGGTGGCCTAGGAACCTGAAAGAAAACTGGGGTAGGATGGTAAGCCGGTGAGGGAGCTGCCCGCACTTCTTGGAGAGCATGCTGGTGTTAATGAGTCTGCTGAGGCCGCCACTCTTACTCTGAGCTGTCTGAAGTCAAGGCAACATGAAGTCCAACTCATGCAGACGTCTGCAGGACTCAACATGAGCGTCCAACCCTCAAAGAAGTTATAAGTGAGATAACAAACCTGCCACACAGACGTAGGGTGTAGTGTGCTGGGATGATGGCATTCTCTTCTGCCAGACAATGGTCGCAAGTCGGGCAACTTCAATGGGTTAGCATTGCCTCACTGTGGCCTTCTATGAGATCAGGCTCCCAACACCTCCATGACTGGGAACATGAATCTTATATCACCATTTTTGCTGGCTCCAAATGAGGTGAAGATTCCTGCTGTGTCCAATCCACCAAGGCAGAACAAGCCTGGGTGGCAGATCCTGGCTCCCATCATTCAACTGCTAGCAGCGGGAAAAAAAACTTGAATGAAATTGATTGTCCTCTTTACCCTAAAACATCTTCAGTCAGCGGGGATATCCTGTAGTCTTCGACTATGTTGGCTGCCACGCTATATTGCTTCCCGTAAGGAGATCGCAGGCATGAGATCTACCCGGTATGTTTCTTCCAGAGTACAGTACCATGTATGAAATAGTCTAAAGCTGTTGAGAGCTTTTCATCATCAGGCTAATGGGCTAGTTGAAAGGTTCAAGCAAATCCTAAAAGGCATGCACGGGGGCCTGGAAGAACCCCACTGGAAGAAATAGAACATCATCTTGCCATCGCTGTTATCTGCGCACAGGAGCTTCCACAGAAACCCTATAAGTGGTTCACTGACACTTCTAGATAATAGTGGGATAAACAACTAAAATACCCACACATGACATTGTGCATTACATACTGGGATTCAGAGCATACATGGCTCAGTATATGAAAAAATGCAACACAAGATTTGGAGACCAGTAATTTGGGTAACAATGATGTGGCCAGAATCCACACTGACAAAGCACCAACTTGGAATATTGCCTGAATTGTCAAGTGTCTAGAGCTCAGAGCCCTCCATGAAATCTCATGGCACCTTTACACTACCAAAAACGGTAGGAGAGCAAAATAATTATATCCCACCACAACAATACTGTGTCATAGAAATAAAACAATAAACTTCCTTCCACCCCAGTGACTAGCCTGACATACGTCGATACTCAAAGCCCTGATAGGAAAGCCATCTTTGGCCCCAACAAAACCACATGGGACGACTCCTGGTGGCCCACCACCCTAGGCCCTGCACCCACCCCCGCAACCCACGCACGCAACCTCGGCATCATCCTCGACCCCTCCCTCTCCATGACACAGCAAATCAATCCTCTAACCTCCTCCTGCTTCCACACACTCCGCACCATAAAAAAATCCTTCAAATGGATCCCCCCAGAAACCAGAAAGACAGTCACCCACGCACTCATCAGCAGCAGACTGGACTACGGCAACGCCCTCTATGCCGGCACCACACTCAAACTCAAACGCAAACTCCAAAGAATCCAGAACACAGCCGCACGCCTCGTCCTTGGCCTCTCCCGCCACAAACGAATCTCACCACACCTCAAATCCCTACACTGGCTCCCCATAGTCAAGAGAATCACATTCAAGATCCTCATCCACGCACACAAATCCCTCCACAACACCGGCCCAACCTACCTCAATGAAAGAGTAAACTTCCACACTCCCACACGCAACCTCCGATCAGCCGACCTCGCCCTAGCCACAGACCCCTGCATCCAGCACACCACCACAGGAGGCAGGTCTTTCTCCTATCTCGCCCCCAAAACCTGGAACTCCCTCCCCACCGATCTTCGCAAAACCAAAGACCTACTGGTCTTCAGAAAGAACCTCAAGACTTGGCTGTTCGACCAGTGACCCTCCCTGCCCCCCCCCCAGTCCCCCCCTCCCCCTCAGCGCCTTGAGACCCTCATGGGTCAGTAGCGCGCTCTACAAATTTCTTTGATTGATTGATTGATTGAAAGTGCCTTGTTTTGGATGGTTACCCCCAGTTTTAGCTCTAGCGGCTGATAGGTATGACTCTGAAAGTGCACTGGAGATTGCCAAGCAGGCTCTTGTGCTGGTGATCTCGCTCTAAATTGTTATATGTTAATTTGTATCCCCAATCTGCAAGCGCTTTAACCCCCCTTACATGTCCCTATTATATGGTATCTGTTGTACCCAGGACATGGGTGTTAAAGGGGTCACCAGGCTCTGAAGCACTGTTTGTGCCACCATGGATGACCTACGTAAACTACTGACAGCAGACCTGCCATTGCAAACCACAGAAGCAGTGTAAACTACTCAAACTGGAGTGTTCCAACACCATGTGCAGCACAGCCAAAGCACTACCTTTACTATATGTCAGTCACCATTAAGGAAGGGCTCTGGAGCCCAAGAAGGCAGGGTACATTACACTCAAGGTGTGGAAATGTAAGTGCAAACTTATATGCCCCTATAGTGGGCTTTTCCATAAAAGGCTATAAGTGAAAGGCGGTCCAAAGGATAACATGGGCTAGCACTAGGGCAAACTCAAGGTCGCCAGCTCCATTATGATACCACCGAAATAGGTCATGTTTGGTATCAAACAATGTGCCTTCTCACCCCTGACATGAATCTCATGTCGAGGGTGATGTGGCTTGCACCCAGGTGGCAACCTTAGAGGTTGCCCAACTTGTTGCTCCAGTTTTCCTGTGCTGTGGCTGCCATCGCACAGCTGTTGCAGCCAAGACATGATTCTAACCCCCTGGACACAAGTGTTAAGACTTCCAGGAATCAGAAAAAAGACCTGGATGGAAGGAGGCCACACCTCCCTCCCTCCCAGGACGGCTTGTGAAGTGGCACATCAAGACAGCCGGCCTCTGATATGCAAGCAGGCTGTCTGCCAGTGGAGGATAAAGCCATTCCTCTGCCCCAGGCACATTTGCACTCGGACAGGTGGAAAAGTTAGTTAGTCTGGATACATACACCCCAGAAGGCTAGCCACAGCTTTATGGTGGGCCTCCTGGTCTGTAAAGCCGAAGAAGACTTCTGCCATTTTAGGAAGTCGCAAGATAGAGGGTTCTAGGTAGAAAAAGTGCCACAACCCACCTCAGGTGGTAAATTAGCTGGTGGGGCTAATGGACCATTGGCTACTTGCACCTACACCCCTAACACCCTTTAACTTAGGATTTAAGGGGCACCACTGGCAACAGAACCTCAGGTCTGCAATAACTTGTGAACAAGGAGACCTGCATCAATGGCAACAGAAAACTGCTCAAACAAAAGGCGAGATACCTTGAACCCCTGGCAAACTTTCTGGAGCTGCTTGACTGCGACTCATCCTGTACCAAGTTTGATTCCCCCAACAAGAGGGAACACTGTGTGGGCCAAAGGCAAGACCAGACTCCCCTGGACTAGTGGCACTAGTCCCCTGCACACAGCAGGTAAAAAGCACCTACTGGAAACCGAAGATGCACAGACCATCGAGTCCTCTGTGTGATCGCCGAAAAGCAGGTGGTCCAGTGCATTGTGGAAAGTGTACTCCATTTCTCTGTCAAATAACAGTGGGTTATCATTTTGCAAGGCACCTACGGAAGGGTCGATAGCTGTTCCTTCACCTTACCACTGCTAATACTTGTTGGTGTCCTGTCCAGTCATCACCACCTTTACTCGACGCTGCAACTCTAGGGCACACTGCAATACCTGCATCCAATGTCACCACTGGGTCTGTTGTCGCATTGTTGCATCTGTCTCCTCACCTGCACTGTTGCAGTGCTTAAGCCAGCAATCACAGCTCCCATTCAACACCAGGGATAGCCAAGCACACCTCTGCACCCCAGAGTTCTTCTGCCTGGTGAATTCTGGTCCAGTGGACCATATGAGCTTAACCACATTGGGCTTCCACAAAATCAACCTTCAAGGGACTAGGGGCCATATGTACAAACACTTTTTCCCATAGACACAGAATGGGTAAAAACCTTTGCTACATCTGGCCCCAAGTGTCACAAGTACCATTTTTCAGCACCTGCGGCTCCCGCGTTTAGCATCAAGTACAGCCAGGACACCTCTGCACCCGGGATCCACTAGCCAGGTAAAATTGGTCTGACTGTTGCAGCGTGGTCCTGGAATCCACACAATATTAACTTCACGTGGGTTCCTCTGAATTCACCTCCACAAATGGCTGAGTGTCACTAGGGATTTTCCACATTGACCACAATGGTAAAAGTTTGACAGCTTGAACTGTATGGAATTATTTTTCACTTCAAATTCCACAACTCCGCTTATAAGTATCTGATTTACTTTGTTTTTGTGTCTAAATTAATATGAAATCAGCTTTATTTTTATAAATTGGTGGCAGATTTCTTTCAAATTGTGTCAGTTACTTATTGTACACGTTGTTACTCTGAAATACACAAGTTCCTCTAGTAACACCTGACTGCTCTTTGCCACACTACCAGGCCTGAGCAAAGGATTTATTATTGTGAATCCAAGGATCGTCTTTGGGGTTTTCTGAGATTATTACATAGTGAGGCCTAAGCAGCTTCTCTGCATATTACTCAACTTTCCTACAGACCCCAAGACCAAAAGTCAGGTGACAGAAATCTTAGGTCTCACATTGTACTATGAAACATTTGTCATTAGAGCCTTAGGGCAACTATCACAGAACTAACCTGGAAGAAGCAACAAAGAGTAGTGCACCGGACCCCAGAATAGAGAATACATTCAGAACTCTGCAGTGTATTCAGTTGCCGTGCTGAAGGCAGCAGATTACATTAAGGACCTGATTCAAAGGTTTGACCAGCTGAAATGTAGCAAAAGTTGATTTAGTTAACACATATGCTACTTATCACTACTTATCAGATGTGCTAAATACCTTTAAACTCTGAACAGGGGTTTACTCATGGGTCAGAATACACCACCCAATTCATAATCAGACTCCTACTGTTCGATGTATAGACAGAAGCTTCAGATTCTGGTTTAAGGGTCACTTTTCCTCAGCTAAATTAGGTTGAGCACGAACATCCATGACATTCAGTTGCAGATTCTTTTTCCCAGTGAATTCCAGATGCTCCCAGTTCAGGGAGAGGCATCATGTAATATGATCATTGTAGAAACTGGAGAATACCTGCTTAGTGCTCATTTTACTGTTCATACAGATCCCAAGACTTAAAGGAAGATTAAACAAATGAGAGACAAGACTCCCCAACTGTAAAACAGATCCTCATCCATCTATATTAGCAGCAATATGTGAACAAGTCCCAGCTGGTCAGGAGTATGCAAGTGAAAGCTCCTATGTATTTCACTCCATATTCAATCAATAAATCAATCAATCAATATTTATAAAGCATGACTACTCACCCATAAGGGTCTCAAGGTGCTGGGGGGAGGGGAGGGGCCTCATCCGAAAAGACATGACTTGAGGGTCTTCCTGAAGATGGTGAGCGACGTGCTTTGTCTGAGGTGCAAGGGGAGGTTGTTCCAGCTCTTTGCTGCAGTGTACGTGAAAGATCGCATTACGGCGGTGGTTTTGTGGATGCGAGGGATGGTTACCAGGGCCATCTGGGTGGAGCGGAGGGATCCGGTGGGGGGTGTGGAAGGAGACGGGGTGGTTCAGGTAGGCTGGTCCTGCGTTGTGTATGGCCTTGTACGTGTGGGTGAGAAGCTTGAAGGTGATTCACTTCTTGACAGGTAGCCAGTGGAGGGTGTTAGGAGATGTGTTCTCAGCGAGGGAGTTGGATGATAGAAGAAAAAGGCAGAAAACGCAAGAGCAACAGAGAAAAAGAATAGTAAAGGAAAGGCCACTGCAGCTCCCATTGTGCGGGGCCCCCAAGCTCCAGGGGGTCCCCTCACCACAGTGCTTGAGTGAGTCTGGAGTGGGACCCCATGTTCTGTGCACGTGGGGCCCCTTCCAGTTTTGTTACACCACTGAACACAAGACAATGAAAGGGCTCAAATGAGATATATGAAACCGTGCAACAAAACCACCTTGCGTGATTCTGCATGGCTTAGTTAATCTGGAGTAACGCAAGGTAGGGCAAATCGATGCCTTGCATTAGTCTGTCACTGTGCATGGCACAAGTGTGACTGCATTGATGCTAGGCCGCACTCAGGCCCGTATTTATACTTTTTTTAGCACCGCATTTGCGCTGCTTTTTGACGCAAAACGGCGCAAACCTACAAAATACAATGGTATTTTGCAAGTTTGCGCCGTTTTTGCGTCAAAAAACGACGCAAATGCGGCGCAAAAAAAGTATAAATACGGGCCTCAGTGCGCCAGGAGGGACAGGAATGTGTTGTATCTTAGTAGATATGGTGCATTTTTGCTCTCTCACTCTATCTGTGTCCCAAACTCAGCCCCGCAAGCTGTTTTGCTCCATTGCATTGCATGACTTTTTAATAACTCTCTTCCTAAGTGTATATCCAGTGCCTACAATTTCATCCACCCCCTAATCAGTGGTGACTGACATGTCCATGAGTCTCCCAGTTGAATCAGCCTAATGAAGTCATGCCCCCTAGAATATCGATTCATTACACCGCACAACATCTAACTTTACCATCATTAGCTGTGAGATGTGTTCCACAAACCGACCTGCAAACATAAATAAATACAAATTCTCTAAATGTCTTTGCATTTCTTTTCTGGATGCAGGCACGGCCCATCCTTTATGGAGGAGGGGCCATGCACCCCCACCTTTTGCCCCTCATGAAGAGTGCCGGTCAGGCTGAACAAAGGTCAGCCTGACAGACCCTCTTCATGTTCAGCTCAGGCAGCCAGGAGCAGACATGCGTGAATTGTGCAGACTCCTGGCTGCCTGAGCTGAACTTTGCTGGGCTGAAGAGGTCACAGCTCCTGTGAGCATGACCTCCTCGGCTCAGCAAAGGTGCCTCGGGGCCCTCCCCCCGTTGACGAGGGAACTGACCCAGGGCGAGTGTCAATCAGTGACACCTCGTCACAGAGTGGGGTGGGTTCAGCAGTCTCACTGACCCCATTCCACTATGGTCAGCCAATGAGGGAAGACAGCAGTCCCAATCCTCCTGGCACCTCCGAGGCTGAAGGTAAGTGTGTGTGTGATCTTTTTAAATGAATGTTTGGTGCGTGTGTGCATGTTTGACTGTTTATGAGTGTTGTTAATCGATGTGCGTGCGTGCATGTGTGTGTGAAAGAATGAGTGTGTGTGTGCTTCCCGCCCTCCCCCCTCCCTCCTAAAACTGCTGGCCGCCACTGTCTGGATGGGACCTGCTCCTAACGCTTGTGTTAATCCTGACCTTTATTTTGGCGTCCTTTGTCGTTGCTGATTTTCACCGCTTTCTGTTTTTAAAGGTGTCTCCTTCTTCTATATGTAATATCTGGATTTTCACTCTCTGCAGTCCCCAGCTGCAGCTTCTCTCACCCTTGGCAGCTCCTGCCGCCCACTCTCTTGCAATAACCTTTCCATGGCCAATTACATTCCTTTCCTAAAAGATCACTAAACCTGATGTCACTGCTGGGATGGATTATTGTCTCCCTGGTCCTCTCCATCCATTTTCTGTAATGTTTCCTTTCAAAGGTCTCCGACGTTGCTGCCTTTTTCAATTCCCAACCAAATTGCTGAGCAATCTAGAAAAATGAAATGTTTGAGCGGATTCTTGGCTCGCTCAGCCCAGTAATGTGATGTTTGATGATATTACCAGAGTTTGGCCTCTGTTGCCTTCCCTGTGGGGCAATAATCCGCTGACTGTATCACTTGGAAGGAAAGTTCTGAACCGAAGGGCTTGGATATTCATCCGATCCCTGAGACACACTCCCTCTCCAGAAGTCATTCCCATAAACAAACTGACCAACACTATCAATAATGTCTCATGGGGGTGTCACAAGGCTGTTAGAGGGACTTTGTATGAGAAGATATGGCATTCAACAGAGGGACTTCCACACTTTAAACATGTCAGCTATATTTCTCTTTTCATCCTGGACCAGCCCTGAGCAGTATCTCTCTCTCACTAGTACGCTATTGGTTGTTTGTTGTATCAATCCACCTATAGATTGCTCCCATTGACTGAGGTGTATCAGCCATAGTGAAAAGAAGGACCCTCCCTCTAAAAGCAAAACCTGAAAGACCTACTTAAAGAGTCACCTGCATAAGCAAATAAATGCAATACAGTATTAGTCTCATTTCTTTTAATAAAGTCATTTATCGAGCTTGCAAAACAGCACATAAAACATACAAACAGATGAGTTTATTAAAAAATGAGACCTGGGAATCATTGTAGTGTTCTGCATATCTTTCTCCAAACTTACTTCAAGTTGAAAGTTGTTGTACTTATTAATGGTGGTCTTTTGATTATTGAGCAGCCATGTTTCCAAGACAACTTCTGTGTTTCTATTTTGTAGCTACACCTTCTTGGCCGCACAGGCCCCCAGCATCCAATCCGGTATCGTGAAACGGCTGTACTGCCCTTTCATTGGGCATGGGTCATGGGAGTGGCTGGGTAAATACTTCTTTTTTTGTTTGATGAACAGTCAGTCTCCAGCTCTGGACCCCCACCTCTTCATCCCTTTCCTCCACCCTCCCTGCCTCTTTGCCATGGCTGGAGATCTGACATGTGGGAGAAAAAAGAGCACAGAGCTTGCAGTGCCACAGCAGCTCCTACCCAGAGATGAGGGCTTTCACTTCTCTCTCTCCCTCTCTCTCTCTCTCTCTCTATCTCTCAACTCGAAGTCTAACTTTAGATCCGAAGTCTAAATTTAGGCCCATATTTATACTTTTTTTGCGCTGCATTTGCATCATTTTTTTACGCAAAAGCGGCACAAATTTACAAAATATAATTGTATTTTCTAAGTTTGCGCCGCTTTTGCGTCAAAAAATGACGCAAATGCGGCGCAAAAAAAGTATAAATATGGGCCTTAGACTTCAGGTCTAAACTTAGACTTTAGGCCTAGTCTAAGATCTTCAGGTCTAAGTTTACCTTTGTGATTTGGGCCCTTTTTGCTTTCAGAAGAGATTGGATGTCTCTTTTCCCCAAGATTTGAAAAACTAGGCACAGACCTCAACTAACTGAGCTAGCCTTTGTAGACTGATGTTCAACGCGGAGAGTTCAGGCAAGTTGTTGCCAAAACAGACCTCGAAATATAAATCGCCATTCACAACCTCCATTTTTCCCATTTAGAAACCCATGGAGCATTCAGTCTCCTCGCACCAAAAGTCACAGGGCTGATTCACAAACTCAATTTTGGAGTACAAAAAAAAGAACTTCTGAAGTACTTTTGAAAAATGCAATTCACAAATCTATGGGTAGAATTATCCATCTCTGCTGCTTCCGTCTTTTCTAAATGGAGATCTCCACTGCATGTTAGTATACCTTCATTGCAGTAAATGTGGGCAGGGAGAGGGAGAGTGGGGGAAATGGGGAATAATTACTCAAAATTAGGAAGGGTTAAGAGAAAAATAAAAAGGTGTTTAGAATGGACTTTCTAACACAAAACACACACCCAACAAGAGCAAGGCTATTGCTGTTCACAAAGTGCACTACTAAATATACTACATCCTTAATTGTGTCAAACAGGTGTAAGTACTTTAGTCAAACCTTGAAACAAGTGAAGCACTGCATATGATTCACCACTGGAACTGAACTGCAACATATTTTCATAAAATACAGTGAAGATATGGAATTAAACGAACACAATTTAAATAAATTAATTTGTTAGCCGTGTCAGTCTTAGGGTGGTCTTCTCTCTTTTTTTTTGCCTCCCTCCTCCATTTTTTCTGGCCTTGTTTTTGCTGGCCTTAGGATTCTGCACACTTTACCAATGCTAACCAGTGCTGAAGTCCATGTGCCCACTCCTAAAACATGGTAACATTGTCTGATCCTCAGTTGACATATTTGTTTTGCTTACAAGACCCTGGTATAGTGGCCCTAAAGGTGCCCAGCGCCTGTAAATTAAATGCTACTAGTGGGCCTGCAGCACTGATTGTGTTACCCAATCTTTTAAACAGCCTTTAAAAAATGTCTCCGGCTTGCCTATGCAGATCCTCTGTGTGCAGTTTTACCCTGCCATTTCAACTGGCAAAATAAATGTTTTGTCAGACCCAAAACTTCCTTTTTAATACATATAAGTCACCCCTAGTGTAGATCCTGGACAGCCATGAGGATAGGGTGCAATGTATTTAAGGAGTTGGACATGCACCTTTAAGTTCTAACTGTCCTGGTAATGAAAAACTTTTACATTCATTGTTCACTACAGAAAGGCCTAACGCTCCCGTAGGATAGCATTGGAGTTGCCTCGTTACATGTTATAAGTGTAATTTCCAAAAGGGGAAAGATAAACTGTTCATGTTTGGTGTCTCTGGAATTACAATTTAAAATCCTAACTTATGGAGAAGTTGAATTTTAAATGGCATTCTGAAAATGTCACTTTGTGAAAGTTGGCATTTTCATGCCTGATCCATTCCCTCCCCATGAAGTGCTTATGACGTCACATACTACATAAATCATGACATATTCTATCACATTATTGATAACATCAACACAACAGCTAGAGTGACATATTTAATGACAACATTGTGCATGGCAGGAGCGCACATTATAACTACTAAATGTCAGTGTTTTGTTTTTTAGTTTAAAATGTTGCGTTTAAACTGACATTTTCACCTAACTATAATGACACTTTAACCTTTGTTAATTGTTGGCTACACATTGGTGGGTGTTATTGTGTAGTTAGAGTTAGGTCAGAGTTTCCAAAGGAAGAGCGTTTTTTTGTTTTGCTAACATCTTTGGTATCATTTGATGAATCGTCATGAAAATTGTCAACAAAAAAGTTCACCAACTTCAGTTTGTTCCTTGAAAGTTTCATGGAGATCCATCACGAGGTGGGCAGGCAAAATGGGGTGCCAAGTTAATTCCCATAGGAGCATTTTGGAAGTGATGCAGAAAAAATGGGTGAACATAATTACACCAAATTGGGCAGAAATATAGTCAGAAAGCATGATTTTTATTATTTCGTATAATGTCACCTTTCGTCAAACACAAAACCTTGGCTCCTCCTCTGCTTTGTTATTTCCAACAGGATGTTGTTGTTTTTCTGTTTCTGTCAGTGTCAGATTTTTCAATATGAAATTCATAAGGTTTGCAATCCGTGTGACAGGTGAGCCTGGCATAAATTCACAATCCATTAATGAACATAACTTGCTAGTTCATTTTAGTCTTCTATATCGTAATGTTGACAACTGCCTGGGAAATGGAGGAAACATGAGTCAGTGGAAAACAAAAACGTTTTGTTTGGCATTTGAGATGCATCCTGTTTTTCGAAAACAGGATGTTGACGTTTTGAGTACAGTGCAAATATTATCCATGTAACCCCTTCTGTGCCCAGGGCCTAATGGTTACGTCCACGGCTGGGAAAGAGTTTGTATACATTTTGGACCATGTGGAGTGTTTGTTTTATTCACTTCCATCCAAGGGAAAAACCTGGAATCTTACCCGACTTGGAGCGGAGTGACTCATTAGAAGGAGTGACTTTGCCCCCTTGAACCAGAAAAACTCAACATTTTGAAAATATCACTAAAACAGGTGCTGGAGATGGGCCAGAGGCTTTCATGCAGGGCTAGGCACTGCTCTAGGACCAAACCTGGTGGGGGAGCACAAGAGTCCCCTCCGGTCTGCAGCCACCCTGCCCTGTGTAGTGACTGCCTTCACCATATGTGGGCTCAGGGTGCTGCCTTTGGGTGGGTGTGTAGGAGGCTGGCCTGTCTTATAGGGGGTACCATCTGGTACTTACACCTTGCGCCAAGCCCAGTTATCCCTTATTAGTAGATTAGAAGTGTTCTAGCAGCTTAGGCTGATAGAGGTAGCTATAGCAGAGCAGCTTAGGCTGAACCAGGAGACATTCAAAGCTCCTACTATACCACTTATATCACTTAGCACTATATCATAAGAAACACAATACTCAGAGTTACTAAAAATAAAGGTACTTTATTTTAGTGACAATATGCCAAAAATATCTCAGAGGATATACTCCCTTAGGAGGTAAGTAAAATACACAAAATACACACACACAAACCAAAATCAGGTAAGTAAACAGTTAGAAAAGCAGTGCAAACACTGTAGGACACAATAGAATGCAATAGGAGACAGTAGGCCTAGGGGCAACACAAACCATATACTCCAAAAGTGGAATACGAACCATGAATGGACCCCAGGCCTAATGTAGTGTGTAGAGGGTCGCTGGGAGTGTAAGAAAACACTAAGGGTGTCCAAGATACCCCACCCCAAAGACCCTGAAAAGTAAGAGTAAAGTTACCCTACTACCCCAGAAAGACAGTAAAGTCGAGATAGGGGATTCTGCAAAGACAACAACTGACTGCAAAGCAGTGAAGACGGATTCCTGGACCTGAGGACCTGCAAAGGAAGGGGACCAAGTCCAAGAGTCACGTAAGTGTCCAGGGGGGCAGGAGCCCACTAAACCCCGGATGAAGGTGCAAAAGGGCTGCCTCCGGGTGGAAGAAGCCAAAAATTCTGCAACAACAGAAGGTGACAGGAACTTCTCCTTTGGTCTGAAGATGTCCACGGCACCCCGGAGGATGCAGAGTTGTTTCCACGCAGAAAGACTGCAAACAAGCCTTGCTAGCTGCAAGAGTCGCAGTTGAAGGTTTTGGGTGCTGCCAGGGCCCAGGAAGGACCAGGAGGTCACCCCTTGGAGGAGGAGACAGAGGGGCACTCAGCAACACTGAGAGCCCACGCACAAGCAGGAAGCACCCGCAGAAGCATCTGAACAGGTGTTCAATACATATGAGCACAACGGTCAACTCAGCACAACAAAAGGGAGTCCCACGAAGTCGGAGTCCAACTCAGCGAGTTGAGCAATGCAGGACAGAGTGCTGGGGACCGGGGCTAGGCTGTGCACAAAGGAAGTCTTGCAAAAGTGCACAGAAGCCCTAGCAGCTGCAGTTCACACAGTACACAGGATTACTGTCTGGGGTGGGGAGGCAAGGACTTACCTCCACCAAATTTGAACAGAAGGGCCACTGGACTGTCGGGGACACTTGGACCCAGCTCCTGTGTTCCAGGAACTACACTCGTCAGGATGAGAGGGGACCCAGAGGACCGGTGATGCAGAGGTTTGGTGCCTGCATTGGCAGGGGAAAGACTCCGTCGACCCACGGGAGATTTCTTCTTGGCTTCCAGTGCAGGGTGAAGGCAGACAGCCCTCAGAGCATGCACTACCAGGAAACAGTCGAGAAAGCTGGCAGGATGAGGCGCTACAATGCTGCTGGTAGTCTTCTTGCTACTTTGTTGCGGTTTTGCAGGCGTCCTGGAGCAGTCAGCGGTCAATCCTTGGCAGAAGTCAAAGAGGGAAGTGCAGAGGAACTCTGGTGAGCTCTTTCATTCCTTATCTGATGAGATACCCACAGGAGAGACCCTTAATAGCCCTCAGAGGAGCATTGGCTACAGAGAATGGTAAGCACCTATTAGTAGGGGTCTCTGACGTCACCTGCTGGCACTGGCCACTCAGAGCTGTCCATTGTGCCCTCATACCTCTGCATCCAAGATGGCAGAGGTCTGGGATACACTGGAGGAGCTCTGGGCACCTCCCCTGGGAGGTGCTGGTCAGGGGAGAGGTCACTCCCCTTTCCTTTGTCCAGATTCGCGCCAGAGCAGGGCTGGGGGGATCCCTGAACTGGTGTAGACTGGCTTATGCAAGGAGGGCACCATCTGTACCCTTCAAAGCATTTCTCGAGGCCAGGAGAGGCTACTCCTCACAGGCCCTTAACACCTATTTCAGAGGAAATCCTTTGTTCTGCCTTCCTGAGACTGAGCTGCCCAGGCCCCAGGGGGGCAGAAACCTGTCTGGGGGTTGGCACCAGCGGTAGCCGCACTGAAAACCCCAGAAAGTTAGTTTGCCAGTACCCGGGCTCTGTGCTGGAGCCCCGGGGATGCATGGAATTGTCCCCCCCAATACCAGAATGGTATTGGGGTGACAATTCCATGATCCTAGACATGTTACATGGCCATGATCGGAGTTACCATTGTGACGCTACATATAGGTATTGACCTATATGTAGTTACCGCGTGTAATGGTGTCTCCGCACTCACAAAGTCCTGGGAAATTGCCCTGAACAATGTGGGGGCACCTTGGCTAGTGCCAGGGTGCCCACACACTAAGTAACTTTGCACCTAACCTTCACTAAGTGAGGGTTAGACATATAGGTGACTTATAAGTTACTTAAGTGCAGTGTAAAATGGCTGTGAAATAACGTGGACGTTATTTCACTCAGGCTGCAGTGGCAGTCCTGTGTAAGAATTGTCTGAGCTCCCTATGGGTGGCAAAAGAAATGCTGCAGCCCATAGGGATCTCCTGGAACCCCAATACCTTGGGTACTTAGGTGCCATATACTAGGGAATTATAAGGGTGTTCCAGTGTGCCAATAAGAGTTGGTAAAATTAGTCACCAGCCTGCAGTGACAATTTTAAAAGCAGAGAGAGCATAAACACTGAGGTTCTGGTTAGCAGAGCCTCAGTGATACAGTTAGGCATCACACAGGGAACACATATAGGCCACAAACGTATGAGCACTGGGGTCCTGGCTAGCAGGATGCCAGTGACACATATCAAACATACTGACAACATAGGGCTAGCAGGATCCCAGTGAGACAGTAAAAACACCCTGACATATACTCACAAACAGGCCAAAAGTGGGGGTAACAAGGCTAGAAAGAGGCTACCTTCCTACAACCCCCCCCCCAAACAAAGGACAATAAGGCTAACCTTGGCCAGTTGAGTCTTTATTGTCTAAGTGGTGATAATTGGAGAGTAGATCTGCAATAGATTGGTTACTCCCTTTATCATCCACTATATGGTTACTTACCTGTGGGGATGTAAACCACCCTGTTTGAAGTTTTTTAGCTAGCCAACAAAGTGAAGTTATATTCTCAGAGTTCTATTAGTATGTTTAAATTTAGAGCAGTGGGAATTGTTCACTGGACCTATATCAAGTGATGAGAATGCCAGACATGGATGCTGTCTCAATAAAGCCATAGCTGGGCAACAACTTTGTCCATGTGGCTGTAAGAGAGAACATGGTTGCTGTTTCTCTTGAGTTGGAGCAGGGCAGGGATGCTGTCCTATGAGCTCCACACTAGGGCAGGGCTGCTGTCCTAAGTGTTGTGAGGCAGTGCAGGGTTGCTGCACTAAAGTTTCTCTGGGAGGGTTGGAGGGATGCTCCATGTTAACTAAAATGGTGCACGTTTTCTCACCAATATTAGTTATCCCACAGAGAGGTACTTCTAACTCAGGGAGTACAGCTGTGCTAGCTGATGGTTCCCTTGGTACAGGTGCCACTCCAGGAGAGGTTTCTCCCACCACAGGAATGGTATCCTGAATGGCAGGGTGGGTAGGGGATACTTTGATGCCCTTTCACCTGTTGTTGTAGAAGGATCCTGAGTTTTTAGGCCTTTTTCTCTCCTTTGCTTTTTCATTTCAGCTGAAATGAGAGGAAACAATTCCCCAGGGATACCCAGCATGGCTGCATGGGTATTAAACTCTACCTCAACTCAACCTGATACAACCACCTGCTTAGGGCCAGTAACTCCACCCCAACTAAACTGAATCATAGCTAAGGGAAGCAACTTAGTAGAGTTATGGACATCAATAATTGTGTACTGTTGTCCAATGATGTGTTGTGCAGGAGACACTAGGTTTTCAGTCACCAAAGTGATACTGGCACCTGTGTCCCTGTAGGCCTGAGCCTCAACACCATTTATGAAAACTGTCTGCCTGTACTTATCCATTGTAAGGGGACAAGCAGCCAGTTTGGCAAGGCCAATGCCACTAGGTATGACAGAAACTGTCTTGGGACTGACTACCCCAGTTTCTATGATGGACCCATAAGTGATTCCAACTACACCCTTATTTTGACTATTGCCAGCAGTCCCACCACTATTACCACTACTGCTAGGGGCACTAGAGTTTGATGTATTAGTGGTGGTAGGCTTGGGGGTTTACTTGGGCAGGACTTATCCCCTGGCCTATGGCCTTTATTTTTACACACATAGCACCAAGGCTTTTTAATGTGTGTGGGTTGTGAAGAAGAGGAAAAAGTTGATTTATCCCCACCCCCTGAAGAGTGTTTAGGATTTGAAGAAGGATCTTTAGTTTTACCTTTATCCCCATGCTTATACTGGGATTTCTCACCATTTTTCTTCTTGCCATCCTTGTCACTTCCTGTATGAACTTTTCTGTTCACTCTTGTTCCGACCCATTTGTCTGCCTTCTTTCCCAATTCTTGGGGAGAGGTCAGATCTGAGTCTACCAAGTACTAGTGCACCAAATCAGACACACAATTGTTCAAAATATGCTCTCTCAGGATTAGATTATACAGGCTTTCATAGTCAGTCACCTTACTGCCATGTAACCAACCCTCCAAGGCCTTCACTGAACAGTCTACAAAGTCTGTCAAGTCTTGAGAGGACTCTTTTCTGGTGTCTCTGAACTTAATCCTGTATTGTTCAGTGGTTAAGCCAAATCCCTCCAAGAGTGCATCCTTCAAAAATTTGTAGTTATTAGCATCACTTTCTCTGACAGTAAGGAGCCGACCCCTACCCTTACCAGTGAAAGATAGCCACAGGATAGCAGCCGTCTACCTTTGAGGGACCAACTGTACCATACAGGCCCTCTCAAGTGCAGCAAACCACTTGTTAATGTCATCCCCCTCCTAGTATGGGGGGACTATCTTATGCAGGTTTCTGGAATCTTGCTTTCTAACAGGATTATTATCAAAAACACTGCTGCTGCCACCATGGGGAACTAACCCCAACCTCTGCCTTTCCCTTTCCACATCCAGAGATTCCCTGTCTAAGGCCAGATGCTGCTGTTTAAGCTTAAGCCTGGCCTCTTCCAACCTCAGCTTTCTGAGTTCCCTTTCCATTAAGTTATCCTCAGGGTGGGACGCTTGGGAATTGTGACATACAGAAGAAAGGTGGGAATTGGCAGAGTTGGACCTGTCCCTAACTGGCTGGACCCTAGTAACCTGGCCTTTAGGAGTGAAAGGTGCCCTACTAGTATGTGACCCCCTCCCACTACCAGAGTCACTAGGTCGCCTGTTAGCTGGCAGGTCCTTGGAAGAACCCTCCCCAGCAACCTCAGGGGACTCCTCTGAGTCTGACTGGGTACCCCCTCCTCTACCTCCTGATCCTGGGATGGGCCAGACTGGTTCTGGTCACTTTCTAGGATAAGGCTGAGGATAAGATATTTTGTAGGATTCTTTCCAATTGCTAAACCTCTTTCAATGCAGAGACCCCTCAAACATTTAAAGTTTAGATTCCCACATGTTGCCTGGACAACAGTTGGAGTAAGCTCTACTTCAGACAGGACAGAAAAGGTTTAGGACAGAGAGAGAAAAACGTTTTTAGAACTTTTGAAAACTTTTAAAAGTTTTCAGAAACTTTTCAGAACTTTTTAGAAAGTTTCAAAGAAGGAAAGTTAAACTGTTTAGGTTATTGTGTATTTTCGGAAGTATTTGGTATATGTTTTTCTTATGAAAAGCACCAATGACAAAGTGGTAAAGCAGTTACAAGTACTTATCCCACCGCTGCACCACCAATGTAGGAGGCTGGCCTGGCTTATAGTGGGTACCTTGTGGTACTTACACCTTGTGCCAGGTCTAGTTATCCCTCATTAGTAGATTAGAAGTGTTCTAGCAGCTTAGGCTGATAGAGCTAGCTATAGCAGAGCAGCTTAGGCTGAACTAGGAGACATGCAAAGCTCCTACTATACCACTTATATCACTCAGAACTGTATCAT
Source organism: Pleurodeles waltl (assembly GCF_031143425.1). Taxonomy (NCBI): domain Eukaryota; kingdom Metazoa; phylum Chordata; class Amphibia; order Caudata; family Salamandridae; genus Pleurodeles; species Pleurodeles waltl. The sequence continues at coordinate 998,199,487 of NC_090450.1, read as the reverse complement.
AAGAAACACAATACTCAGAGTTACTAAAAATAAAGGTACTTTATTTTAGTGACAATATGCCAAAAGTATCTCAGAGGTTATACTCCCTTAGGAGGTAAGTAAAATACACAAAATATGCACACACAAACCAAAATCAGGTAAGTAAACAGTTAGAAAAGTAGTGCAAACACTGTAGGACACAATAGAATGCAATAGGGGCAACACAAACCATATACTCCATATACTCCAAAAGTGGAATGTGAACCACAGACGGACCCCAAGCCTAGTGTAGTGTGTAGAGGGACGCTGGGAGTGTAAGAAAAAACTAAGGGTGTCCAAGGTACCCCACCCAAGACCCTGAAAAGTAGGAGTAAAGTTACCCTACTACCCCAGAAAGACAGTGAAGTCAAGATAGGGGATTCTGCAGAGACAACAACTGACTGCAAAGCACTGAAGACGGATTCCTGGACCTGGGGACTGCAAAGGAAGGGGACCAAGTCCAAGAGTCAGCCAAGTGTCCAGGGGGGGCAGGAGCCCACTAAACCCCGGATGAAGGTGCAAAAGGGCTGCCTCTGGGTGGAAGAAGCCGGAAGGTGACAGGAACTTCTCCTTTGGTTAGAAGATGTCCCACGGCGTGCCGGAGGATGCAGAGTTTTTTCCACGCAGAAATACCACAAACAAAACTTGCTGGCACTGGCCACTCAGAGCTGTCCATTGTGCCCTCACACCTCTGCATCCAAGATGGCAGAAGTCTGGGACACACCGGAGGAGCTCTGGGCACCTCCCCTGGGAGGTGCTGGTCAGGGGAGTGGTCACTCCCCTTTCCTTTGTCCAGTTTCGTGCCAGAGCAGGGCTGGGGGGATCCCTGAACTGGTGTAGACTGGCTTATGCAAGGAGGGCACCATCTGTGCCCTTCAAAGCATTTCCGGAGGCCAGGAGAGGCTACTCCTCTCAGGCCCTTAACACCTATTTCACCTCTTTCAGAGGAAATCCTTTGTTCTGCCTTCCAGGAACTGGGCTGCCCAGTACCCAGGGGGTCAGAAACCTGTCTGGGGGTTGGCAGCAGCGGTAGCTGCAGTGAAAACCCCAGAAAGTTAGTTTGGCAGTACCCGGGCTCTATCCTGGAGCCCCGGGGATGCATGGAATTGTCACCCCAATACCAGAATGGTATTGGGGTGACAATTCCATGATCCTAGACATGTTACATGGCCATGTTCGGAGTTACCATTGTGACGCTACATATAGGTATTGACCTATAGGTAGTGCACGCGTGTAATGGTGTCCACACACTCACAAAGTTTGGGGAAATTGCCCTGAACAATGAGGGGGCACCTTGGCTAGTGCCAGGGTGCCCACACACTAAGTAACTTTGCACCTAACCTTCACTAAGTGAGGGTTAGACATATAGGTGACTTATAAGTTACTTAAGTGCAGTGTAAAATGGCTGTGAAATAACATGGATGTTATTTCACTCAGGCTGCAGTGGCAGTCCTGTGTAAGAATTGTCTGAGCTCCCTATAGGTGGCAAAAGAAATGCTGCAGCCCATAGGGATCTCTTGGAACCCCAATACCCTGGGTACCTAGGTACCATATAGTCAGAAATTATAAGGGTGTTCCAGTGTGCCAATAAGAATTGGTAAAATTAGTCACTAGCCTGCAGTGACAATTTTAAAAGGAGAGAGAGCATAAACACTGAGGTTCTGGTTAGCAGAGCCTCAGTGATACAGTTAGGCACCACACAGGGAACACATATAGGCCACAAACTTATGAGCACTGGGGTCCTGGCTAGCAGGATCCCAGTGACACATCTCAAACATACTGACAACATAGGGTTTTCACTATGAGCACTGGGCCCTGGCTAGCAGGTTCCCAGTGAGACAGTAAAAACACACTGATATATACTCACAAACAGGCCAAAAGTGGGGGTAACAAGGATAGAAAGAGGCTACCTTCCTACAGGGTGCATTCCACTTTCCTGGAGCCTGGGCACGGGGAGACCGGGAGGCTTAAGCCCAGACAGACCCATATCCTCTCCCCACTGGACTGCCCAATTTCCTTGAATATAAAGCCCCCACGAAGTGCAGGATTACAGAACCGTGGGAGGAGACAAAAGTCTGTGTTAGCCCTGTGGCCCGGCCCGCTGGCCATCTGGGCGACCAGCCTGCGGGCCATCTGGTCGGCTAGCCCAGCAACCAGATGGCCCTGGACAACTCACTGAGCAGATGGCTTGGGATGACCCAGCGGCCAGAGGGACCCATGCACCATGGCAGTCACCACGGCAAAGACGAGAGCGGCCGTGCCCTCTGAAATGCTCCTTTCCAGGCCATCTTGCCTTCCGGTGACTTGTGCGGGCCAGGGATTTCCACCCTGACCATCTGGTCACCCTGCTGACTTGCAAGTGATTGTGACACCTATCCCTGCACCTGGTGGCGCAGGGCGGGAGGGGGAGGCCCCCCTGCCGGGTGGCACGTGGTGGAGACAGCCTCTCACTGGCATGCAGCCTCCTCCCTCCCTACTGGCCTGGTGGCAGAGGGACCACCACCCCCCTAGGTGTGGTGTTGGGGGGACACGGGCACTCACATACAGAGACAAAAGCTTGGCTCAGGATGACTTTCAATAAATCACAGCAAGGTAGCTGCTCTGCTACTCAAGATACTCTGAACTGGAATCCGGTCACTTACAAATGATTTAGCACGGGGTGCCCAATGAACATGTGGTGCAGTAAGGGCGATGGAGCCGCTCCCCTTCTGTCTGCATCCGCTTACATTCAGCAGATTGCCATGCCTGATCTGAGGTCATAATCAGATGCCAAAGCAGTGGGGGAAGCCAGGACCGCAATCCCCGGGGCTGCAGGGGACAGGGCGGCATGGCAGCACACCCTTTTTCCTGGATTGAAGCCCGAGGTCAGCAGTTGGCCCCCGTCTCCCCTGGGGAACCAGCCTCAGAGGGGGGCACTCAAGGCTGTGTGCATAGGCAGCCATGGAAAACCACAGACAACCACATGCAGCATGCAGCCAGGTGCCTCAGGACGTGCCCAGGACAGACCGGTCCTCTGCTCACACTCCACCAAGGCAGGGTAGCAAGGCTAGGCACACCAGCAGCATACCTCCATGACAAGACCAAGGGTGGGATACTACTGCAGGCAATCAGGGGGTCAGACCTTGGGGGGGGGACAAAGGGAGCAGAGCTACCCTGTGACAGCCCCAGCCGTGCCTTGGGAAAGCCCCAGTGCGATTGACAATCAAGCAACCCTCAGACAGGCGTACCTGCACCTCAAGGTGCATTAGACGTGTCAATGATCAGTGTCCTGCGTGTGTAGCAGAGGCGGGAGGAAGGCAGCACCACCCATTCGCCAACCACACAGTAAGGCGGCTGGGCACCCCATCAGGCTTCCCCTCTGGGAGTCAATCTCCATGATCCAAAGAATATCACCAGGCGCTCAGCCTGGGAGCCTCCCCATGGGAAGAGTGGGCTCCCAGAGAAGCACAGGGGCCTGGCAGCCCCACGACCGCTGGTCACTCCCAGAGGACTCGGAGGGATGACCCAAGTCTTCAAACACCTACCCCAGCCACACAGGACCATGCAAGCCAGGTACCTGGCAGGAAGGGAGGGCCGCCCCACCTGCACACCAGCTATCCACCACCAGATCTTGACCCCTGCAAGTCATGCCAGCGGGCTGGGGGATAGGCCACCCCCACTACCCTGGTCAGAGGCACCAGAAGGGAAGAGTGCCCCCCTCCAGCAGAACCCCCACATAGGGAGACAGGGTTCCCTCACAGCCCCAGCTCGTCCTCGTCTAGGCAGCCCTGTCACCCGAGAAGGGCCACTCTTCAGTCACTCGAAGCCCAGGCAGGCCAGGAATCAGGCGCAGGAGAACCCAGGCAGCAGGGCTTTCTGGGGATGGTCCCAGCCCGGGAGGCACTTCATTTTGGAGGAGGGGCTTTCCGTCTTGCCACTCCCGGCATAAGAGGGTGAAGTCCTCCTGGGTGGAGGAGCCCACCCCACACCCAGACCTCTACCAAGCTCCCAGTGGCAACAGACTGCTCCGTTAGCCAGGAAGCACGAGGGGAGGGCCAGGTCCTGTGCATACAGGTGTTCCATTCTTGGAGGCGGCCAAGAGCTTCAGGCTGGCACTGTCGGTCTCTCGGGCCACTCCGCCATTAATGATCCTTCCGCAGGTTCACCCACGGAAACCTTGTTACGTCTTTTACTTCCTCTAGATAGTCAAGTTTGATCATCTTTTCGGTGCTCCACCAGGGCTGTTGCCGACACCAGCAGGGCCGATCCAAGGACCTCACTAAACTATCCAGTCGGTAGTAGCGACGGGCGGTGTGTACAAAGGGCAGGGCCTTGATCAACGCAAGCTTATGACCCAGACTCAGTGGCGTAGCGTAGGGGGTGCAGGGGGGGCCGGCCGCACCGGGCTCAACATCTTGGAAGAGACTAAATCCACGGGTTAGGGGGCGCAAATTACTTGCCTTGCCCCAGGTTAGGGGGCGCAAATTACTTGCCTTGCCCCGGGTGCTGACAACCCACGCTACGCCACTGCCCAGACTTACTGGGAATTTCTCGTTCATGGCAAATCATTGCAATCCCCAATCCTTATCACGAGCGGGGTTCGGCGGCTTACCCGCACCTGTCGGCATAGGATAGACACATGCTGATCTGTGTAGCGCACGTGCAGCCTTGGATATCTAAGAGCATCACAGACCTGTTATTGCTCAATCTCGTGTGGCTGAACGCCACTTGTTCACCTAAGAAGTTGGACGCCGACCACTGGGGGTTGCGTAACTAGTTAGCATGGAGGAGTCTCGCTCGTTATCAGGATTATCCAGACAAATCGCTCCACCAACTAAGAACGGCCATTCACCACCACCCACAGATTGAAGAAAGAGATATCAATCTGTCAATCTTTTCCATGCGCGGGCCAGGTGAGGTTTCCCGTGTTGATTCAAATTAAGCCACGGGCTCCACTCCTGGTGGTGCCCTTCCATCAATTCCTTTAAGTTTCAGCTTTGCAACCATACCCCCCGGAGCCCAAAGACCTTGGTTTCCCAGAAGCTGCTCAGCGGGTCATGGGAATAACACCACTGGATCACTAGTCGGCATCATTTATGTTCGGAACTACGACGGTTTCTGATGGTCTTTGAACGTCTGACTTTCGTTCGTTCTTGGCGAATGCTTTCACTTTGGTTCATCTTGCACCAGTCCAAGAATTTCACCTCTAGCGGCACAATATGAACGCCCCAAGCCGTCGTTCTTAATCATGGCCCCAGTTCCGAAAATAAAAAAAATAGAACCGGAGTCCTATTCCATTTTTCCTAGTGAAATATTCAGGCGAACAGCCTGCTTTGAACACTCTAATTTTTTCAAATTATATGCTTCGGACCCCTAGGACACTCAGTCAAGAGCATCAAGGGGCACCAAGGTTAGGCTAGGACAGGTGGTAGCTCACCCTACAGCAGACCGCCAGTTCGATCCCAAGATCCAACTACGAGCTTTTTAACTGCAGCAAGTTTAATATATGGTATTGGAGCTGGAATTACCACAGCTGCTGGCACCAGACTTGCCCTCCAATGGACACTCGTTGAAGGATTTAAATACAGGGCCTAAGAACAGTCCTGTATGGTTATTTTTCATCACTACCTCCCCTAGTCGGGAGTGGGTAATTTGCGTGCCTGCTGCCTTCCTTTGGATGTGGTAGCCGTTTCTCAGGCTCCCTCTCCAGAATTGAACCCTGATTCGCCATTACCCGTGGTCACCATGGTATGCACCGAAAGTATCAAAAGTTGATAGGGCAGACATCCAAATGTATCATCGCTGTCATGGGGACATGCGATCAGCCCAAGGTTATCTAGAGTCACCAAAGTGGCCGGGCAAGCCTGGACTGGTCTTGGTCTAATAAATGCACGAATCATGGGAGGTCATCGTTCATCGGCATGTATTAGCTCTAGGATTACCACAGTTATCCAAGTAACAGGTGTAGCAATCAAAGGAACCATCATTGATTTAATGAGCCATTCGAAGTTTCACTGAACTGGCCGTGTGTACTTACATGTGCATGGCTTAATCTTTGAGACAAGTATATGCTGCTGGCAGGATCAACCAGGTAGCTGCACTTGCTGGATGTGGGGGAGCTGCATGACTGTCTTGGACCAACCTTCACACCGCACAGGAGGGAAGCCTGCTGCCGACACACAGGCACCGGCGGGCACCAGCCATCTCCACAGGAGAGAGACAGCCAGGCCAAGGCACAGCCTGAGCAAGAGACAGGGGTGCTGATGGACTTGGCCAGCAGAGCCACCCCACGGAATGGTCATTCCGAGCTGCTGCAGAAAGTTGCTGGGTGGAGGAGAATGATAGTACACAGGTGCCTGGACTGCCAGGCAGCTTGCAGGACCTGGTACCACCCAGTCCCTTCCACTCTGGTCAGACCGCTGGAGGGGCACAAGCTGCCAGGCTGCTTGGCCTTCGCTCTGTTGGGTAAAGGAAGGGCCTCAGTGGACAGCAGACCCTCGAGTCAAATGGTCCCTGGTGGGGTGGAAGCTCTTTGCTTGAAACAACAACCACTGCTAGCGAAGCAGTCCATCTCCAAACAGACCAAATGTGCCCAATCGATCAGAGTACAATGCTGGTTGAACCCTCTTCCCCAGCGGGTAGTGAGGGGGGCCACATTGCTTGGGGTTGTCAGTTTGCACTCTCGGAAGCCAGGTTCGGAGAAGAGACTCATCAGGCAGGGCTGCAAAGTTGCTGCACACCCGGGACCCACAGCAGGCCAGCCTGGGCCCAGGCCGAACCACTGGACTAAAATGGGGTCTGGCATGCCTTGTCCCTAGTAATCCGGAGGAAGACTTCCTCCGTTCTTGTACTCTGTGTGCACCAAGGGACGGAGGGGACCCCCAGCGAGAATGCACCCGACCTGCTGGAGCCCTAGCTGGGCTTGAGATAGCAAATGAGCTCTCATCAGGAGTTCTGGTGCAGCCTGTCCATCTGGACGGGCCACAGAAATGCATGGAGTGCGACCAGATGACCTGAGTTGTCAGAGCGGCCAGATGGCCAGGCGATGAGGCCGTAAGGCTCCCCAGGATCCCTGGCCTCAGGGGGCTGGAAGACAAACACAGGGGCTCCCACCCCGGGGCAGCCCAGCCATCTAGACATGGCATAGGAATGCATGAAGCGTGACCAGATTGCTGGGTTCAGAGAACGGCCATCTGGTCACACTGTGCTTTAACATAAGGAGCCTGCGCTCGCCCCTGCAGGGGACTTGGCAGCCTGGTTTCTCTAAGCCCCAGCTGGGCCTCAGGCATGGGGGCCCAAACCAACCTCCGACCCAGGGCCCTGAATCCTGTTTACACACCAGGAAACCCCTCCCAAGGCCTGCGGGATACTGTCCCAGGCTATTTGGCACCCCATACGACAGAGGACAAAGCGCAGGCAAGGGGTTCCCACCTTGGGTCCTGCCGCAGCACTGGCCTGGGGCCCAAGGCTCAGTCAGGGCCCCTAAACCCAAACCAGCAGGGGAAGCCTCCCTTGGCCCAGTGTATGCCAAGGCCCTCCACGGTACGGCGGGCTGGAGGTAGGGAGCACCCACCTAAGGCCCTGCAGGGGACTCTGCAACCTGGGTTTTCTAAGCCCCAGCTGAGCCTCAGGCATGGTGGCCCAAACCAACCTCTGACCCGGGGCCCTGAGGCCTCTTTACAGACCAGGAAACCCCTCCTAGGGCCTGCGTGACCCCATCCCAGGCTATTGCCACCCAGCAGAGCAAAGGCAAAGCTCAGACAAGGGGTTCCCACCCTGGGTCTTGCCACAGACCTGGCCTGGGGCCCAGGGCCCGGCTGCGACCTGAACCCAAACCAGCAGGGGAAGCCTCCCTTGGCCCAGTGTACACCAAGGCCCTCCAGGGTACGGCAGGCTGGAGTAAGGAACACTCACCCCAGGCTGTGGGATGTAAGTTTGCTCTGTGGGAAGCCAGGTTTGGAGGAGAGACCCATCGGAAGGGGTGCAAGGTGGCCCCACACTGGGCCCTCAGGGCAGGTTGACCCAGGCCCTTGCAGTGCCCAGACCCGGAAGTCTAGAGTAGCCTGTCCCTAGTAATCAGGAGGAAGGCTTTCTTGTACTCCGTGCACACCAACGGACGGAGGGGACCGTCAGCGACAATGCACCAGACCTCGTGGAGCCCTGGCTGTGTTTGAGGAAGCAAATGAGTCCCCATCGGGACCTCCGGGCAGTCTGGCCATCTAAATGCACCAAAGGAACTGATGGAGCCAACCAGATTACCCGAGTTGATGGAGTAACCAGATGGCTGGGCCGCAAGGGCGTAAAGGCTCCCCAGAACCCTGGCCTCGGGGGGCCAGAGGACAAGGACCAGGAAGGGGGCTCCCACCGCGGAGCCTGGGCCTACCAGATGGGCCCCTGAACTTGAACGGGAAGGGGAAGCCTCCCCGGGCCTGGCAAACTCCCAGGCCCCTTGGGGTAACGGCAGGCTGGAGGAAGGGAGCACCCACCTCAGGGCCTGGAGGGAGCCTGACGGGGCCACTGAACCTGAACAGGCAGGGGAAACATCCCTGGGCCCGGTGGACTCCCAGGTCTGGGCCCCTCACGGTACGGCAGGCTGGAGGAAGGTAGCACCCGCCCCTGGGCCCGGTGGGGGCCCAGCCAGGGCCCCTGAACCCAAACTGGCAAGGGAAGCCTCCCCGGGCCAGGTGGACTCCCAGGTCTTGGCCCCTCAGGGTACGGCAGGCTGGAGGAAGGTAGCACCCACCCCAGGGCCCCGTGGGGGTCTTGTTGGAGCCCCTGAACCCAATCTGGAACGGGAAGCCTCCACAGGCCCGGTGGACTCCAGGTCTGGGCCCCTCAGAGTATGGCAAGCTGGAGGAAAGGAGCACCCACCCCAGGGCCCGGCAGGGGCCAGGGGCACAGTCGGAGCTCTCTCAACCCAGCCATGCATGGGAGTCCTCCTCAGACCCTGGACAGGGGCTCCAAACATGGGGCCCACTTAGGCCCCTGAATCCAAACTGACAGGGGAAGCCTTGTTTGGCCCATTGGACTCCCAGGCCTGGGCCCCTCATGGTACAGCAGGCTGGAGGAAGGGAGCACCCACCTCAGGGCCCGGTTGGGGAAGCCTCTCTTGGCTGGGTGGACTCCCAGGCCTGGGCCGCTCAGGGTACGGCAGGCTGGAGGAAGGGAGCACCCACCCCAGGGCCCGGTGGGGGCCTGTCCGGGGCCCCTGATCCCAAGCTGGCAGGGGAAGCCTCTCTGGGCCTGGTGGACTCCCAGGTCTTGGCCCCTCAGGGTACGGCAGGCTGGAGGAAGGTAGCATCCACCCCAGGGCCTGGTGGGGGCCCGGCCGGGGCCCCTGAACCCAAACTGACAGGGGAAGCCTTGTTTGGCCCATTCGACTCCCAGGCCTGGGCCCCTCAGGGTACGGCAGGCTGGAGGAAGGGAGCACCCACCCCAGGGCCTGGTGGGGGCCCATCTGGGGCCCCTGTTCCCAAACTGTCAGGGGAACCAAAACTGGGCCTGGTGGACTCCAAGGTCTTGGCCCCTCAGGATACGGCAGGCTGGAGGAAGGTAGTATCCACCCCAGGGCCTGGTGGGGGCCCGGCCGGGGCCCCTGAACCCAAACTGACAGGGGAAGCCTCCTGGGGCCGGGTGGACTCCCAGGTCTGGGCCCCTCAGGGCACAGCAGGCTGGAGGAAGGGAGTGCCTCTCCCAGGGCCTGACAGGGGCCAGGGGCCCGGACAGAGCTTTCTGAACACAGCCATGCATGGGAGTCTTCCTCTGACCCTGTCCCGGGAGCCTTGCCACCTGGTAGGCCGGAGGGCAAAGCCCAGGACAGGGGCTCCCAAGATGGGGCCCGCCGGGGCCCCTGAACCCAAACTGACAGTGGAATCCTAGCTTGGCCCATTAGACTCCCAGGCCTGGGCCCCTCAGGGTACGGCAGGCTGGAGGAAGGTAGCGCCCACCCCTAGGCCCAGTGGGGGCCTGGTCGGGCCCCTGACCCTAAACTGGCAGGGGAAGCCTCTCCGCGCCTGGTGGACTCCCAGGTCTGGGCCCCTCAGGGTACGGCAGGCTGGAGGAAGGGAGTGCCCATCCCAGGGCCCGGTGGGGGCCTGGTCGGGGTCCTTGAACCTGAACTGGCAGGGGAAGCCTCCCCAAGCCCGGTGGACTCCCAGGCCTGGGCCCTTCAGGGTACAGCAGGCTGGGTGAAGGGAACGCCTGTCCCAGGGCTCGGCGGGGGCCCTAGACCCAGCCGGGGCTCTCTGAACACAGCCATGCAGGGGAGACCTTCCTGAACCCTGTTCAAGGTGCCTTGCCACACACCGGGCTGGAGGACAAAGCCTAGGATGGGGGTTCCCAAACCGGGACCTGCCATAGACCTGGCCCTAGGCCCAGCTGGGGCCACTGAACTCGAACCAGAAGGGGAAGCCTCCCCAGGCCCACAGGACTCCTGGACCTCAGCTGCTCAGGGTACAGAAGGCTCGAGGAAGGAAGCACCCTCCCCAGTGCCCACCAGGGGCCCGGGATCCGTTGGGGATCTCTGAACACAGCAAAACTCAAATTTAGCTTAAAAAAACAAATTTTTCTCACTTTTCTAGCTGGGATCACCTCGCCAGCACAAATTTCCTAACACCCAGCATTACCTTCAGTCACCCGAGTAAAATGATACCTCAGTAGTGTGGGTGGGCCAAGTGCCTGCAACAGGGAAAAGCCAAAAAACTTGTAGAGATTGAGGGGATATCACAGCGAGTTGATAAGCGCAAGGCTTAAAATGTTTTTAGGCTGACACTGCTTTGGGCACCCACACAAGGGAGATAGTTTTCCAGGATGCACCATTGTTTTCAGACCCATATCTATCAACTGGAAGAAGGTTGAAAGCACAAAAAATAGGAAAAATTGGGTATGTCCCAGTAAAATGGCAAAACTGTGTTGAAAAATGTGTTTTTCTGATTCTTATCTGCCTGTTCCTGAAAGCTGGGAAGGTGGTGGTTTTAGCACGTCAAACCCTTCGTTGATGCCATTGCAGGGAAATAACCAGATGCTTTCTTCTGCAGCACTTTTTATCTTATTTTCCCAAAACTCCAAATTTTAGCTGTATTTTGGCTAATTTGTCGGTCCACAAATTCCGGGTACCTTTAGAATCTTCAGGCTGTTGGAAAAAAGGAGGCAAATTTGGCGTGTATAGCTTATGTGGACAAAAAGTTATAGGGGCCTATCTATCTATCTACCTACCTACCTATCATTTTTTCTAGTGTTTTCTCAGCCAATTTGCCACTCTGTTTATCTGTTGTCTGTCTCCCCTTCTTTCAATTGATCTGTCTTTCTACCTACCTATCCATCTGTCTGTCTTGTGTCTGTGTGTCCATCGCTTTAGCTTTGCTAAGACAGTAAGCACAACTTGGATAAAATCGAGGAGAGAGCTGCCGTTGTGTTTAGCCCCAAGGCCAAAGATACCCATCATAATGCAGGTGACTCCTTGCCAGTCACAGAGGGCTCAGAGATTTCCCCTTTTATCAAAAATAAAATTAATCAGTGGGTGATCGTTCACTGGTGTTATTTTGCTGTGTTTTGTTTCAGTGCTATAATTTTAGTGTGTACTACTTATTTCAGTGCAGTTGTTATTTTACTGTGTTGGTTGACTGCTGTTATTTTAGTGTGTGTTGGGTCTGTGCTGTAATCTTAGTACACAGTGGTTCGGTGTTCTATTATAGTGTGTACTCTTCCTCTGCTGTCATTTTTGTGTCTGCTGTTTTGGTCGATGATTGTATTTTAGTGGGTGCTTGGACGGTGCTGTAAGTTTAGTACACACTGGTTTTGTGCTGGCATTTTAGTATTTGCTGATTCGTGCTGTAATATTGGTGAATGCTGGCTTGTTCAGTGCTGTTGTTTTAGTGTGTTTTGGTTCACTGCGGTTATTTTGTGTGTGCTGGGTCAGTGTTGTAATATTAGTGCATGCTGGTTCATTAAGTGCTGTTGTTTTTGTGTGTGCTGGTTCACTGATGTTATTTTCTGTGTGCTGGGTTAGTGCAGTAATAGTGTATTCTGGTTTATTCGGTGCTGTGGTTTTAGTGTGCACTGGTTTGCTGCTGTTATTTTGTGTCTGCTGGGTCGATGCTCTCATTTCTGTACATACTGGTTCGGTGCTTTTGTTCTAGTGTGCACTTTTTCACTGCTGTTATTTTGTGTGTCCTGGGTCGAGGCAGTCATTTTTTTACAACCTGGCTCGGTGCTGTTGTTTGAGTGAGTGCTAGTTGACTGCTGTTGTTTTATGTGTGCTGGGTCGGTGCTGCAATATTAGAGAATGCTGGATTGTTTTTTACTATTGTTATTGTGTGCACTGGTTTGCTGCTGTTATTTTGTGTGTGCTGGTTCGATGCTGTCATTTTTGTACACTCTGGCTCTGTGCTGTTGTTTTAGTGTGTGCTGGTTCACTGCTGTTATTTTGTGTGTGCTGGATCGTGTTGGAGGCTGGCCTGGCATGTAGTGGGTACCAATGGTACTTACACCTTATGCCAGGTCCAGTTATCCCTTATTAGTAGAGTGTAGTAGTGTTCTAGCAGCTTAGGCTGATAGAGGTAGCTATAGCAGAGCAGCCAAGGCTGAACTAGGAGACATGCAAAGCTCATGCAATACCACTTTTATCATATAGGTACTATATCATAAGAAAGACAATACTCATAGTTACTAAAAATAAAGGTACTTTATTTTAGTGACAATGTGCCAAAAATATCTCAGAAGAAATACTCCCTTAGGAGGTAAGTAACATACAAAAAATATACACACAAACCAAATCAGGTAAGTAAAACAGTTAGAAAGTAGTGCAAACACTGTAAAACACAATAGGATGCAAAAGGCCTAGGGGCAACACAAACCATATACTAAGAAAGTGGAATGCGAACCACAAATACACCCCTAGGGAAGTGTAGTGTGTAGAGGGTCGCTAGGAGTGTAAGAAAACACTAAGGGTGTAAAGGAGACCCCACCACAAGACCCTGGAAAGTAGGAGTAAAGTACTACTATTTCCCCATAAACACACTAAAGTCGTGATAAAGGATTTTGCAAGGACCACAACAGGCTGCAAAGCACTGAAGATGGATTCCTGGACCCGAAGACCTGCAAAGGAAGGGGACCAAGTCCGAGAGTCGCTAAAGTGACCCCACTAAACCCCGGATGAAGGTGCAAAATGGCTGCCTCTGGTTGGGAGAAGCTGCAGGTTTTGCAACAACAAAAGGAGGTAGGAAGTTCTCCTTCGTGCAGAAGATGTCCCACGGCGTGCTGGAGGATGCAGAGTTGTTTTATTGGCAAAATACCACAAACAAGCCTTTCTACCTGCAAGAGTCGTAGTTGGAGAAAAAAGGTGCTGCCCGGGCCCAGGAAGGACCATGATGTCGCCACTTGGGAGAGGAGACAGTGGGGGCCCTCAGCCACATAGAGAGCCCAGGGACAGGAAGTCCTTGAACACGGGTTCAAGAAGACTGATCATGGCAGTTGTCTCAACGCTGCAAAGAGAGGTCCCACGACACCAGAGATCAACTCAGGGAGCTGAGCATCGCAGAACAGTGTGCTGGGGACCTAGGCTCGGCTGTGCATGCAGGATTTCTTGAAAATGTGCACAGAAGCCATTGTAGCTGCAGATCACACAGTGCACAGGATTACTGTCTGGGGGGGAGGCAAGGACTTACCTCCTCCAAATTCAGACAGCTGGACCACTGGACAGTCTAGGTCACTTGGGTCCACCACCTGTATTCCAGGGGCCACACTCATCAGGGTGAGAGGGGACTTCAGGTGAAGCTGAAGTTTGGTGCCTTCTAGAGCAGGGGGAAGATTCTGTCAACCCACAGGAAATTTCTTTGTGGCTTCCAGTGCAGGGTGAAGGCAGGCAGCCCCCAGAGCATGCACCACCAGGAAACAGTCAAGATAGCCGGCAGGAATAGGCGCTACAATGTCACTGGTAGTCTTCTGGCTACTTTGTTGCAGTTTTGCAGGCGTCCTGGAGCAGTCAGCGGTCGATCCTTGGCAGAAGTCGAAGAGAGAAGTGCAGAGGAGTCCTGCTGGATTCTTGCAAGTTATAATCTGAGGAAAAGCCCACTGGAGAGGCTCTAAATAGCCCTCAGAGGAGGATTGGCCACCTAGTTAGGTATGTACCTATCAGGAGGGGTCTCTGACGTCACTTGCTGGCACTGGCCACTCAGAGGCCTCCAGAGTGCCCCCACACCTCTGGAAACAAGATGGCAGAGGTCTGAGACACACTGGAGGAGCTCTGAGCACCACCCCTGGGGTGGTGATGAACAGAGGAGTGGTCACTCCCCTTTACTTTGTCCAGTTTCACGCCAGAGCAGGGACTGGGGGTTCCCTAAACTGGTGTAGAATGGCTTATGCAAGGAGGGCACCATCTGTGCCATTCAAAGCATTTCCAGAGGCTGGGAGAGGCTATCCCTCCCCTGCCTTTAACACCTATTTCCAAAGAGAGAGGGTGTAACACCCTGCTCTCAGAGGAAATGTTTTGTTCTGCCTTCCTGGGAATGGTCTGCCCAGACCCCAGGAGGGCAGAACCCTGTCTGTGGGGTGGCAGGAACTGTAGCTGCAGAGAAGACCCCAGAGAGCTGGTTTGGCAGTACTGGGGGACCATAGTGGAGCCCCCAGGATGCATGGAATTGGCTACCCAATACCAGATTTGGAATGGGGGGACAAGTCCATGATCTTAGACATGTTACATGGTCATATTTGGAGTTATCATTGTGAAGCTACATGTATATATTGACCTATATGTAGTGCACACGTGTAATGGTGTCCCCACACTCACAGAGTCCAGGGAAATGGCCCTGAACTATGTGGGTGCACCATTGCTAGTGCAAGGGTGCCCTCACACGTAGTAACTTAGCACCTAACCTACAGCAAGTGAAGGTTAGACATATATGTGACTTATAAGTTACTTAAGTGCAGTGAAAATGGCTGTGAAATAACGTGTGTGTGATTTCACTCAGTCAGCAATGGCAGTCCTGTGTAAAGGTTTGTCTGAGCTCCCTATGGGTGACAAAAGAAATGCTGCAGCCCATATGGATCTCCTGGAACCCCAATGCCCTGGGTACCTAGGTACCATATACTAAGTACTTATAAGGGGGTCCAGTATGCCAATTGAAATTGGTAAATGTAGTCACTATCCTATAGTGACAAATTTAAAGGCAGAGAGAGCATGAGCACTGAGGTTCTGATTAGCAGAGCCTCAGAGACACAGTTAGGCACTACACAGGTATACACATTTAGGCCACAAACTATGAGCACTGGGGTCCTGGATAGCAGGATCCCAGTGAGACAGGCAAAAACATACAGACATACATGTAAAATTGGGGGTAACATGCCCAGAAAGATGGTACTTTCCTACAGATCGGTGCTGTGATACTAGTGTATGCTGTTCTGTTTGTTGGTGTTGTAATACTTGTGAGGGCTAGTTTGTTTGGTGCTGTTCTTCAAGTGTGCAGTGGCTTGCTGCTGGTATTTTGTGTGTGCTGGGTCGATGATGTCATTTTTGTACACTCTGGCTCCGTGCTGTTGTTTTAGTGTGTGCTGGTTCACTGCTGTTATTTTGTGTGTTGCGTCGGTGTTGTGATATTAGTGTATTCTGGTGTGTTTGGTGCTGTTGTTCTAGTGTGCACTCAGTCAATCAATCATTTCTAAAGCATGGCTAATCACCCATAGGGCCTCAAGGCTCTGTTTGTGGGCGTGCGGCTCAATCAAAGTGCCAGGTCTCGAGGTCCTTCCTGAACTGCTTGAGTGATGCTGTCTGCCTGAGGTTGAGAGGGAGCGTGTTTCAGGTCTGGGATACGAGGTAGGAGAAGGATCTTCCTCCTGCTGTCCTTTTTCAGATCTTAGGAATGACTGCGACAGCAAGCTGGGATGAATGGAGTTGTCTGTTGGGTACATAGAAGGCAAGGCAGTGGTCGAGGTATGCTGATCCTATGTTGTGTAGTGCCTTGTAGGTGTGGACCAGGAGTTTGTATGTGTTGCACTTGTTGATTGGTAGCCAGTGTAGGTCTCTGAGGTGGGAGGAGATGTGGCTGTGTCATGGGATGTCCAGGACGAGTCTGGCTGCTGCATTCTGGATTCTTTGTAGTCTTGATTGCAGTTTCTTGGTGATGCCGACATAGAGTGTGTTGCCGTAGTCCAGTTTGCTAGTGATGAGTGCATGGGTGACTGTCTTCCTTGTGTCGGAGGAGATCCACTTGAAGATCTTTTGAAGGATTCGGAGGGAGTGGAAGGATGACGAAGAGACAGCATTGACAAGGATAGTGAGGAGTCCAGGATGATGCCTAGATTGCGTGCATGGTCTGTGGGGGCAGGGGAGTTTCCCAGTGCTGTGGGCCACCAGGGGTCCTTCCAGGTGGAGGGGGTGGAGCCAATTACTAGGATCTCCCTCCTGTTCAATTTGAGTTTGAGACAAGTGGATTCCATCCAGGTGGCGACTGCTCTCATCCCGTTGCTGAAGCTTCTCTTAGGCTTCACAGGGTCGTCAGACAGGGAGAGGATCAGTTGGGTATAGTCAGCATAGGAGATGATGTTTAGCCCGTATTGTTTGCTGATCCTGGCTAGTGGGTTCATGGAGATGTTGAAAAGCGTTGGGCTGAATGATGATCCTGGGGCTACTCCGCAGCATGTATCTTTGGGTTCTGATGTGAACGGCGGTAGTCAGACACTCTGGGTTCTTCTGGAGAGGAAAGACCTGATCCATTCCAGTGCTTTATCTTGGATGCCGGCGTCGTGGAGTCTTGCACAGAGGGTGGGGTGGGAAACGGTGTTGAATGCTGTGGAGAGGTCGAGGAGGATGAGCCTCCATGGTCTAGTATGGCAGGTATATTGTTGATGGCTGCTAGCAGTGATGTTTCGGTGATGTGGTTGCTCCTGAATCCAGGTTGGGAAGGGTCTAGGATTTGGTGTGTCTTGAGGAATTCAGTGAGTTTCTGGTTGACAACCTTTTCCGTTACTTTGGCGGGGAAATGGAGCAGAGGGATGGGTCTGTAGTTCTTCAGCTCTATAGGGACGGAGGTGGGTTTCTTGAGTGGAGGATTGATCTTTGCGTGGTTCCAATCTGATTGGAAGGTGGCTATCTCGAAGGATCGGTTGATACTTCAGCAAACTCAGGTGCTATGTTTACACTGGCCAGGTGAAAGGTGTGATGAGGTCACGGATCCGAGGGTGCTCCAAGTGGATGGAGCTCATGACTCTTCAGGTGTCCCCTTTGGTGATGGGAGTCAAGGAGTGCGGGATTTGCTGTGGTGCAGGGTCTGTGGTGGTATTTGTGAGTGGTGCTGGAGGGTTTTGCTTCTTGAAGCCTTCATAAATGTCCTGGATTTTTCGGTGGAAGAAGTTGGCAAGGTCGTTGCAGAGGTTTTGGGAGGAAGGGATGGAAGAGGTGCCGGTCCCAGGGTTTGTGAATTCTTTGATGATGGCAAATAGCTCTGGTTGGCTGCTGTTATTTTGTGTGTACTGGGTCAATAGTCTCATTATTCTACATGCTGGCTCAGTGCTGTTGTTTTAGTGTGTGCTGGTTCACTGCTGTTATTTTGTGTGTGCTGGGTTGGTGCTGTATTATTAGTGTATGCTGGTTTGTTTAGTGCTGTTGGTCTAGTGTGCACTGGTTTGCTGCTGTTCTTTTGTGTGTGCTGGGTCAGTGCTGTAATATTAGTGTGTGCTGGCTTCTTTGGTGGTTTTGTTCTAGTGTGCACTGGTTGGCTGCTGTTATTTTGTATGTGCTGGGGCAATGCTGTAATTTTTGTAAATACTGGCTTGATGCTGTTTTAGTTTGTGCTGGTTCACTGCTGTTATTTTGTGTGCACTGGTTTGCTGCTGTAATATTTCTGTGTGCTAGGTCATTTTTGTGCAAGATGGCTCAATGCTGTTCTTTTAGTGTGTACTGGTTCACTGCTGGTATTATGTGTGTGCTTGGTCGCTGCTGCAATATTAGTGTATACTGGTTTGTTTGGTGCTGTTGTTCTAGTGTGCACTAGTTTGCTGCTGTTATTTTGTGTGTGCTGGGTCGGTGCTGTAATATTAGTTTATGTTGGTTTTGGTTGGTTCTGTTGGTCTAGTGTGGACTGGTTTGCTGCTGGTATTTTGTGTGTTCTGGGTCGATGCAGTCATTTTTGTACACACTGGCTCAGTGTTGTCCTTTTAGTGTGTGCTGGTTTAGTGCTGCTATTTTGAGTGTGCTGGGTCGGTGCCATATTATTAGTGTATGCTGGTTTGTTTGGGGCTGTTTTTCTAGGGTGCTCTGGTTCACTGATGTTATTTTTTGAGTGCCTGATCAATGCTGTCATTTTTGTACATGCTGGCTCAGTGCTGTTGTTTTAGTGTGTGCTGGTTCACTGCTGTTATTTTGTGTGTGCTGGTTCACTGCTTTACCTTTAGTACACACTGTTGTGACACTGCTATTTTACTACATGTTGGTCCATTGCTGTAATTTCAGTATGTGCTGATTCAATGTTGTACATTTTAGTGTGTGCTGTTTTGTTGCAGTGATTTTGGTGCATGTTGATTCTGTGGATAACTTTAGTATGTGCTTGTTCGGTTGTAGTAATTTCAGTGTGTGCTGCTTTGGTGTTGTAATTGAAGTGTGCTGATTCATTGCTGCTATTTTAATATGTTCTAATTCTGTGCTGTAATTTTAGTTTGTGCTAGTTCGATACTGTGTTCTGGTTCGGTGAGATTATTTCAGTGTGTGCTGGTTCAGTGTTGTTATTTTAAGGTGTACTGTTTTGTTGCCAGTATTTTAGTGTGTGCTGGTTATGTGCTGTTATTTTAATGTGTACTGTTTTGGTGCCGTCTTTTAGTGTGTGCTGGTTAAGCGCTGTTATTTTAATGCGTACTGTTTTGGTGCTGGTATTTTAGTGTGTGCTAGTTCAGTGCTGTTATTTTAATGTGTACTGTTTTGGTGCTATTATTTTTGTGTGTGCTGGTTCAGTGCTGTTATTTTAATGTGTACTGTTTTGGTGCTATTATTTTTGTGTGTGCTGGTTCAGTGCTCTTATTTTAATGTGTACTGTTTTGGTGCTATCTTATAGTGTGTTGCTTGTTCAGTGCTGTTATTTTAATGTGTACTGTTTTGGTGCTGGTATTTTAGTGTATGCTGGTTGAGTGCTGTTATTTTAGTGTGTACTGTTTTGGTGCTGGTATTTTAGTGTCGGCTGGTTCAGTGCTGTTATTTTAATATGTACTTGTAGGAAAGTACCTTCTTTTTTGGCATGTTACCCCCAATTTCTGCCTGATGTCAGTGTGTTTGACTGTGTCACTGGGACACTGCTAATCAGGACACCAGTGATTATGCTCTCTCTCCTCTAAATGTTGTCACTGCATACTGGTAACCTAGGGCCATATGTATGAAAACTGGGGTTTGCGAATCGCAAATAGCGATTTTTAAGAAATCGCTTTTTCCGAGTCGCAATTGGCCATGTAACAAACTTGCGATTCTGAATGAGCGATTTCTTAAAAATCGCTATTTATGGTTTGCGAGGCCCATTTACCGAATTGCAATTTGCATTCTCGCAATTTGCGATTTTTTTGCGATTTGGTAAAAAATTGCAAATTACGAGAAAGTTCGAGAATGCACACCTGGAGGAGCCTGATGACATCACCAGCAGGAAATGAGTCATCCCAGGCAGTTTCAGGTGCCACACCCAAACCAGCATCCTGAGAGAGAGCAGCCCAGCCACATAGAGCAGCACTCAGCAGGAGCAGAAACACCTGAGCCAGAATGGAGACCCCAGGAACATCACAGGAGAAGCAGGAGAGGAAGCGCAAGCTCAAGTTTAGTGAACAGGAGCTGAATGTACTGACTGAAGAAGTTGTGAGGAGCCATGACCGCCTGTTTGGGAAATCTTCACTCTAGGTTCCTGAGAGCGAAAAAAAAAGGTTATGGCTGGACATCCAGGGAAAAATCTGCGCCATTGGAGTGGCACAGTGCTCCATAGAGGAGATTAAGAAAAGGTGGTACGACCTGGGCTCCCGGGCAAAGGAGAGGGTGGCAAGGAGACTTGCGGAGGCCAGGGGTACAGGTGGCGGACCACCAACAGAAGCACCATCCACACCACTGGAGGACTTGGTGGAATCCAAACTCCTCCCTGAAGCTGTGACAGGGGTCACAGATATCGACACCTCCGGTCAACCGAGTACCAGCCAAGGTAAGTGCAATGTTGTTTGTGAACCCAATATGTGTATGCACAAAAGCCCCTTAGGAATTAGCATGTAATGTGAAGTAGTGTGTGAAGTAGTCCAGTCCACATCTTAGAAGCAGCACAACAATGCATTATGGGAGTTGCGGTCCACAAACTAATACAGACAGTAGCATAACAATGTAATGAAGCATAGTGACACCCAAGGTAACACAACACAAACAACACCATGTAGAGCAGTACCTGTACCTTTATTGCCATTTTCAGACAGATAATTTAACATACAGACCTGACATGCTGCATATTGTTGTTGCAGGTGGGCCAGGCCCAGCAGCCACACACAGTCCATGTGTAGGGGAGACGGACACCCAGCAGCCCTCTGACACCAACACCAGTGGGTCCCTCCACATCTCCACTGTGCGCCTCAGGCCCAGGGCACTACCACTGCCAGACTTCAGCGGCGACTCGGATGTGCAGCAGGAAGGGTCAAGCACACCGTCTGCACCAGAAAGGCGCAGCCAGATACTGGAGGGCAGGGGTCAGCCAGCACAACGCAGGAGTGCCACAGTGTCCCAGCAGCAACCGAATGAGGCAGGTGAGGGTCCGTCCTTGTTCGGGGGCCTTGAGGCTGCTATGTTGCAGCAACAGCGCCTGCAAAACAAGCGCATACTTAGTTTGGACCGGAACCTGCAAGTCCACAATAGACACATGATGGGCCTGCATCGGCAACTGGACGCACTGAACAGCAACATCACACAGCTGCGTGAGGGACAGGTGCAGGCTTCTGAGGACACTAGGGACCTTACTAGTGCAGTGCGTGACCTCTGCCAGGAGCTGCGCCATGAAAGGGTTAGCCGGCGCAGACAGGAACACCGATTCAGGACAATGTTTGGCAGCTACTGCAGGTCCTCCAACAGGATGGCGAACTCCACAGCACTCATCGCCCGTCGCGCTGTGGCGGCACAAGTGGAGGCTGCACACACCAGCAGGGATGTGGTCCAGGGCCTTGTGCACATCACAAATGTGATTGAACATGTCATGGGACAGAGATCTGCCACTCCCAGTGAGGTAGCCTTGGGGGACACTGAGGACAGTTCTAGCCTCAGTATTGTGGCAGTACCTGCTTCAGACACCAGACGGCGCAGTGCCAGGCGCAGCACTGCCACTGAAGGTGACATTCAAGGTTCCAGTGAGTTAACTGGGCACCCGAGTGGTGTGCGTGGGAGGAGATAGTGACTCTTGCAGCAATTACACTGGTGTTGCCACTATGACGTAATAGTGCGTGACTCAGTTCTTTTGTTAATTTTAGTTTTTTCCATCACCTGTTTACTTTATTTATCACTCATTCATTACCTGACGTAAGGTAATAAATTTCTATCACTACAGGTACAGTTGTCAGTGGATTTTTGTCATTCATACTCACGTCTGAAATGGTTGTGTGTGATGTCGGAATGCCTTTGCCTTCCCTCTGCTGCACTGGTCCTGTCTGCTGGCTGTAGAGGTGGTATGGGATCGTCATCCTCATCTGATTCAGTGTCACTGATTTCTATAGGTATGCCCCTGGTTGTAGCTATATTGTGCAAGATTGCACAAGTAGCCACTATTCTACATGTGGTTTCTGGACTGTACTGTAGTGCCCCTCCACTTTTGTGGAGGCAACGGAAGCGACTCTTCAGCAGGCCAAATGTGCGCTCCACAACGTTGCGGGTTGCCCTGTGTGCTGCATTGTTTCTCCGTTCTGCTGGTGTTGCGGGATTGAGGTAGGGTGTCATCATGTAGGTGCGCACTGCGTAGGCACTGTCTCCTGGAAGGGACAGAAGGTGTGATGAGTAACTCAGCCATCTGACATGGGTTTGTCATCTATGCGCCAGTGTACAGAGTGACATTACCTAGTAGATATCCTTCACCAAACTCCCCAGCTAGCAGTCTTGTGTGAATGCCGCTGTGGCGAAAGATGTAAGAATCATGTGTGCTCCCTGGGTACCTGGCCACGAGATCAGTTATGATATAGGAGGCATTGCATATCACCTGTATATTCATGGAATGTTGGTGTTTACGGTTTCGGTACACATACTCTGTGACTGATGGTGGACATATTGCCACATGTGTGCCATCTATGGCACCTAGGACGTGGGGGAACAGTGCTATCTGGTAGAAATCAATTTTTGTCTGCAGTATTTCCTGTGGGGTGTGGGGGAATCTGATGTACTGTTGGAGTTTGATTAGCATGGCGTTGATAAATGCATTGAAAAATCTGGAGAGGGTACTCTGTGACACCCCCCCAGCCGCTGCTATGACCCCTTGATAGCTCCCTGAGGCGAGTAGGTGTAGGGAGCATAATACCTGCACATGGGTGGGTATGCTGTGAGTCCTTAGTGTTCTGCGCTGCAGTATGGGTTGTAGCTCAGCTATCAGATCAAGTATCATGGCTGAGTTCAACCTATACCTCTCAACTATTTCCTCCTCTGTCAGGTCAAATAGTGTAATGCGCACTCTGAAAATGCGCTCCTGTCTCCTCCTCCCTCTCCTCAAACCTGCCAAGATCCTCATCCTCCTCGCCATGACGTAGAGTGCAGCCATTGTGGAAAAGAGTCTGAGGCATTCTGGGCCTCTTTATATAGGTTGCACCTGGTTCCCACCTGGTTTCACTTAGTGCTATTTTGCATGTGCAAAATGCCATTCTGCGAAAAATCACTAATTGCAATTTTTTGATGCATCTATTTGCGATTTGGATTTTGCAAATCGCATTTTGCGCCTCTCAATTTCCTACTGGAAATACCGAATCGCAAAATGTGACTCGCAAAACCAGGTCGCACCGCAAAAAATTGCTATTTTTGCGATTTCTTAATTTTGGTCTGCGAATGCCTTTCATGCATCGCAGACCACGTTTTTGGAACTCGCAAACGGGCGATTTTTGCGATTCACACCGTTTGCGAGTGCAAAAACTTTTCATACATCTGGTCCCTAGTATTTAATCCCAAACTGGCATACTGGTCACCCCTAGTATATGGTAGTTAGGTACCCAGGGCATTGGGGTTCCAGGGGATCGTTATGGGCTGCAGCATTTTTTTGCCACCCACAGGGAGCCCATGCAAAGGCCTCTACATGACAACCATTGCAGCCTGCGTGAAAAGGTGCATGCACCCTTTCACAGCCATTTACACTGCACCAGGTCACTTATAAGTCACCCATATACCAGGTCTTCCAACCCTGAAGGCTGGGTGCAGAGTACCTGTGTGTGAGAGCACCCCTGCACTAGCAGAGGTGCCCCCCACGTCATCCAGGACCATTTTCCCGGGCTTCGTGAGTGTGGGGACACCATTTTACGCGTGCACTGGACATAGGTTAATACCTATGTCCATCTTCACAATGGAAACTCCGAATATGGCCATGTAAGGTGTGTAATATCTTGGAATTATATTCCAATGCTGGTTTTAGTGTTAGTTGTATGATTCCATGCATTCTGGGATCTCCACAGTGGATCCCCAGTAGTGCCATACCAGCCTTCCGAGGTTTTCCAGGCAGAGCCAGCTGCTGCCACCTCACAGACAGGTTTCGGCCCTCCTGTTGCTCAAGAAGTTTGAGCCCAAGAAGGCAGGACAAAGAATTTCCTTTGGGAGAGGAGTGTTACACCTTCTCTCTTTGGAAATAGGTGTTACAGGCTTTGGAGGGGTAGCCTACCAGAGCCTCTGGAAATTCTTTGAATGGCACAGATGGTGCCCTCCTTGCATAATCCAGTCTAGACAGGTTCAGGGGCCCCAAGTCCCTGCTCTGGCACGGAACTGAACAAAGGAAAGGGGAGTGACCACTCCCCTGTCCATTACCACCCCAGGGGTGGTGCTCAGAGCTCCTCCAGAGTGTCCCTGGGATTTGCCATCTTGGATTTCAAGTTGACAGGGCACTCTGGGAGCATCTGAGTGGCCAGTGCCAGCAGGTGACGTCAGAGCCCTCCCCTGATAGGTGCTTACCTGTGTAGCTGACCAATCCCCCTTTCAGGGCTATTTAGGGTCTCTCCTCTGGGTTTTTCCTCAGATTCGGATTGCAAGACTCCAGCAGGAATCCTCTGCATCTTTGACTTCGCCTTCTACCAACAAAACTTCATCTGGACCCTCCAGGAACTCTACAAACTGCAACAAAGAAGCAAAGACAACTTCTGCAACATTGTTTCTTCAGCTCCTGCCAGCAACTGCAACTGTTTCCAGGTCATGCATCCTCTGAGGACTGTCTGTCTTCAGCCTGCACCAGAAGAACAAAGGAATCTATCTTGTAGTGAAGGAGTCACTGCCCTGCTTCAACAGACACCCCTCTGCTGCCACGAGCGGTGGCTTGGGTCCCCTCTTCTGAAGAAGTGTGTGGATCCAGCAACACGGGTGGTAGACTGAAGTGGTTCCGATGGTCCTGAAGTCCAGTTGTCCAACTTTGGTGGAGGTAAGAGTTTGAGTCACCACGCAACACAGTATCCATTTGCACTGTGTGTTTTGTAGTTGCCAAGGCTTGTTGGCATCCTTCCACGAAGTTCTTCATGCACCGTGCAGGTCAGGCCCCCAGCACTACTTCCTGTGGTGCACAGCCTCCTGTGTGGTTCTCCGGCAGAGTGGGATCCCTTTGTGTAGTGCTGCGTAGGCCTTCCTTTACACCTTCTTTGTCCCCATGCTGTGAGACTCCTGTGTAGAAAAGTAGCCTCTTTCTAGCATGTTTAACCCCACTTTTGGCCTGTTTGTGAGTGTGTGTCAGTGTGTTTTTACTGTGTCACTGGGATCCTGCAAGCCAGAACCCCAGTGCTTATAGATAAAAACCTATCCGTCTGTATGTTTTGCCTGTCTCACTGGGACCCTGCTAGCCAGAACACCAGTGCTCATAGTTTGTGGACTAATGTGTATGTCTGTGTAGTCCCTAACTGTGTCACTGAGGTTCTGCTAACAAGAACCTCAGTGCTTATGCTCTCTCTGCTTTTAAATTTGTCACTCTAGCCCAGTGACTTCATTTACCAATTACAATTGGCATGCTGGACCCCCCCTTATAAGTCCCTAGTATATGGTACCTAGGTACCCACGGCATTAGGGTTCCAGGAGAACCATATGGACTGCAGCATTTCTTTTGCCACCCATAGGGTGCTCAGACAAACCCTTACACAGGACTGCCACTGCAGCCTGCCTGAAATAGTGCACACACTGTTTCACAGCCATTTCACTGCACTTAAGTAACTTATAAGTCACCTATATGTCTAACCTTCACTTGCTGAAGGTTAGGTGCAAAGTTACTAAGTGTGAGGGCACCCTTGCACTAGCAAAGCTGCCCCCACATAGTTCAGGGCCATTTCCCCGGACTTTGTGAGTGCGGGGACACCATTACACATGTGCACTACATATAGGTCAATACCTATATGTAGCTTCACAATGGCAACTCTGAATATGGCCATTTAACATGTCTAAGATCATGGAATTGTCCCCCCATTTCGAATCTGGTATTGGGGAGCCAATTCCATGCATCCTGGGGGCTCCACTGTGGACCCCCAGTACTGCCAAAACAGCTCTCTGAGGCTTGCACTGCAGCTACAGCTGCTGTCACCTCACAGACAGGGTTCTGCCCTCCTGGGGTCTGGTCAGCCCAGTCCCAGGAAGGCAGAACAAAGGATTTCCTCTGAGAGAGGGTGTTACACCCTCTCCCTTTGGAAATAAGTGTTACAGGCTGGGGAGGGGTAGCCTCCCCCAGCCTCTGGAAATGCTTTGAAGGGCACAGATGGTGACCTCCTTGCATAAACCAGTCTATACTGGTTCAGGGACCCCTTCCCCCCTGCTCTGGCATGAAACTGGACAAAGGAAAGTGGAGTGACCACTCCCCTGTCCATCACCACCACAGGTGTGATGCCCAGAGCTCCTCCAGTGTGTCCCAGACTTCAGCCATCTTGCTTTGCAAGGCGTGGGGGGCACTCTGGAGGGTTCTGAGTGGCCAGTGCCAGCAGGTGACATCAGAGACCCCTCCTGATAGGTCCATACCTGATAAGGTAGCCAATCCCCCTCTCAGGGCTATTTAGGGTCTCTCCTGTGGGCTCTCTTCAGATTCTGCTTGCAAGTTTCCTTCAGGACCACCCTGCAACAACTTCAGACTCTTCTGACATCGGATCAACCGCAGCCTGCTCCAAGAAACGGTGTAACTGCAACAAAGTATCTACAAGAGACATTTTTCTTCAGCAACCTCAGCTCCAAGTCAGCAACTGCAACAGTTTCCACGGTGTGCATGCTCTGGGGAATCCCTGTCTTCCTCCTGCACCAGAAGGACCAAGGAAATCTCCAGTGGAGTGACAGAGTCACTCCCCTGCTCCAAGCAGGCACCTTCCAAGACATTAAGAACATAGACTGTCCTGACGTCCTGCTGACGTAATTTGGAAGAGGTAAGTCCTTGCCTTCCCTGAGAGCGACGATACCCCTGTGTACTGCATCTTCTTCGCCTCCTGAGCCCTCTGTGCACTCTTTGCAAAATTCCTTCGTGCACAGCCTGGCCCACTTCTCCAGCACTCCATCCTGCGACGCTCAACTCGCTGAGTTGTTCTCCGATGGCGTGGGACCTTCTTTTGTTGTGCTGTATCAACAGTGTTTTGTACCACCTTTGAACCCGGGTCCTGCGGCTTCTGGAGGTGCTGACTGGCATCCTGAGGGCTCTCTAAAGTGCTGAGAGACCATTCTTCCTCCTTATACAGAGTTGAGGCCCCCAGGTCAATCCTGGGTTTATCCAGCACCATTTTGATGCAAAATGCACTTTTGTTTTAGCCAAGGCTTATTGGTGACTTCCAACACAAAATCTCATCTGCAATGATCTTCACGCCATGGGACATCTTTTGCATCATGCAGGAACCCACTGGCATCTTCCTAGGGTGCATTTCTGCAGTCTTCACGAACTTGGGGCCCTTCTTTTGCACCCTCTTCTGGGTTGGCAGGGGCTCCTGTCCTTCCTGGAACTTATTTCGACTTCTGGACTTGGTCCCCTTCCTTTGCAGGTCTTTAGGTACAATAATCCAGCAGTTGTTCTTTGCAGACTTGGTTGGCTGCTGCAAAATCCCAAAAAGGAGGTGTGGTGTGTCCTAAGGAAACTTGCAGTACTCTACTCCTGCTTTTCTGGGCTCTGGGGTTAAGTAATTTACTTACCTTTACTGTATTCTCACTTTCCCAGCGATTCTGCACACAGTAAAGTTGTCTAGGGGGGAATTCGTGATTCACATTCCACTTTCTTAGGGTATGGTTTGTGTTGCCCTTAGACCTATTTTCTCCCTATGCATTCTATATGATTTCCTACTGTTTGCATTGTTCTATGACTATTTACTTGTCTTATTTTGGTGTCTAGTGTATATATTGTGTATAATACTCACCTCCAGAAGGAGTATTGTCTCTAAGATATTTTTGGTACTGTGTCACCCAAATAAATACTTTTATTTTTGGTAACACTGAGTATTGTCTTTACTTGTGTATTAGCACTGTGTAACTATAAGTGGTATTGCATGAGCTTTGCATGTCTCTTAGTTCAGCCTAAGCTGCTCTGCTATAGCTACCGCTATCAGCCTAAGATGCTAGAACACTACTACTTCACTAACAAGGGATAACTGGACCTGATATAAGGTGTAAGTACCCAAGGTACCCACTAGAAACCAGGCCAGTCTCCTACATCCTGTGCATGCTGTCTGGTCTTCTGAGGGCTCTCTGAGTTGCTGGGTAAAGGCCACCAGAGGCCTCTTGGTCCCAGGCAGCACCATTGTGCACTAACAGCGAGCTTTGCGTGTGCCAAGGCTTGTTTGTGGAATTAGGTGACGCAAACCAGAGTGCCATCATCCATCTGGTGTGGGACATCATCTGCACCAACCAGGAACCCGCATCCATCTTCTTGGGCGCAGTACTGACTGTTTTTCTTAACTGGTGGTACTTCTTTTGCACCTTTATCCGGGTTAGCAGGGGCTCCTGTTCTCCCTGGACTCTTCAGTGCTTCTTGGACTTGGTCACCTTCTTCCACAGGTCTTCAGGTCCAGAAATCCATCATTGGTGTCTTGCAGTCTCTTCTGGTTCTTGCAAAATCTTCTATCACATGTTCTTTTGTGTTCTAGGAAAGTTACTGTGATTTACTTCTGCTTCCTGGGCTCTGGTGTGGGTTCTATTACTTACCTTTGATGTTTTCTTACACTCCCAGCTCCCCTCTACACACTACACTTATCTAGGTGGGAAATTGACTTTAGCTTTCCACTATTTTAGTACATGGTTTGTGTTCCCCCTAGGCCCATTTCTAACTATTGTGGCTTTCACTATTTGCACTTTTTTCTAACTGGTGTTCCAGCTATTTCTGCATTCTAGTGTATATACTGTGTATATTACTTACCTCCTAAGCGAGTATAGTCTCTAAGGTATTTTTGGCATTTGTGTCGCCAAAATAAAGTACCTTTATTTTTGTAACACTGAGTATTTTCTTTCATGTGTGTGAGTGGAATGGGACTACAGTGGTATTGCGTGAGCTTTGCATGTCTCCTAGTTAGGCCTTGGCTGCTCATCCACACTACCCCTAGAGAGCCTGGCTTCTAGACACTGTCTACATTTCACTAATAAGGGATAACTGGACCTGGTATAAGGTGTAAGTACGTTAGGCACCCACTACAACCCAGGCCAGCCTCCTACAGTACTGTTTTGGTGCGGTCTTTTAGTGTGTGCTGGCTGAGCGCTGTTATTTTAATGTGTACTATTTTGGTGCTGGTATTTTAGTGTGTGCTGGTTGGGTGCTGTTGTTGTAATGTGTACTGTTTTGGTGCTGGTATTTTTAGTGTGTGCTGGTTGGGTGCTGTTGTTGTAGTGTGTACTGTTTTGGTGCTGGTATTTTTAGTGTGTGCTGGTTGGGTGCTGTTATTTTAATGTGTACTGTTTTGGTGCTGATATTGTAGTGCATGGTGGTTCAGTGGTGTTATTTCAATGTTTCCTCTGTTGGTGCTGGTATTTTAGTGTGGGCTGGTTCAGTGCTGTCATTTGAGTGATTAGCAGCACCAGCCTGAGTAGGTGGAAGTGAAGTTCCTTTGAGGAATGGTAGTACATAGGCACATCAATGCCATTCATCCTGATTGGACATAATTATGGTTCTCTGTTTCCTGTTTTTAGTCATTTTTACACAGAAATAAAGAAAACAATTGGATTTTACGGATACATTTATTTTTATGAACTGAAAAATGTAGAAATTAGAATGTAGAAATTAAATCATCATGACTGCCTTTTCAATAGTCGTGTTTATTGAAAGAATGCAGAGCTGTAACAATCATTGTCAAGGTCTATAGCTATGCAAATGCTGGCATGCAGAAATGTTTTTGCATGTGTTAACATACTAAAGCTAGAGCTATTGGCTCTGTAAAGCTGGGAGCATATTATTACCTCCATACATCCTGTAGAACTTTCACAATCCCAATAAACTTGGGAGTACCCTTGCTTTAATGGAATTCAAATGAAATTTCCAGTCTAGATTTAGCTCAAAGTGCATTTCAAAGTACCTATAAGGTGTAACTTCTTCCACCTTTAATTTGTTAATAAATCATTGATGCCTTTTCTTTTTAAGCACACAATTAATAATTTTATTTTTTTCCATATTTATTACAGTTTTTTCTTTTCACAATATTAACTGAACAGTTCCAATTTCCTTTGCAATCCTATTTGCCATAATTACTAGCTCATCTGCATATAGTAGACATGGTAAATTATGTCCTCCCATTTTTGGAGAGAACACCCGCACATTCGACAAAATTAGAGGTAGCTGTATTAAGCAAAGAGCAAATAATTGAGAACCAATAAACAGCCCTGTAATAGACCATTCTTAATAGGTATTCTTTTGGAAATCAGTCCTTCTTGACTTAATTCAATTCTTGCCCATTTGCCCCAATTCCTTCAAGATATGTATTGTCTGTTTAGTAATTGTTAAGTTCTGTAATTCCCTCCAGAGTATTTTCCTGTTTATCAAATCAAAAGCTGACTTAAAACCAACAAAGCAACAATAAAAATTACCCACAGTCCCTATCGATTTCATAGCTATAGGCTATAGACTAAAGCAAAGGTCTATAGTTGAGTGACCTTGCTCAAATCTGCCTTGGTCCTCCAGCATTAAATCATTATTTCCGGCCTGTTTCTCAGGATAGGTAAGTACGAGTCTAGAAAACACTTTTAAACCCACATCTGAAAGGATATTAAGAGCCTTATTATGACCTTGATGGAGGAGTTTCCTCCATCACAAATGTGACGGATATCCCTTCCACCGTATTACGATCTCCATTGACTATAATGGGATCATAATACGGCAGACAGGATAACTGCCACATTTGTGATGGAGGAAACTCCTCTGTCAAGGTCATAATAAGGCCCTAAGTCTGTAGCTCTTTGAGTCACATGAGAGGCCGTTCTTAAGTATGGGTTTAATTATTCCCCCTTCCCAACTTTCGGGCATGATGTCAGAGGTCACTACTGCTTTAAATACTTGACAAAAAAGTGATGCCCACAAATCACTATTTACCTTAGTAACCACTGAAGGCAAATTATCTAGGCATGCTGCTGTGATGAGTCTTACTGCTGTAAGCACCTCTTTAATCTTCTTGACCAAGATACCTTTCACAAAGTCCTCATCCTGTTTACACTTCACTATGGGTTGACCTTGATATACTTTACTGTATCTCTGCTCAAAAACTCTATCTGCTGGTCCTCTGGTACCATGGAATTTACCCTTATCTGTTCAACTCCTATGCCATCTTGCAATAATTTCCAAAAATACCTGGTATCTTTAACCCAAATCACCTTTAGCATCTTTTAAATTTTTTTCTGATAGAATTCAATTTTTTGCTTGTTTAATGGTTTATAGTCCTATTTAACCCTAGCTAACTCTTACTTTTGGTACCCATCTAGAGGTTGGTTGCTAACAGATCTCATTCATTTTTTTAACCATCTTAGTTGTTTCTTTTCTGATTTGGATGTATTTTATGCATACCTTTTACATTCTTACATTCTACCTTCAAGCACGATCCCACTTTTGACAGACGTTTTTTATATCAGTTTCAAATATTTTTAGGGGCTGTCCCTTGTCTGCTAGAATCTATCCATATTTGCAATTGTGCAAGAAGGTCAATTTACTTCTCTCTGAGGCAAACTATGGGGGTCATTATGACCCCGGCGGTCGGCGTTAATATGGAGGAAAGTACTGCCAACAGGCTGGCGGTACTCTCCTCCATATTATGACATTGGCGGATTGGCTGAAGCCAAACCACCAATGTACCACACAGACCGTCACAGCAGTAACGACTGCCGGGCTGGAGACTTCAATCTCCAGCCGGGCGGCTGTCACTTGCCCACCTGCGGGATTATGACCCCGCCTAGCGCCATGGTTGTCGTGGCATTGTTCCCGCCACGAAAACCATGGCGGTAGGCACTATCAGTGACAGGGAATCTCTTCCCTGTCACTGAAAGGGGTCTTCCTGCCCCCCTCCCACTCCCTGGGTTTCCCCCACCCTTCTTTCTCTCCAAACCCACCCTTCATACACGCCCCTCCCTTCACACACGCACACACGCATACACACACCCATTCCAACATTCATCCATGCATGCATACATCCATTCACACACACACACATCCACACACACTTACATACATATATGCACACACGCATTCACACAACTCAACATACATGCATTCACACCCCACACATGCAGACACATACAAAATGCAACACACACCTGCATTCACGCACGCAAAGACATACACACACCCCCCCAAACAATCAATCAATCAATCAGTACACTTGTAGAGCGCGCTACACACCTGTGAGGGTCTCAAGGCGCTGAGGGGACGGGGTGCTGCTACTGCTCGACCAGCCAGGTTTTGAGAAGCCTCCTGAATGTCAGCAGGTCTTTGGTCTGTCGTAGGGGTAATGGGAGGGTGTTCCAGGTCTTGGCGGTGAGGTGGAAGACGGATCTGTCTCCGGTGGTCGCTCTTTGGATGTGATGGACGGAGGCGAGGGTGAGGTTGGCTGAGCAGAGCTGGCGGTATGGGGTGTAGAAGGTGAGTCATCTGTTGAGGTAGGCGGGACCAGTGTTGTGGAGTGCCTTGTGTGCCTGGGTGAGGAGCTTGAAGGTTATCTTTTTGTTGACGGGGAGCCAGTGTGGGTCTCTCAGGTGGGGAGTGATGTGGTGGGGTACGTCGAGGATCAGGCGTGGAGAGGCGTTTTGTATACACTGCAGTTGTTTGAGGAGTTTGGCCAGGGCTCCTGCGTATACGGTGTTTCCGTAGTCAAGTCTGCTGCTGACGAGGGCATGGGTGACCGTTTTTCTTGATTCTGTGGGGATCCACCTGTGGAGCTTGCGGAGCATGCGGAGGATGTTGAAGCAGGAGGAGGAGACGGCATTGACTTGCTTGGTCATGGAGAGTGTTTAGTCGAGGATGATGCCCAGGTTGCGTGCATGATCGGTGGGTGTCGGGGCTGCTCCCAGTGCGATGGGCCACCAGGAGTAGTCCCAGGCTAAGGGGTTGGCACCGAGGATGAGGACCTCCGTCTTATCCGAGTTCAGCTTCAGTCTGCTATTCTTCATCCATTCGGCGACAGCCTTCATTCCTTCGTGGAGGTTGGATTTGGCGGTGAGGGGGTCCTTGGGAGGGAGAGGATCAGTTGGGAGTCGTCGGCATAGGAGATGATGTTGAGGTCGTGCAGCTGGGCGACGTGGGCAAGCAGGCCATGTAGACGTTGAATAGGGTTGGGCTGAGGGACGATCCTTGGGGTACACCGAATATGATCTTGGAGGCTTCGGATCGGAATGGGGGGAGGTGGACACTCTGGGCTCTGCCGGAGAGGAAGGAGGTGGTCCAATCCAGAGCTTTATCCCGGATCCCTGCATTGTGGAGGCATGCACGTAGGGTGCGATGGCAGACGATGTTGAAGGCGGCAGAGAGGTCTAGGAGGATGAGGGCCGCGGTTTCACTGTTGTCAAGCAGGACCCTGATGTCATCGTTGGCAGAGATGAGGGAAGTTTCGGTACTGTGGTTGCTGCGGAGACCTGACTGGGATGGGTCTAGGATGTTGTTCTCTTCGAGGTAGTGGGTCAGTTGTCTGTTGACGATCTTCTCGATTACCTTAGCCTGTAAAGGGAGCAGGGAGATGGGACGGAAATTCTTGAGGTCTCTCAGGTGCGCCTTGGGTTTCTTGAGTAGGGCGTTGATCTTGGCGTGCTTCCAGCTCTCACGGAAGGTTGCAGTCTCAAAGGAGATGTTGATGATTTTGCAGAGTTGGGGTGCGATTATGGCGTTGGCTTTGTTGAAGATGTGGTGTGGGCATGGTCCAGACGGAGAGCCAGAGTGGATAGTGCTCATGGTATTGATGGTGTTGTCTACATTTACGTTGGCCCAGGCGAGCAGGGAGTCGTAGTCGATGGTGGGTGGAGTCTAAGGTGTCGGTGGTTGTCAGGTTGGTCTGGTTGTTGAAGCTGTCATGGATGTCAGTGATCTTGTGGTGGAAGAAGGTGGTGAGGAAGTCACACAGGTCTTGCGACGGTGGGATGTCGTTGGTGTTGGAGCTGGGGTTGGAGAGTTCCTTCACAATGTTGAAGAGCTCCTTGCTGTTGTGTGCGTTGTTGTCAAGGCGGTCTTTGAAGGAGGTCCTTTTGGAAGATCTGATGAGGTGATGGTGTTTGCGGACACACCCCACTCCCCTCCCCTGTCAGAGCACCCGACTTACCTATAGTCTGGGGGTCCTCCGGCAGTAGACGGGACGGGGCGCTGCTGCCAGCAGCAGGGTCCGCCAGCAGAACACCGCCAGGCCGTATTGTTCTCATAATATGGCCGGAGGCAGTCTACTGGTGTGGCGATGCTGCTGGTAGCTGTGCCACCTTACCGCCATCTGCCGACATGGCCCTGCCAGATTTCCGCCATCTTACGGGCAGAAATCCGGCTGTGGTCATAATCAGGCGGACAGGTGTTAGCCGCGGCGATGGTCTTTTGGCGGCTGTCGCCATGGCGGTAGGCGGTTTTTACCACCGGGGTCATAATGACCCCCTATATCTCATCTGGAGCATTCAACCCAAGTGGGAATTATGATCTTGTACTCTTGATTATATCTGGCTGAACTTCCACACTTAGGGTGAAAGGGTTGCCACCACTCTCTTCCAATACTTTAAATTCCAGAACTAAATCAAAGTGCCACTAGGAATCTACATGTAATCAATGGGACATTCTTGTTTCCCGATTTTAAAAGTTTGATTCATGGTGGTATTTAAAACCTGCTTCAGTTTTTTTATTAAAACTCACCATTATCTGGTGCTGAATTACTGGTTGGGGTATACCATATTCGAGTACCATACTCCCCCTATTCTACTTCATCCTAAGGGCAATATTTAACAATAAAGTCACCCATAAGCATGACCAAACTTTGCAAAGCTTGTATTATTAAAGTACACAGATCCTTTTTCTGTCTGATCAGTTGGGTATCTTTATACATCATATCATCCAAAGACACATAGGACCTAATTTTGAGTTTGACGGACGGGAAAGCCCATCTGCCAAAATCCCAACAGGGTGTCCGCCGCATTTGTGGTGACCACCTTGCCGGAGTTATTAAGAGTTTCCGGCTAGGTTGGCGGGCAGAAACCTCAGCTTCTGCCCTTCAGCCTAATGGGAAACAGGCTACATCATTGTCTCCGGCTCCTAATAGAGCTGGCTGCAATGCTGTAGTCTGCAGGGTGCACCAGCACCCTCGCAATGGTCAGAACATTGTGATGGTGCTGGGCTGGGGGGGCCTCTTCACTAGCCATGCAAAGTGCATGGTAGTGCAGGGGACCCCCTATGGCCTCCTGCACCTGTTCTCCGCCAGCCTTTTCATGGCGATGTTACTGCCATGAAAAGGCTGGCAGAGAAAAAGGTTGTTATCCATATGGCAGCGCTGCATGCAGCTCTGCCCTGGTGGATTATAATCCCCGCCACCGCCAGGCCGCCGGGATCATGGATGCTGGCGGTGTTGTTGGTTGGGTTGTATTGTGGCAGTTGGACTACAGCTGCGGTCCTGACCGCCACCACGAGTGGGGTAACAAAGCCCCCCAAAAAACCCTGCAGTGAGGGGGCCCCCGAGCTCCAGAAGGCCCCCTCAGCACACTACTTTGAGAGCCCCTGAGTGAGTTTGAAGGGGGCCCCTCATTGTACTTTGCAGGGGGCGTGGGGCTCAACTTTCATTACACAAATGCAAGAGCCATGGTTCTGTAATGTACATCTTAAAAATTTGATTTTCTAAGTCTACAGGTAATCTTACACATATGTCCCTGAAGTGATCCATCTCCAAATTTGGGGATTGATTTAAACTGATTTCCTATTCTACTTGCACAATCCTCCCCTCAAGTGTTTCCAGATTGAGCCATCCTATCATTCCTTCACTTTCTCCTCCTTTTTTGAGTATAATGTGCTACTGAGAAAGCTTTTTAAGGAAGATGCCAGAGAAACAACTGATGGAGACCCAACATCACTTGTAGGAGGACCTTCTGTCATTCTTAACATACTCCTTTTCACCTCCTGCACTTGGGCCTCACCTTCTTTTTCCAGTATTCAATACTTTTCTTTTCGTTGCACCTTTTCCTTTTCTTTGTGGCTTCTGTCACCCAGCATCTCCATGACCTCAATGACCATATAGACACTCCTTTGTCTCACTATCTACTTATATGGGTATGATCAGTAGGAAATTATTTCTTTTTGGCTTAGTCCCCTTATATCACCCACCCCACTTTTCCAACTCTACCTGTTCACCATCATACATGTGCTTACAACCCAACCCAACCTTCCTGCTGCTCAAAATCTATCTTATGTTCCTTGATTGCTCCATGCTTCTCCTAATTTCCTCAAATACACTCTGAGCAAAGTTAATGCCCCAAGCCAGCCTTATGGGCTTATGGATTTAAGGAACCAGCAGGACTACAGAGGTTACCCAGGCAGAACATCAGGGGCAAGAATGACAGATGTCTTGCTGAACCGGCAGAGCAGGTAGGACAGGTGTATGGAGGAGGTTTGGTTCTTCTTCAGGTTTCAGAGGATCACTTCACATGGCACATGGAGCCAATGCACAGAAGAGCCAAACATACTTAGGGCCACGACTTGGAGTTGCCTTTGTGCACCTGCAGTATAGTGACCACAGTAGCAGCATGTCTCCCAGACCTGGTTCGGAGGGACTCCATCCCTCCTCCTGTGAGTCTGCTCTTGTGACTCAGTGATGTCACGAAACTTGAGGGGGACGCCCTGCAAAGTGCATCGACGAGCCTCCTCCCAGACTCAGATGGGAGCTCTCAGGCCGGGGTACTTGGCTGAGGGCCCTCCTGGCGCTCACCCTCACTGCATTGCAAGGGCTTCAGGGCCTAATGTTACACTACTGTTGTGACTATCAGAGCCGTGTGTTTTGGAGGTTTGCAAGGTTCAGAGGCAGGTGGGGTGTAATTTTAGACATTTCATAGTTGCTTCTAGGTTGCATGCATCATTAAGTGATGTGCACTGGTGGCATCAAGGTGAGGAACACATCTATTCATAGGCGAGTGTGGACTTGAATAGTATCTTCACAGAGATCCCTGCTCCACTGGTGTACTATAAGCCCCCGTAGCCCCGTGGTGTTGGGGCCCCCCTGAGCTCCACGGCTCCCTTAGCAAAAGTAGTAGGTGTTGGGCTAGGGGAAAGGGGCCCCCTCCATGTAATTTGCAGGGGCCCCCTTTAAGTTTCGTTACACCACTGACCTGGTCCCACCTCTCATCTTGCAAATACTTGTGGGGGCTGTCAGCAACATGGCCGCAAACCTTGCCAGAGAAGGCAGCTAGGGTGTGTCTGCAAATCTATGGCTAGATACAAAGGAGAGGAAACTTCTGATCTATGCCTGAGCCTCCCTTGAATACACCATGGCTTCAAGTATCAGATTTTTGCTTTACATATACCATTAAGATAGTGTAGACATAACATGAACACTAATTAAAAGAAAAATGCCTAAAGACTTGGTAAAAAGAAAATATTAAATATATGACTGTATTAACACCTTGATGAAAAACATAGAAGTCTCTGAATGTTGCTACCCGGTCTGTGGCTGTAGGCTCCAAGCTCTCTCAGTCTTTGAGCAGGGTCCTCCTTGGGGTGGGGCCCTGAGTGGAAAGGGATAAAGTAGCTTTACACCATTGTTGAGCAAAATAGCCACAAATTGCTCTTCATCACATTATGTGCCCCTCATTTCCTCTTTGGCCCATAATTATGGGGCAAAAATTAACAGTGGTTAATGCCCCGTTGACAACCTGAACAACAACTCTTAACTGTACACTGCTGATATTGCCCTATATCAGTACAGGCTGATCTATGCTCTAAGAAGATGATGAATAAAAAAATAGGTACAAATCTTGACACAATCTCTGTTCTCTAAAGCCCATATTTACAAATGCTTTGCACCAGGGTTTCATTACTTTTTGTAACACACACCTGACTCAAAGTGTTATCTTGGGACTTACTATCCAATGCAAATCAGGATTTGTGTTGGGTTGTTTCACAAAGAAACACAATGTTGTAGTACTGTGTCCAATCCCTTTCCAGCCTGCCTTGACTGAAATAACATCCTTGACAGAAAATGAATGTTATAGAATGCACATAGTTCTCTGCAAGAAAATAAAGAACATGGCAAAGCAGGGGCATACCTTAGTCATTAAGACTGGGGTGGTGTTAGTTTCAGATTTTCCAACAGTCACGCTGGGATATCTTGTTAAAATGCATTATCTGAAAAAGAGGGCACAAAGGGGCATGGGGATCAGTGGAGAGAGGAGGGCAGATAGGTAGGGCCACTTAAAGCACAACAAATTTCAAATTAATCAATATTTTTAAGTCCTTCAAAAAAGAGACAAGAGAGGGTGTGTGTTTTTGTCAGTGTGTGCATGTAAAAATCACAGGTAAAATCCGACAGACACTTTATCATACCTGACTGAAAGCTCTTGGACCCAACTATTCAGTAATGAATACGTATTTCAGGGGAGGGGTGTAACTAGGCAGTTGTCAATTTATTACGCTGTGTGATTCGCGACAAACCCCGGGATGGAGTCCCTGAAAGAGCAGAAGACCACCATCCCTGAATTTACATTCGTAAACTGGATTTTTTTTAAAGCAGTCTGTATTTCTTAAAGGAATCAGCGCTGCTTTAAAAGATATCAACAATCCTGGCTGGGAACATACGGGGGAGCAGGCAGTGTTTCCAATGGGCTGTTGCCTGCCCCTTTGAGATCAGCTGACACGATTCCCAAAGGAGAAGCTGTTGAACAGAGATACTCCCCCTTTGCAAATCAGTCACCTCATCCTTCGAGGCATCTGTAACTATTCAATGGTTTGTGGCCTGAACTGGGTCACAAACCATGGCTACATACCCTACCGAATCATACTTAGAAGGAGATGCCCTTTTAACACCCCTAGTTAATTCAGTCCCTATGGGTTTCTAAAACCCATTTGGCATTTAGAAATGCTTTCCTAATGTTTGTTCGACAGCTTCTCCTTTGGGAATTGTCTGACTTCATGCCCAATTGTAAAAAAATACATATATATATTTTCTGACTTGCAAAATGGGTTTAATACATACCAAATAGTTATCTTGTGGTTACAAACCATGGGGCATATTTACAAGGAGCTTGCACCGCTGTTGCATCATTTTATTTTATGCTCCGGCAGCGCTGTTACCTCTATATTTACAAAGTGACGCATTTGGCCCAATGCATCGGTTTTTCAAGGCCTACGTCAGAATAACTCAGAGGAATCTGACTGCATCACACAGTTTATAATGTATTAAGGGTGGGCGTTCCATTGGAGAAACTCACACCTGATACAGTGATATGTACAAGTTCTCTATTGTGTGACACTTCTTCCAGATGCGTCTCACGAAGCCTGACATGCATCAGAATTCCTACATCTCCATAGCTTAGGTGTACGAACTGACGCATTGGCTTTGTTACAGGAATCTGACCATTTGAAGTCACTTAACACACTGGAATATGTCATTATTTCACAGCTCCTCTACCAGTCGTAGGTCTATGCATGTGACAATCATGTTGAAGGCCCCTTGACTGGGACTATGGCATCTATGATATCACGATCCACTGCAGCAAGGGGCAATGTGATGTTTTGTACTCCTTGTATGGGACAGGCCAGAATTGTCACTTGTAGGGGTCCCCAAGTCCACCCCAGCATACTCCAAAGCACAACAGGTAAGTACACATATAAGTTAGGCGATACATCTATTGGAACTTAATATTACAACATAGGCTTGTATGCACTGACACTACACTGTCACTCAATATGTCACACGTACTAGGGCACTGTAATGTGACACATAGCCATACGGCATACATTACATCCAGGACCAATGCAAGAGTGTAGAAGGTGCTATTCCACCATTTTACAGTCTTTCACATTGGTCCCCACACAATAAGCTACTTCCATCACTGTGACTTGATGTATCGCCTCCGATTTTTAATGCATTACTGGAGTTGAGTCAGTTGTAAGGCCAACTTCAGCAATGTATCACTTTTGAGGCTGATGCATAACCTGCATGCATAGCGGCAGTGTTCACACTGATTTCTGATGCATCCTTGGGTCCTTACGCCATGGTGCCTCGTATTGTAAATATGGTGCATCCATGGCGTCGTAACCTGTATTGACGCAGTGCAAGTATTTTTGAAGCATCGCTGCTGCAACACAGCGACACATCAAACCTTGTAAATATGCCCCCCGCAAAGGGCCTCAATAGAAGTTCCCGTGATACAGGTGCGGTAATACCAGAGTCACGAAATCTCCAGTTTGAGACTGTATCACAGCGCCTACATCCAGGAATTATGAGCTATTCCACCCAAAATGGGGAATAACACACAGATCTAGGAATCCGAGACCCATTTTGACACGTTTTCCTACTTCCAGGTAAATGAAGCTCCTGAATCTGGACACATTCACTTTCAGCTTGGGGAGACCTTTTCCCTTGGCAGTGGTGCAGGGGGTGGGGTGGAGGGCAATGCAGGTTTTACCCTCCCCCCGTACTACATTATGCAGCTGGGTGAGTGAGGTCTGAGAGCTCCATCTGCCACTGCCCTAAAAGTCTTCTCCAAAGTCTGAGGACCAGGGGGCTTGAGACGGCAGGAAAGTTGCAGGTGACCGGAGGAGTGTTCCCCACTGTGCGCAGCACTGAAACCAGAGTTCGCGAGAACTCTACTGTTTCAGGAACTTTACCCCACCCTTTGTCAGCACCACTCACTCCTTCCCACTTCCAATAGAGAAACACGTTTTTCTCTGATTAATGCATACACCCCATTTAATTGCTCAACAAAAATCGGGCAATGTTCTGAATTTCTATTTCTTTTTCATTGTCACATTTCCCCATTAATGCACGTGTCTCAAGGCTGATCTCTGCAAAATCAAACTAAATTAGGGTTTATAAATCACAACCACTCACCCATAATGGTCTCAAGGCGCTAAGGGGGTGTGTCCTCTGAGCTTCAGTTGAAGAGCCAGGTCCTTCCTGAATTGAGGTAGCGATGGTGACTGCCTGAGGTGCAGGGGCAGGGTGTTCCAGCTCTTTGCTGCCAGGTAGGCCAAGGATCTTCCACACGCCGAGGCCTTCCGTATGCGGGGTACGGTGGCTAGTGCTTGTTGAGCGGAGCAGAGGTCTGGTGGGGGTGTAGGGGGTGATGCAGTGGTTGAGGTAGGTGGGTCCTAGGTCGTGGAGGGCTTTGAAGTTAATTATTTTT
The DNA here is from genome assembly GCF_031143425.1 of Pleurodeles waltl. NCBI lineage: Eukaryota > Metazoa > Chordata > Amphibia > Caudata > Salamandridae > Pleurodeles > Pleurodeles waltl. The sequence goes on along the minus strand of NC_090450.1, from coordinate 998,158,590 downwards.
TCAATGGGAAGCCATTTTGTCTTTGTCTTACATGCAAGACGAGCATCAGATATCCAGGGGAGCAGCAGGTGTGCTCGGACCTGTTACTCATGGCCAGTGCTTAATTTGTAAATAAAGAGGTGCCGGTGCTCAAAGCTCTCCTCTTAAACACGCGGCAGCTGCAATTAAATGTGGGAACACAGAATACTGAGGCGGCGTAATCCTGAAGCCACCTCGGGCCTCTTCAATACACATAAAGCCACTCCCTGCCCTTTCAGCTCACTTTTGCAGCTTCCACCTTTCCTCCATAGTGACGCTTTTTCCTTTTACTCTTCCTCCATCTTTTCCAGATGTGTCTTTTGCCAGCAGCAAATGCTTGCGGGCAAAGAATAAGCGCCGGCCCTCAACAATAAGTGCCGGTGCTCAGCACCGGAAACAAGCACAAATGAAGCACTGCTCATGCAGTGCTTAATTTGTAAATAAAGAGGTGCAGGTGCTCAAAGCCCTTCTCTTAAACACGAGGCTGCTGTAATTAAATCTGCCAGCACTGAATGCTGAGGCAGCGTAATCCTGAAGCCATCTCGGGCCTCTTTAATCCATTTACGGCCATTCCCTGCCCCTTCAGCTCATCCTGCAACTTTCTACTTTCTCCCTTTATGACGCCTTTTAGTTTTTCCTTTTTCCGTCTTTCTCATATGTGTCTTTTGCTCGCAGCAAGTGCTTGAGGCATAAGAATAAGCCCCGGCCCTCAAAAATAAATGCCGGTGCTCAGCACCGGAAACAACAAGCACAAATTAAGCACTGTGCTCATGGCTCAGAAGCTGCAGATAAAACTGCAGAATAGCAAAGATACTCTTTTCCACATGATGAGAGACAGAGCGCCTACAAACGACCTTTTGTGCCTTAAGTGAGTGTAATTTGTATGCTGCCCTGGCACAGCTCCTACTCTCGAGATGGCCCCCCTTAAACACGGGTCGTGACCCCAGTATGGCTCGCAGAAGCCTTTGATGGGGTCCCTCAGGAGGGCAGATGAATCAATTGTAATGGTGGTGACGGGGTAAGTGATCCATCGAACCTGGATTATTAAAGATAAATGAATCCACGTCAATGGAAAGCCCTGTGCGGGAGATGGACGTTTCAGATTAATTTAAATATTAAACACATCGAACAACCCATGGAATAGGCTGTCGGCGTTCAGTTATGTCCCTTTGATAAGCCCCCGCCTCGCAGGCAGTCTGCATGAAACCTTCCGCGGCGACTGCATCGCTTCTGTAGAAAAACCTAGGCCTGGGAGCTGTACTAAGTGCCCAAGATCACACCGCTTGTCACTCCGGGGCACGCTGGGATCCGGGCTGCAAATAGGATGTCTCCTTTCCTGGTAATACCCTCGCCATTTTATGGTCATAAATCCGTAAGGTAGCCCAGTGAGTAATTACCGTAAAATACGTCAGTGTCTTAGAAAGGAAGCCGTTAGAACACCCCATGTAAGATACATCAGTGAGTCAGTCATGCCATGGGCCCTAAAATATGTAAGTGAGTTAAGCCATAGGCCCCTAAAATACGGTGTAATCCCTTTTAGGGTGAAGGCCCTTCAGGCCATAGTCAGCGCCACTGGAGTTCTTCGATTTTGCAGCTGGGCATTTTCCGCATTATGACGGGTTTCCCACATTTGCCACATAATCTATCATTTGCTGCATAATCTATGGATTTAACAAAAATATGTTACTTGCACAAACGGACCAAAAGTTGCTAAAACACAGTGACACGTTTCTGTGCAGTAGAAGCCCCTTCCGAAAGTGTGACTGGTCGCTTTTCTGTTACTCTTTGCTGGATTTGGGGGTTACAATGGTATTAATGGGGTGACATCATTGCTCAGAGTGTTAATATCTGTAAAAATTACAAAATAATCAACTAAAACTGCCACAAAATGGGCCGCATTAGAGCACACAATTTGCATTTTCTTGTAACTTAATTTAGTTGACCCAGCCACATAATTTGGTTCTTCCGTGCTGAGTAATTCCAGGGGCCCTGGCCATAGGGCAGTAAAATACAAGCTGCGTCGGTGAGTAACACCTATAAAATACAGAAGTGAGTTAGATCAGAGTCCCTAAGATACAACAGTGAGTTACGCCATAGCCAATAAGATACAACAGGGAGTTATGCCATAGCCAATAAGATACAACAGTGAGTTACGCCATAGCCAATAACATGCAACAGTGAGTTATGCCATAGCCAATAAGATACATCATTGAGTTACACCATAGCCAATAAGATACATCAGTAAGTTAGAACACAGTTCTGTAAACTGCATTGGCGAGTAACACCTATAAGATATATCAGTGAGTTCGATCAGAGTCCCTTAAGATACAACAGTGAGCTATGCCATAGCCAATAAGATACATCAGTGAGTTAGATCAGAGTCCCCTAAGATACAACAGTGAGTTACCCCATAGCCAATAAGATACATCAGTGAGTTAGATCAGAGTCCCCTAAGATACAACAGTGAGCTATGCCATAGCCAATAAGATACATCAGTGAGTTAGATCCATGTCCCCTAAGATACAACAGTGAGCTAGGCCAGAGCCAATAAGATACATCAGTGAGTTAGATCAGAGTCCCCTAAGATACAACAGTGAGTTACCCCATAGCCAATAAGATACATCAGTGAGTTAGATCATAGTCCCCTAAGATACAACAGTGAGTTACGCCATAGCCAATAAGATACATCAGTGAGTTAGATCAGAGTCCCTTAAGATACAACAGTGAGCTATGCCATAGCCAATAAGATACATCAGTGAGTTAGATCCGAGTCCCCTAAGATACAACAGTGAGCTAGGCCAGAGCCAATAAGATACATCAGTGAGTTAGATCAGAGTCCCCTAAGATACAACAGTGAGTTACCCCATAGCCAATAAGATACATCAGTGAGTTAGATCAGAGTCCCCTAAGATACAACAGTGAGTTACGCCATAGCCAATAAGATACAACAGTGAGTTACGCCATAGCCAATAAGTTACACCAGTGAGTTACGCCTTAGCCAATAAGATACATCATTGAGTTACGCCATAGCCAATAAGATTCATCAGTAAGTTAGAACACAGTTCTGTAAGCTGCATCGGTGAGTAACACCTATAAGATATATCAGTGAGTTCGATCATAGTCCCTTAAGATACATCAGTGAGCTATGCCATAGCCAATAAGATACAACAGTGAGTTACTCCATAGCCAATAAGATACATCAGTAAGTTAGAACACAGTTCTGTAAACTGCATTGGCGAGTAACACCTATAAGATATATCAGTGAGTTCGATCAGAGTCCCCTAAGATACAACAGTGAGTTACCCCATAGCCAATAAGATACATCAGTGAGTTAGATCAGAGTCCCCTAAGATACAACAGTGAGTTACGCCATAGCCAATAAGATACAACAGTGAGTTACGCCATAGCCAATAAGTTACACCAGTGAGTTACGCCATAGCCAATAAGATACATCATTGAGTTACGCCATAGCCAATAAGATTCATCAGTAAGTTAGAACACAGTTCTGTAAGCTGCATCGGTGAGTAACACCTATGAGATACATCAGTAAGTTAGATCCAACTCCCCTAAGATACAGCAGTGAGTTAAGCCATAGCCAATAAGATACATCAGTGAGTTAGATCAGAGTCCCCTAAGATACAACAGTGAGTTACGCCATGGCCAATAAGATACATCAGTGAGTTAGAACACAGTTTTGTAAGATGCATCGGTGAGTAACACCCATAAGATACATCACTGAGTTAGATGAGGGTCATCTGAGATACATGAGTGTGTTTTAGGCATAGGCCACTTAAGTACCTCTGTAATCCCCATAATGTTAGGATGGGCCAGACCATAGGCCACTATGATACATCAGTGATTTGTCATCCGTAAGGCACATCAGGGTGAGTTACTCTATAAGTTCATAGGAGACCTCCGTGACTTAGGTCATAGGCCATTAAATTCCTCAGTGAGTTCTTTAAGGGGGGGGTCACTGGGGCTGTCATGAGCTTGCCCTACACACGTGAGCTCAAATTAACTTCTAGTGACATTATAAAGTGGTGTGAAGTTTTGTGCACTGATGTTCTGAAGATGACATTGATGGCGCCACGCACTTAATCAGTTGAAAGGTTGGACCTTGTTGACTTCTGAATAAGTCAAGGGTGACACTGATAAAGCACAGCTCTGCTTTCGAGATTTTTTTCCTGAAGGTTGGGTGACTGGTCTTGTTGGGCCTTCACATCTGCAAACCCAACATCGCCACTAGGAAGTGGTTTCTGATGCTGCATGTATGTTCACAGCCCCCCTTCGAAAGGCTCTTTTTCACTAAACTAAAGATGGGAACTAGGTTTCATTTTTGTATCTCATACTCCAGCTCGCATAGAAGGTACCACAACTTTCAGATCTGTTCCATCCTCAACCCACAATAATGATACCAACGTTAAATCTTCAGTCCTTTCCTCATGTTCGATCACTCAATCACACACTTACAGACACTATGTGGGTTACAGCACTTTGGGGGGCATTACGACCCTGGCGGTCGGAGACCGCCAGGGCTGAAGAGCGTCCGTACCGCCAACAGGCTGGCGGTACGGAGACCCATATTATGACCACGGCGGTAGCGCCGCGGTCGCACTGCCGGGCTGGCGGTTTCCCGCCGTTTTAGCCCCGGTGGTGATAATCCGCCAGGGCAGCGCTGCCCTGGGGATTATGACTCCCCTACCGCCAGCCTGTTTCTGGCGGTTTGCACCGCCAGGAAGAGGCTGGCGGTAAGGGGAGTCCTGGGGCCCCTGAGGGGCCCCTGCACTGCCCATGCCACTGGCATGGGCAGTGCAGGAGCCCCCTAACAGGGCCCCGTGCAGCTTTTCACTGTCTGCATAACAGATAGTGAAAAGCGCGACGGGTGCTACTGCACCCGTCGCACGGCCGCAACCCCGCCGGCTCCATTAGGATTTGCGCCCGCCGGCCTAGCGGGTATGTTGTAATGGGCACCGCGGGAGTGCGGCCACATTGGCGGCCGCATGGCGGTTACAGCTTGGCGGGCGCCCGCCAATGTTGTAATGACCCCCTTTATGTTTGATCCTGTGGCTTGATCTGGCTCCTCAGCACTTTACGCTGTTTGAACCTATGGCTTGATCTGGCTCCACAGCACTTTACGTTGTTTGAACCTATGGCTTGATCTGGCTCAGCAGCACTTTACGTTGTTTCAACCTATGGCTTGATCTAGATCCGCAGCACTTTACGTTGTTTGAACCTATGGCTTGATCTGGCTCAGCAATATTTTACGTTGTTTGAACCTATGGCTTGATCTGGCTCCTCAGCACTTTACGTTGTTTGAACCTATGGCTTGATCTGGCTCCGCAGCACTTTACGTTGTTTGAACCTATGGCTTGATCTGGCTCAGCAGCACTTTACGTTGTTTGAACCTATGGCTTAATCTGGCTCCGCAGCACTTTATATTGTTTAAACCTATGGCTTGATCTGGCTCCGCAGCACTTTATGTTGTTTAAACCTATGGCTTCATCTGGCTCCTCAGCACTTTACGCTGTTTGAACCTATGGCTTGATCTGGCTCCGCAGCACTTTAAATTGTTTGAACCTATGGCTTGATCTGGCTCCGCAGCACTTTACGTTGTTTGAACCTATGGCTTGATCTGGCTTCTCAGCACTTTACGCTGTTTGAACCTATGGCTTGATCTGGCTCCGCAGCACTTTATGTTGTTTAAACCTATGGCTTAATCTGGCTCCTCAGCACTTTACGCTGTTTGAACCTATGGCTTGATCTGGCTCCGCAGCACTTTACATTGTTTGAACCTATGGCTTGATCTGGCTCCGCAGCACTTTACGTTGTTTGAACCTATGGCTTGATCTGGCTTCTCAGCACTTTACGCTGTTTGAACCTATGGCTTGATCTGGCTCCGCAGCACTTTATGTTGTTTCAACCTATGGCTTGATCTGGCTCAGCAGCACTTTACGTTGTTTCAACCTATGGCTTGATCTGGCTCCGCAGCACTTTACGTTGTTTCAACCTATGGCTTGATCTAGATCCGCAGCACTTTACGTTGTTTGAACCTATGGCTTGATCTGGCTCAGCAACATTTTACGTTGTTTGAACCTATGGCTTGATCTGGCTCCTCAGCACTTTACGTTGTTTGAACCTATGGCTTGATCTGGCTCCGCAGCACTTTACGTTGTTTGAACCTATGGCTTGATCTGGCTCAGCAGCACTTTACGTTGTTTGAACCTATTGCTTGATCTGGCTCCGCAGCACTTTATGTTGTTTGAACCTATTGCTTGATCTGGCCCCGCAGCACTTTATGTTGTTTGAACCTGTGGCTTGATCTAGCTTCACAGCACTTTGTGGTGATTGAAACTAGATTGTAAATTATTACTTTATTTCCTGGGGTTGCATTTCTATAACAAGGGGCTTCTAGGAGGAAGGGGGTTCTGCTATTGTATTCTCCTCAGCATTCAGGGGCATATTTACAAGCCCATAATTTCACCAGAGCAGCACTTTTTGTGACGTTCCGGTGGGGCTGTGCAGTGTGCCATATTTACAAGTCAGCATTAAGCCACTTTTTGTGCCTAGACACATCTTGTAAAAGCGGCTCCTTCACACGCAGCACTTTGCATGGAAGGGGTGTGCAGTGGGTGTTGCTGTGGGCGTTCCACCGCAACACCCACTGCGTTTGATGCTGCCTGAGATTTACAAGAAATGGTAAATCTGTGGCAGCGCCAAAATCTAGCTCCACCCCAGGGGTGGCGTTAGCATGGCTCAACGAGGAGATATGCTTCATTTCTCCTCGTGTTTTGCTTTCTATGTGTGCTGCATTCTGCTGCATGCATAGGAAGAGCAAATTCCTTTGAAGATTGTTTTTGAACAGGAAAGTGTCCCTTCTTGCACAAAAACAATCTCCCCCCAATGGAGCCATTCTTGCACCATGGCGCAAGGGCTGCTGCGTTGGCACTTGGCAGCTTATTTAGCACCAGCGCAGGGAAAAACATAAAGCTGCACCATATTTTAGTAAATATGGCGCATCCCTGCATTTTAAAAGTGACACAGCACAGCGCTGCCAGTTTTGGTGCAGCGGCCGTGCTGCACTACTTCTTGTAAATATGCCTCTTTGTGTCTTCTCCAGAAATTGGACGAATTTCCATTGCTACTCACCCTTAAATCAGGACAAGACTTCCAAGCCTGTCTTCCCTTTCAGAGTTGTAAACTTTTTGAAATTGCCAATTTCATTAACCCATTGGTTTTGCATCAACGCCATCTTCACACCTAACATGTGCATTGTGCTCACTACTTATCTTCCTGACCCAGGATTAAGGACTATGAACATTCCTACACTGAGGTCACATTAGTCACAGCGCACGTACTCAAAGCAGTGAATGAATGTGCAGGAGGGTTGAGCTAAAACCTGAAAACTTGTTATGATCTCTCTCTTGAAGGGCCAAAGTTAGTTTAGATCACAGACTTTTTGAAATATTCGGGCATGAGCGGTAAAGGAAGATCCTCTGGTTCAAAGAGGAAAGGCTAAATCTCAAAAAGACGCTAGTGACAGAAATTCCCCCTCTGCAGTATTCGTATTTTGGTTTGCTGCCACTAGACTGACCTGAAGATCTGTCACCTCATCCTCGGAGGCATCCAAGCACATGCGCATGTGAAGGAAAAGGGTATTGGTTGGTCTCGTCTACATGCAGAGTGAAGCGTGTTGGCTCAGTGGTTGCTTGGGTGAAGCTATTGTAGCACCATAGACCCACAGATGCATGGACAGAAAAAGTAGAGGTATGTGCTTTATAGGTAGGTCTTCGCATGTGAGTGGTGGGGCGGTGTGGAGGCTGGTATGGTGAGCGCAGGTTTGGGTGGTGGCTTTGTTTATCTGTACGTGATGTGTATGGGGCCGGCAATGTGTGCTGATTGTGGGTCGATGAGCAGCATGCACAGCTATACTGAGGGGACAGTGTCCAATCGTCTGTAAAACTATATGGAGGCTGGATGGTGTGAGCATTGTACAACAGGGACTGACATGTTTGTAGAGATGCGTACTGATCACATGCATCTGACAACAAGTGCAGCTAAGAGAATGGAAGGAACATTTGTACACAAACCAAGTGCTCTACCAAACAATGAATTTGCTCCACAGTGGCAGTGTTGAGAAACAGATATTGTGAGGGATTGGGTGTGCAACAAATGACAGCTATAATCAAGGAGGTGGTTGATAACTGATGCGATTGATATGATCCTGAGTTGTGGGGGCATGATAAGACAACCAAGTGGATGGTAGGGACAGAGATGCAACTAGAAATTCACAAATCTTTGTACAGGGAGCAGTCTGGTATGAAGTCAGGCACTAGAATGCAACCAAGCACCAAGTGGTAAGGTTCATGAGACAGCTAAACGTAAGGAATGCAAGCAAGCTAATGGCAGAACTGATCCATATGCAGTCTGGACACTGCAGTAGGAGGGGCAGAATAGGGTACCTGAGTCTGAAATAAAAGGAGGGGTTTAGGGAGACAGGTAAGGCTGCAGTGATGGAGCAGGAAAGTCTCTAGATTACCTGGAGTGATTAGATAGAGTGTAGGTGACAGAGATCCTGCTCCTATGACCTTGAAGGCCCTAAGTGGGGGCAGGGAATTGAAAAGGAAAACACATTTTTGCTACTTTGGCTTCTCACTGTGATACCTGGGATAGATATACAGGGATTGATAGACTAGGAAGGAGGAGTAAGTAGGTCTGGAAGAAGGGTCTCCTGAGTCCTAGAACCAATCAACAGAATTTAAAAAGTAAGAAAGTGACTTTTCACCCGTGCAAAGCTTTGATCAAATGAGCAAAAGGGTAGTTTTAAGCTTCTCACTATGGTTCCAAAAGCTTTGTAATATAAGAAGGTGGCATAGTGTACAATAAGTTACAAAATGTTGCGGGCAAATCCAAAACGAGTGAAAGAAATGCCAAATATATTTGGCTTGATTAGAAAATAAAATATTTCATGTGATTTGCACATACCATATCACACGAAACTCTTCTAGAGTTTGAGGCGATCTCAAGAAGACCTGTGTCAACAAGGAGGAGCTCCCTCATTCCAGAGATCCCATGAGATTACCTCAGGCAGTCCAGAGACATCCTAGGGCAGGCACGAGTATCTATCCCAGTACAGACATCTCAAGTCATGCCATATTTGATGTAAGTAAGCCTCTCCTCATGTCAGGTTTCTTTCATGCAGTCAAGAGATCCCATGTTATCCCACGTCAGGAGCGAGTCGCCAAGCTCACAGACCTTAAAGACATCTCACAGCAGGAATGAGTATCTTACCCAGTTCAGATGGCTTGAGCCATCTCATTCTAGCCAAAATGATCTCACACACCAGCCTAGAGATCTCAGGTCATCTCATGCCCAGGGGCAGCCTTTGGTGGCAGTGATCCATTCTGCATTCATGGTTCAGCTAGCGTAGAGCTTCCAGTTCATAAAGCATTTAGAGTGGACAAGAAGGCGTGGAATTTCCATTTTGAGTACATTTGTTTGTCGATGGTCAGTCACCCTAACTGAATTTGCTTCTAATTTGTAATCAGAGTGAATCTCCAAGTCGTTTCAGGGGAATCAGCTGAATGGGTTCTTTTCTTCCAGCGGAAGGAGCTAAGAAGAGGTGATGTCATGGCTGCCGGCCCTTGACACCAGGAGCTGCTAGTCTGGTTAAAACTGGATTAATGACTGTTAGGTTGACTGTCAGCCAGGACTCTGGGGGCAGCCCCTTTAATAGCGGAGGAGGGTCTGGCTGTCAGTCGGGGGCAGCCCCTTTAAGAGTGCGAGACTAATCTCGAGGGGCTGGAAGGCTGCGGTTTGCCCTCAATTGTCTGACTGCAAAAGGGATATATCAACATGGTCCAGAGCTGAACTGCAGGTCCTAAAGGCGGAAGAAGCCAGAAATATTCGCCAGGTTCCTATAGCCCCAGGGTGGGAGAATATAATGACGAACTGGGAGAATATAAATAGGAGACTGGCAAGCTTAGTAGGAGAAACCAGTGCAACTCAAATCACACTGAGGATGGAACCAAATGGTGGAAACACATAGACAGGCACCCAAAATCAGACCCAAACCACGCATAGAATGCATCAAGAATAAAGGTGGGAGGATAGTTGGATCCCTGACCCCTGAGCCACTGACAAAAATAGTAGGCAAAGTGAGCGACCCGCCACCTTCACCGAATGCCGGTGCGCCCTGGACTGCCATCCTCCCTCACCCAAAAACGAGTACATTACAGCACCGCCAAGCTAGCAACCACAAAAGCCAATCACACGAGGCCGTAAAAGTTGACCGTTTATGGTCCTTTGTTTTTCTTTTTTCTCCCCTTCTTCCTTTCCCTACATCCAACTAGCTCAATTCGATTGTCAACAGAGACTGTACACCGAGCACCTCGGGTCTCCCTCCCCCTCACCTTTACTTCCCTTCCCGCCACCCTTACCCTCCCGCACCTAGCCCCAAACACCACTCTCCCAAGTTACAAAGAAGAAGGGGTTCAAGTTTGATGGTTGATTGTTTAATACACAGCACAGCGAATTGCAGTAACGAAATGTAACTTAACAAAGTAAATGTACATAATTCACCGAATAAAAATCATTAAGATTAATGATAATAAAGAGTGCAAACAATGAGCAAAAAGTAGAATATAACAACATACGCAAAACTGCATGTAATATGAACAAACATGAAACTGTGTAAAAACAAAATGTTAATAAAAATATATTTAAAAAAAAAAAAAAAGAGTGCGGAAGCGCTGTTTGAACGGCTCCATCAATCCCCAGTCATCAGTCAGCAAGCGCCGGCCCCCCGCCGGGTGTCTTGGAGCAGCCTCCCCCCCACCCCCCCCTTAACACCTTTGGAAACAGATCCAAGTAGCTGTGTGAGTTCTTGAATTTGGCTACAGTCCTTTTCCACCGCAGCTCACATTTACATTTCTGTTTTGCTTTAGTAATTGAGTGGCGTATTTTGTAAGAGCATTTTAACTGTGCATTAAATATCTAATGTGTTACAGCACATTAACTGTGTATTAAATCATTAATAAAATATATTTGGTTTATAAAATATATTAAGACAATAAAAAAAAAACCTACATTAACATTTCTATTTTTATTTAGTATGCCTTAACATAACACCACGCACACCATTAATTATTTTTTTTATAAACACCTAAAAGTTCAATTTACTTTTAAATCTAAAATAATAGTATTGTTAAATCTGATATATTAATTACAGATACATTTTTTACCATTAACTCAACAAAACAGTTTTTTTCAATTGGATAAACTAGGCCCTAACTCCATTTTGGAATTCAAAACTTATCTGTGTTTTCATTTCTCCGCTCTTCACACACATCAAAAGGTGCACATGTAAGCTGCTTTGTGATCTTATTTATTTCCTATCAATACTATTTTCTTCTTGGTAAGCTCTGGAGGAAGCTTTTCTTCGCAAATGTTACTGTTGAAGGTTCTTCCTTCCTGAAGCTCAGGGAGCCCATTCATTCCAGAAGTCTGGCATTGTGTTTCCTGTAACAAGATTTGTACTGTCACATCCAACGACATTATGGTAAATAGGGACTAATTATTATCCGTTTCGGGGAAGGCATTGGATATTGCTGCATTGTGTTCTGTATTTTGATTTGTTAAACCTATGTATTATTATTTTTTTCAGCTAATGCTGACTCTCTGATTTTTGCTGTGTATTTTGCTATTAAACATGGCCCCTTTTGAAGGTGTGCCAGAGTTGCTTTCCCTGATTCTTGGAAATCAGACTCATATTTGTCAATTCTCATGCATTTGTTAGCTCATAGGTATACTGTATGTGGTTCTAGTACTAATTCTCTGTATTTGAGATTGTTATAAATATGAATGATGAACTATATTTCACCTTTTGTAATGATCCTACACCTTTAGTAAACTTTCATGGTTTCTAACTTCTATCTGACTCAAGAAGGCTTATTTCATTGACTATGTTATTTGATTTGTTGACAATAAATCTAATGAGGGGCAATATTCCCTTTAACTTTTTTCCTCTGCGTGTGGCAGTGTTAGGTCTCTGCGCGCTACAGCCAAGGCTATGTGCGACAAGAATTCAACCATGTATGCGAGCATAGCTGCAAATATCAGTAGCAAATACCATTTCAAACTTTTGTTTTGCAAAAAGGTGACTAAGGTGCATTTCCACACATGCAGCTCCATCTATTAGCATCTTGTGACAGGTTTGCATTATACATACACATGCCATGACATGAATTGGTTACACAGGCACATACACAAAAGCACAGGACTCCAAAAGTTGTACTTTTATAACATTACAAAAAAAAAATGTGGAAAGACAATAAAGGATCATACACACACAGTAGGTTACTCAATTACATAACACATTTGCAGTTTGATGCACAGTCTATACACAGATGTTCTCTCTGCTGAGGTAGTTTGTGAAATGTGTGAGATCCAGGCAAACATGCACGTGGGAGAGGAGGGGGAATCAGGGAGGTGAAGTGCTTCACTACATCAGTGAGATATTTGCTTCTCTCGTTGGTTCTTCACATTTTTCCAGTGATGCTAAATTTTATCAAGATCAACTTTGTCATTCAAGAGGTAGATCTTTGTCCTCATCAGCATATCCAAATGCTTCTCCTCTAGTCTATTTCTTAATTCACTCTTGATTGTGTTCTTAAGGCTAAATCCCCCTTCACAATTTTCACTAGATGCTTGAAATGTGCAGACTTCAACACGCTTAGACACCACACTATAATTAGCAGCTTTGAGCATAGTGAAATTTAGTATGTCTTGAAAAGTGGTAACCAACCCACCCTTTATATGTTCTGTCACTATATATTTATATTCTCTGTATTGCTGACACAACATCATCTGGTGTTTCACAATAACCCAGGATCAACATCATCTATTACTTTTCATCAAGTTTTTGTGCATTCTCAGTCCCAACTCCAAAGTATGATTGTGTTGCTATTGCTTGGAATTCAAAACTGGCCCATTCCTACAGTTCATCTCCAAGGAATCTGTTTTGCATGTCCTCACAAAGAAGGGAAACAAAAGACAATATAGGCCCACTGTTGAACTCTTGATCTTCAATGTACAAATACATCATATTTCTTACTATGCTGCTCCAAAATTCATTGTTACCCAAGTACTGCTCTTTAATTTGGCCAATCGTTGCTCTTGCATTTTGTACAGCTTCAACAGTGGTCAAAGAGCTTTTTTGGAGGTGTTTGCACAGACATGTGAATTCACCTAAAATGCCATTAAATACTGCAAGGGAAAGATGGTAGTTTGAGTTGGACAGCTTTATGTAGCAATAATCAGCAACTGCATCATGTTTCTCAACTTTCCTATGCTCAAAGTATTCAAGAACAACCTCATAACTATGCATTAGGGTACCAACTGCAAAACGCCTTTAAAGCCAACACACTTCATTCAGTGGCTGAATTGAGACCACTTCATATTCAGTGACCGATTCAATGTCATCCAGCTAGGACTTGCAGGAGAGCTTTAGAACATGGTTTAGACAGTCCTCAATAATGTTTCCATCTCTTTGATCACTGGAACCTTCTTGCGGACATCATCAACTCCCAAATCTTCTGGGTGGTGACCTAATGCTGCTGAACTAGATGTGAAATGGATTGTTCAAGCAGAAAAGCAACACCATTGTTTTTGCCCAGCATCCACAATGCCCCATCTGATGTTAAAATGACGATTCTCATGAGATCCAGTTCATTGGCTTCAGAGAATTCTTTCAGAGCTGTGGTGATAGCCACAGCTGTACAAGTAGTCAACTTCCCTATTTTCTACGTATTGCATTGTTATTGCAAGCTTATAGCATGCACGGTTTGGCAGCAGCATGTTTTCTTTTTGTTCTTTGTTCTTCTTTTGCTACAGAAGGCCAGACATGGATTGCATTAGCAATGCTTGTTTTCTTATAATGAAAACTGCCAGTGGAGTTTGGTTTCTGTTGCTATATAGAGTTTGAGATACGTTTATCCTCTGACATAGTTTTTCATGAGAAGCAGATGCAAGATCTGAGCGGTTCACAGTAAGTGGAGCGTCCAGGAGCTCATCAAGCTATAATAACTCAACAGTTGGAGCACAAAATGGTTTCATAGCCGCCTTCTGTCTATGACTGCACAAGGCAGAAAGCTAAGTGGACCCTGACAACTGAAATATGGAAAATCAAAAATGAATTTATTGAGGAAGCTTAGCAGATGGCCTCAGACATCAAACCAATTATGTTCCTTTATTCCTTTTTTCCATCTCCCATTTCAGAACTACATATGGCAACCCGCCTGCGTTGGAAGAGGAATGCCACGCACCATGTGCGCGCAATCAAGTGGAAAAAGAGTTGCTTTATTTTTAAGAGAGCAGAACTTCCAATAGTCCTGCTGGGCTCATCCCCTAACAGGTAATTCATCCATAAAAGAAGCCATTTCCAGGGAGCCTAGAAATAATAGAAGGACAGCCAATAGAGCCAAGACTCTTTTTATCATTTTCTAAAGTGATATTTCAACGTGTACTTATCAAATCTTGATCGTTTTGACCTGCATTTAATCAGATAAATATCTTATGTTTTTCAAAAACTGCGTGGTGTATTAGTCTGGTGTTTATTCTGTGTTAGTGCATGATTTATTGCACAAATACTTTAGACATTGCCTTCTAAGTTAAGCCTGACTGCTCAGTGCCAAGCTACCAGAGGGTGGGCACAGGATCATTTGGATTGTGTGTGACTTACCCTGACTAGAGAGAGGGTCCCTTCATGGACAGGGAGTAACCTGACTGCCAACCAAAGACCCCATGTCCAACACAGTCCTTTTTTCAAGGGGTTCCCCTTACAAGGAATGTGCAGAGATGTCCTAGATTGACGGTCTTACCTGGCGTTCTCTGTATGTTCTTCTGCAAGGTCAGCGATTAGGGCCTGATTTAGATCTTGGCAGAGGGGAAAACTCCATCACAAATGTGACCGACATTCTGTCCACCTTATTATGATCCCATTATTTCTTATGGAGATCGTAATACAGCGGGTGGGCTATCTGTCACGTTTGTGACAGTATTTCATCCGTCAAGATATAAATCAAGCCCTAAATTTGTAAAAATTAGAGCTTGTGAACACAACCTTCCTCAGGAAGACGCTGCAAGTTATCAGCTATCCTTCTGGCCAAAATCCAAATGACACTACCCAATGCTTGTACTGCAGCAAGCGAATTAAGCAAGCAAGAATTAATTCCTATAGGTGGTGAGGGTGGATGGACAGGGGGTGGGGTGATATAATGGGGTAAGTGCATTTTGCAACCTACACTTTGCTAAAAGCCTCAGGTTTCTACCAGGAAATGCATTACTGAAGGTAAGTAACTTGCTTAGCAAAGCAGTCATATTCTTTGTCATGCCCAGTAACCCAGAGAGGGACTCTAAATCCCCTCACTTCCTTCCACAGTCCAATATTTCCTAATTCAAATTTGATTCTAGTGGGCTCACTACATGAAAGATTGTAGGTTAAACTATATACTTAAATATATATATATATATATATATATATATATATATATATATATATTTAATACCACAATTTTTGATTTGGCTGTGCATTGCCAGCTAAAATAATTTTTCAGTGTTTTGCTATCAACCTGGATTAAAAACAGTACATCAAAGGATGTGCTGAATAAGTGATGTCTTCTTCATGCTATATTTACCCATTGCATCATCACAGAGGTCTTGAAAGCTTCCGGTCCCTGGGGTAACTTCTGGTCCCCTGGTTACTAGTTCAATAGAGCTCACGCTGAAGACCTGTCACTTTTATATGAGAGCAAATGAGAGTGGAAGGTGCCTCAGGCTAGAACTGTGTATAGAGAGGCCTGTATCTTTTGCAGTGCCTGATACATTGCACAATTAAAGAACCCACTGAAGGTGGGAAACTGCGACCGAGGAACGGAGCCTCCAGTCCCCTCCATCTGTTGTGTGAAATAAAAATCTGTGTTTGCTCCTGTCCCTGTAGACCACTGATTTCCCATTGCTGATGCGTTTACTGCAAAATGGATTTTGATAACAGTGACAAGTCTGACTCAAGGGGAGGAATGATTCAGAGATACAGAACAAAACATAATTCCAAGTATTAATTTGGGTTGGTGCTCCTACTCCATGGTTAAGCTATCTACTGCAGCTTCACTAGTCAAGAAGAGAAAGTGAGGGCAGATAAGGAGCTTATCTGCAGCACTCCTTTAACACGTATTTCACCTTTTTGGTCAGGGTTCACAGCACGGCTACCAAGCAGAACATTTGCTTACAATATACTTAGAGTGGTATTTGCCCCACCCACCCCCCACACCTCCCACTTCACTCATTGCCTTTTTCGAGCAGCCTCTTTTAGTCATTGGCTTGAGAATGTGTCAATCACATCTTGGTTCAGCCCAAAAGAGTGTTTTCCTTTCACCTGTTGCTAATGGCTGTCAGGGTGTATCTTTCCACCACCAAAGCACTGCTTGTATTGTACTGCATGAGGGACTACTTTACAGCTACAGGCCTTTGAGTCTGATGTTACTTGCTCCATCCTATCCCTACTTCTTTACATGGTTTTTTAGTCTTCCTTTCTACTACTGACCACCACCTCTCGTTTCTCCCATCCAGCCCTTCTTTTCTTTTTGCTGTGGGGCAACTGAAGTAAAGGAAAACAGGACTTCTCTTGGCAAGGCAAAAACCGCTTTACTTTCGTGACAGGGAGAGTGGCTATCCGCACACAGCTGTCTATCTGTTCTTAAATAGCTGTTCACAGACAGCTACTTACATAGTCACACGAACAATGTCTCTTACAAAAGTCAAATAATAGGTTGTTCAATAGTCACACATTTTTTACTTGATTCTTTGATATGCATGGGTGTGTGTGTGTGTTTTATTGCTCTGCTCCCGAGACTCCTTATCAGATTCTGTGTACACTTGGCTAACTCTATCTCCTGCTCAAATTCTTTCAGCTATGTTTTCAATTTACCAAGAGCACAGAATACTTGCTTGTGTGCTGTGACCATGAATTCCTCTAAGCTTGCAAGCACAGGTTTTTCTTTAACTAAGACCTTGCTGATCATGCATTCTATTTTCCAGTGAACTCTTCATTTGTCTTGCAGCATTGGGAAACGTCGACCTACACCGTTCTTTTACCACGTATAACTGTGTGACGCTTTCTACGAATGACTGCGATGGTGCATCTTCTTCACATTTTGTTTACTCTCTAACAATTTCCTAGGAACAGCATGGCCAACCAGTCGCAAGAAAAGCAATAAAGCACATTCAAGCCCATAGAGCCCAAACATCAATGAGACTTCACTGATGAGAGTAAGCACTACAGTCCTGATGATGGCCTAAATTGAATTGATGACAAAGACTGAAACATTAACAATGTTGCCTGATTGGAATAATATTATGTAAATTTGGTTCAAGTCCTTATGGTTATTAAGCAGCTTGTAATTGTCCCTCAGTGGACTTTTGTATGTCCTAGTTGTCATCCTGTAATTGTGTGGAGCTATCTGAACACTGGTAAGATGTATCTCTTAACCTTGGAATGGGTCTCTCTTGCAACTATGTATCTTGTCTCTGGATTGGAGCTTTTTATCCCTAAAAGACACTTTGGGGGTGATTCTAACCCTGGCGGTCGGTGTTAAAGCGGCGGCCAACCCGCCAACAGGCTGGCGGTAAAAAATATGGGATTCTGACCCTGGCGGGAACCGCCAACACAGACAGCCACTTTAACACTCCGACCGCCACGGCGGTACAAACAAACAGTGTGGCGGTCACCGCCAACAGCCAGGCGGCAGACAATGTACCGCCCACACTATCACAACTCACCAATCCGCCACCTTTTCCGGGGCAGGAGCACCGCCGATAAAAACACGGCGGAAACAGACTACGGACGGGAAAACGCTCACCACTACGCACTCCAGGAGGAAGGAGGACAGCTTGGAACCCGAATTAAACATCCTACCTGCTCTCGTCTACCTTCTCATCTACCACGAGTATGAAGTCCGGCGCAGACGACAACGGTGAGTACTGCACCTACGACACACGGGAGGGGGGAGGACGAAAGGTTACGGGCACACACATATGCGACCCCCCCCCAACTATGTACACACCAATGCAGAGCAACAAGTCACAGTGACACCACCCAAACACCCCAGAAAAATGCTAGGACATAATCAAATTTGGAATAAATATTTATGTACCAAAAAGCTCCTGAAAATTATCGTACAACCATGAAAGATATTCACAAGAAAACTAATGACATACACATCAGTGTATAACTGAAGTAACAAGTCCTGCACATCCTACGAATTCATCATGTCCGTGGGCCAAAGTTTTGAGAAACAAGGGCAAAGCCCACACAGGAGACCTGAGTCCTTTGGAGAGAACACTGCAGGGGCATCAGATGTCAAAACTACAGGCACCTCAGGGGGAAGGGAAGGGGGGGGGCACCACAGCCACATGAGTCCACGACGCCAGATCCACGAGGAGCCACCATGCCCACTGTACCATCCTGGGGAGTGCAAAGCCACAGTCTCTCAATGTCTCTACAGTGGGTGGGCTGCCCACTGTACCATCCTGCGGAGTGCAAAGCCACAGTCTCTCAATGTCTCTACAGTGGGTGGGCTGCCCTCTGTACCATCCTTGGGAGTGCAAAGCCACAGTCTCTCAATGTCTCTACAGTGGGTGGGCTGCCCACTGTACCATCCTGGGGAGTGCAAAGCCACAGTCCATCAGGTGGATGACAGTCTCCACTGGTCAAGGAGGAGGCATGGTGGGCACAGTGAACCATAAACAGTGATTGAGACGGCGGTGCCCAGCGGAGTGGTGCTTGACAGGAAGGGCCCAGCGGAGAGGTGGAGAGACAGCGGTGCCCAGCGGAGCGGTGCTTGACAGGAAGGGCCCAGCGGAGCGGTGTTTGAGACAGCGGTGCCCAGCGGAGCGGTGCTTGAGAAGAAGGGCCCAGCGGAGCGGTGCTTGAGAAGAAGGGCCCAGCGGAGAGGTGGAGAGACAGCGGTGCCCAGCGGAGCGGTGCTTGAGATGAAGGGCCCAGCGGAGCGGTGCTTGAGACGGCGGTGCCCAGCGGAGCGGTGCTTGAGAAGAAGGGCCCAGCGGAGCGGTGCTTGAGAAGAAGGGCGCAGCGGAGAGGTGGAGAGACAGCGGTGCCCAGCGGAGCGGTGCTTGAGATGAAGGGCCCAGCGGAGCGGTGCTTGAGACGGCAGTGCCCAGCGGAGCGGTGCTTGAGAAGAAGGGCCCAGCGGAGCGGTGCTTGAGAAGAAGTGCCCAGCGGAGCGGTGCTTGAGAAGAAGGGCCCAGTGGAGAGGTGGAGAGACAGCGGTGCCCAGCGGAGCGGTGCTTGAGATGAAGGGCCCAGCGGAGCGTGTTTGAGACGGCGGTGCCCAGCGGAGCGGTGCTTGAGAAGAAGGGCCCAGCGGAGCGGTGCTTGAGAAGAAGGGCCCAGCGGAGCGGTGCTTGAGAAGAAGGGCCCAGCGGAGCGGTGCTTGACAGGTAGGGCCCAGCGGAGCGGTGCTTGAGAAGAAGGGCCCAGCGGAGCGGTGCTTGAGACGGCAGGGCCCAGCGGAGCGGTGCTTGAGATGAAGGGCCCAGCGGAGCGGTGCTTGAGAAGAAGGGCCCAGCGGAGCGGTGCTTGACAGGAAGGGCCCAGCGGAGCGGTGCTTGAGAAGAAGGGCCCAGCGGAGCGGTGCTTGAGACGGCGGGGCCCAGCGGAGCGGTGCTTGAGATGAAGGGTCCAGCGGAGCGGTGCTTGAGAAGAAGGGCCCAGCGGAGCGGTGCTTGAGAGGAAGGGCCCAGCGGAGCGGTGTTTGAGACGGCGGTGCCCAGCGGAGCGGTGCTTGAGAAGAAGGGCCCAGCGGAGCGGTGCTTGAGACGGCGGGGCCCTGTTCAGCGGTGCTCTTCTGCACGGCGGGCCCTGTTCAGCGGTGCTCTTCTCCACGGCGGGCCCTGTTCAGCGGTGCTCTTCTCCACGGCGGGCCCTGTTCAGCGGTGCTCTTCTCCACGGCGGGCCCTGTTCAGCGGTGCTCTTCTCCACGGCGGGCCCTGTTCAGCGGTGCTCTTCTTCACCGCGGGCCCTGTTCAGCGGTGCTCTTCTCCACGGCGGGCCCTGTTCAGCGGTGCTCTTCTTCACCGCGGGACCTGTTCAGCGGTGCTCTTCTGCCCCGCGGGCCCTGTTCAGCGGTGCTCATCCAGCAGGTCAAGGGAGCCAGACCTAGCCTGGACTCCCTGCTCAGTCGCCCTCGGACCGTGACGTTTCTGGACCCTTCGGGGACGGACTCCTGGCCTCCTTAGTGTCCTCCTTCCCAGCTGGGATGTGGCATGTGGGGTCCACCTTCTCCGCGCTCCTACTGCCCTTCCGCTCCTTTGATGGGGCTCTCGGGCCCTTGCCTCCCCTAGATGGTGTGGGTGGTGAAGTGGCCGCACATTGCTCCTTGGGGGCAGCCCTGTCGGTCCTCGCACGGCGGCCCTTGTTTTTGCGGGTCCTCTTGCCGGGGGGGGGGCTGGACGTGTCCTTGCTGCTGATCGATGTGTCACTGCTGGCAAAGGGTGGGCTCCAGAACCCATGCACAACAGTGACACCCGAAGCTGGGCTGGTGGTGGCTGCGGTGCTCTTGGGACTCTTTGAAGATGGATGGGGGAGCTCATCGAGGGGAAAGAGGTCAAGGTTAGCCATGAAAAGTTTTTTAGGGCCAAGGTAAAGGGTAGGAGAAGTGGAGATGGAAGTGGAGGTAGAGGTAGAGGAGGTGGTTGTAGGAGAGTCAGGTGTGCTGTCATTGGGTGAAGGTGCTGGTGCTGTAGGCTGTCGTGAGGTGGATGGCTGTTGGGTGGGTGGCTGCCTGCGTTTGTGTGTCTTGGAAGAGGGGGTGACAGACACAGTGGGAGAGGACACAGGGGACGTGTAAATGGCAGTGGGGGTGGTGACTGCACGAGTGTGGACTGTACTGGAGGGTGAGGTGGTGATGGAAGCACTGGCTGATGTTGGTGTGCATGCAGGTGTGAGTGTAGACGTCACAGGGAGGGAGGAGGGCGACGAGGAGGAGGGGGACACAGGGGTGGCAGTGGCTGTTGGCATGTCTGCATCTGGGTGTTGCTTGGGTGAGTGTTTGTGGGATCTGTGGTGCTTGTGTTTGGATGAGCTGCTCTTGGGTGTTGAGGTGTGTGCAGGCTGGTCTGATGGTGTGGATGGGATAGGCTGAGGAACAGGAGACAGAGAAAGGCTGGAGGCAGTAAGAAGAGGGAGGCTGGAAACAGGGACAATGGCTGCCGTCAGTGCTGAGGCCAGAGCAGTGAACGCTCGTTGATGGGCAGCCTGACCCGAATGAATGCCCTCCAGGTACGCATTGCTCTGTTGCACCTCCCTTTGCACACCCTGGATTGCATTCAAAAGGGTCGTCTGCCCAACAATGAGCGTCCTTACCAGGTCAATGAGCTCCGCACTGAGGGCAGCAGGGGCAACAGGGGCAGGGGCTGAGGTGCCTGGGGCGAAGGAGACGCGCGCCTTCCTGGGCGAACGGGCACGGAGCGAAGACTGAGGGGCTGCTGGGAGGGCGGGGCTGGTGCGCTGGGTGGCGGCTGTACCTGTAGAGGCGGGGGGCACGGATGTTGCCACCACCGCTAGGGAGCTCCCATCCGAGGACGTGTCGCTTTCGCTGCTCTCACCAGCGGTCCCCGTCGTGGTGCTCCCCTCGCCCTCCGGATCACTGGTGCCCTCGGTGTCTGTTCCTGGGCCCACCGGGGCCTTGTGTCCTGCAGCTCCCTCGTGCTCCGATGCCAAATCTCCTCCGCCTGATGATGCTAATGCACACATGCACAAGAAGATGAAGAGAAAGGGTGGGGGGAGAAAAAAGAAGACCAGGTTGAGTGCATGCAATGTCAACACCGTTGGCGGAGAGGACAGACACAGGAGCCTAATGCACTAAGCCGCGCATTCGGGGTACACTACTCAGTACTACTGACTAGGACAACAGGCCAAGAGACGTCAAACGTGCACATGGGAGATGCTGGACCTTCAATGGCTGTACTTGTCACCCTACCGAGGTGGGGGCCGGGGGCACAGGGCCATGCCTAAGGGAGAGGACTACACTACAGAAAGCGCCCTGGCCTAATGTCACCCACAGCCCTCCTCCCCCACCCAGATGCCTCCACTGCGCAGAAAGATAGGAGAATGTGCTGATACTCACCCCCTTGTGTCTGCTGTGATGTCTTAAAGTGCCCATCCAATTCTGGGTAGGCCACCGCCAGGATCCGGGACATCAGGGGGGTCATGGTGCGACTGGCACCCCTCCTAGGTTGGGAGGCCATCCCCAGCAGTGTTTCTGCGGTCTTCCTTGTTCCGCGGCGGATGTCCTCCCACCTCTTGCGGCAGTGGGTGCCCCGTCTGTTGTGGACCCCCAAGTTCCGGACTTCCTTGGCGATGGCACGCCAAATCTCGATCTTCTGATGGGCGCTGACCTATTTGACATGTACAGGGTGGAAAGGAGGAAATCATCAATGACCTGCATGTTAGATGTGATTGGCCCCCCCCACCAACTTTGCCATATGGCACATGCTCTCATCTGTCGGGCGTTGCACTCCTCATTCTCCCCCCACCCCACCAACTTACATCCACCCCAATCCACACAGGCATAGCCCATTCCATGTGCACCCGGTGTACTCACTTGTTGGTCTGGAGGACCGTAGAGTAGCGCATACTGGGGGAGGACCCCATCCACGAGCTTCTCCAACTCTTCAGACGTGAAGGCAGGGGCCCTTTCCCCAGTCGCAGCAGCCATTGTATCTTCCAGACCGAGGTCACAGCAGCACTTGCAGTATAGGTCCTCTCCTGTGGATGATCAGGT
The DNA here is from genome assembly GCF_031143425.1 of Pleurodeles waltl. Taxonomy (NCBI): domain Eukaryota; kingdom Metazoa; phylum Chordata; class Amphibia; order Caudata; family Salamandridae; genus Pleurodeles; species Pleurodeles waltl. The sequence goes on along the minus strand of NC_090450.1, from coordinate 998,135,716 downwards.
CTCGAGTGATTAAGCAGATAGAAAATGGCGGTCACGCCCGCGGCGGTGCGTCCCGCGGCGGTGCGTACCGCGACCGCCGGCGCACTTCGTCATTGGCTCCTGAAACCCATAGGCTTCAATGTTAACCAATGCGGCTTTGCGCCGTGGTCTTCGACCGCCTACCGCCACGGTGTGCCCCGCCAGCGCATTGACCTCACATCCCATTGTCCCACTTCACAGGTCAGGCAGCCGCCATTTCAAGGGCCTACATGGCTTAATTTTGACTGCGACACACAGGCCTAGGCCTTGCATTGCCACACATACACGCCTTTCAACCCATTGCCATTCTTTAACTGTGCAAGCTGTCTGTACGTACCTGTGGTTTGGCTGACTCTGTGCTCCATGTTGTCCTTCCTAGGCACCGTCCGCTGGGACTTGGGATGAGAAGGAGGAATCCTCGCGTGTACCAACCGCTGGTGGACCTGTCGACAATGGAAGAACGCCATATAATACTTCGATACAGACTTGACCGTGCCACTATCCATGAACTGTGTGCCCAGCTGGAGCCAGCCCTGATGTCCCCCATCCGCCAACCCACAGGGATTCCCCCTCTGGTGCAGGTTTTGTCAGTCCTCCATTTTTTGGCAACTGGGTCATTCCAGACCACAGTGGCCATGTCATCTGGAATGTCTCAGCCTATGTTTTCAAAGATTTTGAGTAGAGTGTTGTCTGCCCTGATGAAACTCATGCGGAGCTACATCATTTTCCCAGAGGAGGGTGACTTGCCTACAGTGAAGGGTGATTTCTATGCCCTTGGACATATCCCCAACATCATTGGTGCCATTGATGGGACCCATGTGGCTTTGGTACCCCCAAAAGACGATGAGCAGGTGTACCGAAACAGAAAAAGTTATCATTCGATGAATGTCCAGGTGGTCTGTTTGGCTGACCAGTACATCTCCCATGTAAATGCCAAGTTCCCAGGGTCAGTGCATGACGCGTATGTGATGCGAAATAGCAGCATCCCCTATGTGATGGAGCAGCTACAGAGACAACGTGTGTGGCTAATAGGTGACTCTGGTTACCCCAACCTGCCTTGGCTACTGACCCCAGTAAGGAATCCCCGAACCATGGCAGAGGAACGGTACAATGAGGCCCATGGGCGAACTAGGAGGATCATCGAAAGGACCTTTGGCCTCCTGAAGGCCAGGTTTAGGTGCCTGCATATGACTGGGGGATCCCTGATGTACTCACCAAAGAAGGTGTGCCACATCATCGTGGCCTGCTGTATGCTTCACAATCTGGCATTGCGACGTCAGGTTCCTTTCCTGCAGGAGGATGGTGCAGATGGTGGTGTTGAAGTAGCTGTGGAGCCTGTGGAGAGTGAAGAGGAGGACACAGACAACAGGGACAGAGTAATAGAACAGTATTTCCAGTAGCACATAGGTAATAATCACCCATGCCATTTTACATTTCCTGAAAGCCTCCTGCATCTCAACTTTGTCGGTTTCCCCCCAGACCTATGAACATGATGTTTGATTTTCCCTTCCCTTTTCTGTGCTGTATGAGCCACTGCGTGACCTTGGCTTGGTTGGCCCATGGACTAATGCTAAGTTACCTCGGTATGTGTAATTCACAATGTTCACAATACGTAATTGATATGTAATGTGTCATACATTTGTAAATAAGACAGGCTGAGTCCTGATTGATTTCAGTGCAATGTGTGATTTATTATTAGTGCATAGATATTGGTACATGATAGTGAAACAGTGATGGGTGGGGGTGGAGTAATGTCCATGGCGGAGTCCAGTTCTCAGTCTCACAGGTGCATTGTCCATATGCCTGTGGCAGGATGGAGCAGGGGCAGTTCAAGGTTGGACAGGGTGGCAATGTGGAACAGTGGGAGGACTTCAGGGGGTATGTGATGCTGGCGGGGGTCTTGACATCCTACTCTGTCGTTTTTTTTTATCTCAGGCTCCTTTTGCGGGGCGGTTGTTGTTCAGCAGGAGGTGGGGTTCTGGTGGGCTGTCGTTGTGGTGGGGCCTCCTGTCCACTAGCGCCGGCGGAGGTGGTAGGCTGTTCCTGTTCCTGGCTAGTGACAGGGGCCCTGTGTGATGCCACATGGTCCCGAAACGTGTCCTCTATGCGGTTCAGGGCCTGGACTATGCTCCCCATAGCGGTTGAGATGTTGCTGAGTTGGTCGCTGAACCCCATGTAGCGTTGCTCCTGCTGTGCCTGGATCTCCTGGAACCTGGCCAGTACCGTCGCCATCGTCTCTTGTGAGTGGTGGTAGGCAGCCATGATGGTGGTGAGGGCCTCTTGGAGAGTGGGTTCCCTGGGCCTCTCCTCCCCCCCCTGTCGCACAGCAGCCCTCCGAGTTGCCCTGTTTCCCTGGGCCTCTGTCCCCTGGACGGTGTGCCCACTCCCACTGCCCCCAGGTCCCTGTTGTTGTTGGGTTGGTGGGTTACCCTGGGGGCCCTGTAGTGGTAGACACACCGCTGCTTGACCTGTCCTAGAGACAGAGGCATGGGCCCGCTGGGTGGGAGCTGTGCTGTTGTTCCCAGAGGGGGTTGGGTCTGCAGTGGCCTGTGTCTGGGTGAGGGGAACCGACTGCCCAGAGGTCCCCGATGGTCTGGGCTGGTCGTCAGGTTCCAGGTCGACAGAGCTGCTGTCATCACTAGTGGCCTGTTCCGGGGGTGGGATGGACATTTCTGGTCCCTCCTGACCGGTGTGTTGTCGTTCGGGTCCCGCATGGGGTAAGAGGGTATGGTTATTGTTTCTGTGTGTGCATTAGCTTGCGTTTTATGGGTGCCCTTGTCCCCCAGGGCTGGCATTCCCTTGGGGGAGGTGTTGTGAGGGTGTTTTGTGGGGGGGGGGGGATGGGTATGTGCAGTGGTCATGCTTAGGTGATGGGTGTCCATAGTTTGGGGGTGGCATGCAGGGGTTGGTGTTGGGTGGGTTGTGCTGGGGAGACATTCTCAGGGAGGATGTGTGCTGGGGGGTTGGGGGTGAGGGTGGGGGTTAGCATGCTGGGTGGGGGGTGAAGTGGTTGGCCTTGTACTTACCAGAGTCCATTCCTCCGTGTACTCCAGCGAGGCCATCAGGATGCAGGATGTTGAGTACCTCTTGCTCCCATGTTGTGAATTCGGGTGGAGTGGGTGGGGGTCCCCCGCCAGTCTTCTGCACTGCGATGTTGTGTCGCGAGACCATCGAGCGCACCTTCCCCCGTAGGTCGTTCCATCGTTTGCGGATGTCCTCTCGATTTCTGGGATGCTGTCCCACCGCGTTGACCCTGTCCACGATCCGCTGGCAGAGCTCCGCCTTCCTTGCTATGGTGGTGTGCTGGACCTGTGAGCCGAAGAGCTGGGGTTCCACTCTTATGATCTCCTCCACCATGACCCGGAGTTCTTGGTCCGAAAAGCGTGGGTGCCTTTGTGGTGCCATGGGGTGGTGTGTATGAGGTGTGGGGTGGTGTATGTGATGATGTGTGTGTTGGTGTGTGGTGCTTTGTGCTTCTATGTGGTGTGTGTGATGTTGCGGTGTGCCTCTGTGTGTCTGGCTATCTATTCTCTGATGTGTCTCTCTCTCCTTCGTCTCTGGTTTTTGTTGGTAGGGGTTTGTGGGTGATGTGGGTGTGTGTTTTATATGGTATTGGATGTGTGGGAGTGGTGTGTGTATGTGTTTCAGGTGTGTGCCTTTCAAATTGTCCAATGTGGTAGGGGTTTGTAAAGGTGTGTGTATTTTGAGCGCGGCGGTGTGTACCGCCAATGGAATACCGCGGTTGAATGACCGCCGCGTCGATTTGCCGGTCATAATGGGATGGGCGTATTTCTGTTGGCGTGGCGGTGGAGGGTTGGTCTTCTCCAGTTTACCGCTGATGTGGCGGACTGCAGTGGAGGGCGGATTTTCAGAGGTTTTGCAGTTGTGGGTCAGAATGTCCGTGGCGGCTGACCGCGGCCGCGGCGGTATTGTGGCGGCCTTCTGACCGGCGGTAAGCGGCTTTTACCGCCGAGGTCAGAATGACCCCCATTTATCCCTGATTGTATCTATCTCACCATTAGAGAGAGACCTCTCATCCTTCGGTGGAAGCTTCTTACCTTTGGTAGGAGCTGCTCTTTGCCCTGCGTGTGAGCACCTCATCCCTAGAAAGGAAACCTTGTTCTTTGGATATGATTGTCTCATCCTTAGATGCATCTCTTACTGATGGTTAATAGCACTCTTTAACTTGGATAGGAGCTTCTTATCTAGCCACAGGAGACCTCTTATCCCTGGAGATGAGCCCCTCACCCTTATGTGACTTTGTCCAAAGTGGAGTTAATTTACAATTAGATAGAGCCTGTTTTATCCTCGGATTTGCCACTTTGTCAAAAAGGGGGTTTCTAGTGTCACAGAAACCAGACCCATCTAAAGGGTAAAATATTCCTTAGTGGGCCGTTTAGGGCCTGATTTAGAGTTTGGCGGAGGGGTTACTCCTTCACAAATGTGACGGATATCCTGTCCGCCGTATTGCAAGGTCTGCAATGGAATTGTAATACGGAGGACGGGATATCCGTCATGTTTGTGGAGTAACCCACTCCGCCAATCTCTAAATAAGGCCATTAACGCCTGATTGCGATTTTGACGGACGAGTTGCTCCATCACAATGGTGACGGATAGCCCGCCTGCCTATAAATTCCATTACATCCTATGGCATTTATATTTTGGGCGACGAGATATTTGTCAATGTTGTGACGGAGTTACTTGTGCGCCAATATGTCAATCAGGGCCTTTGTTAGGTGGATGTGTTTATGTTCTGTTTGTGATTGGAAGGGGTAGCAATTACTTTTTCTTACACTTCCCTTTCAGTGGCAAAGGATCTGAATATCTCCCATCAGCCTCGTTGTTTCAGCTTCCTAATGTCCTCTCGGCTGTAGGAGTGATGTGGGGGGGACGCTGGAGGGGGCGCCACCCATCAAACCCTGATTAATACCTGAACTGGCACCGGACCCGTCGCAGATTCTTAAACGCAAATTAAACCTCTGCTCTCCACGATCTGATCCAATCTATTTTAATTATTACTAAGTGGCGCGTCCCTATCAACCCCTCAAGTCTCTGCAAGCGGAGCAGGGTCTGCTTTGCTCCTAATTATTAATTATTTGCACAGGCCGGTTCCAGCTCTTTGATTCCTAATACAGGAGAAATAGAGGCCCTGGAAGGAATGAAATGACAATATCTGATTACTTTCTAACCCCAGCCCATACTAAACTAGGCTGCTTCCAAAACGAAACCGACAACCCTGTTGCACAGCACAACTTTACACTGAAAATAGAAATAATCAGTGGCAAAGCCAATAGTTCTGGCTTTACCATGCTGATTCATGCAAACACAGACAGTTTTACGTGACCGCATGACTAATGCAATATCAAGTGACAGCAGAGAGCTGTCATTAAAAGAAGCCCCCGAGGGTCAGGCACTGGTCCTCGAGGAGTGTTCCACCAAGGTGCAGCACTGAAAGCCATTTTGGGATTTATTTGAAAGGAATTCGGGAAGGTTACATATACTATCAGGGAGTCTATTGCCACTTTCGGGTAAGGAAAACACAGAGAGAGCCAGGCAGCGGGCACACGCAGATAGAGAACAGCCAATAATTCTATATTTAGAGGGGTGCCCCTCGTGAGTTAGATTCAGGCCTTTGAACATTGTTTTCAGAGTATGAAGTGCTGAACTCTCTCACTGTATCTCTCTCGAGCCCACACAGGTCTTTTCAAGTGACAAGCTGCAACATGTTAGCCTCTAACCAGCTGCCCCTTTGGCGACCCTGATATCTCGCACAGAAAACTCCCTTGAACATATCATTTTTCTAAAAGTGGAACAGAGCAGGGTAACAACGTGACTGTGTTTTGAGCCCTGCAGATTACAAGACGGGCTGCGTCTATATGAAATATGTATGTGTTTTGTTACTATAAATGTCTTTGCTTAATTTGTTTGGACTACATAAAAATGCCAATGCTGCGTTATGACAGTGCTTTCTGTGGCCCTGAGTGCAACTTCTGAAAACATCCCAATGTTTATAGCTACTGCCAGCCACTGGTACCCTGAACGTCCTTTATTCTGCACATCGAGCACTTCATCTGTTTGATTTCAACATGCCTGGTTAGCTCAGTGTGTGCCGGAGGCAGAACTGGTCTAGTTGTGTTATAATGATGTCTTCTGAGATGAGGCTGGGGGATGCCTGAGCGGGACAGCATCCTGCAGAATGAAAACAGAGCACAATAGCCTGATACTAAAAGAGCTGCCCCGGGGTCGGGCAAGGGTTAGACATTTCAGGACCATCTTAGAGTCAGGCTTGTACTCCAGGTTTGATCCTCACATAACAAAAATAAAACCTGCAAAGCACAGAAAGGAATGTGGTGTGCTATAATCTCGTAGGACGCTATTCATGGCATCGGAATTAGTAAATGCCAATAAAAAATTAGGGGAATTCTATATTTGTCAACATTCATCTCAGTGTTACTCCACCAACGACACAATTTAGCACTGTTATGAGAATTTGTAAAACATTCTTATTAATGCCTTTTATTTCAATGTTATACAATATGATAGAGAACATCACATATATTTTTAAGAATTGTGAAAGTTGTAGTTTAAATTTTCTCTTTGTGGAAATTAAGAGATAGCTGACCAGGTCTCCATTCCCCATGTGCTGCCTGTTGTAGGGAAAGCTGCAACATTTACCAAATGGCCCCAGCTACTTGCTGAAAGCAATGCCAATCAAGCATTGGGATGGATGCGCTCCCTAGCTGGTGAAGTGATACGTCAAACAACCAATAATCTGTGGTGTGGCATGTGCCGTCCTCTGGAGCCCACTGTATGCATATTTTTAGAAGCGCAGTACCAAAGGTCCAGCATACACCTGAGCTGTCACGTCAAAATTGAAAGTACTGTAGGACGTATTTACAAGAAATGACCCATCGCTGTCGCAATCTGTAACAATGCCATGGATGTACCATATCTACAATATGAGCACCATGGGGTAAGGGCCCACAGTGTGTCAGAAAATCATTTGCATCTGTGGGAACTCTGCCTGGTGCACCTGGCCCTTTTTACAGGGTCATCCCCAATCTTTTTGCCTTCCTCCTCCTATTTCTTCTGACCTCTTGTTGCTCTAGGACTCTGAGCACTTTATCACTGCTGATCAGTGCTAAAGTGCATGTGCTCTCCCTTCTAAAACCTAGTATGATTGGCTTACACCTAATTGGCACATTTAATTTACCGCTAAGTCCCTTGTACAGTGGTATCCCTATACCCAGGCCCTGTAAATTAAATGCTACTAGTGGACCTGCAGGGCAGCTTGTGCCTCCCACGGTAGACTTTCAAACCTGTCTCGGAAATGCCCTGCCTTATGTCTAGGGGGTATTGACTGATCTATGAGGGGTAGTGCAGGCATGTTTGGTATGGTAGTGAGGAATGCTGTTACTGGTGTGGGTGGATTTTTATTATCATTATAGAAATGCCACTTTTAGAAAGTGGGCATTTCTCTGTGCTTATGACTCTGGTGTTTTGCAGCTTACCTCCAATCCACGTCTGGGGCACAGCAACAGTTGGGCTTTGTGCATACATTTTAGACAGCCTGTATACACAGGGAGGGTGGAGGTGGCACAGAGGTGCATCTGCATATTGAATGATCTTCCTGGGCTGAGAGAAAGAGAGGCTGGGCACACCTGCATTTGTAAAGGCTGTGCCCTGACCTCACACAAAGGGCTTGTTTACCCTCCACTGATGTCTGCAGCCTGTGCTGGAGGAGATAGGGGGCACACCTGGAACCAGTTAGTACTGGTTGGAACCCTTTTCCCCCTTTTATGGAGACTGCACACAATGAATATAAGTACAGGGAGATTCCCCATATTTGAGAGACACTAATGGACTGACCTACCACAGGATGCTGCTGGAAGGACTCACCAGGAACTGCCTTTGGACTGCTGCTGTTGTGCTGATCTGTGACCTGCTAGGTCACTAAGAGGAACTGCTACTGCCTGCAAACCTTTGTGATGGTATGTTTACTTGGGCCCTGCAGCCCTGTGCACTATCTGCTGTCTCCAGGGGCTGGGTGGTGTGCCCCCTGCTCCCCTGCATTTAAAGCACAGGAAGGGCACTTTGTTGTTTATTTGTCTACCATGAGGAGAGCACTTTAGTTTGTGTGCCTTCCCAGTGCGTGACAAGCCCTCCGTCTGTGGACTACTGCAGACACAGGGAGAGCCCTCCTATCATTGTGGATGTGCCCCCCTCCCCGACACCGGAGCGGTGGAGAGGAGCCTGGCAGCAGCTTCTCATCAAGCATGGATGAAGCGTGCTCCTTCAAGTGCCCCTAGGGCACAGGCAGGCATCTGCTACTGGTATAGTCACCGCCGTGGCGTGGGACAGTGATTTTGTGTTTTGACGGGAGCTCGCGCATCTGCTCAGGTGAGGGTGCTGGAGGCAGGAAGAAGGAGCTTTGGGAGATCCCCAGCGTGGTGGGAATCCCCCATACCAGCCCCCATTAGAGCACGGAGTGCAGGTCGGTGCACTTGCGCACACGCCGGCTGCCAGGAGAGCCCCCGCCCGTAAGGACTGATCTCTCCCGGCTGCGGGGCTGAGGCCTAACACTCCCTGCTTGCAGGTAAAAGCAGCCCTGGATTCTCCACAGCCCTTGGAGGTAGGGGCGGGAATCTGTGGTACTGTGAAGCAGGGAGGATCGAGGGAGACCTGCCCCCGTGAGAGCCTGCTTTGGCCCCAGTGGCTGGTTGTTGTGTTTTTTCCTTTCCAGTGGGGAGATCAGTAGCGATCTCCCCACTGGAAAGGAAGCAGTGGGTCCACCCCCCCTCACCACCACTCACAGGACAGCTCGCAGGACAGAGAGGGGATCCTTGGCCCAGATCCCATCCCTGCGGAGCCAGTTTGGGCTGACACAGAGACCTTGGCATGTACCAGATGGAAATGTCTCCTCGTATGTACATTTGTGATGGTGTTTGCATCTCTGATCTTGTGCTCCTCCGACATGTGCATTTAGGTTGGTGATGATAATGACTTACCATTCAGAGAATGTTTCATTTTGGTAGGCATTCATAATATGATCTTGGCATTCATGACAATGTGTTTTTCTATGATATGTGCAGTTATGGTAATAATGATGACCTGACTACTGCCTGTGTTGCAGAACAACCAGTAACCTTTGTATTTTAGATGGCTACTGCTGGCTTTTGCAGAGTACTAGTAACTGTGTGATGGTCTGGCAACTGCTTGTGTAGCAAGGTATTTCTGACATGTTGTGTTTAGTCTAATGATGTTTTATGCAACACAGTTTATTTTTATATAACTTGGTGTTGTGTATTTATTGCATCACATGTGTTGTGTGTGTTGTGCAATCACTTTACACATTGCCTCTGGGATAAGCATGACTGTTCGTGCCAAGCTACCCAGGGGGTGAGCAGGGGTTATCTTAAGTGTGTATCTCCATTGCCCTGACTATAGTGAGGGTTCCTGCTTGGACAGAGTGTGCAAACTGCCTGCCAATCAGAGACCTCATTTCTAACATTGATGATCAGCGGTGAGGATTGGACTTGTATTTGTACTTGACATACAGTGATTAAGTGTACACTACTATTTTCAGTGCAGACCATCATGTGACCACATACCACTTGTTTTTGTGATTTAGATTTTTCTCCTCTTGGACTTTCTCCTGCTTCCATATTTTGGCGATTTTTGAGCTCTCTGTTGTTCTTGTAACTTTGCATTTTTGAGTGAACCTTACCAACATGTCTCAATATGGGGATGCACCAACTTTGTCTACAAAGGCTGTTTTTGAGTTGGAGAAACTGGAAGAGTACACAGTGGCTCAACGTAAGCAATTTAGTAAGGATCCTGCTTGCCCCATCAAGAGCTCCGCCAGGAAGGAGGAGCTGCAAAAGGCATTGAGGGCCTTGGTGGCAACCAAGGAGGCTCTGGGGCACACAGAGGCAGAGGATGAGGGAAACCTGCAGAGAAGGGTCCCCCGCATGTGCTTTGCATGTGATCAGGTGGGTCACATGAGGGGGGATCCCAAATATCCCAAGAGGACACAGTCACCTACTGGTGCTCAGTCACAGGGTTTGGCCAGTGTAGCTCTTGGGGAGGAGTTGGTTGTAGGTGGGTGGGAGCCAGCTGAGATTACCCTTGTCTCACTAGGGGACAGTGAGATGGTCCAGAGGACCCTTGTGCCTGAGAACACTAAAAAGTACAGGCAGTGGGTGACCATCACTGGACAGACGGTGGAGGCTCTGAAAGACACAGGAGCCAGTGTGATTACTGTGAGAAGTTACCTGGTGTCTGAAGAGCAAGTAGTTCCCATGCACTTCACCAAGTAGTTGTGGTGGCCAATTCTGAGCTCCTGTGCAGAGTGACACAGGTTCCCTTTGAGTGGGGGGTCTCAGGTTCCTTGAGGGTAGCTGCGAGTCCAACCATGCCTGTAGATTGTCTGCTTAGCAATGCCCTGGAGGATTCCCCTTGGAAGGAGGTGGAACACAGGCTAATGTGGATGTGTTGGGTCTGCCTGGGTGGGAGTGTGTGTCCACCCGGTCAATGGCAGCCCGTCAGGGTGATCAGGAGACACTAGAGCAAGAAAGAGTGGCCCAAGTGTCTGCCAGAAAAAGGAAGGGCAAGGGGCATGGGAAACAGGCCCCAGAAGTTCCCACGGTCCGGGAGGAGGCTGAACCTGAGGGGGGCGGGGGGTGCCCTTGAGCCTTCATGGGAACAGGTGGCTGAGCTGGCGGAGGTCCCTGAGTTGACTCAGTGGCAGCAGGAAGGGGGACCCAACAGGGAATCATTCTGTGAGGACGTGCCCTACTCTGGAGGGATAAAGGGCAGCAGGCTGCAGACCAGGCGTCTGGCAAGGAGTCTGGTTCACATCTGATTTATTGAGAGGATGGTCTCCTCTATTGCGAGCCTAAGGTTGCTGAGCCTGGGGCAGCCCATGTGCTGGTGGTACCCCAGTGCTTCAGAGCCTTCCTACTGGGTCTGGCTCATGATGTGCCTTTTGCTGGACATTTGGGGAAGGACAAGACCTTTGAGAGGTTTGTCACCCACTTTTACTGGCCCCAAATGCCCCAAATGCGCTGGCACTCTGATGCATATTGTAGGTCTTGCCAAACTTGCCAGGCAAGAGTGAGGGGAAATGTCAGGCTCCCCTCCAACCTTTCCCTATTGTCAGCACCCCCTTTGAAAGGACTGGTATTGACATTGTGGGGTCTCTGGATCCCATGATAGCCATGGGCAACAGGTTTATCCTGGTCTTGCTGGACCATGCCACCCAGTACCACTTCTGAGGTCAATATCAGCCCCTGTGGTGGGCCGGGCATTGATGGGGTTTTTACCCACGTGGGGTTCCCCTAGGAAGTGGCATCTGATAGGGGTACACACTTCATATCCACTTATATGAAGTCTCTGTGGAAGGAGTGTAGGTGACATACAAGTTCACCACTCCTTACCACCCCCAAGGAAATGGTATGGTTGAGAGATTCAACCGCACCTTGAAAGGCATGATTATGGGCCTGTCAGAGCCTTTGAGGCGTAAGTGGGACATTCTTTTGCCATGCGTCCAGTCCTCTGGTCTTGGTCCCAAAAGCTGCTGCTGCTGGTACCACTCCAGAACTCTTGTTCTACGTGGACTACCGGGCGCTCAATGCAGTCAATAAGACTGGTGCGCAGCCCATCCCCCAAACTGATGAGCTCATTGATCGGTTAGGGGCTGCCAAATGTCACAGCACATTTGACTTAATGTCTGAATATTGGCAGATCGCTCTGACTGAGGGGGGTAAGGAGAGGTCTGCATTTTCTACCCCAGATGGACACTACCAGTTTAGGGTGTTGCCCTTTGCGATGAAAAATGCCCCTGCCACCTTGTAGAGGTTGGTTAACTAGGTTTTGGCTGGACTGGAGGACTTCAGTGCAGCCTACCTGGATGACATTGCTGTGTTCAGCTCAACTTGGGAGGAACACTTGCACAACCTCTGCCAACTGTTAAAGGTCTCTGAGGTCAATATCAGCCGCTGTGGTGGGCCAGGCATTGATGGGCTTTTTACCCGCATGGGGTTCCAAGTGGCATCTGATAGGGGTACACACTTCATATCCACTTACATGAAGCCTAAGTGGAAGGAGTGTAGGTGACATACAAGTTCACCACTCCTTACTACCCCCAAGGAAATGGTCTGGTTGAGAAATTCAACCGCACCTTGAAAGGCATTATTATGGGCCTGTCAGAGCCTTTGAGGTGTAAATGGGACATTCTTTTGCCATGCCTTCTGTTTGCTTACAGGGAGGTGCCTCAAAAGGGACTTGGTTTAGCCCCTTTGAATTGTTATGTGGACACCCTGGGAGAGGACCTTTGTGTCTGGTTAGGGAAGGCTTGAAGAAGGCCTCCAGTAAGCCCCACCCCAGGATGTGTTTAGCTACATGCTGGCTTTTAGGAACCAGACAGCCCACCTCAGGAAGCTTGCTCAGGAGAACCTGGAAGCAAGCCAGGAAGACATAAAACACTGGTATCCTGCCCAGAAAGTGTGGGTGATGGCCCCAGTTAAACCTAGGCTCTTCAGGACAAGTGGACTGGGCCTTTTGAGGTGGTGGTGTGCAACAGTTATGTCCCCTACCTGGTGAACTTGCGGACTCCGAGTAACCCTTTGAGGGTCCTTCATGTGAACCACCTTAAACCTTGTCGTGAGATAGGTCAGATTGCAATCTACTACGTTTTGGAAATTTGTGAGCTGACCTGTTAATACATAGGTTCACAAAATATTCTCCTTCATTTGCAAAAGTGGTTGTCACTTTTTGGGAATAGAAATTTTGTACATCATGACCATTGACCTCTAGGGCACTGTACAAAATAATGACCTATCTGAAGAATAAATGCAATAAAGACACATTCATTATTGTTAGCAAAAATGCCCTTTAAAGCAGTATTCACAGCAGTGTTGACAAACCCAATAATCCTTGCTCTAATGGTCCAAAGCATGCCTACACAGGCATGCATAAATGTGCAGACCATTTGTGCTGTTTGTGTCTCTTTCTGTATTTCATACGTCTGCGCTGATTTTAATTCCCATGTTTTCAGTGCAACGCAGCAGTTAATGCCTTTTAAAAAATAAGCTGTGACAAAATATTTATTTTTTCTAAGTAGCCTTCCATCCTGTCTCCTAATGCTGAATATTTCTTGAGGACGAGGAACTAATGCTGCTTAGAGCAAGTGTCTTCTGCATGAATTAAATAAGTTTTTATGTTAAAGCATGACTGCTGTACAATGCAATGTACTGTAAATGCCTTTTCTAAAGCTCTCTGTTACCTAGAAGATGTTCTGACTTGGAGAGAACACAAACAGAAAATAAGATATTTATTCACCTTGTCTACAGAGAATAGAGTCTGGTTTCCAAGCCTTTTCTCAAAGGCAAGAGCTGCTTGCAAAGGTTCCCAGCACAGCTATTGTAAAGACATAAAAATAAAAAAGAAGCTGCTACAACCATGCAAAGAGACAGGGGAAGCACACTAAAATGCCATACAAGGAGTGCTGCATGAGAAGAAATCAGGAACTGTTGAGACCATAGCAACATGAAATAAAAACACAAAGGATGCTAAATCGTGGATTTTGTCTGGAGTGATGGCACAGTGAGTAATGTGCTCACAGCTGATATTTGTGTCTTTATGACCTGCAGGCCACAAATTCAAATTTCAGCTTGTTGTCCATAGTTAAATAATTGAGAATTGTCAGGTTGGATAACAGCACTTTGAAATTGCAAAACTGCTTTAGGCAGTTATCTGTTGTTTGTGAGGTGTGGCACAGACTCACCCTCTTGCACTCAGAAGGCATATGAGTGCAATACTCCAAGGGCCATATTTATACTTTTTGACGCACAACTGCGCCAATGCAGTTGTGCGTCAAAAATTTTAACGCCGGCTAACGCCATTCCAAAGCACCATGCGGGCGCCTTATTTATTGAATGACGTTAGTCGGTGCAGCTGACTGGTGTGCGTCAAAAAAAATGACTCACACCAGGCAGCGCCGGCGTAGGGGAAAATGGAGCTTGGGCGTCAAAAAATGGGGCAAGTCAGGTCTGAGGCAAAATATTGACCTCAACCCGATTTGCGCCATTTTTTTTTACTCCCAACCCCCATTGAAATGACTCCTGTCTTAGCACAGACAGGAGTCATGCCACCTTGCCCAATGGTCATGCCCAGGGGACTTATGTCCCCTGGGCATGGTCATTGGGCATAGTGGCATGTAGGGGGGCACAAATCAGGCCCCCCTATGCCACAAAAAAAATAAAATAAAATACTTACCTGAACTTACCTTAAGTTCCCTAGGATGGGTCCCTCCATCCTTGGGCGTCCTCCTGGGGTGGGCAAGGGTGGCAGGGGGTGACCCTGGGGGCATGGGAGGGCACCTCTGGGCTCCTTCCGAGCCCACAGGTCCCTTAACGCCTGCCCTGACCAGGCGTTAAAAAATGACGCAAAAGCGGCTGAACGTCTTTTTTTAAGGCCCGCCCACTCCCGTGCGTCATTTTTGCACGGGAGTTTAAATAAGGCGCACATGCCTTAGAGTCATTTTTTAGATGGGAACGCCTACCTTGCATATCATTAACGCAAGGTAGGTGTCCACGCTAAAAAATGACGCAAACTCCAAGATCTTTGGCGCTAGACGGGTCTAACGCCAAAGTATAAATATGGAGTTAGCTTTGCGTCAGATTTGCGTAAAAAAAACCGACGCAAATCTGGCGCAAACAGAGTATAAATATGCCCCCAAATTCATTAATGCTACATTTATTCTTGGAAGAAAAGCCTGGAAGTACTCCTGAAATATCTGTGCTATTTGACAAATGGCTTTGCGTTTCTTCATGATGCACTACACATCGGCTCCTAAACTCCAAACTACAATTTCCATGAATCCAGTGAACAATTGTGATGTTGGGAAATGGTAGCTGCCATTTTGAAGTTATCAAGTCTATGGGCAAGATCTAGAGTTTGGCACACAGTACTCCATCCAGCCGGGTGGCGGAGGAAGTTATGTCAGCCACCCTGATGGACTACCATCCACTAAATTCAGAGATGACTGCTGTCCCAGTAATCTCTGTACCTTGACAGGAATTACTGTCATGGTGTGTTCTGTCAAAGTACAAAAAGTCTTGTCAACAGTAAATAACAGTTTTGACAGCTGTTCCCCAACCTTTAACAAATTATTTGCTTTTCAAAAACAAACTCCCTATGTGGAAGTTCATAGGTGAAAACCCAATAATAATGACTCCCACATCCCGGGAGTTGTTTTCCAGGGTGTGGGGTTGTTTTTGTTTCTTTTTTCTGTCCTTCACTGTTTTGTCCTCGCAGCGAGGGACAGAAAAAAGGACCACACACTGTGCACCGTAAATGCCCTTCCTCTAACAACACCTACTCCATTGGGCTGTCGAAAAAAACTTTCTATCGACGAGCCAATGGGGCCTCCATTGATGGAAAGTTGATGGTCTTCCCGACTCTAAAAAAGGGAGGCAAACCACATTTTGGTGGACAAGGTAGTCTATTGCCATTGTGATGGAGTACCCTTTACACCAAACTATGAATTACCCCTAAGTTTCCTTGTGGCTCAGAGTGTGCTTGCAAGGCAATCCAGATACTGTGTTGCTGTAGCCTGGACTTTGTTGCAGACCTTTGTTAAAATATTGAAATTTGATTTCTATTGAACGAGCATTTTGGAGCTGAAGTCAATCTCAGGGAAGTATTAGGATAATTTAATAGTATTTTCAAAATTAACATTGATAGAATGAAAGTACCATTTCAGAAACAAAACAACTTGAAGGAATATAAATTATATGTTGTTTCTTCTTTGGTTATGAATCTACATAAGGAATGAAAAGGATCCTCAACTCCTTAAAGATTGCTGATAATCTCTCAAGATATGCACACTGTATTAATGTAGTTGTGTTAGAACTGTCAGCCTTAGGGTGTGCTTCCCCCAAAATGTTTGCCTTCACCTCTTCCATTTTTTTGCTGACTTCTTTTTTGCTGGCTTTAGAACTCTGAGCACTTTACCATTGCGAACCAGTGCTAAAGTGGTTATGCTATCTCTTTAAAACATAGTAAGATTGGTTAGTCCCCACTTGGAATATTTAATTTACTGTTAAGTCCCTAGTAAAGGGATCCTGCTTCTGTCCAGCGCCCTTAAACTAAAAGCTGCTAGTGGGTCTGCAATACTGAGTGTGCTACCCATTTCGGTAGCCCTTTAACATATCTCAAACATGCCATTGCAGACTGTCTGTGCAGTTGTAAACTGCCATTTCGACCTGGCAAAATAAACCTTTTGCCAGGCCCAAACCCTTCCTTTTTAATACATATGTCACCCATAGGGTAGGCCCTGAAAAGCCTACAGGGTAGGATGCGGTATAAATAAACAGTTGGACATATACTTCCAAGTTTTACACTTTCTGGTAATTAAAAACTCTTAAATTGATGTTTCACTACTGCAAGGGCTACTTCTCCCATAGGATAACATTGACGTTACATTATTACATTCAATAAGCGGTAACTTACAACAGGGAACAAGTACCCAGTTCATGTTTTGTGTCTTTGGAATTGTAATGAAAAACTCTCTCTTATGGTAAAGTTTGAATATAAACTACAATTTTGAAAATGCTACTTTTAGAAAGTTGGTATTTTCCTTCTTTAACTATTTAATACCTGGAGCATGTTTCTGGGTCACATGACTGGGTGTGGCTGATGGTTGGGCTCCTAGACAGCCTCGCATGATAGGGTGCTTAGGTGTGCCTGAATGGGTCATCAATTGCAAGATGGGAGGGTGGAGTTGGGCACATGAATAGGGTGTGTCCTTCCTCCACACAACAACCTCCATTCTCCCTGTAGTTAGTTTGAAGCCAGGGCATGGAGGCAGGAAACCTGTGCACTTCAAAGGGAAACCTCTAGAAGCTTCCCCCACTTCAAAGGACGTACCTGGTATAAATATTGGACCTCAGACACCAGCTCTTCAGTATACTTCTGGACCTGTGGAGACTCTGCTGCCCTACTGGACTACTGCCTTGCTGGACTGCTGCCTTGCTGGACTGCTGGCCTTCTGCCCTGCTGCCTTCCTTTCAGAGTCAGCAGGATTGGGCCTGCACTTGAACTCAGGAATACTAGAGTGACTCCGAGGCCTAGTCTGCTCTCCACCTGTTCAGAGCCACAGGGACATAATAGGCTTCCAACCACCTGAGCCAGCACCCAGATCCAGCTGAAGCAGACCCTTGGCCCCAAAGTGGTGCCCCTTAGGTTCTGGCCCCTTGGTGTGGCGTCAGTGGAGCTGAATTGAAGTTTTTGAACTCTTCATGACTGCAAAGGGGCCTGTTGGTGCCAAAACCTTGTCACTTGCACTTTATATTGCAGTTTAAGAATAACCTTGAGGACCTATTAGAACCAGAGGTGGTGACTCACACAACAGAAAGTAAAGTGAAATTATTAGAGGTGGGAAAAATATTTTGTTTTGCTGGCAGAATTTTCGGCGACTCCATGTTACTCTTGTAACATGGAGTTCTGGCCAAATTCCACCTATCTCCCTGTGACAGAATGTTTTCTTGTGCATGGCTTCAGAATGGTAAGTTGGCAAGTGTGAGTGAGATTCGGTGTCCCCTAGCGTGATTTCTGGTCACTGGGAGGACATGCTTGACCATTCCCGGTCAGAAGGCTGCCACTCGAGTAGGAAATCTACTTGAGTGGCAGTAAAATCAAATTAAGTAGTTGCGCCCTCTGGTGCACCGCATGGTGTCATTATATTTCAGCTTTAGAAACTCGATTGATATCCCAGGGAGTGTGAGGCATAGAGTTTTACTAACGGTGTATCATTTGCTACAGTCAGGCTAGAGGGCCCAATGCAGAGATATGTACTAAATATACTAAAGATATGAATCCTGTGTTCAGCTATCCAAAAAGAATCAGCAGAGGCCAGTACTTGCAGAGTAGATTACAGTGAGCAGCAGAGTGAGGAGTCATAGGGCCAGACGTACGACCCCGAGTTTTGCGACTCGCAATTTGCGACTCATTGGCGAGTCGCAAATTGTGAGCCGCAAAACCTTATGTACAACAGTGTACTTTACACTGTTTGGGATTCGCAATGGGGTCGCAAATGACCTACCTCATGAATATTCATGAGGTAGGTCGCAATTTGCGACCCCAGTGGGAATGGCTGCCCTCACAGGGATGGTGGCCTGCTGGAGACAGCAGACCACCATATCTGTGACTGCTTTTAAATAAAGCAGTTTTTTTTTTTAAATGCAGCCCGTTTTCCTTAAAGAAAAACGAGATGCATTTCAAAAACAAAAATGAAAAGTTTTCTTTTCAAGTTTTCAGAGCGCGCAGTGGTCCATGGGGCCACTGCCCGCTCAGAAAAATATTTTTGCTGCCATTCACGCTGTCATGGGGACCCCTTCCTGTTTGCGAATGGGTTAGCCCCAGTTTGAAACTGGTGCTAACTTTGATTGTTTTGTGACTGCATTCACGGTCACAAAACAATGCTACATCACGATGCAACTCGCAATTAGGAGGGAACGCCCCTTCCTAATTGCGACTCGCAAACCTATTTTGCGATTTGGTAAATAGATTACGGAATCGCAAAATAGGCTCTGTACATGCCAAAATGTTTTTTTCCTGTCGCAAACGGTCCGATTCTGCGAATCGAGCCGTTTGCAACAGGAAAAATGGTACGTACATGTGCCCCATAGTGTCTTGTCCCATTCCCCTTTCACTCAGTGTTCTACCAGCCAACATACCTCTATTCTGTATGGTTGGCTTTGGACATGGGGAAGTGCTGCTAAGCATATGGCTTGGATCCAGAATGTAGTTTAGTACATTCTGATATAATATTATGAAAATGAAAGCATTAAATTCAGCAACATTGAACACAGATGTGAAGAAAATTGCCTAATGGTCATAAAATAAACATTTAGCTTTCAGAATAACGTGCATTAAGGTTACAGACGTTTGGTGATTGAAGTGTTTTGTAACATCCACTTGAAGAAGATATTGTGCAACTATTGCATTTATTTAACTGTTTGTAGGACAGTGAATGGGCTAAATACCGTGCATCATGAATGACAATGCAATCAAGCAATGGCAGATGAATGTGAGCTGATTGACACAGCATACAGCCAATAGTTGAGGGGGTTGCCCTTTTGCCTCTCTTCTCTTTATTCATTACAGTATGTATGCCATGAATGATGCAAATGCTCTTAGGTGGTACAGGTAAAAATAAAGTGATAGGCCCAAAACAAGTAACCTATATTGCCCTATACGTCCGCACAGCAACATTTGAGCCTCTGTCATTTCACACAGTAACAACTCCTTGGATGCCTGCATAGTGGTCATTGACTCAAAACCTCGAAAATAAATAGCACTTCTGATAATAACACTGAGCAATTATTATTTCTAAAATGCATACACAGAAAAAGGAATATTTGCCAGTGTCTGTTTTCAAAATATATTTAAGTTAGTATATTTCCAAAGGAAGATATGTTTAAGGGTGTGGGTGGGGTTAGGGACATAGGTTTTAAATGTAAAAGCACAGGTTTGAGGTGTAGCACTTAAAATACTTGAGTGCTTATTTACAAGTGGCTTGCACTGCCAGTGCATTACTTTTTGAGATGCACAGGCAGTGCAGGCTGCAGGCCCGTATCTACAAGGCCACATGAAACCACTTTGCGTGGCTTGTCATGGCCTCGGGGATTTGGAGTAAGGCAACGCAGCACAGTCTCTGCTTTGCCTTACTTTGCATCAAAGAGGCATTCCATGGGTGTTGTGATGGGTGTTTCCATGCAAAACCCATGTATTCTGACACATTCCCAGATTTACAAGATTTGGTAAACCTACAAATGCATCAAAAGACTACGCCTCCCCGGGGGAGGTGCAAGGAATAGAAATATTGCTATTTCTCCTCATTTATTCCTCTGTCTATGTGTGTTGCATTTTGCAGCACACATAGGAAGAGGAAATTGCTTTGAGTGATTGCTTTTGTGCAGGAAGAATCATTTCTACGACAGAGACACCCTTGCACCATCGTGCAAGGGTGCCTGTGTTGGTGATCGGCAGCAGATTGTGTGCCCACGCAGAGGGAAGGGGCAGGAATGAGCTGTATTTCCCAGATTCAGCACATCCCTGCCCTTTTCTTTTGATGCTTGCGGTGCTGCCCTGCACCAAAACCTTGTAAATGGGGCCCTAAATGTAAAGTTTCCTGGGGTGGTAGGGTTCTGGGAAGCGTAGTGTTAAAGGGCTGTAAGGAGATTTTAGGATTCAGGGATGGAGAGTGTTAAGGGATAACCAGGGTTTATCGAAGGGTAGTTTCAAGCGGTGATAAAGTGTTTTTAGGGATTGGTAGTGCTAAGAGGTAGAAAAATGTAGTGTTCAGGGTAGGGTTAAGAGATAGTAATGGGTTTTTAGGGTTCAGGGAAGAGTAGCATTAGAGGGTAGGAAGGAGTTTGTAGGTTCCAAGGAAATGTAGCATTTTTAGGTAGGAAGGGGATTTTAGGTTTTAGGGAAAGGTAGCATTGGACTAGTGTTTAGAGCATGTTGATGATTGCAAGAGCTATTTTTATTCTATCTTTAAAAATAGTCAGTGCTTTATTTGTAAAATAATAAGTGCCGGTGCCCAGAGCACTGCTCAGGCACCCACGGCTGGCACTGTAAGATGTCAGAGTGTGAAGAGCAAGGGTGTGCAGTCCCAGATCCACCTCAAGCCTCTTTATTTCACTGCCAGGGACTCCCTGCCCAGTTATCCCAGTCTGACTGGTGCCTGCGGCTTTCTCCCATTTGTGACAGATGCTCTGTATTTCTTCTCCTCCGTCTTTTGTTTTTGTTAATTTTTTTTCTTCTGTTGGTCCCAGGAAATGGCTGATGTGGTGAAATAAATGCCAGTCGCCAAAAATGAGTGCTGTTGCCCCCCACCAGCAACCACCAGCTCAAATTAAGCACTGAAAATAATGTTGCTTTACATAGTAATACTGCACATACATCATAGTTTTTACAACTTTTGCAGTTATGTCCAGTAAGCTGTTAGCAATTGTACCCAAGGGGTTTGTCCTTAACATCAACCCATCTAGTGTTTATCAACAAAGTTATAACTTCCTCTGACCAACAATAATGTACATTACAGGCATCATTCACTTCATAACCCCTTGTCTCCCCAATAGTTGCCCATCTGTTGTCCCATCCCACCTGTGCCTCTTCATTTCCATCTCACCACTTACAGCCTCACTGCACCCCCTCATAGTGTAAAACTCTTCTCCTGTACCAAGCTGTTTGGCTTTGTAGATAGTTTCACACATTAGTCATTTAATTTAAACATAAATACATATGTATGTCAGCATGCATGTATGTGGTATTTGTGTAGTGCAAACCCAACCAATGGAACTGGAACACTGCACAGGGTCACAAGCAAAGCTCTTTTCTAATTCTGAGGAGGGCTGGGGTGGTCCTGGTGGATACAAGATGACTGTTCAGGTCCTGAGATGCACCAATGCATACATGCACCCAGGCATAGATACACCCATGCAAACATGCATGCATGCACACTTTGCCTCTTATCAATCCAGATACCTCTGCCCTCATATGGCTGACATAAATACCCATAAATAGCTGCCACCCCACCCCTCAATTGAATAATGTTTCTTGTGCAACACATCATTCCAACCGATGCCTGTAAGGAATGATGAACAAAATAGAGGTAAGGAAATATTGAGTGTACAGTTGGGTTGTTTCTTATTTACTACATGTTATGATTTTCCCTTGTGGACTCCAGGGCCGCGAGCTGTAGAACAAAACTTCAGCCAAAGGCAGTAATCTGCATGAACCATCAGTCTGTAACCTACAGGGAGAAAGTGCTTATTACACACACCCACAACATATACTTCTATGGGTGTGAAATCCCAGGAAATGGCATAGGGGAGGTGCAGCTGTGCAGTGAACATATGGTCCCAGGGTAATAAAAGAACTTCAATGTGACAACATCAGAGCTATTCATGCCTCGGTTCTGCTTTTGTTAATGGCTTCAGTAGAATGGCTGAGTGTGCCTTGAGGGGTTCAAACGTGTGGCCTCAAGACCACTGCAAAATGTCAGTGGTGAGCATTAATTCACTCAGCAATCGTGTTTGTGCTGCATGAAAGGACGCTGTACATTAAACCTCATTGGTTTTGGTGTTTTTCCCCAGAGCATTCAAAACCCGGTCCCACCTGCACCCCACTGTGAGGCAGTTTTACTACTTACATATGCAGTGGTGCATAAATGGGTGTCTTTTTTCCAGGCTTCGTTTAACCCTGGACCAGTCTTCCTATTACTGATGTATACTCAGCTTCCAGGGCACCCTCCTTTACACCTGGGAGGAGGGGCACAAACACAGACCTTGTCACTCAAGGCAGGTACCATTATGTTCTCTCAAACATATTCCTGGCTATTTATGATCTCAGTTCACCCTGCAAAGGAAAATGTTTTCACTGGTTCGCAGCTGCCAGCTTCAGGGAATATACTGAACTACAGAGACATAGTGCACACAAAGTCATGCAATGCTGTGCAAACTTTCAAGGGTATTTGTTTCCCAGCACTAAATGTATTTGTGCTGGGAAGTTTGCATTTATTCAACATAAATAGCCCTTTGCATTGCATTGAGCAGCTTTGGATCAATGTGGCGTTACGTGGTTGTAACTTAGTCAGATCAGCACAAGCACCCATAGATGTGATGAAAGCACAATTAATTATACCAGGCATACTTGACATGGTTTTCCCTCTAATGTATTGCACTCAGACCTTCTGTATTGTTGACTTTGTTTTTGCTGACATTAGGACTCTCCACATTTTACTACTGCTAATCAGTGCTAAAGTGCTTTCTCCTTAAAACATGGACAAAGTGGCTTATACCCAAATGCATATTTAATTTAGTTGCAAGTCCCTGTGACCACAGCCTCTAAATTGTGTGCTACTAGTGGGCCTGCATCACTCTTTGTGTAAAGCACTTACACAGTCAGTCTCCTGTGCATAGGCAGCCCACTGTTGGGGGTTCAAGGCAACCCCAAAGTCACCGCACCAGCAACACAGGGCCGGTCAGGTGCAGAGGTCAAAGGAGGGCCCAAAACATATAGGCGCCTATGGAGAACAGGGGTGCTCTGGTTCAGGGGGGGTTTGTAGAGCACTGGGGGGAAACAAACAGGCACACAGAACACACCCTCAGTGGCACAGGGGCGTTCGGGTGCAGTGTGCTAAGTAGGCGTCAGGTTTGCTATAAGAAGCAATGGAGGGACCCGGGGTCACTTAGGCGATGCAGGCAGGGCACAGGGGGGCTTCTCGGGCCAGCCACCAACTGGGCTAGGAATAGGGCCGCCTGCTGGTCACTCCTGCACTGGAGGTTGGTTCCTCTCAGTCCTGGGGGCTGTGGGTGCAGTGCTTGGTCCAGGCGTCAGGTTTCTTGTTACCAGGCAGTCGCGGTCAGGGGGAGCCTCTGGATCCTCTCTGCAGGCCGTCGCTGTGGGGATGCAACGGGTCAACTCAGGTTACTCATGTCATCGAAGTCGCCTGGAAGTCCTCTCTGCAGTGTTTGTTCTCTGGAGCTCAAGCCGGGGGCATCGGGTGCAGAGTGAGAAGTCTCACGCTTCCGGCGGGAAGGGAGAGTTCTTTCAAAGTTGTTTCAAAGTTGCAAAGATGTTGCAGTTGGTGAACAGTGCTGCTGTTCTCGGGAGTTTCTTGGTCCTTCAGGTTCAGGGCAGTCCTCTGAGTCCTCAGAGGTTGTTGGTCCCCGTCAGATGCGTTGCTGTGAGGTTCTTTGAGTCTGGAGACAGGCCGGTAGGGCTGGGGCCAAGTCAGGTGTCATCTCCCTCGTCTCTGCGGGGCTTTCAGGTCAGCAGTCCTTCTTCTTTGTGTAGGTTGCAGGGATCTGATTTCCTGGGTTCAGGTTCGCCCCTAAATACTAAATTTAGGGGTGTGTTTAGGTCTGGGGTGCAGTAGCCATTGGCTGCAGTCCTGGAGGGTGGCTACGCCCTCTTTGTGCCTCCTCCCCGAGGGGAGGGGGGCACATCCCTAATCCTATTGAGGAATCTTTCAATCTCAAGGTGGAGGATTTCTAAAGGCAGCGGTCACTTCAGCTCAGGACACCTTAGGGGCTGTCCTGACTGGTGGGTGACTCCTCCTTGTTTTTCCCATTATCCTCTCCTGTCTTGCCGCCAAAAGTGGGGGCAGTGGCCGGAGGGGCGGGCATCTCCACTAGCTGGGATGTCCTGTGGTGCTGTAACAAAAGGCATGAGCCTTTGAGGCTCACCGCCAGCTGTTACAGTTCCTGCAGAGGGAGGTGAGAAACACCTCCACCCAGTACAGGCTTTGTTCCTGGCCACAGAGTGACAAAGGCACTCTCCCCATGTGGCCAGAAACTCGTCTGGTTGTGGCAGGCTGGTAGAATCTGGTCAGCCTAGCACTAGGAGTCAGACTGGTATTCAGGGGGCATCTCTAAGAGGCCCTCTGGGTGTATTTTACAATAAATCCCACACTGGCATCAGTGTGCATTTATTGTGCTGAGAAGTTTGATACCAAACTTCCCAGATTTCAGTGTAGCCATTATGGAACTGTGGAGTTCGTATCTGACAAACTCCCAGACCATATACTCTTTATGGCTACCCTGCACTTACAATGTCTACTCTTTTGCTTAGACACTGTAGGGGCATAGTGCTCATGCACATATGCCCTCACCTGTGGTACAGTGCACCCTGCCTTAGGGCTGTAAGGCCTGCTAGAGGGGTGACTTACCTATGCCATAGGCAGTGTGAGGTGGGCATGGCACTCTGAGGAGAGTGCCATGTCAACTTAGTCATTTTCTCCCCACCAGCACAAACAAGCTGTGAGGCAGTGTGCATGTGCTGAGTGAGTGAGAGTTCCCAGAGTGGCATAAGACATGCTACAGCCCTTAGAGACCTTCCCTGGCAATGGGGCCCTTGGTACCAGGGGTACCATTTACAAGGGACTTATCTGTGTGCCAGGGCTGTGCCAATTGTGGGAACAAAGGTACAGTTTAGGTAAAGAACACTGGTGCTGGGGCCTGGTTAGCAGGGTCCCAGCACACTTTCAATAATAACTGGCATCAACAAAAGGCAAAAAGTCAGTGGGTAACCATGCCAAGGAATGCATTTACTTACAGGGGGTCACAGTAGTTTTAGGGTTGGGGTATTTTTAGTTTTTAGGGGCAGGGGTGGGGGTCGGGATAGTTTATGTTTTAGGGGGTGGGAGGTTGCAATAGTTTAAATTTTAGGGGCTTGGGGGATCACAGTAGTTTTAGGGCCGGGGGTGGTGGGTCGGTATTCTTAGTTTTTAGGGGTAGTTTTAGGCGTGGGATGGGGGTCGGGTAGTTTGGGTTTTTGGGGGTGGAGGGTTGCGGTAGCTTTAGGGGTGGGTGTAGGGGGGTCGGGTTATTTTTAGTTTTTAGGGGCGGGGTGGGGGGTCGGGGTAGTTTAGGTTTTAGGGGGTTGCAGTAGTTTTAGGGGCAGAGTGGGGGGTCGGGTATTTTTAGGTTTTAGGGGGTTAGAGGGTTGCAGTAGTTTTAGGGGCAGGGGTAGTTTAAGTTTTATGGGTGGGGGTCAGGGTAGTTGGGTAGGGGTAGAATTGTTTTTAGTGGCGGGGTGGGAGGTTGGGGTAAGATTGTTTTGGGGGGGCGCATGCTAGAACCACACATGCCGTTACACACATGCCTTTACCAGGAATGCCTTTACAACTAAAAATAGTTTTTAAGGTATTCGTGATAAAAGTATTTGTGGTAACAACGCGGTCGTTGTTCTGACCTCATCGTTTAGGCATGCATGGTTCCAGCATTCATGGTTCCAACTTACATTCCATTCTGTAATTGGAAGAAAGCACCTTTGAGATTTAAAAGGTTGTCACTACTCCTCTTTGCCCTCTTAGATGTCCTATCATCACCTGCTGATCTGTGTGTGTCTGTACTGGTAGTCTAAGGAAGTAAAATCATGTAATGAAAAGAAACAAGCTAATAAGAGTATTAAAACTCACTTGAGGCCAAAGAAATATCTTTTCTGCTGGGTTGTGGTAATGATATGTGACATATGTGTAACTTGTAATTATCTTTGGTTTTTAGAAGCCATTGTTTTGTTTCACCTCTAGATGGATGCGTATTATTAAAGTCTTTGTGTATCGCACAACCGAATTTCAATTGTCTCCAAGTGCTTGAATGACAGATTTGGTGTCCAAATTTCATTTAACCTGGTGATGAGTTTGAAGCTATGGCCTGGTAATCTCTAGGGAGGTGCATATCCCTCGCTGTGTTCAACTCACAAAATTGAGGAGTAGATCCCACCAGGGATCGCAGAAAGTTCATGGGGCCTAGAGGAAAATGGAACATAGACCCCTTTAGTACAATCCAGGGTGAAACATTATCTAACCCAATGCTTTCTCTGAAACTAAACTGTAATCCTTTTCATCAGGTTCAAATTAAAATGCTCCCTTCAGTAATATCTTGAAGATTGCAGTAAAAACTTGCAGACGCCTCTAAGTGTCTGTCCTATCTGTTGCAGATTCAGGAGAAAATCTTGGGCCACCCACTGTGAGTGTCTAAACTGCAATCCCCTGCTTTAGTAAGGGGGTCCAGTGTAGTTATAGAATGACCACATATTCGTGACATTTTGTGGCTAACCACTACCTATGTAAAAGAGTAAATTTGCATAATATCCTAAACATCCTGAAAACCAGGTATGGATCTGCTTCCACTGGACATTACATTTGACACCACTGTGCTACAGGCATCCTCATCCACACATGATGCAGGTAATGCTAAAGGCAGTCGCCCCAGTGGTTTTAAATATCGATTCCTGTCTTTTTTCTGCCTTCTTTTACATGTAAATAGCATATCCTTGTGGCATCAGGTACCCTCAACAATTTCAGGGTTGCCCGACTTGTGTCATTTAGCATTAGTCCTCTTCATCACCGTGGAAAGAGATGCTGATGTGAGATCAGCACAAAACTGAAGGTTCAGAATCCAGGGTAGAAGTGCTGATGTGGGCTCAAAGCAGGATGGCCACGTTCCAGACCATAGACTGCAGTGCTGATGTGGGATCAGAGCAGGAATCACAGGTTCAGTACTCTGGACAGGGGCCTTGATGTGAGCTCAGAACAGAAAGTAGAGCTTCAGCATCCTGGACAGCAGCTCTGATGTGAACTCAGAGCAAGAAGCACAGGTCGAGTCTTCTGGATAGCGGCGCTGATGTGAGCTCAGAGGAGGGAGCACAGGTTCTGTACTATGGTCAGCAGCGCTGCTGTGAGATCAGGGCAGGAAGCACAGGTTCAGCACCCTGGACAGCAGCGCTGCTGTGAGCTTAGAACAGGAAGCAGAGGTTCAGGACCATTGACAGCAGCGCTGCTGTGAGCTCAGAGCAGGAAGCTCATGCTCAGAACAATTTATGTGCACTTAGAGCGGGACTACTGGTTAAGCACTAGCTTTGAGCTGGCTTAGAGTAGAAGCACTGGTTAAGCACTAGTTCAGCGGTGCTGATGTAACCTTAGAGCAGAAAGCACAGGTCCGGTACTCTGGACAGAAGCACTGGTTCAGCACCCTGGACAGCGGCGCTCATGTGAGCCCAGAGCAGGAAGCACATTTTGAGTACCTGGGGCAGAATGACAGATATGAGCTCAGGGCCGGAAGCACAGGTTTGCTACCCTGGGCAGCAATGATAATATCAGCTCAGTACAGAAAGTACAGGTTCAGCACCTAAGATGGATCAAATGATGATTTGAGATCAAAGCAGGATGCACAGATTTGGCACCCTGGATTACGGCACTGACATGTTCTCAGAGCAGGAAGCACAGGCTGAGTTCCCTGGATGGGATTGCTTAAGTGAACTCAGACCAGGAAGCACAGGTTTAGCACAACAGACAGTGGTGGTGATATGAGCTTCAGCAGTTAGCACAGGTTCAGTATCCTGACAGCAATGCTGATGTTAGATTAGAACAGGAGCCACAGAAGCAGCATTCTGGACAGCAGTGCTGATGTTAGCTCAGAGCAGGAATCACAGATTCAGAAAACATTGGTGATGTGAGCTCCTGGCAAGAATTACACATTCAGTACCCTGGACAGGAGGCTTGATCTAACACAGGTTCAGAGTCCCGGGCAATATTGCTGTCGTGTGAACTCACAGCATGAAGCACAGGAGCATGCCTTTGGGCAGAAGCACTGACGTGGGCTCTGTACACGAAGGATAAGTTGCCTGTACACTGGAGAAGGACTGAAGTGAATTTGGAAAAGGAAGAGCAGGCTCAACACCATGGACAGGGACGCTGTTGTAAACTAAGAGAAGGAAGAGCAGGTACAGGAGCATGGACAGTGGCGCTGTTGTAAGCTAAGCAAAGGAAGAGCGGGCTCAGGACCATGGACAGTGGCGCTGTTGTAAGCTAAGAGAAGAAAGAGCAGGTCCAGGACCATGGACAGTGGCGCTGTTGTAAGCTGAGAGAAGAAAGAGCAGACTCAGGACCATGGACATTGGCGCTCTTGTAAACTAAGAAAAGGAAGAGTGGGCTCAGGATCATCAGGAGCATGGACAGTGGCGCTGTTGTAAGCTAAGAGAAGAAAGAGCAGGTCCAGGATCATGGACAGTGGCACTGTTGTAAGCTAAGAGAAGGAAGAGCAGGTCCAGGATCATGGACAGTGGCGCTGTTGTAAGCTAAGAGAAGGAAGAGCAGGTCCAGGATCATGGACAGTGGCACTGTTGTAAGCTAAGCGAAGGAAGAGCGGGCTCAGGACCATGGACAGTGGGGCTGTTGTAAGCTAAGAGAAGAAAGAACAGGTACAAGACCATGGACAGTGGCGCTGTTGTAAGCTAAGAGAAGGAAGAGCAGGCTCAGGACCATGGACCGTGGCGCTGTTGTAAGAAGGAAGAGCAGGCTTAGGACCATGGACAGTGGCGCTGTTGTAAGCTAAGAGAAGGAAGAGCAGGTCCAGGAACATGGACAGTGGCGCTGTTGTAAGCTAAGAGAAGAAAGAGCAGACTCAGGAACATGGACACTGGTGCTGTTGTAAGCTAAGAGAAGGAGGAGAGGGCTCAGGACCATGGGCAGTGGCACTAGTGCAAGCTAAGAGAAGGAAGCGCAGGTACAGAACCATGGAAAGTGGCGCTGTTGTAAGTTAAGAGAAGGAAGAGCGGGTTCAGGACCATGGACAGTGGCGCTGTTGTAAGCTAAGTGAAGGAAGAGCAGGTACACGACCATTGACAGTGGCGCTGTTGTAAGATAAGAAAAGAAAGAGCGGGCTCAGGACCATGGACTGTGGCGCTGTTGTAAGCTAAGCAAAGGAAGAGCGGGCTCAGGACCATGGACAGTGGCGCTGTTGTAAGCTAAGAGAAGAAAGAGCAGGTACAGGACCATGGACAGTGGCACTTTTGTAAGCAAAGAGAAGGAAGAGCGGGCTCAGGACCATGGACAGTGGCGCTGTTGTAAGCTAAGAGAAGGAAGAGCAGGTACACGACCATTGACAGTGGCGCTGTTGTAAGATAAGAAAAGAAAGAGCGGGCTCAGGACCATGGACAGTGGCGCTGTTGTAAGCTAAGAGAAGAAAGAGCAGGTACAGGAGCATGGACAGTGGCGCTGTTGTAAGCTAAGCAAAGGAAGAGCGGGCTCAGGACCATGGACAGTGGCGCTGTTGTAAGCTAAGAGAAGAAAGAGCAGGTACAGGAGCATGGACAGTGGCGCTGTTGTAAGCTAAGCAAAGGAAGAGCGAGCTCAGGACCATGGACAGTGGCGCTGTTGTAAGCTAAGAGAAGAAAGAGCAGGTCCAGGATCATGGACAGTGGTGCTGTTGTAAGCTAAGAGAAGAAAGAGCAGGCTCAGGATCATGGACAGTGGCGCTGTTGTAAGCTAAGAGAAGGAAGAGCAGGCTCAGGACCATGGACAGTGGCGCTGTTGTAAGAAGGAAGAGCAGGCTTAGGACCATGGACAGTGGCGTTGTTGTAAGCTAAGAGAAGAAAGAGCAGGTACAGGAGCATGGACAGTGGCGCTGTTGTAAGCTAAGCAAAGGAAGAGCGTGCTCAGGATCATGGACAGTGGCGCTGTTGTAAGCTAAGAGAAGAAAGAGCAGGTCCAGGATCATGGACAGTGGTGCTGTTGTAAGCTAAGAGAAGAAAGAGCAGGTAAAGGACCATGGACAGTGGCGCTGTTGTAAGTAAAGAGAAGGAAGAGCAGGCTCAGGACCATGGACAGTGGGGCTGTTGTAAAAAGGAAGAGCAAACTCAGGACCATGGATAGTGGCGCTGTTGTAAGCTAAGAGAAAGAAGAGCAGGTCCAGGACCATGGACAGTGGCGCTGTTGTAAGCTAAGAGAAGAAAGAGCAGGCTCAGGACCATGGACAGTGGTGCTGTTGAAAGCTAAGAGAAGGAAGAGCGGGCTGAGGACCATGGACAGTGGCGCTGTTGTAAGCTAAGAGAAGGAAGAGCAGGCTCAGGACCATGGACAGTGGCACTGTTGTAAAAAGGATGAGCAGACTCAGGACCATGGATAGTGGCGCTGTTGTAAGCTAAGAGAAAGAAGAGCAGGTCCAGGACCATGGACAGTGGCGCTGTTGTAAGCTAAGAGAAGGAAGAGCGGGCTCAGGACCATGGACAGTGGTGCTGTTGTAAGCTGAGAGAAGGAAGAGGGGGTACAGGACCATGGACAGTGGTGGTGTTGTAAGCTAAGAGAAGGAAGAGTAGGCTCAGGACCATGGACAGTGGCACTGGTGTGAGATAAGAGAAGGAAGAGCAGGATTAGCACCATGGACATTGGCGCTCTTGTAAACTAAGAGAAGGAAGAGCAGGCTCAGGACCATCAGGAGCATGGACAGTGGCGCTGTTGTAAGCTAAGAGAAGTAAGAGCAGGTACAGGACCAAGGACAGTGGCACTGTTTTAAGCTAAGAGAAGGAAGAGCAGGCTCAGGACCATGGACAGTGGCACTGGTGTGAGATAAGAGAAGGAAGAACAGGATTAGCACCATGGACATTGGCGCTCTTGTAAACTAAGAGAAGGAAGAGCAGGCTCAGGACCATCAGGAGCATGGACAGTGGCGCTGTTGTAAGCTAAGAGAAGTAAGAGCAGGTACAGGACCATGGACAGTGGCGCTGTTGTAAGCTAAGAGAAGAAAGAGCAGGTACAGGAGCATGGACAGTGGCGCTGTTGTAAGCTAAGCAAAGGAAGAGCGAGCTCAGGACCATGGACAGTGGCGCTGTTGTAAGCTAAGAGAAGAAAGAGCAGGTCCAGGATCATGGACAGTGGTGCTGTTGTAAGCTAAGAGAAGAAAGAGCAGGCTCAGGATCATGGACAGTGGCGCTGTTGTAAGCTAAGAGAAGGAAGAGCAGGCTCAGGACCATGGACAGTGGCGCTGTTGTAAGAAGGAAGAGCAGGCTTAGGACCATGGACAGTGGCGTTGTTGTAAGCTAAGAGAAGAAAGAGCAGGTACAGGAGCATGGACAGTGGCGCTGTTGTAAGCTAAGCAAAGGAAGAGCGTGCTCAGGATCATGGACAGTGGCGCTGTTGTAAGCTAAGAGAAGAAAGAGCAGGTCCAGGATCATGGACAGTGGTGCTGTTGTAAGCTAAGAGAAGAAAGAGCAGGTAAAGGACCATGGACAGTGGCGCTGTTGTAAGTAAAGAGAAGGAAGAGCAGGCTCAGGACCATGGACAGTGGGGCTGTTGTAAAAAGGAAGAGCAAACTCAGGACCATGGATAGTGGCGCTGTTGTAAGCTAAGAGAAAGAAGAGCAGGTCCAGGACCATGGACAGTGGCGCTGTTGTAAGCTAAGAGAAGAAAGAGCAGGCTCAGGACCATGGACAGTGGTGCTGTTGAAAGCTAAGAGAAGGAAGAGCGGGCTGAGGACCATGGACAGTGGCGCTGTTGTAAGCTAAGAGAAGGAAGAGCAGGCTCAGGACCATGGACAGTGGCACTGTTGTAAAAAGGATGAGCAGACTCAGGACCATGGATAGTGGCGCTGTTGTAAGCTAAGAGAAAGAAGAGCAGGTCCAGGACCATGGACAGTGGCGCTGTTGTAAGCTAAGAGAAGGAAGAGCGGGCTCAGGACCATGGACAGTGGTGCTGTTGTAAGCTGAGAGAAGGAAGAGGGGGTACAGGACCATGGACAGTGGTGGTGTTGTAAGCTAAGAGAAGGAAGAGTAGGCTCAGGACCATGGACAGTGGCACTGGTGTGAGATAAGAGAAGGAAGAGCAGGATTAGCACCATGGACATTGGCGCTCTTGTAAACTAAGAGAAGGAAGAGCAGGCTCAGGACCATCAGGAGCATGGACAGTGGCGCTGTTGTAAGCTAAGAGAAGTAAGAGCAGGTACAGGACCAAGGACAGTGGCACTGTTTTAAGCTAAGAGAAGGAAGAGCAGGCTCAGGACCATGAACAGTGGTGCTGTTGTAAGCTAAGAGAAGAAAGAGCGGGCTCAGGACCATGAACAGTGGTGCTGTTGTAAGCTAAGAGAAGGAAGAGCAGGCTCAGGACCATGGACAGTGGCGCTGTTGTAAGAAGGATGAGCAGGCTTAGGACCATGGACAGTGGCGTTGTTGTAAGCTAAGAGAAGAAAGAGCAGGTACAGGAGCATGGACAGTGGCGCTGTTGTAAGCTAAGCAAAGGAAGAGCGGGCTCAGAACCATGGACAGTGGCATTGTTGTAAGCTAAGAGAAGAAAGAGCAGGTACAGGAGCATGGACAGTGGCGCTGTTGTAAGCTAAGCAAAGGAAGAGCGGGCTCAGGACCATGGACAGTGGCGCTGTTGTAAGCTAAGAGAAGAAAGAGCAGGTCCAGGATCATGGACAGTGGTGCTGTTGTAAGCTAAGAGAAGAAAGAGCAGGTCCAGGACCATGGACAGTGGCGCTGTTGTAAGCTAAGAGAAGAAAGAGCAGACTCAGGACCATGGACAGTGGTGCTGTTGTAAGCTAAGAGAAGGAAGTGCGGGCTGAGGACCATGGACAGTGGCGCTGTTGTAAGCTAAGAGAAGGAAGAGCGGGCTCAGGATCATGGACAGTGGCGCTGTTGCAAGCTAAGAAAAGAAAGAGCGGGCTCAGGACCATGGACAGTGGTGCCGTTGTAAGCTAAGAGAAGGAAGTGCGGGCTGAGGACCATGGACAGTGGCGCTGTTGTAAGCTAAGAGAAGGAAGAGCGGGCTCAGGATCATGGACAGTGGCGCTGTTGCAAGCTAAGAAAAGAAAGAGCGGGCTCAGGACCATGGACAGTGGTGCCGTTGTGAGCAAAGAGAAGGAAGAGCGGGCTCAGGACCATGGACAGTGGTGCTGTTGTAAGCTGAGAGAAGGAAGAGGGGGTACAGGACCATGGACAGTGGTGGTGTTGTAATCTAAGAGAAGGAAGAGTAGGCTCAGGACCATGGACAGTGGCACTGGTGTGAGATAAGAGAAGGAAGAGCAGGATTAGCACCATGGACATTGGCGCTCTTGTAAACTAAGAGAAGGAAGAGCAGGCTCAGGACCATCAGGAGCATGGACAGTGGCGCTGTTGTAAGCTAAGAGAAGTAAGAGCAGGTACAGGACCAAGGACAGTGGCACTGTTTTAAGCTAAGAGAAGGAAGAGCAGGCTCAGGACCATGAACAGTGGTGCTGTTGTAAGCTAAGAGAAGAAAGAGCGGGCTCAGGACCATGAACAGTGGTGCTGTTGTAAGCTAAGAGAAGGAAGAGCAGGCTCAGGACCATGGACAGTGGCGCTGTTGTAAGAAGGATGAGCAGGCTTAGGACCATGGACAGTGGCGTTGTTGTAAGCTAAGAGAAGAAAGAGCAGGTACAGGAGCATGGACAGTGGCGCTGTTGTAAGCTAAGCAAAGGAAGAGCGGGCTCAGAACCATGGACAGTGGCATTGTTGTAAGCTAAGAGAAGAAAGAGCAGGTACAGGAGCATGGACAGTGGCGCTGTTGTAAGCTAAGCAAAGGAAGAGCGGGCTCAGGACCATGGACAGTGGCGCTGTTGTAAGCTAAGAGAAGAAAGAGCTGGTCCAGGATCATGGACAGTGGTGCTGTTGTAAGCTAAGAGAAGAAAGAGCAGGTACAGGACCATGGACAGTGGCGCTGTTGTAAGCAAAGAGAAGGAAGAGCGGGCTCAGGACCATGGACAGTGGCGCTGTTGTAAAAAGGAAGAGCAAACTCAGGACCATGGACATTGGCGCTCTTGTAAACTAAGAGAAGGAAGAGTGGGCTCAGGACCATCAGGAGCATGGACAGTGGCGCTGTTGTAAGCTAAGACAAGAAAGAGCAGGTACAGGACCAAGGACAGTGGCACTGTTGTAAGCAAAGCGAAGGAAGAGCGGGCTCAGGACCCTGGACAGTGGTGCTGTTGTAAGCTAAGAGAAGAAAGAGCAGGTACAGGACCATGGACAGTGGCGTTGTTGTAAGCTAAGAGAAGAAAGAGCAGGTACAGGAGCATGGACAGTGGCACTGTTGTAAGCTAAGCAAAGGAAGAGTGGGCTCAGAACCATGGACAGTGGCGCTGTTGTAAGCTAAGAGAAGAAAGAGCATGTACAGGAGCATGGACAGTGGCACTGTTGTAAGCTAAGAAAAGGAAGAGCGGGCTCAGGACCATGGACAGTGGGGTTGTTGTAAGCAAAGAGAAGGAATAGCAGGCTTAGGACCATGGACAGTGGCGTTGTTGTAAGCTAAGAGAAGAAAGAGCAGGTACAGGAGCATGGACAGTTTCGCTGTTGTAAGGTAAGAGAAGGAAGAAAGGGTACAGGACCATGGACAGTGGCGCTGTTGAAAGCTAAGAAAAGGAAGAGCGGGCTCAGGACCATGGACAGCGACACTGTTGTAAGCTAAGAGAAGGAAGAGCGGGCTCAGGACCATGGACAGCGACACTGTTGTAAGCTAAGAGAAGGAAGAGCGGGCTTAGGACCATGGACAGCGAAACTGTTGTGAGCTAAGAGAAGGAAGAGCCGGCTTAGGACCATGGGCAGATTTTCCAGACATGAGCTCAGAAAAGGAAGCACAGGTTCAGTAACATGGACAGAAGAACTGATCTGAGCTCAGACCCAGCAGCACAGGCTCAATCCCATGGACAGCAGCACTGATGTGAGCGATGCAGGTTTGGTCCCTTGGACAGCATTGCTGCCTTAAGCCCAAAGAAGGAAGCACGGGTTAGCACCATGGACAGGGGTGGTGATATGAGCTCAGAGGCAGCAGAACAGGTTCATTTCCATGCACTGCAGTGCTGCCCGAAGGCCAGAGCAGAAATCACAGTTTCAGGACCATGGACGTAAACACTGATGTAGGCACAGAGAAGGAAGCACATGTTCAGGACCATTGGCAGAAGAGGTTATGTGAGCTCAGAGCCAGCAGCATATGTTCAGGACAGAAGCGGTGATGTGAACAGCACAGTTTTAATTCCATGGACAGAGGTAATGCCCTAAGCCCAGGGCAGGGGGCACGGGTTCAGGAACATGGACAGAAAGGTTGATGTGAACTCAGAGAAGGAAGCAAAGGTTCAGGACCAAGGACAGAAGAGCTGATGTGATCTCAGAGCCAGAAGCATTATTGCAGGACATGGACAACAGCCCTAATGTTAGGAGCACAGGTACAGTAGCATGGACAGCAACGCTGCACTAAGCTCAGTGCAGGAAACCATGGTTCAGGACCATGGACAGAAATGATGATGTGAGCATAGAGAAGGAAGCACAGGTTCAGGACCATGGATAGCAACGCTGCACTAAGCTCAGTGCAGGAAACCATGGTTCTGGACCATGGACAGAAACGATGATGTTAGCAAAGATAAGGAAGCACAGGTTCAGGACTATGGACAGAAACGCTGATGTAACCTCAGAGTAGGAAGCCAAGATTCAGGACCACGGACAGAAGAGTTGATTTCAGCTCAGAACCAGCAATATAATTTCAGGGTGTGGACAGAGATCTTGCCATGCGCTCAAAGCAGAAAGTACAGGTCAGCTCCCGGGCAGCATGTTGCTGTGAGCTCCAGGCAGGAAGAAAAACATGTGTTGGGCAAACCAACATCTGCAACAGCAGTCTCATCAGCCTTGAGAGAAAAA
Organism: Pleurodeles waltl; assembly: GCF_031143425.1. Lineage (NCBI taxonomy): Eukaryota > Metazoa > Chordata > Amphibia > Caudata > Salamandridae > Pleurodeles > Pleurodeles waltl. Next base: position 998,099,704 of record NC_090450.1, on the reverse strand, counting down.
TTAAAGGCCAAGATGCCAAGCCTTCTCTTGCTAGGCTACTAGAATACAAACATATAAAAGAGGCCTGTGTATGGTGTGGACGATCACATCACAGGAAATACTTCAAGCAAGCTAGTGGGTGGAAAGGTGCCTGGCCTCTCAGTAGATTCAGAACAAAAGCTGCAAGTTATGAATAAGTGGTTCCTGTGTGTAGCAGGCTATTTAACATTACATGCACACATACGTAGTTAGCTATAAAATAGTACCTACATTCATACCTAACTAGCTACAAAATATTACGTGCGTACATTCCAACATATCCATATATAAAATATGGCACGCATACATACACGCCCAAATATAAACGTGATCAGTACAACTAAATAGAACAGAAGCTAGATTTTGAGATATTAAAGCTGGCCTTCTTCATTAGACTCTATTCTGGGGTGCAGGAAAGACTCTTGTGTTGATCTCGTAGCACCCTCTCATCCCTCAAGATGGTGCTGAAGACTGGGAGGTGATTCTGCAAGTGACGTTCCTCCTGCCAGAGGTGGATGAACCTTCAGAAACCGAAGATCCAGATTTAACATTTCAAAGCCAGGCTCTGCAGACGTCTCAGCAACTGACTACCTGAACCGAGAGGGGGAGATTTACAAACATTTTGCATTGGGTTAGCATCACAAATCTTTTTTTTTTTACTAATTTACTTTCCAGTACTAAGCCTGTTTTCAGCTGATATGTACCCTATAATTAACGTAGAGTAGTGAAAAACACTGCTTTGCGTTACTTAGTGCCAAGCATATGTGTGGTACATGTGCGTTCCCATGCATGCACCCATGCCTTTTGGTGCAAAACCCTGTCTACAAGCAATAGTAGACAGGGTTTTGTATCAAAAGTTAACACCTTTTAAAAGCAGGGGTTAAAAGGAAAACATTTTTTATTTCTCCTTTCTTTTCTGACTTTCCATGCATGTTGCACTGTGCAGCACAAATACAATGTGGGAAACATTTTACGGTTTGTCTATGCATAGTATTTTGTACTGGAACGGTACCCTTACAGTACAAAACCTATGCTAAACCCATGCAGATACCCTTGCACTAAGGTGCAAGTTTTTGTGCTTGACGCACAGCAGCTAAAATCAGTGCTGGTGCTAGAGAGAGGGGAACAGAGTGCCATATCTCTGTAGATATGGCGCTCTTCTCCTTCCTCCCTGTCACTCAGCGCAGCATGTTTTGTGGCTGCACTGCGCTGCATGACTATTTGGTAAATGTGGGCCAGAGTTTCAAAAATAAATGGAAAATGTCTCAGAAGTGCGATGGCAGTATACATCATCATTCAGCATGCTCAGGTGGTTGGTGAGTAGATTCAGTGAGAGCTTCACGCTTCTTTGCTGGAGAATGCAATCCGTGACCTGCCCATGTGTAAGTAGAGCTGACTTGCATGCATGACTTCTTTGATGGCCATCAGTGGATATATTCAGCTGGGGAAAGGGGCCCTCACCTCTTTGATGCCAACCTGTGGATTTGCCCAGATGGCGATTTTTGCTTTTTTGATGACCATTTGTTGATAAGCACAGCTAGAAGCTCACAGCCATTTGATGCCCTTGGATGGGCCCAGATGGAGGCTCATTGATGCCCAGGTGTAGATAGGCCCAGATGGAGGCTCTTTGATGCTTATGTGTGGTTGGACCTAGATGCTGGTTCTTATTTAATCCGAATGTTTTGTTTGGTCCCACTGTTTTTTCTCACCTCTTTGTTGCCCATGAGTCAATGTGTCCATTCACTTGAGTCTTTCACCTATTTGATGCCCACATAAGGGTGGACTCTTCTAGGAGCTCTTGCCTCTTTGATGCCCATGTGGCAGCTGGTAGCTATTGGCTCTTTGATGCCCACATAAAAATGGGCTGAGTTATGTAGTTCACATTTGTTTATGCCCATGTGTGGCTGGCCCAGTTGGAAGCTCTTTGATGTCCATGTGTGGATGGGCCTAGCTGCTGGTTCTTACTTATTTGATGCCAATATGTGGATAGGCTTAGCTGGTTTGTCTCACCCCTCTTGCTGGCCATGAGTCACTGGGTCCATTCACTAGAGCTCTCACCTATTTGATGCCCATGTAAGGATGAACTCATCTAGGAGTCCTTGCCTCTTTGATGCCCATGTGACGGCTGGTAGCTATCAGCTCTTTGATGCCCACATGAAGATGGGCAGAGGTATGTATTTTACCTTTTCTGATGCACATGTGTCAATGGGCCCAGCAGGAGGCTCTTTGATGCCCATGTGTGGGTGGACCAGCTAATGTGTCTCACCTCTTTGATGTCCTTGTATGGATGGCTCTGTCTTGGGTCCTTAAATGTTTGTTGCCCATGTGTGGTTGGGACCAGTTGGTGTATCTCACCTCTTTGATTCCCATGCGTGTTTTCCCAAGGGGCGTTATGTGTTATGTATGTCGAGTTAGTGGCATCTGGAGTTAGATATTGACATTCAGTGAGCAGCCATTGGTTTCAAGTCTCAATCAGCAGGGGGTATGTGGCATTACCTCAGGTCAATGGCAGCATGTGTTATTTACTCACATTCATCAGGCAGTGTGTGTTATTTACTCCCACTCAGTGGCAGCATGTAATATTTAGTCCCAGTTGGGAGACAGCGGCCCTCATTATGAGTCTGGCGATCTACTGACCTCCAGACTCGCAGTGGCGGTCCTACCGCCGACGGGCCGGCAATGAAGACCTCCAGATTATGTGTGTGTCTGTTTGGCCTATGCCAAACCGCCACTTAACCGTTCCTACCGCCAAGGCAGGCAGACAGCAAGGCCAGACTGTGTCATTTACTCCCACTCAGTGGCAGCGTGTGTTACTTACTGCTGGCAGCTGGCAGTGTGTGCTATTTACTCCCAATCGGTGGCAGTGTGTGTTATTTACTCCTACTCGTTGGCAGTATGTTTTATTTACTTTTACGAAGCAGGCAGTGTGTTTTATTTTCTCTCACTGAGTGGCAGTCTTTTATTTAATCCCAGTCTGCAGTATGTGTGTTTTACTTACTCCCACTCAGTGGTAGTGTGTGTAATTTACTTCTTTGCATCAGACAGTGTGAGTTATTTACTCCCACTCAGTGGCAGCATGTTATATACTTCTATGAAATAGACAGTGAGTTTTACTTACTGTCACTTAGTGACAACATTTTATGTAATCCCAGTCAGCAGTGTGCACGTGTGCTGTTTACTCCCTCTCAGTGGCATAATTTATTTTTTGCTACTAAGAAGCAGGCAGTTTGTGTTATTTACTCCTACTTATTGGCAGCTTGTGTTATTTATTCTCAGTCAGCAGGTAGCAGGTGGTATGTACTCCAAGTCAACAGAAGTATGCGCTATTTACTTCACGGCAGAAAGCAGTGTTATTTATTCCCACTCAGTGGCAGTGTTTGGCATTTACTCCCAGTCAATGGGTATGAAGTGTTTTGTAGTACCAGCCAGTGGGTGGCATTTATTTACTCCCACTCAAGGGACCTCAAGCTATTTACTAAGAGTCAGTCGGCAGCATGTGCTTCATTCTTGCAGTCAGCAGGCAACATGTATTATTTACTCCTCATCAATGTCAGCATGTTGTATATACTAACATTCAGAAGGCAGAATGTGTTATTCACTCCTAATCAATGTCAGCATGTTGTATATACTCCCATTCAGCAGACAAAATGTGGTATTTACTCCTAATCAATGTCAGCATGTTGTATATACTCCCTTTCAGCAGACAGAATGTGTTATTGACTCCTAATCAATGTCAGCATGTTGTATATTCTCCCTTTCAGCAGACAAAGGGGGTCATTCTGACCCCCGCCGGTGGCGGAATGCCGCCGGCCTGGCGGGAACCGCCAGAAGACCGTACCGCGGTCAAAAGAAGGCCGCCCGCACGCCCAGCGGGAAACCCCCTTCCACGAGGATGCCGGCTCCGAATGGAGCCAGCGGAGTGGAAGGGGTGCGACGGGTGCAGTTGCACCCGTCGCGATTTTCAGTGTCTGCCACGCAGACACTGAAAATCTATGTGGGGCCCTGTTAGGGGGCCCCTGCACTGCCCATGCCAGTGGCATGGGCACTGCAGGGGCCCCCAGGGGCCCCACGACACCCGTTCCCGCCAGCCAGGTTCTGGCGGTGAAAACCGCCAGAACCAGGCTGGCGGGAAGCGCCGCCGTGGAGGATTCCCTGGGGCAGCGGTCAGAATGCCCCCGGAAGCACCGCCAGCCTGTTGGCGGTGCTTCCGCGGTCGTTGGCCCTGGCGGTCCATGACCGCCAGGGTCAGAATGACCCCCAAAATGTGGTATTTACTCCTAATCAGTTCCACCATGTATTATTTACTCCCAGGCAGCAAGCAGGGGTGCTATTTACTGCCAAGGAGTACGATGTGTTATTTACTCCCACCCAGTTGACAGCGTGTGTTATTTACTCCCACTAGTGGGCAGCATGTTGTATTTACTAGCAGTCAGTAGGGAGCATGTGCTATACACTTCAGCTCAGCAGCAGCATGTGTAATTTACTCCTTACAGCAAGGAGCTTCTGGTATGTATTCCCAGTCATTGGACAGCCTGTGTTATTTACTCTCACTCATTGGGCAGCATATGTTATTTACTCCCAGTCAGCGGGTGAATGTGTTACATACTCCCAGCAAGCATTATGTTTTTTCAGATAGTGAGTGAGTGAGTTCAGATAACCGTAATCAGTGTTAACATGTATTATTTACTCACCTCCAGCAGGCAGCAGTGGTATTTACTTCCAATCAACGAATGTAATGTGTTCTTTACTCCTAATCAGCATGCACTGTGTACTCTCACTCAGAGGGTACAATTTGTTATTTACTCCCAAACAGCATGTATTTCTTACTCCCAGCCAGCGGGTGCAATGTGTTATTTACTTCAAGAAAACATGTGTTATTAGTCCCAGTCATGAGGTAAAATTGTTATTTAATCCGAGACAGTATGTATTGTTTACTCCCACTCAGCGGGTGGAATGTGTTATTTACTCCTAGACAGCATGTGTTATTTACTCCCAATCATGCGGAAGAATTATTTACTCCCAGACAAAATGTATTGCTTACTCCCAGCCAGCGGGTGCAATGTGTTATTTACTCCCAGTCATGAGGTAGAACTGTTACTTAACTCCAGACAGTAGGTATTGCTTACTCCCAGCCAGTGGTTGCAATGTGTTATTTACTCCCAGTCATAAGGTAGAACTGTTACTTAACTCCAGACAGTATGTATTGCTTACTCCGAGCCAGCGGGTGCAATGTGTTATTTACTCCTAGACTGCATGTGTTATTTACTCCTAGACAGCATGTGTTATTTACTCCCAGTCATGAGGTAGGATTGTTACTTAACTCCAGACAGTAAGTATTGTTTATTCCCAGCCAGCGGGTGCAATGTGTTATTTACTCCTAGACTGCATGTGTTATTTACTCCTAGACAGCATGTGTTATTTACTCCCAGTCATGAGGTAGAACTGTTACTTAACTCCAGACAGTATGTATTGCTTACTCCCAGCCAGCGGGTGCAATGTGTTATTTACTTCCAGTCATGAGGTAGAACTGCTACTTAACTCCAGACAGTATGTATTGCTTACTCCCAGCCAGTGGTTGCAATGTGTTATTTACTCCCAGTCATAAGGTAGAACTGTTACTTAACTCCAGACAGTATGTATTGCTTACTCCCAGCCAGCAGGTGCAATGTGTTATTTACTCCCAGTCATGAGGTAGAACTATTACTTAACTCCAGACAGTATGTATTGCTTACTCCCAGCCAGCGGGTGCAATATGTTATTTACTCCCAGTCATAAGGTAGAACTTTTACTTAACTCCAGACAGTGTGTATTGCTTACTCCCAGCCAGCGGGTGCAATATGTTATTTACTCCCAGTCATAAGGTAGAACTTTTACTTAACTCCAGACAGTATGTATTGCTTACTCCCAGCCAGCGGGTGCAATGTGTTATTTACTTCCAGTCATGAGGTAGAACTGCTACTTAACTCCAGACAGTATGTATTGCTTACTCCCAGCCAGCGGGTGCATAGTGTTATTTACTCCTAGACAGCATGCGTTATTTACTCCCAGTCATGAGGAAGAATTATTTACTCCCAGACAAAATGGATTGCTTACTCCCAGCCAGCGGGTGCAATGTGTTATTTACTCCTAGACTGCATGTGTTATTTACTCCTTGACAGCATGTGTTATTTGCTCCCAGTCATGAGGTAGGATTGTAACTTAACTCCAGACAGTAAGTATTGTTTATTCCCAGCCAGCGGGTGCAATGTGTTATTTACTCCTAGACAGCATGTGTTATGTACTCCGAGACGGCATGCGTTATTTACTCTCAGTCATGAGGTAGAATTGTTATTTAATCCGAGACAGTATGTATTGTTTACTCCCAGCCAGCGGGTGCAATGTGTTATTTACTCCTAGACAGTATGTTTTATTTACTCTCAGTCATGAGGAATGTAGGAAAGTACCATCTTTCTTGGCACGTTACCCCCAATTTCCGCCTGTTTGTCAGTGTAATTTAATGTCTTACTGGGATCCTGCTAGTCAGGACCCCAGTGCTCATAGTTTGTGGCCTATATGTCAGTGTGTTTTACTGTGTTGTCAGTATGCTTGACTGTGTCACTGGAGTTCTGCTAACCAGAACTACAGTGGTTATGCTCTCTCTGTTTACCAAATTTGTCACCATAGTCTAGTGACACCAGATTCCAATTCAGATTGGCACACTGGAACCCCCTTATAAGTCCCTAGTAAATGGTACCTAGGTACCCAGGGCATTGGGGTTCCAGGAGATCCTTATGGGCTGCAGCATTTCTTTTGTGACCCATAAGGCGCTCATACAAACACTCGTTCAGGACTGCCACTGCAGCCTGCGTGAAGTAGTGCACACACTATTTCACAGCCATTTTCACTGCACCAGCTAACTTATAAGTCACCTATATGTCCAACCTTCAATTACTGAAGGCTAGGTGCAAAGTACCTGTGTGTGAGGGCACCCTTGCACTAGCAAAGGTGCCCCATATTGTCCAGGAACAACTTCCCAGTCTTCCTGAGTGAGGGGACACCATTATAAGTGTGCACTACATATACGTCAATACATATATGTAGCTTCACAATAGTAACCCCGAATATGGCCATTTGAGGTGTCTAAGATTGAAAAATTGTACCTCAATACAATTCTGGTATTGGGGGGCCAATTTCATGCACCCTGGGGGTTCCACCATGGACCCCCAGTACTGCCAAACCAGCTCTCTGGGGTTTCCACTGCATCCCCAGCTGCTGCCACCTCACAGACAGGTTTCTGCCCTTCTGGAGATTGAGCAGCTCAATCCCTGGAAGGCAGAACAATGCATTTCCTTTAGGAGAGGGGTGTTACACCCTCTCCCATTGGAAATAGGTGTTAAAGGCATGGGAGGGGTATCCTCTTAGAGCCTCTGGAAATGCTTTGAAGGGCACAAACGGTGCCCTCCTACCGTAATCCAGTCTACATTGGCTCAGGGACCCCCAGTCCCTGCTCTGGCGCGGAACTGGACAAAGGAAAGGGGAGTGACCACTCAGCTGTCCATCACCACCCATGGGGTGGTGCCCAGAGCTCCTCCAGAGTGGCCCTGGGTTCTGCCATCTTGTTTTCAGGATGGTCAGGGAACTCTGGGAGCATATGAGTGGCCAGTGCCAGCAGGTGACATCAGAGACCCCTCCCAATAGGTGCCTACCTTATTAGATAGCCAATCCCTCTCTCTGGGCCATTTAGGGTCTCTCCTCTGGGTGTTTCGGTTTGCAAGACTCCTCCAGGACTCCTCTGCATCCCCTGCTTCAGCTTCTGACCGTAGGATCAACCGCAGACTGCTCCAGGAATGCTGTAACTGCATCAAAGTATCCAAGAAGGCTACTGTAACCCTGCAACTTCAGCTCCAGCCAGCAACTGCAACAGTTTCCAGGTTGTGCACACTCTGAGGACTGCCTGTCTTCATTCTACACCAGAAGGACCGAAGGAATCTCTCCTGGAGTGACGAGTCACTTTCCTGCTTCAGCAGGCATCTCTCTGCAAAAACAACCGGTACTCTGGGACTCCTCTCCTGTCGACGAGTGTGATCCCTGGAAAACAGGTAGTGGACCAAAGTGACCCTGTCTGTCTGAAGGTCCAGCTGTCCAAATTTGGTGGAGGTAAGAGCTTGCCTCCCCATGCCAGATTGTACCCCTGTGCACCGCGTCTTCTGCAGCTCCTTGGGCTTCTGTGCACTTCCAAGAATTCTTGGTGCACAGCATAGCCCAGGTCCCTAGCACTCTATCCTGTGACGCCCAGCTCCCTGAATTGTTCTGTGGTGGTGTGGGATCCCTTTGTGTAGTGCTGCAACATCCACAATTTCTTTACTGACCAGAGAATCCACTTGTGCACCTTTATCCAGGTTGGCAGGAGCTCCTGTTCTTCCTGGACTCTTCATAGACTTCTGGACTTGGTCTCCTCTCTCCACAGGTCTTCAGGTCCAGGAATCCATTGTTGGTCTCTTGCTGTCTTGCTTGGTTTTTGCATAATCCTTTACCACAACTTCTAGTGTGTTCTGAGGAAACTTATTGTACTTTACTCCTGTTTTTCTGAGCTCTGGGGTGGGGTAGTTTACTTACTTTTAGGCCCATATTTATACTTTTTTAGCGCCGCATTTGCGTCATTTTTTGACGCAAAAGCGGCGCAAACATAGAAAATACAATTGTATTTTGTAAGTTTGCGCTGCTTTTGCGTCAAAATGTGGCACAAAAACGGCGCTAAAAAAGTATAAATATGGGCCTTAGTGTTTTGTTATACTCCCAGCGCCCCTCTACACACTACACTTGCCTAGGGGGGAACCGACATTCACATTCCACTATTTTAGTATATGGTTTGTGTTGCCCCAAGGCCTATTGCAACCTATTGTGTTTTTCACTGTTTGCACTATTTTATGACTGTATACTTACCTGATTTTGGTTACTAGTGTATATATTGTGTATAATACTTACCTCCAGAAGGAGTATTGTCTCTAAGATATTTTTTTTCACTAAAATAAAGTACCTTTATTTTTGGTAACACTGAGTATTGTCTTTACTTGTGTCTTAGGGCCAGATGTAGGTAGGTATCCTTTTGCGAGTTGCAAATTGCGAGTCCCAGCGACTCGCAATTTGCAACTGCAAAAGGAAATGCAGAAGGTGTCTCAGACACCTTCTGCGACTCGCTATGGGGTCGCAAAGACCCACTTCATAAATATTTATGAGGTGGGTCGCAGTTTGCGACCCCATAGCGAGTCTAGGCACTCACGGGGATGGTGGCCTGCTGGAGACAGCAGACCACCATGTCCGTGACCGCTTTTAAATAAAGCAGTTTTTTTCTTCTCTTTGCAGCCCGTTTTCCTTAAAGGAAAACGAGCTGCAAAAAGAAAAAATACCGAAACCTTTTTGTTTCGTTTTTTTTCAGAGTAGGCAGTGGTCCATAGGACCACTGCCTGCTCTGAAAAAATATTTTTGTTTGCATTCACAAAGGGGAAGGGGTCCCATGGGGACCCCTTCCTGTTTGCGAATGAGTTACCATCCACTTCAAGTGGATGGTAACTGCGAGTTGATTTGCGACCGCTTTCGTGGTCACAAATCAAGTCTACATCGCGATGCGGTCGCAAATAGGAAGGGAACACCCCTTCCTATTTGCGAGTCGGAATCACATTTTGCGAGTCGGTACCGACTCGCAAAATGTGATTCTGCATCGCGTAAGGGCTTTTGTGCCTTGCAAACGCAGTTTTTCGCCATTTGAGAGGCGCAAAAGCCTTCCTACATCTGGCCCTTAGTTCTGTGTGACTATAAGTGGTATTGCAAGAACTTTGCATGTCTCCTAGTTCAGCCTTGGCTGCTCTGCTACAGCTACCTCTAAACAGCCTAAGCTGCTAAGCACTGCCTACATTTTACTAAGGTGGATCACTGGACCTGGTATAAGGTGCAAGTACCTCTGGTACCCACTACAAACCAGGCCAGCTTCTCACAAGGTAGAATTGTTATTTAATCCGAGACAGTATGGGGGTCATTCTGACCCTGGCGGTAAATACCGCCAGGGCGGAGGTTGGCGGTAGCACCGCCAACAGGCTGGCGGTGCACCGCCGGGCATTCTGACCGCGGCGGTACAGCCGCGGCCAGAAGCGGAAAGCCGGCGGTGTACCGCCGACTTTCCGCTGCCCATGGGAATCCGCCATGGCGGCGCAGCTTCCGTCGCACCTTCCCACTCCATTCTGAGCCGGCGTCCTCGTGGGAAGGGTGTTTCCCGCTGGGCTGGCGGGCGGACTTTCGGCGGTCGCCCACCAGCCCAGTGGGAAACCCAGAATGACCGCCGCGGTCTTTTGACCGCGGTACGGTCTTCTGGCGGTTCCCGCTTTGCTTACTCTCAGCCAGCGCGTGCAATGTGTTATTTAATCCTAGACAGCATGTGTTATTTACTCCTAGACAGCATGTATTGTTTACTCCCAGGTAGTGAGTGCAATGTATTATTTACTTCCAGAACACATACAGTATTTACTCTCAGTCAGCAGGTACAATGTGTCATTGAATCCCAGACAGTATCTATTATTTACTCCCATTCAGAGGGTACAATGTGTTCTTTACTCCTTCGGTCAGCCGGCATAATGTGCTATTTAATACCAGTCAGCAGGTAAAATGTCTTACTTAATCCCATTCAGGAAAGATGAGCGCTTGAGCTCTCAAGCACTATATCCATAGTGAACTGCGTAGAGTAGAGGGGCATATTGAGGAGGGAGAGTCCCCATAGTGACGATGCAGTGCTCTGAGCTGCTACATACTAGGAATCTATCTGTCTATCCCAGTCAGCAGGTGCAATTCACTGTTTACTTTTATTCATCAGTTATATATTTGTTATTTACTTCCCGACAGCATGTATTGTTTACTCCCACTCAGCAGGAACAATGTGTTATTTACTCCGGGTCAGCAGTTATAGGGTCTGATGTACGACGCGATTTTGCGGTCGCAAAAGGCGATTTTCACCTTTGGTGTTCCCAAATATACAATCTTCATTTTGTGAACCGGCATGCAAATACAGACTTGCAAAATAGAGATTGTGACTCGCAATTAGAAAGGGGCATTCCAAGGGCATCTCTTCCTATTTGTGAGTCGCAGTGGCATGTATAGTTGTTTTGTGACCACAATTGCAGTCACAAAACAATCACAGTTAACACCAATTTCAAATTGGTATTAATCCATTTGGAAACGGGAAGGCATCCCCAAGGGACCCTCCCAAAGGGCCCCCATCCCCTTTGTAAATTGTAATTTTTTTGTTTGACATGCATCCCGTTTTCCTTTAACCCCTACTGTGCCTTGTACGAGGTGATCTCGTCCAAGGCACTGGGTCCCGGGTTCCTTGGATGAGATCACCTCGTCCTGCACCCAGGAACTGGGGGGAGCGCTAGCGCTCCCCCCATGGGCTCCCCACCCACCCCCCCCCGGTGGTGGATGGAAGAGGAATCCCTTCCCCTTCCACCCCGACCCCCCCACCCCACCTTGTGACGTCAGCACGCATCGCATGCTGACAATCACAGAGGGCCTCCTCCATTGCGCTGGAAGCTCAGCATTTCTCTTTCGATCACATGGAGGAGGCCAGAGAGGCTTCAAAGGGAAGGAAAGGAATTTCCTTCCCTTTGAAGTGTCTCTGAGCTTTTCAAAAGCCGGATTGCTTGCAATCCGGCTTTTGAAACGCCAACTAGACACCAGGGATATTTTTTTTTAATTAGAAACTGGTATAAGGGAGTGACCCCTTGGGCAAGGGTCGCTCCTAGGGGGGGGCATTTTTTTGGAAGGCCTTTTCTGCCCCCCCTGGGGGCAGATCGGCCTATTATTAGGTCGATCTGCCCCCAGGGGGGGCAGAAACCTCTGGGCACCAAGAATCTTTTTTTTTTTTTTACAGGTGGGGAGCGACCCCTTAGGCAAGGGTCGCTCCCCTAGGGGGCAAATTATATTTAGGCCATTTCTGCCCCCCTTGGGGGCAGATTGGCCTATTTTTATGAGGCCAATCTGCCCCCAAGGTGGACAGAAACCACTAGACACCAGGGAGTTGTTGTTTTTTACGTGAATTTCACGTAAGGGCAGCAACCCCTTAGGCAAGGGTCGCTCCCCTGGGGGGCACATTTATTTTAGGCCATCTCTGCCCCCCCTGGGGGCAGATTGGCCTATTGTTATTAGGCCGATCTGCCCTCAGGGGGGGCAGAAACCTCTTGGTGCCAGGGCAATTTCTTTTTTTGTCTTTTTTTGTTGTTTGTTTGTTTTTTTAGAGATGGGGAGCGACCCATTAGGCAAGGGTCACTCCCCTGGGGGGGCAAATTGTATTTAGGCCATTTCTGCCCCCCTTGGGGGCAGATCGGATGATTTTACGTCAATCTGCCCCCAAGGGGGCAGAAACCACTAGGCACGGGGATTTTTTTTTTCCGCCAATGTCACGCAGGGGGAGCGACCCCGTAGGCAAAGGTTGCTCCTGGGGGGGTGGGGGTGGGGATTTATTTTAGGCCATTTCTGCCCCCCCCTGGGCAGATCGGTCTATTGTTATTAGGCCGATCTTCCCCCAGGGGGCAGAAACCTCTAGGCGCCAGGGCAAATTGTTTTTTTTTTTTTTAGAGATGGGGAGCGACCCATTAGGCAAGGGTCGCTCCCCTGGGGGGTAAATTGTATTTAGACCATTTCTACCAACCTTGGGGACAGATCGGCCGATTTTAGTTCAATCTGCCACCAAGGGGGCAGAAACTACTAGGCACCGTGGATTATTATTTTTTTGGCGCCAATGTCACGCAAGGGGAGCGACCCCGTAGGCAAGGGTCGCTCCCTGGCAGGGTTTGGGGGGGGCAAATCTATTTTAGGCAATTTCTGCCCCCCCTGGGGGCAGATCGGCCTACAGTTATTAGGCCGATCTGCCCCCGGGGGGGGGGGGCAGAAACCTCTAGGCGCCAGAGCAAATTTCTTTTAATGTTTTTTTTGTTGTTGTGGTTTTTTTAGAGATGGGGAGCAACCCATTAGGCAAGGGTCGCTCCCCTGGGGAGCAAATTGTATTTATTGTATTGTATTTAGACCATTTCTGCCCCCCTTCTGGGCAGATCGGCCGATTTTAGGTCAATCTGCCCCCAAGGGGGCAAAAACCACTAAGCACCGGGGATTTTTTTTTTGCGCCAATGTCAGGCAAAGGGAGCGACCTCGTAGGAAACGGTCGCTCCGTGGGGGGTTGGGGGGCATATTTATTCTATGACATTTCTGCCCCCCCCTGGGGCCAGCTGAGCTAGAGGCCAAAATCTACAGGTAGGCCCTTTGCAAAAAACACCTCTGTTTTCTGTCAAAAATTGTGATGTGTCCACGTTGTGTTTTGGGGCATTTCCTGTCGCGGGCGCTAGGCCTACCCACACAAGTGAGGTATCATTTTTATCGGGAGACTTGGGGGAACGCTGGGTGAAATTTGTGGCTCCTCTAAGGTTCCAGAACTTTCTGTCACCGAAATGTGAGGAAAACATGTTTTTTTAAGCAAATTTTGAGGTTTGCAAAGGATTCTGGGTAACAGAACCTGGGCAGAGCCCCACAAGTCACCCCATCTTGGATTCCCCCAGGTCTCTAGTTTTCAAAAATGCACAGGTTTGGTAGGTTTCTCTAGGTGCCAGCTGAGCTAGAGGCCAAAACCTACAGGTAGGCACTTTGCAAAAAACACCTCTGTTTTCTGTCAAAAAATGTGATGTGTCCACGTTGTGTTTTGGGGCATTTCCTGTCGCGGGCGCTAGGCCTACCCACACAAGTGAGGTATCATTTTTATCAGGAGACTTGGGGAACATAGAATAGCAAAACAAGTGTTATTGCCCTTGTCTTTCTCTACATTTTTTCCTTCTAAATATAAGAGAGTCTGTAAAAAAGACGTCTATTTGAGAAATGCCCTGTAATTCACATGCTAGTATGGGCTCCCCGGAATTCAGAGATGTGCAAATAACCACTGCTCCTCAACACCTTATCTTGTGCCCATTTTGGAAATACAAAGGTTTTCTTGATAGCTATTTTTCACTCTTTATATTTCAGCAAATGAATTGCTGTATACCCAGTATAGAATGAAAACCCACTGCAGGGTGCAGCTCATTTATTGGCTCTGGGTACCTCGGGTTCTTGATGAACCTACAAGCCCTATATATCCCCGCAACCAGAAGAGTCCAGCAGACGTAACGGTATATTGCTTTAAAAAATCTGACATTGCAGGAAAAAGTTACAGAGTAAAACGTAGAGAAAAATTGCTGTTTTTTTCACCTCAATTTCAATATATTTTTTTTTCAGTTGTTATTTTCTGTAGGAAACCCTTGTAGGATCTACACAAAGTACCCCTTGCTGAATTCAGAATTTTGTCTATTTTCAGAAATGTTTAGGTTTCTGGGATCCAGCATTGGTTTCACACCCATTTCTGTCAATGACTGGAAGGAGGGTGAAAGCACAAAAAATAGTAAAAATGGGGTATGTCCCAGTAAAATGCTGAATTTGTGTTGAAAAATTGGGTTTTCTGAATCAAGTCTGCCTGTTCCTGAAAGCTGGGAAGCTGGTGATTTTAGCACCGCAGACCCTTTGTTGATGCCATTTTCAGGGAAAACAACACAAGCCTTCTTCTGCAGCCACTTTTTCCCATTTTTTGGGAATAAACAAAAGTTTCACTGTATTTTGGCTAATTTGTTGGCCTCCTTCAGGGGAACCCACAAAGTCTGGGTACCTCTAGAATCCCTAGGATGTTGGAAAAAAAAGGACGCAAATTTAGCTTGGCTAGCTTATGTGGACAAAAAGTTATGAGGGCCTAAGCTCGAACTGCCCAAAATAGCCAAAAAAAGGCCTGGCACAGGAGGGGGAAAAGGCCTGGCAGCGAAGGGGTTAAGGAAAACAAGCTGTATTTAAAAAAAAAAAAAAACTGCTTTATTTAAAAAGCATTCACAGACATGACGGTCTCCTGTCCCAAGCAGGCCACCATCCTTGTGGGTGCGGCCATTCCCAACGGGGTCACAAATTGTGACATACCTCATGAATATTGATGAGGTAGATGATTTGCGACCCAATTGGGAATCGCAAACAGTGTACTTAAGACTGTTGTTCATTTTGCTTTGCCACTCACATTTTGCGATTCCCAAATGTTTTGCAAATTGCGTGTCACAAAACAAAAGGTCATACATCTGGCCCATAATGTGATATTTTCTTCCATTCAGCAGGTACAATGTGCTATTTACTCCCAGACACTATTGTTTACTCCCAGTAAACAGGTACAATGTGGTATTTACTCCAATTCAGTTTGTACAATGTGTTATTTACTTCTAGTCAGCATGAATTATTTATTTATAGTCAACAGATACATTGTGCTATTTATTCTTAGACAGTTGGGCCCAGATTTAAGATGGTCTGACACCTCCCTGCACCACATTAGCATAATTTTTAATGATGTTAATGTGGCCCAACGAGGCCAAAGTTTCAGGGCCATATTTGCAAAATGGCACAATCATGCATTCCTGAGGTCCAGATGTGTGCTGACGAGTTTGGTCTGAGGGTCCACTATTTATCCTTGGTGCCAGCTTCGAAGTAGGAGAGATTTCTAGAGGGTTCCACCTCCCGAGGTGTTTGGAATGTCTTTCCTCCTAGCAATGGCACCAGCTTGTCTACTGTGAAATTCCTTGTGAGTGCTGAGGCAGAGTTTCTATGAAGTGTAATTGTCGTAGGTGACAGCTCTTCCCTTCTATCAAGTCGGAGCTGGCCCATCCTGTTAACACCTATTCCCCCTTTCTCTCACAGTCTGGGAATAATACACAAAGGCCAACTGCTAGCTACACCTGGTCACGTGACAAAGGAAACAGATTGTAAGTACCTAATGGTAAGGACAAGAAAATGGCAATTTTCCAAAAGTGACATTTTCAGAATTGTGACTTAAAATCCGACATTACAATTAAAGAGGGTTTTAAATTACAATTCTTTAGACATGAAAGGCCCAATGTACAACTGTTTTGCCAGTCACAAATCAGTCGCAATCCATTTTGCAAATGCAAAAACAGCCATACGTGATGTACGACATGCAATCAGAAAGCTAAAATTGTGATGCAAGTGATTTAGGACACGCAAAAAATAGTGACCGGATTTTGTGAGTTGCAATTAGAGAATCCTTAATTGCGAGTCACAAAACTGCATGTACAAATTAGACACAAAATGGCCAGTTTGCACATGCAATTTACCACCAATTTAATACAGGTGGTAACCGGGTCCAACCTATGAAAACAGCACCAGAATGGATCAAGGACTTCCACGATGGCTTCCCTGTACCTGAGAGCAAGGAGGATGCGGATACTGGCTGCTCAGCAGAGGAGGCGGAGATAGGAGAGTATATTCTGAGCTAAACTGACCCTGTTTGAGTAGACAGAGGAGATTTTTGAGCAATAGAGGCTGATTAGCATTGTGATCCTGGAGCTAATAGCCACCTTAAAATCACAAAGTACATGCAATAAAATTGAAGAGTAATGGCACACATGAATTATTTGATATCAAACGAAAGTCTTTAGAACACCTTCTATCTACCAATTAAATATTTAATACAGCACACAAATACAGTTAGAACATAGTAAGTTCCTTAATTCATCTTAAATTAAATTTCGAAGCTGGTGTCCAACTCGATTGTTCAAATTCACAATAATATATTGGTCCAATTGTCCATTCACATAACCACCATCTCCAAATTTAATTGTGCGTCGTCCACTTCACAATATTATAATTAGTCCAATTGTCCCATTCGGATAACCCAAAAACTCCAAATCTGCTTGTACGTTGTCAACACGTGTTTCATCCGGGGGAGTACCCCTTGGATTTCCTCAGGACATTCTTGTTATAATTCCTATTCTCCTAGTACTGTCAGAGTATCTCTCGCATTCCGTTCTATAGTTCACTCGATCAAATCTAAATTCATCCCTCCACATATACGTCCCGTAACATTGTATCTGCGTACCGATTCCAAAAGTGCGAGTACGCTTTCCGAACATGTAAAAAACAAAGTACATGCAATCACAACCCATGTCCAGGTCTTATGATCCTTCCACCTATTGGCCTGTGGTAGTTACCAACATGTCATAGCAGTGGCTGGAGGGGTGTCACAGAGTGTGCTGTCACGTTTCTGTCGCAATTCACTAGATGACATGCTCCAACACATACACTAACACATCTACCGGCCCAGGGATGATTTGGAAGTGCAAAATACAAAAATACAATTCTACTGAATAGCCATATTCCCCCAGGTCACTGAGTGCATAGACGGGGCCCTTGTGCCCATATGTCCCCCATCCTGCCTTGAATACATAGTTTGCAGCTGCAAGAATACCCATTCCAAGAACATTCAAGTTGTTTGCATGCACAGAACATCATCACAGACATTGTGGCAAAATATCTAGGGAGCACATATGACTCCTATATATTTAGGCACTGTGGCATATACTAGCGACTGGAAAGAGGGGGATTCGATGAAGGATACCTACTAGGTACTGGACCGTAATGTTAATTGTGGTAAATCCCTGTGTCCGTTTGTGGTTTAACAACCTGATCTGCTCCAGCTGCAGGTGCTGAACTTGCAGCATGCCCTGTTCTAGGCCACCAAACTCCGCCTAGTTGCTGGATCCTGCCTGGGAGTGAGGTCCTTGCCTATCCAGCTGGCACCTATGTGCCTGCTGAGTTGGGTGCAGCAGCCATACCCTGGTGACAGGAATGCATCGAGGGGTGGCTGTCTGTTGGGCTTCTGGGACCTCTAAGCTGGCTGTGGGGAGCTGGACGCAGCACTGGCCTGGACATTGGAAGCACTCTGCAGACTCAGAGACACCTCACCCTGCCCTTCCTCCAACTGGGACTGAAGCAGGGAAGTGACTCCGTCACTCCACTGGAGATTCCTTTGGTCCTTCTGGTGCAGAAAGAAGACAGGCCAGAGCGTGCACATCCTGGAAACTGTTGCAGTTGCTGGCTGGAGCTGAAGTTGCGGGGTTACAGTAGCCTTCTTTGATACTTTGTTGCAGTTACAGAATTCCAGGAGCACTCTGCGGTTGATCCTACGGTCAGAAGCTGAAGCAGGGATGCAGAGGAGTCCTGGAGGAGTCTTGCAAACCGAACCTGGGGAAACACCCAGAGGAGAGACCCTAAATGGCCCGGAAAGGGGGATTGGCTATCTAATAAGGTAGGCACCTATTAGGAGGGGTCTCTGATCTCACCTGTTGGCACTGGCCACTCAGATGCTCCCAGAATTCTCTGACCATCCTGAAAACAAGATGGCAGAACCCAGGGACACTCTGGAGGAGCTCTGGGCACCTCCCCTGGGGTGGTGATGGGCAGGGGAGTAGTCTCTCCCCTTTCCTTTGTCCAGTTTCGCGCCAGAGCAGGGACTGGGGGTCCCTGAACCGGTGTAGACTGGATTATGCAAGGAGGGCACCGTTTGTGCCCTTCAAAGCATTTCCAGAGGCTCTGGGAGGATACCCCTCCCATGCCTGTAACACCCATTTCCAATGGGAGAGGGTGTAACACCCCTCTCCTAAAGGAAATGCATTGTTCTGCCTTCCAGGGATTGAGCTGCTCAATCCCCAGAAAGGCAGAAACCTGTCTGTGAGGTGGCAGCAGCTGAGGCTGCAGTAGAAACCCCAGAGAGCTGGTTTGGCAGTACTGGGGGTCCATGGTGGAGCCCCCAGGGTGCATGGAATTGGCCTCCCAGAATTGGATTGGGGGTACAATTTTTCAATCTTAAACACCTCACAAGGCCATATTCGGGGTTACTATTGTGAAGCTACATATATGTATTGACGTATATGTAGTGCACACTTATAATGGTGTCCCCGCATTCACGAAGTCCGGGAAATTGGTCCTGGACAACGTGGGGGCACCTTTGCTAGTGCAAGGGTGCCCTCACACACAGCAACTTTGCACCTAGCCTTCAGTAATTGAAGGTTGGACATATAGGTGACTTATAAGTTAGCTGGTGCAGTGAAAATGGCTGTGAAATAGTGTGTGCACTATTTCACTCAGTATGCAGTGGCAGTCCTGAATGAGTGTTTGTATGAGCGCCTTATGGGTAGCAAAACAAATGCTGCAGCCCATAAGGATCTCCTGGAACCCCAATGCCCTGGGTACCTAGGTACCATATACTAGGGACTCATCACTGTCCCTTTCCTTTAGTTCCCCAGGTGTATCTATGTGGTAAATAGGGAGATTAATAAAATGCATGTGTGAAACACTGGCTTATTGGTTGTATCATGTTATTCAGCTTATGTGTGACAGTAACAGCACTATTTACATACATGACTACATGTCCCATAATTCACCAGGTGTGAAATGTTTATCATTTACATGGACTATCAAAGTATATCTGGGTGAGGGTATGTTGCATGCACTTGGACAACAGGATTTTTCCGGAAAGTTTGAATAGTATAAATATTGCACTTACCATTAGTTGTGTCGCATAGGCTCTTATTAATCTAATGAGACTACTGGATTTTGAGCAGCAGAATCGCCCACGGTGAGGGAGAGTAAGTCTAACCCACTGCGGGTGACACCTGTCGCTCCAATCCGGGTTTTGCTCCGGCTAACTAGCAGTGCCTCATTTCTACCCAAGGATAGTGATGACTGGGCAGCGGAGCGCATGACATACTTAACTTCTCAGGGAAGTCGTGGTCACTCAGGTCTCATCCGGTTCTCTCATTTACAATTCAGTCTCATATATAAATGACATACAGAGGAAGTATATGTTTCAATAATGGGTCTAATAAAATGACTGCATCTTAGATAGCAAAGCGTGAGCTGCAATAACCAGGACGACACAACATGACAATATTACAATTGTGACGAGGAGAGTGAAGCATAAAAACAACGCTATCATATTGTCACTATAATCGATGGACTAATCCCTACCTAGGTTATGATCGAGCACAGCATGTTAAGCTCTAAATCCCCCGGGAAGACATCAACCCCCATACCTGAGCAAAGGCCTGCGGTCTACGTTAGCATCTGTAGCGAAGCATTCAGCAATCAGCATACAGTCGTGGGTCCCTGACTCAAATCTCCCTCAAACGTGTAAGGGACAATGAAGTGTTTTTATAACAACACAGCTGGTATTCTGAGAAAATGTCCCTACGTAAGGATGCATATTTTCTATGAATGTTGGAGAGTAAACTTCTACCACGTTCGCCGGCAACGTACCGAGCTGTAGCCTTGGAAGAAGCACATAGTGATCAAGAATGTCTTGTTTGAGAACAGAGTGCTGGCCTAGGCAAAAACAGTTAGATAAACGGAAAATAAAACAAGACCACAAAAATGGTTATTGTAACAATAATAAAACGACATGGAAAAAAATATATCCATATTAAAGTGCATAGCGGCTTAGTGTGTTAAAATAAAGTGCATGGAGCTATAACTAAAATGGCTACACAACAGTTGATGGGAATGCAGATGTAAGGAGAGACCTAAAGCTGCACACGACCTCTGACTCCAGTGTTGTTTCCACCATTGCCTCTGCAGATGAGGGTAGAGGGCCATTAGATGGGACTCTTTCAGTTTCCTGGGCAACCTGCAGTCATGCCGCCACCCTCTATTTGGCTCAAGAGGGCAGGTCAGACCACCATTTTTTAGTCTCCTCTATGGACCTGTTCGCCACACACAGGGCATTGATTTGCAGCTGCATCTCCCTCTAGATTTTTCACTTGTCAGACTCTGGGGCAGTCTGAGATGCATGCCCAAATAGCTCCTCATGGTGATTGCAGCATTCTTCAGTGAGGATGTCCAATTCTCTCTCTGAAAACTTGAGCTAGTGGTGGCACTCCCTTGCTACCTTCTCCCTCCATTGGCTGGTCATTGCAGTGCTTTATTTCAAAACTGGATGCACTGTAGGCCTGTGCTGCAGGACTCTCCAATGTGCTCTGACTGCTGTGCAAGATTCTAAAAAGCTACCACTTCCTGTTTTGGGGTCCTTCAACTGTCCCAAGAAATGAATGGGCATTTTTTATAGCTCAGGTCGCTAATTGCGACTGCAATTGCAATTTGGGACAGCAGTTGCAATTAGCGTCCTGTTACCAAGTCAGAAATTGCAAGATAGGTATTAGCAATGAGACTCATTTGTGAGTGACTATTTGGGGGCCAGTTTTGTGTGCACATTAGAAACAGCGACTTGCAATTTGTGAGTCGCTATTTTTCACAAATTGTGAGTCGCGATTTCTAGTGGTCATACATCAGGTCCCAAATTCAACATTCCTACCTGCTCCCAATTGAAAGTTATCACTTATTACATGTATTAAGGTAACCCAATGTTATCCTATGGTAAAGGTAGGCCATGCAGTAGTGAAAAACGAATTTAACAGTTTTTTAATGCCGGGACATGTAAAAGTCAAAAGTATTTATCCCACTTTTTTAATTACATTGCACCCTGCCTTATGGTCTGTTTAGTGCCTGCACTCAGAGTGATCTATATGTATTAAAAAAGAAGATTTAGGCCTGACAAAAAGTGTATTTTGCCAGCTCAACATGACAGTTTAAAACTTCACACACACAGGCTGCAATTGCAAGCATAAGTCATGTTTAAAAGGCTACTGAAGTGGGTGGCACAATAAGTGCTGCAGACCCCCTATTAGCATTCAATTTACAGACCCTCTGTATAGGTAGTACCACTTTACTAGGGATTTCCAAGTGCATTAAACATGCCAATTGTTTTTAAACCAATATTACCATGTTTAAGGAGAGAGCACAAATTCATTAGCACTGGTTACCAGTGCTAAACTGCACAGAGTTCTATGGCAAACAAAAATGATATGAGCAAACCTGGAGGAGTAAGGCAGAGATTTGGTGGTAAGACCACTCTAAGGGGCATATTTATACTTTTTGATGCAAAACTACACTAACACAGTTTTGCATCCAAAAGTTTTGCACCAGCTTGCGCCATTCCTGAGTGCCAGCCGGGTGCCATATTTATGGAATGGTGCAAGCCAGTGCAGAGGGTGGGCTAGCATAAAAAAATGACGTTAGCCGGGTGGCGGTGGCGGTATGGGAGAAGGACGTTTTGCACCAAAAAATGACATTACGCTGGTTAGAAGCAAAAAAAAATGCCTCTAGCCAGCCTAGCATCATTTTCTGACACAAAACCATCCATACCACATGACTTCTGTCTTATAAGACAGTAGTCATGCCCACCACCCCAATGGCCGGCACAGGGGACCAGTGTCCCCTCGGCATGGCCATTGAACCCTGTGCCATGAAGGGGCCCCAAGTTGGGCCCCTGATGGCACTTTAATTAAAAAAAAAAAATACTTACGTCTACTTACCCTACTTTCCTGGGATGGGGTCACCTATCCTCAAGTGTCCCTCTGTTTTGGGTGGCGGTGTTCCTGGGGCTTGAGGAGGGTACCTGTGGACCAATTCCATGGTGTTTAACTATGGAAAAGGGTCCACAGGTCCCCTAACGCCTGGTCTGACCCACACGTTAAATAATGGTGCAAAACAAGCTTTGCACCATTATTTAGCCCCTCTTTCGACCTATGCGTCATTTTAGCATAGGGGATAAATATGGGGCTATGCGGTTAGCACCATTTTTTAGATGGGAACGACTACCTTGTATCTCATTGACGCAAGGAAGGTTCACGCATCTAAAAAGTGGTGCAAACTCCAATATTTTGACTAACGTCAAACTATACAAGTGGAGTTAGTTTTGCACCGAATTTGCATTAAACAAAATGACACAAATTGGGTGCAAATGGAGTATAAAATCTGCACCAGCATGGGTTATTTACTAGCAGCCATTGAGCAGCCTTTGTTATTTACTTTCAGTCGGTAGCAGCTTGTATTACTAAATCCCAGTCAGCAGCAGTCTTTGCTATTTACTTTCGGTCATCAGATAGCATGTGTTACTTACATCCACTCAGTGGGCATCATGCTTTATTTACTAAGGTTCAGTGAGCACCGTGTGCTACATATTCCCAGTGATCAGGCAGTGTGCATTATTTACTCTCATGTGCAGTCCTTGAGCAGCATGTATTATGTATTCACACTCAAAGAGTACAATGTGTCAGTTACTCCCAGACAGCATGCACTTTTTTATTCCCAGTCAGTGGATACAATGTGTTATTTCCTCCCATACAACATTCAATATTTACTCCCTTCAGGAAAGAGCATGTGGTATTTACTCCACTCATAGAACAGCATGTAGGATGTACCCCCAGTCAGTGGGCGAAATGTGCTATTTACTCCCAGTAAACAGCATTATGGATTATCCATGAAAGAATAAGGTCGAGTTACACTAAAAAGACTGCAAATAATTGCATTTAAATAATTAGGACCTGGGAAGTCATTATGAAACTTCATGACCTGGCGTCAGAGGAGAGTCTTTTTCAATGTTTTCTGCGGCCTTAGCAAACCAAGGGTGTCTGCAAGAAGTCTAGGCTCTGATTGGGTGTTTTTTTTACATGTTTTCTGCAGCCCCATCAGAAGCCCTGCATCGTGTAGGCTCTTGGGCATCCTCAAGGACATCAGATACGTAGGGTTCCCCCTTCTTACGCCTCGACTGAGTGGGGCAAAAGCTGCAAAAGTGACTGACTGGGCCATAGCTGCGGATTTAAGGATTTTGTGTGTGTCACGATCATTTGCAATGCACGTGGGGCACGGAAGCCCCCACTCTGCATCACACTCTAGAGGGTCATTTTACAGGAGCCCGATATGTACAGGCAGTGATTAATTTGTAAATTAAAATGTTCCGGTGCCCAAAGACCTCCTCTTAAACACGCGGCTGCTGCAATTAAAGATGCGAGCACGGAATACTGAGGCTGCGTAATCCTGAAGCCATCTCGGGCCTCTTCAATCCATTCACAGCAGCTCCCTGGCCCTTCAGCTCACTCTAGCAGATTTATGTTTTCTCCCTTTGTGGCGCTTTTTCGTTTTTCCCTTCCTGCGTCTGTCCCATATGTGTCTTTTGCACACAGGAAATGCAGGAGGCAGACAAATAAGCGCCGGCCCTAAAAAATAAGAGCTGGTGTTCAGCACCGGAAACAACAAGCACAAATTAAGCACTGTGTCTCCCATCACTAGTTGACTCTCTGCTTGCCTTTGACCATGGCCTTTGGCTAGGTTTGCCCTATAGAAATTCCATATACATACATCCGTACACTGCTCTCAATGGTGGTGGGGGGCTTTAGGTGGTTAGTGCATTTCCAGCAAAGTGTGTGTGTGTGGGGGGGGGTAATACCTCTTAGGAAGTGAAGTCCTTGAATGGGGCGACATCAAAAAGGGAGATGGAACAAGAGAGCAGGGTCTCCTCTCAAGAGAACACCTCGCCTAATATAAGGAAGGGACACATACTAGGGTCTGAGCTTTCAGACAGAGATGCAGAGGTTGACCTCTAACCCCTGGGGATCTGGAGGGAAGTAGGCTTTCTGATCTGGAATATGAGTTCCGTCTTCGGGGGACCCCTCTAACCTACCTGCTCCCCCTGATCAGCAGCACAGAGCTGCGCGTCCGTGAGAATGCTCTTTTGACCCTTCAGGTCTTCTCAGGTTTTCAAATGAAAAGTCTAAGAATTGGATATTTCTGTCTCCTTCCTCCACTCAAACTAGGACTGTGTGGGACGGAGCGTGGGGTCTGGGGCTCTTCTGCGAGTATTTTATTTGGTTCTCGTTTTTATGAAGCTCAACTCAACCGAGGAGGTACAGAAGAACCTCAATGGTGAGATCAACGCCTCACGTGTCCCTGGAACACACGAGAGGAGGCAGCATCCTAACCAGGTAATCACCAGACCACGAGAGGTGCAGTGAGGGAAAGGTGCAGGGAGAGGTGCAGAGAGGGAGAGGTGCAGTGAAGGAAAGCTGCAGGGAGAGGGGTAGGACGAGGTGCAGAGAGGGAGAGGTGCAGTGAGGGAAAGGTGCAGCGGGAGCGAGGTATAGAGAGAGAGAGGTGCAGGGACAAAGAGAGGTTCAGAGAGAGAGGTACAGAGAGGCAGAGGTGCAGAGGCATTGAGAGGTACAGAGAGGGAGAGGTACAGCGAGGGAGCGGTGCAGAGGCAGAGAGAGGTGCAGAGAGAGAGGTACAGAGAGGGAGAGGTACAAAGAGTGAGAGGTGCAGAGGCAGAGAGAGGTACAGAGAGGGAGAGGTACAAAGAGGGAGAGGTGCAGAGGCAGAGAGAGGTGCAGAGAGAGAGAGAGGTGCAGAGAGGGAAATGCACACAGAGGGAGAGGTGCAGAGGCAGAGAGAGGTGCAGAGAGAGAGAAATACAGAGAGGCAGAGGCGCAGAAGCACAGAGGGGTGCAGAGAGGAGCAGAGGCAGAGAGAGGGGCAGAGAGAGAGGGAGAGGTACAGAGAGGGAGAGGTGCAGAGAGAGAGTGGTGCAGAGAGGGAGAGGTGCAGAGGCAGAGAGTTGTGCAGAGAGGGAAAGTGCAGAGGCAGAGATAGGTGCAGAGAGAGAGAGGTGCAAAGAGAGGTGCAGAGAGGGAGAGGTGCAGAAGCAGAAAGATGTGTAGAGAGGGAGAGATGCAGAGAGTGGGAGGTGCAGAGAGGGACAGTTACAAAGAGGGAGAGGTGCAGAGGCAGAGAGAGGTGCAGAGAGAGAGGTACAGAGAGGGTGAGGTGAAGAGAGAGGTGCAGTGAGGTGCAGCGAGGGAGAAGTGTAGAGAGAGAGAGGTGCAGAGGCAGGGAGTAGTGCAGAGAGGGGGAGGTGCAAAGAGGGAGGGGTACCGAGAGGGAGAGGTGCAGAAAGGGAGAGGTGTAGAGGCAGGGAAAGGTGTAGAGAGGGAGAGGTACCAAGAGGGAGAGGTGCAGAAGCACAGAGAGGTGCAGAGAGAGAGAGGTTCAGAGAGAGAGAAAGGTGCAGAGGGGGAGCGGTACAGAGAGGGAAACGTGCAGGGGCAGAGAGAGGTGCAGAGAGAGAGAGAGGGATGCAGAGAGGGAAATGTACAAAGAGGGAGAAGTGCATAGACAGTGTGAGGTTCAGAGAGAGAGAGAAATACAGAGAGGGAGAGGTGCAGAGGCACAGAGAGGTACAGAGAGGGAGTGGTAAAGAGAGGGAGAGGTGCAGAGGCACAGAGAGGTACAGAGGGGGAGAGGAACAGAGGGGGAGAGGTGCAGACGCACAGAGAGGTACAGAGAGGGAGAGGTGCAGAGGCACAGAGAGGTACAGAGAGGGAGAGGTAAAGAGAGGGAGAGGTGCAGAGGCACAGAGAGGTACAGAGGGGGAGAGGAGCAGAGGGGGAGAGGTGCAGACGCACAGAGAGGTACAGAGAGGGAGAGGTGCAGAGGCACAGAGAGGTACAGAGAGGGAGAGGTGCAGAGGCACAGAGAGGTAAAGAGGGGGAGAGGTGAAGAGGCACAGAGAGGTGCAGAGGGGGAGAGGTACAGAGGGGAGAGGTGCAGAGAGCAGAGGTGCAGAGGCTGGGAGAGGAGCAGCGGTGCAGAGGCAGGGAGAGGAGCAGAGGGGGAGAGGTACAGAGGCACAGAGAGGAAAAGAGGGGGAGAGGTACAGAGGCTCAGAGAGATGCAGAGGGGGAGAGGTGCAGACGCACAGAGAGGTACAGAGAGCAGAGAGAGGTACAGAGAGGGGGAAGTACAGAGAGGGAGAGGTGCAGAGGCACAGAGAGGTACAGAGAGCAGAGAGAGGTACAGAGAGGGGGAAGTACAGAGAGGGAGAGATACAGAGGCACAGAGAGGTACAGAGAGGCAGAGGTGCAGAGGGTCGGAGAGGTACAGAGGGGAAGGGGAGCAGAGGGGGGAGGTACAGAGGCACAGAGAGGCACGGCGTGTACGAGAGAACAGAAGAATTAACATGCGAACAGCACCCGCTGGAGTGACGGGGAGAAGGTTGAAGGGACGGAGCAGACGGAATAAAACATTGTATTCTGTGTAACTCGCTGGCAGGGTCCCAGGAGACGAGAGGGTGACTCTACAAACCAGACTGTGAGGGGCGGGGTGCTCTCTGTCCTCGTGGGTACAGGGGGGCAGACAAGGCCTAGGAATGAGGGAGGAGCTCTCCCTTGAGGTGGGCTCATCACTCCCTCTTGTCCATCCTCTGAAGTCTTGGGGTGATGCCCTCCAGGGGACCCTCAGTTCGGGATACAGAACCCCACACTTCTCAAGCTCTGAGTCCCTGACGAGGGAGGCAGCAGTGGTTCTGAAGGGACAGTCCAGTTCACTTTGAGATGATGTATTTTCGAAGGGGGGTGGGGGGGTACCGGGTCAGTGCTCCCCTTCAAGAGGAGGACGTTTGCTTGTTTGGCGACGAGTCCAAGGGTGGCAACACTCTTAAAATGAGGGACAATTGAAGGAAATGCGGCAAAGGTAATGTCAAGTCGGATTAGCTTTGGATGTAAATTATTGTTGGCAGGCACGGTGCTTAATTTGTTCATTAAAACGTGCCGGTGCACAAAGTCCTCCTCTTAAACACGCGGCTGCTGCAATTAAATGTGCGAGCACGGAATACTGAGGCAGCGTAATCCTAAAGCCATCTCGGGACTCTTGAATCCATTTGAAGCCACTCCCTGCCCCTTCAGCTCACTCTTGCAGCTTTCTGCTTTCTACCTTTGGGACGTTTTTTCGTTGTTCTCTTCCTCCGTCTTTCCCATATGTGTCTTTTGCTCGCAGCAGATGCTTGAGGCAGAATAATAAGCCCGACCCTAACAAATGGGTGCCGGTGCTCAGCACCGGAAACAACAAGCACAAATTAAGCACTGAGCAGGCATGCGCACGGTAAGGGCGAAGTGTGTCATGTGACACTGCAGGTGAAGAGAGCTGATGGCAGAGTAAGGGTGCCTTAGCCCTGGGGCACGCATGGAAAATTTGGGCCCTCCTACCCACTGGCAGGATATTAAAATAACTCGTGGTCCAGGGGCCCCCAGGATCCGCTGCACTGCTGATAGGCGCGCCCCGAACAAAGGTGGGACAGACAGACACACGGACAATCAGACCCAAGCTCGGCTTTACCTCTAGTGGCGCTCAGTGTGACAGTCCTTTTACCCCCCCCCCATGACCTCCTCCACGAACTCACTCACTACCAAACCCCAGCAGTGCCTCACATCTCTCCTTAGCCTCTCTCTGTGACTTACATTTCATTTTATTTTATAGCGCTACTCGTAGTTCACTCTGTTCAGTGATCTGCATGGTACACGCTCTTTGCAGCAGTCACATTAACCCTCTGAGCTACTATGATGAATCAAAACAGCCACTAGACAACAATCCTATCTCTCCCCAGCAGGAACATTGATCACCAGAGTTATCTTGGCATTTTTATTGTTGCATGAAAACTGCTGGACGCACAGGGAAGTTCACTTGCTTTTAAACCAATGATATTTGTAAACACCACACCAAAGTCGGCGCCAGGTGCTGCTGCACCGGTCGCACTACCCTAAAACCGGCAGTGACGAGCCCAGTAGGACACATTGGTGGTCCATGTGGGAGGAGCAGCCTGTCTATCACAGAGCGACTCCGTTGGCTGGTGCCAAGTGACGTCAGATGACCATGAGGCCAAAAATCAGTCTGGGAGTTACAGATTGTATCTCTCACAACCGGATTGGGTGGGGGGAGGTGTTTATCACTGAAAGGTTTAAGGTCCCAGCACCTCACTGAGGGTGTGGGGGTCTCTCATACATACTATGATGGACCCTAAGGATGTTAGGAGAAGCATCCCCTATGGAGCAGTCTTCGTGTTGCTCCAGGGGTCCCAGGTCGCCTCTTGCAGTCAGTGGCCAGCGCTCCGAGGCCTTTGTTATCCTGAGGCTCCATCTCCCTCTGCCCGTATCTTCCTTTCACCTTCATGTCTTCCCTCTCCCCCTTTCACCCAGTGGCATTATAGCTTCCTTTTCCGTCTGTTTCACAGTCTCCACCCTGTTATTTCACCCCCCCTTTTCATATCCCCTTTCTCTCAGTTTATTCATTCCTGATTCACTTTTCCCACCCCTTTATCATCACCACCCTCTAAGTTTCTCCGCATTCCCTTTCGTAGGCCCTCCCGACTCTCAATGTGTAGTAGGACATTGTAAGACACTCAGGCCCTCATTACAACCCTGGCGGTAAATGCCGCTTACCGCCGTGCTGACGGCTGCCAACATACCGTGAGCACGGCGGTAATCTGCCACGGGTATTATGACCCACACTGAGAAATCCGCCTCTATACAGACACCCACACAAGTCCACCACACCAAAGGTCAGTGATAAACTGACGATAGCCAAACCCACACCGTTACGCCAACAGGAATATGCCCACAATATCACGAATCACTGCAGCGGTCTTTCAACGGCAGTAAACCATTGGCGGTACACACCGCCGCGCTCAAAATACACACACATCTACAAAACTACACCACATTGGATGACTCTAACTACACACACATGACACATATACACAGACCCATACACCCAATACTATATAAAACACACACCCACATTACCCACAACCCCTTACAGCGAAAGAAAAGAGACCAAGCACAGAGAGACAAGCAAGGAGTACACACTAAATCAGAGGCACAGAACAACATCACCCATACACCATTCACGCACATCACAGCATACACCACAACACATCACCCCACACATCACCCTACACATCCTCACACATATCACCACACCACATCCATGGCATCCCAAAGACACCCCAGGTTTTCTGAGGAGGAGCTAAGGGTCATGGTGGAGGAAATCATCCGGGTAGAGCCACAGCTATTCAGATCACAGGTGCAGCAGACATCCATTGCAAGGAAGATGGAGACAGGGTCAACCCCGTGGGACAGCACCCCAGAACAAGGGATGACATCAGGAAGAGGTGAACCGACCTACTGGGGAAGGTGTGTCCCGTGGCAGCAAGACACCAAATAGCTGTACAGAGGACTGGCGGTGGAACCCCACCTTCTCCCCCACAACTAACAACATGGGAGGAGCAAGTCTTGGCGATCATGCATCCTGAGGGCCTCGCAGGAGTAGCAGGAGGACTGGACTCTGATAAGGCAAATCTTTACTACTATATCCCCCCCCACCCTACCTGCATGCCATCACAAACTCCTACCCCTGCCCTCACCCCATCACTCCACCAACTCACATATACCCCACTGTCACAACCCACCCATCCCAATACCAAGCCCTGCATGCAACAACAATGCATGGACACCCATCACAGACCTGCATGGACACCCATCACCCCAGCATGCCCAGTAGAGAGAATCACCCAGGCCACAAAATCACCACTTACACAAGGCCAAGCCGACAGGGAAATCACAATCATAGATGGAAACACACCCATTCACGATATGGCCCATGCAGATACATTAACAATGCATTTGCATCCCAACAGAACCCCTACTCAACTTCACCGGAGAGGAGGTGCCAGCTACATCCAGTCCCCTCCTGAAGAGGCCCACAGTGACGACAGCAGCTCTGCACGCCTGGATCAAGATGACCAACCTGGCCCATCAGGGGCCTCAATACAGTCGGTTCCCCTGCCACAGTCCCAAACCACCACAGAGCCTCCCCCTCAGGAAACACCAGCACAGCACCCACCCAGCGGGTCCATGCCACTGTCCCCAGGACACATCAATCAGGAGTGTGTCCACCGCTACAGGGACCCCAGGCAACCCCACAAACACAGGACGATCAGGGACCTGGGGTCAGTGGCAGTGGGCACATGGTTCAGGGGACAGAGGCACAGGACAACAGGGAAGCTGGCAGGACTGCTGTGCGACAGGGGGAGGACAGGCCCAGGGATACCACTCTCCACAAGCCACTCTCCAACATCCTGGGAGCATACCACCATTCCCAGGAGATGATGGGCCAGATACTGGCCAAGTTGCAGGAGACCCAAAGGATGCAGGAGGGACAGTACCTGGGGATCAGGGAGGACCTCAAAAACATCTACACCATCCTGGTCACAATTGCAGGGGTGCTGGCTGACATGGGTAAGACCATGAGGGAGGCAGTGGCACAACAACGGGCCCCTGACACTAGCCAAACCGATAAACAGCCTTCCACATCCGCTGGCGCTAGTGGACAGGAGGCCCCGTCACAGGACCAACAGGCCACCAGCACCCCAACCCCTGCAGAAGGAGAACCACCCTGCAAACGGTCCCTGCGATCCAGGCAGAAGCCAGAGAACATTGCCAAGACCCCCACCAGGAAATAAGACTCTCCAGATTGTCACCTTTCTGTCCCACTCTGTTACCCTGTCCACCTTGAACTGCCATTACTCCCCTTCCTATGCCCCCTTGGACAATGCACCTGTGATACCAAGAGACAGGACTCTACCATGAACTTTCCGCCACCATCATACCAGCCGCTTGCACATACCCCTATACTTATTAGCACCTAAATAAACAGCCTTGAAAAAAATAACAATCTGGAGTCAGTCTAATGATTCACAAATGTATTAGTACAACATTATCAAAGCATTGCAACGTATATGTACAGTGAAATATACCACAGGATATAGCCGGAGCCAGAATGGGGCACACAGATCTGAAAATAGATAATCCAAAGGGAACAGTCAGTGGCCATAGACATATGGTAAGAGGCTGTCATGTACAATGTCCAACAGATTACTGAAATGTTAGGTGGAGTTACAGTCTCTTACCTGTGTGTCACTAGAAGTACTGCTGTATTATGTTTGTTCTGTTGTACACATCTTCTTCTTCCTCTGCCTCCTCTTCCTCACTGTCCACAGGCTCCACCGCTGCCACAAGACCATCTCCAGGCACATCCTCCTGCAGAAAAGGCACCTGGCGTCTCAAGGCCAGGTTGTGCAACATACAGCATGCCACGATGATCTGGCACAGCTTCTTGGGTGAGTAGTACCTGTCAGATGGCGGCACCGGAGCCTGGCCTTCAGGAGGCTGAAGGTCCTTTCATAATCCTCCTTGTACGCCCATGTGCCTCATTGTAACGTTCCTCTGCCCTTGTCCTGGGATTCCTCACTGGGGTCAGTAGCCATCACAGGTTGGGGTATCCAGAGTCACCTGTAAATATAGGGTGACAACTGTTAGACACACACTAACCCTTAGGAGAAATCCCATACCCAGACATCAACATATACTCGGATGGGGACCTTTGGCTCACTTATTAGCCACACCAGGTGCCTCTGGAGTTGGCCCATCACATATGGGATGCTGCTATTCCTCAACATAAAGGCGTCATGCACAGAGCCAGGATATTTGGCATTCACATGGGAGATGCACTGGTCCGCCAAACACACCATCTGCACATTCATCGAGTAATAGCTTTTTCTATTCCCGTAAACCTGTTAATTTCTCCGGGGGGGGGGCAAATGCTACATGTGTACCATCAATGGCACCAATGATGTTGGGGATATGTCCCAGGGCATAAAAGTCAGCCTTCACTTTGGCCAAATCCTCCACCTGGGGGAACACGATGTAGCTGCGCATGTGTTTCAGCAGGGCTGACAACACTCTGGTCAACACGTTGGAGAACATTGGCTGAGACATCCCTGATGCCATGGCCACTGTTGTTTGAAAGGAACCACTTGCCAGGAAATGGGGCACTGACAGGACCTGCACTAGAGGGGGGATACCTGTGGGCTGGCGGATAGCTGACATCAGGTCTGGCTCCAATTGGGCACACAGTTCTTGGATTGTGGCACGATCAAGTCTGTATGTGATGATAATGTGTCTGTCCTCCATTGTCGCAAGGTCCACCAGGGGTCTGTACACCGGAGGATGCCGACATCTCATATACTGCCTCAGCGGTTGAAGCCTATGGAAGAGAACGGTGAGCAGAGGGTTTTATTTCACCATCTATTGCACTAAATTAGATTTTTTTACTTTGCAGAAGCAATATGTGAACTCGAGAGTCAGCTGATGTGCCAATGTCTGCTGTGATGCAGTTTGTTGCCATGCCCTGTGTCCCCCTGAAATGGCGGCTGCCTGACCTGTGATAAGGGACAGGTAGAAATGAGGTAATTGCGCTGGCGTTGTGCGCCGTCGCGGTAGGCGGTTGATGGTTATCATTGGGCCCTATAGGTTCCAGGAGCCAATGGCCATGTACATCGGCGGTGACGGTACGCACCGCCCTGGACGTGACCGCCATTTTCTATCTATTCACTCACTTGCTACCTGAACTTCAACAGGAGAGGACCTACCCTGCAAGTGCTGCTGTGACCTGTGTCTGGAAGCGACAATGGCTTGAGTGTCTGGGGAAAGGGCCCCTGCCTTCACTGCGGAGGAGTTGGAGAAACCGGTGGATGGGGCCCTAGCCCAGTACACGTTACTCTACGGTCCTCCAGACAAACAGGTGAGTACACTGTGAGCATGATGTGTGGGCCATGAATGTTTGGAGTGCTGTGGATGTAAACCACATGTTGGGGGGTGCTGAGGCATCCTGGCCTGAGTGCTGCATAAGAGGTGGTCAGTGTATGTGCGTCAGTGCATGGGTGGGAACTGGTGGGCAATGAGTATGATGGTCCGAACGGGTGAGTAATATCCTTTTCTGCTGTCTTTTACCTCCAGGTCAGCGCCCACCAGAAGAAGGGTATTTGGCGTGCCATCGCCAAGGAGGTGCGGACCCTGGGGGTCTTTCACAGGCGGAGCACCCACTGCTGCAAGAGATGGGAGGACCTGCGCCGCTGGTCAAAGAAGACGGCGGAGGCCCAGCTGGGGCTGGCCTCCCAACGTGGAAGGGGTGCCCGTCACACCATGAACCCCCTGATGTTCAGCATCCTGGCGGTGGCCTATCCGGAGTTGGATGGGCGCCTGAGGGCATCACAGCAGCCACAAGGGGGTGAGTACAGATTCTGAAAGCTGACTTTGCGCGCGTTAGGAGGTACCTGGGTGAGGGATGTGGGCTGTGGGTGCCCCTAGGCCAGGACGGTTATGGCAGGGTAGGTCCCTTGTTGGGCAGGCTCCCAAGCACTCCTACCCCAATGATGTAAGTGGCCATCTACCACTGGGCAGGGACCTGTGGGTATCTGGTGTGCAGATGCTGGCGTTAGGCATTGTACCCCATGGGCTGGTGACTGACTCAGTAAATGGTTGGGCATGGCCTAGTACATAGGGCTGAACCCTGTGTGTAGTGTAGGCCAACTGTGGTGTTGTTGCTGGTATTGACCTAGTGTATCCTCTGTCTCTTCCCCTCCCTCTTTGTTTTGTCACCCACCCTGTCCTTGTGTGCATTAGCATCATCTGGCGGAGGAGCACAGGCACCGGCGACGGAGGGAGCTGCATTCCACATGGGCCTGGAGGCCGAATCCACCAAGGGTGAAGGCACCAGTGGGAAGGAGGGCGAGGAGAGCACCAAGACGGGGACAGGAGGGGAGACCACAGACAGCGACTCCTCCTCCGATGGAAGCTCCTTGGTGGCGGACACCTCTGTGCCCACCCCAACAACAGGTACAGCTGCCACCCCTCCTACCAGCACCGCCCTCCCAGCTGTCCCTCAGTGTGTTTCCCGTGCCTGCTCACCCAGGAGGGTGGGATTCTCCTTTGCCCAAGGCACCTCAGGCCCTGCCCAAGTCAGCCCTGCTGCCCTCAGTGAGGAGGCTATTGACCTCCTGAGATCCCTCACTGTTGGGCAGTCAACCATTCTGAATGCCATCCAGGGTGTCGAGAGGCATTTGCAACAAACAAATGCATACCTGGAGGGCATTCACTCTGGCGTGATGGCCCAACAGAGAGCATTTCAGGCTCTGGCCTCAGCACTGATGGCAGCCCTAGTCCCTGTCTCCAGCCTCCCCACTCCAACTTCCTCTACCCAGTCCCAATCCCCTCAACCTCAGACTATCCCAAGCACACCTTCAGACCAGCATTCACCCAAATCAACACACAAAAGTGGCTCAGGCAAACATAAGCACCACACTTCATCTCACAGGCACTCACACAACCACTATGCCCATGCAAACACACCGACATCCACTGCCCCCACTGTGTCCCCCTCCTCCTCGTCTTCCACCTCCCTCCCAGTAGCGTCTCCACTCACACCTCCATGCACTTCATCCTCATCCACTACCTCCATCACCAGCACGCCCATCACAATACACCCCTCACGAGCAGTCACCACCCCCACAACCATGCACACGTTCCCTGTGTCCTCTCCCAGTGTGTCTGTGACCCCTCCTCCAAAAGTACAAAAACGCAAGCACCCACCCACCCAACAGCCATCCACCTCACAACAGCATCCAGCCCATTCACCTTCACCCAAACTCAGCTGACAGACACCTCCTACAACCACTCCCTCTTCCTCCAACCCCAAACCTTCTCCATCTTCCCGTTCCAGTGTGTCTAAAAAAACTGTTCCTGGATAACATTGACCTCTTCCCTACCCCTCCTCTTCCCTGTCCTTACCCTCGGGCCAGGGTGTCCAGGTCCCAGGCCAGCACTTCAGCCACCAAGTTGGCGGACGTTGTGGTACCTGCAACTCCCAGAAGTTCAAAGGGGGCACCCGTGAGGCCAGCCATTGTGCCACCGACCCCTGCAAAGGACCAACCCATTCCACCACCTGCCAAGGTGAAGAAGGGGCCAGCATGCAGGACGGTCAAGGAGCACAACCCACCCAGCAAGGCCTCCTCCAAAAATCCAGCTGCCAGTGCCAAGGTCCCAGCAGCATCTGCCAAGATGAGGAAGGGGCAGAAAAGCCAAGGTAAGGCACTTCAGGCCTCGGAGGCTCCAGGTGAGGGCCGGGTGCCCACCATCAGACCCGACAGGCCCACCACCTGTACCACGGCAAGCACCGCAGCTGGCACCGGAGGAAGCACCGCGGCATGCACCGCCACCTGCACCGCCACCTGCCCCGCCACTGTCACAACAACTGTCAGCAGCAGCATCCCCAGTGGGCAGCCATCCGAGGCTGCAGGAGACGGGCTGCTGCCTCCTTCCCCCACTACCAGCACCTGCACCACGACCAGCACCGCCACTGGCACCACCGGAAGTACCGCCACAAGCACTGCCACCTGCCCTGCCGCTGCCACTTTGATATTCCTTGTGTATGAGGAGGTAGACCAGCATCGGCAGGACCTGCAGCTCGGGCTCCATGGCGTCCTGGTTCTTCGTTGAGTGTCGTGAGGTGAGTGGTTTCCCTTCTGTGTACTGTTTCCGCCGTGCTTTTGATGGTGTTGGTACCGCCCCGGAAAAGCTGGTGGCTGGGCGGGTTGTAATGGGGTGGGCGGTACATTGTCTTCCGCCTGTCTGTTGGCGGTGACCGCAGTGGTGTTTGTTGCTACCGCCATGGCAGTCGGAATGTTAAAGTGGCTGTCTGTGTTGGCGGTTTCCGCCGTGGTCGTGATCCCAATTTTTTTACTGCCTGCCTGTTGGCGGTATTACTGCCACTTTAACACCGACCGCCAGGGTTGTAATGAGGGCCTCAGTGCTGCCCCCGAGCACCGCGTCCCATTGGACACGAGAGAAGAGTTCAGTAGAGCAGACAGTGACAGTCAGTCCCACTGCTGACTCTGCCCCAGCCCTGCCTGCCTTTCCTGCCACCTTGTCACAGCCCCAACCCTCTTTCATGGTCTCTCCGTCCATGTCTCGCTCTCACTGCTCCCCAGGCCAAGCGTGTCCCTCGCCAGGCTGTCACCCTTCTCGCCCTCTCTGCCCTGTCTCTTTCTCACCTTCGGCCGTCTTCGTCTTCTCTGTCTCTCTCTCTCTGTTCCTCTCCTCTGCCATGTTTCCTCCTCCCCAATCTATCTCCCCTCTCCCTCTCTTACTCACGCCAGGTGATGGAGATGCCAAGTCCCCACTCACAGCTCGGCTAGTTCTTGGCTCCAGCGCCCAAGAGGACCTCGGGGCGAGCCAACCACCGAGATCAAACAAGGCTCGAGCCTTCCGTGGCTTGTCCACCTCTAGTGTAACCAACGAGCCGGGCCGAGCCAGCCACCGAGGTCAAACAAGGCTCGAGCCTTCAGTGGCTTGTCCACCTCTAGTGTAACCACCCTACCAGGCCGAGCCAGCCACCGAGGTCAAACAAGGCTCGAGCTTTCACTGGCTTGTCCACCTCTAGTATAACCACCCATCCAACATGTCACTATGGGCCTCATTCTGACTTTGGCGGGCGGAGGAGGCCGCCCGCCAAAGTACCGCCGTCAGAATACCGCTGGGCGGTCAAAAGACCGCCGTAGTAATTCTGAGTTTCCCGCTGGGCTGGCTGGCGACCGCCAGAAGGCCGCCTGCCAGCCCAGCGGGAAACCCCCTTCCATGAGGATGCCGGCTCCGAATGGAGCCGGCGGAGTGGAAGGGGTGCGACGGGTGCAGTTGCACCCGTCGCGATTTTCAGTGTCTGCTTGGCAGACACTGAAAATCTTGGTGGGGCCCTGTTAGGGGGCCCCTGCAGTGCCCATGCCAGTGGCATGGGCACTGCAGGGGCCCCCAGGGGCCCCGCAACACCCGTTACCGCCAGCCAGGTTCTGGCGGTCAAAACCGCCAGAGCCAGGCTGGCGGTAAGGGGGTCGGAATCCCCATGGCGGCGCTGCCTGCAGCGCCGCCATGGAGGATTCCCCAGGGCAGCGGGAAACCGGCGGGACACCGCTGGTTTTCCGTTTCTGACCGCAGCGGTACCGCCGCGGTCAGAATGCCCATGGATGCACCGCCAGCCTGTTGGCGGTGCATCCGCGGTCGTTGGCCTGGTGGTAGTCTACCACCAGGGTCAGAATGACCCCCTATGTTTCCAATCCGGGGCTTTTTTCACTTCGTAAAATGATTACTGATCCAATCTTTCAATGAAGACTACAACTCCCAGAATGCATTTTTGTGTCACATTAAAACAGGTTAGCCACCATGGTTTGCAGAGGACCGGAAGCGGAAGTGCTGTCTTTCCTCCATCCTTCCACTCGCATCCATCATCCTTCCATCTCTCCCTTTATTCCTGCATCCTTCCCTCTTCCCTCCACACTTCCCTTGTCTCCTTGGACTTTCTTTTCTCTTTGTTGCCCCGCGCTTCCCTTTGTTCTTTTCTTCTCTGATTCTTTTCGTCCTTCTCTGTCCTTCCTTTTCTCTTTACCTTTGCCCCTTTCCTCCCACGCTTCCGTCTTACCCCAGCTTTTCTTGTTCTTCTCTCTTTCCTGCCCTGTCCTTCCCACTGTTCTCCTTCACTTCCTTGTTTCCATCGTTCCTTCTTTTCCCTGCCCTTTCCTAATTTTCTCTTATCTCTACCTCGCCCTTTCCGAGCTCCCTCTGTTCTTATTTTTACTAATCTACGTGTTCCCTTTCCTCTTTGCCTCCCCCCCCTTAATTGCCACCGCCCCTCCCACCCCCCTTCCCTGATGATTCCAGCTGTGGAAAGATTCCCTCCCCGGGTGGCCTGTCTGTGCCTGGTGAACCCCCCGCGCCCCAATCCTATACTTAACTGTGCCACCCTCTGTGTGTTTCTGTTCATCTAGCGCCTTCGTCTGGGACCTCGGTGCGCTGCACGCAGGCGGTGACAGCCTGCACCTCGCACACACCGCCGCTTCAGCCCCTGTCAATTGAGGAGCCAGTGGTTAACTGCTGCTCCTGTTCTCCTCACAGGGGGCGGAGATAGGAGCGCTTCCGCTTCCAAGCGCTACATCCTCAGTGAAATGAGGAGACTAGAGGTGCGTATGGAGGCGGAGGAGTCCCGTAGTGGCGATGCTGTGCTCCCAGGTGCTGCAGACCGTGAATATGTCTGTCTGCCTGCCTGGCTAGCTGTCTGTCTAGCTAACTCCCCAGTGCCACCTGGTGTACGTCTCACCAAAGCCCACCTGGCATGTACCACACGTTCTCCCATGATTACTCCATGTGCCACAGAACCCTTTCATCTTTGGTTGAGACACATCCTCTTCTGCCAGCGCCATCTTAAAGAGTGTCCACCCACAGCCCAGTCTCTCAGCGACCCTAGTGGGGTCATTTCACAGAGGACACCCTACAATTCTGTGGCTGAAGCCATCAGTGATCGGGGGAGACTTGGGATGTGAGATGTGCCAGAGCACCACATCTCCAGGTAGTGAAGGGTAGCTGGATAGACAGGTGAAAGGATGGCAGAGTAAAGACATGGAAGGATGAGTGAGTAAATGGATAGGTGGATGGACAGGTCATAGGATGGCATATTAAAGACATGGAAGGATGAGTGAGTGAATGGATAGTTGTATGGACCGTGAAAAGATGGCAGATTAAAGGCATGGAAGGATGTCTGAGTGAATGGATAGGTGGATGGACAGGTCAAATGATGGCAGAGTAAAGACATGGAAGGTTGAGTGAGTAAATGGATAGGTGGATGAACAGGTCATAGGATGGCATATTAAAGGCATGGAAGGATGAGTGAGTAAATGGATAGGTGGATGGACAGGTCATAGGATGGCATATTAAAGGCATGGAAGGATGAGTGAGTAAATGGATAGGTGGATGGACAGGTCAAAGGATGGTGGACTGAAGGGATGGATGAATGGGTGAAAGGATTGCACAGTAAAGGGCTGGATGAATGAATGGGTAAAAAGACAAGTGACTATATGGCAACCTAGAAGGCCAAATGGATGGATGGGTGGATGGATGGCAGAGTGGATGAAAGCATGATAGATGTATGAATGGGTAATGAATGCCTGAATAGGGAAAGGGGGAATGATGGAAAAAATAATTCATGAATGACAGAATATAAAGGTGAAATAGTGGGTATTAGTAGGTAGATGGGGGCAGGTGAAAGGATGAATGGATAGATATTTTGATGGAAGAGACAAGGGAGTTCTTGTAAGGAAGGCTAGACTCACTTACTTTGCTTACTTGGTGCCATCAGAGCTTTAGTTCAAAGTGGGGGGGTATTTTAATTTTCTGAGTACTCCCTTGAAGGCAAGGATGGACATACGCATTACTCCAGGAGATGGGAGATGCACAGCTGCAGAGACCACAGAAGCAGATAGACCAACTGACGGTCTATTGCTGGCAGAACTGACCCTTGAAGCTCTACTCCTGGTGACTGAAGGCATTCACTTTGGGGTGCTTGGACAAGAGGGGCAGGAGAGATGTAAAGAGGTGTGTTAAGGCCTGGGATGGCAGTGTCTGCTTGACAAGGCAATGGCCCATCAAGCTGCCCTCTCCAAGGAACAGAAGATGTCTCACTGGAAGTGTCTGGCTTCCCAGACAAGGAAAGATCTCATGTGAGGTCACGGAATGCTCCCTCCAGGTGATGTCTGCTGAACAAGGGATTGATAATTTGTTAGTGCTACATCATCCATCTCAAAATGTCTCATGCAGGTCTGTGCAACAAGTTATATATGACTCACGGCCTGATTTAGATCTCAGCGGAGGGGAATACTGAGTCACAAATGCACATCCTGTACCTTGTACTATGACCCTATTTTATCCTATGGAGATCGTAATATGGCGGACGGAGTATCCGTCACATTTGTAAAGATCTGAATCATGCCCTTAGTTTGTCAATTCGGGCAACTGAGGATCTCCAGCCTAGAATGCCTGTCCAGCAGAGATGGAGAGCGATGAACAGGTGGATTGTGTTGCTTCAGGTGTCTCAAGGTTCCCAAACACGAGCAC
Source organism: Pleurodeles waltl (assembly GCF_031143425.1). NCBI lineage: Eukaryota > Metazoa > Chordata > Amphibia > Caudata > Salamandridae > Pleurodeles > Pleurodeles waltl. The sequence continues at coordinate 998,059,271 of NC_090450.1, read as the reverse complement.
CCTCTAAACAAGGCACAGCCAGAACAAGCTCGCAACTCGGGCCGTAGAAATGTTTCATAGAGAGCATCTTTTTAACAAAGCACAGAGTAAGTGAACATCTCCAGGGCACTAAAGACGTCTCACTGAGAGCAACTTTTCAGCAAGACATGAATATACTGAGTGACCATCTCCTGGAGGCTAAAAACTTCTCTCTAAGAACATGTTTTTCAAAATGCACAAAAAGAGTGAATGCTCAACTGCAGGTGAATAAAGATATCTTTGAGCACTCATCCTTTTAACAGGCATGAATAAACTGAGGGATGAACTCCAGGAGGCTAAAGATGTCTCACTGGAAGCATTCTCCCAACAAGGTTTGAATAGACTGAGTTCCCAACTCCAGTTCATTTAGCCATCTAGTCTAACTGGGAGCATCCTCTAAACAAGACATGGATGAACCAAGTGTCTAACTCTAGGACTCTAGATCTCTCCTTGAAGGGTCCTCCTAGCAATGCATGTATAGACTGAGTGCTCAACTCAAGGATCCCAAAAATGCCTGGATCATCCTGTCAACAAGGCATGGATAGACTAAGTGCCTAAATCAAGGGTACTAAAGACATCTCAGTGGGAACATCTTCTCCATAAGGTGTGGATGAATACGATGTCCGCCCAAATCCAGGAGTCAATGGACATCTCAATCGTAGCATCCCTTCAGCAATGCATGGTTAGAACGAGTGCTGAAATCCAGGGCTGTAAAGATGTCCCACTGGGAGCATCTTTTTAACAAGGCATGGATAGACGGAGTGTCCTGATCTAATGCACTAAAGATGTCCCACTGAAAACAGTGTTTTATCAAGGCATGGACAGCCCGAGTGCCCAAATCTAGGGCACTAGAGCTGTCTCACTGGGAGCATCCTTTCTGCAAGGCCTGGATATTTTCAGTGCCAAAATCCAGGGCATTAAATTTGTCACATTTGGAGAATCCTCTCAGTAAGGCATGGATGAAGTGCAATCCCTAATCCAGGAGGCCAAGGACATCTCGCACAGAACATCCTTTCAACAAGGCATGGCTAGACCAAGTGCCCAAATCCAGGCCACTAAAGACCACTCACTGGGAGAATCCTTTCAATAATGCATGGCTAAATCCAGAGCACAAATCCAGGGCACTAAAGACGTCTAAGTAGGAGCATCCTTTCAATAAGGCAAGAATGAACACGGTGCCCAAATCCAGGAGGAGAAGGACATCATATTTGGAGCATTCTTTTGATAAACCATGGCTAGACCCAGTGGTGGATTCCAGGGCACTAAAGAGGTCCCAATGGAAGAATCCTTTCAACAAGGAAAGAACAGACTGATTGCCCAAATCCACTGCAAGTAAGGCATCCTACTGGGTATATTCTATCAACAAGGTAGATCAACTGGCCAAATCGAGAAGACTAAAGATGCATTATTAGATATGTCCTCCTAAACAGCAAAACCAAGTGCACTGCACTATGCCGTTGTCCTGGAAATGTCTGTTATAGTCCATCCAACAAGGGAAGAGTAGGGGGAATGAACCACACATGGGACCCAAACACTTCTAACTGGGGGTGTCTACCTGCGGTGAGGGAAGAAGTTAAGGTTACAGTGAGACTAGGGGGCATATTTATACTCCGTTTGCGCCGAATTTGCGTCGTTTTTTTAGACGCAAATTCAACGCAAAACTAACTCCATATTTATACTTTGGCGTTAGACGCGTCTAGCGCCAAAGTTCATGGAGTTAGCGTCATTTTTTTGCGTGAACACCTTCCTTGCGTTAATGATATGCAAGGTAGGCGTTCCCGTCTAAAAAAATGACTCCGATGCTATTGCGTCGGATTTATACTCCCGGGCAAAAATGACGCCCGGGAGTGGGTGGGACTAAAAAACCCGCATTTGCGCCGGATTTTAGCGCCTGGGTCAGGGCAGGCGTTAAGGGACCTGTGGGCTCAGAATGAGCCCAGAGGTGCCCTCCCAAGCCCCCAGGGACACCCCCTGCCACCCTTGCCCACCCCAGGAGGACACCCAAGGATGGAGGGACCCACCCCATGGAAGAAAAGGTAAGTTGTGGTAAGTATTTATTTATTTTATTTTTTTGGCATAGGGGGGCCTGATTTGTGCCCCCCTACATGCCATTATGCCCAATGACCATGCCCAGGGGACAGAAGTCCCCTGGGCATGGCCATTGGGCAAGGGGGCATGACTCCTGTCTTTGCTAAGACAGGAGTCATGTTAATGGCGTCTGGGCGCCCCAAAAAAATGGCGCAAATCGGGTTAAGACGTTTTTTTTGCCTCAGCCTGACTTGCCCCATTTTTGGACGCCCAAACACCATTTTTCCCTACGCCGGCGCAGCCTGGTGTACGTGTTTTTTTTTCATGCTCACCAGGCAGCGCCGGTCGGCTAACGCCGGCTAACGCCATTCAATAAATACGGCGCCCGCATGGCGCTTCAGAATGGCGTTAGCCGGCGCTAATTTTTTTGGCGCTAAACTGCGTTAGCGCAGTTTTGCGTCAAAAAGTATAAATATGGGCCTAGATTTGTAGTTAGGACCTGGGTGATGACTGGGTCCAGGGCAAGAGAGAAATATAGGTCAGTGCATGGGATAAGATTAGTGTTGGAGCTAACGTTATAGAGATTGAACGGTTTAGGGTTATGTATAGAGGTAGAGTTTGGGATTAGGGAGAAGTCTATGGATGTGAGGATGTTTATTGTAAGTTTAGGGTAGGAATACACCTATGAGTGTGGAATAGGAATAGGGACAGAGTTAGGGTGAGGAATCGGATTAGTGTTAGGCCTCAGAGTAGGGATGCTAGATGGATAAACGTTAGGTGTATAGGTAGGATGAGGGTTAGAGAGAAGGCTGAGGATGTGGTTTAGGCATAGAAGCAGAGCTCAGCAGAGGGACATTTTTTACGGTAAAGACAAGGATTAGTGTTAGAGGTAAAGGTATGGATGAGCGATGCTTTAGAGTTAGGATTGCTGGTAGGACTAGGGTTAAGGAGATGGCTGTGGAGGTCCCCTAGTGTCCAGGACACTATGACCAGGATTAGTGTTAGAGCTAAAGGTATGGATGAGCGATGCTTTAGAGTTAGGATTGCTGGTAGGATTAGGGTTAAGGAGATGGCTGTGGAGGTCCCCTAGTGTCCAGGACACTATGACCAGGATTAGTGTTAGAGCTAAAGGTATGGATGAGCGATGCTTTAGAGTTAGGATTGCTGGTAGGACTAGGGTTAAGGAGATGGCTGTGGAGGTCCCCTAGTGTCCAGGACACTATGACCAGGATCAGTGTTAGAGCTAAAGGTATGGATGAGCGATGCTTTAGAGTTAGGATTACTGGTAGGACTAGGGTTAAGGAGATGGCTGTGGAGGTCCCCTAGTGTCCAGGACACTATGACCAGGATCAGTGTTAGAGCTAAAGGTATGGATGAGCGATGCTTTAGAGTTAGGATTACTGGTAGGATTAGGGTTAAGGAGATGGCTGTGGAGGTCCCCTAGTTTCCAGGACACTATGACCAGGATCAGTGTTAGAGCTAAAGGTATGGATGAGCGATGCTTTAGAGTTAGGATTACTGGTAGGACTAGGGTTAAGGAGATGGCTGTGGAGGTCCCCTAGTGTCCAGGACACTATGACCAGGATCAGTGTTAGAGCTAAAGGTATGGATGAGCGATGCTTTAGAGTTAGGATTACTGGTAGGACTAGGGTTAAGGAGATGGCTGTGGATGTCCCATAGTGTCCCATAAGGCAGGCTAGGGTGAGAGATAAGGTTAAGGAAAGTCAGAATCAGGGTTAAGGTTTTAGTGGAGGTCAATACAAGACTAAAGGTTCCAGTTCAGTTCAAGGGGAAAGGAAAAGAAAATCATGTTAACAATTTCAGACTAATGACACAATATAACCAAGTGACTCAAACTAATTATTACTTCAGTAGAACTAATAACTTGTAAATTCACCATTTGATGAGACCTAAAGCTTTTCAAACTATTCAGACGCTTTAGAGAAATCCACCTACTACCTCTTTTGGGAGCTAGAGTACAGGAGTCTGGGTGAATTTCATATTTTACCTCTTCCACTGATCTGTTTTGTGACAGTGGAACATTCTGCAAAATACCTTTCTGCAAAATGAAAAGCACACAAAATATGTTCACATTTGACAAATGCCAGTCTAGGAGGACATTCCCTAACTCCCCTGTAAAACAAAGATTCAGCAATGATGAAAGCTTCCTGCAAGGGGACAATTGATATTTACACCTAGCCTAATAAAAGTAAATACATTTTTAAACGGTGTCTCTGTGAATCTTCAAGTACCTGATAAAAATGAATTGAGTGAAGTTGTCTGTCCTTAGAGCAGAAGAGTTAGACACACAGGGGCAGATTTATCACTATTTCACGCAGGCGTGTGCTGCAAGTCACCCTGCTGCACTGCATGAAAGGGAAGGAATTCTCCATATTTAACATCATACGGCACATTCAGTCCTATCCTTGTGCTGGCACACAATATGCTGCCCAGCGCCAATGCAGGCACCCTTGCATCCTGGCACAAGGGAGCCTTTTTGCAGGCAGGATTGCTTTTGTGCAAGAAGAGACAGTTTTACATCAAAAAGTATAAATATGGGCCTATGTTTCCTTGGAGAACCTCCTTTCTCTATATCCCCAACAACTTTGGAGGGATTCCTTTCCCTTTCCACACTACAGAAAAGTTGTGTCATGCTCTTGATTGGAGTATATTATAATATTTTCCATGGTAGAAAGCGATTGGAGAAGAGCTGCTGCATACCTGCTGAACTTACTAATGTATGCATTTCTTGAAGTGTCCAAACACATGCCATTTCAGCCTTCTGGCACGCATTCCCCATCCCGCGCCCCTGTCCCTGTGTGTAGATTTTCTTCAATGAAAATCTTTGTCTGAGTAAATCATTTTACCAGTGCAAAACTAGATTTTGTGCAGCCAAAATCTGGCTTCCCACTTGTACACTTCACACAGCCAAATGGCTTTGAGACTTGTGCCCATTGTCTGGGCCTGTATGCAGTTTCTCTACAATTTTTAGTGATATACTTGATCACATGTCCAGTTTTCATGTGTAGTGAAGGCTCGGTGTCTGTGGGACAACCTCTGTCGAGCATCATATTAGGGGTGCTGAGGCATCTGTAATTTTAGTTTTTGGTCTTAAGCAGCGCCCCTAGAGCAGTTCTTCCCCGTAATGCAAAATTACAGTTCTGCAACTGATCAGTATAGGGAAAGGTGCGGAAGACATTGTGACGCGAAGGGTTAATTAGCTTGAACAGTGTAGATGAGCGTGATGCCTGCCGAAGCCAGAGCAACGTGGAAGAAATTCACGATGTTCGCTTTCAAGCTCGTTTTCTTTTGACATTCCATAGATAAACTTATTCGCAGCTGCATGTGTGAGAAACAGGCTGTGAAGGAGATTCAGTCTCAAACTTGAGAACGAGACCACAGTAAAAGATGGAACGAAAACAATGGCCAGGGAATGGCAAGGCAGCCAAGAGATATGTACTGATAACATAGCTAGAAAATACTGGAAGGGGATAGAATCCAAGCTTCAGGTTATTTAAACACTGAAAGGTGGGTGAGGGAATTGAAGCTCGCAGATGGAGTTGTGAAACTGTCATCTTCAGACCCAGAGCTGCCTCCCTGTTTTGCTGTTCCAAGACTGTGACGCTCGAGGGGGAGAGAGGTCCAAGCGGGCGGTAGAGGGCTTCCCAGCATTTCGTGAACTAAGTTAAGTTCCACCCAGGGATGAAAGGCTTTTGTTTCTCTGCTCTATTATTATGATTGATTATTATGCTTGCACTGTGTTTATAATCTGAGAAATTCAGCTTGTTTATAGTTTTTTTCTTACTGAACATTGTAGTGTGAGTCTGCTACAGTAATTGAAATATTCATTTTAGTGTGCAGTAAATCAAAGCTTAGCTGAAGTATTCAACTCGTTTATATTCTGCTCCCTGAACATCGTAGTGTATCACATTTTGGTATACAGTTATTCCAAGTTTATATCTGTCAATGAACTCTTTGCTCAGATGTATACATAGATGTTCTTTGTAGTGTACTTATATATATATATAGATGCTTTTTTTAATTGCTATTCTTATTCTGTCAATGAACTCTTTGCTCATACGTATGCATAGATGCTCTTTGTAGTGTACTTATATATGAATAGATGCTTTTCATTGCTTTTCTTATTCCACTATTGTTGATGTGCTAAATGCTTGCATTTACCTGAAATTGTAGTAAAGCTAAATTGTATTCATAATTGGCGTGTGGTCCTTCATTGAGCGTCCTTATTGACTTATACCGAACAGGTGTCAACCAGCCACCTGGATAAGACAGCAACGCTTGTCTAAAATACTTTGGGATTTTTTCTAACTTTCTCCAAAAATTTGTAGAACTGGGATTAGAATAGTAAATAAGCTTCCTGGACCTTTTTGGGAAATGTGCACTTTCACCAGATATTCTAGGACTTAGGTTGGAATAGCCAATTTGCCTCTACAGCATCTCTGAGGCAAAATATTCTTCATAGCCTGCCTTCTAAAATGATGCATGACAAATGAGAGTAACAGAGCATCACCTGCAAAGTGAAACTGCAATTAGTGGTACCTGCGCTTCTGTGGCTGAGGAAGACTCATTATTCATAAAGATGGATTATGCTCTCTGGAGGACCTGATGCAAACATTGTGACACAGAGCAGAAATTCAGCATTTCCCTAATCATTCTCTGTCCCAGAACCAGAAAAACCTCATCCTAATGAGTGGGAAACAGTCATAGAAAGGTTCTGTCGATTTTGAATAGTGTTGAAAAGACCTCACATCAAAATAGTGCCGGACTGTAGTTTTACTCACCATTCTGAACTGGTATTGTAGTCCAAATGGACCAAATGAATGGAAACAAGATTAAAATTCCTTCTGTTTACATTCACAAAGTCACATCAGAATTAGCAGGTTATCACATTTTTCCAAACACAAGATAAAGAAAGATGTTTAAATTCCACCAGCCCTGCATCAGTGCAGTTCCTGTCAATGTATTAACAGCTCTACGGATGTTGCTGTCAAAATGATGGTACCTTCTGTCAAAGATTTAACATGTTTGTGTTTTTTCAAAAACAAAATACCAAAGAGTGATTTTGTTGTGAAAAAAAAACTAATGACCTCCTCACCATTGAAGTTCTCTCCCATCTTATGGGGGTCATTTAAGCATTTTACTCTGCCTTACTGCTACATTTTTCAAGACAGTAAGGGAGAGCAAAAAGTGACCATGCGACCACCCACTTTAAATTGGGCGTGATTGGCCAAAGCTCCAACGGCCCTCCCTTACTTGGTCAGGCCATCGGAGGAGTATGTCAGTGACAGACACAGCGTAGTCTCTTTGGCCAACATACTTAAAGTCAGCCGGGCTGTAAATCGGGCAGATGGCACTTCATTTTGGTGGAGAGTCTACTCCAGCACCGTTGCAATGGAGTACCCTCTCTGCCGCACTCGAAATCAACATTTAAGTGTGTTCTTCCCAGTTCTAATTCCTTTTTATAATATATGTTTCAATAAACAGAGAGTGGGCTTTGGCTTCTCCCTTCGTTGTATTACTCTCCCACCTCAAACTATTGGATATTTGGGTCCATATCTATGAGGGCCTAGTTTCATGTGTGCTCCGTGGAAAGTGGTGCACGCATGACACAAGGCCGCTTTCCGTGGCTTTTAGTGGCCTCATAAATGTGGAGTAGCACAATGAAGCACAAGTCGCTGCGTTGCGCTATTATGTCCTAAGTAGGCATTCCATGGGTGTTGCAGTGAGTGATCCCACGCAACTCCCATGGTTATTGATGCCTCCCCAGATTTGCAAGACCTTGTAAACCTGGGCAAATGCCAAAACCTTTCGCTTCCCCGGAGGATGCGCATGAAGGAGAAATATCTTTATTTCTTCTCGTTTTTTCCTCTTTCTATGTGTGTTGCATTCTGCAGCATAAAGAGAAACAGGAAAACGCCTCTCAGGATTGCTTTTGAGCAGGAAGGTGTCCCTTTCTGCACAAAAACAAGTCTGCATTCAATGCAGGCACCTTTGCACCATGGTGCAAGGATGCCTGCATGGGTGCCAGGCTGCTGAAATGGCTCAACCGCAGGGGCATAGGACAGGAATGCACCATATGCCATAGACATGGCCCATTCCTGGCCTTTCTCTGTGATGCAGGGCAGTGCAGGAAGGTGACTCGCTGCACTGCCCCGGCCACAAAACCACAAATATGCCCCTTGGTGCATTATTCTGCTGGCCAGGAAATGCTTCCCTTACAATAGCTTCTGGAATATTTGTGTCCTGCTCTTGATTGGAGTACATTTTAGTCTTTTCCATGGTAGAAAGCGATTGGAGAAGAGCTGCTGAATACCTGTTGAACTTACTAATGTATACATTTCTTGAAGTGTCCAAACACATGACATTTCAGCCTTCTGGCACGCATTCCCCATCCACCCCCTGTCCCTGTGTGTAGATTTCCTTCAATGAAAATCGTTGCATGAGTAAATAATTTTACCAGTGCAAAACTAGGTTTTGTGCAGCCAAAATCTGGCTTTCCACTTGTACAACTTACACAGCCAAATGGCTTTGAGACTTCTTGGCCCGTCTATAGTTTCCCTACAATTTTCAGTAATATACTTGATCACATGTCCAGGTTTCAAGTGTAGTGAAGGCTCGGTGTCTGTGGGACAACCTCTGTTGAGCATTATGTCAGGGATGCTGAGGCATCTGTATTTTTAGTTTGTGGCCTTGAGCAGCACCCTTAGGGCAGCTCTTCCTCGTAATGCAAAATTACAGCTCTGCAACCCTTGTCTCAAATACTTGCAGTTTTTTTTTTTTTTTGCATCTAAAAAGTACACTCAATCACTATATTGTTTGTCAAATCGGGTCATTGCCTCCTGTATTCATTCTGTACAGAAAACAATCCTCTCTTCCAGCATTAGTAAAGTCAACAGGATATGCTATGAATAGCATTTGTGCATGTAATGCATGTAAACTACATAACTGCCTATGTGCACATGTCTTGGAATATTAAGGCACAACCTATTGACTTTGCCCAGGTTTGTTTGACATTTTGCACAGGGCTTAAACCTACATATTTATATTCTCACCAATTATGGCCCCTTTTCCACAAACGTAGGGGAATATAAAAATATCAAGTTTTTTTTTCTTTCAGTTTCAATGGATGAGGTGTAAGTTTATTTTTCCCTTTTTAAAACATAGCACAAATTTGCAGTGCTAAGATTACACTGTGTCCAGCTTTCTGAACCAAGCAGAGGGAAAATTCAACGTAACATTTCCTTCCATTACTTTTGCCTTTTATAAGTGATGGGCAGTATTTCCTATTCTTTGCAGTTTATAACTACTTGCAGTTTCTGTTGGAAATTATTATGAAATTCATGGGTAAACATAAATATGAACTGGTAGAACTCTTAATTCAGCGAGCAGACATTTGTGTAGATTTTTGAAAGTTTTTCAGAAGAAACAGTTGTTGAATCACAAATTAGTGAATGTGTAAATGGCAGAAATTGGTGATGAGGTGACCATCTCCAGCTTCTTGTATTGGAGGCTGATTTGTGAAAGTAGATGTTATGTAATAATGACAGGGTTCACATTCAACTGTGAAAGGACTGTGTCCATCATATCATCAAGGTGTGCAGAGTTGGAGTTCAGAATTGTAAATCTACACCAGTATATATGTACCTTTACAATATGTCGATGTCATAGTTCTGATACTATGGAAGGTCAATATTAAAACCACAATATTGTGATATACATTATTGAACATAAAAGAGTATTGCATCCCTCAGAGTCTTCCGGTCAGAGAGGTAAAGAGGTAGTGTACTTTGTCTAAAAACGATGACAGCTATTGACAGAGCTGTTTTCTTACATTGATTTGTCATTGTCCACCAATCATGCATCACAGGAAAGTCTCTAAGGGGGTAGCGGTGACTGACAACATATCTGAACAGCCTACCCAACGTGGGGGCAGAGAGTTAAAAGCATTACATTGATGTTAACAACCAACTTGCCCTTCTGTGTTATTTGTCCATTAGAGCAGGCAGAGAGAGGCAGGCCCCTCTCCCAAGGTAAAGTCAATTTGAGGGTCTCCTAATCCAGGGAATGTGCATGAAACTTGGCAAACAATTATACACCTCAAAGACTCAGATACACCCCACTTGGTGAAAAGTCTCATTAGCAATGTTTGGAAATGCTTTCATCCATTCTGTCCTCGCCGCACAGTGGGTGGAAAGGGAGGGTGGTCACAGAGTGAGGATCACTGAACAACCCTTTTGTCCATAAATCACCCGGGCGTGCCTGAAACCCAGAACCATTTTCCACCTTCCATGGCTCTCAGCTGCATCCAAACACATACAATTTTAAATAGAGCTTGGAACATGACTAATATTTGGATTACTTTGAGCAAGCCTTCCCTCTAAACTTATAACTAAACATTCCAGCATTAAACTTATATGCACTAAAGAAATCGTCTTTTGAACCTGCCTGCAATGGAATCTTATGAGCTCAACCATATCTCCTTCTCACTACTGATGAAAATTTCACTTGCCCAGTTATGAATGGTTCTCACTAGATCCATTTGTGGTGTAAAGTTCTTAGGTCCTATGACTTTATGAGTCTGTGAAAAAAGGAAGAAAAGCCCTATCTGCTAAGTAAAAATATCTACGAAATCTAACTTAGCACCACACTTCAGTGGAATTAATTTACCCCCAAATCCATCAGCTCCCACCAGGATCATGGAGTCAACGGTGGACCGCTGCAAGTTTTTCATGTCAGCGGAAGAGCTGAAACATACAACTGACCCTGTCTCTGCTCTCCCCACTGCTCAGAGCCACCAGCTCTGTAGCAAAATGTTACGATTCACGTTAGACTAGGCTTCTCCAGTGAGTATCTCAGAACACTGCTTTTCTTTTTTCTGCTCTATTTTAATAGCTTACAATGACAAGCAGGGAGAATATGTTTATTTTTTGCATTCCTTAGATGGAGATAAGCTAGAATCTTTCTGCATGTTTCTACACTTTCTGAGCTACTGCAGATTTTATTTTAAACTAATTTGTATTGAACTGTTTCTATTATCTGTTTGCAACAAATATCTAACAGGTTTTTGATGTGTTAAATTTTGCACTAGTGGTTTAATTTTATTCTTTGTGTTTGTAAACATGATCACTCTTTCATATGAAAGAGCTACATACCAAGGTTTCAAATCCTTTATGAAAAAGGTGATGGTGGGACCATGTATTATATGGGATAAAGTACCACCTGGCATATATGGTAAGGATATTGCAAGTCACGTCGGAGTTCCATCACCTTAAAAAGGAGCTCGGCCTTCGGCCTCGTTCCTCTATATGGTTATGGAACTCCTTACACTGTACGGCAGTGGGTACTTCATCCTTAATATACCAAATTTGAAAGGTGTGTCTCCGAGATGAAGCTGTGTATATTTTTAAAACTTCAAGCTTATGTTTGAAAAAAAGTGGATTTCCACTTAAAGCTGATATTTAAGTGATAAATCACACAGCATTACTGTTGGGCTTGGCCCTTTCTGGAGGTTCGTCTCCAAAATTTTTGCCTTCACCCTCCTGTTTTCTTAACCCTTTTTTGTTGTTTTTTAGCACTCCGCACACTTTACCACTGCTAACCAGTGCTAAAGTGCTGGTGCTCATTCCTTAAACATTGAAAGTGGCTTACACTCAATTGACTTATTTAATTTACTTGCAAGTCCCTACTAAAGTCATACTATATCTACCCTGGGCATGTGAATTAAATGTTACTAGTGAGTCTGAAACACTGATTGTGCCTCCCACTTAAGGAGCCCTCTAAACATGTCTCAGGCCTGCCATTGCAACCTGTGTGTGCAGTTTTAAACTGCCATTTCGACTTGGCAAGATAAACCTTTTGAAGGTCTAAACCTACATTTTTAATACACAAAGGTCAGTCCTAGGGTAGGCCCTAAACAGCCCAGAGGGCAGGGTGCAGCGCATTTAAGAGGTTGAACATGTTCTTTTAAGTTTTACGTGTTCTGGTAGTGAAAAACTTTAAAATTAATGTTTCACTACTGCAAGACCCGCCTCTTCCAAAGCATAACATTGTGTTAATATATTATATTTAAAACGTGCTAACTTTCAATTGGGAGCAGGTAGGCATTTCGAGTTTAGTGTCCAAACAATTTTAATTTAAAACCCTCTTTAATGGTAAAGTCATATTTTAAGTCACAATTCTCAAAATGCCACTTTTAGAAAGTTGGCACTTTCTTGCCCTAACTACTTAGTGCCTGTAGCCTGTTTCCTGGGTCACATGAAAAGGTGTTGCTGGCAGTTGGTCTTTGTGTATTGCTCCCAGGCAGTGAGACAAAGAAGCAAAGGTTTTGGCAGGATGGGCAATTTCTGACTTGATGAGGGCGAGGAGTTGTCTCCTACCGCACTTGTACATCACAAAGGCTCTGGAAGATCACACTCACAAAGAGACTGACACTAGTCTGTTGTGACCCAAGACAAGCTGTGGCAAGGGCAGAGAGACAGGAATTTCCAAGCACCTCTGGGGATAGAAACCTCCAGAATATTCTCCTCCTTTAAAGTGTGCACCAGGTATACATATTGGACCCTCAACTCTTCAGTACACTTCTGGATCCGTGGAAGACTCAGAAGGATTTCTGAGCTGCTCTACAAGAAGGACTGCTACTCTGTTGTCCTGCTGCGGCTTCCCTGCCATCTGAGTGAAAGGACTGATCTGCACCTCAAACCACCAAAGTGGCTTTGAGATTTAGCTGGCTGGCCTCCTGATCAGAGCCCCAGGAACAGAAAATAATTCAGCCACATTGAGCCCAGTACCTGGGATCTGTCTGCTGTGAATCCTAACCCCAAAGTGGTGCCATCCCAGCCGTGGACCCTTTGAAGTGGGCCTGAAGTTGCTGTACCAATCGAGATGTGGTCCTGTGAAGCATAACTGATGCAGCATGATGCATCTCCTCAGAGCTGCATCAAAACCGCTGCATCGTGACGAATCCCCGATTTTGGACCTCGTATGGCATCTTGCAGAATCCTCAGAACTCCTGCTGCGTGACGCACCCTCAAAGCAGGCCTTTGCATCACAAGCCTCTTATTGACAGCATCCTCTATAACCACACAAGACTCTGCATCGCAGCCCTGCAGCTTCTTTGGAACTGCCGGTGCACAACGCATCTTTAACGAAGGGCTTTGTATCGCAAGCCCCTCGTTGACGGCATCCTCTATGATGATGCAGGGTCTGTCAGCCTTGGAGCCTTCGGAACCGCTGGTGCGTGACGCATTCTCAACACAGAATCTGTCTCTGCATCCAGGATTTAAAGTACTCCTGTTCACTGGGACCAGCTTGATCCCTGCATCCGGCCTATGCTACTTACCAGTCAGCCTGAACTTGGGACTTTGTCCTGGGCTGGCGTTATCAGATAACCACAGTTGGCACTTTGTCCTTCTAGGCACTATTTTAACTTACAACTTTGCAACTGCATATCTCTGGTTCTACTGACTGGATTTGTGTTGTTTTGGTCTCAAATAATGTATTGATTTTTGCTCTTTTTTTCAAAATTTGTGTAGGATTTTTTTTGTCACATATTTTCAATTTATTACTGTTTGGGGTAATGCATAAATACTTTACACATTGCCTCTAAGCTAAGCTGACTGCTTTTGTGCCAAGCTACCAGAAGTCTGAGCACAGGTTGATTTGGGGTTTACATGTGTGTCATGGTGCAAAGACTGTGGCTGCTACATGAGTAGGGTTCACACCCCTCAACCAGTAATGCAATTTCCAACAATTACTAATATGACCCTGCTGTTTGGGGCATTGCAGCTATATCTGTCATATATTACCCATGTAGAGGGATTACACATTGAAAATGCTTATTAGGTCGAGCGCGCAAGTGCTCTGACATGTTGTAATTTATCCGTGGACTTTTAACCACACCCAGGCGTGCCCATCACTATCACTCGTTCATGGGTTTGCCTTTGAAAAATCCTTTATCATCATTGGTAAATGCTGTATGTTTGTCCCTCCTTGGGGTGGTTTTATTACCACCTTGGCCATCGACCCTGATACACGGATAATTGCACCGTTGACGATATGTTTGAGTGTGAGCAAACTTCATTTTCCCTTCCTGTCTCTCATTCGTGCTCACGCTCATGGCGGCCGCGGCGCTTTGAATCACTGGCTTAAGTCAACTGTTTACTTTTAATTTTCAATTTATGTGGCAAGAAAGGTCCAGTTAGGAATTTACAACGTCAGTAGCTCTAAGGCGAGCAAACGCGAGACCCATTGCATTGCAAATGCTTGTTACATTATTGTTGGCAACCCTGCATGATGCTGTGAGGTAATTACTACTGGTAATCTTGCATGAAGTAGCCACTAATTTAATCGTGTGTGACATGGGCACTATTAAAAATTAATATTAGTAGATTGGGATGATGTTATGGCTATGTGGGGGAAGTGGGCAAAGGGGAACCTTGACTGATCCTTTCACCACCCCCCAAGTGATGACGTTCATATAGATCCTCTTTCTAGCTGGCCCCAACCACCCGCAGTCCGACAAGGATAATGGCACGAGATATGCAGGATTCCATTACACATCTGCTCAAGGAGGGCATTCATATCCATTACGCTTCTGTATATTGTTTTCCTTCGCCTTTTGTCTGCTGGTCGCGTGCACACGCGGTAATGAGCCTCTCCCCCCACCCCCCAGCTGCTCTGGCTTCAGTCCCAGCTTCCCTGTCATGGCCTGGTAGTTCCTGATATAGGCATTGGCTAAGCCTTCCTGGGTCTGTGATTGACGTGACACGGCTGAGAGGGCTGACAAGAGCTCAAGGCAAAGAACCTTCTTGTGTCTGAGACCAGGGGGCTAAGAGGGGGCGTGGGCGGTGGGGGCTGCCTTTAGAGTGACAGTGGTGAGTGAAGCCTCGGACTCCCAGTGGACGTGAGAGGCCATGAAGGTCGTACTCAGCTCCCCAACAAACATTGGCCTCTCTTGCCTGTTGGAGCTGATGCAGCCAGAGCGGGTGATCCCAGTCAGGGTGACGTCATGCAGTGTGAGCCCAGCGTTAGGAGGTCTAGCCAAGGTGACGTCATATAGTGTGAGCCCAGCATTAGGAGGTCTGGACAAGGTGACGTCATACGGTGTGAGCCCGGCATTAGGAGATTTAGCCCGGGTGACGTCATATAGCGTGTGCCCCGCATTAGGCGGTCTAGCCAGGGTGACCTCATACAGTGTGAGCATAGCATTAGGAGGTCTGGACAGGGTGACGTCATACAGCGTGAACCCGGCATTAGGAGGTTTAGTCAGGGTGACGTCATATAGCGTGAAACCAGCATTAGGGGGTTTAGTCAGGGTGACGTCATACAGCGTGAGCCCCGTATTAGGCGGTCTAGCCAGGGTGACGTCATACAGTGTGAGCCTAGCATTAGGAGGTCTTGACAGGGTGACGTCATACAGCGTGAACCCGGCATTAGGAGATTTAGCCAGGGTGACGTCATAGAGCGTGAAACCAGCATTAGGAGGTTTAGTCAGGGTGACGTCATATAGCGTGAGCCCAGCATTAGGAAGTTTAGTCAGGGTGACGTCATATAGCGTGAGCCCAGCATTAGGAGGTTTAGTCAGGGTGACGTCATATAGCGTGAGCCCAGCATTAGGAAGTTTAGTCAGGGTGACGTCATATAGTGTGAGCTCATCATTAGGAGGTCTAACACTGCTTAAAGTCTGTCAACTCGTGTGTATAAAGCGGATTCCGTGTTCAGGTATTGACAATACATCAAAATTCAAACGTCGAAATTTGGCCTTAACATTGGAAGGCAAAAAAGTGTTCCAAAGCAGGTCTCAGGATGTTCAAAGTGAATGACTTCCCCGCACCCCACTTCCAGCCACCAACCAGCCTAAAGTTTACTCCACAACCCATCACATCCTCTCTGGCATGCATATGTTTTTGTGTAACATTTTTATTTTGTTTGCTGCTTACTTCGATGCATATTTATTGGCTAGTGTTTATTTTTCACTCATTATCTTTCAGCTGGATATTTTATAATCTGTGTTTAGGCCAATTACCCACCGTACACACACAGCACATGCAAATAAACACTCAAAGCATTGCCATACGTTTCCACATTCCGGCCCTAGGCTTGTTCAGTGTTTAGAAAAACTGAATAGACAGCCTCTAAAACCTGGGTATTCGCAAACACTTTCCCAGGGCCCAAAATGATTGGTCTGTGATGTGACCAAGGGATGCATTGATGCCAGAAGGTTGGCGGGGTTGGTGGCAGTGCTTAATTTGTAAATAAAAAGGTCCCGGTGCCCAAAGCCCTCCTCCTCAACACGCGGCTGCTGCAATTAAATGTGCTAACACAGAATACTGAGGCAGTGCAATCCTGAAGCCATCTCTGGCCTCTTTGATCCATTTACAGCCACTCCCTGCCCCTTCAGCTCACTCTTGCAGCTTTCTACTTTCTCCCTTTGTGACGCGTTTTCATTTTTCCCTTCCTCTGTCTTTCCCATATGTGTCTTTTGCTCGCAGCAAATGCTTGAGGCAGAAGAATAAGCCCCAGCCCTCACAAATAGGTGCCGGAGCTCAGCACTGGAAACAACAAGCACAAATTAAGCACTGGTTGGTGGTAATGTGGATGTAGGGAAAACAAAGCATATGGATTTAGTGCATGAATTCCACAATGTGAAACCAGAAAACGCACGATTAATCCCAGCTTCCCCACTTAACCAAACTGTGTGATCCTAAGACATTTTTTTTTTCAATTTTTCTCCGTTTTCTTTATTATCACATATAAGAGGACCTCAAAATACATTACTTCAGGATGTGTGCTGTGCAAAACCTTCACCTAACAACTGACTTGCCTCAGTATTCTGCTGGCATTGTTGTTTTAAAAATGAATTTGTTCTAAAGTGAAGCACAGCAGGACATGCTAGTTACTGAAACTTCAATTAACCTTTAAATAAATGCTTGCCTGTTTATTTAGCATCTTTTTGAGTCCAGTAGACAGCAGTCTGGCGCTGATGTTGATTAGGGGGCTGCATGTGAACCCCCCGGGCCTACTTTGAGTATCACTGCTGTAAAGGAACTTCATCTGGTGCAGTGCAAACTGAGCTCCCGCCCATATCTGGGCCCCGGCCCCCCCGCAGCAGCTGCCCACTGGGAGCTACGCCCCTGAGATGTTTGTATTACAACCAGTGCGAGCTCCAGGGCTACTGACTTGTTCAACACAGGAGGATTAGCAACGTCACAAATGTCACGACCTCTAGTTCTTAACCTTTGGCCCTCTGACCCCTAGGGGTCTGCGACGGGTCCATGTCTTTTTTTAGAAAAATAAATAGGTTTAGCAGAATAGTAATTCACTTATACATAGAAAACCAAAATGTAAATTTGAAACATTTAAAGCACTCTGCAAATATGAAGGAATTTGAAACGAGAGGCTTAAGATTAAGTTGGCATCCTTAGGATTCATGGGAGCTGAGTAAAACTCCAACAAAGGCACTGAGAGCAGAAAAAGGAGAAAACATTGAAAGCCTCCAACCTCTTCATTAACATTAAAAAAAAAATTTTTTTATTAAATACTATACATGGCAATTTGTTTATTTGATTTTTACTTGTATCTGTATTTCTGATTTATTTTTGGAAATTGCTTAGGGGGGGTTCAACTTTTCGCAGTGATTGACTTGCTGGTCCCAGAAGTTAAAAACTTAAGACCCGCCGCTGTAGAGGCCCTCACCAACATTTTTTCATCTTTTTGCTGTGAGCTCATTGTCTAACAGACCTAAAGCAACCCAACCTCCAGATCTAATTCTAATTCTTCAGTTCTCTTATGTTGGGGTTCTTTGCCCTCCTTGGGACTTTCAACCCAGTACAAATGGCAACATTCCTTGTTCTTGTAGTGCAGTGACCACTGAACTGACAATTATTATAATCATTTCTCTATCAGCTTGGATAATTGGTGCATTCATTACTCAAGAAAAGGTAGTTAGATAGGGAACCCATCTCCACGAACCACGTCAAGAAGGTCCCGCTGCCCAACATTGCTGACACGATTCACCCACACTAAGTGCATCAAGATCTTGGTTCTTCCCATTAGTCCCAGCAACCACATCCGCACCAGGTTCACACTAACCACACAAAGGTTTCCCTCCCTGAAATTACTGACAGCGGGCATGTCCACACTAACCATGCCCAGATCCTCCTTTCTGCTGTTGCTGACAGTGACCGTGTCCACACTGACCATGTCCTTACCCTGCTCCCTGCCATTGCTGACAGCAACCGCTTCCACACTAACCATGCCAAGATCCTCCTTCCTGCTGTTGCTGACAGTGACCGTGTCCACACTGACCATGTCCTTACCCTGCTCCCTGCCATTGCTGACAGCAACCGCATCCACACTAACCATGCCAAGATCCTCCTTCCTGCTGTTGCTGACAGTCACCGCGTCCACACTGACCATGTCCTTACCCTGCTCCCTGCTATTGCTGACAGCAACCGCATCCACACTAACCATGCCATGATCCTCCTTCCTGCTGTTGCTGACAGTCACCGCGTCCACACTGACCATGTCCTTACCCTGCTCCCTGCCATTGCTGACAGCAGCCGCATCCACACTAACCATGCCAAGATCCTCCTTCCTGCTGTTGCTGACAGTGACCGCGTCCACACTGACCATGTCCTTACCCTGCTCCCTGCTATTGCTGACAGCAACCGCATCCACACTAACCATGCCAAGATCCTCCTTCCTGCTGTTCCTGACCATGTCCTTACCCTGCCATTGCTGACAACAACCGCATCCACACTAACCATGCCAAGATCCTCCTTCCTGCTGTTGCTGACAGTGACCGCGTCCACACTGACCATGTCCTTACCCTGCTCCCTGCTATTGCTGACAGCAACCGCATCCACACTAACCATGCCATGATCCTCCTTCCTGCTGTTGCTGACAGTCACCGCGTCCACACTGACCATGTCCTTACCCTGCTCCCTGCCATTGCTGACAGCAGCCGCATCCACACTAACCATGCCAAGATCCTCCTTCCTGCTGTTCCTGACCATGTCCTTACCCTGCCATTGCTGACAACAACCGCATCCACACTAACCATGCCAAGATCCTCCTTCCTGCTGTTCCTGACCAGGTCCTTACCCTGCTCCTTGCCATTGCTGACAGCAACCGCATCCACACTAACCATGCCAAGATCCTCCTTCCTGCTGTTGCTGACAGCAACCACATCCACACTGACCATGGTCCTCTGCTGTGCAAATACTGACAGCTTCTACATTACCCACACTGAGGTCTCGTATCCTGACACTACAGACAGCAATCACGTCCATACTAACTACAGCAAGTGCCCTCCCTGCCATTACTGACAATGACAGTGTTCACCCTTAGGGTTTGGCGGGGAGGACACTTTGCCAAACTGTGGCAGGTATTGCAAGTGCCATTTACTAGAAAGGACTTTACATTAGGCCCTACATCGACACTAATCACATCAAGGTCGATCTGTCCACCATTATTGACAGTAACTGCTTCCACGCCAGCCATGCCACAGTTCTCCACATTGCTGTAACTGACAGACAGTGCATCATTAATAACCACACCAAAGTTCCCCTTCCTACCATTACTGACAGAGACTGTGTCCACACTAAGGGGGCGTGGCCTTGTAGATATGGGCCAGAACTGTTCGCTGCTGGTGCATCACAAAAAGTGATGAACCAGTGGTGCACGGGGCTTGTAAACAAGCCCCTAAGTCTACATGATGGGGAGGTCCTCCGCCCGCCCACTACTAACAGCAAACCCATTCACACTAACTAGACCAAAGAATTCCCGAATGCTTCCCAAATAAAAATGACAAAGTCCCACTTCTCACCATTACAGACAGCCTATGCCAACAATGTCAAGATCTCACTTCCCACCATTACAGACTTGTTTACTCCTGCGCCAACTATGTCAAGATCTCAGTTCTCACCATTAGAGACAGTAACTACTCCTGCACCAACCATGTCAAGATCTCACTTCTCACCATTACAGACAGGGACTACTCCTGCACCAACCATGTCAAGATCTCACTTCCCACCAATACAGACAGCGACGACTCCTGCGCCAACCATGTCAAGGTCTCACTTCTCACCATTGGAGACAGTGACTACTCCTGCGGCAACCATGTCAAGATCTCACTTCCCACCAATAAAGACAGTGACTACTCCTGCGCCAACCATGTCAAGATCTGACTTCTCACCACTACAGACAGGGACTACTCCTGCGCCAACCATGTCAAGATCTCACTTCCCACCATTACAGACAGGGACTACTCCTGCGCCAACCATGTCAAGATCTGACTTCTCACCAATACAGACAGTGACTACTCCTGCGCCAACCATGTCAAGATCTCAGTTCTCACCATTACAGACAGTGACTACTCCTGCGCCAACCATGTCAAGATCTCACTTCCCACCAATACAGACAGAGACTACTCCTGCGCCAACCATGTCAAGATCTCACTTCTCACCAATACAGACAGTGACTACTCCTGCGCCAACCATGTCAAGATCTCACTTCCCACCAATATAGACAGAGACTACTCCTGCACCAACCACGTCAATATCTCACTTCTCACCATTACAGACAGCGGCTACTCCTGCGCCAACCACGTCAAGATCTCACTTCCCACCATTACAGACAGCGGCTACTCCTGCGCCAACCATGTCAAGATCTCACTTCTCACCAATACAGACAGCGACTACTCCTGCACCAACCATGTCAAGATCTCACTTCTCACCATTACAGACAGTGACCACTCCTGCACCAACCATGTCAAGATCTCACTTCTCACCATTACAGACAGCGGCTACTCCTGCGCCAACCATGTCAAGATCTCACTTCCCACCATTACAGACAGGGACTACTCCTGCGCCAACCATGTCAAGATCTCACTTCTCACCATTACAGACAGCGACTACTCCTGCGCCAACCATGTCAAGATCTCACTTCTCACCATTACAGATAGCGACTACTCCTGCGCCAACCATGTCAAGATCTCACTTCCCACCATTACAGACAGGGACTACTCCTGCACCAACCATGTCAAGATCTCACTTCTCACCATTGGAGACAGTGACTACTCCTGCACCAACCATGTCAAGATCTCACTTCTCACCATTGGAGACAGTGACTACTCCTGCACCAACCATGTCAAGATCTCACTTCCCACCAATACAGACAGAGACTACTCCTGCACCAACCATGTCAAGATCTCACTTCTCACCATTACAGACAGGGACTACTCCTGCGCCAACCATGTCAAGATCTCACTTCCCACCATTACAGACAGGGACTACTCCTGCACCAACCATGTCAAGATCTCACTTCTCACCATTACAGACAGCGGCTACTCCTGCGCCAACCATGTCAAGATCTCACTTCTCACCAATACAGACAGCGACTACTCCTGCACCAACCATGTCAAGATCTCACTTCCCACCATTACAGACTTGTTTACTCCTGCACCAACCATGTCAAGATCTCACTTCCCACCATTACAGACAGAGACTACTCCTGCGCCAACCATGTCAAGATCTCACTTCTCACCATTACAGACAGTGACCACTCCTGCACCAACCATGTCAAGATCTCACTTCTCACCATTACAGACAGGGACTACTCCTGCGCCAACCATGTCAAGATCTCACTTCTCACCATTGGAGACAGTGACTACTCCTGCACCAACCATGTCAAGATCTCACTTCCCACCAATACAGACAGAGACCACTCCTGCACCAACCATGTCAAGATCTCACTTCCCACCATTACAGACAGGGACTACTCCTGCGCCAACCATGTCAAGATCTCACTTCCCACCATTACAGACAGGGACTACTCCTGCACCAACCATGTCAAGATCTCACTTCTCACCATTACAGACAGGGACTACTCCTGCGCCAACCATGTCAAGATCTCACTTCTCACCATTGGAGACAGTGACCACTCCTGCACCAACCATGTCAAGATCTCACTTCCCACCAATACAGACAGCGACTACTCCTGCGCCAACCATGTCAAGATCTCACTTCCCACCAATAAAGACAGGGACTACTCCTGCACCAACCATGTCAAGATCTCACTTCTCACCATTGGAGACAGTGACTACTCCTGCACCAACCATGTCAAGATCTCACTTCTCACCATTGGAGACAGTGACCACTCCTGCACCAACCATGTCAAGATCTCACTTCTCACCATTACAGACAGCAACTACTCCTGCACCAACCATGTCAAGATCTCACTTCCCACCATTACAGACAGTGACTACTCCTGCGCCAACTATGTCAAGATCTCACTTCTCACCATTGGAGACAGTGACTACTCCTGCGCCAACCATGTCAAGATCTCACTTCTCACCATTACAGACAGCGACTACTCCTGCGCCAACCATGTCAAGATCTCACTTCCCACCATTACAGACAGAGACTACTCCTGCACCAACCATGTCAAGATCTCACTTCCCACCAATACAGACAGAGACTACTCCTGCACCAACCATGTCAAGATCTCACTTCTCACCATTACAGACAGAGACTACTCCTGCACCAACCATGTCAAGATCTCACTTCTCACCATTACAGACAGAGACTACTCCTGCACCAACCATGTCAAGATCTCACTTCCCACCATTACAGACAGCGACTACTCCTGCACCAACCATGTCAAGATCTCACTTCTCACCATTGGAGACAGTGACTACTCCTGCGCCAACCATGTCAAGATCTCACTTCTCACCATTACAGACAGCGACTACTCCTGCACCAACCATGTCAAGATCTCACTTCCCACCAATAAAGACAGTGACTACTCCTGCGCCAACCATGTCAAGATCTCACTTCCCACCATTACAGACAGTGACTACTCCTGCGCCAACCATGTCAAGATCTCACTTCTCACCATTACAGACAGCGACTACTCCTGCGCCAACCATGTCAAGATCTCACTTCTCACCATTACAGACAGCGACTACTCCTGCACCAACCATGTCAAGATCTCACTTCCCACCATTACAGACTTGTTTACTCCTGCACCAACCATGTCAAGATCTCACTTCCCACCATTACAGACAGAGACTACTCCTGCGCCAACCATGTCAAGATCTCACTTCCCACCATTACAGACAGAGACTACTCCTGCACCAACCATGTCAAGATCTCACTTCTCACCATTACAGACAGGGACTACTCCTGCGCCAACCATGTCAAGATCTCACTTCTCACCATTACAGACAGGGACTACTCCTGCGCCAACCATATCAAGATCTCACTTCTCACCATTACAGACAGGGACTACTCCTGCGCCAACCATGTCAAGATCTCACTTCCCACCATTACAGACAGAGACTACTCCTGCGCCAACCATGTCAAGATCTCACTTCTCACCATTACAGACAGGGACTACTCCTGCGCCAACCATGTCAAGATCTCACTTCCCACCATTACAGACAGAGACTACTCCTGCGCCAACCATATCAAGATCTCACTTCTCACCATTACAGACAGGGACTACTCCTGCGCCAACCATGTCAAGATCTCACTTCCCACCATTACAGACAGCGGCTACTCCTGCGCCAACCATGTCAAGATCTCACTTCCCACCATTACAGACAGGGACTACTCCTGCGCCAACCATGTCAAGATCTCACTTCTCACCATTACAGACAGGGACTACTCCTGCGCCAACCATGTCAAGATCTCACTTCCCACCATTACAGACAGTGACCACTCCTGCACCAACCATGTCAATATCTCAGTTCTCACCATTACAGACAGTGACCACTCCTGCACCAACCATGTCAATATCTCAGTTCTCACCATTACAGACTGTGACTACTCCTGCACCAACCACGTCAATATCTCACTTCTCACCATTACAGACTGTGACTACTCCTGCACCAACCACGTCAATATCTCACTTCTCACCATTACAGACTGTGACTACTCCTGCACCAACCACGTCAATATCTCACTTCTCACCATTACAGACAGCGGCTACTCCTGCGCCAACCATGTCAAGATCTCACTTCTCACCATTACAGAGAGCGACTACTCCTGCGCCAACCATGTCAAGATCTCACTTCTCACCATTACAGAGAGAGACTACTCCTGCGCCAACCATGTCAAGATCTCACTTCCCACCAATACAGACAGAGACTACTCCTGCACCAACCACGTCAATATCTCACTTCTCACCATTACAGACAGCGGCTACTCCTGCGCCAACCATGTCAAGATCTCACTTCCCACCATTACAGACAGAGACTACTCCTGCACCAACCACGTCAATATCTCACTTCTCACCATTACAGACAGCGGCTACTCCTGCGCCAACCATGTCAAGATCTCACTTCCCACCAATACAGACAGGGACTACTCCTGCACCAACCACGTCAATATCTCACTTCTCACCATTACAGACTGTGACTACTTCTATGCCACCCATGTCAAGATCCCACTTCCCACCAAACTGTCAGCAACCATTTGCACACCAACCACTTCAAGTCCCCATTGCCAGCATTACTGACTGCAATTGCGCCCACAGTAACAATGCCGAGACCCTTCTCCCGGTCATTGCTGACACAGGATGCATCCAACTCAACCACAGAATGGTTCTGCTCCCTGATGTTACTGCCAGCACCCACATCCACACTAACCATGCCTAGGTTCCCCTTTATGCACTCCTGTACCCGTCATGGAGAGTGATGGACTAAACTTTTGTTCTGAATGAAGCAATAAAATCTTAAAGGTTAAATGAGCAATTAGTGTTTCATTTACAGCCTGAAGAGGAACCAGCTGCTTATCATCAATGTTGTGTAACCAAAGTCAAGGGGAGGTGGCCATCAAAAGATGCACAAGGCTTTGTATAGTGCCAGAAACGCATTCCATCTGCTAATTATGAGGTGATGCGTTGTACTAGAGACTGCAAGAGCATGTTTAGCAAGCGTGAGTATCAGCTGCTGTGTTTTCTATGTTATTTTGCATTTAGCTCTATTGTTTTACCACAAAATGCATCCTAGTGTCCATTTTCGACACGAGGGAGCATTTTGTGCTAAGGAACTATTGCTAAACACTGGGAGGAAGTTGGTGGAAAATCCTACCCGAACTGCCTATTTAGCGAACACGAGTGACTGCTCATGCATAATATTCATGTTCTGTTGCATTTAGCATTGTTTCTTAGTGCCAGATGTATTCTTGCATCTATTTTGGATTTATGGGGGCATTTGTGCACTAAGAAAATAGTGCTAAATGCAGAATTATTTTTCTTGAGTAATTCTGCATAATCTTGTGGAATTTTGGGGTAATTCCATGTAATTACACTATGTGGAATTATGTGAGTTATAAAAACCCTTAATATTCATACATATAGATTGTTCAGACAAGGCCAATACAGCCACTCAGATGCCTTCCCAAGAATACATGCCAGAGAATTTACACCATCAGTATTACCTAAAATTCCACACTTTAGAAAATATTACTGGTACATACAATCAATTTTCAATCAACCTGTGACACCATGTCAGTCACGGTAATAGAATGTGCAGGTTTGCTGATTCACAATTCCTTGTTGCAGTATCAATGTACCTCCCTACTCCTCATATCATCATGCTGCCACATGTAACATAATTACACGTGCAGGCAGGGGCATACTTTGGTTTGTACTGTGGAGGGGCTTTGGGGAGCTTCAGCGTTTTCCAATGATCACGCTGGCATATAATGTAAAAATAAAATAAAAGGGGGCAAGACACATGAGAAGGACTTAAGGGACAATGGAAAAGGAAGAGGAATGTGGATTGGGAGGGGCACTAAGTGAGGGAAATCACCGTATTTTGTAAACTTACCAACATTTTTGTAGACTTTCAAAACCAAGAAAGAAAGAGAGTATCTCTGTATTTACGTCTGTATGTATGTAAAAAGTCCTGGTGAAATCCGGCAGACACCTGACAATACCCAACTGAAAGCACCAGTACCCAACTATTTCACAGAAACTACATTCATTAGGGGGCTGTAACACCCCAAACACTCCCCCTGAATCTACGTCCCTGTGTGCAACGTGATGAGTCCCCTGACGTTCTTTACATGATTTGTGTGTAGTTCTGCAGCAGTGTTGTATATTCTACTGGATTTTAGAGTCCACCCTAGGTAGAACTTGATTCAACATAAGCTGGCAATGTCATGAAGATGAGTTACCAGTCTTGGTGGATCCCCTCAATCTGCATGACCCCAGGTTTGCAAGGTGTACAAATGGATTATTGTAGTGAGAAAGGCCCCAATTCTGAGTCACACATAGCAAAATTACTGAATGGAACTTCACGCCACATGATTCACATATATAGGATTGTCCACACCCATATTTCCAAGCGTGGGAGAACCTTTTCTCATTTTTTCGGCTGTTAATTTCAGCTGACGAATTCACTTGGAAATTTGGCTGCAGCCAAGCCTCATACAATGTTCCATAACCTGAAAAAAATGTTCACCTTCCTTTTCCTGCTCTTCCTCCACCCACCAAGTACTCCCAGAATACACTTACCACCGGCTAAGAACAGGCCGCAAAGGTATACTTTAAAACTTTGGGAATTCTGTGTGGTTTTACAACCAGACAAATCGTCTCCAAATGGTAATTCTGCATTACATGGGTTTTTACTCATACTTGCATGGTACTGGTGTACCTTTACCGCAGGGTGATCATAAAATCACATGTGACTTTACAGTTACAATTCACATAGCAGTTTGGAAGAAGGTCCAAATAATTCTAGCGTCCCTTCTGTACCCCTGTGCTACTCCCCTACCATACCTGCATCAACCATTGTTGCCAGGTGTTGTGTCTGGCACTGGATTCACATTCCTTTGAATGGTTTTTCATGTTCCTTCTTCCATAAATCAAGTTACCTGTGACCTTCGAGAGGGGTCATATTAAAATAAAGATAGTAGTCAAAAGCAAAGTCCATTCACAAAGGAGATGACATGAATGCCCCTCCACAACATCCTGTGCACAGGTCAGGCAATGAGTGCTGGCATACACCAATGGAAGGTTGGAGGTTCTCTGGATCAGATATACACACACATCCAGTGGACATTATAAATGCCTAATATTCCAGTAGGTGAAGGGGCCATGCACCAGGACTGGATGGAAAAAGTCTGCTGTTGTTTACATCTAAAGAAAAGGAGTTAGGCTGCCTTAAGCTAAGAATTGGCTTTCCTTTTTTTGAGGAACCTTTTGGATCAGCTCCTCTGAACTACTCATATGACGATCAGAGTCTGACTGAAGAAAAGCTGCCAGAATTGGAGTCTCACTGGTGCTTCCATCCCAACCCTTAAGACTGCATCACAACAAAAACAATGTGCTAGTTTCTTTACGTTATCTCCTATGTGAAAGAGACTCCCTGGTCCAAGTGGTGCAGTAAGGTGAGAATGATGTCCCAAGAATCAAAGTGAAGTGTGAGGACTTCATGGGAGAAATCTAAGCCAGTAAGTATTAGGACAATCACAAGTTTCTTGGCCTCAAGTATGGCAACTAGGGGTTTCACCTATGGTGTCCTGGGACTCCATACTGTGAACCCTCAACCTAGATACCAAGTACCCATTTTTTACCTATTGATGCTCAAGGAAGCAAAGCAGAGCAGTCCAATGTTGATTCAGCGAGGAACTTCAGACTAGAAGCTCTAAACTCATCAAAGCAACAAATACCAACAGGACAGTGTGCAGTCAGTGCCATTACCTTTAAAATTGAAAAGTGCTTTCAGATACTAAACATATTCTATTTGAATGTTCTACCACTCATCAAGCCATTTCCTACAAGAGGCAGCGTAGGCAGGTCAGACAAATAGACATGAGGGAGGTTTTCAATGGTTCCTTTGAAATCTGGGCAGATGGTTGTTTCTTCATGTGACCAGTGACTGGTAAGTATTCTTAGTGGCAAGGTGCCAATGCGGAACTGGAAGTACAGCTTCCTTTCTCTTGGCACCGTGATTATGTCCCAGAAAGCCTCATTTTTGCATGTCTCTTTTAGGTTGGCGAAAACACATGATAGTGTAGAGTGAAGCGCAACCCTCAGAGTCTACCATATGCCAATACAATTTTTTGAGGTCGCTTTGTGAAGGAAAGGAGGTAGTTGTTGGAGAATCCCAGAGTTCTCTAAGCCCAAGTGAAAAAGTAGGCCCGTGATGTGTCTGAGCCAGGGGATACTATGAGAATGGTCAGCATCTAAAATGACCTGCAGAGCTACAGTAAAGGAGGCAAGCTCTGGGGTAGTCCAAAGGCGCCGCCAGTACAGAAGGGGACGTAGGCGTGCTTTGTGGCCAACGCGTTTCATGCCTAGGTCCTTAAAAAGGGGGAACAGTGGAGTATTTGGTGGGAGGGACACAAGATTTCTTAGGAAATTATTTTCAGAAATGGTTACTTCTTGGCTTTGGCATTGCCCCACAGTTCAGCCCCATAAAGGGCTGAGCTTACATCCTTGGCTTCATATATCTGGATTGCAGGACGTATTGGTTTGGTATGCGAGAGATTAAAATCCTTTATTAAAACTCTGGTTGTTTGCTTTAGTTTTAGTGTTTGGCTTGCAATATGTGATTTCCAAGACATTTTTTCAGTTAACATTGTGCCCAGGTAACTAAATATGTCCACCTTTTCAAATGGGGTACCCTTGAGAATAAACTTCCCTTTGAAGGATCTGTAGGGATTGAGTGTCATCAGTTTCATTTTAGAAGCATTTCAAGTCCCCACATGGAACAAAATTCCTCAAAGCACGTGAGGAGTTTCCGTAATCCACTTGGGGTGTTGGATATCAGAAGTGTATCATCTGCAAAGTGCAAGACTGGAATTTTCTGTGTGCCTAACGATGGTGCATCAGCCTTCATTCTGAGTAGAGAGGGGACGATATCATTAAAGTACAAGGAGAACAGTGTGGGAGCAAGGACACACCCTTGCCATACATCCCTTGACACCTGGATTCCGTCAGTTAGCTGCCCCTTGTCAACCCACCTGACACATGCATAATTACCCTCATGGAGCCAAATTAATAGTACAAGAATGTGCTTGGGGATTTCCATTAGGGAAAGGACTTCCCACTGCTTGTTACGGGGTACTAGGTCGAATGCGGATGTCAAATCCACAAAAGCAACATACAGATTCCCTTTGCCAATAAAAACTGTTTTCCAAAATAAAAGCAGAAACCTAAGGGCTTGCTCAATGGTAGATATTTTTTTTACGAAAACCTCCCTCGAGGGGACTAAGGATGTTGTGTTCCGTCATCCAGTCTTGAATCTTGCCCAAAAGACAGTAACAGAACACTTTCTGTACACAATCTATTAAGCTAATTGACCTATAATTACTGGGGAGGGCTCTGACACCCTTTTTAAAAATGGGGACAGCAATGGCCCCCTTCCAGGACTCAGGGATTGGAGCCCCAGATGCTATTGCATTCGCTATGATGGTGATATATCTTGACCAGATTGCAATATCGGTTAAGAATAGGTCTGCTGGAACACCATCCAAGCCAGGTGCCCTACCACACTTTAGAGTACCTAAGGAATATGCTATGTACGTTTGGGAGAACATTTGCAGCACTGGAGGGGTGGATGTTAGAGTAATATTTGAGCAAGGGTCCTTATGTTCAGAAGTTGTACTATCATGGTCATAAGAGTACAACCCACTAAAATGGTCTACCTAGTCCTTTGGAGCTATATTAGTTGTAATGTTCAGTTCCCTGTTTCCCGGGCCGCGCGCTACCAGGTACCAGAACGCACTACAGTTCCTCTCTTGTGCAGTGTCACTAAGTGCTGCCCACCACTTATCATCTTGTTCACGCTTGGCTTTGCAGATAGCTGATTTGTAAGACTTTCTAGCTGAGCAAATGGCTTTCACATCCTTAGATTTAATAACTTGAATTAGATGTTTGTTTGAAGACCGGCACTGTTTGTTAAACCAGCGATACCTACCCTTAAGCCTCTTGCTATCAGGAGCTATATCTACTGAGAAGTGGGCTGCAATACCCTTGAAGCATGAGGTGTGAGTAAAGCTTATTTCCTCATTGGGGATTGCGGGACCTGCCTCTAAACCCATCAATGTGGTCCTCAAGGTGTTGTTAACCAGATTAATTTCCTCTGTTGCTATTACTGAGGTGTTAATCATATATAAGTGGTAACACAAAGCTGACATATGGACTAAAAGAGGGATATGGTCACTTTCAGATCTCTCAATAACCATCATGTTGATGACTAGGGGCCATTGTCTTATGTCGACTAGACAATAATCAATTCTACTAGTATGGTTGACTTTGTTATATGCGTGATAACCCTTTGCGTCTGATTTGGTTCTGCTGTTAAGTGCCCTGAGTCCAAATTCCATGGTCAATGATTTTACTTGGACAGCAACCTGCGTCCACCTTTTAATTGGCAGGATATCCAGGGCAGGGATAGACCATGCCCGATCCTCCTTGTGGGTGGACCCAAGATCATCCCAGTCAAGAGGTTCAAATGTGACATTGAGGTCACCTGCCACACTGATTTTATGATGCTGGGGACAGTTTTGCAACAATGCCACCAGAATACAGAGGGTTTTGGAGACCCGACCCCCCCCAACTCCTCTAGCGTAAATGTTAAAAATGATCACAACTGTGTCTGTCCCGAATGATAGGCGAAGACCTAAGAGGTCGGGGGAACAAATAGATAGCTGTGAGATGTGGCAGTTTAGTTATGTTCTAGTCCAAATGGTTGAATCCCCGGAGGGCCTGCCCCTGATACTGGGCAAATCAGGGATATACAAATTCGAGTAGCCAGTTCGAAAGAGTGGATCGTTCGACCATGTCTCCTGGAGAAGACATATGTTGTGTTCCTCACTGAAGGAGGTAAAGGACGGAAGGGGGAGGATAGATCTCAAACCTGCCACATTCCATGACACATCGTACCCCGGTGATTGGAGGGACAGTCCTGTCCACCTACGTGATATTTGAAGGTTAAATTACAAGAGGTTGGTTTGGCAGGTGGAGTTGGTTGAGGGGGGAGGGGTCATTATTACTATTGCCCAGCTGGTCCTGGGTTGTATGGTGGTATCCATCCAGGGGAGCTGGCCTAACCCTAGGTGAGGTGTTCTCGTGTCTAGCTGTCTGTTCTTGGATTTGTAAGTGATGTTCATGGGGGACGGAAAGTACAATGTTATAACAGTTGTGGAATAGGTCATGGGCGGTTGGTGGAATCTGTTAGGAAGAGGAACGTGGGTGCTTGTGGTGACAATGTTGGGAACTACAGCCAGACCAGGCACACTTGTTCTATGTAAGTCGGAGGGAAGTTCAACATGTGTTTCGGATGGCACTTCAAGTCAATCATTCTCACTGAGAGTAAATAGATTACCTGTTGGACAATGAGTGGGGTGAACCTCATAGTGCACAGACGGCCTAGGGTATTTGAACTGGATACAGGATTGCCCTGGAGTACTTGTCCTTGCATTTAGGGCCACCAGGTTATCCACCATGCACAAATCAATTCTAATTTTTCATGCACACATCCTTTTTTCTATTACAAACTTATTTTTAGGTAGGCTTTTAAGCAATTGGCACGTTTGTATTTTCAATGTGCTGATTGTTGATTTACTAATTGCAGTTGCATTTCCCAAATAGCAAAACAAAATTGAAAATTGCTATTAACACATCTTTGCAGGCATGGTGGTTTGGTGCTTGTTACAATCGTAGAATAAATAGAGTATATACTAACTCAATGTCTTGCTATCAAAAGAAACACACTTTGGTCACCAGTAACAATTTTCTTAGATTCTTCTGTTTTAATGACTACTCTTAATTATCCCTTAACTGAGGAAGTTACTAAACGTCCTTGAGTTCACTATTTATTTAACTGAATTTTTATGCCAATAATACTATGTTGTTTAGCTGTTTTCTTTTTAAACATACTCTACATTGTTGTATTTTTGTCATTTTTGAACCAACTCTTTTCTTCAATGCATAAAATGTTGTTGGTTTTCTCTTTTTCACCTTCCTCTCTTTTCTCTCTGTTGCCATTTGACACATATGTGTAGATATTAAATTTTTCTACTCCTCATTTCTCAATATTTTTATTGTATTGTTGGCTCAAAATATTGTAGAAGCCGTATACTGTACTTCTGTTAAATAGACTTTACCTTTAAACAAAAAAATTGAAAAGAGCTTTAATACATTTAAACTTAAATACTATGCCCAAAATCACAAATCAGCAGAAAGTCACTTGTGGCAAAACCAATTCAAACGCTCTAGAGAGCCCTGCGAACTACACAGGGGGCACAATTAAAGAAGATTCTAGTTGTCAAGTAAAACCCTGAAAGTAGACTACAACCACTCGGTCTGAGGCACCTTTAATGACTTGTGCGGCAGCAGACCTTAGCTACCAAAAACATAATATACCCATATATGCCTAGAGCGAATCATGTAAGCTACGCAACTATAAAGGTTCAGACCTCTTGGGGGAACGCCCCCTTCCATACATTATGACTGGTGCAGGCACAATATAACGCAATGGGTTACAGAGTGGCGCAATGCATGCATTGAGCCATCCTGTAAATATGGTGCGGGGATTTCGGCCTTGTTAGGCCACTTTAATGTAAAAAATAACGATGTTAATGTGGTGCTAGGACATTAGAAATATGCCCCTCAGTGCATAGATAGTGCCTACAGCCTTGTCTTTACCTTTTTCCATTTGTTAGCTTCCAGTATGATGGTGCCCTGGCTCAGGGTGTGCCAAAAGCCACCAAAAAACTTCAGCTTGTCCTCAAGATAAGCAGAGCTGTTGGACACATGGCTTTTTCAATGGTGCTGCTGGTTCTGAAGATGGTATAGACCATCAAGACGTTCCAATGGCGTTTGGTCATGATGGGGGTGATGTGTTCATATTTCCTCAGGCTCTGGATGAGAGGTGCTGCAGTGTGCAGGATGCCCTTGAGAAGGGGCACGTCTAGACTCTTGAAGGCCATGGAGTAGAGAGTTAGAAACATCCGTATGGAGGACTTTAAGAATTTGAAGAGAAGTTCCCAATTCACTTTCCGTTATAGGCAGGTTCACTTGTAAGTTTATGCCATTAATAAACTGCGAACCAACGCTTTTCCGCCAATCTAAATGGTTTGATTTTTCCTGCAGCATGAGTCAGGAATATCCCCCACTCCATGTTTAGAATGGCTTCAGATAAGCACTAAATTTAAATGATACTCACTTCTTCAATAGAAAATAAGAAAAATGTGCATTTATGCTTCAGGGCGAATTTCCTAAGTGTGTAAGTGTGCGTTTTGTCTAATTACGCATTGCTGCAATTCCCAGTAGTAAGCCTGGACAATTGCACCTGGTGCGGCCTTCCAGGCTTACTACTGGGACTATTTTGTGGAATTCAAGAAAGTGTAACAGAATGTTCAAGTGAAGGTGTAAATGTACATTTTTGGGAATAGGACCAGTGCTTGTATGCATTTGAACCAGGAAAGATATTTGGCACTACCCATTTCTAAAAATATATTTACGCTAACAATGACAAGAGTTTCTATCCCCCAAAGTAGCCTTCCAAATTAAGGCCCTCATTCTGACCCTGGCGGTCGGTGATAAAGCGGCGGCCAAGCCGCCAACAGGCCGGCGGTCCAAAATATGCAATTCTGACCCTGGCGGGAACCGCCAACACAGCCCGCCGCATTAACACTCCGACCGCCACGGCGGTACAAACAAACAGCGCGGCGGTCCCCGCCAACAGCCAGGCGGCAGACAATGTACCGCCCACCCTATCACGACCCACCAATCCGCCACCTTTTCCGGGGCGGGAGCACCGCCGATAAAAACACGGCGGAAACAGACTACGAACGGGAAAACGCTCACCTCTACGCACTCCACGCGAGATTCCGGCAGTATGGAACCAGAGTTGCAGGTCATCCCCGCACTCCTATACCTGCTCATATACCAGGAGCACGCCCGGCGGCGCGGAAGACATCGGTGAGTACTGCACCTACGACACAGGGGAGGGAAAAGATTACCGGCACACACCCACCCACCCATACCCACTACAACACACACATCAATGCATTCCCACAGATCACTGTCACAACCCACAAACCCCCCACTCCGAAATAATGCAAAGACCAAAAGAAGAGATCATAAACGGGCAGATATATTGAAATATGGACACCAGTAATCCCAATAAATAAATAAACTATGTACAAAATATACACAGCTACTAAATGTAGTCCAACCACTGTCCGTGGACCACAGGGGTCCTGTGCAAAGGGGCAAGGCCCAGTCCCACGACAAGAACTCCACGGAGAGAACACTGCAGGGGCATCAGAAAGAAAATAGGACAGGCACCTCAGGGGGAAGGGAAGGGGGGGCACCTCAGCCACTTGAGTACACGACGCCAGATCCACGAGGGGACTCCATGACCACTGGGCCATCCTGGGGAGTGCAAAGCCACAGTCCATACAGTCCATACAGTGGGTGGCCTGCCCACTGGGCCATCCTGGGGAGTGCAAAGCCACAGTCCATACAGTCCATACAGTGGGTGGCCTGCCCACTGGGCCATCCTGGGGAGTGCAAAGCCACAGTCCAAACAGTCCATACAGTGGGTGGCCTGCCCACTGGGCCATCCTGGGGAGTGCAAAGCCACAGTCCAAACAGTCCATACAGTGGGTGGCCTGCCCACTGGGCCATCCTGGGGAGTGCAAAGCCACAGTCCATACAGTCCATACAGTGGGTGGCCTGCCCACTGGGCCATCCTGGGGAGTGCAAAGCCACAGTCCAAACAGTCCATACAGTGGGTGGCCTGCCCACTGGGCCATCCTGGGGAGTGCAAAGCCACAGTCCAAACAGTCCATACAGTGGGTGGCCTGCCCACTGGGCCATCCTGGGGAGTGCAAAGCCACAGTCCATACAGTCCATACAGTGGGTGGCCTGCCCACTGGGCCATCCTGGGGAGTGCAAAGCCACAGTCCAAACAGTCCATACAGTGGGTGGCCTGCCCACTGGGCCATCCTGGGGAGTGCAAAGCCACAGTCCAAACAGTCCATACAGTGGGTGGCCTGCCCACTGGGCCATCCTGGGGAGTGCAAAGCCACAGTCCAAACAGTCCATACAGTGGGTGGCCTGCCCACTGGGCCATCCTGGGGAGTGCAAAGCCACAGTCCATACAGTCCATACAGTGGGTGGCCTGCCCACTGGGCCATCCTGGGGAGTGCAAAGCCACAGTCCATACAGTCCATAACAGACCCCACTGCCACTGGAGGAGGCATGTTGGCCAGAGGACATCCTGCAGCCCTGCCCGAGATAGATCCTGCCCTGCCACGTCTGCCAAAGGGCCAGCGGTTCTTGCCTGGAAGGGCCCAGTTCAGCACCTCATGCCTTGAAGGGCCCAGTTCAGCGGGTCTTGCCTTGAAGGGCCCAGTTCAGCGGTTCTTGAGACGGCGGGGCCCAGCGGAGCGGTGCTTGAGACGGCGGGGCCCAGTTCAGCGGTTCTTGAGACGGCGGGGCCCAGCGGAGCGGTGCTCGAGACGGCGGGGCCCAGTTCAGCGGTTCTTGAGACGGCGGGGCCCAGTTCAGCGGTTCTTGAGACGGCAGGGCCAGCGGAGCGGTGCTTGAGACGGCGGGGCCCAGTTCAGCGGTTCTTGAGACGGCGGGGCCCAGCGGAGCGGTGCTTGAGACGGCGGGGCCCAGTTCAGCGGTTCTTGAGACGGCGGGGCCCAGTTCAGCGGTTCTTGAGACGGCGGGGCCCAGCGGAGCGGTGCTTGAGACGGCGGGGCCCAGTTCAGCGGTTCTTGAGACGGCGGGGCCCAGCGGAGCGGTGCTCGAGACGGCGGGGCCCAGTTCAGCGGTTCTTGAGACGGCGGGGCCCAGTTCAGCGGTTCTTGAGACGGCGGGGCCCAGTTCAGCGGTTCTTGAGACGGCGGGGCCCAGCGGAGCGGTGCTTGAGACGGCGGGGCCCAGTTCAGCGGTTCTTGAGACGGCGGGGCCCAGTTCAGCGGTTCTTGAGACGGCGGGGCCCAGCGGAGCGGTGCTCGAGACGGCGGGGCCCAGTTCAGCGGTTCTTGAGACGGCGGGGCCCAGTTCAGCGGTTTTTCGAGACGGCGGGGCCTAGCGGAGCGGCGCTCGAGACGGCGGGGCCCAGCGGAGCGGTGCTTGAGACGGCGGCCGGTCTATGGCCAACTGCTCATTGCCTGGTGGTGCCCTCCTGGGCAGCGGGGATGGTGCTCCTTCAATGCCCACCTGGGCTGTGGGTGGTGGGGCCCTCCTGGACAGCTGGGCTGGGTCCTCCCTGTGCAGCGGCTATGGGGGTGGTGGGCTCTCCCAGGGCAGCTGTGCCGGTTCCTCCCGGGGCAGCGGCTATGGGGGTTGTGGGCTCCTCCTGGGCAGCATGCCTGCTGCCTGACCTCTCCGACTTGCTGCCCTTGCCCTCCTTAGTCGTGAGTCTGTGGCCCTTTCCTCCCTTTGGAGCTGTGGCTGGTGACTGTCTCTGGGTGGTGTCCGGGGGGGATGTAGAAGGCGGGCTCCTGCGGCGCCCCTTCCGCCTTCTGCTCCTCTTCCCAGGGGGTGGGCTGGCTGTCCCCTTGCTGCTGGGCGAAGATCCAGACATGCGGGCTGCCGGGCTCCAATACCCCTGCACCCTTGTCAAGGGGGCTGCAGGGCTGGTGGTGGCTGAGGTGCTCTTCTTACCCCGACGAGAAGGAGGGGGGGGCTCAGGGTCAGGAAAGAAGTTAGCAGTGGCGAGGAAGAGTTTCTTGGGACAATGGAGAGTGGTAGGTACAGTGGGAATGGGAGTGGAGGGAGAGGATGTGGTTGTAGGTGAGTCACGTTTGCTGTCTTTGCGTGCAGGTGCAGGAGGGATAGGCTGTCGTGAGGTGGATGGCTGTTGGGTGGGTGGGTGGCTGCGTTTGTGTGGTGTGGAAGAGGGGGTGACAGACACAGTGGGAGAGGACACAGGGGACGTGTAAATGGCAGTGGGGGTGGTGACAGCACGTGTGCGGACTGGAGTGGAGGGTGTGCTGGTGATGGAAACACTGGCTGATGGTGAGGTGAATGGAGGTGTGAGTGTAGACATCACAGGGAGGGAGGAGGGAGACGAGGAGGTGGGGGTCACAGAGGTGGTAGTGACTG
The DNA here is from genome assembly GCF_031143425.1 of Pleurodeles waltl. NCBI lineage: Eukaryota > Metazoa > Chordata > Amphibia > Caudata > Salamandridae > Pleurodeles > Pleurodeles waltl. The sequence goes on along the minus strand of NC_090450.1, from coordinate 998,022,113 downwards.
TTGGCATGTCTGCATCGGAATGTTGCGTGTGTGAATGTCTGCGTGATCTGTGGTGCTTATGTTTGGATGAGCTTCTCTTGGGTGTTGAGGTGTGTGCAGGCTGGTCTGATGGTGTGGGTGGGACAGGCAGAGGAACAGGAGACTGGGAGGAGGGAGTTAGTAGAGAGAGGCAGGAGACAGGGACAATGGCTGCCGTCAGTGCTGAGGCCAGAGCCTGGAACGATCGCTGATGGGCAGCCTGACCCGAATGAATGCCCTCCAGGTACGCATTGCTGCGATGAACCTCCCTCTCCACCCCCTGGATGGCATTCAAAAGGGTAGTCTGCCCAACAATGAGCGTTCGGAGGAGGTCAATGACCTCCTCACTGAGGGCAGCGGGGGTAACAGGGGCAGGGCCTGAGGTGCCTGGGGCGAAGGAGATGCCCGGCTTCCTGGCAGAGCGGGCACGGGGCGAACGCTGAGGGGCTGCTGGGAGGGCGGAGATGGTGCGCTGGGTGGCGGCTGTACCTGTAATGGCGGGGGGCACGGATGGTGCCACCCCCGCAAGGGAGCTCCCTTCCGAGGACGTGTCCGTGTCGCTGCAGGGTCCAGTCGTCCCCGTCGTGGAGCTCCCCTCGCCCTCCGTCTCACTGGTCCAGTCTGACTCTGTGGCATGGCCCTCCTGGGCCATGTGAGATGCAGCTCCCTCCTGCCCCGATGCCACTTCTCCTCCGCCTGATGATGCTGATGCACACAAGCACAGAAAGACAAACAAAAAGGGGGGGGGAGAGAGAAATAAAGGGATATTGAGTACATGGATCTCCGGTACAGTTAGCGGACATGACAGACACAGATGCCCCCTGCACTAAGTTGCGCACTTGTGGTCCGCTACGCATTCCGTGGAACATGCCCTACACGCCTAGAGTTGACAACTGCACCCATGGATGACACGACCCAGGGATGGCTGTACTGACAAACTACTGAGGGTGGTGGCTGGGGACACAGGGGCTTACGGGGGTGCCCAGCCTACAGATATCGCCCTGGCCTAGGGGGACCCACAGCCCTCCTCCCCCACCCAGACACCTCCACTGCGCGACAACAGAGTAGATAATGCTTGTACTCACCCCCTTGTGTCTGCTGTGCTGCCCTCACGCGCCCATCCAAATCAGGGTAGGCCACCGCCAGGATCCGGAACATCAGGGGGGTCAGTTGACGGCAGGCACCCCGCCTACGTTGGGAGGCCATCCCCAGCAGAGACTCGGCGGTCTTCTTGGTCCCGCGGCGGATGTCCTCCCACCTCTTGCGGCAGTGGATGCCCCGTCGATGGTGGACCCCCAGGGTCCGGACTCCCTTGGCGATGGCACGCCAAATCCCGATCTTCTCATGGGCGCGGACCTATGTGACACGTACAGGGAGGGAGAAATACCACGTTCAAGTTTGTCTGCATTTTCCCTGCCAGTGGCCCAACGCCCCCCATCCCCGCCAGGCCCCCCCCCATGCCCCCCGCCAGGCCCAACATGCCCCCCATCCCCGCCATGCCCCCCGCCATGCCCCCCGCCAGGCCCAACATGCCCCCCATCCCCGCCATGCCCCCCGCCATGCCCCCCGCCAGGCCCAACATGCCCCCCATCCCCGCCAGGCCCCCCGCCATGCCCCCCGCCAGGCCCAACATGCCCCCCATCCCCGCCATGCCCCCGCCATGCCCCCCGCCAGGCCCAACATGCCCCCCATCCCCGCCATGCCCCCCGCCATGCCCCCCGCCAGGCCCAACATGCCCCCCATCCCCGCCATGCCCCCCGCCATGCCCCCGCCAGGCCCAACATGCCCCCCATCCCCGCCATGCCCCCCGCCATGCCCCCCGCCAGGCCCAACATGTCCCCCATCCCCGCCAGGCCCCCCGCCATGCCCCCCGCCAGGCCCAACATGTCCCCCATCCCCGCCAGGCCCCCCGCCAGGCCCCAAGCCAGCCAGTGGCCCCAAATCCAGATTGAATTAAACTCACTTGTTGGTCTGGAGGACCGTAGAGTAGCGCATACTGGGGGAGGACCCCATCCACAAGTTTCTCCAACTCCTCTCCAGTGAAGGCAGGGGCCCTTTCCCCAGGCGCAGCAGCCATTGTCCCTTCCAGACCGAGGTCACAGCAACACTTGCAGTATAGGTCCTCTCCTGTGAAAGTTCAAGTCGCAAGTGGATTAGTAGATAGAAAATGGCGGTCACGTCCGCGGCGGTGCGTACCGCGGCGGTGCGTCCCGCCACCGCCGGCGCCCTTCGCCATTGGCTCCTGAAACCCATAGGCTTCAATGTTAACCAATGCGGCTTCGCGCCGCGGTCTTCGCCCGCCGCCCGCCGCGGTGTGCCACGCCAGCGCATTGACCTCACATCCCACTGTCACACTTCACAGGTCAGGCAGCCGCCATTTCCAGGGCCCACATGGCTCTATTTCAACTGCGTCACACAGGCCTAGGCCTTGCATAGCCACTCAGACACGCCATTCACTGCGTAGAGAATCGTTTACTGTGCTAGCTGTGAGTACGTACCTGTGGGTTGCTTGACTGTGTGCTCCATGTTGTCCTTCCTAGGCACCGTCCGCTGGGTTTGGCGAGGAGACGGATGAATCCTCCCGTGTACCGACCGCTGGTGGACCTGTCGACAATGGAAGAACGCCACATTATCCTGACCTACCGTCTTAACCGTGCCACTATACATGAACTGTGTGCCCAGCTGGAGCCCGACCTGATGTCCCCCATCCGCCAACCCACAGGGATTCCCCCTCTGGTGCAGGTCATGTCAGTACTCCATTTCTTGGCAAGTGGGTCATTTCAGACAACAGTGGGAATTGCTTCTGGGATGTCTCAGCCCATGTTTTCGAAGGTGTTATCCAGAGTGTTGTCTGCCCTGATGCAATCCGTGAGGAGCTACATCATTTTCCCTGAGGTGGGCGAATTGGCTACAGTGAAGGGTGATTTCTACGCCCTTGGACATATTCCCAACGTCATTGGTGCCATTGATGGGACCCATGTGGCTTTGGTTCCCCCAAGAGACAGGGAGCAGGTGTACAGGAACAGAAAAAGTTACCATTCAATGAACATCCAGGTGGTGTGTTTGGCTGACCAGTACATCTCGCATGTAAATGCCAAATTCCCAGGGTCAGTGCATGATGCCTACATCCTAAGGAATAGCAGCATCCCTTACGTGATGGAACAGCTAGAGAGACACCGTGTATGGCTAGTGGGGGACTCTGGGTAACCCAACCTGTCGTGGCTACTGACCCCAGTAAGGAATCCCCGGACAAGGGCAGAGGAACGGTACAATGAGGCCCATGGGCGTACTAGGAGGGTGATCGAACGCACCTTTGGCCTCCTGAAGGCCAGGTTTCGGTGCCTGCATATGACAGGTGGATCCCTAACGTACTCACCTAAGAAGGTGTGTCACATCATCGTGGCCTGCTGCATGCTTCACAACCTGGCTTTGCGCCGCCAGGTGCCTTTCCTGCAGGAGGATGGTCGAGACGGTGGTGTTGTGGCAGCGGTGGAACCTGAGGAGAGTGACGAGGAGGAAGACGACGGGGCTGAAACAGACAACAGGGACAGAATCATTGAACAATACTTCCAATAGGACACAGGTAACAATTCAAAGATAATTTAGTAAATGTGAACTACTCTCCTGCATCTCTGCTGCCTGTCTATTTGCCCTAGTGTATGATGACTGAGTTGTGGCTTTTCCCTCCCTATTTCAGATCTGGGGTCCCCACTACGAGTCCTGTGCTTCGTTTCCCCATGGACTACAGCTTTGTGGCAGCTGTTTGTTGACTTCACCATGTACAAGGACATATTTGCACTGTCATGTCAATTACAATATATTGAAATCACAGCCAGACTCCAGATAGTTTTGTGCAAAATAGGTGTTTATTGAAGTGCTCAAAATGGGATGGGTGGTTTCAAGTGGGTGGGGGCTATGGTGAAGGAATGTCCATGGCAGAGTCCAGAGTAACAGTCACACAGGTGCATTGTCCAGAGGCCTGTGGAGAGATGGAGCATGGGCAGTTCAAGGATGGACAGGGTGACAATGTGGGACAGTGGGATGACATCAGGTGGTATCCATTGCTGGCGGGGGTCTTGACATCCTACTCTGTCTTCTTGCGAGATCTCAGGGCCCTCTTGCGGGGTGGTTCTTCTCCTGCAGGAGGTGGGGGTCTGGTGGGCTGCTGCTGTGCGGGGGCCTCCTGTCCACTAGCGCCGGCGGAGGTGGTTGGCTGTTCTTGGTCCAGGCTAGTGGCAGGGGCCCTTGGGTGTTGTTGAGTGTCCGCCCTGGTGTTGACGAGGTCCTGCAGCAGCCCTACCATGGTAACCAGGGTGGAGGTGAGGGCTCTGATGTCCTCCCTGTACCCCCGATAGTGTTCCTCCTGCAGTACCTGGATCTCCTGGAACCGGGCCAGTACCGTCGCCATCGTCTCCTGGGAGCGGTTGTATGCTCCCATGATGGTGGTGAGGACCTCGTGGAGAGTGGGTTCCCTGGGCCCGTCCCCCCCCTGTCGCACAGCTGCCCTCCGAGTTGCCCTGTTTCCCTGGGCCTCTGCCCCTGGCCGGTGTGCCCACTACCACTGCCCCCAGGTCCCTGTTGTTGTTGGGGTGGTGGGTTATCCTGGGTGCCCTGTAGTGGTAGACACACCGCAGATTGACGCGCCCTGGAGACAGAGGCATGGGCCCGCTGGGTGGGAGCTGTGCTGGTGTTCCCAGAGGGGTTTGGGTCTGTAGTGGCCTGTGCCTGTGTGAGGGGAACCGACTGTCCAGAGGTCCCCGATGGTCCGGGCTGGTCATCGGTGTCCAGGTCGACAGAGCTGCTGTCATCGCTGACGGCCTCTTGGGTGGGGGGTGTGGAGAATTCTGGGCCCTCCGCGGCGGTGTGTTGACGGTCGGGTCCTGCAGGGGTATAGAGGTATGGTTATAGTTTCAATGTGTGGCATATGGGTGTATCTGTGGGTTCCCGTGTCCCCAAGTGCTGGCATTCGTGTGTGGGGGCTTTGGTGAGGGTGGCTTGTGGGGGGGATGTGTATATGCATTGGGCATGCTTTGGTGATGGGTGTCCATGCTTAGTGGACGCATGCAGGCCTAGGTTTTGGGATGTGTGGGTTGTGATGGTGAGACATTGGCGGGGAATAGGTGTGCTGGGGGTGGGGGTGAGGATGGTGGTGGGGGTGAGGATGGTGGTGGGGGTGAGGGTGGGGGTGAGGATGGTGGTGGGGGTGAGGATGGTGGTGGGGGTGGGGGTGAGGGTGGGGTTCGAGGATGGGGGTGAGGGTTGGGGTATGATTTGGCATGCAGGTGGGGGGGAAGCAGTAGTGAAGCTTCAACTTACCAGTATCCATTCCTCCGCCGACTCCTGCGAGGCCGTCAGGATGCAGGATGTTCAAGACTTCCTCCTCCCATGATGTAAATTGTGGGGGTTGAGGTGGGGGTCCTCCGCCAGTCTTCTGCACGGCGATGTTGTGCCTGGATACCATGGAACGCACCTTCCCCCGTAGGTCGTTCCATCGCTTCCTGATGTCTTCCCGATTTCTGGGGTGCTGTCCCACAGCGTTGACCCTGTCGACAATCCTCTGCCATAGCTCCGTCCTCCGGGCAATGCTGGTGTATTGGACCTGTGTGCCGAACAGCTGGGGCTCTACCCGAACGATTTCCTCCACCATGACCCTGAGTTCTTCGTCTGTGAAGCGGGGTTGTCTTTGGGGTGCCATGGGGTGGTGTGTATGATGTGTGGGGTGGAGTATGTGTATTTAAGTGTGTTGAGTGTGGTGGTGTGTGTTGTTTTGTGTGTGGATAGTGTGTGGGTGATGGTGTGGAGTGGCTGTGGCTGCTAGTTTGTGGATGGTGGTGTCTCGCTCTGGCCTTCTTTCAGAATTTTTTGGCGTAGGGGTTTGTGGGTGATGTGGGTGGGTGTTTTATATTGTATTGTGTGTGTGGGAGTGGTGTGTGTATGTGTATCAGGTGTGTGGGATTCAAATCGTCCAATGTGGCTGAGTTTTGTTCGTTTGTGTGTATTCTGACCGCGGCGGTGTGTCCCGCCAATGGAATACCGCGTTTGAATGACCGCCGCGTGGATTCGTGGGTCGTAATGGCATGGGCGTATTTCTGTTGGCGTGGCGGGGGAGGTTTTGTCACCTCCACTTTTCCGCCGACCGCTGGTCTGGCGGTCGGTTGTGGCTGTCGGATTTTCGGAGGTTTGCCTTCTGCGGGTCAGAATGACCGTGGCGGGTTTCCGCGACCGCGGCGGGATTATGGAGGATTTATGACCGGCGGTAAGTGCATTTTACCGCCGGGGGTCAGAATGACCCCCTAAGTCTTGACTATATGAATTTGCTACCCCTGAAAATCAATTATTATGAACAAGGTATTTGGCAACTCAGTGACCTTGCAGGACCATATGCTCCCTTTGGCTGCAGGTATGCAGCAATAGGAGTCCAGAGGTCCTGAAGTACTGTCACGACAAGCTTTGTCCACCAATGAGGGACAGTGACTTGTGTTTCATCCTTGCTCCACCTGGCCTTGCATGGGCTGTGTGATTCCTATCAAGCCAGGAAAATGGTCGAACACCGCTTTCCGAATACTCCTTTTGATACAAACTGGAGATTTGTTAAACTGTGACATACCCTACCCCTCGCCCTCATATTAGAACTTGTATTGATCCCTGACAAGATAGCTCACTAAGGCCCCGTTTGCAGTTGGACTGATAATCATATTTAGGGGCATATTTAAGAAAATAATGCACCCTTTACCACCCCCCTACCACCACCATTTGTGTGTCGTATTTAAAATACGGCGCACCATGGCGCAGGGTAGGGGGCAACAGTGTCATTTGTTCTGCTGCTATTGATGACCTCTGTAGGAATAGCACCAAAATGTTGGCGCTACTCCTGCAGAGTACGTAGGGGCCCATTGTAAACAATGGTGTGCCCCCTTTTATCACCTGCTCTGAGCAGATGTTAAAAGTGCCAAAAAAATGACACAAGGAAAGCTGTTAGATTTAATGTAATGGTGCAAAGGGTTAAAAAGTGGAGCAACGCATGCATTGCACCACTTTGTAAATATGGGGCGGGGATTTTGGTCTTGTTGGGCCACATTAGCATTAAATAAATGATGCTAATGTGGGGCCAGGAGGCGCTTGGGGCTCCTAAATATGCCCCTAAGTTGTTAACCAAAAAAGGGAATAAGCCTGTGCAGTCATACATCTGTAAAACTTGAAAATCATTTTAGATGTTTTACAACAATCAATAATGTGCTACATCCTGCAGACTGACACGTTGTTGAAGATCAATGCATGCACACAACCTGACAGCCATACCAGGGTCATAAATATTATGATACATAGATACAGATGAGAGCACTTAAATCAATAAATAATTTAATACATCCACATTCATACAACCCAACAGCCTTCCATTAGTGATTCATTCATGTAGCCTAAGTCACCTGAATTAAGTAGCCATTATGATACTCACATCCACCCTGCGCATTCATCTTAGATTGATAAATGAGGATAGGACCTGACAGTGAGTACAGCATCTTAGACTGATAACTATCATAATATATCCATGGCCCCTGAGCACCCATCTTAGATTATTGATAGAGGATATATCCATGCAAACTGAGCAGGCATCTTAGTTCAGTAAATGTGTGTGAGAAACTCAGTTACTGATTGAAAGGGAGGCAATGTGTAAAGTATTTACGCAGCACTTAAACTTTATTAAAGTGAAAACCCAACACAAAAATAACCCCACATATACCTTGAAACATAGAGTAACATTTAATAAATTATTGGACACCAAAACAGCTAAAATATAATTAGTAGAACCAGAGATATGCAAATTTAATTTTTTATTTAAAAGTAGTGCTTAAAAGCACAAAGCATGAAATGTGGTTTTCTGGTGGCATTGGAAAGGGAAAAAGTCGAAATGGGAAAAACTGCAATGATGCGCTGGCCGGAGACTGGGACGAAGCTAGTCCAGCCGCGACCTGTACCTTAAGTATGAGTTGTGAAGCATAGTGCTGCACAGTCTTGGTCCAGAGAAGCCAAGTGAGGTCCGCATCGAAGGTGTGTTGCACATCTGTAAGGATTGCAATGCGGGCTGGTGTTGAAGCTGCATTGCGCTGCCGTGGCTTTGATCAGAGGTTGCGGGTCTGCCCTGAGGATGTGTCCCACAGTGCCTGTCCAGTGAGCTGGGCTGGCTGCGATGCAGACTGGCATCAAGACTGCGAAGAGCTGTGCTGGGTTTGCTTCTCTCTGCGTTGCTTTTGATACAGCCACAGCTGAACTGGCAGAGCACCTTCAACGACTATTCCAAGGATCCAGGACTGGAGTGGCACCATGTGGTAGAGTCCAGGTGGAGTGTTCAAGATGGTTGAAGACTTTTATGACCGAGAGGTTCTGATTGGGAGGCCAGCCAACTAGCACTTGGAGTCACTCTGGTAGCCCCGGGTTCAAGATGTAGGTCCAGTCCATCTTACTCAAGCAGCAAGGAAGCAGGGCAGCAGGGCAGCAGGGCAGCAGAACAGTCCTTCCTGCTGGAGAGCAGCACAGCAGTCCTGCTTCTTACTCTTCACAGGTCTAGAGGTGTACTGAAGAGTTGGGTCCGATGATCTAACATTTATACTTGTTCCCACTTTGAAGTGGGGGAATCTTCAAGAGTCCTCCCCCTACAAAGGTGTCTAGGATTTCCGTCCTCCCTGCCCTGGCCCTAGCTTGTCTGGGGGAGCAAAAGAGTATTGTGAAATCCCTTGTGTGTGTGCTGAGGCAGAGCCTTTGTGATGCGTAAGTGTGGTAGGTGACAGCTCCTCACACATCTTGACAGAGATGACCTATCATTCCAACATCTATTCCTCCTTTATCTCACTGCCTGGAAGAAATACAAAATGACCAGCCGCCAGCTACATCTAATCATGTGACTCAGGATACAGGCTGCAGGTGACAAATGGAAAGGACAAGAAAACGCCAACTTTCTAAAAGTGCCATTTTCAGAATTGTGATTTAAAATCCAATGTTACTATTGGTTAGTGTTAGTGTTAGTTTTGAGGCCTGCACAAGCAATGGATCCACACTCGACAACCACTGGGAACCAAACACCCCATTGCAGCGCTTGACTCTCCTAGGGTAGCACTGCAGAGCAGTCCAAGGCTTAGTCAAGGGAGGTGGTGTGGGCTCACCATTCACAAGTACGGAAGAATAACATACAAATGATTGTCCAGTCTCTGCTTTTTGTTTTGAAAAAGGGAAAGTACATTTATTACACACCACTACTCAATACTATTCAACAAATGACAACTATACACAAGCTGATGGAATCACTTTTGGAGGTAATTGCATGATCATACTTGTCCCTCCCACAATGAGATATAGACCAACACCCCACATGGCAAAACATTCACTTGTTTTCCAATGCAATAGCTGACTGTAACTTGGAGTGAGATCACCTAATACTGGTAATAAAGTATGTCTACTTTGATCACTAGTAGCTGTGAGTCTCATTACTCAGATAAAATATTAACAAGAAACATGTATAGGCATGTTGGAATGGTTGGGGTTGTTAACAATTTCTCTCAGCATGATCTATGCAGTCTAACCACACCCATAAAGGGTGTGGGCAAAGTTTAATTATACTCCACATTGAAACATCCAACATTTATAAGATGCACAGTTGACAAAGTCCCTAAAAATATCACTTAGTTGTTCACAGTTGCGTAATATCATCTGTCATCACTAGAGGGTGACAGATTTCCACATGAAGCTTCACATGGCACATCGTGGCCATAACCCTGCAGCTATACAATTTTCATTACATTCAGCAGAAAATGTCCCTAAAGACCTCCATTTCTGTAAAAGCCCATGTAATTACAGCCCTTCACACCAAGAGAATGTTCACCATTATGACTATCCATTTTAATCACATTCAGGTCACAAGGACTGCAGCCATGACCTTCTCCCTTTGAGGATGGAGCTTCTCCACCATGAAACAAAAGTTCCAGCTGGGATAGAGCTTGGAAAGACTAGGAACCCTTGAGGGGTTATCCTTTTCAAGATCCACCCAACCTAGGGTGGGGACACCAAACTTCATGTTAGGGAGAGGCTGTACGGCTCCTACAGCTCCCCCTGGCCATTTGCTTTCCGTTGGTGATGACCCCATCCGCCTGTGGTCACCACACATCAAGAACGATCAGCTTGATTTGTAAATTGCAGGCCGACCCCACAGGGCATTAAGGGGCACTCCTCCGGGAGTGTCTTGCATATGAAATGAGCGGCTCCCCTGCGGCTCTGGTGTTTTTTTTTTGCTTTTTCCTTCTTGGGGGCGGCCTCATGCTGTGTCTTTCTTTCCTCTTTTTGGGGTGTCGGACACCCCACGCGTGGGCATTCATTGGGAGAGGCTCAGGGAGCCCACCTCCAGTTGCTCTTGTTGGCTCCTTGCATAGCCAACACCTTTGTGTGCTGCTGCCCAAGCCGACCCCTCCTTCTGGTCTGCCTGCACTGACAGGCAGACTTGCTGAGTGTGGTGGCCTTCCAGGTGAGGGCGCTCCCCGACTTTACTTTGGGCTCGGGGTTCAGGGATGGGGTCCTGGGCCCCGGACTAATTCATGGGGAGCGCAACGGTGCTCCCCAACATTGCTACTTGGCCAGGGCCAAGGGATGAGGTTCTGTGCCCTGACAAATTCACAGAGTGCGCGACCATACTACCCAACTTTGCTTCTTGGCCAGGGCCCAGGAATGGGGCCCTGGGCCCCTGACAAATTAGTGGGGAGTGCAACGACTCTCCCTGATTCTGCTTCTTGGCTGGGGCCTTGGATGGGGTCCTGAGCTCCTCCTTTTCTTTGTGGGGGGGGGCGTGATGGCTTTTTCCCTTGCCAATCTCTCACTTTTGGGGGCATCCCCCAGGCCTGGCCCACCCCGGGGGCACAGTCCGGAGCAGCGGCGGGCCTCACGTGCTTTGCTGCTGATGCTGAAAAGGGGTCAAAGGTCACAGACCTTCTGACTGCCAGAACTGAGGTCCCCTTCGGCCAATTTAGACGATTTATGTCTCCTTTCACTCCTGGTGACGACCCTTTAACACAGGAGCACTTTCTTCAGGCCACCTGGCCTCAAGGATCCCCAACTTAGTAGGGAATCAGTATAACTGACTCCTTCACCAGCATTTCACTTGGATGTCTCTCTGAGCAGCGCACGCCATCTTTGCGCAGGAGCCCAGTTTCTTCCCCAACTGGTCCTCTGGGGTAGTAAGAAGACTATTTTACTTAGTCATGGAGTGTGCCACACTGGGCCTGGGGTCAATCAGAGGCAGAGTCCTTGCCCAACTGGGCAGTCAGAGGGTTCTTCCTTCCAGTTGTCCATGATGCCCGTTTTCAGTCCCAGTGTTCTGCAGAAAAGCACATCCAAGAGAGAGCTCTCTCCCCTGTGCAAGGCCTTTTAAGTTGGTGTGGAATTGTCCAGCAGGGCTGCGCCTCTAGCCTATCCTGATGTTCCACATCACCTCTCTACCCCTGTCCCAACATCCTGCACAGTTTTCTGGGACGGCTCAAAATGAAGTCACCCAAGAGTCAGTTGCCACATGTGATCTGAGGGTCTTAGCTCCCCTCCTCCCTGACATTCCTTCCAGGGCCTCCCCTAGAAATTCCTCCAAGGAGCACCTCATCGTTGAGTGGCCTACAGCAGGCCCAGTTTCTGGCATGGGATGACAAGCTAGCTGATAGATGCAGTGCTCTGTTTCTGCAACTGGAGAAAACAGTAATTAATCCAGCTTAGCAGGGTCACAAACGGTCTGGGACCTTATTCTGAATTGAGTAAAAAAAAAAATGACATTCCTTGATGACCCAGAAGGAGTACAGGTATGCTTTTGTAACCTATAGCAGTGTTCTTTCCATATAGGTTACAGTGTTCATTGGTGCACCTCTGGAGTCTATAGACCCTAGGAAACTGGAGTAGCACCCTAGGGCAGCCTTTCTTAGTGGAATATAATGGAGTGTCACTACAGTCAGAACAGTAAAGCACACTAACTTCCTCTTACATGTATACACCCAGATCATAGGCCTACCTAGGCGCAAATATTGGACTGCGCATGACAGGAGTCCTTTCATTACATCCCTCACATGAGTGCACATGCGTGTGCACATATGTTTATGTGGTAGCATCCCTGGGCCTCATACTCTTGCTGCATCACAGCAGCCTTATCTAAACAAGGCGGCACTAGCAGTACACATGTGCAGTCCATTTTACCATGAGTTTACTGTGGGTGAGTCCAAGGCTATGAGGCTCCCCCACAGCAAAAGCTCAAAATCCAGGTGATCCAAAAGCAAAAAATCTGGGCAGACAAAATAGTCAGAAGTGCCCTCTTACAAGATGATTTTAAATTTAAATCCTTTGAGAGCAAACTGAAATTTCCTACATGCTCTCAATTAAAAGTTATCACTTATCAAATGTAATATGTTACCCAATGTTATCCTACGGGAGAGGTAGGCTTCACAGTAGCGAAACACGAATTTAGGAGTTTTCACTACCAGGACATGTAAAACTTAAACAATCATGTCCAACTTTTAAAATACTCTGCACCCTGCCCTATGGGCTGCTTAGGGCCCACCCTAAGGGTGACTTGTGTTCCGTGCTGCTAGAATAATCAGGTGTCACAATGGGGCATGCTGGAGTCTCTTTCCTTGAGTCTTCTTAGTTCAGAAGCTTAGTAAGAGTGACCTTCTTCAGGCACCACCTTGCTCGCTGTCTGATAAAACAGATTTGCAAGAAGGTGGTCATTGAGTAGGATGCTAAAGGCAGCCTGAAAAAAAGGGACAAGACACAAAATCATAAAACACCTCTCAACATGCATGCACAAAATGTACAGTGTGACAAAAATAGAACAATTTGTCACGGACAAAACCTAGAAGAGAATAAAGGAAACAAGGGAGTGGAGTGCAAAGAGGTGATGTGTGAAACAGAGATGGACCCCATGAAGCGTGCATTCTAAAGTTACTCTCCTTTTGTATGGGATCCATGATAGCACCACTAACCATGATGTGGAAGTGCAAGCCACCATCTTGGAATGGTCTCTATGATATGTGTCTTCTGATTGTTTGGAATAGGAAGCGCCAAACCCATTGTCTGATTGCCACCATCACATCAATTTCACAGAGGATTATGTGGGAATTGTCAGCGCCCAAACCTTGTGCCTCTTTAGTAGGTATAACAAGGAAAAATATATGTTTTCTTATCCTCATTCTGCAGCACACATGGAAAGAGGAACACACCTCTCAAGACTGCTTTTTGTGCAGGAAGGTTTCAGAAAAACAATCCTGCATGAAATGCAGACACATTTGAACCATAGTGCAAGGGTGCCTGCATTGGTGCAAGGCAGCCAATTGTGCACCAGCGCAACAGTAAAGGACAGGAATGTAGCCTATGGCATAAATAAGATACATTCCTGCCCTTTCACATTGGTGTACGGCAGCACAGCAAGAAGACTTATTGGTGCTCTATGCCAGTCCCCATAAATATGGGCCCTTCTATTTAGCTGAAAACACCACTGATCCGGTCTTCCAGCCTGCATCTTCAGCCCATTGCCACCCAGTTCTGCCACCCCTTCCTGCCGGCACCTATTGCTCCCCACTGCCTGTGCCCACGGTCAGAGGAGTAACAGTAATGCTAGGTGCAACATTGGGGATTCATCCTTGCTGCCTTAAGGCCCTTCTACCAATTCCAGAAATAAAGGAATAATTTCTAAGAGAAAGTTCACTTTCAGAAACAGGTCCTATGTTAATGAGCAGAAACCAAAAACACCAAAATTAAACAAATTAATTTATACCAGCCACAGAAAAAATACAAAACATCTTTAAATACCTACAGATTGATTCCGAAGCACTAACTGGCTGAGGTCAGCAAAGTTAGGTACAAGTCAGGCATGCCTAACATGTGACTGACCCCTTCCCTACCCTTCAGTCTTCAAGTAACCTGAAGGGAAACTGGGGCCTATGTACAAGAAAGTGGCACCTCGGTCCCGATGCTCCACTTTTCTTGCATCTAACGACTGGCTACGCTGTATTTACGGCGCACCATGGCGATCATTAGGACAATAACGTCAACATATTTTATGCTATCGTGGAACTTTGCTGCACTAGCGTCAAAGTTTTTGACGCTAGTGGAGCAAAGCACAAGGCGGACCATTGATTAAAATAGGTGCGTCATTTTAACTCCTGCTCCGAGCAAGTGTTAAAAATGATGGAAAAAAATGGAGCAGTGAAATGTTGTAAATTTCACTGAACCATTTTTTCGGGCCTGTCTGTGTTGGAACACCCCCTTACATACATTATGTCTGCTGCAGGCATAATATGGCGCACAGGTTTATGAAGTGGTGCAAGGCTGCACCACTTTGTAAATATTGTGAGGGAGAAAGGCCTCCTTAATGCCACCATAGCATAAACAAATTGAGGCTAGGGTGGCGCAAGGGGGTGCTTGTAAAAAGGCCCCATTGTCTGCTTCCACCATTATTTTGGCTCCAATAAAAGCTCAGCAGACAAACCCATCCTCTCTTAGCCAGAGTCCACCATATAATCCCCTCCTTTAGCTCCAGCTGTTGTTGCATCCAGCGGGCTCTGACATCTATAGGTACTGACGTCTGTCAGAAAGTGTCAGATCGTGGGCTGAACAATCCGTGGCAATGTTCATTGATGCTTTATAATTGGCAGAGGTCTGACGTGCTGGACGTATGTTTGAGTTCAGAGCTCGGACATTATGCTGTGACCCAGGGCATGTGCATAGAATGACTCAACGACCTCCCCCTCTTCACTTCATCCCTTCCAAACCTCTGCGAGACTCATCCCTTTACAGACAAGCCCACAGGTGAGACCCGCAGCTTGGCCCATCTCCATGGAAATGAGCCGGCAGATTGTGCCTGGGCACGCATGAGAACTGCGGGTTTATAACTACTCATTTTATACTGCAGGAACAGCAAAGTGTTTACCGTGATAAAGGCAACAGTTCATGTCCACCAATGCGGGCTTATTTCAGCGCAAAACCCATTGTCTCATTGCCACAATCACATCAATTTCACCAAGGTCCAGGATTCTGTGGTAATAGTCAGGCCCTCATTCACAGGGTTTAGGCGTAGGGCAGCGCAGCAAGTCACCTTGATACGCTGCCCTACGTCAAAGTGAAAGGGAAGGAATGCACCGTATTTTTCTAATACGGTGTATTCCTGTCCTTCCGACGTGATGGCATCATTTTGGCAGACTAGAGCCAATGCAGGCACCCTTGCACCATGGTGGAACGGTGCCTGTGTTCTCAGCAGGATTGTTTAACTGCAGAAAGGTCAATCCATAGAGGTGTTTTCCTCTTTCAATGTGTGCTGCATTCAAAAGGAAAAAAATGAGGGGATATACAGATATTTCTCCTTGTTGCACCTACCATGGGAGGTATAAAATGTTGACGCATTTTCAGGTTCACAAGTCCTTGTAAATCTGGGAATGCATCAAAACCCATGGGAATTGCTCATGAGAACACCCATCGCAACACCCATACAATGCCCCCCTAGGGCAGAGTAAGGTGATGTAGCAATTTGTCCTGCCTTGCCTTATTCCATATCTATGAGGTCATTCAAAGCTACGCAATGTGGCTTTGCGTGGCTTCATAAATTTGACTCAGAGCCATGCGTCACGCATGTACGACGCACAAAAGTGATATAAGGGTCTGATAAATATGCCCGTCAATGTTTAGCTCCCATTGAGCAGGCAGCAAGAGAGAGAGGTAGATAAGATCACACTGTTGATGTGAGCTCTGAATAAACTCTCAACGTGTCTGGAACAATAGACTCATTGTGTCATCGGGGTTCACTAAGCTATTCTTGGCTCCTCTTTGGTAGCTCAGTCTGAGCTGCATGGCAGTCCCAACAGGAATGTCAGAAAAGTTGCCTTTGATAGTGCAACCAAGCAAA
Organism: Pleurodeles waltl; assembly: GCF_031143425.1. Taxonomy (NCBI): domain Eukaryota; kingdom Metazoa; phylum Chordata; class Amphibia; order Caudata; family Salamandridae; genus Pleurodeles; species Pleurodeles waltl. The sequence goes on along the minus strand of NC_090450.1, from coordinate 998,006,182 downwards.
AATCACAGTTGAAGAGGTAAATAATTTCAAGGTGAAAAATAAGACCAAGGAACAAGATAAATACATAAAAACACAGGCCCGAATTTAGGAAAAGTGGTGCAACATCCAATGTAGCGCCACTTTCCCTGCACCCCTTAGCGACCCCTACCGCCACCATGTGTGCGCCGCATTTAATATACGGCGCACCATGGCACAGGGTAAGGGCAATAGCATCAACATTTTAGACGCTATTGATGTACTGTGCAGGATTGGCTCAAATCCTGCAGAGTGTCAAGGCAATGACATTCCCCTTTTTAACGCCTGCTCTGTGTAGGCATTAAAAATAGCCATTAAAAATAGCACAGTAGCATTTCTTAGATTCCACTATGTCAATTCTTTTGCCCCCCCCCCCCTCGTGGGGGAACGCCCCCTTGCATACATTGTGTCGGGCAGGCATAACGTGGCACAAGGGGTTACAAAGTGGCGCAATGCGTGCATTGAGCCACTTTGTAAATATGGTGTGGCGAGTTTGGCTCGTTGGGCCACATTTGAATCATAACAAATTATGCTAATGTGGCGCAAGGAGGCACTAGGCCCTCCTAAATTTGGGCCACAGTGTGAAAAATAGAGTAACAGCCAATTTAAACAATCATCAAAAATAAACCAAAAACTCCCTAAGAAGCAACCTTATTTCAAAGGAAACAATCAAAAACTTTTTTAACAAAAGTGTCACCTGGAAGCAGAAGCTCACACAACACAATGCTCAGGGTATTCCCAGAGGCAGGTGGTGGGGTGTGGTGGTCAGTTGCAGTGATGCAGTTTTGCTTTCTTTTGGTTGTGTGTGTAGGCTAACTCCATCAGTGTGGCTTCCAAACCTAAAGGACTGGTTCCAGTGACCCAGACCACGTCAGGCTGGTTGCATAAACTGCTTTTTAGGGTCGAGCGCACAAACGCTTCATTCCTGTTGTAATCTCTCTTTGGGCTTTTAAGCACACCCATGTCACACCTGTCACTTTCACTGGTTCATGGGCTTGCCTTTTGGAATCTGCTTGCTTTCATTAGTGAAAGGCATGCATACATCATGCCTTTTCCGATGTTTAGCCCTCCTTGAGTGCACCGGACAACTACTGAAAACATACGAGGCTCCATGTTTTTAGCCTGGTTTCTGGACTACTTTATATTTTTTATTTCCTACTCAGCGCGATCATGCTCGTTTTTCTATTTTTGGGGGTAAATTTCCCCCATCCCCATCCACAACCCCACCTCCCTCCCCCTGAGATTTGCAGCAGCCGCTGCTGCACATATGCATTGAAACGCGTCCTCTTGTTTACAGCGCTAATAACTCTAACTTGAGCAAACCTCAAAATTAAATGGCATTTGTTTTACTATGTTTTATTATTCAATAAAAAGTTAAACTAAAAAAGGCAGGGGGCGCTGCTGGAAGCAGCAGACTAAAGCTGGGGGTCTTTCTGCTTAGGTAGGGTGACCAGGTGTCGGGAGCAAAAAAGGGGCAGGTCAGACATAAAAGAAGGACTAAATATTTTACTCTAACTTTTATATCTGGCCTGACCCGTTTTTTGTGTGTAGCTTTGTGATTATGTGCCTATACATGTTTGTCTGCTGGGAGCAGACAGGGGACTGTGTTGCCTGACAGTAACAGATAAATTACTTTAATTATTTCATACTTTGTAGTTGTCTTTAACTTTTGCTTTCCTAGATGATCTGACCTTTGTCCCAAAACCCGGGACATTTATTTAATGATCTGACCTTTGTCCTAAAAACCGGGACATTTATTTAAAATTAAGAGAAGCGTTGGGACACCAGGACAGTCCTCTACAAACCGGGACTGTCCCGGGAAATCCGGGACGTCTGGTCACCCTAGGTCACTATTGCTACGGCGATAGCAGGCACCTCACACACTCTCACCATATCCACCTTTAAGTCGCTAATAACGCTTTTCCGGGGCGCCGCATCTTTAAGGATCTCTGCCCACAGCTGCGTCAGACTGAGGGGCTGTTCCCCTCCCACAGTGATGGTCACATTGAAGGAACTGCCTAGTTCAAGCCATTGCAGCAGCGTGAGGCCGAGTAAAGCAGAAGAGCGGCCTAACTAGCGCTGGGCAGCTCTGGTTTCAACCACCTATGAACCATGAGCCCGTCCATTTCTCTCGCCTCCTTTTTTGTGCTTTGCCAATAATTTCCTTTACTTAGCTCTCTAAAGGCATAAAACTCGGCACACCAGGCCTCGCTAAGCAGCTGGCGTGTCCTTAAAGACCCACCTCGCCTGCACTTCCAGTGTTTTATTGTGAATACTTCAACCAGGGGGGTCTGTCTTCTCAGATCAAAACTCAGGTCTTCATTCTGGGGGTTGCTGCTGGTTGGAGAGCGCGGTCCGTTTATTTAATCAAAGGCTTCTTAATTCTCTAATGCAGAGGATGTTACTTTTGGGGGTAAAACTTCCTTCCAGCCTTTTCTCCATACTGTACCCACAGAATTCAGTTTTAAACTTCAGCAAAGCCCAACGTCCACAGCATAGTTCAGTGGAATTCACGCCGAAACATGCGGTGAGCAACAGGTTACATGTTTGAATTCCAGCAAGGCTGATCAGCCTCTCATTCTTCCTGAGGTCAATACATTGAGTAACATTAAATAGGGTTTAATGGTAACCCCTGTTTGCAGAGTTCGGATGGTTCCGTGTACCTGCACATTCCTTAAGTTTTGAATATCACAGGCGTCAGACTGATTATGAAAACTGTTTGATAACTCTGCGTGCGGGAGAGGGGGGGGGGGGGGGTTTCTGGCTCTTTCTCGACCCCAGAAATGGAGTCTCCGTTTTGTCAACAGAGCTAAGAAGCACTCCCTCCAGGCGCATAGGTCAGTTCCCTCTTTAGGTGGAGCACAGCAGCGATCAAGCGCTGCTTTTCCGACATGTTGGTATGTAGCTGGGATATTAACAACACCCACCTCACGCCCATCACTACCATTGGTTCGTGGGCTTGCCCTTCAAAAATCCTTTGATGACATTGGTAAATGCTTTACGCTCGTCCCTCCTGGGCGCAGTTTGGTTACTGCCTCGGACATCGACCCTTTTACATGGATGATTGCACTTTTGTCGATAAGTTTGACTGCGATGGAACTTCCTTTTCCTTTTGTGTCTCTCCTTCGCGCTCATGCTCATGGCGTCCGTGGCGCTTTGAATCGGCTCGCTTACGTCAACTGTTTTACTTTTCATTTTCAATTTATGTGGCAAAAAAAGTCCGGTTAGGAGTTTACAACGCTAATAGCTCTAACTCGAACAAATGCGAGACCCGTTGCATTGCCAATGCTTGTTATTACTGGGACGGGCCCACCATCTACAGTCCTCCTCATAGGATTTACAGCCCTTCTCCCTGACAAAGGAAGTAGTTCTCCACAGGCTTTGCAGCACCAGAGGCTCTAAAACAAGAATGTTTTCCCAGAGTGCCACCAGGTTGGCTTGCTTGCCCGCGCCGTCAGCAGATGGTGCCCCACAGATGAGCAGAAGGGGACTTAATTTCTAGTACGTGATCAAGAAATTAGGATAGCTGGGCACAGGGCTCTGAGCAGAGGGGAGAACTCGGCAGACGTGGTGCAGAATTACCTAAAAATTGTGAGAGCTTAGACTTGAATTGCACAAGAACAATACTTCTGGATTTAGCGCTATTGATCAGTGCAAAAATGCCCCTTTCGTCCAAAAGGACACAAGGATGCATTATGCGCTATGAAATAGCTCTAAATGCAACAGAACACTCATAGTGAGCAGCCACTCACACTTGCTAAATGTACTCCTGGTGTAGGGTTTCCCTCCAAATTAATACAGACATACAGTGCTTTTTGTTGGCGGAAAATGCACCCTTGCGGAAAATACACGCTTGCATCCAAAATGGATGCAAGGCTACATTTTACACTAAGAAACAGTAATAAATGCAGCAAACACAAATAGCAACCAAAACAGCTGCTTACAAACTATTACTGTGGTGCAGAAGAAAGGCAGGCTGGGCAAAATTATGCCCCACCCTGTGCAGAATCCCCATAATAGGAGGAGCCATCCTGCACCACTGGGGCTGCAGGGGCCTGTGTTACCCTCATGATCCCACAGGGGGGTGAAGGACACAGATGTGGTGAACCCCACAGAACATACAGAGAAGGTAAGCGCCAAGAAGGCTGACTTCACAAAAAACATCTGGGAGTAGCACAAGTGGCAAAGCCAGGAGCACAACAGGTGATGAAGGAAATCTGACATACACCTTGGGTACCAGCTTGGCGGAACAGAGTTTGGTGCAGAGGTCTCTCTTACGTAGTAATGAGCATGGATGTATTGTTGAGTCTGGAGCCCACACATCTAGATGGGAGATCTTGGAGGGGGAGGACGACAACAGCAGAAGCCCTCGTGGTTTAGGAAATGAGACTGTCAGGAAAGGTGATCTAGTTGTAAAGTGTTTAGTGGTCCTGAGGTAGCTACATAACAAGGAGAGAACGGGGGAATGGCGTGATGGATGGATAAAAGGAGAGCTAAGGAGAGCTGAGAGCAGCAGCTAGTAATGGAGCACAGAAGTCAGCACAAAGGATAAGAGGCAGCAAACAGAGTGAAGAGTAGACAGGAGGTGCGGTGCAGGTGTGAAAAGGCCGAGGTGATCTGGGAGACCAAAAACAGACAATCCCGGAACCGAATGTGAGTATTTGAGAGATTGCACGGAAGTGTGGGATCAGGAGGTGATGGGATATGTTATATTATCTGTATTTTTATGGTGCACTGATTACCTGCAAGGGTATGTAGTGCTTGTGATAGACGCAAGAGGCCAGCACCACAGAGCTTACTCAGAGTGCCAGGTCTTCAGCTTCTCGTGGAATTCAAGAAGGGCAGAGAAGGCTCTGATGTGATGGGGGAGGTTGTTCCGGGCCTTACGAGTTAGGAATAAGAAGGTGCAACCTCCAAATCTTCTTTTGTGGATGCATCAGGTGTGTGCTTGTTTGGAAGGTTAAAGGAAAAAAAGGCGGCTGTTAAGGGAGGCAGGGCCTGAGATGTGGAATGTTTTGTATGTGTGGGTGAGGAGCTTGAAGTCAGCACACTTGTGTATTGGAAGGCAGAGGAGTTCCTTAAGGTGAGGTGTGATGTGGGCTCAGCATTGTAAGTTAAGGACACGCTTGGCTGCTGTGTTCTGGATGATCTGAAGCCTTTTTTGAGGTGGTTGGTTAATCTTCCACGCAGGGTGTTTCCATAGTCCAATCTGCTACTGATGAGGGCTTTGATGACCATTTTCCTGGTGCTATCTGGTAGCCACTTGAAAAGTTTCTTCATAATTCTCAGGGTGATAAGGCAAAATGAGACTACTGCATTTAATTGGCTGGTCATGTCCAGTTTGTTGTTTATAATGATTCTGAGGTTTCATGCTTATTACTGGGAGTAGGGGTAAGACTTAGATCAGTAGGCCACCAGATGGAGTCCCATGACGAGAGGTCTTTCCCAAATACCACCACTTTGGTCTTGACGTGTCAAGTTTGAGGAAGTAATACTTTATCCAGGTGGCCACTTCGGTCATGTATGTGGTGAACTTGTTCCTGGTGTTGGTTGTTTTGTCCAAGAGGACAGTATCAGTTGCTCTGTCATCTACATATGTGAGGTTGTTTATGTTGTGAAACTGGACGACGTCTGGTAGAGGAACCATTTATTTGTTGAAGAGCGCCGGGCTCAGCGAGGAGCCCTGTGCAACATCCCAAATCAGTCCCCAGGCTGGAAATAGGGTGTAGATCTTAAGGACTTTTAGAGTACCAGGTGGGAGTTGTGGGAGAAGTTTGTGGAAAGGAGAGGACAGAAAAAGATGGGTATGAATGTCCAGGAAGAAAAGAGGAGGACAAGTATCAAGCTGTGATAATGACAAGGCTGGTGCAACAGACAGGGAAGTGTGGGCCATATGACAGCACATACAGAAGAGGATGGGGCAATGATAACAGTGAACAAGGGGTGCTGATAGAGGAATGTCCCCTGAATGGTAATCAGTTGAATTCCCCTGCCTTAAGTGTATGACTAGAAATATCTGGCATCCTGTTTTTTTTTCTTTTGTCCCCAGCTACAAGATATTTTAGTGTGTGTGAAGATGCTGACCTGGAGTTGTGACCAGGAGGGGCACATCAAGTGTGCCTCCATTTGATTGACACTGGACTACCATCCCGATCATGAGTTTATCATCTAAAGCATTGGTTCAAAAGTTCTGGTTTTTGTGGATCAGCTGTGACCAGACCTTTTTCATGGTAGTGGAGGTTTACTGACCCAATCAAGTTCTACTTCTGTGCGCTACCCTAGATCGAAGCAATATCATCCCCAGTGTATGCTATGCATGTGTGTGGCCATTGTGGCATATGCATTCTTTGTGTAGTTGGACCACAATAATGGAGGCCTGCAGGTTGCCTTTTAGAAGCCCATGGTTATGTTATGTTTAGTTTTGTTATGTTATGTTATGTTGTGTTGTGTTATGTTATGCTATGCTACACTACTCTGTGTTATGTTATGTGATGATATTTGTAAAGCACGGCTAATCACTCGCAAGGGTATGCAGGTGCTGAGAAGGGCATGGGCCAGAGGAAGGAGGGCGGAAGGGTGTATGTCTATATGGTTCTAAAAGAGGCAGGTCTTGAGCTTCTTGTGGAAGTCTGTGACGGAGGGGGTGGTTCTCAGATGGGGCAGGAAGTCGTTCCAGGCTTTGGCTGAGATGTGTGAGAAGGTGTCTAGTGGATTGGTAGAAGTTGAGTCAGTGGTTGAGATATGCGGGTATTATACTGTGGAGGACTTTGTCGGGGGAGTCAGCAGCTTGAAATTGCATCCTTCCTGGACTGGGAGCCAGTGGGGTGCGTTGAGGTGCAGAGAGATGTCGGCATTAGAAGGATATTCACTAGAGCAGAAGTACATTTTCTGTTGTGCATTGCCACCTAAAAAAGTATTTTTTTTCAAGGAGCACAAGGTGGAGGTGAGGTTGTTTTTCCACACTGCAGAAATGTATTGTAGAAGTTGTTTAAACTGAAGGGAGGAGACCTAGACATTGAAGTAAGGAAATAGGAAACAGGGCTACTTTAGAAATTCTATTAGGCCCTTTTTCTGAAGGGGTTGCTGATTAGTCTTGCTTATCACTGGCATTAGGTAGAAAGAGGGGATGAAGGGGGAGCGTGGGACTGAGGCCTCTGTTGTTAAGGGTGAGAAGGGTCCTTTAGGTGAGGTCAATCTTATGCCTCTTTCCATCATCACTGTCAACGTTGATGAGTGCAGAAAGCTCACACCTCGTCAGGAGGAAATTCTGCCAGTTACCAATCACTGAGCATTCCCATTTCCTAAGCCATATGTGATAACTATAGATCAATTAATTACATGACCTTTGTGTATGGTATTGTTTATACTTGAGTTTTTACTAATATTTATTTATATTAAAACCATACATTTGTGGTCAGCTAATTAATTGTGTTTTGTGAGCTTGAGATAAAAAAAAAAAACATTTGTTTAATTTACCACAACTAAATATCAGAAACATAGCCATTAGTGTTTTTGCATTTGTTAATTACCTAAAAGTGGGTATAGTTTGTTGAGTTCTATAGTCTGACACCCTACTTGGAACACAGAACTCATACAATCATAGAAATCAAAGATTTGGGGTGGACCTTTATTTAGAGATTGCGCGACAAAATAATAGCACAGTAGTTCATGTGGGCTAATGCACCTACTGCACTCCAACACCATGCCCATAGAATGCCCACCTGGCGCAGAGTAAGGCAACGCAGGGACTTGGCTGCTTTGCCTTACTCTATATCTATGAGGCCATTAAAAGCCACGCCATGTGGTTTTGCATGGCCTCATATATATGGTTGGGAGTCTTGCCACCAGAGCGTCATAAAAGTGATCATCAGGTAATACAAGCATCTTGCAAATATGCCTCTGAATTCCTAAGAGCTGAAGGTCATTTGAGTGAACCAGCATGAGATGGTAAGGCTATTTTCACCACTGTGCCCATCCCACACTTTCACACCATCTCCACTGCCATGTAAATACTGGAATTTCTAATCAAACATTCAACACGGTCAATAAAATCAATGCCTTCTGAAAAAATAATAAGGTTCAGGGTGCAAAAAATGGACCAGCTACTTCATTCACACTTCCTTCCTTCCTCACTTTGCTTTGTACAATGTCCATCTTGTCTCTAACGGAGCTACGATTCTTTACCCACCAGGTCACTGGGGTGCTTTATATGCATCTGAACCCCCAATCAAAGCTAGTTAACGTTGCTGTGTTGTTTTGCTTCTCTTATTGTTCTGCACCACTCTGTGATCACCTCCAATCTAATAGGTGAGTTGGCCCTTCCCCACAAACACCCTGCTGTTCCCTCTCTTCTTGTCCTGCTTAGGGGGGCTTTTCCTCCACATTTGGAACATTCATGTCTGAAACAGCATGGTAAGGGGTAGCATATGCACTTGTTCATGATTCAGAAAGCTCCTGAATGGACCTTGGATTGTTCTCCTATCTCTCCTCGGGGTGGGACACCCCAGAAGGGGCACGAAAAGTAATGGAAGTCCATTGCATGTGTTTACGTGTGACATTGGTCTTCCCAAAGTTATCAGCTAAGTAGGCTACACCAGTAAGAAAAAGATGTGTTAAGATAAATCTGAAGTTAATGGGAGTGAGCTTTAGAAGGTTCAGTGATAGGAATGTATTAGGGGAGGAGGGAAGGATTCATTGTTGATGTTGGTTCATCTGTAGGGACCTTTAGATTGTACAGACTAAGTCAAAGGATGCTTATCACATCTCTGAGCTCCTCTTGTATCTAATAATACACTTTAGAAGAGAGTTGTGAGATTGTGTTCTCCCCAAATGTCAATCAATCAGTCAATCAGGATTTATAAAGAAGAGCAAATCACCCATGAGGGTCTCAAGGTGCTGGAGTTGCTAGCTGCTTTGCAGTGCTCTGTTCATTCTAACAGCCAAAACTTGAGTTCATTACTGAATTCCCAGAGCGATGCAGTGTTCTGAGGCAGGCTTTGGCCTCTAGGTGAGAAGAGTGTCCTTCGCTGTTGGATCGGCAGATACGGGGGTGTCTGCAAGGAAGAGGGAGGTGGATCACAGTTGTCTGATGGGTAGGTGGAAGGTCATTCATTTGTCGATGTATGCTGGTCCTTCATTGTGCAAGGCTTTAAATGTGTGGCCAGCGTCTGTGATAGATTGGAGACATTGTGGCTGCCGAGTCATGAATATTGTCATATCTCCTGCCACTCGGAGTTCGAGAAGCCTAGATTAACAGACAGGAAACATCTGCATGCAGGCTGATACCCTGATCATGTAAAACTACACTTTGGAGGAAGTCTAGGGTCTTTGATACACTTTGTGAAGTTTTCAGTTCCCCTATTTCCCATGAATATTGTTTCTCTTCTCCTCAACTTAGCTTGAAAGGGGCAAAATGTATGACAGCCTTAAGCATTGCTTATCGACTATATGAATATCGGTGCACATATCTTAATTTTGTGATTGACTGACATAGGCCTCTGTGCTTAAATATAAAATACCTTTGTTGCTGTAACTAATACTTTTTTATCTAATATAATAAGGCTCAGCCTGGAAGCAAGCCTGTGTACTATAATACACTTTTATCCTGCTGCGGTGATCAATGATGCACTGTATTAGGGTAATGAATGTATTATTACCAGGACATGCACAACACTGCTGTGATTGGCAGACCTAAGTGCGTGCCCTTTACTATATAATATGCTTGTTGCTGTGACTAAATAATGAATATTTCCTTCGGTAATGATAGCCAGAATGCAGCAAGCACATGCTTTTCAATATATTTTCTGCAATGAACGTATTTCTTGTAACTACTGTGAGCATGGGACATTTATTTTAATCTCAGCTCATTTTAACTCATTAAGTGCCAGATGTGCTAAGCATTTTAACTGCAACTGTTAAAATGCTTTATCTTATTTATGAATTTTAGGATTCAGAAATAATTTCCAAATCCTAAACTGGAATTATAATTGGACAGAGATTTTGTTACCTGGAAGGGGTATTTTTTAGGCATGACATTGGTATCTAAATATAAATTTTTACTGACACTTAATGGGAGTGGTAACCCATTTGTGAAAAGAATTCCCCTTTGTGAATGTTTAAAAAACCTCCGCTTTTTAAACACAGACCCGTTTTCTTTAAGGAAAAAGGGCTGCATTTTTTGGAAAACAAAAACAGTTTGCTTTATTAAAAGCAATCACTGGTATACTTGTCTGCTGGCCCTAGCAGGCCACCATCTTTAAGATGGCCTCCAGTAGTACTGCGTTTAAATTTATGACCTACCTCATTAATATGTACGTGGCAAGTTGGATTCTGACCCACTACGATTCAGAATTTTAATTAATGACCTAGGTGCTAATGCATTTTTTACCGGTTACAAAAAAGCTGATTGCAAATGGTAACCATTATTTTACAACCAATAATTAGTACACATGGCTCAACATTCTTAAATGCTTTTAGACTTTAAATGGTGGACTTTTATTGACAACAGTATTTGTATGAACTTGCACTTTTGTGGGATGCTGGGTGTGCTGGTTCATTAGGCTAATACTGAAGTGGCCATCAGTAAACAAGTGAGACTACTGCCAGAGGACAGGATCCTATCAAGTCAATCAATCAATCAATCAGTATTTGTAGAGCGCGGCTACACACCCGTGAGTGTCTCAACGTGCTGGGGGTGGGGGGGAGGGGTGGGGCCTCATCCGAAGAGCCACGTCTTGATGTTCTTCCTGAAGATGGTGAGCGACGGGCTATGTCTGAGGTGCAGGGGGAGGTTTCTCCAGCTCTTTGCTGCAGTGTAGGTGAAGAATCGACCTCCGGCGGTGGTTGTGCAGATGCGAGGGATGGTGGCCAGGGCCATCCGTGTGGAGCGGAGGGATCTGGCGAGGGTGTGGAAGGAGACGCGGTGGTTCATGTAGGCCAGTCCTGCATTGTGTATGGCCTTGAATGTGTGGGTGAGAAGCTTGAATGCGATTCGCTTCTCGACCAGAAGCCAGTGGAGGGTCCTCAGGTGTTGGGCGATGTGTTCTCGGCGAGGGAGGTCCAGAATTAGTCTGGCAGCGGCGTTCTGGTATCAGGTAGGCTTAGCAGGTCCATCTGAAAAGAAAAGATTGTTAAGGTATGACAACAAGGTTTTATTTGAGGCCTGAAATTATGAAAATTCAGATATGTGTCAGGATTTAAAAAAAATCTAACATAAATGGAGAGTGACTCTGGAAGCAATCTTCTTACTTATCCATAAGGTAATCAGCAAAGAAAAGACAAGCTTGTTTAAAAACAGGTTGCAAGGGGTTCTGATGAAGCCATAGGGGATCCAGTTAAGCCATCTATCAGTACTGAGTACTGGAGTGCTTGTGGACCCTTCCTGGGTTTCTACATCTGTTTCCTGTGATTCATAATGTAATTTTCAAAGTATGGTACAGCATCTAGTGCATCACAAAATGGGATATTTTTCCAATGCTGAGTAAAGATTAATCCTTTTTATGGCTGACTGCTGATAGCTTTAGCTACCTGAGAGCCCACATGTCACCACTACACACAACACAACACACATTGTACATCATACAAAAGTATACAGAAATGGGCATAGGATGAGAGCGATTCATCCATTGGCTTTTTAGAAGGGATCGCCTTGAGGCATTGACATGCTTGGTTCTCTGCCCCCTTCAGGTATCAGCTCACACAGATACACGCAATGGTATATGATATGATGCACATCATTCCAAACCACAACTGACATGTACTATCTTGTCCACGGTAGACTCCTCCACTGTGAAGTGAAAGAGTGTCTTTTGCAGTACAAAGGAGGAGCATGGAAGTACAGGGAGACAGGAACTTTTTTCTCTTGAGCCATACCTGTGAGGTGATGCAAGACCCGACAATAATTGAAACTAAAACTGACATGACTCCTCATTGGAGTCATGTTCGTTCTGGAACATGAAGACTTACAGTTCTGGTAGCCACTACACCAGACAAGCAGGTACCATTTGTAACAGTTCAAGATGCAAGGGAGGGAACGATGATCCAGGGAGGCACACTGTCCTTCTTTCTCTCTTGGGGTGCAGTCCTACAAAGCTACAATTGCTTTGAAAGGAAAGTGGCCCACCCTACCTAGAGTCAAGAACTATCATGGTCTCTTCTAGGAAGTCCTGTAGTTCTGGCCATAATAACGGCAGACAATGGGGTCCCTTCTGAGATAGTACAATGTGGGGGATGGGATTGGGGATTGGCCAAGGAAACAATCCCTCCTTTTTTGGTCTTTTCTTCAGACAGATATTGTGTCCAATGCACTCACTCATATATGCCTGCATACAATACAAGAAGTGTGCTATTGGCCAGCCCTTTTAATGTGGGCTATCCGTAAGGATATGCCATTTTGTGATGGTTATATTGGACTTTAATTATTGCCTATTATAAACTTTGGTCAGCTGCACTTCAGATGCCCCTCCGTCTGTCATTTTAGCTCAGAGCTCCACCAACCTCTCTCACCATCCCACCCCATGACCCCAATGCAGGCTGTACCCCCTCTGTTCCTTGTGCTAATCAGGCTGCCTTATGCTAGTTTCTATCTCAAATTGATTTGCCAAAGCTTGTTGAATTTGTTTGCAAGTATTGGCATAGTCGGAAACATGCTGCTGTCACACCATGGCCTTGCATTTCAAGGCTTGAAGGCCTGAAGCTTGTTGGTGCTGACTGCTGACATCACTCTACCTTTTGTTCGCTGAGTGACTGATTGGTAGAGGGAGTGGTGGTTATCCCTTCCCGGATATTGGTGCCTCCAGTCATACCTATGTCTTATTTAAGAGCACTCTGAAGGACAATTTCAAAATGGACACATATAACCCATTTGGTTCTACTAGAATGACAGACAGTGAAGGATTAAAGCTTAAAGGTCTGTTTTCAGATAAGTCATACAGAAATTGTGTGATATCATGAAATTCAATAAACCATTAAACATAGTACAAACTTTGGTTAGGTTACAGGTTAGGTTACAGAATCAATTGAATAACTTAGTAAAGATCAACTTAGCAAATACAAAGCATAAAATGGGAGAGCAATCAGAATGGATTCATCTCCCCAGATCAGTAGGAAAAGGGTCTCTGACTCAAGCAAAACCAGCACACTTTGATGTTTTTCATACATTCAATACAGTTGTACACAATTAACACAACCTAGACCAATCAGCATTAAACAGGATGAAATAGTTTCATGTGAACACATTTCCAAAATGTCTCATAATTCTAATGCATGGAGCTTCTCACAAATGTCACGATAAGTGCTGGTGCCCATAGCTCTGCTTTAGAAACCCATAGCTCGTGCACCAACTACCAAGGCAATGTAGTCTGAAATCAACTTTATGACTCTTTAATGGACTACTAGACATTTCCCGCCCCTTCATATCTTACTTGCAAGGTCCTGATTTCTCTCTTTATGAAATGTTCTCCATCTTTCTCTTCCTCTTTCTTTTGCCTTTGTGTGCTTGCCCTCTCTTACTCTCTGGAAACGTCCAATGGGGAAAAATACCTGCTGGTTCCCAGAAATAAGTGACAGTGGCCTTCACCTGTACTAGAACAGATGTTGCCACATTCATGTGTGATTTTGAGGAGACAGCTAGGTGGCACCTTGGATCCACACAAATTCCACTGAAACAACATTTTATTTCTCGTGAGGGGTGAGACTTGCCTCTGAAAACCCATTCAAACATTAGTCTACTGACACATAAAAATGCAAGTTTATCCATGGTGTGCTGCTGGCAACAAACATCAATGGAGTATTAGGCCTACATTTGCTAAGTTAGCTAGAGTTTGTGTTTCATTGGTGTAATATTAATCACAAAGTTATCAATCTGATTATCACATTTAGGGATGAAAGCTCAACATTGAGGTACGTGCAGCGTGATGCATACCCCACTCTCTTTTGTGAGCAACATGTCCAATGCAAGATGATTTTGCATTATTACCTGCAATGTCTGTAACAAGCCAACCTACTAAAGTGGACACTTTTGTAATATTCACATAATTTAAAGGTCCTCCAGCAGAAGACACTAAAGAGCCAAATATATTTCTCAACACCTGTTCAAACTACACTTACTTCTTAGATTGATAATGTTCCCTTCATTCAAATCTTTTGTATGTTATGTCCCTAGAAAGACTAAAGCTATGTAACAGCTTCCCACTCAATTACCTGGTAACTGAAAATCTGCAGATTTCCCACATACATGATGTATTCACCTCAAACTAGCATCTTGTCCTGTTAGTGCATGATCCCTCACAAATAAGTGTGGTCACAGTCACTCCAACCCACCATTCCTGCAGATGATACATAGTTTATCTCTCTTTGCCACATCCAAGTTCAACCTCAGATGAATTTTTGATTCTTCAGCCTATTCATACCTCCATCTGGACTTTCCTTCTTCTTCCCATCCTTTCATTAAAATTTCTTTAAAATGTATTTCAGAATGGTTAACTTTATATTGAAGCTCACAGGCACTTGTGTTAGTAGGATTTGGGTTGACAGAGGATTGGAAATTCCTCACCATGTATTCCTTTGTACTAATTCTTCCATATGCTTTTAAGAATCGAGAAATAGACTTTGTCATCCAGAAATACAGGTTTGTAGAATTTGTGGTAGGTACTTTCTCCAAAGGTGATTTGGAATCAGAATAAAACTGGTTTATAGTGTCCTGATAATAAGCCAGATTCAAAAATACCCTACAAGAAAATGCATATGACAATCAAATGTGAATGCAGGTTGACCCCTCAGTTGCACAGGCAAGGAAAATAAGAGAACAAAGCCATTAACTACATTCACAAGCCTTATATATTCAGCAAACATTTAATAACACACATTGTAACTAAAGATACCTTTGTGTTTAGCTGTATGTGTTATTCTCTCTTCTAAATGTTCTGTACTATTTATTTGTGTCTGATCTACTACAACGTTAGGTGAGGTATATCAGTCCTAAAGGTAGAAGTGAAACAGCAGGGAAACGCCCTGAACCACGACTCCGTAACAACGAAGTCGTGGACAACGAAAGCGGAACAACGCTTTCGTTAACCACGACTTTGTTGTTTTGTGCCTTAACCATGCATGTGCTGAACCACGCACATGCGTGGTTAAAGCACAGAACAAGGGAGTCGGCTGAGGAGGAGGACGCAATGAGTCAGGTAAGTGGGGCTGTTTTAAGGGCTGGGGGGTCGGGGTATTTTTAGTTTTAGGGGCGGGGTTGGGGTTTTAGTTTCAGGGGCGGGGTGGGGGGTCAGGGTATTTTTAGTTTTAGGGGTGGGGGTTGGGGTTTTAGTTTTAGGAGCGGGGTTGGGGGGTTGGGGTTTTAGTTTTGGGGGTGGGGGTTGGGGTATTTTTAGTTTATGGGGTGGGGTCGGGCGGTTTAGGTTTGGGGGAGAGGTATTTTTAGTTTACGGGCGGGGTCGGGTATTTTTTGTATTTAGGGGTGGGGGATTGGGGTGGTTTTAGGGGTGGGGTGAGGGGTTGCGGTAATTTTAGGAGTGGGGTTTGGGATGGTTTTAGGTTTTAGGGGTGGGTTGAGGGGGTTGGGGGTTTTTAGGGGCAGGGTGGGGGGCTTGGGGTAGTTTTAGGGTCGGGGGTGTTGGGGTGGTTTTAGGTTTTTGGGGTGGGGGTTGGGGTAGTTTAGGTATTAGGGATCGGGTGGGGTTTGGGGTTGTTTTAGGGGTGGGGGTTGGGGTGGTTTTAGGGGTGGGTTGGGGGGTCGAGTAATTTTAGGGGCGGGTGGGGGGGTGGTTTAGATATTAGGGCCGGGGTGGGAGGCTCGGGGTAGTTTTAGGGGCAGGGTGGTTTTAGGTTTTAGGGGTGGGGGTTGGGGTACTTTAGGTTTCAGGGATGGGGTGGGGGTTGGGGTTGTTTTAGGGTCAGGGTGGGGGTCGCGGTCATTTTAGGGATGAGGTGGGGGTTGGGGTAGTTTTAGGGGCGAGTGTGGGGGGTTGGCATGGCTTTAGGGGAGGATGTGGGGGGATCACGGTAATTTTTAGGGGTGGAGGTGGGGGACCAAGGGGGACGCAAGCTGGAACCATGCATGCCTATCACTAATGCCTTTACCAGGAATGCCTTTACAACGAAAAATCCCTGTTAAGGCATTCGTGGTAAAGGCATTAGTGGTAACAACGCGGTCGTTGTTCCGACCTCGTTGTTCAGGCATGCGTTGTTCCGACATACATTTGAAACAACATGCCAGCAACAGGAATTACCAAGGCAATCACCAAGATTACATGGATAATTTTACAGTGCACTTGTGATTTAAACCCCAAGTCAATCTATTTATATCTCTAAGCAGGAAAAAAGAAAAACTTGCACTACAGTCTTGTTGACGTTCAGTGTCATTTCAGATCTTTGCGTGTTACTTCAGTTTATAATCTACACTACATTCTCTACTCTGCCTCTAAATCTAAAGTGAATGTTGTCTTCTTCAGCATCTTACCTAGGGGTTTAGACTCCGCTAATTGCTGGACTAAACTTTAACCATAAAAATCTGTCTCTCCCTTCAGTGAGGTTTTGCAAATTCAAAGAGTCATTCACAAAGGGCCGCATGTACAACATTTCAGATTGCCATTTCCAAATAGCGAGCCCATAGAAATCGCTATTAGGAAATTGAAAATGATATGTATGTAAACACTGATTCCACTAGCAGTTATTCCTACAAATTTGCATTCATAATTAGGAAATTGCAATTTTGGAAATTGCTAAATTGTGATTTCCTTTTAGGAAATCGAAAATTAGGAAAAGTTGCATTCCTGATGCAGAATGATGATGTTAGACCGGGAAGTTTACAAATGCAGGGTGTAGATAGGCACTGGAAGGGACAAGTGCACCTGAATAGCTGTGACTGCACTGCACCATGTCCAAAGAATAAGAGGACAAGGAATGTGGGAGCAGGAGGTGGAAGGTGAAATTCTGTGAAAACGAGCTGGAGCTCCTACCAGAGGCATGTGTGGCCCATATTGTCCAGTTATTCGGGAAAGCTTCTCTCTCTGTTCCTGAGAGCTAGAAGACCAAGATATAGAGCAGCATTTTGTAGAAGTGAATTCCCTTGGCATAACACCGAGGACCATCCCAGAGATCTACAAAAGGTGTTATGACCTTAGCTCCCTCACAAGGGAGAAGGTGGCCAGCATGATGGCTGAGGGTCATGGCACAAGTAGAGGACCCTCCAAATACCCACTTTCCACTCTCGTGGAGGCACTCATCGAGAGGACACTGGAAGCCGAAAGTGTGGTGGGAGTCTCTGACACCTCTAACTCTGCAGGTACCAGCGAGGCTAAATCAACTCCCCTTTACTTACTCCACATAACGTAATGTTTGTAATTCCACAAATAAAACATCAGAGCAAATCTGACTCTATTCACATACTTGCACTACCTTGACAATGCATCATGGGAATTGTAGTACACCATAGTTGCATGATGTACTGTGGGCTGAAGAATACACTACACAGACCTGTCCATTTACACTAACTATTTACATACATTTCCACAGATCACACCCATGGCATATCAGGAACAATTGAGGCTGAAGAAGCTACTGACACATGTTTAAATGGATGTCAGCACATTAGCAACTCCTATGCCCATCAGTCTAACTCCAACTGCTAGGAGAGCAACTATTCCAACAGTTCCAGGGTCTGTGGATGGTGATGAGGGACAAACAGAAAGCAGGGACACCAATACATCTGTGGCAGGACAAACAGACACCGTAGGTGCCAGCCAGCCACAGTCCACAATGAGTATGTGTCAGAAGAAATGTCAGAAAGCTCTTCTGTGTTTGTGGGCCTTGGAAGTCCATCATCTCCATGCAGCATCTGAAAACCAAACTAAATAAAACTGTCAATAGGCATCTGCTCAATATCTCAAGGTCAATGCATCAATTGAAGAAGGGGTAGGACCACTGGATTGCTACTATGGATAAGGAGCAACGTATGCAGAGACACCAGCACAGGCAGTACCTGTAACGCTTTGATGCCTTCACCTGTTCCATCAATTCATTGCAGAACCCACAACTCTTGCAAGGAGAACTGACAACATATGGAATATCAGGATGTTGCACGTGGGCTAGTTCAAGTGACCAGAGCCCTTGAGAACATACAGAACATACAGACCCACAACCTCTCAGTCTCCAACATACCACCACCACCTGAGAGTGAAGACAGTGTAGGAGGCTGGCCTGGTTTGTAGTGGGTTCCTAAGGTACTTACACCTTATACCAGGTCCAGTTATCCTTATTAGTGAAATGTAGTCAGTGTCTAGAAGCCAGGCTCTTTAGGGGTAGTGTGGATGAGCGGCCAAGGCCTAACTAGGAGACATGCAAAGCTCATGCAATACCACTGTAGTCACACAGTACTCACATACATGAAAGAAAATACTCAGTGTTACAAAAATAAGGGTACTTTATTTTGGTGACACAAATGCCAAAAATACCTTAGAGACTATACTCCCTTAGGAGGTAAGTAATATACACAGTATACACACTAGTATGCAGAAATAGCTGTAAAATAGTTAGAAAACAGTGCAAATAGTGAGAATCACAATAGTTAGAAATGGGCCTAGGGAGAACACGAACCGTATACTAAAATAGTGGAATGCGAAAGTCGGTTTTCCACCTAGGCAAGTGTAGTGTGTAGAGGGGCGCTGGGAGTATTAGAAAACACCAAAGGTAAGTAATAGAACCCACCCAGAGCCCAGGAAACCAGAAGTAAATCACAGTAACTTTCCTGGAAAACACAAGAACACGTGATAGAAGATTTTGCAAGAACCAGAAGAGACTGCAAGACACCAACAATGGATTCCTGGACCTGAAGACCTGTGGAAGAAGGGAACCAAGTCCAAGAAGCAGTGAAGAGTCCAGGGAGAACAAGAGCTCCTGCTAACGCGGATAAAGGTGCAAAAGAAGATCCACTGGTGAAGAAGAACAGTCAGTACTGCACCCAAGAAGATGGATGCGGGTTCCTGGTTGGTGCTGATGATGTCCCACACCGGATGGATTATTGCAGACTGGTTTGCATCACTGGATTCCACCAACAAGCGTCGCCACACTCAAAGCTCGCAGTTAGCAGAAAATAGCACTGCCCGGGACCAGGAGGGACCTGGTGGCCTCTACCCAGGAGAGGGAGACATAGGGGGCTCTCAGCAACTCAGGGAGCCCTCAGAAGACCAGGCAGTGCACAAAGGAGTCCCACAGCATGGGGACAAGGAAGGTGCAAAAGGAGGCCCATTCAGCACTAAACAAAGGGATCCCACGCTGCCGGAGAACCATGCAGGAGGCTGCGTATTGCAGGAAGGAGTGCTGGGGGCTGTAGCTGCGTGGTGCATGAAAAACTTTGTGGAAGGATGCCAAAAAGCCTTGGCAACTGCATAACACGCGGTGCACGGAGGTACTGTATTGCGTGGGGAGGTAAGCTCTTACCTCCACCAAAGTTGGACAGCTGGACTTCAAGACCGTCAGGACCACTTCAGTCTACCACCTGTGTTGCTGGATCCACGCACTTCTTCAGGAGAAGGGACCCAAGCCACCAGTCATCACTGCAGAGTGGTGCCTGCTAAAGCAGGGAAGTGACTCCTTCACTTCAAGGGAGATTCCTTCGTTCTTCTGGTGCAGGCTGAAGACTGGCTGCCCTCTGAGGATGCACGACCGGAAAACAGTTGCAGTTGCTGGCAGGAGCTGAAGATACAATGTTGCAGAAGTCGTCTTTACTTCTTAGTTGCAGTTGTTTAGTTCCTGGAGGGTCCAAATGCAGTTTCTTCGGTAAGAAGGTGAAGTAAAGGATGTAGAGGATTCCTGCGGGAGTATTACAATCCAAATCTGAAGAACCACCCAAAAGAGATACGCTAAAAAACCATGAAAGGGGGATTGGTCAGCTAACAGGTAAGCACCCATCAGGGGAGGGCTATCACTTCACCTGCTGGCATTGGCCACTCAGATGCTCCCAGAGTGCCCTGCCAACTTGGAATCCAAGGGACACTTGGAGGAGCTCTGAGCACCATCCATGGGGTGGTGATGTACAGGAGAGTGGTCAGTACTCTTTCCTTTGTCCAGTTTCACACCAGAGCAGGGACTGGGGGTTCCTGAACCAGTGTAGACAGGATTATGCAAGGAGGGCACCATCTGTGCCCTTTAAAGCATTTCCAGAGGCTCTGGGAGGCTACCCCTCCCATGCCTGTAACACCTATTTCCAAGGGGAGAGGGTGTAACGTCCCTCTCCCAAAGGAAATCCTTTTTTCTGCCTTCCCAGGCTTGAACTGCTCAAGCAACAGGAGAACAAAAACCTATCTGGGAGGGGGCAGCAGCTGGGGCTGCCTGGAAAACCTCAGAAGGCTCTGATGGCAGTACTGGGGGTCCTCTAAGGAGCCCCCAGAATGCATGGAATCATACAACCAATGCTTGCAAAAGCTTTGGGGTATGATTCCAACATGTTTGATACCAAACATGGCCATATTTGGAGTTACCACTGTGATGCTGTACATTAGTAGTGACCTATGTATACTGCACACATAAAATGGGGACCCCGCACTTACGAAGTCCAGGAAAATGGTCGTGGAGGATGTGGGGGCATCTCTGCTTGTGCGGGGTGCCCTCACACACAGGTACTCTGCACCCAGCCTTCAGGTTCGGAAGGCCCAGTACATGGGTGACTTATAAGTGACCTGATGCAGTGTAAATGGCAGTGAAAGGGTGCATGCACCATTTCACACAGGATGCAATGGCAGTCCTGTAGAACCCCTTGTATGGGCTCCCTATGGGTGGCAAAAGAAATGCTGCAGCTCATAGGGATCCCCTGGATCCCCAATGGCCTGGGTACCTAGGTACCACATACTATGGACTTATAAGGAGTGACCAGTATGCAGTGACAACATTTAGAGGAGAGAGAGCATAATCACTGGGGTCCTGGTTAGCAGGATCACAGTGACACAGTCAAAACACACTGACATCAGGCAGAAATTGGGGATAACATGCCAAAAATAGGGTACTTTCCTACAGACGGAGCTAGCGTCAGTGCCACATTTATGCAGGAGGCCTGCAGTACCAGGCATACATGCTGGAACACTTCCACTCTCACAGGCCAGTGTTGCTGACAAGGCACCCAGCACCAGAGGCCGGAAGAAGTGACTACCCTAAGCACTCAGAGCCATGAGTCCACCATTTGTTTGTTTATTTATAATGGCATACTTTGTTGCCTAGTTGACAGAGTATTACATTCTGAATGGATACAGTTGCTTTAAGAGAGTGACATTATTGTAACAACCTGAATAAAAGGTGATCTTTCAGTTATGCACCAAACATTACCATCCTTTGTGATGTCCATTTCTTAGATGTTGTAATCAGTCTTACTTCAAAAATAGTTGTTGGTGATCCCTGTGTGTCATGCATGACCCTCTGCTGCATGTGTCCCATCTTGCTACACCTGTTGTGGTGGTTAGTCATCATCTAAGTCAGATTTCTTCCCAGCACTGATGTTGTGCAGACTCTTCCTCATGGCGATCTTGTGTGATATGGCACATGTGGCTATGAACTTACAGCATGCCTGAAGTCTGTACAGCAGTGCTCCACCAGTCGTGTGGAGGCAGTAAAGCATGGACATCAGTATCCTGAAGGTCCTCTAGATGATGGATGGTGTGTCTTGTGTGTCTGTTGTACTGCCTCTCACTTCTTATTTTCCAAGTCAGATTTGGTGTGAGAATCCAGGTATGCAAGACATATGCTCCTTAAGGGCATGGAAAGGACAATTATTAGGGCACATTACACACACTGATCTGCCCACTGTATTCATGGAGTCAACTATTCTCCTGCCAAGTGAGAAGTCCTTGCCAAATTCACCCTGTGAAAGTCAGTTTTGCATACAACTGTGGCGGAACATGAAGGTATCATGCCTGCTGCCTGGGAATCTTGTCTCCAGGTCTGTTATGACACATGTGCCCTCACACACTACTTGTACATAGAGTGAGTGTGAGTTTTCTGTGTTCCTATATATGTATTAATTTGCTGAGTGGAGGCCATGTGCCCAATAATATTGGGGAACTGTGATACCTGGTAAAACATTTAGGGGGTATTACAACTTTGGAGGAGGTTTTAATCCGTCCCAAAAGTGACGGTAAAGTGACGGATATACCACCAGCCGTATTACGAGTCCATTATATCCTATTGAACTCGTAATACGGCTGGTGGTATATCCGTCACATTTGGGATGGATCAACACCTCCTCCAAAGTTGTAATAACCCACTTAGTCTACTGCAGATGTTAGGGGGTATTTGGAAAATAAATATATTGGTTAATCTTGCTAACCATGATTCCAGAAATCTGTGGAAGAAACAGGAAAAGCACTTTGTGACACTCCCTCTGCCCCTGCTGTGACCCCATTAGTAACTGCCAGATGCAAGGAGACGTAGGTAACACAATATCTGTGACGTGGTGAGATTGCATTGCTCTGGATTGTTGGGGTCTGTAGCTTAGGTTATAACTCATCAATACATTCCAGGGTTAACTCACTACTGGGTCTGTACCTCTGAAATATCTCCTCCTCTGTCTATTCAAACATGGTGGCCTTCACCTTAAATATCTTCTCCTGTCTCCTCCTTCTTCTTTGCCTGCCAGCCAAAGTCCTCATCCTCCTCCCCAAAACATACAGGGCCATCATTCTGAAAGGGCATGATGCGTTTTGGGTACCTTTTTATAGTTTGCACCTGGTTACCACTTGATCCATTTTGTGACTATTTGCGATTTGGGAACCCATTGTGCATGCGGTTAGCGAATGGCTATTTGGTAAATACTATTAGCGATTTCCTATTTAGCAATTTCCAACATGTGATTTCTACTGGGTAGATATCACACTTTGCACCTCCACAAATGCCTTTCGTACATTGCGAAATGGCATTTTGTATTCCCCAACGGTCCAAAATTGCAATTCACAATATGAGGAAAAGCAAAATGCCTTTGTACAGATGAGACAAACTTTTGTTCTGCTTGTCTACACTCTGCATTTCATGGGAAGTTTGTCGACATCAGTCTGATAGTCATCTAAGATCAGAGACATCTCTGACATGACAAGACCATTCAGGGCCTAGGTATTTCTTATTCTGTTTTCTGGATCTTGTTGGTCTCTTGTCTTCTGTCTGCTCCCTGTAGTTTCTACTATGCTCCTCCCGTTCTGCGTCTTCAAATTCTTCTAGCTCTTTTTCCTCTCTAATAATCCCTGCTTCTGGATCTTGCCAGGACTCTCCATCTTCCACTTCCATTCTTTGGCCTGTTATCTTTGTGATGTACAATTTCATTGGAGGTACTTGTCACTTCTGATACGTAAAGCACGTTTTTTCTTTCAAAGTCTTTATTCGCTTATACTGCCCCTCCTCCATAATTTTCCACTAGCTGTCCACAGGTTCATGTTTACTCCTTCTCTGTTCTCAAGAGTTCTCCAGGGACTCGGCAAATGTGGAGTATTGGTCCTGGTCTCTGTGCTTCTCCTCGGGTTGGAGACCCTGGTATTTTTCTAGAGTTCTATGCTGTCTGCCATTCAGGCAACTAATACTGTGTACTCTCAGCTGGGAACTTTTCTCCTTCCTCCTCTGATACCTCAGAAACTTTGATTCAAGCTGGACTTGGAGAAATAGTGGGTGTTGTTCCCACCTCTTCTTCTGCCCATCTAATCTGCTTTGTGTTCAGTTCAGCCATTCTGCACATTTTACAGCCTTGTTAGTCATCATTGATGTTGTCCTTTCCAGCATGCCTTCAGGCAGGATTTGCACAAGTGCTTCTTCAAAAGAAGCCTATCACCTGGGTTCAAATCATAGCAACGTTCGGTTCTCACTGCTTTATTTGTCATGTCAATCTAAAGAGAGATTGAATACATCACATCATCCCTTTATTTGCAGTCATTGAGAACGATGTCATCTGTAAGTAATCCCCAGTATTGATTCAAGAACAGAAGGAATTCTCATAGTCCTCCCCATCAGAATTTCGTGGGGGGAGAGTCCTGTTCTTTTACTGGGGTGCACTAGATGCTCACAAGTACCAGCAGGAGTGCATCTGGCCATCTGAGAGATGTGGAAGAGCATGTTTCTGCCAGTTTTGTCTTAATTGTCCTGGTGACCCTCTTTGCCACTATTGATGCTTCTGGCCTATAGCTGCAATGTAAGTGTCCAAGGCTCAATGTGCACAAAAGCTGCATCAATTCATCTTTAAAGTGACAGCCTTGATCTGATTCAAAATCAACAGACATGCAAACCCACAGGATTGACTCCCTCAAAAGTAGTTTAGCCGTGGTCGACAGTCACATCTCCTGGTGGGACAGGATACCACCAAAGTAAAAATGAACATACAACTACAAGAATATACCACTGCTGGATACAGTGGGGCATCTCCATGAACTCAGTCGCAAAGTGAGTGAATGAGCCACCTGACCTCCATAAATGACTAATTTTCACAATAGTCTTTGTTCCTGCATTTACTTTCTGACTCACAGTTTATATCTGACATACATTTTTGGCTATAATACTAAAATGTGGGTTGTATCAGTACTGTCTGCATCATTCCATCCCTTCCAATACGAGTTGGGCCTTGTAGGTCTTGATTTGAATCATACATGTCAACATGGAATCACGCAGAACTTGTTTCCCATCTTTAGACACCCAAATTTTACTGATATCCTTAACATAACCTTGCTTTTCCTATATTTCTATCTTTATTTTAGGCACTTCATTCTGGAGCTCTCTGAGCTCACTGAAAGTTTTCAGAGTGCTTAGCAGCATGTGTGGGCCAATTTAGATCTTATTATTGCATGGTCCATCTATGTGATATATGCTGGACTCAAGTGTGCAGTACCTGCCAATCTCATCTGCATACCTAATTCTAGTGGTGACAAAATCTTTGCCATTCTTTTGGGCAGGACATTTAATTATTGTTATCTCCCTGGGTAACTGGAGTGCACTTAACAGGTTTATGACAGAGAGGGACACTTGACACCAGCCGTTTGTCACCTCAGACCTCTTGAAATCCTGAGCAGGGAAAGGGAGGTAATTTATAGAACTGTATGTGGGGAAAACTAGAAGTTTCTCCCACTTCTAAGTCTGTTAACAGGTATAAATGCTGGACCCTCAGAACAAGTATTCAGTTCACTCCTGGACCTGTGGAGGACCCCCAGAAGGATTGCCCCATTGTTCTGAAGAAATGCCTAATCCTTGAGGCTTTTTTTTGTACTTCTAGGACTGTCCTGCTGCTACCAGGTGATTACCCTGCTGCTTTAAGCCTTCTTTGCACCCTCTAAGGACTGCCCATATGCTTGAGGCCTGCCTTGCTGCCTTGATCACAGGACTACCACAGAAACTCCAAGGGCTAGCTAGTTCCCTGAGCTACAGGGACAGAAAAAGCTCCAAAAACCTTGAACCTGCATGTGGACCGGGCCTGAATTGAGTCTTGTCCTGTAAGTGGTACCCCACCAGTCCTGGGCCTGTGGAAGTGGTGCTAAAGGTGCCCCAACAGCCAAAAACTAACACATGGGACTTAAAACGTTTTCTACCAAAATGTCACCTTAGAACCACAGGAGACCAGGATCTACCTGCTCACTGATCCACCCAGGGTGCATCACCAGTTGGTTTGGCTTTGTTGTAACTCCCACTACATTCTTAACACACAATGGCCCTCACTATGACTTTGGCCATCTCATACCGAGACTGCCAAAGCCACAGGCGCCAGTAGACTGCCAGTGCTGGCTGTCTTCCGCCCACCAGATTATGGACACTGGTGGATTTCCACCACACTGTGGGTGGAAATGCGCCAGTAGCCATTCTGTCTGTTGGGGGCACCTGGCGGGTGCTACCACCTGCACCGCACCTCCAGTAGGACACCACCAGCCGTATTATGGCCATACATATGGCCTGGTGGGGTCCTGCTGGTGGGGTGCTGCTGGCAGTAGCAGCGCCCCTTCCCGTTACCTGCCGGATGACCTCCTCGCCGGACAAGGTAAGTCGGGTGTCTGAAAGGAGGTGGGGGTGGAAGGGGAGGGGTGTTGTGAGTGAGTATGTGGTGTCTGTGCCTGTGTATGAATGTGTGTGTGTGTGTGTGTGTGAATGCGTCTGTGTGTTTTGTGGTGTATGCATGGTTGTATGCGTGTAAGTGAATGCGAGTATGAATGGTAAAGTGAGTGTGTGTATGCACGTCAGTGTGTATGTGTGTGAGTGTGTGTGAGTGAATGCATGTATGGATGAGTGTGAGTGGATGTGTGTTTGAATGAGGAGGTGAATGGGTGTGTGCGTGGTGCTTGTGGGTGTGCGCAGGTATGCGGGGGTGGAGGGGTTTGGGCACTATGTGTGTAGGGAAGTCGGGGCGCTGTGACTGAAGGAGGGGTGGGGAGATGGGGCACTGTGACTGAGGGAGGGGTGGGAGGTGGTCAGATGCTTCAGGAGTGGAATGCTTGCTCATTGTTTGATGCATGGCAAAAAGCTCCTAAGAAGTTCATTGTCAAGTGTTGGTCTCAGGAGACTTGTGGGATGAGTTTAAGTCCCACTCAAAACCAAGTATGAATTGTCTGTGAAGCGGGCTTGATTCTATGAAGGATTTTTTTTATCCCTCCAGTGGTTTTGAAGATGCAAGTTGTGAGGTTGGCCCGCCAGGGCCATGTGGGTGTGACTGGCATGAAGAGGGTTTCAGTTAACTATTGGTGGCACAGAATTGATAATCAAATTGAGGTGGTTTTGAGTAACTACATTAGTTCTAGTGATGCACATAATCTTTTGTGTGTCTTTAAGACTCCCCTGTGCCCTGTTGAACTTCCCAATCGACCTAGGGAAGGTTAGGCATGTTTTTTACTGGGACAATGTATGTCTTGTCTGATAACATGATGTATGCTTTAGTGGTGGTCGATTATTTTTCAAGGTGGGTGGATTGCAAATTCATGAGGTAGCCTGCTTTCTGCCTTTCATTTTCTTTCTAAATTGTTCAGAATGGAGGGTGTTCTAAAGGATCTGGTTAATGACAATGACATTCAGTTCAAGTCCCACATCATGTTGGTATTTCTAAATTCTCTTGATGTCAAGCATTTCTCTGTGGCAACAGAAGAGTGGAATGGGTGGAAAGGATGTGGAAATAAAGTGCTCAAGTTGCTCTGTCCACTGCACTGTTGCAAAGGCGCTTCGATATAGCTTTCATAGCAGTTAGCTTGCTGATAAATATATACAAATCTTTGATCTCGCTTTACAAATATCTCTGTATGTCATATTCAGATCCCTTGTGGACCATATCATTTTTCTTGTTGCTTTAGAGCTACATACATATCTGTTACATGTTGTTGTTCTTTTTTAACCAATTGATCATTTTTTCATTAATATTTTGAACTCTGTTACAAGCAAAAACTGAATTATAATTTTTGGAGCGTCCTTTCTCGCTGGCTAAATCTGTAAATGGTTTTATTGTATTGTATTTATTTCTAAAATGTACTATGTCGTTTATATTTCTTTACAATCACATTATTTACTAATAGGTGCTGGCACCTTAACTTGATTCATTCTTGCACTTCCTTTTCAAAACGTCACTTTTATTTAATTGTTTCACTAATTCCCTCATTTAACCTTCACTTAAGATATTATTGATTATTTATATGTCGTTGTTCATTTTTTCCAAAAAATATTTTCTATCGGAAATGGACTTATGCAATTGCATTACTATAGCACGGGTATCTGTCCTTACTACCACCTTGCTCACTGACATAACTTTCAGGATAGGGTAGCACTACTATGTAGCTCTTCTTTCCAAAACCTTGGGTTCTCACCCTTTGGTGTTTTTTGATCTCTAGACTCAAATGAGTTATTAGGTCTAGCTCTACCTTTTACTCCTAATTTATTTTATTTCATCTTCTACAGCCTTGAGAAAGCCCTGGTGAATGCACCCCATAGGGCGAAACACGTGTTGGCTGAGTACTCCCTTTGCTCTACGTTTCACTTACCTGTGGCATGATTTGAAGATACTCACAACTGCTTAATAAACTTCAAGTTTGACTAAACGTTTTGGAGAACTTGGGATGCCTCATAAAGTATTGGACAACTAAGTAGGAACTTACCATTAATTATCTATGAGACTTTACAAATGGGGGATTAGGGTCCATTTCCCCCGGTTTGAAGCTCCCACGTTCATCTATTTTCATTAGTGATCTGGCATTTGTTACAGGAAGTAACAAACTGGACCCACATCTATGTTTATCAAGCTCTGGGCAATCGTGTAAGAACTTTCAAGTATGTTACCCTAATTTAAAAATCAGCACATGTTGAAAAATGGCCCTCTCTGAAGGGTCATCCCAAACTTTTTGCCTTTCACTGTCCACTTTTTTCTAAATGTGTTTTTGTTGGTCTTAGGACTCTGAGCACTTTACCACTGCTGACCATTGCTAAAGTGCATGTGCCTCTCACCTAAAACAAGGTAAGATTGGTGTATTCACAATTGGCATATTTAATTTAGTTGTATATCCCTTGTAAAGTGGTATGCGATGTACCCAGGGCCTGTAAATTCAATGCTACTAGTGGGCCTGCAGCACTGCTTGTGCCACCCACACAAGTGGCCGTTTAAACATGTCTCAGGCCTGCCACTGCAGAACCTGTGTGTGCAGTTTTACTGCCATTGTGATTTGCCATCTAAAACCCCTTGCCAAGCCTTTAACTCCCATTTTATTACATATAGGTCACCTCTAAGGCAGGCCATAAGTAACCCATGTGGAAGGGTGCTACGTAACTAAAAGGTAGGATATGTACTTTCAAGTTTTACACTCAAAGTGAAAAACTGTCAGTCATTTTTCTCTACTGTGAGGCCTGTCCCTCTCTTAGATTATCATTTGGAATTCCTGATTACAACTTTAAGTGTAATTCCTGATTGGGAAGGAGCAACTATGTTATGTTTCTTATAATTGGAATGGTAATGGTAAATACTCTTTACTGGTAAAGTCGGATCTAACATTACCATTTTTAGAAATGCCACTTTTAGAAAGTGGATATTTCTCTGCTCTTACGGCTCTGTGTGCCTGCAGCCTGTCTCCAGCACATGTGTGGGATAGGTGACAGCTACACTTTGTACATTCCCTCTAGACAGCCACAAACACAGGAAGGTTAGGTGAGTCTGAATGCTCATCTGCATTTATTTGCATTCTAATGTATTTTTCTGGGCAGGAAAGGCAGGAGGGGCTGGCACTTACACCTGGATAGGCGGTGCATACAAAGGGTTGATTCCCTCCTACTGATAGTCTGGATCCAGGGCTAAAGAAAAAAGGACAGGATGTTTGTGCACTTCAAAACCCTTCTTTGAAGTCACCTCCACTTCAAAGACACATTTGGCTATAAGTCTTCTGTCTCTGATGTCAGCAAAGCAGACACTTCTGGATCTACAACTGGATTTGATCAAAAGAACTGTTGTTCTGCACCAAGAACTGTTACTCTGCTGGACTACAGACCTGGAAGGACTGCTTACCTGCTCTGCTGTCCTGCTATCCTGCTGCCTGCTGCTCTCTGATCTTGCTGAGGGAGAGCTGAACTCTGCCTTGCACTCTAAAGTGATCTCCAAAGGGCTTGTTTGCTTGCCTCCTGTTGCTTGAGACTCAGGGATATATAAGTCTCTACCCCTGCTCCTGTTTGTGGTTCACTAGAAGCGGAACTTGATACTTGCTCCAGCGAGATGGATGAATCGCATACTGCAAGAGGTAGAACGGATGCATTGCTGCTGTTGTGGGAGGAGAACTGGTGCTTCGCCATCGTATTGTTGTCGCCTCAAAACCTCTGCATCGTCACCACTGCTGAAAGAAGATCAGCGCATCCCTTCACTGCCTGAACAAATCCAATACATTGGCCTCGAAACTGACTTATTGCAACACCGGCCCTTCGCCTTCTGAACTGACGCATCACCTGCACTGCATGAGGAAAATAGACGCATCTTGTGACTGTAACCAGGATTAAAGTACTTTGCTCAGCGGTTCACGCATGTGTCCTGTATCCAGCCTACAGCGTGTGGCCTGAACTCTTGTCTTTGTCCCCGTCTAGCTAGACCTTAAGTAACCCCTAAAGCGCCATTTACTTCTAAGAGCTAGAACTCTTTTTATTATTCTACAATTTATATCTCAAATTCTATTAATTTAATTTTTGTTGATCTGGTCTTGATTTATTTATAAAATCATAATCTATTTTTCTAAACCTGTGTGGAGTTTTCATTGTCTTACTGTGTGTGTGTCTGTGTGTGTGTGTGTGTGTGTGTGTGTGTGTGTTTCACAAATACTTTACACATTGCGTTTTAGATAAGCCTGACTGCTCTGTGTCAAGCTATCAGAGGGTGAGCACAGGTTATCATTTAGTGTGTATCTGACTTACCCTGACTAGAGTGGCGGTCCCTACTTGCACTGGGTGCATAGCCCTGCCAACTATAGACCCCATTTCTTACAGGGTGCTGAATGTTAACTTGTGCATGATCTAATGTTTTGTTTCCGACAGAGCAGACATAGCCTTCTTCACGTGAAACACTCAAGAGAAGGCATCGGTAGGCATTCCCTGTTCTGGGCAGTACCTCTGATGTTGTCTGTTTTATATTTTTCTGCCTGGCACACCCAAGTCATGCAAAACTTGCAAAAATACCTATTTCTGCACTCTCTGGAGAAATCTCCCAGCACTGCAGCAATACTGTGTTTTTGTGTCTTCCAAAGATAAATGCCTGCCATGGGTAGATGTCTTTGGAGAATAAAAAATTAAATTGGCTTACCCAGTGAAACCGCTCTTGCCCATATCGGCAGAAGCCGCTCTGACACAGAACTACAAACACACTACTAGCAGAACACAAAACAAATCTACAAAAGCAAGAACTATTGGCTTTGGCAAGGCTTGTTTTCCTTTGTCAATACAGCAGGGCCAGGTCGTATGAAGGCACAACTGCTAATGTCTTCAGAATGAATGCGGTGCTTGTAAAGGTGGAGATAAGGGCTATGGAACAACCCGCAGACATTCACCTGCTAGAAATGATAACTTGTTTGTCAGAGATGTTCTTGAATGCAGGCGTGCGTCTGAAACTAAGCAAGGAATCGAAACTGGGATATTTCATCATTACACAACTTATGAATTGTTTGCAATCGTCTGTTCAATTGCGAGACACCATCTAGAGCAGGGATGTGATGAATTATTTAAATGCTGGGACCATTGTATTTCCCCGTGCCAGTTTATCCGTGTGTTATCTGAGTTATGAATGTGTGGGCTTCGTTGTAAATCGCCGCTCTGGGGGACTGAGGGAGGATTCTTAATAGTGCCTGAGGGTAGTAATGAATGTGGGCAGACAAAGCCTTTTGTTGGGACCAGCGGGCGAGTTCCAGGCTCCGCGCGCATCCACGTCCCAGGCCCCGCTGCTTCCGGGAGGTCCTTGAGCGGAGGCGCTTACAGAAACCCAGGGCGACGCTGAAAGGCAAAACAGCTGCTTTTTTCATTTCAGAAGCGGGGAAATCAGAGGTGTGAGATTTGTAAGGGATGGCAAATGAGGCTGGGAACATTAAGCATTTAAAGCAGTTTGTAGCACCCTGGGGAGGGATAAGTAACTGTTATCGGAGAGAGGGGCGAGTGAGGAGAAGGGGGGGGCATAAAGGGAGAGATTGGTGGGTCAGGAGAAAGGGGAGGAGAGAAACATAGGGAGAGAGGGGTGTGTGAGGACAAAGGGGGGAGAAACAAAGTGAGAGAGGGGTGTCAGGAGAAAGCGGAGAGAAACAGAGGGAAAGATCGGTGTGGGAGGAGAACGGTGGAGAGAAACAGAGGAACAGCAGGGTGAGACAGGAGAACGCAGGGAGAGAAACAGAGGGAGAGAGAGGTGAGTGTGGAGAAAGGGGAGGAGAGAAACAGAGGGAGAGAGAGGTGAGTCAGGAGAAAGGGGGAAGGGAACAGAGGGAGAGATGTGTGTGTGAGGAGAAAGGGGGAGAAACAGAGGGAGAGAGGGGTGAGTGAGGAGAAAGAGGGGACAGAAACAGAGGGAGAGATGGGCGTGGGAGGAGAACGGTGGAGAGAAACAGAGGAACAGCAGGGTGAGACAGGAGAACGCAGGGAGAGAAACAGAGGGAGAGAGAGGTGAGTGTGGAGAAAGGGGGAAGGGAACAGAGGGAGAGATGTGTTTGTGAGGAGAAAGGGGAGAGAAACAGAGGGAGCGACAGGTGTGCAAGGAGAAAGGGGGAGAAACAGAGAGAGATGGGTGTGTGAGGAGAGTAGGGGAGAAACAGAGGGAGAGATAAGTGTGCAGGAAGAAAGGGAGAGAGAAAAAGAGGGAGAGGTGGGTGTGGGAGGAGAACGGGTGGGAGAAACAGACGGAGAGAGGGGTGAGTCAGGAGAAAATGGGGTGAGAAACAGAGGGAGAGAGAGGTGAGTCAGGAGAAAGAGGGGAGAGAAACATAGGGAGAGAGGGGTATGTGAGGAGAAAGGGGGGAGAAACAGAGGGAGAGATGGGTGTGGGAGAGGAATGCAGGGAGGGAAATAGGGGGAGAGATGGGTGTGGGAGGAGAAAGGGGAGAGAAACAGAGGGAGAGAGGGGTGAGTGAGGAGAAAAAGGGAGAGAAACACAGGGAGAGATGGGTGTTGGAGGAGAAAGAGGGGGAGAGCCACAGAGGGAGAGAGAGGTGAGTCAGTTGAAAGGGGTAGAGAAACTTGGAGAAAGGGGTGAGTGAGGAGAAAGGCGGGGAGAGAGTGGTGAGTCAGGAGAAAGGGGGAGAGAAACAGAGGGAGAGACTGGTGTACAAGGAGAAAGGAGGGAGAAACACAGGGAGAGATGGGTTTGCAAGGAGAAAGAGGGGAGAAACAGAGGAGAGATAACTGTGCATGAAGAAAGGGGGAGAGAAATAGAGGGAGAGATGGGTGTGGGAGGAGAACGGGTGGGAGAAACAGAGGGACAGAGGGGTGAGTCAGGAGAAAGGGGAGAGAAACAGAGGAAGGGAGAGGTGAGTCAGGAGAAAGAGGGAGAGAAGCAAAGTGAGAGATGGGTGTGTGAGGAGAAAGGGGGGAGGGAAACAGAGGGAGAGATGAGTGAGACAGGAGAAGGGGGGAGAGAGACAGATGGAGAAATCGGTGTGCAAGGAGAAAGGGGGGTGAGAAATAGAGGGCGAGATGGGTGTGCGAGCAGAAAGGAGGGAAAGAAACAAAGGGAGAGAGGAATATGCGAGGAGAAAGGGGGAGAGAAACAGAGGGAGAGATGGGTGTGAGAGGAGAAAGATGGAGAGAAACAGAGGGAAAGATGGGTGTGGGAGAACGGGGAGAGAAATAGGGGGAGAGATGGGTGTGGGAGGAGAAAGGGGAGAGAAACAGAGGGAGAGAGGGGTGAGTGAGGAGAAAAAGGGAGAGAAACACAGGGAGAGATGGGTGTTGGAGGAGAAAGAGGGGGAGAGCCACAGAGGGAGAGAGAGGTGAGTCAGTTGAAAGGGGTAGAGAAACTTGGAGAAAGGGGTGAGTGAGGAGAAAGGCGGGGAGAGAGTGGTGAGTCAGGAGAAAGGGGAAGAGAAACAGAGGGAGAGACTGGTGTACAAGGAGAAAGGAGGGAGAAACACAGGGAGAGATGGGTTTGCAAGGAGAAAGAGGGGAGAAACAGAGGAGAGATAACTGTGCATGAAGAAAGGGGGAGAGAAATAGAGGTAGAGATGGGTGTGGGAGGAGAACGGGTGGGAGAAACAGAGGGACAGAGGGGTGAGTCAGGAGAAAGGGGAGAGAAACAGAGGAAGGGAGAGGTGAGTCAGGAGAAAGAGGGAGAGAAGCAAAGTGAGAGATGGGTGTGTGAGGAGAAAGGGGGGAGGGAAACAGAGGGAGAGATGAGTGAGACAGGAGAAGGGGGGAGAGAGACAGATGGAGAAATCGGTGTGCAAGGAGAAAGGGGGGAGAGAAATAGAGGGCGAGATGGGTGTGCAAGCAGAAAGGAGGGAAAGAAACAGAGGGAGAGAGGAATATGCGAGGAGAAAGGGGGAGAGAAACAGAGGGAGAGATGTGTGTGGGAGGAGAATGCGAGGAGAGAAATAGAGGGAGAGATGAGTGTGAGAGGAGAAAGATGGAGAGAAACAGAGGGAAAGATGGGTGTGGGAGAACGGGGAGAGAAATAGAGGGAGAGATGGGAGTGGGAGGAGAAAGGGGGAGAGAAACAGGGAGAGAGGGGTGAGTCAGGAGAAAGGGTGGGGAGAGAAATAGAGGGAGAGATGGGTGTGCGAGGAGAAAGGGGGAGAGAGAAACAGGGAGAGAGGGGTATGTGAGGAGAAAGGGGGAGAAACAGAGGGAGAGAGGGGTGAGTGAGAAGAAAGGGGGACAGAACCAGAGGGAGAGATGGATGTGGGTGGAGAACCAGGGAGAGAAATAGAGGGAGAGATGGGTGTGGAAGGAGAACAGGTGGGAGAAACAGAAGGAGAGAGGGGTGAGTCAGGAGAAAGGGGGAGAGAAACAGAGGGAGAGAGAGATGAGTCAGGAGAAAGGGGGAGAGAAACAGAGGAAGAGAGGGGTGAGTCCAGAGAAAGGGGGGAGAGAAACGGACAGAGAGAGTGGTGAGTCCGGAGAAAGAGGGGAGAGAAACAGAGGGAGAGATGGGTGTGTGAGGAGACGGGGGGGAAACAGAGGGAGAAATGGGTGTGTGAGGAGAAAAGGGGAGAGAAACATAGAGAGAGAGGGGTATGTGAGGAGAAAGGGGGGAGAAACAGAGGGAGAGATGGGTGTGGGAGAGGAACGTGGGGAGGGAAATAGGAGGAGAGATGGGTGTGGGAGGAGAAAGGGGAGAGAAACAGAGGGAGAGAGGGGTGGGTGAGAAGAAAAAGGGAGAGAAACACAGGGAGAAATGGGTGTGGGAGGAGAAAGAGGGGGAGAGAAACAGAGGGGGAGAGAGGTGAGTCAGTAGAAAGGGGGGAGAGAAACATGGAGAAAGGGGTGAGTGAGGAGAAAGGCGGGGAGAGAAACAGAGGTAGAGAGTGGTGAGTCAGGAGAAAGGGGGAGAGAAACAGAGGGAGAGATGTGTGTGGGAGGAGAAAGAGGGGGAGAGAAACAGAGGGAGAGAGAGGTGACTCAGTAGAAAGGGGGGAGAGAAACATGCAGAAAGGGGTGAGTGAGGAGAAAGGCGGGGAAAGAAACAGAGGGAGAGAGTGGTGAGTCAGGAGAACGAGGGGGAGAGAAACAGAGGGGGAGAGAGAGGTGAGTCAGTAGAAAGGGGGGAAACATGGAGAAAGGGGTGAGTGAGGAGAAAAGCGGGGAGAGAAACAGAGGGAGAGATGTGTGTGTGTGTGAGGATAAAGGGGAAAGAAACAGAGGGAGCAACAGGTGTGTAAGGAGAAAGGGGGAGAAACAGAGGGAGAGATAAGTGTGCAGGAAGAAAGGGGGAGAGAAAAAGAGGGAGAGGTGGGTGTGGGAGGAGAACGAATTGGGAGAAACAGAGGGAAAGAGGGGTGAGTCAGGAGAAAGTGGGGTGAGAAAAAGAGGGAGAGAGAGAGGTGAGTCAGGACAAAGGAGAGGACAGAAACAGAAGGAGAGATGGGTGTGTGAGGAGAAAGGGGGAGAAACAGAGGGAGAAATGGGTGTGTGAGGAGAAATGGGGAGAAACAGAGGGAGGGATGGGTGTGGGAGGAGATTGCGGGGAGGGAAATAGGGGGAGAGATGGGCGTGGGAGGAGAAAGGGGAGAGAAACAGAGGGAGAGAGGGGTGAGTGAGGAGAAAGACGGAGAGAAACAGAGGGAGAGATGGGTGTGGGAGGAGAAAGAGGGGGAGAGAAACAGAGGGAGAGAGAGGTAAGTCAGTATAAAGGGGGGAGAAAAACATGGAGAAAGGGGTGAGTGAGGAGAAAGGTGGGGAGAGAAACAGAGGGAATGATTGGTGAGTCAGGAGAAAGAGGGGGAGAGTAACAGAGCAGGAGAGAGAGGTGAGTCAGTAGAAAGGGGAGAGAAACATGGAGAAAGGGGGGAGTGAGGAGAAAGGGGGGAGAGAAACAGAGGTAGAGAGTGGTGAGTCAGGAGAAAGGGGGAGAGAAACAGAGGGAGAGATGTGTTTGTGAGGAGAAAGGGGGAGAACCAGAGGGAGAGACTGGTGTACAAGGAGAAAGGAGGGAGAAACACAGGGAGAGATGTGTTTGCAAGGAGAAAGAGGGGAGAAACAGAGGAGAGATAACTGTGCAAGAAGAAAGGGGGAGAGAAATAGAGGGAGAGATGGGTGTGGGAGGAGAACGGGTGGGAGAAACAGAGGGACAGAGGGGTGAGTCAGGAGAAAGGGGAGAGAAACAGAGGAAGGGAGAGGTGAGTCAGGAGAAAGAGGGAGCGAAGCAAAGTGAGAGATGGGTGTGTGAGGAGAAAGGGGGAGGGAAACAGAGGGAGAGAGGGGTGAGACAGGAGAAAAGGGGGGTAGAGAAACAGAGGGAGAGAGAGGTGAGTCTGGAGAAAGGGGGGAGAGAACCAGAGGGAGACAGAAGTGAGTCAGGAGAAGAGGGGGAGAGAGAAAGATGGAAAAATCGATGTGCAAGGAGAAAGGAGGAGAGAAATAGAGGGCAAGATGGGTGTGCAAGCAGAAAGGAGGGAAAGAAACAGAGGGAGAGGGGAATATGTGAACAGAAAGGGGGAGAGAAACAGAGGGAGAGATCGGTGTGGGAGGAGAATGCAGGGAGAGAAATAGAGGGAGAGATGGGTGTGAGAGGAGAAATGGGAGAGAAATAGAGAGAGAGGGGTGAGTGAGGAGAAAGAGGGAGAGAAACAGAGGGAAAGATGGATGTGGGAGAACGGGGAGAGAAATAGAGGGAGAGATGTGTGTGGGAGGAGAACGGGTGGGAGAAACAGAGGAAGAGAGGGGTGAGTCAGGAGAAAGGGGGAGGGAAACAGGGAGAGAGGGGTGAGTCAGGAGAAAGAGGGGAGAGAAACAGTGGGAGAAATGGGTGTGCAAGGTGAAAGGGGGAGAGAAATAGAGGGAGAGATGGGTGTGCGAAGAGAAAGGGGGAGAGAGAAACAGGGAGAGAGGGGTATGTGAGGAGAAAGGGGGAGAAACAGAGGGAGAGAGGGGTGAGTGAGGAGAAAGGGGGGTGAGAAACAGAGGGAGAGAGAGGTGAGTCAGGAGTAAGGGGGAGAGAAACAGAGGGAGAGAGGGGTGAGTCAGGAGAAAGGGGGCAGAGAAACAGAGGGAGAGAGTGGTGAGTCAGGAGAAAGGGGGAGAGAAACAGAGGGGGAGATATGTGTGTGAGGAGAAAGGGGGGGAAACAGAGAGAGAGATCGGTGTGCGAGGAGAAAAGGGGGAGAAACAGAGGGAGAGATAAGTGTGCAGGAAGAAAGGGGGAGAGAAAAAGAGGGAGAGGTGGGTGTGGGAGGAGAATGGGTGGGAGAAACAGAGGGAGAGAGGGGTGAGTCAGGAGAAAGGGGGTGAGAAACAGAGACAGAGATGGGTGTGTGAGGAGAAGGGGGAGAAAAAGAGGGAGAAATGGGTGAGTGAGGAGAAATGTGGGAGAGAAACATAGAGAGAGAGGCGTATGTGAGGAGAAAGGGGGGAGAAACAGAGGGAGAGATGGGTGTGGGAGGAGAACGTGGGGAGAGGAGCAGGGGGAGAGATGGGTGTGGGAGGAGAAAGGGGAGAGAAACAGAGGACGAGAGGGGTGAGTGAGGAGAAAGAGGGAGAGAAACAGAGGGAGAGATGGGTGTGGGAGGAGAAAGAGGGGGAGAGAAACAGAGGGAGATAGAGGTGAGTCAGTAGAAAGGGAGGAGAGAAACATGGAGAATGGGGTGAGTGAGGAGAAAGGCAGGGAGAGAAACAGAGGGAGAGAGTGGTGAATCAGGAGAAAGGGGGGAGAAACAGAGGGAGAGATGTGTTTGTGAGGAGAAAGGGGGAAGACCAGAGGGAGAGACTGGTGTACAAGGAGAAAGGAGGGAGAAACACAGAGAGAGATGGGTGTGCAAGGAGAAAGAGGGGAGAAACAGAGGAGAGATAACTGTGCAAGAAGAAAGGGGGAGAGAAATAGAGGGAGAGATGAGAGTGGGAGGAGAACGGGTGGGAGAAACAGAGGGACAGAGGGGTGAGCCAGGAGAAAGGGGAGAGAAACAGAGGACGGGAGAGGTGAGTCAGGAGAAAGAGGGAGAGAAGCAAAGTGAGAGATGGGTGTGTGAGGAGAAAGGGGGAGAAACAGGGAGAGATGGGTGTGTGAGGAGAAAGGGGGAGAGAAACAGAGGGAGAGAGGGGTGAGTCAGGAGAAAAGGGTGGTAGAGAAACAAAGGGAGAGAGAGGTGAGTCAGGAGAAAAGGGGGAGAGAACCTGAGGGAGCGAGAGGAGAGTCAGGAGAAAGGGGGGAGAGAAACAGAGGGAGAGGTGTGTGTGTGTGAGGAGAAAGGGGAAGAAACAGAGGGAGAAATGAGTGAGGAAGGAGAAAGGGGGAGAGAAGCAGAGGGCGAGAGGGGTATGTGAGGAGAAAGAGGGGAAAAACAGAGGGAGAGAGGGATGTGTGAGGATAAATTGGAGAGAAATATAGAGAGAGATGTGTGTGGGAGGAAAACGGAGGAGAGAAATAGATGGAGAGTTGGGTGTGGGGAGAGAACCAGAGAGAGAAATAGAGGGAAAGAGGGGTGTGGGAGGAGAAACGGGGAGAAACAGAAGAAAAGATGGGTGTGCGAGGAGAAAGGGGGGAGAAACAGAGGGAGAGATGGGTGTGCCAAGGATAAGGGGGTGGGAAATATAGGGATAGATTGGTATGTGAGGAGAAAAGTGGGGAGAAACAGAGAGAGTAAGGGGTGTTTGAGGAGAAAGAGGGGAGAGAAACAGAGGGAGAGATGGGTGTGGGAGGAGAACGGGGAGATAAATAGAGGGAGAGATGGGGTGGGAGGTGAACGGGTGGGAGAAACAGAGGGAGAGAGGGGTGAGACAGGAGATAGGTGGGAGAGAAACAGAGGGAGAGAGAGGTGAGTCTGGAGAAAGAGGGGGAGAGAAACAGAGGGAGAGAGAGGTGAGTCAGTAGAAAGGGAGAGAGAAACAGGGAGAAAGGGGTGAGTGAGAAGGAAGGCGGAGGGAAAAAGGGAGCGAGTGGTGAGTCAGGAGAAAGTGGGGAGAGAAACAGAGGAAGAGATGTGTGTGTGAGGAGAAAGGGGGGAGGAACAGAGGGAGAGATGGGTGTGGGAGGAGAATGGGTGGGAGAAACAGAGGGAGAGAGGAGTGAGTCAGGAGAAAGGGGGGAAAGAAACAGAGGGAGGAAGAGGTGAGTCAGAAGAAAGGGGGGTGAAACAAAGTGAAAGATGGGTGTGTGAGGAGAAAGGGGGGAATCAGGAGAAAAGAGGGGTAGAGAAACGGAGAGAGAGGTGAGTCTGGAGAAGTGAGAGAAACAGAAGAAGAGATGTGTGTGTGAGGAGAAAGGGGGGAGAAACAGAGGGAGAGATGGGTGTGGGAGGAGAATGGGTGGGAGAAACGGAGGGAGAGAGGAGTGAGTCAGGAGAAAGGGGGGAGAGAAACAGAGGGAGAGAGAGGTGAGTCAGGAGAAAGGGGGAGAGAAAGAAAGTCAGAGATGGGTGTGTGAGGAGAAAGGAGGGAATTCAGGAGAAAATGTGGGTAGAGAAACAGAGGGAGAAAGAGGTGAGTCTGGAGAAAGGGGGAGATAACCAGAGGGAGAGATAAGTGAGTCAGGAGAAAGGGGGAGAGAAACAGAGAGAGAGATGTGTGTGTGAGGAGAAAGGGGGGAGAAACAGTGGGAGAGATAGGTGTGAGATGAGAAAGGGGGAGAGAAATAGAGGGAGATATGGGTGTGGGAGGATAATGAGGAAGAAACAGAGGAAGAGATGGGTGTGTGAGAAGAAAGGGGGAGAAACAAAGGGAGAGATGTGTGTCAGGAGAAAGGGGGAGAAACAGAGGAAGAGAGGGGTGTGTGAGGATAAAGAGGAGAGAGAAACAGAGGGAGAAATGGATGTGGGAGCAGAACAGGAGGAGAGAAATAGAGGGAGAGATTGGTGTGGGAGGAGAATGGGTTATAGACAGAGGGAGAGAGGGGTGAGTCTTGAGAAAGCGGGAGAGAAACAGAGGGAGAGAGAGGTGAATCAGGAGAAAGGGGGAGAGAAACAGAGGGAGAGAGGGGTGAGTCAGGGGAAAGGGGGGAGAGAAACAGAGGGAGAGAGGTCAGTTGAAAGGGGGCGAGAAACAGGGAGAAAGGGGTGAGTGAGGAGATAGGGGGAGAGAAACAGGGAGAGATTGGTGAATCAGGAGGAAGGGGAGAGAGAGAGAAACAGAGGGAGAGATGTGTGTGATGAGAAAGGGGGGAGAAACAGAGGGAGAAATGGGTGTGTGAGGAGAAAGGGGGTAGAAACAGAGGGAGAGATAAGTGTGTGAAGAGAAAGGGGAGAGAAATAGAGGGATAAATGGGTGTGCGAGGAGAAAGGGGGAGAAACAGAGGGAGAGATGTGAGTGTGAGGAGACGTCAGGAAACGGAAGGAGAGATGTGTATGTGAGGAGAAAGGGGGAGCAAAACAGAGGGAGAGAGAAGTGAGTCAGGAGAAAAGGGGAGAATAAAACAGAGGGAGATATGGCTATGTGAGGAGAAAGGGGGGAGAAACAGAGAAAAAGACCGGTGTGCAAGGAGAAAGGGGGGAGAAACACAGGGAGAGATGTGTGTGTGAGGAGTAGGCGAGAAACAGGGAGAGCAAGGTGAGTCAGGAGAAAGTGGGAGAGAAACAGAGGGAGAGAGAGGTGAGTCAGTAAAAAGGGGTGGAGGGAATCAGAGGGAGATATGGGTGTGTGAGGAGAAAGGGGGGAGAAACACAGGGAGAGATGGGTGTGCGAGGAGAAGGCGGGAAGCAGAGGGAGAGATGGGGGTGTTAGGAGAAGTTGGGAAACAGTGGGAGAGATGGGTGTGTGAGGAGAAAGGCGAGAGAAACAGAGAGATGTGTGTGTGAGGAGAAAGGGAGGAAATAAGGGGAGAGACAGGTGTGTGAGGAGAAAGGTGAGAGAAACAGATAGAGAGATGTGTGTGTGTGAGTAGAAAGGGGGAAAATAAGGGGAGAGATGGGTGTGTTAGGAGAAGGTAGTAAGGAGAGTGAGAGATGGGTGTTTGAGGAGAAAGAGGGAGAGATCGGTGTGTGAGGAGAAAGGGGGGAGAAACAGAGGGAGAGATGTGTGTGTGAGGAGAAAGAGGAGAAACTGAGGGAGAGATGTGTGTGTGAGGAGAAAGGGTGAGAAACAGAGAGAGAGATGGGTGTGTGATAAGGAGGAAACAGAGGGAGAGATGGGTGTGTGAGCAGAAGGGGAGAAACAGGGAGAGATGGGTGTGCGAGGAGAAGGCGGGAAGCAGAGGGAGAGATGGGGGTGTTAGGAGAAGGTGTGAAACAGTGGGAGAGATGGGTGTGTGAGGAGAAAGGTGAGGGAAACAGAGAGAGAGATGTGTGTGTGAGGAGAAAGGGGGTAGAAACAGGGGGAGAGATGGGTATGTGAGAAGGGGAAACAGAGGGAGAGATGGGTGTGTGAGAAGGGGGAAACAGAGGGAGAGATGGATATGTGAGAAGGGGGAAACAGAGCTCCCTCTGCTGTGTGAGCAGAAAGGGGGGAAACAGGGAGAGATGGGTTTGTGAGGAGTAAGGGGGAGAGAAGCAGAGGTAGAGAGGGGTGTGTGAGGAGTGGGGTAGAGCAACAGAGGGTGAGAGGTGTGAGTGAGAGGAAAGAGAGTGGATGAGAGAGAGGAAAGAGAAATGGGGTGAGTGAGGAGAAAGAGAGGGGAGAGACTTTGGCCCTCATTCTGACCTTGGCGGGCGGCGGAGGCCGCCCGCCAAAGTCCCGCCGTCAGGTTACCGTTCCGCGGTCGAAAGACCGCGGCGGTAATTCTGACATTCCCGCTGGGCTGGCAGGCGGCCGCCTTCAGGCTGCCCACCAGCCCAGCGGGAAAGAGGCTTCCACGATGAAGCCGGCTCGGAATCGAGCCGGCGGAGTGAAAGCTGTGCGACGGGTGCAGTTGCACCCGTCGCGTATTTCACTGTCTGCGCAGCAGACAGTGAAATACTTGTAGGGGCCCTCTTACGGGGGCCCCTGCAGTGCCCATGCCAGTGGCATGGGCACTGCAGGGGCCCCCAGGGGCCCCGCGACCCCCCCTACCGCCATCCGGTTCCCGGCGGTCGGACCGCCGGGATCTGGATGGCGGTAGGGGGGGTCGGAATCCCCTCGGCGGCGCAGCAAGCTGCGCCGCCTTGGAGGATTCAATGGGGCGGCGGGACACTGGCGGGAGACCGCCAGTGTTGCCGGTCCGACCGCGGCTTTACCGCCGCGGTCGGAATCCCCATTGGAGCACCGCCGGCCTGTCGGCGGTGCTCCCGCGGTCCTCCGCCGCCAGGGTCAGAATGACCGCCTTTGTTTGCTTTTAAAAGACTTAAGACACTTTGGGGGTCATTCTGACCCCCGCCGACGGCGGATGCCGCCGGCCTGGCGGGAACCGCCAGAAGACCATACTGCGGTCAAAAGACCGCGGCGGTCATTCTGAGTTTCCCGCTGGGCTGGCGGGCGACCGGCAGAAGGACGCCCGCCCACCCAGCGGGAAACCCCCTTCCACAAGGATGCCGGCTCCGAATGGAGCCGGCGGAGTGGAAGGGGTGCGACGGGTGCAGTTGCACCCGTCGCGATTTTCAGTGTCTGCCACGCAGACACTGAAAATCAATGTGGGGCCCTGTTAGGGGGCCCCACGACACAACAGGGCCCCACGACACCCGTTCCCGCCAGCCAGGTTCTGGCAGTGAAAACCGCCAGAACCAGGCTGGCGGGAAGGGGGTCGGAATCCCCATGGCGGCGCTGCTTGCAGCGCCGCCGTGGAGGATTCCCTGGGGCAGCGGGAAGCCGGCGGGAGGCCGGCGGGAAACCGCCGGCTTCCCTTTTCTGACTGCGGCTTTACCGCCGCGGTCAGAATGCCCCCGGAAGCACCGCCAGCCTGTTGGCGGTGCTTCCGCGGTCGTTGGCCCTGGCGGTCCATGACCGCCAGGGTCAGAATGACCCCCTTTATATCACTTTTCAGTGATATCTTTACATTTTCTTTTTGCATCTTTGATCGTTTTGACCTGCAACTATTCAGATAAATATTATATATTTTTCTAAACACTGTGTGGTGTATTTTTTTGTGGTGCTATATGGTGTTATTATATGATTTATTGCACAAATACTTTACACATTGCCTTCTAAGTTAAGCCTGACTGCTCAGTGCCAAGCTACCAGAGGGTGGGCACAGGATAATTTGGATTGTGTGTGACTTACCCTGAATAGAGTGAGCGTCCTTGCTTGGACAAGGGGTAACCTGACTGCCAACAAAAGACCCCATTTCTAACAGTCTCATTTAAAGATCTCTCCTCACTATTCTCCATTAAAGTTTGTTTCGCTCATTCTCTAAAAACAAGAATTGACAACACTAATATATCTTGTCTTTTTATTGTGAGTGTCGAGCTGTTGGCTTTGTCAATGGTTGTTTACTAATCTCTGTTTAGAAAACAAAGTACATTATGCTGGAGGAAAAACAAATGCACATCTTATGACATCTCAGTACTATTAACTAATTTCAGTGTTTTTTTTTTTTTATAAACGGCATGGTTTAGCTTTAAGATCCCTTTCCTGCAGGAAATTCACAACAGAATGTACAAAGAATAACTAAGT
This sequence comes from Pleurodeles waltl, assembly GCF_031143425.1. Taxonomy (NCBI): domain Eukaryota; kingdom Metazoa; phylum Chordata; class Amphibia; order Caudata; family Salamandridae; genus Pleurodeles; species Pleurodeles waltl. The sequence continues at coordinate 997,962,580 of NC_090450.1, read as the reverse complement.
GTCAGAATTTAAAAGTATATGCATTACAAAGTCTAATGTATGTTTCATAGGATTCAGCCATTTGCTCCTCTTCACTAGCCAAGGGGAAATATTTATGGGCCTCCAGGGGAAGAGTCTTGGTAAGCACACCTTCTGCATCAGAAGCCACCTGAGTGAGTCCAGCAGATCACCCTCCCCCAAGCACCATGAAAGCCTTTCTGTGCCAGAGCTTGTGCTTCCCAATATGTGGAGAGCAACATACAAAACAGAAACAAACCTCAAGTCTGCTTCCCAGTCATTCCCTAGTAAAAATATCCCTGTTGCTTTGCGTTTACTGTCAAGCTGGGAGGGGGGGGGAAGAACTTCGTTTTGGGGGGTATTTGAGGAGTGAAGCAGCACTGAAGGCAGAGAGGTAGCAAGCACATGTACTCTCCTGGAGTGCTGAATGAAAAAGAAAAAAAGTAGTTCTTAGATATGAACAGCGGAAAGATCATGTCAGCCAAATAAAAGGATTGCAGGGAGACTGTGCTCCGGGGCGGGATAAAAACATGAGAAGAGGAAGACAAGCCATTGAATACGCAACAAGCAAATAAACGTGATATTGAAGCTTAGCACTGGTAAGCAATGGGCAGGCTGTAAACCCACTCCAAGTGAACAGTAGACTTTCAGAACCAGTTCATGGAGTTTCTTGCAGTCGCTGAGAGCATAGCACCAATGCGCAGTCGGATTTGTACTTGGTTTTACTACCTAATCCCATTCTAGGTTGTTTCTATAGCAGAGTAGCCGCAGATGTGAAAGACATCTAGCACTAACATTCCAAGTGTATGTTGTGCAGGTTTGTACATGTGACCACTGTGGTATATGCATTGTCTGCATAAGTAAATCAGGCGTTTGTAGGCCTGTGGGTTCCATTTTTGAAAGCCCTAGACCTTTTTTTTTTGCACAAAATGGAAGTGTATTGTTGACATTTGTGAAGCAAGGAGGAAGGAGAAGTAGGCGTTGAGGTAGGAGAGAGGCTCCTTGAGTAATCCAATTGGGTTTTTTTGTGGGACGGGCTGCTGATAAGTTTTCCTGTAGCACTGCTCTTTAGTACATGGTGAATATGGAGGGTGGGGCTGCATTCTCTATTGTTCACAGTGAGAAGGATTCTTTAGGTGAGGCCAGCCTTTCCCTGATCACTGGCCATGTGACTGTTGATAGCCAGCTGCGGAAAGTATCCACCTCTTTCTACCTCTATTGTGGGTACTCCAGGCTGCAGACTACCCGGCTGTAAGGAGTGGCTTTCTGCACAAAGGCTGCATCTGAAGAACAGCCTGGAGAGGAAACCACTCTACATTGGTTCTGTGTATCTAAAATATATTCATATTTATCTTACACATTCATTTTGAAATACTAGTTCATATTTGAATTAATTTTCGAAAATTCACCTGCTGCATGAGGTATGAATTGATTTTTATATATGTAAGCACTGCTGGAAATGTGAGGTAATGACTAAGGCTGCACTTGCAATCTTACGCTTACTGGTCACCAATGCCAGTTAATTAAGTTATGTAGAACATAAGAAAAAAACATATAAATGTTGTGGCACTAGGTCACATGAGCTTACAGTAAAGGGATTTGGAAAACCACAGACAGTATGAAAAGGGGATTGGAAACTAGGGGTGGACGGAACTCACAGAAATGAACTCTGCGGAATTCCTCAGAGTTACAGAAAAACTCAGCGACACTCTGCTGAGTTCTGCCAATGGGCAGAAATAGGCATGTTGCGCTGTTCTCTCTGTGATTCAGCACTGGGAGCATCTACCACACTGAAAAATCAGCATGAACAGGACCTCACAGCGCACCAGGGGGCACAGCTACTCTCTGACTGTGAATGGTCACAACCGCCCATATTGGAAAAATCTCCATGGATGTCCTGCTAGTGATCGAAAATCATGCTCGGGGACACCAAATTTTGCTTGCACTCTACAATTTACTGTTTTGGAGCCACATGAAAGAGAAAAGTCTGCCTTACAGAGATTGAATTTGGCAGGAACTCAATGTGGAGTCACCAAAATTTCACCAATTCTGTGGGGGAAACAGAATATTTCACCCGTCCCTCCAGACTAGGTGTTCATATGGCCATATCTCTGAATGCTTATGTGTATGTGCAGAATTGTACCTTTCCTGACCAGAAATATATTGTGTGCCAAAAAACTGAAATGAAAAGTGAGTGCAATCTTTTGAGAGATGGATAGATTAGAGATCTGTACTACATACCAATGACTTACAATGGCTACATAGTGATGACCCATGTGCATGCAGAGAATGCTCAACACCCTTTAATCCACACCCATCTCGTTAATGCCCCCAAGCTATGGGTATATATGGGCAAGAACCATGTGTACAAACAATGCTTAGTTGTTTCTGCCAGTCACCCTCTAAAGACAGAGGCATTTTGTTAATTATATTGATGAACGGCGTCCATGACAGGGGCCTGCCCGGCTGGCCGCTTCTCCTCCCTGTAAGGCTCAGGCAGGGGTAGGGATTGGTAAGGTCACTGTTACCCCATGGAGCATGCAGTTCTGGGTCACTGAACAGCAGTCAAGCACCTCATGGAAAGTAGACATGCACTCAAGTATCGATCAGCACATAGGCCAAGCGAAAAGAGGACAAATGGCATAGGGTCACCTCAGCTACCAGTGGATGGGGGAGGACTGCTTTCCTACATGAAACAGTTCCACCCTGAGTAAAGGGAGAGGTGCTGCCCACAAAAACACCGTACGACAACCAACCAGAATTGATGGGGAGCTGTTTTACACCTTTTAGCAACAGCAAGCCATTCAGAGAGAGCTGCTATCAGACTACAATTGCATATCAAGGACCTAAAGAAGGGCTATTTTACTACCTACTGCACCATCCCAAGCAGAGGAGGAATTGTTGCCTGCCCATATTTTGCACCATAAACACCCAGAATCAAAGGAGAGGTGCTTTACTATCAGCAGCAGCACCACACCATGCAGAAATACTGCCTTTGGACACTTACTGCACTATCACCAAGAACCTACACTTTACTACCTGCAGCACCACCATTCTAGGCGGAGATAACTGATGTCTGGACACAAACTGCACAACCACCCAGAACCAAAGGGGAGCTGCTTTACTACCCCTTGGAGTGATAGCTGCTGCCTGGGCTCCTATTGTTCCTGAACCACCCATGGATAGATTGGTGCTCCTTTGCAGTAGACATACTATTTGCAGCAGCGCAAGAGAGAGCTGCTGTGTGCCCACATTCTGCAACCAAGAAGGACTGAAGTGGAGCTGGCTGAGCACCTCCTGCAGCCCGATGTAAAGGAAGAACAGCTATCTACTGCTATCGACTAAAAGCCTGGCTACGCTCTTGGTGATTAGTGCACTAAATAACTCAATATAACATAACATTTAATATTGCACAGTTACCCAAAGCTAAAGGAGGGATACTTTACCACCACCAACCATGAGATGATGACAAGTGCTCTACCCACCAACGGGGGAACAACCGTAGGCTGCAGTGTAGCTGAAGGACCCTGTTAGCATCAGTAGCCAAACCTTCAGCCCACAACTAGTGCACCCAATGCATTGGGTAAAGAGCTGCTCAGCTTACTCCATTCACCTCTACCCAAGAAGGAGGGGGACTATTCTCATCATGTATAACCTCACCATTCAAATCATAGGGACACTTTTTCATGTATGTGCAGTTCAGCCACTAGAGGTGAATGGAGGGTTTTGGAATCTAATTACAGGACCATAGAGAGAAACCCTGGCAAAGCAAAGTGAGAACCATCCTGCCCATCTAGCATAACATACTCACATAGAGAAAATGATTTTATGGGCATCTCGGTTTAGTTTGGCATCTACTATCAATTCCAGAGAACTGGTAATTTCTATCAGTCCAGAACAAGAGGAGAGACCTGCTTTGAGGAGTGGAGCCACCCTTTTGTAGTGTTGTTTTGAAGGCCTAAGCTGATTATCAGGATTTCTGAATCAGGTTCTCACTTTACATCCAACTTTGTATTCTGGTAATGTAGTTTTTGATATGGTTCAGAGTTATGTTGCTATTGTAAATATCCAATTAATATGATTCTTACAGGTAAGGGAGGCCCAGTGTGTATAATTGATTAAAAATATAAGTTAAATTGGTTCTAGAGAGACACCAAAGGGTGTTTTCATTGGGTGTGAGTGAGTCATTTAATTTTATCCTAAAATATACATGCGGTAGACATCCTTTAAACTACAGAACAACCATCCCTCTATACCAAAACATGAGAAGAAAGTGTTCAAAAGTTGTTCCTGGTCAACAAAATCAAACGAGGTTGAGTAATCAAGTAGAGCTCGAAAGTTAGTGTCATTTTTATCTTTGATTTTCTTTTATTTCTTTGAATTTGCTTGTCCAATACAGTTTGTTTTTCATTGGAAGCGTGCCCCCACTCGATTCCTTAGTGCCAGGCTTGATTCTTAGCCAGTTTTAAGACGGCGGCCTCCTTGTACATCATAAGCGTGTGTTTCATTGCATTATGGACTCTTGGGCAAGATTATCATGCTTTGAATCACACTAGACTTTATACTTTACATTCGCTAGTTTTTTGGATTTAGGACTTTTCTTAGGACCTCTGGATTCTTTCAATCAGTTTTTAGGCCGTGTAAGCATTCAATCTCATGCATACTTTTAGTATACTTCTTATAGCTTAAAGTGATTTCATTTGTTGGTTGCAGTGTCCTTTACAAACTGTTGCTCGCTAGTGGTCAGTTCTACCTTTTTTCCCCTCCTTTTCTGTTTCAGAACAGTGACCAACTACTGTGTTATTCCACTTTGGTTTCTTTATCTGTTGCTTTGACTGTCAACATCAGGACAGTGCGCTCTCTACGGGCGACAAAAATGCAAAAACCCAGTCTTTATGCAAGAGCATAATTCATGCATTGTGTTTATATGCAGTATGTTACCTTTTTGCATTGCAGAGTTTAACCTTGAAAAGCACTATTAATGATGTTTGCAATAACTGTTCATTTGCAAGGTATTGCTGCAGGCTTACTGAGTGTGTTAGGGTGTGGTCCCTTTCTAGGACCTTCTAGAAGCTTTCCCTGCAGCATGACTGGGTGTGGTTTGTGGGCTGGGCTAGACTCTATATAAGGGAGTCAGCCCAGCTCCAGGTGCTCACTATTCAGAGGTCCCAGTTCAGAGCAGCAGCAACTTCCTGAGCTCTTGTTCCGTAAGCCTATCTTGATATTCAAGGCCTGCCCTCATTATTTTGGTGATCCTTGAGCAGGGCGGTAAGGCGGAGGTCGGGCTGGGCTGGGCCCCCGATGCCCGTTCTCAAAGACATTCGAGTTTTGGGCCTAGCTGTGAAACTCTCTGTGTGCGTGAGTGTGATTTCATGGCATTTGCATATTCTTGTTCGAATCGGCAGAGTGCGCAATTCATTTCTAACATGTAAACCTTGGCATTCAGATCGGCAACAGTGTGCGTGATCATTTCATGGCATTTGCATATTCTTGTTCGAATCGGCAGAGTGCGCGATTCATTTCTACATGTAACCCTTGGCATTCAGACCGGCAACAGTGTGCGCGATCATTTCATGTCATTTGCATATTCTTGTTCGAATCGGCAGAGTGCGCGATTCATTTCTAACATGTAAAACTTGGCATTCAGATCGGCAAAAGTGTGCGCGATCATTTCATTTGCATATTCTTGTTCGATTCGTCAGAGTGCACGATTCAACCCTGGCATAAAACGATTGGCTTTTAGATCGGCAGTGTGCTCGATCATTTCATGACATTGAAAACTTTGATGGCCTGTGTTTGTTGAGGTGCACACATTTATCCTGAGCTTTTGGATTTCTTTGAAACGCTTAATTCAAAGTGCGATATTCTTTGTGCATATTAAGTTCCTAATACAGTTCCTGTTGTTTCCAGGGAATGTTCAGATAGCCTTTGTCCTCATGTAAAAATGCGATATTTATTCTGAAACATTATTGATGAAGGTTCTTGTATTCTAGACAGTATGTGATATTTCCTGAAAAGCTCATATGAAAACATTGTATTAACCCATTCTTGATTTTTCCAGGTACCTAGATTTCTTGAGGCCTAGTTATAGCCATTTCTTAGGTTCTCCATAATTACAGTATAAGAACTCTTAGAACCATAGTCTATTGGAAGTCAATGTGATTATATCTTGACATTGTGTTGTTTAACCTCTTGCTTCCTACAGGTCTCCTTCCCAGCTGTTCCCTACCTAATCCCCTTTTCCCCCACTTGGACTCTCTCAAGCTCTGTGGTATATCTATCGGAGCTTTGGAGCTGTCTTGTGGTGGACATGTTGGGAACGTGCACAGGCCCCGAGGGTCTGGTCTCCCTGACAGTGACTGACTATTTTTGTTATTTCTTTGGTGCTCCCCTTTCACTGTGGTCTTTTTATTGCAGCCTTCCCTTCCACCGATTTCAACCCATGTTGCTGACATTTGTTTTGGCTTTATACCAGTGCTGTCCTCATTTTCCTCTGGCTCCTAACATGAGCTTTTTTTTCACAAAAGAAACAACCAGTCGTTTAGCTCACTGCTCACAAACCACAATATGCCCTTTCTGGAAGAATGTAGCTAAACTTAGAAGCAATGATGTGAAACTTGCTTAGCCTCCCATCACATCTCTAGTCTCTCTCTCCAGAGCCCTTCCCTGCCAGCACTCATGACAACGCACACAGGGCATTGCTTATCTCCTTTTGGGGCCATAAATCTTCTCAGGCTGCTCTGCTCTTAAATGCAAGGCAAGAATGCTTGCAAGAAATGTCATTCTGTTAAAATAAAAATAAAATATTTTTCCAGCCTTATTTTCCAATTTCTGTTCAGATGTTTACACAACACAAGTTAGTGTAGTCATCTTCTTATCTCTCCTCATGAGCTTGTGATTTCTGATGTCAATAGCCACCAGTGACCACCAAAAAATGGCAGGAAAATATGAAATTATGAGAGCGGGTTGACTAATTTATGTGGCAAGAACAGTCCAGTTCTGAATTTACAATACCAATAGCTCTAACCCAAGAAAATGCTAGATCCATTGCCTTGCAAATGTTTGTTTATGTTGTAAGTAGATGAGATATTTTCATGATGTGGCTCCCTCTTCTTCATCTGCTAGCTAAGAATAGACTCAATATAAACATTTCACTTGCTATTTCTTTTATTGCTTGTTCCTTATAACGTGTCACATTGGATTCATTTCCACTGTCAGCTTTGGCTAAGCCAGTCCAGGGTGTATTGTTGCATTTGTTTTTTCTATACCTGTGTTTCTGGCTTTGTGTCAATTTAAATGTTAGCTGATTTTGAGGTACTTACCAACTACATGAGATTTGATTAAATTAATCTGGTGGTAATTTATGTATTTTTATATTTGCCTTGTAAATCAATTTGGTTTCTTACCCTAGTCAAATAATTGCTGTGCGCTACATAATCATATTATTCTGACACTGGCATTCTTTTTTTTACAAAGTTCAGAGTACAATGAGAGTGGCCTAAAGTTTTAAAAGAGATCAGTGATAACCTTTTATTAACATCCAATCAGAGTCGTTTCAAGGCATGGTCAAAGTGGGCTCTGGCCCCGGGCCTCAGCCTTTCCAGGGCCCTTGATAGAGCCAGCTCTGTTCTGCAGAGAGACTTGATGACCTTGAATGATTCTTAAACAGATTATTTGAAATACCTTGTCCTTTAATTTATTTTTTAATGTGGGTGATGTGTGAGAGTCTATCACAGACATTTTGCCGAGAAATGTTGTGTTTGTTTAATGCAACGTCCATCAAAAAGTAAATTTTTGATTAAAACAGGACCTCACATATGAGAAATGGGATGGTGTTACATAGATTGTTTGCAGTAATATTAGTGAGCTGCTGCTCTGCTACAATATTGAAAACACACATCACTGTCCCTGAATATTAGATGTAAACACATTTCAAGTGAGGATGAGTGTGTCTGTACACTGTCAGTGACATGGCCAAAGAGAGCATGAAAGAGATGAAACTGGATCATACAAAGCTGTTCGGATCAGGGGCCCCCAAAATACGTTTTGCACAAGGCCCCCAAAATTCTTACGATGTCCTTGCATCCACTCACTTTATCAATGTCAGATCAATGAAGTGTTTAGTTGTCCACCTTGAGATTCACACATTTCTCCAGGGAGCCATAAGATGCACCTGTATCAACTTGCACATCACTGCTTCGAATAGAATGACTGCCAAGAAACACTTTATTCAAGAAAATGCCAGGATGAATCATTTTTTTGTCCAGTTTACCTTTTATTCTGTTTTCAGGTCACGCTGTAGTTTAGCACAAAGATAATAAAAAGGTTCTCCAGGTTTTTTGTTTACTTTTTCTCAGGAGGCAAAATCATTTTCAGACTCTGTCATAACCTGCCTGAGTCTCTCTACATTATGATGGTATTTGGCTTGGTCTGGCCTCATTCTGAGTGCCCAGTTGATGTTTAGAGCCAGATTTACAAGAAAGTGGCATAGCGCGGTGCTGCTCCAAAATTAGCAGTGCACTGTATTTACCAGAATACGGCTCACACTTTCATTTCCCCAGTGCCAGTGTTAAATTAAGCTGCCTATGCCAACACAGGCATCTTTGCACCAAAGTGCAAGGGTGTCTGCATTGAGGAGAGGGATTGTCAATATGCAGAAAGGTGTCCCTTCCTGCACATAAACAATCGTCCATGGCATTTTGCTTCTTGCATCTGTGCTGCAGGATGCCGCAAACATAGAAAAAGCAAAAAACAAGGAGGAATAAAAGTATTTGTCTTCATTGTGTCATGGTAACGACACCCCTTGGGAGGCGTTAGATTTTTGCGCTGCCACAGATTTACGCCTTCTTGTAAATCTGGGGCAGCATCAAAAGCAATGGATGTTGTGGTGGAACGCCCACTGCAACATCCATTGCATGCTCCTCTGACGCAGAAAACTGTGTCGGAGGGGCCCATATTTACAAGGAGGCATAAAGCCCCTCAACACCGCATCGCACCACAGCAGCACTGACACATTAAAAGCTTTGTTGCTACTTGGCTGAATTCAGGACCACAGCGCTAACCTTTCATCGGGAAATTGCTATTAAAATGTGAATTTCAAATCCTTCCCTCCAGCACCAAACCCTGGTAATTCCTGTTTTTAATTATGCTGACACCGTTGCCATAGAGAAATGTTTAAACATGCACTCGCTTTCTAGTGAATAAGTGATTTATACAAATAAGTAATTAGTAGCAGGCGTTAATGATATAGCCACTTCATAGCGCTGCTGAAAGAAATAATCCCAGTCTCTGGCCTTGAAATGAACAAACCGCGCAGAATTAGGCTGTCTGGGATTGTGAAGTAAATTGTTAGTTTTGCCCACAAGCAGCCAGCTCGTTAATTTGTCAGGTACTCACAATATTAAAAAGGTGAATTTCAAAAATGAAATTATTCAAAGCATTTACATATAAGAGTCTAATTTCAGAAATTAATTTCAGCGTTCCGTTCCCGTTCTTTTTATTATTGAAATTAATAAGTGATTTAAAAATAAAATAAAATTCAGTACCCCGCACCCCCAACCCAAATCTGAATATAAAATTATAATCGAAAGTGATTTTTTGATATGGCTTAGTCGGCATGAAAATCCAGGAGCTTGGAGAAATGCTAGACTTTGGGGGTGGAGATCTGAGCCTCTCTCTGCAGCAAATATTTTTTTGCCATCTGCTACTCCCAAAAACGAATTTCCACATGCACAAGGTGTGTGTGTGTGTATTTGAACTCAAGGGCGTACCCAGAAGTTGATGGAAGCAGATTCAACTGCACCCCTCGTTTGCAGAGAGAAATCGTGAAATCTGCATCTGGGAAGGGAATCCATCACCATCCAGTACTGAACAGGCGCAGCCAAAGTGCAAATGCTATTTAATACTAAGAAGTCCTATAGAGCCTATAGTCTATTGTTGCCAAAAGTCTATACTGATGCAGTGAACCCCCTCATTAAGATTTGTTGTTTCAAATAAAAAACGTTTAAAAGAATTGTGGAATATATTGATACAATTCAACAATCATTTACAGTCGCGGCTCGCTGGGGCTACAGGGGGCGAGGTGGCACGTGGGGGGTGGTGGATTTTAATAAACTTTAAAATAAAATTTAAAATAAACATACCCCGCTCCTCGCCGCGATGCTTATCCGTCTTGCAGTGCAGGCACAGGCTCCCAGCCTGTCTAATGGCCAAACCTGAGGCTGCTCAGAGCAGCATGAGGCTTGGCTGGGAGCCTGTGCCTGCTCTCTCCAGCCCGGCAACACTGTGCCAGGCCGGAGAGAGCACACTGCGCATGTGTGTTTGGCCGGCCCGACAATGACAGCCAAACATACATGCGCAGTGAGGGGAGTGCACACTGCGCTCCCTCTGTGCTCGTCATCCCACATGTCCCGCCCCTTTAACAAGGTCCCTTTGTTGTGAAAGGTTTTGCAGCTTCTGCTGCTGGCGGGGGCAACGCTCCTCCGCCCTAATGGAGGAGCCACTGCTCAAGAATGTATTGCAACTTTGATTCGTGACACTAATTGGGAAATCGGGAAATTATACTATTATGCAAATCCTTTTAAATTACATGTGATGTAAAATGTTTTCTCAGTAACATGGTTCACGTAGAAAGCATATCAGTAATTGAGATAGACTTGAAATTAAAGACACCTTGAGCCGTTCGCACGTCCACAGGAATTGTTTTTTCAGTCTCTTTATTACAAATATTTCACATTACAAGAGCAATACTATTGACAAGCGATTTGTGCAGTGATGCAGAGCAAAACAGTATCATCCCATTCAAAAATATGTAATCATTAAACAGAAATGCATTCTGGCGACGGCAGTGCTAAGTGGAGCTCGCGGATGTGAACCTGGTGGTGTTTTATTGAAAGAGCTTTGGGGTTTGTTGAGAGACATTGCATGAATCTGCAGGACATCTACAGACTTCCCTACTTTGTACAGTGTAAGTAAGAATATAGAAATCCTGCAAAACAGTTTTAGACACTATGGCCCAGGTTTACTAACATTTTGCTCTGGGTTTGCATCACGCAAATGATGCAAACCAGTGCAAAATGTTTTGTGTTAGTTACTGTCCGTGGCATTGGCAATGTGATCCATCACAACCCTTCATCTCTCCACTTTCAGATGGCCTTTCAATGCTAGAAAGATCACATTCAGTTCCAACACATTTATGTGAAGTGGCAAATCTGATCCCTTTCAAATCAAATCAAATCAAATCATTAACATTTATAAAGCGCGCTACTCACCCGTGCGGGTCTCAAGGCGCTAGGGAAAAAGGGGGGGGTGGTTACTGCTGCTCGAAAATCCAGGTTTTTAGGAGTCTCCGGAATGCAGAGTGGTCCTGGGTGGTCCTGAGGCTGGTGGGGAGGGAGTTCCAGGTCTTGGCTGCCAGGAAGGAGAAGGACCTCCCACCCGCAGTGGAGCGGCGGATGCGAGGGACGGCAGCGAGCGCAAGGCCCGAGGAACGGAGGAGACGGGTGGGGGCGTAGAAGCTGAGGCGACGGTTGAGGTAATCCGGTCCCTTGTTGTGGAGGGCTTTGTGTGCGTGGGTGAGAAGTCGGAAGGTGATCCTTTTGCTGACTGGGAGCCAATGCAGGTGTCTCAGGTGTGCGGAGATGTGGCTGTTGCGGGGTACGTCGAGGGCCACAAGCCACTGATTGCAATCCCCCACCAGCCATACTTTGATTAATAAGCTGTTACTGTGAGCTGTGAAGAGGGTAGGCAGAAGTGGCATCCTAACTAAATATCATCAATCAATCACTCAAGGTCAGGTTTTATAGAGTGCGGCTAATCACCCTTGAGGATATCCAGGCGCTGAGAACAAAGATGCAAAGGGGTTCAGTTGAACAGCCAGCTCTTGGGTCTTTTCCTGAATTCCAGAAGGGAGCATGAGGTATGTAGGTGAATGGGGAGGTCGTACCAAGTTTTCACAGTGAGGTAGGAGAAAGACCGTCCTCCACTGTTGCTTTGGTGGATGTAGGGAGTCACGTGCGAGGGAGAGGGAATCAGAGCGCAGGTGTCTGGAGGTTTGGTGGAATTGCAGGCGGTGGTTGATGTATGCTGCTCCTTGATTGTGAAGGGCCTTGTAGGGTTAGCATCCTGAATTTACATATTTTCTGATTGGGGAGCCAGTGGAGCTTCTTGAGTCTGGCAGCTGAATTCTGTATGGTCTATAGTCTTTTCAGGAGGTGCGTGGTGATTCCTACGTAGAGAGAGTGCCGTAGTCCAGCCTGCTGGTGACTAGGGCTTGAGTGAAGGTTTGCCTGGTGTTGACGAGGAGCCATTTGAAGATTTACAGACCAGTGAAGAATGAGGATGCAGGCAGAAGAGACAGTGTTGCTCTGGTTTTTTCATAGTGAGCTTGCTGTCCAGGATGATGCCAAGGTAGCATGTGTGGTCTGTCAGAGTAGGTGCTGGTCTTAGGTCAGAAGGCCACCAGGAGTCGTTCCTTGGAGAGGTGCTGTTCCCGAAGACCAGCACTTTCATTTTGTCAGTGCTGAGATTTAGGCAGCTGTTTTTCATGACTGGCTGCTTGCCATCGGAAGATTGACAGCAAGAGTAGAAGGAGAGGGAAGACGTAGACAAATATTAATGCAAAGAGTTCTCATGTTTCTCTCTGTGCTCCCAGAAGCCCCTGGAGCTGTGATCCACCCCTGGCTCATAGTAGTTACACCATAGTGAGGATTGAAAATCTTCTGCAGGCTGCAGTTCAGGTCTTCCCTGGATTGAGCTATCTTGGAAGACACCACAGAGGGTTTGTGGTATTTTACTGAGAGCCCAAGACTGCAAAGGATCCTGACGATTGGGAATAGACAAGACTCCACTCCGCCTGTGATGCTGCTCTCATTGTTCAGCCAAGGGTAGCAGAGGTGGGAGTAAAGGCAGAGAAGCCCTGCAATCAGGGCCAGAATCTGGGTAAAGAGGCAGGGCCATCACTGAGACCCAATGGCACTATTCAGTACTGGTTCCCCACTTTACAATGGGGTTACGTCCTGTGATCCTACATATAGGTAATCTGAAGCAAGCGTCTTGCTGACCCTAAAAATGCTGCAAACCCTTTGTCTGTTTTCCTTCTAAAGAGGTATTGCAAATAGTATACAAGCTTCCGAGGGCACACCAGCTTAATAATTTCCAAAAGGAGAAGCCTCTCAAACTCCATCAGAAGTTGTTGTGATGACAGCTGACACAGAAGCACTTAGAATGCTTAGCAGTGCTGCAGTCCTCTTGTAAGTCAATGGTTGTTAGAAATGGGGTCTTTGGTTGGCAGTCAGGTTACCCCCTGTCCAAGCAAGGACCCTCCAAATTATCCTGTGCCCACCCTCTGGCTCAGCGAGAAGGTCGGATTGCTACCATAGGTCTTTTGACCGCCCAAGTCTCTTTTAGCACAAAGTATCTGGTTAGCGTGAATAATCTCTTCAATGGGCCGCAGAGGAGGAGAAGCGTGGAAACAAAGGAGGTGTGCGTCAATTTCTTGGGCCACACACAGTGATGCGTCATTTAGTTTCCACGCAGGGACGGTTGTGCGTCGATTTCCGGCGCTCAGTCGTGGATCCTCTTCGGGTTGCGGGGTTTTCCGGGGTCTGTGCATGGAATACTGGGCTTGTGGAGTGAAGTCACAAGCGCTGCGTTGTTCCGGTTTGGCATGCGGCGAATTTCTCACCGCTGGGCAGGCTGTGCATCATTTTTAGCAAGCTGTACGTCTAATTTTTGCCGCACAAGGAGTCAAGCTCTATCCAAGCCCTTGTGGAGCACTTCTTCACCACAGCCAGGGAGCAGCAAGGCAGCAGGGCAACAGCAAGGCAGCAGTCCTTCACAGAAAGCAGTCAGGTGAGTCCTTTCGGCAGCCAGGCAGTTCTTCTTGGCAGGATGCAGGTTCTGGTTACAAGTTTCTTCTCCAGGAAGTGTCTGAGTTGGAAGGGGCAGAGGCCCTGTTTATATACCCAAATGTGCCTTTGAAGTGGGGAAGACTTCAAAGAGTGGCTTAGGAGTGCACCAGGACCTCCCTTTCAGTTCAATCCTGTCTGCCAGGGTCCCAGTAGGGGGTGTGGCAGTCCTTTGTGTGAGAGCAGGCCCTCCACCATCCCAGTCCAGGAAGACCCATTCAAAATGCAGATGTATGCAAGTGAGGCTGAGTATCCTGTGTTTGGGGCGTGTCTGAGTGAATGCACAAGGAGCTGTCAACTAAACCCAGCCAGACGTGGATTGTAAGGCACAGAAAGATTTAAGTGCAGAGAAATGCTCACTTTCTAAAAGTGACATTTCTAAAATAATAATATTAAATCCAACTTCACCAGTCAGCAGGATTTTATATAACCATTCTGGCCATACTGAATATGACCTTCCTACTCCTTTCAGATCAGCAGCTACCACTCAGACAATATATGAGGACAGCCCCAATGTTAGCCTATGAAGGGAGCAGGCCTCACAGCAGTGTAAACATGAATTTGGGGGTTTTACACTACCAGGACATGTAAACTACATAGGTACAAGTCCTGCCTTTTGCCTACACAACACTCTGCCCTATGGGTTATCTAGGGCATACCTTATGGGTGTCTTATATGTAGAAAAAGGGGAGTTTTAAATGCCAAGTCGAATTGGCAGTGAAACTGCACACACAGGCCTTGCAATGGCAGGCCTGAGACAAGGTTAAGGGGCTACTTAAGTGGGTGGCACAACCAGTGCTGCAGGCCCACTAGTAGCATTAAAATCTACAGACCCTGGGCACATATAGTACACAGTACTAGGCACTTATAAGTAAATTAAATAGTCCAATTGGGTATGATCCAATGCTACCATGTTTAAAGGGAGAGAGCATATGCACTTTAGCACTGGTTAGCAGTGGTAAAGTGTGCAGAGTCTACAAACCAGCCAAAACAGTGTTCAAAAATTGGAGGGAGGCAGGCACAAAGTTAGGGGTGACCACCCTAAGGCTGTCAGGTCTAACATGTGTCCCCCCCAGCTGAAAGTGGGGAGTGCTACCCAACCTCCTGGGAGCTCTCATTGCTAAGGTAGAAGTATCTGGAGAGACCATCAGCATTGGTGATCAATCCCTGGGCGATGCCCCACCGTAAAGTCCATCCCCTGTAGGGAAATGGACCACCTCAAGAGTTTTGGATTCTCACCCCTCATCTGCATGAGCCATCTGAGGGGCCTGTGGTCTGTCTGAACCCGGAAGTGAGTCCCAAATAGGTAGGGTCTTAACTTCTTCAGTGCCCAGACCACAGCAAATGCTTCTTTCTCAATAGCACTCCACCTCTGTTCCCTTGGTAATAGCCTTCTGCTAATAAAGGCTACTGGTTGGTCTGAGCCCTCCTCATTTAGCTGTGCTAGAACAGCCCCTCTGCCATGCTCTGAAGCGTCTGTCTGCACAATAAATTCCTGGGAGTAGTCAGGGGCCTTGAGCACGGGGGCCGTGCACATGGCTTCCTTCAGAGATTCAATCAGAGAGAGGCACCTGACAAGCCTCTGCACAATTCACCAACCTCGGTTGTTTCTCGGAAGTGATTTCTGTCAAGGGTGAGATAATGGTACCATAGCCCTTGACGAATCTGCGGTAGTATCCAGTGAGGCCTAAAAAGACTCTCACTTCGGTCTGTGTTCTAGGTGGTTGCCAGGCCTTGATAGTTTCAATCTTGGCCTGGAGTGGCTGCACCCTGCCACCACCTACTAGGTGTCCGAAGTACACCACAGAACCCTGTCCAATCTGGCACTTACTAGCCTTGATGGTCAGGCCTGTCTGTTGCAGAGCCTGAAGCACCTCCTTGAGGTGGAGCAGGTGTTCCTCCCAGCTGGAACTGTAGACAGCTAAACAATCCAGGTAGGCTGCACAGTAGGCATCCTTGCCAGCTAGGACCCCGTTAACCAACCGTTGGAAGGTAGCGGGGGCATTTTTCAACCCAAATGGCATCACCAGGAACAGGTAATGGCCATCAGGTGTAGAAAATGTTGATCTCTCTTTGGCCCCCTCAGTCAGGGCGATCTGCCAGTACCCTGAAGTAAGAATAAACGTACCCAGGAACTTGGCAGCGCCTAGTCTGTCACCGAGCTCATCAGCTTGGGGGATGGGGTGAGCATCAATGCATGTGACTGAGTTGAGACCCCGGTAGTCCACACAGAACCTGAGTTCTGGCTTTGCACCGGGGGCAGCAGCCTTAGGAACCAGCACCACAGGGCTGGCCCAAGGACTACTGGATTTCTCAATAACCCCTAAAGTCAACATCTTGGAGACCTCCTCCTTGATGCTGGCCTGCACCTTATCCGATAACCTGTAAATTTTGTTCTTCACAGGGGGACTGTCACCCGTGTCAATGTCATTAACACATAGGTGGGTCAGTCCAGGAGTAAGGGAGAACAGGGAGGAGAACTGCTCTAACAGCTCATAGCAGTCTCCTCTCTGGTTTAGAGTCAGGGAGTCAGAGAGAATGACACCCTCCACTAACCCATCACATTATTCGGCAGAGTGGAGGTTGGGGAGAATTCACTCTCCTCTTCCATGCCCTCATCTGTGACCAGGAGCATACTGATCTCAGACCTCTCAAAGTGAGGTTTGAACCTGTTATAATGGAGAACCCTTACGGGGTGCCTAGGGGTCTTGAGGTCCACTAGGTAAGTGGCCTCCCCTTTCCGCTCTTTGATCTCAAAGGGGCCAGTCCAGCGGTCCTGGAGAGCCCTGGGCTCTACTGGCTCCATCACCCAAACCTTGTCTCCAAGTGAGAACTCAACCAGAGTGTTCTTCCGGTCATACCACTCCTTCATCACGTCTTGACTGGCCTCGAGGTTACTCTTGGTCTGCTTCCAGAAGTGTTGGGTTTGGTTGCAGAGGGCCAGCATGTAGCTGACCATATCCTGGGGAGGTGTCTTGGGAGATTTCTCCCAGCCCTCTTTAACAATGCTTAGAGGTCCCCTGACAGGGTGAACATAGAGAAGCTCAAAGGGGCTGAATTCCACCCCTTTCTGGGGCACCTCTCTGTAAGCAAACAACAGGCATGGTAAGAGGACGTCTGTAGGAAAGTACCATCTTGCCTGGCATGTTACCCCCATATTTCACTGTATATATATGTTGTTTTAGTCTATGTGACACTGGGACCCTGCTAGGCAGGGCCCCAGTGCTCATAAGTATGTGCCCTGTATGTGTTCCCTGTGTGATGCCTAACTGTCTCACTGAGGCTCTGCTAACCAGAACCTCAGTGGTTATGCTCTCTCTGTTTTTCAAATTTGTCACTAACAGGCTAGTGACTAAATTTACCAATTCACATTGGCATACTGGTAAACCCATATAATTCCCTAGTATATGGTACTGAGGTACCCAGGGTATTGGGGTTCCAGGAGATCTCTATGGGCTGTAGCATTTCTTTTGCCACCCATAGAGAGCTCTGACAATTCTTACACAGGCCTGCCACTGCAGCCTGAGTGAATAACGTCCACGTTATTTCACAGCCATTTACCACTGCACTTAAGTAACTTATAAGTCACCTATATGTCTAACCTTCACCTGGTGAAGGTTGGGTGCAAAGTTACTTAGTGTGTGGGCACCCTGGCACTAGCCAAGGTGCCCCCACATTGTTCAGGGCAAATTCCCCGGACTTTGTGAGTGCGGGGACACCATTACACGTGTGCACTGTACATAGGTCACTACCTATGTACAGCGTCACAATGGTAACTCCGAACATGGCCATGTAACATGTCTAAGATCATGGAATTGTCACCCCAATGCTATTCTGGCATTGGGGGGACAATTCCATGATCCCTCGGGTCTCTAGCATAGTACCCGGGTACTGCCAAACTGCCTTTCCGGGGTCTCCACTGCAGCTGCTGCTGCTGCCAACCCCTCAGACAGGTTTCTGCCCTCCTGGGGTCCAGGCAGCCCTGGCCCAGGAAGGCAGAACAAAGGACTTCCTCTGAGAGAGGGTGTAACACCTTCTCCCTTTGGAAATAGGTGTGAAGGCTGGGGAGTAGTAGCCTCCCCAGCCTCTGGAAATGCTTTGATGGGCACAGATGGTGCCCATCTCTGCATAAGCCAGTCTACACTGGTTCAGGGATCCCCCAGCCCTGTTCTGGCGTGAAACTGGACAAAGGAAAGGGGAGTGACCACTCCCCTGACCTACACCTCCCAGGGGAGGTGCCCAGAGCTCCTCCAGTGTGTCCCAGACCTCTGCCATCTTGGAAACAGAGGTGTCTGTGGCACACTGGACTGCTCTGAGTGGCCAGTGCCAGCAGGTGACATCAGAGGCTCCTTCTGATAGGCTCTTACCTCTCTTGGTAGCCAATCCTCCTTCCTAGGTAGCCAAACCTCCTTTTCTGGCTATTTATGGTCTCTGATTTGGGGATCTCACCAGATAACGAATGCAAGAGCTCATCAGAGTTCCTCTGCATCTCCCTCTTCACCTTCTACCAAAGGATCGACCTCTGACTGCTCAGGACGCCTGCAAAACCGCAACAAAGTAGCAAGACGACTACTAGCAACCTTGTATCACTTCATCCTGCTGGCTTTCTCGACTGTTTCCAGGTGGTGCATGCTCTGGGGGTAGCCTACCTCCTCTCTGCACCAGGAGCTCTGAATAAATCTCCCGTGGGTCGACGGAATCTTCCCCCTGCAACTGCAGGCACCAAAAGACTGCATCACTGGTCCTCTGGGTCCCCTCTCAGCACGACGAGCGTGGTCCCTGGAACTCAGCAACTCTGTCCAAGTGACTCCTACAGTCCAGTGACTCTTCAGTCCTAGTTTGGTGGAGGTAAGTCCTTGCCTGCCCACGCTAGACTGCATTGCTGGGTACCGCGTGATTTGCAGCTGCTCCGGCTCCTGTGCACTCTTCCAGGATTTCCTTTGTGCACAGCCAAGCCTGGGTCTCTGACACTCTAACCTGCAGTGCACAACCTTCTGAGTTGTCCTCCGGCGTTGTGGGACTCCCTTTTGTGACTTTGCACGTACTCCGGTTCACTCCTCTTCCAAGTGCCTGTTCAGGTACTTTTGCGGGTGCTGACTGCTTCTGTGAGGGCTCCCTGAGTTGCTGGGCGCCCCTTCTGTCTCCTCCTCCAAGTGGCGACATCCTGGTCCCTTTTGGGCCACAGCAGCACCCAAAAACCTCTACCATGACACTTGCAGCTAGCAAGGCTTGTTTGCGGTCTTTCTGCATGGGAACACCTCTGCAAGCTTCATCGCAACGTGGGACATCCATCCTCCAAAGAGGAAGTTCCTAGTCCTCTTCTTTCTTGCAGAACTCCAAGCTTCTTCCAACAGGTGGCAGCTTCCTTGCACCCTCAGCTGGCATTTCCTGGGCTCCTGCCCACTCTCGACACTGTCGCGACTCTTGGACTTGGTCCCCTTGTCTTACATGTACTCAGGTCCGGAAATCCACTGTTGTTGCATTGCTGGTGTTTGTTCGTCCTGCAGAATCCCCCTATCACGACTTCTGTGCTCTCTGGGGGAAGTAGGTGCACTTTACACCTACCTTTCAGTGTCTTGGGGTGGGCTATTTTTCTAACCCTCACTGTTTTCTTACAGTCCCAGCGACCCTCTACAAGCCCACATAGGTTTGGGGTCCATTCGTGGTTCGCATTCCACTTTTGGAGTCTATGGTTTGTGTTGCCCCTATACCTATGTGCTCCTATTGCAATCTATTGTAACTTTACACTGCTTGCATTACTTTTCTTGCTATTACCTGCATAATTTTGGTTTGTGTACATATATCTTGTGTATATATCTTATCCTCATACTGAGGGTACTCACTGAGATACTTTTGGCATATTGTCATAAAAATAAAGTACCTTTATTTTTAGTACTTCTGTGTATTGTGTTTTCTTATGATATTGTGCATATGACACCAGTGGTATAGTAGGAGCTTTACATGTCTCCTAGTTCAGCCTAAGCTGCTTTGCCATAGCTACCTTCTATCAGCCTAAGCTACTAGAAACACCTCTTCTACACTAATAAGAGATAACTGGACCTGGCACAAGGTGTAAGTACCTCTGGTACCCACTACAAACTAGGCCAGCCTCCTACAACAGCCCACTTACGCCTCATGGCTTCAGTCAGACCATTAATCATGCCCTTCAGGGGCTTGTTGAATCTCTCAACAAACCCATTGGATTGAGGATGATAAGGGGTGGTAAACCGGTAGGTCACCCCACACTCATTCCACATGGACTTCATGTACGCAGACATGAAGTTTGTGCCCCTTTCAGACACAACCTCCTTAGGGAATCCCACACGGGTAAATATTCCCAACAGGGCTTTGGTCACCACCGATGCAGTCACTGTTCTCAGAGGGATTGCCTCTGGATAGCGGGTGGCATGGTCCACCAAAACCAGGATAAACCTGTTGCCCAAGGCGGTTTTGGGGTCCAAAGGACCAACAATGTCGATGCCCACTCTTTCAAAGGGGGTGCCAATGACGGGGAGTGGGAGCAGGGGAGCCTTAAGCTTTTTCCCTGTCTTCCCACTAGCCTGGCAGGTGGGGCAAGCTCTGCAGAAATTATCTGAGGCTAATCTCATTCTGGGCCAATGGAAGTGGGTGACAAGCCTGTTAAAGGTCTTGTCTTGGCCCAGATGTCCTGCCAGGGGAATGTCGTGAGCCAGACCCAGTAGGAAGGCCCAGTAACACTGGGGGACCACCAGCACACATGCTGCCCCAGGACCTGGAAGCTTAGGTCACTGTAAAGGAGATCATTGTCCCAGTAAATATGGTGAGTGCCAGAGGCGTCACCTGCTGCTTGGGCTGTGGCCTATTGCCTAAGACCCTCAAGGGTGGGGCATTCCTTCTGCGCCTTGCAGAATTCTTCCCTGGTTTGGCCACCCTCTACTTGCCAGCCAGCAAGTTCAGGTAGGTTACCCAGGGCAGCTATGTCCTCCCCAGTTGGCTCAGGGGCCTCCTCCTCCTCAGGGGCCCCGTCCACCACCGTGGGAACATCTGAGGCAGGTTTCCCCTTCCACTTTGCAGCTGTCTGGGCCATTGGTCCAGGCTCCAGACACCCTTGACTCCCTTCCCAGGCAGCCATGGACCGTGTGGTCATGCAGACCCACTCAGGCAAACCTAACATCTCCAGGTGGGATCTGAGCTCTACCTCTTTCCAGGCAGTATGCTTAAGATCATTGCCTAACAGACAATCTACAGGCATGGCAGGACTCACAGCTACTTTCAAAGTACCAGAGACCTCCCCCCACTCAAAGGGAACCAGAGCCACTGGTAGGTGACTCTCGCGATTGTCAGCGACTATGACCTGGTGGAATGTATCTGGGACTATCTGCTCTGATGACACCAGCTGACTCTTGACAGTAGCCATACTGGCTCCTGTGTCACGCAGAGCCTCCACCCTTTGCCCATCAGTGGTGACCCACTGCCTATACTTTGAAGTATTTTCTGGCATATAGGCTTTAGGCACCATCTCTCTTTCTCCCAGCGACACTAGGGAAACCTCTGCCTGCTCCCCAAAGCTAAATTGGACTGTCCCCCCCGAGAGCTACACTAGCCAACCCAGGTGTCTGTCCAGTGGTGGACTGTGCCCTCTTGAGGCACTGGGAGTCGCCCTTAGAGTGTCCATGCTGGTAGCACTCTAAGCATTTGGGAATGAATTTCCCTAATGTTTTATCAAAATACCCTGGCTTCTTTGCAAACCTAGAAGAGGAATGGTATCCACCCGTCCTTGGGAATTCTTTTGGGGGCCTTTTGAGAACTCCTTTTCTTTAAGGTTTTCTCCCCCCTCTTTCTTCTGTTGGGAACCCAGACCACCTTTGTGGGAGTCCCCCCCAGATGCCTCTTTGGACAATCTGGTGCTAACCCAGAGGTCCGCCTCCTCAGCAAGCTTCCTGGGGTCAGTCAGCTTACTATCTACCAAGTACTGGCACAACTCTGTAAAAGAAATATTAAGTATATGCTCTCTCAGAATCAAGTCATACAACCCTTTATAATCATCTACTTTGCTGCCCTGCACCCATCCATTCAGTGCCTTACTGGAAAAGTCAAAGAAATCTACCCATGTTTGTGTGGACTGTTTGGTGCTGTCCCTGAACCTCTGACGGTAATTCTCAGGGGTCAGCCCAAACATGGCAAATGAAATAGCTTTCTGAAGTGGGTATGTGTTTTGATCCTTTCGATCCAGTGTGAGAAGTGTGTCCCTCCCCAGTGCTGGCACATAAATCCACATAGCTGTACCCCATTGCCCTAAGGAACCTCATGACCCCTTAGTGCAACTTCATAAGCAGCTTGCAATTTTATCTATGTCATCTCCCACCACAAAACTGGGCACCACATTTTTAGGTATACAAACTTCTTTTCTCCAGCAGGTCCTGCCTGTATGCTGCCCCCGTTACTGCTGGACTCAGACTGTCTCGCCTTGATCTCCAGCTCCTTGAGACTCAGTTCATGAGCCAACAACAGGTTCTCTCAGCTGCAGCTTCAGCTCCTTCAGCTTCAATCTGTTTGGCTGCTCTTTCAGCCTCAGCTTGCTTGGCTTCTCTCTCTGCCCTTTCCTCCTGTTGAGCCTCAATTTTTAGCATTGCCATTTGCAACTGAACCTCTCTCTCCTCTCTCCTTTCCTCTGCGGTCAGGCTTTGATCAGAGACACTGCTCCCTGGTTTGGCAGGGAGCACATTTGCAGTGGTAACATCCACTGATGGCACAAAATCCTCTGGGGAGCCATCTCCTGGCTCCTCCTCCTCAGCATCCTCCTCTGAATGGTCTTCTGCCCAGGTCCTCAGCGCCTTTTGAAATTCCTCCTTTCTGGAGGCACCTTGGGTGGGTGCCCTGCAGAACCCTTTCAGCTGTTTGACAGTGTATGTCTCCAAAAGGGCTAGGTCAAAATCTCCTGCTTGAGACCCAGCCTGAGATATGTTGAGTGAGGATTGTGGTAAAAAAATTGACAGGAAAACAAAATTGCAGAAAAAAATGATTAAAATCAAGTTGACCTTCAACTGTGGGTAGGTAGTGAAATACTTAGCTACTGTACATCACTGCACAAATACAAGCCCTATCGTCACCTCTGATCACCAATGTTAGAAATGGGGTCTTTGGTTGGCAGTCAGGTTACCCCCTGTCCAAGCAAGGACCCTCGCTCTTGTCAGGGTAAGTCACACACATTCCAAATTATCCTGTGCCCACCCTCTCGGTTAGCTTGGCACTGAGCAGTCAGGCTTAACTTAGAAGGCAATGTGTAAAATATTTATGCAATAAATCATTCAATAACACAATATAGCACCACAAAAATACACCACAGAGTGTTTAGAAAAATATGTAATATTTATCTGGATATTTGCAGGTCAAAACGATCAAAGATGCAATAAGTAAATGTAGAGATATCACTCAAAAGTGATATAAAGGGGGTCATTCTGACCCTGGCGGCCGGTGATAAAGCGGTGGCCAACCCGCCAACAGTCAAAAAAAAGGTATTCTGACCCTGGCGGGAACCGCCAACACAGGCCGCCACTTTAACACTCCGACCGCCACGGCGGGACAGACAAACAGCTCGGCGGTCACCGCCAACAGCCAGGCGGCAGACAATGTACCGCCCACCCTATCACAACTCACCAATCCGCCACCTTTTCCGGGGCGGGAGCCCCGCCGATAAAAACACGGTGGAAACAGACTACGAACGGGAAAACGCTCACCTATACACACTCCACGAGGAAGGAGGACAGCATGGAGCCCGAATTACACATCCTACCGGCTATTGTCTACCTGCTCATCTACCACGAGTACGAACGCCGGCGCAGACGACAACGGTGAGTACTGCACCTACGACACAGGGGAGGGGGGAGGAGGAAAGCTTACGGGCACACACATATGCGACCCCCCCCCCAACTATCTACACACCAATGCAGAGCACCAAGTCACAGTGACACCACCCAAACCCCCCGTAATAATGCAAAGACATAATTAAAGTGAGAAACAACATTTATGTATATAAGAGGTTCTTTGAAGTCATGGTAAAATAGCAATATGAATAGTAAAAAAACAAGTAAGAAAATAACGAAACCGATAAACATAGGCAATAAGTCCTGCACAGTCACCTAAATTTCCACTGTCCGTGGGCCAAAGTGGATCAACACATGGGCAAAGCCCACACAGGAGACCTGAGTCCGTTGGAGAGAACACTGCTGGGGCATCAGATGACAAAACTACAGGCACCTCAGGGGGAAGGGAAGGGGGGGCACCTCAGCCACATGAGTCCACGACGCCAGATCCACGAAGGGTCCACCATGCCCACTGTGCCATCCTGGGGAGTGCAAAGCCACAGTCTCACAAGTCTCTACAGTGGGTGGGTTGCCCACCGTGGCATCCTGGGGAGTGCAAAGCCACAGTCTCACAAGTCTCTACAGTGGGTGGATTGCCCACTGTTACATCCTGGGGAGTGCAAAGCCACAGTCCATCAGGTGGATTACAGAGACCACTGGTCATGGAGGAGGCATGGTGGGCAGAGTGCGTCGTGAAGGCCTGCCCGACACAGAACCGGGACTGCCAATGGGCCAGCGGTGCTTGACAGGAAGGGCCCAGCGGAGCGGTGCTTGACAGGAAGGGGCCCAGCGGAGCGGTGCTTGACAGGAAGGGCCCAGCGGAGCGGTGCTTGAGACGGCGGGGCCCAGCGGAGCGGTGCTTGACAGGAAGGGCCCAGCGGAGCAGTGCTTGAGACGGCGGGGCCCAGCGGAGCGGTGCTTGACAGGAAGGGCCCAGCGGAGCGGTGCTAGAGACGGCGGGGCCCAGCGGAGCGGTGCTTGACAGGAAGGGCCCAGCGGAGTGGTGCTTGACAGGAAGGGCCCAGCGGAGCGGTGCTTGAGACGGCGGGGCCCAGCGGAGCGGTGCTTGACAGGAAGGGCCCAGCGGAGCGGTGCTTGAGACGGCGGAGCCCAGCGGAGCGGTGCTTGAGACGGCGGGGCCCAGCGGAGCGGTGCTTGACAGGAAGGGCCCAGCGGAGCGGTGCTTGAGACGGCGGGGCCCAGCGGAGCGGTGCTTGACAGGAAGGGCCCAGCGGAGCGGTGCTTGAGACGGCGGGGCCCAGCGGAGCGGTGCTTGACAGGAAGGGCCCAGCGGAGCGGTGCTTGAGACGGCGGGGCCCAGCGGAGCGGTGCTTGACAGGAAGGGCCCAGCGGAGCGGTGCTTGACAGGAAGGGCCCAGCGGAGCGGTGCTTGAGACGGCGGGGCCCAGCGGAGCGGTGCTTGAGACGGCGGGGCCCAGCGGAGCGGTGCTTGACAGGAAGGGCCCAGCGGAGCGGTGCATGAGACGGCTGGGCCCAGCGGAGCGGTGCTTGAGACGGCGGGTCCCAGCGGAGCGGTGCTTGACAGGAAGGACCCAGCGGAGCGGTGCTTGAGACGGCGGGGCCCAGCGGAGCGGTGCTTGACAGGAAGGGCCCAGCGGAGCGGTGCATGAGACGGCGGGGCCCAGCGGAGCGGTGCTTGAGACGGCGGGGCCCAGCGGAGCGGTGCTTGACAGGAAGGGCCCAGCGGAGCGGTGCTTGAGACGGCGGGGCCCAGCGGAGCGGTGCTTGACAGGAAGGGCCCAGCAGAGCGGTGCTTGAGACGGCGGGGCCCTCTTCAGCGGTGTCTTTCTGCACGGCAGGGCCCTCTTCAGCGGTGTCTTTCTGCACGGCGGGGCCCTCTTCAGCGGTGCCTCTCTGCACGGCGGGGCCCTCTTCAGCAGTGTCTTTCTGCACGGCGGGGCCCTCTTCAGCGGTGCCTCTCTGCACGGCGGGGCCCTCTTCAGCGGTGTCTTTCTGCACGGCGGGGCCCTCTTCAGCGGTGTCTTTCTGCACGGCGGGGCCCTCTTCAGCGGTGTCTTTCTGCACGGTGGGGCCATCTTCAGCAGTGTCTTACTGCACGGCGGGGCCCTCTTCAGCGGTGCTTGTCCAGTCATCCAAGGGAGCCAGACCTGGCCAGGACTCCCTGCTTAGTCGCCCTCCGACCGTGCAGTTGCTGGACCCTTCTGTGACGGAGTCCTGGGCCCGTGGGTGTCCTCCCTCACACCCGGGATGGGGCTTGTGGGGCCCTCCTGGTCCGCGCCCCTGCTGGCTGACTTCTCCGCCCTGCTGCCCTTGCCCTCCTTCGATGAGGCTCTCTGGCCCTTGCCTCCCCTGGATGATGTGGCAGGTGAGGGCCCAGGACTTTGCTCCTTGGGGGCAGCCGTGTCAGTCTTCTCGCGGCGGCCCCTGATTTTACGGGTCCTCTTCCCAGGGGGGGGGCTGGCTGTTCCCTTGCTGCTGGCCGATGTATCTGTGCTGGGAAAGGGTGGACTCCAAAACCCCTGCACAATGGTGACACTTGAAGCAGGGCTGGTGGTGGCTGAGGTGCTCTAGGGACTCTTAGCAGATGGAGGGGGTGGGTCAGGTGGGGCAAAGAGGTTAAGTTTGGAGAGGTAAAGTTTTTTAGGACCAATGTAAAGGGTAGGTGTAGTGGGTATGGGAGTGGAGGAAGAGGATGTGGTTGTAGGAGAGTCAGGTGTGCTGTCTTTGGGTGCAGGTGATTGTGACGTAGGCTGTCGTGAGGTGGTTGGCTGTTGGGTGGGTGGCTGCCTGCGTTTGTGTGTCTTGAAAGAGGGGGTGACAGACACAGTGGGAGAGGACACAGGGGACGTGTAAATGGCAGTGGGGGTGGTGACTGCACGTGTGCGGACTGTACTGGAGGGTGTGCTGGTGATGGAAGTACTGGCTGATGGTGGTGTGCATGCAGGTGTGAGTGGAGACGTCACAGGGA
Source organism: Pleurodeles waltl (assembly GCF_031143425.1). Classification (NCBI taxonomy): domain Eukaryota; kingdom Metazoa; phylum Chordata; class Amphibia; order Caudata; family Salamandridae; genus Pleurodeles; species Pleurodeles waltl. The sequence goes on along the minus strand of NC_090450.1, from coordinate 997,935,884 downwards.
GGGAGGAGGGAGACGAGGAGGAGGGGGACACAGGGGTGGTAGTGACTGTTGGCATGTCTGCATCTGGGTGTTGCTTGGGTGAATGCTTGTGTGATCTGTGGTGCTTATGTCTGGATGAGCTGCCCTTGGGTGTTGAGGTGTGTGCTGGCTGGTCTGATGGTGTGGATGGGATAGGCTGAGGAACAGGAGACAGAGACAGGGTGGAGGCAGTTAGAAGAGGGAGGCTGGAAACAGGGACAATGGCTGCCGTCAGTGCTGAGGCCAGAGCATTGAACGATCGTTGATGGGCAGCCTGACCCGAATGAATGCCCTCCAGGTATGCATTGCTCCGATGCACCTCCCTCTCTACCCCCTGGATGGCATTCAAAAAGGTAGACTGCCCAACAATGATGGTCTGTAGGAGGTCAATGACCTCCGCACTGAGGGCAGCAGGGGTAACAGGGGCAGGGCCTGAGGTGCCTGGGGCGAAGGAGATGCCCGCCTTCTTGGGCGAGCGGGCACGGAGCGAAGGCTGAGGGGCTGCTGTGAGGGCGGAGCTGGTGCGCTGGGTGGCGGCTGTACCTGTAGAGGCGGGGGGCCCGGATGTTGCCGCCACCGCTAGGGAGCTCCCTTCCGAGGACGTGTCGGTGTCGCTGGTGTCACCACGAGTCCCCGTTGTGGTGCTCCCCTCGCCCTCCGTATCACTGGTGACCTCGGTGTCTGTAGCATGGCCCACCGGGGCCTTGTGAGTTGCAGCTCCCTCGTGCTCCGATGCCAATTCTCCTCCGCCTGATGATGCTAATGCACACATGCACAAGAAGACAAAGAAAAAGGGTGGGGGGAGAAATAAAAACAGGTTGAGTGCATGCATTGTCAAGACCGTTGGCAGAGAGGACAGACACAGGAGCCTCATGCACTACGCCGCGCAATCGGGGTACACTACTCAGTACTTGTGACTAGGCCAACAGGTCTATGGACAACATATGCGCACATGGGTGATGCAGGACCATGGATTGCTGTACTTGGCACCCTACAGAGGTGGGGGGCGGGGGCACAGGGCCATGCCTAAAGGAGGGGACTACACTACAGAAAGCGCCCTGGCCTAATGTCACCCACAGCCCTCCTCCCCCACCCAGGCACCTCCACTGCGCGTAAAGATAGCAGTATGTGCTGGTACTCACCCCCTTGTGCCTGCTGTGATGTCCTCACACGCCCATCCAATTCGGGGTAGGCCACCGCCAGGATCCGGGACATCAGGGGGGTCAAGGTACGACTGGCACCCCTCCTACGTTGGGAGGCCATCCCCAGCAGTGACTCAGCGGTCTTCCTGGTCCCGCGGCGGATGTCCTCCCACCTCTTTCGGCAGTGGGTGCCCCGTCTTTTGTGGACCCCCAGGGCCCGGACTTCCTTGGCGATGGCACGCCAAATGTCGACTTTCTGATGGGCGCTGACCTATTTGACATGTACAGGGTGGGAAAGGAAATTTAAACATTTTTCTGCATGTTAGATGTGATTGCCCCCCCCTCCCCAACCCTGCCATGTGGCACATGCTCTCATCTGTCGTGCCTTGCACTCCTCATTCGCTCCCCACCCCACCATCTTACATCCACCATACACAACCCAGGCATAGCCCATTCAACGTGCACCCAGTGTACTTACCTGTTGGTCTGGAGGACCGTAGAGTAGTGCATACTGGGGTAGGACCCCATCCACAAGTTTCTCCAACTCTTCTGAAGTGAAGGCAGGGGCCCTTTCCCCAGTCGCAGCAGCCATTGTCTCTTCCAGACCGAGGTCACAGCAGCACTTGCAGTATAGGTCCTCTCCTGTGGATGATCAGGTCTCGAGTGATTAAGCAGATAGAAAATGGCGGTCACGCCCGCGGCGGTGCGTACCGCAGCGGTGCGTACTGGGACCGCCGGCGCACATCGTCATTGGCTCCTGAGACCCATAGGGTTCAATGTTAACCAATGCTGCTTTGCGCCGCGGTCTTCGACCGCCACGGTGAGCCACGCCAGCGCAGTGACCTCACATCCCACTGTCACACTTCACAGGTCAGGCAGCTGCCATTTCAAGGGCCCACATGGCCTGATTTCTACTGCGTCACACAGGCCTAGGCCTTGCATTGCCACTCATATAAGCCATTCAATGCATAGCGAATCGTGTAATGTGCAAGCTGTGGGAACGAACCTGAGGGTTGCTTGACTCTGTGCTCCATGTTGTCCTTCCTAGGCACCGTCCGCTGGGACTTGCGAGGAGAAGGATGAATCCTCCCGTGTAGCGACCGCTGGTGGACCTGTCGACAATGGAAGAACGACATATTATACTTCGATACCGACTTGACAGAGCCACTATACATGAACTGTGTGCCCAGCTGGAGCCAGACCTGATGACCCCCATCCGCCAACCCACAGGGATTCCCCCTCTGGTGCAGGTGCTGTCAGTACTCCATTTTTTGGCAAGTGGGTCTTTTCTGACAACAGTGGCCATGTCATCAGGAATGTCTCAGCCTATGTTTTCTAAGGTTTTGTCCAGAGTGTTGTCTGCCCTGATGAAATACATGCGGAGATACATTGTTTTCCCTGAGGAGGGTGATTTGGCCACTGTGAAGGGTGATTTCTATGCCCTTGGACATATCCCCAACATCAGTGGTGCCATTGATGGGACCCATGTGGCTTTAGTACCCCCAAAAGACAATGAGCAGGTGTACAGAAATAGAAAAAGTTACCATTCGATGAATGTCCAGGTGGTCTGTTTGGCTGACCAGTACATCTCCCATCTAAATGCCAAGTTCCCTGGGTCAGTGCATGATGCGTATGTCATGCGAAATAGCAGCATCCCTTATGTGATGGAACAGCTACAGAGACACCGTGTGTGGCTAATAGGTGACTCTGGTTACCCCAACCTGGCTTGGCTATTGACCCCAGTGAGGAATCCCCGGACCAGGGAAGAGGAATGGTACAATGAGGCACATGGGCGAACTAGGAGGATTATAGAAGGGACCCTCGGGGTCCTGAAGGCCAGGTTTAGGTGCCTGCATATGACAGGGGGATCCCTCATGTACTCACCAAAGAAGGTGTGTCATATCATCGTGGCCTGCTGTATGCTTCACAACCTGGCTTTGCGACGCCAGGTGCCTTTCCTGCAGGAGGATGGTCCAGATGGTGGTGTTGTAGCAGCTGTGGAGCCTGTGGAGAGTGAAGAGGAGGAAGACAACGGGGACGACACGGACAACAGGGACACAGTTATACAACAGTATTTTCAGTAGCACCCAGGTAAGAATCACCCACGCCATTTTACATTTACTTCTGGCCTCCTGCATCTCTACTTTCTGTGTTTCCCCCCAGTTCCTTTTCACTGATTTTTGACTTTCCCTTCCCTTTTCAGAGCTGTATGACCCACAGCGTGACTTCTGCTTTGTTTGCCCATGGACTAATGCTTATTGACACTGGTATGTTGTCATCACAATGTAAATGAACATTATTGCACCGTTATGTGTAATACATTTGTAAAGAATACAAGCAGACTCCTGACATTTGAAGTGCAATTGGTGATTTATTTTAAGTGCTGCTTATAGGTCCGTGATAGTAAAACGGTGATGGGTGGGGGTGGAGTAATGTCCATGGCAGAGTCCAGTTCTCAGTAGCACAGGTGCAATGTCCATATGCCTGTGGAAGGATGGAGCAGGGGCAGTTCAAGGTTGGACAGGGTGACAATGTGGGACAGTGGGATGACATCAGGGGGTATATGAGGCTGGCGGGGGTCTTGGCATCCTACTCTGTCTTCTTGTGTGATCTCAGGTTCCGCTTGCGGGGTGGTTGATCTTCAGCAGGAGGTGGGGTTCTGGTGGCCTGTCGTGGTGTGGGGGCCTCCTGTCCACTTGAGCCGGCGGAGGTGGTAGGCTGTTCGTCGTCCGGGCTGGTGACAGGGGCCCTTTGGGGTGCCACATGGTCCCGCAATGTGGTGACTATCTGGTTGAGGGCCAGGACGATGGTCCCCATTGCGGTACCGATGTGCCGGAGTTCGTCTCTGAACCCCATGTACCGTTCCTCCTGCTGTGCCTGGATCTCCTGGAACCTGGCCAGTACCGTCGCCATCGTCTCCTGGGAGCGGTGGTATGCTCCCATGATGGTGGTGAGGGCCTCTTGGAGAGTGGGTTCCCTGGGCCGGTCAACCCCCTCTGGCACAGCAGCCCTCCCAGTTGCCCTGTTTCCCCGGGCCTCTGTCCCCTGGACGGTGTGCCCACTACCACTGCCCCCAGGTCCCTGTTGTTGTTGGGGTGGTGGGTCAGCCTGGGTGCCCTGTAGTGGCGGACACACCGCTGATTGACGCGTCCTGGAGACAGTGGCATGGGCCCGCTGGGTGGGAGCTGTGCTGGTATTCCCAGAGGGGGTTGGGTCTGCTGCGGCCTGTGTCTGTGTGTGGGGAACCGACTGTCCAGAGGTCCCCGATGGTCTGGTCATCAGGTTCCAGGTCGACAGAGCTGCTGTCATCACTGGGGGCCTGTTCTGGGGGCGGGATGGACAAATCTGGACCCTCCTGGCCGGTGTGTTGGCGTTCGGGCCCTGCAGGGGTAAAAGAGTATGGTTATTGCTTCTGTGTGTGCCATGGCGTGCGATTTGTGGGTGCCCTTGTCCCCCAGTGCTGGCATTCCCTTGTGGGAGGAGTTGTGAGGGTGGTTTGGGAGGGGGGTTGGGTATGTGCAGTGGTCATGCTTGGGTGATGGGTGTCCATGGTTTGTGTTGGCATTCAGGGATTGGTGTTGTGTTGGTTGGGTTGTGCTGGTGAGACATTGGCAGGGAGGAAGTGTGCTGGGGGGTTGGGGGTGAGGGTGGGGGTGCGGGTTGGCATGCTGGTGGTTGGGGGGGGTGAAGTATTTGGGATTAGACTTACCAGAGTCCATTCCTCCGACTACTCCAGCGAGGCCCGCAGGATGCAGGATGTTCAAGACCTCTTGCTCCCATGATGTGAATTCGGGTGGAGTGGGTGGGGGTCCGCCGCCAGTCTTCTGCACAGCGATGTTGTGTCTTGACACCATCGACCGCACCTTCCCCCGTAGGTCGTTCCAGCGCTTTCGGATGTCTTCCCGGTTTCTGGGATGCTGTCCCACAGCGTTGACCCTGTCGACGATCCTTTGCCATAGCTCCGCCTTCCTGGCTATTGTGGTGTGCTGCACCTGTGTGCCGAATAGCTGGGGCTCTACCCTGATTATTTCCTCCACCATTACCCTGAGTTCTTGGTCCGAGAACCTGGGGTGTCTTTGGGGTGCCATGGGGTGGTGTGGGGTGGTGTTTGTGATGATGAGTGTGGTGTGTGTGGTGTTTTGTGCGTGGATGTGGTGTGTGCCGCGGCTGCGGCGGTAGAATGGCAGACTTCTGACCGGCGGTAAGAGCCTTTTACCGCCGAGGTCAGAATGACCCCCAAAGTGTCTTAAGTCTTTTTAAAGCAAACAAAGTCTGGTACCTGGTTTGCGTGAAAAATCTCTTCAATGGGCTGCAGAGGAGGCGAAGCATGGAAACAAAGGAGGTGTGCGTCGATTTCTCGGGCCACACACAGTGATGCGTCGTTTAGTTTCCACGCAGGGACGGCAGTGCGTCGATTTCCGGCGCTCGGTCGTGGATCCTCTTCGAGTTGCAGGGTTTTCCGATGCCCCGGGGTCTGTGCGTGGAATCCTGGGCTTGTGGAGCGAAGTCACAAGCGCTGCCCCATTCCAGTTCGGCGTGCGGTGAATTTCTCACCACGGGGCAGGCTGTGCATCATTTTTAGCAAACTGTGCATCAACTTTTACCGCACAAGGAGTCCAGTTGCAAAAGAGAAGTATTTTTGGTCCTCAGACTTCGGGGAACAGGAGGCAAGCTCTATCCAAGCCCTTAGAGAGCACTTCTTCACCACAGCCAGGGAGCAGCATGGCAGCAGGGCAACAGCAAGGCAGCAGTCTTTCACAAAAAGCAGTCAGGTGAGTCCTTTGGGCAGCCAGGCAGTTCTTCTTGGCAGGATGCAGGTTCTGGTTACAAGTTTCTTCTCCAGGAAGTGTCTGAGTTGGAAGGGGCAGAGGCCCTGTTTATATACCCAAATATGCCTTTGAAGTGGGGGAGACTTGAAAGAGTGGCTTAGAAGTGCACCAGGACCCCTTTCAGTTCAATCCTGTCTGCCAGGGTCCCAGTAGGGGGTGTGGCAGTCCTTTGTGTGAGAGCAGGCCCTCCACCCTCCCAGCCCAGGAAGACCCATTCAAAATGCAGATGTATGCAAGTGAGGCTGAGTATCCTGTGTTTGGGGTGTGTCTGAGTGAATGCACAAGGAGCTGTCAACTAAACCCAGCCAGACGTGGATTGCAAGGCACAGAAAGATTTAAGTGCAGAGAAATGCTCACTTTCTAAAAGTGACATTTCTAAAATAGTAATATTAAGTCCAACTTCACCAGTCAGCAGGATTTTATATCACCATTCTGGCCATACTAAACATGACCTTCCTACTCCTTTCAGATCAGCAGCTACCACTCAAACAATATATGGGGACAGCCCCAGTGTTAGCCTATGAAGGGAGCAGGCCTTACAGCAGTGTAAAAACGAATTTGGGAGTTTTACACTACCAGGACATGTAAACTACATAGGTACATGTCCTGCCTTTTGCCTACACAGCACCCTGCCCTATGGGTTTCCTAGGGCATACCTTAGGGGTGTCTTATATGTAGAAAAAGGGGAGTTTTAGGCTTGGCAAGTACTTTTAAATGCCAAGTCGAATTGGCAGTGAAACTGCACACACAGGCCTTGCAATGGCAGGCCTGAGACAAGGTAGAGGGGCTACTAAAGTGGGTGGCACAACCAGTGCTGCAGGCCCACTAGTAGCATTAAAATCTACAGGCCCTGGGCACATATAGTGCACAGTACTAGGGACTTATAAGTAAATTAAATAGTCCAATTGGGTATGATCCAATGCTACCATGTTTAAAGGGAGAGAGCATATGCACTTTAGCACTGGTTAGCAGTGGTAAAGTGCGCAGAGTCTACAAACAAGCCAAAACAGCATCCAAAAAGTGGAGGGAGGCAGGCAAAAAGTTAGTGGGTGACCACCCTAAGGCTGTCAGGTCTAACAATGGTTATTTTGGACCTCTGTTTATGCAAGGAGAAACATGTCCTATTAGCACTGAGAGAGAGGAGATTTATGTCAGGAGTTTGGTGGAGTTGGATGACCTCACCTCAAGAGATTAGAAGAGAAGTGTCCCAATTATGCCACCTTGATGGGTTGATGGTTGATGGGGTTCGTCAATTGCCCATAACCATTGCCATTATGTGCTGCTCCAAATCTTTATTAGGTGTGGGAATGAACACCTTTTTTTCCAATCAACCAGAGGCTTGCTTTGTCCTCGCCCTGCAGATTAAGGTCAGGAGATTTATACCATCGTCACTATTGACTGAACAGATTGGGGTAAACAGTCTTAGTGGCAAAAACAATGAGGTCCTGGGACATGACCATTTTCTATTTGTGCACAGATTTAGTATAGAATATTTTTTCTCTTTGTAGAGTTTAGGACCAAGGGGATATACCTGTCAAACATATGCCACAGAAGATGTGGCCCAGATGTAGCAATGGTTCTACCGGGGTTGACAGGCATGATCAAATTATTAGTACATTTTTTTCCATTATCTCACAAAAAATATAACTTCAATGACCATGTGCTAGGATGAGCCCCTGACAGTTAGGGAACACCCATGTTTAAAATCTCCAGGAGGAAGAGATGAATAATGTCTTAAGTATTCCAAACCTTTACCTGCTGAGTCACTGTTTTGCAGAGCTGAGACCCAATGACACCATCAAGTAATAATATGGTCTGTTTCCCACTTTAAATGGGGGTACGCCCTTGGATCCTACATATGTATACAAGGAAGCAACCATTCTGCAGACCCATAAACAGGTTGCAAAGCCCTTTGTCTGTTTTCCTCCTAAGGCAACTTAGGACCTAATTTAGATTTTGGCAGAGAGTAATACTCCGTCACAAGCGTGACAGATATCCCTTCCAGCACATTACGATCCCATTAAATACTATGGGAATCATAATATGGCAGATGGGATTTCCGTCACATTTTTGACGGAGTATTCCATCCTCCAAGATCTAAATCAGCCCCTGTCATGATAAAAATTGGAGAGTGTCTAAAGTTAAACTTAAGCAAATAAATCCTGAGTGTGAGTGAATGAATATCTCTTCTGTGTCTCTTAGGACTTTCACCATCTATCCATTTCACATGATGGGCCCACACTGGTGTAGTACAGAAATGAATGACATACTCCTTTAAACCCTGTTAAATTTGTTTGGGGTAAATTAGTTTTAACATCTGTACAGACACTTGCATCAACAGACTTTCAGCAAGCCCACATAATGCATTATTTTAGCCAACACAGGAAATAATGTGAATATAAGTGTGAAGTCAGTTGTGTCTTGGGCATCACACATATTCAAGATAAACTGGTACTTAAACTCTCCCTCTATAGTTACGCCCTCCTTCTGGGCAGCCAATCACACTGTTGTCCTTCTTCTATGTTATTGGGTCCTCCTGTCCTTGTGAACATCCGTCTCCGCTGCTGACACACTGTGTGCCTAAAACCATGGCCATGATTTAAGAGCCCCTAGTGCCTCCTTGCGCCACATTAGCATAATTGTTTTTACGCTAATGTGGCCCAGCGAGGCCAAAATCTCTCTGCCAGATTTACAAAGTGGCGCAATGCATGCATTGTGCCACTTTGTAACCCCTTACGCCACATTATGCCTGGTCATGCATAATGTTTGCAAGTGGGCAAGTTCCCCTGTTGGGGGGGCAAAAAAATGGAGCAAAGAAATCTAAAATATTTCTTTGTGCCATTTTATTCGGCATTTTTAAAAGGGTTCACACCATTGGTTACAATGGGCCCCCATGTACTGTTCAGGGTTCGTGCCACAATTTTGGCGCTAACCCTGAACAACACATCAATAGTATCAAAAAGTTTGACGCTATTGCCTCTACTATGCACCATGCTGCACCATATTTAAAATACGGTGCACACATGGTGGCGGTAGAGGGGCGCTAAGGGGCGCGAGGAAAGTGGCGCTGCAATGGGAGCAGCCCATTTCTCTTAAATCTGCCCCCATGTATTTCTGATTAGACACCCAGTTAACATACTGTGATATTTGTTCTGTAGTTTCGAGGCACAGTTTTCTCACCTGCATGCAGGGCACAACTCCAAATGAGAGTCAGCGGAATGAACTAATTTAAAAGTGTGTTTGTGATAATAATGACATTTAAGATCCTCTTTTTCCAGGAAGACCTTCTAGAAAGAAATGCTAAACATAGTGCGATTACTCATTCCATTCATTACATTTCCATTAGTTGTGTCTCAGGGGTGGCTCCAACTATGCTTCATATGAGATTGCGTCATAAATCATGCACTCAACTGCTAAACAATAATATTTATACTGATATCCACATTTAAAGAAATACACACACTACAGTGATGGAAACTCCAAAATGTAGAACCTCTCATGCTATGAAAAAGGAATTACACATTTGCTTTTGGTGACTGTCTCAGAAAGCTCACGTCCATCTGATCTAAATTCAGCTTTTTTGAAGCATTTTTCATCTATCTGACCTGGTGGAATTCACACGGCAAAATAGCCATTAAGATATTGATTAGATCTGGGTGAAAGTTTAATTACGCTGGAGTAATCGGAGTAATTTCATGTTACGCTTGTGACACAAAGGCGGTCATTACAACATTGGCGGTAAAAGTCGCTTGCCACCGCGCAGAAGACCGCCAACACACGCCGTGGCCGCGGAATTCCGCCACAGCTATTATGCCCCACATCTCGAAATCCGACACAAATCAGACACCCACACAAGTCCGCCACACCAAAGGTCAGTGATAAACTGGCGAAAACAAAACCTCCACCATCACGGCAACAGAAATACGCCCACACTATCACAACACACTAATCCACGCGGCGGTCTTTCAACCGAGGTATTCCATTGGAGGTACACACCGCTGCGCTCAAAATACACACACTCTTACAAAACACGGCCACATTGGACAATTCAAAATACACACACCTGATACACATACACACACCACTCCCACACACCCAATACAATATAAAACACACACCCACATCACCCACAAACCCCTACGACAAAAATCACAGAGAGAAAGCCAGAGAGAGACACCAGCATCCACAAACTACCATCCACAGGCACTCAACACCATCACCCACACAACTTCCATGCACAAAACACCACACACCACTACATATCACCACACTTATCACCACACACACCACCCCACACATCACCTACACCACCCCATGGCACGGCAAAGACACCCCAGGTTCTCGGAGGAGGAGCTCAGGGTCATGGTGGAGGAAATCGTCCGGGTAGAGCCACAGCTATTTGGAGCACAGGTGCAACACACCTTAATTGCAAGGAAGATGGAGCTATGGCGAAGAATAGTCGACAGGGTCAACGCAGTGGGACAACAACCAAGAAATGGGGACGGCATCAGGAAGAGGTGGAACGACCTACGGGGGAAGGTGCGTTCCGTGGTCTCCAGACACCACCTGGCGGTACAGCGGACTGGCGGCGGAACCCCACCTCCTCCCCTACAACTAACAACATGGGAGGAGCAGGTCTTGGCGATTCTGCATCCTGAGGGCCTCTCAAGAGTAGGTGGAGGAATGGACTCTGGTAAGACAAATCTTAATTATTACATCCTCCACCCTACCTGCATGCTATCACATACCCCCACCCTCACCCCCAGCACCCCAACTCCTCACATATGTCCCAACAACATGTATGTGTGTTGAGTCTAGGTATATGTGACGCAGTTGGAAATGAAGCCATGTGGGCCCCTGAAATGGCAGCTGCCTGACCTGTAAAGTGGGACAATGGGATGTGAGGTAACTGCGCTGGCGTTGTACACCGTCGCAGTAGGCGTTTGAAGACAGCGGCGCAATGCTGCATTGGTTAACATTGGACCCTATGGGTCCCAGGATCCAATGACGATGTACGCCGGCGGTGACGGTACACACCGCCGCGGACATGACCGCCATTTTCTATCTATTTAATCAGTCGATACCTGATCTTCGACAGGAGAGGACCTACACTGCAAGTGCTGCTGTGACCTCGGTCTGGAAGAGACAATGGCTTGAGTGTCTGGGGAAAGGGCCCCTGCCTTCATATCGGAGGAGTTGGAGAAGCTTGTGGATGGGGTCCTCCACCAGTACACGCTACTCTACGGTCTTCCAGACAAACAGGTAAGTACACAGGGAGCATGTTGCATGGGCTATGCCTGTGTGGAGAGGGCTGGATGTAAGAAGGAAGGGGGGAGAGTGCTGCGTGCATGAAAGACGGTGAATGCATGTGCCACATGGCAAGGGTAGGGATGGGGGCCAATCACTTTGACGGTGCAGCTGGTAATAACTTCTCTTTTTCCCCTGTATATTTCATGTAGGTCAGCGCCCACCAGAAAAAAGATATTTGGTGTGCCATCACCAAGGACGTCCGGACCCTGGGGGTCCACCACAGACGGAGCACCCACTGCTGGAAAAGATGGGAGGACATTCACTGCTGGAGCAAGAAGACGGCGGAGGCTCAGCTGGGGATGTCCTCACAACGTGGGAGGGGTGCCCGTCGCACCATGTCCCCCCTGATGGTCAGGATCGTGGCAGAGGCCTACCCGGAGTTGGATGGGTGCTTGAGGGCATCACTGCAGCCACAAGGGGGTGAATACACTCTCATTCTGGTGACTTTGCGCGCAGTGGAGGTGTCTGGGTGGGGGAGGTCGGCTGTGGGTTTCCCTAGGCCAGGGCGAGTTCCGTAGGCAAGGCCCCTCCGTAAGCCAGACCATGTGGCACCCCACCCCACCTCTGTAGAGTGCCAAGTACACCTAGTTATGCCCCTGTGTCATCTATGTGTGCAGATGTCATCCATAACCTTGTAGGCCATTTCCCAGGAATTTAACAGTGGACCCCAAGAGCGCGGCGTAGTGCAGGGGGCTTCTGTGTCTGTCGTGTCAGCCAATGGTAGCGGTAATGCATGCACTGAACATGTCTTTCTTCTGTCTCCCCCCCCCTTTTTGTGGCCTCCCTGTTCTTGTGTGCATTAGCATCATCAAGCGGAGGAGGAGTGGCACTGGAGCACGAGCGAGCTGCATCCCACATGGCCCTGGAGGGTGAAACTATGGACTCAGAGTTCACCAGTGGGACGGAGGGCGAGGGGAGCTCCACGGCGGGGACAGGAGCTGGCACCAGCGACACAGACTCGTCCTCTGATGGGAGCTCCCTTGTGGTGGCGGCAACATCTGTGCCCCCGCATCTACAGGTACAGCCGCCACCCCCCCTACCAGCACCGCCCTCCCAGCAGCCCCTAAGCCTTTGCCCCATGCCCGCTCACCCAGGAGGATGGGCATCACCTTCGCCCCAGGCACCTCAGGCCCTGCCCCAGTCACCCCTGCTGCCCTCAGTGAGGAGACCATTGACCTCCTCAGGTCCCTCACTGTTGGGCAGTCTACCATTTTGAATGCCATCCAGGGTGTAGAGAGGCAGTTGCAACAAACAAATGCATTCCTGGAGGGCATTCTGTCTGGTCAGGCGGCCCTTCAGAGAGCTTTTCAGACTCTGACCTCAGCACTGATGGCAGCCATTGTCCCCGTCTCTAGCCTCCCCCCTCCAACTTCCTCCACCCGACCCAATCCCCTGTACCTCTGCCTATCCCAAGCACACCTACAGACCAACATGCACACACATCAACACACAAGGGAAGCTCAGGCAAACATAAGCACCACACATCCCACAGGCACTCACGCAAGCATCACACACATGCAGACACACCAACATCCACTGCCTCCACTGTGTCCCCCTTCTCCTCGTCTCCCTCCTCCTTCCCAGTCTCATCTACACTCACACCTGCATGCACTACCTCTACAGCCATTACGTCGCTCTCCAGCACACCCACCACCACACCCCGCTCACGTGCAGTCACCACCCCCACTACCATTCACACGTTCCTTGTGTCCTCTCCCAGTGCGTCTGTGACGCCCCCTCCCAAGATACACAAATGCAGGCACACACCCACCCAACAGCCATCCACCTCACGACAGCCTCCAGCGCATGCACCTTCACCCAAAGTCACCAAACGTACACCTCCTACAACCACCACCTCTTCCTCCATTCCCAAACCCCCTCCAGCTACCCGTCCCAGTGTGTCCTAAAAACGTTTCTTGTCCAATCTTGGCCTCTTTCCCACCCCTCCCCCACCCCGTCCGTCTCATAGGTCCCGAACTAGCACCTCAGCCACAACATCTCCGGGACCAGTGGTGCCTGTAGTCACCGGAATCTGGAGTGCACCAACCACCAGGGCAGCCAGTGTGGCACGGAGCCACAGCACAGACAGTCCCCCACCTGTGAAGCATCAGAAGTTGGCCAGTGCCCGGCGGGAGAGGGGGAAGACTCCAGCCACCAAAGGCGCTCCCAGGGGTCCCGGTGGGAGTGTGGAGTCAGCTGTGACACCTTCCAAGGTGGGGAAGGGCCACAAGAAACCCGGCAAGTCTGGGAAGAGCAGCACAGCAGAGAAGACCACCATCTTCCCGACAGGACCACCAGCACTAGCCCAGCTGCGCAGGAGGCCACCGCCAGCACCAGCCCACCTGCCCAGGAGGCCACCGCCAGCACCAGTCCACCTGCCCAGGAGGCAACCGCCAGCACCAGCACAGCTGCCCAGGAGGCCACCACCAACACCATTCCAGCTGCCCAGGAGGCCACCTCCAGCACCAGCCCACCTGCCCAGGAGGCCAGCACCAGCACAGCTGCCCAGGAGGCCACCGCCAGCACCAGCCCAGCTGCCCAGGAGGCCACCGCCAGCACCAGCTCACCTGCCCAGGAGGCTACCGCCAGCCCTAGCCCCGCTGGGCCTTGAAGGATCGCCAGCAAAAGCCCCGCTGGGCCATGAAGGACCGCCAGCAAAAGCCCCGCTGGGCCATAAAGGACCACCAGCAGCTGAGACCCTGCAATGGAGACTGCCATCTCAAGCACCGCTGGACAGGGCACCGCCATCTCAAGCACCGCTGAACAGGGCACCAGCATCTCAAGCACCGCTGCACAGGGCACCGCCGTCTCAAGAACTGCTGCACAGGGCACCGCCATCTCAAGCACCGCTGCACAGGGCACCGCCATCTCAAGCAAGCACCGCTGAACAGGGCACCGCCATCTCAAGCACCGCTGAACAGGGCACTGCCGTCTCAAACACCGCTGAACAGGGCACTGCCGTCTCAAGCACCGCTGAACTAGGCACCGCCGTCTCAAGCACCGCTGCACAGGGCACCGCCATCTCAAGCACCACTGCACAGGGTACTGCCGTCTCAAGCACCGCTGCACAGGGCACCTCCATCTCAAGCACCGCTGCACAGGGCACTGCCGTCTCAAGCACCGTTGGCCCATGGGCGGCAAGGCACTGACGCAACTGAGTCCGTCACGGGGTGAATGATGCACTCTGGGCACCAAGCCCCCTCCATAACCAGTGGAGAAAAGCATCCACTACCCCAATCCTTGGCAGGATGAAGCACTCTGGGCACCAAGCCCCCTCCAGAACCAGTGAAGAAAAGCATCCACTACCCCAATCCTTGGCAGGATGAAGCACTCTGGGCACCAAGCCCCCTCCAGAACCAGTGGAGAAAAGCATCCACTACCCCAATCCTTGGCAGAATGAAGCACTCTGGGCACCATGCCCCCTCCAGACCCAGTGGAGACTGTCATCCACTTGTGAGACTGTGGCTTTGCACATCCCAGGATATGGCAGTGGGCAACCCACCCACTGTAGAGACTTGAGAGACTGTGGCTTTGCACTCCCCAGGATATGGCAGTGGGCAAACCACCCACTGTAGAGACTTGAGAGACTGTGGCTTTGGACTCCCCAGGATATGGCAGTGGGCAAACCACCCACTGTAGAGACTTGAGAGACTGTGGCTTTGCACTCCCAGGATGTGGCAGTGGGCAATCCACCCACTGTAGAGACTTGAGAGACTGTGGCTTTGCACTCCCCAGGATATGGCAGTGGGCATGTGGCCCCCTTGTGGATTTGGCGTCGTGCACTCAAGCGGCTGAGGTGCCCCCCCTTTCCCTCCCCCTGAGGTGCCTGTTTAGTTGCTCTCTGATGCCCCTGCAGTGTTCTCTCCGTCATGGTCGGGGATCTTGTGTGGGCCTCGCCCATACCGTGTGGTCCCAGTGCTCCACTGACTTTCTTAGTGCACTACCTGGACTACTATGCTTGGTATATATTATGGACATGGTGTATATATATATTTCTGCCTACTTGCTTTTAATATATTACAATGGTTACACTAATTTTCCATTGTCTTTGCATTCTTCCGGGGGGCTTGGGGAGTGTAACTGTGATGTATTGATATGCATTAGTGTGTGTGTTGTAGTGGGTGAGGGTGGGGGTGTTGCGTGTGTGTGTCCCTGTTTTTTTGCCTCCCCTGTGTCGTAGGTGCAGTACTCACTGTGGTCTTCGCCGCTGGTGTTTGTGCTCCTGGTAGAGGAGCAGGAAGACTATTGCTGGGAGAATTTGGAGTTCCGGGTCCATGGCGTCCTCGTTCCTCGTGGGGTGTGTAGAGGTGAGTGTCTTCTCTTCGGGATTCCTGTTTCCGCCGTGCTTTTATCCGCGATGAATCCACCCCAGAAAAGGTGAAGGATTGGCCTGTCATAATAGTGTGGGCGGTACATTGTCTCCCGCCTGTCTGTTGGCGGTGACCGCCGCGCTGTTTGTTTGTACCGCCGTGGCGGTCAGAGTGTTAAAGTGGCTGTCTTTGTTGGCGGTTTCCCCCACGGTCGTAATTGCAAATGTTTTACTGCCGGCCTGTTAGCGTTCTTACCGCCGCTTTAACACCGACCGCCAGGGTTGTAATGACCACCAAAGTCCTTAAAAGGCACGTTTGGGGTAGGCATCTTAAAGGGGGCTTACTTTGCACCATACCCAAAGCATATCTTGATTAAGATTTACTAGGGCCTGGTTTTTCTAAATGTGCAAGTGATGTATAAACATCAGTGGCATCCCAAAAACTGGATCTTATTATCAGAGATGCAGTGCCCTAAAAATGAGTTTTCTGCATTGAAAATCATGCTTTTAGCTCATGCCTGTACAAGAAAAATTAATTTGTAAGGGGTTTCATCACCCATTCATCCATAGCCAGATCCTTTGTATAGGGAAAAGAGTGCCATCACCCATTCATCTATAGCTATGTCCTTATAGAGGAGAAATGGTACATTCACCCATACATCCATAGCCAGGTTCTTTATAAAGGGTTCAGGGTGTGATCACCCATTAAACAATAGCCAGGTTCTCTACAGGGGCTAAAGGGTCTCATCACCCATTCATCCATAGCCAGGATCTTTATATAGAGCAGAGTATTTCATCAACCATTCAGCCATAGCCTGGTTCTCTATAGAGAGCAGAGTCTCATCACCCATTCATCCATAGCCAAGTTCTTTAAAGATAGCAGACTGTCTCATCACCACTTAATTAATAGCTAGTTTCTTTATAGAGCGCATAGCCTCTCATTACACATTCATCCTTAGCCTGTTTCTGTACACAGACTGGACTGTCTCACTACCCATTCATCCACAGCCAGGTTCTTTATAGAGAATGGAGTGTCTTGTCGCCCCTTCATTCCTAGTCTAGTTCTTTATAGAGAACGGAGTGTCTTGTCGCCCATTCATCCGTAGCTAGGTCCTTTATAAAGAGTGGAGCGCCTCATTGCCCATTCATCTGTAGCCATGGTCTTTATAGAGAGCAGAGTGTTTCCTGCCCAGTCAGCCATATCCAGGTTCTTTGTGGAGAGTGAAGGGTCTCCTCACCCATACATCCATATCCAGGTTCTCTTGAGAGAGTGGAGGATCTCATCACCCTTTCATCTATGGCCAGGTTCTTTACAGATAGTGGAGTGTGTCATCGCCCATTCATCCCTAAACAGGTTCTTTAGAAAGAGTGGAATGTCTCATCACCTATTCATCCATAGCCAGGTTCTTTATAGAGAGTGGAGTGTATCATCGACCATTCATCCCTAGCCAGGTTCCTTTATAGAGAGCGGATTGTCTCATCACCCATTCATCCCTAGCCAGGGTCTTTATAGAGAACGGAGGGTCTCATCGTCCATTCATCCACAGCCAGGTTCTTAATAGAGAGTGGAGTGTCTCATTGCCCATTCATTCCTAGCCAGGTTCTTTATAGAGAGCAGAGTGTTTCATTGCCCATTCATCCCTAGCTAGGTTCTTTATTAGAGAGAGGAGGTTCTCATTACCCATTAATCTGTAGCCAGGTTCTTCATCGAGAGCGGAGTGTCTCGACACCCATTCATCCATAGCCTAGTCCTTTACAGAGGGCAGAGGCTGAGCACAAATCACAAACACTAAACAATGGTTTGTTGACTGCACAGAGCATTTGGTATGTATTGTGTTCCAAGGAGTCATTCCAGAACCCTTTCCATCCACCTCATCCCCCAAAGGGATTTTTGGACTTTTAAGTTTGAACCATCCATCGAATGCACAAGGGGTGGTATGTGGCTTTCCCTACAAGGGCATCTTAGTTGTGAGGATAGTGACACCCTGAAACTTACCTTTTCTGGGTATATGTGTCTTCCGAATAGTTAATATGGTCAAAGTGGTGGGCATGCCATTGAAGGAGGGGCGTGGCCTTCTGTCTGTTTTGTGGTGCCATCATTTGATGGATAGCAAAGATTTACTATAGTCTCCGAGTTGTGGCACTAGAGCTCACCTCCATCAATGAGTTCTTAGGAACAATAAAACATGTACTACCCGTTCACTTATGTTTACAAACCTTCCTAGTTCATGACCCCTCCCCCACATGAAATCACCTGGTGTAATAAAACACACTTAGTTTAGTGCAGATTATATTCTTAGTTTTATTTCTAGTTTTGCTCATGACTGCAGGCAGCATCTGTCAGGTGCTGTTATTGTAAACGAAGAAAACACATTGATGTAACAATCCAAGCATCTGTTACTGACTTTGAGTAGTTTTATTGACATATACACTTATGGTATTTTATAAAATATGTTTATAGCACAGCAAGTGCAGGTCCTCGTCTATCAAGAAGCTATTTGTCCAGAATTGAGCTTCGCAGTGGAGCCTGAGACATCATTCTCACTGCAATAAAGGTAATTTCCTGCATCAGGACCAAAAGGCATCTTTCTGCGGTGTGCTCCAATGGAACACTACTATCACACGCAGGTTATTACAGTTTGGCTCCCAAGGGAAGTGTGAAAATGCAGCGCCCTGTGAAGATTGATTCTCGGAGCCTGCATTGGCACAAGAGGAAGCATCGTGTCTGCATAAGGACCCCTTATGGGGAAGGCCTCTGCAGAGGAAGGACCTCAGTGCAAGATGAAGGTCTGTGCAGCGACTATCTCCTTCTGGGAAGGGCCACAGAATTCACAGCTTTTGTAACTCCTAGCGGTTGCTTCAATTCCATTTATGCCCTTTGATCTAGCTCCTGCAGCTGTGCCAAGGGCTTAGGATGACAATGTTTGAACATATGCAAGGGATAGCATGTTTCCAAGATGAACTATTAGTGATGGGCAAGAGTGAAAAAGAGCACGAGGCAAGTTTGGTGAAGGTATTAAGCAGTGCTTAATTTGTAATCAAAAACGTGCTGGTGCCCAAAGCTCTCCTCTGTAACACAGGGCTGCTGCAAGCACGGAATACAGATGCTGCATAAACTTGAAGCCATCTGGGGCCTCTTTAATCCATTTACAGCCACTTGCTGCCCCTTCAGCTAGCTCTTGCGGCTTTCTGGTTGAGGCAGAAACATAAGTGCCGGCCCTCAACAATAAATGCCAGTGCCCCACATCAGAAACCACCGTCTCAAATTAAGCCCTGGTGTTAAGTGTTTTAGAAATCGATCCATCTTTCTCATGCACCCCTGTGCACCTTTCTGAACCTATAGCATTTTCTACATTTTGAGATTATGACATTTTTAGGGTGAATCCTTAAATGAGTGTAAGGATAAAAGGGGGCCCCAAAATACATTTTTCCACCAATGCATTTTCCATTGACTATTGTATTTT
The DNA here is from genome assembly GCF_031143425.1 of Pleurodeles waltl. Taxonomy (NCBI): domain Eukaryota; kingdom Metazoa; phylum Chordata; class Amphibia; order Caudata; family Salamandridae; genus Pleurodeles; species Pleurodeles waltl. The sequence goes on along the minus strand of NC_090450.1, from coordinate 997,916,812 downwards.
ATGAAGCGCATAAATGCTTGAACTGATGTACGTGAAGTTTGGCATGATTATACATTATGGTGCACAGGCAATGCTTTTATGGATACTACAATTAAATATGGTAAGTATTTTTAAAGTTATAAGACACTGAAACTTAGTGACATCTGTCACCACAGTACTTTCGAGTAATTTCTCAAAATGTTGTGAAACTACCACAGTACATGACCATAAACGTATTTAAATAAATATAAAAATATAAATTATTTCCCTACCTATTACCACTTAAGTAAAGTGGTTATTGTTAGGGACCTACTACTCACCCATATCTAAGGCCTTAACACTGAAAACAGCCAAAATGTTGTAAAAACAATATGGCTGCTTTTTCATCCACCAAAATAGCCATTACTCAATTTTATACTGGCTTATCATTGTCATACACCACATTATACTGCAAAGTAATCACAGTATACCATGGCTCAAAATACAAATAAGGCCTAGCTACATTATTAGATTGCAGTGCTCTTGCGTCACTCATGGTGTCATATGGGACATGGAATACTTAAGTCAGACTTACAAAGGAATGCAAACTCCCCATGTGTGCCTCTGCATTGACTGGTAAATCTTGAGAAACGCAAGACAGAGCAATTCACTGTATTGCGTTACTGTGCACACCATAATCTACATTGCTGCTAATTTTCACATCCGTAAGCTACACCACTGTAGCCACTCCACTCTAGGCCACTCCATTCTATGCTATTCCACTGTATGTAATGCCATTGTACGCCCTCCAGTCTACATCACTCTACTGTATGACACTCCTCTGGATGCTACTCCACTATATGCTATTCCACTCTATGCCATTCTACTGTGTGCCAATCCACTTTACTCTATTCCACTGTATGCCACGTCACTCTACAACACTCCACTGTATGTTATTTCATTGTATCCCACTCCACAGTAAGTTACTCCTCTCTATGCCACTCCAGTTTATGGCACTCCACTCTCCGGCACTTCATTCTATGCTATTTAATTGGTCCCCACTCCAATGAAAGCCACACCACTATATGATATTACCCTCTAATCCACACCATTGTACAAATTCCAGTCTACATCACTCCATTATATGCCACTCCACTGTACACCTCTCCACTTTACACTATAACCCTCAATGCAACTCCACTGTACAACATTCTGCTCTACAACACTCCACTCTTTGCTATTGCACTGTACACAACTCCATTCTATGTCAGTCCACTTTACGCTGTTACACTGTATGCAACTCCCCTCTACACCTTTTCAGTGTGCACCACTCCTCTGCATGTCATTCTGCTATACGCTACTCCAATATACACTATTCCACTCTACACCATTCTACTGTATGCCACTCCACTGTATGCTATTGTACTGTATGCCACTCCACTGTATGATATTCCATTTTACGCCACTCCAGTTTATGCCACTCCACTCTACCTCACTCTATTCCACACTATTTCATTGGATGGTACTCCACTGTACACCACCCCACTGTATGCTATCACACTCTACCCCATTCCATTGTACACCACTCCAGTCTACTCCACTTCACTGTACGCCACTGCACTGTATGCAACTTCAATACATGCTATTCCACTCACCCATATTCTATGCCACTCTACTGTACACCACTCGACTCTATGCTATTCCAATGTATGTCACTCCATTATATGCTACACTACTCTATGCCACTCCATTATACATCACTTCACTTCACTCTACGTCACTCCATTATTTGCTAGTCCATTGGATGTCACTTCACTCCACACCACTCTGCTCTGTCACTCCACTACATGCTGCTTCACTATACCTCACTCCACTGTACACTATTCCAGTCTACACCACTCCACTGTATGCAACGCACATCTATGCTACTACACTATACAATATCACACTTCATGACACTCCACTGGACCCTACCACACTATACTCTGTTGCACTCTACATTAGTCTACTGTATGCCACTCCAGTGTACACTACTCCACTCTACGCTATTCCACTTTGCGCTTCTCCACTGTACACTGCTCCACTCTACGCCACTCCAGTGTACTCTCCTTCACTCATATAACTCAACTCTACAAAATTCTACTACACTCTGTGCCACTCTACTAGATGTTTCTCCACTCTATCCCTTTACACTTCACTATCTAAATTTATGCTCAACTGTATGCTTGTCCACTCTATTGTTTATCTATGACAGCTTCCAACACTGTACGACACAGCACTCCACTCTACTGTGTGAGACACCACTTCAATTTTTAACAGTTTCCTTGCCTCTAAGCTATGCCATGTCAAAGTGTGCCACCCCACTCTATGCTAACCCACTGTACCCTATTCCTCTCTATGTCACTCCACTGTACACCACTCCACTCTACGCTACTCCACTCTATGCCACTCCACTCTCCTACACTCCATTGCACAGTATTCCACTGTACGCTATTCCACTGCATGGTACTCCACTTTACAGTAATCCATTCCACACCACTACAGTGCACGGTACTCCACTCTATGTAGCTCCATTGTATGAGTCTCTCCTCCATTCTATATGACTCCTCTCCATAAAAGTCCAGCACATTTCATGGCACTCTATGACATTCTACTCCACTCCATCCCTACACTCCACTTTCCAACCCTATTCTCCACTCTTTGCACATACACTCCAATGTACAACACTCTATTCCACTATACAACACTTTTCTAAACAACACAGCACTCTATTGTACTGTATGAGACCCCAATCTAATTTAAAACAGTTCACAACCTATGCTAATCCAGTTCACTCCACTCAATGCCATTCTACTCTATGACACACCATTTTGCTCTATTGTACTTTACTCCACACTACTTTACACCACTCCACTTGACTCTACTCCACTGAACGAGGCTTTACACCACTTAATGCTGCTATACAACAATCCACTCTATGCAGCTTCACTATTTCACACACACACTGTACTCTACGCAACTCCACTCTAGAACACTCTACCACTCAGTATGACACTGTCTGTCATTTTATTTCTGACTGAACAACGGTGTACTATACTGTATGCCACTGTACAAAACTCGACTCCACGATACTCTAGTCCACTATACAACACAGTATGTAACTCTTTGTATGCCAATGCACTCCACAGTACTCCACTCTACTCCACTTCTCCACTGTACACCACTACACTCTATTCAACTCAATGAAATTGTACTCTATAACACTATGGGGGTCATTCCAATGTTGGCGGGCGGCGGAGGCCGCCCGCCAGAATTCCCCCCTCCGAAATACCGCGCCGCGGTCAAAAGACCGCGGCGGGTATTACAAGTTTTCCCCTGGGCTGGCGGGTGGTTGCTGAAAAACCGCCCGGCAGCCCAGGGGAAAACGACCTTCCCATGAGGATGCCGGCTCGTAATCGAGCCGGCGGAGTGGGAAGGTGCGACGGGTGCAGTGGCACCCGTCGCGTATTTCAGTGTCTGCAAGGCAGACACTGAAATACTTTGCGGGGCCCTCTTACGGGGGCCCCTGCCGTGCCCATGCCGTTGGCATGGGCACGGCAGGGGCCCCCAGGGGCCCCGCGACCCCCCCTACCGCCATCCTGTTCATGGCGGCTTTCCCGCCATGAACAGGATGGCGGTAGGGGGGGTCGGAATCCTCATGGCTGCGGAGCGCGCTCCGCAGCCATGGATGATTCACACGAGCAGCGGAAAGTCGGCAGGAGACCGCTGACTTTCCGCTTCTGACCGCGGCTGAACCGCCGCGGTCAGAATGCTCGTTGGAGCACCGCCAGCCTGTTGGCGGTGCTCCCGTGGTCGGTGGCCCTGGCGGCCACCGGCCGCCAGGGTCAGAATGACCCTCTATATGCCAATCCACTGTACCATACTCTGCAACACTGTGCTGTACTGCACAGCGCTCCACTGTCACTCCACTATAAAAAAAAAAAAATAGACTGTGTGCCACTCTACTGTACTGTAGTCTGCATCACTTTTCAATACTGTATGACACCCCACTACACTCTACTGCACAACGTGGTGCTCCAGTTTATGACATTTTACTCAACAGCATGGTATGCCACTCCACTCTACTGCACTTCACATCACTATAGTTTACAACCCGCCACTCCACTCAATGACACTTTACTCTACTCTACACTACCCCATTCCAGTGTACTCCACTATACTCCACTCTACTATACTTTATCTCACTCTATTCTACTATACTACACTCTGCTTTAAGCCACTCCATTGTCCAACAGTCTGCACCACTGTATACAACACTGTACTGCACTCTATGCTACTCTCTGACACTCTACTCCAATCTATGCCTATCCACTTTATTCCACTGTACTACATTGTATGACACTCGAAAACACTCCACCCAACTTCTCTCAATAATGCGCCACTCCACTATATGCACTATATGACAAGGCACTCTCCTCTACGACACTCTCCTCCACTGTATTCTATGACATTCTACTTGACAATACTCTACTCTATGACACTGTACTTCACCCCACTCCACTCTAAAACATTCTATTACACTCTATGACAGTCTACAACACTCTACTGATTGACACGCCATTCAACTTGCTGCTCCGGAGTATGATACTTGACCCTCCTATACGAGACACCATGCCTCTACACTATTTAACACTTTACTACACTGTACTATATGCTGGTACACTCTACTCTACTTGACTCTATTCCACCATACAATACTCTGCTCTATGATAATAGACTTTACAACACTCTCCTCCACTGTACTGTGCAAACTGGACTCTATGATTTGAACACATATTTCTTAAAAAGTTTCAAAAACACCATTGAAGTCCAATAGAAAAAACAAACGTTAAAGCTTAGTTATAGTTAGGAAAATGTAGTTTCTCTATACACACAAAGTTTAAACTACACAAACTGTAAAAATTCAATAGTTATAGTTATAACTTTAAAAAGTATCCACCCCCTTCAAGTTATTGTAAGTATCGGACCTCGTTAAACACTCTTTACAGCTTGCTAACCAGACAGCACCAACTATAACTCACAACTCTACCCAATGGTACTCCTCTATACAACACTACCCTGTATGAGACTCCCCATCACTCTACTGCATGACACTGCACTCCACATCAATAAACTATATGGCACTCTAGTCCACTGAACTCCGCTCTATGCCACTACACTCATCAACATTCTGTTATTCTCTATGCCAGTCTAAGACACCTTTGCTTGATGACACTCATCTCCTCCACACTCCATTTCATGAAACTCCAGTCAATGACACTCCACTGTACAACATTCTGCTCTACTGTTGGACATGCATTACCTCTCCATGATACGACACACCACGCCACTCCACTGTGTATAACACTTTTCTTTATGCTACATCAGTCCACTCAACTCAACTCCACTCTATTCAACTCTACAGTACTCCACCGTTGACACTGGACTCTACCACACTGTTCTTCACTGTACTGTACTACACTCTACTTTATGACACTCTAATCAATGACACTCTACACTGTGATTTGAAACACATTTTTATTACTAAATAAAAACCATTAGCATACAATGAAAACAATAAAGGTTAAGGATAATTTATAGTTTGAAGTTCCTTGTGTATTCTTTCTATACAAACCCAACTTAAAATATAAAAATATGAACATTTTGGTTATAATTATAACTTCAATTTATACTTTATGCATCACCTTCAAATTATTAAAAGTTGCACACCTCAACAGTATATATATATATATATATATATATACACTACAGATTTACCAGTACTCCTTTGGCTGTAGTTGTCAGTCTAATCTATGGTCCGGTAACCTGTATCACACAGAAAAACTATCTTCACACAAGAGGTATGCCTGGACAATGCTGTGGTGTGCTGAATTGATTTGATTTTGCTTTTATTGAACAAAATGCAGTGGTATAAAATTCATAATTCACAGGGAAAAGTCAAATGTTTCAATGTTTCATGGTTAATTGTGAAATACATCATTCATCATTAAAATGAAAGCCCCCAAACCATACTGCACAGTTTTCACATTGTCAGGGCTACTATGATTATGTGGCATGGAGGACAAAATTTTGTGGCAGGTTTAAGTTATGTAGAACATTCTCTCTCTATATTGCTTCTATCAATTTGAGAGAGAAACAACATTTTTGATGAAATCAGTAAACTATACAAATTATATGGACGTTATAAATCAAATGTAGAAAAAACATACTTATGGGGTAACTACCGCCTGAAGAAAATAGTCTAAATCTACTGACTTTCACCATTATCCATTGTTTTATTAACAATTTATTCAAGACAGATAAACAAATCCTAAATATTGTAATTTTAATCAGTGCCCAGTTATAGATGCGCTAGTTTTTGAAGCTAAGTTTCCAAAAGAAACATAGGCCCTCATTACAACCCTGGCGGTAAATCCCGCTTACCGCTGTGCTGACGGTCGTTAAGATACCATGGCCGTGGGGGAAATCCGCTACAGGTATTACGACCCACATCTCGTAATCGGCCACAATACAGACACCCACACAAGTCTGCCACACCAAAGGTCAGTGATAAACTGGCGATAGCAAAACCTACACCGTCACGCCAACAGGAATACGCCCACACTATCACAACCCACGAATCAACGCGGTGGTCATTCAACCACGCTCAAAATACACACACATTTACAAAACACAACCACACAGGAGACATCACCCCAGAACACGGGATGACATCAGGAAGAGGTGGAACGACCTATGGGGGAAGGTGCGTTCCATGGTAGGAAGACACCAGGTAGCAGTACAGAGGACTGGCGGTGGACCCTGACCTCCTTCCCACAACTAATAACATGGGAGGAGCAAGTCTTGGCGATAATGCATCCTGAGGGCCTCGCAGGAGTAGCAGGAGGACTGGACTCTGGTAAGTCATATCTTTACTACTATATCCCCCCCACCCTACCTGCATGCTATCACAAACTGCTAGCCCAACCCTCACACCCATCACCCCACGGATACCCCACTATCACAATCCACACATCCCAAAACCAAGCCCTGCATGTCACACCAATGCGTGGACACCCATCACCAAAGCATATCCAGTACAGATACTCACCCAGGCCCCAAAATCGCCAATCACACAAGGGCAAAGAAAATAAGCCAAGCACAGGAGTAGAGCGTAACTCACACATTGCACAAGATGGCACACACAGACACAATAACACTGCATTTACACCCCAACAGGACGCATACCCAACGTCACTGGACAGGAGGTGCCAGACATATCTAGTCCCCCCAGAGAAGAGGCCCACAGTGACGACAGCAGCTCTGCACGCCTGGATCAAGAAGACCAGCCCAGCCCATCTGGGACCTCTGGACAGTCGGTTCCCCTGCCACAGTCACAAACCACCACTGAACCTCCCCCCTCAGGAAACACCACCACAGCACCCACCCAGTGGGCCCAACCACCTGTCCCCAGGACACGACAATCAGCAGTGTGCCCACCACTACAGGGACCCCAGGCAAACCCACAAACCCAAGACAATCAGGGACCTGGGGTCAGTGGCAGTGGGCACACGGTTCAGAGGAAAGAAGCACAGGATAACAGGGAAACTGGAAGGACTGCTGTGCGACTGGGAACCCACTCTCCATGAGGCACTCTCCAACATCATGGTAGCATACCATCATTCCAAGGAGACCATGGGCACAGTACTGGCCAAGTTTCAGGAGACCCAGCGGCTGCAGGAGGAACAGTACCTGGGGATCAAGGAGGACTTGAAGTCCATTAACACCACCCAGGTCACCATTGCAGGGTTGCTGGCAGACATGGCCAACACCATGAGGGACACAATGGCACACCAACGGGCCCCTGACACTAGCCTGAACGATGAACAGCCCTCTACCCCCGCCGGCGCTAGTGGACAGGAGGCCCCGCCACAGGAACAACAGGCCACCAGCACCCCACCCCCTGCAGAAGGAGAACCAGCACGCAAATGGTCCCTGAAATCAAGGAACAAGACAGAGAACATTGCCAAGACCCCTGCCAGGAAATAAGAATCTCCTGATTGTCACCCTTCTGACCCACTATGTCACCTTGACAACCTTGACCTGCCATTACTCCACTTCCTATGCCCCCTTGGACAATGTGCCTGTGATAGCAAGAGACTGGACTCTACCGTAGGCATTCCTCCACCATCACCCCAGCCCATTGCACAGCCCCCTCCACTTATTAGCACAGAAATAAACACCCTTGAATCACAAATCAATCTGGAGTCAGTCTGTACTTTCACAAATGTGAAATTGCAAACTCTCAGAAAAACATCAATGTCAATGTTCATTTTCACATACCAATGTTTGACATTTGTTGGGCATCAGTAAACATAGCAGAAGGCAAAAAGTGGTACCCAGATCTGTGAAATGGAAAGCCAAAGTGAAATATCAGAGTCCACAGACAGAGGTAAAAAGGCAGAATCATGCAATGTCCTACAGTAGTATGATATGAGAGGAGCAGTGCAAGTCTCTTACCTGTGTCTCACTGGAAGTATTGCATGATGATGTTGTTTCGGTTGTCTATATCTTCTTCTTCTGCCTCCTCTTCTTCACTTTCCACATGCTCCACAGCTGCCACAAGACCAACATCAGGCCCATCCTCCTGCAGAAAAGGCACCTGGCTTCGCAAAGCCAGGTTGTGCAACATACAGCATGCCACAATGATCTGGCACACCTTCTTCGGTGAGTAGTATAGGGAGCCACCTGTCAGATGGAGGCAAAGGAACCTGGCCTTCAGGAGGCCGAAAGTGTGCTCAATTATCCTACTAGTTCACCCATGTGCCTCATTGTAGCGTTCCTCTGCCCTTGTCCTGGGATTCCTTACTGGTGTCAGTAGCCATGACAGGTTGGGGTAACCAGAGTCACCTGCAAATGTCGAGGGACAACTGTTAGACAGACACTAACCCTTAGGGATGACCCCATACCCAGACACCTATGTCAACTGTGTTGGGACCTTGGGCTCACCTATTAGCCACACACGGTGCCTCTGGAGTTGCCCCATCACATAAGGGATGCTGCTATTTCTCAAAATGTAAGCGTCATGCACTGAGCCAGGATACTTGGCATTCACATGGGAGATGTACTGGTCTGCCAAACACACCATCTGCACATTCATGGAATGGTGGCTTTTGCGGTTTCTGTACACCTGTTCTTTCCTGCAGTGGGGACAAATGCCACATGTGTACCATCAATGGCACTAATGATGTTGGGGATATGTCCCAGGGCATAGAAGTCACCTTTCACTGTGGGCAAATCCTTCACCTGAGGGAAAACCATGTAGCTATGCATGTGTTTCAGCAGGGCAGGCAACCCTCTGGACAACACGTTAGACAACATTGGCTGTGACATCCCTGATGCCATGGCCACTGTTGTCTGAAAGGATCCACTGGCCAGGAAATGGAGTACTGACAGGACCTGCACTAGAGGGGGGATTCCTGTGGGATGGGGGATAGCTTACATCAGGTCTGGCTCCAACTGGGCACACAGTTCTTGGATTGTGGCACGATCAAGTCTGTAGGTGATAACGATGTGTCTGTCTTCCATTGTCGACAGGTCCACCGGGGGTCTGTATACCGGAGGATAACGCCATCTGATCATCTGCCCCAGCAGACGTGCCCTATGGAGGAGAAGGGTGAGCAGAGGGTCATACACCACCTAGCTTGCACAAGGATGTTTAGAACAATCGTGATGTAATAGTTGTGTTGCGCTGTCTGTCTGTATTCCTGCCCAAAAGTGCTGTGACGCAGTTAGTTGCCCTGCCATGTGCCCCCCTGAAATGGCGGCAGCCTGACCTGTAAGAAGGAACGAGGGAAAATGAGGTAACTGTGCTGGCGTTGTGTAGCGTCGCGGTAGGCGGACGAAGACAGCGGCACAAATCCGCATTGGTTATCATTGGGCCCTATGGGTTCCAGGATCCAATGAAGATGTACGCCGGCGGTGACCACCATTTTCTATCTGTTCACTCACTTGATACCTGACCTTCACCAGGAGACGACCTACACTGCAAGTGCTGCTGTGACCTCAGTCTCAAAGTGACAAGGGTTACAGTGTTTGGGGAAAGGGCCCCTTCCTTCACCGTGGAGGAGTTGGATAAGAATTTGGCTGGGGTCGTCCCCCAGTACACGCTACTATACGGTCCTCCAGACAAACAGGTGAGTACACTGTGAGCATGATGGATGGGACATGAATGTATGGTGTGGCGTGGATTGAAGATACAGGGGGGAGCAGAGGCCAGCATGTGAGGATGGTCAGTGTATGTGTTTCTGGGCCAGGGTGGGAGGTTTGGGGCCAATGAGTAAGAAGAACCGGACGGGTGAGTAAAATCCATTCTTACTTAACTTTTCCTCTAGGTCAGCGCCCACCAGAAGAAGGGTATTTGGCGTGCCATCGCCAGGAAGTGCAGACCCTGGGGGTCTATCATAGACGGAGCACCCACTGCCGCAAAAGATGGGAGGACCCGTGCTGCTGGAGCAAGAAGACGGTGGAGGCCCAGCTGGGTATGGCCTCCCAACGAGGAAGGGGTGCCCGTCGCACCATGACCCCCCCTGATGTACCGGATCCTGGCGTGGCATATCCTAAGTTGGATGGGCGCTTGAGGGCATCACAGCAGCCACAAGGGGGTGAGTACAGTCTTATTCAGCTGACTGCGTGCTTTATGAGGTTTCTGGGTGGGGGAAGAGAGCTGTGGGTTCCCCTAGGCCAGGGCAGACGTGCCAGGGTAGATCCATTGTTAGGCAGGCTCAGTGGCACTCCAACCCCAAAAGTGGTAGTGGCCATCTACACCTAGTCAGGCTCCTGTGGGTTCCAGGTGTACATCAAATAGGTCTAGGCACCATCCCCCATGGGCACGTGATTTTCCCCTGAACTGTTAGTGCATGGCCTAGTGCATAGGGCTGCTCCCTGTGTGTTGTGTCCGCCAACGGTGGTGTTGTTGCAGGCATTGAGCAAGTGTCTCTTCTGTCTTTCCTCCCCTTTTTGTTTTGTCACCCTGTCCTTGTGTGCATTAGCATCATCTGGCGGAGGAGCATTGGCACCGGAGCAAGAGGGAGCTGCAACCCACATGGCCCAGGAGGGTGAATGTACGGAGTCTGAAGGCAGCAGTGGGATGGAGGGCGAGGGGAGCTCCACGATGGGGACAGGAGGAGACACCAGTGACAGTGACTACTCCTCTGATGGGAGCTCCCTTGCGGTGGCAGGCACATCTGTGCCCACTGCATTAACAGGTACAGCCGCCACCCCACCTACCAGCACTGCCCTCCCAGCAGCCCCTCAGAATGTTTCCCGTGCCTGCTCACCCAGGAGGGTGGGCATCTCCTTCGCCCCAGGCATCTCAGGCACTGCCCCAGTCAGCCCTGCTGCCCTCAGTGAGGAGGCTATTGACCTCCTGAGATCCCTAACTGTTGGGCAGTCCACCATTCTGAATGTCATCCAGAGTGTTGAGAGGCATTTGCAACAAACAAATGCATACCTGGAGGGCATTCATTCTGGAGTGGCAGCCCAACAGAGAGCAATTCAGGCTCTGGCCTCAGCACTGATGGCAGCCATTGTCCCTGTGTCCAGCCTCCCCCTCCAACTTCCACTACCCAGATCCAATCCCCTGTACCTCAGCCTATCCCAAGCACACCATCAGACCAGCATGCACACTCTTCAACACACAAGAGTGGACATGGCAAACATAAGAACCACACATCCCACAGGCACTCACACAAGCACCATCCCCATGCAGACACACCAACATCCACTGCCTCCACTGTGTCCCCCTCCTCCAAGTCCTCCTCCTCCCTCCCAGTCTCGTCTCCACTCACACCTGCATGCACTACATCCTCAGCCCCTACCTCGATTACCAGCACCCCATCACCACACACCGCTCACGTGCAATCACCACCCCCACTACCATGCACACGTCCCCTGTGTCCTCTCCCAGTGTGTCTGTAAGCCCTCCTCCCAAAGTAAACAAACGCCGGCACACACCCACTCAACAGCCATCCACCTCACAATAGCCTCCAGCCCATGCACCCTCACCCAAACTCAGTAGACATACACCTCCTACAACCACTACCTCTTCCTCCACTCCCAAACCCCTTCCATCTTCCCGTCCCAGTGTGTCTAAAAAATGTTTCCTGGCTAACATTGACCTTTTCCCTACACCCCCTCTCTCCCGTCCTTCCCCTAGGGCCTGGATGTTCAGATCCCAGCCCAGCACCTCAGCCACAAAATCCTCAAGCACTGTAGTCCCTGCAAGACCAGTAACATTGAAGGCAGCACCCATCAGGGCTGCCAGAGTGCCACCTAGTGAGGCCAAGGATCACCCTATTCCTCCAGCTGCCTAGGTGAAGAAGGAGCCCACATGCCGTAGGGAAAAGCCGCACCAACCACCCAGCAAGCCATCATCCAAGACAAAAGAGGACAGTGGCAAGGTCCCAGCAGCAACTTCCAAGGTGGGGAAGGGACACAAGGCTAAAGGGAAGTCAGCTCAGAGCACAGAGCCTCCGGGTGAGGGACTGGTGTCACCCCTTCTGCAAGACAGAACAGTAACCTGTACTGCGGTGGCCAACGCTGCAAACACCTCCACCTGCACCGCCACCTGTACCCCCACTGCACCGCTACCTGCACCGCCACCTGCACCGCCACCTGCACGTCTGCTGCTTCCGCAACAGTCCCCAGCATCATCCCCACTGGGCAGCCGTCCGAGGCTGCAGTAGACGTCCTGCTGTCTCCCTCCACAGGTGCTGACACATGCACCACCGCCAGCATCTCCGCCACAGACACCGCCGCAACCACCGCCACCTGCCCGTGACGTGCTCAATCAGTGCCACCAAAGCCAACATGAACATCATTCCCAGTGGGGAGCCGTCCGAGGCTGCAGGACACGTCCTGGACCCTGCACAGACTACATGAGGCACCACAACCAGCACTGGCAGCACCAGCAGTTGGCAGGCAAAGTCGCCGCAGGGTGGAGTGTGTCTCTGCCTCCGTGGAGTATCTGTTCCCAGAAAATCTCATGGCTCACACACCCAGGTGAGGGAATGGGAAATGCCACACACATGTGCAGCACTCTGGGCACCAAGCCCCCTCCAGAACCAGTGGAGAAAAGCATCCACAACCTCAGTCCTTGGCAGGATGAAGCACTCTGGGCACCAAGCCCCCTCCAGAACCAGTGGAGAAAAGCATCCACGACCCCAGACCTTGGCAGGATGAAGCACCCTGGGCACCAAGCCCCCTCCAGAACCAGTGGAGAAAAGCATCCACAACCCCAGTCCTTGGCTGGATGAAGCACTCTGGGCACCATGCCCCCTCCAGAACCATTGGAGAAAAGCATCCACAACCCCAGTCCTTGGCAGGATGAAGCCCCCTCCATAACCAGTGGAGAAAAGCATCCACAACCCCAGTCCTTGGCCGGATGAAGCACTCTGGGCACCAAGCCCCCTCCAGAACCAGTGGAGAAAAGCATCCACAACCCCAGTCCTTGGCAGGATGAAGCACTCTGGGCACCAAGCCCCCTCCAGAACCAGTGGAGAAAAGCATCCACAACCCCAGCCCTTGGCAGGATGAAGCACTCTGGGCACCAAGCCCCCTCCAGAACCAGTGGAGAAAAGGATCCACTAGAGAGACAGTGACTTTGCACTCCCCAGGACCAATCAGTGGGCAACCCACCCACTTGAGAGACTTGTGAGACTGTGGCTTTGCACTCCCCAGGACCAAACAGTGGGCAACCCACCCACTTGAGAGACTTGTGAGACTGTGGCTTTGCACTCCCCAGGACCAAACAGTGGGCAACCCACCCACTTGAGAGACTTCTGAGACTGTGACTTTGCACTCCCCAGGACCAATCAGTGGGCATGGAGCCCGCTCGTGGAGCAGTGTTGTAATCCCATCATCCGGCTGAGGTGCCCCTCCCCTTCCCCCTGAGGTGCCTGTTTATTTTTGACCTGATGCCCCTGCAGTGTTCTCTCCATTTTGAGGCAGGTATCATGTGTGGGCTCCGCCCATGCATTTTGGGACCACTGGTCCACGGACAATGAGTGGAACACTATCCGGACTTGTGTAGTTGCTGTGCATTTTGTATATATTGCTCTTTTACAGACCTGTTTCCCTATCTGGATTTTCTATGATTACAATTGTTACAATCATTTTATTTGGTCTTGCGTTCTTCCAGGGGATTACGCGGTGTAACTGTAATGTTGCTGCATATATTTGTATGTATGGTGTTGTAGGTGAGGGTGGGGGTGGGGGTGTTGGTGTTGCGTGTGTGTGTGTCACTCTCTTTTTCCTCCCCCCCCCCTGTGTGCTAGGTGCAGTACTCACTGTGGTCGTCGCCGCCATCTTTGATGTTCCTGGTAGAAGAGGAGGTAAACCAATATTGTTAACACCTGTAGCTCAGGCTCCATGGCGTCCTGATTCCTCGTTGGGCGTTGAGAGGTGAATGGTTTCCCTTCTGTGTACTGTTTCCGCCGTGCTTTTGATGGCGTTGGTACCACCCCGGAAAAGCTGGCGGATTGGTGCCTTGTACTACAGTGGGCGGTACATTGTCTTCCGCCTGTCTGTTGGCGGTTACCGCCGCGGTGTTTGTTTCTACCATGTGGCGGTCGGAGTGTTAAAGTGGCTGTCTATGTTGGCGGTTTCTGCCATGGTCGTGATCCCATTTTTTTTTTACCGCCGGCCTGTTGACGGTATTACTGCCGCTTTAACACCGACCGTCTGCGTTGTAATGAGGGCCATAGTTTAATATTAATACTATTAGAAATACATTATGTGCACCATGTGTAATATGGTCCTATGAAGCCATTTTGAGGTACTTTTGATATTTAGAAACCACTCAACGTTAGGCCTTGTGGTTTATTTTGGGTAGTTATACTTAGGTCAGAGCTTCAATAGGAAATGCATTTTTAGGTTCCTTAATACCTTTGTAGCCATTTGGTAAATCTTCATGAAACTTTAAAAATCAAATTTGGCACCTTCATGGAACCTTCTGTGCTAATCTATGAAGCAGAGGCCAAGTAAAAGGGGATCCATAAATGCAACTTGTCATTTTAATTCCCAAATGTTGCTCTTTGAGAACAAAAATGACTAAAAAGATTAATTCCATGTTTGTCAGAAAGTTAGAAGTTTTTTTTAGAAAGCTTGCTAGTTGAAATTTGGTATGACTCTATTCAGTTGTTTCGAGAAATTCACTTTTAAAGAGGGGATCATGCTGTTCATGAAGGGGTTCACCCTCGGAAAAAGTTAGCAATATCGGGAGGGTTGGTCCCACTGGAGTACTGCGGTTCTCTTGTAGGAGTACTGCATACTCCTGTTGTACGCTAAAATTTTAAAAATGTCTCCTTTTGATTAATTAATGGAGCTATTTCACCCATCAGTCATTTTCGTACTGTGACACCAAAGCAATCTGATTGGCTTGCAACAATAAAATATTCCAGCTGCCATTAAGTTTGAAAAAGGCCCAAAAGGTGTCAGGCTGGGCACATTTTGCTCCCCCGACCCATGTGTGGGGTTTCCATAGAGAGCATCTGAAACAATTAAAATAAAATAGCTGATTTTGTCAGCTGTACTGCAGTACTACTGAGAAAGACGATTCAAACCCACCAGGGTATCTTGTTACTCCTGTGGCATCCGTTACTTGCACCTGGTGAGGTTACTTGTAGGGCCTTACCACCAGTGGTGTAACAAAACTTGAGGGAGCCCCCTTCAAAGTACATGGAGGGTTCCCCTTCCCCACCCAGTCAGGGTCTCTCAGGCTAGGGGCCTGCCACCCATGCACAGAGTTATGTGCTGAGCGTACCCTTTGGAGCTCGGAGGCTCCCGCACAACAGGTGCTGGGGAGGCTATTGTTACGCCGTTGCTTACTGCTTAATAGTGAGTTGGGTGCTTCCAACCCCTGCTGTATAGAGCCAAAGGCCATGCTTAGCGGGGTTGGCTGCTCCCGGGATTTGGCCCCAGGTTGACAGAGAGTTTGGGTAACTTAGAATATGATAAAAAAGAATAGAACTTCACTGAAAAAAAGATAAACATGATCTGGAGGAAACCTCCTGCAAAGTATTCTTTTAGCTTTACCCAGTGCTGATATATATGTTGGCCCACTTACTGAGCGTCCAAGTTTTCTAAATCCACACATGAACATTGTATTCATTCTAGGCTTTTGCTCTGCATTCAGGACGTTAAGTCCTGCTTATTCTTTTGTAAAATTGTGGCTGCACGTTTCACAATGCAAAAACCCATAGATTGAATATGGACCTGGAACTAAGGGTGAGCAATGAGCTCTGCTCTGGTGGTGGAGCTAACAGAGTTTTTGGCACACCGTGCTCCTCTTGGAGCAGAGCTCACTGCACTAGTCTGTTATGGGCCACACAGCGCAAGCGCAGATTGTCTGCACCTCTGCTGTGCGGCCCATACCTACTCTGCAGCCCAGTAATGAGCCACACAGTGCAAGTGCAGACAATCTGCACTTGCACTATGTGGCCCATAACTGGGCTGCACTTTACTCCGCCGGTCTGCGTGGAGCTTCTACAAGCTGCTGCTGAGGGGCTGCACCTGTGCCAGCTCTGGGTCCAGGCCTCCAGACTTTCACTGTCCTCAGCAGCCTGGGAGCAGGGGGAGGAGGGAGGCAGAGAGCCAGGCCAGTGGCAATGTGGGCCCTCCTGGACAGTGGCTGGATCCAGGTAAGACCGACCTCTTTTCGCATTCTCTTCTATGTGCACACGGGTGCCGGCATTGGGCAATGAAAGTATGTGCATATGAGGGGGGGTCTGTGCTTGGAAAAAAGGAAATGTGCAGTCACAACTCCCCCTGAAAACAAAATGTCTACCCAGAGTCCCTGGGAAAGGAAGTGGTGTTATGGGGTGCGGTGCTGAGGCCAGCAGGGAAGCTGGAGACCACGGGCGCATCAGCTGCTGAGTGGTGGTCCAGCAACCCCCGCCAGATAGGGATGCGTGTGGCCTCAGAGAGTGCCTTAGAGCCCAGTGAGAAGCCAGGCTAGGCACTTTGTGAAAATACCAGGCTGCTGGTGGTGAGCTGGGTTGCTGCTCCTAGTGGTGGGCCCTCAAGAAAGGGTGGTCTGAGGCAGTGTGCAGAGGAATCGATTGTAAGGCTGGTGCAAGACAGAGGGTGTGCTTGGCTCTCCATAGCAGGTTTGTGAAGGAGTTAAGTTGGTGAAGGGAAGTGTGCAGGTGTAGAGACTTGCGCCCAATTTCAGAAGCGCTAAGCAGGGTTGGGCTGCCCGACCCTGCTTAGCACTTCCGAGATCAGGCACATTTAGGACAGATAGGTAGGGCAGGCAACATTCCGCTGCACATTGAACTCCAAGGAAAGGCTGCAGCCTGCCCATGGCAGCGCCTGGTATCACTAATAATTGTCTAATCCTAAACTTTAATTTTTTAATTAGAGAGGTGCCAAAAGCATCTGTGCTCACAGAGCGTTGAAGTGTGTTGATGATGTAATCAGTGCAGACACATGCAATGATTAACAGATCTAAAGAGCATCAACAGGAAATGTTGAATTTACAAGCTGTGTGAATTCATAGAAGCCAAAGACAGACGCCAGCACATTAGAGATTTGTAACGTATCTATTCACAGTTCACCTGGGCAGTGTTTAGTGCATCACCGGGGCGCACCATGCTGCCCCCTCCCTGGTGCATGGATGTCAACCAGCTTAGAGTGAGAGAAGTCTCTGTGTATTGCAAGGACAAACTCTAAGCCACTCACAGTTTCACAACATGTCACCAGGGTGCTGACATCATACATAAACAAGCTGCCCCCTCTACACTTCTCCATCTTGGAGGTTCTGGCTTACAGGTCCCTGCCTGGGCACCGCATAGCAGAAACTCTCTTGACTTGTGGGAAAAAGGCTGAAAAAGCAAAAACAGAATTAATTGCAATCCATTTACATTTCAAATGCAAAAATATAGCCACCTGTGTGGGGACTTTGCTTTTACAGATTTAAGTGGTTGCATTTCAGTTGTAAATGCATGCAATTTGCTAAGTACCAGAGGCTCATTGTAAATAATTAAGGAAGCTAGGGAGGGCACTGCCTCACTGCCCCCACCTAGGAACTCCCCCGCAGGGCACATCATACCTCATTAGAGCTTGTTATATCTTCTTCTCTTGTCCTGTTGAGTGACTGATCCATTCTTGATATTGACATGCAGCCTCTTTGTTCAATTCATATGTTCATCAGACACCAAGGCCTTGACTTAGCTGGACAGTGATCTGGTCATCCCTTTGACTCAGTAATGTTCAGGCTTTGTCCCTTACTATGGTGCCTCCTCTTTTGCCCTCCCTTTCTCTGTCTTTTTCTTGTTTCTTTCTCCCTTTCACTCGCATTTCTTCCAGTTTTACCTTTCCTTCTTTCTTAGTCTTTCACTTTCAGTCTGCTTGTCTCTTTTCTTGGTCTATTTTTTTTAAAAAAGGAACTGATTCATCTTCCATCTGTTTTCTATTTCCCAGTCTTTAGAAAACACAAGTCAGGGACCACGAGTCACGATGTCACAGCTGACAAAAGAGATACTGAAGGATGTAAACAGAAATCAATTTCTGTTTTTGTTTATTGCTTTAATGCATACACCTGTGGACGTATTAATCAAATGAGCAAATGTCCTTTCAATCATTTGTAATTCAGTTTATAATATTCTTAAGTTCATTGATGTCCACTGAATTATGCATTAAGCTCTTCTTTGAGTGACTGGGCACTGCACACTTCTTGCTATTCAATGTTTGCCATGTCAAGAGTTTGCGGTACCTGTCAGGTATTGATGGCTGAAGTCAAGCCTGCATCAGCAGTATTTTAGGTGCTTGTAGAGGGCGCCGTGCGACCAATGTTTGAAGCAGCATTGTACATCATGCAAAACATGTGACAAGAGGCAAAACTGGAGGCCATGTACATGTTCCTGGGGCCCTAGGAGCAGTGTCCACGGGTGCAGAGTGTGTCATGGGTTACAGTAGATATTTTGACAGTCTGCTTGACGCAAAGACTGCAAGGCCATCTCCGTTTTAAGTAGGCTGAGACTCCATTTCCTCTGATTTTTGCAGAACCATCAACATGTCTGCTTTGACGCACATGTTGTCTGCCCTTATCTTTCCAAAAGCTGAAAAAATTGCCAAGTCACTCAAATAATGGCATTGATAAGCCAACTGATGCAACATCAGTTTGGAATAAGTGCCTTGTAATCTCTATTTCAAGGTCAAACAAGAACAAGAACTAAAATTAGAGTAGTCAGAATTATCATATTTTTACCTTATTTGCTCACAAGAATGTATCTTAGACCAGCATTTTGATGCACATTGGCTGTATCATTCCTAAGGTGACGATGGAAATTCCATCCTTGATAAAATATAGTATTAAAGGGCTGCCACTTGACCACTTGTCAGTAAAGGTCCTTCACCCCAGATTATTGCATGATATACTACCAGACAAGATCTTGCCTGCCAGAGATGCTGCTGTATTGCCCTTCCTACTGAAAGCTGATATTCAGCTGCTAGGTCCACGAGGAGCGGAGCTGGTGCAATGTGTGTTTACCCTTCTCTAGAAATACAGTCTCCTTGACTTTTGGCAATGCAGAGCTTTGCTGTAAAGAGGTGTGCAGTCCTCTGATTCTCCCTAAGAAAATCTAGAAACAAGTTATGACACTCCATGCTCTGGTAGTGTAGGGCACAGTAGAAGGTTATGGGGTGTTAGGTTTTTCAGATGAGATTTTAACCATGGTAGAAATTTTCATTTTATATTTATTATTCACAAAATCAATGTGTGCTGTTATAGTCATTTCCTGCGTGATTATTTCAGGCGTGCTAAGCAATAGGGTGCACTTGTTGAAATAAACACATTTTTAGTTAGTGTCTTTTTCCCAGTGCGGGTTGTGTGTGTCGTATTAAGATATTAACAAAAAAACTAAAAAAAGGTTTGCATCCAATCCCCACGGTGTCCCTAGTTTCCTGTTTAGGGACTTAGTAACCCAAAAGCTTCGACACCACTTCAAACTTGTATTGGGTGGAGTTCTGCAGGGCTGCACAAAACTGTTTTTCACAGCTACACAAAACTGTTTTTCACATTCAAATATTGGAGCATCAAACTATGTTCACTTGTGTCACCGGTGAGTGTAAAAACTAACCTTGTAGATGTGAGACAGAGACTCAGAGAGTTTATGTAAACTGATTTCAGCTGCTGGACACCGATTTATGTTGAGTGCTGGTTCTGAAAAGGTACTGTGAAAAGCATTATTTTTAACTACTTCCTGAATTGCAGCAGAATAGAGGATGCACTAAACGTTCAAGCGTCTCGAAACATTTCTTCATTATGCCCATTCGAGTGTTTCTCTTGTGTTCAAATAGAGTGTTTTGAGTTTGAACATGGTATGAACCTTGGTCAAGTGGGTGCTTCCTGAGATGTTGGGTTTATCGACATGGTAGCAGGTTCTAGGTTGTCTTTACTTCAGTGATCATGATTGTAGTTTGAAGAGTATGTGTCAGTAGATTGGAAGCCAGAGCTGGTTTATGAAGGTGTGGGTCATTTGGTAGGCATTTGGTTCGCAATGCTTTGGTATTTGATGAGTCTGACACTTACCTGTAATTCACTTCCCCAAGAAGAACTTTTGCACCTGTATGTGTAGGCCATTGTGCATCCATGTGTAACAGTACATAGGATTCATCTCTTGTCTTGAAGTTGAAGAGCTGATTGCTTATGCTGCAGCATTTCTGGTTATTGTGCACAACTGTAGAGAGCGCAAATCTAATCACTCTAAAGACAGGAGCAAGAGAGGAGGAAGAAAGGCCACAATTTTTAAAACACATATGACATATTTGCTTTGTACATCACATTGTTCTACTACTGCATAAACATTCATTCTCAAACCAACATCTGCAGTAAGTGTTTCCTGATGGAGAAAACCATGTATTTGCATGCTTACCAAACCTGGAGTTCCAATTCACTCCACTTACCACTCTACAAGCCTTTCACTGAAGTAAATCTATGGATAATGCTTCAAGTTTGAGAAGGTGACCACTTATTGTAACTTTACATGGGATATACTACTGCAGATTTCTCCACACTGATGCCAGAAAAATCCATTGTGGTAAGCCCATTTACACAAGTTGGGAATCATATTGTAAATTCTTGACTGGCATAAATGGAGCTCTAAATTTGTGTTTACAGCCAAAAGTATCTTTAAGACTGACTCTAAATTTCTTTCCCTCAACCATGTCTTATTGGAGCCCAAGAACCTTCAGCGGAGAGGGAAGAGCATGTTTTTATTTGCCAGCAGCCATATGGGATTTCTTCTTGCCTACTAGAGTTAGACCAGCCAACTCCAGAGCATGCTCCTGAGATAAGAAAGGTACTCTATCCACTGTTTTGCCTTTTGTGAGACACTCAAGTGCATTCCTATTGATACATACATAATGTGGAAAAAAATCATTTAGTAATTATACAAGGGTGGTTTCTCGATATGGGCTTCGTGGCTCTGTCTCTTCAGTGTCCTGCCTCACATTATTTTGCTTTAAGCTTGTAATAATTGTGATGGATCATTAAGAAGGAAAAACAAATACACACTAAGGCCCTCATTATGACATTGGCGGTAAATGCCGCTTACTGCCATGGTGACGGCCGCCGACATACCGCCGCAGAGGATAACCACCAAGCATATTATGACACACACACATACCAATCCGTCACTATACAGCCACACACACAAGTCCGCCAGCCCAAAGGTCAGTGATAAACTGGTGGTATCAAAACGCACAACGTTACGCCAACAGAACTACGCCCACAACATTATGACCCACGAATCCCCACAGCGGACATTCAATGGCGCTAAACCATTGGCGGTACATACCCCGCGCTCAAAATACACACACTCAAAGAAAACAACACCACATTGGGCAATTCAAACTACACACACCTGACACACATACACACACCACACCCACACACCCACACCACTATAAAACACACACCCACATTACCCAACACTTTACGACTACAAACAATTGCCACAAGAGAGATAGCAAGACCACAGACAAGAGCACAGCCACACACCACCATCAACTATACACCCTCCACATACCTTATATCTCACACCCCAACACATCACCCCACGCACCCTCCCCTACACCACTCACACTACACCCATGGCACCACAATGACACCCCAGGTTCTCAGAGGAGGAGCTAAGTGTCATGGTGGAGGAAATCATCCGGGTAGAGCCACAGCTATTCGGATCACAGGTGCAGCAGACATCCATTGCTAGGAAGATGGAACTATGGCGTGGAATCGTGGACAGGGTCAACGCCGTGGGACAGCACCCCAGAACAAGGGATGACATCAGGAAGAGGTGGAACGGCCTATGGGGGAAGGTGCGTTCCACAGCAGCAAGACACCAAATAGCTGTACAGAGGACTGACGGTAGATCCCCACCTCCTTTCCCACAACTAACAACATGGGAGGAGCAAGTCTTGGCAATTATGCATCCTGCGGGCCTGGCAGGAGTAGAAAGAGGACTGGACTCTGGTAAGTCAACTCTTTACTACTTTCACCCCCCTACCTGCATGCCATCACAAACCCCCACTGTCACTCCCATCACATCACCACCTCCCACATACCCCACCATCACAACCCACTCATCCCATTACCAAGCCCTGCATGCAACAGCAATGCATGGACACCCATCACAGACCTGCATAGACACCTATCACCACTGCATGCACACTGGGGAGAATCACCTGGCACACCAAATAGCAAATCACACAAAGGCTAATCTGCAAGGGCAAAAACAACCATAGAGGGCAACACACCCATGCACAATATGTCACACGCAGAAACAATAACACTGCATTTAAATCCCCACAGGTCCCCCAGCCAATGTCACAGGAGAAGAGGTGCCAGCAACATCCAGCGCCCCCCAGAAGAGGCCCACAGTGATGACAGAAGCTCTGGACGCCTGGATCTGGATGACCAACCTGGCCCATCAGGGATCTCCGGACAGATGGTTATCCAGGCACAGTCACACTCCACCACAGAGCCTCCCCCTCAACACCAGCATAGCACCCACCCAGCGTACCTACACCTCTGTTCCCCGGACACATCAATCAGCAGTGTGTCCACCACTACAGGGACCCCAGGGCACACCACAAACACAGGACGATCAGGTACCTGGGGTCAGTGACAGTGGGCACACAGTCCAGGAGACAGAGGCACAGGACAACAGGAAAGCTGAGAGGACTGCTGTGTGACAGGGGGAGGACAGGCCCAGGGAACCAACTCTCCAGGAGGCACTCACCGCGATCCTGGGAGCATACCAACATTCCCAGGATATGCTGGGCCAGATACTGGACAAGTTGCAGGAGAACATGTGGCTGCAGGAGGGACAGTACCTGGGGATCAGGGAGGACTTGAAGAACATCAACACCACCCTGGTCACCATTGCAGGGGTTCTGGCAGACATGGCCAACACTATGAGGGGGGCCCCTACCACTAGCCAAACCGATGAACAGCCCTCCACCTCCTCTGCCGCTAGTGAACAGGAGGACCCGCCACAGGACCAACAGGCCACCAGCATCCCTCCCCCTGCAGAAGGAGAACCACACCGCAAACATTCCCTGTGATTCAGGCAGAAGCCAGAGACTATTGCCAAGACCCCTGCCAGGAAATAATACTCCCTTGATTGTCACCCTTGTGTCCCAGTCTGTCACCCTGTCAACCTTGAACTGCCATTGCTACCCTTCCTATGCCCCCTTGGACAATGCACCTGTGATACAAATAGTCTGAACTCTATCCTGGACTTTCCTCCACCATCACCCCAGCCCATTGCACACACCCCCTACTTCTTAGTACTTAAGTAAACACCCTTTGAAAAAAATACAAGTATGGAGTATGTCAAATGATTTCAAAATGTATTCACTCAACAAGGTTTAAACATTGCAATGCAACTGTACAGTAATGTTTATATAGGAATGACCTGTAGTTGGCTGCAGTCAACACACCAGGAGTGATAGTGGGGCACAAATGTCTGCAAATAGAGATGCCAAAGGGTACAGTGAGTGGCCATGAAAGTGGAAAAATCAGCCTGCCAGTGTCAATGTCAAACACAAAACTGTCACTTAAATGTTGAGTTACACTGTCTTACCTGTGTGACATTGGAAGTATTGACAAATTAATGCACTTTTGCTTTCCTCATCCTCATCCTCTTCCTCCTCATCTTCACTGTCCACAGGGTCCACTGCTGCCACACGTCCATCTCCAGCCTCATCCTCCTGCAGAAGAGGCACAGTTGTGAAACAAACAGCATGTCACGATGATCAGGCAGACCTTCTTGGATGAGTAGCACAGGGATCCACCTGTTAGATGGAGTCAACGAAACCTGGCCTTCAGGAGGCTGAATGTCCTCTGTATAATTCTTCTTGTTCGCCCATGTGCCTCATTGTGATGTTCCTCTGCCCTTGTCCTGGGATTCCTCACAGGGGTCAGTAGCCATGAGAGGTTGGGGTAACCAGAGTCACTCGCAAATATCGAGCGACAATTGTTAGCATTACACTAACCCTTAGGGCCCACACAATACCCATACACCAACATATAATGGGTGGAAACCAGGGCTCACCTATTAGCCACACCCTGTGCCTCTGGAGTTGAGCCATCACATATGGGATGCTGCTATTCCTCAGGATAAAGGCATCATGCACACACCCAGGATACTTTGCATTGACATGGGAGATGTACTGTTCCGCCAGGCACACTATCAGCACATTCATCGAGTAAAAGCGTTTTCGATTTCTGAACACCTGTTCATTTAGCCGGGGGAGGACAAATGCAATATGTGTACCATCAATTGCCCCAATAATGTTGGGGATATGTCCCATTGCATAGAAATCAGCTTTCACTGTGGCCAAATCCTCCACCTGGGGCAACACGATGTAGCTGCGCATGTGTGTAATCAGTGAAGTCAACACTCTGGTCAGCACTATTGAGAACATTGGTTGAGACATTCCTGCTGCCAAGCCCACTGTCACTTGGAAGGAGCCAGTTGCCAAGAAATGGAGCACTGATAGGACTTGCACAAGAGGGGGGATCCCGGTGGGGTGACGGATAGCAAAGATTAGGTCAGGCTCCAATTGGGCGCACAGGCTCTGTGATTGTGGCCCTTTCCAGTCTATAGGTGAGGATAATGTGCCCGGCCTCCATTGTTACCAAGTCCACCAGGGGTCTGTCCACAGGGTATGTCTCCATCTCCTATTCATCTGCAGCGGTTGCAATCTATGGTGCAAAAGGGTGAGCAGCTGGTCAGTATCTCATAATTCCAAACACTGCACCTCATTGCATGTTGTAATTGTAACAGTATATTGTTGGAGAAGTCCAAATGGTGCAAATATGTACTGTGACGCAGTTAGGAGCCATGGCCTGCACTCCCCCCTGAAAATATGCCTGCCTGTCCTGTATGGAGGGACATGTGGAAATGAGGTAATTCCAGCAACTCCTCATTGGTTATCATTGGGCCCTTTGGGGTACAGTGGTCAATGGTGATGTACGCCGGCTGTGATGGTACACACCGCTGCGGACGTCACAGCCGTTTTCTATCTGTTCACTCACTTGCTACCTGACCTTCAACAGGAGAGGACCTACACTGCCTGTGCTGCTGTGACCTGTGTCTTGAACCGACCATGGCTCGAGTCACTGAGGAAACGGCCCCTGCCTTCACCTCGGCACAGTTGGAGAGACTAGTGGATGGGGTCATACCCCAGTACGGACTGCTGTATGGGCCTCTAGAACAACAGGTGAGTACACTGTGAGCACGATGCATTGGACATGATTGCATGGAGTGGTGTGTGTGAAGGCCTCGTGTAGGGGGGGTTGGATGGTTGTCCCCTGGTCAGCGTGCATCATGTATGGTGGGCCATGTCTGTGCTAATGGGGATGGGAAGGGGCATGGTGGGCCATGAGTGTAACAGGCTGGACGGTCGGACTAATACCTTTCCCTGTGTTTATTTCCCTGCAGGTCAGTGCCCATAATAAAAAGGGTATATGGCGTGCCATCGCCAAGGACGTGCGGACCCTGGGGGTTACAGCAGGCGGAGCACCCACTGTCGGAAACAATGGGAGGACCTGAGACGCTGGGCATGGAAGACGGCGGAGGCCCAGCTGGGGATGGCCTCCCAATGAGGAAGGGGTGCCCGTTGAACACTGACCCCTTTGATGGCCCGCATACTGGTGGTGGCCTAGCTGGAGCTGGATGGGCACTTGGGGGCATCACAGCAGCCACAAGGGGTGAGTACAATGCCCCAATATACAACTTGCGCGTGGTGGGGTGGTATCCGGGAGGGGGATGTGGGCCTGTGGGTGCCCCTAGACCAGGCCTGACATTGCAGGTAGGTCCCATGTTGGGCAGGGTTCTGATTTAAAATTCCTCCAACCAAGCTAGTAGGCATCCACTACTGGTCAGGCAGGGGTCTGTAGGTCTCAGGTACGCTGCAATTGGTGTCAGGTGTCCCTATCCATGGCCTGGTGACTAGCATTGTGATTGGTAGTGCATAGGACTGTTCCCTGTGTGTGTGTCGTGTACGCCAACGGTGGTGTTGGTGCCCCCATTGACCAAGTGTATCCTTTGTCTCTCCCCCCCTCCCTTTTGTTTTGTCATCCTGTCCTTCTGTGCATTAGCATCATCTGGTGGAGGAGCAGAGGCACGAGCGACGGAGGGAGCTGCATCCCACAGGACCCAGGATGCCAAATCCACCGAGGGTGAGGGCACCAGTGCGATGGAGGGCAAGGGGAGAACCACGGATGAGACTGGAGGGGACAGTTCTGGCAGTGTTACCTTCTCCGATCGAAGCTCCCTGGTGGTGGCAGACACCTCTGTGCCCACCGCAACTACAGGTTCAGCCGCCACCCCCGTACCAACACCGCCCTCCCAGCAGCCCCTCAGCGAGTTTCCCATGCCCGCTCACCCAGGAGGGTGGACATGTCCTTCGCCCCAGGCACCTCAGGCCCTGCCCCAGTTAGCCCTGCTGCCCTGAGTGAGGAGGCTATTGACCTCCTGTGATCCATCTCTGTTGGGCAGTCAGCCAAACGCAACAGACAAATGCATTCCTGGAGGGCATTCACACTGGCATGGCAGCCCAACAGAGACCAACCCAGGCTCTGGCCTCCTCTCTGATGGCAGCCATTGTCCCTGTTTCTAGCCTCCCCCCTCCAACTTCCTCTACCCAATCCCATTCTCCTCAACCCCAACCTATCCCAAGCACATAGTCAGACTAGCATGCACCCAGGACAACAGGAGTGGTTCAGGCAAACACAAGCACCACACTTCATCCCACAGGCATTCACATCCAGAATCAGACATACCAACATCCACTGCCTCCACTGTGGCCCCCTCCTCTTCATCGTCCACCTCCCCCCAGTTGCGTCTCCACTCGCACCTACATGCACTACATCCTCATCCATTACCACCATCACCAGCACACATATCAGTACACACCCCTCACTGGCAGTCACCACCCCCACATCCATTCACAAGTCCCTGTGTCCTCTCCCACTGTGTCTGTGCCCCCTCCTCCCAAAGTACACTAATGCAAGCACTCAGACACCCAACAGCCATCCACCTTACAACAGCATCCAGCCCATGCACCTGAACCCAAACACAGCGGACAGACACCTCCTACAACCACTTCCTCTTCCTCCATTCCCAAACCTTCTCCCTCTTCCCGCCCCAATGTCCCTAAGAAGCTTTTCCTCACCACCCTTGACCTCTTCCCTACCACTCCCCCCGTCCTTCACGTCACGCCAGAGTGCTCAGAACTCAGGCAAGCACCTCAGCCACCCAGTCCACGGGCCCTAGTGTCCACAGCTACTCCAGGTGGGAGAGGATACCGGGCACCAGGCAGCCACACTGAAAGGGTGCCTGCACCAGGTGCTGCAAGAAAGGGCAAGAAGGCACCCCCAGCTGCTACAAGGAAGGGCAAGGAGGCACCTCCAGCTGCTACATGGAAGAGCAAAGAGGCACCCCCAGCTGCTACTCGGAAGGGCAAGGAGCCACCCCCAGCTGCTACTCGGAAGGGAAAGGAGGCACCCCCAGCTGCTACACGGAAGGGCAAGGAGGCACCCCCAGCTGCTACACGGCAGGGCAAAGAGCAATCACCTGCTACTGACAGGAAGGGCAAGGGGCCTGCATCAGCAGGCAGGAAGGACAAGAGGCCTGGTGCTGGGGCTCATTTGGAGCCCCCGCCACCAACCATGTTGGTTCACCTGTCCAAGGCTGCAGGGGAAGGGCTGGAGCCTCCCCTCAACACTACAAGCAGCAGCAGCACCACTGCCACTACTGATCAGCCGTCTGCGCCGGCAGAAAGTGTGTAGTCCTGCATCCTTTGGCTATTGTGCGGCCTGACCTCTGCAAATCTTGTGGGTATGACACCCAGCTGAGATACTGTGACCTTGCACTCCCCATGATCTGCATCACAGGGCACGATGCCCCCTCCAGAACCAGTGGAGAGGACATCCACTCACCCCATCCTTCCCAGGATGAAGATCACTGGGCACAATGCCCCCGCCGGAACCAGTGGAAGTAGTCACCCACTTGAAACACTGTGGCTTTGCACTCCCCAGGACCAAGCAGTGGGCAAACCACCCCCTGAGAGACTGTGGCTTTGCACTCCCCAGGACCAAGCAGAGGGAAAACCCCCTCTTGAGAGTCTGTGGCTTTGCACTCCCCAGGTCCAAGTAGTGGGCAAACCACCCACTTGAGAGACTGTGGCTTTGCACACCCCAGGACCAAGCTTTGGGCAAACCACCTACTTGAGAGACTGTGGCCTTGCACTCCCCAGGACAGCGCACAGGGTATGTAGCCCCCTCCAGGACCAGTGGTGTTGAACCATCTTCCATCTGAGGTGGCCCCCCACTCCCCGTCCCCCTGAGGTGCCTGGCTATTTTCAACCTGATGCCCCTGCAGTGTTCTCTCTGTGTTGTTGTAGGAGTGAGGTGGGGCCTTGGACTATGTGATGTAGCCCTGTGGCCCACGAGCTTTGAGAACTGGGCAGCGTCCCTACATTTGTAAATATGTGACAAGGTAGGGAAGAGTCTGGGTTAGAGGCTGCAGACAGAAAACTAAACAGTGGATTCTGTGCATTTTTTCAGCATGAGTTTCAGTTGTGCAGAATCCAGTTCACACCTTCCCACGCTTAACTGACTGCACAGGCGCTGAAATTGATTTCAGACAGATACTAGAGAAGAGTGTGTGCTACGGAGCGTAGGTAAACGGTGTAGTTGTAAGCCCATCACACACCTCTCCAGTGCCTGTTCTAGTCAAATGAGCCTGCTAGCCCAGATCCTGTGAGAAGAATGAAGGGAAGATTTAAATCCCTTTACTGACCATCAATCCAATATGGTATCTCAGACAGCCGAGGCGAGCAAAAGCTTGTCAGCTCTTAGAATGAAAATATAACAAAGTACTAGGGAGAATATGGCGGTTTCAGACACCAAACAATCTCTGCCAGCTTTACAATGATTTAGGCCCATACTTATGAAAAAGTGGTGCATCAGAGCTGATCCACAACTTTTTCTGCATCCCCCTACTGGCACCTAATGACACCATGGTTGTGCTGTGTTTATAATGCTGAGCACCATGAGGGTCGTTAGCACAATAGCATCAACATTTTTGCCGCTATTGTGTCGCTTTGCTACACTAGTGTCAAAAGGTTTGACGCTAGTGTAGCAAAGTGCAACGAGGCCCATAGGTTTCTATGGGTGCTTCCTGTTAACACCTGCTGAGCAATCAACAAAAACTGAAATAGACAAATCTCTTGGCCATTAAAATGCCTTGGCAGATTATTTTACCAGAAAATAACTTCTTTGAGTCATTTACTCCTCAGACTGTTACCATTTTCATGTAAAATTAATCAATAGTAGTTGGATAAAAATCTAACATACTGTGGCTCAAACTCACATCTACATTTTGAATGAGTTTATTTGTGGCAGGCCCATTAACTCCCTTACTGTGGGATGAGAGATCTGAGCTGTAAGGAGATGGAAAACAACTGGTGTTGATGACATGAATTTCCAGAAGGTTCTGCAGGTTTTATTGGTATTCACACTGTTAGCTGGGGGAAGATTCCCTTGAGACTTGGAGAGGTTCAGACCTCTTTACCCTTGCTCCCATTGTGTGGCTTTATGCTAGGTGTTAGAAATGAGGTCTTTGGTTGGCAGTCAGGTTATCCCCTGTCCAAGCATGGACCCTCACTCTAGTCAGGAAAAAGGAGAATCACCCTCAGTTAACCCCCGCTCAACCCCTTAGTAGCTTGGCACAAGCAAGCAGACTTAACTTCAGAAGCAATGTGTAAAGTATTTGTACCAACACACAGTAATACAGTGAAAACACTACAAAATGGACACCACACCAGGTTAGAAAAATAGATAATATGTATTGTTGGAAATGGCCTTTTGGCAGGGTTACCCCCAAACCTTTTGCCTTCCTCCTTCTCTTTTTCTGATCTTATTTTTGCTGGCTTTAGGACTCTGTGCACATTACCACTGATAATCAGTGCTAAAGTTCATATGCTCTCTCCCTAAAACACATTGGCATTGGATCATACCAAATAGGCATATTTAATTTACTTGTAAGTTCTTAGCAAAGTCCACTACATGTGCCCAGGGCCTGTAAATTAAATACTACTAGTGGGCCTGCAGCACTGGTTGTGCCACCCACATAAGTAGCCCTTAACCAAGTCTCAGGCCTGCCACTGCAAGGTCTGTGTGTGCAGTTTCACTGCCACTTTGACTTGGCATTTAAAAGTACTTGCCAAGCCTTAAACATATAAGTCATCCCTAAAGTAGGACCTAGGTAGCCCACTGGGCAGGGTGTTATGTAGGTATAAGGCAGGGCATGTAACTGTGTAGTTTATATGTCCTGGTAGTGTAAAACTCCTAAATTCGTTTTTCACTACTGTTAGGCCTGCTCCTTTCATAGGATAGCATTAGAGGTACCCTCATATACTGTTTGAGTGGTAGATTCTGATCTGAAAGGGGTAACCAGATCATGTTTAGTATGACGAATCGCATAAGGTAATTCCTTGATAACAAGCGAGAAACATGTTGACCAATCAAATAGAGTGACACAGGGGATCCTGTGTACTCTGTCTTTTGAGGTTTATACCTACCTGGCTTTCATGGTAATTGTGGTCATCACTCCACCAATTCCCAACTTTATTTGATTTTAATCTTGTCAGAGGTTGAGTCATGAGCATTAAAATTATTAGATTCTACCTCTAGATATTTTTAATTTTTTTTTTTCCTATTTACCAATCCTTCACTTTATTCCTTTTCTCAACCGGCCAGAAACGAGTTTTCTAAAAAGATCTCCGGCAAAGAGCCCCCCTGTGGGGCCCGTCAGGCATTGCAGTGCCGGCCTGACGAGGAGCTGGCCCTATGATGAAGCATGTCACCGGATGGTGAGTGAGGGCTTTTGCTTCGATAAAGTTCGCCTTTCAATGACTCGCTGAACTATTTCCTTGAAAGAAACCCTTTAGCACTAGGTGGAACCGTGTGTAACCTTTTTTGATTTCTCATGTTTAGTGTGGCCAGAATGGTGATAGAAAATCCTGCTTATTGGTGAAGTTGGATTTAATATTGCTATTATAGAAATGCCACTTTTAGGAAGTGATCATTTCTATACACTCAAATCCTTCTGTGCCTTGCAGCCTGTCTCCAATCCACGTCTGGTTGGGTTAGTTGACAGCTCTCTTGTGCAATTCACTTAGACAACCCGAAACGCAGGATGCTCAGTCACACCTGCACACATCTGCATACTGAATGGGTCTTCATGGGCTGGGAAGGGTAGAGGGCCTTGTAGTGTGGTTAGTGTTACGTATTCATTGCGCTTTAGCTTCAGGCTTTAGGCCTTTGTGCATTTTGCCCTGAATATATTTTATTCATTTGCTGACAGCTTAGAGCCTCTGTGCACTTTGCTCTACATGCTTTTTATTAGGCTTCGTACTGTTATTTTTCAAATAGCCAGTTCTACGGTGTTGTTTTTTATTCATATCACACTGTTTTGCCTACTTCAGCACTGGAGTTCTCCATAACATATTTACTCTGTGCTTCAGTCAAGGATACAGTCTGGTACATTGCCGATAGACGTGGTAAGAGTTTAGACTTGGCATTCCTGCGTAGGGACATTTTGTGATCACGATGACATGTTAGTTATAAAATTACTTCCTTGTCCCAATACACGCAAGAGGGAGATTCCGACCAGGGAACCACAACTTGACGCTGACTGCCTCGTTGCAGATGCTGAACCAAGATCACAGGTCTTTGCTCAGGTATGAGGGCTGATATCTCCACAGTGATTCTAATAGGCAAGCTAGAAGCTTAACATGCTGTGCTCTAAATAGAACAAGCAGAGGGAGAGTAGAAACTGCTCGACAATATGATAGCATTGTTTTTATGTTTTACTCTCCTGGTAACTATTACAATCCTACTGTGTTGTATCGTTCTGGTTATTGCGGCTCACGCCTTAATATCTAAAATACAGTCGTTTTATTAAAACATTATATAAAACTTATACTGTCTTTGTCATTTGTATATGAGATCATATTGGAAATGAGAGAGTTGGTTTGGATCTGAGTAACCACGACTTCCCTGAGAAGTTCCAAAGATGTCATGCGCTCGGCTGCCAAATCATTCCTTCCACATGGGAGAAATGAGGCACTGCTAGTTAGCCGGAGCAAAAACCGGATTTAGGGTGACAGAGTTCTTTACACGTGGGTCAGACTCAGTCCCCCACACCGTTATTGATCCTGCTACCTAGAAATCCAGTAGTCTCATTTAGAATAATGAGAGCCCACGCGACAGCCTGACACTTAAATGTCAAAGGACAGTGGCCTGCACTTAAACAGTGCTCTGCCAAGACCCCTACTGGGACCTTAGCAGACAGGATGGAACTGAAAGGGGACCTTGTGTACTTCTAAGCCACTCTTTGAAGTCTCCCCCACTTCAAAGGCTCATTTGGTTATTGAAACCGGGTCTCTGACCCTACCAGCTCAGAAACCTCTTGACAAGATACTTACTGGGAAAGGAACTCTGAAACAGAACTTGCAAGCTGCTAAGGGAAGCTGCCTTGCTGCCCAAAGGACTCACCTGACTGCTTTGCTGTAACGGACTGCTTCCTTGCTGCCATTTGGCTCTGCTGAGAAGTGCTCTCCAAGGGCATGGATTAAGCTTGCCTCCTGTTTCCTGAAGTCTCAGGGCCAAAAAGAGTTAGGCCCTCATTACAACCCTGGCGGTCGGTGTTAAAGCAATGGTAATACTGCCAACAGGCTGGCGGTTAACAAAATGGGATCACAACCATGGCGGAAACCGCCAACACAGACAGCCACTTTAACACTCTGACCTCCACGGCGGTAGCAACAAAAACCGCGGGGGTAACCGCCAACAGACAGGCGGAAGACAATGTACCGCCCACCCCATCACAACCCGCCTATCCGACAGCTTTCCGGGGCGGTACCAATGCCATCAACAGCACAGCAGACACAGAACACAGAAGGGAAACCACTCACCTCTCGATACTCAACGAAGAACTAGGATGCCTTGGAGCCCGAGTTACAGGTCCTGCCCATGCTGGTCTACCTCCTCATCTACCAGGAATACGAAAGGTGGTGGCGACGACCACGGTGAGTACTGCACCTAGTACACAGGAGCAGGGGGAGGAAAAAGGGAAGTGACACACACACACGCAACATACAACACCCCCACCCTCACCCACAACACCATTCACACAAACACATGCAACAACATTATATTTACACCCCGTAACCCCAAGGAAGAATGCAAGAACAAAAGGAATTGAGTTAAATCAGTGATATATTAGAAATAGGCAGATATTTGTAATGTACAGAAAAACAGTATTTACAAAAATATACAATTTGTACATAAGGCCGTACATTGTCCCTTCCAAATGTCCGTGGGCCACTGGGACAAAAATCATGGGCCAAGCCCACACTTGACTCCTGCCTCAATACGGAGAGAACACTGGGGGCACCTCAGCCGGAAGATGGAATTACACCACTGCTCCATGCCCACTGCTTGGTCCGGGGGAGTGCAAAGCCACAGTCTCTCAAGTTACTCAAGTGGGTGGTTTGCCCACTGCTTTGTCCCGGGAGTACAAAGCCACAGTCTCTCAAGTGGGTGGTTAGCCCACTGCTTGGTCCTGGGGAGTGCAAGGCCATAGTCTCTCAAGTGGATGCCTTTCTCCACTGGTTCTGGAAGGGGCTTTGTGCCCAGTGTGCTTTATCCTGCCAAGGATAGGGTGAGTGGATGCCTTTCTCCACTGGTTCTGGGGGGGGCTTTGTGCCCAGTCTGCTTCATCCTGCCAAGGATAGGGTAAGTGGATGCCTTTCTCCACTGGTTCTGTAGGGGCCTTGTGCCCAATGTGCTTCATCCTGCCAAGGTTAGGCTGAGTGGATGCCTTTCTCCACTGGTTCTGGAGGGGGCCTTGTGCCCAGTGTGCTTCATCCTGCTAAGGTTAGGCTGAATGGATGCCTTTCTCCACTGGTTCTGTAGGGGGCTTTGTGCCCAGTCAGCTTCATCCTGCCAAGGATAGGGTGAGCGGATGCCTTTCTCCACTGGTTCTGGAGGGGGCCTTGTGCCGAGTGAAGCAGCACTTGGGGTGTTTCCCTCACCTGAGTGTCTGAGGCACGAGATTTGCAGGGAACAGGTTGCATGATAGTCCATCAAGGAATGGCTAGACTCCATCATGTGGAGACTAAGGCTGCAAACTGGTGGTAGTGCTGGTGCTGGTGGGGGTGCTGCCAATGGTGGTGGGAGGCTCCAGCCCTCCTCCTGTAGCTTTGGACGGCTGCCCACTGGGGCTGCTGATGGTGGTAGTGGTCCTACTGTCAGCGATGCAGGTGGCGGTGGTTGCGGCTGGACCTGTGGCAGTGCTAGCCGTGGTGCATGTGGCGGTGCTGGCCGTGGTGCAAGTGCCGGTGCTGCCAGTGGTGGAGGAGGGCTCCAGCCCTTCTCCTGCAGCCTCGGACAACTGCCCCTGGGGCTGCTGATGCTGGTAGTGGTCCTACTGTCAGCAGTGCAGGTGGCGGTGGTTGCAGAAGGGCCTGCGGTGGTGCCAGCGGCAGTGAATGTGGTGGTGCTGGCCATGGAGCAGGTGCTGCCAGTGGCAGAGGGAGGCTCCAGCCCTTCTCCTGCAGCCTCAGATGGCTGCCCACTGGGGCTGCTGCTGCTGACAGTAGTGGTGCTAGCAGCGGTACAGGTAGCGGTGGTTGCGGCGGTGCCTGTGGTGCGGCTGCTGCCGGTGCTGCCCGCGTGGCAGGTGGTGGTGCTGGCGCTTGTGCTGGTAGCCACCAGGCTTTCACCTGCAGTTTCCGATGGCTGAAGTGCCTTGCTTGGTGTTTTCTGCCCCTTACTCACCTTTGCAGATGGTGGTGTGACCTTGGGTCTGGCTGCTGGAGTTTTTGAGGAGGCCTTGCTGGGTGGTTCCTGTTCCTTAACCTTGCTGCATGCTGTACCCTTCTGCACCTTGGCAGATGGAAGAATTGTTTTTTCCTTTGCAGGGGTTGCTGGCACACTGGCTGGCCTGACGGCTGCCCCCTTTGAGCCTCTGTGAGTTGCAGGTACCACAATGGATGTCGACTTGGTGGTTGAGGTGCTGGCCTGGGGTCTGGACACCCTGGCCTGAGGGGAAGGACTGGGGGGGAGGGGTAGGGAACAGGTCAACGTTTGAGGGAAAAGCTTCTTAGACACACCGGAGTGGGAAGAGGGAGAGAGTTTGGGAGTGGAGGAAGAGGGAATGGTTGAAGGAGGTGTCTGTCTGCTGACTTTGGGTGCAGGTGCATGAGCTGGATGCTGTTGTGAGGTGGATGGCTGTTGGGTGGGTGGATGCTTGCGTTTGTGTACTTTGGGAGGAGGGGTCACAGACACACTGGAAGAGGACACAGGGGACGTGTGAATGGATGTGGGGTGGTGACTGCTCGTGAGGGGTGTGTTGTGAGGGGTGTACTGGTGATGGAGGCAGTGGATGAGGATGTAGTGCATGCAGGTGTGAGTGGAGACGCTACTGGGAGGGAGGCGGATGAGGAGGGGGACACAGTGGAGGCAGTGGATGTTGGTGTGTCTGCATGGGGATGGTGCTTGTGTGAGTGCCTGTGGGATGAAGTGTGGTGCTTGTGTTTGCCTGAGCCACTTTTGTGTGTTGATTTGGGTGAATGCTGGTCTGAAGGGGTGCTTGGGATAGGATGGGTTGAGGGGATTGGATCTGGGTAGAGGAAGTTAGAGGGGGAGGCTAGAGACAGGTACAAGGGCTGCCATCAGTGTTGAGGCCAGAGCCTGAAATTCTGTCTGTTGGGCTGCCACTCCAGAGTGAATGCCCTCCAGGTATACATTTGTTTATTGCAAATGCCTCTCGACACCCTGGATGGCATTCAGTATGGTTGACTGCCCAACAGTGAGGGATCTCAGGAGGTCAATAGCCTCCTCACTTAGGGCAGCAGGGCTGACTGGGTCAGGGCCTGAGGTGCCTGGGGCGAAGGAGATGCCCACCCTCCTGGGTGAGTGGGCACAGGAAAAACGTTGAGGGGCAGCTGGGAGGGCAGTGCTGTTAGTGGGGGTGGCAGCTGTACCTGTTGTTGGGATGGGCAAAGAGCTGTCTGCCACCACCAGGGAGTTTCCATCGGAGGAAGAGTCGTTGTCTGTGGTCTCCCCTCCTGTCCCCATTGTGGTGCTCCCCTCGCCCTCTGTCCCACTGGTGCCCTCACCGTCGGTGGATTCGGCCTCCAGGCCCATCTGGGATGGAGCTCCTTCCATCACTGGTGCCTCTGATCCTCCGTCCGATGATGCTAATGCACACAAGGACAGGGTGACAAAACAAAAAGGGGGGGAACCAGAGGATACACTTGGTCAATGCCAGCAACACCACTACTGTTGGCATACACAACACACAGGGAGCAGCCCTATGCACCAGGCCATGCCCAACCATTTACTAAGATAGTCACCAGCCCATGGGGTACAATGCCTACTGCCATTAGCTGCACACCTGAAACCCACAGGATCCTGCCCAGTAGTAGATGCTCACTAACACTATTGGGGTTGGAGTGCTTCAGAGCCTGCCCAACAAGGGACCTACCCTACCATCTTCACCCTGCCCTAGGGCAACCCATTGCCCACATCCCCAGCCCAGGTGACTCTTAACGCGCGCAAAGTCAGGATTGTACTCACCCCCTTGTGGCTGCTGTGATGCTTTCAAGTGCCCATCCAACTCTGGATAGGCCACCACCAGGATGTGGAACATCAGGGGGGTCATGGTGCGACGGGCACCTCTTCCTCATTGGGAGGCCAGCCCCAGCTGGGCCTCCGCCGTCTTCTTTGGCCAGCGGCATAGATCCTCCCACGTTTTGTGGCAGTGGGTGCTCCGCCTTTCAAAGACCCCCAGGATCTGCACCTCCTTGGCGATGGCACGCAGATACCCTTTTTCTGGTTGTCGCTGACCTGCATGGAAAAGACAGCAGAAAACTGAATCAGTCAACCGTCCGGACCGTCATACTCATAGCCCACCAAATTGCTCCCATCCCCTGATGCACATACACTGACCACCTTAGATGCAGCACTCTGGCCAGGACACTTCTGCCCCCCCCCTACATGTGGCTTACACACACAGAATTCCATACAATCATGGCCCACGCATCATGCTCACAGTGTACTCACCTGTTTGTCTGGAGGACCATTGAGTAACATGTACTGGGGTAGGACCCCATCCACTAGTTTCTCCAACTCCTCTGCAGTGACGGCAGGGGCCCCCTCCCCAGACACATGAGCCATTGTCGCTTCCAGACACAGAGGCACTTGCAGTATAGGTCCTCTCCTGTGGAAGGTCAGGTAGCAAGTGAGTGAACAGATAGAAAATGGCGGTCACATCCACGGCGGTGCGTACCGGCACTGTCGGCGTACATCGCCATTGGCTCCTGAAATGATAACCAATGCGAAGTTGCGCAGTGGTCTTTGACCGCCTACCGCGACGGTGCACAACGCCAGCGGAATTACCTCATTTCCACTTGTCTCTCCTCACAGGTCAGGCAGCCGCCATTTCAGGGGGGCACATGGCATGGCACCTAACTGCGTCACAGCAGAGATTGGCAAAGCAACAGATTGTCGGATTCACATACTGGTTCTGTAAAGCAAAATAATCATCATTAGTGCAATAGTGTGTGAATATTACCCTCTGCTCACCGTTGTCTTCCATAGGCTTCAACCACTGAGGCTGAATTTGAGATGGCGGCATCCTCCGGTGTACAGACCACTGGTGGACCTTGCGACAATGGAGGACAGACACATTATCATAACCTACAGACTTGATCGTGCCACAATCCAAGAACTGTGTGCCCAGTTGGAGCCAGACCTGTACATGTCCTATGTGAATGCCAAATATCCTGGCTTTGTGCATGACACCTTTATCTTGAGGAATAGCAGCATCCCATATGTGATGGGCCAACTCCAGAGGTATTGGGTGTGGCTAATAGGTGAGCCCAAGGTCCCCACACAGTAAATGTAGGTGTCTGGGTATGGGGTTGTCCCTAAGGGTAGTGTGTGTCAAACAGTTGTCGCTCGATATTTGCAGGTGACTCTGGTTACCCCAACCTCTCATGGCTACTAACCCCAATGAGAAATGCCAGGACAAGGGCAGAGGATCGTTACAATGAGGCACATGGGCGTACAAGGAGGATTATTGAAAGGACCATCGGCCTCCTGAAGGCCAGGTTCCGGTGCCTCCATCTGACAGGTGGATCCCTGTACTACTCACCCAAGATGGTGTGCCAGATCATCGTTGCATGTTGCATGTTGCACACCATGGCCTTGAGACGCCAGGTGCCTTTTCTGCAGGAGGATGTGCCTGGAGATGGTCTTGTGGCAGCAGTGGAGCCTGTGGACATTGAGGAAGGGGAGGCGGAGGAAGAATATGTTGACAACAGAAGCAATATAATTCAGCAGTACTTCCAGTGACACACAGGTAAGACACTGTAAGTTCACTTTACATTTCAGTTTTCTGTTGGACATTGTACATGGCAGCCTGTTTCCCTATGGCTATGGCCACTGACTGTACCCTTTGGCATCTCTATTTTCAGATCTCTGTGCCCCACCCCTGCTATGTGTACTGCTGCCCACCAAAGGACATTCCAAAGCATATTTAACTCTACATTTGACTTGTAATGCTTTGATAATGTTGAACTAATACATATTTGAATCATTTGACAGACTCCAGATTAGTATGTGTTCCAAGGGTGTTTATTTAAGTGCTCATAAGTAGAGAGGGATGTGCAATGGGCTGGGCTGATGGTGGAGGAAAGTCCAGGGTAGAGTCCAGTCTCTTGGTATCACAGGTGCATTGTCCAATGGGGCATAGGAAGGGAGTATTGGCAGTTCAAGGTGGACAGGGTGACAGGGTGGGACAGAAGGGTGACAATCAGGAGAGTCTTATTTCCTGGTGGGGGTATCGGCAATGTTCTCTGGCTTCTGCCTGGATCACAGGGACCGTTTGCTGGGTGGTTCTCCTTCTGCAGGGGGTTAGGTACTGGTGGTGTGTTGTTCCTGTGGCGGGGCCTCCTGTCCACAAGCGCCGGCGGAGGTGGAAGGCTGTTCATCGATTTGGCTAGTGTCAGGGGCCCGTTGGTGTGCCACTGCCTCCCTCATAATGTTGCTCATGTCAGCCAGCATCCCTGTAATGGTGACCAGGATGGTGTAGATGTTTTGAAGGTCCTCCCTGATCCCCAGGTACTGTCCCTCCTGCAGCCGCTTGGTCTCCTGCAACTTAGCCATTATCTGGCCCATCGTCTCCTGGGAATGGTGGTATGCTCCCAAGATGTTGGAGAGTGCCTCCTAGGGTTTGGGTTCCCTGGGCCTGTCATCCCCCTGTCGCACAGCAGTCCTCCCAGCTTCCCTGTTGTCCTGTGCCTCTGTCCCCTGAAGTGTGTGCCCACTGCCACTGACCCCAGGTCCCTGATCGTCCTGTGTTTGTGGGGTTGCTTGGGGTCCCTGTAGTAGTGGACACACTGCTGATTGACGGGTCCAGGGGACAGTGGCATGGGCCCGCTGGGTGGGTGCTGTGCTGGTGTTTCCTGAGGTAGGGGGCTCTGTGGTGGGTTGGGACTGTGGCAGGGTAACCGACTGTCCAGAGGTCCCGGATGGGCCAGGTTGGTCACCCTGATCCAGGCGTGCAGAGCTGCTGTTGTCACTGTGGGCCTCTTCAGGAGGGGACTGGATGTAGCTGGCACCTCCTCTCCGGTGACGTTGAGTATGGGTCATGTGGGGATGCAAATGCAGTGTTAGTGTATCTGGGTGTGCCATCTTGTGCATGGGTGTGTTCCCTGTATGATTGTGATTTCCCTGTCAGCTTGGCCTTGTGTGAGTGGTGATTTTGTGGGCTGGGTGATTCTCTCTACTGGCATGCTGTGGTGATGGGTGTCCATGCAGGTCTGTGTTGGGGGTCCATGCATAGGTGTTACATGCAGGGCTTGGTATTACAATAGGTGGGTTGTGATGGTGGGGTATGTGTGAGTGTCAAAGCCCAGCTCACCTGAGTTCTTGTTCAGTTCTGATGGAGGTTGAAGACAATCCGACCCCACCCTGAAACTGCTTGTTCCAGCACACTAGTTTTTAACACAGTGCACTAAGAACAGAAGCTCAAGGGTAGGGGGGAAGTGGATAAAATAAAAAAGAGAGACAACACCGTTCTTGCGTTTCCACTGTTGAAGTGCTACACAAATCTGCGGCCCTTTCTGACTTCTGTAGAAACTGGTGCCTAATGAAACATAAACAAAGAACAGATAAGTGCAACCTATTCCTAAATGGGTTCCTGACTATCCCTTTATTTATTAGAAATTCTCTTCTAAAAGTACCTCTTGGATCCTGGTCTCGAGTTTCCAGGTTTGGAATGTGTTACTGCTCTGGGATGTGCTTTCTATTACTGTAAAGCTTCTAAAACATTAAACAAATACCGTTATCAGAATTACCAATATCAAACATTCATCTTAATATAACTAAAGCCTAAATTCCCAATAGCAGACTCACTTTTCCCATATCTCCAGAATCTTTTGGAAAACAAATACTGTACTTTTACATCAAAATACAGCATGTAATTTGTGCAAGTCCTTGATTTACTGTTTGCCTTGCTGTTAATGGTTTCCACTGTTCGATTCTTAAAAGTTCCATAAAAAAAAAACAATGTTTGTTTCACAAAGCTCCGCAAGGTATTCTTGCAACAAAGAGCCTGAATCACAATGTTCGTGGAAGGTATCTTGCTTCAAACCGTCCACACACGAATCCAGAAATTGTTGTCAAAGTTCCTTCAGGTAATAAAAAGTTTTGCACTTACTTGTTGCTGGCAAGAGATACTGATCAGTCTAACCTTGTCTTCTTTCTCTTTTGCAGGTTGTTTGTAGGAGAGAAGCTGAGGCAAAGAGGAACCGGAAACCAGAAGAAGGAAGAGCCAGCAGCTGCGCCCATTGAAGCCAATGAAAGTCTGTAGAGAGCAGGAGTGCCAGCGCCGAGGGATCTGTTCTCAGGTAAGCGGGAGGTAGACGAGCACAAGCACTGGGTGAGGCTCGGGGGCTGCCTTTTTATAGACAGGGCTGGGTGTGGTTCGAAGAGCTGGGTGTGGTTTGAAGGGCTGGGTGTGGTCCTCACATGCTGCACATGTTCTTGAAAGGTGAGCAGAGCTGGGTGTGGTTTGAAGGGCTGGGTGTGGTCCTCACATGCTGCACATGTTCTTGAAAGGTGTGCAGAGTTTCAGTTATTATGCAAATGAGTTGAATTAACACATGGCCTAGGGAGGAGTGTTTTAAAGAAGCCTTGGTAAAAGCAAGGCCCAATGTGTAAACAAAACAGCACATTAAACAACATACACAGAAGCCTAAGGGGGGGGGGGAAGGTGAGATAACAAGAAAGGGTTTGAATAGTAAGTTTAAAAGGGAGCTATTACAGAACCCACTAGTGCAGTGAGAGGGGACATGCTCTTTGCTGTGCACAAACCCTAACAGTTGCCCCCCTCAAAGGCCCTCCTACAGGACGGGGTTTTCCTGGGTTTTTTAAATAAAACCGTCTAATCAGCTGTGGGGCATGTACATATGATGCTGGTTCCCATGAATTCTCAGATTCATCATATCCTTTCCATTCTACTAAATAAAACAGACGTCCACTAATTCTTTTTGAGTCTTTTATGCTTTTCACTTCATATTCTAGATTTCCCTTAATTGGTATGGGTGGAGGTGGTGGTTCAGGTCGGGTTTTTGGGTTGTACGGCTTAAGCAAGGACACATGGAATGTAGTATGTACTGGATATTCTTTTGGTAAATCTAATTTTACTGTTACCGGGTTTACTATGGCAGTTATACTAAAGGGTCCAATGAAACGTGGTTGCAGCTTTCGGGATCCCTCTATGTTTAGGTTCTTTGTGGAGAGCCATACCTTGTCACCAATTTTATACATTGGGGCCTCAGATCTGTGTTTGTCTGCTTGTCTTTTCATGCTTTCCTTGTACTTTAATAAATGTTTCCTGGCTTTGTCTTGTATGTCACCTAACCTCGTTAGTCTATCCGTTACTGTAGGCAACAGGGACTCTTCTAACAAAATGGGTATAGCTCTTGGATGATACCCCTGCAAGAAATAGAATGGTGAGCAAAGTAGAGCTGAATGCTCAGTATTATTATAAACAAACTCCGCTACAGGGAGAGCTTCCAACCATTCACTAGAATAATCAGCCAATAAACAACGTAGCGTTTGAAGTAAGGTTTGGTTCAGTCGTTCAGTCTGTCCATCTGTCTCTGGGTGGAAAGCAGTGGATAATGCCACATCTATTTTCAGTTTTTCACATAATTTTTTCCAAAATCTAGAGTTGAACTGGCTCCCTCGATCTGACACCACTTTGCTTGGCAAACCATGTAAACGCACAATTTCCCTTATAAAAATATCGGCAAATTCTGCCGCCGTGGGTAATTTCCGTAATGGTACAAAATGTGCCATTTTAGATAAAAAATCCAGTATAACCAACACTGTTGTGAAGGATTTTACAGGTGGTAAGCCTACAATAAAGTCTACGCTCACAGTGTGCCAAGGTTGCTTGGGTGTTGGCATTGGTATTAACAAGCCGTCAGGGGCCTTATGAGAAGATTTATGTCTTGCACAAATTGGACAGGTAGTGACAAATTGCTTAATGTCCTTTCTTATAGTGTCCCACCAAAAGTGTTTTTGCACATTTTCCAGGGTTTTTACCCAACCAGGATGACCTGCCAACGGTGAGGCGTGATGCCAAATTATCACCTGTGTTTGTAATTCAGAGGTGGGCACTAACAGCATGTTGTCGTGATACAATAAACCTCGTTGTATTGTGTTATGGGAATCCTTTAACCAATCCTGAGGTGCTATTTGCATGTGTGCATTATATAGATCTGTGATGAAATCCTTCTGTTGTACTGGTGCCAAAAACTTTTGGGGAGGAATAATGGGTTCTCCTATTTTATCTTGTTTCATGTCTGAGGTATGTCCGTATCTAGATAAC
Source organism: Pleurodeles waltl (assembly GCF_031143425.1). Classification (NCBI taxonomy): domain Eukaryota; kingdom Metazoa; phylum Chordata; class Amphibia; order Caudata; family Salamandridae; genus Pleurodeles; species Pleurodeles waltl. The sequence goes on along the minus strand of NC_090450.1, from coordinate 997,873,262 downwards.
ACATCAGATTGAATTTGTTGTGCACCTGGTCTATAGGTTATAACAAAGTCAAATGTGCTAAAAAAATTTAACCAGCGCATCTGACGTGGTGTTAGTGCTTTAAGTGATCCAAAAAACTGTAGGTTCTTATGGTCAGAAAAGATTGTAACTGGGTACTTGGCTCCCATTAAATGATGCCTCCATTCTGAAAAAGCTACTTTGATAGCTAGTAGTTCCCTTTCAGCCACAGTGTAATTTTGTTCAGCTGGTAATAACTTTTTGGAATAGAAGGCTATAGGATGTAACTGGCCATCTACTATATCTCGTTGAGAGAGAACTCCTCCTAAAGCTACTTGTGAAGCATCCGCTTCAACAAAAAAGGGCAAGTCAGGATCAGGATGTTTCAGAATTGGGGCTGAAGTGAACTTTTGTTTTAGGAGTTGAAAGGCGTGTGCCGCCTCATCAGTCCAAAGAAATCGTTGCCCTTTCCGCAACAAGGTAGTTATTGGGCCGCAATGTCTGCAAAATGTGCAATAAACCTCCTATAAAAATTGGCGAAACCCAGAAATTTCTGAATATCTTTTACAGAGGATGGTTTTGGCCAATCAGCAATAGCACTGATTTTCTTTACATCCATAGTTATTCCTTGAGGTGACAGGCAGTATCCTAAAAACTCCACCTTGCTGACATTAAAAGTACACTTTTCTAACTTAGCAAAAAGATGATTTTCTTTTAACTTTGATAATACTGCACGAACATGTTGGGTATGTTCTTCTGAGTTCTTAGAGTAAATGAGGATGTCGTCTATGTATACTATGACACAAACGTCCAGGAATTCGTGTAGGACCTCATTTATAAAGAACTGAAAGGCCGCAGGGGCATTACATAACCCAAAGGGCATTACTGTGTACTCAAATAAACCAAACTTTGTCTTGAAAGCTGTCTTCCACTCATCCCCCTCTTTTACTCGGACCAGGTGGTAAGCTCCCCGCAGATCTAGTTTAGTGTATACAGTAGAATGTCTTAATTGATCCAACAACACAGGTATTAGAGGAAGAGGATATTTATTCTTTATTGTAGCCTTATTTAGTCCTCTATAATCGATACACGCGCGCAGGGATTTATCCGGCTTCGGGATAAAAAAGAGTGGAGATGATACCGGAGATGTGGAATGACGGATGAACCCAGACTGTAGTAGGTCATCTAGGTAGGTTCTTAAGTATTTGGTTTCTTCGTCAGTCAAAGCATATACTCTGTTATTAGGTAAAGGGGCCCCTGGGATAAGATCTATACGGCAGTCATAAGACCGATGTGGGGGCAGCACACTAGCCTTTACTGGATCAAAGACGTCTTTAAAGTCAGAATATTCAGGAGGGAGACTTGGTTCATCTTGTGTAACACTAGCACAGTGTAATACTGTGCTCTGTTCTGTACCTGCTTCTTGATAGCAATTGGTTCTACAGAAAGAGGAATCCAAAGTAACAGTTCTATTCACCCAGTCAATTTTTGGGTTATGAGTTGTTAACCAGGGTACCCCGAGAATCAAACCAAAATTAGGAGTATCTATCAGATCAAAGCTAATCACCTCTGTGTGCCCGTTCTGACAGACCATAACAAGTGGACTTGTTTGTTTTGTGATTAATCCAGAGGTCAATTCTGACCCATCCACTGCACATACTGCTTCTGGACAAGGCTTTAGGCACATAGGAAGTCCTAAGTTTTCAGCTAACTTATTATCCACAAAATTTCCTGTCGCGCCTGAGTCCAGTAGGACAGGGAGAGAATGCCTCACTTGGGTAGTAACAATTAAAACGACCTGAATTATGAAATGTCTAGGTACGTGCGGTACCATGAAGGCTGCAGCATTAGAGGTTTGATGAAGATGTTTTCTCGAACAAGTAACCTCTCCCCTTGTCGAGCTTAATCGTTTCCCGATTCAGTTGAGGAGGTGGAGGAAACAGCACCCTTTTGTGGAGTTTTAGGCTTTACTGGACATTCTCTGGCAAAGTGACCTGCCCTGCCACAATATAAACATAATTGAAGTTTTCTCCTTCTTTCTTTTTCCTCTGATGTGAGTGGACCTCTGAGTGTCCCTATTTGCATAGGCTTAGGTTCAGGGAGTTTATTATCTGTGTCTTTCTTCTCGTGTTTAATAAAAGTTAACCGTGATTCCAGTTTGTATTTATCTCCCTTTCTTTCTCCTAGTCTATGTTCTAATTTCACAACTAAATCTACAAAGTCCGAATAGTCTTCTGGCAAATCAACGATATGAGCCAGCGCGTCTTTTAACTCGTCTCTCAAACCTTTATAAAAAAGGGAGACACGCTTTCCTTCTGGCCACTGTGTCTCGGTGAGTAAACGATTAAAACTAGTGAGATAGGTCAATAAATCCTTGTTACCTTGTTTAAGATTTAAAAGCTCATTATCACTTGCCTGCATGAAAGTGTGTTTTGCAAAAAGGCTGCTCATGGTACGTTTAAATTGATTCCAATTATGGAGGATGGGATCATCTCTATCCACGAAAGGAATTGACCAATTGGCTGCTGTGCCACCCAAATAAGACAAGACGAATGCCACTTTCGTAGCATCAGTAGGGAACTGTTGTGGCTTACAAACGAAGTGTAATTGACATTGATGGATAAAAACATGGAATTTGTTACTATCTCCATGAAAACGTTCAGGTGCTGCTAAGGGCACAGCATTAGGAACATTAACAGTAACCTCAACTGGGGGAGGCAAAGTTGTATGTTTTGATGGCGCCCCTGTCTCTGAGGTGGTTTTAAACAAAGGCGTAAAAGCTGTGTTCCACTGAGATCCCCTAAATTTATACCTGCTTAAATCCTGTTTTAAAGAGGTATTCTCCATCTTTAATCTCTCTATTTCCTCTTGCATATGTTGTAAGATGCCAGACACTGATTCATTATGAGCCAAGTCCTCATTTAGGGCCTGCGCCATATCCGTGACGTCAATGCCCTCTATTTCTTCCCCGGTATTCATCGTCCACCAGAACTGAAATTTTTTAAGGCTTGTGCTTCTGTCAAAGCCCAGCTCACCTGAGTTCTTGTTCAGTTCTGATGGAGGTTGAAGACAATCCGACCCCACCCTGAAACTGCTTGTTCCAGCACACTAGTTTTTAACACAGTGCACTAAGAACAGAAGCTCAAGGGTAGGGGGGAAGTGGATAAAATAAAAAAGAGAGACAACACCGTTCTTGCGTTTCCACTGTTGAAGTGCTACACAAATCTGCGGCCCTTTCTGACTTCTGTAGAAACTGGTGCCTAATGAAACATAAACAAAGAACAGATAAGTGCAACCTATTCCTAAATGGGTTCCTGACTATCCCTTTATTTATTAGAAATTCTCTTCTAAAAGTACCTCTTGGATCCTGGTCTCGAGTTTCCAGGTTTGGAATGTGTTACTGCTCTGGGATGTGCTTTCTATTACTGTAAAGCTTCTAAAACATTAAACAAATACCGTTATCAGAATTACCAATATCAAACATTCATCTTAATATAACTAAAGCCTAAATTCCCAATAGCAGACTCACTTTTCCCATATCTCCAGAATCTTTTGGAAAACAAATACTGTACTTTTACATCAAAATACAGCATGTAATTTGTGCAAGTCCTTGATTTACTGTTTGCCTTGCTGTTAATGGTTTCCACTGTTCGATTCTTAAAAGTTCCATAAAAAAAAAACAATGTTTGTTTCACAAAGCTCCGCAAGGTATTCTTGCAACAAAGAGCCTGAATCACAATGTTCGTGGAAGGTATCTTGCTTCAAACCGTCCACACACGAATCCAGAAATTGTTGTCAAAGTTCCTTCAGGTAATAAAAAGTTTTGCACTTACTTGTTGCTGGCAAGAGATACTGATCAGTCTAACCTTGTCTTCTTTCTCTTTTGCAGGTTGTTTGTAGGAGAGAAGCTGAGGCAAAGAGGAACCGGAAACCAGAAGAAGGAAGAGCCAGCAGCTGCGCCCATTGAAGCCAATGAAAGTCTGTAGAGAGCAGGAGTGCCAGCGCCGAGGGATCTGTTCTCAGGTAAGCGGGAGGTAGACGAGCACAAGCACTGGGTGAGGCTCGGGGGCTGCCTTTTTATAGACAGGGCTGGGTGTGGTTCGAAGAGCTGGGTGTGGTTTGAAGGGCTGGGTGTGGTCCTCACATGCTGCACATGTTCTTGAAAGGTGAGCAGAGCTGGGTGTGGTTTGAAGGGCTGGGTGTGGTCCTCACATGCTGCACATGTTCTTGAAAGGTGTGCAGAGTTTCAGTTATTATGCAAATGAGTTGAATTAACACATGGCCTAGGGAGGAGTGTTTTAAAGAAGCCTTGGTAAAAGCAAGGCCCAATGTGTAAACAAAACAGCACATTAAACAACATACACAGAAGCCTAAGGGGGGGGGGGGGAAGGTGAGATAACAAGAAAGGGTTTGAATAGTAAGTTTAAAAGGGAGCTATTACAGAACCCACTAGTGCAGTGAGAGGGGACATGCTCTTTGCTGTGCACAAACCCTAACAGTGAGGTGGTGTAGTGATGGGGGTGAGGGTAGGGGTAGGACTTTGTGATGGCATGCAGGTAGGGTGGGGGGAATAAAGTAGTAAAGATTTGACTTACCAGAGTCCAGTCCTCCTGCTACTCCTGCGAGGCCCTCAGGATGCATTATTGCCAAGACTTGCCCCTCCCATGTTGTTAGTTGTGGGGGTCCACCGCCAGTCCTCTGTACGGCTACCTGGTGTCTTGCAACCACAGAACGCACCTTCCCCCGTAGGCCGTTCCACTTCTTCCTGATGTCATCCCGTGTTCTTGGATGCTGTCCCACGGCGTTGACCCTGTCCACGATCCTCTGCCATAGCTCCATCTTCCTTGCAATGGACGTCTGCTGCACCTGTGATCCAAATAGCTGTGGCTCGACCTGGATGATTTCCTCCACCATGACCATTAACTCCTCCTCTGAAAACCTGGGGTGTCTTTGGGGTGCCATGGATGTGGTGTGAGTGATATGTGTGAGGATGTGTGGGGTGATGTGTGGAGTGACATGTTGGGGTGTGTACTGTGAGGTGCATGGATGGTGTATGGGTGATGGTGTTCTGTGGCTCAGATTGAGTGTGTGTTCCTGGTTTGTGTCTCTCTCTTTTGGCAATCTTTTTTTTCATTGAAAGGGTTGTGGGTAATGTGGGTGTGTGTTTTATAGTGGTGTGAGTGTGTGGATGTGGTGTGTATGTGTGTGTCAGGTGTGTGTAGTTTGAATTGTCCAATGTGGTGGTGTTTTGTAAATGTGTGTGTATTTTGAGCGCAGTGGTGTGTACCACCAATGGTTTACTGCGGTTGAAAGACCGCAGCAGTGATTCGTGGGTCGTGATACTGTGGGCGTATTCCTGTTGGCTCAACAGTGTGGGTTCTGTTATTGCCAGTTTATCACTGACCTTTGGTGTGGCGGACTTGTGTGGGTGTCTGTATAGTGGCGTTTTTCTCAGTGTGGGTCATAATACCCGTACCTGAATACCACCGCGGTCACGGTATGTTGGCGGCCGTCAGCACGGCGGTAGGCGGCATTTACCAACAGGGTTGTAATGGGGGCCTTAATCTCTGCAAAGAACTCCTTATGCAGCCAAAATCGATGGACAGCCTGCTGGATTTGACGCACAGCCTGCCCTGAGGTGAGAAAATTGCTGCATCGCCGAACCAGAATGAAGCAGCCCGGCTCCCGCATAGAGATTGTTGCAGCGCGAGCATTGCAACCGCAATTTCGAAGCACAGCCCACTGGATCGGTGCATCGCCAAGCCAGAATGACGCAGCCTGCAGGGAGAGGAATCGACCATCACCTGCCGTGTGACAGAGATTTCCCCGCATCACCCACCGGATCGATGCAGCTCCTGTGACTTCATCCTGCACGGCCAGGATTTCTCTGCATCATCCCCGGGGCGTCCAAATAACCCGCAACCCAAAGAGGATCCAAGCCTGCGTGCCGGAAAGTGACGCAAAGCCCTTGCTGGGTGTAAAAGCATTGACGCATCTTCTGTGTGTGCCCGGAGAAACCGACGCACACTTCACCATTTTTCACACATCTCTTCTGCGGTCTCGTACGGATAATTTAGATACATACCAGGTACTTTGGGCTCGCAAATGACCATTGTTATTTTTAAGAACTAAAGATTCCATTTATCATTAGAAAAGTGATATTTCAACTTGTATTTATCAAATCTTGATTGTTTTGACCTTAATCTACTCAGATACATATTATATATTTTTCTAAACCTGTGTGGTGTATTTTTGTGGTGTTTGCAGTATGTTATTGCATGATTTTTTGTAGAAATACACATTGCCTTCTAAGTTAAGCCTGCTCAGTGCCAAGCTACCAGACGGTGGGCACAGGATACTTTGGATTTTGTGTGACTTACCCTGACTAGAGAGAGGGTCGTTGCTTGGACAGGGGGTAACCTGATTGTCAACCAAAGACCCAATTTCTAACATTTATGTAAATCAAACAAGACCAAAACAACAAAAATCTAACAATCACAAGTCAAGATATGAATTTCCAAAAATAATAGGCGTCTTAATCCTTAGAAAACAGTTAGAATGCTATTGTTACCCTAAGTACCTGTTTAGCATCAAAAATAAAGCCGCACCGGAGAACGTGCATTGTAAAAGTCAGCAATGCGTTGATTCCTTACTCGCAAGTGAGGCCGTGTACCGTTTCCTTCCCCGGTCGGGTTGGTGCTGTGTCATTTTTATCCCTAGCAAGACAGCGATGCGTCAATTTCCAGACTGGACACCTTGGATCCATGCAGAGTCGGGTTGATTAGGACGCCCAGGGACGATGCGTGGAAAATCCGGTCACACAGTATCAGAGAACCGCCCTGCATGGGGTTTGTGTCATTAGCAGCCTCCGTAAGCAGGTGTTGCACGTTGTTTCTCCAGCCACAATGCGTCGATCTCCCAGTCACGATGCAAGTGGAGCATGGATTTCAGACGCAGAGCCGGCAGTACGTCGTATGTCAGCTGCGTTGCAGAAGGTGCGTCGAAAATTTCCCCGAACGGTGTTCTGTGCGTGGATTTTCAGTTATTGTCTGCCAACTTCACCTTTCAAGGGCCCAAGGACTCAATAGGGCACCACTTGGTAGGGCAGGAGTCTCACAGAGAGTCCAGGTGCTGGCAGGGGAAGTCTTTGATGGCCCTGAGACTTCAACAACAGTAGGAAAGCTCAGTTCAAGCCCTTGGAGATTCTTCTCAAGCAGAAATGCCAACTAAGACCAGTCTTTGTCCCCTTTCACAAGTAGAAGCAGCAACTGCAGAGTAGCCCAACAATGCACAGTCACAGGCAAGGGCAGCACTTCTCCTCAGCTCTTCTCCTTTGCAGAGGTTCCTCTTGATTCAAGATGTGATCTAATTTTCAGGGGTTTTGGGTCCACTACTCATACCCCTTTCTGCCTCTGAAGTAGGCAAATTTCAAAGGAAAGTCTCTCTTGTTTGTAAGATTCTGCCTTGGCCAAGCCAGGCCCCAGACACACACCAGGGGGTTGGAGATTGCATTGTGTGGGGACAGGCAAAGCCCTTTCAGGTGTGAGTGACCATTCCTCCTCTCCCTTCCATCACAGACAGCTCATCAGGATATGCAGGTTACACCCCAGCTCTTTTGTGTCACTGTCTAGAGGAGAGGTGCAAACAGCCAAACTGTCAAACTGACCCAGACAGGTAATCCACAAACAGACAGAGTCACAGAATGGTTTAAGCAAGAAAATGCCTATTTTCTAAAAGTGGCATTTTCAAACACACAATCTAAAAGCAACCTTTACCAAAAGATGTATTTTAAAATTGTGAGTTCAGAGACCCTAAACTGAAAATTTATATCTGCTCCCAAGGGGAATCTGCACTTTAATAATATTAATGTTAACCTATGAGAGAGGTAGGCCTTCCACAGTGAAAAAACGAATATGGCAGTTTTTCACTGTTTGGACATATAAAATACCTTAGTATGTGTCCTACCTTAAACATACACTGCACCCTGCCCATGGGGATAACTAGGGCTTACCTTAGGGGTGCCTTACATGTAGGAAAAGGGAAGGTTTAGGCCTGGCAAGTCGGTACACTTGCCAAGTCAAATTGGCAGTTTAAAACTGCCCGCACATAAATTGCAGTGGCAGGTCTGAGCTACTAATGTGGGTGGCACAACCAGTGCTTCAAGTCCACTAGTAGCATTTGATTTACAGACCCTGGAAACCTGAAGTGCACTATACTATGGACTTACTAGCAAACCAAATATGCCAATCATGGAAAGCCAATTACATTTTATATAGGAGCACTTGCACCTTAGCACTGGATAGCAGTGGCAAAGTGCCCAGAGTACTAAAAACAGCAAAAGCTGAGTCCAGCACACAGCAACAACCTGGGAAACAGAGGAAAAAAGTTAGGGGAGACCACACCAAGGATGCCAAGTCTAACACTAGGCAATGCCTCTCTTACAGAACTTCTACAGAACTTGCTGCTACACTGAAATCTTCCTATTTTCCAAGAACTAATTAGGATTTCCTAATTTACTTTAGCTGAGGTCTAATTAGATTGATGTAGTTTTATCCATGCTTAGACAGGAAGATCGAAGTTTGTACATGGATCATCAAATTCTCTTTGTTATCATTTCTACTACTTCAACTGAAATGCTATTATGTCTTATGCTTATGCGATTTAACCTCATTCAATGTTTTGTCTCTCCTTTGGTGATTTTGTACTTGTATAGCATCATTTTGAGATTCATTCATATAAGTTTGAGCCTTACCTTGTAATAAAAGTTTTGAACTTTGGTTATTGTCTTTTGGTACTTTACTATAAAATTGCACTAACTCTCCTTTCCCTTGTAAGCATCTTAAAAAGATCCATTGCAAGAAGAATGGTAAAGGCCCAGAGCTTTATGAGATGGTAGCAGAGTGAGTATAGTTAGGTCTTGAAGTAAGGGGAACTAGAACCTTTTTACTCTAGATTAGTTAGTCCATAAAGTCCAGTCCCTGGTGCCCATGTCTCGATTTTGGAGGATCGGTGGAGTTTCAGAAATTTGGGAGAAAGTTGTAACAGTAGAGGAGTGAGTATTGATTTAGTTGTTCTTTCCAGGTGTTTACGCTTAGCTTACGGTGTTCTGTGGAGACTGTGTGGTGCGTTCTGGAAATGTTTTGATTTTCCTATGAATGTGGTGGTTAGCTCGAAGAAGTTCAAATTGTTATCAGGTCAAGCATGACCTAAGATCCTGGGACAGTATACATTTTTTTAAAACACACTATACTTTGTCTGCTAAGTTTGGTGATGCCTGTCGTGAGACGTTGTCAATGGCATAATTGAGATAGGGGCATTTATCTTTGTGTGAATGTGATTAGCATAGGGGATCCTAATGTGCAGGGAGGACCTGTACCAATCTGTATGATACCCCGCAGGTCGGGGTTTCATTTGAATGCTTGATTGCTTTGACTCTTGTGTATTGAATACTGTTGATTCCTAAGTGGAGCAGACAAACAAAATGGTGTTGGATTTTGTTGTGTGTTCGATGCTGAAAAGAGTGGCTGTGTGAAGGTTGAGGGGTTGGTGAACCACTGGAAGGAGCAAGATTGATGTCACGGTGTGCCGCCCTGGTATTAGTTGGTTGGTGTGGTGCCGCACAAGTGTTTGTTGTTGTTGGACATGGCTGTTTTTGCAGGGTGATCCCCAAACGTTTTGCCTTCCCCCTCCTATTTTGTCTGACCCTTTTTGTTGACGTTAGTACTCTGGGCACTTTATCACTGCTGGTCAGTGCTAACGTGCATGTGCTCTCCCTTCTAAAACCTAGTATGATTGGCTTGCACCTAATTGGCACATTTAGCTTACCTGTAAGTCCCTTGGACAGTGGTATCTCTATACCCGGGGCCTGTAAATTAAATTCTACTAGTGGGCCTGCAGTGCAGCTTGTGCCACCCACAGAATTAGCCTTTCAAACCTGTCTCAAGCCTGCTAGTGCAGGGCCTGCAAGCACAGTTTACCCCTACAGAGACCTGGCATTTAAATGTACTTGCCAGGCCAGGAACTCCCCTTTTACTACATATAAGCCACCTGTGAGGTAGGCCCCAGGGAACCCTATGGGCTGGGTGATATGTATGTAAAAGCCAGGACATGTGCCTATTTGGTTTCTCACTGTTGTGATTGCTGCGTTGCTCATAGGATTGCATTGGAAATGTCCTACCTTATGTCAAGGTAGTGTTGTCTGATCTATGAGGAGCAGCATAGGCATGTTTGGTATGGTTGTGTTGTAGTGAGAAATGGTGCTTACTGTTATAGAAAGGCCACTTTTAGAAAGTGCTCTGCTCATGACTCCGGTGTTTTTCAGCTTGTCTCCAATCCATGTCTGGGGTAAAGTGACAGCTGGGTTCTGGTCATACTTTTCAGACAGCCTGTACGCAGAGGTGCATCTGCTTATTGAATGGTCTTCCTGGGCTGGGAGACTGAGATGTGGGGCACACCTGCATTTGTACAGGCTTTGCCCTTGCCTCACTCAAAGGGTATGTTTACCCGCCACCGATGTCTGGGGCCTGTGCTGCAGGAGAAAGAGGACACACCTGGAACCAGTTAGTACTGGCTCAAACCCCTTCTCTCCCTTTTGAGGAGGCTGCTCAAAATGAGTACAAGTACAGGGATCTTCCCCCACATTTAGAGACACTAATGGACTACTGAAATGGACACAGGATGCTACTAGAAGGATTCGCCAGGAACTGCCTTTGGACTGCTGCTGTTGTGCTGAACTGTGACCTCCTGGGTCACTAAGAGGAACTGTCACTGCCTGCAAACCTTTATGCTGGCCTGCTTCCTTGGGCCCTGCTGCTCTGTGCCCCATTTGTTGTCTCCAGGGGTTGGGTGGGATGCTCCCCTCTTTCCTTGCATCTTTCCCTCTTTCTCACGGCGCATAGAAGCGCTTTGCCCTTCCCTTTCTCATAGCGTGAGGAGAGCATTCTTTCCCCGGGTTCCTGAAGTTCATGGGAAGCGCTGTGTTTATCTGAACAGGAATGCCTGAGAAGAGAGCTCCTGCTAACTCCGTGATCAGGGCCCCAGGTGTCTGCTTCCCGCCTCCACTTTCCATCTTGGGGCGTGCAACAGAGAGCGCAGACGAGGCGCGCGCTCCATTTTACCTCAGGGATACGAGCTGGTCCCAGATTGGGATCACTCCCACGACCCAGGTAAAAAAAAAGGAGGAGGCCTGGTACGTAGTGGGAGTATCCTTCCCAGGCAGCACAGCCTCCCCTGGAAGGGAAGTTAGTGGCCCAGGAATCCCTGGAGGGCCCCGGGCACACCACTGAGGCGAGGCGGCTTCGGAGGAGAGGGCAACCGCATCGCGAGTATGTAGACAGCTGCCTTTGACTAGAATGGTGTTCGGCCTGGCAGGCTAGATGGCCTGCATGCGCCCCCCGTTCTTGGGCTCACCGGTTGGAAGAGTGGGAGGCTGTGGCGGTACAGCTTCACTGATGGTAGTAGCAGGCTAGGGTGGTTACCCTCGACGGAGGTCCCCGGCCCTTCCAGTATTATGTTTTTGCACTGCATTTTTTGTAGTAGGAGCACGTGAGCTCCTCGTTGTCCAGAATGCTCAATGGAGTACCGCATCCCCCCTAATCGGAGCTCGAGAGCACCTAGATTTGGAGACGTATGTTCCCGGTTGCCCTCATCATTCACGATTTGCCAGTAGGAGTGTTACATTGCTATTTGCATTTTCCTTGTGTATGACATATACCGTTAGGGGAATGGATTTAATGATGAGGTCATGGCCTCCATGCTAATGTGATCACTCTGCCATGAGCTTTTTTGGTGAAATGCCATGTTATGTACATTCACAATAATGACCTGGCATTTTTGGTGATAGGTGTTCATTACAGCATGTGATTTTTAATAATAGTGATGACAACCTGACTACTGTTTGTGTTGCAGAATACCAGTAATCTATGTGCTTCATCTGACTACTACTTGTGTTGCAGAATCACTAGTAACCTATGGGTTTTATATGACCCCTGCTGGCTTTTGCAGAGTACTAGTAACTGTATGATGTTCTGACAACTGCTTGTGTAGCGGGATATTACTGATACATGTCATATTTGGTCTAATGATGTTTTATGCAATACATAACTTGGTGTTGTGTTTTCTTTGTGTTGTATTTCTTGTGTCACATGTGTTGTGTGTGCTTACACATTGCCTCCGGGATAATCCTGACTGCTCGTGCCAAGCTACCAACGGGGTGAGCACGGTGTGTCTTGGGTGTGTAACTCCCTCGCCTTGACTAGAGTGGGTGGGTTCTGTCTGGCTGAGATGCATACCCTAGCCTACCAAAAAAAACATTTCTAACAGTTATCTAGATCACAAGGTGTTGCACTGCTATTGGGTTGTTGCTGTTGAATGAGGTCTGTCGGTAAAGAGTTATTTCCTCGTCTGGAATGAAATTCTATTTGTCGTTATTTATATTTTTATTGGAAAATGAGCTGTTTAAGGTCTTATGTGACTTAATTAGAGGAGATGTAGCTATACCTGTTTGAGAGGGAGAGGAGGCAGCACCTGAAGTTACCCTAAGCCGTTATATGAAGATACAGGTAGGGCTCCATACATGTATTTGGTTTGGGCAATGACACAAAATCATAGAAAGAAGAGGCTCATTGAGGTTTCCAAGCTATAGCACATTTAATCTGAGAATCATTGAAAATTTGGGGAGAAAGTTAAACAAGATAAACCGCCCCTAGACCTGCCCAGTTTGAAGCACTTAATACTTGGGAACGTGCAGCTGATGATAGAGAAAAGTATCAGGGAAGAGCCCGAAATTCAGTGCATACTTATATTGATGTTATATGGGATACGAACAAAATAAGTGGAGAACTGACATGTAAGAGGGAGTCAGATTGCACACCACTTTAACAATTGAAGCATTCAAGAGGGAAAAGGAGAAGGAAAAGAAAGGAAAAGAGGCAAAGCAAAAAGAGCTAAATGATATGAGAGAAATAAGTGATAACGCATCTGGTGACAGCCTTTTGGATAATTTACTGTCAGAACGTCCACCTCCGTATAATGAAACCAGAGTAGAGGGAGGAGTTAGTCCTGATGTTGTAGCTACTGCACCAGTAAACATAAATCCTGATTCAGTGGAAATCACTCCAGTGCGCGTGACTCAAAAACTGATGGGAGATAGTTCAGGGATTTGTGCTCCTGTTAACTCCACAGGCCTTAGCACTGCTAATGCTCTTACTGTTCCAGTTACTATTGGTTCTGTGGTCCCTTTGTAGAGGCTTGATTCACCAGTGAAAACAACTTGTAATTTGGCCATCCCTAGTGCAGTCAGTGCCTTAGGTAATGCTACTGCCAAAAGTCAAGTGGATTTGTTCCTCTGATCCCAACAAACACAAGTTCCCCATGTGCAGCAACTGCCATTCCTTGGGCCTGACAGAATGTGGTTCCACAGGAAAATCCCAGAGGATGCCAATTTCTGGTACACCTGTATGGGACCAGCCTTTAAATTCTAGTAGTACCAACCATTGAGAAGGGAATGTGTCTAATGCCTCTGTATTGTCATGCCGTCTTAGCGCTGAAGAGATAGATGAGTGGGTGAAGGCTTTTAATACTCAGTTGAGTGACAATGAAAGCTCTGAGTTGAGTCAGGGAATGATTCAGTCACCAATAAGAGCAAATTTGGTGGAAGTGGCTAAATTGAAATAGGAACTGGATGAAATGATCAGTGGGAATCTTGAAATGGCTTGTTTAGGTTCTCATCAAGAAAGTTTATATTCATGTGTAAAAATGTCATCCAATGTACAGGACAACGTTATGACAAACTATCTGAGTTGGCCCAAAAATATTTGAAGATCAAAGCTTTGCAGAAGAGTTACAGTGTGTTTTAATGAGGAAGACATAGCCTGTATGCAAACCTGAGGAATGAAAATACAGATTAAAGATTTGATTCAAAATATATATATTTATTTTTTTCAGGGTCATAATCAGATCAAATTGTTTCAGAAATTCATGAAGATAATAGCAGCTGACGAGCAGCGAGAAACAGAGAGCGGATCAACGTCTGTCCCCTGCAAAATTGAATATATAAATTCATAACCAAAAATAGTGTTATCATTACAAAGAGAACAAGCCTGCTCCCCTACTAGGCCTCTATTCTTCTGCCAACCACCTTGCCACTGGTTCCCATATTGCTTTGCCCCAACGACAGGTTCTAGGGCCCTTAGACTTATATAGACAAGACGCATAGTATATACTGCCCGAAACTTAAATTGCCACATAGAAAAGGTAGAGGGCTTTACCCACTCAGAAGAGATGCATAGACGTGCGACTGCCATCTAAATAAATGACAGCTGAGCGCGGTCCTTAGTTACTGGTAGGGCATCGTCATCATCAACCAAACCTAGCAGCAGAATATGGGAGTCTATCTGTAATGGTTTCTCCAAAATAATATTCAGAAATCTTGCAATAGACTGCAGGAGTGGTTCCAGAAGAGGGCAGGCGAAAAACATATGTACAATATCGGCCAGTATAGCACCACACCATTTACTTCTACCCTCTACATCCGCTCCCCACTTAGACGGCTTTACGGGCATGTACTATAGATCAAAGTGAGTCTTAAAATGCTGACCTTTTAGACTGGCAGTAAATAGAATCTTGTCGCAGACAGCCTGCGAGTCCTGTATTGTCACCTGGGTCTTTCCGCCCATTTGGTATTCTGAGGTGCGCATATATTAATTCACCTTCTCAAATGCATATCCTGGGTCCTCACTTTATGAGTAGCCTTCAAAACCTTAATAATTGTAATAACTTGGCTCCAGCATTTTCAAAAACATTCGATCTGGATTCTTCGCCCATCACCATTTCATATATGTTTGGGGCTTCTGCTGGATTTAGCCCCACCCTGTCCCCGGTTAACACTATAGTCATATGCTGTAACACACAGGCCCAATAGTACAAAGTGAAGTTCGGGACTGCCCAACTACCTCGACACCTAGGTAGCATCATAAACTTCTCCGCCCTTCTTGATTTTTTGTAGCCCCACACAAAACTGAGACGTAGAGACTCCAGCTTCTTAAGCCAACCTTTCCCAAACTCTAAGGGGATGGCCCAAAACAAATACAGTACCTTAGGCAATACCACCATCTCAATAACATTGCTCCTGCCCATAACAGAGAGATGCAAACAGTCTATTCTTTCCAATTCCCACCTCACTTTACTCAGTAGGGTAGCCAAGTTAATTTCTACCAGCTGATCCATTACAGCATTAATTCTTATCCCCAGCCTCCCGAGCGACCCGCTGATCCCCTGAACCCACCACAGCTGTGCAGATAATCTGACTCTTAGCAGTGTTTAATTTATGTCCTGAATATTCACCGAACTTCTCGGCAAGAGATTCAATTTCCATTATGGCCACCATCAAATCAGTGGAGACTACTGCCACATTGTCAACATATGCAAATATCTTATGTTGTATAGCCTGTAAAACTACTGGTTTGATATCATGAGTCTGTTCAATTTTGGCAATAAAAGGATCAATGTACAAAGCAAACAGCAAAGATGAGCTATGTCATCCCTTCCTCGCTCCGCTCGCAACATGTATCTGCTCTGACTCTCTTCCGTCAATACGTAACTTGGCTGCCAAATGCTTATATAATGTATTAATGGCCCCTATATATCCCTCTCCAAAGCCCTTACGTTTTATCACTGATCAAAGGAATGGCCATGCAACCTGATGAAATGCCTTCTCTGAGTCCATTAGAATCAGGCCCAGGGGCATTTCATGAGCTGCCGCTATGTCAAATAAAGTGATCACCCTCCATATATATGATCAGATATAAATCTATGTTGTCTATGAGACACTAGAGAGGAGATGACACTACCCAGTTTGGACGTAAGGGCCTTTGCATAGATTTTCCCATCCATGTTCAATAGGGATATAGGCCTATAAGACACGGGCAACAGGGGCAATTTATCTTTCTTCCTGAATAATGCTATATTTGCAAGGCCCCAAGAAGCCGGGGCAACACCCTGTTGAGCTTTGCAAAATACTTGAAGCATATCCAGTTGTAGATCAAGAAAGAACTTTTTATAGCACTCCAACTGTACCATATGAAGAGCTACTGCTTTCCCCACCACCAAGGAGCCTATTACCGCAAGTATTTCATCAGATGTGATAGGTGAATACAACCGCTCCTGGTTTTCCTCACTCACCCTAGCCATGTCTGTTCCCTGAAGATACTTCGCTAGGCCCCTGATGAAGAAATCACCTCCTCTGAATAAAGATCTTGCAAATGGGCTTGCTACGTCGCTCTACTACCGCTCTAGCTAGTGGAAAGCAGGAAGAACGCTTATCCTAGGTCGGCGCTGGCGGTAGCGGCGGAAAGACAAGCATGACAAGATTCCTCACTAGCCCCCCCCCATCAAACGCCAACAGAGACAGCTGCCAGTAATGCTGATGAGGTCAGCATAAATGTATTGCAGGACTCTTTGGTAGCCGATGTGGGGGGGGCTTCGGAGAGGTTGGACGAAGGACATATGTTGCCGCCTTCTCATGGAGAGTATGACCAGGCAGTTAATGATTCAAATCGTTAATTGACGTGCTGGAGCCAACCGACATGACTGTAGAAACAAGAGAGGATCCCGGCAAGGAGAAAAATAATAGGGATGTTGGGGATGTCTCTCAGGGCTCTCCAAATGTTGTAATAAGCAGCTCACTCACTCACCCGATCTGGGGTAATCATGATAAGCTACCCCTAGAGCAACGTGACTAACCGTGCAACTAGAACGGGGATTGAACTGGAGCCGGGGTATAGTTTTTTCTCTCTCTGACATATTGAGCTTGTCGGGGGTGGATGAAATGTTGGACTCAGTGTAATCCAGCAATTAAGTTAGTCAGCATAGGCCAGGATCTAACCTCCAAATTTGTGGCCAATCAGTACTGGTACAGTGAGAAAGAAGAAAAAATGGGAGGGTGGTCCCACTGGCATGGGAGTCCCTGGCGGGGAGGACTTGCTCTGGTGTTAATCCAAAAGAACACTCCTGGGGCCCACTGACTAAGGCAGTAAATCAGAGTGCTGGATAGTGAAGCCCGAGAAGTTGTTTCATTAGGGGCAATCTATCAAAGTATTATGGCGCATAGAGATGAAACCAGAACTGAGAGTAGGAAGACACAAGCTACTTGCCTCAAAATGCAGTTAGCTATTCAACGGGTTGCTAAATCTTGTGCTGAATTTGCAGATCCTTGAGGCAGAAACCCGCGTTTTCAATGTAGAAGACAACCTATAAGCCGAGAAGCAAGTCTCTAACTCATTAAGGGCACATTTGGAAGACACACAATAGAAACTTGAAGAATTTGAGAATAGACTAGGACATGACAACTTCATATTCTGGGTGTGGTGGAAGGGGTTGAGGGGTCAGATACTCGGCAGCCTACGGTGGATCTGTTTAAGGAGGCTTTTTGTGAACTATCGCAGCGGCCCTAGGAAAATGAAATCCAAAGAGCACACAGATTCCCCTTCGTACGGAAGCCCAGAGCTAGCCAAGGATCAGATAAACCTAGAGCCATACTTATTTATGTGGGTAACTTTTTGTTGCACAATCTTTGTATAACCTGACTCGACCAGATAGGAAGAGATCTGCCAAGGGGCAGGAATTCTTTGTCAGATCAGACTTTTGTCAAATAACTGTTGAGAAGAGCAGGCGATTGTGCCAGTTGATCCCGGCCTTACAGGAGAAGGACGCCAAAGCTTCCTTAATCCAGCCAAATTTAAAGTTATAGCAAATGATCACTCATACTTTTTTTACTTCTGAAGTCAAGGCCAAATAACTTTTGGAGAGTTTAAATTCAGGCTGAGGCTGGCTTTAAGATGTTAAACTATAATTGAATTTATAATGGAGGGCAGGGAATCTACTGAGTTTTCCGAGAGAAATGTTATGGTCTCATTGGACAGAGAAACCCATGGGTGTTTCGAGCTTGTCTCAGGTGGTCCGCATCCCATCATGAATGGATCCCTACGGTCCATATGCCCTTAGGTTTGAGTTAGGGAGTGGGGGTGGGGGAGGGGCTGCTGGGGGTAGGGCTGGGGGTGGAGTGGGATACAGAGGTGGTGTGGAGATACTTGGGTGTTATTGGGGGGTGGAGGTGCAAAAAAAACAGTTCGGGAACTTATAGGGTCAGGTTTAGGGGCCTTTGAAATGGCAAGGACGGGTACAAAAGAGGAGATGGAAATAATTGAAGATGGTTGGAAGTCGAACAATTGGGTATAAACTCTGTATCTGAACAATCAACATTTGTGGTCTTAATTACAGAGAGAAGAGGCAACGAACCAGACTAGGGTTTAAGGCCATGCACCCAGATATAGTATGCATTCAGGAAACTCAGATTCCTTGGGGGGGTGTCAGGTTCTTAACAACCTAGGATTCTTAGTGTTAGCTTGTTCAGAGCAGGGTATCACTTCTAGAGGAGTAGAGATCCTTGCCAGAATCTCTCTTTGTACACCTGGGTGCTCCTCTGTAGATACACTGGGTTGGTGTTCAATTGTGGAATGCAAAGTAAGGTCTGCTCGGTTCACACTGTGCACTATTTATGGGTCGAATGCAGATGTACCCAAAGCCTGGGATACATTGAACAGCCTGTTGTCCCAATGGCCCCTGCCACAGGTCGTATGTAGAGATTTTAATATTAACCTGGGACTTAATAACCAACCCTTTGGATACCAGATCTACTTGGAGCTTTGAGCCGTCTAGTGTCTGACCAGAGTTTGGTGGATATACGGGTTAGACAAAAGGCTCCTGACCCGGGATTTACCTACTACTCTGCACCACATAACAAGCTGGTCCAGTTGGATTCTTTTCTTGTGTCCCTCGCCGGAGCTGCGGGAACCAATATAGAAACATTTCCTAGAGTTTGATCGGATCATAATCCCTTGGCACTGGAAATCCTGGATGTCGGACTATGCAGGCCCCAGGGAGTTTTACATTTGATAGGAAACTGTTGATGGAAGTGGTGTATGTCAAGCATATGCGCTCTTGCGTGAGGGAGTTTTTGGAGCTCATTAGAGGCACCACTTTTCTGGAAGTTATGTGGGATGTACTAAAGGCGGGGGTAAAGGGCGAGACTTTAAGTCTGGGTTTGCATCTGCAGAAGAAGAAGAGGCAGATAGAGCACCGGCATCTTCGTAGGGAATTGGTGGCTGATGGTTTCACAGGTTTTGTGGGTTGATTTCAGTACTTTGTTTGACAGTGTGGTTCCAAGTGATTTGAACGCAGAATATAAAATAACCATAGAATGGCATGAGAAATAGCTGATTAGAAGCCCAACGAAAAAAGGGCTGTCACCTTTGATGTTAAGAAAATATCAGCAGGTGATGACATTCCTGAAATCGAAGGTGTATCCCAAGGATATTGATTGGGTCAAGATTGACAAAACAAATCAAGAACCGAAACAGTCAATTTGTGCCTTAGAAGTTTACAGGTCTTCAAGCAATATGGTGGAATGGAGACGCTTGAGCCAAAGGATATGGGACATTTTGTGTCTAGGTTTGTGACAGGATTGAGGCCTGAAATTAGCATGATGATTCAGCAGCATTTGATTTGTTGGCAGAATAAGTCAGTTTATGAGATCTTGAGATATGCTAAATATTGCAGTGATGAAAGAAAGATGGAACAGATAAACTGAAGGAGAAGCGGAAGGTGGCACAGATGAAAGCTACTCAGAGAATTAGTCAGACTTGACCTTTTGTTGGAAAAATTGGTCCTATGCGAGGAGTGTATCAACTGGGAGGTCCTGTGATGCAAGATATAGGTCTAGGTGTCCCGATTGATTACCTACTGGTGGTCGTCAGTAGGTAGTTATAGTTAACACCATGTTTTCATAGGAAAAGCATTTTTTGACTTGCCTATATCTTTGGCATCGCTTGCTGTATTGTCACCAACTTTTCCAAAAAAATCGTGCTGAAAATGTTTGCAGTACATGGAAAGTTTTGGGATGATTTGTCAAGAGGGGGCCAAGAACAAGGAGGGGGGGTCAAAAAAGTGAGTTTTCCATGTTAATTCCCAAAGGAGATATGAACATGACTACAGCCCGAACCGATGGACAGAAATGAGCCTTTTGTTATTTGGTATAAATCCATTCAGTTGAGAAATATGAGGAAATCCAAATTTGTATATCTGTGGCCACAACAACTTTGAGAATAACGACAAGCTTGTGCAGGGAATGCAGAGCTCTGATTGGCTGCCAGCACTCCAACCAGGAAGTGTTGGCAGCCATTTTGGGACTCAGCTTTAGCCACAACAACAGAAAAAAAGAAAAGGGGGAGCATAGATCCCCAAGACTTGGTCAGGGCAAAAAAGCACTTTTCAATAAATGTTTGCTGCCAATTCATAATCAGTTTGCAAATTCACAGCACAAGTTTTAAAAAACAAGCGCTGTATCCCACGCTTGTTTATAGTAAAGCCAGGGCCAGGTCTTAGGGGCATGTAAATATATTTCAAAAATAAAGGAGGGGCACACGGGCTCCCCTCCTAGGGCATTTTTATGCCCCGGAGCTCACCACCCCCTTTACATGTAAATTGCAACTGGGGGCCTCACGGGCTGCCATCTCCCCAGAACAAATAATAAAAAATGATCCGGGGGCACTGTGCGCCCCCCCTCACAGCCTCAGAAACAGCCACCTATATAGGGCACTTAAATATAAGTATGAAGGTAGACCTGCTGTGCCTGCCCATATCCCGGGGACCACAACCTCCCCGGGGCAAATGATGAAATGATGCACAGGGCCCATGTGGCCCCCTACAGCCCCAGGGACCACCATCCCCCTGGGGCAAAACATTAAATAAATATGGGGGTGGTGGTCACAGCCCTCCTGCAGACCAAGAGACCGCCACCTTCTCAGGCTGAAATAAAATAATGAAGGGAGTCTGTTGCGGACCCCCTTCCTTGGTGACCGCCACCTCCCTGGGGCTAAATGAAATGTAGGAGGAGGGGCCATGTGGACCCCCTTGTGGAGCCAATAATGCCCTTGGGACCAAGGGCCGGCTCCTGCTATGTCCTTGTGTGACCACCCCTGGGACATAGCTGCTTGCGCCAACTTGTCAGGAGGTTTGACAGCTCACATCAAGCCAGAGCAAACACTCTGCTTCCAGCGGGCGAGGGCTGTCAAATTGCTCTCGCCCACTGGCAGCAGAGGTTTAATGTCTTTCCCTGTCCGCAGAGATGTGGGCAGAGAAACAGCTACAATTATTGCTCTTGCACACAGGGAGCTGAGCTATCTTACCATCTCAAGGTGTGGCCATAGACAGACTCTTCAGCTTGCACTCTCTGTCTTAGGGGAGCGTCTGAGCTCCTCCTGGCATTACTTTGAGCTCCATGACTGCTGATAAGGTTTAATGTGAAAACCTGCAGTGCGGCCACATTCTTCCGAGATAAAGACAGATCCGTCTAAGGGAGATAAATATTAGCTCAACGCTTGTGAGTAAAAATGTTCATTTTCAACCAGTGGCTCGAGCAGAAGTAGACTCATGGATGCATTTCCACATTCATTTATAGCGCAGACGGGGTTTGAATTACCAAGGCAACTTACATGTGCCTTTATATCACAATGCATTTATTTTCATTTATGATTTCTGTTATTTACAGTTTTGGAAAGCGCCGCAAGCCCCTTAAGGCAGTCTCAACGCGCTGTGACAGTGAATATTAAACTTTTCACATTCTTCTTTGCTTATGCAGTGTGCACTGGAGTCTGAGAACCTGGACTTCTGCTCTGACTCACGGACTCATAGAACACAAACACCTTGGAGCTGACTTCGGCGCGTGATGCGTGCGTGGGGGGGGGGGGGGGGGGGGGGGGGCGCACCGAGGACTGGGGCGCATTCTGCAATCTTTCTTTCTGGGAGAAGGACGAGCAGATATGAGATGTAGAACCTCCTGGTGCCTTTCCGCTCATAAATTGTCGGTATGTTGTTATTTCTAAGAATACAATTTCCATATTTGGTGTTCTATTTGGGGAAAATGTATCTCCATCTAACTGGTAATTGTCACTGTGTCTGTCCTGAAAGCCTGGTTTTAAAACCGTGGGTCCTTAAAGTTACCAGTTTACCTGCTTGATAATGTGGCACTGTGTGCACATTTTTTATATTCAAACAAATACGCAACAGATAGGCAACAAATATTTGCATTGTCGCCTCTTTTCCTTTATTTACGAGCCCCAAAAAACGTTCAAGAGGCCAGAAGGAAGTCAGTGGTCAGAGTTTCTCACTTGGTGCACAAAAACACTCTCCTAGTTTGTTGTGCAGACACTTGTGTGAGTATCATGGCGCAGGTGCGATTCCCTCACTGGCATACCCCTGCAACAGGCAGACCAGAATTCCACTGCTTGCAGAAAACAGCGGAATTCCATGGAGTTTTCTGGTATCTCCACGGAATTCTGCAGAGTACAACACCGCGAGTTCTGCTTACCCCTAGCTACAGTTAGGAACTACATTTCAACAAACCTAAGAAATTCATTTAAAGATACAGAGCGTTAAAGTTAGGAAATAGAATTAAAAAAGCCTTAGAAATTCACTGAAAAAAAACAAAGGTCCCATTTGAGATGTCATCAGTATGTCATCAGTGATGTCACTGACCATGTCATGAGTGATGTAATATGTGAGGTCATAAGCAGTGCATTTCAGGGGAGTAAGTTATGGTTAGCTCAGGTAACTATAACTGCTGAACTTCACTGGTTTTGTATGGGTGAAATGTGAACCTAACTAAAACATCTCTGTAAGCTTTGTTTTTTCAGTTAATTGCTAAGGTTTTTTTATGCTATTTCCTAACTATTGTTGTGTAGCCATTTTATTAATAGCTCCATATACCTTATTTTAGCAAACTAGGCCTGCCGCTGTGCACTTTAACCTAGATATATTTTATTCAGCTTTGTTTATTATTTTAACAATAGCCACATTTGCGGTCTTGTTTTATCTCCCTCTATCTAGCTGTTCTTTGTCTAGGGCAGCACTGCATTCTTAAACAAGACATTTCTTTCACTCTGTGCTTTTCTCAAGGCTGCAGTAAGATAGGTTGCTGGTAAACGTGGTAATGCTTTGTCTCTAGTGTTCATAGAAACATACACATCCTTGCGTAGGGACATTTTCTCGAACATCAGCTGTTTTATTATAAAAACACTTTTTTGTCCATACACGTTAGAGGAAGATTACAGCCAGATGACTACGACTGTATGCTAATAGCTGAATGCTTCGCTACAGCTACTTATGTAAACTACAGGCCTCTTGCTCAGGTATGAGCGATGATGTCTTCCCAGGGGAACCTGAAGGGCAGAACTAGAGCTTAACATGATGTGCTCTAATGTAGCCTAGGTATGAATTATTTTAATGACTCTAGTGACAACATGGTAGCATTATTTTTTTGCTTTACCCTCGTCATCACAATTTTAATCCTGTCATGCTTTATTGTCCTGGTTATTGCAGTACATGCTTTACTATTTAAGATGCAGTTGCTTCATTAAAACCTCACTGAAACATATACTGCCTCTGATTGTCCTTGTATATGTGAAACTGGTGTAAATGAGAGAAACAGATGCGATCTGAGTGACCATGATTTCCCTGAGGAATCAATTGTGTCATGCGCTCGGCTGCTTAATCATCCCTGCTCTTGGGTGAAGATGAGGCCCTGCTAGTTAGCAGGAGCAAAACCCAGACTGGGCCGACAGGTGTCACCTGTAGTGGGTTAGACTCGGTCCCCCACAGTGCAAGTGATTCTGCCGCTCAAATCCAGTAGTCTCATTAGAATAATAAGAGCCTACTCGACACTATAATGTCCCTGTGATCTTTGTTTTTTAAGTGAATATATATATAATATATATATATTTATAAAAATATGTATATACAAAGAAAGCCATGAAATTTCAGATAAAATTCCACAGAGGCTTGCATTCTAAGACTCTGTTTCCATAACAGTTTATTCACAGGCAACGCGTTTCGACCTTGCAGTCTTTGTCCCAGCCCCTCATTCACAAGTACACTATCACCCAATAAAATATTAGTGAATCATAAACATAGAAAAAATACTTCACATGGGTTGGTCCTAACTGCAATGTTATAAAAAAGAGGAAATTTGAGTACAAATATGTGCAGAATGGTATACATATGCAGAATAGTTATAACAAATGTTATACCAGTAATGCATCAGTATGTATAATTTAAATACAACCTCATGGATTTCATATCATACATTGCTACAAAACATAACTAAACTCATCGTCATTGATTCATTCAACCCAAATTGGTAATCATTATTTTGATTAAGAACATTTTCTAAACTTTCACTGGCTTAGTGGCCTTATTAATTTCTGTGGACTCAATTGTGCACGAAATCTTATCTAATACAGTTAATACAAACCTTGTGTTTATCTAATCAAAAAAGAAGCTTACAACCAAGATTAGGTTTTGGGTGCCTTGTTGTGTTTTTTCCCTTTCTTCTCTTTTGACTTCTTGTCATGTTATCCAAGATGTGTGCGCTCTACCATTCTATGTTCGTTTAGTTGAACCAGTCTTTTAGAAGCATTTTCACCTCCTTTGGGTCTCCCAGTTGATTGCACTACACCTGGCTTTTTGCTAGTTTAGAAGGATATTGACACCTTTCACAGTAGCCTTTTACTTTGATCTACTGTTACCTTGACTAGTGCCTTTCTTCAGAGATTTCTCCATTTATAATTAAAAAAAAAAAAAAGTTTTACGTATGGCTGGTTTTTGGCCTCACCTAAGTTGAATGTACCTGTACATCAACTCCTCCGGTGACCCTATCTTCTGCTCGATCGGATGATGATACACGTCCATCAGGGTTTGTTTCCCCCTGTCCTCACTCTCATTCCTGTTTTTTAATGTTATTATTTTTTTCATATTTTTAAATTTTTATTGGTCTTTTTCTTTTACTATTTCATTTTTTCATCGTATTGTATTGGAATTCACCAACTCTTTCTCAATCATTCCCCCTTGGGACTGTGTAATCACTGTCCGTACCCCCGCACCTTTGCGGCTCCCACCTTGTTCAGATGTCCAAGCCATGCCCATCCTGGTGCAGCATTGACCAGATGACACTTCTCCCCCTATTAGAGAGATGACCAAGTGAGATCTTCCTGCTCTGTCTCAATCAATCAGTGCTTGTAAAGCGCAACTACTCACCCGTTAGGGTCTTAAGGTGGGGGGGAGGAGTAGCTTACACCGGTGAGGTGGTTATTCGAAAAGCCATGTCTTCAGTTCTTTTGTGAAGCTGGGGAGGGAGGTGGTTTGTGTGATGTGGCAAGGAAGGGTGTTCCAGGCGGTGGCTGCGAGGTAGGAAAAGGATCATCCTCCTGTTCTGGTTTTCCTGATGTGGGGTACTTCTGCGAGAGAGAGCTGGGCTGAGTGTAAGGCCCTGTGGGGTACGTGGAGGTTGAGTCGCTGGTTCAGGTATGCTGGTCCAGTGTTGTAGGTGATTCTTTTTTTGATGGGAAGCCAGTGCAGGTGTTGCTAGATGTGGCAGTGTTGAAGGAGGTCAAGGATCAGTCTGGCAGTGGCGTTCTGGATGTTTTGTAGCTTGTGGGTGAGTTTCTTGTTGATTCCGGCGTAGAGTGCATTGCCATAGTCCAGCCTGCTAGTGATCAGGGTGTGTGTGATGGTCTTTCTATGTTTGAGGGGGATCCACTTGAAGGTCTTGCGTAGGAGGCGGAGGGTGCGGAAGCAGGTGGAGGTGACTGAGTTGACTTGCTGGTTCATGCTGAGGTTGGAGTCCAGGATGAATTCAAGGTTGCGGGCGTGGCTGGTGGGTGTGGGCGGGTTCCCGAGGGTGGGTGGCCACCAGGAGTTGTTCCACTCATTGGGTTGAGGGCCCATGATGAGTACTTCTGTCTTGTTAGTGTTGAGTTGAAGGCAGCTGTTTCTCATCCAGTTGGCGACTGCTTCCATGCCTTCGTGAAGTTGTGTCTGGCTTTGTCAGGTTTGTTGGAGAGGAGGAGGATGAGTTGGGTGTCGTCGACATAGGAGATTATGTTGATTTCGTAGCTTCTGACAAGTGTGGCTAGCGGGGCCATGTAGACGTTAAACAATGTGGGGCTTAGAGAAGATCCCTGGGGCACTCCGCAGGTGGTGGGTATGGGGTTTGCGAGGAAGGGGGCGAGTCTTACTTGTTGAGTTCTGCTGGTGAAGAAGGGTTGGATCCAGTCAAGGGCCTTTTCTCTGATGCCGGCTTTGTGGAGTCTTCTTATCAGGGTGTGATGAGAGACTGTGTCGAAGGCCGCCGAGAGGGCTAGTAGGATGAGTGCCGCCATCTCTCTCTTGTCCAGCAGGGAGCAGATGTCATCTGTTGTCGTCTCAACTTATCTCCGATTGGTAGTCCACCATTATAAGCGCTGCATCGCTCACCCAACAGCCCCATTGGGAGACCTGCGGCTGCCATTTATTTACACTCATGGGTAAGTCATAGGGTTTTTCAATGCCGTCTTGCATTAAGAAACGTTTTTGGACTGACTTCTATCTATTTTTCAACTATTTTGGCCTCCTAATTGGCAGAGTTATTCCGTGAGCATCCTCTTTATGGTCACCATTATCGAGCACAGCGGCGGCTTTGGTGTTTTTTGGTGTGCTTGGGCAAGTACCATATATTTATATACTAGTGACAGAACCACATCAAAAGTGGTTAGTGTCTTCCTTTCTCTTAATGCCAACCCCCCTCCTTACAGGTTACCTCCCAGGACCCTTTAAAGAGGTTGGCATTAATAGGAGACTACATGATCCTTAGACCAATTATTTTGGCAAACAGTACGTACCATGGTAATTTACCTAATTCTTCTTTTTACTTTTATTTCATGTTGGATATTCACATTAATTCACCTTCTATATTAGTTCCTCAAGTTATTGTATGTCCTGAGGAGACCCTGGTATCCTCTAAAGCGTCAAAAGGCTGTCAACACTTGGAAAGATAGACATTTGTGTTGATCATTCTACACTGGGATATTAACCAGTGTGACTATTTGTATTCAAACAGTTGTGACTGTCTCAATATTTGCTACCAATAAACCAATTATTTTCACAACATCAAACACTTTTTTCTTGTTTTGGGTTGCTTCACTTGGGGTGCACCTACCACTATTTCACTTTTCACCAGTTTAAAAAAAAAATCCTTGTACATTTATTAATATAAACTTGTCCAATGCTTACTGCCTACAGGTACTGAGTGGTTGCTTTGTTTACCATGGATTCATGCCGACAGAATGCCTGCTCTCTTAATGTAAATCTTGTATCACTGATTGACTCTATGCAGGACTTTCTGCCTTATTGTATTTATATTGTACATGAGCTTCATGTGAACGGTTGTTCTACGCTTTACTGGGATCTCACATAACATAAACCACACACCTAGAATGCTGATGCGGGCTCCACATGCCCGAAAACACTTTTGCTATTGTTTTTTTACACTTAGGTGCACTCCACTCCTCCTCCCCCTCCCATGTGCCAGCCCCTCCCCTCCCTGCGCAAGCTGGCTGATAGTAAACGATTGTTTCATTTTTCAGCTGCTGGCTCAGCCAGTGAGGTGACGCTTCTTCGTCATTGCAAAGGAGCCGCCCCTACCCATTACTTCGCAGTCCCACAGAGATAATCAAGAACTTACTATTTTGGAAAATAATATTAATATTAATATTTTGGGAAAATGGCAAATTACTCCTGACCCTGCTCCAATGGGATCAGTTCAGTCCGAGCTGAATGGGCGATTATGTACAAAAGGAAAAAAGATGCATATTTATTCTAAGAGAAAAATATACAAGGCTTTCCTCATCCCACCACACTAGGGAGCGGATTTATTAAGGCTTTGCACAGGTGCAAAGTCAGAAAATTGATGCAAACCAGTGCACAATCTTGGTAAACTATTTGTTTTCAGGTGCAAAAATGTTTTTGCACTGGAAAGTTGTCCAATGGTGAAGCCAATAGTGCTTTGCTTTACTCTGCGCTAAGGCGGTGTTCCACTGTTGGTGCATAGACATTCACTTATAGTAATATTTTTGATGAAAAGTCCTATCTACTAACCTTTGTAGACACAGCTTTGAGCCAAATAGATACCTCCATATGACAGTTGAAAAGTTGGAAAAAATATTTTTTATCTCCAAACTTTTTCAAACTTTGCATTTGTGCTCTTAAGTATGTCTGATCATAGCAATTTATTCGAGAACACGAACACGCACACACACAGACACACAGACACACACATTTGCACTATAGCTCAAAGGTGTGTGTATGGCGCTGGGCCGCGTAATTGTGTGCCAGGGGCTGAGAAGACATCAGCTGCGTCATATCTTAGTAGATATGTTGCTGTCCTGCTCTGTCCCTCTCACACAACTCAGTAGTTTCTGTGACGTTTTTGTGTGAAATGTTGGTGAATCTGCCCCTAGGTACTTCATGGACGGGTGTGCCCATTGTCCATTTGGCAGCCTTGCCCACTGCTTCTGGACTACTCTCGTGAACTAGTGGGCAGGATGTTGCTCAGAGAACCGGACCATCTGATTTTTACTTCAAGGATCAATTATCCAAATTGTGTGACATTAGGTACATCTCATTGAACAAAGTGTGTGCTCTTGGGCACATCGCATTATTACCCACGTCTTTACTCAGCTTCAGGTAGTGGTGGTGCCCAGAGACTAAAAATGAGCTTTAAGCTCTACATAACACACACTTGGGCCCATATTTATACTTTTTTAGCGCCGCATTTGAGCCGCTTTGTGACGCAAAAGCAGCACAAACTTACAAAATACAATTGTGCTTAGACCTTTAGGAAACCCTAAATGTGAATTTTACTGAAAACAATCTTGGCATTTTCATTTCCCTATTCACTTACATTTGCGTTACGTAAGCCTCAAGTGGAAGAAAGCTAAAATGCCTTGTCTTTCATTTATCCTAATGTTGGCAAGTATGAGATAGGGAAACTGCAGTGGATCCTCAATGCTAGACACGAACCCAAGGCACCAGTTCCTCTGCATCTGTGTCCATGGTACTCCACCACTATACACTCTGGTAGGTAGGTTGTTCTCCATGTAACACTGAGACACAAGTTGTAATCCCGGCTTTTCCCTTTGATCCAACAGTGTGATCTTTGGCAAATCACCTCAATTGTTTTGTGCAAATGGGTGAAATTATGTTACTAAATCACTTGTGAGTTTGCTATACTCAGTTCTTTATATAAAAAAAAATCAGTTTTTCTTAAATACCATAACGGCCCTCTTCTCCTCTGTCTTCCAAATATGTAGATGTTCCAGTAAGAAATATAGCAAAATATCTCTGAGAGTGTGGCATTCATCTCTGATATCATATGTGAACCCGCGTTCACAAGTTAGAAACCTGACAAGGCTTACCCAGCCCTCCATTGTTCTCAAGTTGGCAAATTGAGTACTATTAGACTGGGCAGCACTGGTGGCCGGCTGCAGCTCCTCTGCCATGGCAGAGGAGCGTCGCCCCACTGGCTCAGAGCCAGCGGCTGAAAAATAAAACCATATTTTAATATGCTGCTGGCTGAGCTAGCGACTGCAGGGAGGGGCGGGTCTGGGCCATGGGAGGGGGGAGGAGTGGAGTAATGTGTGCACTTAAGTGCACATGCCTGTTTGGTCGGGTGTCTTAGGAAACAGCACAGACTCCCTGTGCCTGAGAGAGCGGTAAGCCAACCCGCTCAGGCCAATCCCTGTGCTACTCTCATGATTTGTAATAGCATGAGAGCAGCACACGGATTGCACAGGGAGTCTCTGAAGCTGCTGGGACTGCTGGAACTAGGAAGAGGGGCACAAGGCAGCTGACCGCACCAGATACCTTTTAATTATTTTTGTATTATTGAACCACCCCCTGCACGCTCTCCCTGCGCCCCCTCACAGCGCGTGCTGTAATAGGCAGGGTCCATTTCAGGCACTGATGGGCACAGTAAGAGGGTGCTCGCACATGTTTTTCTCTTCTCACTGTCTTGTCAGACAGTTTAGCTGTTGCTGCTCCCATTGTACAGGTAAATAACTTTTTAACATGCCCATTTCTTTATCTAAAGATTGATAATGTAGGCTATTAGCAGTGAGATGCTTGCATCTGCATTTGATTGGTGGCCTCCGCCCTCCCACCCACTGGGCTGTTTAACCCTTGATTGCCAACAAGAACAAAATGCCAAAAGTCAGGAACTACATTTTAATTTTCATTTCAGGGGCCCCATATATAATGTGCCATCTGCTGCATACATTCAAGACATCACCAAAAAAAATAATTTCGTTTCTAGCTCAAATGGTTCAAAGATATAAATGAAAAACTATTTAAAAGAAGCACCATAATTCTGAGCAATGGGAGATCCTTTGCCAAGTTTAACTGTTCACCTTTCGGTTGCTGATTGTTGTGTTCTGGTGTTAAACTGTTACTTATGTGGTACAAAGTTGCACAGACATGTTTATCAGGTCCTAACATGACAAAATAAACAAGTTTCTCTGCTACAGAATCCGCCTCATTATCCACATAGCCTGACTGTCCTGGATGCATAATTTTCTCAACCCTGTTGCATAATTTAATCCTCCACTGCCACATAATTCCAGTGGCCCTGTATCTAACACCATTCACCAATTCCTGGCTTTTTATTAAACCGCATGCTGCATTGTGGGACTTATAGTTTTGCCTGGAATGTTGTCATTACAGGCTCAAAACCCCAACATGCAAAGTGCTGGTGGTTTCAATGCCAGAATTGGTCCAAGGTGTTATGCATGACATTAAGCCACTTGTCAGCTATGTTTGACATTTTTGCAAAGTCGTCTAGTCCATTTCAAAATACGGCTTGTTTCACACATAAAATCCAAAACCTTTGTGAGGACTCTTTAATTCACATAAAATGTCATTCAAATGTAATTAAATTTACCTAATTTTATTAAATAAATGTAATTTAATTTTGTGAAATAATTATTCAATAAATTTAATTAAATGTAATTCAAAGTAAACTCTTTAATTCACATGATGCATAAAAACAAGCATTGGCAAATGAATCGCTTTTCCTTTTCTGTAGTGGTAAGGTTAATACTGAGCGTCAGTCACATCACAACAAAGGTACATCATGGGCAGCTGCAGAACAGCTCACAGAAGGGACATCACACGATTCTCTTACACATAGACCAGGTACAATGCAGGTAGCTAGCACATTGAACAGGGAGTGGGAAGAATTAAAGGACAGTTGCACACTGTCCATGAACATGCACAGACATACAAGAAGTACAAGAGTCCTAGAAGAAATAGTTGGACCACCACTCGCACAGCACAATGAACCCTCAACTACCTATTGGGTATACTTCATCCATGAGTTACACATCTAACACTAGGAAGCACCTAAGAGCACAGCTCTTGACAGCTTGTAGAACTTCCTAGGTTGGGTCCCACAGGTTGCATGAAGTTATGTCTCTCAAGTTTACATTCTTAGCCTCCAGTTATTCAACTGAGACCTATATTAAAACTGCATGTGGGTGAGATAGGGATGATTTTCTTGTACACAATTCAAAACAATAGGGCCAACCAATGGACACGATTTTTATTTTCTATGAACATGTTTTGACTCTTAAATATCATCCCTACAGCGTCAGGTGGCTGCCTCAGGAGCAGAGCTCTTGGCATCTCACATCCAATATTGTGAACCAGCCCTGTTTCACAGAGCATGTTCATCAAGCACATTCAATATATTCTTTCATTTTGCCTAAGGTGGGACAACACAGAGCAAACATCTTTCTGTACAGAACAGGCACACCATGGTCAGAAACAGTGTGAGCTTCGGTCCCTCAGAGACAGGTGCAACTAGAATAGCAGCAGTGCAAGCTTCCCCATCACAGGACACAAACAAATCAGGTAGGAGTTGTGCAAACTTTTCTTCCTTGCAGAACAGGTACCCCATAAGAGTATCAAAGACAACTTCCCTATCTCTCAGAAACCAGTAAGTGTAATCTTTCATGCACCACAGAACAGATTCAGCAGGGTAGACTAGTACAAGCTTTCATCAATCCCAGAACATGCACAGTTAAAGCATGAGTGTGATGATGCAGAAAAAGAAGGACTAACAAATATTCGTATATCATGTAATCAAAATCGTATAAGGTAGTGTGATTTTAGCAAAGAAAAATAATGTACGTGGGAAATTGTGCCCACGGGTTAGTTCGCTATTATTATAAACGAGCTAAATTAATCATGAAGAATTGACAATGTAGTAATCCGTCATAATTGCAAATGTATTCTATGATTTTCTTGTCAAAACTGTTTTATGCTTAGCCTAAATTTAGCAGAGTCTTTGGCCTAGTTTGCCTGGTCTCAAATTCAACTGCGTGGTTTTCACTTGTATTAACAAAGACATATTATTTTACTTTAAGGTTGTATTTTTCCAGTAGAGATGACTAATACACTTATCTCAAGGTTTCGTGCTAGGCTAGTTTCATCCCCTTTGAAGTAAGGTCAGCTTCTGCAGGTGCGGACAATAAAAGCTCTGATACATAATTAATTAGCAAACTTTGTTGCAACTTGTGTTCCAAGACTCCAAGGACGCCTTATGCATAAATGAGTACTAGGAGAAAGACACTATTCATTTGTCAAAAGGAAGCCACCCTATGAACCCTCCAATGGAAGACCCTGAAGAATTTGGAATGTTTCTTACTTAAACCCACCGGACAAAGAGAAGTCAGCCATTTTCTTCAATGCCATTTTGAAGCTCAATTCAAGACGCCATTTTGACATTTTGATGCTTTTCTCTGTCGCAGAGAAAGAGACTTTAAGAATTCTCACCCTAGAGCAGAGGTCTCCAAACTTTTTAATGCTGCGTCCCCCCAGTTGAAAAATAAACATCATTGGGCCCCCCTCAGAATTTTTCACAATTATTTTATAAACATGGCAATGTTTAAATATGTCTAAACCTATTTAAACATTGCAGTTAAGTACTGTTACCTTTTTAAAAACTGCAATAACATGCTTCTGCTTAAAACAAAGGCCTGTCATCTGTATAATATTTATTTTGGCCAGAGTCTGGGGCCCCCCCCTGGGATCACTTCAGGCCCCCCAAGGGGGGCCCGCCCCCCAGTTTGAAGACATCTGCCCTAGAGACTTTAACTTTAATTTTGCCCCGTCTTGCCCATGCAGTAACTTTTGCCCCATTTTCCTTGCTGCCGCAAGGAAAACTTGCCCTTAACTTTGCCCCTTTGAAACCTGCCCCATGCTGATCGGACCGGTACCTGAAGGCGAAGACTTTCCTTGAATGCTGATTGTATTTGGTAAATATGAAAGGATAATTGTATTATGCATTGTGTTTTCCTTCTTAGGTACCAACTGCTAATTTTGATAGGGCCCAAGCTAGAAGTTTTCTAAATTTATGTTGACTAAATTCGTTTTGCATGAAGCCCCACATGCCAATGCTAATTAGAGGCTAGTCGAGGTATTCATCTGATGCACCATGCTGAATTGAAATCTTGTTATGCCGACCGATGTATGCAATTAGTCAAATTCAATTGCTTATATTAGTGATTTGCATTGCTATTACCGAGTGCATTAAAATCCAGATATTGCGTAGATTGCATTTCTTCCGTCGCTATGGACAGCTAGTAATGTTCGTATACATATATCATTTGGTTTTGAGACTTATATACATTGTGTTAGCTTTGTTAATATAGGGAAATAAAACATTAACTTTTAATAAACTGGTGTGGTTATTCATGACTGAAAGGTCATGTTGCGTCAAAACACTAATTGTTATTGATTTTTAATGTGTTGATTGATTATTAATTGACTATTGGCTATTGATTAAATTGGTTATTGATGATTAATTTGAGTGATCCGACTATTCTTGGATGGGGAGAGACTAACTAGGTTAAAAGGTTCACCGACCTCCGGCGTGTCCAAGCATAAGTAATTTATAAGGACTGGACGGGCTATTAGTAGATGGTAGCAGAGATTGATGGTTTGGCCCTTTTGGACCCCATCCGAACAATAGACGGAGTCAAGTTAGAATTTTCTTTGATAAAACAATTTGGAGAGATGATGATGCCCTAAATCCCCCATGACTTTCCCGGAATCTCAGAGCTTGCGAATGGAGGAAATGGAGGTGTGAGAATGTTTTCGGCGTTTCTGGTGACGGTATGAGTGAAGTTAGGGTTTTGGGCTTGCACAGCTTATGCCGCAGATGAATCGTGAAGTTTGTGAGGAATTTGGGGGTTACGAACTCCAATCAAAATTTTAGAGGAGTGATACTCCAAAGTGTGAGAGTAGGGAAGTCGGCATACTTCAAATGTCTGTAGCGCTTTGTGTAGGAAAAATTGTCCACGTGATTGTTGATGTTGAGACGGGCCGTGCGAGGTCAAGAGACTCGGGAGTATGTTGAAAAGTGTATGAGACACTTGATTGATGTTGTAATCTGTCCAGTTTAATAGGTTGATCGGGCGTGGTCAACGAGTCAGTATGAATATTGAGGAATGAAAGAAAATTTTCGACTTTGAGATTTGACGAATTCTAAGGCACGCTAGAATAGTTCATTGATCAGTTGAGAGTAAAGTTTGCGGGTCAAATTTTGCTTGCGAAAGTGGGAAACCGAGAAAGATGGAATAACTGCCGAGGCTAGTGAAAAATCCCTAAGGTTTCTGAAGTGATTGTATTACCCTTCCTGTAGTAAACCGACAGATTTGTTTTCTTCTTTTGGTTAGTACTCGCGATATATTGCAGAAATGAGTTTTGAGTGAAGTTGAATGAAAGAGGACAAGCCGCGGGACTTTGTCAGCCGCAGTGTGTGAGTGTGACGTCTCTAGGAGCCGCGCTGGGATAGGTTGGTTGGTGAGAAGGGTCGCGCATGGATTGGACACAGTCCGTGAAGTGCAATTGGTGGGGAAAGGCAAGCGAAAGAGTATTCCGGGAATTAAAGTCACTTATTGATTACATTTTTTGAGAAAAATAAAAGACGGAAAGATGAAATTTTTCAAGGCATTTAAGAGTGCCTTGAGAGGAGATGTATATATTAAAGCAAATGTAGGAGAAGAGACACCGCCTGAGGGTATACCAGCTTACATCGTGATTGAAGAAAAGGGTGTAGCAATGGTGCAAATTAACAGAGAAGCATGGAAGTGTAGCGTTCCCTATCCATGGGTCATTTAATCTAAGAGTTTTGGAGAATCTAAGATTTGCGCTATACGACATGAAAGTACCTCCAAGACCAGCACAGTTTGAAGCATTAGCAATTTGGGAACTAATGGCTAGAAGGCAACAACAAAAGAAATTTGAAACAAGAGTGAGAAAAGTAGAAACGACACTAGCGGATGCTAGATGGGATAGTACTCAAAAGGTTTGGAGATCAGAATTATTGCAGGGAATTAAATAGTTTCCAGCAATTACTGATGAAGCAGAGATGGAAGGAAGGAAAGCTACCTATAAAACAAATAGGAGTCAGTCCAGAGATAGAGAAAACAACAGAAATTCGAAAAGGTCAGATGAGTCAGACGATGAGGAGTTCATTATGCAATTGCTAAACGACCGCCCGCCACCATATGTGGAAAGGGAAAATGGCCCAAGCACCAGTACTGCCCCTCCAGAACCAGTACAGGGTAATGTAACACCGAATTTGAGAATATCACAGAGGCAAAGCAGTTCCGATATGCCTTTTACACCACAAATACCACAAGTTCAGAGAATATATCCCAACGTGCCTAAATTGAAACCTGTCAATGATTATCAGCCGCAGGTTCAAAGGCGCTATTGTGATGAGCATAATCTGGAAATAACTTCTAATTTAATGGCACAGGGAGAACAGAATTATCAAAGACCGACATTGATTCAAGCCGAATCAACACAAATTTTGATGCCTCAAAAGCAGATGCAAGAAGTGCTGAGGTACACTCAAATAGCAGAAAACCAGTTAGACATGCCAGCAATGATGAACCACAATGTGGGAATTAACATGCCACAGAATTCGGGGAGCAGACAGAATCCGAAAGCAATATCTTTGCCTATCACTGTAGGTCCGCCAGTGCCATTGTATATACAGGCAAAGCCGAATGTATGCGACCAAGGGGTAATGACACAAAATGAGACGGGAAGGAGATGCATAGAAAATACACAAGAAATGACTCCGGTAGGAACACTGCTAAATAGATCTGGGTCCTTGTTGGAATTCAGTCCAATTCCAGCTTGTGCTCCGTCAACTGTGGTAAGGTCAGGTCCACCACTAATAGTACCGCTAACTTCAAAAACAGAAGTGCTACAGAAACCATCAGTAGCAGTGTACGTAAGTGCCACATTAATGGGACTGAATGCGCAACAGTTAACACAATGGTTGAATAGCCTGAACTCCCCACAGAGTACACCCAGCGGGAAGGGAGAAGAATATTTGAATAAAATAAGATTGGGCATGGAAACAGACGAACTAGTAGAGGGAACGATGGGTCTGAACAGGTTAGAATTGTACACGAAGAAGAGCTGAGATACATGTGCCCTAGAATTACAAGAGAAGTAAGCAGCATACATAAGAATTTACAAGAGATTGCAGACAGAAACAAAGTCGACATAGGTAAAACCAAGCACTTGAGCAGGTGTTACAGGTTAGACTTTGAAACAAAAGATTTTGAACACATGAGGTCTGCAGGAATGAAAACACACCTTACGGAGATACTGCAAAGGGCGCAGGTTTGGAGATGTTTAGACAAGTGGGAGAGCAGGTGGGTTAAGAAAAAGGACAAGAAGAAAGAAAGTACCCCAGACCGGAATGAAAAAGTACAACAGAATGATGATCTGATAACCATGTTACCAATGAGAGAAACGGCAGGGGGAAAGCTTGTCCATGTACCGTGGCACAGGTGTGATATTCAATCCTTTACGGATGACTTCCCTAAATTGAGAGAGAAACCGATCGAATGGTTTCAACAAACAGATAGATTTGTGAAACTCACAAAATGTTTTTGGGAAGACCTGAATACTTCATTTGAAATCGTGGTTCCGGCAGATTTGTGGGAAGATTGTAAAAGGGCCGTAGGGTGGCCAACAAGCAAACCAGAAAGAGATAGGGACACAGGTGCACCATCGCCTACGGTAATGAGTTTGTATCATAAGGTGATTGAGCATTTGAAAACAAAGGTTGCGTCAAAAAATGTGGAATGGCAGAGAATTGACAGAACAGCACAAGAAGTTAAAGAGTCGATACATGCATACTACGAGAGATTGTTGAAAGCGTTTAAAAATTACAGTGGCACGGAAACGATTGAGGCAAAGGATATGCTCCACTTTGTGTTCAGATTTGTGGAAGGATTGAGACCCGAAATCAGCCAGATGATTAAATTGCATTTGATTTGTTGGCAGTCAAAGTCGATCGATGAGGTGTTGAATTATGCAAAATACTGTAGTGATGAGATTGAGACAAAGTAGAAAAGGTTGAAGGAAAAAGTGATGGTGATGCAGCTTGGAGCAGCTCAGACAGGTTTGCAAGGTTTGCAAGGTTTCCAACAACAGTTGCCGCAGCTGCAACAGAAGGGAAATGCTATGTTTCAGCCACAGATGAGAGGCAGAGGCTGAGGAGGTTTTGTGAATAATGGTCCTGATTTGAAAACTGTCGTGGTTCCAAATGGTATACAGGCAATGAAGAAGGTGATGCCATGTCACACGTGGGGAATCGTCGGGCATTGGAAGCGGGAGTGCCCAATGTTGGTGCAGGAAGGTGTAGGTCAGCAAAACAATGATGTTAATTCATTTCAGAATATGAGAGGACCGAAAATGAGAGGTCCAAATCCAAATTTTCAAAATATTGTGAATCAGATGCAGGGTCTACAACCCATACAACCACAGCAGGTGCAAATGCCCCGTTTACAGATGGCACAGTTACAGCCAATGCAACAGCAGTTTCCTGTGATACCTAATCAGCAAATGCAAATACCCTTAGCACCAATGAATCAGCAACAAGTAATGCTTCCTCAACAGGTCACGGGTCAAGGAATGAATCAAAATGACACAGTCCACCAATTCCCGTTACACAGTGAGAATGGAATAAACGATATATGGGAGAGTGAAAGTTCAGATGAGGAGGGAAATTGTATGCTTATAGCATCCTTGGAAGTTGATCAAAAGGGACCGTATGTGGAAGGAAGAGTTATGGGTCACAGAGTTTAATTTCTGGTTGACACAGGAGCTACACGCTCTACAGTCAGAAGCATTGAAGTACCAAATTTGCCACTTTCTGGAAGAACAGTTCAAGTAGTGGGAGTAGCAAATAGGTATCTGACAAACCCAATCACAGATCCAGTGCAAGTCAGAATTGGTAACTATCAAGGGTCGCATAAATTTGTAGTATGTGACTTAAGAACGATATCACTATTAGGGAGAGACTTATTGTGCAAATTGGGATGTTCGATTATGTGCTCAAATGATGGAATTAAAATTCAGACAAACAGTGATGAGGAAGAAGAGGACAGTTTAGGAGGGGACGAAGTGGAAACTGTTGATGAAGAGTATCCCCTGATTACTCTTTATCCAATGCTCACTGAAGCAGATATTCCTGCTGAGTTACAGGAAACAGTTGAAAAAGAAGTGTGGGATATGACAGGGAAAGAAGTAGGATTGGTTAAGACAGCAGAACCAGTGAAAGTGACTGTAAAACCCAATGTAAATTTTCCTCAGACTCCGCAATACCATATGTCGCAGGACACTCTTATGAAAGTCACCCAACTCATTGATGAGTTTGTGAAACAGGGAGTACTGAAAGAAGTATTAAGTAGTCCATGTAATTCACCAATCATGGGACTAATAAAACCAAGTGGAAAGGTCCGAATTGTTCAAGATTTGAGAAAAATAAATGACATAATAGTCAAATGTTGTCCCGTAGTACCAAATCCAGCCGTGATAATGTTTCAAATTCCCTGTGATGCAGAGTGGTTCTCAGTCATCGACTTGTCGCAAGCATTCTTTTCTGTGCCTCTTCATGAGGACAGACAATTTCTCTTTTGCTTCAAATTCCTGGACAGAGTCTACAGTTGGTGTCGAATTCCTCAAGGATTTTCGGAGTCACCATCAATTTTCAATCAGATTCTAAAAAAAAGATTTTGAATCATTGGAATTACCATTTGAATTGACCTTAGTACAGTATATTGACAATTTGCTGATCGCACCCAAGACAGAAAATGACTGTATGGTTGACACTATTGCCCTATTGAACCATTTGGGAAGGAACGGACACTATGGGGGTCATTCTGACCCCGGCGGGCGGCGGTCGCCACCCGCCTGGAGGGAGCCGCCAAATGGCCGCTCCGCGGTCGAAAGACCGCGGAGGCCATTCTGGCTTTCACGCTGGGCTGGCGGGCGACTGCCAGAAGGCCGCCCGCCAGCCCAGGGGGAAACCCCTCGCCACGAGGAAGCCGGCTCCGAATGGAGCCGGCGGAGTGGGTATGTGCGACGGGTGCAGTGGCACCCGTCACGTATTTCAGTGTCTGCAAAGCAGACACTGAAATACAAAGTGGGGCCCTCTTACGGGGGCCCCTGCAGTGCCCATGCCATTGGCATGGGCACTTCAGGGGCCCCCAGGGGCCCCACAACACCCCTCACCGCCATCCTGTTCCTGGCGGTCGGAGCAGCCAGGAACAGGATGGCGGTGAGGGGGTCGGAATCCCCCATGGCGGCGCAGCAAGCTGCGCCACCATGGGGGATTCCCAGGGCAGCGGAAAACCGGCGGGAGACCTCCTGTTTTCCTGTTCTGACCGCGGCTGAACCGCCACGGTCAGAATGCTCAAAGGAGCACCGCCAGCCTGTTGGCGGTGCTCCCGCATCCCCGGCCCCGGCGGTCCTTGACCGCCGGGGTCGGAATGACCCCCAAAGTGTCCCCTTCAAAATTACAGTTCTGCCAGAAGAAAGTGAAATATTTGGGTCACCAAATAGAGAAAGGGTTGAGGAGAATTATGAAAGAGAGAATAACAAGTGTACTTCAAATGAGTCCACCCAAGACGATAAAAGAGGTGAGAAGGTTTTTGGGAATGGTGAGCTACTGTCGCCTATGGATTCCCAATTTCTCAACTCTAGCAAAACCTTTACTGAATTTGACCCAGAAAAATGCGCTGGATGAAATAGTGTTGAAAGGAGATGAAATGGATGTTTTTATTGAATTAAAGGAATGCATGTGCAGAGCTCCAACTTTAGGTATGCCTGATT
Source organism: Pleurodeles waltl (assembly GCF_031143425.1). Lineage (NCBI taxonomy): Eukaryota > Metazoa > Chordata > Amphibia > Caudata > Salamandridae > Pleurodeles > Pleurodeles waltl. Next base: position 997,833,134 of record NC_090450.1, on the reverse strand, counting down.
ACACAAAGCCTTTCACATTGTTTTGTAATGAACGTGATGCATGTTCCTTGTCTGTCTTGATTCAAGCCCATGGTGGCGTAAACAGACCAGTAGCATATTTTTCAGCTACTTTGGATCCAGTCGCAGCAGCCTTACCAGGGTGCTTGCGTGCTGTAGCAGCAGTTGGTATCAGCCTAAATCAGAGTGAAGGAATAGTGATGGGGCATCCTTTAACAGGTATGGTCCCTCACTCAGTTGAAATACTTTTGACACGTTCCCGAACGCAGCACATGACCGGTGCTAGGCTTACAAGGTACGAGACAATAATTCTGGGATCACCTAATGTGCAGCTGAAAAGGTGCACTACGTTGTATCTAGCGACCTTGCTTCCCAGTGAAAATGTTGAAATTGAGAACGCTGAAGACATCGAGCACAACTGTCTTCAGGTGACTGAATTTTGTACTAAGCCAAGACCTGATATCAAAGACACCCGATTGGAAGACAATGATCAAATTATTTTTGTTAATGGTTCATGTTTAAGAGATGCACTAGGAATGTTGAAAGCAGGATATGCTGTATGTACAATAACAGGTGTTCTGGAAGCATCTTGGCTTCAAGGAGTTTATTCTGCACAGGTAGCGGAACTAGTAGCCCTTACTAGAGCCTGCCAACTTTCTGCACTAATGAAAGTCACCATTTACACTGACAGTCAGTACGGATTTGGAATAGTGCATGATTTTGGACAATTGTGGTCACAAAGAGGCTTCTCGACCTCTTCAGGATCACCGGTGAAAAATGGTGAAAGAATAAGAGAATTGCTACACGCCATCCAGTTACCAGGGGAAGTAGCAGTGGTAAAATGCAGTGTACACTCGAAATCACAAAACTATGTTTCTTTGGGAAACGGATATGCAGATCAAGTCGCAAGATTTTGCGCATTGAACTGTATATTGCTCAGAGACGAATGGAACCTGATAAATGAGCCAGAACTTGAACCAAGTGAAGCCTTTGCTCTAAAAGTTGTAGATACAATTGAAGAATTGAAATTCCTACAAAATAATGTCAGTAAGGATGAGAAACTCTCATGGAGCAAACTACAATGCATAAAGAAACCAGATGATTTGTGGGTTTTAAGTGAAGGGAGATTGGTTCTACCAGACAGTCTTTTAACACAATTGGCCAGGTTGTATCATGGACAAGCCCACCTTGGATGGGATGCCATGATTAGACTATTCAAAATTGATTGGTTCAATCCCAAATTCCGCCAAGTTGCTGAAGCAGTTTGCGATCGTTGCGTCATTTGCCAACAAATGAACGCAGGGAAGGGGACAGTAGTAAATTTGAGCCACATTGGAAGAGCAGGTGGGCCATTTAGCAGGATGCAAATGGATTTCATTGAGATGCCTATGCATGCAGGCTTGAAGTATGTGTTGGTGATTGTGTGTATTTTTTGTCATTGGATTGAAGCATACCCTACACGCAGAAATGACAGTCTCACAGTTGCAAAACTACTCTTGAGAGAACTAATACCACGTTTCGGATTCCCGATCTCTTTAGAAACAGATAGGGGAAGTCACTTCAATAACAAAGTAATAAAATTATTGTGTGCAGCGCTTAACATTGAACAAAAGTTGTATTGTAGCTCCCGCCCTGAGGCATCAGGACTAGTGGAGCAAATGAATGGCACATTGAAATCGAGAATGGCGAAAATATGTGCATCCACAAACTTGAAATGGCCTGACGCATTGCCTTTGGTGTTAATGTCAATGAGAAACACACCTGATAGAAAGACTGGACTATCACCGCATGAGATCATAATGGGCAGAGCCATGAGACTTCCAGCAGTCCCCGCAAATGCACTTGTAAACATTACCGATGATATGGTGTTGGACTACTGCAAAGGTCTAGCTGATGTGGTCCGCTCTTTTTCTCACCAGGTGGAGGCAACCACCTTGCCACCGATCCAAGGTCCAGGACACACCCTGAAAGCAGGTGACTGGGTCATGATAAAGAAGCACGTGAGGAAATCGTGTCTGGAACCCTGTTGGAAAGGACCTTTCCAAGTGATTCTGACAACTACCACCTCTGTGAAGTGTGTGGGAGTTCCCAACTGGATCCACGCCAGTCACACGAAAAGGGTGACGTGCCCCACAGAAGAGGAAGTTGAAGCGCTGAAATTACCAGCGGCTGACAGGAAAGTACCAGGCACTGAGGCAGAACGAAGAGAGCCTGAGAGCGAACAAGAAGAAATAGAGGCAGAAGAAATATTTTCGGAGGAAGACGCAGTCGATCCTTTTGAGGACAACAGAAAAGAAGTCTCAGGAAGCGACAAAGATACTGAAGGTGACAAGGATTCTGTCACAGGTGAAGAAGCAGGAGAGCCTAATGAGAGGAGGGCTTTCCCAGAAGCAGACGATACAGGCAAAGAAAAGGAAAACCTGATTTCACTCCTAGGGGAAGGAGACAAGACAGAGCAGAGTGAAATAGTTCAAATTCTTCCAGAACCAGTTGCAGGTCCATCAGGTGAAAGCAGCGCAAAACGGAGACAAAGCATATCGCCAGTGAAATCAAAGACTAAAGAAATATTAAAAGAAAGTGAAGGGCCAAAGTTGAAGGAGAAAAGAAAAGAAGTGTCTATCGTAGTGACATCACTGAGTGAAGAAAAAGACACAGCCAAAGAACAAGACATCCACGAGAGAGAATCAAAAGGTGATGCAAAATTGAAGAGGAAAAGAATACCGAGCAGAAGATATTCTGGTCCAGAGTGGGCATACACAGCCACTAACGATTGGTCAGACGAATTTCTATCTCTCAGTCTTGAAAACGAAGAAGCAGAACGACACTTTGGTACTTGAGAAATGAAAAATCTCATGAACATTACCAAATAAGACATTGACAACCTGACTGACTTTGAACTGGATAAGACATTGATAACTTGATTGACTTTGAAACCGATCTTGAGACAAAGCTGCTAAACCGATAAGAGACTAAGCTGCTAAAGAAAACCGTGTGGACATTGAACTCGTTCAGCTTTATATATATATCTGCAAACTTGATTTGATAAAGTGTCTTCAACTTTCTGATTCAATATAGATCATGACAGGCTACACTACAAAAGGACACAAAATGAAATGTTGTAAATACATGTGTATAGGTCAAATAACTGCATGTGTACTAATAATTATAGCAATAGTTCTTGGAATGCATGGAGAAAATTAAAGAGACGCGAATGATGCTTCTACTTCTAAACCTACTACTGAATTAACTCCTCTGCAGAAACTCGAACAAGACAAGAAATATTTACACAACAAGAAAGAATTATCTTCAAACGTCTTCTATCGCTTGCTGAATGAGTATGTTGAGACAATGGATGCAAAAGATTGTTATGTGTGCACACAAATACCTACCTCAGTAATAGAAGGAGTGACATATCATAGCATGCCTCTCACGTATGGAATTTCGTGTAGTTTGTTACTAACCAGATTTTATGGTCAGGAGTCTATTCAATACTTCTATTCCAATCATGATGTCATGTTTTCAAATGTCCCCATAATAGAGTACTTAAGTAAAGTAGCAAGAGATTATTATATAAAAATAGTTAGGTGTTTCTTCAAACCATTATCACCTTTTTCCACAGCACAATCTCATAGAGAGAACCTTACATGCTTGCTTGCACCTGTAGAGAAAAGCTTTTTAGATCACACTGAAGATAGAAGAAAAGTGGTGAAGGATGAATTAGAAAGGGAATTACACAAAAGGACATCTGTAGATAACTATGCTTTTGCCGCAATAAAGACACAAGGGAAATTAGCTTTAGATGCTGTACATGTAGGAAAGCTTTGTATATATAGACCTAAATCATATTATGACACAATCTTTGTAGGAACAAGTGAATGTAAACATGTGTTTTTGTTTCAGGCTAAATGGACGTTCATGCTAAATGGCCTAGATCCAGCTACTCCAGGAGTATACTATATTTGTGGACTCAATGCCTATTATCGTCTTCCAACAGGATGGTATGGGAGATGTTATTTGGCAATAGTATTTCCAAAGATTTATCAACTAGACGACTTAAAGAAATTTCCAAAGCTGTCTGAATTACATCATGTTCAGAAGAGGGAGACAGCTTCTGGTGTGGTAGGAGATATATTTGGAGCGTTGATTCCTTCAGTAGGAATCATATTGATTTCAATTAAAATACGAAAGTTGTCTACTATTGTGGATAACATGCTGACAAAATTTTCAGGAGCCATGATCCTGATTGATGCTGAACTCGCTGCAGAAAGAGCTATGACTCTTCAAAATCGGCTTGCTTTAGACATTCTTTTAGCAAAGAATGGAGGCGTTTGTAAAATGCTTAGTGCACGTCACTCTTGTTCTTATATTCCAGACAACAATGGGCAAATTAGAAAATTGCTTACAAATTTAACTAACGAGAGTACAGATTTGGAAAAATTGAAAGAACCAGGAGTATGGGAAAAGGCTGGAAAATTATTTGCTTCCGTGGGAAATTGGCTCAGCAACATTTGGAACGGACTATTATTGAAAATAGTAAAAGGTATAGAAATAATATTAATCTGCTTATTAGGTATTTGGGGAATATGGAAAGCTATTAAAATATTGAAATCAAGAAGAAAAAGGAGAAGAGAAGAGAAAGAACAGAATAAAATGGTAGAAATATGCAGAGAAAAATCAAAGGGAACCAAAAGAAAAGGGAATTGACTGAAGTGCCAAATTACTAAAACAGAATTTTAATGAAATAAAATTTGTGATGGAAGATTTGATGTGATGACATAATTAGTCATCAGAGGAGGGATTAATGACGCAGAAAAAGAAGGACTAACAAATATTCGTATATCATGTAATCAAAATCGTATAAGGTAGTGTGATTTTAGCAAAGAAAAATAATGTACGTGGCAAATTGTGCCCACGGGGTAGTTCGCTATTATTATAAACAAGCTAAATTTATCATGAAGAATTGACAATGTAGTAATCCGTCATAATTGCAAATGTATTCTATGATTTTCTTGTTGAAACTGTTTTATGCTTAGCCTAAATTTAGCAGAGGCTTTGGCCTAGTTTGCCTGATCTCAAATTCAACTGCGTGGTTTTCACTTGTATTAACAAAGACATATTATTTCACTTTAAGGTTGTATTTTTCCAGTAGAGATGACTAATACACTTATCTCAAGGTTTCGTGCTAGGCTAGTTTCATCCCCTTTGAAGCAAGGTCAGCTTCTGCAGGTGCGGACAATAAAAGCTGATACAGAATTAATTGGCAAACTTTGTTGCAACTTGTGTTCCAAGGCTCCAAGGACGCCTTATGCATAAATGAGTACTAGGAGAAAAACACTATTCATTGGTCAAAAGGAAGCCACCCTATGAACCCTCCAATGGAAGACCCTGAAGAATTTGGAATGTTTCTTACTTAAACCCACCGGACAAAGAGAAGTCAGCCATTTTCTTCAATGCCCTTTTGAAGCTCAATTCAAGACGCCATTTTGACATTTTGATGCTTTTCTCTGTCGCAGAGAAAGAGACTTTAAGAATTCTCACCCTAGAGACTTTAACTTTAATTTGGCCCGTCTTGCCCATGCAGTAACTTTTGCCCCATTCTCCTTGCTGCCGCAAGGAAAACTTGCCCTTAACTTTGCCCCTTTGAAACCTGCCCCATGCTGATCGGACCGGTACCTGAAGGACGAAGACTTTCCTTGAATGCTGATTGTATTTGGTAAATATGAAAGGATAATTGTATTATGCATTGTGTTTTCCTTCTTAGGTACCAACTGCTAATTTTGATAGGGCCCAAGCTAGAAGTTTTCTAAATTTATGTTGACTAAATTCGTTTTGCATGAAGCCCCACATGCCAATGCTAATTAGAGGCTAGTCGAGGTATTCATCTGATGCACCATGCTGAATTGAAATCTTGTTATGCTGACCGATGTATGCAATTAGTCAAATTCAATTGCTTATATTAGTGATTTGCATTGCTATAACCGAGTGCATTATAATCCAGATATTGCGGAAATTGCGTTTCTTCCATCGCTATGGACAGCTAGTAATGTTCGTATACATATATAATTTGGTTTTGAGACTTATATACATTGTGTTAGCTTTGTTAATATAGGGAAATAAAAACATTAACTTTTAATAAACTGGTGTGGTTATTCATGACTGAAAGGTCATGTTGCGTCAAAACACTAATTGTTATTGATTTCTAATGTGTTGATTGATTATTAATTGACTATTGGCTATTGATTAAAATAGTTATTGATGATTAATTTGAGTGATCCGACTATTCTTGGATGAGGAGAGCCCAACTAGGTTAAAAGGTTCACCGACCTCCGGCGTGTCCAAGTACGAGTAATTTATGAAGACTGGATGCGCTATCAAGTGGTGTGTGTTACAGACGGATTTTTGAAGTAGGTGCTTAACTCACTCAAAGGAATGTGTAGGTGGATGAGAGAGTGAATATGGAAGTCTGACACCATTCTGTCTCAGGTGATATTCCAGATCAGCATCCTGAAAGCCCACCTGCTGTCACCTGGGAAACTCTCTCACTGCGGTAACTTCCTTTAGATCCAATTGGTGCCTTTCACAGCCCGTTTGTCACAGATCAGGCCCTTCTTATACAAATACAGAGACATTCCCTGCAAGTGGTGTGGAAGAGGATGGAGGGAACGACGTGTGCCCAGTGTGGCCCACTCAAGGCAAAAACAGCAAAAAAACAAAGCAAAAAAAAACCACCGCTCTCTGCTCTTTTGTTCTCCTTCCACCATCGTCCCTTCCGTTTCTATAGTCTCTATTAGATTTTCCTTTCTCTCTCTCTATCCAACTCCTACCTCTTTACATTCTCTTCGTTTCCACCTTTATTCTCTTCTAGTACAGATACTCAATGACAAATTAAACACAAACACAAAGCTAGGTCTCTCACTTTGACAATACAGACTTAAAGGCCCAGCTGATGAGATCTGTAGAGGAAGTCCTGTGCAGAACTGTGGATTAAATCAAGGCACACACGATTTCAAGATGAAACATGGACATTTAGTCAGAAAACTGGAGCACAATTAAAGCAAATGAAAGTTTGAGGCCATTTACAAATGAATGTAATTTGTGTAGATACTTTGGTTTTCCACATATTGAGAAGTAGCCATTACTTTGTTAGGCATGGTTGTGTGGTGCATCCAAGCAGCAGCCTTAGTAACCATGCTCAAACAGTCAGCCATTTGCCTCCCTCTTTGAAGAAGTTTTAATGTGCATGCACTGGGTGTCCTTCAATCCCAGACTTGGTGCTGCACCTGTTCAAGCTGTTGAGGTACAGCAATGTTGGGCAGTAATGTTTGCAATGCAGAGAAGTGGCAAATGTATTGTATGAGGTGCTGTATAAAAAGTAAGCTATGAAATTATTATGTAATGTTGTCACATGGCTGGAGCACTAGCTTTGTAATTTGGGACGGACAGCAGCATCTCAGCGAAATATGCTTAAAGGGCAGTTTCGACTTCCCAGATGGCCGTACTGTAACACCAAAATGCCATATCATTTACAACACAACCATTTTACTGTCTGATGTACACTGGTTGAATGTGACATTGAATTAAGCTAAAATGTGTTTTTCCAGCAGCACGGAGCCAAGGGCCAGATGTATCAAACATCCATTTTGCATTTCTTAAACAGCGAATTTTAAGAAATCGCTATTTAAGAAATATAAAATGAGATGTGTGAAATTTGCAACTCGGTATTAGCGATTTCTTAAAATTCGCAATCGCTCTTATCGAATCGCAATTAGAGAATGCAACTCAATTTCTCCCTATGGGCCTGTAGGCACATAGGTGTGAATGGTTTTGCATTTCCCAATTTGCAATTTCCAGTTAGGAATTTGCAAATTAGATAATGCAAACCCCAGGGTGCGGAGGCCTAAGGCCCCCTCTGATGCACCCTAAAAAAATATTTGCGGACATGTGAAGCACACACATGCCCTAGGGGCATGTGTGCGCTACATGTCATTTTTTTAAATGCATTTATAATGCATTTTTTTAAATTTCACATGATTACCACCAAATTGGATTTGGTGGTAATTGCATTTCCTAAATGCCCAATTCTCATTTAGGAAATGCTTGATACATATGCTTTGGAAATCGCAAATAGGAATTCCCTATTTGCGATTTCCTATTTAGAGAATTTGCGATTCTCTAAATGAGGTCGCAATTTTAAGGAATCGCTATTTTAGCGTTCCTTAAAATTGCACAGCAAATGCCTTTCATATATCTTGAAAGGCATTTTTGCATTAGCTAACTGCCGAATTTTGCAATTTGCACCGTTTGCGAATGCAAATTTGCTTGATGCATATGGCCCTAAGTGTTGCCGCATTCACGAATTTATGTTAGCATTCTAGTCGTTTATTAAGACTCATGTGCTACAACACAACTTACATCTCAGGTTCTTCAAGTAATGCTACAGTCTAATAGTTGACTTCTTGACTTGATCAAATAAATTGATGGAAGTTTGAAAACGTTGTGAGAACGTATATAAATATTCAAAAGTAATTCACATTGGGCCAGATTTATCATCACGCCCCTTTGCGAGTCGGAAATAGCGATTTTTAAGAAATCGCTATTTTCGACTCGCAAAGTGCCATGTATCACATTTGCGATTCGGTAATAGCGATTTCTTAAAAATCGCAAATGCTATTACCGAATCGCAAATTGCGATACCGGCCCCATTCGCAGCTATGGGCCTGTTGGCCCATAGCTGCGAATTTTTTGCATTTCCAAAATTGCGATTTCTGAACCAGAAATCGCAATTTTGGAAATGCAAATGCCCAGGGTGCTGGGGGCCTAAGGCCCCTTCTACTGCACCCCAAAAATGTTTTGGGGGACATGTAAGGTGCACACATGCCAAAAGGGCATGTGTGCTTTACATGTTCAATTTAAAAATGCATTTTAAATAATTTTTTACGTTTTGCACCTGGTTACCACCTGGTTTCATTTCATGGTATTTTGCATGTGCAAAATGCCATTCTGCGAAAAATCACAATTTTCAGCATCGCCTTGCATTGTGGATTTTGCGAATCGCAAATTGCGACTCGCAAAACCAGGTCGCAACGCAAGAAATCGCAATTTTTGCGATTTCTTAATTGTGGTCTGCGAATGCCTTTCATTCATCGCAGACCACTTTTTTGCACGCGCAAACGGACGAATTTTGCGATTTGCACCGTTTGCGAGTGCAAAAAATGTTCATACATCTGGCCCATAGAGACATAGTTATCACTTAATATATTAGATATAACGTAAAATCAACACATTTGCATTAAAATTGACCAATTATTTTTAGATCTGCTTTATTTTCCAAAAAAGGTGGCCACCCTGTTGCTCCACCTTAGAAGCTCATATCCCTCATGGGTGTGTCCTCTGGTTAATAGTTTGTTTTCAATGCCAGGGTTTGCTTCTTAATGGAAGACCTGAGTAGATGATCAGAGAGTAGGTATGGAGAAACAGAGGTTAATGAAGGCTGAAGGCTGATGAACCTGGGCCTCCGAGGGAAGGCAGTCCCACCAAAGACCCAGGCTAGTAGATACCACATCCTCTCTGGAAGCCAGTCTCTAAGCCCAGTAAGGCAGATGACATCAGTGAGGTTCCAGACTCTGCTGTGCTTTGGTAGTTGGAGACCTTAGTTGGTTGTCAGTGGGTGCAGTGCATGTGGAGTGTGAGTGACTGTACTAAGGGTGGGATGTGAGTGGTTCCACTGCAGGTGGACTTTGACTGGCTCCTCTGCAAGTGGACTGTGAGTGGGTGCACTGCAAGTCGGCAGTGAGTGACTCCACTCCGGGTGGGCTGTGAGTGGCTGCACTGCAGGTGGGCTGTGAGTGGCTGCACTTCAGGTGGGCTTTGAGTGGTTCCACTGCATGTGGGCTGTGAGTGGCTGCACTGCAGGTGGGCTGCACGTGGTTATAATGAGGTGGGATATGAGTAACTCCACTGCAGGTGGGCTGTGAGCAGCTCCACTGCAGGTGGGCTTTGACTGGCTACTCTGCAAGTGGGCAGTGAGTGACTCCACTTCAGGTGGGCAGTGACTGAGTGGCTGCACTGCAGATGGGCCTTGAGTGGCTGCACTAGGGGTGGGCTGTGAGTGGCTCCATTGGAGGTGAGCTGCACGTGGTTGTAGTGGGGTGGGATGTGAGTAACTCCACTGCAAGTGGGCTGTGAATGACTGTACTAAGGGTTTGCAGGTGGGCTTTGACTGGCTCCTCTGCAAGTCGGCTGTGAGTGGGTGCACTGCAAGTGGGCAATGAGTGACTCCTCTGCAGGTGAGCAGTGTGTGACTGCGCTGCAGGTAGGCTTTGAGTAGCCCCACTGCAGGTGAGCTGTGACTGGCTGTACTAGGGGTGGGATGTGAGTGGTTCCACTACAGGTGGACTTTGACTGGCTCCTCTGCAAGTGGGCTGTGAGTGGGTGCACTGCAAGTGGGCAATGAGTGACTACACTCCGGGTGAGCAGTGAGTGACTGCACTGCCGGTGTGCTTTGAGTAGCTCCAGTACAGGTGAGCCATGAGTGGCTGCACTAGGGGTCGGCTGTGAGTGGCTCCACTGCAGGTGGACTTTGACTGGCTCCATTGTAAGTGGGCTGTGAGTGGAAGCACTGCAAGTGGGCAGTGAGTGACTCCACTCCGGGTAGGCTGTGAGTGGCTGCACTGGAGGTGGGCTGGGAGTGGATGCACTACAGGTGGGCTTTGAGTGGCTCCACTGCATGTGGGCTGTGAATGACTGTACTAGGGGTGGGCTGTGAGTGGCTGCACTGCAGGTGGGCTTTGAGTGCCGCCACTGCATGTGGACTATGAGAGACTGTACTAGGGGTGGGCTGTGAGTGGCTGCACTGCAGGTGGGCTAGAGTGGCTATACTGCAGGTGGGATGTAAGTGGCTGCACTGCAGGTGGGCTTTGGGTGGCACCACTGCAGGTGGGCTGTGAGTGGCTGCACTGCAGGTGGGCTGTGGGTGGGTGCACTATAGGTGGGCTTTGGGTGGATCTACTGCAGCTGAGATGTAAGTGGCTGTCCTGCAGGTGGTCTATGAGTGGTTGCATTGCAGGTGGGATGTGAGTGGTTGTACTGGGGGTTGGCTGTAAGTGGGCTATGCACTACTGATACTATAGTGTTTTCTTCTGAAGTACTTGCACTGAATCCAAGTCACTCTTTTAAACTCACTCAATTGTTTGCCCTATGGCTCTATGTCCTGCACCCACGTCATGCCCGGGTGTCACTAATGCTCTGTATTGCTTTTTTGGAGCCTTCTATGTCCTTGGATCTAGAAAACCTATCTTTTGAAGTGGCATTTCACAAATGATGAGATATGACATGGAATGAATGAAAAGACCCTTTGATACATTTTTGTGTGTGAAGCTGCCTTTGACAGGCAGAAAAGAAAGCCTTCCACTCCTGGTAGGTCAATGTGCCCAGTAATTACCATCAAGAGAGGAAAATGTCTATGTCAGGAAAAGGTCAGAAATATCTTTAGCTCACAAGACTTGGTTTTTGCATGTTAAAGTAGTTCTATCACAGATATGAATGGGCCATGCCAGCCCATCCCTCCTGGGGTGTAGATTGTCAGCTCACATATTGGTTCTCTCTATGAATCTAGGGCAGGGTTTGTGATCAGGCCCGTAGCTAGGAAAATATTTCAAGGAAGGCATGGACCCCAGTATTTACAGTAATATATAAAAATGGGCACTTTGGTAATACACTTGGAAAATTTGTGGTAAATCCTACATTTTGGAAGGTTAAGTGGATGAGCGCGAGCGAGAAAATTGAGCGCTAGACCGCCTCTCAACGAGACTTCTCAATTCGGGCGGTCACAGAAGGTCGCTACTGCTCGCATTGAGAAAGCTGCCACTCACATTGAGAAAGCTGCGCTTGAGTAGAAAATGTTCTTGAGTGACAGAAAGAAGTAACTCCCTCTGGCAAGCCAAGCGGTGCCATTCATGCTGATTTCAGTGCGTGGGACAAGCACTCACTGCTAAATATCAGCACGAGCAGGATGACATACCGGAATTGTGATGCTCATGGAACTCTGCGGAGTCGCGCTGAGTTTTTAAGTAACTCTTCTGCGAGTTCTTCTTAGGCCTAATATTGGCCGTGATCAAGAGAGGGAAAAACAAACAAATAGGAACCGCAGAGGAAGAGAAAGACAGAACAAACGAGCAGAAGGGGAGAAAGCAGGGACCAGCAAGAAAAGATAAAAGGGCAGCAGTGTCTGGTAGTGGATTATAGGTTCATGAGGTGAATTTAGCACTACAGAGCCTTTGTATTCCATGTGCTGAGTTTTAACAGCACTACAAAAGCGGAGGTGTGGGCACCAGCTCTCATTCTTTTACAAATTAAGCAATGATCAGGTTGGTAGTTTATAACATGTGATGCTCAAACCTATTCATTGATGTAATGCAGCTTTATGTACCAGAGTTTGTTTGTATACAGAATAATGCCCAGATTTATTAAAAGTGAAGCTGCACCTAGTGCAGCGCCAATTTTCTTGCGCCCCTTAGCACCATCCCTAACACCACCATGTGTGTGGGGCACCATGGCAGTAGTCAGGGGGACTGACGTCATAATTTTTTACAGTAGTCCGGCGCTTTGCAGGATTAGCATAATTTTTTTTTACGATAATCCTGCAAAGCACCCAGAGGCCCATTTAACACAATGGGAGCCTCTTTTCAAAGCCTGCACTTAGCAGGCATTAAAAAATGTTGATAAAAGTTGCGCAAAGGAATCTAATAGATTCCTTTGTGCCATTTTTATGGCCCCCCTAGTACCGGAACGCCCTCCTTGCATACGTTATGCCTGGCGCAGGCATGAGGTGGTGCAAAGGGTTACAAAGTGGGGCAATGCAAGCATTGAGCCACTTTGTAAATATGGCACGGCATTTTTGCCCTTCCAGTGCCACATTTGTGTCAAAAAAATTATTCTAATGTGTCATTGGAATGATGCTAGGCCACCATAAATCTAGGCCTAAATGTGTTACCTGTGCTGTCAAAATAAACCCATTTCCAGCATTTAGTTTGTAACAAAATGCTTTGAGGCATTTCACAAGCCCCTCTTCTTTAAAAAAATAGTATTACTATCAGATAGATTCATGCTTCTCTGTTCTGAAGTGCAACTGTAATTGTTATTTATTTTTATTTTCCTGATTAGTGATGGTTGTTAGACCTGACAGCCTTAGGTCACCTCTAAATTTTGCCTGCCTCCCTCCATTGTTTGACACTGTGTTTGCTGGTTTTAGGACTCTATGCACTTTACCACTGCTATCCAGTGCTAAAGTGCACATGCTCTGTCCCTTAAAACATGGTGACATTGGCTCATACTCAATTGGCATATTTAGTTTACTTGTAAGTCCCTAGTAACGTGCACTGCATGTGCCCAGGGCCTGTAAATTAAATGCTACTAGTGGGCCTGCAGCACTGATTGTGCCACCCACCTAAGTAGCCCTTACCCATGTCTCAGGCCTGCCACTGCAAGGCCTGTGTGTGCAGTTTCACTGCCACTTTTACTTGGCATTTAAAAGTACTTGCCAAGCCTTAAACTCCCCTTTTTCTACATATAAGTCACCCCTAAGGTAGGCCCTAGGTAGCCCATAGGGCAGGGTGCTGTGTAGGTAAAAGGCATGACATATATCCATGCGTTTTATATGTCCTGGTAGTGGAAAACTCCTAAATTCGTTTTCCACTGCTATGAGGCCTTCTCCTTTCATAGGCTAACATTAGGGCTACCCTAATATACTGTTTGAGTGGTAGAATCTGATTAGAAATGGGTAAACAGGTCATATTTAGTACAGCCAGAATGGTAATACAAAATCCTGCTGACTGGTGAGGTTGGATTTAATATTACTATTTTAAAAATGCCACTTTTAGAAAAGGAGCATTTCTCTGCACTAAAAATCCTTCTGTGCCTTACAGCCTGTCTCCAATCCACATCTGGGCTGGGCTGGTTGACAGCTCCCTTGTGCATTTCAACCAGACAACCACAAACCAGGATGCTCAGTCACACCTGCACACATATGCATACTGAATGGATCTTCCTGGGCTGGAAGGGTGGAGGGCCTGACACTTACATTTAAAAGGACAGTGGCCTGCCCTCACACAATAGACTTCCAAACCCCCTACTGGGACCCTGGCAGGCAGGATTGTACTAAAAGGGGACCATGTGCACTTCTAAGGCACCCTTTGAAATCTCCCCCACTTAAAAGGCACATTTGGGTATATAAACTGGGTCCCCGACCCTACAAAACTAGACACGTCTTGGGAAGACATTATGCACCAGAACCTGCTACCTGCCAAGATAAGCTGCCTGGCTGCTCAAAGGACTCACCTGCACTGCTTTGCTGTTGTCCTGCTGCCTTGTTGGCCTCTGGCTCTACTGAGATGTGCTCTCCAAGTGTTTGGATTGAGCTTGCCTCCTGTTTCGTTAAGTCTCAGGGCCAAAATGACTTCATCCCTGCAAAGAAACTCCCTGTGCGGCGAAAATTGCCGCACAGCCTGCCAGATTCGATGCATAGCCTGTCCAATGGTGGGAAAATCACTGAATCACTGAACCGGAACGAAGCAGCCCGGCTTCAAGAGAGGAGTTCAACACAGTACCAGTGTTGTGACCCAAATTTCGACGCACAGCCCACCGAATCGACGCATCACCGAGCCGGAACAACGCAGCCCGTCTTCCTGCGAGAGGAATCAACGCAGCGCCAGCTGTGTGACAGAAACACTGCCATATCGCCCACCAGATCGACGCAGCAGCTGTGACTTCATCCCGCATGCCCAGGATTTCCACGCATTGTCCCTGGGCATCAAAAGACCCTGCATCGCAAAGAGGATTCAAGCCTGCACTCCGGAATTCGAAGCAAAGCCCTTGCCACGTTGAAAAGAATCGATGCATCGGCTGTGTGCACCCGGAAATCGGACATACACCTATTTATTTCCACACATCTCCACCTCTGCAGTCTTTGTGCAAGACATTTGTTGCTTTTAAGAACTAAAGACTCTTCTTTTTACAAAAGTAATATTTCAACTTGTGAATATCAAATCTTGATCGTTTTGACCTTAAGTTAATCAAATAAATATCTGATATTTTTCTAAACCTGTGTGGTGTCTTTCTGTGGTGTTCTCACTGTGTTATTGCATGATTTATTGAACACATACTTTACACATTGCCTTCTAAGTTAAGCCTGACTGCTCAGTGCCAAGCTATCAGAGGGTGGGCACAGGATGATTTGGATTGTGTGTGACTTACCCTGACTAGGATTGTGGTGCCTACTTGGACAAGGGTGCATACCTCTGCCAACTAGAGACCCCATTTCTAACAATGGTGATTTTTCAGATGAAGACAGTTCACATAAACCTCAGTGAAAAGAGAAATAGAGATGCAAAGAATCAGTGGTAGAAGTATCCTCCCCAAATGATAAATTTATTATAAAGGGCACCAGTTCCAACATTTTTTTTTCAAACATTTCTTGACGAGAGAACTCCCAAACCAGTGGTCGGACTTGATGCTCGCTCTCAAGGAGTAGTGTGCAAGCTGGCCTGACAAGATATGCCAGGGCGGCTTTGTTTCCTATTTCTGTCCTTTTGACCTTTGGAGAGTTCAGGTGTTTTCAGTCTCAACATGTGCTTTCTTTGAAGTGCAGGCACCTCCTATCAACCTTTGAAGAACAGGTGCTTCCTTTCTCAACACGTGCTTCCCTTGAAGTACAGGCACTTTCTATCAGCAGGTGCTTCCTTTAAAGGAAAGCCACTTCCTGCCTGTGTTTTCTTTGAAGTTCAGGCACTTTCTGTCAACACGTGCTTCCTTTGAAGTTTAAGCACTTCCTGTCAACAGGTACTTCCTTTGAAGTTCAAGCACTTCCTGTCAACACAAGCTTCCTTTGAGGGTCAGGCAACTCCTGTCAAGATGTGTTTCCCTTGAAGTAGGTGCACTTTCTATCAGCAGATGCTTCTTTAAAGGAAAGGCACTTCCTGTCTGTGTTTTCTTTGAAGTGCAGGCACTTCCTGTCAACATGTGCTTCCTTCCAAGCTTAGGCTCTTCCTGTCAACAGGTGCTTCCTTTGAAATTCAGGCACTTCCTGTCTGTGTGCTTACTTTGAAGTGTAGTCAGTGCAACTACGTGCTCCCTTTAATCCGCACACACTTGCTTTTCACTCTGCTTCAGATGAAGTGCGAGTGACATGTGCCAGTGCATGCTTTAAAGTGCAGATACTGAAGTTCACGCTTGCCTCATTCGAAATGCAAGCACTTGCTGTGCTTACACTAAAGAACAGGTGCTTCAGGCCAGGGTATGCCTCCACTGAAGTGCAGACACTGCATACTGGTGTGTAAGCATTTGTCAAGAGAATGGACTACTGTTAAAGTGCCAGTAACCAATGCCAGTGTGGGTACTTTTGGCTGTGAGGCTGCATTGTCACTGAAAAGATTTGAACCCTGCTGAGAAGAGCAGCCTACCAGCTCTGGCAAGAAAGTGCATGTGCTGAGACCTAGTGAGTGCTGTCCACAATTCACCCTAGCAGGGGGTCATTAGGAGTGTTCAACCCCCTCCCTTTCTTAACAAGAGCCTTAAGCTCCAGGTCATCGTTCCACAGGTTTTTGTTACCCTTCGAACTGTGGCCGTGATTACATATATAGGTGCTGTTTATCACACCAGGTAAATAATGATACCACGGGGTTCGTCATTTACCAGGTGCGATAAACAGCACCTATCACAAGTTTCTGGGGAATAATGTCCAGAATTTAGTGTTTAAACCACCAAAACCCGCATGGTACGCTAAATATCATACGCTTCTACTGGTTAAATTTCGGGAGGTTTGAGCTGCCTAAATTTAACAAATGTTCGAGAATTTAGTACATCCGATAATACCTTCAAAACTCGTAATTCCCACCCATGCGTAAACAGGTGTTTATGCATGGGTGGTAATTTAACAAGCAACTTCTGGTAGGGCTTTTGTAAGGAGAACGTACTCTGTGTATTGTCCAGGTGTGTGATCGGCAGGTAGGGTTGGACTAGAAATGAACCCCAGCACCTCAGCATTTGTACCACCTAAAGATCCATCAACCTCGCAGACACACACAACTGCCATGTATGGCACGTAGGCATTCATTAAATCCTGAGCAGAAGGGGCTAAATTATGCATGCAGAAAGGAAAGAATCTTACTGCTATGTTCTGTAATGCCATATCTCCATGGAGGGTCTCTTGGCACTGGTCTTTGATAGATTAAGCTGTGAGAGTTAAGACCAGTAAGGTTCTCGGAGGGTATAGTCAGAGAAAGAGCTGAGGGCCAGATATAGCAAAAAAGGCATTTGGGATTCGGAAATCGCTATTTCTGAATCGCAAAATGCCATGTATCACACTTGCGATTCGGTAATAGTGATTTCTTAAAAATCGCAAATGCTATTACCGAATCGCAAATTGCAATCCCGGCCCCATTCGCACCTATGGGCCTGTAGGCCCCATATTTGCAAATTTTTTGCATTTCCCAAATTGCGAATTCCTAACTGGAATTCACAAATTTGGGAAATGCAAAGCCCAGGGTGCTGGGGGCCTAAGGCCCCCTCTGCTGCGCCCCAAGAAGTTTTTTAAGGACATGTAAGGCGCACACATGCCAAAGGGGCATGTGTGCGTTACATGTCAATTGAATGCATTTTTAACATTTGCACATGGTTACCACCAAGTTCAACTTGGTGGTTATAGCGATTCCTTAATGCCCAATACGCATTAAGGAATTGCTTGTTACATGTGTTTTAGAAATCGCAAATTAGGATTCCTTATTTGTGATTTCTTATTTGGAGAGTCGCAATTTGCGATTCTCTAAACAGGGTCGCAATTTTAAGGAATCGCTATTTTAGCGATTCCTTAAATTTGCGTTGCGAATGCCTTTCATAAATACTGAAAGGCATTTTTGCATTCGTAAACGGGAATTCACACCGTTTGCGAATGCAAAAAGGCTTGATACATCTGGCCCTAAGTCACCAGAGCTCTCCTGAAATTAAGGTGATTAGTAGTCAACTCAATATTACAAGGAAATTAATTTTATGTCAAGACCAGAGGCTACCATTATGCATAAAGGCCCTCATTTCGACCTCGACGGTCTTTTTTAAAGACCGCCGAGGTACCGCCGTACAGAAGACCGCCAGTGCAGGCGGTTTTCTGTGCAGCGTATTATGACTGCTGGCAGCCCTCTGTCCTTTTTCGGACAGAGAGCCGCCAGTAGCCATACTGGCGGTCGGTGGGGAAGTGGAGACTACTCCACCTCCACCGCCTGTCATCAGTACACCACCCACCAAATCACGTCCCAGGATTCGGCGTGGCGGTGTTCTGGTGAAAGGGAGCTGGCAGCGGAGCAGCCCCCATGGATCCCGTCCCCTCCTGGAGGATCAACGGACAAGGTAAGTTGATCGTCCGTTAGGGGAGAGGGGTTGGAGGGTGTTGTGTGTTGTGTGCGTGCATGGGGTGTGCGTGTGAGTATGCAGAGGAGGTGTGTGAGTGCGTGTTTGCATGCAAGGGGTGTGTTGTGTGTATGGGAAATGTGTGTGGGTTGGTCTGTGTGCATGTCTGTATGTGTGCGGGTATGTGTTGTAGTGTTTGTGTGTGTGTAGGGGTGTGTGTATGTGCATGTTGGGGGTGGAGGTGGGGAGGAGGTGTGTGTATGTGCATATTGGGGGTCCTGCCACCTTTGGGGGTTGTGGGGGGAGGACTCGGGTGGGAGGGGGGTGGGGGAGACCCCTGATAGTGCCTACCGCCATGGATTCCGTGGCTGTTCCAAACGACCTGAAATCCATGGTGGTCTGCAGGGTCCTAATACAGCCGGCGGTCTGGTGATGGCTGCCGGGCTGGAGACCGAAGTCTCCAGCCCAGCGGTTGTCACCGCCCTGGCGGACGGAGTGGAGAAGTGGCGGATGACCATGGTGGTAACCGCCATGTTCATAATTAAAAAAAATTCCGCCGGCCTGTTGGCGGTTTCACCGCCATTTCTCCCCCCTCTGCCAGGGTCGTAATGAGGGCCAAAGTCTCTTTATTGCCAGTCTAAGCAGCCCTTTATAAGCACATAAGAAGGAGAAACAAAATTCCAAGGAAAAAACCTTCCAAGCAGATATAAGCTTCCAATCACTGCAGTCCTTCCTCTTTGTATTGCTGCTCCATGACTGACAAGTATCGTTTGACATTAAAACAAGTGAGAGCCATAAGGTTAGTGGGAAACAATTGCTTACTGTGAGGATGGTGAAAAGCAATTGCTTAACAGCTTTATGGTCCTGTTGGCATCAATGCTGGAATCCTTTGGATGCAAAGTCATTTCTTATGCAGGTGACAATCAGCTGCTCTTTGAGAATGACTCCGCATTGATGGATAAGTCATTTGAAGATTGTATGCACTTGGTGCAGCACCACTTTCCTGAAATCAGGCCCATGGTCTTGAAAGTCACACGCTCATGGACAGATAGCCACTGTAAGTTTTGAAGAAGGGAAGAAACATGGAAACTCCAAGGGGCACTAAACACCAGTCTTACAGCTTCGTCTAGCACTTCGTAAACCCTTTAAAATGTCTGCTCTTACACTGCCTATAAATATTAATCCCACATACTCCTTTAGGGCCCTGTGTGTCATATTCTAAAAGCATCCATGTATTCCTCCTATAATTTCAGTGCTACCTTCTTGTCTGAGCATTCATTCAATCACAGAACCACCGCAACCAGTTTAACTGAAGTACTGGCACTTTTCGAGTGCCTCACTGCCATTTTTGTCTGTTTCTATGCACCGGACCGATAGGTGCTCCTATTGTATTTGAAGCATTCATGCCTGAGTTTACATATTAAACTATACTTTGCCTCTTTATTGAAATTCCAGCAAGATATTGCCTTTCTGCTTCTGTTTTACCTCCTCATCCCTCCAGAAGTGACATGGCTAGGAAAGGGTATGTGGAATAGATGCAGTCTGCTTACTATTTGTACCACTGGAGCTGAATAGGTCGACATCATCTGCTACAGCCAGAGCTCGTTGGCATTCTCACACCAAGATTTTGATGGGTCCAACCATTTCCTTGCACTAAACTCTTCATCATACCTCTCCAGCTCGCTGCAACTAATTTGTGCAGACCTTATCATGCAGTCCACATCACAACCCATCTCAAAAAACTACACTGGCTCCATATTCGGAAGAGATTCCACTTCAGGATGCTGACACATGCCTACAAGGCCCAGCACAATTAGGGACCAGCATGCATCAAAAAATGTCTGACCTTCCACCAACCAAGCAGACACCTCTGATTAGCTTAGCTCTTCCTCCCAGATACCCCACAGATCTGTTGAGCCAACAGCAGAGGACGCTTTTTCTTGCACCTGGCAGCCAAGGCTTGCAACAACCTCCCCCTGCACCTAAGGGCCATAGCAGCACTCCAGTGATTCAGAAGAGAAGTAAAGACCTGGATGTTTGAATGATCATACCTCCATGCAGCTCCTTTCAGCTCCAGCACCTTGAGACCCTCACAGTTGAGTTGTCACGCTCTATAAATATTTGATTGATCATGTACGTATATTTAAAAAACTCCACTCTGTTTAGTACTATTCAAACAGATATGGTGGTGTTGATGCTAAGCTCTAGCATCCATGTAGTGATCCTCCCACATATCAAGCCTTGATTGAGGTGCTCTCTAACCATGTTTAGAGCTTCATCCCCACCATCATCTCCAGAAGGTCTTGTTCCCTCTCTTTTTGTGGCAGTAACATACCTTCTTCTACATGCTCACCTCATCACCTCCTTTGATATTCTCTGCTTCTTCTTATACCGCCTGGATTGACCTAGCCCCTGTAGACCTCATTTGTCATCACTCCTCCTCTGTATGAATTTGTCCTAAGGGTATAACCAGGCCTTTTTTAATGCTTTGAAAGTAAGCCCCCTAGTCTCATCTCTCATATTTGCCTCATCATCCCCATTTCCTATCACATCATCCTGTTTCTACTAAGACTTGCCACCATACATGCCACCAATTTATCTCCTACACATGGTCGGTCAGCAGCACTTGGGTACCTAGCTCTTAACCCATCTTTTCTTTTTTTCTCCCACTAAAAGTTAATGCCTCATTTTGTCTTCGATTTTAAGGAAGTGTTGGGTTACAATAGATTCACAGCAGAATGTATTGAATACCTGGTGTATCACTGTGATTGTTTTGTTGATTCCATCGCTCAAAATATCCATTAGCAACCTGCATTGTGTGGGTGGATATTGTGAGATTAATATTAAAAGTATCCTGCTCAAAATGTGTTGTTAGTAAAAAAAAGAAATATGTGGCCATTATCAAATATGTTGATGTCGTTGCAGGAACAGATTGTCCCATAGGTGCACGAGAAAACATACTAATAGTTACTATGACAACTTCAGTCACCTGTGGCATTTATCCAGCAAAATTTGGCATCCTGTAATTTCTCTGAAATTCATGCCTTCAATACTAGAATGCAGTCATATTGGCTAACAATCTATAGGTTGATGTTATCTGAGTCTTAGAGACATTGGCCCTCATTACGAGTTTGGCGGGCGGCGGAGGCCGCCCCCAAACTCGTACTGCCATGAGGCCGCCTGTGCGGTCTGAACAATACTGGCCCTATTAGGAGTTCACTGCAGGGCCGGCAGGCAAAGCAGCGATTCCGCCCGCTGGCCCTGCAGTGAACATGGCCTTAAAATTGACGCCAGCTCGTAATCGAACTGGCGGCAATGTAGCGGTGCAGCGGGTGCAACAGCACCCGTCGTGCTTTCTACTGCCTGTATTTTGGGCAGTGGAAAGCGCTACAGGGGTGACCATGGGGGCCCCTGCACTGCCCATGCCAAGTGCATGGGCAGGTCAAGGGCCCCCATGGGACCCCAAGCACCCCCTTTCCACCAGCCTTTGCACGGCAGGGCTACCGCCATGCAAAGGCTGACGGGAAGGGGACTCATAATCCCCAAGGCAGCGCTGCCCTGGTGGATTACAACGCAAGACCACCAGGCTGTCGACTGCCGGCAACCTGGGGGTGTCGGCGGTGTCGGCGATCGGAGCATGGCGGCTCCGCCATGGTCGTAATGTAGCGGTCGGACTGCAACCATGACCCTGGCATAATGAGGCCCATTGTCTAAATGGAAATCTCCCCATGTTCATAGGTATATTTTAATCATTGTTTCCATTATCTTTATTTACCATATTGCCACCTAAACTACATGATCCTTTGAAACTTGGGGTTTGAATCTTTTGGTTGTGGGGCAATAAAAGCAGCCTAAAAGTAGTTTATGTATACTTGTACATGGCAGTGAAACTACATGTGGCCCAACAACAGGTTATCTAGAGCAAATGTATTTACCTGTGTTTAACCCTGTGGGAGCTTGGCACAGAAGCAGTCAGGCTGAACTTAGAGGCAATGTGTAAAGTATTTATGCAGGACTCAAACAGTAATGAAGTGAAAACACAACACAAGAAAAGAACAATTCTAAATCGAATTAAGAACAAAGAGTACATTTTAATAAACAAAATGACACTAGAACAACAAAAATCCAGTCAGTAGAACCACATATATGAGTTTTTAAAGTTCTAGGTGAAAATAGTGCCAAAAAGCACAAATCACCACTTGCAGTTATCTGGACACGCTGGATCGGGGAAAAGTCAGGCCAACTGTGATAGAGCACAGATCAGATGCAGGAACCAGGTTCGTCTCACTCAGGAGTTACCTTCTAAACTCCACAAATGGAGTGTCGTTCGCATTGGCTGATTCACAAGGAGGTCCTTATCCCCCGAGGAGCAGGTCAGGAATCACAGACAGGTCATGCTGTAGCATAAACATTCAGTCATTGCTGGAGATTTGCATTGGCAGTCGATGCAGGCTGTCACTGTCAACATGAATAGCAGGTCATTCTGAGCTTTGTGTTGGCGGTCATGGCAGAGAGTCGCTGTGCAAAGAGCAAGTCCCGCTGGGGCTTTGCATTGGCAGTCATCAATGGGATGTCATTTTTTGACACACAGAGGCCACTTAAGTACATGTCCTACTTTTTTAAATGCCATGCACCCTGCCCTATGCGCCTTTAGGGCCAATCTTGGGGGTGACATAGAAGTATTAAAAAGTGAGGTTTGGGTAAGGCAGACCTAAGACATGTTTTACAAGGCTACTTTAGTAGGTGGCACAATGCGTCCTGCAGCCAACTTGTAGCATTTAATTTCCAGGTGTTGGGTACATGGAGTACAATTCACTAGGGACTTATAATTAAGCTTAATATACCAGTTCAGTTTAGGCCAGTTATACAATGTATTAGGGTGAAAGCACAAGCACTTTACTACTGGTTAGCAGGGAAAAAGTGCAAAGAGTTCTGAAAGCAGATGTGGAGGTCGCTCCTTGTTCTACCCAACAGCAAAGGCATGGAGCAAGCTAACCTTTCATCTATGGACCCCCTCATCTCTTCCAGAGTTCTGAAAGTCCCTGAAGTCCTGGCTATTCAGCTAATCAACTGCACCCTGCCAGCATCTAGAGACCCTCATGGGCGACATGTAGCGCTCTACAAAACTACTGATTGATTCATTGATTGATTGAAAAGACAAACAAAAACGGGTGCAGCAAAGGAAGGCAGAAATCTGGGGTTACCTTTCAAGGAGGGCCAGGTCCAACTTCCTCAACATTTACATGTGACAATTAATTTACACAGAGAAATACCTCTCATAGCCTTCCTTACTGTCTGTGTAAACCAGTGCGATAGGGGTAATAATGAACACAAAATGGATGAAAATATCAGTTGTACTTTTTATTTGATTTGCACTGATGTGTTTTTGCTATTGTTCTAAACTACCACCTTAAAATCTGTGGATCCTTATAGACAAACTGCAAACATTTAGAGAGATACTTTGAATATGTGTGGCTCACTAACAAAACCAATAACTAATTTAGCTTGCCAGCAAACTAACCATATTTATTGAAAAAAAAAAACATAAAACTAAAACCATCATTATCACTGAACTTCTATTCGGTCAACCCACATGGGTTTCTGCAAATAACCCAATTACAATCATTCATCGGCCCATCCTGCATATCTGAAAAATGGCAGAGCTGGTTACTTTTTTAAAATTGGCATAATTCCATCTTTTATGTCAGGCAGTTAACCTGGCATGTCCTTTTAATTGCGCCAGCATGGTTAACTACAACAGAATCAACAAAGAAGCAACAAAACACTACGCACCACAGTGTCTAGGCCTACATGTGGCACCCACGTGGCTTTGTTAAGAGCTGGATGTGTGCTTTTGTGTGTCTGTTATTAATGTTAGTCTGCAATCACTGAATTAAAAAAATAACCTCTGTCTAATTTCTATAATAGGCGGCTTGCGACACACACAGTCGCCTATTATAAAGAAATGATGTCAGAACGCCAATGTAATACCTTAGGAATCAAAACTTTGCCTTTCCTTCTTCTGCTTTGTTTTTCTAGCTGTACAGGGACAAGTAGAAAGGAGATATTTATGGAAACATGTTTATTTTTTGCACTCCTTATGTAATTTTAGAAAGGTCAGAATCTTTCTGCATGTTTTTCATTCCAAGCTACTGAACCTTTCTTTAAAAAAACCTGACCTATGACAGTGATTCTGATATCTGTTTGCAACAAATATCTAACATCTTCTTTGATATGTTTAATTTTCCACTAGATATTCTATTCTTATTCTTCATGTCTGCAAACATGCCATCTCTTTCATATGAAAGAGCTATGGGTCAAGGATTTAAGTGGTTTATGTGAAAGGTGATAATATGATCATGTGATCATGTATTATAAGAAATAAAGTACCCCCTGGCATACATGTAAAGGATATTATAGGTCTCTTTAGAGATCCAACTCCTTATGGAACTCATCTATTACTTGCAGTATCCTTATAATGTATGGCATGCGTACTTCATCACATATATTGCTATTATGAAAACCCCTAACAACGTGAATGAGCAATGTTAGGTGATGTTCACACTGCACCACTCTTGCAAGTATGAACTAACATAAAGACTGATTCCTACTTTTTTGTTCTCAGCTAACTCTGGCAGAGTAGGAGGCATGACTGAAATGTGCATTGAAAACTATCCATGCATTAAATAATCCTTCATAGATTCTGATGATTAGCTGCAAAAAAACAATTTACATGAGACAGTGGCACTGTGGTGCACACCCCCATGCACATGAGTACATTTTGTGGTTATGTTAATTCGCCCATTTAAATTCAGCATTATGGGCCATTTATAATCATATTTCAACACGATGTCTTCTGAGCTCTGCAGGGTCATGCAGCCATGTGTCTGTGAAGCTGGCTTGAAAGGGGCCGTCAGCAGCCACCCCATTGTGATTTACGACATAGATGACCTGCTGTACTTAGCCCGTGTCTTGCACATGAGCAGGTCCCCGCAGAGAACTTCCAATAAACATGCTGCTGGGCGGGTGTGCAATGTTGCTGCAATAAATAATGAAAGATCTTGGCAACAAGCTCTCCTACAGTGAGAATGGGATTACTGATGTGATCTGCATAATAATACCAAAATTTCTGTGGCATAGACGTCACACATAAAGTTTCTATGCAAAATTTATAATACAAGTGGTATTTAACAAAAAAACGACTCAAAACGGTTAGTGGTCGCGTAGACTCCTTCGCCACCAAACCTGTGAACACTAGATCACACCCAGATCTCTGCAACAAAAGTTTTGACTGGTGAATTAGGTCACTGAATAGAGCAATCATTGTCATGAGGCCTTCTTGGGACCACTTTGGATCTCCATTTTAGCTGCATATTTTACACGTTTTAGGCTAACATCGTTTTTAGGAATAATTTATTATATGTTTATGATTGCACATTATTTTGTACATGCTGAGTGTCAGTTAGCCTTTCTCGTCATGTAATCTGTGCACTCTGTTCAAGGCTAGGAACATAGAACAATACATCCTAATGCTTGTGTTGTCCAATTGGAGACAGCTCCCGAATCCGAGACATATCATTGCATCAGAGCTGCACCTCTAGCACTGTGTGGTTTTGATTATATAAAGGGTGTACTGCCCTTTATGGGTGAGAGGAGCACTCCTGCTGTGATTCTCCTGGAACTGGTCCTGTGTTCGAAATACAGCTCTGCTGACCTTTTCAAATTGCAGAGAAGAATTTCCAACTTTATCCAAGACTGACTTCCTGGCTCAGTTATCCAGGTATGGGGCTCGGACTCTCCTTCGAGATCTGCCAGAGGATACAATGGCTATGCTCTCAGAGAATAGGTAGCGATAGGTAGGGATATATAGAAATAAGATTGTTATGGTTGGATTATTTATTCTGTTCGCCATGTTAGTAATGCTAGTTATAATGCTTTGTTCTATCTGCCTAATAATCATAGCTCATTCTGTCTATGCAGGAATACAATTATTTCAGTAAATGTTTGAAAACCTTTATTCGTATCTTTCTTGTGTTTATTCTGGGCATGCACAAGTGATCAATGGAAGGATAAGATCTGTTTTCATGATTCCTTGGGGATCAGAGTGGTCATGTTCGAGGTTACCAAAATCATCTGTTACCTTGGAAATTTTGGGAGTTCCTGTGAGGCACTGTGAGCTAGCTAGGAATTGAGATGATGTTTCCTGATGGTGCAGATGAACTCAGTCCCTGCATTCTGAAATTTCTGCCATCCTAATATGTAGTCCTACTTTCTAGTGGGAACCTTATACCATCATCATAATCTGAAACAACCACTGCCTAACCACAGATCCCTAACTATCCACTTCTTTGTTAAACATTTCTTTTGGCTATCATGTCTTACAGTGTGTGTGGGTGATTAAGGTGGCAGGTCTCTAACCGACCACAACTCTGTAGTTCCACTAAACTAGGTCTAGCTGATAGGTCTGACTACTGCTAAACTTGTCATCTCCATTCTACACTGACCTCTCACTTGACTGCAATATCTTTCAGTAAGTCTTGTACCGACGGCACCTCTGTCTCAGTACAGATTGCCAAGGTCTGGGACTCAATTACGGCAAGAAGGAGAATAGTTGACATGCATCTCAAATTTCAGTCTTAAAACCTAACTGTTTCAATCAAACGACACATGCAAGAAAGAAGGCTCCTAAGAAATTGATGTGTTCCTTTGCCTGCTTGCTCACCTTTACGCAACGCCTCATGTGTAAAGAGCACATTATTTGAAACTAGACCAGCTGGTTGGCCCCTCTGGACTGCCTTTCACTGCAGGCCAAAGATGCTTTGAACGTGGGCCAGGGCTCCACCGCTGATGGATACAGTAAATGATCGCACCTTCCTCCAGGAATATTTGCAACCCTCCTGAGCTCTCCAATGGGTGCCTTCTGGCAACACAGGGACTGTGCACCATCTATATGTGGTTCTTCTGGTGGCTTCTTTGTCTTTGCTCCTGTGTCTCTAATATGACATTGGTGGAGAGAGAAAAGGTTCACTTATTTGCACGGGGCCACGCCTCCATGCAAATGTGGGAACACCCTCATATTATCATGCTAACACACATTTATTGCTAGTGCGACACATATTACAGAAGGAATACGCAAGCATCTGTGATCACATGCCCATTGGACTCTCAGGGCAATTTGTATAACACAGCCGTGTGTGTGCTAAGGGTACAGATCTAGGATCTGGTGACCTTTGCATCTGCTTTGGTTGTCTTCATGGTAATTTTATGTTAATGATTTGATCGAGGATTTGTTTAAGGTTAGATTTTGGTAAATCTTTATTTTTATTTTCATTTTCATTTTATTTATTTTTATTTTTAGTCACAGTTTTGGGTTGTGTTGAGTTTTTCTATTCTATGGTATGCTTGACTAAGATGTTTCTAAAAAAAAGTTCTTATGTTAGGTGTTTTTTTATATATATTTTCTTTTCTAAAGTGCTCTATCACCCTGATGTGCATTTTGGTGCTAGGAACTTTAGATGACAGTGCGGGCCCCCATCGCGACTCCGGGACGTCTGCCACGAATGTGGAGACTTTTGTGAATCAGGTCCTTAGTATTTTAATGAATGTGTACCATCTGTACATACTCTGGACCATATTCCAAATCATCTTTTTATTTTCTCACTACCTCTCTAATGACAGGGATCACCCATTTAGAAATATACCTTGGCCTCACCGTAAAAGGCCTCACCATATAAGGGAAAGACTAGCACAAGCTGCTAGGCTACATGCTCTCTACACAGGAACACCAGGAACCCCCCAAAAATTTGGCTTTGTTAGACCTCAACAAGGAGGTGTTCTCTCAGTCATATTGCACAGTAAACACAGAATTCATATCAGAAAATATAAAAAAGCAGTTCCAGTCTGTAGTGGCACAACAACCAAAATCACTGGATTCAAATGTGGCCCAGAGTGAATGCCAGCAGCTGTCATACATTCAAGAGTTTCACCAATCACTTTTTGCTCACAGAGTGGACTTTGGATCAGCCTATTCCTCGCTCACATTGGGGGCCATTGTAGTCTAGATCAGTTGTCCAGCCCCTGGAAGAGCTCTTGTTTACCTTCAATACTGACTGGCTGACTTGTACCCTTCAGTTGCTGATATCATGGAACTATGGGCCTGATTTATGAAAGGTTTCCCCGCCTTAGCGTCATTTTTTGACACAAAAGCAGCACAAACAAACAAAATACAATTATATTTTATAAATTTGCGCCGCTTTCACGTCAAACAATTACTCTAAGGCGGCGCAAACTTTGCAAAAATCAGGCCCTGTATTTTTTCTTTCTACTTCTCTCTTCCCACTCAGTGGGAGTGCCTGGCCTCCGCCTCATGGAGCACGCTCAAACCCTTTCACTCACTTCTCAATCCCCTTGCTTCTGTGGTCTTCCACCCACATCACATTCTCCTTTCTCTTATGTTTTTTCTACTTCTGGTTTTGTGTGCATGTGAGAGAACGTCATTCCTCCTCCTAGAGTATGCCATCACTGTTTTCTCACGACTCAGTCATGTTACGTTTCCTCCACACCGAGCACTGCTGCTGCTGGGTGTCGCGGGCACTGCCCCTTCCACCACTGCTTGCCCCTCCCTCATGTCTGCCCCTGCCTTTCCCTCCCCTCCTCTCCTGCTGTCTGCTGCTACAGGCTTTGCCGGTGCATGATACTTTCAAAATTGTATTGGCATTAGCATTTTTGTACTTTCAAGATGGAGGCCATGATACATTGAGAGGCAATAAGAAGACATCTTGAAAGTATACACAATTGCATTTCTATATTTTCAGAGTGGTCACCATTTTGCTGGATGCAGTGTGATGTGACGTGGCAGCCATCTTGAAAGTATTAGAACTTTACCTTCTCTGCATTCCACGAGTGTTGTATTGTTTTATTGTTGTACGTTAAGTTGTGGCCGCATTTAAAAACATTACTTTCAATATTTGCAAGTTGTCCACTGTAATGCGCCACGCCACGGTGCGTGCTGCAACATGGTGGCCAGCATGAAAATATAAGAAATGAGCTTTCAAGATGATTGGTTGCTGCTATTGTCTTTGCCAGTATCACCACATCCTATAAGCATGCAGCATCGGCTAACCCATCAGCAGTGACTACAACGCATTGGCAAAACAAGACCAATTGTTTTTTTCAAAACTTGTTTTAAATGAGTCTACCACTCACGGTTCCTTGTTGGTCACGTCAAGGAGGCCTTGCTGAAGTGTCTAGGAAATTGTTGAGAAGGCCATTGGTTGGGGCGGGGAGTTTAGTCTCCATGTTGCAAAAGCCAGGTGTGTGTGCTTTACCCTTCTATTTAACAGGGCACTTAAGTAATTCCAAAAAAGAGGTTGTTTCCAGTGGGGCTGGAACAATTGTCAGAGTGGGGTTCTGGCATCAATGTTACCTGTGCTTAAATTGTACCACTCATTGTCCTTTCCGGCACTGCCAATGACAGTGCAAATGCACCTACTAACCACCACTCTCTGACAAGTGTGACAATTCAAACTAATTCAGGCCTCTAAAGCTATCAGAATGACTTGGGTGGCATGTGTTACTAATCTGTAATGTATATTGAATTAAGAAACAACTCTTCTTGTGCTCATGTCTAAATAAAACAAACAGTGCCACCATGTGGCAGACTCTCATAAGTGCCGGTGCTGGCAATTAAGTGCTGGTGCTGAGCACCGAAACCACTGCCTCAAAATAGGCACTGGGTATTTTATATCGCCCAAGTCACCCTACTAGAAGTGTGGTAAAGGTGTGGTATGTAGCCATCTGGTGTGCATTTTTGTGTGCTTGTTATAAATATATACTAAAGCATCGTGTGGTAGCACACTGCCATTTACAGACAGAACATTTTTAATTGAAGTGGCCGCTGCATTCGCTGGTAAAACTAAATAGTGCACAAATGACAATGGCGGTCATTCCAACCGCGCCATGCGGTTACCGCCGAATGACCGCAGCGGCCATTCTGGCTTTCCCGCTGGGCCGGCGGGCGACCGCCAAAAGGCCGCCCGCCGGCCCAGCGGGAAAGCTCCAGCAACGATGAAGCCGGCTCCGAATGGAGCCGGCAGAGTTGCTGGTGTGCGACGGGTGCTGTGGCACCCGTCGCGATTTTCAGTGTCTGCTTTGCAGACACTGAAAATCATTATGAGGCCCCCAGGGGCCCCACGACACCTGTTCCCGCCATCCTGTTCCTGGCGGTATTTACCGCCAGGACCAGGATGGCGGGTAGGGGGTCGGAATCCCCATGGCGGTGCTGCAAGCAGCGCCGCCATGGCGGATTCCTTGGGCCAGGGGTAAACCGGCGGGAAACCGCCGGTTGCCCTTTTCTGACCGCAGCTTTACCGCCGCGGTCAGAATGGCCCTGGAAGCACCGCCAGCCTGTTGGCGGTGCTTCCGTGGTCCCCGGCCCTGGCGGTCATGGACCGCCAGGGTCGGAATGACCCCCAATGTGTTTAAATTGGATTTCAGAGAATACTTTGCACATTCACTAAGGCCCTCATTATGGCTTCGGCGGTCTTTTTTGTAGACCGCCGAAGCCGGTGCAGCCAGCATACCTCCAGTACTGGTGGTATGCTGGCCGCCCTATTAAGAGTTTTCTGCCCACCCAGCCCCACCAGCCCAGTGGAAAACTCAACACAACATTGACGGCAGTTCGGAATCGAGCCGGGGGCAATGTTGTGGTGCGTCAGGTGCGACAGCATACGTCGCGCATTTCACTGCCCGTAATGCGTGTTGGGGCTGTCCATGGGGGCCCATGCACTGCCCATACCAAGTGCATGGGCAGTGCAGGGACCCCCCTGGGGGTCCGACACCCCCTTTCCACCAGCCCTTGCATAGCGGTGAGGCCACCATGCAAAGGCTGTTGGAAAGGGGACTCGTAATCCCTAGGGCAGCACTGCTTGCAATGCTTGCAATGCTGCCCTGGTAGGCGGCAACCTAGTGGTGCCGGCGGTCCGACCGTGGCCCATATGCGACAGTCATAATAGGGCGATCAGACCGCCCTGCTTTTGGTGGTCCGACCACCATCACAAGTGTGGCCGTCTTGAGACCGCCACACTCGTAATGAGGGCCTGTGTTTTGATTTGTTTTGGAAAAACAATGGCAAATTTACATCCCATTGCCTTTCAGTTCACACTTTCTGAGGTAAAGCAAGATTGTCACATAGTTCATTTTACAAAACCCTCTCAGTTTGTAGTCATAGAATTACACCATGAAAGCAAACATCAACCCCCATGATGAAGAAATAAACAGTAATCTGTTAGAGGACATAGCCTGACATTAGTACTCTGTCTTTGAAGACACAGGAAATTTGGCAAGATAAAGAATGTAAAAGCATCTTTATTTCTCCTTCACCTTCTGAACTCTAGCATGGTGATTTCTATGGGTGCCACAGCACCCCATGCCCCACCTCCACGGCAGCTCAGTTCAGAGTAGTAGGTAAGATGTAGGGCAGATGTAAATTTTCAAGTCACTTGTCAGTTTGTTTTTCAGGTGTATTTTCATTTTGTTTAATCACTCACCTTTGTTCTGTTGCACCAGCCATAGCCAATGGTCCTTCCAACTAGTGTCCTGGTGTTCAGTGCTGCAGCTCCCTGGTCACCAGCCTTTTAGTCACACTGGAGACTCTTTCACATGTCATTATTACCTCATCATTTTGGGGGTGCTAGCATATGTGTACAGAAAGACTCCCTGTGGAAGGCACCGTTCTGAGTGAGGGCAGAAACCACCACAGTGAACACGTGTGGATCTCTAGGTGGAAAGATTAGATGGTGGTGTGACTGATTTGGTGACCCAGTTAATTGGTTCAAGCACCCCCATACTTTTTTAGAAGAATTGTCCCCGGTAGATGGAGTAACCAGGGGTGTAAAAGCCTCAAGGAGTGGGTTCACGCCCTGCCTCCTTTAAAATGTCACAGCTTATATTTATCCATGTGAGCCTGCAGGAGTTTAGGGGCAGGCTCTACATCCAACCCTGGCATTTGTGTAGACATGCATGAAAGTTACTTACTGGCTTTTCTGAGCCTTGAGTGGTCTAATGCAGCAGGAAATATTCATAGTCAAGGTTACCTCTCAGTACAAAATTGGTATTTTGGCTATCTATTGCCTTGTGGTTGTAGGTTGAACCTGCCTTGATAAACAGGAGAGGAGCCAACCTGCAGCAGGGCCAGTGAATGACACGTCTCGCTGTATGCATGGCTGCTGGAAGCAGGTGGCCACTCAACAAGGATGAAACAATGGAGGAAGAAGATTCTTATACCAGGATACAAGTGTGCTTGGAGATGGCCTTTCATCACTAGTGCTGTGACACTGATTGTGAGCATGTGTTGCAGTGCATAAATGAATACTCACTGAGAGGAGATGTGTTATGTTCGGGGTCCAGGTTCCAAGTGCGTGACATGTATGTGGATCCTTTTATTTAACAGTGTCCTTGCATCATGGGCAAAACCATAGCTGGAGGCACCACAGAGGTGTGAACCCAGTCAGAGTAAATGTCACAACAATTCCTATCTGTGGAAACTGTTTCCGCAAGGTCAACTTACCTTGTGGGAAAATGTATGAGTTAATTGTGTGATACAGTGTTAAAACTATGGCCCTCATATATGGAGATTTGGCGTAGGGTAGCACAGCAAGTCACCTTGCTGTGCTGCCCCACGCCAAAGTCAAAGGGTAGGAATGCACCATAATTATCAAATATGGTGTATTCATGTCTCTTTCCCATGTGCTGGCACTACTTCAGCAGCCTAGCTGCAACACAAGCACCCCTGCACCATGGTGCAAGGGTGCCTGTGTCGTTGGCAGGATTGCTTTTGTACATACAGGGGCACCATCCTGCACAAACACAATCCGGAGAGGTGTTTCCTTCTTCCCAGGTGTGCTGCAGAATTCACCACACATAAAAGAGGGAAAATGAGGTGAGATAAAGTTATTTCTCCTCATTATGTCTCACCTCGAGAGGCATAAGGTTTTGGAGCATACCCAGGTTTACATGGTTTTGCAAATCTAGGGGAGCATCAAACTCCATGGGTGTTGCTGCTGCAATGCCCATGGACCACCTCCTGAGCGCAGAGTAAGGCAACACAGTGATTTGCGATGCTCCGTCCTACTCCATATCTATGAGGCTATTCAAAGCCAAGAAGAGTGGCTTTGCGTGATTTTGTAGTCCGCACCGCAGGTGCATCACAAAAAGTGGCGGTCTGGCTGCGCAGGTGCTCATAAGTTGGGTTGAGTCAAAGTAAAAAACAGCAAGGTTTGCAAACTTCAGGAGGAACTTTGGGGGCATAGGCTAATGACTCCACTCTCACGTCTTAACTTTTTTAGAAACCTGTTTGAGAGAACTCCACATATAATCACATATAATCATTTCTTTTCTTTCTGCTGTGCCTGCCAGCTGCACTAAAGTCGATGTAAATTTGCACCCAACTCCTGACCCAATGCCCTCATTGCAATCATCTCAAACACAAATTATGCCGCTTGTTTTGCAAACTGGAAAGTAATGTGCATGTGATCCCTGCTCCTGTTGTTGTGGATGTGTCTGGTCTGTAATGGAAAACTGCTCAATAACAAATTAAATGCATCTCAGAATCTGCAACCTAATGGGAAAGCAGCGCATTTGCTTTTGCGTGATGTGATGTTTAATTGGCGTGGTCGCATTTTCTCATCCCAGGGTGATGCTCTTTTACAATTCTACAATTAAACTTCATGTAGTCCCTTTAAATAAGCATTCTTTACCAATCTATCCTAGCGCTGCGGGGTGAGCGAGTGGAACCTGAAAAAGCACCTTGAAATGGGCTTTATGGAAAGACTCCGACAGGACTAAAGCGCTTTTCCTTGTGAGTGGGGGATGGGTGCTCTTAAACCATCTGCCTCAGAGATCCATCCGCCCAAGTGACATGGATGCGTTCGTTCTTCTTACTGGTGGAGGCGCTGTGTTCCTCCACGGTTTGAGCATGCTGTTATTGCACATCCTGGGGAAGCTGTCGGGGTTCTTATGAGAGCCACAATTCACTATCTCCCCGCGCGCCATGATTGCTTGTCTCTTTTTTATTTTTATCGCCATGGGTTAGCGAATCTTGGGTTTTCCCTCTACTACCAGGGTCCTTGCAAACATTTTCCCAGCGGCCAAAATGTTTGGTCTGTTATGTGACCGAGTGCTGCATTGATGCCAGGAGGGTGGTGGTCAGGGAGGGGTAGGGGCGTTGGCTTTGGGTTGTTGGTGGTATGGTGAGTATAGAGGAAGTAAAATATATATATAAATCGTGGCTGAACTGCACAATGTTAAACCAGAAAACCTGTAATAACTCCCGGCTTTGCTACTTAACCGAATTGTGCGATTCTAGGCAACTGCATATTTCACTTTTCCTCCTTTTTTCATTATTACATATAAGAGAACCCCGACATACATGACTTCAGGATCAGCGCTGTACAAAACCTTCACCTGTGTTCGATTTAATAAACTATAAAGTCATTTCCAGGGCCAGAGTCAGGACACAGTAGCACACTCAGTGGAGTAGTGGCCGTCTTGAGGTGCAGGAGTCAAGTGGCAAAGGCAACCCAAAATGGCGGTGTAGATTGCGGAGGTGTGCATTGTCACTGCCGACAGTGGTCTTGATTGGCCCCTGTTTCCCATAGAAAACAATGTTAAACAATGAGCATTTGCTTGGCGGTAATAAACTATAATGTTGTTTATGTATGATAGGAACCCAGGCCACCCAAAGGTTGCACGCAACAACTCACTGGCCTCTTAGTTCACTATTGACATTGTTGTCATGGTGAGAAGAAGGAATCTTTCGAAATTCATAATTACAAACTATCACTTTTAAAATAATAATTCTCGATGTACTGTTATAATCTGATATACAAAAAAGAAATGCTTCAGCATTTTAATGAGATACATTTTTTGAACTTTAAAAAGACTATCATAATTTTTACTTGTTTGTTGCAAAATGTCTGCACTCTACATTTAAATAAATGGTTGCCCGTTGATTTACATTTTTTTTTAATGTTAGTGCTGAGTCAAGTAAACAGCAGTCCAGGTCTGATGTTGACCAGAGAGCCTCATGTAAAGTCCAGAAGGGCCACATGCACCCCCGGGCCGTACTTTGAGTATCACTGCTCCACTACTCCAGAGACCTTGGTTCAGTGTTCAACCAAAGGAGCAGCAGTTAATGTATTGGTGTACGATCGACCCTTTAGTTGATGGCATGCTGGTGTGATTTGCTGATAACCGGGGATATAGTCTTTATCAAGTTAAATCCTTTATTAATGTTCAAGTGGAATTTCCAAGATAGCAAGCTGCAACTTCACATCCCTTCTGACTTAACTTCTAATGCTTCTTTTGCTATTTTCCTTATATGGCAGTAGTGGGAACAGAGTTTTCATCAAATGTAGCCAGCATAAGTGACAAACGGGCATGCCCTGTGTTACATTATTTTATGCTATGTTTTGTTATTTTGTGTTTCTGGAAGGGTGAAGCTGCATGTCATGGCCGCCAAGGATGCTCAGCCAATGGGATAGGTTATTTGTCTTGACCCAGTGTGAAGTCCTATATTCAGATATAGTAACTTTTCTGTCTCTCTGATTCTCCTGTGGGGTATGGCAAAACACTGTAGCTGGCAGATACCTTCACTGTGAGAACCTGCTAAAGCCTTTTTCTTTGCAGCAAGATTCTTAGACTGGGATGAACCTTGAAATCCTGTTTGCTGAGGATGCACTTTTCCTGTGTTGCTTCAGCACCTTGTTCCGGTTCTCCAAACGTTCCCAAAATGAGTAAGGGCCTGGTTTAAATGTTGGCAGACAAGTTACTTCATCACAACTGTGCCAGATATCCTGTGCGACGAAATCTAAATCCCATTATATCCTGCGGGATTTCGTTTTTGGTGGACCGAATATGTGTAACCTCTGTGACAGAGTAACTCGTCCTCCAATATCTAAATCAGCCCTAAGGCTTCATACTTGTTGATCCTGTAAAAGTCACTCTTTAGCCCCCCTCTAGCCCCTCTGACGTCAAGGCAAGATTCTGGGCAATTTTGGCCCGATTTAGAGTTTGGCAGAGGGGTTACTCCATCACAAAGGTGGGGGATATCCCGTCCACTGAAATATAAATCCCATAGGATATAATGGGATTTATATTTTGACAGACGGGATATCCTTCAACGTTTTGATGGAGTAAGCCCTCCACTAAATCAGGCTCAACGTCTCTCTTCATCTTCAGCTCTCACAGTGTTGAGTGCAGTCCATTCTGAATTGGGCAGCTGGTCCTTCCAATCGATATGGACGTCTTCATTCTTTTCTATCCCTGAGACAGTTAAATAGGGGGTCGGCCAGTTCACCCTTAGACAGCAGTTCAAGTCTGTGGGCGCGAGTCAAGATGAGATGTCTTATCACAGAAAGGCTTTTTTCTTCTCCTTATGTTTCTTCCAAGTCCAGATGCATCCTGAGAAGTTGGTGGTGAGGAATCTATGTTTATCTATGTTTATCTATGTTTATCCTGTGTCCTTAACAGCAATTGGAGGATTTACAATGCCTAATCCTGGTAGAAATCATTCCACAACTCAACACTATTTTCAGTTATTTTTTTCGCCTATTGTAAACCTTCCCAGAGTCCATCATTAAAACAGAACAAGTCAGGCTCCACTCTAAGGACCTGAGAGTCCCTTCCAAGATCCAGCGCTATGGACTTGAGTAAACACCCCCTCTCCTTGGTCTGGGACAGCATCCCCTTCTGCTCTGGGCAGAGATGACTGTCTGAGGGATCTCTAAATGATAAGGTTTCCGTGACTTGGGTCCTCATTTGGGATCTTTATGTGAAGAGGAATGGTCAGTGTTTACACTTCGACAGTCTTTCAGCTTCTGAAGTGATTCTATTGTTCTGTAGAAGGTCAACAATTCACACCTCATAGGAATGTCCCCTGCAGACGTTGGAGTAAAGGCGGCCAGCGAAATCACACAGCACTAAGCTGACTTTATTTTTAAAATGTACTCTTTCCCATACAGATATAATACATTCTTCTATAAAGTCTACGTTCATCACTAGATCAGATTTTTGACAAACAGTGAAATAGAAGAGTTAAGAAAGTGTTTACTATTTTTTAAGGTGTTGTTTTCAAAATAATGTTTTAATTTCAATGAGGTCTTCTCATAGAATAATATAACTAGACCCACACAGTGACTTGCAAACAGCTTTTGGTGCTTATGTGCAGCTTGGATGTACATTTACTTGATGTTCAGTGTTTTCCACTTTTATACATTGGGTATCCAACCCTATGTGGTTACAGGGCACACTTTTGGGGTGTCTTAGCTAATGTATAAAAGTAGGTTATCTACAAGCTATTCTAATGACAAGGTATTAGCTGTTACTGCATTGCTTTTAAAACTGCAACCAGCCAGGTTTCTTGAACCGTACATTTTAGATATATAGGTTAGTTGTGTAAATATGCATTGCCTCCAACCTGTGACAATTTACTTCCATGCCACTGGTGAATTTCCTGCACCAATTTGCCATGGCCTTAGTGGAAGGTATGTAGTCAGATGGGTATAACCAATATCTCCTTTTCTTTAGGACAGAGCACAGACACACACTGAACTGAACAGCATCACCACAGTGTTCAGTGGCTCAGCACCACCCAAACTCCAGTGCAAAAAAAGGTGAGCAATCTAGGAAGGGCATGCAGAGGCCAGATAGCTACTTCAAAACATGCCATAAACCTGTGTGATTAGAATCTTTGATGAAAGACATGTTTTTGTGAACGGTTGCCACAT
This sequence comes from Pleurodeles waltl, assembly GCF_031143425.1. NCBI lineage: Eukaryota > Metazoa > Chordata > Amphibia > Caudata > Salamandridae > Pleurodeles > Pleurodeles waltl. The sequence continues at coordinate 997,794,960 of NC_090450.1, read as the reverse complement.
TTGAAAGATTAAACATGTACATAACAACACACATTACTCAAATTAATGGAACCCACCGCTGGTGGAGTAGGTTTATGCTGGCCTCAAATTGATGATTGTCGAATGTATTGATAAATAATTAAAGCAGTTGATAGCTCACTGACAGGACTATTCCACGTATTGTTCAAATGGGTTTACCCAAAAGTTGTTTGGACCATGTTCAAAGAGGTCCTCAGATTGATGCCTGATAGATAAGTCGATGGACAGACTGAGGACATTTTGTAAGTCCTTGTTGAGGCTGCACCTTACTCCTGTGTTTTGCTTTCTCCTCTGAACTGTCCCATTTTGCTATGGTCTACACCTAGCTCTGATTCTGCCTCAATAAGGAACACCCACTCATGTCATCTACCACAGAGCAGCATTTCTGGGTAACTAAGGATTACTCTTGTGTTGGTGACATGTCATCAACAGAGCAGCATTTCTGGGTAGCAGCATTCCTGGATAACCAAGGGTAACTTTTGTGTCCAGGACACGTCATCAAAGAGGTGCATTTCTGTGTGACTATGGGTGAGTTTTCTTTTTGTGACAGAATGATTGATGTGGAGATTTGGCTTTTATTTGATCCCATAGGAGAGCAGTGTCTGGTCTTCCTGTACATCCACTGTTTGACCATGTTCAATGCACTTTGTGTATTTGTTTAAAAGCAGTAAAATTGAGTTTCCTGTATTTTACAGTCCCTTTTATCAGGGAAACGTGAATAAATATATCAGTACCCTTCATGGGCATCCTACTGCACTGGCAAGGTTGCCAATACTTTTTTGGAGAGCGCTGCTAGTGTTTGTGACCCTCCAGACAACCTAGGTAAGGCTCATTTTTTGTGGATAACACACTTAGAAACATTTGATATTTGCTTTCCCTCAGGATGTGTGAGTGTGCACAACTCATCACCTTGTAACTGGTTCCAAGCACAGGTGAAGGATTGTCTGAAGGACTCTCTGCTGCTGATAATATTTCTGGAACAAGAAAAACACCACCAAGATAAGGGGACAGCTTTGGTGCAGGATGCCCTGCCTGTGGTCTAGAGACCATTGACACTGCCGGAGCAAAGGACCAGTCAGGGTGGAAGATGGAGATCTGCATGCTTAGAGACTTCTGGATGGCTCACCATAGGGAAGGCTCCACCTACTATGATAGATTGTCAAAGTGTTACCTAGGATTGCTTCTGGAAATGTATTTTAGAACTGCCATGTCTTCCTCCTCCAGAGCATCAACATAGACACTGTGCTGCCAGGTGGTTTGTTGCCAGGAAGGTCTTGCAGGACGGAGTGTCCTGGAACCGTGATATTTACTGAGTGTGGCTGTGCTGACATACAAGCGGCTTAGGATGGACATTTAATGGACACGTGTCCGCAGCTATTGAGCAAAGGCAGTCATCAGGGTTGTAACTTCAGCGGGGGTGTTTGGGGTGTTAGACCCCTGTGATGCATGTATTTTCAGGTAAATAGTTGCATACAGATGCTTTCAATTGGGTTTGGTGAGTTACCTGTCTTTTCACCAGAAAGCTTTCAGACACAGAGAAAACGCAGACACACACACACACTATCCCCCTCTCTGCTTTGAAAGTCTTCAAAAATTGTGGTTACTTTACAAAATATTGTTCTTTTTCTCTCACTTACTACCCCTGTCAAACCATTCCTCTCCCTTTCCACTGCCATGTCATGAACAGTAACTTAGCATTTAATAGCAGCTCCTGCAGAGTTATTTGCTCAAGCAGCTTTCAGGCAGCAATAAAAATGTCAAGATCAATCAATAAATCAATCAAATAATTTCTTAAGCGCACTACTCACCCGTTAGGGTCTCAAGGCGCTCGGAGGGGTTGCCGGTTACTGCTCAAAACGTCATGTTTTAAGGTGCTTTCTGAAGGTTACGAGGTCCTGGGTCTTGTGTAGGTTGGTGGCGAGGGAGTCCCAGGTCTTGTCGGCGAGGTGGGAGAAGGATCTGCCGCCGGAGGTGGTGCATTGGATGCAGGGGACTGTAGCGAGGGCGAGGTCGTCAGAGCGGAGCTGTCGAGTTGGTATGGGAAAGTTTACTCGTTCATTGAGGTAGGCCGGTCCAGTGTCGTGGAGGGCTTTGTGAGCGTGGACGAGGACTTTGAAAATGATCCTTTTGTTGATGGGCAGCAAGTGTAGGGATCTGAGGTGGGTGGATATTTGTTCGTGGCGAGGGAGGTTGAGGATGAGACGTGCGGCTGCGTTCTGAATTCGCTGGAGTTTTCTTTGAAGCTTGGCTCTGGTCCCTGCGTAGAGGGTGTTGCCGTAGTCCAGTCTGCTGCTGATGAGGGTGTGGGTGACTGTTCTTCTTGTTTCTAACGGAATCCATTTGAAAGTCTTGCGTAGCATGCGAAGGGTGTTGAATCAGGAGGATGATATGATGTTGATTTGCTGGGTCATGGAAAGAGATGAGTCTAGAACGATGCCAAGGTTGCATGCATGGGTGGTGGGTGTTGGGGGTGGTCCGAGGGTGGTGGGCCACCAGGAGTCGTTCCATGCCGTCTTGCTGGGGCCGAAGATGATGATCTCTGTTTTGTTTGAGTTTAATTTGAGGTGGCTTGCTGTCATCCATTTGGCGACTTCAAGGAGTCCGGCGTGCAGGTTAATCTTGGCGGTGGCTGGATTCCAGGTGAGGGAGATGATGAGCTGGGTGTCGTCTGCGTATGAGATGATGGTAATGCCGTGGGGGTGGAGGATGTTGGTGAGAGGAGCCATGTAGATGTTGAAGAGGGTGGGGCTGAGGGAGGATCCTTTGGGGACCCCACAGATGATCTTGGTGGCTGTAGACCGGAAAGGGGGAGGCAAACTCTTTGGGTTCTTTCGGTGAGGAAGGAGGTGAGCAAGTCCAATGCCTTGTGTCGAATTCCGGCGTCGAAAAGGCGTGCGCAGAGGGTTTGGTGGCATATAGTGTCGAAAGCTGCAGAGAGGTCTAGGAGGTTGAGGGTGACGCTCTCGCCCTTGTCCACTCTGGTCCTGATGTCGTCGGTCCAGGCGATGAGGGCGGTCTCAGTGCTGTGGTTCTTGCGGAATCCAGACTGTGAGGCGTTGAGTATGTTGTTTTCTTCTAAGAAGTGAGACAGTTGAGCGTTTACTATCTTCTCAGCAACCTTTGCGGGGAAGGGGAGAAGAGAAATGGGACGGTAGTTTGTGGGGTCTTCCGGGTCTGCTTTGGGTTTTTTGAGAAGAGCGTTGACTTCGGCGTGCTTCCAAACGTCTGGGAAGGTCGCAGTGTTAAAGGAACTGGTGATGGTGGCACGGAGCTGGGGAGCGATGATTTGGCTGGCCTTGTTGAAAATGTGGTGGGGGTAAGGGTCTGCTGGGGAGCCTGAGTGTATGGAGTTCATGGTAACATGGTAAGATAACTCTTGTAATTAATATTCCTGCTAGAAAGAGAGATGGAGTTTGGTCCAGTGACAGTTTTAACGCAATAAAGTAGCGCAGAGGGTTACAGAGCCTGCTGCAAAGAACAGATCTGTATTTTATGTGGATAGCTGAGTGGATTAGTAAAGCCAGACTTTACCATCACTTTAAAACAAATGAAATGTATATGAGAGAGGGGCAATGGAGTGATGAGGGGCACTTTTGCTGGGTTGTAGTGAGAAAATTCAAGGAGGTGATCCTAAGGGGGGGGGGGCACCAAAAAAGATTGTTTCACTGGGCGCCATCAGCGCTAAAGCCATCCCTTCCTAAAGCCCTTCTCCTGCAACCTACTTGTCATATATGTATTTTACCATGATATGCTAGCGAGATTGTTGGGAAATCTGAAGCTCACCTCCACCAAACTTACTGACTAAGAAGTCATCCTATCCAGCCCTAAAGATATTGACCTTAGACACCCCTCGGTGTGTGCTAGAACTGTTGTACAAGTGTGAGCTCCAGCAGAGGGCACCAGCAGCTGGACTACCTTTGTAAGCAGATGCAATTACAGGTGCTGGTGGGTCCTGACACTAAGATACACTTCAAAGGAAGGGATTCCTGCTCAACAGGTGTCAAGCGTGATGCTTCAGCAGCGTGCAGCGCATGGTTCTCAGTATCACTGAGGGGCATATTTACAAGCCCCTAGCGCCTCCTTGGACCTCCCTAGCATCATTTTTTTTACGCTAAGGCAGCGTCAAGGAGGCCTTTTCCCAGGGCCAGATTTACAAAGTGGCACAATGCAAGCATTGTGCCACTTTGTAACCCCTCGTAACCCCTTTGCAACCCCTTGTGCCACATTATGCCTGCACCAGGCACAATGTGTACAAGGAGGGCGTACAAGGAGGGCGTTCCCCCGTTAGGAGGCCCAGAAAAATGGCACCACAAAAGTTCTGAGATTTCACTGCATCCTTTTTCCTATCTTTTTTAACACCTGCCGACGGCAGGCGTTAAACTGAGGCTCCCATTGTTTCCAGTGGGCCTTCCCATGCATTGCTGGACTAGTGCCATAAATTTGGGCTCTAGTTGACCAATGTGCCACAATAGCATAAAAAAGTTTGACACTATTCTGCTAAAGTGCGCCATCGTGGGATGTATTGTAAATGCAGCTCTACCATGGTGACATTAGGGGGCGCACGGGTGCACAAGAAATGTGCCGCACCATAGCTGATGCTCTGCTTTCATGTAAATATGCCCCTGAGTTTGGTAACAGTACATCACGCGGGGCAGGTCCACATATGATCATCTGTTGCAATACGTTTTTTTTTTTCTTTTGCAGCAGATATGTGAGCGACGTCTTCAAGCAATGCTGTGCAAAGTTTCATCAGCAACTGTGAACGTTGAACCGTGCTCAGGTTCCTACCTTTTAGATGTACAAGCATCCTTAAAAACTCATGTGCACAGAGTCAAGCTGACTAATGCTGGGGTAATGCAAAGGTCTTTCTAATTAAATATAAAACCCTGCTCGTAGCTGAAGAAATCAGGGGCTATAACAGAGCCTCCTGTCACTTATTAATGGCAGTCTCCAAGGGAACGCACATGTTTGATAAATACATCCAAGCTGCCAATAATAGCAGGCGAGGAACAATTTGACCTATAAAGATTATATTGACATGTGCAAGGTAGGGAATGTGTGTTTTTAACAACATGTCCATAAAAAGATAAGGCAGGCATCAATCTGAGCAATTTTCTGTGTGCTCTGCAAGTGTTTCTAGTTAAAGGAATTTGAAGAATGTCTCCAGTGGGTCCACGTCTCTCTTGTGATGTTCTGCAAGTGCCCATCGACCCATCTTAAAGGCATCAAGCTGACATACGTGTAAGCATGTTGCAACAGTGACTGGTTCAAGACGTTTGGCGGATCGATTGGGCTGGTGCGTCTATTGGATGTCAAGTGCCCCTCACGTTCGTCAACAGGGCCGGCTTTAGGGCAGTGTGACCGGTGCGGCCGCACCGGGCGCTGGCCTGGAGGGAGGGATTGACCTCAGAGGGGGCGCTGTGTTGTGCAATAAATGAAAGCATCTACTCCAGAGTTCCTAGGGCGTCCAGTTCTCAGGCAGCAATAAAAATGGCAAGATGACGCTTGTGATTATTATTCCTGCTAGAAAGAGAGATGGGGGCAGATTTAAGAGCCCCTAGCTCCACTTTAGTGCTGCTGTAGCATCATTTCTTTGGCGCTAAGGTGGCGCTATGGTAGTATTTTCCATGCGCCATACTTACAAAGTGGCACAATGCATGCATTACGCCGCTTTGAAAACCCTTGAGCCATATTATGCCTGCGCCAGGCATAATGTATGCAAGGGGGGCGTTCCCCAGTTACATGGAGCCAGAAAAATGGCGCAAGGAAATCTACGAGATTTTCTTGCACCATTTTTTTCTCCACTTTTCATGCCTCTCAGAGCAGGCGTAAAAAGAGGGCTTCCATTATTTATAATGGACCACTATTTACTCTGCAGGAGTAACACTAGAATTTTGCTGCTACTCCTGCAGAGTACATCAATAGTATGAAAAAATAAATTATGCTATTGCCCCCTACCCTGCACCATGGTGCGCGTATTTTAAATACGGCACACACATGTGACAGTAGGGGGGCGCTAAGGGGCACAAGGAAAGTGGCTCTGCACTGTGTGCAGCGCCACTTTTCTTAAATATGGCCCTAGGTGTTTTGTCTAGCGGCAGTTTTGACTGGCCCTAAAGTAGCGCAGAGGGTTAATGTGCCTGCTGCAAAGAACAGATCTGTATTTTATGTGGATTGATGAGTGTGTCAGTAAAGCCAGCCTTTACCAGCGCTTTAAAACCAATGAAATGCATGTGAGAGAGGGGATATGGAGGGTTGAAGGGCACTTTGCTGGGTTGTAGTGAAGGACTCCAAGGAGCCAGTCATTGGGGGATGGGGTGCCAAAAAAATTGTTGCGCTACAAGCTCTAAAGCTGACCATGTCTGTCAGTGCGTTAATTAAATCAGTGTTTGACCAAATTAACTTGACCAGATTAACTTTTATCCTTGTCTTGCGATCACTCACAAAGGGGATGCGGCATCTAGGCTAGATGTGTATGCAGGAAACAATTATTCTGGCAACGTCTGACCTGTGGCGCAGCCAGAGTGTCATGGGCCCCAGTGCAAGGAGGGAAATAGGTCCCTGGCCTCTGTTTGAACTGTGACATAGAGCAGCAATCAGGGTTCAGTGAGCCCCTCAGGCCTCCGGGCCCCGGTTCACTTTACCTGCTGCACCAACAGAAGCTACACCCTTGTGTCCGACAAGGTCAGAAAATGCTAACATTGGGGGTATCAACATTGAGGGCAAATGTTTCCCAAAGTGCTAACCTTGTGGAAGGGTGAAAGTTCCCCAGATGGCAGTGATTTGGGCACCTAGTTTGCCAATTAATGGGGCAACACTTACCCCTGGAGAACAGTGTTTATATGTATGATGTGGGGTGGACTGTGCAAAGAATGCTCAAGAATCTTTGTTGGTGTCTTTTTGAATTGCCCCAAATTGCCCTAACTTACGATGCTAAGGGGCATATTTATACTCTGTTTGCGCTGGATTTGTGTCATTTCTTTTTACACAAATCCGGCGCAAACTTAACTCCATATTTATACTTTGGTGCTACACACGTCTAGCGTCAAAGTTATGGAGCTTGCGTAATTTTTTGGACATGGAAACCTACCTTGCATTAATGAGATGCAAGGTTGGCGTTCCGTGCAAAAAATGACTCTAAGGCATTTGCGCCTTATTTATCCTCCCGTGCCAAAATGACGCACGGGAGGAGGCGGGCCTTAAAAAATGGCACTAATCCTGTTTAGTGCCATTTTGTAACGCCTGGGTCAGGGCAGGAGTTAGGGGATCTGTGGGCTCATTTCTATGGTCTCCGACCATGGAAGCAGTCCACAGGTGCCCTTCCCCACACCCAGGGACACCCCCTGCCACCTTCACCCACCCCTGGAGAACACCCATGGATGGGGGAACCGTCTACGGTAAGTCCAGGTATGTATTTTCATTTTTATTTTTAAAGTGGCATAGGCGGGCCTAACTTGGGCCCCCCTACATGGCACTGTGCCCAATGACCATGCCCAGGGGACATAAGCCCCCTGGGCATTGCCATTGGGCAGGGGGCATGACTCCTGTCTTTGCTAAGACAGGAGTCCTTTCCATGGGGGCTGTGCATCACAAAATGATGCTAGTCAGGTTAGGGTCAATATTTTTGACGCTAACCTGACTTGCACCATTCTTTGACGCACAACCCCCAGTCTTCCCTACTCCTCCGCTGCACGGTTAGCATAATTTATTTTGAAGCTAACCAGGCCGCAGCGCTGGCCAGCGTCATTCCTTAAATATGATGCCCGGCTGGCGCGTAGGAATGGTGGTAGCCGGCGTTAATCTTTTTGACGCAGATCTGCGCTGGCGCAGGTTTGCGTCAAAAAGTATAAATATGGGCCTAAATATGTAAAAGAAAGAGTGCCACTGCAGACGTCTGTGCCCAGAAACCTGCAGCAGGAACTAATACATGCTAGCATGCCAAATACCAAGACTGCCTTGATCTTGATTCCCTCTCATGCCTCTTTAACCCACTACCAAACACTCCCTGTCTCTTTTCTTGCAGGAATATGCTTTCTCCCTTTGTGATGGTTGTTCCATCTTTTTCTTTCCGATTTGTGCGTTTTCCCTATCAACTATACAGGAAATGTCTGATCAGGAAAGTGTGGGTCTCCAAAAATGAGTGCCTGTGACTCCTAAATTCAAGTGAACAGCAAAATGATGCCCAGAGGTAATCACAAAACCTAGACCTATCCAGAAAATATGTTTTTAGCAAATGGAAGGTAGTAGGCCCCCTTTCACTTTGGTCCTGATTCACAAACCACATTTTTAGTACATAAAGTAATGCTGGAGCAGTAGTACTTGCTAGAAAATGCAGTTCACAAAAATGCAAGTGCAAATCTCCACTTGCACCTCTCCTATCTTCTCTATGGTGAGATCCCCACACATGTTACTTTACTACTTAGTAGTAACTGTGGAAGGTACTGAGGGAGTGGGTGGTAAAGAGGAGAATATATACTAGTGAATTGGAAGGACTTAGGAAGAACTAAGAAGGATTTTAAAAAGGTTTCAGGAGGGGCATATGAAGGGACAGATACCAACCCACATTGCAGCCCCAGGTGACATTTAATTTGTATGTCTCTGCTGCATTTCCGGCGTCAACTTGCCATGATCTTAAAATGAAAGTCAAATAATGCGACATCTTTGTTGAGAACTGTGCCAGTACAAAGAGTTTACCAGTTTCCAGAAAAAGAATGACCACTCCTCACGCTCCAGAACAGCATGTTCTTGATGGGCAAATAGTTTCAGACTTATGCTTCTTCTTTGTGTCCCCAATGGATACCATCAATTTCAGAAAAGCCATCTGAGTAAGTTTTACAAGGTATCTTCTCCAATATAGTGGTTTATCCATGGAAGGCTATCCGAGGTTCCCAATCCAATATGTAGTACAGTTCTTTTCCTTCAATGTCAGTTCTTGCTTGAATCAAGCATAATACTGAAGTTGTTAGTAAGGCAGTTACTTCCCCCCAACAATAGGGAAGAGGAAGAACCAAGCAAAGTTATCCAAATGTAGATCCAGTAGAAGTTCCAATGGTAGAATTAGAGACAGAGATAGTTGCAAAAAGGTGACGGCTGCCAAAAATATAAAGGAACACATGCTTTACAAAGGATCAACCACTTGAAAATGCCTCAGTTTTCAATCACACTATTTGGGCCAGCCCTATAATCCAAACTTTCAGGGCAGAGGTTGTGGAGTGTATGAGTGAAGAAACCAGGAGCTCCCTTTCAACCTCAGCGAAGTGGTGTCTCCTTAACATCTGGAGTGAGGCTGATGTGACTCGCATGGTGTAGATATGGTGGACATTGGGTCTGATAGTGGCCAAACGTAACATCACAAGCATGTGGGGGGCAGAGCAAGCATCCTGGTTGGGGGACTGGAAGCGCAACATGGGCTGGAGTATGTTGGCTGAAAGGGTGTATGAAGGACGGTGTTGCCCCCAAAAATGAACACAAATTTGAGGGTCATGGAACGCCTACAGGGGTGGCATATGTAATGACTTTACTTCTACTGGCCTTTGGTGCTACACCTGGTTCTCCCAGGCCCTCCACGATTGTTGATTCATAAACGTATGAGCTGGAATTGCAATTGGGAGTGCTTGAGTGCACGTGTGGATCTCTACCAGCGATGGCTGCAGCAAAAGGGGACGGGGGTTGGGGATGACGGGGACAGGGGAGACAAAAAAAACAAAAAAAATTACCTTTTCCCACCGTTCTCGTCGACTCCTGCCACCTCACTTGTCGCTCCTCTACTTGTGGTGGGAAACCAGCACAGGCTCCCCAGCAATCCTGGCACTGCATTCATGCTAAACCTAGCATGAAAGCAGCGCCAGGATTGGTCTGAGGAGCTTGAACTGCTGCTCAGACACAGCCCTGGGTTCTGTGCAGTTTCTCCAGCTTTGCTGTTCAACACAGTCGGGTTAGAGAAACCTAAATGCTCATGTGTGTTTGGCCAGCCTAAGACAGCCGGCCAAACACACATGCGTGCTTAGGTTCACTCTATACTCCTCACCCCGCCACCTTCCATGATCCTGTCCCCCCCCCACCGCACTGCTGGCTGAGCCAGCAGATGAAAAATAAAGCAATAGTCAACTATCGTTTTATTTTTCATCTCCTGGCTCTTGGACAGGGGGGCGACACTCCCCCGGCATTGCGGAGGAGGCCCCCCTAGATTTCTACTACTGTATTATAAGTGCATCATTATGCTATGTATCTGCCGTTTATAGTACAGTCAATAAACAGTTGATAAAAAAAAGAGAAAATGCCTCAGTAATCTTCACCTTCAATGAATAGTTCCACGGTTGTAAAAAAGTGTTTGTAATCTTTGTGTTTTTGCCTCTAATCTGACACCCTCTTAAGGACACATTTGACACCTTCCATATGTGCTATTCTGTGCACAGTGGCACTGTGGATACGAGGAGGAGTCGCTGTTACTTCGGTCAGTATAGAAAGAGATTCAACAGCCCTTCGCAGAGTGTAGGGTCAGAGCATCTATGTTGGGACACCGCCAGTTTCACAGCATGCAGAATTATAATACCAGCCAACATCAACCTATGAAAAGGCAAAAAATCAACCCATGAAAAGACATACCTTATGGGGGGACCATGCAGAAAAGGCGAATTAATGTGGCTGCAGTTAATGTGTTCTTTTTGTAAGGAGATTATAAATGAATGCTTCTTAATACATTGACACGTAATAGTATTTGAGCATGCAGACCAGCTCCTTTCTTTTTTATTATTAATGAAATCTCCATTAGAAAGTAATGCAGTGAATACACCTTTGTTGGAATTCATGGGGATTAAGTAAGATTTGTTTCACAGCTGTGTGAAGACCAATAGTGTCCTGGTAGAATGATTACAGATTGTCTTCTTTAATCTTTTTAATGTTGAAGGCAGATTTAGAAGATTTTTTCTGGTTTCAGTGAGAAAGGTTTAATATAAAAAATGCACTTCAAATGTTCTTTTATAAATTGCAATCACAACAGAATGCATGCATATATATATATATATATATATATATATATATATATATATATATATATATATATTATAGTAATCAATGTTTGTTTGTGATTTATGGTTGTTTTACTACAAAAATAAGTCTATTTTCACTAGACTTTAACTTGCCTGAAAGTAGTGTACAGAGTGCTATTATTTACTTGTGCATTTTATAAAGCATTTTCAGTAACTCTCTTCAATTAAAGAGAACACAGTCATCAACATCATTCTTTAAAATAGCATCAAACTCTTCAGCAACCTACATTACCTGAAGGTAGATTGAGAGTACATTAGCCTGTATATAATTACACAGATTATTATTATGAACTTTGAAGGGATGAATGCCACCCCCCATCCTTCATGAATAGAACTTGTGGTCTGTAGGTATGAAAGTGATCCTTAGCCCACTAAATTAATATTGCTAGCTGTCTGAAGCATACCTGACAAAGGCCACCATACACAGATGTCTATGATAACGCTTTATTTCATGGATGTAGGGCCACTGAAATTACACGATTGTGCGGCTGCCGCGTTTTTCTCATAATTATGGGTTTTACGAATTTGCCACATAATCCACCATCTGCCGCATAATCTGCATATTTTCACAATTTTTTTTTTTTATCTCAAACAGTTCAAAAGTTACCAAAAACCCAGCTGCACTTGTTGCTGCCCAGTAGAGGCCCTTTGCAAAACTAGTTTTTTTTTGCTGCTTATTGCTGTTTTGTGTATAAAAATTGTAACAATGAGATACAACCTATGCTCAGGCAGTGTTTACACACGTTAAAATGACAAAATAATGAAGTATTTTTATACATTTTGCCACATTTTTCTGTAAAATGTGCCTTCTCTTGCTGCATAATTTACTCAACCCTGCCGCATAATTCCAGTGGCCCTTATCTGATGTACCCCACAGCGGAACTCTTAAAACACAGACATTTGCAGTCATCAAAGAGAGTATCCAGGGTTAAAAGTAGGCCTGGGTGAAATTAAATTATTGCAGTGTAATTTGCATAATTTCACGTTATGCTTGTTATGTGAAATTCCTGAAATTACGCCATTAGTCCACTATGCATAATTATGGGCCACTTGCAGGATAACTTTACCACAAATGCTCCATAATCAATAACAACAGTACGTGAGTGGCTGTTATTTTTTGTGTGCTTTTGTCTAAACATGTCCTTGCACCATAAATTCACGCAAGGAGACATCTCGTGGCAAAATATAGTGCAAAATAATGGATGCACATTTCACATGGCCGAAATTTCACTTAATTACACAAAAGCAAGTTATGAACATTTCACGCGCAGGCGAGGTCAGGGTGGTGGATGGCTGTAGGGGATAGAGGTGTACTCAGGCACAACCACAATCTACCAAGGTTCCCAGTAGGTGAGCCTGAAGAAGATCCCAAGGTCCACCTACTCTACCCATTGTCTCTTCTACAGCAGAATCCAGAGGCTCTTTTTAGTCTGCAGCTTGACCTCAGCAATCCCTCAAATCACACTGCATTTTGTAGGTCCTGGGGCAGGATAACACAACATTTGTGACTGCTGCCACTTCATATCCTGGGTGTTAAGCTAAGGCAGTGGTTGCTCTAAACTCCTTTCAACACTTTATTCTGAAACAGGATTTTGGATGTGGTAATATGAGACAAGAAACTTTGTGTACATTTGTTGTGTGGGATTTTAGTGGATGCTATTTATCTCAGCACGTTTACTGCCTCAGACACTAGGAAGAGACATTTGAAGAGGGCATCAATGACAACGGAAAAAAATAGAAGGGGATCCTTTACTTCACTTGCAATTTGGGGCGAGCGATTCTGCTTTACTTACTGTCCATAACTAAAACAATTATGGACTCTATCACCATCAATGGTGCAGAGGATTGGTCAGCTGTGGAGAGAATCTCAGGCCTGAGAATCCTGCTGAGAAAACTTCAGCTCCCTAAGAGGGCTGTTTGTACCCCAGTTAAACTTTGGGGCTTATTTACAAGGAAATGGCATAGGGCGGGACAGCCAGGGGGAAAGGACAGAAATGCACTGTATCTTGTAAATATGCTGCCCTTTGTAATTGGCGTAGGGCAGCACCACAAGCCCTATGCTAGTTTGATAGGGCAGAAATGTACCGTAATTACAAGAAACAGTGCATTTCTTTCCTCTCCTCCTGGGTATCTGCATTGTCAGCAGGATTGTTTTTGTGCAAGAAGGGACAGCTTCCTGCTTCAAAAACTATCCAGAGAACCAATTTTATCAGAATGCAGAAAACATAGAAAGAGGAAGCAAAGAGGAGAAATAAAAATGTCTCTCTTCATAGCACCTGCTGTGGGGAGGCGTACAGTTTTGATGCATTCCCAGGTTTACAGATTCTTGTACACCTGGTAATGCGTCAAACCCCATGGCTGTTGCGTGGGAACACCCAACGCAACACCCGTGGAATGCCTTCAAAATGCAGTGAAAGGCAACGCAGCAACTTGTGCTGAATTTCCTTGCACCATATCTACAAGGCCATGAAAAGCCACGCAAAGTGGCTTTACCTGGTCCTGTAGATATGAGTCTGCACTATGTGCCTCCCGTGCATCTCAAAAAGACACACACACAGATCAAAAGGTGGAAACACAACTTCTGCCTCGGCTAGTGAAACTGATATCTCCAGTATTTCTAGTGGAGGCAGCGAAGCATTGGATAATGCTTCAGGAACTTATGTCATGACTTTGGGTGGTACACCTTCCCTTTTGTAGAGGAATTAGAAAGATTAAGAAGGGGACAAAGACTGAACTACAGCAAAGCAAGCGCAAACATCAAAAGACAAGGTGAGGTAGGAAGGGCAAACACAACAAACACAGGAGAAAGGATGGTCACCAGATCAGTGTCCCGCAATCAGAAGAACTGAGGGCAGCCTCTGATACATCTTACAGCTTACCACATATCGCCAACAATGATGTACAGATCACTAATCTTTTGAATATACAACTTACTAATGAACAAATAAAAGTGCTCTGCATGGGACTGGGCTTTTGTCCTACTTCTTCTCCAGATTATGCCCAGTTAAATGCTGATTTTTTTAAATTTGTGAGATGATTAAAACTTTTAAAACATTTTGCAGAACAACCTATACACACCATCCCATCCACACCCTCTGAAGCTACATACACCAAAACTATCAGGGATCTGCAGTACATCCAATTGGTGATGTCCCTACAACATACAGACATACAATCACTGTCCATCAGCTCATCTCAATATCACTCCTCATTTAGGACTAGACAGTGGACTTAGGACTAGCCAGTGGTCTTAGACCTAAATCTGTTTTTACTCCTACTTTACCAGTCGATAACTACATCAATGTGTTTTACAAAGCTGTCACTCACGACCTTTACAAATTAGAGGGCAAAAAATTTCCTAGAGGCAATCGTATGAAAAAAAAATTGAGAAACAGTGAGTTTAGAGCACTAAAAGAACTAAGTACCAACACTGACATTGCTATTCAATAGGCTGACAAGGGTGGAAATGTGGTGGTCATGAACCGTTCAGACTACATTATAGAGATTAATAGACAATTGGCTGACAGTCAGGCCTATACTGCACTGTCCACCAATCCTTTCAGCTCAATTACAAACATCATCGGCTAAATATTGACGCATTGGAGGGACCTATGCATTATCTCCGATTTGGAATACAGGTACATGTTGAACATTACACCATGTGTTCCGTGTATTCACATTTTATCTAAAATACATGATCCAGACCAATTCCCACCAGGCAGGCCCATTATCTCTGGTGTAGGCTCCCCCACGGAACACATTTCAGAATTCATTGACATATTTCTACAGCCCTTGTTCCAAAACTTGCCTTCATATATACGTAACACTAAGGATCTACTTTGTCAACTCGAGGATGTTGAACGTACAACTGACTGAACCTTTGCTACACTAAGGGCCATATTTATACTTTTTGACGCAAAACTGCGCTAACGCAGTTTTGCGTGAAAATAATTAGCGCCGGCTAACGCCATTCTGAAGCGCCATGCGGGCGCCGTATTTAATCAATGACGTTAGCCAGCGTTAGCCGCCGGCGCTGCCTGGTGTGCGTGGAAAAAAACGACGTACACCAGGCAGCGCCGGCGTAAGGGGATATGGAGCTTGGGTGCCAAAAAATGGGGCAAGTCAGGCTGAGGCAAATTTTTTGCCTCAAGCCAATTTGCGCCATTTTTTACGACTCCCAACCCCCATAGACTTGACTCCTGTCTTAGCAAAGACAGGAGTCATGCCCCCTTGCCCAATGGCCATGCCCAGGGGACTTCTGTCCCCTGGGCATGGTCATTGGGCATAGTGGCATGTAGGGGGGCACAAATCAGGCCCCCCTATGCCACAAAAAAAAAAAAAAATAATGACTTACCTGAACTTACCTTAATGTCCCTGGGATGGGTCCCTCCAGCCTTGGGTGTCCTCCTGGGGTGGGCAAGGGTGACAGGGTGTGTCCCTGGGGGCATGGGAGGGCACCTCTGGGCTCCTTCAGAGCCCACAGGTCCCTTAACGCCTGCCTTTTCCAGGCGCTAAAAAACGGCGCAAAAGCGGCCGGACGTCATTTTTTTTGACCCGCCCACTCCCGGGCGTGAATTTTGCCCAGGAGTGTAAATACGGCGCACATGCCTCGGAGTCCAATTTTTAGACGGGAACGCCTACCTTGCATCTCTTAAACGCAAAGTAGGTGTCCACGCTAAAAAATGACGCAAACTCCATGGACTTTGGCGCTAGGCGCGTCTAACGCCAAAGTATAAATATGGAGTTAGTTTTGCGTCGGAATTGCGTAAAAAAAAACGACGCAATTCCGGCGCAAACGGAGTATAAATATGCCCCTAAATGTTAATTCTCTTTACACTTACATTCCTCTTGAGAAGGGTATGGCAGTCCTTGCTTCCACACTCTCCTACAGAAATGCCACACTTTTTTAACACACTGAGATGCATATCGATCTCACCAGGTTTGTCTTAGAAAACAATATTTTTTACATAATGGGAAATGGTACAAACAAATACAGGGTGTAGCTATGGGATCCCAATTTTCTCCCTCATATGCTAATTTATACACAGGTCATTTTGAAAAACATCATCTCTGGATGTCTTGTCCCCATTAGGTATCAGAACACATTTTGTATTGGGGCAGATATATCCATGACATTATTGTCATCTGGACAGGGAGTTTAACTACATTTGAGTGTTTGTTCAATCATCTTAATCATAATCAATACAACATTAGTTTTACCCTGTATTGTACCACAACGGTTCCAGAATCATGTCCCGACTTTATAGGAAACCCACGGCATACAACTCTGTGCTACATGCTTACAGTGCACATCCTAAGTTTCATATTAATGCTATTCCATTGGGAGAGATGACTAGGGTACGTCACAATTGCAGTGACTATTGTATCTTTGCCCAGGAACTGACCACCTTGGAACACCATTTATTACCAGAGGGTTTACACTGACTTTATCTTATCCAAAGCCAAAAACAGGATCAATACCACCTCATGGCAATGTTTGTTGGTCAATAAGACTAGTAAGCAATCCAAAGACAGATGCATGACACTTATCACGAGATACAATGCACAGAGTTCTGCCATATATCGGATTATGAAACACCACTGTTATCTGTGTTAGGGTTTGTACACAGCAAAGAGCATGTCCCCTCTCACTGCACTAGTGGGTTCTGTAATAGCTCCCTTTTAAACTTACTATTGAAAGCCTTTCTTGTTATCTCACCTTCCCCCCCCCCTAGGCTTCTGTGTATGTTGTTTAATGTGCTGTTTTGTTTACACATTGGGCCTTGCTTTTACCAAGGCTTCTTTAAAACACTCCTCCCTAGGCCATGTGTTAATCCAACTCATTTGCATAATAACTGAAACTCTGCACACCTTTCAAGAACATGTGCAGCATGTGAGGACCACACCCAGCTCTTCAAACCACACCCAGCTCTGCACACCTTCCAAGAACATGTGCAGCATGTGAGGACCACACCCAGCCCTTCAAACCACACCCAGCCCTGTCTATAAAAGGCATCCCCCGAGCCTCACCCAGTGCTTGTGCTCGTCTACCTCCCGCTTACCTGAGAACAGATCCCTCGGCGCTGGCACTCCTGCTCTTTACAGACTTTCATTGACTTCAATGGGCGCAGCTTCTGGCTCTTCCTTCTTCCGGTTTCCGGTTCCTCCTTGCTTCAGCCTCTCTCCTATGAGTAACCTGCAAAAGAGAAAGAAGACAAGGTTAGACTGATCAGTATCTCTTGCCAGCAACAAGTAAGTGCAAAATCTTTTATTACCTGAAAGAACTTTGACAACAATTTCTGGATTCGTGTATAGACAATTTGAAACGAAATACCTTCCACGAACATTGTGATTCAAACTCTTTGTTACAAGAATATTTTGCAGAACTTTGTGAAGCAAACATTGTTTTTTCTCATGGAACTTTTAAGAATCGAACAGTGGAAACCATTAACAGCAAGGCAAACAGTAAATCAAGGACTTGCACAAATTACATGCTGTATTTTGATGTAAAAGTACAGTATTTGTTTTATAAAAGATTCTGGAAATATGGGAAAAAAGTTTTACAGTAATAGAAAACACATCCCAGAGCAGTAACACATTCCAAACCTGGAAACTAGAGACCAGGATCCAAGAGGTACTTTTAGAAGAGAATTTCTAATAAATAAAGGGATAGTCAGGAACCCATTTAGGAATAGGTTGCACTTATCTGTTCTTTGTTTATGTTTCATTAGGCACCAGTTTCTACAGAAGTCAGAAAGGGCCGCAGATTTGTGCAGCACTTCAACAGTGGAAACGCAAGAACGGTGTTGTCTCTCTTTTTTTTTATTTTATCCACTTCCCCCCTTCCCTTGAGCTTCTGTTCTTAGTGCACTGTTTTAAAAACTAGTGTGCTGGAACAAGCAGTTTCAGGGTGGGGTCGGATTGTCTTCAACCTCCATCAGAACTGAACAAGAACTCAGGTGAGCTGGGCTTTGACAGAAGCACAAGCCTTTAAAAAATGTCAGTTCTGGTGGACGATGAATACCGGGGAAGAAATAGAGGGCATTGTCGTCACGGATATGGCGCAGGCCCTAAATGAGGACTTGGCTCATAATGAATCAGTGTCTGGCATCTTGCAACATATGCAAGAGGAAATAGAGAGATTAAAGATGGAGAATACCTCTTTAAAACAGGATTTAAGCAGGTATAAATTTAGGGGATCTCAGTGGAACACAGCTTCTACGCCTTTGTTTAAAACCTCCTCAGAGACAGGGGCGCCATCAAAACATACAACTTTGCCTTCCCCAGTTGGGGTTACTGTTAATGTTCCTAATGTTGTGCCCTTAGCAGCACCTGAACGTTTTCATGGAGATAGTAACAAATTCCATGTTTTTATCAATCAATGTCAATTACACTTCATTTGTAAGCCACAACAGTTCCCTACTGATGATACGAAAGTGGCATTCGTCTTGTCTTATTTGGGTGGCACAGCAGCCAATTGGTCAATTCCTTTCGTGGATAGAGATGATCCCATCCTCCATAATTGGAATCAATTTAAACGTACCATGACCAGACTTTTTGCAAAACACACTTTCATGCAGGCAAGTGATAATGAGCTTTTAAATCTTAAACAAGGTAACAAGGATTTATTGACCTATCTCACTAGTTTTAATCGTTTACTCACCGAGACACAGTGGCCAGAAGAAAAGCGTGTCTCCCTTTTTTATAAAGGTTTGAGAGACGAGTTAAAAGACGCGCTGGCTCATATCGTTGATTTGCCAAAAGACTATTCAGACTTTGTAGATTTAGTTGTGAAATTAGAACATAGACTAGGAGAAAGAAAGGGAGATAAATACAAACTGGAATCACGGTTAACTTTTATTAGACACGAGAAGAAAGACACAGATAATAAACTCCCTGAACCAGAGCCTATGCAAATAGGGACACTCAGAGGTCCACTCACATCAGAGGAAAAAGAAAGAAGGAGAAAATTTCAATTATGTTTATATTGTGGCAGGGCAGGTCACTTTGCCAGAGAATGTCCAGTAAAGCCTAAAACTCCACGAAAGGGTGCTGTTTCCTCCACCTCCTCAACTGAATCGTGAAACGATTAAGCTCGACAAGGGGAGAGGTTACTTGTTCGAGAAAACATCTTAATCAAACCTCTAATGCTGCAGCCTTCAGGGTACCGCACATACCTAGACATTTCATAATACAGGTCGTTTTAATTGTTACTACCCAAGTGAGGCATTCTCTCCCTGTCCTACTGGACTCAGGCGCGACAGGAAATTTTGTGGATAATAAGTTAGCTGAAATCTTAGGACTTCCTATGTGCCTAAAGCCTTGTCCAGAAGCAGTATGTGCAGTGGATGGGTCAGAATTGACCTCTGGATTAATCACAAAACAAACAAGTCCACTTGTTATGGTCTGTCAGAACGGGCACACAGAGGTGATTAGCTTTGATCTGATAGATACTCCTAATTTTGGTTTGATTCTCGGGGTACCCTGGTTAACAACTCATAACCCAAAAATTGATTGGGTGAATAGAACTGTTACTTTGGATTCCTCTTTCTGTGGAACCAATTGCTATCAAGAAGCAGGTACAGAACAGAGCACAGTATTACACTGTGCTAGTGTTACACAAGATGAACCAAGTCTCCCTCCTGAATATTCTGACTTTAAAGACATGTTTGATCCAGTAAAGGCTAGTGTGCTGCCCCCACATCGGTCTTATGACTGCCGTATAGATCTTATCCCAGGGGCCCCTTTACCTAATAACAGAGTATATGCTTTGACTGACGAAGAAACCAAATACTTAAGAACCTACCTAGATGACCTACTACAGTCTGGGTTAATCCGTCATTCCACATCTCCGGTGTCATCTCCACTCTTTTTTATCCAGAAGCCGGATAAATCCCTGCGCGCGTGTATCGATTATAGAGGACTAAATAAGGCTACAATAAAGAATAAATATCCTCTTCCTCTAATACCTGTGTTGTTGGATCAATTAAGACATTCTACTGTATACACTAAACTAGATCTGCGGGGAGCTTACCACCTTGTCCGAGTAAAAGAGGGGGAGGAGTGGAAGACAGCTTTCAAGACAAAGTTTGGTTTATTTGAGTACACAGTAATGCCCTTTGGGTTATGTAATGCCCCTGCGGCCTTTCAGTTCTTTGTAAATGAGGTCCTACACGAATTCCTGGACGTTTGTGTCATAGTATACATAGACAACATCCTCATTTACTCTAAGAACTCAGAAGAACATACCCAACATGTTCGTGCAGTATTATCAAAGTTAAAAGAAAATCATCTTTTTGCTAAGTTAGAAAAGTGTACTTTTAATGTCAGCAAGGTGGACTTTTTAGGATACTGCCTGTCACCTCAAGGAATAACTATGGATGTAAAGAAAATCAGTGCTATTGCTGATTGGCCAGAACCATCCTCTGTAAAAGATATTCAGAAATTTCTGGGTTTCGCCAATTTTTATAGGAGGTTTATTGCACATTTTGCAGACATTGCGGCCCGAATAACTACCTTGTTGCGGAAAGGGCAACGATTTCTTTGGACTGATGAGGCGGCACACGCCTTTCAACTCCTAAAACAAAAGTTCACTTCAGCCCCAATTCTGAAACATCCTGATCCTGACTTTCCCTTTTTTGTTGAAGCGGATTCTTCACAAATAGCTTTAGGAGGAGTTCTCTCTCAACGAGATGCAGTAGATGGCCAGTTACATCCTATAGCCTTCTATTCCAAAAAGTTATTGCCAGCTGAACAAAATTACACTGTGGCTGAAAGGGAACTACTAGCTATCAAAGTAGCCTTTTCAGAATGGAGGCACCATTTAATGGGAGCCAAGTACCCAGTTACAATCTTTTCTGACCATAAGAACCTACAGTTTTTTGGATCACTTAAAGCACTAACACCACGTCAGATGCGCTGGTTAATTTTTTTTTAGCACATTTGACTTTGTTATAACCTATAGACCAGGTGCACAACAAATTCAATCTGATGTGTTATCTAGATACGGACATACCTCAGACATGAAACAAGATAAAATAGGAGAACCCATTATTCCTCCCCAAAAGTTGTTGGCACCAGTACAACAGAAGGATTTCATCACAGATCTATATAATGCACACATGCAAATAGCACCTCAGGATTGGTTAAAGGATTCCCATAACACAATACAACGAGGTTTATTGTATCACGACAACATGCTGTTAGTGCCCACCTCTGAATTACAAACACAGGTGATAATTTGGCATCACGCCTCACCCTTGGCAGGTCATCCTGGTTGGGTAAAAACCCTGGAAAATGTGCAAAAACACTTTTGGTGGGACACTATAAGAAAGGACATTAAGCAATTTGTCACTACCTGTCCAATTTGTGCAAGACATAAATCTTCTCATAAGGCTCCTGACGGCTTGTTAATACCAATGCCAACACCCAAACAACCTTGGCACACTGTGAGCGTAGACTTTATTGTAGGTTTACCACCTGTAAAATCCTTCACAACAATGTTGGTTATAGTGGATTTTTTATCTAAAATGGCACATTTTGTACCATTACGAAAATTACCCACGGCGGCAGAATTTGCCGATATTTTTATAAGGGAAATTGTGCGTTTACATGGTTTGCCAAGCAAAGTGGTTTCAGACCGAGGGAGCCAGTTCAACTCCAGATTTTGGAAAAAATTATGTGAAAAACTGAAAATAGATGTGGCCTTATCCACTGCTTTCCACCCAGAGACAGATGGACAGACTGAACGACTGAACCAAACCTTACTTCAAACGCTACGTTGTTTATTGGCTGATTATTCTAGTGAATGGTTGGAAGCTCTCCCTGTAGCAGAGTTTGTTTATAATAATACTGAGCATTCAGCTCTACTTTGCTCACCATTCTATTTCTTGCAGGGGTATCATCCAAGAGCTATACCCATTTTGTTAGAAGATTCCCTGTTGCCTACAGTAACGGATAGACTAACGAGGTTAAGTGACATAAAAGACAAAGCCAGGAAACATTTATTAAAGTACAAGGAAAGCATGAAAAGACAAGCAGACAAACACAGGTCTGAGGCCCCAATGTATAAAATTGGTGACAAGGTATGGCTCTCCACAAAGAACCTAAACATAGAGGGATCCCGAAAGCTGCAACCACGTTTCATTGGACCCTTTAGTATAACTGCCATAGTAAAC
Organism: Pleurodeles waltl; assembly: GCF_031143425.1. Classification (NCBI taxonomy): domain Eukaryota; kingdom Metazoa; phylum Chordata; class Amphibia; order Caudata; family Salamandridae; genus Pleurodeles; species Pleurodeles waltl. Next base: position 997,772,717 of record NC_090450.1, on the reverse strand, counting down.
CCGGTAACAGTAAAATTAGATTTACCAAAAGAATATCCAGTATATACTACATTCCATGTGTCCTTGCTTAAGCCGTACAACTCAAAAACCCGACCTGAACCACCACCTCCACCCATACCAATTAAGGGAAATCTGGAATATGAAGTGAAAAGCATAAAAGACTCAAAAAGAATTAGTGGACGTCTGTTTTATTTAGTAGAATGGAAAGGATATGATGAATCTGAGAATTCATGGGAACCAGCATCATATGTACATGCCCCACAGCTGATTAGACGGTTTTATTTAAAAAATCCAGGAAAACCCCGTCCTGTAGGAGGGCCTTTGTGGGGGGCAACTGTTAGGGTTTGTACACAGCAAAGAGCATGTCCCCTCTCACTGCACTAGTGGGTTCTGTAATAGCTCCCTTTTAAACTTACTATTGAAAGCCTTTCTTGTTATCTCACCTTCCCCCCCCCCTAGGCTTCTGTGTATGTTGTTTAATGTGCTGTTTTGTTTACACATTGGGCCTTGCTTTTACCAAGGCTTCTTTAAAACACTCCTCCCTAGGCCATGTGTTAATCCAACTCATTTGCATAATAACTGAAACTCTGCACACCTTTCAAGAACATGTGCAGCATGCGAGGACCACACCCAGCTCTTCAAACCACACCCAGCTCTGCACACCTTCCAAGAACATGTGCAGCATGTGAGGACCACACCCAGCCCTTCAAACCACACCCAGCCCTGTCTATAAAAGGCATCCCCCGAGCCTCACCCAGTGCTTGTGCTCGTCTACCTCCCGCTTACCTGAGAACAGATCCCTCGGCGCTGGCACTCCTGCTCTTTACAGACTTTCATTGACTTCAATGGGCGCAGCTTCTGGCTCTTCCTTCTTCCGGTTTCCGGTTCCTCCTTGCTTCAGCCTCTCTCCTATGAGTAACCTGCAAAAGAGAAAGAAGACAAGGTTAGACTGATCAGTATCTCTTGCCAGCAACAAGTAAGTGCAAAACCTTTTATTACCTGAAAGAACTTTGACAACAATTTCTGGATTTGTGTATAGACAATTTGAAACGAAATACCTTCCACGAACATTGTGATTCAAACTCTTTGTTACAAGAATATTTTGCAGAACTTTGTGAAGCAAACATTGTTTTTTCTCATGGAACTTTTAAGAATCGAACAGTGGAAACCATTAACAGCAAGGCAAACAGTAAATCAAGGACTTGCACAAATTACATGCTGTATTTTGATGTAAAAGTACAGTATTTGTTTTATAAAAGATTCTGGAAATATGGGAAAAAAGTTTTACAGTAATAGAAAACACATCCCAGAGCAGTAACACATTCCAAACCTGGAAACTAGAGACCAGGATCCAAGAGGTACTTTTAGAAGAGAATTTCTAATAAATAAAGGGATAGTCAGGAACCCATTTAGGAATAGGTTGCACTTATCTGTTCTTTGTTTATGTTTCATTAGGCACCAGTTTCTACAGAAGTCAGAAAGGGCCGCAGATTTGTGCAGCACTTCAACAGTGGAAACGCAAGAACGGTGTCGTCTCTCTTTTTTTTATTTTATCCACTTCCCCCCTTCCCTTGAGCTTCTGTTCTTAGTGCACTGTTTTAAAAACTAGTGTGCTGGAACAAGCAGTTTCAGGGTGGGGTCGGATTGTCTTCAACCTCCATCAGAACTGAACAAGAACTCAGGTGAGCTGGGCTTTGACAATCTGTTTTTGCTGGACAAAACTTTGCACACATTTGTAAATGACAAACCGCAGATCACTTATAGCCGGGGGGGGTGACTCTAAGAAATAGACTATGTCCCAGCTATATTAGCTCTACTACATGCAAGCTGACGACCGATTGGTTACCCCCTCAACCTGCAGGTTTCTACAAATGTATATGTTGCAATGTTTGCCAATTTGCCATGGTTAAGACAGATACTCTGATTACCCTTTGGCAACACATTAGAACTCTGCACATGCTAGGTCAGAAGCGATTGGCATTAGGTTTCATGGAATTGCACGTGTAACTAATGATGTGGGGGTGGAGACATAGGTGGTCATTATGACATTGGGGGTGAGTGATAAAGTGACGGTAACAGGCTGGCGGTAATTACTGCCAAATTATGACCATGGCAGTGATAACTCCCATAGACAGCCAATGTACCACACCAACACCACTGACCACAGTGGTGGCCATCAACAGCCAGGCGGAAGACAAAGTACCGCTCACCATATTATGCCACAGCACACCACCACAATTTCCGGGGTGGTACCAACGCCATCAAAAGCCTAGCAGAAACACAACACAGAAGACCAAGGAATCACCATTAGAGACAAAGGGCCATATGTATGAAAACATGAGCTTTTAAGAAATCGCTATTTCCGAGTCGCAATTGGCCATGTAACAAAATTGCGATTCGGAATTAGCGATTTCTTAAAAATCGCTATTTGTGGTTTGCGAGGCCCATTTACCGAATCGCAATTTGCATTCTCGCAAATTGCGATTTTTTTGCGATTCGGTAAAAAATCGCAAATTGCGAGAAAGTTCGAGAATGCACACCTGGAGGAGCCTGATGACATCACCAGCAGGAAATGAGTCATCCCAGGCAGTTTCAGGTGCCACACCCAAACCAGCATCCTGAGAGAGAGCAGCCCAGCCACACAGAGCAGCACTCAGCAGGAGCAGAAACACCTGAGCCAGGATGGAGACCCCAGGCCCAGCACAGGAGAAGGCTGAAAGGAAGCGCAGGCTTAAATTCAGTGAACAGGAGCTTGAGGTCCTGACTGAGGAGGTGGGGAGGAGCCATGACTTCCTGTTCGGAAAAAGCTCACTCCAGGTTCCTGAGAGTGAAAAGAGAAGATTATGGCTGGACATCCAATCCAAAATCTGCGCCATTGGAGTGGCACAGCGCTCCATTGAGGAAATAAAAATAAGGTGGTACGACCTGCGCTCCCGGGCAAAGGAGAGGGTGGCAAGGAGACTTGCGGAGGCCAGGGGTACAGGTGGCGGACCACCAACAGAAGCACCATCCACACCATTGGAGGACCTGGTGGAATCCACACTCCTCCCTGAAGCTGTGACTGGGGTCAGAGACATCGACACCTCCGGCACACCGAGTATCAGCCAAGGTAAGTGCAATGATGTTTAGGAACCCTATATGTGTATGCACAAAAGCCCCTTAGGAATTAGCATGTAATGTGAAGCAGTGTGTGAAGTAGTCCAGTCCACATCTTAGAAGCAGCACAACAATGCATTATGGGAGTGGCAGTCCACAAACTAGTACAGACAGTAGCACAACAATGTAATGAAGTATAGTGACACCCAAGGTAACACAACACACACAACACCGTGTAGAGCAGTACCTGTACCTTTATTGCCATTTTTTGACAGATAATGTAACATACAGAACTGACATGCTGCATATTGTTGTTGCAGGTGGGCCAGGCCCAGCAGCCACACCATCTCCATGTGTAGGGGAGACGGACACCTATCAGCCCTTTGACACAAACACCAGTGGGTCCCTCCACATGTCCACTGTCCGCCGCAGGCCCAGGGCACTGCCACTGCCAGAGTTCATCGGCGACTCTGATGAGCACTTGGAAGGGCCAAGCACACCGTCAGCACCAGACAGGCGCAGCCAGATTCTGGAGGGCAGGGGTCATCCAACACCAGCACCACGCAGGATTGCGACAGAGTACCAGGCACAACATCATGAGGCAGGTGAGGGTCCGTCCTTATTTGGGGGCCTTGAGGCTGCCATGTTGCAGCAGCAGCGTCTGCAAAATAAGCGGATCCTCAGTTTAGACCGAAACCTGCGAGTACACAACCGCAACATGATGGGCCTGCATCGCCAACTGGACACACTAAATGGCAATATTTTACAGCTGCGTGATGGCCAGGTGCAGGCTTCAGAGGACACCAGGGACCTAACAAGTGCTGTCCGTGACCTCTGCCAGGAGCTGCGCCATGAGAGGGTTAGCCGGCGCAGACAGGAGCACAGATTCCAGACAATGTTTGGCAGCTACTGCAGGTCCTCCAACAGGATGGCTAATTCCACTGCATTAATCGCCCGTCGCGCAGTGGCCGCACAAGTGGAGGCTGCACATAGCAGCAGGGACGTTGTCCAGGGACTAGTTCAAATCACAAATGTGATTGAACACATAATGGGACAAAGATCTGCCACTCCCAGTGAGGTAGCCTTGGGGGACACTGAGGACAGTTCAAGCCTCAGTAATGTTGCCGTATCAGCAGCAGACACCAGACGGCGCAGTGCCAGGCACAGCACTGCCACTGAAGGTGACAATCGAGGTGCCAGTGACTTAACGGGGCACCCGAGTGGTGTGCGTGGAAGAAAAAAGTGACTATTGCCACCATTACACTGCTGTTGCCACTATGAGGGAATAGTGCATGACTCTGTTCATTAGTTTATTTGCGTTTGTGACATCACCTGTTTTATTTATTTCTCAATCATACATTACCTGATGTAAGGTAACAAATTTATATCACTACAGGTACAGTTGTCAGTGGATTTGTGTCATTCATACTCACGTCTGAAATGGTTGCGTGTGATGTCGGCACGCCTTTGCCTTCCCTCTGCTGCACTGGTCCTGTCTGCTGGCTGTAGAGGTGGTATGGGATCGTCATCCTCATCTGATTCAGTGTCACTGATTTCTATAGGTATGCCCCTGGTTGTAGCTATATTGTGCAAGATTGCACAAGTAGCCACTATTCTACATGTGGTCTCTGGATTGTACTGTAGTGCCCCTCCACTTTTGTGGAGGCAACGGAAGCGACTCTTCAGCAGTCCAAATGTGCGCTCCACCACGTTGCGGGTTGCCCTGTGTGCTGCATTGTATCTCCGTTCTGCTGGTGTTGTGGGATTGAGGTAGGGCGTCATCATGTAGGTGCGCACTGCGTAGGCACTGTCTCCTGGAAGGGACAGAGGGTGTGATGAGTAACTGAGCCATCTGACATGGGTTCGCCATCTATGCACCAGTGTACAGAGTGACATTACCTAGTAGATATCCTTCACCAAACTCCCCAGCTAGCAGTCTTGTGTGAATCCCGCTGTGGCGAAAGATGTACGAATCATGTGTGCTCCCTGGGTACCTGGCCAAGAGATCAGTTATGATGTAGGAGGCATTGAATATCACCTGAATATTAATGGAATGTAGGTATTTACGGTTTCGGTACACATACTCTGTGGCTGATGGTGGACAGATTGCCACATGTGTGCCATCTATGGCACCTAGGACGTGGGGGAACTGTGCTATCTGGTAAAACTCTATTTTTGTCTGCTGTATTTCCTGTGGGGTGTGGGGGAATCTGATGTACTGTTGGAGTTTGCTTAGCATGGCGTTGATAAATGCATTGAAAAATCTGGAGAGGGTACTCTGTGAAACCCCTCCAGCTGCTGCTATGACCCCTTGATAGCTCCCTGAGGCAAGTAGGTGTAGGGAGCATAATGCCTGCACATGGGTGGGTATGCTGTGAGTCCTTAGTGTTCTGCGCTGCAGTATGGGTTGTAGCTCAGCTATCAGATCAAGTATCATGGCTGAGTTCAACCTATACCTCTCATATACTTCCTCCTCTGTCAGGTCAAAAAGTGTAATGCGCACTCTGAAAATGCGCTCCTGTCTCCTCCTCCCTCTCCTCAAACCTGCCAAGATCCTCATCCTCCTCGCCATGACGTAGAGTGCAGCCATTGTAGAAAAGAGTTTGAGGCATTCTGGGCCTCTTTATATAGGTTGCACCTGGTTACCACCTGGTTTCACTTAGTGGTATTTTGCATGTGCAAAATGCCATTCTGCGAAAAATCGCAATTTGCGATTTTTTGATGCATCTATTTGCGACTTGGATTTTGCGAATCGCATTTTGCGCCTCGCTATTTCCTACTGGAAATACCGAATCGCAAAATGCGACTCTCAAAACCAGGTCGCACCGCAAAAAATCACAATTTTTGGGATTTCTTATTTTTGGTCTGCGAATGCCTTTCATGCATCGGAGACCACGTTTTTGCACTCGCAAACAGACGATTTTTGCGATTTGCACCGTTTGCGAATGCAAAAACGTTTGATACATCTGGCTCAAAGAGAAGATCAAAGCCGCCATGGAACCGGAACTGCAGGTCTTCCCGATGCTTTTCTACGCCATGCTCCACCTGGAAACACCAGCGCCAATGAAGACGATGACGGTGACTACAGCTGCCTAGCACACAAGGGAGGGAGGGAGGAAAAGGAGAGTGACACACACACGCACAACACACACCATTCACACACAACCAGCTGCAGACGAAAAACAATGTCATAGGACACACCTCATAATAATGCAAGGACAACAGTAAGGCAGAATTGAAAATGTATTCGAATGCCAACAACCACCATTAGTACCGAAGTGACAAATGTTATACAAGAACCATTGTCCAGAAAGGGTTAATGCCCAGTCCAAAGTACAAAAGGCCCACATGGCCACAGGGCAGCGTCCAAGTCCCAACTTGATCCTGACATTCTCCACAAACTGTACAGGGGCAACATGTTGGAAGTGGGCAGGCACCTCAGGGGGAAGTGGGGTAGGGGGCACCTCAGCTGAAGTGGGAAACTTGCCCACTGGTTCTGGAGGGGGCTCCATGCCTATTTCCCAATGCTGGGGAGTGCAGGGCCACAGTCTCTGAAGTGGGGAACTCGCCCACTGCTTCTGGAGGGGGCTCCTTGTACAACAGTCCCTGGAGGGTGGCCTACATGCCCTCTGCTGGAGGTGAGGGCTGCATTGTCTCTGCTGGGGGAGGTGTCCCTTGGGCAGCCTCTGCTGGAGGTGAGGGCTGCATTGTCTCTGCTAGGGGAGGTGTCCCCTGGGCAGCCTCTGCTGGAGGTGATGGCTGCATTGTCTCTGCTGGGGGAGGTGTCTCCTGGGCTACCTCTGCTGGAGGTGAGGTCTGCTGTGTCTCAGCAGGAGGTGAGGGCTGGAGCATCTGAACTGGAGGTGAGGGCTCCTTGCCTTTCATTGGTGGTTGAGTGGGAACAATTCATGTAATTGGTGGTTGAGTGGGAACCTCTTCTGTCATTGGTGGTTGAGTGGGAATCGCTTCTGTCATTGGTGGTTGAATGGGAACCACTGCTGTCATTGGTGGTTGAGTGGGAACCTTTCCCTTCCTGGCTGTTGGATTGGGATCCTTCCCTTTCCTGGCTGGTGGAGTTGGATCCTTCCCTTTCCTGGCAGGTGCAGTGGGTTCCTTCCCTTTCCTGCCTCCACGACTAGGAGGTGCCTCGACTGTCCCCGTGGACTGTTTGGCTGAGGTGCTGGGCTGGGTCGTTGGGACCCTGCTCCTACTGGGAGGATGGGGGTGGAAGGGGTGGAGGGGAGGGAAGAGGTCAAGTTGGGCAAAGAAAAGCTTCTTAGGGATGGGATGAGGGAGGAGGGATGGGAGTGGAGGTTGAGGGAATGGTTGTTGGAGGAGTACGTCTGCTGGACTTTATGCAGGTGCATGGGCAGTGTGCTGATGTGAGGTGGATGGCTGTTGGGTGTCTGAGTGCCTGCGTTTGTATCCCTTAGGAGGGGGCAAAGACAGGGTGGGAGAGGACACAGGGGACGCGTGGATGTATGTTGTGGAGTTGCCTGCTAGTGAGGTGTGTGTGCTGCTGGTGTGGTGATGGTGGTGCTGGCTGTTGAAGCAGTGCATGCAGGTGTGAGTGTGGATGTGACTGTGAGGTGAGGAAGGAGGAGGAGGGGGAGACAGTGGAGGCAGTGGATGTTGTTGTTATGCCACTGTCTGTTGTTTGTGTGAGTGCTTGTGGCCTGATGTGTGCTGCCTGTATTTGACTGTGCTACTCTTGTGTGATGTTTTGTGTGCATGCTTGTGTGTATGTGTGGAAGGGATGGGTTGGGGCTGAGGAGACTGGGACTGGGAAGTGGTAGTTGGACGGGGGATGGTAGGAATAGGGACAACGGCTGCCATCAGAGAGGAGACCAGAGCCTGGAACGATCTCTGTTAGGCCGCCAATCCACTGTGAATGCCCTCCAGGAATGCATTGCTGCATGTGGGATGCCAGCCCCTGGATGTCATTCACTGTGGTTGGCTGCCTTACAGAGATGGATCTCAGGAGGTCAAGAGCCTCCTCATTCAGGGTAGCAGGGCTCCATGGGGCAGGGCCTGAGGTGCCTTGGGCGAAAGATATGCCCACCCTGCTGGGTGAGTGTGCACGGGCAACTCACTGAGGGGCTACTTGGAGGGCGGTGCTGGTACAGGGAGTGGCGGCTGCACCTGTAGCTGGGGTGGTCCCAGGGGTGTCCGCCACCACCAGGGAGCTCCCATCGGAGGAGGAATCAGAGTCAGTGTTGTCATCTCCTGTCTCCGTCGTGGTGATCCCCTTGCCCTCCGTCCCACTGGTTCCCTCGGCGTCGGTGGACTCTGCCTCCTGGGTCCTGTGGAAAGCAGCTCCCACAGTCACCGGTGCACCTGCTCCTCTCCAGATGATGCTAATGCACACATGGCCAGGATGACAGAAGAAAAAAGGGGTTGGGGAGAGAGAGAAAGGGAGCACTGGGTCAATTACAGCACCAACACCACAGTTGGCATACACATTACCATCAGGCACAGGGTTCAGGATTGAGCACTATGCACCACACTGGCAATCAATTGGCGAGGTGCCACAGTAAGATGGGGGCCAAACACTGCCAATGGCAGCCCTCCTGGGACCCTAAGCCCTGTCTGACATGGATTACAACCTAGCTAGGTGGCCTGAATTTGCTATACACCCATTACCCTTGAGCTGGGTCACGCTGCAATGTCTGACCTGGCATTAAGAGGCACGCACTGACTCACAAACACCACCCCGAGCCCATGCTACCTACCAATGATTGCAGTTACGCCCACTGTACTCACACCCTTGTGGCTGCTATGATGCCCTCAAGCGCCCATCCAGATCTGGGTGGGCTACCACCAGTATTTGGGCCATCAGGGGGGTCAGGTTCTGAGAGGCACCCCTTCATCATTGGGAGGCGATCCCCAGCTGGGCTTCTGCAGTCTCAGGTCCTCCCACCTTTTCCGACAGTGGGTGCTCCGCCTGCTATAGACCCCCAGGGTCCACACGTCCTTGTCGATGGCACGCCACAATCCTTTCTTCTGATGGGCGCTGACCTGCAGAGGTGATACAAATGGAAGGACACCATTACACATACAATCCAGCCTGTCACACATATGGCCCACAAATCCCATTTCCATCTCCATTGGCCCACACATCACCCGGCGCCCACCATGTACACAGCCTACAAACATACCACCCCCCCAAATTACACAGTGCTTGCCCACCCATCTCCATGCAACCTTGGCACATACACCGTGCCCAAGGTGTACTCACCTGTTGGTTTGGAGGCCCATATAGCAGTCCATACTGGGGTTTGACCCCTTCCACCAAATGCTCCAACTCCTCCGAAGTGAAGGCAGGGGCCTTTTCACCGGTAACACAGGCATGGTAGGTTCCAGACACAGGTCACAGCAGCACACGCATTGTAGGTGTTCTCGTGTGAAAAGTCAGGAATCAAGTGAGGATTTAGATGGAAAATGGCAGTCAGGTCCGCGGCGGCATACACCGTCACCGCCGTTGCTGATCCCCATTGGCCACTGTACTCCATGAAGCCCCATATTAGCCAGTGAGGAATTGCACGGCGGTGCAAGACCGCCTTCTGCCACGACACCCAACGTCGGCAGAGTTACCTCACTTCCACCTGTTCCTAGATACAGGATAGGCGGCCACCATTTAATAGAGGTGGACAAAATTCATATAATCCATAACTGCGTCACTGCTGATGCTTGCACGTACATTGCCATTCCCACTGTCCCATCACATTAATGCTCTATGTACAGTGAGGTGGTGGTTCCATTGTTCAAATTGTGACAGCCTACTCACTCTTGTGTCCCTTAGATACCTGCCCCTGCGGATGAATAGGAGGAGGAGAAAAGCCCCTGTATTAATATCCCTTGTGGACTTGGCTACACTGGAGGACAGGCACATAATACTCACCTATAGGCTGGACAGGGCCACAATCACAGAGCTGTTTGCCCAATTAGAGTCTGATCTGATATCACCTATCCGGATCCCCCCTCTTGTGCAAGTCCTATCAGTGCTCCATTTTCTGGCAACTGGTTCTTTCCAAGTGACAGTGGGCTTGGCAGCAGGGATGTCACAGCCAATGTTCTCAATCGTTCTGGCAAGGGTTCTGTCTGCCTTGGTCAAACACATGTGCAGCTACCTTGCATTCCCCCAGGTGGATGATTTGGCCACTGTGAAGGCAGGATTCTATGAAAAGGGACACATACCCAATATTATTGGGGCAATTGACGAAACACATATTGCATTTGTCTCCCCCACCAGAATGAACAGGTGTTCAGTAATCGAAAGAGTTTCCACTCACTCAATGTGCAAATGGTGTGCCTGACCAACCAGTACATCTCCTACGTCACTGCCAAGTATCCTGGGTCAGTGCATGGTGCCTTTGTCCAGAGAAATAACAGCATCTCAAATGTGATGACACAACTATGGAGGCACAGAGTGTGGCTAATAGGTGAGCCTGAGTGCCCACCCAATGTATGTCATTGTATGCCTTCTGGTGTTAACCCCATACCATTGTGTAATGCTAATGTTTGTCCCTGAATACTTTCAGGTGACTGAGGCTACCCAAGCCTATTGTGGCTCCTGACCCCTGTGAGGAATGCCAGGACAGGGGCTGGGAATCATTACAATGAGGCACATGTGCTGACCAGGAGGATTATCAAAAGGACCTTCGGCCTCCTGAAGGCCAGGTTCAGATGCCTGCATCTGACAGGTGGATCCCTGTGCTACTCACCCGAGAAGGTCTGCCAGATAGTAGTGGCATGCTGCATGTTGCACAACCTGGCGCTCAGACGACATGCCTTTTCTGCAGGAGGAAGAGACTGGAAATGCCCCTGTGGCAGCAGTGGACCCTGGGGACAGTGAGGATCAGGAGGCAGAGCATGAGGATGTGGACAACAGAACATCAGTTATACGTCAATACTTCCAATGACACACAGGTGAGACAGTGCAGCTGACCATTCCTCTGACTATTGTTTTATCAATGTGGCTGTAGCAGGATGGCATTCACTTCCTTCCTTGCATCTCTACTTACTGTCACCTATGGCTTCTCATTTTGCAGATGTTGGTGATATTACAACAGTGCACTGATGTGATGACTAAAGACAGCTACAGGTCATTAATTGTATGCTATCACAGTATTCAGATCATTTGCACATGATGTGACTGTTTCCATAAATGCACATTTTCATCACATAAAACACTATCAGTCAAGTTGTGTTCAAGGGTGTTTATTGTAGTGTAAATAATTGACGGGAATGTGCAATGGAATGGGGTAATGGTAGAGAAAAGACCAAGGTATGGTTACATTCTGTGTGTAGCACAGGTCCAGTGTCCAAGGGACCATAGGAAGGGGAGCAACGGTAGTTCAAAGTGGACAAGGTGACAGGGTGGGACACAAGGGGGACATTCAGGAGGCCTTTCTTTCCTGGCTGTGGTCTTGGCCTTGGCAAGTGTCTCTGACTTCTGTCTGGGTCGCAGGAAATGTTTGTGGGGTGGTTCATCTGCTGCATGGGGAGGGGTGCTGGTGGCCTGTGGGTCCTGTGGCAGGGCCTCCTGCCCACTAGCTGCAGCGGAAGTGGAGGGCTGGTCGGTAGGCTGGCTAGATGTAGGGGCCCGCTGGTGTGTTGTCCATTCCTTCATGATGTTAGCCATGTCTGCCAGCACCCCTGCTATGGAGATCATGGTAGTGTTGAGGGCCTGCAAATACTCCCTGATCTGATGGCGTTCCTCCTGCAGCCACTTGTTCTCTTGCATGTTGGTAAGGATCTGGCCAATCTTGTCCTGGGATTGTTGGTAAGCCACCATGACATTAGTGAGTGCCTCCTGGAGAGTCGGTTCCCTGGGCCTGTCCTCCCCCCTGGCGCACAGCTGTCCTCCCAGTGTTCCTGTACCCCTGTGCCTCTGTCGCCTGAACGGTGAGCCCACTGCCAGGTCCCTGATTGTCTTGGGTGTGAGGTGTGTACTGGGGTCCCTGTTTAGGTGGGCACACTGCTGATTGACGTGTCCTGGGGACAGAGGTGTGAGGACGTTGGGTGGGTGCTGTGGTGTTGGATACTGATGAGGGAGGTTCTGTGGTAGACTGTAAGTGGGTTGGGGTGGCTGACTGACAAGTGGTCCATGATGGGCCAGGTAGTTCTTTCAAGTCCTGAAGTCCAGAGTTACGATCATCACTGGGGGCATCTTCTGTTGGGGGACTGGTTAGACGTGGCACCTCCTCTCTGCTGAGATTGGCTGGTGCACCTATGGGGATGTAAGTGATGTATTATGCCTCATGTCTGTGACAAATTGAACATCCTTGGCTTCCCCTCTATCGTTGCTGTTGCCCTGCCACCTTTGTTTGTGTATGGTAATGTATTGTGGGCTTGTTAGTTCTCCATGCTGTGCATGCTTTTGTGATGGGTGTCCATGCTGGGCTGGGAGGGCTGTGCATGCATTGGTATAGCATGCAGGGCTAGGCATTGGGAGTTAGTCATAGGTGTAGGTGCAGTGTGTGGAATGGAGTGGAGTGATGGGAGTGAAGGTGAGGATGTGTGATGGCATGCAGGTATGGGGGTGATAAGTAGTAAATATTGACTCACCAGTGTCCAGTCCTCCGGCAACTCCAGTGAATCCCTCAGGGTGCTGTATTGCCAAGACTTGCTCCTCCCATGCTGTGAGCTTTGGGGGAGGAGGTGGGAGTCCACCGCCAGTCCTCTGTATGGCGAGCTGGTGCCTTGCTGCCATGGAATGTACCTTCCCCCGTAGGTTGTTCCACCTCTTCTTGATGTCGTCCCTTGTTCTTGGATGCTGTCCCACGACGTTCACCCTGTCCACGATTCTCTGCCATAGCTCCATCTTCCTGGTAATGGATATTTGCTGTACCTATGCTCCAAACAGCTGTGGCTCTACCCTGATTATTTCCTCCACCATGACCCGCAACTCCTCATCAGTGAAATGGGGGTGCCTTAGTGGGGACATGGGTGTTGTGTGTTGGTGAGAGGGTGTTGAGTAATGTGGTGGGGTTTGGGATGTGGGGTGCGTGACGGATTTGTGGGTTTTGTGGTATGTGTGTATAGTTGTCTCAGTGCTCTTGGTTTTAGTCTGGTGGCAATAATTTGTGTTCTTAAAGGGTTGTGGGTAATGTGGGTGTGTGTTTTATAATGCTGTGGGTGGGTGTATTGTGTGTATCAGTGTCAAGTGTGTGATTTCGGTTTTCGCTAATGTAGTGTTGTTTTTATTTGGGTGTCTATTCTGAGTGTGCCGGTGTGTACTGCCAATGGTTTACTGCCATTTGATGTCTGCTGTGGTGATTCATGGGTCATAATATGGTGGGCGTTGTTTTGTTGGCGTAACGGTATGGGTGTTGGTACTGACACTTTACTACTGACCTTTGGGCTGGCAGATTTGTGTATGTGGCAGTGTTCTGTCGGATTGGTGTTTGTGTGTGTCATAATATAGCGAACGGATATTGGCGGCTGTAACAGCGGCGGTAAGTGGGATTTACCACCAATGTCATAATGAGGGCCTTAGTAGACAAACTTAGGAAATGTGAGGGGAAATGGATTGTCAAACTATGTGCGTTGGACAAAGGCCTCAATACAGATGGAGAACTACATGTCTTTTTATGAATCAATGTTGCCATTAACATATACAAGCTCTACTTAGTATATACAATAAGTGTATTAATAAGTGTACTATGAGCTATAGATCTACTCCAATGTACTTGGAATTGCATACTCCTTTGTGTTTTGATCATGGCTTTCGATTTGTTTCATTCAATGTTACAAACTGTTTCTCATCTTACCTCACTATTGGTGATGATTCTTTTCTTTCAGATCACAATACAATGTCTTTGGTATGTTTGCACCACTCCCCTCACACACGTTGGGCCAGTATATATATGGCCGCTCTTTATGTTGGTTCTGGCTCTCACTACATGGCTCTGGTTATGGCGTTTAATTCATACGACATAGTTCTGTTCTTTGACTGGTAGATTCCATCTACAAGCATTTGACCTCAGTTCTTTGTACAGACTTAACTTATTACGTGGGTGCATTATATACTGGTGCTTGACTTTCACCATATAGTTTTAGTGATGACGCTTTTCTGTGTACTTCAGTTTTGTTACCTGACTGCTAGGTTTCACACACATTCCAATAGTTTATCCATGCATTTTAATTTCGCTATCTGAATGCTAGGTTCACACACATTCAATTGGCCCCAGCTTCTTAATTCTTACAGATTGATCTTATTCTGCAGCATGTTTCAAGATGGCCGCCACATTCCATCAGTATCATGCTCCACGGGCACTAGTGTCCGTTTTTTATGTCGCTGCTGCTCACACTAAATGGATGGCGCGATCACAACATCTTTCCACTTTCAGGAAGCCACAATGTACAGAGAAACTTTAATCTTACTAAGCATATTGAGGGGACCACATTGTCTCTTGTAAATTATTCTAGATTCTGCAACCTGCTTTTACTGTACTGTTATCGTAGCCCACTCACAGAACTACGTCTTTGCCAAACTTACACAGTACCCTAGTTTTCTGTTGAATTTGTCGCCTCGTTCTGAGATTGGCTTTTGTCCCCCTTTCCTACATATTAATGACCTTTACAATTCTTATATATTCCACCTTTTTAGTGTAGTTTACACTGTGCTTTAGACCAGGTGTAATTTTGGTTTTTGTACATTTAGGTGTGGCCTTTCTTTTCTTGTTACAGAAAGTGACTTATCAGGGTTATCTGTCCCACTACAGTTAGGATTGTATACCAACTTTCACATATGAGTCTTGACCTTCGGTATCTGGAAAACAATTGCTTAAACCTATTGAGGTGGGTAACTTGACGATTTAGTATACATATACCGGGGTTATTTGGCCCCTGTGCTACATTATGACAAGAGCGTTTTATTCATGTTGTTTAGGTACTTTGGGCCAGATGTATCAAGCTCCCGGTTTGCATTTCTTAAATAGCGAATTTTAAGAAATCTCTATTTTAGAAATGCGAGTCGGTAATACCGATTTCTTAAAATTCGCAAATGCAATTTGTGCCTTGCAAATACCGAATTGCAAAACAATTTGCAAATCGGTATTTGAAAATCGCAAATTGCAAAAACAGCAAACCAGAACAGGCTGATGACATCACAACCAGGAAGTGAGTCAGCCGATGCTCTTTCCAGGAGCCGCACCCACAGGAGCAGGCAGAGAGACACAGGCCAGCACCAGGGAGGCAGTTGTGTGAGCCAGCCAGGACCAAAGAGCAAAATGCCAATGATGGCAGTGTGAAGGAGAAAGGAGACAGGAAGCACAAGCTCAAATTCAGTGAGCAGGAATTGGAGGTGATCACTGAGAAGGTGGTAAGGAACCACGCCAAATTTTTGGGGAAGAACTCACTCCAGGTACCTGACAGTGAGAAGAGGAAACTGTGGTCAGAAATCCAGACCACAATATGTGCAGTGGGTGTTGTGCAGTGCTCTGTTGAGGAGATATGCAAGCGATGGTACAACTTGCGTTCCCATGCCAAAGAGAGGGTGGCCAGCAGGCAAAAGGAAGCAAGGAGCACCTGAGGAGGACCACCCACCCAGACACCGTCTACACCAATTGAAGATATGGTGGAGTCCACACTGCTTCCTGAAGCTGTCAATGGTGTCACTGGCATTGACACCTCAGGGACACCCAGCACCAGCAAAGGTAAGGGCAGTAATGATTTGTATCCCTATATGTGCATGTACAAATGCCCCTTAGAAAATAGCTATTAGCTCGATGCATTGTGATAAGTAGTACATGCCACATCTTACATACAATGCAACAATGCATTATGGGAGTGGTAGTCCACACCCCTAAAGTGCTAATCCCACATAAATAGCAAGTTAGTGTACAGCCACACAGAGGAACAACATAAACAACTCACAGTGATACGATGTTAGTGTACATTCATTACTATTGTGCAACAGTTTGTGAAATATTCATAAATGAAATGCTGCACATTGTCGTTGTAGATGTCCCGATCCCTGACGCAGAAGTATTGCAGCAACTAGACGCAGGGCAAAGGTTATACCTCTCCCAGAGTATAACCTGGACTCAGATGAAATGCCAGATGAAGTACCCACACTACCCCAGAGGCAATATCCACAGGAAGACAGCAGTCCCTGCCCCACCGTCAGTCAACTCCCATCAGGAGGCGTCACGATGCAGGCAGACAGTCCACAGATGAAGGAGAGGGCCCATCAATCTTTGGTGGCCTTGAAGCTTCCATGCTGAAAGTGCAGCGCCTGCAATGCAAACACATGAGGTCAATGCACAGGCAGTTGGTGTCTCACAATGACAATATGGGAGTACTGCACACGCAGTTGGATGCACTCAATGAAAACATGGGATCCATCCACAAGCAGTTGGAGTCTCTGATGGAGGGACAGCAAACAGCAGCAGAAAACACAAAGGAGTTGACAAACGACATTAGGGAACTCTGTACTGAGATTCAGCAGGAGTATGTAAGCCACCGTAGGCACCATCACTAATTTATGGGAAGGTTTGATGGGTTCTGCAGATCCAGTCAATCGGCTCGCTAGCTCAACTGCCTTGATATCACGATGTGCTGTGGGCATAAAGGTGGAGATGGCACATTGCAGTCGGAACGTTGCACAGGGATTGATGCAAATAAACAATGTTCTTGATACAATGCAGACAGCATGCAGTGCTACAAATAGCAAACTTGGTGGTGGGGATAGTGAGGAGCTCTCTAGCCTCAGTAGTCTTACAGCCCCTGTGATGGATACTAGACATCACAGTACCAGACACAGTACTGTCTGTGAACCCGCTACAAGAGGTGCCAGTGAGGCTACTGAGCACTCAAGTGGAGTGCGTGGACATAGAAAGTATTGTTGAAGGCTACAGGGGACTACCGTAACATGTAGCTATACAGTTATACTATGATGCTAATAGTGTGACTGTTAATTGCACATGTTTGCCTATAGTGCATGGCTATGTCCTGTTGACACATACGTTACCTGAAGTCAATGTAACAAAGTTGCTAACTACAGAAATACATAACATTGAAGTGGTGTTGTCATTACTTACATCAGAAATGGTTGCGCGTGATGTCAGCACGTCTTTGCCTGCCCTCTGCTGCACTGCTCCTGTCTACTGGGTGATGGGGTGGTAAGGAATCACCATCTTCATCTGAGTCCGGCTCCATGGGTTCAACTGGTATGCCCCTTCTCGTTGCAATGTTGTGCAACATAGCACATGTAGCCACAATTTTGCAGGTCGTCTCTGGGCTGTACTGTAGTGCCCCTCCACTCTTATGGATGCATCTGAAGCGGCTCTTCAGCAGTCTGAAGGTGCACTCCACCACACTGCGGGTTTGCCTTTGTGCAGCATTGTACCTCCTCTCTGCTGGCGTTGCAGGGCTCAGGTAGGGCATCAGTATATAGGTCCGCACTGCGTAGGCACTGTCTTCTGGAATGAACAGAGAGTAAAATGAGTACTGTTGATATCTGACGTCACATTTACATCAATGCAACATTGTCAATTATTACATTACCCAGTAGATATCCTTTGCCAAACTCCCCAGCTAGTAGTCTTGTGTGAATCCCGCTGTGGTGAAAGATGTACGAGTCATGTGTGCTACCTGGGTATCTGGCCACGAGATTGGTTATGATGTTGAAGGCATTGCTAATCACCTGTATGTTCAATGAATTATGGTTCTCACGGTTCTGATACACATACTAGGTGGCCGATGGTGGAGAGATTGCTACATGTGTTCCATCAATGGCACCTATGACATGTGGGAATTGTGCAATCTGATAGAAATTAATTTTCGTCTGTTGTCATTCCTGTGGGGTGTTGGAGAATCTTCTGTGCTTTTGTATTTTCCTCAGCATGGTATTGAGAAATG
Organism: Pleurodeles waltl; assembly: GCF_031143425.1. NCBI lineage: Eukaryota > Metazoa > Chordata > Amphibia > Caudata > Salamandridae > Pleurodeles > Pleurodeles waltl. The sequence goes on along the minus strand of NC_090450.1, from coordinate 997,754,753 downwards.
CATTGAAGAAGCATGAGAGAGCACTCCGTGAGACCCCTCCTGCTGCTATGACCCCTTGATAGCTCCCTGAGGCTAATAGGAGCAGGGAGCATAACACCTGCACATGGGTGGGTATGCTATTGGTCCTGTGTGTACTGCGCTGCAGTAGGGGTTGTAGATCTGCTATCAGGTCAAGTATCATGGCTGAGCTTAACCTGTACTTTTCATAAATTACTTCCTCTGTCTGGTCAAAAAGGGTTATGCGCACTTTGAAAATGCGCTCCTGTCTCCTCCTCTTTCTCCTCAAACCTGCCAAGATCCTCATTCTCCTCGCCATCACGCAGAGTGCAGCCATTGTGGGAAAGAGGCTGAGTCATTCTAGGCCTCTTTATATAGGTTGCACCTGGTTACCACCTGATTTCAGTTCGTGGTAAATTGCATGTGCAAAAGGCCATTCTGCGAATATTTGCAATTTGTGAATTTTTTAAGCATCGCATTGCGACATGGTTTTGCGTGTCACAATCAGCGTATCGCAAATTGCGTCAGGATTTTGCTGATCGCTATCTGCGATTCGCAAATCTATGTCGCAGTTTGCGTCACGTAAATAGCGATTCGGTAATTCATGTCGCTATTTGCGATTCGCTGTTTGCGACACGCAAAACCATGTCGCAGTCACAAAAAATTGCTATTTTAGCGATTCCTTATTTTCACACTGCGAATGCCTTTTATACATCGTGGAAGTGTGTGAGAAGGTAGCCTCTTTCTAGCCTTGTTACCCCCACTTTTGGCCTGTTTGTGAGTGTATGTCAGGGTGTTTGTCACTGTTTTCACTGTCTCACTGGGATCCTGATAGCCAGGCCTCAGTGCTCATAGTGAAAACACTATGGTTTCAGTATGTTTGTTATGTGTCACTGGGATCCTGCTGGTCAGGACCCCAGTGCTCATAGGTTTGTTGCCTATATGTATGTGTCACTGGGACCCTGTCACACAGGGCCCCAGTGCTCATAGGTGTGCATGTATATGTTCCCTGTGTGGTGCCTAACTGTCTCACTGAGGCTCTGCTAACCAGAACCTCAGTGGTTATGCTCTCTCATTACTTTCAAATTGTCACTAACAGGCTAGTGACCAATTTTACCAATTTACATTGGCTTACTGGAACACCCTTATAATTCCCTAGTATATGGTACTGAGGTCCCAGGGTATTGGGGTTCCAGGAGATCCCTATGGGCTGCAGCATTTCTTTTGCCACCCATAGGGAGCTCTGACAATTCTTACACAGGTCTGCCACTGCAGCCTGAGTGAAATAACGTCCACGTTATTTCACAGCCATTTTACACTGCACTTAAGTAACTTATAAGTCACCTATATGTCTAACCTTTACCTGGTAAAGGTTAGGTGCAAAGTTACTTAGTGTGAGGGCACCCTGGCACTAGCCAAGGTGCCCCCACATTGTTCAGAGCCAATTCACTGAACTTTGTGAGTGCGGGGAACCATTACACGCGTGCACTACATATAGGTCACTACCTATATGTAGCTTCACCATGGTAACTCCGAATATGGCCATGTAACATGTCTATGATCATGGAATTGCCCCCTCTATGCCATCCTGGCATTGTTGGTACAATTCCATGATCCCAGTGGTCTGTAGCACAGACCCTGGTACTGCCAGACTGCCCTTCCTGGGGTTTCACTACAGCTGCTGCTGCCAACCCCTCAGACAGGCAGCTGCCCTCCTGGGGTCCAGCCAGGCCTGGCCCAGGATGGCAGAACAAAGAACTTCCTCTGAGAGAGGGTGTGACACCCTCTCCCTTTGGAAAATGGTGTGAAGGCAGGGGAGGAGTAGCCTCCCCCAGCCTCTGGAAATGCTTTGTTGGGCACAGATGTGCCCAATTCTGCATAAGCCAGTCTACACCGGTTCAGGGACCCCTTAGCCCCTGCTCTGGCGCGAAACTGGACAAAGGAAAGGGGAGTGACCACTCCCCTGACCTGCACCTCCCCTGGGAGGTGTCCAGAGCTCCTCCAGTGTGCTCCAGACCTCTGCCATCTTGGAAACAGAGGTGCTGCTGGCACACTGGACTGCTCTGAGTGGCCAGTGCCACCAGGTGACGTCAGAGACTCCTGCTGATAGGCTCCTTCAGGTGTTAGTAGCCTTTCCTCTCTCCTAGGTAGCCAAACCCTCTTTTCTGGCTATTTAAGGTCTCTGTCTCTGGGGAAACTTTAGATAACGAATGCACGAGCTCAGCCGAGTTCCTCTGCATCTCCCTCTTCACCTTCTGATAAGGAATCGACCGCTGACCGCGCTGGAAGCCTGCAAACCTGCAACATAGTAGCAAAGACGACTACTGCAACTCTGTAACGCTGATCCTGCCGCCTTCTCGACTGTTTTCCTGCTTGTGCATGCTGTGGGGGTAGTCTGCCTCCTCTCTGTACCAGAAGCTCCGAAGAAATCTCCCGTGGGTCGACGGAATCTTCCCCCTGCAACCGCAGGCACCAAAAAGCTGCATCTCCGGTCCCTTGGGTCTCCTCTCAGCACGACGAGCGAGGTCCCTCGAATCCAGCGACACTGTCCAAGTGACTCCCACAGTCCAGTGACTCTTCAGCCCGAGTTTGGTGGAGGTAAGTCCTTGCCTCACCTCGCTGGGCTGCATTGCTGGGAACCGCGACTTTGCAAGCTTCTCCGGCCCCTGTGCACTTCCGGCAGAAATCCTTCGTGCACAGCCAAGCCTGGGTCCACGGCACTCTAAACTGCATTGCACGACTTTCTAAGTTGGTCTCCGGCGACGTGGGACTCCTTTGTGCAACTTCGGCGAGCACCGTTTCACGCATCATCGTAGTGCCTGTTTCTGGCACTTCTCCGGGTGCTACCTGCTTCAGTGAGGGCTCCTTGTCTTGCTCGACGTCCCCTCTCTCTGCAGGTCCAATTTGCGACCTCCTGGTCCCTCCTGGGCCCCAGCAGCGTCCAAAAACGCCAAACGCACGATTTGCGTGTAGCAAGGCTTGTTGGCGTCCATCCGGCGGGAAAACACTTCTGCACGACTCTCCAAGGCGTGGGGGATCCATCCTCCAAAGGGGAAGTCTCTAGCCCTTGTCGTTCCTGCAGTATTCACAGTTCTTCAGCCTAGTAAGAGCTTCTTTGCACCAACCGCTGGCATTTCTTGGGCATCTGCCCATCTCCGAGCTGCTTGTGACTTTTGGACTTGGTCCCCTTGCTCCACAGGTACCTTCAGACAGGAATCCATCGTTGTTGCATTGCTGATTTGTGTTTTCCTTGCATTTTCCCTCTAACACGACTATTTTGTCCTTAGGGGAACTTTGGTGCACTTTGCACTCACTTTTCAGGGTCTTGGGGAGGGTTATTTTTCTAACTCTCACTATTTTCTGATAGTCCCAGCGACCCTCTACAAGGTCACATAGGTTTGGGGTCCATTCGTGGTTCACATTCCACTTTTGGAGTATATGGTTTGTGTTGCCCCTATCCCTATGTTTCCCCATTGCATCCTATTGTAACTATACATTGTTTGCACTGTTTTCTAAGACTATACTGCATATTTTTGCTATTGTGTATATATATCTTGTGTATATTTCCTATCCTCTCACTGAGGGTACACTCTAAGATACTTTGGCATATTGTCATAAAAATAAAGTACCTTTATTTTTAGTATAACTGTGTATTGTGTTTTCTTATGATATTGTGCATATGACACTAAGTGGTACTGTAGTAGCTTCACACGTCTCCTAGTTCAGCCTGAGCTGCTTTGCTAAGCTACCATTATCTATCAGCCTAAGCTGCTAGACACCCTATACACTAATAAGGGATAACTGGGCCTGGTGCAAGGTGCAAGTACCCCTTGGTACTCACTACAAGCCAGTCCAGCCTCCTACATTGGTTGTGCAGTGGTGGGATAAGTGCTTTGAGACTACTTACCACTCTTGTCATTGTACTTTTCATAAGAGAAAAATATACAAAACAAGGTCAGTGTATATACACATAGCCAAAAAGTTTTGCATTTCCTCTTTTCACTCTTTTCTAAGTGCTGAAAAGTACTTCTAAACTTTCAAAAAGTTCTTAAAAGTTTAAAAAGTTTTTTCTGTCTTTCCAAAAAGTTCTGAAAACTTTTTTCTCTTTTGCTATCACTTTAACTCTCTCTAAAAAATGTCTGGCACAGGCCAAAAAGTTGAACTGTCCAAACTTGCATATGATCACCTTAGCTGGAAAGGAGCAAGGAGTCTCTGCATAGAGAGAGGTTTGAGTGTAGGGAAGAATCCTTCCTTAGAACTGTTAATTAATATGCTTAGAGTACAGGATAAGGCCATAAGTGCCCAATCTGTAGAAAAAGTAGCTAATGGTTCTCAATCTGATCCAGGGACTCCCCCAGGAAAAGGTTCTGGAAAGAAAATTCTCAGCCTGCCCATTACTAGACAGTCTAGCATAGTTGGTACAGAGGTTGAATCACATCATACTGATGATGTGCTCTCACATTATACTGGTAGCCAAGCTGTTAGGGTGCCCTCTGTAAGGGACAGGTCTCCTTCTGTTCATTCCCATCATACCTCTGTATCTAGAAATGTCCCTCCCACCCACCCTGATGACAGATTGTTGGAAAGGGAGCTCAATAGATTGAGAGTGGAGCAAACCAGACTGAAGCTCAAGAAGCAACAGCTGGATTTGGATAGACAGTCTTTAGAAATAGAGAGGGAAAGACAGAAAATGGGTTTAGATACCCATGGTGGCAGCAGCAGTATTCCCCATAGTCATCCTGCAAAAGAGCATGATTCCAGGAATCTGCACAAGATAGTTCCCCCTTATAAGGAGGGGGATGACATTAACAAGTGGTTTGCTGCACTTGAGAGGGCCTGTGCTGTACAGGATGTCCCTCAAAGGCAGTGGGCTGCTATCCTATGGCTATCATTTAGTGGAAAGGGTAGGGATAGACTCCTTACTGTGAAAGAAAATGATGCCAATAATTTTACAGTTCTTAAGAATGCACTCCTGGATGGTTATGGCTTAACCACTGAACAATACAGGATAAAGTTCAGAGAGACCAAAAAGGAGTCTTCACAAGACTGGGTTGATTTCATTGACCATTCAGTGAAGGCCTTGGAGGGGTGGTTACATGGCAGTAAAGTTACTGATTATGAAAGCCTGTATAACACAATCCTGAGAGAGCATATACTTAATAATTGTGTGTCTGATTTGTTGCACCAGTACCTGGTAGACTCTGATCTGACCTCTCCCCAAGAATTGGGAAAGAAGGCAGACAAATGGGTCAGAACAAGGGTGAACAGAAAAGTTCATACAGGGGGTGACAAAGATGGCAATAAGAAGAAAGATGGTGAAAAATCTCAAGATAAGCATGGGGATAAGGGTAAAACCAAAGATCCCACTTCAAATCTTAAACACTCTTCAGAGGGTGGGGATAAAACAAATTCTTCCTCTTCTTCCCAACCTGCACACATTAAAAAGCCTTGGTGCTTTGTGTGTAAAAATAGAGGCCATAGGCCAGGGGATAAGTCCTGTCCAGGTAAACCCCCTGAGCCTACCACCACTAATACATCAAGCTCTAGTGCCCCTAGCAGTAGTGGTACTAGTGGTGGGACTGCTGGCAACAGTCAAGCAAAGGGTGTAGTTGGGTTCACTTATGGGTCCATAGTGGAAACTGATGTCATCAGTCCCAAGACAGTTTCTGTCACACCTAGTGGCATTGGCCTTGCCACACTGGCTGCTTGTCCCCTTACAATGGATAAGTACAGGCAGACAGTTTCAATAAATGGTGTTGAGGCCTTGGCCTACAGGGACACAGGTGCCAGTTTCACTTTGGTGACTGAAAACCTAGTGCCTCCTGAACAACACATCATTGGACAACAGTATAAGATTATTGATGTCCATAACTCCACTAAGTTTCTTCCCTTAGCTATAATTCAGTTTAGTTGGGGTGGAGTTACTGGCCCTAAGCAGGTGGTGGTATCACCTAGCTTACCTGTAGACTGTCTCTTAGGTAATGACCTAGAGGCCTCAGGTTGGGCTGATGTAGAGTTTTATGCCCATGCAGCCATGCTGGGCATCCCTGAGGAATTGTTCCCTCTCATTTCAAGTGAAATGAAAAAGCAAAGGAGAGAAGGCCTGAAAACTCAGGATCCCTCTCCAGCAACAGGTAAAAAGGGTATCACAGTATCCCCTAACCACCCTACCATTCAGGATACTATTCCTGTGGTGGGAGAAACCTCTCCTGGGGTGGCACCTGTTCCAAGGGAATCATCAGCTGGCAAAGCTGGACTCCCTGAGGTGGAAGTACCTCTCTGTGGGATAACTAACATTGGTGAGAAAAAGAGCACCATTTTAGTTAACATGGAGCATCCCTCCAACCCTCCCAGAGAAACTTTAGTGCAGAAACTCTGCACTGCCTCACAACACTTAGGACAGCATCCCTGCCCTAGTGTGGAGCTGATAGGACAGCATCCCTGCCCTGCTCCAACCCAAGAGAAACAGCATCCCTGTTCTCTCTTCCAGCCATATGGACAAAGTTTTTGCCCAGCTATGGCTTTTCTGAGACAGCATCCCTGTCTGGCATTTCCATCACTACAAATAGGTTCAGTGGACAATTCCCACGGCTCTAAACTAAAACTTACTGATAGAAACTCTGAAAATACATCTTCACATTGTTGCTTAGCTAAAAAACTTCAAACAGGGTGGTTTACATCCCCACAGGGAAGTAACCATATAGTGGATGATAAAGGGAGTAACCAGTCTATTGCAGAGCTACTCTCTACTTATCACCACTTAGACAATAAAGTCTCAACTGGCCAAGGTTAGCCTTATTGTCCTTCGTTTGGGGGGGGGGTTGTGTGAGAAGGTAGCCTCTTTCTAGCCTTGTTACCCCCACTTTTGGCCTGTTTGTGAGTGTATGTCAGGGTGTTTGTCACTGTTTTCACTGTCTCACTGGGATCCTGATAGCCAGGCCTCAGTGCTCATAGTGAAAACACTATGGTTTCAGTATGTTTGTTATGTGTCACTGGGATCCTGCTGGTCAGGACCCCAGTGCTCATAGGTTTGTTGCCTATATGTATGTGTCACTGGGACCCTGTCACACAGGGCCCCAGTGCTCATAGGTGTGCATGTATATGTTCCCTGTGTGGTGCCTAACTGTCTCACTGAGGCTCTGCTAACCAGAACCTCAGTGGTTATGCTCTCTCATTACTTTCAAATTGTCACTAACAGGCTAGTGACCAATTTTACCAATTTACATTGGCTTACTGGAACACCCTTATAATTCCCTAGTATATGGTACTGAGGTCCCAGGGTATTGGGGTTCCAGGAGATCCCTATGGGCTGCAGCATTTCTTTTGCCACCCATAGGGAGCTCTGACAATTCTTACACAGGTCTGCCACTGCAGCCTGAGTGAAATAACGTCCACGTTATTTCACAGCCATTTTACACTGCACTTAAGTAACTTATAAGTCACCTATATGTCTAACCTTTACCTGGTAAAGGTTAGGTGCAAAGTTACTTAGTGTGAGGGCACCCTGGCACTAGCCAAGGTGCCCCCACATTGTTCAGAGCCAATTCACTGAACTTTGTGAGTGCGGGGACACCATTACACACGTGCACTACATATAGGTCACTACCTATATGTAGCTTCACCATGGTAACTCCGAATATGGCCATGTAACATGTCTATGATCATGGAATTGCCCCCTCTATGCCATCCTGGCATTGTTGGTACAATTCCATGATCCCAGTGGTCTGTAGCACAGACCCTGGTACTGCCAGACTGCCCTTCCTGGGGTTTCACTACAGCTGCTGCTGCCAACCCCTCAGACAGGCAGCTGCCCTCCTGGGGTCCAGCCAGGCCTGGCCCAGGATGGCAGAACAAAGAACTTCCTCTGAGAGAGGGTGTGACACCCTCTCCCTTTGGAAAATGGTGTGAAGGCAGGGGAGGAGTAGCCTCCCCCAGCCTCTGGAAATGCTTTGTTGGGCACAGATGTGCCCAATTCTGCATAAGCCAGTCTACACCGGTTCAGGGACCCCTTAGCCCCTGCTCTGGCGCGAAACTGGACAAAGGAAAGGGGAGTGACCACTCCCCTGACCTGCACCTCCCCTGGGAGGTGTCCAGAGCTCCTCCAGTGTGCTCCAGACCTCTGCCATCTTGGAAACAGAGGTGCTGCTGGCACACTGGACTGCTCTGAGTGGCCAGTGCCACCAGGTGACGTCAGAGACTCCTGCTGATAGGCTCCTTCAGGTGTTAGTAGCCTTTCCTCTCTCCTAGGTAGCCAAACCCTCTTTTCTGGCTATTTAGGGTCTCTGTCTCTGGGGAAACTTTAGATAACGAATGCACGAGCTCAGCCGAGTTCCTCTGCATCTCCCTCTTCACCTTCTGATAAGGAATCGACCGCTGACCGCGCTGGAAGCCTGCAAACCTGCAACATAGTAGCAAAGACGACTACTGCAACTCTGTAACGCTGATCCTGCCGCCTTCTCGACTGTTTTCCTGCTTGTGCATGCTGTGGGGGTAGTCTGCCTCCTCTCTGTACCAGAAGCTCCGAAGAAATCTCCCGTGGGTCGACGGAATCTTCCCCCTGCAACCGCAGGCACCAAAAAGCTGCATCTCCGGTCCCTTGGGTCTCCTCTCAGCACGACGAGCGAGGTCCCTCGAATCCAGCGACACTGTCCAAGTGACTCCCACAGTCCAGTGACTCTTCAGCCCGAGTTTGGTGGAGGTAAGTCCTTGCCTCACCTCGCTGGGCTGCATTGCTGGGAACCGCGACTTTGCAAGCTTCTCCGGCCCCTGTGCACTTCCGGCGGAAATCCTTCGTGCACAGCCAAGCCTGGGTCCACGGCACTCTAAACTGCATTGCACGACTTTCTAAGTTGGTCTCCGGCGACGTGGGACTCCTTTGTGCAACTTCGGCGAGCACCGTTTCACGCATCATCGTAGTGCCTGTTTCTGGCACTTCTCCGGGTGCTACCTGCTTCAGTGAGGGCTCCTTGTCTTGCTCGACGTCCCCTCTCTCTGCAGGTCCAATTTGCGACCTCCTGGTCCCTCCTGGGCCCCAGCAGCGTCCAAAAACGCCAAACGCACGATTTGCGTGTAGCAAGGCTTGTTGGCGTCCATCCGGCGGGAAAACACTTCTGCACGACTCTCCAAGGCGTGGGGGATCCATCCTCCAAAGGGGAAGTCTCTAGCCCTTGTCGTTCCTGCAGTATTCACAGTTCTTCAGCCTAGTAAGAGCTTCTTTGCACCAACCGCTGGCATTTCTTGGGCATCTGCCCATCTCCGAGCTGCTTGTGACTTTTGGACTTGGTCCCCTTGCTCCACAGGTACCTTCAGACAGGAATCCATCGTTGTTGCATTGCTGATTTGTGTTTTCCTTGCATTTTCCCTCTAACACGACTATTTTGTCCTTAGGGGAACTTTGGTGCACTTTGCACTCACTTTTCAGGGTCTTGGGGAGGGTTATTTTTCTAACTCTCACTATTTTCTGATAGTCCCAGCGACCCTCTACAAGGTCACATAGGTTTGGGGTCCATTCGTGGTTCACATTCCACTTTTGGAGTATATGGTTTGTGTTGCCCCTATCCCTATGTTTCCCCATTGCATCCTATTGTAACTATACATTGTTTGCACTGTTTTCTAAGACTATACTGCATATTTTTGCTATTGTGTATATATATCTTGTGTATATTTCCTATCCTCTCACTGAGGGTACACTCTAAGATACTTTGGCATATTGTCATAAAAATAAAGTACCTTTATTTTTAGTATAACTGTGTATTGTGTTTTCTTATGATATTGTGCATATGACACTAAGTGGTACTGTAGTAGCTTCACACGTCTCCTAGTTCAGCCTGAGCTGCTTTGCTAAGCTACCATTATCTATCAGCCTAAGCTGCTAGACACCCTATACACTAATAAGGGATAACTGGGCCTGGTGCAAGGTGCAAGTACCCCTTGGTACTCACTACAAGCCAGTCCAGCCTCCTACAGAAGGCATTTTTGCATTTGCAAGCGGACGAATTTTGGATTCGCACCGTTTGCAAATGCAAAAAAGTTTGATACATCTGGCCCAAGGTGTCAACCAATTGCATTAAAGAGAGAGAAAGATTCAGATTCTCAGTTCACATTCTCAACATTATCCCACAGATTCACATAACGCAGGTCTTGTCCCTGGTATCCTTCAGACAACTCCATTGTTAAAAAAAAATATGTTACTTAACATACAAGGACAAGTTCGCATAAGAATCACACAGTGGTCCCACAGGTGAGGCCTTGGGAAAATTCACTTTAGGTAGAACATTGTACTGCAGAGCTGTAAGGAAAGAAACATCATTCTGTACATGGAATAGTGACATTAGATTTCAAAATATTGTTTGCAAGGTTGCATGTACATGACTCATCTGTTGCAGGTCGAAACAAAAGCAAAAAGGTGACCACAGATAAAAAGGTGGCAGCAGGCAGCACCAAACATTTTGAAATCGAGGCCTGCATTGACCATTGTAAGAATAAGCGCGGTTTATTCAACATATTTTTGCTTTGTGTTAATACGAGTTTACATTTAATTACAATCCCTCTTTCAGGAGCTGCTCATCTCCCATGAAGAAAGCTGCTGACTCAGCTTCACCTTGGACACATATAGGTATATATTGGTAATTATATAGCAGGGTTTTCTCCAGCCAGTACAACTTTACAGAGTGTCATGTGCATATGTTAATTTCAGTACATCAATATATATTTTCACTGAAAAATCCAAAGCTTACAGGGACATTATAGTTAGGTTCTACATTTACTTGTACAAAACCATAGAAATTCAGCAGTTATAGGTTTAGAGCTCTTTCAAGTAACTAAAACGCGAGCCCTAAAATAACTGTAACTCGCGCCCTCGCCATGCACAGTTTTCTCATCAATAATTTTATTGCAAATGAAAGATGACATACAATATGTCATCAATGATGTAATATGTGGATTAATTAGCTGTGCATGGAGAAGATGCGTTGATTTGATGTCTAATTTATTTAGAATGAGCTGGAGTAGAACCCCCAAAGCTCAGTGTGAAGGTCTGCGACCTTAACAATAAGCTATGGTTGGGTTTTTCAAAAACAAAATTTCAGCCCCTTATGGGCTATCTGGGACTCTCAGGGTCCCTCCATATTTATTTATTTATTTTTTTATAAAAAGCCCTTTACAGGCTACCTGGAACTGCAGTGGAAGCCTTATGGCTTCCCTCACAGTGCCATTGCTTCAGCTTTGACAGCAGCTTCCTGCTTGCTGAAGTATTTCATCTTTGTCCTCTGCACACCTGCGCACACATGCAGGGGACAGAGATGAAAGCTGTGGATTTTGAAAGCAGGACCTGCTTTACAGGTCCCCCTGTCAAACCTGAAGTGTTTGCTGTGGCTTGGCTGTAGCTGCAGAGCTGCAGCCAAGCCACAGCAAACAGCAATGTCTTTGGGGTTAGTACCCCGGGACATGGCAGGAGGTGGCCTTGCGGGGTGGTGGTCCCCAGGGCCATCAGCTGCTCCATGAGGGGGGCCGCGTGGCCCTCCTCCAACGAGAATAGCCCGAGGGGGTTGTGGTCCGTGGGGAGCCAGGGTCCCAAAGGGACCCCCCCTTATTTTTTCATATGTGCCCCAGTTGTGGTGGTCCCAGAGGTGCAGGTGGGGCCACAGCATCCCTACATTAATCACAGTTATCGCCCTGGAGGTGGTGGTCCCCGGGGAAGACAGCAATTCTGCTTCAAACTTAACATTTCCCCATAAAGTATGCTTCTAATGAGACTCCGGGGGTGCTGACTTTTTTCGTGTAGAATAGAATTACCTGCTGTCAGTTTCCTAAATAATTTGTATGTATTTGCCCTCCTTGAACAAAAACTTGTAAATCCAAAAATATATAAACTGATATATACAATTATATATATATATATATATATATATATATATATATATACAGTACATATATAGTTTTTATATTTTTGAATTTACAGGTTTTTGTCAAAGGAGGGCAGCTATATACGAAATTGTTTAGGAAACTGAACATATATATATATATATATATATATATATATATATATATATATATATATATATATCTATATATATGTCCCGATTGGGTGATCAGGAGAGCTACTGAAAGAATTAAGGGAGTAAATAGGGTAGAGACCTTATTTGACAATACAACTAATATAAACAAAGATGATACTGGTAGAATCAGATTGATTATGACTTATAATGAAGATACCGCACAGATACGGAAAATTGTTTTAAAAAAATTTAATATTTTGAAGAGTGACCCTAATATTGGCAATCTAATTGAGAAAAGACCACAGATTTCGTATAGAAGAGGGCAGAGTTTTCGTGATATCTTAAGATCTAATGATATCACAACTATTCTGCAAATGACACAACATAACTTACAGGGATTTTTTCCCTGTGGACATTGTAAGGCATGTCGTAACAGTACTATGCGCAAAGAGTATTCTACTTGTAAACCAGGAAATATTTGACAGATTAATTAGTTTTTGACATGTAGTACCCCCTTTATTATTTATATACTTGAGTGTCCATGCCGTAGATGGTATGTGGGTAGTACGAAACATAGTGTGAAGAAGTGTATCCTGGAACATATGCGAGCTATTACATTGAAAGATGTGCATTACCCTGTAGCTAGACTCTTTGAATAAAAACATAATTCTGACTGTACTTTGCTGTCATATTTTGGTATTGAACATGTGCCATCATATCATAGAGGCAGCAATAGAGAGTTGACATTATGCAAAAAAGAGTCTAGGCACATCTTAGATTTGGAAACTAAGATGCCCAAAGGATTAAATACTGGCGAGGAATTAAATATCCATTTATATGAGAATTAGTGGAAGGTTGGATGATATTAAATCAACATTTATGTTGTTTTCTCACTTTGGAGAGTGGAGCCAGTTTTATAAAGTTGACTATAGTTCTGGATAGTTATTTATTTATTTGTGTAGGATTGTAATTACATTATTTTATTATTTATTTTTTAGGTTGATGGGGTCTGATAGAGAAAATCTGGATTCCTTCTATCTGCACTTTTTTTACGTTCACTTAATTCTACACGTGGTGTATTTGTTGTTGGTGACACAGATAAGAATATATTTGTTTACATAAATTCCTTTTATATTGTTCTTTGCACTTGTTTCTTGTTTAGCTTACCGCCATTTTATCTTAAGTAAATATGGTGTTGAATTATTTACAGTTCAGAACAGTTTTTTTTTAAAAAAAATTGGGATTATGATGTATATTTTGATGGGGAGTAACATGAATCAATGTTATGGTTATTTATAGGTGTTAAAATTACAATATTTTATCAAAATTAATATTTTGCCTTGAAATATTCTCATATAACATGTATACTCACTTTTATATATATATATATATATATATATATATATATATATATATATATATATTTTCCCCATTTTTCTCCTTTTATTGGATTGAATGGATATACATGTGGGATAATAATTTTTGAAAGTGATGAACCTTTTATAAATGAAATTGAATAATCATACATATTATAGTTTAGAAATATTTAATTGGTATCATTATTTGAATTATTAATAGTAACTGTGATAAATGGTTTGATGTTTCCATAATGTATTCCATTTTCTTTCCTGTCCTGTTTCTATGTACCTGACTTACTTGTATTTATCTGTTGCTAATTGGCAGTGAACTTCACGTGACCAAGGCTGCTGTGACAGCTGAAGGAGAGGGCATAAATATATATCTTTATAAAGCAATTTATAAAGCGCATGGCTACTTCAAGAGGAGTGTTCCATCACTAAGAAGGTCTAGCTACCGACAGAAGACACAGAGAGCCAGAGGAAAACCAGGTAACCAGGGGCGGTTCCTCCTAAAGGGTGAAGAAGCATTGCCCCGCCTGCTGCCAGTGCAGCAGATAAACGTAAATAAAATGGACATTACCATTATAATTACCATATTATTACAAGTTTTAGTGCGAGTGTTAAGGTGGGGGGGGGGGGTTGATGCCAGCATCAGGATGACTTGAGAAGCTGCTGGTGCAGAGTGCTCATGTCGGATTGGCCAGGTGTCTTGCGACAGCCAGCCCGACATGCGCACTTATGACCGCACCAATCCCAGCAGTGTTAAACTGCATGCCCAGGCACCTATCTTCAAAAGGAGTGCTGGGTTAGCCTGCTCAAACAGATCCTGGTTCTTCTCTCATGCTGAAAACAGCTTGAGAGAAGCACCAGGATTAGTTAAGTTCACTTTGGCTGTAGGAAGTCAGCCATCTTCCGTTCGTCCCCTTCACGGTGGCCCATTTTTTGGAAGCTTGAAACATGTTCCCTGATGCAGCTTTAGCACTGCTTTCCTTGGAGTGAAAGGGCCGGCCGACAGGTGCATTTATTATTTTGCATTCTTCCATGGTCTTCACCTGGCCTGACATTATTCCCCAATATCTCCTTGTCCCAGAATGTAGGTGTCATGATAACCAACAAAACTTTGAAAATATGCTGGCAGGAAGGACCAGGTTTAGAGTTCCCATCTGAACTTAGAGACAACTTGGAGCGAACGAAGAAGGACGTCTGTCCAGTGTGACCCTGCTGCTTGTGGACTCACCGCCCAGTGTGTCATACCGATGTCTGGCGTCCTGCACATGTACCCTTGAGCAGTGGTGGCCACCGCAAATCTCAAGGGGATGGGTACGGGGACTGGGAAGGGGGGGTGGGATGAAAAAAAAAAAAAAAAACGTACCTGTTGCCGTCGCCTTCACAGTCACTGCCACCTGTAGCGTTGCTCCACTGCTCTTCTTCTTGTGTCCCAACATTCACTGGGACACCAGCACAGGCTCCCCAGCAATCCTAGCACTGCTCTCATGCTAAACCTAGCACGAGAGCAGCATCGGGATTTGGTCTGAGTGGCTTGGACTGCCGCTGAGACACTGTCCTGGGGTCTGTGCAGTATCTCCAGCCTCCTGGCCACGATATCGGTTATGATGTTGGAGGCATTGCTAATCACCTCTATGTTCAATGAATGATGGTTCTTACGGATCTGATACATATACTCAGTGGCCGATGGTGGACATGTGTCCCATCGATGGCACCTATGACATGTGGGAATTGTGCAATCTGAAAGAAAATATATTTTTGTTTGTTGCATTTGGGATGTTGGGGAATCTTATGTGCTCTTGTATTTTGCTCAGCATGGCACTGAGAAATGCATTGAAGAAGCGTGAGAGGGCACTCCGTGAGACCCCTCCAGCTGCTGCTATGACCTCTTGATAGTTCCCTGAGGCTAAAAGGTGCAGGGAGCATAATACCTGTACATGGGTGGGTATACTATTGGTCCTGTGTGTGGTGCGCTGCAGTAGGGGTTGTAGATCAGCTATCAGGTCAAATATCATGGCTGAGCTTAACCCGTACTTCTCATAAAGTTCCTCCTCTTTCTGATGGATACAACTACCTGTGGATTCCTCACCTCATGAATACTCCCATGGCGCCAGCATTCTACGGAAATCTTCTTACTAGTCTCTGCACGTCGACGAGGACGTCACTGTCTCGCACGCGACGCCGTCTGACGTCATACAGGCAATAAGAGGTCCTCGACGACGTGCGGACGTCAGTTCCCTTTTTTCCGTGCATTCGAAACGGTTATCTTCGAGGGAGCAACTGTTACTCTTGCGGTTACAGTGTATATCTTGCTGCGTACTCTTTCTCTGTGGAAATAATGTCGCAGAGAAAGTCTGGATTTAAGCCTTGTCGTGAGTGTGGAGGCAAGATGTCGGTGACGGATCCTCATTCCGATTGCCTTTGGTGTTTGAGCTCCGACCACGACGTCTCGACTTGTGATTCGTGTCAGCACATGAATCCGAAGGCCATTAAAGAACGCGAGGCGAAGCTGTTTATGGCCAAGTCAAAGGAGAAGCATCACAAGAAAAAGTCTTCTCCAAGACATCGGCGTCATCGAGACTCCCGGCGCCGTAGAGAATCTCGGCGTCATTCAAGGGAGGCTCGTTCCAGGTCTCCGGATCGGCGCCGGAGGACATGGGAGGTCAGCCCCACGGTGACGCCGCATCCTTCGACGCCGTTGCTCTCTCCGACGTCTCCAACTTCGCCTGGACAGGCGTCGGTGATTGAGGTATTGGAGCCTCAGGTGTTTTCTCCGGCGCAGACGCCGAGGCCGGCGTCGGGGTCGCCTCCGAGTCAGGCACCCCAGTATCCGGCTTTTCCCACCCCTGGAGCCGATAGTTCCGCATTCTTGAATGCGATGTATGCCATCTTCCAACAGATGGCTCCAGGGGGTGCTCCGGCTGGGCCTTTGGCCTTTTCTTTGGGTGATCCTGCGCCTCTTCGGCCGGCACCCTTTATGCCCTTTCTCCCGTTTGGGAATGTGGGCTCGGCGCCAGTGTCGGCGCCGGTGGCCGCTCCGATGACTTCGGAGGGATTGGCCCCAGGGATTTCCATCCCGTCGACGTCGAGATTTCGGCCTGTGACTCCGGTGGGTCCATCCGTTTCATCTGCTCTTCAGTCGGCGCCGAAGTTACCTGTGGCTTCGGAAGATCGGCGCCGATCTCCGACTTCGGCGGAGGTGTTGTCGACTCCGCGGATTGAGCAACGACTGCATTCAAGGAGGCGTGCTCTCCGGGTACTAGAGGAGCAGGAGTACCAACGAGCCCTAGAGGAAGGAGAGCTAGAGGACTCGGGTGATGGGCTGCGTGGACTGGAGTCGGCCAGTGGGCTGGACACTTCCCCTGAGTGGGACCTTTCGTCCCCGGGGGAATATACCGAGGAAGCTGCTTCCTTTCATACAGTGGTACGGAAGGCAGCTAGTTTTTTGGACCTGCCTTTGCCGGTGGTGGAGGTGAAACAAAACCTTTTGACAGAGGTGTTGCATCCGGCCTCAGCCGCGGCGGAGCCTCTATTACCTTTTAATGACGCTCTGCTGGATCCGGTTTTAGAGGTGTGGAAGAAGCCGGCATCTTCCCCAGCAGTTCACAGAGCCGTGGCCAGGAGGTATCGGACGGCTCCAACTGATCCTGGTTTCCTATCTAGGCACCCTACGCCGGAGAGCTTGGTTGTGCAGGCCTCCTGTTCGTCCAAATCAGCGCCTGGTTCTTTCCCGACGGTGCCTGGGGACAGAGACTCAAAAAAGCTAGAGGCGCAGTCGAAGAAGATTTTTTCGTCCTGCAGTCTGGCGTTAAAAGCCACTAATGCGACCTGTATCCTGGGGAGGTATATTCATGCTCTGATGGATGACAGCTCCTCTTCGTTTACAGAGCTTCCCCAGGGTCTTTTGGATCTTGTCTCTGATGCCCAGGCTGCTGCGACCCAAATTATCCAGACGGGACTGGATACCACCGACTCGGTAGCCAGAGCAATGGGCACAACTGTGGTGGAAAGGAGACAGGCCTGGCTACGTAACTCGGGCTTTTCGGCAGATGTACAGTCCACATTGTTGGATCTCCCGTTTGATGGGGACAAACTGTTTGGGGCTAAGGCTGATTCGGCCTTGGAACGTTTTAAGGAGAGCAGGGCCACGGCTAAGTCGTTGGGACTCCAAGCTCCTTCTTCCACGGCCTCTTCCAGATTCTTCAGGAGGTTTCGTGGATTTGGGCGTGGCTCTTCCTCCTCTTCCTTTCGGGGAAGATATCAGCAACCTGCCTCTTCCCACCCCTATAGATCTTTTAGGGGGAGGGGTAGGGTCCGCACCAGGGGAGCCTCTCAGCAGCACTCTGCCTCTTCCTCATCCTCTGGCGGGGTGCAGCAGGGGAAGCAGCCTTAGGCTTCCACCATTTCCCACTCACTCCTCTCCTGTAGGGGGAAGATTACAGCATTTTCTCACCAAATGGGAGTCTGTTACGTCGGACACTTGGGTTCTCAGTGTTGTGGGAAAAGGCTACACCCTTCCCTTTCGGGAGTTTCCGCCCCTCATCCCGCCCCGCCCTTCGTATTGTTCACAAGAACACCTCCTGTTCCTAGAACAGGAGGTGGAAGTCCTCCTTTTAAAGGGCGCGGTGGAGTTGGTCCCGGAGCAGGAAAGGGGTCAAGGAGTTTACTCAAGGTATTTCCTGATTCCCAAGAAGGATGGTCGTTTGAGACCAATTCTGGACCTGAGGATCTTGAATTGGTTCCTCAAGCAGGAAAAGTTCAAGATGCTGACCCTAGCACAGGTGCTTTTGGCGTTGAACATGGAAGACTGGATGGTGTCTGTCGACTTGCAGGATGCTTACTTTCATATCCCGATACTCAAGTCACACAGGAAGTATCTCCGGTTTGTGGTGGGATCGCAACACTACCAGTTTGCGGTCCTTCCGTTTGGTCTTACTTCAGCACCTCGAGTCTTCACAAAGGTGATGTCGGTGGTTGCGGCAGAGCTCAGAAGGAAGGGGATAGCAGTATTCCCTTACTTGGACGATTGGTTGATCAAAGCCAAGTCCCCGGAGCTTGTGTTGCGTCATCTGCAGTCAACAACCCAGTTGTTGTTCGACCTGGGCTTTTCGGTGAACGAGCCCAAATCTCACCTGGAGCCCTCTCAGCGCCTCCTGTTCATAGGGGCAGTACTGGATACGACATTGGGTCGGGCCTTTCCTCCGCCTCAGCGGATTCAAGATATTCAGGATTTGGTTCCAATGTTTCGAAACGGAGCGGTAGTTCCAGTCCTCAAGGTCCTTCGTCTGCTCTGTCTTTTTGCCTCCTGCATTCTGTTGGTCACGCATGCTCGCTGGCACATGAGGGCTCTTCAGTGGTGCCTCCGAAGGCAGTGGTCTCAACACAGAGGGGATCTAGAGGGTACTGTCAAGATCTCCAGAGATGCTGCTGTGGATTTGAAGTGGTGGATTGCAAGCAACAATCTTTCACAAGGAAAACCGTTCCAGCAGTCGCCACCAGTGGCCACAGTCATAACGGATGCTTCCACTCTAGGGTGGGGAGCTCATCTGGGGGATCTGGAGATCAAAGGTCTTTGGTCTCCAGAGGAACAGATTTTTCACATCAATCTGTTAGAGTTACGGGCTGTACGTCTGGCTCTCAAGGCCTTCCTCCCTTCCCTTCGTGGTCAGTCGGTACAGGTCCTAACGGACAATACTACCACGATGTGGTACATAAACAAGCAGGGAGGAGTGGGGTCGTACCTTCTCTGCAGAGAAGCTCTTCGACTATGGTCCTGGGCAAAGGACCATCGGATTTGCTTGATAGCAAACCATCTGGCCGGAGTCTTGAACGTGCGTGCGGACAGTCTCAGTCGCCACTTCTCGGCAGACCACGAGTGGCGTCTCCATCCAGATCAAGTCCGTTTAATCTTCCAGAAGTGGGGGTTTCCTCGGGTAGATCTGTTCGCCACTCGAGAGAACGCGCATTGTCCGTTGTTCTGCAGCCTTCAGTATCCGATGCAGGAAGCATTGGGGGACGCGTTTCAAATGACCTGGTGCGGCCAGTTGCTTTACGCGTTTCCTCCCATACCCTTGATTCCTCGAGTATTGAGGAAGATTCGCCAAGACCGGGCTCTAGTAATCGTAATAGCTCCGGATTGGCCAAGGAGGGTGTGGTACTCCGACCTTCTCCAACTCTCAACGTGCCCGCCGCTCCGTCTCCCTTTCAGGGCAGACCTCCTCTCGCAGTCGCAGGGGCAGGTTCTACACCCCAACCTCCAGAGTCTGCACCTACATGCCTGGAGATTGAACGGGGCAACCTGAGTTCCTTCTCTCTCCCGCCTGAGGTAGTGGATGTTATATTAGCGGCCAGGCGACACTCCACTAAATCTATCTACGCTAATAGGTGGTCTAAATTTGTTGCGTGGTGTGGAGAGAGGCAGATTGATCCTTTACAAGCTCATCTATCGGACGTTTTGTCTTTTGCTCTATCTCTGGCGCAGAAAGGTTGTGCAGTGGCTACCATTAAAGGTTATTTATCGGCCTTGTCAGCCTTCATATGTCTTCCAGACCAACCATCTTTATTTAAATCCCCTATTGTTATCAGATTCTTGAAAGGTCTTCTAAATCAATATCCTCCAAAGCCATTCGTTATGCCGCAATGGGATTTGTCCTTAGTCCTGACTTTCCTTATGGGGTCCCCTTTTGAACCTATGCATTCTTGCCCCTTAAGGTATTTGTTTTTAAAAACAGTCTTCCTGATAGCTATAACATCAGCAAGGAGAGTGAGTGAGTTGCAGGCCTTATCAGTAAAACCCCCTTATACAACTTTTTATGGGGATAAGGTGGTGTTGAGGACCAAGGCTGCTTTCCTCCCGAAGGTTGTTTCACCCTTCCATTTGGCTCAGGCAATTACTTTGTCCACGTTCTATCCTCCGCCTCATCCTTCCAAAGAGGAAGAAAGACTGCACCGTCTGGATCCAAAGAGAGCGTTGAGCTTCTTTATCAATAGAACAAAGGATTTCAGGCTGGAGGATCAGCTGTTTATTGGATACGTGGGCAAGAGGAGAGGAAAGGCAGTCCACAAGAGAACACTATCCAGGTGGGTTGTTCTTTGCATTAAAATATGTTACTCTTTGGCAAAGAAGGATCCTCCTGAGGGCATTAGAGCTCATTCCACCAGAGCTAAGTCGGCCACTTCGGCCTTAGCCAGAGGTGTTCCTGTGGTCGACATCTGCAAGGCCGCAACTTGGTCGTCCCTTCACACTTTTGCAAAACATTACTGTTTAGATTCTGAGGTTAGAAGGGACGGCCATTTTGCACGGTCAGTGCTGCAGGATTTCTTGGTTTGACCATTTAGGCACCCACCGCCGGGCGTGGTACTGCTTTGGGACTCTATTCATGAGGTGAGGAATCCACAGGTAGTTGTATCCATCAGAAGAACGAGTTACTTACCTTCGGTAGCGACTTTTCTGGTGGATACATTAGCTACCTGTGGATTCCTCACGGTCCCACCCGCCTCCCCGTTGCCTTTATGGTCTTGCCAAGTAATCCTTGAGTGCGCTCCTCTTGATCTTTGAGGGTGCAATAGATGTATATATATATATAATATATTTATATATATATATATGGGTATATGTGTATATATCTTTATGTATATACTTGGTGTGTGTATATATTTTTAAAAGAAAGAGTTTTATATATATATATATATATATGTACATAAAAAAGATTTACAGTTATTCATACAATGTGGTGTATTTTTACAATATAATGGATGTTGCTTTGTTCTTTCATTGCATTGCCTGGTTGTTCTCATGCACGTAAAAAATGATTGGTACTGACGTCCGCACGTCGTCGAGGACCTCTTATTGCCTGTATGACGTCAGACGGCGTCGCGTGCGAGACAGTGACGTCCTCGTCGACGTGCAGAGACTAGTAAGAAGATTTCCGTAGAATGCTGGCGCCATGGGAGTATTCATGAGGTGAGGAATCCACAGGTAGCTAATGTATCCACCAGAAAAGTCGCTACCGAAGGTAAGTAACTCGTTCGTCTGGTCAAAAAGGGTTATGCGCACTCTGAAAATGTGCTCCGGTCTCCTCCTTTCTCTCCTTAAACCTGCCAGGATCCTCATCCTTCTCGCCATGTGCAAAAGGCCATTCTGCGAATATTTGCTATTTGCAAATTTTTTATGCATCACATTGCGAAATGGAATTTGCGTGTCACAATCTGCGTATCGCAAACAGCATCATGATTTTGCGGATCACTATCTGAGATTCTCAAATCTAGGTCGCAATATGTGTAACGCTGATAGCGGTTCGCTAAATCATGTCGCTAGTTGCGATATGCTGATTGCGACAAGCAAAATCTTGTCACAGTCGCAAGGAATCACTATTTTAGCAATTCCTTAATTTTGCACTGCGAATGTCTTTCATACATCGTATTTGCCATTTTTGCATTCGCAAACGGGCGATTTTTGCGATTCGCACCGTTTGCGAATGCAAAAAAGTTTGATACATATGGCCCTTAATGTAAAAAAACGAGGGCACTGCAAAATTTACAAAATGTGGGCATGCCTCGACATGCTAAAGGTACTTATTGATCCAACACGTACATGATCACTTATTGAAGCACAATTCAGACTCTTGGTTCTCCTGACATGCTTGACATGAAAGCAGACAGTGTGCAGGTGCTGCTGAAGGTTGAATTTGACCGTTTGCGAATGCAAAATAGCCTTTTCCAATGTATGAAAGGCACTGGCAATCCCATTTAGGGAATCACAATTTTTTGTGATTCCCTATAATTGCGACTCCAAATAGGGAATCACAATTTGCGATTCCCTAAATAGGAAATTGCAAATAGGGATTTCCTATTTGCAATTCCTTAAGCACATGTACCAAGCATTTCCTAAATGCGGAATGGGCAGTTAGAAAATGTTATTGTCATTGACTCCCAGTCAGTGGTAACCATGTGAAATTTAAAAAAATGCATTAAAATCATTTTTAAAGTGCCAAAATGGGCCATGTGTGCGCTTTACATGTGCAGAATTTATTTTAGGGGTGCATCAAAGGGGGCCTTAGACCCCTAGGCACCCTTGGTTTTGCATTACTTAATTTGCGATTTCCAATAGGAAACCATGCGCTTCTATGTGCCTGAAGGCTCATTGGAACAAATGGAGTCGCAATTTTTGATTGTGGATCCTCAATAGCGATTGTGACTCTGTAGGACTTGCTATTAGGGAATCGCTATTTTGTTACATACCAGTTTGCATTTCCTAAATAGCGATTTCTTAAAATTCGCTATTTAGGAAATGCAAAACAGGATTTTGATTCATCTGACCCTCGATCTTTTTGAGAGCACTTCCCACATGAATTAAGATCAGAAAAAGGTAAACCGTAATCCGTGAAATGTCCTTAGAGTTTATCATGCAGATGGCACTGCTCCCTTTGAGTTTTATAGTCAGACGTAAACTCGTTTATGGCGTCGATTCTAATCAGGCAGAGTGCAGATAATATGCACTCAGACCTTTATAGCTCAGCCTAAGGACCTGGCGGGGCTCGTATTTCTTTCTAGATGTTTTGGGAACAATTACTGCTCAGATGAAGTGCTCTGCGTGGCTCTTGGGCCATCCAGTAATGCCTCGGGTTAACAAAGGCGCTGACGCAGATATGCCTGGTTAGGCACAGCATGAAAGTCTGGGCATTGCTGCAACTGCAGTTGAAGATGCCTTTAGAAGGCCAAATGCAAGGACAGGAAGAGAGCTGCAGCCAGAGAACAGAGGTAGACTCAAGAAGACCACATTACACACAAAACCAGCACCACCAAGCTTGCCCGCTGAGAAGTACCTTTTCAAAGTCCGGCTCAGCCGCTTTCCCCAACTTTAGTGGGGAGTCAGGGCTCTAGACAAGGGCCTCTCAGCCTATTGCTATATTTTGTGTTTCCCTTGAGAG
This sequence comes from Pleurodeles waltl, assembly GCF_031143425.1. Taxonomy (NCBI): domain Eukaryota; kingdom Metazoa; phylum Chordata; class Amphibia; order Caudata; family Salamandridae; genus Pleurodeles; species Pleurodeles waltl. Next base: position 997,731,467 of record NC_090450.1, on the reverse strand, counting down.
ACTGGAGGTCCTCCAGAATTACAATCACCTCTGGCAAAAAGTACACACTTGTAGGCATGGTCACATCGCAAAGTGCCTTGAGATCTTGCCATTGGCAGGTGCTACTGACCCAGAAGTCTCTAGGGCAGTGGTTCCCAACCTTTTGACTTCTGTGGACCCCCACTTTTTCATTATGGAACCCGGGGACCCCCACTGGATTCTTATTGGAATCCGAGGACCCCATTGACTCATTACTAACCTAATCTATTAATATTATTTAATCTTCTAAGGAGTAATGGACCCCCTGAGGAGGCTTTGCGGACCCCCAGGGGTCCCCGGACCACAGGTTGGGAACCACTGCTCTAGGGAGCTTCTCACTAGGGACAAGGGTGAGAGTGAGATTCAGACCTTTCACCTTTGTGTGGTCACTCAAGTCTCTGCCCCCCCTCTCATTGGGAAATGAGCAGAAACAAAATGCATTTGCCATCTTGTGATATCAGTATTGGTTCCCTGTGTATTCAGTGAAAAAATCAACCCCTGGAAAAGTTATGAACATTGTCAAACTATTTTAGATCAAGCATTAAAAAGGCGTTCACCAAGCTGTGGGAACTAACCTAGTGAATGTCCTGCATGCAAGATTTTTTTTTTTTTTTTTGCTGGTTGGTCAGCCCAATTCTTTTTTTTCTAGGCAGTTATTCAATTTAAATTCCTCTCTCTTCTCAATCCCAGCTCCCCATTTCATTTTTTGAGGGGCAGGGACTCCCCCTTTTGCATCTCCTACTCTTCTCCATTAAGCCAACCTGCTTCCACCTTCTACCTTCTCTTCTCTGGCACCAACTCCAGTGCGTTCGCCTCTTCCGGATTCATGCTGCTAAGGTTCAATGCGGATCATATAGTCCTGGTTTCTGCACCCTAAACTCCAGTCCAAGACCACCCCAGTCATCCAGTTTGAGCTGCAGGAGTTGGCGATCCTAGAAGCGCCCTCAGACAAGGCTCCCGGCTGTGGTAGGATCCCGATGGACATCTACAAACATAACCCAGATTTCTGGGTCCCTGTCATTAGCAACGCCTTATGCCTGCAGCTCCATAATTCCGTCCTCTTGGCAGATGGTTATAAGTGTGCCAGTGTTTGGAAAAAAGGTAATAACCAAGAACCACATTGTTACAGTGTCTTTGATGGGCTCAGTGGTTAAAGGGGTTGGCCAGGTCATCCTACATGGGATCCAGTGCTTGGCAGCAGGCAGTACTGTCCTGAGGCCAATATGGATTTAGAACCTGCCTGGGAATAATACAACACTACCTCAACTTACATTCCATACTCAGAAAATATACCATTGCCAAGGGGGGCCAGTTGTTTTTCCCCTTCATGGATCTCAGCAGCGCCTTCGATCATGTGAATTGATCAAAGTTTTGGGGCATTTTATCGGATTTGACAATAGACAAAGCTCTTTAAATTGAAAAATCCTTGGGCACACACAAAGTCCCAGGTACTTGAAAGCCTTCATTATGGTATTAGCCACTTGGAAGTCTTTATTACTGCAATGCCTACACAGGTTTTCGCTGCTAAGGCGTAGTACCCACGACTTCGCCAGGGCTCAATGCCAGTAATCCAAAGATTAAATGAATGGCAAACTTTCTACATAAGTGATATTCAAACATCCAAATCCTGTTCAATACATCCACTGTACGTTTTGTCAGAAACGGAGACTGACGGAGAGTACTACACGTGTGAATCGGCATCTCCGAGTACTCTCCCAGCTACCTCTCCTTTCACTCATTGCTTTTATACTCATCTTTGACCCTCTACAGTGATCTTCTGCCATTTTGTGTCTTTGTGTTACAGAAATACCACACATCTACATACATATGTACATACATACAGGGGAAGATGCAGAGATAGCATGAGAGATATAGAAGTCATGATAGAGAGATCTTAGGAAAGAAAATAGAGAAACAGATGCAGAGAGGATGAGTAATCTTTATGGTGACTTAACCTCCTTGAAATCATGGACTTAATTTAGGGGTTGCAAGGAATCGCAGATGGGCCCCTGGTTTGCTCTTGCAACCTTTGGCACTGCCTTTGTGAGCCCTGGCCCCAGAGGTGGCAAAATCAGTTCCAAGAACACAGGGGTGACTCCACTTTCCTTATTTTCAGCCCATTTTTATTCATAGTAATAGTGAATAATATCCTATTATTCACTATTAGTATAATACAACATGGAGCCCATTTAGCTGGAATGGACCTTTAATAGTAGCTGTGGTAAGTGCAAATGTGTTTAAATGAATGTGCATGTGTGCTTGTAGATGGGAGTGTGTTTAAGTGTGATAAGAGCATATGTATTTGTGAGCATTTGTCTGTATGTGTTAGCCTGTGGTGTGAGTAAGAGTGACAGGTAGTGACTGCAACTGTGTGAGATCGAGGCCCAAATTTACTATTCCTTGATGCACCAAAGATGCTGCGCTGCCTTGCATCAAGGGAGAGAAAAAAATGCACCGTATCTGCTAAAATATGGTGCATTGTTTCTCTCGCTGTGCGCTGCGGCGCCTTTTGCAGCAACACGCAACACACACCCTTACGCCAGTGTGCAAGGGTGTATGTGCTCTCTGAAGCATAGGTTTTGAACTGAAAGGGATACCCTCCAGTGCAAACACTATGCTTTAAGGCTGCTCCCAATTTGTATGTGCGCTGTGCAACACTGCATGTTGTGTGCTGTGCAACACAGGACACATGCAAAGCTCTAAAACACGAGACAAAATGAAAACATTTCCCCTCATTACGCCTACCTCAAGAAGTTATAACATTTTGGTGCAAATTCCTCTCAGCCACATTTATAAATAAGGATGTGCATCAAAACCCATGAGTGGTTGCATGGGAACTCCCATGCACCACCCATGGACCACTCTCTTGAAAGAACATAATGCAAACTCTTCCCTCCTCCATCCCCCTTTTACTCATCCCAAGCCTCATCCTATTACCATAAACTGCCAATTAACACTTCTGGATTCTTCCCTCCTCCACCCTTCCATTACTCCAGTCAATCCAACTAACACTCACATATCCGCGGCTCAAATTAATCATAATAATACTAAAACTGTACTCATATTGCCCTATACTAATCCACCACTAATTACTTTTGGGTTCCGGAGTAGCGTGCTACTCGCCTAAAAGCATTTTGACGCCTCCTCCGTGTTGTAAGCGCTATATAAATACTATTACAATATAATACAATACAAAGCAGTACATTGTGCAATTTTGCTTTACTTTGGAGTACTATCCAAGGGGAATTAGGATTTGCGTTGGATAGTAAATCCCACCCTAACAATTTCTGCTGGGTTTGGGTCACAAAAGTGGCAGAAACATAGATAGTGCAAAGCATTAGTAAACCTGAGCCTGAGTGTCAGTGAGTATGAGTGAGTGTGAGTGAGACTAAGAGCAAATGTGAGTGACTGCAAATAATTAAGAATGAGTATAAGGGGTGTAAAAGAGAGAGTGTGATCTTAGGATCATGTGAGATGCCTTCCTGGAAACAATCTGGGTCAAGGGTCATACAATGTCACTAAGGTGAAAGGGTATGTGATGTCACGTCCACCAACCCGGGCATTTTGTTGAATCGATGCCTAGACTTAAAACATGTATTTGTGAGAAGATGTCTGTTGGTGTCCGATTGTTAAAGCAGGGTTTCCAAATTCAGGTGCCATTCTGTGCATTATCTGCTTTTGTCAGTCGAGGCTTTAGACTCAACAACATACCGCTAGAATGCAATAGCTTGCTCCTCAGCTATAAGCAGTAAATACTACCTACCGCATGTGAAAACGACATAGCGCCAACTTGCAGTTTCATAAACTTAAAAAGGAGCTCCCCCTCTTACCTTTATTCGGTCAAGCAAGACCTTGATGTCTTGCAATATCCGTATAACGCACGTCGGAGATACTTCATTCCATATATATGTTTTTGCTGTAACTGAGATCACAGCAGCGCTAGCCGCCTTCAGTCTGTTCATGTACAAGACGTGGAAAAAACTTGTCAACAGCTCGTGACATTTCTTCCTTAGAAGCAATCTTGAAAGTACATTAGGCCAATGTTCTCTCAGAAGCTGAGGCGGCGTTTCCTGTCGAGAGCTTCGGAAATAGGCACCAGGCACTGAAATAACATCCCCAGGGAGGCATTTCTTACTCAGCACAGGTGAAACCAAACCCTCTTTGTATAATTGTACCACTTTGTAGGTATCCAGAGAATGGGACCCAGACCCTAGGTATACTGAGCAGTGTCCGGAAAATCCTTCCAGGTCAGGGGCATTTTAAGGATTTCAGGGGCCCTGGGCCATAAGTAATTTTGGGGCCCCTATTCGGAACAATTTTGAATTTATGATCAAGTTTCAGCTCTTTCATGCTCTCTATGGCCAGGTCACTAACTGCACAGGCACACTCTTCCGAATTCTAAATGTGTTTCCGCCTAATATTCAGGGCCAGTGAATGGTTTTCAATATTATAATGCAACAGCAGCTCACTAATATTATTGCAAATAATATCTGTGACACCCTCCCATTTTTCATAAGTGAGGTACTGTTTTGATCTTAAATAAACTTTGTTTATGGGTGTTGGATGGTCCTGAAAAATATAAACATTTCTCTGCAAAAATGTCTCATAAACTCCCACACATCATCCAAATTACAAATAAATTAAACGAGAACAATCTGTTTAAGAATTATTCAAGGTCATCAGACCAAGACACACTGCAGAAAAAAGCTGGCTCTATCAGGGCCCCCCTGAAAGGCTGGGGGCCTGGGTATGGGCCCACTTTGCCTGTGCCTTAAAATGTCCCTCCTTCAGGGTAAACAGGCCAAACATGGTCCACAGATCCTAGCCTATGGGGAACAGAAAAACAGCCGGTGTGCCCTGAAAGGGTTGATATGGGGATTAGGGAATAGTCTACCTTTCCTCCTAGGGTAGATATGTGATGTGATCTACAGACCTGCACCAGGTTTAACCTGGAGCTTACAAGTGGCGTAAAGAACAGAGTCATGCATGTGTAGGCAAAGCATAGTGAAAAACAAACTAGGCTAGCTTAAATTTATGAATCCCTCTGTAATTTCTGTAGTTCCTGAACTTTGCAATACGCAACAAGTGATATTTTTCTCAATTTTGCATAACGAGTAATTTTGTATTATTTGTACTCTTCCCCCCTTCTCCTGTGAGCCGCGGCCACCCCCCTACACTCAACAGTGATAATGAATATCATATTACACTCCATATTTCTGTGTATATTTTACACTGGTGGAGATAGCACCACTGTACTTATAGTTAGGCACAAGTTTTCATAGGAAAGGTACTTTTTGTTTTCTTAAGAACTTGGACCCATATTTATACTTTTTGACGCAAACCAGCGCGGGCTTGCATCAAAAAATTTACCAACGGCTTACGCCATTCCTACGCGCCATGCGGGCACCATATTTAAGGATTGACGTTAGCTGGCGCTGCGGGCTGGTCAGAGTAAAAAAAAATGACTCAAACCAGGCAGCAACGGCGTAGGGGAAAATGGGGATTGTGCGCCAAAAAATGGTGCAAGTCAGGTTTGAGTCAAAAATCATGGCTCAAACCGGACTTGTGCCATTTTTTGGTGCACAACCCCCATTGAAATGACTCCTGTCTTAGCAAAGACAGGAGTCATGCACCCTTGCCCAATGGTCATGCCCAGGGGACTTCTGTCCCCTGGGCATGGCCATTGGGCACAGTGGCATGTAGGGGGGCCCAAATTAGGCCCCCCATGCCACTTTAAAAAATAATAATAATACTTACCTGAACTTACCTGTACTTACCTCGGATGGGTCCCCCTATCCATGGGTGTCCTCCAGGGGTGGGCGAGGGTAGCAGGAGGTGTCCCTGGGGGCCGGGAAGGGCACCTCTGGACTGCTTCCATGATCAGAGACCATGGAAGTGAGCCCACAGGTCCCTTAACGCCTGCCCTCACCCAGGCGTTAAAAAACGGCGCACATCAGGCTGGGCACCGTTTTTTAAGGCCAACCTCCTCCTGTGAGTCAAAATGACGCGGAAGTATAAATAAGGCGCACAGGCCTTAAAGTAATTTTTTGGGTGGGAACGCCTACCTTGCATGTCATTAACGCAAGGCAGTTTCCCGCATCCAAACAATGATGCACACGGAGGAATTTTGACGTCCGCAGGGTTGGGCGTCATAGTATAAATATGGTGCACATTCGGCGCAAATGGAGTATAAATATGCCCCTCGATTTGATAAATATGCACAAAGCCTTTTGGAAAAAGTTATTCTATTTTGGGTCCTTCATGGAATGGATCTGCTAAGCGACTGAAGGAAAAGGGGTCAGGCACTCAAAAATATGATTTCCACTTTAATTCCCATGGGAATGATAGCTCACCAATACAGAAAAACAGCTGAATGGAATTAACCAAAATGTGCTCCAAGTTTGAACTTTACCCAAGGATTGTGCTATTGTCAGCTTGGTGTAAATTTATTCAGCAGTTTGAGAAATTAGCATTAAGGAAGTGTTCAGGTTGGTTATGAAGATGTTGAATTGTAGTGATAGTTGTAAAGCTGTATTGTTAATTTGCCTATAACCTTAGCACTGCTTGACAACTATGCTCCAAATTTAGGGTAGATGTATATCATGTTTAGCCTACACTTATATTTCTAAATTTGGACAGATTCATCAAGGGGGGCACTTTAAAAAGGGGGCTTCAAAAGGTGTTAATTTGCTAATAACTATGGCACCATTTGATGAATTTACATAGAATTTGGCAGCTATTTAGCATGTTTAATTGTCTTTGGGTATGACAAGTTTCATGCAAATCCACCAGGTGGGGGTGGGTGGCAAAAACAATTTTAGGTACTTTGGTGCTCCGTAATCAACATGCATGAAATCTGGCTGGCTTAAAAGCGCCTCAAGGCTAGCACAGGAATCTCATGGATCCTGCTGATTCGATGTGTCAGAGAGGCAAGTTAAATAGGAGGCAAAACAATGTTTTTAATAACCTTCGCATAGTTTTACAGATATGCACAATGCTTAGTAGACAATTTCCATGTTTCGCTTACATATTTTTAATTGAATGCAAAACCGTCATCAATGAAATGTATACACTTAAAGGTGTGGCCAAAAAGGAACAGTTCCCAGTTTAAATCACATTAGAATATTTTGCTCTGTGCTCAAAAAGAAACACTGAAGGGAATTGTAGATTAAAGGAAACTTTAATGCATTTTCTTGGTTTGGAGTGAAACTGTTCAGTAGCTTTCAAGACATGAGCATTACAGTAATGTGTCAGCGGGTTTGAGAAGTTTAAAAGATGGAGCTAGTAAAACTGTTAGGTGCTCAAACCAGGGTTTGCTGTCCTTCCATAGATCTACATTTAAAAATAAAAGCCCCATTGGACAAAGAAGCGTTTAGTTTCTCTTGTGACACCAAAGTTTGCTCTGTGAATCCATTCAAACAAGGTCCCCAAATAAAATGCCTTGCAAGGCGATGGGCCAGGCCTTACTTTCAACCCAGGCAATGCAAGTTTGTGGGTCATGTGCACTGGGGGTTCGCAGTCTGCAGCAGGTTTCAAATTATTAGCAAATGAATACTTTTGGGCTCTCTCCCAGAACTGTGCCCCCGCAGATGGATTTGTATGAAATTTCTCATAGTAAGGGCAAAGTAAACATACTCTGGTTAGGCAAATAAAAGAATATTAGTCCCTCCACTTACGATTAGCCCTTCGCCTGTTCTTCCTGAAACTTGAGAATCCAGCACTGAGTTCCGCTTGTTAACAGCCTGTGAAATGTCATAGTCATTCTTTAACTAGTACCAACATTATATGCAAATAATCACTTTTCACCCCACCTCCCCATACATCTCTGCCCTCCCTTTGATGGATGATTTGCACGAGAGACAATATTTCAAGTGCAAGCTGAACATAACAGGAGCTGGTGAGAAGTCCAACATTTATAAGTTCAATTGAATATTAGGAAGTTATGTCTGACTTCTTCTTGTTTCTTAAAAGGAAGCTACTTTTGGGGAGTTTATTTCACTCTCTTGTTAACAAAGGATGAATGTATGGAAGATGTTTTCTGCAAGATCCAGTGTTTTGTACAATGCCTATTTTACTCAGGGTCTGTGTGTTGGTTTTTACTGGAATATATTGTACACGGTTCCTCACGTGAAGATTCAGGGAACTATCTACGCCAGAATCTCAGGGGCCTGATTTAGATTTCAGGACAAGGGTAACCCCATCACAGAAGGATACCCCTTCTCCGGAATATACATCCCATAGGATATTATATTTATATTTAGGCGGACGGGCTAGCCATCACCATTGTGATGGAATAACCCAACAGCCGAATTCTAAATCAGGCCCCTATTCTCTTGCACATTGCAATTACTGAAGTATCCAACTCTATGGGCCACATGTACGAAAGCTTTTTCCCATAGACACAGAATGGGTAAAATCCTTTGGTACATCTGCCTTGAAACTCAATCATTAAAAAAAAATTGCATGCCCTGAATCAGTCTTTCTTTGAGAGTTCGCCCAAAGTTTGTAACTCCATCCATCCCTTTCCTAAGAAACAGCCTTGCTTACATTTCCCCCTTGAAAGAACACAACTTGTTGTTCTTTCAAAGATACTATGAGATACATCATTACAACTACCAATAGGAAGCCTTGCTGTGAGTACAGAGGTTACATATATTACTTCACCGATCCAGAACACGGGCGATTCTAATGGGTGGTGGGCACCCATCCTTTGTACCCCGAATCTTTTACCACACCCATTTCTAAATAGAGGTTTCTTCCCATCAGCATCCCTTTGGCCCATATAGTGTACATTTTAAGACATGCCTCACCGTTGTGCCTTCTACACTGCTGCGCTCAATCATCACATTTGTAATATCAACCATTGCTATGTAAAGATCACTGCTAGTCCAAAAAACCTCCTTTGTGCTATGTAAAACTGCAAAGAAATAAATAATTAAACCAAAATTTAAAAAAAAAACACAAAAAATGGAGATTTAACCCATCAACACTAGAGGTGCATTCCCCGGTGGAACAAAAAGTACAAAAACAAAAAGCACAGAGAGAAACACAACCAACACAATAGGCTTATAAAAACTGAACACCGATCAGTCATTAGTTTAAGACATAAAATTATAATATATACCCTCACCATTATAAAAAAGTATTATCATTATTGCAACTGTATTAATTTTTAAAGCCCACAGAAATGAATTGGTTCGCATAAAGCGCTTTTGTAAATGACTCATAGAGCCTTAATGTGTCTTTCTTAACCTGCTGTGGTGTTTTGCTTCATTTGTTTTCGTGCTGGTCAGTACTGCTTTGGGACACCAAAATTTGCATTTATATGTAGCTTCCTAGACAAAAACAAACATTGATTCCTGCTGCTGTAAACCAGCAGTCACCAGCGTTAAAGAAGACAGAGTGACCTGAGACACCAGGTCCTCAGTGTCTCAGAAGTTAGCACCACCATGTGAATTGGGGGGGGGGGGCGGTTGTGTAGCACAGTCTCGGGTATTAACTCTGAGGGGTCCCAACACCACCTGCACTGCAACAATAAATGGCAAATCTTTCACACACAACAGGACTATTCACATGCAAATAGGATTATTCCTATTCACAGGCATCTTGGAAGGATGCATTTACTTTGGAGTTCTGCATAGCGCTGAGTGTTGTTTATCGTTAACTTCAGGGCGCTAATCACCTATGAGGGTATCCAGGTGCTTGAGTAGGTCTGTCGGCATTCGGGGCTAGATGTATCAAAGATTTTTGCTTTCGGAAATGGTGCGAATGGAAAAATGGCTTTCAGAATGTATGAAAGGCATTCATGGTGCAATTTCAAGGAATCACTAAAATAGCGATTCCCTGAAATTGCAACTCTATTTCGGGAATCACAAATTGCGATTCCCTAAATAGGTAATCGTAAATAGGGAATAGCTATTTGCGATTACCAGTGCACATGTATCATGCATTTCCAAAATGCGAATTAGGCATTTAGGAAATGCAATTACCTTGAATTGAAGTTTGGTGGTAAGCATGTGCAATTTTTAAAAATGCATTAAAAAGGCATTTTTAAAAATGACATGGAGCACATACATGCTCCTAGGGCATGTGTGCGCTTTACATGACCACATATATTTTTGGGGGTAGCATCAAAGGGGGCCTTAGGCCCACAGCACCCTAGGGCTTGCATTACCTAATTTGCAAATTCCTAACAGGAATTTGCAAATTCGGAAATGCAAAACTATTCGCACCTGGATGAATGGAGTCCCGTTCCCTAATTGCGATTCGCTAATACCGATCGCGATTTTTAAGAAATCGCTATTACCGAATCGCAATTTTCATTTATCCCATTTTGCATTTCTTAAATAGCGGTTTCTTAAAATTTGCTATTTAAGAAATGCAAACCGGGAGCTTGATACATCTAGCCCGTGCTCCCCTTCGAGTTATTCGAAGAGCCAGGTCTTCAGCTTCTTGCGTCTTCTTGGCCAGCACTGATTGTTTTCCTCTGTCAACACAGACCTGCAGAGACCCATGCTGGCAGTCAACATGGAGGCTAGTTCAGGCACAGATTGGCCTGCGTTCCCCTGCCTCCCTTGGGCATATGATGGAAGATGGGTGGGACCTCCAGATGGAATTTCGCTATTTTGTTTGGGTCTTTAGAGTCCAGAGTGAGGCAACGGAACGCAAAGTAGGCAAGTGCTTCCCCTGGTGATGTCACAACAGTGGGATACAAACTTTGTTTACCACTGTTGTGACATCCTAGAGCTTTATAGCCCACTGTAGCAGGCTTTACTAGCCATTAATGGCCCGCTTCAGTGTTTAAACTTGTTTAACAAGAGAGTGGGACTTTACTAAACTGCTATAGCCAAGCTTGGGTGGGCAATAAAGCTATAAGAGCTTCAAGGCTGAATGTTCTAATTAGTAAAACTAGGGTCTCATGCTCCCCAAGGGGGTTGAAATCCCCTTGGGCTCCATGAGGCCATTGCTCACAGCTGTTGCTCTGAACACAAACATTGAAATGTTGGAGCTCCTGGCTTTTACCAGCCATTAGAATCCCAGAGCTACTCCTTTGTCTTCAATGGAGCTCTCAACATTCTGATGTTCTACTCCATTGTCTTCAATGGAGCTCTCAACATTCCTTTGTTCTAATTCATTGTCTTCAATGAAGCTCTCAACATTCCAATGTTCAAATAGCACGGAACAACTGGACACTGATCCAATTATTCACATTATTGGCTTCCAATGGAACTCGTACATGAGAGTAAAAATTTGAAGTCAAAGATCTCTGCATGACTTAGCCATGAACTGTGCAGCCCCTCCCTATGTTCCGTCCACCCACATGCTTGTCCCATTGATTCAAGAGAACATTGCTTCTTTGCCCAGGCTGGATGAAGAAATCATCACTAGTAAACCATTTGCTTCACATGTACAGCATACACATGTGCTTTCATATGCAGCTGACCAGAGCAGAAAATTGTGATTGGAGCTCATGCTACCTCCTGCCGGAGCGTAAAAATAAAAGACTATGAAAGAAGTTGGGAGCACCCTGTGCCTGTGTAGCTATGTAGCAATGTCCTGGGCTGCTGGGGAGTTGGGTGCACTTGGGGTGTTACATCCTCCTAATAGATGTATTTTCTTATGAATAGCTGGGTACAGGAGCTTTCAGTTGGTAAAGTGAGGTGTCTGTTGGAGTTCACCTGGGGTTTTCGCATGCACATACTGACAACAACACATACGCACACGCTCTCATCTGTTTTAAAAGCCCTAAAAAACGTTGATCAATTGACCAAATATTGGGCCTGATTTAGAGCTTGTCAGAGGGGGGGGTTCTCCATCAGAAACATTACAGATATCCCATCTGCCATAATACAATTTCATTATACCTTATGGAACTTGTAATATGGCGGACAGTATATCTGTCCTGTTTGCGAAGGAGAAACCTCTCTGCCAAACTCGATAACAAGACAGTTGTGTTTCTCTCACTTAGTACCCTTAACAATCCGCATACCTCTCCCTTTTCACTGCCGCTTAAGCCCCTCTCAGACATCCTTCTTATTGCATAACGTATTTTAACATTATATGTCAGCATGATTATCAGGAAATCTGAAGCTCACACTCCCCCACCACCCCCCATCTTACTGATCAAGCTACGCCCCTCGAAAACCCTTGCTGTTCTAAGTATGTGCAGCGCTGCAGCTCTTGTTGTCTGTTTCAGCTCATGCCCCATGAGCTGAAGACTGAGAGCACCAGGGGGACAAGAGTTAAGGTGAATTGCATGTCTAATGCTTCATTCGTTTAACTGGTCCTTCAAATACCATATTACCAAACAACATTGATCTATCCGAAAACAATTATTTTCATTAATCATCTAATCATAAATAACAAACAAATTTTATTTTTCAAAGATATTACAGCATAGATATAAATAACATTCAGGATTCATCCTTTACTATATACACAAAATTATTTTCCTTAATATTACTAAAAAATCCCACCCTAACACATCGAAGAAAATAAGGACAAAAAAAGGTGCCAAGGAAAAAGTGCTTGTGATTAGAAACACAGAAACCAAGAATAAATCACCCACATATCCATTAACTGCTTAAATCTAAGAAGAAGCCTGTTGGTTGACCATTCTTGTCAATAAATCACCACTTATTTATATCTGGGTCCACTTACCCACTTTAGTCCTTCACTCCATTCCAAAAAGGCAGAGACAAAACCAATCCAGGCTACAAGTTTATCGTTGACGTTTCGACCCACTGATAACTCTTGGGCCAATTCTTGGCTCCAACACGAGTCTTCCTCAGGACTACGAGGTAGGAAACATCTCCAACTTATTCAACCTCCAAACACACGACTTTTCCACTAAGTCTTCCAATGTCCTCAGATAGTAAATAATAATCCTTATTCCTATCCACTTCTTTAGGTAATATTTTTCACCAGATAAAGTAACATATCCTTCATTCCCGAAATTATTTTCTCCCATCGGTTCCCTGCAGGTTTAGGGCATTACTTTGCTCCTTAATGCCACAGCGCACATCTCTGAGGCTCAAAACTGTCTTTTTTTAAATCTCTGCTGTAATTTCTTTGAAAAGTAAAATTTGTTTGTTATTTATGATTAGATGATAATGAAAATAATTGTTTTTGGATGTGTTGGAAAATGGGTTATTGGTAAGGGCAGGTAGGTACCTACACTTAGCAACAGGCCACTAACCTCCACTTAGGTCCAGGTAGGCCTCAGTAAATTAAACCCAGCTCAACCCTTGGTAGCTTGGCAACAAGCCTCAAGGCTTAACTTAGGAGACAGGGTGTAAAGCATTCAAATATCACAAAACAGTAATCAAATAACACACAGAAAACAGTTTAAAAATCCAAAACCAATTTATAAAAATAGATTATATTTTTATCTTTAAAATGACACAAAAACGAATAAAAACGGATAAGGGGAACCGGAGATATGAAGTTTTAAAGAATTTTTTTTTTTTTAGCGCCTAGAAACAAAAAGTGCCAATCGGGTCATCTGGTTGCACCTCGACCGGGGCAAAGTCAAAGTTTCAGGCTGACCGCGATGGAGCCCTGCTCGACTACAGGCTGCGGGAGGCCTCGGTTAAAAGTTTACCTTCACACAGTCTCTTTTTCGAAGATTTTCTTCAGCGGGATGAACCTGCCAGTCCAATCTGACCTCCTGGAGCCCTTCTCTGGATACGCGATGCGGGAATCCTCGGTGGAGATTTTTACCTTCGGACTTAGTCTCTTATCCTTTGACCGGGGTAAACCTGGATCTTGATCCGACGTCCCTGGAGCCCTCCTCGGATACGCTGGCTGGAAGGTCCCGGTCAACTTTTTACCTTCAGACTTAGTCTCTTTTTCAGAGATTTTCTTTACCTGGACGAACCAGCAAATCAGGCCGGTTCGCGGTTGAGGCAAGCCGGCCAGAGTTGCCGCGGCGGGTCGGTCCCTCTATGGAGCTTTTTTACAAAAGTTGTCCAAACTTCTCCAAACTTCTGGGGCTTCTCCCAGGTGTCCTTTTAAGGTTCTTTTGAGGTCCACAGCTCACCCCAAGGGTCCAGAAGTTCTGAGATGGTCCCTGGGGGGTGCGGACTACAACTCCCAGCATGCACCTGGCGCAAACTCCTTTTTGGCCACTGGACAGTGGTCAGCTGGTCGCTTTCTTCAGGAGTTGGTGCAGGGGACTCTGGTTAGCAATTTTTCACCTGTAGCAAACAGGGAGTCCCTCCTTGAACCAGTTGAAGCCAGGCAAAGTCCTTCTTGTGGTGAAGCCCAAGTGTGCAGCTGGTGCAGTCCTTCTGAGTGCAGGTTCAAGGTGCAGGCCAGGGGTCCAGCAGGGCAGTCCTTCTTCTCCTTTGGTTCTTCTTTGTTGGAATCTGATGGGGATCTGAGGTGTGGGTGCAGGTCTGCCAGTTTTATCCTTGCTCCTGGGTGAAAAGCAGGGGGGTCCTGGTTCTCCAATCAGGTGCAAGGTACTTCCCCCTGTGATGACCACTTCCTGGGAAGTGGGGCAAAAATCAATCCCAGGAGGCAACATTCTCTAAAAATCCATCATGGCTGAATCTGATTTTTGGAGGTTACACCTGGCTAAGCCCACCCACTGGTGTGGCTAAAAATCATAAACACACCCCTCTCCTGCCCTTTCCTAATCTAATCAAGGGGGCACCGAGTTGTCTGGGGTTGCAGGATGTGGGGGTGTTGCTGGTTGCTCCAAATGTCCTTCTCTGCCTTTGAAGACCAGTTTGGCAGCCCTCCCCCTTCCTGCCTCACCATCTGTTGAGGGGAGATTCCCTCCCACAGGCACATTCCTTTGTGTGAAGCCAGGCCACTTCACACCTCATCAAGGCAGCCTGGCCAGACTGCTAGAGGCTGGTCAATCAGAGCACAGCAGCAAAAACAATGCAGGGCTGAAATTGGCAACTTTTCAGGTAAAGTTTAAAACTCTTTACCTGAACAAGTTATATTAAATCCAATAACTGGAAGTTGTGGGATTTATTACAACAATTAATTTGATAGCAAATTCTTGGTATGCATCATTTAAGGAGACTATAAAAATTAAAATAAAGTCTCCCCATTCTAGCCTATGAAGGCCATTTACTACAATGAGGGAAAAACGAATGTGGCTGTTTTTACCTCACCAGAGCTTATAAAGCTATTTTTATAAAGTCCCTGCTTATAGTTACATGGCACCCAGCCCTAGGGGCATATAGGGCACTCCTTAGGGGTGACTTATATGTAAAAATAAGGTAGTTGAACACTTTGGAACTACTTTTAATTCCAAAGTCGAATTTGCATATAACTTTAATTTAAAAGCAGCCAGCAAGGCAGGCCTGCCTTTAAAATGACACTGGGCACTTCAGCAATGCACCTAGGTGTGCACCACCTATGCTGTGGTCCCTAAACCTACATGCCCTACCATATACTAGGGACTTATAGGTAGGTTGACTTAGCCAATTATAATTAGCCTAATTTGCATATCCATTTTACACAGAGCACAGGCCCTGGGACTGGTTAGCAGTACCCATGGCACCATCAGAGTCAGGAAAACACCAGCAAAAAGTAGAAAATGGGGGCAAAAAGTTAGGGGGCCTCTGCAATCAACCCTGTGTTCTCACAGGATGGATCTATGGGCCAGATGTATGAAAATATTTTGCACTCGCAAACGGTAAAATCGTCCGTTTCGAGTGCAAAATAGTGGTCTGCAATGCATGAAAGGCATTCGCAGACCACAAAGTAGAAATCGCAAAAATTGCGATTTTTTGCGTTGCGACCTGGATTTTGCGAATCGCAATTTGCGATTCGCAAAATCCAGGTCGCAAGGCAATGCTGCAAAAAATCGCAAATTGCAATTTTTCGCAGAATGGTATTTTGCACATGCAAAATACTATGATCTGCAACCAGGTGGTAACCTGGTGCAAAATTTAAAAATGCAGTAAAACTGCATTTTTAAATTTAACATGTAAAGCACACATGCCCTTTTGGCATGTGTGTACCTTACATGTTCAAAAAGAAAAATTGGGATGCAGGAGAGGGGGCCTTAGGCCCCCAGCACCCTGGCCTTTGCATTTCCAAAATTGCGATTCTGGTTCAGAAATTGCAATTTTGGAAATGGAAAAAATTTGCAGCTATGGCCCAACAGGCCCATAGCTGCGAATGGGGCCGGTATCGCAATTTGTGATTCGGTAATAGCATTTGCGATTTTTAAGAAATCGCTATTACCGATTCGCAAATGTGATACATGGCCCTTTGCGAGTCGGTAATAGCGATTTCTTAAAAATCGCTATTACCGAATCGCAATGGGCCGTGATCATACATCTGGCCCTATGTTGTTTGGTAATTTGATTAACCCAGATCCTTCGGTTGTTTACTGGGTCACCTGTGTGGTTTGTAATATACCCTTTAAATACCATGGCACATTGATTTGGTCTGTAAAATCAAGTGTCCTTTCCTTTCCACTTACATCACACAGTACCAGTGGTGCTAAATAAACCTGAACAAGGTAGATTCAGGCATGACTGGCACTGTTCAAACCAGGGCAGTATTTATGCTTGCATGCAATGATTTTGGGCATCACAGCAGTGTGGTGCACCCCTGGGTGATCACAGGGGTACTTTTCACACTGAGGCAAAGTGGAGCCTGGCATGCACATGTGCTTTCAATAGCAAGTCAATCTAGAAATTGCAGTGAAAAGTGCCTTTCGTACTGAGGCAGTGCAGATACTGGGATCATGGTACTACCCAAAAACTAAGGGATATATTTTATGACTTACGTCTTTTAGTGAATCCTATTTAGTTTTAATGGGGATCAAGAGTTTAGCTCAGCCTTCTGGCTTGCAGGCCTGTGCCCCGTCATTCAGTGACTTTTAACCTACTTAGCTTGCTCTGTTTTAGCACATTTAGGGGCATATTTATACTCCGTTTGCGCCGAATTAGCGTCGTTTTTTTCGACGCAAATTCGGCGCAAAACTAACGCCATATTTATACTTTGGCGTTAGACGCGTCTAGCGCCAAAGTATGAGTAAAGAGCGTCATTTTTTTGCGTGAACACCTTCCTTGCGTTAATGAGATGCAAGGAAGGCGTTCCCGTCTAAAAAAATGACGGCGACGCAAATGCGTCGTATTTATACTCCCGGGCAAAAATCACGCCCGGGAGTGGTCGGGTCAAAAAACCCCGCATTTGCGCCACTTTTTAACGCCTGGGTCAGGTTAGGCGTTAAGGGGCCTGTGGGCTCAAAATGAGCCCACAGGTGCCCACCCATGCCCCCAGGGACCCCCCCTGCCACCCTTGCCCACCCCAGGAGGACACCCAAGGCTGGAGGGACCCACCCGAGGGACATTCAGGTAAGTTCAGGTAAGTATAAAAAAAAAAAATATATATTTTTTTTTTGGCATAGGGGGGCCTGATTTGTGCCCCCCTACATGCCACAATGCCCAATGACCATGCCCAGGGGACATAAGTCCCCTGGGCATGGCCATTGGGCAAGGGGGCATGACTCCTGTCTTTACTAAGACAGGAGTCATGTAAATGGCGTCTGGGCGTCATTTCAAATGGCGCAAATCGGGTTAAGACGATTTTTTAGCGTCAACCTGACTTGCGCCATTTTAAGACGCCCTAACGCCATTTTTCCCAACGCCGGCACTGCCTGGTGTACGTGGTTTTTTTTTACGCACACCAGGCAGCGCCGGGCTGCTTGCGCCGGCTAACGCCATTCAATAAATACGGCGCCCGCATGGCGCTTCAGAATGGCGTTAGCCGGCGCAAAATGTTTTGGCGCTAAACTGCGTTAGCGCAGTTTAGCGTCAAAAAGTATAAATACGGGCCTTATTTCATTATTTCTTCCAAGATGACTGCTATGTTTGTAGTCAGGAAGATGTTATAGTTTCACATTATCAGTACCACTCTGTAAAGGCGTCACTATCAGCGTCAAAGATAAATGAGATACGTAGGTATTCACATCATGTACTTTCCCACTTTCATGCGACAGTAACATAATGTACCTTTTCAGGGAATTGTTCATATAATTGCCGCCCCAAGCATGCCTTCTTATCTATTGTTTGGGAACATACCTGTGTCAGGGGTCCTACAAGATCTGTATAAATACATCTCACACAGACAAGATTATCAGAGGGTTTCCCACCAGATGCCATCAACGCTATCTATGCTACATGTCGCCTTGGTGCAGACCCAGCCATTGTGTCACCACAGAGTCTGTTCTCAAGACCTCATTCCAAGGTTATGAGGATTGGGGGGCTCTTCCCATGGGCATGGTACTGGGAGATCAGGTTTAACACACCTAGCTCTCTTTAGGTTAGAGATTACGTCCATCATGCTAGGGTATTAGGGCCTGTTTCGCCTTTATTTTACATTACATGTTATTGCAAGATGGTGGGGGTGTTTGTATTCATGACTTGTTTTTACAGTTCTGATTCTTGCATTGTTCATTATCCTAATCATTGCAGCCCATGCGATTTACAATAGATTGCAGTCTTGTTAATAAATTCCATTGAAAACTTCACTGTATCTCTTTCACTGCTTGTGTGTGACTGAGACATGTTGCTCATATGAGAAAAGGGTGATCTCCGTTTAATCAGACTCCCCTGAGGTGTCGCACTCTTGAGTCCATGCGTAAAGGCTGCCACAAATCACCATTTACTATTTGGGTTCCTGGTGAGGTGCTGCTTGTGAGCCGGGAGGGTTGGGCCGACAGTTGCTACTTGTAGGATTGGCCAGTCACCTACAAACTAAAGTGCTGTCATCCTTAGACAAGCAGTCTTACCTAGAGCAAGAGTCCAACTACGACAGCCCTACCCTCGGACACTAGAGTTACCTGCATCATTCTATTACCTTAAATACCTCAGAGTAGAACTGTTCATTCTGAGTACCGCTGATCACTTTCACCAGTTTGGAGGCCTCATTTAGAAGAAAGTGGTGCAGAGCCTCACTGCTCTGAAATTGACAGTGCCGAGCTGTGTCAGTTCAGAAATTTAGGGATGCGCCATATATAGGAAAATACGTTGCACCCCTGTGTTTTCGCTGGTGCTAAATTTAGCTGCCTAATGCCAGAGCAGACACCCCTACACCTTAGTGCAAGGGTACCTGCATTGCAGGGAATGATTATTTATGCACAGAAAGGTGTCCCTTCCTGCACATAAACAATCAATAATGGCGATTAGTTACTTCTCTGTGTGCTGCATTCTGCAGCACACAGAGAAGTAGCAAATCGTCTTCATTTAATGACTGCTTATGTGCAGGAAGGGACACCTTCTTGCACATAAGCAATAATTTATGGGGTTTTGCTCTGTCCATGTGTGTTGCAGAATACAGCACACATAGAAAAAGCAAAAAAAAGGAGAACTAAAAGTACTAAAAGTATTTCTCCTTATTGCACCATGCTAGTGCCATGCCTGAGGTGGCATTAGTGTTTGGCGCTGCCTCAGGTTTACGTATCCGCATAAATATGGAGCAGCATCAAGATGCAATGGGTGTTGTGGTGGAACACCTACAGCAACACCCTTTGCACGCACCTCTGCAACAGAGAATTGCATCAGGGAGGGCATATTTACAAGGCAGTGTTAAGCCACGCAAAGTATACATATGGAAAGGGGCACAGGTGTCACTGGAGCGTAGCTTAAAGTAACGTCCCGGTGGCGCTAGGGGCATATAAATAAGCCGCTACATATCTTAGAGGCACCCCCCTATTACTAGCACAAACGTTTTGGAGAACTTTTATGAGGCACAGGATGAGTGTGAGAATTTAATACTGATGTTTCCTCTTTTGTTGTTTAAATCTGTTTATTGGCATTATTTCTTTATTCAGTAGTTCTATATATACAGTACATATGACAGTAACTCTGCATCCTCATAGTAGTGGGCAACAGATATTTGATATATAAATCAGCATAGAACACTAGGTTGTGAATTGGTTATCTGCATATCTGTAAAAAATAAAAATTATGGGGTGAAATGTTTACAGAGTGCATTCCATCTGGCATTGGCCACAACACAGATTCAGGTATGTCGGAACACAATGGAAACGTCAACTGAGATGAACTATGAACTGAGCTGCACCCAGCCAGTGGCTTCAGGAGAAAGCCTAGTGTGTGATATAGTGGTCTAAGTGAGGATGCGCAGGAATGCTGCGGTGCTGTGGGAGGCCGACGTTTGGTCCAGAATGTTTACTCCAGCATGTGGACAGGAAATGGCAACATGGGCGACCCCTCCTGGATTTAGGTACAGCCTGGTGTGCAGGCTCAGAAGCCGACCGAGTGTTATGCCGCCTGCACTAGTAGAGCTGCGACCCCCACCAAAAACAGATGATGATGTTAAAATGATGCCCCCCCAGAAAAAAATTCTGCCGAAGCCCATTAATTGAAACATCCTTAAGAATCATCTGATGGTTGAGTGGCTATGTGGAAATCCATAAGTATTGTGCCCCAATTGTTAGCCAAGGGATACTCAGGTAATCCCAGTGTGTCTTCTCTGTGTTAGGCAATGCTCTCTGCTGTGAAGGGCAATTCCTCTTGCCGTAGGGTTTTCTTCATTGTCCCTTTCTAATAGGGCTCAGTTCATTAGACTGGCACTGAAATATCTGTAGGTGAGATTGGGCTCCAAGAAAGACCGTCATGTCACAGGTGGAATCTGAGACCAGTCGGTGCTCTTTGTAATTAAGGCTGTGACATCACAGATGGAACCTGGGACCGGCCAGTGCTCTATGTAGGTAAGGGCGTGACATCACAGATGAAATCTGAGAGAGGTCTGGCCAGAATCACAGCCATGTACCTCTGGGCAGGACCGAAGGATAATATCTATAGCAGAGTCAAGTATGAGTGATAGTGCAAGACATGCTCCTGTTTGGGAGGGACCAACAAGGGTGTGAGTATAAGGTGTGCTAAATTATGGGCCTTTCTAGAGAGTGTGACTGTCAACTAGGCATCTCGGAGTGAGGATCTCGAGAAGCCTTGGACCAGGCACTGTAGGTAGGAGGAAGAGAACATCTCCGTTAAAGAAGAACCAATATTCAGAGGAACCCTACCTGCAATATGGACTAGACTCTTGGGAGACAATTTCTCGGGAACAACTGTGTCACAGTCCATCCTCCTCAGTTTTGAGGCAGAGAAGATGGAGAAGAGATGCTCCAACACAGCTCTAGAGATTTTTGTGTAGGAAGTGACCTACTTGTGACATTTTCCCCACACGCTGTCATATGGCTTATTCTGTGCATGTAGAAACTATAGGCAGAGCTCATATTTAGGTGGGTACTTGGGACTCAGAAGGGATGGACCAAAAACTCTTGACTTTACTTTCTGCTATTGAAGTACTTGCAGCCAACTCAGAGACAAATCATTACATCAGCCAAAGCCAAGAATGATAACAACTCAATTTTTGAATTAGCCAATAGAAGCAGACCACTCTTCAAGAACATCAGTTATTGGAGCAACACCCACCTAAACCTCCAATCCCACACTCCATAGACAAGTATAATGATATTAGCCTCTTGAGTTAAAATACAGAACCTCCTACAGCACATCAACAGCACCAAGTCAGTTCCTTCCCCACCATCCAGGTCTACATGCAGCATCCCACAACAGTCATTGTTCAAACTCCTGTCTCTTGCAGACCTCACTATTTTTCCTAACTCCCTCCAAGTGACCTCTTTTGTTGGTGATGTTTTACCCTCATCCTTCATCAAAGCCTTCTTATCAAAAACATTTTATCCATGTTCAACACCATCAACAACGCTCTCAATCATGGTATCTTTCCAGAAGCTGTCAATATAGGACAGATCCACCATCTTCTAAAAAAAAACACACCCTAGAACCTAGACCCTGATGGCCTCATCAACTACTGGCCCATTTCCAACCTTTCATCAACAAGTTTATTGAAAACAGCAGCTTACTCTCAACTCTAAGAGCACATAAGTGCCAACCATCTCAAGGAAGACTACAGATTCAGCCTTAGATAAATCAGCAACATGGAAAACACTACCTTACAGAATGCCATATTGACCACAGGTAAGGGTCAATTCCGCCTCTTAATAGTACGGGAGCTATAAGCCACCTTTGGCACTATTTACTTTCCCACGTTCGCAACATGAAATCTTGAATATGATTCAGTGGCAATGTTCTCCTCTGGTTTTTGCTCTACTGGTTTTCCTCCTTCCTCTCCAACCAGCAACAGTTTGTTCACATAGACTCTTCCACATGCCTAAAACTCCCCATCACCTCTGGAGCCCCCCATGGAACAATCTATCCCCTGAATCTACAGCCTGCAGCCTTTAAGTGCAACCACTTGAAGCTCTATCACCTATAACAGTATCAAAATCTATCAATATGCCAAAAATTCACAACTCTACTTGAATGTCTCCTCTTCTCTAGACATATAACACATCAATCCCGGCCTGCATCTCATCCACACCTGGACGTCCTTCATTTACCAATAGCTTAATCTCCCCTAAACTGAATTCTTCACATCCACATATACTCAAAACTTTACTCAATATCATGAACACTGATATTGCACTAACTCAAAATCACTTGGATTCAGCATTGACACCAAACCCATACTCAAGGATCATACGACCTAGAAAACCAAGATGGTTTGGTACCAGATCACTCTTCTAAAAGACATGGATACTCTTCTTACCAAAAACAACTTCAGAATGGCAATTCAAGGCCTCCTACTCGATTATCTGGATGGTGGCAACCAGTGATTTTTTTGAGCTGGTCATTGCTTGTGGAGTTCACCAGCACTCAGGACCGGTGCTAATTTTTCCTCTTTGGACATTTACTGAGAGCAAGAGAGGGAAAAACACAGAAATGGGAAAGAACGGGAAAGAAAAAGAGAGAAAAACTATCACAATGGGGGAAAGCAGAATCCTGCACGAGTGAGATAAAGAGGCATGGAGTGTCTGGTAGTGGATTAAAGAGGCATTAGGTGGGTTCAAGAATATGGTGCCCTGGTTGTTGGTCCTCTGGTATTTAATAATCCCAGTCACAGGTTTCTGAACAAAGCTTTGGGCATCGCAGTCACTCATTTACAAATTCAGCACTGGTTGCAAAACCGGCCTCCCAGGCATTTCCAATGCCACACATGCCTCCCTTAAGTGCATGCTGCATGCCACACAATCCTTATCAAGGGCCTTAAAAATATGAAAATATCAATCATGATTACTGTGGGGGAACTTCAATGGCTCTTCTTGCCAACCCTCACATCTTCAAAACCAGAAGAACTATCTAAAAGGCCATCACAACCAGTGACTTCCCAAGTCACTCACTGACGGTCAAGCTCACCATCTCCAGAAGCACTTGGTGCAACAGCATCAAATAGAGATGGAAAAATCTCAATAAAGAAAAATACTAGTCACCAGGTATTCTTCATCTATACACTCATAGATTGGAAAAACATCCCTGTAGCCATCAGGCGCACCCTTGGCCTTGTTCTATTTCGGAAAGAGCTGGATACATATCTTTAAAGAAATCTATGTTACACAATAAATAGTTCATCACTCCTCTCAGTTCCCAGCAAAGGTAAATTGACACTTTTGCGTAAGTTTACGATTAGACTTTTGTGTAAGTTTACGACTGTTTGCTATTCACATAGGGATTTGCGCGTAGTATCTTTACAACTACGGAGTCTCCACACATAAAAAGACCCTTTTCTTTTCTTTTAAGGTTTTTTAATGTGCGGGGACTCCGCAGTCCTAAAATATTACTCGTAAATCCCTTTGTGAATTGCAAACGATTGTAAACGTACACAAAGTGTACATTAGTGATGTTTCATATGCCCTAGTGCAGCAGGGATGCCTGAGTAAACCTCTACTCTACAGCACCCAACCCAGTGTGTGCATGTTATCACCCTGAAGTTAGATAGGCATATAGGCGGTCATTCTGACCCTGGCGGTCAAAGACCGCCAGGGCGGAGGACCGCGGGAGCACCGCCGACAGGCCGGCGGTGCTCCAATGGGGATTCCGACCGCGGCGGTAAAGCCGCGGTCGGACCGGCACCACTGGCGGGCTCCCGCCAGTGTACCGCCGCCCCATTGAATCCTCCACGGCGGCGCAGCTTGCTGCACCGCCGCGGGGATTCCGACCCCCCCTACCGCCATCCAGATCCCGGCGGTCCGACCGCCGGGATCCGGATGGCGGTAGGGGGGGTCGCGGGGCCCCTGGGGGCCCCTGCAGTGCCCATGCCACTGGCATGGGCATTGCAGGGGCCCCCGTAAGAGGGCCCCTACATGTATTTCACTGTCTGCTGCGCAGACAGTGAAATACGCGACGGGTGCAACTGCACCCGTCGCACAGCTTCCACTCCGCCGGCTCGATTCCGAGCCGGCTTCATCGTGGAAGCCTCTTTCCCGCGGGGCTGGCGGGCGGTCTGAAGGCGACCGCCCGCCAGCCCAGCGGGAAAGTCAGAATTACCGCCGCGGTCTTTCGACCGCGGAACGGTAACCTGACGGCGGGACTTTGGCGGGCGGCCTCTGCCGCCCGCCAAGGTCAGAATGACCGCCATAATGTTTTCCTGATAAGCACAGTATGCTGGATTATTTATGCAGGATACACATTGCACGGAAGACCAGAAATGTGGGCCCAATCTTGTACAGATCATCAACTAACATGGAAAGGTTCCCAAAGGAAGTGAAGTAAATATTAGGCCTGGGTAGAATGTCAAGTTTGCCAGTAATCTCGCTCATTTTGGTCATTCTGCGTTACTCTTTGATGCATAATTACGCAAGTACTGCTCATCGCATAATTAAGAGTAATTTGGAAGGAACAATTCTACCATTTAGTGAGTGTGAACAGCTGCATGCATTTGCTACTCATGATCTGTTGCATTTAGCGCTGTTTCTTAGCATAAAATGCACCCTCGTGTCTATTTCGGATGCAACAATGTATTTTGAGTCAAGAAAATAGCACTAAATATCAGCAGTAAGTTGGGGAAAAAATCTTACCCCACAAGCACATTTAGGAAGCGGCTGCTCACTATCGTTAATCATTTTCTGTTGCATTTAGCGCTATTTCATTGCACAAAAAGCATCCATTTTGGGTGCAAGGGAGCCTTTTTGCACTTAAAAATAGCACTAATTACTCTCCTTGTGTATTTCAAGTGTAATTTTGCAGAATTCTTGGGTAATGCTGTGTGATTCCGCTACAAGAATTTACATAAATTACGCCCACCCCTGGTAACTATAAGCAAATCTGGGTTGCAGGAGAACTTGAACCACATCCGCGTACAGTGATACAGAAGAAGGGAGGGAAGTCTGGCGCGTGTGTGGTGGGGGATAGCCTGAATGAAGATGCACTTCTCTTCTGGCGTGGGCTTTCAGCTGCCATGAAATACAGAGCACCTTTCAACTATCTGCTTGTCTATTGTCCTTCCCTCGGTACAAGAACTTGCATCTCACTGAAGAACCATGCTCAGCCTGTCAGGAAGTCATTAAAGCCACCATGTACTTGTTTGTACGCTCTGTCAAGCTGTTCAGATCAGCCAACCTCTTTCTAAGATGGCTGCTAATGGTGTCTGAAAGGCAGGTCCTCAAACCCATCCTCTGTGAGTTCAAGCGGGGAAAGCTATTTGCAGCAAAGAACACAGTGATCTGAGAAAGTCTGGTGTTGTAACCTCAGAGATCATGTGACTTTTTAAGGATTATGATGTTAGCTGTGTAATAAATAGATGTGTCTAAAACAGGAAGCAGTGTACCCGGACTACAGCAGAGCTTGTCAGTACAAGGGTTCAAATGCATGGAGGGTGGAGAAATTCAGAGAAGGAAGAAGTAATTACTTTTGTAATCTGGTTTTACTCCCTAATGTTAGGCACCGTAACCATGGATTAAGTGCTAGGTCATGGGACAGGTCAAAGGTGGGTGGCGGTAGACTGATGCATATACTCCCATTCACCGTACCTCTAAACCCTAACTACCCACACCCTGGCACAGCCCTCTTCCAGCCCTAAGTCCTTATTCTGTCCTTTCACTGAGCCTTCTCCCAGACATAAGCCCTAAGTCCCCACTACCTTGAGTTGAGTTAGCCCTAAGGCCTAACTTTCTGGTCTCATGGCCAAGCTCTCTCTCCCCTCCTCCCCCCAAGGCCCAGCTTCCCACCACCCTGACCCAGCCCTAGCTTCTCCCCTCGAGGAGAAAACACTATTTGAACCACAGTGTCTGCTAACCATGCAACATACAGTCTGGGACAAGACCACAGCAAGATGGAAATGGTGCCCACTGTGGGGAATCCACAATTTATTGCGTCCCAAAAATGTGTCTCAACATAACCCCCGCAATTGGAGATGGTGTTAAAACTCAATTTGATGAAGTAATGTGTCCCCAAGGTAAGGCACCTCCCAACGCATCACAAATTACAGTCAATGAGGCAAAACAACCCACTCAGTAACTGAGTTCTACATCAGCAGAATAGTTTAAAGGGTTGTATTACAAAACTTAAAAATAAGGCCACTCAGAGTTAATGCCATGAAAGCTCTTGGCAAATAAGTCATTACAGCAAAGTGAAAAATCAAAAATGATTCTAAGTCATAAGTGGACAGCAAAATCAGGAGAGAAATGGACAGCATCCCCAGTAGAACAGGGAAGATCTCTGGCTCACCCCTGAAACTGAGCATTTTTGTACATTTTGTTTGTGTATGAAATTATCAAAACTGCAGATGCATCATGGTATGATCAAATATGTTGTTTTCTTGTCAAATCAGCACACAGTTCTATTAAGCGTCACATTGCTGTAAGCACTATCCCACTTCATGAATATTGACTCTGCCCAGTATATGCTAATGCCGTCCGGAGATGGTGGCACCAACTAGATACATGAACAACATCAATCAAGTTCTTATGAATGAATAAGGTGCAGTGAACTTGAGAAAGGAGCTTCAGTCCAAGATACAGTTTTGTGACTGGACAGGGGAAGATTCATCAAGAACTGCATGAACATTGACAAAGGAAATAAACATATATGATTGTGCTTGACTGTGTGCTGCGGAAAGAAAGAACAGTGAAATGTGAGGGGGGGAGGAAGGAGAGACATCCATTTTGAACAACATTGCTGCTAGTTCCAAATTGTTGCCTAATTAACAAGAGTCATGAAAATATGAGTATTTGCATCATACATCAAATATACATTCTGCATATTGTTAATATTGTAAAAAACTGAACTGGACACAAATCCCTAACACCACAAGAAGACAAACATGCGCACATTTGACTCTTGTTCCCTCCCTTCACCTCCATGCATATGACTCAGGACATTTAAAGAAATTCCAATATTTTTTTAGGATTCAGGACAGCAGCACATACACTTGAGGAGATGGATAATCATCAAGGGCTTTAGGAGCCACCAATGCCTCTGAAGCAATTATTGTCAGCCCTTGTGAACACCATAGGTGTTCCATTATGCATTAGCAGGGCTGGGGTACCTGGAAATAAGATGATGTTTGGGTAACTGGCTAAATCTGTGCTTCATTTAGGCTACACCACCTGACCTGCTGCCCATCATTCTGTCACAACTGGTGTCAGAAGTGGTATCCTGGGAGTTCCATTTACAACACCATGAAAACCCCAGTAAAGGGTAGCATTTCCAGCCACAGCATTGCAGTCTGAAGGGTAACAGGGCAGCCAATAAACCTTTCAGGAGACAAATGAAGCAATGTAAACAAGGATTATAGAAAATTGGTGCTCACCAATGTCATAGCTTTTATCTTGGTCCATCCTCACAATCCTGTATCCCTCAAAAATATGTTTACAAAGAAAATCTGACTTTTTTGTTGCGAACTATGAGAGGGTTGCTTGCAATGTTTCCTGGCCCAAAGACGGGTAGGAGCACCACACCACTTGCTTTTAGATCACCCATTTTGGGTCACGTGGTTGTCCCTCGATAATGTCAATTTCATCTTAGAATCACTATCCACCAAAACCCCTCTCATCTTTATTGTTGTGTTTTACCTCAATCCCTATAATCAGGCACATTTATCCCTATTTGTCTGATTTCAGTCTGTTTGCACAGTAGATAGAACGTATTCCTTATCCAGTCGCATCCAAGGTAATCACCTAAGCTACTTGTTATCTGTAAATCTTTCACTTGCTCCTCACGACCATGCCCATCTTCCTCTGACCATACCATTCTATGCATGTTAGCCATCAATCTGGTCTCATGAGCTTACAAATACACACCCAAAGAAGAAATCAAAGCATCCTCCTAGAGTCTTAACCACCTTCATAGACCGGTTCCATAATGACCTCGGATGTGTCCTTCACTTGTTCTCTTTCTCCCAATTCAATGCTGCTCCAAGAAGTGCTTTCAGCACACATTATTTTCAGTCTCCTAACCATGCATCTAAAAAAAAACTGGGTCCTCTAAAATACTGGAAATTAAAAAATCGCTTAAAAGCTAGACGATTGTTAGGGAGCCATGAGCAGTGCTTTAAATAAGCAGGTACTCTCCAGTACTGAGGATCTGCACTTCTTTAATTTGAAAGGGAGAACACCTGCACTTTTTGTCACTCTTACAATATATTCGATGGGAGAGTACCTGTACTTTTCAGAAGCAACCATGGACTCTGGATAGTGAGTATCAGCACTTCTATATTTCCATTTAAAGTTCTGGCCATAAGTAAGTATATCATTGTTGTAAACTTGACAAATTGTACTCACTTAAAGGCCTCGTCACTTCTTTATACTCTCATTCTGAGAAACTTGCTCAAACAATCAACAATCATCTCTCCCCAACCGTCATCTCACTTTTCAAATCTCCCTTCTCGGCCTCTGATTTCAGCTACGTTTCTCTCAAGGATTACTAAAATTAAAAGCATTCTTCACTTGCTCTTAGCCCAATAATGCTCACATTTCTTACCTCTGACTTCCTTCAGTGGTATTAATGTATGCACCCTTACAGTAACATCTCCAAGTAACTTCTCAAGAATTCACCCTTCTTATTAAACAACTTGTCCTGTCATCATAAGGTATATCTTGCCTGACTTCACTCTTCAGTCAGTCTATATGCTCAGGAAACTGTCCTCAATGCTTAAAATCTTCCATAGATCTACCTTCACTAAATATCTGCACATCTAACTGCTTGGTGAAGGAAAGTCCTCCTTTTTTTGCCCTGATCACCCCCACACTTTTTGGACAGGTACTGGTGGTTACTGACTCTTGGCTGTGCCCTGGGTACTGCTTACCAGTCCCAGGGCCAGTGCTCTGTGTAAAATGGATATGCAAATTAGGCTAATTATAATTGGCTAAGTTAACCTACCTATAAGTCCCTAGTATATGGTAGGGCATGTAGGTTTAGGGACCACAGCATAGGTGGTGCACACCTAGGTGCACTGCTGAGGTGCCCAGTGTCATTTTAAAGGCAGGCCTGCCTTGCTGGCTGCTTTTAAATTAAAGTTATATGCAAATTCGACTTTGGAATTAAAAGTAGTTCCAAAGTCTTAAACTACCTTATTTTTACATATAAGTCACCCAAAAGGGCATGTGTGCTTTACATGTTAAATTTAAAAATGCAGTTTTACTGCATTTTTAAATTTTGCACCAGGTTACCACCTGGTTGCAGATCATAGTATTTTGCATGTGCAAAATACCATTCTGCGAAAAATTGCAATTTGCGATTTCTACTTTGTGGTCTGCGAATGCCTTTCATGCATTGCAGACCACTATTTTGCACTCGAAACGGACGATTTTACCGTTTGCGAGTGCAAAATATTTTCATACATCTGGCCCATAGATCCATCCTGTGAGAACACAGGGTTGATTGCAGAGGCCCCCTAACTTTTTGCCCCCATTTTCCACTTTTTGCTGGTGTTTTCCTGACTCTGATGGTGCCATGGGTACTGCTAACCAGTCCCAGGGCCTGTGCTCTGTGTAAAATGGATATGCAAATTAGGCTAATTATAATTGGCTAAGTCAACCTACCTATAAGTCCCTAGTATATGGTAGGGCATGTAGGTTTAGGGACCACAGCATAGGTGGTGCACACCTAGGTGCATTGCTGAAGTGCCCAGTGTCATTTTAAAGGCAGGCCTGCCTTGCTGGCTGCTTTTAAATTAAAGTTATATGCAAATTCGACTTTGGAATTAAAAGTAGTTCCAAAGTGTTCAACTACCTTATTTTTACATATAAGTCACCCCTAAGGTGTGCCCTATGTGCCCCTAGGGCTGGGAGCAATGTAACTATAAGCAGGGACTTTATATAAATAGATTTATAAACCCTGGTGAGGTAAAAACAGCCAAATTCGTTTTTCCCTCATTGAAGTAAATGGCCTTCATAGGCTACAATGGGGAGACTTTATTTTAAATTTTAAAGTCTCCTTAAATGTTGCATACCAAGAATTTGGTATCAAATTAATTGTTGTAATAAATCCCACAACTTCCAGTTGTTGGATTTAATATAACTTGTTCAGGTAAAGAGTTTTAGACTTTACCTAAAAAGTTGCCAATTTCAGCCCTGCATT
This sequence comes from Pleurodeles waltl, assembly GCF_031143425.1. Classification (NCBI taxonomy): domain Eukaryota; kingdom Metazoa; phylum Chordata; class Amphibia; order Caudata; family Salamandridae; genus Pleurodeles; species Pleurodeles waltl. The sequence goes on along the minus strand of NC_090450.1, from coordinate 997,701,009 downwards.
GTTTTTGCTGCTGTGCTCTGATTGGCCAGCCTCTAGCAGTCTGGCCAGGCTTCCTTGATGAGGTGTGAAGTGGCCTGGCTTCACACAAAGGAATGTGCTTGTGGGAGAGAATCTCCCCTCAGCAGATGGTGAGGCAGGAAGGGGGAGGGCTGCCAAACTGGTCTTCAAAGGCAGAGAAGGACATTTGGAGCAACCAGCAACACCCCCACATCCTGCAACCCCAGACAACTAGGTGCCCCCTTGATTAGATTAGGAGAGGGCAGGAGAGGGGTGTGTTTATGATTTTTAGCCACACCAGTGGGTGGGCTCAGCCAGATGTAACCTCCAAAAATCAGATTCAGCCATGTTGGATTTTTAGAGAATGTGGCCTTTTGGGATGGATTTTTGCCACACTTCCCAGGAAGTAGTCATCACAGGGGGACGACCCTGTACCTGATTGGAGAACCAGGACCCCCCTGCTTTTCACCCAGGAGCAAGGATAAAACTGGCAGACCTGCCCCCACACCTCAGATCCCCGCCAGATTTCAAGAAGAAAAGAACTAAAGGAGAAGAAGGACTGCCCTGCTGGACCCCTGGCCTGCACCTGGAACCTGCACTCAGAAGGACTGCACCAGCTGCACACTTGGGCTTCACCACAAGAAGGACTTTGCCTGGCTTCAACTGGTTCAAGGAGGGACTCCCTGTTTGCTACAGGTGAAAAATTGCTATCCAGAGTCCCCCTGCACCAACTCCTGAAAAGTGACCAGCTGACCACTGTCCAGTGGCCAAAAAGGAGTTTGCGCCAGGTGCATTCTGGGAGTTGAAGTCCGCACCCCCCAAGGACCATCACAGAACTTCTGGACCCTTGGGGTGAGCTGTGGACCCCAAAAGAACCTTAAAAGGACATCTGGGTGAAGCCCCAGAAGTTTGGAGAAGATTTGAGAATTTTTGTAAAAAAGCTCCATAGAGGGACCGACCTGCCGCGGAAATTCTAGGCGGCTTGCCTCAACCGCGACCCGGCCTTACTTGGTGGTTCGTCCCGGTAAAGAAAAATCTCAGAAAAAGAGACTAAGTCCGAAGGTTAAAAGTTGACCGGGACCTCCCAGCCATCGTATCAGAGAAGGGCTCCACGGACGTCGGATCAAGATCCAGGTTTACCCTGGTCGAAGGATTTTCACCTCGAAAAAAACGACTAAGTCCGAAGGTAAAAATCTCCACCGAGGAATCCAGCATCGCGTATCCGGACAAGGGCTCCAGGAGGTCGGATTCGTCTGGCAGGTTCGTCCCGCTGAAGAAAATCTTCAAAATAAAGACTAAGGGGGTTATTCTAACTTTGGAGGAGGTGTTAATCCGTCTCAAAAGTGATGGAAAAGTGACGGATTTACCACCAGCCGTATTACGAGTCCATTATATCCTATGGAACTCGTAATACGGCTGGTGGTATATCCGTCACTTTACCGTCACTTTTGGGACGGATTAACACTCCTCCAAAGTTAGAATAACCCCCTAAGTCAGAAGGTAACTTTTTAACCGAGGCCTCCCGCGACTTGTAGCCGAGCAGGGCTCCATCGCGGTCGGCCTGAAACTTTGACTTTGCCCCGGTCGTGGTGCAACCAGATGACCCGATTGGCGCTTTTTGTTTCAAAGCGCTAGAAAAATAATAATTCTTTAAAAATTCATATCTCCGGTTCCCTTTATCCGATTTTATTCGTTTTTGTGTCATTTTAAAGATAAAAATATAAACTATTTTTATAAATTGGTTTTGGATTTTTAAACTGTTTCCTGTGTTTTATTTAATTACTGTTTTGTGATATTTGAATGCTTTACACACTGTCTCCTAAGTTAAGCCTTGACGCTCGTTGCCAAGCTACCAAGGGTTGAGCTCGGGTTAATTTACTGAGACCTAACTGGACCTAAGTGGAGTTTAGTGGCTTGTTGCTAGGTGTAGGTACCTACCTGCCCTTACCAATAACCCATTTTCCAACACTTGGACTCTGCCAGTTACCAGCCAATCATCTAACATACTCCTCTCAGGTCCTGGAATACCTTTGTGAAACCAAATTCCTGAGCTCTTCACCATTTATAACCAAACAGCTTTATCATGTCTTCCCTCAAGAACCAACTTCTATGAACTTCTCTTATGACTTGGTGTGGGCAATAAATTTTGCTCCTCCAGCACAGGGGGCAAAATGTTGGCCTCTCTGCATTACGCTTGTAGCACAGAGTTTCAGTCAAATTCTGCCAACCTCCGCGTAGAGGAGTTTTCACTCATGTGCGGATCACCAATGGTAAATTGGTGAGCGTTAGCGAGATTTGGCATCCCCTAGCATGATCTTCAGTCACTATGGGGGCACGCCGTGAGATCTCTTTAATGCTGGCGGTAGCTGGCGATCGCGACCGTGGTGGAAATGCTGCAGCTGAAGTAAAATATCTGCTCGAGCTGCTGCAAAATCAGCTCGAGAATCTGTGCCCTCAGGAGTGACACCTGGGGCCGTTCGTGCTGATTTTTCAGCACAGAACAAGCGGCAGGCACTAAAATCAGCATAAGGAGCACTACGTGCCTGGTTCAATCATTCACAAAACTTTGTGGAATCTCACAGAGTTTTCATGTAACACCACAGAGTTTCTTAGAGTTCAACTGCACGTGTATGGCCTACCCCTATTTATGATTTCTTGGATGCATTTAGAGTAGGTTATTGTGCTTCTCTTCTTTCTACAATCGCCATTTTGGGTATCACAAACGAAGCACTTAGCTGATTATCCAATTATGTACATTAATGTAAATCACTCTGTACACCACGCCATATTTTTAGAGGGCATAATGTTAACCTTTGGATTTTCCTATCACTTCTATCTGGACGATACACAATTTCCTTTCCTATCTCTTCATCCTAATCCCAGCAGCCAGACATCTTGATGTATCCTTTAATACATTCTTGAAACTAAAATTCTTCATGACACCCCAACCACTGTGCAACATTCTAATATTTAATGGCCAAAACACCACTTTCTGCACTTGTCCATAACAGATTATACCACTGCAACCAATTACTAGTGGTTTACTGCTCTACTTGGCTTCACTATTGGGCAAGGCTGTACACAAAAACATCCTGGTCAGAGGGGATGCTGCTCCTGGTGGGGCCTCCTTATTAAGTAACTCGTAACTTTTCCTGCAATCTTTTAAATACATCTACAACCTCTATCCTACATGACTACCGGCTACATGACTCCTACTTGCCAAGAAGGAATCTTTAATAACAACAACACATGAAATTTGGGAATATCTGTTGCAAGGCGTGTCAGAGTTAGAATTTGTCCTTTCCTGTTATTCTAAGACTGGCAACATCCGCACACAGGACGAGCACGATTTAGTGGCGTCAACATACTGGCCATTTGGAATCTGGCAATATATGCATAGTGGCCTATAGAAACTGTTAGTATGTTGCTGGGAATGCGAAAGCAGAGCTCCTCCCTCCCTCTGTCTGTGATGCCAGTCTTGTTCACTCAGTGGTCTCATCTCATTTGCATACGTGTCTCCTGTGAACTTCGCAATAGCCATAGCCCATGGAGAGAGCACATGACATCCACGAGAACAGAGATGGAGACTGGATCTCAGCTCTGTGGAGCGAGGCTTGTCAGAGTGTAGGTCTGAGCTTCTCTGTGCGTTGGAAGGTATGTGAGGGCTGGCCTGTGAGAGGTAAGCTGGCACCACCGGCGTGCCCTCTCTCCTATTAGAGGGGAGCTGGCACCACTGGTGTGCCCTCTCTCCTCTCTATTAGAGGGGAGCTGGCACCACTGGTGTGCCCTCTCCCCACTCTGTGAGAGGTAAGCTGGCACCACTGGCATGCCCTCTCTCCTATTAGAGGGGAGCTGGCACCACCGGTGTGCCCTCTCTCCTCTCTATTAGAGGGGAGCTGGCACCACTGGTGTGCCCTCTCCCCACTCTGTGAGAGGTAAGCTGTTACCACTGGCATGCCCTCTCTCCTAATAGGGTGGAGCTGGCACCACCGGTGTGCCCTCTCTCCTCTCTATTAGAGGGGAGCTGGCACCACTGGTGTGCCCTCTCTCCACTCTGTGAGAGGTAAGTGGGCACCACTGGCATGCCCTCTCTCCTATTAGAGGGGAGCTGGCACCACCGGTGTGCCCTCTCTCCTCTCTATTAGAGGGGAGCTGGCACCCCTGGTGCCCTCTCTCCTCTCTATTAGAGGGGAGCTGGCACCACTGGTGTGCCCTCTCTCCTATTAGAGGGGAGCTGGCACCACTGGTGTGCCCTCTCTCCACGCAGAGAGAGGGGAGCTGGCACCACTGGCATGCCCTCTCTCCTATTAGAGGGGAGCTGGCACCACTGGTGTGCCCTCTCTCTTCTCTGTGAGAGGGGGAGCTGGCACCACTGTCATTCCCTCTCTCCACTCTGTAAAGGGGGAGTTGGCACCACTGGCATGGTTTCTTCCCTCTCTGTGAGAGGGGAGCTAGCACCGCTGGCATGTACTCTCTCTATTCTGTAAGAGTGTAGCTGGCACTACTGTCGTGCCTTCTCTGTACTCAGTGAGAGGGGAACTGGCACCACTGGCATGCCCTCTTTCCACTCAGTGAGATGGGAGCTGGCACCACTGGGTGCCCTCTTTCCACTCTGTGAAAGGGGAGCTGGCACCTCTGGCATGATTTCTTCCCTCTCTGTGAGGGGGAGCTGGCACCACTGGCATGGCCTCTCTGTACTCAGTGAGATGGGAGCTGGCACCACTGGATGCCCTCTTTCCACTCTGTGAAAGGGGAGCTGGCACCTCTGGCATGGGCTCTTCCCTCTCTTTGTGAGAGGGGAGCTGGCAGCACTAGCATACCCTCTCTCTACTCTGTGAGGGGGGAGCTGGCACCACTGGCATTGCCTCTCTGTACTCAGTGAGAGGGAAGCTGCAGCACTGGCATACCCTCTTCTGGCACCACTGGTGTGCCATCTCTCCTCTCTGTGAGAGGGAAGCTGGCACCACTGCCATGGACTCTCTGTACTCAGTGAAAGGGGAGCTGGCACCACTGGCATGCCCTCACTCCACTCAGTGAGAGGGGAGCTGGCACCACTGGTGTGCCCTCTCTCCTCTCTGTGAGATGGTGGCTGGCATCACTGGCATGCACTCTCTCTACTCGGTGAGATGGTGGCTGGCACTACTGTCATGCCCACTCTGTACTCCGTGAGATGGTGGTTGGCACCGCTGGCATACCCTCTCTACACTGCTAGGTCCTGCCTCTACCACTTGATTGCACACTTTTAAATTCTCATAAAGGGCACCATTGAAAAGATCTATAAAACAATACACTTCTATTGTGACGAATATCATCATGGGTAAAAAAATCACATTAGTAAAATATCAAGCACAATTTTATCACATTAGTAAAATATCAAGCACAACTTTAGATGCTGCTTGGGGGCGTGGCTAGGTGTGCAGAGAAGATGGCGACTTTACTGCGACCTCCGCAGAGCCTCCGGCACTCCTGTCGGTGCGGATGTCTCCTGCCAGTAAAAACCACGCCTCAATGCAGCGGAACCCAAGCGGAATCTAATCTGAGCAGCGGGACGCACGTGCGAGCACTTTTTCTGCCGAATTAATCTCTTAAGGGAGAATTGTCCCGTTGCTCGCGTTCCTCAGGATGGCGCATCCTGTCTCCTCGCATATATCGTGCGCCTTTTGGAAACATATGAATGGGGCGCCGGCCTTCGGTGCGCTCAGACCCTGAAAAGGAATCCTTCTAGGAGCACAGGAAGGGCCAGATGTAGCAAAGGGTTTTTCCCATTCTGTGTCAATGGGAAAATGTGTTCGTACATATGGCCCGAAGAGTTTCTCCTGAAGTGTGCCCTGCTCTGTGTCTGTTACTCCATGCAAACCCACTTCCATACCCAGAATTATCAGACCCTGCGCGCACATCTGGACAGTGACTGAACGCCATAACGGCTTTCCCCCGCCTCTCCTCAGCAAACTATACAATTTGGAAGCATAATTATGGGGTTCACTACCATTTCTCTAGTGCATGGCTATTTAGTCAGCCCAACCACTGCCCGCCAGCCTGATCCTTCTTTTGTGACTGAGCGCTCCCACATACATGAACATGCTAGAGGTTTCCTGGACCTAAATTGGAGGCTCTTATAGGCTCATCTGCTCACCTGTAAGTGACGTCTTCACCTCCTTACATGTTGATGCCGCTATCTTTTTGAGTTTATTTACACCGAGCTCATCCACAGCTCTGCGCTCTCAATCTCTCTCCAGAAGCGTTGGAATGAAATGCATTAGAGAAGTATTTCTTCATACATGAAGTTCTGTGTCATAAGGATAGAATCCACACCACGATAGTGCAACTCTGCTGCAGTTCCGATACTTGATGGTTATAAAGCTGAGGCCTCCCGTAATATACCACATATCACAGGTACCGCATTTGGCTGCAAGGAAGGCTGATTTCTGGACTGATACTGGATCATTGGTGGCTATAACTATAAAAGAGACCACCCTCCAGGGTGTGATTACATGAGACTCTTCTTCTTAGACATTATCTCTTTCAGTGGGCCTCAGGTTACCCACTAAGTTACAATGTGGCTCCTCATTTGGCATAAGTATCGTAATATTCTGAACACAAATAATCTCTTTAACCTCCTCACAGCGCCAGTTTCTAGTGGCAACATTCTTCTATAACCAGACACTGCTTTTGGCACACTCAAGGCTCTACGTCAAGGTATACTTCAATGCGCAGTCTCACAACGTCCAAACAGTGGACTGGCAAAGATGTCGGACAACAGAGATAGAAACATGAAAGAAAGGGAGGCCAAGGCAAACCTAAAATGTTCTAAATATTCACCTGCGGTTCCGGAATCTCCGGTGAAAGGTAGTCCTGAATCTGCATCCACCCTAGAGGCTATACTACGTAAACTCAATTCTGTACATGATATAGCGCAGAACATCAAAACAAATACTGACCAGCCCCAACTCGAAGTGGCTGGTATCTGCAAAGACCTCAAAGACTTAACCATTCGAATCTCTAAGGCTGTGACTAGAATAAGTGTGATGGAGGACTTTACAAAGGGGCAGGCTAAACATCTACAAGTCCTTGAATGATCCATCTCGTCAGTAAAAAGGGAACTAATGGATCAAGAAGATCGGAATCGAAGGAACAATCTCTATATTTTTGGTCTGCCTGAAGGGATGGAGAACTCTAGTAAATAAGCAGATTTCCTAATCTTCTGGTTCCCGGAAACCCTCAAAATCTCCTTTACAAAAGATTTTGAGATCAAAAGACCCCATAGGGTTCCAACTTTTAAACAATAAAACATGACCAGCCCAAGACCTATGATCTTCAGACCTTAAAGCCATCAACACACTGAATAAATATTGGCACATATGGGGAAAGTCTGTACAATTAAATATCATGAACATAAGATTTCCTTATCGCAGGAAAATACTAGAGATACCTTGTTTCGTCACAAAGGCATTTTAAATCTGAGGAAATGTCTTATAGACATGGAGATCCCATTCTCATTCTCTGGCCCTTCAAAATTCTGAATTACTTTCAAAGGCCAGACAAAAAGTTTTTCAGACCCTTACGACTTGGCAACATTTCTAGACAACAAAACTGAATCACATATGGACTCTGGCCATCTTCCTGGTACTCCAGAAAAATCTTCACTCAACCGGCTTATCCTATCCATGAGCCTTCGTCTTCGTTGACAGTCTACAAACTTTTTCTCTTGTGAGTTCTACCTCCACCTTTGAGCAAAGATGGTTGTTCCAGATTCCAGACTATGGTATCTGGCCCTCACTAAGTATTTGCCACATGTTTATATGTTTACATGTTGTCCTTCTTGAATGTTCTGTTTGGTTTGTTCAAGAGTATATGGTCACATAACAAGGATTATTATGAACTTTTAAATTCAGCAACCTGCTTCCATTTGCAGGATAAAACCTCATAGACTATTCACTTATCATATGCCCAATGAATAACCTTCAAGTTAAGGCCAACCATCCTGCTTCATTCATATACATTTTGAGCTGAGATCAATGACATTGGCACCGCTCAAATCATTCCCCTTTAGAGCTGTGTTCTTACACCACCTACAATTTTAGGTCACATATTTACCTCAGGAATACCATATTTAACATGGAACCTGAAGGTGGTTCCACCGTTGGTTTTTCTGGAATTACCTCATTGACATCACCGGTTAACTATTTCACATCTAAAACTGAAGGCTCTATCTAGCTGAAGGGTCCATAGTCAGATGTCTGTTCACACACTGGACATTGGTTGTGTTTATTGGACATTAGTGTACTTCCTTTTCATTTTCCACGCTTACGCAAGGACTCTTTATTGTATTCGGTTCTCCAACTGATTTTTGGGGGTACTCCTAACCTTAGCTACAATGTTCATATTCAGCGTACATGTATGGGTCTGAGATTTTTATATTGTGTTTTGGTTCTGACAAACCATTCCTGAGTGAGTTATCTAGTACCCCAATGAGAAACTTAAGATCCTTCAAGGACTCTTCCAGGCCTCCTACACCAGGACTTTTATGAACGCCTGTGAAAATCACTCAATGTCCTCACTAAATTTAGTTTTCCTGAACACTAAGATCCTAAATCACCCTGTTCAAAGAACCAAAATCTTAGATTTTTGTAAGGATTTAGGTGGATATATAATATTACTTAAAGAAACTAAGATTGCTTGAGAGAAGCCTTTCTACTGAGGAAAAGTTGGTCTCTGACGTAACTTGTTCAGAGGCTTCTGGGAAGAAGAATGGGGTACTCACCCTAATATCTAAAAAATCTAATCTCACTGTTGTAGCCTCAGAACATGATACTAAGTTCAGATGTTTTTTTACCAGATTGAACAACGGAACCTATGATCTTTATATTATGAACATTTATGCACTAAATATAGATGATCCGTCATTGTGTTGCACGATCATTAAAAAAGTAAGACATTCTCTGTGGGACGCATTCAAATACGCTATCAGAGGGCATTTTATCAAAAGTATGTCAATTGAAAATGGTGAAATAAAAAAAATATGCACTCTTTAGATGCGGAAATCAAATGTAAAGAAGAAGAATTTAGACACTCTAACAACAAAACTCTACAAAATGATATCAAAATATTTAAATACTCCTAAAACCCCATTGTGAGTGAAAGGGAATATCTTAGTGTTCATACACAAAAATCTAGAGAGATTCTTTTTCGGAACAAAGCTGGAAAACAACTTGCCATTACTTTTAAATCCATCAACCTCAATAATCAAATCCCATATATCAAGACCCAAGATGGCACTCAGAAATTCAGAACTAAGAAGAGGCATGAAGTTTTTAAAAACCTCTATGAAAAACTGTACACTCCACAAGCAGTGTGTGACAAATCAGAACTTTAGAGTTTCTTGACTCTCTTTCCCCGACTTCAATCTTGGCTGCAGAAAAAGTTTGTTTGAACGAACCAATAAGGCAATAAAATCAATTAGGTCCGGGAAAGCACCCGCCCAGATGGCTTCCCCATTACCTTTTACAAAGTTTTTATGTCCTCGATGATCAGGCATCCCAAAGAAACAATTGATTACTTTGCCCTGCAGGGTAAGGATTCTGCCACAGCTTTCGAGGCCACAATAGAAGTTATTCCTAAGGAAGGTAAAGACCACTCAGACCCCAAAAATGACCACCCTGTTTCACATTTAAATATGGAAGCAAACATCTTTGCCAAAGTGATAGCCGGAAGACTAGAGAAGCACAGTCCCAAACTCAGACACAACTCCTAAACAGGCTTTGTCAAAGGTCCCTTACCAGAGATAATATCCATACATTCTGTCACATAATAGAAAATTCCTACCTCTCCTCACTCTCGACAGGGGCAATTGCACTTGATGCCCAAAAGGCATCCGATAAAGTATTTTGGCCTTTTCTTCAAGCTGTTCTTGAGGCTCACAACCTCAGCAATGCATTCATCAAAATGGTGATGAGCCTATATGTAAATCTCAAAGCACACATTAGGATAAAGGGGTCCACCTCTGCATTCGTTGATCTACACCAAGGCACACGACAGGGCTGTTCCCTCTCCCCCTTGCTCTTTTTGCTTGCCATTGACCCTTTACTCAAATAATTAATGATACACACAAGGTTCAAGGCTTTCTATTTGATTCACCAACTTATAAAACTGTGGCTTATGCAGACAATATCCTTATCTTCTCAGAAGACACAGAGGCCCTCATTCTAACCCCGGCGGTCTCAGACCGCCGGGGCCAGGGTCGGCGGGAGCACCGCCGACAGACCGGCGGTGCCCCGCAGGGCATTCTGACCGCGGCGGTTTGGCCGCGGTCAGAAAGGGTAAACCGGCGGTCTCCCGCCGGTTTACCGCTGCTCTTAGAATCCCCCATGGCGGCGCAGCTTGCTGCGCCGCCATGGGGGATTCTGACACCCCCTACCGCCATCCTGTTCCTGGCGGTTCGCCCGCCAGGAACAGGATGGCGGTAGGGGGTGCCGCGGGGCCCCTGGGGGCCCCTGCCGTGCCCATGCCAATGGCATGGGCACGGCAGGGGCCCCCGTAAGAGGGCCCCACAAAGTATTTCAGTGTCTGCCTAGCAGACACTGAAATATGCGACGGGTGCAACTGCACCCGTCGCACCTTCCCACTCCGCCGGCTCAATTCTGAGCCGGCATCTTAGTAGGAAGGTTGATTTGCCCTGGGCTGGTGGGGGAACTTCGGCGGGCGGCCTCCGCCGCCCGCCGAAGTTAGAATCACCCCCAGAGTCTGCAATACCGAGTACTTTCAATATCATCCATTTTTTTCAAGGATCTCTGAATATACACTAAATAAAGATAAAACTGAGGTCTTTCATCTGAGTAACCTGTGCTTTCCCAAACTCTTGGGTGACTCAGGACTCAAATGACAGTCGAAATGACTTAAAGATCTTGGTATTTTGTTCTGCAATCTTCTCGCTGAAACCGTACAGTACAACAAGTCACAGACTACCTCCAAATATAAAAAGTTGCTAGCAGCTTGGTCGCCGAATTACATATATTGGTGGGGCTGACTTCAAACTCTCAAATAATGATCACCCCATTAGTTAATTTTGTATCATCCATGCTACCACTAAAGCTCTCCTCCTCCTTCTTCCAGGAAATCGATAAAAATAACTTCAAAATTCCTCTGGAGTGATCAAAGAGCAAGGATTTCATACATTTCACTTAGAAAGAGTTTTCCTCCAGGGGGGTGTAATTTGTCAAATTGAAATCTTTATCAATCTGCTTTTTTTGCGTCCCAAGGTGATGTCTGGCTACTCCAAGTAACACCTAATACCCCCAGATGGTTGGAAATAGAATGGGAGATTTGCTCTCCCTTTAGTCCTTGCTCCTTTATTACAATATCAAAATTCTTGACACTCAATTCCCAACCAATATCACAGATGCTGTAAATGCTCTCCAACTACTGGACAAAAGTTTGCCGATGCCATCCATACTCCAGATAGGCGTTACTTTGGCATAACATTAAAATTAAGACAGAGGATACAACACAGGTTGCATTTGACTGGGCTTCCAAAGGTGTTGGATTCATCAAAGATCCAAAGGATAAGAATGATGATCCACCCTCTCAAATTTAGACCTTTACAGTTTTCTTAAAGTAAAGGTGAAACTGTCAAAGTCCTTACTGTCCCAACTTGTGAAATGGCAAGACTTATAGCATTTTGCCTAAAAAATGTACAAATTTCTAGCTGACTCACAATTTACACAATTTTCAGTTTTTCTCACTAAATGGACTAAGCACTTCATTGCAGATGTATTCAACCACATTTCTGAAGAAAACTGCCAAAAACGTGGTAAATTATCACTATGTAACAAAATTGTTCCTTCCTTCATACAGTCCAAATGTTTTCAATGCACCTGTAACACTGGACCCCATCTATACTACATAGCCTCCAACTACGAGATAATTATATTTGTTAAAACTGTAACTTAAAGACCAGTTCTCACAAAGACATGTTTTTTGAGTGGAACCTTTTAGATCCATATTGGTGATCAGTACAGAACAAATTATCAGATATATGTGATATACTTATAAATGTAAACTTTCCAATGGTTGTACCTGGCCCCTGGGCTTTTGGAACTGCGATGAACCTTAATGCCATTGATATGGACCTGTTAGAGCTTCTTTTGACCATTGCAGTTAAAGTCATCATCCCCGAATCGAAGTCGTATAGGCCCTCATTACAACATTGGGGGTAAAAACCACCTACCGCCTCGGTGACGGCCGCCAACATACCGTCACCTCGGCTACCCTTCGTCCGCCATATTATGAGCACTGCCTGATTTCCGCCACAATAAGGGTGGAAATCCGGCACTGATCATACTGGCGGATGGTGGTAAGCTGGTGCTGTTACCACCAGCACCGCCACATCAGTAGAACGCCGCCAGACTTATTTTGTCCAGTAATGCGGCCTGGCGGTGTTCTGCTGGCGGTAGCAATGCCCCTTACCATTCCCTGTCGGATGACCTCCTAGCCGGACAAGGTAAGTCGGGTGTCCGTCAGGGGAGGGGGTGAGAGGGTGTTGGGTGTTGTGTGTGTGTGTCTGAGTGTGTGCATGAATGTGTGATTGTGTGTGTGAATGTGTGTAAGAAGGGTGAAGTGAGTGCGTGTCTACATGTCAGTGTGATTGTTGTAAGAATGTGTGGAAGTATTTGTGTATGAATGAGTGTATGCCAGTGTGTGTATGAATGCGTGTATGCCAGTGTGAGTGATTGGGTGTATGCGTGGTGCCTGTCTGCAGGTGTGTGAGTGTATGGGGGTAGGAGGGTGAGTGTGAGGATTGGAGGGGGTGGGGGTGAGTGTGAGGATTGGAGGGGGGTGAGAGTGAGGATCAGAGGGGGTGGGGTGTGTGTGTGAGGATCGGAGGGGGTGGGGCGGTGTAAGGATCGGAGGGGTTGGGGAGACTTTGGATGGAGGGGGCATCAGGTGTGTGTTGGGGGGGGTGAGGGAGCCTCTTACTGGTGACAGGGAAGAAATTCCCTGTCACCAGTAGGGCCTACCGCCATGGTTTTCGTGGCATTGCTAACGCCACGAAAACCATGGTGGTAGGCCAGCTCATAATGCCTCCGACTGTACTATGCCAGCCTGGAGATAGACATCTCCGGCCCGGCGGCTCATACTGCCATGGCAGTATGAGTGGAGAAGTGGCGGGTTGGCTGCAGCCAACCCGCCAATCTCATAATGTGGTATGTACCGCCAGCCTGTTGACAGTATTGCCGCCACATTACCACTCACCGCTAGGGTCATAATGACCCCCATAATCTCCTATCTCATCACATTTGGTGGGCATGGGTTTAATATCTCACAGGAGCCCACACCGTAGAGTCCAAAATACAATCTGCATTCCACATATCCAGTACAATATGGAGCTCTTTGGACATATACATAGGGAAGAATACCACAAAAGGGACACCGTCTCCTACACCAGACTCTGGATCATAAACAAACTCATTACCTGATGCTGGATAGCTTACTCATTCACTCCCCTACCCCTACTACCCTCCTCACCCCATATATATATCCAGGTCCCTCATGATTATGTTTTTCTGATTCCAATGTGATACAGCATTAGGCTATACATAACTCATAATATTCACTCACAGTAGTGAGGTATACAAGATATTTCACGTTTGTACTCACTCCTCAAGTGATGCTCTCATATACCCTTCTGGGCAACACTTTTAACTGCATTTGATATCCCCAAGGCAACATATTATTAAGTATAATGTTTGGCTCTCAGTTACAGAGGAGTGTTTATATCTTTTATTATGTACTACAGTTTGAAATGTATTATGCCATACAATATTGTCCATGAATCTTGTGCCTTCTCTGTTCAATACCATTGTTCTAGATGCCCATCTTTATCATGTATCGCAATGTTACCTGATGCTATGCCTTTATACTAAATGCAATACAATTGTTTTAACAAAAAAACATATTTTAGATGCTGGTAAACAGATTAAGCAGCAGAACTTTGGATATGTTCACAAATATACTCTGTGATGCAGAGCTTCATCACTGTGAGTTGACATAAACATTACTTGGATTTTAATTAAAAATTATTTTCTTAGTAATGATCCCTTCAGCAAAGCCAGCTTTAGTTTAAGAAGTGGGAGGTGGTGGGCGAGGGGGAGAAGATAGGTGGAGCCCCCTACTGGGGCAGAAGTGCACTGCCACTTCCCCCTCCTCTAGAAACCATGCAAGCTGTCACTTGTGTTTGATTAATGTGACTTTAAAATTACATCCTGGAAGTTTTCTCATCCTTCAGCTTTCAAGAGGGTAATTTGTATTGCCTCCTGATAATAGTGAGTAATAAAGCAGAACTGGTATTGCAATTATTGGACTGGGTTGTAAGGTTAAATACTTTTTAAGGAGCATTAGGGTTTCAATCAGAGTACAATTACATGAAAATTATCAGTATCTTAGTTCAGAATTTCTTCATACTCAACACAGTTGAAAACTTAAAGGTTGCAGTTATGATACACAATATAATTTAGCACACTTTTATTTACAAACTAATTAAAACCACTTCAGCTCTTACTACAAGTGCCCAAACGTGCTAATGGGGCCACCAAAGGGACCTACTGGCCCCATCCAAATGATAAACTTTTCGCGAATACTGCACCTCTGTGGTATTTCAGCGAGATTTCAGGGGCTTGAAGGAGGCGAAGTCTCTGAGGGGAATACAGAGGATAACCATGTAAGAATCGCCAGAATACTGCATGTTATTCCCCAAAAACTTGCAATCCTCGTTAAGTCCACCCTCTCAGAATTGCCAAGACCCTTAGGGCCAGATGTAGCAAGCAGTTTGCATGTCGCAAACAGCGAATTTCGCTGTTTGCGACGTGCAAAAAGCACATCGCAAGGCACCCACCCCATTGTGCGATTCGGTAACCTGGTTACCGAATCGCAAAACGGATTTGCGAGTTGCAATTAGGAAGGGGTGTTCCCTTCCTAATTGTGAGTCGCAGTGCAATGCAGGATCGCAATTTGCACCCTTTTCAAATTGGTGGTAATCCCATGGGACCCCTTCCCTGTTGTGAATGGCACTGCAAACATTTTTTCAGAGCAGGCAGTGGTCCTATTGACCACTGCCTGCTCTGAAAAAATGAAACAAAAACGTTTCATTTTTCATTTTTGTAATGCATCTCGTTTTCCTTTAAGGAAAACGGGCTGCATTACAAAAAAAAATGCTTTATTAAAAAGCAGTCACAGACATGATGGTCTGCTGTCCCTGTGAGGGCCGCCCTTCGCAAGGGGATCACAAATTGCGACCCACCTCATGATTATTCATAAGGTGGGCCTTTGCGACCCCCTTGCGAATCGCAGATAGTTTCAGGGACACCATCCAACATTCAGAATTACGACTTGCAAATTGCGAGTCGCTCTGACTCGCAATTTGCGAGTCACAATTCTAAATGTTGCTACATGTGGCCCTTAGTGACAGTAATTGCAGGGGATGAAAACAACAGATGATATTTCGGGACACTCATAATGTCGTCTCACTGGAAGTTAAGACATGGTGTTCTAAAAAAGAGTCACACTTGGATGGCAAGGCAAGCAAAATCGTTTCCAGAGAAGTTGTGGGCTCTTTAGAGGGGGCAGGCTCAGTTCCTTCTGAGCTGGGCCATCAGTGCTTATTTTTGGGGACTGCACTTATTTTTGGGCATCAAACATTTACGAGCGAAAGGGAGGGAAAACAAACATAGGTTAAAGAAGGAGAAGGAGAAAGCTGCAATAAAGCAATCAATCAATCAATCTGTATTTGTAGAGCGCGACTTATCACCCCACATGGTATGCAGGCACTGGCGGGGGGGCTGTTTGGTGCTGGTGGTATCTTGTTGTCGAAAAGCCATGTCTTGAGCTTCTTCCTGAACTCGGTAAGGGACTGAGTGGTTCGTAGGTAGAGAGGGAGGTCGTTCCAGGTTTTAGCGGCGAAGTAGGAGAAGGAGCAGCACTTCTGTGGCAGAGGCGGACTTGCGGGATGTGTGCTTGGGCGAGGCTGATCATAGTTCTCTGGTGAATCTGCATCTCTTCTGGGCAGGCAGCCAGTGTAGACTTCTGAGGTGTGGGGTGATTCTGGTGCATTTGGAGAGATGAAGGATGAGTCTTGCTGCAGAGTTCTGTATGGTTTGGAGGCGGTTGAGAAGTTGGGTGGTGACTCCCAGGTAGAGCGCATTGCCGTAGCCCAGCCTGCTGGAGATGAGGGCCTCGGTTACCATTCTGGTTTCGATGGGGATTGATCTGATAATTTTTTGCAGCATGTGGAGGATGAGGAACCAGGTGGCAGCAACTGTGTTTATCTGATGTTTGAAGGTGAGTCTGTTGTCTATGATGATACCAAGGTTGTGGGCATGGTATGTAGGGGTCGGGGCTGGCCCAATGGTGGGTGGCCACCAGGTGCTGGCCCAGGGGGATGTGTTATTTCCAAAGATGATTACTTCTGTCTTGTCTGTGTTCAGTTTTAGGCAGTTGGATCTCATCAACTCTCCCAGGTTGGTCATGGCGCTGCTGAAATTGGTTTTGCAGGTGGCATGGTCTTCGGAAAGTGATAGAATGAGCTGTGTGTCATCGGCATATGAGATGATGTTGAGTGTTGCCTGCCTACTATGTCTGCCAAAGGTGTCATGTAGGTGTTGAAAAGGATAGGGTTGAGAATGGATCCCTGGAGAATGCCCCAGATGATGTTTTTTGGTTTAGAGGTGTAGGGAGGCAGGTGGACTCATTGGGTACCACCATGAGGAAGGTGAGGATCCATTTGAGGGCGTTTTTTCTCCGAAAACCTATATTGTGTAGTCTGGTGATGAGGGTGTGGTGGGAGATGGTGTTGAAAGCTGCTGAGAGTTCGGGGAGGATGAGGGCTGATTTCTTTCCACAGTCTAGGAGGGCTCTTATGTTGTCAGTTTTGGTGACCAGGGCAGTCTCTGTGCTATGGTTGGCGCAGAAACCTGCTTGGGAGGCATCCAGCAGGTTATATTCTTCTAAGTGCACGGAGAGCTGTTGGTTGATGACTCTTTCTAGTACCTTGGCGGGGAAGGGTAGCAGCAAGATCGGGTGGTAGCTTTTGAGTTCGCTGGGGTTGGTGGACAACTTTTTCAGGAGGGGGTTTTACTTCTGGGTGCTTCCATGCATCAGAAATTGTCTTGGCTTCCGCAATAGAGGTTTTGAGCATGGGGGTGAGGGCGCTGCTGATTACACTCTTTCCTAAGCTCAAGATGTAGAGAGGGAAGGGGTCACTAAGTGATCCGGAGTGGGTGGCGCTCATGAGTGCAGCTGTTTCCTGAGTAGTTAGTGTCTTCCAGTCAGTGATCAGATGGCCGTGGGTTGCATCTGCCGGGGTAATAAGGTGGTTGAGCCTGGTGTTTGGGGAGCAAAAGTTGCTGTAGATGTTGGCTCTCTTGTCATGGAAGTAGTCTGCCAAAGAGTCTCAGAGGGCCTAGGAGGGTTGTATTGTGTTGTCTGTGGCTGTAGGGCAGGATAACTCTCTGACTATGCTGAAAAAGCACTTTGGCGAAGTTGGTGCTCTTCTCGATTCAGATGGTAAGGGCAAGTTTTTTTGCTTCCCTGAGGTGGTTGTGATAATTGTTGAGGGCTGCTTTGAAGACGGTGCGGTCTGATGGGTTCTTGCTGGCGCGCCATCATCTTTCTAGACATTTGCATTCTCTTTTTAGTGGGAAGAGTTTGGGAGTGTACCAAGCATTTGTGGAACTAGTCTGAGAAGTGGCGGGGGTCTTGTTCGATGCTGCTGGTGGGGTTGGGTCGGTGGTTTAAAAAGGCATGCATGAGGTGGATTCAAGGCTACACAGCCCTGTTGTTAGGTGAGCCAACATTTAACGGCACCAACCACGACTTCTGAGCACAGCTTTGGGTACCAGCACTTATTCTATTACCAATTAAGCACTTGGGATGAGTGAGAGATGTGTTTAGTGCAAAAAAAGGTGGCGCCTGCAAAGTGGAATCACCAGCCCCATCTGCTGCTGCCTAACAGCCTGTTTACAAGAAACACTTCAGTTTAATGGGGAGAACCAAAGTGAATATTTAATTTACCAAAACGTCTCTTGAGATGTGAAATGACTGTGGCAATATTTGGTTTCTAAAAGCTCCCTATTTGCAGAGACCCTATGGAGTGCACTGTAGTGTGTGTGGCTTTGAAGGACTTGAAGTGGTTTATAAATGCCATCAGGTGAGGAGTGACTTTTTCAAATGCATGTCTTTAAGGCTTGAATTCCGCTTAGCTACCATGAGTACCTGTCTTAAGGCTCTAGTCCAGAGGAGGCAGCACCCTTACTATGATCTCACTGAGATTACGTGGTGTGGAAGCTGACCATGGTCAAAGAGCATGGTGGGGCAGCTTGTGCATGGCTTTCTTGATGTGAGTGATGGCTGTTTGGGGTTGCAGGGTAAATATTGTAGTTAATATCCCTAGCTCTGGAGTTTAGTGGCCTAGAGTTAGAGCCCTATGGAGGTGCTCCACTCCCAGAAACTTTGATACAGCATTAAGAGAGAAAATAATGTTTGACTCGAAAAATGCCTACTTGATTGGCCACCATAATATATACCAAGTTATTCATTAATAGTGTATTAACATGTTTTAAGAGTTTATATAAATGTTGGAATGCAGTAATCTGTCATACTTATAGCTGAACGTTATGCACTTGCTTATGCTAACTGTAGGACTCAAGTTAGCGAGGCCTGGGCTGGAAATGAATCTCTGCCAAAATACTGAAAAATGCAACGTTAGTAAAATGATCTCATGCTTGCTGAATAACAAATCCTTTGTCTAAATCCTAAAGTTGACCAAAACTTGTAATAACAAAATGTATTTCTCTCGAGGAAATGTGTGTAAACCTGAATGTTCTTACATTATTGCACTAGTTGCAAAGCTCTCAGCAACTCACAGTGGGCCTACTGACGGAGGGATCTACAAATTGATTCTTATTGTATCAACTAATGTACGCAGTCAGAGAAGAACCAATCATCAACATGTGGAAGACTGTCTAGTTATATCTCTGATATAGAATATTAATTTTATTGGACTGATGTTTCTCGCAATATGCTTCTGACCAATGACAGCGTGGGACAACTTTAACTTAACCGCACTACTCTTGGAATTCTCAGACATTTTCCTTAATCTACTCTTCACAAGATTTCTGCAGGACATTATTTCCTTGAGCCACTCTTCTTGATATTCCGCAGGTCATTATTGCCAGCCTGTCTACTGACATTCTGGTACTTTGCTATTCTGAGTTTATTTCTTATGCTCCATGCAATGATGCTAGTGCTTACTTTAGCGCTTGATGCTTAGAAGCTTGTAGCGCTTTATTGCCTGCCCTTTTTTCTTTCTGATGGTTTGAAGAGCTTTGAGTCCCCAATTTTGAACCATTTCCCCTCCCTTCCTCTCTTGTCCTGATGCCCCCCTGATGAAGATAACGCCGCTTGCTGATCCTTAAGGACAGGTATACGCTGAAATGTTTATTGTTGATTTGTCTTTTGTTTTCTAGGTACCAACTGCTGCCTTTTGATAGAGCCATAGTCAGAAGGTTTCCAAATTTGTATTACTAAAACTTTTGCGTGCAGCCCAACATGCTAATGCTAATCTGGAGTTAGAGAGGTACCCTCTACTTAACAACTAACTGACGTCATTCAATTGCTGATTCAATGTATGTTATTTCTCTTGCGCAATTACTCTTGCTATTGATCTGTATTATAGCCATTGAGAGTCTTGTCATTAATGCTTAAATCAAGTTAAGATTCTTTAGATGTTTTGGTCAACCATTTCTGTTTCTAAATCTTTATCATGTGTTTTTTTAGACTAATTCACGTGATTTTAGCGTTGTTAATTTAGGGAAATAAATATTCTAACTGATATTAAAAGGTGTGGTTATTCGTGGGCAAATGGGTAACGGTGTGTGGGTGAACTGACTAATGAATTTATATTGTGGTTTAATGAAATCATGTATAGACTAAGGGCGTGAACATCTTCAACAGATTCCGAAGGTTCATCGGCCCAAAATAGCACGTCTCCTAGGTCACTCTTAGCCTATACCATTATGCTCAACAAGTTGCCCCACAACCATCAAACCAGAGTGTATTTTGAGGAGCTAATTTCTCTTTTTCAAGGTGTGCAATCAGCGCCATAGCCAGGAGTAATTGTTTTGGGGCTCATGCCCTCCCCATAATAAGAATATTAATCTAAGGTTCTGAAATGAGAGCTTGTTTGCCTTAAAATGTTTGCAAAAAACAACTGCAATATTAGTGAGATTTTAAAGCACAGCATGCATATTCAGTTGTAATTTTTATTATAATTGATTCTTTCCTGAGGATATTTGAGGGTGTGTGTGACAAACAATGCATTTTACAGGATGCCAAGTCAAAACTGGATATACTTTCATAATAACATTATGGGGGCAGCAGTGAAACAAGGGTGTTGTAAACTCACTGGTGGCAATGAGAAAACCCTTTCTCCACCAACCGGTTGATCAGCAGAAGACAACAATAATTGGGGTGCAAAAGACCCTCATCCTTCAACCACCATGAGCCCCACGCCAATGCACCTGTTCCACTAATGGTAGCTCTACACCTGACATGGAGACGGATACCAGTTCATTTGATCCACTGGAAACAACTCCAAAGAAGTGAAGTGATACATCTAGGCATCCAATGCTATGATGGTGAAGCCACTTCTGTGGGCTGATCTAAGGTGTGATTGACAATGTATCAACCTAGTGCCTGAAGCGGGTTGACCGAGGCAACCACATGGCTGAATAGGGCTCACCTAAAATCCACTGTCTCAGTACTGAACACAATAGGTTGGCTTAGACAGACCTAATAAATAACAAACTTCAAATAACTTTACAAATGGGCTTCATAAGGTCCACTTCCCTCACTTTTGTAATTGTTTTAATTAAATAATGTGCATAGTAATCAATAATGTGGCACTTAGTCAATCAATCACCCTTAAGAAGACTAGTACAAGTAAAAAGACAACAAGGGAACTTTTCTTATAAGATAAGGGGCCTCTCAAGCAACTTTTTGTGATACAGAGGTGGCACAAACCTCTCAACCATATCTATGCATGGCTTTGAATGGCCTCATAGATACAGAGTAAAGGCAGGCGGCACAAGTTGCTGTATTGCCTTACTCTGTGCTTGGGAGGTGTTCCATGAGTGTTGCAGTTGGTTTGCCCACGCAGCACCCATGGATTTTGACACATTCCCAGATTTACGAGAGCCTGTAAACCTGGGGATCTGCAAAAAGCCTTACATCTCCCGAGGTGAGAGGTAACGAGAAGAAATATTTTTTAATCCTCCCTATTTTTTCCCTCTTTCTACATGTTCTGTGTTCTGCAGCACACATAGAAAGAGGAAAATGCCTCCCAGGATTGTTTTTGAGAAAGATAGTGCCCCTTTGAAATGGCATTCCTACCATTTCATTCTGGCGTAGGGCAGTGCAGAAAGGTGACTTGCTGTGCTACCCTACACCAAATCTCCCTAAATCTGGGCCCTAGTGTATAGCCTGTTGTAGCTGTGCTGCTGCATAGTACAAGAAGAGGTCAGACGACCCCAGTCCTCTCTTAGCCATGGAAGCTTTAACATGACCAGCTAGACATGGCTGTGTCCGTTCACCCCGGTCAGCATGCCCATCAGCCTATTACACTTCCAAAATGTACTATAAGGCATAGGATTCATGGTGTTCTGCAACACATAAAGGCAGCACAGAAGAAATATCATCTTTGTCAGCGATATTCAAACCACCATAGACAGGGGAAGAATTCTACGAAGGTGCACAGAACATTCCAGCATGCCAAGGGTGGTAACTGGTAGAAGATTCTCCCGGTGGGAGCACACGAGCATTATTTTTGTTGAAAACCATCATGATGGGCCAATAACACTCCTCGAGAAGCCGTCAATGTTATACATGAAGTTTCTATGGTTTGGCACAAGGCGGTGACCACTGTATTAAAGAGGCCCATTTGCGCTAGACATTCAAGAGCATGACAAAGAAGAAGATGTTAGCCAGAGCTGGGAGGATGTTGTACAGTGGACCAAATTTTTTCAATAAGAGGTTTCTCTCCTTTGGAAAGGCTCAGGAAACATTTGAGTTGTGCACTGGCCAGTTCCTCCAGTATGCAAGATTAGCCCACATCACCAGAACAATCTGGAAGACATTCCCCGATGCACCACTAGAAACAAATGTTATGAAGAAAATTATATTCCTAACCTGGAGTAGGAGATACATATTGCATTGGTGCAAGGCAGGAATGGTGGTATAGACCAGGCCAATAGGATTTAAAGCATTGACTGACTCTGACTGGAGGCATGTGAGCAGGTCAAGCACATCCCCCCCAATGCATGAATTAATCTAATTTGTTATAATTCAATTTGTTACTTTAAACATGCCTTATTCCTAAGAAGATGACATCAATTTATCCTAGTAGACCATCTGCCAGTAGCAAGTGCACTTTACTGGGTGCAGACTTTCTGTATATGATCTGAGCTGGTCCCTGGCTGCTGAGACAATGTGGTGGACAGTTTAAGAGTGAATACAGGTGCACTGCTCAGGACATCTATAAGCCAATTTTTACTGGGGATATTTCCTAGTAGGATGGGTTATAAAATGAAATTTCACAAATTATCTCAGGGAACTGATTTGGCGAAAAGACACATGGCAATCCAGCAAGCCACTCCCGCTGGTTCATGGTTTGCCAGATGAAAAAATGGCTTGATCCAAGGGGTTGTGGCAGATGAACAGCATATGAAGGCCTCACGGAGAGATGACAATGTGACAGAAGATCTTACTGAATGGGTAGAAATGCTAACTAGGCAGTTTGGTTCTCTGCATAATAGGCCACCTTGAAGGATGTGAGTGTGCAGAAGACAAGCTGTACTGGGAATATTGCTACTGATGGTCTCAGATTGGTCCTGATATGAAATAAACTGTACTAAGAATTCATATTTCTTCATCACAAATTTGACCACAGCACTGTCATGCAGATGGGTAGTTTGGACCTGATATTCGTAGAACATCATTATGTATATTTATCTTTCTACCTCATGTTTTCTTGTCAGATTATGGGGTGAAGGCACATTGAGTGCTTGGAATCGAGGATGATTGTGCTGTTCAGCCTGGATTGAGGAGCCTTCCAATGATGATGCAAGAAGTGAGGTTGAGTGGTGTGATGACTCTAATGTCCCAGGATACTTGGACTGTTCCCATGGTGAGCAGGGTCAAGACTGATTTGCAAATGGCTGGGTCCAAATTGGGGTGGGGTGGTGAGCAAAAGAGTGTTGAATTAAACCCAGATCTGTTACTGGGGTGAATATTTGATTTGTTCAGCGTTCCATCTATCATCTGTTCTTTTTGATGATGACTCTACTGTGGCACTTCTGATAAAGCTTAAAATGGGATCTACTTCTATGATGGTGTCAGTCAGTGCACTGGACCTCTTCAGGAAAACACCTGAAGCTGGAAAGAGAAAAGTACACTGATCCAGGTGAAAACCCACATCTCGGGCCAGATTCCTTCTGGGGAAGGAGGTTTGTAATAGCAATGAACCAAGGCTCATGCAGAGGGAGATCAGACCTTGAAGCTTGAGTTGCTGGAGGAGTTGCTCAAGTTTGGGGTTAAGAATACATCAACAGATGAGTGTGGGTACAGTCTTCATTCCATGTACACATTGCCTGATAAGGAGCCTCCCATATGAGGCCTTTTGCAGTAATACCCGATAAGTCCTATATGCATCAGGGGATTCACTGTGTGAGTGTTGGCGCAGCAAGAGGGCAGCACTAATGTTAAGCTCTATGATGAGACTGGCCAACCCAGAGCTCAGTTCTGGTGGACAGTGGAACCAAAAATGGTCCTAGGGATGGGTAAAAGTATGCAGGTGTCCCAGGTTTAATGCAGTAGGTTATATCCTAGTATGTACACAACAGTGGTAATGTAGGTCAAGGCTTACTTGGGGAGACTGGGTCTGCTCAAGTTCTGGGGCTGAAGAAAGCATATTTAGCAGATCAGTTAGTTTGAGGGCTTAGATCCCGACCTTTCTTGTGTTCTTGTGTTTGTATGAAGTGGTAATTGAAGGCCCTGTGGTGTTATGTGGGGAGCTTATGTGATTCCTTTAGTGTAGTCCAAATTGCGTACTGCGTGGATGGCTGCCTGGCATTTTTCATATGCTACCTTAAGCCACTTTGTCTTCCATCTGTTGGGAGGTATGCCATTTATTTTTCTTGTATTGAAACCAAATGGCTTGGTGTTTTTGTATTGAGAGATGGATGGGGGTAATGGGTGTTCATTTTTTAATGGCATTGCTACTACGGTTGTGAAGTACATTCATAATAGGTCAGGGGCACAGTGTTCTGCAGCAAACTGTGATGCTGTATTGATGAGGAATGGAGTTTGCTTTGGCCATATTTTATCACATGAATAGTCAGGGAAGAGAATCGATGTTGTGTTTTCCATAAAAGGGTACTCCTAACAGTGAAAAAGGGATAGGTAAATGGATACTCCATGCTGAAGGTGTGGGGGTGGTATCAAGATGTGGTCATCTTTAAAGAAAGTTGCATTAAGGAAAGTTGCGTTTAAGGTTTGGAAGTCCAAAGTAGTTCCAGGATGGCTGGATCTAGGCCCCATTTTAAAGATGTGACCTGTCAGTATGGTATAGGGCCCGAGTTAGCGTTTCGCGGACAGGGTGCTCTGTCACAAACGTAATGGAATACCTTGTGCTTAACCTTTAGTAGGCCTATTTAGAGATGGACGGACCTTAAGTATTCCATTGACATAGATCCGTGGGTACGTCGACGGAATGCCTTCTTCAATGGCCCAACGGAGTTGTGGCCATCAGAGAGAGGACATTACATGGCCTGCCTTAATAAGGGTGGATGGTGCAATGTCTTTCTTTGGACTGTCCATCACTGGCATGAAAAAAGTGGCAGCGAGGGATAGGAAAAGAAGAATAATGACTGTCACTCCCTTTGGGAAAGCTTCCAGGGTGTAGGGCCATTTGTGTTTTTTGATCTTTCAAAAAGAAACTCACGTTAGGAGTTCTGGAAGAACAAAAATATTATAAAACATTGGTGAACTTCCATGAAAACCAGCAGAGCCCAACCACCAAAATGTAGTGCATTGAAAGGCACTGCAGTGATTGTGGTTTCTTTAAATGTACAGAGATGCCTGCTGGGCGGTGCTTCTCAGTAAATTAGGAGGCCCAAGAAGTGTTGGGATGGTAGAGGTAATGTTCTCCACCATACCAATGGACACCACTCCTTCTGTCTCTAAATCTAAATCAGCCAGCAGTTTTGTTTAGATTCATTTTATATTTTTTATAATGTTACATGTAAATCCTGAAAGGTCAGCCACCTGGCCCTAACTTGGACATAGGATCAGCAATCAAGGGTTAGTGTTCACTCATTCCAAGGTACTAGGTGGCATTCAAGTAGAGGGTGGAGAAGAGCAGTGGTAAAACAAAGAGTGTAGACGAGCAGAACAGTGGAGAGGTGTAGGTACGGGGATGTGGCTTGCCGAGGCTGGACCATGAAAGTCCATGTGATGAGTGGAGCTTTTAATGCAGAAAAAGAGTGAAAAGTGAGGTGCCAGAGTTCAGGATGACATTCTCATTCGGTGAGATGTTGCTTATCTACTGCCAGTTGGACATACACAGCTATCAGCATTGGGGATGAGGAATCACTTAACAACAAAACCCTACAATAGTTATGAATAAGGTAATATTTCATAGATGCATTCAAAGGGAATATACCTAAACCACTACCCATTTTTGCTTAATTTGTTCTGTTTGTTTTCTTTATTTCAGTCCCACCTTCTTCTGGTTTTCCTTTGCCACTAGTTTTAGAGTGATGTTTTTTCTTTTACTTGTTAAGCCTCCAAATAGGTTTTTCACACCGATTTTTTCAAGTTTAACATTTTAGTTCCTAATTTACGGTTATTAACCCAAATCTGGCATAAAAAAGTGACACAAATGTGGCGCAAGGTGGTGCTAGGGGTTTCTTAAACAAGCTCCCTAATTTCTAACAGGACTCACCTTAAAACTCAGTTTTAACAAGTGCTTACAAAGCCAATTTGAATGCACTACTGATGCACCTCTTTTTCATAAATCTGGGCCTAGCTTTCTGCTTGACAGAGGCATGCACCCTGATCAAGCAGGAACAACAATCCTATTCATGGCAAGTCACAAATGAACCGTAAATTAACCTCTGCTCACGCTCTGTTAGCTTTGCTCAGAGCGGTAAGGCAATCAGCAGTCAGGCTTAACTTATGAGGCAATGTGTGTAGTATTTGTGCAACACTTCAAACAGTAAAACAGTGAAAACACCACACAAAAATAATCCACTCCAGAGTAGAACAACAGAGCTTCTTTTAATGAACAAAATTAGGCCAAAAACAACAAATATCCAATAAGTAGACCCGCAGTTACGAATTTTTAAAGATTAAAATGGAATATAGTGCTTAAAATCATAAAACAACAACTGGTGATATCTGGTCATGCTAGGCTGGGTTAAATCCAAAAGTTGAGGCTGACTGCAATGGAACGTGGCTCAGATACAGTCCCAGATATGTCCCGCTGAAGTTTCTTGTTTGCAGGAAAGAAGTTTGAAAGGAGCAAGGACAGTGTCGCTGGCAGTGGTCTGCGAGTATGAAGAGTCTGCCGGGGATCACGGATGAGCAATCTGGAGCCTCGTGGTCATAAATGGTGATGTTTGGTGTGTGAAGAGACAAACTTGCAGCGGCTTGTGCTGTTTCTTCGGACGAGTGCCACAGTTCCCGTGCGAACACACCTATTCACGAAGAGCCCAAAACTTTGATTTCAGGATCAAAGAAACACTTGCAAGGGTCCAGGACCTGAGAGGCGCCTCTTGGGAGTCAGGCGATTGTTGAAGATTGGTCCAGGAGTTTTAAGGAGCCTGTTATGTGTCTGAGGCTCAGATTAGAAGGTCAGTGGTCTAGCTTTTAGACTCACTCATGGGCCATGGGTTCAAGATGAAGGTTGTGGGTCCAGTTCTCCTTCCACACGCAAGAGGACAGCAGGCAGAGGTCAGCACAGCACGCCAGCAGTTCCTTGTAGAGCAGCAGTCCAGTGGAGTGGCAGTCCTTGTAGTAGCACAGCAGTCCATCTTCCTGGCCAAGTAACCATAGGTCCAGAGGTGTTCTGCGTTAGTGGGTTCTGAAGTCCATTTCTTATACCCAGTGGTGCCTTTGAAGTGGTGGAGACTTCAAAGGAGTCTTTAAAGTGCACAGAGGTCCTCCCTTCCTGCCCTAGCTCCAGACTCATTACAGAGGGGATATGTAGTCCTTTGGGTGGGGACAGGACACAGCCTATTCAGGTGTAAGTCTGAGGCTGAGGCTAGCTCCCCACTACCATCCTGTCATGATGGCCCATCAAGGATCAACAAGTCACATCTAAACTCTCATTGTGTGTTGCTGTCCAGGGTGAATACAGAAATCCCAGCTGTCATCCACCACAGACATGTGATCAGAGACAGGCAGCAGGCACCAAATGCCAACTTTCAGAATGAAAACTTAAAATCTCACTTCAATATAAGTTGTGATTTTAAATTATGATTCCAGAGACGCCAACCTTGAAAAACCTATCTCTTCCAGAATGTGAATTACACTTATAAACTGTAATAAGGTAATCCCAATGTTATCCCATCGGAGAGATAGGCCTTGTAGTAGTTTTTCACTACCAGGACATGTAAAACCTAAAAGTACATGTCCATCTATTTAAATACACTGCACCCTACCTTTGGGCTTCCTGGGGCCTGCTTTAGGGATGACTTATTCGTATTGAAAAAGAAGGTATGGGCCTAGCAAAAGGGTTATTTTGGCAGGTCAACATGGCAGTTTTAAACTGCATACAGAGGTTCTGCAATGGCAGGCCTGAGACATGGTGAAAGGGCTACTTAATTGGATGGCACAATCAGTCCTGCAGGTCCACAAGTAGCTTTTAATGTACAGGCCCTGAGCATGTGTAGTGCACTTTACTACGGATCTATAAGTAAATTAAATATGCCAATTGGGGATAAACCAATATTACCATGTTTTAGGGATAGAGCGAGCACTTTAGCACAGGTTAACAGTGGAAAAGGAAGTCAAAAAGTTTGGGGATAACACTGCTGAAAGGGCCATTTCCAACAAGTCCCTATGAGGTTAGTGCCTTATTTACAGAGTGATCAAGTCGGGGGAGATAACTTACTCCCCTAAACCACCTTCGAGGGAAAAAGTGCAGTAACTTCACATTAAAAAAGTAGGGCCACTTTTTATTGCCAAAGAATACATGTAACAGCTAAAATGACTGAGTTTTCTAAACTCAAACATACATTTTAATAAATCTTAATTGGAGTCCAGTTTGTTAGTGTTTGCAGTAAATGTATGGGAATGCACATATACAGCTGCCATGACTGTCAAAATCGTCTAATTTATTAAATTCACACCCCCTGCAGCTCAGCAAAACTACTGCATAATTAATTCTTCTCACTAAAAATTTCACCATTAGTCTCTTTCAAGTTGAACTTGAAAGGTAATTGAGAGTTTGTAGAACTGAATGAGTCATTGCCACCAGCAGCCTCACAAGATACAGCAGATAAATGAACCGGGGAAGAATGATTTTCTGTCTGGTTTATTATAACTCCCGAACAGCTTAAGAGAGGAAAGTTTTAATAGACCCCTCAGGGGGGAATTAACCACATTGATTTCAGTGTTGCTGGATGGATATAAATTAGGTTGCATGCATAATGCATTGTGCCGGATAATATATGTTGTGATTCAACACTATCACAAACGTAAACTCCAGTTGGATGCTCAGAGTAATAAATGGACTCCTCTTATTCAATACACAACTGTAGGAGTCTGTTGCTTTCTATCCACAGTTACATTTTTCTTAGACAATTTCTTAGACAAATGTATTTTATTATAGCCTTAGAGTCCACCGTAGCGGGCTTTACCGGCCATTAACGACCTGCTCCAGCGTTAAAGGGGCGAGGGCCTTTAACAAGGGAGAGGGACTTTAATTGCCAGTATAGCCCAGTTACGAAGGGCTATAAAGCTATTAGAACATTTTGCCACTAGAGAGCAGACTATTCTAATAAATAAAACAAAGGAGTCCTCACGGAGTCCGAGGGGATTGAAATCCCCGCTAGCTCCATGAGGCCTTTGTTCACAGCTGTTGCTGTGAACAAAGAACATTGGCATGTTGATGCTCAGGGCTTTTACCAGCCAGTAAGAGCCCAGAGCACTCCGTTGTCTCCAATGGAGCTCGCAATATTCCAATGTTCTAATATGGCCTTAGAACCCGGCGTAGCGGGCTCTACCGGCTATTAAAGGCCCATTCCCACATTAAAGGCCCTAGCCGAAGGCTGTTTTGCCACAGATGTTTGGGCACTGAAACAATCCTCAAACAAGGCAAACTCACTTTGTTGCACCTCTGACTAGAAACAAATAATATGAAACGAAAATTAGGGACCAGTTTTATCAACACTGCCGGTGCAAACTCATGAAAACTGATGCAAAGCGTTGATTTGTTATTTACTTTACAGTGCAAAACTTGTTTTGAGCAGAAAAGTTGCCTAAAGTAGCACAATGTAACGGTATGCTTTATGTTACTTTGTTTCAAGAGGACACCCAATAAGTGATACATGGCCATTCCCATGTTAGCACCCATTGGCTTTGACACAAAGCTGTATTTACTAACAACTAGAAAATATGTCTGTTTGAGGAGTGCACGAAGAAGGAGGAAATATTTTCTCCCCCAAACTTTTCCAACTTTAATATGTTCCCCCTGCGGGAGAGAATATGAGACACTTTTGGGAATGAGAGAGTTGTCTTGGCGTTTGTTGCTGGCGAGGGAGGCGGCCACTGCAAAACCCACCACATCCACAATGTGGGGGTGAAGATGGGGGGAGAGCAATCACTGCAAGTAAATAAAGGTCCCAGGTGCCAATGCCTGTGTCCCCTCCTTGTCCTTGGTCTGTGGAGTAATGTAGTCATGTGGAAGTATAGGAATCGTGAGGCACCTTGAAATCTGAATAGACTGGGAAGCCGAGACAGCCAAACATGGGTGCCCTTGTCTCTTTGGCAGAGACTGCACTGTGGTGAGGTCCAACCCCCACAGGGTCCATGGTTGCCTGATAATTTGTCTTCCCCCTCACTGTGATCATGTTGCAGCAGACACAAGGAATGGTGGAGTGTTTTGTTGGGTTCTTGGGTGCATGGTACTTTTCAGGGCTGGCTATAGGGAGGTGCGACATGCGCGGGCACACTGGGCACTGACTTGGAGTGGGGTCACTGACCTCAAGGGCGGCACTGTGTTTAGCAATAACTTACAATTTAAAAGCACCTGCTGCAGGGTTCCTTGTGTGTCCAGCTTTCAGGCAGTAATAAAAATGCCAGGATAACTCTTGTGATTAGTGTTCCCGCTAGAGAGACAGAGATAGAAGTTTTGTCTAGCAACAGTTTTGACTCACTTTAAAGTAGCACAGATGGTTAGTATGCCTATTGCAAAGAAAGATTTGTACTTTATGTGGATAGTTGAGTGCATTATTAAAGCCAGCCTTTAAATGTATGTGAGAGAGTGGCTGTGGAGAGATAAGGTGCAATATTGCTGGGTGGTAGTGATGGAATCCGAGAAGTAGGTCATGAGTGTGTGTGGGGGCATTAAAAAAGATTGTTGTACTGAGTGCCACCAGCTTATTGTCTACACAATAGATTGATGAGATGGATTTGCTGGCAAGGACTTGTCTCTTAGCATCAACCGCCACAGCTGTGCGGAAACAGCAACGTGGGCTGGTGTAGGCGTTAAGGCCACCTGCCCAGAGCCCTGGGGAAGAAGGTCAAGGTTTCAAGCAGGGACAACCCTATGACATCTGAACATTGGTACCCGTGTGCAGGGGGAGGTGCTTGTGCCCACTTTGGAAGTAGCAAGAGTGTAATTCCTGGGTTGGTGATGTACCAAGAAGATAGACTCTTAACGCTGACCCTTGTTGTGACCAGGGTTCTTCAAAATATGAATGTTGAACCCAACCAGGCCCCTGGCAAGAAATGTCAATGTCGTGAAAGTGGCCATCTCCAGAGCGTCCTAGTAATACACGACCTTCATGTCACAACTTGTGTTTGCAGAAGGTTCAATACAGGATTTCGAAAATGTCAGTACTGAAAATACATTGGCATATAGTAGTACAAGTCTTGACTTAAAAAAATAAAATAGAGGCAATTACATAACTTTAAGGACAACATCAACACCCCTTTCTTTTCTTTTCTTTTCTGTTTTGCAGGCCTGGGACATTTATATTCACATAAACGAGTACACAAGTTGTGATGTTCACTTTTGTACAGCACAGCAAGCATGATGAGGTCAAATGGTGGGAATGGTTGGTGATATTCAAAGTGATATGTGCAATTTTAAAAAAAAGACTCATGCGAAAGGATACAGTAAAGGGGAAGAAAGTGTTGTTTTGGGCTAAAGGACAGATATATTATGTCCCTGCGATTTTGAAACAATAGAGTTGGATTGCTGATGTCCTTTTTGATTTCTAAGGGTATATACATCTATGTTGTGAAAAAGTCTGGAAAAGCATCATCGCCTGGGTCCTTGGTGGGTAATATGTGATGCAATAAAGCTGTCCAGAGGGGACAAGGAATGTGCCTCAAAAAGGGGCCATGTGGTGCTCAAAGAGCCATGTGATACTTCTAAGCAGTGGGGTGGTTTACATTCCAAAGCGTTTTAATTGAAACTGGAAAAGCATGCATAGGTGGTCATAGTGGTCGTGGAGAAAGATGGAATTTATCGGTCATCTGTAAGGTAAGTGTGTGAGCACCAAGATCATGCTGGAGACCTCGAAATTACGATGAGAATGTCGCTTGGATCTAAGAATGGAACCTATGGTCGATGTGTAGAAGGGCAAGCGCACATGGTTTGGTATTACCAATGTCCTGGGAAAAATGAGAAATATGGCAATCTCTAAAGAGGTCAGAAAAGTTAGAATTATGACAATAAGCCCGTGAGAAAATGAAGCAGGTGCCACTTTAAGGGTCACAGCGAGCAGGCAGGTCTTTGTGTCGAAAAAAGTTTGGCTCAAATGTGAACAGGTGCATAATAAGACGCAGGAACATCTTAAGGATTTAGATGGCCCTGGGCCAAATGTATTTTGTGGCCCCTGTTGGGAACAGCTTTGAATTTATGATCCAGTTTCAGGTTTTTCAGGCCCTATTTGTCCAGGTCACAGACGGGGCACAGACACACTGGTCCCAATTCTAAATGTGTTCACATCTGATAGTCAAGGATAGCCATGTGTGTTTTCAATATTGTAAGACAACAGCAGCTCACTAATGTTACTGCAAATAATTTCCGTGACCACCTCTCATGTCTAATATGTGCGGTCCCCTTCTGATCTAAAATCAACTTTTCTATGGATGCTGCAAGAAAGTAAGCAGAACATTTTTCTGCAAAGTGTCTGTAATAGACTCTCACACATCACCAACATTAACAATGAACTAAAAAAAAACGGTATATAAAACAATGTTTAAGAAATATTCAAAGTCATCAGGGCAAGACATTCTGCAGAACAGATCTGGCTCTATCAGGGCCCCCCTGAAACTGTGAGGACCCTGGGCCAGAGCCCACTTTGCCCAGGCCTTGAAAGGTCTCGTCCTGAAAACCCTAAAGTGCAAATCCCTCATCAGGGGCGAGTGATGTGCTGCGGCCATATTGTAGTGGTGCCTCAGAATATTCAATATATAAGGTGAGGGGAGAGAGCCTGAAGAAGGAGAGAACTTCAGCTGTTTTGTGTTCTGTGTTTGCACAAGCATCACTGTGGTGTTCTGTATCCACGGGCTGAGGTAAGAGTCAAGAATGTGATGTAGTTTCCAGGGTGGGATGTGTAAAGGTTTAAAAGAGTCAGTTGCTGGAGCTTGAAGATGGATGATGTCTCTGTTTACGCTGATCCTCATAAAGTGAAACTGCATCACCAAAACCTCCCTACGTGGTTTCTATGGACTTTACACTGGTGACGAGGACTTTACAATCACCCTGGTCTTAGCTCTTGATCTCAGTAGTGCACATGCCAAACCTGTACCCATGAACAACATTTCACCTTCAATTAACAAAAATGGCCGCCAAAACTGCTGAATACAGTGATTTTCAGTACTTTATAGGCCTAGTATCACATGTTTTCACTGGTTCCTAACACAGTGTTCCTGAGTTAAACTGTTCTTTCTACTTCTTGAGCTGTAGTACTTAAATGGTAAAGTAATGTTCAGTGGACGAGTAAAGGGAAAAGTGATTCTTCACTCCAATTTCTAAAGGTGGTTCTCACCCTCTCAGTAGGCCTAGCTGCAGCCCACATTTTTTCGATTTGCGAAGGCTGTTTCCATGTGGGTTGAACTCCATTTTCTTTTTTAGAATGTAGGAGAAGAAATCAGAAAACAGATGCAGATCTGAAAATGTGGATCTGTATCACACAACCAGCAACAGATCAAACTGCCTGGAAGAATAAGCAGTTTATCACTTTAATGTTACCCTGGTGTGCACATTTTAATTACTTAATTATGAGTTTTCAAATAGTTGTGTTAGGAACCACTGATAGCTTACTTCATTTTGAGTTTGGTTTTGCATTCCAAATAACTCCTGTCCCCACACAGGCCACAAGAAGTTAAACATTTAAACTTCTTCACAGTTTAAAACTAAAACCTTCACACTTTCAACACATCACAACATTCTATTGCAGTATACGTACTTAGGCCCAAATTTATACTTGACAGTTTTGGGGCAAAAAGTTTAGCGCTAGTTTGAGTCATTTTACAATGCCAGCCGGGGAGCGTATTTCTCGAATGGCACAAGCCGGCACTAAACTTGGGCTAGTGTCTTAAAAAAAGACGCTAGCTTGGTGGGGGTGGCGGTAGGGTAGGAGGGGGTTGTGCATCAGAAAATGACGCTTGCTTAGTTACAATACAGTACATGAGTAAGACACAACATGTAATAAAAATCCCACACCAATTTATAAAAATTATAATAGTTTTATCTTTAAAATGACACCAAAACTAATGATATTCAATGTATGAAACCGGAGATGTGACTTTTTAAAGTTTAAATCGAAAAATGTGCTTTCTAGTGCTTAAAAGACAATAGTGCCAATCAGGGAGATCTGGTTGCACTAGACTAGGACAAAATCAAAGTTCGATGCTGACCGAAATGGAGCCCTGCTCAGATATACTGAGCGAGAGGCCTCCGTCATAATCTTACCTTTGCACTTAGAAACCTTCCTGGAACTTTTCTCTCTTGATGTTGTGTAGTCCTCTTCAGCAAGCTAATTTTGATGCAACGACATTGGATTGCTTTTCTTGCAAGGACTCGGTCAATCAAGTCTGGAGCTCCAGGGTTTTCAGCAGGACAAACCTGAAATTCAGGCCGGGTCGAGGTGAAGGTAATCGGATTGACTTACGATGTCGGGTCAGTCCACCCATGGAAATTTTCCCAAAGTTGCTCCAAACTTCTGAAACTTCTTCCTGAAGTTCTCCTTGTGGGTTCAAAGTGTCCCTAACACAAGTCCAAGGATCCAGAAGCTCTGAGATGGCCCTTGGAAGTTTGGATGACACTTCCCTCAATGCACTTGACCAAATTCTTAAAAGTCCACTGGACGCACTCCAGGCTGGGTACTACTTGTAGTTGCAGGGAAGCTCTGTTAACCTGTTGCCTTCAGGGAGTCCACTCCTTAATCCTTTTGGAAGTAAATGTTAGGGTTTGTGCACAGCAAAGAGCATGTCCCCTCTCACTGCACTAGTGGGTTCTGTAATAGCTCCCTTTTAAACTTACTATTGAAAGCCTTTCTTGTTATCTCACCTTCCCCCCACCCCCCCTAGGCTTCTGTGTATGTTGTTTAATGTGCTGTTTTGTTTACACATTAGGCCTTGCTTTTACCAAGGCTTCTTTAAAACACTCCTCTCTAGGCCATGTGTTAATTTAACTCATTTGCATATTAACTGAAACTCTGCACACCTTTCAAGAACATGTGCAGCATGTGAGGACCACACCCAGCTCTTCAAACCACACCCAGATCTGCACACCTTTCAAGAACATGTGCAGCATGTGAGGACCACACCCAGCCCTGTCTATAAAAGGCAGCCCCCGAGCCTTACCCAGTGCTTGTGCTCGTCTACCTCCCGCTTACCTGAGGACAGATCCCTCGGTGCTGGCACTCCTGCTCTCTACAGACTTTCATTGGCTTCAATGGGCGCAGCTGCTGGCTCTTCCTTCTTCCGGTTTCCGGTTCCTCCTTGCCTCAGCCTCTCTCCTACAAGCAACCTGCAAAAGAGAAAGAATACAAGGTTAGACTGATCAGTATCTCTTGCCAGCAACAAGTAAGTGCAAAACTTTTATTACCTGAAAGAACTTTGACAACAATTTCTGGATTCGTGTATAGACAATTTGAAACAAGATACCTTCCACGAACATTGTGATTCAAACTCTTTGTTACAAGAATACTTTGCGGAACTTTGTGAAGCAAACATTTTTTTATGGAACTTTTAAGAATCGAACCGTGGAAACCATTAACAGCAAGGCAAACAGTAAATCAAGGACTTGCACAAATTACATGCTGTATTTTGACATAAAAGTACAGTATTTGTTTTATAAAAGATTCTGGAAATATGGGAAAAGTGAGTCTGCTATTGGCAATTTAGGCTTTAGTTATATTAAGATGAATGTTTGATATTGGTAATTCTGATAACGGTATTTGTTTAATGTTTTAGAAGCTTTAGAGTAATAGAAAGCACATCCCAGAGCAGTAACACATTCCAAACCTGGAAACTAGAGACCAGGATCCAAGAGGTACTTTTAGAAGAAAATTTCTAATAAATAAAGGGATAGTCAGGAACCCAGTTAGGAATAG
Organism: Pleurodeles waltl; assembly: GCF_031143425.1. NCBI lineage: Eukaryota > Metazoa > Chordata > Amphibia > Caudata > Salamandridae > Pleurodeles > Pleurodeles waltl. Next base: position 997,665,109 of record NC_090450.1, on the reverse strand, counting down.
GATGTACTTATCTGTTCTTTGTTTATGTTTCATTAGGCACCAGTTTCTACAGAAGTCAGAGAGGGCCGCAGATTTGTGCAGCACTTCAACAGTGGAAACGCAAGAACGGTGTTGTCTCTTTCTTTTATTTTATACACTTCCCCCCTTCCCTTGAGCTTCTGTTCTTAGTGCACTGTTTTAAAAACTAGTGTGCTGGAACAAGAAGTTTCAGGGTGGGGTCGGATTGTCTTCAACCTCCATCAGAACTGAACAAGGACTCAGGTGAGCTGGGCTTTGACAGAAGCACAAGCCTTAAATAAATAAAAAAATAAAAAAATTCAGTTCTGGTGGACGATGAATATCGGGGAAGAAATAGAGGGCATTGACGTCACGGATATGGCGCAGGCCCTAAATGAGGACTTGGCTCATAATGAATCAGTGTCTGGCATCTTGCAACATATGCAAGAGGAAATAGAGAGATTCAAGATGGAGAATACCTCTTTAAAACAGGATTTAAGCAGGTATAAATTTAGGGTATCTCAGTGGAACACAGCTTTTACGCCTTTGTTTAAAACCTCCTCAGAGACAGGGGCGCCATCAAAACATACAACTTTGCCTCCCCCAGTTGAGGTCACTGTTAATGTTCCTAATGCTGTGCCCTTAGCAGCACCTGAAAGTTTTCATGGAGATAGTAACAAATTCCATGTTTTTATCAATCAATGTCAATTACACTTCGTTTGTAAGCCACAACAGTTCCCTACTGATGCTACGAAAGTGGCATTCGTCTTGTCTTATTTGGGTGGCACAGCAGCCAATTGGTCAATTCCTTTCGTGGAGAGAGATGATCCCATCCTCCATAATTGGAATCAATTTAAACGTACCATGACCAGCCTTTTTGCAAAACACACTTTCATGCAGGCAAGTGATAATGAGCTTTTAAATCTTAAACAAGGTAACAAGGATTTATTGACCTATCTCACTAGTTTTAATCCTTTACTCACCGAGACACACTGGCCAGAAGAAAAGCGTGTCTCCCTTTTCTATAAAGGTTTGAGAGACGAGTTAAAAGACGCGCTGGCTCATATCGTTGATTTGCCAGAAGACTATTCGGACTTTGTAGATTTAGTTGTGAAATTAGAACATAGACTAGGAGAAAGTAAGGGAGATAAATACAAACTGGAATCACGGTTAACTTTTATTAGACACGAGAAGAAAGACCCAGATAATAAACTCCCTGAACCTGAGCCTATGCAAATAGGGACACTCAGAGGTTCACTCACATCAGAGGAAAAAGAAAGAAGGAGAAAACTTCAATTATGTTTATATTGTGGAAGGGCAGGTCACTTTGCCAGAGAATGTCCAGTAAAGCCTAAAAATCCACGAAAGGGTGCTGTTTCCTCCACCTCCTCAACTGAATCGGGAAACGATTAAGCTCGACAAGGGGAGAGGTTACTTGTTCGAGAAAACATCTTAATCAAACCTCTAATGCTGCAGCCTTCATGGTACCGCACATACCTAGACATTTCATAATTCAGGTCGTTTTAATTGTTACTACCCAAGTGAGGCATTCTCTCCCTGTCCTACTGGACTCAGGCGCGACAGGAAATTTTGTGGATAATAAGTTAGCTGAAAACTTAGGACTTCCTATGTGCTTAAAGCCTTGTCCAGAAGCAGTATGTGCAGTGGATGGGTCAGAATTGACCTCTGGATTAATCACAAAACAAACAAGTCCACTTGTTATGGTCTGTCAGAACGGGCACACAGAGGTGATTAGCTTTGATCTGATAGATACTCCTAATTTTGGTTTGATTCTCGGGGTACCCTGGTTGACAACTCATAACCCAAAAATTGATTGGGTGAATAGAAATGTTACTTTGGATTCCTCTTTCTGTAGAACCAATTGCTATCAAGAAGCAGGTACAGAACAGAGCACAGTATTACACTGTGCTAGTGTTATACAAGATGAACCAAGTCTCCCTCCTGAATATTCTGACTTTAAAGACGTCTTTGATCCAGTAAAGGCTAGTGTGCTGCCCCCACATAGGTCTTATGACTGTCGTATAGATCTTATCCCAGGGGCCCCTTTACCTAATAACAGAGTATATGCTTTGACTGACGAAGAAACCAAATACTTAAGAACCTACCTAGATGACCTACTACAGTCTGGGTTCATCCGTCATTCCACATCTCCGGTGTCATCTCCACTCTTTTTTATCCCGAAGCCGGATAAATCCCTGCGCACGTGTATCGATTATAGAGGACTAAATAAGGCTACAATAAAGAATAAATATCCTCTTCCTCTAATACCTGTGTTGTTGGATCAATTAAGACATTCTACTGTATACACTAAACTAGATCTGCGGGGAGTTTACCACCTGGTCCGAGTAAAAGAGGGGGATGAGTGGAAGACAGCTTTCAAGACAAAGTTTGGTTTATTTGAGTACACAGTAATGCCCTTTGGGTTATGTAATGCCCCTGCGGCCTTTCAGTTCTTTATAAATGAGGTCCTACACGAATTCCTGGACGTTTGTGTCATAGTATACATAGACGACATCCTCATTTACTCTAAGAACTCAGAAGAACATACCCAACATGTTCGTGCAGTATTATCAAAGTTAAAAGAAAATCATCTTTTTGCTAAGTTAGAAAAGTGTACTTTTAATGTCAACAAGGTGGACTTTTTAGGATACTGCCTGTCACCTCAAGGAATAACTATGGATGTAAAGAAAATCAGTGCTATTGCTGATTGGCCAGAACCATCCTCTGTAAAAGATATTCAGAAATTTCTGGGTTTTGCCAATTTTTATAGGAGGTTATTGCACATTTTGCAGACATTGCAGCCCCAATAACTACCTTGTTGCGGAAAGGGCAACGATTTCTTTGGACTGATGACGCGGCACACGCCTTTCAACTCCTAAAACAAAAGTTCACTTCAGCCCCAATTCTGATACATCCTGATCCTGACTTGCCTTTTTTTGTTGAAGCGGATGCTTCACAAGTAGCTTTAGGAGGAGTTCTCTCTCAACGAGATGCAGTAGATGGCCAGTTACATCCTATAGCCTTCTATTCCAAAAAGTTATTACCAGCTGAACAAAATTACACTGTGGCTGAAAGGGAACTACTAGCTATCAAAGTAGCCTTTTCAGAATGGAGGCACCATTTAATGGGAGCCAAGAACCCAGTTACAATCTTTTCTGACCATAGGAACCTACAGTTTTTTTGATCACTTAAAGCACTAACACCACGTCAGATGCGCTGGTTAATTTTTTTTAGCACATTTGACTTTGTAATAACCTATAGACCAGGTGCACAACAAATTCAATCTGATGTGTTATCTAGATACGGACATACTTCAGACATGAAACAAGATAAAATAGGAGAACCCATTATTCCTCCCCAAAATATTTTGGCACCAGTACAACAGAAGGATTTCATCACAGATCTATATAATGCACACATGCAAATAGCACCTCAGGATTGGTTAAAGGATTCCCATAACACAATACAACGAGGTTTATTGTATCACGACAACATTCTGTTAGTGCCCACCTCTGAATTACAAACACAGGTGATAATTTGGCATCACGCCTCACCGTTGGCAGGTCATCCTGGTTGGGTAAAAACCCTGGAAAATGTGCAAAAACACTTTTGGTGGGACACTATAAGAAAGGACGTTAAGCAATTTGTCACTACCTGTCCAATTTGAGCAAGACATAAATCTTCTCATAAGGCCCCTGACGGTTTGTTAATACCAATGCCAACACCCAAGCAACCTTGGCACACTGTAAGCGTAGACTTTATTGTAGGTTTACCACCTGTAAAATCTTTCACAACAGTGTTGGTTATAGTGGATTTTTTATCTAAAATGGCACATTTTGTACCATTACGGAAATTACCCACGGCGGCAGAATTTGCCGATATTTTTATAAGGGAAATTGTGTGTTTACATGGTTTGCCAAGCAAAGTGGTGTCAGACCGAGGGAGCCAGTTCAACTCTAAATTTTGGAAAAAATTATGTAAAAAACTGAAAATAGATGTGGCATTATCCACTGCTTTCCACCCAGAGACAGAGGGACAGACTGAACGACTGAACCAAACCTTACTTCAAACGCTACGTTGTTTTTTGGCTGATTATTCTAGTGAATGGTTGGAAGCTCTCCCTGTAGCGGAGTTTGTTTATAATAATACTGAGCATTCAGCTCTACTTTGCTCACCATTCTATTTCTTGCAGGGGTATCATCCAAGAGCTATACCCATTTTGTTAGAAGATTCTCTGTTACCTACAGTAACGGATAGACTAACAAGGTTAGGTGACATACAAGACAAAGCCAGGAAACATTTATTAAAGTACAAGGAAAGCATGAAAAGACAAGCAGACAAACACAGATCTGAGGCCCCAATGTATAAAATCGGTGACAAGGTATGGCTCTCCACAAAGAACCTAAACATAGAGGGATCCCGAAAGCTGCAACCACGTTTCATTGGACTCTTTAGTATAACTGCCATAGTAAACCCGGTAACAGTAAAATTAGATTTACCAAAAGAATATCCAGTACATACTACATTCCATGTGTCCTTGCTTAAGCCGTACAATCCAAAAACCCGACCTGAACCACCACCTCCACCCATACTAATTAAGGGGAATCTAGAATATGAAGTGAAAAGCATAAAAGACTCAAAAAGAATTAGTGGACGTCTGTTTTATTTAGTAGAATGGAAAGGATATGATGAATCTGAGAATTCATGGGAACCAGCATCATATGTACATGCCCCACAGCTGATTAGACGGTTTTATTTAAAAAATCCAGGAAAACCCCGTCCTGTAGGAGGGCCTTTGAGGGGGGCAACTGTTAGGGTTTGTGCACAGCAAAGAGCATGTCCCCTCTCACTGCACTAGTGGGTTCTGTAATAGCTCCCTTTTAAACTTACTATTGAAAGCCTTTCTTGTTATCTCACCTTCCCCCCACCCTAGGCTTCTGTGTATGTTGTTTAATGTGCTGTTTTGTTTACACATTGGGCCTTGCTTTTACCAAGGCTTCTTTAAAACACTCCTCTCTAGGCCATGTGTTAATTTAACTCATTTGCATAATAACTGAAACTCTGCACACCTTTCAAGAACATGTGCAGCATGTGAGGACCACACCCAGCTCTTCAAACCACACCCAGATCTGCACACCTTTCAAGAACATGTGCAGCATGTGAGGACCACACCCAGCCCTGTCTATAAAAGGCAGCCCCCGAGCCTTACCCAGTGCTTGTGCTCGTCTACCTCCCGCTTACCTGAGGACAGATCCCTCGGCGCTGGCACTCCTGCTCTCTACAGACTTTCATTGGCTTCAATGGGCGCAGCTGCTGGCTCTTCCTTCTTCCGGTTTCCGGTTCCTCCTTGCCTCAGCCTCTCTCCTACAAGCAACCTGCAAAAGAGAAAGAAGACAAGGTTAGACTGATCAGTATTTCTTGCCAGCAACAAGTAAGTGCAAAACTTTTATTACCTGAAAGAACTTTGACAACAATTCGGGATTCGTGTATAGACAATTTGAAACAAGATACCTTCCACGAACATTGTGATTCAAACTCTTTGTTACAAGAATACTTTGCGGAAATTTGTGAAGCAAACATTTTTTTATGGAACTTTTAAGAATCGAACCGTGGAAACCATTAACAGCAAGGCAAACAGTAAATCAAGGACTTGCACAAATTACATGCTGTATTTTGACATAAAAGTACAGTATTTGTTTTATAAAAGATTCTGGAAATATTGGAAAAGTGAGTCTGCTATTGGCAATTTAGGCTTTAGTTATATTAAGATGAATGTTTGATATTGGTAATTCTGATAACGGTATTTGTTTAATGTTTTAGAAGCTTTAGAGTAATAGAAAGCACATCCCAGAGCAGTAACACATTCCAAACCTGGAAACTAGAGACCAGGATCCAAGAGGTACTTTTAGAAGAACATTTCTAATAAATAAAGGGATAGTCAGGAACCCAGTTAGGAATAGGATGTACTTATCTGTTCCTTGTTTATGTTTCATTAGGCACCAGTTTCTACAGAAGTCAGAGAGGGCCGCAGATTTGTGCAGCACTTCAACAGTGGAAACGCAAGAACGGTGTTGTCTCTTTATTTTATTTTATCCACTTCCCCCCTTCCCTTGAGCTTCTGTTCTTAGTGCACTGTTTTAAAAACTAGTGTGCTGGAACAAGCAGTTTCAGGGTGGGGTCGGATTGTCTTCAACCTCCATCAGAACTGAACAAGGACTCAGGTGAGCTGGGCTTTGACAGTAAAGCACAGTCCTCATGGCTGTAGTTCCCTGTGTGCAGCAGGAGCAGTCCACCAGAGGGCAGTCCTTTGGATGCAGACCAGGGTTACAGCAGGGCAATCCTTCTTCTCCTCGTAGTTTCAGGCAGCAGACCTGAGTTGCTATGCCGCCCTCACATTTTTATTCAATAGTCTGGGGGGGACAAGGAGAGGGGTACCCCTGTCCAATGAAATATAGGATACCACCAAAGGGCATGACAACTTCCTCCAAAGTGTGGCATCTTCTTGTCCCACAAAGCACTGCACTTTAAAAATCCAAGTTGGTTGATTTCTCTTCAGCAGGTTATGACCTAACTAAACCAACCTACTGGTGTGGCTCATTTCAATTAACACTCCCCCGCCAGATCATCTGCAAATTCCATTCCTTGGCCTGCTATCTGTCTGTGGGGTAGCGTGAAGCCCCATTTGATTTACCCATCCCGCCTCCTGGCCTGGACTCCGCAGCTGCAGAGCCCCCATCACCAGATAATCTCTGGTCTATACAGGCCACTTAACACCTCATCAAAGCAGCCTGGCTAATCTTGGTAAGGCTGACCTATCAGTAGAGGCCACTAACAGGCTGGATTTTGGCTCACAGAAAATAAAGTCCTATAACTTATTTTCGGTTTGAGTTATGATAAACTCAACAGTGGCACATTGTTAGTTTTATCATTACCAATCTTTTGAGTCCTTGAATGACACATTTAGCTCCTCCATAGCAATATTTATATTTATATGAAATATTCCAATGTTAGCCTATGGTGCTAAGTATCTACAATGGGGAAAATTAAAGGGGTAGTTTACCCTCAACAGGGCATATGAAACATATTTTGTAATGTCCCTGCTTATACATACATGGCACCCCATCTCTGGGGCACCTAGGGGAGACCTTAGGAATGATATATTTAAAAATAAGGTAGATTATCACTTTGGAAGTACCTTTAATTCCAAAGTCGAATTTGCATTCATTTCACTTTTTAAAGACAGGCTGCAAAGCAGGACTGCCTTTAAAACTGACAGCAGTGTACATTCCATAGCAGGAACTTTACTGGGCCTCTAACCCTCCCTCTCTTATTTTATACTAGGTATTTGTAGGTAGTTTGAATTCAAGCCCTATTATATACTAGGGACTTACAAGGGTCTGTCATTTCCAATTTTAGTTATACATAAATACCATATACCTTTTTATTCGGAGCACTGGGTCTGGTTAGCAGAGCCCAGGGCACAGTCATGGTCAGATGGCCAGATGCAGGAGATGTTGGCAGGGTAATTTCAGGGCAGAAAGGAATGGCTTTCTGTAACTAAATCTAACCTTAGAGGAGAATTCCTTTTTTTATGTGTGCTGCATAATATAGCATATATGCAAAGAGGAAATAACAAGGAGAAATCAGGATATTTCTGCTTGTTAAGCCAGCAGGGGTTAGGCACACCATTGTGGCACAAACCCAGGTTTACAGTCTTTAGTAAATGTGTATTTGCTTCAAAACACTTTGGTCGATGCACTGAACACTCATAATCAATCCATGTTACACTTCCCAGGTGCAAAGTAACAGAAATCAGGAGCTGCATGGCTTTCTAAATCCTGACATATATTTTGCTTTGTGGCTGCTCCACAAAAGCCACACTCACAAGGCACAATGTTACTAAATCTAGGTCTTAATGCCTTGTCTGTTTCAATCTCTACATATCTGAATGTTTCATCTCTTTTTCCTCTCTTGAGACTTTTTTCCACCAGCGTGTTATACGTTGTACTCTTTATATCTCGCCCCATCATTTATTTTATTTTTCACCCTCTCTCTATTGCTTCTGAAAAATAGGTCAATGGGCATGATGGAAAAAACAATTGTGATATCTGATGTTCATGGAAAAGAACATTAAAAATGAATATGTGCATTAAAATGCAATTTAATTCATAAATAATCTATAAGATATAAATGAATGCAATATACAATATTCAATGTTTCCATAGTGTGCCTTTCGCCTACAGACACTGTACTTAACCTGGAGTGTTATTGTCTGGCTCCCTTTCAAGGAATCCATGCTTGAAATTGTTGTGATAAACAACATTGACTGTGACTGTCACAATGACTAGCGTAATTATGAGATATTGACCTAAATGTCTGAAAGGTGGAGCTTTTTAATGAGCCAGTGTTTGTGTTACCTTGGTCTGTTCATGTCAAAGACAAGGAGCCCCTACCCAGTGCAAGGTCTCAGAATCATGAAGTCCATTGACCGGGATGGCTTCTGGTACGGAGTCAAACGGTAGACAGGCAGCACATGCGGAACAGAAGGTGAAGGGGGATCCAGCCTGAATTCTGCTTGGTTTATATGTTTGTTTATATGTTTGTTTACTGATGGAACACCTGTATTTAGTCTTGGTGGTTTTAACTGATCCTTGAGAGATAGAAAGATGGCTCAGTGAGTTGAACACTCTTCACAATGGCAATGACTTCAAATTGTGGCAAAACCAACCTAACCTCCTTTCCTTCTAAGTTTCATAACTGAGTGCCAGTAAAAATGAGTCACTTATTGCACTTTTAAACAGCAAAGTGTAAAGGAAAATGTCATATGAAGAAAGTTTTTATTAAATACTGTGTGCCATCTAGTACCCTCAGCACAGAGTCTAATTTGCTCTTGCAGGTGCCTCTCTATAGCTGAGCTCACTGTGGTGAGAAAGCAGTGCCGGCCAGAGGGCGTAAGTTCAGGGGGAGTGTTTGGGGTGTGACACACCTCAGATAAATGCCTTTTTTGCTTCACAGTTGGGTGTAGGGGCTCTGACTGTGGTCTGCTATATCAAGGTTGGTTTTTCTCATCGTCATGATTTCACTAATTGGTTTTAACTTGTTCATTTTTGGATCAGATACTTAAGCATATATAGTGACAAGTTAACAGAAAAGTAGTAAATCTCCACCTATGTAACTATTTATTGAATGGATGCAAATTTACTACTGTTTAGAATTTGCAAACATGGTCAGTCTTTTTTTTTTCCTATCTAGGCAAGAAAGGAAGAATGCCATCTGGCCATCCACTCTAAATAGGTTGGACCACTGGATGGCTTACTTCCAACAGCCCTTACTCCATCACTCTATCAAACCAAGCTTATTCCAACAATGTAAATTTTACTACGTTGACGTAAACCTTGTGGTCGGCCTTACTCAAAATCAGGCAGATGGACTTTGAGTTTGGCAAGCAGGTTGCAATGGAGTATCCTGGCCACTAAACTCTAAATGAGCCCCAGAGGTCCACCTAATGTAAATGAGGACTAACCTAGCTCCTCCTGGGAACAGTCCATTTTGAACATTTGGTCATCTCATCCATTCACCATCGGACCCACTGCTTATTTAGTTGGGAAATTTGACATTCACACTCTTTGAATCTCACTGAGTAAGCTATGTCCCTGGTGCAAGCTTTAGAGTTGTGCATGCTGCCACACCAAGTGCCAAGCTCAAGGGGGTGCCCATTGAGTGAGAGGCTGAGGAGAGATAAAATCAGCCTACAGAGATGTTTTGTGTGCCTGGCATTCTTCAGAGATAAATACAAACAGCATGATGGTTAATGAACTTGATGGAGAGATTTGTGATTTGACTAATCACAGTTTTAGCTCATGGTAAAGTAGCAAAGAGAGTTCATGTCTTCACTGAAAAATCAATGTGCAATATGCAGATCAAAGATAATGATGTTGTGTAACTAGCTCAATGGGTCTCTGTTTTTGTCACGGAGATCCTTTTTCTACTTTGAGTTCATAAGTTACAATCCTTCTAATATAGCACATTGAACTATGAAGTAGCATTAAAATGCTGTATATTGAGCTATGATGTGGCATTAAAGTGCTGAATGCAAATTGCAAGGCATAGGTTTAGGACCTTGTAGTATCTTCCTCCATCCTTCTTGCTTCTATGGTTGCTTAAAGGGGTTCCTTTGGGTAGTAACAGACTTTTATTAGTATGACACCCCAATAATTGCATTATGTTTCAAATTCTGAGTTTATGGTTTTAAGTTTATGTATTTACTAACACTTTGTGCCTGGTTTGTATCACAAACATGATGCAAATCTGGTGCAAAGTATTGTTTTGGGGTTGATTTTCCAATGTAAATCCTAAATTACTTTGGAAAGCAGCCCTAAAGTAACACAAAGTAGGACTATGCACTACCGTGCATCAAGGAGGCATACTATGGATGGTACATGAATATTCCTATGCACCCACCCATGGATTGTGCTGCTAATCCCTCTCTATTAACTTTGGTAGAAAGGAATTTGTGTGAAAAAATGACACCTCCTTCAGCAGGCTTAAAGTTGTAGAAAAGATGTATTTTCTCCAAAATTTTCCAACCTTTGTATGTGTGTTGAACTGTGCAGCACACATAAAAAGTGTTAAACTTTGTCAAAGCATTGAATTTGGTGACAGAAGCGTGCCTTTCCGGGATAAAGTCTATACTTGACATCACGCACACACCTTTGCACTATGAAGCAAGGGTGTCTGCATTGGTGTAAGGCAGCCTGAGGTACACCAGCCCTAGAGGCGAGAGCAAAGCATCAAATCTTGGATGTGCATCATATCTTAAATGTGGTGTTGTTGTGCTCTATTCTTTTCATGCAACACAGCGCAGCAACTTTGGTTACTGCACTGGGAGAAAATTGTGTTTCTCCTGACCAAGCCCTCCAAGCATATAATGCCTACCAGATTAGGTGTCATGTGTCTCTATACCTTGGAGTTGTCATTCACTTAAGTCAAACATCATATACTTTGATAACTCATTTTCAGGACCCTTTATCTCTGTATGATATGTTTGTGAAGCAAAGAGCTTTGACATTAGATTGGGATGGAGTGGCACTATAATATAAATTAATCTGAAGGGGTTAAGAGAGGTCTTCAAACTGGGGTGTGGGCCCCCCAGGGGGGGCTCAAGTGATCCCGGGGGGGGGGGATGCCAGGCTCTGGCCAAGAGAAGCATTATACAGATATCAGGGCTTTGTTTTAAGCAGAAGCATGTTATTGCATTTTTAAAAAGATGACAGTACTTAACTGCAATGTTTAAATAGGTCTAGACATATTTAAACGTTGCCATCTTTGAAAAATAATTGTGAAGTATTCTAAGTGGGGCCCAGTGATTTTTATTTTTCAACTTGGGGTGCAGCATTAAAAAGTTTGGAGACCACTGGGTTAAGGAGAGTTGAGAGCCAGCCCTATGCGAGAACCCTGAATGTTATTGAGGTGGAACGGATTTCCAGGGAATCTAAAGCAGTCCAATAACAGCCTAGCCTTCCATAAATATTAGAAAACCTCTTTCTGCTGAGCTGATCTAAACAGGTTTATTCATTCTAGTTGTACAATATTCAAGTTTCTGAAAAGCAATGCTCAGCAAACGCATATACAGGTGTCTTGATATTGGGACAAGCAAATATAATTGCTAGGATAATTCCATTCTGATAAATAATGCAGCAGTCCAGCATTCCATTTTAATTAAAATATCTTCTTTATTGTTCTCAAAAAACGTTTTTCACATTTGCTCTTAACTTGTGATATAATGACTTGCAGCCAATATGTTTTGTTCACTTTGAAGTACTATAATATTGGTTGATTTTGGCTTGCAATATAGCATATTCATGAAGCTTTTAAGCAATTCAAACATTACATTTACATGCTATCAGCTTTTTTGGATGCTAGAAGTATGGTTTATGGGGGTGAATATTTTGGCTGATTCTATATCACTCAATGTGTTGTAAGTTATTTTTAATCATGGTGTAAATAAAGTTGTTTTAATCACGATGCACATATGTATATTATTGTAGCCCTGGAGAAGTTCAAAGTGAACGAAAAGTGTTGGCAGTAACTCATTTCATCACAAGCTCCAAGGTAATGTGAAGAAATTAGACAGGTAAATACATTTAGTAGTTATCCACCCTGGGGGTGGTGGCGATTGACCCTCTATTTCGTTTGCACCTCAGCCAGGTCAGTGTATTAGTTCTACTGATTACAGTCAAATTAATATGTGCTGTAGTTTGTTTGCGCCCAATCGCTACCTGTAAATAGTACTACAGTTTCCAGTGCCTTAAAACCTTTCTAGCGTAAACACACATTATAACTACACACTATTAATCAATCAAGTAAATGTACGCCACCCAATTCAGTTGAAGGCAAATATTCAATGAACTGCAGTACAACCACATTAGAACTAACAATAACAATAAAAATAGCAATGTTATAGCAACAATAACAAAGCAACAACAATAGCAAAACAAAAAACAATATCATGTATATATAGAAATAAATTTGAGCAATAACAGCGTACCCTTTGGAGGATCTACCAAATTATCTCCCCTCAGACCCCCCCACTTTACCATGTATATCATCTTTTCAACTCCTACTCCAACTCCACACGTCCATGGATGGAATTCTTAGAAGTAGAGTAGTTGAGACATGAAAAATAATAATTTTGCAGAAGGCAAGAACTCAACAATATATGTGCAATCAAAATATCAGATTGGTAATGTGAATGATGGGTCAAATGAAACCAGACCTAATGTGAACATTTAGTAAATCAAATAGTGGAAGACAACAGAGAAACAAGAAAGTGTTTTCAGAAAGGTTTGGGCATAGGCCATAAATTACCATTAACACCAAATCAATCAGAAGCTGGCAGAAAATCAACACCAAATAGCAGAAGAAGTCAACTGGAAAAAGAACTTGGGTATGTGTCATTTCTAAAATTATAATCAGGACCCATCTAATACAAAACTGGGGGCTTGATGTACTATTATGGTGACATCAGAAGAAAGTGGTTGCAGTTGGCACACCGACTTTATAAGAACGGGCTACTTATCTTGTGAAGTAATCCATGTACTTATTGGCTGGTTCATAAAATGCTGAATCACCTGAATCACAGGTGGTCGCACAGGTGGTCGCACAGTGACCAGCCGGATAAATATTCATTAGGCCGGTCAAATTGTGATTGGTTGCAATCACGGAAATGCAAGGGACAGCAAATCACCATCGATAGGATTGTATTCCAAAATTGATCACTTTTTTATGTTGCCCATGTTAAAGGAACTGGTGCTGATTTAAAATTAAAAAAATAAGTTTTGGAAAACTCCAGGGCCAGGCTCATAATTACCAAAGGGGAAGGGGTCCTAAGGGAACCCCCTACCACAGTTTCAGATTGTAATTTTAGTCGTTAACCATTGATACATTTCTTTCTTAATCAAACATAGAAGGTGGGTGCCCCTTTCAAGCCTCCTCCGAATCACAGGGTTTGCGAATGCAAAAAAGGCTTTGCACATCAGGTCCTAGATTCCTTCCAAACCATAAAAATAGGGGTGCTGACACTCTCCAGTTGAGGATTGGCTCACCACCCCATTTCTTGATGTTTTCATCACACATAGAAAGCCCCACACTCTTAGCAATTGTTATTAAGAGTGAATTGTGAGGAAAAAAAAATCCAGATTAGAAAGCATGAAGAATACAATTAGCAGTAAAATCCTGTTGTATGTTAGAAAATTGTCTCTCAAAAATATGTGTGAAAATGTTCTTCCAAAGCAACATTTTTCAAAGTTTACATAATATAAAAATCTTCTCAAAGAAGTAAACCTTGCAAAACTTTAAAACTGCCCGCCCTAGGATGGAAGAGAACGGGATAGGTCATTAGATGGGTTCATTGTCACAGCTGTGTACTGGGACCAGTACTGTAACGAGATGGTAATGAAGGTCAATACTGAGGAGCATTCACAGGGCTCTGTGTGGGTTCCAGTACTGTAACACGAGGTGACAATAAAGGAAGTACTGAGGTGCATTGCCAAGGCTCTGTGTGGATTCCAGTACTGTAACACAAGGTGTCGATGAAGGACATACTGAGGAGCATTAGCAGGGCTCTGTGTGGGTTCCAGTACTGTAACACAGGTGGTGCTAAAGGAAGTACTGAGGTGCATTTCCATGGCTCTGTGTGGGTTCCAGTACTGTAACATAAGGTGCTGATGAAGGAAGTACTGAGATGCATTGGCAGGGCTCGGTGTGGATTCCAGTACTGTAACACGAGGTGTTGTTGAAGGACGTACTGGTGAGCATTAGCAGGGCTCTGTGTGAGTTCCAGTACTGTAACACAATGTGGTGCTAAAGTAAGTACTGAGGTGCATTTCCATGGCTCTGTGTGGGTTCCAGTACTGTAACATAAGGTGGTGATGAAGGAAGTACTGAGATGCATTGGCAGGGCTCGGTGTGGGTTCCAGTACTGTGATACGAGGTGGCACTGAAGTGCTGAGGTGCATTGCTTGGGTGTACTTTGGCTTCTGTACCTTAATATGAGGTGTTGCTGATGGTCGATAAGGGTGGGCACTGGTGCTGTAGGTGTTGAGGTGCATTGGCAGGTGTGCTGTACCATGACATTGTACTGAAGGTCAGCTCTGAGGTGCATTGGCAAGAATGTATCAGCTCCAGTACTGTAGCATGAAGATGCACTGAAGGTCACTGTTACTGTAACCTGCGGTGGCAATAAAGTTTAGAGTTCAGGTGCACTGGCAAAGGCTGTGCACCTGCTACCCTACTGGAACATGTAACAAGAGGTGGTGCCTGAGCACAGATTCAGGTGCATTGGTTGGGTTCTGCGTGTTGACAACAGAGTAGTCACACTCTAGGTCAGTGTTCAGGTGCATTTGGAGGGCTTTGTGTCTGCTCCAGTACTGTAACATGAGGTAGTCAGTGCTAAGGTGCATCGACAGAGCTGTTTGTCACACAGTGTGGCACTGAAGGCCAATGCTGAGCTTCATTCATTGGCACTGCTATGTTTCGGCTCTAGTATTGTAGCAGGATGTGGGACTGAAGGTCCATGTTAAGGTACATTGTCAGGGCTGGGTGGTGCGTTCTAAAAGTGTAATTTTCAAAATGGTAACTTAAAATCCAACTTTACCGTTTAAGAGTATTTTTAATTACAGTTTCTCAGACACCAAACATCAATCAATCAATCAATCAATGTATTTATAGAGCGTGCTACTCACCCGCGAGGGTCTCAAGGCGCTGGAGAGGGGGGGGGGTTACTGCTGCTCGAAAAGCCAAGTCTTGAGGCGCTTCCTGAAGGTGAGATGGTCCTGGGTAGTTCTTAGGTGTGCAGGGAGGGAGTTCCATGTTTTGGCTGCCAGGTAGGTGAACGATCTTCCTCCGGCTGTGGTTCTGCGGATGCGTGGTACGAGGGCGAGGCTCGCTGAGTGGAGCTGACGGGTAGGCGTGTGGAATGAGAGGCGGCTGTTGCGGTATTCAGGGCCCATGTTGTGGAGTGCTTTGTGTGCGTGAGTGAGGAGCCTGAAGGTGATCCTCTTGTTGACGGGGAGCCAGTGTAGATGTTTCAGGTGGGCAGATATGTGGCTGTGGGGAGGGATGTCAAGGATGAGGCGTGCAGAGGCGTTCTGTATGCGCTGTAGACGTTTCTGAAGCTTTGCGGTGGTACCTGCGTAAAGGGTGTTTCCGTAGTCCAGACGGCTGGTGACGAGGGCATGGGTAACTGTCTTTCTGGTTTCGGCGGGGATCCATCTGAAGATTTTTCAGAGCATGCGTAGGGTGTTGAAGCATGATGACGAGACGCCGTTGACTTGTTTGGTCATTGTGAGGAGGGGGTCCAGGATGAATCCGAGGTAACGTGCGTGATCTGAGGGGGTTGGTGCGGTGCCCAGAGCCGTGGGCCACCAGGAGTCGTCCCAGGCGAAGGGGATTGTCTGAGGATGAGGATCTCCTTCTTGTCTGAGTTCAGTTTTAGGCGGCTGAGCTTTATCCATTCCTCAATGTCTTTCATTCCTTCCTGTAGGTTGGTTTTGTCAGTGGTAGGGTCTTTGGTGAGGGAGAGTATCAGCTGGGTGTCGTCAGCGTAGGAGATGATGTTGACGTTGTGTTTGCGTGTGGTGGCGTCGAGCGGGCTCATGTAGATATTGAAGAGGGTTGGGCTGAGCGAGGAACCTTGGGCTACGCCGCTGATTATCTCAGTGGGTTCTGAGCGGAAGGGGTGGAGGTGGACTCTCTGGGTTCTGTCGGAGAGGAACGAGATGATCCAGTCAAGGGCCTGTCCTAGGATTCCAGTGGTGCGGAGGCCGGTTATTAGGGTGCAATGGCACACGGTGTCGAAGGCAGCCGAGAGGTCCAGGAGGATGAGGGCGGTTGTTTCTCCTTTGTCCATCAGGGTTCTGATGTCGTCGGTGACTGCGATGAGGGTGGTTTCCGTGCTGTGGTTGGCCCGGAATCCAGATTGGGAAGGGTCGAGCGAGTTGTTAGCTTCAAGAAAGGCGTCAGCTGCTTTTTGATGGTCTTCTTAATGACCTTGGCCGGGAAGGGGAGAAGAGAGATGGGGCGGAAGTTCTTCAGGTCATTGGGGTCAGCCGTGGGTTTTTTCAGGAGGGTTTTGACTTCCGTGTGTTTCCAGCTCTCGGGGAAGGTGGCTGAAGAGAACGATCTGTTGATGATGTTCCAGAGATGGGGGGCGATGACGGAGTCCGCTTTGTTGAAGATGTGGTGGGGACAAGGGTCAGAGGGGGAGCCGGAGTGGATGGTGTTCATGATGCTTCTGGTCTCTTCTGAGCTGATGGGGGTCCAGGCGTTGAGTGTAGTGGTGGGGGCTGTATGTTGGGTGGTGGGGGGCGGGGTCTGGGGTCCGAAGCTGTCGTGTAGGTCAACGATCTTTCGGTGGAAGAATGTAGCAAGGGAGTTGCAGAGTTCTTGTGATGGTGTGATGACGGAGCTGGTGCTGGGGTTGGAGAGCTCTTTGACGATGTTGAAGAGTTCTTTGCTGTTGTGGGTGTTGTTGTCTAGTCGCTCTTTGAATGATGTGCTTTTGGTGGAGCGGATCAGCTGGTGGTGTTTACGGATGGCGATCTTGAGGGCTGTCATGTTTTCTGTGGTGCGTCCCCTGCGCCAAGTTTTTTCGAGGGTACGGTAGAATATCTTGGATTCTTTGAGGGCGTCCGTGAACCATGGGGGTTTTCTGATGCTGGTCCCGCTTGGGTGGTTCTTGAGTGGTGCGAGGTTTTTGGCACAGTTGGTGATCCACTGTGTGAGGCTGTGGGCTGCATTGTTGGCGTCGGTGATGATGGCTGGTGGGTTTTGGTTCAGTGTAGAGAGGAGCTGCTCTGTGGAGATTTTGCTCCAGCGTCTGCGGGGGATTTGTTGTGTGCGATGGTGGTGAGTCTCTCATTTGAAGGTGAAGTGGACGCATCTGTGGTCGGTCCAGTGTAGTTCGGAGGAGTGACTGAAGGAGATGTGGTTGCTGGCGGAGAAGATGGGGTCGAGTGTGTGACCAGCTGACTGGGTGGGGGTGCTCACCAGTTGCTTGAGTCCGAGGTTGTCGAGGTTGTCGAGCAGGGTGGTGGTGTTGTTGTCGTTGTTTTTCTCCAGATGGGAGTTCAGGTCCCCGAGGAGGATGTAGTCCGGTGAGGCTAGGGCGTGTGGGCTGATGAAGTCTGTGATGGTTTTGCTGAATTGGGTGCGTGGGCCCTGGGGTCTGTAGACGAGAGTTCCTCTGAGGGTGGTTTTGGGGTCGGTGTGGATCTGGAAGTGTATGTGTTCGGCGGCGAGGGGGGTGTCTTCGGTGGTGGTCGTGATGTTGAGGGTGTTCCTGTAGATGATGGCGATTCCTCCTCCGGGTTGGTTGACGCGGTCCTTCCGGGTGATCTTGTAGCCGTCGGGAATGGCTATGGCGATGTCTGGAGCCAAATACAAACAGAGACAGACAGACAGAGAAACAATACAAACAGAGAGACAAAACAAATGCAAACAGGGAGACAAAGGAAGGACCGACAAGATGGAAAGAAAGGCAAGAAGGCAAAAACTACCTGGCTGGGGCCTGTGCAGGCGGGGCTGCAGCGGTGGGGAAGCGACCTACCCGAGGGATGGGATGTGTCAGGGAGACCAGATCCTCGGGGCTTGCGCACGTTCCCAACATGTCCACCACTAGACAGCTCCAAAACTCCAATAGATATGCCACACAGCCTGGGAGAGTGCAAGCGGGGGAAAACGGGATAAGGTAGGGAACAGCTGGGAAGGAGACCTGTAGGAAAGAAAGAGGTTAGACAACACAACGTCAAGATATAATCAATTACATTGATTTTTAATTAACTATAGTTCTAAGTATTCTTATACTGTAATCATGGATAACCTTAGACATGCCTATAACTAGGCCTCAAGAAATCTTGGTACCTGGAAAAAAATCAAGAATGGGTTAATTCAATATTTCATTTGAGCTTTTCAGGAAATATCATATACTGTCTAGGATACAAGAACCTTCTTCAAAATAGTTTCAGGATAAACATTGCATTTTTACAGGAGGACAAAGGCTATCTTAACATTCCATGAAAAAAGAACAGGAAATCTACTAGGAGGTTAATTAGCACATAGAATGCCGCACTTTGAATTAAGCGTTTCAAAAAAAACAAAAGCTCAGGATAAATGTATGCACCTCAACAAACACTGCACACCAAAGTATTCAATACCATGAAAAGATCGCGCGCAAAGCCAATCTGAAAATCAAGAGTTTACTGCCAGAAAAGAATCGCGCACCTTGCTGCTGATTCGAAATTTCACAATGCTAAGGTCATGAAATGATCCCGCACACTGCCGATCTGAATGTCAAGAGTTTTTATGTCAGGAAATGAACTGCGCACCTTGCCTATTCGAAATACACAATGCAAATATTACGAAATTATCGCGCACACTGTTGCCGATCTGAATGTCAAAGTTAAATGCCAGGAAATTAATCGCGCATCTTGCCGATTCGAAATACACAATGCAAATATCACGAAATGATCGCGCACACTGTTGCCGATCTGAATGTCAAAGTTAAATGCCAGGAAATTAATTTCGCACCTTGCCGATTCGAAATACACAATTCAAATATCACGAAATGGTCGTGCACACTGTTGCCGATCTGAATGTCAAAGTTAAATGCCAGGAATTGAATCGCGCACCTTGCTGATTCAAACAAGAATATGTAAAAGTCATGAGAACACAATCACGCACACAAGGAGTTTCACAACTAGGCCCAAAAACTCAAATGTCTTCGAAAATGAGGGTCAGGGGCCCAGCCCGACCTCCGCCTTACCGCCCTGCTAAAGGATCGTCAATATAATGAGGGCAGGCCTGGAAATAGCATTGTAGGCCTCTGGGACCGGAGCTCAGGAGGTTGCTGCTGCTGTGCACAGGGACCTCTGAATAGTGAGCATGTGGAGCTGGGCTGACTCCCTTATATAGAGTCAAGCCCAGCCCACAGACCACACCCAGTCATGGGGCAGGGAAAGCTTCTAGAAGGTCCTAGAAAGGGACCACACCCTGACACACTCGGTAAGCCTGCAGCTATACCTTGCAAATGAACAGTTATTATAAACATCATTAATAGTGGTTTTGAAGGTTAAAATCTGCAATGCAAAAGGTTAACAAACTGCATATAAACATAATGCATGAATTATGCCTTTGCATAAAGACTGGGTTTTTGCATTTTTGTCGCCCGTAGAGCGCGCACTGTCCTGATGTTGACAGGATGGTTACGTGTTCCCAATCAAAAGTTAGCACTTATTCAATGTAATTAGGAATCCCAGTGTTCTCCTATGGGAAAGGTAGGCTTCACAGTTTTCACTATCATGACATGTAAACCTGAAGATTACATGTCCAAACTTTTAATTATATATTACTAAAACAGGTATAAATATAGTCTGGGTGGAATTTCAATTACACTGGAATATTTGGAGTAGTTTTGGTAATTCTGTGTTATTTTGCAAATCGAAATTACTGATATTTACACAAATACTTCTGCTTGTGTAATTAAGAGTAATTTGGAGGAACAAATCCAACTAAGAGCACATTTAGCAAGTGTGATGGGCTGCACAAACTCGTTATTCACATTCTCCTGCATTTATCGATGTTTCTTAGTGCAAAATGCATCCTTGTGTACATTTTGGTCGCAAGGGTGCATGTTGCGCTACATAAATAGCAGTAAATGCAAGGAGTTAGTTGGAGAAATATCCTTCCCGAAGACCACGTTTAGAGAGCGTTAATGTCTGCTCGCACTTGCGATTAGTATTCTGTTGCATGAGGCACTATTTCTTATTGCATCCTTGCATCCATTTTGGACTCAAGGCGTAATTTTTACTTTAATAAATAGCGCTAAATGCAGAATTACTCTTCTCACATAGATACGCGTCACCTTACAGAATGTTTTTGTTTGTCTACTTACACTGAATTACACGAGTTGCGCCCACACCTAGTATATACTCCGGCTCTAACAAATTGTCCTAGATTTACTTTTAAATGATAAGTGAGATGAAGATCTACAGCCATTGTTTCCCCTCTGCAAATCGATTTTTCTTGTAAATGTCATAAGCAATGCTAAGGCCCTGATTTAGAGATTGGCAGGCAGGTTAATCTGTCACAAATGTGACAGATTTCCCATCTGACTTATAACAGCCGCATTGCATCCTATGGCATTTGTTATAAGGTAGACAGGATATCCATCATGTTTGTGACAGAGTACCCATCCACCAAACTCTAAAACAGGGCTTAAGAAATTAGGTAGT
This sequence comes from Pleurodeles waltl, assembly GCF_031143425.1. NCBI lineage: Eukaryota > Metazoa > Chordata > Amphibia > Caudata > Salamandridae > Pleurodeles > Pleurodeles waltl. The sequence goes on along the minus strand of NC_090450.1, from coordinate 997,644,302 downwards.
TCCTAATGACATAAACAATGCTTTTGATTCAACTATGCTACTTCCATAGCAGTCCAGAAAAATGTCACCTGCACAGAATTCACGTTGTTTCTAATGTTCCTTTGCAAATGAAACGTCAAGTTGAAACACCTTTGCTTTAGGCAGAAAAAATGTCAGCAGAACCATGTTCTGTCCATGTTAGAACACCCCCACATTTACAAACCTGGAGTTTAGAATGTGCAACTGCAACGTTGTTCATTAAACCTCCTTAAAATTACTCCATCACTCAGAGATGATGTGTGACAGCTCTTCAGCACTTTAACTGAAACCACATGTTGCAATGTACCTACCCCTCATGCTGGAATGTAGCTATTTTCATTCTGTAAAACAAAGTTAGTGTATTATTATTGCATCCTGTTTTGATTGCTGTTTGCATGAAATTGTGTGCATTTAAATGTATCATAAGAGTAGAATGACACCACAGATGCTCATGACATTTTCTGGGCTCCCAGGGTGGTTCTCAAACAATGCTGAAACATCTGGTCTATACACTGGGGACAATTTGTATATTTGACTATGTGTTGAGATAACATGCGTATTTCTCCTGTTCTCTGGTGCTCTTCTAGGGACTTTCTAAATAGAATACCCACATCACTAGAACACCATGCGTAGCAGTTCTAATAAGCAATCCAACACATGTAACATTTAATTTGCTTTTTCCCTGTTTCTATTTGGCTTATAATTATGACTGCATGTTTTCTTTCTGTTCAGCCCCATATGTGGTTTAGGCCAGTCCAAACCAAGTGCTCTGTTATGTGGAAAGGCTTAGAAACCACCCTTTCTGTCTCTCAGCCTCACAGTCTCTCACTTACCACTCTTTCCAGCTCTCCCTAGGCATTCCTTCAATGACTGAGTCCAGCAACTGCTCCCTCTGACTTCACTCTCTGTCAGTGGGCCACCTCTTCTCGACACCGATCCAGGGATTTTTGTCTAGCAGATGTCACTATGGCTACGGTTCAAACCGCCAGGAAAAGGCTGGCGGTAGGGGAACTCGTAATCCCCTGGTCAGCGCTGCAAGCAGCGCTGCCCTGGCGGATTAAAACCGCCGGGGCCATTCTGGCGGGAAACCATGGGAAGCACCGCCAGCCTGTTGGCGGTGCTTCTGTCAAAACAAAGACCGCCAGGGTTGTAATGACCCCCTATGTCTGTTTCTGCATTAATCTATGAAGTAGCCCCGTATTCCTTGAAAAGGCTTACTTCTATCATTCAGGAATATCTGGCCAGGGGCCTACAACAGTGGTTCCCAACCTTTTGACTTCTGTGGACCACCACTTTATCATTACTGAAGCCTAAGGACCCCCACTGAATCTTTATTGGAATCTGGGAACCCCCCTACTGAGTCATAACTGAAAGGTTGGGGCCTAATCGGTTGATATTATTTAGTCTTCTAAGCAGTTGCGGCCCCCCTGAGGAGGCTTCGTGGACCCCCAGGGGTCCCCGGACCACAGGTTGGGAACCACTGGCCTATAACATCCTTGTTTACACTGGACTGGGAGCTGGCTCATCACTGAAACTGCCCATGTTTGCTACATCAAGGTGTCCTGCTGGAACCATGAGATGCTGAATCCCCGTCTTATCAGCCCAATTCCACTACTAGAATTTAGAAAGTAAATGGGGACCTGTACCTTATGTTTGTGCAGCTTTCTTTCTTTAAGATACCAGGGCCCTATCGACAAAGTCGGTTTGCGTGGATAGTTCTCCTCAAATATACATTTACACCTTGACCTAGTTGTAAATCACCCTATGGATGGAATTCACCTTTTTCATGTGAAGATTAACAACTGCACCTAGAGCTATGAGTCTCCACTCCCTCAAATGGAGGGATGGACACTTCTAAAACTAAATTTACTACTTAAATAAAAGTTACTATTAGTAACTTTCAGTCTACTGGTATCTATCTCTGCTGCTGGAGCAGGAATCCCCCTATAGAAAGTAATAGGGATTTTACGAAAATCAATATTAATTTAAATAAATATAAAGCAACTTTTTTTAATTAAAAACTATCAAGACATTTCCCTAACTCCTATTTACCTAGGACAACCACAACAACAAGAGAACAACACACCTCATCAAACTCAACCTATTAATACATTTTACACTAATTATTGTTTGTATTTGCTTTTTAAATTAATTGTTAAACCCAATAAAATACAGGAGGATAGCAGGGGTACAAACAACCGTCCTCATGATACTTCCCAGAATCCTATGTATAACCAGAAGAGCAAACAGCATAAAATGTTAGGAACATATTCAGGGAATTCTAGCTGCAAGAACTGATGCAACTTAGAGGTTCTTGTAGTGTGCATGTGTGGGGCGTAGTGCAATAACCTTGCCCACCTCACCTGTAAGTCCTTAAAATAATCAATATTCTGCTACCACTCCTACCGATTGTATTAAATTACTGAACAAAGACTGTATTCCCATCCAGAGAGGCAGAGGTCTGCATTCGCTCCCAGTTTTTGAAGATGCACCAGTGGAGACATTATTTTAAATCTGGTATAATGAGACCTACATGCATTAGAAAACCGAACCAACCATGTCAGATGAACACTTCCAAAGCTGAACAATTACCTTGATATCTTTTTAAAAAATCACAACATTGAGGTCTCTGGTTGGCAGCCAGTTTGCACTCTGTCCAAGCGGGGATCCCCACCCTAGTCGAGGTAAGGGAGTTACACTCCTCAGACAAACCCTGCTCACCCCCTTAGTAGCTTGGCCCAGGCAGTCAGGCTTATCTCAGAGGCAATGTGTAAAGTGTTTGTACAATCACACACACACAGTATCACAATAACTGTCTGTGTATCTGTGTGTGCAGTTTTAAAATGCCAATTGGGCCTGGTAAGTAGTCAAAACATTCCCTTTTTATACATCTAAGGCACCCCTAAGGTAGGCCCAAGGTAGCCCCTTGGGCAGGGTACAGTGTATGCTAAAGGTAGGGCATGGACTGGTGTATTTTGAAATGTCCTAACAGTGAAATACTGCCAAATACGGTTTTCAATGTTGCAAGGCCTATCTCTCCCTTAGGTTAACATGAGGGATGCCTTTAAATATCTTTTGATTGCAGTTTCCCACTGGAAGCAGATAGAGATATGGAGTTTGGGGTATCTGAACTCACAATTTTAAAATACATCTTTTGGAAACGTTGTTTTTTCGAATGTCAGTTTGAAAATGCTACTTTTACAAAGTGGGCATTTTGTTGCTTTTGGTTGCGTTTGATTTTAAGAGACACTTGTCAAATGTGTGAGTCAGACTCACAGCCCCTGATCATCCTTATGCACCCCTCTTAAGGGTAGTAAGCACTACAGAAATATTGCAATAGAAAACAATGCAACCAGGCTTTAAGTGGGCTGGGTTCACCGGTACTCAGCACTGGCAGTTCTAAAAAGCAGGTGCTGAAAAAGGTCCCTGTTGGGCTCTCCATTTTTGCCCTCACCCTCAGGTTGCAAACAAAAATCTTACCTGGCAGAACCAACCTTCACCGCTTTCGAAGTAACTCCAAAATGACTTGTTACAGTTCCTTCACAGTCTCATCACTTCAGAACCATAGCATTTTCAATATAATATACAACCATTGTTGTGGCTTATTTGTCTTATGCAAGTAGCAACCATTGGCAAAGCCAATAGTCCTGGCTTGTTGTAGGTGTAATGTCACTTGCTGTATTATATATCTGGATGCAACAACAGAAAGAAGCAGTTGGTGGTGCACCATGCTAAGCAGAGATTTTTTGTTTACGTGTTTTTAAGCCACCCCCTTAATTACATTGGCCACGCCCCTTTGACAGCCCTCCCCTACCCCTGCTGGTGTGTTTTCATCACACCTAAAGCCCTGAATACAGCTAAAACATCCATTATGCACTGGACCACCATTCTGAAATCTCACTGCATCTCCAAGGGCGTGATTTTTTGAAAAATATTTACATTTGAACAATTCTCTACCTAATGCCATATGTGGGAAGATGCAGCTTTATTTATTGCATCTGTGGTTTTATTGTGCGTAGGTGCAATGCCCAGGAGAACCTGCTCTGTAATTGTGAGAAGGTAGCCTCTTTCTAGCCTTGTTACCCCCACTTTTGGCCTGTTTGTGAGTGTATGTCAGGGTGTTTGTCACTGTTTTCACTGTCTCACTGGGATCCTGATAGCCAGGCCTCAGTGCTCATAGTGAAAACACTATGGTTTCAGTATGTTTGTTATGTGTCACTGGGATCCTGCTGGTCAGGACCCCAGTGCTCATAGGTTTGTGGCCTATATGTATGTGTCACTGGGACCCTGTCACACAGGGCCCCAGTGCTCATAGGTGTGCATGTATATGTTCCCTGTGTGGTGCCTAACTGTCTCACTGAGGCTCTGCTAACCAGAACCTCAGTGGTTATGCTCTCTCATTACTTTCAAATTGTCACTAACAGGCTAGTGACCATTTTTACCAATTTACATTGGCTTACTGGAACACCCTTATAATTCCCTAGTATATGGTACTAAGGTACCCAGGGTATTGGGGTTCCAGGAGATCCCTATGGGCTGCAGCATCTCTTTTGCCACCCATAGGGAGCTCTGACAATTCTTACACAGGCCTGCCACTGCAGCCTGAGTGAAATAACGTCCACGTTATTTCACAGCCATTTTACACTGCACTTAAGTAACTTATAAGTCACCTATATGTCTAACCTTTACCTGGTAAAGGTTAGGTGCAAAGTTACTTAGTGTGAGGGCACCCTGGCACTAGCCAAGGTGCCCCCACATTGTTCAGAGCCAATTCACTGAACTTTGTGAGTGCGGGGACACCATTACACGCGTGCACTACATATAGGTCACTACCTATATGTAGCTTCTCCATGGTAACTCCGAATATGGCCATGTAACATGTCTATGATCATGGAATTGCCCCCTCTATGCCATCCTGGCATTGTTGGTACAATTCCATGATCCCAGTGGTCTGTAGCACAGACCCTGGTACTGCCAGACTGCCCTTCCTGGGGTTTCACTGCAGCTGCTGCTGCTGCCAACCCCTCAGACAGGCAGCTGCCCTCCTGGGGTCCAGCCAGGCCTGGCCCAGGATGGCAGAACAAAGAACTTCCTCTGAGAGAGGGTGTGACACCCTCTCCCTGTGGAAAATGGTGTGAAGGCAGGGGAGGAGTAGCCTCCCCCAGCCTCTGGAAATGCTTTGTTGGGCACAGATGTGCCCAATTCTGCATAAGCCAGTCTACACCGGTTCAGGGACCCCTTAGCCCCTGCTCTGGCGCGAAACTGGACAAAGGAAAGGGGAGTGACCACTCCCCTGACCTGCACCTCCCCTGGGAGGTGTCCAGAGCTCCTCCAGTGTGCTCCAGACCTCTGCCATCTTGGAAACAGAGGTGCTGCTGGCACACTGGACTGCTCTGAGTGGCCAGTGCCACCAGGTGACGTCAGAGACTCCTGCTGATAGGCTCCTTCAGGTGTTAGTAGCCTTTCCTCTCTCCTAGGTAGCCAAACCCTCTTTTCTGGCTATTTAGGGTCTCTGTCTCTGGGGAAACTTTAGATAACGAATGCATGAGCTCAGCCGAGTTCCTCTGCATCTCCCTCTTCACCTTCTGATAAGGAATCGACCGCTGACCGCGCTGGAAGCCTGCAAACCTGCAACATAGTAGCAAAGACGACTACTGCAACTCTGTAACGCTGATCCTGCCGCCTTCTCGACTGTTTTCCTGCTTGTGCATGCTGTGGGGGTAGTCTGCCTCCTCTCTGCACCAGAAGCTCCGAAGAAATCTCCCGTGGGTCGACGGAATCTTCCCCCTGCAACCGCAGGCACCAAAAAGCTGCATCTCCGGTCCCTTGGGTCTCCTCTCAGCACGACGAGCGAGGTCCCTCGAATCCAGCGACACCGTCCAAGTGACCCCCACAGTCCAGTGACTCTTCAGCCCAAGTTTGGTGGAGGTAAGTCCTTGCCTCACCTCGCTGGGCTGCATTGCTGGGAACCGCGACTTTGCAAGCTTCTCCGGCCCCTGTGCACTTCCGGCGGAAATCCTTCGTGCACAGCCAAGCCTGGGTCCACGGCACTCTAACCTGCATTGCACGACTTTCTAAGTTGGTCTCCGGCGACGTGGGACTCCTTTGTGCAACTTCGGCGAGCACCGTTTCACGCATCCTCGTAGTGCCTGTTTCTGGCACTTCTCCGGGTGCTACCTGCTTCAGTGAGGGCTCCTTGTCTTGCTCGACGTCCCCTCTCTCTGCAGGTCCAATTTGCGACCTCCTGGTCCCTCCTGGGCCCCAGCAGCGTCCAAAAACGCCAAACGCACGATTTGCATGTAGCAAGGCTTGTTGGCGTCCATCCGGCGGGAAAACACTTCTGCACGACTCTCCAAGGCGTGGGGGATCCATCCTCCAAAGGGGAAGTCTCTAGCCCTTGTCGTTCCTGCAGTATTCACAGTTCTTCAGCCTAGTAAGAGCTTCTTTGCACCAACCGCTGGCATTTCTTGGGCATCTGCCCATCTCCGAGCTGCTTGTGACTTTTGGACTTGGTCCCCTTGCTCCACAGGTACCTTCAGACAGGAATCCATCGTTGTTGCATTGCTGATTTGTGTTTTCCTTGCATTCTCCCTCTAACACAACTATTTTGTCCTTAGGGGAACTTTAGTGCACTTTGCACTCACTTTTCAGGGTCTTGGGGAGGGTTATTTTTCTAACTCTCACTATTTTCTAATAGTCCCAGCGACCCTCTACAAGGTCACATAGGTTTGGGGTCCATTCGTGATTCGCATTCCACTTCTGGAGTATATGGTTTGTGTTGCCCCTATCCCTATGTTTCCCCATTGCATCCTATTGTAACTATACATTGTTTGCACTGTTTTCTAAGACTATACTGCATATTTTTGCTATTGTGTATATATATCTTGTGTATATTTCCTATCCTCTTACTGAGGGTACACTCTAAGATACTTTGGCATATTGTCATAAAAATAAAGTACCTTTATTTTTAGTATAACTGTGTATTGTGTTTTCTTATGATATTGTGCATATGACACTAAGTGGTACTGTAGTAGCTTCACACGTCTCCTAGTTCAGCCTGAGCTGCTTTGCTAAGCTACCATTATCTATCAGCCTAAGCTGCTAGACACCCTATACACTAATAAGGGATAACTGGGCCTGGTGCAAGGTGCAAGTACCCCTTGGTACTCACTACAAGCCAGTCCAGCCTCCTACATTGGTTGTGCAGCGGTGGGATAAGTGCTTTGAGACTACTTACCACTCTTGTCATTGTACTTTTCATAAGAGAAAAATATACAAAACAAGGTCAGTGTATATACACATAGCCAAAAAGTTTTGCATTTCCTCTTTTCACTCTTTTCTAAGTGCTGAAAAGTACTTCTAAACTTTCAAAAAGTTCTTAAAAGTTTAAAAAGTTTTTTCTGTCTTTCCAAAAAGTTCTGAAAACTTTTTTCTCTTTGTCTATCACTTTAACTCTCTCTAAAAAATGTCTGGCACAGGCCAAAAAGTTGAACTGTCCAAACTTGCATATGATCACCTTAGCTGGAAAGGAGCAAGGAGTCTCTGCATAGAGAGAGGTTTGAGTGTAGGGAAGAATCCTTCCTTAGAACTGTTAATTAATATGCTTAGAGTACAGGATAAGGCCATAAGTGCCCAATCTGTAGAAAAAGTAGCTAATGGTTCTCAATCTGATCCAGGGACTCCCCCAGGAAAAGGTTCAGGAAAGAAACTTCTCAGCCTGCCCATTACTAGACAGTCTAGCATAGTTGGTACAGAGGTTGAATCACATCATACTGATGATGTGCTCTCACATTATACTGGTAGCCAAGCTGTTAGGGTGCCCTCTGTAAGGGACAGGTCTCCTTCTGTTCATTCCCATCATACCTCTGTATCTAGAAATGTCCCTCCCACCCACCCTGATGACAGATTGTTAGAAAGGGAGCTCAATAGATTGAGAGTGGAACAAACCAGACTGAAGCTCAAGAAGCAACAGCTGGATTTGGATAGACAGTCTTTAGAAATAGAGAGGGAAAGACAGAAGTTGGGTTTAGAAACCCATGGTGGCAGCAGCAGTATTCCCCATAGTCATCCTGCAAAAGAGCATGATTCCAGGAATCTGCACAAGATAGTTCCCCCTTATAAGGAGGGGGATGACATTAACAAGTGGTTTGCTGCACTTGAGAGGGCCTGTGCTGTACAGGATGTCCCTCAAAGGCAGTGGGCTGCTATCCTATGGCTATCATTTAGTGGAAAAGGTAGGGATAGGCTCCTTACAGTGAAAGAAAATGATGCCAATAATTTCCAAGTTCTTAAGAATGCACTCCTGGATGGTTATGGCTTAACCACTGAACAATACAGGATAAAGTTCAGAGAGACCAAAAAGGAGTCTTCACAAGACTGGGTTGATTTCATTGACCAGGCAGTGAAGGCCTTGGAGGGGTGGTTACATGGCAGTAAAGTTACTGATTATGAAAGCCTGTATAACACAATCCTGAGAGAGCATATACTTAATAATTGTGTGTCTGATTTGTTGCACCAGTACCTGGTAGACTCTGATCTGACCTCTCCCCAAGAATTGGGAAAGAAGGCAGACAAATGGGTCAGAACAAGGGTGAACAGGAAAGTTCATACAGGGGGTGACAAAGATGGCAATAAGAAGAAAGATGGTGAAAAATCTCAAGATAAGCATGGGGATAAGGGTAAAACCAAAGATCCCACTTCAAATCTTAAACACTCTTCAGAGGGTGGGGATAAAACAAATTCTTCCTCTTCTTCCCAACCTGCACACATTAAAAAGCCTTGGTGCTTTGTGTGTAAAAACAGAGGCCATAGGCCAGGGGATAAGTCCTGTCCAGGTAAACCCCCTGAGCCTACCACCACTAATACATCAAGCTCTAGTGCCCCTAGCAGTAGTGGTACTAGTGGTGGGACTGCTGGCAACAGTCAAGCAAAGGGTGTAGTTGGGTTCACGTATGGGTCCATAGTGGAAACTGATGTAATCAGTCCCAAGACAGTTTCTGTCACACCTAGTGGCACTGGCCTTGCCACACTGGCTGCTTGTCCCCTTACAATGGATAAGTACAGGCAGACAGTTTCAATAAATGGTGTTGAGGCCTTGGCCTACAGGGACACAGGTGCCAGTTTCACTTTGGTGACTGAAAACCTAGTGCCTCCTGAACAACACATCATTGGACAACAGTATAAGATTATTGATGTCCATAACTCCACTAAGTTTCTTCCCTTAGCTATAATTCAGTTTAGTTGGGGTGGAGTTACTGGCCCTAAGCAGGTGGTGGTATCACCTAGCTTACCTGTAGACTGTCTCTTAGGTAATGACCTAGAGGCCTCAGGTTGGGCTGATGTAGAGTTTTATGCACATGCAGCCATGCTGGGCATCCCTGAGGAATTGTTCCCTCTCATTTCAAGTGAAATGAAAAAGCAAAGGAGAGAAGGCCTGAAAACTCAGGATCCCTCTCCATCAACAGGTAAAAAGGGTATCACAGTATCCCCTAACCACCCTACCATTCAGGATACTATTCCTGTGGTGGGAGAAACCTCTCCTGGGGTGGCACCTGTTCCAAGGGAATCATCAGCTGGCAAAGCTGGACTCCCTGAGGTGGAAGTACCTCTCTGTGGGATAACTAGCATTGGTGAGAAAAAGAGCACCATTTTAGTTAACATGGAGCATCCCTCCAACCCTCCCAGAGAAACTTTAGTGCAGAAACTCTGCACTGCCTCACAACACTTAGGACAGCATCCCTGCCCTAGTGTGGAGCTCATAGGACAGCATCCCTGCCCTGCTCCAACCCAAGAGAAACAGCATCCCTGTTCTCTCTTCCAGCCATATGGACAAAGTTTTTGCCCAGCTATGGCTTTTCTGAGACAGCATCCCTGTCTGGCATTTCCATCACTACAAATAGGTTCAGTGGACAATTCCCACTGCTCTAAACTAAAACTTACTGATAGAAACTCTGAAAATACATCTTCACATTGTTGCTTAGCTAAAAAACTTCAAACAGGGTGGTTTACATCCCCACAGGGAAGTAACCATATAGTGGATGATAAAGGGAGTAACCAGTCTATTGCAGAGCTACTCTCTACTTATCACCACTTAGACAATAAAGTCTCAACTGGCCAAGGTTAGCCTTATTGTCCTTCGTTTGGGGGGGGGTTGTGTGAGAAGGTAGCCTCTTTCTAGCCTTGTTACCCCCACTTTTGGCCTGTTTGTGAGTGTATGTCAGGGTGTTTGTCACTGTTTTCACTGTCTCACTGGGATCCTGATAGCCAGGCCTCAGTGCTCATAGTGAAAACACTATGGTTTCAGTATGTTTGTTATGTGTCACTGGGATCCTGCTGGTCAGGACCCCAGTGCTCATAGGTTTGTGGCCTATATGTATGTGTCACTGGGACCCTGTCACACAGGGCCCCAGTGCTCATAGGTGTGCATGTATATGTTCCCTGTGTGGTGCCTAACTGTCTCACTGAGGCTCTGCTAACCAGAACCTCAGTGGTTATGCTCTCTCATTACTTTCAAATTGTCACTAACAGGCTAGTGACCATTTTTACCAATTTACATTGGCTTACTGGAACACCCTTATAATTCCCTAGTATATGGTACTAAGGTACCCAGGGTATTGGGGTTCCAGGAGATCCCTATGGGCTGCAGCATCTCTTTTGCCACCCATAGGGAGCTCTGACAATTCTTACACAGGCCTGCCACTGCAGCCTGAGTGAAATAACGTCCACGTTATTTCACAGCCATTTTACACTGCACTTAAGTAACTTATAAGTCACCTATATGTCTAACCTTTACCTGGTAAAGGTTAGGTGCAAAGTTACTTAGTGTGAGGGCACCCTGGCACTAGCCAAGGTGCCCCCACATTGTTCAGAGCCAATTCACTGAACTTTGTGAGTGCGGGGACACCATTACACGCGTGCACTACATATAGGTCACTACCTATATGTAGCTTCTCCATGGTAACTCCGAATATGGCCATGTAACATGTCTATGATCATGGAATTGCCCCCTCTATGCCATCCTGGCATTGTTGGTACAATTCCATGATCCCAGTGGTCTGTAGCACAGACCCTGGTACTGCCAGACTGCCCTTCCTGGGGTTTCACTGCAGCTGCTGCTGCTGCCAACCCCTCAGACAGGCAGCTGCCCTCCTGGGGTCCAGCCAGGCCTGGCCCAGGATGGCAGAACAAAGAACTTCCTCTGAGAGAGGGTGTGACACCCTCTCCCTGTGGAAAATGGTGTGAAGGCAGGGGAGGAGTAGCCTCCCCCAGCCTCTGGAAATGCTTTGTTGGGCACAGATGTGCCCAATTCTGCATAAGCCAGTCTACACCGGTTCAGGGACCCCTTAGCCCCTGCTCTGGCGCGAAACTGGACAAAGGAAAGGGGAGTGACCACTCCCCTGACCTGCACCTCCCCTGGGAGGTGTCCAGAGCTCCTCCAGTGTGCTCCAGACCTCTGCCATCTTGGAAACAGAGGTGCTGCTGGCACACTGGACTGCTCTGAGTGGCCAGTGCCACCAGGTGACGTCAGAGACTCCTGCTGATAGGCTCCTTCAGGTGTTAGTAGCCTTTCCTCTCTCCTAGGTAGCCAAACCCTCTTTTCTGGCTATTTAGGGTCTCTGTCTCTGGGGAAACTTTAGATAACGAATGCATGAGCTCAGCCGAGTTCCTCTGCATCTCCCTCTTCACCTTCTGATAAGGAATCGACCGCTGACCGCGCTGGAAGCCTGCAAACCTGCAACATAGTAGCAAAGACGACTACTGCAACTCTGTAACGCTGATCCTGCCGCCTTCTCGACTGTTTTCCTGCTTGTGCATGCTGTGGGGGTAGTCTGCCTCCTCTCTGCACCAGAAGCTCCGAAGAAATCTCCCGTGGGTCGACGGAATCTTCCCCCTGCAACCGCAGGCACCAAAAAGCTGCATCTCCGGTCCCTTGGGTCTCCTCTCAGCACGACGAGCGAGGTCCCTCGAATCCAGCGACACCGTCCAAGTGACCCCCACAGTCCAGTGACTCTTCAGCCCAAGTTTGGTGGAGGTAAGTCCTTGCCTCACCTCGCTGGGCTGCATTGCTGGGAACCGCGACTTTGCAAGCTTCTCCGGCCCCTGTGCACTTCCGGCGGAAATCCTTCGTGCACAGCCAAGCCTGGGTCCACGGCACTCTAACCTGCATTGCACGACTTTCTAAGTTGGTCTCCGGCGACGTGGGACTCCTTTGTGCAACTTCGGCGAGCACCGTTTCACGCATCCTCGTAGTGCCTGTTTCTGGCACTTCTCCGGGTGCTACCTGCTTCAGTGAGGGCTCCTTGTCTTGCTCGACGTCCCCTCTCTCTGCAGGTCCAATTTGCGACCTCCTGGTCCCTCCTGGGCCCCAGCAGCGTCCAAAAACGCCAAACGCACGATTTGCATGTAGCAAGGCTTGTTGGCGTCCATCCGGCGGGAAAACACTTCTGCACGACTCTCCAAGGCGTGGGGGATCCATCCTCCAAAGGGGAAGTCTCTAGCCCTTGTCGTTCCTGCAGTATTCACAGTTCTTCAGCCTAGTAAGAGCTTCTTTGCACCAACCGCTGGCATTTCTTGGGCATCTGCCCATCTCCGAGCTGCTTGTGACTTTTGGACTTGGTCCCCTTGCTCCACAGGTACCTTCAGACAGGAATCCATCGTTGTTGCATTGCTGATTTGTGTTTTCCTTGCATTCTCCCTCTAACACGACTATTTTGTCCTTAGGGGAACTTTAGTGCACTTTGCACTCACTTTTCAGGGTCTTGGGGAGGGTTATTTTTCTAACTCTCACTATTTTCTAATAGTCCCAGCGACCCTCTACAAGGTCACATAGGTTTGGGGTCCATTCGTGATTCGCATTCCACTTCTGGAGTATATGGTTTGTGTTGCCCCTATCCCTATGTTTCCCCATTGCATCCTATTGTAACTATACATTGTTTGCACTGTTTTCTAAGACTATACTGCATATTTTTGCTATTGTGTATATATATCTTGTGTATATTTCCTATCCTCTTACTGAGGGTACACTCTAAGATACTTTGGCATATTGTCATAAAAATAAAGTACCTTTATTTTTAGTATAACTGTGTATTGTGTTTTCTTATGATATTGTGCATATGACACTAAGTGGTACTGTAGTAGCTTCACACGTCTCCTAGTTCAGCCTGAGCTGCTTTGCTAAGCTACCATTATCTATCAGCCTAAGCTGCTAGACACCCTATACACTAATAAGGGATAACTGGGCCTGGTGCAAGGTGCAAGTACCCCTTGGTACTCACTACAAGCCAGTCCAGCCTCCTACAGTAATCAAACATGAAAGAATACCAGCAAAGAGCCCTCCCATCCTTTGCTCTGTTTGCAGTGTTTCATACACCAACAGTGATAATAATAATTGTACAACCAATAACAGTAATTACACCAAATAGAGCGCCTCCCTTCCAATTTCTTCTAAAAAGCGCGCAGGCACTTTGACAGCCTCTCTTACTCTGGGAGGTTTCAATGCTGAGTTAAGTGACAGCGGTGTGGGTGTGTGAGGGTGGGGGCATCAGCTCTTCCTCCGCTCTCATCAACTCTTCCTCTGATGTCTTTGAAGTGAAGGCGTTTATATTGATCTAGAATTATACAGGATGAGGGCATGGTAAATTTATTTCACCTGTCGCCCAACCAAAAGCGATATTCTTCTGTTACCAAATAATATGTTTTAAAAATAGAGAACGTCTAATGCTTAATTTGAGCCGGTGGGGACCACCAACACCTATTTTGGGGAACCAGCACTTATTTTTCTTTATCAGACAAGAAAAGGTCAGAAATATTACATTTTTTAAAGTGGATGCTAGAGGTCCGACTGCAAGCTTTTATTTTTCTTGCATCAGTGGACAGCCTTGCACTGCTCCTTCCCGTAGCATAGTCGCTGAATGTAGTCTCTCTTCATCTGATACTGGTCTAGTTCATGCCTAGGAAGGCAATCTCTAGACTACTTGTGCACAAGTGATGTCTGTGTTCCTGTCCTTTTCTATTAAGCATTTCTCATTAGTGCTAACACTGTGCATCCTTTGAAAGCCATCGACCTCCTGGAGGACTCTGCTTTGCTGCATAATTGTTTGGAACATTCTGTTGGATTGTATTACAGGATATCAAATTTAGAAATATTGTGATATAAGAATATTATGTATGCAATATCAAGGACCAAAACATTGAAAGATTAGTGCATATAGGAGAAGTATAGATTTACTGTTCCTCACTCCACATCTATCCACCTTGAAGATATACTTTGTCAAGTTACATATATGTGGAGTTAGGTTCTCACTTACCTATTGAAATCTCGGTTTCAATAATTTGTCCCGGACAAGTTGTGGACAAGCATCCATAGATACACACATTAGGGTGCAGCACTGTCTGCCCTGTCCTTAATAGATGAACGTATGCCCTCCAGCAGACACCTAGTTTACCCTTGTTCAACGCCAGGTATATGTAATGTTACAAAGAACATCCTGTGTAAAACACACACAATTCTGTGTGCCCATGGCTGGATCACACGCAGTCACAAATGATAAGGGCTTTTGTATATTCCTTCGATTCAAGATCTCTTGTTAGGTTGCGAGATCTGATATGACATTACTCACAGGGAGACCCCTTTAAAAAATTGGCACCTTCTGACAGCTGAAGTCTATAGTGATGCAGTTCCCTCCCAGTTCTCCTGAGCCACGCCCTCTTTTTGGTTGGGATTGTTCTGATATATAGTTTACTTCAAGGTCATTGTCTTCAACACTCCAGAAAGGTTACTGATGTATGTGCACTGGGGACTACAGTCTTCTGCCCTCCATGGAGGTCCATGAACCCTGGGCTTGTTCAGATGGAGGAAAAGGAGCTGTGATGGGACTCTGCAAAGCAGGAGTAATGAAAACTCCTCTTGCCCTCAGCTGCCCCTGTCATAGGGCAGAGCTGCCAAGATCATACTCCAGTGAGGTCATCTATCTGTCTGTTTGAAGCTAGCTTCAAGTAAGCTTTATATCACTCACGTATTTGGCAAGGAACAAGGATCAGTTCAAACTGATTTTTATGAGGAGAACGTGGATTTCGCAAAGGCCAATCATTCTGTAAATTGCTTAAAACTTTTGGACAGGCCTATCTTTTTGTATACAGAGACCCTTCACAAGTGTGGGGTCTCCACAGTCAGTGAAGTAACTATCAGTTTGTGAATACCAAGAAAATAATAAACATACACATAAGTTTAAGTTTACCCTTTTGAGTCAGGCCCAAAGTATCATCTAAATGACCATGCAGTAAAACTATTCTCAAAGTATCATCATCTCAATGAAGCATCATCATCTCATTGATCATGTAGGAAAGCTTCACACAAAGTATCATCATCTAAATGATTGTGCAGTAGAGTTAAACACAAAGGCCCTCATTCTGACCCTGGCGGTCGGTGATAAAGCGGCGGCCAAGCCGCCAACAGGCCGGCGGTCTAAAATATGCAATTCTGACCCTGGCGGGAACCGCCAACACAGCCCGCCAACTTAACACTCCGCCCGCCACAGCGGTACAAACAAACAGCGCGGCGGTTCCCGCCAACAGCCAGGCGGCAGACAATGTACCGCCCACCCTATTACGACCCACCAATCTGCCACCTTTTCCGGGGCGGGAGCACCGCCGATAAGAACACGGCGGAAACAGACTACGAACGGGAAAACGCTCACCTCTACGCACTCCACGCGAGATTCCGGCAGTATGGAACCAGAGTTGCAGGTCATCCCCGCACTCCTATTCCTGCTCATATACCAGGAGCACGCCCGGCGGCGCGGAAGACATCGGTGAGTACTGCACCTACGACACAGGGGAGGGAAAAGATTACCGGCACACACCCACCCACCCACACCCACTACAACACACACATCAATGCATTCCCACAGATCACTGTCACAACCCACAAACCACCCCCCTCCGAAATAATGCAAAGACCAAAAGAAGAGATCTTAAACGGGCAGATATATTGAAATATGTACACCAGTAATCCCAATAAATAAATAAACTATGTACAAAATATATACAGCTACTAAATGTAGTCCAACCACTGTCCGTGGATCACAGGGGTCCTGTGCAAAGGGGCAAGGCCCAGTCCCACGACAAGAACTCCACGGAGAGAACACTGCAGGGGCATCAGAAAGAAAATAGGACAGGCACCTCAGGGGGAAGGGAAGGGGGGGCACCTCAGCCACTTGAGTACACGACGCCAGATCCACGAGGGGACTCCATGACCACTGGCCCATCCTGGGGAGAGCAAAGCCACAGTCCATACAGTCCATACAGTGGGTGGCCTGCCAACTGGGCCATCCTGGGGAGAGCAAAGCCACAGTCCAAACAGTCCATACAGTGGGTTGCCTGCCCACTGGGCCATCCTGGGGAGAGCAAAGCCACAGTCCATACAGTCCATACAGTGGGTGGCCTGCCCACTGGGCCATCCTGGGGAGAGCAAAGCCACAGTCCAAACAGTCCATACAGTGGGTGGCCTGCCCACTGGGCCATCCTGGGGAGAGCAAAGCCACAGTCCAAACAGTCCATACAGTGGGTGGCCTGCCCACTGGGCCATCCTGGGGAGAGCAAAGCCACAGTCCATACAGTCCATACAGTGGGTGGCCTGCCCACTGGGCCATCCTGGGGAGAGCAAAGCCACAGTCCATACAGTCCATACAGTGGGTGGCCTGCCCACTGGGCCATCCTGGGGAGAGCAAAGCCACAGTCCAAACAGTCCATACAGTGGGTGGCCTGCCCACTGGGCCATCCTGGGGAGAGCAAAGCCACAGTCCATACAGTCCATACAGTGGGTGGCCTGCCCACTGGGCCATCCTGGGGAGAGCAAAGCCACAGTCCATACAGTCCATACAGTGGGTGGCCTGCCCACTGGGCCATCCTGGGGAGAGCAAAGCCACAGTCCAAACAGTCCATAACAGACCCCACTGCCACTGGAGGAGGCAAGTTGGCCAGAGGACATCCTGCAGCCCTGCCCGAGATAGATCCTGCCCTGCCACGTCTGCCAAAGGGCCAGCGGTTCTTGCCTTGAAGGGCCCAGTTCAGCGGTTCCTGAGACGGCGGGGCCCAGTTCAGCGCTCCTTGCCTTGAAGGGCCCAGTTCAGCGGTTCTTGAGACGGCGGGGCCCAGCGGAGCGGTTCTTGAGACGGCGGGGCCCAGCGGAGCGGTGCTTGAGACGGCGGGGCCCAGTTCAGCGGTTCTTGAGACGGCGGGGCCCAGTTCAGCGCTCCTTGCCTTGAAGGGCCCAGTTCAGCGGTTCTTGAGACGGCGGGGCCCAGCGGAGCGGTTCTTGAGACGGCGGGGCCCAGTTCAGCGGTTCTTGAGACGGCGGGGCCCAGTTCAGCGCTCCTTGCCTTGAAGGGCCCAGTTCAGCGGTTCTTGAGACGGCGGGGCCCAGCGGAGCGGTTCTTGAGACGGCGGGGCCCAGCGGAGCGGTTCTTGAGACGGCGGGGCCCAGTTCAGCGGTTCTTGAGACGGCGGGGCCCAGTTCAGCGCTCCTTGCCTTGAAGGGCCCAGTTCAGCGGTTCTTGAGACGGCGGGGCCCAGCGGAGCGGTTCTTGAGACGGCGGGGCCCAGCGGAGCGGTGCTTGAGACGGCGGGGCCCATTTCAGTGGTTCTTGAGACGGCGGGGCCCAGTTCAGCGCTCCTTGCCCTGAAGGGCCCAGTTCAGCGGTTCTTGAGACGGCGGGGCCCAGTTCAGCGGTCCTTGCCTTGAAGGGCCCAGTTCAGCGGTTCTTGAGACGGCGGACGGTCTATGGCCAACTGCTAATTGCCTGGTGGTGCCCTCCTGGGCAGCGGGGATGGTGCTCCTTCACTGCCCACCTGGGCTGTGGGTGGTGGGGCCCTCCTGGCCAGCTGGGCTGGGTCCTCCCTGGGCAGCGGCTATGGGGGTGGTGGGCTCTCCCGGGGCAGCTGTGCCGGTTCCTCCCGGGGCAGCGGCTATGGGGGTTGTGGGCTCCTCCTGGGCAGCAGGCCTGCTGCCTGACCTCTCTGACTTGCTGCCCTTGCCCTCCTTAGTCGTGGGCCTGTGGCCCTTTCCTCCCTTTGGAGCTGTGGCTGGTGACTGTCTCTGGGTGGTGTCCGGGGGGGATGTAGAAGGCGGGCTCCTGCGGCGCCCCTTCCGCCTTCTGCTCCTCTTCCCAGGGGGTGGGCTGGCTGTCCCCTTGCTGCTGGGCGAAGATCCAGACATGCGGGCTGGCGGGCTCCAATACCCCTGCACCCTTGTCAAGGGGGCTGCAGGGCTGGTGGTGGCTGAGGTGCTCTTCTTACCCCGACGAGAAGGAGGGGGGGGCTCAGGGTCAGGAAAGAAGTTAGTAGTGGCGAGGAAGAGCTTCTTGGGACAATGGAGAGTAGTAGGTACAGTGGGAATGGGAGTGGAGGGAGAGGATGTGGTTGTAGGTGAGTCACGTTTGCTGTCTTTGGGTGCAGGTGCAGGAGGGATAGGCTGTCGTGAGGTGGATGGCTGTTGGGTGGGTGGGTGGCTGCGTTTGTGTGGTGTGGAAGAGGGGGTGACAGACACAGTGGGAGAGGACACAGGGGACGTGTAAATGGCAGTGGGGGTGGTGACTGCACGTGTGCGGACTGGAGTGGAGGGTGTGCTGGTGATGGAAACACTGGCTGATGATGAGGTGAATGAAGGTGTGAGTGTAGACGTCACAGGGAGGGAGGAGGGAGACGAGGAGGTGGGGGTCACAGAGGTGGTAGTGACTGTTGGCATGTCTGCATCGGAATGTTGCGTGTGTGAATGTCTGCGTGATCTGTGGTGCTTATGTTTGGATGAGCTTCTCTTGGGTGTTGAGGTGTGTGCAGGCTGGTCTGATGGTGTGGGTGGGACAGGCAGAGGAACAGGAGACTGGGAGGAGGGAGTTAGTAGAGGCAGGCAGGAGACAGGGACAATGGCTGCCGTCAGTGCTGAGGCCAGAGCCTGGAACGATCGCTGATGGGCAGCCTGACCCGAATGAATGCCCTCCAGGTACGCATTGCTGCGATGAGCCTCCCTCTCCACCCCCCGGATGGCATTCAAAAGGGTAGTCTGCCCAACAATGAGCGTTCGGAGGAGGTCAATGACCTCCTCACTGAGGGCAGCGGGGGTAACAGGGGCAGGGCCTGAGGTGCCTGGGGCGAAGGAGATGCCCGGCTTCCTGGCAGAGCGGGCACGGGGCGAACGCTGAGGGGCTGCTGGGAGGGCGGAGATGGTGCGCTGGGTGGCGGCTGTACCTGTAATGGCGGGGGGCAGGGATGGTGCCACCCCCGCAAGGGAGCCCCCTTCCGAGGACGTGTCCGTGTCGCTGCAGGGTCCAGTCGTCCCCGTCGTGGAGCTCCCCTCGCCCTCCGTCTCACTGGTCCAGTCTGACTCTGTGGCATGGCCCTCCTGGGCCATGTGAGATGCAGCTCCCTCCTGCCCCGATGCCACTTCTCCTCCGCCTGATGATGCTGATGCACACAAGCACAGAAAGACAAACAAAAAGGGGGGGGGAGAGAGAAATAAAGGGATATTGAGTACATGGATCTCCGGTACAGTTAGCGGACATGACAGACACAGATGCCCCCTGCACTAAGTTGCGCACTTGGGGTCCGCTACGCATTCCGTGGAACATGCCCTACACGCCTAGAGTTGACAACTGCACCCATGGATGACACGGCCCAGGGATGGCTGTACTGACAAACTACTGAGGGTGGTGGCTGGGGACACAGTGGCTTACGGGGGTGCCCAGCCTACAGATATCGCCCTGGCCTAGGGGGACCCCCAGCCCTCCTCCCCCAACCAGACACCTCCACTGCGCGACAACAGAGTAGATAATGCTTGTACTCACCCCCTTGTGTCTGCTGTGCTGCCCTCACGCGCCCATCCAATTCAGGGTAGGCCACCGCCAGGATCCGGAACATCAGGGGGCTCAGTTGACGGCAGGCACCCCGCCTACGTTGGGAGGCCATCCCCAGCAGAGACTCGGCAGTCTTCTTGGTCCCGCGGCGGATGTCCTCCCACCTCTTGCGGCAGTGGGTGCCCCGTCGATGGTGGACCCCCAGGGTCCGGACTTCCTTGGCGATGGCACGCCAAATCCCGATCTTCTCATGGGCGCGGACCTATGTGACACGTACAGGGAGGGAGAAATACCACGTTCAAGTTTGTCAGCATTTTCCTTTCCAGTGGCCCAACGCCCCCCATCCCCGCCAGGCCCCCCGCCATGCCCCCCGCCAGGACCCCCGCCAGGCCCAACATGCCCCCCATCCCCGCCATGCCCCCGCCAAGCCCAACATGCCCCCCATCCCCGCCAGGCCCCCCGCCAGGACCCCCGCCAGGCCCAACATGCCCCCCATCCCCGCCATGCCCCCCGCCAGGCCCAACATGCCCCCCATCCCCGCCAGGCCCCCCGCCAGGACCCCCGCCAGGCCCAACATGCCCCCCATCCCCGCCATGCCCCCCGCCAGGCCCAACATGCCCCCCATCCCCGCCAGGCCCCCCGCCAGGACCCCCGCCAGGCCCAACATGCCCCCCATCCCCGCCAGGCCCCCCGCCATGCCCCCCGCCAGGCCCAACATGCCCCCCATCCCCGCCAGGCCCCCCGCCAGGCCCCCAAGCCAGCCAGTGGCCCCAAATCCATATTGAATTAAACTCACTTGTTGGTCTGGAGGACCGTAGAGTAGCGCATACTGGGGGAGGACCCCATCCACAAGTTTCTCCAACTCCTCTCCAGTGAAGGCAGGGGCCCTTTCCCCAGGCGCAGCAGCCATTGTCCCTTCCAGACCGAGGTCACAGCAACACTTGCAGTATAGGTCCTCTCCTGTGAAAGTTCAAGTCGCAAGTGGATAAGTAGATACAAAATGGCAGTGACGTCCGCGGCGGTGCGTACCGCGGCGGTGCGTCCCGCCACCGCCGGCGCCCTTCGCCATTGGCTCCTGAAACCCATAGGCTTCAATGTTAACCAATGCGGCTTTGCGCCGCGGTCTTCGCCCGCCGCCCGCCGCGGTGTGCCACGCCAGCGCATTGACCTCACATCCCATTGTCACACTTCACAGGTCAGGCAGCCGCCATTTCCAGGGCCCACATGGCTCAATTTCAACTGCGTCACACAGGCCTAGGCCTTGCATAGCCACTCAGACACGCCATTCACTGCATAGAGAATCGTATACTGTGCTAGCTGTGAGTACGTACCTGTGGGTTGCTTGACTGTGTGCTCCATGTTGTCCTTCCTAGGCACCGTCCGCTGGGTTGGCCGAGGAGACGGATGAATCCTCCCGTGTACCGACCGCTGGTGGGCCTGTCGACAATGGAAGAACGCCACATTATCCTGACCTACCGTCTTAACCGTGCCACTATCCATGAACTGTGTGCCCAGCTGGAGCCCGACCTGATGTCCCCCATCCGCCAACCCACAGGGATTCCCCCTCTGGTGCAGGTCATGTCAGTACTCCATTTCTTGGCAAGTGGGTCATTTCAGACAACCGTGGGAATTGCTTCTGGGATGTCTCAGCCCATGTTTTCGAAGGTGTTATCCAGAGTGTTGTCTGCCCTGATGAAATCCGTGAGGAGCTACATCATTTTCCCTGAGGTGGGCGAATTGGCTACAGTGAAGGGTGATTTCTACGCCCTTGGACATATTCCCAACGTAATTGGTGCCATTGATGGGACCCATGTGGCTTTGGTTCCCCCAAGAGACAGGGAGCAGGTGTACAGGAACAGAAAAAATTACCATTCAATGAACATCCAGGTGGTGTGTTTGGCTGACCAGTACATCTCGCATGTAAATGCCAAATTCCCAGGGTCAGTGCATGACGCCTACATCCTCAGGAATAGCAGCATCCCTTACATGATGGAACAGCTACAGAGACACCGTGTATGGCTAGTGGGGGACTCTGGGTACCCCAACCTGTCGTGGCTACTGACCCCAGTAAGGAATCCCCGGACCAGGGCAGAGGAACGGTACAATGAGGCCCATGGGCGTACTAGGAGGGTGATCGAACGCACCTTTGGCCTCCTAAAGGCCAGGTTTCGGTGCCTGCATATGACAGGTGGATCCCTAATGTACTCACCTAAGAAGGTGTGTCACATCATCGTGGCCTGCTGCATGCTTCACAACCTGGCTTTGCGCCGCCAGGTGCCTTTCCTGCAGGAGGATGGTCGAGACGGTGGTGTTGTGGCAGCGGTGGAACCTGAGGAGAGTGACGAGGAGGAAGACGACGGGGCTGAAACAGACAACAGGGACAGAATCATTGAACAGTACTTCCAATAGGACACAGGTAACATTTCAAAGATAATTTAGTAAATGTTAACTACTCTCCAGCATCTCTGCTGCCTGTCTATTTGCCCAAGTGTATGATGACTGAGTTTTGGCTTTTCCCTCCCTATTTCAGATCTGGGGTCCCCACTACGAGTCCTGTGCTTCGTTTCCCCATGGACTACAGCTTTGTGGCAGCTGTTTGTTGACTTCACCATGTACAAGGACATATTTGCACTGTCATGTCAATTACAATCTATTGAAATCACAGCCAGACTCCAGATATTTTGGTGCAAAATAGGTGTTTATTGAAGTGCTCAAAATGGGATGGGTGGTTTCAAGTGGGTGGGGGCTATGGTGAAGGAATGTCCATGGCAGAGTCCAGAGTAACAGTCACACAGGTGCATTGTCCAGAGGCCTGTAGAGAGATGGAGCATGGGCAGTTCAAGGATGGACAGGGTGACAATGTGGGACAGTGGGATGACATCAGGTGGTATCCATTGCTGGCGGGGGTCTTGACATCCTACTCTGTCTTCTTGCGAGATCTCAGGGCCCTCTTGCGGGGCGGTTCTTCTCCTGCAGGAGGTGGGGGTCTGGTGGGCTGCTGCTGTGCGGGGGCCTCCTGTCCATTAGCGCCGGCGGAGGTGGTTGGCTGTTCTTGGTCCAGGCTAGTGGCAGGGGCCCTTGGGTGTTGTTCAGTGTCCGCCCTGTTGTTGACGAGGTCCTGCAGCAGCCCTACCATGGTAACCAGGGTGGTGTTGATGGCTCTGATGTCCTCCCTGTACCCCCGATAGTGTTCCTCCTGCAGTACCTGGATCTCCTGGAACCGGGCCAGTACCGTCGCCATCGTCTCCTGGGAGCGGTTGTATGCTCCCATGATGGTGGTGAGGACCTCGTGGAGAGTGGGTTCCCTGGGCCTCTCCTCCCCCCCCTGTCGCACAGCTGCCCTCCGAGTTCCCCTGTTTCCCTGGGCCTCTGCCCCCTGGCCGGTGTGCCCACTACCACTGCCCCCAGGTCCCTGTTGTTGTTGGGGTGGTGGGTTATCCTGGGTGCCCTGTAGTGGTAGACACACCGCAGATTGACGCGCCCTGGAGACAGAGGCATGGGCCCGCTGGGTGGGAGCTGTGCTGGTGTTCCCAGAGGGGTTTGGGTCTGTAGTGGCCTGGGCCTGTGTGAGGGGAACCGACTGTCCAGAGGTCCCCGATGGTCCGGGCTGGTCATCGGTGTCCAGGTCGACAGAGCTGCTGTCATCGCTGACGGCCTCTTGGGTGGGGGGTGGGGATAATTCTGGCCCCTCCGCCGCGGTGTGTTGACGGTCGGGTCCTGCAGGGGTATAGAGGTATGGTTATAGTTTCAATGTGTGGCATATGGGGGTATCTGTGGGTTCTCGTGTCCCCAAGTGCTGGCATTCGTGTGTGGGGGCTTTGGTGAGGGTGGCTTGTGGGGGGGATGTGTATATGCATTGGGCATGCTTTGGTGATGGGTGTCCATGCTTAGTGGACGCATGCAGGCCTAGGTTTTGGGATGTGTGGGTTGTGATGGTGAGACATTGGCGGGGAATAGGTGTGCTGGGGGTGGGGGTGAGGATGGTGGTGGGGGTGAGGATGGTGGTGGGGGTGAGGATGGTGGTGGGGGTGAGGGTGGGGGTGAGGATGGGGGTGGGGGTGAGGGTGGGGTTCGAGGATGGGGGTGAGGGTTGGGGTCTGATTTGGCATGCAGGTGGGGGGGAAGCAGTATTGAAGCTTCAACTTACCAGTATCCATTCCTCCGCCGATTCCTGCGAGGCCGTCAGGATGCAGGATGTTCAAGACTTCCTCCTCCCATGATGTGAATTGTGGGGGTTGAGGTGGGGGTCCTCCGCCAGTCTTCTGCACGGCGATGTTGTGCCTGGATACCATGGAACGCACCTTCCCCCGTAGGTCGTTCCATCGCTTCCTGATGTCTTCCCGATTTCTGGGGTGCTGTCCCACTGCGTTCACCCTGTCGACAATCCTCTGCCATAGCTCCGTCCTCCGGGCAATGCTGGTGTATTGTATCTGTGTGCCGAACAGCTGGGGCTCTACCCGAACGATTTCCTCCACCATGACCCTGAGTTCTTCGTCTGTGAAGCGGGGTTGTCTTTGGGGTGCCATGGGGTGGTGTGTATGATGTGTGGGGTGGAGTATGTGTATTTAAGTGAGTTGAGTGTGGTGGTGTGTGTTGTTTTGTGTGTGGATAGTGTGTGGGTGATGGTGTTGAGTGGCTGTGGCTGTTATTTTTGGGATGCTGGTGTCTCGCTCTTGCCTTCTTTACGAATTTTTTAGCGTAGGGGTTTGTGGGTGATGTGGGTGGGTGTTTTATATTGTATTGTGTGTGTGGGAGTGGTGTGTGTATGTGTATCAGGTGTGTGGGATTCAAATCGTCCAATGTGGCTGAGTTTTGTTCGTTTGTGTGTATTCTGACCGCGGCGGGGTGTCCCGCCAATGGAATACCGCGTTTGAATGACCGCCGCGTGGATTCGTGGGTCGTAATGGCATGGGCGTATTTCTGTTGGCGTGACGGTGGAGGTTTTGTCACCTCCACCTTTCCGCCGACCGCTGGTCTGGCGGTCTGTTGTGGCGGTCGGATTTTCGGAGGTTTGCCTTCTGCGGGTCAGAATGACCGTGGCGGGTTTCCGCGACCGCGGCGGGATTATGGAGGATTTCTGACCGGCGGTAGGCGCCTTTTACCGCCGAGGTCAGAATGACCCCCAAAGTATCATTATCTCAATGAAGCATCATCATCTCAATGATCATACAGTAGAACTATACAAAGAATCATCATCTCAATGATCATGCAGTAGAACTATACCAAAGTATCATAATCTCAGTGATCACATAGGAGACTTATAAACAAAGTATAATCTCTCAATGATTGTGCAGGAGAGCTCTACATGAAGGATCATCATCTCAATGATCGTGCAGGAGAGCTATACACAAAGTATCATCATCTCAATAATCATGCAGTAGAACTATGCTAAAGTATCATCATCTCAATGATCATGCAGGAAAGCTATACACAAAGTATCACTAACTCAGTGATTGTGCAGGAGAGCTCTAAACAAAGTATCATCATGTCAATGATCGTGCAGGAGAGCTCTACACAAAGTATCATCATGCAGGAGAGTTATACACAAAGTATCATCATCTCAATGATCACACTGCAGAACTACACAAAGTATCATCACCTCAGTGAATTTGCAGGAGAGCTATACACAAAGTATAATCGTCTCAATCATCATACAGGAGAGCTCTACACAAAGTAACATCATCTCAATGATCGTGCAGGAGAGCTGTACGTAAAGTATCACCATCTCAATGATTGTGCAGGAGATCTATTTCTACACAAAGTATGATCATCTCAATGATCAGGGAGGAGAGCTCTACACAAAGTATCATCATCTCAACGACTGGGCAGGGAGCTATACACAAAGTGCCATCATCTCAATGATTGGCCAGGAAAGCTATAAATTAAGTATCATCATCTCAATGATCATGCAGGAGAACTACAGAAAGCATCATCATCTTAATGATTGCACAGGAGAACTACACAAAGTATCATCATCCCAGTGATCATGCAGGAGAGCTATTCACAAAGTAACATCACCTCAGTGAACGTGCAGGAGACCAAAACAAAGTATTATCATGTCAATAATCATGCAGCACAACTATCCTAAAGTATCATCATCTTAATGATCGTGCGAGACAGCTGCACATAGAATCATCATTTCAATGATTGTGCAGTTGAACTATACTAATGTATCATCTCAATGATCATGCAGTAGAACTATATTAAAATAACATCATCTCAACGTTCGTGCAGTAGAACTATACTAAATTGACATAATCTCAATTATCGTACAGGAGAGCTATACACAAATTATCATCATCTCAATGATCGCACAGGACAACTACACAAAGTATTATCATCTTAATGATTATGCAGTAGAACTGTACACAAAGTATCACCATCTCAATGATCGTGCTGGAAAGTGATACGCAAAGTATCATTGTCCAAAGGAGATAGTGCAGGAGAACTACATAAAGTGTCATCATCACAATGATTGTGCAGGTGGGTTATTCACAAAGTATGATCATCTCAATGATTGTGCAGGAAAGCAAAGCACAAAGTAGCATCATTTCAATTACCATGCAGAAGAACAAAGTGCCATGATTTCAGTGATCGGTCAGGAGAACTACACAAAGTATCATCATCTCAATGACCATGCAGGAGAACTATACAAACTAGCATCATCTCAATGACCACACAGGAGAGCTACGAAGAAAGTATCATCATCTACACGATCGCAAAGGAGTACCACACAAACTATCATCATCTCAATGACTGCACAGGAGAGCTTTACACAACGTATCATCATCAGAATGATCGTTGAAAAGCTGTGCACAAGGTAACACCGTAATGCTCACTCTGGAAAACTATACACAAAGAATCATCTCAGTGATCACGCTGGAGGACTTTACACACAGAGTCATCATCTGAATGATGCCAGAGGAGAGCTATACACAGAATATCATTTCAATGATTGCACAGGAGCGCTACATACAAAGTATTATCATTTTAATGATTGCACAGGAGAGCTGCAAACAAATTATCCTCAACTCGATGAGCACATGCAACTATACACAAATAACTATCTGAATGATCGTGCAGGGCAACTAACCTGAAAGTAACAAAAGGCAGTAAGTAGAAAGGGTCTATAAGAGTTGTCTCTGTCCTAACCTAGTAATTTCCACATTTCCCTGTGTCAGTGTAGTATTCTCCTTCTCTCCAGCTGGAGCAGCCAGCATATCTCACTATCCTCTCAGGTAAACCATCGGGTTATTATCAGTGCACACTTGTTTTATTTCCTTCTCTCCTGCGGGCTTCTATTTTTGTATGTTTCTCCCGTAATAAGTGGAGGGTCTGTCTGCTGCTTCCAAGCTATCATAGTACATTTTTTGCTAAGAACAGGGAGAAGGCTGCAACCTAAACTGAATGATGCGTCATTGGGCAGAGGGTGGATGACCAGCAACAATGCTTCATAATACATGTGACCATATGGCCGAAAGCAGTTCTCAGGGTCTCTATAATGTTTTCTCTGTACAAGAACTTTTTGTATGCCTTTCTAAACTTTGATGCATCAACTTCAGTTGCACTCAATACATTCCCAAATGATGTGCAACACTAATAGCATTCCAATGGTATTATTGGGATGGTTATGATTTACTACTCTTAATATGTGCATGCTGATAATGTCAAGTGAGAGCCTATTCAGCATCCCAAGTGGGCCACTATTTATGAAATATATGGCATCAAGTGTCAGCCAGACTTTTTATTTTTGAGATCACCAAAATCCCTACATGTAGAAATATCCCCACCTTGTCTATTGGCACCAAGACAGTCCACAACCACTTACAAGATTTCTGATGGGACCTCTGGATTCCATGTGTCAATACTGCCAATTGGAATGCTGCACGTGAGGTATAGGTATAACCATGTGAAAGACTTGGCAACTTACCTTATAAAGAGTCAACGTGCGTCGGTCAATAATTGCACATGTGACACATATAATCAATTTCTTCATGCATATATTTGGTCATGTATGTCTTTGTCAGAGGACATTGATTGCTGTACAGTATCAACCCTGCATGTACTTGAAACCACGCAACAGAATATGCAAGATTAGATTGCATATACTTTGGGTTAGCATTAAGTTTATATAGAAAGCTTATGCTTGAGAAAATTTTGCCAGGAATTGCTGCAAGTGATTATAAGAGCAAACAGTGCATAATTTTTATGTAGCATACTTCCTGGCCTAGTTATCCTTAATTGCATATTTCCCAATCCCAAGGACCTGTAAGGTGAGCTCAAGTGATGGATTTATGAGAGGAGATTACTGTCAGGTGATCAGAGACCCTTGCATTTGAGCACAGAAAGAATCACTGAGGGGCTAAGAGGAGAATGCACATCAAACTTAAGCTTATACAAACTTTGCTTTTTAAAGGTTTGTGATTTTTCAAAGTCATATTCACTTGCTGGAATGTCAGTGTTGCAGGTGTTGTAAGCTTTCTACCGGCACTCGCATCACAATTTGAGATATTAGCAAACTCTGTAACAATGTTCTCTGTACAGCCATGTATACAAACAGAAGGAGATACAAATAAACTTTGCAGACAGCTAACATATCTTTTGTCATGTCACTAAACCAATCTTAAAAGGGACTTTTTTTTTTTTAAAGAAAAAAAAACTCTTTTACACACGTACAACCCTGAATTTCAGTCCAAATATTGGTAACTTACAACTGGATACCTTTCGAGTTCGGTTGCCCAGAAACTTTGGAGCAAATGTTTTGAAAAAGTTCCCAAATGTATTTTGATGCCCAAACAACCATGGGAGTACATGTCCATGGCCCTTAGGACCTCAAGGGGAACAGTTAGAGATGCTCTGGGTGTCAGAGGGCAAGAGCTAAGTCTGTTTCTAAAGTAAAATAGATGATCAAGGTGTGGGATGCTGTCCTCCTGTGAGAAGTAGAAAACGTGATAAGTTAAGATAGTTTATTGTCTTGTTTTACTCTACAATTTGTTATCTCATTCTGTTAGGCCTCTGGAATGTGGCTCTTACAACCAGAACTGGCAGTTCCTTTGTTGAATCACTTTGGATAAAAAGGCATCAGGAAGTTCCAAGAATGAATAAACTTTAGCTGTGGCAGATATCGACATATGTTCCCCGCCTATTGTATTCCTCACATTATTTCATTACACACTGGCCATTTGGTGTGCAGTAACTATTTGTGTATTCAAATACTGAGTAGAATCAATCAAATCTGTATTTAAAAAACTTTTAAATAGGTAAATTATAAAATGCATCAATAATGACATAGCCTAGTTGCCTCTTTACTACAGCACATTTACCATTAGTGTTTCTTGTGCATGGCTACTGTAATGGAAAAATGAACCACTTGAAATCCATTTGCTTCCTGAAGTATGTGCCTTTGGTAGAGCACTGTTGAGTACATCCCACTAACGTAGCCCATTAAACTATTGTAAAGTATGCTACAACGAGAGCAAATCACTATTTCGACTTTAAAATGTATTAAAACCATCACTTTGTACATAAAGTTGATCATCCATCATGCCTTTTTCAAATAAAATGCTACAAACCTGCATCTATAGAATTCTACAAGGCCAATAAATATTCTATCTTAAAAGTTTTATAAAACATAACTTAAAGGAATGTCCTTATTGGTTACTATGTGTAGAAAATTCAGAACAGCACTTGCTTTATTGAGGAAATGCATAGCAAATACAAATCCCAATGTTCATTGGTCTGATCCTAAATTTTATTTAGTTAAAATTAGTTTTAAGATTCTACACCTTTCTACTTTATAAATTTGACAATCCAAAATGAACATTTGAACATTACATATTAAAGCTCCATTTACAATGCCAACCTGCCCTCTGCATCGTGTTGGATAACATAGTCCAGGGTAATATTTGGTTAGCCCAATCCTGTACTTTGAAATTACATATCTTGATCTGGTATTACTGAGGTATATACGGAAGTGTGATGTCATTACTCCAGGTGTCTATCAGGCGGGAAACTGAGATCTTTGTAGATATTTTAAATCATAATCTCAAGACATAATTTGTATTTTGATGTTCAAGTCTCATAGGGAGATTTGCAGAGGTGCATCCAATGCGGGCGAGTCTAAAGAAAGCAGATTAGCTATTGTTTTTATCCGGCCTCTTGGACTGACAGCCTGCCTCAGCAGAAGGCAATGTTATCTTCTCCTATTCCAAACCTTTAGCATTAATGTATCTCTTGTTAAATAAGGGAAAGCCCCTAAAAGTGACATTGCTCTTTTCAGTGTAAACTCTGAATAAAATGGATTCTCCTGTACGCTCTCTCCAAGTAACTAAACTGCCAACCAAATACAATGAAGTGATAAGTGTAGGAGGCTGGCCTGGTTTGTAGTGGGTATCTATGGTACTTACGCCTTATACCAGGTCCAGTTATCTGTTATTAGTGAAATGTAGGCAGTGTCTAGAAGCAAGGCTCTCTAGCGGTATCTGTGGATGAGCAGCCAAGGCTTATCTAAGAGACATGCAAAGCTCATGCAGTACCACTATAGTCACACAGTACTCACACACATGAAAAAAAAATACTCAGGGCCTCATTATAACCTCGGCGGTCTTTTGTAAAGACCGCCGAGGCTGTGGGCGCCAGTATACCGCCAGTGCAGGCGGGATATCTGGCTCCCTATTTTGACTTTTCCGCTGGGCCAGCGGACGGAAACATTGTTACCGTCCGCTGGCCTAGCGGAAAAGTCACATCAGCATTGCAGCCAGCTCGTAATAGAGCCGGCGGCAATGCTGATGTGCAGCAGGTGCAGTAGCACCCATTGCGCATTTCACTGCCCGAAATTTGGGCAGTGAAATGCGCGATGTGGCTGCACCTGGGGGCCCCTGCACTGCCTGTGCCAAGCGCATGGGCAGTGCAGGGGCCCCCAGGGGCACCCCGAGTCCCCTTACAGCCAGCCTTTCCATGGCGGTGTCTACCGCCATGGAAAGGCTGGTGGTAAGGGGAGTTGAAATACCCAGCAGCGCTGCCCCGGCAGATTACGACCGCCGGGACCTCCATGGCGGCATACTGCCAGGACCGCCATGGTGGCACACCGCCGGTCCCGGCGGTATCATGATAATGCTGGCAGTACCGCCAGCCTGTTGGCGGTACAACCGCCACAATAGCCCTGGCGGTCACCGACCCCCGGGGTTATAATGAGGGCCTCAGTGTTACAAAAATAAAGGTACTTTATTTTGGTAACACAAATACAAAAAATACCATAGAGACTATCCTCCCTTTCGAGGTAAGTAATAAACAAATTATATACACTAGTATGGAGGAATAGGCATAAAAACAGTTAGAAAACAGTGCAATTAGTGAAAATCACAATAGTTAGAAATGGGCCTGGGGGAGTACAAACCTTATACTAAGGAAGTGGAATGCGAAAGTTGGTCCCCCACCTAGGCAAGTGTAGTTTGCAGAGGGGGGCTGGGAGTACTAGAAAACCCCAAAGGTAAGTGCTAGAACCCACCCCAGTGACCAATAAAGTGGCAGTAAATCATAGTAACTTCCCAGAGCACACACACAAACCAGAAGAAGAATTATGCAAGAACCAGAAGATACTGCAAGACACCAACAGTGGATTCCTGGACAAGAAGACCTGTGGAAAAAGGGGACCAAGTCCAAGAAGCACAGAAGAGTCCAGGGAGAACAGGATCCCCTGCTAACCATGATGAAGGTGCAAAAGAAGAACCACAGGTGAAGAAGAACAGTCAGTACTGCACCCAAGAAGACGGAGTCGGGTTCCTGGTTAGTGCAAGTGATGTCCCTTGCCGAATAGAGGATTTCACTCTGGTATGGGTCGCTGGAGTCCGTCAACAAGCCTTGGAACACGCAAAGCTTGCGGTTAGCGGAAAATGGCGCTGCCCGGGACCAGGAAGGACCAGGTGGACTCTACCCAGGAGGATGAGTCAGAGGGGGCTCTGTGCAACTCAGAGAGCCCACAGAAGACGAAGCAGTGGGCTCAGGAGTCCCCCAGCACGGGGACAAAGAAAGTGCAAAAGAGGCCTATGCAGCACTACAACAAAGGCTCCCACAACGCCGGAGAACCACTCAGGAAGCTGGAAAGAGTACTGGGGGCCTGAGCTCCAAGATGCATGAAGAACTTTGTGAAAGGATGCCAACAAGCCTTGGCAGCTGCAAAACATGCAGGGCACAGGATACTGTCTTGCGTGGGGAGGCAAGCTCTTAACTCCACCAAAGTTAGACAGTTGGACAGTTGGACGTGAGTACCGTCGGGTACACTTCAGTCCACCAACCGTGATGCAGGATCCATGCAGCTCAGCAGGAGAGGGGATCCACACAGCCAATCATTGTTGCAGTTGGTGCCTGCAGAAGCAGGGGAGTGACTCCTTGACCCCAAGGAAGATTTCTTTGCTCTTCTGATGCAGACAGAAGACGGGCTGTCTTCAGAGGATATACAACTGGCAAACAGTTGCAGTTGCTGGCAGGAGCTGGAGATACAATGTTGCAGAATGCATCTTGCTTCTTTGTTGTAGTCTGTAGAGTTCCTTGAGGGTTCAGACGCATTTTCTTCAGTGAGAAGTCGAAGTGGAGGATGCAGACGATTTCTGCTGAAGCCTTGCAATCCGAATCTGAGGACCCACCCAGAGGAGAGACCATAACTAGCCCTGAAAAGGGGGTTTGGTCACATAACCAGGTAAGCACCTATCAGGGGAGGGCTCTGACGTTACCTGCTGGCACTGGCCTCTCAGATGCTCCCTTAGTTCCCTGCCAACCTAGAATCCAAGATGGTAAAACCCAGGATCCCTCTGGAGGAGCTCTGAGCACCACCCCTGGGGTGATGATGGACAGGGGAGTGGTCACTACCCTTTCCTTTGTCCAGTTTCGTGCCAGAGCAGAGACTCGGGGGTCCCTGAATAGGTGTAGACTGGATTATGCAAGGAGGACTCCAAATGTGCCCTTCAAAGCATTTACAGTGGCTTGGGGAGGCTACCTCTCCCAGGCCTGTAACACCTATTTCCAAAGGGAGAGGGTGTAACACCCCTCTCCCAAAGGAAATCCTTTGTTCTGCCTTCCTGGGCTTGAGCGTTTCAAGCAACAGGAGGGCAGAAACCTTTCAGTGAGGTGGCAGCAGCTGGGGCTGCCTGGAAAACTTTAGAAGGCTGAAATGGCAATACTGGATGTCCTCTTAGGAGACCCCAGAGTGCATGGAATCATACAACCAATGCTTGCAAAAGCCTTGGGGTATGATTCCAACATGTTTGATCCCAAACATGTCTATGTTCGGAGTCACCATTATGTAGCTGGACATAGGTACACTCTTAAAATGGAGTCCCCACACTCACGCAGTTCGGGAAAATGGAGCCTCAGGGCTGGAGGGCCTGCTATAGGGGTGACTTATAAGTGACCTGGTCCGTGTAAATGAAAGTGAAAGGGTGCTTGTACCTTTTCACACAGGCTGTAATGGCTGTCCTGCAGAAGCCTTTGCTTGGGCTCCCTATGGGTGGCAAAATATATGCTGCAGCCCATAGGGATCCCCTGGAACCCCAAATCCCTGGGTACCTAGGTACCATATACTAGGGACTTATAAGGGGGCACCAGTATGCCAATTGTGGGTGAAATACTGTGTCAACAGTAAGTAACAACAACATTAAGAGGTGAGAGAGCATATTCACTGGGGTCCTGGTTAGCAGGATCAAAGTGAATACAGTCAAGCACACTGACTTCAGGGATAAAATGGGGGTAACCATGTCAAGGAAGAGGGCACTTTCCTACAATAAGGAATGCATTGTTTTTATTTCATACTGAAGGAGTCAACACAGTGTGGCTATGTTATGGTTAACTGCCTTTGATTTTTAGAACTATTACTAATCAAGTTTCTTCTTCCTTTTGATAATCTCATTATTGGTGGCTTGATGCAGTGATTGAGGGCTGACAAGTGTGAATTCATATTTGCCTTTTCATTATATTGAAGATAATTTGGGAGAATGAAAATTAATGAATGAACTGCACTTCTATAGCACAGCAGTGACCTCAATGAAGTACCACAGCACTAGCCAAGGCTCACAAACTACAGTGCAGCAAATTCACTCCTAAATGCTAGATGTCAAAAGCTAGAGAAACAATAGAAAAACGATAGAGAAATTTGGAAAATATGATCACTGAAAAGTAGAAACCAATCCTGCAAGCCAGTGTAGACACATTTGCAAGACTTGCTGTGAGAAAGGCATCCTTTCTGCCCTGATCACCCCTTTGACTGATACTGGTGGTTTCTGACTCTGATTGTGCCCTAGGCTCTGCTAACCAAACCCAGGGACAGTGCCTTGTTTAAAAGGTATATGCAAAGTAGGCCTAATTATAGCTAGTAAGACAACCTCCCTGTGAGTCCCTATTATATGTAGGGCATGTAGGTTAAGATGCCCAGCAGACTTAAGACCCTTAATGTGCACTACTGTGTGGCCAGCTGTCACTTTGAATGCCAGCCCTGCTTTCCAGGCTGCTTTTAAATTAAATGTATGTGCAAAATCGACTTTGGAATTAAAGGTACTTCTAAAGTCAAAGTCACAAACTACCTTATTTTTAAATATATCATCCCTAAGGTCTCTCCTAAGTTCCCCAAGGGTAGGGTGCCTTGTAACTGTAAGCAGGGGCATTATAAACAATGTTTTATGCCCTAGTGAGGGAAAAACTTCCAATCTCGTTTTCCCCGTTGTATACTTTAACTCCATAGGCTAACATGGAAATACTTTATTAAAGTATAACTCTCAATATGAAAGAGCTAAAACTGTCCTTCTTGGACTTAAAATGACAGAATAAATCCAACTCCTTGCTATTGTTGGGTTTGTTATAACTATTACAGAAAATAAGTTATAGAACTTTATTTTCTATGAGCCAAAGTACAGACTTCCAGCACCTCTGCTCTGATCGGCCAGTCTATGCCAGGCTAAGCCAAGCTACCTCAATGAGGTGTGAAGTGGCTTGCATTGAGACAATGTCACATCAGGTGAGTGGAGATCTGCAAGATGCAGAGCAAAAGGCAGGAAGGGGGCTGGGAACTCAAATTGGTTTTCAAAGTTGGGGTGACAGTTAGGACAAGACACAGGCTCATCTCAACTTCCTGTAACCCTAGCCAGATGGGAGCTCCAGTAATTAGGTGACAGAGGGTTTGGAGGGGGAGTGTTAAAGGATCTTGGCCAGATCTTAACCCCTAGGAGAGATTTCTTCAATGTTGTATTTTGAAAGAATAGTACTTCCTGGGATTGACTTTTGCCACACTTCACAGGAAGTGGTCACCCCAGAGGGTGGCACCCTGCACCCCATTGGTCAGGGGTGACCCACTGCTTGCCAGCTGAGGAACACTGAATAAATATGGGAGAGTTGCACAGCAACTATTTTCCTTGCCTGAAACTATGAGGAGAAGAATGACTGCCTTGCAGGAACCCTGATCTGCAGCCCAAAGGACTGCACTCTACATGACTGCACCTCCTGCACACTGAGGAAATAGAGTTGTAATGACTTTACCCTGGCTTCCAGAAGTGAAAGAGTGACTCTTTGAAATCAATAGGGTAAAGAAGCTTCACTTGCATCATCCCCACCATGGAAGACCCAGCTGAACACCTTCAGCTGGACGTTTAAGTATCTGCCAGATGCATACAGTCTTAGAGTGGTCACCCCTAACTTTTTGCCTGCCTCCCTCCACTTTTTAGGTACTGTTTTTGCTGTTTTTTTAGACTCTGCACACTTTACCACTGCTAACCAGTGCTAAAGTGCATCTGCTCTCTCCCTTTAAACATGGTAACATTGGATCGTACCGAATAGACTGTTTAATTTACTTACAAGTCCCTAGTAAAGTGCACTATAGGTGCACTTAGGTGCAGCCCTGGTGGTCTAGTGGTGCCATAAGTATTGTCTGTCTGTTTGCCTTGTATCTGTTTTTCACTTACTTTTTTCACTGCTTCTCTGTTTTTATTGCCCTGTTTTTTGTACCTTTTTCACTGTTCCTCTATTTTCTTGCCCCGTTTCCATCCCTTGGGCTTCCCCCATGGTCCCCCTGCCACTGCGTCCCCCGTGGCCCCGCCCCCCTCGTGCGCCTATTCGCGCTTCCCTCCCGCCTCCTAGCTGCTCCTCCCTCCCAACTCCCCCTATTAATGGCGGCCGCAGTGCGGTCGCGCTGCTGGCATGCCAGAGGCAACCCTGTCTGTGCCCGTCCGCACCTGGACCGCGCCCAGTGACAGTCCCCCTGGCCTCCGACATCCCCCCAGCACCAGACGCCACTACGATGCCAACGCCCTCCACCCCCTTAACACCGGCCGCTCTACCACCTGCTTCTAGGCCTCACCAAAGCTTGCCCATGGACCCTTTTCCTGCCGGAGCTGCAACTTCTCCACCCTCCAAACCACCACTTCACCCGCCAGAACCGGACACAACCACCTCAGGTGCATCCTTCTCAACACCCACTCTGTCCACTAGCATGCCATAGAGCTCTGGGACCTTCTCGTCTCCTCCTGCCCGGGCATCGCATTCCTGACAGAGACCTGGATGAACCCATCCTCAGCTCCCAACATCGCCATAGCCATCCCAGATGGTTACAAGATCACCCGCAGAGACCGCACCAACAGGCCAGGAGGAGGGATCGACATCGTCCACAGGAACACCATCAGAATCTCAACCAACACCGAAGACACCCTCAGCACCACCGAACACAAGCACTTCCAAGTCCACATCAACCCCAAGACCACCTTCAGGGGTATCCTCATCTAAAGACCCCCTGGACCTCGACCTCAGTTCAGTGACTCCATCTCCGACATCATCAGCACTCAAGCCCTTGCTTCTACAGATTACATCCTCCTCGGGGACCTGAACTTCCACCTCGAAAACACCAATGACAGCAACTCAATCACCCTGCTCGACAACTTCGCCAACTTCGGACTCAATCAACTCATCACATCTCCCATCCATTCCGCCGGACACAGGCTCGACCCCATCTTCTCTGCCAGCGGACACATCACCTTCAGCCACACCACTGAGCTCCACTGGACCGACCACTTCTGCGTCCACTTCACCTTCAATAAACCCACTACCCACTACCACCCACAACCGATCCCCCGCAGCAGCTGGAACAAGATCACCAACGACCAGCTGATCTCCGCCCTCGCCCGAGCCCCACCAGCTGACTCCACTGACGCCGACTCAGCTGCCCACAACCTCAGGCAATGGATCGACGACTGCGCCAACACTATCACCACGATCAAAAAACCCTCTCACAACCGCGTCATCCGAAAGGCCACCTGGTTCACCACCGACCTCCAGACCTCCAAGCAGGCCTGCCACAAACTCCTGAGGAAGTGGCGCCAGGAACAGACACCAGCCACCCAGGCGGCCCTCAAGAATGCCATCCACAAGCACCACCAGCTCATCTGGGCCACCAAGAGATACTTCTTCAAGGAACGTATCGACAACAACGCGCACAACAGCAAAGAGCTCTTCAACATCATAAAGGAACACTCGAACCCCCGCTCCAGCATTAACAACATCCCACCTTCGCAGGACCTCTGCGACTTCCTCGCCACCTTCTTTCACCGCAAGATCACAGTCATTCACGACAGCTTCAACAACAAGACCCTACGAGCAGCCACGAACACCTCTGACTCCTCACCCCCCAACCACACCAACCTCCTGCTCTCCTAGACACACGTCAACGACACCAACACCATCAAAGTAATGAACATCATTCATTCCAGCTCTCCATCTGACCCCTTCCCGCACTACATCTACAACAGAGCGAGCTCCATCATCGCCCCCCTACTCCGTATGATCATCAATACCTCCTTAGAGACTGCCACCTTCCCAGAAAGCTGGAAGCACGCCAAGATAAACGCCTTACTCAAGAAACCCCAGGCGGATCCTAAGGACCTCAAAAACATCCGGCCCATCTCCCAGCTTTCGTTCCTGGCAAAGGTACTCAAGAAGATCGTCAACAGGCAACTGTCCCACCACCTGGAGGAAAACAACACTCTGGATCCGTCCCAATCCGGCTTTTGCAGCAATCACAGCACCGAGACCGCCCTGATTGTGGCAACCCGATAACATCCGGACCCTCCTGGACAGAGGCGAAACAGCAGCCCTTATCCTTCTGGACCTCTCGGCCGCCTTTGACACTGTCTGCCACCACACCCTGCACACACGCCTCCATGATGCAGAGATCCATGACAAGGCCCTGGACTGGATCACCTCCTTCCTCACCGACAGAACAGAGAGAGTCCCCCTCCTTCCATTCCTATCTGAAGCCACCAAGACCATCTGAGGCGTACCACAGGGCTCCTCACTCAGCCCGACACTCTTCAACGTCTACATGGCACCGCTCGCCAAAATCGTCTGATCTCACAACCTCAACATCATCTCTTACGCCGACAAAACCCAGCTGATCCTCTCCCTCATGAAGGACCCCACCACATCCAAAACCAACCTCCACGAGGGTATGAAGGCCGTCGCCAACTGGATAAAAAACTGTTGACTAAAACTAAACTCAGATAAGACAGAGCTCCTCATCCTCGACCCCACCCCCTCCGCTTGGGACGCCTCCTGATAACCACCCTTGCTGGGAGCCACACCAACGCCCACGCACCATGCCCGCAACCTGGGTTTCATGCTGGACTCATCGCTCTCCATGACCCAACAAGTCAACACCGTCTCGTCCTGCTGCTTCAACACCCTCTGCATGCTCTGCAAAATCTACAGGTGGATCCCTACCGAAACCAGAAAGACGGTTACCCAGGCCCTTGTCAGCAGCAGATTGGACTACGGCAACGCTCTCTACGCGGGAACAACGGCAGCTCTCCAGAAAAGACTGCAATGGATACAGAACGCCTCCGCATACCTCATCCTCAACATCCCCCGCCACAGCCACATCACAGCCCACCTGAGAAACCTACACTGGCTTCCCGTCAACAAAAGGATCACATTCAAACTCCTAACCCACGCCCAACGAGCACTCCACAACGCCGGACCAGCATACCTCAACGATCGTCTCACCTTCTAAACCCCGAATCGTCAGCTCCGCTCCTCCAACCTCGCCCTCACCACCATCTCATGCATCCACAGGACAACAACCGGTGGCAGATCCTTCTCCTACCTCACGTCCAAGACCTGGAACACCCTCCCCATCCACCTACGGCAGACCAAGGACCTACTGACCTTCTGAAGACTCCTCAAGACCTGGCTGTTCGAGCAGTAGCTGCCCCTCCCCCATCCCCTTTCTCAAAGCACCTTGAGACCCTCACTGGGGAGTAGCACACTCCACAAATACACTGATTGATTGATTGATTGAACCTTGTGTCAGGCCTGCCATTGCAAGGCTTGTGTGTGCAGTTTCACTGCCAATTCGACTTGGCATTTCAAAGTACTTGCCAAGCCTAAATCTCCCCTTTTTCTACATATAAGTCACCTCTAAGGTGTGCTCTGGTAACCCATAGGGCAGGGAGCTGTGTAGGCAAAAGGCAGGACATGTACCTGTGTAGTTTACATGTCCTGATAGTGTAAAACTCCTAAATCCATTTTTACACTGCTGTGAGGCCTGCTTCCTTCATAGGCTAAGATGGGGGCTGCCCTCATATATTGTTTGAGTGGTTGCTGCTGATCTGAAAGTAGTAGGAATGTCATATTTAGTATGGCCAGAATGGTGATACAAAATCCTGTTGACTGGTGAAGTTGGATTTAATATTAATATTTTAAAAATGCCACTTTTAGAAAGTGAGCATTTTTCTGCACTTAAATCCTTATGTGCCTTACAATCCACGTCTGGCTGGGTTTAGTTGACAGCTCCCTTGTGCATTCACTCAGACACTCCCCAAACATAGGATACTCTGCCTCACTTACATACATCTGCATTTTGAATGGGCCTTCCTGAGCTGGGAGGGTGGAGCCTGAACTCACACAAAGGACTGCCACACCCCCTACTGGGACCCTGGCAGACAGGATTGAACTGAAAGGAGACCTTGTGCACTTCTAAGCCACTCTTTAAAGTCTCCCCCACTTCAAAGGCACATTTGGGTATTTAAACAGGGCCTCTGCCCCTACCAACTGAGACACTTCCTGGAGAAGAAACCTGAACCAGAACCTGCATCCTGCTAAGAAGAACTGCCTAGCTGTCCAAATTACTCTCCTGTCTGCTTTCTGTGAAGTACTGCTGCCTTGCTGTTGCCCTGCTGCCTTGCTGCTCTCTGGCTGTGGTGAAGAAGTGCTCTCCAAGGGCTTGGATAGAGCTTGCCTCCTGTTCCCTGAAGTCTCAGGACCAAAAAGACTTCATCTGTACAAGAAGGACTCCTTGTGTGGTGAAATTCGATGCACAGCCTGCCAGAAACGATGCACAGCTTGCACCGCAGTGAAAAATTAATTGCATGCTGAACCGGAATGACACAGCTTGACTTTGCATCGAGAAGATTGACGCAGCACCAGCATAGCGACCGGAAATTCAACGCATGGCCCACTGGATTGACACACAGCCAAGCCGGAATGACGCAGCCCGACTTCCAGAGATGAATCGAAGCAGCGCCTGCCGTACGGAAGAAAGTTTTACACAATGGCCACCGAATCGATGCAGCTCCTATGACTTCATTCTGCCAGTGCAGGAAATTGACGCATCATCCCCGGGGAGTCCAAAAACTCCACATCCTGAAGAGGTATCTCAACATATACTTATGCATTTTAATCATTTTGACCTGCATCTTATCAGATAAATATTATATATTTTTCTAAACACTGTGTGGTGTATTTTTGTGGTGCTATATTGTATGATTTATTGCACAAATACATTACACATTACCTTCTCAGTTAAGCCTGACTGCTCAGTGCCAAGCTACCAGAGGGTGGGCACAGGATAATTTGGACTGTGTGTGACTTACCCTGACTAGAGTGAGGGTCCTTGCTTGGACAGGGGGTAACCTGACTGCCAACCAAAGACCCCATTTCTAACAATAGTCCTAACATCTCAAGGACCATCTCAGAGCTTCTAGGCCCTTGGATCAGTGTTGTGGACACTGGAGACCCAAAAGAGGACTTCTAAAGGAGATTCAGACGT
This sequence comes from Pleurodeles waltl, assembly GCF_031143425.1. Classification (NCBI taxonomy): domain Eukaryota; kingdom Metazoa; phylum Chordata; class Amphibia; order Caudata; family Salamandridae; genus Pleurodeles; species Pleurodeles waltl. The sequence continues at coordinate 997,603,364 of NC_090450.1, read as the reverse complement.
TGGCGAAGATTTGAGAGCTTTTGAAAAAAAGCTCCATAAGGTGACTAAACCGTTGACGATGGTCAAGCCTCTCACATGGAACCATGACCTGGCCTGAATTTCAGGTCTATTCTGCTGTTTCCTGAGCTTTTCCTCATTAACAAGACTTTGAGGAGTTGACCGGGAGCTTGTGCTGAACCAAGTGGACAATGTTGCATTGAACCCCGGCCTGACGAGGAGCCTCAATCCCACAACGAGAGAAAAATCTCCAGAAAAAAGCCTAAGGGGGTCAATATGACCCCGGCGGTGAGTGGTAATGTGGCGGCAGTAATGCCACCAGACTGGCGGTACATGCCGCCACATTATGAGAATGGCGGGTTGGCTGCAGCCAACCCACCACTTCTCCACTCAGACCACCATGGCGGTATCAGCCGATTGGCCAGAGATGTCAATCTCCAGCCTGGCAGCAGGCATAGTACCACAGGCGGCATTTTGAGCCTGCCTACCACCATGGTTTTTGTGGTGTTAGGAACGCCACAAAAACCATGGCAGTAGGCCCGACCGGTGACAGGGAATTCCTTCCCTGTCATTGGTAGGTGGCTCCCCCACCCCCTCCACACCCACCTGATGACCCCCGGCCCTCCTCGATCTAAACTCCCCCCCCTTACGATCCTCTCACTCCCCCCTTCTGATCCTGTCAAACCCCAAACACGCACACCGGAGATTAGCACCACGCATACACCCACTCACACACACTGGCATACATGCATCCATACACGCATACATCCAGTCATGCTTGCACACATTCTTACACACATTCACACTTACATGCAGACACGCACTCACTTCACCATTCTTACACGCATTCACACACATGCCTACACCCACGCAAACAACACAACACACACAGACGCATTCATGCACACACTCACACATTCATGCACACAACCAGACACAAATACAGCACCCCCGACCGCCCTCTCTTGTCGGAAGCCCAACTTACCTTGTTCTAGGTGGTCTTCCAGCAGGGAACAGGAAGCGCCACTGCTACTGCAGCCAGGCCGTATCACAGGTCATGATACGGCTGGTGGTGTTGAAGTGGTGTGATGGTGCTGGTGGTAGCAGCGCTAGCTTACCACCATCCGCCAGTATGATCACTGCTGGATTTCCGCCGTTCTTGTGGCGAACGTCCGGCAGTGATCATAGTATGCCAGACAGATGGTAGCCGTGTTGGTGGTATTTTGGCAGCCATCACCACGGTGGTAGGAGGTTTTTACCGCCAATGACAAAATGAGGGCCTAAGTCTGAAGGTAACACTGACCAAGGCCTCCCGCTCAGTGTTTTTGAATTGGGCTCCGGCGCGGTGAGCCTCAAATTGTGACTTGGTCCTGGTCATGCGCGATTAGATGTCCTAGGCTCCGGTTTCCTAAATTGGAGTTTATCAATTTTGCTGTCAATTTACTCATAAAAATATTTCCTATTTTTTATAAATTAGTGTTGGATTTGTATTTTGTTTTGTGACTTATTGATTTAATGCATTGTTGTCCCGTAAGTTCTCATTATGCTAATGAAACTACTGGATTTGGGAAACAGGATCACATGGATTGTGGCTACTAAGTAGAATTTCACACCACATGACGCCTGTTGGCCGAATCCGGGTTCTCCGGCTAACTAGCAGCACCTCATCTTGAGCTGAGATGATTGCGGCAACCGGGCGCATGATACGATGACTCCTCAAGGGAATCGTGGTCGATCAGACCCCACTCCTTTCTCTCAGTTACCAAAAGTCTCATGCAGGTAAAAATGACAGAGGCAGAGTATAGTTCAATAAAAATGTATTGAAGTAACTGCATCTTAGATAAAAAGGTATGTATTGCAATAACTAGGATGATGAAACACAATAAAAGCAAACAGGTAACTAACAGAGTAAAACACAAAAATACTCCTACCATACTGTCACTAGGAGTGATGCATATATTTCTCCTACCTACACTATGTCTGACAACAGCATAATAAGCCTTATCTGCCCTTTGGGTTTTTCCCCTGGGGTACACCATCCCTCATACCTGGAGAAAGAAGCCTGTAGTCTAGAGAGACACCGTCCCCATGTGGTATTTTAATAATAAAACAGCGTACATTCTAAGAAATAGTCCCACTTATGAGTGTGTGTTTTCTGTGAATGTTGAAGACACAGCATACCATGTTTGTTGGCAACCCTATCTGAATGTAGCCTTGGAGCCTTGGAGAAATCACAAAGGGAACTAGGGGCCAGATGTATCATACAACCGATTTGCGATTCTCAAATAGCGTTTTTTAAGAAATCGCTATTTCAGAAATGCAAAAAGGTATGTATGATTTTTGCGATTTGGTAATAGCGATTTCCTAAAAATCGCAAATGCTATTACCGAATCGCAAATAGAGAATCTGTCCCCATTCGCACCTATGGGCCTGTTGGCCTATATCTGCGAATTTTTTGCATTTCCAAAATTGCGAATTCTTAGCCAGAAATTGCAATTTTGGAAATGCAAAACCCCAGGGTCCTGGGGGCCTAAGCCCCTCTCTGCTGCACCCCCATTTTTTGGGGACATGTAAGGTGCACACATGCCAAATGGGCATATGTGCTTTACATGTACATTTTAAAAATGCATTTTAAATGCATTTTTAAATTTTGCACATGGTTACCACCAGGTTCAACCTGGTGGTAAATAGCGATTCCTAAATGCCCAAATTGCATTTAGGAATAGCTACATACATGTGCTAAGAAATCGCAAATAAGGAATCCTTATTTGCGATTTCTTATTTAGAGAGTCGCAATTTGCGACGCTCTAAACAGGGTCGCAATTTTAAGGAATCGCTATTTTTGCAATTCCTTAAAATTGCATTTAGAATGTCTTTCATACATTCTGAACTGGCTTTTTGAATTCGCTAACGGTCATTCGCGCCGTTTGTCAATGCAAAAAACCTTGATACATCTGGCCCTAAATGTCGTTCTAAGAACGTTATGCATTCCTAGATGAAAGTACAATGAGATAAAGAAAATAAAACAGCATTGTAAATGTTGCTATTGCTAGAAAATAAAGCAATGCCGAATAAAATGTACAGGGTTAAAGTGCACAGCGGCAGGCCTAGTTAGCTTAAAACAATGTGTCTAAAACATGGCTAAAATAGCTATACAACATTGTTTTTTAAAATGCTTTACACACATGTCTCCTAAGACAAGCCTGCCTGCTCATTGCCACCCACCAAGGGATGAGCAAGGGATTCATTTTCTGAGACTTTAACTGGACCTTACCTTGTGATTTTGGCCTTATTGCTGATGGTGGGTACCTACCAACCCCTGCTAATAAATTACTTTCCAACACTTGTCAGTCAGTCAAATTTCTTTAGTCGGCAAAATGCCATTAAAGTACAAAAGTTTAAAATGCAGTTACATTAAATATGAAGCAATATTTGGCAAGCATGTCTCACATTTCCAGAATACAAAAAACTACTTACAAGTAGGTATAGCAAAATTCCCATAATAATAATTTACAGTAGCAATATCATGGTCAAAATAAAATCTAATACAATTACACCTTTGATTAATAAACATCTGCTTCCACCAGTTCATATTGTTTCCTAATTGCAAAGGCTGATCTAAAATGTTTTTTAAAACAGAATAGCAGATTTGAATTGATGGCAGCTTTTGAACATACATCAGTGGGTCTTTGTAGGAGAGAGTACATAGTTTCCGTAAAAAAGGCAATATAAAAGTACATCTAGGAGCCGAATAAAGTGAACAGAATAAAGGAAAGTGACACATGCTTTGCTTAGAAATAGTATTGCAAGGACAATACGGGAGTACTTTTTGCAGGTGCTTTGATTTGGGAAGACCACTCTAAAGTGTATCGGATTTAATCTAAATAAAACAAGAAGGGAGTATGATGAGGAGCTCGGGAGCCAAGTTAAGTAAGGTTCCATCAAAAACGTAGTTGAGATCTGGACATATGGATCAAAAGTTTTCAGATTCAGAGCCCCCTGTAATCTCAAATTCATAATATACTCATAATATTGGTTTTAACCAATACCTTAGCATTTAAAGGCAGAGACTCTAGATGAGTGAACATACTCTCCATGTCTATATTTCGAAATGAAGTTTGCAGATAGGTAAACCATGGGATTCTATTACAATTGTCCAGTTGGATGCAGTCGGTCATACAATCTTGTACCAGACTAGCCGCAGGATTAGACCAAGATTTCAACCACAATAAAAGAGGAGCGACACCAATCAAATCTTCAATGTGCCGTAATCCCAGTTCTTCATAACAAATAATATTTGCTACATTCTTTGGTACCAGCAATGATCTATGAGCAAATTTATTCTCTATGTGTTGAAGGGAATCTACTTTAGTCTGGCCCCACAGATCCGCCCCATAAATAGTTGCTGATACGCATTTTGCATTAAGTCTAGCAAATTTGCGAGCAAAGTGAAATATTGATTCTGAGTTTCTCACCATTTGATGGGCCTTAATAGTGAGATTGGAATTTCATAACATGGAGGAGCTTACATGCAAACCTAAATAGCAAAAGTCTTTGATTTTGTTTATAATGTTTCCACCAAATTGTAAATCGTTTAGATCTAGTTTTTCGGGGACCAACAGTCATGGCAAATCTTTTCGTAAAATTTATTTTCAGATCTAGATCTTGCATAAAAATTAAAAAGAGATCCAATAGACTTTGAAGTCCGTTAGCTGATACGGGCGATTAAAACTGCATCATCCGCATACAAAAGGACAGGAAGCTGTCTCAGTCCCATTCTAGGGAAATCCTTTCAATTTTTTACCAAAAAATTGGCGAGTCTATTAATATATAACAAGAATAAAAACAGTGCTAAAATACAGCCCTGTCTAACACCTCTCCTGGAGGGAAAAGAGGAAGGTCTCTCACCATGCAAACCGTCCTGCACTGTAACCGTTAGATCAGTATATAATCATTTAATTAACTCTAGAATATTCCGGTCAACCCCCGGGGATTCCATAATTAACCAGAGATTCGCTCTATTTACCAAGTCAAAGGCACTTGATAAATCAATAAACGCCAAATGGATAGATTCTTTTCTGGCAATAACATATTTACTAAGGGTGCGGTGCAGGTTTAACACTTGTTCCACTGTACCTAAACCAGGTCTAAAACCATGTTGAATTGGGGAGAGGATCTTTGCCTCTGCTGCCCATTCTTTCTTGCCGGGTCAAAATCACACTTCTCAATATCTTAGCGGTGAAATCGATAAGAGAAATTGGCCTACAACAGATTGGGTCTTGCCTGTTACCCTTTTTAAAAATTGGGATAATAATGGCCAATTTCCAGGAGGGGGAATGTTACTCTTTACTGCACTTCTCAGTACATTTGTAATTAAAGGGCCCCAGAGATCCGGCATAGACTTAAAGAGGTCAACAGGGACCCCGTCCGGGCCAGATGCTTTCCCAGGTCTCAATCAATTAATTGCTGTAATGACCTCATGTAACTCAAAAGACAAGTCTATTATATTCGAGTTATATTCAACAGGTCTCTTGTTACTGCTTTCATCCCCCTCTGGAGAAATGTCACCATCAGGTTGAAAAGCCCTTGTAAAATGATTCACCCAAACCGCTTCGGGTATCAAACAATCATCCTCTTTATTATCCTGGTCCATGAAATGAGGATGGTTTATCGCCCTCCAAAATTGTGTAGTATCCTTCAGTTCGGTGGCTACCAAAAGCTCATCCCATGCTGTTTTTCTAATTTAATTTTTCCTCTCTATCAAAACCACCTTATAATGGCCCCTTGCCCTTCTAACTAAATCCCGAGAAAAAGGGATTGATTTTTTATCTATTCCATTTTTTCTTCTTTGGAGACTAGGTTTGAGTGGCTTTCTGAATCCTTCTTGGAGAGCTCTTTGTTTTACCTGAAAGCATAGGACATGAAAGAGGCCTTTGTGTATTCCTGCACGAATAATGACTTTGGGACAGATTTAACAACATATTGTGCTTTGTTGGTGCCACAAACCTGAAGCAAACCAGCACAAAATGTTTTTTTTTAATTATTTAATTTCTAGCACAAAACTTGTTTTGCGATGGAAATTGTCTAAAAGTAATGCAAAGTAGCATGAAGCCCTGCTTTGTGTTACTTAGCATCAAGGAATGTTTCCATGGGAGTTCCCATGCAACCTTCCATGCTTTTGTGACATAAAAACCCTATCTATCAAAAATGTGAGACAGGGTTTTGCACCAAAAATGTATGCCATTTGAAAGCAGGCATTGCAAGGAGAAATGTTTTCATTTCTCCTTTCTTTTCCAACTTTAGATGTGTGCTGTGTTGTCCAGCACAAATACAAAGTAGGAAAAGTTTTAAAAGTTGTCTAGGCATAGTATTTTGTTCCAGAAGGGAAGACTTCCACTATAACGCCTGTGCTAGGCTCTTGTACACACCCTTGCACTATGGTGCAAATGTGTGTGTGCGTGTGTGGCTTACGTAGGCAAAACGTCTGTGTACATGGTTCTCTCTTGCCCCCTCCCTGTCACACAACACAGCACAGCTTTTTTGGCTGCTGCACTGAGTTTGGTGACACTTTGATAAACCTGTCCCTATGTCTCTTCCTATAGACATTGTTCTAGGGCAGGGTTCTGCAAAGTCGGTCCTGGAGAGCCGGGTCCATGCCAGATTTTTAGCATATCCACATTTAGAAAAGAGATGTTTCAGAAAGCTAAATTTTTCTAAATGTGGATATGCTAAAAATCTGGCATGGACCCTGCTCTCCAGGACCAACTTTACAAAACCCTGTTCTAGAATAACCCTTTGGGATCCCATGGCTGGATCTGGGGTTTGAGACATTGGTGCTCTTCACCTCGATATACCTCGTGAACAGGTGTGAGTGTTCCTGCTATCCCTGGAATCCTGATTGAGGTCTGTATACTCCACACCTACAAATACAATACAGTACTCAACAAATTCACTTTACAATATTCAACAGTAACAAATCATGAAACGCACACCTAGAAAAGGAGAAACAAAAACACAAGTGATAGAACTTTGCCACCTCCAGCCTGCTGCCTACAAGGGGACTCCGTGCCCCAGAAATCTGTCAACCCAGGGGGCGGGGCCAGCAATCCCAGCGCGCTCGAAGCACCTCAGGAACTCCTGCGTTGCGGGATAAAACTTTGACGCCTCCAGCCTTCTGCCTACAAGGGGACTTCATGCCCTAGAAATCCGTCAACCCAAAGGGCAGGGCCAGCAATCCTGGCGCGCACAAAGCACCTCAGGAGCTCCCGCATCACGGGATAGAACTTTGCCGCCTCCAGCCTGCTGCCTACAAGGGGGACTCCGTGCCCCAGAAATCCGTCAACCCCGGGGGCGGGGCCAGCAATCCCAGCGTGCTCAAAGCGCCTTAGGAGCTCCCTCGCCCAAGCGAAGACCGGGGCAAGGGCGGACCCGTCCTTTACCCGTCAGCGACCGGAAAAGGCCGGGCCGGGCCACCCTCCTGAAGTTTGCTATTTGCTATTTGGAGGATTGAGAGCTGAATAGCCGAATAGCAGGAGCAGGACAAGCTTTAAAAAGTCCCAGGTAAAAGTAAGTGTGAAAAGGTCAGTGCTCGGCAGATCCTGGTCAGTGTCACTGTGTCCCTTTTGTTTGATTAGTATTTGGGAGGCCTGCCTTTTATCTAGAGATAGGAGGTTTTACTCTGCTTTATCTTCATCTTACCTGATTTCTGTTTCTTAGGGTGCGTGGTACATTATTTGAAATGGGTAAAAGGAGAATAAGCAGGCCAAAGGGGGAGTGTGCCCAAGGGCCCTCAAATCCAACCATCCATTTCTAGTTATTTGTCATCTGTTATTGGGGCTATAGAAACTGAAATAGTGCAGGTTGAAGAAACAATTGGGGCAGTCCACAAGTCCACCCAGAGACCACCTCTTAAGCCTACTGTGTTTGTTAAGTCGAATCAAGGGGTACAGGGCCCTTTGTTAGCTACTTTTACCAATACCCCCCAGCCTCGCACAGAAGTTCCCTGTATGCAAGCCCTAAGTGTATACAAAGATCCCAATACCGACTGCCCTTCTGCGGCACCCCCACCATTGAAAAAGAGAAAAGCAGGAGGCCGTTCCAAAAATACCAAAGACGATTCAGGGGCTGGGAGAAAATCTCATTCACTTCTGAAAGACTCTGTTTGTCATTTGGTTGTTCCTGTTATGCCATCGGATCTCCCCATAACCGTTAATGGAGAGAAGAATGTCCTACGGGATGATATTGCATATACAATTGATTCTATACTTAAACCATTCTGTGCAGCTTTGGAGGAGAAACCTGTTACCCTGATAACTAAAAAACTGGATCATCTTCATTCTCAACTGATTTCTCAATCAGTTTTAAGACCAATTAATACGGATAACCCTTATACGGAGGAGGCTGTGCCGGAAATGAGAGAAGTCCCTCACAATCTTTCTCCAAATGACCAGGTTTCACTTCAGGCCCAACCATTAACCAGACCCGGACCCCCACTTGCAAAGCTTAAGGAGCTCAGTCCTTCTCTGGAGACTGGAAAGGGATTTTACCCAGGTCTTTCATCGGCTCCTCATTACAATTCTATTTTCATCAGAGAAGAGCCATTGCAACTCCCACCTGACTGTATGCCGTACGTTTTGGTTTTAGCAAATGTGCCTCACCTAGATTCTTGTCATAATGAAGACACCCAAGCAATAATGAGGAAGTGTTCTTATTGGTTAAGGTCTAAAATTAGACATCAAAGATATTTGAATGATAAGATTCCCAAGGCTTGTAGAGTAAATTGGATTGGTTCCTCAAGAAAAGCATACGAGGGTGACTGCGTTGTGATTAATTTTGCTAATCCCTGCTTAGTAAAATGTCTGTTGGCTGACTTGTTTTATTGCACTAGGAAGGAAGAAGGGATTCACATTTATCCTCTTAGTTATTTTTATGATCCATCCCTCCCACGTGTTAGTCCTAAAGCAGCACAACGCTACTGCAATTCGGGATCGGCCAAAATTCAACCGCTGTCAAATAACTCTTTTTCCAGTCGCCAACAGATCCCGATCCTTTTAGATGAGAATGATTGACATGTAGATAAGGGTGTAGGGGGCATCTTGGAGGGTTCTGTGGAGGGTATTGGGCTTGATATTTCTTCACCACAGTACGGGCTTGATGAGATAGATATGCCCTGTTAACGGCTAGCACTGGTGAGGAAATGGTGGTAGGGGATGGGACCAATTTGCTTACTCTTCTTTGTTAGAATATTGCGGGCCTCCGATCAAAGGCAAAAAATTTAGGGTTGTTAGAAGGTATATCTACATATGTTGTACTTTGCTTGCAGGAGACCTGGTCAATGGACCCCTTTTATTTGGATGGGTATTACTCTGTTCATCAGCCAGCAATCCCCTCCCTAGTGGGAAAGGCAAGTGGGGGTCTTTTAGTTCTCGTCTCTTTACAACTCCCCAAAATGGAGGCATCTTTAATCTGGTTTTCACCATACTTTATGGTTGTTTAATTGTGGACTGAGGGAAGTAATGGTATATTGCTAATACATTTTTATAACAACATTCCATGTGAGTGTCTGATGGGAAGTTTTGAGGAGATAATAGATTTTTTGGACTCCTGTGATAAGCTCCAGGATAATGAGTTTATTATTATATGGGCGGGAGATTTTAATATGCCACTATGTAATCTGGAAGCTTTACATGGGTGTTGTACCCTCATAGAGGATAAAGAGACGTCAAATTATTTTATTTTCACAAAACAAGGTGAAGTTTTAAATTCTTTTATCTATAAATTTGATCTTGTATACGCAAGGGAAAAGGCTGCCACATTTACCCAAAAAATACCTACCTTCACGGGGAATCCCAAAGGGAGTATTATCGATTATATCCTTATTAGCTCCCTTGACTTTGATTTAATTCTTGATTTTAAGATAATACTGCATTGTGCCAGCGATCATAATACTCTATGTATCAAACTTGCCTGTAACTCAAAATCAGCACCTATTAATAGAGAATTGAGAAGGACTTTGTCTTTAAAAAAAATTCTGGTCTAAGTATGAAATGGGAAAAGGTTGATCCCAAAATTTTCAATCAGAAAATCATTGAACAAAAATTGGATTCCATTAATATGTGCCTTTCGCAACATCAACCTCATGACCGATTAGTATCAGAATATGAGCACTTAAGCTGTGCTATTTCAGAGACTCTAGTGACTGTCCGAACCTCTCGGCCCCAGTAGTTTGCCGATGGTTTAACTCTGCCTGTACTACTGCCCGACTTACACTTGAATAGGCTGTGTCCTGTCACCCCATAAGGGACTTCATTCCCCCTGTAGTAAGTCTGGAGCCAAGGCCAGGAAGGCAGGGTATCTGAACACGTCAAAGGCATGCCTCTAGAAGCTTTGCACCACTTTAAAGATACAACTGGGTATTAATACTGAACCCCAGACATCATCTCTTCTGTACAGTGGACGTGTGAATACTCTGCCAGGAGGAAGGCCTGTTGTGCTGCTGAAAGGACTCCCACTTTGTTGGGCTGCTGCTCTGAAGGACTGATGCCCTGCTGCCTGCTGCCGTCTTGTCTGGGTGAGAAGGACTGTACATGCATTTCTTGAACCTAGAACCCAGAGTTACTCCAACTGCTAGTTGGCCGGTCTCCTGATCTGAAGCCTCAGAGACACAACAGGCTTCCAACAACCTTCCACTTGCACCTGGACTCTGCCATATTTGAGCCTACCCTGCTACCAAAAACATTAAAATTGCAAACCTGTGTTTTCTCTAATTGGATTTTTGTTGTTTTGGCTGTGTTTTATTAATTAAAGAAATTCTGATTTTCCAACATGGTGTGGTATCCCTTTTGTGTGGTATTTTTACTTTATTACTGATTAAAGTGTTGCATAAATACTTTACACATTGCCTCAAAGGTAGGCCTGGCTGCTCTGGGCCAAGTTACCAGGGGGTTGAGTGCAGGTTAACTTGGGGGTTGCTCCTGCCTTATCCTGACTAGAATTGTGGTTGCTGCTTGACAAGAGCTCACACACAACCCAGTCAACCAAAAACCCAATTTCCCACAGATGGAGTGACAGAAGGTGTTGAATTTAGGAGTGTGCAAAATTTGCATAATTTGTTTTTGCTTAAGTAAGCATATTGATTCAAAATTATGCTAAATTACACGTCATTACACAAAACATAAATTTGTCATTTGCGTTATATTTTACTGAAAAGTTAATCCTTGATTTGCTCCCCAAAAATAGTACAAAATAGCAAGATCCCTCATGTTTTTTGGTTCCTGTGTATTTGCAGTAAAGTTTTACTGTGAACGGTGCATAATTACACAAAGTGCCATAATGGCATAACTTTCAGAATGCTGGGTAACAACCGTAAGGCAGAATTTCATGAATTACATCGGTATAATTTACATTTCGCCCAGGCCTAGTTTCGATCATTTTTCAGAAAAGGCATGGATTGACAGCCCCCAATTATGAAAATATATCAGATATTGGTAGGACATTTGGGGATCCTGTTCAGATTTTCTGTGACAGCTTCAAACAAAATTAATATATTCAACTTCATCTTTCTGCAGTCAAAATATATTTTTCCTCTTTATGTCATTTTCCCCAGGACAACTGAGGCTAAATATTTTGTAACAACCACTCATCTTCGTGCTTGGTGCTCTGCCCCAGGTAGATGATGTTCTCCTAGAACAGTCCTAATCTCCTAATCTTTTATCTTTTAGAAAGTCTCTTAAAAGCTGGCTATTCAACAACTAGGGGAGCATATTTCTTAGTATGACAGAGATAGCTCTTAGACGCCTCAGGGCATCCGAGCGCTCTATAAACCCAAAATCAATTCAAATCAAGAAGTTGGAAGGCATTAAACTGGGGGAGTCTGTGCTGGGGGGCGAACGAAGATGAAAGTTAGGCAAGAATTGCCATTGGCTGGTGTCCCTAGGGAACAGGTGCCACCTGACCTCAACCCCTGTGTGGAGTATGGTTTGATTGCACGCTGTGTTGTCCAATCAGTGCTTAATTTGAGCCGGTGTGGGCAGGTGGGGCACACCGGCACTCAGTTTTGGAACCTACTTTCCCTCATCTGACTTTCACCCAGAGCAAGAGAGAGCAAAACATAAAATCAGAAGGAACAGAAAAATGGGAAAACAGTGACAAAGGGAGAATAAAGTTATGATAGAGAATCTGCAGCAGTGAAAAAAGTGAGAGTGGGTGTAGGTTGGTGGAAGAACGAGGCATGAGGTATAGTCAAGCCCACACACCCTTGGCATTGGACAACCCTGCATTCAAGAGGGCAGCTGTTTGATTCTGAAAAACACTTTGGTCACCCTTTGTTTAGGACATAAAGCTCTGGGCTCAATGCACCTCCAATCGATTGCAAAGATCAACACACGTTTTTACAAAAGTAGTTTATTTTTCTACCAAGGGACATTGTTCTAACAGCATGCACTCATAGCTTGCGCAGGAACCTGACAGCGTTTGGGAGCTCCCAAGGTCCTGCCTACGATGTGGTTGCAGTTGATTCACCAAAGGTGTTTTAGTAGCAATTGTTGTGCTCAAGGCTCTTTGTGGTACACACCGATTGACTTTTTAGATACATTATTATCTGCAGTGTTTGGCCCTCGTGTTTATTGTGCTCGATTCCTTTAGTGAAAATGTATGCACTTGAAATCCATTTACCTCTTCACAGATAAGGTTTTGTCTCATTCCTGTTGCGAAAAAGTACACCAGTGAGAGTGGGGCTTGTCTGGTACGAGAGAACCGAGTGACTTCTCACTCTCTTTACTCTAACACCTTTGGTATTGTGCCTTCTTGGGCCTGGTATATCTTTGTGACCAATTCAAACCTTGGAACTGTGCATTGGTATTGTAATGGATGAGTTGGACCTAAATGACAAATACACACCTTTTGGTGGTGTGCAACCATTAGCCTAAACATTATGCACAATGTACACATGGTGGAAGATGGGCATATACATGTGTGTGAATCCTGCAAATGCACATTTGGCACACATTTTTCATACATCATGCACATTTTGCACACTGTACAAAAATAGCACCTGGAAAGATGATGGTCCAGTAACTATAGAGAGTCCTATAGGGATTCAAGGTGGCGAGAAGGCGCACAATATCCTTGCCAGTACCTCTTATAAAGAGTAATATTCTCTGAGGAATTAAGAAGGATCTTCTCACCATGCATCCTAACCCGCTCTTCCAACCTTAGATCAAACTTAATTTGTTGCATCTCCCTGAGATGGTGAAGGAGGACAGCAAGAAACCCCTCAATGAGATATATGGATAACAGGCCCAAGCCAATTTGATAAAAAAGAAATGGAAAAATATTGAAGATTTCTCGATACAGACAGTTCAGAAGAAATGAAACAGGGAAGGTGAGAACTACTGGATTCATTTTTTACAGTGAATGTCAAGGGGACCAATAATTATTGTGCTCAAATGAAAACCAGTTCATTTCTACAGGAAAATGATACTAAATGGTGACAAATGTCAATGCATCTTTAGGCTCTTTTCACAGGGACCTTAGTAAAATATAAATACTGGGTGCATGAGGTTGATGTCATGGTCGATCTAACCTAAGTTACACAACCTTTTTGGGAGCAGAACCTTCCCCTCTGAGAAGGGAACAGAGGCTTTCTCCATGATTGGCTTTATGGGCTCAGATCAGGATTTGGGCATCACGGTGATTAATGGAAGCCTTAGACCAAGAAATGCCATCGGTTCGATGGGGTCACATGATAGCCAATGCTACATAAAAGTTTGTCACTTCTGGGTGGGTTCTCTTAGCCAGTTCTTTACTTGGTACATTCAGGAAACTCTTCCCTTTCCTGCAGATAGACTGGTGGTGATGATCCACATTGGGAGCCACAGTACATTCAGTTGATAGAATTCACAAACAGGAAAAAAGGAGGTAAAGTCTGCCTAATTGGTGTGTAGTGGCCTTCCTGAGTGAAGTACCAAAAGGTGAAGTACTCAAGGCTCCTTTACTAAAACTGGTCAGCATACCTTAGATTATAATATTCACTTCTGGGAGGTCAAGGCAGTCACAGCCACCTATTTGAGGATTCAATGTTAGCTGCATAGACCTTCAAGTAGTATTTTACAACTTGTACTAAAACAAATATAAAGACAAACAACTATCAACAGATATAAAAATGTGTTAGTTTCCAAGCCAATTATACCTACAGTTTCATTTTTTATAAAGACACATGTCACTATCAGGAAATTATGCATTTATATATTTTATGAAATAAACCTACATTACCTGCACTGACATGGAACTCTACAGTTAATTTATTGGTCTGCAGCTGCCAGTTGGGTTGGAGAAGCATGGCAAAAGGGTAAAATATTTCCCTGCTCTGTATACTTTTCCAGTTAGCCTTACTCCTACATAAGCCATAAAGCCACATGAGCAAGATAAAGTCCATGTGTGAACCTTATATAGAAACTAAAGTCCTTATATGGAATATTTATTAACATTTTTCACGCAATCGCTGAAATATCAATTCATGCTTCCTCGCTTTGGGGCGATTGAAGCTAAAGACATGGCCCCTTCTGGAAGCAACAGTTCAGGACTCAATCTTGTCGCCTCTGTGGGTACAAACAAGAGTCACTTGTTCATGTTTTTTGCACATGCTCGGCGCTGGCCGAACAAAGGAAAACACACTTGAAATACATTTTCATGGCCCTAGGTATACGCTCATGTAGGCCAGCCATTATTAGCTGGTTAAGTGGCTCTTCAATTCCTTTTGCCTGTCGGGGGACCAAGTTTATGGTGCAGATTTTTAAAGAACTGTCAAATATTGCTGAAATGGTAGTGGGTGTTTGCGGATGGGTAGTTATTTGACTAATCATAGGAAACTGAGCAGGTGGTGACATACCAAATCTAGTTGTAAGGTTAGTATCTACTATGTGGTGTAATCAAGTATTTTTAGATTTTAGACTTAAGATTCAAGAATAAGGAAACTATGCCCCCAGATAGTTTGTTTTTCTGGGCACTTTAGGATTGCTAATTAGGATGTACTTTTATTATATATACATGGTTAGAAGTGAGGTCTTGTCTTTAAGACCCGCTTTTGGACCATTCTTAATGACAAGTTTTAAGCTTTATGAATACTAGGCGGGGTCAATCCACTGGGATAGCGAGTAGTCTAGAGGCACATTAATTTAATACTACCGGGGTCTGCTTTTACTGTTTTTTGTAATCACCTGTTTTTAACTATTACTAAAGTGTTTGTGAGAGTTTACTAGCTCGACAACGTAATGAGTTTTGAATTGGTGTTGGTTTTAATTAACTATGCTAATAACATTTACTTACTTACTATAAAGTCCTCATATGCTCCACTTTAGCAAGAGGACCACACATACCTTCTGTGAACTCCACTGGTTGACCTGCTTCACAGATGAACACCTGCCAGTTTTGGCCCTGAGTGTATTGCATGATTAAGATTAAACCTCTGTTGGAATGTGAATAAAACACAGCAGTAGTGTTGCCAGACTAGAAATCAGGAAATGTGGAATGGAAAAGATGAAACATCAGGTGTTGTTTTGCTGGATCTGTAACACACCACAGTTCACCTCTGGCTGGCATCAGTCCTTCTCTACTTTCACAAGCAGCTGAAAATATTTCCCTTCTAGCAACATCTCTTCATAGGTTCACCACCCTGAATCCAAACAGTTCTGGACCTTCCTCCATCCCATCCACAGCTCTGACCTTCCCCTTACTTCCTGACCATCCCTATGTATCACCAATCTCCTGTTCTGCATCATAAATATCTGCCACTGTTGGTGTTATCCAAGTTCCACCTACCCACTCTCATTCACTGACCTACTGTGAAAATCAAATGTTAATAAATTGTATGACACCAAAGCGACAAAAATCCAATCATTAGAACAGGAGATTTTTTAGACCGCAAATTGCAAAATAGAGCCTAAAAGCATAAAGCCCCAATTGCTGCTATCTTGTCATGCTGGATAGGGTCAAAGACAAAAGTTCAAGCTAACTGCGATGGGGCGTGGGTCGGATACCAAGGAAGTAGCCAGAAAATGAAAGTACCTCCCAATTTGAAATAAAATCTCTGATGGTATAAAGCAAACAAAGCAAAAGAGACAACCCCTCTCTAGAAGAGCTCCCTTGTCTCCTCTATCCAAGCATCTATACATTAATCCTTTCACCCTTCCATATACATGTGGATATCCTTTTTTCACTTTTACAGTCTTTCATCCATTCATTTTTTTCATCCATCATTCAATCTTTCCCCATTCCATCAATCCATCCACTCTGCCATCTATCGATCCATGCATCTATCCCTATACTCTGCCATGCTTTCACCTATTCATCCACCTGTTCATTTATACCTTTGTTCTGCCAAACTTAGACCTACCCATCTATCCTTTCATCCATCCTTTTACTGTACCATCCTTTCATCTGTCTATTTACCTATCCATCCCTCTACTCTGCCACCCTTTCACCTGCCTACCCACCTCTCCAGACACTCATCCATCCATCCATCTAGCCCTTTACTCAGCCATCCTCTCACTTATCACTTACCCATTCATTTGTTGACCGATTCATTCACCCACCGATTTAATCAACCACTTATTCATCCACCTATTCATTCCTACATCCACCTCATTCTTCCTCCTTCCTTTGGCCCTTTCCTTACATTCAATATTCCTTACTTCTTCCACTTTTCTGTTACCCATCTTTGTTCTTCCTTAGCCCCCCTTGCTCCTGAGTTGATGCTGTGTTCTATCATAGAGTTAATTATGAGATTTAGCTTGCAGTGTTGCAGAATTAAGAGGCCCATATAGACCCCCACCTCCACCGTAGCCACCAGACCAGGGGTTCATGATGCCCCTGTTGGATACAGTTCCAGATCTGTCCAGCTGAAGGTTTATCTTCGCAACTTTTGTGCATAGAGTCTTGTTCCCATTGAAGAGAGTTGCGAAGAGCAAGGACAGCATCATGGGTGGCAGTCCCTTGGGGGCTGTCGATGCTGTGTGAAGAGATTGGCAGGCGGCGGCTTTCACTGATTTTCTATGCGAACCCTGCAGTTCCAGTTCGAACTGGCACATTCGTGGCCACGAGGAGCCCAACAGCTTGAATTCAAGAGGTCAAGACCCACACCAAGTGTCCAGGACCTGAGAGACACCCCTTGGTTGTCAGGAACTTGCTGGAGATTGGACCAGGATTTCTTTATGTTCCTGAGGCTCAGATCCGGAGGCCAGCAGTCTAACCTTTTGAGTCACTATGAGGTCCTGGGTTCAAGATAGGTTGCAGGTCGAGTTATTTCTCCTCAGGCATGTGGGCAGCAGGGCAGCACAGCAGGGCACTTCAGAGCAGCAGCCCAGCAGAGTGACAGCCCTTATAGCATCACAGGAATCCTTCTTCCTCGCAAATTATCCACAGGTCCAGATGTGTACTGAAGAGTTTGTGTCTGAGGTCCTTTTTTTATACCCTGGTGCCTTGGTTCTGGAAGGTGGGAGAAGATTCCAGACAGTGGCTTTGAAGTGTATGGAATTTCCTGAAGTCCTTGCCGTGGCCTCCAGCTGGCTGAATTACAAAGCCGAGTCGTCATGCTCTTTGTGTGAAGGCAGAGCACGGGCTATTCAGTTCTAAGTGGGGCTGTGCTCAGCTCCACCCCACCATCCTGCCAGTAGATGGCTCAGGCAGGCTTACCTAAGTCCTTTATTTTGTGACCGTCTGGAAGGTATTCACAAAGCCTAATTATCAGTTATTCCCAGCCATGTACCCCAGGGCCAGAATATAGGCGCAAAGAGGGTAAGGGCAGAAAAATGCCAAACTTCTAAAAGTGACATGTCTAACATTATGATCAAAAAATCGACTTCACCACTAAATAGGGCTTTTCATCCCTATTCAAAGCCACCAAACATGAACTGGTTATCTCTTGCCATTTTGAAATTACACTTATAAAATGTAATAAGGTAACTCTGATGTTATCCTAGGGGAGAGCTAAGCCTTGCAGTAGTGAAAAATGACTTTAAGAGTTTTTCACTACAGGGATATGTAAAACCTAAAAGTACATGCTCAACTTTTTAAATACACTATACCCTGTGCTTGGGGCTATCGGGAGCCTACCTTAGGGGTGACTTGTATCTATTTGGCCCTAGCAAAAGGTTTACTTTGCCAGGTCAACATGGCAGTTTAAAACTGCACACACACAGGCTGCAATGACAGGTCCCAGGTAGGTTTTAAGGGCTACCTAAGAAGGTGGCACAATGAGCACCGTACACTCACAGGTAGCATTTAATTTACATGTAGTGCCACTCTGCAAGGGACTAATATGCCATTTGTGTATAAGACACTTTAATATGACTTAGGGAAAGAACACAAGCACTTTAGCACTGATTAGCAATGGTAAAGTGCACAAATTCTTAAGGCAACCAAAAACACATTCAGAAAAATGTGGAGGGGAAAAGGCTAAATGTTTGGGGGTAGCTCTGCAGAGATGGCCAGGTCCAACAAAAATCTACAGCAATCAACCACGTAGGGATGTAACTGAAGTCAATCCATGGCATAGCTAGGTTACTTTATTCGTAGTACAAGCATAATTAACTGGACCTCCTCAGTAGGGTTACATCTCTGTCAACCAGCTGCCCCAGACACTCCTCAACCTCTTTCAATGGAGTCTACATCTACCATATCAAAACTCACTGCCATACTCATGCATACCCTATTATATTTCCCTTACTTGCTCTGCAATTATGCAGGACTAAGCCATTACCCTAAAAGGGCATTACCAAAGGCAATTGGTTTGGCCCTTGTAAAGATACAACATGCGGGGACCCCACACTCAACACTGCTGCCTTCAAAGAGGCACATCCTTTACGCTCCATTCACACAAGCATACGCCTCACTCTGCTCTCACACAGACACAATTTTCAACCTGTAGACCACTTACCCTTCACTCACAGAAGGTAATGTTAATTCACAGCGGCACATCCCTCACAATGCACTCACACAACATGGTGACTGTCTTGCACTCACACTAGCACATTGCTCACTCACAGGCACACTGCTCACTAGGAAGGAGTACAGTTGGACAGATACTGGTATAGGAGACACAGGTTGAGTATCTGGTGCATCAATCCCATAGTGTAATTCAAAGCTGTTAAAGTGAGTTACACTGAAACCTGAATTTCCAATGTGATTATTTAATCTCCCACTAGCCACAGTTAGGCCAGCACTGCAGACAAGAGTCTGATCTTTGTGGACTTTTGTGGGGAGAAGTCTTGGCATCAGAAAAAGTCCTACTTACCATCAGCAAAACAAGGCAATGCTTTTCTTTATAGAGCAAGCATAAGATAAAATAAAGAAAGAAACAAAGAAAAACAAAATAAAAAAGCATGCTAACCAAATGTTTAGGGCATGTGCTTCAGTAAAAAAAGCTTTGCAGTGGTCTGCTATTTTGGAACACTACAAAACTGATAGTATATGCAGAATTCTGTTTCAAGATGGTGGCATGGTTTTGAAGCTTGCAGCAGTGATGCCTGGCCTGTCTAGTAGCAATGACAGCATACTTGCTGCTACTCTTATTATTCGACTAGTGCTAGTCTTCATTTGAAGGTGGGATGTACTGTTATTTCAGTTAAGTAAAACCATGACTATTCAGCATAGCAACAAAAAGTGCACATAGTATCGCAACAGTGCCTAGTACTGGTATTTTGCCATTAAGATTCACATATGACTGTAGTCTGTGCAAAAAGGCCAGTTGTTAAAATAAACATATAACATTTAAAATAAATTCTGCTTCTCTAAGGCCACAAGCAAATTAAATCTCACTATTATGAAGAAAAAGGCTGGGAGAGGATAGCATGAAGTTTGTATGCAGTTTAACTGTGTGCCAAAATGCAGTTCTTCGTATTTAAACATCAAAATCCGATGTTTCTAGGAGTTTATCCTGAAGCACAGAAAATTAGCTCATTAAACAGTCACTTGCAGCTTTCATGTAAGGAGTGCACATTATGGCTCTTTTCTATTAGTAAATCTATTCATACATTTGATACAGCTTACAGTCTCAGCAGTAAATTCTCTCCTCATGCATAAAATATTGCTTGGTGACACATATGAACTAAAGGAAATATCTCCTGCAGTCAGGCTTCTCTTGGATTCTGAGTACACATAGAGTAAGCAGGCAAAATACTGTCACTCAAATTACCTGACATCCTAGGGACCAGTGGTTCTCTTTTAGGCAGACCCAAATATTGACAACAAAGGCAATGACTGAATAGGGCTTATCTGCAGATGAATATATGTTCTTCTGAGGAGCTGAAGTAATAAGTCATTGACACCCTGATGATTAACTAAAGTGGGCTTATCTAAAACCCATTTTCTCTAATTATGTATTATTTTATTAAAAAAAACAAGAGGATAGCAAGACACCCAAAACAGTCAGAAATAAAATAAACAGAAATAGACAGAGCACAGGAAGGATAGGTGCAGGGGTTTCTTGGTTCACAAGCATAAAACATGCAGCACTGATCAAGAACATCACACTCTTCGCTGAAAGATGTGGAACACGTGATACAACAGTGCCAGCCAATACAAGCTTTCTTCAAGGAAATAACACCTTTATGCTACCACAGGACCAGCCAGTGCAAGCTTCCTTTAAAGACTTGGAACAAATGATGCACTGCAGGGTCAGTGAAATCTTCATTCAAAGACATGGAACAAGTGTGGTAATGCAGGGCCATCTAGTGCAAGCTTCCTTCATGGGCATGGAACAAGTGTGCTAATGCAGGGCCATCTAGTGCAAGCTTCCTTCATAGGCATGGAACAAGTGTGCTAATGCAGGGCCAGCCATTGTAAGCTTCCTTTAAAGACATGGGCTGTGTACCGTGCTGGGCAGAACTATTTTACTTTCCCCTTAGATTCAATGAACAAGTAGCATTTCAGATCTGTACAAGTGCAAGGAACAGTATGCAGATTTTGTGTCACGTTCTTCCTGCTGACAGATATTTCGCCTTCCGTACTACTAATTATAAAGTTCTGTAGTGCTGCACTTGTAGGCGAGGAAATGTCTGTCAGCAGGTTGGGAAAAGGAGCAAGGGTGCAAAACAAATTTAAAAAAGTGGTAATGACTGTGGGAGAAACACCAGCGTCAAGAGTGAATCTGTGTTTGGCACACAGTGAAATGTCTGTTAATTGCAAGGACCAGCCCTGGGCTGTATGAGTGCTAAATTGAGTCACATGCATAGCAACATTTCCGCACAAAAAATGTACAACCCCAAGCAGGGATGCACACTTCTTTCGCACCCATAGAACACATACTGATCTGGTCAGAGACAATAGAAGCTTCCTCCACATGCACAGAACATTGATAGCATTTGCAGCAGCAATACAAGCCTGTGTGTAAACACACACACATGATGTGCGCATTTGTCAGCAGTGTAAGTTCCCCTCACATGCAGCACAGGTACGAGATGGCCATCAGCAGTGCAAGCTAAGATATCCACACATACAAAACAGGTATCACATTGACAGCAGCATCTAAACTTATTTCAGGCACAGAATACCCAGAGTAAAGTAAAGAGATGGTGAGCCACTGGAGGCTCAAGCCAGATGCCGGGCTCTTGGTGAGCTCGATGTCCTCTTGAGCCCTCAAGCTAAAAATGTGCTAAGATTTAGGCGGTCATTACAACATTGACGGTAAAAGCCACTTACTGCAGTGCAGAAGACCGCCAACATACTGCCGCGACTGCGGAATTCCGCCACAGCTATTACGCCCCACATCTCGGAATCTGACAAAATTCAGACACCCACACAAGTCCGCCACACCAAAAATCACTGATAAACTGTCGAAAACAAATCCTCCACCTTCACGCCTACAGAAATACGCCCACACTATCACGACACACGAATCCACGTGGCGGTCTTTCAACAACGGTATTCCATTGGCGGGACACACCGCTGCGCTTAAAATACACACACACTTACAAAACACAGCCACATTGGACAATTCGAAATACACACACCTGATACACATACACACACCACTCCCACACACCCATTACAATATAAAACACACACCCACATCACCCACAAACCTCTACGACAAAAATCACAGAGAGAAAGCCAGAGAGAGACACCAGCATTCACAAACTACCATCCACAGGCACTCAACACCATCACCCACACAACTTCCACGCACAAAACACCACACACCACTACATATCACCACACTAATCACCACACACACCACCCCACACATCACCTACACCACCCCATGGCACGGCAAAGACACCCCAGGTTCTCGGAGGAAGAGCTCAGGGTCATGGTGGAGGAAATCGTCCGGGTAGAGCCACAGCTATTTGGAGTACAGGTGCAGCACACCTCCATTGCAAGGAAGATGGAGCTATGGAGAAGAATAGTCGACAGCGTCAACGCAGTGGGACAACACCCAAGAAATAGGGACGACATCACAAAGAGGTGGAATGACCTACGGGGAAAGGTGCGTTCTGTGGTCTCCAGACACCACCTGGCGGTACAGTGGACTGGCGGCAGACCCCCACCTCCTCACCCACAACTAACAACATGGGAGGAGCAGGTTTTGGCCATTCTGCATCCTGCAGGCCTTGCAGGAGTCGGTGGAGGAATGGACTCTGGTAAGTCAAACCTTTAACTACAATATCCCCCACCCTACCTGCATGCTATCACAGACCCCCACCCTCACCCCCTCCCCTATCACTCCAACTCCTCACAAATGTACCAATATCACAAACCACACATCCCAACCCCAAGCCCTGCATGCAACACCAACGCATGGACACCCATCACTAAAGCATGCCCACTGCACATACCCATACACCCCCCTAAACCATCATCACACAAGCCCCCACACAGGAATGCCAGCACTGGGGTACACGGTCACCCACCCATTGCACACCATGGCACACACAGATGCAATAATCATGCTTTTACACCCCTGCAGGACCACTACCCAACGTCACCAGACAGGAGGGTCCAGGCATCTACACCCCACCCACAGAAGAGGCCCACAGTGATAACAGCAGCTCTGTCCAACTGGATCCAGATGACCAGCCCGGACCATCGTGGGCCTCAGGACAGTCGGTTCCCCTCACACAGGCACAGGCCACCACAGACCTTCCACCCTCTGGTAACACCAGCACAGCACCCAACCAGCGGGCCCATACCTCCGTCCCCAGGACACGTCAATCAGCTGTGTGTCCACCACTACAGGGAACCCAGGAGAACCCACCATCCCAACAACAACAGGGCCCTGGGGGCAGTGGCAGTGGGCACACGGTCCAGGGGACGGAAGCCCAGGAACACAGGGGAACTGGGAGGGCTGCTGTGCGACAGGGGGCGGACAGGCCAAGGGAACCCACTCTCAACGAGGCCCTCTCCTCCATCATTGGAGCATACCACCACTCCCAGGAGACAATGGCAACAGTCCTGGCCAAGTTTCAGGAGACCCAGTGCATGCAGGAGGAACAGTATTTGGGGTTCAGGGAGGAACTCAGAACCATCAGCTCCGCCCTGGGCACCATCGTAGGGGTGCTGAAGGAAATACACAACACCAGGAGGGAGACTGTGGCACTCCAAGGGGCCCCTGACACTAGCATGGAAGATGAACTGCCCACCACCTCTGCCGGCGCTAGTGGACAGGAGGCACCGCCACAGGACCACCACACCAGCACCCCAGCCCCTGCAGAGGGAGAACCACCCAGCAAGCGGTCCCTGAGATCCAGGAACAAGACAGAGCACGATGCCAAGACCCTCACCAAGAAATGAGACCACCCTGATTGTCAACCCACTGTCCCACTTTGTCACCCTGTCCATAATGGAACTGCCCCAGCTCAACTTCCTATGCCCATATGGGCAATGCACCTATGAGACAAATGGACTGAACTCTGCCATGGACACTCCTCCGCCATAACCCTCACCATTTTACTTCCCCCACCAATATTTTGTATGTAAATAAACACACCTAAAGCACCAAAAGATCTGGAGTCTGTCTGTGATTTAGAAATAGTGTATTTGCAATTACAGTGACAAATTTTCCTGGAAATAGTAATGTCAACATACCTATGTCACACAGCTCTAGTCCATGAGGAATGTAAGCAGAGGACACACGTTGGAAACCACACCTGTGAAACCGTAAGGGAAAATGACAACTCAGTGACCATACACTGGGTGAAATCGACAGACAGGATAGAGGTAGAAGTGTAAAAGTACTTGTAGTAGGCAGGAATGTATTCTCACCTGTGTTTCACTGGAACAATTGCTGGATGACTGAGTCCCTGTTGTCAATGTCTTCTTCCTTTGCTTCCTCCTCATCGCTGTCCACAGGCTCCACAGCTGCCACAATACCGCCATCTGGACCATCCTCCTGCAGAAAAGGCACCTGTCGTCGCAAAGCCAAGTTGTGAAGCATACAGCAGGCCACGATGATCTGACACACCTTCTTTGGTGAGTAGAATAGGGATCCACCTGACATATGGAGGCACCTAAACCTGGCCTTCAGGAGGCCGAAGGTGCGTTCGATCACCCTCCTAGTCCGCCCATGGGCCTCACTGTAGCGTTCCTCTGCCCTGATCCTGGGATTCCTCACTGGGGTCAGTAGCCATGACAGGTTGGGGTAACCAGAGTCCCCTAATAGCCACACCCAGTGCCTCTGGAGTTGACCCATCACATAAGGGATGCTGCTATTCCACAGGATGTAGGCATCATGCACTGAGCCAGGGAACATGACATTCACATGGGAGATGTGCTGGTCTGCCAAACATACCATCTGTACATTCATCTAATGATAACTCTTCCGGTTCCTGTACACCTGTTCACTCCTGGGGGGAGACCAAAGCTACATGGGTCCCATCAATGGCACCTATGATGTTGGGGATACGTCCCATGGCATAGAAGTCACCTTTCACTGTAGGCAAGTCCTCCACCTGAGGGAAAACGATGTAGCTCCGCATGTGTTTCAGCAAGGCAGACAACACTCTGGACAACACATTGGAAAACATAGGCTGGGACATCCCTGATGCCATGGCCACTGTTGTTTGAAAAGACCCACTTGCAAGGAAATGGAGCACTGATAGCACCTGCACTTGAGGTGGGATTCCAGTCGGATGGTGGATTTCTGACATCAGGTCTGGCTCCAACTGGGTACACAGTTCCTGGATTGTGGCACGGTCAAACCTGTAGGTGATGATCAAACTTCTTTCCTCCATTGTCAACAGGTCCACCAGCAGTCGGTACACCAGAGGATTCCGCCATCTCCTCACATGTCCCAGCGGACGGTGCCTATGAAGGACAACAGCGAGCACAGAGTCAAACAACTCAGAGGTATGTACCCACAGACTACACCGAACTCCATTCATACAAAAAATCTGGCCTGTATGTGTGTTGTGAGACTAGGCGTAGGTATGTGTTACGCAGTTGGTAATTAGGCCATGTGGGCCCCTGAAATGGCAGATACCTGACCTGTAAAGTGGGACAATGGGATGTGAGGTAGCTGCGCTGGTGTTGTACACCGTCACGGTAGGCGGTCGAAGACTGCGGCGCAAAGCTGCATTGGTTAACATTGGACCCTATGGGTCCCAGGAGCCAATGACGATGTACGCCGGCGGTGATGTTATGCACCGCCGCGGACGTGACCGCCGCGGACGTGACCACCATTTTCTAACTGTTTAATCACTCGATACCTGATCTTCGACAGGAGAGGACCTACACTGCAAGTGCTGCTGTGACCTCGGTCTGGAAGAGACAATGGCTCGTGCATCTGGGGAAAGGGCCCCTGCCTTCACTGCAGAGGAGTTGGAGAAGCTCATCGACGGGGTCCTCCCCCAGTACACGCTACTCTACGGTCCTCCAGACCAACAGGTAAGTACACAAGGAGCATGTTGTATGGGCTATGCCTGTGTGGAGAGGGCTGGTTGTAAGAAGGAAGGGGGCAGAGTTCTGCGTGTATGAAAGACTGCGAATGCATGTGCCACATGGCAAGGGTAGGGATGTGGACCCCTCACTTTGACGGTGCAGTTGGTAATGACTTCTCTTCTTCCCCTGTACATTTCATGTAGGTCAGCGCCCACCAGAAGAAGGATATTTTGCGTGCCATCGCCAAGGACGTCGGGACCCTGGGGGTCCACCACAGACGGAGCACCCACTGCCGTAAAAGATAGGAGGACATTCGCCGCTGGAGCAAGAAGAGGGGGAGGCTCAGCTGGGGATGGCCTCCCAACGTGGGAGGATGCCCATCGAACCATGACCCCCCTGATGTTCCGGATCCTGGCGGTGGCCTACCCTGAGTTGGATGGGCGCTTGAGGGCATCACAGCAGACACAAGGGGGTGAGTACACTCTCATTCAGCGGACTTTGCGCGCAGTGAAGGTGTTTGGGTAGGGGAGGAGGGCTGTGGGTTCCCCTAGGCCAGGGCGAGTTCCGTAGGCTAAGCCCATTTGTAAGGCAAATGTAAGGCACTGTAGAGTGCCAAGTACAGGTATTGATGCACCTGTGTCATCTATGTGTACAGATGTCGTCCATAGCCTTGTAGGCCATTTCCCAGGAATAGCACTGTAGAGCCCAACAGCGCGACGTAGTGCAGGGGGCTGCTGTGTCTGTATTGTTCGCCAACAGTAGCGGTAAGCCATGCACTCAACCTGTCTTTCTTCTGTTCCCCCCCTTTTTGTGGTCTCCCTGTTCTTGTGTGCATTAGCATCATCAGGCGGAGGTACAGTGGCACCGGAGCACGAGGGAGCTGCATCCCACATGGGCATGGAGGCTCACACTACGGACTCTGAATACACCAGTGGGACTGAGGGCGAGGGGAGCACCTTTACGGTCACAGGATCTGCAACCAGCGACACGGACTCGTCCTCCGATGGGAGCTCCCTTGTGGTGGTGGCAACATCTGTGCCCCCCACTTCAACAGGTACAGCCGCCACACCACCTACCAGCACCGCCCTCCCAGCAGCCCCTCAGTGTGTGCCCCGTGCCCGCTCACCCAGGAGGGTGGGCATCACCTTCGCCCCAGGCACCTCAGCCCCTGCCCCTGTCACCTCTGCTGCCCTCAGTGAGGAGGCCATTGACCTCCTCAGGTCCCTCACTGTTGGGCAGTCTACCATTTTGAATGCCATCCAGGGTGTAGAAAGGGAGTTGCAACACACAAATGCATTCCTGGAGGGCATTCATTCTGGTCAGGCTGCCCTTCATCAAACCGTTCAGACTCTGGCCTCAGCACTGATGGCAGACATTGTCCCTGTATCTAGCCTCCCCCCTCCAACTTCCTCCACCCAGACCCAATCCCCTGTACCTCTGCCTATCCCAAGCACACCATCAGACCAGCCTGCACACACCTGACCACACAAGGGAAGCTCAGGCAAACATAAGCACCACACATCCCACAGGCACTCACGCAAGCATCACACACATACAGACACACCAACATCCACTGCCTCCACTGTGTCCCCCTCCTCCTCATCTCCCTCCTCCCTCCCAGTCTCGTCTACACACACACCTGCATGCTCTACCACTACAGCCACTACGTCACGCACCAGCACACTCACCACCACACCCCGCTCACGTGCATTCACCACCCCCACTACCATTTACACGTCCCCTGTGTCCTCTCCCAGCGTGTCTGTGACGTCCCCTCCCAAGATACACAAAACCCAGGCACACACCCCCCAACAGCCATCCACCTCACGACAGCCTCCAGCGCATGCACCTGCACCCAAATCCACAAAAGTTACACCTCCTACAACCACAACCACAACCACAACCTCTTCCTCCACTCCCAAATCCCCTCCAGCTACCCATCCCGGTGTGTCCAAACAACTTTTCCTGTCCCCCCATAACCTATTTCCCACCACCCCCCGTCCAACTCATAGGTCCCGTACTAGCACCTCAGCCAAAAAATCTCCGGGACCAGTGGTGCCTGTTGTTACAGGTATGTGGAGTGCACCGGCCACCAGGGCAGCCAGTGTGGCATGGAGCCACAGCACAGCCAGTCCCCCCCCTGTGAAGCACCAGAAGTTGGACAGTGCCCGGCGGGAGAGGGGGAAGACTCCAGCCAGCCAAGCCGCTCACAGTGGTCCCGGGGGGAGTGTGGACTCAGCTGTGACTCCTCCCAAAGTGGGGAAGGGGCAGAAGAAACCTGCAAAGTCTGGGAGGAGCAGCACGGCGGAGAAGACCGCCATCATCCCCGCTGGCCAGGAGGCCACCACCAGCCCCATCGTCACTGCCCAGGAAGAGGCCACCGCCAGCCCCATCGTCACTGCCCAGGAAGAGGCTCAGGAAGATGCCACCGCCAGCCCCATCGTCACTGCCCAGGAAGAGGCCACCGCCAGCCCCATCGTCACTGCCCAGGAAGAGGCCACCGCCAGCACCATCGTCACTGCCCAGGAGGCCACTGCCAGCCCCATCGTCACTGCCCAGGAAGAGGCCACCGCCAGCCCCATCATCACTGCCCAGGAAGAGGCCACCGCCTGCCCCATCGTCACTGCCCAGGAGGGCCCCACAAGCCACAGCCCAGCTGACCCATGAAGGACCGCCAGCCACAGCCCAGCTGGGCAATGACGGAACGCCATGGCAAGCACCGCTGAACAGGGCAAAGACCGCCATGGCAAGCACCACTGAACAGGCCAAGCACCGCTGAACAGGGCAAGCACTGCTGAACAGGGCGAAGACCGCCATGGCAAGCACCGCTGAACAGGTCAGAAACTGGCAACTCAAGCACTTCTGAACAGGGCAAGGACCGCTGAATAGGGCAAGCACCGCTGAACAGGGCAAAGACCGCCATGGCAAGCACCGCTGAACAGGTCAGAAACTGACAACTCAAGCACCCCTGAACAGGCCTAGGACCGCTGAAAAGGGCAAGCACCGCTGAACAAGGCAAAGACCGCCATGGAAAACACCGCTAGCCCATTTGCGGCAGGGGCAGTGACTCAACTGGGACCGTCACGGGGTGAGTGCTGCACTCTGGGCACCAGTCCCCCTCCAGAACCAGTGGAGACATGCATCGACTTGAGAGACTGTGGTTTTGCACACCCCAGGATCGTACAGTGGGCAAACTACCCACTGTAGAGACTTGAGAGACTGTGGCTTTGCACTCCCCAGGATGGTACAGTGGGCAAACCAACCACTGTAGAGACTTGAGAGACTATGGCTTTGCACTCCCCAGGATGGTACAGTGGGCAAACCACCCACTGTAGCAACTTGAGAGACTGTGGCTTTGCACTCCCCAGGATGGTACAGTGGGCAAACCAACCGCTGTAGAGACTTGAGAGACTGTGGCTTTCCACTCCCCAGGATGGTACAGTGGACAAACCACCCACTGTAGAGACTTGAGAGACTGTGGCTTTGCACTCCCCAGGATTCACCAATGGGCATGGAGCCCCCTCGTAGATCTGGCGTCGTGCACTCATCCGGCTTAGGTGCCCCCCCTTCCCTTCCCCCTGAGGTGCCTGTTGTATTTCTATCTGATGCCCCAGCAGTGTTCTCTCCGTCATGTTCGGGTATCTTGTGTGGGCCTCGCCCATGCATTTTGGGCCCAGTGGTCCACAGACTATGAATGATGCAAAACCTGCACTAATAATCGTGGTGTATATTTTGTTTATAGTGTATATTTATATGTATATTTTTGCTTACTGATTTTTGAGATATTACAATAGTTACACTCATTTCCTTTTGTCTTTGCATTCTTCCAGGGGGGTTGGGGAGTGTTACTGTAATGTATAGATAAGCATTGGTGTGTGTGTTGTAGTGGGTGAGGGTCGGGTGGGGGTTGGGGTGTTGAGTGTGTGTGTCCATGTTTTTTGCCTCCCCCCTCCCCTATTTCGTAGGTGCAGTACTCACTGTGCTCTTCGCCACCGGCGTTGGTGCTCCTCGTAGAAGGGCAGGAAGACTAGCGCTGGGAGAATATGAAGTTCCGGCTCCATGGTGCCCTCTATCCTCGTGGAGTGTGTAGAGGTGAGCTTTTTCCCTTTGAAATGCCTGTTTCCGCCGTGTTTTTATCCACGTTGAATCCACCCGGAAAAGGTGGCGGATTGGCCTGTCATAATAGTGTGGGCGGTACATTGTCTCCCGTCTGTCTGTTGGCGGTGACCGCTGTGCTGTTTGTTTGTACCGCCGTGGCGGACGGAGTGTTAAAGTGGCTGACTTTATTGGCGGTTTCCGCCACGGTCGTAATTGCATATTTTTTTACCGCCGGCCTGTTGGTGGTCTTACCGCCGCTTTAACACCGTCCACCAGGGTTGTAATGACCACCTTAATGTGGTTTCTGTCTGCCACCCAATGCCTCACCTCATGCACCAAGATTGAAAGGCAAAGCACTAAACCTTGATGTCAGGGGCCTGGCTGGATGCCATGCAAGATGGCTGCTGGTCCGTAGCGCTCTGTGTGGTTTTGTCGCTTCACGAACAAGAAGCGTGGGTTGGGCCTTATTTCACAGACTGCTTTGCATGTCAGAATATGCCCACATTTTCTTTCTAGAGGCAGCAGTTACTCCGCTATCCAATGAGGAGTGACTCATCATTTTGCATCCATCATTTCATTACTGATCAATGCACCTGAGGTAAATAGTTTTTCCCGCGCATGAAGACTGCTGCTGACTTGAATACCCTTCACTTTTAGCATCTTATGGCATATGCTTCATTTCTACATGTGAAGGGCTGTATTACTACTGAAATACCACTGTACACATCTCTTCAATTCTATGTGATATACTTGGCTTGAAGTTCTGAGCTAGAACACTACCTTTTAAAATGAGATAGCAACTTTTTTTCTATCACTAATTTTCTACTTCATTTTTCTTTTCTATCTTCATCTAACAGACTTAGCAGTGTTACTTCCTCTATTTAATTTAATTTTTCATTCCGGCTCTATATGAAGAGAAGTCATAAGCTCAGAGTGACAGTCAAAAATGTTTTACCTTCAAGTCTGCAACTTCCTTGCATGTTTTGTACATTCATTCAACAAAACTCTTCCTGCCACTAACTATGTCAGTGGAAAACGTTTTCAAATTTTTAAGAGACAGTTCCTCTTCTTCCCATGCCAGCACTATTGTGAAAAAATATACGAACAACACCTTGGTTAAAGAGTTAAAAAAAGACCTTGATTCCATCTAAAAATCACCAACACATCTGACCCTCGGTGACGTCATAGAGGAGCTATGAACCTTAAAACCTTTTATGATGGACACCAATGCTTCATTGCAACGATTTCAAGAGAAATGATCCATGCACAAACAACGTAGCTCAACTCTGGAACAAAGAGTCAGTGATCTCAAGATTCCACTCCTTACATATCTAAAATCTCTATAGAAATAGCTCAACTTAAAATATTTACGGACAATTTAGAGAACACGAACAGGAGAAATAACCTTCTCCTTTTTGGGATTCCAGAGAGCACAGAAGGTTCTAACATGATTGCCTTCTTGCAAACAGCAATACCTTCAATTTTACATTTGACTTTTGCCTCTCCTCTTTCTAGTCAACATGTGGACAAACTTCAACAGACTCTCCCGCTTGGCCCAGAGAAATTATTATACTTTTTCTCAAACTCACTCATCTGATACACATATTATCTGAGGCCAGAAAGGCAGGCCCTCTTCAGTGGTCAGGCCATAAAGGGTTTTTTACACAAGACTTTTCTCCTGCTACAGCAGCTTGTTGAAAACAATTTCTGGAATGATATCCACAATTAAAGTCCCTGAAAATCAGATACAGGGTTACTTCATTCATGTCTTTGTAAAATCACATTCAAGGATAAATCCTACTCCTGTGTCCTACCTGCAACCCTGACAATCGTCATTAACCAACACAAAACCGAAGCAATGAACCTAGGGGCATCTTCCATCACTTGAAGCCCTTGTTTAATGTGGCTCTGGTTTCAATTTTTCTCAATACATCTTAGCATTTATAGTTATTTAAGTGTAATATACTGATATACTGACTGTTTAAAAACATATTTTATATACATTACATTCTGTGGAATCCTTGTGCCCCTTCCCCCAGTATTCCTCCCACATCTTCCCAACTGTTTCCCTCCATGTTTCCACTGGTAAGTTCGGTTCTTTTTCTTTTTTGTTTATTTATTCAAACATGAGCCCTCGTGATCTTTGTTGGATGTAAGTCACCTGTTTCAACATGAATGTTTGTGTATTATGCATATACTGTATTTTTTTTCCTTTACTGGATCTTGCTTCTCTTTGTTTTAAAACTATATTTTATGACTTTTTGCACTGAATTTGCATTCACCCTTCTCTCTCGAGTGCTCTGCTGTCCCTTCAGCCTTCGGGGTTTTTCTGTTTTGCTTTTTTTCCCTCTCATAATTTGTGGACACCAGTACCTTGATTGTCATATCTATGCTCACACATTTTTCAGAGGTCATCTTCCTCCACTTCCTTTCTATAAATATCTTTTTTTTCTCCTTTTTGTCCACTATCAATACCTTGATGTACCTTACTTTTACTTTGATTCAGCAATTGTACATTACATTTCATTGTGATACAACTTAGAAAAGTTACGTGGAATGCCAAGAGGCTCTGAAACCTCATTAAACATCACCATGTTTTAGCTCATCTAGCTCAATTGAAATGTCACATACCTCTATTACAACAGAGGCATCTTAACAATTTAGAGGCAGCTAACCTTAAAAAACAATAGGTTGGCAAAATCTTTTCCCTGCCCTCCACCAAAACAAAAATGGGGTTATTATTCGCTGCCATAAATCTCTCAAACTCACCACACTCTCACAACATCGAGACATGAGGGTGTTTGGGTACTTGTCACATTTACAGTAGATAACCCTACCTTTGCTATCTTACATTAATGTGGCCCTACTCACCCAGATCCAAATTCTCAGTGGATCTTCCACACACAATTTCTGAGCATGCCTCAGATAGTTTAATACAAGGAGGGGACTGAAATCAAATAATTGACCCTTTCTTGCACAGTTGCTTTACCTCACAACTTTTTCCCCATGCTTCCCCCAAAGATTTAAAATCCTAAAGTGTCAACACTCTCTTTCAGATTTCTGGAGACTACACAACCCTGATCTCTTGGAATATTTTATTCTCTCACTCAACACTCTCAATCCAGACTAGATATCTTTCTCAGTAAAGATGTACTTCAGCATATGGTTAATTCTGAAAACTGGTATTAGACAATGCTCCTGTCATCAAAGGTTTAGATATTCTTGCTAGTAGACCTAAAATATCCTCTTAGAAGTTTAAGAATTCTTTACTTTCAGATGCTTCTTCCATTGCTTCCCTGAAGGGGATTTATCATAGGTTATACTCACTCCAAAAAGAGGTCTACACACCAAAAGTCAGTCAGCATAAAATCACTCAATAGTGTCTATTATACTCATAAAAATAGCGAGACACACCTTGAGGCCATGGTTACAGCCAAGCTAGAATTTAGCAAATATACCACCGAGCAAGCCTCTGGTACCCTTCTTGAAGTCAATGCCAGATACTATGGAGGAAACAACAGAGCAGGATCCCATTTAGCTCAAAATGTTAAAGATAGACAGGAAAAAACAGCTATAAAATCCATCACCAACATCAATGGCATAAAACACTTCAGGAACGCCACTGTTGCAACATGTTTTGCTTCTCATTATAGGGATTGATATACTCCAGAACAGATGCCCTCCGAACATTCCCTGAACAGTTAGTTTTCCAACCTTAAACCCCCAAAATTGCCAATGGTCGATCTATCGACCAACCATTTAAAATTGCAGAACTTTTTACAGCCTTAAAGTCACTCCCCAGGGTGAAGCACCAGGTCCACATGGCTTCACTGTTGAATTCTGTCTTCATTTTGCTAAACACCTGTTTCCCAAATGTTTTAAACTGCTTAGTTTCTTCACAACATTAAATTCTGGCTCCTTTGCAGAAGCCATGATATGCTTCATTCCTAAAAAAGATTGGGACCTGACACAAAGCAAAAACTACAGACATATTTAATTAATCAACACAGGTTGTAAAATATTTGCCAAAGTCTTAGTCCCTTGCTTATTCACTTATATGCCTGATCTCATAGACATACACTAATCTAGAATTAGTCCCAATTGAAATGTTGCTTATAATTCTGGCACCTTTCTAAATATCATTAATAAAGCTTCTAATTAAAGCTCCCTTGGTGGCTCACTCATTAGATGCAGAAAAGGCATTTGATAGGGTTAATTGGTATTTTATATCAAAAGCTTCGAATGGCAGGGTCTTGGCCCTATTTTCCATCACCTTATATCATTACTAGAACTACTCACCATGTTCCTTGGTTACAACAAATGCTATTCGCTCTCGTTTCTTTCCTCTTAACAGTGGTACTTGCCAGGGATGCCCATTATTTCCCCTACTATTTGTTTTTGCTCTCAAACCTTTTCTCCAGCAACTAAGGACGTCAGCGGCATTTACAGATTTTAAAATAAACAGCACACACATTAAATTTACAGTATATGCTGATGAAACCCTCTATTTTTGCCACATCCAGATTACTCCCTTCCTGTCTTTTTTCATGAACTTCATATCTATTCTGCTGTTTCAGGATATAAGCTTCTTGTAGGTAAAGCTGGAGTTCTATCTCGTAATGCACACCGTTCCAGGGCTACTTTTGCAGATGCAGGTCTATTTCAGAAGTCTTCTGAAATTAAATGTCTAGATTTATGGTACTGAAATGCCCTCAAGGGCAACCTTAAGGCTAATACAGATGTCTTTTTTCGAAAAGCTTTTAACCATGTCTCAGAAATGGTCTCTATTTTATCTCTCCTTCTGGGACTGGCCTCACACCATAAAATTATGCTTCTTCCTATTATTAACTTCTTTCTTATGATGCTTTTTATCATGTTAGCCAAGCCTTTTTTGGTTTTAATAGACACGATCTTGTCCAGATTTAAATGGCATCGTAAGCCATCTCAAAATTCTGTCTTGAAATTAAAAGTTTCAAAATCCCTGGGTGGAGTTAATTCTCCAGACTTTATTTAATTATCATAAGGCTTTTGGCATCAAACAATTATGACTCTACATGTTTACACTGACTAATGTCTCTCAGAAGTTATGGTTTTCTCTGGAACAAGCTCTTCTTTCACCCTTTTATCACAATTCTATTCTTTTTACGTCTAGTCCCCCATAAATTTGCTTACTTAGCATGTCTCTCATGCCTGTACAATATTTTACCATATTTTACCTTGCACCTTACCCCAATCAACCATTTCTTTAACAGTCCTATTTGGGGTAACACTCTACTTAAGAAACATGCTGGACTTTGTGTTGGAAGGTTTGGATGAACAAAGGTATCCTTCTTATTTCTCAATTATACCATTCAGGATCCCTGATCCCTTTTTTTAATCTCTCGTTAACATACAATCTTCTACCTCACATGCTACCCCAATATCAAGCACTTTCTACTTTGGTTCAAGACACTCAGCATTTCTCTTTAATACTTCACATCCTATTTCCTCTCCTCACCAAATTTCAACCTCCATTGACCACAAAGCAGCAAGTGTATATAAAGTCTTAAGAAAGTCTGGTCCAACTAGGGTCAAAACACAGATCGAGACACTGTGGGGATCATATATTGGTGTTGTATGGCCAATCACTTTATGGGATAGAGTAAAATACATTCCACAGCGCATACAGCCAGTCTCACTTAACCCATATATTTTTTCTATAACAGACTTTTGTACACCCCTGTTTGCTTTTTTAAACTTAAACGTGTGTCTCACAACACTTGCTGGTGCTGCCGTACCCAACCGGGCACAGATTTTCACATGTTCTTCTGCTGCCCAGCTTTGCCCTCCTATTGGACATCAATATGAAACTCTCATTGGCGCTATTACCCAGATTCCTTTGCTTCTTCCAAATGATATGCTGTTTTGGGTGGCCTGCATGAAGTTTCGAGTTCACGCAAGCACCTTGGGAAACTAGTAGATATAATTGCTTTCTTTAGTGATTGCTTTTATTACTTCTATTTGGAAATCTTCAGACAATATCACTCTCCTAAAGTGGTGGAATCTAGTCTGCTATAATCATAGACTATACAGTTATAAACCTGACTCAATGCAATCGTTCAGTCAAGCCTCATCAACTGTGGATGCCTGTCAGAAACTATCTGTCACACACCTTCCTAAATATACATGGTATTCATAAGAACAAAGTTGCAAAGGAACAACTGTAAGTTCAGCACCTAGTGGACCACAATGAAACAAGTATGTACCCCATCTTCAAGGACAGGAAGACTAGCAAAAAGCACTTGGAAAGCCAGAAAGCACACCAATCACCAGACCACCAACCTGCACATAAGAGACAATTTGCCAGTCCAGACTAGTACACATAACACTGGCAATGCATGCCTGAAGCTTGTTGAGTCTCCAGGACATCAGACTTTAGCAACATCCTCACCAGATTCCAAATTCTTGTATTCTCTTCAACCAGTCTTATCCAATCCAACCAGCATCTTAGCTGAGCCTCAAGAGCCCACTACCCTTAAAAAAAGGAAGTGAATCCTCAAACTCGAAAGCTTGTACCTACAGCTTTTTAAAAAGGGTAGGGCATCTTAAACCAACCGAATAATGAAATGTCCATATGCTGCACTTAATCCCAATTGTCCCAACTAGAAGGGTGTCTTTAGAATATGGCACAGAAAATAACACATCCTCTCCAGTAACACACAGAAGTACTCCTATCAACAGTAATCAAGTGTATGAGATGAAACACCAACTATAAATCATGTCATGGAATGCTGCTGGACTAACAAGACTCCTTAAAACTGATTCAGCACATGAGCTCTTGAGGGATGCTGATATATTTTGATTCCAAGAAACCTAGCTAACAAATCCCTTGGCAATCCCTGGGTTTTATGAAGTGCATCGATCTGCAATAAAAAGAAACGTCTTTGGGAGGCCATCTGGTGGACTCTCAATACACTCAAACATCGGTTTGGATTTAAAAGTGAACAAAGTTCCTGTCCAGGATGACTTGTTACAATCAATCACGTTGGAAGGCTTCATATCAAAAGGTTAAAGCTAAAGCCTTTAATAGTTCATCTCTATTTTATCTTTTTCAGCTACAGGAGACCATGAGGATGTCTCAATTAGTAGAAACTTTAGATACTGTGCTATGCGACCATGCTGGAAGCAAAATCATCATCTGCGGTGACTTTAATCTCAGACACTTGTATATAGGGGTGGATGACCTCAAGTCAGTATATCCAGCAACCCTGTTGCTTCAACACTTATTCACCAAACACAGCCTCGCTTCTAGTCAACATACTCTTGAAAAGGTATCCATAATCCTTCCAGGGGAAAAGCAATCTTGATTATATTTTCATCTCGGATGAAGTTATCAAGTGTCTGGAGATCTTGGAAATTCCTCACATTGAAGATAGTGACCATTTACCTCTCCTCGTAAACTTGAATATGCACCTAAGCTGCCTGGACACCCAAAAGATACTGGGGAGTTCACAGGGAGATGAAAACGTACAGCTAATCAAGTGAATAAAATGGGGGCCAATCTCATCTAAAAAAATGGAAAATCTGTCAAGCCTCCAAGGAACCCTCCATGTCATCCCTGACAGGCAAAACTCTGCAGAGAAAATGGTCAGAAATCACCCAGGATGTCCTTCAGAGCATACCCCCCATCCCTTCAGCAGACCTACGCAAATTGCTTTCCTCTGTGCCCCATAATGGAGAGTAAGCGGAGACGCAATAGGCTGTGCACTCTATGCTGCAAAATGAGAAACTCCTCAACTAAGCTGGAGCTAGTGCTAAAGCTGCAGCCCCACGCCAAACAACATAATCAACTGATCTGGTTCCGAAAACGTAAACAAGCAGACAGGGAGTGCCTATACATCTATTCCTTACTAAGTGCACATAACCAGGCGGACTTATGAAGATACATAAAAAATGAGATGAGCCAGAAAGGGCCACGAAACAATGTGATCAACGAACCAACCTGGGTAACTCATGTGAATAAACCATATGCAACCAACTCTGCTACCTTGGTGGGTCCCTGAGTCAAAACCTGCATCCAGGATATACATCCGGACCTCTACCTAGTTCCTTCTGCTAGGGAAATTTCTACCACCTTGCGTGGCATTAGGGCTACTGGTGCTCCAGTCCCTAATGACAATCCCTCTTTAAGGAAATTATTGAGCTGTGGTTGTTTTCTATTTTTACACTGTACTGCTCATGCTTAGAGACTCAGGTGGTACCCACCAGCTTGAGGGGCTCTATTCTACACCCAATGTACAAGAAAGGGGACAGGTAAGACCCAGCTAACTACAGTCTCATTGCCCTACTGGACATCGAAGCCAAGGGTTTTGCTTTGGTTCTCCTAAAAGAGTTGGAAAACTGGGTGGAACCCAATGGAATTGTCCCTTTATGCCAAACAGGCTTCAGAGTGAATTCTGCAACCACAGATAATATAGTGGCTCTTTCCTATTTAATACACCAGGCCACCACTAAGGTGTCATCCCCTCTTCATGCCTGTTTTGTGAACTATTCCGCTGCTTTCAATGCTGTGGATAAAAAACTGTTATGGAGGAAACTTCAAGGCTTGCGTATTCCAAATAAACTATCAAGGGCAATAATCTCACTTTATATATCAACGTGGGTGAGGGTTAAGCTGTCACATACTACCATTAGTAGGGAAATCACCACTGAAAAACAGACTCAAGCAAGGCTGCGCCCTACTCCCTCTTCTATTTAACCTATACACACCAGACATGTCCCTGGCCTTAAGACATGGTAACAATACTGCCAAAAATTGGGAACCTCAAAATCACCCTCTTACAATATGCTGATGATATTGTCCTGTTAGACCACTCAAGAATTGGGCTTCAAAAAGTACTAACTGTCCTTAATGACTACAACATAACAAACAAAATAAAGGCAAACACATATAGGACCAAAATAATAACCTTTTGGGGGGTGTCTAAACATCAGAACTATGATGGAACATTGTTCCCCTCAAGATCAGCAGAATAATCTCGTACAATTACTTAGGAGTGTGGTTGACTGCAAAGGGAAATTCTAAAATTCATCTGTGCCATCTTAAAGCCAAGGCTGAATTTATAACTACAAGAGTAAGTCAGCTAAACAATCTAATAAAAAGCCCCTCATCAGTAGTGATCCAACGCATGCTCAGGGCATCCCTTTTACCAGCAATAAACTACAGTAACAGAGCTTTTCAGGCTCAACTCACTAAATTAATGGAAAAGCTTCAAGCCAAAGCTCATAAGAGAGTGCTCAAGTTACCGCAATACACAAGTAGATGTTTGATAAGGCTAGAATTTGGCCTGGAAGGACAGAAGTCGGCCAATATGGGCTCTTATTTGAAAGATTATCACAGGATTGTTATAGTCCCACCCAACACATTGAAATCAACTCTTCACCACATTTTTGACTCAAAAACAAATTCTTGGTCGCAGTATCTAACTAAAGCACTCAACTCCGAGCAAAAATATCAAACAGAACTAAATAAGTTGGCACTTTCTCACACTGCTATTAAGACTTTGTTGAAAAGGCAGATAAAAATACTCTCTAGGACAACTGACCTGGTTAAATGGACTAGTACATCTGTGTTAGCGGCTGTGGCAACATCCCACACTAACAGCTTGCACCACCTGTCAGCACAACCGTATAAAATGTGTACGGTTGGGAAAGCCTGCAGGACACAAATCATGGCTGCAAGTTTCTTAGCTCTCAAAATCAAGGAGATAGAGCCAAAATAGCACTCCCTATCCATGAATGTAAATTGTAGTCTTTGCGGGTATAAAACGGAGTCATTCGGTCATCTGTTATGCTGCTGCCTGGCATTGGTTGCACATCACACTTTATTAAAACCTCTCTTTTTATCCCATGGCATAAGAAATTGCAAAGAGGCCAGGTCACTTATGTTCTCTTTGAGGAAGCCATCTGATCTAGCTAAATTTGGGAAGTTTGTTAATCAATCACAGCTGCTGAATGAGAGCACCACGACCACCCAGATCTCTACCCCTTAAAGCAGAATGGTGTAGTAATGTTTTTCTGTAATGCTCGTACAGCCTAAAAGGGCTAATTAACAACTCACTGCCTTTCTAGCATTTTATGGACATTGTCTGACCATGCTGGGTGTGGCGCTTTGCACATTTTAGCTGGAAATAATCATATTTTATCATGATGATTTCTATTGCTAATTACCTCTTTTAGGTTTAGGCCTTTGATCAATAACAATCATGAAATATTATAAATATGCTTTTTTATCCTTTTGGAGTGATTATTCTGCTTGTAAAAAAGTGTCTTGCTGAGCTCTTATCTTTTGATTTTAAATAATCAGACAATAAAATTTCCTACAGACAGATATATATATGGTATTATCTGCTTAACCTTGTCCTTGCATATGTTTAATTATTATCTTATACATGCTGTATCTTTTTGCTTCTTATTCTTTATACTTATGAGGCTATAACATAATTGTACACTTTGTAGATTTTCATCTTCTTTCTTTCTCCTTCCATTTCTACCTTCTCTTTCCCTAATCCCTATTGATCTCACATTGCCATCTCTCTTCAACTTATGTATTTTTCTATTGTGAAATGTAACTACTATATTACTTAAACAGTTTGATGTTACTTTGTCACCTCTTCACACCTGCAATGTTGTCTAATGTATTTTGTTCTATGTTCAATAAAATGTTTTCTAAAAAAACTTTAATATCTAAGTGAAGCGAGAAAGTTATACCTAACTAGTGGCTGAATTACATAATGTGAGGATTGAAGACCTGAGATCAATCCCAGCTTGGCCATTTGACCAAATTGTGTGAATCAAGGCAATTTTTTTTTTTTTTCAATTTTATCCTGTCACCTATTTTTTCATATTACATATGAGAAGACCTTGAAATCCATGAAAATATGTGCTGTACAAAAACCTCTCTTGTGTTTGACTTAATCAACTATTATTATGTTACTCTGTGTAAAATAAGTATATAGCCACATAGAGGATATACATGACAACTAACTTGCCCCTTAGTTTACTAATGGAATTGTTGCTGGATTGAGGGGCGTGGGGGCATGAACGTTTTGAAGTTCGTTTTTAAAAACTATCACTTTTAATAAACGCTTGTCAAAGACAGACATTTTGAAGACACTGTATCAAACTTTACATGATTTTTGCTGCATGATTTCCATGCCAAATGTTCCTAGTGCTCAGGTTGTGCCTTGGCTCTTAGAGCCAAGACAGCCTTTACAACCATGACAGACTCTTAACTCAGCTTTCTCTGTTAATTTGTTAGCTTGTCCACCTCTACTAAAACAGTTACTGAAGTTCCCCCTCTCTCAGTGTCTCACTCTAACGAGCAACATCCTCTTTTCCAAGATTCTGAAAGGTTTCCATGGGAATCAGAAGGATAACTATTCCAACTTTTTGCACAGTAAGGAGGAGTTGTGCATAAGCCACCCCAAGAAGTTGTTTAAAGTTACCTGTGTTTTTTAGCATATAATAAAACAACACTCAATTCATTAATTTTCCTAGTTCAAGCACTTTGTCTAAGTTACTCTATATTCTTTTATGAACTTTGCCCTTTAGCCATCTGGCTGAACAGAGTCATTACTTTGACTATCTGGAATTCAAATGCCAGACAGCAGCATGGACATAACCTTTTCTTCAACCTCTATGGACGTCAGACAGCCAAAAACGAATGGTGCACTCTCCACATATCAAAGTGAGCATGTGCACTGCTCGGCCTTTACGGTGCCCTGCAGGTGCTTCAGTAGATTCTGCTGCTCTGGTTGTGTCTCCTGCAGCTGAGGGAATCAGACAGAGATGCTCTAAGAGCCCTCTCCTGTGGTCCTAGTAGGCAGTGGTACTGGAACAATAATCGCACTGGTGGTGTTGCCATCAATGTTACATCACTGAACTCATGGGAATCCTGAAAAATCCAAGCATCACACAAAGCACAAGTGCAGCCAATGAGACAAGCCTATTCAGCGGGGGAGGGGCGAGGGTGCAGTATGTAGCTGGTGTTGCATCGAGGGACACATTGTCACAAATGTATTACGGTACCATGGTGTGGTAGCACACTGTCATTTACCGACAGAACATTTTCCATTGAAATGACCACTCCATTTGCAAAGGTATGCAGTTTTATGAATAAAACTACAGCGAACAAACAATACTGTGTAGAAATAGGGTTTTAATGAATATTTGTCATTTGTACACCATCAAGTAAAGACTCTTGATTTGTTTTGCATTTATTAACATCTTTGCTTCTATCACACTTTAGAATGAGAAAAAAACGTAATTTATGGTTTCCTGTTTATTTTTATTTTTAAATATTTGCACAGTTAACTTACAGGAAGTTAAATGCCTTTCCTTTCACACCAGGAAGGTTTTCACATAGTCCACTCTAAACAACTATCACACTTTTAAGTGAGCAGAGAAAAGTAAACACCAGTGTCCGTGTTAAAAGAATAAACAGCAATTTGTCAGAAGAGCAGACTGACATTTGACCTCTGTCTTTGCACGCACAGCAACAAGATACAAATAAAAACAAGTCAGTTAATTTTCTTTCATTTTCAGAACTCCAGCAAGGTTGTTTAAATGACCTCTGAGGGCTCAAGAGGCTATTGTATTTGAAGCCCCTCCCACGAAAGGGCCAGAGACCATCAAGTACATATTTTACTTGTTTGTAACTGTGTACAACACATCTGGTAAAGGGCTACCAATAAATAAATAAATAAATAAACAATGTGTAACAAATAAATAAATATAGAAATAAACAAATGAATACATAAATAAATAAATACATAGTGTCACGCTGGGTTAGAGTCCTGTGATAGGACAGTTAACAGGTTCTTTTCTGATGCTACGGCTGTCCTGTTGTGGTGGTGGGGGGATTCAAGTTGCCCTCAATGAGTCCCATGGTTGTGAAGACATTGTCCATGACAAATTAATAGGCAGTGATCACTGGGCGGCTGCATGTGGATTCAAGCTACTGCAGTAGAAGACTTATTACTTCTCCTTTTGTGAAGTTACTGTTGGTTATTGATTTATTGCTGCCTGGCACATGTATTTCTTCTAGGCTCAGGAGGTGTGCTGCAGGAGTATCTATGGACATGTGGTGTGTATGGTTGCTCTTCTCCCATGTCACCTGTTTTCCACTAAGTTACAACTCGCCGTCACATCTGGCTGTATTTTCCAGGGTTATCAGTCAGTGCTATTACTGGTGTTATCCAAGTCTGCATTAGGGGTTCTGGATGATGCATTTTGACTACACAATTATGGATCATGTGTTGGAGAATTTAAAAAGGACCATGAATATACAGACTTTTTACAGTGGTGGCCATAACCAACAGATGATCGCAAGGGTGGAGCGATAATTAGATATTAACTGGAATGATGGTAAAAGTTGTATGAATATAGAGGTGCAAAAATAGGCAAGCTTCATTGGCTTGAAAATACTGCCCAACGTGCAAAGGCCAAGCTCAACATGTATCGGCTGTGTAGGTAAATAAAATCTCTTAAATTATTTTGCAACAAATAAAAGTTCCTAAAACATGCTCTTGTCATGGAATATATGGATTTTATTACACCTGGGGCATGATTACAAGTGCTCTGGAAGGACAGGTGGTATTTCATGCCCTGATAAAATCCAGTGCCCCGGGGTTTTGAATTTATCAGGTGTAATAAATAGCACCTAAATTGAGTATTTTGCCTTTAATGGCGAATCACATGCGGAAGTTAATGCTTGCCACATCAAAATGCCAAGTTTTTTCATCCTGCAGCCTTGACTGGATGAAATTTAGGGAGGGTGTAAATTTTATTACTCGAGTAATTATGGACTGTGTTAAAAATAGCATAATCTATAATTGTAATCCAAACTCAGTTCAACAGACCAGCGGCAGTAGTATTCATTGTGTCCCAGGAGTGCAACGGGCGTATGCACCCATTTTATGCACCCAAGGGAACAGTGGTTTTACAGAGGGGACTGCAGACGCTTATACCTCCTCTTCTGTAATACTGATAGTGCTAGTGCACATGTTGCTCCAGCTGTATCATAAGAGGGTGTTCCCTCATTTGCATGGTGATGGGGCTCTATGCAAATGGGGAAATCACTTTGCCTCTGCACCTGTGTCATATTATGGATGCATGCACAGAGACAAACATGTCTACAGGAGGAGCATTGAAAATGCACCACAAAAACATGGCACACTTTCAGTGCCCTTCCTAAAGGTGGTCCTCTGGAGGGGAGAAAGGTGGTCCCCTACCACTCTACATAACACCTTGCAGGTGGCTGTAGTCACTCACTGCACCTGTCTTCAAAGGTATCTCTCTCTCCTCTTTAAAGGGTAGGTGGTTGCAGCCTGCACTGTGGAACACAGACCATCTTCCAAACACTACTTGGAATTTCACTTGAATGTGTTGACCTACGGGCAGCGTGAGTTGACGGCTGTCCTGTGGGCAGCATATTCTTTGTAATATGGCCTACTGCCATTGTTTGCACTGGCACACACCTTTTGAAAGGTGTGCCATAGCACAAACACAAACAGGGAAAGTACACCATATTCATAGTATGTGATCAAGTCCACGAAGATCTTGATTTCAACTTTATAAGTTTACATATTTGAATATCACTGGCTGAGGAGGCCCGTCAAACTAGAAAGTCCACGGCATCTGGAATTTATATTAAGAAGGAGGGTTGAAATAGTTCATCAGGACTAATGCCAGTTCTAAAGTCTGCCAAACCTCCTACTATACCATCACTGTTCATACACTACTATTGCATTGAGTGTGCTGGTTTGCACCCACTGCAACTCTGTGATTGGCAACACCAATGAAGTATTGCTT
Organism: Pleurodeles waltl; assembly: GCF_031143425.1. NCBI lineage: Eukaryota > Metazoa > Chordata > Amphibia > Caudata > Salamandridae > Pleurodeles > Pleurodeles waltl. Next base: position 997,558,547 of record NC_090450.1, on the reverse strand, counting down.
CAGTCAGTCACACAAAAGGTGGTGGCAGGCAAAAAGTCTGATCACTGTCAACTGCATTCTAACCTAACATCTTTCGTCCACTGTGCCCCCTAGAGAAAGACCAGCCTTCTGAAAATCTGTACTGATCCTGCTGCTCACTGCAACACTCCATCCTACACTGCCAGATGAGGCCCCCTCCAGAGAAAAACACTTGCACCCCCAGACTGTTTCAGTCTTGTTAAGCCTTGTCATTGAGGAATAACCCGGATCCGATAGCACAGTGAGCAGGGACCCACATCTGGCATACCATTGGACACATAAGGTGTAACATCACTGAGACAAACGCTGATAGAAGGAATACTTGCAAATGGTTTAATCACTGGCAATGCCTTGGGGGAGAATTGCAACCCATCATATTTTTCACCCTTTGTGCTACTCTCAACAAAGATCTGCCTTATGCAAATCAATAGTAACCCTGTTCACTATGGAAACAATCCATTCCTAACTGCCAGATGAGCCCCACTCCAGAAACGAACATAAGTTCACTTTTGTCCAGGTGTAGAGCGGGCCGCTCACCAAATAATAAATTGGCCATAATTCCATGGTTGACACCAGAGTCTATACCAAAGCAAATAATATGGCAGGGGTTAGAAACCCTACAAGTGGTTATTGTCAATCATTGGTCTATGGCATTTGTCTTGACCCTGCAGCTTTAAATGGGTTTCTGTGAGTAAGGGTCTTTGTCGGCTGCATGGCTGCATCATGATGCAAAGCATTCTCTTTCATCACCCATGGAGAAATTCCTACAGCAACTCTAACAATACCAGAAAAACCATGACTTATTCCCTGGTAACCTTCAGGCTGGAGTACGGGAACATCCTTTACACCATAATCATCAGTCAACTCATCAGAAGGCTACAAACCTTCCTGAAGCTTGGTGTCTCCGGATCAACTAACACAGTTTTTGATTCATTCAATTATTTGTTTTTCCCCTTCTCTTACTTATAATCAAGTGCACTGTTGAGGAACTAGACCTAATTCTTGGCCTGACTGCCGCCTTTACTTGGGGTAATACCGTCCATCTTAATCTTTTGATCAGATTGGAATTGGAGTCTATATCAGGGCTACATTCTCTTGTTTGTCCTGATGACAATCCTTAACTCAAGAAGGATCGAAATGGCAACAATTTGTACAGCTAAAAATGGGGCCTTATGTGTTGATTCATCATGTGTGAATTATGCATTCTACTATCTTTTTCCACATGCGTTTAAATTGTATCCAACGACGTCCCCCCATGTGCTGTAGTGTTTGTATATTTGTGTACATAGTTGGTTTATGTGTGCTTCACTTACGCCGTTGACAAGCACAATATGCCCGAGCACTGTATGTTCACTTGTACTTTTTGATTATAAGAATTGTGTCTGCTGTGCATTCTAATGCTATTTTAACTGCAATACAAACTTTGACTTGAAAACGTATGCTTCCCTTTGGTTACCTTATTTTCTAAGGTTCTATAACAGTGGATTTGAAATGATACCTCTTGAGACATTGTTGCAGATGTTTATTGTCACCCGGGTCTCAACTGAACTTTGTTCGTGTGTACCCTGTGCTATTTTTTCATCAAGGAGCTAATCAACTCCTGGGTAACAATTGGAAGTTCAGGCAAATGGGAGTCAAGAGGCTTTCTGCAGGTTAAAAGTGACATTATAAAAGTATCTTTGGTAAAATATTTGTTAAATTAAAAGATTTCAATTTACAAAGGAATTGTATTTGTAAATAAATATGCTAAAAAGTTCACAAATGATCATTTTATGTGGTTCCTAGACAGAGATCAAATCAAATCAAATCATTAACATTTATAAAGCGCGCTACTCACCCGTGCGGGTCTCAAGGCGCTAGGGGGGAAAGGGGGGGGTTATCGCTGCTCGAACAGCCAAGTCTTTAGGAGTCTCCGGAAAGCGGAGTGGTCCTGGGTGATCCTGAGGCTGGTGGGGAGGGAGTTCCAGGTCTTGGCCGCCAGGAAGGAGAAAGATCTCCCACCCGCCGTGGAGCGGCGGGTGCGAGGGACGGCAGCAAGTGCGAGGCCAGCGGAGCGGAGGGGGCGGGTGGGGACGTAGAAGCTGAGGCGTCTGTTGAGGTATTCCGGTCCCTTGTTGTGGAGGGCTTTGTGTGCGTGGGTGAGAAGACGGAAGGTGATCCTTTTGCTGACTGGGAGCCAATGCAGGTGTCTCAGGTGTGCGGAGATGTGGCTGTTGCGGCTACTAAAGAGATAACATTATCTGATAATAATAATGTATTCAATGCTTGCCTGTAGAACAACTAACCCTACTGCAGTGAAAATAGTTTTTAGGGCATTGTCCCTGTATTACATTCTTACATGTCCTACTTGTAGGTATCATGCACCCATTACACCTGCCTACTTTTGATTAACTAATATTTAAAGGGAGGTTTTATGCTTGCCTTAACTGGTTAGTTTTATAGGCTGTAGATTTTAAAACTGTGTAGACCGGCTGCAGTGTCAGGCCTGCAGTCATGCTTTGCACTGTCACTCAAGTGGTGGCACAATGTGTACTGCAGACCACTACTGACACTTAACTACAGACCCTGGGTAAGCTTTGTACCATATACTGTTATAGATAAACTAAGGCCCATATTTATACTTTTTAGTATAAATATGTGCTGAAATGTGCCAAATTAGAGTGAAGCCAACCTCAACATGTTTTAGGTGTCAGAGCACATGCAATGATGCCTCATTACCAGAGTCCCAGTGCAAAGAGTCAAAAAGCAGCAGCAACATAAAAAAAAAATGTGGGTGATCATGTTAAGCAGTTTCCTAGATGTTACATAATTAAATGTGTGATTTACTGCAGAGTGATTGATAAGTCCATGAACATGCCATAAGGGTGTGGGTCTCACATAAACACTTTGTTGTGTGTCATTTTCTCTCTGCCAATGTCTGTAGGAGAAAATGAAACTGTGAGATGAAGATGCTACAAAAGATTGTGACCAGTGGGAACAGCGGACAGCAGGATCCTGGAGCCGTGGTGCCCTCAGGAAACTCTGTGGGACATGCTAGCCTCTTAGGGCTCAGATCTGTGAGCTCTGGGATCAACTATTATTTGAATTTTAAAAAAGGTCTAACTTTCACAGGTGGTGGTAGCAATTTCATGCTTGGAATATTCCAAAAATGATTACTTAGGAATTAGTTTCACAAAATGTGGCATCTTCAGAATGTCTTAATAACTCTGACTGTGGACTGTGGCCGAACTACATGTCCATGCCCTGGATGAATCCATTTGCACAGGAAAGACCACATTCACATAAAATCACTAGGTCTGGTTCATACTACCTTCTTGTGCAGAGGGCCAGCATTTCTTCGCCAATGACATCTCCTGCATAAAGCCCTGCATTAGGCAAACCAATGACATTGGTTTCAAAGCATTGTCCTATGAAAAACAAATATATTCTTCACTGAACGTTAAACTACAAGGTATTTTCTTGAATGTTCAGAGATGTGAAGATAAGTTTTTGCAGTGAATATATGGTTTTCAAAAGTCTGAGAAGGCAAGAAAATAAATACATGTAGTTCAAAAGTTCAGGTGAAAATATGTTTCATTCTTGCGGGGTTTGAGGTATTTGCTTCTGTTGTCCTGTCACACACTGACTTTAATAGACTACTAAGGAAGTTTCCTAGTGCACTCACATTGAACTGAAACGGAGAGGGTCATAGTTTCAGAAGGGGTGTAACACCCCAAAATAAATGCATTCTTGGCTTGGCAATTGGGTCTGGGGCCCTGAGCCCAGTCTTCTATCCCTGTGTTGGTTTTTCTCATAGTGAGCTAATAATGAAAGACAAAACAGGGACCTTTGATAAACGAGGAAGAAAGAGAAAAACAGACAGAAAGAGATACCCATCTGGTGGCTGAATTTCCAAATGTGAAACCAGATAACCTGGAACCAGTATTGACTTCCCTCCCTGCTTCCACACATTGTGTGATCCTAAGCACATATTTTATTTCACAGAACCTTCTTCTTCTTTATTATCACATGTGAGCACATTTAAATACTTGAGTTCAGGATGTGCACTGCACAAACACTAGTTATGTTTGATTCGTTAGATCAGTAGTTCCCAATCTTTGGTCCTGGGACCCCTGAGGGTCCGCAAAGCCTCCTCATGGAGTCTGCAACTGCTCAGAAAATTTAATATTATTAACAGATAAGGACCCCAGCTTTCACTAATGACTTAGTTGAGGTCCCCAGATTCCAGTAATGATTCAGTGGGGGTCCCTGGTCTCCAGTAATGATAAAGTGGGGGGCCACAGAAGTCAAAATATTGGGAACCACTGCATTAGATTGTAATGTTGCTCCATCTATATTCAGGATTTATGTCACATTTAGGGTTTACATGACCACTGATTTGCCTCTTAGTTCACTAATGGCATTGTCATTGGGGGCCGAGCCATGAATGTTTCTAAAGCTGTCACTTTCAAGAACTGTCTAACTATGAAGGTATATAATTGGACATACTAAGTTGAAATACTTTCACATGTTAAAGAAGTGCACTTTTTTACATTTTGAAGAGATTGTATCATAGTTTTACATTGTTTTGTGCACGATATACATGCCCCGGGTCATGCACAGACTCTTAGAGCCAACTCAGACACATGGCTTGGCTCTCTATTTGCGACTCACTCTTAGTATATAAAACAATCCCTTGATAAAATAATTTGTAAATGGTGAAGACTAAAAATGTGGAGTTCTGCCCACATGCACTGATTTGACACCTCCAAAAGTCAATGAGTTTTATGTTTGGAAATATTGTAACCCATAGCAATCTTTTGGAGTTGAATTCCAAAACATTATTTTTTGCCCATTGTGCCGCCCTTGACAGAGACCCACCTACTGCAAACCAGTACTGCCCCTGTTCCTCATGGAAACAGCCCTTTCCAAATATGGATCGTCTCACCCCTCCACCCTGCAGCACACTGCTTGCTTGGTTGGGAAATTTGAGATTGCCAACCCTGAATCTCATTGGCTAATCTACGACACTGGACATGGACACAATCAATATTATCCAGTCGCCTTCATGGAATTATTTAGGGCCAGATGTATGACATTTGGGGCCTAATTTTGAGACTGAGGCTTCCACTCCAGTTTTCCACCCGCCGGCCCAATTATCAGTTTTCTGCTGGGCCAACGGGCGGAAACAGCTGAATACTCAACACAACATTGACGCTGGCTCATAATCAAGCTGAGGCAATGTTGCGGTGCATCAGGTGCAGCAGCACCCGTCGCGCTTTTCACTGCCTGTAATTCGGGCAGTGAAAAGCGCGACAGGGCTGTCCATGGGGGCCCCTGCACTGCCCATGCCAATGCCCCGTTTCCAACCACCATGCAAAGGCTGGCGGAAAGGGGAGTCGTGACCCAGAGGCTGTCCTGGCATATTAAGACCGCAGGCCGCCCAAGCTGTTGACTGGCGGCAACCTAGTGGTGCCGGCGGTGACACCGTGGCGGCTGTGCTACGGTCATATGGTGACCTCTTCTTTCACAGTGATCCGACCCCCATCGCGAGTCTGACTCGTAATGAGGCCCTTTGTGGTGTCACTCACAATTTGCGATTTGTTTGCATATCACAAATTGCTAGTCACAAAACAAAATGTACAGCAGCATTAACCACACTGTTCGCTATGCCTAAATGGGTCTCAAGGGACCTGCCTCATTAATATGCATAAGGCAGGTTGCAATTTGCGACCCATTTGGTGAATGGCAGCACTCACAGGGATGATGGCCTTCTGGGGTCAGCAGATCACCATTTCTGTGACTGCTTTCAAATAAAGCAGTTTTTTCAAATACAGCCCAAAAACAGGATTTCAACAATAAAATTGAAAAGTTTTCTTGTCATTTTTTCAGAGTAGGCAGTGGTCTTTGGGACCTCTGCCTGCTCTGAAAAACACATTTTTGCTACCATTCACAACTTGAATTTGGTGGTAACTGCTAATGTTTTGCGACCGCATTCCCAGTCACAAAACATTCTTGCATTCCCCTGCGAGGTGCAATTAGGAAGGGACGCTGACAAGTTGACAAGCTATCCAAACAGGGAAAATTGTTGAACAATAAATTGCCCCCCTCGGTATTGTCATTTTTCCAGAGGATCTATAGGAATTGCCATAGATATTATTTGAAGACAAAGAGACAAGTGAGCACTTGAGATGTTGTACTAGGGCATCATCGTCTTAACATTTTTTCTTTTCCTGTCTTTTCTTGCTCAACACTGTACGATTGACAGACTCTCATCCTATCCGAGATGAGAAGACTGCAAAGCTTGTACATCTGCACAGACCCGCAGGAGGGGGATGTTCCTTAGTTCAATAGTCTATTTCCAAGGTGTAAACAGGAAGAGGCTGGTAAGAGGTAGATGATAAGGAGGACAAATGTACCCTATATGTTGGGTATGAGAAGTACTATGTGCCAACAGTAACAGGTGTAGCAATGTCCCCTCCACTGGAGAGTCATTAGGCCACCAGACTTCTCTGAATCCTCTAAGGAATGGACCCCAGGTCAGATCAAATTCAGGCATTTTGTAATTCACTTAGTATATACCTTGTTCATTGGAGGTTAACCTGAGTAATTCAGTAAGTCATTCATCCATTGAAAGCAGGGTGGGTTGCCTCCGTGCCTGAGAATACAGAAGACAAAAGGGAGACCATCTGTGTGTCTGAGTGTGAGTTACGGTCTGGGATGTCTGTGGTGTCGTGTTAAAGAGTTAAGTGGATAAACAAGGTAAACTGGACTGGAGTAAATCAGCAGGATTTCTGCCATGAGACTGGTTCACCATTGTACAGTGCCATAGAACATGGGAGCAGGACATATTGCATCTCCAACAGTTATCTTGCAGAAGTATTTGTGCTCTATGCGTTCTAGGTTCTTGGAGAACCCTGTAATGTGTGTCCATCAATTCCAACCGCTCTGACTTAAGAGTAGTCCTTCTTAAGAATAACCAGCCATTCTATCTCATGGTTAGATCTGCTGGTGCAAATGTAGTGTGTGCACAAGGAGACTATAGATCTCTGCTACCATTACACCCATTTCACCAAACACTTTTATGTACCCCAAAAGCTGCTGAGGCAACTGAGTAGTTGACTCATCCTTCAGAATTGGTGAGCAGCATGGCCATGATGAATGCAGAGATCTTAAAAAGAATTGAACCTTCTGTTCAAAAGCCAGAATGACAATTTTCTGCCATTCTCCTCCTGCTATATGTTTATTTGATTTGCAGTTCTACATTCACCCACAATGGGATTGCAGTTTGCAAGAATGGATACATTTTGAGGAGTTTGTGTCTCCTTTTCCAAATTGACATCACACAAATGATCATAGAGTTGTATGTCACCAGAGGGTTGCCGTGCGGCCTGAAAACGGATATAATCTGCTCCGAGGATCCTTTTCTCGAATCTGGACCATTTGGGTTGATTTAAGGCTTCCGGTAAAAAAAGCCACTTCTGAATAATCTACTGCATAATAGTAAAGTCTCATATGAGAAAGGCATAGTCCCCTAGAGGTAGTCACCCTAGATTTAATCAAGGTGATGCCCCACTTCATATGAACCTTTTCATGTCTGAGGGAATTCTCATCAAGAGGTCTATTCTGATCATTAGGGGGAGTTTGCGAATAACATAGTTATAGCGTGGAACAACACTCATTTTACCTATAAATGTCCTGCCCACAGTGATCTGTTACGTCTTCCGGACAAATTAATTTGTCCTATGAGAGATTAAGGGGTTCAATTTGTTTTCTAATATTTCTGTCAGCCCCTCATTGACCCTGACCCATAAATATGTTTGTCTATTCAGGATGTATCTCATTGGATAGCCTCGTGTATTACATTTGGTTGTGGTTCTAGTCTGGGGTGGTGCTTCACACTCCTCCTTTTTGACGCACTAGCCAGAAAATTTGAAAAAAAAGGTTTGCATTATGGATGTTATCACCAGGATAGAGCTAGAGCTTGTCCTCCTGCTTGACCCATTTTACTTCATATTACCTCCTATCAGTACCAAGAGAAGAGACTGTGGGAGGGTTTGAACACAGTGACAATGAGGATTACTGGTATGTACTCAAAACAATTTACCATACGTGAATCACTTGCTCCCCTCGACCTTCCTTCTAAGCTCAGTTCTACAAGTGAGCAAGAGTGATTTCATAAGCTCACTAAGGGCATAACTTGTGCCCAAGAAAAGCAGCTCACCTTGAGACATTTGAGCCCAGATTTATGGTGGCCTAGCGCCATTCCAACGCCCCATTAGAGTCATTTTTTTAATGCTAATGTGGCGTTGAAAGGGCAAAAAAGCTGCGCCATATTTATAAAGTGGTGCAATGCTTGCATTGCGCCACTTTGTAAACCCTTGCGCCACATTAAACCTGCGCCATGTATAATATATGCAAGGGGAATGTTGTAGCGCAGGTGGGGGGGTGCAAAAATGGCACAAAGGAATCTATGAGATTACTTTGCACCATTTTTATCAGCATTTGTTAACGCCTGCTAAGTTCAGGCATTGAAAAGAGGCTCCCATTGTGTTCAATGGGCCTCTGGGTGCTTTACAGGATTAGCATCATCATTTGTAATGCCAGTCCTGCAAAGCACTGGACTAGCATAAAAAATGATAACTCTAGTCCCCCTGACTACCGCCATGGTGTGCCATATTTTAAATACGGCACACACATGGTGGTGTTAGAGGGCGCTAGGGGCGGTGCAAGAAAAGTGCACTGCACTAGGGGCAGCGCCACTTTTCATAAACCTGGGCCTTGGTCTGTGAGCCCTCAAAGAGTTGGCCACACTGGGCTGTAGTTACCCTTGTCTACTCCTCCACCTCATGTTAGAATTATACTCAACATTTATGAAGGAGGTCTACACACATCATATTTGTGTGCATTTAGTACTTGTTTAGCACAAATCCAACCATAAAGCAGAGGAGTACTATACAGAATCGATCACAAAGACACAGCCAATGAGTGATCGAGGAATAACTGGGTTCCGAGAGTGTAAGAGGACTGTTACTTCATTGTAATGCGGTGTTCTTTAAAGTATGTCTTCAGATCGTTCCTAAATTGGAGCAGCACTGGGGCAGCCCTGATGGCTTTGAGGATAATGTTACTGATCCTAATTACATAAATGGAGATTGTGTGTTGCCTTGATTTTACTTTTCTGCACTTTTCATTTACAATATGATGGTATCTTGGCTGCAGAGGTGCAATGGGTCATCAGGGGTGGTGTGCTTCCCAGCCTGATAGGCAGTGGTTCCAGTTGTGATGGATTTGTAGATGATGCAGCTGGTTTTGAAGATGGTGTGGGCCATCAAAATAAGCCAGTAAAGTTCCGTATGTGGGGTGATGTAGTCATGTTTATTCAGGTTCTTCATGAGGAATGCTGCATTGTGTAGTATCACTGTAAAAGGCACCAGTGTGAAGACTGGAAGCCATGGAATAGGGTGTTGCCTCCATCCAGTTGCAGATGTAAAAAGGGCTTAAAAGGCTATTATGAAGCCACTCTCTGGGAGTAAGTGTTTCATGTCGTTGAGCGGAGGAGTCAGCCACTAGGCTATCGTGTTTATCTAGGTTTTCTTTGTTATGTGTCCCTTGAGAATGAGGTCTTACACGTGTTAATCTGTGTGACTTACCTATAAGTAAAAATTGGTGGTTGAATCCTTCTGGGTTCATGCAGTTGAGCCAGATTTTACATAACTGATTTATCTCAACTAATAGATGTCATTACTCATACCACTAGTATTCATTTTACAGACTTTACAAGCCTCTTGGAATTATAATCTGTGGCCAGGAGAATACATCAATCATGAGTGCTTTGAAGACACATTGATGGATAAAAAGTAATGCATAAGTCCAGTTCTGTCATTGTTTGGGAACACAGTGGAAATCAATAGGTTAGCTGAAAAATTATGAAGCACAGCAGGAACATTAGGGCAGGAGCCCACCTCACATACTTTTATTTTAATTGTGTATCTAATGGAAGAGACCTTGCCAGCTGTGGGGATGTGCTTGAAGAACTTTGTTATAAGTTGAAGTTTGATCTCGTAATTGATGCGCACATTTCCGTCTCGTCACGTCCTCTTCAAACCTGCGGTACTGAAAACCAGACACCAGGTATCTCTTCAGGATGGTGTAGACTCATCAGGCCTGCTCTGGTGCCGCCTGATTTCAGCAGCTTTCACTAAAGAGTGCTTAAAAAGATACCAACGCATTACTGGAGTCTTCAGCTCACAGTGTGATGCTTGTGTTCAGAGCCCAGTAATGAGGGGCAGGTTTCTTCAGAAAGTGCATAAGGTTGAGGGTATGTTTCATCTCTTGTCTTGTCTCTGCCTCTAAATCCTTCTTCTTTATTTACATCTCTCCGACCTGTTTCTGTTTCTACAGCCTACCACAGGAAGTATCTGCCTCCCTCTAGCTCTGTCACTTCCTTCTACTGCTCCCTCTCAGTACCTTTAGGTCTTGAACTCACTCTCATCCCTTCACACTCACCCACTGCCCTCTTCAATGTCTCTGCATCTTAACTTCCATTTATTGTTTCCCTCTGATTCTCTCACTCCTATGTCCTACCTACCCCATATTTATCCCTTCCATCAACTGTTATTTCTTCACACTCACTCCTTGTCTTAAATATGTCTCTCCCCTTTTCTCTCCATCACTTCTTCAATATCATTTCATCCCACTCCCTTTCTCTGTGTCCCTATCTTGTTCTCCCCTCATTATGTTTCTGATGCATACATCCCCGTCTTTCATTTTCAATTTCCTTTTTTCACATTTCCTTAAATTTTTACATTCTTCTGTTCTTTATTACTTCTTTTCTCATTCTTCTTTCCTTTCTTCCTGATGACCTTGCTTCCTTCCATCTAATTACTTCTGCTCATTCTTTCTTTCTACTGTCTTCCCTGCCTTCTCCTCTCTCTCTCTCTCTCTTGCTTTGTGTCTTCATTTATTTCTTTGGTGCTTCCTTCACCTTGTCTCCAGCTTTCTTTCCTTCGTCTTTCAGTTTACGTATTTTTTCATTTTTATTCACTGGTTGGGAGATAGGTGAATGGAATTGTTGGATATGTGGATGGATCAGTCCCATGGTGATTTATTGTTCTCAGATGTTTTACCCTGTGTTGCTCTATGGTTATGGAGATGGATGAGAGAAGTTGCCAAGAATTAGTTGATTTACTGCTGTAAGATTGCTTACCCTGTGCTCGTTGACTGGTGAGCGGGTAGGGTTGTCCACTTTCTGTTCATGGGCTCATGTTTGGTGCGCAATACGCCTGTGCCTTCTGCATTGACTGACCATGCTGGACTCTTGTAGTGTGAGGTCATTCATCTACCATTGGTACTGTGATCCACTTCAGATGTCTCATTGCATAACATGGAAGTCTGAATGATGTGGTTGGATATATTTATCCTTAGAAAAATGGTTTGACAAAAATAACACCCACTGGTAAAGCCAATATGTCTGGATTTTCACATAGCAACAGTACCTCAAGTAATTGCTATATTCTAATGTCAGAAGTAAGAGCCTGATGTCTTTAACAAGGCTGAATCCCCTCAAAACATTACTAGAAGTCCCTCTCATGTCAGACGTAACTGCTTAATCAATCTGTCACAAAACTACAACAACTCAGATATTATTAAATGTCCCTCCCAAGTCAGATGCAATTGTTTCTAATGTCCTTCACACAGTTGAGGGTGTGTGGATTCAACATGAATATGCACTTTAGCATGTTTGCTACTGTAAGAAATTGTTCTTGTTTTTTGAAGCATCAATAAATATGCCAGAGCTGGCATATGCTGATAAATCAATTACACAACTTAAATAACTATCTTCTTTACTTTGAAAGACTTGTGAAGACAATCTAGTATGTATGGGTACTAGCAATCACTGTTTGTTAAGTCCAGTGCCTTCAAACAAATTGCTGGGAAACTGTTTTTTGAGTGACATTATATTTGTGTCTCAGTAAAAGGCTATTGCCTTATGCTATGAGCTGTGGTAGGAAGAAGCAACAGGAAAACCAAAAGATGGTGAAAGATGGTGAAAGATCCTTTTATTCATACATCAGTTTATTCACAAGCCTGCAATCCCTCACATTATTGCTAGAGGGACCTCTTGAGACAGATGCACATTCTTAAAAATTCTTTTACAGGGCAGCAGTCCCTCAAGGCACTACTAATTGTCCCTCTCAAGTCAGATGCAAAAGCACTGACATTCTTTTATGAACCTGCAGTCCCACAAGTTGTTTCTAGAGGTGCCTCTCAAGTCTGATGCAAAAGCACTGAAATGCTTTCATGGAGCTGCAGCCCCACATGAAACACATTTACATTTATTACACATATTGTGACACATTTTTGTAATACATTTCGCAACATCTTTCTTACATATACACACCTTTGCAATTGAAATGATTCGAGCATGTTTCCCTATGATGAATTAATTTGCCAAAGCTGACTTGTAATAATGAGTCAAAATTACAGATGTCAAAAAACCTCTTTATTTGTTAGGGAAGTAAGTAAGGAAAAGCTTTTATAAGCAAAGCCTAGAATTTCCTGGTAAGCACAGGAGCCTTTAAATAGCCTTTTTACCTTTAGGTGGGTGTCAAGTGATGTGTAATCAAATCTTTTAAAGTGAAAGCATTCTGTGGGAGAGTGTAGGAAGTGGACATTACCTGAGTAACAACTGTCAATTTAATGGATATAAATGCATGACTGAAAGTTGCTATATATTTTTATTATTGTTTTATAAAACATCAGACTGTCAGCTTTCAAGTATACTGTACTAAAACTCACAAGTAATTTTAAGCACATTCAAACTGCCTTTTGAGTCACATTGTACGTTTGCCAATACTCTTAGGCCCTTATATTAAAGCCTACTGCTCAGAACTGTTTTAGGAAGAAGCAAAATGCTAATGTGAGTGCTGTGGATTAACACAGTACATAATGACACTTCATAAAAGATTCTTTTAAATTAAAGGTTCTTTTACACACATATACATGCACGTACATGCACACAAACACATGCACACACACATGTATCTATATACCTCCTGGAACACCTATTATTTCAGAGAACACTTTTAAAACATCCAAACATGTGGACTGTTTCCTAAGGGATTATGTCAGGAACTTGGCCTCATTTATCCAGGATACGAATGATTTCCTGAAAGGCATATTCAACATACTGTAAGGGTCAGATTTTCTATTCATTACACTCGGCATTGACTCTCTGTACACCTGTGTTGTGCACAAAGATTGCTTGAGATCTGGAGCACTTTTTGAGTGTGAGACTGACCTCACTGTAGAAGCACATCCAAATGTTATTGCGTATGATTGAATGGTGTCTCTGCAAAAATTACTTTAGGTTTGACAACAAGGTCTTTGGACAGGTTAGAGGTACGGCTATGGGCAAACTGCTTTGCCACCACCTATGCTAATTTAGATATGGGCCGGTGGGAGGAGCAGGTGCTGCATGATTAATGTGCCAGAGAATTGGAACAATATGTGATCCTGTGGACCCAATATATAGATGGTTTATTTGTAACATGGAGAGGGTCCTTAGAGAATGCTACAAAACTTATTAACAAAATTAACACTTGTGATCTCAATATGCTATTCACTAGTAATATCAATGAACACAAGGTTTACTTTCTAGATCTGACTATGCATGTGCAAAAAGGTAGATTGCACATGAAACTGTATAAGAAACCAACAACTGGTAATGCAATCTTACATGCTTCCAGTTTTCACCTACATACTTTTAAATATAGTATACCATTTGCAGAAAATTTGATGATAAAGAGAAATGCATACTAGAGTTCCCTCTCGAGTCAGATGCAAGTGCTTGCAATGTTGATCATAAACCTGAGGAGCGGTGGCTTCATACTAGAAATTTGTATATACACTCTAGATACACTAATGACTTGTGTTAATTTTCTTTAGGGTACATAAATGTAGCAAAGCTGATTTATTGTGAGGGTTCAACATCTCAACTCACAATAAATGTTTTGAGAGTTATGGAAACAGTTGATGAAACCCTACCATACATTGAAGCTAGTAATCACTGGGAAGTACTATTTTTAAATGTAAGCATCCATGTGCAAGGGCAAAATGCAGTCTTTCAAAGTGAACGCATCTAATGGCTGAAGAGAGCTGGTCCTTCGATCTTTATACTTCATGCTGTGGTGGGAGGGAGCATATTTTGTGTGACATCTCAACAAACCAATGATGAAAGTGTGTTAATTTGGAGCCCATAAATGTCTGTATTTTGTATGACATTTTTTGGACCACATAAGCCTAGCATGACACCTAAAGCTGTCACTTGGCCAGACGTAAGGTTTGAACCCCAACTTCTAGCAATAATCCAGCTGTTTCCTAGAGCATTTATTTCAGTGTGGTAGTCTTTATAAACATGTTTGTGCTAGCTTGGTATGCATCATTTACAAATTCAAATGCTTCAGATTACATCACTTTGTTTTGCAATTTAAGTTAAATTGGTATGTTAGAAATGGGGTCTTTGGTTGGCAGTCAGGGTACCCCCTGTCTAAGCAAGGACCCTCACTCTAACATTGATGATCAGCAGTTGAAATTCGACTTGTATTTGTACTTGACATACAGTGATTAAGTGTACACTACTGTTTCAGTGCTGACCATATACAGCTTGTCTTGGATTTTTCTCTTTTGGATTGTTTTTCTTACTTCCATATTTTTGGTGATCCTTGATTGACTTTTTTTAACTTCATTGGGAACTTGTTTTCTGCCTTTGGAACTTTGCACTTTTGTTGACTTTACATCATGTCCCAATCTAGGGATGCATCAGTTGGAGCTGCTTTTGTCTTAGGGAAACTAGAGAGCTATACAGTGGCTCAGTTGAAGCAGTTCTGCAAAACTCGTGCCTGTCCCATTAAGGGCTCCACCAGGAAGGAGTCCCTGCAAAAGACACTGAGGGCCTGGGTGACAGCCAAGAAAGCTGAGGGGCACACAGAGGAGGAGGGGGATGATGAGGAGGAAGAGCAATCCATACACAGTGGTATATTGGGTGAGCCTGTTATGTCCAGGGGGAGGGTCCGCAGGGCAGGTAGCAGTGTCTCATCTAAGGGTCTGACTCCTGAAGAGTTGCAGGATAGACAGGCAAAGAGGATTTACCAGCTGTAGTTTTAAAAGTTCAGAATGCAAAGGAAGTTAGAAGAATGGAGGATGGCCTTAGAGGTGAAAAAGATGGTCTTGGCTTATGAGCTAAGACTGAAAAAGCCGGAAGTCATGAGGGCGGACTCCAGCTTGAGTGGTGGCAGCAAAAGTGTTATATCCAGTGCTGATGAAGAGGTGCACATGCCCAGATACTTGGTGCCCGACTTGAAGGAGGGAGTTAACACACACCAGGAGATTCTGGGGTATGAGGTAGCTCCAGTGATGCACAGTGTCCCTGAGGTAGATTGGGGAACTGGCGTGGGGAGTCATACTCCTTGTAGTGGCTTTAGGTGAGAATGACAGGGATAGGAGTTCCCCCCAGGTAGCAGTCCTGGTTATGGAGTGTGGAGACATCCCAGAAGAGTGTGGGCTGAGTGTCAGGGACAGTCAGGTACTGTCTCACCAGTCTCAGGAGGGTGATGTGGGGTACGTTTTCAAGGCAGAGTTACTGGATGGTTGGGTGAAGGGTAGTTTGGTTAATTCATGTGAGGGGCTGTGTGATGTAATTGATGGAGAGCATGTGTCCAGTCCCTGTTTTCCAGAGCTACGCCATCACCAGGTGGAGTGTGAGTTCTCTGACCCCCGGGAACTTACACTGGATGCAGACCTCTGGGTGAGTACCAGAGAGTCTAAAGAGGCATTTGGGGGTGCTCCTGAGGGGAGTGGTCTAGGTGTTTCCCAACCAGGTGAGGTGGGAAAGGATTGCAGTGTCCCAGGTAGGTCTCAGTGTAGTGGGATGGCGGAAGGATCCCATATCCAGTCTCATAGGAGACAAAATGGGAGTGGGCTGAATCCCAGAGTGTCTGAGATCCAGTGCCAGGTCCTGGAGGGTTCCATGAGGGAACACCAGAAGGGGAGCCTAGCATTCCTAGCCTGTACCTTAGGGCCATCTGCTAAGGGAGACACCATAGTGTCAGGAGAACTTGGGGGGATGGCTGTAGCCAGCGCCTCACCAGTTCTGGTGTCTGGCAGTACCACCCCTAGTGAGGGGATGCTGAAGTCGAGACAGAGGGTTGAGAGGGGGTTGCAGGCCCCACTGGAGAACTTGGAGGGTCAGGGGTTAGCTCCGAGGTCAGAGCCCTCCAGGAACGACCTTGGTGATACCATTTCTGGGCTGGGGGAACCAGGCTCTGCCAGGTGGGCAGAGGTCAGGGGACCAGTGCCGGCCAGACTCTCATGTGGCCCCTAGAGAAGGTGTTTTCCTTGTGGGGGTAGGTGTGCTCCCCAAGAAGTCCGAGGTTGCCAGGCAATGGTCCATTTTGAGGGTACAGACCCTATACTGAAGGATCAGGTGCAGAGGGTAAACTCTGACCTGATGTGGGGGGGCAGTAGGCCAAATTCCCCCACCCCCGGTTTGACATCGAGGGGTACTCTCCATGGTGGGGGGCTGCAGAACCTTGAGAGTACGGGCAGGTGAGGGAGAGGCACACCCCTGACCCCAGTTCAATCCAAGGCTACAGACTCTGGATTGTAAGGCCAATTTCAGGGTGTCCCCCCTGTCCTGGAGGAAGGGGCTACTGCTAACAGTGCCCCTACCATGTTGGATTCTGGGGGGGGCACTCCTAGTTGGGGGGTGCAGGACCCAAGAAGGAAGGGCGGGGGGAGCCTCACCCCTGGCCCTGCTCCAACCTGAAGGTACAGACCCCAGGTTGGAAAATCAGTCGCAGGTTGAAATCCATGCACTGGTAGGAGAACTGTGCAGGACTGCTTCTACAAGCACCCTGACAATTCTGGACTCTGGGGGTGCCGCTCCTACAGGGAAGGTACAGAGTCCCAGAGGGGAGGACCAGTATCAGGCTTTCATCCCTGACCTGGTGGAAGGGAGAGGGGTCAACGGGTGCCAGGGACCTGGGCCTACTGCCCCCATTCTCTACACTCACAGTGGTTGGAGAGCTTTGAAAGGCCCAGGACCTGGCTCCCATCCCTGACAGCTGTCAGTGGCCACTGTAGCTTGCTGTCCTGGTGGACAGAGTTGCCCCTGGGGGGGACAGGAGTCACACCCCGGGGGTGGAGTGGGCCACAGCACTGTGTTGGCCATGGTGATACTATCTTCCCCCGGGATACTTCTGTGAGCAAAGTAAGGGTAGGTGTTGCACAGATGGTATCTACAGATGAGAAGAGGGGTTCCCCATGGGTTAGCTTAGTGGGCACTGAGAGTATGGACAGAGGGATCTAACTGAAGTCAGGAAGGTGTAGAACTGGACCATGCCCCTGCTGTTGTGGGCCTGGGTCCCTGTTCTATCGCCCCAATCAGGGAAGTCCATCAAGGTATTGATTGGTCTCCCCTGGCTTTAGGCTGTTAGGGGGTTGAGGTGGACTTTTTCCCTTTTGCAGGGTCATCTCCAATCTTTTTGCATCCTTCCTCCTATTTTTTCTGACCTGTTTTTGTTGGCTGTAGGACTATGGGCACTTTACCACTGCTAAAACAGTGCTAAAGTGCATATCCTCTCTGTAAATTGTAATGTTGATTGGTTTATCCATGATTGGCATATTTGATTTACTAGTATGTCCCTAGTTAAGTGCCCTAGATGTGCCCTGGGCCTGTGAATTAAATGCTGCTAGTGAGCCTGCAGCACTGTTTGTGCCACCAGGAAAACTGTCACCCACGCCCTGGTCAGCAGCCGATTGGACTACAGAAACGCCCTATATGCAGGAATAACAACCAAACTCCTAACAAAACTGCAAAGAATCCAGAACGCGTCCGCCTGCCTCATTCTGGGCATCCCACGCTGTGACCACATTTCCCCCCACCTCAGCAGAGACCTTCACTGGCTACCAGTATCAAAGAGGATCACCTTCAAACTCCTCATCCACGCACACAAGGCCCTCCACAACACAGGCCCAGCCTACCTCAACGACAGACTCACCTTCCACACCCCCACCCGCAATCTTCACTCCACCAGCCTCGCCCTCGCCTCCATCCCCCGCATCTGCTGCACCACCGCCGGAGGAAGATCCTTCTCTCACCTAGCCGTCAAGACCTGGAACTCCCTACCGCTCCACCTTTGCCAGACCCAAGACCTCTTGACATTCAGGAAACGCTTCAAGATATGGCTCTACAACCAGTAGCTCCCCCCCAGCGCCTTGAGACCCTAACGGGTGATTAGTGCGCTCTATAAATCCTTGATTGACTGATTGATTAAAGATGTCCCATGTAGTGGGAGTCTTGTAGGAGCTTTGTACTGTGTATGTTAATATTAAACATATATAAAATTAACCAATCCTTATAATGTAAATAAAGGTAATATAAAATTTTGATGAATGAAGCTACTTTTGACTAATATTATACATCACCTTTAGTAATTATTAATACATTAAAAAATGGATTCATTTTTACTTTAGGTGGGAAACTATTTTGTAATGTTAACTTCAGAGAATATCTGCATCTAACTTAACACTTCTAAATCACATATTTCGTTCATACTGAAGTTATTACTGTGGTAAAATATTTTGTTCTACTTTTAAAATAATTAATATAATTAATTTACAATAATATGAATATTTAATATTCAAGTTTTAAAATGTACTACTTTTTTCGAGTTAACCTTTTCTACTAATCCCTATACTTTACCATAGGGAAACCCTTCAGTCTATATGGTTCGGGAGGGCACTCTACACTGGTGAATAGTATTATAATATCTCTATGGGAGTGATGTGCATTGTGACTTCCATTTCAAAGGTAGTACATAACAGAAGAGAAAGTGGGTGGAGCCAGGACATTCATTGATCAACCATTGCTTAAAGCAAGAAGGCAGCTGCAGATGTGACTACAATCACATGTTAGGTAGACTCTCAAGGTCTATTAATTAGTACAGTACTCCCCATCTGATCCTGATTAGCTGCACATATGCCAGGTGTTCATGGTATTTAGGAAACAGAATCACTGTGGTTCTATTGGCAGAATGTTGTCTTGAGTAAGAAGTCAATGTAGAATACCCTGGGAAGGGGCGGTACATGAGTCTCCTCCCGCCATGGGAGCAGCGGAAGATATCCTGACTCCCAGACAAGTGGCTTGTGCTCATAAAAAAGCAGAATCGCTCTTAGACTATTGCAGGTGTCTATCAAAGCCTCCTTGGATCTGCTGTTATCTGGTGGACCAGACCAACAGTAACTGTGATATCCAACTCTCATGCCTCAAAAAGGCTGTATTTACAGGTCATTGCAAATCATAGGGCAGCGAAGCGCGGTCTCGCAGCACCATGTTTGATCCTTGACATGAAGCACAACAATAAACATAATCCTTTGATAGCTCCTTAAAGCAGGAGCAGCTCTCAGAGGGGTAAATAGCTGTTCCTCCAAAGAGTGATGTTAAAATTACCGTGTTTGTTTGGTTCACTCTGTTCCGTAAGCGATAAATTGTGGCGGCTGATGAAAAAAATGATTCTCGTTCATGTGCGTTGTGAAATAGAGGCGCACATAGGGCCAGATTTACAAGGCCCTTTCGCCCCTTAGTGCCACATGTGCGGCAAAACTAGGTTTGTGCCACCTTGTAAACTCTTCGCTCCACATCATGCATAATATATGCATGATGTATACAAAGGGGGCATTCCCTTGTTAAAAAAAGGGGCAATGGAAATTACAAGATTCCATTGCACTACTTCTAGCGTCATATTTAAAGCCTGCTTAAGGCAGGTGTTAAAATGAGGCTCCTGTTGATTTCAATAGGCCTCTTAACACTATACTGGATTAGCATAATTTTTTTTACGCTAATCCAGTATAGCGTTACAATAGCGTCAAAAGATTGATGCTATTGCCCCTGACATGTACCATGGTGCACCGTTTTGTAAATATGGTGCAACCATGGTGGTGTTAGGGGATGCAAGGGAGCCGCAAGAAAAGTGGTGCATCACTATTCATGTGCCTCCTTCTTGTAAACATGGCCCATAGTCTCATTGGCCATGTGAACATTTGTTTTGTAAGATGTACATTGGTTGTACACACTCTTGTGCTCAGCCAGGGTTACTGAGAGATGTATGACTGTACAGGGTTACCCTATAAATCAGTGGTGAGAGACTGTCTGAGCAGTACTGATGCTCCTCCTGGTGGTGTGTTCTCTCTTGGACCTACACATGTAGCTCAATAAACAATGTTTATAGGGCGGTGCAAAATATCAGGCCCAGAGTACTGACAAGGATGTTCCAGAGATAGATCCCCACTAGACATCTTCTGTCTGCCAGCCACAATCTTACAGTCATTCCCAAATTTGGAAAGGCCAGGTGGGGTGGAAGGTGTTTTTTGTGGCCACAGCAAAACTGTGGAATTCTCTTTAGTGACTGTGTACATGAGATCAAATTAAATAGTGGGTGTCAAAAATGATCAAAGCCCATCAACAGCAAACTCAAGCCATGAATGCAGGCTTTGTCCACTGCGATATGGCCATTGACACGTGATCCTTTTTTGACAGAGTGATATATCGAATTAAAGATGGTAGATTGTGGTGCAAATATCCTGAAAGGCCTCCAGAGGCTTTGGGAGCAGGGTTAAGACTCCGAGATCTACAGCTGCATGACACTGTTTTTAAGGTCAACCATGATATTTCCTCACTCCCAGGTATGTCACCAATTGACCAATGGGAAACAGGAGCCCCCGAGGTTCTGCGTTCACTGCCAGCATGGCATGGGACACAGCATGGGCACCTCAGATCACACACCAGGGATTTAATGGCCACTAATGCAGGACATGATCTTCACTTACCCAGTGATGTAGCAATAGACCACGCAGGCCCCCTGAGCTCCAGGGGGCCTCCTCTGCAGCACACAGTCACTCACTGAACACTGGCTGTCGCAGTGCATGGGCAGATGGGCCTCTGGTCTTGAAGCTCCTGCCTGAGTGGCTGGGGGGAGTGTTCCTTTTAGGGCTCCTCCCCCCTTCAGTTTAGTTACACCACTGCATTTAGCCACTGAGGTCCCATCCTCAGTGCTAGTGGGGTGAAGGGCCAAATACTTCTAATCTATGCATTGGGGCTCTTTTCAGAAGGTTTCTAGGGCTCTGCAATTAAATCCAGAAGTCAGTGATAAGGAGAAACCCAAGTATTTGTGGAGTACATATGCCTTGTAGGGTATGATTTTCCACTTGTGGTGAAACCACAAACAAATGTACTGGCTCCATAAGGATAGTGTGAAAGAGGTAACCCTTTCACTGGTCGAGACTTCTTGAACGGAGGATGTATCCACTGTGGAGTTAAAATGAATATCAATCCCCATCCATCTCAGAATCTGCTCCTTCATCAACCTTCAGGAGTATGATTCCATTGTTCAACTAGAATTCTTCATTAAGGCTCATGTTCAAACCATGAGAAGGAAATGCAAAGAACGAGTTTTAAAAGGAGAAAGGTAAGGGAAAGCTGATGTTTACACCAAGTAATGGGGCAGAATACAAACAAAGGAAATCTGATATTGGAATGTTGAAATAAGGGACTTTTGGGTGCAAAGGGGTCCAGGTTTATTTGCACAATAAAATGCTTTTAGAAGAATTATTCAGAGGAATAACAAAGAAAAAGGGCAACAACCACATTAATATTTCTTTTGAAGTGTGAAGCAAACTATATGAGCTGTGAATAGTGGTTTATTTAAAGCACATATTTGAGTGACAATTTATGGTGGGTTTCGAAGGCTTGTTAAAGATGTGGCTTCTTCGATACTAGAGGGCACTACTTTTGCTAGTATGTCATGACTTCTGCACTTTCATTTTGTCATCTGTACTAGGGATGCGCAAAAAGTGAGTAATTGGTTTTCACATGATTAGGCGAAACAAAATTACGGAAAATTATCTGTGAAGTGCAAAGTCGTCATTTCAAATTCCATTTTAGTGCAAAATACATCCTTGCACCAATTTGTGGTGCAAGGGCACATTTAAACAAAAGTACTGTGAGCAAGAGCTGTATGTGCATTCACTATAAATTGTTACCACAAATTGTGCATTACGGTCTGTAGCATGTGATTACGAGATGTGATTCTGCTCCTACCTCCACCTGGAAGAGTCAGGAAGAAACAGCAGTCTGACCTCCATCGTGAGTCTGGAGGTCCCTGGACCACCAGACTCGTAATGACCACCTCGGTTCCCCATGAAAACAGGTAATTTCAAATGCATTCAAACTTTCTCTTTGAAACATACTGATATACTAATTTTGGATTTGGAAAAGGTCTCCTATGTATTGTTGTCGTAGATCAATGAATAGACTTTCAATAGTTCTTGCAATGTTTAGTTAATTGTGAGTGGACATGTTTGTGTGGGGTGCATGATTTCATGAAACATTGGATATTTGGTGCTTATATAGTGCATTATGTTAAGCCATTATGTCCTACTATGTTGCATCCCTGGATTCTTCACTAAATCTTTGAAGAATGGTTCAAGGGAGGTGCCCTTCTTCATTTATATAAAACTTTTCTAGTGAAGTGTCTCAAATAATTAAAAAAAACAGCATTACTCATCGCAGCCCTCAAGAAATTGTTAGTCAAGACACTGCCTGAGATGGCCTCTTTAAGAGAGACCTGTGCCAACCATGTGCAGACTAATGTAGAGCAGATCTACAGATTAACCTTCTTGTAGATCTCTGGCTTTTAAAACATTAGACCTTTCAGAGAGTCACTGCACCAGCAGTTTGATGGTGACCTTGACATTCTCCTGCGCTTCCTGTATTGATTTGCTTTACGCATGTATTTGATGCATGTACCTTTACAGAACAGGTGCCCTCCATTGACCTTCAGGTGATATCTAAGTGCTTTACAAATCAATTAAGAAAGTAAACAAACTCAAGTAAGAAATGCCTTCCGGGTCATAAAGTCAGAAGCAAAGTCTAATTCTGTCCTATCTGATTGAGGCAGGTATTTACAGGCCACATGCTGATTCCGAGGAGCGGCTGGTGCCTGTAGCTTCTTATGGAGACTCACATAGATGCACCAATGCAGTCAGACCACATATAAGAAGAGATAACCACTGAATAGAAGAAGAACTACAATTTGGAATCAACTGAATGACACAGAACTCACCAACATAGATAACCCAAAAAAGAAGAGATAATGGGAACTCACTGCAACTTTTGTACATCTGTGTTAACTAAGGCCCTCATTCTGACCCTGGCGGATACAATCCGCCAGGGCCAAGGGGCGCGGGAGCACCGCCGACAGGCCGGCGGTGCTCCTAAGGGCATTCTGACCGCGGCGCTAACGCCGCGGTCAGACAGGGAAAACTGGCGTTCTCCCGCCAGTTTCCCACTGCCCTGGGGAATCCGACCCCCTTCCCGCCGGCCTGGCTCTGGCGGTTCTTACCGCCAGAACCTGGCCGGCGGGAACGGGCGTCTTGGGGCCCCTGGGGGCCCCTGCAGTGCCCATGCCCATGGCATGGGCACTGCAGGGGCCCCCTAACAGGGCCCAACTAGGCTTTTCAGTGTCTGTGATGCAGACACTGAAAAGCGCGACGGGTGCTGCTGCACCCGTCGCACGCCTTCCACTCCGCCGGCTCGATTCCGAGCCGGCTTCCTTGTGGAAGGTGCTTTCCCGCTGGGCCGGCGGGCGATCTGAATCAGATCGCCCGCCGACCCAGCGGGAAAGTCAGAATACCCCTTGCGGTCTATTGACCGCGGGGCGGTATTCAGGCGGCTTCCGACGGGCGGGCGGCAACCGCCGCCCGCCTAGGTCGGAATGACCACCTAAGTGTTAAATTCCCCGTAATTGCTTAAGTCAGATGGCTAAACACAGGGACGGTCCTGGGAACTCTGGGATGCCTGGGTACTCCATACATACTGAACAGGTCAACATGGTATAGAGCAGTGCTTCCCAAACTTATTAGTACCACAACACACTTTGTAGTGCAGCAAACTTTCAGAACCCACCTAGCTTTAATGAACATGAGGTGGGCACCTTTTTAATTTAACTAAAATATTGTGCAGTAGCGAACTGTGGTTTACAAACAGCACAGTTTTTATTGAAATGGTCACTAAATTTGCACAAAGTTTTGCTGATTAAGTCATAATGCACACAAACGATAATATGTGGAAATCGGATTTCAGTGAATATGACAGTCAAAGATCTTTATTCGGCAGTTGCCATAAAAGTACAGATAAAGACACATATCCAAGTGAGCAGGCGAACAGAAAAAAGAAACAAATAAAACCACAGCTCAAAAGATCATATCATGCATAGATTACAAAAAAGAGCCTAATCCAAGTTCCTCTTTCACGGATATTCCAATATTCTTATCAAAACGTTTACTAGTATCATAAAATATAGTACCAAAAATTTTAAATACCCAAAAATATAATAGAAATCCTTACTCCTTATGTAATAAAACTATCCTATACCATATATGAAGTATAACATTTTAAACAAAACAGAATTTAAAAGTTAGCATAAATAGATTGATAAATTACAAATTGTTAATACTGGTTCCTAATAGCAATAGATGATCTAATAAAGTTTAATACCTGAAAACAAATTTTGACATTTGATATTTTCTGAAAATATATCAAGGCTTCCTTATCATAGATCGGTCTTAGTGTACGTAAAATAGGTAAGATAAAAACATTTCTACGCGTAGCATAAAGGGAACAAAAAAGAAAGAAGTGGGAAGTGCTCTGCTTTGAACTAGCATCACAGGGGCAGGGTGATAAGTCTTTTTGCCAGATACACTGATTGGGAAAGGCCACCTTAAAATGAATCAAATTCAGTCTAAAAAGAGTTAAAAGAGAATATATTTTTGGACATGAAAACCAAGTCAAATAAGGTTCTATATGTGAAGCCGTAACAATCTGAGTATAAGAATCTAGAGATTTCAGTTTCAAACAACTATGGAGTCTTATGTCTAAAGTATGCTCAGAGTGACATGATTTCAGCAGAGACCTTGCAGTTGTGGTTAGCAGTTGTGGTTCTTCAAACATATACCTAAGCCCCAGCTTGTCAAAAGATGATCGCAAATACAAGAGCCAGGGAATCCTGTTCGAATTGGCCAACTGTATGCACTCGGTAATACATTCCTGCACAAGACTTGCTGCTGGATTTGTCCAACATCTAATCCACAACAAAAGGGGGGCAATAGAGACCGTGTCCTCTAAAAAGCATTGGCCCACCTCCTCATGGATGATGATGTTTGCTATAAACTTGGGTACCATCAATAATCTGCGCATACATTTATTCTCAATACATTGGAGAGTGGGTACCCCAGACACCAGCCCCATATAGGGCTGCTGAGGCACACTTGGAATTATATAGCATCATGATCTGAGAAGACGGTCTATGACCAAGTTTACGAGTAAAACGAAAAATCGCTTCAGTGTTCCTTGCCATTTGTTGGGTCTTAAATTTAAGGTGATTATTCCAAAGCATGGAAGAACTTATATGCATACCTAAGTAACAAAAATCCCTCACCTTATTAATAATGTTGCCCCCATAGTATATTATTTAGGTTTTGTATTTCGGGGGCCACATATCATAACAAATGTCTTAGAATATTTAACTTTCAAATCAAGGTCCAGCATGAAATTCAAAAAGAGATTCAACAGGCCGTGTAGACCATTTGCAGTGCGTGCAATAAATACAGCATCATCTGCATATAATAAAACTGGAAGCAATCTCTGACCCATCTTTGGTACATCTTTCCCATTTTTTATCAAAAAGTCATAAAGCCCATTTATATATATCAGAAAAAAGAGGGCTAAAATACATCCCTGTCTTACGCCCCTAAATGAGGAAATGGGGGCGGTTCTCTGTCCCGATGGGCCAAACTGAAGTGAAACCTTTAAATCCATATGGAGACGCTTTATAAGTTCCAATAGGGTCGCATCGCACTCCAGGGTTTCCATGATTTGCCATAGCTTCTCCATATTTACCAAGTCAAATGCTCTGGATAAATCAATTATAGGCCATATGAATTGACTCCCTTTTGGCAGTTACCTGTTTACTAAGAATAAGATGCAGGTTTAATACTTGCTCAACTGTACCCAAACTGGGTCTAAAACCAAATTGAATTGGAGATAAAATCTGTGCCTTTAGTACCCAATCCTCCAGGCGAGATAAAATCACACTGTCCAGAATCTTGGCCGTAGAATCAATCAAAGATATTGGTCTGTAACAAGAAGGGTCTTGTCTATTGCCCTTTTTGAATTTAGGAATAATAATTGCCAGTTTCCAAGAAGGAGGTATATTACTTTTAACAGCACTTCTTAGGACATTTGTAACTAGGGGACCCCAAAGGTTAGGCATAGATTTAAAAATATCAATGGGAACACCGTCAGGGCCAAGAGCCTTCCCTTGTTTTGAACGATTAATGGCTCCAATGATCTCATGTAGATCAAATGAAATATCTAGGGCGTTTGTATTAGGATCTGTGTTGATCCGGTTAGTAATGTTATCATCCTTAGTCAAAAAGTCATTATCTGGATCAAATACTTTCCTAAAGTGATTCAACCAAACCTCTTCTGCAATAAGACAATAATCAACCTTATTGTTACTGTCTGAGAAATATGAATGATTGACCACCTTCCAAAATTTTGAAGTATCCTTCAGATCGGACGCAGCCTGTAACTCTTCCCACACCTTAGACCTTATATCTGATTTCCTTTTTTCCAAGGTGGCCTTATACTCAGCCCTAGCTAATTTAATTAAATGACGGGAAGGAGGAACTGTTTTAAGGGCATCTTTTAGTTTTTTGTGAGCAGTTGAACACGCGGAATCAAACCATCTATGTGCGGGCAAACCCATGGTAGGCCTGTCCACCACAAGAGCATGCGAAATAGCATTACTTAATAGTTCAAATTCTTGAACTATATAATCATGGCCAGACTGCTCAGATAAACAAATATTAATAGAGTCAAACCTAGATCTTATAATTTCTTGATTGAAAGACGCTGGATTTATTTTGCTCCATTTCAGACGTAGGCCAGAATTTGTATGAAAAATGATGTTTCTTCTCAATCCCTTATCCCTAAATACCTGGTCAATGATTAAGTCTAGGTTAATACATAGGGGATTGTGGTCACTAGCACAGTGACGGATTATCTTAAAATCGCAAATTAAGTGATAATCAGGGGAGCCAATAAGAATAAAATCAATAGTACTCCCCTTCGAATTCCCTGTGAACGTTGGAACATTTAAAGAATCTAGTGCCACTTTCTCCCTAACATGAACCAGATCGAAGTTACATAAAAAGGAGTTCAAAGCTTCTCCTTCAGGTGAATGAATAAAGTGTATTAACGACTCTCTGCCTTCAATTGGAATAGCACACAGTTCTAAATTTTCCTGACAACATAGGGTAGTATTAAAATCACCGACCCATAAGACTACTAAATCTTCATCCTGTAATACGGCGGAAGAATCGATAAAGTCCACAATGTCCTCTAGCATTCCTTTAAGGAGACCACGTGGGACATTGTTATAGAAATTTAAAATCAAAATACCTTTACACCCCCTAATAGATAGTAGAACAATCATAAAATAGGGTGAAGACCAAATTTAAGAAGCCTTCAATAATGGTAGTCGTAGGGATACAAGAACTAAAAGACCTCCTCGTGCTCTTCCCATTGAAGAAGTTAATGCCGGCTGGTAAAGAGTTGTGTACCCATCCAAAAGGAACGTTTCTTTTGACCAAGTTTCCTGTAAGCAAATTATGTCAAAAGATGATACAAAACTCATCCAATCCGGGTTATTTATTTTAGATCGAAGCCCCGCAATGTTCCAACTGATCAAGGATATGGGCTTTGGTCCTAAGTGTAACGCCGATTTATCAGTATTATTTAAATGGGAGGTATCAAAAATGTTCTCTCTTTCTTCCTGTATAGGTTCATCATGATCATCGTCGGACATTAATCTCAACAAATGTTTAGGACCCGGGCCTGCGGTAACCGTAAGTCAATCCTTCTCGTCAAGAGAATTAAAGGCCAAAGGACAATAGCTAGTAGGAACATTTACCTGAACATATGGCCTAACTGGGACTAAGCAGTGAATATGTATTATTTGTGCATCACTAAGAGAAGTGTCTTGATTTGTCCTGATCCTAATAAGATGTTTGCTTCCATCACATCTCAGAATCATCAACACTGTGTTTAATGTTTGCACTCCTAACTGCTGAATGTGTACAGTTAATTTCCAGGTATTTACCTTTTATTGTGTGTTAAGAACAAATGACATTCTACAGCCTTTCCTGTCACACTCCCTGTGCCCCAGCAAGTTTGCCACTTTACTTTTCTTTCTCTGAATGCAAAGTCAGAGTAGATCGTAAACACCAATCCCAATGTTATAAAATGAGCATCAGAAGACAGGGTCTGGAATTTAACTTTTCTCTTTGAAGTGCAGCAAATGTGACACAATAAATACAGAAGTGCAAGGCACCTTTATTTACTGCTTGGGCTTTCGGGGCCCACCACAAAAGGGCTGGTGACCCACTGGGTTGTGGCCCATATTTGGGAAACGCTGTTATAGAGCATAAAAAGCACTTTCAAGCCTGGCTTCATTTACAAATGTAAATAACTCCTCTGTTTCATAAGATCAAGGGCACATGGAAACATACATGGTTCAGACAGAAAGGGAGTCTCTTAGTGAAGGTACTTGGAATGTTTTAGGTGACTGAGGAGCAAGGATTCTCTCTCCTGCACAAAGAAGGAAGCATTATTTTGTGTCTCAATCTGTATTTCACCGGTTCTCAGCGGCGGTGCCTTCCTGAGGGTGAAGGAGCATTGCCCCACCGCTGAAAGTGAATGGAATCATGAAAAATAAAATAGTAATGAAACAAAATTATCAACATTTTATTTTTCATTCTGGCAAGCAGACAAGTCTGAAAGGGTGGGCCAGCAGCAGGGAGGAATGGTGGGCACAGTGCATTTCAGTTTAAAGTGTGCATGTCTTAGACAGCGCAGTGGAGAGTATGCATAGGCCTCCAGGGCCTTATGGAGCATCAGACCAGGGTCCTCCAGCCAATCCTGGTGCTGCTCTCATGCTGCCACCCAGGGGTGGCGTTAGCTTAGCACAACAAGGAAGAATACTTGTATTCCTACTTGGTTTTTTCCCCTTCTATGTGTGCTGCATTTTGCAGCACACATAGAAAGAACAAAATGCCATGAATGATTGTGTACGTGCAGGAAGGTGTTCCTTCCTGCACATAAACCATCATTCAGTAATGACAATTTCTTACTTCTATGTGTGCTGCATTTTTGAAGCATACGTAGAAGTGCCAAATCGTCATTGTAGATTGTTTAAGTGCAGGAAGGTATGCCTTCCTGCACATAAACAATCTATCCCCCCCAACGGAGACACCCTTGCACTATGGTGCAAGGATGCCTGTATTGACACAGGCAGCTTAGTTCAGTGCCAGCGCAGGGGAGACACAGGGGTGCACCGTATTCCTGTAAATACAGCGCATCCCTGTTTTTCAAGTCGTAATCTGAGCCTAATTAAGCACTGCCGCGGAGAGGCAATGTTGCAGGGCTTTGGTCGGGGGGACTGACTCTGGATTCCCACTCCCTGTGTCCACATCCATGAAAGAGGCACATACAGGGTGCTTCTGTCTGTCTAGTCTTCAGACTAGAGACCCTACATGAAAGAACATTAAAATACTAGCAGTCGCAGAGAGAAAGTAAAGTTAACTTCTGGTGCCTCTCTACTGCAGTCTCAGCCATGAGGTGGGCCGCTGCAGGGACGTTTTCAGGCATGGCCAAAGTGGGCTGTGGTCCAGGGCTCTAGCATTTCAGTGGTCCCCTGATCGATCCAGCTCTATGGTGCAGAGAATCCTTTCCAAATGCCCTTAAATAATTCTTAAACAGATTGTTGTAAATAGCGTTTTCTTTTAGTTTATTTTTGATGTGGGTGTTTGAATGTCTATTGCAGACATTGTGCAGAAAATGTGTTTACGTTCCATGCAACATCCATAAAAAAGATTCTTTTTGAGAAATTGGAGGGTGTTACAAAGATTATATACAGTATTATTAGTGATCTACTGCTCTGCTACAATATTAAAAACACACACCATTGTCCCTGAATAGTAATTAGATAAACACATTTAGAATTTGGACCCCTCGAAATAAATGTGGCCCAGGGCCCCTAAAATCCTTAATATGTCCCTGGGCCACTGGCCTGGGTCTTTCCTCGGATGGCCACCACACACCTTTCCTTGAAGGTCAGAGGCATCGATAAGGTGGACCCTCGAACCTTGGTCCCTTTAGCAGGCTCGGTTGAGGCGCCGTGTCCTGCTCCGTTTACAAGTACCACTATGGGATGAGGTTGCTAGGTTACATGACACTGTGGCTGATTGGGACAAGCTGGAACAGATGCGAAGGCGCACTGTGGCAGCGAGCGCAGTCTCAAGCAGCTGCAGCAAATGAAGGATAGAAAATGAAACAGAACAGGATAATTTAAAAGTATAAGCGCCCTTGTTCCTCTGTTCCTGTGGTGTCTTTGCAACTTGTGAGGTCAGCTGCCACAAAGGCTGTGCCAGGGCTACCGCTGGGGACCCCAAAATGACGCCCATGTTCGTTTGGAAATTTAAGATTTAGTGCACTTAATTAGCAACACCCAATAAAGGACTCCTTACAATACCCATGTGTAAGATCACAGTGACTGTGTCGTGTACTACACCTGCCTGGGCGTGTGGTACACTCTCTAGTCCGTTGTAAACTCGGGTGTAACTTTAGAGATGTCTGTGGCTTTGCGCTTCACAGCCACCAGCATTTTAAAGTGATATAAAACAACGTTAGAATCAAACTTGTGTAAATCATGTTTAAATGTACTTGTAGTGTTAGTGCGCATGCTCAGCAGACTAGAGTCCATCAAATATTTTGGATAAACTGTTAAATGTATTCAACCTACTTTCTGCCCCAAGAAAATTACGAAGCATCAATTGGGTTTGTAAAGTGCAAGTGACAACCGTGTGTCAAAGTTCTAATATTGACTTAACTAATACTTCTAATTCCAAGACTTTAGATGAAACACGAAATTAAAACACGAGGCAAACAAGAAATAGCTTCTTCGAAAGATCTTGAAATACATTAAATTAAATTAACTTGTATGTCTTTTCTTGTCAGTGTCTTTGCAGACAAAGATCATTATTATTGGAAGAGCCAAGGATGTCTCGAGGCCTAAGGCCTGGTTTTGGATTGGCCATTGTTCCATGTGGGACTTCAACACCCATCCCTTCCTGCCCCACCCGGATATGTATGCCTGGATATACTTTAGCCTACTTCCGTGTACATCTGTTTCCATGTGCTTGGTCGAGCCTGCCAAGAATCTGGGTGGACCTTAACCTACATGGGCCTGTGTCTACCTTCACAGACCACAGCCTACCTCTTCTTAACTGGTTCAGCCTCCACCATCTCAAGTCCATTCTCCTAGTATGATGTTTTATTAATTATTTGATATTATTACTTGCAAAGCACAAGGATTCTTGACACAGACCCTAGCCAGTTTAAAAAAACAAAAACAATCTTTCATGGCTCCCTAAAGGGCTGGTGATCTCTTGGAACCTCATCCGGAGGCTATTCTATAAGTCAGAACCTACAAGGTGAAAGGATTGACCTCCTGCTTGCTCCCATACAATCTGGGTATCCCCTAGGAGAAGCAGAAACCAAGAACCTAAGGACCTAGGGCCAGATGTATCAAAGGGTTTTACCCATTCTGTGTCTATAGGAAAAGGCGTTTGTACGTATGGCCCCTAGTGGTAACTACGTAACTAGTGGTAATTAGGATCGCAGGAAGTTGGCCAGACTAGAGTAAAAGCTTTTGTGCACTAGGCACAGACGCCTGAAGGGGCATCCTTTACAGCAAACCAGTGCCAGACCCTGTGTGCAAAATGGCACATGGCCAATATTCCATAGACACTTTCAGAGCTCTGTACCAAGTCAAACCTCTCAAAACAATATTTACAATGTACTTTGACATCAGTGCTAGAACCAAAGTGTCTCAAAATTTATGAAAATGTGAAGACTGCTTTGTAAAGAGACACAGAAACCAACTGTATTAGCATTGAGGCCTGCAGACTTGGGCCAGATGTTCAAAGCATGGTTCCAGTTGTAAGCGGCCTGACTCACAGTATCGGTCCGTTTGTGACCTGAAAAATTACTTTTCTAATGTACAAAATGCGATTCAGAAACTTGTTACAGAATAGCAATTTGAATTTGTGATTCAGCATTTGTAAGGGGCGTGCTTTGATCATCCCTTCCAAATACCAAATCAGTGTGGTATGTGTTACTGTTTTGCAACTGAATTCTGGTTGCAAAACATTAATTCTCTACCACCCGTTTAAAAGTGGTGGCAATCCATTCACAAATAAGAAGGGGTCCTCTGGGAACCCCTTTCCCTTTGGCAGTGTTGGAAAATATTTGTTAAGTGCAAATCGGGCCATTTGCAAATGGAACAATGTTTTGTAATCTGGCCCTTCATTCATAAGGAATACTGATTTCCTAATTGTGATTCGGAAACAGTTGCAATTAGGAAATCCTAATGTTTATACATCTGGCCCTACATACTTTGTCAGTTACCACATTTAAGTTGACAGTGGCAGCCTAATATATTGTGGTCCATTAACAGCTGTGAACCAGTCACCACAAGGATAATTCAATGTACAAAAAAAACTTCCTTAATAACCTCTCATTCACCATCTATTGTGAAAACCATCTGTGTACCTTCAGACTGCAGCTGGAGGGCATGATATTAGAGGGTGTGTAAAGTACCAAACCTTTTCTCACAACATTTGTTAAGGACAATTGAAAACTTGCCACTTCAAAAACATTTTAAAAGTTTTTACTTTACCACTACCAAATGATAAACATGATTTTTAAAGCAATGTTCCTTGCTTGCAACAGGAAAATCTAGATTTTATTAAAGACAAGGAGCTGGAGTTAGATGGCATTTCCCTCTAATTGCTTAACCTTCCAATTGTAATCAAACTTCGACAGGGAACATTACAATGTCAAAATAGATAATAAGTGTAGGAAAGTGCCCTCTTTCATGGCATGGTTACCCCCATTTTCTGCCTGATGTCAGTGTGCTTGACTGTGTTCACTGGGATCATGCTAATCAGGACCCCAGTGATTATGCTCTCTCGCCAAAGAGACTGTATTTCACCCAAAATTGGCATACTGGTGCCCCCCTATAAGTCCCTAGTATGTGGTAACAAGGTACCCAGGGCATTAGGGTCCCAGGGGATACCTATAGGCTGCAGCATATATTTTGCCACCCATAGGGTGCCCATGCAAAGGCTTCTGCAGGACTGCCATTGCAAGCACCCTTTCACTGCCATGTACACTGCACCAGGTCACTTATACATCACCCCTATGGCAGGCTCTCCAGCCCTGAGGGCAGGTTGCAAAGTACCTATGTGTGAGGTCACCCCGGCACTAGCAGAGGTGCCCCCACGAACTCCAGGACCATTTCCCCAGACGTCATGAGTGCGGGGATGCCATTTTATGCGTGTACTGGACATAGGTCACTACCTATGTCCAGCTACACAATGGTAACTCCGAACATAGACATGTTTGGTATCAAATATGTTGGAATCATACCCCAAGGCTTTTGCAAGCATTGGTTGTTTGAGTCCAGGCACTCTGGGGGCTCCTTAGAGCACCCCCAGTATTGCCATTCTAGCCTTCTGAGGGTTTCCAGGCAATCCAAGCTGCTGCCACCTCCCAGGCAGGTTTCTGCCCTCCTGTTGCTTGGGAAGATCAAGCCCAGGAAGGCAGATCAAAGGATTCCCTTTGGGAGAGGGGTGTTACACCCTCTCCCTTTGGAAATAAATGTTACAGGCTGGGGAGGGGTAGCCTCCCCAAGCCACTGGCAATGCTTTGAAGGGCACATTTGGTGCCCTCCTTGCATAAACTAGTCTACACTGGTTCAGGGACCCCCAGTCCCTGCTCTGGTGCTATACTGGACAAAGGAAAGGGGAGTGACCACTCTACTGTCCATCCCCACCTCAGGGGTGGTGCTCAGAGCTCCTCCAGAGGGTCCCTGGGATTTTCCATCTTGGATTTAAGGTTGGCAGGGAACTATGGGAGCACCTGAGTGGCCAGTACCAGTAGGTGATGTCAGAGCCCCCTCCTGATAGGTGGTCACCCAGCTAGGTGACCAATCCCCCTTTCAGGGCTATTTAGGGTCTCTCCCTTGGGTGGTTCCTCAGGTTCAGATTGCAAGACTCCAGCAGGAATCCTCTCACCCTCCACTTCGACTTCTGACTGAAGAAACTGCATCTAGATTCTTCCCGACCCTACAAGGTGCAACAAAAAAGCAAGATGCCTTCTGCAACATTGTATCTCCAGCTCCTTCCAGCAACTGCACTATTTCCCTGGTCCTCCTTCTCTGAGGACAGCCTGTCTTCAGCCTGCATCACAAGAAAGAAGGAATCTCCCTTGGAGTGAAGCTTCTGCAGGCACCAACTGCGACGACGACTATCTGCGTGGATCCCCTGCCCTGCTGAGTTGCGTGGATCCTGCATCATGAGTGGTAGACTGAAGTCCCGATGGTCCTGTCTTCCAGCTGTCCAACTTGAGTGGAGGAAAGCCCATGCCTGCCCATGCAGGACAGGCCCCCCCATGCGCCACGGCCTTTGTAGCTGCCAAGGCTTGTTACCATCTTTCCTCCAAGATCTTCAGGCATCCTGAAGCTCCAGCCGCCAGCACTCCTTCCTGCAAAGCACAGCTCCCTGAGTGGTTCTCTGGCGGTGTGGGAGCCTTTCTCATAGTTTTGCCTGGGCCTGTTCTGCAACTCTCTTGTCCCCAACCTGGAGGACTCCTGTGGTTGCTGCCCGGGCTTCTGTGGGCTCTCTGCATTGTTGAGGGCCACCTCTGACTCCCTCTCCTGGGTAGAGTCCACCTGGTCCTTCCTGGTCCCCGGCAGATCCAATTTCCCCTAACCACAATTTTTGCATGTGCCAAGCCTTGTTGGCGGACCTCAAAGACGCAAACCCAACTGCAGTCCTCCTTCCGGTGTGGGACATCACCTGCCTCCTCCAGGAACCCGACTTCGTCTTCTTGGGTGGAGTGCTGACTCTTCTTCTTCACCGGTGGTTCACCTTTTGCACCTTCATCCTGGTGGGTAGAGGCTCCTGCCCTTCCTGGACTTTGCTGTACTTTTTGGACTTGGTCCCCTTCTTCCACAGGTCTTCTTGTACAGGAATACACTGTTGGTGTCTTGCAGTCCCTTTTGGGTTTTGCATTATTCTTCTTTACTTCTCTGTGTGTGTTCTGGGAAAGTTACTGTGATTTACTCCTGTTTTCCTGGTCGCTGGGGTGGGTTGTGGCACTTACCTTAGGGCTTTCCTAGTACTCCTAGCTTTCCCTCTACACACTAAACTTATCTAGATGGGGGACCGACTTTCCCATTCCATTTCTTTAGTATATGGTTTGTTCTCCCACTAGGCCTATTTCTTCCTATTGTGATTTTCACTAATTGCACTGTTTTCTAACCGTTTTTGTGACTATTTCTGCATACCAGTGTGTATTTCTTGTGTATTACTTACCTCCTAAGGGAGTATAGCCTTTACGGAATTTTTTGTATTTGTGTCACCAAAATAAAGTACCTTTATTTTTGTAACACTGAGTGTCTTCTTTCATGTATAGGTATTAATTGTGACTACAATAGTATTGCATGAGCTTTGCATGTCTCCTAGATAAGCCTTGGCTGCTCATCCATAGCAGCTATCTCTAGACAGCCTGACTACACTACATTAATAAGGTATACCTGGAGCTGGCATAAGGTGTAAGTACCATAGGTACCCACCACACACCAGACTAGCCTCCTACAGTGAGGCTGAGAGTTGTCATCTAACCAAGTTCCCCAGATGGGCCAGGTTCGTCCTCAACATCTACACAGCAAGCAGTGGTTACTTCACTGAGGTCTTCATCCAAGGGCAGGTGGCAGTCTCAGTAGGGGACTGAATGGTCCCAGTGGCAGGTAGGCCTTTTGAAGATGTGAATCAGACTGTCACTGGTTGTATTGTGACATGTGCCATCCTTTCCTAACAGTTAGTTATGCTTTGAAACATGTACAGGTTGGCCTTGCTTGATGACCTTATGTGACAGGGACCTCAACTTTCGATATCACGGTGCTGCCCTTTAGGGTTTCAGGAGATTTTATTTCAGGTGACCCTGCTACAGGATGTCTGGGTGTCTTAGCACTTGTGTGTCTGTTCATAGACCCATAACTTGGCAGCAGTGGAGCATCATCAGTTTTATGCTATCTCCCATCTGGATAAAGTTTACAGACAGTTGCACATTGTCATGTGGACACTGATGTGTACATCAGATTTGGATTGACCATGTTACATGTCAATATGAGACAGGTTACACCAAGCACAACACACTGCATATATATGTGCTATTTCCTAAGGTGAGTACAGTGCTATGGGTGACGGGAGTTAGAAGGGCCGGAGAATCAGTGGACACAGTAGTAGCAGAGTGTAAGTAGTGTCCCAGTGGCAGCTGTCCTTAGCATTCCTGGCATTAGGTGCCCTATGCCCACAGACAATACAATTATCAGCCCCCTAGGTGAGTACAGTTCTATGGGTGATGGGCGGTAAAAGGGACAGTGTAGCAGAGGCCACAGTTGTAGCCTATACGTGGTTTTGTATAGGCAGCTGTCCATTGCATTGTTGTCATTGCCTGTCCTATGCCCACAGAGTAAGCTGATATGAACCATTCATTTGAGTATTCTCCATCATGAAGTTTCTGAGCATGGCTGTTACAAATTGGTACACAGTTGTGATTTTGTTTCTGATGAAACAGTGCCTGCTGGGAATTGTAGTGCTATCACTCCTTGCAACACCCACACCACACCCAGATACTATGCCCCCAGGTGAGTTCTCTCCACATGCAAAATAACAGACAGGGATATTTTAACAGTTGTACACAGGGGTGGTAAGTAGTGTTAAAGTGAAGTTGGCAAATGGTGATCAGTGGGCATGCATGGAAATACAATTAGGGGACATTGTTGGTGTATGGACTTACCTGATTCCACTCCCCCAGGTATTCCTGTCAGTCCCTTCAGGATGCAGTGTGTCCAAGAATTTTTCTTCCAATGATATGAAATGTGAGGGATGAGGTGTAGGACCACAGTCAGTTTTGTGTACCGTCAGCTGGTGCCTGGCAGCCATGGAACATACCTTCCCGTTGAGGTCACTCCACCTCTTCCTGATGTCCTCCCTTGTGTGTGGTTATCTGCCTACTGAATTGACCGTGTCAACTATCCTTTGCCACATTTCCATTTTCCTAGCGATAGTGGTCTGCTGGATTTGTGCTCCACAGAGTTGTGGCTCAACTCTGATTATTTCATCCACCATGACTCTTAACTTGTCATCTGTGAATAGGGATGTTTTTGTACTG
Organism: Pleurodeles waltl; assembly: GCF_031143425.1. NCBI lineage: Eukaryota > Metazoa > Chordata > Amphibia > Caudata > Salamandridae > Pleurodeles > Pleurodeles waltl. Next base: position 997,521,067 of record NC_090450.1, on the reverse strand, counting down.
ACATGGTGGTGGGATACAAGACAAATGTTAAGAGATGGGGTGTAGGTGCTGCGTGGTGAGGGTCTAATGATTATAACCTGGGGTGTACAGGTGCTATTGTGTGTGGTGTGTGTATTGTACATGTGTGGGATATGTGGTTGAGAAAGTTAGAGGGGTGCTTAATCTTTTTTTGGGGGTTTTGGTTCTTGCCTCTGTGTGTGTGTGTGTGTGTGTGGCATAGTAGTTGCAAAGGATTGAAAATTGTGAAGAAGTGTGTTTTATAGACTGGTTTGTGGATGTTTCGTGTGTAGATGTGTGACAGCTGTGTTGTTTTTCAATCCATCCAATGTGGTGTTGTGATGTACTGAAATGACCATAGACCACTGTGCTTCAGACCACCATTGGAGGACCGCCATGGAATAACCTCTATTATGGTTTGTGACTCGCAATAGGTTCAGTGGTAGGTTGACAGGCTGGCAGTGCTGGTGGCTAGACTGCCTCTTACCCTCCATCCCAAGACATGGTGGTGTTGTTTTTTTGGCTGGGTTTTGCTGGTCCTGGCTGGATAAATTATAATACGGAGGTCTCTGTGACTGCCAACATGGTGGTCATTTGGCGATTGCCACTGCAGCTGTTTTGCAATCAGAATACCAAACTCGTAATGAGCCCCGTAGTCTCAACGAATGCAGTCAAGCCACAGCGGACCCTATACCAGACAGCTTTGTCTATTTTATTGATGGTTCCTCCACAACAGACCAAGAGACAGGAATCAGAACCACAGGGGCACACAGGGGCAGCGGTAGTCAGGGCTCAGTGACATGATTTCTTGGATATCCTACTGGTCGTAGAACAACTGACATTGCCCGCACATTCTTCAGCACAGGTAGCAAAGCTGGCAGAATTAATAGCTTCCCTCAAGTCAGGAGCAGGAGAGATAATTACCATATACTCAGATTCAACATACATACATAGATACATATACTCAGATTCAGGATTCATACACACATACATATATACTCAGATTCAGCAAACATATACATAACAACCACTGTACACTCAGGTATCATGAGATGGAGTAGGTGAGGGTTCCTTAAATCAGATGGTAGTCCTGTGATGCATAGAAAGCTCTTAGAGGCCCTAATAGAGGCACTTGAACTATCACAGGCAGTGGCGGTGTGAAGTGTGCAGCACACGCAAATGGACAGCATTTCATGTCCCGGGGCAACACGCTGGCATATCAAGCACCTAAGGATGTAGCCAGACCTACACCACCAAAGGTACCATCAGACCCACATCCTGCCCCGTCTGGTGGCTCAGACTGCCTCACCGATGGAGCCCGAAGCAAAGATTACCACAGACAAAGACACACCTCATTGTACTGAGTCAGCAAGGTTACATCTAAGGGAACTACAGGGAGCTGCTTTGTTGCATGAAAACAGTTATGGAAAATAGAGGGTGCATCCAGTCAGGGAATGACCTAGAGTATAGGAATTTATCTACAGGAAAAAACAAAAATGCCACAAGCTTTTTCTTGCAATTGCCCTGGATCAGATTAATTTACCAGCTGCCACTTCCAGGGATCAGTTAGTAACACAAATACAGCAAGACTGTTTTTTCCCTAATGTGCATGATGCAATAACCATGTAGCTACATAGCTGCATGATTTGTCAGCAGTATCCCCATAATCTCACTCTAAAAGTGATAAGCTCCACCATTCCATGACAAGGTCACTATAAAGCCTTTTATTTGGACTTTGTGGATGTGATTGACAGGTGTACCAACTACAGGTTCCTCATATTGGTGGTAGGCCCATTCTCTAGATGGATTGAGGCAGGACAATGCTTTGTATTGTGATGCGAAGTCAGCAGTCACATTCCGAGTTCGTGAAGTGATGGGGGGTCCAAGAAGCCATAAGATCCGACAGTGGCACTCATTTTTCTAATAGAATATTTGAACACCTAACAGCACTGTTAGGGATAAAGCACAAACTGTCCTCCTTCTACCACCACCAAAGTAATGGAATAATAGAGTGCCTGAATGGTCTCTTGAAGAGCAAGATCTGCAAGTTGTGTGCCACCCTGAATAAATAGTGGATACACTGCTTACCAGTAGCTCTATTTTTCCTGAGGAATACCCCGAGCTCAGACCATCACTTGACTCTTCACCAAATAGTTACAAGAAGATTCATCAATGTCCAAGCCCTTGCCATTAGAAGTGAAATTCAGGGAGAAAGTTTGTTCCAAGCACTGAATGATGAAATGCACAATTACTTGCGTGAATTACCAAAACGCGTAAGGTTCATCTGCAAACAGGTAACCAAAGGAAAAGAGAAGCGTGCCACACCCAAGGTCGACTTCCCAGAAGTGAAAGTAGGAGGGCAAGTGTTCATAAGATATTTTGTTTGCCAATTGAATAAGAAACATTTTGAGGGCCCATAGAGTCACCATGGTTACACCAACAGCTCTGAAAGTGGATGGCAGGAAATAAATAATGGATGGTTCAAATGGAACAAGAGGGAGGACGAAGATAGTCACCTTTAAAGGACCCCCCTCCAGCTATATTTTTGGACTATTCTTTTAACCCCTTCTGTGCCGGGGACGTAATGGTTACGTTCGCCGGCACAGTGCTCCTATGCCGAGGATGTAACCATTACGTCCTAGCACAGGAGCGCAGAGGGGGCGCTAGCGCTCCCTCTGTGGGCTTCCCGCCCTGCCCCTTCCTCCCCCACTAATGACGTCAGCTCATGATCACGTGTTGACATCATTAGAGGGTGCCTATCACAGAGAAACAGGTAAGTTTCGCCTCCTGCAGGTGGGGGGTTTCACACAAAGAGGCATTGTGGGAAAGAAAAGGGTTTTCCTTTCCCCCGATGTCTCTTTGAGCATTCCTGCTGCCTGTATTGTGTATTTCTGTGGGGGGGGGCGCTCCCTTGGGCAAGGGTCACCCCCCAAGGGGGGAATAGAACTGTTGCCCATTTCTGCCCCCCTGGGGACAGATCGGCCTATTTCTTTTTAGGCCCATTGCCCCCAGTGGGGGCAGAAGCCATTTAGGCACCAGGGATAGTGTGTGTGTGTGTGTGTGTTGTTTTTTTGTTTGGGGGTGGCCCCTTGGGCAAGGGTCACTCCCTATGGGGACACACTACTAAAGGTATTTTCTGCCCCCCTTGGGGCAGATAGGCCTATCTTTTAGCAGGCCCATCTGCCCCTATGGGGGGCAGAATACACTTAGGCACCAATTTCTAAATGCTTGATGGTGGGGTGTTTGTTACCTGGCGAAGTATTTGCATTTGTGATAACTTTTTTTTCTCCTTTTTGTTCTAGTTCAAAGATTTTGCTTTCTTTGCTTTGGCTCCTTGCGGTTTTGGTGGTGGTTGACCTACGGTTTGCATAGTTGCATGTTTTAGGTAAGTAAAAACAATTTACTCCAAAGGAGTATTGTTGCCATGCATGAATGACATGTTTGTAGGTGGTGTACTAAATGCAGGATTGTGTGTGAAATTGTCCTTAGATTTGTGCACAATGGTATTTGTGTTGTCTTATTTCTAATTTGCTTTTCTTTCTTTTTAGTGGGATATCATTGGAGATTGCTGTGTCTGTGCAGAGTAGTTGCTGGTGGGTAGGTTTGTCTGGCAAGTGAGCGGTAGCGTTTTTCAGTACATAATTCATTGTATAAAGCCACACTTTGTTTATTACTTATCTTGCACAGTGCTGCTTGTTGGTGGTGCATTTGTCCAGTTACTTTTTGTAGGAAGGATCATGGCTAGCCGCAGGATGACCGCTCAGCAGGTTGTTGGTACGCTTTTTGAGTCATTGTCTGATCATGATTATGAGACTGACTCTGCATCTGAGGCAGAGGAGGGAGTGAGAGATTCTGGCAGTGAGGTTTCTGTCAGAGAGGAATCTTCTGATGAGAAAGCCACTCTCAGTGCAGATGAAGGGCATGTTTTAGAGGAGGACACTGATGTGCTATTAGTGCAGCAACCTGGGGCTGAAAGGTTTCCCGATGGAAGACCTGAACATGGAGCAGCCAGAGTTGTCTGCCTTTACTGGTCTCCCGGGGTGTAGAGTCAATACAGAGAACTTTTTGCCTGTCAATTTTTTTGAGTTATTTAGGGATGATGTGTTTTTGGAATAGATTGTTGAGCAGACTAATTTGTATGCAGAGCAGTATGTGAGGGACAACGCTGCTAACTTACGCCACACTCTAGAGCTACCTAGTGGATTCCCACAAAGTTTGAGGAGATGAAAAGGTTTTTGGGTTTGACTCTTTTGATGGGGTTGATAAGGAAGCCATCACTGGCTTCTTATTGGTCTACTAGTCCCTTGATGGCAATAGCTATATTTTCTGCAGCCATGAGTCATAATCGGTATTTGCTTCTTCTGAGGATGCTGCATTTTGTTGACAATGCTTTAGCTTTGCCACAAGATCACCCTGATTCTGACCGTCTTTTTAAGATTAGGCCTACCCTTGATCATTTTGTGAATCGGTTTTCAGAGGTCTATGTTCCAGGCAAAGAAATAGCTGTGGACGAGTCTTTGGTCCTCTTCAAGGGTCGTTTGGTTTTTAGGCAGTACATTCCTAGCAAGAGGGCACGATATGGAATTAATTTGTATATGCTGTCTGAAAGTAGTACAGGATATGTGTATAATTTCCAGGTCTACACTTGTAGGCATTCCAGTATTGACCCACCTGGTTGTCCTCCCACTTTTGGAATTACTGGGAAAATTGTGTGGGAACTTGGTCGACGACTGTTTAACAAAGGTCACCATTTGTATGGAGATAACTTCTACACTGCAGTGCAGTTGTTCAAGGAATTGTTTAGAGTGGATACTGTTGCTTGTGGCACAATTTGTTGTAACCGGAAAGGCTATCCAAGGGAGCTTGTCTGTAAAAAACTTGAGAGGGGACAGTGCAGTGCCTTGCGGAATGATGAGCTGCTAGCTTTGAAATTTTCAGACAGGAGGGATGTCTACATGCTAAGCACCATCCATGATGAGAGTACTTCCCCGTGACTGTTTGAGGCCAGGTTGCTGAAGTGCGCAAACCTGTGTGCATTTTAGATTATAATAAGCACATGGGAGGTGAAGACAGGGTTGGTCAGAGGTTGAAACCTTATACTGCTATTCGTAAGTTTTACGTTTGGTATAAGAAGTTAGCAATTCACCTGTTCCACTTGGCAACTGTAGGAAGTTGGCTCTGTATGTGCTATTTTAAAGTAAGGAATAGCATGCACAGAGTCCAAGGGTTCCCCTTAGAGGTAAAATAGTGGTAAAAATAGATAATACTAATGCTCTATTTTGTGGTAGTGTGGTCGAGCAGTAGGCTTATCCAAGGAGTAGTGTTAAGCATTTGTTGTACATACACATAGACAATAAATGAGGTACACACACTCAGAGACAAATCCAGCCAATAGGTTTTTGTATAGAAAAATATCTTTTCTTAGTTTATTTTAAGAACCACCGGTTCAAATTCTACATGTAATATCTCATTTGAAAGGTATTGCAGGTAAGTACTTTAGGAACTTTAAATCATAAAAATTGCATGTATACTTTTCAAGTTATTGACAAATAGCTGTTTTAAAAGTGGACACAGTGCAATTTTCACAGTTCCTAGGGGAGGTAAGTTTTGGTTAGTTTTACCAGGTAAGTAAGACACTTACAGGGTTCAGTTCTTGGTCCAAGGTAGCCCACCGTTGGGGGTTCAGAGCAACCCCAAAGTCACCACACCAGCAGCTCAGGGCCGGTCAGGTGCAGAGTTCAAAGTGGTGCCCAAAACACATAGGCTAGAATGGAGAGAAGGGGGTGCCCCGGTTCCGGTCTGCTTGCAGGTAAGTACCCGCGTCTTCGGAGGGCAGACCAGGGGGGTTTTGTAGGGCACCGGGGGGGACACAAGTCCACACAGAAATTTCACCCTCAGCAGCGCGGGGGCGGCCGGGTGCAGTGTAGAAACAGGCGTCGGGTTCGCAATGTTAGTCTATGAGAGATCTCGGGATCTCTTCAGCGCTGCAGGCAGGCAAGGGGGGGGTTCCTCGGGGAAACCTCCACTTGGGCAAGGGAGAGGGACTCCTGGGGGTCACTTCTCCAGTGAAAGTCCGGTCCTTCAGGTCCTGGGGGCTGCGGGTGCAGGGTCTCTCCCAGGCGTCGGGACTTTGGATTCAAAGAGTCGCGGTCAGGGGAAGCCTCGGGATTCCCTCTGCAGGCGGCGCTGTGGGGGCTCAGGGGGGACAGGTTTTGGTACTCACAGTATCAGAGTAGTCCTGGGGTCCCTCCTGAGGTGTTGGATCTCCACCAGCCGAGTCGGGGTCGCCGGGTGCAGTGTTGCAAGTCTCACGCTTCTTGCGGGGAGCTTGCAGGGATCTTTAAAGCTGCTGGAAACAAAGTTGCAGCTTTTCTTGGAGCAGGTCCGCTGTCCTCGGGAGTTTCTTGTCTTTTCGAAGCAGGGGCAGTCCTCAGAGGATGTCGAGGTCGCTGGTCCCTTTGGAAGGCGTCGCTGGAGCAGGATCTTTGGAAGGCAGGAGACAGGCCGGTGAGTTTCTGGAGCCAAGGCAGTTGTCGTCTTCTGGTCTTCCGCTGCAGGGGTTTTCAGCTAGGCAGTCCTTCTTCTTGTTGTTGCAGGAATCTAATTTTCTAGGGTTCAGGGTAGCCCTTAAATACTAAATTTAAGGGCGTGTTTAGGTCTGGGGGGTTAGTAGCCAATGGCTACTAGCCCTGAGGGTGGGTACACCCTCTTTGTGCCTCCTCCCAAGGGGAGGGGGTCACAATCCTAACCCTATTGGGGGAATCCTCCATCTGCAAGATGGAGGATTTCTAAAAGTTAGAGTCACTTCAGCTCAGGACACCTTAGGGGCTGTCCTGACTGGCCAGTGACTCCTCCTTGTTTTTCTCATTATTTTCTCCGGCCTTGCCGCCAAAAGTGGGGCCTGGCCGGAGGGGGCGGGCAACTCCACTAGCTGGAGTGTCCTGCTGGGTTGGCACAAAGGAGGTGAGCCTTTGAGGCTCACCGCCAGGTGTGACAATTCCTGCCTGGGGGAGGTGTTAGCATCTCCACCCAGTGCAGGCTTTGTTACTGGCCTCAGAGTGACAAAGGCACTCTCCCCATGGGGCCAGCAACATGTCTCGGTTTGTGGCAGGCTGCTAAAACTAGTCAGCCTACACAGATAGTCGGTTAAGTTTCAGGGGGCACCTCTAAGGTGCCCTCTGGGGTGTATTTTACAATAAAATGTACACTGGCATCAGTGTGCATTTATTGTGCTGAGAAGTTTGATACCAAACTTCCCAGTTTTCAGTGTAGCCATTATGGTGCTGTGGAGTTCGTGTTTGACAGACTCCCAGACCATATACTCTTATGGCTACCCTGCACTTACAATGTCTAAGGTTTTGTTTAGACACTGTAGGGGTACCATGCTCATGCACTGGTACCCTCACCTATGGTATAGTGCACCCTGCCTTAGGGCTGTAAGGCCTGCTAGAGGGGTGGCTTACCTATACTGCATAGGCAGTGAGAGGCTGGCATGGCACCCTGAGGGGAGTGCCATGTCGACTTACTAGTTTTGTCCTCACTAGCACACACAAGCTGGCAAGCAGTGTGTCTGTGCTGAGTGAGAGGTCTCCAGGGTGGCATAAGACATGCTGCAGCCCTTAGAGACCTTCCTTGGCATCAGGGCCCTTGGTACTAGAAGTACCAGTTACAAGGGACTTATCTGGATGCCAGGGTCTGCCAATTGTGGATACAAAAGTACAGGTTAGGGAAAGAACACTGGTGCTGGGGCCTGGTTAGCAGGCCTCAGCACACTTTCAATTGTAAACATAGCATCAGCACAGGCAAAAAGTCAGGGGGCAACCATGCCAAGGAGGCATTTCCTTACACAACCCCCCCCCAAACGAAAGAGGATGAGACTAACCTTTCCCAAGAGAGTCTTCATTTTCTAAGTGGAAGAACCTGGAAAGGCCATCTGCATTGGCATGGGCAGTCCCAGGTCTGTGTTCCACTATAAAGTCCATTCCCTGTAGGGAGATGGACCACCTCAACAGTTTAGGATTTTCACCTTTCATTTGCATCAGCCATTTGAGAGGTCTGTGGTCGGTTTGAACTAGGAAGTGAGTCCCAAAGAGGTATGGTCTCAGCTTCTTCAGGGACCAAACCACAGCAAAGGCCTCCCTCTCAATGGCACTCCAACGCTGCTCCCTGGGGAGTAACCTCCTGCTAATGAAAGCAACAGGCTGGTCAAGGCCATCATCATTTGTTTGGGACAAAACTGCCCCTATCCCATGTTCAGAGGCATCAGTCTGCACAATGAACTGCTTAGAATAATCTGGAGCTTTTAGAACTGGTGCTGAGCACATTGCTTGTTTCAGGGTGTCAAAGGCCTGTTGGCATTCCACAGTCCAGTTCACTTTCTTGGGCATTTTCTTGGAGGTGAGTTCAGTGAGGGCTGTCACAATGGATCCATATCCCTTCACAAACCTCCTGTAATACCCAGTCAAGCCAAGGAATGCCCTGACTTGAGTCTGGGTTTTTGGAGCTACCCAGTCCAGAATAGTCTGGATCTTGGGTTGGAGTGGCTGAACTTGGCCTCCACCTACAAGGTGGCCCAAGTAAACCACAGTTCCCTGCCCTATCTGGCATTTGGATGCCTTGATAGAGAGGCCTGCAGATTGCAGAGCCTTCAAAACCTTCCTCAGGTGGACCAGGTGATCCTGCCAGGTGGAGCTAAAGACAGCAATATCATCAAGATAAGCTGTGCTAAAGGACTCCAAGCCAGCAAGGACTTGATTCACCAACCTTTGGAAGGTGGCAGGGGCATTCTTTAAACCAATGGGCATAACAGTAAACTGATAATGCCCATCAGGTGTGGAGAATGCTGTTTTCTCTTTTGCTCCAGGTGCCATTTTTATTTGCCAGTACCCTGCTGTCAAGTCAAAGGTACTTAAGAATTTGGCAGCACCTAATTTGTCTATGAGCTCATCAGCTCTTGGAATTGGATGAGCATCTGTCTTGGTGACAGAATTGAGCCCTCTGTAGTCCACGCAAAACCTCATCTCTTTCTTTCCATCTTTGGTGTGAGGTTTGGGGACTAAGACCACTGGGCTAGCCCAGGGGCTGTCAGAGCGCTCAATCACTCCCAATTCCAGCATCTTGTGGACTTCCACCTTGATGCTTTCCTTAACATGGTCAGACTGTCTGAAGATTTTGTTCTTGACAGGCATGCTGTCTCCTGTGTCCACATCATGGGTACACAGGTGTGTCTGACCAGGGGTTAGGGAGAAAAGCTCAGGAAACTGTTGTAGGACTCTCCTACAATCAGCCTGCTGTTGGCCAGAGAGGGTGTCTGAGTAGATCACTCCATCTACTGTGCCATCTTTTGGGTCTGATGACAGAAGATCAGGGAGAGGTTCACTCTCTGCCTCCTGATCCTCATCTGTTACCATCAACAGATTCACATCAGCCCTGTCATGGAAGAGCTTAAGGCGGTTCACATGGATCACCCTCTTGGGGCTCCTGCTTGTGCCCAGGTCCACCAGGTAGGTGACCTGACTCTTCCTTTCTAGTACTGGGTAAGGGCCACTCCATTTGTCCTGGAGTGCCCTGGGAGCCACTGGCTCCAGAACCCAGACTTTCTGCCCTGGTTGGAACTCAACCAGTGCAGCCTTTTGGTCATACCAAAACTTCTGGAGTTGTTGGCTGGCCTCAAGGTTTTTGGTTGCCTTTTCCATGTACTCTGCCATTCTAGAGCGAAGGCCAAGTACATAGTCCACTATGTCCTGTTTAGGCTCATGGAGAGGTCTCTCCCAGCCTTCTTTAACAAGGGCAAGTGGTCCCCTTACAGGATGACCAAACAGAAGTTCAAAGGGTGAGAACCCTACTCCCTTCTGTGGTACCTCCCTGTAAGCGAAAAGCAGACATGGCAGGAGGACATCCCATCTCCTTTTGAGTTTTTCTGGGAGCCCCATGATCATGCCCTTTAATGTCTTGTTGAATCTCTCAACTAAGCCATTAGTTTGTGGATGGTAAGGTGTAGTGAATTTATAAGTCACTCCACACTCATTCCACATGTGCTTTAGATATGCTGACATGAAGTTGGTACCTCTGTCAGACACCACCTCCTTAGGGAAACCCACTCTGGTAAAGATACCAATGAGGGCCTTGGCTACTGCAGGGGCAGTAGTCGACCTAAGGGGAATAGCTTCAGGATACCTGGTAGCATGATCCACTACTACCAGGATATACATATTTCCTGAGGCTGTGGGAGGTTCTAGTGGACCAACTATGTCCACACCCACTCTTTCAAAGGGCACCCCCACCACTGGAAGTGGAATGAGGGGGGCCTTTGGATGCCCACCTGTCTTACCACTGGCTTGACAGGTGGGGCAGGAGAGGCAAAACTCCTTAACCATGTTGGACATATTGGGCCAGTAGAAGTGGTTGACTAACCTCTCCCACGTCTTGGTTTGTCCCAAATGTCCAGCAAGGGGAATGTCATGGGCCAATGTTAGGATGAACTTCCTGAACAGCTGAGGCACTACCACTCTCCTAGTGGCACCAGGTTTGGGGTCTCTGGCCTCAGTGTACAGGAGTCCATCTTCCCAATAGACCCTATGTGTTCCATTTTTCTTGCCTTTGGACTCTTCAGCAGCTTGCTGCCTAAGGCCTTCAAGAGAGGGACAGGTTTCTTGTCCCTTACACAGCTCCTCCCTTGAGGGTCCCCCTGGGCCTAAGAGCTCAACCTGGTAAGGTTCAAGCTCCAAAGGCTCAGTTCCCTCAGAGGGCAGAACTTCTTCCTGAGAAGAGAGGTTCCCTTTCTTTTGCTGTGTTGCAGTTGGTTTCCCAACTGACTTTCCTGTTCTCTTGGTAGGCTGGGCCATTTTTCCAGACTCCAGCTCTACTTTTTCACCCTGTGCCTTGCATTGTGCTCTTGTTTTCACACACACCAGTTCAGGGATACCCAGCATTGCTGCATGGGTTTTTAGTTCTACCTCAGCCCATGCTGAGGACTCCAGGTCATTTCCAAGCAGACAGTCCACTGGGATATTTGAGGAGACCATCACCTGTTTCAGGCCATTGACCCCTCCCCATTCTAAAGTAACCATTGCCATGGGATGTACTTTTCTCTGATTGTCAGCGTTGGTGACTGTGTAAGTTTTTCCAGTCAGGTATTGGCCAGGGGAAACCAGTTTCTCTGTCACCATGGTGACACTGGCACCTGTATCCCTCAGGCCCTCTATTCTAGTCCCATTAATTAAGAGTTGCTGTCTGTATTTTTGCATGTTAGGCGGCCAGACAGCTAGTGTGGCTAAATCCACCCCACCCTCAGAAACTAGAGTAGCTTCAGTGTGGGCCCTGATTTGCTCTGGGCACACTGTTGATCCCACTTGGAGACTAGCCATACCAGTGTTACCTGGATGGGAGTTTGGAGTGGAACCTTTCTTGGGACAGGCCTTGTCTCCAGTTTGGTGTCCATGCTGTTTACAGCTATGACACCAGGCCTTTTTGGGATCAAAGTTTTTACCCTTGTACCCATTGTTTTGTGAAGAGGCTCGGGGCCCACCCTCCTGTGCAGGTTGTTGGGGGCCTGTAGAAGACTCTTTACTATTTTTAGTTTTGGTTGTCTCATCACCCTTCCCCTGGGGAGTCTTTGTGACCCCTTTCTTTTAGTCACCCCCTGTTGAAGTCTTGGACACCCTTGTCTTGACCCAATGGTCCGCCTTCTTTCCCAATTCTTGGGGAGAAATTGGTCCTAGGTCTACCAGATGCTGATGCAGTTTATCATTGAAACAATTACTCAATAGGTGTTCTTTCACAAATAAATTGTACAGCCCATCATAATTACTTACACCACTGCCTTGAATCCAACCATCTAGTGTTTTCACTGAGTAGTCAACAAAGTCAACCCAGGTCTGGCTCGAGGATTTTTGAGCCCCCCTGAACCTAATCCTGTACTCCTCAGTGGAGAATCCAAAGCCCTCAATCAGGGTACCCTTCATGAGGTCATAGGATTCTGCATCTTTTCCAGAGAGTGTGAGGAGTCTATCCCTACACTTTCCAGTGAACATTTCCCAAAGGAGAGCACCCCAGTGAGATCTGTTCACTTTTCTGGTTACACAAGCCCTCTCAAAAGCTGTGAACCATTTGGTGATGTCATCACCATCTTCATATTTTGTCACAATCCCTTTGGGGATTTTTAACATGTCAGGAGAATCTCTGACCCTATTTATATTGCTGCCACCATTGATGGGTCCTAGGCCCATCTCTTGTCTTTCCCTCTCTATGGCTAGGATCTGTCTTTCCAAAGCCAATCTTTTGGCCATCCTGGCTAACTGGATGTCCTCTTCACTGGGGTTATCCTCAGTGATTTCAGAGGTGTTGGTCTCTCCTGTGAGGGAACCAGCATCTCTGACTATTATTTTTGGAGTCAGGGTTTGAGGGACCCTGTTCTCCCTAGATAGGACTGGTAGGGGGGAATTTTCCTCCAAGTCACTATCCTCTTCCTCTGAGTTGCCACCCTCAGAGGGGTTGGCCTTTTCAAACTCTGCCAAAAGCTCCTGGAGCTGTATTTTGGTAGGTTTGGGGCCCATTGTTATTTTCTTTATTTTACAGAGTGACCTTAGCTCCCTCATCTTAAGATGGAGGTAAGGTGTGGTGTCGAGTTCCACCACAGTCACATCTGTGCTAGACATTTTGCTTCTAAAAGTTGGAATACTTTTTAAGAATCTACAACTGGTTCTAGAATCTAATTCAAACTTTTACAAACTTTTAAACTCTAAAAGAAATGCTAAACAGGATCTAACACAAGGCCCTAGCAGGTCTTTTAAGAATTTAGAAAACTTTTCAAATTGCAAAAATCAATTTCTAATGACAATTTTGGAATTTGTCGTGTGATCAGGTATTGGCTGAGTAGTCCAGCAAATGCAAAGTCTTGTATCCCACCGCTGCCACCAATGTAGGAAGTTGGCTCTGTATGTGCTATTTTAAAGTAAGGAATAGCATGCACAGAGTCCAAGGGTTCCCCTTAGAGGTAAAATAGTGGTAAAAATAGATAATACTAATGCTCTATTTTGTGGTAGTGTGGTCGAGCAGTAGGCTTATCCAAGGAGTAGTGTTAAGCATTTGTTGTACATACACATAGACAATAAATGAGGTACACACACTCAGAGACAAATCCAGCCAATAGGTTTTTGTATAGAAAAATATCTTTTCTTAGTTTATTTTAAGAACCACCGGTTCAAATTCTACATGTAATATCTCATTTGAAAGGTATTGCAGGTAAGTACTTTAGGAACTTTAAATCATAAAAATTGCATGTATACTTTTCAAGTTATTGACAAATAGCTGTTTTAAAAGTGGACACAGTGCAATTTTCACAGTTCCTAGGGGAGGTAAGTTTTGGTTAGTTTTACCAGGTAAGTAAGACACTTACAGGGTTCAGTTCTTGGTCCAAGGTAGCCCACCGTTGGGGGTTCAGAGCAACCCCAAAGTCACCACACCAGCAGCTCAGGGCCGGTCAGGTGCAGAGTTCAAAGTGGTGCCCAAAACACATAGGCTAGAATGGAGAGAAGGGGGTGCCCCGGTTCCGGTCTGCTTGCAGGTAAGTACCCGCGTCTTCGGAGGGCAGACCAGGGGGGTTTTGTAGGGCACCGGGGGGGACACAAGTCCACACAGAAATTTCACCCTCAGCAGCGCGGGGGCGGCCGGGTGCAGTGTAGAAACAGGCGTCGGGTTCGCAATGTTAGTCTATGAGAGATCTCGGGATCTCTTCAGCGCTGCAGGCAGGCAAGGGGGGGGTTCCTCGGGGAAACCTCCACTTGGGCAAGGGAGAGGGACTCCTGGGGGTCACTTCTCCAGTGAAAGTCTGGTCCTTCAGGTCCTGGGGGCTGCGGGTGCAGGGTCTCTCCCAGGCGTCGGGACTTTGGATTCAAAGAGTCGCGGTCAGGGGAAGCCTCGGGATTCCCTCTGCAGGCGGCGCTGTGGGGGCTCAGGGGGGACAGGTTTTGGTACTCACAGTATCAGAGTAGTCCTGGGGTCCCTCCTGAGGTGTTGGATCTCCACCAGCCGAGTCGGGGTCGCCGGGTGCAGTGTTGCAAGTCTCACGCTTCTTGCGGGGAGCTTGCAGGGATCTTTAAAGCTGCTGGAAACAAAGTTGCAGCTTTTCTTGGAGCAGGTCCGCTGTCCTCGGGAGTTTCTTGTCTTTTCGAAGCAGGGGCAGTCCTCAGAGGATGTCGAGGTCGCTGGTCCCTTTGGAAGGCGTCGCTGGAGCAGGATCTTTGGAAGGCAGGAGACAGGCCGGTGAGTTTCTGGAGCCAAGGCAGTTGTCGTCTTCTGGTCTTCCGCTGCAGGGGTTTTCAGCTAGGCAGTCCTTCTTGTTGTTGTTGCAGGAATCTAATTTTCTAGGGTTCAGGGTAGCCCTTAAATACTAAATTTAAGGGCGTGTTTAGGTCTGGGGGGTTAGTAGCCAATGGCTACTAGCCCTGAGGGTGGGTACACCCTCTTTGTGCCTCCTCCCAAGGGGAGGGGGTCACAATCCTAACCCTATTGGGGGAATCCTCCATCTGCAAGATGGAGGATTTCTAAAAGTTAGAGTCACTTCAGCTCAGGACACCTTAGGGGCTGTCCTGACTGGCCAGTGACTTCTCCTTGTTTTTCTCATTATTTTCTCCGGCCTTGCCGCCAAAAGTGGGGCCTGGCCGGAGGGGGCGGGCAACTCCACTAGCTGGAGTGTCCTGCTGGGTTGGCACAAAGGAGGTGAGCCTTTGAGGCTCACCGCCAGGTGTGACAATTCCTGCCTGGGGGAGGTGTTAGCATCTCCACCCAGTGCAGGCTTTGTTACTGGCCTCAGAGTGACAAAGGCACTCTCCCCATGGGGCCAGCAACATGTCTCGGTTTGTGGCAGGCTGCTAAAACTAGTCAGCCTACACAGATAGTCGGTTAAGTTTCAGGGGGCACCTCTAAGGTGCCCTCTGGGGTGTATTTTACAATAAAATGTACACTGGCATCAGTGTGCATTTATTGTGCTGAGAAGTTTGATACCAAACTTCCCAGTTTTCAGTGTAGCCATTATGGTGCTGTGGAGTTCGTGTTTGACAGACTCCCAGACCATATACTCTTATGGCTACCCTGCACTTACAATGTCTAAGGTTTTGTTTAGACACTGTAGGGGTACCATGCTCATGCACTGGTACCCTCACCTATGGTATAGTGCACCCTTCTTTAGGGCTGTAAGGCCTGCTAGAGGGGTGGCTTACCTATACTGCATAGGCAGTGAGAGGCTGGCATGGCACCCTGAGGGGAGTGCCATGTCGACTTACTAGTTTTGTCCTCACTAGCACACACAAGCTGGCAAGCAGTGTGTCTGTGCTGAGTGAGAGGTCTCCAGGGTGGCATAAGACATGCTGCAGCCCTTAGAGACCTTCCTTGGCATCAGGGCCCTTGGTACTAGAAGTACCAGTTACAAGGGACTTATCTGGATGCCAGGGTCTGCCAATTGTGGATACAAAAGTACAGGTTAGGGAAAGAACACTGGTGCTGGGGCCTGGTTAGCAGGCCTCAGCACACTTTCAATTGTAAACATAGCATCAGCACAGGCAAAAAGTCAGGGGGCAACCATGCCAAGGAGGCATTTCCTTACAGCAACTTTTAATGCTTTTATTGTGTTCAAGGATAAGTCTCCAGAGTCAAAGATGACATTTGTGAAATTTCAGGAGTCAGGCATACAGAGCCTTATTGTGTGGAACAGGCAAGAGTTCCTAGAGAAGCAGTGGTGGCTAGATTGAAAGAACGACACTTTGCTGAGCACATTCCTCCCACACCCAAAAAAGACTTCCCAGCTAAGAAATGTAGAGTCTGTCCTAGAAAAGGTATCAGTAGGGAGACTCAAATGTACTGCCCAGATTGTCCTTCAAAGCCTGGGTTGTGTGTGGGTGGCTGTTTCAGGAATTACCACACCCAGGAGAATTACTGGGAACTACCATGAGTGTAAATTGCCTGTTTTAAATTTTTATGTGTTTGTAGTTTTGTAAATATTTATAATTAGTTAGTGGTTTCGTTTTTTAAAAACAAAAAAGTGATGCCATTGTGTGTGGAGTGGCGCTTGGCTGGCAGTGTAAATATTGACTTGCTGTAGGCTACTGCAACACGTTGCCAGCCAAACGACAGTCCACACACTCCCATCAGCTGGTGTGATTGCTGCATCAGGCATGTGGGCGTATGTAAGTGATGGGCCCTTGAGTGGAGTTGTTTGTCAATGCAAGTGTTGTAATGTGCTGGGCCCGTGGCTGGCGGCATGAATGGCCTTGTGCATGTCATGCATGAAAGGTGTGTGAATGGACTGTAAAGAAGTTGGTGCCTTGTTGTGGCTTTACAGGTCACGAGATGTGAGTCATTGGTTCAGTTTTTTGGTCTTTCAGTTATTAACAGTGCATTTCATTTTTGTGAAATCTCTTGTTAATAAAATTTGATCCACTGAACAATCACTCACCCTCGGGCCAAATCCAACCAGTATGTGTGGTAAAAATGACAAAACCTGTTCCGCTGTAATCAGGCGTCGCAGCACACCTGTGACACGCTAGGTGTCTCGGGTGGAACCCTGATGAGGAAGCATGCCACCAACTTGGTTGGTGGGTGAGGGGTCTTTTTAACATAACCTAAGTGCATTTCTTTTCACAATTTTAGTGTTTGGAACATCACGTAAGTACGTGGACACATCAAAATGATCTATTGCAAAACTACCTGTGTTTGGAGGAGGCACCTATGTTTTTGGTCCCGGGTGCGGCCTTCATCTAGGGAGACCTACCAGACACAAACATGTTTTAAAAATGGACACCCCAAGGAGTCCAAGGAGGTGTGGTTTGCCTGGATCCCCTAACATTTTCTTACCCAGACTCCTCTGCAAACCTCAAAATGTGCTTAAAAAAGCATATTTTCCTCACTTTTCTTTGTAGAATCACCACTGCAGCACAAATTTCCTACCACCCAGCGTTCCCCACAGTCTCCCAAGTAAATTGATACCTCACTTGTGTGGGTCCCCAAAGCAGAGTCAGCATTATAGATGTATAAAAGAAAAATGTTTGCTTATCAACTCACTGTGCTATCCCCTCAGTCTCTACAGGTTTTTGGCATTTTTCTGTTACAAGCACCTGGGCCCCCCACACAAGTGAGGTATCATTTTTATTGGGAGACTTGGGGGAACGCTGGGTGGAAGGAAATTTGTGGCTCCTCTCAGATTCCAGAACTTTCTGTCACCGAAATGAGAGGAAAAAGGTATTTTTTGGCCAAATTTTGAGGTTTGCAAAGGATTCTGGGTAACAAAACCTGGTGAGAGCCCCGCAAGTCACTGCATCTTGGATTCCCCTAGGTGTCTAGTTTTCAAAAATGTGCATGTTTGCTAGGTTTCCCTAGGTGCCGGCTGAGCTAGAGGCCAAAATCCACAGCTAGGCACTTTGCAAACAGCTCTGTTTTCTTTGGGAAAATGTGATGTGTCCACGTTGTATTTTGAGGCATTTCCTGTTGTGGGAGCTAGGCGTACCCACACATGTGAGGTACCATTTTTATCGGGAGACTTGGGGGAACGCTGGGTGGAAGGAAATTTGTCACTCCTCTCAGATTCCAGAACTTTCTGTCACCGAAATGAGAGGAAGGAGTGTTTTTTTGGCCAAATATTAAGGTTTGCAAAGGATTCTGGGTAACAGGACCTAGTGAGAGCCCCACAAGTCACCCCATCTTGGATTCCCCTAGGTGTCTAGTTTTCATAAATGTGCAGGTTTGCTAGGTTTCCCTAGGTGCCGACTGAGCTAGGGGTCAAAATCCACAGCTAGGCACTTTGCAAAACACAGCTCTGTTTTCTTTGGGAAAATGTGATGTTTCCACATTGTGTTTTGGGGCATTTCCTGTCGCGGACGCTAGGCGGTCCCACACAAGTGAGGTACCTTTTTCATAGGGAGACTTGGGGGAACACTGGGTGGAAGGAAATTTGTGGCTCCTCTCAGATTCCAGAACTTTCTGTCACCGAAATGAGAGGAAAAGGTGTTTTTTGGCCAAATTTTGAGGTTTGCAAAGGATTCTGGGTAACAGAACCTGGTCAGAGCCCCACAAGTCATCCCATCTTGGATTCCCCTAGGTGTCTAAGTTTTAAAAATGTGCAGGTTTGCTAAGTTTCCCTAGGTGCCGGCTGAGCTAGAGACCAAAATCCACAGCTAGGCACTTTGCAAACAGCTTTGTTTTCTTTGGGAAAATGTGATGTGTCCAAGTTGTTATTTTGGGGCATTTCCTGTCGTGGGCGCTAGGCCTACCCACACAAGTGAGGTACCATTTTTATCGGGAGACTTGGGGAAACGCTGGGTGGAAGGAAATTTGTGGCTCCTCTCAGATTCCAGAACTTTCTGTCACCGAACTGAGAAGAAGAAGTGTTTTTGGCCAAATGTTAAGGTTTGCAAAGGATTCTGGGAAACAGAACCTGGTGAGAGCCCCACAAGTCACCCCATCTTGGATTCCTCTAAGTGTCTAGTTTTCAAAATGTGCAGGTTTGCTAGGGTTCCCTAGTTGCCGGCTGAGCTAGAGGCCAAAATCCACGGCTAGGCACTTTGGAAACAGCTCTGTTTTCTTTGGGAAAATGTGAAGTGCCCACGTTGTGTTTTGGGGCATTTCCTTTAATGGGCGATAAGCCTACACACAAGTGAAGTACCATTTTTATCGGGAGACTTGGGGGAGCGCTGGGTAGAAGGAAATTCGTGGCTCCTCTCAGATTCCAGAACTTTCTGTCACCAAAATGAAAAGAAGAAGTGTTTTTTGGCCAAATTTTGAGGTTTGCAAAGGATTCTGGGTAACAGAACCTGGTCAGAGCCCCACAAGTCGCCCCATCTTAGATTCCCCTAGGTGTCCAGTTTTAAAAAATGTGCAGGTTTCCTAAGTTTTCCTAGGTGCCGGCTGAGCTAGAGACCAAAATCCAAAGCTAGGCACTTTGCAAAAAACAGCTCTGTTTTCTTTGTGAAAATGTGATGTGTCCATGTTGTGTTTTGGGGCATTTCCTGTCACGGGCCCCAGGCCTACCCACACAAGTGAGGTACCATTTATATCGGAAGGCTTGGGGAAATGCTGGGTGGAAGGAATTTAGTGGCTCCTCTCAGATTCCAGAACTTTCTGTCACCAAAATTAGTGGGAAAAGTGTTTTTTGGCCAAAGTTGGAGGTTTGCAAAGGATTCTGGGTAACAGAACCTGGTCAGAGCCCCTCAAGTCAACCCCAACCTAGATTCCCTTAGGTGCCTTGTTTTAAAAAATGCACAGGTTTAGTAGGTTTCCCTAGGTGCCGGGCTGAGCTAGAGGCCAAAATCCACAGCTAGGCACATTGCAAAAGACATTTCAGATTTCAATGTAAAAATGTGATGTATCCATGTTGTGTTTCCTGTCACAAGCATTAGGCCTACCCATGCAAGTGAGGTACCATTTTTATTGGGAGACTTGGGGGAACACAGAATAGTGAAACACGTGTTATTTCACCATGTCTTTCTCTACATTTTCTCCTTACAAATGTAAGAGAGTGTGTAAAAAAGACATCTATTTGAGAAATGCCCTGTAATTCACACGCTAGTATGGGCACCCCAGAATTCAGAGATGTGCAAATAACCACTGCTTTTCAGCACCTTATCTTGTGCCCATTTTGGAAATACAGAGGTTTTCTTAATACCTATTTTTCACTTTTTATATTTCAGCAAATTAATTGCTGTATACCAGGTATAGAATTGCAAGGTGCAGCTCATTTATTGGCTCTGGGTACCTAGGGTTTTTGATGAACTACAAGCCCTATATATCCCCTCAACCAAAAGAGTCAAGCATACGTAACGGTATATTGCTTTAAAAAATCTGACATCGCAGGAAAAAGTTACAGAGAAAACGTGGAGGAAATTGGCAGTTTTTTCACCTCAATTTCAATATTCTTTTATTTCAGCTGTAATTTTCTGTAGGAAGCACTTGTACGATCTACACAAATGACCCCTTCTGGGACCTAGCATTGGTTTCACATCCATTTCAGTCACTAACTGGAATCAATCAATCAATCAATCAAAAGATTTATAAAGTGCGCTATGTACCCGTTAGGGTTTCGAGGCGCTGGGGGGTGGTGGGGGGGGGGTGCTGCTAACGTTCGAAGAGCCATGTCTTGAGGAGTCTCCTGAAGGTGAGGAGGTCCTGGGTCTGGCGAAGAGAGGTGGGGAGAGAGTTCCAGGTCTTGGCGGCGAGGTAGGAGAAGGATCTGCCGCCAGAGGTCTTGCGCTGGATTCGGGGGACGATGGCGAGGGCGAGGTTGGCAGAGCGTAGTTGACGTGAGGGAACGTAGAAGTTGAGTCTGGAGTTCAGGTAGGTGGGTCCGGTGTTGTGGAGTGCCTTGTGTGCGTGGGTGAGGAGTTTAAAGGTGATCCTCTTTTCCACGGGGAGCCAGTGGAGGTTCTTCAGGTGGGGGGAGATGTGACCTCGGCGGGGTACGTCGAGGATCAGGTGGGCGGCTGGGTTCTGGATGCGTTGGAGTCGTTTGATGTCTTTCGTTGGGATGCCTGTGTAGAGTGCGTTGCCGTAGTCGAGTCTGCTACTGACGAGGGCTTGGGTCACAGTCTTTCTGGTTCCTGTTGGAATCCACTTGAAAATCCTGCGGAGCATGCGGAGGGTGTTGAAACAGGAAGAGGAGACAGCGTTGACCTGTTTGGACATGGTGAGAGCGGAGTCGAGGATGAAGCCCAGGTTTCGTGCGTGGCTGGCAGGGGTGGGTGGCGGGCCGAGGGCGGTGGGCCACCAGGAGTCGTTCCAGGCCGAGGGGGTGCGTCCTAGGATGAGGACTTCCGTCTTGTCGGAGTTGAGTTTCAGGCGGCTGTTGCTCATCCACTCGGCGATGGATTTCAGTCCCTCGTGGAGGTTGGTTTTGGCGGTGAGAGGATCTTTGGTCAGGGAGAGGATGAGTTGGGTGTCGTCGGCGTAGGAGATGATGCTGAGGTTGTGTTGGCGGGCCAGTTGTGCGAGGGGGGCCATGTAGATGTTGAACAACGTTGGGCTGAGTGAGGAGCCTTGGGGGACGCCGCAGATGAGGTTGGTGGCTTTGGAGCGGAAGGGTGAGAGTCGGACTCTTTGAGTTCTGTCGGAGAGAAAGGATGAGATCCAGTTGAGGGCTTTGTCTTGGATGCCGGCCTCGTGGAGACGGTTTAGTAAGGTGCGGTGGCAGACTGTATCGAAAGCGGCTGATAGGTCTAAGAGGATCAGGGCTGAGGTTTCGCCGTTGTCCATTTGTTGTCTGATGTCATCTGTGGCGGCGAGGAGTGCGGTCTCAGTGCTGTGGTTTCATCTGAAACCAGATTGAGAGGGGTCTAGTATGGCGTTGTCTTCTAGGAAGTGGGCGAGTTGTGCGTTGACGATCTTCTCGATGACTTTCGCTGGGAAAGGGAGGAGGGAGATCGGACGGAAGTTTTTGAGATCGTTGAGGTCAGCCTTGGGTTTCTTGAGGAGGGGTTGGATTTCTGCGTGCTTCCAGCTGTCCGGGAAAGTAGCGGTGTCGAAGGAGAGGTTGATGATCTTGCGGAGTTTGGGGGCGATGGTGGCGTCGGCTTTGTTGAACACGTGATGTGGGCAGGGGTCAGCGGGGGATCCGGAGTGAATGGAGTTCATGGTTTTTCGTGTTTCGGCGTCATCTACTTGAGTCCAGGTGGTGATGCGGTAGGCGTGGGAGGAGTTGCTGGGGGTGGGGTCCGGCGGAGGTGAGGTGTTGAAGCTGGCGTGGATGGTTGCGATTTTCTGGTAGAAGAAGGTGGAGAGCTTGTCGCAGAGTTCCTGGGAAGGAGGGACGTCATTGACGTTGGCGTTGGGGTTGGAAAGTTCCTTCACGATGCAGAAGGAGGCTGAAAGCACAAAAAATAGTAAAAATGGGGTATGTCCCAGTAAAATGTCAAAATTGTGTTGAAAAATTGGGTTTTCTAGTTCCTGAAAGCTGGGAAGATGGTGACTTTAGCATCGCAAACCTTTTGCTGCTGACATTTTCAGGGGAAAAAACACAAGCCTTCTTCTGCAGCCCTTTTTGCCATTTTCTTTTTTTAAATGAAATGTTCACTGTATTTTGGCTAACTTCTTGGTCTCCTTCAAGGGAACTCACAAAGTCTGGGTACCTCTGGAAAAAAAGGATGCGAATTTGGTATGGGCAGCTTATGTGGAGAAAAAGTTATGAAGTCCTAAGCGCAAACTGCCCCAAATAGCCAAAAAAGGGATCGGCACAGGAGGGAAAAAGGCCTGGCAGCGAAGGGGTTAATAGACATTACAAACAATATGTATTTTTATGTTTGTACTTCTCTTTTTTTTTTTTTTACTTCATCCTTTGTTGTCTTTGCTAGCAAAGTACCCCCAAAATTCTAATGTCTTTTCTGTTTGGAGAGAGCTCTCTAGTAACAATGTGACCCATAACACCCATGTTAAATTGTCAGACAGCATGTGGTATCAGCACATGTCAAAAATAGGTTCAGAGACCATGAATGAGGCATGCTTTGTGTGCTCCTTAATACCTCATGCTACTGGTTCGGATAGACTGCATTCCACAAAGGAAGTACCACCAGACATGGCTCACTGCCTATTACACTTGTACCTGTGTGGAATAAAGGCCTAAATGCAGCTGACGCGTGTCAAAGTAGTACGCTTCCTACTTAATGCCACAAGATACGACACCTTACTGGAAATACTATACATCCTTACAAATAGCCAAAATATCAGAGATGAAATAAAATGCAGGAGGAAGACAGGACAGCCCCCCACTGCATGTTGGACCCAGATGGTTTTGGATTTAGGTTTCCTAGGAGTAACATGCTCACAAAACAAATGTAACAGCTATTTTGCAAACCCATTTACCCCCAGATTGTGTCTGTAGGTCAGGATTCAGAGTGACAGGGTCAGTCTTTGCTCATAATTAGTGGCATTCCAACATTGAATTTTCCTGTAGGGCTACGTCCTTATGGAATGGCACTGATATTAGTCATGATGCTATAAGGAAATGTACACCCATTTGGGATGAACATATTCCATGCTATAGCTGGGTAGATAGCAGTGTATGTCCTTAAACTGTCATGAAACTAACTTCTGTTTCCTTATGTTTCAGGGAAAATGGGACTGTTGACGTAGGTTGGAATATTGGTTTCAAGGTCACAGTCTTCCATGCCGACATGCAGGGGGGCACCTCTAGTGTTATGGATTTCTTCTGGTAGTGTAGAGAACTACTGTATGCCCATTTACCACCTAACTGGAAGGAATTTGTTCCATAGGAAATTTGGACACTCCAGTTTTAGTAATACCTGGAATAATCATATCATCTTTGCATAAGCATCCAATGAACCACCCAGGGACCTTACTACATCACAGCTGAAGGAAGAGAACTGTAGAATACTATGGCACAAGCACCTGGAATGAAATCCCTCAATAGTACCACTTATTCAATGATGCTGAACTTTTCTTTGGGAATATCCTGCCATTTGTCCAAGCTAATGCAACAGCTCATTGGCTCCACATCACAAGGTGGGAGCTCATCAAGGTCATTAACAACAGGGATTCAAAGCAATAAAGGAAGAACTGCATGTCCTAAGCATAATAGTGCTGCAATACCGCTATGTACTGGAGCTTATGACAGCCATGCAAGGGGGTGTTTGTAAGAAGATAGGTAAAACGTGCTGCACATTTATTCCAGCAAATGATGCAGAGAATAGAACTTTGTCAGAAGCAATGCAGACACTGCTTAATTTACAAACTAAAATGATGGATGAAGGAGGGGCCCCATACAGTTGGTTGAGTGGTTGTTTTTCATCACTGCCATCCTGGATGTTGGGAGTGTTGGGGAATCTGTCACAAATGACTGTGCTATTACTATTAATATACTGTGTAGTGCAGGCAATGCTAGCATGTGTTAGGAGAATAGGCGCTTAGACGGGAGTGATGTTTTCAATTAGGACACAAGCACAAGTAGGGGATTACCAAGGCAACATGTATCACCTGGTACCTAAAGAAGACCAAGATCTAGATAAGGTAGTTGAAATATCAACTAGAGGGCAGAATACTGTAGGAAATGTAAAAAATAAGCACACTACCATTAATATGAAATGTGAAAAACATTGTGCAACATCAAGCACAAGTAGAAACTACACCACTGTTCACAATCAAAAAAACGTTTAGGCGAAACCCCCACACTAACACGATCAAGGTGAAAAGTTACTTCAAGGATGTAGTGGAATAAGGAACATGAGAGGGTCATCTGTTAAAGGGCATCTCATGTCTAACCAACTTTGCAAGTATTAATGACATCAGCACATGAGTTCTCAGCACACTCTCTGTGCCTACAAACAGATTGCTATCTGACTAGACAATGGGTACATAAATGAATTAGCCCAAAGCACACAGGTGCATGACTTACAATGAGTGCATGGAAGAAACCAAGGGCCTGATTTAAGCAGTGGCACTTTTCTTGCAACCCTTAGCGCCCCCCCAACACCACCATGTGTGTGTCGTATTTAAAATAGTTAGGTAACTAGCGTCAATAATTTTTTACTCTAGTTTGGCACTTTGCAGGATTAGCGTAAAAAATGTTGACGCTAATCCTGCAAAGCACATTGAGGCCCATTATAACTAATGGTGTGCCTCCTTTTAATTCCTGATCTGTGCAGGCATTAAAAATGCCACAAAAAATGCCACAGAAAAATCTAATGGGGAAACGCCCCCTCTCTATACTTTATGCCTGGCGCAGGCATAATGTGGTGCAAGGGGTTGTAAGTCTGGCACAGCGATTTTGACCACATTGGGTCACATTAATGTGAAGAAAACAATATACGTTACTGTGGCACAACGAGGCGGTAGGCCTTTTAAATCATGCCCCAAATTTAAACATTCAGAAGTCCTGGACACAAAATGCTGTCAGAACGCACTTCAAATACATTTACAAAAGAGCATGTATGCATTCATAAGTTAAAGAATGCTCAGTCATAAACCTTTGTCAGACGTATGAATTAGCCTAGAAATTTGTGGTTATGTGGTCCATGGTTTCAAGTGTTTTTACATTTTAATCTGTAAACTTGCAAGTCATCTAATATTGATCATGTGTAATAAAATATTCTACTGATGTGTATAAAAAGACCTGTCTGTGAACATGCATTTGAGAAAAACTCAAAGAGGTCAGATGCAATCCACAGTGTTTTTCTCCCTGTCACAACAGTTAGTAAATACTGTCTTTGGATTGCCAAGAAGAGTCCACTTCATCAGTTTGGAGTCTCAAGAGCATTTGTTTAGCCTTCAAACTTGAATGTTGAATGCTAAACAATTGAGCTAAAGAAAACTGGGGTAGTTACTAGGGGAAGTAAAAAGAAATACCTATGTTAAATGAAGAAAAACTGTACAATTCAGCAAGGTGAGATCATAACATACTAACAAGGTACAAGGATCACAGTAGTGCAAACTAACTACATACATTTAAAATATAGGACACTATGGCCCTCATTACAACCCCGGCAGACGGTGGTAAAATGGTGAAAAGTACTGGCAACAGGCTGGCGGTACTTTTCCCCATAATATGACATTGGTGGTTTGGCTAAAGCCAAACCACCAATGTACCACTCCGTCCGCCATGGCGGTAACAGCCACAGGACTGGAGACCTCAGTCTCCAGCCAGGCGGCCGTCACTAGCCCACCCGCGGGATTATGACCCCGTCTACCTCCATGGTTTTCGTGGCTTCCTTACCGCCATGAAAACCATGGCAGTAGGCACTATCAGTGACAGGTAATTCCTTCCTAGTCACTGATAGGGGTCTTCCCCGCCCCCTTCCCCTCATCAGGTTCCCTCCTCTTTTGACTCTAGACCCACCCCGCAACATACACGCACCTTCACACACCATCGTACACACTCAAATACACACTTATACCCTCATTCAACCATGCATGCATACATCCATTCACACACACATCCACACACACTGACATACATACAAGCACACATGCATTCACACAACACAACCTACACACACTCACACATCCATACATGCACAAACATACAACACACAACACACACCTGCATTCATGCACACACAAACATTCACACACACCCCCACACACACACACAACACCCCCCTCCCCGTTGGAGCACCCGACCTACCTGATTTCAGGGGGTCCTCTGACAGGAGACGGGATGGGGCGCTGCTGCCAGCAGCAGCGTCCGCCAACAGAACACCGCTAGGCCGTATCATGTGTCATGATACGGTCTGCGGTGGACTACTGGCGTCACTTTACCATTATCCACCGCCATGGCCGCAGCTGGAATTCTTCCATCCTTCTGGCAGAATTCCGGCTACGGTCATAATTTGGCAGATGGCTGGTAGCTGCGGCGACGGTCTTTTGGCGGCCGTCACCATGGTGTAGGCGGTTTTTACCGCCAATGTTATAATGAGGCCTATGTCACCTGTGAAGGTGGATATATTGATGCCTATTTCAGAAAGTACCCAGCAAATTCACCAAGCTAGAGTGGAGGAGCTAACCGCATGGTTGGTTCCCTGGAAGTAATAAGAAGCACATGAGGGACAACAGGGAGTTGTACATCTTTAGTACTCTTTAGGACAGCTAGTGATGTATAGAAGTGGATTCTTGGATGAAATAAGGGTAAAGGATAGAAGAGGAGTTGGTTTTGGTCCTTTTTGAGATGAAGAAAAAACTCATTTTGTGGTGAAGTAGCAAAGGAGTACAGAAAAGGCATTGACAGCTGATACATGTTTAATGGAAATAAGAGAGAGAAGGATGGTTAGCTTGGCAGAGAGTTCCTTGGCAAACAAGATTGGGGGTGGAGCTGGCTGAGATGACCAGAAGTTCTCAATTGATGTCCTAATGGAAGGAGTAGCAAGAATGATGGGAGCCTGAAAGGTGGATGCCTCTCATAAGTCTATAAAGGGTCCTTTCCAAAGTAAGCACGTTAGTATGGGGTGACCTGCAGAAATAGTAGAGTGAACAACATTGATGTCCTGTAGAAGAAACCTTTATCATAAAGAGAGTCTGGAAAGTTAGTTGAGTGAAGAGGCATTAAGGAGATCTATGTTCCCATCCTCTGCCAGCAAACCCAGGTGACCCAGTTTGA
The DNA here is from genome assembly GCF_031143425.1 of Pleurodeles waltl. Classification (NCBI taxonomy): domain Eukaryota; kingdom Metazoa; phylum Chordata; class Amphibia; order Caudata; family Salamandridae; genus Pleurodeles; species Pleurodeles waltl. Next base: position 997,493,988 of record NC_090450.1, on the reverse strand, counting down.
GTGGTTATGCTTTTTGGCTCCTGGTGCTCATGGGTCTTCCATGAGGCAGAAAGCGCCCTTGAAATGTGGATTCTTTCGCCATCATCCCTGAGACTATCCAGGCCAGCCGAGAAAGATAATTTTTGAGAATTAGAGGATGAGTATTCCATCTGGATCTGTTAGAAGGTCCAAGAAGAATGAGAAGAAATAGTGAATGTCTGTGACACACTGTAGAAGAGAAAATAACTAGTCATTGGAATGCCAGAATGCGGTTATGAGGATGCTTTACAATAGTGAATATGTAGCAGAATGCGGGAATCAGACAGAAGAATGAAATGCAAATCCAAAAGAGGATGCCAAACCTTGACAAAGGCATCTACTGAACAGACATCTGGACCGGAATTCAGCTAATTCATTTCTGAAGTTGCTTATTGTGTTAGTGTTAGACCTGTCAGCCTTAGCGCGGTCTTCCCTCAAACTTTTTTCCTCCATTTCCCATTTTTGCTGATCTAATTTTTGCTGGCCTTAGTGCTCTGCAACTTTATCACTTCTAACCAGTGTTAAAGTGCTTGTGCTCTCTCCGTACAACCTGGTAGAATTGTCTTATACCCAACTGGCATATTTAATATACATGTACGTCCCTGGTAATGTGACACTGGCTATAGCCCACAGCCTTTAAATTCGATGTTGCTAGTTGACCCGCAGCACTGATTCACCAACCCACTTAAGTAGCTCTTCCAAGCATGTTTCAGGCCTGTTTATGCAGTTTTAAACTGCCCTTTTGACTTAGCAAATTAACCCTTTTGCCAAGCCCAAACCTTCCTTTTTAATACATATTTGACTCCTAGGTTAGGCCCTGGGCAGCCTAGAGGGCAGGGTGTAGTGTATTTAAAAAGTTAGGCATGTACTTTTAAGTTTACATGCCCTGATGGTGGAAAACATTTAAAATCATTTTTGACTATTGCAAAGGCCTTCCTTTCTCATAGAATAATATTGGATTTACCTTATCACATTTATTAAGCTGTACCTTCCACAGGGGAACAGGTAAACATGGATATTTGGTGTCCTTGGAATTATGATGAAAAACCCTTCTGTATGGCTCAGTTGGATTTTTTATTACAATTTTGAATGTGACACTTTTATAAAGTTGGCATTTTCCTGCCTTAGCCACTTGGGGCCTCATTGTGAGGTTGTCAGGCCGAATGTCAGCTCCCGAGCCCCATGGAGGGGAGGCAACTGCAGAGCTGGCCATCTTGCTCCCAAGGTGATTTACAAGGTTTACACTAGGCTGACTTGCGGAAACCTAAAAAATTGGAGGTTTCTGCTGGTCAGCCCAGTGGAAACTGTGCAGCAGCTTTGCCCTCGGGTCCCTATGGATCATCACATAGAGGGTGCTCCCAGCACCCTCATAATGCACATAGTTCTCCATAGCAGACAGTGTGCTTTCCAAGGGTGCTGGGCAGGGGCCCCCCTTTTACCCCAGCACTGGCTTTCCCCGCCATGAAAAGGCTGGTGGAAACTGGACTCGTGATCAGCACGGCAGCGCTGAACTCACCTTTGGACCTGCAGCCTTCATCCCAGGCTGTAGAAACTACAAGGGTAAGTCAGCTGGCCTCCTCTTCTCAGCTACAGGAACATAACAAGCCCCAGAGGCTCCCTGCAACCTCCCAGCTGGCCTGTTGCCGGGACCTGCTTCCTGGACCTGCGTGACCCCTGCTGGTCTCTGCTAGAGTGAATTCCTGACTCCCAAGTGGTACCCCTCAGGTCCTGGACCCCTGGCTGGTGGCAGTCACTTGATCTCTCCTGAAGCTTCTGGGCTCTTCACGAACATTACCATTTGTGACAAGATCTTGCCATCCATACCAGTAGCCAACTCGAAATTCTGGCAAACCAACTCTTCACGCTATAGCATCGACTGCAGTGGGGACTCCTAAAGTGAAACTCCTGCGCCAACCGTCCGAGATCTTCGCGCTACAGCAACAACTCCCTGCACAAAAACAATCCTGAGAGGCATTTTCCTCTTTCTATATGTGTTGCAAAATATAATGAGAAGTAAAGAGGAGAAATAAAGATATTTCTCCTTGTTATGCCTCATCTAGGGAGGCGTAGGTTTTTGACTCATATTCAGGTCTACACTAATGGTAAATCTGGGAATGTGCCAAAATCCGCAGGCGGATGCATGGGAACACCCACACTCCACCCATGGAACGACCTCCCAGGGCAGAGTAACATTATGCACTGATTTGCGCTGAGTTGTGTTTCTCTGGATTTATCAAGCCAAGCAAGGTCATAGAAAGTGGCCTTGCGTGGCTTGATAAATCTAACTTAAGAGTTGCGTGACTCTTGCACCCTGTTGCGTGGTGCAAGAGCGAGATAACTCTTTGATAAATATTTACCTATTTCATTAGTCACATGACAAAGTAAGGTTCAGGATAGAAGGATCACTGAACAAAAACAGCAACTGCTTTCCAACCCAGCCTTTAGTAAATCAGGTCCTCAGTTTCTTTGCAACAAAGTTATTTTATTTTACCTTTGAAAGAGAATTCTCGGGTGACTTGTATCCTTTTTTCCAACCGTAGAGGATAACAGTCGCATCTGGTATTATAAATCTTGGATGCGGAATGATTTCATCAAGATAGAAAAAAAACAATGTTTTTATGAATTTCTGTTCCAACTCTGGTTCATAGTCTGAACCAATATTTAAGGTTCATTGGCATAAGTTGAATCACTGTGCTATTAAGCAAACCATTCCTTTCCTGTCTCCTGTGCAAATGAGCTACTGCTCATTCATCTCTCATGGTTCACTGATGCAACAAGTTTACATATGGAAAACATGTGTTACTTGAGCAAGGCCTCATTAAAGATCTGCCATTCTGCCCACAGTGACATCAAAAATGAACTGTACCGGTCCTCGCTGCTACCCACCTGCTCAATTTGTCTCCGGCCAAATCCACTTTGCAAATGAGCCTCGATCTCTCACGAGAATGAATATGGTAGTCACAAACGTATTCCATTTAGTGCACTGAGTTGGTGATCCATCACAGAGACTGATGGCTAATCAATACTGTTAGTACAGGCAATGCGCCTTCCTCCTGAAAACATGAAAGGCATTAGTGATGTGAGCTCCGGCTGAGTCGGCACTAGCCTATTACTATAGGACGGGCTTCATTCCTCATGCTGTGGCGGCAAGTAGCACCTAAAGGTTTTTTCTGTGTCATAGATGCTGACAGATTACAATGACATCAGCAGGTGTTTTTTATTAATTATTTTCAGATGAAAAAACTAATTGACTATGTGCATTTGGGCTAAATTGGTCCTTTACATAGGTTACAATACTTTTGCAAGTCATGGGGCATTTCTGTAACCATATACAGGAACTAGACCAAAGGCTGAGATCCTTTAAAAGTTCATCACATATTACTCAAGGTATAAGCAACTGACACAATATACAAAAATGTTTACCCCTAGAAGCCGACAAAGCATGATTTCTGAGGAAAGTTCTACTTTCACTTTGGCTTATGGTACAAACCTGTTTATTGGGTTTGTCTTTACAGGTCAGTGCAGCTTCCTATGGGAGATAAAATGGGTAACTATGTTTTTTGACACCCCACTTACCATTAAATTATTTGACCCCCCATTTAACTGTAAGATATTTGGATTGCTGGACCTTAGCTAACTACACAAAATCAGTGGCAAATTTGGTGTAGAACCATCCATGGGGTATAAGCATTTAGGGAGTTCAAAAAATGCCTTGTCAATGGAAAGTTCAGCTGAACCATAAGTAAGCACTGGTGAGTGCCACTGTGTAACACAGATAGGGGCATATTTTTTAAAAATGCTGTGTGCAGCGCCATTTTTCTTGTGCCTCTTAGCGCCCTCTAAACGCCACCATGTGTGCACCGTATTTAAAATACGGTGCACCATGGTAGTAGTTAGGGGACTAGCGTCAGAATTTTTGATGCTAGTCCAGCGCTTTGCAGGATTAGCTTAAAAAATTGTGATGTTAGTCTTGCAAAGCACCCAGAGGCCCATTGTAACACATGGAACAGGCATAATGTAGCGCAAAGGATTACAAAGTGGCGAAATGCATGCATTGTGCTACTTTGTAAATATGGTGCAGTGTTTTTGGCCTTCTAATGCCACATTAGTGTAAAAAAATCACTCTAATCTAGCGTTAGAATGGCACTAGGGGCTTTTAAATATGCCCCATAGTATATATACAGATGTGCAGTAGACTATGCTATTTCTTATTACTAAATCACGCATCTCCCCATCATGAGTCATTGCTCCTTTCCTCCCTCAACAGTGATCAGAAACAGAATGGTATGCTCTCGGTATCTCTTTTATGTGGTGTGTGCCATGGCATTTTTGCTGTTTACTTGTTTTACCGCCTCATTACGAAGCTAAGGGGTCACAAGACCACCTTCCTTGAGGTGACGGTCTGACTGCGACATTGCAGGTGTGGTAGTCAGACCGTCATCCGACCGCTGTCCCTGCCAGGATCCTAGATCCTAACGGGGTGACAGTGGTCTTGGTTGCAATCAGCCAAGAAGGTGCTGATCTCAGCGCTGCCAGGCTGATTACCACCTTGTTCTCCACCAGCCTTTTCATGGTGGTTTCACCACCATGGAAAGGCTGGTGGAGAACCATTGCAAAGAATCACAGCCCAGCACTGTCAGAATGCGCACTGTTGGCTTTGGTGCTGGTCGGTCCCCCTGTGCGACGGCGTTGGACTCGGCTCCATGTGGAACCGAGGATTGTCTATCTAAAAAAAAGGGTCTATAATTTGGTTACATTCTCCACTTAAAATCGTTAAGTATCATTATATTGAATACATTTCTAAGAATTTTTAGGCCAGAAATCAAAACCATTTTGTGGCGGGGAATAAATATCAAAAACAGATATGGGAATATGAATAATTAAAAGTTTAAGGATAATCCATCTGTCTAAAGATAATCTATCTGCCCTTGTCATCTGTTTCCTGTGAAAGTTTAGTTTTTAGTTACATAGAATTATAGTACAATTTTTCTTATTATTAGTGAGGGATACCAATACACAACCAACTCAACCACCCTTAAATTTTGAGGCTTCAGACTCATTAAGATGTGTTTCTTGCACTAAAACCTTATCTGGATTTGACTTGGCTAAGTGAGATTACACTTTTTGGGACATATTGACGAGAAAGCGGTGCATCAATTCCAATGCACCACTTTTCTTGCATCCCCCACGGTGCACCTTCGCAGTCGTTACCACAACAGCGTCAACATTTTTTATGCCCTTGTGGCGCTTTACTGCACTAGTGCCAACATTTTTCTCAAGGGAGCCGAGGCCAATATCATAGAACCCCAGGACCCTCGGAATGCATCTTGTCTGCAAAGCTGAGGAGGGGTACAACCTGCACTGGCTTCCCGTCAGCCTTTTCATGGTACCCTGGCATGGAAAGGCTGGCGTAAAGTGGGGTTGTAATCAGCCAGAGGCTCTGAGTTCAGTGCCGCCATGGCTGATTACAACGCTGGCCACCATCACCATGTCAGGAACCATGTTGCTGGCGGGGACGGTGTCCCTTAGTGGGTCTGCTCACCAAGGTTGTAGTGTGGTGGTCGATCCGCCAGAGGTGCAGAGGTCCAAGTGTCACCGTAAGGCTGAGTTATTTTTATATCACTGAAACAAGTCTTCACAGCATTTCCCAGGGGTAAAGGGCCTAGTGAACCAAAGCATACAAAACTCGGTGAAAAAGCTGTATAGTTGCAAAATAAATGCTCATAGGTGACATCATAAAGCGTTGTACGTTTCCATATACAAGATACTACCGTAAAATGTTCAGTAAATGCTGCCTCCATGCTGGAACATCATCCCATGTGCTCTGACTGGAACTTCAACGAAGCACAGTACTATAAAGTGGTGACCGCGATTCCTCAGTGTCTGTGGGGGCCACAAAATAACATAGGAAAATGGCCCTGTCAAATCCTGCAATTAAAGTGGAGACAAGGGAGACAGTTATTCACCTCCTCCCTCATCTCCTTGCGCAAATGTTTCAGCAAATGATTCCTGGTGTGGCGGACCCCACAGGTCAGGCAGCCATCTTGAATGGCACAGAAGCTGAGCCGACCATGTGTACTTACTTTAACGAAAGGTATTTAACTGAAACCAGGATGCAATGAGTTAAACTTGTGTAGTGTGCTAACATCACATTAAAGGCACATCATTACTATTGAGAGAGTTGTCTCTCTATGTGAAGTAATTGTCACATGTGACCAGAAAGGCAGTAAAAGGCCACATTTACTTTCACTGCCAAGGAAAGTATGTATGCTATGGCAATGAAAATAAATATGTACACTTAGATACACAATAGCCTGAGGTACCCTGGTCTGCAAAGGGAGGAAAGCCTGAGAGGCAGACCAGGCCAAGCCACGCAGGATCATAAAGGAGAGCCAGTTATCAGCAATGTCTATGTTGAAAGGATGGACACCCTTCTCCCTAGATTTCACTCCAGGTGCTTATCCACAGACTGACCCACCAACTATGGCCATCCCAGTCGCCCCACAGTAGTTGGGCTACACCGTGTGAATTTATTAGGAGATGTTGTTTGCAATGGTACTGGAAGGAAAAGATAATTTGTGATTTTATGCAAGTGAAAGAGAAATTATATATACATTTTCAAGACTTCTGTCTTCTCAAGCACAATTCTGATCAGTCTGTTTTCAAAATAACGTTTGAAGGGCTCTGGGTGGGTATGCTGGTCTGCTCTTTAACACACAGGTAGCCAATCGCCTTCAAGGCATCAGCTGACATTACAGGACCATTCTCAAGTACTTGCATTAGTGAAATAATGCTTGTATTTCCATTTTGAACTTGAATCACGCAATCCCTTATGTTCTTGTCTCAGATGGCAAAAGAGAGATCCATCCATAGCATGGAAATCCCAAAAGACTTCACTAAGAAGTGCCAGCCATGTCATCTTGTATGATCTGGTGACTTACAGTCAGGCTGGATTTAGGGTGGTGCAACTGGTGCATCTACACTGGGCGCTGACCTGGAGGGGGAGCTCTGACCTCGGGGGGGGGTGCTTTGTCTAGCAATAAGTTATGATTTTAAACCACCTGCTGCAGAGTTGCTTGTGCATCCAGCTTTCAGGCAGCAGTAAAAATGTCAAGATAATTCTTGTGGTTAATGTTCCTGCTAGTGAGAGAGAGTTTGCAGATTTATCTAGTGTCAGTTGTGACTCGCCATAAAGTAGCGAAGAGGGTTAATGCGCCTGCTGCAAAGAACAGATCTGTATTTTATGTGGATAGCTGAGTAGATTAGCAAAGACAGTCTTTACCAGCACTTTAGAACAAATAAAATGTGTATGGGAGGGGGGCTATGGAGAGATGAGGGACACTTCTACTAAGTGGTATTGAGGGCATCCGAGGAGGGCATGTAGGAAGGAGGGGGGCTCCAGAAAAGATTGTCATACCAGGTGCCACCAGCGCCAATACTGGCCCTGTTTACAGTGCAAAACATTGGCTCATTATTTAAGCCATCCTCTAGAAATCCACAGAACTTTGGAACTTAGATTACCAGGAGGAAATATCATGGAACGTGGCAGTTCATAATTTGTAAAATAATTAGTGCTGGTGCCCAAAACTCTTCTCATAAGCTAGTGGCAGGAGCACCTAAATGTAGTGCACAGAATACTAAGGCTGCATATTCTTACATTCACTGTCTGCCAGACACTCCTTGCTCTAACTCACTCTTGCAGCTTCCTTTTGCTTTCTACTTTTGGGACCGTTTTCCATGTTACTCTTTCTCCATCTTTGTGCTTTGTTTGTTTTCCTCTCTCTAACTCTTGAGCAGTGGCAGCTGGTGTATTTTAAAAGTGGTGGGGCAGAAATGTTTTACCAAAGTATAAAGAGCCACAAAAGGGGTGTGTGGAAAGTTCTCCCCCGCAAGAAAACTTTGAGAAAAATTGATTCAAATAGAGGATTTTTTAGCATGTATTCATTGAAAAATTTCTAAAAAGGTGGCCATCCAAACGTGGCATCTTAAAGTACAAGTGTAAAGAAAACATTCAAAACAAGTAAAAAATTCCCTAAGCATGGTCTGCCAAGTGCACCCACCCATAAACCAACCCAGACATAGAAATAGGCACTCCAAGAATGTCCTACCTGTAACACGTCTGCCTCTTTACTAAACTGGTTGAGCACCTCATCGAGGCCGAGGCAGGTGGTAGGTAACACCCTACATAGCAAATACTAAAACAATTAGATGACGAAAGGCAGATCCATCCATAGCATTTCATACTTGAACTTTTAGTATTAGCCAAACTAATAGGAAAAATATTTCAGCAAAGTGTGTTTTTGTGAAATAGGACATTTCTATAATATCAATTGACACACCCAGAAGAAAAATATAACAACAGTTGCGGTGCAAACCATTGCCAAACCTCACTCCTTTTTGACGAGAAAAGCAGAGATATGATAGAATTGGCTGATGTGATGTATACAGGGCTTCAAAAGTAATAATGAGTTTCATTTTTGAATAGCAAGATAAATAGTATAGCATAAACATGGAAAACCTACGTAGTACAACATAAAATAATTGAGGGTAAGAAAGCAGTTCAAATTTAATGTACAAAAGAAAAAAATGTATTAAATGTAGACTGTAATTCTTGTGTTTGTGATGCAAATTAGTTAGTATGGACATGCAAGAAAACAGAATACTCCAGCAAAACCCACCCCTTAACATTGCAAGTGAAAGCAGTATGGGGAGCATATTCTCTCATCTCGCTCAAAATGGACCTTGCATGAGAGGGCTTGTTTATTTACCTTAACTCCACCTCCAATGATACTGCCTTTCAATTTTTCTGTAAGACAGTATCAAACAATAGCTACGACTACAAAAACACAAGATGTGAGCAAGGTACCAGGAAAATGTTACTCATCACTTATTTTAGCTTATAGGTATCCAAAAAGCAACGAAGAGTGCAACATTTACATTCAGCATTTAATTTACCTGTATTCCACGTCAGACAATGCTGTCTTCCATTGGTTGTGCTAGACAGCTTTGAACAGTATTTGTGTCTGCATTTCAACCACAACTTAAGTTATAGACCCCTCGAACAATGCTGCCTTTCAATTTTTGTGTTACACAGCTTTAAACAATAGTTCTGACTATAGAAACACAGGATGCGTGCACAGTACAAGGGAAAATGCACCCTTCAAATATTTTAGTTTATGGGTGCCCAAAAACTGACCAAGAGGGCAACGTTTACATTCAGTTTGAAATGTAACTTTATTCCCCTCAAACAATGCTGCCTTTCAATTCTTTTGTTAGCTTTAAGCAATAGTTGTCACTGCAAAAACACAGGATGTGTTCAAGGTACACGGGAAACTGTTACCCTTCATTTATTTTGGCTTATGGGTGTCCAAAAGGTGACCAAAGGGAGCAACATTTACATTCAGCATTAAATACACGTTTATTCCATCTCCAACAATGTTGTCTTTCAATTTTTATGTTAAACATCTTTAAACGATAGCTGTGACTACAAAAAAACAATGTTAAGCTTTAGTCCACCTCTGACAAAGCTGCCTTCCATTTGTTATGTTAGATAGATTCAAACAATGTTTGCAACTACCCCTCAGTTTGCAAATGCTCAACCTAAGTTTTATTTTCAAATTCACTGTGAGAAAAAACAAGCGTCAAGGACACACTTTTGCTATGCTTTTATAAACGAATAGCATTCATTCTGAGCTTAAGTGCAGGTTATCATATTCGGGGAGCTGCTTGCTTGTGATACACTCTGTCACATTCCATTTCTTTTGAATAAGGAAATATGCTCCCCACCTCTCTTTATTTGCAATGTTACGGGGGAAATTTCTTTCATCTTTTTTTACACGTGCATGTTAATTAATTTGCACCCTAATCACAATCATATCCATCAATTTAAATTATTTCCTAAATTAAAATTAAACAGTTCTTTCCAAGGAACATGATCTGTATTTACTATTGCACTACCCTTTATCCACTTTACTGATAACCTACCACCCCCTTCTACACCCATCCCATTCTCTATATTAAGCACCCAAACCCCCATGAAAAGTGCAGTGTTCATTATATCATAATACTTATTTAAGACAACCATTGTTCATGTTGCTATTTCCCTGCCATTTCATATTCTAATTCAAAGCTCGTACCAACCCTCACACATAAATAAATAACAAAATAATAATAGCAGTTTCAAAGCAATTTTAGATAAAACATCAAACCGAAGAACCACAATGCTATACAACACCGCTAAAATATACTAAAAACAATAGCTCGCGCAGAGGTGAGACCTATTGCCTTTAACAATGCCTGTTTTCTCTTCTGTACAGTCTCCCCATTGACATTTGAAAAAATAGATATTTGGCAAAAATCGGGTGTGTCTATGTTCTGTGCCTGACCAGCCTCCTACAACTTCATCCTTCAATTCCTAAAGTGCTCAGAGCCATGTCAATCATGTTTGTACAAAATAAAAACGCAAAAATAAATACATTGAGTGTGATCATATCATACTGTGACCCACACGTGTGAAACTGAGGAAGTCAACGTATCTCCCTCCATCACTCTTTATCTGCCAAAATTAGATGAACTTTTGAACATAACAGCACCTAGAGAAGAAGGATCCAGCATAAGTGCTATATGTGCAACGAGTAATCACATCATTACCAGCACTATCAAGGGGTGAGATTCTGAGTTGCCACATGACGGGTGACATGCTCAGTGACCGTAAGACCTTGTTGGTGAGATCTGTGTGGGAATTGGCAGTCCTGTTGCTATGAAACCCGACAGTGCCTAATCAGCTGTTCATCCTTCCAAGGTTTCTAAAAAGAGTACTGGTGGGTGACAAGAATAGCTGATTTAGATCTTGGCAATCTTTCCGCCACACTGCTGTGGCGGCGAGCTTGAGAAGGACACCAAGGCGACGGTGTTCCACCCACTGTATTTAGATGTATTGTGGCTGAGTTGCTGTCAGGCCAGCAGGTTCCCACCACCTGTTTTCAGATGTTACATTTGTACAGGTGGTGTACTGTTGGAGTTTTGCTGACAGAGGGAGGACATCGCTGACCCAATGAACATCAGACAATGGCAGAGACTGTTGAATAGAGGTAAGTCACACACCCACACACACACTGCACCTTTCCCATATGTGTCCCCCTGCATCAAACATGACGCAACACGCCACATACACACCATTATCCATTGCCATTTTACCACAACACAACACCTACAGGTGAAAACACACAATGATGAACATCCAAGGCACAACATACACACACTATTGATGCTGCACCTACACATGACACAACCACAACAACCAACACAACTACGCACTCATCTACACAAACACATGCACACACAAGAACAAATGCACGCATCACAACAATCACTGCCAAACAACATGTACTTGTATGTTGCACTCAGCAGCACAACACACAATACAACATACACAACACATCCACACTGTATGCAAGTGGCACATATACTGACACAACCACATCCCCACCACACCTCCCATCACCTCCCCCAGCCAATCGTATACACACGCATACACATACTGACTCATATGCACAACCTTATGTACAACATGGTAGGTACAGGTGACATTGCAGTGTGCACACATGGGTACAATTGTACCGTCATTATGGTGCCAGCATTCATTTGGCAATAATGACAGTTTATGTGTGTGGTATGTGTTGTGTACCAGTGTGTCCCCATCCGTGTCTGACCCACTTGGGTCCCCGACATATGCATGTCACAGTAAATTAAAAAATTACTGTGACATATATAGGTCTGCAGTGGTCCCATGCTCATTTGCCGTGACCCCCCAACATACTTAGCCAATGTGAGTTCTCTACCTTTGTTGCTAGTGACAGGGGGGTCATCGGGTCATGTTTTCTCTAGTTCCCATGGCAGAAGTCAGGGCGGGTCTTGTCCAGTCACGTCCCGCCGGAAACAGAAGTTGAATCTGGAGAAAGGGTGAGTTTTCACCCATCCTCTCCAATCCGCCAAGTCAGAATTGGAGGTGGGACCGCCACTTTTTGCTTGGTGGTGAGACACACCCAAAAGTACACAGCAGTAAGTGTGGCTAGAGTCCCACTGCCAGCCACTATTTCCTACGGCGCCGTCGTACCAGATAGGAATCCATGGCTGAGTCAGCGGGACATGGGCGGGTTGAAGACTATGGGACTGCCAACATCTAAATCGGGCAGGCAGACCGCCATGGCAGCGGGCAGGTTTTCTGTCAGAAAACCAAAGGTGGGACAGTTATTGCAGCGACCCAAATCAGTTTTAGATAAAATTGCCATTAGGCAACCAGCCATACAGGAACCAGGTTCTAATAAACATTTCAACATAAACGTTAGTGAATATGTTTTTTTTTAACTGGGTTATGTTTGTCCCTTTGTTCTTCCTCCCCCTCATGTTAGCCTAACCCTGCCACAAACGCACCAAGTGTTCTCACTGCACCCACTGCACACTGAGACACACTTTGCACTACCCTGCAGTATGCAGCAGCCAGAGCCCATTTGTTTGCCAGGAGAGCACAGTGCTTGGAAGCCCTTGCGAGGGCAGAGCTGTGCACCTTGTGCAAAGCAGCCTGATGTGCTCGCGGGGCACATGGCTCCCATGCTTTAGATTACATATTGCTGTTTTTTACTTGCTCACTGTGCTATAGCAGAATTGTAACTTTTGAGCTTCAAGTAAGTAAATGATCTCAAAAGCCTACAGAAAATCCAACGCTTTGATCCACAATGTACACCATATGGCTTTGCAGGTGCACATTAACAATTTGTGTAAATGTAGGATGATTCAAAATTGCAACTAAAACAAAACTCAGATCTCACTGGCAGGTACAATCATCTAGCCATTTTTATTATGGGGGAGAATTGCTAGGAAAGGAAGCAATCTGCAACAGATGCCTTTAACCTATTGATGTTACTTTCAATCTTACATCTCCATTATTAACCTCTGAGCCAACATGAGGTTTAGGTGCTCTCAGAGGCCTAAAGTAGCAACCCAGCATGCCTTGTTTGCTGAGGATCTGCTTATCGTCCCTGTCAGCACTCAATGACAAGACTTTTATGTTTGGTCATGGGCCCGCCCATGACGCTCACACTTGCAGGGAGATGGTGTGAATCTCCCCTGCTAGAGTATGGAATAATGGTTGAGTCGGTGACGTAACTGAAGTTAATAAAAAGGACTTGGGAAGGTTCCCACCAGTCCAGTAACTAAAGAAAGGTGTCCGAGTGTCATTACGGTGCGCGCCCATAACCAGTTGTGGCCTAGCTCCCCACACAACAAATTGGCGACGAAGTGGGAGATCCAGTGTGTTGGACGCCTCGTGCACTCACCTGTCAGCGTGCACCACCGAGAGCTGTTTCCGTGCCGCTCGGCAGCCCCTGCCGGTGCTGCAGCTTTGTGTGTGCCGTCGTGTGCCGGTTTGTCCAAGTGCCCGAGCCGAATCTCCGGCTGCTCCAAGTGCCGAGGGCGTGGCAGCTCCAAAGCTCGACTGCACACGTCTGAGGTGAGTGTCCTGGCTGTTGCTAGTGCAACCAGCTGGCGAAGTGGATTTCCTCTGTGAGGTGAGCGACAGCGGAGAGGGGCGTGTGAGGCCCCCTGCGGTTTGTTTGTGCACACGTCTTGGAGTGCACAATGGCAGGTCGGTGCTGAATGTTTTTTTGGTTGGGGCTCTGCACCAGTGTACAGTTTTTTTTCTCTTTCCCTGTACACTGCAGCTTGCTGGAGTTGTTTATTTTTTTTTCCATCTGGAGGACCTGCGGTCCATGACAAGTCCACAGAAAGTACCAAGCTTCAAGCATGACATGCAGATAAACCAAGGCTCATCACCCCAGAACTAATAACGTGTGTATACACGGACACAAAGACAGTGCAGGAAGCCACACCAATTTTGGGAGGACACTGTCACAAAGTCACATCAGCGCTGTTTGCTACTGCATGGCGCCTGAGGTGGTGCAGAACACTGACACACTCACAGTTTATTTTTCTCCGTGGAACTGGCTTTGCAGTCGTGTTGGTGTGACAGCAAACCTCCCAAAGGCAGGAGACGACGCCCGAGTAATCTGTTCACATGCTCGTCACAGGTGGAGGTGCAGTAACACGTCACAGGATCAAGGTGCAATTATGTCCTCAGTCCCGGCGTTGGAACCTTTTGTCGTGGAAGGTCCTCCTTCTGCTCAAGCAGCTCGGTGGAAGGAGTGGGTGGACAGGTTGGAAACTTACTTTGCAGCAACAGCACTGGACAATGACAGGTGCCGCCCCATGGTCTTACATTTGGGAGGTGCAGCCATTCATAAACTTGAACAGTGGGTGGCAGAAGAGGGCCCACCTTTCACCTACTAGTCATTAAAATAGGCGCTCACAGCTCATTTTGAACCTTTGGCGAACCCCGACCATGAGTGTTTCCTCCTCAGACAGGCCAGACAACTCCCAAACGAATCAGTTGACACTTTCTATGCAAAGTTAAAAGACCTAGCCCGCACCTGCACTTTGTTGGACGTAGAAGATGAGGTCCGTGCGCAATTCATACAGGGATGTGCATCTGTAAAGTTGAGAGAGCACATATTGCAGATACTTGGCATGTCTATGGCAAACATCCTCACGTTGGGAAGATCCAAGGAACTGTCTAAATTACGAGCTGCTCATATTGAAGCAGCGTTGCAAACCCAGGTCAAAGTGGAGCCAGTGAATGCCGTCACAGCAGCTTCTGTGGACAGAAAGAAAACCCGGCCAAAGATTACTAAGTCATAGTGATCCTGTTATTCTTGTGGCAGTCCATTCCCTCATCAAGGTGTGTGTCCTGCGCAAGGCAAGAAGTGTTAGAGTTGCAACAAGTTGAATCATTTTGCCAAAGTATGCCAGTCAACTGTCCATCCAAAGTAACAGAAGTCCAAAGCCGTCAACTTAGTGCAACCGCCCATGATGACAGGAGAAGATGATGATCTGGATGATGATGAGGAAGGTGAAGGGACCGTCCACGTGATACACGCTTTGCAGCCTAGTGGGTACCCTCGGAAGCGGGTACCACGGTGTCCTCTATTTCTGGCAGGCCATAAGGTTGATGCGCTGATTGACACTGGTGCTTCCATTAATATACTGGCCCAATCAGTACTGAAAAGTCTTCCCATTCAACCCAAGTTGCGACCTACAATGACTCAGGTGTATGCATTTGGGTGGTCGCAGCCACTGCCTTTGGCAGGTGTGTTCACTACGACACTTCCCTTACGAGGAGAATGTAGTACAAACCAAAGTATCTATCACAAAAACTGGATCTGATATGCTACTAAGCTTCCGGACGGCAGAGCAGCTCAATCTCATTTATTTTCCATTCAGTGTTCACCTCGAGACTGTGGAGAGTTTGTTAACTGAATGTGGGGGGTTATTTGAAGGCATAGGTTGCCTGAAGAACTGTATGTTACGACTGCATATTGATGAGTCCGTACAGCCTGTGGCATTAAAGCACCGCCAAGTTGCTTTCCATCTGCGGCCAAAAGTGGAGGAAGAGCTCAGAAAGCTTGAGCAGGCTGTAATAGAGAAGGTCGATGGTCCCACTCTGTGGGTGTCACCCATTGTGATTGCTAGGAAACCTAAGCAACCGGGAGAGGTGAGGAGTTGTGTGGATATGCGCCTGCCAAATGTCACCATTAAGCTGGAACGTCATCTACCACCTACAGTGGATGACATAGTTGCAGAGGTTGCAGGGTGGTTCTCGAAGATGGACTTGCAGGCTGGATACCACTAGCTCATGTTACATCCTGATTCCAGAGTCATAACCACTTTCTTCACTTTTGATTTTTGGGATTTCCAGTGCCACAGAGGTGTTTCAAGACACCATTCGTGGAGTACTTGCTGGTTTACCCGGAGTCATCCATGTCAGCGATGACATACTCATGCATGCTCCCACTGTGGAATCACATCTTTCTCGTCTCCGAGCAACATTCCATAGACTTCAAGAGGATGGCCTGACTCTTCACAGAGAGAAGTGTTCCTTTTTACAGACGGAAGTGGCATTCTTTGGGTACTGTTTCTCTGGGGAAGGAGTCATGCCGGATCCGTCCAAAGTAAAAGACATTCAATCTGCTACGGCTTCCATCAATGTATCTGGTGTTCGCAGCTATTAGGGCATGTTGGATTACTATGGGCGTTTTATCAAAAACCTGACAGCTCTGACGGCTCCTCTCAGGGAACTCATCAAGGCCAATGCAGTATGGGAGTGGGGACCTGAACAAGATGCTGCCTTCCACACTACTAAGTCAGCATTGTCTGAACACACCACCCTGGTCTATTTTGACACTTGAAAGGAGTCTGAGTTATCAGTGGATGCTAGTCCCACCGGGTTAGGGGCAGTGTTGGCACAAAAACAACTGGACGGGGAATGGGCTCCTGTGGCATATGCCAGTCGTGCTCTGACAGAGACTGGGCAACGTTGTTCCCAAATTGAGAAGGAGGCCATTGTGGTGCACTGGGGCTGCAGGCACTTTCATCTCTACCTGTATGGTCAGCCATTTATAGTGCACACTGATCACAAGCCCCTGATACCTTTGTTTAATGGATCCTCTTCCAAACCCCCGCCACGGATAGAAAAGTGGAGTTTGCAATTGCAAGATTATCAATTTCAAGTGGTTTATCGACCTGGATTTCTTAATCCTGCTGATTGTCTCTCACGGCATGCCAGGCCTGCTACCTCTCGAGAGGTCGCAGATGCGGAAGATGTAGAAGAATATGTAAGACTAATTGTAGAGAGATCCCAGCCGCTGCCTCTTTCACTGGATGAAATCAAGGTAGCCACATATGGTGATGAGTGTCTGCAGTTGGTAATGTCGCTGTGGTATCCGGAAAATGGCATCCTCTACTTCAAAATGTGACTCTCAGGACGGCAGAGGCTCGAACCATGCTGTCCTCGCTGCACAAGGTCAGACGAGAGCTGGCTGTATCTCCTGAAGGATGTCTGCTGAGAGGACACCGGCTGGTGATTCTCATGTCATTACAACATTCTGTAGTGGAGCTTGCCCACGCCTCTCATCAAGGAATGGTGAAGACAAAGCCCAGATTTAGAAGAAAGGTGTGGTTTCCAGGACTTGATGACCACGTTGAAAGAGTAGTGTGTCAATGTATGATGTGTCAAGCGGTTGTCCAGCTGAACATCCCCCACCAATTCTTACTGAAATCATTCATCCTGTCCCGTGGTTTTGAGCCAGCACTGATTTTGTGAGTCTGCCAGATGGACGTCACATGTTTCTTGTGATAGATGACTTTTCAAAATATCCTGAGGTTGAGATTGTCGAATCCACCATAGCGTCTCAGATCATTCCCCGCCTCAAAAAGATTATGGCCACCCATGGGTTATTACATGAGATTCGCACTGACAACGGGCCCCCATTCTCAAGCCAAGAGTTTGCTGAGTACCTAAAGTCTCGAGGGATTGTCCATAAAAAGATCACCCCTCGTTGGCCTCAGGCTAACGGAGAGGTGGAACATTTCATGAGGACTCTTAACAAGGTGCTACAAATAGCTGTCGATGGAGGTCATAATGTAGACCGTGCTGTATATGCCTTCTTGCGGGAGTACCGACTTACTCCTCATGCCACCACTGGAGAGACACCTATTTATTTATGCATAAATCGAAGGGTATGAGATACCATTCCTCATGTTCAGGAACCATTCAAACTCCATAGTCGTGTGGGGAAAGTGCTGTCACAAAGAAAGGACAGGAACAACAAGATGTCACGGAAAAGGAGAGCAAAGGAGCGTGTTAGTCACGTAGGGGATCTGGTTCTTGTAAAGAGCAGGAGAGGAGGAAGTCAATTTGTGTTACCATTTGAGAAAGATCCCTGGCTGGTGAGTGAAATCAAAGGCACCATGATCACTGCCAGGAGAGACCAGGAGACGGTCACGAGAAACATTTCATTTTTTCAAAGTAGTGCGCATGCCGGACTGCGATGTGACAAGGGCAGGAGAGATGTCATCAGTTGGGTCAGTCAATGGGAGCATTGCAGGTCATGAGGAAGGTTGTTTCATATCTCTGAATCAAGGTTTGTCGGCTGACAGCTCTTCATCCTTTGGTGTACGGAGCACAGATGTACGGAACTCTGAGGGTCATTCATTCTCGGAGTCTGAGGCACCTGGATCGGCGCCAGTTGGCTCATTCTCCTCAAGGCAAGGGTTGGGTCATTATAACTTCCAGCCATGCCCACCACGTTCTACAAGGTTACAAGGTTTTGTGTTAGACTGATCATGCACAGAATGCAGTCTGTATGTAATGCTCAGAATTAACATTTGTGTCATGTTCATGAGTAGTTTTGAAATGTGTTATGAAGTCTTTTGCGTTTATGTTTTCTGTTATGGTAAAGGAGGAATGTTATGTTTGGTCATGGGCCCTCTCATGACGCTCACACTTGCAGGGAGATGGCGTGAATCTCCCCTGCTAGAGTATAGAATAATGGTTGAGTCGGTGACGTAACCGAAGTTAATAAAAGGGACTTGGGAAGGTTCCCGCCAGTCCAGTAACTAACGAAAGGTGTCAGAGTGTCATTACGGTGCACGCCCATAACCAGTTGTGGCCTAGCTCCCTACACAACAAAGACATGCTTCTGTAGGATGTGAATAAAAGAAGCATCAACGAATATTAAAAGAAATGCATCTAAATTCTGAAACATGAAAGAAAACGTCACACAATATTCACCTACATAATCTCCTCAGGGCCTGGTGACTGTACTGAACTGGCAAGAACTTTTATGAACTCACACTGTAGCTGAAACTTGATGGAGGCTGCTGGACTCCCCCCCAGACTCCAGCCCACCATTCCTACACTGTCTAAATCATTCTGCCCCAGGCCATTGAGAATAATGGAGGTCTCCTGACCACCCTGGGCCATGTTAATAACCGCCAAAATAAAATTCTGTTCCTGTCAGTACTACACTCACTGCCCACCAGTGTGTCATCACTGCTATGGCTTATACCACGAGGTCAAGGAAAACCTCGTACAGTTGACACATGCAAAGGACATCCTCCTCTAAGCCCAAGTTATGGCTAGCTGTTTGGTGTTACTAACATTTTGTTGACACTTTGTGCAATATGCCTTCTTTGTGATACAAGTCTTCCCTCCTATCCTAATTTGTTATTGCCCATCATTGCTTCAGAAAATGGAAACACATGTAGAATATTGACAACTGTGTCTTTTAGGTTTGGTGTAAAGCAAGCGTAAGAATCCATGTTTCACTGCTGAGAGAAAGAGCAAAATATGTAATCTGTCTGAAAGCACACTGTCAGTGCAGTTCACAGGAGCAAGGTACATGTCATGCACCCTAAATATTATCCCATTAATTGTCCAGCACAATTCCAGAGTGCATTAAATCACAGTGGGGGATACAGGCTCGGGACAGTCAGTGAAAGAATGGGATTTACCAGGTGTCAGAACCTCCTCAGAAGTTCGCAACTCTGATTCACACTACTGAATAGCTTGAGGAAGATTCACCAGTTGCAGCTGTATCCCTGACACTCTGTAGAATGTGTCTGGGGTCCTGGAAAATGTAACTATTTTCTTGAATGGAATGACATAGTTTTTCCTCCTTGTTCAGTGATATTATCCTTTTTTGGCAATTTAAGAGATTCCAACAGAAAAGGTTTAACTGTTGAAATATTGTACAGTTCATTGATCCTAAACCTAGACCTTATACCCCCTTTATATTAAGGAACATCACTTGTCTGATTAGTTATTTAATATGCAAGATGAAGTCAACTATGGACTGCATCAGATGCAATCTTGAACTGTTTGCTCGTTGGACTTGCAACTGAAGATCCCACTGATGTTCACACCTCTGTCCTACTTTAACTTAACTTTACTGATTTTCCTAGGGGGGCATTAAATAAATATAGTGAGAATTATACACTCACATAGGCAAACAAAGAGCATCTGTAAAACTATACTGAACACAGGTGTGAATTTATAAAGCACTTCAAGTCTGTCTCTACTCTACTGTTCTTCATGCCCAAAAAGAGTGGTTATTGTAGAATATGCATAGATTACCGCGCAATGAATCAGGTTACAATTATAAACTGGTATCCTCTTTGTCCTCATTTCAAATGTGCCTAATCAAATGAAAGGATCTACTTTTCGTCTCAAACTGCATCTGACTGGAACCTATCATATGGCACTAGCCGGAGCAGAATTTCAGACAAATTTTGGGACCCTAATTGGTCTCTTGGAGTAGCAGGAAATGCCTTTTTGGTTATGCCAGGCACCTGCAGCATTCAACGTTTTCAAAACGTTTTGCAACCAACATCTCCCATTAAATGTTCCTGAACTAAACAAAGAGCTTGTTAACGTGTTCAAGCTGTTGTGAATCAATTGTCTCACAATAAGTTGTATGCCAAAAGGACAACGTGTGAATTTAATGACACAGCAGTTATGTTTGGTGTTGTTTTCTGAGAGTACCAACATAAATAACTTTAAATTGGCTCTCTCTTTCATCTGTGAACATGCAAAGAATTTCTGTGCTTCACTGACTTCTACAGAAGTTTCATCTAAAGCTTTTCTGCCATTATAACACCAATCACAACTCTCTTTAAGAAAGATAATTATTTCTCTTGATCTGAGGTGAGGAGAGCTTTTTTACATGAATGGAGAGCTTCACTAGAACTCCCATTCTAGATCACCCTATAGTTGACAGACCAGTTTATGGCAAAACAGACATGTCAACACTTTCACTAAGAACTGTAAATTATGAAAATGAAGCACAGGCCGATTGCATCTTGTTTGCTAACTGTTGTAACGTGCCCTTTAATGATGCTGCACTCAATGGAGTGTTGGTGGCATCATATGAGCACGAGAGGTGACCTTGCAACCACTGAGGCAGTTGTACTGTAGCTAGCTCAGAGGAGGCGGTGTTCCCCTTGTGGATGCAATAAAGATAAATCCTCTATAATATAGTGTCTGTCTGTTATGGCACTGGCGAAGATTAGAGTGAGCATCTACCTGCGCACCCGGCTTGCAAAGAACTGGATTTGTGTGGTGCATACCGTGAGGTAATTCAAACAGGCAGGGGACTGCACTGTTCAAGGTTAGTGATAGGCAAAGAATTGTCTGCACACCCTTATTACATTTGCAGGGGAATAATCTGCGCTACAAGGAAAACATATTGCCGGCAACAATTAGAAAGAAATGGCAAAAACTTGTTTTAATTGACTCGTGCATTAAACCGAGGGATTCGGTGCACACGCATCTCAAGAAAGGAAAAAAACTGTTTTGAATGCCCATTACTTGGAATAGTAACAATTGGTGTGTGCACTTCTGTTTTCATTTGAAGAGGATCGCATATTGCGCATGCTCAACGTCATGACCTGACGCATTCCAGGTTATAAACTAGACCCCATAACAACCCTAGAGGCATCTTCTGATGCACGCGTCTCACTTGCATAGAGTCTTTCCCTTCAAAAGTCACTAATGCGGCATTGCGCTCAGCAAATCCGTGTCACAGGTTGGTTACTCAATGAGCAGAATGCGTCATCAGCATACAGGGCTCTAGGGCGCGTGTGTTGCCAGAAGTCTCAATGTGTGCATTTCAATGTGCAGTGTGGTGCGTGTGACATTGTAAATTCATCAAGAAGAATGTGAGCATTCATCTGAGAATTAATTTAAGAATTGAAATCAGCATTAACAGTAATTAAGCAAGCACACCAATATCAAGTTTAAGAAGCACATTTTTGTTCATATTTGTTCAAAGGAAATAAGACTCAGTAAATACATCACTACTCTTAAATCATAATGACAATGGGAACACAGTCACACCGTAAGAGTTCATAGACGCCAAGAAGAGCCAAGAGAAGCCGTAAAGAAGCTACAGGAGAAGCAGTAGTTGTTTTAACTCCTTATTTTAATTTGTTGCATTAGATAGTTAGTTTACATTACTTTGTTAGCTTGTTAAGTTATTTTACTTCACAGGAATGGCCAAGAGTGGTATGAGTTAACCCCCACAATTCTTATCAGAACGGGGAGAACCTCAGCTTCCATGGATAAAATGGAAAACACTTTTTGATTCTTATCTTGTAGCAATTGGGGGAGGACATTTTTTAGCTGCAATGAAGCAATCAGTTTTATTTCACAACCTAGGCATGGAAGGCCAAAACATATATGGAAGTCTTGACCCAGTCCCCCAGTCCCAATAGGAAATGGTGCAGGAGAACCAGCAGACATTCCTGAAATTTCAGCATTACTGCTACAAATTCATTATGGGCCCCGAATAAGCGTGATGATGGGGAGGCACAAATTCTTTATGCAAGTTCAGGCTAAAGGAGGAAAGTGAGAAACTATCTGGCCACTTTAAAATCTCTTGCACAAACTTGTGAATTTGCTGACTTGACGGATTCTTTAATATGTGACCAGATTATATGCTGCTACTAGCAATAAATCCAACTTTGAAGGAGGCTATAAGTAGTGTAGAGACTATTGAACACATGTCTTCCTGGGGTAAAGAAATACATAGGTCTGCAATTCCTTCCAGTAGAGTTTTGGAGGTGGAAGGGGAAGAGTCAGAGAGCACAGATCATCATAAAACATATCTAAAAATGATTCTAAAAGTATCTGAAAATCTTGGAAAAAACTATAGACTAGAATGATAAACAAAAGTTGAATTGGGGGCAAAGGGGAAGTGAGAGGCAAAGGGGAAGTGAGAGGAACATGACGGTCAGCTAACAAGCTGCCGTGAACTCCCGTCGGACGGATGTGACGCCGAAATCGCGCGATTGGATTGTGAGCAGAGTCTCTGCTCGGGAAGCGGCAGAAGTTTTTCCCTGTCGGACTCACGTTTGTTTGTCCCCCCGGCCCCCATGGGCGACGGCTTGAAGGATAGGGAGGCGAGGGTGAGGATTTCCTCATCTCGCCTTCGCGCATCGGATTGGGAGCCTGGGCGCTTGAGACTAGGGAAAGCTGCGGTAGCTTTTCCCCGTCGGATCCGCGTGTGTTTGTGCCCCCGGCCCCCCCGGGCGTCGGCTTGAATGATAGGGAGGCGAGGGTGAGGGTTCTCCCCTCGCGCCATCGCGCACCGGATTGGGGAACCTGGGAGCTCGAGCCTCGGACCTCCCGTTTCAGCGTTTCTTGGGGGTAGCCCCTGGAGCTGTGCCAGCGGAGCAAGGAGCAGCAAAAGACGGTGACAGTGTATTTTTGGCGGCTTGGGGGGGGGGAGCCTGGGCGATTTAGTCCTTTGATTATAACTTGATTTTAGCCTGTCTTTAGCAGGCAGAGACTGTTAACAATATCGATGCCGCCTTCCCAGGAGTATTGGGGGGCTTAAAGAAAACGCATATACATGTGAAAGAGTTGCAAAAATAAGCAGTTGCATGAGTTTTCTACTAGAAGTTTGTACTAGAGGAACTTCGTGCCTAAATATCGCGTTTTTCAGCTGCATATTCGCCAGGGATTGTTACGTTTCAGCGCTTGTTATTTTATAATCACAAAACCTGTGCAAAATTGGCTGCTTTATACAGAAGGGTGGTGAGACACAGATGGACACCAAAATTCAACGCTCGTGTATTCATGGTGCTTCGCTGTTTCTTGGAAGGGCTGAGAGTGTAAATTGTTGTTTTAATAGAGAGTTCCTCAGGTTTAATGGGTCTTGAGAAAAGAGGTGGGACATCGCTTAGATAGGTTCCCCGTCGGGTGGGGGTACTTGGTCCCTCACATCTTGTGCTGTGTTTCCCTGGATTTCTAGGCGTTAGAAAGAGAAAGAGAGGGGGCAAGAAAGATACTTCTGTTATTGCGCTCTGTTAATTTAATTCTTCCTCTCTACAGTGTTTTCCTTTTTCCGACTTTTGTCGGGAAAACTAGGGAGGAAAAACATCGAACAAGAAGGGGGGGGTCATTAACTACAGGGAGGGGTGGCGGGGTGTCTTGAAAACAGGCTCTAAACTCCAGTATTTGGACAGAAGCGGCAAAGGGTGTGCGACGTGGGAGATCTTATACCTCCCGCTGCTCTCTCCGTGGGAGCCTCCCGGAGACCCCGGGGTTCCACACCAGAACCAACTTAAGTGGGAAGGGGGTAAGAAAGGAGTGCGAGGGTGTTGGAACCCCGCAGTGCATGTCATTAATCAAGCGTTGCCCCAGGGGTGCCCGGGCAGAAGTCAACGATGTGATTGTGGCCAGGAAAAGTAAGCCCGGTACCCGTGGTGCAAGTGCTAATCTTCGGACTCATGTGTCTAGAACTACAATAACAGGCATAGCGGACCTAGATCCTAAAATCTATGGTGAAGGGCCATCCCACACAACACTACTAGTGGATCATCCCTTACCCCACCAGGAGGAGAGTCAAATTGAGATCCAGGGGAGGAGTGATTCGTTGATCACAAGGTACTTTCAGACCACAATTCCTCCACCACAGGATATGGCAAACGTTAATCCGGCTTTAGGCAAGTTAGGGGTTTCTAAGCTAGTTGAAGGCGGTTCAGCTGTCGGCCCAGCACAAGAACTGTTAGATATGGAACCAGCTATACTGAGAGAGGGCCCTTTTAAGACACTACCCTTGCTGGAAGTTGATGGTAATTTCTCCAGTGGATCAATACCACATGACTTGGATGTACAGGCTCTGTTCATTTCTCTTACTAAAGAAATTAGAGGGAAATTCGAAATTTCAGAAACTAATCAAACTAGGATTCGGGAAGCCTGTGAGGTTTTGGAAAGTAAAATCAACCTGTTATCAGACCGGCTGGGGAAACTAGAGGCTGTGGTGGAGGCCCACGAGGAACGAGTGTTAGCTCAATCTAAGGACATTTCACAATTGAAACGGGGAGAAAAGATGTTGCAAGATAGACTGGAAATGTTGGAAAATAACATGAGGAGAAACAATATAAGGCTCTTGGGAGCTCCAGAGGGCTTGGAAGGGGAAAATATTAAGAACTATGTGATCTCCCTGATTAGGGAGGTCCTCCCCAGTATGGTAGGGATTAATCTGGAGGATGACATTCAGAGAGTCCACCGTGATCCTTTCAAGAAAAATCCAGGAAGGAAAAACCCCAGGAGGATTTTGATAAATTTCAACACATACTCTATTAAGGAAAGAATCTTGTCCGAAGCCCTCAAGGTTGGGGCTTTTTCTAAGGGGGAATGGTCTCTTAGGATAAGATCTGATGTGTCTAAGGCAACGTTAGATAGGCAGTGGGAGCTGGGAAATTTTATGCGGGAGCTCCGTGAACTAGGGGCGACAGTCCAACTGAGGTTCCCGGCAGCTCTCCGTATAATGTGGAAGAATAAAATGTACAATATGAGAGACCCTGGGGAGGTCAGTATATTTATAGATCAGATTAAGGCGTCTCAATAAGACCTAGTGGAAAGCCCCCGTCCGGCGTGGGGTTCGAAGATAGGATAACAGGATGGTTATCCCAGTAGAAACAGGGAGGGTTCCTCTGGGGGGGCAATGGGGTTTTGGGGGCATGTTGGTGGTGGGTATAGAGGTGGGTGGCACGGGGAGTCGGGGTTTGTTCTGGGTTTGGTGGGTTGAAAGGGATAAAATAAGAAAGTCCTCATATGTTGCTAATGTAGGTCGGGGGTTGGTGTTCTTTCTTTTTTTTTTTTTCTTCTTCTCGTTATGAACGATCATGCAGGGTATTGAGAAGTTGAGATTTCTCTCATGGAACGTGAATGGGTTAAGGGTGTCTGGTAGGAGGAGGAAGATCTTTGAGTATTTGCGTTTGGTTGAGGAGGAGATTATTATATTGCAGGAAACCCATCTTCACCAAACTGAATGGGAGACCTGGCTTAAACAGCTGAATTGGGTTGCGTTTAGCGTATGCTCTTCTCAAACTAGTACAATAAAAGGTGTGGCAGTTTTGATTAAGAAATCCATGAGGTTCAGGGTAGGAATAGTACATGCTGATCCTAGAGGGAGGTGGGTAGTGGTAGAGCTGTGTGTAGGTGGTCATTGGATTACAGTGTCGGGTTACTACGAGCCGAATATTGACGACCCATCGCCATTTCAAGACTTATTTAATATTTTACTCTCAGCTAGGTATCCAGTGGTGTTGGGTGGGGATTTTAATATATTGCTAGACCCTGCACAGTACAAGTCAACCCCCGGGCTACGGTTAATTCACCTAAAACAAGGGCATTGGTGAAGCAAGCGATGCAGGATTTAGGCTTGGTAGATGCCTGGCACTGGAGAAGGGGAGAAGGAGATAGATATACATTTCACAATAAAAAATATGGGCATAGATCTAGAATAGATTTATTTTTAATTCATAAAGGTTTATGCCCGGAGGTAAGAAGGGTAGCCCACAATACAGCACACATGTCAGACCATTCTGCAGTAATACTACATTTAGATATTAGGGTTAGTAACAGGACAACTAGGAGCACAATCAATCGTGCTCTATTTTTAGATGACACATCAGTAGAAGTGTTAAAAAAAGATACTAGAGAATTCTTTCAGGTGAATCAAGGAGCAGCAAGTTTGTGGTGTGTTTGTGATGCGTTTAAGGCTTTTATAAGAGGGAGGCTAGTTAACCTTGCAGCTTATAAGCACCGTGAAGAGAGGGAAAAGTTGGGAAACATGGAGTTGTCATTGAAAACCTTGCAGGTTGCAAGGTATAATGCGTAGTTAGAAGGGAAAACGGACTTAGTAATGGAGCTGTCTTGTCAAGAGGAAAAGGTCCGGTCTAATCTAGATGCTTTTTTGGAAAACCGCTGTAGGTTAAAATGGGAAAGTAGTCAGTAGGCTCATTTTGATTATGGAGAAGGTTGCAGTAAACTGTTAGCGTGGAAGGTTAAGTCGGACCTTTCCAAAAGGCACATTTTATCAGTCAAATCAGAGCCTACGAATCAGGTCTGTACGGAGCAAGAGGAGATTGAGGGGGCATTCGTATCTTTCTTTCAGGAGATATATTCAGAAAGTTCGGTTAACTTGGAAGAGCCGGTAAGAGAATTCTTAGATAATGTAGATCTCCCAGTTTTAGAGGAGTCGAAGATGCTCCTATTGAATGATAAGCTAAATGAGGCTGAGTTGGCGGAAGGTTTAAAGGCACTAAAAAAGGGTAAGGCAGCGGGGCCAGATAGTCTCCCTAATGAATTATATAGGGCTTTGGGGGAGGAACTTACCCCATTTTTATTAGAGCTATTCAACTCTATGTTGATAGAAGGGGCCCAAATTCCCAATTCCTGGAGAGAGGCGACAATTTGCTTATTGTTAAAGCCGGGTAAGGATTCCACGTCTTGTTCCTCCTATAGGCCCATCTCTTTGCTGAACGCAGACTATAAACTTTATTCAGGACTTTTAGCCAAGAGGTTGGGGAGAGTCGTTGGCAATCTAATCCATCCGGACCAAAAGGGTTTCATGAAGGGGAGGCAGCTTCACGAGATAACTCACGAGTTATTTGCTGCAGTTGATTTGGCGGCCCACGAGAAGGTGCCACTGGCGATCTTGTCTTTTGATGCGGCCAAGGCCTTTGACCGTGTTAATTGGTTGTTTCTAAAGGCAGTTCTGGAAAAAGCGGGCTTGGGAATCCCTTTTATTAGGGCGATAGGGGAACTGTATAGATGTCCCCTAGCGAGAATTTTGGTCAATGGCCATTTAACACAAGAATTTAGGATCAGGCGAGGTACGAGACAGGGATGCCCCCTATCTCCTTTGCTTTTTAATTTATACATTGAACCCTTAGCAACTCTACTTCGGTCTTCTAAAGAGATTACCCCATTTCGAACTGGGGGATGGGAAAAAAAACTAGCCTTATATGCAGATGATTTGATGATATATACGAGTGATGTTAGCTCTACTCTACCTAGGGTCATTGCTTTGATGGAACAATTTGGTAGACTTTCTGGGTACAGCATAAACGCAGAAAAGACAGAAATAATGCGTTGGAATTTTTTGTATGCTTCCCCTTTAGTTAAACAAGAGATTAGATATTTGGGTATTCGATTAACAGCTGATCTTAACGAGGTAGCTAAATTGAACTTTGATATAGTATATAGGGAAACCAAAAAACTGTTAAAAGCGTGGGCTGCTCTTTCTCTTACGATAATTGGGAGATCTAATATCTTGAAGATGTGTATCCTTCCAAAATTTACTTTTTTGTTTAACACTATCCCATTAGAGTACTATTTGGCTTTTCACTTAAAAAATATTAGAGTTTTATTGAATAAAAAGTCTGAGCACGATTCAGTCTGGGGAGCATTAACGGCTCACCTTGAAGAAGGAGCAGATCATTTTTTATATAAATTTGGACACCCCAGTTACTTCAAGAAGGTTCGCTTGAAACTCCCCAGACATGCATGTAACGTTTGGATGCATTTTCGGGGGGTGTTAGAGATTCCTTATTTTGTAGTTCAGCTCCCATTTGGGATTCGCCTGGCACTCCGGAATGCCTGATAGAAAAACTATCAACTCCTTTGAGAACAAGTGGGGTGGAAAGATGGGGCCAGTTGATGGAAGGAGATGAAGTGTTAAGCTGGGGCGCATTCCAGGAAGGTACTGGTGGGACAGTTTCTAGATTTAAGTATCTTCAAATATCTAGTTGGGTAAAGTCCCGTCAAATTGGAGAAATAGGGAGGAGTATATGGGAAGGGAAGCTAAATCAGAGAACCATCAACAAAGAGGTTGCATTGTGGTACCACGCTTTGTTAGAAACATCAGATGATAGCACTTCCCTCCCCTTGTCGAAGTGGGGAGCGACTTTTCCAACTTTAGATGTTATAACACTGTGGCAAAAGTCTTGTTCAATATTGTGGCTTACTACCAGTCCTGCGGGGCTGAAGAAAAATCATTTGTTCACACTCCATAGGGTTTATTGGACTCCGGCCAAATTAACAGCTATTGGGAAAACTCAGAAAAATTGTCCAAGGTGCGGGGATGATAAGGCGGATGATATCCATATGTTTTGGCACTGCGCAAAGTTGTTGGATTATTGGGGGGACATAGAGAGTATTTTTAAAGTAATCTTTAATGTAAACTTAGTTGTAAATTCAGCATTAGTGGTGTTTGGGGTGTGGGAACAAGATACAAACTATCAGAAATTGTCAGTTCAGCAGGAGCATTTGCTGTTCATATTAATTCTTCTAGCTAGGCGAGAAATTTGGCGTAAATGGATTGATCCTCTTCCTCCTCGTGTGTTGGATTGGCAGATAGCTGTAAATCGAATCTGTACACTGGAACAACGGGGCCCCCTGTCTAGAAAAGATAATTTTTGGTTATATTGGGAAAATGTGTATCAATAACATATTATTTCTTTGTCATATAAGCTCCTTATACTTCTGAATTTTTAAAGTCCAATGATTAAGATCTCCCCCTCGCTCTCTGGAGGTGCTGCTTTGGCTATGATTGAAAGTGATAACTTTTGATCAATGACACCCGTACGAGAAAGTATAATCAGTAGATTAGAGGGGATGATCTACTGAGGTTTGGACTATGTACTTGGTGGCATGTTGTCGTTTGTCGTGCCAATGCCTTTCCTACTTAACCAAAGCAGGGGTGATAAATATGAGGACAAAAAATAAAATAAAAAATTGAGTTGGGGGCCAAGAGATGTCAAACAGAAATGTTTTAAATGTGGAAGTCCTAACCATAGTTCTAATTACTCTAATTGCTATGCTTGCAATGTAAATTGCAAGAACTGTGGAAAAACGTCTTGTCATTAAGGCTTCATTCATTAAAAGTCAGCATCATATGCTACATGGCTAAAAGGCTATCGCCTTTCATTGATAAAATAAATGTTGTTCTAATTAAAGTGTCCTCGCTAACTTCACCATTCTAGACAACCACGTAAAAAACACAAGAAGGCAAATTAAATATCACAGATCATGTACTACAAATGTTATGCGTTGCGCCTCCAGAGAAACAGTTTGCATTATCTGACCCCAGTTTCATTTGCATATGAACTTCCCAATGCTTTGTGGATCAATACATGTTATGCTTTAGTGGATGAAAACAGAAAGACAAGAACAAGCAAAAGACTCTGGGAAGAGCTTTCAGTGGCACTTGCTTCAGGGAGACAAGACTTACAACCCCACTTCAGTAGGATAATGCATGGTCTTAAATAGAAGTGGCAACTGCTTGCCATTTAATAGCAATTACACTTAAGAACAGTGCACATTGTGTGTTGCAGTGTATTCCTCTAATGAGTCATTTTCAGAAGAGGCTGACAATTTGTGTTTCACTCTGCTTAACCTGTTGACATTTTTTGGGAACTGATGCCCACTTCTCCTTGAGCTTTTTTTAAATTTGTTTTTATTGGCATTGCATAAAGGATTACAAGCAGTCATGCAAATCAGGGCCGGCCTGGGAACCCAAAGCACCCCTGGCAAATTTTGTCTGACCAGCCCCCTTAGGGTGCTTAGTGAGAGAGCCTGAAAACTACAATGGGACTTGAAGGGTTCTCCCTCCTCCCCCCAAGAAAATGTGGGACAAAATTCTTGCAGGGAGATGCATTCTAGAACACATTTTTCATTATATATTCAATTGTATTCATTCTTAAAGCATAGTAAATGATGACCTTATAATGCACCGGGGTACTACAATCTTTATTGGGTCTGTTCAATGATTCCCTCACCATCACCCTCTAGCAGTGCCTCTCATCTCTCCATATCCGCTCTCCCGCATGTATTTCATTCGTTTTATAATGACTCTCTTACCAGCATAGGGTATTGGAGCACCTTACATCACACACACAAAGAATCATTTGTGTGTAAATCAGTGTATAGGAAATTTTACATAGGACACAGAGGACTACACGTTGTAGGATTCACATGTCATCCATACTGGTAGGAATTGTTTAAGAGTGCTTGGTCTGGAGAAGCATAAGCTCGGGATTCAGAATGTAACACAGTGGTTATGGGAAGGTGTCCCTTCCTGCACATAAACAATCATTAAATAATGACAGTTTGTTACTTTTTTGTGTGCTGCATTACGCAGCACACATAGAAGTGAACAATCACCTTTATTGATTGTTTATGTGCTGTAAGGGATTACTTCCTGCACATAAACAATCATTCCCTGCAATGCAGGCACCCTTGCACTACTGTGCATTGGCGCTAGGCAGCTAATTTTAGCGCCAGAACTGGAGAAAACACAGGGGTGTGCCGTATTGTAGTAAAAACGGTGCATCCCTGCATTTCTAAAAAATAAAGAAGCTTGGTGCTGCAAAATTTGCTGCAGCTCAGCGCTGCACGACTTCTTTGATAATGAGGCCCTATGTATGTCCCTAAATGTGTTAGTTGAAGATGTATTTAGTTTTGATGTTTATGATGTGTGTTTGAGTAATTCTGTACATATTTAACTTTTTACGTTGTGTAAAAGGGAGATGTGTTGTATCCTAGCAACCGAAGCTGGCTCTGCTGGATTCTGGGTTGTGGATTACAGCAGAGCAAGCAGGCAGTTGTGGTCAAAGGTGGACTCAGAAAGCATGGAAGGGGTTGTTGCTTTGGACTAAATAAACATCTTCATGTCTTCATCGAGGTGTCCTGGCGTCTTAAAAAAAGCCCAAAGAGGTAGCAACACAACTTGGGGGGTGGTGACCCATTGAGTGTTCTTCTTTTGTCATTGATTTATTTAAATTAAGCTTTGTTGTTTACTGAACATGTGTTGCTTTTGAAGCTCTACCTCTCTAACCTAATCCTGGTGCATCCACACTTTAAACAACATGAACTGTGCATGGGTGATGGAACATCCAATGAGTCCTGACCATCACACATGCAGTTCTCTACATTCATTCTCAAGATCTGCGGCTCCAATATAGGGGTGACAGGGAGGTAAGGTCAGGGCAACAAAGGCAACAGGCAAAGTGCCGTAGAGGCCAGCCCCTGACAGTGAAGTACTGAAGCTCTGATTGTTCAAGTGAAATAAAGAGGAAAATGTCAGAGGGAGCAGGTTGCAGAAACAATATTCACTCCTGCATAAACATAGAATTGTGTGACAGATTCATTACCTTTCATAGAGCTCAAACCTGGCACAAGCAAGACAGAGTCAACAATAAAACCATGGAAACGTGTGTGACTGAACCCCTACTCTGCAGTGACTTAAGAACTGATGTAATGTGGGTTTGAATCACAGAAGATGTGTGAAAACTCAGAGGCTGACTCCACAACCTTTAATTAACTGGTGTTTCCTTGCATGAAAGGTTTTCCCAACCAATCCAAAGACGCCAACTTTCCTTTCCCAACTCTTCAACAGAATATGTTTCCACCTACCTGGCTGTGAGCGGATGAATACAATAGATTGAAATCCCCTGCACTATTATTTTTTACATAAAAGAGTTTTTTAAGAAGGTAATTCCATACCCACGCAAAATTCTAAATATAAAATGCATGGCAAAAATATTACAAATTGTAAATGTAAATTGTATTTACATAGGGCTTAATAGCCATGATGATGCACAGGCATGTTTTGCAGTGAGTAGCACGCTACCGCAGAAACCGAGGTTAGAAGGTAACTAGGTAGTAGATCAGTATATGTGCTCCCACCTCCTTGTAGGATTAGTTGTGTTAAGTTTGTTAAGTGTGCTCTCATGGGACCTCAGGCCCTTGCTCTACTGTTTTGACTCATGATAAATAAATTGAGGTGGATTAGTAAAGGGAGGATGTGAGATGCTACTGGGAGTGGTGGACACGTGAGCATGTTAGTGGGATTAATTGGATAGTAAGAGGGAAGGGTTTGGAAGGATATTTGTGAGTCTATGCTAGCTAGGACGGTTTGGGATGAGCGAGAAAGTGAAGGAAACGTAGAGGCACAGATAACTTTACAGCATTCCGAAGTGTTTATGCAAATGCTCACACCTAGATTGTTTGCCCTTTGATTGCAGGAGAAATCTGCCTACCTGGGAGGCTGCTGCAGCATTTAAAGTATGGCCCAGTGCATAAGAGCTTTTTCATTTAGAGAAGTAAACCAGCCAATCTCAGGGAAAGAGCATTCTAGGAGATCAGTGCGCCCTGTTTCCACCCATAGGTGAAGAGGAATGATGCACTCTTTGAACAGAGCTGCCAAGCTCTGAGGCTGCCATCAGTGATCAAGATGTCCTTTGTGCCAGGCTGCCTCATTCAAGACACGAACCATATCAAATTACAAGTCATTTAACGTCGGTAATTAACTATTCAGATAGGGGCAGTGTTTAATTTGAGCCAGTATTTGCAGGTGTGGCCCACCAGCACTCACTCTTTAGGACAAGCGCTCATTTTTTCTTCTCAGATTTGGTTTCAGAGCAAGAGAAAGAAAAACACAAAAGAGGGAATGAAGGGCGGAGAGAAATACTAAAAATCAGTGACAAAGGGGGACAGCCTGAGCGAAAAAGTGCCAGCAAGCATGATATAAAGATGCAGGGAGATGCTGGGGGTCGATAAAAGAGGCATGCGGTGGAATAAACTTTGCAGCCGTGGTATTTGGCACCCTAGGCTAGATAGCAACCTCCAAGGTCTTGGGAGAAAAAAGTTAGGCCCCCACCCTTATTGTTTTACAGATTAAGCATTGCATATGGGCTCTTTTTACCCGGGACCACTGACCTTTTTCTTAATGTTTTCCCTTTATTTGTATGCAAATTGGTTTCTTTACTTACCTGTTTTTGCTTCATTGACCTGCTATGTGAAATGCTCTTTTGTGGTCAGAGAGATGCATTCCTGTGGAAGAGTGAGACTCCTTTCAGGTATTTGTCGATGTTAGACCTGGCATCCTCAACATGGTTTCCCCCATATTTTTGCCTCTGATTCCTGTATTTTTGACTGTGTGCTGGACTCTGTTTTTGCTGTTTTTGGTACTCTGGGCACTTAACCACTGCTGACCAATGCTAAAGTGCAAGTGCTCTCTGTGTAAATGTTTTTGGTAATTGGCATTTCCATGATTGGCATTTTGATTTACTAGTAATTCCCTAGTAAAGTGCACTAGAGATGCCCAGGGCCTGTAAATCAAATTCTACTAGTGGACCGGTGGCACTGATTGTGCCACCCACATGAGTAGACCCGTAAACATGGCTCAGACCCGCCACTGCAGTGTCTGTGTATGCAGTTTTGAACTGCCAATTCAACATGGCATTTGCACCCACTTGCGAGGCCTTACCCTTTCCTTTTACTACATGTACATCACCCCTAAAGTAGGCCCTCTGTAGCCCATGGTCAGGGTGCAGTGTATTTAAAAGGTAGGAAATGTACTTGTGTGTTTTACATGTCCTGATAGTGAAATATTGCCAAATTCGATTTTTAGTATTGCAAGGCCTATCCCTCCCATAACTTAACATGGGGGTCTGCCTTTACATACCTTTTAATTGCAGTTTCCCATTGGGAGAGAGAGAGAAATGGAGTTTGGGGTCTCTGAACTCACAATTTAAAAATACATCTTTTAGTGAAGTTTGTGCTTAGATTGCCAGTTTGAAAATGCTCCACTTTTAGAAAGTGGGCATTTTCTTCCTTAACGATTCTGTGCCTCTGCCTGCTTGTGTATCTGACATCTGGGTCAGATTGACAGTTGGGCTATTGTGAATTCCCTTTAGACAGTGACACAAAGGACGCTGGGGAGTGTCCTTCATTTCCTGATAATTCTCCTGGGTTAGTGTGGGAAGGGAGGAGCTGATACCTGCACCTGAAAGGGCTGTGCGTGTCCTCACACAATGTAGTCTCCAACCCCTTGGTATGTTTCTGAGGCCAGGCCTGGGCAAGATCTTGTCAACAACAGAGACTTTTCATTGAAGTTTACCAACTTCAAAGGCAGAAAGGGGTATAAGTAGTGAGCCCAAAACCCCAGATTTTTAGGGTACTTCTGGATCAAGATGAACCTCTTTCAAGGAGAACAGCTAAAGAGCTGGAGGAGAAGTACTGCCCCTTTGTTGTGTGTGCTTTGCTGGGTTGGCCTACACTTGCTGATTCTGCCTTAGAGAGGGCAAAGACTGGACTGAGAAAATACTCCAAGGGCTTTCGATTGAGCTTGCTTCCTGTTAAGAAATTTCAGGGACAGCAAAGGCTTCACCTACCAGCCTCTGACTTCACTTGCTGTGGACTCTAACTTGCCAGGTGTTGCCTATTCCAGTTCCTGGGCCCCTGGAAGTGAAATCTGGTGAATAACCAAGTGCAACGACATTGGACGAAATCGGATGACTTTGTACGGATGCCACTGCATGAAACTGCGCTGCCGCCTGCAACAGAAGCCGTGGTTCTCTCTGAGGTGCAACTACCCAACCGACATTGCAGGTCCAACATTGCTGCAGCCGCTGCCCTCCCATGATCTCGTGAGATCTCAGTGTTGTATCACCGATGTTCATGACTCACGACTCCGCTGCGGCGCTTGCAGCCCTGTTGTGTGACTGTGACCCTGTGAAGTCGCCCCACAACGTCTTGACCCACTGGACATCGACCCTGCCGGAAGTGTAAGCGACCGACACCTTGCACCAATGCCGCCTCACCTCTACTGCTCTGCAGAAAGTGCCCAGTGCCTCACAGCGATGCCTCCACGCCTCTGCTCCGCAGCACCGGAACCTATGCTGACTCCCTGCACCAGCTTGTTTCCTCATTGTTCGCATGGTAATGTACCTGGTGGTCCGTGTGACTCCATGACGGGTGCCAATGGCATCGCATTGTTGGAAATGACACTGTTATGATGCTGTGATAACACCAAATTGCAGCATTTGTGTTTCTACGCGCTATATTCAAGTTTAATCTTTCAAAATCATAACTTTGCTTGTGTATGTTGGTTTTTGTTGTTTTGGTCTTGTTTCATTTAGATAAATATTGGCTATTCTTCTAAACTGGTGTTGAGTTCTTTTGTGGTGTTTTCACTGCGTTACTGTATGTGTTTGTACAAATACTTTACACGTTGCCTCTGAGATAGCCTCACTGCTTTTGCCAAGCTACCAAGGGGGTGAGCAGGGGTTATCCTTAGTGTGTCTCTCCATTACCCTGACTAAATTGAGGGTCCCTGCTTGGACAGAGTGCAAACTGACTGACAACCAAAGACCCCATTTCTAACAGTCGATGTGCCACATATCAGGCTACCTGTCTCATGGGAGGCCCTTCAAATGCTGTGTGTGGGCCCCTCCTGGAAATTGCCTTCCACTGTCTACAAGAAAGTTGATTTCAAAGGAAAGAAAATTTCTTTCATATACAATTCTGCTGCCATGAATAAAGCATGTGAAATCTTTCAGACAGTCCAAAACGTTGTTTCCCCTCCAGCATTTTGCATGGCTTTGGATGCATCTCAGGAACTCGTGGGGGCGTATATTAAATTTTTCATGAATGCGTATCTAGACATTGACAAATATTTGGGGTTCTCCACAATTCGTTCCAGTCAGAACTGGTAGCATTGCCATCATCAATCTTTTACTTTAAGGAAATTTCTGCTGCAGATAGTTTCGATTTATTTCAAGCCCTGAAGCTGAAATAGCAGGAGACTCATCCAACTCTTTCCACTAACCCACACGGATTGCCACCAGACTTGGCTGATCTCCCAAAAGATGGCTTCCACAGTGAGTTTGTGTATAATATCACACTTAGCTCATTTCAATGTCCTGGGCATTTTTTTAAGTTCTTTTTAAGGAAGGACAGAGAAAAGCAGCTCACTTTGAACAAGCTTACTGGTGTGGTGAAGGCATACAAGAGGCCAGATTAATCTTAGTATTGTGCTGCCCTTGCATCATGCATGGTGTTGCAAGGGCAATGCAATACTGAAGTTAGGTATGCCAAGCAAAGCAAAGCGACTTTGTGTAGCCCAGCTTTGCTTGGTAAATCTGGAGTAACGCAAGACAGAACAAGTTTTTGCCTTGTATTACTTTGTGTGGTAGGGGTATTACATCGGTGGAGCATGGGTCTATGGATTTTGGTGCATTCCCAGATTTGCGGAGACTAGTAAACCTAGGAATGCGTAAGAATGCTAAGCCTTCCTCAGGGATGTGGCACACTTAGAAAGAGGAAAGTACCTCAGAGGATTGATTTTGTGCAGGATGATGCCCCTTGCTGCATAAAAACAATCCTGCCTGCTATAAAAGCACTCTTGCACCCCAGTGCAAGGGTCCCTGCATTTGCTCTAGGCAGCAGATTGTGCACCAGGCAGAAAGCAGGGGTGTGCCATATATTCATATATTAGTAAATATCCTTGCCTTTCCCTATCACATAGCACAGCACAGCAATTTGTCTTTCTGCCTTGCGTTACAAGAAAGAATGATACATTTGGCCCTGGATGTTAACTCTTGCCTTATTAATACCTTTCCTCACACCCTTATAAGCTGTGTCTTAATTTAGTTTCCAACTTACCGATCCCAGCTCCCTTCTTTTCTGCACAAATCAAACTTCAGACCATATCACAAACTTAGAATATGGACCATCTTTTTATCCCCTATTCCATGTCTAGTCCAAACTGAGCTTGAATAGGAGCATAAAACTAGGTGAAAGGCTGGTTACAATTCATAGGGCCTCTTTGAAGGCTTCCTCTGGATCTTGAGTTCACCTGCCCCAGATTCGTTTGACTGTTTTCCTACATTCCTTGGAGAAATGATGATCTGATCATCAAGGCTTGTGTGCTATATTCTCCCAGATCAGCAGATTCCTTCCAGGCTGTTCAGCGCCTCCTACATTCTTGTGGTTGGTGAATCTTAGAACAACTTTTCCCACCCCATTTTGTGTAACTATAACATTAAATCCATAAGGTCTTCCTACTCGACTCATCTACTCCAAGGGTCCCTGTTGAGCCTGGCTATCCTTAAGGAACGTCATGCAATTTGCAGTCAGATTACTTTGGGAATGGAAATGCAATCTGTGATGCAACCTATGTACAAATAACTGTCATTGTGAACATTTCATTTGGTTGCAAAATAATCTACCTAATGAGTGCTAATTACGCAATTTTCAACCCCCTGGTGATTGGCTTTCAATGCAGGGATGTAGGTCTGCAAGGCACAGCAGACTCGGGCTTTGCATCGCATTTCAAAATATTTTTTTGAAAATCAGCCCATGTTCATTAAAGGCTCAGGTGCCGCTTTAAAAATAACAAACCTTTCAACTCATTTAAATGCCTTTTGCAGATGCAAACCCTGTGATTTTGCAAACTGCAGGATTTGCAAGCACAAAAAGACTTTGCATCACTGACCCTTCATTTCCAGCTGACCCAATGCTTTCAAGTTCTTAAATCAGACCAGATATTATTGACTTTTGTTGTAAGCCTTGACAATTGCACCATCTCTAAGGCCAGGCAAATGCCACTTTTAACCACTTGTCTGAAGAAACTAGTGTCTATGGCTTTCAAGACAGCCTTTAGTGTAGCCTTATTTCAGAAGCAATCTGCAAGCCTGTGACCCCTAGCCTTTTGTCTAAGATTACTGTACAAACACAGCCTGTTTCATTCAGGCACTCACTGACCTCACTATGATAAAGATACCACCTGCTGAAAGCTATCTGGTTGTCATCACAGAAAGCAGCTAGTTTAGCTTCCTGGAAATGGCTTTCCTTTCACATAACATTCTGGCTGCAATAAACAAAGCAGATGAAATCTTTCAGCCAGTGCAAAACCCCTCCAGTGTTTCCCTTGGCTCTAGAGACATCTCAGGAACTTGTGAGGCGTATATTCAAGTTTTCATTTTTATGAATCTAGACAATGACAAACATTTACTGTTCCCCACAGTAAGTTTCAGAGAGAACTGGTAACAATGCCATCATCAACTATTTACTTTCAGGAAACGTTTGCTGCTGATTGTTTTGAATTATAGAAACCCAGAATCCAACCTGTAAAAATGGGAATCTTCCAGCTCTACCCCCTAAAGCACATTGAGTTCCTGCCAAAAGATGTGAAATAGACACTGAATATTTCCATATCCACCTGAGTGATTCCAAGACATCTAAAAATGGCAGCACTGACACCTCTGCAGAAAAAGAAATCTGTTGACGCCCCTCCCCCCAGATATAACAATGTCTGGCTCATCGCAAGACTCCCCTGACTGCCGAAGTTCTAGGAAGTTCAAAGCCCACCTGGAAGATCTCATGATGTCTTTGGCCTTCACCAGTTTGGTTTTCACAAAATGTTTGGTATGATCAAGGGTGGCACAACATTAAGGGAGCCATGGCTCCATCCTCTATCCTTTTCCGAAACATGATGAGTCTGTCAGGCTGACCAAAGGGTCAGACATCCAGGTTCTTTGCATGCGCTAGTACGCGGGCACCCGACAGCCTGAGTAAAGCTTTGCCACGAAGAATATTTCACAATGTGGAGGGCATGACCTCACCAGGCGGGCAAACCCCTCCGAGGTCTTCCCGCTCATGTTGAGGGGAAGCATCACTGATAGAATAGGAACTAAGTGCTTCAGGATTAAGCCCTGAACTGCCCGATGCTGATTGTCTATCAATAATTTCTCATCCCAGAATGGGGTGAGGTCAGCAAGTTTCACTGACCCTGATAACGCGTCCCGCCCTAGATAATTTACTTGGTCTGGGACTCGTTTTAGGCCAATTAATCTTTTGACCCTGATTGGAGACACTTTAAGGCAAGATAACTTATCAGCATGTCAATTAATTGATCAATAACCTCATCAATATTCACAGTA
Organism: Pleurodeles waltl; assembly: GCF_031143425.1. NCBI lineage: Eukaryota > Metazoa > Chordata > Amphibia > Caudata > Salamandridae > Pleurodeles > Pleurodeles waltl. Next base: position 997,454,496 of record NC_090450.1, on the reverse strand, counting down.
GCAAATCAATCAAATTGGTTAATGACATTAATGATAACAAGACACCCCATGACATTTCAGTCATGAATAGCCACACAAAATTTTGTAAGATTTATGATATTTATTCCCTATTGATTACACTCTACTAGCAAGTTTATTAATCTCAATACCAGAAAACACATTAGCACTGTCACAATATGGCAACTCGAATAAGATTTCATCAAAGCAAAGATCATAAACATTAGAACAAAGCACGACGTCAACATGGATTCACTTTAGCAGAGTATCATTAGCGCATTATTCAACAAAGCATTGATTCAGTCATTTGACTATTTGTGTCCGTTTAGTGAACCCCTTAACTAGCTTGAATTAGCATTGGCATGTTGGGCTTCATGCAAAACAATTTAGCAACACAAATTTAGAAAACATCTATCTATGGTCTCTATCAAAAGAAGCAGTTTGTACCTAGAAAGAAAAGGCAAACAGACAATTACAATTTCATTATCATATAGTTACCCTCCGTAATGGGTCAGCATGCAGAGTCAGACTTCGTCCTCAGGACATCAGTTGATTTGCCATCAGTCAGGAAACTCAGCAAAGTTCAGCAAGACAGGCACTAAGGAACACTTCCCTCATAAGGAGGAAAGGTATGAGACGGGCAAGACAAGGGTAAGGATGGTTTGAAGAGCCAAACAGCAGCCTTTAGACAGAGTGACAAAGTGGTTAGGTGCTAGTGAAGAAAGGCACATAATGGCAATGGCAAAAAGTGGCTCGGAATGGCTGATTTCTCCCTGTGACATGGGGTTATATTAATCTTGTTGTACAGTCTCCTAATTTCCAATTGGGCAACTTTTGGTGCATCCTTATCTCCAACCAATAAGTGGGTTGTCACCTCATTAGGATTTTCACTTTAAAACAGTTCTCACGTAGTTTATTGGCTCCTGTAATTGACGTCTCCAACGGGTAGAATGTCAGGTACAAACTTTTATTCTCGCAGGCTCAGTCAGTAGTCCCCTTGTCTTTACCAGTTCAGGCGACCTTGTACCTGTTGCAAGTTTACACTGTTGCATTCAGCAAGAATGTGTCCTTGAGCAAGTCGGGTCTCATGAGAAATAATTTACTACAGTTACACACATCTTCTAGCTTCTGTAAAAGTACGGCTACATGTCCTTCAGCAAGTCAGCACATTGCATGTTAGAAAAACGCATTTAATATGAGACCGACAGCTAGGCCCCGACTCATGCTAACTAAGGCCTAGTAATGAATTTTAGCCAAATCTTAACATATAACTCTTAATACTAATACAAAACCACACATTAGTACATCAATAATTCATTATTAGTCAATTTCGTTAATCATCGTATACATTGGTGGCCACTCCCCCTGGGCACATTTCAAGCGCATATGTTAAAAGCATATTAATAAAATTTCTATGCGGCATCATTATACATTAAATTGCAAACATTTCATGTTGCATTTTGATCATTGTGAGAAAACCGGGCTGATTGCAGAGGCCCCCTAACTTTTTGCCCTCATTTTCCGCTTTTTGCTGGTGTTTTTCTGACTCTGAGGGTGCCCTGGGTACTGCTAACCAGTCCCAGGGCCTGTGCTCTGTGTAAAATGGATATGCAAATTAGGCTAATTATAATTGGCTAAGTTAACCTACCTATAAGCCCCTAGTATATGGTAGGGCATGTAGGTTTAGGGACCACAGCATAGGTGGTGCACCCATAGGTGCACTGCTGAGGTGCCCAGTGTCATTTTAAAGGCAGGCCTGCCTTGCTGGCTGCTTTTAAATTAAAGTTATATGCAAATTCGACTTTGGAATTAAAAGTAGTTCCAAAGTCTTAAACTATCTTATTTTTACATATAAGTCACCCCTAAGGTGTGCCCTATGTGCCCCTAGGGCTGGGTGCCATGTAACTATAAGCAGGGACTTTATAAAAATAGTTTTATAAGCCCTGGTGAGGTAAAAACAGCCACATTTGTTTTTTCCTCATTGTAGTAAATGGCCTTCATAGGCTAGAATGGGGAGACTTTATTTTAATTTTTAAAGTCTCTTTAAATGATGCATACCAAGAGTTTGGTATCAAATTAATTGTTGTAATAAATCCCACAACTTCCAGTTGTTGGATTTAATATAACTTGTTCAGGTAAAGAGTTTTAAAGTTTACCTGAAAAGTTACCAGTTTCAGCCCTGCATTGTTTTTGCAGCTGTGCTCTGATTGGCCAGCCTCAGAGCAGCTTGGCCAAGCTGCCTTGATGAGATGTGAAGTGGCCTGGCTTCACACAAAGGAATGTGCCTGTGGGAAGGAATCTCCCCTCAGCAAATGGTGAGGCAGGAAGGGGGAGGGCTGCCAAACTGGTCTTCAAAGGCAGAGAAGGACATTTGGAGCAACCAGCAACACCCCCACATCCTGCAACCCCAGACAACTAGGTGCCCCCTTGATTAGATTAGGAGAGGGCAGGAGAGGGGTGTGTTTATGATTTTTAGCCACACCAGTGGGTGGGCTCAGCCAGATATAACCTCCAAAAATCAGATTCAGCCATGATGGATTTTTAGAGAATGTTACCTCCTGGGATTGATTTTTGCCACACTTCCCAGGAAGTGGTCATCACAGCGGGAAGGACCCTGCACCTGATTGGAGAACCAGGACCCCCCTGCTTTTCATCCAGGAGCAAGGATAAAACTGGCAGACCTGCACCCACACCTCAGTTCCCTACCACATCCAACAAGGAAGAACAACAGAAGAAGAAGGACTGCCCTGCTGGACCCCTGGCCTGCACCTGGAACCTGCACTCAGAAGGACTGCACCAGCTGCACACTTGGGCTTCACCACAAGAAGGACTTTGCCTGGCTTCAACTGGTTCAAGGAGGGACTCCCTGTTTGCTACAGGTGAAAAATTGCTAACCAGAGTCCCCTGCACCAACTCCTGAAGAAAGCGACTAGCTGACCACTGTCCAGTGGCCAAAAAGGAGTTTGCTCCAGGTGCATTCTGGGAGTTGTAGTCCGCACCCCCCAAGGACCATCTCAGAACTTCTGGACCCTTGGGGTGAGCTGTGGACCCCAAAAGAACCTTAAAAGGACATCTGGGAGAAGCCCCAGAAGTTTGGAGAATTTTTGTAAAAAAGCTCCATAGAGGGACCGACCCGCCGCGGCAACTCTAGCCGGCTTGCCTCAACCGCGACCCGGCCTGATTTGCTGGTTCGTCCCGGTAAAGAAAAATCTCCGAAAAAGAGACTAAGTCCGAATGTAAAAAGTTGACCGGGACCTCCCAGCCATCGTATCTGAGAAGGGCTCCATGGACGTCGGATCAAGATCCAGGTTTACCCCGGTCGAAGGATTTTCACCTCGAAAAAACGACTAAGTCCGAAGGTAAAAATCTCCACCGAGGATTCCAGCATCGCGTATCCGGAGAAGGGCTCCAGGAGGTCGGATTGGACTGGCAGGTTCGTCCCGCTGAAGAAAATCTTCGAAAAAAAGACTAAGGGGGTGATTGTTACCTTGGCGGGCGGCGGACGCCGCCCGCCAAAGTACCCCCGCCAGAACACCGCACCGCAGTCGCCAGACCGCTGCGGTTATTCTGGGATTTCCACTGGGCTGGCGGGCGACCGCCAAAAGGCCGCCCGCCAGCCCAGTGGAAATCAACCTTCCCACGAGGACGCCGGCTCTGAATGGAGCCGGCGTAGTGGGAAGGTGCGACGGGTGCAGTGGCACCCGTCGCGTATTTCAGTGTCTGCAAAGCAGACACTGAAATACCAAGTGGGGCCCTCTTACGGGGGCCCCTGCAGTGCCCATGCCATTGGCATGGGCACTGCAGGGGCCCCCAGGGGCCCCGCGGCACCCCCTACCGCCATCCTGTTCCTGGCGGGTCAGGATGGCGGTAGGGGGTGTAAGAATCCCCATGGCGGCGGAGCGCGCTCCACCGCCATGGAGGATTCTGTAGGGCAGCGGAAAACCGGCGGGAGACCGCCGGTTTTCCTAGTCTGACCGCTGCCGAACCGCCGCGGTCAGAATGCCCTGCGGGGCACCGCCGGTCTGTCGGCGGTGCTCCCGCCGACCCTGGCCCCGGCGGTCTGAGACCGCCGGGGTCAGAATGACCCCCTAAGTGTGTAGGTAACATTTTAACCGAGGCCTCCCGCGGCCTGTAGCCGAGCAGGGCTCCATCGCGGTCGGCCTGAAACTTTGACTTTGCCCCGGTCGAGGTGCAACCAGATGACCCGTTTGGCGCTTTTTGTTTCTAGGCGCTAAAAAAATAATAATTCTTTAAAAATTCATATCTCCGGTTCCCCTTATCTGATTTTATTCGTTTTGGTGTCATTATAAAGATAAAAATATAATCTATTTGTATAAATTGGTTTTGGATTTTTAAACTGTTTCCTGTGTTTTATTTAATTACTGTTTTGTGATATTTGAATGTTTTACACTCTGTCTCCTAAGTTAAGCCTTGACGCTCGTTGCCAAGCTACCAAGGGTTGAGCTGGGTTTAATTTACTGAGACCTAACTGGACCTAAGTGGAGGTTAGTGGCCTATTGCTAAGTGTAGGTACTTACCAGCCCTTACCAATAACCCATTTTCCAACAATCATAATAGCTACACTCCAACAATCCCTCCTCTGATGACACTTGTTATGACACAAATCCATTCTTTAACAACCCTTTCACCTTTTCATTTCCTTCATTTCGATTTCTTCTTTTTGCTTCGCCTTTTCATATTTTGCTCTCAGCATTTTCTCCCTCTTCTTTTCTTCCCTCCTTGCTTTATGTTTTGCCCATTTTGCTTTACCTCTCTCGCAAATGTTGCTCAGTACCCATAATCCAAATAAACAAGCCAAAACAATTACTATTCCCTGTATTAATTTTCCCAAGAACCCATGCCAAAGACCACAAAACCAACTTCCCCCACGCACAAATCCCTCTCCAACCTTTTCCCAGACTCCTGGTTCTTTCAATTCCTTCAAATCTGCACTATCTCTTGTTAGGTTAGTAAGCATACTTCTAATCTCATTACTATTGTCAGGTATATAGGCACAACAGTGCCTCTCACTAGGCATCTTACAGACTCTGCCACTTTTCACTAAAAGAATGTCTAAAGCAAGCCTATGTTGAAGAGTCATAGCCCTCTCCGCAGCAAGTTCAATATCCATCAGGAATATAGCCCCTGTGAAGTTCGTCAGCATGTTATCCACAATAGTAGACAACTTTTGAATCTTTACTGTATGGAGTTCAAACAACTCCCACTGAAGGAATTATTGCTCCAAATATGTCTCCTACTACACCAGCAGCAGTTTCTCTCTTTTGTCTAGCACAAAGTAATTCTGTCACTTTAGGAAATTTCTTTAAATCATCTAGTTGATAGATCTTTGGAGAAACTATTCACAAATAACATGTCCCATACCATCCCTTTGGAAGACAGTAATAAGCACTAAGTCCACAAATGTAATAAACCCCTGGGATCGGTTGATCCATTCCATTTAGCATGAAAGTCCATTTATTCTGAAACAAAAACACATGCTTACACTCACTCATTCCCACAAACACATTGTCATAATATGATTTTGGTCGCCTAATGCAAAGCCTACCTACATGTTTTGCATCTAAAGCTAGCTTTCCTTGTTCCCTAATCCCATTGTTGCTATTACGAAGGAATGATTGTTGCTGCAAGCCCTTTTAGAATTTCCCCTTTAAAACCCTCCTTCTATCTTCAGTGTGATCTAGAAAGCTCTTTTTTACAGATGTAAGCAAGCATGTCAAATTATTGCGGTGTGCACATGAAGTAATAATTATCATTCTAGGCTTAGGAATCCCTTATACAGCTTTATAGCATAATACTTAGCTACACTATTCAAATCTTCTATGATAGGCACATAAAAGAACACTAACTCATAGTTTGAGTAAAAATATTGCACTTCTTCCTGGTTATAGAAACGCATTAGTAGCAGACTACAACTAATCCCGTATGTTAATGGCAAGCTGTGATACTTAACTCCCTCTTGGACTGAAAGAGGAATTTGTGTAGACACATAACAAGCCTTTGCATCCATAGTGTCAACATACTCACTCAACAAGCTATAGAAAACATTAGTAGACAGATCCCCTTTTGTATTAGTTTCGTCATGCAGGTATTTCGTATCTTGCTCAAACTTATCCCACGGTGTTAGTGTAGCAGTCTCAGAAACTGTAGCATTGTTAGCTTCATTCTCATCCACCAAACGCATTTCCACAAACAAAGCTATAATGAATATCACACACATAACACCCAAAGCAATACCCAAATATTTACAGCGCTTATTCCCCTCAACGTCATCTCCTGACCTAAGCATGATCTATAAAGAATCAGAAAGTAAAGTACTATAAATGCAATCAACAAATATGAGGATGGTTAATAACTTTCTCTTTTTTTTTCAATGGAGCCAAGCAAAAAAGTCTTTCTTCAGCAAGTATTTACAGCTCTCTCATTCACTCCCATGATCTTTTGTCAATCCAGTTAGCAGCTTGTCACAATCAATTTTTCAAAAGTCAATTCAGGTTAACAGTGTCGCATCCAATAATTTATCACTCTCTTTTTTTTTCCAGGTTTCCCTTTATTCAATTTCAGCTTAACACAGTCTCTTTTAATTGTAGCCAACTTCAAGTACCATAATATTGACCTGGAACTTCAAGATCAAAACAGAAAGCCAATAACTCTTGTTGCCACCTGGCTGACGTTGCATAAGCCCATTCAGGACCTGCGTATCTTCTGATTGCTATTCTCTTTCTTTTCAACTTGCTGTCACCCTGCAATTCTCCTTCACTCAGATCTTCTTTCCTTATGGTATCGACCTCTTCCTCTATTGTTTCATTGATGACCACTTTCCCTTTTGCAGCTTGTGACTCTGGCCACTTATCTCCTCTCAGTGTCCTTTTACTGTTCGGCTTTTCAGGTTGCTGTTCAATGCCCTCCTCTTGTGCTATGGTGTTCTCTCTTGGCGGATCTGCAAGTGACTCGGGAGGAGTCTGAGCACTTTGACTGTCTTCTGCCTCAACTCCTTCACCTTCTGTGTCTGTCAGGGGTTCAACTTCAAACCCGTACCCGTCTGCTTCTCGGAGAACCTCTCTTTGGGTTGGTCCTCCTGGTGCCTCAGTTGAGATAGGCTCACTGTCACCCTTCTAAATCTCGTTTGCTGTTTGAGTGACCAAGCCGTCCTCAATGGGCTCTCAGTTCCCCTTTGATTACTCTCCAGCCCTGAGACTTCCTTTTCTGTAGCTGTTATTTTCGCCAAGTCAAGTTCCTCATCAGTTGGACACGTCACCTTCTTTGTGTGACTGGCATGGATCCAGTTTGGAATTCCTGCACATTTTACAGCAGTAGTAGTTGTCAGTATCACTTGATACGGCCCCTTCCAACGTGGCTCCAAACACGACTTGCTCACGTGTTTCTTGACAACAACCCAGTCACCGGCTTACAGATTGTGACCTGGATCATTTATCGGTGGCAGTGTGGTTGCTTCCACCTGGTGAGAGAAAGAGCGGGCCACGTCAGCCAGACCCTTGCAGTAGTCCAACACCATATCATCCGTGATATTCACAAGAGCGTTTGCAGGCACTGCGGGCAATCTCATAGCTCGGCCCATGAGAATTTCATGAGGAGACAGTCCTGTTTTCTTGTTGGGTGTATTTCTCATTGATATTAGCACTAAGGGCAATGCATCTGGCCATTTCAAATTGGTAGCTGCACACTAGTCCTGAGGCTTCAGGACGGTAGCTACAGTGCAACTTCTGTTCAATGTTCAGTGCAGCACACAAGAGCTTAACCACCTCATTGTTGAAGTGACTTCCTCTATCTGATTCTAAAGAGATCGGGAACCCGAAACGTGGTATCAACTCCCTAAGCAGCAACTTCGCTATTGTGAGACTGTCATTCCTACGTGTAGGGTAAGCTTCAATCCAATGACTGGAGATGCACACAATCACCAACACGTACCTCAGACCTCCACACACAGGCATCTCAACAAAATCCAATTGCATTCTGCTAAATGGACCTCCTGCTCTCCCAATGTGTCTCAAATTCACCACGTTCCCTTTCCCCGCATTCAGCTGCTGACAGATGATGCACCTGTGACAGATTACTTCTGCAGCTTGCCTGAATTTTGGATTGAACTAATCGATTTTGAACAACCTGATCATGGCGTCTCTCCCAATATGTGCTTGACCATGGTAAAAACTTGCAAACTGTGACAAGAGACTGTTTGGCAAAACCATTTTCCCTTCATCTGAAACCCACAAATCATCTGGTCTTTGTACACATTGCATTTTAAGCCAAGAATATTTCTCTTCTCTGCTGACACGGCCCTGCAACAATTTTAACTCTTCCATTGTGTCAACCACCCTCAATGCATAACCTGTGCATGTGTCATTTTCAGTTTCAGGTAACAATTCCCACTGATCTTTGAACAATATACAGTTCAATGCACAAAACCTTGCGACTTGATCAGCATATCCATTCCCCATTGACACAAAGGCGGTCATTCTGACCTTGGCGGGCGGCGGAGGCCGCCCGCCAAAGTCCCGCCGTCAGGTTACCGTTCCGCGGTCGAAAGACCGCGGCGGTAATTCTGACTTTCCCGCTGGGCTGGCGGGCGGTCGCCTTCAGACCGCCCGCCAGCCCAGCGGGAAAGAGGCTTCCACGATGAAGCCGGCTCGGAATCGAGCCGGCGGAGTGGAAGCTGTGCGACGGGTGCAGTTGCACCCGTCGCGTATTTCACTGTCTGTGCAGCAGACAGTGAAATACATGTAGGGGCCCTCTTACGGGGGCCCCTGCAATGCCCATGCCAGTGGCATGGGCACTGCAGGGGCCCCCAGGGGCCCCGCGACCCCCCCTACCGCCATCCGGATCCTGGCGGTCGGACCGCCGGGATCTGGATGGCGGTAGGGGGGGTCGGAATCCCCGCGGCGGTGCAGCAAGCTGCGCCGCCGTGGAGGATTCAATGGGGCGGCGGTACACTGGCGGGAGCCCGCCAGTGGTGCCGGTCCGACCGCGGCTTTACCGCCGCGGTCGGAATCCCCATTGGAGCACCGCCGGCCTGTCGGCGGTGCTCCCGCGGTCCTCCGCCCTGGCGGTCTTTGACCGCCAGGGTCAGAATGACCGCCAAAGTCTTGTGATTTCACATGAGTGCTGCATTTCACCACGGCAATTTCCAGAGGTATCTGAATCGAGTGCAACAACTCCTTAATTCTTTCACCATTTTTCACTGGCGAATGAGAAGAGGTCATGAAACCCCTCTGTGACCATCACTGGCCAAAATCATGAACAATTCCAAATCCGTATCTGCTATCAGTTTAGGTAGTGACTTTCAATTTGTCAGCGGCATGGCATGCCCTAGTAAGAGCAACCAATTCAGCCACTTGAGCAGAGTACACTGTTTCGAGCCAAGATGCTTCCAGGATACCAGTTATTGAACATACAGTGTATCCGGCTCTCAGTACCCCTACTGAGTCTCTCAGGCATGAACCATCAACAAAGATAATGTAATCATTTTCCTCTAATTGAGTATTTTTAATGTCAGGTCTCAATTTGGTGCACAGTTCTGTTACCTCAAGACAATCATGTTCTACCTCTTCGGCATCATCAACATCTGTATTTTCATTAGGAAGCAAAGTTGCCAGGTTTAACACAGTACAGCGTTTCAATGACACATTAGGTGACCCCAAAATAATCGTCTCATATTTGGTCAGGCGGGCATTTGTCATATGTTGCGTCTTAGTTCGGGTGAGTAGCATTTCAACTGAGTGTGGGACCATTACTGTTAAGGGATGTCCCATCACTATACCTTGACATTGAGTAAGGCTTTGACCAACTGCCGCAACTGCGAGCAGACAGCCCGGTAAGGCTGCTGCGACTGGGTCCAAAGTAGCTGAAAAATATGCTACTGGGCAGTTTGCACCTCCATGGACCTGTGTCAGGACAGACAAAGAACAAGCATCACGTTCATGACAAAACAGAACAAAAGGCTTTGTGTAGTCAGGCATACCTAAAGCTGGAGCCCTGCACATACATTCTCCCAGTTCAATGAATGCCCTCATCTCTTTCTCAGACATGTTCAGGGTATCCGGGCCATCCTTAACCTCCTTGATGGTCAACCTTACCAAAGGCTTAGAGATAATTGAGAAGTTGGGAATCCACTGGCGGCAGGAGCCCACCATTCCCAAAAACATCCTAACGTCTCTCTTGGATGTCGGGGGACTCATCTGTAATATGGCTGTCATTCTTTCTTTGGATATTCTCCTAGACCCCTTCTCAATCAGATTGCCCAAGTACTTCACCTCTTTCTGACAGTACTGCAGCTTCTTTGGGGACACTTTATGTCCGTTCTTTCCCAAATGGTTCAGCAAGGCAATAGCGTCATACCGGCAGTCATCTTTTGTTTTGGACGCAATCAACAAATCATCAATGTACAGTACTAGAATCGAATTAAAAGGCAATTCAAATGACTCCAAATCCTTCTTCAATATCTGATTGAAGATGGAAGGCGATTCTGAAAACCCTTGAGGAATTCGACACCTACTGTAAACCTTGTCCAAGAATTTGAAACTGAAAAGAAATTGGTTATCCTCATGAAGAGGTACGGTACAGAAAATAATGCTTGGGACAAGTCCATGACTATGAACCACTCTGCATCACATGGAACCTGAAACATGATCACGGCTGGATTTGGCACTATGGGGCAACATTTTACCACTATCTCATTAATTTTCCTCAGGTTTTGGACAGTTCGAACTTCCCCACAAGGCTTTCTCAATCCCATTATTGGCAAATTACATGGGCTGCTCATCACTTCTTTTAGGACCCCTTGCTTCACAAAGTCCACAATTATCTGCGTCACCTGTATAAGGACATCTTGTGCCATGTGGTACTGTGGTACCTGGGGAAACACGCCATTTGGCTTCACATCTACTTTGACTGGTTCTACTCCTTTTATCAATCCTACTTCCTTTCCTGTCAAATCCCACACCTTCTCTATTACTGTCCCCTGTAATTTGGTCGGCAAATCAGTCACTGTGAAAATCGGGAAAAGGCTTAGCAAAGGGTACTCTTCTTCTGTGGTCTCCGTCTCAGGCTCTGAGATCTGACCATCGTCCCCTTCATCATCACTGTTTGTCTGCACCTCAATTCCTTCATTGGAACAGGTGATTGAACACCTCGTCTTACACAGCAAGTCTCTTCCCAATAGGGACACAGGACTTGAATCACAGACTACAAAACGATGTAATCCGTGGAAGGTATCAATCTCAACCTGGACCAGATCTGTAATTGGATTAGTCAGGAGCTGATTTGCTACTCCTACCACCTTTATAGTATGCCCTGAAAATGGCAATTTCGGAACCTCTGCACTTCTGACTGTAGAGCGTGTAGCTTCTGTGTCAACCAGGAATGAAACCTTGTGACCCATTACCTTTCCTTGCACATAAGGTCCTCTCTGATCTACTTCTAGGGATGCTGCAAGCCTGCAGTCCTCACTATCCGAACAGTCATCCGACCATTCATTGTTTATTCCATTCTCACCACACAATGGGAACAGTTGTACTGCATTATTTTGACTCATTGTTTGACCTGTGACCTGTTGAGGAAGCATCACCTGTTGCTGTCCCATCGGAGCCAAAGGCAACTGCATTTGCTGTCTAGGTACCACAGGAATCTGCTGTTGTGCTTGCTGCACCTGCACTGGTTGAATACGTGGCATTTGCATTTGTTGCATGGGCTGAAGACCCTGCGTCTGAACCATGTTATTCTGGAAGTTCGGGTTTGGACCCCTCATTCTTGGACCCCTCATATTTTGAAATGCACCAACATCATTGCTTTGTTGAACAACACCATTCTGCACCATCATCGGACACTCCTGCTTCCAGTGTCCCACGCCCCGCACGCATGGCATGGTGATATCTTTTTCATCCCTTGCACATCATTTTGAACCACAACAGCATTCAAATCTGGACCACGGTTCACAAAACCTCCTCGACCTCATTCCCCTGCATCCCTGCTTGAGCTGCCTTAATTTGCATCACCATCACCTTCTCTTTCAGCTTTCTTTGCTTCAACTCAATCTCATCACTACAGTATTTCGCATACTGCAACACCTCATCAATCGGCTTCGCTTGCCAACAGATCAAATGATTCTTAATTATCTGGCTAATCTCTGGCCTCAGTCCTTAAACGAACCAGAACACAAGGTGATTCATGTCTTTTGGTTCTATGAATCTGTGCCACCGTAGTGTTTGAACGCCTTTAACAACCTCTCATAGTAAGCATGTATCGACTCTTTGCCTTCTTGTGCTGTTCGATCAATTTTCTGCCAATCAATATTCTGTGACCTTCTGCTTCAAAAACTCAATCACCTTATAGTAGTATTTCATCACCACAGGAGATGGTGCTCCTGTAACCCTGTCCCTTGCCGGTTCCGTCATTGGCCAATCCACACTTCTCTTGCACTCAAGCCACAAATCGGCTGGAACTATAATCTTAAACAGTGTATTCAAGTCTTCCCAAAGACATTTAGCAAGCTTCACAAACATGTCCGTTTGCTGATACCATTCTATTGGCTTTTCCCACAACCTGAGGTAGTCATTTGTGAATGACAAAATGTCACCTCTATGCCACGGTACATGAACTAGGACCCCTCTAGCTGTTTCTCTCATTGGTAACATCTTTATGGTTCCTCGCCTGGCACAGCTTTCGCATGCTGCTGTTCCAGGCAGTCACTTTTCCTCTTATCTCTCTTCTTCGCCCATCTGCCTTCCCACTTCTCTAAAGCTCCCCAAACTTGGGCACTCTATAATATATCTTTAAGGTGTGCCTTCATCCCAGTAGACCTCATATGATCAAAATCCTTAGGTTCGAAGTCTAACCTATAACTCCTCTTCAGATGCTTAGTATTTTCCAAGTCTATGCCGTATTTGTCTGCCAAGTTCGCTAGCCTCTGGTGCAGCTTACTCACTTCTTTGGTTATTTTCGGGCACAAATATCTTAATTCTGCTTCAGTGTATGATTCTAACGTGTTCACTCCCATGTTCCCTTCAACTAGCTCAGCTGCTTCCACCCCCAACCTCACACAATTCAGGTATTCCTCTCTTTCTGACTGCTCTGCTGTCGCAGGAGTAGTCTGTGGAGTGTTAAGCTTGTCTGACCATTCATTTAACTGTTGTGCTGTCAAGCCTTGCAACAAGATATTCCCAGCTGTCACCATCGGAGTTTGTGACGTGTTTGCACTCAGTACCTGTGGAGTCAGTAGACCCAAGCCTGCTTGTCTCATTGTTTCTAACGGAACCCCAATCGGGCTGAAGTCCAACAAGGACCTAGACCTCTCCACTGTCTGTTCTCCCAGTGTCATCCCTTGGGGGCTTCCTGTGAACCCTCCTCTTATCACCTCTTGAGTCATTACTCTTGGTCCCACACGCTAGGCTTCGCCTGCGCATGCAGCGGTACCGGCGGACCAACGGTAATTGGCAAAGATATAGCAGCTGGTGACTGTCCGTTTCCCAATCCCGGTGGGGCATTGACTCCCATAGATTGATTCATTATAGGTGCTGTAACTCACTGCTGCGGCAGCAAATGTGGAGTTGGCTCAATCTGCACTAACTTTGATCTCATTTATTCTGGATCAGGCGGCACCATCAAATTCGTAGCTGCCTCTAATACTGGGACATCAGGGTAGAGCGTCTGAACTGGCGGCGGTTGCAATTGTATTTGCGTCTCGGGTGCAGTGGATACACTAGCACCATTCTGTATCGGAGCTGATGTGCTAACATTATTTGCCTGTACTGTATTCGTGATCCCCTGAATCTGTGTCAGACTTACAGGACCGGCACTAGTACTCAGTCTATTGTCATATATGGCATATGGTGGTGGTTGATCATGTATCAACTGATGTAGAACCTCATCATCATCAGAATCGTCTGCATCTACCCAAGACTTCTGAGTCTCCTTTTGCCTACTAGAGCCCTTGTCTGTTTTACAAGTGGCCTTTCTTCCCTGTGTTTCGGCCTCTTGAGTTATTGCCGGAAACATCCTAACTCCGTCTATTATTTCCCTTCTCCACATCTTGGTCTCACTATCCTATCTAGCTAGAGTCTTTTCTGCTTTTCTCATTCTCCTCTTGAATTTCCGTTGCCTCTGTCGTATGGCCATTAATTCCCAAATCGCTAACGCCTCAAACTGAGCTGGTCTCGGAGGCGGCTTTTGCTCATTTAACGTATTCCACAAATTCTCTATAAACCCTATGTTAAAGGTTCCATTCTCTGGAAACGCCAAACACCCATCTTTCTCTGTTAATTTGCACCATTGCTTCAGCCAAAGACATGGCGCGACTCCCTTCTCCTCCATTACGGCATAAGCCGGAGTATCATCTGGCGGTGTAGGCTCCCCTACACTCGCTGTAATGTACACATCTCCCCTTAAAGCACTCTTTAAAGCCTTGAAAAACTTCATTTTTGCGTCTATTATTTAGTTTATAACTGAATCCAGAAGTGACTTTAATTCCCAGAACACTCTTCGCCTACCTTCTCACCAATCGTCTTTCATGTACGGCTGCCAATCCGTGCGCGACCCTTCTTACTAACTGACCTATCCCAGTGCGGCTCCAATGACATCACACTCACACACACTGCAGCTGACAAAGTCCTGCGGCTTGTCTTCCCCACTCTCTATTCACACCAAACTAATGTAATATATTGCGAGCACTTAAACAAAACTCAAATTTGCTGGTTTACTACAGGAAGGGTAACACAATCGCTTCAGAACTTTACAGAGATTTCACTTGAAGCCTCGGCCGCTACTCTCTCCTTCTCAGATCCCGCACTCGCAAGCAAAATTTGACCCGCAAATTTCACTGTTGACTTGTCAATGGTTCGTCCTGGTGCACTTTAGAACTTACCAAATCTCCATAGAAGGTTTCATTCACACACTTTGACTCAAACTCGACTTGTCAACACGCCCGATTGACCTACTAAACCGCGCAAATTACAACATAAACCAAGTGTCTCATACACTTATCAATATACTCCGGAGTCTTAGACCACGCCAGGTCCGTACATCACCAACAACCATGTGGACAATTTTTTGAGCACAAAGCACCACACTCACATGAAGTTCGCCGACTTCCCTACTCTCATACTGCAGAGTACGCCCATTCCTACTAAAACATCACCTGGCCTAAAATTCCCACAGACTTCACAATCCACCTGCGATATGCATAAGCTGTTGCAAGTGCAAATCCTACTTCACTCATACCATCACTAGAACGCCGAGAACATACCCAACTCACTTTCGCAATCTCTGAGATTCCGGGAAAGTCATTTGGGAGTTAGTGGCACATCATCTCTCTAATTTCCATTATTTTCAAAATACTTCTAAAACACTGGTCCCTCGTCCTAGGGCCCCAAAGGGCCTGAACTGTCCTCTGCTACCAGAACTGATAACGCATCCCGCCCTAGATAATTTACTTGGTCTGCGACTCGTTTTAGGCCAATGAATCTTTTGACCCTGATTGGAGACACTTTAAGACGAGATAACTAATCAGCATGTCAATTAATAGATCAATAATCTCATCAAAATTCACAATAGCAAATCAATCAAATTGGTTAATGACATTAATGATAACAAGACACCCCATGACCTTTCAGTCATGAATAACCACACAAAATTTTGTAAGCTTTATGATATTTATTCCCTATTGATTACACTCTACTAGCAAGTTTATTAATCTCAATACCAGAAAACACATTAGCACTGTCACAATATGGCAACTCAAATAAGATTTCATAAAGCAAAGATCATAAACATTAGAACAAAGCACAAAGTCAACATGGATCAAATGTAGCAGAGTATGATTAGTGCATTATTCAACAAAGCATTGATTCAGTCATTTGTCTATTTGTGTCCGTTTAGTGAACCCCTCAACTAGCTTGAATTAGCATTGGCATGTTGGGCTTCATGCAAAACAATTTAGCAACACAAATTTAGAAAACATCTATCTATGGTCTCTATCAAAAGAAGCAGGTGGTACCTAGAAAGAAAAGGCAAACAGACAATTACAATTTCGTTATCATATAGTTACCCTCCGTAATGGGTCAGCATACAGAGTCAGACTTCGTCCTCAGGACATCAGTTGATTCGCCATCAGCCAGGAAACTCACCAAAGTTCAGCAAGACAAGCACTAAGGAACTCTTCCCTCAAAAGGAGGAAAGGTATGAAACAGGCAAGACAAGGGTAAGAATGGTTTGAAGAGTCAAACAGCAAAGCCTTTAAGACAGAGTGACAAAGTGGTTAGGTGCTAGAGAAGAATGGCACGTCATGGCAATGGCAAAAAGTGGCTCGGAATGGATGATTTCTCCTTGTGACACAGGGTTTTATTAATCTTGTTGTACAGTCTCCTAATTTCCAATTGGGCAAATTTTGATGCATCCTTATCTCCAACTAATAAGTGGGTTGTCACCTCATTAGGAATTTCACTTTAAAACAGTTCTCACTTAGTTTATTGGCTCTTGTAATTGACGTCTCCAATGGGTAGAATGTCAGGTACAAACTTTTATTCTCGCAGGCTCAGTCAGTAGTCCCATTGTCTTTACCAGTTCAGGCGACCTTGTACCTGTTGTAAGTTTACACTGTTGCATTCAGCAAGAATGTGTCCTTGAGCAAGTCGGGTCTCATGAGAAAGAATTTACTACAGTTACACACATATTATAGCTTCTGGAAAAGTACGGCTACATGTCCTTCAGCAAGTCAGCACATTGCACGTTAGAAAAACACTTTAATATGAGACCGGCAGGTAGGCCCTGATTCATGGTAACTTAGGCCTAGTAATTAATTTTAGCCAAATCTTAACATATAACTCTTAATACTAATACAAAACCACACATTACTACATCAATAATTCATTATTAATCAATTTCATTATTCATCGTATACATTGATGGCCACTCCCCGTGGGCACATTTCAAGCGCATATGTTAAAAGCATTTTAATACAATTTCTATGCGGCATCATTATACATTAATTTGCAAACATTTCATGTTAAATTTTGATCATAAAAGCTACACTCCAACAACCCCACACCACTCTATGAGGAGTTAGAGAGAGGTAGTTTTCTTGTTGACTGACCCATAACGAAGTCAACCAATGAGTGTGGACAAAGGGATCTTTTATCCATCCCTTCCTTCCTGAAGTGTCCAGGAACCACCAACACATCTCTGCTTCTCTCTCCCACTAAACAATGTCAACACAACAGCTTGGTAAGGGTTTGTTGAATGTTGGTTACAAGTGTGTATGCATCAATGTATGTGTATCTATGTGTCTGTCCTGTGAATGGATGTGGGCATGTCTATGAACTTGTGAATGATGGGTATGTGTGTGTGCTTGTTAATGAATGGATGTGAGTGAGTGTACATATGGACGAGTATTAGTATGTTGGTGTTTTTGTGAGTGGAAGGGTGGAAAAGAGTGTGCACATGTGTGTTTGCCCGACTATCCATGCATTATAGGCCATGACCAAATGACCTTGGTAGATGTTTGGAACGAGCAGCTACTGACTGAAGATCAGGGGAAATGAAGCTCACTTTTTATGTTGAACCACTCTGTGACCTACCATAAATCAACTACGTGCCCCTCTTGAATACGTACAGTCTGGATTAGGGATCTCCAGTTCTTTTTTTCCAGGGTTATGCTTCAATCCTTGACAGCTGTTGACAACCAGTGGTCTGCTTAATCCCTTGACAACAATTGACAATGTTTGAAACTCAATTGCTATCCTTTGCCCCAAAAAATCAGCTGTAGGGTCTCTTAAGGATCAGGACCCATTTTCTTGTTTCTCCCCCAAACTACTTTCAACATCTCCCTGAGCACCACATTGGACAAGTGGCATTCTACACCAAGCCACATGTGCTACACAACTGCAGACAATATGTAATTATGGGTAGAATACCGTATGGCCCTTTGCAATCTGAATGTAATGTACTATTGTTGCGCATTACTCTCTGGCAGTTTCACCCTTTCGTTACCTGAAGAAAGGGTGCTTCCTTCCCATCTCCTGTTTCTTCCTATCCACAGGTCTCTGGTGCTTGGCACGCGGGGATGCAAACCCGATTACAGTACTGCTAAGATTTCTCTCAGTCCTACAGTGGTTTCCTGATGGTTCTTGATGATTTGTGTTCACTGCAATTCCAAGATGGGTCTGCATTCTCTCCTTTAACATTCTTCTTTGGCGACCCAAATGTTCATCAGCTTGTGCTTGACTTTTAGTACCTTCTGAAATAGAGACGCATTCTGAATGCTCCAATACAGGCCCATCCTCTCCAAAACCATGTGCCCCTTTGTTTGGATAACTTGCATCAGACGTGTTGTTAAACCTGCTTGTCAGCTTTTCAAAGCCTCCTTTGATGTACTAGGACCATGTCTCGGAGGGTGATCTCAGAAAGTTCGAAGTGGTTGAATGTCTCTTCTTAAATGCATAGTTTTTCATATTGGGCCAGATGTATGAAAGCATTTTGCATTTGCAAACGGTGCGAATGCCCATTTGCGAATGCAAAATGCCATTTCAGAATGTATGAAATACATTCTAAACGCAATTTTAAGGAATCGCTAAAATAGCGATTCCTTAAAATTGCGACCCTGTTTAGAGAGTCGCAAATTGTGACTCTCTAAATTAGAACTCGCAAATAAGGATTCCTTATTTGCGATTTCTTAGCACATGTATGAAGCCATTCCTAAATACGATTTGGCATTTAGGAATCGCTAATTACCACCAGGTTGAACTTGGTGGTAACCATGTGCAAAATGTAAATGCATTTTTAAATTGTACATGTAAAGCACACATGCCCTTTTGGCATGTGTGCACCTTACATGTTCCCAAAAAACCTTTTGGGGTGCAGCAGAGGGGGACTTAGCCCCCCATCACCCTGGGGTTTTGCATTTCCAAAATTGCGATTTCTGGTTCAGAAATCGCAGTTTTGGAAATGCAAAAAATTTGCAGATATGGGCCAACAGGCCCATAGCTGCGAATGGGGCCGGTATCACAATTTGCGAATCGGTAATAGCATTTGCGATTTTTAAGAAATCGCTATTACCGATTCACAAATGTGATACATGGCTCAGAAAGTTGAGCAATAAACCACTTCCCTGTGAGATTTCTTAACACGGGTGGTCACAACAGCTCACCACCGCTCATGAGAATGCTGCTGCTTGAGTAGAAAATCTATTTGAACAACAGAAAGAAGTAGCGCCTTCTGGCGTGCCGCGAGTTGCAGTTCATGCTGCTTTTACAGTGCGGGACAAGCTCTCAGCGCAAAATATCAGTATGAGGAGCGCAACATACAGGAATTCTGGTGCTTGCGGAACTCTGCAGAATCTCACAGACTTTTTAGGTAAATGTGTGGAATTTTACAGAGTGAAACTCTGAAACTTCAG
Source organism: Pleurodeles waltl (assembly GCF_031143425.1). NCBI lineage: Eukaryota > Metazoa > Chordata > Amphibia > Caudata > Salamandridae > Pleurodeles > Pleurodeles waltl. The sequence continues at coordinate 997,435,082 of NC_090450.1, read as the reverse complement.
CCTCAGCCTACATTCTTTTCCAGCAAGGGGTACTCTCTGAAATGGGGACTGCTAGTCAGCAAACTTGATGTGCTCATTGCCCATTGATGGGTGAATATGTGAGGAGAACAGGTGTCTGAATATACATACAACCAGACTGCAGTCTTCTCTTCTCCTGGCTGGTCTGCAGATGATTTTGAAGTCGTTTCATTAGGAAAATCCCTTCCTCATCACAAGGTGTGGCATACACTTACACATCCCTTAAGTCACAGAAGTGGAAACTTCTCTATTGGTTTTGGTTTTTCTTTACTGTGCTTTTTTAAACCTCTTCTGGCATGCACTTTCCAAAGTCCCTCTCTAGGTAGGTCATGCTCCGTGTCTGACCAAATGAAAGAGAGCCTTCCTTTCCCTGGTTCATCCTCTTCCTCCTTTTCCTCAGGACTCTGGGAATCAGAGCCCTGGGGGCCACCTACTGCCCTGCACTGGTGCATTTCTTCTAGGACAGAACATACATGCTGTTGAATGTTTTTTTTTATGGTCATGTGACTGGTACGAATTAGGTAACCCTCAGCACCTAAAGCCCTGGAATTGTGTATGCGTTGTTTCACGTCTTTAGGAGTAACCCATTTGATGTGGCCACTTTCAGCAGCACTATAATGCAACACATGCAGCTGAAGTTTTATAAATGCTGTGCTACCAGGTGTGCACTAGGGTCCCCTGTGCACTTGAGCAATACGTTACTGCATGAGTCTGTGCAATGAGACTTTGCACATGCAAGTGTGCAATAGAACATTCAATCTAAGTGTTCACTGTGAGATATCATGGGCACATGTGTTGAATCACTGTTAGACCTGACAGCCTTAGGGTGGTCACCTCTAACTTTTTGCCTTTTTCTCTCCACTCTTTGGACACTGTTTTTGCTGATTTTAGGACTCTGCGCAATTTACCACTGTTAACCAGTGCTAAAGTGCATATACTCTCTCCCTAGTTGGTTCATACCCAATTGGCTCATTGAATCTACTTGGAAGACTCCAGTAAAGTGCACAACATGTGCCCAGGGCCTGTAGATTAAATGCTACTAGTGGACCTGTAGCACTGATTGTGCCACCCACATAAGTAGCCTCTTAACCATGCCTCTGGTCTACCATTGCAAGGCCTATGTACTTGCCAAGCCTTAAACTCCCCTTTTTCTACATATAAGTCACCCCTAAGGTAGGCCCTAGGTAACCCATAGGGCAGGATGCTATGTAGATAAAAGACAGGACATGTACCTGTGCAGTTTATATGTCCTGGTAGTGTAAAACTCCTAAATTCGTTTTTACACTGTTGTGAGGCCTGCTCCTTTCATAGGCTAACATTAGGGCTACCCTCAAATACTGTTTGAATTGTAGATAGATTCTGATCTGAAAAGAGTAACAATGTCATATTTAGTATGGCCAGAATGGTAATACACCTGCTGACTGGTGAAGGTGGATTTAATATTACTATTTTAGAAATGCCACTTTTAGAAAGTGAGGCTTTCTCTGCACTTAAATCCTTCTGTGCCTTACAATCCACATCTGGCTAGGTTACTTGACAGCTCCCTTGTGCATTTCACTCAGAGAACCCCAAACACAGGATACTCAGTCACACCTGCACACATCTGCATACTGAATGGGTCTTCCTGGGCTGGGAGGGTGGAGGACCTGACACTTCCATTTGAAATGACAGTGGCCTGCCCTCACACAGTGGACTGCCAAACCCCCTACTGGGACCCTTGCATACAGGATGGAACTGAAGGAACTGAAAGGGGACCTAGTGCACTTCTAAGCCACTCTTTGAAGTCTCCCCCTCTTCAAAGGCAGATTTGGGTATTTAAACAGGGACCTGACCCTATCAACTCCGACACTTCTGAACTAGGTACTACTGGAGAAGAACTCCTGAACCAGAACCTGCAGCCAGCCAAGAGGAAATGCCTTGCTGCCCAAAGGACTCACCTGACTTCTTTTCTGCAAAGGACTGCTGCCCTGGTGTTGCCCTGCTGCCTTGCTGCCCTCTGGTTCTGCTGAGAAGTGTTCTCCAAGGGCTTGGATTGAGCTTGCTTCCTGTTCCTTGAAGTCTCAGGACCAAAAAGGCTTCTGCCTGCAAGGAACTACTTGCGTGGTGAAAGTTTTACGCACAGCCTGCAAGAAATGATGCACAGCCTGCATCTCAGTGAGAAGATCACTGCACGCTGAACTGGAACTCTGGTTCCCCGAGAGGAGATCAACGCAGCAGCAGCACTGCGAGCGGAACTTCGAGGTACGCCCCACTGGATCAATGCAAAGCTGAGCCGGAACAACGCAGCCCGACTTCCGGCGAAAATAATCAACGCAGCGCTTGCTGTACAACAGAAATTTCCATGCATCGCCCACTGTATCCACACAACCTCTGTGACTTCATCCTGCACGCCTAGGATTTCTCTGCATTGTCTCCGGGGCTTCCGATAACCCCGCAACCCAAAGAGGATCCCATTCTTCACGCCTGAAAACGATGCAAAGCCTGCCCTGCGTGAAAACTTATCAACACATAGCCTGTGTGAGCCAGAAAAATCGACGCACACCACCCCATTTTCCACGCATCTCCTCTGCGGTCCCTTGCGGAGAATGTTAAAGCAAACCAGGTACTTTGTGCTTGCAAGAGACACTTGTTGCTTTTTAAAGACTAAAGACTCTTTTTATCATTCACTGAAGTGATGATTTAACTTGTACTTATCAAATCTTGATCGTTTTGACCTGCATTTAATCAGATAAATATAATATATTTTTCTAAACACTGTGGTGTATTTTTGTGGTGTTATACTGTGCTATTGCATGATTTATTGCACAAATACTTCACACATTGCCTTCTAAGTTAAGCCTGACTGCTCAGTCCCAAGCTACCAGAGGGTGGGTACAGGATAATTTGGATTGTGTGTGACTTACCTGACTAGAGTGAGGGTCCTTGCTTGGACAGGGGGTAACGTGACTGCCAACCAAAGACCCAAATTCTAAAATCACCATATACACCTGCAAGGTGATATCACCAGCAAATCCTCAATGAGACATGCCTGAATGTGTGCACCTCCCTTCACAAGCCCATGTTCAAAGTAAAAAAGACATCTTTGAAATGGATGCGCGCAAAGAGATATCATTTGCATGGGGATAAGACGTGGCGGACATTGGTGCAGTGAGACATTCTGCACTTGCTTTATAGAAACTGCACAGGGCCTAATAGGACAGCAAGTGGGGGGCCAAGGAGAGTAAGCAGGGTTCAGAGAACTCTGCTGACTTTTCACCCCTTCCCTTGGCAGCATAGCCCCTGAGACCTGGTGTTGCATGGGTAATGCTGGGGCATAAAAGGGCAGGATACGGGTAGAATCTGCTACTCCTGGTTACCAGTAATTGATGTTTTATGCTGATGGACCCATTAGCCTTATTCCAAAATAATGCAACGTCTCGTTCTCATAACTGTACCCCAATTCTTGACCATGTGCAATAAATCAGACTGAATGTAGGAACTGAATTCCTCCCCATATGTAGATTTGAGGAGATGTAGAGATATTTTTCCCCATTATGCTAGCCTCCAGTAGGTGCACCATTCTGCCGTAAACCCATGGCTACGAACTTTAATGAATGTTGGTTTGCTTCAGAATACATGGGTGGATGCAGGGGAAAACTTATGCTCCACCAATGTAATGCATCCCCATGCAAAGAAACGCAATAAAGCAATATGCAATGCATTGCATTATATTTTTTTATTATCATAAATCGAGCTTTGCATGGCTTAGTAAATACCAAAATAGATTTTACATTGCAGCTGTGTCAAAAAAGTGAAATCTTAGTGAATCTAGGCCTTCATGTCTAATGGTGCAGAGGGAAACTTTTTGAGACAAGGCCCTAACGTCTCACAAAATTGACTGGTAATGACACACACTGTTCGCCGCTTGTGTCAGGCACTGAGAAGATGAATCCCATTGGACCAAATGTTCTAGTTCCCTCTTCGTTGGGATCACCTTGCCTTTGCTGAATCGTTGACTACTAATCTCCGCTGGTCGCCCTTCCGGGTCGCCATGCATATATTACCAGCCAATATATTCTGCCCACGATGAATGTGGGTCGTTAATAAATCTACTTCTGTAGCATTGCGAGCCCATGGGATCACTCGGCAGACGTTGACTTAGATGTGAGGTCCCATAGGATGATGGCGGGTTCTAACCTCAAAATGGAGGTCACTGGAAATGCAGCCCAATGAACTCAACGGTGCCCCATTTCTGCATCCTCATTAGCCTCCTGACTTGATGAATAAATTGTGGATGCTTGTCAATTATTTAGTTTACGATGAGATAAAGAGTGTGACAAGGTGACCCAGTAGACTATGATGTCTTTATTATTCAACGAGACGTGGGTTGGTGGCGTTGTCCCTGGTTTGGTTTTATCTCGTTTCCTTTTTCCTCAGCACTTTTTTCCTCTCCTTGCATGACCCCAGTTGCCTCAATGGTGATTCAGAACCCTGCACTTGTACAAACTGTCCATGTTCTTTGTAATGCAGTGGGTGACTGTCGCCTATTGAGTACCTATAAGTTGGCCTTTAACTTGAAAATAGGGATAGAATGTATTTATTGCATGTTGCATCTGCAAAGTCTGCAATTCTCAAGGTCACATGCTTTGCGGCTTCAAAATGCAAGGATGCGATTGATAAAATGCATTTTTCAATTTGCAAAATTCTTTCGGACTCACAAAAAGCCTTTTGGGACTCAGTATGAATCATAATTAGAAGGGGGGGACTAATTACGATTCATAACTAAATGCTCTAGAGGTTTAATACTGCAAACATCTTGCAAACTATTGAAATGTTAGAGATTCCAGGGCTGAGTGGTGACAGATTCCCACGTGGGACAAAGATTCCCAGTGGGATAGATTCACGCTTGTGAATCAGGCTGGGCGATTTCAGAAGAAGCTCTGATTAATGGACACCGCTTGCTTTAAAATATATTTCCTACTGGGAACGCAAATGCAGGGATTGAGGTTTGCTGTTATTTTCAGGCCATCGCTTCTATGTTTCTAGCCAAAAGCAGGAGGTCACAACTGTTCATTAGCCAGTTGGTTTTGCGATGCCCTGTAATCCAACTTCTTTGTACGTAGAGGGCAGAGCAATTTGCATATTAATTCGCAAATCAGCTGATGCGTAAGTTGCACAAACTGGTTCGTAAACAGAGACTAGTACATCAGGCCCTACACTGTTAACAACTAACTCACCACTAAAGTAACTGCCCATTGATGTTTCTAAGTGTGTGTGTACACCACCATCAATGCCTGGCAGAGATGAGAACTAAAAGTGGGTGTTGACCATCCCAGCAAAGCTTTATCATGGAGGTTGACAGTGCCTGAAAGTTAAAGGGTCAGAAACTGATGTCCTCATCCTCATTCCAAGCTATGTGCTTCAGCCCCTAAACTATTTCCTGCCTTCTTCATCTCCTCAGTCATCAGGATAGTGAAATGAATTGGGGTCTTCCTAGATGGAGATATGAGCCCGGCCTCCAAACTGAGTGCTTCTACCCATAACAAGTTGATTTACTCAGGCTTCTCTGAAAGACCCCCATTAAATACCCAACTCCCTCTTTATGTAGCCTTCGCACGGTACAGCAAGCCACCTTGCTGTGCTGCACTGTGTGAAAGGAAAAGGGCAGGAATGTGTTGTATTTAACACATTTAACACACAACCTTTCCTTGTGCTGACGCCCTTTTAGCTGTCCTCACCAATGCAGGCATCCTTGCACCGTGATGCAAAGGGTGCCCATGTTCCATGCTGGATTGTTTTTGACCAGGAAGAGACACCTTCCTGCACAAAAACAAGGCTTTTTCCTCTTTCCATGTGTGCTGTAGCAACCATAGAAAGAGGAAAACTCATTATGCTGCCCCTCAGGAGGAGGAGCATTTTGATGCATTCCCAGGGTTTTCCAGTGTTGCTAAATCTGGGAATGCACCAAAATCTAGGGTTCCACCCATGGAATGCCTCCCTGGGGCAGAGGAATGCAACACAGTAGTTTTTGCTCCATTACTCAAGATTTATCAAGCCACACAAGGCAACGCAAAGGGGGCTTGCATGGCTTGATAAATCCGCCTTAGGTTTTGTGTCATCCTTACATCCTTTTGTGTGACAAAACCTACATAAATATGTCCCCCAGTCTCTTGTGGGTTTATTCCTTTGCCCTAGCGTTGTTGAGTAATAAGCTAAATTCCGGCAGACTCCATGTAGCATCTTCTATTGGTATTATCATGTACAGAAAAATGGACCGTGTGGCAATGTTTTCGATGTCAAACTAACTAAATACCAACAACATTTACTACGGAGATGATATTTGCCCCCTCTCCCCATCCTAGCCCCCCTCCACCTACTGCTAGTTTGAGTAGAATAACTTATAAGAACCACTGACTAATGTTGAAGGGATTCAGAGGCATAACCACAACATGTTTGCTGCAAGATCAAGCTATGCTTTATCTAAAGGTCACCACACTTAATATTCCCCAACCTACTTGCTTCTCCCCTTTGAATGGATTCTTAACAGGAGAAGATGCTCTGCTGTGTATGACGCTAAGATTTAGGACAGTCTCTCTACTAATTTCAGGCTCTGGACTCACTTGTTCCTGAGTCCAGGTGTTCCCAGAGATCCAGATTTGGTCAGCCTACCAGACAGACAGTAGTGTGATGATGGCTTTGTAGATGATGCGGCTGGTTTAGAAGACAGTGTCACCGGCAAGGGCAGACTGTGAACTTCCATGAGAGTGGGGAACATATTCTGATATTTCTTTGGGCCCTTGACAAGGCACGCTGTAACATGTAAGATGCCCTTAAGAAGGGACAGTGTGAAGTTAGAGAGGCCATGCATCATGCCATTGGCATTATGCAGATGCAAGAGTACAATGGTGTTAACTGTAGTTCTAAAGTTTATTTCTGGGAAGAATGGTTGCACTTTCTTTTGCAGAGTGAGTTTGTGCCAGGCTTCCCTCATTTGGATATCAATATGTTTCTTTAGAGTGAGATCACCATCCCATGTGAATTTGGTTTTGGGTAAAAAAAAAAATTTCAAATCCGTTCATGTTCATGTCATTGAGCTAGTACTGGACTTATTGTTGCATGTTGTACTTGGTAAATACCAGGGTTTTTGATGAGGTTAAGGTTCATGTGAGTGCTGGACATCCAGGTCTGGGTGAGGTGAAGGCAGGGTTAGAGCCATTGATTTTTAGGAGCAGCAGAGACTTTGGGGTCTTTTAACAAGACCGCCGAGCGGAAGACCGCCAGTAGTGGCGGTTTGCCGCTCGGCGCATTATGAATGTTGGCTGCTCTCCGTCCTTTTTCGGACGGAGAGCCGCCAACAGCCATACTAGCAGCGGCGGGGAAGTGGAGGTTGGTTCACCTCCACCACCATGCAAACAGAACACCGCCAAGCGAATCACGTCCCGTGATTCGGCGCGGCGGTGTTCTGTTGGCGGTGTGGTGTCGGCGGAGCAGCCCCCATGGCTCCCGTCCCCTCCCGGAGGATCGATGGAACAGGTAAGTCGATCGTCCGTTAGGGGAGGGGGTGGGGGGGTGTTGTGTGGGTGCATGGGGGTGTGCGTCTGTGTATGTAGAGGGGGGGTGTGAGTGCCTGTATGCTTGCGGGTGTGTTGCGTGTTTTGGGAATGAGTGCGTGTATGTCTGTATGTATGTCTGTATGGATGTGTGTGTGTATGTCTGTATATGGGTGTGTGCGTCTGACTGAGTGTGTGGATGTAGGCATGTATGTCGGTGTGTGTGCGTGTGTGTGTTGGTGGTGCCTGCGTGCGTGTTGTGTGTGAGTTCTGTGATGTTGGGGGTCGGGGTGGGGAGGGGGGCCCTGCCACCTTTGGGGTGTGGCAGGGGTGGTGGGGGGTGTAGGGGAGGGAGTCGGGGTGGGCGTGGAGGGTGGGGGAGACCCCTATCAGTGCCAGGGAAGGAATTCCCTGGACCTGATAGTGCTTACCGCCATGGATTTCATGGCGGTTCATACTGCTGGAAATCCACAGCGGTAAGCCGGGTCAAAATACCGGCAGCGGTATTGTGACGGACGCCGGGCTGGAGACTCAGGTCTCCAGCCCAGCGGGCTGAACGGAGAAGCGGGGGATGACCATGGCTTTAACCGCCATGGTCATAATACTAAAAAAAAGACCGCCAGCTTGTTGGCGGTCTTACCGCCGCTTTAACACCGTCCGCCAGGGTTGTAATGACCCCCTTTATGTCTATAAAGGGGCACATTTATGAGCTCCTTGGGCCACAAGAGCATCATTTTTTGTGATGCTCGGCGACACAGACTACAAAATCATATTTATGAGGCTATGCAAAGTCAATTTGTGTGGCTTTGAATGGCTTCATAGATATAGAGTAAGGCAAGAGGGAGCAAGTAGCTGTGTGGCCTTAAGCTGTGCTCTGGAGGGGTTCCATGGGTGTTGCGGTGGGTGTTCCCATACAACACCCATGGATTTTGATGCGTCCCCAGATTTACAAAACCTTGAAAACCTGGTGATGTGCCAAAAATGCATACCACCTGAGGTGAGGCGTAACAAGAAGAAATATTTTAATTTCTCTTTGTTTTTTCCTTATTCTGTGTGTGCTGCAGAATGCAGCACACCTAGTAAGAGGAAAACGCCTTTCTGATTGTTTTTGTGCAGGACAGTGCCTCTTCCTATACAAAAACAACCCTGCTGACAACACTGGCACCCTTTCACCATGGTGCAAAGGGGCTTGCTTGGTGCTAGGCTGCCAAAATGGTGCCAGTGCAGGGGGAAATGACAGAAATGCACCGTATATATAAATACAGGGTGTTCCTGCCTTTTCACTTTTACGTAGGGCAGCACAGCAAGGTGCCTTACCGTGCTGCCCTACGTCAAATCCCCTTAAATGAAGGCTAATGAATCTCCACTCCTAGGCCCATCATTTTGGAATCAGAGTGGCACAGAACACCTTTGACTCCTTGATCTAAAATTTCTCAATGGAATATTGTCAGTGTTTGTTCTCTGGAAATCCTCTGGGGGGTTTTGCGGAACCTCATTTGCAAGACTAGAAAGCTTAATTTCAAAGTGTGTTTTACCATAATCCTGTGACTGATGCCATGTCTGAGTAAAATGGTGTTTGGCTTGACATCCTTATCCTGGTAATCCCCAAATGTTTTGCCTCCAATTCCTGTTTTGCTGAACATATTTGTGTTGGCTTTAGGACCTTGTGCAATTTATCCATGCTAACTAGGGGTAAAGTGCTTGTGCTCTCTCTGACCTTAGAAAGGCTGTGTCTCCCAAAGGCTAATGCAGGGTTACCCTATTACATTTAATCAATCAATCAATCAATCTGTATTTCCAGAGCGCTGCGTGTGACCCGTGTGGGTATCCATGTGCTGGCTGGTGCATTGGTCAAAAAAACAGGTTTTGAGCCCCTTCCTGAAGTCGGTTAGGAGGGATAGGTGCCCAGGGACAGGTCGTTCCAGGACTTGGCCTCCGGTGCATCTGATGTGTGGTACCTGCGCAAGAGCTCAGTGAGCGAAGTGGAGGTTTTTAGGCAGTCAGTTGAAGCTCAGGCAGTTGTTCATGTAGGCGCATCCTAGGTCATGGAGGGACCTATAGGTGTGAGGAAGGAGCCCAAATTGACAACTTACCTGGACAGGAAGCCAGTGGAGGTCTCTCAGGTGCTGGGAGATGTGGATTCTTTTGAAAAGGATGAGGATCAGTCTTGCTGCAGAGTTCTGGACCGTCTAGGGTCTTTTAATGAGTGTGGTGTTGGAACCGCATAGAGTGCATTGCTGTAGTCCAATCTGCTTGTGATGAGAGGTTGCATCACTGTTTTTCTTGTGCTGACTGGGAGCCACTTGAAGTCCTTGCGGAGCTGGCAGAGGGTTTGGAAGCAGGATGTGGCAACTGTGTTGATTTGGTATTTCATAGTGAGTTTGCTGTCCAGAATCATACCAAGGTTGACGTGTGATCTTTGGGATTAGGGGTGGGGCCGAGTTCTGCTGGCCACCAGGAGTTGTCCCAGATGGAGGTGTGTCTGCCGAAGGTCAAACTTTGGTTTTGTCTGTGTTGAGCTTCAGGCAGTGGTCCTTCATCCAGGTGGAAATGCTCTTTATGCACTTGTTGAAGTTGATTTTCATAGTGGTGGGGTGTGCTGAGACCGAGAGGATGAGCTGTGTGTCGTCCGCATAGGAGACCATGTTGATGTTGTGGGTTCTGACGATGTCTGCAAGAGGTGTCATGTAGGTGTTGAATAGAGTGTGACTGAGGGAGGAGCCATGAGGGATGCCACAGATGGTGTGCTTGGGTTGCAAAATGAATGGAGGGAGCCCGACTGTCTGGGTGCACCCCGAGAGAAAGGATACAATGTATTTGAGTGATTCCGATCTGTCTCAGACGGTGGATGAGTGTGCAATGGGAAACCGTGTGGAAGGCTGCGGAGAGATCCAGCAGGATTAGGGTGGCTGATTCTCCTTTGTCAAGCAAGGTGTAGCAGTCATCTATAGAAGTGATGAGGGCTTTCTCAGTGCTGTGGTTGGCTCTCAATCCGGATTGTGAAGGGCCCAGCAGGTTGTTTTTTTACCAGGTGTTGCATGAGTTGGAGGTTGATGGCCTTCTCCAGGACTTTGGCTGGAAATGTGGGCAGAGTGATGTGACAGTAGTTTTGGAGTTTTCTGGGGTCTTCAGATGGCTTCTTCGGGAGAGATCTAACATTTGAATGTTTCCAGGCCTCCGGGAAGGCGGCTGTAGTGATGGAGGCGTTGAGGATGATGGTAAGTCTGAGGCTGATCATGTCACTTGTTAAGTTGAAACGTTGGTAAGGGCAGGGGTCAGTGGGTGCCTCTGTGTGGATGGAGTTCATGAGGGTGTTTGTGTTCGGTGTGGTGAGCAGCTCCTATGCGGTGTCAGCAGGAAGGGGCAAAGTTTCTGTAGATGGTCTCAAGGTTGTTGTGGAACTGATTGATGAGAGCGTTTGCAAAATTCCTAATGGGGGGTGGAGTTTTCTGTGGCTTGCGGGCAGATTAACTCATTGACTATAGAAAAGAGTTCTTTGGTGTGTTTGGCGTTGGTCTCGATCTGGCAGGTCAGGGCCTCCTTCTTGGTGGCTTTGAGCTGGTGGTGGTAGTTGTTGAGGGCCGTTTTGAAGGTGGCCCGGTCTTGGTTGTTTCTGGTAGACTGACACTTTCTTTCCAGTTGTTTGCATACGTGTTTCACCGTGCTGACTTCTGGGGTGTACCAATTGGGTTGTCTATTGGGTCTGTGTGGTCTGGCTGGTTTGGTGATAACAACTTCAGTCCAGGAGCAGGTACAGACATAATTCTTCCACTCATTTCAATGATAATTTAAAGTACTCTTTAATGTTAAAGTTGAATTTTAAGTTGCTATTCTGAAACTGCCACTTTTAGAAAGTTGGCGTTTCCATGCCTAAACAAAATGTACTTTTCTGTCAGTGTTCAGGGCCACATGACAGTAATGGCACTCCTGTGGTGTGAAGTGTACTTCTTCCAAACAGGGAGGGAACAAAAGGACCTTGGGCATGGGGAATGGTGTTCATCTCCTGATCAGGATAGCCTGTAATGTTATCTTCAGCTCTTCGTGTGCTTCAAGGGGTAGCCTTAGAGCTCTGAAGTTTCTGCTTTGTCATTAGCAAATGTAGCTTACACCTGGGCCTGCTTGCCCCTTGTCACCCTAGAAAGGTTGAAACCAAAGGGGAAGGAGCAGAACTAACCAGAGTCAGTTTAGGTGTAGACAAAGAGAGGGAAACCCACACACAGGCTCACAGTGGGTATAAAAGTGGTGCCCTCAGAACCTCCAACCAGAACACTCCTGAACCTATGAAAGATTCAGGAGTACTGCCATGTTGTCTGAAGAAGGAAGACTGAACTTACTTTCCTTAAGTCCAGGATCCCTAGAAGTGACTCAGAGAATCAGTTGGCTGACCTCCTGTTTGAGCTACAGGGACACAGTTGAGACCTTCCTTGCACCAGCCCTGCTGTCCAGCATCACCTAGAGCTGTCTGAGCCCTGCTGCTGGCCTCTGCTGGAGTGAGTCTTGATCTCTAAAAAGTGCCCCCATCAGGTCCTGGATCCTTGACTTCCATCACAGAATACACTTCCTACTTCTAAACTGGAATGTCAGAGCACATATGAAAATCCAGATGCTTTGGGCTCTTCACAACCATGAGCGGCTTTACACATCAGCATCATCATCATCAACCAACCAGCTTTCATTCACTCTAATTTCTATATGTAAGCATAAGCTTTTTGTACATCCTTATTTGTGAACTACAATTAGATTGTGTAATAATTTCCTGTTTTTTTCTTACTGTAAAACCAACTTTGTAGCTTCCATACCTGGACAGGTATTTCAAGAAATGTGTAATTACAATGAAGAATCAATTTATTCTTGAGACGAAATTGTAAAAGGACGGATCTTATTTTGAAGAATATTGTGAAAGTTCTGATTTAGCCTGAGTCAAACCTGTAGCTTTCCTGACAATTAGGTGTGCTATGCAAGAAAAAATTACAGAATGTTGCCAACACCAGTTTTGCCCCTCTGAAAATCACCAAAAATAAGATTTCTAGAAGGTTGCTTTGTTTTGTTTGTTTGCTGGTGTCAGCTGGGGTTTGAGATGTATATGACATCTTTCACTGGATCATCTTTAAGAAGCAAAACAAGCAGCAGACATTTCTTCTCCTCTGCTTGCATTGCTAAGCCATTACTGGACACTCAAAAGATGCATGAGCAGATGCAGCACATTTCTATAAATACAAATACTTTAGGATAGTAATTTAAATATTTGCATTGACATGCAAGAGTCTTTGGCTATGTGGGTGAGAGCTCACTGACATTTGCAAGCCTCCATCACAATTGCCATGTGGCTTCTGGATGCAAATACACTGGCTGTTGAATGCCTACTCTTTTGTTATGTGTATTGGTCTAGGCTAAAACTATAATTGCACCATTGGCACTTGCCCCCCAAACCCCCTTTCTAGTATTGTGAGAAGATAATAATATTAATACCTGGCTTTTAGACGCGGCTCGCAGCAATCTGCGCTCACCTGGCAGAGGTCAATCCAATCAGAATCCAGTGTGGCAGAAGATTGAGAAAGGCCAGCTCAGCACCTGGGAGCAAGGTACACTCCATTGATGGGCAATCTCCATGGCCACCTGAAAAATAGGAGGACAGGAGTGTTTTACAGCAAAATCTGGTATCAGTGCGTGTGAAAGTATGATAGGGATGTGGAAGAGTGCTAAGGGTCTCCTCTAATAGGCAAATGGGCTGGGGCAGAGTCAATAGAAGACTTGGGCCCTCATTACGAGTTCTTCAGTCTTTTAGGAAGACCGCCGTGGTGGCAGTTGCCAAAAGACCACCATTGTTGGTGGTTTCCTGACTGCTGTATTACGAGTCACATACTGAAGACTGCCCCAAAAAAGTCACAAATCCAAGACCGCCAGGATGACAGAGGGCGGAAGAGAGGCGGTCACACCACCAGCACCACTATACTAACAACATCCCGCCCTCTAAATAACGACACACTAATCAGCATAACGGTCATTGCATGGCGGAAAACCATTGGTGGTGTGAACCACTGTGGTCAAAATATCACCTCCACCAGAACCCAACATCACACTGGACAGTATGAATACCCCACACCTGAGACACATACATACACCACACACACCCACACCACTATAAAACACCCCCACACACAACCCACAATCCTTTGCAAATACAACCACAGACAGACACAATGAGGACCCACAAACCGATTATTTAGCACTGATTCACCATAGCTACATACACACTTCACACTCAGTACACACCACACAACTGCAACATGAACACTAACAGGCATCACAACTGCACACAAACACCGCAACACACCAGCACACAAAACCAAGTACCCCACACACCCCATCAAGCACTTAACACTCCACCCTTGCACACAACACCCCCCACCAAACACTTCACTACCACATGTCCCTTCAAAAGCACCCACATTTCACAGAGGAAGAGCTGAGGGTCATGGTCTATGAAAAAATCAGGGTAGAGCCACAACTGTTGGGAGCACAGGTCCAGCAAACATCCATAGCCAGGACAAAGGAGTTATGGAGGAGGATCATTGGCAGGGTAAACTCAGTGGGCAACCATCCAGACACAAGGCAGGACATCAGGAAGAGGTGGAATGACCGATGGGGGAAGTAGCGTTCCATGGCATCCAGCCCTTACCTCCTCCCCCAGAGTTCACATCATGGGAGGAGGAGGTCTTGGACAGCCTGCATCCTGAGGGCCTGACTGGAATAACCGGAGGACTGGACTCTTGTAAGTCACTAACACTCTCCTGACACCAGCGACTCCTGTACAGCATGTGTCCCCACCACCTGATCACTCTCCACCTCACCCCATCTTACACTTCTTCTCCCTCAATCACCTAATGCCCCTCCCCTGTATGCCACACCACCCGACTGCCACTATCCCCACACAGTCCCTCCCTAGTGCACGGATAGCACTCACACTGGCAATCACTACAACTTCCACAATGCATTACTCCCTACACATAAAAATCTGCTATGCCCACTTCACAGTAGAATACTTGCACGTAAAACCAACGCACCTGCAACACCACCTACGTGACTACGTACTACTACATGGCAAGGACAGCAATGCTATCCCCTAATCACAAACCTCAAAGGAACATGGAAGCAATGTCACAATCCATCACCCACAAACAATGTCTGCAGTGCGGTATCTGTCATTGCCATTAATGGGAAGCAAGTCAAGCCACTGTGTGCATCAGACTATGATACGAACAAGTACACCCCCACAATGTAACTCTCTCCCTCTCCATCCAGAGCTACTCCTGCCACTGCCACCCTGCAGAGGATGCCAGAGACAGCCAACCCTCCCCGGATGAAGGCCCCAATGTGGACTACAACTCTGGATGTCTGGACATTAACAACTTACCTGGCCAATCTAGGACAACTGGTCAGTCCACCACCACCAGCCTCACCCTGCCCACATCTGAGCACCCCACACTTGTGGCAACAACAACACAGCCAGCCCCTTGTCCCCAAACCTGTGTCCCATGGCTGGCCAATTAGAAGTGTGCCCCACAGTACAGGGACCAGAGTCAACCCCTCTCACCCAAGACGATGAAGGTCCTGGTGTAACTAGGAGTGGGCACACCGTGCCAGGGGCACCAGCACAGGGGGCTAGGGGCAAAGAGAGGGCACGTGTGGGCCAAGGAATGGGCCCCCAAGGGAAACAACTGTCCAGGAGGCCATCTCCAAAGTCCTGGGAGCATACCAGAAATCCCAGGACAAGATGGGCCACATACTAGCCCTCTTGCATGAGAACCAGAGGATGCAGCGGGAATACCACCAAGAGGCCATGCAGCAGTGTCAGGCTCACAATGCCACCATGGCCTTGTAGGAGGCTGGTCTGGTTTGTAGTGGGTACCTAAGGTACTTACACCTTACACCAGGTCCAGTTATCCCTTATTAGTGAAATGTAAACATTGTCAGGGAGCCCGGCTATCTAGGGGTAGTGTGGATGAGTGGCAAAGGCCTAACTAGGAGACATGCAAAGCTCATGCAATACCACAGTTGTCACACAGTACTCACACACATGAAAGAAAATACTCAGTGTTACAAAAATAAAGGTACTTTATTCTTGTGACACAAATGCCAAAAATCCTATAGAGACTATACTCCCCAAGGAGGTAGGTAATACACAAATTATATACACTAGTATGCAGAAATAGCTGTAAAATAGTTAGAAAACCGTCCAAATAGTGAAAATCACAATAGTTAGAAATGGATCTGGGGGATCACAAACCATATACTAAGAAAGTGGAACGCAAAAATCAGTTTTCCGCCTAGGCAAGTGTAGTGTGTAGAGGGGTGAAAACACCAAAGGCAAATAATAGAACCAACCCCAGAGCCCCGGAAAACAGAAGTAAATCACAGTAACTTTCCTAGAACGCACAAGAATACAAGAAAGAGGATATCGCAAGAACCAGAGGAGACTGCAAGACATCAATGATGGATTCCTGGACCTGAAGACCTGTGGAAGAAGGGGACCAAGTCCAAGAGGCACTGAAGAGTCCAGGGAGAACAGGAGCCCCTGCTAACCCGGATGTAGGTGCAAAAGAAGAACACTGGTGAAGAACAACAGTCAGTTCTGCCCCAAAAAGACAGATGTGGGTTCCTGGTTTGTGCCGACGATGTCCCACGCCAGATGGATGATTGCAGTCTGGTTTGCATCACTGGATTCCACCAACAAGCAGAGGCACAAGCAAAGTTAGCAGTTAGTGGAAAATTGTGCTGCCCGGGACCAGGAGGGACCTGGTGGACTCTACCCAGGAGGGAGACTCAGGAGGGGCACTCAGCAACTCATAGAGCCCTCAGAAGACCTGGCAGCATGCACAGGAGTCCCACAGCATGGGGACAAAGAAGGTGCAAAAGGATGTCCACGCAGCACTACACAAAGGGATCACATGCCACTGGATACCCACGCAGGAAGCTGTGCATCACAGGAAGAAGTGCTGGGGGCTGGAGCAGCACGGTGCATGAAAAAGTTCGTGGACGGATTCCCGACAAGTCTTGGCAACTGCAAAACACGTGGTGCACGGGGTACTGTCTTGCGTGGGGACACAAGCTCTTACCGTTCACCAAGGTTGGACAGTCGGACGTCAGGACCATTGCGACCACTTCAATCCACCACCCTTGTTGCTGGATCCATGCACATCATCAGGATTGGGGACCCACTCCACCGATCATCGCTGCAGAGGGATGCCTGCTGAAGCAGGGGAGTGACTCTGTCACTCCAAGGGCGGTTCCTTTGTGCTTCTGGTGCAGGCTGAAGACAGCCTGTCCTCTGAGGATGCATGCCCGGGAAACAGTTGCAGTTGCTGACAGGAGCTGAAGAATCAATGTTGCAGAAGTCATGTTTGTTGCAGTTTTAGAGTTCTTGGAGGGTCCAGATGCAGTTTATTTGGCAAGAAGGTGAAGTAAAGGATGCAGATGATTTCTGCTGGAGTCTTGCAATCCGAATCTGAAAAACCACCCAAGACAGAGACCCTAAATAGCCCTGAAAGTGGGATTGGTCATCTAGAAAGGTAAGCACCTATCAGGGGAGGGCTCTGACATCACCTGCTGGCACTGGCCACTCTGATGCTTCCAGAGTGCCCTGCCTACTTGGAATCCAAGATGACAAACCCCAGAAACCCTCTGGAGGTACACTGAGTACCGCCCCTAGTGTGGTGATGAACAGGGGAGTGGCCACTCCCTTTCCTTTGTCCAGTTTCATACCAGAGCAGGGACTGGAGGTCCCTGTACCGCTGTAGACTGGATTATGCAAGGAGTGCACCATCTGTGCCCTTCAAACCATTTCCAAGTGCTCTGCGAGGCTACCCATCCCATGCTTGTAACACCTATTTCCAAGAGTGTAACACCCCTCTCCCAAAGGAAATCCTATGTTCTGCCTTCCTGAGCTTGACCTGCTCAAGCAACAGGAGGGCAGAAACCTGTCTGAGAGGTGGCAGCAGCTGGGGGTCTTCTAAGGAGCCCCAAGAGTGCATGGAATCATACAACCAATGCTTGCAAAACTGTAAACTTTGCACTTATACAGCACATTACTCACCCGTTGGGGTCTCAAGGCACTGCACGCATACCACTGTGGAACCCCTCCTGACTTTTCCCTATGAGGCACCCACTCCTGGATAGCCCCAGGGTGAAGCCCAGCATCCAAGCACTGTGAGGGCCGTTGTGGAGATTAAGCAATCTATTGCCCAGAGTTGCAGAGTGGGACCCATTAAATTAGATTAGGTACCGAGGCAAGAATTATCTGGTCCAAGGGAATTGAGCCCAAGACCCACTGAGATAGGAATTGAACCCTGGTCCCGGGCCAGATCGCTGCATCAGGGTCTGCCACTCTAACCATTGTGCCACACTTCTCTTGCAAAAGCATTGGGGTATGATTCCAATATGTTTGATTCCAAGGTAGTGACCTATGTCCAGTACACGAGTAAAATGGCGTTCCCGCACTCATGAAGTCCGGGGAAATGGTCCTGGAAGTTGTGGGGGCACTTCTGCTAGTGCAGGGGTGCCCTCACACACAGGCACTTTGCACCCTGCCTTCAGGGCTGGAAGTTCTGCAATAGGGGTTACTTATAAGAGTCACTGACAGTGAAAAGGTGCAAGCCCCTGGTCCAGCTCCCACCTGTGATATCTCAGGGCCAGATTGTGTAGCATGCAGCAGGCAACAATGATTTGGCAGACCTTTAGTGGTTTGAATAGCCTGAGACATGCAGACACCAGAATCTGGCCTTCTTTAGCCCAAAGGTCCTCTCAATGACATGCTTCATCCTGCCGTGGGCCCAATTGAAACGGTTATCCCCATCTGTTGTTGGCTATCTCACTGCTGTCAGCAGCCATGGAAGGTTAGGATAGCCAGAGTCACCTGTGTGCACAAAGGCTGGACCTATCATAATACGGGTAGAGACACAGGGCAGAATGTGAAGAGAGGTGACTTTACAGTTGCACACATACTATTGGATACATACCAATGAGCCAGGCCCTCTCTCTCTGTAGTTGTGCCATCATGTGTGGGACATTGCTGTTCCTCAGAATCTAGGAGTCATGCAAAGGTCCAGGAAACTTGGCCGTCACTTGGGAGATATGCTGGTCAGCGAGACACACCACCTGGACATTTATGGAGTAAACGTTTTTACTGTTTTACTTGTTTATTGGTCCTTGGAGGAACCAACGCAATGTGGAGCCCCTATCACATGAGGGACATGTCCCATATCATAGAAGTCAGCTTTAACAGTGGGCAAATCCGCATGTTGGGGGAACCTGATGTAGCTGTCCAGATGTTTGAGTAAAGTACACAGTACATCCTTCAACACAAGACTGAACATCGCTGTGACATCCCTGCTGCCAAGCCCATTGTAATCTGGAACGAGCCTGAGGCAAGGAAGTGTAGCACTGATAATACCTGTACTGTGGGAGGGATGGCATAGGGATTACGAATGGCAGGCAAGAGATCCGGCTCCAACTTGGTACACAGTTCCATGATGGTCTGATGTGTCAGACAATAGGTCTGGATGATGTGTCTCTCTTCCAGGGTAGCAAGGTCAACTAGGGGCTGGTACACAGGTGCATGTCTCATTCTCACCATTGCATGGTGTCTAGGAATAGGAGAGAGGAAAAGCCACAAGTTGATATTGACAGTTCACATGCCACCTAACACTACACTTGTAGCACATAATAGTACTGTTGACACAATGCTGAAGTATATACAATCCATTTGGGCATGTAGACTGAATGTGTGTGCCATCCTAGATTACTGTTGCAGCCCCAGACAAACAGCTTGCCACACATGAAACATGTGACACTTCCATGGAGCAACACCCTATTCCCACAGGTAAAAAGGTGTATGTACCTTTTTAACATACAGATATGGTTACCCCGTCAATGAGAAAGGAAGTGACTGCACATGTCCTGGTATAGTCATCAGTACATCTAACTACACTGTCCAAGAATGTCACATGTGTGAACCCAGCTTTGATGTGTAAACACAGTTAATCTATGCACATGTCACTACAATTCATCAATGATGCACTTATTATTCACCTACAATACACTAAATATATGAAATATGGCAGCCGCCTGGCCTGCATGCACAGGCTAGATGGAAGTGACCTCATTCCGCCGGCGGTAGTCATCATGGCAGTAGGCGGTCACAACCGCCGTGCAACTCCTCATTGGATAACATTGTTGCCTCTGGGAGACTGGGGCCAATAATGATCACCGCCAGCAATGTATGTGGCGGCCGTGACTGCCATTTTCTGTTGCATAGCTCACCTCACTCCTGACACTTGTGCAAGCAATACCTCCACTGTCTGAGCTGCTGTGTACTGTCTCTGGGAGCCATCATGCCACGTCCTGCAGGAGAAAGAGCCCCTGCCTTCACCCAGGAGGAGCTGAAGAAGCTAGTGGATGGGGTCCTACCCCAATATGGACAGTTTTAAGGGGCACCAGAGCAGCAGGTGAGCCAATGTTGCTGTCCTGTCTGATAGTGCGGTGTGTGTGAGGCTGAAAAGCATTGTGATGATGCACATGGAGTGGATGCATGCAGGTGGCAAAGGAGTTAGTGCGTTTGTGCCACTAAAACACATTAGTGTGGCCATGAGATGTGTCTGATGTGTGAAGTTCATTGTTGTTGCTGTGATGCCACTCTACATGACTTTCGCCTTCTGCCTGTGTCACTCATGCAGGTCAGCACCCATCAGAAAAAGGGGATTTGGTGTGCCATTGGCAAGTAAGTGCGGAGCCTGGAGGTCCATTTGCCGGCGGAGCACCCACTGCAAAAAGCGGTGGGAAGACCTGAGATGCTGGGCCCATAAGACCATGAGTGCCAAGGATCCCACATTAGTAGGTTTGTTCAGCATAGCTTTTATTTCCCCATTGATTTCCTACAGTTATGCATGCCAATGTAAAGGCATGCCCTGGCATGGCATACCAGCAGAAAAATAAGTTGTTATTCTGTGTGAATGATGGGTAGGTATTGACCCA
This sequence comes from Pleurodeles waltl, assembly GCF_031143425.1. Classification (NCBI taxonomy): domain Eukaryota; kingdom Metazoa; phylum Chordata; class Amphibia; order Caudata; family Salamandridae; genus Pleurodeles; species Pleurodeles waltl. The sequence continues at coordinate 997,414,506 of NC_090450.1, read as the reverse complement.
TTCCAACCTTTCTTTCTCATCCACTCTCCCTCCCTCACGTCCTTTGTCTTTGTGTGGATCAGCATCATCAGGTGAAGGAGAAGGGGCACCGGCGAGTGGGGAAGCTGTGGTCCACAGGACCCAGGAGGCTGACACCTGCAGAGCGGAGAGGACCAGTTGGATAGAGGGTGGGAGTAGTGCAACGGGGGAGACCGGATCTTCAACATCCTCTTTGGATTCCTCTTCCAATGGATGCTTCCTGGTGGTGGTGGACCCACCTGGAACAAGCCCAGCACCATCCTTGTCCGCCACCCCCCTTACCAGCACCACCCTCCCTGTAGCTCCCTACCCAGTTTCCCATGCCCACTCACCCAGTAGAGTGGGCGCACCTTTGCCACAGGCACATTTGCCCGAGTCAGGCCTGCTGCCCTCAATGAGGAGGCTATTGACCTCCTGAGGTCCATCCCTGTGGGACAGTCAACCGCCCTAAATGCCATCTAGGGACTGGCACCACAGATGCAGCTTACCAATGCCTACCTGGAAGCGATTCACGGTGCATTGGCTGCCCTGCAGAGTTCCTTTCAGGCTCTGGCCTCCTTGTTAATGGAAGCCATTGTCCCTTTGTCTTCGGTCCCCCCTCCAGCTACCTGTGCCCAATCCCGCCCCTGTCCCCACATCCATCCACAACACAGAGTCAGACCACTATTCATCTACCTCAACAGACATGGTTTGCAAAGCCAAACACAGGCACCACAAGACCCACCACCGCCATGGTCACAGACAACACATACATGTAGGCACAACAACATCCACTCCCTACACAGACTCCCCCACCACCTCCTCCCTCCCAAACACTACACCACTCAAACCTGCTATCATCACATCAACACTCCCAGATCCAGCCACAAGTCCCCTCATACCCACTGTCACCACAATGGCAGACCCGCATACATCCACCCCATACACCACGTGCGCACTCACCACAACTGCAAACAAACCACATGGAGCACATCCACCTTACCTGCAGGCATCCCCCCAATAGACACACACACATCCACCCTGGCATCTCCCTGCATCTCCTCACCCCTCCTCCCAAGACACCTAAACACCACACTCATCCACCCAATAGACACACAGCACATACATGGCTTCCACCCATGCACCAGCACCCATGGCATCTACCAAGACACACCTCTCAACCACTCCCTCTTCCTCCACTCCCAAACATTTTTCCCATGACCACACTTGTTTCCCTAAAAAAGATTCCTTAATGAGTTTTCCCTGTTCCCTCCCACTGTCCCAGCCTGTGGTTTCCCCAAGCAAACGGTTACCCTTCCCAAACCCAGTCCTTCCACTTCCCAGACCTACCATGCCCCCTTAGTACTACCCAGGCCCCTCCCCCTGCAAAAAATACAACCACACCCTTCCAAAACCCAGAGCCAAGAGCCCTCCCCCGAAACCTAAGACTAAACCCAAAGCCCCCACCTCTGCCCCGACCCCTGAGGTTCCTGCCTGCCTCACTGATGCCCCTGTCATGTGGAGGCCACTTTGCAGTCAGGAGTCAAGTTGGGGCCAGAGACTTTGCCCAGTGTGCCTGGGCACTACAAACAGTTGGACTGGCCAGTAGGCCTATGTAGTACACAGTTTATTTTTCTAGCAACATATTTATAGCAATATATCTGCACCACAGAACCGTTGGTGTTGAGAGCAACAAACTTGTCCTGTCTTTCCTTCCATGTGTATGTGTTGTATTTGTGTGATTTGGTGTGTGTCTTCTGTGTATGTGATGTGTTTGTGTAGCAGCATGAGTTTTGTAGGGGACTTGTGCTATGGACTTGTTGTGATGTGTTGTGATGGTTTGTGTGGCATTGTGTGGTAGTGGTGTGTGCGTCTCTGTGTGTAGTGATGCATCTGTGATGTGTTTTGTGTGTTGGGTGGACATGGCGTGCGATCTCACAAGTTGTTTGGACGTGTTTTGGTTTGGATTGGTTGTGTGCTGTTGTTTCATGTTGCTGCCAGGATGTGTTGTCCCGTGGAGGTGTGCCTCTCTGCCAAGGTGTTTGTGTGGTTGCGATGGTGTTGTCGTTGTGTGACTCGGTGTTGTTGTGTATGAATGTGTTTGACAGTGGTGGTGTGTGTGTGCCATGTGGTGTGTGTATGGCACGTGTATGTTGGCTGTGTGTGTGTTGTTTGTGTATGAGTGTATGTATGTAGGTGTGTGTGTTGGTACGGGTGTTTGTTTGTGTGTGTGTGTGGCCTTAGCTAGCCATCCAGAGTATGTGTGTTGTGTGTGGGGGGTGTACTAATAGTCTTCCCTCCAGTGTGTGCTAGGCGGTTGTACTTACAGTCGTTGTCTTCGTCGCCGTTGCTGGTTCTGGAGTTATATGGCCAGCAGGAGTAGTGGAAAGACTTCAGGTTCGGGTTCCATGGCGGCTGCGGCTGTGTCTGTGTTCGTGAAAGTGAGTGTCTCCTTTTATATTGTTTGTTTCTGCCAGGCTTTTCATGGCAGTGTGACTTCCCCCGAAATCCTGGCAGTGTGCAACCACGTAATATGCTTGGTGGAAACATGGTCTCTGCCGGCCTGGAGATGCCTACTGTGGCTGTCTGTCTGCACTGGCGGTACTGGCAGTGTATTGGCTGTGTTCATTCGGATCACCGCCATGGTCATGATATGGCAGTCTACTCAGCTGGCCTGGTGGCGGGGTGACCACCACAGCCGGCTTGGCGGTCTGGGGACCATCTTAATTTCAACATCACTTCCATATGTAATATACACGTTAAACACTAAGGGCCAGATTTAAAGGAAAGCGGCGCAGCGCGGTGCTGTGCCAAAATTGGCAACGCTGTGCTGCGTCACTTTAGAAATGCAGGGATGAGCCCTATTTAAGGGAATACGGCGCACTCCTGGCTTTCCCCCTGCGCTGACACTAAATTTAGCTCCCAGCACCAACGCAGGCATCCTTGCACCATTGTGCAAGGATTTCTGTGTTGAGGGGTGTGATTGTTTATGTGTGGGAAGATGTCCCTTCCTGCACATAAACAATCACTAATGGGACTTTGGCACTTCTGTGTGTGCTACACAATGCAGCACACACAGAAGTGCCAAAGCGTCATTTTCAAATGATTCAATGATTTCAAACTGGAATGGCAGGTGAGCAAAAAAAAATGATGGATTAAACCCAGATCTGTGACTGGGGGTGAATGTTTGATTTGTTCTGCATTCCGTACATCAACTGTTCTTTTTGCGTTTGTCGCCCCAAGTGGGAAGGTTATGCCCAGACATGGGTCGCATGCTCACTATGCCACCAGATTCAAGCTAGCCTGGCTGAAGAGGGGTGAAACCCCGAAACCGGTCCCAGGATGCTTGTTTCCGGTCCAGGGAGGACCTGGTCTGGCAGCTCAGGCTGGACTGTTCCCATAGGGAACAGGGTCAAGACTGATTTGCATATGGCTGGATCCAAACTGGAATGGCACAGTGAGTAAAAAAACTGATGGATTAAACCCAGATCTGTGACTGGGGTTGAATGTTTGATTTGTTCTGCATTCCGTCCATCAACTGTTCTTTTTGCGTGTGCAGGAACGGACACCTTCCTATACATAAACAATCATTTCTGGCATTTTGCTTTTTCTATGCATGCAGCAGAATGCAGCATGCAAAGAAAAGGAAAAAAACGAGGAGGAATAAAAGTATTCCTCCATGTTGCGCCCTGCTAACGCCACCCCTGGGGGTGACGTTGGATTTTGGCGCTGCCTCAGGTTTACGCGAGTTCATAAATATGAGGCAGCGTCAAAATGCAATGGGTGTTGGTGTGGCATGCCCACAGCAACACCCATTGCATGCCCCTTCCACGCACAGTGCTGCATGGGAAAGGGCCGTAATTACAGGATGGCGTAAAGCCACAAAAAGTGGCTTAACATCACCTTGTAAATACAGCGCTGTGCTTAGCGCCACAGGAGCGTCACAAACAGTGACGCTCCTGTGGCACTAGGGCTGTATAACTACGGCCCTAAGGGGCATATTTATAGTCTCCTAGCGCCACCTTGTGCCACATTTAACGTAACCATTTTTTACATTAATGTGGCCCAACAAGGCCAAAATCCTACCACTATATTTCCAGAGTGGCGCAATGCATACATTGTGCCACTCTGTAACCCTTTGCGCTATATTATGACTGCGCCAGGCATGATGTATGCAAAGGGGGGTGTTTCCCCGGTGGGGGGCCAAAAAAATGGCGCAAGGAAATCTATGAGATTTCCATGCACCATTTTTTACGCACTTTCAACGCCTGCTCAGAGCAGGCATTAAAAGTGGGCTTTCATAATTTTTAATGGGCCGCTATGTACTCTGCAGGAGTAGTGCCAATATTTTGGTGCTACTCCTGCAGAGTACATCAATAGGGTCATGTAAATTATGCTATTGCCCCCTACCCTGCGCCATGGTGAGCTTTATTTTAAATACGGTGCACACATCGTGGTGGTAGGGAGGCGCTAAGTGGCGCAGGGAAAGTTTCCATAAGTCTGCCCCTAAAAATGGCAAACTTAGGCCCATGTTTATACTCGGTTTGCGCAGAATTTTTTTCACGCTACTTCAGTTCAAACCTAACTCCATATTTATACTTTGGCACTAGACACATCTAGCGGCAAAGTTATGGAGTTAACGTAATTTTTGGGATGTGAAAACCTGCCTTGCATCAATGATATGCAAGGTAGGCGTTCCCGTCCAGAAAAGGACGATATGGCCTTAGCACCATATTTATCCCCTAGCACAGGGGGATGGGAGCCTTAAATAATGGCGTTAAGCTTGCTTAGTACCATTATTTAACACCTGGGTATGGGCAGACTTTAGGGGACCTGTTGGCATATTTTCATGGTCAGTGACCATGGAAAGAGCCCACAGATGCCCTTCCCTGGCCCAGTAACACCCCCACCCACCTACACCAGAGGGACACCACAGGATGGGGGACCCATCCCAGGTAAGTCCTGGTAAGTATTATTCTTTTTTTTTCATGCTCAGGGGCCCTGACTTGGGACCCCCTGCATGGCGCTGGCCCCAATGGCCATGCCTAGGGGACATTTGTTCCCTGGGCATGGCCATTGGGATGGTGGACATGGCACCTGTCTTTACTGAGACAGGAGCCGTATCCATGGGGGCTCTGTGCCAGAAAATGGTGCTACACTGCTTAGATTCATTTTTTTGCCTCTAAACTGTGTAGCACCATAATTCGGCACACAATCTCTGGTTTCCCCTATGCCTCCCACGTGAGCATCCTTTACAAGGATGCTAACAGGGCATTAGCTCTGGCTAGCACCATTTCATAAATATGGTGCCCCGCCGGCGTCTTGGAATGGCGCTAGCCGGTGCTATACTTTTTCACGCGAAACGTCTCTAACACAGTTTTGCTTGAAAAAGTATAAACATGGGCCTTAGACTCTGTTTTAGATCTCGTGGATGGAATACTCAGTCACAAACGTGACAGATATCCCATCAACAGTATGACAATCTCCATATGATATAATGGGATCGTAATACAGCAGACTGGGTATCCGTCACATTTGTGATGGAGTACTCCCCTCCGCCACAAACTAAATCAGGCCCTTAATCTGGTATACAAGCCACTAAGCGGGCACACAAGGATGAGACTCAACAGATTCTTGTGGAAACATGAGAGAAGCACCTACAATATAAGAGTAAAGTTGTAGATGAAATAGATCTCAAGAGAATCACTTTAAGAGCACAAGAAAACAAAGTCTTTCTTCTTTCCCTCCTGCCTTCCTTCTGGCCTTCTTTCTTACTTTTTTCTTACTTTCTCTTTTACTCTCTTTTTCTCTTTTTCCTTCTCTCTTTCTATGTTTCCACTCTTTCTTTTTTTGGATTCCCACAAGATATAAGGGATCGTACTACGGCAGATGGGATATCCGTCACATTTGTGACTAAGTAACCCCATCCCCTAAACTCCAAATCAGGCCCATAGTTACTTACAGGGGTTTTCAGACAGACTTCATCTATTAGTCTGTAGTTCTGTCATTCACATTTTTGTTCCTCCCACTCCAGCATGTATCAAGAGGCACTGTGTCAGCCAAATTCAGCCATTGCCTGACTTCACTATGAGTTACGTCATGCTGCCCTTTCAGAAGGAGCACATCCACACACAAAGTAGTTCCCTTCAGTGCCAGGGAGTACTATGGTAATATGTGCTTATTTGAGGCCAAAACATATTTTTGTCCCATCCAATGTTTTTTTTCTAGATTGTTGAAGGTGTAGCAGCTTCACGGATAATAACATTTTGCCAAAACCATGATAAACCAAGAATTATCAAAAGGGTGGCGGCCAATGCCAGACCTATTGGCTTTGCCAATACTTGTTCAACATGTCATTGGGTAAAAGGTGTACTGAACATAACTGGCTAGTCCCTTTACGTTTATGATGCTCAGTACCTATCCAGGTGATCAGATTAGAGCATTTGTGGTGGTCTAAAGTTGTTGCTTTCCAACCTTTGTTTCTAATGATGAATTAGTTATTAAGTGTGTCCAAAACATGCTCCCAGGACTCTGACTCAAGGATCAGTGTACTGTTGTCCTGCTAAACAGACTAGTTGTTTGATTAACACTTTTCAACTTACATTTATAATCCTACTAATGACAAAATGACTTTTAAAAAGTCCCGGAGCTAGCATTGAAGTACTGCCGCCTGTGGTAAACAAAAGAAATGCTTTTATTTCTGCTAACCTGTTTCACATTGTATGCGTTCTGCACTGTACTAGACACATTAAATGTGTGAAAAGTTTTAAAGTTAGTCTAAACATGGTGGGGCATATTTATCAATATTTCATGCAGCACAGCAAAGCAAGCCACCTTGCAGAGTTGCAACACATGGAACGAAAGGGCAAGAATGCACCGTATTTAACATTAAACAGCATATTCCTGTTCTTTCCTAGTGCTGGAACACTTTTGGCCCCAACGTAGGCACCCTTGCTTCATGTTGCAAGGGTGCCTGCTTTGCAGGCAGGATTGTTTTTATGCAGGAATGATAATGTTCAAGCACAAAAACAATCCTAAGAGGCATTTCCCTCTTTTCATGTGTGCTGTAGAATGCACCACAGGTAGAAAGAAAAAAAACTAGGAGAAATGAAAATACTTTTTTTGATGCATTCCCAGGTCTACGACTAAAGGTAAATGTCAGAATGCGCCAAATTCATGGGCGGATGTCTGGAAACATCCAAAGTTTCAGCCACGGAACACCTCCCTGCCACAGAGTAACGCAAGGCAGCGATTGGCATGGCCTTGTGTTACTCTAGATTTATCAAGCCATGCAGGGCTATGCAAGGTGGCCTTACGTGGCTTGATAAATCTCACTTAAAGTTTGCGTGGCCCTTGCACACCCTTGCATGGCGCAAGGGTGACACAAATCCTTGATAAATATGCCTCATTATTTTTTTACTGGAATGGAACCTATTCCAGAGTACATGTATATAACTTTGCACCGTGCAAGCAGTGCCCCACTTTGTAAACCCTTGCACCACATTCTGCCTGTGCCAGGAATAATAAATGTAAGGGGGACCACATCGGGAGGCCCAGAAAAATGGCACAGCGAAATTTTCTAGATTTAACTGCACCATTTTTAGTGTAATTGTTAACGACTGCCTAAGGCAGGTATTAAGGTGACCCTCCCATTGAAAACAATGGGCCTCCCAGTGCTTTGCTGCATTAGCATCATAATTTATGGTCCTAATCCAGCAAAGCGCCACATTAGTGCCAAAAATTATGATGCTAATTGTTAGAAATGGGGTCTTTGGTTGCCAGTCAGGTTACCTCCTGTCCAAGCAAGGACCCTCACTCTATTCAGGGTAAAGGAGAATCACACTCAGTTAACCCCCGCTCACCCCTTTTGTAGCTTGGCACGAGCAGTCAGGCTTAACTTCAGAAGAACGGCGTAAAGTATTTGTACCAACGCACACAGTAACTCAGTGAAAACACCACAAAATGACACAACGCATGTTTAGAAAAATAGGCAGTATTTATCTAAACAGAACAAGACCAAAACAACAAAAATCCAACATACATGTCATGAGTTTTAAAAAGAATGAGTCTTAATCCTTAGAAAAGAGTGAGAATGCTATTTTTACACAACAGTACTTGGGTAGTGTCAAAATAAAGCCGCACAGGCGAGTGTGTGTTGAAAAAGACCAGTGATGCATTGATTTCTTACCCAAAAGTGAGAACGTGCATCATTCCTCCTCTGGTAGGGTCAGCGGGTGTCATTCCTTCTCTTCCGCAAGAGAGCGATGCATCAATCCGGACGGGCACCTCGGGTTCGGGCAGACTTTGCGTTGATTTTCCTCGGCCAGCAATGTTGCGTTGAAATCCGGTTGCAAGGTGTCAAGAAACTGCGATGCATGAGGGCTTGCATCATTAACAGCAGCCGCTGCAGGTGTTGCATGTCATTTTTCCAGCCACTTTGCATCAATCTCCCAGCCGCGATGCAGGTCGGCATCGATTTTAGCTGCGAGGCCGGCGGTGGGTTGTTTATCGGCCACGAGGCGGGTGGTGCATTGAAAGTTTCCCCGCACACCGGTCTTTGTGTGGATTTCTGTCCTTTTCCACCAGCTGCACCTTTCAAGGGCCCAGAGAAAGGTTAGGGCACCACTTGGCAGGCAGGACTCTCAGCAGAAAGCCCAAGTGCTGGCAGAGAAAAGTCTTTGTTGTCCGTGAGACAACAGTAGGCAAGCTCAGTCCAAGCCCTTTGAGATTCTTCTCAAGCAGGAATGCACAACAAAGTTGAGTTTTTGTCCCCTTTCACAGGCAGAAGCAGCAACTGCAGGATAGCCCAACAAACCACAGTCACAGGCAGGGGCAGCACTTATCAGCTCTTCAGCTCTTCTCCTTGGCAGAGGTTCCTCTTGATTTCAACGTGATCTAATTTTCAGGGGTTTGGATGCTCTTCCTATACCCCTTTCTGCCTTTGAAGTAGGCCTACTTCAAAGAGAAGTCTCTGTTGTTTACAAGATCCTGCCTTGCCCAGGCCAGGCCCCAGACACACACCAGGGGGTTGGTGACGGCATTGTGTGAGGGCAGGCACAGCCCTTTCAGGTGTGAGTGACCACTCCTCCCCTCCCTCCCAGCACAGATGGCCCATCAGGATATGCAGGCTACACTCCAGTTTTCTTTGTGTCACTGTCTAGAGGAGATGTGCAAACAGCCCAACTGTCAAACTGACCCAGACAGAGAATCCATAAACAGGCAAAGTCACAGAATGTTTTAAGCAAGAAAATGCCTACTTTCTAAAAGTGGCATTTTCAAAGACACAGGCGGTCATTCTGACCCTGGCGGTCAAAGACCGCCAGGGCGGAGGACCGCGGGAGCACCGCCAACAGGCCGGCGGTGCTCCAATGGGGATTCCGACCGCGGCGGTAAAGCCGCGGTCGGACCGGCACCACTGGCGGGCTCCCGCCAGTGTACCGCCGCCCCATTGAATCCTCCAAGGCGGCGCAGCTTGCTGCGCCGCCGAGGGGATTCCGACCCCCCCTACCGCCATCCAGATCCCGGCGGTCCGACCGCCGGGATCCGGATGGCGGTAGGGGGGGTCGCGGGGCTCCTGGGGGCCCATGCAGTGCCCATGCCACTGGCATGGGCATTGCAGGGGCCCCCGTAAGAGGGCCCCTAAATGTATTTCACTGTCTGCTGCGCAGACAGTGAAATACGCGACGGGTGCAACTGCACCCGTCGCACAGCTTCCACTCCGCTGGCTCGATTCCGAGCCGGCTTCATCGTGGAAGCCTCTTTCCCGCTGGGCTGGCGGGCGGTCTGAAGGCGACCGCCCGCCAGCCCAGCGGGAAAGTCAGAATTACCGCTGCGGTCTTTCGACCGCGGAACGGTAACCTGACGGCGGGACTTTGGCGGGCGGCCTCCGCCGCCCGCCAAGGTCAGAATGAGGGCCACAATCTAAAAACAAACTTTACTAAAAGATGTATTTTCAAATTGAGAGTTCAGAGACCTTAAACTCCATATTTCTATCTGCTCTTTAATAATATTTAAAGGCAGTCCCCATGTTAACCTATGAGAGAGATACGCCTTGAAAAAGTGAAAACCGAATCTGGCAGTATTTCACTGTCAGGAAATGTAAAACACACGAGTACATGTCCCACCTTTTACATACACTGCACCCTGCCCAGGGGGCTACATAGGGCCTACCTTAGGGGTGCCTTATATGTATAGAAAGGGAAGGTTTAGGCCTGTCAAGTGGGTTCACTTGCCAAGTCTAATTGGTAGATTAAAAACTGCACATACAGACACTGCAGTGGCAGGTCTGAGCCATGTTTACAGGGCTACTAATGTGGGTGGCACAACCAGTGCTGCAGGCCCACTAGTAGCATTTGATTTACAGACTGTGGGCACCTCTAGTGCACTGTACGAATATACCAGTCATGGAAAGTCAATTACACATACATTTTACATAGGAGCACTTGCACTTTAGCACTGGTTAGCAGTGGTAAAGTGCCTAGAGTACCAAAAACAGCAAAAACAGACTCCAGCATACATCAACAACCTGGGAAACAAAGGCAAAAAGTAAGGGCAGACCACTCCAAGGATGCCAAGTGTAACATTAATGTGGACACAACAGCCATGGTGGGCCGTATTGTAAATACGGTGCACACATCATATTGTTATGGGAACGCAATGGGGCGCTAGAAAAGTGGGGCATCCTGAATGATGCACCACCTTTCATGAAAAATGCCCCTAGGTGTTCTTGGTCTATGTATTTGATGATGTCAGATGGAGCTTTCAGAGCTGTTATGACATCATTCACTGCATGGCCCCTTTAACATTTGCATAACAAACACAAACTGTACTATAATATTTAAACCTAAATGTCTTTGTAAATAACTGGAGAGGCCCAAGCCAGTGAGTAACACTTTTTATTACAAGATTTGTTTTCGACTGAGTGCGGCCAGGGATATGATTTATAACTTTTAATTTTAGGAAGCACCAGGGAAGGGTTCTTCTGAACATGAATGGATTTTTTAGCACTGAGATCCCTTGTGTAACAATATTAGTCAACCCTGCTATAAACATGATTTACAATACTGCGGCCCTCGCTATATCAATATTAAATTAAATTAAATTAATTTGGAGTGATTGTTTTTCTTTAAAATGGGCACAGCAAAAAACTGAAGCAGTCTCTGGTCACAGAAGTTCTAACTTCAAAGACTCAAAATAGACGACGCACAAGCCAATGGCATCGCTTTTGACTAAATGTTTCGATATTCAGGCACTGGTGGCATGAGGAATAGGGGTGGGCGCAACTCACATAATTCAGTGTAGCATAATCATGCGGAAGTACCTAAACATTCCACAAGATGATACATAATTATATAAGAAGAGGAGAAATTGTGTGTTTAGCGGAAATTATTAAAGCAAAAAGCTCCCTCACGTCCAGAAAGAGTGCAAAAATGCATTGTACACTAAAAAATATGTGAATAGCGAGTGGAAGCAGCCGTTCATGCTCGTAAATGTGCTCTTGGGATACACATTTTCCCTGACTTACCATCAACATTTAGCGCTGTTTTCTTAGTGCAAATAAAATGGGCTAAAGAATGCACTTTGCGCTAGAAATAGCTCTAAATGCAGCAGAACAGAAAAAGTGAGCTTCAGCGGCCACTCACAGTCGCTAACACCTGCTTGCAGTCCCTAAATGCGATCTAGCTGTAGGATTGCTTTCCCCCAAATTACTCTTATTTATGCAAGTAGAAGTAATTTTCTTATTATCTGTAATTCTGTGTCAAAGAGTAATGCAGAATTACCGAAATTACGCCTGGGCCTAACAATGACTTATTCTACATAACCATCAAGAACACATAATTCCATGTGCATCAGCTGTGTAAGGACCCTCTCCTTGCTTAACTTTTGAAACAAAGCCACACTGGTCCATGCAGTCCTCCTTTTCATGATCAGATGAGGCATCTGCCTAGATGTGGGTCTTTTGGGTGAATGTGGACTTCCTGATAGGGACAGGGCATCATTGTGACCATTGCTCTAAGTGGGCTAGGGCCTCCTTTTCCAAGCTCTGCCAAAGAATGAAAACTCATATTAACAAGGAGATGCTGATTTCCAGGTTGGACCCATATCTTCTATGTCACCTCTATCAAAATAGTACTATTATGTGGTTAGGCTATTCAATTTATTTGATTGAGAATCCCCTCAGATGAGATTATGAGGTCAAGGTTCTATGCACAGGAACCAGACCAGTTGGTGTGCTGTCTTGAGTTAAGAAGGGCATTACCTTAAAAACTAAAGCACATAGCAGACCCACCAAGAACCAGGCTGACACCACCTCTAAAGAATCTTAATCTAGGGTCACTTTTTAACTATATACTGTGCCTTAAGTGGTATAAAAAGGGTGGGGGTGGTGGGCTCTTAAAGAGACTTCACCAAAGAAGTGTATTCAGAAGTCTTTACAAGTGGTATGGCCTTGGTGGGTATTGCAACACAGTGGCGGCCGGCAGCTTTGGGAGGAGGGCGGGCGGGGCACCCACACAAACACACACACAGACTCATTCTTTCACACCCAGACACGCACGCACGCTCACCCATTAACAACACTCATTCCATTCAAACATGCACGCACGCACCATTCATTTTACAAATTCACACACATTCATTCTTACACACACGCACGCACGCACTCACATCCAGTAATAACACTCATTCCATTCAAACATGCACGCACGCACCAAACATTCATTTTACAAGATCAAACACATTCATTCTTTCACACACACACACGCACGCACATCCATGAACAACACTCATAACACTCAAACATGCACGCGCGCACCAAACATTCAAAGGAAAACATAACACACATACACACACACACTTACCTTCAGCCTCCAGGTCCCAGGAGGGTTGGGACTGCTGCCTTCCTTCATTGGCTGACCTTAGGTCAGCCAATGAGGGAAGGCAGCAGTCCCAGCTCGTCACAGAGTGGGATGGGGTCAGTGAGACTGCTGACCCCACCTCACTCTGTGACGAAGTGTCACTGATTGACACTCACCCTGGGCGCTTCAGGGCTTAAACCTGAAGCGCCCAGGGAGAGTGTCAATGGGTGACGCTTTCCTCGTCACCCAGGGGAGGGCCTGGAGGCACCTTTGCTGTGCCGAGGAGATCACGCCCATAAGGGTCGTGATCTCCTCAGCCCAGCAAAGTTCAGCTCAGGCAGCTAGGAGTCTGCGCAAATCGGGCATGTATGCTCCTGGCTGCCTGACCTGAACATAAAGAGTGTCTGTCAGGGTGACCTTTGTTCAGCCTGACAGACACTCTTCATGGGGTGGCGGGGGTGTGGCCCCTCCGCCCTAAAGGACGGGCCGCCACTGTTGCAACAATGTAAGCAAGAATCATTTGCTTGACACTGCCTGCCACCTGACCGGTCCAAGGTGTTGTCTGTTAGTGCCTCAAGGTACATCCCACAACAATGGACATATGCATCTTAAACAAGCCAGACCCATTGGCTTTCACAATGCTTGTTAGCATTGATTTTTATTCAACATCAGATAAATGAGTAACAACTCCCATTCTCTCCTTTACTTTCCTCTGCGGTTTCCCTCTCAGCGTAAGTCACTTACAGTATTTTCTCCTCATCTCTGTCTGGTATCCATCCATCTCCCTTTTTGCTTCTCTATATCATGAACATTTCGTTCTCTACTCTTGCATCGACTTCCTGTAGTCTCCTTCACTTCGCCATTCTCTCTCTCAAGAGCTAGGGATGGACGTAACTCATGTAATTTGCTGTAGCATTATTATGTCAAAAGTACAGCAAAACTACACTAGATTATGTGGAATTAAGCGAGGAGTGCAACCCAGTATTTGATGCTATTTCCTTAGCACAGAATGCACCCTTGCATCCAAAATAGACCGGTGAATTCATTATGTGCTAAGAAAATAGAGCTAAATAAAACAAAACACACAGCAGCATCCAGCAGCCACTCGTGATCCCTAAACCTGTTCTTCCGGTGCTCCTGCGGCAGGATTTGTGTGCCAAATTACTTATAATTACTCAAACTGCCATAATTACATAATAATCAGTGATTTTCTTTCAGAAGAGTAACGCAAAATTACTGAAATTACTCTGATTAATCCGACTTTATTAAATTTGCTAGCCTACTAAACCATACACAGACACCCTACTTTTTCCTTTGCTTTGGCTCTGTCCATATTTCATCATCGGTGCACCTCCTTCATTCAACGTAAATAAAAGACAATTGTCACCTTTGCTCTGAGTGCTCTGCAGAGAGGCCAAGGTTTGGATGACCATGTGGTGCGCACCCATTTATGGTTCTCATGGCACTGTCAGAAATCCTCACCCTGAAGTCAGCAAGGGCCAGATGTACAATGCTTTTTCCATGGTGACAAATACCTGATTCAAAGAATCGACCGTTTGCGACAAGAATAAAGCATTTCTGGATGTACTGACCCCATTTTGCGATTCGGAAATCCATTGCTTTTGCGAGTCTCTATTGGGAATGGGAGTGCAAAGGGTGTACCTTCCTAATAGCGAGTCTCAGGGCCATATAACATTGTTTTGCAACAGTGAATGTGGTTGCAAAACTATTGCAGTTACGACAAACTACAAGTTGGTGGTAATCCACTCGCAAATGGAAAGGGGTCCCATTGGACACCTTCTCCTTTATGAATGGAAGCAAAAATATTTTCTCAGAGTAGGTAGTGGTCCCACGGACCACTGCCTACTCTGAAAAAATGAAAAACTTTTCATATTTTTGTTTGAAATGCATCTAGTTTTCATTTAAGGAAAATGGGCTGCATTTAAAAAAAAAACTGCTTTATAAAAAGGGCATTCAGAGACATGGTGGTCGGCTGTCACCAACAGGCCACCATTCCTATGAGTGCGGCCATGCCCAAGGGGTCGGGAATTGCAATCTACCTCGTGAATATTGATGAGGTAGGTTTTTGCAACCCCATTGGGAATTGCTAAATGTGTGTGAGACACATTTGTAGATTTCATTTTGCGAGTCTCTAATTGCAACTGTCAAAAAGTCGCAATTAGAGACTCACAAAATGCCAAGGTCATAAATCAGGCCCCAAGACTCTTAGAGGTGACTTGGTTTGCAGTATGTCCTATACAACGATTATATGTCAAATGAAAAACAAGCCACAGAAAAAGATTGGTGGAAGGAAATAGGACTAGGGGCTGATGCACCATACAACATAAAGTAAAATGTGTGAAATGCAAGAGAGTGCATTACTAACTTCGATTTTAAGGGTTCTGAAACATATTGTCGGGTAAAGAAATTTGCGTATTTGCTTGCAAAGTTAAGGGCAAGTAGGGACCCTCTTCAATGTCTGCTTTTAATTACTGCCTTGTCTGAGCACCCACAGGACTTGCCCCTCTTAAACCTCTCTGTAGCAAGCAGTGAATATTTGATTACACAGCTGACCACCTGTGTGGCAAGGCGGTGATCTGAACATACTGCAGTGTTGGTCTGGTAACAAAACACACACTTGTCCTCACATGCCAAGTGTTGATAATAATGTCTAATATATTTAAAACCTACTAAAATGGACAGTATAGAATTGTTAATAGAATATGGAAGACCAGTTTGTCACTGAAATTTGAGGGAGTTATGAAGTGAATAGTCAGCAAAATATAGAATGGAAATGTGTAATTGCAGGCTCTATGCATCCTAAATCCCTGATAATTTCAAATTTTCTCTAACAAATTACCGTTTCTCAGGCAGGCTTTGAAAAGACTGATGCAAACCCACTTACTGTCCCCAGTCATTACAATGAAGGATTAGCTGTCCTTTCTCTCCCCCGCCTACAAATGAGAAGTAAGTGGGAGGGCGGGAAAGGAAGGCGTGCGCAGGAAATCCATCCTCCGACACCAGAGGCCCATATTTCTACATTCATTAGGACAAGTGCTGGGCACATGGTGAGCTGTAGCGGAATAACATTTGCATTTTCCAACACTGTTGATAAAATGCTGTGCAAAGAGGATGTGCAATGGAAGTTTCTGGAACATTTGAAAATGTCTTTACGAACACTTCATTGCTCCAACTCACATTTGGTAGCTTTGTTCGTAAGAAGATGAAACAGGGAGGGCGTTTGGTGCATTGGGTATGTGGGCTTATGTCTAAGCAACCATGTGGGGCTCTATTTTTGCAACAGTAGGCCTCCCCTATAATGGGATACAGCAGACTGTGGGGTCTAACTGTTCTTAAAACACTAGAATTTTGAGAGTTTCATTGAAGACAATAGAGTAGCTCTGGGCTTATAATGGCTGGTATAAACCTTCTGCGCCAACATTTCAATGTTTGTTTTTCTGTTTCTCCTTTTTTAATTTAGACCATTCGACCCTCAGTGGGTGCAATGTTCTAACAGTGTTACAGCACTTCAGCCTTGGCCTGTAACAGTTGTTAAATGTGTTCAGCCTTGTTAAAGGCCCTCGCCTGTGGCTCAGACCCGTAACTCAGATTTAGGATCTTTTACAATTAGTATAGCCTTCAGCAGTGGGCTACAAGGCTATATTACATGTCTAGACATGTAAAGTTGTTATGTGTCCTTTCTCGGGTGCCTGGTCATGGAAAAAGATGAGCCCATCTACAAACCTCTGGTTCAGAAGTATGCTCCATCCCTTGAGGACACCATGTCAATTGTCTCTTTTCAAAGAATCAGAGTATTTGAGGGGTGAGACTTTCAGGCCTTTACAGAACATTCTACACTTTATCAAGAATGAAAATGTTGATCAGGAAGAGATGGGAGGTTTGTAATGAATGTGCGACAGCAAAAAGTTTCTCAACATTGCAAAATACAAGGCATTAGGACCAATTTGTGAAGCTACCTGCACGTGGGCAAGTATAAACCCGCTGTTGCAGTAAAGAAATGTTGGTATACACTTGTACAACTATATATTCACATGGAAAATATTGTGTGTGAAGTCATGTTTCCAGGGTCTTGGAATGGGCAGGAAATGAAAGTTCCTGGGTGGAAATGCTCTGAAAGTTCACACACACAAATATACTTACTCTTGTCTGTCCACTTATGCACATCTTGGAAAAGGAAGCCCAATTCTAGATTTGGTAGGGAGTTAGGGAAGGGTTTCTCGGGAGGGAAAATATATCCACCCTGGTAGAGGAAAAGAGAAAATATACATTTACACACACAAGATGAAAGTCCTCCATGCACAAATGCACACCATGATCAATTGCACAGGCATATTGTTATGTCATGTTGATTAGTATAGCACACTTATCACCAGAGAAGGTATCCAGGTGCTTGGGCAAGGTGTGTAGGTGTGTGGTCCCAAGGTGTTTCTATGAAGAGCCAGCTCTTCAGCTCCTACCGGAGCAAAATAAGTGAGGAGGAGGCTATTATATGTTGAGGGAGGTTGTTCCATGTCTTTGTTAGATGTAGACGAATGAGTGACCTCCAGTTTTGTGTTTGTGGATGCTGGAGTGTGTGCGAAAGAGGCACATAGGTGTTAGGTGTCTGTTTGGTTGGTGAAAGTGTGAAAGTGTATGCAGCTGTTCAGGTATTCTGGTTCTGTGTTATTTAGCGATTTGTATGGGTGTGTGAGAAGTTTGAATTAGCTGCGCTTGTGAATAGGGAGCCAATGAAGCTTTCTGTGATGCGGTCTGATGTGGGTGCAGCATGGGAAGTCAGGTATGAGCCCACTGGCTGCCTTCAGGATGGTCTGGAGTCTATGTAGGAGGTATTTGGAGGTTCTGGTATAGAGAGTGTTATTGTGGACCAGCCTGCTGTTGATGAGTGCTTGTGTGATGGTCCGTCTGGTGTTCTGAGGCAACCATGCAAAGTGCTTCCACGGCATGCATAGGATGTGGAAACAGAAGGTGCACACTGCGTTGACTTGAGCTTTCATGTTGAGTGTAGGAAAGTACCATCTTGCCTGGCATGTTACCCCCATCTTTTACTTATATGTATGTTTGTTTTTGCCTGTGTCACTGGGATCCTGCTAGCCAGGACCCCAGTGCTCATAAAGTGTGCTGTGTATGTGTTCCCCAGTGCTCATAAAGTGTGCTGTGTATGTGTTCCCTGTGTGATGCCTAACTGTATCACTGGGTCTCTGCTAACCAGAACCTCAGTGATTATGCTCTCTCTGCTTTTAAAATTGTCACTGCAGGCTAGTGAGTAATTTTACCAATTCTGATTGGCATACTGGAACACCCTTATAATTCCCTAGTATATGGTACCTAGGTACCCAGGGTATTGGGGTTCCAGGAGATCCCTATGGGCTGCAGCATTTCTTTTGCCACCCATAGGGAGCGTAGACAATTCTTACACAGGACTGCCACTGCAGCCTGAGTGAAATAACGTCCACGTTATTTCATACCCATTTTACACGGCACTTAAGTAACTTATAAGTCACCTATATGTCTAACCCTCACTGAGTGAAGGTTAGGTGCAAGGTTATTAAGTGTGAGGGCACCCTGGCACTAGCCAAGGTGCCCCCACATTGTTCAGGGCAATTTCCTCGGACTTTGTGAGTGCGGGGACACCATTACACGTGTGAACTACATATAGGTCAATACCTATGTATAGTGTCACAATGGTAACTCCGAACATGGCCATGTAACATGTATAGGGACAATTCCATGCATCCCCGGGGCTCCAGCATGGACCCCGTGTACTGCCAAGCTATCTCTCTGGGGTTTTCTCTGCAGCTACTGCTGCTGCCAACCCTCAGACAGGTTTCTGCCCTCCTGGGGTCTGGGCAGCCCAGTCCCAGGAAGGCAGAACAAAGGATTTCCTCTGAGAGAGGGTGTTACACCCTCTCCCTTTGGAAATAAGTGTTAAGGGCTGGGGAGGAGTAGCCTCCCGCAGCCTCTGGAAATGCTTTGAAGGGCACAGATGGTGCCCTCCTTGCATAAGCCAGTCTACACCGGTTCAGGGAGCTCCCAGCCCCTGCTCTGGCGCGAAACTGGACAAAGGAAAGGAGAGTGACCACTCCCCTGTCCATCACCACCTCAGGGGAGGTGCCCAGAGCTCCTCCATTGTGTCCCAGACCTCTGCCATCTTGAATGCAGAGGTGTAAGGGCACAATGGAGACCTCTGAGTGGCCAGTGCCAGCAGGTGACGTCAGAGACCCCTCCTGATAGGCTCTTACCTGGTTAGGTAGCCAATCCTCCTCTGAGGGCTATTTAGGGTTTCTTCTGTGGGTTTCTCACCAGATAACGAATGCAAGAGCTCACCAGAGTTCCTCTGCACTTCTCTCTTTAACTTCTGCCAAGGATCAACCACTGACTGCTCCAGGACGCCTGCAAAACGGCAACAAAGTAGCAAGGAGACTACCAGCAACATTGTAGCGCCTCATCCTGCCGGCTTTCTCGACTGTTTCCTGGTGGTGCATGCTCTGAGGGCTGTCTGCCTTCATCCTGCACTGGAAGCCAAGAAAAAATCTCCCGTGGGTCGACGGAATCTTCCCCCTGCTAACGCAGGCACCAAACTTCTGCATCACAAGTCCTCTGGGTCCCCTCTCATCTTGACGAGCGTGGTCCCTGGAACACAGGAGCTAGATCCAAGTGTCCCCGACAGTCCAGTGGCCCTTCTGTCCAAATTTGGTGGAGGTAAGTCCTTGCCTCCCTACGCCTGACAGTAATCCTGTGTACTGCGTGAACTGCAGCTGCTAGGGCTTCTGTGCACTTTTGCAAGACTTCCTTTATGCACAGCACAGCCCAGATCCCCAACACCCAGTCCTGCATTGCCCAACTCGCTGAGTTGGACTCCGACTTCGTGGGAACCTCTTTTGTTGTGCTGAGATGACCGCCATGCTCACATCTTCTGAAAGCCTGTTCATGTGCTTCTGCAGGTGCTGCCTGCTTCTGTGTGGGCTCTCTCTGTTGCTGAGCGCCCCTTCTGTCTGCTCCTCCAAGGGGTGACCTCCTGGTCCTTCCTGGGCCCTGGCAGCACCCAAAACCTTCAACCGTGACTCTTGCAGCTAGCAAGGCTTGTTTGTGATCTTTCTGTGCGGAAACAACTCTGCATCCTCCAGCACACCGTAGGACATCTTCTGACCAAAGAAGACATTTCTGGCACCTTCTGTTGTTGCAGAATCTTTGACTTCTTCCACCTAGAGGCAGCCCTTTTGCATCTTCATCCAGGGTTTAGTGGGCTCCTGCCACCCCGGACACTTGCGTGACTCTTGGACTTGGTCCCCTTCCTTTGCAGGTCCTCAGGTCCTGGAATCCATATTCAGTGCTTTGCAGTCAGTTGTTGTCTTTGCAGAATCCCCTATCTCGACTTTACTGTCTTTCTGGGGTAGTAGGGTAACTTTACTCCTACTTTTCAGGGTCTTGGGGTGGGGTATCTTGGACACCCTTAGTGTTTTCTTACACCCCCAGTGACACACTATATTAGGCCTGCGGTTCATTCGTGGTTCGCATTCCACTTTTGGAGTATATGCTTTGTGTTGCCCCTAGGCCTATTGTCTCCTATTGCATTCTATTATGTTCTACAGTGTCTGCACTACCTTTTTAAGTGTTTTACTTACCTGATTTTGGTTTGTGTGTATATTTTGTGTATTTTACTTACCTCCTAAGGGAGTATATCCTCTGAGATACTTTTGGCATATTGTCACTAAAATAAAGTATCTTTATTTTTAGTAACTCTGAGTATTGTGTTTTCTTATGATATCGTGCTATATGATATAAGTGGTTTAGTAGGAGCTTTGCACGTCTCCTAGTTCAGCCTAAGCTGCTCTGCTATAGCTACCTATATCAGCCTAAGCTGCTAGAACACTTCTAATCTACTAATAAGGGATAACTGGACCTGGCACAAGGTGTAAGTACCACAAGGTACCCACCATAAGCCAGGCCAGCCTCCTACATTGAGCATCTTATCTAGGGTTAGCCCTAGATTTCTTCCGTGGTCTGTGGATGTGGGCATTGTTCTTAGCTCCGATGGACACCAGGTGGTCTCTCATGGGGAGGTCTTGTTGCGGAAGTCCAGTACTTCTGCCTTGTCAGAGTTGAGCTTCAGGCAGTTGGTTTGCATCCAGTCTGCTACCATGGTCATGCAGTTGGTGTAGTTGTTTCTGATGGTGGTTGTTTTGTCGGTCAGGAAGAGGATGAGTTGAGTGTCATTGGCATAGGAGATGAAGGAGATGTCTTGTGATTGGATGTTGTCAGAGAGCAGTGTCATGTACATGTTGAAAAGAATGGGGCTGAGGGAAAATCCCTGGGGGACACCGCACATCAAGTTCTTGGACTCTGATGTTAAGGGTGGCAGCCTGACCCTTTGGGTTCTTCCTGTGAGAAAGGGACAGATCCATTTGAGAGCAGGTCCTTGTATGCCCTCTGATGAGGTGTTGTGAGAGTGATGAACCTGGTAGAGGTTTTGACTTGAAGTGTGTTGATTTGGAAATGGATGATGGAGTGGTCAGTCCATATGAGTTGTGTGATGGAGTTATATTTGATGCCGTCGCTTGTGGTGAAGATACAGTCCAGCGGTGTCTGTTGGTCCTGTGATGAACTGGGTGACTCAGATGTTACTCAAGCTTTTGAGAAGTACTGTGGAGCAAGGATTATTTGAGACTTCCAGGTGAAAGTTGAGGTCACTGAGGAGGATGTAAGCTCTGGAGTCGATGATGAGGGGAGCGACAAAGTTGGTGATGAAGTTAATAAAGGTGGTTAGGGGTCCAGGTGGTCAGTAGGCAAGGGTTCAAATCAGGGTGAATTTTTCAGAAATTTGCATCTTGAAATGCAGATGTTCCATAAATGGGGTGGAATTCTCTGTGGACGTTGTGCGTTTTGCATTTGATGGATTAATTATAAAAGATAGCGAGTCCTCTTCCTGGTTTGTAAAGGAGGTCCTCTCAAGCAATCTTGTAGACCGCTGTGATTTCTGTAGAGATGTTGGAAATCGTTGAGGGGTTGAGCCAGGTCTCTGTGATGAAGAGGATGTCAGATGTATTGTGTGATTGCTGAGTGATCATGTGTTAAGAAGAATGCAAGCGAGTGGGAGTTGACATGTGGATTTGCTAGGGCTTGTTGTGTAGGGTGGGAGTGTAGGCATTCTTGGTGTTTATGTGGTGTGTATGTTGGGATGGGGGTATTGAGGGTGTTAGCATTTGTGTGGGGGTGTGGGTGGGTGGGTAGCTGCTGGAGAACCATTAGTGGGTACAGGTGAAAGCTCCTACCATAGCATGGCAGCCGTTGGGTGAATGCCATTCGGGATCTAGCAACCTTTTAAGTGCTGGGTGATGATCGGAATTGGGTTGTTGGTGCTGGGCCAGTCTAGGCACTGACTGGTGCAGATAGGTTTGCCTTTGGCAACTGCATGCTGTACGTCAGTGATGCAATTGCCATTAATTATGTCCTGTTGGGGGGAGGAATAGGGAATCAAGGGTGCCATGATGTAATTTCCTGTGCTGATGAGTGATAGGAAATGTCCTCTTGCCTGGCTTTTCCCCTTAAAGACAGTTTTGAAGGGAAAACCAGTGATGCCACTTCTTGTACAGATGGATGATTTGAAATTCATTGATGTCACTTCCTGTGCTAATGGATGATAGGAGCTCCAGTGATGTCAATTCCTGTGCTGATGTGTGATGGCAAATACTAATTTGCAGGTAACCAGGCATATCCTTGAAAATGTGTATGAATTCAAAATAATAAAAAATGTGCAGCCAGGCCAGGTAAGAACCTTGCGAGCGCTGAATTCCACCTTTTCTGTAATTTGGGCTCATTTTGCGGACGCTTACTGTAACCTGGCCTGCGCACAGAAGTTGAAACTGGTGATTAAGGGAAGTATAGACCTTTCAAAGAAAAAGAATAAGACAAAAAAAGAAGTACCAGTTTTTAAAAAAGTACAAAAATGTTGTATGTAGAACTCTTTGACCAAAGTCGAAGAGTATGTTTGATTTAAGACAGAAAGAGATCTATGGAAAAGTGTAATTCTAATAAGATCCGTGAAAGATGAGTGAAAACATGTCATGTGTATGGTCACACAATGTGTGAACAGACTCAAGCCATTGTGGCAGTGACCCCCGAGTATATATCGATCACGTGTTCTTTAAAATGATCGAATTTTCAGAAATGCTTGCCTGAAGTTTTAGATGCTCTACGACTGAAATCAGAATATATATAATATTGAAATGTTTGGAATGGATCTGCTTATAGGGTCATGATTTGGACATATTTCAAGAGTTAGAATGGGCTTTCTGATCTATGCGGTGACATTCTGTCATAGCGCCTCAGGTGACGAAGACTGTAGCGCTTGCATTGCAGTAATTACTCACAGCATGAGGAATACCTGTAGAGTATTTGGTATTTCAGTGTTATTTATTCTGCCCGGCCTTTATCGCAGCATTGGTTTGCCTGCTATTCAGGAGTCGCATTTTCTAAAGGTGACTTCCTGTTTATTAGTCTGTTGTGTGACTGGTTCTGTAAAGGAATGTTGCAAGTAAAGGAGTAGCCAGGAAATTAAAATCCCACATCACTTGAAGCGTAGCTCTAATCACACGAGCATGCGCAGAGAGCACACCTGCCCTCTTTGGAAGACTACATTTCACCCCCAAGACTCCTTCCATCAATCTAGTCATCCACCCATTCACCCTTCATCTATTCAGCCACCCCTCTGTACTTGTCTTCACATTACCTTCCATCCACCCACCCATTAATATATTCATGCCTCCGTCCGCCGGCCTTTCACCCATCTCTTCAACTGTTCATTCTTCCATCCTCCCATGAATTCTCCCATTCACCTAAGACTTTCTCTCACCCGCCCACCCTTTCATCTATCCATTCATTTTTTCACCTTCTTTTTCCTACTTCCCTCTAACCCTTTACTCCCTTTTGCCCTCCCTCCCTTTCTTTTTTCACTTTTCTATTTACCCAACTTTTTCTCTCATCCTTATTCTGTCTTATTCCTTCTCTCAGTTTTTGCCCCTTTGTCATTATTTCCCTTTCTGGCTCTCTCGCTGTCCATGGCAGCCCAGGCCTACAACTCTCGTTCACTGTATTCACACAGAGTTATTTAGTAGCATTTTTTCTGAAGACCTGCTGGCAGAAGAGGCCCATGAGCAGTGCTTAATTTGAGCCAGCGTCACCGGCACTTATTTTCGGGGGCCAGCACTTGGGGGCATATTTATACTTTGTGCCGCATTTGCATAATTGTTTTTAATGAAACTTAGCTGATTATATATATTTTGACTCTAGACACGTCTAGCCTCAAAATATTGGAGTTTGAGCCATTTCTTGGATGTGTGAACCCATGTTGCGTCAATGAGATGCAAGGTAGGCGTTCCCATCAAAAAAAGGATGCTATCCCCATAGCGCTATATATTCCCCCGTGCTAAAATGATGCGGGTGGGAGGCGGACCCAAATAATGGCGCTAAGCTTGCTTAGCGTCATTTTTTAACGCCTGGGTCAGACCAGGCCTTAGGGGACCTGTAGGCCCATTTCCATGTCTAAACGCCATGGAATGGGCCCACAGGTGCCCATCCCAAGACCCAGGAACACCCCCACCCACACCAGTGGGACACTAGAGGATGGGGGACCCCATCCCAGGTAAGTAGGGTAAGTTTAGGTAAGTATTTAAAAAAAATAATTTTAAGTGCCATTGGGAGCCCTGACATGGGGCCCCCTGCATGGCACTGGGTGCAATGGCCATGTTCAAGGGACACTGGTCCCTGTACTGGCCATTGGGGTGGTGTGCATGACTCCTGTCTTTTTTAAGACAGGAGTCATGTGTTATGGATGGTTGTGCATCAGGAAATGACACTAGGCTGGTTAGCAGCATTTTGTTTGCCTCTAACCAGCCTAGCATCCTTTCGTGATGCTCAGCCCCCATCTCCTCTACCCTCCCCCCCCCCCCCACCCGGCTAGCGTCTTTTTTTCCGATGCTAGCTCAAGCTTACCACCGGCTTGTGGCATTCAATAAATTTGGCGCCTGGCTGGCACTTTGGAATGACGCAAGCCAGCAGTAAACTTTTTGATGCAAAACTGTGTTAGCGCAGTTTTGCACAAAAAAGTATAAATATGCCCCTTAATTTTCTGCATCAGGCATTTACTACAAGCAAAAGAGACATATAGGAGAGATGGAGGAAGAGAAAAACGAAAAAGCGCCACAAAGAGAAAAAGCAGAAAGCTGCAAAAGTGACCTGAAGGGGTAGGGAGTGGCTGTAAATGGATTAAAGAGTCCCGAGATGGCTTTAGGATTACGCTGTCTCCTATTCTGTGCTCGCACATTTAAAGGCAGCAGCCGCGTGTTTCACAGGAGAGCTTTGCACTCCCACACGTTTTTATTTACAAATCAACCACTGCCACGAGCAACTAATAAGGTTTATGTGGGCCACAGTTCAGCAGACCATCTGGCCCAGTGGCAGCCCCGACTTAAGCTACTAAAGTGGGGGTCTCCCTACTCCACTGGTTGCAGGTTACCCCAAGATGAAGCGCCTCTCAAGTCATCAACATAATGTCGATGCTGTGAGTAGAGAATTTGAAGCCACTGGACGTAGGAGGCTGGAGAGATTAGACTCAACAGTGAAGAACACAGGTGTTGGAGGGGTGGAGGCACATTTTAATGAGCTAACCCTGAATGAATGCCTTATGCAGCTATCCGCTGGAGTCACCAATGAATTAAGACTTCTCTGAGGCCTGTCTAAGAAGTCTCCTAGGAGAGGCATTTTTTTAATCCTACATTTAAAATAAATATACAAAATGAATTTACATTAATATATATTTAACTGAAATTTTTTTACAGACTTTTTCCATGTTGAATAAACTTTTTTTAATTTCTTTTATTCTTTACCATATGCGGGTCTCTGCCCCAACTGTGGAGACTAGCAATGGTAAAGTATAGGGAAAAGTGAAAAAAGTTTATTACATATGAAAACATATTAAACACATGTTTAGGCTAAATACTGATGTAAATTCATTATACATATTTATTTTATATGTAGATCAAAAGAACAAAAATCAATCAGTGCTATTAACTAAATATTGAATAAAAAATAAAATTAATTTAAATATATCAAATTAAATTAAAACATTTTTTCTGAACATTTAATTAAAAAATATATTCCCACCCTAAAACAAATAAATACAAAACATATTATTCAGTAACAGTTACTAAAAGCGATGTATAGAATTATTTAAAAGTAATCAAATTATTTTATTAAAATGTAATCATACATTATTTTCAATCCATTCATTTTTTTTTTATATTTCACAATTAAACAATGAATATATACTATTTAGATATATTTTTGCAACGTTCTAATTATTTATATTTTTAAGTATTTTAAATTAATTTAACATTAATTTCTATGAAGTTTTATTTTGAGCTGAGCTGGAGTAATTTATTATCATTTTGAGTCTCTTTTTTGACTGTAGTAACTTTGAGGGGAGTTTGTGGTTAGTAATGGGCTTACTCTTTCATGGGTAGGTACACATTCTCCCTAAACCTCCCCCTAGCCCTCCCTTAACCACTCCTTACTTCTTCTAAGCTCCGCCCCTTTAGTTGTAGCAATTCTCAAATTTCCAGCCAATCCTCCTTCTCTCACATTTACTACTAAAACATATACTTATGTGTGCAGAGGCTCCACAGTTGGAGTGGACGTCTCCCCACAGAAAAAGATAGGACATGCACATGTAGAACCTACACACATGTGTTTGTGAATAGCACTTTGTAGTAAACACCCTGAAACGGTTGCATAGGTCCCATCCTATTAGGGCTTAATGAAAACAACTTTTAAAAGATATTAGTGTGCCCGTTCCCCAAGTCAAATTTTAGAACAATGATGGAAATGGTAGTGCTTAACCACATTTCTTTGGTTATTCTGTTCATACTACATTTAAGAGCACACAGAAATTCGCAGCATTCGCATTAGCACAAGTTTAGGCTAAATTCTAAAAAGTAACACAATTTGGGGAAATCCTCGGCAAGAGTCAATGAAGAAAAACTCAGCTATCAAGAGCGTCTGTGGAATTTTTGCAGGTGGTATAATGAGTGAGGCAATCAAGGCCAAGAATGGTAAATTATGAATCTGGCCACTAACAGGAGTGGTGAGCCTAATGCAAACAGCATTTAAATATTATTGATGAAAATAAGTCATTATTGGCTCTTCTGTTTTGTAGATGGCAGGAAAGAGCCTAGGTTAAGTATAGTCCCAAAGCCCCATCAATCATTATTTAATTTTTAGAGGCAGGGACTTCTGACAAGAAGTAAATATGCCAAGAGAGCAAACTTGTATTTGAGACTTTTAATTTCATGCACAGCCATTCCCGCTAACTATTAAAGTGGACATCCTCCAAGCGGCCCTACCTCAACCCCTTTCTATCTGCAGCTGTGAGTAGAAAGGCAGATCTAAATATTAGCAAGAGGCTCAGGTGAGGTCTAACAACAAACCTTGGGCCAGATGTACAAAGCTATTTAGTGGTCACAAATGGTGAAATTTGGAGTTTGAGACTGCTGAATGGCCTCGTACCATGTACCAACCCTATTTTGAGACTCGGGAACCTAGTACTGACTCGCAAGATAGGGATTGCGACTCGCTATTAGTAGGGGACATGCCAAGTGCGTGGCATGTGTGATTGTTTTGAGACTAAAAAAGCGGTTGCAAAACAATCACAGTTACTACCAATTTCAAATTGGTGGTAACCCATTCAGAAGTGGGAAGGGTCTGCCAAGCGACCCTCCCCCTTTGTGAGTGGGGGTGCTAACATTTTTTCAAAACAGGGATTTGTCCTACAGACCACTGCCTGCTCAGAAAAAAATGAAAAGGAAACTTTTTTGTAATGCATCCTGTTTTCCTCTAAGGAAAAAAAAAACTGCTTTATTTAAAAAAAACAGATATGATGGTCTTCTGACCCCAGCAGGCCACCATCCCCGTGAGTGCAGGCCATTCCTAAATGGGTTGCAAATTGCGACCTACCTTGTGAATATTAACGAGGCAGGTCCCTTGCTATCCATTTGTGAATCGCAAACAGCTTTTGTGACTTGCAAATTGCGAGGTGCTAAAAATCGCAATTTGCGAGTCGCAAAAGCTGACAGTCGTACATCGGACCTCTTGTAGGGTTGGTGGGCAGTTTGCTGCCTCCCCGGGGCTCTCTCTAGACAGATTTTTTGCCTGTTCTTTTCACACTTAACACCCTAGAAAGTGTGCATGTGTGGGTACTGTTCAGGAGCAGGAAAGACTACTGGGCTCCAGTTGTATCACTTGGGTCCATTTATCTATGTTGTCCTGGAGTCTTCCTATTGTTGCATCTAAAACCCAACACTAGTGCACCCTTTGGGACCTAACACGAGGCGGAGCAGTGCTAGGTTTCATCAGGAAGGTGATGTGACAAACATAACACAGTGATTCATAAAATGGCATTTAATAAAACAATGTTGAACCTGTGTTGCATCTTGGCTAAAGAGAAAGTAATATTTTCTATACATTAAACATAATACTATACAAGGAAACATGGCAGTGTAATGTTTCTCAATGGAATTACAATAGCAAGGTGTCTTGCCTATTGATAGACTTTACGATCTGCCCATTTACTTAAGGGCCTCACGACAAGGAATTGGAAGGGGTATTTACCACATGTAAATACCATTAACTCAGGATGGGATATTTCAAGAAAATTAGGCAAGCAGTTTTTAATACACCAAATTCCATGTATGTTTGCCTTTTTTCAAGTAGTTTTCCCTCAACAGATTTAATCAAGTTTGACTTGCCAAAATTGATCAGGAAAAAACTGTTAGAGTGTGATAGCTATTACACATCTAGTAATTCCACATGGTGCAGAGGTAATATAACTCAGCCCTTAACCCTTAATGAGGAAATTAGGCCCAGATTTAAGAAGGCCTAGAGCCGCACTAGCGTTATTTTTTATGCTAATGTGGTGTTAGGCTTCCAAAATCACCTTGCCATATTTACAAAGTGGTGCAATGCATGCATTTCGCCCCTTTGTATCCCCATGCGCAAGGGGGGCATTCCCCCATTAGGGGGACTGAAAGAAATGGCCCAAAGAAATCTAAAAGATTTCTTTGCGCCATTTTTTGCGGCATTTTTAACACATGCATAGAGCAGGCATTAAAACGAGGCACACTAATATTTATAATGGGGATCAATGTGCTTTGCAGGATTAGCATCAACATTTTTTACACTAATTCTGCAAAGTGCCGAAACTAGCATCAAAAATTCTTATGCAAGTTCTCTAATTACTACCATGGTGCGCTGAATGTTGAATATGGTACACATATGGTGGAGTTAGGGCTGCCTAAGGGGGAC
Organism: Pleurodeles waltl; assembly: GCF_031143425.1. Classification (NCBI taxonomy): domain Eukaryota; kingdom Metazoa; phylum Chordata; class Amphibia; order Caudata; family Salamandridae; genus Pleurodeles; species Pleurodeles waltl. The sequence goes on along the minus strand of NC_090450.1, from coordinate 997,385,278 downwards.
AAGAAAAGTGGCGCTGCATTGGATGCAGTGTCACTTTTCTTAAATCTGGCCTTTAGTGTCATTGTACCTTTGATGCCTTCAACCACAGAGCTAACGAGGGTTATAATCAAGGTTTTACGAATTCAACATGTGCTCAAGTATCTGGGAGGCTTTTAACTTTTGACCGGTGTGCTGGGTTTTGGTACACTGCACAATGTCATGTTACAAGCAGAGGTGAGACATACAGCAGAAAAGCAGAAACAAATATGTCACAGGAAAAGCCGTCGAGAAGCAATGATGAGGTTGAACAATGGAGAATAAGGGCATAGATTGGACTGTAGAGTTAGACAGTGGAGTCTACATGGGTAGAGTGAAATAGAGTCTCGTAGAGTGCATAAAGTGCAGTATAGTTGTACAGCTTGCAGTTCTAGATGGTGGAGCAAAGTGTTGTGTTGTGAAACTGTGTAGAATGCAATGGCATACATTGTGGGGGCATGAAGTGGAGTACCATACAGTGGAGTGGCAGGTAGTGGAATAGCATACAGTGAAATACCCTACTGTCTAATAGCTTACAGTGGAGTGTAGAAGAATGGATTGTCAGAAAGTGGAATAACATACATTGGAGTGTTGTAGAGTGGAGTGCCATACACTTGAACAGAGTACAGTGTAGTGGAGTGCAGTGGAGTGGTGTACAGTGGATTAACACACAGTGGAGTAGTCTACAGCGGAGTGGCGTACAGTGGAGTGGTGTACACTGGAGTGGCGTAGAGCACAGTGTGACAAACTGGAATACCATATAGTAGAGTAGGATACAAAGGAACAGCATTCACTCCAGAGCTCCAACAGACCCCTGTCCTCACCACATCTACAACAGAGCCAGTGTATCCATCACCCCCGAACTCCGCAAGACGCTGAACTGCTCCATCACAACAGGCACCTTCTCTGAAGATTGGAAAAACACGAAGGCTGCCCCCTCCTGAAGAAACGAGTAGCCGACCCATCAGAGCTCAAGAAATTCCGCCGCATCTCACACCAGGATGAAAGCCATTGCCGTCTGGATGAGGGAGAGCTGCCGCAAGTTCAACTCAGACAAGACCAAGCTCAACATCTTCAGAAACTCCACCTCAGCTTGGGATGACTCCTGGTGGCCCACATCGCTCAACGCACCACCTACTCCGACTCACCACACCCGCAACTTAGAAATCAATGACTCAACAGGTAAATGTAGTCACCTCTTCCTGCTGGCACACCCTCTACCAACTCCACAAAATCTTCAAATGGATCCTGGTCGACTGCCACAAAATATTCACCCACTCCCTAGTCACTAGCAAGCTCGACTACGGCAACACACTCTACGCCGGCACCACAACCAAGAGCATCACGAAACTACAACTCCTCCAAAACGCTGCTGCAAAACTCGCCCTGAACCTCCCCTGCCAAAAACACATCTCCCAAAACCTGAGGACCCGCCATTGGCCTCCAGTATAGAAGCGAATCAACTTCAAACTACTCACCCACACCTAGAAGGCCCCTCACAACATCGGACTGGCCTACCAGACCCCTCCGCCCCACCCTACAGGTACTAGCTACCGTCCCACGTGTCTGGAAAACCACTGCCAGAGGAAGATCCTTCGCACACGTCGCAGCTAAGAGCTGGAACTGCCCATGCACCTCAGGCAAAGCCCATCTCTCACCATTGTCAGGAAGAACCTTGAAACATGGCACTTCGAATGAGGCCCAGACCCACCACCAGCGTCTTGAGACCCTCACGGGTGAGGAGTTCCACTTTACAAAAACGGATTGATTGATTGATTGATTGAGGAGTGAGTCCAATGGAATAGTGTATTATGGAGTATTTTTAGAGTGGTTTGGCATACATTTGAGAGGCGTACAGTGGTGTGACAAACAGTAGAATAGGATGGAGTGACGTGGCATACAGTGGAGTGGCATACAGTGGAATTGCAAATAGTTGAGTAGTGTACAGTGGAGCTGTGCACAGTGGAGTGGGCTGGACTGGACAGGCCTCTAGTGTAGAGTGTACAGTGGAGTCACAAATATGGAAGAGGGATACAGTGGAGTAGGGTGAGTGGAATAGCATATAGTGGAGTGTTCCAGAGTGGAGTGTCATTGAAGGAAATAGTGTGGAGTGCAATGGTGTAGAGCTGAGTGGCGTAGTGTGGTCGCATACAGTGGAGTAGCATGCATTGGCATGCCATACAGAGAATCAGTCGTAGAGTGGAGTGACTTATAATGGAATAACGTATAGTGGAGTGGCGTACAGTTGAATAGCATAGAGTGGAGTTGCATACAGTGGAGTGGTGTACACCGCAGTAACATACAGTGGAATAGAGTAGAGTTGAGTGGTGTATAGTTTAGTGCTATAAAGTATAGTGGGGTGTGGATGCAATTGTAATTTTGGAGTACGGTAGATTGTGGTGTGCAGAGTATCGCAAGGCAGTGACTAGAGCTGCACTGCATTTTTGTACATGTACCTAGCAAAGCAGGGTGACGAATGGTGGCTTTGCATAATTTTATAAATGTTACATAAATATTGTGTTGCCCTTTCGACAATTTGGTTAACACAAGGGAAATGCAATAGAATCCCAAATTTGTCCCCTAGTGATATATTGTGATATATTGTACCAGGGTATACTGCCGTAAATTATAGGTACTGGGGTACATATCGATAACAAACCAGTGTATAATTGGCCAATGTCTGCCTTTACAAATTTAAAAGCAATAATATAGTAGACTGTTGGATTGTTGCGGTTTAGGGACTTAAACATAGGTAAGTAGTAGGTTTTATTGTTGTTCCCAATGTATTCCCATTCTTTTAAAGCGGAAATGGGTATGGAATTTTTTAAATAATTGAATATATACCTTTTTACCTGGTACTACCTAATACATGGCATGCTTTTCCAAATGCACCTTTTTGGTACTTTTTATAAGTAACACAGTAATTTTTATGTATTACTGCGGTGTAGACTTTTTTCCCATAAATATGTGAAAAATTGTAAAGACACTGAAGTGCACAATGTTTGTGAAATATTGAGTACTACAGGATTTTTTAGATTTGTATACATATTTATTTGTAATTTTTGCAGAATACCACAGTACTATATACGTAGTACCTAGAAAGCTAAAATTATATTTCCCTACTTATTACCACTTAAATTAGATGGTAGTAGGTAGGGAAAGCCTAGTGCTTACCTATACATAAGGCCATAGGCTAGAACACTGGCAAAGTGGCCTTCGAACCACATGGCTGCCTGCAATTTTTTGGAAAGATAGTCATTATCCATCAGCTATGTACCATGGTACTACTTCAAAACTACCTCAAAACTACCATGCTAACAGACATCATTAAAGTTGAAATGCTAATAACTCTAAAAATACTTACCTTCTTTAGTCAGAATGAGAAGAAGGATCATACGCCCTCCATAATCTAAAATTCTGTTAAATTTCATGGAAATCCGACTGAACGTTTTTGCCGTAAGTGAAATACACAATGTCCATGCAAAATGCATTAGAATACAAGTGTGTTTTGGGACCCCCTCCCCCATTTTTTCTGTGCACTCCTTTTGACCAAACGCTGCAAAACTTTAAATCTTCCACCAATGTAATTTAAAAGTCTGCAGAGATTCGTCAAATGGGTGGAAAGATATTAGGGGGGAAATACCTGGGGATTTCCAATCTCTGGGAAACCCTAACTATAATTACAGAGTGTCACATATGCAATTATGGTGATTAGGGTTAGGTAGTGGTATAAAGTGGTAAGTACATTTTAGGGTTTAGGGTTGGTATAGGTAAGTGTACAGTTATGGGGTGGGTAGAAGTAAGGAGTGGTATGGATACATTTAAGGTTTAGGATTGGTAAGTGGTAAAGGGTAATTTATGATTTAGCGGTGGATAGTCGTAAATACAGGTAAGGTTAATTAAAGGGTCATGCATGAAAGGGGTCCGATTTACAAGGCCATGAAAATCCACGCAGTGTCATGCATGAAAGGGGTCTGATTTACAAGGCCATGAAAATCCACGCAGTGTCATGCATGAAAGGGGTCTGATTTACAAGGCCTTGAAAATCCACGCAGTGTCATGCATGAAAGGGGTCTGATTTACAAGGCCTTGAAAAGTCACGCAGTGTCATGCATGAAAGGGGTCTAATTTACAAGGCCATGAAAAGCCACGCAGTGTCATGCATGAAAGGGGTCCGATTCACAAGGCCATGAAAATCTACGCGGTGTCATGCATGAAAGGGGTCCACGAATAGTCATGCATGAAAGGGGTCCGATTTACAAGACCATGAAAAGCCACGCAGAGTCATGCATGAAAGGGGTCCATATTTACAAGACCATGAAAAGCCACGCAGAGTCATGCATGAAAGGGGTCCATATTTACAAGACCATGAAAAGCCACGCAGAGTCATGCATGAAAGGGGTCCATATTTACAAGACCATGAAGAGCCACGCAAGGCGGCTTTGCGTGGCCTTGTAAATATAGGCTGACACATTGCGACACCAGAGCATAAAAAAAACATGACGCTCCGTTGGCGCAGTGTTCCGCTAGTGCCAGGTAAACGAGGCCATGTGTTTCTACCTGATTTTAGCTCTTGTGCAATGATGCAACAAGTTGAAAAAAATAGCCATGATGAAGAATGTCCTCTGTATTACTTGGTTGAAACATCAGGGACTTTTGGCCACAACCCCTGAGCTCGGTCCGTGAAGACAATTGTGGGCCCCGTCATCTTCAACAAAAAGTGTTGGTGAACCCCGCAGGCCATTAAGTAATTGATGAGAGTGCAGACCTAGGAGGCAGCAAGTGAAACCGCACTTAATAAGGTGCGGTATACCGCGGTTGCGTAAGAAATATGTCTTCAATCATGTGAGCGGCGCGCGCGGGAAGTCAGGGGCCTTCCATCTCAATCCAGCTCTCGGCTGAGAAATACCTGTCCCCCTTTACTGCTGAAAATGGATTTTTATTTCACATTTATTGTGCGCTATCCCCAAGCATTACTCCGGCTTTGGGTAGCATAATGGACTGCTTTATCTCACTGTGGCTGGAAGGGCTTTTTTTCATTATCTGCAATTGTCAGGAAACCTATGCTTAATAGGTCCCTCACGGGGTCTAGAGAGGTGTTTTTTCTACATAAGGTCGGGCACAGATTCAAAGGCAATAATATTTACTTTTCCTGTCCAAAGATTCCTTCTTGGACAAGTTAGAAACCAGGAGATATTTTCTCAACACGTGCACCTTTCTGATGTGAGGTTTACATCTTTCTGCTTTCAAACATTCTAGGGAATACAACTTCATGCCACACGTGGTGAGTCAATAGTCTGCAAAACAGCCCCTGTTTAAATGCATGTTGTAATGAAAAAAAGAAAACAATAGAACAAGGGGCATATTCAAGAAAAGTGGAGCTGCACACAGTCCAGCCCCACTGTTCTTGCGCCCCTTAGCACCCCCCTAACGCCACAATGTGTGCGCCGTATTTAATATACAATTCACCATGGCGATTGTTATGGGACTAGAGTCAGAACTTTTTACGCTAGTCCGGAGCTTTGCAGGATTAGCATTAAATATTTTAAAAAGCTCATTGAGGCCCATTGTAATCAATGGTGTGGCTCCTTTTAACGCCTACTCTGAGTAGGCGTTAAAAGTACTGAAAAAATGATGCAAAGAAATCTGTTAGATTTATTTGCGCCATTTTTTTAGCCCCCCTAATTCGGGAACACCACCTTTGCATGGCGCTGGCATAATGTAGCGCAAAGCGTTCCAAAGTGGTGCAATGCGTGCCTTGCGCCAATTTGTAAATATGGCACAGGGATTTTGGCCTCATTGGGCCACATTAGCGTAAACAAAATACACTAATGTGGTGCAAGGAGGTGCGAGGGGCTCTTAAATATGCCCCTTAGACCTGAGCCTTCTAGAAGTTTTCTGAATACCTATGTTTCCCAAACTTTGGGGCATATTTACGAGCCCTTTGCATCACCATTGCATCACTTTTTGTGACACGCCGGTGGTGTAAACCTTGAAATCATATGCATGAGGCCACGCAGCTACTTAACGTGGCTTTGAAATGGCCTCATAGATATGGAGTAAGGCAAGGCAGCACAAGTCTCTGCGTTGACTTACTCTGCTTTAGGGAGGTGTTCCATAAGTATTGCAGTGGATGTTCCCACACAACACCCATGAATTTTGGCGCATTACCAGATTTACAAAATCTTATAAACCTGAGAATGTGCCAAAACCTTACGCCTCCCCAGGGAAGGCATAACAGGGAGAAATAGTTTTATTTCTCCTCGTTTTTTCCTCTTTCTATGTGTGCTGCATTCTGTAGCACAAATACAAAGAGGAAAAAGCCTACCAAGATTGTTTTTTTGTGTAGGAATATGTCCCTTCTTGCACAAAAACAATCCTGCCAACAATGCAGACACCCTTGCACCATGCTACAAGGGTACCTGCATTGGTGCTAGGCAGCCAAAAGTGAGCCATTGCAGGGAAAAATGCAGGAATGTGCCATATGCCTTAAATAGTGTGATGTCTTGCCTCAATTTGAAAGGGCAAGAAAGCTCTCTATCTATGGCATACAACATTCCTGCTCTTTCTTCTTTGAGGCAGGACAGCGAATCAAGATGACTTGCTGTGCTGCGCTGCCATACACCAAATTCCCATAAATATGGGCCTTTGTTTTCCCAGCTCCTGATACTAAGGCCCAGATTTAAAAGAAAATGATGAAGCCCGACGTTGCGCCAAATTTGGCAGCTCCTCGCTCTAACACCTTCCTGCACAAAACAATCTTCAATGGCGATTTGAAAGCATTTCTCCTCATTGCGCCATGCTAGCACCAGCCCTGTGGTGGTGTTTGATTTTTGCACTGCCTCAAAACTTGTAAATTTGGGCAGCGTCAAAATGCAATAGGGGTTGTTGTGGCATGCCCACGGGAACACCCATTGCATGCTCCTTCCAAGCAAAGTGCTGCGTATGAAGGGGCTGTATTTACATGGTCGCGTTAAGCCTCTAAAAGTGGTTTAACGCCACCTTGTTAATACGTCACAGTACATTGCGCCACATGAGCATCACTGTTCATTGGCATTTGGGGAAACCAAGGCTATGTTGGTGCCATCTATGGCTCCAACCACAAGTGCAATGTGTCACAAAGCATAAAAATCAGCCTTTACATGGGCCAAGTCTTTATGTTGTTGAAATCTGATGTAGCTGTCCAGGTATTTCAACAATGCAGACAGTACAGCCTTGAAGAACAGACTGAACATAGTCTGAGACATCCCTGCAGTTTGGCCACTGTATTTTGAAACAAGCCTGTGGCCAGAAAGTGCAGCTCTGACATGACTTGTACAATGGGAGGTGTGCTATTGGGATTATGAATGCCAGGCATCAGATCTGGGTCAAACTGACGAGAGAGATCCATTATTGCATGCCTATCCAGGCGGTAGATTTGAATCACGTTGCTCCTCCGTGGTCTGCACCACGTCTGCACGTGGTCTGCTAGTGGACAGTACACTGGAGGTTGTCTTGCTCTTCTCATGCTAGGGTAACTATGGGTGAACACCAGAATGTATGGGTATCATTCAATTTGTACAGCATAAGTATGATCACACCTATGTCACATATAATGCTACATTTTGTCACATGAAACTGTGAAAGCGTACTCAGCACATACCTAGACAAAATTTGGCTAATTACTGCATTCAGATCTCCTAATCCATATCATGTTCTTTAAATGAAGATATATGTCACTGACAGTAAATGTGACATTAACTTACTTAACATGTTGAACATATTTAGTACACCGATATTTTCAGATTGTCATTATTCTGCTGACAATACTATTTCATGTACATAAATCAGGTTACATCAGTTTAACATCCTCACATAATACATTCCTACATGTCTGCATAAGGCCAGCAGTGAGCACAATGTCGTAGATACGGTTCACAGTTAGTGCACACCTTTCTGAACCTTAAACCTTCAAAACCTTAACATTCATCTCTGGGCCTTAAAAGGGCAGCTGCCTCACCTACTCTACTGGACATTTGGAAATGCAAATTTTTTATGCTAATCCTGCAAAGCGCTCAACTAGCATAAAAAATTTGGATGCTAGTTCCCTAACTTCCACCTTGGTGCGTCGTATATTAAATACGGCGCACACATGGTGGCGTTAGAGGGGCGCTAAGGGGTGCAAGAAAATTGGCGCTGCACTAGGTGCAGTGACACTTTTCATAAATATGCTCCTAATTCCGAAGGTAAAACTTTGACAGAGGCTACCCGCTCAGTGAGCCAAGCAGGGCTACATCGCGGTCAGCTTCAAATTTGGACTTTGACCCAGTAGAGTGTGACCCAATGTCCAGATTAGAGCATTTAGTGTCTATGCGCTAAAAAACATTTAGGGCCTCATTATGAGTTTGGAGGTCTCAGGACCGCCATGTTGGCGGTCGTACTGACAACAGGCTGGTGGAGAAGACCACCATATTATGATGTTGGCAGTATTCTCAACAGAATACAGCCAAAGCACTGCCAGCATTGCCACAGCAATCTGGCCACCACGGATGACGGTAGCCACCTGCATGCCAGCGGAGACCATGTTTCAGCCGGACAGATTACGAGGCTGCACACCGCCAAGGATTCTGGCGCAGTCGCACCACCATGGATACCCAGGTTGAAACAAACTGCATAAAAGGAGACACCCACCTTCAGGAAGCCATACTCGACTGGAGCCGACATGGAACCAGGACTACACATCTTCCCTTATCTTCTGCTTGCCCAAAGACTTCTGAATCTGCGACGATAACAACGGCAGTAACCATACGTATATACAGTTACCTGTCATTGTTGTATCTTGTCAATGTTTGTACGCTTACACAACATACATTCGGGAAGGGGGTGCGAGGGCGACACTCACACTAAACAGCACTCTGACAGGCATACTCACACACAGCCACACACTTGCACATACACAACAAGCGCGCTACACCCACCACACACACACACATACACGTCACAAACACACACAGGTATGCATGGAAACACTGCATAGACCCGCCTTCACATAGTTCCACACAACAGCACAACACATCACAACCACATCATCTCCAATCTATTGTCAGGGACCCACAGTGGAGAGTACCCAGGGACACATCACACATACATCACAACGTAATACCAACAGGAAAGACACACACCAATTACACAACCATATTACTTATAATACGACTAACACAGAACATCGTTATCTAACATTCCATGCACAAAACACGCAAACACATCCACAACTCAATTTTCCTGGCTATTGATGTTTGCTGGACCTGTGCTCGTACAGGTATGGCTCTACCCTGACAATTTTATCCACCATGACACTCAACTCATCATCAGTGAAATATGGGTGTTTTTGTGGGGACATGGAGTGGTGGTAAAGATGGTGGGGTAGTGTTAAAAAAAGGTAGAAAAACATTAGTGATGAGGTGTAGGTGCTGTGATGTGAGTGGGTGATGGTTGTTGTGTATTGTGTGTGATAGTAATTTGTGTTTTGTGTACATTGTGCAGGTGTGGGATGTATACATGGTGAAATGCGTGTGGGTGCCAACACTTTTTATTGATAAATCTTTGATAGTTATTCCTCCTCTGTGGCCGTGAGTCGCGTTCTGTTTGCAAAGGATTGTGGGTTGTGTTGTGGTGTGTTATATAGGGGAGTGTGTAGGTGTGTTCCGTGTGTGGATATGTGTCAGGTGTGGAATAGTCGAACTATCCAATGTGGTGTTGTGTTCAGTGTGATGTGAGTTCATACCGCCACGGTTTGCACCACCAATGGTTTTCCACCATGGAAGAACCGCTCTTTTGATTTGTGGATCGTAATCTGATGGGAGGATTTTTGTCAGGCTGGCGGTGCTGGTGGTGGTAACGTCTCTTTTCTGTTCTCCAGTGTCCAGGCGGTTTAGGATTTTTGGTAGTTTTTTTGGGGGACAGTGTAAATCTTAATACGGTGGTCGGATTACTGACAACATGGAGGTCTTTTGGAGGCTACCACTTCCCAAAAGACAGCCAAACTCGTAATGACCCCCTTAGTCTTAAAAAAAATCAAATCTCCAGGTCCCCTTACCCGATTGTTTTGGTTTTGGTGTCAATCCATTATTGTAAATTGTTTTTGGAATTTCAAATTGTTTACTGTGCTTTATTTAATTACTGTTTTGTGATATCTGAATTCTTTACACACTTTGGACCTTATTGTGAGGCTGGTGGTCTTATGAGCACCAGCCTCACAGTGATGGTCAGGGCCACCACTGCTCTTGCAGTCTGATCACCATATTAAGACCCTGTTGGTCTGACTGCCAGGGTACCTCTGTCTCTGCCATGATCAGTGATCTTGACGGGCTGACGGTAGCAGAGATCACAATCAGCCAGGGTAGCACTGCATTCAGTGCCACCCTACTGATTATGACCTCATTCTCTGCCAACCTTTTCTTGGTGGTTTTACTGCCATGAAAAGGTTGATGGAGAACATGTGCAGGGGGCTATAGAGGGGCCCCTGCACTTCCCATGCACTTGGCATGAGCAGTGCAGGGATACCCCTGCCCAGCACCCCTGCAATGTTCACTATCTGCTGTGCAGACAGTAAACATTGCAAGGGTGCTGGTGCCCCCTGCGGTGACAGCATTGCCGCCGGCTCGATTTCAAACTGGAGACAATGCTGCTGCCAGTTTCTCGCTAGGCTGATGGGAAGAAACCTTGGTTTCTGCCCGCCAACCTAGCGGAAAACTCATAATGGGTCTGCAGGTAGGTCACCAGTGTGACGGCAACCTCCCCATCAGAAGTTCAGCGGACTTGAAGACCCGTCCGCCGAACTCCTAATCAGGCCCTTTGTCTCCTAAATTAAGTCTTGTTGCTCATTGCCAAGCTACCAAGGGTTGAGCCAGAATTAATTTATTGAGACTCTGACTGGACCTAAGTGGGGGAGTTGTGGCCTATTGCTAAGTGTAGATACTTACCTGCCCTTACCAGCAATCAATTTTCAAACCCATCCTTAAATTTTGTTTGGGACGCTTTTAAGGCAGCATCCAGGGGATTTATCATTAGCTATGTTTCACCTACGAAAAAAGTAAAGAAAAATATATCACAGCCTTATTAACTAACATCAAATGCTTAGAGCACACCTATTATACCTCCAAAAATATTAAGGAAGATTTAGAAAAGTTGATTGCAGCAAGGATACAGTTTAATGAAATATCTACAGAAAAACCATGTGGTACACTTCTTAGAGTTAATGCTCGCTATTATGATGGTAAAAATAAGGATGGTGCAATACTTGCTAATTATGTAAAAGGAAGGAAAAAGACCATCATGAACTCCAGGGCACCTAATTACTTTGTGATAGTGATATAGCAGATTACAACATTTTACGAATCACTTCATACCCCTGATAGGAGTCCTTCAGAAGCCCTTATTGATTCCTACTTTGCTAACCTTAAAACTTGTAATTCCATTAATTCTGATACGTCATTCGTAGGAGCTTAATTCAGTCTAGTTCAACTTCAAAGAAGCAATTAAATGCCTACCAAAAGGTAAAGCACCTGGCCCAGATGGTTTTACCATTGAATTCTATCTTCAATTTTCTCCGATTTTATTTCCTCAGCTTTTCAAACGTATTAATTATTTCCTTTCTATTAACTCTTCCATTGCTTCCTTCTCAAATGCAATTATTTGTATTGTTCCAAAAAAGATCACGATTTGACCTTATGTAAAAATTATCGCCCTATATCTTTGATCAATGCAGATTGTAAAATCTGTACTAAAGGCCCTACTCTCCGACTAATTGATATCATACCTGATCTAGTTTCTCAGGAACAATCTGGCTTTGTCAAAAACAGGAACATTGCAGATAATTCACGTGTCTTTTTTAATATAATTAGTAGAGCTAATAAACTTACATCTCCCCTAGAGGCACTCACTTTAAATGCAGAGAACGCATGTGATGGAGTTAATTGGCAGTCCCTTTTGAAATCCTTAACGGTGTGGTTTCTGTCCAACAATTTTACACCTTTCTTTATTGTATTCTTCATCCCGTTTACAGTATTGGTCAATGGAGTCCAATCACCTTATTTTCATTTTAGGAGAGGCGCCAGACACGGATGTCCATTATCTCCCATATTATTCATATTAGCATTAGAACTCTTCCTTAATCAACAACAAACCTTTGACAGATACAGGATTTTGAGTTAAAGATACTCATATGAAGTATACTGGATACGCTGATGGCATTCTTCTTTTCATCTCACAACCTGATACATTCCTACCGTCCTTTTTAATGAGCTGAGATCCTATTCTGCGGTATCTGGTTATAAGCTAAATTTAGACAAATCTGAAGTTTTACCTCTTAAATACTGCACTAAAGATCCTTTAACTAATGCAACTCTTTCCTGGAATCCTGTTAAGATAAAGGAGCAGATTTAAGAAAAGTGACACTACACTTAGTACAGAGCCACTTTCCTTACGCCCCTTAGCGCCCCCCTCAACTCCACCACGTTTGCAGCATCTTTAAGATACTGTGCACCATGGCAGTAGTTAGTGAACTAGCATCAAACTTTTGACGCTAGTTTGTTGTTTTGCAGGATTAGCTTAAAAAATGTTGATGCTAATCCTGCAAAGCACCCAGAGGCCATTGAAAACAATGGGAGCCTGATTTTACTGCCTGCTTGGAGCAGGCGGTAAAAATGCAGATAAAATTCACGCAAATAAATCTTTTAGATTTTTTTGTGCCGTTTTTTCGGACCCACTAAAGGGTGAATGCCACGCTTGCATAGATTATGCCTGGCGCAGGAATATGTGGAACAAGGGTTCACAAAGTTGCACAATGTAGGCATTGCACCACTTTGTAAATCTGGTGCATGGAAAAAGCCACCTTAGCCCTGCCTTAGCATCAAAAAAATAGGGCACGGTAGCGCTAATATGGCGCTAGGGTCTCCTGAATATGCCCCCAACTGTTTGGGAATTTTCTATATTAATAATCTTAAGGATGTATTAAATGATAACCTTGATAGTATACTCACTGGAATTAACTATTTTAACCAGGGATGGTCACCCTTCTTTCTGTCTCGGTAGGGACACCTTGACACAATTAAAATGATGATCCTACCCATTATTAATGTTTCTCTTCAGATGTTACCACTTAAGTTTCCCAAGAAATATTTTGTCTCCTTGGATATAATTTGATCTAAATTCCTATGGAATGGGAAAAAAACTTGCATATCATTTAATAGTACTAAATTGCTCAAATCGGCTGGTGAGGTTAACTTCCCTGACTTCCATCTTTATCATAAGGCCTTTTCTATTCCTTTATTTTTCATCCTGAAGTAACTGAATCTAAATTATAGTTTACATTAGAAACCACCTTTGTTTTCCCTTTTTCACATGAACAAGTTATTTATATGTCCCAACTTCCTAAGTTTTGGCTGGCTCCATTTATCTCACATTCCTGTTCCCTGATTAAGCTGCCTCTCAACTCCAATGTATCTTTAGCTCATCAATTTCTTCACAGCCCCACTTGGTGTAACAAAATGATCCTCTATAAAGGGAAACCTCTTTTGTGGAAGTGATGGATTGATAAAGGTCTTCTTACTGTATCTCAACTTATAACAAAAGGTTAATTGTTCCCTTCTCAATTCTTTCTAAATCATTTGAACTACTGTCTTCATTCATTAATCAATATATTATATGTTCTCTTTTCAGAGGCTCTTCCCTCTCTCTCCAACCCTTCTACTAGCACAGTTGATACACTGGCACCTAATTACTCACCACATAAAACTCCCACAGCCTCTCTCACCTAAAAACACTTATCACAACCAGACCAAATAGACTCAGAACTAAAAAAGAAACATTACAGGAAACTGAGTCACAACTCACATGGCCACTCTCCTTATGGGACAAAATATGGGCAAAAATACACTCTATTGGTCGCTCAGCCAATTTGACACAAATATCATATTATTTTTACAGTAAAATGTTTTATACGCCTGCACATATGTTCAAACTCAAACTTAATAACCAAGTTACTTGCTGGCATTGTAATTCCTATTCTGGTACTTATGTTTCTAGGCTCCTTTACGGTCCGCTGGTCTGTAATTTCTGGAGACATATTTGCGATAAAATCACCACCATAACTGGCATTTATGCACAGTTCTCTTGGTGGATTACATTTCTTGGTGGATTACATATGCTATGGACAAATAATATAATGGTAGGTAAATTTGTAGATTTTTTTATTGTAACTAGGTTTTCAGGTTGTCACATATCTTTGGAAAAACATGGACAATCTCACTATTAAGCTACAAACCTAGTAAGTCACAACCATAGACTTGAGAGGTATAATTTACAATCTTTTCCAATGTTGGTCTCCTCTCACCACATATATTTCTAATTTTGCTAAAGTGTAAACTATTTAACTATTCCATGTGCTTCCTCTATACTTGTTGATTTATTCCTAAAATGAATCAGTCATGTTGGAATGTGTTTTTTATTCTATAATAGTCTATATTATTATTATTTATGAAAGTATATATATTCCTCTTTTCTTTTCTTTTCTTTGCTTCTTCTTCTGTCCTATCTCTCCTTTCTTCTCTGTTTCTACTTCCTTGATCCTTTATGATTGTCATTCATTCTTTGATCTAAATGATTGTATTTACATTTTTGTTTTCTCTTTAAGAGTCATAGGGGGTCATTACGACCCTGGCGGCCGGCGGTATGTTGGCGGTAACACCGCCAACAGGCTGGAGGTGTTCCGCCAGCTATTATGACCGTGGCGGAAAAGCCACGGCCATATCGCCGGCCCCTCCACTTTACCGCCAGGATTCCGCCTGGCGGTCATAATCCCCAGGGCAGCGGTGCAAGCACCGCTGCCCTGGGGATTATGAGTCCCCGACCGCCGGCCTGTCCATGGCGGTACACACCGCCGTGGAAAGCCCGGCGGTAAGGGGACTGGGGGTGCCCCTGGGGGCCCCTGCACTGCCCATGCACTTGGCATGGGCAGTGCAGGGGCCCCCAGGCATAGCGCCGTCGCGCATTTCACTGCCCGAATTTCGGGCAGTGAAATGCGCGACGTGTGCTACTGCACCCGCTGCACATCAGCATTGCCGCCGGCTCTATTACGAGCCGGCTGCAATGTTGATGTGACATTTCCGCTGGGCCAGCGGACGGTAACACTGTTACCGTCCGCTGGCCCAGCGGAAATGTCATAATAGGGAGACAGAAATACCGCCGGCAATGGCGGTATTCTGTCTCCCGCGGCCTCGGTGGTCTTTTGAAAAGACCGCCGAGGTCGTAATGACCCCCATAGTTTCTTATTTTATTAGTTCACATATCTTTCTTTTTCATCAAATGGCAACATTGTCACAAGTTCACTTGTTTCTTTTACTAAAAATAGAAATTCTGAAACTAAAAAAAATTAATGTTAGAATAAATGATTTTAATTGAAAGTCTGTTGTGATTTACATCGTTTGTGGGGATGAGAAAGATCCTCCTGTACCATACGGTCTCGACCATTGACACTTTTCAGATCAGGCAGCTGTGTGTGCCTTTGTACACTGATGAGAATAAGGGGAGTTTACCTGTTCCAGGGAAAAAACACAACCTGACTGGTCCAAATTCAAAGGAGTCGGTGGGAAAACATTTTGGCGAACATGCAATGTATTTAACTGTGTGACCTAGAGTAGTTGTTCGGAGATCTGGTCCTGACTTCAGAGAGGGAACTATAGCAACACAAAAATGGATGGAATGCTGAACATTGTCAAAAGTTCAGATCCAGTCACAGAGCTGGGTTAAATCCCCAGTTTGGGTTGTACTGTTCCCGTGTGGAGCAAGGTCAAGACTGATTTGCATATGGCTGGGTCCAAACTGGGGTGGCATGTTGAGCAAAAAACAATAAATTAACAGATCTGTGATTGTTGGTAAATGTTTGATTTGTTCAGCATTTTGTCCATCATCTGTTCTTTTTGCTTCATGGAGGGGATACCTTTCCCTCATGCTGCTGATCCCCTATATTGTTGATTCTCAAATTAGACTCTTGAACACATGTTGCCTATTTTTCCCATGAACCTTTGAGGCATATTTAAACTTTTAAATATTAGCACCGGCTTGCACCATTCTGCAGCGCCAACCGGGCGCCATATTTAGGGAGTGGCGCAAGCCAACGCTAAGATTGGGCTAGCGTCATCAAAGATTACACTGGCTGGGTGGGGGTGGCGGTATGGGGTGAAGAAGATGTGCGCCAAAAAATGACATTAGGCTGGTTAGCGGTAAAAAAAATGATGCCAACCAGCTTTGAGTCATTTCCAGGCTCACAACCATCCTAAAACATGACTCCTGTCTTTGAAAAGACAGGAGTCATGCCCACCACCCCAATGGTCAGCACAGGGGATCAGTGTCCCCTGGGTATAGCCATTGCACCCAGTGCCATGCCCAGGGGAGCCCTTGTTATGGCCCCTAATGGCACTTTAAAAAAAATCCTGTAATACTTACCTATACTTACCCTGCTTACTTGGAATTGGGTGCCCATCCTGTGGTGTCCCTCTGGTGTGGGTGAGGGTGTTCCTGAGGGTTGGGGTGGGCACCTGTGGGCCCATTCCATGTTTTTTGACCATGGAAATGGGTCCACAGGTCCCCTAACGCCTGGTCTGACCCGGGCAATAAATAATGGCGCTAATCAGGCTTAGTGCCATTATTTGGGGCCGCATCCCACCGTGCATCATTTTTGCATGGGGAGATAAATATGGCACTATGGGAATATCGCCATTTGTTTGGATGGGAACGCCTACCTTGCATCTCATTAAGGCAAAGTAGGTTCACGCATCCCAAAAATGTTGCAAACTCCTATATGTTAATGCTAGATGTAGCTAGTGTCAAAATATAAATATGGAGTTAAGTTTGCGCCGAATTTGCATTAAAAAATGTATGCAAATTTGGTGCTAACAGAGTATAAATATGCCCCTTATTTGGTTCACTAAAGACCGACACATTCTGCTTAGTATTTCCCCTTGCCATAATTAATATGCTCAATTTAGCTTAGGGAAGTTGCTTTCTTGAACCTCTACTTCCGCTGTTCTGCACTTTGTGCCTTCTAATGATTTGTCTCTTACACTGCCATTCTGTCCTTTCAGGGACTTTTCTGGAGAGAAAAGCTGTTCCATCATCAGGGTCCATTTGGCATAGGCAGAACAATCACATTCCAGTGAGCTTACAAGGAAGTCCTTGGGCGATTCAGCTTTTGAATAACAGCAGGTTTTTCTACATGGCAAAGCATATTCTCAGACATGTCATGCAGGGTTTTAAACTGTAGCTATCCAGGCCACACAGGTGTTGGAGTCCTAAGGTCACCAAAATTGGTCCATACAAAGAGGAAAAAATCTAGGGCGACCACACAGAAAAAGTAACATTATTATACGTTCTGTGTAAGTGCCTGTCAATTCGGATTCTTGTATGCATTATTTCAGAAACATATGGGGTTTCCTAAGCTGTCCTTGATCAAGGGTTTCCTGATATAAGAAAGTGCAAACAGAATGCTCCTGAAAATTGAACAAGAAAATTGTACCAAAAGTTACACCATCACATGGCTGTAGTTGTGACCGAGTTGTGACATGTGAACCCACAGCCGTTTTACCAAATTCATCAAATGCGGAAATGTGCCTGTGGTTTTGGACGTGAGTACATTTTTAATTGTACAAATAAGGAAATGATGTTCTTTTGTGAGATATACCTTAAGCATCAAAGTGGGAGATGAATAACCTTATAGTCACAAACTGCATGTGCGGTCCATCTTGATACATTCAAATTAACGATGAATGAAATTTGAAATAGAAATTCCAATAAGGGCTATATACTTGCTATGGTTCAATTCCGCCTCTCTGTTATCACTAAATTAACAGGGAATTTGTGTCATATGCACATTCTTTCAGAATCTCTCATCATTGAAGAATGGCTAAATTGGGAATTGGTGATATAATAAAATCTCTCTGTCCAGGTAAAATGTAACACAGGTCCACTTAAGGGTTGATGGATCACAAAGGCAAGGAGAAGGGAAACAAAGCAGCAGTGCCTTCTTTCCTGACAGTTTGCAGGGTCTCCTAAGCCACCACACACCTGGTTGACTCTGAGGGAGATGTGTTTTTGTCTCCCACCAACAGTGCACAAGGTAAGACCAGCAAAAGGTGGAAGGAGAGTCTCATCTTTGACTGTGTCAGTCCAGCCTCTTTCCCAGTTCTCTAAGGGCATAGACAGCAGAGACATAACACTGACCTCATTTGAATGGAGAAAACGTCTGTGGAAAATACATCCCCAGGTGATGCAGGGAAATCTCATAAGTGTGCACCATGCTCTCCCTCTTTGCAATCCTTTTATTAATTCTCCAGTTCAGTATTTGCACTCATTAATATGATCTTTCTTATGTACTAATTTCATTTTAGAAGTCAGAAAAATTTATCTGACACATAAAATGGGATTCCAAATGTTTAGCGATTCAGTATCTGGAAGAGGCATGTTGTAGGCATCTCTTCCAAAAACTGTATAGGTATCTTATATCAATGTTTTCTGACCAAAATCTGAGTGCAAAGGTTTGCTATTTTACCAACACCTCAAGGGAGTGGTAATGCAATAGCGAAACAGGCCCCTTTCCCTTCGCAATGTAAACATGAGTTTGTGGAAGAATATACTGTGGTAGAGAGGAACACTCTTAAATTAAACAAAAAACATAAACTTTCCTTTTTAAATGCAGTCCTGTTCTCTTAAACGTTTGCTTTATTAAAAACTTTCCCAGACATGGAGGTCTTCAATTATAGTACGTAGTAATTTGAAACCTACCTCATTATTATTCAAGAAATTGGTCGGATTCCAACCTACTATAATTTAGCATCTTAAGAACCATCCTATTAGTGCATAGGTTGGTTCTTAAAATTATTTACTGCTCACATAAATACTGGTCACATATTGATTGTTAGTGATACCAGTGGGAAACCTCTCTCTCTTTCTGTCTCTCACTTGCTTCGTCGTGGTCCTGGTGCAGTGTCATCTGGGAACTTGTCTTAGTGTCCTGGTCTGGTGGGGGTTCTTCACAGAGCCATGTGATACCGAAACTACTGATCATGAGCTTTGATTGTGCTACTGCAATATTGACCAATCCATTCTACTTACTCCCTTGTGGTTTTGAGCTTCCTTGTAGGAGGTGCAGAAAACCCCAATACTCCTGGAAGTGAGGCCCTGCCTGCAGGTCTTAACCTATGCAGAGTCCAATGTAATACGCTTTCTATGAATTAAGTAAGACTGTGTAGTTAGTCAACATAAATTTCAGGATATAGGGACTCGGTCTGTCTATACCATTAGGAAATGTTGACACAATTCCTAGCTAGCTCACAGTACCCCACCTGAACCCCTAAAACTACCAGAGTACCAGATGGCATTGACAACATGGAACATGACTACGCGGATTCCCAAGGAAATCGTGGAAACAAACCTACCCCTTTGTTGTTATTTTGCATGCCCAAGATAAGACACAAGAAAGATACGAAAATATAGTTTCAAGCATTTATTGAAACTATTCTATTCTATTAGGCAGATGAAACAAAACATGGTAACCAGCATTATAAGAATGATAAAAAAGATAAACAATTCAGCCATGATAATGTTAGTACATTGTTACACACCTATCTAATACAATCTACAATATTGAGAGCATAGTGGGAGTACCCTCTGCCAGATAAATTGGGATAGCCTAACCCCTCATACTTGGGTAAGATGTAGCGGGAGGCGAGGAAGGCGGTTTGATGTGGTGCAGGGATGGAGGTCAGAGTATGCAGGGCTGTATCTTGGTCACAGTGCTCTGCGTCCAGGATAATCCCACCAAAAGTGCTCCTCTGCCGAATGTAGCACAGAGTATGTAATGAAAACACTTTTCAAATCACACTGTGTCAGAGGTAGAGAGCTAATGCAATGATTTGTCTGTAGCTTTGAAGCAATCTCCAATAGACAATCATGGTTCAAGGGCTTCCCGGTCTGTGTGCCTAGCCTTGGACGCGGTGTAGAGACTGGCTGTCAGCAAGGCTTACAAGGAATAGGCTGCAGGTATAGTGTCTTCTCAGTACATTATTGCATAAGTGTAAAACCATATAGAAAGTCAACATCAAATAAAGATGACATGCTAAAATGAGCAGACTCTGCGCATGCTCTAACGCACTTCACCGCACCAGTCCAAGACTGAACTCCAGTGCAGTGTTTTTCTCTCTCTTCCTCATCCATCCCCAGATCACTACCGTGAGCAAGCAGTCTTTTTTAGTCCCAGGTGATATTTCCTTTATGCTGTCATAACTGCACATAATTTTGATAATTTAGCACTATGATTGCTATGCAAAATTCTCAAAATTATGCTATTAACTTACGCTACGTAATCACATACCTTTGTAGGCAATAATTTAGCTCATACACACAGGAACAACAAAAATGGCCAGAATGCAACTGACAGCTATTTGTGGCTCGTGTTTTTTAAACAACTTTTTTCAAAATGGTTGTATTCCATGCTCAAAAATAGCCCCAATGGCATGCATTTCACAGAATTGCATGTGATTTCATAGAATTTTCTGAAAAATGTGCACTATTCCACAAAAGAAAATGACGTGAATTTCCCAGGCTCCTATTCTCCATTGCTAATTTTCTCAGTAGTTGAAGGATGGTGAGGGCGTTCAGCAAGACTATGCACAGTTTATCAGGCCAAGGGATCTGTCTGAAAGCCCACTCTAAGCACTGGCTCAGCCCATTACCAAAATGCATGAAGATCTAGAAATGGCTGAAAATGTGTGGGTACTTAAATTAAATAACATTTATCAGATTTTCCCTGGTCCTGTAACTACTACACCATTCTCCTGAGTGTGGCATTGTGAAGCAGAAAATCCCAGTATCCCAGGAATATATGTAAACAGAATGCTTACTCTCGGTAAAGGTCTCCACCTCACCTAAGCGGAGAAATCTAGAGGGGATCTTCACCATTTCCAGTCATTTCTAACACAATGTAATTTGCACTTTTTTGCCCACTGACAGCAACTTTATGGCTATTCTGCCAAGATTGTATTTGTATTTAATTCTTTAAAAAACACCCACACCTTTAATCTTAAATGAGAGTTCCTGACTTTTGAGTTGGAATCAGTTTCTCACTCAATTAAGATCAATTTTTGGATAAGCATTTCCAAAGCTGTGTGGAACGATGAGACCACCCAGTCGCATTAAACCAGGGATTTAGAGATGATGTAAAAGATGCACTGTCCTTGGTGGTGAGTTGGCCTAGTACTTTCCAATCTTTGATAAACTTGACTCTACTGGTAGAAGCTGAAAAATGCAGGGAGACAACGTTATCCTTGTCACACAAGGATCCTTAGCTTATCTGGATCCATTGTGGTACAAACTACCCAAGAAAAGCTGATACAGAGCTGAGGAGATCCTTGACTGTGGAAGTAATAAATAGAAACGGAAATATAGATCTTTTTATGCAAAGACATGTTGTTATTATTGAATTAATTGAACCATCCATTACTGATGATACTCATTGTTTTTTCAAATCCTGTTGACTCACCCAAGATGTCTGATTACTGTCATGGCATTATTAGACTCTTTCACTTCAGGGCACTTTATTAATCACAGGTTCCAGGCTAAAATACATATTTCTATTGGCAGGAAATGGCCTCCTGAGGAGATTCAAGTGAAAACAACTTTTGTTAATGGCCACTGAGTCCGGCCACATAGAACAGATTCATTTTAATCTCATTGATACATCAGCGCTCACCATCATCCACAAAGCAACTTGGGTCCAACATCATAATTTCCAAATTGCCTGGGGAAGTCTGGCCATCACATTCTCTTCAACACACAGCATAGAATATTATTTCTTACAATCCTAGATCCTGGTCTACCATGACAACTAATTATCACTATGTTTTGCTCCCTGAATGTGGTGTCTCCCTGTGGAAAATTTGGGGAAAAAGTAAAAATGTTATTAAACTAAAAAAAATAAAAAAATAAAAATATCTTTAGATTAAGGCCCTCATTACAACATTGGGGGTAAAAGCTGCTTACCGCCGTGCAGAAGACCGCCAACACACCGCTGCGGCCGCGGAATTCCGCCACAGCTAGTATGACCCACAGCTCCGAATCCGCCAAAATTCAGACACCCACACAAGTCCGCCACACCAAAGGTCAGTGATAAACTGGCGAAAAAAAATCCTCCACTGTCACGCCAACAGAAATACGCCCACACTATCACGACACACGAATCCACGCGGCGGTCTTTCAACCGCGGTATTCCATTGGCGGTACACACCGCTGTACTCAAAATACACACACTCTTACAAAACACTACCACATTGGACAATTCCAAATACACACACCTGATACACATACACACACCACTCCCACACAACCAATACAATATAAAACATACACCCACATCACCCACAAACCCCTATGACCACAATTACAGAGAGAAGGCCAGAGAGAGACACCACAAACAACTACCAAGCATCCACAGGCACACAATACCATCACCCACAGAACTTCCACGCACCTCAGACAACACACCACTAAATATCACCCCACTTATCACTATACACAACACCCCACACATCACCCACACCACCCAAGGGCACGGCAAAGACACCCCAGGAGGAGCTCAGGGTCATGGTGGAGGAAATCGTCTGGGTAGAGCCACAGCTATTCGGATCACAGGTGCAGCACACCTCCATAGCTAGGAAGATGGAGCTATGTCGAAGAATAGTGGACAGGGTTAACGCAGTGGGACAGCACCCAAGAAATAGGGATGACATCAGGAAGAAGTGGAACGACCTACAGGGGAAGGTGCGTTCCGTGGTCTCAAGACACCACCTCACGGTTCAGCGGACTGGCGGCAGACCCCCACTTTCTCCCCCACAACTAACTACATGGGAGGAGCAGGTCTTGGCGATTCTGCATCCTGAGGGCCTCGCAAGAGTAGATGGAGGAATGGACTCTGGTAAGTCAAAGCTTTACTATTACATCCCCCACCCTACCTGCATGCCAACACATACCCCCACCCTCACCCCCATCACTCCTACTCCTCACAAATGTCCCACTATCACAACCCACCCATCCCAACACCAAGCCCTTCATGCAACAACAAAGCAAGGACACCCATCACCAAAGCATGGCCACTGCACATACCCATACACCCCCCTAAACCACCATCACACAAGGTCCCACACAGGAATGCAAGCACTGGGGTACACGGTCACCAACCTATTGCACACCATTGCACACACAGATGTAATAAACATCCTTTTATACCCCTGCAGGACCCCTACCCAACGTCACCAGACAGGAGGGTCCACACATGTCCACACCACCAACAGAAGAGGCCCACAGTGATGACAGCAGCTCTGTCCAACTGGATCTAGATGACCAGCCCGGCCCATCGGGGAGCTCGGAACAGTCGGTTCCCCTCACACAGTCACAGGCCACTACAGACCTTCCCCCCTCTGGAAACACCAGCACAGCACCCACCCAGCGGGCCCATACCTCTGTCCCCAGGACACGTCAAGCAGCAGTGTGCCCACCACTACAGGGAACCCAGGCTAACCCACCACCCCAACAACAACAGGGACCTGGGGGCAGTGGTAGTGGGCACACGGTCCAGGGGACGGAGGCCCAGGAAGACAGGGGAACTGGGAGGGCTGCTGTGTGACGGGGGAGGACAGGCCAAGGGAACCCACTATCCACGAGGCCCTCTCCTCCATCATGAGAGCCTATCACCACTCCAAGGAGACTATGGCAACGGTACTGGCCAAGTTTCAGGAGACCCAGCGCCTGCAGGAGGAACAGTATTTGGGCTTCAGAGAGGAACTTAGAGCCATCAATTCCACCCTGGGCACCATCGTAGGGGTGCTGAAGGAAGTACTCAAACCAGGAGGGACACTGTGGCACAACAAAGGGCCCCTGACACTAGCATGGATGATGAACTGCCCACCACCTCCGCTGGCGCTAGTGGACAGGAGGCACCACCACAGGACCACCACACCAGCACCCCACCCCCTGCAGAGGGAGAACCACCCCGCAAACAGTCCCTGAGATCCAGGACAAAGACAGAGAACGATGCCAACACCCCTGCCAAGAAATGAGACCACCCTGAATGTCAGCTTACTGTCCCACTTTGTCACCCTGTCCATCCTCAAACTGCCCCAGCTCCACTTCCTATGCCCATTTGGGCAATGCACCTGTGAGTCTAATAGACTGGACTCTGCCATGGACATTCCTCCACCATCACCCCTCACCATTTTACAACCCCCTCCAATATGGAGCACTTAAATAAACACCCTTGAAGCACAAAACAATCTGGAGTCAGTCTGTGATTTCGAAATAGTGTATCAGCAATTACAGTGGCAAAATGCTCTTTTAATTGTAATGTCAACATACCTATGTCACACAGCTCTAGTCCATGAGGAAACAAAGCAGATGTCACACTGTGGACCCACATCTGTGAAATTGTAAGGGAAAGTGACAACTCAGTGACCATACACTGGGTGAAAACAACAGACAGTAGAGAGGTAGTAGTGTTAAAGTACATGTAGTAGCCAGGTTTGTATTCTTACCTGTGTCTCACTGGAAATATGGCAGGATCACTGAGTTCCTGTTGTCCATGTCCTCTTCTTCTGCTTCCTCGTCTTCACTGTCCACAGGCTCCACAGCTGCAACAACACCGCCATCTGGACCATCCTCCTGCAGAAAAGGCACCTGTCGTCGCAAAGCTAAGTTGTGAAGCATACAGCAGGCCACGATGATCTGGCACACCTTCTTTGGTGAGTAGAATAGGGATCCACCTGTCATATGGAGGCACCTGAACCTGGCCTTCAGGAGGCCGAAGGTCCGCTCTATTATCCGCTGAGTTCGCCCATGTGCCTCATTGTAGCGTTCCTCTGCCCTTGTCCTGGGATTCCTCACTGGGGTCAGTAGCCATGACAGGTTGGGGTAACCAGAGTCACCTGCAAATGGCGAGGGACAACTGTTAGACACACACTAACCTGTAGGGATATCCCCAGACCCAGACAGCCATTCCCACTGACTTGCTTCCAGGTGCTCACCTATTAGCCACACACAGTGCCTCTGGAGTTGACCCAACACATAAGGGATGCTGCTATTCCGCAGGATGTAGGCATCATGCACTGAGCCAGGAAACTTGGCATTAACATGGGAGATGTACTGGTCTGCCAAACACACCATCTGCACATTCATGGAATGATAACTCTTCTGGATTCTGTACACCTGTTCACTCCTGCGGGCGGTACCAAAGCCACATGTGTCCCATCAATGGCACGTATGATGTTGGGGATATGTCCCAGGGCATAGAAGTCTCCTTTCACTGTAGGAAAATCCTCCACCTGAGGGAAAATGATGTAGCTCCGCATGTGTTTCAGCAGGGCAGACAACACTCTGGACAACACGTTGGAAAACATAGGCTGGGACATCCCTGATGCTATGGCCACTGTTGTTTGAAATGTCCCTCTTGCAAGGAAATGGAGTACTGACAGCACCTGCACTTGAGGGGGGATTCCTGTGGGATGGCGGATAGCTGACATCAGGTCTGGCTCCAGCTGGGCACACAGTTACTGGATTGTGGCACGGTCAAGCCTGTAGGTGATGATCACATGTCTTTCCTCCATTGTCGACAGGTCCACCAGCGGTCTGTACACTAGAGGATGCCGCCATCTCCTCACATGTCCTAGCAGATGGTGCCTATGAAGGACAACAGCGAGCACAGAGTCAAACAACTCAGAGGTACGTACCCACAGCTTACACAGAACACAAATCATAATCCGAAAATTGGCCTGTATGTGTGTTGAGGCTAGGCCTAGGTATGTGTGACGCAGTTAAAAATTAAGCCATGTGGGCCCCTGAAAAGGCGGCTGCCTGACCTGTAAAGTGGGACAATGGGATGTGAGGTAACTGCTCTGGCGTTGTACACCGTCGCGGTAGGCGGTCGAAGACCGCGGCAAAATGCTGCATTGGTTAACATTGGACCCTATGGGTCCCAGGAGCCAATGACGATGTATGCCGGCGGTGACGGTACGCACCGCTGCGGACGTGACCGCCATTTTCTATCTGTTCAATCACTCGATACCTGATCTTCGACAGGAGAGGACCTACACTGCAAGTGCTGCTGTGACCTCGGTCTGGAAGAGATAATGGCTTGTGCATCTGGGGAAAGGGTCCCTGCCTTCACATCGGAGGAGTTGTATAAACTCATGGATGGAGTCCTCCCCCAGTACACGCTACTCTACGGTCCTCCAGACAAACAGGTAAATACAGTGGAAGCATGCTGTATGGGTTATGCCTGTGTGGAGTGAGGTGGATGAAAGATGGGGGGGGGGAGATTGAGGCGTGCATGAAACGACGGTGAGTGCAGGTGCATCATGGCAAGGGTAGGGATGGGGGCCAATGACTGTGACAGGACATTTGGTAATAACTTTTCTTTTCCCCCTGTACAATTCATGTAGGTCAGCGCCCACCAGAAAAAAGATATTTGGCGTGCCATCGCCAAGGACGTCTGGACTCTGGGGGTCTACCACAGACGGAGCACCCACTGCCGAAATAGATGGGAGGACATTCGCCGCTGGAGCAAGAACACGGCGGAGGCCCAGCTGGGGATGGCCTCCCAACATGGGAGGGATGCCCGTCGCACCATGACCCCCCTGATGTTCAGGATCCTGGCGATGGTGTACCCGGAGTTGGATGGGCGCTTGAGGGCATCACAGCAGCCACAAGGGGGTGGGACACTCTCATTCTGCTGATTTTGCACGCAGTGTAGGTGTCTGGGTGGGTGAGGTGGGCTGCGGGTTTCCCTAGGCCAGGGTGGGTTTAGTAGGCAAGGTCCCCTTGTTCTGGTAGACCCTGTGGCACGCCAACCCACCTGTGTACAGTGTCAAGTACACCTAGTCAGGCTCCTGAGTCATCCATGTGTGCAGATGTCATCCATAGCCCTGTAGGCCATGTCCCAGGGATTGAACAGTGGAAACCAAGTGCACGGCGTAGTGCAGGGGGCTTCTGTGTCTGTCGTGTCCACCAACAGTAGCAGTAATGCATGCACTCACCATGTCTTTCTTCTGTCGTCCCCCCTTTTTGTGGTCTCCCTGTTCTTGTGTGCATTAGCATCATCAGACGGAGGAGCAGTAGCACCGGAGCAGGAAGGAGCTGCATCCCACATGGCCCTGGAGGGCCAGACAACGGACTCGGGGTTCACCAGTGGGACGGAGGGCGAGGGGAGCTTCACGGCGGGGACAGGAGCTGACACCAGTGACACAGACTCGTCCTCTGATGGGAGCTCCCTTGTGGTGGCGACAACATCTGTGCCCCCCCGCATCTACAGATACAGCCGCCTTCCCCCATACCAGCATCGCCCTCCCAGCAGCCCCTCAGCCTTTGCCCCGTGCCCGCTCACCGAGGAGGGTGGGCATCACCTTCGCCCCAGGCACCTCAGCCCCTGCCCCAGTCACCCCTGCTTCCCTCAGTGAGGAGGCCATTGACCTCCTCAGGTCCCTCACTGTTGGGCAGTCTATCATTTTGAATGCCATCCAGGGTGTAGAAAGGCAGTTGCAACAAACAAGTGCATTCCTAGAGGTCATTCATTCTGGTCAGGCGGCCCATCAGCAAGCTTTTCAGACTGTGGCCTCAGCACTGATGGCAGCCATTGTCCCTGTGTCTAGCCTCCCCCCTCCAACTTCCTCCACCCAGACCCAATCCCCTCTACCTCAGCCTATCCCAAGCACACCTTCAGACCAGCATGCACACACGTCAACACACAAGGGAAGCTCAGGCAAACATAAGCACCACACATCCCACATGCACTCACGCAAGCATCACACACATGCAGACACACTAACATCCACTGCCTCCACTGTGTCCCCCTCCTCCTCATCTCCCTCCTCCCTCCCAGTCTCGTCTACACTCACACCTGCATGCACTACATCTACAGCCACTACTGCCATCACCAGCACACACACCACCACACCCCGCTCACGTGCAGTCACCACCCCCACTGCCATTCACACGTCCCCTGTGTCCTCTCCCAGTGTGCCTGTGAGGCCACCTCCCAAGATACACAACGCAGGCACACACCCACCCAACAGCCATCCACCTCACGACAGCCTCCAGCACATGCACCTTCACCCAAAGTCACCAAATTAGCACCTCCTACAACCACAACCTCTTCCTCCACTCCCAAAACCCCTCCAGCTACCCGTCCCAATGTTCCCCAAAAACTTTTGCTGTCCAACCTTGACCTCTTTCCCACACCTCCCCCACTCCGTTCGTCTCCTAGGGCCCGACTCTCCAGGTCCCAACCTAGCACCTCAGCCACAACATCTCCGGGACCAGTGGGGCCTGTAGTCACCGGAATCTGGAGTGCACTAGCCACCAGGGCAGCCAGTGTGGCACAGAGCCACAGCATGGACAGTCCCCCACCTGTGAAGCATCAAAAGTTGGCCAGTGCCCGGCGGGAGAGAGGGGGAAGACTCCAGCCACCAAAGCCGCTCCCAGGGGTACAGGTGGGAGTGTGGAGTCAGGGCCACAAGAAAGTCAGCAGGTCTGGGAAGAGCAGCACGGTGGAGAAGACCGCCATCATCCCCGCTGCCCAGGAGGCCACCGACAGCACCTGCCCTGCTGCCCAAGAGGCCACCGCCACCATCCCCGCTGCCCAAGAGGCCACCGCCACCATCCCCGCTGGGCCAGACAGGACCGCCAGAACCAGCCCCACTGGGCCAGAGAGGACCGTCAGCACCAGCCCCGCTGGGCCAGACACGACCGCCAGCACCAGCCCCGCTGGGCCATGAAGGACCGCCAGCAGCTGAGTCACTGCAAAGGACCCCGCCGCAACAAGCACCGCTGAACAGGGCACCGTTGAACAGGGCACCGCCGCCACAAGCACCGCTGAACAGGGCACCGCCGCCACAAGCTCCGCTGAACAGGGCACCGCCGCAACAAGCACCGCTGAACAGGGCACCGGCGCAACAAGCACCGCTGAACAGGGCACCACCCCAACAAGCACCAGTGAACAGGGCACCGCCGCCACATGCACAGCTGGCCCATGAGTGCCAAGGGCACTGACGCTACTGAGTCTGTCGTGAGCAGGTTGAAGCACACTGGGCACCAAGCCCCCTCCAGAACCAGTGGAGAGATCCATCCACTACCTCAGTCCTTGGTAGGATGAAGCACTCTGGGCACCAAGCCCCCTCCAGAACCAGTGGAGAGATACATACACTACTTCAGTCCTTGGCAGGATGAAGCACTCTGGGCACCAAGCCCCCTCCAGAACCAGTGGAGACTGTCATCCACTTGAGGGACTGTGGCTTTGCACTCTACAGGATAAAGCAGTGGGCAAACCACCCACTGTAGAGACTTGAGAGACTGTGTCTTTGCACTCCCCAGGATAAAGCAGTGGGCAAACCACCCACTGTAGAGACTTGAGAGACTGTGGCTTTGCACTCCCCAGGATTGAACAGTGGGAAAACCACCCACTGTAGAGACTTGAGAGACTGTGGCTTTGCACTCCCCAGGATTGAACAGTGGGCAACCCACCCACTGTAGAGACTTGAGAGACTGTGGCTTTGCACTCCCCAGGATTGAACAGTGGGCAAACCACCCACTGTAGAGACTTGAAAGACTGTGGCTTTGCACTCCCCAGGATAAAGCAGTGGGCAACCCACCCACTGTAGAGACTTGAGAAACTGTGGCTTTGCACTCCCCAGGATTGAACAGTGGGCATGTGGCCCCCTCGTGGATTTTTCGTCGTGCACTCAACCTGCTGAGGTGCCCCCCCTTTCCCTCCCCCTGAGGTGCCTGTTTTATTGCTATCTGATGCCCCTGCAGTGTTCTCTCTGTCATGGTCGGGGATCTTGTGTGGGCCTCGCCCATACCGTGTGGGCCCAGTGTTCCACGGACTTCAATGGAGCTCTACCTGGACTACTATTCTTGGTGTATATTTCGTTTATAGTGTATATATGTATATTTTTGCGTACTGCATTTTCATATATTACAATGGTTACACTAATTTTCTTTGGTCTTTGCATTCTTCCTGGGGGGTTGGAGGGTGTAACTATAATGTATCATGATGTATTAGTGTGTGTGTTGTCGTGGGTGAGGGTGGGGCTGGGGGTGTTGCGTATGTGTCCCTGTTTTTTCCCTCCCCCTCCCCTGGGTCGTAGGTGCAGTACTCACCGTGGTCTTCACCGCCGGCGTTCGTGTTCCTGGTAGAGGAGCAAGAAGATAAGGGCTGGCAGGATCTGCAGCTCTGGTTCCATGGTGTCCTGGTTCCTCGTGGGGTGTGTAGAGGTGAGCGTTTTGCCTTCGAAGTCCTGTTTCTGCCGTGTTTTTGTCCGAGGTGAATCGGCCCCGGAAAAGGTGGCGGATTGGTAGGTTGTGATACTGTGGGCGGTACTTTGTCCTCCGCCTGTCTGTCGGGGGTGACCACCGTGCTGTTTGTTTATACCGCCGTGGCGGTCAGAGTGTGAAAGTGGCTGTCTTTGTTGGCGGTTTCCACCACGGTCGTAATTCCAATTTTTTTACCACCGGCCTGTTGGAGGTCTTACCGCCGCTTTCACACCGTCCGCCAGGGTTGTAATGACCACCTAAATGTTAGTTTAAATTAATAGTATAAATTAGCACTATTAACTTAGTTTTGAATTAAATCCTTTAATTAAAACATATTTAATCATTTTATTTTTTTCTGGTTTAAGTTTAAAAAGCTTGCACCTATTGGTATGCATATTAATACTTAAAAGTGATCTGAAAATGTAATTGAAATTAATGATACTTTAACTTTATACATTCAAAAATGTTGATAAAATATTTTATATTTATATGTAAAAATTTGTTTCCTTTTATGTAAATAATTATTTCTTATTTTTATATTTTTTACATTAAAATACATTTATAATTATCACTCTTGTAAATAATTTCATTCAACATTATTTCCTATGGGGTTTTATTGTTAAGTCCCTACCTTCATTATTTTAAACGGGGGAGGGCTTTGCAGTATCAGTGGTTGGCCATGTGTTGTGCTGCACTGATTAAAATGTATTTTTTTCAGTAGCAACTTACACTCGTACATCTGGCTCCACCCTCTTTTCAGGGGGTAGAGGCATTTATGTCTACACTCCTGGGTAACTTTACACTCAGAACTTTTGAATAGCTCAAAGAAGTAAGGTTACTCAGATTTGTAGGAGTAAACATATGCATTTAAATTACTCACAAGTGTAAGTTACCTGTGTGAGTAGCCCAATTTCTAGGCACTGAACAAGGAATAACATTTCACAGAGGTTCAAGGAGCTGTAGCCATATTAGCATTCAGTGGCTCTTTCCAAGACATAAATGCTCTAGGAGAACCTACATAACATGGATGACCCTCAGGCATTCTCACTTCACACACATATCACCCACATTTGTAAATTTGCTGCTCTTTTATATTACTCAACATATTTTTCTTACTAATAACATGTCATCCCCATTATTAACTTTATCTAAAGGCACTAGGTTTTTACTTTCTTCCTATTAATAACACAGTTTTTGCTTTGAGAATGTTATTCAGTTTCATTGTGTTCATTTTCGTTATCCTTTCTCACTTTTCATATTTCTTTATGATGCAAATTCAGCCTCATTATTGGTTTTGAATAAATACAATTAGAGTTAAATTTGTATGCAGCAACATTTCTTACTAATAGCACACCAACCTAGTAATTACTTTTTTAAAATGAAAATAAATCAAAACAACCAAGTTCAATTGCCCTTTTAAACAGTAGAGCCTTTTGTCCAGAGTTTTCAGGATGCTTTAAAATGAATCATATTTGCCTCGTTACTTTTCATTAAATTCAAAGAAACATAAATAGCCATTCAAACTGTTTTTAGTCTATTGAACACAATCACAGTCTCATTATCTCAGGTAGTCATCGTTCATTCTGTTTCGTTCTTTTCTTCAAAATGTTTGATTTGCATATTCATGTCCATAATACCTAAACACACTTTGACTAATAAAATGTCTGTTTAAAAAGATAAATATGCAGTAAGCATCACTATACAAAAATATATTTTTACGATGTTAGAAATTGGGTTGTTGGTTGACTGGAGTGTGAGTCCTGGTCAATCAGCAACCACAATCCTAGTCAGGGTAATGCACAAGCAAACCCCAAATTAACCTTTGCTCACCCTCTGGTAGCTTGGCACAGAGCTGTTAGGCATTGAAGACAATGGGGGTCATTGCTACATTGGCGGGCAACCGCCACTTGGCCGCTCTGCGGTCAAAAGACCGCGGAGGCCATTCTGGCTTTCCCGCTGGGCCGGCGGGCGCCCGCCAAGGGAGCGCCCGCCGGCCCAGCGGGAAAGGCCCTGCAACCCAGAATGGAGCCGGCGGTGTTGCAGGGGTGCGACGGGTGCAGTTGCACCCGTCGCGATTTTCACTGTCTGCTAAGCAGACAGTGAAAATCACGCTGGGGCCCTGTTAGGGGGCCCCTGCACTGCCCATGCCAGTGGCATGGGCAGTGCAGGGGCCCCCAGGGGCCCCACGACACCCGTTCCCGCCATCCTGTTCCTGGCAGTAAAAACCGCCAGGAACAGGATGGCGGGAAGGGGGTCAGAATCTCCATGGCGGCGCTGCTTGTAGCCGCCATGGAGATTCAGCCCAGCCAGGGGAAATCCGGCGGGAAACCGCGGGATCCCCTTTTCTGACCGCGGCTTTACCGCCGCGGTCAGAATGGGCAGGGAAGCACCGCCAGCCTGTTGGCGGTGCTTCCGTCATTTTAGCTCTGGCGGTCGCGAACCGCCAGGGTTAGAATGACCCCCAATGTGTAAAGCATTTGTGCAACACTTAAAAAAAATTCAAGAGCAAAACAACAAAAAATTTACTAAGCACGACTTGAGTTATGAGTTTTTAAATACTGAACTGTAAAATAGTACTTAGAGGCCAAATGAGCCAACCATGGATATCTGGTTGTTTCAGATTGGGACAAAGTAAAAAACTTAGGCTAACCACGATGGAGTGCGTGCCAGCTACACAGACCCAATGAGGCCCGCTGGAAGAAAGTAACTTAAACCTGGCTGAGTTGACAATGATGATGTGGGGTGCAGCTAAATTGATGTGCTGGTGTCCATCCCCACAGCAGAGGAGATGTTTCAATTTTTCCCATGCAGTAGAGGAGATGCATCGATTTTCTCCATACAACAAAGGCAATTGTCATTTCCTAAATGTGGCAGGTCTGAAGGCAATGTGTAGATTCTGTTTCTGCTAAAGTGGCGATGTGTCAAAGTCAATTTCTGCAGCAGAGACGATGTGCCAGTTCTGATCCACGCAACGGGGGCATGCCCCAGATCTAATCCACGCAAAGATGGTGATGCACTGGGTTGAAAGAGGATGTATCAGTTCGGCTACAGCAAGCATCTTAGGCCTGCGTCCAAGGGTCCAGGACTGGGGTGGCAACACTTGGCAGGGCAGACTTACAGATGGCAGAGTCCAGGTGCAGAGGTAGGTTGGCTGGAAGTCTTTCCTGAGACTTCAGATCAGGAGACTAGTCAGCTGGTCCTTGGAGTCACTGATGGTTCTGTGTTCTGGGTCCAGTCCTACTCACTGCCAGGCAAGAGAGAAGCAGGTCAGCACAGCAAAGCTGGAGTCCAGCAGAGTAGCAGTGCAGACAGAGGGCAGTCCATGCAACAGCACAGTAGACCTTCTTCCTGGCAGGGCTTCCACAAGTCCAGAAGTGTAAATTAAATATGCCAATTGGGGAATCAATATTACCATGTTTGAGGTGTGAACACATGCACTTTAGAACTGGTTAACAGAGTCCCAACGCCAACATAAATAGGTCTACCACAAATGGAGGAGGAGAGGCAAAAATTCTGGGGGAAAACCACCCTTATGATGAGAGGTTTAAATTACAGCATCTATGCATCATTACTTATTTATCTCATCCTTTTATGAAACCAAAAGTGCCAAGTACTACACACATAACTACACCATGAAGAATATGTATTATTTCAGTCAAATAAGTATCTTCTCTATGTATTATTAATTTATTACTAAGCAGTTTTGTAACATGGGGCGGATGGCCAGCAAGATAGCTGAGCGGCATAGATAAACGATGACTCCCAGACCAATTTCATTATCCTTCCCTATCCTGTTGCCCTGGAACCTCAGCAAGCCCCTGATATTAACATATTGCTTGGGGCCATAAGGAGGTGGCTTCACTGACCCCTGAGGTTGCCTGGAGGCCCTTTAGTGCCCATGAGGATTGGGAGCCTTGTGGGTATCATTACAGTGATGTAGGCCGGTGCCTCAGGACCACTGACTGAAGAGGTGGAGAGACAGTAGTTGTACACCCCGGCATGATCAAGGCCCCAGAAACAGTACACCAACAGTGGCATTTAATTAGCTTGCCCCCCACCCCACTCTCTTTCTGGGGTGACACGTCCTGATGGCTGCTGGGCGAATCGGAAGTGCAGTGGCAGAATATCCTGCAATTGGGAGCACTGGCAGGGATTAAGCAGTGAGGATGTGGGCGGAGTAGGCTGACTCTCACTTTGTGCCCACCTGACTCTGCCCAACAGGGGACACATGAAAACAGCACCATGAGGCCAAAGCGGGCACTGGGGCACACACCGCCAACATTGGAATATAGTGACCTGCTAAAAATTTTAAGACAGCTTGTCCTTTTGGTTACCCAGTTGGAGCGGGTGACTCCACACTGCGGCCAGACATTGTCCAACAATGTGGGTACAGGCCTCTGCAGTGCAGATACCTCTGAGTCTTTTACCCCCCTTTCAGGCCCTCGAAGAGCTGAGGGGTAGAGGAGAGGTGGGTGCCTGCGACTCGTGCTTGGTGTTATCCACTCCCCCATTGTGATACCTAGATTACTGGACACCTGACTGCTGGAGTGCCTCTATGGGGGAGGAGCTGACGCCTGAAGAACTATAGTCATTGCTGCCGAACTACCGGTTCACTTATTGAGGGACGAACTGTGCGGACTGAGTGGGGTGTGGATTTACCATTCTCCCTTGGTCTGATACTCCTACCTATTGGACTTTTGGCTGTGCAATAGTAGTATGGGAGCTGTGGGGTGAGCATTGGCCCATCCGTCCTGGTGAACCAGTCTTGCAGGCCTACAACCCCACTTGGGACCCCTCGTTCCCGCACAGCACTGTTTGACCCCTGTTGGGGGGAATTGGAGACATGTTCTGGTGGCCCATGTGGATCTGGAGCCAGCGGCTGCACCACTCTCTTGAGAGGTAGTTGGAGGTAGTTGGAGGAATCCCTGTCATAACGTGCAACCCATGAAATTTGCACATACTGGCCATGGGTGGGGCCAGCAGGCCGGCTGACACCCCAGCAGGATAAGAGTTGCATGTGTGCCAAGGAGGAGAACAAGGCAACAGACGCAGTGTGCTGCAGGCCTGAAGGGTGCAGGGGGAGTGGTGACTTCACAATTAGATGGACAACATATTCTCTTTAGTGATAGATTGTGACTGAGCTTGATTCACACCATGGGCAGAGACAGGGCACCTAGGGGGTGCGCAGTAAACGAAGATTGATCAATTCACTGGCCCGGGTGTGGGTGAAGGTCCGCCTGCACATGGCAGCTATTGAATCATCGGACACGGCTGTGCAGGCAAAGATAGATGCCATGGCGATGGACGCAAATCTACATTGCACCATCAAGCCCCCTAAACAGGGTATTGTGGACTATGGCCTCAGATCAAGGATGGTTGACTACATGAAAAAGGCCACTAGAAAACCTTCAGACCATCCAAGAATGTTAAAAGCAATTGCATGACCAGAAGATTGTTCTGACTGTTTACCAGCCAGGGCAGAAAGTGTGGGT
Organism: Pleurodeles waltl; assembly: GCF_031143425.1. Taxonomy (NCBI): domain Eukaryota; kingdom Metazoa; phylum Chordata; class Amphibia; order Caudata; family Salamandridae; genus Pleurodeles; species Pleurodeles waltl. The sequence goes on along the minus strand of NC_090450.1, from coordinate 997,349,387 downwards.
CCTTGAGCCTCTGGCTCCGAGGGCTCTCCAGGACAAGTGGAGAGGTCCCCACACTATAGTAGAAAAGAAGGGTGAGGTCACTTATTTGGTTGACCTAGCTACTCCTAGAAGCCCCCTTCGGGTGCTTCATGTGAACTGCCTAAAACCCTACTATGACAGAGCTGACTTAACCCTGCTCATGGCCACTGATGAGGGACAGGAAGAGGAAAGTGACCCTTTCCTTGATCTCTTCTCACATTCTGCAGTTGATGGCTCAGTTGAGGGTGTAGTCCTTGCTGACTGCCTCTCTGAGTTACAAAAGGGAGACTGTAGGAATCTCCTAGACCAGTTCTCTGAACTGTTTTTCCTTACTCCTGGTCAAACCACATGTTGTGAACATACCATTGACAAAGGGGACAGTTCACTTGTAAAAAGTAAAATCTACAGGCAACCTGACTATGTAAGGGAATGCATCAAAGCTCAAGTGCAGAAGATGCTAGATCTAGGAGTGATTGAGCACTCTGATAGCCCCTGGTCCCAAAACCACACTGTCAAATTGGGAAAGGAGAAATTAGGTTTTGTGTTGATTGTAGAGGGCTTAACACAGTGACCAAAACTGATGCTCATCCAATCCCTAGGGCAGACAAGCTCATAGATACACTGGCATCTGCTTAGTATCCTAGCACTTTTGATCTTACTGCTGGCTGCTGGCAGATTAAGCTATCAGAAGATCCTAAACCTAAAACTGCATTTTCTACCATTGGAGGGCACTGCCAATTCACAATAATGCCCTTTGGTTTTTAGAACCTGGTGAACACAGTCCTTCAAGGTTTGGAAGCCTACAGTGCAGAATATCTAGATGACATTGCTGTCTTTCGCACCACCTGGGGTGATCACCTGGTCCACCTATGGAATGTGTTGGAGGCTCTGCAAGAATCAGGCTCACTATCAAAGCTTCAAAGTGCCAGATATGGCAGGGGAAAGTGGTTTATCTGGGACACCTAGTAGGTGGGGAACATATCCAGCCACTACATGGGAACATCCAAACCATCTTGGATTAGACTCCCCCTACCAAACAAATCCAGGTAAGAGCCTTCTTGGGTCTCACTGGGTATTACAGGAGGTTCATTAAAAACGATGGCTCCATTGTAGTCCCTCTTAATGACCCCACATCCAAGAAAATGACTTAAAAGATATTATGGACAGCCAGCTGTCAAAAAGCTTTTGAGGAACTCAAGCAGGGCATGTGCTCTGCACCTGTACTAAAGAGCCCTAACTACTCCAAGAGGTTCATAGTACAAACTGATGCTTCAGAGATAGGGGTTGGGGCAGTTCTCTCACAATGTAATACAGAGGGCCAGGATCGACCTGTAGCTTTCATAAGTAGAAGGTTGACTCCAGAGAAAAGCATTGGTCAGCCATAGAGCGGGAGGTCTATTTGGTACTCACTTCATTGTTTGGACAGACCACAAACCTCTCTTATGGATAAAACAGATGAAAGGAGAAAACCCCAAATTGCTGAGGTGTTCCACTTCCCTAGAGGGAATGGACTATACAGTGGAACATACACCTGGGAGTAACCACTCCAATGCAGATGGACTCTCCAGATATTTCCACTTAGACAATGAAGACTCATCTGGGCAAGGTTAGGCTTCTTGTCCGTCGTTTTGGGGGGGGGGGGTTGTGTAGCAAAGTACCTTCTTTCTTGGCATGGTTAACCCCTTTTGTGCCTGATGTCAGTGTGCTTGACTGTGTTCACTGGGATTCTGCTAACCAGGACCCCAGTGATTATGTTCTATCTCCCAAAACTCTGTATTTCATCCCACTGTGTGTAATCCTTGCCAACATGACAATACCGTCTGCCCTAGTTGGCAGCAAAACACATGTGCGCCTCTGTCAACTCGACATCTCCCCCACCCAATTCACCTCCCGTCTCTGCAATTGAGCAACGTACTTCTCACCCTTTGTCAGTTCCTGCTCCAGCCTTATCCTGGTGCCATATGTCTTACTGAGACTTTCAACTCTAATGACCACTGTTAGGCCCATATTTATACTCGGTTTGTGCTGAATTAACGTCATTTATTTTTACGCTAATTCAGCGCAAACCTAACTCCATATTTATACTTTGGCGCTAGACATGTCTAGCGCCAAAGTTATGAGTTAACGTTGTTTTCTGGTCGTGAAAACCTACCTTGCATAAATGAGATGCAAGATAGGCGATCCTGTCCATGAAAAGACGATATGGCCTTTGCTCCATATTTATCCCCCATGCTAAAATCCAGCACAGAAGGATGGGGGCTTGCTTAGTGCCATTATTTAACGCCTGGGCATGGGCAGGCTTAAGGGGACCTGTAGGCATATGTCCATGGTCAGAGACCATGAAAAGTGCCCACAGCAGCCCTTCCCTTGCCCCAGGAACACCCCCACCCATCCCCACCCACACCAGAAGGAAACCACAGGATGGGTCCATTGGCAGTGGGACCATTTGGGTCGCATGCTGGCCTAGCTGCTCAAACGTGAGTGGCACCACCACTGAGTCTTTCCCTCAACCAGTCAAATGGTGGAGTGGTGTTGGGGCAAGAGGCAATAAATTTACTGTTAAGGGATCACCTAGCAGTGGTGTACGCACCCCTTGGACACACAGGTACACCTGAATTGGGGACTTATTTATGGACAGTCGTAATCCCCTGCATGACGGCGACCCAAGCCGGATGGCTTGGTGAAGAGATACAGGTAGAGGAACTACAGGAAGCCCTTTGAAATATGGCCCACGGGAAATGTCCCGATCCAGATGAACTTCCGGCGGAAAACTTTCAGGCATACTCCACTTTCCTGTTCCCTCCCTTGCTGGAGATTCTCCATGAGGCACGTACAACCAGCGTCCTGCTGGCTCACATGTGGAAAGCCCTAAAAATCATGCTTTTAAAATCATGCAGGAACCCGGCTGACCCCAGCTTATACCGTCCATTGTCGGTGCTCAATGTAGATGTTAAAATACTTGATAAAGTACTTGCATTGCATCTGGGCTGCATAGTCACTCACTTAGGCCCTCATTACAACCCTGGCGGTAAATCCTGCTTAACCCGTGCTGAAGACCGCCAACATACCATTGCGGCGGCGAAAACTCCGCTACAGGGATTACGACCCACATCTCAGAATCCGCCACAATACAGACACCCACACAAGTCCGCCACACCAAAGGTCAGTGAAAAACTGATGATACCAAAACCTACACAGTCACGCTAACAAGAATACGCCCACGCTATCACGACCCACGAATCAACGCAGCGGTCTTACAACGCGGTAATCCACTGGCGGTACATACCTCCGCGCTCAAAATACGCACACACTTACAAAACACAACCACATTGGACAAACCGAAATACACACACCTGATACTTATGCACACACCACACCCACACTACTATATAACACACTCCCACATTACCCACAACACCTTACAACGACATTATTACAAAAAACCGAGAGAGAGAGAATAGCAAACACAACACCAGCATCCACAGGCACACAACACCATCACCCATAAAACATCCACGCACCTCAAACAACACACACCAACACAACACATCACACAGCACAACAAATATCACCTCACACATCACCCACACCACACCATGACACCCCAAAGACACCCCAGGTTTTCTGAGGAGGAGCTCAGGTTCATGGTGGAGGAAATCATCCTGGTAGAGCCACAGCTATTCGGTTCACAGGTGCAGCAGACATCCAGTGCGAGGAAGATGGAGCTATGGCGGAGAATTGTCGACAGGGTCAAAGCAGTGGGACAGCATCCAAGAACACAGGATGACATCAGGAAGAGGTGGAATGACCTACAGGGGAAGGTGCGTTCCGTGGTTTCAAGACACCAGATTGCTGTACAGAGGACTGGCGGTGGACCACCACCTCCTCACCCACAACTAACAACATGGGAGGAGCAAGTCTTGGCAATACTGCATCCTGAGGGCCTCGCAGGAGTAGCAGGAGGAATGGACTCTGGTAAGTCAAATCCTCACTATTATATCTCCCCTCCCTACCTGCATGCCCTCACATACCCCCACCCACCCCCTTACCGCCATTACTCCAACACCTCACATATCCCCCACTATCACATCCCACACATCCCAATACCAAGCACTGCATGTAACACCAAAGCATGGACACCCATTGCCAATGCATGTCCAGTATAGATACCTACACAGAACCCAAAACCCTAATCACACAAGGGCAAACACAACAAGGCAAGCACAGGAGTAGAGGGTAACTCACCAAACGCATCAGATGGCACACACAGAAACTAAAACTCTACATTTACACCCCAACGGGACCCCTACCCAACGTCACCGGACAAGAGGTGCCAGACATATCCAGTCCCCCCACAGAAGAGGCCCACAGTGATGACAGCAGCTCTGCACGCCTGGATCAAGATGACCAGCCCGGCCCATCAGGGACCTCAGGACAGTAGGTTCCCCTGCCACTGTCACAAGCCACCACAGAACCTCCACCCTCAGGAAACACCAGCACAGCACCCACCCAGCGGCCCCATCCCTCTGACCCCAGGACACATCAATCAGCAGTGTGTCCACCACTACAGGGACCCCAGGCAACCCCACAGACACAGGATGATCAGGGACCTGGGGTCAGTGGCAGTGGGCACACGGTTCAGGGGACAGAAGCACAGGACAACCGGGAAGCTGGGAGGACTGCTGTGCGATAGGGGGAGGACAGGCCCAGGGAACCCACTCTTCACGAGGCACTCTCCAACATCATGGGAGCATATCACCATTCCCAGGAGACCATGGGCACGGTCCTGGCCAAGTTTCAGGAGACCCAGCGGCTGCAGGAGGAACACTACCCTGGGATCAGGGAGGACTTGAAGTCCAATAACAGCACCCTGGTCACCATTGCAGGGGTGCTGGCAGACCTTGTCAACACCATGAGGGACACAGTGGCACACAAACGGGCCCCTGACACTAGCCTGGACGATGAACAGCCCTCCACCTCTGCCGGCGCTAGTGGACAGGAGGCACCGCCACAGGACCAACAGGCCACCAGCACCCCACCCCCTGCAGAAGGAGAACCAGCCCGCAAACGGTCGCTGAGATCCAGGAACAAGACAGAGAACATTGCCAAGACCCCCGCCAGGAAATAAGACCCTCCTGAATGTTAACCTTCTGTCCCACTTTGTCACCCTGTCCACCATAAACTGCCATTGCCCCCCTTCCTATGCCCCATTGGACAATGCACTGTGAGACCAAGAGACTGGTCTCTGTGGTACTGAAAATTCTGGACCCGTGTTATAAACATCGTCGTATCACAACGATTTTGGTATCAGCAGACCAAGAATGATTAGAATAGTATGCATAAGCATTGTATTCATATTCGGGTAACGAAATCACCCGAATATCAGAGTTTCCGTCCTGAACCCTCGTGTTCCATTTAAACGCCATTTTGTGATTGCCCTCACATAGGCCAATGTCTAATGCTGAAAACGAGTCTGAAGGACACGTACATCTTTGCTGACTCCTCTGTGACCTGGGCAAGCTGACTCCACTGCCTGAAGCCAAACCTGTTCGGTCAGTTTCTTTCCCAGTGGCCGAATGAGATTAGTATCAAGGGTCAACACATCATAAAACCTTTCATCACACACAAACCATGCCTAATCTTACACACACCTGTCCCTGTTTCTTTCTTTATGACTTGCTTTACAAGGAGGAGGTGCCTGTTTATATTGGGGGTCCGTTGATATCTGATGAAAGTACTGAGCCTTGCCGGGTAATTGATTGAGGGCTGGACAAACTGAAATATGGGCTTGTCATCCTAACCCTGCCTTTTCTTTGTAGTGAAAATATGTGAATGGTCAACTGTAAAATAAGGGTTTGCCTAAAGCATAATATTCTGTATAAAAGAGAAGGTTAGCTTTCAATGAGAGCAGTCTCCTGAGAATATACACTGTGTTGTACTTCTAGGATACCTGTTACTGGCTGCAGCCAATAAACAAGATCTTTGACTTCACCAAGAAGACTCTGTGTTTCTGTAGTCTGAAACAGGAAGGACTCGAAGTCTTAGGGTGTGTTCCCTGGCACCACTGGGTTCTGAAAAACCCAGTACTTCAGTTGGCGCCCAACGTGGGGCGACTTCAGCGGTACCAGTCCAAGCCAGAGGTTCGTGAGGAGCTTCGTGTGAAAATTCTGGAGGGAGGCCGCCACTTCATCGACCCCTGTATGTCGACGTGGTCTGAAAGTCTTTGCTGCGAGGTTCCCCGCTTCCCGACGGCTACGAAGGACTGCTGCCCTGACTATTGCCCTGTTTTGGACCCTTGATGATTTGGTAGAGCGAAACGATAAACGAGTCTTCTGGTGACGTCATCGATACCTCAGTTAAGTATAAGTGGAGCGTCTCCCAGTCCTTAGTTTGGTTCTTAGTTTGGTATCCCCTTGGGATCTTTGATTTGGAACTTGCAAGTACCAAAGCTGAGGGATTCGTGTATTCACGAGACTATCGTATTCGATAATTATTTGAAGTTTGAAGCTAGACTGGAGAGCGAAGATGCCTGGTCTTAGCAGACATGGAAATTTGTTTTGTCTTGGTTATAATAGGGATTCCCGATTGGAGGACTTGTGTCCGGTTCCTCCGATTGGAACTCCAACCTATGAACTATATGTGAAACATGGCATAGGCCCCCTCACATATAATGAAGTATGGATCCGATACACCAGGAAAGATGGTGTTTTAAAATGGCCCCAATATGGTAGTTTTGACACAGAGATTCTGGATAATTTGGAGGTTAAACTTTTTAAGAAGAAAGCCCGGCCGGCGATGTTTGACTCTTTCCGCCTATGGCGTAAGGAAGCCAAACAGAAGGAAATTAAATTAGCAAAGAGAAATAAGAGGGAAGAGGGTATCTCGATAATGCAAGCTGCCATACAGTTTAAAGATGATGAAGAAGAACAGATGAATGAGCAGTTGCACAGGCAACGTAAAATGGTGACCGATAAATGTTATCCAGTTTTTCCGCTTCTTCAGCCAGATGCAGCAAAAGAACTTGAGAAAGATCCTTTAATGTCACACTTGTTGAGTTCGCCACCCCCTTATGCGCAGAATGCTACAGCACCTCCGCAACCTTTAGCTGTGCAACCTCCGGTTATTGTGCCTCAGGTTCTTCCACAGCCGCCAGCTCCTCTTCAGTTGGCTCCTATTACTATGGCGCAGCCCCTTCAAGGGCCGCCGACTTCGCTACCTGCTCCATCTGTACCTCCTGCGACTTTATGTACTACATCGACTGCCTCTTCTGGTGTTCTTCCTGATACTGCCTCTGCGTCTGCTTCTGCGTCTGCCTTGCCTCCCTCTGTTTTTCCTCCTGTTCTTTCATCAACTTCTCCTTCTGTCCGACAGAGAATGACAGATACTGTTGCCAGCCTTATATTTCCTCTCTTTGGGTCGTCTGGTGTGACCCCAGATTCGGAGCGTAAGCAGTCGCGTAGTCAACTGCCTAATTCTCAAGAGAGAGAAATGTTAGACCGTATGGCGCGTAAATGGGTTGTTTACCCTTTAAGATACGATGTAGAGTCTGTTATGGATGTCTTCCGTCAATGGGAAGCACCGAAACAAAGATACGTTTTTGAGAAAATGTGTGCTTTCCTTTGTGAGGAATTGGAGGATAATGATTTGGAAACAAATCCGCCTGATTTGTGCCGTGTACGGTTTGAGTTTGAAAAAGGCACGATTGTGGGTCCCGATGTTGAGAAAGCAGTTGTGACGTTGTTGTCCTTTAGGAATAAGGATCCTTCTCAGTCATTGTTCCAACATGACTCCTCTGTTAAAAAAAAGGTGCAACAGTACCCAATGAGAGAAGTCCCTCCGGTATGGAAGGACGCCGTTGCGGCTGATGTTGCTCATCAAATTGATGCTGTCCCAGCTCATTTTCAGCGTGTTTGGGTACATGTTCCGTGGAAGCGAGCTGAAGTTTTAGCCTTTAAACAGACTTTGCCTGATCCCCGTAAAAACCCTGTAGGGTATTATAAGGAATTATCACAGACTGCAGGCTCATGCATTATGTATTTAGCCGACATAGACATGATATTTGGGAATGTTGTTCCACAGCCTTTGTGGGGATTGATTCGCCATACAGATCATGCGCAAGAGTTAGGTGACTCATGGGCTAATATTAGTGCTGCAAATGATAGACAAGTTGGTGGTGCCAAGCCTGAGCCATTGGTAGCAGAACTGCCTGCTAGGATCATTACTTACATGAAGACTTTAATGCCTGCGATGCGTGTGAATTGGGATAAATTGTCTGCGTGTAAGCAGAAGAAAGATGAAACAGTGTCTGATTTCTTCACCAGGTTTGAGGAAACGTTTATCGACCACAGTGGTCAAGATATGAGTACAGAAGGTGGTCAACGGTTGTTCGTCGACAAGTTTGTGCACAATTTGCTTGCCGAGCTGTGTAAGAAATTGAAGGATTCAGAGAGTTCTTGGACCGTTTCCTCTTCAGCACAAATATTGGCTACTGCACAGTACTACGAAAATAGGGATAAAGATGAGAAGGATAGAGCAGACAAGAAAACGAAAGAATTAAAGACGAAGGTTCTTTTACAACAGGCGTATCCACCACGTGGTGGCCAGAGTAACTATCAGCAACCTCAACAGTTCCAGAGAAACTCACAAAGGTTCGAGTTTTCTCAACCACGTGTTCCTGTAGGTCCCAATCAGTGTTCATATTGTAAAGAAGAGGATCATTTCAAGTATAGTTGTCCTATTTTGTTACAGCGTACGAATGGTGCTTCTGGCGCAAGAGGTCGAGGTGTTCAACAAGCTCCTAGAGGTAGAGGACGTGGAAGTTTTCCCCAGAACACGCGTTCCTTTCCGTCTCAAAACTCAATGAATAGTTTTGACCAGCAACATAACGCGTCTGGTAGGACGGCTCAGTACTATGCTGACGACTAATATGCAGAAGATGAGAACTTGGAAGGTAAGAATTGCTATGACAGCCATAGACGAAGAGAGGGAGTTTTTTTTGTTCCAGTAGATCAGAATGGACCTTATGTTAGGGTGATTACCTCAGGTGTGTCGGAGCCTTTTCTGTTGGATACTGGAGCTACAAAGAGTTCTATAATGCACTCAAAACTCCCTGGTGCACCTTTGTCTGGCAAGATGAATGTTTCAGTAGGTTTTTCTGGCGCCTCGGTTAGGAACCCGATTTCTAGTCCTATGTCCCTTTCTGTTGGACCTTGTGAATTGGAAGCACCCCTTATTCTGACGACAGGTTGTGGTGAAAACTTGTTAGGATTGGATTTGTTGAAAAGATTGTCTGCAACATTATATTGTTCTCCTTCGGGAGTACAACTTACACTGGGTAGGAAATTGGTCTCTCCAATGTATTTGTCGAAGGATAAACTTCCGACCGAATTGTCGTTTCTTCATGATACCATTTGGGCTACTGGTCCTAATGATGTGGGTCTGTTGGAAATACCGCCTTATGTTGTGACATTGAAAGCCAATGTTAAATTACGACGCATTCAACAATACAAGATCTCTAGTGAAGGTGAAAAGGCGTTGCTAGCGATCATTTATGATTTAATTGAAAAAGATGTAATTGAGGAGACAAGAGGCAACGTTTGTAATAGTCCTGTTTTGCCTGTTTTGAAACGTACTGACCTCTCTAAGCCACCTGTTTACAGGCTCGTGATTGATCTTAGAGAGGTAAATAAAATAGTTGTGCCACAGTTTCCAGTCGTTCCTAATATCACTGCCCTATTGACTATGATTCCAGCTTCCGCCACCTGGTTCTCGGTGATTGACTTAAAGAATGCTTTCTTCAGCATCCCGATTGCAGAGGAGAGCAGGGATATTTTTGGCTTCAGTTTAGGAGGCCGACGTTTCCGTTTTAAACGCGTTCCACAAGGCTACTGTGAAAGTCCATCAATATATAGTCAGGCTTTAAAAACACAGCTTGATGCGCTTGTTTTACCTGACGGCGCTACCCTTATTCAGTACGTCGATGATTTGCTAGTCGCTACAGATACTGAAGAGATTTGTAAAGAAGCCACCTTGTCGTTGTTGCGTCATTTATCTGATTTACATCACAAAGTGTCCCTTTCAAAACTGTAATATTGTTGACAAGAAGTGACCTACTTAGGTCATCTCTTATCGAAGGAGGGAAGGAAACTGACCTCAGAAAGAATTCAGGCAATTGCAAAATTGAGTGTGCCAAGGACACAGAGAGAAGTACGTGCTTTCTTGGGCATTACATCATACTGCAGACAATGGATACCGAATTTTTCTTTGCTGGCCAAACCTTTGGTAGCATTGACCTATAAAGATACACCGAACCCCGTTCCGTGGTCTGAAGATTGTCAGAAAAGTTTTTCCGAATTGCGTAATGCATTGTGTTCGGCTCCTGTGTTGGGTACCCCCGACTACAGTAAGCCCTTTGCACTGTATGTCCATGAGAAAGAGGGTTGTGCATTGTCAGTGCTGACACAGTCTTTTGGAGACAAGCAACGCCCATGCGCATATTTTTCGTCAACTTTGGATCCGGTAGCTAAAGCATTGCCGAGTTGCTTGAGAGCCACAGCGGCCGCAGCTGTTTCTATTCGACAGTCTGCTGGGTTAGTGATGAATAATATGTTGATTGTGATGGTTCCACATGCAGTGGACACATTGTTAAACAGGACCAAGACACAGCATTTAACTAGTGCTCGATTGTCAGGTTACGAGTTGACACTGTTAGCGAGTCATGTGCACATAAAGAGGTGCAATACGTTGAATCCAGCCACGTTATTGCCGATTTCAGTAGAGACAGATGATGTTGAACAACATGATTGTTTTCTTAGGACAGAAGAAGAAACGAAAGGGAGAGTAGATCTTAAAGATACTCCTCTTGTAAAGTGTGATGGTACCTTATGGGTGGATGGTTCATGCTTCAAGCTTCCGAATGGTGATACGACTGCAGCATATGCTGTCACAACTTTGCATACGATTGTTGAAGCTGCACGTATACCACATAATTCAGCTCAAGCAGCAGAGCTGATTGCACTTACGAGAGCGTGTGTGTTATCGAAAGGAATGAAAGTGACCATATATACCGACAGCCAGTATGCGTTTGGTGTGGCCCATAGTTTTGAAGGATTGTGGAAAGAACGTGGGTTCCTGACTTCGCATGGAGCTAAAATTCAGCATGGTCAGTTGGTGAAAGAGCTTCTTGAGTCACTGACCTTGCCATTACAAATTGCGATTGTGAAATGCAGTGCACACAAGAAGGTTACTGATGATGTCGGTCGTGGCAATGCATTTGCTGACAAAATCGCAAAAGAAACAGCAAAAGATGTGATGAATCGAATGTATGTTGCAAGCCCCGCAAGATGGGTTGGTGATGTTGGAATATGTGAAGATACGATAGAGGGTGTGAAGTCTCTTCAAGCTGAAGCTTCAGATAAAGAGTTGAATGTGTGGAAAGAAAGTACGGGTAAATTGGATGAAAATGGTTGTTGGGTTGACTTGTCAGAACATCAGCGATGGTTGTTACCCGATGCGTATGTGCTTGCAGTGGTGACAATGGCTCATGGAATGGCCCATATCAGTGTGAAAGGGATTTGTAAGTTGTTGGCTCCAGTATGGCAAAATGCTGGAATTCCTAAATGTGCAGAGAATGTGGTCAAGAATTGCATGGTGTGTCTGAAATACAATCCTGGTAGGGGAACCCCAACTCCAGCTGGTCATTTTGCGCCTCCAACGAATCCGTTCGAGGTTTTGTAGCTAGATTTCATCCACATGGAAAGGTGCAACAATCTGAAATACGTACTCGTTGTTGTTTGTGCTTTTTCAAGATGGGTAGAAGCATATCCCTTGAAAGACAACACTGCCTTATCCACAGCTAAAGCCCTTGCCAAAGAATTCTTCCCTAGGTTTGGAATGCCGAGAATGGTCTGGAGTGATAATGGGAGTGAATTTGTGGGTCGAGTGATGAAAAAAGTATGTGAGGGGCTAGGTATCCAGCAAAAATTCCACGCTGCAAATCACCCCCAATCAGCTGGACTAGTAGAGTGCTATAATGGCACGCTAAAACTGAAGTTGGCAAAGATACAAGCGAGCTCTGGTCTTAAATGGCCTGACGCTCTGCCTTTAGCACTCCTATCAACAAGAATGACTGTGCATTCGCGAGTGGGACTTAGTCCCTATGAAATTGTGTTCGGCCGCCCGGCCAACATATGGGGAGTGCCAAGACCAACAAAATTCAGTGAGATCGAACACCCTGTACTGCTTGATTATTTGTATGAATTGACGGCTAAATTGCGTGTTCTACACCAACAGGTTCACGATACTCTGCCTCAGGTCTCTGAAGCTCCAGGACATCTTAGCGATCCTGGATCATGGGTGCTGGTCAAGAACTTCCAGCGGACAAAGAATGACCAGCCCCGTTGGACCGGCCCCTACCTCGTTCTTCTCTCAACAAGATCAGCTGTTCGAGTGGAAGGGAAAAAGAACTGGATCCACGGCGTACACTGCAAGAGGGTCCCTTTTCCTCTACCGTACAACCGGTGGGTCCAGGAGGGGATCGCTGACTCTGAGACTGTGCCTCGTTTTTTGCCATTTAGCGATGCACGTGTAAAAGGAACAATTTCTGAACGAGAAAGTGACAATAATTTGCAAGAAGCTGTGCCACCGTCAATTCGATTGAACACTACAGAGCCTGAACTCTTGTTCCAGAACCAGACAGTACCTGGAAAAAGCCATTATAATTTGAGACCAAGAACTAAGGACAAATAATTTTTTCCCGTTCCTTTGCTATTTTTTTTAAAAGTGCGGCTCTCTCATCTGAGAAACTTTCTTATTTTTGTTTTTTTCTTTTTGAACCGCCATCCGGGTTCAGCTGTAGGGTCGTGGTTGCCCAAGTCTTTGGAGTGCAGCTGAAGACGTCAGGCCGACAGTTCTGGTCGGTCTAAGGGAGTTGCCCTGGACTGACAGAAGCATTCCCTAGCATAGAACACCCTACCACCACGAACAGCAATTAGAGAGGACGGAGTTTTTCAAGAACGAGAGACCTGCCAGACAGATGGACTTTAAAGTCAGAATGTGTATAATAATGACAAAGAAACGATTTTTGATATTATGTATTTTCATGTTGCTTAGTGTAATGACGTTTTTAATAGGATATGTTTTATTCTCTTTTCAAGTGACATTTGCACCCATTACACAGCCCATACCTCCTTCTACTGTTTCCTCGCATTCTTTTCACCCCCTGCCTGAACACGAGTCTGCCAGAAGATTAGAATTTGTCAACAATTCATTCATTCAGCTTCTACACCAACACCAATTAGTAGTGAACACAACTAACTGTTGGGTGTGTGGTCTTATGCCTCATACTACTGATAAAGGTATCCCTTATCTGGTCCTGCCTTTCAGCCATAATGGTTCTGTATGGGCATATAGAACGGTGTTCATATACGCGTATGAAGCCAACCCCCTACGTTCTGTGAAAGATAATCCTAAGAATAGTGCTCTAGCTAAGGGTATAGTAGATATGATTAGGGAAGATATTTCCTATGAGACTATCCCGAGAGATGAGACACTAGCATATATTGGATGGAACATAACAGGATATGGAATTACTCTGAGTGGGAACCAGCGAGCAAAGAGATCCTCCCCGATTTGGATTGTACCTCATCAGGGTCACCTATGTCTGCAAGGTAATGGCAAGAATCCCAGAGCTCAGTTAGGGAAAAGTATCTGCACTGAAACATATGTTTTTGCGTCTCAGACTTCTCCTTCGTTCTTAGTAGCTAAGGGTACCGATTTCATCTGCCATAATAGAGCCTATACATGGTTGCCCCCTGACTTCCCAGGCACATGTTTTGTTTCGTTCCTGTTACCTCCCACCTACACAGCCGCGGCAGATTACCATAAGACAAGGATAGTTAGAGGTGTCATAAGTAAAGAAGACACTACAGGACAAGAATTTGGAGATTTCGTAAAGGGTTTTCTGCCGATTTGGGGTCCTATGGTTAACAGCAGGAACATAAGGCAATTGACAAAGGTGGTTGAATCCACGGTAGTTGAAACCGCCGGTGCCCTTAGTAATTTGACTGCTGAGCTCCAGTCGGATCGCCTTATGACTCTTCAGAACAGGGTCGCATTAGACGTCATACTTGCAGACCGAGGTGGGGTATGTAAAGTGATCCAATCAAGTTGCTGTGTTTTCATCCCAGATAACGCTCCGACAGTCTACCAGGCCATTTCCAAACTGCATAAGATCTCCGAGTCTATTCACGTGGATAAAGGAGATTGGTCATTGATGGGGTGGTTCTGGGAGCTGATATCCGCCTGGGGATGGAAGACTCTGGTAGTCATTGAGATGATCTTAGCCATTCTTTTCCTGTCCTGTCTGTGTGTACAGTGTGCTCCTGCAATATGTGGCCTCTGTGCTACATCGTGTGTAAGGAAACCTGTATCAAGGGACGAGCTAGGTAATAGGATGATGCTACAGCAACATCTCAACGACTTTATGAATATAGACCTGGACTCAGATTAGCGTGAGTATAGGTTATTGCCTATGTAAGGGCAAAAGGAGGGTCTGTGGTACTGAAAATTCTGGACCCGTGTTATAAACATCGTCGTATCACAACGATTTTGGTATCAGCAGACCGAGAATGATTAGAATAGTATGCACAAGCATTGTATTCATATTCGGGTAACGAAATCACCCGAATATCAGAGTTTCCGTCCTGAACCCTCGTGTTCCATTTAAACGACAGCCATTTTGTGATTGCCCTCGCATAGGCCAATGTCTAATGCTGAAAACGAGTCTGAAGGACACGTACATCTTTGCTGATTCCTCTGTGACCTGGGCAAGCTGACTCCACTGCCTGAAGCTAAACCTGTTCGGCCAGTTTCTTTGCCAGTGGCCGAATGAGATTAGTATCAAGGGTCAACACATCATAAAACCTTTCATCACACACAAACCACGCCTAATCTTACACACACCTGTCCCTGTTTCTTTCTTTATGACTTGCTTTACAAGGAGGAGGTGCCTGTTTATATTGGGGGTCCGTTGATATCTGATGAAAGTACTGAGCCTTGCCGGGTAATTGATTGAGGGCTGGACAAACTGAAATATGGGCTTGTCATCATAACCCTGCCTTTTCTTTGTAGTGAAAATATGTGAATGGTCAACTGTAAAATAAGGGATGTTTGCCTAAAGCATAATATTCTGTATAAAAGAGAAGGTTAGCTTTGCAATGAGAGCAGTCTCCTGAGAATATACACCGTGTTGTACTTCTAGGATACCTGTTACTGGCTGCAGCCAATAAACAAGATCTTTGACTACACCAAGAAGACTCTGTGTTTCTGTAGTCTGAAACAGGAAGGACTCGAAGTCTTAGGGTGTGTTCCCTGGCACCACTGGGTTCTGAAAAACCCAGTACTTCATCTCTACCATGGACATTCCTCCACCATCACCCCAGCCCATTGCACACCCTCCTCTACTTATTGGCACAGAAATAAACACCCTCGATTCACAAAACAATCTGGAGTCAGTCTGTGCTTTCACAAATGTGTAATTGCAACATCTCTCAAATATAGCTATGTCAATGTTCATGTTCACATACCAATGTCACACAGTTGTAGGCCAGCAGTAAACATAGCAGAGGGCACAAAGTGGGACCCAGATCTGTGAAATGGAAAGGCAAAGTGACATGTCAGGGTCCATACAAAGAGGTAAAAAGGCAGATTTATGCTAGGACCTACAATAGTATAAGATGTGTGAAGCAGTTTCATCCTCTTACCTGTGTCTCACTGGAAGTATTGCATGATGATGTTGTTTCGGTTGTCTACATCTTCTTCTTCTGCCTCCTCTTCTTCACTGTCCACAGGCTCCACAGCAGCCACAACACCACCAGCAGGCCCATCCTCCAGCAGAAAAGGCACCTGGCATCACAAAGCGAGGTTGTGCAACATACAGCAGGCCACAATGATCTGGCACACCTTCTTCTGTGAGTAGTATAGGGAGCCACCTTTCAGATGGAGGCACCGCAACGTGGCCTTCAGGAGGCCGAAAAAGCGTTCTATTATCCTCCTAGTTTGCCCATGTGCCTCATTGTAGCGTTCCTCTGCCCTTGTCCTGGGATTCCTCACTGAGGTCAGTAGCCATGACAGGTTGGGGTAACCAGAGTCACCTGCAAATATAGAGGGACAACTGTTAGACATCCTCCAAACATTAGGGAATCTCCCATACCCAGGCAGCAAATGTAACTGTGTGGGGACTTTAGACTCACCGATTAGCCACACACGGTGCCTCTGTAGTTGCCCCATCACATAAGGGATGCTGCTATTCCTCATAATGTAAGCGTCATGCACTGAGCCAGGATATTTGGCATTCACATGGGAGATGTACTGGTCTGCCAAACACACCATCTGCACATTCATGGAATGGTAGCTTTTGCGGTTTGTGTACACCTGTTCATTCCTGCGGGGGACAAATGCCACATGTGTCCCATCAATGGCACCAATGATGTTGGGGATATGTCCCAGGGCATAGAAGTCACCTTTCACTGTGGGCAGATCCTCCACCTGAGGGAAAACCATGTAGCTGTGCATGTGTATCAGCAGGGCAGATAACACTCTTGACAACATGTTAGAGAACATTGGCTGTGACATCCCTGATGCCATGGCTACTGTTGTTTGAAAAGACCCACGGGCCAAGAAATGGAGTACTGACAGGAACTGCACAAGAGGGGGGATTCATGTGGGTTGGCGAATAGCTGAAATCAGGTCTGGCTCCAACTGGGCACACAGTTCCTGGATTGTTGCACGATCAAGTCTGTAAGTGATCATGATGTGTCTGTCTTCCATTGTCGACAGGTCCACCAGGGGTCTGTACACCAGAGGATGACGCCATCTCATCACCTGCCCCAGCGGACGTGCCCTATGGAGGAGAACGGTGAGCAGAGGGACATATACCACATAGGTTTCACCAGGCTGTTTAGCACAATCGTTACTTTTTCTCTATGTGCCTTTGTCTGTCCGTATTCCTGGCCTAAATAGGTGTGACGCCATTAGGTGGACTGCCTTGTGGCCCCCTGAAATGGCGGCTGCCTGACCTGTAAGGTGGGACAAGGGGAAATGAGGTAACTGGGCTGGCATTGTACACCGTCACGGTAGGCGGTCGAAGACCAGAGCGCAATTCAGCATTGGTTATCATTGGGCCCTATGGGTTCCAGGAGCCAATGACGATGTACGTGACGGTACACACCGCCGCGAACATGACCGCCATTTTCTATCAGTTCCCTCACTTGATACCTGACCTTCAACAGGAGAGGACCTACACTGCAAGTGCTGCTGTGACCTGCATCTGAAAGCGACAATGGCTCGAGTGCCTGAGGAAAGGGCCCCTGCCTTCACTGCGGAGGAGTTGGAGAAACTGGTGGATGGGGTCCTCCCCCAGTACACGCAACTGTACGGTCCTCCAGACAAACAGGTGAGTAAACTGTGTGCATTGGGGGTTGGCACATGATTGTATGGAGTGTCGTGGACGGAAGAGACAGGAGGTATGTGGCCAATGTGTGGGATACAATGTACGAGGGAGTAACATCCATTCTTACTTCACTTTTCGTCTAGGTCAGCACCCACCAGAAGAAGGGTATTTAGCATGCCATCGCAAGGAAGTGCGGACCCTGGGGGTCTACCATAGACGGAGCACCCACTGCCGCAAAAGATGGGAGGACCTGCGCCGCTGGACTAAGAAGACGGCGGAGGACCAGCTGGGCCTGGCCTCCCAATGTGGGCGGGGTGCCCGTCACACCATGACCCCCCTGATGTACCGGATCCTGGCGGTGGCTTAACCGGAGTTGGATGGGCGCTTGAGGGCATCACAGCAGCCACAAGGGGGTGAGTACATTCTCATTCAGCGGACTCTGCACGCTTGAAGAGGTGTCTGGGTTGGGGAGGTGGGCCGTGGGTTCCCCTAGGCCAGGGCAGATGCGCAAAGGTAGATCCATTGTTTTTCAGTCTTATTCCCAGTCCAACCCCAAAGGTAGTATTTGCCCTCTACACCTGGTCAGGCTCCTATGGCTTCCAGCTGTGCATAAAATGGTTCTCTACAGAGTACCCTATGGGTATGTGCTCTTCCCCTGCCCTGTCAGTGCATGCGCTAGTGCATAGGGCTGCTCCCTGTGTGTTGTGTCCGCCAACGGTAGTGGTGTTGCAGGCATTGACCATGTGTCTCTTCTGTCTTCCCCCCCTTTTTGTTTTGTCACCCTGCCCTTGTGTGCATTAGCATCATCTGGCGGAGGAGCTGTTGCACTGGAGCAGGAGGGAGCTGCATCCCACATGGCCCTGGAGGGCGAAGTAACGGAGTCTGAAGGCACCAGTGGGACAGAGGGAGAGGGGAGCTCCACGACGGGGACAGGAGCAGACACCAGCGACAGCGAATCCTCCTCTGATGGGAGCTCCCTTGCGGTGGCAGGCACCTCTGTGCCCACCGCAACAACAGGTACAGCCGCCACCCCCTCTACCAGCACTGCCCTCCCAGCAGCCCCTCAGTGTGGTTCCCGTGCCCGCTCACCCAGGAGGGTCTGCATCTCCTTCGCCCCAGGTACCTCAGGCCATGCCCCAGTCAGCCCTGCTGCCCTCAGGGAGGAGGTTATTGACCTCCTGAGATCCATCACTGTTGGGCAATCAACCATTTTGAATGCCATCCAGGGTGTTGAGAGGCATTTGCAACAAACAAATGCATACCTGGAGGGCATTCATTCTATCGTGACAGCCCAACAGAGAGCATTTCAGACTCTGGACTGAGCACTGATGGCAGCCATTGTCCCTGTGTCCATCCTCCCCCCTCCAACTTCCACTACCAAGACCCAATCCCCTATACCTCTGCCTATCCCAAGCACTCCATCAGACCAGCATACACACTCATCAACACACAAGAGTGAACATGGCAAACATAAGCACCACACATCCCACAAGCACCATCCCCATGCAGACACACCAACATCCACTGCCTCCACTGTGTCCCCCTCCTCCACATACTCCTCCTCCCTCCCTGTCTCATCTCCACTCACACCTGCAAGCACTACATCCTTAGCCATTACCTCCATCACCAGCACGCCCATCACCACACACCGCTCACGTGCAATCACCATCCCCACAACCATGCACACGTCCCCTGTGTCCTCTCCCTGTGTGTCTGTGAGCCCTCCTCCCAAAGTACACAACGCCAGCACACACCCACTCAATAGCCATCCACCTCACAACAGCCTCCAGCCCATGCACCTTCACTCAGCAGACGTACACCTCCTACAACCACTACCACTACCTCTTCCTCCACTCCCAAACCCCCTCCATCTTCCCGTCCCAGTGTGTCTAAAAAACGTTTCCTAGCTAATATTGACCTCTTCCCTAAACCTCCCCCCTGGCTTTCCCCTAGGGCCAGGCTGTCCAGGTCCCAGCCCAGCACCAAAGCCACCAAATCATCCAGCACAGTGGCCTCAGCAAGTCCGGTCACATCGCATGCGGCAGCCATAAGGGCTGCCAGTGTGCCACCTAGCAAGTCCAAGGAGCAAGCCATTCCGCCACCTGCAAAGGTGAAGAAGGCGCCCACATGCCGGAGGGAGAAGTCACACTTACCACCAAGCAAGGGCTCCTCCAAGCCAAAAGGGGACAGTGGCAAGGCACCAGCAGCGACATCAAAGTTGGGGAAGGGACACAAGCCTAAGAGCAGGTCAGGACAGGGCACTGAGGCTCCGGCTGAGGGACCAGAGTCATCCCTTCTGTCAACAAGGACATCAACCTGTACGGCGGTGGACACCACCACCTGCACCGCCACCTGCACGCCTGCTGCCTCAGCAACAGTCCCCGAATATCAAAGACTACAATGCCCCCAGAGGAGAAAAAAAAATATTTACAGACATTATAGGCAGCATAGGTATAAGATAAGTTAAGAATAATCTTTCATTCAAACACGTGTAGACAATGAAATCCTATTTATATAATCATTAGTAGGAAACCCCATCACAAACAAAAGACGGAAGGACAGAGAAGAGCCAAAATAAAAAGTGCTCGTGGTTTAACACTAAGAAAGAGTATAATCAATATCCCACAAATCCAAAAAGCTATATAAAAAAGGAAGCCGGTTGGTTAATCTTTCACTGCATTGAGTTAATCTCAAGTTTTTTTTCGAAATATAAATTTCCTTTTTGAGTCCTTCCTTGATAGCCTAAGCAATGACCAATCCAGGCTGAAACATTAATTTCTCTCCTGGGCCACTTTAACACTCCACAACGGGTCTTTTTCAGGACTGACTGATGGGAGGCCCTACAATAATCTGAAAGAATAAATCAAGAAAACCCCATTCAGTACTCTTACCTATGCTATCCATCATTCTCAAAAATACTTACCCCATCTTCTAAAACAAAATCTTCTGGCCACCTTCTGCTTCCCAGAATTTCAATTTCCCAACCGACTGAATCTAACAAATTATAATCAAAACCAAACCAAATAAATTGCTTCAAATATATTCCATATACTCGACTATGTCCATAATATCAAAAAAGGCTTACCTCATGTAAATACACATACCTATTTGCTTATTCAGAAGTTAATTAATCCAAATATATCCCGTATACGACTCGTCTATGGTTCATTTCAGTTCAATCTACAAATACCAATAGAGACGTAGTACCACAGCCAATCAGATATATGTTCTCCATATATATCCTTCACTCATAAATTAAAAAATGTAGAAGAAAAATATCCTCAAGGATCCCTAAACACATTACACATCATTTAGTGTTAATTCTCTCAAACCATCTAAAGACGAAAACATATTTTGTCATGTAAAAAAGGACACAGCGTATTTGAAAGCTGCTTTTCCGCATGGTATCACAGCACGTTTCATTATGGTGTCAATCCCCTATCAATACACAAAACATGTGTCTCTCTTCAAAACACATACAAGAGAAACTGAGTCAAACGACAGTTGTTAAACATGACACGCTATTGTCCTTTTATGCCATGTGCTCTAAAAAAGAAGAGTAATTTCTCATTCCTACACCCCTAGTCTATTCTGAGAAAAATTGGCGAGAACAACCATGTTGTGTGGACCATTCAAGGGAGAAACGAAACAACATACCTCCGTACGGGTCGTGTCTTCTTGCCGATTCCCACGTCAAGTCACTCCAGATCAAGACGCGGCGTCTGAGGAGATGTACTTTTAACGTTTCCTCCAATACGTGCCCTTTGTGACATCTTTCAAGAATCTCAAGAATGTCGGAAACCCTGAGGCCTTCAATTATGTTAGTGTCAAATGACCACTCAGGGTCATGTAATCACTACCACCATCGCAGCAGTTCTGGGGGCGTGGCCTGGGACCAATGGAGCTGCAAGCGTAGTGCGGCGCTCTCGGACCACAATTCAGGCCCGAAGCTTAAATCCTGCCATAATAACGACCGAAGGTCTTAAAAGTTGAAGAGAAGTGATCGGAGAATATACAGCACAAGTAGAGACCGAGGCGATACATTTTGGGGCAGAGTTTACCAAGAAAACTCCCCCCGACAACTCCGCGGCTGCCGTGACCTAAAATGGCGGCCGCGACAGAGCAGTGAACCCGCTGCAGCCGCAGTCCGCGGCTGAGAAGGTACGAAGATCCCGTGGAGGTGAGGGCCCCCACATCATTCGTTGGAGGATACGAGGGGCTCAGACACCTTCACCACAAACGGCGAGAGCAACAGTATGAAGCGGAACATCAGCGAAAGCGGCATAGCGTGGGGCCTCTGGACCACAATCCAGGCCAAAGTTAAAAACCTGCCATAGTGACGACCGGAGGTCTTGGGGATTGAAGAGAAGTGATCGGAGAATATACAGCACAAGTAGGAGCCGCAGCGCCCCACCCTGGAGCAGAGATCACCCGGAAAGCTCCCCCTGAAAACTTCGCGGCTGCCGCAACCCAAAATGGCAGCCGCAACAGAACAGAGAGTTCGCTGCGGCCGCGGCCGCGGCCCTCGGTTGTGAGGACACGAGGGTCTCGTGGAGGTGGGGACCCTCACGCCATCCATCGAGGAATACAAGGGGCTCAGAC
Organism: Pleurodeles waltl; assembly: GCF_031143425.1. Lineage (NCBI taxonomy): Eukaryota > Metazoa > Chordata > Amphibia > Caudata > Salamandridae > Pleurodeles > Pleurodeles waltl. The sequence continues at coordinate 997,327,318 of NC_090450.1, read as the reverse complement.
ACCTTCACCACCAACGGCGAGAACAACATTACGAAACGGAACATCAGCGAATGCGAGTAAGGTGGCGCCCTCAAGCCACAATCCAGGCCCGAAGCTTAAATCCTGCCATAATAACGACCGGAGGTCTTAAAAATTGTAGAGAAGCGATCGGAGAATATACAGCACAAGTAGGAACCGCGGCGCTCCACTTTGGGGCAGAGATCGCCCCCCCAAAAAAACTCCCCCTGACAAGTTCGCGGCTGCCACAACATAAAATGGCGGCCGCGACGGAGCAGGAAATCAGCTACAGCCGCGGCCCTCGATCCATTGAAGAGTGCAAAGGACTCAGTCACTTTTGCCACTAACGACGAGAGCAACAGTACGGATCATCAGCGAATACAGTGGACGGCAGCGCCCTCGGGCCACAATCCAGGCCCAAAGCTTAGATACTACCATAATAACAACCTAAGATCTCAAAAAGTGAAGAGAAGCGTCTGAGACCTGTTACAATGGTAAAACCAAAAAAGCAAGACAAATCACCAGCGGGGGACTCCCCGCACACTGAGAATCCACCCCCAACGCCCACCAGAGAATCGCAAACGGGGCACGAACAACAAGAAACAACACTGGACACTGTGCTACTGGCTATTAAAGATTCCCGGGAAGTGCTTGAGCGTAAAATCGATAATCTCACCACAGATCTTTCCCTTTTGCGAGACGACCACCGTAAATTAAAAGAAACAGTGGGTTTGCAGGAGACCACGTTGACAGGAGTATTAGCGGAGCACAAAGGCTCATCCTCAGAAATCAAAGACCTGACCACCCGGCTGAAAACATTGGAGGTAAGGGCAGAGGATGCAGAACACCAAGCCCGACGGAACAACATCAGATAAGTGGGGGTTCCGGAGGGGGCAGAGGCCTCCGCAGCTAATATAGAAGTATTCCTAGAACAGTGGCTCAGAGACACAATAGCATCAGAGGGCTTCTCACCATTCTTTGCGGTGGAACGTGCCCACAGGATCCCTGGTGGACCACCCCCACCAGGAGTCAGGCCACGGCCAATAATCGCTAGATTACTCCACCACAAAGATAGAGACTACGTACTATCACAATCCCGCCAGCTAGGTGAGATTCAATTGGATGGCCAAAAGGTTATGATATTCCCAGACTTTACGAGAGAAACACAGGTGCAAAGGGCATCCTACATCGCAGTAAAACGAACCATGCGAGATCATGGTATAAAATATGCCATGCTCTTTCCGGCAAAACTCCGAGTGGAATACGATAGCAGAACCCACTTTTTTCTCACACCTCAGCTGGCGATGGAATGGCTTGAATCGCTGAACATCCACTGCAGAGCAACCCGCGACCGGACATTCTGAAACCCCGGGAAGAAACGTAGCAGATCCCGGAAAAAGACCACAGAAGCGGCTCCATCGAAACGTCAATCACAACAGGAGATGCGTGATGCAGTGGAAACAGCAGCAGCATTAAGCGGGGGAGACTTCCACACACGCCGGACCCCAGATGCTGCATCAGACGTTGACTCAAACTGCGAACAGTCCTCAATATCCTCCCAGGACACTCTCGTCGGCTTGCCCTTGATCACCCCAGGAACGGCAGACGAGATTATCTGACCTCGCTAAAAGAACAATTTGGCAAGTGAGCGGACAATTGTGGTGGAATCTCAATCTGTTTAGGGACATTGATAAGACCCAACCGTAAATATAGAGCTATAGGAACCTAGATGTCATTTCTTAACCGGCACATTACATATAATCGGGCCTGGGGGAGAGTCCGGGACACTGCCTCTTGGTCTCTGGCACGCCTCCCTCCAATAGGTTGATAATTAGGATTACAATAGTTGTAATGGTTTGGACGGGGAGAGTTGTAGGTACCGGTCCTGGGGAGAGGGAGTTACAAAGGGGGTTTGATTTTGGTTGTGTTTTCTTCAGGGTTTATCAGGCACATCTATCTCACAGCCCAAACGGTTCACACCTTAGATTACGAGACTCAATAGGTTTGTCCAGTAGTAGTAATAGAGCGGTGTTAGCGGACCATCTCCACACCCCTCCCTAAATTATGACTACAGAATACAAGATAATCACATGGAATGTCAGGGGCCTCAATAACATGTCCAAGAGGTACAAAGTTCACAGCTTTCTTAAACGAAGGGGAGTGCACATAGCTATCTTACAAGAAACTCACTTGTTGGAGCAGGAGATCAATGCCTTGAAAAAGGTCTGTAGGGGACAAATATTCGCCACTAACCACTCAGCATTTGCGAGGGGAGTGTTGATATGGATCAGACCAGGCGTTCCATTACAGGTTCTTCATACCTTGATCGACACTGAGGGGAGATACGTAGTAATATCTGGTAGATTGGACGGGAGAGAGATAACTCTTGCGGGACTATATGCCCCAAATCACGAACAGGGAAAATTCCTAGACAGATTATCACTGACCATGAGCACACTTCTCACTAGCACTACATTAATAGGAGGAGACTTTAATTGTGTAGTGGATACCGCAATGGATAGATCGCACCCACCATTGTCACAATCCGTAACTCATAAAACAGCACTGCACTTCCAGCAGTGGCAAAAACACTGGCAACTAACGGATTGTTGGCGCAAACTTAGTCCCCCCAATAGAGAATACTCTTTTTATTCAGCAGTTCATGACCTGCATGTACGACTGGACACCGTTCTGGCATCTCCAGAGGTGCAATCTGTGGTGGCGAAGGCCGAGTATCTTGGCCGCACCATCTCAGATCATAATCCCTTATTGATCTCTTTGGCCTGGTGCGGCGAAAGACCTTTGATTCCCACTTGGCGCCTGAGAGCAGAGTCACTTGAAGACCAAGCTTTTAGAGCCCAACTGGGCACGCAGATTACGGAATTCTTCGAGAACAATGCTGGAACTGCCTCATCCAGATCTGTCGAATGGGAATCCTTTAAAACAGTGATCAGGGGATATTGTATTAGCACTACTGTGGGAGTATGGAAAGTGCTAGAGACAGAACTAACCGATCTCGAGAACTCCCTTAGGGAACTCGAACGTAAGCACCCATCACAACCCGACCTCTCAACACAACTAGAAGAGACAAGGACTAGAATAATAGAAACTGACACTAGATTGTCATGTTTCGATTACAAACAATACTTGCAGAAGCAACATACAGAGGGCGACAGAGCAGGCGCTCTACTGGCATGGCTGGCCAAACCGCCCCAACTTCAAACCATAGTGGTGGAGTTGGAGACCACCCCGGGTATAAAAGTATATGGACAGAAGGAGATCAATACCACCTTTCTTAAATATTACTCAGAGCTGTATGCGCCTCCCTCCGAAATACTCAGCGACGCTCAATTACAAGATCTGGGGAACCTCAACCTCCCAGCATTGAAAGGGGAAGATAGAATAGCCCTGGTGACACCCATATCACTTACAGAAATAAAGGCTGCAATCCAGAGTATGGCAAGGGGCAAGGTACCGGGAGCAGATGGTCTCCCTCTGGAGTTCTACCTTACATATCAGGACTCATTAACCTCCCAGCTCAGCATCTTATATGCAGAGGCATGGAATAACAACAGCTTACCTCCTTCCACTACAGAGGCAATAATGATTCCCCTTCTGAAACCTACCAAACCCCCCACAAAAGTTCGATCATACCTCCCACTATCAATGTTGAACTTAGATTATAAAATACTAAGCAGGGTACTAGCTAATAGACTTCTACCATATATGTCCTCATTAATCCATCAGGACCAATCGGGATTCATCCCAAAGAGAAGCATTGCCCAAAATATCCGTCGATTGATCTCACTCCTTCATGCCCTACCCCCTGACGCAAATAGAGCAGTAATCATCTCGATAGATGTCGAGAAGGCTTTTGATAGCCTACGATGGGACTACCTAGAACGAGTGATGCTGCAGCTAGGACTAGGAGAAGGATTTGTCAAATGGACGTGGCTTCTCTACACAAACCCCACAGCGAGAGTACGCACTGGCCGTACAATATACCCTTCCTTTGCCATAGGTAGGGGTACAAGACAGGGATGCCCGCTTTCACCTTTGCTTTTTGCATTGGCAGTTGAACCTCTCGCCCAATCAGCTAGGTCCCAGAGATTCTACGAAGGCATTACAATCAATGCTTGGACGCATCATATTGCTCTCTATGCGGATGACATGTTACTCTTCCTCCGGAACGCAGAGACCGATCTACCAGGAGCAATGACAATGTTAGACAACTTTGGAGCCGCATCTGGACTCCGGATAAACTGGGGGAAGTCGTCCATTTTTCCAGCTGCTAGGGGTATCGAAGAACTAATGGACAATCGGGGTCTTCCGTGGTCCCCGTCCACATTCAAATATTTAGGGGTCAATATCTATCACTCCGCTGAGGATTTACTAGAAGGGAACATTCAGAGCACAATTAGGAGTATCAAAAACAGCATGATATTCTGGCAGACACTCCCGCTAGCGGTTACTGGGAGAGTTGCACTGATTAAGATGATAGTGTTACCTAGAATGTTATATTATTTTGCAACCATCCCACTCATTATACCGAGGGTGGTATTTAAAACAATTTTGTCCTTGATTACAGGATTTATATGGGGAACCAACAGACAAAGGATAGCATTGCGCACCCTCCAGAGAACAACAGCAGAGGGTGGTTTGGCTGTTCCTGACTTTGAATTATACTATTGGGCGAGCCAACTCCAATGGCTGGCGTGATTCATCAGGGCACCCCCAGTGGGGGAAGCACTGAGAACCCCTCTCCACTGCCCCCGTGATAGAATTCTGGGCATTCTACTAAACCCCAAGAAACAGAATAAAACACTTCCGATAGAATGGGAAGCATCACATCACTGCTGGGAACAATACCTAAAAGGAACACACACTAGAACACCGTACTCGCCAGAGGCCCCCCTGATCTGTATAGGAACCGTCACAGGTAATCATGTAATAAGGGGTATCACCCAATTCATGGCACTTCAGATCGACACCGTAGGGGCTCTATATAACAACGGGAAACTGTGCACTTATGCAGATCTGCAGGAAAGGTTCCAGATACCACCAGGGCTGTTCCTAACCTTTAACGCAATTGCTAGGACTCTTCGTAGACAATGGGGTACAGGACTAGAAGAGCCCCCCAGACATAACACCTGTGACCAAATATGCACTATAGGAGACTAAGGGAAGTTGATTTCAGGGATATATACATCTCTACTAACCAGCATATGTCTTCCCTTAAATAAACTTAAGACCAAATGGCAGGGGGAACTGGATGTTACAATAGATGACACATAGTGGACCAGAATAACCACACACATATATACAGTTTCCAGAAATGCCAGGTTTAAATTAATAAACATATATGTTTATCACAGAGCTTACTTAACCCCCTATATGATATCAAAGATTTATGGTGTAGAAAATGCCAGCTGCCCCCGATGTGCAGAACTAGCAGCAGGGTTGTTGCACATGCTCTGGAGTTGCCCACTAATCGGGGACTACTGGATGGGGATATTTGAAGCACTCTCCACTTGCACGGGCAGAAAATTATCCCGATCAGCCATGGTGGCGGTTTTGGGAGATTTCCCTCGCCCCAGCAAGCATAAAATCACAAACAGATTCATAGACCTGGCTTTGATACTTGCAAGGAGAGAAATAACTTCACACTGGAAAGATCCGAAGGGACCACAGATAAATCGTTGGAGAAATGCATTAATCAAGTGGGCGGAAACTGAAGGGACAGTATTACTAAGGGAAACACTCAGGGGCCTAGGAACTAGAGACAATGCTCAGCACTGGAACATGATACTGGCGAATTTTAGAACACCTGACACTTCTAACTCTGATGCGGAGGCAGATTTACCAGAAACAGATCATGTATAATTGTTCAAGACATTCCTGTTGAAGATCGTACAAGAGACCAAATAAGTGATTCATTTGTGAACCGAACAAATACCTCTGTATAATTCATGGGAAGTGCGAAAGGGGAGAGGGAGGGGGAGTTACAAAAGATGGGAAGTTATTTGTTTTGTATGCATTCATGCAATTATAAAGCAATAAAAGAGATCTTAAAAAAAAAAAAAAACATCGCAGCAGTTCTCTAGTAGTGTAGTATCATTAGATACTCTTTGGCTTACCGCTTTCTTAACTCCAAACAATCAGTTCAAGGGTTAAAATGATTTTTTCAATGCCATGTTATTTCAAATCAAGGCACAATCTCTATAGAAACACGCTAGTAGCGTCTTCTCCAATGTGTACTCTTCACGGCACCTTCCAAAACTACAAACATGTCGGGAACCATTCCCTACTTCCAAGACATTATCGCCAACACCCGCTCAGGGGTCATAAAATAAATATAGTATCTATAGATCCTCATTGGTGTACCGCTTTTAAACTCCAATCGAACGGTTAATCCATTTCAATGATCTTTTAATGCCCTATTTTTCAAAACAAGATGCAGCAACTAAAGCAACACGCTGAAAAACATCTACTTTAGGGCGTGCCCTTCACGACATTTTCCGAAACTAGAAAAATATCGGGAAACAGTATCTACTTACAAACACATTATATCAAACACCTGCTCTGGGGTCACATAATTAGCACATAACATCTCGTCAGTCAGATGGTCATGTCCTGTTATCAGATGCTTCATATGGACCAATGTGACTCCTAACATTCATTCATTCATTCATTCTTTCTAATGCTCTATTAATGTCAATTTATTCCTACAACTACTGGATGAAAAACGGACACTTATTCCCAATATAGCTCATACATTAGTATCCCACTTGTTAAGTCAATCATAGAGTTGGAAAACTACATATGAAATCAAGGATCCTAGACAATCTCTATATTAGGCAAAACTATTTATTACATTAAGAATTATAAACAGTCTCTCTATTAGGTGAGAACATCTCCCAGGACACTATGGGCCAGATGTAGCAAGCCTTTAGCGCCTCGCAAACTGCGAAAAACGCAGTTTGCGAGGCGCAAAAGGCCAAACGCGATCCACAACCGCAAATTGCGAGTCGGTACCGACTCGCAATTTGAGGATGCAACTCGCAAATAGGAAGGGGTGTTCCCTTCCTATTTGCGACCGCATCGCCATGCTGAGTTACCATCGCACTTACCATCCACTTGAAGCGGATGGTAACTCATTCGCAAACGGGAAGGGGTCCCCATGGGACCCCTTCCCCTTTGTGAATGCCAATAAAAATATTTTTTCAGAGCAGGCGGTGGTCCTATGGACCACTTCCTACTCTGAAAAAAACGAAACCAAATGCATCGTAATTTTTCTTTTTGCAGCTCGTTTTCCTTTAAGGAAAACGGACTGCAAAAAGAAAAGAAAAACTGCTTTATTCAAAAAGCAGTCACGGACATGGAGGTCTGCTGTCCCCAGCAGGCCACCATCCCTGTGAGTGCATGGACTCGCTATGGGGTCGCAAACTGCGACCAACCTCATTAATATTCATGAGGTGGGTCTTTGCGACCCCATAGTGAGTCGTAGAAGGTGTCCGAGACACCTTTCTGCATTACATTTTGCGAGTTGCAATTTGCGAGTCGCTGGTACTCGCAATTTGCAACTCTCAAAATGTTTTCTTGCTACATCTGGCCCTATATTTCTTCACCTCACCCGTTAGCCAAGATGGCTGTTTGTCTGGTGATTTACTCATATTCATTAAGGCCATTAACTACCAAATTCAAAATCTGGATCCATTTACATTCTCTTAAATTCAAGGCCTTTGTTAAGTCACCCCCTCGCGTGTTGGGATTGATTTTCTCGACCACCAGCCACCTTAGGGAATCCACGGGATGGTTCAATGCAATGAAATGATCCACAAGAGGTGCACCTTGTGTTTTACATCTGATACGACTGCAATGCTGCAGAATCCGTACCTTAATTTTCTGTTTAGTTTGACCCACATATAGCATTTCACATGATTGTTTAACCCCTTCTGTGCCGCGGACGTAGTGGTTACGTCCCGCGGCACAGTGCTGCTGTGCCGAGGACGTAACCACTACGTCCTCGGCACACAGCCCAGAGGGAGCGCTCTCGCTCCCTCTGTGTGCTTCCCCCCACCCCCCCAAAGTCCGGGATGGAAGGGGAAGCCCTTCCCCTTCCACCCCCGACCCCCCCACCCCCCCATAATGACGTCAGCGCGCGATCGCGCGCTGACTTCATTATGGGGATTTCGCCGCACAGGAAGCCATTTGCTTCCTGTGCGGCGACGAGGAAAGAGGTGAGTTCCTCTTCCCGGTGGGTGGGGGGTTTGGGCTAAAGAGGCACCGGGGGAAAGGAAAGGCTTTTCCTTTCCCCCGGTGTCTCTTTGAGCATTCCTGCTGCCCGATCGCATTGCGATCGGGCAGCAGGAATGCCCACTAGACACCAGGGATTTGTTTTTTTTGTTGTTTGCTCGTGTTTCTTGCTGGCGGGGAGCGGCCCCTTTGGCAAGGGTCGCTCCCCTTGTGGGGGCAATTAGTTACGGCCATTTCTGCCCCCCTTGGGGGCAGATTGGCCTACTTTTTAGGCGGATCTGCCCCCAAGGGGGGCAGAAACCACTGGATCACCAGGGATTTATATTTTCTGTGCAGGTATGTTGGGAGGGGGTGCCCCCTTGGGCAAGGGGCGCCCCCCCCAAGGGGGCAGAGAACTGCTGGCCATTTCTGCCCCCCTTGGGGGCAGATCGGCCTATTTTTTTTAGGTCCATCTGCCCCCAAGGGGGGCAGAAGCCACTTAGGCACCAGGGATTGTGTGTGTAGTGGATGGGGGGGCGCCCCCTTGGGCAAGGGTCGCTCCCCTTTGGGGGGCATGTCTTTTAGGGCCATTTCTGCCCCCCTTGAGGGCAGATCAGCCTATTATTTTTAGGTTGATCTGCCCCAAGGGGGGCAGAAACCACTAGAACGCCAGGGATGTTTTTTTATGTGTTTATTTTTGTGGGGGGGCGTCCCCTTGGGCACGGGGCGCCCCCCCAAGGGGGGCATTGACCTGTTGGCCATTTCTGCCCCCCCTGGGGGCAGATGGGCCTATTTTTCTAGACCCACCTGCCCCCAAGGGGGGCAGAAGCCACGTAGACACCAGGGATAGAGTGTGTGTGTGTGTGTGTTAGTGGATGGGGGGGGGCTTGGGCAAGGGTCGCCCCCCACTTTGGGGGCACATGTACCCAGGCCATTTCTGCACCCCTTGGAGACAGATCAGCCTATTATTTTTAGGCTGATCTGCCCCCAAGGGGGGCAGAAACCACTAGAACGCCAGGGATTTTTTTTTATGTGTTTATTTTTGTGGGGGGGTGTCCCCTTGGGCACGGGGCGCCCCCCCAAGGGGGGCATTGACCTGTTGGCCATTTCTGCCCCCCCTGGGGGCAGATGGGCCTATTTTTCTAGACCCACCTGCCCCCAAGGGGGGCAGAAGCCACGTAGACACCAGGGATAGTGTGTGTGTGTGTGTGTGTGTTAGTGGATGGGGGGGGGCTTGGGCAAGGGTCGCCCCCCACTTTGGGGGCACATGTACCCAGGCCATTTCTGCACCCCTTGGAGACAGATCAGCCTATTATTTTTAGGCTGATCTGCCCCCAAGGGGGGCAGAAACCACTAGAACGCCAGGGATTTTTTTTTATGTGTTTATTTTTGTGGGGGGGCGTCCCCTCGGGCACGGGGCGCCCCCCCAAGGGGGGCATTGACCTGTTGGCCATTTCTGCCCCCCCTGGGGGCAGATGGGCCTATTTTTCTAGACCCACCTGCCCCGAGGGGGGCAGAAGCCACGTAGACACCAGGGATAGTGTGTGTGTGTGTGTGTGTGTTAGTGGATGGGGGGGGGCTTGGGCAAGGGTCGCCCCCCACTTTGGGGGCACATGTACCCAGGCCATTTCTGCACCCCTTGGAGACAGATCAGCCTATTATTTTTAGGCTGATCTGCCCCCAAGGGGGGCAGAAACCACTAGAACGCCAGGGATTTTTTTTTATTTGTTTATTTTTGTGGGGGGGCGTCCCCTTGGTCACGGGGCGCCCCCCCAAGGGGGGCATTGACCTGTTGGCCATTTCTACACCCCCTGGGGGCAGATGGGCCTATTTTCTTAGGCCCACCTGCCCCCAAGGGGGCAGAAGCCACTTAGGCACCAGGGATAGTGTTGTGTGTGTTTTTTTTGTTTTTTTTTGTTTGAGGGCTGTCCCCTTTGGCAAGGGTCGCTCTCCATGGGGACACAGTACTAAAGGTATTTTCTGGCTTCCTTGGGGCAGACAGGCCTATTTTTTTAGTAGGCCCATCTGCCCCTATGACAGAATCCACTTAGGCACCAATTTCTAAAATGTTTGATGGTGGGGTGTTTGTCAACTGAAGAAGTCTTTGCATTTGTGATAAAAAAAAAAATCCTCCTTTTTGTTCTAGTTCAAAGCTTTTGCTTTATTTGCTGTGGCTCCTTGCGGTTTTGGCGGTGGTTGACCTGCAGTTTGCACAGTTGCATGTTTTAGGTAAGTAAAAACAATTTACTCCAAAGGAGTATTGTTGCCATGCATGAATGACATGTTTGTAGGGGGTGTACTAAATGCAGGATTGTGTGTGAAATTGTCCTTAGGTTTGTGCACAATGATATTTGTTTTGTCTTATTTCTAATTTGCCTTTCTTTCTTTCTTTTTAGTGGGATATCATTGGTGATTGCTGTGTAGTTGCTGGTGAATCAAGCTTTTTCAGGCAAGTGAGCGGTATAGTTTTTGAGTTTGTAACTCTTACTAACAAAGCTACACTTTGTTACTTGTCTTACACAGTGCTGGTTGTTGGTGGTGAATTTGTCCAGTTAATTTTAGCAGGAGAGATCATGGCTAGCCGCAGGATGACCGCTCAGCAGGTGGTTGGTATGCTTTTTGAGTCACAGTCTGATCATGACTATGAGACGGACTCTGCATCTGAGGCAGAGGAGGAAGTCAGAGATTCTGGCAGTGATGTTTCTGTTGGAGGGGAATCTTCTGATGATGAAGCCACACTCAGTGCAGATGAAGGTTCTGTTTTAGAGGAGGACATTGATGTGCCAATAGTGCAGCAACCTGGGGCTGAAAGGTTTCCCGTTAGAAGACCTGATGTCTGGGTTGCCCCAAACATGGAGCAGCCAGAGTTGCCTGCCTTTACTGGTCTCCCGGGGTGTAACGCCAATACAGAGAACTTTATGCCTATCAATTTCTTTGAGTTATTCATGGATGATGTGTTTTTGGAAGAGATTGTTGAGCAGACTAATTTGTATGCGGAGCAGCATTTGAGGGACAACGCTGCTAGACTTAGGCCACACTCTAGAGCTGCCCAGTGGATTCCCACAAATTTGGAGGAGCTAAAAAAGTTTTTGGGTTTGACTTTTTTGATGGGGTTGATAAGGAAGCCGTCACTGGCTTCTTATTGGTCTACTAGTCCCTTGATGGCAACAGCTATATTTCCAGCTACCATGAGTCGTAATCGGTATTTGCTTCTTCTTAGGATGCTGCATTTTGTTGACAATGCATTAGCCTTGCCACGAGATCACCCAGATTCTGACCGTCTTTTTAAGATTAGGCCTGTCCTTGATCATTTTGTAGATCGGTTTTCGGAGGTCTATGTTCCAGGCAAAGAGATAAGTGTGGACGAGTCTTTCGTCCTCTTCAAGGGTCGTTTGGTGTTTAGGCAGTACATTCCTAGCAAAAGGGCACGATATGGAATTAAATTGTATATGCTGTCTGAAAGTAGGACAGGATATGTGTATAGTTTCCGTGTGTACACTGGTAGGGATTCCAATATTGACCCCCCTGGTTGTCCTCCCACTTTTGGAGTTACTGAGAAAATAGTGTGGGATCTTGGTAGACGACTGTTCAACAAAGGTCACCATTTGTATGTAGATAACTTCTACACTGGTGTGCAGTTGTTCAAGGAATTGTTTAGAGTGGACACAGTTGCTTGTGGCACAATCCGTTCTAACCGGAAAGGCTATCCAAGGGAGCTTGTCTGTAAAAAACTTGAGAGGGGACAGTGCTGTGCCTTGCGGAACGAGGAGCTGCTAGCTTTGAAATTTTCAGACAAGAGGGATGTCTACATGCTAAGTACCATCCATGATGAGAGTACTTCCCCTGTGACTGTTTGGGGCCAGGTTGCTGAAGTGCGCAAACCTGTGTGCATTTTAGATTATAATAAGCACATGGGAGGTGTAGATAGAGTTGACCAGAGGTTGGAACCTTATACTGCTATTCGTAAGTCTTATGTTTGGTATAAGAAGTTAGCACTTCACCTCTTCCACTTAGCAACCTTCAATGCTTTTATTGTGTTTAGGGATAGGTCTCCAGACTCAAAGATGACATTTGTGAAATTTCAGGAGTCAGTGATAGAGAGCCTTATTGTGGTGGAACAGGCCAGAGTTCCTAGAGAAGCAGTGGTGGAGGATGTGGCTAGATTGAAAGATCGCCACTTTGCTGAGCACATTCCTCCCACACCCAAAAAAGACTTTCCAGCTAAGAAATGTAGAGTGTGTTTTCGAAGAGGTATCCGGAGGGAGACTCGAATGTACTGCCCAGATTGTCCTTCAAAGCCTGGGCTGTGTGTCGGTGCTTGTTTTAAGAATTACCACACCCAGAAGAATTTCTGGGAACAACCATGAGTGTAAACTCATGTCTGTTTTGTATTTTCATGTGTTTAGTTTCATGGTTAGCATTTCTGTCATGTTGTTAGTTAGAGCTTTTGTGTTTGTTGTTTTGTAATTCTTTCTACTTAGTTAGGGGTTCCTCTGTTAAAAAAAAAAAAAATATGATGCCATTGTGTGTGGAGTGGGGCTTGGCTGAGACTGTACATATTGACTTGATGTTGGCTACTGCAACACACTGCAAGCCAAACACCAGTCCACACACTCCCATCAGCTGGTGTGATTGTTGTATCAGGCATGTGGGCGTATGTAAGTGATGGGCCCTTGAGTGGCGCTGTCTGTCGATGTGAGTGTTGTAATGTGCTGGGCCCGTGGCTGGCGGTGTGAATGGCCTTGTGTGTGTCATGTATGAAAGTTGTGTGAATGGACTGTAAAGCGGTTGGTGCCTTGTCGCGGCTTTACAGCTCACGAGCTGTGAGTCATTCGTTCAGTTTTTTGCCTTTCAGTTACTAACAGTGCTTTTCATTTTTGTGAAAGCTCGTTAGTAAAATTTGATCCACTCAACCATCACTCACCCTCGTGCCAAATCCAACCAGTATGTGTGGTAAAAATGACCAAACCTGCTCCGCTGTAATCAGGCGTCGCAGCACACCTATGACACGCTAGGTGCCTCAGGTGGGACCCCGATGATGAAGCATGCCACCAACTTGGTTGGTGGGTGAGGGGTCTTTTTCACATAACCTAAGTGTGTTTCTTTTCAAAATTTTAGTGTTTGGCACATCACGGACGTATGTGGGCACATCAAAACGATATATTACAAAACTACCTGTGTTTGGGGGGGGAGAGGGCACCTATGTTTTTGGTCCTGTGTGCGGCCTTCATCTAGGGAAACCTACCAAACCCAGACATTTTTTAAAACTAGACACCCCAAGGAGTCTAGGGAGGAGTGGCTTGCGTGGATCCCCCAACATTTTCTTACCCAGACTCCTCTGTAAACCTCAAAATGTGCTTAATAAAAGCATATTTTCCTGACTTTTCTTCGTACGATCACCACTCCAGCACAAAATTCCTACTCCCCAGTGTTCCCCTCAGTCTCCCAAATAAAATGACACCTCACGTATGTGGGTCCCCAAAGCAGAGTCAGTCTAAAGATGTATAAAAGAATATGTCCTTATAAACTCGCAGTACTATCCCCTGTATCTCTACAAGTTTTGGGCCTTATTCTGTTGGAGGCACCTGGCCCACCCACACAACTGAGGTATCATTTTTATCGGGAGACTTGGGGGAACGCTGGGTGGAAGGAAATTTGTGGCTCCACTCAGATTCCAGAACTTTCTGTCACCGAAATGTGTGAAAAATGCGTTTTTTTAGCCAATATTTGAGGTTTGGAAAGGATTCTGGGTAACAGAACCTGGTCAGAGCCCCTCAAGTCACCCCATCTTGGATTCCCCTAGGTCTCTAGTTTTCAGAAATGCACAGGTTTGGTAGGTTTCCCTAGGTGCTGGCTGAGCTACAGGCCAAAAACTACAGGTAGGCACTGTTTTCAATGAAAAAATGTGATGTGTCCACGCTACGCTTTGGGGCGTTTCCTGTCGCGGGCGCTAGGCCTACCCACACAAGTGAGGTATCATTTTTATCGGGAGACGTGGGGGAACGCTGGGTGGAAGGAAATTTGTGGCCCCTCTCAGATTCCAGAACTTTCTGCCACAGAAATGTGAGGAACATGTGTTTTTTTAGCCAAATTTTGAGGTTTGCAAAGGATTCTGGGTAACAGAACCTGGTCCGAGCCACACAAATCACCCCATCTTGGATTCCCCTAGGTCTCTAGTTTTCAGAAATGCACAGGTTTGGTAGGTTTCCCTAGGTGGCGGCTGAGCTACAGGCCAAAATCTACAGGTAGGCACTTTGCTAAAAACAGGTCTGTTTTCTGTGATGTGTCCACGTTGCGCTTTGGGGCGTTTCCTGTCGCGGGCGCTAGGCCTACCCACACAAGTGAGGTATCATTTTTATCGGGAGACGTGGGGAAACGCTGGGTGGAAGGAAATTTGTGGCTCCTCTCAGATTCCAGAACTTTCTGCCACAGAAATGTGAGGAACATGTGTTTTTTTAGCCAATTTTTGAGCTTTGCAAAGGATTCTGGGTAACAGAACCTGGTCCGAGCCCCGCCAGTCACCCCTCCTTGGATTCCCCTAGGTCTCTAGTTTTCAGAAATGCACAGGTTTGGTAGGTTTCCCTAGGTGGCGGCTGAGCTACAGGCCAAAATCTACAGGTAGGCACTTCGCTAAAAACAGGTCTGTTTTCTTCCAAAATTTTGGTGGTGTCCACGTTGCGCTTTGGGGCGTTTCCTGTCGCGGGCGCTAGGCCTACCCACGCAAGTGAGGTATCATTTTTATCGGGAGACTTGGGGGAACGCTGGGTGGAAGGAAATTTGTGGCTCCTCCCAGATTCCAGAACTTTCTGCCACAGAAATGTGAGGAACATGTGTTTTTTTAGCCAATTTTTGAGCTTTGCAAAGGATTCTGGGTAACAGAACCTGGTCCGAGCCCCGCCAGTCACCCCTCCTTGGATTCCCCTAGGTCTCTAGTTTTCAGAAATGCACAGGTTTGGTAGGTTTCCCTAGGTGGCGGCTGAGCTACAGGCCAAAATCTACAGGTAGGCACTTCGCTAAAAACAGGTCTGTTTTCTTCCAAAATTTTGGTGGTGTCCACGTTGCGCTTTGGGGCGTTTCCTGTCGCGGGCGCTAGGCCTACCCACGCAAGTGAGGTATCATTTTTATCGGGAGACTTGGGGGAACGCTGGGTGGAAGGAAATTTGTGGCTCCTCCCAGATTCCAGAACTTTCTGCCACAGAAATGTGAGGAACATGTGTTTTTTTAGCCAATTTTTGAGCTTTGCAAAGGATTCTGGGTAACAGAACCTGGTCCGAGCCCCGCCAGTCACCCCTCCTTGGATTCCCCTAGGTCTCTAGTTTTCAGAAATGCACAGGTTTGGTAGGTTTCCCTAGGTGGCGGCTGAGCTAGAGGCCAAAATCTACAGGTAGGCACTTTGCTAAAAACAGGTCTGTTTTCTGTGATGTGTCCACGTTGCGCTTTGGGGCGTTTCCTGTCGCGGGCGCTAGGCCTACCCACGCAAGTGAGGTATCATTTTTATCGGGAGACTTGGGGGAACGCTGGGTGGAAGGAAATTTGTGGCTTCTCTCAGATTCCAGAACTTTCTGTCACTCAAATGTGAGGAAAATGCGTTTTTTTAGCCAAAATATGAGGTTTGCAAAGGATTCTGGGTAACAGAACCTGGTCCGAGCCCCACCAGTCACCCCTCCTTGGATTCCCCTAGGTCTCTAGTTTTCAGAAATGCACAGGTTTGGTAGGTTTCCCTAGGTGGCGGCTGAGCTAGAGGCCAAAATCTACAGGTAGGCACTTTGCTAAAAACAGGTCTGTTTTCTGTGATGTGTCCACGTTGCGCTTTGGGGCGTTTCCTGTCGCGGGCGCTAGGCCTACCCACACAAGTGAGGTATCATTTTTATCGGGAGACGTGGGGGAACGCTGGGTGGAAGGAAATTTGTGGCTCCTCTCGGATTCCAGAACTTTCTGCCACAGAAATGTGAGGAAGATGTGTTTTTTTAGCCAATTTCTGAGCTTTGCAAAGGATTCTGGGTAACAGAACCTGGTCCGATCCCCGCCAGTCACCCATCCTTGGATTCCCCTAGGTCTCTAGTTTTCAGAAATGTACAGGTTTGGTAGGTTTCCCTAGGTGCCGGCTGAGCTAGAGGCCAAAATCTACAGGTAGTCACTTCGCAAAAAACACCTCTGTTTTCTTCCAAAATTTTGGTGGTGTCCACGTTGCGCTTTGGGGCGTTTCCTGTCGCGGGCGCTAGGCCTACCCACGCAAGTGAGGTATCATTTTTATCGGGAGACTTGGGGGAACGCTGGGTGGAAGGAAATTTGTGGCTCCTCCCAGATTCCAGAACTTTCTGCCACAGAAATGTGAGGAACATGTGTTTTTTTAGCCAATTTTTGAGCTTTGCAAAGGATTCTGGGTAACAGAACCTGGTCCGAGCCCCGCCAGTCACCCCTCCTTGGATTCCCCTAGGTCTCTAGTTTTCAGAAATGTACAGGTTTGGTAGGTTTCCCTAGGTGGCGGCTGAGCTAGAGGCCAAAATCTACAGGTAGTCACTTCGCAAAAAACACCTCTGTTTTCTTCCAAAATTTTGGTGGTGTCCACTTTGCACTTTGGGGCGTTTCCTGTCGCGGGCGCTAGGCCTACCCACACAAGTGAGGTATCATTTTTATCGGGAGACGTGGGGGAACGCTGGGTGGAAGGAAATTTGTGGCTCCTCTCAGATTCCAGAACTTTCTGCCACAGAAATGTGACGAACATGTGTTTTTTTAGCCAATTTTTGAGCTTTGCAAAGGATTCTGGGTAACAGAACCTGGTCCGAGCCACACAAATCACCCCATCTTGGATTCCCCTAGGTCTCTAGTTTTCAGAAATGCACAGGTTTGGTAGGTTTCCCAAGGTGGCGGCTGAGCTAGAGGCCAAAATCTACAGGTAGGCACTTTGCTAAAAACAGGTCTGTTTTCTGTGATGTGTCCACATTGCGCTTTGGGGTGTTTCCTGTCGCGGGCGCTAGGCCTACCCACACAAGTGAGGTATCATTTTTATCGGGAGACGTGGGGGAACGCTGGGTGGAAGGAAATTTGTGGCTCCTCTCAGATTCCAGAACTTTCTGCCACAGAAATGTGAGGAACATGTGTTTTTTTAGCCAAATTTTGAGGTTTGCAAAGGATTCTGGGTAACAGAACCTGGTCCGAGCCACACAAATCACCCCATCTTGGATTCCCCTAGGTCTCTAGTTTTCAGAAATGCACAGGTTTGGTAGGTTTCCCTAGGTGGCGGCTGAGCTAGAGGCCAAAATCTACAGGTAGGCACTTTGCTAAAAACAGGTCTGTTTTCTGTGATGTGTCCACATTGCGCTTTGGGGTGTTTCCTGTCGCGGGCGCTAGGCCTACCCACACAAGTGAGGTATCATTTTTATCGGGAGACGTGGGGGAACGCTGGGTGGAAGGAAATTTGTGGCTCCTCTCAGATTCCAGAACTTTCTGCCACAGAAATGTGAGGAACATGTGTTTTTTTAGCCAAATTTTGAGGTTTGCAAAGGATTCTGGGTAACAGAACCTGGTCCGAGCCACACAAATCACCCCATCTTGGATTCCCCTAGGTCTCTAGTTTTCAGAAATGTACAGGTTTGGTAGGTTTCCCTAGGTGGCGGCTGAGCTAGAGGCCAAAATCTACAGGTAGGCACTTTGCTAAAAACAGGTCTGTTTTCTGTGATGTGTCCACATTGCGCTTTGGGGTGTTTCCTGTCGCGGGCGCTAGGCCTACCCACACAAGTGAGGTATCATTTTTATCGGGAGATGTGGGGGAACGCTGGGTGGAAGGAAATTTGTGGCTCCTCTCAGATTCCAGAACTTTCTGCCACAGAAATGTGAGGAACATGTGTTTTTTTAGCCAAATTTTGAGGTTTGCAAAGGATTCTGGGTAACAGAACCTGGTCCGAGCCACACAAATCACCCCATCTTGGATTCCCCTAGGTCTCTAGTTTTCAGAAATGCACAGGTTTGGTAGGTTTCCCTAGGTGGCGGCTGAGCTAGAGGCCAAAATCTACAGGTAGGCACTTTGCTAAAAACAGGTCTGTTTTCTGTGATGTGTCCACGTTGTGCTTTGGTGCGTTTCCTGTCGCGGGCGCTAGGCCTACCCACACAAGTGAGGTATCATTTTTATCGGGAGACTTGGGGGAACATAGAATAGCAAAACAAGTGTTATTGCCCCTTGTCTTTCTCTACATTTTTCCCTTCCAAATGTAAGACAGTGTGTAAAAAAGACGTCTATTTGAGAAATGCCCTGTAATTCACATGCTAGTATGGGCACCCCGGAATTTAGAGATGTGCAAATAACCACTGCTTCTCAACACCTTATCTTGTGCCCATTTTGGAAATACAAAGGTTTTCTTGATAGCTATTTTTTACTCTTTATATTTCAGCAAATGAATTGCTGTATACCCGGCATAGAATGAAAACCCACTGCAGGGTGCAGGTCATTTATTGGCTCTGGGTACCTAGAGTTCTTGATGAACCTACAAGCCCTATATATCCCCGCAACCAGAAGAGTCCAGCAGACGTAACGGTATATTGCTTTCGAAAATCTGACATTGCAGGAAAAAGTTACAGAGTAAAACTTAGAGAAAAATTGATGTTTTGTTCACCTCAATTTCAATATTTTTCTTTTTCAGTTGCTATTTTCTGTAGGAAACCCTTGTAGGATCTACACAAATTACCCCTTGCTGAATTCAGAATTTTGTCTACTTTTCAGAAATGTTGCGGTTTATGGGATCCAGCGTTGGTTTCATGCCCATTTCTGTCACTGACTGGAAGGAGGCTGAAAGCACAAAAAATCGTAAAAATGGGGTATGTCCCAGTAAAATGCCAAAATTGGGTTGAAAAATTGGGTTTTCTGATTCAAGTCTGCCAGTTCCTGAAAGCTGGGAAGCTGGTGATTTTATCACCGCAAACCCTTTGTTGATGCCCTTTTCAGGGAAAAAAACACAAGCCTTCTTCTGCAGCCCATTTTTCCAATTTTTTTAAAAAAAATGAAATTTTCACTGTTTTTTGGCTAATTTCTTGGCCTCCTTCTGGGGAACCCACAAAGTCTGGGTACCTCTAGAATCCCTAGGATGTTGGAAAAAAAGGACGCAAATTTGGCATGGGTAGCTTATGTGAACAAAAAGTTATGAGGGCCTAAGCGCGAACTGCTCCAAATAGCCAAAAAAAGGCTCGGCACAGGAGGGGGAAAAGGCCTGGCAGCGAAGGGGTTAATAATATAGATTAAATTTCTGCTATTGCAGTTCATATGCTCTTTCAAAGTCACAGAAACATTTTTATATTGAATTATTTTCATCTCCATACATTGTGTACACGCTTTACAAGATCCACATTTAAAATGGCCCACAATCCTTGGCAAATTTAACATTGATATCAAAGAGGGTTTGCAGGGTTCGAATAACAAAGAACTAACTACCCAGTCTTTTATATTTTTCCCCCTCTTGAATGCATGCATCAGGGGATCATCTATTTCGAGATCATCTGAGAACATATTCCAATGTTGATTAATAACTCTCCTTATTTCTGTGCTCCTAGTGCAATAAGTTGTAACGCAAATTAATCTACTATTGTCACTCTCTGACCTATCTCTCGGTATCAGAAGGTTCTCTCAATGGCAAGACCAAGCTCTTTTGCGTGCCTTTCTGACCAAGCTTCTCGGATATCCACGTGTCACTAATCGATTTATCAATTCATCAGACTCCATAAAGTAATCTTGTTTGCGAGTTGTTATCACTTCATAGAGAGACTGTTTATAATTCTTGAAATATTATATAGTTTTGCCTAATATAGAGATTGTCTAGGATCCTTGATTTAATATGTAGTTTTCCAACTCTATGATGACACCCCAGATGCTCGAACAGGGCAAGATGCTTTATCAATAAATATTCCAATGCTACAAGCTGTTCTACAATTTACATTTTAAAACTTTATGGCTATTTCTTACGCAACACTCTTTGAGTGCACTACTGTGAGTGGTGTCTCAGCTGTTTTTTGTCTCAAATGCCAACAAATTTTTTTTTTAAAGTAGTTTTGTAACATAATGCATGCCTTTTTTTGGTAAGTTCAGTGCGCTTGACAGAGTAAAGAGTTAAAAAAGTTTCACAAGATTTTCAATCCAAACCACCCTTCTGTTTGGAAGTCAGTTAAATTCAGTTCAGTTGTCAACATTTTCCCAAACTACATGCAGGGACAGATGTACAAAGATGTCTTGAATACTGCACAGCACCCAATGTTCCTGTGCTGCTCTTTGTGCCAGGGATGGAGGAGAAAAGCACCATGTATAAAGAGATATGGTATTCTCCTTCCCTCTCCCTAGTGCAGGCGCACAGTCTGCCTCGAGCCACGCACACACCTTTGTGCCATTGTGCAAGGGTGTGTATGTGAGTCTAGCATAGGTTTGGTTCCCGGAAGAGCACCCTACCAGTACAAAATATAAAACATTTCCTACTTTGTATGCTTGCTGGACAGTGCAGCACACATGTAAAGTTAGAAAAGAAAGAAGAAATAAAAATATTTCTCCTTTTAACTCCTGCTTCAATTTGACACTATTTGTTGGGCACAAAGCCCTGTCTAGTAAAATTACCAGATAGGGTTTTGGGCAAAAATCATGGGTGGTAGCATAGGACCATCCATTTACCATCCATGTAATGCCCCTCTGATGCAACGTAACCCAAAACAGCCCTTTGCATTACTTTTAGGCATCTTTCCAGTGCAAAACAAGTTTTGAGCTAAGAGGTAAATCGAGCAAAAAATGTTTGGCAGAGGTTTGTGTTACTTTTGTGATCTAAATCCAGTGCAAAAAGTTTGTAAATCTGGCCAGCAGTTGGGGTGGGATCTCAATTCTAAGTGCTACAGGATACAAGGCACTTTTAATAAGGTAGGTGGATATCCACCATGTTTTGGAAGAAGGAACACATTTGCTAAAATCTAAATCAGTCCTTGTAGTAAATGATGTACCTCCATGCTTCGTTCTCCTGAGTAATTCTTGGTCGATCTCACATTAAGCAAAGAGATATATTTGGTGCTATATTGAGCCTTGGCCACTGTAAGCTTTATGAATGGGTCATGGGAGTTTGAAAATTATCTTTGCACTAGAAGGGTTCCTGTAGGGTGCTTAAAGGGCTGATATGGTCTGATCTCACTGGTGAAGGCAAGTTCTGGCAACATTTTTGTGATATCTTTCAAGGCTGGCAATGAGTTTATCAGAGTAGACAATAAACCTCATGTAGAGATTGTGGATGGAATACTCCATCACAAATGTGATGGATAGCCTATGTTGGAGTGTGACTTTTATAATCAATATTAACATGAAAAGTTGCAAAATAATGTATAAATGATGCTGAATAGAAAACGTGGTAGAATAAATATTAATGCACACGTTTTAAATGTGCCCACGGGGTGTGGCAACCACTGTATACGATGACTAATGAAACTGACTAATAATGAATTAATAATGCATTCATGTATGATTCTGTATTAGCACTATGAATTATGAATTAAGGTTTTGCTAAGTTAATCTCTAGGCCTTAGTAGCAAGGGTCTGGGCCTAGCTGCCTGGTCTCATATTAAATGTGTTTTTCTAACGTGTAATGTGCTGTCTTCCTGAAGGACATGAAGCTGTACTTTTTCAGCAGCTAGAGATATGTGTGTAACCGTAGTAAATTCTTTCTCATGAGACCCGACTTGCTCAAGGAGACATTCTTGCCGAATGCAACAGTGTAGTTCGCAACAGGTACAAGGTCGCCTAAACCAAGGGAAGACAATGGAACTACTGACTGGCGCGTCAATCACTGCCAATAAACTGCATGAGAACTGTCTTAGGTGAAAATTCTAGTAAGGTGATCAACGTATTATTGGACAGAGATAATGATGCACCAAATATTGCCCAATTGGGAATTAGAAACTTGTTCGACAAGTTTAATATAACGGCATGACACAAGGAGAAGCCAGCCATTACTCGCCTTTACCCTGCCACTCTTGAAGCCATTCTTAATCTGCCATTACCTTGCTGTTCTCAGCCATTCTTAGGCGTCCTCCCCACCACTTTGATGCTGTTACTTATCCTTACTCCTGAAGAGACTTTGGTGGTCATTACAACCCTGGCGGTCGGTGTTAAAGCAGCGGTAAGACCGCCAACAGGCTGGCGGAAAAAAAATGGAATCACGACCGTGGCGGAAACCGCCAACAAAGACAGCCACTTTAACACTCCGACCGCCACAGGGGTACAAACAAACAGCACGGCGGTCACCGCCAACAGACAGGCGGAGGACAATGTACCGCCCATCCTATCACAACCTACCAATCCGCCACCTTTTCTGGGGCAGATTCACCGCGAACAAAAACACTGCGGAAACAGGACTTCGAAGGGAAAACGCTCACCTCTACATACCCCACGAGGAACCAGGACGCCATGGAACCAGAGCTTCACATTTTCCCTGCCCTTATCTTCTTGCTCCTCTACCAGGAGCACGAATGCCGGCGGCGAAGACCACGGTGAGTACTGCACCTACGACACAGGGGAGGGGGGGAGGGAAAAACCAGGGACACATACACGCAACAAGCAACACCCCCACCCCCACCCTCACCCTCGACAACACACACACTGATACAGCATGATACATTACAGTTACACCCCCCAAACCCCCCAGAAGAATGCAAAGACAAAAGGAAATGAGTGTAACCATTGTAATATACTAAAATCCAGTACGCTAAAATATATATACACTATTAACAAATATATACACCAAGAATAGTAGTCCAGGTATTTCTCCATTGAAGTCCGTGGAACACGGGGCCCACACTGCATGGGCGAGGCCCACACTCAATACCGGAACATGACGGAGAGAACACTGCAGGGTCATCAGATAGCAATAAAACAGGCACCTCAGCCGGTTGAGTGCACAACACCAAATCCACGAGGGGGCACATGCCCACTGTTCAATCCTGGGGAGTGCAAAGCCACAGTCTCTCAAGTCTCTACAGTGGGTGGTTTGCCCACTGTTCAATCCTGGGGAGTGCAAAACCACAGTCTCTCAAGTCTCTACAGTGGGTGGTTTGCCACTGTTCAATCCTGGGGAATGGAAAGCCACAGTCTCACAAGTCTCTACAGTGGGTGGGTTGCCCACTGTTCAATCCTGGGGAGTGTAAAGCTACAGTCTCTCAAGTCTCTACGGTGGGTGGGTTACCCACGGTTCAATCCTGGGGAGTGCAAAGCCACAGTCTCACAAGTCTCCACAGTGGGTGGGTTGCCCACTGTTCAATCCTGGGGAGTGCAAAGCCACAGTCTCACAAGTGTATACAAGTCTCCACTGGTTCTGGATGGGACTTTGTGCCCAGAGTGCTTCATCCTGCCAAGGACTGTGTGAGTGGATGTGATACTCCACTGGTTCTGGAGGGGGCTTTGTGCCCAGAGTGCTTCATCCTGCCAAGGATTGTGTGAGTGGATGTGTTTCTCCACTGGTTCTGGAGGGGTCTTTGTGCCCAGAGTGCTTCATCCTGCTCGTGGCGGACTCAGTAGCGTCAGTGCCCTTGGCACTCATGGACCAGCGGTGCTTGTGGCGGTGGTGTCCTGTTCAGCGGTGCTTGTGCTGGAGGTGTCCTGTTCAGCGGTGCTTGTGGCGCCGGTGTCCTTGGCAGAGGTGCCTGTGGCGGAGGTGTCCTGTTCAGCGGTGCCTGTGGCGGCGGTGTCCTTGGCAGCGGTGCCTGTGGTGGAGGTGTCCTGTTCAGAGGTGCTTATGGCGGCGGTGTCCTGTTCAGCGGTGCTTGTTGCGGCAGGGTCCTTGGCAGCGACTCAGCTGCTGGCGGTCCTGTCTGGCCCAGCGGGGCTGGTGCTGGTGGTCCTGTCTGGCCCAGCGGGGCTGGTGCTGGCAGTCCTGTCTGGCCCAGCGGGTCTGATGGCGTGGCCTCCTGTGCAGCGGGGATGATGGCGGTCGCCTTCTGGGCAGCGGGGATGATGGCGGTCGCCTCCTGGGCAGCGGGGATGATGGCGGTCGCCTCCTGGGCAGCGGGGATGATGGCGGCCTTCTCCGCCCTGCTGCTCTTGCCAGACTTGCTGGGTTTCTTGTGCCCCTTCCCCACCTTGAAAGGTGTCGCAGCTGACTCAACACTCCCACCTGTACCCCTGGGAGCGGCTTTGGTGGCTGGATTCTTCCCCCTCTCCCGCCGGGCACTGGCCAACTTTTGATGCTTGACAGGTGGGTGACTGTCCGTGCTGTGGCTCCCTGCCACACTGGCTGCCCTGCTGCCTGGTGCACTCCAGAATCCGGTGACTACTGGCACCACTGCTCCCGGAGATGTTGTGGCTGAGGTGCTAGGTTGGGACCTGGAGAGTCGGGCCCTAGGAGACTGACGGGGTGGGGTAGGTGAGGGAAAGAGGTCAAGGGTGGACAGGAAAAGTTTCTTGGGAACACTGGGACGGGTAGCTAGAGGGGGTTTGGGAGTGGAGGAAGAGGTTGTGGTTGTAGGAGGTGTACGTTTGGTGACTTTGGGTGAAGGTGCATGCGCTGGAGGCTGTCGTGAGGTAGATGGCTGTTGGGTGGGTGTGTGCCTGCGTTTGTGTATCTTGGGAGGTGGCGTCACAAACACACTGGGAGAGGACACAGGGGACGTGTGAATGGTAGTGGGGGTGGTGACTGCACGTGAGCGGGGTGTGTTGGTGTGTGTGCTGGTGATGGAAGTAGTGGCTGTAGATGCAGTGCATGCAGGTGTGAGTGGAGACGAGACTGGGAGGGAGGAGGGAGACGAGGAGGAGGGGGACACAGTGGAGGCAGTGGATGTTGGTGTGTCTGCATGTGTGTGAAGCTTGCGTGAGTGCCTGTGGGATGTGTGGTGCTTATGTTTGTCAGAGCTTCCCTTGTGTGTTGAGGTGTGTGCATGCTTGTGTGCATGCTTGTCTGATGATGTGTTTGGGGTAGGCTGAGGTACAGGGGTGTGGGTCTGGGTGGAGGAAGTTGGAGGTGGGAGGCTAGAGACAGGGACAATAGCTGCCATCAGTGCTGAGGCCAGAGTCTGAAAAGCTCGCTGAAGGGCTGCCTGACCAGAATGAATGCCCTCCAGGAATGCATTTGTTTGATGCAATTGCCTCTCTACACCATGGCATTCAAAATGGTAGACTGCCCAACAGGGAGGGACCTGAGGAGGTCAATGGCCTCCTCACTGAGGGCAGCAGGGGTGACTGGGGCAGGGCCTAAGGTGCCTGGGGCGAAGATGATGCCCACCCTCCTGGGTGAGCGGGCACGGGGCAAAGGCTGAGGGGCTGCTGGGAGGGCGGTGCTGGTAGGGGGGTTGGCGGCTGTACCTGTAGATGCGGGGGGCACAGATGTGGCCGCCACCACAAGGGAGCTCCCATCACTCCTGTCCCCACCGTGGAGCTCCCCTCGCCCTCCTTCCCACTGGTGAATTCCGAGTCAGTACTCTCGCCCTCGAGGGCCATGTGGGATGCAGCTCCCTCCTGCTCCGGTGCCACTGCTCCTCTGCCTGATGATGCTAATGCACACAAGAACAGGGAGACCACAAAAAGGGGGGGGACAACAGAAGAAAGACATGTTGAGTGCATGCATTACCTCTACCATTGGCGGACACGACAGACACAGAAGCCCCCTGCACTACGCCGTGCACTTGGGGTCCACTGTTCAATCCCTGGAACATGGCCTACAAGGCTATGGCCGACATTTGCACACATGGATGTCACAGGAGCCTGACTAGGTGTAGTTGGCACTGTGCACAGGTGGGGTGGGGTGCCACAGGGCCTGCCAGAAGAAGGGGACCTAACTATCACACTCGCCCTGGCCTAGGGAAACCCACAGCCCACCTCCCCCACCCAGACACCTCCACTGCGCGCTGAATCAGCTGAATGAGAGTGTACTCACCCCCTTGTGGCTGCTGTGATGACCTCAAGCGCCCATCCAACTCCGGGTACGCCACCGCCAGGATCCTGAACATCAGGGGGGTCATGGTGCGACGGGCACCCCTCCCACGTTGGGAGGCAATCCCCAACTGGCCCTCCGCCATCTTCTTGCTCCAGCAGCGATTGTCCTCCCATCTCTTACGGCAGTGGGTGCTCCGTCTGTGATAGACCCCCAGAGTCCGGACATCCTTGGCGATGGCACGCCAGATGCCCTTCTTCTGGTGGGCGCTGACCTACATGAATTGTACAGGGGAAAAAGAAAAGTTATTACCAACTGCACTGTCAAAGTCATTGGCCCCCATCCCTACCCTTGCCATGTGGCACATGCACTCACCGTCGTTTCATGCACGCCTCATTCTCCCCCCCCCATCTTTCATCCACTCCACTCCACACAGGCATAGCCCATACAGCATGCTCCCAGTGTACTTACCTGTTTGTCTGGAGGACCGTAGAGTAGCGTGTACTGGGGAAGGACCCCATCCACGAGTTTCTCCAACTCCTCCGTGGTGAAGGCAGGGGCCCTTTCCCCAGACACACGAGCCATTGTCTCTTCCAGACTGAGTTCACAGCAGCACTTGCAGTGTAGGTCCTCTCCTGTCGAAGATCAGGTATCGAGTGATTGAACAGATAGAAAATGGCGGTCACGTCCGCGGGGGTGCTTACCATCACCGCCGGCGTACATCGTCATTGGTTCCTGGGACCCATAGGGTCTAACGTTAACCATTGCAGAATTGCGCCGCGACAGTGTACGCCAGCGCAGTTACCTCACATCCCATTGTCCCACTTTACAGGTCAGGCAACTGCCATTTCAGGGACCCACACGGCTTAATTTTTAACTGCGTCACACACACCTAGGCCTTGCCTCAAAACTCATACATGCAAATTTCGGATTATGAATTGTGTTCTGTGTAAGCTGTGGGTACGTACCTCTGAATTGCACTTACAGGCTTGATCGTGCCACAATCCTGGAACTGTGTGCCCAGCTGGAGCCAGACCTGATGTCAGCTATCCGCCATCCCACAGGAATCCCCCCTCTAGTGCAGGTGCTGTCAGTACTCCATATCCTTGCAAGTGGGTCATTTCAAACAACAGTGGCCATAGCATCAGGGATGTCCCAGCCTATGTTTTCCAAAGTGTTGTCCAGAGTGTTGTCTGCCCTGCTGAAACACATGCGGAGCTACATCGTTTTCCCTCAGGTGGAGGATTTGCCTACAGTGAAAGGTGATTTCTATGCCCTGGGACATATCCCCAACATCATAGGTTCCATTGATGGGACACATGTGGCTTTGGTACCCCCCGCAGGAGTGAACAGGTGTACAGAACCCGGAAGAGTTATCATTCCATGAATGTGCAGATGGTGTGTTTGGCAGACCAGTACATCTCCCGTGTGAATGCCAAATTCCCTGGCTCAGTGCATGACGCTTACATCCTGCGGAATAGCAACATCCATTATGTGATTGGTCAACTCCAGAGGCACTGTGTGTGGCTATCAGGTGAGCACCTGGTAGCAAGTCAGTGGGAATGGTTGTCTGGGTCTGGGGATATCCCTACAGGTTAGTGTGTATCTAACAGTTGTCCCTCGCCATTTGCAGGTGACTCTGGTTACCCCAACCTGTCATGGCTACTGACCCCAGTGAGGAATCCCAGGAAAAGGGCAGAGGAACGCTACAATGAGGCCCATGGGCAAACTCGGAGGATTATAGAGCGGATCTTCGGCCTCCTGAAGGATCTTCGGCCTCCTGAAGGCCAGGTTCAGGTGCCTCCATATGACAGGAGGTTCCCTATTCTACTCACCAAAGAAGGTGTGCCAGATCATCGTGGCCTGCTGTATGCTTCACAACTTAGCTTTGCGACGACAGGGGCCTTTTCTGCAGGAGGATGGTCCAGATGGAGGTGTTGTGGCAGCTGTGGAGCCTGTGGACAGTGAAGACGAGGAAGCAGTAGAAAAGGACATCGACAACAGGAACTCGGTGATCCTGCAATACTTCCAGTGAGACACAGGTAAGAATACAAACCTGCCTACTACATGTACTTTAACACTACTACCTCTCTACTGTCTGTCATTTTTACCCAGTGTATGGTCACTGAGTTGTCACTTTCCCTTACGATTTCACAGATGTGGGTCCCACTGTGTGACATCTGATTTGTTTCCTCATGGACTAGAGCTGTGTGGCATAGGTATGTTGACATTACAATTGAAAGAGCACTGTAATTGCTAACACACTATTTCGAAATCACAGACAGACTCCAGATTGTTTTGTGCTTTAAGGGTGTTTATTTAAGTGCTCAATATTGGAGGGTGCTGTAAAACGGTGAGGGGTGATGGTGGAGGAATGTCCATGGCAGAGTCCAGTCTATTAGTCTCACAGGTGCATTGCCCAAATGGGCATAGGAAGTGGAGCTGGGGCAGTTTGAGGATGGACAGGGTGACAAGGTGGGACAGAAGGATGACAATCAGGGTGGTCTCATTTCTTGGCGGGGATCTTGGCATCGTTCTCTGTCTTTGTCCTGGATCTCAGGGACCGTTTGCGGGGTGGTTCTCCCTCTGCAGGGGGTTGGGTGCTGGTGTGGTGGTCCTGTGGCGGTGCCTCCTGTCCACTAGTGCCGGGCGGAGGTGGTGGGCAGTTCATCGTCCAGGTTAGTGTCAGGGGCCCCTTGTAGTGCCACAGTGTCCCTCCTGGTGTTGAGGACTTCCTTCAGCACCCCTACGATGGTGCCCAGGGTGGTATTGATGGATCTGAGTTCCTCCCTGAAACCCAAATACTGTTCCTCCTGCAGCCACTGGGTCTCCTGAAACTTGGCCAGTACCGTTGCCATCGTCTCCTGGGAATGATGGTAGGCTCTCATGATGTTGGAGAGGGCCTCGTGGAGAGTGGGTTCCCTGGGCCTGTCCTCCCCCTGTCGCACAGAAGCCCTCCCAGTTCCCCTGTGTTCCTGGGCCTCTGTCCCCTGGACTGTGTGCCCACTGCCACTGTCCCCAGGTCCCTGTTTTTGTTGGGGTGGTGGGTTAGCCTGGGTTCCCTGTAGTGGTGGACACACTGCTGATTGACGTGTCCTGGGGACAGAGGTATGGGCCCGCTGGGTGGGTGCTGTGCTGGTGTTTCCAGAGTTGGGAAGCTCTGTGGTGGCCTGTGACTGTGTCAGGGGAACCGACTGTCCCAAGATCCCAGATGGGCCGGGCTGATCATCTAGATCCAGTTGGACAGAGCTGCTGTCATCACTGTGGGCCTCTTCTGTTGGTGGTGTGGACATGTGTGGACCCTCCTGTCCGGTGACGTTGGGTAGGGGTCCTGCAGGGGTATAAAAGGATGTTTATTGCATCTGTGTGTGCCATGGTGTGCAATGGGTGGGTAACCGTGTACCCCAGTGCTTGCATTCCTGTGTGGGACCTTGTGTGATGGTTGTTTAGGGGGGTGTATGGGTATGTGCAGTGGCCATGCTTTGGTGATGGGTGTCCATGCTTTGTTGTTGCATGCAGGGCTTGGTGTTGGGATGTGTGGTTTGTGACATTGGGACATTTGTGAGGAGTTGGAGTGATGGGGGTGAGGGCGAGGGTGGGGGTATGTGATGGCATGCAGGTAGGGTGGGGGATATAGTAGTAATGCATTGCCTTACCAGAGTCCATTCCTCCATCTACTCCTGCGAGGCCCTCAGGATGCAGAATCGCCAAGACTTGCTCCTCCCATGTTGTTAGTTGTGGGGAAGGGGGGGGGGGGTCCGCTGAACCGCAAGGTGGTGTCTTTAGACCACGGAACGCACCTTCCCCCGTAGGTCATTCCACCTCTTCCTGATGCCATCCCTATTTCTTGGGTGCTGTCCCACTGCATTGACCCTGCCCACGATTCTTCGCCATAGCTCCATCTTCCTAGCTATGGAGGTGTGCTGCACCTGTGATCCGAACAGCTGTGGCTCTACCCGGAAGATTTCCTCCACCATGACCCTGAGCTCCTCCTCAGATAACCTGGGGTGTCTTTGCCGTGCCATGGGGTGGTGTGGGTGATGTGTGGGGTGGTGTGTGTACTGATAAATGGGGTGATATTTAGTGGTGTGTTGTGTGAGGTGCGTGGAAGTTATGTGGGTGATGGTATTGTGTGCCTGAGGATGCTTGTTAGTAGTTTGTAGTGTCTCTCTCTGGCCTTCTTTCGGTATTTTGGTCGTAGGGGTTTGTGGGTGATGTGGGCATGTGTTTTATATTGTATTGGGTGTGTGGGAGTGGTGTGTGTATGTGTATCAGGTGTATGTATTTTGATTTGTCCAATGTGGCTGTGTTTTGTAAGAGTGTGTGCATTTTGAGTGCAGCGGTGTGTACCGCCAATGGAATACTGCAGTTGAAAGACCGCTGCATGGATTTGTGGGTCGTGATTGTGTGGGTGTATTTCTGTTGGCGTGACGGTGGAGGTTTTGTTTTCGCCAGTTTATCACTGACCTTTGGTGTGGCTGACTTGTGTGGGTGTCTCAATTTTGGCGGATTCCGAGCAGTGGGTCATAATGACCGTGGCGGAATTCCGCTGCTGCGGCGGTGTGTTGACGGTCTTCTGCACGGCGGTAAGTGGCTTTTGCCACCAATGTTGTAATGAGGGCCTTTGTCTTTAGCTGTTTGATACTCAAAACCATCCTCGCCTTACCCATTGCCTGATTTGCATTTCTCCTCCTTATGAGGGAAGATCCTTTTGCTATTCCCTGCTGAGCCTTACCTGCTTATCTTCGCTGATGCAAATCGACTGCTGTCCTGAGGACAAAGATTGTCACTGTATGCCGCCCCATTTGGATGGGTAACTATCTGATGATAAATTGTAATTGTCTGTTTGCCTTTTCTTCCTAGGTACCAACTGCTCTTTTGACCGAGGCCATAGTTAGATGTTTTCTAAATTCATGTTACTAAATTGTTTTGCATGAAGTCCAACATGCTGATGCTAATTCGAGGTTAATTAAGGAATTCACTAAATTGGGTGCAAATAGACAAATGACTGAATCTTTGCTTTGTTGAATACTGTACTAATGATACGCTGCTGAAGTTGATTCATGTTGACGTCGTGTTTTGTTCTGATGTTCCTGCTTTTTGCTTTGATAGTCTTATTCAAGTTGCCATAATATAATGCTTTCGATGTGCTTATTGATATTGAGACTAATAAACATGACCTTAGAATTGTAACTAATAGGGAATAAATATCTTAACCTTTACTCGATTTGTGTGATCATTTATTGGCTGAAAGGTCATGGTGTTTCATTCTTATTGGAGGGTATTCATAAGTCGGATTGATTAGTTATTGTGAATATTGATGAAGTGATTGATCTATTGATTGAAATGCCAAATAGCTATCTCGTCCTAAGGAGTCCCCAATCAGGGTCAAAAGGTTCATTGGCCTAAAACGAGTCCCCGTATAAGTAAAATTTGCTAGGTCGGGACGCGTTATCACCTATCCATCCATTACAAGTGCAATATTATCTACGACACTTGTAATACAGCACATGGGATATCAGTCATGTTTGTGATGGATTATCCCATCCAACAAACTCTATATCAGGTCAAATGATAGTTACATTTGAAAAAAGTGTTAGAATGATTGCAACTATGTTCGCAATTAGAAAATGTTTTTATCAAACAAGAAGTTGATTATTTTGGTTTCCATCATACCCAACAATGAGTGGCCATGGTTTCAATGGTTTTGTGAAATTTTACTGGAAGGATACTCAATTGATACTGCCTTTGGCCAAACTAATATAAATGAATGCACCTCATAAAAGGACTGAAGACAGACAAAATGCTTTTGAAATAATCGAATACATGTTTGCTACAGCTCCTATGTTCGTATATCCCTAATGAAAAAGAACATTTCTGTGTTGAGAAAAAGCCCTGATTTAAATGTTGGTGGAAAGGGAACTCTGTTGCAATAGTTATAATATAATCTTTCCATCAATCTGAGGGTCTGCCTGCCTCATTTAGAGTTGGGTAGACTTTCAGTGTGCAGAACACAGAGACTACTCCATTTCCTTTGCCTACACACACCTCCTACAGCCTGACAGAGTAATGGCCATCGGAGGTTGACAATGTGTACGCCCACCCTATTTAGAGTGGGTGGACAAATGGCTAGTTTTCACTGCCTGTCACCACAATGAAAAACAAGGCAGGAAGGAAAAGTGCAAACTTTTAAATGACCCCACACCATGAGAGAATGCTCTCATGGTAAGGAGATCACGGTGATTTTTATTTTCAAAAAGAAAATCCTACTTTGGGATTTTCTTTTGGAAAAAAATTGCAAGTTTGAAGGAAGGCTCCATCATGTTGATGGAGCTCCCCGTCAAACTTACAATGCTTTTCCAGGAACCACTGTGGCAGCGGTTCATGGAAATGTAAGAGATAGCCGCAGGGGCAGCCAACATCTCTAAATACCAAAGGCGGAGTACCCTCGCCATGGTGGGTGTAAAGCATTTTGCCATGGCAACTGAAATTACTCCATTCACCAAGAATGAAAGCAACCCCTAAGGTTCTTGTACCATTCTGCTAGCGATAGAAAAAATTGTTTGGAAAATTTCACCCTGTAGCCTCCTATTTCTGGCATCTCCCTTCTCTGGTAATAAGTTAAATAAACTCAGAAAAAGGAATTATTGTCTATTCGAACATCATTCATAGAGTGGAGAACATTTTTGAACAGATCACAAAATGTGTAACAGCTTTGAATGTTTAAATGCTAGAACCAATGATTAAACCAGTGGATACTTTTCAAGTTTTGATTTTGTGATTACCTATATTTCTGGTAAAAATAATCATCATGTAGATGTTCTCTCTGAGTGCGAAGAAGATTTAGACACCAAATGCTCCTACTCTATTTCACCACAGACGATTATAGTCACACGTTTGACAATCATTTCCAAATTTAAAAACAATTGGTATTTAAACATGAACAACTGCAAACATTAAGGATGGAATATCCTCATCAATTCTCTTTACAAGAAGGTTTGTTCATGAATTGAAAATGTCATGTACATTCTAATGAGCTTAGAAACGTAGCTCTGCAACTGTGTCATGGCTAACCCAGTACATGCCTTTCTGGACAACACAGAACTTTGGAGCTAATATGCCAATATAGTGCTGGCCTAACATGAAGAATAATGCTCATAATTATGTAGAATACCTGTATTTTACAAGCTATTCCTAAATTTACTCAGAAGAATAATGGATTGTTACAGACTATTCCATTTCTTGAGCAGCCTGCTTCCTAAATATCTGTAGATTTCATAACAGATTTATAACCCTCTGAAGAAATGACATCCATCAGTGTGATGGTAAATTTCCCATTCCAGGCCCAGCTCTCCCTGTGCTGCTGCATCACTCTTGCTCCTGTCTTCTCCTTGCTTTTCCCCCATTTTTGTGTACCTTCTACTTGCTTTACCCTCATTTTCATTGCTTTCTTCTGGCTTTCCCCCCCCATTTTCTGTGTGCCTCTCCTTGCTTTTCCCATGTTCTCATTGCTATCTCCTTCCTCTTCCCCCATTTTTTTGTGCCTTCTCCTTGCTTTCCCTCAATTTCACTGCTTTCGCTTTGTTTTTTCCCCCATTTTTTGTGTGCCTTCTCCTTGCTTTACCCTAATTTTCACTGCTTTCTTCTGGCTCTCCCCCCATTTTCTGTGTGCCTCTCCTTGCTTTTCCCATGTTCTCATTGCTATCTCCTTGCTCTTCCCCCATTTTTTGGGTGCCTTTTCCTCGCTTTCCCTCAATTTCTCTGCTTTCGCTTTGTTTTTTCCACCATTTTTTGTGTACCTTCTCCTTGCTTTACCCTCATTTTCACTGGTTT
The DNA here is from genome assembly GCF_031143425.1 of Pleurodeles waltl. Lineage (NCBI taxonomy): Eukaryota > Metazoa > Chordata > Amphibia > Caudata > Salamandridae > Pleurodeles > Pleurodeles waltl. The sequence continues at coordinate 997,293,383 of NC_090450.1, read as the reverse complement.
CTCCTTGCTTTTTTCCCAGTTTTTTGTGTGTGTCTCCTTGCTTTTCCCTAGGTGTCACTGCTTTCTCCTTGCTTTCACCCTTTTTTAGTGTGCCTTCTCCTTGCTTTTCCCCTTTTTTGTGTGACTTCTACTTGCTTTTTATTTTTTTTTCACTGATTTTCCTTATTTTCCTCCTATTTTTGTGTGCCTTCTCTTTGCTTTTCTCTCTTTTTCACCCTTTTTTGTGTGCCTTCTCTTTGCTTTGCTCTCGTTTTCACTACTTTCTCTGGGACCTGCAAATGCATGAATACCCTGTTGGGTGATTAGCCATGCTTTACAAATCTTGATTGATTAACTGATTGATAAATTATTTCCAAGATGGTTCACTTTTTAACTTCTCATCAAGTACCTACTGCCAAAGAATTTGCAAGACAATTTCTGCAATCTATCAACTTCATTGATTGCCTTCTAAAATTAGAGCAATAATCTCAATTTATTTTATAATTTTAGCAAGATTTAACAGAATTTCTATGTATCATGCCTACATTATCTTCATCTTTCCATCCAAAAATGGACGATTAAACTGAGAGGCTTAGTAATAATGTGGAACGATATCTCATATGTTTTCCTCATGATCAGCCAGATACACAGTGTGTTTTTCCTTTGGCAAAATTTGCATATAATTACATATTACATGTGTATTTGGGAAGCTCTCCATGTTATTGTGCTTATGTTCCTAAATTCTACCAGTACCAGAAAACTGATGGCCTCATTTACAAGAATCTGATGCATCGCCATCGATGTGTCCGATTTCTTGCACTTCCCGCACATCCTCAAACAACGCCATCAATGCCCTGTATTTACAATACAGAGCTCTATTGTCGACGTTTTCACAGATGTGTCAGCAATTCTGACACCTCTGTTGGCGTTAAACTCACACATTGCAGGAGTAGCATTGTTAAACTGATGCAACTCCATCAATGCGAGGAGTTTCCCACAAGAAAAAGCCCTGCATCAATTTTACACCTGCTCTGAGCAGACAGTAAATGTTCGATACAGTGAAGTTGCAGAATGGCACAGTGAAATGTTCTAAATTTAAGTGCATCAGTTCTGCGTGGCTTTTTCTGTGGGAATGCCTACCCTGCATACATTATATCTGGAATACTGTGATGCTGAGCTTTACAAACTGATGCATTGGGCCCAATGTGTCAGGTTGCAAATATGGAGTAGTGTAGTGCACTGCTAGCACCACCACTGCATTAAAAAAAAATACACAGCGGTGGGGCAAAGGGCTATTAAACGCGGCCCCTACTTCTGCAACAGTAGATTCAGAGTATATTCATTCAATTATTGAGAATTAACAAAAATCTATACAAGCATTTGCAACAAGCACAAAGAGCATATGTGCAATGTAGGATCATAGAACCAATGACCTTGTCTGGCTTCCAACCCAAAATCTCCAATTATTGATGAAATACAGTAAACTTGCACCCACATATTTACAACCTTTTTGTATAATACAGGTTACTATTTCCTATGGCCAATGAAATTACAATTGCTGCAAATTTGGACCAGTTTTCCATGCTTTTTCAACCACCTCATTTTATAGGCAATGTAATAGAGGAATAAGAAGTACATGAGAGTTTTGACTCAGGAAGATGGAAAGAAAAAGACTATTCTATCACTTGCAGTGGATATGGTTCAGAAGAAACTATTTGGGAGGACGCTTCACAAGTGCATGCATAATGTTTGATCAAAACATTGTATTGTTATTTTCCATATCATAAAGGTCTTGGTCCTTGTCCAGTAATGAGTGTGTTTCACACTGACTGGAGAGGATAAAAGTTCATGTAATCGTATAATGTTCATATGAAGGTGCTTACCACTGCTTTATTGAATTGACGTTTCTATTCCTTGCTGAGACGGATGCTTGTAGAAGAGCTGGTTCCTTCATATTCCCAGTGCTTAATTTGAGCCGGTGGTTTTCGGTGCAGGGCACTGGCACTTTTTTTTTAGAGCCAGCACTTATTTTTGTGCCTCAAGCATTTGCTATGAGCAAAAGACACATACGGGAAAGACGGAGGAAGAGAACAACAAAAAAGGGAGAAAGCAAAAAGCTTCAAGAGTGAGTTGAATGGGCAGCGGGTGGCTGTAAATGGATAAAAGAGGCCCGACATGGCTTCAGGATTAAGCTGCTTCAGTATTCTATGCTTGCACATTTAATTGCAGCAGCCAGTATTTCAGAGGAGAGCTTTGGGCACCAGCACGTTTTTATTTACAAATTAAGCACTGTGCATACCCCATCAAAGATCATTGCATTAATGGTGCCATTTCTATGTTTGGATGATTTCTTTATTGTTTTTGGGCATGTGATCCAGACCAAGAAGCATGCACAAATGTGAAATCATGTTTCGCTTGTGTGAATGAGAGGGGATCTCTAATTCCAACACACATGCCCAAAAACACACTCAAACACGACATTGCCAAGAGAACCAAAACAGGCAGGTTCCTACTCTCTCCTGTAAAAAGTGAAACATTTTCTCCCATGAGAGGACTTCAGAACAGTTCAAGTCCTAATCCTCTCTCATGCAGCACCATGGCTCATCCAGGGGCTGAACAAATCCAACCCCTGGTGTTCCATGGACCTGCCACTGCCCCTTCTATCTACTGTGAGTGTTCTGTTGAACTGACACTGCCCCTCCCATGGCTGCCTGCCCCTGCCACCTCTACTCTGCCTGTCTGAGTTCCATGCCCCTATTTCCTCCATTATGTCCCCATAGTCCATTTTTCTGCCACTCCCGTCTACCCTACATGCTTTGTTGTGCTGCAACTGCTCCTCCAGCCTACCCTGTGTGGTCTGTTGTGAAGCCCCTTCCCCTGCACTCTTTTGCCTGTGTCCAGCCTTTACCCATTCCTTTTGTCTTCAGTAGTCCTTTGTGCATGACACTACCCCCTCCATCTTGCCCTCCATGCCCTTTGTGCTGCCACCAACCTTCCCACTTGCCATGCATGGGCTTCTGTGCTGCCACAGCCCCTCCCACCTGCCCTGTGTGGTATGTTTACTGCTCCTGACCCCCTCCCACCTGCCCTCCATTGCCTGTGTGTATGCCATTATAGTCTCATTGTTGCCATCCATGATGTGTTGTGCTTCCAGTGCCCACCCTGTCTGCCCTCCATGGTCAGCTTGCTGCTCCAGCCCTACTCCCTGCCCTCCGTTTTCCATGTGCAGGCCCCAGCCCCTTCCTTGAGCCCTGTCTGATCCATTGTTGTGCCCCTGTCCCCTCCCTCTTGACTTTCATGGTCTGTTATGCTGCAACTATCCCTCCTGTCTGTCCGGTATAGTCGGTTTGCTCCCCCTGCCTCTTTCCCCTCTGTTGTCCATGTGCATGCTTCTGTCCTCTTCCTATTGACTTCCATGGTTTGTGGTGCTGCACTGTTGTCCCTACTTGCCCTGTGTGGTGTAGTGTAGTGTATTGTACTCATGTCCCAAGGAAAGTATACATCACACTCTCGCCATGCACTGCTAATTACCTCACAAATTACAGCACTCATGACACCTTTGATAACATCATTGGTAATGTCATTGTGACATCTGCAGTAAAATTATTGATCAGATAACTGTGCATGGCGGGGGCTCGAGGTATAGATACCTTAGGGCATGAGTTATAGTTACTTGAGATAACTCTAAATATAACTGGTGAATTTCTATGGTTTTGTATGTTTAAAATGTGAGCCTAACTATAACGTCCCCATAACCTTTGGCTTTTTAAGTGAACATATATATATACATGTGTATATGTAAATGTATATTTATATTTATATATAGAATTTTTTTTTACAGAGACGTTATAGTTAGGCTCATATTTTAAATGTACAATACTATAGAAATTCAGCTGTTATAGTTAGAGTTATCTCAAGTAACTATAACTCATGCCCTAAGGTAACTATAACTCCTTCCCTCACCATGCACAGTTATTGTGTCAAAAAGTTACTGCTAATTTTACATTGATATTATCAATGATGGTATCTAAGATGTCATGAGTGCTGTAATTTGTGGGGTAGTAAATGGCGAGGGCGCGAGTTATAGTTACCTTAGGAACCCCATCCCCCAGGACCGGGCCTTCTATTTTCTTTTTTTTTAGGAAGATTGGCTGCGCGGCCCCCTTTCCCTGGATGATTTCAGCCTGGGAACCCATCAACCCGGGGCCTGATGTTAATAAATTGATTTATTTGGGTGAGGGGCCATTCGGACTCCCTTCCCGGGCTGATCTCAGCCCTGGGCACCTCATTCTTCAGGGCCTTGCATTAAAAACCTTTCTTTTAGGGGAAGGGGTTCATGCACCCCACTCCCCCTCCACCAGCTGATTTTGGTCCCGGGGACCCCATCCCTGGGTTCCCAGCATTCATATATTTTTTGGGGGAGGGGGCCGGACTGAAGACTGCACGCCATGCGTGGCATAGGTTGGCTATAGGGGGTCGGCCGAGGGGCTATGCGCGGCGGTGGTTGGATTAACTATTGCTATTAAAATATTGTTACATAAAAAAAAACCATAGAAAGTCACTGCAAAAACCAAAGGTTACAAGGAATTTATAGTTAGGAAATAGAATTTAAAAAATCATAGAAATTCACTTAAAAAAACAAAGGTTACAGGGACGTTATAGTTAGGCTCACATTTTAAACGTACCAAACCATAGAAATTCACCAGTTATAGTTAGAGCTATCTCAAGTAACTATAACTTGTGTCCTCACCATGCACTGCTAATTACCACAGATGTTACGGCACTCATGACAACTTCTATAACATCATTAAAAATATAAATGAAACATTACTGCTGAAATATTGAAGAAAAAGCTGTGCATGGCAAGGGCACTTAATAGCTACCTTAGGACAGATGTCCTTCCTCACTGATCATCACATTGAAAACATAATGAAGTGAAATCAATTTAAACACCTGTGTATGAATGTCTCTTATTTACCGGCAATTGAAAAGGCATTTGAGTCCAAACACGTCATGCTTGGAGAAAGAAGTGCAGCCTGACCCTGTGGAGTGCTCCGTTTGCCTCTCAGATGGAGCCATTTGTTTGTCATATATATACAGTAAGGTGGTCGCCAGTAGGTGGTTATAGTTTGAGCTAGTTTCCATAGAAAAAGTGTATGTTTCACTTGCCTATATCTTTAGCGCCATTTGACGAATCTTCACAAACTTTTCCAAAAAAGGATCAAGTTTAGTTTTGTTGTGTATGGAAAGTTTCGGGATGATTCGTAAAGCGGGGATCAAAAAAAAGGAGGGTCCAAAAAGTGCGTTTCCCATGTTACTTCCCATAGACTCTTTAGACACATGCCTGTAGCCCACAGATGATCTTTTTCCTTATTTGGTGTAAATTGCTTCAGTGGTTTAAAAGAAATTAAAGGGAATCCAAATTTGTTTATATAGGGTTGTGAGAACTTTGCAAATACTCAAAATCTGGTGCAGAAATCTTATTGGCTATCAACACTTCAACCAGGAAGGGTTGGCAGCCATTTTGTGTTGCAGTGATTCTTGTTGCGCATAAAAAGGTTCGTGGTGATCCGTCAAGAGGAGGCCGAGAAAAAGGGGGCTGAAAAAAGGTTCTGTATGCTATGTTAATTTTCATAGGATTTTTAAGACACAACTACAGCCCGAACCACTGGACGAAATGACACCACCTTTAGCAGAAAGCTAGCTGTTGATACGCAGATCACACTTTTGGTTATTTGGGGTAAATTTGTTCCATAGTTTTTGAGAAATTTAGGGAAGTTCAAATTTGTATGTCTTTGGCCGCAAAGTATTTGTGAATAAAGACAAGCTCGTGCAGGAAAATGCACAGCTCTGATTGGCTGCCAACACTTAAAACCAGGAAGTGTTGGCAACCATCTTGGGACTTGGCTTGAGCCGAGTCCCGGAAAAAAGTAAAAATAAAAGGGGCAGGGACAGGCCCTCTGATCTCTTAGCACTGGTGGGGGTGCCCCAGAGGGACCGCCCAGATAAAAAAATATATATATATATTATTTTTTTGCTGCAAGTTTATGAGATTCAAGAATTCACAACAAAAAAAAACAAACAAGTACGGGCTCCGCCTCGTTTTTTTTTTATAGATCCCCCCGGTTGATCAGATCCCAGGGGCATTAAAAATTTAGCATGGGGAGGCTCCTACCTCCCACCCCCCACATCTCTAGGGACCACCACCTCCTCTGAGCTTTTCTTTTTTTATATGTGAGGCCGAGGCCCCCCCATTGCCCTGGGGACCATCACCTCCCCAGGGATTACAAATGAATAAATACGGGGGGCCTGTGGCCCATCCCCCCGACACTGTGGGGACCACCACCTCCCCGGGGCATCCATTTAAAAATATACAGGGGGGCCAGTGCCCCCCCCCCACAGCCTAAGGACCACCACCCTTGGGGCAAAGGGTAAGAAAAAATAAAGTGGGTCAGTTTCGGACACCCACACCTTCGGGGCTACCACCCCCAGGGCTATGTCCTGCTGGAGGGGAGCTGTGCGGCCCCCCTCATGGAGCCTCTGATGGCCCTGGGGACCGCAACCCTCGGGCCAGCTCCTTCTATGTCCTGAGGGGGAGCCCACCGCCAGGACATAGCTGTTTGCTGCAGCGCTTCTGGTTTTGACAGCGAGACATCATATGGGATTTCATCAGTGATGTCATCAGTGATGTCACTGACCATGTCATGCATGATATAATATGTGAGATCATAAGCAGTGCATTATGGGAGCACAAGTTATAGTTAGCGCAGGTAACTATGAGTGGTGAATTTTAACGCGTACGAGTAAATTCAGAATCTAACTATATCACTCCTGTTTCACTATTCCTACAAGAAAACAGGTCCAGACATTTTGTTTCTTCATCACGTTTATTGCACACTATTCCACCATTGAATATATATATTCACTGAAAAAAGCAAAGGTTAAAATAACGTTATAGTTAGGTGAGAATTCCAGTGTCAACATAACGTAACGTTTTAAACGTACAATACCACTGAACTTCACCAATTATAGTTATCTCTGGTAATTACAACTCATGAGAGTCTTTGACGTAATGGGATCTACTGGCCTTTTTCCACCTTGATCTTGATCTATTATAGTACCCACATTTAAAACGGTTTCTGGAGCAGAACCTCATTGTTATCGCCCAATATCGCTGATTGATTCCACGGGAAAAATCCTGGGAAAGGTTGTGCTAGCCCGATTTAATGAGTGGTTGGGGCCTAAATACGTTCTTTCTAGCCTCCTACATGAGTTTAGAGCAGGGAGGAGGACAATTGATCAATGTCTTAATTTACAATTAATTATTGTGAAGTATACGTTACTTAAGAGCGGTAAAATATTTTTTGCATTCATGGACCTCACATCATCTTTTGACAGAGTGAATAAGTTGAAACTTTGGGAGCTGCTTAGAAATTTGGTTATTGACAGGAATATATTAAATCTTCTAATGGAGCTTCTTAGTGAGATATGGGCCTCATTTAGGTAATATATGGATGGCAGTCTTACTGATCGGATGAAAGTTCAAAGAGGGGTCAGACGAGGGTGTATTTTAGCCCCTTTATTTTTTACCATCTATATTAATCACATGGGACCCACTTTATGCGTGGCATCTCAGGATATTCCTCGAGCTGGTTCTAATTTCACGCAGATGATGCGGTGTTGATGGTGAGGGCACCTGTGAGGTTTCAGTGTCTGATTAATGCATTTATTAGCACCAACTATTCCAAGTCACACACTATGGTAGCGGGGCCTGGAAAAAAAGTACGGCATAAATTCCTTGGGTGGAAGAAGGAATTATCTAGAACGACTTCCTTTCCCTATTTAGTCGTGCTTTGTGAGGAGCAGGGGTCATGGGTCCTGCAAAGGAAGGCAAAGCATACCATCTTGTGCAGAGCTGTGAGAGCTTTTTTTGACTTTGCAAAGAACCTGGGGGCTAAGCCATGCCAGGCCTTGTTGAAAATGTATCAGTCCAAATGCATCCCTATGGCCATTTATGGGAGTGATGTATAAGAATTCCAATGATTTGCAGATAATAGAAAATAGCTTTTTGCACAGATTACTTGCAGTTCCCTAGGAAGTAGCTTCCTATGTCCTACATGAAAAAGTTGGGTTGGGCTATATTACAGACCTGGTGGCCCTGACCCCTGTTATGAGTTGTCTTAGAATCTGGGTTAATACTGAGCTAGAACTAATCCAAGGATTGATTGAGTACTGTTTGTGCCTGGAAGGAGTAAACCGCATCCCATGGCTCACGTACGTCAAGGCTACCCAAAATTCTCTGGAACGCAAATAGCTTTTTGGGAATCCAAGGGCTATAGTGAAGGAAGATCTAAGAAGTCTTAAGAAACTCTGTTATGATTATAAAATGGCTGAGAGGGTGGCAAGTGAAAGTATGAAACAGTCAGTGAGACCACATATAATGATAAAGACTGGTATATCTTTAGAATTTTATCTTACGTTGCCTCTTTCTTTGCTGCAGCAGTTTCTGCTCACAAGATTTAGCTTTCACCTAAATCACTGGCTCTTTGCCTTCCCCAGTGGTTTTTGAAGGGTTGAGGAGCTGGGCCCCTGTACATGTGACAACTTATGGGCGCAGGATAGTTTAATTTTTGTTTTGTTTTGTGGTAATCATGGCATTTTATGCAACGTTTTATACTGCCATTGCTTAAAGGGAAACAGTTTGTACAAGTAAGGCCTGCCCTTGTATTCTTGCAGATGCTCTCGAGCCTACTAGTATGTCATGGTGTGATGAGTTTTGTGTCGTGGGGTCTTAGAGTGAGAAAATAGCTGGAGAGAGGAAATTGATTTTAATAGTTCTCATCATGTATGAGATGTGTTATATTTATTTAATTGTGATAGGCTTTTTATTCTTTGTATGATATTATTGGAAGATCTTTTATGCTACTTTAAACTGTGATTTGTATATGTTCTTTATTGAATTGTATAATGTTGGATGTTGTGCACTTTTATGGCCTTATGTAGCCGAATAAAGAATTTACAGACTGACTGACTGACTATAGCTCATGCCCTAAGATAACTATAACTCACACCCAACAAGGCACAGTTTTCTCTTCAATAATTTAATTGCAAATGATGTAGTATATTACAGTTGAAGATGTCATGAGTAATGTTATATGTGGGATATTTACCAGTGCATGGCGACAGCATGAGTTATAGTTATGGTATAGATAACTATAACTGGTGAACATCGATGCTTTCATACATTTAAAACATTACGTTACATTCTCACTGAAATGCTAACATAACTTTAACATTACTTTAACCTTTCAATCAATCAATCAATTATTTGCTGAGCACGCTACTCACCCGGAAGGGTCTCAAGGCACTGGGGGGGGGGCTACTGATCGAAGAGCCAGGTCTTTAGGTGCTTCCTGAAGGTCGGGGGTCTTGGGTCTTACGTAGGTTGGCGGGGAGTGAGTTCCAGATTTTGGCTGCGAGGTGAGAGAAGGATCTGCCGCCGGTTGTGGTGTGGTGAATGCGAGGGACTGTTGAGAGGGCAAGGTTGGCGGAGCGGAGCTGGTGTGTCGGGATGTGGAAGTTGAGTCGATCGTTGAGGTAGGCCGGTCCGGTGTCGTGGAGAGCTTTGTGAGCGTGGATTAGGATTTTGAAGACAATCCTTTTGTCGATGGGTAGCCAGTGGAGGTCCTTGAGGTGGGCAGAGATGTGTTTGTGGCGATGGAGATTGAAGATGAGACATGCTGAGACGTTCTGGATGCGCTGGAGTTTTTTCTGGAGCTTGGTCGTTGTTCCCGCGTAGAGGTCTTTGCCGTAGTCCAGTCTGCTGCTAATGGGGCCTGGGTGACTGTTCTGGTTTCTACGGGAATCCACCTGAAGCTCTTGCGGAGCATTCGAAGGGTGTTGAAGCATGAGGACGAGATGGCTTTGACTTGCTGGGTCATGGAGAGTGAAGAGTCTACTATGAAGCCAAGGTTGCGTGAGTGGTTGGTGGGTGTTGAGGGCGACCCCAGGGTGGCTGGCCACCAGGAGTAGTCCCATGCTGACTTGTTGGGGCCGAAGATGATGATCTTGTTTTTTTCTGAGTTCAGCTTTAGGTGGCTTGCTGTCATCCAGTTGGCGATAGAGAGGAGTCCGGTGTGGAGGTTGTTCTTGGCGGTTGCGGGGTTCATTGTGAGGGAGAGGATGAGCTGGGTAAAAATCTTTGATTTTTTTCTTTGAATTTGTAAGGTTTGGTTAATGTAAAGTAATATTTTGTTACTGTATGTAAAGCCGACACCCTGCGCGCACACGGCTGAAGGTCATGTTTGGCAGGGAGTTGGCCTATGGCCATGCCATGCAGTGGGTTGGCTGTGGGGCCTAGATTGCTACATATGGCCCTGTGCAGATGGGGGTTTGACCATAGGAGCTGACCTGCGGCTAGGCCATGTGTCTAATCTCCTGAAGGCAGCCAACCCCATGCTGTGCACAGTCTTTGGTTGTGCAAAGTGGAGGGTTGGCCACAAGGCCTTTCCACAGGCCAGGTCTAGCTTCTAACCCCAACAGGCAGCCATCCACAGGCTGTGCACGGCCTTCAACCATGCACAGTGAGGGGTTGGATACAAGTGCTGTGCCTCAGCCAGGCACTCCATCCAAGCCCTCTTGAAAGCAGCCAACCCCACTCTGAGTACAGCATTTGGCTAGGTCCTGTGGGCAACCACCCCCTTAGGCACCCACCCACCCAGAACCAAAAGTGACCCTAGGGCCCCATCCCTCAGGCAACCTGATATTAAAATGGGGAGAGTGGTAGCGGGCCCCCCACCTCAAGCCTTATTAGGTCCCAGGGACCCCATCCCCTGGGGCCGCATGCAATTATAAAAGGGAGGAGAGCCACATGGCCCCCCCTCCCTAAGCCTTATAAACCCCCAGGGACCTCATCCCCCCCAGGTCAAAATCCATATTAAAAATGGAGGGGCTCCATCCTGTCCCCATTCCAGAGTCTTATTAGACGCCTGGGGACACAACCCCTATGGCTAAGTCTCATAATTAAGGGGAGGTGGGTGTGCTGCCACTCTCCCCAACTCTTATTGTGCCCTAAATAGGTGCCACGGTGCCACATCGTGGCACCCTCAAACCTCAAGGAGCCCCCCCCCCCGCCCTCAGCGCCCCAGCGAGCTCCCTGCGAATGAGGAACCTAGAATTGACCCGACCTAGAGGGCGATTTATGCTTGCTCCCTCCGGACAGGAGAAATATCTGTGCTGCTTCCCTGCCCGCATTAGTGTGGGCAGGGAAACAGAAGTCTCTTCCCACCTAGGATGTTGAAATCTACCACTGAGTGGGAGCCAACATGCCTTCGCTGCACATGCTGCTGCAAGCAAGGAAGGAATGTTTGCTCCTGCCCGGTGGGAGAGTTAAAAATGCTGCCGCCAGGCTGGAGCAACCATATGTTTACCTGCTCTGTCCCTGGGGTGGACTCCACGAAACAGAGTAATAGAGCCAGCTCTAGAAAATGGGGTCCTTTTAAGGCTCAGGGAGAGGGGCGCGCAGAACCCCTCCTTTCTGATGAAACTTTGGCCTCGGTGAATGGGGCACCAAGGGCCTACAAAGACTCCGGAGGGGGATATGGTCCTCTCACCTTTTTTTAACCAATTGGCCTTAGGGTTGTGGTTCATGAGGCCTTTAAAGAGTCAGAAAGGAGCGGACTGCACCCCCTTGCCTTTTTACTCCCCTGGGGATGAGGTCCCTGTGGCATCTTAGAGACTTGCAGAGGGGGTCCATGTGCCCCCACCCCTTTACAAGGATGTCAGCACAAGCGGAAGGGGTCACGGGGCCGTTTTTAGGCCTTGGCGGGGGACTGTGTGCACCCCCTTCCCCTTCATTAAAATATGGGCCCCTGGTGATGGGGTCTCTGGGACTTCTTAGAGGTTTGGCAAAAGGGACCATGCTATTTCTCTTTGTTTTTGCCTCTTCCATAAAGTCATCTATGCGCCACCACACCCAGGTCCTGGCCCAGCCCGGGTGGTCTTTTTGTACAGCGCAGGTCATACACACATTTGGGGAAAAAAATGTTTTTAGCCCCAGGCGAGATTGCTCTGGGACACCTTGCCATTTATGTAATTGTAATTGTATTTATATAAGGCTAACTACCCCTGATTAGGCCTTGAAGTGCTTTTCGGCGTGTAGCACGCTACTTTGGAACCTAAACGGATTAGTGGTGGGTTAGTTTAGGGAAATATAAGTACACTGTTAGTTTTAGAATAGGGAAATTGAATGAGTCAATTTGGGTAGAATAGAATAATAGAGGGATAGAAGAGGGAAGAATCCAGAATCTGTTTATTGGGAGATCATGGTAGTAGGGTGAGGTTTGGGAAGCGTAAAGAAGAGATGGAGAAGGGAAGAGTCTGTAGAAAGGGATTAGCGAAATCAGAGTAGTTAAATGAGGTTTGGGATGAGTCAAAGGAGAGATATATGAGGGGAAAATTAGTAGGGTTGTTTGGGAGATCATAGTAGTGAACTAAGGTTTGGGGTGAGCCAGGAGAGATAGAGAAAGGAAGAGTCTAGGAGGGGTTATTTTGAAGATCATAGTAGCAGAATGAGGTTTGGGATGAGTCAGAGAGTGGAGATAGGGGATAGATCGGGAGAGGTTTAGGATGAGAAAGAGTAGTGCATTGGAGAGAGACATTTTATTGTCTTTTTCTTGTACAGTTGGGATAAAGTAATAAATATGTAGATAAATGATTACATAGAAAGGGAATATATGTGCGAGGAAGATAAGATATTGAGATTTAAGGTTGTATTGTGAAGTGTACATAGGGAAAGGTTTAAGGAAGGCATTGTGACGCAAAAGGGATGACGCAAAAGGGTTGACTAGCTCTGGCAGTCTTGATGAGTGGAAATGCATGCAGAAAACCTGTGCACAGTTTTATCTCGTAAAGCTTGCTTTTGACATTCCACAGTGGTTTTGACTCATTATAGTTTGAAATATTTTGATTATAGTACCAAGCTGCACCAAGCACATGATGTCAGGAATCCCCAAGGTGCCTCCTGCGTTATCTGTCAGCATCCCCAGGGATTAGGGTTACATCATATCTCTGTTCTTGGTTAGACATTCATGTTTCTAAGTAAACATAATCTGCTGTGTTACACAATCGGTTTTATCACTGCTTGTTTGCTATTGTGAGCAGGTGTAGACATGTACTTCTAACTGGGTGTGGTGTAGACATGTGCTTCTAATTGGGTGTGGTGACTTATCCACATGTGGAAACTCAACTGCTTTCCTGATTGGTTACAAATAGCAGAGTGAAGCATGCCTCCCTGCTTGGCTTTGTTTTGCTTCCTGATCTCAGCATCTGATTTGTCAGTCCAGCCCCTGCTGTCATCCTCATATTCAGGACTTTTGAGGCAATTCTTTTCTTCATTCCTGTACCAGCTGACACCAGGCATTCATCCAGCACTCCGGAAAAGACTGCAGATAAGTGACTAGTATTCTCCAGGGAGTTTGTTCTTTGAGCGCCGCCCTTTCCTAGAACAGCTGGTGTATTTCAGACCTCGTATTTTGGCAGAGTGCTTATCTTGAAGAGACAAATGCATTTCTAAACATTCTACATTATTACTGTAGTTACTTGCCTAAATGTGCTTCAGGAAATCTGCTTGAGCTCAAGTACTACAAAAAGTGACAGTGCAATTTTAAAAGAGCATTTATGTGCCTTTTCTTTCTCTAATAGCATAACTCTTGGATTTAAATTGTGTCATTCATGTCTGTGTTTGAGGTTTGAGGAATTTACTTTTGAAGGGTTTTTCACACACACAATGAAACCAAACCAAACTGTGCCACCCTAACTGTTTAAACCCAGAGTGGACATTTGTATTTCTTGGATTGTTTTTGTTCTTTTTAGTTTAACCCTATGCATGCAGGAAAGTTATATGTGATATAATTAATGCCTTTTTTGTCTTTCTTGTGCATGATAAGTGCAACCACAGTTCTAATTGTGGTGTGCAAAAGTGAATCTCTGTGAATCCAGCCCTAGTGTTGCCGTACTTTTTATAATGGTACTCAGTTTGGGTTTTTGGTAATGCAGTGTTAGTAATTGTGCCAATAGTTATTATTATCAAAGAAAAGTGCTGGAGCATCCCGGTGTTCTTCTACTGCTCCCGTGCCCATATCAGAAAGAGAGATTCAGTTTCAAGGAAGTTGAGTGCACTAACTCTACTGTCACTCTGTCAACAACGACCTGCCCCCCGAAGATACAGGGTGCCTAGCTGGACCGGCAAGATGCAGCAGTGTTTTGTCTCTTTCTCTTCCACTCCCCCTTTCCTTTTGGGACACTTGCCGGGGTTTCTGTGTCCACCAGGAAGTGCCAAGAAGTGTTCCAGGAGGTCAGGGGGCATACCATCGCCCCTGCAGACATCCTGCTTTTCAAGTGAGTGGCCCCGTCTCAACACATGACACTTGTCGATTTCAAGTGTTTTTAATATTTCTAAGATATGATGTTCTTCAGATGTGCAAGATGGTCTGCTTATGATACTAGGCCACATCAAGTGGATGATGACTGTTCCTGTTATTTTATTTAAAGTGCTGAGTTGACCTCGGGGGTACATGGGAACATGACTGGTAAAGTAAGAGAAAGAACAAAAATGGTAAATAATGCTGGTAACACCACCACCTGCTAGAAGCAAACGGAAAGTTGTAGAACATTGCGTAAGTCAGCTTTTAGTGTATAAAAGATGCACAGGTTTGAATTTTTGTGAAGCCTGAAGACGGAGTCCCATCAGAACTGCAGTCGCCCTGCAAGCCACCACATGCCACTTGTCCAAGGGAAGGAGAACAGAATAGTCGGAAAGGGCTTCCTGGTGTTAAGTCCCAGACGAAAAGGGCCAGATCTTCATGCTTTATCATGATCTATATAATTTTTATGCTGTTTTAGATTCATTGCATTGTGAATGAGTACTGTTTTTTCTCATGTTATCATTGTGCTAGCACAGTGCTATAAATACTCATGCCACTGTTCTGCACTCATTACTGATTTTAGTGCTGTTTATGCAACCATTCTGTTGTGTTAGTATTTCAGTCATATTCTTTTTTGCCTCTCTGATTAACTGCATTACAATTGATTCCAGGCCGTGTGTTTTACTATTATTGAGCTAGTAGTGTACTGTACACCTAATTGTGACTATTGGGTTCAATGTCTAGGATGAAAGGTTGAATTCTCCTGTGTTGGTCTAAGTGACAGATTTACCTTTGTGCCTTTACTCACTGCTTCAAGACAGATTACAGCATCTGCCTCTAATCATGTTGCTGATGTATACATAAAGAGATTCATGCAACCAGTCTGCTGTTTGACCATCATTGCCAATATATGTGCTTGTGCTAGTGTTTCATTAAAGTTACATTGCATTAGTCAAGTGGGTGTGTTGCTCCTCACTGAGTGTCCTTGTTGATTTGCATCTGCTTAATAACACTCAGATTGGTTGCCAGCAGCCAGTCCAAGACATATTGTACGAACATAGACTTTCACTTATTGCAGTATTTGAAGACAAATTATTAGTGTACTTTTTACAGCATTAGTTTTTTATCATTTCCTCAATATTTCAATAGTGAAACGCTTGTAGATAAATATTTAAAATACTATATACCTTTTGTGATAGATAAATAAAACATATATTTATATATATGTATGTATATATATTATACATATATATATATATATATATATATATATATATATATATATATATATATATATATATATATATATATATATATATATATGTGTGTGTGTGTTTGTGTGTGTGTATTTAAGTATATTCACTGAAAAGACCAAAGGTTACAGGATAGTTAGGAAATAGAGTTAAAATAGACATAGCCATTCTGTAAAAAAACAAATGTTATGGGGACATTATAGTTAGGATCATATTTTAAATGTACAGAGCCATATAAATGCATCAATTAGAGTTAGAGTTATCTCAAGTAACTATAACCCGTGCCCTAAGGTAACAATAACTTGCGCGCCCGCACTGTACAGTTTTTCATGAAAACATTTACTGCAAATATTACATTGATATTATCAATGATGTTATCAAAGATGTCTTGACTGCCGTAAGTTGTGGGGTCATTAGCAGTGCATGGCAAGGGCGTGAGTTATAGTTACTTTAGGGCAAGAGTCATAGTTAGTTGAGGTACACAAGAGTGGCTTTGGGCTGAAGATTATTATTGAGCTGAGTATAGCACAAATGCTAACAAGAAAAGTATAGGCAACTCACATCTAATCGGGATAGGCCAGAGACAATTCAACTCGTTGAAAATTGTAAACTATGCTGAGAACTAGTGAAGCAATCTTTTTAACTTAGCACTCTGGTGACAACCGATGCAAAGTCTTCAATGCGAAATAGCAATATCTGGATTAGCAAGCCATTACAGATCAAAATGAGGTGTCTTGTGAACTGTTTCTAATATCAGGTTTACACATGTCAAGTTTACTTAGACCATGGAAGAGAACAAAAACTAAGTTAAACTCATCAAAACTCAATTTTAAAATGAAGGAATTAGAATTCTATTGATGCAAACTTTACTTACTGAACATACATGGTTAAGTAGTTTTGAAAGAAGAAGGTGTCAAACCTCCAAGACATTAAGAAGGGACCCAATATCAGACGAGGTGTATTACATGTATGTTCTGCAATAATTATGGCAGGCTTTGTATTGTTAAAACCTAAGTGTAGGAAAGGATAAATATGTTGGTCAGTTATTAAAAAAACTCATTCAATAATATATGCCAGTTTGCTTGTGAACACTTTCATCATCTACATGTTCAGATTGTTACACTCTCGATCCAATGAGGATTGGTTGCTACAATTAGAGCATCCACATGATTCCTTTAGCCTAATTTGCTTTGTTAAGCCTGGTGTTGATGCACACATCTGGAATTGCAATCTCCTTAAATGCTAATTTATGGATTGCTTTCAGAGCATGGGTGCACACCTGTTCTTTTAAGCCCAGGACCCTACAGTAGGGTTTGCATGTATCCACTGGCACCCTTGCTTAAGATGGATGGTACAAAATGCATCATCTTCTGGGTAGTGCAGTGGTTCCCAAACTTTTTCGACCCGCGGCTCCCTTCACCTATATTTGCCATTGCCCGCGGCTCCCCATTATGTTACTTTTTTTTTCTTCGGGTGGGCGATGTAAGCCCAGCCTCGGGAGTACTTTAATTATATCAACGAGCATAACATGGATGTTTTGTATGTTTCCTCCTCCCTGCTAGACCACATCTCCTCCAATTCAACCTCTCATTCTTAAACGTCTAAAAAATGTAGCCACATCTCCCCCCTGTGTCACACTTGCTGTCCTCCATGCACGTATTTTCTTCTCTGTTTACAACGTCATTACATTGCCTTGACCACACACACATCTCACACCTCACCTTTGGTGCACACATTCTGCCTTCAATCTTGACACTTTCTCCTCTAAAACTATTTAACAGTACTTGATCATTCACCAGTGCTTAATTTGTGCTTGTTGTTTCCGGTGCTAAGCAAGGAAGAGAAAAACGAAATAGTGTCACAATGGGAGAAAACAGAAAGCTGCAAGAGTGAGCTGAAGGGGCAGGGAGTGGCTTTAAAATCATTGAAGAGGCCTGAGATGGCTTCAGTATTACACTGCCTCAGTATTCCATTTTCGCACATTTAATTGCAGCAGCCACATGTTTAAAAGGTGGACTTTGGGCACCGGCACGTTTTTATTTACAAATTAAGCACTGCCGTTTACACTCCCACTCTGCAGTGTCTTGAGAATTTAGGAGGCACCGCTGCCTTAAATTATTTCAAAGGCTTCAGCTTTTGATAACTGTGCTTTCCAAGTTCCACTTGGTCTGTACCTCCCATAGCCGTTTTTCTGGCATCCCAACGAAAATTGCCTTCCCCTGGCAGTAAGACTCAGTAAGTAATCTGATTTGGGCATGCAAGTGAGGGAGGACTGTGGTCCTATAATTTATTTTTAACAATTTACTAGCATTTAGTAAACACAAATGGGGAAAAAAGGAAAGGTGTGCTTAATAATAAGAAAAGGGTGGAAGGTTAATCTTTCACAAAGCAGAAATGCTGCAATTTTCCCCTGGACTTGTCATCAACAAGGAACTAATAATTCTAATAATGTCTTCAAACCTAAATAAACAAACTCAACTTCTGTGTGTGTGCTGAATCAAGCATTTAGCAGTTTTCTCCTGTCCGGAAACTACACAGGGGCCTCGTGCTCGCCCCTGGGAAATATCCATCTGTTTTAAAAACAGAACATTAGTTATTAATAATTAATTACTATATTGGCGCTGCTTAGGAGAATTTCCTGCACATTCCTGTGATCTCCGGTCCTGCCGTGCCCTCTCTCTCACCCTAGATTAGAAATAGAAATACTAATAATAATAACTATGATTACCTGATTATTGTAAATTCAACAAGGAACACGTCTGATGTGCGCACTTCAAGAGGATCCCACGGGAGCAATAACATTCCAGTGCTCTCTTCTGAATTTCCGACCGGATGGCAATGACGAAGGCTTTTTTTAAGAACTAATCACGTTTGGTGAAACCATGGTGCAGAGGGCAAGACCTTGACAGGTGGGGCTTATGTAACTCCCCCACATAAAATGCTAAAGAGTTACTCGGCCGCAAAATACTTTTAACTCGTCATAAACAGGTCATTTATAAACTGCACGCATAAATCTTTTTAAAATGTTCATATCATGTTTCCAAAATGTGCGTGGCGCCCCTGGCAACTTTTAACGGCGCACCAGGGTGCCGCGGCGCACAGTTTGGGAACCACTGGGGTAGTGGGTTATGTTTTTTTTAGCTTTTTCTTAGGACTCAAGACTGAATCCCAAGTGCTATGATGGCTGCCACCACTTTCTGGTTGACGTTGTGGCAGCTGATCAGATCTCAGCAGGAGATCTCTCAGGTCCACTGAGCCTATGCGCCATGAAACATCCAAAGATTCAGCTCTAATTGCTCAAAAACTACTGAACAGATCTACACCAAATAATAAACTGTTTTTCTGCACCAACATTCTGCCACATTTGTTGTAAATCCATTCAGAGGTTTGGTCTGTAGCTGTGTATAAAGTTTGTATGCAAAAATGAATGTGGAACATGTGTTTTGGGACCCCCCCCCCTTCTCCTATGCATGATGGATCACACCAAACATTTACATGCAGAAAGTAGCACTTTTTTGGAATGTTTCATGCAGATTCGACAAGCAGTGCCAAAGTTATTAGAAACGCAAAAAAGGCATTTTCTACAGAAACACGCTCCTAACTATAACTACCCAGACTGGTTTATAGATAGATAGATAGATAGATAGATAGATAGATAGATAGATAGATAGATAGATAGATAGATAGATAGACAGATAGATAGATAGATAGATAGATAGATAGATAGATAGATAGATAGATAGATAGATAGATAGATAGATAGACAGATAGATGGATAGAAATCCAATAAAGAAGTGGCTCAAACAAATGGACACAAAGAACAACAATATATTTCCATTACAAAATTTTGGTTTCTGCCTTCTTCAGGTAGTAAAAGATTATTTGCTCAGTGGCTGCATAGCTGACACTGCTGGATTTTCAAATAGCATCATTCCATTTGGAATATGGAATCAATGCAGTCCAGAGATCTCTTGAGATACGCAGTAATCAGGTGGCATTGTCAGTGATGTTCAGTCCACCTGGATTCAATCATTTTAAGCAATTCATTCTGAAGTTTTTTATTGAGTCCAGTAGTTCTTCCTTTAGCACATGTTCCGGAGGGAAAATCACATGGTTAAAATAATTGGCTACAGGCTGATCACGTTTCTAATAATTATTTTTGATTTGTGGTTCCAGACTTGTGTACGGAGGTCATATACTGTTTGGCCTGCATATTTTTTTTTATATCTTTGGCGTTGGCACTGAATCATATAAATAATGCATATTGAGCAACATGTAAGATGCTATTTTTTTCCATAGGTCCGTCTCATAACAGAACTAGTTACTGATAATGTTTGTAAAAGGTATTCACATGTGATGAACCTTTCTGAATGACAGCAATGAACAGCCACCTTTGGTACAGCTTGCTTGAGTTCAGCTCTGACAATAAGAGATTGTAAATTGGGGGCTCTGCTGTAAGCAATGACTGGCAGTTATGGAAATTCCTTTTGTAATTTTTCACAAGTGAAAAATAAGGAAAATGTTTTTTGCATTTTATTTCTGTAGGTGTGAGCTGATGTATGACAGCTAACTTTAAATGGGATTCTGTCACTTTTGTTTCTGCTATTGGTTTTCCAAATAAGTACTTCCCTGGGTAACTGCAAAGACTTGTCAATGTGTTGCTGTATGATACGCAGGTACAGATGCAGATACAGATGCTGAGACTCACCACTCTAACATGCACTGTGTTCTCATAAATGATGTGATTTGCGATATTATAGATGTTAATTAATGTAAATGCTATTATTTTAGATGGTATAACTAATATAATATAAAATGGTATAAGCAGTGCATGGAGAAATCATGAGTTATAGTTAATGTAGTATTGGCTACCACGTTCAATATACTGTGCATGTAGGTGTGAGTGTTAAAATTATTTAAAGGTGTTGAGTAAATTATAATTGAAAGGTATAAGTTTAGAATTTATAATAAAGGTTTAAGTATAAGTTTAGAATTTATATTTTTGTGTAGTTTAAATTTGATGTGCATCTAAAGAATAAATAAAGTAACAGCAATTTAAGGGTGTGTGTAAATTATAAATTTAAGGTACAACTATATCTTTAGAATTTGTAATCCTTGTGTATTTTAGGTTTGGTTTGTATAGAAAGAATAAATAAAGTGTTCCTAACTATAACAAAGGTTTAAACTAATTGCATGTGTTGTGGGCTTTGACAACCACAAATGGCGAATTTTAGTGGTTTCATACTTGAGTCAAAATCATGACTCAGGGAGTCATTATGATTTTGGCAGGTGGCGGAGGCCGCCCGCCAAACTGAACCCGCCACCTGACCGCTGGTACCGCCGGCCCTATTATGACTTCACCGCACGGCTGGTGGGCGGAAGCATTGTTTCCGCCCCCCGGCCCTGCGGTGAAGAAGACCTTAACATTGATGCCAGCACGGAATCGAGCCGGCGCCAATGTGGCGGTGCAGCAGGTGCAGTAGCACCCGTCGCGCATTTCACTGCCCATTATTCGGGCAGTGAAATGTGCGACGGGGCTGTGCATGGGGGCCCATGCACTGCCCATGCCAAGTGCATAGGTAGTGCAGGGGCCCCCAGTGGGCCCCGGCACCCCCATTCCGCCAGCTTTTCCACGGCAATGTAAACAGCTGTGGAAAGGCTGGCGGAATGGGACTTGTAATCTGGAGGGCAGCGCTGCTTGCAGCACTGCCCTGGCGGATTACAACCGCGGGAACCGCCAGAATGCGGTCCGATGGCCACCCTGAGTCTGGCGGTCTCAATACCAGAATGATTCCCTCAGTTTTTAATTTTCTTATTTCAATGAATTTGATTGTTTGTTTTATGAGGTACTTGATTTCAAACCCTCGCTGTGCACAGTCTTTGGTGTAGGAGGCATTGGGCTCACTAACAGGCTCTGATCCCAAACCATCGTGGAAGACAACCCCCACTGAGAAGGGGCGTTGTCCATACTCTTTGGGGAATAAGTGCAGGACTGGCCTCTGCAGCATTTAAGGGTTAGCTCATAGAACCTGGTCTTTTGACCTGGTGTTGCATTGGCTCTCATTATCCTAATGAGGCTGCAAGATTTGGCCATCGGCATCACCCGAATTTTGGGGAACTGAGTCCAGTCACACACCATGTGACGACTGTTGGCCTAATCAATGTCCAGCCAACTCGCAGCACCTCATTTCTGCCCAAAAGCAAGGGTGATTTGTGGCAACTGGACGCATGACATAATGACTTCTCAGGGAAATCGTGGTGGATCAGATGTAGACTTTTTCTCTCATATTAGTCTCACACATGCCAAGACAAACAGAGGCAGAAACTGGTTCAATAAGATTTATTGAATCAGCTGTATCGTAGATAAAATGGCATGAAATGCAATAATGAGAATGATGGAACATACTAGAAGCAAAATGGTGACAAGGAAAGTTAAACACAGGAAAAGTTTGACCATATTGTCACTATGCACACTATATGTGATTTTCACCTAAGCTATGTTAGATCACAGCAGGATAAGCCTTAATCCGCCCTTCAGGATTAGCCCATTGGAAGACATCATCCCCCATACTTGACCAAGGAAACCAGTTGTCTATAGAGACACCATCCCCATTAAGGCCAGGGAACTGGTAGTCTCAGAGAGAATCTGTAGTAAAGTCAATCAGCATGCAGTTGTGGTCATCTGGCTGGAATCTCCCTCTAACGTGCATTAGACAGAGAGAAGGTTTTATAAAAGAACAGCTTATGTTCTGAGAAATTGTCCCCACATAAGGATGGGTGTATTTCTGTGAATATTGGAGATGCAGTGTACCACTTGTACCTGCAACCCTGTCTTGCTGCAGTCTTGAGGAAAGCACAAAGTGAAAGGAATGTCTTGCTAAAAAACGCAATGCTTTCCTAGGCGAAAGAACAGCTAGCTAAAGAAATACAACACTACTATGGCCTATTCTGAAATAATAAAAAAGAAGCAGAATATAGTGCAACTGGGCTAAAGGGCACAAGCGGCAGGCCTAGGTACTAAAATAACGTGTCCAGAGACATCACTGAAATGGCTACACAACACTGGTCGCCATTTTATATGTTGCAGATTCCCGAATCACAAGGGAATTGTGAATCCTGTGACTTTGTCTTCAGTTTTTTTAAGTTAATCAAGAGGGGGCAAATAGGACCCCCCATTGTGGCCTAAAGGCCAGGGGATGCCTAGCCACCACCTTACATATCCTTTTTGAGTTCTTTTTACAATTTTCAGGACACAGGTACTGTACCCTATTTCCAACAATGGATGGCAGCAAGATGATTTGGTTTTGAATCAAAGTTCTATTTTGTTGTCATGTTTGGTGTAAAACCTTTCAGTGGCTTGGGCTGCAGATTTGAGCAAAATTGGCTATGGAAAGTAAAATGGGAAAACACTTCCTTGTTCACCCCCCAAATTATATTTTTCCTTGGATTAATCTTCATGAATCTTAGCTGATTAAACTAGAAAACTCACAACTTTTGTACAAATATGTCCACGGATAAAAAGCTAGAGGAAAATTAAAAAATATATCTCTTCAATGGAAAGTGTGTCAGATCTGCACATTGGATGAAGTACCTTATGCTGTATGTTATATTTCAAGTCACTATGGAGTCCCATGAGCATATAGAGAAATAAGACCAAAGATCGAGTTCCTTGATAAGGTCATGGAACTCTGAGGTACTTGCAATATTCTTTTAATGTATAGCAGAATGTATTTTGGGCCAGATGTAGGAAGCATTTTACCATTCGCAAAATGCAACTCAATAAGTTGTTACTGAATCGCATTTTGCTTTTGCGATTCGGTATTGGGAAGCGACGTGTTTAGGGCGTCCCTTCCTAATACTGAATGACATTGGTATGAATGTTTTGCGACCATAATGTGGCTGCAAAACATTCATACTTTGCCGACTCTGTAGAGAAGGTGGGAACCCATTCACAAAGGGGAAGAGGTCCTCAAAAGACCCCTTCCCCTTTGTGAATATGTGTGAAAACATGTTTTAAGAGTGAAAACATGTTTTAAGAGTAGCCCCTGCTACACCCTACCACTGCCTACTCTTAAAAAATGAAAAGAAAACTTTCAGTTTTATTTTTGTGATGCATTCCATTTACCTTTAAAGAAAACGGGCTGCATTACGAAAAAAAGATTGCTTTATTTTAAAAGCAATCAGAGACATGGTGGTCTGCTGACCACAACAGGCCACCACCCCTGTGATTGTGGGCATTCCCAATGGGTTGCAAAGTGTGACCTGCCTAATGAATATTAATGAGGCAGGTCCCTTGTGACCCATTTGGGAATCACAAACAATGTCTGAGACACTGTTGTACATAGCTGTTTGTGATTTCCTATTAGAGAATAGCAAAAAATATCTATTACGAAATTGCAAACGCCAAGCTACGTACATCTGGCCCTTTATTCCTTATAATACATGGTCACACCTTCACCCTTCACACAAAATATATAAATCCTTGGTGTCTTGCTCTTTCATGTTCATTGAAGACAAGAAAAGTAAAACTAGAATATGCACTGATAAGTTAAACACACCAAAAAGGAATTAGTTATTTTTGAAAAAAGAAATTACAACCAATTTAGTGTAAGTCACATTCAAATATGCTGTGGTTCAAATGTGTACAAAAGGGAAAGATTGTACCTTTCACCAAATGACCTCTAGCATTAAAAAAACAAATATCTTTTGTTTAATTGCTGCTTTGCGCTGATCACTTTTTCTTTTTATTTAAAAAAACAGAGCAGCTGAAGGAAAAGCCATGAGATGAGAGGGCCTTGATAATAGGTAGTTTACTGTGGTAGCTGCTAGAGAATGGGGGTGGCGGACGGGGGAATTTAAAAAAAAAAGAACACTTACCTGTTCCGTCAGGTTCCCTCTTTTCTGCTTACTGGGTCTGCCTCGCCTCCATCCTATTCACGACTCCCGGCAGCACATAGGCTCCCAGACTCCCCCAACCCAATCACAACGCTGCTGTCACCAGCATCACAGCAGCACTGTGTGACAGCAGTGTTGTGATTGGTCTCAGCGGCCTGGTTTGGTGCTCAGAAAGGGAGTGGGAGCCTGTGCATGTTCTACATCTAGCTGTGCAATACAGCCGGGTGGAGAAATGCTAAGCGTGCATGTCTGTTTAGCCAGCCCGACACGGCCGGCCAAACCGTCATGCACAGTTATGGTGCACACACCCCTCCTTCCTGTGACACAGCCCAACCTCACCCCGCACTAACCTGGATACGCACTGAAAAATAAGATGATAACATTGTGTCATTATAATGTTATTTTTCCTTTTTAGCCCTGCTCCGAGCAGTGGGGCGACACTCCTCAACCTTAGCAGAGGACCCCACTGGTAGTTTATATTTATTTTATAGAAGAAATATTGGGAGGTCATAATCAGAAACCTGCTTCGGGTTCCACTTCCCTGGCCTCCGGATCTTGTCTCATTTCCGCATGTTCAGAGGAAGTCATCATTAAGCTGTCACGTGAGTCCTGACCAGCGTTGCTCATGGTACTATAGAATGCTGACAGGTGAGCGTCCTTTTCCATTCTCAAAAGTTTCTGCATGCAGAAGGCTGGGGCGAAGTCACAAACTAGTTCTGTGGGCCAATGAGACACCCCTTTGTACCTCCATCCCTGGACCTTCTCCAAAAAGCACATTTTAAGTATTGCCAAGTGTCACCAGCAACCCAAGAACCATCTTTAGTCCCGCAGGTAGACAGCAGTCAAGGCATGTGACTGCTGTGCTCGCTTGCCCCCGTTTAATACTTTTCAGATCCCAGTACACTTTCCCAAAGCTGTACACCAAGGGCGGCCTCACACAATATTCCAATTTGTTAAAAGAACTACATTTGTCATCCTTGAGGTTCCGCTATCGACTAGGTATCGATCGTGGCACTGTGTTTGATGATAAAACTTTTAAGTGAATTAGGCAAGTGCACTCGAGTTCTCATCAGTCTAATTTACCACTGCCAAACGAGTTTCTATTGTAAAGTGGGGCCATTTTAAGAAAGATAAATTGTTCGGTGACTCGGTGTCCGATTCGCTTACTGCTCAGTGGTAGGGTGAGGGCGCTGCCTGGTGACTCATGACTTGGCACCGGTGCCTAGAAGCCAACAGGCTGAGAGCGGGACTCATTAATGGACCAGACCGAAATGTAGTGGTGAGACTTCTCACTGCCTTATGAATGTAAAAAGTTTTTGGAACCTGGTCCCTAACAGATTTTCATTCCATGCACAAGAAAAGTAGATCGATCCACCCAAAAATATCCATCATTTGTATCTACTTAGAGGAGGCAGGTGGGCTACCTTCACCATGCAGGCAGTATATCAGGAGTCATTACATCACAGGTACTTGGAGGAGCATTTAAAAAGCTGAGGGTACTGCAGTACCTCTTATGGAAGAGGACTGAAGATTTGCAAATTTACATATTTGCCCTCAAAGGGACAGAGCAGGTCACTTCTCAGAGAGTAAGGAGATAACCCAGAAAGGTCTAAAGTTGTATCAGCACATTCCCAGAAGGCTGCAGACCAGGAGGGCCCCTTCTTCTGGTTAATTTACCAACATAATGTTGTCCCTGGATAATACATGTGATTCTGCAATCCCTGTATCAATGCATGTCTCTGAGGAGCATATTTAAGAGCCCTTAGCGCCTCCTTGCACTAACTTAGCGTCACTTTTTTACGCTAATGTGGCCCAATGAGGCAAAAATCGTTGCGCCAGATTTACAAAGTGGTGCAATGCTTGCATTGCACCACTTTGTAACCCCTTGTGCCACATTGTGCCTGCACCAGGCATAATGTATGCAAGTGCGGTGTTGCCCCATTAGGGTGGGCCGAAAAAATGGTGCAAAGAAATCTAAAGGATTTCTTTGCGTCATTTTTTTGGGCATTTTTAATGCCTTCTCAGAGAAGGCATTAAAAGGGGGCACACCATCATTTATGATGGGCCCCTATGTACTGTTCAGGGTTAGTCCCAAAATGTTGGCGCTAACCCTGAACAGTACATCAATAGCATCAAAAATTCTGACGCTATTGCACCCTACCCTGCACCATGGTGTGCCGTATTCTATATACGGCGCACACATGCTGGTGGTAGTGGGGCGCTACGGGGCGCAAGGAAGGTGGCGCTGCTCAGGGTGCAGCACCACTTTGATTAAATCTGCCCCTAATTCTTTTATAATCGGCGACATGCAATGCACTCAGCCGCTGATTATTAAAATAATAATAGGTTATTGCAGTCGGGTTCTGACATCAAAACGCCTGCTGCCAGCAGCTGAGGCAAAAGGCAGGACAGGACATTAAGCAACTGATTAAAAGCAACAAAAACTAAACATTACTTTTCTTTCTTGTCCTCTATTTTTCTAGCTTACAGTGATAAGCAGAAAGAACATGATTATTTTTTTCATTCTTTAGATAATTATGGCAAGGCACAATATTTCTGCATGTGTCTACACATTACTGTAGCTTTTATTTTAAAAAAACTGACTTGTATTGAACTGTTTCTAATATCGTTTTTGCAACAATATTTTGCACTTTAGGTTCTATATTTTAATTCTTCATATTTTCAAACGTGCTCTCTCTCTTTCTGAAAGAGCCACACACCAAGGTTTTAAGTGGTTTGTGGGAAAGGTAATATTGTGACCCTGTATTATATGGGATAAAGTACCCCCAGCAGTACATGATAAGGATATTGCAAGTCATCTCGGGGTTCCATAACCTTCAGCCTCGTTCCTCTATGAGGTTACTGAACTCCTCGGTGACTTGCAACATCCTTATAATGTAAAAAGGGGGTACTTTATTTCCTATATTATTAGTCCCTTGTTATTTTGCGATCCATGCCTAAACATCAATCTGAGCAGGGGTTGGAATTAAAAGAGGTGTGAATTTTTCACATTCAGTTATTAATGTGTGCAGTAAATTCTGCACCCCCAGAGTTATCACCTATTAAAATATTAACAGGTCACACCTGCTGACATTTAAGGGGATGAAACATCGTGATCAATACTGTGATGCAGTCTGCATTTTATTCCTCACTGTAAAGGCAACATTTGTAAAAGGTGATGTTTATTGCACACATTAAATATCGACCCAGTTGTCAGATATTACTAGGTGTGATAAATATTGCACCCCACCTTTGCCACTCATAATCAAGGCCTAAGGGCCATATGTACGAACACTTTTTCCCATAGACACAGAATGGGTAAAAACCTTTGCTACATCTGGCCCTAAATGTAATCTACATGGACTGGTAGTGAGCAGTCGGTAACCCAACAACATTTTCACATATATTGCCACCCTCACCAAAATTTGATATCAGACTTCAAAAGAAACAGGCAGGGACATCACACCAGGAGATCCTTAGCAAGTACTTGGAAGCCTGGTAAAAATTCGTCCCACCAGCACATGAGACTGAATTAACGCAGTGACGAGAAGAGTACATTGTGATTTGCAGAGTAGCAAGGTGAGCCATTAACCATGTGAGGTGTGTATTTATGTGACATTACCTACTGGGTTGGTTGCCCTTGGTGAAGGGCAACCATTGGTTATAAAGGTATGAACTTGCACCAACCTCACAATGTCATCCCCATTTGAAATACATAACCACCTGTCCATGAGGCTGGCTCCGTGCTCAATACGTTTCATTAGTGAATGTAAAGATTGATACGGGTAAACATTGGCCATAAAATACAGTGATAATATGGTATTGGAGTGCTCAGCCTCGCTACCCTGAGAGAGTCAAGTGCTTGGTTATCCATTTTGAGGCTCAAAAGTTCTGCGGCTCTAAGATTCTGACGCTATTGCCCCCTACCCTGCGCCATGGTGCACCGTATTTTAAATATGGCGCACGCATGATGCCGTTAGTGGGGCGCTAAGGGTTGCAAGAAAAGTGGCACTGGGTGCAGCTCCACTTTTCTTAAATCTGACCCATAATGACAGAAGATTAATAGCTCACAGACTCTCAGAAAGGGGCATTAACTGCTGGAGTAGGTGAATAAACATAGTTAGGGCGAGCAGCATGACAGGAAGATATCCACAGTGTTGTGTGGAGACATTAACACATTTGCTTGAAGAATGAGGCACAGAAAAGCACAGTGGGGAATGGAGACTCTAGGGAAAAGGAGACCGCAGCAGGAAAATAATGGACAGGGAGACCCTTTATAGGGATACCACAGGCAGGGACAGATTGGAGCTCTGAGATGATGAGTGACTAAGAGACAAAGACAGGGAGTCTCTAATTGACAGAAGGAGGGGATATAGGGCCAGATGTACCAGAAGAAAGGTTGCAAAAGCATCACAAAGTTTGCATTGACATTTGCATACTGTTTATGACTCTGTAATGCAACCTCTGAACTAATAAGTCAAGGAGCAAACTCTCAGCTTGCAGGGGGTGGCACAATTTGCGAACCCCAGTGGCTTGTGAAAAACTCAAGGATGGTCTGCAAGGAAAAGCAGATCCTAACCCTATATTTGCATTCCCAAATGGGACTTTTTTTTAAAAACATCCTATTTTGCTTAAAGGCTCGGGTGCTGCTTCTTAAAAAAGCTCCCATTTGGGAAAGCTGTAAGGGCAGCACGCAGTGACCCCCTAGACCGCTGCATTTTCCCCCAAGATATCCCTACACCATTCACAAAGGTAAACGTTCTTCCCTTTGCAAATCAGTCAACAACTCATTTGAGCAGTTGTTAACTAATCGATGATTTGGAACAGCAACTGTGGTCACACTAAATCCAAACTAAGGGGATTCTGCTTGTATGCCTCTTCCTAACTGAGATTAGGTTTTGGTTGCTAAACCCATTTTGAGGGACATAAAGGATTTTCCGGCTCATAAAATGGGCTTAACACATACCTAGAATCCATTTTGCATTCATAAATATTGTGAGTTTCCAAAATTCTAGAGCTTGCGGCAACACAATCGCTTAGTACATGCAGCTCATAGTTCCTTGTATTCAGAAGCAGTAAGTGCAGGTGATGCTCCATTACTTCTACTGGCATCTGAGGAATAGTCTTCTTCCCATTCTCACTAGTACTCACACTCTGAGTGAAAGTATCCAGCAAAAAGTCAACCTGAGGAGCAATGGAGCGCTGAGCATCAACAGGGAGGCTAAGAAGAAGTATTAATAACTGTGTATGTCAAGTGTGGCTTATAATACTATATTACATATTTATATTACACACATTTTTAACATTACACAATTACACTACAGTACATTTACTCACATCTGCGCCATAGGGAAACTAAATGTTTCCACAACCACATGATTTATGGTTGAGAGTTGAGTTCCGCGGTCTCCAGGTTTCAGTCATCACCTCCACAACACTAGTGAGAACAAAAGGGGCAGAAAATGCTGGACTCAAGCTGCAAAAAATGTGGTTACACAGTGCTACTGTTGAACCCCAGTCAATAGCATATACAAATGCAGAGTAGGGCCAGGCAGGTATTTTATTATTTGGGTATGTCCCCGTGGGCTGGAGCCACTGGAGGCTGGTTTTGAAAGCTGAGGGCCATTGCTACCCCTTATGTCCAGGGGCATCTGGCAAATATGGGAGTAAGGATCGTGGCCCATTATTCATGGAAGAGGAGTGGAGAAGGGTGCACACACACACAGACACACACACAAACACACACGCAGTTCAGTAAAGAATAAAAATAGATTGCAGCTTTTTTTTTTCAGGGGATAGAATGTGGGACAACTGCTAATGTGACATGCAAGGTCTTACTCATCTTTAAGGCAAAAGCCAGTGCAGTTATGTCAGGAAGGGGTATGGATTGTCTTCTGTAGTACTGAAATAATCTCTCCATGGGTGCTGACTGCAGTAGCTCAGTGCAGAGTTACCAAACCTCCATAGTTGCTAATAAGCAGGGCAGGCCAGTTAAAGTGAGAGAGGGTATTGATTGGTTGTTGGGTTTTGTGAGGGCATGTGGAGGAGTCCGGTAGCAGGTGGGCTTCAAGAAGTGCAGTGCACATACTTTATAAATGCACAGATTTTCAAGCATGTTTATATTTCTTTAGTTTTATACATTCCCGTTTGTCCTTGGCCGGCTGCTCTGGTTCAACTTTCTGGAGCTCAGTCGTCACCATTAGTGAAAATGTTGTGCTTGTGAAGCAAGTGCTTCCCTTTATCTGTGCTCCTGTTGAGCTTTTCTTTTGGCCGGTGGCAGAGTCATTATTAGATTGAGCCTAGACAGCGCTTGCGCTGTTGCTTAGCGAGCCGTTGTACATGGTTTGTGGAGTTCAACTCCGCCCATTGCTTGCCATTGCTTTTCATTTGTCTATGTCATTGTCCTTTAAAAATCCTTGCTTGCTAGTGGTCAGTCCTGCCTCTTTATCCCTCAATTTTCTCTTTCATTCCTCCCAGGGAGCAGGGACTAACTACTGTATATTTCCACTTTGATTCTTTATCTCTTGCTTTGAGGGACTAATTTATAATTTCTTTGTTGCTCCTGTTACCCTGTGGGTATTTCAGGGCGTAGCTGCTTGTTTTTTTTTTTTTTTTGCCTCAGTCCATGTTTTTGGATTGTAGTTATTTTGGGCTTTCAGACTTTTGTTTTATCAGCACAGCACCTGCTTCAAGGACGCTGTTCTATATATTTAATTTTTTTTCTTCAGAGGAGGTAGCGTGTGTGTTGTTGGAGTCAGCGCCCCACTTTCATGTTTCACCATCGCACAGTGGCTGAAAAAATAAAGGAAGTGCTGTATCAGCTTCTCCCTGATCCCTGGTCTCTCTCCACTTCTGCTTATTATGTTCACAGAGGGTACCTGAGAAACAGCTCTAGGTTAAGGCCAATGCAGCCACTCCCTCCACTGGATTTCTTTTTCCTCATCATAGCTGGCTTGTTTTTCATTACTCCTGTTGTTCGTGTTGCCTGTAGCCGCTCTCTCCACTCCTTATGCTGTCCTTGTCATAAATTCCCTGCTCCAATCCCTCTCCCATTGTTTGTGATAACTCTCACAGCATTCTCCTGTTGTGCGCTCTGCCATGGCCATGCATTGGACTGGGCTCTGCACAGACGGGATAGTGTTATTGATAAGTTGTAGGCTCTAAAGCTGTCTTGCAGCAGCAGATGGCTGGCTACTCATAGCTTCAAGAAGCAGTGCACTAAATTAAGTGAAAGAGCAAAGGTTTGACTGGCTCCAGCCACAGCCCAGACCACCTTCTGAGGCAGCCACTATGTTAACCTATAAGAGAGATAGGCCTTGCAACGGTGAAAAAAGAATTTGGTAGTATTTCACTGTTAGGACATGTAAAACACATCAGTACATGTTCCACCTTTAACATACACTGCACCCAGCCCATGGGGTCACCTAGGGCCTACTGTAGGTTTGGGCCTGCAAGTGGGTACACTTGCCAGGTCGAATTGGCAGGTTAAAACTGCACACACAGACACTACAGTAGTGGGTGGCACAATCAGTGTTGCAGGCCCACTATTAGCATTTGATCTACAGCCCTTGGGCATCTCTAGTGCACTTTACTAGGGACTTACTAGTAAATCAAATATGTCTATCATGGAAAAGCCAATCACCAAGTTACACAGGGAGCATATGTACTTTAGCAGTGGTAAAGTGCCCAGAGTCCTAAAGCCAACAAAACTGGTAAGAAAAAAACAGGAAGAAGGAGGCAAAAAGGTTGTGGATAACCCTGCAAAAAAGGGCCAGGTCCAACACTGTTGGAGAAGGTGTACACTGTGTAAAATGGTGTGGGATGGTGTACACTGTGTGAGATGGTGTACAGTGTGTGAAATGGTGTGGGATGGTGTACACTGTCTGAAGCGGTGCACACTGTGTGAAATGGTGTACACTGTGTGAAATGGTGTAGGGTGGTGTACACTGTGTGAGATGGTGTACACTGTGAAATGCTGCACACAATGTGAGATGGTGTACACTCTGTGGGATGGGGTAAACTGTATGGGATAGTTTACACTGTGTGAGATGGTCTACACTGTGTGAGATGGTATACTATGTATGAGATTGTGCACACTGTATGACATGGTGTGGGATGTGAAAACTGTGTGAGGTGGTGTACACTGTGTGACATTCTTTACACTGTGTGAAATGATTGTCAATGTGTGAGATATTACACCCTGTGTGAAATGGTGCATGCTGTGTGAAATGGAGTAGTCTGGGATGGTATACACTGTGGAATGGTTTACACTGTGTGAGATGCTGTAGTCTGTGTGAGATGGTACACACTGTGTGGGATGGTTTACTTTATGTGAGATGGTGCACACTGAGTGAAGTGGTGTACACTGATTGTTTGCACTGTGTGGGATGGGACACACTGTGTGAGATGGTGCACACTGTGAGACACTACACACTGTGTGAGACGGTACAAACTGTGTAAGATGGCATACACTGTGTGGGATAGTTGACACTATGTGAGATAGTGTACACTGTGTTGGCTAGTTTACACTGTGTTGGATAGTTTACACTGTGTGAGATGGCACACACTGTGTGAGACGGTACAAACTATGTGAGATGGCAGACACTGTGTTGGATAGTTTACACTGTGTGAGATGGTGTACCAGTGTGCCATACTGCACATTTGTGAGATGGTATTTAATATGTGACATGGTATATGCTGTGTAAAATGCTGTATGTTATTTGAGATGGTGTACATTTGTGAGATGGTATTTAATACTTGACATGGTATAAGCTGTGTGAGAGTGTATTACCTGTGTTAGATGGTGTACACTACGAGAGATGATGTATACTGTGCGATACACTATTTGTGATAGTGTCAACTATGTGGGATAGTGAACACTGTGGGAGATGACATACAGGGCCTGATTTTAACCTTGGCGGACGGCGGAGGCCGTCCGCCAAGGTTCCGCCGCCAAATGACCGCACCGCGGTCACAAGACCGCGGCGGCCATTCTAACATTTCCTCTGGGCCGGTGGGCGCTCTCCAAAAGAGCGCCCGCCGGCCCAGAGGAAATGCCCCTGCAACGAGGACGCCGGCTCAGAATTGAGCCGGCGTAGTTGCAGGGGTGCGACGGGTGCAGTTTGCACCCGTCGCGTATTTCAGTGTCTGCATGGCAGACACTGAAATACTTTGCGGGGCCCTCTTACGGGGGCCCCTGCAGTGCCCATGCCATGGGCATGGGCACTGCAGGGGCCCCCAGGGGCCCCCCGTGGCACCCCCTACCGCCATCCTGTTCCTGGCGGGACACCCGCCAGGAACAGGATGGTGGTAGGGGGTGTCAGAATCCCCATGGCTGCGGAGCGCGCTCCGCAGCCATGGAGGATTCCCCCGAGCAGCGGAAAGTCGGCGGGAGACTGCCGACTTTCCGCTTCTGACCGCGGCTGAACCGCCGCGGTCAGAATGCTCGTGGGAGCACCGCCAGCCTGTTGGCGGTGCTCCCGTGGTCGGTGGCCCTGGCGGCCCCACAGTATGTCACATGCTGTGCACGGTGATATGGTTTACAATATAGGAGATGGTACTTAGCGCGTGAGATGGTGTACATTGCAAAATATTGTATATAATATGTGAGATACTCTCTGTGAGATGTTATATACATATTGTGTGAGATGGTGTACCTTGTGTGAGACATTGTACACTGTGTAAGATGACATACATTTTTGAGATAGCATACAATATATCACATGCTATACACTGTGTGATATGTTGTACACTATGAGAACTTGTGTATGTATGCTATGTGAGATAGACTATGGGGTCATTCTGACCCTGGCGGCCACCGACCACGGGAGCACCGCCAACAGGCTGGCGGTGCTCCCACGAGCATTCTGACCGCGGCGGTTCAGCTGCGGTCAGAAGCGGAAAGTCGGCCGTCTCCCGCCGACTTTCCGCTGCTCGGGGGAATCCTCCATGGCTGCGGAGCGCGCTCCGCAGCCATGGGGATTCTGACACCCCCTACCGCCATCCTGTTCCTGGCGGGTCTCCCGCCAGGAACAGGATGGCGGTAGGGGGTGCCGCGGGGCCCCTGGGGGCCCCTGCAGTGCCCATGCCCATGGCATGGGCACTGCAGGGGCCCCCGTAAGAGGGCCCCGCAAAGTATTTCAGTGTCTGCCATGCAGACACTGAAATACGCGACGGGTGCAAACTGCACCCGTCGCACCCCTGCAACTATGCCGGCTCAATTCTGAGCCGGCGTCCTCGTTGCAGGGGCATTTCCTCTGGGCCGGCGGGCGCTCTTTTGGAGAGCGCCCGCCGGCCCAGAGGAAATGTTAGAATAGCCGCCGCGGTCTTGTGACCGCGGTGCGGTCATTTGGCGGCGGAACTTTGGCGGACGGCCTCCGCCGTCCGCCAAGGTTAAAATCAGGCCCTATGTGAGATGCTATTATATTTTGGAGATGGTCTACCTTGTGTGGGATAATGTTCACTGTGTGTGATGGATGGTCAAGGCAGTTTAAGGTAGGTACACTGTGTATAACAGTATACATGGTAAGATGTAGTGTACACTGTGTGATACGTATACACTGTGATGTGATATGCACTGAGGTGGTATAGACCCTCTGAGATGACATGTAGTGTGTGACATGTGTACACTGCCAGAGGTTACCCAAAGTTTGAGATGGCATACTCTGCGTGAGATGGTGTGCGCTGTGTAAAATGTATATAGTGTATGAGAAGGTATACTTGGTGTGACATTAATACACTGTCAGATGGCATGCAATGTGTTACAAGTTATACAGCTTGTGAGATGGTGTACTCTGTGTGACGTGCACACTAGGATACATTGTGTGAGATGGCAGCATACACTGTGCAAGATGATGTACACTGTATATATCCATTGTGTGAGATGGCGTACACGTGTGAGATGCTGCACACTGTGCAACATGCATACACTAATAGATATTGTGTGATGATGATCACCGTATGAGATGGTGTACAATGTAACATGTATACACTAGTATAGATTGTGTGAGATGATGATCACCTTGTGAGATGGTGTACACTGTAGCATGCATACACTAGTGTAGATTGTGTGAGATGATGATCACCGTGTGAGATGGTGTACACTGTAGCATGCATACACTAGTATAGATTGTGTGAGATGATTATCACCGTGTGAGATGGTGTACTCTGTAACATGCATACACTAGTATAGATTGTGTGAGATGATGTACACCCTGTGTGATGGTACACACTGTGTAACATGTATACACTAGTGTACATTGTGTGAAATGGTGTGCATTGTGCGAGATGGTACACATTGGTAACATTTATATACTAGTGTACATTGTGTGAGATGGTGTGCACTGTGCGAGATGGGATGCACTGTGCGAGATGGTATACACTGTGTAACATGTATATACCAGTGTACATTGTGTGAGATGGTGTGCTCTCTGCGAGATAATACACACTGTGTAACATGTAAACTCTTGTATACATTGTGTGAGATGTCTTACACTGTGAAAGATAAAGTACACTGTGTGGGTTGGTGTACAGTGTGTGGCATCTATACATTGTGAAGTGGTACACACTAGTATACATAGTGTGAGGTGATGTACACCATGTGAGATGATACACACTATGCAACATGTAAATACTAGTGAATATTAAGTGAGATGGTGTGCACTGTGCGAGAAAGTACACACTGTGTAACATGTGAACACTTGTATACATTGTGTGAGATGTCGTACACTGTGCGATATAATGTACACTGTGTGGGTTGGCGTACACTGTGGGGCATATATACATTGTGAGGTAGTACGCACTGTGATATATGGTATACACTAGTATACATTGTGTGAGATCATATACACCATGTACGTTTATGTACAATGTGTAACATACATACACTGGTATACATTGTGTGAGATGACGTATATAGTCTGTGAGATGGTGTACACTATGTAACATGCAGACACTAGTACACACTGTGTGAGATGGTTTGCACTGTGCGACATGGTGCACACTGTGTAACATGTTTACAATAGTACACATTGTGTGCGATGGTGTACACTGTCTGAACCAGAGGTCAAAGTGGGCGGGATTTGTGGGGTATGACTGTCAATATTTTTTATTTTAGCAAAACAGCGCCCCTACTTGTTGTAAAAAGATAACAGCCCGGTACAGTGAATTGGGACAGTTGAGCTACATCACCTGAAATGCAAAGCAAGGAGTCTCGTGTGCTGTGAAGCTGGGAGAGGGACAGACAGCTAAACAAGAATCACACCTTCTTGCCCCCCTGCCTGCAAAACCTGTAAAGGTGTGCAATAGGTTCATCTTTAAATGTTAAGGCTGCATGGAACCCAGCAGAGGCTGTAATTGATGGAGTCACTTGAAGCTCAGTGGCAAAGAATTACTGTTCTTTAGAGGTATTGTAAGACTGTCACCAGCTGAGCACTGGAGTGTGTCCTTTCTATGCACACCTATAAAACTTGTTTGCACTAGGTACAGTGTGATTTGTATTACTAAAATCATTATTTAGATTAAATATTGTTGCGCATTTTAAGGCACTCTACCTTATACTTCGTGTAGTGCAACTTCAAAGTGCTGACGTAAATATTTGCAGTACTTTCTGTCACAGCCGCCGCCTCATAGCACTACAAATGCAAAAGTGCCTCTTGCACTCTGCATCAATCAGGATTCACGCATGCGTCTCTTTGGTTACAAACACAGATATTGACAGTGATCCCATTATCTAACAGAGGTTTCATAACGTAAAATTTCGCATTTGCTATTTAGTAGTTTAACTTGTATTAATATTTTTATTTAAGGTGAGTGTTATTTCATCCGCAGTTTCCTGAAGGTGAAAAACAAATAGCAAATAGTTGCAGCACTTTTGTTCTATTAAGTCGTTTTTTAATGCATTTGGGGGCATATTTATAAAGCCCTAGCGCCACCTTGATCAACATTAACAACATTATTTTTGAAGTTAATGTGGCCTAACAAGGCCGAAATCCCAGTGCCATATTTGCACAGTAGCGCAATGCATGCATTGCGCCACTTTGTATCTCAATGCGCTACATTATGCCTGCGCTAGGTATAATGTATGCAAAGTGGGCGTTCCTCCATAGGGGAGCCGGTAAAATGGCGTAAGGAAATCTTTGAGATTTCCTTACGCCATTTTTTTGGCACTTTTAATGCCTGCTCAAGCAGGCGTTAAAAGGGGGCTGCCATTCTTTAGAATGGGGCCCTATGTACTCTGCAGGAGTAGCGCCAATATTTAGGCGCTACTCCTGCTGAGTGCATCAATAGCATCATGAGAAATAACGCTATTGCCCCCTACGCCGCGCAATGGTGCACTGTATTTTATATACGGCGCACAGATGGTGGCAGTAGAGGGGTGCTAAGTGGCGTAGGGAAAGGGGTGCTGCACTCTGTGCAGCGCCACCTTCCATAAATCTGCCCCTTGGTGTGAAATATTGCACACTGTATGAAATGGTGTGCACTGTGAGCTCAGATTATTCCGTCCTCACAGATCATTACTAAAACAGCAAAACCTCACATCGAAAGAGATGGACTTGTGCAAATAGTGCTGCCTTCTGACAGAGCCCCCAGTACCGTGCAAATGAAGGAGCAGGGCCGGGAAACACACAACTCAGTGTTTGCATTATATAGCGCGTCCTGGGTCCCTGGTGGGACTGTAAATGTTGATTCAGCCCTACTAATTATATTCATGACCTTCAGATTCAGCCTCTGGGTTGCTCGCTCTGCACAGAAAATAAAAGGTACAAAATGTCACATACTATAGAGGGGCTTTGAAAAATATATTTGAAAATGTTTATGCCATGGTTTTCCTCCATTCTATGTCAGGACCGTAGTCTTTGGATTATGCTTCTCTCTCTTTGCTGTTTATGAAACTCAAAACACAGCAGCCAATGAGAATTAAACTTTTCATAAAACTACATTTCCCACAATCTCAAATCTGACATCATAACCACATCACAAATCATGGCACATATCCCCATATATAAGCAATATGGCACCAACAACTGTCCTCTTTCTTTCCTGCTTCGCATACAGATAAGGGGTCTACATATATTTTCATGCGATACCCATAATGTGAACTTGTTTCTTTTATGGTTATTGTTGTAGTGTGTTTATTAACCCTTAGCTGTAATCACAGATTGTGCACCTGATGGGGGTTCTGGGAGACATCACGCTTTTGGTTCTGGTTGAACAACGTCGCTACCACGTCAAGCAGACGCTGTCACAAGTTCATGTATTCGGAGTCCAGTGAATAAGTTGCTCAGTCTGGGGCAAAAAAAAGAGGACAGTTTTTGGCACCGTATTGTTTGTAAAGGGAGATATGCACTTTTAGACTTGGCTTCCTTGGCGTGGTCTCCCCTAACTTTTGTCCTCTGTTTCCCAGTATGTTGATGTGTGCTGGACTCTGTTTTTGCTGTTTGTGATACTCTGGGCACTTAACCACTGCTATCCAGTGCTAAAGTGCAAGTGCTCCTATGTAAAATGTATGTGTAATTGGCTTTCCATGATTGGCATATTTGATTTACTAGTAAGTCACTAATACAGTGCAGTAGAGGTACCCAGGGCCTGTAAACAAATGCTACTAGTGGGCCTGCAACATTGGTTGTGCCACCCACATAAGTAGACCTCTAAACATGGCTCAGACCTGCCGCTGCAGTGTCTGTGTGTGCAATTTTAAACTGCCAATTCGACTTGGCAAGTGTACCCACTTGCCAGGCCCAAAGCTTCCTTTGTCTTACATGTAAGGCACCCCTAAGGTAGGCCCTAGGTAGCCCCATGGGTAGGGTGCAGTGTATGTTCAAGGTAAGACATTTACTAATGCGTTTTATATGTCCTGACAGTGAAATACTGCCAAATTCGGTTTTCGTTGTGCAAGGCCTATCCCTCTCGTAGGTTAACATGGGGGCTGCCTTTAAATATTATTAAAGTGTATATTCCCTTTGGGAGCAGATAGAAAGTTGGAGTTTAGGGTCTCTGAACTCACAATTTAAAAATACACCTTTTAGTAAAGTTTGTTTTTAGATTGTGTGTTTGAACATGCCACTTTTAGAAAGTAGGTATTTTCTTGCTTAAACAGTTATGTGACTTTGCTTGTTTGTGGATTCCCTGTCTGTGTCAGTTTGACAGTTGGCCTGTTTTCACCTCTCTCTAGACAGTGACACAAAGGGAGCTAGGGTGTAGCCTGCATATCCTGATGAGCCATCTGTGCTGGGAGGGAGGGGAGGAGTTGTCACTTACACCTGAAAGGGCTGTGCCTGCCCTCACACAATGCAGTCTCCAGCCCCCTGGTGTGTGTCTGGGGCGTGGGCTAGGCAGGATCTTGAAAACAACAGAGACATCTCTTTGAAGTAAGCCTACTTCAAGAGCAGAAAGGGGTATAAGAATAGCATCCAAACCCCCTGAAAATTAGATCACTTCTGGAATCAAGAGGAACATCTGTCAAGGAGAAGAGCTGAAGAGCTGAGAAGTGCTGCCCCTGTCTGTGACTAAGCTTTGTTGGGTTATACTGCAGTGCTACTCCTGCCTGTGAAAGGGGACAAAGACTGGACTTTGTTGTGCATTCTTGCTTGAGGAGAATCTCCAAGGGCTTGAACTGAGCTTGTCTCCTGTTGTTAAAGTCTCAGGGCCATCAAAGATTTCCCCTGCCAGCACCTGGACTCTCTGCTGAGACTCCTGTCCTGCCAAGTGGTGCCCTATCCAGTCCCTGGACCCTTGAGAGGTGAAGCTGGCAGCTGAGAACTGAAAATCCACGGAAAGACCGTTGTGGGGTAAACTTTCGACGCACCACCTTGCGGCTGATAAAGGACGCACCACCTGCCTTGCGGCTAAAATCAATGCTCTACCTGCATCGTGGCTGGAAGATCGACGCAACACGGCTGGAGAAACGACGCGCAACACCTGCAGCAGCTGCTGTTAACTATGCAAGCCCCCACGCATCACAGTTTCTTGACATCATGCAACCGGATTTCAACACAACATCAATGGGCGCGGAAAATCAACACAAAACTGGCCCGGACCCGAGGTGCCCGTCTGGATCGATGCATCGCTCTCTTGCTTAAGAGAAGAAACAATGCACGCCGACCCGACCGAAGGAGGAACGATGCACATTCTCACTTGCTGGTGAGAAATTGCTGCATCGCTGGCCTTTTTTAATGCACACTCGCCTGTGCGGCTTTATTTTGATGCTACCCAGGTACTTTTGTACGCTAACAGCGTTCTCACTGTTTTCTAAGAATTAAGACTCTTATTCTTTTAAAAAATCATATCTTGAGTTGTTTATGTTGAATTATTGTCGTTTTGGTCTTGTTTTGTTTAGATAAATATTATCTATTTTTCTAAACCTGTGTTGTGTCATTTTGTAGTGTTGTCACAGAGTTACTGCGTGTGTTGGTACAAATACTTTACACATTGCTTTTAAAGTTAAGCCTGCCTGCTCATACCAAGCTAGCAAGTGGGTGAGCGGGGTTAACTGAGGGTGATTCTCCTTTATCCTAACTAGAGTGAGAGTCCTTGCTTGGACAGGAGGTAACCTGACTGCCAACCAAGGACCCCATTTCTAACTTGTTCCTTGATTGATTGTGATGTCACATTTGAGATTGTGGGAAATGTAGTTTTGTGAAAAGTTTAATTCTCGTTGGCTGCTGTGTTTTGAGTTCAGTAAACAGCAAAGAGAGAGAAGCATAATCCTTGCCTTTGTGTACTTATTATAACTGAAAAGTCTTGACGTATATTTGAAAGCCCATGTTCATGCACGTGTTTCTTGGCGCATTATAAGAGATGCTTTCTGTAACCCAACTAAATGTTACTCATTCTATTGAGTGCGGAAGGTTGAAGGCTTAGTGTAGCTGTAAATCTGTGTCCAGGGGATCAAGCTAAGGTTGCCACAGACCTGTCCATAGCACGACAAGGAATGAATGAGGCTTGCAAACAATGCCCCCCACAGATTACACATGAATCTGAGGGGGAAATATAGCAGCACACCAAGGCAGAGCCTGGGGGCTCCAGGGGGACACCAAATTTTGACCTTCAACCTCCTGAGCTCTACTCCCAGCCCATAGAGTAGCCCGCAAGTTAAGGCCGAGGTCCCAGCCCCACCTTTCCCCGTGCTGCTGCATTGCTCTTGCTCCTGTCTTCCCCTTCCTTTATCCCCTGTTTTGTGCCTTCTCCTTGCTTTTCCATCGAGTGCACTGCTTTCTCTATGCTCCCCCTCTTTTTTGTGTTCATTCTCCTTGCTTTTACCTCGTTTTCTCTGCTTTGTCCTTGCTTTTTCCACCATTTTTTGCTTCTCCTTGCTTTTTCCCAGTTTTTATGTGCCCTCTCCTTGCTATTCCTCCGTTTTTTGTGTGACTTGTCCTTGCTTTTACTTTGTGTTCACTGCTTTTTCCTTGATTGTTCCCTTGCTTTTTGTGCTTTCGCCTTGCTTTTTCGTCTTTTTCACTGCTTTCTTCTTGGTTTTTTGTCTGTTTCTTTAGTTCCTTCTCTTTGCTTTTCCCTCATTTTCACTGCTTTCTCCTTGCTTTTCCCTTGCTGCTCCCACAACTTGTCCGTTATTACTCCTTCTCCTAGCCATGCCCACCACCTCCTAACACCTCTCCCTCCTCCCAGGACCTCATTGATTAGGGTCCAGGCCCAGATCTCCCCATGCTGCTGCATCACTCTTGCTCCTGTCTTCTTGATTTTTCAGAGCCTTGAGACATTCACGGGTGAATTGCCACACTTCATAAATCCTTGATTAATTGAAGGCCCAGACCTGGTGACAATAATAACAGATATGTAGCATGTGCATGGTAATGTTCTGAAAATGAAAACACCCTTCTAATATGCAAACATATTTAAACTAGGCGAAGAATCAACTCTTTCTATATGTAAATGTAGTGTAACATCAATGGGTTAAGTAAAATTTGATGGTTCTTAAATGAGATGCATTATTCAGCCCTGAGCTAGACTAGAATAAATAACAGCATTAACACAACCTAAGATGTAATAACGTAGAATAGTTTATTATGATGTAGTATAAGACAATGCAGTTCTGTATAA
Source organism: Pleurodeles waltl (assembly GCF_031143425.1). NCBI lineage: Eukaryota > Metazoa > Chordata > Amphibia > Caudata > Salamandridae > Pleurodeles > Pleurodeles waltl. Next base: position 997,250,776 of record NC_090450.1, on the reverse strand, counting down.
TATGATAAAGCATTGGCTATCATAAAGTATAATATGATATACCATTGGCTATCATAAAGTAGGCTAGTACAGCACTTATATGATAACATTACATAGCATAGTAAAACATACCATTTTATAAGAAAACTTAACATAGGAACACCATAACATAGGAAGATATGGCATAGGATAAAACAACTTATTACATGATATCACATACATTATAACATATCAAGTAACCTTGCATGCATACTTCAACCCCATATCTCATAACCTTACACCGAAATAGATACCACAACATACGTCCATACAGGATAATATCTGTGGGACCTGGCCCTGTTTGCAGGGTCATCCCCAAACGTTTTGCCTCCTTCCTCCTATTTTTTCTGACCTCTTGTTGTTGGCTGTGGGACTCTGAGCACTTTATCACTGCTGATCAGTGCTAAAGTGCAGGTGCTCTCCCTTCTAAAGTTGGTATGATTGTCTTACCCCTAATTGTCACATTCAATTTACTTGTAAGTCCCTTGTACAGTGGTAGCTCTGCAGCAAGGGCCTGTAAATTAAATTCTACTAGTGTGCCTGCAGCGCTGCTTGTGCCACCCACTGAAGTAGCCTTTCAGTCCTGTCTCAGGCCTGCTATCGCAGGGCCTGTGTGTGCAGTTTTCTGCCACAGGGACCTGGCCTCTAAATTAACTTGCCAGGCTCAGAACTCCCCTTTTGCTACATGTAAGTAACCCCTAAGCTAGGCCCTAGCTAGCCCTATGGGCAGGCTGCTGTGTATGTAGAAGGCAAGACATGTGTCTGGTTGCGTGGCTTGTCTGGTAGTGACAAACAACCTATTTGGTTTCTCACTGCTGTGAAAGCTGCCTTGCTCATAGGATTGCATTGGAAATGCCCTGTCTTATGTCTAGGGGGTATTGTCTGATTCATGAGGGGTAGTGGAGGCATGTTTGGTATGGTTGTAATGGTAGTGAGAAATGCTGCTTACTGGCGTAAGTGGATTTTTCTATTACCATTATAGAAATGCCACTTCTAGAAAGTGAGCATTTCTCTGTGCTTATGACTGGTGTTTTGCAGCTTGACTCCAATCCACGTCTGGGCAGAGTAACAGCTGGGCTTTGTGCATACTTTTCAGACAGCCTGTACACAGGGAGGGTGGAGATGTCACAGAGGTGCATCTACATATTGAATGGTCTTTCTGGGCTGAGAGATGGGGAGACGGGGCACACTTGCATTTGTAAAGGCTGTGCCCTGGCCTCACACAAAGGGGTCCTTTACCCGCAACTGATGTCTGGAGCCTGTGCTAGAGGAGAGAGGGGACAATCCTGTAATTGGTTGGAACCTCCTCTCCCCTTTTTGTTAACACTGTGCAACACTGAGTATAAGAACAGGGTGTTTTCCCCATTTAGGAGTGACACAGAAACACTTTTAACATGCTTGTAACTGGACACAGAATGCTGCTGGAGGAACTCATCAGGAACTGCCTTGGACTTCTGCTGCAGTGCTGACCTGTGACCAGCTGGGTCACTAGGAGAAACTGCCACTGACTGCATCCCCTTTGTGCCAGCCTGTTGCTGGGCCCTGCCACCCTGTGCTCCACTTTGGTGTCCCCAGAGGCTGGATGCTGTGGCCCCTGCCCTCTGCAACCTATGAACTTCATTGCTGGTAGCCCATGAGGAGCGCTTTCTGCTTATGGCCATAGCACCTGGTGAGCACCTTGAGAGTGCATGTGTTTGATTTATTAAGCACCTTGGAAGCACTTTGTCTGTGTGCCTGGAGCAAGGAAATCACCACTGTGACCCAGGTGTTTGGAAATCGATAAGCGTCCTGAAAGCACACTGTATAATGTGCCCCCGGGGCACGAGAAAGAGGAAGGCTGGAGAGGGAACACTCCAGGTGGTGCCCCGGGGGCATAGGAGGCCATCAAGAGGTGCCCTTGGGGCACAAGAAGGGATCTACTCCTGGAGCCTGGGTTGCTTGAGGCTGAGCTGCCGCAGAGAGAGAGAGGAGCCAGCCACTCGAGGTTACAAAAGGAGCGGCCCCAGGCACGCTCCTCAGTAGGATCGCAGAGTGCCCGAGGACCATCTATAAGTGCAGCCGCCTTCAGGAGGCTGCAACCAGTGAAGCAGGACACGGGGGTGCGGGAGAGTTCCTCTTCCCCGGTCATTGCGCTAGTGGTGTGAATGCCCCCATAGTGCTTTTGGGCCGCCCGCTGGAGTACTGAGGTCCGTGGCTCAGAGGGAAGCCTCATCGGAGGCTCCCCATGCCGTCGGGCCCCTATGCGTGTTGTGGCAGAGGTGACCCTGTTTTTGCTGGCCCCCTTCTTTGTAATTTTTACCCGCGAATGTGCATTTCTGATAATATGTCTTGCTAGGACATGTGCCTCTTGTAGTAATGCTTCTCTGACCCAAGTATGTATATTGATATGATTCCTATGATTTGCCATGAGTTTGCTAATATTCCTGTTATGGGCATCCTATGCTAATACATTTTTATGACTTGCCATGTGTTTCCTGATGTTCCTGATATGGGCATTTATGAGGATCTTATGATGTGCATTTTGTGGTAATTTTTCCTGACTACTGATTATGTTGCAGAATAATGAGTAACCTGTGTGTTATGTGTGACTACTGCTGGTTTCTGCAGAGTACAGGCAATATGTAATGTTCTGACAACTGCTGGGTAGCAGGGTATTACTGACATGTTGTGTTTGGTCTAATGATGTTGTGTACAATACAGTTTATTTTTAGATAACTTGGTGTGGTGTTTCCTTTGTGGTGGGGGTAGTGTGTCATGTATGTTGTGTGTTTTGTGCAAACGCTTTACACATTGCCTCTTGGATAGGCTTAACTGCTCGTGCCAAGCTACCAAGGGGGTGAACAGGGGTTTTCTTGGGTGCGTAACTCCCTCACCCTGACTAGAGTAGGTGGGTTCTGTCTGGCTTAGGTGCATACCCTAGCCAACCAGAAACCCCATTTCTACCAACAACTAATTTCTCTATCCTCTTACAAGACACCATTAAACACTGAGGTCACCTTACGGTGCTGCCCTATGCCAAAGTGAAGGGCAGAAATGCACCAAATGTATGCAATATGGTGCATTTGTGTCCTTTCCCCTGCGCTGGTGCTGTTTCAGCAGCCTAGCCCCAACACAGGCACCCTTGTACCAAGGTGCATGTGTGCCTGTGTTGTCGGTAGGGTTGTTTTTCTGCAGGAAGAGGGCACCTTCCTACACAAAAACAATTTCAAGAGGCATCTTCCTATTTCCATGTGTGCTGCAGAATGCAGCACACATAGGAAGGAGAAAAAAACGAGGAGAAATAAAAATATTTCTCCTTGTTATACTTCACCTTAGGAGGCCTACGGCTTTGGTACAGCCCCACATTTACATGGTTTTGTAAATCTGGGGAAGCATCAGAATCCATGGGTGTTGTCTGGGAAAACCCACTGCAACACCCATTGAAAACCTCCTGAGGACAGAGTATGACAAAGGTCTATTTTGCGCTGCCTTACCTTACTCCACATCTATTAGGCCATTCAATACCACACACCGTGGCTTTGTGTGGCCTCATAGATATGATTTTGTAGTCTGTGTTTCCAAAGCGGCACAAAAAGTGATGCTCTGGCAGATCAAGGGGCTCATAAATATGTCCCTCAAAGTTACCCACAGAGTCCTAGTGCTGTTTTTAGCACTTATATTTGAGAGCGAGTGTGGGGGGTGTAACACCTTTTACAGTGTCTTCTTGTATCTGTATCAGTGAATGCGTATCAGATTAATGGCCTTCAATCTTTCTGAAGGCTGAGGCTGTTATTCTGAATTATTGGATTTGGCAGATTAATGCGATGCGCTAAGGTTGGGGGTTGGGCCTTCCGCCAGCTTTGCTGCTCTCTGGGCACTCGCGCCTCTGATTGGCTGAGATTGATTGATTCTGGGACTGAAAGACCGAGACATGCACATATATTTTTATTGCCTGTAATTATTTTCCTGTTCATATGGATTTTATGAGTATTATGCACTGCTCTTGGGTCTCTGTCAGAGAAAAGTGCACTTAAATCAGACAGTAGTCCATGCTATAAAGTCCCTCCTATCCCCTCCTACCATCAGCTGGCAGTAGGGAAGAGATTTCTCACATAAATTCTCTTGTAAAATTATCACCATCAGAATCAAACTCAGTCTCCTTCCTACTCCACCCTCTCACCCTTTATGGGAAATCCCCCATTTCTGCGTGGTCACCCGTGATTTTTTTGTCTTTTGTTGGAATGTATAGCTTTGCTGGTTGTAGATCTCTGTACGATTTACCCTGGCTAACTAGTAATAAAGTGCATGTGCTCCCTCTTTTCTTTTGATAAACCATTTTTATTAGTTTTATGTAGAACGGCTTAACAGTCCAATAGGTCACTGGTAAAATCAGCACAGGTAAAGTAGTACATCATGTAGATCCACCGCATGACACACTAATGCACACACAGGAACCACTGCCCAACTTGTCAGATTGCACACATCCCCTTATGGTAAAACTAGGCTTCTTGCCCCATCCAAATTCCCCCACACCTTTGTGTATTTGTCTGGGCACCCTCGTGCTTCATAGACCACCTTCTCCTGCTGAGCATACCAGTCCACCCCCTGACACCACTTTACGATGATGGGAGCGGCCTCGGCCTTCCAGTTTGCTGCAATGTCTCTTTTGACCACCAAGCAGGCCACCCCCACAAATGTCCGATGTGCGCTGCTGGAACCTACCCCGTCGAGCACCCCTAGGATAACTAGTAGTGGAGCCACTTCGACTTCCACCTGTATAACTTTCCAAAACTTTCCGAGCACCACCCTCCAATAACATGGTATATGGGGGCAAGTCCATACTATATGAAAGAAGTCCTTGTTGGGGCTTGCACAACGAGGACAATCCGCCTGGGGCCACAGTTCCACTCTATGTAACTAGTCAGGTGAGAGGTATGCCGTGTGAAGAAAGTATGTGTGCACCACTCGGAGTCGGGAGGGCGTAATTAGAGACCGTGGGGCCATCAACGCTTCCCTCCAGTCTCCATCGGCGATCGGGCCTACCCACTGCTCCCATCGCTTGTCAAGTGTTTGAGCGGTGTTACTAACTAATGAGCAGTAGATGCGTGACACTCCCCCTCTGTCCAGGGCGCCCATCATAATTTTGGCCTCTACAGGGCTGAATTCCGGGAGTTCTGTCCCTGTCAGAGTATATGCCTGCAATGCATGCCTAAGCTACAGATATTTGCGAAATTGAGACTTATGCAGCTGAAATTGCTCCTGGAGCTCCTGAAATGGTCTCATGTGGGAGCCAGTCCAAACATCACCCAGCTGGGAGATACTTATAAGGTCCCATTTATGGAATCCCAGAAGCGCTGAGACCTCCCCCAGCCACCGTCCCTGCCACAGCGGCGTCTGCTGGGTAAGGCGGCACCACCACCCCATCGTTCGCTGTACAGCCCTCTACCGCGCCAACACCGCCTGAGTCACTTCCGGAACATTACGCGGCAGGGGGTCACCGTACAACCTCCCAAGTAAGCCAGAGAAACCCATGATCAAGAGTTTTAACTGATACGCTGGGTCCGACCAGCCCCCTCCCAACCAGTCATGGATAACCAATAAATGCATAGGTAAGTAGTATAGATAGAGGTTGCACATCCCCAATCCCCCTTCATAAACATCCCCTTGACAGGTACGGCGCGCTAGATGGGGGTGCGAACCATGCCATAAGAACCGCCGCACAACCGCTTTCATCTCGCTAAACCACTTCCTAGGAATATGGTGTGGAAAAGTTTGAAGCACATAGAGAAGCTGAGAAAGCACCATCATTTTATACAGCGCAATTTGGCCCTGAATTTTAAGGGGGGGGGGGGCGACCGCCAGCGCTGGAGGTCCTCCTTGACTCTCTGAGTCAAGGGTGCCACATTGAGGGTCCACGCCAACTCAGGCAAGAGTGCTACATGTATCCCAAGGTACCGGAAGCTGTTACGGTGGAGGGGGATATCCTGCTGACAATCATAGCTATCTCTGGCCAGGCTCAGCGGCACCAGGAGAGACTTACTGGGATTTACTACCAGACCTGATGCTTCCGCAAACAGGCCTAAGAGCTGCAACATCCGAGGCCTGCTGCTATCTGGGTTTGCTAAAAACACCAGTACATCGTCTGCGTACAGCGCAATGCAATCTTCTGCCCAGTGGGCCAGGCCCACCCATCAATCAAAGGATCCTCCCTTATCAGCCTTGCCAACAACTCCATTGCCAGTGCGAATAAAAGCGGAGAGAGAGGGCAGCCCTGACGAGTTCCCCTTCGGATGGGGAACGAATACGACACCACCCCGTTCACCTGCACTCGGGCTGTAGGGTTAGAGTAGAGGAGATCACCAACGCCCGAAATCGCGGTCCGAACCCGGCCCTCTCCAGCACCCCCTGGTGATAGGACCAGTCCAACGTATTGAACGCCTTTTCAAAAGTCACAAGAAGGAGTGCCATTGGGGGGGCCAAGAGGGCCCGGTTAGCCAGAGCCACGTGCAGCCGTCTGATACAGTGCCTAGTACTCCTATTCGGCATTAAACCACACTGGTCCGAATGTATTAGTGAGGGCAACACTTTTCTCAACATGACCGCCAGAGCTGTAGAAACAATCTATTACTACAATAGTTGCCTGGTCGAGCCCCGGCGGGAACCCCCCAGTCCTCTCTGCCTCCTCAAACATGGCTAGCAGGTGAGAGGCGAGCACATCTCAAAACTTACTATAGAGCTCAGCCGGGAACCCGTCTGGACATGGAGTCTAACCCGCCACTAACTCAGAGATGGCGGCTCCAATTTCCTCAACACCCACAGGCTCGTCCAAGTCCCGCCTGTCAGCCACCAATATCTTCAGAAAGGACACCTCATATAATAGGGGGTCATCCCTCTCCGCCAGAGGTCTGGGGTGCTCCTCATACAATCTCGCATGATAGGTTGCAAAGCTCTGTGCAATCTCGCAAGGTAACCTTGAGATCACACCGGCTCGTCAATGACCTCCAGAACGATCCTCCCCACCATCGGGCCAGCTGCTAGCCAGTGCAGAAGCTTGCCGTTTTTGTTTCCCCACCCATAAACCTGGGCCACGGAAGCTCACCACACGTGCTTCGCCGTCTCAAGAGTAGCATGCCTAATCTCCTGCCGAGTCAGGATGAGCTGCTTCGTGATTACTTCATTTTTGGCCTCCGCGAGTCGGCCCTCCAGGCACACCCCTTAAGCCTTTAACACTGACACCACCTGACTGCGTGCCCGCTCCCTCACACGAAGAAGGTATTTGGCGTGCCCCGGAAGGGTAGCCTTAAAGGCAGCCCAAAGTGTACCCGGGGACGACACTGAATCGAGGTTAATAGAGAAATATTCTGACAGGCAATCTCCTAAGGCCTGAGCGAAGTCGCCATGCTGAAGAAACCACGCATTAAGCAGCCACATCGGGCGTCGACCCACATCAAGGTGATCCAGTCGAAGCAAGAGTTGCACGTGATCAGAGACCCCATGTGGGAGCATTTCCACCCCGTGACCCAAGGTAAGTCGAGGGCCGGAACAAGAAAGAGGTCTATCCTGGCGTGAGTGTGGTGCGCTGCCGATGTGTGGGTGTACCACTGCAAACGGGGATGCCACGTCCGCCAGACATCACAGAGACCAAGACCCTCCACCCAATTAAGCAGCCCTGACGCTCTGGCTGCCCGATTTGAGGATAAAGGTCCCACGATGTCTAGCTCTGGGTTCAGCACTGAGTTGAAGTCTCCTCCCAAAATAGTCAGTCATGGGGAAGCCCTGCCACCACATCCCTAAGGGTCATAAGAAAACTCTGCAGCGCTCCTGGGGGGCATAAACACTAAGGATGTTGATGGGGCGCCCTCCCACCAGCCCGGAGATCACCACATACAGGCCCTGCGGGTCTTAGTGAGAGGTAGTTACCACCATGGATAAAGAACAGTGCAATAAAATTGGCTGTCCCCCATGAGCCCATGGAAAAGCCCGCATGATAGACCCTGTCATACCCCCCTCTCAGCAGCATGGGGCATCGAGTGCCAAGTAAATGGGTCTCCTGCAACAGGACCACAGACAGTGCAAATCGACGGAAAGTGCTAACCAACGCTGTCCGATGTTATCCAGGAGTCTGTTTACATTCCAGGATAATACTTGCTTAGCAGACTCGGACGTAAGCAAAAGAGCAAGGACAGTGCACCCCATGCGCCCACCAGACATTTCCATAATGACCTATCAAGACAACCCTGAAAAATGAAACACTGAGTCAACCTTAGCAAAAAAACTCTAAACAACCCCTGAACTCCCCCCAACTGCCCCCCTCCCCATACTTCCACCCCAGAAGCATCTGTCGCCCCAAACAGTAGATACAGAATGTCTACAGGAAGCGTGGAATGGTGGACCTCTCTATTTGAGTTGGAGTTCTGCAATGCGGCCAATCACTGTCCCTCGCCTCGCCTCCGGGGGGCGCTCGCCCGAACTCTCCCAAATACCCACAATACAAGGAGTCAGAATCAGGAGAGCAAGAGAGATTGGCTCTGGCACTCCCCCTCCACGTCTCGAGTCAGCCTCTTCTCCCCAGGGCCGTCTGGCACAGCCCCTCCTCCAGCGGGGGCTCAGTCCGGCCGAACATCTTCTCCCGAATCTCCACGAGGATCACTCCTCCCTTTCTGACAAGACAGGGTGCATCTGCGGCCCCCCGCACTCCCAGGGGGCCAGCCCAGCACGTCGCCAGCAGACCGCTCCTCGGCTCACGGCACCCCCCAACGAGTCACACGGCGCTCTTCCGTGAGCCATTCCCATGCAGCCTCCGGTGAGTCAAAGAAGAAGGATTTCCCGTCTATCATGACTTTTAGCCATGCTGGAAAGAGGAGCATGTTTGTCAGTTGCATTGCCTGCAGCTTCTGTTTGACTCCCTCGTACCAATCCACATTCCTCTCCCTTTCCATTGCCCCTCAGGCCCCTCTCATGCACCCTGCTTGTTGTATAATCTATCTAAGCATTAAATGCCAGACTGATTGTCATAAAATCTGAAGCTCACATCCCAACTCCCCCACCCCAGTCTCAGTGACCAAGCAATGCCCCTACTGAAGCTCTGAGTCAGGCCTGCTACCCCTGTATTGGTGTTTCAGGTCGTGAGCCAAGAATAAAAGACAAATGAGTGACCTTTGATGTAAATGAGAGTGTGAAAGAAACAGGGATATCCATCTGGTGGCTGAATTTTAAAATGTTAAACCGGATAACCTGAAACAAAATCAACAAATATTGACTTCCCTGTTTGTCAAAATCGTGTGAACCTAAGCACATATTTTATTTCACAAAGCCTCTGTTTTCTTTATCGTCACACATGAGAGCATTTTAAATGTTTGAGTTCAGATGTGCAGAGTACTAGTACCTTTATATTCGAAATAATAGACTATAATGTTTCTCCATCTATGATAAGAATCTAGGTCACATTTAGGAGTTACATGACTACAGACTTGTCTCTTAGTTCACTACTGACGATGTTGGTGGTCTAACCATTAATGTTTCCAAAAACTGTCACTGTCTTTGCAGTGATATAATCTGATGCACTGTGGTGAAACACTTCCAGATGTTGGATGTTTATGTTTGTTGCATGATATACCTGCCAAATGTTTGTATGAGTCAATGCATGCACCGACTCTTTAAGTCAAACCAGGCACATGAACCGGCTCTAACGGAGCTCACCCGATTAATTTAACTGCACTCCCCCTTCTATTTATGACTCACGCTTAGTACATATGGATATCTGTCATATGATAAAATGATTTCTAAAAAGTGAGGACTAGAAAAATGGCTCCCTGTCCACATGCACCAATTTGAAAACGCCATCATGAGGGACTTCAGCCTGTTGTGGTGGAAAGTGACCATAGTTAGAGTTCAAATGGAGAACAACCAGGCCCAGGTGGGACAGACAGGGTCGTAGCTTCAGCTGGGGTGACGATGGTGAGACACATCTCAAATGCATTCTTCATGTAGTAGTGGGGTCTGTGGGCCCTGAGATGGGTCTGCTATGCCTGTGTAAGGTTTTTTGTTGTTGTTCTAATTTCACTAAGAATTTGTAACTTGTTCAGTTTTTGGATCATGATCTCAAATACATAGGGCCTTGTTTACGAAGCACTTGCACCACTGTCGCTTCACTTTTAGCAACACACCAGTGGCGCTGTGCACTGCTCCATATCCACTTTACATGGCTTAACATAGCTTTGTAAATATGGGACGCCCGACATAGTTTTCTGCGGCAAAGGAGAGTGCAATGGGTGTACTCACACAACACCCATTGCTTTTTAAAGCTATCCAAGATTTACAAGAAATTGTAAACCTGAGGCAGCACTAAAAACTAACGCTACCTCTGGGTGGCCTTAGATTGGTGCAGCAAGGAGAAATACTTTTATTTCTCCTTGTTTTTTGCTCTTTCTATGTGTGCTGCATTCTGCAGCACACATATAAGAAGCAACTCACCATTAATGATTGTTTATGTGTACAAAGATGTCCCATCCTGCACATAAACAACCACCCCCGTGACACTGGCATCCTTGCGCCATGGCGCAAGGGGGACTGCGTTGGCACTTGGCAGCTGCTTTAGCACCGGTACAAGGGAAAACACAGGGATGCACCGTAATCCTGTAAATACTGCACATCCCTGCATTTTGGAAATTACACAATTTGGCGCAGCAGTATTGCTTGCGGCACCGCACTGCCCCATTTCCTACTGAATGAGACCCTTAGAGTGACCAGTTTACCCAAAAAAGTAATAGTCACGAACATTGGCTGTAGGCTTGGAAAACTGCACCAATCTCAAGTTACAGCATATACTACAACCATTCAAACACCCAAAAGTTGACAGGATGAATGCTTGTAAATAGTCTAATTAGCAGCAATCATTTGGGGGAGAATTGTAACCCATTGGTTTTTGCCCACTCTCCCACTCTAGACAAAGGCCCGCCTAATGCACATCTGTACTGACCCTTTTCCTTCTGGAATCAGACCATCTCAAACAATTGACATTTCACTCTAAACCCTGAAGCCCTCTGCTCTTTTATTTGGGAAATATGAGATTTGCACTCTCAAATCTCAAATTAAATGCCTCTGGTAGACTGTTGCACCAATTGTGCCATCCAGTGAGTGGTGCTGCAGACAAGGGTTCAGGTGTACAGTTGTAGCCTGATTGTAATTGCATAAAAACTGCAATTCAACAGGTCCAAATCTCACTTTTAAATACTAAACGTCCCCCCATGTACGTCTTGTCACCTATAAGGCAGGAGATGTTTTTCACCCATGAGCCAGGGTGCATGGTAATGAAAAGTAGGACATGTAGATACTTAGGGGGTCATTCTGGCGCAGAACGACGGAAGCACCGCCAACAGGCTGGCGGTGCTTCAAAGCTCATTCCGACCGCGGCGGTAAAGCCGCTGTCGGAAAACCGGGGCTGGCGGTTTCCCGCCGTTTTTGCCCCGGCTGGGTGAATCCGCCAGTGCAGCGCTGCAAGCAGCGCTGCCCTGGGGATTCCGACCCCCTTCCCGCCAGCCTGTTTCTGGCGGTGTACACCGCCAGGAAGAGGCTGGCGGGAACGGGTGTCCTGGGGGCCCCTGCACTGCCCTTGCCACTGGCATGGGCAGTGCAGGGGCCCCCTAACAGGGCCCCAGCCTGCTTTTCACTGTCTGCCTAGCAGACAGTGAAAAGCGCGACGGGTGCAACTGCACCCGTCGCACACCTGCAACACCGCCGGCTCCATTCGGAGCCGGCTTCAGTGTTGCAGGCCGCCTTCCAGCTGGGCCGGCGGGCGCTAACAATGTTAGCACCCGCCGGCCCAGCGGGAAGGTCGGAATGGCCCCAGCGGTCTTTTGACCGTGGAGCGGCCAAATGGCAGTTCCCGCCTGGCGGGCGTCGACCGCCGCCCGCCAGAGTAGGAATGAGGGCCTTAGAGTCAAATTACAAGTCTGGCAGCCTCAAGACTGTCAGACTCGCGGTGGCCATCAGACTGCTGCGGCTGTGGCGGTCCAACCACTACAATAAAAGTCTAGCAGCTGGACCGCAAATAGACTGCCGTCTCCACCAGGATCTCTGATCCCGACAGGCTGATGGCGGTCTTGGTTGCGATCAGCCAGAGTGGAGCTGAAGTCAGCGCCGCCCAGCTGATTACAACCATGTTCTCCACCAGACTTTTCATGGTGGGTCAACCGCCATGAAAAGGCTGATAGAGAACAAGTGCTGGGGGGTCACAAGAGGGCCCCTGCATTGCCCCTGACATTGTTGTGGGCTGTGCAGGGACCCCACTCCCCAGCACTGTCGGAATGTGCACTGTTTGCTCAGCAACTGAGACGATGTAGTAGGAAAGGAGGGCTCCATGTGAACTCTCAGGTAAGGTTAAGACCTAGCATGGTGGGCAGCTCTCTCAGACAAGGTCATGCGCCCCATAAGTGTGACGTTACAGAGTTGTGCGCATGCGTATCATCAGGCCGGTGCGGCTAACACATTTAACCCTGTAGAGTATGAATAAAATGAAGAGCCACTACTGCCATCCTAAGTCATATTTTTTACAAAACAGAAAAAAGTGATTTAAGTTGATTATCCCTCTAAAGCTACAATCACAGTAATCAAACTCAGCCACAAGCCTGTGCGTGGGGTTTGAATAAACCTTGGTCTGCAGAATGCCCAGTGTTTATTTTACGTACAGCGTTTGCATAGGCTCAAGATATATCAAATCCAGGTAACAAGGACCGTAAACGTTGCAGAAATAGTTACATGAGATTGACCCTGGCCTCAACGTGAGGCAGTCCTAGTTAGCATGCATTCATAATATCCATCTTTAATCAGATCCTCAGTGTCCTGCTTTACTCTACAGAGATCCGCCCACAAGGTGTTCAACTAGAGCTTTCTTAAAACAGTCTGTATGTGTGATGACCATGAGCTCCCCCACAGCCCGGCCATCTGTCTCAGGACTATAGTTGCCTTCTGTAGATGGCTACCCCAGTGCAAGTTCTCTGCAAACCGGATCCCCAGATAATGGAGGTGTAGGGCGGGAGTCTGACCCTCTGTATCCTCCCAGAGAGGAAGGAGTGGATCCATTTCAGGGCTCTTCTGCGGATTCCTATGTCATGGAGTCTGGTGCGCAGAGTGCTGTGGGAGACCATGTCGAAGGCTACTGAGAGGTCAAGGAGTATGAGTGCTGCAGTGTCACTGTGGTCTAGGAGTAACCAGATGTCGTCGGTGGCTGCCAGGAGTGCTGTGATTGCTGCGGAAGCCACACTGGGAGCTGTCCAGTGAGTTGTTGGCCTCAATGAAATTCCGTAGTTGTGAGTTGATTGCTGTCTCTAGTACTTTGGCGGGGTAGGGTAGCAGCTAGATGGGCAGGAAATTCTTTAGTTCTGATGGGTCGGCACAGGGTTTCTTTAAGAGAGGGCATATTTCAGCATATTTCCAGTCCTCAGGGAAGGTGCCCCTGCTGATGGTGCAGTTGACTGTGTTACGAAGCTCTGGGCGATGGATGCGCTGGCTCTGATGTGTATGTGGTGTGGGAAGGGGTGCGAGGGGACTCCTGAGTGGGTGCTGTTCATGATGTTGACTGTTTCCTCTGTGGTGAGTGTGGACAAGTCGTGGATGCTCTAGGCGAGTTCTGGAGGGGTGGGTCCATCGCAGATTCCAGTACCAGGTGACAGAAAGCTGTCGTAGATGAACTGGATCTTGTGGTGGAAAAAGGAAGTGAGTTTATCACAGACGACCTGTGACGGGGGGATGTTGGTAGCTTTGGAGGGGGGATCTGTGAATTCATTGATGACTGAGAAGAGTTCCTTTGAGTGCTGAGCGGAGGGTTTGATGCGCTCCTGGAGTGCGTCCTTCCTTGCGTTCTTGATTTTTTGTCAGTGGGCGGCGGTTGCAGCTCTGAAGGAGGCGAGGTCTTTGCTGGATTTGCTGTTCCTCCGTTTTTTTCTCTAAACGTCTGGGGGTGCGCTTTGATTCTTGGAGTTCGGTGGTGAACCAGCTGGCCTTCTTAGGTATGCTTTTTGCCGATGTCAGCCGGAGAGGGGCTAGAGTGTCGGCTCATTCAGTGATCCATGCGTTGAGGTTGCATGATGCTGTGTTGGCGTCGTCAGAAAGGGGAGGGAGGGATTTGGTGAGCAATGAGGTGAGTTGCTCGTTGGTGATTTCATTCCATTTCCTGTGAGGGATCCTGGATGTGCAGGTGCGGCTGCTGGGTGCGGCGATTGTGAAGTGTATGCATCGGTTGTCGGTCAAGTCCGGGGTGGAGATGGTCTTGATGGTAATCCGGTTGCTTGAGGTGAAGATGGGATCCAGGGTTGTGAGGTTGTCAAGTAGAGCAGTGGTGTTTGCGTCGGTGCGGTCCTCAAGGTGGAGGTTTAGGTTGAGAGGACACCCGGGCCTGGGGGGTAGCGATGTCTACGACATCGTCTATGAAAGCTGGGTGGGGGCCAGGTGGCCTGTACACCATGGTGCCGCGGATGGAGGATGTGTGGTTGGAGTGGACCAGGAAGTGAAGGTGTTCAATGGTGGTGCAGTGATCTTCTTGGACGGCCTTGACACATAGTGAGGACTTGTGTACAATTGCGAGTCCTCCACCTGGGTGGGAGGGCCGGTCCCTCCTTAGGATGCTGTAACCGAAGGGAATGGCAATGCCGGTGTCTGGACCCGAGGTGGGGTTGGTCCAGGTCTCGGCGAGGAAGGCGATGTCCGTTCAGGTGGTGTCGATCAGGTCCCAGAGATCGGTGGCATGTTTGTGGAGGGAGTGGATGTTCAGGAGCAGGCAGTTGATGGAGTTGTGGAGGTTGTTGGTATCTTTGTGTGTGGAGAGTACCTTCGGTTTGTTGAGGTTGGCGCTGAAGTTGCAGTTCCTGAAGGTGAAAGGTCCGTGGGTCATTTTGGGGGAGATGGTGCAGCAGTTGTTGAGACATCTGGTGTTAAGGCAGAGGAGGGTCTCGGAGTCGGAACGGAGGCAGTCCAGGTGGTGGTTTAACAGAGATCCAGGGTTCCTGGTGCTGAGAGGACTCCAGGCACAGACAGGCGCAGACGGGCTTGCCTTTCGTGCGCCTTTAGTGTGCCTGCTGCGCACAGCTGCCATTAAGAAGGGTAAGGGGCGGGGGGAGCAGTCAGCTGGGAGGCAGGAGGGTGGTAAAGGTGCTTTGCGGGGGAAGGGGGCAAAGGAAAAGGGGAGAAAGGAAAAAACACTATAGAAAAACGAGGTGTGATAGAAGAAAAAGGCAGAAAATGCAAAAGTGAAAGAGCGACCGAAAGAAGAAAAGGAAAATACTTACTTGTGATGGCCACTAGACCATCAGGGATGAGGCACCGGGACTGGCCTGTGGGTAGAGGAGGGCCTCGAACTGAGAGTCCGGAGACTCTCAGTTCGTCTCAGGCAAGAGTCAGAGGCAGCAGCAGCAGCTAGAGGAGCTGGAAGGGGAAGCAGGCACTGACCAGGAGGTCAGTGCAGTTCAAAATTCAACCACATCACCTCACATGCTGCACATTAAAAGACAGAGATGCTACCCCTAATTGTTCTATCTTGCAATTCAATTTAAATGACACCCATACCAACAGCCCTGGCAAAGGCCATCCATGCCTGGAGCGAACAGCCAAAGAGCTAATATCCAGGAACCTGTTTGCAAAGATTTCATTAAGGGGCAAGGTTTCCTGGAAACAACATATAGCATTTTGATTGATTAACTTCAGCCAGTACTTGTCCTCCGTTATGCTAGCCAGTCCCGCAATGTTCCAAGATAGAACATACCAGAACAAACTGCCAGTACTGCCCGAGATGGTGGCTTTAGATGGGCCTTTTGTGATCATGGTAGCAACCTGGTAGGGTGGGCACTTCCATACTCAGTCAGCTTCCCCTCTGAAACGCACTCCAGAACCAGTAGCCAATGGTTCGCAGATCCTGTGGCATTGCTCACACTGTTATTAGAATTAAATTGCAATATAGCACTCCCTGATTTACACAGTACTTTGCCTGGGTGCCCTGGTGCAACAGCCTCTGGCTTGGTCTCAGTATCTTCCACAGAACAGGTACATTTTGTAGTGTAGTCACTCAGTGGCAGTCTTAAGAGGATTGTGCCAGCCCCAGTGAGCAGTATGTCAGATTGAATGGCTCTTTGGGGTACCAGAATTTCAGGACCACCTAATGACTTCTCTAAAAGCAAGATTGTTGAAGACGGGACTCTATTGAGAGCGTTCATGGCTTCTGAAATTATAAAGCTATGTGAGGCCTTCATACTGGGAGAGACGTTCCCCATGTGATGATTAGCTGGGATGCTCTGTAGTAAGGACCCCCAGTGGAGGTTTTTTGACTTTCCAATGGAGTATTATTGAGCTCAGCCTGAGCCTCCCTGGAGTAGTTAAGAGTAATGGGGCGGTCTAGAGTCCCAGCCTCCTTCTTACTCGTTTTCCTGTGAGTTACAACACAGCCAGGTATGTGAGGGAGGGTATAGTTGAGGAACATTAAGGAGCTGCCTAGGCAATCATCTCCCTGCTGGCTGCACAACGCTTCAGGGCCTTTGTTTACACAGACCCGGGATCAGCACTTAGGTTCCAAAGGAGGGGGAGCTCTGGCTACAATGAGCTCCTTGTAATCTCCACACGTTTCCTTGGCGATTCCCATGTACTTTGCTCGGACTTGCTCTTGTACCTGGGCTATTTAATCATCTGTATCATCAACTATAACAAACTCTGGGCCTGATTTAGATTGTGGCGGTGGGGAATACTCCAACACAAATGTGAGGGATATTCCATTCACAGTATTGCAATCCCATAATATGCTATGGAGATCGTAATAGGGCAGACGGGATGTCCGTCACATTTGTGATGGAGTATTCCATCTGCCAAGAACTAAATCAGACCCTCTGTCTTGCACATAGCCCCTTCTAGGCTCTCGTCACCAGTTGCACCTACACTGGGGTAAACTGTCCTGTTTTTGGGTAGCACCATTCCTGACATGCCTAAGGACTCAGTCAAATTACTGTGCTGGGTGACCGCCAGTGTCACAGGGTCATTGTCCAGCATCACAGGACTCAAGACTACATCAGTGGCTGGCATAAAAGCAGGCTCCTTGTCGATTTTCTAGTAGAAACTAGTTATTAGTCTAGTGAGGAGCCTAGGAGCGGGTCTATTCTCATTACTGGCATTACTGGAATTACAGGTGTCGCTGGCAGTCAGGGGAGAGGCGGGAGGAACAAAAGAGACCTCCACAAGCTCAAGTACATACTCAGGTGCAGGTCCATACACACCCGCCATAGTGATTCTAGTTTCCTTCTGCCCATTCCCCTTCCCCTTAGGGTAGGTAGCAAGTCATTTATTATATACTCTCAGTGAGCGTCTCGGAACCAACTGTTTTCCATTTTTGCGTCCACTCGTTAGGGTCATGACACTGCAGCACGGAGGTACTGATATTGACAATGTATCCAATGTATCCAATGAATCAAATGTTGTTTTCAATGTATCTACCTGATTCAGAAAGCCCCAAGTCGAATACTAGGACTCCTAGCCACCACCTAGTAAGTACCCAAATCAAATCAAATCATTAACATTTATAAAGCGCGCTACTCACCCGTGCGGGTCTCAAGGCGCTATGGGAAAGAGGGGGGTTACTGCTGCTCGAAAAGCCAGGTTTTTAGGAGTCTCCGGAAAGCGGAGTGGTCCTGGGTGGTCCTGAGGCTGGTGGGGAGGGAGTTCCAGGTCTTGGCCGCCAGGAAGGAGAAAGATCTCCCACCCGCCGTGGAGCGGCGGATGCGAGGGACGAAAGCGAGTGCGAGGCCAGAGGAACGGAGGAGGCGGGTGGGGACGTAGAAGCTGAGGCGATCCTTTTGCTGACTGGGAGCCAATGCAGGTGTCTCAGGTGTGCGGAGATGTGGCTGTTACGGGGCACGTCGAGGATATGAGGCGGGCCGAGGCGTTTTGAATGCGTTGCAGGCGATTTTGGAGTTTGGCTGTGGTCCCAGCGTAGAGGGTGTTGCCGTAGTCCAGGCAGCTCGTGACGAGGGCGTGGGTCACGGTTTTTCTTGTGTCGGCGGGGATCCAGCGGAAGATCTTGCGGAGCATGCGGAGGGTGAGGAAGCAGTCGGAGGACACGGCGTTGACTTGCTTGGTCATGGTGAGAAGAGGGTCCAAGATGAAGCCAAGGTTGCAGGCGTGGTCTGCGGGGGCCGGTGCGGTGCCGAGGGCCGTGGACCACCAGGAGTCGTCCCAGGCGGACGGGGTGTTGCGGAGGATGAGGACTTCCGTTTTTTCCGAGTTCAGCTTTAGGCGGCTGAGCCTCATCCAATCTGCGACGTCCTTCATACCCTCTTGTAGGTTGGTCTTGGGGCTGGCGGGGTCCTTGGTGAGGGAGAGTATAAGTTGGGTGTCGTCGGCGTAGGAGGTGATGATGATGTCGTGCTTGCGTACGATGTCGGCGAGGGGGCTCATGTAGACATTGAAGAGTGTCGGGCTGAGTGATGAGCCTTGAGGTACGCCGCAGATGATCTCGGTGGGTACTGAGCGAAACAGAGGGAGGTAAACTCTTTGGGAACGGTTTGAGAGGAAGGAAGCGATCCAGTCCAGGGCCTGGCCTTGGATCCCGGTGGAGCGGAGGCGGGTGATTAGGGTGCGGTGACAGACGCTGTTGAAGGCAGCCGAAAGGTCGAGGAGAATGAGGGCGACTGTTTCACCGTTGTCCATCAGGGTTCTGATGTCGTCTGTGACTGAGATGAGGGCGGTTTCCGTGCTGTGGTTGGTTCGGAATCCGGTTTGTGAAGGGTCAAGCAGGTTGTTGTTTTCCAGGAAGGTGGTCAGCTGTTTGTTGACGGTCTTCTCTATTACCTTGGCTGGGAAAGGCAGGATAGAGATGGGGCGGAAGTTTTTCAGGTTGCTCGGGTCAGCCGTAGGGTTCTTTAGTAGGGCGATGACTTCGGCGTGTTTCCAGCATTCAGGGAAGGTAGCAGAAGAACAAGAAGAGTTGATGACGGCCTGGAGGTGCGGGGCGATGATGTCGTCGGCTTTGTTAAAGATGAAGTGAGGGCAGGGGTCCGAAGGGGTGCCGGAGTGGATAGAGTTCATGGTGGATTTGGTTTCTTCAGTGTTGATGTGGGTCCAGTAGATAGAGAAATCGATAGATAGAGAAATAGATAGATAGAGAGATAGGTAGATAGGAGGAGGTGGAGAGTGAGGGAGTTAGATAGTGAGATAGAGAGATAGAGAGATAGGTAGATAGGAGGAGTGAGGGAGGTAGATAGCGAACGGGTTAGATAGGGGTGATAGAGAGGGGGAGGTGAGTGAGGGAGGGGGATGAGGCAGGAGCAGGAGGGCAGGCGCGGGGAGAAGAAGACGGAGGAGGCAGAAGAGCCGAAGGCAGAAGATGGAAGACAGAAGACAGAAGAGCAGAAGAGCAGAAGACCGGAAGAACAGAAGAACAGAAGACCGGAAGAACAGAAGAACAGCAGACCAGAAGAACAGAAGAAAGGAAGAACAGAAGAACAGAAGAGCAGGAGACCAGAAGAACAGAAGAACACAGAAGAACACAGAAGAACACAGAAGAAGATACAGAAATCGAAGAACAGAAGGCAGAAGACCACAGAAGAAGATGAGGAAGAAGAGAGGCGACAGGAGAGGCTGAGAAGCACA
Organism: Pleurodeles waltl; assembly: GCF_031143425.1. NCBI lineage: Eukaryota > Metazoa > Chordata > Amphibia > Caudata > Salamandridae > Pleurodeles > Pleurodeles waltl. Next base: position 997,231,159 of record NC_090450.1, on the reverse strand, counting down.
CAGAAGAAGAGAGAAGACGGGGAAAAGAAGAGTACAGAAGAAGATTACAGACGAGGAGCGAGGAGGAAGAACAGAGAGGAAGAAAAGAAGAAAAGAAGCAGGAGCAGGATAGAGGGTGAGTAGCGCAGGGCAGAGCGAGGGGCTGGGAGGTGGGGGGTACTTACTGTGAGGTGGGTCTCAGGAACTCAGGAACCTGGAGGAGCTGGAGGAGCTGCAGCGGCAGGGGGAGCGACCTCTCCCAGGTATGACAGTATGGTGATATGACACTGCCAAATTGTTCAGTTGTTGCAGGCGGGGTATTGACACTTGACTTCCCAATCGCTGCTAGCCAATACACTCACAAGTCATAGGGGGAAGCAGCACGAGCATGCTACAAGAGCGTTACTAGCCACAACCAGAATCACAGGCAGCAACTAATCCACTAGCAAACTGCACCACTCTGTCGCTGGCCACTTCTGCTAGTAGGGAGTAACCCCACCTTCCAATCAAATGGCAGTCAAGTAGCAGGCTACGACTACTGATTATTATAATTGTTAATATTGTTGTTGTGCTCCTACAATTCACCTTCCAACAAGCTACAAAGTGTGACTTGCACTGAAATGAAATGAAATGTGGACTTTATGTAGCAAGGCTTTTCACCCATGAGGGTCTCAAGGTGCTGTCGGTGGGCAGGGGGAGATTAAGTTATTTACCCAGAATCACAGGACTTTGCTTCAAAGGCGAAGATCAAACCTGGGTCTCCAGCTCGTGAGGCGGTGACTCTGACCACTGCACTACATCCTCTTCCCCTTGCACCGTCCATAATTCTCACATTGGCCACACACACTGGAGAGGTAAGATCAAACTGCAAGCATTAGGCAGGCAGGTGAGTTAGCGTGTTGGATAGTGGAAGATAGCACTCAGTCCATAGAACCATACTACAAAGAGCAAATGCAGGCGCTAATGCTGAAGTGTGCTGTGGCTGCATAGCGGGCAGAGGATGGAGGGCTAAGGGGTGGGAGCGTACCCCTGGCCGCAAGCTGCACCCAACCCTCGTCGGGCTGCTTCTGTGACCAAGGTGCTCAAACTAGTGCAATGGCTCCATCGCCAGTGCTCCCCTGCACTCCCCTTCTGCTGCTGCCACTTTCTGTACCTCTTTCTCCCACCGGCTCACCCCTGGTGATAGCACACAGCTTGAGCTCACCCTTTCTGCTCTGCCACACGGCTCAGACTCCAGCCATCTCTATAACACAGTGCCCCTCTAAAAGGCCTCCAACAACCAACAAAGGTCTGGAGGCGCTGGCCTCAGTCAATGCCAGTAGCCCCCAGTAAGCTTCACAACTAGTGGCTGGGCAAGTTAGGTGGCACAGAACCCCTTGAGCTCTGGGGCCATCCTCTGCCTGATAATACAAGGGACCTGGTGAATAGCCTATGCCACAGGATGCCAAAGCCGCAAGGCCCGAAGTCCCAAAGCACTAGCAGAGAGGTGGAGCAGTGGGTGGAGCAGCAGACTCACAGGCTCACAGAACCGCCTGTGTCACATGCTCACAGATATGCACTGGTGGGCCACAATACATACATAAATACTTTACACAATAATTTAGTGACTTTCAGCATTCACCTTGACAAGAGTTGTGATAATCCCTTGAGGTGGTTAGTCACCCACCTTAAATATTTATCTGATTTCTTACACCATTACCCCATCTCCTCCCACCACCCTCATTACCTGGCTTGACATTTTCAATCCTACATCTCCACAAGATTTGGTCCCCGCAGTCCACTCGACTCACCCACCTTTGAACTCTTACCTCCAAGAAGTAAAATAATGGCCTTCATTACAGCACTGGTGGTCTGTGATAAAGCAGCTGAAATAAAAAAAAGAAATTATGACCACGGCGAAAACCGCTCAGACAGACAGCCACTTTAACACACTGACCGCCATGGTGGTATTAACAAGCACCGCAGTGGTAACCGGCAACAGCCAGGCGGAAGACAATGTACCGCCCACTGCATTAAGACATGCCTATCTGCCACCTTTTACGGGGCGGTACCAACAACATCAAAAGCACGGCGGAAACAGAACACAGAAGTCAAAGGACTCACCTCTGGAAACTCAGGGAACAACCACGATGCCATGGAGCCCGATCTGCACATATTCCCCATGTCGTCTACCTTTTCCTGCATTATGAACATCAACGCCGGCGAAGACAAACAAGGTGAGTACTGCCGCCTAGCACACAAGGGAGGGGGGAGAAAAAAGAGAGTGACACACACACTCAACATGCAACACCTCCACCCCCAACACCATACACACAAGCAGATGCAATAACATTACATATTCACCCCGTACCCCTCTGGAATAATGCAAGGACAAAATGTTTGGAAGAAAGTGAGTGTAATACGAGAAAAGAACATGAATAAGTGCATCAAAATACAAATGTATATACATATTTACAATATACGTGGGCCACAGGGCCACTACCCATAGGCCAAGGCCCCATCTCACTCCTGCAACAACACGGAGAGAACAATGCAGGGGCATCAGGTCAAAAATACACAGATACGCCAGGGGGACGGGGAATGGGGGGACACTCAGCCGGAAGATGGTACAATGCCACTGGTCCTGGAGGGGGCTACACGCCCTGTGCGATGTCCTGGGGAGTGCAAGGCCACAGTCTCTCAAGTGGGTGGTTTGCCCACTGCTTGGTCCAGGGGAGTGAAAGGCCACAGTCTCTCAAGTGGGTGGTTTGTCCACTGCTTGGTAATGGGGAGTGCAAGGACACAGACTCTCAAATGGGTGCTTTGCCCACTGCTTGGTCCTGGGGAGTGCAAGGCCACAGTCTCTCAAGTGGATGGCTTCTTCCACTGGTTCTTGAGGGGGCCTTGTGCCCAGTGTGCTTCATCCTGGGAAGGATGAGGTGAGTAGATGGTTTCTCCAGTGGTTCTTGAGGGGGCCTTGTGCCCAGTGTGCTTCATCCTGGTAAGAATCGGGTGAGTGGATAGCTTCTCCACTGGTTCTGGAGAGGGCATTGTGCCCTGTGATGCAGAACTTGGGGAGTGCAAGGTCACAGTCTCTCACCTGGGTGTCAGACCCACACAATTTGCAGGGGCCAGGACGCACAACAGCAATTGGAGGCAGGACTACACACTGTCCACCGGTGGTGACGGCTCACAATGGTGGCAGTGGCGATGCTGGTGGCGGTGCTGGCAGTGGTGGGGGGAGGCTCAAGCCCTTCCCCTGCAGCCTTGGACGGGTGCCCACTGGGGCTGCTGCTGCTGGCAGTGGTGCTGGTGGGGATGCTGGTGGCGGTGCTGGCAATGGTGGGGGGAGGCTGCAGCCCTTCCCCTGCAGCCTCAGATGGCTGAACCACCAAGGTTGGTGGTGAGGGCTCCGAATGAGTCCCATCACCAGGCCTCCTGTCCTTCCTGCCTGCTGGTGCAGGCCCCTTGCCCTTCCTGGCAGCAGACAGGGATTGCCCCTTGCCCTTCCCTCCTGCAGCTGGTGGTGCCTCCTTGCCCTTCCCTGTCGCAGCTGGTGGTGCATCCTTGCCCTTCCTTGATGCCCCTGCAGGTACAGGTGCAGGTACCATGTTGGTGTTGCTGCCTGGTGCCAGGGATCCTTTCCCACCTGCAGTAGCTGTCGACACTACTGTGGCCGTGGACTGGGTGGCTAAGGTGCTCCCCTGGGTTCTGACCACCCTGGCCCAACGATAAAGGCAGGGGGGTCGGAGTGGTAGTGAAGAGGTAAAGGGTGGAGAGGAAAAGCTTCTTAGGGACATTGGGGTGGGAAGAGGGTGAAGGTTTGGGAGTGGAGGAAGAGGAAGTGGTTGTAGGAGGTGTCTGCTGTGTTTGGGTGCAGGTGCATGGGCTGGATGCTGTTGGGTGTCTGAGTGCTTGCATTTGTGTACTTTGGGAGGAGGGGGCACAGACACAGTGGGAGAGGACACAGGGGACGTGTGCATGGATGTGGGGATGGAAACTGCCAGTGAGGGGCGTGTACTGATAGGCGTGATGGTGATGGTGGGAGTGGATGAGGATGTAGTGCATGCAGGTGTGAGTGTAGACGCTACTGGGAAGGAGGAGGACGGTGAGGAGGGGGGACACAGTGGAGGCAGTGGATGTTGGTATGTCTGTATCTTGATGGTGTTTGTGTGAGTGCCTGTGGGATGATGTGTGGTGCTTGTGTTTGCTTGAACAACTCTTGTGTGTTGTCCTGGGTGCATGCTGGTCTGCCTGTGTGCTTGGAATAGGTTGGGGTTAAGGGTAATGGGATTGGGCAGAGGAAGTTGGAGGGGGGAGGCTAGAAATATGGACAATGGCTGCCATCAGGGAGGAGGCCAGAGCCTGGATTGATCTCTGTTGGGCCGCCATGCCAGAGTGAAGGCCCTCCAGGAATGCATTTGTTTCTTGCAAATGGGCTGCAAGCCCCTGGATGGCATTCACAATGGTTGACTGCCCAACAGAGATGGATCGCAGGAGGTCAATAGTCTCCTCACTCAGGGTAGCTGGGCTAACTGGGGCAGGGCCTGAGGTGCCTGGGGCGAAGGAAATGCCCATCCTCCTGAGAGAGCGGGCATGGGAAACATGCTGAGGGGCTGCTGGGAAGGCGGTGCTGGTATGGGGGTGGCAGCTGTACCTGTAGTTGGGGTGGGCACAGAGGTGTCTGCCACCACCAAAGAGCTTCCATCGGAGGAGGTATCACTGTCAGAGCTGTCCCCTCCTGTCTCCACCGTGGTGCTCCCCTCGCCCTCTGTCCCACTGGTGCCTTCACCCTCGGTGGATTCGGCCTCCTGGGCCCTGTGGGATGCAGCTCTCCCCGTTGCTGGTGCCTCTGCTCCTCCGCCAGATGATGCTAATGCACATAAGGACAGGGTGACAAAAAGAGGGGGAGAGACCAAGGATACATTTGGCCAATGGCGGCAACAACACCACCGTTGGCATACATGACACACACACACAGGGAACAGCCCTACGCACTACGCAATGCACTAACAGTCACAATGCCAGCCACCAGCCCATGGACAGGGACAGCTAACACCAATTGCAGCATACCTGAGACCCACAGACCCCTGCCCAGTAGTGGATGCCTACTAGCTTGGTTGGAGGACTTTCACATCAGACCCTGCCCAACATGGACCCTACCCTAAAATGTCCAGCCTGGCCTAGGGGCAACCACAGGCCCACATCCTCCACCCGGACGCCACCCCACCAAGCGCAAGTAGTATATTGGGACACTGTACTCACCCCCTTGTAGCTGCTGTGATGCCCCCAATCACCCATACAGCTCCGGATAGGTTACTGCCAGTATGCGGGCCATCAGGGGGGTCTCCGCTGTCTTCCGTGCCCAGCGTCTCAGGTCCTCCCATCGTTTCCGACAGTGGGTGCTCTGCCTGCTGTAGACCCCCAGGGTCCGCACGTCCTTGGCGATGGCACGCCATATACCCTTTTTTTGATGGGCACTGTTCTGCAGGGAAATACACATAGGAAAAGGTATCATTCAGACATTGCCCACCATACATGTAGCATGCAGCCCAGGACCCTTCCACCAACCCCCCATACGAGGACCTCACACCCAGCACTCCATGCATTCATGACTCATGCATCGTGCTCACAGTGTACTCACCTGTTGGTCTAGAGGCCCATACAGCATTCAGTACTGGGGTAGGACCCCATCCACCAGTCTCTCCAACTCCGCAGCAGTGAAGGCAGGGGCCCTTTCCCCAGTGACACGAGCCATGGCCTGTTCCAGACACAGGTCACAGCAGCACTTGCAGTGTAGATCCTGAGTGAACAGATAGAAAATGGGGGTCATGTGTGCGGTGGTGCGTACCGTCACCGCTGGCGTACATCACCATTGGCCCCTGTAACTGATTGGGCTAATGGTATCCAATGAGTAGTTGCACAACGTTTTCTGCACAACCTCAGTGGAATTACCTAATTTCCACATGTCCCTCCTAACAGGACAGGAGGACGCCATTTAAGGGGGGGCAAGCCATGGCACCTAACTGCGTCACAGTACACATAGGCACCATTTGGACATATACAACAATATACTGTTACGGTCACAACATGCAATGCAGTGTAGTAATTGGGAATATGGAATACTGACCAGCTGCTCACAGTTTGCCACCTAGATTGCAACTGCTGCGGATGATTAGGAGATGGAGACATCCCCCCATGTACAGACCCCTGGTGGACTTGGCAACAATGGAGAACAGACACAATATCCTGACCTGTAGACTGGACAGGGCCACAATCACAGAGCTGTGTGCCCAATTGGAACATGACCTGATATATGCTATGCGTCAGCCCACCGGGATGCCCCCTCTTGTGCAAGTGCTATCTGTGCTCCATTTCCTGGCAACTGGCTCCTTCCAAATGACAATGGACTTGGCAGCAGGAATGTCACAGCCATTGTTCTCAATAGTGCTGACCAGAGTGTTGTCTGCCCTGATGAAACACATGCACAGGTACATCGTTTTCCCCAAGGTGGAGGATTTGGCCACAGTGAAAGCAGATTTCTATGCAATGGGACATATCCCCAACATTATTGGGGCTATTGATGGTACAAATATTGCATTTGTCTGCCCCCCCGGAGAAATGAACAGGTGTTCTGAAATTGAAAGAGCTTTCACTCCATGAATGTACAGATAGTATGCCTGGTGGACCAGTACATCTCCCATATCAATGCAAAGTATCCTGGGTCTGTGCATGATGCCTTTATCCTGAGGAATAGCAGCATCCCATATGTGATGGCTCAACTCCAGAGGCACCGGGTGTGGCTAATAGGTGAGCCCAGGTTCCCACCTAGGTGTTGGTGTATGTGTATGGTGTGGGCCCTAAGGTTTAGTGTGTGTCTAACAATTGTCCCTCAAAATTTGCAGGTGACTCTGGTTACCCCAACCTCTAATGGCTACTGACCCCTGTGAGGAATGCCAGGACAAAGGCAGAGGAACGTTACAATGAGGCACATGGGCGAACAAGAAGAATCGTAGAAAGGACATTCAGCCTCCTGAAGGCCAGGTTGCGCTGCCTCCATCTAACAGGTGGATCTCTGTACTACTCACCCAAGAAGGCGTGCCAGATCATCCTGGCATGCTGTATGTTGCACAACCTTGCCGTACGTCACCAAGTGCCTTTTCTGCAGGAGAATGAGGCTGGAGAGGGGCATGTGGCAGCAGTGGACCCTGTGGACAGTGAAGAAGAGGAGGCAGAGGATTAGGACAACAGGAGTGCAATAATCCCACAATACTTCCAATGACACACAAGTAAGACACTGTAAATTCCCTTTACATTGACAGTATTGTGTTTGACATTGTCACTGGCAGGCTGGTTTCCCACTTCTTTGGCCACTTACTGTACCCTTTGGCATCACTATTTTCAGATATTTGTGTCCCACTATCGCTGGTGTGTTCACTGCAGCCAACTACAGGTCATTCCTAAATATATATTACTGTACTGTTGTTTTGCAGTGTTTAAAGCTTGTTAAACAAATACATAGTTCAGTCATTTGACAGACTCATACTTGTATTTTTTCGAATGGTGTTTATTTCAGTGCTAATAAGTAGAGGGGGATGTGCAATGGGCTGGAGTGCTGGTGGAGAAATGTCTGGGATATTGTCCAGTCTATTTGTATCACAGGTGCATTGTCCAAGGGGGCATAGGAAGGGGAGCAATGGCAGTTCAAGGTGGACAGGGTGACAGAGTGGGACACAAGGGTGACAATCAGGAGAATCTTATTTCCTGGTGGGGGTCTTGGCAATAGTCTCTGGCTTCTGCCTGGGTCGCAGGGACCGTTTGCGGGGTGGCTCTCCTTCTGCAGGGGGTTGGGTGCTGGTGGCCTGTTGGTCCTGTGGCGGGGCCTCCTGTCCACTAGCGGCAGCAGAGGTGGAGGGCTGTTCATTGGTTTGGCTAGTATCAGGGGCCCGGTGGTGTGCCACTGTCTCCTTCATGGTGTTGGCCATGTCTTCCAGCACCCCTGAAATGGTGACCAGGGTGGTGTTGATGTCCTTCAAGTACTCCCTGATTCCTATGTGCTGTCCCTCCTGCAGCCGCTGGGTCTCCTGCAACTTGTCCAGTGTCTAGCCCATCATCTCCTGGGAATGGTGGTATGCTCCCAGGATGTTGGTGAGTGCCTTCTGGAGAGTCGGTTCCCTGGGCCTGTCCTCCCACTGCTGCACAGCAGTCCTCCCAGCTTCAATGTTGTCCTGTGCCTCTGTCCCACGAACTGTGTGACCACTGCCACTGACCCCAGGTCCCTGATCGTCTGTGTTTGTGGGGTGCTGATTGATGTGTCCAGGGGACAGAGGTATGGGCCCGCTGGGTGGGTACTGTGGTGGTGTTTCCTGAGGGGGGAGGCTCTGTGGTGGTATGGGACTGTGCCTGGGTTACCGACTGTCCGGAGATCCCTGATGGGCCAGGTTGGTCATCCAGATCCAGGCTTCCAGAGCTGCTGTCATCACTGTGGGCCTCTTCTGGGGGACTTGCTCCTCCCATGTTGTTAGTTGTGGGGGAGGAGGTGGGGGTCCACCGCCAGTCCTCTGTACAGCTATTTGGTTTCTTGCTGCCACGGAATGCACCTTCCCCGTGGGTTGTTCCACCTCTTCCTGATGTCGTCCCTTGTTCTGGGGTGCTGTCCCACGGTGTTGACCCTGTCCACGATTCTCCGCCATATCTCCATCTTCCTTGCAATGGATGTCTGCTGCACCTGTGATCCGAATAGATGTGGCTCTACCTGGATGATTTCCTCCACCATGACCCTTAGCTCCTCCTCTGAGAACCTGGGGTGTAGTTGTGGTGCCATGGGTGTAGTGTGAGTGGCGTTGGTGAGGGTGTGTTGGGTTCTGTGTTGGGGTGTGTGATGTAAGGTGCGTGGATGGTGTATAGGTGATGGTGGTGTGTGGCTGTGGTCTTGTCTGTGGTCTTGCTTTCTCTCTTGTGGTACTTGTTTGTATTTGTAAAGGGTTGTGGGGAGTGTTGGTTTGTGTTTTATAGCGGTGTGGGTTTGTTGGTGTGGTGTGTGTATGGGTGTCAGGTGTGTTTTATTTTAATTGTCCAATGTAGTGTTGTTTTGTTATGTTGTGTGTATTTTGAGTGCGGCTGTATGTACCGCCAATGGTTTAGCGCCACTGAATGCCCGCTGCGGTGATTCGTGGGTCCTTATGCTGTGGACGTAGTTCTGTTGGCGTAACGGTGTGGGTTTTGGTACTGCCAGTTTATCACTGACTTTTGGGCTGTCGGACTTGTGTGTGTGGCTGTACAGTGACGGATTACTATGTGTGTCATAATATGGGTAGCGGTAATCCGCTGCGGCGGCGGTATGTCGGTGGCAGTCAGCATGGCGTTAAACGGGACTTACTGCCAATGTCATAATGAGGGCCAATGTCTCTTATATGTTTCAGTGGGGCCCTTTCTTACTACATGCTTTCTCTACTCCTTTATCTTTGAGATGTAGACTGAATAATGTAAATCTGCTGTTGTCCCTGTCTACTAGGAGTGGGCCCTCATAAACACATTATATCCTATCTATACTACGGCCACTGCATCTACTTTCTCCATTGGTATATCACATATATACCTCAGCCAGTACATATGCTCCCTCCATAGGTCTATCCCATTTGTATCACTGGATATGCTTTCTGCATAGGTATATTGCATCTGTACCACAGCCACTATACCTGCTTTCTCCACAGGAACATACAATTTGTATCGTTGACACTTCATCTGCTTTCACCATAAGTATATCTCATCTATACCACGGTCACTGCATTTGCTGTCTCCATAGCTATATCCCAATGACTGCATCTGCTTTCTCCAAAGGTATATCCCATGTGTACCACAGCCACTGTATCTGCTTTCTCCATAGGTATATCCCATATGTACCACGGACACTGAATCTGCTTTCTCCATAGGTATACCCATCTGTGCTATGATCACTGCATCTGCTTTCTCCATAGGTATATCCTATCTGACCACTGTCACTGCATCTTCTTTCTCCATTGGGACATCCATCTGTCCCACAGTAATTGGATCTGCTTACTCCATAGGGGCATTCATCTGGACCACGGTCACTGCATCTGCTTACTCCATAGGGGCATTCATCTGTACTACTATCACTGCATCTGGTCTCCCCTTGGGTATTTCAAATCTGTACCATGGTCATTGCATCTGCTTTGTGACAGAGAAATCCTACTTGTACCATAGTCACTGCATCTGTATTCTCCATATGGATTTTTTTAATCTGTGCCACTGCATCTGCTTACTCCATAGGTATATCCCATATGTACCTCAGTCACTACATCTGCTTTCTCCCTAGTTATATCACATTTGCATTGCCTTCGCTCTATATACTTTCTCTGTAAAGATATCCCATATGTACCACGGCCACTGTATCTGCTTTCTCCATAAGTATATCCCACCCATACCACGGTCACTGCATTAGCTTTCTCCATAGGTATATTCCATCTGTACCATGGTGACTGCATCTGTCATCTTCATACGTTTGTCCCACCTGTGCGGCAGTCACTGCATCTGCTTTTCTCCATAGGCCTATCCCATCTCCACCATAGTCCCTGCTTCTGATTTCTTCATAGGTATATATCACCTGTGCCACAATCACTGCATCTGCTTTTCTCCATTGGTATACCTCATATGTAGGGGTGGGCGAAGAATTTGTGGAGTTTCTCCCACTCCGTGCAGAGTTCTGAAAAACACAGCAAACCAATGTGGAGCATAATTTTTATTCTTGCGTGGCTTGCCAATGTTAAGTTGGCGAGCAAGAGATATAGATAAGTTGGTGAGTGCAAGCGAGATTTCTGAACATGAGTGGTTGCAGCAGATCGCTGCTGCTCACGTTGAGAAAGCCGCTGCTCGCTTTGAGGATGTTGAAAGAAGCTAGCGCCCTCTGGCGCCCTGTGTGATGCCGTTCGCACTGATTTTACAGCGTGGGAGACACTCCTAGCAGTGAAAATCAGCATGAACAGCATGACTTAACCAAACTCTGCCACGCGCAGAACTATGCGCAGCTCAGCTGAGTTTTTTTGGCACTTCAAGGAGTTCCGTGTAGCAGAACTCAGCAAACTCCACCCAGGCCTATCCATATGTACTTTGAACACTACATTTGCTTCGCCCATAGATATTTCAAATCTGCACCTCTATCACTGCATCTACTTTTTCCTTTGGTACAGCCCATATATACCTTGGGCACTGCATCTGCTTTCTCCATAGGTATATCCCACCTGTGACGCAGTCACTGCATCAGCTTATGTCCATAGGTATGGCCCTTCTGTACTACAGTCAAGTCATCTGGTTTCACCAGATATATGTCACTGCATCTGATTTCTCATTTGCCATAATCCATCTGTAATACACCCACTGCATGTACCTTCTCCATAGGAATTTCAGATCTGTACCATGATCACTGCTCTGCTCTCTCCATAAGTATCCTCACCTGGTGACTAGGGGCCAGATGTAGCAAAGGGTTTTAGCCATTCTGTGTCTATGGGTAAATGTGTTCGTACATATGGCCCTAGATCTGCTTTTTCCATAGGTATATCCCGTCTGCACCACAGTCACTGCATCTGCTTTCTCCATAGGTATATCCCATCTGTACCACAGTCACTGCATCTGCTTTCTCCATAGGTATATCCCATCTGCACCACAGTCACTGCATCTGCTTTCTCCATAGGTATATCCCATCTGCACGAGAGTCACTGAATCTGCTTTCTCCATAGGTATATCCCGTCTGCACCAGAGTCACTGAATCTGCTTTCTCCATAGGTATATCCCATCTGCACGAGAGTCACTGAATCTGCTTTCTCCATAGGTATATCCCGTCTGCACCAGAGTCACTGAATCTGCTTTCTCCATAGGTATATCCCATCTGTACCACAGTCACTGCATCTGCTTTCTCAATAGGTATATCCCGTCTGCACCAGAGTCACTGCATCTGCTTTCTCCATAGGTATATCCCATCTGCACGAGAGTCACTGAATCTGCTTTTTCCATAGGTATATCCCGTCTGCACCACAGTCACTGCATCTGCTTTCTCCATAGGTATATCCCATCTGTACCACAGTCACTGCATCTGCTTTCTCCATAGGTATATCCCATCTGCACCACAGTCACTGCATCTGCTTTCTCCATAGGTATATCCCATCTGCACGAGAGTCACTGAATCTGCTTTCTCCATAGGTATATCCCGTATGCACCAGAGTCACTGAATCTGCTTTCTCCATAGGTATATCCCATCTGCACGAGAGTCACTGAATCTGCTTTCTCCATAGGTATATCCCGTCTGCACCAGAGTCACTGAATCTGCTTTCTCCATAGGTATATCCCATCTGTACCACAGTCACTGCATCTGCTTTCTCAATAGGTATATCCCGTCTGCACCAGAGTCACTGCATCTGCTTTCTCCATAGGTATATCCCATCTGCACGAGAGTCACTGAATCTGCTTTCTCCATAGGTATATCCCATCTGCACGAGAGTCACTGAATCTGCTTTCTCCATAGGTATATCCCATCTGTACCACAATCACTGCGTCTGATTTCTCCATAGGTATATCCTTCTGCACCACAATCACTGCATCTGCTTTATCCATAGGTATATCCCATCTGCACCAGAGTCACTGCATCTGCTTTCTCCATAGGTATATCCAATCTGCACCAGAGTCACTGAATCTGCTTTCTCCATAGGTATATCCCATCTGCACGAGAGTCACTGAATCTGCTTTCTCCATAGGTATATCCCGTCTGCACCACAGTCACTGCATCTGCTTTCTCCATAGGTATATCCCATCTGTACCACAATCACTGCGTCTGATTTCTCCATAGGTATATCCTGTCTGTACCAGAGTCACTGCATCTGCTTTATCCATAGGTATATCCCGTCTGCACCAGAGTCACTGCATCTGCTTTATCCATAGGTATATCCCGTCTGCACCACAGTCACTGCATCTGCTTTATCCATAGGTATATCCCGTCTGCACCAGAGTCACTGCATCTGCTTTCTCCATAGGTATATCCCGTCTGCACCACAGTCACTGCATCTGCTTTATCCATAGGTATATCCCGTCTGCACCAGAGTCACTGCACCTGCTTTATCCATAGGTATATCCCGTCTGCACCAGAGTCACTGCATCTGCTTTATCCATAGGTATATCCCGTCTGCACCAGAGTCACTGCATCTGCTTTCTCCATAGGTATATCCCGTCTGCACCACAGTCACTGCATCTGCTTTCTCCATAGGTATATCCCGTCTGCACCACAGTCACTGCATCTGCTTTCTCCATAGGTATATCCCATCTGCACCAGAGTCACTGAATCTGCTTTCTCCATAGGTATATCCCGTCTGCACCAGAGTCACTGAATCTGCTTTCTCCATAGGTATATCCCATTTGCACGAGAGTCACTGAATCTGCTTTCTCCATAGGTATCCCGTCTGCACCAGAGTCACTGAATCTGCTTTCTCCATAGGTATATCCCATCTGTACCACAGTCACTGCATCTGCTGTCTCAATAGGTATATCCCATCTGAACTAGAGTCACTGAATCTGCTTTCTCCATAGGTATATCCCGTCTGCACCAGAGTCACTGAATCTGCTTTCTCCATAGGTATATCCCATCTGTACCACAGTCACTGCATCTGCTTTCTCAATAGGTATATCCCGTCTGCACCAGAGTCACTGCATCTGCTTTCTCCATAGGTATATCCCATCTGTACCACAATCACTGCGTCTGATTTCTCCATAGGTATATCCTTCTGCACCACAATCACTGCATCTGCTTTATCCATAGGTATATCCCATCTGCACCAGAGTCACTGCATCTGTTTTCTCCATAGGTATATCCCATCTGCACCAGAGTCACTGAATCTGCTTTCTCCATAGGTATATCCCGTCTGCACCAGAGTCACTGAATCTGCTTTCTCCATAGGTATATCCCATTTGCACGAGAGTCACTGAATCTGCTTTCTCCATAGGTATCCCGTCTGCACCAGAGTCACTGAATCTGCTTTCTCCATAGGTATATCCCATCTGCACAAGAGCCACTGCATCTGCTTTCTCCATAGGTATATCCCATCTGAACTAGAGTCACTGAATCTGCTTTCTCCATAGGTATATCCTGTCTGCACCAGAGTCACTGAATCTGCTTTCTCCATAGGTATATCCCATCTGTACCACAGTCACTGCATCTGCTTTCTCAATAGGTATATCCCGTCTGCACCAGAGTCACTGCATCTGCTTTCTCCATAGGTATATCCCATCTGTACCACAATCACTGCGTCTGATTTCTCCATAGGTATATCCTTCTGCACCACAATCACTGCATCTGCTTTATCCATAGGTATATCCCATCTGCACCAGAGTCACTGCATCTGCTTTCTCCATAGGTATATCCCGTCTGCATCCCGTCTGCACCGGAGTCACTGCATCTGCTTTCTCCATAGGTATATCCCGTCTGCACCAGAGTCACTGCATCTGCTTTATCCATAGGTATATCCCGTCTGCACCACAGTCACTGCATCTGCTTTATCCATAGGTATATCCCGTCTGCACCACAGTCACAGCATCTTTTTTCTCAATATCAAAGTATCACATCTGTATCTGAGCCACTGCGTCTGATTTCTCCATAGGTATATCCCAAGGCAGCTCGGTCATTGCATCTGCTTTGTCCATAGGTGTATCAAATCTCTACCACGGTCACTGCATCTGCTTTTTTTCCACAGAAATATCCCATTTGCATCACTGTCACCGAATGTGCTTTCAGGTAATAAATACAGCACGGAAAGTAACAGAGCACTTCTACCTCACAAAACAGGTAACTGATACAGCACTGGAAGTAGCAGAGTACACCTACCTCACAAATAGGTAACAGGTACAGCACAAGAAGTAGCAGAGCATGCCTACCTCGCAAAACAGGTAACAGATACAGCACGGGAAGTAGCAGAGCACACCTACCTCACAAATAGGTAACAGGTACAGCACAAGAAGTAGCAGAGCATGCCTACCTCGCAAAACAGGTAACAGATACAGCACGGGAAGTAGCAGAGCACACCTACCTCACAAATAGGTAACAGGTACAGCACAAGAAGTAGCAGAGCATGCCTACCTCGCAAAACAGGTAACAGAAACAGCACGGGAAGTAGCAGAGCGCATCTACCTCACAAAACAGAGACAGCACAAGAAGTAGCAGAGCACTTCTACCTCACAAAACAGGTAACAGATACAGCACAGGAAGTAGCAGAGCGCATCTACTTCACAAAACAGGTAACAGATACAGCACGGGAAGTAGCAGTGCACGTCTACCTCACAAAACAGAGACAGCACAAGAAGTAGCAGAGCACTTCTACCTCACAAAACAGGTAACAGATACAGCACAGGAAGTAGCAGAGCACATCTACCTCACAAGACAGGTAACAGATACAGCACCGGAAGTAACAGAGCACACCTACCTCACAAAACAGTTTACAGATACAGCACGAGAAGTAGCAGAGCACATCTACCTCACGAAAAAGGTAACAGATACAGGACGGGAAGTAGCAAGGCACATCTACCGCACAAAACAGGTAACAGATTCAGCACGGGAAGTAGTAGAGCACAGGTAACTCACACAACAGGTAACAGATACAGCACAGGAAGTAGCAGATCACGTCTACCTCACAAAACAGGTAACAGATACAGCACAGGAAGTAGCAGAGCACACCTACCTCGCAAAACAAGTAACAGATGCAGCACGGGCAGTAGCAGAGCGCACCTACGTTACAAAACAGGTAACAGATGCAGGACGGGAAGTAGCAGAGCACACCTGCCTCGCACAACAGTTAACATATAGCACAGGAAGTAGCAGCGCACGCCTACCTCACAAAACAGGTAACAGATACAGCACACGAAGGAGCAAAGAACGCCTACCTCACAAAACAGGTAACAGATACAGCACGGGAAATAGCAGAGTGCGCCTACTTCACACAACAGGTAATAAATACAGAAGGGGGAATAGCAGAGCACACCTACCTCACGCAACAGGTAATAAATACAAAAGGGGGAATGGCAGAGCGTGCCTTCCCTCACAGAACAGGCACAGTACAAGATTCAGAACATAATGGCAAATAGCACATATTCTGGCTTTGACACATCAGAATATATAGGAAAATGTACTATTTACCTGTTATTCCGCATTTCGATGTTTAAGACTCTGAGTGGTTGGTAAATGCGCAGCCTGTAAAGACAACACCCATGCTATTAGCATTTAACACATCTCTAGTTACCAAGGATTGCAGGACACTTAAAATCAAACCCTTGTAGCATGGGCAGCACTGAGCCAGCCTACATCTTTAATTACAACAGAGAAAAAAAACAAATAGGTACAGAATGGTCTGCACCAGTATAAGCTCACCTCATAAACAATACACCTTGAGCAGCAGTGTAGGGCAAGGTGTGCCCAATGTGCACATGGCACCATGTCACATATGATTACTTCATGCAGTTCTAGCTGTTACCCAACAGCACACTCCTGGTTGTGGTTCTTTAAGTCTATGCTTGAAATTGTGAAAGGAAAACTGTAAGTCCCTCAATGATTACAAATATATATGGTAGCTAAAAACCTAGGGGACTCAAAGCTCTCATGGAGGATGTTGGACCACCTGCCAGAAATCTATGTGCATTTAACAAATCAGTGAACCATGCACAGTCACATCCCATCTCGAACTGATAAAAAAGGCACTCCTTGCACTTTACTGAAAGGGACAGCAAATTATTTTTCATCATGGCCCTTGAAATACACCTCTTCAGAGCAGCAGAAGTGGTTCTAACATCACAAGATACAAGCCTCTACTCCTGAAAATATGTGCTTTGAATTTATTTTATTTTTATGTTATTGCTCTTTGGAGTGGGAGTGAGTGGGTACCAGGTCTTCACCGACCTGTCACTGAGACATTGTTGATCTGGCTGGCCTGAGCAGCTGCTGCCTTGGTCTCTGTTCTGGAGAATGAGGTCCCAGGCCTCCACACTGGCTTCGCTGACCTCCCACTGTGGTCTTGTTTGAGTTTGATGCCAAACAGGAGCATCAAATGTTTCACACTTCTCGGGCCTCTGATAGGGAATGTGGGTCTGGACAGAACCTGAGGAGGGGAGACTAGGTCCCTGACATACATGCAGGCATCAAGGACCAATCACCAAAGCTTGTTTAATATGGTCACACCCTGCACTCACCTGGAATGAATAGCCCAGTTGTTCAGCCTTGTATGTTCATGGGTTCTATCTACCTCTATGGACCCCAGGCCTAGTTATCCAAGGTTGTTTAAGTACCATGCACCCTTTAGGCCTATCTAGAAAACCATAGTTCCCCAACTAATAAACCCCCATGAAATGGAGGCTTCTTGAATCCAGGAGAAGTAACATGTTTGAGATAGTCATGCTCAACAGCCCTTCAACTGTCTGTCAGCCACTGCCCAGAGGACCATGGCCAGCCGCCAACCAGATGGCCCCGGCCAGCCCCTGACCAGATGGTCCTGGCCAGTTACTGACAGGATGACTGTGACTAGTCGCCAACAAAATGGCCCGGTCCGCTGCCTACCAGATAGCCCATGCACACTGGGTATAACTTGGCACAAGATTTAGGTCATTTCCTTTGGATTTTCCAGGACAATCAAGGACAACTGAGAGCTCACCAGATGCTGCTGAAACCACAGTGCTCTAAGCTAATCACAGACCTGTTATTGCTCAACCTCATGTGGCAGAAATACACTTGTCTCTCTAAGAAATTAAACATTGATTTCTGAGGCTCATATAAATATTAGGGGTGGACGCAACTCTCTGAGATTCTGTGGAGTTCTGCAAACTGATGGAAATCAGCATGTTGTGCTGCTCATGCTGATTTTTAGCACCGGTAGCCCATTCCATGCTGAATAATCTACTTGAACAGCAACACGGGACATGACAGAGGGCTCTCATGCTTGAGTTGATTTTGAGGCCGCAGCAGCAGCTTTCTCACCGCAAACAGTTGTGACCACCCGTGACCATTGTCAGTGAGAAAAACCGTTGTGGGGGCCCTCCTACCCAACGAATATCACCCTAGGGGATGCTAATTCTCACTCCCACTCACCAACTTGCAGTTGGTGAGATGTGTGCAAGAAAAAAACTCTGCCACATGGAATTTAGCCAGAATTTAGTTCTACAAGCATAACGCAAAGTGCCCTAAATTCTGCCAAATCTACTAGTGGAGCGAAATTCACCACCCACTCCCAATAACTATTAGCATGGTGGAGTCTAATTCATTTTCTGCATTTACTAGGCAAATCACTCTACCTGCTAAGAATGGCCATACACCGCCATCCATAAAAATGAAAAAGGGTTATGAGTCTGCCAATCTTTTCCTTTTCTATTTCGAGTGAGTTTCTTGTGTTGAGTCAAATTAAGCTGCATGTGTTTCTCTCTTGGTGGTGCCCTTCCATCAACACTTGGAAATTTCATTTTTGGAACCGTACTGCCCCTGGGGCCCAAAGACTTTGGCACAGATTTAAGAGGGCCTAGCGCAATTCCAACACCACTTTAGTGTCATTTGTTTAATGCTAATGTGGCGTTGGAAGGGCAAAAACACTGCGTCATATTTACAAAGTGATGCAATGCTTGCATTGCGCCACTTTGTAACCCCTTGCACCACATTATGCCTGCACCAGGCATAATGTATGCAAAGGGGGCATTCCGGCGCTGGGGGGGCCTTTTAATGCCTGTGCAGAGCAGGCATTAAAAGAAGGCTTCCATTGGTTTCAATGGGCCTCTGGGTGCTCTGCAGGATTATCAGCAACATTTTTTACACTAATCCTGCAAAGCGCCGGACTAGCGTGAACAATTATGATGCTACTACCCCTGACTACCGCCATGGTGCACCATATTTTAAATACTGCGCACACATGGTGGCGTTAGAGGGGTGCTAAGTGGCACAAGAAAAGTGGCCATGTACTAGGTGCAGTGCCACTTATAAATCTTCCCCTTTGTTTTTCCTGGAAACTTCTCATTCGTTTATGGGAATTGTAGGGAAGTAGTTTCTGCCTATTTAATCCCCCTGGATTTTTCATTTTTGACTATCCAATGTTTTTGACTTTTGCTGTGAACTAGGTTCACCAACTGAGTCTCAGTCATCATAAATTCCATGGAAAAGTACAGAGAGTGCTAAACTCAACTGTCTGCCTTTAAAGATAAGGCCACTACTACACAGCTAGGGTAAGAGATTCTGGGCTGGTTACCCACAAACATGTGAGCATGCTGAGCGTGTGAGACTACGCTAAAGCTCAACCCAGTATTTGCACACAGTAGCCTGTTGCCGAATAGACCATTCAGTGGCTGGCGTTGACCTTGTGAATGCCTTTTAATGTGCCTGAAATTCACAATGTAGGTCTGTAGTGCTCACTGAAAGACTGTACTGATTACATAATATCTTGCAGGTTCACCATACTTATGCCTATAGATACTAATTGTCATGTTATGTTACATAGAACTATAAAGAGCATGGCTGCCCCAACAACTGGGCTTCCCCGTGGTAGCCACCGGACTAAGTACTTCATCAAAACAGCTAATGGAAGAACCTCCTAATTGCAGAAAAGCCATGTTTTGAGCTTTTTCCTAACCTCAAGGTGATTCTGAATATTTCTAAGCTCGAGAGGCAAGCTGTCACAGAGGGCCGGGGCTAATACTCGAAATGAGCGGCCACCAGCCCGTTTCCAAAACTGGGAACCAAAGAATAACCACCAGCTTAAGATCAGCCGAGCGAAGTGCTCTGGTTAGGAGATAACGTCACAAAAGATAAAATAGGATGGAAGAATCTTGGGTGTTCATGATTCTGTGTGCCAAGTTGAGGGCTTTGAATTGAATTCTCCTTCCCAACGGAAGTCAGTGAAGTTTGTGAAGGACACCCACAACAGGGCAGAACTTCGGAAGGAAAAACAGTAATCTGGCTGCTCCATTTTGAACCAACTGTAACCTCTTTAGAACAGATTTCTTGTAGCCCAGATACAGAATGTTACAGTAGTCTAAGCAGGATGTAAGAGATTGGATAATCAACTGGCGAATATGTGGTTGAAAGAAGCTAATAATGGATTTCAGCCTTCTCAGAAGTCCAAAACAAGTACCTGCCAGAGTATTTACTTGTTTCTCAAAGCTAAAGTAATTCATTGTTCAGCCATATGCCCAGATTCTTTTACTGTGCATTCAGGTGCAGGAGGAGGCCCCAGGCAGTCTGGCCACCACCAATTTCCCCGTGACGGCGTATGTTTGCCAAACAATAGATCTCTGTTTTACTTGCATTCAGTTTTAGGCAGTTATCATCCATCCATCTAGCCACTGACAGCATACACCTCTGGCATTTAATAATGTCCTAAGAGCAGTCACCAGAGAAAGAGAAAATAAGGGCCAGATGTAGGAAAATTGCAAATTGCGACTTGCAATTTGCGAGTCCTTCCGACTCGCAAATTGCAAGTCGCAATTTGCAATGCAGAACGGTGTCTCAGACACCGTCTGCGAGTCGGTATGGGGTCGCAGAGACCCACCTCATTAATATTAATGAGGTGGGTCGCAAATTGCGGCCCTATACCGACTATAGGCACTCGCAAACATGGAGGCCTGCTGTAGTCAGCAGACCTCCATGTTCGTGACTGCTTTTAAATAAAGCAGTTTTTTTTTTTTTAAGTGTAGCCCGTTTTCCTTAAAGGAAAATGAGCTGCACTTAAAAAAAAATCCGAAACCTTTAGTTTCGATATTTTTTCAGGGTAGGTAGTGGTCCCTTGGACCACTACCTGCCCTGAAAAAATAATTTGGGGTCCATTCACAAAGAGGAAGGGGTCCCATGGGGACCCCTTCCAATTTGCGAGTGGGTTACCATCCACTTGAAGTGGATGGTAACTGCGACACCATTTGCGACCGCATATGCGGTCGCAAATGGTATTGCATACCACTCCGAATCGCAAATAGGAAGGGAACACCCCTTCCTATTTGCGATTCTGAAATGCATTTTGCGAGTCGGTCCCGACTCGCAATATGCATTTCTGAATAGGAAAATGCTATTTGCGAGTCGCAAACGGCAATTTTTGCCGTTTGCGACTCGCAAATGCTTTCCTACATCTGGCCCTCCGTTGGGTATCATCGGCATATGATGTAATCGAGACCCCAGGAAGTCTTCCTATCTCAGTCAAAGGTCTAGCATAGAAGTTAAATAGTGTGGAGCTTAAGGAGGACCCTGAGGAATCCTGTGTTCCAGGGATCAGGGAGGTGAAGAAAAAGAAGGAGAGACAACCTGAAAAGAATGGTGGTTAAGAATGGATTTGAACCCGGACAAGGATTTGCTCTGAATGCCTATGTCAATAAGGTGCTGAAGTAAGGTGGAGAATTGTGGCACAATGGTTAGAGCAGCAGACCCTGATGCAAAGATCTGGTCTGGGACCAGGGTTCAATTCCTGCCTCAGCAGGTCTTGGGCTCAATTCCCTTGGTCCAGATAATTCTCACCTTGGTGCTTTATCTAATTAATGGGTAACTCTGGGCAATAGCTTGCTTAATCTCTCCATTATGTCCCTGACAGTGCTGGGATGCCTGGGGGTGCCCAGGAGTGGGTGCCTCACAGGGAAAAGCCAGGAGGGGTTCCAAAGTGGTATGTGTACAGCACCTTGAAACCCTACTGGGTGAGTAGTGCGAAGTTTACAGTTTTTGTAAAAGCACCGCCTGAGAGACAGTGTCAAAGGCGGCACTCAGATCTAAAAGAATAAGGACCTGCGAGTGGCCCTCATCCACCACTCTGTGAAGTGTCTCAGTAACAGACAGAAGGGCAGATTCTGATCTATGATGGGACCTGAAGCCGTTTTGGGAGATGTCCATAATCCCATTGGCTTTTAAAAACTCTGTTATAAGTCTATTAACATGTTTTTCAACCACCTTAGTTAGAAAAGGGAGAAGAGAAACTGGATGCTAGTTACCAGGACTGGAGGGATCAAGAGAAGGATTCTTTAGCAGAGGGATGCCTTTTGCCTGCTTCCACACGTGGAGAACTGTAGCCATAGACAATAAAAGAATGACTATTTTAAGAAGGCAGGAAGAAAAAAATCCTGTGATTTAAGGATGGTGTCTTGTTTAATGGGATCATCATCAGAACCTGACTTCACTGAGGTGCATAGAGCAGAAAAAGAGGGAGCATCCAGCAGAGGGAGTTCATGAAGAACTGGCCAAGATAAAGCCTCCTCTTGGCATTCACGGGTGAAACCAGGACCGGTATTAGGCTGGAACTGGGAATAAATCTCATTGACTTTTTCCACTAAAAGGCTGCAGGTCAGAATGGTAGGCACAGAGAGGACCCTCAAATGTTGATCATAGCCATCATGGGAAGTGTAATCAACCCAAAGTTATCTTGGGCCAAGAAAGGGGCTGGGTGAGCCTGGGTTGATTTTGCATTGCTTTTGTTTTGATAAATGCATGCTTTCTAGCTACTTTCACTCAAGCCTCCCTTAAAGTATTGTAATGTTTATGTGTAAAGGTTACCGCCCTCACATTGCTGCTTGGTCCACTGGTGCATTTATTTTAAAACGCATCTTAAGTGCATTCTTTAAAGAAAATTGAAGCAAATTCACGCCTGAATAAGCAAAAAAGCAAAGAATGCTACTTAAAGCACTTGCATGATGGGTCCCTGCCAATGCTGGTCATTGATCACCAGACTCAAGTAAATGTCTGGCAGCTGTTTTGTCAGCTTGAGTAGGGTCTAGCAAAATAGCAAAAAAAATCTTTTGCACTTTGGGTTCATTTCTTGTATCTGTTCCTTTGCTGAAATAGCTTTGCCGATGAGTAAGCTGTGTCCGATTAAAGCAGAACATGCAAGATCCACAATATCTGATGAGAATGGTTTCAGATCAATGTCTTGGGGAAAAAGCCAGGCAAGGGGTTTCCAGCCTTTCCACTCATCCTGATGTACTGCGTAAAATGAATTGCATCATTACCCTTAATTACGCCGCTTTCAATTATGAAGGTCAGTTGCATAAATGGAACTGAGTTCCCTTACTCTGCACTTATCAAAGCAGTTTGCTGGACTTTACAGGAGCTGCATATTGGAAAGAGAAGTCTGACTTGCATTACCCAACAGCTTCAAGCTTGTTGATTGCTGCACCCACACGCCTATGCCGAAGTCACATCATCAGAGGCTGTTCAGTCTCGCACTCAGGGCCTCAACCAAGGCTGTGTAGGCTCACAAGCAGTGTCTGGCCACTTCCAAACTCTGGCGACTTGGAGTTGGGCTTATCCAGTGCTTAATTTGTATACAAAATAGCTGCCAGGCCCTAAGATACTGCTCAGGAGGCCAATGCAGCTTGTACCTCATACAGGCCCTGACAAAGCTGCCACCATACACCAGTATTAACACCCAGTACTAACTATCAAACTCCTACAAAAGGGACAATTTGGAGTATACCAGGTGACCCAAAGGTATAAGAATGGCCTGGGCACTTTGGTATAATTATTATTATTAACTGTATGTTAAACACTCTGCACCTGTGCTCTTTCAAAATAGGCCATCACCAGGGAGCTCCCATCGGAGGAGGTATCAGAGTCAGTGGTATCAGCTCCTGCCTCTGCCATGGTGCTCCCCTCACCCAACGTCACACTGGACACCTCGGCATCAGTGGACTCTGCCTCCTGGGTCCTGTGGGCTGCAGCTCCATCATTCGCCTGGGCCCCAGCTCCTTTTCCAGATGATGCTAATGCACACAAGGACAGGATGACAAAAGGAGAGGGGGGGGGAATAAAGGGAGCACAGGGTCAATCACAGTACCAACACCACAGATGGCATACACATCGCTGTCACACACTGAGACTGAGAATGGCCAGTATGGACCACACTAGCATACCATTGGCTAAGTACCACAGCAGGTAGGAGCCAAACACTGCCATATCCACACCAACTGGGACCAACTATGCCCTGTCTGCCATGGAAAGCCAGCTACCTAGCTATCAAAAACAAGCAATTCACCCAATTAACCTAAGCTGGACCACGCAGCAACGTCTAAGCTGGCATATTGGGGCATCCACTGTCTAGTACCATCCACCCAAATCCCATGCCAGCCAACAGAGATGAGTGTCAAACACACTGTACTCACCTCCATGTGGCTGCTGTGATTACCTCAAGTGCCCATCCAGCTCTGGGAAGGGCACCGCCAGTATGCAGGCCATCAGGGGGGTCAGGTTCCAATGGGCACCCCTTCCTTGTTGGGAGGCCGTCCCCAGCTGGGTCTCCACGGTCTTCCGGGCCCAGTGTCTGAGGTTCTCCCACTGTTTCCTGCAGTGGGTGCTCCGCCGGGTATAGACCCCCAGGGTCCGCACGTCCTTGGTGATGGCATGCCACAACCCCTTCTCCTGGTGGGCGCTGACCTTCAGAGGAAACACAAACAGAGGGACAATATGAACCAGACAATCCAGCCTGTCGCACATATGGCCTACAAACTGCATTTGCCCCTCATCAGGCACACACGACCCGTACCTCTGCATTAACACTGCCACCAGCCATACCCCTCCAAATGACACACTGCAAGCACACACACACATCTCCCTGCAGGCATGTGGCATGCACGTACCCATGGTGTAATCACCTGTTGGTCTGGAGGCCCATACAGCTGTCCATATAGGGGTAGGACCCCATCCACTAGGGGCTCCAACTCATCCGAAGTGAAGGCTGGGTCCCTTTCCCCTGTCGCACGGGCATTGGCAGGTTCCAGACAAAGGTCACAGCGGCACAAGCAGTGGAGGTGCTGTCCTGTGGAAAGTCAGGAATCAAGTGAAGTGACAGTCAGAAAATGGTGGTCACGTCCGCGGTGGTGTACATCGTCACTACTGGCGGTGATCCTCATTGGTTACTATACTCCATAGAGCTCCATGTTAGCCAATGAGGAATTGCATGGTGGTGCAGACCGCCTTCTGCCATGACACCTAACGCCGGTGGAGTGAGATCACTTCCACCTGTCCCTGTATACAGGACAGGTGGATGACATTTTATACTGCTGGTACACAAATACTGAATTAATAC
Organism: Pleurodeles waltl; assembly: GCF_031143425.1. NCBI lineage: Eukaryota > Metazoa > Chordata > Amphibia > Caudata > Salamandridae > Pleurodeles > Pleurodeles waltl. Next base: position 997,206,134 of record NC_090450.1, on the reverse strand, counting down.
TGTGTCAGTGGTGTCAAATGTACACGCCTAGGCATTTCCAGTGTCCAACATACAAACATGCTGACTCAATGTCCAGATGGTGTGCCTTGATGACTAGTACATCTCCCACGTCACTGACAAGTATCCTGGGTTGGTGCATGACGCCTTTGTCCTGAGGAATAGCAGCGTCCCACAGCTGATGGCACAACTACAGAGGCACAGAGTGTGGCTTATAGGTAAGGTGGTGAACACCTCCACCCACATCGCCGGACACACGCTCGACCCTATCTTCTCCGCCAGCAAACACATCTTCTTCAGCCACACCTCCGCTCTACACTGGACCGACCACAGCTGTGTCCACTTCACATTCTGACGCGAGACCCGCCACCTCCGCACTCAACCCATCCCTCGTCGACAGTGGAACAAGATCCCCGAAGAGCAACTCTTCTCCGCACTCGCCGCCAACCAACCCACCCTCACTACCGACCCCAACGACGCAGCCCTCAGCCTCACAAACTGGATCTCCAACTGCGCAGTCAACCTTGCTCCCCTCAGACGCACGCATCGACAGACCAACACCAAAAAACCTCTCTGGTTCTCTGACACCCTCAAAGAATCAAAGAAAACTTGTCGCGCTCTCGAGAAGGCCTGGTGCAAGGACCACACCGCTGACAACATGACCGCCCTCAAAAACGCTACCAGAGAACACCACCACCTGATCCGCGCTGCTAAAAGGAACTTTTTCACCGACAGACTGGACAAAAACAGCCACAACAGCAGAGAACTCTTCAGCATCGTCAAGGAGTTCTCCAACCCCAACGCCAACGCCAACACCGTCACGCCCTCACAGGATTTCTGCGAATCCCTCGCCACCTTCTTCCACCGCAAGATCAACGACCTCCACGACAGCTTCGGACACCAGACCCAACCAACACCACCGAACCCGCACCCCCGACCATCACCCTCAACAACTGGACCCACATCAACACTGAAGAAACCAAATCCACCATGAACTCTATCCACTCCGGCGCCCCTTCGGACCCCTGCCCTCACTTCATCTTTAACAAAGCCGACGACATCATCGCCCCGCACCTCCAGGCCGTCATCAACTCTTCTTTTTCTTCTGCTACCTTCCCCGAATGCTGGAAACACACCGAAGTCAACGCCCTACTAAAGAAACCTACGGCTGACCCGAGCGACCTGAAAAACTTCCGCCCCATCTCTCTCCTGCCTTTCCCAGCCAAGGTAATAGAGAAGACCGTCAACAAACAGCTGACCACCTTCCTGGAAAACAACAACCTGCTCGACCCTTCACAAACCGGATTCCGAACCAACCACAGCACGGAAACCGCCCTCATCTCAGTCACAGACAACATCAGAACCCTGATGGACAACGGTGAAACAGTCGCCCTCATTCTCCTCAACCTTTCGGCTGCCTTCGACACCGTCTGTCACCGCACCCTAATCACCCCCCTTCGCTCCACTGGGATCCAAGGCCAGGCCCTGGACTGGATCGCCTCCTTCCTCTCAAACCGTTCCCAAAGAGTTTACCTCCCTCCGTTTCGCTCAGTACCCACCAAGATCATCTGCGGCGTACCCCAAAGCTCATCACTCAGCCCGACACTCTTCAATGTCTACATGAGCCCCCTCGCCAACATCGTACGCAAGCACGACATCATCATCACCTCCTACGCCGACGACACCCAACTTATACTCTCCCTCACTAAGGACCCCGCCAGCGCCAAGACCAACCTACAAGAGGGTATGAAGGACGTCGCAGATTGGATGAGGCTCAGCCGCCTAAAGCTGAACTCTGAAAAAACGGAAGTCCTCATCCTCGGCAACACCCCGTCTGCCTGGGACGACTCCTGGTGGCCCACGGCCCTCGGCACTGCACCGGCCCCCGCAGACCACGCCCGCAACCTCGGCTTCATCTTGGACCCTCTACTCACAATGACCAAGCAAGTAAACGCCGTGTCCTCCGCCTGCTTCCTCACCCTCCGCATGCTCCGCAAGATCTTCCGCTGGATCCCCGCCGACACTAGAAAAACCGTGACCCACGCCCTCGTCACGAGCTGCCTGGACTACGGCAACACCCTCTACGCTGGGACCACAGCCAAACTCCAAAATCGCCTGCAACGCATTCAAAATGCCTCGGCCCGCCTCATCCTCGACGTACCCCGCAACAGCCACATCTCCGCACACCTGAGACACCTGCATTGGCTCCCAGTCAGCAAAAGGATCACCTTTCGACTTCTCACCCACGCACACAAAGCCCTCCACGACAAGGGACCGGAATACCTCAACCGACGCCTCAGCTTCTATGTCCCCACCCGCCTCCTCCGTTCCTCTGGCCTCACACTCGCTTCCGTCCCTCGCATCCGCCGCTCCACGGCGGGTGGGAGATCTTTCTCCTTCCTGGCGGCCAGGACCTGGAACTCCCTCCCCACCAGCCTCAGGACCACCCAGGACCACTCAGCTTTCCCGGAGACTCCTAAAGACCTGGCTTATCGAGCAGCAGTAACCCCCTCTTTCCCCTAGCGCCTTGAGACCCGCACGGGTGAGTAGCACGCTTTATAAATGTTAATGATTTGATTTGATTTGAAGCCTGAGTCCACACCCAATGTATGTCACTGTATACCTACAAGAATCATACTCCATGCCTTTGTGCAGGGTTAAAAGTGTGTGTGCCTCACTTCTTGCAGGTGACTCCGGCGACCCAAACCTGTCCTGGCTCTTGACCCCTGTTAAGAATCCGGGGTCAGGGGCTGAGAATAGACACAATTATTCTCATGTGCATACCAGGAAAATTGTTGAAAGGACCTTTGGTCTCCGGAAGGCCAGATTCAGGTGCCTCCATCGGACAGGTGGATCCCTGTTCTATTCCCCTGAGAAGGTCTGCCAGATTGTTGTTGTATGCCGCAAGTTGCACAACTTGGTCCTCAGACAAAATGTGCCCTATCTGCAGGAGGAGGGGGCGACAATGCACCTGTGGCAGCAGTGGACACTGACGACAGTGAGGAAGGGGAGGAGGATGTGGACAACAGGACACTAATGATACAGCAGAACTTCCAATGACACTCAGGTAAGACAGTTGAAATAACCTTTTCTCCATTTCAGTGTTGTGCTGTGTAGCTGCAGTATGATGCAAGTCACTAAACTAGTATCCTAACTGACTGTCACCTATGCCTTCCCATTTTTTAGATGTTTGTGTGGTCACAACTGTGTACTGATGTGATGACTACAAATTGATTAAAGCCATTTGTTGGATGGATTCACACATTACAGGACATTTGCACAGGATGTTACACTTCAATACATTGCACATTTCTGTCTGATAAAGCACCATTACTCCAGTTGTGTTCAAGGGTGTCGACTGAAGTAACAAAAATAAAGGGATAGTGCAATGGAATAGGGTGATGGTGGAGAAAAGTCCAGTGTAGGTGGCCAGTCTGTTTGTTGCACAGGTCCAGTGTCCAAGGGGCCATAGGAAGGGGAGCAATGGCATTTCAAAGTGGACATGGTGACGCAGTGGAACACAAGGGGCACATCCTGGAGGGGCTCATTTCTTGGTGGTGGTCTTGATCTTGGCAAGTGTTTCTGGTGTCTCTGTGGGTCGCAGGGACCATTTTGAGGGGTGGTTCACATTCTGCAGGGGGAAGGGTGCTGGTGGCCTGTGGGTCCGGTGGCAGGGCCTCCTGTCCACTAGCTGCAGCTGATGTTGATGGCTGCTGGGTAGAGTGGCTAGTGGAAGTGGCCCTCTGATTTGTTCTGTCCTCCCGCAAGGTGTTGGCCATGTCACCCAGCACCCCTACATTGAAGGCCATGTTGACATTTAGGCCCTGCAACTGCTGCATGACCTCCTGGTGGTGTACCTCCTGCAGCCGCTGGTTCTCCTGCATGATGTTGATCACCTGGGCCATCTTGTCCTGGGATTGTTGGTAAGCCCCCAGGACATTTGTGAGTGCCTCCTGGGCAGTCGGTTCTCTGGGCCTGTCCTCCCCCGGCGCACAGCTGTCCTCCGGGTGTCCATGGCCCCCGTGCCTGGGTCGCCTGAACGGGGTGCCCACTGAAACCAGGACCCTCAGTGTCTTGCCTGTGTGGTGTGGACTCAGGTCCATGTACAGGTGGACACACTACAGATTGACGTGACCTGGGGACAGTGGTCTGGGTGCGTTGGCTGGCCGCTGTGGTATTTGGATTCTGAGGGGGGGGGCTCTGTGGTTGCCTGGCTGTGGGATGGGATAGCCGACTGACCAGTGGTCCCAGATGGGCCAGGGAGTTGATCCAAATCCAGAGCTCCAGAGTTGCTGTCATCACTGGGGGCATCTTGGGGGGGCGGACTAGCTAGCCGTGGCACCTCCTCGCCTCTGACATTTCTTGGGGTACCTGTGGGGATGTAAGTGTTGAATTATGCTACATGTCTGTTACATATTCCACATTACTATCTTTCCCATTGTTATTGGTGTTGTCCTCCCACCTTTGGTTGTGTATGGAAATGGATTGTGAGATTGCTAGTTCTCCCTACTGAACATGCATTGGTGGTGGGTGTGCATGCAGGGCTGGTAGGAATGTGCATGCAGTGGGTATGGCATGCAGGGGTTGCCATTTGGGTCTGGTAATTGGGGTTGTGCACTGTGTGGGATGGTATGTGGTGATGGGGTGAGGGGTGGTGGTGGCATGCAGGTATGGGGGTGATAGGTAGCAAATGTTGACTTACCAGTGTCCATTCCTCCGGCTCCTCCAGTGAGTCCCTCAGGATGCAGTATTGCCAATACTTGCTCCTCCCATGCTGTCAGCTGTGCGATAGGAGGTGGGGGTCCACCACCAGTCCTGATGATGGCGGCCTAGTGCCTGGATGCAATGGAACGCACCTTCCCCCGTAGGTTGTTCCACCTCTTTTTGATGTCGTCCCTTGTGTGTGGATATGGTCTCACGGCATTCACCCTGTCCACGATACTCTGTCATAGCTCCATCTTCCTGGCAATGGATATCCGTCGTGCCTGTGCACCAAACAGCTGTGGCTCTACCCTGACAATTTCCTCCAACATGACACACAACCCCTCATCGGTGAACCGGGGGTGTGTTTGTGGGGACATGGGTGTTGTTTGGAGTGTGTTGTGCAGAGGGTAATGTGTGAAATGTTGGGGGGTGTGTTGTGTGATGCGTGAGGGATGTGTAGGTAGATGTGGTGTCTATGGGCAGTTCTGTATATGAGTAGCGTGGATAAGGGTATCGGTCTTCAGGTTATTGCAAAAGATTGTGGGTGGGTGTTTTATAGGGCTGTTGGTGGGTGTGTGGGGTGTGTGTATTAGTGTCAGGTGTGGGTTTTTAGCCATGGTTTACCACCGTTGAATGTCCGCTGTGGTGATTCATGGGTCATAATTTGGAGAGCATTGTTTGGTTGGCGTAACAATGTGGGTGTTAGTACCAACAGTTTATCACGTTCCTTTGGTCTGGCGGATTTGTGGTTGTGGAAGTATTCTGTCAGTTTTGTGTGTGTGTGTCATTATCTGGCAGATGGATGTTTGCCTCTGCGGCGGCATTTACCGCCAATGTCATAATTAAGGCCCATGTCTGAATACCCTGGAATATAACTCAGAACTCAGAACTATGGGCCAGATGTACAAAAATGCTACGCTGCATTTCTTAAACAGCGACTTCATAGAAATCGCTATTTAAGAAATGCAAAATGCTATGTACAGAGATACTGATTTCCTAATAGCAAGTCCTAGCAATTCCTACAAAGTAGAAATCACTATTAGGAAATAGGTATTAAGAAATCCCATTGAATTTTAGTCAATGGGCTGGTTTTGCATGTCTTAAATAGTGATCACTATTTCGGAAATGCAAAACCAGGGCTGGCAAAGGGCAAAAGGCCCCCCTTGGTGCACCCCAAAAATAGGGGTGCACCTGTAGAGCACACATATACCAGCAGCATGGATGTGCTCTATTGCAATTTAAAAAAACACGCATGGTTAATACCAACCACGTCAGTGGTAATTGCATCTCCTAAAAGCCCAAGTTGCTTTTAGGAAATCCTTTAGGAAATCCTTTGTACATCAGAATAGGAATTGCAAATAGGAAATCCCTATTCCAAGAGTAGAAATCACAATTTGTGATTCCTTAAAGGCCTCTGTACACAAAAAAGACCATTTTGCATTTCTTAATGGCCCAAATACTGATTCGGACCATTAAGAAATGCAAAAAGGCTTTGTACATCTGGCCCTATATCTAAAGGGGGCAGGTGTTTTGTCTCAGGTCTGTAGATTCTGTCCAATCACCAAGGACAATGTGCAAAAAGCCTGGAATATGTCTGAAGACCAAATACCTTTTTGGAGGACTCGTTGTTAAGTTAGTGTTAGACTTGGGATCATTGGCATGGTCTCCCTTAACCTTTTGCCTCTACTTCCCAGGTTGCTTCTGTGTGTTGGACTCTGTTTTTGTTATTTTTGTTTGCTCTGGACACTTTACCACTGCTGGCCAGTGCTAAAGTGTAAGGGTTCCCTGTATAAATTGTATGTTTACATTGGCTTATCCATGATTGGCATAATTGAGTTACTAGTAAGTCCCTAGTAAAGTGCACTAGAGGTGCTCAGGGCGTGTAAATCAAATGCTACTAGTAGGCCTGCAGCACTGGTTGTGCCACCCACATTAATAGCCCTGTAAACATGGCTCAGACCTGCCACCACAGTGTCTGTGTGTGCAGTTTTAAACTGCCAATTCAACTTGGGAAGTGTACCCACTTGCCAGGCCTAAACCTTCCCTTTTTATACATGTAAGACACCCCTAAGGTAGGCCCTAGGTAGCCCCATGGGCAGGGTGCAGTGTATGTTAAAGGTGGGACATGTACTTATGTGTCTTACATGTCCTGGCAGTGAAATACTGCCAAATTCGGTTTTCACTGTTGCAAGGCCTCTCTCTCTCATAGGTTAACATGGGGGCTGCCTTTAAATTGTATTAAAGCACAGATTCCCTTTGAGAGCAGATAGACAGTTTGAGGTCTCTGAACTTACAATTTAAAAACACATCTTTTAGTGAAGTTGGTTTTTAGATTGTGTGTTTGAAAATGCCACTTTTAGAAAGGAGGCATTTTGTTGCTTAAACCATTCTGTGACTCTGCTTGTTTGTGGATTCCCTGTCTGGGTCAGTTTGACATCTCTCCTCTAGACAGTGATACAAAGGAAACATATCCTGATGAGCCATCTGGCTGAGGAGAGGGGAGCTGTGCCTGCCCTCACACAATGCAGTCTCCAACCCCCTGGTGCGTGTCTGGGGCCTGGCCTGGGCAAGGCAGGATCTTGAAAACAAGAGTCTTCTCTTTAAAGGAGGCCTACTTCAAAGGCAGACAGGGGTATAAGAAGAGCATCCAAACCCCCTGAAAATCAAATTACTTCTGGAACCAGGAGGAACCTTTTGCCAAGGAGAAGAGCCGGAAGTTGGAGGAGGAGTACTGCCCCTTTGCCTGTGACTGTGCTTTGCTGGGTTGGCCTGCAGTAGCTGCTCCTACCTGAGAGAGGACAAAGATTGACTTTTGTATGACTTCCCACTGGTGAAGAATCTCCAAGGGCCTGAACTGAGCTTGTCTCAGGGACATCAAAGACTTCTCTCTGCCAGCACCTGGGCTTTCTGCTGAGAGTCCTGCCTGCCAAGTGGTGCCCTAACCTGTCTCTGGACCCTGGAAAGGTGAAGTTGGTGGAAAAGGACAGAAATCCATGCAAAGACCGTCATGCCCAGACACTTTTGACGCACCACCCGCCTCCCAGCTGATAAATATCACGCCGCCGGCCTCGCAGCTAAAATCGATGCTCAACCTGCATCGCGGCTGGGAGATCGACGCAAGCCCCCACGCAGCGCAATTTCTCGACACTGTGCAACCGGATTTTAACGCAACATCGTTGGGCACCGAAAATCATAGCAAAGCCTGCCCGGACCCGAGATGCCAGTCCGGATCGAAGCATCGCTCTCTTGCGGGAGAGAAGAAACAACGCACGCCGACCTGAACGGAGAAGGAATGACGCATGCTCTCTCTTGCGAGTGACACATTGATGAATCGCTGGCCTTTTCCACACTCGCCCATGCGGCTTTATTTTGACCCTACCCTCGTACCTTTGTACGCTAACAACATTTCTCAATGTTTTCTAAGAATTTAAGACTCTTGTTTTTTTTCAAATTCATATCTTGACTTAAGTATGTTGGATTTTTGTTTTTTGGTCTTGTTTTGTTTAGATAAATATTATCTATTTTTCTAAACCTGTGTTGTGTTTATTTTCTAGTGTATTCAGTTAGTGTGTGTGTTGGTACAAATACTTTACACATTGCTTCTGAAGTTAAGCCTGGCTGCTCATGCCAAGCTACCAAGGGGATGTGCGGGGGTTAACTGAGGGTGAGTCTCCTTTACCCTGACTAGAGTGAGGGTACTTGCTTGGACAGGGGGCAACCTGACTGCCAACCAAAGATCCCATTATTCATTAATCAGAACTCATTGGAGCATGGAGCCCAGCCATAAACTGTCAGGGCTACCACTCCACTAATGTCATGACTTGAGTTTTTTTAACACAAAGGCCCTCATTACGACCCAGGCGGGTGGGGGAGAAGTGGCGGTAATACCGCCAACAGGCCAGCGAAAAAAACCTTGGAATTATGACCATGGCGGTTACAGCCAATGTCATCCGCCACTCCACTCCGACCGCCAGGGCGGTGACGACCGCTGGGCTGAAGACTTCGGTCTCCAGCCTGGCAGCCATCACCAGACCGCCGGCAGTATCAGGACCCGGCAGACCACTGGCGGTATCAGGACCATGCATACCGCCATGGATTTTGTGTGGTTTAGAACTGCCACGAAATCCATGGCGGTAGGCACTATCAGTGCCAGGGAATTCCATCCCTGGCACTGATAGGGGTCTCCCCCACCCCCGAGTCCTCCCCCTACCACCCGCAAAGGTGGCAGGACAACCCCTCCCCGAAGCCCACCCCCAACAAAAACATACATCCCCCCTCCCCACCCCCACTCCCAACATCAAGATACACACCCCCTACACGTACACATACACTACAACAACACATACCCGCACACATACAAACAGGCATGCAAACAGACCAACCCGCACACATTTTCCAGACACAGAACACACCCCCTGCATGCATACACACACTCACTCACCCCCTCTACATACTCACACGCACACCCCAATGCATGTACACAACACCCCCCCACCCCCTTCCCCTAACGGACGCTCACCTTACCTTGTCCGGTGATCCACCGGGAGGGGACGGGATCCATGGGGGCTGCTCCGCCGCCAGCTCCCTGTCACCAGAACATCGCCACACCAAATCCTGGGTTGGGATTAGTTGGGCGGTGTTCTGATGACGGGCGGTGGAGGTGGAGCATCCTCCACTTCCCGCCGACCGCCAGTATGGCTGCTGGCAGTCCTCCATCCGAAAAAGGACAGAGGGCTGCCAGCAGTCATGATTCGCTGCTCGGAAAACTGCCTGCACTGGCGATCTTCATCGCAGCGGTACCTCAGCAGTCTTGGAAAAAGACTGCTGAGGTTGAAATGAAGGCCAAAATTTATTGCATTTTCACGTTTTACATTCACAAGACCTTTATAATGGTGTGTCCACACAGTATGTTAGTGCATAACGTAACAGTAAGTAGTATATGTGGACAGATGTGAACTATGTCATTGATTAATGCATTCATAACTCTCACCCTGTCCCTCCCCCAATGAACTCTGCCATCTAACTGTAAGCACATGAATATGAAGCATCCTGGGTGGAAGTGTATGTGAAAACTTGCAGAGATCCACTGCTACAAGAGAGGATAAAGGGTCCTGGCTGTAATGCTGGGGAGAAGGGGAAGAGGGCAGGGCGTGATAGGCCGGGATGGATATGGGCATGAGGTATGTGTCTGCCCCATCTATAAAGAAGGGAAGGGAGATCCATATCATGGATTAGTGTCTGCAGAAGGCAGAAGGAGGACATCAGTAGTCATTATTCCTCTTCCTGAATGTCATTCTGTGCCTTAAATCTTAAATCATTCTAAAAGTGCATCCCATTCAAGCAAGATGGGCTTCTCCAATTTTTCTCCCAACATAGTGCCCCACTTTCTGTGAGTCCCCAGCTGCGCAACCTCTTCACACCATTGAGCCACCTGTGTAATCCGCGGAGATTTCCAGTGTCTGGCAGTGTCACCTTCAAGCCCTTTGGCCTGGGATATAGCCCCAAGAGAAAGTGCTCTGGTGTGTCCCACTGGTTAATGCAGGTCAGTTCTGCCAGGATTGTCAAAATCTCCACTCCATTAGCAGCCAATGAGGGGCATATCCACATTATGAGCATGAGATCAGCATCAGCTGCATGACAATGAGGGAATGCCAAAAAGGCCATCTGGAACATATGGCTAAGCCTGTGCGGGGTCAGGTATGCTTTGTGCAATATAAAAAATTGGATACATTTAAATCTCAAACTATGGACGCCCTTCTTGGGGTATTCTAACAGGGAAGCCCAACCTCTGTGCGAGAACTCCCTGGGTAAGTCAGCATTCTACCTGGTCTTCAGGGAACCCAGGGATTCTATGGGTACCATGAGATGAGTGAGGAGCCCCTGGTAGAGCCAGCGCACTAAGGGCCATGTTTATGGATGGTTAGTGTTGCCTTAGCGCCATTTACTTTGGTGCTAAAACGGCGTTAACTTAACTCCATGTTTATATTTTGATGCTAGACCCGTCTAGCATCAAAATATTGGAGTTAGCACCATGTTTAGGATGTGCGAAACCACCTTGCGTCAATGAGATGCAAGATAGGTGTTCCAGTCTTAAACACAGAGCTAACCCCCTAGTGCCATATTTATCCCCCGGCGCAGAAACAACACATAAGGAGGAGGCAGGCCTAAATAATGGTGCTAAGCCTGCTTAGGCCCATTATTTAACGCCTGGGTCAGACCAGGTGTTAGGGTGCAGGTAGGCCCATTTCCATGGCTAAACCCCATGGAATGGTCACAAAGATGCCCACCCCAATCCCCAGCAACACCACCACCCACACCACAGGGACACTACAGGTGGAGGGAACCCATCCCAGGTAAGTTGCAGGTAAGTGTTTGTGTATGTGCATGTTGTGCCATTGGGGGCCCCTTACATGAGGCCCTCTGCCTGGTACTGGGTATTTTGGGCTTGCCCAGGGGACACTGGTCCCCTGTGGTGGCCATTGGGGTGGTGGGCATGATTCCTGTCTAAACTTAGACAGGAGTAATTTTGGCTGCTTGTGCGTCAGAAAATGATGCTAGGCTGATTAGCGGCGGAATTTTTGCAGCTAACCATCCTAATGCCATTTCTGATCCGCTAGCGCCATTCCCCCTAATGCCATCATCCTCCCCCCCCCCATTCCCCAGCTAGTGTCTTTTTTTATGCTAGCAATTCCTCAGGGCCCTCGTGCATCGTTACTTAAATATAGAGCACGGCTGGCACTATGGAAGGGCGTTAGCTTGTACTAAATAAAATGACACAAAAATGCGTTAGCACAGTTGTGCGCCATTTTACATAAATATGGGCCTAGGTTTCTGACCTGTCCCATTGTATGCAATGCCTGCAGCAGCTCATGGGTCTCTGCTCCCTTCTAATCGGCGCCCAATACTGTCAGATGTAGCGGAGAATGCTAGCATGTGTTGAGAAAGGTCTTCTGGTAACCCATTTGTATAAGCAAAATCAGCATTTGACAGCATCTCGTCATCCTAAAACAGGGATCCCATTGTCAGGACCGCCTCGCATCCCCAAGGACCAGCCTGTGCATTGCCATAGTACCTGAACACATAGGGAGGCTGTATAATGGTATATTTGGTCCATATGGCATCATGGCACCTGTGTATTTCCGTGTCGTTGTCCAATGGGCCAAGGCCACGTGCAGTAACAGGGAGCCTACTGGGGGCACAGCCACACCAGGGCACATCAATCGATGGAGGTGACCCTGGCTGATCAGGTCCGCCTCATAGCCTATTTCCTTCAGGTTAGTCCAGTCAAACAGTCGGACAACCACTGCAGTTGCCCTGCCAGACAGTGTGCTTTAAAATCAGGGGCTCTCATAACTCCACCATCTGTCCACCATCTGTCAGCAGCTGTAGGTTAGCAAGGCTTACTCTCTGACATCCTCCTTCTCAAGCGAGCTCCACTAGCAGGTTGTTTAAAGGGTTGGAATCCCCATGCCGGGCCAGCCAGCCGGCCACGGATAAAGGTGGTGTAAGTCGAAACCTGACATTGGAGCACAGTGAGTTGACTGTGCAGGCAAAATTATCCTTCAGGAGATCCTGTGTTTTGCGATAGATTTAGATACCCAAGTATAGAAATGTGTGTCCATCACCTGTATGACTGTTGTCCCAAGCGGCAGCGTGGGATCGACATATGTATTGGTAAAGGAGAAGGCACATGATTTACCAGCATTTACCTGGAGTCCCAAAAGTTCACCGAATTTGGTCAACAGCCATGCCACCCATCCGGAGCCCCCTGGAGGTTTTTTAAGTGTAGGATCTTACTGTTAGCTTATAAGGATACTGAGTGTATCGTGTGGCCAAAGGGGATCCTCCACTTCTGACCTCCTGACATATCCCTTGGGGGATAGGTTCAATTGCCAGTACATTTAGGAATGGTAAAAGGAGCACCATTGCTAAGTCCCACGGGATATTAGGTAATATTCAGAGATGTAAGACACAGTTTGGGCCCTGGCCATGGGAGTTGTATAGAACACTATCACCCTGCAAATACATGCTGGGGGTATTCCATATTTGGCTAGAGCTGCTATCATAAAATCCCGTCTCAATGTGTCAAAGGCCTGGTGAAAATTCCAGTGGTACACAGCCAGCCGATGGGTAAAACCAGCGTGCGGCACCCATAATCTGAAACAGATGGTGGATATTTAGGGAGGCACTACGGAAGGGTACAAATCCACTTTTATCGGTGTGCAATAACCCCTGGAGCAAAGGGAGCAGCAGGCGCGCAAGGATTTTGCTCAAGACTTTGTATTCAGTATTGAGCAATGAGAGCGGCCCATATGACTTGAGCTCTGTGGGAGGCTTACTGGGGTTCAACAACAAGGTCACTAATGCCTTCCTAGTAGAGGGAGGGAGCCATTTTCCAGGGATAAATTATACCATTTTTCTAGTTGCAGTACCAGTTGTGTGACGTATGTGGAGCAGAATTCAAAGGGGATTCCGTCTGAGCCTAAAGTTTAACTACAGCCAAGTTCTTTGATAGCCCTGCATATTTTCCCTACTGAGATAGGGGTGCCAAGGGTCTCTTGATCGTCCACAGACACCCTAGGAAATTCTGCCCTATTTTAAGGAAGAGGCTATATCAGTTGGATTAGGATGTGTTGGTGCCATTGATAGCCATATATAAAAGTCATGAAAGCCATGTTAATGTTCACCTGTGTCTTGACCATTCCTTGGGTCATTGTGTTTATTAACAGAACAGGTGTGGGTGAGGGGTTCGGTCAGATCAAGCGGGCCAGGAGTGCGCCTGAATTATCAGCCTCAGTGTAGGTTCTCTGGGTGTATGCCCAATAATCTATGATGCGGAGGTGCTCAAGGAGTTCTCCATAGGTGGTCCCTTCCTGTAAGCTATTGGAGGCCTACGCAACTTTGACCACAGCCTGTTCCAATGGTCAGATCCTGCCCTCCAGCTCTGCAAGCTCTTCAAAAACCACTTTTTCTGCCCCTACCTCTGCCCCGGTGGATGTGCTTCTGACCACCACCTTAAACGCCTCCCACTCCACTACCGGAGAGGAGGCAAACCCGTCTTCTCAGAAAAGTATGTGTCAATGCATGTAGCAAGTGTGTCCTGAAATACCATGTCTTCAAGTAATGCAGGCTGTATGCACCAGGTGGGGATCGGAGCCATGACTCATCCCCCCACATCGCTATTTCTATCAGGTTATGGTCAGAGATTGCAGCAACACTAGATTGGAGGTGTGAGGAGGATAGAAACCTATGAAGGTAGCAACGCAGTGTGTGAGAGTATGAATCAAATGAATATTCCCTCATTCCTCAGTTGCGGTTTTACCATATGCCTGCAAGGCCCCAACTCTCTGGCCATTGTTGCAACACTCTGGCCTGTCGAATAGGGGCCATGCCTGGCAATGGGGGACGTGAGCGGTCGAGAGTCGTGTTCAGAACTGCGTTTAAATCCCCACCCTCTACTCATGGATATAATGTCCTGTCCACTAATGCTATTGATAGGTGGGCTAAGAGCTCATCCTATTCCATGTTGGGCACATATATGCACCACAGTACTATTGGCTGCCCATCCAACTTGCCTCTGAGCAGCACATAATGCCCCACAGTGTCAATTTGACTATCAAAATCAGTAAACAGGCCCCATCTAGGAGCCATATTGCAGCGTCCCTCGCAATGCAGAGTAGGATGTGTAAAATAACTGCCCTATCCATTTTTTAAGTACTTTCTGAGCCTCAGTGGCTGTGAGGTAGGTCTCCTGCAAAAATGTGATATTGGCAATACGCCTATGCAATTGGGCTAATACTCTGTGCCCTTTATACACAGAGCCCAGACCCTGCATGTTCCAAGTAAGTATGTTATGAGCATTTAGTTCTGCAGGCAACATATCAAATGAGGTAGCCCCCCCCCACAGGAACCAAAGTGTTCAAAATACAGCTCACACTACCGCAATTGGAAAGACAAGGTGACTGAATAACATTGTCCCAATACCTGGAATCACATTGTCCCAATACTTGGTCCAGAGAAGCGATGTCATTCGACCAAACAATAAAACAGCCAGTATCATATTAACTGTTGAAAAAGGTGTGCCTTCACTTACGGGGTGAGCAAAGTCTAGATCCAAACTATCAGGTGCCTGATAAGCACACTCGAGAACAAGTAGGGCACATATGTACCTGCAACACCAAGGTATCAGTGCAACAAACATGTACCTCGCTAATAAGAATATGCAGTAATCAGTTCAGTGCACAAACATGCATGAACCTCCCTCATACCAGAGCCACAGGCAGCAACTTGAAAAGCAAAACAGTACAGCATAGTAATTACTCACAGTCATCAATCCAATAAGTCATGTGTCATCTGCGGGGTGATCGAAGGGAACAATGCCATGCTGCAGACTGAGTCTGAGGCACTGCCCTGTGAAGAGCTGGTGCTGATGGGCTTTTTAGTTAGTTGCAGGGTGGTTACTTACTGGATTGCCTCCAGCTGCCCTTCCTGGACCTGCCGGGGGGGGGGAGGAGGTCAGGCCGGGACCACCCCAGCCGGATGCCCCGCATTGCTGTCTACAAGGGGCTTCCTGAGCCTTTGGGGGTTGGGCCTCAGCAACCTGCTTCGTTGAGGGTTCAGAAAGTGTTGTTCTAGCTAGTTCCATGCACTTTCAGGTGTTTCAGAAAAGACAGTGTGTTGATCATGTAATACTTTGAGCCAGGCCAGAAACCGTAAGGCATACTTGAGGCCAGCAGCCTGCAGGTGGTTTTTGATCTCTTGAAATGAGGTGTGCCTGTGTTGGACTGCGATCATGTAGTCTGGGAACAGAAAGACCCTGGAATTCTCCATGAGGATTGGTGCCTTCTCATGTGCAGCATGCAGTAATGCATCCCGGTCTCTGAAATTGAGAATCTTGGCCACCATCAATCGCGGTGGCATGCCTGGAAAGGGCCTTCTTGAGGGGACTTGGTGAGCTATCTCTACAATCAACAAATCAGACAAGCCCATTGGGGCTACCATGGCACAGAGCCATTTCTCTATTAATTGAGTGGCTAGGGGCCCATCTGCTCCCTCCAGAATGCCCACAATGCCAATATTATTTCTACAAGCTTGCCCTTCTGCATCCTCTACTCGGTCCTGGAGTTTATCCACCTGTCGGCACAGATAGGCGAGTTGTGACAAGTGATCCACCTGACAGGGTGACAGAATAGAAAGGGTCAGTTTGTTTGTTTTGACTCTCTCAGCTAACTTGCGCTGGTTGTCTTTGAGAAGGCTGATATCAGTTATGATGACCACTAGGTGTTGTACTATCATCACATGTGAGTTGCGTATCTCCTGGAGTATTATATCCAGTTGCCTATTTGGGGTGCTGCCATGTAGGGTGAACATATTCGTCTGGTGTTGGAGTAAGGGAGCTCTTGTAAGAGGTTAATCAGGAGCAGGGCTGAGGACCCTGCTTATCTGTTTTATATCTGGTGCTCCCCATTGTGAGTGCTAGTGGTCTTATAGCACCTTGTGCAAGAATCAGGCACACTGCTCTGTACACACTGTCACCCCAGGAGGCTCCAGGCACACCAGGGAGCTGCATGGGCTACACAGGGGCAGGGTTCCCAGCAGTACTGTGTCATGGAGGAGAGAAATGCCAGGGGACTCATAGGCAGGAGAGTGACACAGTACATTACAACATTCACGGCCCACCACGCCAGAGTGGACATCAACTGCAGACTTTGGTGTGAGGAGAGTATTGGCAGATTTGAGCAGAGTCATTCACTGTTGGGTAGCAGTGTGGGGCAGCAAATTGTCACCTCCATGCATCCAGACAGCACCTCTATCCTGCGCCACCTCTGCAGCCCCAGGGGAGCAAGTCAAGGCCCTGATCAGGTCCAGCGGGCAACCACAGGCCCATCAGCTGAGCTCTAGGACTTGATGGCGCTCAATGAATACACTATACAGTGCAATCAGGTGAAAAGCTGGACCCATGCTGTGGGAATAGGCGGAACACCCCTACAGTGGCCCTAGAGTCAAATTTATGCACCTAGTCACATAGGCACATGCGCCGCCAGCCACTGATATTGTTAATGGGCTCTGTAGTGTGTCGCTGGCCATCCATTATGTGCCTGGGGTACTCTGCTCCCTGTCCTCAGAAGAGGGTGGCCCTACTGTCAGGGCTGACACTGGTCCGTGGGCACAGAGGAGCCCCACTAGGCTGCAGCAGCATCTCACCCAGTGGTACTCCACACACAGCCCACCCCAGTACTCCTCACCTGGGCCCAGGCACCGTCAGTCCCCTCTGTGTGCAATGGGGTCCATGGTGTGCTGCCTGTGGTCTGGCATGTGCCCGGGCCCTCCGCTCAATAGAATAGGGTGCCTCACCATCAGGGCTGGCACCAATTGGTGGGTGCAGCAGAGCCCTACTATGCCACGGAGGAACCTTGCCGAGCATGACTCGCACCCGCAGCTCAGTTGCAGTACTCCTCACCTGGACGCCACAGCAGGCCCCAGCAATTTTGCCCCAGACCACACCCTAGTCCCCCCATAAGAGGAAGCCAGGCATCAGCACAATCCCAGCAGCCATTGTGCTCAGTCCTGAGTCACCCCTGCTGTGGAGCCTCATGCCGGCTCGGCCGCTTTCATCGAGCCAGCACCAGGGGGAAGAGAAGAGCCATATATCTTACTACTTACAAAACAGAGTTTGGAGTTTGTCTGCTTATCATGTGGGCAAGCACTGCAAGGTTTATGACTTGTAGGTGCTGAATGCTGAAGAATTGAGAAGAATTACGGGGGCCGGGTCTAGGAGTCTTCAGTTTACTTGATTTGTGGCTAGCCCCTCCCATGACTTGAAACCATATTTCCTACATGCAATACCCAAACTCCTCATGTAAAGTCAAATACTACCAGGCGTTAATCAATGTTGCTGACCCATTGTGCTTTACAATTTACCATTGATCCAAAATTCCCTTAAATCCTTCACAATGCAAGTCTTGCTCTAGGCATTTGAAGCTAAACCTGTGCACTGAGCATCTGAGGCTAAACTTGATCACATAGAGAGTCTGCACTTGGTGTTTGCCTTGAGTCTATGCCTGACCATAACAAGACTGCGATTCTCATATATAACTATGCTTGCACCATTAAGGCTGTTCCTGCACTATACTGAGGGCTGTAGCGTGCTAAAGCATATGACGCATCCCTTTGGAAGTGTTTTAAAATACCTGGGCAAATGATGGGTAGACCAGGACACTTGTTGCTGTGTGAGTGCCTTTATGTCAGTTCCTGGAATCTTTAGACTGCATGTAGTCATATCAGACTGTGACTGTGCAAACAATGTTTGAGACTGGGTCTTTTAGGCTATTGTGGCACATGATTGTGTTTGGCATCCTGGTACCGGTTCCAGCTGGCTCAGCACTGGCATATCATAGATGCTGCCCCACCTTAATCTAGTTGCATAATGGATAATCAGTCATTGGCAACTAACATAGACATTTGTTTGCTTTAATCGTTGTTTAGTGATTTTATCAATCTGTTTACTTCAGTGATCTCACTTGATGTCATTTTTGCTACTCCTGACATTTTGATGAATTTAATGAGAGCCTAAGCGTGACACTAAAAGAAGAAAGCTGAATCTTATAGGAAGGACAATGTTTAAGGCAGGGGATCAGAGCCTCTAGTACTGCTATATTGTGCAACATGAAATAGGTGAGACAGAAAAACATAGGTTTGACTCATAACATGAGCATTTCGCTGGTAGGTGAGCAAATTCTGTATAACGGGAATTAGTTAGCGGCTCAATTAAAGATTGCAAGCTCTGCACCATGACTCGTGTGTTTTCACCCAGATATTTCAACTGGTAAATGCTTCAAAATGGTGAAAAGCATGTAGGGACTGATGTGGAAACACAGATTCTGGCTGATCTATCACTATGTCATGAACCAACAGGGAATGGCCTGATACTTGGTATTCTTTCCATCTCACAGCCCAAATGAATCTCACCTGACTTGACCATCACCTTAAAAACACACACATGCGATGCACCTTCTTCCCATCAGAAACAAACCCAATAACTGGTGCATGGCCCCGTTCATGCAAAGCACAGTCTCTGTTTAGGCCTGATTATGAGATACACACTAGAAGACCCTTACCCAAAGGTGTCGGTAACATAGTTGTCCATACTTCTGGATGCTGGAGTACTGACCTATTACCCCCTCACCTCATTGGTACCCTTCGTCTCTGTTAATACGTCATGAGGTGGCCAAACCCACTGCTAGCCCGTGCCAGGGAAAGTTCTACTTCTATGTCCATGTCTGGTGTAGACTTTAAGGCTCTCCCATGTAAGGGATGTGCTGGGGTTCGAGAGGAAAACTTAGGATGACGAAAAGTTTTATTCCCAGTACAGTGGATACTCAGTAGATGTTCTTCCTTTCCGTGATATTCTTTAAAAAAAAATCCTAAATGATTGGATAGACGTTGACAAACAGAACATACCTCGTTTCCTGAATAATAGGTGTTTAATGCAGGGTTTTGAGGAAAAATTCCACCAGATCATGAAGATCAACTCAATTCTCTCCTCCATGGCTTCTTCTGCCTCGTTGTCATCTGAGGAATCCGCATTATCTGATCCTATGGGTAAGGAAGCTGAGTGTTCCTTAAAGCGGTCCTATGCCACATGGTATTTGAGGCCTGAGCTACTTTGAATGCAGCTTATCCGTCTCAGGTCCAGCTCAAAGGATTTTGAAAACTCTTTGACGGCATCAAATCAAATCATTAACATTTATAAAGCGCGCTACTCACCCGTGCGGGTCTCAAGGCGCTAGGGGAAAAAGGGGGGGTTATCGCTTCTCGAACAGCCAGGTCTTTAGGAGTCTCCGGAAAGCGGAGTGGTCCTGGGTGGTCCTGAGGCTGGTCGGGAGGGAGTTCCAGGTCTTGGCCGCCAGGAAGGAGAAAGATCTCCCACCCGCCGTGGAGCGGCGGATGCGAGGGACAGCAGCGAGTGCGAGGCCAGAGGAGCGGAGGAGGCGGGTGGGGACGTAGAAGCTGAGGCGTCTGTTGAGGTATTCCGGTCCCTTGTCGTGGAGGGCTTTGTGTGCGTGGGTGAGAAGTCGGAAGGTGATCCTTTTGCTGACTGGGAGCCAGTGCAGGTGTCTCAGGTGTGCGGAGATGTGGCTGCTGCAGGGTATGTCGAGGATGAGGCGGGCCGAGGCGTTTTGAATGCGTTGCAGGCGATTTTGGAGTTTGGCTGTGGTCCCGGCGTAGAGGGTGTTGCCGTAGTCCAGGCGGCTCGTGACGAGGGCGTGGGTCACGGTTTTTCTGGTGTCGGCGGGGATCCAGCGGAAGATCTTGCGGAGCATGCGGAGGGTGAGGAAGCAGGCGGAGGACACGGCGTTGACTTGCTTGGTCATGGTGAGAAGAGGGTCCAAGATGAAGCCGAGGTTGCGGGCGTGGTCTGTGGGGGTCGGTGCGGTGCCGAGGGCTGTGGGCCACCAGGAGTCGTCCCAGGCGGACGGGGTGTTGCCGAGGATGAGGACTTCTGTTTTTTCAGAGTTCAGCTTTAGGCGGCTGAGCCTCATCCAATCTGCGATGTCCTTCATACCCTCTTGTAGGTTGGTCTTGGCGCTGGCGGGGTCCTTGGTGAGGGAGAGTATAAGTTGCGTGTCGTCGGCGTAGGAGGTGATGATGATGTCATGCTTGCGTACGATGTTGGCGAGGGGGCTCATGTAGACATTGAAGAGTGTCGGGCTGAGTGATGAGCCTTGGGGTACGCCGCAGATGATCTCGGTGGGTTCTGAGCGAAACGGAGGGAGGTAAACTCTTAGGGAACGGTTTGAGAGGAAGGAGGCGATCCAGTCCAGGGCCTGGCCTTGGATTCCGGTGGAGCGGAGGCGGGTGATTAGGGTGCGGTGACAGACGGTGTCAAAGGCAGCCGAGAGGTCGAGCAGAATGAGGGCGACTGTTTCACCGTTGTCCATCAGGGTTCTAATGTCATCAGTGACTGAGATGAGGGCGGTTTCAGTGCTGTGGTTGGTTCGGAATCCGGTTTGTGAGGGGTCAAGCAGGTTGTTGTCTTCCAGGAAGGTGGTCAGCTGTTTGTTGACGGTCTTCTCTATTACTTTGGCTGGGAAAGGCAGAAGAGAGATGGGGCGGAAGTTTTTCAGGTCGCTCGGGTCAGCCGTAAGTTTCTTTAGTAGGGCGTTGACTTCGGCGTGTTTCCAGCATTCGGGGAAGGTAGCAGAAGAAAAAGAAGAGTTGATGACGGTCTGGAGGTGCGGGGCGATGATGTCGTTGGCTTTGTTAAAGATGAAGTGCGGGCAGGGGTCCGAAGGGGCGCCGGAGTGGATAGAGTTCATGATGGATTTGGTTTCTTCCGTGTTGATGTGGGACCAGTTGTTGAGGGTGATGGCCGTGGATGCCGGTTCGGTGGTGTTTGGTTGGGTCTGGTGTCCGAAGCTGTCGTGGAGGTCGCTAATCTTGCGATGGAAGAAAGTGGCGAGGGATTCGCACAGATCCTGTGAGGGTGTGACGGCGTTGGCGTTGGCGCTGGGGTTGGAGAACTCCTTGACGATGCTGAAGAGTTCTCTGCTGTTGTGTCTGTTTTTGTCCAGTCTGTAGGTGAAAAAGTTCCTTTTGGCGGCGCGGATCAGGTGGTGGTGTTCGCGGGTAGCGTTCTTGAGGGCGGTCATGTTGTCAGCGGTGCGGTCCTTGCGCCAGGCTTTCTCAAGGGCGCGACAAGTTTTCTTTGATTCTTTGAGGGTGTCAGAGAACCAGAGAGGTTTTTTGGTGTTGGTCTGTCGATGCGTGCGTTTGAGGGGAGCAAGGATGTCTGCGCAGTTGGAGATCCAGTTTGTGAGGTTGAGGGCTGCGTCGTTGGGGTCGGTGGTGAGGGTGGGTTGGTTGGCGGCGAATGCGGAGAAGAGTTGCTCTTCGGGGATCTTGTTCCACTGTCGACGAGGGATGGGTTGGGTGCGGAGGTGGCGGGTCTCGCGTTGGAATGTGAAGTGGACGCAGCTGTGGTCGGTCCAGTGTAGGGCGGAGGCGTGGCTGAAGAAGACGTGTTTGCTGGCGGAGAAGATGGGGTCAAGCGTGTGTCCGGCGATGTGGGTGGCGGTGTTCACCAGTTGTTTGAGGCCGAGGTTGGCGAGGTTGTCGAGCAGGGTGGTGGTGTTGGGGTCGTTGTTTTGTTCCAGATGGAAGTTGAGGTCACCTAGGAGGATGTAGTCCGGCGAGGCGAGGGCGTGCGGGGAGATGAAGTCGGCGATGGCGTCGCTGAAAGGGGCACGTGGCCCGGGAGGACGGTAGATGAGGGATCCTCTGAGGGTGGTCCTCGGATCAGTGCGAATCTGAAAATGCAGGTGTTCAGCGGCGAGAGGGGTGTCTTCGGTGGAGGTGGTGACGCTGATGGAGTCTTTGAAGACGATGGCGATACCTCCTCCTACCTGGTTGGTGCGGTCTTTTCTGGAGATCTTGTAGCCTTCGGGGATGGCAGTGGCGATGTCAGGGGCCGAGGAGGCGTTCATCCAGGTCTCCGTGATGAAGGCGAAGTCCGGTGCTATGGAGTCCAGGAGGTCCCAGAGTTCAACGGCGTGTTTGTGGACGGAGCGAGCGTTGACTAGGATGCACTTGAGGTGGTTGATGGCGCGTGGGCTGGTGGTCATGGTTGTTGCGTGGTGGAAGGTGCGTTTGCAGGAGTTGCAGGCGAAGGGTCCATGGGTGCGTTTGGGGTGAGCTTGGAAGCAAGTGTTGGAGCGTCCTGGGTTGAGGGCGTGGAGGGTGGTGGGGTCGTAGCGGGTCAGCGGGGCTTAAAAGAGCTGGGGTCCAGGGGTCATGGCGCTGGGCGCGGGACAGGCGCGGACGGGCGCAGACGGG
Organism: Pleurodeles waltl; assembly: GCF_031143425.1. Lineage (NCBI taxonomy): Eukaryota > Metazoa > Chordata > Amphibia > Caudata > Salamandridae > Pleurodeles > Pleurodeles waltl. The sequence continues at coordinate 997,183,598 of NC_090450.1, read as the reverse complement.
CTTGCCTCTGGCGCGCCTCCGGCGCTCCAGCGGCGCGGTCGCGCAGCGGCCGCCATATGAGGTAGGAGGGGGGGAGGGGTCAGGTGGGGGCGAATGGGAGCTGGGGGGCGGGGGCGTGCAGGAGGTCGCGGCGGGAAAGCGCAAGGGAGGGGGGGACAGGTAGAGTGAGAAGAGCTGGGGGAGGGGGTTTTAAGGGTGGAGGGGGGTGAGTGTTAGGAGGTTTAGGAGATAGGGGAGAAAGATAGGAGTAGGGTTGAGAAGATAGGGGAGGGGGGGTTGTAGAGGTGGGTGAGGGTGAGAGGTAGAGTGAGAGGATAGGAAGATAGGTAATAGAGGGGGTGAGGGAGGGGGGGAAAGATAGAGAAATAGATAGAGAAAATAGATAGGGAAATCGATAGATAGGGAAATAGATAGAGAGATAGGAAGATAGGAGGAGGTGGAGAGTGAGGGAGTTAGATAGTGGGATAGAGAGATAGAGAGATAGGTAGATAGGAGGAGTGGGGAGGTAGATAGTGAACGGGTTAGATAGGGGAGATAGAGAGGGGGATGTGAGTGGGGGAGGGGGATGAGGCAGGAGCAGGAGGGCAGGCGCGGGGAGAAGAGGACGGAGGAGGCAGAAGAGCCGAAGTCAGAAGACAAGAAGAACAGAAGACAAGAAGACAAGAAGAACAGAAGAACAGAAGACAAGAAGAACAGAAGACCGGAAGGAGTGAAGAAAGGAAGATCAGAAGACCGGAAGGAGAGAAGAAAGGAAGACCGGAAGAACACAGAAGAACACAGAAGAACACAGAAGAACACAGAAGAAGATACAGAAAATGAAGAACAGAGGGCAGAAGACCACAGAAGAAGATGAGGAAGAAGAGTACAGAAGAAGATTACAGACGAGGAGCGAGGAGGAAGAACAGAAGAACAGAGAAGAAGAAAAGAAAAAAAGAAGCAGGAGCAGGAGAGAGGGTGAGTAGCGCAGGGCAGAGCAAGGGGCTGGGAGGTGGGGGGTACTTACTGTGAGGTGGGTCTCAGGAACTCAGGAACCTGGAGGAGCTGCAGCGGCAGGGGGAGCGACCTACCCTTGGGTCAAGGGTCGCTACCACTGTCGCGCAGCGGCCGCCATATGAGGTAGGAGGGGGGGAGGGGTCAGGTGGGGGCGAATGGGAGCTGGGGGGCGGGGGCGTGCAGGAGGTCGCGGCGGGAAAGCGCGAGGGAGGGGGGGACAGGTAGAGTGAGAAGAGGTGGGGGAGGGGGGTTTAAGGGTGGAGGGGGGTGAGTGTTAGGAGGTTTAGGAGATAGGGGAGAAAGATAGGAGTAGGGTTGAGAAGATAGGGGAGGGGGGTTGTAGAGGTGGGTGAGGGTGAGAGGTAGAGTGAGAGGATAGGAAGATAGGTAATAGAGGGGGTGAGGGAGGGGGGGAGAGATAGAGAAATAGATAGAGAAAATAGATAGGGAAATCGATAGATAGGGAAATAGATAGAGAGATAGGAAGATAGGAGGAGGTGGAGAGTGAGGGAGTTAGATAGTGGGATAGAGAGATAGGTAGATATGAGGAGTGGGGGAGGTAGATAGTGAACGGGTTAGATAGGGGAGATAGAGAGGGGGATGCGAGTGGGGGAGGGGGATGAGGCAGGAGCAGGAGGGCAGGCGCGGGGAGAAGAGGACGGAGGAGGCAGAAGAGCCGAAGTCAGAAGACAAGAAGAACAGAAGACAAGAAGACAAGAAGAACAGAAGACAAGAAGAACAGAAGACCGGAAGGAGAGAAGAAAGGAAGATCAGAAGACCGGAAGGAGAGAAGAAAGGAAGACCGGAAGAACACAGAAGAACACAGAAGAACACAGAAGAAGATACAGAAAACGAAGAACAGAGGGCAGAAGACCACAGAAGAAGATGAGGAAGAAGAGAAGTAGAGTGAAGACGGGGGAAAGAAGAGTACAGAAGAAGATTACAGACGAGGAGCGAGGAGGAAGAACAGAAGAACAGAGAAGAAGAAAAGAAGAAAAGAAGCAGGAGCAGGAGAGAGGGTGAGTAGCGCAGGGCAGAGCGAGGGGCTGGGAGGTGGGGGGTTCTTACTGTGAGGTGGGTCTCAGGAACTCAGGAACCTGGAGGAGCTGCAGCGGCAGGGGGAGCGACCTACCCTTGGAGAATGCAGATCCTACTGCAATTGCAGCCAAATGGAAGTAATTTTAGAGCTCCTTTCAGATGTGACATTTAACAATCTGTGGTCTGCCATGTCAGGAAGACATATACTGTGGATGAAGCCCTGAAAATTGGAATCCTCCCAGAGATCATTGGTGCAAAAACATCTGTTTACCAGATCAAACCTCTTCAGTGTTGTTCCATATGGCAACTCCTCAATTCTAACAAACATGCCAACTGTTTGGGTGCTCCTGGATAGATATATGTGGGTCTTCTTGGAACTAAATGCTTCCAGTGTTTTGTACAGTGGTCAATTGTCCACAGACTTAGGCATGATATGCCCTATCAATTTCTTGGCTGCTCCCGTGGGTGCATTAGAAGGTTCGGGGAAGTGGGAGAGAGTGTTGGTAAAACTGGTGGCATCTTTCTGGCCAAGGTGCCCTTGTTTCGCGCTCCTAATGGATCTTTCTAGGGGTTGGAGATGTTAAAAGAACTCTCTATAAATTATTTAAATCATAACTGTGATTTTTGAGTTTCAAATTAAGTTTTCTAGTGTTAACACAGGACAAGAAAGAATTGATATCCACTTTAAGTCGGTAGATCAGGCAGGCAGTTGTGCAGACTTACACATCAGTTGGGGAATCTCATCCGTATCAGATTAAGGGTTGATCTACTAGGTCTGTCTCATCCTCAGCGGCTGACTTAGGGGGAGTGTCCATTCAGGAGATATGCAGAGTGGCCACTTGGGCATCCCATTGTACATCTGTCAAACATTACAGATTGGATGTGTTAAAAGAGACATTGGATAATTTTGGTCTGAACGTTTTAAAGGCAGCAATGAGACCATTGTTGGATTTATAATAAATGGAGATAGCATCAACAGTTGGTTCAGATTAATTTCTTGAAAGCTTGTGAAATCTTCATGATGTATTGACTGGGACGAAAAGGGACCAATGAGGGGATAATAAAACCATTAATTACTGGCAAACTGTTTTTAACCCATATTAGGTGACCCTTCTTCTCAGTCAGAGCCTTTACCTCCCTTCCAGTTGAGTATTTTTTCTGCATCTCTTTTCATGCTTTCTTGATACAGAATGGGCAGGGGAAGGACAAGCCTTACGTCCATACTAGTCAAAGGCATAAAAGTGAGACTTTATGTGGTATAGGTTTGTTGTGGGTGGGGCCACCTTATGACGTATCGACTGAGACGAGGGGGGCCATATCAGGATAAGGAAGTTTACCAGTAAGTAATGGTGTTGGTGATGGAGCAAGGATGAGGTGGGCCCTAGGGCAAGCAAGGAAATTGGCTCATTTGGCTGCTGTTGGAGGAGCAAAATACAACAATTATCAGGGTTTTTTGGTCCCTCAGGGCTCTGATCCCTGATACCACTGCACCTTCTGCGCCAGTAGTATATGTGTGTCTGCATTGGGTGTGTTTTGGAGGTTGTGGGATGAGCAGATAACATTTGGGGTCCTTTAGAGCATGCATGCCCTGATTTGTGTCACACATCACAGTCTAGAATAAAACAAATTGTTAATATTTACTTCAATCCTGCTACTGGAACAATTTTTTCATACAATTTTGTGAGCTCCTTTGAGCTCATCAGCAGTTGTTCACTGGGTGTCACTCAATGTAAACAAATTATTTTTTAGTGTGCTGAGAAAGTCCATGGCAGCATTTAGCTACTATCAGTGAATGCAACCTGGCAGATTTATTAGGAGTTAAGGAGAGATGGATAGTTGCTATGGTTACACGTGGGGGCAGCATACACTGCGTACACATTTGCTTGCTGGGGATGGGGATAACTTAAAATCCAATGACAGTCATTGAAAAACAACTTAGTGGCTTAGCATGGCACCACAAGCAATAGGTCAGTACTCCGGAAGTCTGATAGCCTATAACTCCTCTGCTCTGCAGAGCTTGCCCCCCAGCCTGTCACCCCTAACTGCTACCGTAGACCCTCTTTCATTCACCCTCCAGCCCAGAAAAATCAAGGGGCAGTAGATGCAACAGCTAGGTATGGGCAGAATGTCGATTATGTTGGAGTAATCAGAGTAATTTTGGTATTTTCCCATCACTCCTTAATGTGGAATTGCGTGCATATTTAGCCCCTGCTATTCATGTCCTGCTGCTTTAGGCCCATATTTATGGAAGGTTAGCGTCGCCTTGGCATCATTTATTTTTACGCAAAAGCAGTGCTAACTTAACTCCATATTTATATTTTGAAGCTACACCCAACTAGCGTCAAAATATTGGAGTTAGCTCCATTTTCAGGAAGTGCCAATCCACCTTGGATCTCATTATGACAATGAGATGCAAGGAAGGTGTTTGCTTCCTAAAAATGAGGCTAGCCCCCCCAGCACCATATTTAACTCCTGATGCGGAATCATCACGCACCTTGGAGGCAGGCCTAAATAATAGTGCTAAGACCGATTAGGTTCATTATTTAACGCCTGGTCAGACGAGGCGTTAAAGGGCTCGTAGGGCTATTTTCACGGGGAATCACCATGGAATGTGCACATAGAGGCCCTCCCCAACCCCTAGCATCACCACCATCCACACAACAGGAAAACCACTGGAGAGGGAGCCCATCACAGGTAAGTGTATGTGTGTGGTCCACTGGGGGCACCTTACATGGGGCATCCTGGCAGGAACTGGGTATGTTGGGCTTGTCCTGGAGACAATGGTCCCCTGTGGTGGGCAATGGGGTTGTGGTAATGACTCCTGTCTATACTTAGGTGTCATTTTTTAGCTTCTTGTGCATCAAAATATGTCGCTAGGCTGACTAGCGGCAGATATTTTTCCGCTAATCAGCCTACCGTCATTTTTTACCTACTAGCACCATTTCTCCTAACGCCATCCATCACCAGCTAGTGTCTTTTTTGAGATGCTAACCATTCTTTAGCACCATTGTGCGTCTTTTTTTAATTATGGCGCATAGATGGCTTTAGGGAATAGTGTTAGCTCACATTAAGAAAAATAATGCACAACTGCGCTACCACAGTTGTGCGTCATTTTTGATTAATATAGGCCTTAGTTCTACTTGCAAAATGCATCCTTGTGTCAATTTTTAATGAGAGGGTGCATTTTGCACTAAGAAAATAGAGCTAAATGCAGGTAGCAATTTGGGGGGACATTATACCCAAAGAGCAGATTTAGCATATTCGCCATTTGTGTTCTTGTTGCTAAATACAGAATTACTCTTTGCATGCAATTTAAGCATAATCTTGCAAATTTCTTAGATAATTCTGCATGATTACACTACACCGAATTTGGTGAGTTACGTCCACCCACAAGGTGCACAGAGAGTGCGGCCCAATGTAGAATAACAGAAGAGCCCGAAAACAAGCAGTTAGCAGTGGGAAGGCAACACGCTGGTCCTGTTCCAGCACTCAGCCTCAGTGCACTTTAGTCAACATGAGAAAAAAGGTAAGTGGCACTTACGTGTTTAGCAGTTGGTCAGGGTAAGAGGCTGTGAGGCCAGGTGCCATTTTTCCTAGGCCCACTTTTATCCCCTTTGCTGCATATACCCTGGTAGGTTCACTGATGATTACAGTGCCCTGGGCTGTCCCCAACTTCAATTATTCCAGGAAGTCTCTGCTCTGATCCATAGCTCTAGAATGACTGACAGCCTCTCTCAGCACAATGCACTGAGGCAGTCCTGCATTTGCACACTAGGGTATGTCCAGAATGAGGCAGAACACACCCCTCAGAGTTTACTGCACAGTAGGCTATGTTCAGTGTTAGTCACACCACACATCACAGAGTCTGGAGCTCATTAAGCAGCATTGAATGTGATGCAGACAACACACCGCAGAATTTGAGTGAGTTTGCGGCAAGCAGCACAACTAAGGGTGTAGTGCACAGTAGGCTGTGGTGAGTGTGAGGCAGACCACACACTGCAGAGTTCAGTGTGCAGTAAGCTATGGTGAGTGTGAGTCAGACCACAGCACAGAGCTTAGAGCACAGTAGTCCGCAGTGAGTGTGAAGCTCAGCACACACCACAGAATTCAGTGCACAGTAGACTGCAGTGAGTGTGAGGCAAACCACACTGCATAGTTTAGTGCACAGTACGGTGCAGTGAATATGAGGCAGACCACACACCACAGAGTTTAGTGCACAGTACGCTGCAGTGAGGATATGCAGACCACAAACTACAGAGATTAGTGCACAGTAGGCTGCAGTACGTGTAAGGCAGACCACACACTGTAGAGTTTAGAGCACATTATACTGCAGTGAGTGTGAGGCACATACCACGCCACACCACACCACAGAGGTTAGTGCACAGTAGGCTGCAGTGAGTGTGAGACAGACCACACACTGCATAATTTAGTGCACAATAGGTTGCAGGAGTGTGAAGCAGACACCACACCTTAGTCTTTAGTGCACAGTTGAATTCAGTGAGCATGAGGCAGACCACAGCACAGAGTTTAGTGCACAGTAGGCTGCAGTGAGTGCGAGACAGACAGCACACCTTAGTCTTTAGTGCACAGTAGGCTGCAGTGAATGTTAGGCAGACAGCACATCTTAATATTTAGTGCACAGCAGGCTTCGGTGAGTGTGAGGCAGTCCACACCACAGAGTTTAGTGCATAGTAAGCTTTGGTGCGTGTGAGGCAGTCCACACCACAGAGGTTAGTGCACAGTAGGCTTCGGTGAGTATGAGGCAGACCACACCACAGAGTTTAGAGCACAGTAGGCAGCAGTAAGTGTGAGGCAGACCACAGAGGTTAGTGCAAAGTAGGCTGCAGTGAGTGTAAGGCGGGTCACACACTGCAGAGTTTAGTGCACAGTAGGCTGCAGTGAATGTGTGACAGACAGCACATCTTAGTCATTAGTGCACAATAGGCTTTGGTGAGTGTAAGGCTGTCCACAGCACAGAGTTTAGTGCACAGTAGGCTTCAGTGAGTGTGAGGCAGTCCACACCACAGAGTTTAGTGCACAGTAGGCTTCGGTGAATGTGATGCAGTCCACACCACAGAGTTTAGTGCACAGTAGGCTTCGGTGAGTGTGAGGCAGTCCACACCACAGGGTTTAGTGCACAGTAGGCTAGAGTGAATGAGAGGCCGACAGCACAACTTAGTCGGTGAGTGTGAGGCAGTCCACACCACAGAGTTTAGTGCACAGTAGGCTTCGGGGAGCACGTGGCAGTCCACACTACAGAATTTAGTGCACAGTAGGCTTGGGTGAATGTGAGGCAGTCCACACCACAGAGGTTAGTGCAGAGTAGGCTTCAGTGAGTGTGAGGCAGTCCACACCAAAGAGTTTAATTCACAGTAAGCGTCGGTGCATGTGAGGCAGTCCACATTACAGAGTTTAGTGCACAACAGGCTTCGGTGAGTGTGAGGCAGACCACATCACAGAGTTTAGTGCACAGTAGGCAGCTGTAAGTGTGAGGCAGACCACAGAGGTTAGTGCACAGTAGGGTGCAGTGAGTGTAAGGCAGGTCACAGACTGCAGATTTTAGTGCACAGTAGGCTGCAGTGAATGTGAGGTAGACAGCACATCTTAGTCTTTAGTGCACAGTAATCATTGGTGAGTGTGTGGCAGTCCACACCACAGAGTTTAGTGCACAGTAGGCTTTGGTGAGTGTGAGGCAGACCACACCACAGAGTTTAGTGCACAGTAGGCATTGGTGAGTGTGTGGCAGTCCACACCACAGAGTTTAGTGCACAGTAGGCTTTGGTGAGTGTGAGGCAGACCACACCACAGAGGTAAGTGCACAGTAGGCTTCGGTGAGTGTGAGGCAGTGAACACCACAGAGTTTAGTGCACAGTAGGCTTGGGTGAGTGTGAAGCAGTCCACACCACAGAGTTTAGTGCAGAGTAGGCTTCGGTGAGTGTGAGGCAGTCCACACCACAGAGTTTAGTGCACAGTAGGCTTGGGTGAGTGTGAAGCAGTCCACACCACAGAGTTTAGTGCAGAGTAGGCTTCGGTGAGTGTGAGGCAGTCCACACCACAGAGTTTAGTGCACAGTAGGCTTGGTTGAGTGTGAAGCAGTCCACACCACAGAGTTTAGTGCAGAGTAGGCTTCGGTGAGTGTGAGGCAGTCCACACCACAGAGTTTAGTTCACAATAGGCTTTGGTGAGTGTGAGGTAGTCCACACCACAGAGTTTAGTGCACAGTAGGCTTGGGTGAGTGTGAGGCAGATCACACCACAGAGTTTAGTGCACAGTAGGCTTCGGTGAGTGTGAGGCAGTCCACACCACAGAGTTTAGTTCACAATAGGTTTGGTGAGTGTGAGGCAGTCCACACCACAGAGTGTAGTGCACAGTAGGCTTTGGTGAGTGTGAGGTAGTCCACACCACAGAGTATAGTGCACAGTAGGCTTGGGTGAGTGTGAGGCAGACTACACCACAGAGTTTAGTGCAGAGTAGGCCTCGGTGAGTGTGAGGGAGTCCACACCACAGAGTTTAGTGCACAGTTGACTGCAGTGAGTATGAGCCAGACAACACATCACAGACAGTGCTCAAATTGAGCCGTTGGTTGCAGGTCGGCCCTCCGAAACTCAGTTTTGTGGAGCAGCACTTATTTGTCCTCATAAGACTTTAATTCAGAGGAAGAGAGAAAAACATAACAGGGGAAAAGGAGTAACAGAAAGGCAGCAAAACAGAGACATAGATAGAAAGCAATGATTTAAAAGAACATACAGGAGTGAGACAAAGATGCAGGAAGTGTCTGGTGGTGGAATAAAGAGGCATGTGGTGGAATGAAGACTGCACAGCCTTGGTATTTGGAACCTGTAACTTCAGTAGCATCAGCCCTGGGCTTCTTAACCTCCCCCTCCCCCCAACCTCTGTGTCTGCTCTTCACACCTGCAATTAGATCTTGTACCTGAATACTTGCTATGATGACAATTGCACAATAGTGCTTTAACGCAACAATAAGCACTCCATGGGTCCTGTGGCAGTTTCAAGGTCATTTCTAGAGGTTCATATTGTACAAAAGGCGGTACTTTCTCATATTGAGCTTGTCAGATTTTTTTCAGCATATTAAAACCATGGAAATGTCACAAATAAGCAATCTGAAAGCTTGGCACATGGGCAAAACACCAAAAGGAGGGTAAGGGAAGCAGGGTGCCAAGAGGGCTGTCTTTTAGACGGTGGGGGATGTAAGACACATATATGTGATGTATAATGGATTTTAGGGGTGGGTGGATTCATAGGGGGCAGGGTGTGTAGGAGTATGGGGTCACAGGATGCCATGTAAGGTCACAGGATGCCATGTTATTTATTTTTTACGAAAATGATTTATCTGTAGTGTGAACTAGAGAGGGGAGAGACCGGACCAAGAGCTTTATCAAAAAATAGGGACGGGCAGATTATACATAAATTGTGTGCAGAGTCTGAAATATGTATTAGTAATCATCTTGCAGCATTCAGTTGGGTTTTAAAACAATGAGATCAATGGAAAGAAGGGAACATCAAACTGAGTGATTACAAAACAACACAAAATTATATATTATTAGCAACAGCTAGGTAATAAAAGGATGAGCTCAAGCGGTCAGCAGCCAATGGAAATTGAGAGAACAACAAATTGATAGTAAATATTGATAGAAAGAGCCAAGTGTTAAAACAAGTTGTCGATGAGCTTTCCACAGAGTATGAGAAGACAAATAACCAAAAAGTCATTGTGAAAAGCACGGGTCTCTGGATTACTTTTAATGAAGAAGTATGAGGAGAAAGAGGGATAAAGAAACAAGAGGAGTGAGTTGCAAAATTGACAGAGGGGCTGGTTGTGTAGGGAGGGAAGAGGTTGTTTCAGAGTATAAGAGCGAGGAGAAAGTTGGAACAGAGGGAATCTGAAAACTAAGTCACAGGCAGATTAAAGGGAATGTAATGAAATGTCAAAATGTTGTAGATAGCCTGATCCCTGGAATGTCTCCTGAGAATGAGTGATTAAGGGTGAACTTGTTTTTGAAGTGAACAGGTTCCAGGTGAAGGAATGACTCACATCAAAGCACCCTACTTCCACAAGTGATTGTTGGTTTGTCTTCTAGGTAGGTAGGGGTGCTCATGAGCAGAGTTCTGTATTGATACAAGTATTTTCATAAGCGTTAGGAGCTTCTCTTGAAGTGGGGTAGCTGGGTGAGTTGTTTTTTAGTAGGGCAGTGTTTGTCAGGTGAGGGTATTTTAGAGTGCGAAGGTGTGAGGTGGGTTTTGTAGGGTGGTTAAGTGGCAGGATGCCAGACAACGGATACATTTGGAGGTGGGGGCACCATGTGCACAAGTAGTATTGGATCACAATGCACATTCCAGAATATTGTACTTCCAAAACATCATGGACAATGTATCGACGACCAAAATACAGGTAAAGTAAGAATATATATCTTTCTCACATAAGGTAAGCATATATAGATAAGTATAGCTTTCACTTTTATTGGTATTTATTCCATTTCTTTAACTTCACACCCACATCCCTTGAAGATGTACGTGTCTTCAAGGTGCAAAGAAGTGAGGTTACAAATAGCACATGTATGCTTTCCATTGTGCACTTACGTTCTCAATGCTCTGGCCCTCTTGACATTTTGTGCATGATATTTTGGAAGCAGGATATTCCTGAAACTATATTATGACAAACAACCGTGCAGAAACCGAGTTGTAAGAGAATCGAATCACAAGATGTTGATTCAGCACAAATACGATAATGACCAGGTGTGAAATGCAGATACAGCGTGAGATTCTGGCTGCATAGCAACAGCAGCCACCAAAAAGCCAAATTGCAATACAAAATACCAGCCTTTGGACAGCGCTTACTAAAGCACTTTTCAGTACCCTTTTCGCACAAATGTGTAATTTCCAGCCATTGATTGTGTATGGCCCTTTCGTTGTGTTTATTGTGCATAGCAGAGTTTTGTCAAGAGGATAGTAATGGTTCCTGTTAGTTTTTGAGAATTAACTAAAAGAAAAACTAACATTACTCTCCTGTTCCCAAGTAAGCAGTCAGTTCAGAGAAGCTTCTTCAAAATGGTGGTGGAGCAGAATTTTATGAAAATGATGACGTCAAACAAAGAGGCCAGGGTGGTATCCTGATAGGCTGCAGTTGCGTCAGTCATGTGGTTAGCTGACAACCATTTCTGTCTCCAAACTGTAAACAGGAATGCATAAAAGTGACATTTGAACAGTGGCAGTCCATGGTAGGGAAAAGGGGTGGGCGGAGTTTGGGGCGCACAACGCCCCCCCAAAAAAAAAAATTAAAAATTTTTTATCTTTTGTGCTGTGCCTCACCGCTCCGATCTGCTTGTCGACTGTAGGCACAGGCTCCCAGCCGGCATCCAATCCTAACGCTGCTTTCATGCTGCTGACAGCATGAAAGTAGCATTACGATTGGACGGAGTGCCCAGCCAGGGCGCTCCAAGGCAAAGTGCAAGTCTGTGCCTGCTCTCTCCAACACAGCAATGCAGTGTCTGCGTTGCTGGTTTGGAGAGAGCCCAGTGCGCATGTGTGTTTGGCTGGCCTCAGACAGTCGGCCAAACATACATTTGCACTCCCCCTTCATCTCATCACAGCCCTATGGCCCTGCCCCTTTTACTATAAAATGATAATGAACGTTTTATAGTAAAAGTTTTGCAGATGCTGCTGCTGGCGGGGGGTGACACTCCTCTGCCATAGCGGAGGAGCCTCCACTGTCTACTTCAACTCTCTCATTATACTATTCTCACTGCCTCTCTGGTCTTGTCCCATTTCCCATCCCATCCAACCAATCATATCCCATCACATCTCATCCCATCCAACCCATCATATCCCACCACATTCCATCCAATCCAACCCATCATATCCCATCCAACCCATCATATCCCTTCACATCCCATCCCATCCCATCCAACCCATCATATTCCTTCCCATCCCATCCCATTCAACCCATCATATCCCATCACATCCCATCACATCCCATCCAACCCATCATATCCCTTCACATCCCATCCCATCCAACCCATCATATCCCATCACATCCCATCTCTTCTACTCAGCAGAGGCGGAGGTCACTATCTAGCCAGAGATATACACACATAGAAAGAACAATCCTTGGACAGAATAATCAGATTTCTGCCAATCATTGGTGAAAATCGTCAGGACAGTTCTTTGCCTTTATTTGTGATTGGGAACAGTGGACAGTAAAAGCTACAATTCTAAGGGTTACCTGAGTCTGTCTTATTTTGATACTATGCATCAGCCTACAAAGAATCCCCTAAGTCTCCCTCACTGTGTCTTTCCTACAATGACAGAAACAGGCTGCTTAGATACTGAATTTCACATAATATACTGTTGCAAACAAAAAACATCTAAAGCCAACCTGGAAAAAGAAATGGTGCCTGTGATATATGCTAAAGAGAGCATGACACTACTGCCCTCATTATCAGTGGCAGAATTTCACCCCAAGCGATAACTTCAGGTGAAGTTCCACCACCTGCAATTACAAGTGTCTCTGGGCCCAGACTTACCAGGCCTGTAAACTGCAGACCTGATGATTACTTTCCTGGAGACACCAAGGTTTTCAGCCAGTAGCAAAGGCCACCCCGCCGGCCTCCCTCAGCAGCACAAGGGGGACAGACATTGCCCCTGTGGATAAGGAATGAACAGGGGTAAATGTCCCAGAGGTAGCCTGTCCTTGGTAAATGGGTAGATTCAGTTGTCCTTAGGAATGGGAAACCCCTTCCTCATTTAAGTAAAAGTCAAAATAGAGTTGAAGGACAAAACTAGGTGATCGTATCATACATTGACTTGTAGTTCAAATATGTTCATTAATTCATTCACTTGAATTGGTTAACGAAAATGTATATTTTATTAAATTAAACGAGGGTCCAAGAGGTGAACCAAAAGGAGAAGAAAAAGCCAACATGTGTTTCGCCCCTTCCCGGGGCGCAGGACTGGGGCTTTCTCAAGGCTGATATAGCATGCTAAAAGGTAAGGAAATCATACAGGATTTAGAGAGGGACACCAAAGTGTGTGCATGGTCAGTCATATCGAGTAGGGAAACCATAGAGTAATTCAACCAAAAGAAATATGCGTACCCACAGACCCAACCCAAAGTATGGAATTTTCAATTTGTAAATTAGGAAAGGTATATTAGGAGCAGAACGAGAATCAAATTTATTTTACATATATTACAGACATTGGCATTATTAATAATTAATATACATGCACAAACATTTTTATAGCTGGAGTCCAATGATTGTGCATGTCAAATCAGAGATCAGTCTAGTAGTATAATACAATACATGAATTGAAAAATACATAGAAGATCCAGCAGGTGAAAGGGGTGAGGGATATGTTGAAGTCAAGATGAAGTCACCAAAATGATCACAACAAATAAAAGGGGAATAAAAGGAATTCATTAGATCAATAATACCAAGATGGATATCTCATAATAGAGGTGAGCCCGTACTTCCCATCGTGATAGCGGAGTGATGGTAAAGGCTGATGAGCATACCCAATATTTACACATCCATGATGACATATTAGGGACTAGAAAGTAAGGTAATTGACACAAAGAAAAATGGTGGACGCACACATGTTCCTAAGTATGCCAGTCACATGCAGCAGAGAAGGTAGTGCTGAATCAAACCAAGGTGCAAAGAGAATAGGCGAGCATGCAAAGGTGGAAAGCAGCGTGATGTAAGTTAAGTGTGGTGCAAACTAATGACAAAAGGCATGGAACGAAAATGGTTGATACATAGGGCCCAATGTATAACACCATTATGCGGTCGCAATTTCGCCTTTTGCGACCACATAATCGCCTTTCCTAATGTTACATCCCTATTTTGCGAGCAGGGATACAAATACCGACTTGCAAAATAGGACTAACGACTCTCAATTAGGAAGGGGCATCCCGAGGGCATCCCTTTCTAATTGCGAGTCGCATGGGGATGTATGGTTGTTTTGTGACCGCAATTGTATTCGCAAAAAAAATCGCTGTTACCACCAATTTCAAATTAGTGGTAACCCATTTGCAAACGCAGAGTGGTCCCTAGTGAAAGGCGTTACATGGATGAAGCATGGCTGTTCCTGTGCATCCACCAGTGGATTTCACACAATTCGTGTTTTACTACAGTTTGTAAACCTGGAATTGTGTGAAATCTCTGTTCCTACCACATGGACGCACAACGAGGAGAAAATGCTTAATTCTCCTTTTTGACTTATTTTTTCTATGCGTGATGCAATGTGTATCACACATACAACAACGATATGTCTCTTTGGATTGTTTTTGTGCAGGAAGGTATTTATGTGTTTGTTGGTAAGTACTGTAAGGGTGACAGGTGGTGGGTGTTTTTAGAGGGTAGGTGAGGCAAAAGTGGCAAGCATGGGTGTATTTGTGTTTAAACACATGAAGGGTCGCAGGCGTTGGGTCTTTTTTTTTTTTTCGGAGGCAGGCAAGGGTAGCAGGCATGGGTGTATATGTGGTTAAACATGGGTGTGTCTGTGGATATGCACTATAAGGGGGACACCTGTTGGGTGTGTCTTAGAGGCCAGGAGAATCATGGATGGCAGGCTTGCATATGTTTATGGGTAAGCACTCTAGGGGTGACAAATGTTGGGTATGTTTTAGAGGGTAGGTGAGGCAAGGACGGCAGGCATGGGTGTTGCTGATGGTAATCACTATAACGGTGAAAGGTATTCAGTGTGTTTTAGATGTCAGGTAAGGCAAGGTTGGTAGGCATGCTTGTGTTTATGAGTAAGCAACCTAAGGGTGACAGATGTTGGGTGTGTTTTAGAGGGCAAGTGAGACAGGGTGGCAGGCATGGGTGGATTTGGGGTTAAACCCTTGAAGGTTGGCAGGTGTTGGGTATGTTTTAGAGGGCAGGTGAGGCAAGGACGGCAGGCATGGGTGTTGCTGATGGTTATCACTATAACGGTGAAAGGTATTCAGTGCGTTTTAGATGTCAGGTAAGGCAAGGTTGGTAGGCATGCTTGTGTTTATGAGTAAGCAACCTAAGGGTGACAGATGCTGGGTGTGTTTTAGAGGGTAAGTGAGACAGGGTGGCAGGCATGGGTGGATTTGGGGTTAAACCCTTGAAGGTTGGCAGGTGTTGGGTATGTTTTAGAAGGCAAGTGAGCCAAGAGTGGCAGGCATTGATGTGTATGTGAGTAAGCATTAGAAGGATGACAGGCGCTGCATCTGTTTTTGAGATATGGTTGCAGTGTCCTGATTTTCCCTGGGAGGTGTTTACATTCATTGATTTGGCCATTAAACTGTCCAAGCTGCACTTTGAAATGTTACTCCTTTTCATTTTTGCTTCCTGTAACATTAGACAGGAGAGTGATCCTTGCAAAGAAAATTAATTTTTGATTGAAAAAAAGAGTGTCTGCGGAAAGAAATGTGCAATTAGTGTCTGAGCGAAAAGGAAGGTGCGATTGATTTTTTAACCACAAAAGGTAACATTCACGATTCCAAGAGTGTGCGACGTGAGGCTTTGGAAGCAAAGATATTGTTTTAACAAACCAACAGTTATTGCTTGGTGTGAGATGTAAGCAGAACGTTGGACTTTAAGTGCAAGAAACATCAGTCCAGAAAAAACATTGTAATATTGTCATACCTATAGATCTGGCATTGGAAAGCTGATGTGATGATCACATATTTATTTATATTTTTTGCAAACATATGCCATGAAAATAAAAATGATGTAGCTATTTACTTGAAATAACTCTAACTATAGCAGCTGAATTTCTATGGTTTTGTGCATGCAAATTCAGAACTTAACTATTCCGTCCATCTAACCTTTCTTTTTCAGTGAATCTATATATATCTCAAGCCCAATTTTCCTCTATCCAGGAGGGAAGAGCGCATTTGCGCTGTGGCAGGATAATTCTTTATGTACTCATGAGCGTCCTAACGCGTTTTGGTCTTTATAGACCTTGATCACAGGTGATGAATTGGCACATCAATGTCGACCCACAAAAATTAGCAACAATTTATAGTCTTTGCCCCCTAGTGGACACACTTGTGGGTTTACTGTTACATGCTGAAACATGTGGTATGCTGTGCTATATATTTTTTAACCCTCCAGTGGGTATATGGGTATATACATATATATATATATATATATATATATATATATATATATATATATATATATATATATATATATACATATATATATATATATGTATATATATATATATATATATATATATATATATATATATATATATATATATATATATATATACTATTGTTAGAGGTGGCAGGTTCTGGTTGGCTGAGGCAGGACCCTAGCCACACAGAATCCGCCACTCCTGTCATACTGTATAACCTGTCCTTCCCCTTGGGTAGCTTGGCGCAGAGCAGCCAGCCTTATCACAGAGGCAATGAGTAAAGCAAAGAGACACCATATCCCCACCACAACCACACTTTGCGGCATAAAGAAGACTTCACACAGTGTGTTTGTATATTTAACTACTACTGTAAGTACACATGAGGAAAATGATACACTCCCTCCCCGATCCCACATAAGGTGCCTAATGTTGTAAGCAGAAGTCCCACCCTAGAATGCTCCACAATCAGTGTAACACACAACTTCAGGGTGCATCCCAGTTCCAAACGTTAGCAGCAAAATGTACATAAAAGGTTTACACCACTTCTGCATTGGCACTGCGGCCTCAGCCGCACTAGTAAGATATAATGGCAACTCTGCAAACTTCCTGACAGAATGACCATGACCAGCAGCACCATGGTACTGCCTTTGCATTCACCCTCACTCACACACATCCACTCTGCACCACCGTATGGTGCCACTGGCATCAGCCAGCGCGGGCACACACTCACTCATAAACACTCACTCCAAGCACCCTAATGCAATGCCTGTATACCGAGATAGTGGATGCCACTGTGCTTGAGAGCATCCTGGGTCCCAAACAACCCCTCACCCACCAACCAGCTTCAGCTATTCCACACCTCCACAAATCAAAGATTGCATCAACCTTTTCCTGGTTACTGTGCTGCTCTCGACTAGTCACCAGTCTCATAGTTCCAGGGTCAAGATGGGGGACAGAAAGACAACAGCCAGTAAACTATTAAGAAGGAGATATTTGGGCTCACTACAGGAGATTCACACAGAGGTGTGCATAACAGAGGTGAAGGGTCACTGGGACCACTGTTAGACACTAAGGCACCAAGCTAGACAGTTCTATATTACCAAATAGTTGTCAATTTCAGCACCTCGAGAATGGAGCGGTACCACTGGGGCTTGTTGACATGAGCCATCCTCAACACTTCAAGTTGCACACTACAAGATACTAGGCCTGCACCTCCTATACCAGAAGATGCCACGTCTGGAGCACAAAGACTTCATTGACCTCAGACAGTTAGCATTTCATGTGAAAAGTGCTCAGTGATTTACCTCAGCAAAAAGGAGACAAAACGTCAGGGGTCCGATGACCTGGGTCACCCTGATCGTATGATCATTCACAAGACAATTCCAAATGTGGTACCTCTTCGGCAAGAGGCACTAGTCTGGTGAGTGATTACTTGAAGTGCACCAGACAATCCCGGACTCCCACAAAGGATTTAAATCCTGCACCCCTCTGGAAGCACAAGGTCTAGCATGCAATGACTTGAGTCACACTAGTCCCTCCATTCACACTTAGAACTTGGTTTCTGTACTTCTCTGGAATAAGGCACACTGTCTTGAGCAAAATGACTTTAGACGCACCAGAATCCCCGGTCACACACTGAGGCACAGGTTGAGCCATGCCATACGAGGCCAAGTACAGCACAACTCAGGTTCCACTCTCACCTCCAAGAGTCGCACCCAATGAACAGGGCACCGCACACAATAAGCATGCAGCCGAGGCTCACACAAGAGAGATGCAACAGAGTCGACAATAGTGGTCCCGCAGGGTCCCGCATGGGCTGATCCTCTTCACACAAACAAGACATATTGGCATGCAGTGGTCTCCAAGATGAAGGGCCACTCACCTGAAGTGCGGCAAGTCCTTGGGAAAAAAAAAACAAGAAAAAGCAAAATCAAAATTTGCATTGCTGTAAAACAAATAAGGTGCAGAATCAGTGAGATGGGCACCTTGTAATCACATTGGTCCCTAAACCTAAACCAAAGGGTTTTCGAATGTAACATATAATTGCATAAAAGTATTAGAATAGTTGATTTCTATAATCTATGCTTCAAAAGGCTCACTGTTACGTTATACTCACTCATTCAAAGTCCTGCAATATGTTTGTTAACACAAATCATTTGCTAAATATAAGCCCCTACAATAGAAATATTGGATTCATTTAGAGTGAGGAATTGGTGCATTGCAGTGGTACTGTATAATATAGTTTTAATTCATGTACAATCATAACGCATCATTTAGAATGGGCATTTGGAATTAATAGGAATAAGTGTCCAGTTGTTATAAAGTGGGAGTGTTAGACTTGTCAGACTGAGTGTGGTCTCCCCCCAAACATTTGCTTTACTCCCCCTGTTTTTGCTGAACTCTTTTCTGCTGATTTTAGGACATTGCACACTTTAACATTGCTAACCAGTGCTAAAGTAGTTGTTCCCTCTCCTTTAAACATGGTGAAAATGGCTTACATCCAAATGGAACATTTAACTTCAATGAAAATCTCTAGTAAAGTTGTACCAGGAGCCTGTAGATTAAATGGTAGTAGCGGACTTGCAGAAATCATTGTGCCACCTACTTCAGTAGCCCTTGAAACATATTCCAGGCCTGCCATTGCAGCCTGTGTTTTCAGTTTTAAACTACCATTTCGACCTGGCAAAATAAATCTTTTGCCAGTCCTAAACCTTTCTTTTCAATATGTATAAGTCACCCGTAAGGTAGGCCACAAACAGCCCATATGGCCTAGTGCAGTGTGTGGGAAAGTAGCCTATTTCTAGCATGGTTACCCCTGTTTTTGGCCTGTTTGTCAGTGTGTTTGACTGTGTCACTGGGTTCCTGCTAACCAGGACCCCAGTCCTTACGCTCTCTCCCCTTTAAATTTGGTTGTTGGATACTGCTAACAGAGTATTCCACTCATAATTGGCATACTGGTGCCCCCTTATATGTCCCTAGTATATGGTACCTTGGTACCCAGGGCATCGGGGTTCCAGGGGATCCCTATGGGCTGCAGCATTACTTTTGTCACCCATAGGAAGCCAATGCAAAGGCTTCTACAGGACTGCCATTGCACCCTGTGTGAAATGGTGCATGCACCCTTTCACAGCCATTTACACTGCACCAGGTCACTTATAGGTCACCAATATACCAGGCCTTCCAACCCTGAAGGCTGGGTGCAGAGTACCTGTGTGTGAGGGCACCCCTGCACTAGCAGAGGTGCCCCCACGTCGTCCAGGACCATTTTCCCAGACTTTGTGAGTGCGGGGAAGCCATTTTACGTGTCCACTGGTGCATCCGCCATGTAAAAGCTGGCACAGAGGGGACTCATAATCCCCAGGGCAGTGCTGCTTGCAGTGCTGCCCTGCCGGATTAAGACCACCGGCACCGCCAAGCCATCGGCCGGTGAAAAAGTGGCGGTGCCAGATGTCCGATCGTCGTGCGTTTGCCACTGTCCTAATGTGGAGACCGGACTGCCACATTGACAGCGGTCCAACCGCCACAGCGAGTCTGGCGGTCCTAGGACTGCCAAACTCGTAATGAGGGTCTAGGTGTGTCTGTAGTTAGTCTGTGTACATTACTCCCAGACAGTGAGACACCAAGGGAATAGGTGATAGCAGGATGAGCCATCTCTGACGTCGTAGGAGGCCAATCTGTCACCTGCGACACTTGCACATAACAAAGACTCTGACTGCGCACACTCACAGAGGGTTTCGCACTGGTATTGTGTGCACCTAGACAAATTGGGACCAGGCCAGGAAGACAAATAATTCAAGACACCTCTGTAGGGGAAGAACGTCAGAAGCTTCTTCTCCTTCAAAGTGGGCACCAGGTATAAATATTGGACCCTCAGACCCAAATTTTCAATATACCTCTGGACCGATGGAAGACTCAGAAGAACTACTGTGCTGCTCTGCTGCAAGAAGGACTGTTACTCTGCTGCCCTGATGCCTTGCTGACCTGCTGCTTAATTGAGAAGGGCTGGACCAGCACCTTTAACCCAGGACCACCAGAGGGACTCCAAGGTCTAGTTGGCTGCACACATGATCAGAGCATTAGGGACAAAAAAGGCTCCAACCGCCTATAACCCTGCACATGGACTCTACCTAGAAGTGGTGCCTCCCCTGTTCTGGACTGTTGGAAATGGGCCTGAAGTAGCTCTATCAGCCAACTGTGGTCTTTGAGCAGAACCAACATAGCAAGACTCATCTCCTTGCAGCTCCACAGCAGAACTGCTGCTGCATAATGCATCCACGATGCAGGACCTCATGGCTCTTTGGAACCACTGCACCATGCATCCTTGATGCAGCACCTCGCATTACAGCTTTGCAGCTCCTCAGGACTGTCACTGTACAACACATCCTTGACACAGGATCTTGCAATGCTCTGCAACCAGGATTTAAGGTACTTTGTTTAAAAAGCCTAACTTGGTCCCTGTATTCGACCCACGCTCTATCACAGTCAGCCTGGACTTTTGACTTAGCCCTAGTCTGGTGCGACCAGATAACCACAGTTGGTGCTTTGTGCTGTTAGTCAGTATTTTTTACCTACATTTTCAAACTTGCATGTTTCCGCTTCTGCTGATTGGATTTTTGCCATTTTGGTGAAAAATAATGTATTAAGCTTTACTCTATTTGTCTAAATTGGTTCACCCTGCCAAGAACTGTGGTTGCTGCTTGAGTAGGATTTCACCTCTTTCAACCAGTAACCCAATTTCCTACAGGCAGTGGTTCTCACCCATGGTCTAAAACACAGTTTGTACCAGGCATCTTCCCTCTGACATCACTCCCATGTAGGGTTGGCAGCCCTGGTGAGAAGAAATGACATTACAGTGAGGTTGGGATCCAGTATCGATTAGTGGGATTAAAACATTACTACTTTTTGACAGCCACTGAAAATACAAAAAACTTTCCTTCTGGTTTTCTGGATGAAAGTTTTGGAGCACAAAAAAACTCTTCTCCAAATTTACTCCTGCCTCAAGAAGGTGTAAATTTTTGGCACTGAGCCCTGTCTACAAATGTTAAATGACAGGACTTTGCCTCAAAACCCATTGGAGGCAGCATGGGAGTGGCGATGTACCACCCATGATATGCCACCTTGACTTGCAGCAATGTATAGTGCTACTTTGCGTTACTTGATGACTACTTATCAACACAAAATTCGTTTTCCCCTGGAAAGCAAATGTAAGTTCAAAATCTTGCGCTAGTTTGCATGAATTTTGGTGACTGCACAGGTGGAAAGTGTTGATACATCAATCTCTAGACCGCTAAACTTCGCCTAGGATGGTACTCTATAATGTCACATAGGCAATCTCTATGGTCTGCTGGTCACCCTTGTTCTTAGATTCACATCACTCTGTTAAACGAACTCTCTCATTTTTTCCCCATCACAGCAAACATGCTTCATGTATTGCTGATTAATTATCACTACTTAAAAGAGAAGGAAGGAAGTGTTCCTTAATAACATGGTAAGCTGGACCACATTACCTACAAGTAAAACGAGCATTTGCAACGCAATGGGTCTCTCATTTACTCAAGTTAGAGCTATTAGCATTGTAAATTCCTAACTGGACTTTTCTTGCTACTTAAATTTAAAATGAAAAGTAAAACAGCTCACATAAGCGAGCCAATTCAAAGTGCCACGGTCGCCATGAACCTGAGGGGGAAGGAGAGACACAAAAGGAAAAAGAAGTTTGCTCGCAGTCAAACGTATCAGCAAAAGTGCAATTATCCATGTAACAGGGTCAGGGCTGGCTTTTGGGCGGTGCGAGTGCTGCAAACGCACGGGGTGATGACCTCAGGGGGCCGCTGTGTTTAGCAATAACTTCCGAAACTTGAGATTTAAAAGCACCTGCTGAAAAGTTCTTTGTGCGTTTAGCCTTCAAGAAGCGATTAAAATGTAAAGATACCTCTGTGAATAATGTTCCTGCTATGGAGAGACATGGGAGTTTTGGGCAGCTTTGAATCAACATAAAGTAGCATAGACGGCTAATATGCCCGCTGCAAAAAACAGAACTATGGGGAATACTTAAGAAAAGTGGCTCTGCATACAGTGCTGCACCACTTTTCTTGTGCCCCCTAGCGCCCCCTAAACGCCACCATGTGTGCGCCATATTTAAAATACGGCGCACCATATCGGAAGTTAGGGGACTAGCATCAGAACTGTTTATGCTAGTCCGGTGCTTTGCAGGATTAACATTAAGAATGTTGATGCTAATCCTAAAAAGTACCCAGAGGCCCACTGTAACCAGTGGAAGCATCCTTTTAATGCCTGCTCTGAGCAGGCGTTAAAAGTGCTGGAAAAAACATGACGCATCATTTTTTTGGCCCCCCTGACAGGGGGATGCCCCGGTTGCATAAATTATGCCTGGCGCAGGCATACTGTAGTGCAAAGGGTTACAAAGTGGCACAATTAATGCTTTGAGCCTTTTGTAAATATGGCACAGCGTTTATGGCCCTCTAACGTCATACTAGTGTTAAAAAATGAGACTAATGTGGCGTTAGAATGGCACTAGGGGCTCTTTAAAATGCCCCTATATTTTAGGTGGCTAGCTGAGTGGATTAGTAAAGACAGCCTTTACAAGTGCTTTAAAACACATGAATGTACGTAAAAGGGGAGCGATGGAGAGATGAGGGGCACATTTGCATGGTGGTAGAGTGTGAAACCGAGGAGGTCATGGGGTGGGGAGCGCCACAATAAACTGTTGCACAGGGTGCCACCAGTCCTAAAGTGGGCCCTGAACAGGGTGGATGGCCAAGGCGGTACCAAAATCGCCCAAAGGAGGGACAAACGTAAAGCATTTACCAATGATGATAAAATATTTTTGAAAGGCAAGTCCACGAATGAGTGATAGTGATGGGCGCGCGGTGGGCCTGGTTAAAAGCCCACAGAGAGATTACAACATGCCAGAGCGCGTGCGCGCTCAATTTAAAAAGTGAAGAAAGGGTCATCACATGTTCTCTGTTTTTTATAATATTTGTAAGTAGATGAAGAGGCCACGCCAATTGATCAAAGCAATATTATTTCATTAGACATTTGTGCTTTCTTTTCCACAAACACAATTTTACAATAAGTTTAAAGTGCATCACACAGAAAATTGGAAGTTGATCACATACATCGTATCATTTTTACTTAATTTTACTTTAAAATAAAATTGCGTACAGTCACCAGGAAAAAAACACAGTAGTGACTTATTAGGTAAAACAAAGTTCTGATCACAAAAAGATTCGAATAGGGTACCGGTTTTTTAAATTGCGGCAGTTCGCCTCCAAGGTTGTTTCTTTAAAAGGAGACAAATTGTCTATTTAAAGTGCCAGTCGCATGTTTTAAAATAAGCGTTTAGGAATTAGAAGACGCACGCACGCATTTTTCCGATCTATTTCACCCATTATGCGCTGCTGACGTCATATTCTGCTTCACCGCGGCCCCCACGCCTCTCCCCCCACCCCTGAAGGTCAGATCTGACTGGACGTCGATAAATTCGGCAGTCACATTAAAGTGATCTCTGGTCGCCGCTCGGAGCATCCCTTTAATTGAATTTCAAATCCAGGGTTTATAGTGAACGCTTTCTCAAGATTTATGGGGCACGTGGGATGTTTGCAAATAAGGATCGGCAGGGTGTGATGTGGTCAGCAGTTTTGGGCTCGGTGTTACTTGGCCCAGCGACCTGGCAGCCTATCTTTTAGGTCTGCCTACAGAGAGCTTTAGCTGTTTCCAGAGCTCTTCTTAACAGCACTCCTCAAATGCATAAGGAGGGCCTGAGGCTCGCCCCCTTCGCCCATTGCTCACTCTGTTGAGGCCCAGGGCAGCCCTTGCTTGCTTGCAGTGTCAGTCATGTTTGGGCCAGCCCACAGGAGTACTGCACAGTTTGCAGTAGTGATTGGTAAAGCAGTCTGCCTATGCTATTGCAGGTGGTATAGTTCAGGCACCGCAGAAGGGTGGACCACATGATACAGGATATTTCACTTTGTAACTTCTAATACATTTCATAGAAAGTGCATACACATGGTAATTTGTGACTTCCATGTGAAGCTTTGTGTTTTGGAGGTGTTGGCCTGTGTGGGCAGACGACTAACATAGTGAAGCAGCTAGAACCCAAGGTCCCTTCTAGCAAGCCCTGCTGTATGAGTTTACAGACAAGAAGCTGGAGTAAGAAACCTATGAACTATGAGTGTGCAGCCTCCCATACTATCTCGTGGTCCTACCTGCAAGTAATGTGGGGTAAGTGCGTACAGGGAGAGGTAGCTGTAAATTCCACTCCCTGGCTGGGATACAACTCCAGAACTCCAGAAGCCCCTAAACTCGCCAAAAATAATGCTTTTGACAGTTACAATACACAGCAACTTGGGAGCCACCCCTAGAAGTGGCAAGAAATATTTTAAAAATTGACATTCAGAAGATTCAGGGCCATATTTATACTCTGTTTGCGCCGGAATTGCGTCGTTTTTTTTGACGCAATTCCGACGCAAAACTAACTCCATATTTATACTTTGGCGTTAGACGCGTCTAGCGCCAAAGTCCATGGAGTTTGCGTCATTTTTTAGCGTGGACACCTACTTTGCGTTAATGATATGCAAGGTAGGCGTTCCCGTCTAAAAAATTGACTCCGAGGCATGTGCGCCGTATTTACACTCCCGGGCAAAATTCACGCCCGGGAGTGGGCGGGTCAAAAAAAATGACGCACGGCCGCTTTTGCGCCGTTTTTTAGCACCTGGACAAGGCAGGCATTAAGGGACCTGTGGGCTCGGAAGGAGCCCAGAGGTGCCCTCCCATGCCCCCAGGGACATCCCCTGTCACCCTTGCCCACCCCAGGAGGACACCCAAGGCTGGAGGGACCCATCCCAGGGACATGAAGGTAAGTTCCGGTAAGTATTAATATTATTTTTTTTTGTGGCATGGGGGGCCTGATTTGTGCCCCCCTACATGCCACTATGCCCAATGACCATGCCCAGGGGACAGAAGTCCCCTGGGCATGGCCATTGGGCAAGGGGGCATGACTCCTGTCTTTGCTAAGACAGGAGTCATTTCTATGGGGGTTGGGAGTCGAAAAAAATGGCGCAAATCGGGTTGAGGCGAAAAATTTGCCTCAGCCTGACTTGCCCCATTTTTTGGCGCCCAAGCTCCATATCCCCCTACGCCGGCGCTGCCTGGTGTACGTCGTTTTTTTCCACGCACACCAGGCAGCGCCGGCGGCTAACGCCGGCTAACGTCATTGATTAAATACGGCGCCCGCATGGCGCTTCAGAATGGCGTTAGCCGGCGCTAATTTTTTTGACGCAAAACTGCGTTAGCGCAGTTTTGCGTCACAAAGTATAAATATGGCCCTCAATCTCTCTGGTTCACTACTACAACTAACCACTGGAGATGACTTCCATTGTACCCCATTCTCTTTAGTCTGGCCAGACTGTACCACGTCAACTGACTGCACCTCACCAGGTACGTAACTCAGCTTAAAATAGTGAGGGGGGGGGGTTGCAGGAGGCTGAGCGATGTAACGGCAAGATGTAGCAGTTTCAAACCATTCGCTGGGATGGAGGTTTGTCAATGGCCGTGGACTTGTGGTCAAATACTACAAAGTTTACTTTCTGCCATGGACAGAAATGTGGCAAAACAGTCTTTAACCTTAACACGTCAAGATGACCTTCAGCAGCGATGGTCTCAGGTGGATTCCTCATACCAAAATAGTCCAACAGCAAACACCCAAAAAATTCAAAACTTGTTCAGGAGCCTTACATTGAGGACAGATGGTCGGTCTCACTGACAACAAATGCTTCACCACTAGAGTTTAGAGGGAATTGAAAATCCTCTGATTTGGGGAGTAAGCTCTGTATACTGAATTGATTTTTCTGTATGACATTTCTTCACCATAGGAGTAATATTGTGGAGGAAATTAAGTTAGTGGATTGAACTCTGAAGCTAGTGTTTCCTCAAAAAACTAGAGGGTTTTCAATTCCCTCCAAATGCTAAATAGGGCAGTAGGTCTCCTTCATTAGAGTCCACAAACCCAGAGTAGAACAAGGTGAGAAAAAGTAGAAAATATTAGGCAACAGTGGTTTCTTTACTTGCATGCCTCTTGAGTATAAAGTGTTAACCCCTTCGCTGCCAGGCCTTTTCCCCCTCCTGTGCCGAGCCTTTTTTTGGCTATTTGGTGCAGTTCGCGCTTAGGCCCTCATAACTTTTTGTTCACTTAAGGTACCCATGCCAAATTTGCGTCCTTTTTTTCCAACATCCTAGGGATTCTAGAGGTACCCAGACTTTGTGGGTTCACCAGAAGGAGGCCAAGAAATTAGCCAAAATACAGTGAAAATTTCGTTTTTTTCAAAACAATGGGGAAAAGGGGCTGCAGAAGAAGGCTTGTGGTTTTTTCCCTGAAAATGGCATCAACAAAGGGTTTGCGGTGCTAAAATCACCAGCTTCCCAGCTTTCAGGAACAGGCAGACTTGAATCAGAAAACCCAAATTTTCAACACAATTCTGGCATTTTACTGGAACATACCCCATTTTCACAATTTTTTGAGCTTTCAGCCTCCTTCCAGTCAGTGACAGAAATGGGCATGAAACCAATGCTGGATCCCAGAAACCGCAACATTTCGGAAAAGTAGACACAATTCTGAATTCAGCAAGGGGTAATTTGTGTAGATCCTACAAGGGTTTCCTACAGAAAATAACAACTGAAAAAGAAAAATATTGAAATTGAGGTGAAAAAAACATAAATTTTTCTCTACGTTTTACTCTGTAACTTTTTCCTGCAATGTCAGATTTTCGAAAGCAATATACCGTTACGTCTGCTGGACTCCTCTGGTTGCGGGGATATATAGGGCTTGTAGGTTCATCAAGAACCCTAGGTACCCAGACCCAATAAATGAGCTGCACCCTGCAGTGCGTTTTCATTCTATACTGGGTATACAGCAATTCATTTGCTAAAATATAAAGAGTGAAAAATAGCTATCAAGAAAACCTTTGTATTTCCAAAAAGGGCACAAGATAAGGTGTTGAGGAGCAGTGGTTATTTGCACATCTCTGAATTCTGGGGTGACCATACTAGCATGTGAATCACAGGGCATTTCTCAAATAGATGTCTTTTTTACACACTCTCTTATATTTGGAAGGAAAAAATGTAGAGAAAGACAAGGGGCAATAACACTTGTTTTAATAATCTATGTTCTCCCAAGTCTCCTGATAAAAATAATACCTCACTTGTGTGGGTAGGCCTAGCGCCCACGACATGAAACGCCCCAAAACGCAACGTGGACACATCACATTTTTTTAAAGAAAACAGAGGTGTTTTTTGCAAAGTGCCTACCTGTAGATTTTGGCCTCTAGCTCAGCCGGCACCTAGGGAAACCTACCAAACCTGTGCATTTTAAAAAACTAGAGACCTGGGGGAATCCAAGATGGGGTGTCCTGTGGGGCTCTGACCAGGTTCTGTTACCCAGAATCCTTTGCAAACCTCAAACTTTGGCTAAAAAACACATTTTCCTCATATTTTGGTGACAGATAGTTCTGGAATCAGAGAGGAGCCACAAATTTCCTTCCACCCAGCGTTCCCCCAAGTCTCCGGATAAAAATGATACCTCAATTGTGTGGGTAGGCCTAGCGCCCGCGACAGGAAATGCCCCAAAACGCAACGTGGACACATCACATTTTTTTAAAGAAAACAGAGGTGTTTTTTGCAAAGTGCCTACCTGTAGATTTTGGCCTCTAGCTCAGCCAGCACCTAGGGAAACCTACCAAACCAGTGCATTTTTTAAAACTAGAGACCTAGGGGAATCCAAGATGGGGTGACTTGTGTGGCTCTGACCAGGTTCTGTTACCCAGAATCCTTTGCAAACCTCAAAATTTGGCTAAAAAAACACATTTTCCTCAAATTTTGGTGACAGAAAGTTCTGGAATCTGAGAGAAGCCACAAATTTCCTTCCACCCAGTGTTCCCCCAAGTCGCCCGATAAAAATGATACCTCACTTGTGTGGGTAGGCCTAGCGCCCGCGACAGGAAATGGCCCAAAACACAAAGTGGACACATCACATTTTTTCATAGAAAACAGTGCCTACCTGTGTATTTTGGCCTCTAGCTCAGCCGGCCCCAGGGGGGGCAGAAATGGCCTAAAATAAATTTTACCCCCACCCCCCATACCCCCCCCTGGGAGCGACCCTTGCCTAGGGGGTCGCTCCCCCTGCGTGACATTGGCGCCAAAAAGAAAATCCCCGGTGCCTAGTGGTTTCTGACCCCTTGGGGGACATTGACCTACAATCGGCCAATCTGCCCCCAAGTGGGGCAGAAATGGTCTAAATACAATTTGCCCTCCAGGGGAGCAACCCTTGCCTAATGGGTCGCTCTCCATCTCAAAAAAAAAAAAAACACAAAAAAACAATTTGCCCTGGCGTCTAGAGGTTTCTGCTCCCCCTGGGGGCAGATAGGCCTAATACCAATAGGCCGATCTGCCCCCAGGGGGGGCAGAAATGGCCTAAAATAAATTTCCCCCCCCCACCTGCCCCGGGGAGCGACCCTCGCCTACAAGGTCACTCCCCTTGCGTGACGGCACAAAAAAAAGATCCCTGGTGCCTAGTGGTTTCTGCCCCCCTTGGGGGCAGATTGACCTACAATGGGCCAAATGGTCTAAATACAATTTGCCCCCCAGGGGAGCGACCCTTGCCTAATGGGTCGCTCCCCATCTCTAAAAAAACAAACAAACAAACAAAAAAAACACAAAAAAACAATTTGCCCTGGCGCCTAGAGTTCTGCCCCCCCTGGGGGCAGATCGGCCTAATACCAATAGGCCGATCTGCCCCCAGGGGGGGCAGAAATGGCCTAAAATAAATTTGCCCCCCCACCCCCCTGGGGAGCGACCCTTGCCTACAAGGTCGCTCCCCTTGCGTGACGGCGCAAAAAAAAGATCCCTGGTGCCTACTAAAATCGGCCGATCTGCCCCCAAAGCGGGCAGAAATGGCCTAAATACAATTTGCCCCTCCAGGGGAGCGACCCTTGCCTAAGGGGTCACTCCCCATTTCTAAAAATAACAAACAAACAAAAAAAATAAATTGCCCTGGCGCCGGCCTAATAACAATAGGCTGATCTGCCCCCATGGGGGGCAGAAATGGCCTAAAATAAATTTGCCCCCCAGGGGAACGACCCTTGCCTTAGGGGTCGCTCCCTTTACGTGAAAAACAAACAAACAAAAAAAACTTAGGGGGGCAGAAATGGCCTAAATATAATTTGCCCCCTAGGGGAGCGACCCTTGCCTAAGGGGTCGCTCCCCAGCTCAAAAAACAAAAACTAAACAAAAAAGAATTTTTATTTTTTTATCCCTGGTGCCTAGAGGTTTCTGCCCCCCGTAGGGGCAGATCGGCCTAATAATAGGGGCAGAAAAGGCCTTAAAAAAATGCCCCCCTGGGAGCGACCCTTGCCCAAGGGATCGCTCCCTTTTGTCAGTTACATAATAAAAAAAGACATCCCTGGTGTCTAGTGGGCGTTTTGACAGCCGGATTGCTTTACAATACGGCTGCCAAAACGCAGAGAGAGACTTCGAAGGGAAGGTAATACATTTTCTTCCCTTTGAAGCCTCTCTGCCTCCTCCACGTGATCGGAAGAGAAATGCTTTGCATTTCTCTTTCGATCATCGCGCTGGAAGCTGAGCTTCCAGCACGAAGGAGGAGGCATTGTGATTGTCAGCGCACGCGCTGACGTCACGGTGGGGGGGGGGTCAGGGGTGGAAGGGGAAGGGCTTCCCCTTCCATCCCTGACTTAGGAGGGGCGGGGGGACCCCACAGAGGGAGCACTGTGCCGCAGGACGTAACCATTACATCCTCGGCACAGAAGGGGTTAAAATACACATTAACAACACCATTTGTGAGTTTAATGCTGACAGCACTTTGCTGATACCAGGTGTTCCCTGGGGCTAATCAGTTGTCCCAAATAGGAATTGTTAAAAAACAGCTGTACATAACGGTATGTGTATGCACATAGAAACCATCTGGAATTACTGACCAATGCAAATTACACTTTGCATCTTTTTCTTCTTGCATTTTTAGTTTTCATTCAGGTTCTTCTTACAGGTCTACACAAATGAAAGCCAGTATGTGTTTCATTCACCTAGACTTTTTCAGGACTCTCACATTAGTGCTATGACATTTAAAGATGCAGTGAAGCCTCAATCCCATCACTATGAAGTCCTCTTGGTCAGTGCTGATCAGAGTATCAACTGGTAATAGGAAAAGGTCACAGATGTTCCATTAGTGATTGAAACCTATTGTTATTCAGGTGCTGTGTTTACATTTTTGTATGAAAATTCAATTAGTGTTACCCTTAGTTGTGGTTGTATTCAATTTAAATAGCAGCAGACACACCGCCTTGAGTTGGTTGGACTTCTAACCCTGGGATGAGTAGTTCCAGCAAGCAAGGCTGGTGGGATCAGCATCCCCAGACGGTCTAGAGGCTGTTGCCTATTGTCGTAGTATCAAAATAGCCAAATAGAACCCACCCAAGTAGTTCAAAACTGGATCAGAACTGGGCTGTCACTTTGGTGATGGTCTGAGGCTAATATGCGTATGGTTGCTCCCTGTCTGTGATAGCAAGGTGATCAAAAGAATGAAGAAATGGAATGCTACTCAACGACTTCCTCATGGCAAGGATTAATTTAAAACTTGACATCATTCTCTTTATTCTTATTTGCTTGCTATGTCCATGACACATGGATGCTCACATGACCCACTCGGGGAATGCTGGTTGTAAAGTCTGAGGGCTGCCTTCTCTATTTATTTTATGATAAATAACTCACCAGGTAGTGAAAGAGAGACCAGCTGCAGACATTTTCTTTTGGGTTCTAGGGTTTCTGGTGTACTGAATCTTTCCTTTCTGCTGGCTCCTGCATGCCCTGCTGTTCTTGCCATCTTCTATGACTGCCACCTCTCTTCAGTACCCAGGATATGGTTTGGGCACTGCAGGGAATGACCAGCTGCCTTACTGCCACATCTATTGCATCTACTGCTTCAGAAAAACTGAAAATCAGGGTGACAGGTTATTAAGGAAATTGTTGAATTTCCAACAGATCACTGTCTCTAAAGGGACAGTAGGGATGGGTGAAGTCACTCAAAAATGTACCCTTCACTGCCCCACGTCTACTACTCTTCTGTTTAACTAATGTGTACTGTGTTCCAGAATTTCATATTTTGCTTCGCACCACTGATTTTAGAAAATTACCAGAATATGAAAGTTTAAATATTGTGCTACAAAAATAGCATAGCAGAACTGTGTGAAAGATCATCACTTGCGCAAGTGCATGCAATTTTGGGAGGCCATGAAGTTTAATGTTCAGGGTATTGCAGCACACCGGGCCATGTTGAGCCTGTGGCCTTCTGCTCATCAGAGCCCCTCCAGTGATTTTGCGCATGTGGGATTAAGGGGGGGTCTCACAGAGTTAGCAGATGGCTCAGTGTGGGGTGGTGCCAGGCCTCCAGAAAACTCTATGGTGCACTACATGTCACAAGTGGGCTTCTTAATGATAGAAACATGTTAATTTTGGGCCTACTTGCTCTCTAACTTAGAAAGAAATGTAAACACTTATATACAGGGTAATCTAATATAGTGGTTGATTAATCCACCTTCCTCTACTGCTGGGGCATCACAACTTTTTGTACAGTAGAAAAAAATCAAGATTAAGACCTTGCTTGATTATAGAGGATGAGGATAGATATCCTTTGCCCCTTATCAAAGACATTTTGGAATATGATCATGAGGCCTAAATATTTATCAAGCTACATTTACTAGGAGCATAATAATTGCTGCATGTTAGAGAAAGCGATGAGTAGAAAATAGCTTTCTGCTCTTCTTTTTTTGCATTATGAAAATAGTGTGATGTTGTTTAGATTGTGCAATGCTTGCACTATTTTTCAGTGCTTTGTGGATTTAATATTTGTATATACGTTGAATCAATTTTCCCTGATGTACCTCGATGTTATTCTGGTATATTATAAAATCTTTATGGAATAACAAGAACATGTGGGTGAAGTACTGTCTATGCCTCAGTAACACTATTGGTATTGTAAATCAGAGAAATGTGGTTTGAAAGAAGATGTTCTATACGATACATTTTGAATAAATGCCTCTGTTTGTCTACGGATCACAGGAAAGTATTATAAGAAATTGGGCTGTTGATTAACTAGGATGTAAGCCCTGGTCAAGCAGCAACCACAATCCTTCTCAGAGTGAGGTACAAACCAACACTATATTAACCTGTGCTCAGCCCTCTGGTAGCTTGGCACAGAAGACAGGTTTATGTTCGAGGCAATGTGTAAAGTATTTGGGCAACAATTCAAACAGTAACACAGTTAGAACACCACTCAAAATGGATCCCACAGCAAAGTAGAAAAATAGAGTTAAATTTAATAAATAAAACAAGACCAAAATGACAAAAATCCGATTTGTAGAACCAAAGATATTCAATTTGAAAGATTTGAGAAAAAATTTAATCAAAAACACAAAGATGTATATGTGGATATCTGGTTGTACCAGACCAGGACAAAGTCACCAGTTCAGGCCAACTGGTAAGGAGTATGTGCCAGCTACAGGGACCCACTTAGGGCCACTAAACAGATTACCTTAAATCCTGGCTTGCAGAGACTTGCAAGAATCTGCATTGAAGATGAGTCGCGCCGCTGAATTGATATGTCAATTCTGAGATGTAGCGAGACTGTGATTCGATGGCCAGCATCATCATCGAGAATCCCGTTGACAGGGCTTGTGATGTGAAGTCGGACATTGAGGACGCAGCGCGCACTCTGGGTGATGCGTTGGTTCCAAGGAGCTGTGATGAGGAGTCCGGCATCATCATCATCAAGGCTGCTGTTGATGAGAGATACGAGAGCCTGCGCCAAGGATGCATCACACAGAGGTGGTTCCAAACAGAATGTGGGTGCAGCTTCATTGTGGGCCTCTGTGACTGGTCCGATCCACACACCTGCAGAGATTCATTAGTTCTGCTCTGAGTTGTGCTGCATAGCAGAAGCGATGCGTTGGTTTCGCTGGAGCGACTGAGGTTGGCAGAGCATCTTATGCCCACTTCCATGGGTCTAGGACAGGGGTGGTGCAACTTGCCATGGTAGACTCATAGATGGAAGAGTCCAGGTACAGCTGCAAAGTGCTAAAGATCAGGAGGCCAGCCAACTAGCCCATGCAGTCACTCTGGGTTCTGAATTCAAGAGATGCAGGTCCAGTCCTTCTCATCCAGGCAAGAGGGCAGCAAGTCAGCACTGCAGCGCAGCAGTTCCTTCAGATCAGCAGTCCAGCAGGGTGGCTGTCCTCACAGCTGTTCAGCAGTCCTTCCTGCCAGAGCATCCACATGTTCAGATGTATGCTAAAGGGTTGGTGTTTGAGGGCTAGTATTTATTCCCAGTTGTGCCTTTGAAGTGGGAGGAAGCTTCTAGAGGAAGGCCTTTGAAGTGCACAGGTGCCCTGTCTTCCGGGCCCTGGCTCCAGCCTAACTACAGGGGGTATAAGGCCAGAAAAAATGAAGTCAGCAAAAACAGGAGGTTTTAGACAAAATGTTAGGGGAAAACCACACCAAAAATGTGCCAGGTGTAAGATGTATGTGTTATTTTTGAATGCCATTCTCCTAAAAATATTCAAGAAACTCAACTTTTCCTTGGGCAAATGTGTTTCTACCAACAATTTAATAAAGAATATGCACAAAATATTTCTTGTCTTATTGCTCCTATCTTTAATGTTTTTGTAGTTGGGGTGAACTACCTGAAAGAGGATTCCGAGTACTGAAACAGATGTTTGTAGAACCCCCTATTTAACTTTATTTAGATACTGCAAAAAAGTTACCTGTGGCGAAAGATGCTTCTGAAAGAGTGTTTCTTCAGAAACAGGAAAAATCTGAACTGAATTATTTAGTGGTTGCGAGAGCTCTTAAAACAGTGAAGACAGTTTACAGTTTACAGTGAATGGAGATATTTCTTAATAGCATCTAAAAAACAATTGAAGTTCAGACTGACCATCAGTATTTGGAATGCTTGAGAAACATTCAATGCCAGAACAGTCACCAACCATGCTGGTCAGTTTTCTTTGTACCTTATGATTTGATCACCAGTTACATTGGATCAAAGAATGTGCTAGTGGGTGATGTACTGGTATGTGTACTCACTTATAAACAGTCTGTTATTCCCACAAAGCAAATTACTGGAAAGATTTAGATGTCGGTGATCTCAATATCTTGAAAACCTGCTGCCGCCATGACTGTCTGCCCGGCGTATTTAGATGTTGCCCGTCCATTTTTCCATATTTGAGGCCTGGGATCAGTGGAAACCTACATACTACACTCGAAGCATATCCCACATGGCCTCTATTGCTTCTATATTCAAGGTAACTGCACAAGGTCTTACCAAAACCAAATAAATTGTAAATACATGAAAGCTTCAGTTCTTCTTCTAACAATGTATTATTTATTATTTTTCAACTCCCAATAACAGTTACACAACCTATCAATTAACAGCCGTACATGATACACAACATTATTTCATAACTAAAATGTAAACATTTTGCAGTAACATTACATGTTAATGTACATAACGAACTTCGAAGTAACTAAATAATTGAATCTCTTACCCCCAGTGACTGCCTTTTCCTCTCTCACACCAAATGCCCTCATACATACACCCCATCACACACTTGTCTCACCCAGTCACAACTTGCATACACCAAAACACAACAGGAAGATCAGAGCTTGCCCATGTTCATGCGGTTTTGGAAGGAAAAGAAGTCTCCCATGTTCTGCTTTTCAGCCCATTACAGCATACAGCATCATGATGAGAGCATTGGTTTTCAAATCATTAGAAGTGATGGATCCAGCACCTCTGCACCTGCAGGGTTCTACAGGGGTCTTACAGGGATAGTGGATGGCACAGAATGTAGATGGTAGGTCTCCAGAAAACTGCATAACAAGCATAATGCCGGACATGGGCTTCTTCGTCCTGCAATCATGGATGGTAAGAGTTCACGGGTAAGGAATCAGTTTAACCATATCAGATGCCATTCCAAGATGGTGATCTCTTCACTGGAAGGTTTTGGAACCCTATGAGGTCAGTTTCTGTTTAAGTACATAAAAGGTGGTGTTTGAAAACGTAAGCTGTGTCATGCTTTTTGTCCCCCTTTCATACATTTTCTGTTATGATTTTTGTTAGACAATTGTAATCTTTCTTTAAAATGATCTTTCATTTAATTGTCTTGGTTAGCAAATTTTGGTAGTGTTGTAACTTTCCTCAAACAGCTTGGATCAGCTTATTGGATCTTCTGACTCTGGGCCTGTATCTTGCTTGACTATTTCCCCCTTTTTTGATGTCCGGGGAACTTGATGCCTTTCTGATTCAATGAAAGTGGCCTACATCTTCAATCAAGAACTACACTGATTGCAAAGAAGGTTTTTCTCCTTTGTGGGTGGTTTCATGTAGTTCTGACCCTCTAATGGAGACACCTGCCACCTTATGAACATGCTATTCTGTGCAGGGTGCCACCATGGCTACTGTGAGGACTCACTATGTTCATACACAAGCAAGAACAGTGCTCAACAGACCTGCTTTGCATCCACCAAATGCTACTGTGGTTGCGAAAGTGATCTGTGGGCAGCTTGGACCTGATACACGTCACACCAGATCTTTTTTGTGCCTTACTGTCATTTCTCAAGACTTCATCTTGCACATAGTTTGTGCCATTTCAAGTGGCATACAACAAAAGGAGGAGGAGGCGTGAGATCTACCCTGTGTGTGCCTGAGAGCGCAAGTGCAAAAGTCTCATACCATATGGGCCATATGTACATAGCTTTTTTGTGCTCACAATGGCCCAATTTGCAGAATTGGGCCATTAGCGACCACAAAAACCCCTTTTTGTATCTACAACCCACATTTTTTGCGATTCAGTAATCTCTTAACAAATCGCAAAGAGGGCTTGCGATTCAGTATTAGGAAGTGGCGTGTTAAGGGCATCCCTTCTTCATAACAACTTGCAAATGCGGTTGCAAAGCATTCGATGTTTACCACCAACTTCAAGTTGGTGGTAACTCATTGACAAATGGGGAGGCGTCCCTAAGGGACCCCTTCCCCTTTATGAATGTGGGTGCAAATATTTTTAAGAGCAGGCAGTTGTCCCAGGAACCCCTGTCTACTCTTAAAACATTACAAGAAAACCTTTCCATTTTGTTTTTGAAACACATACCGTTATCCCTTAAGGAAAATGGGCTGCATTTAAAAAAAACATGGTCTTTATTTAAAAGCAAACACAGACATGGTGGCCTGCTGTCCCCAGCAGGCCACCATCCCTGTGTTTTTATAAATTCCCAATTCCCAAATCGTAAACTACCTCATGAATATTAATGAGGTAGGTCAATTGCGACCCATTGGGAATCGCAAACAGTGGAAAACACGATGTTCTAAATAGCTGTTTGTGATTTTCTAATAGCTAATCACAAAAAATTGCTATTAGGAAATCGCAATCCCAAAGCTACGTACATCTGGCATAGATCTTCATGTTTACATAAATAGTGACCTGTAGTCAATGGAGATGGATGCTTGAGCCCGGAGCTCCAGAACCTAGCCCACGGAGGACCCTTTTTCTTGTACCAGGCCATAAATCGGCAGTGGAAAGCAGCTACCACAGGGTCCCAAGTCTCATGGAAGAGTTCAGGGGAGAGTCAAGCCTGTGGAGGGGGCAGCATAACCTCTAACAACATGACGCAGTGGCATGCGAAGCAGGCAAGATTGAAGCAGCCTCTGTGTGCGAGAAACCCTAATGGCTGGCCTTGAAGTGGAGATTGTCAATAGTGGTGCCGCTGAGAGTTACATGCTGCCAACACCTGCCGGAGCCTGAGAGTGGACAGGATCAGGCAAACCCCTGTTCATGATGTCAATTTGACGAATCAGGCAGTGGCAGCCCATTTCCAGTGCAGAGTTGTGTGCCTGAAGAGGCTGAATTGTGGTCGCCCAACCCCCGAAGGTAGATTGCTGACAACCCAGCCCCCAGGAGTCCAGAGGCGGAGCCTGACACCGAGAGGGAGTGGGTGGGCGGTACTGTGTAAGCCGCGAGCTCCTTTTGGGAGCCATCTGAAGAGGTTGCAGGGTGGACGTGCACCTGGAACAGTTGGTGACCACTGGTTTTTTTTTTTGTAGATCTGGGCCACATCCCGAGGCCTCAGGAGCTGAATAGAGTGGCTTGGGCCTGGACACAGGGAGATCTGCATTGGGGGTGCTTGTGGCTGTGGCTTCCTGCTTGGAATTGCTGTCTCCCTGCTCAGCTCAGGCTGTGGTGGGCTGGGTGGCTGGCCCCCTCAGTTGGGGCTGGATGTGATGGGCACTGTGCCAGGGAGAGTGATGAGGCACCCTTGTGCAAAGCAGTTCTAGTGCAATGGATGCCCTCTGAACGAGGACGGGTCCTGCGGATTGTCAGGAGGGCTAGCTACTGGCCCCTCCTCTACCTCGGGCAATGGTGCACTCTAAGACCCTGCAGATGGGTCTCACGTTGCCCCCACAACCACAGGAATGCCCAGCACAATCAAGGGGCAACGTAGTCTGAGCGAGGAGTAGAGACCCACACGGCGATAATCTTGGTACAATAATGGATACCAAGACTGTCCCGGAGACCAAAATTGATGCAGTGGTGCTTGATCTGTGCACTGACCACAAAAAACAGGCAGAGCAGGTGGTCAAAACCAAATACCCACTTTCTCAATTGGCACCTACAGTGGAGGACAATGATAAACAGATCTGTGCCTTGCAGACGATCATCGACAAGCTGCTGGAGAGAGTGGAGAATGCTCAGAGACTATCCCGGTGTAACAATATGCAGCTTGTGGGAATCCTGGAATGCATGGAAGGCCCCAGAGTTGTTTCTGGAACACTGACTGTTTTCAACGTAGTTGGATTGAAAGGCCTTCAAGATATTTACATAGAGAGGGTGCATAGGGTGACAGGCAAACCGTAGGCACCGCCCAGGCCAATTATGGCCAGACTGTTGAAATTCCATGACCACATTCTGCATTTAGCATCTGCACATGGTCCTTGAGAAATTGAGGGTGGAAAGGTGAGCATCTACTTTGGCTACACATGGCGCATGGCGGTCCGGAGGCAGAGGGAAACCTTTGTTACAGTCAAGCGCCAACTGCGCTGAAATACAGTCTGCTTTTTCCAGCTAAGCTATGGGGCGTGGATGATAGGGAGTCTCACATCTTTGACTTGGCAGTGGAGGTGTGGAACTGGTTGGATGCTAAGGGCCACTCACTCCCTAAGGCCAGGAAAGAGACAGACACCCTGAGTGGCAGCACCAGGGATCCAGGTGGAAACCAACGGGGTGCCATGGGCTGCCCTGAAGACAGATCAGGCAAAGTCTCAAAGGTTCAGGGTTGTGGCAGAAATTTAACAGTCCAGGTCCCTGAATGGGCACAACAGATGGACAGCACTGACAGTGGAGCTCGAGGACATGGTGAGTGATTCTGTTGCCTCAAAGACTGACTCGGAGGAGATGGTGATGCCTGTGTTCACCCTGAAAACTGCAGACACAATTGGTTAAGAGCCCCACGGATCTAAGTGCAGTCTCCCACAGGCATACTCTATATGTGGGCCAACGGTGTACTGTGGAGTCACTCCAATGGCAGTCCATGAAACCTTTGTGGGCCATGCCTCTTACTTTGCTATATACTGTAAGCAAATACTGTTCTACAGCTAAGGATTCTTTATCAAGTTTTGGGATTTGGGAAACAGAGGCCCCAGGCTTTGGAGAGGTGGGTAGTTTTGCATCCACTGCACAAGGTTGTTGGGTGGGAGGTTGAAAGGGGGAGTTTTCAAGCATACCAGAGAGGGATGCAGGTGAGAATGTAGCATACATGGCCACACACCATGGCAGTACATATAACACAGGAAGCAACCCCTAAGACATCCATTAGGATATTATCCTGAAATGTCAACAGTCTGGGTAACAAACTAAAGAGGAGGGGGGTCATGTGGAAGTACCTGGCCAGGCATGACCCAATATTAGTGGATTGGCAAGATCCTGGACCATCGGTGATACAAACTTCTGGTGCATGCAAGATTTTCCAGTGCAGTCTGAAAGGTAAGAGTTGTTGCAGGCAGGTCTCTCCCACTGCAGCATATGGACAGACGAGTTGGGGTGTCAGGCAGCAGTAAATGGAAAAGGGGAGGCCCTGATACTAGCAATAAGGTGCTTCAGAAATTAGGTAACTGTATTGTGGGGGCCCCGGAGACCATAGGGTGAGACCTTAATTTAACATCACAGGGGGGCCTTGACAGGATCACAGCTTTGGGAGACAGGCCTAGGGCAGACTTGTGACTGGCCTCTTTCCTCTACTTCATGGGAATGGCAGACCTTCTCAAGAAGCCCACTGCAGAACTCAGCGAGCTCCAGAATTACGCCTGATCTCCCTCCTCCCATTCCGTGCCAAATTCCTGGAGAAGGCCATCAGCCTTCAACACACCGAACACCTGGAGAGAAACAACATGCTAGACCCATCCTAATCAGGCTTCAGAACCAATCCCAACACTGAGACTGCTCATATCTCAGCAACAGATGACATCCATGTCCTGCTAGGCAGGGAAGAAACAGCCAACCTGATCCTGCTCGCTGTCTACGCTGCCTTCGACACCCTTCTCCCACCACACACTGATCAAATGATTATCCAGATTAGGATCACAGATGATGCACTCAGATGGATAGCATCCTTCGTCAAGGGCCGCACCCAGAGAGTCTGCCTCCCTCCCTTCACCTCACAGGTCAAACACACCATCTGTGGCATCCTCCAAGGCTCCTCCCTAAGCCCAACACTCTTCAACGTCTATATGACACCACTCACAGACATTGAGAGATTGCACAACATCAACACCTTCTTTTCTAAGCTGATGACACATATTTTGTCCTCTTATTCTTGACAGACCCCACCAAGACGAAGACCAACTTCCACAACTATAGGAAGAATGTATCCGCCTGGATGAAGGACAACTGCCTTAAGCTCAACATGAACAAAACAGAGGTTCTGATCTTCTGCAGACACTCAATCCTCTGGAACGCCTCCTAGTGGCCAGCAGAGCTCAGACCCACCCCCACACTGAAACATCACACCACAACCTCGTCATCATTCTCAACAGCAAACTCTCCATGAAATGCCAGGTCAACGCCATTTCCTCACCCTGCTTCCACATGCTCTGCATGCTCCACAAGATCTTTACGTGGCTCTCTATGGGCATGAGGAAGACAGTGATGCAGGCCCTCATCACTAGCCGACTGGAATACAGCAACGCACTCAATGCAGACATCACCATCAAAGTCATGCAAAGACTCCAGTCAATCCAGAACACAGCTGCCAGACTGATCCTCAACCTGCCAAAGAGAACCCATATCACCCAGCACCTGAAAGACCTCCACTGGCTCCCATACCACAAAAGATGCCACTTCAAGCTCCTGACTCATGCCTACAAAACCTTCCATAAGCAAGGACCCACCTACCTGAACCACCAGCTTCACCTCCACCAACCGACCAGGAACCTCTACTCAGCACCCATCTCCCTCATAAAAATACCACGCATTTGCTTCTGCAGTGCCGGAGGACGCTTATTCTCCCACCTTGCTGCCAAAGACTGGAACTCCCTCCCTCTCCACCTCTGCACCACACCTTCACTGACCCACTTCTGAAAAGGACTAAAAACCTGGCTTTTCAAATAATCACCTGCAGCAAGCACCTGGATACCCACTTGGGTGACAAGCTATGCTACACAAAAAACACCTGATTGATTAATTGTTTGATTGAGACCTCTGGCAGGTAGAGCACCCCAAGACACACCAGTATTCAGATGCAACCAACAATATACCCTCACAATCCAGATTAGACTACTTCCTGTTACCACGCCCCCAGCCAGGTAGATTTTGGGACACCATCCTCCTGCTGGGGGGTAGATCTGACCACTCTTCAGTGATTACACATATCTGGACTCCTACACCGAGGACACAGGGCAAGTAGAAACTTGACCCATGTGAGCTGTCTAATTGAAACCCTAGGAGGGTGATAGTGGAGATGATAGGTCATTATTTCAAGAAGAATGCAAGCACAGTGGATTCGTAGGCAGGCCTATGGGAGGCATACAAAACAGTTATCTGAGGACATCTGATCACACATGCGATTGGGAAGAAGAGGGGAAGGGATGGAGAGCGTAAGGAACTGGAATCAAAATTGTCCCTTTGGAGGGAGAACACGTGGACATGCTTGGCCCAAGAGCTGAGCGGACAAAGGCAAATCTGAGGTCTCTGCTCAGTCAAGAAGCGAGGGTCCACTTCCGAGATCAGTCAAATACGTTCTACAAGGTTGCCAACAAGGCGGGGAAGCTTTTGGCCTGGATAGCAAGGAAGGGCAAAGGCGGGCTCCTGCCATCAGGATGGGGACAGGAGTGGTGGTACAGAGGACAGCCATGACTACTCTGACCAGGAAGCCCCTCAAGGGAGGCATCACCCTCTCGGACTTGCGGCCCTACAATTGTGCAGCACAAATGCAAGTGATAAACGGGTGAGCCTTCTCTAGGCACAAGAATACTCCCTGCTGGCTGGCTGATGAGCTATGGACCCGGAAAGCTATGTAAGATACCTTTATGGCCAAAGGGGACTGCGGTTGCTACCAGCCCCAACAGCAACAGTGATCAACATGTGGCATCGGACAACTCGTAAAACTCGCTGGGCTGGGAGGTTGACTTTAGAAACCCCACTTTGGAAGTTCGACATCCAGAAAGGGCTAGGGGGAATGAGGAATCCTAAAAAAGGGAACTAATGGGCATGTCCAAGCTGGAGGATGTGTGGCAGGACAATGGTATGATCCTGTTTATCATACACAAAGGGAATAAAAGTTAATAGGGAGTCAGTATCTTAGATACCAACAACTAACACACTTGCTGTGGAAGCACTCTGCCATTCTCACTGAGGTCCCAGATGAGTCACTATTGGAGTGTCGGATGCTGGGACCTCAAGTCAGTATCCCAAATATACTCAAAACGTCTCTACAAGAGTCTCCCCTCACTTGACCGACTCAGGGACAAATGGGAACGAGACCTTGGTTGACTGGAGGATGATGACTGGGACGTCATGCTAATACCCCCAGGATGTGGCAGTATCAGCAGGTTTTCAGCTCTTTCAGTTAAAATTACCCTGCAGGGCATGCATAACTAGGACCCAGCTGTTTGTATGGGGCGAGCTGATGATGACCTCTGCCAAAGACGTTGCTGGCAGAGGAGTACCCTACTTCACATGCTCTTGGCCTGCCCCAGGATCCAGGGCTTTTGGAGGGCTGTAAGTGGCTGGATGTCGGAGGTCCTTGACTTCACCTGATTGACATCACCCTAGAGCTCACACCACAGCTGGTGACTCTACAAGTTTGGTGGCAGAAAATGTTAGATTGGTGTACACTTTTGTTCTGCAATGTTACGTTGATGGTAGCCTGACAAGATGTGATCAGGCACTGGGGGCGGAACAGGATCCAAACTTTGACAACATTGAAGCAAACATTGGGGAATATTTTAAAGGGTTTGGCATTGGGCAGTGCCACAAGTCTTTTAGCGGCCCTGGCCTACGCCAATGTGAAAGAGCACTAGAAAATAATAAGTCTCTGTATGTCCTCTGCACAAAAAAGATTGAATATGGAGTATTTACACATAAATTCTTTTATCTGTTAACAGAGATATGGTAATCATTTGATTGCATAAATAAGCATTAATGAAAAAAGATCAGTCCCTTTCAAGGTATATTTTTTCACAAACTATTTATTTATTTCTATGTTGGCCTTTTGACTAAAATATATTACCAGTTCTAAATTTAAACAGGTTCACCTAGTCCTGATGCAAAAATATTTGGAGTGACTTGATTGGAGAGGAAGTTTAAAGAGAGTGATTAGGGCAGGGTGTTGAGAGGGGCTGATTGGGCAAACAGGAAAATTCTGAAGGAAGTTAATTGGGCAAGCTGAAATTTGAAGTTGATAGATTTGCTTGGTGAAAGGTTTGAATAGAGGTAATTGGCTAAATTAGATTACTTAATCATATGTTAGTGGGTGACATTATTAATTTGAACTGTAACCACTTAGTTAACATTTGCTGATTGGGCTAAGTGGGTTCTGAATGTAACAGTCTGTAGCAAGGAGAAGGGGTCTGAAGATAGCTGACAGCCTAAAGAGAGGATTATTTTCAGTGGGGGGGAAGGTGAAACATTTTTTTTAAAGAACTAGAAGGAAGCAAAGCAAATTTGGTGCTGTGAGCCACAATGCTTTGGGGCATTAAGAATAGAATTTAGGGTGCCCACTGCATCCCTGTCCTCATTGTGGCTAAGAATGTCTGTACTATGGCACAGCTTGTTTACAATGTATGCACATACCTGTGTATGTATGTTTGAATGTATGTATGTATGTACGTATGTTTTTATGTATGTATATATGCATGTATGTATGTATGTATGTATGTATAACACAAACCTAGCCAAAAAGGCCTCATATATTGCTACAGCACAAGGTCTGTTCTGAATGACAAGTATCTGTCTCACCTGCCCTCCGGCATCACAACAAGGATGCAGCTGCTTGTGTTTATGATTTAAAGGTCCTTTTAGGAAGAGCTGTCCTATGAATTGATGGCCCTCCAGGACTATCGCGTAGAGACATCCGTC
The DNA here is from genome assembly GCF_031143425.1 of Pleurodeles waltl. NCBI lineage: Eukaryota > Metazoa > Chordata > Amphibia > Caudata > Salamandridae > Pleurodeles > Pleurodeles waltl. Next base: position 997,139,739 of record NC_090450.1, on the reverse strand, counting down.
CATCCCCCTGGCTTCACAGCTCAAATATCTGATAAAAGTCCTTGTCGGACAGCTCAAACGCATGATTTAAAGCCTCTGACATGAGTCTGTGCTCCAGAGACTTCCTGTAGGACAACGCTGTCAGCCAATCAGATAGTGATACCCTTGTGTGTCCTTGTCAGAGTGAAAAGAGGCCTGGCAGTGAGATATGAAGAGCCTTGATGGAGTGGCCTGTACTTTGAAGGCTGCGTCAAGAGCTTGAGCCATTGGAAGGGGCGCAGCAAGTGTGCTGCCCCACTGAGCCAGAGGGTTCTGATGTGGGGGTCATGGGGCAGTGGGAGAATTATCAATATGTACATTTCTATCCATCGATACATCAGGTTGAGCTGGGGCTTTTACTGAGATAATGTCTCCAATCAGTCCCGCATTTTAAATGTAAAGAATTCCCTAAGTGGATGGAAACTGCAGTTTAGTTCTGAGACTACACACAATGGTAATCTCTTACCATAGCCTGAGTGCGCGCTTGCATTTAGGCAAGCAGACATACTAGATTGTTTTCTAAATTCCAAAAAACGCATGTGCCTTTCACCTTCTCTGTTCTCTGTTAGTAGATGAATATCCCTTGGATGGCTGGATGGACCATGCTTCCCTGCCCTCTATGCTCATGCCCCTCCCCACGCAAACACAGAACCAGATCCGGTGATCATGCCTTCTCCGACTTCACACCTAAAGACTGGGGCGACCTGCCCCTGCACATCAGAGCTCCTCAGTCCTTGAACTCCACAAGGCTTGAGAGCCAGGATGCCTCCCTGGGTGAGATGTGCACTATACAAATACATGGAACATAATAAAACAAGGTTCTGTACGGCTTTGTTGATTTTTCATCTAACTGTACAAGAGTACCATGTGCGTTTGCTGTGGACCTGTAAGATGAATTGAAACCTGCAGAGGTGTGATGTGGTGTAGAGTGGCACAGCAAACACACACACCCTTTATTGAGAGCTATTGCTGTCTTCTAAACCCTGGTAGTGGTGGCAGCAGTTCATTCTCAAGGTAGGAATAGGCCTATCATCTGTTACCTGAATGTAGAAAGGGGAGTAAGGGGCTCTTCCATTATAAAAGGGTGTGCCAGTCTCACTAAGGTATTTCAGTATGTCCATGCGAGCCATGGATGATGTATGTATGCTTGCTCCTTAAGTGGCTGAGTGAGAGTGAAGCGTGAAGAGTGTGCGTCTAAAGGGAAAGAGGAATCCATTTTGTATCTTCTGTGTATGAGTTGTTCACAAAATGGATAAAGGAGAGAGTGTACTAGAGAGGTATGTGTATTTAAGGTAGCTCTTTGGACATTCATGAAAGCTCTTTGATGTGTACTAACCTCCTTTGGGAGGAAGGAGGAAACCCCAAACCCCTTCGAAATGTAAGAACAGTCTCAGCTTTCTTCCATCTCCCTTCCTTCCGGGAGGTGTGTAAATACAGTTTCTGCATATTAGCCAATTGGGTAAAGTCTCACAAGCCCCTGTGAAGGTGCACAGGGCTACAAACCTGGCAGAACAGAAGAGAGGCAGGTAGCTGAGTAGCTTGAGTCAAGTGAATCCCACTCTCCTGAAACCAGACATAACCCACATCAGGCTTCTGAAATATGTTCTTGAATCAACATTTTACTCTGCTAGCCAAGTATAAATATAGGATGAATTTCCCAAGTCGGTGTTTGAGACATTTATCACTGAACGTCAAGAGCTGGGTTGTTTTTTTAGCCACAAGCTCTCTACTCTGATAAGAAAAAGTCCTTAATTTCTTGCAACAGTTGTTCTAGAAGTGCTGGGAGGAAGGCTGGAGGGAACCAGCTATCACTGAAGATAGTGGAGTATTGGAAGAAACCTTACAGCGAGGAGCCGATCACTGATATAATTTTAATCCAACAAATATCAAACTTCACAAATATCAGAAATGTAATATCAAGAACATAAATATTGACTCTGTATACCTAACTATAAAAATCACAAATGTCAAATACACAAATATCATTGTACAAAATGCCAATTTTACCATATATGGATAACAAAAATATTGGGAAAAAATATTTTCACCTATAAATAAACATATAAGATATAAATAATATTGTTTCAAACAATATTGACTACAATATTAACCCTAACATAACTAAATAACCATTATTAAAATCACAAACAAATAGTTTTTACCTAAAAGAGTTACTTGAAATTAACCTGTATCAACACATATTAAATAAAATAAAATTTATTATATCAACTTTATATTAAACATTCACCCCCAAAAAATGATACACCTAAAATACATACTATAACACCATTGAAATATTAACATTAACTATAAACAATTCAACACAAACCTAAATATCAATTAATATATATATAAAATACATTTATATCGAGAATAACTAACCTGTACATTATACATCAGAACTAAAACATAAATTAGTGTTTACCATACCAGTACACAACTGATAAAATAATTGAAACTATGCTAAACCAGCCAACAAAATAAAACAATAAACAACCTTAACCAATACAACCACACAAACAATAAAACCAACAATATAAAATGCACACTAATTTAAACAACTAAACCCTTAAAAAACTACAAACATTGCACGATAAGGAAACTGTGTTGGATTCTCTCAGCAAACAATTATAAAATAAATATACACATTTCAACAACTACATGATCAAGTAAGTAATTATTACTCACATTTAAACTAAAATGTAACTTTTAATAAACTTAAAAATGTAAATCAACAAATAAAAATTAACATGTTTTGTGACTTTATCTTTTTACATAGACTACCTTAAAGAAAGGAAAACTACTTCCAAACTACAAACTGCCAGAAAATATAAACTATACCAAAGTGGCAAAGCTTCAAAAAGATATACTAAAGTAAGTATACATAAATGGTAAATTACAAACTCACCCAAGTAGTGAGCAAAAATATACCTAACAACTTAAACCTCAACAGGCTACCACAAAAGTACCATTTATAATTAAACTAACTTTTTTTTCTCTTTCATCAGAGAAGAAAGCGCCTGCTCTACATTAAAACAAGTTCAACGGAAAAGCTGCAAAACTGTGCACAACATATCAACAAAGCATTCAAGTAAGTCAATAAAACACAAGTGAATGCATTTTTGTACGTTACTAAAAAACATACAGAGGTTAAAATATAACATATATTTATAGTACTTAACAACTTATAGATTAAATTATCAAAGCCACCAAATATATCATTTCACAGAAAGGAAAGCAGTTACAATCACTCAGGCTACACCTACAAACATGAAAGTGCATAAAATGGAAATATACTAAATATTTTTGGAATACATGCTTTAGGAGGGCAACTACAAAAGATAATGTTGTTATTCATGTAAAAGGCCACAACCACCCCTCAAATGTAGCAGAAATAGAAGTTAGGGAAATCTTTCAAGACACAAGAGAGGCAAGCACTAGCTCCTAGGAACCCACAAGCAAAATCCAGAAAGATATATTACTGAAAGTCCCCAAAGACATAACAGGACAACTACCACCTATAAACAATCTAATTGCATGAACTAGAAATCCTCAATCTATACCCCACCTGCCCCTATAGATACCAAGACATACACATTCTAGACCATTTAACATTTACTTATAATGAAGAACTGTTCTTTTTACATAACAGTTTAAATAATGAGAATTAAACAACTTAATAAAACGTGGCCAATGCCAAACCTGGGTGATGGATGGGACCTTCAAACTATGTCCCAAACTGTTCACTCAGGTATTCCTTTAATATATGCTTTACTACCAAACAAACAAAGCAGCATTTATTATGATCTTTTAAACTACATAAAACATCAAACAAATATGTACTACCCCAAAACATAACCATAGGCTCTGAGCAAGCTGTGATTTAAACAATTCAAAATGTGTACCCCCAAACAGTCATACCAGGCTGTTACTATCACTTAAACCCAGCGGAAAAGTCATAATGGGCCAGGGGGGAGACTGCCAGCTCCATAGCAGTCTCCTTCCCGCGAGTTTGGCTTTTGGCTCTTCCAACCGCCAAACTTGAAATGAGCCGCTAAGTGTAGAATACTCAACTAGCGGCCAATTTGCCTTTAAAATCAAACAAATGATAGCATTAGTCTATGTCTCTCTCACAGATGTAACCAACCGCTATAACCCACTAAGAGAAAGCCCTTTCTTTCAACAAAATGAGCACAAACTTAGGGGCCGATTATGAGTTTGGCGGTCCGACCACCAGGCCACCATGGAGGCGATCCCAAAAAGACTGCTGAGTCGACGGTCTCCCAACTGCTGTATTACAATGTTACCACTGGCCCAGCAGTGGTGTACCTGATGGCGTTGGACCAGCGGGGATGCGGTCAGCTATTCAAGGTATATTTTTACATTTGTGTTAATGAAGTTGTGTACATTTTGACCAAAAGATAAACATATTTCATAACACGTGCAAAAGTACTTTGTGCATGTACCATTCCATTGCTGGAGACTGGGCTGTATGCCCATTCCAGGCAATTGCAGAAAAATGCTAATTGTACTTATCTGTATTTTGTGGTTTCTATTAGGGGTGAAGTGCCTGCTGTAAAGGAGGTGGCCCTGGGCAAAGGGGCCTACATCAGAAGCTGAGGGGAAAAGAAGGAATTGGGGAAGCTAGCAAGTGGCAAGTGAGGTACCATTTTTATCGGGAGACTTGGGGGAACACAGAATAGAAGAGCAAGTGTTATTGCCCCATGTCTTTCTCTACATTTTTTCCTTCCAAATGTAAGACTGTGTGTAAAAAAGACATCTATTTTAGAAATACCCTGTAATTCACATGCTAGTAAGGGGACCCAGGAATTCAGAGATGGGCAAATAACCACTGCTTCTCAACACGTTATCTTGTGCCCATTTGGGAAATACAAAGGTTTCCTTGATACCTATTTTTCACTCTTTATATTTCACAAAATAAATTGCTGTATACCCGGTATACAATGAAAACCCATTGCAAGGTGCAGCTGCTTTATTGGCTCTGGGTACTTAGGGGTCTTGATAAACCTACAAGCCCTATAAATCCCTGCACCCATAAGAGTCCAGCAGATGTAATGATATATTGCTTTTGAAAATCTGACATGGCAGGAAAAAGTTAAACTTGGAGGGAAATGGCTGTTTTTTTTCACCTCAATTTAAATATATTTTTATTTTAGCTGTTATTTTCTGTAGGAAAACCTTGTATGACAAATGACCCTTTGCTGAATTCAGAATTGTGTCTACTTTTCAGAAATGTTTAGCTTTCTGGAATCCAGCATTGGTTTCATACCCATTCTGTCACTAACTGGAAGGAGGTAAGAGCACAAAAAATAGTTAAAATGGGGTATGTTCCAGTAAAATGCCCCAATTGTGTTGAAAAATGTGGTTTTCTGATTCAGGCCTGCCTGTTTCTGAAAACTGGGAAGATGGTGATTTTGGCACCACAAACTCTTTGTTGATGCCATTTTTAGGGAAAAAAACACAAGCCTTCTTCTGCAGCCCTTTTCCCATTTATTTTTTTTAATTACATTTTTGCAGCATTTTGGCTAATTTCTTGGTCTCCTCTGGGGAAACCCACAAACTCTGGCTACCTCTAGAATCCCTAGGATGTTGGAAAAAAAGGACAACAATTTGACGTGGGTAGCCTATGTGGACAAAAAGTTATGAGGGCCTAAGCGCGAACTGCCCCAAATAGCCAAAAAAAAGCTTGGCTTCTGAGGGGGAAAAGGCCCGGCAGCAAAGGGGTTAAAGTCAAATAACAATGGAGTTAACTACTTGAAAATGATAGCCAAAACCATACTATAAAATAAACGTCAAACCACCAAAGTCCTCCACAACTACAATAAATTCTTAACCACCATATTAAATCATTTTATTTTGAATAATAAATGTAATAATTTAATTTTATCAGTGAAAACATTGTGTAAAATCACAATGTTATTAAACACTGATGTAATACAAATATATATATATATATCACACATTTTTTAAAAATTAAAAATCACCAACCAAAAAACTTAAATATAAAACTCAAAACATCACATTAAATAAATATAGCACGTAATCCAAACAGTTCCACATAATGGTCACATAAACATAAACACTATATCATCACATTTCCCACCCAAAATAAAAGATAGAAAAAAACGTACTGTTCTGTTGTTGAAAATATCTCGCGAATGCAAAAAGAACAAGTGATGGACTGAATGCTGAACAATGCCAAACAATCACCCCCAGTACAGAGATCTGGGCCTAAATCCATCGTTTTTTTGCTGCCCATGCCCTTCCAGTTTGGACCCAGCCAAAATATCTCACCATCTCCACGTAACAAAAAATAGTAATTTTAAAAAGTAGTAAATTAATTTAAAAAAACACAAAGGAAAATGCAAAAATAGAGGAAATACAATCAAAATCCCTTTAAACAATCCAAAGTTTCTAGGCTCCATAAAAAAACCTCAAAAAGTGTTCCAGGAAATCCCCCCAAAAAGGGAATTCAAGGGCTTTATTACGAGGCTGGCAGTCTGAAGACTGCCAGCCTCGCTGCAGCGGTGGGACCACCGCAGCTGTGGTGGTCTGACCGACACATTATAAGGATGGTGGGCAGACCAACCAACCTACCACTGTCCCTGCCAGGATCAGTGATCCTGACGGGCTGACTGCAGTCTTGGTTGTAATCAGCCAGGGCGTCGGTGAACTGATTGATTACAAACATGTTCTCCACCAGCCTTTTCATGGTGGTCTGACTGCCATGAAAAGGCTGGCGAAGAATAAGTGTGGGGAGTCACGGGGGCCCCCTGCACTGCCCATGCCTTTGGGTCCCACTGCTCAGCACCCTCGAAATGTGCACTGTCTGGTGTGCAGACAGTGTGCATTTAGAGGGTGCTGGTGCCCCATGCGTGCAGCAGCATTGCTGCCGGATCAATTATGAGACGGTGACAATGATGCTGGACCTTTCCCACTGGGCTGACTGGCAGAAACCTTGGTTTCCACCGGTCAGTCCAGAGGGAAAGTTGTAATGGGGCCATCAGGGAGGTCGCCAGCACCGTGGCGACCTCCCCATCAGGAGTTTGGTGGACGGTTTTCATCCACCAAACTCATAATCAGCCCCATAGTGAAAATCATTGGTTTATAATAAATCAAAAATAATTTCCCTAAAAGAAAATGTAAACTCCAAATTCCCGTACCAAATGTCCATAGAAAACATCTGAAGATCAAAACCTGTAAAATAAAAAAACTCATAATAACACAAATAGACCACAAAATAGAAGGAAGCAGAAACAAAATGGCTGCTCAATGAAATGAAAAAAAGACTATCTCCCTATCGAAGTTCATATAAAATATTGTAAAAGTGTTTGCTAAATGTTTTAAAAAAAATAAAAAAATTGTAAAAATTTTTAACACCTCTGACAATGTTTTAATTTGTTGAAAAAAAATCAAAGTATATATTAAATAATAATATGAAATATATATAATTTTTAAATATTTACTAGTAAACAAATGTTGAAATAATATTGAAAAAATAATTTAGAAAAGTTATGAAATGGTAATAAAATAACAATGAAAAATAACAGTTGAAAATGTGGACATAGAAATGTATTTAAATTAAAAGTTTATTATATTTTTTTATATTTTTATTTAAAGTATATATAAAGTATATATTTTGCAAAAGGTAAAACTAGACAATAAATTTGAAATAAAAAAAAATAAAAAAAATGTTAGACTTCTCTTTATTACACTAACAGCCTAAATAAGAGTGGCAACCACCCCGCTGGAGTTATTAAGAATTTCTAGCTAGGTCGGCGGACGGAAACCTCAGTTTCTGCCCACCGGCATAGCGGGAAACTGGCTACAGCATTGTCTTCGGTTCGTAATTGAGCTGTCAGCAATGCCGTAGCCTGCAGGGTGCACCAGCATCCTATCAATGTTCACTGCAAAGCAAACAGTGAACATTGCGATGGTGCTGGACAGGAGAGCACCTGCAATGTCCATGCCAACAGCATGTGCAGTGCAGGGACCCCCATATGGTCCCCTGCACCTGTTCTCCGCCAGCCTTTTCATGGCGGTGTTACCACCATGAACAGGCTAGTGGAGAACAAGGTCGTAATTCGCAGGGCAGAGCTGCATGCAGCACTGCCCTGGTGGATTATGATCTCCGCCAGGAAGCTGGGATCATGGATCCTTAGTTTCCACCTGTCAGCAAAGTGGGAAAGTCATAATGAGGCCATCAGGGAGGTTGCCAGCATCGTGGTGACCTCCCCCTCAGGAGTTTGGAGGATAGATGTTTCCAACCGCCAAACTCATGATCAGCCCCTTACTATTTCCACTCCAGTGTAAACCAACTTGGGGAAGGTGTTGGACCCTGAAGGGGTGACATTTACTCTTCTCAGTCCAATCCAAGCCAACATGAGGAATGTGTTGGACACTAAGGGGTTCATTATGTGGCTGGTGGTCTTGAGACTGCCAGCCTCACAGTGGCAGTTGACCGCCGCACTCCAGGTGGTCCAACCTTCACATTATGACCCTGGCACCAGGTGACCACCATCCCTGCCAGGAATATGGCATGGCATCGGTTGTAGTCATGGTCAGCCATGGCGGCGCTGAGTTCAACGCTGCCTTGCTGATCACAAGTCCATTTTTCATCAGCCTTTCCATAGAAGGGACCCCGACATGGAAAGGCTGGTGAAAACATAGTGCAGGGGGCCGCAGAGGTGCCCCTGCACTGCCCATGCCCATTGTCCCATTGGGACTCCCCTGCCCAGCACCCTCGGAATGCGCACTATTTGCTTTGCAGACAGTGCGCATTCCGAGGGTGCTGGAGGCCCCCTCTGTCGACCGCATTTGCCTCGGCTCCACGTGGAGCCGAGGCCAATGCTGCAGCACTGTTTCAGCTGGGCTGACCAGTGAAAGCCTTCAAATATGGAGGTTGCCGTGGGTCAGCTCAGCGGAAGTGTCATAATGGGCTCAAGGGGGAGATCACCAAGTCTGCAGCGGTCTCCTCCCCACAAGTTTGGCGGTCGGCCCGTCCGATCGCCAACATCGTAATGACGCCCTAAATGGATGACATTTACTTTTCTAACTCATAACTAAACCAGCTTGAGAAAGGTGCTGGACACTAAAGGGGTGACATTTATCATTCCCTTTCGAATCTAAGTCAACTTGGGGAAGGCGAAGGACACAACAGGGGTGACATTTACTATTCCAATTCCAATCTATACCAATTTGAAAGAAGACGTTGTACACTAAAAAGTTCAAATTTACAATATCCACTTAAAAATTATAAATTTATGGAATATATTCCAAAATAAAAAAATACATACACAATCCCACATTCTTTTAAAATATAATGGTAACAAAAAGGCTATGTAACATACACTAAAATATACTACAGTCATGTATACAAACATTTATACTTTAAGTTTTACTATGAATAATTTAATCACTATTAAACATTAATATATTATTCACAATATTTAATACCATTCATAAAATTTTAAAAATAAAATTAGATCAAATTCTGAATTCAAAATTATCAATCATAATTTTAATAATTGTTAAAACTTTATATTTGAAGGTTTTTTTCTAAAGTTTAATTTAAAATAAATTTGAATTTTTGTAAGAATAATGTTATTATACAATTAAAATGCTTCCCTAAAAATAATGTAATATTTTATTTGTAACCTAATGCTACTTTATTATATGTTTTTTTAATTAACTTTAAATTGTTGTAGTTAATTTTTAATTTAAAAAGCTATCACCATAAAACATATCTCAATTAAAATCAAATTTAAAAAGATTAAAAATTATTATAATAAAACACATTTTACATTTTAGAATTTAAAACTATTAATTTGCATTTCTGTAAGATTAATTACTTAAAATTCAGATTTAAAACACGTATTTGTTTTAAAATCTCCCCACCCTTATCCCCTTAAAACCCAACATCCAGCTACAAAAATAAATCAATAATCTTTTATAAACATCAACACAATTATAAAAACAATTGTAAACAATTTCATCACTAAAAAAATCATACTAAATACACAATTAAAAAATGAATAAACACAAAGAATCAAACAAACTGTAATAAATTACATACTAATTAACAGTAAAAAAAATATATTATATAGAGCAATATTTTCTACATGGATATTTAACACAATATAAAAAACAACACTAAAAGCAATATTTTTACCTTTGATATGCCTGTCCACTATACTTGTGAAGTCGTGATATTCCTAACACTATTTTTGTTGCACTATATTTTTGTTTTGGATATTTTGGCCAAACACGCAAGAGGTTACCTAGAAAACTGACCCACAGCCTAGCTGCCTGAAAAAGATAGGGAACTACGCAAGAAGGAAGGAACCCCAGCAGAGCACTGATAGCAATGTAAGTAACTCAATAAACTACTCAGAGGTGATTTAAGGTGGCTGGTGTCCCATCCCGCTGGTGCACTGATAGCCATGTCTCTTCTGGATGGGGGGGTGGGGTGCTTGGGAGACTTAGCACAGGAAATGTAAACCTGATTGAAAATGCCTCATTGCAAGAGATCTACAACAGGAAATGTAACTCTGATTGGAGATGCCTCATTGCAAGAGATGGATAAAGCATCAAATACAACCCTGTGACTGCATTAGCTCAGCTGCTGCAGCATCGGAGAAACCTAAGTAACAGGGATGAGGTTCTTGTTATGGCTGTGGTCTTTGTGTGATCATTCAATTTTGTATCTGAATGCATATGCCCTGATGTAGTCCAGGAATTTTGGTGTGAAGCCCATAGTGACTTCTCTAGTAGCTTTTTGCACTCACGACATTCCACTTGAACCTGACTTGGATACTTTACTTGTTGGGGTGACCTTTTGGTGGTGAGCTATTGGATTTGCATGTTCCCCATGTAGAGATGTAATAAGGACTGGGAGTGCCATTATCCAAACTAGTTCCCACTTGAAGAACTCCCTTGTCTGCACAGAATGGTGGAATGAGGTCTAATCAGCCCCAGACATGTTTAAGAAGGGTCCACGAGTATCAAAATATCAAAATATCAAATCAAACCATTTCCACAGAAATACGGCTATCTGGTTTACCGTGAGACCCATCTCCATATAAGCACATAAAGCATGTAAAGCAACATAGTGGTTCACACACTGTGCCTTCATAGACCATTCCCCAGAGACCTTTGTACACTGTTCCCCTAGCTACCTTCATAGACTGCTCCCCTAGCTACCTTCATAGACTGCTCACCTATCTACCTTTGTAGACTACTTCCCTAGCTACCTTTGTAGACTGCTTTCCTATCTAGCTTCTATAAATGCTCCACTAGCTAACTTCATAGACTGCTCCCATAGCTATCTACTTAGATTGCTCCCTTAGATGCTTCTATGAATACTCCCCAAGTTAGCTTTTGAGACTGCTCCCCTAGCTGGCTTCGTAAACTGCTCCCCTAGCTGACTTCTATGAATGCTCCTCTAGCTGGCTCCTAGCTGACTGTGTAGGCTGCTGCCCTAGCTGGCTTCTCTGAATGCTCCCCAGGCTAGCTTAATAGACGCCTCCCCTATCTGTCTTCAATGAATACTCCCCTAGCTAGCTTCTTCGACTGCTCCTCTTCTTGCTAGCTTCAAAGGCTGCTTCTCCTAGGTGGCTTCTATTAATATTTCCCTACCTGGCTTCATAGACTCCCCCCCATTTGGCTTTTACTGATGCCCCCCTAGCTAGTTTCGTAGACCAATCCGCTAGCTGGCTTTGTAGACCGCTCCCCTAGCTAGCTTTGTAGACTGCTCCCCTAGCCACTTCAGAGACTGCTCTCCTAGCAAACTTCATAGATTGCTATCCTGACTTGCTTCACAGACTGTTCCACTACCCATCTTTTACTGATGCTCCTCTAGCTAGCTTTCCAGACTGCTTCCCTAGCTGACTTCATAGACCACTTGTTAGAAATGGGGTCTGTGACGGGCTGGAACCAGTTAGCCCGCACATAGTTCTCACTGTGCTGACGCTGCCCCTGTTACTCCGAGGCTTCCTGGTCTCTCTGCCCGTGATTGGTCGGAAGATCATCAGTGGCGGGACGCCGGGAGGTCAAAAGTGTTGCTGCCAGCACTTGCGGCGTTCAGAGGTTGGGAGGAGAAAGCGGGAGGCAAGAAAACAGCCGTGAACCAGCCATCGGAGGAGGAGAAACCCAGCGAGAGAGAGACGAACGAGGAAGACGAGGAGCGGAGCCCACTCAAGATCTGGAGACAGCGGTACCGTCTGAGTACCAGAGGAGAAGGCGGAAGACGAGTGACGGACAACCCTGTTCCAGGCGACCGGGAGGACGAAGTGCAGCATCCCGCCACGCTTCAGGAGAAGCGTGGCCATTCAGGTGCGTGGGACCACGTCCCTGAATGAGTGAATGAGAAAGAGAGAAAAGAGTGGAGTGAGAGGAATGGGAAAAAGGGTAACACGGGAGAAGGGAGGGGGAAGGACAAAACCGGGAAACATAAAAGCACGAGCACTGGGGAAGGAGGGGTGGAAAAGAGGAACAGACAAGGACGAGGGAGAGAACCTACAGGGAGAGATAAAGTACTTACCACTGGGCACCGTAGAGCACCGTCACCTCAAATAGACCAGCCAAGACCCGCGCGCAGGAACGGTTGAGCGCTGAAAGGAAAATAAAAAGACAGAAAGGACAGGAATTATACCACTAAGAAACAGAGGGAAGAAAACACATACTAACCTGAACCAGTTTGAGAAATGTAACCCTGACAAGAACAGTAAGACAGGGATAACAAAGAAAGCATAAGGAAACAAAATAGATACAAGTATCACGTTCACTTACTGCTATTTTTCTCTTCTCTCCAAATGCGCTTCCCAGGGGACGACCTGTGAACAAGGGAGACAGAAAGAGAAGAGTGAAGACCAAACCTCAAGAACATCCCACCACCCTAAATCCAGCAACCCAAGACTGAAGTAAACTCACCTGATTTATACCACATCCAATATCATCAATAAAATTCCTTTTTCCAAGACTATAACACGGTCTAGAGTGATTCCTCCACACCCACACGGTTACAGGGTCTTTGGTTGGCAGTCAGGTGACCCCCTGTCCAAGCAAGGACCCTCTCCCTAGTCAGGGTAAGTCACACACAATCTAAATTATCCTCTGCCCACCCTCTGGTTGCTTGGCACTGAGCAGTCAGGCTTAACTTAGAAGGCAATGTGTCAAGTATGTGTGCAATAAGTCATGCAATAACACAGTATAAACACCACAAAAATATACCACACAGGTTTAGAAAAATATAAAATATTGTTGAAATATCACTTTAGAGAGTGATAAAAAGAGTCTTAAGTTCTCAAAAGCAATGTGTCTCTTGCAAGCAGAAAGTACCTGGTTTGCGTCTAAATTATCCATAAGGGGCTGCAGAGGAGGAGATGCATGGAAAACAGAGAGGTGTGCGTTGGTCTCTCCGGGCGCACACAGACGATGCGTTGATATTTTTAACATAGCCAGGGCCTTGCATCAATTTCCGGCTCGCGGACTTGGATCCTCTTTGGGTTGCAGGGAATTTGGACACCCCGGGGACAATGCAGAGAAATCCAGGGCATGCAGGACAAAGTCACAGGTGCTATTCGGTGGACATTGCAGGGAAACCTCTGTCGCATGGCAGGCACTGCATTGATTCTTCTTGTAGGAAGTCAGGTTGCATCATTCCGGCTCAGCTATGCCTCGATCTAGTGGGCCGTGCGTCTAAGTTCCGGTCGCAACGCTGGTGCTGTGTCGATCTTCACTCGGGGAGCTAGGCTGTGTCCTTCCGGTTCATCGTGCAGTGATTTTCTCACCATGATGCAGGCTGTGCATAGTTTCTGGCAGGCTGTGCATCGAAATTTTGCTGCACAAGGAGTTCTTTACAGAGATGAAGTCTTTTTGGCCCTGAGACTTCAGAAAACAGGAGGCTAGCTCAATCCAAGCCCTTAGAGAGCACTCCTCAGCAGAGCCAGAGGGCAGCAAGGCAGCAGGGCAACACCAAGGCAGCAGTCCTTTACAGCAAAGCAGTCAGGTGAGTCCTTTGGGTAGCCAGGCAGCTCCTCTTGGCAGGTTCTGGTTCAGAGTTTCTTCCCCAGCGGTATCTTGTCCAGAAGTGTCTGAGTTGGTAGGGTCAGAGGTCCTGTTTCAATAGCCAAATGTGCCTTTGAAGTAGGGGAGACTTCAAAGAGTGGGTTAGAAGTGCACAAGGTTCCCTTTCAGTTCCATCCTTTCTGCCAGGGCCTCAGTAGGGGTTTGGCAGTCCATTGTGTGAGGGCAGGCTACTGTCCTTTGACATGTAAGTGTCAGGCCCTCCACCCTCCCAGTCCAGGAAGACCCATTCATTATGCAGATGTGTGCAGGTGTGACTGAGCATCCTGTGTTTGGGGTTGTCTGAGTGGAATACACAAGGGAGCTCTCAACTAACCCAACCAGATGTGGATTGTAAGACACAGAAGGATTTAAGTGCAGAGAAATGCTCACTTTCTAAAAGTGGCATTTCTAAAATAGTAATATTAAATCTAACTTCACCAGCCAGAAGGATTTTGTATTACCATTCTGGCCATACTAAATATGACCTTGTAACTCCCTTCAGATCAGAATCTACCACTCAAACAGTATATGAGGGTAGCCCTACTGTTAACCTGTGAAAGGATGGCCTCACAGCAGTGTAAAACAAATTTAGGAGGTTTACACTACTAGGACATATAAACTACACAGGTACATGTCCTGTCTTTTACCTACACAGCACCCTGCCCTATGGGTTACCTAGGGCCTACCTTACGGGTGACTTATATATATAAAAAGAGAAGTTTAAGGCTTGGCAAGTACTTTTAAATGCCAAGTCAAATTGGCAGCGAAACTGCACACACAGTCCTTGCAATGGCAGGCCCGAGACACGGTTAAGGGGCTACTTATGCGGTTGGCACAACCAGTGCTGCAGGCCCACAAGTAGCATTTAATGCACAAGCCCTGGGCACATGTAGTGCACTATACTAGGGAGTTATAAGTAAATTAAATAAGCCAATAGGGTATGAGACAATGTCACCATGTTTTAAGGGAGAGAGCATATACACTTTAGCACTGGTTAGCAGTCCTAAAACCAGCAAAAACAGTGTCCAAAAAGTGGAAGGAGGCAGGCAAAAAGTTAGGGGTGACCACCCTAAGGCTGTCAGGTCTAACACTGCACACCTATCAAGCATTGTAGACTGCTCTATAAATAGTTTTCCCACCCCTGGTAGCCACTATGAATGCCTTGTCATTGGAAGCTACTGGTTTTTGTGTTGGGGGTGCAAGATCCTCAGTAGCATCAATGCCCCTCAGAACCCCCTGAAAATGTGACACTCCTTTAAATTTCCTGCAGTCTCAGTACCTCTCTAAACCCACACAACATCACCTCCTCCTGAAGTCTCAGCACCGTCTGATACCTTCTGCGTCTCAGCATCTTCTGATACCTCCTGTGTCTCAGCATCTTCTGATACACCCATGGACTATGCTGTCCTTTATACGAGACCTTCCTATAAGATAGACCTAAGCAGTGACCTCAAGAGATTTTGTGAACTTTTTTGTACACGTTGCTGCAAAATGAACAGCAATTTTGATGCTGAGCCATTAGCTTGTGGGCCTGTTTCTGAGAAATGCAGGGCAAACGCCTGCATTCCACAGGTGCATGAAACAGGAAAACTGAAGCCACAATGATATACCTTGACATGTTATCACATGTTTGCAGGCTAAGATGTGATTCAAATGTCACTATATTCCGTTATTAGTTATTACAGGCAAGAACAACTTGTTTGGAGTAAGGGAGAGCATTTCCGTAAACAGTGCCCCGGGCCTGGGGCAGCAGTGCACTGTTGGATAATTCAACCCACTTTCACATCGCGCTCGCATAGAGCGGGAATTTGTATGTAGTCACCGATAAACAAAAGACTTTCTCTCATTGCTCAGAAACTATGACTGTTATGCACATCAAAGCTGGAGAGTGTGCTATGTGACTCATCATTGTTTCGGATCCCGACGTTAATCATCAGCCTGCCGTCTAGGAGAGCACAAGCATATAATGAGCGGAACTCCCTAGAATCTCACAGAGTTTTTATATAGCTGAGCAGAATTCCGCGGAGTTCAACTCAGCAAGTTCTGTCCACCCCTAGTATCATCAAGGTACATATATGAGGAGTTAAGGATAGTAAATCTATGCTTACCCGTATATATCTACCCTGACAATATAGGGATAGTTTATACTCTGGAGTCAGTATTCTTGTAGGTCAGTATTAAAAACTTAATAATCTCTATAAGAGAGCAGGTGACTGTCAATGCTAGGAGGAAAAGCATCTCAAGCTAGCATACTCTCAATCAATCAACCAATCAATCCGTTTTTGTAAAGCACGGCTACTCACCCGTGAGGGTCTCAAGGTACTGGGGTGGAGGGGAGGGGCCTCATCTGAAGAGCCACATCTTGAGGTTCTGCCTGAAGATGGTGAGTGATGGGCTTTGT
The DNA here is from genome assembly GCF_031143425.1 of Pleurodeles waltl. Classification (NCBI taxonomy): domain Eukaryota; kingdom Metazoa; phylum Chordata; class Amphibia; order Caudata; family Salamandridae; genus Pleurodeles; species Pleurodeles waltl. Next base: position 997,123,232 of record NC_090450.1, on the reverse strand, counting down.
CTGAGGTCCAGGAGGAAGTTGTTCCAGCTGCAATGTAGGTGAAGGATCGTCCTCTGACGGTGGTTTTAGGAATGCAAGGGATGGTGGTCAGGGCCATCTGGGTGGAGCGAAGGAATCTGGTGGGGGTGTGGAAGGTGACACAGTGGTTCAGGTAGGCTGGTCCTGCGTTGTGTATGGCCTTGTACGTGTTGGTGAGTAGCTTGAAGGTGATTTGTTTCTCGAGCCAGGGAAGGGTCCTCCGGTGTTGAGAAATATGTTCTCAGTGTGGGAGGTCCAGAATGAGTCTGGCGGCAGCTTTCTGGATGAGTTGTAGTTTCTTGATGTTTCTAGTCAAGGTGCGGCATAGAGGGCGTTGCTGTAGTCGAGCTTGTTTGTGACTAAGGCATGGGTGATTGCCCGGCGACAGTCTTCTGGGATCCATCTGAAGATCTTCTGAAGTTTGCGGAGTGTGTACCAGCAGGAAGAATCAACTGAGTTTACCTGGCAGGTCATGGATAGGGAGGAGTCGAGGATGATGACAAGGTTGAGGGCGTGCTCAGTCGGTGTAGAGGGGGCACTGAGGGTTGTGGGCCACCAGGAATCATCCTAAGCTGAAGTGCCATTTCCGAAGATGATGAGCTCAGTCTTGTCAGAGTTGAGCTGGAGGCAAATTTTTCTCATCCAGGTGGTGATGGTTTCCATTCCTGAGTGGAACTTACTTTAGGCCGTGTTGGGGTCTTCGGTGAGGGAAATGATGAGTTGTGTGATGTTCATACTGTGGCTTCTATAATGGCTGCAAGAGGGACCATGTATACATTGAACAGTGTTGGACTCAGTGAGGATCCTTGGGGGGCTCTGCAGTTGACTCCTGTGGGTCTGGATGTGTAGGGCGGGAGACTGACCCTCTGCGTCCTCCCAGAGAGGAAGGAGTGGATCCATTCCAGGGCTGTTGCGCAGATTCATATGTAGTGGAGTCTGGTGCGTAGATTGCTGTGGGAGACCGTGTCGAGGGCTGCTGAGAGGTCGAAGAGTATGAGCGCTGCAGTGTGGCCGTGGTTTAGGTGTAATAGGAGGTCATTGGTGGCTGCTAGGAGGGCTGTCTCCGTGCTGTGGTTGCTGTGGAAGCCTGAGTGGGAGCTGTCCAGGGAGTTGTTGGCATTGTTGAAATTCCGTAGATGTGCGTTGATTGCTTTCTTCAGTACTTTGGTGGGGTAGGGTAGCAACAAGATGGGCCTGAAATTCTTTAGTTCTGATGGGTCGGCCGAAGGTATCTTTAGGAGAGGGCGTATTCCAGCGTGTTTCCAGTCCTCAAGGTAGGTGCCAGTGTTGATGGAGCAGTTCATTGTGCTCTGGCTCTGATGTATATGTAGTGTAAGCAGGGGTCCTTGGGGGCTCCTGAGTGGGTGCTGTTCATGATGCTGACTGTTTCCTCTGTGGTGAGCATGGACCAGCTATGGATGGTCTGGGTGGGTCTGGGGCTCAGCCACAGGTTCTGGTGCCAGTAGTCCTAGCAGACCCCAACCAAGCAGCCAACAACCTCACACAGTGGATCACCAACTGCGCTGACAACCTCGCACCTCTGAGAACCCATCCCATCAGGCCCAACAGCAAGAAAGCCTCCTGGTTCAACAACGACCTCAAGAACTCCAAGAAGAACTGCCGCACCCTCGAAAAAGCCTGGCAAAAAAACCCGACTACAGACAACATGACCGCCCTCAAGCACGCCTCCCGCAAACACCACCAGCTGATCCACACCACCAAGAAGACAGCATTCAAAGAACGACTAGACAACAATGCACACAACAGCAAGGAACTCTTCAGCATCGTCAAAGAGCTCTCCAACCCCAGCGCCGGAAACAACGACATCACCCCCTCACAAGACCTCTGCGACTCACTCGCCTCGTTCTTTCACCGCCGACATACACAACAGCTTCGGCGCACAGACCACGCACCCAACCACCAAACCGACGCCCCCCAACACCACCCTGCGCCTGGACCCCGGTCAGCACCAAAGACACCATCCATACGATGAACACCATCCATTCCGGATCACCAACCGACCCATGCCCCCACCACGTCTTCAACAAGGCCGACTCCATCATCGCACCCCATCTCCGGGACATCATCAATTGCTCCTTCAACACCGCCACCTACCCGGAGAGCTGGAAGCATGCCGAACTCAGCGCCCTCCTGAAGAAACCATCAACAGACCCCACCGACCTCAAGAACTACCGCCCCATCTCGCTCCTCCCGTTTCCTGCCAAAGTCATCGAGAAGACCGTCAACAGATAGCTAGCCACCTTCCTCGAGACTAATGGATCCCTTGACCACTCGCAGTCCGGCTTCCGAGCCAACCACAGCACCGAGACCGCCCTCATCGCAGCCACTGACGACATCCGAGCCCTGCTCGACAACGGGGAAACAGCGGCCCTCATCCTCCTGGACCTCTCCGCAGCGTTCGACACTGTCTGCCACCGCACCCTAGTGCAGCGCCTCAGCAACATCGGAATCCAAGAGAAGGCACTAGAGTGGATCATCTCGTTCCTCGCCGGAAGAACCCAGAGAGTCCACCTCCCCCCGTTCAGATCCGAGGCCACCGAAGTCATCTGCGGCGTACCACAAGGATCATCACTCAGCCCCACCCTCTTCAACATCTACATGAGCCCCCTCGCAGCCATCGCACGCCATCACAACCTCAACATCATCTCCTACGCCGACGACACCCAGCTGATCCTCTCCCTCACCAACGACCCAGCCACCGCCAGAACCAACCTGCACGAAGGGATGAAAGACGTAGCCGAGTGGATGATGAACAGCCGCCTGAAACTGAACTCAGACAAGATGGAAGTCCTCATCCTTGGATCATCACCCTCTGCCTGGGACGACTCCTGGTGGCCCCCTGCCCTGGGCAGCGCACCCAAACCAACGGACAACACACGCAACCTGGGCTTCATCCTGGACTCCTCCCTCTCGATGACCAGACAAGTCAACGCCGTCTCATCATCATGCTTCAACATCCTACGCATGCTCCGAAAGATCTTCCGATGGATCCCCACCGAAACCAGGAAGACGGTCACCCAGGCACTCGTCACCAGCCGACTGGACTACTGTAACACCCTCTACACCGGAACCACGGCCAAACTACAGAAAAGACTCCAACGCATCCAGAACGCCTCTGCATGCCTCATCCTTGACATCCCCCGACACAGCCACATCTCCGGACACCTGAGAGACTTGCACTGGCTCCCCGTCAGCAAGAAAATCACGTTCCGCCTCCTCACCCACACACACAAGGCCCTCCACGACCTGGGCCCCAGGTACCTCAACAACCGCCTGACCTTCTACACTCCCACCCGCCAGCTACGATCGACCAGCCACGCCCTCGCCACGGTTCCACGCATTAGAAAAGCCACCCTGGGAGGAAGATACTTCTCCTACCTGGCAGGGAAGACTTGGAACTCCCTCCCCATCCACCTCCGTCTGACCCAAGACCACCTCTCCTTTAGGAAGCAACTCAAGACCTGGCTGTTCGAGCAGTAGCGGTCCACCCTCCCCCAGCGCCTTGAGACCCTCCGGGTGAGTAGCGCGCTATACAAATTTCTTGATTGATTGATTGATAGTTTCCAGGAGGAAGCTGTCGTAGATGTCCTGGAACTTGCAGTGGAAAAAGGTGGAGAGTTTATCACAGAGGTCCTGTGATGGGGGATGCTGGTGGCTTCGGAGGGGAGATTTGTGTGCTTGTTGATAACTGAGAAGAGTTCCTTAGAGTTGTGTGTGGAGGAGTTGATGCACTCCCGGAGTGAGACCTTCCTTGCATTCTTGATTTCTCGGCAGTAGGCGGCGGTTGCAGCTCTGAAGGAGGTGAGGTCTTCGCTGGTTTGGCTGTTCCTCCATTTTGTCTCTAAATGTCTGCAGGATGCTTTGAATCTTGGAGTTTGGTGGTGAACCAGCTGGCTTTCTTAGGTACGCATTTGGCTGATGTCAGCTGGAGGGGGGCTAGAGTGCCGGCGCATTTGGTGATCCATGCGTTGAGATTGTGAACTGTTGTGTTGGCATCATCAAAGGGGGGGATTTGGAGAGAGATGAGGTGAGTTGCTTGTTGGTGATTTCGTTCCATTTCCTGTGGGGGGTTGTGGGGGTGCGGGTGCGGCTACTGGGTATGGTGATTGTGAAGTGTATGCAACGGTGGTCGGTCCAGTCTGGGGTGGAGATGGTCTTGATAGTGATCCGGTTGCTTGAGGTGAAGATGGGGTCCAGTATGTGTCCTGTGATGTATGTGGGTGCGTGGACCGCCTATCTGAGGCCGAGGGTGGCAAGCTTGTTGAGTAGAGAGGTGGTGTTTGGATCAGCGTGGCCCTTGAGGTGGAAATTCAGGTCGCCGAGGTGGAGTCATCTGACTCCAGGGCCTGGGGGGTAGCATTGTCTACTACGTCATGTATGAAAGCTGGGCAGGGGCCAGGTGAACTATACACAAGGGTGCCGCAGATGGAGGAGTTTTGGTTGGAGTGGACCAGGAAGTGAAGGAGATCCATGGTGGTGCATTGTTTTTCTGCGATGGCCTTGACAGGTAGTGAGGACTTGTGTATAATGGCAACTCCTCCAACCGGGTGGGAGGGCCCGTCCCTCCTTAGGATGCTGTATCCATCGGGAATAGCGATGTCTGATCCTGAGCTGGGATTGGTCCAGGTCCCGGTAAGGAAGGCGATGTCAGGTCGGCGGTGTTGATCAAATCCCAAAGTTCAGTGGCGTGTTTGTGGAGGGAGCGGATGTTCAGGACCAAGCAGTTGATGGGGTTGTGGAGGTTGTTGGTATCATTGTGTGTGGAGAGTACCTTCAGCTGGTTGAGGCTGGTGCTGAAGTTGCAGTTCCAGCAGGTGAAAAGTCTGTGGGTGTTCTTGGGGGAGATGATGCCGCAGTTGCTGAGACATCCGGTGTTGGGGAGGAGGAGGGTCTTGGCATCGTAATGGAAGCAGGCCAGAGGGTGGTTTAATGGAGATCAAGGGTCCCTGGCGCTGGGTCCGGTCCAGGCGCAGATGGGCGTAGATGGGCTTGTCTTTGGCACGCCTCTGGTGCACCAGTGGCGTGCCCAATGCGCGCTGTGCCATTAGGAAGGGGAGGAGGGCAGGGGAGCGATCACCTGGGAGGCGGGAGGGCAGCAAAGGTGCTTTGCAGGGGATGGGGCCACAGGGGCCAGAGCAGCGCAGGAGGGGGCAGAGGAAAGGAGGGGAGATGGAAAAGAAAAAGAAAAACTAGTGAAAAAAGGCAGAAAAGCAAGAAGGAAAGATGGTAGAGGAAAGGAGGAGAGATGGAAAAGAAAAGTAAAAATGAGTGAGAAAGGCAGAAAAAGCAAGAGTGAAAGAGCGACAGGGAGAAAATACTTGTGATGGCCACTAGACCACCAGGGATGAGGTGCAGCGACGAGCCTGCGGGTGGAGGAGGGCCTCGAACTGAGAGTCAGGAGGCTGTCAGTTTGTCCCAGGCAAAAGGCAGATGCAGCAGCAGCAGTAGCCAAAGGAGCTGGATTGGGCAGCAGACGCTGACCAGGAGATCAGTGGAGTTCCCTGAAGTGCCCTTGACCCCACTCGCCAATATTGCTGTGGTGTGTGAGAAAAAAAAGAACAATTCTTGCAGTCCAGGATGAAAATTATTTATTCAAGGAAGGAGTCCCCAGTATGAAACACACCCAACTAACCGGACGCACCCAACACTCAAGGAAGAGCCAGGGAGCCATGGAGCCCGAGTTACAGGTCCTGCCCATGTTGCTGTATCTATGAATACACTGCGAAGTGGAAAGAAGGTGGCGGCGGCGACGACAACGGTGAGTACTGCACCTAGCACACAGGGGAGGGAGGAGTGAAAAGAGAGTGACACACATACGTAAAACGCAACCCCCCAACCCCCCACCCACAACAACACATACACACAAATATCCAATAACATCACAGATACACCCCGCCGCCCCCTGGAAGAATGCAAGGACAAAACGAAAGTAGTTTAATTAGTGTAATATTAGAACAATCAGATAGCCCAAGAGAACAGAAAATAATCAGTATACACAAATATTTACAGCAAGTACACAATTCTGTACACTGTCCCATGAAATGTCCATGGACCAGGCACCTCAGGAGGAAGGGGGGAAACCTCAGCCGGATGATGGTACGATGCCACTGCTCCTCGAAGGGGCTTCATGACCACTGCTTGGTCCTGAGGAGTGCAAAGCCACAGTCTCTCAAGTCTCTCAAGTGTGTGTTTTGCCCACTGCTTGGTCCTGGGGAGTGCAAAGCCACAGTCTCTCAAGTCTCTCAAGTGGGTGGTTTGCCCACTGCTTGGTCCTGGGGAGTGCAAAGCCACAGTTTCTCTAGTGGATGCCTTCTCCACTGGTTCTGGAGGGGGCAGGGTATCCAGAGTGCTTTATCCTGCCAAGGTACAAGGCCACAGTCTCTCCAGTGGGTGATTTGCCCACAGCTTGGACCTGGGGAGTGCAAAGCCACAGTTTTTCTAGTGGATGCCTTCTCCACTGGTTCTGGAGGGGGCATGGTGTCCAGAGTGCTTCATTCTGCCAAGGACTGGGTTAGTGGATGCTTTTCTCCACTGATTCTGGAGGGGGCTTTGTGCCCGGAGTGCTTCATCCTGCCAAGGACTGGTTGAGTGGATGCTTTTCTCCACTGGTTCTGGACGGGGCATGGTGCCCAGAGTGCTTTATTCTGCCAAGGACTGGGATAGTGGATGTACCTCTCCATTGGTTCTGGAGGGGGATTTGTGCCCAGAGTGCTTCATCCTGCCAAGGACTGGGTTAGTAGATGTATCTCTCTACTGGTTCTGGAGGGGGCTTTGTGCCCAGTGATGCTGCACCTGGGGTGTGGCAGTTGACTTCGTCTCACCTGGCTGTCTCAGCCACGCGATGTACCTGGAACAGGTAGCATGATACTCCATGGAGGCAGACCCACACTCCATCCTGCGGTGACTTAGGCTGCCAAGTGCTGGCTTGTGTCAGTGCTGGAGGTGGTGTCTCAAGTGGTGTGTCTAGGGTCCAGGACGTCACCTGCAGACTCTGACGACTGCACACTGGGGATGGGGCTGACTTCGGACGGAGTGGCATCAGCTGTGCACATGATGGTGCTGATGGTGGTGCAGGTGGCGGTGGCGGTGGCTGCGGCGGAGATGCTGCTAGTGCTGGCTGTGGTGCAAGTGACTGTTGAGGTAGATAGAGACACCATACCGTCTCTGGCAGCCTCAGATGGCTGATCCTTGAGGAGGATGCTGCAGACTGACGTTGTGGCAGTGGCAGTGCAGGTGGTGGTCGGATCGGCGGTGGTGACTGTGGTGCATGTGGCTGCCATCCCTGATGATTTGGTGATCACCAGCCCCTCACCAGGTGACATCGTGCCCAGAGGTGATGTGCTCTTTGGCTTGTGGCCCTTCCCCATCTAGACAGTCGCTGCAGGGACCTTGGTACTGTCCACTCTGTGTTTTTGGCAAGGCCTTGCTGGGTGGGTGGTGTGACTGTCCCCTGCTGGAAGATGGCCCCTTTTTGACCTTTGCAGGTGGTGGAATAGGGTGGTCCTTCTTTTCTGTCAGTGGCACACTGGCAGCTCTGACAGGTGCCCCCTTAGACCGTATTGGAGTAGCAGGGAGCACAGCAGATGCAGATTTGGTGGCTGAGGTGCGGGCTGAGATCTAGACATCCTGGCCCTAGAGGAAGGATGGGGGGTGTAGGGAAGAGGTCAAAGTTAGCTAGGAAAGGTTTTTTAGACACACTGGGATGGGAAGGTGGAGGGGGTTGGGAGTGGAGGAAGAGGTAGTGGTTGTAGGAGGTGTACGTCTGCTGAGTTTGGGTGAAGGTGCATGAGTTGGAGGCTGATGTGAGGTGGATGGCTGTTGAGTGGGTGTGGGCCTGCGTTTGTGTACTTTGGGAGGAGGGCTTACAGACACACTGGGAGAGAACACAGGGGATGTTTGAATGGTAGTGGGGATGGTGACTGCACATGAGCGGTGTGTAGTGATGGGCGTGCTGGTGATGGAGTTAGTGGCTGAGGATGTAGTGCATGCAGGTGTGAGTGGAGATGAGATTGGGATGGAGGTGGAGGAGGGGGACATAGTGGAGGCTGTGGATGTTGGTGTGTCTGCATGGGTATGGTGCTTGTGTGAGTGCCTGTGGGATGTGTGGTGCTTATGTTTTCCTGAGCCACTTTTGTGTGTTGATGTGCATGCATGCTGGTCTGATGGTATGCTTGGGATAGGCTGAGGTAGAGGGGATTGGGTCTGGGTAGTGGATGTTGAAGTGGGGAAGCTGGACACAGGGACAATGGCTGCCAACAATGCTGAGGCCAGAGCCTGAAATGCTCTCTGTTGGGCCGCCATGCCAGAATGAATGCCCTCCAGGTATGCATTTGTTTGCTGCAAATGCCTCTCGACAACCTGGATGGCATTCAGAATGGTTGACTGCCCAACAGTGAGAGATCTCAGGAGGTCAATAGCCTCCTCACTGAGGGCAGCAGGGCTGACAGGGGCAGGGCCTGAGGTGCCTAGGGCGAAGGAGATGCCCACCCTCCAGGGCGAGCGGGCACTAGAAACACGCTGAGGGGCTGCTGGGAGGGCGGTGCTAGTAGGGGGGGTCGCGGCTGTACCTGTTGTTGTGGTGGACACAGAGCAAGGGAGCTTCTATCAGAGGAGGAGTTGCTGGTGTCCCCTCCTGTCCCCGTTGTGGAGCTCCCCTTGCCCTCCATCCCACTGGTGCCTTCAAATTCCGCAGATTCACCCTCATGGGCCATGTGAGATGCAGCTCCCTCCGTCGCTGGTGCCTCTGCTCCTCTGCCAGATGATGCTAATGCACACAAGAACAGGGTGACAAAACAAGAAGGGGGGAAAGACAGAGGACACACATGGTCAATGCCAGCAACACCACTACCGTTGGCAGACACAACACACAGGGAGCAGCCCTATGCACTATGTCATGCACTAGCAGTTAGTAGGAAAATCACCTGCCCATGGGGTACTATGTCTAACACCATTTGCTGCACACCTGGAACCCACAGGAGCCTGCCTAGTTGTAGATGCCCACTAACACTATTGGGGTTGGTGTGCCTCAGAGCCTGCCCAACAAGGGACCTGCCCTACCAAGTTCGCCCTGGCCTAGGAGAACCCACTGCCCACATCCCCCACCCAGACACTTCGTAAAGCGTGCCGAGTCAGCTGAATGACACTGTACTCACCCCCTTGTGGCTGCTGTGATGGCCTCAAGCGCCCATCCAACTCCGGATATGCGACTGGCAGGATCCAGAACATCAGGGGGGTCACCAAGTCTTGGCAATTATGCATCCTGAGGGCCTTGCAGGAGTAGCAGGAGGACTGGACTCTGGTATGTCATATCTCTACTATTATATCCTCCCCACCCAACCTGCATGCCATCACAAACCCCTACCCCTACCCTCACACCCATCACCCCAACACCTCACATATATCCCACTATCACAACCCACACATCCCAGTACCAAGCCCTGAATGCAACACCAAAGCATTGACCCCCAAAACAGACCTGCGTGGACACCCATCACCACAGCATGCCCAGTGGAGACACTCACCCAGCCAACAAACTCAGCACTCACCCAAGGCCAAGCTGACAGGAAAATCACAACCATGCAGGTAAACACACCCATGCACAAGATGCCACACACAGATACAATAACAATGCATTTACACTCCAACAGGACCCCTACACAACGTCACCGGACAGGAGATGCCAGCCATATCCAGTCCCACCACAGAAGAGGCTGACAGTGATGACAGCAGCTCTGCACGCCTGGATCAAGATGACCAGCTCGGTCCACCAGGGACCTCTGGACAGTCGGTTCCCCTGCCACAGTTCCAAACCACCACTGGACCTCCCCTCTCAGGAAACACCACCACAGCACCCACCCAGCGGGCCCATCCCTCTGTCCCCAGGACACGTCAATCAGCAGTGTGTCTACCACAACAGGAACCCCAGGCAACATCACTTACACAGGAGGATCAGGGACCTGGGGTCAGTGGCAGTCGGCACACGGTTCAGGAGACGGAGGCACAGGACAACAGGGAAGTCCATTCACAGAGGTTAAAAGGCTGACTTATACAATGTCCTATAGTAGTCAGATCTGAGATGAGCAGTGTCAGTCTCTTACCTGTGTCTCACTGGAAGTACTGCATGATGACGTTGTTTTGGTTGTCAATATCTTCTTCCTCTGCCTCCTCTTCCTCACTGTCCACAGGCTCCACATCTGCCACAAGACCATCATCAGGCCCATCCTCCTGCAGAAAAGGCACCTGGCGTCGCAAAGTCAGGTTGTGCAACATACAGCATGCCACGATTATCTGGCACACTTTCTTCGGTGAGTAGTATAGGGAGCCACCTGTTAGATGGAGGCACCGGAATCTGGCCTTCAGGAGGCCAAAAGCTTGCTCAATAATACGCCTAGTTCACCGATGTGCCTCATTGTAGTGTTCCGCTGCCCTTGTCCTGGAATTCCTCACTGGGCTCAGTAGCCATGAGAGGCTGGGGTAACCAGAGTCACCTGCAACTGTCGAGGGATATCTGTTAGACACACACCAACCCTTAGGGACTACCCCATACCCAGACACCTATTCATACTGTGTCGGAACCTTGGGCTCACCTATTAGCCACACCCGGTGCCCCTGGAGTTGGCCCATTACATAAGGGATGCTGCTATTCCTCAAAATGTATGCGTCACGCACAGAGCCAGGATACTTGGCATTCACAGGAGAATTGTACTGGTCTGCCAAGCACACCATCTGCACATTCATTGAATGGTAGCTTTTTTCGATTTCTGTACACCTGTTCATTTCTGCGGGGGGTACAAATGCCAAATATGTACCATCAATGGCACCAACGATGTTGGGGATATGTCCCAGGGCACAGAAGGCCGCTTTCACTGTGGCCAAATCCTCCACTTGGGGGAAAACTCTGTAGCTGCGCATGTGTTTCAGCAGGGCAGATAACATTCTCGTCAACACGTTAGAGAACATTGGCTGAGACATCCCTGATGCCATGGCCACTGTTGCTTAAAAGGAACCACTTGCCAGGAAATGGATCACTGACAGGACCTGCACTAGAGGGGGGATACCTGTGGGATGGCAGATAGCTGACATCAAGTCTGGCTCCAATTGGGCACACAGTTCTTGGATTGTGGCACGATCAAGTCTGTAGGTGATAATAATGTGTCTGTCTTCCATTGTTGACAGGTCCAACAGGGGTCTGTACACCGGAGGATGACGCCATCTCATCATCTGCCCCAGCAGATATGCCCTATGGAGGAGAATGGTGAGCAGAGGGTCATATACCAAATAGGTTACACAAGTGTTATTGCTCTAATGTGAGTAAATCTGTGTGTGGCATTGTCTGTCTGTATTTCTGCCCAAATGTGCAGTGACGCAGTTAGGTGCTATGCCATGTGCCACCCTGAAATGGCAGCTGCCTGACCTGTAAGGAGGGACAAGGGGAAATGAAGTAACTGTGCTGGCATTGTGCAGTGTCGCAGTAGACAGTTGAAGACCGCTGCGGAATTCAGCATTGGTTATCATTGGGCCCAATTGGTTCCAGGAGCCATTGACGATGTACGCCGGCGGTGACGGTACGCACCACCGTGGACGTGACCGCCATTTTCTATCTGTTCACTCACTTGATACCTGACCTTCAACAGGAGCAGTCCTACACTGCAAGTGCTGCTGTGTCCTGTGCCTGGAAGCGACAATGGCTACAGTGTCTGGGGAAAGGGCCCCTGCCTTCATTTCGGAGAAGTTGGAGAGACTAGTGGATGGGATCCTCCCCAAGTACACGCTGCTCTACGGTCCTCCAGACAAACAGGTGAGTACATTGTGAGCATGAGTCGTGGGCTATGAATGTAAGGAGTGGTGTGGATGAAAGATACATGTGGGATTGGGAGCAGAGGGCTGCATGAGAGGATGTTGAGTGTATGTGTGTCAGGGCATGGGTGGGAAGTGGTGGACAATGAGTATGCCGAACTGGACGGGGAAGTAATTTCCCATCATGCTATACCTTTCCTCTAGGTCAGCGCCCACCAGAAGAAGGATGTTTGGCATGCCATCGCCAAGGAAGTGCGGACCCTGGGGGTCCATCATAGATGGAGCACCCACTGCCACAAGAGATGGGAGGACCTATGCTGCTGGAGCAAGAAGACAGCAGAGGCCCAGCTGGGGCTGGTCTCCCAATGTGGAAGGGGTGCCCATCGCATCATGACCCCCCTGATGTTCTGGATCCTGGCAGTGGCATATCTGGAGTTGGATGGGCGCTTGAGGGCATCACAGCAGCCACAAGGGGGTGAGTACAGTCTCATTCAGCTGATTCTGCGCGCTTTGCAAGGTTTCTGGGTTGAGGATGTGGGCTGTGGATTCCCCTAGGCCAGGGCGAACTTGGTAGGGTAGGTCCCTTGTTAGGCAGACTCTGTGCACTCCAACCCCAATAGTGTTAGTGGCCATCTACAACTAGTCATCCTCCTGTGGGTTCAAGGTGTGCAGCAAATGGGGTTAGGCATAGTCCCACATGGGCTGGTGTTTTACTGATAACTGCTAGTGCATGGCCTAGTGCATAGGGCTGATCCCTGTGCGTTGTGTCTGCCAACAGTAGTGGTGTTGCAGGCATTGACTATGTGTCTCCTCTGTCTTTCCTCCATCTTGTTTTGTCACCCTGTCCTTGTGTGCATTAGCATCATCTGGCGGAGGAGCAGAGGCACCGTAGACGGTGGGGGCTGCATCCCACATGGCCCAGGAGGGTGAATGTATGGAGTCTGAAGGCACCAGTGGGATGGAGGGCGAGGGGAGCTCCACAACGGTAACAGGAGGGGACGCCAGCAACTCCTCCTCTGATGGGAGCTCCATGGCGGTGGCAGGCACCTCTGTGCCCACCTTAACAACAGGTACAGCCGCCACCCCCTCTACCAGCACTGCCCTCCCAGCAGCCTCTCAGCGTGTTTCCCGTGCCCGCTCACCCAGGAGGGTGGGCATCTCCTTCGCCCCAGGACCCTCAGGCCCTGCCCCAGTCAGCCCTGCTGCCCTCACTGAGGAGGCTATTGACCTCCTGAGATCCCTCACTGTTGGGCAGTCAACCATTCTGAATGCCATCCAGGTTGTAGAGAGGCATTCCTGGAGGGCATTCATTCTGGCATGGCGGCCCAACAGAGAGCATTTCAGGCTCGGGCCTCAGCACTGTTGGCAGCCATTGTCCCTGTGGCCATCCTCCCCACTCCAGCCTCCACTACCCAGACCCAATCCCCTCTACCTCAGCCTATCCCTAGCACACCATCAGACCAGCATGCACACACATCAACACACAAAAGTGGCTCAGGAAAACATAAGCACCACACATCCTACAGGCACTCACACAAGCACCATACCCATGCAGAAACACCAACATCCACTGCCTCCACTGTGTCCCCCTCCTCCACGTCCTCCACCTCCCTCCCAGTCTCGTCTCCACTCACACCTACATGCACTACATCCTCAGCCACTATCTCCATCACCAGCATGCCCATCACAACACACCACTCACGTGCAATCACCACCCCCACAACCATGCACACGTCCCCTGTGTCCTCTCCCAGTGTGTCTGTGAGCCCTCCTCCCAAATTATACAATTGCCGGCACACACCCACTCAACAGCCATCCACCTCACAACAGCCTCCAGCCCATGCAACTGCACCAAAACTCAGCAGATGTACACCTCCTACAACCACTACCTCTTCCTCCACTCCCAAACCCCCTCCATCTTCCCGTCCTAGTGTGTATAAAAAACTTTTCATATCCAACATTGACCTCTTCCCTACACCTTCCCCCGTCCTTCCCCTAGGGCCAGGATGTCTAGAGCCCAGACAAGCACCTCAGCCACCAAAGCGTCTTCCAATGTGGTCCATGAAAGTCTGGGAGTATCGAAGGGGGCGCCCATCATGGCTGCCAGTGTGCCACCTACTGAAGCTAAGGACCACCCGATTCTACCACCTGCCAAGGTAAAGAAGGTGCCAGCATGCAGAAGGGAAAAGCTGCACCACCCACCCAGCAAGGCCCCCTCCAGAACCAAAGAGTACAGTGCCAGGGTTCCAGCAGCGACTACCAAGGTGGGGAAGGGACACAAAATCAAAGGAAAGGCACCTCAGGGCACGAAGCCTGCTGGTGAGGGACTGGTGACCCCCATTTCTCAAGACAGGCCAACAACCTGTACCATCTGCACTGCCACCTGCACCGCCCTCTGCACCTCCACCTGCATAGCAGCTGCCAAGACTACAGTCACCAGCATCATCCCCAGTGGGCAGCCATCCGAGGCTGCTGGAGACAGCCTGGTGTCTCCCTCCACTACTACAGACACCTGCACCAGGGGCAGCACCGCCTGCATCTCCGCCGCAGACACCGCCACAGCCACCGCCACCTGCCCTGCGACGTGCCCAGCCAGTGCCACTACAGCAGACATCAGCAGCATCGCTAGTGGGCAGCCGTCCGAGGCTGCAGGAGACGTCCTGGACCCTGCACACAATACATGAGGCACCACCACCAGCACTGGAACTACAAGCAGTTTGCAGCCTAAGTCGCCGCAGGATGGAGTGTTGCTCTGCCTCAATGGAGTATCATGCTACCTGTTCCCTGAAAATCTCGTGGCTCAGACACCCAGGTGAGGGACTAGGAACTGCCACACTCCATGTGCAGCATCAGTGGGCACCAAGCCCCCGCCAGAACTAGTGGAGAAAAGTATCCACTAACACAGTCCTTGGCAGGATGAGGCACTCTGGGCCCCAAGCCCCCTTCAGAACCAGTGGAGAAAAGCATCCACTAACACAGTCCTTGGCAGGATGAAGCACTCTGGGCACCAAGCCTCCTCCATAACCAGTGGAGAAAAGCATCCATTAACACAGTCCTTGGGAGGATGAAGCACTCTGGGCACCAAACCCCCTCCAGAACCAGTGGAGAAAAGCATCCACTAACCCAGTCCTTGGCAGGATGAAGCACTCTGGGCACCAAGCTCCCTCCAGAACCAGTGGAGCATGTCACCGACTTGAGACACTGTGGCTTTGCACTCCCCAGGAGCAGGCAGTGGGCAACCCACCCACTTGAGAGACTGTGGCTTTGCACTCCCCAGGAGCAGGCAGTGGGCAAACCACCCACTTGAGAGACTGTGGCTTTGCACTCCCCAAGAGCAGACAGGGGGCATGGAGCCCCCTCGAGGAGCACAGGTGTCATCCCATCATCTGGCTGAGGTGCTCCCCCTCCCCTTCCCCCTGAGGTGCCTGTTTTTTTTCCGACCTGATGCCCCTGCAATGTTCTCTCCGTTTTGAGGCAGGTGTCACATGTGGGCTTCGCCCATGCTTTTTGGGACCACTGGTCCATGGACATTTAATGGGACAGTGTACTTGCTGTAAATATTTCTATATACTGATTAATTACTTTTCTCTTGGGCTATCTGTTTGTTTGAATATTCGTATTCCAGGGGGTGACAGGGTGTATCTGTGATGTGATTGGTAATGTGTGTGTTGTTGTGGGTGGGGGTTGGGGGTGTTGTGTTTTGCGTGTGTGTGTCACTCTCTTTTCCCTCCTCCCCTCCCCTGTGTGCTAGCTGCAGTACTCACCGTGGTCGTCGCCGCCGTCCTTCCTACTCCTGGGAGATAAGAAGATAGACCAACATTGGTAACACCTGTAGTTCGGGCTCCATGGCGTCCTGGTTCTTCGTTGGGTGTTGAGAGGTGAGTGGTTTCCCTTCCAAAGACTGTTTCTACTGTGCTTTTGAAGGCGTTGGTACCACCCCGGAAAACCTGGCGGATTGGTGCGTATTACTAGTGTGGGCGGTACACTGAGTTCCAGCTGTCTGTTGGCGGTTACCACCGAGGCATTTGTTTCTACTGCAGTGGTGGTCGGTGTGTTAAAGTGGCTGTCTGTGTTGGCGGTTCCCGTCATGGTCGTAATTCCATTTTTTTTTACCACCGGCCTGTTAGCGGTATTGACGCTTTATCACCGACCACCAGGGTTGTAATGAGGGCCTAAGTGTGTAATAGGACCTCAGCAGGTTTTGGAGCATAAGTCAGCTTCATGGGTTTCTCCCTTCCTCCTGCATCTTTTCTGATTCCCAGGGTCTCATACATAGTAGTTGTACCTCTTTTAAGTACTCTTGAAAGCACAGCTTCAACATTGGCATCACCATTAGGAATAGCTGACCAAGGGCCTAATTTAAAGTTTGACTGACAGGTTACTCCATCACAAACACAGCGGATATCCTGCCCGCCGTATTATGATTCCCAAAGGAATCAATGAGATCGTATAATGGCAGACGGGATATCCATCCCATCTGTGACGGAGTAACCCCATCCGCCAAACTCTAAATCAGGGTCTAAGGGCATCATTACAACGGGTCACGGTGGTGGTCGTGCCATGGTCACACTGCCAGCACCACTAGTTTACAACTGAACATCAGTCTGGTAGTGCTGGCAGTCCTAATCCACTAGAACAGCGATGCAAGCACGCTGCCCTGGGGATAACGAGTCCCTTCCATGCCGGCAATTACATGGCGGTAGTCCTGTCATGTAAAGACTGGCGGAGATTGGGTGCAGGCGGCCCCATGGCGGCCCCTGCACTTGGCATGGGCAGTGTAGGGGCCCCCATGGCCAGCCCCGTTGCTCTTTTCACTGTCTGCTTTGTTTTGCTACGCACCGCAGCATTGCCGCCTGCTCAATTATGATCCGGCATCAATGTTGTGGTCTGTTTCCTGCCAGGCCAGTGGGCGGGAACTCTGTTTCTGCCCACTGACCCAGTGGGAAACTCATAATGGCGCCCGCAGGAAGGGGACCGCACTGGCAGTAACCTGACCGCTGGAGTTTGGCAGATGCCTTTTCCATCCTCCAAGCTCATAATTACCCCCAAAGTCTCTCAATTAGTCTATAAGGATGAAAGTTGTCCACAAGCTGTGTGTTATGCATACTGTAGAATTTCTACTTTCCAGGTATTCTATTGTTTATGTCAAAGTGTGAAGGCTGCATGCTAAGTCATTTGGTTTCTGGCTGGTAAGAAGGGACCACACTCAGACAGGCTTCTACAAATAAGCTGGCAGGCATTTATTATTCTGGAGTATGATGGATTTACTTCACCACCTTTTGGTGACGAGTTATTAGTTGGATGCTTATGAAGCCTGCAAAATGATCAAAGGACCCATCTGTGTTCAGTGTTCTGCTCTCTGGCTTGTCACAGATAAGTTTAAGCAATTCAGTCAGCTCATTTGAAATCGGAAGCCCCAGCGCTTTAGAAATTGAGTGTCGCACTTTGAACAATGAAGCAATATTTTCAGAGGACTAATTTGCAGCAGTACAACCCCAACCGGTGCAACTTAATTCCAGAGAAAAGGTGACCGCAGTTGCTACTGCAAGTGAGAACCAGCACACATCTTATTTACAGTTTTGTTCCTGCCAGGAAGAAACAGCATGAAATGAGAATGTGCAGAAGGGCCTCCAATACCAATTTTCTTGAGTGAATCAGCATGTGCACTTCAAAGGCCTCTGATTTTCCTTGAGCGAGTCTCGTCTCTAAAGCGAGTTCATGTTGAAAGAATAAAGGAACATAGGGCCTGATTTCAATTTCGCTGGATAGCTGTTAGAAATGGGGTCTTTAGTTGGCAGTCAGGTTATCCCCTGTCCAAGCAAGGACCCTCATTCTAGTCAGGGAAAAGGAGAATCACCCTCAGTTAAACCTCACTCACCCCCTTGGTAGCTTGGCACGAGCAGGCAGGCTTAACTTCAGAAGCAATGTGTAAAGTATTTGTACCAACACACACAGTAACTCAGTAAAAAACATTACAAAATGACACAACACAGGTTTAGGAAAATAGGTAATATTTATCTAAGCAAAACAAAATCAAAGTGACAAAAATCCAGCATACACAAGTCGAGTTATGAATTGAAAAAGCAGAAGAGCCTAAAGTTCTTTAGAAAACAGTGAGAAAGTTGTTAGTGTACAAAAGTAGCATCAAAATAAAGCCGCACGGATGAGTGTGCGTCGGAAAAGGCCCAGGTGGCCCATCAGGATATGCAGGCTACACCCCATCTCCCTCTGTGTCACTGTCTAGAGGAGAGGTGCAAACAGCCCAACTGTCAAACTGACCCAGACAGGGAATCCACAAACAAACAGTCACAGAATGGTTTCCGCAAGAAAATGCCTACTTTCTAAAAGTGGCATTTTCAAACACACAATCTAAAAAACAGCTTCACCAAAAGATGTATTTTTCAATTGTGAGTTCAGGGACCCCATACTCCACATGTCTATCTGCTCCCAAAGGGAATCTCCGCTTTAATAATAGTTAAAGGCAGCTCCCATGTTAATCTAGGAGAGAGATAGGCCTTGCAACAGTGAAAAACAAATGTGGCAGTATTTTACTGTCAGGACATGTAAAACACATAAGTACATGTCCCACCTTTAACATACACTCCACCCTGCCCATGGGGCTACCTAGGGCCTACCTTAGGGGTGCCTTGCATGTATAAAAAGGGAAGGATTAGGCCTGGCGAGTGGGTACACTTGCCAAGTCAAATTGGCAGTTTAAAACTGCACACACAGACACTGAAGTGGCAGGTCTGAACCATGTTTACAGGGCTACTAATGTGGGGGGCACAACCAGTGCTGCCGGCCCACTAGTAGCATTTGATTTACAGGCCCTGGGCACCTCTAGTGTGCTTTACTAGGGACTCACTAGTAAATCAAATATGCCAATCATGGAAAAGCCAATGTACACATTAAATTTATATAGGGAATGCTTACACTTTAGCACTGGTCAGTAGTGGTAAGGTGTCCACAGCAAAAAAAAACAGCAAAAGTTAGGGGAGACCATGCAAATGATGCCAAGACTAACAATAGCCTATTGACGGATAGTCCGTCTGTCGAAATATAAATCCCAATATAATCTATGAGATTTATATTTCGGAGGACCGGCTATTTGTCACTGTTTTGACGGAGTAACCAGTCTGCCGAAATCTAAACCAGGCCCATTATCTTTAAGCTCCACTCACTGCTATCTCTTGTCTGCTTTTCCATATCTCTTCCAGTTTTCCTAAGTCTCTTCTAGCCCTGTAACATTACAAATAATTTTAGAGGAAAGTACTGTAAACATCCAAAAATTCAGTCTGAATCCCAGACATAAACAAAAGACTCAATAATTTTAGTCTTACATTGATAACACTTTCTACCTTACAGTGCAATTTATGTTTTCTAATGAAATATATATTGCCATTTAATTGCTCTTATTATGCAATCTAATGCTATTATAGTTCATCTTCTCTTCTTGGCATAATGAGGTCCACAAGCTACCCAATAGAAAGGCTGGATAGATATCTTTGAGAAATACCTGACAGCTCTAAATGGACAAAACCTTAGGTACCAAAGGATGAAAGCATTGCTTCTTAGTGCTTTAGGAAAGGGTAGCATGTTTTAAATTTTTTGTTAGAAGCACTTGATCAAAGTGGTTAAGCAATACCGGATGCATGTACAGAGGCACAATTAAGGCTGGTGTATAAGTTTGCCAAGGAAATGAATGTAGTTATGACAAGATGCAAGTTGTATATGCAACCTCATAGACCAGGAGAGTCAACTGACTAAGTTGTGAAAGGTTCCATGAATTTTTAGTATAGTATCAGTTCAGTCACACGAAAGAAGAACTCAAACGTAACCAGTTGATCGTCATGTCATGTCAGTCGTTCCCCTAGAATCATTTTCTTTTTATACTAAGGCGGTGTCAAGGAGGCCTTTTCCCCACACCAGATTTACATAGATTTAGGAGAAGAAATTGGTATTCTGGGTTATTTTCTTACAGATATAACATTTGTGGACAGGGAGATAAAAGGAAAGATATATGTGAAGGAGGAAAGGTCAACCATCAGTATGATTAATATATTGTCATCAACTTGCAGGCTCCCGTTCAAGTGAAGTTGGTAACAGATGAGTGATGATATCATTAATGGAACCAACAATGTGTTCATCGAAGAACTAGGCCAGTAGAATGGTTTACATTCATAAAATCATAGTTAAACCAGGATCCATGCCGGCAGTGCACATAATGAGAAACATTCCCTATTGTAGTTAGGAGTAAAATTGAGATAATGTCAGAAGAAATATGAGTGAATGTTTTATTGAGCCAGTTGAAACCTCGAGTTTGATCTCTCCAGTGTTCATAAGTAAAAAGACAGATGGCCCCTTGAGATTTTGTGTGGACCTGGAGGGTGTGAATCAATATATAGTCATGGATATTTTCACTTTGCCTGGTTTCAATGTTGCAGTACAGTTGTAGAATAGGGAGAATTTTCTTTTCTATGCTTGATTTAAAGAACACATACCACCAGATACGTTTGCATGAAGAGTCTATGCCCTTGATAGCTTTCATTGCCATAGAAGGTATGTTTCAATGTAAAAAGGTTCCGTCAGGTCTCTCATTGGCAGCTAGCATCTTCCAGTGTATGATTCTGAAGTGTTTACCATCATATATTTCCAAGATGAAGATGATATACTTATTTTTGGAGAAACAGTAGAAGAACACAATTGTGTACTGAAACAGAGATTGGACAGTGTCAGGCCTGGTTCCTCAGAAGTGAAACTGCTGGAGTGCTTGGCACCTCAATGTGACAGCTCTTTTTAAAGCCAAACATAAATAGTAAGTTCAGCTGAAAGGACACAACTTCATTAAATAGAGGTGCTGTCTCAGAAGCCAATGCCCTCAAACACGATTCAGAACTTCCACTTGCTGCAAAAGGGAAACAACAATTAAGTCATCAGGATCAACACAGACAAATAAGTCATCACCGTCAGCTGGTCATTTGAGCATATTCCAGTACAGACATCTGCTGCTAAAGGGAGACAACAAATGAGTCATCAAAGTCAGCAAAAACAAATGGATCACAAAGTAAAGCCTATTACATGCATGAGTGCTAAAGCATACAAAATGATAATAATAAAGACATTACAGTAACAGACATATTTTGTTTTTTAAGCATTGGAACATTATTGGTACAAACATGGTGATGAGATAAACACTTCTTTAAATACTTGCAGAAAGGAATTTGTGACAGACAGATTACCAAAAATGTCTCTCACATTAAGAAAAGACAGGTGCAATTTTTTGTCACAGAGACTTAATATCCTGTTTACAATATTTCTGCAAATAAAATGAGACCTAAGCAAGATCTGTTCAAAGCTTCCATTTTTCCTCCGTCTCCTATGGATAAGAAACAGTTGAAATCCTTCATGAATCTCAATGAATACTATACAGAATTTGCTGTATTTACTTAATGTGTAGCTAGCACCCCCCCAAGATGCAGAATGATGCCCTCAGGGTTACTTCTTGATTAATCTGTCATTGACAAACATCTGTTGAGACCATTATACCTCACACCTGCAAAGAAGTCATGCTGCTAAAGAGATCAACACTGCACTTTGCAAACATGGAGGGTGCATCTGGCTTTACAGCCACTAGTATTATTTTATCACTGTTCTCTTGCTCTCTTGTTGAGCATGGAGATCCAGCACCCAGGTGGGTATTCATGCAGCTGGTTGCAGGAATTTTTATTTAATTTAGTGTGAGTGGACATTTAGGCCCTCATTACAACCCTGGCGGTAAATCCTGCTTACCGCCGTGCTGACAGCCGTCAAGATACAGTGCCCGCTGCGGAAATCCGCTACAGGTATTACGACCCACATCTCGTAATCCACCACAATACAGACACCCACACAAGTCCGACACACCAAAGGTCAGTGATAAACTGGCGATACCAAAATCTACACCATCACGCCAACAGGAATACACCCACACTATAACGACCCACGAATCAACGCAGCAGTCTTTCAACCGCGGTAATCCATTGGCGGTACACACCGCTGCACTCAAAATACACACACGCCACTATAAAACACACACCCACATTACCCACAACCCCTTACAATGAATTTTTTGCAGACGCACAGAGAGAGAGAATAGCAAACACAACACCAGCATCCACAGGCACACAACACCATCACTCATACAACATCAACGCACCTCAGGACACACTCCAACACATCACACGGCACAACAAACATCACATCACCCACACCACATTATAGTACCTCAAAGACACCCCAGGTTTACTGAGGAGGAGCTCAGGGTCATGGTGGAGGAAATCATCTGGGTAGAGCCACACCTTTTCGGATCACAGGTGCAGCACTGCAAGGAAGATGGAGCTATGGTGGAGAAATGTCGACAGGGTCAACACTGTGGGACAGCACCCCAGAACACGGGATGACATCAGGAAGAGGTGGAATGACCTACGGGGGAAGGTGCGTTCCGTGGTATCCAGACACCAGGTAGCAGTACAGAGGACTGGCGGTGGACCCCCACCTCCTCCCCCACAACTAACAACATAGGAGGAGCAAGTCTAGCAGGAGGACTGGACTCTGGTAAGTCAAATCTTTACTACTACATTCCCCTACCCTACCTGCATGCCATCACAAACTCCTACCCCTACTCTCACCCCAATCACTCCACCACCTCACAAATGCCCCACCATCACAACCCACCCATCCCAATACCAAGCCCTGCATGCAACACCTCTGCATGGACCCCCATCACCAAAGCAGGTCCAGAACAGACACCCACCCAGGCCCCAAAATCACTAATCACACAAGGGCAAACACAATAATGCAAGCACAGGAGTAGAGGGTAACTCACCCATTGCACAAGATGCCACACACAGATACAATAACTATGCATTTACACCCCAATAGGACCCCTACCCAACGTCACCGGACAGGCATATCCAGTCCCCCCACAGAAGAGGCCCACAGTGACGACAGCAGCTCTGCACACCTGGATCAAGATGACCAGCCCGGCCCATCAGGGACCTCTGGACAGTTGGTTCCCCTGCCACAGTCACAAACCACCACTGAAACTCCCCCCTCAGGAAACACCACCACAGCACCCACCCAGCGGGCCCATCCCTCTGTCCCCAGGACACGTCAATCAGCAGTGTGTCCAATACTACAGGGACCCCAGGCAAACCCACCAACCCAAGACAATCAGGGACCTAGGGTCAGTGGCAGTGGGCAGACGGTTCAGGGGACAGAGGCACAGGATAACAGGGAAGCTGGGAGGACTGCTGTGCGACAGGGGGAGGACAGGCCCAGGGAACCCACTCTCCACGAGGCACTCTCCAACATCATGGGAGCATACCATCATTCCCAGGAGACCATGGGTACGGTACTGGCCAAGTTTCAGGAGACACAGGGGCTGCAGGAGGAACACTACCTGGGGATGAGGGAGGACTTGAAGTCCATCAACACCACCCTGGTCACCATTGCATGGGTGTTGGCAGATGGCCAACACCATGAGGGACACAGTGGCACACAAACGGGCCCCTGACACTAGCCTGAATGATGAACAGCCCTCCATCTCTGCCGGCGCTAGTGGACAGGAGGTCCCGCCACAGGACCAACAGGCCACCAACACCCCACCCCCTGCAGAAGGAGAACCACCCCAGAAACGGGTCCTGAGATCCAGGAACAAGACAGAGAACATTGCCAAGACCCCGCCAAGAAATAAGACACTCCTGATTGTCACCCTTTTGTCCCACTATGTCACCCTTACAACTTTGAACTGCCATTACTCCACTTCCTATGCCCCCTTGGACAATGCACCTGTGATACCAAGAGACTGGACTCTACCATGGACATTCCTCCACCATCTCTCCATCCCATTGCACAGCCCCCTCCACTTATTAGCACAGAAACAAACACCCTTGAATCACAAATCAATCTGGAGTCAGTCTGTACTTTCACAAATGTGCAAGTGCAACCTCTCGGAAAAATAGCAATGTCAATGTTCATGTTCATATACCAATGTTTGAGAGTTGTTGGGCATCAGTAAACATAGCAGAAGGCAGAAAGTGGGACCCAGATCTGTGAACTGGAAAGCCAAAGTGACAAGTCAGGGTCCAAACACAGAGGTAAAAAGGCAGATTCATGCAATGTCCAACAGTAGTCTGATATGAGAGGAGCAGTGCCAGTCTCTTACCTGTGTCTCACTGTAAGTATTGCATGATGTTGTTGTTTCGGTTGTCTATATCTTCTTCTTCTGCCTCCTCTTCTTCACTGTTCACAGGCTCCACAGCTGCCACAAGACCAACATCAGGCCCATCCTCCTGCAGAAAAGGACCCTGGCATCGCAAAGCCAGGTTGTGCAACATACAGCATGCCACGATGATCTGGCACACCTTCTTCGGTGAGTAGTATAGGGAGCCACCTGTCAAATGGAGGCACCAGAATCTGGCCTTCAGGAGGCCGAAAGTCCGCTCAATTATCCTCCTAGTTCGCCCATGTGCCTCATTGTAGCGTTCCTCTGCCCTTGTCCTGGGATTCCTCACTGGGGTCAGTAGCAATGACAGGTTGGGGTAACCAGAGTCACCTGCAAATATAGAGGGACAACTGCTGTTTGACATACACCAACCCTTAGGGACTCACCCATACCCAGACACCTATGTCAACTGTGTTGGGACCTTGGACTCACCTATTAGCCACACACGGTGCCTCTGGAGTTGCCCCATCACATAAGGGATGCTGCTATTCCTCAAAATGTAAGCGTCATGCACTGAGCCAGGATACTTGGCATTCACATGGGAGATGTACTGGCCTGCCAAACACACCATCTGCACCTTCATGGAATGGTAGCTTTTGCGGTTTCTGTACACCTGTTCATTCCTGCAGAGGGGGGACAAATGCCACATATGTACCAATGGCACCAATGATGTTGGGGATATGTCCCAGGGCATAGAAGTCACCTTTCACTGTGGGCAAATCCTCCATGTTTCAGCAGGGCAGACAACACTCTGGACAACAAGTTAGAGAACATTGGCTGAGACATCCCTGATGCCATGGCCACTATTGTTTGAAAGGAACCACTGGCCAGAAAATGGAGTACTGACAGGACGTGCACTACAGGGTGGATTCCTGTGGGATGGCGGATAGCTGACATCAGGTCTGTCTTCAACTAGGCACACAGTTCATGGATTGTGGCACGATCAAGTCTGTAGGTGATAATGATGTGTCTGTCTTCCATTGTCGCCAGGTCCACCAGGGGTCTGTATACCATAGGATGACGCCATCTCATCACCTGCCCCAGCGGACGTGCCCTATGGAGGAGAAGGGTGAGCAGAGAGTCTAACACCACATAGAATTCACAAGGGTGTTTAGAACAATCGTGATGTAATCAGTGTGTGGCACTGTCTGTCCATATTCCTGGCCAAAAGTGCTGTGACACAGTTAGTTGCCCTGCCATGTGCCCCCCTGAAATGGTGGCTGCCTGACCTGTAAGGAGGGACAAGGGGAAATGAGGTAACTGTGCTGGCGTTGTGCTGTGTCGTGGTAGGTGGTCAAAGACCGTGGTGCAAATCAGCATTGGTTATCATTGGGCCCTATGGGTTCCAGGAGCCAATGACGATGTACGCCGGTGGTGACGGTACGCACCGCCACGGACATGACCACCATTTTCTATCTGTTCACTCACTTGATACCTGACCTTCAACAGGAGAGGACCTACACTGCAAATGCTGCTGTGACCTGAGTCTGGAAGCGACAACGGCTACAGTGTCTGGGGAAAGGGCCCCTGCTTTCACTGCAGAGGAGTTGGACAACCTGGTGGCTGGGGTCGTCCCCCAGTACACGCTACTCTACGGTCCTCCAGACAAACAGGTGAGTACAATGTGAGCATGATGGATGGGAAATGAATGTATGAGTGGTGTGGATGGAAGATACAGGGGCAGGGGGCAGAGGCCAGCATATGACGATGATCGGTGTATGTTTTTCTGGGCCAGGGTGGGAGGTTTGTGGCCAATGAGTGAGAAGAACCGGACGGTGAAAAAAAATCCATTCTTACTTCACTTTTCTTCTAGGTCAGAGCCCACCAGAAGAAGGGTATTTTGCGTGCCATCGCCAAGGAAGTGAAGACACTGGAGGTCTACCATAGACGGAGCACCCACTGCCGCAAAAGATGGGAGGACCTGCGCCGCTGGAGCAAGAAGATGGCGGAGGCCCAGCTGGGGTCCTCAACGTGGAAGGGGTGCCCATCACACCATGACCCCCCTGATGTACCGGATCCTGGCGGTGGCATATCCGGAGTTGGATGGGTGCTTAAGGGCATCACAGCAGCCACAAGGGGGTGAGTACAGTCTCATTCAGCTCACTCTGCACCGTTTATGAGGTTTCTGGGTGGGGGAAGTGGGAGGTGGGTTCCCCTAGGCCAGGTCAAACGTGCCAGGGTAGATCCATTGTTTGGCAGGCTCAGTGGCACTCCAAACCCAAAAGTAGTAGTAGCCCTCTACACCTAGTCAGGCTCCTGTGGGTTCCAGGTGTGCAACAAATGGGTCTAGGCACAGTCCCATATGGCCATGTGCTTTTCCCCTGAACTGTTAGTGCATGGGCTAGTGCACAGGGCTGCTCCCTGTGTGATGTGTCCACCAACGGTAGTGGTGTTGCAGGCATTGACCATGTGTCTCTTCTGTCTTTCCTCCCCTTTTTGTTTTGTCACCCTGTCCTTGTGTGCATTAGCATCATCTGGCGGAGGAGCATTGGCACCGGAGCAGGAGGGAGCTGCAACCCACATGGATTAGGAGGGTGAATGTATGGAGTCTGAAGGCAGCAGTGGGACGGAGGGTGGGGGGAGGTCCAAGACAGGGACAGGAGGAGACACCAGCGTCAGCGACTCCTCCTCTGATGGGAGCTACCTTCCAGTGGCGGGCACATCTGTGCCCACTGCATCAACAGGTACAGCCTCCACCCCCTCTACCAGCACCGCCCTCCCAGCAGCCTCTCAGCGTGTTTCCTGTGCCCGCTCACCCAGGAGGGTGGGCATCTCCTTCACCCCAGACACATCAGGCCCAGCCCCAGTCAGCCCTTCTGCCCTCAGTGATGAGGCTATTGCCCTTCTGCCCTCAGTGAGGAAGCTATTGACCTCCTGAGATCCCTCACTGTGGGGCAATCAACCATTTTGAATGTCATCCAGGGTGTCGAGAGGCATTTGCAGCAAACAAATGCATACCTGGAGGGCATTCATTCTGGCGTGGCAGCCCAACAGCGAGCATTTCAGGCACTGGCCTCAGCACTGATGGTAGCCATTGTCCCTGTGTCCAGCCTCCCCCCTCCAACTTCCACTACCCAGACCCAATCCCCTCTACTTCAGCCTATTCCAAGCACACCATCAGACCAGCATGCACACTCATCAACACACAAGAGTGGACATGGCAAAGATAAGCACCACACATCCCACAGGTACTCATACAAGCACCATCCCCTTGCAGACATGCCAACATCCACTGCCTCCACTGTGTCCCCCTCCTCCACGTGCCCCTCCTCCCTCCCAGTCTCGTCGCCACTCACATCTGCATGCACTACATCCTCAGCCACTACCACCATCACCAGCAAGCCCATCAACACACACCCCTCACGTGCAATCACCACCCCACTACCATTCACACGTCCCCTGCATCCTCTCCCAGTGTGTTTGTGAGCCCTCCTCCCAAACTACACAAACACAGGCACACACCCACTCAACAGCCATCCACCTCACAACAGCCTCCAGCCCATGCACCCTCACCCAAACTCAGCAGACGTACACCTCCTACAACCACTACCTCTTCCTCCACTCCCAAACCCCCTCCATCTTCCTGTCCCAGTGTGTCTAAAAAACTTTTCCTGGCTAACATTGACCTCTTCCTTACACCTCCCCCGCCCTGTCCTTCCCCTAAGGCCAGGTTGTCCAGATCCCAGCCCAGCAACTCAGCCACGAAATCATCAAGCAGTGTTGTCCCTGCAAGTCCAGTAACATCGCCTTGGCACCCATGAGGGCTGCCATTGTGCCACCTAGTGTGGCCAAGGATCACCCTATTCTGCCACCTGCCAAGGTGAAGAAGGGGCCCACATGCCGTACGGAAAAGCTACACCAAACTCCCAGCACGGCCTCACCCAAGACAAAAGAGGACAGTGCCAAGCTCCCAGCAGCGACTTTCAAGGTGGGGAAGGGACACAAGGCTAAAGGGAAGTCAGCTCAGGGCACGGAGCCTCGAAGTGAGGGACTGGTGTCACCCCTTCTGCTAAAAAGAACAGCAACCTGTACGGCGGTGGCCAATGCTGCAACCACCGCCACCTGCACTGCCACCTGTACCGCCACCTGCACGTCTGCTGCCTCTGCAAGAGTCCCCAGCATCATCCCCAGTGGGCAGCCGTCCGAGGCTGCAGGAGACGTCCTGCTGTCTCCCTCCACAGGTTCTGACACATGCACCACCCGCAGCATCTCTGCCACAGACACCACTGCAACCACCGCCACCTGCCCTGCAACGTGTACAGACAGTGCCACCATAGCCGACATGAACATCATTCCCAGTGAGCAGCCATCCAAGGCTGCAGGAGACGTCCTGGACCCTGCACAGATTACATGAGGCACCACAAACAGCACTGTTAGTACCAGCAGTTGGCAGTCAAAGTCGCCGCAGGGTGGAGTGTGTCTCTGCCTCAATGGAGTACCATGCTACCTGTTCCCAGAAGATCTTGTGGCACACACAGCCAGGTGAGGGAATGGGAACTGCCACATACCATGTGCAGCACTCTGGGCACCATGCCCCTACCAGAACCAGTGGAGAAAAGCATCCACTAACCCAGTCCTTGGCAGGATGAAGCACTCTGGACACCATGCCCCCTCCAGAACCAGTGGAGAAAAGCATCCACTCACCCAGTCCTTGGCAGGATGAAGCACTCTGGGCACCATGCCCACTCCAGAACCAGTGGAGAAAAGCATCCACTACCCCAGTCCTTTGCAGGATGAAGCACTCTGGGCACAAAGCCCCCTCCAGAACCAGGGGAGAAACACATCCACTAACCAGTCCTTGGCAGGATGAAGCACTCTGGGCACAAAGCCCCATCCAGAACCAGTGCAGAAAAGCATCCACTAACTCAGTCCTTGGCAGGGTGAAGCACTCTGGGCACCATGCCCCCTCCATAAACAGTGGAGAAAAGCATCCACTCACGCAGTCCTTGGCAGGATGAAGCACTCTGGGCACCATGCCCCCTCAAGCACCAGTGGAGGACAGCATCCACTAGAGAGACGGTGGCTTTGCACTCCCCAGGACAATCAGTGGGCAATCCACCCACTTGAAAGACTTGTGAGACTGTGGCTTTGCACTCCCCAAGACCAATCAGTGGGCATGGAGCCCCCTGGTGGAGCAGTGGCATCGTCCCCTTCCCCCTGAGGTGCCTGTTTATTTTCGACCTGATGCCCCTGCAATGTTATCTCCGTTTTGAGGCAGGTATCATGTGTGAGCTTCGCCCATGCATTTTGGGACCACTGGTCCACGGACAATGAATGGAACACTATCCGGACTTGTGGAGTTGCTGTACATATTTGTATATTTTGATCTTTTACAGACCTGTTGCCCTATCTGGATTTTCAATTATTACACTCATTACAATCATTTCATTTGGTCCTTGCGTTCTTCCAGGGGGTGACGAGGTGTAAATGTAACGTTGATGTATGTATTTGTGTGTCTGGTGTTGTGGGCGAGGGTGGGGGTGGGAGTGTTGCGTGTTGCGTGTGTGTGTCACTCTCTTTTTCCTCCCCCCGTGTGCTAGGTGCAGTACTCACCGTGGTCATCATCGCCACCGTCTTTGATGTTCCTGGTAGAAGAGGAGGTAAAGCAACATTGGTAACACCTGTAACTCGGGCTCCATGGCGTCCTGGTTCCTCTTTGGGTGTCGAGAGGTCAGTGGTTTCCCTTCTGTGTACTGTTTCCGCCGTGCTTTTGATGGCATTGGTACCGCCCTGGAAAAGCTGGCGGATTGGTGCCTTGTAATACAGTGGGTGGTACATTGTATTCTGCCTGTCTGTTGACGGTTACCGCTGCGGTGAGTGTTAAAGTGGCTGTCTGTGTTGGCGGTTTCTGCCATGGTCGTGACTCCATTTTTTTCCCGCCAGCCTGTTGGCGGTATTAACGCTGCTTTAACACCGATCGCCAGGGTTGTAGTGAGGGCCTTAGTCTTGCAAACATGATTTAATAGAACCCGACTGATACAAAGTATTCCATTTGGTAGAAAATCCTGATTTTTATGTAACAATTTTTGTAGTTAAGGCCTCATGAGGTGTAGCCATCTATGAACACTCATGCCATATTTATATTGCTTAAATTGACAATGTTTGAGGTATGGTCAGATCTTTGTGCACAATAGAGATTCATGATTATTAGAACCTTTCAAAACATATTATAGTATGCAGCCAGTGCTTGTGTTCTTATTATCACATTGCATTTTGCTTCCGCTGATTGTGTTCATTGACATCCTTAAATATTAACCTTCTTGTAGCAAGATCACTGGCTCATTGTACCATTAGTTTAAGTTGAGTATTGCATTTGTTATGCTTTGGTGCTGCATTGTGTGTGCTTTCTAGTAATATAATGTATCTGACTTGGCTGGGCACTGCTACTTCATTGTTGGTTGGTTTACTGTGCTGTACTATACCTGAACTCTTGTGAATAAAGCCTAAGACTATTTGCCCCACATCTAACCAGAAAGCTTAAATGACCGACACCTTCTGTTAAGGACTATGTAACCTAAGCACTGTGTGATGTGATAGGAGCATAGTCATTCTCTCAGTTAGTGAGTTGTATGACCCTTATAATGAATAGGGGTATGCTAAATTAATTACATCTGCTTGAATGGTGGTGTTTTGTGTGCAAAAAGAACACTTGTTTCATTTGGAGGACTCAAAGTTGGCATGGTCATAATTGTTTATTGGATGACTTGAGAAATAAATGTCAGTGGTGGCTTATGGGGCAAAATTTGTTTTCAAAGCTTGCAATCTTTCACAGGCGGATGGCTTTAAACTTTGCAAATGAGTGGGAAAGACAAGTTTCTTCCTGGGTAGAGAAGGATGCTTTGCCTGGGGTCTGGAGCCCTGGCATAGGGGCTGGGCTCCTGGCATATGAACAAGGTTTACTAACCTATTGGAGGGTCTGCTTGGATCTGGTCACCCCAGCAAAGCACAAGCTTCCTCCCTCATATGGGCCCAGATTTACTAACATTTTGAGTTGTGATTACCACCTTTTTGGCACAGCAACAGAACAGAATGCTAGTCAAGAGTTACACAGCAACGCAAGAGCAGATTTGCAGTACCTTGCATGGCATGGTAAACAAAAAGTTAACTCAACACAGCACCTGAAGATACATTGCAGAGCACTGCATCAGGAAAGGGTTCCATGGGTGAAGCATGGGCCTTCCCATGCACCCACCCATGTATTGTGATGCAAACTCAGATTTACTAAAGGCAGTAAACCTGGGTTTGCCCCAAATTGGTGCATATACCTGAGAGAAGTTGAAATATCTTCATTTGTCCTTGGTATGTCCTCTTTCCTCTCATACAAAGAGGAATTAGCCCCTGAGGATTGTTTTTGTGCAGAAGGCATCACTTCCTGCACATAAAAAATCCTGATCACAATGATGATGGAAGGATGCCTGCATTGTTATCAGGTAGCCACAAGGCTTCCACAATACAGAGAGAGTTGAACAATGCTATATTTTTATAAATTTGTGCTGTTGAGCTCTTTCTGGTTCATGCAATGCAGAGGACTGCAGCAACTTGGCTAGTAAATTTTAGTAAATCTGTCATCTGGTGCTTCCCTACCCTTGGAAGGTAAGATGGCTCTAGGTGGTGCCTGGATACCTGGAGCCCTGGCTCAGAGTCCCACACCAGGCTTAAGCGTGAGCTTCACCCATGTCTGATTGGAGCTTCATGGAGATGGTTCGCCTAGGGGAGCACAAGACTCCTCCCCAGTCTAGTGCATAACAGCCCTTGATAGGCCAGCTGGCTCTGGCTGGTGTCTGGTACCTTGCCCTGGGGACCAGTGTCCCAGCCATTTGTGCAGGCTTCACCCACCTCTTCCTGGGTTTTTATGAAGTTGATTGGCCAGACGGCCACAAGAAGCCTAGGCATCCATTCGGGCTTCACCCACCTGTCAACAGGGCATCTCAGAGCTGGGAGTTCCAATGCCTGGCACACAATTAGCCCAGATGCACTGTGAAAAATACAATGCAAGATAGCACTCACTTCAGTTGAAAGTCTTCAGTATTCACCATTACTGGTGCAGCCAGTTCTCTTCAGCATTGTTGTCTTCTATAGAAAATAACCAGTGAAATTTGAGGGTGCTTCCATTGCTGCTCACAGTGTTCTCAGGTTTAATAGCACTCCCAGCACACAGGAGCACATGTACATCCCAGAGTGCATCAGCACAGCAGTGCTCACTCCTACTTTTGATAGATGCATGAGGGCAATCCCTGCCGCGCAGGGCCAAAGGCTATGCTTGGCGTGCAGTAGGTTGAATGCGGGGAATTGCACACATGGCCAAAGGCCATGCGCAGCAGTAGTTGGATTAACGTATGGTAATTAATTATTACTTTGCGTTTAAAAAAAACCACAAATTCACTGCCAAAACACAAAGGTTACATGTGCATTATAGTTAGGAAATATAATTTTTTAAAACGTAGAAGTTGACTAAAAAAACAAAGGTTACAGGGACGTTATAGTTAGGTTCAGATTTAATGCACACAAAACCATGGAAATTCAGCCGTAGTAGTTATACTTATCTTAATGAACTATAGCTTGTGCCCTAAGGAAACTATAACTCAAACTCTCGCCATGTACTGCTAATTACCCACATACTACTTCACTCATGGCAGCTTATATGACATCATTGATAATATCACTGCAAAATTTGCAGTGATACTATTGATGAAAAAACTGTGGATAGTGGGGGTGCAATTTTTATTGAAACTAGGGCTGAGTTAAAGTTTATTGAGCTTAGTATAACTAGAATTTCTGAATTTCTACAGTTTTGTGTTTGTAAATCTGAACGTAACTATAACTATAACGTCACTGTAATCTTTGGTGCTTTTAGTGAATATGATACCACTACCGCCGTGCACGTTGGCTGCATGCATCCAATTGTATGCTGATCACGGCCTTTGGCCATGTGTGGTAGGGGTATGGTGTGTGAGTGGGTGAGGTTTTAATTCCACTGGGCTTTGGATTTGCAGATCAATCGGATTGACACTGGGAGTCCCTCTTGCGTTGTGGTGGGCCGCAGAACCACAGATCAGTAAAAAAAAGGGCAATTCTATGCCCATGGGGGAATCCCTCAGAGAACCCCCCCCCATCTGTCCTATGGGGTCAGGATATCTCTATCCTAAACCCTTATGTGTGTTTTTAATTGTGTTTTCTTTCTGGGGTTCCAGCCAAGAAACAAAACAGCAGACGCAACTTTCCTTCCAGGTTGTGGCCAGCCAATCAGGTCCTTGATTATTGCCAGGATCTTCAGGTGCCAGCGGGTAGATCCAAGAAGGATCCACATCCCTAGACATCTATATTTTTTTCTTTAATAACCCAATATTTTCCCATGTTAATTCCCATAGGCGTTTTGAATATGACTACATTCTGAACCTCTGCTCGTAAATACACCAAATTTGTCAGAAAGGTAGGTTTTAGTCCGCAGATTATGATTTTTGTTTTGGTGTAAATCTGTTCAGTAGTTTAAGAGAAATTAAAGGAAAACCAAATTTCTATATCTATTGGTGCGAAGGCTTTGCAAATCCTTCAGATCTCGTGCAGAGATCTGATTGGCCACCAACACTTCATCTAGGAAGTGTTGGCAGCCTCGGCTTCAGCTGAATCTCAAAACAAAAAAGATGAAAAAAAGAAAAAGGGGCAGAGCACGTTAACCCTAACCCTTAGCCTTGGTGCCGGGATACCCCTCGTACCCCACAGGTATTTTAATTCATGGCAAATTGTGCAAATTTCACAGTAACAATACCTTATGGCAATATAAATATGTATATAAATCCTTCCATAAATCACCAAACCTTTGTCCAACAGGGAGAGAGGTTTAATGAAAAGGCAACACAGAGACAACTCTATAAGTAGAATTTTCACAAGGATTCTAGGACTTGGAATGTTGAATGCTTTATGGTCAGGTGGGATTGAGCTCAAAATCACAGCAGATGTGTAAGTGTTGTATTGCTCTTTAAAGAATTTTAAACCTGTACTTTTCTGGATTGCTGATCTCAACAAGAGGCGACAAGCATTTAAGAAGTACCTGCCTATGAAGCAGCAAAGGAGTGGTACTTTTGTAAGAATCCGTGCTTTGAAGATATTTATTTTCTGCATGAATGAACAGAGAGGGAAGTGCAGTGGAAAATACTCTCATGGCTTACTCAGGTTTCTATGGTCAGTGCAACTGGACGCCTTTGACGTGGCGCGCTCACCCTTTGTGTCTACGTGTGGTTACCTATCAACTCTCGCTGTTATGGGTGACACCTTCAGTACTTCTTTATATCATTGGATTTCTCTGTGCATTTTCTGTTCAATTCTACTGTGAAAGCAGCATGATATAGTTTGATAAAACTCTGTGAGTATGTGTTATAACCAGAACTATTTACTTGAGGGAAACGTCATCTTGTTGTACCTTCCTTTCAGTTAACCTCACAATGCCATTTGACCCACCAGTGACATTTTTGCAGTGTAAAGGAGAAGCTCCCTTTCCCTGGGTATGATGGAAGGAAGAATTAATAATGTACAGAAAGGTAATTGATGGATGAAGAATGAATGTTGATTGGAAGAGAAACATTCTGTTACATTGCTTAGGATCGGAAGGACAAGTTGACTTCAGGACTTTACCACAGTAGTACCTCAGGATGGGCAGGGAGAAATTAACGTTTTTGAGGAGGCTTTATTGAGGATGGAGTATCGCTTTAAACCTTCTTTGATCATTGTCTTAAATATATTTAAATATAGCACCAGAGCACATAGAAATGCAGAGTCATTTATTGAATTATCAGCTTCGTTTGGAGCACTCTCCCTGAGTTGCAACTTTGGAACGATTACTTATGTAATGATAAGGGATCTAATTATAGTACATGTGAGGAACAAGAAATTCAAGAACAGTTGTGGGTCATGGGAGATCCTACACTGCAGACTGCCATTACTATTGCAATGCAAAAGCTTTAGAGGAATCTGAAACATTGATGCAGTCAGTATGGAAAAGATAATAATTGTGTCAATTCTGAAAATGTATGTAGTGTGAGTGGGAAAAATTTGCATTTTGGTAAAACTACCATTGGTAAAAACGTGGCGAGAATATTGTATCTTTTTTCCAGTGCACTGCTATGGAAAATGAGTGCAAAAAGTGTGGTTGCATTGGACATTTTGCACAAGTACATAGAGATGTTAAAAAAAAAAAACATTTCTTTTAAAGTTAAAATGCTTTGTGTAAAGGAAGGTACAGCGAAACTTCATGCATGCAAATGTAGCAATAGGAATGGAAAGAGTGGGGGTGTGGTTCTGTCTGTTAGGGATTATGGTGTGACTGAAGAAGCACAGGAAGTGAGAGCGCCACCTAAGTGCATATTTGTGGTTTTTGTGTGAAACTAGAACTTATTGGTGACTTGGTGTTTCTCCATGGACAATAATTACTAGAGAATGTTTTATAGAGAAGTTTGAAAGTTTATTGGAACTTGATGAATTAAAAGAAACTGACATTATAGCACAACGTTTTGATGGGTAGGTTAGTAATATGATTGTATTTGAAACCGTTCAACTTGAATTCAAGGGATGGAAAGTACTCATTAAATTTTATGTGGCAGTGAAAGGAGTAAATGTGTTGGGTTGGAGAGACAAGTGGGAGCTGGGCATAATTTGAAATCCCAGAAGCAAAAATAATGTGTTGTTGGTGGCTCAACTTCAGGACGGAACAAGAGGGAATGAGCAATTTTGAAGTGTTTTCACTGACAAGTTGGGCACACTGAGTAGGTATTTGCACAGGATTAAAATAAAAGTGAGTGGTGTCTGTAGGAAGTTGGCTCTGCATATACTATCTCAAAGTGAGAGACAGCGTGCACAGAGTCCAGGGATTTCCCTTGGAGGTTGATAGTGGCAAAATTAGATAATACTAATGCTCTATTTTGTGGTAGTCTGGTCCAGCAGTAGGCTTATCAGAGGGTAACGTTAAGCATTTGTTGTACACACACAGGCAATAAATGAGAAATACACATTCAAAGATTTAAATCCAGGCCAATAGGTTTTTATATAGAAAAATATAATTTTCTTAATTTATTTAAGAACCCCAAGATTTAGAATTCAAGTAAATACATAAATTGTAAGGTACTTTTGCATAGGTAAATATGGAACTTTGAATTAAAACAGTAATGTACACAGTTTTGGCAAAAATGGCAAGAACTATTTTAAAAGTGGACACCGTGCAAAAATCATCAGTTCCTGGGGAGGTAAGTACAAGTTAGTTTAGCAGGTAAGTATAGCACTTACCAGTTCAGTCTCTTGGCATAGGCAGTCCACCGTTGGGGGTTCAAGTCAACCCCAAACACCCAGCAACACAGGGCCGGTTAGGTTCAGAGGTCAAAGTAGGGCCCAAACAACATAGGCGCCTATGGAGACAAGGGGCACTCCGGTTCTAGTCTGCTAGCAGGTAAGTCTTGTGGAGCACTGGGGGGAGGTCACAAACAGGCACACAAAATACACCCTTACCGGCACAGGGACGGCCGGGTGCAGTGTGCAAAGTAGGTGTTGGGTTTTAGATAGGAAACAATGGAGAGACCCGGGGGGTCACTCTGGCGATGCAAGCAGGGCACAGGGGGGCTTCTTGGGCCAGCCACCAACTGGGCAATGATGAGGGCTGCCTGCTGGTCACTCCTGCACTGGTAGTTGGTTTCTCTCGGGCCTGGGGGCTGCGGGTGCAGTGCTTCTTCTAAGCGTCGGGTTCTTTGTCACAGGGCAGTTGCGGTCAGGGGAAGTCTCTGGATTCTCTGTGCAGGCGTCGCTGTGGAGGTGCAGGGGGGCTGTCTCAGGGTGTCCACGTCATTGGAGTCTCCTGGGGGTCCTCTTTGCAGTGTTGGGTCTTCTGGACATGAGCCGGGGGCGTCGGGTGCATAGTGTTTGGGATTCCGGAGTGAGGCTGGAGTCCCTTTAAAGTTGGTTTCTTCATGGTTTCTTCATGGTTCTTTGGACTGAGCCGCTGTCCTCTGGAGTTTCTTGGTCCTTTGGATTGCAGGGCAGTCTTCTGAGTTGGCAGAGGTCGCTGGTCCCGCTAGATTTATCGCTGTTGCTGGTTCTTTGAGTCTGGAGACAGGCCGGAAGGTCTGGGGCCAAGTCAGTTGTTGTCTCTGTCGTCTCTGCAGGGCTTTCAGGTCAGCAGTCCTTCTTGTTTCAGGCCATCACAAATCTGTTTTCCTGGTTCAGGGTTGCCCCTAAATACTCAATTTAGGGGTGTGTTTCAGGATGGAGGGCAGTAGCCAATGGCTACTGTCCCTGAGGGTGGCTACACCCTCCTTGTGGGGAGGGCGCACATCCCTAATCCTAGTGGGGGAAATCCTCCAAAGCAAGATGGAGGATTTTCTAAGGCAGGGGTCACCTCAGCTCAGGACACCTTAGGGGCTGTGCTGGCTTGAGGGTGACTCCTCCTTGTTTTTCTCATTATCTCCTCTGGACTTGCCACAAAAAGTGAGGGGTTGTGTCCTTGGGGGGGGTGGGCATATCCACTAGCTGGAGTACCATGAGCCACTGTAACACCAGGCCTGGGCCTTTGAAGCTCACTGCTAGGTGTGGGGGACAGTAGCCAATGTCTACTGTCTTTGAGGGTGGCTACACCCTTTTGTGCCTCCTCCCTGTGTGTGGGGGGGGGGGGGTGCATCCCTAATCCTATTGGGAGGAATCTTCCAAAACAAGATGGAGGATTTCCTAAGGCAGGGCTCACCTCAGCTCAGGACAAATTAGGGGCTGTCCTGACTGGAGGGTGACTCCTCCTTGTTTTTCTCATTATCTCCTCCGGACTTGCCGCCAAAAGTGGGGGCTGTGTCCGGGGGCGGGCATCTCCACTAGCTGGCGTGCCCTGGGTGGCTGTTACACCAGGCTTGACCCTTATAGGCTCACCACCAGGTGTTACAGTTCCTGCAGGGGGAGGTGTGAAGCACCTCCACCCAGTACAGGCTTTGTTCCTAGTCACAGAGTGCACAAAGGCACTCACCCCATGTGGCCAGAAACCCGTCTGGATGTGGCAGGCTGGCAGAAACTGGTCAGCCTAGCACTAGTAGATGGGCTGGCATACAGGGGGCATTTCTACGATGCCAGCTGTGTGCATTTCTCAATAAA
Organism: Pleurodeles waltl; assembly: GCF_031143425.1. Taxonomy (NCBI): domain Eukaryota; kingdom Metazoa; phylum Chordata; class Amphibia; order Caudata; family Salamandridae; genus Pleurodeles; species Pleurodeles waltl. Next base: position 997,085,020 of record NC_090450.1, on the reverse strand, counting down.
TCCCACACTGGCATCAGTGTGGATTTATTGTGCTGAGACATTTGATACCAAACTTCCCAGTATTCAGTGTCGCCATTATGGAACCGTGGAGTTTGTGTTTGACAACCCTTCAGACCATATACTCTTTATGGCTACCCTGCACTTACAATGTCTAGGAATTGGCTTGGACACTGTAGGCGCATAGTGCTCATGCAGCTATGCCCTCACCTGTGGTATAGTGCACCCTGTCTTAGGGCTGTCAGGCCTGCTAGAGGGGTGACTTACCTATGCCACAGGCAGTGGGTTATAGGCATGGCACTCTAAGGGGAGTGCCATGTCGACTTAGTCTTTTTCCTCCCCACCGGCACACACAAGCTGTGAGGCAGTGTGCATGCGCTGAATGAGGGGTCCCCAGGGTGGCATAATACATGCTGCAGCCCTTAGAGACCTTCCCTAGCCACAGGGCCCTTGGTACCACGGGTACCATCTACAAGGGACTAATCTGTGTGCCAGAGCTGTGCCAATTGTGGAGACAAAGGTACAGTTTAGGGAAAGAACACTGGTGCTGGAGCCTAGTTAGCAAGGTCCCAGCACACTTTCAATCATAACTACCATCAACAAAAGGCAAAACGTTAGGGTATATGCCAACAGTGGCATTTCCTACAGTGTCCCTGTGAAACGAATTTTGAGAGGTGTGCCGATAAATATAAGGCAGAAATTGAAAGACATGCTGGATACAATGGTACAAGAAGGGATAATTGAGGAAATTGAGTCCTCAGAGTGGGTTTCTACCATAGTTTCAGCCCTCAACGCAGACAACTAAGATCATGTGTTGATTTGAGAGCATTGAATGCTAATTTTGTCTTAGAGTCTCATCCTCTTCCCAATATTTATAAAGGTGTACGTGTGTTAGAGGAGGTAATGTGTTGACAAGGCTATACTTACGATCTGTGTATCATCAGAATGAACTATCTGATGAGTTGAAGCATTTGACTGCACTTGTTACTCCACAGGGATTCAGTTCAAAATGTTGCCATTTGAGCTAGCTTCTGCAGCGTCTGTGTTTCAAAGAGCTATGTTTCACATCTTCAAAGATATAGAAAGGTTTGAGAAATGCCTTGAGGATGACATTCTTATATTTTCCAGGAACAAAGAAGAACATTTAGAACAGCTACGGATGTTGTATGAGAAACTGGAGAATCATGGTCTGACCTTAAAGGAATCCAAGTGTAAATTGTTTGGTAGTTCAGTGGAATATCTGGGACACATATTGGCTGGTGAGGGGTGGTACCGAAAAAATCTTTAGCGGATGTTATTGTTAAAGAACGAGCTCCAGATAACAGGGAGAAACTTCTTTCCTTTGCTGGATTATGTTAGTATTACAATCAGTTTATTAAGGTTGTTGCTACAAAAATGGAACCTTTAAGGGAGCTAACAATGAAGAGCACTGAGTGTGTGTGGTCTGAAAGACAAGGGAAGGCTTTTGAAGAAATGAATGATCTTGTGGAAGCTGCCACCCTAAAGCCTTTCTGTATGAACAACAATGTGCCATCACAGCGGATGCTACTCAGTATGGTGTAGGTGGAGGGTTATCACAGAGGAGTGGTAAGGAATAAATGGATGTGCCATTTGCAGCCAGGACATTAAATGATACCGAAAGGAGGTATGCAGTGATTGAAAGGAGTTGGTTGCCTGTGTATGGGCTTTTGAGCATTTCCATAACTATGTGAGGGGAAATCGATTTATCATGAGGATAGATCACAGGCCTTTAGTTACTATTTTGTCACCTGGTGGAGGGTTGAATGCTGCTTCAAATACAGCTACATTCACCCCAAGGCTGTAGGAATATAGCTTTAAGATGGAGTTTGTACCTGGGGAAAGGAACGTCCCAGCAAGCTGTTTGTCTAGGTTACTGTGCAGTGTCACTTGGGAAGGAAATGGAAACGGGGATGAGAGACATCGTGCCTGGTAAGTTTGAAGGGATAAGTGAAGAGAAGTGGTTGGAGATTGAGAGTAAGGACGATTTGTGGAGGACAGTGAGTAGATTTGCCATGGGACGATGGCCAAGGAAAGAGTTGGTTGCTCCAGAGCAGTTGTCTTTTTGGAAGGTATTTGAAGAACTAGAGGTAGAAGGAAGATTGTTGTTTAAGGAAGGGAAGTGTGTTCCTCATGTTGGTAGTCGGAAGTCATTTTAAATTTGGCACATGTAGGACACCCTGGATGCTCCTCAATTGGGTAATGTTTTTGGTGGCCCAATATGAAAAGGATGGCAGACAGAGCTGTTAGGGAGTACGAGGCATGTGCTAATGGCGAGAAAATGTTGGCGTGGTGCCTTTAAAACCTGTTCCCTTTCCTGAGTTTCCATGGGAGAAGTTGGCTTTTGACATATTTTGCCCATTGTATTCATTACCACAGGATGCCAGGTTGTGTTGGTGTAATTTTACCACTCCAAGTGGCCGGAGGTAAAGTTTGTACCACAGGCAACCACCAGGGCGGACATAGAGTTTTTTAAGGAGGTGTTTGCCATAGAAGGTTTTTCCAAAGCTTTTAGTGTCGGATAACGGTCCCAACTCAAATCATGGGAAATGGAGAGCTTTCTTAAACACTGCAGTATTACGCATGTTACTACAGCATAGTATAACCCTCGAGGGAATGGTCAAGTAGAGAGGTTTAATAAGGTTTTGAGGGATGGAGTTGTGTGGGCACAGAATTTTGGAAGTAAAAGGAAGGATTTTTAGAGAGAAAGATAGTGGTGGTATCACATAACACCACATACCATTACAGAAGTAAGTCCCATCAAATTACTCAAAAGGAGGGAACGTGTTTCGAATTTGTGTCCATGGTGAAGCAAAGAGAAGTGGTGTGGTGAGAGCCTCTCAATTTGGAAGAAGTATCTGGTTTGTGTGTCAGTCCCTCGTTTTACCACCAATAGCTTTCCTGGGGGAACTGACTTGGTATCATGTCACCTGGGGTGACAAAGGAGGGCTTCTATGCAGAGTATCTGACATCATGGTGCTTTGGCTGTGGGGATATATTAAATGAGCCCTTTTAGGGACCTCCAGGGCAGTCCAGAATTCTAAACTCGATTCCTGTTGCAAATGGTTTGGTCTATTTGTACACAAAGCATCATCAGTGACAATGGTGTGACACATTTCGCATACACCTAGCCATGAAAAATGGCACATAGGCATCATAATGCAAATCCCTATTAATTACCCATCAGTGGGCTGAACCACCCACATGCACCTATTTTTTTTTTAGGTTGAGCATAGCAGCACACAAGCGCTGCTTTTCCATCGTGTTGGTATCTATCTGGGCTTTTAACCACGCCTACCGCACGCCCTCACTATCACTCATTCATGGGCTTGCCCTTCAAAAATCCTTCATCATCATTGGGAAATGCTTTATGTTTGTCCCTCCTTGGGGCGGCTTAGTTACCGTCTTGCGCATCGCCCCTGGTAAATGGCTAATTGCACTTTTGGCGATTCGTTTGACTGTCAGCGAACTTCTTTTTCCTTTTGTGTGCTGCTTCACGCTGATGTCGTGGCGCTTTGAATCAGCTCGCTTATGTGAAACTGTATTACTTTTCATTTTCAATTTATGTGGAAAAGTCCAGTTAGGAATTTCCAACGCTAGTAGCTCTAACTCAAGCAACTGCAAGACTCATTGCATTGCAAATGCTTGTTGTATATTGCTCTCAAAAGATATTAAGCCAAAACGCTCCAATTTATTTAAAAACTGGTGAAATTCAGCACTTTAAAATATTATCACTAGGTAAAAGGATCAAAAAAGCAATACAAGTTACATGTGAGCTTCAGATCTTAAAATGGATGGGAGGAATGTGAATACATCAAACGTTGGTCAATATTTTAGACTCCCATTATGCACTCCGCATTCTGAAATTACCATGATGAAGAGTGGCGTAAAGAAACTTCAGGGGATCCCCCTGCAAAGTAGCATGTGGGGGGAAGAGGGGCTCCCCCCTGGACTCAGTCAGGGGCCTGTCGCCCGTGCACAGTGCCCTGTGCTGACTCGGCCCACCTCTCACCGCGGGGGCAGCGGGGGCCTTTGTTACGCCACTGATAGATGAAACGGATAATATCAGCAGCACGCCTTTCCCAAGAACTGGCATACCGACCTCACTCTTAGGAAGTGCTTGCTTTGAGCCGGTGCTCGCAGGTGGGAGCCACCAGCACTCACTCTTAGGGGTCCAAGCGTATTATTTCTCAACAGCCTTTATTTCAGAGCAACAGTGTTTTTCAGTCGTTCAGTACCCAGCATCGCTTTTCCAGCCTTCGCTTCTGTGTGACCCAGTGGTACCACCCAGGACTGCACCCATCAATCCACTGACAAGGCTGTCCTCCCGCAGCCCAGGACGGCCACATCTCCAAAGTGCGTCCTCTAAGCTCTAGACCCCCAGCCAATGTACACCAAAGGCCATCTTTACCAGGTTTATGTTCTTGGGCAGTATTATGGCCACTTCTCAACTTTGTGTCAACTTTGACAACCTATTTTAAATTTTATTCCAACCCCATTTGCTTGTCCTTCTTCAGCAATGCGCCCCTAAGTCTAATCGATATGTGCGAGGTGGAAACACTTTTTTGTAGTGCCCAAGGGGGTGTTTTTCACTAGTGCGCGCGAAGACTGTCTGGAACATTACTGCCCCCAAGCGTCGGACGTACAAACAAAACGTGGGTGCCTGTCATGCCAGTGGCTGCGACCCCCCCCCCCTCAGCACAGTGCCCTGACCTGAGACCTCCTGAGGTTGTTTGAAGGGGGCCCCCAAGTTTCGTTAGGCCACTGTGCCATGTCTGCCCATTTCGCCCGACCCGGTGCCCCGCAGATTCCAAGTTGAGAGGAAATGCCCCTCCGCTCCAAGCGCCTCTTGGCCAGTCTAAGGTAAGACTCGTGAAAATAGCTCACTGTGCAAACAGAGACCGTTGTACTTGGCTTTGTGACAGAGCCCCCACTTCCGGATCAAAACATAGCTCAATAGGTGAAGATCTCGGCTGCTCACAGTGAAATCAACCTCGCCTTTTTATAGCTGCCAAATTTCCCAGGTCCATGCTGATGTGCAACACCAGGCCAGTGTTTTTTTTCTTTGAATTCTGGGACTTGTAGTCCTGTTTTATATGGGAATAAAAACGCATACACGTCCAAGATTTCAAAGAAAAACCTGGGCTGCGTCAACACCACGCATGGACCTGGGAAACTTGGCAGATGTAGCCTTTTCTTATTTCCTGACTGAAGGAAAGAGGACTGTTTGGAACTGGAATTTTAAATGAATGGAAACAGTTGTAAGCCTATGTTGAAAAAGTATAACCAGTAGGTGTACAAAAGATGATCTCTAAGTACATACTTAGCCGGACCACCGTATTACCAATCAGATGGCTTCGCTCCACTCCTGATGCATAAATAACTGAGCTCCTCATGGTTCTATCACATCTGGAGAAAGGGTAACGTTGCCATGGTTACGGAGGCGGCCCTGCGAGGTTCCTGTTATCACTTCTAGCTCAATGCAGCCAGTAGGCTAGAACATCCAATTAGCATCCTCTCGCTCTCTTCCCCTCCCTTCTAGGGTCTGCCTTTCCCCAGAGCAACCACCATCCTTTACATTACTCCTACTCCGAACACTGGTATCTCCCCATCACTCCTTCTCCACGCATTTGGTCAGCTTCTGTACATAATTCAACATCACATTGCTTCGTATAGGACTTGCTGGGAATTTTAACCCAGTTCCCATCTTCCCAAGGTTAATAAAGTGGCTACTGTGAAATTGGGTAAGAATGACGTATTACATACAGTCACTATAAACGACAAAAGTGAGGTCAAAGTGCTATTAAAAAAGACGTTCTCATTAGCATCAATCCTCATCAGCTCTTTTTAGGTCTGGCATTAGCCAAAACCTTTTGATTTTTTCTAAAATTGTATGTATAATGTACTTACCTAAAGGGACTTTCAGCCACCTCTCTCCATCCATTGGACTGCTGCTGTCATTCGCATTTTGCTCCCGCCCCCTACTGCATGCAGCACGGGGCAATGGGTCGGCCCTCTAAAGCCACTGGTTAGCTTCACTTTAAATGCCTTCATTATGCTCTCTCTCAATGAGCACATCCGCACTCAAGGGAGTTCCCTTTAAAGCCAGCGTTTTTGTTGTTGTTTTTACTTCAATAATTACTTTAACTTTAATGTTAACTTTGTCTTTAGAGTTTAAGGTGAAAGCAAGCCAGATTCCATCTTTATCAGTTCCTGCGTCCTGTCAGTACTGTTGTAAATTCCCTTTGGAGTGTACTTTGTTTGGCGGACTGCTACTTTTCCCATGATAACAGATTGTTGTCCATTTGACACTGTCCTGTGTCAGGTTGTCCTCTTTTTTACTCTGCACGCGGTACACAAGTGTAGGAGGCTGGCCTGGTTTGTAGTGAGTACCAAAAGTACTTGCACCTTATACCAGGTCCAGTTAGCACTTATTAGTGAAATGTAGTCAGTATCTAGAAGCCAGGCTGTCTAGGAGTAGCTGGAGCTGAGCAGCCAAGGCTGAACTAGGAGACATGAAAAGCTCATGCAATACCACTGTAGTCACACAGTACTCACACACATGAAAGAAAATACTCAGTGTTACAAAAATGAAGGTACTTTAATTTTAGTGACTCTCTTAGAAGGTAAGTAATGCACACAGTATATACACTAGAATGCAGCAATAGCTGTAAAAACAGAAAACAGTGCAAATAGTGAAAATCACAATAGGTTGCAATGGGCCTTGGGGGAACACAAACCATACATTAAAATCGTGGAAAGCAAAAGTCGTTTACCCACCTAGGCAAGTGTAGTGTGTAGAGGGGCACTGGGAGTGTAAGAAAACACCAGAGGTAAGTGATAGAACCCACCCCAGAGCCCAGGAAAGCAGGAGTAAATCACAGTAAGCTTCCTAGAATACACAGGAACACATGATAGAAGGTTATGCAAGAACCAGAAGAGACTGCAAGACACCAACTATGGATTCCTTGACCTGAGAACCTGTGGAAGAAGGGGACCAAGTCCAAGAAGCACTGAAGAGTCCAGGGAGAACAGGAGCCCCTGCTAACCCGGATGAAGGTGCAAAAGAAGACCCACCGGTGAAGAAGAACAGTCAGTCCTGCACCCAAGAAGACGGATGCGGGTTCCTGGTTGGTGCAGATGATGTCCCACGCCGGATGGAAGATTGCAGTCTGGTTTGCATCACAGGATTCCACCAACAAGCCTTGGCACACGCAAAGCTCGCAGTTAGCGGAAAATGGTACTGCCCGGGACTAGGAGGGACCTGGTGGCCTCTACTGAGGAGGGGAAGACAGAGGTGGTTCACAGCGGCTCAGAGAGCCATCAGAAGACTAGGCAGGGTGTACAGGAGTCCCACAGCATGGGCACAAAGAAGGTGCAAATGGAGGCCCATGCAGCACGTCACAAAGGGATCCCACGCCGCCGGAGAACCACTCTGGAAGCTGTGCATCACGGGAGGAGTGCTGGGGGCCGAAGCTGTGCTGTGCACGAAGAACTTAATGGAAGGTTGCACACAAGCCTTGGCAACTGCAACTCATGCGGTGCATGGGGGTACTGTCTTGCGTGGGGAGGCAAGCTCTTACCTCCACCAAAGTTGGACAGCTGGACCTTAGGACCATCGGGCAACTTCAATATGCCACCCGTATTTCTGGATCCACGCAGTTCCGCAGAAAGGGGACCCATGCCACCAGTCATCGCTGCAGAGGGGTGCCAGCTGAAGCAGGGAAGTGACTCCTTCACTTCAAGGGAGATTCCTTTGTTCTTCTGGTGCAGGCTGAAGACAGGCAGTCCTCTGAGGGTGCACGACTTGGAAACAGTTGCAGTTGCTAGCAGGAGATGAAGATACAATGTTGCAGAAGTTGTCTTTACTTCCTTGTTGCAATTTATAGAGTTCCTGGAGGGTCCAGATGTAGTTTCTTTGGTAAAAGGTGAAGTAGAGGATGCAGAGGATTCCTGTAGGAGTTTTGCAATCTGAACCTGAGGAAACACCCAGAGGAGAGACCCTAAATAGCTCTGAAAGGGGGATTGGTCAGCTACACAGGTAGGCACCTATCAGGAGAGGTCTCTGACGTCACCTGCTGGCACTGGCCACTCAGATGCTCCCAGAGTCCCCCACCACCTTGGAATCCAAGATGGCAAAACCCAGGAACACTCTGGAGGAGCTATGGGCACCACCCCTGGGGTGGTGATGGACAGGGGAGTGGTCACTCCCCTTTCCTTTATCCAGTTTCATGCCAGAGTAGGGACTGGGTGTCCCTGAACCGGTGTAGACTGGATTATGCAAGGAGGGCACCATCTGTGCCCTTCAAAGCATTACGAGAGGCTCTGGGAGGCCCAGGAAGAAAACTGTTCTTTATCACGTTTAATTTGCAGCATTTGTAGCACTTTTTAAAATGTCTTTCTTTCTTCCTTTCTTTCTTTCTTTCTTTCTTTCTTTCTTTCTTTCTTTCTTTCTTTCTTTCTTTCTTTCTTTCTTTCTTCCATGGATTGTGGAACTTGAAGAGCCACTGGCCTGATAACTTACTGATAATCTTTATTACTCTTAGTCCAACTCATCCATGGTCCACCTGTAATCATGTAATGTAATTCCTACCTCTGGAGACGAGAACAAAAGTGAAACACTAGAGGAATCCCAGTCCACCCCTAGCTGTGTGCTGTGTAATCACAGCATGCCCTAAGTACAATCCTGAAATTTAAACCCCCGACAAAGACCTGAATCACAGAGGGTAGGTGAGTTGCGATGCCTGGGATGAGGGAGGGTTGAACTAGGATTAATGAAAATTACATCATTCATTGCATGAAGATAGATTGATTGATTGATTCTTACTCACATCAGGCTATACCAAATCGTGGAAGTGCCTTTGAGATATTATCACACAAAGACAATTTGATTAAGAAATTCAACAAGTGTATATTAACTGCATAATGACAACTCTGCAAACTTGATCAAAGACAAAAGATTAGACTATTGCATGTAGATCAGCTACCCCAAAATTCCCTTATTCATTGTGTACAGTTTGTGAATGATAATGTCTTGTAAAGGTAAGATCTGAAGACCAAGTCACACCTTACAATTCTGCAGAGAAGGCATATACACCCTTGATTGTCATTTATTTTCTTTTCAAACTTTGTATTTTCAAACATAATAGTTCCTTAAACCAACTGCTTAATGCCATATTGATGACTTCTTGCCTTTACTGAACTAGCCAAAAGTAAGAAACTCTCAGACTTCCTCCCTGGATGACGAGATAAATGCATAATGCACAGCAAAAGTCAGAGACTCCAAACATTCCTCTTGCTCAGATCTTGAAGAAGGAGTAACCCGTCCGCTGAAATCTAAACCAGGCCCTTATTTTTCCACGGGTTGTAATTGCACACACCAATAGTCTCACTCCTTTCCTGCCTCTGTCCCATTTACAGAAACCCGAGTGAGATGCCGAATGACTATGACATGCAGGAAGCATGCTCCCTGTGCCAGAAATCACCTTGCCCTTCTCTTCCCTAGTCCTAATCTCCTTTTGCAATCCCTCACCCACCCAGAGGACCCTACATACATTTACCATCTACTCACAGCAGGTGGGAAAGGGAGTGGGATGATGTTCAAGGTGTGTGAATATCAGTTCCAGGGGAAAAAAGTGCTTCTATGTTAAATTGTGGAGCATGAAGTAGAGCGGGGAAGTTTATCTTGTGGCACGAACAGGGATGCATTGTATTCGTATCTCTTCATTGGTGATCTGTGATCAAGACTCAACAGAGACCACATTTAAATCAGAACCCGGTGTATTACTGGAATCGTTTTTTTCACCATCTTTTTCCCATCAGGAAAATGCAAAGGAACCAGTGGAGCCCAGCAGGTAGAAACATGCTGAATTTCACTCCTTTTTTTTATAATACATAAGAAATGTTGTCAACTGCAGTTTCACAAGCACTGGAAGAGAGGGATGTATGGTAGGGTAGCAATGTGTCCACCACAGGAAAAGTGTACCATGCTACTTGTTGAGTCTTGTACTGTGCAGGCCATTGGGACCACTGCTTGATCCCTTTGTTGCCAGGCCTTTTCCCCCTCAGGTGCCAGGCCTTTTTTAAGCTACTTGGGGTAGCTCGCGCTCAGGCCTTCATAACTTTTTGTCCACATAAGCTGTCCACGCCAAAATTGCTTCCTTTTTTTCTAACATCCTAAGGATTCTAAAGGTACCCAGAGTTTGTGTTCCCCTGGAGGAGACCAAGAAATAATCAAAAATGCAGCTAAAATTTAGTTTTTCGCAGAAAAATGCGAAAAAAGTCCTGCAGAAGAAAGAATGTGTTTTTCCCTAAAAATGGCATCAACAAAGGGTTTGCGGTGCTAAAATCACCATCTTTCCAGCTTTCAGGAACAAGCAGACTTGAATCAGAAAAACAAATTTTTCAACACAATTAGGGCATTTTACTGGGACATACCCCATTCTTAATATTCTTTGTGCTTTCTGCCTCCTTCAAGTTAGTGACAGAAATGGGTGGAAAAAACCAATGGTGGATAGCTAAGTATTTCTGAAAAGTAGACAGCATTCTTAATTCACCAAGGGGTCATTTATGTAGATCCTTCAAGGTTTTCCTACAGAAGGTAACAGCTGAAATTAAAAAATATTGAAATTGAGTTGAAAAAAAACAGCCATTTCTGTCCAGGTTTTCTTCTATAACTTTTTCCGGCTATGGCAGATTTTTTAAAGCAATATACCATTAGATCTGCTGGACTCTTTTGATTGTGAGGATATACAGGGCTTGTAGGTTCATCAGGAACCCTAGGTACCCAGAGCAAATAAATGGGTTTTCATTGTATACCGGGTATACAACAATTCATTTTGGTGAAATATAAAGAGTGAAAAATAGGTATCAAGGAAACCTTTGTATTTCCAAAATGGGCACAAGATAAGGTGTTAAAAAGCAGTGGATATTTGCACATCTCTGAATTTCAGGGCCCCCATACTAGCATGTGAATTACAGGGCATTTCTCAAATAGACTTCTTTTTTACACACTGTCTTACCTTTGGAATGAAAAAATTTAGAGAAAGACAAGGGGCACTTAACACTTGTTCTGCTATTCTGTGTTCCCCCAACTCTCCCGATAAAAATGGTACCTCACTTGTGTGGGTAGCCCTAGTGCCCGCAACAAGAAATGCAACATGGACACATCACATTTTTACATTGAAATCTGACGTGTTTTTTGGAAAGTGCCTAGCTGTGATTTTCGGTCTCTAGTTCAGCCGGCACCTAGGGAAATCTAGCAAACCTGTGCATTTTTAAAACCTAGACACCTAGGGAAATCCAGGATGGGGTAATTTGTGGTGCTTTCACCAGGTTCTGTTGCCCAGAATCCTTTGCAAACCTCAAAATTTGGCAAAGAAAACAACTTTTTCCTCACATTTCGATGACAGAAACTTCTGGAATCTGAGAGGAGCCACAAATTTCCTTCCACCCAGCATTCCTCCAATTTTCCCGATAAAAATGGTACCTCATTTGTGTGGGTAGGCATAGAGCCCGCGACAGGGAAGGGTCCAAAACACAACATGGAAACATCACATTTTTCTTATAAAAACAGACCTGTTTTTTGCAAAATGCCTAGCTGTGGATTGAGGCCTCTAGCTCATCCGGCACATAGGGAAGCTTAGCAAACCTGTGCATTTATAAAAACTAGACACCTAGGGGAACCCAGGATGGGGTAACTTGTGGCGCTCTAGCCAGGTTCTCTCACCCAGAATCCTTTGCAAACCTCAAAATATGGCAAAAAAACACTTTTCCTCATATTTTGGTGCTGCAAAGTTCTGGAATCTGAGGGGAGCCACAAACTTCCTTCTACCCACCATTCCCCCACATCTCCCGATAAAAATGGAACCTCACTTGTGTGGGTAGGCCTAGTGCCCGCAGCAGGAAATGCCCCAAAAAACTATGTGGCACATCAAAATTATCAATTACAAAACTACCTGTTTTTGCAGGGTGGGGCACCTGCCTTTTTGGTCCTGGGCTCAGCAGCCGCATACGGAAACTTGCCAAACCCAGATATTTCTGAAAACTAGATACCCAAGGGAATCCAGGGAGGGGTGACTTGCGTGGATCCCCCAGTGTTTTCTTACCCAGAATCCTCAGCCAACCTCAAATTTAGCTAAAAAAAAATCATATTTTCCCCACATTTCTCTGTGGGATCATCACACCAGCACAAATTACCTACCACCCAATGGTCCCCTCAGTCTTCTGATAAAAATGATACCTCACTTGTGTAGGTAGGCTAAGTGCCTGTGACAGGGAATAGCCAAAATCATGTTGAAATTGAGTGGGAACCAAAGCAGGTCCAAAAGGGCAGTTTAAAAAAAAATAAAAGTTAGGCAGAGAAGTGGGGCAGAATTTTTATCAGTATAGATGTGACAATGCTGGGTGGTAGGTATTTTGTGGATTCCTGCAGATTTCAGAAAGTTCCATCACAAAAATGTGGGGAAAATGTGTGATATCAAGCAAAGTTGGAGGTTTGCAGGGCATTGTGGGTAAGAAAATGCTGCGGGGTGTGCATGTGAAGCACCCCACCCTGGACTCACCCAGATGTTTAGGTTTCAGATGTGTCTAGGTCTCATAGATTTTCCTAGATGGCAGCGTCCCAAAGTCCAAAAAGTGCAACACTCACCATTCGAAGCAGGACGATTTTGAGAGTTTGACAAGCTCTCATGGCCCAAATGTAAAATCAAACCCCAAAATAATCAAATGTCCTCTTACTTGCTGTTGGGATCAAATCGTTTAGTGTGCAGGGGGAGAGCTAAAAGACTGTTACCCCCTTCAGTTGGAGTGGGGCCATAACCATGCCCATACTGGTTGGTAGCCACCACCCACCTTTTTTTTCTTTTTTTTTAATTCCCTGGAATCTAGTAGGATTTCTGCCCTCCCGGGGAGTGGTTCAGGAGTGATTGCCCCATCTGCCCACCGGTGGGCAGAACAACTTTGACCCATTTATTTGGGGTGGAGGTATGGCCATACTCCCACCCTGTTTTTTTTTTAAAGCATTTTCCCTGGGGTCTAGTGGGCTTTCTTCCCCCCTTGGGGGCAGATGGGCCTTACAAAAATAGGCTGATCTGTCCCCAGGGGGGGCAGAAATGGTCAACAGTAATGTGCCCCCATGGGGAGCTACCCTTGCCCAAGAGACTGCCCCCCCAAACAAAACACTCACAGACACCAATCCCTGGTGCCTAAGTGGTTTCGGCCCCCCTTGGGGGCAGATGGGCCTAATAGAAATAGGCCCATCTGCCCACAAGGAGGACAGAAATGGCCTAAAGTAATTTGCCCCCATGGGGAATGGCCCGTGCCCAAGGCAAAAGCCTTTCCTTTCCTTTGATGCCTCTCCGATCTCCACCACCTCCCAATAGGAAGAGAAACAAAAGTGTTTCTCTTCTGATCGTGCTAGAAGCTGAGCTTCCAGCATGATGGGGATGACCTCTGAAGAGGTCAGTATGCGATTGCACGCTGACATCCTCAGACATCACTGGGGGGGGGTCGGGGTGGCAGGGTAAACACTTCCCTTGCCATCCCTGACCAGGGGAGTGGGGTGGGAAGCCCATGGGGGACCACTAGCGTACCCCTGTGGGCCGGGTTCAGGAGAAGCTGGTCTCGCCCTTGGCACAGCGATGTAGCTGAGTATGAGACCAGCTCGTCCAGGGCACTCCAGGGGTTAATAATAACTTAAGACACACAATTAATTATACTTTACATTTAAACAAACACTTTGAGAACTATAATGGTTGTAAGTCACTACGTTGAGGCCAACAGTCTCAATTTGAAATAATCTCACATCCACTCCATTGCCTACTACCACATCAAAATGCTAGTATTATTGAAGGGCTTTTATTAAATTATTAATTAGAAATGAATGCTTAATTCAAACATGTTTAGCATACCTAGGCCTTAACCAGATTGCATTAACATCCATTCATGCTTGGAGGGGAAAATGTGCACCTTGAGTTTTTCATGAACAAGTCTTACCATGTGGATGTCTCTGCTTTTCCGTTTTCGGAAAATGTGTGAAATAAATTACAAATGTATTAATTTGCCTCCTTATGGGGAAGCCATGCCTGGGACGTTCTTCTTTCTGTAACAATTCAAGGTCTTTTGCTTGAGACTCTTGCATGGGCCTTTCATTGCTTGAACGTGTTACTCTATCCATTTAGTATGAAATACGCAGTTATCTTCTCTTTCTTTTTATTCATATTTTCTTTATTACTATGCAGAAAAATAGGGGTTCTTATGAGTTTCTTATGTATGGTATCATTTTAATTTGCTGCTTTTCTGTGTAACAATGTTAGCACAGCGCTAATTTGTCACATCTCATCATGTAGAATGTGTGGCATTTCTGTCTAAAACCCTATAAAAGATTATGGCCCTCATTACAACCCTTGCAGTCGGTGTTAAAGTGGCGGTATGACCGCCAACGGGCCAGCAGTAAAAAAAATTGAATTATTACTGCGGTGGAAACCGCCAACATAGACAGCCACTTTAACACTCCAAAAGCCACAGCGGTACAAACAAACAGCATGGCGGTCACTGCCAACAGACAGGCGGAAGACAATGTACCACCCACACCATTATGAGAGGCCAATCCGCCACCTTTTCCGGGGCGGATTCAATGCAAACAAAAACACGGTGGAAACAGGACTTGGAAGGGAAAACTCTCACCTCTACACACCCCATGAGGAACCAGGACGTCATGGAGCTGGAACTCCAAATTCTCCATGCGATAGTCTTCCTGCTCCTCTACCAGGAGCACGACCGATGGCGGCGACGACCACGGTGAGTACTGCACCTACGACACAGGGGAGGGGGGAGGGAAAAGAGAGTGACACACACACGCAACACGCAACACCCCCACCCTCACACACAACACACACACCAGTACATGCTGAAATTTTACATTCTCCCCCCTGGAAGAACGCAAGGACAAAAGGAAATGAGTTGAACGATTGCAACATGACAAATCCATTACTCAAAAATATATATACACTATTAACAAATATGTACAGCAAGAATTTAAGTCCATGTACTGCATCTACATAGTCCGTGGACCACTGGGCCCAAAATGCATGGGCGAGGCCCACATAAAATACCCAATCCAAACGGAGAGAACACTGCAGGGGCATCAGATCGAAATAAAACAGGCACCTCAGGGGGAAGGGAAGGGGGTGCACCTCAGCCGGATGAGTGCACGACGCCAGCCCCACGAGGGGGCTCCATGCCCATTGATGTATCCTAGGGAGTGCAAAGCCACAGTCTCAAAAGTCTCTACAGTGGGTGATTTGCCCACTACTTTATCCTGGGGAGTGCAAAGCCACAGTCTCACAAGTCTCTCCAGTGGGTGGTTTGCCCACTGCTTTATCCTGGGGAGTGCAAAGCCACAGTCTCACAAGTCTCTCCAGTGGGTGGTTTTCCCACTGCTTTATCCTGGGGAGTGCAAAGCCACAGTCTCTCAAGTCTCTCCAGTGGGTGGTTTGCCCACTGCTTTATCCTGGGGAGTGCAAAGCCACAGTCTCTCAAGTGGATAACAGTCTCCACTGGTTCTGGAGGGGGCCTTGTGCCCAGAGTGCTTCATCCTGCCAAGGACAGAGGTAGTGGATTCCTTTCTCCACTGGTACTGTAGGGGGCTTTGTGCCCAGAGTGCTTCATCCTGCCAAGGACTGAGGTAGTGAATCTGACACTCCACTGACGGTGGGGCAACATGGAAGCTGCCCAGGCCCCTGGAACTGACCACCAGCCTCGCACGAATGACCACTGGGGATGGCAGCCATGTCTGCGGTGGTGCCACTGGCACAGGATGTGGTGTGGCCGCTGGTGGAACTGGCGGCGGGCTCAGTAGCGGCGGTGCTTGCGGCGCTCATTGGGCAGCGGTGCTGGTGGGGGGCTCACTGAGTGTGCTGCTGGCGGCGGTGTTCTGAGCGGCGGTGCTTGTGGTGGCGGTGTCCTTGGCGGAGGTGCTGGTGGGGGGCTCACTGAGCTTGCTGCTGGCGGCGGTGTTCAGTGCTGCTGGCGGCGGTGTCCTGAGCAGCGGTGATGGTGGGGGGCTCACTGAGCTTGCTTCTGGCGGCAGTGTCCTTGGCGGCAGTGCTGGGGGGGGCTCACTGAGCGTGCTGCAGGCGGCGGTGTCCTGAGCGGTGGTGCTGGTAGGGGGCTCACTGAGCTTGCTGCTGCTGAAGGGCACAGTGTCTGCGGTGCAGTTGAAGGGCACAGTATCCTGGGTGCTGGCTGTGGTGCCCATGGCGGTGGTGCATGTGGCGGTGCCGTTGGCGGTCTTGTCCGCCGGGCAGGTTGGCGGCGACTTACTTTTATTTCTCTGGCCCTTCTCCACCGTGGATGGTGGCACAGCTGTCTTGCCACTCCCACCTGTTGTCCTGGCTGAGCCCTTGGTGGCAGGTGTTTTGGCCTTCTCCCTCCGGGCTGTGGGCAACTTCTTTTGTTTTGGAGGTGGGGGAATGTCCTTGGCCTCGCTCCTTGGGACACTGGCTGCCCTGCTGCTTGGCGCACTCCAGAAGCCGGTTACTGCTGGCACCACTGTTCCCGGTGATGTGGTGGCTGAGGTGCTGGATTGGGACCTGGAAAGGCGGGCCCTAGGGGATGGAAGGGGTGGGGTAGCTGAAGGGAAGAGGTGTGTGCATGCTGTTCTGATGGTGTGCTTGGGATAGGCTGAGGTACTGGGGATTGGGTCTGGGTGAAGGAAGTTGGAGGGGGGAGGTTGGACACAGGGACAATGGCTGCCATCAGTGCTGAGGCCAGAGTCTGAAATGCTCTCTGTTGGGCTGCCTGGCCAGAATGAATGCCCTCCAGGTATGCATTTGTCTGTTGCAACTGCCTCTCTACACCCTGGATGGCATTCAAAATGGTAGACTGCCCAACAGTGAGGGATCTGAGGAGGTCAATGGCCTCCTCATTGAGGGCAGCAGGGCTGACTGGGGCAGGGCCTGAGGTGCCTGGGGCGAAGGAGATGCCCACCCTCCTGGGTGAGCGGCCACAGGGCACACGCTGAGGGGCTGCTGGGAGGGCGGTGCTGGTAGGGGGGGGTGGTGGCTGTACCTGTAGATGCGGTGGGCACAGAGGGGCCCTCCATCGCAAGGGAGCTCCCATCAGAGGGGGAGTCAGTGTCGCTGGTCTCAGCTCCTGTCCCCGCCGTGGAGCTCCCCTCGCCCTCCGTCCCACTGGTGAATTCTGAGTCCGTAGTCTCACCCTCCAGGGCCATGTGGGATGCAGCTCCCTCCTGCTCCGGTGGCACAGCTCCTCCACCTGATGATGCTAATGCACACAAGAACAGGGAGACCACAAAGAGGGGGGAAAGAAAATAGAAAGACATGTTCAGTGCATGCAATACCACTACCATTGGCGGACACTACAGACACAGCAGCCCTCTGCACTACGCCATGCACTTTGGGTTCCCTAATTGATCACAGGGACATGGGGTACAAGGCCTATGCCAGATTGCTGCACACATGCAAGTCACAGGAGCCTGACTAGGTGTAGATGGCTCTTACCACTGGTGGGGATGGGGTGCCACTGAGCCTGCCTCACAAAGGGTCCATGCCTACAAGGCTCGCCCTAGCCTAAGTGGAACCCACAGCCCACCTCCCCCACCCAGACACCTCCAATGCGCGCTGAATCAGATGGATGTGAGTGTACTCACCCCCTTGTGGCTGCTGTGATGCCCTCAAGCGTCCATCCACCTCCGGATATGCCACCGCCAGGATCCAGAACATCAGAGGGGTCATGGTGCGACGGGCACCCCTCCCACATTGGGAGGCCATCCCCAGCTGGGCCTCCGCCCTCCTCTTGCTCCAGCGGCGAATATCCTCCCATCTTTTCCGGCAGTGGGTGCTCCGTCTGTGGTGGACACCCAGGGCCCGGACGTCCTTGCCGATGGCACGCCAAATATCCTTCTTCTGGTGGGTGCTGACCTACAGGAATAGTACTGGGGAAAAGGAAAAACAATAACCTTCTGGACCGTCACAGACATTGGCCCACGTTCCCACCCTTGCCCTGACGCACATCCACTTACCGTTGTTTCATGCACGCCTCATTCCGCCCCCTATCTCCCATCCACACCACTCCAAACAGGCATTGCCCATACAGCATGCTCACAGTGTACTCACCTGTTTGTCTTGATGACCGTAGAGTAGCGTGTACTGGGGGAGGACCCCATCCACTAGTTTCTCCAACTCCTACGATGTGAAGGCAGGGGCCCTTTCCCCAGACACTTGAGCCATTGTCGCTTCCAGACTGAGGTCACAGCAGCACTTGCAGTGTAGGTCCTCTCCTGTCGAAGATCAGGTATCAAGTGAGTGAACAGAGAGAAAATGGCGGTGACGTCCGCGGCGGTGCGTACCGTCACCGCCGGCATACATCGTCATTGGCTCCTGGGACCCATAGGGTCCAATGTTAACCAATGCAGGATTGCGCCGCGGTCTTCGACCGCCTCCCGCGACAGTGTACAACGCCGGCGCAGTTACCTCATATCCCCTTGTCCCACATTAAAGGTCAGGCAGCCGCCATTTCATGGGGCCACATAGCATTAATTTTAAATGCGTCACACATATATAGGCCTTGCATACACACTAAGACAGGCACATAGCGGATTGACAAATGTGTGCAATAAAGTTGTTTATTTTGTACCTCAATGTTGGCTGACCCTCTGATCGCTGTTCTCATCCATAGAGCACCTCCGCTGGGGCTGGTGAGGAGATGGCGGCATTCTCCAGTGTACAGACCGCTGGTGGACCTGTCGACAATGGAAGAGCGACATGTAATAGTCACCTACAGACTTGATCGTGCCGCAATCCAGGAACTATGTGCCCAGTTGGAGCCAGACCTGATGTCAGCTATCCGCCATCCCACAGGAATCCCCCCTCTAGTGCAGGTCCTGTCAGTACTCCATTTCCTGGCAAGTGAGTTTTTTCAATCAACAGGGGCCATTGCATCAGGCATGTCCCAGCCAATGTTCTCTAATGTGTTGTCCAGAGTTTTGTCTGCCCTGCTGAAACACATGCGCAGCTACGTCATTTTCCCTCAGGTGGAGGATTTGCCTACCGTGAAAGGTGACTTCTATGCCCTGGGACATATCCCCAACATCATAGGTGCCATTGGTGGGACACATGTGGCCTTGGTCCCCCCCACAGGAGCGAACATGTGTACAGAAACCGGAAGAGTTACCATTCAATGAATGTGCAGATGGTATGTTTGGCCGACCAGTACATCTCCCATGTGAACGCCAAGTTTCCTGGCTCAGTGCATGACGCTTACATTCTGAGGAATAGCAGCATCCCTTATGTGATGGGGCAACTCCAGAGGCACCGTGTGTGGTTATTAGATGAGGACATGGACCCTATACAGTGTGAATAGTTGTCTGGGGTTGTCCCTTAGGGTTAGTGTGTGTCTAACAGTTGTCCCTCGACATTTGCAGGTGACTCTGGGTACCCCAACCTGTCATGGCCACTGACCCCAGTGAGGAATTCCAGGACAAGGGCAGAGGAACGCTACAATGAGGCACATGGGCGAACTAGGAGGGTTATAGAGAGGACCTTCAGCCTCCTGAGGCCAGGTTCAGGTGCCTCCATATGACAGGTGGTTCCCTATACTACTCACCAAAGAAAGTGTGCCAGATCATCGTGGCCTGCTGTGTGCTGCACAACTTGGCTTTGCGACAACAGGTGCCTTTTCTGCAGGAGGATGGTCCTGAAGGAGGTGTTGTGGCAGCTGTTTAGCCTGTGGACAGTGAAGAAGAGGAGGCAGAAGAAGAGGACATAGACAACAGAAACACCGTGATCCATCAATACTTCCAGTGAGACACAGGTAAGAAGACATCACTGCGTCCTACATCTGATAAAATTGTTCGACCTCTCATCTGTCTGTCACTTTCACCCAGTGTATGGACCCAGATTTGTCACTTTCCCTTTCGATTTCACAGATGTGGCTCCCACTGTGTGACCTCTGCTATGTTACCTCATGGACTAGAGCTGTGTGACATAGGTATGTTGACAATACAATGGACATTGCTATTTCCCTCAGTTATTGCAAATACACAATTGTGAAAGCACAGACTGACTCCAGATTGTTTTGTGATTTATTTAAGTGCTAAATAGTGGAGGGGGTTGTAAAATGGTCAGAGTCCAGTCTATTAGTCTCACAGGTGCATTGTCCAAAGGGGCTTAGGAAGTGGAGCTAGGGCAGTTTAAGGATGGACAGGGTGACAAAGTGGGATAGAAGTATGACATTCAGGGTGGTCTCATTTCTTGGCGGGGGTCTTGGCATTGTTCTCTGTCTTTGTCCTGGATCTCAGGGACTGCTTGCGGGTGGTTCTCCATCTGCAAGGGGTGGGGTGCTGTAGTTGTGGTCCTGTGGCGGTGCCTCCTGTCCACTAGGGCCGGCAGAGGTGGTGGGCAGTTCATCGTCCAGGCTAGTGTCAGGGGCCCCTTGTTGTGCCACAGAGTCCCTCCTGGTGTTCACGAGGTCCTTCAGAAATCCTGCAATGGTGCCCAGGGTGGTATTGATGTATTTGAGTTCCTCCCTGAACCCCAAATACTGTTCCTCCTGCAGCCGCTGGGTCTCCTGAAACTTGGCCAGTACCGTTGCCATCGTCTCCTGGGAATGATGGTAGGCTCCCATGAAGTTGGAGAGGGCCTTGTGGAGAGGGGGTTCCCTGGGCCTGTCCTCCCCCTGTCGCACAGCAGCCCTCCCAGTTCCCTGGTTTTCCTGGGCCTCTGTCCCCTGAACCGTGTGCCCACTACCACTGCCCCCAGGTCCCTGCTGTTCTTGGGGTGGTGGGTTAGCCTGGGTTCCCTGTAGTGGTGGACACACTGCTGCTTGGAGTGTCCTGGGGACAGAGGTATGGGCCCGCTGGGTGGGTGCTGTGCTGGTGTTTGCTGAGGGGGGAGGCTCTGTGGTGGCCTGTGACTGTGTCAGGGGAACCGACTGTCCTGAGGTCCCAGATGGGCCGAGCTGGTCATCTAGATCCAGTTGGACAGAGCTGCTGTCATCACTGTGGGCCTCTTCTGTGGGTGGAGTGGACATTTCTGGAACCTCCTGTCCGGTGACGTTGGGTTGGGGTCCTGCAGGGGTGTAAAGGCACGATTATTGCATCTGTGTGTGCCATGGTGTGCAATGGGTTGGGTGACCCTGTACCCCAGTGCTTCCATTCCTGTGTAGGACCTTGTGTGATAATTGTTTAGGGGTCTGTGTGGGTGTGTATAGTGGACATGCATTGGTGATGGGTGTCCATGCTTTGTTGTTGCATGCAGGGCTTGGTGTTGGGATGTGTGGTTTGTGATAGTGGGACATATGTGAGGAGTTGGAGTGATGGGGGTGAGGGCGAGGGTGGGGGCATGTGATAGCATGCAGGTAGGGTGGGGGATGTAATAGTTAAGATTTAACTTACCAGAGTCCATTCCTCCAGCTACTCCTGCAAGGCCCTCAGAATGCAGTATAGCCAAGACCTGCTCCTCCCATGTTGTCAGTTTTGGGGGAGGAGGTGGGGGTCCGCCGCCAGTCCTCTGAACCGCAATGTGGTGTCTTGAGACCCCGGAACGCACCTTCCCCCTTAGGCTGTTGCACCTCTTCCTGATGTCATCCTGTGTTCTTGGGTGCTGTCCCACTGCGTTGAACATGTCCACGATTCTGCTCCATAGCTCCATCTTCCTAGCTATGGTGGTGTGCTGCACCTGTGATCCGAATAGCTGTGGCTCTACTCGGATGATTTCCTCCACCATGACCCTGAGCTCCTCCTCAGAAAACCTGGGGTGTCTTTACGGTGCCATGGGGTGGTGTGGGTGATGTGTGAGGTGGTGTGTGTTGTGATGTGTGGGGTGATGTTTAGGGGTGTGTGGTGTTTTGTGCGTGGATGTGTATGTGTGATGGTGTTGTGTGCCCCTGTATGCAGGTGTTGTCTTACTTTGCTGTCTCCCTGGCCTTCTTCAAAATTTTTGGTAGTAAGGGTTTGTTGGTAATATGGGTGTGTGTTTTATATTGTATTGGGTGTGTGGGAGTGGTGTGTGTATGTGTATCAGGTGTGTGTACTTCAATTTGTCCAATGTGGTTGTGTTTTGTAAATGTGTGTGTATTTTGAGCGCGGCAGTGTGTACCGCCAATGGAATACTGCGGTTGAAAGACCACCGCGTGGATTCACGGGTCGTAATAGTGTGGGTGTATTCCTGTTGGCGTGACGGTGGAGGTTTTGTTATCGCCAGTTTATCACTGACCTTTGGTGTGGCGGACTTGTGTGGGTGTCTAGATTTTGGCGGATTCTGAGCTGTGGGTCGTAATAGCTGTGGTGGAATTCTGCGGCCGCGGCGGTGTGTTGGCAGTCTTCTACACAGCGGTAAGCGGCATTTACCACCAATGTTGTAATGAGGGCGTATGTTTTTCAAATTGTGACAGTCTTTTGCCTCTTTCCTTGTAGGCAGACTCTGTGTCAGTCCTCTTGCTAAGCTACACTTGTGCTCTGACTGTTTGCCTATTTCAGGCATCGAGTCTATGTCAGTCCTCTTGCAGATTAGGACTATGACTAATTTGATTTGAGCTAATTCTAGATTTGACTAACAATATTTTTGCCTTCTGTAATGACGTTGATTTTCAAAAGAGCATTATGGTTTTTACTTTAATTCTTCTCTTATGAAGATTTTCCTAATTGCCACTAGGTCATAGTCTGACAATGACTCACTAGGTCTTACTAAGACACAGACAGCCCTGATCCTGCAGATCAACCCTCTAATTATTTTTATTAGAGCATCAACTGAATGTATTTACTCTTCCTAACTTTCAGCTTCCTTCCTTATATTTACCCTGCGATGTAGTGGTAGGTTGAAGAAGTGTATGCAATATTATCACAATAAGATATAACACATAAGTGACTCTATCCCACGCTGACTTCTTTTTTCTTAACTATTTGACCCCTATTTAAACATTGACAAAGGAAAGCCTCTCTTCACCATGCACAGGCTCTTGGTTCCTAGCTACAAATTATTGGGTGTTGGCGGAGGCAGAAAAACAGTCAACCGTATTGTGGTATGTCCACCAATGACCTGCCAAACAACCATCATGTAAAAATCCCTTGGTATTAACTACCAGCTGATTCCTAAATGCTCTGACAGATTGGATGGATGGTGGAGGGATTCTTCAGCTCTAACTTGTTGATAGCTCTCCAACACATCATACATGCCTGTGCTACCTGTGAGATAATCCGGGGGAAGTGACGTTTGGTCAGCGAGTTCTTAGATACCACAATGAAGGTCATCCAAAGGATCTCTGTGGTGAACGTCAACATGGCAGTGCCTACCCCACTATGTAATGGCAGTCAGAGTGGTATGGTACTATAATATCTTGTAAGAATATTGTTTTATAATAATATTTATCTTAAATATTGTTTGTCAATATTGCTGTGAAGATGTTGTCCAACTCGACCTAACAATAGAAAATCTACACCCAGTGAGACAATATTTTTCTAAGTGATGTTTTGGACATAATGTTGACATCCGATAATATTTGTCTGTACAACACTCTAACATACACAGATATACAAAACACTTGTTTTACCAATGACAATATTACCAATCAGATAAAGAATGAACCCAGAAGTGAATGAAGAATTCTGAAGCCTGTGCTGGATCCTCCACTCAGAGAGAGAAGTAAAAGTGGGTGTACGCGATGTGTCAGGTAACTACCCTACAAATCCTTTGAGCCTCTGCTCTGGAAGTAGAAGCCACCTACCCCACTATGTCCTGAACCAAGGAGGAAAGACCTGACCTTGATAGTCAGCAATCAAAATGACCTGTCTCATGCACCTAATAGGAACAGCTCTGGAAGGCTGAGGTCACTTGCCAGGAGAAACAAAAGACCCCAAGAGAATTGTCACATCTCCTGCAACAAAAACACCTCTTCAAAATATCATTCACCACTCACTGTCTAATAATTAAGCATTTTATCTTCAGCAGAAGATTATCTAGGAAGGAACAGTGTTACCAATAAATGCTGAATTAAGTGTTATTATTTCTTTTATAACCTTTTTTCAATATTTCTTTATGACTATAACAAAAAGAAAAATTACAAGCATTGTCACACAGCGTTGACCTCTTTCATTTTTCTAATGTCTGCTAATCATGTCATGAGTGTACCCCATACCGTGAGCGCAAACCATTGGTTCATTTTGGACTCTGTGCCATACATGGGACATTCATACAGTACACGTGTCTCTATACGGTCTATCAATCAGAGCCACTTCCCCCTGTTCAAGGGGAGGCAAAAGCCTTGGATAATTCTGACATCACAGCTGGCCAGGTCACCAAGCCCTCCACCACCTTTTCATTCCTCCTGGTGTGTTTAAAATTTGCTTCCTCAGCCAGAGCCTCCTCCACTCTATCCTTAATCCATAGGTGTTTACTGGGATTTCTTCTACCCCTCCAACCAATAGCCTCCTGTCACCTAGCCAATAGGAGGGCCAGTTGTAGAAATTTGTATTGCATCTTCATTTGATGTGAGCAAGCAATGATACCCAATTGGCACTGTTGTTTGATGAGGGAAACCGATATGCCTGTCGCTCCACTCTCTCTGAGATCTCTGTCCAATAGTCTGACACCTTCATGCAGATCCAGGGTAAATGCAAGAATGATGCCCTCCAGATCCCAAAGACCTGGTTGAGTAGATTTTACTCAAAGTAATTGGCATGAAGTGCGTTTGGTGTATAAAGCTAAGGTGAATCAGTTTCAAGTGGGAATTACCCAAAACCTTCTGCACTAGTTCACAGGTGATCCCCCAATTTTTGTCCAATATCTGCTCCCTTTACCAGGCCGCCCTGGAATTTAGTGCAGGCTTAGTCTTATCCAATTTCAGGGTTTTGTAAAATAAAGAGATGAGATGTTGTCCCGCCTTTAGTCCCAGTATGCCCTCCAGTGTGATGGATGTAGAAAGCGCAGCCAACATCTCTCTCTCTCTGTGCCAGAAAGTCTTGCATACTGCAGAAAGTGACCAGGACACACTCCATGTGAGTCCTGTGCTGCATGACACATGATGAACTTCTTTCCTGGGATAAACCACTAAACATGTTCCACAAGTTACGGCAGAATGGATGCAGATCCCAAAATTTAGATCCCTCACAAAGGGTGGTCATTGAAGACCGCTGACTATTCACGAACTTTGGCTCTTTGCCGCACTACATATGAGAATGTGGCTGCCACTCTGCTGCCCGTCGTGAGCAATTCTGAAAATGAGATCTTGCCACATGTACCCTTCAGTAATAGCTTCCCCCAGTTTTCACCCAATGAGAACCACTTTGCAGAACTTTCAATATAATCTGCATAGTAATAAAGATCAATGTCTGGTAGACCCAGCACTCCCTTCTACTGGTCTAGTTTCAGGGCCCACAAGGAGACTCTACTATGCTTACCCACTCAGATAAGAGGAAGCAGCAGCCCACTCAGTTGTTGAAACAGTTCGAGCTTCAAGAGACAAAGACCAGATTTGAGAGGGGCTAGCGTCACTTTAGCACAGCCTTAGTGTCATTTTTTTACGCTAAGGCGGCGCTCAGGTGGCCTTTTCCCCGTGCCATATTTACAAATTGGGGCAATGCATACATTGTGCCACTTTATAACCCTTTGCGCTACATTGTGCCTGTGCCAGGCATAATGTATGCAAAGGGGACGTTCCCCCATTAGGGGGAGGGGCGCAAAAATGGGCCAAAGAAATCCAAGAGATTTCTTTGCATCATTTATTTCGGCACTTTTAACGCCTGCTCAGGGCAGGTGTTAAAAGGAGTCTCCAATTGGTTTCAATGGATCTCTGGGTGCTTTGAAGGATTAGCATCAATATTTTTTATGCTAATTCTGCAAAGCGCCAAACTAGCGCCAAAAATTGTGCCACTAGTTCTCTAACTACCCCCATGGTGCACCGTATATTAAACATGGTGCACACATAGTGGCGTTAGGTGGGCACTAAGGGTGCAAGAAAGGTGGTGCTATACTAGATGCAGCGCCACTTTTCATAAATCTGCCCCAAAGCATTTTGCATACTGCAAAGACTTTGCAGAACGAAAGCTAATATGGCAATCTTCCCCCTATCCATGATAGAGAGAGGGAACACATTCTAGAATCATACAGATGATTTCACTCTCTCGATGACTCCCACCATATTATAAACACACTGTTTCTCTGCTGTTAAAATGACCTGAATGCCTAAATAATGAAACTAGTCAGTTTACTACCCCAAGCCCAAGTCAGGTAGCTGGTCCGCCTCCGAGTGCACCAGCTTCCCCAGAGGAAAAGGAATGGTCTTTAGTATGTTGACCCAGAGGGCCCCCACCTCCTGAAACTGGTCTAAGTAGTGCATTAAGGGCCAGATGTAGCAAGGCTTTTGCGCCTCGCAAACGGCGAAAAATGCATTTTGCGAGTCGGAACTGACTCGCAAAATGCGTTTCCGACTCGCAAATAGGAAGGGGTGTTCCCTTCCTATTTGCGACACGCAACTCGATGTAAGTTGATTTGCGACCGCAAAAGCGGTCGCAAATCAACTTGCAGTTACCATCCACTTGAAGTGGATGGTAACTCATTCGCAAACGGGAAGGGGTGCCCATGGGACCCCTTCCCCTTTGTGAATGATCACAAAAATATTTTATCAGAGCAGGTAGTGGTCCTATGTACCACTGCCTGCTCTGAAAAAGACCGAAACAAAAGGTTTCAGTATTTTTTTCCAAGTGCAGCTCGTTTTCCTTTAAGGAAAACGGGCTGCAGATGGAAAAAAAAAACTGCTTTATTGAAAAGCAGTCACGGACATGGTGGTCTGCTGTCTCCAGCAGGCCACCATCCCCGTGAGTGCCCAGACTCGCAATGGGGTCGCAAACTGCGACCCACCTCATTAATATTAATGAGCTGGGTCTTTGCGACCCCATTGCGAGTCGCAGAAGGTGTCTGAGACACTTTTCTGCATAGCAAATTGCGAGTTGCAATTTGCGAGTCGCTCGGACTCGCAAATTGCAAGTCGCAATTTGCAACGTACCTACATCTGGCCCTAATTGTGGTACCCATGTTCGAGGTGAATGAAGATAAAATAAGGCATTGTACCCATAAAGTCAAATCACATGTACAGTATTTCCAACACAAATCCCTCAAATACTCACTGGTGCTTGGAGTATAATGGGCAATGGCTCCAAAGCCAGAGTCAACAGCAAGGGGGACAGGGGACCCCCTGCTGTGTGCCACATCCCACACTCTAGCTAAGAGAGCTATACCTACCCACACTGACCCTGGTCCTAGGATCTGTGTAGAGCAGACAAATCCAACCACAGAAGGCTGACCAAAAGGGCATTGCTCGAAGAGCCTCCAACATATAGCCCCAGCTCAGGGTGTTGAAGCCTTTTTCAGTCGATTGTGACCAGGAAAAGCTCCTTGCCACTATCCCTCACTGAGTAAAGGGCATGAGTAGGTCTGTAAATATTCATGGCTGGGCTGCACCCAGGAATCAACCCAGATTGGTCCTCATGCACCAACATACCCACCCCGTGTCACCCTGTTTGCCAGGACCTTACACAAGACTTTGGTGTTTGAATTGATCACAGTAAGTGGTAGCTACACTGAGGGATCCATCGGATCACCACCAGGCTTCAGCATCATACCCTTGATGCCCTTTTGCACAGTGGGAGGGAAGCTTGCCTGTTTAACTGGCCTCCCTGAACACCTTCAGAATCAAGTGACAACTAGAGAAATTGTTTCGAAATACAAAATAATCTGCATGGAAAGCAACCACTATCTCCAGAAAGACCTCATGGTTCTTTTACATTAATTTACTTTTAAAGCATACATTCTGCATGAAGCATGTTGGTACTTGGGGTCAGAGAGCACCATGCAATGTAGCTGAATGACAGGTTAAGGGCCTGTACAGAGGCACCCACCATCCCAGAAACATCAAAGTGAGGTGATGATTATCAAGAACCAGAAAGGCAGGAAATTCTTAGATTACCCTTGATGGTAGAAAAGAGGGTGTTGGACACCTCCAGGCATCAAAGGAAAACCCTGTGCAAGGTGATATGTCTGAGGAGTCAGTTTAGCAGGTTTCCAAATTTCCTTGAAGTCCAAACTATTGCCAACATTCTCAATAGGGGGTGCATTACTCCTTGAGAATCCAAACACCTAGATCTGAAGCCATCCAGATGAAACTGCAGAGTATGAAGAGTCTTGCTAGCAGGGGCTGAACTGGGCTAGGCAATTTGAGCTGCGCACAGCTGCGCACAGCTGCGCACAGCTGCGCACAGCTGCGCTGCCCACCCAAGATGAGCTTTACACTGGAAAGACTACCTGGAAAGACTTT
Organism: Pleurodeles waltl; assembly: GCF_031143425.1. NCBI lineage: Eukaryota > Metazoa > Chordata > Amphibia > Caudata > Salamandridae > Pleurodeles > Pleurodeles waltl. Next base: position 997,056,679 of record NC_090450.1, on the reverse strand, counting down.
CTGTTCCTCTAATGCCCCTAATCTTTGGGGCTAACAAGGACATCAGGCTTGTTATCCAAGTCCTAAATCACAAAATATTAACACTCCTCTGTTTCCCGGGGCTCTGTAATTGTTGTTTGCAGTGGTTAACCAATGTTACCATAGCGTCCTTAACTCTAGCTTTAGATTAACCCAGGGCAGTGAGGAGACACAGATACAGTACAAGCTGAGGGGCATATTTAGAAGAAGTCTGCAGTGTGTTTACACCATGCAGTGTGATACATGCTTGACACAAACCTCTAAAACAGATTTACGAAGCCACACAAAGCCACTTTGAGTGGCTCTGAGTGGCCCCATAAATCTGGAGTGGCTCATTGTAGTGCAAATGACTGCACTGTGCTACTCTGCCTTGGGTAGGCATTTCATGGGCATTGCAGTGGGTGTTCCCATGCAACTCCCATTGATTCTGATGCATTCCCATATTTACAAGGACTTGTAAATCTGGGAATAACATTTTACGCCTTCCAAGGGGAGGCATAATGAGGAAAAAAGCCTTTATCTCTCCTTATTACTTCCCCTCCCTGCACATAAACAATCCTCATGAAACACAGGCACCTTTGCACCATGGTGCAAGGGTGCCTTCATTGGTGCTAGGCTGCCGAAAGAGCACCAGCACAGAGGAAAAGGCAGGGATGCACTGTTTGTCCTAAATATGATACATTCCTGGCCTTTCTCTGTGGTGCAGAGCAGTCAGCAAGAATACTTGTGCGCTGTGCCATAGTTTCAAATATATGCCCCATAGTCTATAGCAACAGACTTGGCTTCGCTTCTTACCAAGAAGCTCAGTAGGCTTAGGCATCTGTTACTGGGTAAAAGTGCAATCTATGATTGCCACTAAGGAGTGGAGAGGCACAAGTAGCAGGAGTGCACTGTGGACCAAACGGTGCAAGGATGGAAGTGCCGGATGAGGCAGTCTGCAGGGTGAGCTGGAGTGCAGAATGCAGTGGGGAGCTGAGGGTGAAAAGGAGGAGCAGTGGGTGCAATCTTCTCTTCGGCACTCAAAACAGGTCAGCAGGACAACAGGACAACAGGAGCAGATCAACAGGAGCAACACACGGATTAGCAGTGCATCACAACAAGTCTTCCATGGCCATCAGCAACAGAATCCAACCTGGCGCACAGAAGACAGTCATAGTGCAGAATTCACACACACACATATATGTATATAAAGGTTCCTGACACTTTCTTTTGACATATCTATATATCAATATATATATATATATATATATATATATATATATATATCAATATATATATATATATTTATATATATACACACACACACACACACACACACAACCCCCCCCAATTAAGCAGAAAGAAAGAAAATATTGTTATGAGAGCTGTAACTTAAACATTATAAAGGCTGGTTTATTGAAGCTTTCAGTTTGTGTACCAAGAAAAAAAAGAGAACAACTTAATACAGAACAGTTTTGAGGGGAGGCATATGGTTTATTGTGAAATAGCAGCAGTCAGATTCTCTAAAAAGAATTTACAACAGCATTGTCAGGAGTCAGGAAGTGACACATCTGGAATGTGTCGTGTGCTGGTAGAAAGCATCCTGTTTTCACTTCAGACTCTAAACTTAAAAGAACATTCAAGTTTTTATAAAGTAAAAACAACAATAATGGCACTGACTACCTTGTGTGCGTATGCACTCATTGTGGGTGATCAATATATAGTCACTCAGTCATTCAAAGTGAAGTTATCCAGTGACTGCGGTAGGCTGGCCCATTGCCTTGTGCTTCATGCTGTGGTGGGCGGGAGCAAAGCGTGAATGAAACACCAATAGACCAATGGATGAAGAAAGCCCCTTTATGTAGGTGATCTTTATACATATACTTTTAGTAAGAAATCAAAAGATTTTGACTAACGCCAGACCCAAAAAGCGAGGAAGGTAATGCTGTCTCCCCAACTCCCACTTCATTCTCGAGCCTTTTAAGTCAAACTTTGGGGGGACTCTTTGCAATTAGATTTATGCCACCGTTTTAAGTTTAAGCAAATATTCCCACAAATGATGAACAAACGAGTGTTTTGCTGGTTGGACGGACTGTTGCTCCCTCAAAGGGGTGTCTCCATTCTAGACGAACAAGCAACTGAACTGGAGAAATGAACATCATGCCATCAGGCCTGGGGAAAGGACCTTGTTGCCATGGTGACGGAGGCAGCCGAGGGAGATCCCGGCATCAGTTCTGTAATGCAGCCAAACCAGCAGGCCAGAAAATGTAATTAGCAGTTCTGTCTGTAATAATAACCTTGATACAGCAAGTGCAACATAAGAATGTTTATTAAGTCTGGGGAAGCAATCCGGCAACGCGATCAGAGACCGCCGTCACGAGCCTCGGTCTCGCGCTCCCCAGATGGAACCCTCAAAAGAGACACCAAACATCTGTGAAGGATATGAGGCTGGAGGGGGGGACTGGAACTGGTGGGAGCAACGCTGTCGTATCCTATAGTTTTTCATTATTCGAAGGGCTCTTCTGCTGTGGCCAGATGTGTTATAAATCACAGGGGTACGAGGTTGTGCCCACATGTGCTCAGAAGTTTTTCTTGAGTTGCATACCCTGTTGGATCTACTGTATTGATCCACTTTTCGGTCAGCGGAAGCGCCCAGAGGCAAGTAAATCGTCAGTACTGTGATAAAAGCAGCTGACCTATCCAGCCGATTCTTGCAGTTAAAAGGCTTGGCAGTGATTGTAATCCTGTCAATCTGCCTCGAGGCAGCCAATGGCACGTGGGCTGAGAGAGGAGAAATGAAAGCAAAGCCACCCACCACCAGAGTCCAGAGTTCCACCCGCGCAATAGGCAGGATGAAGCAACATGACGCGTGAAGGACGTAAACTAAGCTCTGAAGCCCTTATTTACGGGGAATTGACGTAGGGCAGCGCCGCAAGTCACCGTGGTGCAAGGGTGTCTGTGTTGCATACAGGATTGTTTCTGTGCAGGAAGGGACACCTTCCTGCACCAAAACAACCCAGAGAGGCATTTTCCACTCTCAATGTGTGCTTCAGAATGTACAAGAATGAACGAGGAGAAATAAAAATAATTCTCCTTGTTATGCCTGCTCTGGGGTGGCGTAAGGTTTTGGCTTTTCTTCAGGTTTATGTGATTACTTAAATCTGAGGTAGAGTCAAAATCCAAGTCCAGTGCAACGCCCACGGTACATCTCCATGTGACTTGTGCTCCTTTGTCTTACTCCATACATAGCCATGCAAAGTGGCTTTACGTGGCCTCATGAATATGATTGAGGCTTGTGCCACCAGAGCGTCAAAAAAATGTGACCCTCCAGCCACGCAAGCCTCTCATAGATTTGCCCCTGAAGTAGGGATCCTAGACTCATGACTTCAAAGCCTAGGTCATGAGTACCTCTGCTCACCACTACAGGTAACTAATTCTTTCTGCAAAGAAGACTTTGAATGTGAGTTGCATGGGGTTGCCCTCTCTACAAGAAGGTGGTGTTCTGGCCCTATGTACTCTACAATAATGGGTCAGTTTTTTTCTGTAGGATCCAAGGCCATTCTAGACTTTGAAACTGGCCATAAGGGTCATGCAGCTGCCACCTTCCATCCTAGACTTTTTGCAATACTTAAAGAATCCTCATTTGGGCTTCATGTGTGCTCCTTCCGACAATCCAGAACATTCAGCAGGACAGCGAACCCGCTGTCATTCAACAATCTGCCAGGTGATTACCCCTGCTGGTTCCCATTCAGTGCCTACTCAGTCCCAAAATAAATATAATAATTATTTAGACTAACCTGTCCCACAGTCATATGACTGCTGTCTTGTTATTAATCTGGAGTTATGAAGCCTTTATCCAGGGTCCCAGCGATTGACCAAATAAGCTATGGATGTCATGTCCTAGCCACCCTTTTTTGAGTTTGAAAAGACCTCACTCCTGACCCACTGTCCTCTAGTCGCCCACCAACATTTCATCACTTCACAACCTCATTCACTCCTCTCAACCCAAGACCTGCCAACCATCCAGAACAAGAGGTACAAGATGGAGCAGCAAAGACCAGGAACACTGAGAAAACAAAATATTGGGAGAGCAGGAGTACTCGCCACTACAGCCAAGAAGTTAGGCCTCCTTATCAAGCGTTTGTAAATTATGTTTGTATTCTGTGGGGCATTTTTACAAAAAAATTGGCAGAGGGCAGCACCGCAAGTCTTTTTGCTGCACTGTCCTACGCCAATTGAAAAGTGCAGGAATGCACAGTATTTAGGAGATGTGGTGCATTCCTTTCCTTTTAGCCACCACCAGCGCACAATTTGGTGCCTAGCGCCAATGCAGGTACCCTTGCACCATGGGCAAGATTATATGCGTTGTTGGCAGGATTATTTTTGTGCAGGAAGGGGTCCTTCCTGTACAAATACAAACCATGGAGGCTTTTTGCTCTTTCTATTTGTTCTGCAAAATACAGCGTAAATAGAAAGATGGAAAAACGAGGATAATTAAAGATGAATACAGTTTTGACGCATTCCCAGGTTTACATGTCTATGTAAATCTGGGAAGCATGAAAACTCATGGGTGTTGCATGGGAACACCCACTCCAACACCCATGGAACACCCTCTGATGCAGTGTAAGCCAACGCAGGGGCTTGTGTTGTCTTTCACCATATCTATGAGGCCATGTAAAGCCATGCAAAGTGACTGTACGTGGCCTTCGAGACATGGGTCTGCACTCTGCATCACTGAAACTTAGAAAAAAGTGACACACCAGTGGCGCAAGGGGCTTGTAAATATGCTCCTGAGTGTGCAGTTTAGATTGATTGTGTTAGCAGCTGTAGGAACGACAGCCATATTCTTGCTCAATGCTAAACCAATGCTACCACGTTATATCTTTCTCTGACATGTAAAGCCTCATTCTCAAGCGTGCCTGGGAAGCAAGAATTATTTAAATAGTTTGCTATGTGAAAGTTGACATTTGTTTAATCTCTTTAAAGACCAAGAGTGTCCTATCCCACAGCACACTTTCTGGTCCTGCTTCATTTTCGGTTTTGGTTTCATCACATGATCTCAGTTGGACCCATGTTTATGAAAACATATACATTTGTGTTCTATACATGTCTGTTTTTGTGACTACACTCACAGGGTGCCATACCCTCGTCACCTAAATCAATGATCCATAACTTATTTCTCTTTTAATTAACATTTTCAGACTTTATGATCAATGTGAGAGAAGATTTCTTTCACAACCCGATGCATTGTTGTAGGAAGTTGGCTCTGTATATACTATCTAAAAGTGAGAGATAGTGTGCACAGAGTCCAAGGGTCCCCCTTAGAGGTAAGATAGTGGCAAAAAGAGATAATTCTAATGCTCTATTTTGTGGTAGTGTGGTCGAGAAGTAGGCCTATCAAAGGGTAGTGTTAAGCATTTGTTGTACACCCACACGCAATAAATGAGGAACACACACTCAAAGACTTAACTCCAGGCCAATAAGTTTTTATATAGAAAAATACTCTTTTCTTAATTTATTTTAGAACCACAAGATTCAGAATTCAAGTAAGTACATACATTGTAAGGTACTGGGCATAGGTAAATATGGAACTTTGTATTAAAACAGTAATGTACACAGTTTTGGCAAAAATGGCAATAAGCTATTTTAAAAATGGACACTGCAAAAATCAGTTCCTGGGGGAGGTAAGTATCGGTTAGTTTTTCAGGTAAGTAAAGCACTTACAAGCTCAGTCTCTGGGACATAGGCAGCCCATAATAGGGGGTTCAAGTCAACTCCCAACCCCCAGCACCAGCAACACAGGGCTGGTCAGATGCAGAGGTCAAAGTAGGGCCCAAATAACATAGGCGACTGTGGAGACTGGGGGTCCTCCGGTTCCACTCTGCTAGCAGGTAAGTACCTGCGTCCTTGGGAGCAGGCCAGGGGGGGTTTGTAGAGCAGTGGGGGGGGGAGGGGGTGTCACAAACAGGCACACAAAATACACCCTCAGCAGCACAGAGGCAGCCGGGTGCAGTGTGTGAAGTAGGCGTCGGGTTTTAGGTTGAAATCAATGGAGAGACCCGGGGTTCACTCTGGCAATGCAGGCAGGGCACACAGGGGCTTCTAGGGCCAGCCACTGACTGGGCAAGGATGTGGGGCACCTGCTGGTCACTCCAGCACCGGTGGTTGGTTTCTATCAAGCCTGGGGGCTGCGGGTGCAGTGCTTCTTCCAGGCATCGGGTGTTTTGTTACCGGGCAGTCCAGGTCAGGGGGATCCTCTGGATTCTCTCTGCAGGCGTCACTGTGGAGGTGCAGGGAGGTCGTTTCAGGGTGCTCACACCGTTGGAGTAGCCTGGGGGTCCTATCTGCAGTGTTGGTTCTTCTGGAAACGAGCCGGGGGCGTCGGGTGCAGAGTGTTGGGGACTCACGCTTCCGGAGTGAGGCTGGAGTCCCTTTAAAGATGGTTTCTTTGTTGCTGTTTGGCAGAGCCGCTGTCTATGGGAGTTTCTTGGTCCTTTGGTTGCAGGGCAGTCCCCTGAGTCCTCAGAGGTCACTGGTCCTGCTGGATGCATCGCTGTGCAGGTCATTTGAGTCTGGAGACAGGCCAGTAGGGCTGGGGCCAAGTCAGTTGTCATCTCCGTCGTCTCTGCGGGGCTGTCAGGTTAGCAGTCCTTCTTGTTGTAGGTCATCAGGAATCTGGTTTTCTGGGTTCAGGGTTGCCCCTAAATACTCAATTTAGGGGTGTGTTTAGGTCTGGGGGGCAGTAGCCAATGTCCACTGTCCTTGAGAGTGGCCACACCCTCTTTGTGCCTCCTCCCTGTAAGGAGGGGCGCATCCCTAATCCTATTGGGGGGAATCCTCCAAAACAAGATGGAGGACTTCCTAAGGCAGGGGTCACCTCAGCTCAGGACAAATTAGGAGCTGTCTTTACTGGAGGGTGACTCCTCTTGGTTTTTCTCATGATCTCTTCCGGACTTGCCGCCAAAAGTGGGGTCTGTGTCCGGGGGGCGGGCATCTCCACTAGCTGGAGTGCCCTGGGGGGCTGTAACACCAGGCATGAGCCTTAGAGGCTCACCGCCAGGTGTTACAGTTCCTTTAGGGGGAGGTGTGAAGCACCTCCACCCAGTACAGGCTTTGTTCCTGGCCACAGAGTGACAAAGGCACTCACCCCATGTGGCCAGAAACCTGTCTGGATGTGGCAGGCTGGCAGAAACTGGTCAGCCTAGCATTAGTACTTGGGCTGGTTTACAGGGGGCATCTCTGAGATGCCCTCTGTGTGCATTTCTCAATAAATCCCATACTGGCATCAGTGTGGATTTATTGTGCTGAGAAGTTGATACCAAACTTCCCAGTATTCAGTGTAGCCATTATGGAACTGAGGAGTTTGTGTTGGACAAACTCCCAGACCATATACTCTTTATGGCTAACCTGCACTTACAATGTCTAAGAATTGGCTTAGACTCTGTAGGGGCATAGTGCTCATGCAACTATGCCCTCACCTGTGGTATAGTGCATCCTGCCTAAGGGCTGTAAGGCCTGCTAGAGGGGTGACTTACAGATGCCACAGGCAATGGGTTGTCGGCATGGCACTCTGAGGGGAGTGCAATGTCGATTTAGTCATTTTCTCCCCACCAGCACACACAAGCTGTGAGGCAGTGTGCATGTGCTGAGTAAGGGGTCCCCAGGGAGGCATAATACATGCTGCAGCCCTTAGAGACCTTCCCTGGCCTCAGGACCCTTGGTACCAGGGATACCATTTACAAGGGACTTATCTGTGCACCAGGGCTGTACCAATTGTGGAGACAAAGGTACAGTTTAGGGAAAGATCACTGGTTCTGGGGCCTGGTTAGCAGGGTCCCAGCACACTTTCAATCATAACTAGTATCAACAAAAGGCAAAAAGTATGGGGGTAACCATGCCAAAAGTGGCACTTTCAATCATAACTAGTATCAACAAAAGGCAAAAAGTTTGGGGGTAACCATGCCAAAAGTGGCATTTTCCTACAATTGCTGCTGGGAAATGCCTACACTTGACAAAGATTGTGGATGAGATGTTGGACCAGGCACCCCACAAAAAGCCCAGGTGCCAAGGTTCTCCATAGTGGGGCAGACTCAGAGGTGCTGACTGCTCCCCAGATACCTTGATCCCAGTAGCCAAACTGGACGGCATGAGAAATTTGTTGGTAATGAAAAACCCACATCTTCCCTTATTGACAATGGTGTTAACTGATTTCCTTTGAATACCTCTGAAATTCCTTCATAACTTCTCTCAGGCACATCTGCTCATGCAGTTGGAATTTGAAATGCCAGAGTCTCCCATTACATTATTCATTCTGTTTCCACAACCCTGGGTATCATTAAAGACCAAGGTGCCTCATTGCTGAGCCCTGCCAATCCTGTGAACTTATTGGGAAGGGACGTTTGTGTAAACTCAAGTGTAGTCTTTATTGCACCAGTGATGGTGTCTAGGTGAATGTGCTAGAAAGCAATAAAAATGAGTTTCTATTGTAGTATAATTAATTGAACCTCACAGTTAAGAACATTAAAAAGAGAACCAACAATATGAAACATAACATGAATGGAAGCGTGAATATTTTTTCAGAGCATGTAGTTGTCTCATGGACCACTGCCTACTCTTGAAAAATGAAAAGAAAACTTTAAGGTAAATAGGTTGCATTTGAAAAAAACTGCTTTATTTAAAAGCAGTCACAAACATGGTGATCTGCTGTCCCCAACAGGCCACCATCCCAATGAGTGCGGCCATTCCCAATGGGGGTGCAAATCGGGACCTACCTCATGAATATTGAAGAGATAGGTCTTTGCGACCCTATTGGGATTTGCTAAATGTGTCTGAGACACATTTGTACATTTCATTTTGTGAGTTTCTAATTGAGACTTACAAAAAGTCGCAATTAGAGGCTCACAAAATGAAATGGACATACATCTGCCCTGCGCTTCGGTAAACAAGTTACTGAGTCATATTTTGCTTTGGAACATAGAAAAAATCATTTTTGCGGTCACAAACAGCCCGATGGGCAAGTTGCAACCAGATAAATGTTTCATATATCTGGCCCCCTATATCCCTAACAATCGCAGAGTCCATACTGAAAGCCAAAATGGCCAAAATCACAGTCAAGCACTCACTGAAATGTTTATAAGTACAACAAACAACCTTTTAAGTTTGCATTAATTCTCCCTGACGTAGATAACAACACTGCAAGATACAAGCATTGGTAAATGCCCACTTGAAACAAAGGAGATACAAGAGAGACTGTTTTGTGTCCCATGGTCCACCTGGCATGATTTTCTAAGGCCAGGATGCAGAGATTTGGACCCCAATGTGGCTGTGAAGCAGTCACGGCTCCCGGGGGGAAAAAGGGGTCGGGAGGCGTGTGACAGCGGGGAGAAGGGTGGAAACGACAAAAAATATATAATAATTTTAAAAAACTACCTTTCTCCCGCAATGCTCTGCTCCTCTGGCTACTAGTACTTGCAGTCACAGGCTCCCAGCCTGCCCTGCGGCCAATCCTAATGCTGCTTTCATGCTGCTGGCTGGGTGCTCCGAGGCAGAGTGGAAGTCCCTGTTGGTTGTTTCCAACCCGGCAACACAGTGCCAGGTTGGAGAGAATGTAGGGAGCATGTGTGTTTGGCCGGCCTGGGCCAGCCGTCCAAACATACATGTGCACTGGCCTTTCCGCTTTTACAACAAAACCATAATAAACATGTTTTATTATGATTTTGTTGTAAAAGTTTTGCATCTGCTGCTTGTAGGAAAGTACCTTCTTTTAGCATGTTACCCCCAATTTCTGCCTGAAAGAAAGAAAGAAAGAAAGAAAGAAAGAAAGAAAGAAAGAAAGATATTTTAAAAAGTGCTACAAATGCCTCAAATTAAACATGCACATTTTGGCTTGTTGTAGGAAAATGTCCTCTTTTTGGCATGTTACCCCCCAATTTCTGCCTGATGTCAGTGTGTTTGACTGTGTAACTGTGTCCCAGTGCTTATGCTCTCTCTCCTCTCAATTTTGTCACTGCATACTGGTAACCCACTATTTCATCCCAAATTGGCATACTGGTCAACCCTTATACGTCCCTAGTATATTGTGCTTTTAGGTACCCAGGGCGTTGGGGTTCTAGGGAAATCCCTATGGGCTACAGCATTACTTTTGCCACCCATAGCAAGCTCATACAAAGGCTTTTACAGGGCTACCACTGCAGCCTGTGTGAAATGGCGAATGCACTATTTAACAGCCATTAACACTGCACCAGGTCAGTTATAAGTCACCCATTTACCAGGCCTTCCTACCCTGAAGGCTTGGTGCAAAGTACCTGTGTGTGAGGGCACCCCTGCACTAGCAGAGATGCCCCACATCATCCAGGACAATATTCCTGGACTTTGTGAGTGCGGGGATGCCATTTTACATGTGCACTGGACATAGGTCAATACATATGTCCAGCTTCACAATGGTAACTCCAGATATGGCATTGTAAGGTGTCTAACATCTTGGAATTATACCCCAATGCTGATTCTAACATTGGTTGTATAATACCTTGCACTCTGGGGTCTCCACAGTGAACCCCCAGTACTGTCATACCAGCTCTCTGAGGTTTTCCAAGTAGCCCCAGCTGCTGCCACATCACAAACAGGTTTCTGCCCTCCTCTTGCTCAAACAGCTCGAGCCCAGGAAGGCAGAACAAAGCATTTCCTTTGGGAGAGGGGTGTTACACCCTCTCCGTTTGGAAATAGGTGTTACAGTCATGGGAGGGGAAGCTTCGCCCGGCCCTTTGGAAATGCTTTGAAGGGCACAGATGGAGCCCTTCTTGCATAATCCAGTCTTCACCAGTTCAGGAACCCCCAGACCCTGCTTTGCCACAAAACTGGACAAAGGAAAGGTGAGTGACCACCCCCCTGTCCATCACCACCCCAGGGGTGGTGCCCAGAGCGCCTTCAGAGTGTCCCTGGGTTTTGCCATCTTGGATTCCAAGGTGGTGGGGCACTCTGGAAGCATCTGAGTGGCCAGTGCCAGCAGGTGACGTCAGAGCCCTCCCCTGATAGGTGTTTACCTGTGTAACTGACTAATCCCCCTTTCAGGGCTATTTAGGGTCCCTCCTCTGGGTGTTTCCTCAAATTCAGATTGCAAGACTCCAGCAGTAATCCGGTGCATCCTTTACTTCAACTTCTACTGATGAAACTGCATCTGGACCCTCCAGGAACTCTACAAACTGCAACAAAGAAGCAAAGACGACTTCTGCAACATTGTATCTTCAGCTCCTGCCAGCAACTGCAGCTGTTTCCAGGTCATTGTAGGAGGCTGGCCTGGCTTGTAGTGGGTACCAAGGGGTACTTACACTCTGTACCAGGTCCAGTTATCCCTTATTAGTGTAGAAGAGGTGTTTCTAGCAGCTTAGGCTGATAGAAGGTAGCTATGGCAAAGCAGCTTAGGCTGAACTAGGAGACATGTAAAGCTCCTACTATACCACTGGTGTCATATGCACAATATCATAAGAAAACACAATACACAGATATACTCAAAATAAAGGTACTTTATTTTTATGACAATATGCCAAACGTATCTCAGTGAGTACCCTCAGTATGAGGATGAGAAATATACACAAGATATATGTACACAAACCAAAATTATGCAGAAAATAGCAAAAGGAAGTAATGCAAGCAATGTAAAGTTACAGTAGATTGCAATAGGAGCACATAGGTATAGGGGCAACACAAACCATATACTCCAAAAGTGGAATGCGAACCACAAATGGACCCCAAACCTATGTGAGCTTGTAGAGGGTCGCTGGGACTGTAAGAAAACAGTGAGGGTTAGAAAAATAGCCCACCCCAAGACCCTGAAAGGTAGGTATAAAGTACACCTACAACCCCCAGAGAGCACAGAAGTCGTGATAGGGGGATTCTGCAGGAACAACAAACACCAGCAATGCAACAACAGTGGATTTCCAGACCTGAGTACCTGTAAGACAAGGGGACCAAGTCCAAGAGTCGCGACAGTGTCGAGAGTGGGCAGGAGCCCAGGAAATGCCAGCTGAGGGTGCAAGGAAGCTGCCAACTGTTAGAAGAAGCTTGGTGTTCTGCAAGAACAAAGAAGACAAAGAACTTCCCCTTTTGAGGATGGATGTCCCACGTCAAGAAGAAGCTTGCAGAGGTGTTCCCATGCAGAAAGACTGCAAACAAGCCTTGCTAGCTGCAAGGGTTGCAGTTAGGGTTTTTGGATACTGCTGTGGCCCAGGAGGGACCAGGATGTCGCCATTTGGATGAGGAGACAGAGGGGGCGCCCAGCAAGTGAGGAAGCCCTCATAGAAGCAGGCAGGACACGCAGAAGTACCTGAACAGGCAATTAGAAGAAAAGTGAACCGGAGTCCACCCGAAGTCACAAAAGGGAGTCCCACGACGCCGGAGGACAACTCAGAAGGTTGTGCACTGCAGGTTAGAGTGTCGGGGACCCAGGCTTGGCTGTGCATGAAGGAAATCCTGGAAGAGTGCACAGGAGCCGGAGCAGCTGCAAATCACCCGGTACCTAGCAATGCAGTCTAGCGTGGGGAGGCAAGGACTTACCTCCACCAAACTTGGACTGAAGAGTCACTGGACTGTGGGAGTCACTTGGACAGAGTTGCTGAGTTCCAGGGACCACGCTCGTCGTGCTGAGAGGGGACCCAGAGGACCGGTGATGCAGTCTTTTGTTACCTGCGGTTGCAGGGGGAAGATTCCGTCGACGCACGGGAGATTTCTTCAGAGCTCCTGGTGCAGAGAGGAGGCAGGCTACCCCCAGAGCATGCACCACCTGGAAACAGTCAAGAAAGCTGGCAAGATGAAGCGATACAAGGTTGCTAGTAGTCGTCTGGCTACTTTGTTGCGGTTTTGCAGGAGTCCTGAGCAGTCAGCAGTCGATCCTTTGGCAGAAGGTGAAGAGGGAAATGTAGAGGAACTCTGGTGAGCTCTTGCATTCGTTATCTGGTGAGATCCCCAAAGCAGAGACCCTAAATAGCCAGAAAAGGAGGTTTGGCTACCTAGGAAGGAGGATTGGCTACCAAGAGAGGTGAGAGCCTATCAGAAGGAGCCTCTGACATCACCTGCTGGCACTGGCCACTCAGAGCAGTCCAGTGTGCCACAAACACCTCTGTTTCCAAGATGGCAGAGGGCACCTTTTTGTCCCCATGCATATACAGTTTTGTTACTACAATAAATTGTGTTTGTTTTCTATTAGACAAGTGTATGCCGATGCTGATATATGATGATGAATCAATATAGCAACTTTTAATAAATGTCTTGATTGCTATGCAACACTTATGAATACTGCCTAGTTACGTAAAAAACTATTTGTCACGGTTAGAGTACAGAAACCTTTTGATTAGCCCTGACACCATTGACCCCCAAGTCCCAAATATTTCTCAAATAAGTTTTTGAGTCCCATAGAGAGGAGAAGAGGCTGATGAGCATCTCAGACATGTCTTCTGTAATCACATATATGTTTATTTCAATAACAGCAGGTCTGGAACCGTATTTATCTTTGATACACAAGCCAAAATATAGATTTTATCTTACACGGTTCAGACATAGGCCCTCATTCTGACCTTGGCGGGCGGCGGAGGCCGCCCGCCAAAGTCCCGCCGTCAGATTACCGTTCCGCGGTCGAAAGACCGCGGCGGTAATTCTGACTTTCCCGCTGGGCTGGCGGGCGGTCGCCTTCAGACCGCCCGCCAGCCCAGCGGGAAAGAGGCTTCCACGATGAAGCCGGCTCGGAATCGAGCCGGCGGAGTGGAAGCTGTGCGACGGGTGCAGTTGCACCCGTCGCGTATTTCACTGTCTGCGCAGCAGACAGTGAAATACATGTAGGGGCCCTCTTACGGGGGCCCCTGCAATGCCCATGCCAGTGGCATGGGCACTGCAGGGGCCCCCAGGGGCCCCGCGACCCCCCCTACCGCCATCCGGATCCCGGCGGTCCGACCGCCGGGATCTGGATGGCGGTAGGGGGGGTCGGAATCCCCGCGGCGGTGCAGCAAGCTGCGCCGCCGCGGAGGATTCAATGGGGCGGCGGTACACTGGCGGGACCCCGCCAGTGGTGCCGGTCCGACCGCGGCTTTACCGCCGCGGTCGGAATCCCCATTGGAGCACCGCCGGCCTGTCGGCGGTGCTCCCGCGGTCCTCCCGCGGTCCTCCGCCCTGGCGGTCAAAGACCGCCAGGGTCAGAATGACCACCATAATTTGGTGCACTTTCTCGTGGCTTTTCCCACTGTAGACTCTTGGTATTCTTCTCTTCCATGTTGCCCTTGTGATGCCAGACCGCTCAATCTTCTATGCACCTTATACATGTTTGCTCTTTATATGAATCCTTTTGACAGCGGATCCTGAAGCCGATTTTATTACCCAAACAGTTTACTTCTCACAAAGATGGGCTTAGATTTTTGCAGTGTATTTCTTCCACTGAAATTTGCACAGCTGTTTTGAGCTTTATTATTACTGTTATTAATCAGAGAAAATGTTGAGCTTATTAAGTGTCTTTGAATGTTATGCAGTTTGTTTTGCTAGGGTATTGCTAACAGATTGTTTTTTTTATTATTATTTTTTATGAACTGTATCATTTAACACATGCTTTTATGGTGAAATCATTTGGCTGGATAAAGATTTCCTTTGACCTGGCTATATAGGTGTTAGCAGTCACTGGTTAAGTCAAGTGTCTGCAACACTATTCTTATTAAACTGTTTGTTAATGGCACTAAACATGTGTGCCAGTAAAAGGCAGTTGTTTTGTAACAGCACACTGCCTTATGCTGTGGTCTCAGGTAAGAAGTAGTAAAATGCAAACTAATGGTATTGATATGCCATCACTGATGTCATCAATGTTGCCATTTAACATTTAACATGTCATGAGAGATGTAATATGTGAGGTCATAAGATGTGCAGGGGAAGGGCACATCTTAAACTACCTTATTTTTTTACATGTGTCACCCCTAAGATGTGCCCTATGTGTCCCTAGGGCTGGGTGCCATGTAACTATAAGCAGGGACCTTATAAAAATAGTTTTATATGCCCTGGTGTGGTAAAACAGCCAAATTCACTTTCCCCTCATTGTAGTGAATGAGGGAAAGAATGGGGAGACTTTATTTTAATTTTAAAAGTCCCCTTAGGTAAAAGCTACCTCACGTTTGGTATCAAATTAATTGTTATAATAAATCCCACAACTTCCAGTTGTGGGATTTATATAACTTGTTCAGGTAAAGATTTTTAAACTTTACCTGAAAAATTGCCAACTTTAGCCCTGCAGTGTTCTTGCTGCTTTGCTCTGAAAGAGATGTACTTGGGAGAGGAGATCTTCCCTCAGCAGATGGAGAGGCAGGAAGGGGGAGGGCTGCCAAACTGGTCTTCAAAGGCAGGGAAGGACATTTGGAGCAACCCAGCAACATCCTCACATCCTGCAATCCCAGACAATTAGGTGCCCCCTTGATTTGATTAGGAGAGGGCAGGAGAGGGGTGTGTTTAGGATTTGTAGCCACACCAGTGGGTGGACTCAGCCAGATGTAACCTCCAAAAATAATTTTTAGCCATGATGGATTTTTGAGGAATGTTGCTTCCTGGGACTGATTTTTGCCACACTTCCCATGAAGTGGTCATCACAGGAGGAAGGACCCTGCACCTGATTGGAGAACCAGGAACCCCTGCTTTTCACCCAGGAGCAAGGATAAAACTGGCAGACCTGCACCCACACCTCAGATCCCTACAAGGAAGAACTACAGGAGAAAAAGGACTGCCCTGCTGGACCCCTGGCCTGCTTACCTAGGCACTGCACTCTAAAGGAATGCACCAGCTGCACACTTGGGCTTCACCACAAGATGGACTTTGCCTGGCTTCAACTGGTTCAAGAAGGGACTCCCTGTTTTCTACAGCTGAAAGCTTGCTAACCAGAGTCCCCTGCACAAACTCCTGAAGAAACCAACCAGCTGACCACCATCTAGTGGCCAAAAAGGAGTTTGCGCCAGGTGCTTCCTGGGAGTTGTAGCCCGCACCCTCAAAGAGCATCTCAAAGCTTCTGGAACCTTGGGGTGAGCTGTGGACCTCAAAAGAACCTCAAAGGAACATCTGGAAGAAGATCCAGAAGCTTGGAGAACTTTTGGAAAAAAGCTCCATAAAGGGACTGACCCGCCGTGGCAACTCTAGCTGGCATGCCTCAACCGCGACCCGGCCTGACTTGCAGGTTCGTCCCGGTGAAGAAAATCTGCAAAAAAGTGACTAAGTCCGAACATAGGAAGTTGACTGGGACCTCCCAGGCAGTGTATCCGAAGAGGGCTCCAGGGACGTCGGATCAAGATTCAGGCCTGCCCCGGTCAAGGGATTTTCATCTCGAAAAAACGACTAAGTTCAAAGGTAAAAATCTCAACCAAGGGCTACCGCGACACGTATTCGAGGAAGAGTTCCAGGAGGTCGGATTGGACTGGCGACTTGGTCCCGCTGAAGAAAATCTCCAGAAAAACGGCTAAGTCCGCAGGTAAACCTTTGACTGAGGCCTCCCGCAAGCTGTAGCTGAGCAGGGCTCCATTGTGGTCGGCCTCAAACTTTGACTTTGCCCCGGTCGAGGTGCAACCAGATGACCAGATTGGCGCTATTTGTTTTTAAGAGCTAAAACGCATTAATTCTTTAAAAATTCATATATCCGGTTCAGTTTATCCGATTTTATTCATTGTGGAGTCATTTTAAAGCTAAAGAAATGTCCTGTTGTTATGAATCGGTTCTGGATTTTTAAACTGTTTCCTGTGTTTTATTTAATTACTGTTTTGTTATATTTGAATGCCTTACGCTTTGACTCCTAAGTTAAGCATAGTTGCTCTTTGCCAAGCTACCAAGAGTTGAGCTAGGTTTAATTTACTGAGACTGGACCTAAGTGGAGGTGAGTTAAAGAGTTAAGAGAAGTTAAAGAGAAGATCCTGTGGGTATTTCACTAGAAGAGCATCCGCCATGCATTCCCCCACTGAAAGATTCCTGGATTAAAACAGAGGGACCAGGACTTTGTCTTTGAATGCAAAAAGGTCCATGAAAGTTGTCTAAACCTTCTCCTATAGTACAAGGTGGAAAATTGACAAAGAAAGATTCAGGGAGGACAGAGTTTTCCTGCTCAGTACATTTACTTGAATGTTGCCCATACCATGTATATGAACTGTCTTCAAAGATATCAGATGAAGTTTTGCCCAACGGGTAAAGCACTGGGCCACAACCCGACAGTTTTGAAAAAGGTTCCCTACCCCTGTGATTTAGGTAAACAACAATCATCCTATTGTCTGGTCTTATCAAAATATCATGATTGAAAAAGTTAGTCTTGAGCATTTGACTGCCTTTAGGGCTGATTTCAACTCCTTCCAATTGAAAAAGCAATGGTTCTCTGAGGGGAGCCAATGACCCTGATTCAATCTGTCCTCTTTGAAATTCCACAGCCAAAGAGAATTCATATCTGTGGTTATGATCTTCAGATGGTTGGGGATGTAACAGAATACCTCTTTGAAGATTCACTTGTTTTAAACCACAACTGAATGGATAACCTGAATTTTAGAAATATTACATCAGTCTCAATGTCAGCGACTGGAATCCAAAATTTATGTGCATGTCTCGGAGACCAGAGATGAAACCAGGCCCATGGAATCATGAATTTTGCAGGAATTCCTAAAAAGCTGGATTCTGAGCCACATGCTTCCTGGGGCTTGTTGAAGATTGAGAAGGGCAGCCAGCAATAGATGGATTTGTACTGCTCTGGATTCTGGTAGAAAGACCCTGACTAATTGAATCCTGAAGCATGCCCTAGTCAATGTTAGATCTTAAGATGGATTCATTTGGCATTTGGCAGTGGTGAGGATAACCCCAGCTTCGTCTAGACACTTAAAGGCTTCCTTCCAGCCCTCCAGACACCAGATGTTTTCATTCAAGCATGAAGAAACCAATTGTCCAGGTTTGGGAAGACTGACCACACTTGAAGATGAAACTGCACCACCAAAGTTGCTGCCATTTACCCAAACCCAAAATGTAGAACCTGATATGGACAGTGTTTCTCTAAACACAAACTTTTAAGTACTGTGATGCCCAGCTGCTATCTGGATGTGAAATTAGGATTGCATGCAGGTCTATGATGATCATGAAATCTCTTGTCGGTATCACTGGAGCTATCCTCGAAAGGGTGTCTGTTTCTTCACTTCTTTCATATCAGTCACCAGTCTGTAACTCCCACAAACTCTGTCCCCAGGATGTAGATCAGACCCTTTCCCTCTTTAGTCCAGAGCGATAGAAATCAAACTTTCTTTGACTGGAAATATTAAATTACCTGACAAAATGCTTTCTTTTCATCCAGACATCAGATCATGGTGTCCTAATGACCCCTAATTCATGCTGAAGGGATGAAAATAGGCCTGGGTGGAATTTCAAGTGCTCTGTGTTAGAAATGGCCTCTCTGCAGGGTCACCCCCCAACTTTTTGCCCTCCTTCTCTTCTTTTTCTGACCTCATCTTTGCTGGTTTTAGGACTCTGCGCACTTCACTACTGCTAACCAGTGCTAAGTGCATATGCCCACTCCCTTAAACATTGCACCATTGACTCATACCCAATTGGCATATTTAATCTACTTTTAAGTCCCTGGTAAAGTGCACTACATATGCCTAGAGCCTGTAAATTAAATGCTACTAATGGGCCTGCAGCATTGGTTGTGCCACCCACATAAGTAGCTCATTAACCTTGTCCCAGGCCTGCAATTGCAGGCCTTGATGTGCAGTTTCACTGCCACTTTGACTTGGCATTTAAAAGTACTTGCCAATCCTCAAACTCCCCTTTTTCTACATATACGTCACCCCTAAGTTAGGCCCTAGGTAACCCATAGGGCAGGGTGCTATGTAAATAAAAGGCAAGAAATGTACATGTGTGTTTTATATACCCTAATAGGAGAAAACTGTTTTCCACTGCTGTGAAGCCTGCTCCTATCATAGAATATTAGGGCTACCCTCATATCCTGTTTGAGTGGTACATTCTGATCAGAAAGGGGTAACCAGGTCATATTTAGTATGGCCAGAATGGTAATACAAAATCCTGCTGATTGGCGAAGTTGGATTTTATATTACTATTTTGGAAATGCCACTTTTAGAAAGTGAACATTTCTCTGCACTTGAAATCCATCTGTGTCTTACAGCCTGTCTCCAGTCCTCGTCTGGGCTAGGCTGGTTGACAGCTTCCTTGTGCATTTCACCCAGACAACCACATGCACAGGATACTCAGTGACACTAGCACCCATCTCCATACTGAAAGGGTCTTCCTGGGCTGGGAGGGTGGAGGGCCTGACACTTACATTACAAAGGCTAGTGGCATGCCCTCACCCCCTACTGTGACTCTGGCAGACAGACATGTACTGAAAGGGGACCTTGTACACTTCAGAACAACTCTTTGAAGTCCCCCCCAATACAAAGGCATTTTTTTGGTATATAAACTTTGTCCCTCACCCCACCAGATCAGACACTTCTGGACCCGTACCTGCAGCCTATCAAGAAGAGCCGCCTGGCTCCCCAAATGACTCATCTGGACTGCTTTGCTGTGAAGGACTGCTGCCCTGCTGTTGTCCTTCTACCTTGCTGGCCTCAGACTTTCCTGAGAAGTGCTCTCCAAGGGCTTGTATTGAGCTTGCCTCCTGTTTTCTGAAGTCTCAGGGCCAAAAAGACTTCCCCTCTTGAGGAATGTCCTTGTGCGCTGAAAATTGTCACACAGCCTGCCTTCCGATGAGTAAATCGCTGCACAGCTGAACCGGAACGACGTAGCTGAACTTCCTGAGTGAAGATTCGATGCAGCGCCTGCCTTGCGACCGAAATTTTGATGCACAGCCCTACCAGATCGATGCAGAGCTGAACTGGAATGACACAGCGCCTGGCGTGTGACAGAATATTCAACGCGTCACCATACCAGATCGACGCAACCTCTGTGACTTCATCCCACATGCCCAGGATTTCCACGCATCATCCATGGGCATCAAAACGATCCCCACATCACAGCGAGTAACCAAGACTGCGCGCCGGGAATTGATGCAAAGCCCCTTGCAGCGTGGAAAGAAACGACTCATCGTCTGTGCCGCACTGAAAATTCCGATGTACACCTTATTTTTCCACGCATCTCCTCCTCTGAGGTCTCAGTGTGTGTTTACACACACCAGGAACTTTGTGCAAACAAGAGACAACTGTTGATTTCTAAGATTTAAGACTCTTTTTATTCTTGCAAAAGTGACATCTCAACTTGTGCTTACTGAATCTTTATCATTTTGACCTTAATTGAACAAGGTAAATATCTTATATTTTTCTAAACCTGTGTGGTGTATTTTTGTGGTGTTTTCACTGTGTTACTGTATGATTTATTGCACAAATACTTTACACATTGCCTTCTAAGTTAAGCCTGACTGCTCAGTGCCAAGCTACCAGAGGGTGGGCACAGGATAAATTGGATTGTGTGTGACTTACCCTGACTAGGATTGTGGTCCCTAGGGTGAATACCTCTGCCAACTAGAGACTCCATTTCTAACATTGGTGATCAGCGGTGAGTATAGGACTTGTATTTGTGCAGTGACATACAGTAGCTACGTGTACACTACATATCCACAGTTAAAGGTCTATTTGATTTTTCTCCTTTTTTATTGAAATTTGTCCTGCTTGACATTTTAATCTAAATCATAAACAACATGTCTCTGGCCGGGACTCAAGGGGGAGCTGGAGAGTTTGACCTAACTAAGCTGGAGTACATTTGGTAGTTCTGCAACAATCTTTAACATAGAATTACTGATAAAAAAGCAATTACACCTGCTCGTGTAATTAAGAGTAACTTTGGGGAAAAAACATCTTACCGCAACAGCACATTTAGTGGCTGCTCCTGCTTGTGATTAGTGTTCTATTGCATTTAGCACTAATTCTTAGTGCGAAATGCATCCTTGGATGTCAGGGTGCATTTTGCACTAACAAACTAGCTCTAAATGCCAGGAGTACATTTTGAGGAAATCGTGCCCAAGGGCAGATTTAGCAAGCTTGATTGGATACTCATGCTCGCTATTTGTGTTCTGTAGCATTTACCACTATTTTGTAGCACAAAATACATCTTTACATCCATTTTAGATGTGAGGGGCCATGTTTGTGCTAAGAAAATAGTGCTAAGTGCAGAATCACCCTTCTGGCATAGTTTTGTGTAATCTTGAAGAATGTTTGGGTAATTCCACCTGATGATGCAAGGTATGCCCCCTCCTAACATAAAGCTAATAAAGCAACTTTCCCAGATTATCTAAAGAACCCTAACATTGGCAGTGGATTCCTTCTATATATTCTTGAAGATACACCTTCAGCATTCGACCTGTAACTCAGGGGTATAGTCGCTTCTGAGAGTGTTTACTTGAAGTCTCATTGCCACAGAATCTATAAGAAGGCCTTTGCTGATATCTGACCTTCCACTCGATTTTCCAGTTGCTGAGCCCTGCAGGATGCAATGTTCTTTTTGTCCTTGAAAATTGTTTGCATTTTCTTTTCCAGTTCACAGTAAACTTACAAGGGGACCCAAATAGGTCAATGAACCTTTTTTAACTCGCAATTAAGATGTTCTTACCATAGCTGCAGTACATAATCAATAATCAGTACACAATAATCAATAATCATTAGTAATTAATAACATCAATAATCAATGGAGTCAGTAATTGTCATGCACCATGACCTTTCAGTCATGAATAACCACACCTTTAGTAAGGTTTGGCATGTATATTTCCCTATATTAACAATGCTAAGGTCATGTAGATTAATCTTAATATCAAATGAAACACATACAGAAACAATACTGGGTGTCCAAAACAGCAGAAGAAACGTAATTTAATGAAAGCTTGAACAAGAAGACATTTTAAAGTTATGGTGCAAATCAATAGCAAAGTCAGCTGCGTCAATTTTATAACATATATGAAGTTTAGTAGAGAAATTCATAAAGCATTAGTCCCTTTTATCATAATGCATTAGTGAGAATCCTTAACTAACATCAGATTAGCATCAGCATGTTGGGTTTCATGCAAAACAAATTAGTGACACAAATTTGAAAAACATCTAACTATGGCTCTATCAAAACAGCGCAGTTGTTAACTAGAAAGAAAAGCAAATGTACATGATAATCACAATTTGGATCTACCTAAGCAGAATCAGTCTTTGTCCTCAGGACATCAGTCGCTCAGCAAGTCATCAGGATTCAGCATCAAAATTTAGGAAAGGCAAAGCCTTTAGCATTAAAGTTAGGCATCTCTCATGTCAAGACGCATAAGAAAATAGTAACCGATCGGTCAGGAAAAATGAGGAGTAATGCTCAGAATGGCTCAGAATGTCTGCCTTCTCTCTGTGCATTCTTGTTAAGTCAAAACTGTTAAAGCTACCCCCCAAATCCCTATTGGTCAGTTAATCGTATGTTCACACTACGGCCAATAAAACTAAAATCCCAAGTCTATGAATTACTCCGTTCACATGTCGTTGATTGGTTTGTCTTGCAATGCCCTCATCATCCGTCTTGTCAGGTAACAATATTGTTGCAGCGTCTACTCTAGTCAGTAACTTCATTGTTCTTGTCGTAGGAAAGTCAGTCTCACATACATTACATATAAAATGTTGCATTAGCAAGAACATCATCTCCTAGCAGTTGGTTCTGTCACAACGCCCTTTCCTCAGGATCTGCACACCACTGAACAAGGGGGCCCACCTACCGGCACCACCAACTCAGAAAAGCTATTAGAACGCTGAGTCTTGGAGTTGCCAGGTGAGGGGATGGAGAATTAGGATGGGGACTGCAAGGAAGGAGTTCAGAAAAACAAGATGGTTAAAACAACACACACATAACTATCTAGGATAACATTTATCAACCTCTGAAATGGAACGTATGTGAATCAGCAAAGATTAAACCTTTATGTGCTGATCATGACTACAAGGTTGTATTTCGGTAAGGATGCAATAGGGCTAGGAAAACATGATATCACACTACCTAAAAAATGATAGACAAAGACCTTGATTGCACCAATAACAATTCACTCAACATCAACACTGAGCGAATAATGAAGACCTTGATTGCACCAATTAACGATTCACTCGTTATACATACTGAGCGAATAATGAAGACCTTAATTGCACCAATAACGATTCACTCGTAATACACACTTGAACAAATAATGTGGCTTCCAAAATAAGAGCTATCAGGCACAAGATTCTGTAAAACTCAGCTGTCCTTCACTCAAGTGCGTGATGGGTTGTTCTTGTCTTCAAATATAGGTGGTCATTACAACGCTGGCGGTCGGTGTTAAAGAGGTGGTAAGACCGCCAACAGGCCGGCAGAAAAAAAAATGGAATTACGACCGTGGCGGAAACCGCCAACAAAGACAGCCACTTTAACACTCCGATCACCACGGCGGTACAAACAAACAGTGCAGCGGTCACCGCCAACAGACAGGCGGGAGTCAATGTACCGCCCACAGTATCACAACCTACCAATCCGGGAACAAAAACACGGCGGAAACAGGACTTCGAAGGGAAAACGCTCAGCTCTGCACACCCCACAAGGAACCAGGACGCCATGGAACCCGAGCTCCACATTTTACCAGCCTTTATCTTCTTGCTCCTCTACCAGGAGCACGAACGCCGGCGGCGAAGACCACAGTGAGTACTGCACCTATGACACAGGGGAGGGGGAGGGAAAAAACAGTGACACACACACGCAACACGCAACACCCCCACCCCCACCCTCACCTATGACAACACACACACTAATACAGCATGATACATTACAGTTACACCCTCCAACCCCCCCCCGGAAGAATGCAAAGACAAAAGGAAATGAGGTGAACGATTGTAATATATTAAAATTCAGTAGTCAAATAATATACATACACTATTTACAAATATATACACCAAGAATATTAGTCCAGGGTATTCCACCCTTAAAGTCCATGGACCACTGGGCCCCAATTGCATGGGCGAGGCCCACACAAGATAGCCGAACATGATGGAGAGAACACTGCAGGGTCATCAGATAGAAATAAAACAGGCACCTCAGGGGGAAGGGAAAGGTGGGGCACCTCGGCCGGCTGAGTGCACGACGCCAAATCCAAAAAGGGGGCCCCATGCCTACTGTTCAATCCTGGGGAGTGCAAAGCCACAGTCACTAAAGTCTTTACAGTGAGTGGGTTGCCCACTGTTCAATCCTGGGGAGTGCAAAGCCACAGTCTCACAAGTCTCTACAGTGGGTGGGTTGCCCACTGTTCAATCCTGGGGAGTGCAAAGCCACAGTCTCTCAAGTCTCGACAGTGGGTGGTTTGCCCACTGTTCAATCCTGGGGAGTGCAAAGCCACAGTCTCACAAGTCTCTTGGTCTTGGTGCCCAGAGTGCTTCATCCTGCCAAGGACAGAGGTAGTGGATGTGATACTCCACTGGTTCTGGAGGGGGGTTGGTGCCTAGAGTGCTTCATCCTGCCAAGGACAGAGGTAGTGGATGTAAATCTCCACTGGTTCTGGAGGGGGCTTGGTGCCCAGAGTGCTTCATCCTGCCAAGGACAGAGGTAGTGGATGTGATACTCCACTGGTTCTGGAGGGGGCTTGGTGCCAAGAGTGCTTCATCCTGCCAAGGACAGAGGTGGTGGATGTAAATCTCCACTGGTTCTGGAGGGGGCTTGGTGCCCAGAGTGCTTCATCCTGCTCGTGGCAGCCTCAGTAGCGTCAGTGTTTTTGGCGCTCATGGGCCTGCGGTGCTTGTGGCGGCGATGTCTTTGGAAGCGGTGCTTGTGGCAGCGGTGTCTTTGGCAGCGGTGCTTGTGGCGGCGGTGTCCTTGGCAGCGGTGATTGTGGCGGCGGTGTCTTTGGCAGCGGTGCTTGTGGTGGTAGTGTCCTTGGCAGCGGTGATTGTGGCGGTGGTGTCCTTGGCAGCGCTTCAGCTGCTGGCGGTCCTGTCTTGGGCAGCGGGGCTGCTGCTGGCGGTCCTGTCTGGGCCAGCGGGGCTGATGCTGGCGCTCGCCTCCTGGGCAGCAGGCTGATGCTGGCGGTCCTGTCTGGGGAAGAGGGTCTGATGCTGGCGGTCCTGTGAGGGCCAGCGGGGCTGCTGCTGGCGGTCGCCTCCTGGGCAGCGGGGCTGCTGCTGGCCGGCTCCTGGGCAGCGTGGCAGATGGCGGTCTTCTCCGCAGTGCTGATCTTCCCAGACTTGCCGGGTTTCTTGTGCCCCTTCCCCACCTTGGAAGGTGTTGCAGCTGCCTCCACACTCCCACCTGTACCCCTGGAAGCAGGTTTGCTGGCTGTTGTCTTCCCCCTCTCCTGCCGGGCACTGGCCAACTTTTGATGCTTGACAGGTGGGGGACTGTCCGTGCTCTGGCTCCTTGCCACACTGGCTGGCCTGCTGCCTGGTGCATTCCAGAATCCAGTGACTACTGGCACCATTGGTCCCGCCGATGTTGTGGCTGAGGTGCTAGGTTGGGACCTGGAGAGTCGGGCCCTAGGAGACTGACGGGGTGAGGGGGGTGAGGGAGGTGAGGGAAAGAGGTCAAGGGTGGACAGGAAAAGTTTCTTAGGAACACTGGGACGGGTAGCTAGAGGGGGTTTGGTAGTGGAGGAAGAGGTTGTGGTTGTAGGAGGTGTACGTTTGGTGACTACATGAATTGTCCAGGGAAAAAAGAGAAGTTATTACCAACTGCACCATCACAGTCATTGGCCCGCATCCTTACCTTGCCATGTGGCACATACACTCACCGTCGTTTCATGCATGCATCATTCTCCCCCCCCCTATCTTTCATCCACACCACTCCACACAGGCATTGCCCATACAGCATGCTCACAGTGTTTCTCCAACTCCTCCGTGCTGAAGGCAGGGGCCCTTTCCCCAGACGCACGAGCCATCGTCTCTTCCAGACCGAGGTCACAGCAGCACTTGCAGTGTAGGTCCTCTCCTGTCGAAGATCAGGTATCGAGTGATTGAACAGATAGAAAATGACAGTCACGTCCGCAGCGGTGTATACCGTCACCGCCGGCGTACATCGTCATTGGCTCCTGGGACCCATGGGGTCCAATGTTAACCAATGCAGAATTGCGCCGCGGTCTTTGACCGCCTACCGCGACAGTGTACAACGCCAGCGCAGTTACCTCACATCCCATTGTCCCACTTTACAGGTCAGGCAGCCGCCATTTCAGGGGCCCACATGGCTTTATTTTTTACTGCGTCAGACATACCTGGGCCTTCCCTCAACACTCATACAGGCAAAATTCGGGTTATGAAAGGTTTTCTGAGAAAGCTGTGTTTACGTACCTCTGAGTTGGTTGAATCTGTGCTCGCTGTTGTCCTTCATAGGCACCATCCGCTGGGACATGTGAGGAGATGGCGGCATCCTCCGGTGTACAGACAGCTGGTGGACCTGTCGACAATGGAGGAAAGACATGTAATCATCACCTACAGGCTTGATCGTGCCACAATCCTGGAACTGTGTGCCCAGTTGGAGCCAGACCTGATGTCAGCTATCCACCATCCCACAGGAATCCCCCCTCAAGTGCAGGTGCTGTCAGTACTCCATTTCCTTGCAAGTGGGTCTTTTCAAACTACAGTGGCCATAGCATCAGGGATGTCCCAGCCTATGTTTTCCAACGTGTTGTCCAGAGTGTTGTCTGCCCTGCTGAAACACATGCGGAGCTACATCGTGTTCCCTCAGGTGGAGGATTTGCCTACAGTGAAATGTGACTTCTATGCCCTTGGACATATCCCCAACCTCATAGGTGCCACTGATGGGACACATGTGGCCTTGGTACCCCCGCAGGAGTGAACAGGTGTACAGAAACTGGAAGAGTTACCATTCGATGAATGTGCAGATGGTGTGTTTGGCCGACCAGTGCATCTCCCATGTTAATGCCAAATTCCCTGGTACAGTGCATGAAGCTTACATCCTGTGGAATAGCAGCATCCCTTATGTGATGGGGCAACTCCAGAGGCACAGTGTGTGGCTATTAGGTGAGGACATGGACCCAATACAGTGTGACTAGGTGTCTGGGTCTGGGGATGTCCCTAGGAGTTAGTGAGTGTCCAACAGTTGTCCCTCGTCTTTTTCAGGTGACTCTGGTTACCCCAACCTGTCATGGCTACTGACCCTAGTGAGGAATCCCAGGACAAGGGCTGAGGAACGCTACAATGAGGCCCATGGGCAAACTAGGAGGATTATAGAGCGGACCTTCGGCCTCCTGAAGGCCAGGTTCCGGTGCCTCCATATGACAGGTGGTTCCCTATTCTACTCACCAAAGAAGGTGTGCCAGATCATTGTGGCCTGCTGTATGGTTTACAACTTAGCTTTGCGACGACAGGTGCCTTTTCTGCAGGAGGATGGTCCAGATGGAGGTGTTGTGGCAGCTGTGGAGCCTGTGGACAGCGAAGACGAGGAAGCAGACGAAGAGGACATTGACAACAGGAACTTTGTGATCCTGCAATACTTCCAGTGAGACACAGGTTAGAATACAAAGCTGCCTACTACATGTACTTTAACACGACTACCTCTCTACTGTCTGTCCTTTTCACTCAGTGTATGGTCACTGAGTTGTCACTTTCCCTAACGATTTCACAGATGTGGGTCCCACTGTGTGACATCTGCTTTGTTTCCTCATGGACTAGAGCTGTGTGACATAGGTATGTTGACACTAAAATTGAAAGAGCATTCTGTCACTGTATTTGCTAATACACTATTTCGAAATCACAGACAGACTCCGGATTGTTTTGTGCTTTAAGGGTGTTTATTTAAGTGCTCAATATTGGAGGGGGTTGTAAAATGGTGAGGCGTGATGGTGGAGGAATGTCCATGGCAGAGTCCAAGCTATTAGTCTCACAGGTGCATTGTCCAAAGGGGCATAGGAAGTGGAGCTGGGGCAGTTTGAGGATGGACAGGGTGACAAGGTGGGACAATAGGATGACATTCAGGGCGGTCTCATTTCTTGGCGGGGGTCTTGGCATCGTTCTCTGTCTTTGTCCTGGATCTCAGGGACCGTTTGCGGGGTGGTTCTCCCTCTGCAGGGGGTGGGGTGCGGGTGTGGTGGTCCTGTGGCAGTGCCTCCTGTCCACTAGTGCCGGCGGAGGTGGTGGGCAGTTCATTGTCCAGGCTAGTGTCAGGGGCCCCTTGTTGTGCCACAGTGTCCCTCCTGGTGTTGAGGACTTCCTTCAGCACCCCTACAATGGTGCCCAGGGTGGAATTGATGGATCTGAGTTCCTCCCTGAAGCCCAAATACTGTTCCTCCTGCAGCCGCTGGGTCTCCTGAAACTTGGCCAGTACCGTTGCCATCGTCTCCTGGGAATGATGGTACGCTCCCATGATGTTGGAGAGGGCCTAGTGGAGTTTGGGTTCCCTGGGCCTGTCCTCCCCCTGTCTCACAGCAGCCCTCCCAGTTCCCTGTTTCCCTGGGCTTCTGTCCCCTGAACCGTGTGCCCACTGCCACTGCCCCCAGGTCCCCTGCCCCCAGGTCCCTGTTGTTTTTGGGGTGGTGGGTTAGACTCCCCTGTAGTGGTGGACACACTGCTGATTGACGTGTCCTGGGGACAGAGGCATGGGCCCACTGGGTGGGTGCTGTACTGGTGTTTCCAGAGACGGCAAGCTCTGTAGTGGCCTGTGCCAGTGTGAAGGGAACCGACTGTCCCGAGGTCCCAGATGGGCCGGGCTGGTCGTCTAGATCCAGTTGGACAGAGCTGCTGTCATCACTGTGGGCCTCTTCTGTTGGTGGTGTGGACATGTGTGGACCCTCCTGTGCGGTGATGTTGGGTAGGGGTCCTGCAGGGGTGTCAAAGCATGATTATTGCATCTGGGTGTACCATGGTGTGCAATGGGTGGGTGACCGTGTACCCCAGTGCTTGCATTCCTGTGTGGGACCTTGTATGATGATGGTTTGGGGGGTGTATGGGTATGTGCATGGGTATGGCTGCCGCTCATGAGAGGATGTGGCTGTTAATGATAGAACTGCCACACCCCAAGATCGACACCGCTCATAAAAATACTGGAGTTTGTAATTCCTCAGAGAACATGACAATAATGAGTACAGCGTGTCCACCAATGGCCGGACCCTGGAACTACATGAGTCTTGCCACAAAGGTGATGTCGAGGACGAGTCCTGGAGCATGAGGGGACAAATAAAGGCATCAAAAAGGCACTGCAAACACGTGAAGCAGTGGTGGAGGTGGGCCCTAGACCACGCAATGCCCTAATCCTGACAAATACCCCCCCTCCCAAGCGCGGTCTAGGGCCCGACTTATCCTGATAGAGGAGATGGCAACGTCGCACCAAGGAAGGAGCGTGAATGTTTGTTGCAGGCTCCCATGAGTGATTTTCAGGACCATAGCCCCTCCAGGACACCAAGTACCAAAGGGAGGACCTGCGATATCGGGAATCCAAAATGGATCACACCTCATATTCCAAATGACCCTGAACTAGGAGGGGTACTGGTTGCGGAGTACAAGAGGACAAGGTGGGTTTCAGAAGAGAAGTGTGAATTACTGGGTGAATCTTCAATGATTATGGCAGTTTTAATTTGTATGTTACTGGGTTTACTTTTTGAATTATTTTGTAGGGTCCTATAAATTTTGGATGGAACATATTTTTATTCTTAAACACAAAGTTTTTAGAAGATATCCAAACCTTGTCTTTTTCCTTATAATCAGTACCAGGTTGATGCTTTTTATCGTAGTTTAACTTGTATTTTGTCTTTGCTTGATGAAAACTAGCTTGTAATTGTGAATGTATTTGTTGCATGTGAGTTAGCATATTCTTGACTGCAGGCATGGTCTGAATAGAAACAGGCAGTTTGACTGGTAATATATGTGGGTGACGCCCATACAGACCATAAAAGGGAGTTACATTTATCGAAGAGTAATAAGAATTATTATAGGCCAATTCCACAAGCCATAGAAGATCCAACCAAGTGGTTGGGGAATCTGTTTCATAGCACCGTAAGTACTGTTTTAAAGTTAGATTTAGTCTCTCAGTCTGGCCGTCAGTTTGTGGATGATAACTGGTGGACAATGTGGAATCAATTTGCAATGCTTTGCACCATTTCTGTCAAAAATGAGCAGAGAATTGCTTCCCCCGATCAGATAGAATAATTCTTGGAAGTCCATGAAGACGAACAGCGTTTTGGAGAATAATGCTACCTTCTGGGAGAAGTGAGAGATAAAACGTTGGTTGAAATGTGCAAATCCCCAAAAACATTGAATGTCGTGTACTGATTTTTGTGTGGGCCATTCTGCTATGGCTTGAATCTTTCTTTCTGTCATTTGCATACCATTAGGTGCTAAGATCACTCCTAAAAATTCTACTCTTTTGGTATGGAATTCACACTTGCTTAATTTGCAGTATAAATGATGAGTTCTCAGAGTTTGTAACACCTTTTTTACATGTTCTTCATGAATTTCTTCAGAGTTAGAGTATATCAGAATGTCATCAATGTAAACAATGACAAAGATGTCTAAATATTCTCTTAGGACATCATTTAGGAAATATTGAAAAGCTGCTGGAGAATTGCATAAGCCAAACGGCATAACAAGAGATTCAAACAAACCATAACGGGTTTTAAAGGCCGTTTTCCACTCATCTCCCTCTCAAATTCGGACTAGATGGTAAGCACCACGTAAATCTAGTTTAGTGTAGATAACTGCTGATTTTACCTGGTCTAGTAATACTGGGATGAGTGGTAACGGATATTTATTTTTAATGGTAACTTTATTTACTGCTCTGTAGTTGATAAGGGGTCTCAAATTGCCATTACCTTAGGCTAAAAAAGAACAGCGGCGTAGCTGCTGATAATTGGGATGGTCTAATAAGTTAATTAGCCAAACTTTGATCTATGTATTCTCATAGATAAAGATTCTCTTTTTCTGATAGTGAATAAATCCTATAATTTGGTATATTGGCACCGGGTACAAGATCGATTTTGCAATCGTATGGCCTGTGAGGAGGTAACTTACTTGCCGCCTGTTCACTGAAAACGTCAGCATACTCGGAGTACGGTTACGGTAAGTCTATTTCTTTTTCCGCCGCGGTGGCAATATACTGTTGAGGATTTCTACTTTCCTCTTCTCTTAGTTGAAGACAATTATCTTGACAATGTGATGAAGAAAAACATATGGTTTGATTATTCCAATCTATACTTGGATTATGCAACACTAGCCATGGCATTCCTAGGATAAAAGCATATTGAGGTGCTTGGATTATATCAAAGTGAATTTTCTCACAGTGTTTTTGATTCTCTGCATTCTTGCAAATCATTTGTATCTGTGAGGTTTGCATGGTAACGGGACCTCCTGCTAATTCACTGCCATCAACTGCTTGTACAATTTGAAGAATCTTTTTCTTGATACTAGGTATTTGTAATTTTTGTGCAGTGTGTAAGTCCACAAAATTTCCTGTTGCTCTTGAATCAAACAGGATTTGCACACTATGAACTTTTCCCTGTATTGATAATTGTGCTTGAATTCGAAAGTGTTTGATATAGTGACCTGTACAAGAACACACTGAAGGGATTGTTAATTTACCCAAAAGGTCCCCTTCTTTGTTTCTTGGGCTTTTTAGTTTTCCTCTGATCTTTCAAAAGTTGATATCTTTTTCTGTGCAAAGGTAGTGGGGTCCAACCTCCGTTTTGGTTTGAATTGACAATCCTTTACAAAATGACCCTTTTTTCCACAGTACAGACACTGGCCATTTCGGCACCGCATATCCTTTTCTTCTTTGGTTAATGGTTGACGAATGGTTCCAATTTCCATTGGTTCCACAGTGGATTCTGATGGCATCAATGAGGGTTTATATTTATCCATACGCCAGATAGATCGTTCTGGTCTTTTCTTTTCCCCGTTTCTTTCTGAAAGCCTATGATCTAGTCTTAAAGTTAGATTTATCAGGTCTGAGCAAGTGTTTGGTTGGGGGTCGATTTGGGCTAGAACTTCTTTCAACTCATCTTTTAATCCTTGATAAAATACT
The DNA here is from genome assembly GCF_031143425.1 of Pleurodeles waltl. Taxonomy (NCBI): domain Eukaryota; kingdom Metazoa; phylum Chordata; class Amphibia; order Caudata; family Salamandridae; genus Pleurodeles; species Pleurodeles waltl. The sequence continues at coordinate 997,024,720 of NC_090450.1, read as the reverse complement.
GCTGACCTTTTTTCCTCAGGCCATGATGATTCCACCACTAGACAACTGAAATTAGATCAATACGTTATTCAATCTTTGTTTCCTTGTCGCAACTCTAATAACTCCTTGTCTACTGACATAGTGATTGAACGTCTATCAAAAATCTTTTCTAATTCGTCCACAAACAGATGCCAATTATACAAAAGTGGACTGTCCAATCGCACTAATGGAACAGCCCAAGTAGCTGCGTCACCAGTCAAGTATGAAATGAGAAATGCGATTTTGGATTGTGGATCCGGAAAAGCACTAGGACGACACGTAAAATGCAACTCCACCTGTGTGAGAAATACCTGAACCTTATTGGCATCCCCGGAAAATGTTTTGGGTGCGGCTAATGGAATTTGCGTTGGCACGTTCACTGATATATTAGTAGGTGTGGAAGACGTTGGGTGTGGTGGAAGCATAGGCCCTGTTCCATCTACCTTCACCTGTAACTGAGTTACTTTGGTAACCAAATCAGTAGTAATATTCCTAGAGCCTGTTAGATCTCTTTGCATTTGTGTAATAACCTGCATTAGGTTGTCTAAGGTAGCCATCTTGTGAAGCCTATGTACAGACCGAGAGGAATTAAATCCGTGTGCTCACTATTCTGTCACAACGCTCTTTCCTCAGGATCTGAATGCCGCTGAACACGGGGGCCCACCTCCCGGCACCACCAACTCAGAAAAGCTATTAGAGAGCTGAGTCTTGGAGTTGCCAGGTGAGGGGATAGGGAATTAGGATGGGGACTGCAAGGAAGGAGTTCTGAAAAACAAGATGGTTAAGACAACACATACATAACTATCTAGGATAACATTTATCAACCTCCTAAATGGAACGTATGTGAATCAGCAAAGATTAAACCTTTATGTGCTGATCATGACTACAAGGTTGTATTTCTGTAAAGATGTGATAGCGCTAGGAAAACATGAAATCACACTACCTAAAAAATGATAGACCCAAGACCTTAATTGCACCAATAACAATTCACTTGATATCAACACTGAGCAAATAATGAAGACCTTGATTGCACCAATAACGATTCACTTGTAATACACACTGAGGGAATAATGAAGACCTTTATTGCACCAATAACGATTCACTCATTATGCACACTTTAACAAATAATGTGGCTTCCAAAATAAGAGCTACCAGGCACAAGATTCTGTACAACTCAGCCGTCCTTCACTCAAGTGCGTAATGGGTTGTTCTTGTCTTCAAGTATAGTTTTTTCCTTCAGATTTTATCAAAATATACAAAGCATTCTCCCTGATGCGCAACAATGTTTTAGAGTGAACAACAGAAAACGTTTAGAGTTACAATGTTCCAAGATTAAACAGTAACCTTTTACACTCCTTATTGCCACGATACCTGAACTCGCAACTGTATCCAATGCTTTATGCGGTTCCTTGTCTGGCCATAAAGTGAAGACACAATTGTATCCAATTCTAATTGTCGCTCTTGCAAACAGAATTCTGAAATCTGGATATACAAAACCTCTGTGAAAACCCTTACTGTTACGAGCACGACCAACTCATTATCTCTTGCACCTGCAAGAAAAGAAGCGCTGAGGAGTTCTGAAACAAGGACGTCTCAGATCCCTTTCCGCTGAAGTCTTCAGAATAGTGAGCACGCTTGACAGGGTGTGGCTGCTATTTAGAAAGCTGCCACACCCCAAGATGGCCGCCGCTCATGAGAGGGTGTGGCTGTTATTGATATGACTGCCACACCCCAAGATGGCCACCGCTCATGAAAATACTGGAGTTCCTCAAAGAACATGACGATAAAGAGTACAGCGTGTCCACCAATGTCCTGACCCTGCAGCTACATGAGTCTTGCCACAAGGGTGATGTCGAGGACGAATCCTAGAGCATGAGGGGACAAATAAAGGCATCAAAAAGGCACTGCAAACACGTGAAGCAGTGGTGGAGGCGGGCCCTAGACCACGCAATGCCCTAAACCTGACAGGTTCTCATGAGAAGCTTCTGTTATGAGCACATTTAAACAATACAATAGAGATTCACATTTAACTTCCTTGGTCAGCTATTTCATTAAATGCCAAGAAATACAGCTTTTACATGTGGCTTGGCAAGTAGGCCAAGACACTCGGTGAGTAAATGCCTACCATTAATAAAGCTAAAGCTTAATTCATAACCCTTAATAAGCAGTATTACTGCATTAACATATATTCAACATTTCATAATATTAAATCATTGATTAGTACATTTCGTTAACCTTGGTGGCCATTGTTCGTAATCACATTTCCAAATACGTGCATTATTTTTCTACGTTATTATGTTTTCTACACAAACATATTTCAGAATACATAAAGACACATTAATAATTCTTATTAAAACACATGCGCTAGCAATCCCTCCTCTGATGACTAAATATGTTATTACACTATTACCCACAAATGTTTACATCAGCTAAAATTCTGTCAATTCAATCTCTTCATACTTTTGTTTCCCCTGTGAATTTTCCCTGTATAATTTTTCGGTTTTCTTTTTTTCCCTCCTCTGATTATTCTTTGACCTTTTCAATTGAATTATTTTGCAGAATTTGTACAATCCCAATATCCCCAATAGACCAACGACAACAATTAATATCCCTTGCACGATTTTCATTAGTAACCCATTCCAAATGTTGCTGAGCCAATTTCCCACTGCAGTAAACCCCTTGGCCACCTTTTCCCAAACACCTGGTTCTTTCAATTCTTTCACATCAGCACTTGCGTTAGTCCAATTAGTAAGTAAGTCTCTTATCTGATATATACGAACAACAATGCCTAGAATGAATCATTCTACAGACTCCACCATCCTTCGCTAAAAGAATGTCTAAAGCAAGACGATTTCGAAGACTCATGGCTCTATCAGGAGTTAAGTCTATATCCATCAGGAGTATGGCTCCTGATAAATTTGTCAACATGTCATCCACAATAGTAGACAACGTTAGAATCTTTATCGAATTCGGAATGACTCCCACTGAAGGAATCACTGCTCCAAATATATCTCCCACTATAGCAGAAGAGGACTCCCTCCTCTGTCTCTTATGATGTAATTCAGTCCCTTTTGGAAACCTTTTCAAATCCTCCATTTGATAAATCGTTGGGAAAACTATCCCCAAATACACAGATTCCATTCCACCCTCTTGGAAGATGATAATAAGCATTAGGACCACAGATGTAGTAAATCCCTGGAACTGGAGGATCCTGTCCTTTCAACATAAACATCCATTTACTCTGAAACAAAAACACATGCCTACATTCACTTCTTCCCACAAATAAAGTGCCAGTGTGAGATTTAGGCCTATATATACTAGCATTTTAATTGTACTATAAGCATAATCATTCTTGTAAGTCCTTTTCTATAAGCCTTTTTCTAATTTCTCCTTTAATGCTTTTCTCCTGTCATCTGTGTGATCTAAGAAGCTTTTCGCTAAAGGTGTAAGCAAGCATGTGAAATTATTTATGTGCGCATAAGCTGTGCCAATATAGGTTCAAGGAAACCTCTAACTATTGCTATGTCATAATCCTTAGCTACTCTACTCCAATACCTAATTATAGGAGCAAACAGAAACACAACATTGTATTTGAGTAAAAGTACTGAATGTACTCTTGGTTATAAAATATTGTTAGTAACAGACTACAACTTGTCCTGTTAGTTAAAGGCAGACTATGATAGGGGACTCCTTCCACGACTGATGAAGAAATCTGCGTACACACAAAACAATTATTCGCATCCATTGTCTCAACATACTCACTCAGCAAGCAATACAAAACATTAGAAAAATGTTAATTTTTCTCATCAAACCTAAAGTTCTTTAATGCCGTTAGTGCAGTAGTTGTTTCAAAAGCAGAAGTATGGTTGGCTTCTCTCTTATCAAGAACGGACATACCCACAATTGCACCACAAACAATATACCACACATAATTGCCAAACCAATGCTCATGTATTTACAACGCCTAGTATTCCTACCCTGTAGACGAATGTTACTCATGATCTGTAAAGAATCAGAAAGCAGAAGAAATTTAGAAAAATTGCAGCAAAAAAACAAAAATAGACAACCCTTCTTTCAACAGTTCAGTTTAACTTCCAGGATCAGTTAGCAGCTTTGTCAAAATCAGGTTTCAAAAGTCAAATCAGGTTATCAATGTCTCTTCCGGTTATTTTCAACAGTCTTTTTCTCAAATATTTCCATCAGATTGTTTCAACAGTTCAGTTCATTAGTTTCCTTCACGTGCCAAAATACTGATCCGGAACTTCTCTATCAAAACAAAATGACAAACTCTTGTTGCGTTCGTTTGTAGTTGCATACGCCCATTCAGGACCTGCGTATCTTTGACTTGCTATTGTCTTTCTTTTCAATTTTCGATCACCATTCAGGTCTCCTTCACTTAGGCCTTCTCTTCTTGTGGTATCTATTTCTTCTTCAATAGTTGGTTCAACAAACCACCTCTTTCCCTTTCTCCACTTGTGGCCCCAGCCACTTATCTCCTTTCAGTGGACCCTTTGTCAGTGTTCTCTTCAGAGTAGAACTTTAACCATCTCCTGGTTCTGTGGTGTTTTCTCTTGATGAACCTGCAACCGGTTCAGGAGGAGTCAGATCACAGTGACTTTGATCCACCTCAACTCCTCCCCCTTCTGGGTCTGGCAGTTGCTCTGTTCATCGCTCAAGATCGTCTGCTTCTGGGAAAGCCCTCCTCTGATTAGGCTGTCCTGCTGTTTCAATTGAGATAGGGTCTCAGTCGCCCTCCTGAAGGTCTCCTCACTCGTCTCGCACAGGAGTGACTGAACCGTCCTCAACGAGCTCAGATCAGGTCTCAGTTCCCCTTTGTTCTCCTTCCAGCCCTGAGATTTGTCTCACTGTTGTTGGTACTCTTAACAATGCATCTTCATGATCCAGTGGACATGCCACTTTCTTCATATGGTTTGCATGAATCCAGTTCGGAATTCCGGCACACTTCACAGCTGTGGTTGTTGTGAAAACTACCTGATAAGGTGCCTTCCAACGAGGCTCCAAAAACGTCTTTCTTATGTGCTTTCGGATCACAATCCGGTCCCCAGCTCTCAGGTTGTGTCCAGGGTCATAGACCGGTGGCAGTATGGTGGCTTCCACCTGCTGAGAAGAAGATCGAACCACATCAGCCAGACCTTTGCAGTAATCCAACACCATATCATCTGTAATGTTGAAAAGTGCATTTGCAAACACCGCTGGTAACCTCTTTGCTCTGTACATGAAGATGTGGCTACAATCCTGTCTTCCTGTCAGGGGTCTTTCTCATTGACATTACCACTAAAGGCAATGCATCAGGCCATTTGAAATTCATGGATGCACAAATCTTTGCAGATCTTGATTTCAATTTACCATTCATCTGTTCTACTAGTCCTGATGCTTCAGGGTGGTAACTACAATGTAACTTCTGCTCAATGTTCAATGCTGCACACAGTAATTTAATTACTTCATTGTTGAAGTGACTTCCCCTATCTGATTCTAAAGAGATTGGAAACCCAAAATGCAGTATCAGTTCCCTAAACAGTAGTTTCGCTACTGTGAGACTATTATTTCTTTGTGTAGGGTACGCTTCAATCCAATGACTAAAGAGGCAAACAATCACCAACACATATCTCAAACCTCCACACACAGGCATCACAATAAAATCCATTTGCATTCTGCTGAATGGACCTCCTGCTCTTCGAATGTGGCTCAAATTAACCACTGTGTCTTTCCCTGTGTTTAATTGTTGGCAAATGACACATTGATGGCAAACTGCTTCAGCAACTCGTCTAAACTTTGGTTTGAGCCAATCATGTTTGAACAAACAAACCATTGCATCCTTCCCGAAATGTGCTTGACCATGATGGTACCTCGCCATTTGAGACAACAGGCTATTTGGCAAAACCAATTGACCCTCTGCTGAAACCCACAACTCATCTTGCCTTTGCACACATTTCATTTTTCTCCATGAACGTTTTTCCTCCCTGTCAACATTATTCTGCAACATGTTCAGTTCTTCCATAGTGTCAATTATTTTCAGTGCATAGCTTGTACAAGTTTTGTCTTCTTCAGGTAACAGTTCCCACCTGTCTTTGAACGATATACAGTTCAATGCGCAAAACCTTGCGACTTGATACGCATATCCATTTCCTAATGACACATAGGGGGTCATTACGACCTTGGCGCGCCGTGCGGCCGCACTCGCGCGGCCCCCATTATGACATTCCTGCTGGGTCGGCGGGCTCAAACCAAGTTTGCGCCCGCCAGCCCAGCGGGGATGAGGCCGCAACATAGGAGCCGGCTCCTAATGGAGCCGGCGGTGTTGCGGCCGTGCGACGGGTGCAGTTGCACCCGTCGCGCTTTTCACTGTCTGCTATGCAGACAGTGAAAAGCTGGCCAGGGCCCTGTTAGGGGGCCCCTGCACTGCCCATGCCAGTGGCATGGGCAGTGCAGGGGCCCCCAGGGGCCCCAGGACACCCATTACCGCCAGCCTCTTCCTGGCAGTGCAAACCGCCAGAAACAGGCTGGCAGTAGGGATTATCACTGCTGGGGCTAAAATGGCGGGAAACCGCCGGCCCCGGCGGTGCGACCGCCAGCCTGTTGGCGGTACGGACGCTACATTACCCCTGGCGCGACTTCAGGTGTGCACTGCATTTCATCACAGCAATCTTTTCAGGTATCTGAGTAGCATGTAACAAATCTTTAATTCTCTCACCAATCCTTACTGGTGAACCAGAAGAAGTTAAGAAACCTCTCTGTGACCACAACTGGCCACAATCATGAACTTAATCTGAATCCATACTGGCTATCCATGTAGATTGTAACTTTTAAGTACGCAGAGTCATGGCACGCACTAGTAAGGGCTACCAGTTCTGCTACTCGAGCAAAATACAGTCCTGGAAGCCAAGAAGCTTCCAAGGTACCTGTAATTGTGCACACAGCATATCCTGCTCTCAGTGTCCCTGTATTGTCTCTCAGACAAGAACCATCAACAAAGATAATTTGGTCATTTTCTTCCAATCGGACATCTCTAATGTCAGGTCTCTGTTTTGTGCACAAGTCAGTTACTTCAAGACAATCATGCTCGACATCTTCCTCTTTTTCAATTTCAACATTTTTACTTGGAAATAAGGTTGCCGGGTTTAGCACTGTACATCTTTTCAATGACACATTTGGTGACCCTAGAATACTCGTCTCATTTCTAGTCAACCTCGCACCAGTCAAGTATTGGGTTTTCATCCTTGTCAGTAGAATCTCAATAGAGTGAGGGCCCATTACAGTCAGGAGATGTACCATCACAATGCCCTCACACTGTGTAAGTCTCTGACCAACTGCTGCAACTGTGCACAAACAACCTGGTAAGGCTGCTGCAACTGGGTCTGAAGTAGTTGAAAAATATGCTACTGGGCAGTTTACACCTCCATGGACCTGTTTCAAGACAGACAAAGAACATGCATCACGTTCATGACAAAACAATGTGAAAGGTTTCATGTAATCAGGCATACCTAACGCTGGAGCCCTGCACAAACTCTCTGTCAATTCAGTGAACACTTTCATTTCTTCCTGGTCTGACACTATGGGATCAGTTACTTCCTTATGAGTCAGCTTCTGCAATGGTCTTGAAATGACTGAAAAATTTGGAATACATTGATGACAATAACCTACCATCCCCAAAACATCCTGACTTCTCTCTGTGGAATCAGGGGATTTATCTGTAATATGGTTATAATCCTTTCTCTGGATATCTTTCTTGAACCCTTTTCTATCTGGTGACCCAAATATATCACTACTTTCTGACAGTACTGCAATTTCAGCGGAGACACCTCATGACCATTCTTTCCCAAATGGTTTAACAGGGCAATCGTATCATACTTGCACTCATCCCTTGTCTTGGATGCAATCAGCAAGTCATCAATGTACTGCACCAAGCTCGATTGGAAAGGCAATTCCAATGACTCCAAATTGTTTTTCAAGAACTGATTGAATATGGAAGGTGACTCTGAAAATCCTTGAGGAATTCTGCACCAGCAATAAACTCGATCCAGGAATTTGAAACAAAAGAGAAATTGACTATCCTCATGAAGAGGCACAGAAAAGAATGCTTGTGACAAATCGATAACAGTGAACCACTCGGCATTACATGGAATTTGGAACATTATCGCAGCTGGTTTGGCACCATGGTACAATATTTGACCACAATCTCATTTATTTTTCTCAGATCCAAATCTTCCCACAGGGCTTTTTCAAACCCATTATCGTGAATTACATGGACTGCTTAATACTTCTTTCAGAACCCATTGCTTTACAAAGTCTGCAATTATCTGGGTTACTTTCATCAGGACATCTTGCGGCATATGGTACTGCGGAAGTTGAGGGAAAACTGCATTTGGTTTCACAGTACCCTTGACTGGCTCCACTCCCTTTATCAAACCTACTTCCTTTCCTGTCAAATCCCACACCTTCTCCTTAACCGTTCCCTGCAAATCAGGATGATGCTCTTTCACTGTGAACATCGGGAAAAATTCAGTCAAAGGGTACTCCTCATTTGTAGTTTCACACTCTATCTCTGGGGCTTGGTCCTCTTCATCATCACTATTCGTCTGAATCTCAATTCCATCACTTGAGCAAGTTATCAAACACCTTGTTTTACACAAAAAGTCTCTTCCCAGTAGGGATACAGGATTTGAATCGCAGACTACAAATTTATGCAATCTCTGAAAGTTGCCAATCTCAACTTGAACTGGATCTGTAATCGGGTTTGTCAAATACTGGTTTGCTACTCTCATAACCTAAACTGTTCTACCTACACTACAGGAGTAGCAGGCACATTAAGACCACTTTGCACTGCATTCTGTGTCAGGCTAGCATTAACCTGCACCAGACTTGCTGTACCATTAACCTGTGTCGGGGCTGTCGGATCAACATTGGTACTTGGACCACTCTCATGTACTGTATATGGCAGTGGTAGATATCTCAATAACTGTGTAATAAACTCCTCACAGTCCGAGTCCTCCTCCACTGTTGAAGACTTTCTAGCCTCCTTACTCTCGGACGGACTTTTCAAGTTTTCTTATAGCTTTCTTTTCTTCCTTCTCATTCTCTTGCGTAACTGCCGGAAACAACTTTATCCCATCCAAAGTCTCCTTTCTCCATGCTTTTTTAACACAATCCCATCTAGCTTCCGCTAGAGTCTTTTCTGCCTTTCTCATCCTCCTCTCAAATATCAGTTGATGTTGCTGTCTAGCTACTAGTTACCAAATAGCTAATGCCTCAAACTGTGTTGGTCTCGGAAGGGGCTTTGATTCATATAGCACCATCCGTAAATGGTCCAAGACCCTCAAATTGAATGTCCTGTTTGTAGGAAACGCTAGGTTCCTATCTTTCTCTGTCAATTTGCACCATCGCTTTAACCAAAGACATGGCGCGACACCCTTCTCTTCCATTACAATGTAAGCCGGTGTACCTTCTTGCGGTGTAACCTCGCCTACACTTGTTGTAATATATGTATCGGAGCATATTCTAGCCATATTGATACGACTCCACGAGGACAACTACGCACGAGTCAGGTGGGGCAACAAGGGGCAACTAACTGATAGAATCCATGTTTCTAGGGGTGTGCGGCAAGGGTGCGTCCTTGCCCCGACCCTCTTTTCCCTGTATATCAATGAAATCGTCCCCTCCCTCCTCAGAATGCAGGCTGACGCACCTTCACTTGGCACACAAAAAATCCCAGTCTTACTCTTTGCTGATGACACTCTTCTGATATCCAAGACCCCCAGCGGTCTAAGGAAACTCCTTACTTGTTTCGAGAAATTCTGCTCAACACAGGGACTTGAAATCAATGCCTCGAAAACAAAACTAATGACCCTCAATCCCCATAGATCTTTTAAAGGGAAGTTTACTCTAGAGGGCTCCACACTTGAGAAGGTGGGCATTTTCAGCTACCTGGGCATAACATTCACTGACGACATGTCTTGGAAACCACACATAGGAAAACAAGCTCTAAAACTAAAACAAACAACAGGGGCACTACTAAAAAACTTTAACCTCTCACACACAAAACCAATTCTCCCAGCAATACAGATATACGAAGCCCAGGCCGTGTCCTCAGCGCTTTACGGGGCTGAACTATGGGGCTACACCAAAATCCAAGACATAACCATCCCTGAAAACAACTTCCTGAGAAACCTTGTGTCCCTTCCGCCAAGCACCCCAATGTTCCCCCTCTTTAAGGATCTCGGTATCAAACGCATTGGACATAAAGCCCGCCTGCGTCCTCTGCTGTACTGGCGGCGTCTCTGGACCACCCCTGAGCTCGAAATCTTCACTGAAGCTCTACAGGTCATTTTAAAAGCCGATCATTTTCACAGAATCCCCTGGCTACGATACATCAAGGGTTCACTGTACTCACTCGGGCTCGATGATCTCTGGAACTCACCAACCACATCCGTCTTCCCCTCGAAAAGCGAACTAAAGAAACTATATTGGCAAATGGCAAATTACGAAGACACAAGGGCTGCACTCCACACTTCATTATCTTGTGACTTTGCCAACCTAAAAGAGTCATGCAAGTATGAAGCTTTTTGGGACCTAATCACGGCCCCAAGGGAAAGGAAACTGTACTTTCAGCTCCGCATCGGAACACTCCCATTAAGACTTTTCACCAGCAGCTGGTCACACAATGAATCAACCGCCTGCCCAGCCTGCAAAGCCCCCGTCGGGAATCTCCCTCACGTCCTTTTTGCCTGCCCCACGTACACCGCCCCTCTCATGAAATGGCTGGCCCCGGCATGCAGACTACTGGGAGTCCGCAGCTCTGAGCTAGCCCTGCGAATCCTCAGATCAGACACTAGGCCAACGCTAGTGATCGCCGTCGCCAAATTCCTCGGAGCTAGCTGGCTTGTTAGAGGGAAATTCTTATCTGTATAAAGACTCCAACTAAGACTGTCCCATCGTTCTGTGCGAGCACATTTTTATTCCATTTTTATCCTTATCTTTTACTTCTTTTCATCATTATATTTATTATTGTAATTATCATTTTGTGTATTTATTTGTATTTATTACTGCTTGCACTTTTATGGCTCCTGTAGCCGCAATAAAGTTCCTTGAATTGAATATATGTATCTCTCCTAGGGCACTTTTTAACGCTTTGAAAAACGTAATCTTTTCTATCTTTTCGTTTTTCAAAATCAAATCAGGAAGTGACATTTAACCCCAAGATTCCTTTCACCTATGTTCTCAATCAATTGCCTCTCACGGACAGCTGCCAATCCGTGCGCGACCCTTCTCACTAACCGACCTATCCCCGCGCGGCTCCAATGACGTCATACTCACATGTATTCCGGCTGACAAAGTCTTGCGGCTCGTCCTCCCAAACTCTCTCATTCACACAAATTAATGCAAATATTGTGAGCACTAATCAAAAAACAAAACCAATCTGGTGGTTTACTACAGGAATGGTAAAACAATTGCTTCAGCAACCTTATGGATTTTTCACTTATAGCTACTCATTCTTTCTCGGTCTCCCAGATTCGGAAGCAAAATTCGACTAGCAAATTTTACTCTCAACTGATCAATGGGTCTGTCTGGGTCACATAGGGCTCACCAAATCTCAGTTGAAATGTTCTTTCACTCCCTTGAACTCACAATCTGACTTATTGACCACGCCTGATCAACAACTAAACCAGACAGATTACAACATAAAACCAAGTGTCTCATACACTTTTCAATATACTCCGGAGTCTTAGACCACGCAGGGTCCGTACATCAACAACCACATGGACAATTTTTGAGCACAAAGTGCCACACACATATGAAGTTCAATGACTTCCCTACTCTCACACTGTGGAGTACGCACACTCCTACTACAACTTCATTTGGAATACGCAACCTGAAGGAAAGTACCACCTTGCCTGGCATGTTACCCCCATTTTTACTTCTATGTATGTTTATTTTTGCCTGTGTCACTGGGATCCTGCTAGCCAGGACCCCAGTGCTCATAAAGTGTGCCCTGTATGTGTTCCCTGTGTGGTGCCTAACTGTATCACTGAGGCTCTGCTAATCAGAACCTCAGTATTTATGCTCTCTCTGCTTTTAAAATTGTCACTGCAGGCTAGTGACTAATTTTACCAATTCTTATAGGCACACTAGAACACCCTTATAATTCCCTAGTATATGGTACCTAGATACCCATGGTATTGGGGTTCCAAGAGATCCCTATGGGCTGCAGCATTTCTTTTGCCACCCATATGGAGCTCAGACAATTCTTACACAGGACTGCCACTGCAGCCTGAGTGAAATAACATCCATGTTATTTCACAGCCATTTTACACTGCACTTAAGTAAATTATTAGTCACATATATGTCTAACCCTCACTTAGTGAAGGTTAGGTGCAAAGTTACTTAGTGTGAGGGCACCCTTGCACTAGCCAAGGTGCCCCCACATTGTTCAGGGCAAATTCCCTGGACTTTGTGAGTGTGGGGACACCATTACACGCGTGCACTACATATAGGTCAATACCTATATGTAGCATCACCATGGTAACTCCGAACATGGCCATGTAACATGTCTAGGATCATGGACAATTCCATGCATCCCGGGGCTCCAGCATAGAGCCTGGGTACTGCCAAACTAAGTCTCTGGGGTTTTCTCTGCAGCTACCGCTGCTGCCAACCCTCAGACAGGTTTCTGCCCCTCTGGGGCCTGAGCAGCCCAGCCCCCAGGAAGGCAGAACAAAGGATTACCTCTGAGAGAGAGTGTTACACCCTCTCCCTTTGGAAATAGGTGTGAAGGGCCTGGGAGGAGTAGCCTCTCCTGGTCTCTGGAAATGCACAGATGGTGCCCTCCTTGCATAAGCCAGTCTTCATTGGTTCAGGGATCCCTCCAGCCCTGCTTTGGCGTGAAACTGGACAAAGGAAAATGGAGTGACCACTCCCCTGACCAGCACCTCCCAGGGGAGGTGCCCAGAGCTCCTCCAGTGTGTCGCAGACCTCTGCCATCTTGGATGCAGAGGTGTGAGGGCACAATGGACACCTCTGAGTGGCCAGTGCCAGCAGGTGACGTCAGAGACCCCTCCTGATAGGTGCTTACCTTTCTCTGTAGTCAATCCTCCTCTTAGGGCTATTTAGGGTCTCTCCTGTGGGTATCTCACGAGATAAAGAATGCAAGAGCTCACCAGAGTTCCTCTGCACTTCCCTCTTCGACTTCTGCCAAGGATCGACCGCTGACTGCTCCAGGACGCCTGCAAAACCGCAACAAAGTAGCAAGAAGACTACCAGCAACATTGTAGCGCCTCATTCTGCCAGCTTTTTCGACTGTTTCCTGGTGGTGCATGCTCTGAGGGCTGTCTGCCTTCACCCTGCATTGGAAGCCAAGAAGAAATCTCCAGTGAGTCAACGGAATCTTCCCCCTGCTAACGCAGGCACCAAACTTCTGCATCACCGGTCCTCTCGGTCCCCCCTCATCTTGACGAGCGTGGTCCCTGGAACACAGGAGCTGGATCCAAGTCTCCCCGACAGTCCAGTGGCCCTTCTGTCCAAATTTGGTGGAGGTAAGTCCTTGCCTCCCCATGCCACACAGTAATCTGGTCTACTACGTGAACTGCAGCTGCTAGGGCTTCTGTGCACTTTTGCAAGACTTCCTTCATGCACAGCCTAGCCCAGGTCCCCAGCATTCTGTCGTGCATTGCCCAACTTGTTGGACTCCGACTTCGTGGGACCCACTTTTTGTTGTGCTGAGTCGACGGTCATGCTCAGATCTTCTGAACGCCTGTTCAGGTGCTTCTGCAGGTGCTGCCTGCTCTGCACGGGCTCTCTGTGTTGCTGAGCACCCCCTCTGTCTCCTCCTCCAAGGGGTGACCTCCTGGTCCTTCCTGGGCCCTGGCAGCACCCAAAACCCTCAAACCGCGACTCTTGCAGCTAGCAATGATTGTTTGTGGTCTCTGCGTGGAAACCACTCTGTATCCTCCAGCACGCCGTGGGATATCTTCTGACCAAAGGAGAAGTTCCTGGCACCTTCCGTTGTTGCAGAATCTTTGGCTTCTTCCACCCGGAGGAAGCCCTTTTGCACCTTCAACCGGGGTTTAGTGGGCTCCTGCTCCCCCGGACACTTGCGTGACTCTTGGACTTGGTCCCCTTCCTTTACAGGTCCTCAGGTCCAGGAATCCGTCTTCAGTGCTTTGCAGTCAGTTGTTGGCTTTGCAGAATCCCCTATCTCGACTTTACTGTCTTTCTGGGGTAGTGGGGTAACTTTACTCCTTCTTTTCAGGGTCTTGGGGTGGGGTATCTTAGACACCCTTAGGCCCATATTTATACTTTTTGATGCAAAACTGCACCAACGCAGTTTTGCGTCAAAAATATTACCGCTGGCTAACGCCATTTATTTGCGCCGTGCGGGCATCAAATTTATACTTTGACGCACAGCGGCGCAAACCACTTGTGTGAGTCATTTTTTTTTACTCAAACCACTGCGTCACGTCCTAAAGGAAAATGACGTTAACACGGCGAAAATGACTGTGACCCATTTTACGACACCGCAAACCGGATACGTCAAAAAGTGCCTCAAATACTGCAAAATGTGCATAGGAGAGCCAAAATGGATCCCAGATGCTTGCACAGACCCCGGGAAGATGACAACAGACCAGGAACCATCCAGGAGGACCCACACAAGACCCAGGACAGGGAGAAGAAGAAAAGAAAGTGTTGCTTCAGTGCAGAGGAGCAGGAAATTCTGGTTAAAGAGGTGACGGAACACCAGCACCAACTGTTTGTCACCTCAAAGTTGCCAATCAGTAGGAGAGAGGCAATATGGCAACAAATTGTTGACAAGATCAACAGTGTGGCAGAAGTACGGAGAACAGTCATTGAGTGCAAGAAACGCTGGCATGACTGCAAGCGCAGGACCAAAGAAAAGATGGCCAGGAACAGGAAGGCAGCACTGCAGACTGGAGGTGGGAGTCCAGCACACCAGGAGGCCCTGGACCACATGGAGGAGATGGTCGCAGCCGTCATCCCTGAGGAAATCGTCACAGGGATTCAAGGACAGCACAGACTACCAGGAAACAACGCACATGCAGGGAACGTCGCATGGGGAATTAAATTGCACAAATGTTAACTGTAAGCAAGGGGGGTGGACATACCTACTACAAAATGCATGTAAGTCATGATATTCAGGGAGTGGAATGGGTAAAGGGACACAGCACGGGCATGGCCCATTTTGAGGAAACCTGGGGCACACTACTACACAACACCAACGACCTTTGCATGGGGGTATGCAACCATGCCAAGGATGTTGCAAAGGTAAAGCCAGGCCAGGAGGGCAGGGTACAACGTAAAACTGGCAGCACGTCACACTTCAGCCAGTATTCTCCCTACATTAACTTGGGCCCAATTAACAACCTCTGGCCATACCTGCAAGTGGAATGTAACATTGACAACAGTTGCCACTACCACCTCTGCTGTGTGTGCAGGTCAAGTAGCTAATGGCAGTAATGTCCCCATGGATCGAACACAGCCAAATTAGAGGGTTCAGGATGACAGCCTTATCAATCCACTGAAATCTAGACAAATGTTCCAATCCTGTCAAATGTGATTGCCCAAAGTTGCTACAAACATCAGCCATGGTCATTAACATTAGGAGGTACACAGCACTAATGTCATACCCATGCTGCATATGTCAGGGTCCACCCTGTGCCTGGGTCACAATAGCTCCAATGACACCATGCAACATCACAAATGTCATACTGCTCAGACAACAGCATTGAGGGGGAGGACACGTGTAACTGGTTATAGAAATTCACCTGCACAGTCAGAGGTGGAAATAGAACACTGTTAGGACTATCTGTGCAATCCAGTGTACCACACATTCCCCAACATCAGCAGTACACTTTACCAATGCTGACATCCATATTGTGCCATAACAAAGCTAGACATAGTATATGCTACATCTCAACCACATATAAGTGGATGTGAATGATCAGAGACTGGGGCAGGTCCAGATTGTTAAGTGTGGTGCTTGTGCCATCAGAGCACCCACAGCCAGTGAAAGGCCTCACCATGAGAATGGAAGTAGACGGAGGGTTGAGTAGGACAAGATAGTGGCAATTCCAAATCTGGCCAGAACCAACACCTACAGGATGTGATGCAGACAAGACCACAAACTGACCACAATACTTGTGACATGCAGGTGGGGCATAGGCCTAGGAGAATGCTAATATGAAAGACAGGAACAATGAACAGGAACCAAGAACACAATGTTAAAATAATCGGAAGGCAGGCATGTCACATTACAAAGCCCACAATACAGACACACTAATTGTACCGTATCTCATTGCAGAGGACGATGGCTCTCCTGCGGATATGCCTGTCCTGGACATCCCTGATGAAATGGATGATGAGCTGACAAACATCAGCCAGCAGACCTTCCAAGATGTCCTTGAAACTCTCCAGAGCCCACCTTCAGTCACAAGGAGGATCACAGATACAGCAGCCATCACAGAGGATCCACCCACCACCCCAATTGTACGACCTGCCAGCTCCGACACAGCTGAGGATTCTAACGACCCTAGCACCAGCTTTGAGCGAACTGTAGTTGGAGTACACCGGGAGCTGGACAAGGAGGTGCGGGTGGGGATGCAAACTATGTCAGCCAGCCTAGAGGGGGTGCGTTCGTGCATGTCAACTGAAGAACAGGCAGCAGCTATGCAAGAGCGAACAACAATCATGCAGGAAGTTGGAAAAAGGTTGAAGGAAATCAGCACAGCTGTAATAGAGTTGACCCAACACCTACAACAACAATCCTGTCAATGCGTGCACGAATGCAATATTGAACCCCTCAGGGCTGACCTGGCTGCGTACCACTGTGATGTGTCTGCTATTCTTAAGAACCAGCAGCTCCTCCTTGCTGCAGTACTGCCCTTAAGACCCCCACAGTTCACATCTACCGGGATGTCTGACTCCACGTCTTCAAACACTGAGATGTGTGTTGCCCCTTCAACCACCATCACCAAGGGCAGAGGAGACAACACACATATCAGACGATGAAGATCACCTTCACCCGTAAGAGTACCCGGTAGCACTAGTCCCTGCCACATGGCCACCTATTACCAAGGTCCTGTGCTTTGTAACATGCCAGTCTTGCAACAACTGCACTCAAGCACTGTTCTTCAACCGACTGTTTATCTTGTCAGCCTGCTCTGTGAATGTCTCTCACTAACTGATTGGCAAATCCTGTCCCTCTGCACTGTCTGACACTTCACCCCAGCATGTCCAATGACATGTCCTTTTGCACTTGTGTAGCATCACAATGGAAGATGTCACACTAATGGACTCACAATCATGGACAATGTACATATAGCACTACAGCGCTTTTAAATAAATAGCACTTACACAACAACTTTGTCTCTGTGTAATGTGACACATCAACCGTGATGTCCATCAGTGATGTTAACCTGAGGTCAATGAGCATTGATTGTCTAGACACCTTACCTGAACGATTTTTGGCTGATAACTATGCACAGTGGCCATATTGTATCATCAGCTGCCCTCCCTGAGGGGTATTTCAGAGCAAAATATAAACTATGCACCAAAATGGTGTGTTGTACAGAAGAACGCCTCCTCAAGGGATGTCTAAGCCAGAAAAAAGTCCCTTCGATTGTTACTGAAAGTCAAAACTTACATATGTGACATATTTGCCAAATTTTACCTAACACACACCAAACAGCATGAAGGGATGTGTATGAGTTTCCATACAAATAAGTAACCGTACTGAACATTGTAACAAATGATAGGTATGAGTTATGTATACCATACCACATGAGAGCATACTACCACTCACCTTATAAGGATTTGCTGAGACATCAGGCTGCAGGCAGACTTTACACAGTGTCCGCAATACCATATGTGGTAGCAAAGTATGCAACATTGAAAACATACAGCACAAAATAACCACACTTTGGGATCCATAGTAACCGTGACTGGTGGGGGCAATGAATGGCCTAATCTTAGCTAAGTAGCTTTGGTGTAGCTGCCAATGTAACAGCTCAGTTAGGATATGGTTGCAGCATGGGACACAAAAGCAAATAACAAAGAGACACTGTTCACTCATGGCAAGGCCCTATCTACGAGCATGTGACACATACGGTAAAGGGTTACCTAGATATTTATTAAACAGTAAAAATAGAAGCTAAAACCAGAGAAAACACCTAACCTAACCTAACCTATTCTACTCTAACTACACAATACCCACAACTGTCCCTAACTAACCTATGCTAAACTTACTTATCACATTTAACTAAACGATCTAAACATCAACCCCCCACGCTTCCATATAAGACAGCACCACATGGAGGACAACAGATACTAGCCTAAACACATACTATCTTATACTAAACAAAGATATTTTTTTTGTATATTTTTATTTTTTTATTTATTTTTTTATTATTTTTTAATTTTTTAAAACACCAAAACACCAACATTGCTCACACACACACCCTCCCACACACATAATAAAAAAACTGTTGAAAAACGTATGAAACCCCCACCCACTACTACTAACTAAACTAACAGCCTATACTAACCTAACACTAAGCCCCCTAAACCCACTAAGTTAAAGAACCAGGAAAGAGGAGGGAGGGGAGGGAATCATGTTGGAGTAGAAACCTACAAGTTGGCCCTCCTCAGGGTCTTTTTAATGGCACGCACCCTCTGGTTAACTTGTGCCACCTCCTGCTGCAGTCTGGTCATTTTCCGTAGGACACGTTCCAAGTTCCTTTGTATCTGGGCAAAAGCTGCAGGGTCTATGGCTGCAGCAGGGGTGGTCTGGGTTCCAGTTGATGAAGTATAGGCCCTTGTTGGTGCCATGTCCGTAGGCTGAGATGCAGGTGGTGATCTGACTGGTCCTGGAGCTGTTGCTGTAGATGGTCCAGCAAAGGTCCCAGCTGCTGTTGGTGCCACCTGGGTGGTAGTGGTGGTGCTGGTGGTGGTGGCTGTGGTGGACACGGAAGGGCCCCTTGTGCAAATGCCCTCCACACTCCGGAGGCTCTCTCATGGCGATATCGTCTTGCAATGTTGCGGTACCCAGACTCCACATCCAGAATGTGGCAGTATTGCATTGCCCTGCGTTGAAACTCTCGAAGATGGATGGGAGTCATATTGGCTGCTGTTAAGACAAATCGAAAACCAAACATTAGGTACTACATTGTGTGAAATGGCTCAAGAAGTAAATCAGACAATTTATCTAATGTACATGTAACAACCCATATCATCATACAGATCACTGATAGTCCCTGAGTAAGTACATGGCAAACCAGCCTATAAATGTCCTATCATCAAATAGCACATCCAAACCCTACAAGATGGGTAACAACTGGAATGACTTTGGCATCATAGTTCTGCCAGTTGTCAGGTAAAAATCATGCTGCATATCCTCCACCACTGACAGGCCAACAAATTTCTATGTTCTGGATGGCAATCTAGGGCCACAAGATCTGCAAGTTTTAAATGGACTTGCCAGTATAGAATGCATGTGCTAATCATGAGTGGGTATCCTAGGTTTGGACAAGTGATTTACTGATTTACATGTCTGTGTACCAAACATGGATCATCAGTCCTGGGTACACTATTCACAACCCTATGCCTGTTTCTGATGGTGGGGGGGTGGGAAGGGGGGTGGACAAGCAACTAAAAACTCCAAATAGGACACACCCAAACCTTGGACAATCCCATCAACACTTATCTTTGGAAATGCAGACCATTGTCTACATCATTGCCTACCAGTAAGCCATGACTTACAACAAACAGATAGATGCAAGCACACTTCTGCCCATGAGCTGCATGTACACCTAGGCTATTGTACTCAAGTGCCTCATACTCGTAGCACAACATGTGGAGCTACATGCTGCTAGGAAGTTAAACATACAGTCCAACATGTTCATTAGTGAATATGGAAGCTGAAGTCTGTGGGTAAGACTTAGGCATCTCTATTCTGTGAAAATCAGGGTCTGACTTGCTGACTAATTAACTAATATGGTCCACTGCTACATTTTCTGATTTCAAGTTTTATCCACATAACTCATCCCTATTCACATTGCCGTGCCTATAGGACTGACCTAGAATCCCAAAATATGCCAATAGGATAAAGATTGGCCAACTCAAAGATAGTGATAAAATTATTCTCCACTCAAGGAACAAAACAGATGATTGACCAGCGCATCACACCTTGCTATGTGTCCAACACACAGGAGTCAATCACACATCATCGGCAAAGACAACACAGAACAGAAATATCAACACTTACTGGAGATGTCTGGGTCCGCAAATCGAGCCACCTCTCCAATAGTGTAGGTTGCAGGCCCACCTGTAAGGCATGGAAGGGAGAAATGTGCTCAATGTCTGTGCACTGTACAACACTTCGAAATACAAATACTTTGTGTAATATTAACTGAGAAAGTAAAGCCTCTCAGACATGATGATACTGCATACCACTGCATACATGTACAGACCCACGGACTCCAGTGAGTGATACACACATATCCGCACACATGCAGTGGCCCTAACTATCATGAGGTGGCAAACATGCTCCTTCATTAGTGAGCAGACAAAATTCCTCT
This sequence comes from Pleurodeles waltl, assembly GCF_031143425.1. Classification (NCBI taxonomy): domain Eukaryota; kingdom Metazoa; phylum Chordata; class Amphibia; order Caudata; family Salamandridae; genus Pleurodeles; species Pleurodeles waltl. Next base: position 997,004,099 of record NC_090450.1, on the reverse strand, counting down.
CATCATGAGTATCCATGAGAGACATCCAAAGCCACTTTCCGTGAGGACTTCAATACCAGTCACCCAGACATTGTGACTAAGACCAATTTTAGACACACAGGTACAATGTACAGAGGGCCAGGGACAGTTGTTAGCCCTCAATTTGTATCATGTTCTTCATTTGATGTGCCACAGCTATGGTGAGTTGCACCAACCATAGAGATATGAACCTGTGTGCATACCTTTTGCCAGCCATCCCTAATTGAAATGTGGCACTACAAACTCAAAATATCAGTCTAAGATGTTACCTGAGGTAGGCTATTACTTGTTACGTATGTGTCAGAATCCAGTTCAGACATGTATCCATGTGTGCACTTCCTAGGTTTTTTGGAACATAAACACCACCAATGACAAAGCATGCACTGGATAGAAAGCAGACGGTTGTTCATGTCAATGTTCCAAAACTTAGCATCACATGTCCTGGAATGTTGGATACTACTTCCTAGGCACTTGTTTGTTAACCCACCATGAGTCAGGCATGGGATCATACTATGTGGGTACCGTGTTTGTGGCACGAAGTCCCAAATATAATACACAATTGTAATGTTACGCCACAGTTGGAGTCATATAAATGAGCCATGTCTCTCCTGTGGCAGTGGAGGACCAACAGACCAAGCAGCACATGTTCACATATTTCCAGTGGCTAAATGCACAGAGGTGTCTGGTTCATGTGTGTGGGCCAAAGTTTAGCATGTATAATTATTGGGGTCTATGTTGTCACAGTTATGTTCAGGTCTAGTCCTGAGTCTGTGGAGCTATTTCCTGTATCTACAAAGTATCCTTTGCATGTCAATAGAAGGAAAGCCAATGGGGATTTGAGAACACAGATGAGGATGGTCCAAATCTGTCACTGCAGACGTGTTATGAGACTGTCAACAGGGCAAAGTTAATGTCTCAGGAATCTTATACCGGCAGGTTTCCTGACAACATTTGTACACAGGTTGACCTTCAAAATTCCCACAGCATCTGGGAACATCAGTGCCTCTGTGCTGATTACTCTCACAGCTACTCACCACACAAGCCCCATCAATATGTTGGGAGCAATGTGAATCAGCATGTGGACAGTCAGGGTCCTAACATGTGTAGACATTTCATGCACAATATCTGACGTTGTTTGTTGTGCTGGAGGCGCCATACCCAATCCATGCATACAGTCATGGTACACTGTCACAAATTGTCACTCATGCATACATGAGACCCAGACAAGGGATAGGCCATGATTCGGCTATTTGGAGACAAGTTCCCCCCATGGTGCAATAAATAAACTGATTATGCCATACAAGTATTTGAGTATGCATTGTAGACTCACCTGACACAATACCCCAGGAGGAATATGAGGGTTGGGAAAGTAATTAGGATACAAATGTAGGCCCAAGGAACCTTTAGGGTAACGTTAAGACAGGAGCCAGTCAGGCTCACAGGATGTAGGGTCAATCAGGTTCCAAACATTTCACAAGGTAAATACACAGTGGTCAGACTGAGAGTGGTCAAAGAAGGAACAAGACAGTGGAAACAGAAAAGTGTGTTTGTCCTGTGTGTTGGAAAGTAACACATTAACCCAAGGGCTGTGTTACACAGCTGATTTATACGGGAAGGCATAACAGTGTTATGGATGAAATGGCAGGTTCTATGCTGTTCCAAGCAACTGCAAGGGCAGTGCATGTTCAAATGGCTGGTATCCATGGAGGTGCTCACAGGTGTGTGCAGCATCAGTCTCTCACAAGTCCTGTAGGTGAGATTCAAGTTCAAATGGCCAACAGTACTTTTCACATGGGAAGCAATGTACAGGTGATAAAAGGGCTTAGAGACTACAAGCCAGTGCATTATTCAACCTGACGTCCATGCAGACAGAAGTACAATGACTATGGCATACCATACTAAAGAGGGTAGCACACTGGATTTAAATTGTGAGTCTGGGAGTGTGTAGAGGAGGGATTATCTGGAGACATATTACCATTCCTGGAACCTCTGACAAAGGGAGGGGTGAGACCGGGAACATGTGTGTGTGTCAGGACTTAGGACATGGGCTGACATGTGCAGGGGACGCCATGTGAGCAATGCTAGTCATACCTGGGGCACTTGTGCTATGGCTTTACTGCTTATATGGAAATCTAGTAACAGATAGTCCTTGCGAAGATAAGTGATGTAACACTTACTGCTGTCAAGGGTCTGGTCATACATTCCTGATAATAATGCAATAGCACATCCATTGCCTCATGTATGAGGCATTTTTTCCATATTTGACTGATGGTGTCTTAGTTGTGTGCCATATGCTGCGATTAACCATGTTGCCAACATGTATGTGTGAAATAGGTGTGGTCCTCTACAGTTGCCCTTCAAATGTGACATGTACAGGATATATGTCATTTAAAGTGTGAGTAAATGTGGCTGTACATTCATACGCATCTAACTAGCTTAGGAATGTTCTGTGTCCTAATCAGTATTTCAGCAATGCTCCATGAGGCTACACTCTGATTCTGATAGTTAGAGATAATGTTATGCAAAAATGATTATCCAGACCATGATATGGTGATTAGTATAGGTGTTTATTTACATATGGTAAGACGGTGGTGATGGGTGAGTACAGTTAAAAGAAATTTTGGGCAATATGTTGGCTCCGACGCAATCCTGCAGCTGTGTTTGGATGGTCCCCCTCATGTTGATGGACAGCATCCTCCTCTTCCTCCTCTTCAGGCATTTGTGGGTCGGGTTAATATAGGAGAATGTTCCTTCTTACACATATGTTGTGCAGGATGGCACAGGTCAAAATTATTTTGCACACCATTTCAGGTGAGTATAGGAGGCTGCCTCCGGTGATGTCGAGGCACCTGAATCTTGACTTCAGGATGCCAAAGGTCCTCTCGACTATGGTGTGTGACCTCCTATGTGCCTCATTATAGGCACACTCTGCTGCAGTGCTTGGGTTTGCAAATGGGGTCATAATCCATGGCTGGATCCCATACTCCTGATCAGCTGAAAGAGAAGATGAGTGAGAACATGTTGATGTAGCTTGCCCCATGAATATCACTTTGCATGGCAGTAGTTCTCTTGTGTTGTCTGTGACTCATTGGTGTTTGTGTTATTGTGTGGATTCCTAGGCTTCTAGGATGTACCATCAGCATTGGGTTGTTTCCTTACCTGAATGGGTGTTTGGCTCTTGACTGGATGTCAGCAGTATTTTTTTAGAGTTGCAGTACAGTGTGTACTCCCTTGCATTTTGACTTGTGTAATAGGTGTCCCTGTGTCTTAACTGGGGGTGAGATGATACTTCCATACACAGAATCATTTAGACAGTGGTGGTAACACGGTTGCATCTATGTACCCTGGACATCCCATACAATTTGACATATGCAATAGATTAATTTAAGCATCAGTGAGACCCTTAGATTTTGCAAGGTGACAGTGTGCAAAACATCTCCGTACGTTGTGAGCACTGACGTGTTAACAATTGACTATGCACTAATTTCACATGTGTGACAAGATCAGTGCAGACATATTTCTCTGCCGTTGCCAAGTCGACTCAGGTTGTAACGTGTACCTATACTACTGAACATGTTCAGGTTCTGATGGCTAACTTGGTTGTGAGGTTGTCATTTAGAGTTTCAGAAGGTCCGTATGGCAGTACATCTGTTGGGTGTGTGTTAATTTGTCGCAATGCGTATGTGTAGGAATGTGCGCTTCCAATATTGTCCCATCAAGATGTGTTCTTCGCACAGTCCACTTGCTTCTTGGTAGTGGGCAATGTGAGAGCAGGAGTGATGTGAGATATTGGTACAGCCTCAATGATTGCACGTGACCTTCATTGAAGTCATCATCATGCTATTTGTGTCATGGTGTTTGACCTGCAGCAAAAACCATTACACACCCCTTACACAGTACGTATTGGTTTGAAGGGTTTTGGATCAGTGTTATTGATGAGATATTGAAAGTTTGGGCCATGTGTTTGTAATTGTGTTGTTTTAAATGTTTCCCTTGTGTCTGTGGAGTGGCATCAGATGTTATTTGGAACTGTCATTTGTCCCTAGGTGTGTCTCCCATTGGGTGAGGATATCAAACATGCCTAGCGGTGTCACAACCTCAGTGTGTTCCTGTCCACGTGTCGATGTCGTGGTGTATGTGTTGTGTGTCCTAGAGGGTTGCTGTGAAGCGTGTATATAACTGGGTTTCTGTACTTACCAACAAGTAGGCCATTTCCATATCATCCATCCTGGAAGTGTTGATTGATGGTGCCAGTGACGGATGAATGAATCATGTACACTCCCGGGACACTTTGGCACGATGTTGGTGATCAAACCCTGGTGATCGACAATGGCCTGCACATTAATGGAGTGTGTGTGCTACCTGTTGCGGTATAGATGTTCGGTTGCAGCAGGTGGCACAATGCGCACATGTGTGCAGTCAATGGTACCAAGGACGTGTGGGAAGACATTAATTTGGTAAAACCTCTGTTTTGTCTCCTGCTGCTTCTGCTGTGTGTTGGGGAAGCTGATGTGGTGGGGTGTGAGGGAGATGATGGCATCCAGTACCTTGGGGAGGAAGGCGGAGAATGATGGCTGTGAGATCCCAGCAACCAGGGCGACAGTGGTTTGAAAGGAGCCACTTGCCAAGATGTGTAGTACAGCTAGCAGCTTGGTTTCTGGTGGAATGGTGCGGGGTGTCTGCAAGCTGGGTGCCAACAGTGGTTCAATGTTGCGCAGCAGCTGCTGAATGGCTTGCCAGTTAAACCTGTACCTCTGAATGATGTCTTGTTGGTGGAGTCCCATAAGGGATGTCCTGGTGCGGAATATCCTCTCCTGCCTTCTGCGTTGTCTTTGGGGTCCCTGCTTGTGTTGTGGAAGCTGCTGTTGTTGGTCCTGTGCTCTGCGTCTGCGTGCATGCTGGATGAAAAGCACCTCCATGTCTTCCTTTTGGAGCTCTGCTGTTGCTTCTGTGTGTTTCGATTAAGTAGTAGTGTGTTTGCCCCATTTTAACACCTGCCCTGACCCAGGCGTTTTTTTAATGCAAATTGGGTTGTGCGTCATTTTCTGACTCCGCCTCCCAGCCATGAGTCATTTTTGCACAGTAGCATAAATAAGGCGCACGGGTGTTTGAGTCATTTTTTGGACGCGAACGCACGTCATTAACGCAAGGCGGTTTCCCGCATCCAGAAAATGACGCACACAGCTGGATTTTGGCGTTTGTGGACTCGGGCGTCAAAGTTTAAATATGCTGCACGGTTTGCTCCAATTGTGCGTCAAACTTTTTGACACACATTCGGCGCAAACAGAGTATAAATATGGCCCTAAGTGTTTTCTTACACTCCCAGCGACCCTCTACACACTACACTAGGCCTGGGGGCCATTTGTGGTTAACATTCCACTTTTGGAGTATATGGTTTGTGTTGCCCCTAGGCCTATTTTCTCCTATTGCATTCTATTGTGTTCTACAGTGTTTGCACTACTTTTCTAAGTGTTTTACTTACCTGATTTTGGTTTGTGTGTATATTTTGTGTATATTACTTACCTCCGAATGGAATATATCCTCTGAGATACTTTTGGCATATTGCCACTAAAATAAAGTACCTTTATTTTTAGTAACTCTGAGTATTGTGTTTCTTGTGATATAGTGCTATAAGTGGTATAGTAGGAGCTTTCCATGTCTCCTAGTTCAGCCTAAGCTGCTCTGCTATAGCTACCTCTATCAGCCTAAGCTGCTAGAACACTTCTAATCTACTAATAAGGGATAACTGGACCTGGCACAAGGTGTAAGTACCACAAGGTACCCACTATAAGCCAGGCCAGCCTCCTAAACAACCTCTCTAAAATCCTTGCAAACCTCACAATTCACCTGCGATTTGCATAAGCTGTGCAAGCGCAACCTATTTCCCTCACACTGTCACTAGAATGCCGGGAACATCCTCAAACAACCATTAGCAGGATCCAGGATCTGGGAAGGTAATTTCTGGACTTCAGGGAACATAATTTTCTCTCCACTCATCATCATTGAAAAACAAAATGCAAACCTCAATAATAATGAACTCTCAAAAGGACCAACTCATCAAGCTACTACCACTTCCGTTGATCTATTATTCTAGTCTGGACATCTATGGTAAGCTCTTAAGGACACTAACCATTACCTCTCTTACCATGTCCGTTAACACCTGTCACTTTGTACCGGACGCCTATGGCAAGCTCTTAAGGAGACGAACCATCAGTCTGCTACCATGTCTGTTAGTGCGTCTGACCTTAATAAGTAAACTTACAACGCGACGCGAATAGGTCGATGAACCTTGTGACTCGCAATTAAGATATTCTTACCATAACTCCAGTACATAATCAATAATCAATACACAATAATCAATAGTCATTAGTAATCAATACCATCAATAATCAATGGAGTCAGTATTTGTCACACACCATGACCTTTGAGTCATGAATAACCACGCCTTTAGTAAAGTTTAGCATGTTTATTTCCCTATATTAACAATGCTAATGTCATGTACTTGAATCTCAATATCAAATGAAACACATTCACAAACAATACTGGTTGTCCAAAACGGCGGAAGAAACGTAATCTAATCAAAGCTTGAACAACAACACATTCTAAAGTTATGGTGCAAATGAATAACATATATGAAGTTTAGTAGAGAAATTCACCAAGCATTTGTCCCTTTTATCATAATTCATTAGTGAGAATCCTTAAATAACATCAGATTAGCATCAGCATGTTGGGCTTCATGCAAAATAAGTTAGTAACACAAATTTGAAAAAACATCTAACTATAGCTCTATTAAAACAGCGCAGTTGGTACCTAGAAAGAAAAAGCAAATATACATGATGATCACAATTTGGATATACCCATTCTCAGGGTGGATCAGCAAAGCAGAATCAGTCTTCATCCTCAGAACATTAGTCACTCAGCAAGGCATCAGGATTCAGCAGAATTTAGGAAAGACAAAGGCGGTCATTCTGACCCTGGCGGGCGGTGATAAAGCGGCGGCCAACCCGCCAATAGGCAGGCGGTCCAAAAAAAGGAATTCTGACCCTGGCGGGAACCGCCAACACAGCCCGCTACTTTAACACTCCGACCGCCACGGCGGGACAGACAAACAGCGCGGCGGTCACCGCCAACAGGCAGGCGGCAGACAATGTACCGCCCACCCTATCACAACTCACCAATCCGCCACCTTTTCCGGGGTGGGAGCCCCGCCGATAAAAACATGGCGGAAACAGACTACGAACGGGAAAACGCTCACCTATACACACTCCACGAGGAAGGAGGACAGCATGGAACCCGAATTAAACATCCTACCAGCTATTGTCTACCTGATCATCTACCAGGAGTACGAACGCCGGCGCAGACGACAACGGTGAGTACTGCACCTACGACACAGGGCAGGGGGGAGGAGGAAAGCTTACGCGCACACACATGCGCCATACACCCACCCCCCCACCACAAATACCTACACCCCAATGCCGAGCAACAAGTCCGAGTGACACCCCCCAAACCCACCGGAATAATGCAAAGACACAATTAAAATGATCTATAAAATATATGTAGAAATAGCTCCATTAAAGGTATGGGAAATATGCCATATAAAAGAAACAAAAATAAGGAATGAACATAGTCAACAATATATACATAGGCAATAAGTCCTGCACATTCCCTCAAAGTTCCATAGTCCGTGGGCCAATGTGCACAAACAAATGGGCAAAGCCCACACAGGAGACCAGATACCATTGGAGAGAACACTGCTGGGGCATCAGATGATAAAACTACAGGCACCTCAGGGGGAAGGGAAGGGGGGGCACCTCAGCCACATGAGTCCTTGACGCCAGATTCACGAGGGGCCTCCATGCCCACTGTCCCATCCTGGGGAGTGCAAAGCCACAGTCTCTCAAGTCTCTACAGTAGGTGGCTTGCCCACTGTCCCATCCTGGGGAGTGCAAAGCCACAGTCTCTCAAGTCTCTACAGTCAGTGGGTTGGCCACTGTTCCATCCTGGGAAGTGCAAAGCCACAGTCCACCAGATGGATTACCGACTCCACTGTTAATGGAGGAGGCATGGTGCCCAGAGTGCTTCCTGAAGCCCTGGTCGACACAGAACCGGCACTGTCAATGGGCTAGCGGTGCTTGAGATGAAGGGCCCAGTGGAGCGGTGCAGAGACGGCGGGACCCAGTGGAGCGGTGCTTGAGATGAAGGCCCCAGCGGAGCGGTGCAGAGACGGCGGGACCCAGCGGAGCGGTGCTTGAGATGAAGGCCCCAGCGGAGCGGTGCAGAGACGGCGGGACCCAGCGGAGCGGTGCTTGAGATGAAGGCCCCAGCGGAGCGGTGCTTGAGATGAAGGCCCCAGCGGAGCGGTGCAGAGACGGCGGGACCCAGCGGAGCGGTGCTTGAGATGAAGGCCCCAGCGGAGCGGTGCTTGAGATGAAGGCCCCAGCGGAGCGGTGCTTGAGATGAAGGCCGCAGCAGAGCGGTGCAGAGACGGCGGGACCCAGCGGAGCGGTGCTTGAGATGAAGGCCCCAGCGGAGCGGTGCTTGAGATGAAGGCCCCAGCGGAGCAGTGCAGAGACGGCGGGACCCAGCGGAGCGGTGCTTGAGATGAAGGCCCCAGCGGAGCGGTGCTTGAGATGAAGGCCCCAGCGGAGCGGTGCTTGAGATGAAGGCCCCAGGGGAGCGGTACAGAGACGGCGGGACCCAGCGGAGCGGTGCTTGAGATGAAGGCCCCAGCGGAGCGGTGCTTGAGATGAAGGCCCCAGCGGAGCGGTGCAGAGACGGCGGGACCCAGCGGAGCGGTGCTTGAGATGAAGGCCCCAGCGGAGCGGTGCTTGAGATGAAGGCCCCAGCGGAGCGGTGCAGAGACGGCGGGACCCAGCGGAGCGGTGCTTGAGATGAAGGCCCCAGCGGAGCGGTTCTTGTCCCGGCGGGGCCCTGTTCAGCGGTGCTCCTCCCGGCAGGGCCCTGTTCAGCGGTGCTCCTCCCGGCGGGCCCCTGTTCAGCGGTTCTTGTCCCGGCGGGCCCCTGTTCAGCAGATGTTGACCCGGCGGGCCCCTGTTGAGCGGTGCTCCTCCCGGCGGGGCCCTGTTCAGCGGTGCTCCTCCCGGCAGGGCCCTGTTCAGCGGTTCTTGTCCCGGCGGGGCCCTGTTCGGCAGATGTTGTCCCGGTGGGCCCCTGTTCAGCGGTGCTCCTCCCGGCGGGGCCCTGTTCAGCGGTGCTCCTCCCGGCGGGCCCCTGTTCAGCGGTGCTCCTCCCGGCGGGGCCCTGTTCAGCGGTGCTCCTCCCGGCGGGGCCCTGTTCAGCTGTGCTCCTCCCGGCGTGGCCCTGTTCAGCGGTGCTCCTCCCGGCGGGGCCCTGTTCAGCGGTGCTCCTCCCGGCGGGGCCCTGTTCAGCGGTGCTTGTCCTGTGTGTCTAGGGAGCCAGACCTGGGCAAGACTTCCCGCTCATTTACCATCCGAACTTGCGGTCGCGGGGCCCTCCTGTGATGGAGTCCTGGGCCCGTGGGTGTCGTCCGTCACAACCGGAATGGGGCTCGTGGGGCCCTCCTGGGCCGCTCGCCTGCTGCCTGACTTCTCCGCCCTGCTGCCCTTGCCCTCCTTCGCAGAAGCTCTGTGGCCCTTACCTCCCTTGGATGATGTGGCAGGTGACGGGGCAAGGCTACTGTCCTTGGTGGCAGCCGTCTCAGTCTTGTCGCGCCGGGCCTTTTTTTTTTTGGTCCTCTTCCCAGGGGGTGGGCTGGCTGTCCCCTTGCTGCTGGCCAATGTTCCTGCCCTAGGAGCTGGTGGACTCCAATAGCCCTGCACTATGGTCACAGTAGATGCAGGGCTGGTGGTGGCTGAGGTGCTTTTTTTACTCTTACCAGATGGAGGGGGTGGGTCAGTGATTGGAACGAGCTCAAGGTTGGAAAGGAAAAGGACTTTGGAAGGACAGGGATGGGTAGGTGTAGTGGGTATGGGAGTGGAGGAAGAGGATGTGGTTGTAGGAGAGTCAAGTGTGCTGTCTTTGGGTGCAGGTGCTTGTGACGGAGGCTGTCGTGAGGTGGATGGCTGTTGGGTGGGTGGCTGCCTGCGTTTGTGTGCTTTGGAAGAGGGGGTGACAGACACACTGGGAGAGGACACAGGGGACGTGTAAATGGCAGTGGGGGTGGTGACTGCACGTGTGCGGACTGTAATGGAGGGTGTGCTGGTGATGGAAGTACTGGCTGATGGTGGTGTGCATGCAGGTGTGAGTGGAGACGTCACAGGGAGGGAGGAGGGAGATGAGGAGGTGGGGGACACAGAGGTGGTAGTGACTGTTGGCATGTCTGCATCTGGATGTTGCTTGGGTGAATGCTTGTGGGATCTGTGGTGCTTATGTCTGGATGAGCTGCCCTTGGGTGTAGAGGTGTGTGCAGGCTGGTCTGATGGTGTGGATGGGATAGGCAGAGGAACAGGAGACTGGGACTGGGTGGAGGGAGTCAGAAGAGGGAGGCTGGAGACAGGGACAATGGCTGCCGTCAGTGCTGAGGCCAGAGCATTGAACGATCGCTAATGGGCAGCCTGACCCGAATGAATGCCCTCCAGGTATGCATTGCTCCGATGCACCTCCCTTTCTACACCCTGGATGGCATTCAAAAGGGTAGACTGCCCAACAATGAGTGTCCTGAGGAGGTCAATGACCTCCTCACTGAGGGAAGCAGGGGTAACTGGGGCAGGGCCTGAGGTGCCTGGGGCGAAGGAGATGCCCGCCTTCCTGGGCGAGCGGGCACGGAGCGAAGGCTGAGGGGCTGCTGGGAGGGCGGGGCTGGTGCGCTGGGTGGCGGCTGTACCTGTTGTGGCGGTGGGCACGGATGTTGCTGCCACCGCTAGGGAGCTCCCTTCCGAGGACGTGTCAGTGTCGCTGACGTCTCCACGGGTCCCCGTTGTGGAGCTCCACTCGCCCTCCGTCTCACTGGTGTACTCGGAGTCTGTTGTATGGCCCTCCGGGGCCATGTGAGATGCAGCTCCCTCGTGCGCCGATGCCACTTCTCCTCCGCCTGATGATGCTAATGCACACATGAACAGGAAGACAAAGAAAATGGGCGGGGGGGGGAGAAATGAAGACAGGTTGAGTGCATGCATTGGCAACACCGTTGGCGGAGAGGACAGACACAGAAGCCCCCTGAACTAGGCCGCGCAATCGGGGTACACTACTCAGTTATTGTGACTAGGCCTACAGGTCTATGGACGACAAATGCACACATGGATGAGGCCGGACCATGGATAGCTGTACTTGGCACCCTACAGAGGTGGGGGGCGGGGGCACAGGGCCGTGTCTAACGGAGGGGCCTAGCCTACAGAATGCGCCCTGGCCTGGAGATAGCCACAGCCCTCCTCCCCCACCCAGACACCTTCACTGCGCGCAAAGATAGCAGAATGTGCTGATACTCACCCCCTTGTGTCTGCTGTGATGTCCTCACGCGCCCATCCAAATCGGGGTAGGCCACCGCCAGGATCCGGGACATCAGGGGGGTCAATTGGCGGCTGGCACCCCTCCTACGTTGGGAGGCCATCCCCAGCAGAGACTCGGCGGTCTTTCTGGTCCCGCGGCGGATGTCCTCCCACCTCTTTCGGCAGTGGGTGCCCCGTCTGTTGTGGACCCCCAGGGCCCGGACGTCCTTGGCGATGGCACGCCAAATATCGATCTTCTGATGGGCGCTGAGCTATGTGACATGTACAGGGTGGTAAAGGATATCGCATCAGTTTTCTGCCTGGTCAATGTGAGTGGCACCCCCCTCCCCAACCTTGCCATGTGGCACATGCTCTCATCTTTCGTGCGTTTCACTCCTCATTCGCTCCCCTCCCCACCATCTTACATACACCCCACTCAACACAGGCATAGCCCATTCTACGTGCACCCTGTGTACTAACCTGTTGGTCTGGAGGACCGTAGAGTAGCGCATACTGGGGGAGGACCCCATCAACAAGTTTCTCCAATTCTTCGGAAGTGAAGGCAGGGGCCCTTTCCCCAGTCGCAGCAGCCATTGTATCTCCCAGACCGAGGTCACAGCAGCACTTGCAGTATAGGTCCTCTCCTGTGGATGATCAGGTCTCGAGTGATTAAGCTGATAGAAAATGGCGGTCACGCCCACGGCAGTGCGTACCGCGGCGGCGCACATCGTCATTGGCTCCTGAGACCCATAGGGTTCAATGTTAACCAATGCTGCTTTGCGCCGCGGTCTTCGACCGCCTACCGCCACGGTGTGCCACGCCAGCGCAGTGAGCTCACATCCCACTGTCACACTTCACAGGTCAGGCAGCCGCCATTTCAAGGGCCCACATGGCATGATTTCAACTGCGTCACACAGGCCTAGGCCTTGCATTGCTACTCATACAAGCCTTTCAATGCATAGCAATTCGTGTACTGTGCAAGCTGTGTGTACGAACCTGTGGGTTGCTTGACTCTGTGCTCCATGTTGTCCTTCCTAGGCACCGTCCGCTGGGACTTGCGAGGAGAAGGATGAATCCTCCCGTGTACCGACCGCTGGTGGACCTGTCGACAATGGAAGAACGACATATCATAGTTACATTCCGGCTTGACAGAGGAACTATACATGAACTGTGTGCCCAGCTGGAGCCAGACCTGATGTCCCCCATCCGCCAACCCACAGGGATTCCCCCTCTGGTGCAGGTTCTGTCAGCACTCCATTTTTTGGCAAGTGGGTCTTTTCAGACAACAGTGGCCATATCATCTGGGATGTCTCAGCCTATGTTTTCTAAGGTTTTGTCCAGAGTGTTGTCTGCCCTGATGAACTACATGCGGAGCTACATTATTTTCCCTGAGGTGGGCGAATTGGCTACAGTGAAGGGTGATTTCCATGCCCTTGGACACATCCCCAACATCATTGGTGCCATTGATGGGACCCATGTGGCTTTGTTTCCCCCCAAAGAAAGTGAGCAGGTGTACAGAAACAGAAAAAGTTATCATTCGATGAATGTCCAAGTGGTCTGTTTGGCTGACCAGTACATCTCCCATGTAAATGCCAAGTTCCCTGGGTCAGTGCATGACGCGTATGTCATGCGAAATAGCAGCATCCATTATGTGATGGAACAGCTACAGAGACACCGTGTGTGGCTAATTGGTGACTCTGGTTACCCCAACCTGTCGTGGCTACTGACCCCAGTGAGGAATACCCGGACCAGGGCAGAGGAACGGTACAATGAGGCCCATGGGCGCACTAGGAGGATCATAGAAAGGACCTTCGGGGTCCTGAAGGCCAGGTTTAGGTACCTGCATATGACAGGGGGATCCCTAATGTACTCACCAAAGAAGGTGTGCCAGATCATCGTGGCCTGCTGTATGCTTCACAATCTTGCTTTGCGACGCCAGGTGCCTTTTCTGCAGGAGGATGGTCCAGATGGTGGTGTTGTAGCAGCTGTGGAGCCTGTGGAGAGTGAAGAGGAGGAAGACGACGGGGACGACACGGACAACAGGGATACAGTCATACAACAATATTTTCAGTAGCACACAGGTAAGAATCAGCCACGCCATTTTACATTTACTTAAGGCCTCATGGGTCTCCACTGTCTGTGTTTCCCCCCAGTTCCTGTTAACTGATTTGTGACTTTTCCTTCCCTTTTCAGAGCTGTATGACCCACTGCCTGACTTCAGCTTTGTTTGCCCATGGACTAAAGCTTATTGACATTGGTATGTTGTCATCACAAAGTAACTGGACATTATTGCACCGTTATGTGTAATACATTTGTAAAGAATACAAGCAGACTCCTGTTATTTTAAGTGCAATAAGTGATTTATTTTAAGTGCTACATATAGGTTCATGATTGTGAAACGGTGATGGGTGGGGGTGGAGTAATGTCCATGGCAGAGTCCAGTTCTCAGTCACACACGTGCATTGTCAATATGCCTGGGGAAGGATGGAGCAGGGGCAGTTCAAGGTTGGACAGGGTGACAATGTGGGACAGTGGGATGACATCAGGGGGTATCTTTGGCTGGCGGGGGTCTGGCAATCCTACTCTGTCTTCTTGTGAGATCTCAGGTTCCGCTTGCGGGGTGGATCTTCTTCTGCAGGAGGTGGGGTTCTGTTGGCCTGTCGTTGTGTGGGGGCCTCCTGTCCACTAGCGCCGGCAGAGGTGGTAGGCTGTTCCTGGCCTGGGCTAGTGACAGGGGCCCTTTGGGTGCCACATGGTCCCGCAATGTGGTGACGATCTGGGTAAGGGCCATGACGATGGTCCCCATTGCGGAACCGATGTTCCTGAGTTCCTCCCTGAACCCCATGTACCGTTCCTCCTGCAATTCCTGGATCTCCTGGAACCGGGCCAGTACCGTCGCCATCGTCTCCTGGGAGCGTGGTATGCTCCCATGATGGAGGAGAGGGCCTCTTGGAGAGTCGGTTCCCCGGGCCTGTCCCCCCCCGTCGCACAGCAGCCCTTCCAGTTCCCCTGTGTTCCTGGGCCTCTGTCCCCTGGATGGTGTGCCCATTACCACTGCCCCCAGGTCCCTGTTGGGGTGGTGGGTCAACCTGGGTGCCCTTTAGTGGTGGACACACTGCTGATTTACGTGTCCTGGAGACAGAGGCATGGGCCCGCTGGGTGGGAGCTGTGCTGGTGTTCCCAGAGGGGGTTGGGTCTGGTGTAGCCTGTGCCTGTCTGTGGGGAACCGACTGTCCAGAGGTCCCCGATGGGCCGGGCTGGTCATCTGGCTCCAGGGAGACAGAGCTGCTGTCATCGCTGGGGGCCTCTTCTGGGGGTGGGATGGACATCTCTGGACCCTCCGTGGCGGTGTGGTGGCGTTCGGGTCCTGCAGGGGTATAAAGGTATGGTTATTGCTTCTGTGTGTGGCATTTCGTGTGATGGGTGGGTGTTCGTGTACCCAAGTGCAGGCATTTCCTTGTGGGGGCTTTTGCGAGGGTGGCTTGTGGGGGTGATGTGTTGTGCAGTGGGCATGCTTTGGTGATGGGTGTCCATGCTTTGTGGTTGCATGCAGGGCTTGGTGTTGGGATGGGTGGGTTGTGATGGTGAGCCATTTGCAAGGAGTTGGTGTGATGGGGGTGGGGGTGAGGGTGGGGGTATGATTTGGCATGCAGGTGGGGTGGGAAGCAGTAGTGAAGATTTGACTTACCAGAGTCCATTCCTCCGCCTACTCCTTCGAGGCCCTCAGGATGCAGGATGTGCAAGACTTCCTCCACCCATGCGGTAAATTCGGGGGGAGTAGGTGGGGGTCCGCCGCCAGTATTCTGCACCGCAATGTTGTGCCTTGATACCATGGAACGCACCTTCCCCCGTAGGTCGTTCCATCTCTTCCTGATGTCCTCCCGATTGCGTGGATGCTGTCCCACCGCGTTAACCCTGTCCACTATCCTTTGCCATAGCTCCATCTTCCTGGCAATTGTGGTGCTGCACCTGTGCCCCGAAGAGCTGGGGCTCTACACGGACTATTTCCTCCACCATGACCCTGAGTTCGTCGTCACTGAACCTGGGGTGTCTTTGGGGTGCCATGGGGTGGTGTGGTTGAGGTGTGGGGTGGCGTTTGTGGTGATGAGTGTGGTGCGTGTGGTGGTGTGTGGTGTTTGGTGCGTGGATTCTGTATGGGTGATGGTGTTGTGTGCCTCTGTGTTGTGGGATTGTCTAATCTGTGCTCTCTCTCTAGCCTTCGTTAATGATTTCGGGTCGTAGGGGCTTGTGGGTGATGTGGGTGTGTGTTTTATATTGTGTTGGGTGTGTGGGAGTGGTGTTAGTATGTGTATCAGGTGTGTGTATTTCAAACTGACCAATGTGGCTGAGTTTTCTATGTGTGTGTGTATTTTGACCACAGCGGTGTGTACCGCCAATGGAATACCGCGTTTGAAAGAGCGCCGCGTGGATTTGTGGGTCGGAATGGTATGGGCGTATTTCTGTTGGCGTGACGGTGGAGGTTTGGTCATCGCCATTTTTTCGCTGACCTTTGGTGTGGCGGACTTTTGTGGATGTCGGGTTTTTGGCGGTTTGCCAGTTGCGGGTCAGAATGACCGTGGCGGTTTACCGCCGCCGCGGTGTTATGGCGGTCTTCTGGCCGGCGGTAAGCACCTTTTACCGCCGAGGTCAGAATGACCCCCAAAGTCTTTAGGATTAAAGTTAAGCACGTCTCTTGTCAAGACGCATGAGAAAATATTAACCTTTCGGTCAGGAAAAATGTGCAGTAATGCTTAGAAGGGCTCAGAATGTCTGTCTTCTCTCTGTGCATTCTTGTTAAGTGAAACTGTTAAGGCTACCCCCCAAATCCCTATTGGTCAGTTAATCGTATGTGCACACTCGGTCCAATAAAACTAAATTCCCAATTCTATGAATTCTAATATTACTCCGTTCACATGTCGTTGATTGGCTTGTCTTGCAATGCCCTCATCATCGGGCTTGTCAGGTGACAATATTGTTGCAGCTTCTACTCTAGTCAGTTTCTTCATTGTTCTTGTGTGGGAAAGTCAGTCTCGCATACATTACATATAAAATGTTGCATTAGCAAGAACTTCATCTCCTAGCAGTCGGTTCACTCGAGAAGCTTCCATTATGAGCACATTTAAACAATACAATAGAGATACACAGTTTAATTTCCTTGGTCAGCTATTTTATTAAAAGCTAAGAAATACAGCTTTTACATGAGGCCTGGCTAGTAGGCCAAGACAGTCATTAAGTAAAGGCCTACAATTAATATAGCTAAAGCTTAATTCATAACCTTTAATATGACATATTACTGCATTAGTCTAACATATATTCAACATTTCATACTATTAAATCATTGATTAGTACATTTTGTTAACATTGGTGGCCATTCTTCTTAATCACATTTCCAAATGCGGCCATTATTTTTCTACATTATTATATTTTCCACACAAACTTATATTTCAGAATACATAAACACTCATTAATAATTCTTATTAAAACACCTGCGCTAGCATACCCACAAAGAGCAGAAGCAAAGCAGAGCATTTTTGAGAAGCATCTGGGAAAAGGTACTTTTTTTTCATTTGTCCCTCTCCTTCCACCTCTCCCCTTGAGATTTGTGATGGCAGCCGCTGTCTATTTACCATGCAGATAATGATCACCAAACTTGAATTTTCCTTCCCAATCCAACATGGACCCCAAGAAACGGAACACACACACTTTATCCCCTGTTAAGGAAGTCCAGAAATAAGTAGCGTAGAAAGAAACCAGGTACACATCTGGGAGTGGTGGGTGGGTACCCAAGACTGTGACGAGGAAGACATGGACTCGAAGTTATGAACATTAGCAGTGAGTAACTGGATATTGTACGTTAATTGGAAAACCTGGTTCCGGGGCATCCTTATGAAATACGCAGTGGCGTTTTCTCTGTCCAGCGTAAATCCATTACAACAGAGGGCACATTCCCTTCGAATAACGCAGGCCTGTTGCCTTTACCAAGATTTGTTTTAATTGCACTCACTGTTATCCGTTTCAATGTGTTTTTAGAAAATCAATAAGTTTAGTAAAATGTGGATTTTATTGCAAAACAATTGCAGTCTATAAATGAATCGAACATTTCGCATACTACTATTGGATGGACCAGCTGTTTATTCATCAATAAACTGCACGAGACGCTCACAAGCGCCTCCTTCAAGAAACAGCACAACATTGAAAATGAAAGGCAACCTGAAATCTCTTGTGTTTACTCTGTTTTGAATCTCAGATATGTATTCATGTTTTTATTTTTGTGTTAAGCACCAGGATACCCCAGGGGAGTCAGTGCGCTGTGCACAACGCCAAAGACCACAGAAATAACACAACTGGGCATGGGAAAGACACAATACTCTCCAGAGGGTCTTGGATCAGCCCTTTATAGACTGAAATCCTTCTGGAAGAAAGGGGATTAAGGGCCCCTCATTAAAAGCCACAGGAATGCTGAGCCAAGACGTTCGGATGAGAGCCCTGCACACATTAGAGCCGGCAATGATTGGGCCAAGGACTCCATGCTTTCTTGGATTTGTGCAGCATGGTAGCGAGGGAAATGTCATTTTCAACTCAAACCTGCTTTGTTAAAATATGCAAAATCACTGCCTCGCTTTGTAATTCAAATTTGAAAATATTCCCAGAGAGAAAGTGGGCCCGGGCTGAATTAAGGATGCATTTTTATGAGTCCTGCGCTGTTGTTTTCAGAAATTACTTCTTTTTTGCAGGAAGGCAGGGCCGAGCCAAGGAATGTTCGAGAAAAGCAGACCTCAAGACACAAACATTCTGTATCCGATCCCCAAGTGTGCAGCCGGTTGTGCAGGGGTGTGCTAAAATAAAAACAAAGGAGGAACATGCTTTTGAACAACTCTCCCACTAGGAAATACAAACTAAAGTTAGAAGCAAAGATAACTTTAGGTCACAACTCAGACAAAACACGTTTTTGCTAGGAATATAAAAAAAAACTATATTTCAATAAACTTGTCGTACGCCTAACATCTAGATACCATAGTATGCTATTTTCACAATTTGGAAATTGCTTGCAAGCCCCTCTTATTCTAGTGATATGTTAAAATCCTCAGGCCGCGCCCCACCGGCTCTGCCCTCCACATCGCCTTCTTGGAGGAGGGGGGGTTCTCCTGTGAGCTTGTAGCTGTGCCACAAGAGAGTTTTGCCACCTTCACAGCAGGGACGGTTCCTCCGCTATGGCGGAGGGGGGTCGCTCGCCACTCAAACCGCCCCCCACTCCCTCACCAGCAGCAGTGTAGGAGGCTGGCCTGGTTTTTAGTGGGTACCACATGTACTTACACCTCATACCAGGTCCAGTTATCCCTTATTAGTGAAATGTAGTCAGTGTCTAGAAGCCAGGCGCTCTAGGGGCAGCTGTAGCGGAACAGCCAAGGCTTATCTAGGAGACATGCAAAGCTCATGCAATACCACTGTAGTCACACAGTACTCAAACACATGAAAGAAAAATAGTCAGTGTAACAAAAATAAACGTACCTTATTTTGGTGACACAAATGCCAAAAATACCTTAGAGACTATACTCCCTTAGGGGGTTAGTCATATACACCGTATATACACTAGAATGCAGAAATAGCTGTAAAAACAGTTAGAAAACAGTGCAAATAGTAAAAACCACAATAGATAGCAATGGGCCTAGCAAAAACAAAAACCGTATACTAAAATAGTGGAATGCGAAAGTCAGTTTCCCACCTAGGCAAGTGTAGTGTGTAGAGGGGCGCTGAGAGTGTAAGTAAACACCAAAGGTAAGTAATAGAACCCACTCCAGAGCCCAGGAAAGCAGGAGTAAATCACAGTAACTTTCCTAAAACACACAAGAACACGTGATAAAGATTTTGCAAGAACCAGAATAATCTGCAAGACACCAACGATGGATCCCTGGACCTGAAGACCTGTGGAAGAAGGGGACCAAGTCTAAGAAGCAGTGAAGAGTCTAGGGAGAACAGGAGCCCCTGCGAACCCAGATGAAGGTGCAAAAGAAGAACCACTGGTGAGGAAGAACAGTAAATACTGCACCCAAGAAAACAAATGTGAGTTCCTCGTACATTTTTATGTAGAAGCCACATCCATTCAACTTTGTACATTGGAAGCAGTTGCATCTGGCGCAAGAGGAATGATGGTGAAAGACAAGGGTCTCCACAGGCAGGGGAAGATGGACAAACATAGAAATCCACTTGCACCCATGGCTAAGGTGCTGTTGACTGGACAAGCAGAGGATGGGGAGGAATTTCCTTCACACACTGATATCTTATTGGAAGCAACACAATGCTTCACAGCAGGTCCTAAAGCTCAAGGTCGAAGCTGGAGGAGAAGACATAGTGCTCTTTCATCAAGTCCTCCATAACACTACCAGTCAAGGGACAGAGGGGGAGACTTGAATCTCTGCAATTGAGGATACGGCAAAAGACTTGCACCAAAGGGTGCATAAACTACAATGAGATTCCTGCGAAAAGCCTCTCAGATTGGAAGATGGGGAGGGCCGCTCGAGGAGGAGCAAACTCAGATTTGTGGGGATCCCAGAGAGAGTAGAAGATTAACACTATGAACAATTCCTGGTTACTTGGATGGGGATCTTCTTCCCAGGAGTCCAACTCTCATCTTACTTTTGACTGAGCAGGCACATGGCTCTCTCACCCAGAAACCTCCTCCTGGGGCTGGTCTTCACCCATTGATAGCTTGCTTCCTCAATTACAGAGACCAAGACTTGGTACTGAACATTGTCAGAAGACTTTGCGCTGTCCGGTTTGTATCCCATAAGATTCCTATCTTTCTGGACTATACATGAATGGTATAACAGCAAAGGAAAATATATGACCAAGAGCCATGGAGGTCCAGTACATGCTGTTGTATTCATTGAACTTTAAGTTAATATTCTAATAGAAGGTGATGATGTTTGACCATCTGGACCATCTCTGGCAATGAATTCAGAAACAACTGTTACTGCCCAGAGAAATAATGACCTATTATAAAATAAAAAGGACAGTGGGCTGATGCTAAGAATCTGATCTGGACGGAAGTAAGATAGTGACCACACAGGAAGAGGCACGGAAAGGGGGGAAATGGGTATCCTGCTCCTGGAGTGAAGGGGCTGGAGATACTAGACAGGTTTTTACAGATACCCATGAGGTGTTAGAACAACGGGTCCCCCCAAATTGGGGGTGAAGATGGGAGGGTCTGCTGGCTCAAATAAGTTTAACCAAGGCAATGTATCCTACCAAAGTGGAGTCAACCCAACCTATGTGGTTTTTAGAGGTTCTTGTGGGTGCTTTGTATTATGATAAGTTATAAGGCGATAGATGTTCTAGAGATGAAGTGTTGAGAGTGTGAAGTTGGGGAGGTGTTCAGTTAGGGACGTTAAATGCTTACAGGGATGTAGAGAGGAACAAGTTTATGCTAACTTTAGTAATCCTCACAAGTCATATAGGATATGAGCACCACACAGTGTTGTCATAAACCTATGATCTGTAATGTCAATAGGTATATAGATAACATTAAAATAGGAAAGGCCATGTCATATGTAAGGCACCACACCCTGATATACTGTGCTTACAAAGAACAAACTTACTGGGAAAAAAAATCTAATTCCTGTGCCATTATGGCTCCACACCCATCTACCATGCAAGGCTTGTTTGATGTTTTGAGGGACAACCATCCTGTTATGTAAAACCCTCCTTCCCTTGGTGTCTAAGACTCCCTTGGACAGGTCGGGCCAGTTTTGGGTGTTGAAGGGGACGATGGTGGAAACCCCATTAACTATGTTCCCTGTAAGCTGCAAGTGCATCCAGCCTACATTCTCCTGTGCTCAAGGGGTCTTTAGAAGTGTGCAGGTGGTCACAAGCATGAACAAAGGGACTGCACTGGCTGCTAGTTCAAGAATACAGGCAGTGCGGATGTCTCTTTTCAGTGTGAGGCCAGTCCATTAAAGGATAGTGCACTGCTGGCTTGGAGGCCACATGCTGTTGAGAAAAAAAACAACTGATAAAGAAGTCATAATTTAATCACATAATCATGCACCCTTCCTTCTCCCCGCTGCCTTCACGAGACATAGGGGGTGATTCTGACCCTGGCGGTCGGTGATAAAGCGGCGGCCAACCCGCCAACAGGCTGGCGGTCCGAAAAATGGAATTCTGACCCTGGCGGGAACCGCCAACAGAGACCGCCACTTTAACACTCCGACCGCCACGGCGGGACAAACAAACAGCGCGGCGGTCACCGCCAACAGGCAGGCGGCAGACAATGTACCGCCCACCCTATCACAACTCACCAATCCGCCACCTTTTCCGGGGCGGGAGCACCGCCGATAAAAACACGGCGGAAACAGACTACGAACAGGAAAACGCTCACCTCTACGCACTCCACGAGGACGGAGGACAGCATG
This sequence comes from Pleurodeles waltl, assembly GCF_031143425.1. NCBI lineage: Eukaryota > Metazoa > Chordata > Amphibia > Caudata > Salamandridae > Pleurodeles > Pleurodeles waltl. The sequence continues at coordinate 996,982,267 of NC_090450.1, read as the reverse complement.
GAACCCGAATTGAACATCATACCTGCACTCGTCTACCTGCTCATCTACCACGAGTACGAACTCCGCCGCAGACGTCAACGGTGAGTACTGCACCTACGACACACGGGAGGGGGGAGGAGGAAAGGTTACGGGCACACACATATGCGACCCCCACCACCCCCCCAAGATGTACACACCAATGCAGAGCAACAAGTCACAGTGACACCACCCAAACACCCGTAAAAAATACAATCACATAACCAAATTGAGAATAAATATTTATGAACAAAATAGTCTCAGAAAAGTATTTATCAACCATCAAAACTTTCTTCTGATAAACAAATTATTTACACAGCAGTGGATAACTGAAGCAAGTAGTCCTGCACATCTTACGAATCCATCATGTCCGTGGGCCAAAGTGTAGCGAAACAAGGGCAAAGCCCACACAGGAGACCTGAGTCCTTTGGAGAGAACACTGCAGGGGCATCTGGTGACAAAACCACAGGCACCTCAGGGGGAAGGGAAGGGGGGGGCACCACAGCCACATGAGTCCACGACGCCAGATCCACGAAGGGCCCACCATGCCCACTGTGCCATCCTGGGGAGTGCAAAGCCACAGTCTCTCAAGTCTCTCCAGTGGGTGGGTTGCCCACTGTGCCATCCTGGGGAGTGCAAAGCCACAGTCTCACAAGTCTCTACAGTGGGTGGATTGCCCACTGTGCCATCCTGGGGAGTGCAAAGCCACAGTCTCTCAAGTCTCTACAGTGGGTGGATTGCCCACTGTGCCATCCTGGGAGTGCAAAGCCACATTCTCGCAAAGTCTCTACAGTGGGTGGATTGCCCACTGTGCCATCCTGGGGTGTGCAAAGCCACAGTCCATCAGGTGGATAAATGTCCCCACTGGACAAGGAGGATGCATGGTGGGCACAGTGAACCCTGAACAGTGCCTGACAGGAAGGGCCCAGCGGAGCGGTGCTTGAGACGGCGGTGCCCAGCGGAGCGGTGCGTGACAGGAAGGGCCCAGCGGAGCGGTGCTTGAGACGGCGGTGCCCAGCGGAGCGGTGCGTGACAGGAAGGGCCCAGCGGAGCGGTGCTTGAGACGGCGGTGCCCAGCGGAGCGGTGCGCGACAGGAAGGGCCCATCGGAGCGGTGCTTGAGACGGCGGGGCCCAGCGGAGCGGTGCTTGACAGGAAGGGCCCAGCGGAGCGGTGCTTGACAGGAAGGTGCTTGAGACGGTGCCCAGCGGAGCGGTGCTTGACAGGAAGGGCCCAGCGGAGCGGTGCTTGAGACGGCGGGGCCCAGCGGAGCGGTGCTTGACAGGAAGGGCCCAGCGGAGCGGTGCTTGAGACGACGGGGCCCAGCGGAGCGGTGCTTGACAGGAAGGGCCCAGCGGAGCGGTGCTTGAGACAGCGGGGCCCAGCGGAGCGGTGCTTGACAGGAAGGGCCCAGCGGAGCGGTGCTTGAGACGGCGGGGCCCAGTGGAGCGGTGCTTGACAGGAAGGGCCCAGCGGAGCGGTGCTTGACAGGAAGGTGCTTGAGACGGTGCCCAGCGGAGCGGTGCTTGACAGGAAGGGCCCAGCGGAGCGGTGCTTGACAGGAAGGTGCTTGAGACGGTGCCCAGCGGAGCGGTGCTTGACAGGAAGGGCCCAGCGGAGCGGTGCTTGAGACGGCGGGGCCCAGCGGAGCGGTGCTTGACAGGAAGAGCCCAGCGGAGCGGTGCTTGAGACGGCGGGGCCCAGCGGAGCGGTGCTTGACAGGAAGGGCCCAGCGGAGCGGTGCTTGAGACGGCGGTGGCCAGCGGAGCGGTGCTCGAGACGGCGGGGCCCAGCGGAGCGGTGCTTGACAGGAAGGGCCCAGCGGAGCGGTGCTTGACAGGAAGGTGCTTGAGACAGTGCCCAGCGGAGCGGTGCTTGACAGGAAGGGCCCAGCGGAGCGGTGCTTGAGACGGCGGGGCCCAGCGGAGCGGTGCTTGAGACGGCGGGGCCCTGTTCAGCGGTGCTCTTCTGCACGGCAGGGCCCTCTTCAGCGGTGCACTTCTGCACGGCGGGGCCCCCTTCAGCGGTGCTTGTCTTCACGGCGGGGCCCTGTTCAGCGGTGCTTGTCTTCACGGCGGGGCCCTCTTCAGCGGTGCTCTTCTGCACGGCGGGGCCCTGTTCAGCGGTGCTTGTCTTCACGGCGGGGCCCTGTTCAGCGGTGCTTGTCTTCACGGCGGGGCCCTCTTCAGCGGTGCACTTCTGCACGGCGGGGCCCCCTTCAGCGGTGCTTGTCTTCACGGCGGGGCCCTGTTCAGCGGTGCTTGTCTTCACGGCGGGGCCCTCTTCAACGGTGCTCTTACAGTCAGTGTAGGGAGTCAGACCTGGCCTGGACAACCTGCTCACTCGCCCTCCGAACGTGCAGTGTCAGGCCCCTTCGGAGACGGAGTCCTGGGCCCTTTGGTGTCGTCCCTTGCAGCCGGGATGGGGCGTGTGGGGCCCTCCTGCTCCGCGCTCCTGCTGGCTGGCCTCTCCGCCCTGCTGCCCTTCCGCTCCTTAGATGGGGCTCTCGGGCCCTTGCCTCCCCTGGCTGTTGTGGCAGGTGAAGTGGCCGGAGTCACCTCCTTGGGGGCATCCGTCTCAGTCCGCTCACGGCGGCCCTTCACTTTCCGGGTCCTCTTGCCTGGGGGGGGGCTGCCAGTCCCCTTGCTGCTCAGCGAAGTGTCACTGCCGCCAAAGGGTGGACTCCATATTCCATGCACCACTTGTACCTTGGAAGCTGGGCTGGTGGTGGCTGAGGTGCCTTTGGGACTTTTCCCAGATGGAGGGGGTGGGTCAGGGGAGGGAAAGAGGTCAACATTTGAGAGGTAATATTTCTTTGGACCAGGGTAAAGGGTAGGAGTAGTGGAGATAGAAGTGGAGGAAGAGGATGTGGTTGTAGGAGAGTCAGGTGTGCTGTCCTTGGGTGCAGGTGACTGAGACGTAGGCTGTCGTGAGGTGGTTGGCTGTTGTTTGGGTGTCTGCCTGCGTTTATGTGTCTTGGAAGAGACACACAGTGTGACAGACACAGTGGGAGAGGACACAGGGGACGTGTACATGGCAGTGGGGGTGGTGACTGCACGTGTGAGGACTGTAGTGGAGGGTGTGCTGGTGATGGAAGAACTGGCTGATGTTGGTGTGCATGCAGGTGTGAGTGTAGACGTCACAGGGAGGGAGGAGGGAGACGAGGAGGAGGGGGACACAGAGGTGGTAGTGACTGTTGGTATGTCTGCAAGTGGGTGTTGCTTGGGTGAATGCTTGTGTGTTCTGTGGTGCTTATGTTTGGATGAGCTGGCCTTGGGTGTTGAGGTGTGTGCAGGCTGGTCAGATGGTGTGGATGGGATAGGCTGAGGAACAGGAGACAGAGAAAGGCTGGAGGCAGTTACAAGAGGGAGCCTGGAGACGGGGACAATGGCTGCCGTCAGTGCTGAGGCCAGAGAAGTGAACGCTCGTTGATGGGCAGCCTGACCCAAATGAATGCCCTCCAGGTAGGCATTGCTCTGTTGCGCCTCCCTTTGCACCCCCTGGATGGCATTCAAAAGGGTAGTCTGCCCAACAATGAGCGTCCTCACGAGGTCAATGAGCTCCGCACTGAGGGCAGCAGGGGTAACAGAGGCAGGGGCTGAGGTGCCTGGGGCGAAGGAGACGCGCGCCTTCCTGGGCGAACGGGCACGGAGCGAAGACTGAGGGGCTGCTGGGAGGGCGGTGCTGGTGCGCTGGGTGGCGGCTGTACCTGTTGTTGCGGGGGGCACAGATGTTGCCGCCCCCGCTAGGGAGCTCCCAAACGAGGACGTGTCCGTGTCGCTGGTGTCTCCACCGGCCCCCGTTGTGGTGCTCCCCTCGCCCTCCGGATCACTGGTGCCCTCGGTGTCTGTGTCAGTGCCCACCGGGGCCTGGTGACCTGCAGCTCCCTCGTGCTCCGACGCCAATTCTCCTCCGCCTGATGATGCTAATGCACAAGAAACAAAGAATAAGGGTGGGGGGAGAAATAAAACAAAGTTGAGTGCATGCCTTGTCAATAGCCTTGGCGGAGAGGACAGACACAGGTGCCTCATGCACTAAGCCGCGAACTTGGGGTACACTACTCTGTACTTCTGACTAGGCCAACAGGTCTAGGGACAACAGACGCGCTCATGGGTGATGTTGGACCATGGATAGCTGCCCTTGGCACCCTACAGAGGTGGTGGGCGGGGGCACAGGGCCATGTCTAAGGGAGGGGACTACACTACAGAAAGCGCCCTGGCCTACTGTCACCCACAGCCCTCCTCCCCCACCCAGATGCCTCCACTGCGCATATAGATAGGAGAATGTGCTGATACTCACCCCCTTGTGTCTGCTGTGATGTCCTCAAGCGCCCATCCAAATCAGGGTAGGCCACCGCCAGGATCCGGGACATCAGGGGGGTCAGGGTACGACTGGCACCCCTCCTAGGTCGGGAGGCCATCCCCAGCAGTGACTCGGCGGTCTTTCGGGTTCCGCGGCGGATGTCCTCCCACCTCTTCCGACAGTGGGTGCCCCGTCTGGTGTAGACCCCCAGGGCCCGGACTTCCATGGCGATGGCACGCCAAATATCGATTTTCTGATGGGCGCTCACCTGTTTGACATGTACAGGGTGGGAAAGAGAAAACGTCAAATTTCTGCATGTTTGGAGTACATGCCCCCCTCCCCACCCTTGCCATGTGGCCCATACTCTCATCAGTCGTGCGTTGCATTCCTCATTTTCTCCCCACCCCACCAACTGACAGCCACCCACTCCACACAGGCATTACCCATTCAATGTGCACTCAGTGTACTCACCTGTTGGTCTGGAGGACCGTAGAGTAGCGCATACTGGGGGAGGACCCCGTCCACAAGTTTCTCCAACTCTTCAGACGTGAAGGCAGGGGCCCTTTCCCCAGTCGCAGCAGCCATTGTCACTTCCAGACCGAGTTCACAGCAGCACTTGCAGTATAGGTCCTCTCCTGTGGATGATCAGGTCTCGAGTGATTAAGCAGATAGAAAATGGCGGTCACGCCCGCGGCGGTGGGTACCGCGGCGGTGCGTACCGCGACCGCCGGCGCACATCGTCATTGGTTCCTGAATCCCATAGGGTGCAATGTTAACCAATGCGGCTTTGCACCGCGGTCTTCGACCGCCTACCGCCACGGTGTGCCACGCCAGCGCATTGACCTCACATCCCATTGTCCCAGTTTAGAGGTCAGGCAGCCGCCATTTCAAGGGCCCACATGGCTTAAATTCTACTGCGTCACACAGGCCTAGGCCTTGCATTTGCACACATACAAACATAGCAGTCAATACATTTTCGTGTACTGTGCAAGCTGTGTTGTACGTACCTGTGAGTTGATTGACTCGGTGCTCCATGTTGTCCTTCCTAGGCACCGTCCGCAGGGACTTGCGAGGAGAAGGAGGAATCCTCCCGTGTACCGGCCGCTGGTTGACCTGTCGACAATGGAAGAACGCCATATAATACTCTGATACCGACTTGACCGAGCCACTATACATGAACTGTGTGCCCAGCTGGAGCCAGACCTGATGTCACCCATCCGCCAACCCACAGGAATTCCCCCTCTAGTGCAGGTTCTATCAGTCCTCCATTTTTTTGCAAGTGGCTCATTCCAGACAACAGTGGCCATGTCATCTGGAATGTCTCAGCCTATGTTTTCAAAGATTCTGTCCAGAGTGTTGTCTGCCCTGATGAAACTCATGAGGAGCTACATCATATTCCCAGAAGAGGCTGATTTGGCCACAGTGAAGGGTGATTTCTATGCCCTTGGACATATCCCCAACATCATTGGTGCCATTGATGGGACCCATGTGGCATTAGTACCCCCAAATGACGATGAACAGGTGTACAGAAATAGGAAAAATTACCATTCTATGAATGTGCAGGTTGTCTGTTTGGCAGACCAGTACATCTCCCATGTGAATGCCATGTTCCCTGGGTCAGTGCATGACGCGTATGTTATGCGTAATAGCAGCGTCCCCTATGTGATGGAACAGCTACAGAGACAGCGTGTGTGGCTAATAGGTGACTCTGGTTACCCCAACCTGCCGTGGCTATTGACCCCAGTGAGGAATCCCAGGACCAGTGCAGAGGAACGGTACAATGAGGCCCATGGGCGTACTAGGAGGGTCATAGAAAGGACCTTCGGCCTCCTGAAGGCCAGGTTTAGGTGCCTGCATATGACAGGTGGATCCCTAATGTACTCACCAAAGAAGGTGTGCCACATCATCGTGGCCTGCTGTATGCTTCACAACCTGGCTTTGCGACGCCAGGTGCCTTTCCTGCAGGAGGATGGTCCAGATGGTGGTGTCGTAGAAGCCGTGGAGCCTGTGGAGCCTGTGGAGAGTGAAGAGGAGGAAGACGACGGTGAGGAAACAGACAACAGGGAAGCTGTAATACAACAGTATTTTCAGTAGCACACAGGTAAGGTTCAGCCACGCCATTTCCCATTTACTTAGAGCCTCATGCATCTCAACTTTATGTATTTCCCCCCAGCTCTTTTAAATAACATTTCTTTTTCCCTTCCCTTCTCAGTGCTTAATGACTCATAGCCCGACTTCTGCTTGGTTTGACCATGTGCTTCAGCGTATTGACATTGGTATGTTGTCATCACTAACTGACATCACATATTGTGAACTGTTATGGGTTGTACGATTTTTTGAGAATACAGCATGACTCAAAACGGTTTTCGGTGCAATAATTGTTTTATTTTGTGTGCTTAGATAATGGTACATTATGGTAAAACGGTGATGGGTGGGGGTGGAGTGATGTCCATGGCAGAGTCCAGTTCTCAGTCTGACAGGTCTATTGTCCATATGCCTGTGGAAGGATGGAGCAGGGGCTGTTTGAGTTTGGACAGGGTGGCAAGGTGGGACAGTGGGATGACTTCTGGGGGTATCTCATGCTGGCGGTGGTCTTGGCATGCTACTCTGGTTTTCTTTTGGGTCTTAGGCTCCTCTTGCGGGGTGGTTGTTCTTCAGCAGGAGGTGGGGTTCGTGTGGCCTGTCGTTGTGTGTGGGCCTCCTGTCCACTAGCGCCGGCTGAGGTGGTAGGCTTTTCCTGGCTAGTGACAGGGGCCCTGTGTGGTGCCACATGGTCCCACAACGTGTCTTCTATCCTGTTGAGGGCCTGGACCATGCTCCCCATGGCGGTAGCGATGGTGGTGAGTTGGTTGCTGAACCCCATGTAGCGTTCTTCCTGCTGTGCCTGTATCTCGGTGAACCTGGCCAGTACCGTCGCCATCGTCTCTTGGGAGTGGTGGTATGCTCCCATGATGGTAGTGAGGGCCTCTTGGAGAGTGGGTTCCCTGGGCCTCTCCTCCCCCCCCTGTCGCACGGCAGCCCTCCGAGTTGCCCTGTTTGCCTGGGCCTCTGTCCCCTGGACGGTGTGCCCACTCCCACTGCCCCCAGGTCCCTGTTGTTGTTGGGGTGTTGGGTTGGCCTGGGTGCCCTGTAGTGGCAAACACACTGCTGCTTGACCTGTCCTAGAGACAGAGGCATGGGCCCGCTGGGTGGGAGCTGTGCTGTTGTTCCCAGGGGGGTTCGGGTCTGCTGTGGCCTGTGTCTGTGTTTGGGGAACCCACTGCCCAGAGGTCCCCGATGGTCCGGGCTGGTCATCAGGTTCCAGGTCGACCAAGCTGCTGTCCTCCCTAGGGGGCCTGTTCCGGGGGTGGGATGGACATTTGAGGACCCTCCTGACCGGTGTGTTGGCGTTCGGGTCCTGCATGGGGGGAGAGAGTATGGTTATTGTTTCTGTGTGTGAAATAGCGTGCGATTTATGGGTGCCCTTGTCCCCCAGTGCAGGCATTCCCTTGTGGGTGGTGTTGTGAGGGTGGTTTGTGGGGGGGGATGGGTATGTGCAGTGGTCATGCTTAGGTAATGGGTGTCCAATGTTTGTGGTGGCATGCAAGGGTTGGTGAGGGGTTGGGTGGGTTGTGCTAGGGAAACATTCTCAGGGATGATGTGTGATGGTGGGTTGGGGGTGAGGGTGGGGGTGTGGGTTGGCATGCTGGTGGGGTGGGGGGGATGAAGTATATGAGATAGGACTTACCTGAGTCCATTCCTCCGGGTACTCCAGCGAGGCCCTCAGGATGCAGGATGTTTAGTACTTCTTGCTCCCATGCTGTGAATTCTGGTGGGGTGGGTGGGGGTCCTCCGCCAGTCTTCTGCACCGCGATGTTGTGTCGCGACACCATCGAGCGCACCTTCCCCCGTAGGTCGTTCCATCGTTTGCGGATGTCGTCCCTATTTCTGGGGTGCTGTCCCACCGCGTTGACCCTGTCCACGATCCGCTGCCATAGCTCGGCCTTCCTTGCTATGGTGGTGTGCTGAACCTGTGAGCCGAAGAGCTGGGGTTCCACTCTGATGATTTCCTCCACCATCACCCTGAGTTCTTGGTCCGTAAAGCGTGGGTGTCTTTGTGGTGCCATGGGGTGGTGTGGATGAGGTGTGGGGTGGTGTATGTGGTGATGAGTGTGTTGGTGTGTGTTGCTTTGTGCTACTATGTGGTGTGTGTGATGTTGTAGTGTGCCTCTGTGTGTCTGGCTCTCTATTCTCTGATGTGTCTCTCTCTCCTTCGTCTCTGATTTTTGGTTGTAGGGGTTTGTGGGTGATGTGGGTGTGTGTTTTATAGTTGATTGGATGTGGGGGAGTGTTGTTTGTATGTGTATCAGGTGTGTGTATTTCAAATTGTCCAATGTGGTAGTGTTTTGTAAAGGTGTGTGTATTTTGACCGCGGCGGTGTGTACCGCCAATAGACTACCGCGTTTGAAAGACCGCCGCGTGGATTTGTGGATCGTAATGGCATGGGCGTATTTCTGTTGGCGTGGCGGTGGAGGTTTAGTCATCTCCAGTTTATCGCTGGCCGCTGATGTGGCGGACTGCAATGGAGGTCGGATTTTTGGAGGTTTGGCAGTTGTGGGTCAGAATGACCGCGGCGGCTGACCGCGGCCGCGGGGATATTGTGGCGGTCTTCTGACCGGCGGTAAGCAGCTTTTACCGCCGAGGTCAGAATCACCCCCATAATCTCTTTTATATGCCCTCTGTTCCTCAGAACTGCAGGCAGCTGTTGTCTGCAACACAGCAGTTATTATTGAAAGGAAGGATGGTAAGAGCAAGCAACAACTTAGTAAGCAGATGCATAATTAGTACTGTCTTTTATCTGGAGTTGTATTCAGTAGGTATGAGAAGTCCCCACAGCTGGATGCACGTCCACACAGTACATTCACATCACACACCGAGCATAACATCTGCAGCGACCCCTAGGGCTGCTCCCTCAGTCCCACACTCTTCAATATTTACATTACGACTGTTGCCGACATTGTCAGCTAGCAGGACATTAACATCATCTCCTATGCCAACACTCAGTTGGTCCCATCGCTCTCCGCAGACCCAACTACAACCAAGTGGAACTTTCACAACTGCTTGAGAAGTGTTGCTGCATGGATGAAGGACAACTGCCTAAAGTTGAACACAGAGAAGACGGAAGTTTCCATCTTTGGCAAATACTGCACCCCCTTGAATGATTCCTGGTGACCGGCGGATCTGGACCCTACGCCGAAAGACCACACCCGTAACCTCAGCATCATCCTAGACAGCGAACGCTCCATGAGATATCAGCTCAACTCTGTCGCCTAAGCCTGCTTCCACATGCTCTACCAGCTCAGAAAAATTATCAAGTGGCTCTCTATCAACATAAGAAAGACAGTTACTTGTGCTCTCATCACCAACCAGCTCTACTACGGCAATGCACTCTATGCCAACACCTCCACCGAATTCTTGCATGGGCTCTAAACAATACAGAACACAACAGCCAGACTGATTCTCGACCTGACCAAGAGAGCCTACATTTCCCACACCTGAAAGACCTCTACTGGCTCCCGGTCCAGAAGCAATACCACTTCAAGCTCCTCGCCCACGCCTTCAAAGCCCTCCATGACCATGGACCCACCTACCTGAACAAGCATCTGCACTTCCACCTCCCCATCAGGGAGCTCAGCTCCACACACCAGACCCTCAAACAGATCCCTCGCACCCATAGCTGACCGCCGGAGGGCGCTCCTTCTCCTTCCTCGCTGCCAAGGCCTGGAACACCCTCCTCTTTCACCTTCTCATTTCCCCTTCTCTCAGTGACTTCAAGAAAGAGCTAAAAACCTGGCTTTTCAAATGAGACCATCCACAGCACCTGGGCATCTTCATGGGTAACAAGTCATACTCCACAAATACATGATTGATTGACTTTTACACTGAGAGAGCCATCTGTGGAAACAAGGACAAACCTGTCCCCAAGATGCCCTGTAGAAAATAGAAAGGATCTCTGAAAGAAATGTGTCTGCTGATAAATGAAGACCAAGGAGAGATAGTAGCATTGCAAGATACCTATTGGATATATTCACATAAATTGAGGGTAATACAGACTCTTAGCCATAAAAATCAAAGCGGGTTCATGCCGGAGCGGCGTGCTAGGCACCCCACTAGGGTTAGTCCTTGTGGTTCTGACTAATGTTTATGACTTGCAGGGCCCTGAAGCCCTGATTTCAACTGATTACTAAGGAATGTTTGACACAGTGCATTGGCCTTTTGAGTTCAAAGTCCTGGAGCGCATGGACATGGGTCTGGCTTCCACACTCCTCAGATTAGGGCTTTACACAATAACCCAGAAGCACAGTTCAAGGTGAATAGCATGTTATCCTCTTTGTTACCTACAAAGCAAGACACCCGACAAGGAAGCTTATTATTTCTACTCCTTTTAGCCCTGACTGTTGAACCCTCGGCTGAATGGATCTGCCAAAAAGCTTAGCTGAAGGGATTTTGTTGACTCAATGGACAGAAGGTTAGAATTTGACTGTACTTCGATGATCTGCTTAGCTTCCTTCCTTTAATAAAGATGCTGCAAATTATGGGGATGCTTTTGGGTTATATGTCTATTGGCCAAAGTCCGCATATGTACCCATATTAGGCTCTCTTTCATGCCTTAGAGTGGCCACTTCATATTTCAAATACTTTGAACTATATACAACACATGACAATTGTTTTTTTTGTTGCTTAGTGTTTTATGTTCCCCACCCCTACTGCTCCATTCCTATGTGGGTATACGCAGGAATGTGTTAGCAGCAGTCCAATGATTAAGCATGCCTTGATTAGTGGTTGAGGGCAGTTTTTTAAAACATTTATTCTGTGTTTGTATCATATCTTGGTAGTTGCCCGCCCATGGGGGTGGGGGGGACTTACTGTTTTTTCTTGTCCTTTTTGTGATAGTGGTAGATGATCTGGGAGGATGGACAAGGATTTTTTTTCCTCTCACCCCTTTGTAGGTGTGTTGCTATATACAACACATGATCAGCTTGCAGCTTGGGGACTATATATTGCACCTCTAAATTGGCATACCTGGTAAGATTTAGATGTGTGGTCGCAATTTCTGCTCTCCATAATGGGTAGAGTGGCGCTCAATAAGATGGTTGCCCTCCCTAGATATGCAAAATTACCCCTTCCGCTTACTTTCTTTTTGAAGTACAGTCCATGCTGACAAGGTACTTGTGGGCTGGAAATGTTCCCCATGTTTCATACAGGAAATGCACACAACCCTTGTTCAAGGAGGGTTTTGGGGTCCTAGATTTCAGATCGTGTTACTCAGCAGCCCAGCTAATTCCAGTTGGCTACAGTCTGTTTGGAGATCGTGATGACTCAGCATGTAGGCTTGAATTAGATACCCTGGCTTGACCAAGGACATTGGCCACTATAAAAGGCCAGTATAAAAGGATGCTCCCCTACCTGCACTTCACCAGATAAATAGGATCCCCTTTCTGTGCTAGCAAGGAGCTTGAAACTATCAATTGTTTGAGCAAGCTCAAATGAAACCCCATTATGGACTGGTACTTAGCTGAGGCATTTTGAGTGACTGTTAGGTTTGGTGCCTGGGGCCTTACGGGCATCTTGCACCTTGGGAATGTTTGGGCATCTGATAACATAAAGGCCCTCATTCTGACCTTGGCGGGCGGCGGAGGCCGCCCGCCAAAGTCCCGCCGTCAGGTTACCGTTCCGCGGTCGAAAGACCGCGGCGGTAATTCTGACTTTCCCGCTGGGCTGGCGGGCGGTCTCCTTCAGACCGCCCGCCAGCCCAGCGGGAAAGAGGCTTCCACGATGAAGCCGGCTCGGAATCGAGCCGGCGGAGTGGAAGCTGTGCGACGGGTGCAGTTGCACCCGTCGCGTATTTCACTGTCTGCGCAGCAGACAGTGAAATACATGTAGGGGCCCTCTTACGGGGGCCCCTGCAATGCCCATGCCAGTGGCATGGGCACTGCAGGGGCCCCCAGGGGCCCCGCGACCCCCCCTACCGCCATCCGGATCTCGGCGGTCCGACCGCCGGGATCTGGATGGCGGTAGGGGGGGTCGGAATCCCCTCGGCGGTGCAGCAAGCTGCGCCGCCGCGGAGGATTCAATGGGGCCGCGGTACACTGGCGGGACCCCGCCAGTGGTGCCGGTCCGACCGCGGCTTTACCGCCGCGGTCGGAATCCCCATTGGAGCACCGCCGGCTTGTCGGCGGTGCTCCCGCGGTCCTCCGCCCTGGCGGTCAAAGACCGCCAGGGTCAGAATGAGGGCCAAAATCTTTTCAGCAACTAGGTGACAGATTTCTATTGTACAAGTTCCAATTTTACAGGTACCTGCAACCTGGCTATGTCCTGGTGATGACGTTGGGGAATTAGGGAGATCCCAGAGTTCAGTCCTCTTGAGGCAAACCCCTGGGACACAAAGTATTTGCTTGGATATACCAGCCCTTAATATTAAACATCCTAGGCCCACTTAGAGAACTGTTTGTACCAATGACATATAAAACATATATATATAACCTAGTGGCAGTCGCTACTTAGTAGTTATGGTTAGGACCATGTTTGAATAGAAAAAGAGTGACTAGCCTATTTATTTTGCACCGTTTGAGGAATCTTCACAAAAGTTTCCCAAAAATGTGTTGCGATGATTCTTGTTGCGCATTGAAAGCTTTAAGGTTGATCCGTCAAGTGGGGGCCGAGAAAAAGGAGGCTAAAAAAAACATTGTGTTTCCCACGGTAATTCCCATAGGATTCTTTAGACACAACTACAGACCGTACAAATGGACGGAATTGCACTAGATTACTCTTTTGTTTATTTGGAGTAAATCAGTTCAGTAGTTTTTGAGATATTTAGGGAAATTCTAATTTGTATATCTCTAGCTGCAAACTATTCGCGAACAAAGAGAAGCTCGTGCAGGGAAATGCACAGCTCTGATTGGCTGCAAACACTTCAAACCAGGAAGTGTTGACATCCATCCTGGTATTCAGCTTCAGCCAAGTCCCAGTAAAGACAGTAAATATAAAATAAAAAGGGCCAGGATAGAGTCATCCTGACCCCTTAGCATTGGTGGGGGTAGGAGGTCTCAGATGGACACCCTCAGATCAAAAAATCTTTTTTTCGAAATAATTTTTTGCTGTAAGTTTGCAATATTTGCAAATTTGTGGAATTTTTTATTTAAAAAACAAAAAAAACCTGGCTGCCACGCTTGTTTTTTTATACACCCCCAGGTGGGACATGACCATGGAGCATTAACAATTTAGTGTGGGGGGGGCTCCCGGCGCCCCACAGCTCCGGGGACCACCACCTCCCCAGAGCTTTAATTTTTTTATATGCAGGGGTGAGGCCCCACTGGTGCCCTGGGGACCCCCACGTCCCCAGGGCTTTCCTTAATGAATATGCAGATGCCCACCCCCGGGACGTAGCTGTTTGCTGTGGCTTGGCTATAGCCAAGCCCCAGCAAACACTCTGCTGTTTGACAGTGGGACCTTTAAAGCAGGTCCCGCTGTCAAACAGCAGAGCTTTCATCTATGTCCCCCGCACGTGTGCAGGGGACAGAGACGAAATGCTTCAGCAAGCACGGAGATGCTGTCAAAGCAGCTCTCTGCTTGTTGAAACAATGGCACTGCGAGGGAAGTCTTAAGGCTTCCGCCGGAGTGCTAGGTAGCCGGTAAAGGGCATTTAAAAAAAAAAAACGAAATAAATGTAATATTAATTAATTAATTAAAAATATATATAGGGACCACCGGGGAGCCCTTGAGGGCTCCCTCACAGTCCCAGATAGCCCATGAAGGGCTAACAAAAAAATAAAAATGTAAAACCCGTAGCTCCGTGTGGAGATTGCAGACCTTCACATTGAGTTTTTGGGGTTCCAATCCAGCTGGACTCACTTCAATTAAAAAAAATATATATGATATTTAAAAAAAAACATTTTTTTTATTTTAAATCAGGACCATATAACTCATTCTAAGTATATCTGACATCAAAGACTAAAACACTCCATCTCTCTCCCTCTCACTTTCTTTTGCTCTCTTTCAATTGATTCTCCCACTCAAACACCCACTCAGACACTCACACACCCACTCACAGACCCACTCAGACCTTCATGCACTCACTAACAGCCCCAGTCAGACCCGCAAGCACCAACTCAGACCCATTAACACAGCTACACACCCACTCACACACTCACTCAGACCGTCACACACCCACTGGCACCCTGATGCACCCACTCTCAGATCCATGCACATACTAACGCACCCACTAAAACATTGATGTATGCACTCTCACACCCAAACAGACACACTGACAGCCACTCTTACCCCCGATACAGCCTCTCACACCTATTCTCACATCCAGAGAGGCCGCAGACAACTTCCGCTGTGCATGCGCAAAGGGCCGTACACAGCATCAGGTTGGGTGGTTGAGGGGGTTGGGCGCAGGTACTGGCTATAGGCCAGCCCTTGTGGGCAACCCCATCTGCACACAGGAGAAGGCCGCACACAGTGCAAGTTTGGGTGTTTATAGGGGGTTGGCAGCCAGGCTGTATGCGGCGGTGGTTGGATTCACGTATAGGCATGAAAATTGCTAAACGCTAAAAAAACATGGAAATTCACTGAAAAAAAACAAAGGTAACAGGGACGTCATGGATAGGTTTTGAATTTACTCGTACAAAACCATAGAAATACAGCAGTTATAGCTAGAGTTCTTTAAAGTAACTAAAACTTGTGCCCTAACGTAACTATAACTCATGCCTTTGCCATGCACAGCTAATTACTCCACATGTTATACCACTGATGACGTATTCTATGCCATGTTTCTAATTCTCACTGCAACAGTTGTAATAAAATTTTTGATGAGACAACTGTGCATGCTGAGGGAGGGAGTTATAGTTACCTTAGTGCGCAAAAATGATGCAAGGATGAGTGAACTCAAGATGCCAGAGGGTACTAGCGGGCCTAGGGTTCTTGGCAGTGTTTTATTTGTAAATAAAAACGTGCCAGTGCTCAAAGCTCTCCTCTTAAACATGCGGCTGCCTCAATATTCTGTGCTCGCACAGAATATTGAGGCAGCGTAATTCTTAAGCCATCTCAGGCCTCATTAATGCATTTACAGCCTCTCCTTGCTCCTTCAGCTTACTCTTGCAGCTTCCTGCCTTTCCTCTTTTTGATGCTTTTTTGTTTTTCATTTCCTCCGTCTTTCCATGTGCGTCTTTTGCTCGCAGTAAATGGTTGAGGCAGAAAAATGAGGCCCATATTTATGGGGAAATGACGGAGCGTGACTCTTCGCCAAATTGGCACCACCACGCTCCGTCATTTTCACAACATGGGGATGCGATGTATTGAAGTGAAAACGGCTCATCCCTGTGTTGTCCCATGCGCTGATGCTAAATTTAGCAGCCAGCGCCAACACAGGCATCCTTGCACCATCGTGCAATGATGTCTGCGTTGAGGGGCTTGATTGATTATGTGTGGGAAGGTGTCCCTTCCCACACATAACAATATAAACAATCACTAATGGCCCTTTGGCACTTCTGTGCGTGCTGCAAAACGCAGCACACACAGAAGTGCCAAAGCGTAATTTTGAAATGATTGTTTATGTGCAGGAAGGGACACCTTCCTGCACACTAACAATCATTTCTGTCATTTTGCTCTTTCTATGGGTGTTGCAGAATGCAGCAAACATAGAAAAAGCAAAAAATTAGGATGTGCCTTGCTAACGTCACTTCACGGGGTGGCATTAAATTTTGCCACTGCCTGAGGTTTACAAAATCTTGTAAATCTGAGGCAGCATCAAAATGCAATGGGTGTTGCTGTGGCACGCCCACAGCAACACCCATTGCACGCCCCTCTGACGCAGATTACTGCATCATAGGGGCCCATATTTACAAGGAGGTGTAATGCCACAAAAAGTGGCATTACACCTCCTTGTAAATACGGAGCAGAGGTTGCTGCCACTGGAGCGTCACATAAAGTGACTCTCCAGTGGCTAAAGGGGCTCACAAATATGCCCCTAAGTGCTAGCTCTCAAAAATAAGTGCTGGTGCTCTGCACTGGAAAAAACAAGCACAAATAAAGTACTGGTTCTTGGTCACCAAAAGCTCTGGCAGATTGTTTGCGGCATGGACTACTGTGCTGCTGCGGAGAAGATGGTGTGCAAATGGAGAGGGTGTGAGGCAAAACACTACAGGGCGTGGGGTCCATGGCTCGCCAATCCAAAAGACATATGAGGCTCAGATGTATACCAGGTTCACGATTGTTCTGGCAATCCTTGTATAAGTCTTGGCTGTATTGTCATCAACATAGTTTTGATGGTTTGATGGTTGTATTGGTCGGCAAAAATAATAAAAAGTTTTATATAAAAAAGAAAACTGTGGTTCCCAAAAGAGTGCTGGTGCCCACCACCTCAATGCCTATCACAAGTTAAGAATTGCTGAAGAATATTGGGAGGGTATCATTTTATGCAAATTAGAAAAGTAAAGAGGAAAGATTCCAGATTTTTTTTTAAACATTACCTTAAGGATTTTAATATTGCTTTCTGCCTGGTGCTGTCCTGCGCATACAGAGGTCTGTTCCTTTCATCACTGCTACACACATCCTGCTCTATATTACTGTTTAATAATCCTTTATATTAACTCTGTGCCTTTACAACCACTGCAGACATATTAAATATTCACAACAATAATGTTGGAAAGATTTGAGGCTTTACTGAGGCACACATTTCCTAACAGTGCTTCACAGCAGATGGCGGTATGAGGGACATGGGGTGGCTGACAGTGAACAGCTGGTGCACATGTGTACGGCCACTTTCCTCCTGTTTGTGCAGTAGACCTTAGGAGATGCTCAGAGCGAGGTCACTTCTTGACAATGGTACCCAGACCTGTGCTTCACTAGCAGCATCAACAGCTGTCCTGAAGAAAGAACCTCCTGGGGCAGCATGTTTGAAGAGATTACTAACTTCCCTCATAACACGAAATGCTGCCAATTACTGTAAGATATAGGGTAGCGTGCCCCCTGTCATACATTATAAGTATATTGCAAGTCATCAAAGAGTTCCTGGACCATATGGAGGATCAAGGCTGAAGGCCAAGTTCCTTTATAAGGTCATGAAACTCAGAGGTGACATGCAATACCATTATAATGTATGGAAGAGGGTACTATGGGGCTTATTTACAAGCCTTTTGTGCCGCTTGTAAATAAGATCAGATGTACAAAGCATTTTCCTAGTCGCAAAGGGGCCGATTTGCAGAATCGGCCTGTTTGCGACTAGAAAAATGCTTTTTGGGATGTACGAAGCCCAAACTGCGATTCGGTAACTTGTTACTGAATCGCAGTTTGGGTTTTGCGATTCGATATTAGGAAGGGGCGTGTCAAGGGCGTCCCTTCCTAATACCGAATCCAAATGGTGTGTATGATT
The DNA here is from genome assembly GCF_031143425.1 of Pleurodeles waltl. Lineage (NCBI taxonomy): Eukaryota > Metazoa > Chordata > Amphibia > Caudata > Salamandridae > Pleurodeles > Pleurodeles waltl. The sequence continues at coordinate 996,964,537 of NC_090450.1, read as the reverse complement.
AGTTTCTGACCGCGAATGCTGTTGCAAAACAATCGCAGTTAGCACCAATTTCAAATTGGTGCTAACCCATTTGCAAAAGGGAAGGGGTCCCCATGGGACCCCTTCCCCTTTGTGAATGCATGTGAAAACATTTTTTCAGAGTGGCCAGTGGTCGCACGGACCACTGTCTGCTCTGAAGAAATAAAAAGAAAACTTTTCATTTTTGTTTTCGAAATGCATTCCATTTTCCTTTAAGGAAAAAAATACAGCTTTATTGAAAAGCAGTCACAGAGATGGTGGTCTGTTGACACCAGCAGGCCACCATCCCTGTGAGTGCCGCCATTCCCAATGGGGTCATAAATTGAGACCTACCTCATGAATATTCATGAGGTAGGTCATTTGCGACCCCATAGCCAATCGCAGACAGTGTCATTGACACTGTTGTACATCCGGTTTAGGGACTCGCAAAACCAGATCTTCGTACATGTGGCCCTATATTCCTTATAATGCATGGTCACACCATAATCCTTCCTACAACACACTTGTATCCTTGATCTGGTGCACCTTCAAACAAAATAGGTAGTAAACATAAATAATTAAATTAGATCACTATTGCAAAATTAAAAATACCAAAAATAAGTTAGAAATTTGTAACAAAAAGGTATAAGGATCAGTTTAGTGAGATGGAAGACGTGCTGTTACTAAGAATACATACAAACACGCAGACATATTTTACCTTTCCTGTACTTAAGTGTTAAAAATAGACATATCCCTTTCTGTTCCAACTGTTCATCTATAAAAACAGAGCAAAAGAAAGTAAAAACAGGTTTCATTTTTTTTTAAAGTGCAGCTTCAATTATGCTCTGTGACCTACTTTTTCCCTCGGCTGCCAGGCCTCAAAATTAAACTTCTAGACTGGACGGGCATTTCCCAGGTGGGCTGGAACCCTCAGAGGCCTGTTCTGAAAGTTCTGTTCTCATGGTGTCTCTGTCCCTTTCTCCAGCTCCCCGAAGTTAATTGCAGCACGCCCAAGAAGTCCTCAAGAGACAGAAGAAGGGAAGGGATGCAGGGGGAGATTAAGAAGAAGTGATCAGAGAGGGAAAAAGGAGAGAAGGAGAGAGAATGAATGGATGGACAGAGAGAGCTTGCCCAAAGAAGCAAAGGGAAGCGACTGGTTTGAGCACTTTTGCTTAGGCAACTTTTTGTTCCCCAGTCCAGCCTTACTTAAATGTAATAAGTTATTACAGTTGAGTGGTTATGTCATTTCTTTATTCCAGCGACCAGAGATGTAACAAATCGTTTGTAATAGGGTATTTAGAGACAGGCTTTTGTAAAGAGATTGCAGACACCCATGTATTATAAGTAATGCGTTGGCTCCTATGTTACCGGTATGTGCTCCAAAGATGTTCAGTGTTTATGAGACCTAGATATAAAGGCCCATATTTATACTTTTTGACGCTAAACTGCGCTAACGCAGTTTAGCGTCAAAAAATTTTGCGCCGTCTAACGCCATTCTGAAGCGCCATGCGGGCGCCGTATTTATGGAATGGCGTTAGCCGGCGCAAGCAGACCGGCGCTGCCTGGTGTGCGTGGAAAAAAACCACGTAGACCAGGCAGCGCCGGCGTTGGGCAAAAATGACGTTAGGGCGTCTTAAAATGGGGCAAGTCAGGTTGAGGCAAAAAAATCGTCTTAACCCGACTTGCGCCATTTTTTAACGACGCCCATCCCCCATCAAAATGACTCCTATCATTGTAAAGATAGGAGTCATGCCCCCTTGCCCAATGGCCATGCCCAGGGGACTTCTGTCCCCTGGGCATGGTCATTGGGCATAGTGGCATGTAGGGGGGCACAAATCAGGCCCCCCTATGCCAAAAAAAATTATTAAAAAAAAAAAAAAAATACTTACCTGAACTTACCTGAATGTCCCTGGGGTGGGTCCCTCCAACCTTGGGTGTCCTCCTGGGGTGGGCAAGGGTGGCAGGGGGGGTCCCTGGGGGCAGGGGAGGGCACTCTGGGCTCATTTTGAGCCCACTTGTCCCTTAACGCCATGCCTGACCCAGGCGTTAAAAAGCGGCGCAAATGCGCCGTTTTTAGCCACGCCCACTCCCGGGCGTCTCTTTTGCCCGGGAGTATAAATACCACGTAAAGGCCTGGGAGTCATTTTTTAGACGGGAACGCCTCCCTTGCATATCATTAACGCAAGGAAGGGGTTCACGCTAAAAAATGACGCACATTCCGGGAACTTTGGCGCTATACACCTCTAACGCCATAGTATAAATATGGCGTTAGTTGGCGTTAGTTTAGCGTCGAATTTGCGTCGAAAAAAACGACGCAAATTCGGCGCAAACGGAGTATAAATACGGCCCAAAGAGAACATGAAAACCTACAATAATATGTAAGCCTCATAACAATAATATTCAAAAATTACTGTATAGCATGCAAAGGTACCACGCGTCTCCAAAAACATTGATTGAAAGAGTTGCCACAATTTAGTTTTTTAATGCTACTCATTTTATCAATTTTTAAAAGATAAAATGCTCAGTTGAACCTTCAGAGATTTTAGCTGGCAACCTACCGGTCTCTCACATATCTCATCACAAAGCACTGAACCCATCGAGGCTTCTGACACAGATGAATAAATCAACAGATTAAATAAAACAAAACTCTCAAAAAATGAAGGACGGATTTTGCAAATCCTTTGTGTAATAAAGAAGTCAAATATTTTAATTGAATATTCATGGGATGTAGGCCAACTAATAGGAACTGTGATGCTGAAGAATAGCTAATTAACCAATGAACAGTTTAGTGCAGGATCCAGTCCAGTTCATTAACAGTATAGCTCTGCTAAGTACGTGTGTGATAAGACAGTCAGTTTCCTTCCTAGCAAACTGTGGATGCCAAAGGCCACCTGTCCCACTTCTCACATCGAGACGTTCAGCCAACTAAGGCCCTGATTTATGCCAAAGTAGCGAGGGGCCAAAAATAGCAGCACCGTGCTGTGCCACTTTTGAAATGCAGAGATGCATTGTAATTACAGGAATAAGGCACACCCCTGCTTTTCCCCCTGCGCCAGTGCTGAATTAAGATGCCAAGTGCCAACGCAGGCATTCTTGCACCATAGTGCAAGGGTGTCTGCGTTGAGGGAATAGATTGTTTATGTGCATAAAGGTGTCCTTTCCTGCACATAAACAATCATGCATGGCATTTTGCTCTTTCTGTTTGTGCTGCAGAAAAGCAAAAAAAGGAGGGACAAAAGCATTCCTCCTTTTATTGGCATGCTAACGCCACCTCTGGGGTGGCGTTCCTTTTTAGTGCTGCCACAGATTTACGATTTCTCGTAAATCTGGGGCAGCGTCAAAAGCAATGGGTGTTGTGGCAGAAAACTGCGTCAGAGGGGCCTATATTTACAAAGAGGCGTACACCTCCTTGTAAATATGGAGCAGTGGTTAGCGCCACGCTCTGGTGGCGCTAGGGGCTCTTAAATCTGCCCGTAAGGGTAGTATTTTTCATTCATTGTTGATGTTACTCTAGGGTTTTTTTAAAAAAAACCAATAAACTTACCTAGATATATCCTAATGCGAATAGCATGATATGATGCAACATAACATAGCACAACATACAGAGGATGTGTTGCAAATCTACATATTTTGCATCAGACTTCGTAAGATATACACTACCTTGTGTTAGTTCCTCATTTCATTCAAGGAAGTCATTTCCTGGGAGCAATTCTAAAGTTGAGGTCAGACCCTCTTCAGACCCATCTGCTGTAAACATGGATATAGAATATTGGAAGGGTCCATTGGGCAAGACATGGTAAACTGAGCCAAGAGAGCCAGAGACACAGAAAGGGTGACACATGGAGACAGACTAAGACAAGACTGAGACAAGAGAGACAGAGGCACATCTAGAATGATGCATGCAGTGACCAGGAGGAGAATCCATATATGGAGCAGTGAAAGGCACTAAATCAAGAAAGACAAAGCCAATCCACGGCCCACAGAGAGACTGAGAGAGAGAGACCATGGCAAGGCTAAGTCAAGACACACAGATACAAAGTTGGAAGGCAGCGGTAACAAGGATCTAAAAGGCTTATTTATGAGAGGCTTGCATCACCGGAGCATAATTTTTTGTGATACGCTGGCGGTGCAAACCTCTCAACCATATCTATGAGGCCACTTTGCATGGCTTTGAATGGCCTCATTCATAAGGAGTAAGGCAAAGCAGTGCATGTCACTGTGTTGCGTTACTGTGCTCCAAGGAGACATTCCATGGTCATTGCGGTGAGTGTTCCCACGCAATACCCATGGCTTTTGAAGCTGCCTCAGATATACTTAATCACATAAACCTGGGGAAGCACTAAAGCCTTACACCTCCTGTGGTGAGGCATAACTAGGAGAAATATTTTTATTTCTCCTACTTTTTTCCTCTTTCTGTCTGTGCAACATTCTGCACAGATGTTAAAAGGAAAATGCCTCTCTGGATTGCTTTTGTGCATGAAGGTACCCCTTCCTGCACACATTTGTTTTTGCATGCAACACAGGCACCCTTGCACCATGGTGCAAGGGTGCCTGCGTTTGCATGAGGCTGCCTACAGGTCTCCAGCGCAGGGGAGAGGACAGGAATGTGCAGTATTCTTTTACCACAAATTCCTGCCCTTTTCCTGTGATGCAGCGCAGCAAAGTGACTTGCTGTTCTGCCCTGTGCCACAAAGCGCAATAGAAACATTCACCCTCCTACAGATTCACAAAGGAAAATACTTTTTTCTTAAGATATCCACATTTAAGAGCCTGCTTACTGGTCAATCGCTATATGGAATGAGATGTTTGTGTCATGTTTCCTTTAGGTGCTACATCTAACTCACAATTTACAACTCATTTTCCACTAAATATTAGTTTCCTTAGCTCTAAGGGACACCTTCCTGCACAAAAGCAATCATGATAGCCATTTTCCCATTTCTATGTGTGCTGCAGAATGTTCAGTACATCTCACAAGCCAAACACACCATCTGCTGCCTCCCCCAAAGTTAATCTCTCATCCCAGCCCTATTCAATGTCTACATGACACCACTCACAGACATCATCAGATCACACAACATCATCTCCTACGCCGATGACAAACAACTTGTCCTCTCACTCTCAGCTGACCCCACTGTGACAAAGACAAATTTCCACAACTCTATGAAGGACATTTCTGCCTGGATGAGGGACAATGGCCTAAAGCTCGACACGGACACAAACTGAAGTTCTGATTTTCGGCAGACACACAACCCTCTGAAATGACTCATGGTGGCCTTCAGAACATGGGCCCACCCCCATGCCAATATACCACGCCCGCAATGTCGGAATCTTACTCAACAGCAAACTCTCCATGAAATGTCAGGTCTAAGCCATCTCCTTAGCATGAGTCCACACGCTTCACATGCTTCACAGGTTTTTCAAGTGGCTCCCCATCTACACTAGGAAGACAGTTATGCAGGCCCTCATCACTAGCCTATCAGACTACAGCAATGCGCTCTATGCAGGCATTACCACAGAACGCATGCAAAGACTCCAGACTGACCAGAACACAGCTACTAGACTGATCCTCAACCTGCCCAACAGAACCCACATCACTCAGCATCTGAGATACCTCCACTGGGTCCTGATCCAGAAAAGATGTAAATTCAGCGCCTACAGAGCCCTGCACAGCCAAGGCCCCGCCTACCTGAACCACCACTTGTTCTTTCACGACCTTCAATGAACCTCCTCTCTGCACAACACGCCCTCGTACTGATGCCTTGCCTGTGCCGCTGCAGCTCTGGAGGATGCTCCTCCCAACTCACCGCCAAAGCCTGGAATGTCCTCCACCTCCCCACCGCACACTCGCTGACCCACTTCAGGAAAGGACTCAAGACCTGGGTCTTTGACTAATACCAGCAGCAAGTGCCTGGATACCCTCTCAGGTGACAAGACATGCTCTACAAGTACAACCTAATTGATTAATTGGATACTGTGTATGTTACATGGGAAAACACCCACTGTAATGCCCATGACACACCTCCCTATTGCAGGGTGGGGCAACACAGCAACTTGCGCTGCGTTGCCTTATTCCATATCTGCAAGGCCATAGAAAACCACACAGGGTGACTTTACGTGCCTTTTAGATATGGCCCTGCAGTGGGCGCCACCAGACCATCACTAAAAGTGATGTTCTGGCGATGCACATGGGCTTGTAAATAAGCCCATAGTGTCTATTACTGGTTTGTCTAATTCCATCTTTTTCTCTCCTAGGTTCGTCCACTCAATGGTGTATAAATTTAGGACTGTCCAGGACTCCAACTTTGTAGTTTGTGTTTGAAAAAACAAAAAGTGTACTGAGCTTCCACCTGAAACATGGTGGCCCCTTAGTAAACTTTCAGTGCCTTTAGATGGGCTTTTGCAATACCAGCTCCTCTGAAGGCGCATAGGAGTTCTCTAAATATGGTGGGCAGAATTCTGGTAATGGTGGCAGAAGTAATTACCTCTGCTACCCTGACAGATGGTGGGCAGCTCACCACAATCTGAAAGAGGCCCTAAGAGTGTCTTTTTTAGGTTGTTCTTGTATGTATTCATATTGCCTGTGTCATATTATGAGTGTCATTTGTTGCAGTTTGTTCTGTGTTTTGTCATTTAAAGTACATGGTACCACTCAGTATGTTGCTGCAAGTATATTGTTTTCAAGATAAGGGAGAAAGTTTATAGATCTCATTGAAGTGAACACAATGTTCTCTTTCTTTTGTAAGGCGGTCAGAGCATGCAACTTTGGCCTTGGCCAGTTTGCAGGAGTGTTCGCTTGCTCATTTTCAATTGGGCAGACAGCCAGTTGTTTTCTTTCTCTTTCTTCCAGCAAGCCTTGAATAAAGGCCTTTTTGTTCTGGATGAGCCTGTGCCCCTGAACTTGCAGTTGAGCTATTTAAATGTCAGACATCTGTGCTGCATATTTTAGTTTTTTGTCTTTGTTTTGTTTTTGATTCAGAGGATGATTTGATTTACAAATTTAGAATGGGTTTTGAATATGTTAGTGAAGGTGGTTTAAGTGGAATGAGAGAAAATAGAATTCAGACTTCAAAGGTGAAGAGGGGTGCAATGGGAAAGGATGGGTTCAGACTCCCTGGGGAGTCTTCCTGTTACAATTTTGAGCAGCTGAGGCACTGGAAGAGGGTCTGCATATACAGTTGCCAATCTTCCCAGCCACACCCAGCTTTCAGACTACCCAGCACTGTCTCATTTCTACCTGAGTCTTCCTATTTTCCCTTAAAGCCTATGAGTTCCTCGCCATGCAGTTCTCAGGAAGAACTGTGGTTAGAGCTGATATTTGAGTAAGGAGATCCCACATTCTTGTTCTGTTCCTGAACCCAATGTCAGACCAGCATGCTTTCTTGTTGGGATTTTCCTGTCTTGCCAACCTCCTAGGGAGGGAATTGCTATGTGAGATGAATTATGCTGCGTATTGGATATTAGATGGGGAAGAAAATGAGAAAACTGTGTTAGTGATGTTGAATGAGACTCCTTATCCCTTCTTCTGACACTTCCAGCACCGCACCCCTTCACAGGAATGGCCCAGGCTCCAAGAGTAGGATTTACCCTCCCTTTGGTCCCTGCATGCTAGTGTTGTAGGGTGCATCCTTGCCAATGACCCTGTTATGATTCACTTGAACCTGACAAAAAGATATCCTTGAGTTCCCTATTGCATCCTTCTACCTGGAGCCTGTGAGAGCACCTGTCTTCTTACCTCTGCATTATTTCACAAAAAAATCACCCCTACTGCTACCCTCTTCAACGTACCTGCTTACTCACCAAGAAACATGTCGGGTCTACCTGTTGAAGTTTTTTATGATGTGTAATTTTGGGTGAACAATATTTTGGGCAAATTAATCTTTTTAATGCTGCATATATCTGTAATTGATGAGTTAATGATGCATTTGAAATTGATGGATTATACTTAGCAGTGGATGATGTATTCTAGACCACTCTGCATTAAACTTGTAAGGTGGAGATCCAACCACATACGCCTAAATGCCACAGACTGGAGTTTTTTCTCATGCATGGCTCATAAACGATAAGCTGATGCGTGTGATCGAGATATGGCATCTCCCAGCATTGCTAGCAGGGCTCCTAACGTGATTTCTACAATGCGAGTAGTCACGGGAGGTCGCAACCATTTGCGGTCAGAAAGCTGCCGATCGAGTAGAAATTCTACTCGAGCTGCAGCAAAACCAACTCGAGAAGCTGAGACCTCTGGCAGCCGCATAGTGCCTTTCTTGTGATTTTTCAGAGAAGAATGAGCTCCCAGCACTATATAACAGCGTGAGCAGTGTGGAATGCCTATTTTGGCCTGTTCGTAGTATTCTGATGAGCTTTTTGATATCTCTGTGAAATTCAGCAGAGTTAAACTCTGTGGGTTCCGCCCAGGCCTAATTATACGGTTTAGAAGTATGAATATAAACGTAGTATAGTTATGCCACATTTTCGCGTGAGACACCATCTCATTAAGCTGGATGGAGTTTCTGCTGTTTGTTCATACCGCTTTTGCTCATTCCCCACCTTATCAGTGACCCACTGCAAGTCATCTCTCCCCACAGCTTCTGATACATTGGAGTAATGCGCAGTGTGGTTCCATTTAACATGCAACTAGATGAAAAATGAAACAAGGCATCTAAGAACAAAAATCAGTTCTTCTTTCCCTGTGTAAGGTATCTATGCCCATATTTATCACTTTTTAGTGCCGCATTTGCATTGTTTTTGGACGCAAAATTTGCGCAAACTTACAAAATACCATTGTATTTTGTAAGATTGCACTGATTTTGCGTCAAAAAACGACGCAAATGCGGCGCTAAAAAAGTATAAATATGGACCCTAGTTTATGACACCTCTGCTGGTGAAGCACTTCAGCCCTCTAATGTTAATTAATCCATCCTCTGCATTTGAAAGTCCAGCTTCTGTAACATAAAGCACTCTCCTGTAGGCATAAGCTGGTAATTGTAGATATTTTGTCATAGAATGTTCTGGTTTAGTTGAAGTTTACAGGCTCTCATAATAAAAGACACCCTGACCATTTTCCTTGTTCAAGGAAGCAAAACAACGTTTTGTTTCATTAGATACTGGAGGGCATATTTATAAAAAGTGGCGAAGCGCAGCAAGTCACGTTACTGCGCAGTGCTGCGTCACTGGAAAAGTGAAGGAAAGCGCTGTATTTAAGGCAATATGGCACACTTCTGTAATTTCCCTGTGCTGGCGCGCAATGGGCTGCCTAGTACCAACACAGGCACCCGTGCACCATAGTGAAAAGGTGCCTGTATTACATGCAGGATTGTTTTAGTGCAGGGACGGGCACCTTCCTGCGCACAAAAAAATCTGCTGAGGTTGTTTCCTCCTAATATGTGTGCTGGAGAATGCATCACACATGGAAAGAGGAAAACACAAGGAGAAATGAATCTATTTCTTCTCGTTATCCCTCTCTTGAGAAGGCAAATATGTTTGGCGCTTTCCCAAGTTTACCTGTTCTTCCAAATCTTGGATGCTTCAAAATCCATTGATGTTAGATGGAAATACTCACATAGGACCCATGAAAATGCTTCCCTGGCGCAGAGCAATGCAACACAGTGATTTGCACTGCATTGTATTACTTGAGATGTATGAAGCCAGGCAGGGCCTTGCATGGCTTCATTAATTTCATTTTTCATTTGCTTTGCTCTTGCACCACATTGCTTCCTTTCTGCCCTCAAATGTAAATTGTCAGACTGCTTAAAATTATTCACTTTTTTAGTCCATAATTTGCCTGGTCCTGTGCATATTGGGCGGCCCTCATCCTTGTTTAAAGTGTCTGAATTGAGAACTTTACTAGGAGTGGGCGATGAATTCCACTCCGCTGGCAGAGTTCACAGAGTTTTCCCCACTCCGCACTCGGCTCAGAGCCCAAAAACAATTCACAAAGTGATGCAGAGCAGAGTTTTTTCTCTTGTACGGCTATCCAACGTTAAGTTGGCGAGTGCAAGAGAGAGAAATCGCTAAGTTGGTGAGCGCTAGCAAGTTTTCAGAACATGGGCGGTTGCAGCAGACCACTACTGCTCATGTTGAGAAAAGCTGTTGCTTGCGTTGAGGAAGTAGAAAATCTATTCAAGTGGCAGAAAGAAGTTAACACCCTCTGGCCCGCTGCTTGATGCAGTCCCTGCTGATTTTACAGTGCGGCAGATATCCCTTGTGCCGAATACTAACGCAAACAGAGCTACTAACCTAAACTCTGCCGCTTGTGGAACTCTGCCTAGCTTGGCGGAGTTTTTTGCCATTTTACGGAGCTCCACATAGCAGAACTCCACGAACTCTGCCCAGGCCTAAAGTTTACCTCTCAGTATGACTAAGCTTCTGTTAATGTATTCTTGGGTTCTACAGAGACAAAACCTTTGCTGTTGGCTTCACGTGCCTCCATTTAATGGTTCTGTGTTTTGAATGCTGATTCATGGTTTCCTACTTCAGGAAAAGATGAACATTATAAATGTAATATTGTGATTGTCAACCTCAACAAATCATGCATGGAGTGGAAAACTGTTTCCTTCGTAAACTAGTATGCTGATAAGTTTCAATGCCGGAGAGCTATCCCAGACCACAATTGTTCTTGATTGATAAATTGAGTGCTATTAAATTGGGTAAAGATGTCAGCTTTCATTTAAGGCGTGATTTAGGTCTTGACGGAGGGAATGCTCCTTCACAAAGGTGACGGATATCCTGCCCGCTGTAGTATGATCTCATTATCTTCTATGGGGATCGTAATGCGGAGGACAGGATATCTATCATGTTTGTGACGGAGAATTCCCTCCACCAAGACCCAAATCAGGCCCATAGTTGCTTAGCAACCATAATTATGTCATATAAAGCAATACCTGAAAACCTCTTACAGAAACTATTTCCTATACTGAAATAAGATGCTCACGAGGTAGCCAGGAAGGAAGTAATCTCTGGTAATGGCCTTAGAGGTCATTCCACAAAAAATGCTACCTTGTTCCCATTTCCAGTGTCAAATGTATTCTTATTCCCTCTAGGATCCCCATACCTGCAGGATTTAGCTGTGTTGAAGGATTAGGCCTCAAAACTAACAAAACAAAAACAAGGGTGCACCCTGAATGATGACAGAGATGGTAATCAGCAAGAGGGATCCCAGCTCACAGATTCATGGGATAGATCAGGGCCGGTGCAAATTACATCTAAGAAAGAAGGAGGAGTATCAGAACTATTGGAAGATCTAATAAAAATAAAGGGATTAAGAATAGTCAATGGGAATACCAGATCAGATAATCCGGCGTCACCTACATATAGGAGAGGCGTATACACTAGTCATCTGGACTATGTTTTAGTAAATGACGCCCTCTCGAAATCCCTAACTGACATGATAGTTCTCCCTCGTATGGACAGTGACCATCTAGCCTTAAGCACCTCCTTTTCCACTATTTTATTTAGTTCCAAGACACTGTCAACGTGGACTTCAAATAGTGCCCTCACTAGGACCAATGATCGTAAAAATGTGAAATGGGATCGGGTTGAAAGTGATGCGAATTTTCAGCTAGCGATCTATAGATCGCTCGCAACAACACTCTCTCCCTTGAAACATACAAACATCAAATTGGTAGACTTGGTCTATCTTCATAACACCTTGGTCACCCGACTAAAACCACACTTTCAGACGGTAAGGAGGCGGACAGAGACTGTGATTAAAACCTCTAGTTGGTTCTCCAATTCCTGCCGTCAAGCTAAGACGCAGTTACTGGTAGCACTTAAGGAAGGGAACCCAAGAGAGATAAGGAAGAATAGGTCTGTATACAAAGACACACTTAAAAATGCAAAAAAAGAATGGACGAATAGGAATTGGAATAAGATGGTTGTGGCGCTCCAGGAGAAGGATCTTAACCTATTCTGGAAACTAGTGTCAGATAAGAGTAGCCCCCAAGAAATGGGAAGCTACCCCGTTATCCAGCCAGAAATTTGGATGACGCACTTTTCAAATATATATAGGAAATCACATATCAACAGTACTATTACACCCCTACTAAAACCTAATGATTCTGTTGGCAATATCTTAACGTGGGGGAGTATAACACCACCCAAATTTGATCTGGACCTATTTTCCTTAAAAGAAACAACAGAGGCTCTCAAATCTACACGCAAGGGAAAGGCCCCTGGCCTTGATGGCATCCCAGGAGATCTATATCTTTCTCGTCTGACAACGTGGTCATTGTATCTAAATGCACTTAGTAACGAGATATTGAGGGGGGGAGGACTCCCTACCACATGGCAAGGAGCAGTCATAGTCCCTATCTATAAGAAAGGGCCAAGGGATCAACCTGACAATTATAGGCCTATCAGTCTTATTGATGTTAGTCAAAAAATCTTCGCTAAGCAAGTGCTTAACAGACTACAGACATGGATAGAGGATTCCCAAATTCTCTCCGAATTCCAGGGAGGTTTCAGAAGAGGAGTGAGTACAATAGACCCGGCATTTAGGTTCAACCTCCTTTGCTGGAAATACCTGTCACTCAATAAAAGCCAATTGTATGTAGCTTTTATCGATTTAAAAGTTGCTTTTGACACGGTCCCTCGGGATACACTATGGGAAGTTATGGAGAGTTATCACCCCAATAGCGAACTACTAAGACTGATTAGATACCTCCATGAAGGGACTTATGCTCATGTCCGTTGGTCAGATAGTGGTGACCTAACGGAAGCCATACCCGTCAATAGAGGGGTTAGGCAGGGTTGCATCTTGGCACCAACACTATTTAATCTTTATATAAATGGTGCTGTGGACCAATTGCTACACTGTAATCATGATGCCCCTAGACTAGCTGGAACTCCGGTCCCTATTTTAATGTTTGCCGATGACACCTTATTAATTTCAAGAACACCTATGGGTTTGCAAAACGAACTGGATACCTTTTATAATTTTTGCTCCAACAGAGGACTTGAAATTAATCTAACAAAATCTAAGTTTATGGCCTTTAACCCACACAAATTATTTAGGGGAAAAATGACGATAGCAGGCCAATTAGTGGAGAGAGTCAGACAATTTGACTACTTGGGGATCAGACTAAGCGACGACCAACGTTGGTCGGCACAGATCAAGAAGAGTCTGACAATACTTAGCAAAGAGCTATAGTGATAGCCAAAAAAATAGCTAATACCTACGAGGGGGAGATAACACCTGCCATCACCGTTTATAAAGCAGTGGCAGTAGCGGCCTCAACTTATGGTGCCGAGCTTTGGGGTCATACTAATTCTAGATGTCTGACCACTGTAGAAAACCGGTTTATTCGAAACTTCCTAAAGTTGCCGATGAGCACCCCTCTCACTCCGCTCAGATTTGATTTAGCCCTAAATGAAATACACAATGAAATTGCACTAAGACCCCTAATGTATTGGATTAATCTTTGGACCTCAGAGGACCGGCATACTCTCCATGCAGCACTAGACGAATTTCTTGCAAATAACAGTGTACTAAAGATCCCTTGCTTTAGATACATCAGAGACACGTGTAAATTTCTCAAAATGGAGGAGGTGTGGAGTGCTCCTCACAATTTGGTAAAGGAAATAAAGGAACGTGTAAAAAAGTGCTACTGGGAGAACATTTTGACCCAAACTTGGTTAAAAAACCATGGCAGTCTGACTTTGCACTTCTTAGACCACAAATGTAGTCCCAAGTTTGAGGCTTACATGGATAATGTAAATCCTCCATATACCAAAACACTATTCATTAAGTTTAGACTAGGGACTCTTCCGCTTAAGTCATTTACAGCGCAATGGAGATCGGAGGACTGCAATTCAATATACTGCCATCACTGTCAAAAGACAAAAGAGTCACTTGCGCACTTTATGTTTTTCTGCCCTAGATATCTGGTACCCAGGAAAAAGTGGATTGCTCCCTTATGTAGGGAAATTGGAATAAGGGAATGGAATATGGCATTACGACTCCTAACAACTGATACAAGTGATAAAATAGTTTTCTCTGTGGTGGGATACCTACGAAGTGCATGGTCAATAAGAACAAAAGAACTATTATAAATGTGTAATTCCAACACATTGGTTTTAGACTATATTCATTTAATATATCAGTTCTTAATTGGATGAAGCTATAGCCTTGATGGTCTGGACTTTTAGTTAAAGAATAATGAGGATTTGCATGTTTTATAAAACTGTGACCATAACATTATTTAGGGGTTTTAAAAAAAAAAAAAAAAAAAAGAGATAAATGAAAATTGGTCCTCCAGCGGCGAGGGTTTTGTAAAAAATATAGGAGACATGAACTAAAACTTTGATAATCACGTGTTTTTAATAATTTGGTTTTAGATTATAATTAATTAGTCTGATAAATTTTAATTGATTGAAGCCAAATTCTAACGATCTAATATTTTTATATGTCTTGAGATTTTGTAAAAACAAAAATGTTTAAAAACAATATTATCTACACATTTTTAAAAAATTTTAAAGTGCTATGTCTCTTAATCATGTTATGTTTTGTTTTGTCTACTTTTTTGGCTTACAGCCGAAATAAAGATAAAGATTGATTGAATGATGACACGCTATGGAGGTACTAGAATAGGGAGCTGGTTTCCATCAAATGTCATTGCCTACCTTAAAAATAAAAAATAAGGTAAAAAATTGCACGAAAAATATAAAATAAGAACTATTAATAAAACAAAATAAAAAATGTAATACATTAAGAAAACAACTTAGTTCATATCCATCAAGTTTTAGCACTTGTTTGCAAAAGAGTGCTCATCAAAGCTGTTGAAAAATGTTTCATCACAGTGTTATCTGTCAGTCAGGTAGTACTGAGAACCCAGTACCTGTTGAAGCTCCAAACCATGGGGTTTATTTAGAACTGTCCAGATCATCTTTTACGCCACTGTCTAAATGTTTTCCACATATCAGACCTAGAGGAGCAGACCATTAAACACCTTGTGGAACAGGGGTCTGACAATATTTTAATCATCAATGTTCCAACAAGGTTCAATTTGCATAAAAATGTCAATTGGTTACTGGTATACTTCATTTATATGCCACACATCAGTCAATGAAAAAAGAGAGAGGGGTTAGCACACGGTATCATATTGATATAGTAAACTTTTTTTTAACCAAATAATGTACCAAAAATAATTCATTAGTCTCTGGAGTGCTCACAAATCCACAAGTGAACACGCAAAGTAATGGTGACAAATTAAAAAAACAATGGCCAGATGCACAAAAGGTTTTATGGGATGCAAACGGAGAATCCGAACGTTTGCAACCACTAAATAGCCTTTTCCCATGTGCTAACCCTATTTTGCCAGTTGGTAACCTATTACTGAATTGTAAAATAGGGCTTGCGGGTTGGTATTAGGAAGAGGCGGGTTAAGGGCGTCTCTTCCTTATAGCGAGTCACAGTGGTATGTGTGAATATTTTGTGACTCAAGTGCGATCGCAAAATATTTGCAGTTTAGCACCAACTTCAAGTTGGTGTGGACCCCTTCCCCTTTGCGAATGTGAGTGCAAACATTTTTTAAGAGCAAGCAGAGGTCGCACGGAGCACTTCCTACTTTTAAAAAATGAAATGAAAACTTTTCATTTTTTTGTTTTGAAATGCATTATAAAAAATGCTTAATTGAAAAAGCAATCACATACATAGTGGTGTGCTGACCCCCAGCAGGCCATCATTCCTGTGATTGTGGCCATTCTTAATTGGTCACAAACTGCAACCTGCCTCATGAATATTGAAGAGGCAGGTCCATTTGCAACCCACTGGGAATCACAAACATTGTCAAACACGTTGTTGTACATCACTGTTTGCGATTGCCTAATAGTGAATCGCTAAAATTTTCTACTAGGAAATCACAACTGCCAAATTTTGTACATCTGGCCTCAAATTACCTAAAAGTGCCTGAGAAACAGGCAAAAGAGAAATTAGTCTAAAAAAAATAGAACCAGAGTGGACAAATCTAGGAATGTCCATTCCAGTGGCATGTTCTGCTCTAAAAACTTTCTGTCCATCTTTAAAGGCTGCGGGGGTCATTATGACTTCGGCAGACGGAAAAGCCCACCTGCCGAAGTCCCAATGGGCAGGTTGCCGCTAGTACGGGTGCCTTCCCACTGGTCCCATTAAGAGTTTCCTACTGGTCAGCGGGTGAAAACTGTGTATTCGCCCGCTTTCCCAGTGGGAAATGGCCTACAGCATTGTCTCTGGCTCATCATAGAGCTGACTGAAGTGCTGAAGTTCGTAGAGTGCACTAGCACCAGTTGAGATGTTCACTGTCTGCAGCGCAGACAGTGAACATTGCAACAGGGCTGGCCAGGGAGGCCCCTGCACTGCCCATGTCAGGTGCATAGGCAATGCAGGGCCCCCTGCAACCGGTCTCCGCCAGCCTTTACATGGTGATGCTACCACCATGCAATTGCTGATGGAGAAGAGACTCATAATCCCCAAAGCAGCACGGCTTGCAGCACTGCCCTGGTAGATTAGGACCGCCAGCACCACCAGACCGATGAGAACTCGTAACGCGGTGGTGCTGGTGGACCGACTGTGGTGCTACCACCACAGTCGTAATGTGGCAGTCCGACCACCACATTGGTGGAGGTCTTATTGCCACCATGGCCCTGGCAGTCTTACGACCGCCAAGGTCGTAATGACCCCCTGTGTGTGTTATGTTGTTTCAACCATCAAGTGATTTACTGGTCATCATCAGGATGAGGAACACATCCTGAGCACTGTGTTGGTCTATAAAACAATATAATTTTGTAATAAAATAAACTGATGAGAGACATAAATCTATGCTATTATAAAGGATTTAATGTTACAATATCTACCAAATCTGTTTTTAGTATTTACAAAGTGTTAACCTAATAAATTCCAAAATTAATATGGAATCAGAAATAAGTGTAGGAAGTCAAAAAATTGGGTTAATACATGCAATTTAAAGTGGAGACCAATGTGCTAGTTAGAGAAAAGACAAAGGGCCTCATTACGAGTCTGGCGGTCTTGAAACTGCCAGCCTCATGGTGGCGGGCTGGACTGCTGCTCCTGAGGTGGTCCGACAGCCACATTATGACCCTGATGGTCAGACCCCCAGGGTACAACCCTCTCCAATGGGATCGATCATCCCAAAGGGCTGACAGTGGCAGAGGTCAGAATCAGCCAATGCGGCACTGCATTATAAAATTGGGTGCTAAAAATAAGGGCCTCTTTAGGAGTTTGGTCGTCCCGCCGTGGGACCTCCAAACTCACGGGGAGGATGCCACCGCCATGGCTGTGGCACCCTACCCTGCTCTATTACAATGTTTCCACTGGTCAGACTGGCGGGAACATTACAATAGAGTGTTCAAGCTGGTCAGACCAGCAGGAACAGTGCTAAGAGAGCCGAGTGCTATCTGGCAGCACCAAGGGGGCCAACCATCACCCTCAGAATGCGCACTGCCTGAAAATCAGACAGTGCACATTCTGATGGTGCTGGGCAGGGGGGCCCTGCACTGCCCATTCCATGGGTATGGGCAGTGCACCACCCCCGCATGGCTCCCAGCACATCCTCACCACCAGCCTTTCCATGGCACCATGGAAAGGCTGGCAGTAAAGGGAGTTGTAATCAGCCAGGCTACATTAAGTGCCCTGGCTGAGTACAACTCTGACTGCCATCATGCCATCAGGAGCCATGTTCCTAGCGGGAACGGCGGTCCCCTGGTGAGTCAGCCAGTTGTAATTAGGCGGTCGGACTGCTTGGAGTGCGGCAGTCCATCTGTCTACACGAGTGTGGCAGTCCTCGGACCACCACGCCCATAATGAGGCCCTCAGTTAGTATCCTCAGATTTATTTGTGAGAGCAGTGCAAGTGCATCATACAGAATATAGTGTGGATGATGAGTTGTCTTAATTGAATTCAGAAATACTCCAACCCTCCTATTAAAATTAAAATTAAAATTACTGTTTTGATTTTGATCATATTTGATTGTGAATTAAATAAATGATTTTATAATTTGTGTATTTGTTTGATGAATGTTTGTTTCTGTATTGTTTGTGTATCACTTAAGAGTTCAAATCACCAAAAAATGGTTGGACCAGGTTTCCCCGCTTCCAGTTATAACTCAGTTGGGGTCCCCAATTTCAATAATAATTCAGGGGTGGCCCCCGAGTTTCCAGTAATGATTCCGTAGGGGTCCTCAGAATTTAAAAGGTTAAGAACCACTGGTTTGTGAAACAATATTTGATAAAAGTTATGGCTACCCCACAACCCTCTCCTCATCCCCCAACCATCCATTGCTAAAGGGAGTGGAGAGTTCTGAACATCCAAAAGCGAGGCAATTTTCATACAGATTGCAATGTTGATTCAACTGTGCGGTAATTTCTTTTTGATACTTTTAGAGATGACCCATTTTCCCACCCTCTGGCTGTGTTTTGTGTATTCTCTTTCATAATGTAAACTTTTATGCTTTGTTCTGCTCTCTAGTATGTTCCATTTGATACTGTAACAGTTGACCCTTTGCCCTGACAAATGTAAGTTTGATACTGTGTCAGATAAACCTTTGTCCTGCTCCTTTGCCACTGTTGCAGGGTATGTAAAAGCTGACCCTGTGACCGACTTTCCTCCTGTTCTTTTTAAAGGGATCGTCCTGTGAAGAATACCACAATATGTATCAGATTCCCAAACAGAAATCTTAAAACAGCAGGGCCTCATTTACTAGGAAATGATGCAGCATGGCGCTACAAGCGAGAACGCTGCACCGCGCTGCATCATTTTTAAAGTGCAGGGATGCATCGTATTTATCCTCCTTGCTGGCTCACAAACTGCTGCCTAGTGCCAACTCAGGCACCCTTGCGCCATGGTGCAAGGGTTCCTGTGTTGCAAGGATGCTTGTTTATGTGCAGGGATGATTGTTTATGTGCAGGAATGGATATTTTCCTGCACATAAGCAATCATTAATAGTGTTTTCCTCTTCCTATGTGTGTTGCAGAATGCAGGCCACATAGAAATAATGAAAAATGGGGAGAAATTATGTTATTTCTCCCCACTGTGCCACTTTAACGCCACCCCTGACGTGGCCTAGGAATCTGATGCATTCCAAGCCTTGTAAATATAAGAATGTGTCATATTCCATCCGATTCCATGGGTGTTTGGTGGGAATACCCATAGCAGTAACCATGGAATGACCCTTTCACAGAAGGTGCCTTTGTGTGACCTTGTAAACATGGGCTGGCACACTGTGCCACAGAGCATCAAAAAATGATGCTCTAGTGGCATAGCATGCCATTAGGGCCTTTTAGATGAGGCCCAGCAGTGTCTTTTATTAGAGAACAAGAACATGGTAAAAAAATTTTTTCCTTTAGCCCCTTTAATAATGTAACAGCATTCTCACCTGCTTTTTTGTAGGAGGCTGGCCCTCTATGCAAAACTAGACACACTATGCAGGGGGTCCAGACAACCACACATTGGTTTCCAGAGGTGAAAATTAGACCACTTAATGCTCCAATTTTTAAGGTAGCTGATCGAGCAGTTAGGCTAATCCAGGAGATGTGCTAAGTATTTGCTGTACTCACAGATCCAATCATGCACCACACACTCAAGGAATAACTCAAGACCAGAATTAAAAAAAATACATCAGACATTTATATAAATTTTAAGATCAAGATCTTTTAGATACATTAAGGGCCATATTTATACTTTTTGACGCAAAACTGCGCTAACGCAGTTTTGCGTAAAAAAAATTAGCGCCGGCTAACGCCATTCTGAAGCGCCGTACGGGCGCCGTATTTATTCAATGACGTTAGCCGGCGTTAGCCGCCGGCGCTGTCTGGTGTGCGTTAAAAAAAATGACGTACACCAGGCAGCGCCGGCGTAGGGGAAAATGGAGCTTGGGCGCCAAAAAATGGGGCAAGTCAGGCTGAGGCAAAATTTTCGCCTCAACCCGATTTGCGTCATTTTTTTTTTACTCCCAACCCCCATTGACATGACTCCTGTCTTAGCAAAGACAGGAGTCATGCCCCCTTGCCCAATGGCCATGCCCAGGGGACTTCTGTCCCCTGGGCATGGTCATTGGGCAGAGTGGCATGTAGGGGGGCACAAATCAGGCCCCCCTACGCCACAAAAAAATAAAAAATAAAAAGTTACCTGAACTTACCTTAATGTCCCAGGGGTGGGTCCCTCCATCCTTGGGTGTCCTCCTGGGGTGGGCAAGGGTGACAGGGGGTGTCCCTGGGGGCATGGGAGGGCACCTCTGGGCTCCTTCCGAGCCCACAGGTCCCTTAACGCCTGCCCTGACCAGGCGCTAAAAAACAGCGCAAAAGCCCCTGTACGTCATTTATTTTTGACCCACCCACTCCCGGGCGTCATTTTTGCCCGGGAGTATAAATACAACGCACATGCCTTGGAGTCAGTTTTTTAGACGGGAACGCCTACCTTGCATATCATTAACGCAAGGTAGGTGTCCACGCTAAAAAATGACGCAAACTCCAAGATCTTTGGCGCTAGACGGGTCTAACGCCAAAGTATAAATATGGAGCTAGTTTTGCGTCGGAATTGCGTAAAAAAAAAGGACGCAATTCTGGCGCAAACAGAGTATAAATATGCCCCTAAGTATTTTCTAGACTTTTTAAAGTTTTGGTAAAGTTAGTCTTTCTGTGCATAATTACACACCATAGGAATCAATGCAGTCACCTTTAAAAATACATTAAAATCGTACAGTTGAGATACCAGTCTCTTCTTTTGCAGGATGGTCACAGCTGTCGGTGGGCACCTTATGCCAGCTGGAGAGTCTCGGGCAGCTCCTGGTTCTGGTGGGAGCAGCGTTGAAGAGGTTCTTAGCACTGGCACAGGACCATCTGGAGGGGCCACTTGGAAAATGAGCTGGTTTGCAAATTTAAAGATGGTGCCTGGGGTCCCCTTGGGCTGTTGATGTTGCAAGGGGTTGGGGACCCAATGAATACAGCAGATCTCGTGATTCAAGTCCCAGGGTGGCCAGATGTAGGGCGTCTTGGAGGTCTTGGATGCTGTGCGCAACAGAGTCCTCTGGAGCAGTAGGTGAATCTCTTTGAGGGCTGCTTACAGGACAGCTGGAGCACTCTGGTCAGAGGTCCAGGGTGTTTCTGAAGTCCCTCAACTGGGGATTCCTCCTGATCCTTTTTCAGGTCTGGGGAAGCTGGTTTTCTGCTTGTTGAAAGTCAGTTGACCAGTACCAAGGGTATTGGTGTAACTCGGACACTAGAGGGTGCAGTGGAACCAAACCTGGCACACTTGTAGGTCACTTCCAGGCAATTGTAGGTGTGTTGTCAAGTCTGGCTACATCTTCTGGTTGCAGAGATATTGGCCAGTCAGTGAAGTGACCCTCACTCATTTGCTGGTTCTTGCTTGGTTCTTGAGTGGTGCCTCCACTCAGAAGGGAGATCCAGGGTTGATCTTGGAGCCTGGAGGTCCCCTGGGTTTCTTGGGGTTGGTCCAGTGTCCACCAGCAGGCAGGGTCTGGTACCTTTTCTTGTGCAGCAGGTCCTCAGTTCTCTTGCTGTGGTCTTCTTTTGGTGCTGATCTTCTTTGTCTTTTCCAATCTGATTTCTTGGTCTAGGGGAGTCCACTAAATACTGAATTTAGTGGGCGTTTTAGGGGGAACCTAGTAGCATCCAATGGGGCACTTACCCTTGGGAGGCTACACCTTCTACTGTGATCACTTCATGTGCCTATTTTCCTCCATTCCAATATGGAGGAAACTGAATTTGAGGGTACACTTCGCAGGAAATACCTTAGGGGTGGTGCAGGCTAGGTGAGGCCACTCCTCCTATCCTTTGTGTGGTTTTCCCACCTTTGCTCCCTCCAGAAGTTGGGGTTTGCAAAGGAGGAGGCCATCTGCTGATAGCAGCAGGCCTGGGGATCGAGTTTCAAGGGCAGTAACCCTTTGAAGCTCACTGCCAGGGCAGTGCACATTTCTGAGGGAGGGGCGCTAGCTCCTCCACCCAGGAAGGGCATTGTTTTACAAACCAGAGAGACAGGGCTCTACCCCATGTTTGTATATTGGCTGGCTGGATGTGGCAGGCTTGCTTGAACCAGTCAGCAACAACGCCAGGATAGATAGGTTTTTCAAGGGGGCACCTCTAAGGTGACCCCTGGGTACATTTTATAATAAATCCAGTACTGGCACCAGTTTGGATTTAACACTCTAAGTTGTTTGATACCAAACAACCCAGGGTTCAGAGTAGCCATTATGTAGGTGGAAAACTCATATTGACCAGTGTCCAGCACATATGTTAAAATGGCTGCTCTGCTCACTATGTCCCGGGTTTGGCAAGGACACATTGGGGGCATATTTTTTTTGTTTTTGTATCTGTGATCCAAAGTGAATAATATTTCTTTTTTCATATTATTTAATTACTACATATTTATTTAATTACTACATAACCTACACACCATGTCCACGTTTTATGGCTTGTCATGTTGCTACACACCTTGTTGTCACAATTTATGCCTATTTCTCCCTTTGACTACAGAGGCCAAATAACTGGCTAAAATGTCCTGTCGAGACACTGGTTTTCGGGAAAGGGGGTTAATATGCTCCCCAGTTCTGTGTCACATCTCTCTGTAAAAGGAAGGTCCATCTCTTCTTTTGGTTTAGAGGGAACATCTCCAAAGAAAGTGAATCCATTCACAGCATGGCATAGAAGCAGTGGAGAGCACGAAGGGTGGAGATTTTCTTCGATCGCTGACATGGAGTCTATCGATCAGCATTGGGAGGAGTTTGGAGCTGCGGAAGAAGGCATTTATCAGGGGCTGATATCTTGGTTTGCAATATTAGGGTTTGTAGGGATTGCAGCTGCACTGAAGTATCTTCTTGAAACAGGAACTGAGTAATGTGCTGAAAATATTTATTTGAGAGAACTTGATTGCTTAGAGGTTATCCTCTATAATGGACTATGTAGTCTTTTAACTACTACCTCCACAATGTACAAAGGAAGACATAAGCTCCACCTTAATTCCCATCAGTTTGATTTAGGGCTGTGGAGATAACTGTGCATGTATATCTATTGTTGGTTTATTTCATTGTAAAGCTGCACCAAGGGTCATTTAAAATGCCTTCCTCCTGTCGATCAAAGAGAAAGGGGCCCAAGTTTGTCAATAAAGGCCACTCTCCTTTTGAAACTGGAGCTGTATATTGTAAAAGCTTGAAAAGTAAGAGAAATGTCTGACTGCTGGTAGGTAGAAACAGTAGACAACCTGCAGTAGGGCACTTCCAATGTTTGCTGTGTCCTGTTTCTGCAATTTCTTCCCTATGTCTGGGGAGTGTGAACTGTCCTACACTAGTTCTGCTCCAGAGACATCCCAGAAAAAGTTGCCTCCAGATGTTTTACTGTGAACTGGTGCTGCAATTGTAGAGTGCCTACCTACAAAATGAAACATGTTACTGGTGCCTGAGAAACTAACCATATATAATCAGACATTTCTCATCATGCTCATCTATCAAGACCTTTTGCTACTACAATTGAACAAAGCTATTTCTAAAGGACAGAATCTCTTCTAAACCTTTCCCTCCTGAACATCTTTTAAAACGTCAAAACTAATTGCACTGCTGCCCTCTATGGGCTAATTCGGAGAACCACACTGAGCACATGCTTTTGTTTCTGAAAGATGACTTTTTTTCAAAAAGTATTCCATACAGAGGGACAATTTGGATGAGCTGCTGTTGTGCTTTAAGTGCAGAAGTAATGGGAGTGGCAAGATACATTTTAGTACCATGTTCTGCACTATCTACATTTGATTTGTCTATGTAGCAGTGGGCCCTTGAAGACATTGACACCATGCATTGAAAGACTCATTCAGCACATTGTAGGCCCAAATATGCATCACTCTTTGGCTGTAGCATGACATAGGAAGAGCTGCAATACTGAAGGAGATTGGCCTACCCCCTTTAATAATTTTGCAATAACATACAATTACAGGCCTCCGACCATTGATGAACTGAACCTTCTAAAAGACATTTTGCATCCCTATTTTACTAGCAAAAGGAGTATTGGTGCACCCTAGGTATTGCTGCTTGCTTACCACTTCCTAACTCCCAATGCACCATTATGAAGATTAAATGCCCGTGAAATAAGGTAAAACCTATGGCTACAACTCTCTATGGGATTATCCCACCTCCCCTAAAAACATTGGGACCAGGCCTTTAGATTGGGAAGTGTTATTTTATTTAATTCATTCTTCTTATGCATTATTAAAACTAACAAATACATAATAAAAATGTGACTCTAAAAGCAGTTGTTCACACAGAGGAGGTATACACAGTCTTCAACTGCATATTTCAAACTATCTATCAAATCAAATCAAATCATTAACATTTATAAAGCGCGCTAATCACCCGTGCGGGTCTCAAGGCGCTAAAACAAACCACATTAAACACATAAATAAAAATGGGGCAGAAGCTAACTAGAGTTACAACAAAGATGGTGGCCCCTATCAAACTCCCAATTGCAGGGAGTCTAAGGCATCTCAATTTATAAAAGATAAGAAATAGTTTTCCTCGCTGAAATCTCTCCGAGGCCTGAACAATTGTTCACAGAGGACACAATATTCACTTTCAAATTGATAGCCTAAGTGGAAGTGTCATCCTTTCCATTGCTTAAACAGGAGATTTACAAATAAAACTATCCCAATCAATTTTCATTTTTAAGTAACTCAACCCTGACAAAGGAATTCTTCAATAGCATATCAATGAATAGAAGCCATTAGTATTACAAAAAACACATTAAGTTCCATGGGTGGCAACATAGTGATTCAATCTACTAAATTTGATAATTTTTTGACAGAGATAAATAAAATTGTCAACAACTCAGATGTGTTAGTGAAAATGACTTCACAACTGTTCTAGAAAACCCTCTAAATGATTCTCAAAGCTGACAGTTTGAACCCCTCTGCAGTGATGATATTAGCGATACAATATGAAAAAATGGCCGAGCATCTTATGTTTCACCTCAGACTAATGCATAGAGAGAGTCACTGCAGCCAGTGTAGGCAGGTGGCCCTGAATCAGCCACCTAAAGATAATTCAGTTTTAATAGTTAGAAATGATAACTACTACTAAGAAGTGTGAAAGTCTCACTAGCAAAATATGACTTAGACTTCCCTATCATAAAACATAATACATCTGAAACCCAACTCATCACAAAATCAAATCACAACTCAACCTAACACAACACATATACACAGTGTAGCAATAATGTAACATAGTATTTTAATACAAAATGTCAATATCATTGATTTGTTATTGCTATTTGTGTAATCTGTGTTACTTTGAGTGTTGGTATATTTTTTATAAGTTGTTGTTCTGTTATTTTGTGTAGTTGTCTTGTGTTATGCTTTGGTATTACACTGGTGTGATTTACTTTGCTGGTTTGTTATGCCGTGGTATGTTGTTAACTGCTGATGATTTGCTGTGTTGTTACATTTGATTTTTGCTGGGGCTTTGCATTGCTCTTGTGAGAGTTTTATACCGCAGTTCAATTCTGTCTCCATACACAAGTGGCACTACATTTGTAATGCAATACCACCACCACAAACTAACTTTCATGATACTATGTCCATTGGTGCACCAAGTCGTGTAGACCTGAGTGTAATGGGAAGAGGAATGTACTAATACTCAGGTATCAATTAAAATACCCAGGTATTAAAATGTGTATACATTAATGATAATTAAAACTACCATTCATATATGTTTTGAATATGCAAAAACGTGTGGGATGTAAAGGATGAAGGAGTAATGGGTAGAGAACAATATTAATACTCATGTATTAATTAAAATACCCAAGTATTAATATCTATAGTCATCATATATTATTTAACTTAACATGCATACTTGTTTAAAATGTGCAAAATATGTTTTTAGAATTGGGATGTAAGGGTCCTAGGAGCAATGGGTGTAGAACTGTAATAATACTCAGCTATTAAATGATTTACCTGTGTATCAATATTAATTTTAAGTTGTAAATTTAACATCAAACTGCACTGCAAAATAGTGAGATAAGATAATTATTTTAAAAAATGTATCCAAAAGTACATTTAAGTTAAAACAATATATAGCAAAGTAATAATGTGATGTAAACTTTACAAAACTTAGTAAATGTACAAAACACAGTCAATCATATAATAATGTTGTTATTAAATGTAATATGTTTTTTTTTTTTTAATATTATATTTTTAAATCATTTATTTATGAGAAGCATATATTTGAAAATGTATTAATATTTAAAGAGCATTTCTGACGTTATTTCCTACAGTTTCCTATTGATTTTATGGGAGAAACTGTCCTTTTTTGTTTTTACTTTCCAAGTTGATGTTCTGGGTTGCATGTCTGTTTCTACCCTTGGTGGGACATCACTGTCAAGATCAGAAGCAGGCAGGAGCTTCAGTCAGAGAAGCACCATCTAATTTATTAAACAACAAATTGAAAGAATTTTGTGATAAGAAAAGATATAGGGAAGTCATTTTGAATACATTTAGATCATCATACAGGTTTTGATTGTACACGTAGATAGGACCGGTTGCCATTTTTTAAAAAGACGTTTTTTTTTTTTTTAAATAAGGATTTCTTTTTTTACAACTAAGACTCTTAGTAAGAAGAAAGAGGGAAGAATATATTGACTATATGACTCCTAGTTAAAAAGTGTATGCCTCTTAAAAAATATGGGATGTTTGGACATTGGTATTCATTTGAAATAGAGACTCTATTGAACAAGTAAGGTTGCAAAACCAATTTTAGTATGCATTCTTTTTTAACAAAAAACACAGAAGAAGAAAGAAGTTGAACAGAAGGAAAACCATAAAAGAAATTGATTTTTAAATCAGGTAGGGAATGTTGATTTTTATTTATTCATTTAAACAAACGTGTTGTGGATATTGCTTAACATTTATGGATTATTCGATTACAGGAGACTCTTGGTGGATGCATGGCTAAATAATTACCGAGAGTTGAAGAAAGAAGAAAACACTATATAGGACAAAATAAATGTTTTACATTTTAGTAGAGACATTTAATTGTGCGTTGGATAAAGTTCAAAACAGGAGAGTAACCCTTTTTTAGGTTTTGCCTGCACAGCACTTGCGCTGTGACAAAATCTTTAGTAGCTGAGAAAAAATCTGAAAGGGGGCTCAGAGCCCACCTTACAATCTGCCCACAGCCTTTCCTTTACTTACGGTTGGTAGACTTTTCTGGTCACTCTCCTTTTCTTGCTTGTAACTGGTCAGCAGGATTCCAGCCGTCATCAGGTTGCACTTGCTTTCTTCTCTGTCGTCGGCAGTTCTCTGGTGCCTGGACCAAGTACTCTTTCCGGCTTGTGATGAGCGGCTGGTGGTCAGTATTCTTCCACTGGCTGCATGCTTCTCAGGTACTTCTTATTTTATTTTCTTCCTGGCTGTCAGTGCGTCTGCCCTCCTTTGGCACCATTGTGCTGATTTACCCACCCCCTCTTGCAGTACACTTTCTTGTGAATATGTGCAAGTAATTTGTTCTTTTTTCATGGAACGTTCCCCACTTCTCTCACTTCTACTGTGATCCTTCCACCTTCCATCTTCTTTGTCATACTTCCTCCTGCTGTCCGTCATGCTCCTTTACTTGCTTTTTCCTTTTTTTTGCACTCTTTATTAAATAGCACCTGGTTGTACTTCGTAGTGGGACCAACTATTGGTTAGAGAAAGCATGGTAAAATGTTAGTAAATCTAGATCTATGATTTTTCAATATTCTGAATTCCAAGCATTTAAAACAGAGAACAGCTATACAATCTGGACAACATTCTCATAAAAAATACTATTCACTTCCATAAGATAACTATACTGACAAAACCTACACAACAAATTGCTGTAAAAATATAAAACCCCTAACAGAAAACATATAATTGCATTTTCTTTCCTCCAAACAGAAATACAAATATTAACAGTATTTTTTAAACAAGTTTATCAAATAACAACCCTCTACAGGTTTAAACAGTAAAAGAAAAACTTTTCAAACTTTTTTGTCCTCTAATCTTGGAAAATATATGTGAAAGCACAGTATATTCCTCCTGAAGAGAGGGATTAGACTGCTTAGAAATTGCGGGTGTCTTTATTGTAAGGAGAGACTTACTGGGCCCAGAAGTCATTGGAGCTGTGTGGACTATTTCTCAACCTGTTGGAAAGGCAGAGTGGTTAATCTTAGTAATATTGTGGAAAGGACTAGTGAGCATTACCACTCTTTGGGCTCATTGTGAATTTGGCAGTCTGACTGCCAGACTGCCATAGTGGTAGCTGCTAAAAGAGCGCCATATTAGAGGTCGGACAGACTGCTGTATTATGAGTAGCATAGGCATAACCTCCTAAATCAGTCAAAAAACTAACCCATCTTGGACTCTGGAGGGCGGGAAATAGGTGGTCTGACCACTGGCACAACCAGCTTGTCATCCAACAACTGACTGTATTACAAGTCGAAATTCGCAATGGCAGTCCTGCCATGGTGGTCTACCAATGGTGGTCCGAACCGCAGTGGTTGGCGGTCACCACAGTAATACACTACACCATATTGGATGCCTTTTGAAAACAACAAAGCTGGCACACATTCACACACTCACCATAACTGCAAAGCACAATATAAAACACACCACAATCGGTTGCATCACATAAAGCAAGATAGAGCTCACAAAACAGAAATTCCAAACCATAAATTAGACACCTCTTCATCCTTCACAACCACATATCCCACATCCTCAACACACACCCATATCATCAAGTTGCACCTTCCCAATCTATATACTTCACGTCACCTGTTCAGCACACAGCACCCATCAATATAGGTATTTGTCCCTGTTTCACAGATGACAAGTTAAGAGTCATGGTGGATTAAATCATTAGAGTAGAGCCACAATTATTCAGAGCCCAACTCCAGCAAACTACTGTTACAAGGAAAATGTATAGTCAACAGAATGGATTCTGCAGGCACCTCCACATGCACAAGGGATGACATCAAGAAGAGGTGGAATGACCTCAGAGGGAAGGTCCATTCCATGGCATCCAGGCACCAGCTTGTGGTTCTGAAGACTGGTATTGGTCCCCCACTTTCCCCTCTACAGCTCACATCATGGGAGGAAAAGATCTTGGCCATCCTGCATCCTAAGGGCCTGACAGGAATACCTGGCGGAGTGTAGTCGGGTAGGTCACAACACTAAAATATCACCAAAATGTATTGTCATGCATGCTCATTGCTCACCTTTTGCCACCTTCACTGTCACCCCACTCACCAGCCCAGTCACCACCTGTCTAAAGACTACTATTTGCCATCTCACATGGGAACTAGACTCACCTGTGTGGTGGGAACCACATCTCTGTATTCTGTTTGTAGCAAAGGGAATGACAGCAGCACAGCAGGCACTGTTCTACTGTTACAAAAACCAGAACAGTGTACCACACTCAAAATAACCTTGTTCAGCAAATCCCTAGTGAATGGTACTCACCTGAGAGGAGGACAGCTGTACAGTGTGGGGGATTAGGACAGGCACTGACAGGAATGCCAAGGCCAGAGGGCAATAGTAATGTCACCCCCTTCTAACCAACACAGTGTACCCAGATACAAAACACCCTTCTCCCTCTACTCACCCATGGACTGGACTCAGAGGAGTACCAACATTCAGGCCCTGATTTAGAGTCTTGCAGTTCTTGGACCACGAGACTCGCGGTGGCGGTCTTATCGCCACCGGGCAGACGGTAAAGACCGCCATATTACAACTTCGAAATGCCGCAAGTACGGCCAGGGTGGTCGGACTGCTGAGTTGGACGTGAGCACCCCCAGCATGCCGGTAGCCGCAATAATGCCATTGGTATTATGACTCGACAGACCGGCCGCATTTTCATGGCAGTCGCACCGGCACGAAAATGCTGGCAGTCATGCACCCGGTGACAGGAATATCCAATCCTGTCGCCGGCATACACCCCCCACCCGACCACACACCTATATTCACTCACCCCCACTCACCCACGCATTCACTTACTGTGAGAAAACAGGGCTGATTGCAGAGGCCCCCTAACTTTTTGCCCCCATTTTCCACTTTATGCTGGTGTTTTCCTGACTCTGATGGTGCCCTGGTTACTGCTAACCAGTCCCAGGGCCTGTGCTCTGTGTAAAATCAATATGCAAATTAGGCTAATTATAATTGGCTAAGTTAACCTACCTATAAGTCCCTAGTATATGGTAGGGCATGTAGGTTTAGGGACCACAGCATAGGTAGTGCACCCATAGGTGCACTGCTGAGGTGCCCAGTGTCATTTTAAAGGCAGGCCTGCCTTGCTGGCTGCTTTTAAATTAAAATTATATGCAAATTCGACTTTGGAATTAAAAGTAGTTCCAAAGTCTTAAACTACCTTATTTTTACATATAAGTCACCCCTAAGGTGTGCCCTATGTGCCCCTAGGGTTGGGTGCCATGTAACTATAAGCAGGGACTTTATAAAAATAGTTTTATAAGCCCTGGTGATGTAAAAACAGCCAAATTCGTTTTTCCCTCATTGTAGTAAATGGCCTTCATAGGCTAGAATGGGGAGACTTTGTTTTAAATTTTAAAGTCTCCTTAAAAGATGCATACCAAGAATTTGGTATCAAATTAATTGTTGTAATAAATCCCACAACTTCAAGTAGTTGGATTTAATATAACTTGTTCAGGTAAAAAGTTTTAGACTTTACCTAAAAAGTTGCCAATTTCAGCCCTGCATTGTTTTTGCTGCTGTGCTCTGATTGGCCAGCCTGCAGCAGCTTAGCCAAGCTGCCTTGATGAGGTCTGAAGTGGCCTGGCTTCACACAAAGGAATGTGCTTGTGGGAGAGAATCTCCCCTCAGCAGATGGTGAGGCAGGAAGGGGGAGGGCTGCCAAACTGGTCTTCAAAGGCAGAGAAGGACATTTGGAGCAACCAGCAACACCCCCACATCCTGCAACCCCAGACAACTAGGTGCCCCCTTGATTAGATTAGGAGAGGGCAGGAGAGGGGTGTGTTTATGGTTTTTAGCCACACCAGTGGGTGGGCTCAGCCAGATGTAACCTCCAAAAATCAGATTCAGCCATGTTGGATTTTTAGAGAATGTTGCCCTCTGGGATGGATTTTTGCCACACTTCCCAGGAAGTGGTCATCGCAGGGGGAAGGACCCTGCCCCTGATTGGAGAACCAGGACCCCCTGCTTTTCACCCAGGAGCAAGGATAAAACTGGCAGACCTGCACCCACACCTCAGATCCCCACCAGATTTCAACAAGAAAAGAACTAAAGGAGAAGAAGGACTGCCCTGCTGGACCCCTGGCCTGCACCTGGAACCTGCACTCAGAAGGACTGCACCAGCTGCACACTTGGGCTTCACCACAAGAAGGACTTTGCCTGGCTTCAACTGGTTCAAGGAGGGACTCCCTGTTTGCTACAGGTGATAAATTGCTATCCAGAGTCCCCTGCACCAACTCCTGAAGAAAGTGACCAGCTGACCACTGTCCAGTGGCCAAAAAGGAGTTTGCGCCAGGTGCATTCTGGGAGTGGTAGTCCGCACCCCCCAAGGACCATCTCAGAACTTCTGGACCCTTGGGGTGAGCTGTGGACCCCAAAAGGACCTTAAAAGAACATCTGGGTGAAGCCCCAGAAGTTTGGAGAAGATTTGAGAATTTTTGTAAAAAAGCTCCATAGAGGGACCGACCCGCCGTGGAAATTCTAGCCGGCTTGCCTCAACCGCGACCCGGCCTGATTTGGTGGTTCGTCCCGGTAAAGAAAAATCTCAGAAAAAGAGACTAAGTCCGAAGGTAAAAAGTTGACCGGGACCTCCCAGCCATCGTATCCGAGCAGGGCTCCATGGACGTCGGATCAAGATCCAAGTTTACCCCGGTCGAAGGATTTTCACCTCGAAAAAACGACTAAGTCCGAAGGTAAAAATCTCCACCGAGGAATCCAGCATCGCGTATCCGGAGAAGGGCTCCAGGAGGTCGGATAGGACTGGCAGGTTCGTCCCGCTGAAGAAAATCTTCAAAATAAAGACTAAGGGGGTCATTCTGACCCTGGCGGTAAAAGGCAGTTACCGCCGGTCAGAAGACCGCCATAACACCGCCGCGGCCGCGGTAAACCCGCCAGGGTCATTCTGACCCACAACTGCCAAACCGCCAAAAACCCGACCTCCACTGAAGGCCGCCACATCAGCGGTCAGCGATAAACTGGAGATGACCAAACCTCCACCGTCACGCCAACAGAAATACGTCCATGCCATTACGACCCACGAATCCACGCAGCGGTCTTTCAACCGCGGTATCCCATTGGCGGTACACACCGCTGCACTCAAAATACACACACATCTACAAAACACTGCCACATTGGACAATTACAAATACACACACCTGATACACATACAAACACCACTCCCACACAATCAATACGATATAAAACACACACCCACATCACCCACAAACCCCCACAAATCGAAATTCAGAGACAAGGCGCAATACACACAGAGAGAGCACAGGGAACACACACACACACACACACAGGAACCCAACATCATCCCCCACACTACATCTACGCACAAAACACCACACACCACTACACTCATCACCACAAACACCACCCCACACCTCATCCACACCACCCCATGGCACCCCAAAGACACCCCAGGTTCTCGGACCAAGAACTCAGGGTCATGGTGGAGGAAATAATTAGGGTAGAGCCCCAGCTCTTCGGCACACAGGTGCAGCACACCACAATAGCCAGGAAGGCGGAGCTATGGCAAAGGATCGTCGACAGGGTCAACGCTGTGGGACAGCATCCCAGAAATCGGGAAGACATCCGAAAGCGCTGGAACGACCTACGGGGGAAGGTGCGGACGATGGTGTCAAGACACAACATCGCTGTGCAGAAGACTGGCGGCGGACCCCCACCCACTCCACCCGAATTCACAGCATGGGAGCAAGAGGTCTTGAACATCCTGCATCCTGAGGGCCTCGCTGGAGTAGGCGGAGGAATGGACTCTGGTAAGTCTAATCTCAACTACTTCACCCCCCCAACCACCAGAATGCCAACCCACACCCCCACCCTCATCCCCAACCCCCCAGCACATATCCTCCATGCTAATGTCTCACCAGCACAACCCACCCAAACCAACACCAACCCCTGAATGCCAACACAAACCATGGACACCCATCACCTAAGCATGACCACTGCACATACCCATCCCCCCCCCCAAACCACCCTCACAACTCCTCCCACAAGGGAATGCCAGCACTGGGGGACAAGGGCACCCACAAATCGCAAGCCATGGCACACACAGAAGCAATAACCATACTCTTTTACCCCTGCAGGGCCCGAACACCAACACACTGGCCCGGAGGGTCCAGAAATGTCCATCCCACCCCCAGAACAGGCCCCCAGTGATGACAGCAGCTCTGTCGACCTAGAACCTGATGACCAGCCCGGACCATCGGGGACCTCTAGACAGTCGGTTCCCCTCAGGCAGCCACAGGCCACAGCAGACCTACCCCCCTCTGGAAACCCCAGCACAGCACCCACCCAGCGGGCCCATGCCTCTGTCCCCAGGACAGGTCAAGCAGCGGTGTGTCTACCACTACAGGGCACCCAGGGCAACCCACCACCCCAACAACAACAGGGACCTGGGGGCAGTGGTAGTGGGCACACCGTCCAGGGGACAGAGGCCCAGGAACAAAGGGGAACTGGGAGGGCTGCTGTGCGACAGGGGGAGGACAGGCCTAGGGAACCCACTGTCCAAGAGGCCCTCACCACCATCATGGGAGCGTACCACCACTCCCAAGAGACGATGGCGACGGTCCTGGCCAGGTTTCAGGAGATCCAGGCCATGCAGGAGGGCCAGTACATGGGGTTCCGGAAGAACTGCGCAGCATCAGTTCCGCAATGGGTACAATCGTGGTGGCCCTCAACCAGATTGTCACCACATTGCGGGACCATGTGGCCCCCCAAAGGGCCCCTGCCACTAGCATGGAGGAAGAACAGCCCACCACCTCCGCCGGCGCTAGTGGTCAGGGGGCCCCGACACAACAGCAACGGGCCACCCGGACCCCACCCCCTGCAGAACATGAACCACCCGCAAGGAAGGCCTGAGATCTAGGAAGAAGACAGAGTAGGATGTCAAGACCCCCGCCATGCACGGATCCCCCCGGATGTCATCCCACTGTCCCACTTGTTCACCCTGTCCAACCTTGAACTGCCCCTGCTCCACCTTCCACAGGCATATGGACAATGCAACTGTGCGAACGAGAGTCTGGACTCTGCCATGGACATGCCTCCACCATCTCCCATCACCCTTTTTGAACTATACACCAATTTTTGCACTTCAATAAACACAATTATTGCACAAAAACCATCTGGAGTCTGCTATTTATTTTTTTTAAACCAAATGTATTCGATATAACCAACCAAAAATGTCCAATTACATTGTGATGACAACATACCAGTGTCACACAGCGGTAGTCCATGGGGAAATAAACTAGAGGGCCCTCCGCGGGGACCAGATCACTGAAATAGGAAGGCAAATTCACAACTAAGTTACCATACATTGGGGTGAAAGGTCAGACAGTAGAGAGCCAGTACTGTTACAGATATAATAAAACGCAGGAGTAGATTCTTACCTGTGTGTTACTGGAAATACTGCAGTATCACTCTGTCCCTGTTGTCTGTGTCGTCCTCTTCGTCTTCCTCCTTTTCACTCTCCGCAGGCTCCACAGCGGCCACAACACCACCATCTGGACCATCCTCCTGCAGGAAAGGCACCTGGAGTCGCAAAGCCAGGTTGTGAAGCTTGCAGCAGACCACGATGATATGACACACCTTCTTTGGTGAGTACATTAGGGATCCACCTGTCATATGCAGGCACCTAAACCTGGCCTTCAGGAGGCCGAAGGTCCGCTCGATCACCCTCCTAGTACGCCTATGGGCCTCATTGTACCGTTCCTCTGCCCTTGTCCTGGGATTCCTCACTGGGGTCAATAGCCAAGGCAGGTTGGGGTAACCAGAGTCACCAATTAGCCACACACGCTGTCTCCGTAGCTGTTCCATCACATAAGGGATGCTGCTATTTCGCATGACGTACACGTCATGCACTGACCCTGGGAACTTGGCATTTAAATGGGAGATGTACTGGTCAGCCAAACAGACCACCTGGACATTCATCGAATGATAACTTTTTCGGTTCCTGTACACCTGTTCATTGTCTTTTGGGGTGACCAAAGCCACATGGGTACCATCAATGGCACCAATGATATTGGGAATGTATCCAAGGGCATAGAAATCACCCTTCACTGTAGGCAAGTCACCCACCTCAGGGAAAATGATGTAGCTCCGCATGTATTTCATCAGGGCAGACAACACTCTGGACAATACCCTTGAAAACATAGGCTGAGACATCCCAGATGAAATTGACACTGTAGTTTGAAATGATCCACTAGCCAAAAAATGGAGTACTGACAGCACCTGCACTAGAGGCGGAATCCCTGTGGGTTGGCGGATGGGTGACATCAGGTCTGGCTCCAGCTGGGCACACAGTTCCTGTATAGTGGAACTGTTGAGTCTGTAGGTGAGTATGACATGTCGTTCTTCCATTGTCGACAGGTCCACCAGCGGTCTGTACACGGGAACATTCCTCCGTCTCCTCGCAAGTCCCAGCGGACGGTGCCTAGGAATGACAACATGGAGCACAGAGTCAATCAACCCACAGGTAAGTTCCCACAGCCTGCACAGTACACGAATCTCTCTGGATTGAATGGCTTGTATGAGTGTCGATGCAAGGCCTAGCCATGTGTGACGCAGTAGGAATTAAGCCATGTGGGCCCTTGAAATGGCGGCTGCCTGACCTGTGAAGTGTGACAATGTGAAGTGAGGTCATTGCGCTGGCGTGGCACGCCGTGGCGGTAGGCGGTCGAAGACCGCGGCGCAAAGCAGCATTGGTTAACATTGAACCCTATGGGTTTCAGGAGCCAATGACGATGTGCGCCGGCGGTCGCGGTACGCACTGCCGCGGTACGCACCGCCGCGGGCGTGACCGCCATTTTCTCTCTGCTTAATCACACGAGACCTGAGCATCCACAGGAGAGGACCTATACTGCAAGTGCTGCTGTGACCTCAGTCTGGAAATGACAATGGCTGCTGCGACTGGGGAAAGGGCCCCTGCCTTCAGTTCCGAAGAGTTGGAGAAGCTCGTGGACGGGGTCCTCCCCCAGTATGCGCTACTCTACGGTCCTCCAGACCAACAGGTGAGTACACGGGGGCCAATGCATAGTGGGCAATGCCTGTGATGAGTGGGGTGGATGTACGATGGAGGGGAGGGGAGCGAATTACGAATGCATGGCACGACAGATGAGAGCATGTGCCACATGGCAAGTTTGGGGAGGGGGGGCCACTCACATCGAGCATGCAGAAAAGTGATGATGTTTCTTTTCCCCCCCTGTACATGTCACATAGGTCAGCGCCCATCAGAAGATCGATATTTGGCGTGCCATCGCCAAGGACGTCCGGGCCCTGGGGGTCCACAACAGACGGGGCACCCACTGCCGCAAGAGGTGGGAGGACATCCGCCGCGGGAGCAGGAAGACCGCCGAGGCTCTGCTGGGGATGGCCTACCAACCTAGGAGGGGTGCCAGTCGTACCTTGACCCCCCTGATGTCCCGGATCCTGGCGGTGGCCTACCCTGATCTAGATGGGCACTTGAGGACATCACAGCAGACACAAGGGGGTGAGTACCAGCACATTCAGCTATATTTGCGCGCAGTGGAGGTGCCTGGGTGGGGGAGGAGGGCTGTGGGTATCCCTAGGCCAGGGCGATTTCTGTAGGCTAGGCCCCTCCGTGAGGTATGGTCCTGTGCCCCCGCCCCCCACCTCTGTAGGGTGCCTAGTAACGCTATTCATGGACCTGTGTATTCTGTGTGGGCAGTTGTCGCCCATAGGCTTGTAGGGCATGTCCCAGTGAATGAGTAGTGTACCCCAAGTGAGCAGCGTAGTGCAGGGGGCTTCTGTGTCTGTCCTCTCCGCCAACGGTGTCCCCAATGCATGCACTCAACTTGTCTTTATTTCTCCACCCCCCACCCCCCATTTTCTTTGTTTTTCTGTGAATGTGTGCATTAGCATCATCAGGCGGTGGAGAAGTGGCATCGGCGCAAGAGGGAGCTGCATCTCACATGGCCCCGGAGGGCCATGCAACGGACTCCGACATGACCAGTGAGACGGAGGGCGAGGGGGGCTCCACCACGGGGACCCGTGCAGACGTCAGTGACACCGACACGTCCTCGGATGGGAGCTCCCTTGCGGTGGCGGCAACATCCGTGCCCACCGATACTACAGGTACAGCCGCCACCCAGCGCACCAGCTCCGCCCTCCCAGCAGCCCCTCGGCCTTCGGACCGTGCCCGCAGAGCCAGGAAGGCAGCCATCTCCTTCGCCCCAGGCACCTCAGGCCCTGCCCCAGTCACCCCTGCTGCCCTCAGTGAGGAGGTCATTGACCTCCTGAGGACCATCATTGTTGGGCAGTCTACCCTTTTGAATCCCATCCAGGGTGTGGAGAGGGAGGTGCATCAAAGCAATGCATACCTGGAGGGCCTTCATTCCGGTCAGGCTGCCCAGCAGCGATCGTTCAACGCTCTGGCCTCAGCACTGACGGCAGCGATTGTCCCTGTCTCCAGCCTCCCTCTTCTAACTCCCTCCACCCAGTCCCACTCCCCTGTTCCTCTGCCTATCCCATCCACACCTACAGACCAGCCTGCACACACCTCAACACCCAAGGGAAGCTCATCCAGACATAAGCACCACAGAACACACAAGCATTCACACAAGCAACATACAGATGCAGACATGCCAACAGCCTCTACCTCCTCTGTGTCCCCCACCTCCTCGTCTCCCTCCTCCCTCCCTGTGACGTCTACACTCACACCTGCATGCACACCACCATCAGCCAGTACACCCATCACCAGCACACCCTCCAGACCAGTCCGCACACGTGCAGTCACCACTCCCACTGCCATGTACACGTCCCCTGTGTCCTCTCCCAGTGTGTCTGTCACCCCCGCTTCCAAACCACACAAACGCAGGCAGGCACCCAACCAACAGCCATCCACCTCACGTCAGCCTCCAGCCCAAGCACCTGCACCCAAAGACACCAGACTTGACTCTCCTACAACCACATCCTCTTCCTCCACTCCCATACCCACTCCAGCTACCCTTCCCATTGCTCCTAAAAAACTATTCCTCTCTAAACTGGACCTCTTTTCCTCACCTGACCCACCCCCTCCATCTCGTAAGAGTTCCAAAAACACCTCAGCCACCACCAGCCCAGCAACTCCCAAGAACGTCGTGCCTGGTTTTTGGAGTCCGCCCTTTGCTTGGGCAGGGACATCGGCCAGCAGCAAAGGCACAGCCAGCCCCCCCCTGGGAAGAGGAGCAAAAAACTGAAGGGCAGGCGCGACAGGCCTGATACGCCTGCCCCCAAGGAGGGTAGCCTTGCACCGTCACCTGCCACATCGGGTAAGGGAGCCAAGGGCCACGGAGAGTCTGCCAGGGAGGGCAAGGGCAGCAAAGAGCAAAAGGCAGGGACAGCCGACCTGGCCATGAGGGCCCCACCAGCCCCATTCCGGGGGTATCGGAGGAGACCCAGGGCCCCAGGACTCCATCACAGGAGGGCCCCGCAACGGAAAGGTCCGATGCTGACTGAGCGGGAAGTATTGGCCAGGTGTGGTTCACTCGAAACACAAGACAGGCACCGCTACACAGGGCCCCGCCGTGAGGAGCACCGCTGAACAGGGCCCGCCGTGAGAAGCACCGCTGAACAGGGCCCCGCCAAGACAGGCACCGCTGAACAGGGCCCCGCCGTGAGGAGCACCGCTGAACAGGGCCCGCCGTGAGAAGCACCGCTGAACAGGCCCCCGCCAAGACAGGCACCGCTGAACAGGGCCCCGCCCTGAGGAGCACCGCTGAACAGGGCCCCGCCGTGAGAAGCACCGCTGAACAGGGCCCCGCCGTGAGAAGCACCGCTGAACAGGGCCCCGCCAAGACAGGCACCGCTGAACAGGGCCCCGCCGTGAGAAGCACCGCTGAACAGGGCCCCGCCAAGACAGGCACCGCTGAACAGGGCCCTCCTGTCAAGCACCGCTCCGCTGGGCCCTCATCTCAAGCACCGCTCCGCTGGGCCCTCCTGTCAAGCACCGCTCCGCTGGGCCCTCCTGTCAAGCATCGCTCCGCTGGGCCCTCATCTCAAGCACCGCTCCGCTGGACCCTCCTGTCAAGCACCGCTCCGCTGGGCCCTCATCTCAAGCACCGCTCCGCTGGGCCCTCCTGTCAAGCACCGCTCCGCTGGGCCCTCCTGTCAAGCACCGCTCCGCTGGGCCCTCATCTCAAGCACCTCTCCGCTGGGCCCTCTTGTCAAGCACCGCTCCGCTGGGCCCTCATCTCAAGCACCGCTCCGCTGGGCCCTCCTGTCAAGCACCGCTCCGCTGGGCCCTCATCTCAAGCACCGCTCTGCTGGGCCCTCCTGTCAAGCACCGCTGGCCCATTGGCAGGCCCGGTTCTGTGTCGGGCAGGGCTTCACGAGGCACTCTGCCCACCATGCCTCCTCCATGACCAGTGGACTCTGTAATCCACCTGATGGACTGTGGCTTTGCACCCCCCAGGATGGCACAGTGGGCAATCCACCCACTGTAGAGACTTGAGAGACTGTGGCTTTGCACTCCCCAGGATGGCACAGTGGGCAATCCACCCACTGTAGAGACTTGAGAGACTGTGGCTTTGCACTCCCCAGGATGGCACAGTGGGCATGGAGGCCCTTCGTGGATCTGGCGTCGTGGACTCATGTGGCTGAGGTGCCCCCCTTTCCCTTCCCCCTGAGGTGCCAGTATTTTATTTTTGTGATGCCCCAGCAGTGTTCTCTCCAATGGACTCGATCTCGTGTGTGGGCTTTGCCCATGTGTTGCTGCACATTGGCCCACGGACATTTGAACTTTGCAAAACTGTGCCGGACTTTTGCTACTTGTATATATATAGTTCTACATGTGTAATAATTCTTTATATATTGCTAAGTTCGCTATACTTAATTATTGCTATAATATAGTTCTATTTTTACAATCATTGCCTTTTGTCTTTGCATTTTTGTTTTGGGGGTTTGGGGGTGTCACTCTGACTTTTTAATCTGCATTGGTGTGTAGGTATTTCGGTGGGGGTGAGGGTGGGGGTGGGTGTGTGGCGTATGTGTGTGCCCGTAACCTTTCCTCCTCCCTCCTCCCCTGTGTCGTAGGTGCAGTACTCACCGTTGTCGTCTGCGGCGACGTTCGTGATCCTGGAAGAAGAGCAGGAAGGCAATGGCTGGGAGGATGTGGAGTTCCGGTTCCATGCTGTCCCGATTCCGCGTGGAGTGTGTCGAGGTGAGCGTTTTCCATTGGAAATGTCTGTTTCCGCCGTGTTTTTATCGGCGGGGCTCCCGCCCCGGAAAAGGTGGCGGATTGGTGAGTCGTGATAGGGTGGGCGGTACTTTGTCTGCCGCCTGGCTGTTGGCGGTGACCGCTGCGCTGTTTGTTTGTGCCGCGTTGGCGGTCGGAGTGTTAAAGCGGCGGCCTGTGTTGGCGGTTCCCGCCAGGGTCAGAATTCCATTTTTTGGACCGCCAGCCTGTTGGCGGGTTGGCCGCCACTTTAACACTGACCGCCAGGGTCAGAATGACCCCCTAAGTCAGAAGGTAACTTTTTAACCGAGGCCTCCCGCGACTTGTAGCCGAGCAAGGCTCCATCGCGGTCGGCCTGAAAGTTTGACTTTGCCCCGGTCGAAGTGCAACCAGATGACCCGATTGGCGCTTTTTGTTTCTAAGCGCTAGAAAAATAATAATTCTTTAAAAATTCATATCTCCGGTTCCCTTTATCCGATTTTATTCGTTTTGGTGTCATTTTAAAGATAAAAATATAAACTACTGTTATAAATTGGATTTGGATTTTTAAACTGTTTCCTGTGTTTTATTTAATTACTGTTTTGTGATATTTGAATGCTTTACACACTGTCTCCTAAGTTAAGCCTTGACGCTCGTTGCCAAGCTACCAAGGGTTGAGCTGGGGTTAATTTACTGAGACCTAACTGGACCTAAGTGGAGGTTAGTGGCTTGTTGCTAGGTGTAGGTACCTACCTTCCCTTACCAATAACCCATTTTCCAACATTTTTGGAAGCAGCGACGGGATCCTGTACTTGTGTTCAGTATCACGTTACAGTTTTAAGTAAAACAAATTAAAAATCCTTTAAATTGTCTTAGTGCAAAAATTGTTTGTTTTTTTTAAACAAAATGTGTACATTTTTAATTTGGATTAATTTCTATTATTGAATTTTTGTAATTTTTCTAAATTATTGTTTCCAATTTTTGCAAAAAGTTTTTGTTGACACAAAACCAGGGAACCATGGATCTTGATCTGGCTAGCCTACCCACACTGACAGTAGTCCAGCTTAGGGGGTTGTGTACTGAAAGAGGGTTGCCTGCAACCACTGACCTCAGGAAGCAAGTCCTTATCAAATCCCTGACAGCATGGGCTGAGGCCCAAGAGGTAGACCAGGGGAAGCTCCAGAGGAGGAAGAAAAAGGGGAAGATGCTAACTCTAACCACTCAGGGGAGGGAAGGCATCCGAGCCTAAGTGAGGATGAGGAAGACCGGTCCTCATTACATACAGTCACTAGGGGCAGTCCCAAAGCTAGTTGGGGGAAGGCGGTCCCTTCAGGAGGAGAGAACCTGTCCCTCAGAGAAAGAGAGCTGGAGGCCCAGCTAGCATTCATAGCTTTGGAGGCAGAGAAGCTGGCCCTAGAAAAGAAAAAGTGGGCAAACAAGGAGAAAAGAGATGGTGGCATCGATAAAGAAGCTGAGGTGTCCATGGGTGGGGGAGTTTGCCCCAGATTACCCAAGGGGGTGGTTCCTGCTTATGTAGAGGGGGATGATATAGACAAGTGGCTGGGGGCCTTTGAGAGGGCCCTCCAAATGAGGAGAGTCAAGCCTCAGTACTGGGGTTCACTTCTTTGGGAGTTAGTTCCCAACTCTGGGAGGGATAGGCTCCTAACCATGAGGGGGGAGGATGCAGACTCATAACCCAGTATGAAGAGTTGCTTGACTAAAAAGTTTGGTCTGACCCCAGAGCAGTATAGGCTCAAGTTTAGGGACACCCAGAAGGTCAGTACCCAGTCTTGGGTTGACTTTGTAGACACCTCACTAAAGGCACTAGAGGGCTGGATTATTGGTAACAAAGTAAATACTTATAAGGGGTTATACAATCTGATCATGAGAGAGCACATCTTGACCAATTGTACCCAAGAAAGGTTACGCCAGCATCTAGTGGAATCTAAGCAGACCAACACTACAGAGCTAGGGGAGGCAGCTGATGAGTGGTTGAGAACCAGGGTGGTTGTCAAGTCCCAGGTGGGAGACGCCAAGAAGGGGGGGTCAGGTCCCCAAAAACCTAAGGAGGGAGGTGGTAAGCCCACCACAGAGACTCCCTCTGTACCCCAGAACCCTAAGAAGGAGGAGAGTAAATCCCACTCCCACTCTGACAAGCAGAGACAAGGAGACCCAGGGTTAAAAAAGCTCTTGGACAGTAGGGCTTGCTTTGACTGTCAGCAGACAGGTCACTTCAGAGGAGATGCAGCCTGTCCAAAGAAGGTGGTTAGCACTGGGCTGTCCAGTGTAGCCATGGAGGAGGACTCCTCAGATGATGAAGTCCTCCTAGCATTGAGCTGGGAGACAGGACCAGATGGTAAGCTGGTGATCCCTGAGGGTGGAAGTAGGCACTTCCACCCCATTCAGGTGAATGGGATCCCTACCACGGGCCTGAGAGACACCTGCACCAGTCACACTATAGTGAGTGACCGGTTAGTGACCCCAGACATGTATGTCCCAGGAGAGACAAGGAAAGTCAGGATAGCCACAGGGGAGGTCACCACCAAACCTGTAGCCATAGTGCCCCTAGAGAGGGAGGGTATCCTTGACTGGTTTAGGGTGGTAGTCAGTGCTGACCTCCCTCTAGATTGTATCCTGGGCAATGACCTCCCAGAGGTGGGTCTGGTCCCAGATGGGGCGGTCGCCCAGGGCGCCCCCCAAACCAAAGTCCTGGGGAGTCAGTCCCTACAGTTAGGAGACAGGGGTCCCCAAGAAAAGGAAAGAAGAAAAGGAAGGTTAGGCCACTCTTAAAGAGAGTTCCAGGGAGCCAAAGGCCTTCTGCCCCAGTAGGGGGGGAGCCCAGAGTTGGCACTGGTGAGGCCTCCCCTGACCCCAAGGAAGTCCTGAGTAGTCAGGCAGCTGTCCAGATGCAGGGTGTTGCCCCTGCACTGACAGAAGGGAGAGTGGAAGGAGGGTGTCTGCCACAGGAGGTGGTAGCCCCCCACTCTAGACAGCAAGAGGGGTGCCAGGACCCCAAAGTTGCCCCTAAAGCAGCTCAGCCACCTGTCAGTGGAGAGCTTAGGGTGTGGTTCTGGGTACTGACAGCTGTCAGTAGCCTCTGCTGGGTGCTAGCCTTCCTGGCAGCACTGTACTTGGCCTGGGAGGCAGACCCCAGGGCCAATAGCAAAGTAGGCCCCCTGACCCTGTTGGTCATGGTGGGGTTGCTCAAGTGTTGGGTGACCTCTTTGGGTAAGCTAGGTTTTGCCCTAGCAAAGTTAGGAGTAGGGGAGGTGGGCACCTCACTACCCAAGTTGGCAGAGAGAGAGGAGGAAGACCCCCCTAGAGGGAAGTTTCAGTTTGAGATGGGTCCTTTCACTGTTGGGATGGCTTCACTACCCACAGGGAGTGACCATGACAGGAGGATGTAAGGCAGAGTAGGCCCTGCAAAGGGACAGCCAGTTTTCTTCACTGTCTTCCTGGCCTAACAAGCCAGGAAGACTCTCCCAGGGTTGGGCTGAGTCTCCTGGGCGTGTGGGCTGGGGGGGGCTTGTGTGAGAAAACAGGGCTGATTGCAGAGGCC
The DNA here is from genome assembly GCF_031143425.1 of Pleurodeles waltl. Lineage (NCBI taxonomy): Eukaryota > Metazoa > Chordata > Amphibia > Caudata > Salamandridae > Pleurodeles > Pleurodeles waltl. The sequence goes on along the minus strand of NC_090450.1, from coordinate 996,920,608 downwards.
CCCTAACTTTTTGCCCCCATTTTCCACTTTATGCTGGTGTTTTCCTGACTCTGATGGTGCCCTGGGTACTGCTAACCAGTCCCAGGGCCTGTGCTCTGTGTAAAATCAATATGCAAATTAGGCTAATTATAATTGGCTAAGTTAACCTACCTATAAGTCCCTAGTATATGGTAGGGCATGTAGGTTTAGGGACCACAGCATAGGTGGTGCACACCTAGGTGCATTGCTGAGGTGCCCAGTGTCATTTTAAAAGCAAGCCTGCCTTGCTGGCTGCTTTTAAATTAAAGTTATATGCAAATTCGACTTTGGAATTAAAGGTACTTCCAAAGTCTTAAACTACCTTATTTTTACATATAAGTCACCCCTAAGGTGTGCCCTATGTGCCCCTAGGGCTGGGTGCCATGTAACTATAAGCAGGGACTTTATAAAAATAGTTTTATAAGCCCTGGTGAGGTAAAAACAGCCAAATTTGTTTTTCCCTCATTGTAGTAAATGGCCTTCATAGGCTAGAATGGGGAGACTTTGTTTTAAATTTTAAAGTCTCATTAAAAGATGCATACCAAGAATTTGGTGTCAAATTAATTGTTGTAATAAATCCCACAACTTCCAGTTGTTGGATTTAATATAACTTGTTCAGGTAAAAAGTTTTAGACTTTACCTAAAAAGTTGCCAATTTCAGCCCTGCATTGTTTTTGCTGCTGTGCTCTGATTGGCCAGCCTGCAGCAGCTTAGCCAAGCTGCCTTGATGAGGTGTGAAGTGGCCTGGCTTCACACAAAGGAATGTGCTTGTGGGAGAGAATCTCCCCTCAGCAGATGGTGAGGCAGGAAGGGGGAGGCTGCCAAACTGGTCTTCAAAGGCAGAGAAGGACATTTGGAGCAACCACCAACACCCCCACATCCTGCAACCCCAGACAACTAGGTGCCCCCTTGATTAGATTAGGAGAGGGCAGGAGAGGGGTGTGTTTATGATTTTTAGCCACACCAGTGGGTGGGCTCAGCCAGATGTAACCTCCAAAAATCAGATTCAGCCATGTTGGATTTTTAGAGAATGTTGCCCTCTGGGATGGATTTTTGCCACACTTCCCAGGAAGTGGTCATCGCAGGGGGAAGGACCCTGACCCTGATTGGAGAACCAGGACCCCCCTGCTTTTCACCCAGGAGCAAGGATAAAACTGGCAGACCTGCACCCACACCTCAGATCCCCACCAGATTTCAACAAGAAAAGAACTAAAGGAGAAGAAGGACTGCCCTGCTGGACCCCTGGCCTGCACCTGGAACCTGCACTCAGAAGGACTGCACCAGCTGCACACTTGGGCTTCACCACAAGTAGGACTTTGCCTGGCTTCAACTGGTTCAAGGAGGGACTCCCTGTTTGCTACAGGTGAAAAATTGCTATCCAGAGTCCCCTGCACCAACTCCTGAAGAAAGTGACCAGCTAACCACTGTCCAGTGGGCAAAAAGGAGTTTGCGCTAGGTGCATTCTGGGAGTGGTAGTCCGCACCCCCCAAGGACCATCTCAGAACTTCTGGACCCTTGGGGTGAGCTGTGGACCCCAAAAGAACCTTAAAAGAACATCTGGGTGAAGCCCCAGAAGTTTGGAGAAGATTTGAGAATTTTTGTAAAAAAGCTCCATAGAGGGACCGACCCGCCGCGGAAATTCTAGCCGGCTTGCCTCAACCGCGACCCGGCCTGATTTGGTGGTTCGTCCCGGTAAAGAAAAATCTCCGAAAAAGAGACTAAGTCCGCAGGTAAAAAGTTGACCGGGACCTCCCAGCCATCGTATCCAAGAAGGGCTCCATGGACGTCGGATCAAGATCCAGGTTTACCCCGGTCGAAGGATTTTCACCTCGAAAAAACGACTAAGTCCGAAGGTAAAAATCTCCACCGAGGAATCTAGCATCGCGTATCCGGAGAAGGGCTCCAGGAGGTCGGATAGGACTGGCAGGTTCGTCCCGCTGAAGAAAATCTTCAAAATAAAGACTAAGTCAGAAGGTAACTTTTTAACCGAGGCCTCCCGCGACCTGTAGCCGAGCAGGGCTCCATCGCGGTCGGCCTGAAAGTTTGACTTTGCCCCGGTCGAGGTGCAACCAGATGACCCGATTGGCGCTTTTTGTTTCTAAGCGCTAGAAAAATAATAATTCTTTAAAAATTCATATCTCCGGTTCCCTTTATCCGATTTTATTCGTTTTGGTGTCATTTTAAAGATACAAATATAAACTATTTTTATAAATTGGTTTTGGATTTTTAAACTGTTTCCTGTGTTTTATTTAATTACTGTTTTGTGATATTTGAATGCTTTACACACTGTCTCCTAAGTTAAGCCTTGACGCTTGTTGCCAAGCTACCAAGGGTTGAGCTGGGGTTAATTTACTGAGACCTAACTGGACCTAAGTGGAGGTTAGTGGCTTGTTGCTAGGTGTAGGTACCTACCTGCCCTTACCAATAACCCATTTTCCAACACTTACATACACCCCCACACACTTGCACCCAAACATGCACTCAGATACACCCATTCACTCTCACACGTGCACTCAAACAGACACATATGCTTGCATGCATGCACTTAAACTGACACTCCCTTTCCCCCTCCGCATTCACACAAACATACACGCACCCACACACAGACACACAACACTCCCCCTCCCCCCCTCGGCATACACGCTCTCACTCACACGCACAGCACCCCCCTCGGCATACTCGCACACACAAACGCACACACAGACACCCCCCCGCATTCATACACACACGCAGAGACCACACACATTCGCACAACAACCCCCACCCTCCCAACCCCCTTTCGGATGATCAACTTACCTGCTTTGGCGAGGTGGCCGTCTGGAAGGGGATGGGTCCCAGCACTTTCCACTGCCGGCACTGCACCGCCGTGCAGGGAAACTGGCATGCCGTACTACCGATCGCAATATGGCGGGCAGCGTCTGTTGGTGTAGCAGTGGAAACCGCCTCTATTACGGAAATCGGATGGAAATCGGCACAACGTCATAATAGGGAAGTCTTTGGACCACCAGCACTGTTGGCCTTTTGGCGCCCACGGCTTCAGCGGTCTTTTGAAAAGACCGCCAAAGTCTAAATGAGCACCTCAGTGTGTTGGAGTAGGACAGGCACTGACATGAATGCCAAGGCCAGGGGTCAATAGAACTGTTACCCCTCCCAGCCACCACAGTGTACCCAGATACAAAACACCCTTCTCCCTCTACTCACCCATGGATCTGTACTCACCTGAGAGGAGGACAACTGTATGGTGTGTGGGAGTAGGACAGACACTGACAGGAATGCCAAGGCCAGGGGGGAATAGTAGTGTTAGCCCCCCAGCTAACACAGTGTACCCTGATACAAAACACCCTTCTCCCTCTACTCACCCATGGAACTGAATTCACATGAGAGGAAGACAACTTTACAGTGTGTGAGTTACAGGGAGTAAAATGGCTAAAACTCATAGGAGTATCCTTTACTCTCACTAAAAGCAACAGTCCACTGTATACTTACAAACATACAATTTCTTGGGAATTCACACATGAAGTGCACACACCTAGGGCCATTACATCGAACAACTGCATGTAGTACAGGGAGTGATATGACTGAAAATGCCAGAAGGCTCTGTCTACACAATCCAATGACCCAGCCCACTTTGCACATGTTCAAATTTCCTTGTTGGTATACTTGCAATGGAAGTCTACGGTTTGGGAATGCAACATATGTTCACCCATAAGTCCCAAGCATTGTCCCTCTAGCAGCACACATTGCATACAGCCAGGCCCTCTATGGGTACAGTTGTGTCATCAGCTGTGAAACAGTGCTGTTCTGCATGATGAAGGCATCATGGACTGAAATCAAATAACAGGCATAGACCTGGGAAATGTAGAGGTTCACCAAACAAACAACTTGGACATTGATGGAATATTTTCATAGACTTGTTCATTGCCATGCGGTAGAACCAGGGCTACATGTATACCATCAATGTCTCCCATCACATGTGGCATTTAGGCCAAATCATAGAAATCAGCCTTCACATGGGCAAAATCCTCATGTTGAGGAAACCGGGTGTAGCTGTCCAGGTGTTTAAACATTGCTGAGAGTACATCCTTCAAGACCAGACTGAACATAGGCTGGGAAATCCTAGCAGATAGGGACACTGCATTTTGAAAGGACCTTGTGACCAGAAAATGCAACACTGCCATGACTTGAGTGATGGGTGGTGTGCTATTTGGATGACAAATGGAAGGCATCAGATCTCCCTCCAACTGATGATAAAGATCCAAGATTGTCTGCCTACGCAGGTGGTATATCTGGATGATGGGTCTGTCCTCTATTTCCTGAAGATCTGCCAGTGGACGGTACTCAGGTGGTTGTCTGATCCTACCCCTCCCAGGGTAACTATGTCGGACAAAAGGAGAGTTTAGCCGTCATTCAATGTGTCTCTTGAAGATACATAATGCATGTCATAGATGAACAGTGACATGGCATGTGGGCAGCAGAGGACATCAAACATGGTACACATCACCACTTTCCATTACGCAGAAGTGGCATGTTTCCCCCTTGCAGTTTCACAAATGTGTACACATCATATATCTGGACAGCAGAAATATGTGCATGTGACTTGCCTTTCGGACTGTGAGTTAATGCCTCTAAACCTATATTGCCCTGGGGGAGGGAGTGGGGACCTGTGCCCCTAATCTTGTTGTCACATATGCTTGGCGTCATACCCAGAGGATGTAAAATAAGATTGACCTATCTGACTGGACAATGCCAGCACTCATAATTTGCCAGAACAACAATTTCAGATTTGTGACACATCTAAAAGGCTAAAATGGCATAGTATGACTCTAAAATGGTGGCTGCCTGACCTACTCCACTCGACATTAGGAACCACACGTGACTGCCAGCGGATGTCATCATGGTGGTAGGCGGATGCTACTCTGGCGGCCATAGGTTAACGTTGTTGCCAGTGGCGGTATTGGGCAAATGGCTCTATCCGCCGGCGGTCATGGTCGCTTAGGTGGCAGACACGACCGCCATGTTCTGCAAAATCCTGCATTTGACTCCTAATACTGCTGCCAGCAGGACCTCCATTACCTGAGCTGCTGTGTACCTCCTCTGGGAGCAATCATGCCACATCCAACAGGTGATAGGGCCCCTGCATTCTTCCTGGAGGAGCTGGAGAAGCTTGTGGAGGAGGTCCTACCTGTAGGAGGCTGGCCTGGCTTGTAGTGGGTACCAGAGGTACTTATACCTTGTGCCAGGTCCAGTTATCCCTTATTAGTGTAGAAGAGGTGTTTCTAGCAGCTTAGGCTGATAGAAGGTAGCTATGGCAAAGCAGCTTGGGCTGAACTAGGAGACATGTAAAGCTCCTACTATACCACTGGTGTCATATGCACAATATCATAAGAAAACACAATACACAGAATTACTAAAAATAAAGGTACTTTATTTTTATGACAATATGCCAAAAGTATATCAGTGAGTACCCTCAGTATGAGGATAAGTTATATACACAAGATATATGTACACAAACCAAACTTAGGTAAGTAATAGCAAGAAAAGTAATGGAAACAGTGTAGAATTAAAATAGATTGCAATAGGAACACATAGGTATTGGGGCAACACAAACCATATACTCCAAAAGTGGAATGCGCACCACGAATGGACCCCAAACGTATGTGAGCTTGTAGAGGGTCGCTGGGACTGTAAGAAAACAATGAGGGTTATAAAAAATAGCCCACCCCAAGACCCTGAAAGGTAGGTGTAAAGTGCACCTACTACCCCCAGAGAGCACAGAAGTGGTGATAGGGGGATTCTGCAGGAAGAACAAACACCAGCAATGCAACAACAGTGGATTTCCAGACTTGAGTACCTGCAAGACAAGGGGACCAAGTCCAATAGTTGCGACAGTGTTGAGAGTGGGCAGGAGCCCAGGAAATGCCAGCTGAGGGTGCAAGGAAGCTGCCACCGGAAGGAAGAAGCTTGGAGTTCTGCAAGAAAGAAGAGAGCTAGGGACTTCTCCTTTGGAAGACAGATGTCCCACGTCGCGATGAAGCTTGCAGAGGGGTTCCACGCAGAAAGACTGCAAACAAGCCTTGCTAGCTGCAAGGGTTACGGTAGTGGTTTTTGGGTGCTGCTGTGGCCCAGGAGGGACCAGGATGTCGCCACTTGGAGGAGGAGACAGAGGGGGCGCCCAGCAACTTAGGGAGCCCTGACAGAAGCAGGCAGCACCCACAGAAGTACCTGAACAGGCACTTGGAAGTAAAGTGAACTGAAGTCCACATGAAGTCACAAAAGGGAGTCCCACGACGCCGGAGGACAACTCAGAAGGTTGTGCACTGCAGGAAGGAGTATCAGGGACCCAGGCTTGGCTGTGCACGAAGGAAATCCTGGAAGAGTGCACAGGAGCCGGAGCAGCTGCAAATTACGTGGTACCCAGCAATGCAGTCTAGCATGGGGAGGCAAGGACTTACATCCACCAAACTTGGACTGAAGAGTCACTGGACTGTGGGAGTCACTTGGACAGAGTTGCTGAGTGCCAGGGACCACGCTCGCCGGGCTGAGAGGGGTCCCAGAGGACCAGTGATGCAGTCTTTTGGTGCCTGCGTTAGACCCACAGGAGATTTCTTCAGAGCTCCTGGTGCAGGGAGGAGGCAGACTACCCCCAGAGCATGCACCACCTGGAAACAGTCGAGAAAGCCGGCAGGATGGGGAGATACAAGGTTGCTAGTAGTCATCTTGCTACTTTGATGCGGTTTTGCAGGCGTCCTGAGCAGTCAGCGGTCGATCCTTTGGCAGAAGGTGAAGAGGGAGATACAGAGCAACTCTGGTGAGCTCTTGCATTCGTTATCTGAAGAATTCCCCAAAGCAGAGACCCTAAATAGCCAGAAAAGGAGGTTTAGCTACCAAGGAAGGAGGATTGGCTACCAAGAGAGGTAAGAGCCTATCAGAAGGAGCCTCTGACATCACCTGCTGGCACTGGCCACGCAGAGCAGTCCAGTGTGCCCCCAACACCACTGTTTCCAAGATGGCAGAGGTCTGGGACACACTGGAGGAGCTCTGGGCACCTCTCCTGGGAGGTGCAGGTCAGGGGAGTGGTCACTCCCCTTTCCTTTGTCCAGTTTCACGCCAGAGCAGGGCTGGGGAATCCCTGAACCGGTGTAGACTGGTTTATGCAGAGATGGGCACCATCTGTGCCCATCAAAGCATTTCCAGAGGCTGGGGGAGGCTACTCCTCCCCAGCCCTCACACCTATTTCCAAAGGGAGAGGGTGTTGCACCCTCTCTCAGAGGAAGTCCTTTGTTCTGCCTTCCTGGGCCAGGGCTGCCTGGATCCCAGGAGGGCAGAAACCTGTCTGAGGGGTTGGCAGCAGCAGCAGCTGCAGTGGATACCCCGGAAAGGCAGTTTGGCAGTACCCGGGTACTATGCTAGAGACCCGGGGGATCATGGAATTGTCCCCCCAATGCCAGGATGGCATTGGGGTGACAATTCCATGATCTTAGACATGTTACATGGCCATGTTCAGAGTTACCATTGTGACGCTATACATAGGTAGTGACCTACGTATAGTGCACGCGTGTGATGGTGTCCCCGCACTCACAAAGTCTGGGGAATTTGCCCTTAACGATGTGGGGGCACTTTGGCTAGTGCCAGGGTGCCCACACACTAAGTAACTTTGCACCCAACCTTCACCAGGTGAAGGTTAGACATATAGGTGACTTATAAGTTACTTAAGTGCAGTGGTAAATGGCTGTGAAATAACGTGGACGTTATTTCACTCAGGCTGCACTGGCAGGCCTGTGTAAGAATTGTCAGAGCTCCCTATGGGTGGCAAAAGAAATGCTGCAGCCCATATGGATCTCCTGGAACCCCAATACCCTGGGTACCTCAGTACCATATACTAGGGAATTATATGGGTGTACCAGTATGTCAATGTAAATCGGTAAATTTAGTCACTAGCCTGTTAGTGACAAATTTGGAAAGCAGAGAGAGCATAACCACTGAGGTTCTGGTTAGCAGAGCCTCAGTGAGACAGTTAGGCATCACACAGGGAACACATACAGGGCACATACGTATGAGCACTGGGGCCCTGCCTGGCAGGGTCCCAGTGACACATAGACTAAAACAACATATATACAGTGAAACGTGGGGGTAACATGCCAGGCAAGATGGTACTTTCCTACACTATCAGTAGCCCTGTGATGTGTGTTGTAGTGTTTCTGATCTCTGTCAGGTTGCTCGCTCATGTCCCACAGAGGTCACAGTTGACCTACCTAGTCAGTGCAGGGCCTGAGCTGGGTGGTGTGTAGGGCAGCATATTAAGGAGTGATTGTAGTCATGGCCCTTTGCCCAATGACTGCTAGGTGCCACACATGGGCAGCATGGTCAGAACAGTATGTTCATAGCTTGGCACACTGAAATGTATGTGACTCACTCATCTTGTATGGGACTTTTTGACATGATGTCTTGTCTTTTGTATCCATGCCCATCGGAAGAAGAGGATTTTGAGAGCCATCACCAAGAAGGTGCGGACGCTGGGGTAGAGGTGGGAGAACCTGAGACGCTGGTCCCAAAGATCATAGAGGCTGAGCTGGGACTGTCCTCCCAATGCGGAAGGGGTGCCCGTTGAACAATGACCCCTCTAAAGGCCTGCATTTTGATGGTGGCCTATCCGGAGTTGGGTGGGCGTTTGAGGGCAGCACATCAGCCAAAAGGGCATGAGCACAAGGCACATTCCTGCTAGTTCCCTTTGCCAGGTTATTGAGTGAAGGACTGACTGCTTCCCCTAACAATGAGGAATGTGTCATGTGTCACAGATCATATGGGAGTCTATTTTTGTAGACAGGTAATGTGTCTCCAACTGGTGTGCTTTTCCTTTTGGACCTGGGACTTAGGACAGAACTATGGGGTGTCCTTAGACTTATTGCTTTGCAGGGACCACACATGGCTGTGTGAAGTGAACAAACATTTACTATTTGTCATTCTAGCGAGTGTTAGTTATCTCTAACAGATCACTCCTCCCAAATGTTACAGGCCAAAAGTAAGTAGAATGTGGATCACTGTCCTCTGCCATGTGTGTGGGAAAATGTGGAGGTTGACATCTGCCTCCCAGGAGCTATTTATCCTCAGTGTATGATGGGTGCTGGTGCCTCACTGCAGACTGTGATGTGTAAGTGTCCATCACACATGACATGACTTACATGGCTAATATTTGGCAGCTGTAGCAAATTACTTATTCTTGGTAAGTGGGGAATGTACATTGGCATGTGTGATGTGTCATCACTGTTGGCAACATTCCTTGTGTCAACATGTCAGCATGTGCTCTATTCTCCCTCGGATGGTTGTATGACAGAAGCACGCATGCCAGAAGCATGCATGTCTTAACAATGCAGTTTGAAACACATGTGTAACTTTTCTAAGCATGCATTTTCCAAGCATGCCTTTACAACTTATTTAGTTGTAAAAGCATGCTTAGTTATGGCATATGTGGAACCAGCATGTGTGGTTCTGTCAAGCAACCCCCCTCTTAACCTCAAAAAGTACCCCAACCCCCCACCCGCCCTGAGGCCCAAAACGACCCAACCCCTAATAAGTAAATCAGCCTGACACCCCCACCCACCCTGAGCCCTAAAACCTTCCCCACCCCTAATACCTAAACTACCCTGACCCCAGGCAAAGCCCTAAAAAAAACGACCTCAACCCCCTACCCCTTCCCTAAAAATGAAACTAGCCACACCACCCGCCCTGAGCTCTAAAACCTTCCCCCACCCCTAATAACTAAACTACACCGATCACCATCCACCCTAAGCCCTAAAAAAAACAACCCTAACCCCTCCACCCTGCCCCCCAAAATTAAACTACCCTGACACCCCCCACCCACCTTGATCCCTAAAACCTTCCCCTACCTCATTCGAGTAAACTATCCCTAGCCCCACCCACCCTAAGCCCTAAAAAATAAACTATCTTGACCCCCTCCACTCCCACCTCTAACAAATAAACTACCCCAAACTCCCACCCACCCTAAGCCCTAAATCCACCCCACCATAAAAAATGACCCCAAACCTTACCCCAACTCCACTTACCTCACTGCGTCCTCTCCTGATCCTTCCTCCACTTCTCCCCTCCCTCCTTCTGCCCTTCCTTGTACCTTCCCCACCCCCAAAAAAATAAACTAACCCATCTCCCCATCCCTGCCCCTAAAAACTAAACTTCCCCACCCACCCTAAGCCCTGAAAAATAAACTACCCCAACCCCCCAATTGCCACCCAAAAATGAACTACCCCAACCCCCCACTTACCAAAAGCATTAAAGCCAACCCCACTTACCTCACCACAGCCTCTCCCTGTCCTTCCTCCTCTCCTCGCGCGCTTCCTTAAACATTCCACAGACTCTAAAAAATCAACTACCCTGCCTTCCACCCTAACCCCTAAAAAAATACCCCAACCTCCCCACCCCTGCTGCTAAAAAAAAAAGTACCCAGTCCTCTCACCCACACTAAGCCCTAAAAACTAAAGTTCTCCAAACTCCCCACCATGCCTCTAAAAAAAAAAACAATAGTCCAAAAGCCCTTTTTTACCACCCCCCACCCCCAAAACCTACTCGCAACCCTGCCCCAGTCCCACTTACCTCATTGCGTCCTCTCCCGATTCACTATACTGCTCTCTGTCTTTTTCTCTGCCTTAAGCACGCATTTGCCTAGTTTGGCAGATGCATGCTTAAGGCAGAGAAAAAGGCATGAATTGTACTGGCAAACATAATTCTGCTTGTATAGGAAACGTCCGCGTTGTTTGCAACACGTTGTTTAGGATGTTTCCCCTTGAGGATACAAATCTATGCAGCTGTTTTATCCATGTGATACCCATGTTGATGGGATGATGTTTGGAGTCTCTCACATATTTGTGCATGGGGATCTGTTGTTGTAATGGTACACCTACAATGGTGGTCCTTTTCTTGTGGTGCCACAGACAGGAGTGTGTCACCATCATATGTCATCTGACAGATACCTTCATGCCTCATAGCATGTGATAAGCCTTGTAAAACTGCAGTAGCAATGAGCGACATGACAGGAAGGGCCAGAGTGTGTATCCACTTTATATTCGTATTTACCCTTTATGCGGATTCACGTTGAGAGGTACACTGCTATTGAAATGCATCATGAGTGACTTGCTGTGATGTTTGCATCACATGTGTTTCCGGACAGGGATTCATCCACAGACAGATAGCATGCTTGCCATGTCTGAGATGTGGGTAGTGATGTAGCTTCTCATTGGGCAGCACGTTGGTGTCCTGTTGGTGATTGCAAGTTCTGTATCTCTCCAACCTGCATAGTATTGTTATTAACTACAAACACACTTAAATGTGGATATTGTATTGGATTCAGATATTGGTAGTGGCTATCCTGGGCCTTTCAGGAAACTTTTTGTGTGTATTCTGGAGACATCTCACCTTGAGATTTTGTACATGACTTCATTGTTGTTCCATACAATGCTACAGTTTGGGCATGCCTACTTCCTAGACTAATTTTGTACAGGTATCACTTGTGGAGCCATACATTGTTGTATTGTGTCCATAGTCACTTGGGCATTTCCATGTCACCTACTCCAGGTTTTTGTAGATTTGTACCAGTGTCAGCTGCAATTCCTTTGCAACCTCTATTATTGTTGGTATATCATGTTAGTGCAGAATAGGTGTGTGCTTGAGCTTGTGTCTGTGTATTTGGTAGAGTACCTTACAATGGCATCCAATTGTTGGCTGCCAGATCACTGGGGTCTGATGCATGGGGCAACGGTTTGAGGATGGACTAGTAACCTTGTTTTGGTATGGTTAGTGTAGTTGCTAGGCTTCATCCATGCAATAATAGTTGTCTGAGGGCCTGCTTTTCCCATGTTTCACTTTTGTTATTCCAGATGGCATGCATGGTTGTGTAATGGCACATGATTGTGCCACTTAGGTGGGGGGGGGCTACTTGACATGACTGCATGGTTTGTCTCTCAGAGTTGTGATTGGATTGAAGTGTTTTCATGTCCATGTTGTGACCCTATTTCTCTTTCTTTTAGCAGCATCAGCACATGCAGGTGAAGGAGACAGGGCCGAGCCGAGTGGGGAAGCATCTGGCCAAGAGACCTCAGGTCAAGATACAACCAACACAGATGGACCCAGTGACCTATAGGGTGAGGGGAGTGCCACAGGGGAGACCTGATAGCATCTACATCCTCAGATTCCTCTTCCAGTGGCCACTCCCTAGTGGTGGCAGACCGATCAGGGAACCCCAAGCTCCATCTCCTTTGCCACAGGCACCTTCGTCCCAGCCCCTGTTCCCCCTGCTGTCCTCAGTGCGGAGGCTATTGACCTCCTGAGAAACACCTCTGTCGGTCAGTCCGCCATCGTGAGAGCCATCCAGGGCCTGGCAACCCAACTCCATCAGACAAACATGTTCCTGGAGGGCATTCACGGTGAAATGGCTGGCCTACAGAGATTGTTTCAGTCTCTGGCCTCCACACTGATGGCAGCCAGTCACCTGTTGTTTTCTGTCCCCCTCCACCACCCTCTTCCCAGTCCAAATACTCCCTTCCCCAACCTACCCAAAGCACACAGACAGATTCCCATGCATCCATGTCAAAAGACACATGGAGTGCTCACAAACACAAGCATCACAAGACACAACAGCAAGCGCACAAACAACATTCACTTGCAGACACCGCAACAGTCATTACTTTCTCTGAGACCCCCCCATCCCCAGCATCACCCACACAACATCTAGCATACCTACAGACAGAGCCATCAACCACACCCATCCCACTCACAGACACCATCTCAGCAGATGCTCCAAAATCCACCCCTATCACCACACCCACAGACAGCACAACTACAGACAGACCTACATGTACCACATTCACCATACCTGCAGTCACCACCCCAACAGACAAAGCATCCCCTATCACCTCCACCCCCTCAGCCCAAGACACATAAACACCTTCACTTACCCACCCAACAGACCCCTCCCACAAGCATGCACCCAAGACAGCCACTACTACACATCAGATAACCACTCTCTCAACCTACAAATCCCGACCCCCTTCTGATGACCATTCCTGTGTGTCTAAAAAATGTGTCCTTTGTGAGCTAGACCTTACCCCTGTCCTCCCCCCGTACCACACCCAAAAGGTCTGTATCCCTCACCAAGGCCATCCCTTCCACCTCCAAGACCCATAACCCTCCCCCACCAAGAAGAACCCCACCCCTCCCAAAATGAAGCCCCCACCCAAGCTCAGCCCCAACCCCCCTCCAAAACCCAAAATCCCCCCTGACCCCAGCCTCCAGATAATCCCTGAGGTGCCTGCCTGCCTGCCTCCTTGATGCCCCTTACTGTGGAAGGTACATGGCAGTTAGGAGTAAGGTTTGGGCACAACACAGTGCCATTATTGGACTATATAGGGACCGGCATTTGGCCTTGGACTAACAGCACTTTGTTTAATAAGTCCAACCAGTTGTCAGTTTGTTGGGTACACCTTTGTCCTTCAGTTACTTTCCTAGCATTCTGTTGTTCCTGAGTGACTTTTGTTGTGTGCCTTAGTTGTGTGTGTTTGTGCCTGCTTGCTGCTCTTTGTGGTGTTGTTTGTAGTATGTGAGTTTGTGTGGAGTGCTGTTGTCCCCCAAGAGAAGGATATCTGTTGTGTGATGTGTGTGCAGATGCAATGTTGGTGTCATGGCATTGTGTAGTGTTTGCTATGGTAAGTATTTATTTTTGTGTTGTGCAATGTGGACAAGAATGGTGTTGTATTTGTCCCCTTGATTTGGTTAATGCATACATGTGATGTGTGTCTTCTTTGGTTTTGTCAGTGCAGACATGGAGTTTGTTCATTTGTGCTAAGTTACTTTGCATTTGAGTGTGCATGTGTCCATTTAGGTGTGTGTCCCTTGCAACTAGTTTGTGTAGAAGTATGTCCCATGGTCTAGGAGTTTTATGTGCTTTGTAGACTTGTCCACTGTATAGCTGCGCATGACAATTGTTTTTGGTATTGTTTGTACCTGGGATCCACGAAGGGCCATTTCCTGTGTGCATGTTGTTTGAAGGCCCTGTACATAGTGATATGTGTCCCAGCGTAGCCTCCTTCCACGTATGATCCTGATACTCCTATCCCAACTGTGCAGGTATTGTTGTTCGGATGCTCTTTGTCTCTTTTGTACATTTGTCTTTCTGTGTTTTGTGCATGCCATTGTGTTTTCATTGTACTGTGTGTGTGTGATGTGTGTGTCCATTGCAGGGTTATTTCATGGTGGTGTATGTGTTTCATGCCACATTGATGGATATGTGTGGTGTATGTATATGCAGTTCCTGGTCAGAGTTGTGTGTGAGTATGTGAGTTGTATTTGTATATGTGCAGTAGTTGTGTTGTTGTTGCTGTGTGTGAGAATGTTGTGTGGCCATCAGTCCCTGTGTCAGAGCTGTGTGGCTATCTGTTTTTGTGTAGTGTTGTAATGCAGCATGTGTGTGCTGACCAAAGTGTGCGTACTGTGAATGTGTGGGTGTCGGTGTATGTTTGTGGGTGTGTGTTGTGTGACACCTGCTGCTTGTTGCACCCCCCCATGATGTGTTTCCAAGCGCTTCATGCTGTTCTTAAATGTTAATGATACAGGTAGGTGTGTGTACTCATGGTTGCTGTCGTCCACGGCAGCATTGACTTCATTGTATTTGGGTAAGTAGGAGCAGCAGCATGACATTTTTGAAGGGCTCTAGGGAGGCTACAGACGTGAGGCTTCCTGCAGGTGTGTGTCTCTCTTTATACTGTCCGTTTATGCCAGCTTGTACATGGTGGTTGAACCGGCACTTGGTGCTATCTCCAAGGAACCCTGTGGCTCAGTATTGATGGATGTAGCTCAGAACATCCCCAGGCATGTTGCAAGTAGTATGTTCACAATTCCAAATTTAACAAGTATGGTACAGTTACAAAACACAGGTTAGTAATCCCCAACTAAGAACAGCTCAAATGGATTCTGATATTAATATTCTCCTGAACTACCAGAATCATTTAACCAAGAACCCTCCTTTCTCTCATATCAAGCATCCTCTGAAATACATTGCCCCTTACTATAACATTGGTGGTAAATACCGCCTACCGCCAAAGTGACGGTCACCAACATACCACCACGGCAGCTACCATCCGTCTGCCATTTTATGAGCACCGCCTGACTCTAATCACAATAAGGGTGGAAATCAGGCAGTGTTCATAGTGGCGGAAGGTGGTAACCTGGCGCTGCTAACACCAGCACCGTCTCGCCAGTTGCATGCCGCCAGCCGTATTATGACCAGTGATACGGCCTGGCAGTGTTCTGCTGGCGGGGCACTGCTGGCGGTAGCAATGCCCCTTCCCGTTTGCTGCCGGATGACCTCGTCGTCGGACAAGGTAAGTCGGGCGTCTGACAGGGGAGGGGGGTGGGTGGGTGGGGGGTGTTGTGTGTTTTTGAGGAAGTGCGTGTGTGAATACATCTGTGTGTGTTGTGTTGTATGCATGTGGGTGAATGCGTGTAAGAATGGTGAAGTGAGTGCGTGTCTGCATGTCAGTGTGATTGTGTGGAAGAATGTGTCTGGAAGTATGCGGGTATGAATGAGTGTATGCCAGTGTAAGTGAATGGGTGTATGCATGCTGTGTGTCGGTATCTGTGTGCATGTATGCAGGAAGGGTGGTGATGTGTGTGTGTGCGGCTGTGAGGGGTGGGGTCAGTTGTGTTGTGTGTGCGTGTCTGTGAGTGTGTATGGAGGGTGTGTGTATGGAGGGTGGGGGTGTGTGTGAATGTATCGGATGGGATGAGTGAGCGGATTGGAGGGGGGTTAGTTTGTGTATCAGGGGGGTATGGGGTTAGTGTGTGTATTGGTGATTTTGGATGGAGGGGGTAGGGGGAGTCAGATGAGTGTTGAGGAGCAAGTTGCATGCTTTTCCAGAGTTTAATGTTGGCACCCTATTTACAATCAATTGCAATCACTTGATTCACATACCCGAACTCCAGCCTAAGTTGGGCCTGAGATGCTTTCTTGGAAAAGTGGAAAAGAGATCTAAAAACTTACTGTAAGTCACTTGGGCTATGGCAATACCCTCATGCTAGCAGAAAATGAAGATCTCCTAGCTAAATGTCAGGTAGTGCAAAACATGGCTGCCCGACTGGTTTGTAACTTGTCACCCCTCACCCCTTTGGAGCCTACACTCAAAAAAGCATTCTCTTTTCAGACTCCTTTGTCATGTCCAGTCTTATGTGCCAATGCCCAACCTCAGGTCCAGTGGGCAGGTTTTTCTACTCGCTACTGCATACATATAGCCAGATATTACAGTAGATCTTTTTCATATCTACCATCCGTCTTTAGAACAGGCTACCCTTTCATGTACCATCCTGCCCTGGCAGAGCCCAACCCCATCAAAAAGAAAATCTCAAACCTGTCTCTTCTGACTTTGTTGATCTCTTCCATCTGTTAACATGCAATTAGCACTGAGAGACCCTCTCCGGGGTGATCTGTTCCATCTATATAAATGTAAATAACATAACATCACATTAGTGTGGGATTGTTTCCAAAAGGTATCAAAGGGCATCACATAGTGCTTCCTTGCCTTACTCTGCATCAAGGAGTATATCCAAAGCCCCACACTCTTCAGCAGCTTAGAAGTGAAGGAGGCTGGCCTGGCTTGTAGTGGGTACCAGAGGTACTTATACCTTGTGCCAGGTGCAGTTATCCCTTATTAGTGTAGAAGAGGTGTTTCTAGCAGCTTAGGCTGATAGAAGGTAGCTATGGCAAAGCAGCTCGGGCTGAACTAGGAGACATGTAAAGCTCCTACTATACCACTGGTGTCATATGCACAATATCATAAGAAAACACAATACACAGAATTACTAAAAATAAAGGTACTTTATTTTTATGACAATATGCCAAAAGTATATCAGTGAGTACCCTCAGTATGAGGATAAGTTATATACACAAGATATATGTACACAAACCAAACTTAGGTAAGTAATAGCAAGAAAAGTAATGGAAACAGTGTAGAATTAAAATAGATTGCAATAGGAACACATAGGTATTGGGGCAACACAAACCATATACTCCAAAAGTGGAATGCGCACCACGAATGGACCCCAAACGTATGTGAGCTTGTAGAGGGTCGCTGGGACTGTAAGAAAACAATGAGGGTTATAAAAAATAGCCCACCCCAAGACCCTGAAAGGTAGGTGTAAAGTGCACCTACTACCCCCAGAGAGCACAGAAGTGGTGATAGGGGGATTCTGCAGGGAGAACAAACACCAGCAATGCAACAACAGTGGATTTCCAGACTTGAGTACCTGCAAGACAAGGGGACCAAGTCCAATAGTTGCGACAGTGTTGAGAGTGGGCAGGAGCCCAGGAAATGCCAGCTGAGGGTGCAAGGAAGCTGCCACCGGAAGGAAGAAGCTTGGAGTTCTGCAAGAAAGAAGAGAGCTAGGGACTTCTCCTTTGGAAGACGGATGTCCCACGTCGCGATGAAGCTTGCAGAGGGGTTCCACGCAGAAAGACTGCAAACAAGCCTTGCTAGCTGCAAGGGTTACGGTAGTGGTTTTTGGGTGCTGCTGTGGCCCAGGAGGGACCAGGATGTCGCCACTTGGAGGAGGAGACAGAGGGGGCGCCCAGCAACTCAGGGAGCCCTCACAGAAGCAGGCAGCACCCACAGAAGTACCTGAACAGGCACTTGGAAGTAAAGTGAACTGAAGTCCGCATGAAGTCACAAAAGGGAGTCCCACGACGCCGGAGGACAACTCAGAAGGTTGTGCACTGCAGGAAGGAGTATCAGGGACCCAGGCTTGGCTGTGCACAAAGGAAATCCTGGAAGAGTGCACAGGAGCCGGAGCAGCTGCAAATTACGTGGTACCCAGCAATGCAGTCTAGCGTGGGGAGGCAAGGACTTACATCCACCAAACTTGGACTGAAGAGTCACTGGACTGTGGGAGTCACTTGGACAGAGTTGCTGAGTTCCAGGGACCACGCTCGTCGGGCTGAGAGGGGTCCCAGAGGACCAGTGATGCAGTCTTTTGGTGCCTGCGTTAGACCCACAGGAGATTTCTTCAGAGCTCCTGGTGCAGGGAGGAGGCAGACTACCCCCAGAGCATGCACCACCTGGAAACAGTCGAGAAAGCCGGCAGGATGGGGAGATACAAGGTTGCTAGTAGTCATCTTGCTACTTTGTTGCGGTTTTGCAGGCGTCCTGAGCAGTCAGCGGTCGATCCTTTGGCAGAAGGTGGAGAGGGAGATACAGAGCAACTCTGGTGAGCTCTTGCATTCGTTATCTGAAGAATTCCCCAAAGCAGAGACCCTAAATAGCCAGAAAAGGAGGTTTAGCTACCAAGGAAGGAGGATTGGCTACCAAGAGAGGTAAGAGCCTATCAGAAGGAGCCTCTGACATCACCTGCTGGCACTGGCCACGCAGAGCAGTCCAGTGTGCCCCCAACACCACTGTTTCCAAGATGGCAGAGGTCTGGGACACACTGGAGGAGCTCTGGGCACCTCCCCTGGGAGGTGCAGGTCAAGGGAGTGGTCACTCCCCTTTCCTTTGTCCAGTTTCACGCCAGAGCAGGGCTGGGGAATCCCTGAACCGGTGTAGACTGGTTTATGCAGAGATGGGCACCATCTGTGCCCATCAAAGCATTTCCAGAGGCTGGGGGAGGCTACTCCTCCCCAGCCCTCACACCTATTTCCAAAGGGAGAGGGTGTTGCACCCTCTCTCAGAGGAAGTCCTTTGTTCTGCCTTCCTGGGCCAGGGCTGCCTGGATCCCAGGAGGGCAGAAACCTGTCTGAGGGGTTGGCAGCAGCAGCAGCTGCAGTGGATACCCCGGAAAGGCAGTTTGGCAGTACCCGGGTACTATGCTAGAGACCCGGGGGATCATGGAATTGTCCCCCCAATGCCAGGATGGCATTGGGGTGACAATTCCATGATCTTAGACATGTTACATGGCCATGTTCAGAGTTACCATTGTGACGCTATACATAGGTAGTGACCTACGTATAGTGCACGCGTGTGATGGTGTCCCCGCACTCACAAAGTCTGGGGAATTTGCCCTTAACGATGTGGGGGCACTTTGGCTAGTGCCAGGGTGCCCACACACTAAGTAACTTTGCACCCAACCTTCACCAGGTGAAGGTTAGACATATAGGTGACTTATAAGTTACTTAAGTGCAGTGGTAAATGGCTGTGAAATAACGTGGACGTTATTTCACTCAGGCTGCACTGGCAGGCCTGTGTAAGAATTGTCAGAGCTCCCTATGGGTGGCAAAAGAAATGCTGCAGCCCATATGGATCTCCTGGAACCCCAATACCCTGGGTACCTCAGTACCATATACTAGGGAATTATATGGGTGTACCAGTATGTCAATGTGAATTGGTAAATTTAGTCACTAGCCTGTTAGTGACAAATTTGGAAAGCAGAGAGAGCATAACCACTGAGGTTCTGGTTAGCAGAGCCTCAGTGAGACAGTTAGGCATCACACAGGGAACACATACAGGGCACATACGTATGAGCACTGGGGCCCTGCCTGGCAGGGTCCCAGTGACACATAGACTAAAACAACATATATACAGTGAAACATGGGGGTAACATGCCAGGCAAGATGGTACTTTCCTACACTATCAGTAGCCCTGTGATGTGTGTTGTAGTGTTTCTGATCTCTGTCAGGTTGCTCGCTCATGTCCCACAGAGGTCACAGTTGACCTACCTAGTCAGTGCAGGGCCTGAGCTGGGTGGTGTGTAGGGCAGCATATTAAGGAGTGATTGTAGTCATGGCCCTTTGCCCAATGACTGCTAGGTGCCACACATGGGCAGCATGGTCAGAACAGTATGTTCATAGCTTGGCACACTGAAATGTATGTGACTCACTCATCTTGTATGGGACTTTTTGACATGATGTCTTGTCTTTTGTATCCATGCCCATCGGAAGAAGAGGATTTTGAGAGCCATCACCAAGAAGGTGCGGACGCTGGGGTAGAGGTGGGAGAACCTGAGACGCTGGTCCCAAAGATCATAGAGGCTGAGCTGGGACTGTCCTCCCAATGCGGAAGGGGTGCCTGTTGAACAATGACCCCTCTAAAGGCCTGCATTTTTATGGTGGCCTATCCGGAGTTGGGTGGGCGTTTGAGGGCAGCACATCAGCCAAAAGGGCATGAGCACAAGGCAAATTCCTGCTAGTTCCCTTTGCCAGGTTATTGAGTGAAGGACTGACTGCTTCCCCTAACAATGAGGAATGTGTCATGTGTCACAGATCATATGGGAGTCTATTTTTGTAGACAGGTAATGTGTCTCCAACTGGTGTGCTTTTCCTTTTGGACCTGGGACTTAGGACAGAACTATGGGGTGTCCTTAGACTTATTGCTTTGCAGGGACCACACATGGCTGTGTGAAGTGAACAAACATTTACTATTTGTCATTCTAGCGAGTGTTAGTTATCTCTAACAGATCACTCCTCCCAAATGTTACAGGCCAAAAGTAAGTAGAATGTGGATCACTGTCCTCTGCCATGTGTGTGGGAAAATGTGGAGGTTGACATCTGCCTCCCAGGAGCTATTTATCCTCAGTGTATGATGGGTGCTGGTGCCTCACTGCAGACTGTGATGTGTAAGTGTCCATCACACATGACATGACTTACATGGCTAATATTTGGCAGCTGTAGCAAATTACTTATTCTTGGTAAGTGGGGAATGTACATTGGCATGTGTGATGTGTCATCACTGTTGGCAACAGTCCTTCTGTCAACATGTCAGCATGTGCTCTATTCTCCCTCGGATGGTTGTATGACAGAAGCACGCATGCCAGAAGCATGCATGTCTTAACAATGCAGTTTGAAACACATGTGTAACTTTTCTAAGCATGCATTTTCCAAGCATGCCTTTACAACTTATTTAGTTGTAAAAGCATGCTTAGTTATGGCATATGTGGAACCAGCATGTGTGGTTCTGTCAAGCAACCCCCCTCTTAACCTCAAAAAGTACCCCAACCCCCCACCCGCCCTGAGGCCCAAAACGACCCAACCCCTAATAAGTAAATCAACCTGACACCCCCACCCACCCTGAGCCCTAAAACCTTCCCCACCCCTAATACCTAAACTACCCTGACCCCAGGCAAAGCCCTAAAAAAAACAACCTCAACCCCCTACCCCTACCCTAAAAATGAAACTACCCACACCACCCGCCCTGAGCTCTAAAACCTTCCCCCACCCCTAATAACTAAACTACACCGATCACCATCCACCCTAAGCCCTAAAAAAAACAACCCCAACCCCTCCACCCTGCCCCCCAAAATTAAACTACCCTGACACCCCCCACCCACCTTGATCCCTAAAACCTTCCCCTACCTCATTCGAGTAAACTATCCCTAGCCCCACCCACCCTAAGCCCTAAAAAATAAACTATCTTGACCCCCTCCACTCCCACCTCTAACAAATAAACTACCCCAAACTCCCACCCACCCTAAGCCCTAAATCCACCCCACCATAAAAAATGACCCCAAACCTTACCCCAACTCCACTTACCTCACTGCGTCCTCTCCTGATCCTTCCTCCACTTCTCCCCTCCCTCCTTCTGCCCTTCCTTGTACCTTCCCCACCCCCAAAAAAATAAACTAACCCATCTCCCCATCCCTGCCCCTAAAAACTAAACTTCCCCACCCACCCTAAGCCCTGAAAAATAAACTACCCCAACCCCCCAATTGCCACCCAAAAATGAACTACCCCAACCCCCCACTTACCAAAAGCATTAAAGCCAACCCCACTTACCTCACCACAGCCTCTCCCTGTCCTTCCTCCTCTCCTCGCGCGCTTCCTTAAACATTCCACAGACTCTAAAAAATCAACTACCCTGCCTTCCACCCTAACCCCTAAAAAAATACCCCAACCTCCCCACCCCTGCTGCTAAAAAAAAAAGTACCCAGTCCTCTCACCCACACTAAGCCCTAAAAACTAAAGTTCTCCAAACTCCCCCATTCCTCTAAAAAAAAAATCAATAGTCCATAAGCCCTTTTTTACCACCCCCCACCCCCAAAACCTACTCGCAACCCTGCCCCAGTCCCACTTACCTCATTGCGTCCTCTCCCGATTCACTATACTGCTCTCTGTCTTTTTCTCTGCCTTAAGCACGCATTTGCCTAGTTTGGCAGATGCATGCTTAAGGCAGAGAAAAAGGCATGAATTGTACTGGCAAACATAATTCTGCTTGTATAGGAAACGTCCGCGTTGTTTGCAACACGTTGTTTAGGATGTTTCCCCTTGAGGATACAAATCTATGCAGCTGTTTTATCCATGTGATACCCATGTTGATGGGATGATGTTTGGAGTCTCTCACATATTTGTGCATGGGGATCTGTTGTTGTAATGGTACACCTACAATGGTGGTCCTTTTCTTGTGGTGCCACAGACAGGAGTGTGTCACCATCATATGTCATCTGACAGATACCTTCATGCCTCATAGCATGTGATAAGCCTTGTAAAACTGCAGTAGCAATGAGCGACATGACAGGAAGGGCCAGAGTGTGTATCCACTTTATATTCGTATTTACCCTTTATGCGGATTCACGTTGAGAGGTACACTGCTATTGAAATGCATCATGGAGTGACTTGCTGTGATGTTTGCATCACATGTGTTTCCGGACAGGGATTCATCCACAGACAGATGGCATGCTTGCCATGTCTGAGATGTGGGTAGTGATGTAGCTTCTCATTGGGCAGCACGTTGGTGTCCTTCTGTTGGTGATTGCAAGTTCTGTATCTCTCCAACCTGCATAGTATTGTTATTAACTACAAACACACTTAAATGTGGATATTGTATTGGATTCAGATATTGGTAGTGGCTATCCTGGGCCTTTCAGGAAACTTTTTGTGTGTATTCTGGAGACATCTCACCTTGAGATTTTGTACATGACTTCATTGTTGTTCGATACAATGCTACAGTTTGGGCATGCCTGCTTCCTAGACTAATTTTGTACAGGTATCACTTGTGGAGCCATACATTGTTGTATTGTGTCCATAGTCACTTGGGCATTTCCATGTCACCTACTCCAGGTTTTTGTAGATTTGTACCAGTGTCAGCTGCAATTCCTTTGCAACCTCTATTATTGTTGGTATATCATGTTAGTGCAGAATAGGTGTGTGCTTGAGCTTGTGTCTGTGTATTTGGTAGAGTACCTTACAATGGCATCCAATTGTTGGCTGCCAGATCACTGGGGTCTGATGCATGGGGCAACGGTTTGAGGATGGACTAGTAACCTTGTTTTGGTATGGTTAGTGTAGTTGCTAGGCTTCATCCATGCAATAATAGTTGTCTGAGGGCCTGCTTTTCCCATGTTTCACTTTTGTTATTCCAGATGGCATGCATGGTTGTGTATTGGCACATGATTGTGCCACTTAGGTGGGGGGGGGCTACTTGACATGACTGCATGGTTTGTCTCTCAGAGTTGTGATTGGATTGAAGTGTTTTCATGTCCATGTTGTGACCCTATTTCTCTTTCTTTTAGCAGCATCAGCACATGCAGGTGAAGGAGACAGGGCCGAGCCGAGTGGGGAAGCATCTGGCCAAGAGACCTCAGGTCAAGATACAACCAACACAGATGGACCCAGTGACCTATAGGGTGAGGGGAGTGCCACAGGGGAGACCTGATAGCATCTACATCCTCAGATTCCTCTTCCAGTGGCCACTCCCTAGTGGTGGCAGACCGATCAGGGAACCCCAAGCTCCATCTCCTTTGCCACAGGCACCTTCGTCCCAGCCCCTGTTCCCCCTGCTGTCCTCAGTGAGGAGGCTATTGACCTCCTGAGAAACACCTCTGTCGGTCAGTCCGCCATCGTGAGAGCCATCCAGGGCCTGGCAACCCAACTCCATCAGACAAACATGTTCCTGGAGGGCATTCACGGTGAAATGGCTGGCCTACAGAGATTGTTTCAGTCTCTGGCCTCCACACTGATGGCAGCCAGTCACCCGTTGTTTTCTGTCCCCCTCCACCACCCTCTTCCCAGTCCAAATACTCCCTTCCCCAACCTACCCAAAGCACACAGACAGATTCCCATGCATCCATGTCAAAAGACACATGGAGTGCTCACAAACACAAGCATCA
Organism: Pleurodeles waltl; assembly: GCF_031143425.1. NCBI lineage: Eukaryota > Metazoa > Chordata > Amphibia > Caudata > Salamandridae > Pleurodeles > Pleurodeles waltl. The sequence goes on along the minus strand of NC_090450.1, from coordinate 996,896,506 downwards.
CAAGACACAACAGCAAGCGCACAAACAACATTCACTTGCAGACACCGCAACAGTCATTACTTTCTCTGAGACTCCCCCATCGCCAGCATCACCCACACAACATCTAGCATACCTACAGACAGAGCCATCAACCACACCCATCCCACTCACAGACACCATCTCAGCAGATGCTCCAAAATCCACCCCTATCACCACACCCACAGACAGCACAACTACAGACAGACCTACATGTACCACATTCACCATACCTGCAGTCACCACCCCAACAGACAAAGCATCCCCTATCACCTCCACCCCCTCAGCCCAAGACACATAAACACCTTCACTTACCCACCCAACAGACCCCTCCCACAAGCATGCACCCAAGACAGCCACTACTACACATCAGATAACCACTCTCTCAACCTACAAATCCCGACCCCCTTCTGATGACCATTCCTGTGTGTCTAAAAAATGTGTCCTTTGTGAGCTAGACCTTACCCCTGTCCTCCCCCCGTACCACACCCAAAAGGTCTGTATCCCTCACCAAGGCCATCCCTTCCACCTCCAAGACCCATAACCCTCCCCCACCAAGAAGAACCCCACCCCTCCCAAAATGAAGCCCCCACCCAAGCTCAGCCCCAACCCCCCCTCCAAAACCCAAAATCCCCCCTGACCCCAGCCTCCAGATAATCCCTGAGGTGCCTGCCTGCCTGCCTCCTTGATGCCCCTTACTGTGGAAGGTACATGGCAGTTAGGAGTAAGGTTTGGGCACAACACAGTGCCATTATTGGACTATATAGGGACCGGCATTTGGCCTTGGACTAACAGCACTTTGTTTAATAAGTCCAACCAGTTGTCAGTTTGTTGGGTACACCTTTGTCCTTCAGTTACTTTCCTAGCATTCTGTTGTTCCTGAGTGACTTTTGTTGTGTGCCTTAGTTGTGTGTGTTTGTGCCTGCTTGCTGCTCTTTGTGGTGTTGTTTGTAGTATGTGAGTTTGTGTGGAGTGCTGTTGTCCCCCAAGAGAAGGATATCTGTTGTGTGATGTGTGTGCAGATGCAATGTTGGTGTCATGGCATTGTGTAGTGTTTGCTATGGTAAGTATTTATTTTTGTGTTGTGCAATGTGGACAAGAATGGTGTTGTATTTGTCCCCTTGATTTGGTTAATGCATACATGTGATGTGTGTCTTCTTTGGTTTTGTCAGTGCAGACATGGAGTTTGTTCATTTGTGCTAAGTTACTTTGCATTTGAGTGTGCATGTGTCCATTTAGGTGTGTGTCCCTTGCAACTAGTTCGTGTAGAAGTATGTCCCATGGTCTAGGAGTTTTATGTGCTTTGTAGACTTGTCCACTGTATAGCTGCGCATGACAATTGTTTTTGGTATTGTTTGTACCTGGGATCCACGAAGGGCCATTTCCTGTGTGCATGTTGTTTGAAGGCCGTGTACATAGTGATATGTGTCCCAGCGTAGCCTCCTTCCACGTATGATCCTGATACTCCTATCCCAACTGTGCAGGTATTGTTGTTCGGATGCTCTTTGTCTCTTTTGTACATTTGTCTTTCTGTGTTTTGTGCATGCCATTGTGTTTTCATTGTACTGTGTGTGTGTGATGTGTGTGTCCATTGCAGGGTTATTTCATGGTGGTGTACGTGTTCCATGCCACATTGATGGATATGTGTGGTGTATGTATATGCAGTTCCTGGTCAGAGTTGTGTGTGAGTATGTGAGTTGTATTTGTATATGTGCAGTAGTTGTGTTGTTGTTGCTGTGTGTGAGAATGTTGTGTGGCCATCAGTCCCTGTGTCAGAGCTGTGTGGCTATCTGTTTTTGTGTAGTGTTGTAATGCAGCATGTGTGTGCTGACCAAAGTGTGCGTACTGTGAATGTGTGGGTGTCGGTGTATGTTTGTGGGTGTGTGTTGTGTGACACCTGCTGCTTGTTGCACCCCCCCATGATGTGTTTCCAAGCGCTTCATGCTGTTCTTAAATGTTAATGATACAGGTAGGTGTGTGTACTCATGGTTGCTGTCGTCCACGGCAGCATTGACTTCATTGTATTTGGGTAAGTAGGAGCAGCAGCATGACATTTTTGAAGGGCTCTAGGGAGGCTACAGACGTGAGGCTTCCTGCAGGTGTGTGTCTCTCTTTATACTGTCCGTTTATGCCAGCTTGTACATGGTGGTTGAACCGGCACTTGGTGCTATCTCCAAGGAACCCTGTGGCTCAGTATTGATGGATGTAGCTCAGAACATCCCCAGGCATGTTGCAAGTAGTATGTTCACAATTCCAAATTTAACAAGTATGGTACAGTTACAAAACACAGGTTAGTAATCCCCAACTAAGAACAGCTCAAATGGATTCTGATATTAATATTCTCCTGAACTACCAGAATCATTTAACCAAGAACCCTCCTTTCTCTCATATCAAGCATCCTCTGAAATACATTGCCCCTTACTATAACATTGGTGATAAATACCGCCTACCGCCAAAGTGACGGTCACCAACATACCACCACGGCAGCTACCATCCGTCTGCCATTTTATGAGCACCGCCTGACTCTAATCACAATAAGGGTGGAAATCAGGCAGTGTTCATAGTGGCGGAAGGTGGTAACCTGGCGCTGCTAACACCAGCACCGTCTCGCCAGTTGCATGCCGCCAGCCGTATTATGACCAGTGATACGGCCTGGCAGTGTTCTGCTGGCGGGGCACTGCTGGCGGTAGCAGTGCCCCTTCCCGTTTGCTGCCGGATGACCTCGTCGTCGGACAAGGTAAGTCGGGCGTCTGACAGGGGAGGGGGGTGGGTGGGTGGGGGGTGTTGTGTGTTTTTGAGGAAGTGCGTGTGTGAATACATCTGTGTGTGTTGTGTTGTATGCATGTGGGTGAATGCGTGTAAGAATGGTGAAGTGAGTGCGTGTCTGCATGTCAGTGTGATTGTGTGGAAGAATGTGTCTGGAAGTATGCGGGTATGAATGAGTGTATGCCAGTGTAAGTGAATGGGTGTATGCATGCTGTGTGTCGGTATCTGTGTGCATGTATGCAGGAAGGGTGGTGATGTGTGTGTGTGCGGCTGTGAGGGGTGGGGTCAGTTGTGTTGTGTGTGCGTGTCTGTGAGTGTGTATGGAGGGTGTGTGTATGGAGGGTGGGGGTGTGTGTGAATGTATCGGACGGGATGAGTGAGCGGATTGGAGGGGGGTTAGTTTGTGTATCAGGGGGGTATGGGGTTAGTGTGTGTATTGGTGATTTTGGATGGAGGGGGTAGGGGGAGTCAGATGAGTGTTGAGGAGCAAGTTGCATGCTTTTCCAGAGTTTAATGTTGGCACCCTATTTACAATCAATTGCAATCACTTGATTCACATACCCGAACTCCAGCCTAAGTTGGGCCTGAGATGCTTTCTTGGAAAAGTGGAAAAGAGATCTAAAAACTTACTGTAAGTCACTTGGGCTATGGCAATACCCTCATGGTAGCAGAAAATGAAGATCTCCTAGCTAAATGTCAGGTAGTGCAAAACATGGCTGCCCGACTGGTTTGTAACTTGTCACCCCTCACCCCTTTGGAGCCTACACTCAAAAAAGCATTCTCTTTTCAGACTCCTTTGTCATGTCCAGTCTTATGTGCCAATGCCCAACCTCAGGTCCAGTGGGCAGGTTTTTCTACTCGCTACTGCATACATATAGCCAGATATTACAGTAGATCTTTTTCATATCTACCATCCGTCTTTAGAACAGGCTACCCTTTCATGTACCATCCTGCCCTGGCAGAGCCCAACCCCATCAAAAAGAAAATCTCAAACCTGTCTCTTCTGACTTTGTTGATCTCTTCCATCTGTTAACATGCAATTAGCACTGAGAGACCCTCTCCGGGGTGATCTGTTCCATCTATATAAATGTAAATAACATAACATCACATTAGTGTGGGATTGTTTCCAAAAGGTATCAAAGGGCATCACATAGTGCTTCCTTGCCTTACTCTGCATCAAGGAGTAGTTCCGTGGGTGGAGTTATATCCAAAGCCCCACACTCTTCAGCAGCTTAGAAGTGAAATGGGCCAGTTTTCAGAGCTCAGGTGCACAGCTCCTTTTGTGCTCTGAGCTTTTATTACACTCTCCTGAAATGTCTCCAATGGATTCCTGGAGCATGAAATAATATTTATTTATCAACGGTACTAAATTATAATTTAAAGCATCATAAAACGTTTACAGTTGATTACTATCGAATAATTACTAACTGTCGTGAATTTGCCAATTACAAATTAGCTATAGTTACGATGAAATAAATCAGTTTGGCTTTATTATAACTTAACTTAAAGTGACTGATTTCCTGGGAGAGGTGATTAATTTGTAGCAGCTGAGAGTTTGTGGTTTATGAGGAATGTGAGAAATTGATTTTGTGTGCAACTTTCAACATCAAAGCTTATTTTACAGATGTAAAGGGTTTATTTCATGGGTCAGGATTAAACAGCATTGAGTGCACTTATTTCCCCACCTGCCCAACCAATGTCCATTAACCTGTACTGGCAAAATACATGATGTGATTGCCACATGGCAATATGCCGAATGGTGGCTATGTTGCTTACTGCTGCCTACTGTGTGTTGAGGTGTATGTCACTCTACTGTGGACAACAATACGGACCTACCAAAATATTCTATATTGCCTATGATTATTCAGCCAAGTTAAGTATATATTTACTATATGTTGGAAATGTACCCTTTCTGCATAGTCAACCCAGAATTTTGCCTTTTTTGCTGAATCCATTTTTGTTTGCATTACAGGTTTGTGCTAACCAGTTGTAAAGTGCTCGTGCTCTTCCCTTTATACTTGGTTAAAAGTGGCATACACCTAATTGGCACTTTTAATTTACTTACAAGTGCATAGTATTAAGTACTATATGTACCTAGAGCCTATAAATTAAATGCTGCAAGTGGGCTGCAGCACTACTTGTGCCATCCATTAAGGCAGCACTGAAAAACATACCTCAAGCCTGCCACTGCAGACTTTAATGCAACTTAAAACAGTATTGTTGGCCACGCAAAATCTATCTTTTTGCCAGGCCTAAATCTTTCTGATTGTTACTTACAAGTTACTGCTAAAGTAGACAATAAAGGCTCATAAGGCAGGGTGCATGTTATTTAAAAAGTAGCACATGTATATTTTACATGTCCTCACAGTGAAAAACCTCCAAAGTAATTTTTCACTGTGGCAAAGCTGGAATCCCATAGACCGACAATAATGTACCTTTTTACATTAAATAAGTGCTAAATTCAGCTTGGTGACAACTAGAAACATACTTGATTATACTTCAAAGGTTTCTGCCCCAGGACAAACAAATGAACCTGGCACCCAGCCTTCCCCTTCCCTTTGTTTCACGAGCCAAACTGAGGGAATGGGTAAAAACTGACCAGAATGATTTTAGGGGTTTGACAGTTTGTCTGCCATCCACAGCTGGCACAGGTGTAAAAGTGGTATTCTCAAACCCTGCAATCAGAACACTTTTGGACCTGAGGAGATTTGGAAGAAGCAAGACATGCTGTCTGAAGCAGGAAAATTGGACCAGCTTGCCTTGAAGCCAGGACCCTAAAAGTGACTCCAAGGGTTAGTGTGCTGACCAGTTTGGCCTACAGCGAAATACCAAATAACAATCTTCTGCAGGCCTTTCCTGCCTTTTAGCTAATCAGACTCAGTTGGACCTGGTCCCCCCTGAAGGTCTCCGTGGGAGTGAATCCAGACCTCCAGTTGATGTCCTCAAGGTCCGGGATCCTTGGCTGGAGTCAGAGGGTACTTCTCGCTGCTTAACTGAAGGTTTCACAGAATCTGACAAAGAACGGAGCAGAGCCATTCTTCGGCTGCCCTATATATGTTTCTGCTACAGGGCCATACCTATTACAGTGGACTGGCCAGCCCATGGTTTTACCTCCCCCCAAATTATTTTGTTAAAAATTGATTGTATTGTTTTGCTGTTTCTCCTCGTGTTTCCTTCTGGATTCTGTGAAATTATGTCCATACCCAACTGATGCAGGATGCACTGAGGGTCTTAGCATCTGTCAGAGAAGTAATAAAGGAGGTTAGGGGCCCCTCCCTCTCTACCTCTGTTGAAAGGAAGACAGTGACAAGAGAGGCAACCAAGGAGAGGGGAAGGGCGGGAGGGGCAGGAGCTACCTACTGTGCTCAGCTTTACACCTGAGGCTGAGTCCTTTGTCAACTGATGGGGACAAATGAACAGTTGTGGACCTTCATCCTTCTCTATCAACTTCTCACTCACGCTCTCCTTTTGCCTCCGTTTCTCCTTCTGTTTTTCTCTGTCTCTCTCTTACTCTCTGGATTGGTGACTATTCGCAGAGTAGATAAATGGGCCACAGTATGGCTTTAAAAAGACACAATTGTGCAGCTCTGGGTTTAAACAGTATATAGGTTACAATCTACATCCAGACACAGGGATGCAACCTCTATATATTTTTTTACATTCAGGACTGACTAAGAAGATAAAATGCCACATCCAAGTAACATCTTTCTTTCATTCATTCCTTGGCTGCACTACTTGTATTTCCTGTATCGTGTGATTAATGTTTTGTTGGGTTCTTGTATTAATAATTTTCAGAGATTGTATTCTTATGGTGAAACAACCCTGAGTGGCTGCTTTTCATACCCAATGGCAGAGCTTAATTTGAGTCGATGGTTGCAGGTGGGATCCAGTCCCAGTTATTTTTGGGGCTGATCATGTAGTTTTCCTCAACAGATTTAGGCACAGGGCGAGAGAGAGGGAAACACCAAATGGGGAAAGAAAAAGGATGTGAAACATGGAAAAACAGCCACAAACGGAGAAAGCCGGCTACACCTAGCCACATGACCCAAGATTAGATTGCATGCATCAAATATTAGGGCAGAAAAATGCCAACTTTGCTAAAAGTAGCATTTTCATAATTGTAACTTAAAACCTGGCTTTACCATAAAAAATGATTTTGTAATTACAATTTCTAAGATACTAAACACAAAAAGCCCACCTGTTCCCAATCAAAAGTAAGCACTTATTAAATGTGATAATGTAACCATATATTATCCTATGAGAGAAGTAACGCTCACAGTAGTGAAAATGAAATGTTGGAGTTTCTCACTACCATGTCATGTAGAGGTTAAATGTACATGTCCAATCTCATGTCCAATGCACCCTGCCCTATGGGCTTCCTAGAGTTTAGCCTACATTCGGGGTAGTTTTGTGTAATAAAATGCACATTTAAGGCTTGGTAAGGGGGTTATATTGCCAAGTTGAATGGGCAGTTTAAAACTGCAGAAGACTGCAGTGGCAAGCCTGTGACTTGTTTTAAGTGGCTGCTTAAGAGGGGGAGGAGTAAGTACTGCAGACCAATTAGCAGCATTTAGTTTACTAGCCCTGGGTATGTGGTATAAACACTACTAGGGACTTTTTAGAAAATAGAAGTTGTAATTCAGGGATAAGCCAATGTTACCATGTTTTAGGGAGATAGCACAGGCACCTTAGCAATGGGTAGCAGTGATAAAGTGCACAGAGTCTTAATGCCAAAAAAACAAAATCAGAAACATAGGATGGTGAAATCAAAATGTTTGGATGAAGACCAAATTAAGGCTGAGAGATCTAACACACTGCTAATGATCTCATATAATAAATCACTAATGACATCTTAAAATACATCATTGATGAAATCACTGATTACATCATCCTCTGAATGCATCAGTTTATTATATGTTTCTGACATTAAAAAGTAATTAGTGAGCTACATGTACTTACACATTTTGATATCTTCTGTGCTGCTAATTTGTGGTACTTGACCATAATTCATTTCAATGGATATTTCACTGGATAGGCTGATGAGCTTCACTTAATCCAAGTACCACAGTGTAGATGAGTCCTCATTTGGGCATTTGTACAATAGGTTTCCTTATCACCTGGGTCTAGGTCATGGTATACATACTACCTTTGCCACCAAAATCAATGAGTATTCCCAGATATTCCTTAAGCTAATCATTAGAAAACAGAAATCCACCCATCCATCTTTCACTCATCAAACCAAATGTAGAAAAATAATATATATTGATTTATTCTTCTATTGGTAAAAATACTAAAATTACAGTTCTAAAAGTATATATAGACCTCACAAACACATTGAACATTACACCTTTGAAGAGTTAAAACACAAACAAGTTACACTTGTTATGCAAAAGCCCAGAAAAGATACCATTATGCCATGTGGCATAATAATGCCAGGACAAAGAGCATGTTAGCAATGTGAACTAAATGCGAATGGTTGTTTTATGAAGCATTGGTACTATTTGTTTTTTACTTGAAATGCATGCTAATAACTAAAATGGATAGAAGAAAACATTTTGCACAAAATACAACACTAAGGCCCTCATTACAACATTGTCGATATTGACCGCCTACAGCCACGGCGACGGCCGCCAACATACCGCCACCAACATACTGCTGCCATGGCTACCAGCTGTCTATGCGTATCATGACCGCCAATGGTATTCTGCCAGAATGCTGGCGGAACCCTGCTGACGGTCATGGCGGTGGACGGCGTTAAAGCATCGCTGCTGACAGCAGCACCGCCACGCCAGCATAACACTGCCGACCAGATCATGACCAATGATATGGCCTGGCTGTGTTTTTCTGGCGGACGCTGCTGCTGGCAGTAGCACCGCGGACCGTCTCCAGCTGGAGGACCCCCAGCAAGCAGGTAAGTCGGGTTCTCTGACCGGAGAGGGGGGTGTTGTGTGTATGTGGGGTGTGTGTGTATGTTTTGGTATGCGTGCATGCAGGTGTGAGTCGCGTTGGATGAATGCCTGAATGAGTGATTGTGAATGTTGTGTGTTGTGAATGCATGTGTGTGACAAGGTATGTTGGTGTGGGTTGCGTTGTGTGGGTATGTATGTGTGCATGCGTGGGTGGTGGTGGGTATGCGTGTGTGCATGTGTATATATGGGTGCGCGTGTGGGTGTGTATATGTGCGGGGGCAGGAGAGGGAGGGGGAGGGTGGGGGAGCACTCTCGGGAGGGGGAGAGGTGCGGGGGAGATCCCTATCAGTGCCAGGGAACTGATTCCCTGGCACTGATAGTGCCTACCGCCATGGTTTTCGTGGAGGTAAGTTTGGCATGAAAACCATGGCGGTAGGCCAGGTCGTAATCCTGAGGGTAGGATTGTGACAGCCGCCAGGCTGGAGACCGAAGTCTCCAGCCCAGCAGTCATTACCACCCTGGCTGTCGGTGTGTTAAAGTGGCGGTCTTGGATGGCGGTAACCACCAGGGTCAAAATCCATTTTTTTGACTGATGGGCTGTTGGCGGCATTACCGCCTCTTTAACACCGACCGCCAGGGCCTAAATGCAGGTTTTGCCTTTCATATATTTTGTGTACTTTTTGCAGTTATCTGATCAAAAACTCCAGAACTTGCTGGGAACACCTAAAGAAACTACCATGCAGTGTTCCCACATTTCACATTTCCGGCCGTGCGCAATAAATTGTATGCATTAACTATCCACATCTTAGAAACCTGAGACATGTTTAAAGGGCTACTTAAATGGGTAGCACAATAAGTGCTGCTGTCCCACTAGTGGCCTTTAATTTACAGACCCTGTGCAGTCCCACTTTACTAGGGCCCTGCCATTGCAGCCTTTGTGTTCCGTGTTTAAACTGCCATTTTGAGGTGCCAAATAAACCTTTTACCAGGCCAAAACCTTACCTTTTAATACATATAAGCCACACTTCGGATATGCCCTAATGAAGCCATAGGCAGGGGCAGTGTATTTAAAATGTAGGACATGTACTTTCAAGTTTCACATGTCCTGGTAGAGGAAAACTCTTAAATATGTGTTTTTTTTACTATAAGGTCTGCCTCTCCCATTGACTAACATTGTGGTTACCTTATTACATTTCATAAGCTGTAACTTCCAGTTGGGAGCAGATAGACGTGTCAGGTTTGTTGTCTAAAGCATGGAAAATTCAGATTTTTTTTGTCACAATGTTGAAAATGCACTTTAAGAAAGTTGGCTTTTCTTGTCATAACCTTTTGGTGCATGCAGCCTGGTCATGTGGCATATGACTAGGTGTAGCTGGCATTTCATCTTTGTGCATTGCTCCCAGACAATATTTCAAAGGAAAGATAGGTGTTGGCAGAGTGGGCCACTCTGGGTTAACACGAGGGTGGTGCTGTCACCTACTACACCGTAAAGGCTCTGCCTCAATACTCCCACAAAGGGTCTTACACTAATTACTTTTGACCCCAGACAATCAGGGTCCAGGTGAGGGAGGATGGGATGCATGACACCTCAGGGGGGTGAAAAACCTCTAGAAGCTTTCTCTACTTCAAAGTGGACACAGGTATACATATTGGACCTTAAGTACCAACTCTTTCGTACACCTCTGGCCCTGTTAACTCTGCAAGGTAGAAGGACTGTTGTGTTGCTGGAAGCACTGCCACTTTGACTGACTGTGTCCTGAAGAACGGATGCCCTGCTGTGCTGACCTGTTGCTCTGCTGCCCTCTTGCCTGAATAAGACTTGACATGCATCTCCAAACCAAGGACCCCAGAGTGAGTCCAAGGGCTAGTTGGCTGTCTTTCTGATCAGAAGCTTCAAGGACAGAACAGGCTTCCAACAACGTAAAACCCAGCACTTGGACTCAGCCATCTGTGGGACCTGCCCTCCCAAGTGGTGCAATTCCTCTGCTGTACAGACTTCCCAGATGTAAGAACTTTGCATCACCACTGCAGCCCTACAGAACTGCCACTGTGCGATGCATCTCCACGCAAGGACATCACATCTCATTTTGCAGCTCGTCAGAATCCCTGGTGCCTGATGCATTTATTTGTATGGACCCTGATTCACCTCTGCTGCGCGACACATCCTTGTTACGGGACTTCACATCTCTTTGCAACCAGGATTAAGGTACTATGCTCAGCAGGTCTAAGTGGGTTCATCTAGCCAGCCCACACTCCATTGGGGTCAGCCTGAACTTGTGATTTTGTCCTGCTCTGGTGCGACCAGATATCCACAGTTGACGTGTTTTGCTTTTTTAGCACTATTTTCACTGAAATTTTTAAACTTGCATCTGTCTGGTTCTACTGATTGTATTTTGCTCTTGATTTTTTTAAACTTAAAATGTACTCTACTTTACTAATTTTGTGTGCAATTCTTTTTGTGTTGAGTTTTACTTCATTACTGTTTGAAATATTGCCCAAATATTTTACACACTGCCTCTAAGTTAAGCCTGACTGCTCTGTGCTAAGCTACCAGAGGGCTGTGCACAGGTTAATTTGGGGTTTGCTTGTGACTTCACCCTGACAAGGATTGTGGTTGCTGATTGAGTAGTGTTTAACTCTCCCTCAACCACCAACCCAATTTCCCACACATATCTGTTGAAGAGATTTGTCTATCCCACAAGTTTCAGATGCATACCCATGAGTTGCATAGTATGACACCTGTAAACCATTTCAACGTAATTCTGTTTAAATACGATATAGAAATGTTTGTTTTTCATACCTGTAGGGTTATGTCAATCAACTGCACAGAATGGGGTGCAACAAAACCATAGTAAGGTATGGAAACATCTATGGGGGTCATGCCGCCCGCCAAAGTCCCGCCGGCAGAATACCGCTGCGCGGTCAAAAGACCGCCGCGGTAATTCTGAGTTTCCCGCTGGGCTGGCGGGCGACCACCAGAAGGCCGCCCGCCAGCCCAGCGGGAACCCCCCTTCCATGAGGATGCCGGCTCCGAATGGAGCCGGCGGAGTGGAAGGGGTGCGACGGGTGCAGTTGCACCCGTCGCGATTTTCAGTGTCTGCGTGGCAGACACTGAAAATCTTGGTGGGGCCCTGTTAGGGGGCCCCACGACACCCGTTACCGCCAGCCAGGTTCTGGCAACAAGGCTGGCGGTAAGGGGGTCGGAATCCCCATGGCGGCGCTGCTTGCAGCGCCGCCATGGAGGATTCCCTTGGGCAGCGGGAAACCAGCGGTACACCGCCGGTTTCCCGTATCTGACCGCGGCTGTACCGCCTCGATCAGAATGCCATGGGAGCACTGCCAGCCTGTTGGCGGTGCTCCCGCGGTCGTTGGCCCTGGCGGTCCATGACCGCCAGGGTCAGAATGACCCCCTATGTGCTTTATAAGTAGTTCTGGTGGTAAGATAACTCAGAGAGTGCATTGCCCCTACAAAGGTTAGTGTGTACCCTGAGGTAACAGCTTTATATTCCAATACGTTGGCTCTGCAAGATGAGCTCTAGATCACTTTGTGTTGCTTGCAGATCATGTTTCCTAGGAGCAATAAGATACTGTGGCCAGTTAGCACTCCTTCTGCAGAGATCTGTGTAAGACCAGCAGGTCAAGTTCTCCAAAGCCAGTGCAGTTCAGAGGTATAATGATCATGCTACTGAGATTTGTGTGTGACCTGCGGGTCAAAACTTTCAATCACAGTGGCATAGTTCAGTGAATAATGTACTTGCTGTAGAGGTCTATATAAGACATACTGACTATAACTTGAATCTAAGGAGACCACTGCCATCCCTCCCTGCTTCCACAGGCCTAAAAAGATGTCAGGTGACGTGAGTTATAAAACAACTAAAGCTACAGATCTTGACTTTCTCGGTGTTAGTAGCACTTAATATAACATGCCAATTATTATTTTGTTCTCAAATAGACTTCTGTTCAAATGTGTTCAATTGAAATGCATGTGTGTACATTTTTAGCCTCATTCCGGCCCTTTACCCATCCTGCTCACTCTACAACAACAGAAATAGTGGGGCACACACACCATTATTTTATACAATGCAGTGCAGCAAGGGACTTTGCTCCATTGCGATGCATGAAAGGGAGGGAGCATAAATGCTCCATATTTACAAAGATATAATGCATTTCTGCTCACTCCTTGCGCTGATGCACTGCGTGCAGCGTAACACCAATGCAGGCATGCTTGCTTCATGGTGTAAGGGTACTTACATTACAGGCAGGATTGTTTTTCTGCAGCAAGAGATACCTTCTTATGCAAAAACAATACAAAGAGGTGTATTCTTCTGTGTATGATGCAGCACACACAGAAAGAGGACGTTATGAGGAGAAATAAAGATATTTCTCCTTGTTACACCTCTGTTGGGTAAGTGTACCATTTTGGCACAAACCTAGGTTTAAAAGTGTTTGTCATTCTTGTTTTGCATCAAAAGTTATAGGTGGATTCATGGGAATGCCAATGCTCCACCCATATAACACCTACCCAACACACAATAATGCATGGCAGGACTATGCATTGCATTGCATTACTTTGCATTTACTAAACGATGCAAAGCCACAGAAAGTGGCTTTGCGTGGCTTAGTAAATGCCCAATTTTTTTTTTGCGTCTGTTGGAAATGGCCCTTTTGCAAGGTTACTCCAAACTTTTTCCCTTCCTCCTTCTCTTTTCCTGACTGTTGACGTTAGGACTCTGAGAACATTACCCTGCTAACCAATGGTACAGTGTGTGTGCTCTCTCACCTAAACATGGTGACATTGGTCATGACCAACCAATAAGTGTTCTTAAAATGGATTTACATTGATGACGTCTATTAGCCTTGAAAAAGCCCCAGGTTGACTCACCAAATGGGGCAAAATACGTGTCAGCTCTCTGGCTTTTTTTATCTAAAATGTCTATGACCTCTGTTTGAAATGGACCTTTAAAATAACCTTGGACCTTAAAGCTCTATATTCAATTGGCTGCAACTTCTGTTGAAAATGGACTTTAATAAATAACTTTGAATTCACCAAGTGGGTTTTCAATCTTTAATCACTTGAAGGCTATGACTCGGGGCAAAATTGGCCCACACCACATCTGATCTCCCATAAAAATATAGGAAAGGGCATTCCAAAGTAAGAGAGAATTGGGCCATAGAAATTTGATTTATGGTGACATTAGTGTATACCTGTTTGGCATTATGGATTTACCTGTAAGTCCTTTGTAAATTGGTGTACCACATACCCAGGGCCTGTAAATCAAATACTACTAGTGGACCTGCACCACTGATTGTGCCACCCACAGAAGTAGCTTTTCAAACCTGTCTCAGGCCTGCCACTGAAATGCGTGTGTTTGCAGTTTACTGCCACTTTGACTTGGCATTCAAAACTACTTGCCAAGCCTTAAGCTCCCCTTTCGTTATGTATAAGTCACTCGTAAGGTAGACCCTAGGTAGACCCTAGGTAGCCCAACTACTCCCAAAGTAGTTTTTGAACTATTGTCAGGCCTAATCCTCCTATAGACCAGCATTGGGAATTCCTTAATATATGTTTAAGCTGTAATTCCTCATCAGAAAGAAGTAGCTACATTATATGTCATATCTTTGGAATGGTAATGATAAATCCTCTCTACTAGTAAAGTCAGATTAACATTAACATTAGAGTTGCAGCTTTTAGAAGGTGCAGCACAAAAGGATGATGAACAGAGTGCTGAAACTTTTCAAACACTCGAACACTGCCAAGCCAGGTCCTCCCTAGACTGGAAACAAGCATCCTGGTACCGGTTTCAGGGTATCACCCTCCATCAGCCAGGCTAGCTTGCATCCAGTGGCACAATGAGCATGGGACCCATGTCTGGGCATACCCTTCCCACTTAGGACAACTTTAGCAATACAAAAGGATGCTTGTTTCCGGTCCAGGGAGGACCTTGCCTCGCAGTTCTGCCTGAACTGTTTTCATGGGAAACAGGGTCAAGACTGATTTGCATATGGCTGGGCCAGATCCTCCCTAGACCGGAATAAGCACCCTGAGACTGGTTTCAGGGTATCACCTTTCATCATCCAGGCTAGCTTGAATCCAGTGGCACAGTGAGCACAGGATCCATGTCTGAACTTACCCTTCCCACTTCTGAGCATACCCTTTCCACTTAGGGCAACTTTAGCAGCACAAAAGGATGCTTATTTCCAGTCCAGGGTGATCCTGGCCCAGAATTTCGGGCAACACAGTTCACATGGGGAACAGGCTAAGACTGAGTTGCATATGGCTTGGTACAAACTGGGGTGGAACAGTGAACAAAAGAACAAAAAGACTAAATCCAGATCTGTAACTTGAGTGATGGTTTGAAAAGTGTGAACACTCCATCCATCACCCTTTTGTGTTGCTTTTCGAAAGTGGTAATTTGTCTGCTTTTACTGTTCTGCATGCCTGGCAGCCTGTCTCCAATACACATCTGGACTGGGCTGGGCTGGATGACAGCTACATTTGTGCATTCCATCCAGACAATCACACACAGGACACTCATCTGCATATACATTCATCTGCATACTGATAGCTCTCCCTGAGCAGGAAGGATGGGAGGGGCTTGCACGTACACTTCAACACATTACCCCCACATATAGCCTTGCAGATAGGGCTGGGTTGAAAGGGATCCTTGCGCACTCCAGAGAGTTCCTTTGAAGTCATCTCCTACATCAAAGATACTTTTGGGTATAAGTACTGGGTCTTTGACCCCTAAAACAGTTACTACTGGACCTATGAAGAACTCTGCTGGAGTAAAGACTGATGTGTGTAAGAATTGACACTTTGCCTTCACTGACTGTTCCAAAGAACTGCTTCTCTGTGTTGCTGAGCTTCCCTGCTTCCTGTTGATCACTGCTCTGCTGAGGACAAGTACTGTACTCATTTCAGTTGAACCCAGGGCTCAGGGCCTTGCTGGCTTGCCTCTTGTGTTCTGAAATCTCAGGGACACAAAAGACTACCTACATTCCTGCTGGTGCTGCTGGACCATGCCATCTCTGAGTCCTACCCTTACCTGAGGTGCCTCCTCCAGTCCTGGGCCTCAGAAGTGGGTTTTCCTGTGTTGTAGCTCCTTACATCAAGCTTTTGGGTTCTTCGCAAACGGGTCTGTTCACACTCGAACTGCCTCACTCACACAAAGGATCAGAGTGGGCGGGAGTGACCGTGAGGCTCTAGCCTGTCTATCGGCAATGCCTTACTGCTCTTTTTGCCCACCTAGGGACTCTTTGCACCAAATTGAAAGGGTAAAACTTGAGCAGGAATTACCTGGAACTGTATCCAATCTGTGCTCCAATGCGGTCGGCTTCGCTTTTCAGATTTGACACGGTCTAGGATGACCAGATATCCCAATTGGTGCTTTGTGTTTCTAATCACTGTTTTTGCATTTAATATTTAAAAATTCATCTTGACTTCTGCTTATTAGATTTTTGTTGTGTTGATCTTATTTTACTCAGATAAATGTTCTCTATTTTTCTAGTCCTGTGTGGAGTGTTTTCATTGTGTTGTTGTGTGAGTGTGTTGCACAAGTACTTTAGACATTGCCTCTTAAGTTAAGCCTGATTGCACTGTGTCAAGCTACCAGAGGGTGAGCACAGGTTAATTTAGGGTGTGTATCCGACTTACTCTAACTAGACAGGCTGCATGTCTCTGCCAACTAGAGACCCCATTTCTAACAGTGTTGGTCCACAAAAGTGACAAGACCCTGATGCAAAATCATAGTAAATCTGGGCAGCTGTGTCTTCCAAGCATAGCAGAGTTGAAATTATGGCATTATACTTCATGCAAAATGAGAATTGTCATTGGAATATTTTGGGTTGCGGGCAAATTTATTGTTTCTGTTATATGAAACCATAAACAAACAAGGAGAATTGAGTGCATTTTTAGTTCTGCCAAAAGCAGAAGATAATTGGATCTCCGCCTTAGCTCTCATGCCCCCCAATATTATGTTTATTTGTTCCCTGCTCTACCTTCCCCTCAACACCAAAGACATTTTGACATTGTGGGTGTCTGAGGCTCCGACAAACTGATCACAAAATGAACAAGTGGTCCCTTTTAAAAACCCAGAGGTTTCTCTGCAGGAGCTCTTCACTGAGCATTCAGTAATGTTTTCATGAATGTAGACATTTCTTTAGTGTTTCACTGCCCCGTTGGACCCTGAGATCACATATTCTGAGGTATACCAAAATAAAACCTTTAAAGATTGAAGGGGATGAGTCCAGGAAGGCTTATATGTCTCAAAATGCCTGTGGTGGACTCAGATATTAAGCTCATCCCGCTGATTCTCAAACACTTTCTGTACTGAGTAAATGTGACTTACTACTGCTGGAGTTCAGGAGTCAAGAGTAACCCACACCTATTCAGATTTTTTTTGTATTAATTGCACCACCTTGCTAGTTAGATGTGAAATAATTTTGGAATTATAGGCTACTGGAATTGTCCTCTCATAGAAGCCTGAATTTCACTGCCAAAAGTTAAATAGCATCTGATGGCCTCCACTGCAAGGGTAGTGTAAATTCCCAATCTTTTAATTTAGTAAAAAAAAAAAAAACAGCATTGCTATTTTATTATGAACTTAACATTATTTGATAACAAATGTGAATACCTAAACTAGGAGGAATGCTCCTTTAAATGCACTGCTGCTAGGGACATAATACAAAAAGCATGTATGTGTTTGTTTGTGGAACGTTTAATCTCTTAAGTCTACTTGGGAACAAACATTAGAGAAAGAAATATTCATTTTTTAACGCTCTCTTCACATTTTTCATGGACATTGTCTAGTGAGAGACCATAAAAAGGATACGATAGGTGGGGCCTCTCACCACACCTTGCAGGGGTGCCTCAGGTTTTGGGACATTTTTTCACATTACATAAACATTAAGGGGCAGACTTAAGGAAAGTGGTGCTCCACCCAGTGCAGGGACACTTTCCTTATGCCCCTTATGCAATAGTGTCGTTTTCCTTATGCTATTGATGTAGTCTGCAGGAGTAGCGCCAAAACTTTGCCGCTACTCCCGCAGAGTACATAGGAGCCCATTGAAAACAATGGCATGCCCCCTTTTAATGCCTGCTCTGAGCCATTGTTTCACCCCCCTTGACGGGGGAACGCCCTCCTTGCATACATCATGCCTGGTGCAGGCATAATGTGATGCAAGGGTTTACAAAGTGGTGCAATGCATGCATTGCACCACTTTGTAAATATGGCACAGGGAAAATGCCACTTTAGGGAGATGCTAAGGTGGCGCTAGGGGCTCTTAAATCTGATCCTTATTTTTTGGTCTGGGCGTATGTGAGGGCCCTGCAGAGGGGCACATTATGGAGAGACACCCCACATTTCTTCTGCCAGTGGGATTGAAATGCATTTGATAGGAGAAGGCCAGAGAGAGCCTTGCATTTTGCCAGGAAGCTTGCCAATTGCTTTGTTTCCATTTATTTTCCTTCACAAAACAATGAACCCGGGTGTCCTGGAAGCGTATCAGTCTCCTAAAAGAAGCAAACCAGGGGGCTATCCCCAATCTACTCTCCCAGATTTGCTGAAATGGTGATGGAGGGAAGGGACTAGAAAGAGGCAAGCCTTATGTGTCCCATCCATTGCTATTTTACGATTTTACAAAAGTCTTTTGTACTCATGGGACAGATTTGGGGTTCAATCTCCCAATCAATCTGGGGAAGGGCAAAAGGGTGGTCTGCCTATGAAAATGGGACAGTGGTCCAATGCCAGGATGAGCCAATCTGCCATCAATCAATCTTAGTGTGTTTCCCTGGTGTCTAGAGGGCCTTTCTGCTTTCACCACTGAGACACCAGTGAAGGGGCAATGGTGAAGGAGTGTCGCACCCCTGGCTAAGGAGATGAATGATAAAATGATAATACATTTTTGTTCTATCTTTCAACTACTGGCTCAGTCAGCAGTGTGTTCAGGGTGGGGTGGAGCTGGGCTCCGGGAGGTTTGAGAGGGGAGAAGGAGAGAGTGTACTAAGGGGCATATTTATATGTGCTTTGCGCCTTTTTAGCGTCATTTATTTTGCATCTAAAATGGTGCAAAGTTAACTCCATGTTTATAGTTTGACGCTAGACCAGTCTAGCGTCAAAATAAAGGACTTAGGGGTCATTATGACCCTGGCGGTAGGTGATAATGTGGCAGTAATACCGCCAACAGGCTGGCAGTACATACTGCCACATTATGACTGCAGCCAACCCGCCAATTTACCATTCCTACTGCCATGGCAGTAGCAGCCGCCGGGCCAGAGATAACGATCTACAGCCCAGCAGGTGCTATTGTACTGCCGGAGGCATTTTGATCCTGCCTACCGCCATTTTTTTCTTGGCGTTCGCAATGCCACAAAAACCATGGTGGTATGCCCTACCAGTGACAGGGAATTCCTTCCCTGTCACTGGTAGGAGGCTCACCCACCCCTCCAAACACTCCCCAGACACCCCCAATCCCCTTCATCCACGCTCCCCCCTTCTGATCCCCCACCACCATGCACGCACACTCAAAGACACGCACCACGCATACACACACTCACACACTCACACTAGCATACACGCATTCATTCACGCAGTCATGCATTCATTCTCGCACACATAACATTGACATGCAGACACGCATTCACATTTCCATTTGTATACTCATTCTCACACATGCATACACCCACACAAACAACACAACACACACAGTCGCATTCACACACACACTCACGCATACATGCACATAAACCCCCCCTACACACACACACAGCACCCCCCACCCACCTCTCCTGTCGGAAGGCCAGCGTACCTGCATCCAGGGGGTCTTCGGGCAATGAATGGGACGGGGCTCTGCTACTGCCAGCAGCGCCCGCCAGCAGAACACCGCCAGGCCGTATCATGTTTCATTATACGGCTGGCGGTGGTCTACTGGGGTGGCGCTGCTGGTGGTACCAGCGCCACCTTACCACCATCCGCCAGTATGGCCACAGCCAGATTTCTGCCCTTCTTGTGGCAGAAATCTGCCCGTGGTCATAATTTGGCCAACAGATGGTAGCCATGGCAACAGTCTTTTGGCGGCCGTCGCCGCACCGGTAGGCAGCTTTTACCGCCAATGTTGAAATGAGGGCCTTAGGGTTATATTGTGGATGCAGCACACTTCCTTGCGCTAATTAGATGCAAGGTAGGCGTTCCCGTCCACAATATCACGCTAACCCCTTAACGCCTTATTTATGCTCTGGTGCAAAAATGACGCGCACGGAGTAGGCATACCCATGTAATGGTGTTCAGTCTGCTTAGCACCATCATTTAATGACTGGGTCTGGCCAGGCGTTAGGGGACTGGTGGACCCATTTCTATGGCTAAATACCATGGAATGGGCCCAGAGGTGCCCACCCCAAGCCCCAGGAACACCCACATCCACACTAGAGGGACGCCATAGGATGGGGGCCCCATCCTGGGTAAGTGGAGGTAAGTATATATATTTTTTTCAGTGCCATTGGGGGGCCCTTACATGGGGCCCCCTGCCTGGCACTGGGTGTGATGGCCATGCCCAAGGGAACTGGTCCCCTGCGTTGGCCATTTGGGTGGTGGGCATGACTCCTGTCTTTACTTGGACAGGAGTCGTGTTTAGGTGGTACTGCATCAAGAAATGACGCTAGGCTCAATAGGAGCATATTTATTGCCGCTAACCAGCCTAGAGTAATTCCTGGCCCACTAATGCCTTTTCCCCTCCTGCCATCCCCCGACTAACAACTTTTCTTTAGATACTAGCCTGTCCTTTGCTCCACTGTGTGCCATTCCATTAATAAGGTGCCCGGATGGCACTCTGGAATGGCACAAGCAGGTGCTATGGATTTTGACGCAAGACTGCGCTAATGCAGTCTTGCGTCAAAATCCATGAATATGGGCCTAAGCACGCATGTGTGTTTGGCCAGCCGTCATGCGCACTTAGGTTTCTCCAACCCGGCTGTATACACAGCTGGGCTGGAGAAACAGCAAAGGCCCCAGGGTTGTGTCTTAGCAGCAGTCCGAGCCTCTCAGCCCAGTCCTGACGCTGTTTACATGCTATGCTTAGCATGTAAGCAGCGCCAGGATATCTGGGGTGCGTGTTTTGTGTCCCAGCGAATGCTGGGACACCACAAGAAGACCAGAGGAGCAAAGCATCAGGAGGCGGTGACGACAGTGGGAAAAAGATACGTTTTGTTTTTTTATTATTCTAAATATTTTTTGTTATTGACCCATCCCCCTGTCCCTCCCCCTGCTCCTCCCCATGAGATTTGCGGCCTCCGTGATACACTGGAACAATCTGCAGAATGGCGAATGCATGACCCACATGAGGAAAGAAAGTTCATTGATAGTTGATACATTAAGTACTGCAAGTTGCAACAGATGAAGGGAGCTCTAGGAAATGTAACTTATTGTTTTTAGCATGCAAAAATGTATCATTTAAATGGCTCATTCAGATAAGCACCAGCAGCAGACTTATGTTTGCAATCAGAAAAACACAAGCTCAGTTTATCTCTGACATTTTGTGCTTGGGTACACACTACTTTCATAAATCGCCACTCTTCTTCCCCAGGCATTGAATGAAGAGGCAGAGAGGAATGAAGGAATGAGCTCATAGGAATGGTTTCTAATCCGTAATGTTCAACTGAGTTGTCCATTAGTGACACTCTCAGTGTGCGGAAAGTAATAGACTTCATCAAACATCAATACAAAATAAAGGATGATGTTAGAAACCAGCCCTCAGAATGAGCTAGAATTTCCAGCAAGGAACCTACACTGATTTACATGCAAGGTGTTTGACTTTGAAAACTGGAGAACATATTTTTAATTCTATGACAAAGGCAATTAGGCAAAATACTTAAATTGAGCTTGCTTTCAAATGGGATATGCGCTTCTCCCTTTGGGCTTCTCCTAGCATGCGCTAATGACCGCGATGTCGCAGCGGTATTAACATTAATATTTGTGCAGTGTTATGGCACAGGCACAGTTGATTGACTGTATACTAATTGTCTGTTCTTTTGAATGAATGAGAATCTATTTATCTCCTTCAACAGGCCAATTAGGATGAAACTCAGACAATGGGTGATCAGCGGTTGATGGCGATTGGTAACGTTGTCTCATTATAATGATAAGTGATAGGAGTTATCTTTATCTGAGTAATCACAAAGATGGTGGTATTTACCTCCATTTCATGGGGAAATAGATTTACAGGGAGCTTCAGTGAACATTTTCTACTCTTCTGGTTCTGTTAACTGTGTCCCTTACAGACACAATAATTTGAAGATGTGAATGTCTATCCTTGACATCCAGAGGCGATTGGGCAGGATGGTGCTCAGAAAACTCTAATAACCTTCAAAATGCGAAAATCCAGCAGTTCACAGTCCAAGGCAGGTGAAAGTCTTCTTTGAAATATTATTCACAGAGGCTAAAGGGGGGCAAGGTCAAGACTAAGGAACTCATTACGAACCTGGCAGTCTTTTGACCGGCTGATTTGCGGTGGGGGGCAGAATGCCGCCAATGTGGCGGTTCGAGAGCCGAATTACACCTGCGGTGGCCGTGCCATGGTCCGACCGCCAGCACCCGCAGGATTAATCGCCCTGGAAATTTCATGGTGGTGGCATTGCCCTGAAAAGGCTGGCAGAGAACGGGGTGAGAGGGCCCCCCTGGCCAGCACCCTCTCAATGCTCACTGTCTGCTTTGCAGAAGTGAACATTGCGAGGGTGCTGATGCACCCTGCGCACTACAGCATTGCGCCGGCTCTATTATGAGCTGGAGACAATGATATAGGCCGTTTCCCACTAGGCAGTGGGTGGAAACTGAGGTTTCTGCCCGCTGACCCAGCGGGAAACTCATAATGGGCCAGGTGGGGAGGCAGCCAAAATGGCGGCAACCTACCAGTTGGAATTTCGGTGGACGGGCTTTTCCATCAGCCTAAATTGTAATGAGGCCCTCAGTGATTAGCTAGTATCAGCCAGAACAAATCTACTAAGAGTACCCAATGCTCCATTTTCAACATTGTTGAATGCACTAAAACTTCTCGACTGTCCTTATTCCTCTACTTTTCCCTGCCACCTTATTATGACAACGTCCACCAACTCTGAAACATCAACCATTACAAAGTTAGGAATTCATTTGGCCTTGTACTGCCTTTCTAGTGTACTAAACCAGCTGTTCTTAATCTAAGGTTCTGTAATACCTAATGAGGGGCTCCGTCACTTTTTATAAATAATATTAGCAGAATAATAATGTATATATACATTACAAAATAACATTTTAAAACGCTTGTTACTGTGAAGGAGTTTGAATATGAAAGTTGAAAATGTAGACTTTCCTAGTAATTTATGACGGAAAGTCTTAATTTTATTAAAGACACGGAGGTGAGTATTATGCATTATCTTTTCTTGTTTAATAAATAGCAGAATCAAGAATAAACAACAACTCCCAGAAGGCCAAAGGAAAATGGGCCAATGGGAGACAAAGTAGTTTAAGAAGTCCACCAATCACAGGTCATCACACCCCTAAATACGTATCTTGACTGCGAACAGCCCTCTTTTCTTGAGCGAGAGTCAAATAGTATAAAACAAAGGTACAACAGAACAAATGATGCAAAGGCCATAACCAAAGCTAGAAAGTCTTGGCAAAAGTTCAGTAACTTGATTTCGGAAGAAGAAAGGATGCCATCCGACTACAGACGATGTAGATGAAGAAGTGAAGCCAATGAAGATGGGCACTGATGATCCTCTGAAGAATGATGATCATGATGGAGGTTGTGCAGTAGCAGTTGACGCTGGAAGGGAGGGAGCAAACAATCATAGTATTAATTGTCGAGGTGCGTAATACTCGCCTCTGTGTCTTTAATAAAAATTAAGACTTTCTGTCACAAATTACTAGAAAAATCTACATTTTATGGCAAGACCGGAGGCTCATATTATGCAAGTTTAAAGCTTACTAATAACATCTGAGGCAACATGATGTACTGGTTTGCAATAAAACACCTTAAACACATTATCGTTAGACCAATCAGCTGATTTGAGAATATCTTCTAAACGGAAACCAGCCCAAAAAGCTTTGGAAGCCATAGCCCCTCTTGCGGAATGGGCGCCAAAAGCAGAAGTGTCAGTGCCAGCTAAGGACATAATCCATTTAACCCAATGGGCCAAAGTTGGAGAAGAAACTGGTTTAAAGGGTTTTTTAGGGGAAATCAGGAGTTGGGAAGTAGCAGAAGATCTCAAATCGGCTGTTTGTTGTTCATATATTTTTAAACATTGACCCACACAGAGTATAGGATGGTCCAGGAAAAAAGGATAAAATACTGAAGACAAATTAGTTTTAGTACGTCTATGAACATTAAATAAAATCCCAGAAGGGGTAAAATAACGAGCAGTAATATCTAAAACTCTAACATCTGAAAGTCGTTTAAAACATGGCCAGTTTTGCAGACAATTTTTTCAATGGAAGCATATCGTTGTCTGGCCAGGATAAAAACAGGTTAAACACAACATTGACATCCCATAAAGAACTGTATTTGGATAAAGTAGGATTAGAAAACTTTACTCCCTTCAAAAGTCGACAAACTAGAGGGTGCTCCCCTGCAGGCTTACCATTGATGTAAGGGTGAGAGGAGGAGCACGCCGATCTGTACAAATTAATTGTACGGTATGACTTACCTTTACTAGCTTCGGCTGCAAGGAAATTAACGATGAAAGTTACATCTGCTGAAAGGGAATTGATATTTTTTTCCATGCACCAGCTACGCCATAAGGGTAAAGCTGAGCTGTAGGCCTTTTTTGTGCCTGATGCCCAGGAATGTTCAATGAGGCTTGAAGCTTCTGCCGAAATCGAAGGGATTGGATGGGAATCCCCGACAATTTCCACACTGAAAGGGAAAGAAGGTTGTCTAGAATCAAGCTGTGAGACAGACCGAAGGGGTTGGTAAGAAGTTCCGCAAAGGAGGGAAGGAGAAAGGGAGGTTCTATTGCCAATTCCAGAAGAGAAGGAAACCATACTTGGGATTGCCAGAAAGGAGCTACAAGAACTACCACAGCTCGTTGGCGTCTGATGTGCGCTATGAGCCTGCTTATCATAATGAAAGGGGGAAAAGCGTAGTTGAGGGATGTTGACCAATCCTGGGAAAAGGCATTGAAGGCCAGAGCGAACAGATCTGGTCGCCAACTGTAGAACTGGGGCAACTGAGTGTTGAGACATGATGCGAAAAGGTCTATTTGGAATGGACCCCATTTGCGAGAAATAGCCTGGAAAATTTCACGATGAAGCTTCCAGTCGCTGGAGTCTTGGAGGAAACGAGAATGATGGTCCGCTACCGTATTGAGATTGCCTGGGATGTATTCCGCCTGGACTGAGATTTTTCTTTGAAGACAAAACTCTTAAAACCATTTTGCTAATTCCGCTAAAGGTTTGGATCTTGTGCCTCCCAGATGGTTTATATACCTGACCGCCGAAATGTTGTCCATTCTGAGAAGGACTGAACAACATACTCAATCTCTTGCCAGACTTTTGACCACAAAGGAGCCGGCAAGTATCTCTAAACAGTTGATGTCCAACTGTGACTCCTGAAGAGACCATGTACCCCCAGTCGAGATTGTACCACATCGGGCTCCCCATCCGGAGAGGCTTGCATCAGATTCTAATACAAGATCTGGGGCGGACGCAAAGATAGTCCTGCCGTTCCAGGCGTCTAAATGGTCTATCCACCATTGGAGTTCTGCACGTGAATTGTGATCTAAAACGACATTGTCTGAATAAGCAAGGCCCTTTTGAAGATTACATATTTTGAGTCTTTGGAGGGCTCTGTATTGACGAGGACCTGGAAAGATAGCCTGGATGGAAGTGGAGAGAAGGCCTATGATCCTTGCGAAAGATCTGAGGGATATAGAGGATTGCGTAGGATGTGGATAATTTCAGACTTTACCTTTTTGGAGGCAAGAAGAAGAGTAGTTGACACTGAATCGATGAGGAATCCTAGAAACTCTATGCGTTGGACTGGAACAAGAGAAGACTTTTCGTTGTTGATTAGGAAACCAAAATCGGTGAGAAGAGAGGAGGTTAGGATAAGATGAGATTGAAGAACAGTATGCCCCTGGTTCATAATGACTATATCGCCTAGATAAATGATCAGTCGAATACCCTGTGCTCTGAGGAAAGCCACTACCGGCCTCATAAGTTTCGTGAAACACCAGACTGCTGAAGAAAGGCTGAAAGGAAGGAAAGAAAAATGATAGAATTGATTCATCCATTCGCATTGTAGGTATTTTCTGGAATCTGGCTGCATAGGAACTGACAGGTAGGCGTCCTGGAGATCCAAACAAACCATCCAATTGCCCTGAACAAGAGAATCACTGAGATGGAGAATAGTCTCCATTTTGAAGTGACAATAAACCACAAATTGGTTGAAATGTTTCAGATTGATGACTGGGCACATTTGTTTGTTCTTTTTCTGGACGAGAACAATCTAACTGAAGAAACCTGAGGGATCTAGGTGGCAGGGAAGGATGCCATGTTTTTGCAATAAAGCCTGTATTTCTGCTGAAATCGCCAAAGACATTTCTTGGGAAAACTTGGGAGGCTGAGGAAAAAGAGTCTGAAAAGGTTTTGTATAGAGCTCTATGTTGTAGCCTTGAACAGTGTTTATGGATCTGACGTTAACATCTGCCACTTTGGAAGGAACAACAAAAGATGGCCCCCTACAATAGTAGGGCCAGAACAAAGACTTACCGGTCTGGGTTTGAAGTCTGGAAGCTTGGCTGCCTCTGTTGCAGAAACCACGTCCTCTTTGGTGATAGAACTGCAGTCTGTACTCCTGATAGGAGGCATTGAAGGCACCACAGGAACCTTGTTGATTGTACGAGCGGCAGGCAAAACGGTTCCTGCCTCTGCCGGCCCTGGCAAAAACCCGACAGTGAAACATCTTTTTTAGCAATTGCTGACTCTTGTCCAATGAAGCAAAAGTAGAAACATATTTCCTTAATTCTTTGATTAAATTATCACCAAAAAGTAGTCCTTCCGCCTTGATCCCTGGGTCCGACCCAGCCAGATTGACCAACTTTGGATCCAATTTGAGGAGGAGGCCTTTCCTGCGCTCGTGAGTGATTGCCGCGTTGGCATTGCCTAAAAGACAAAGGGATCTTTGCACCCATAGAGATAAATCCACTGGATCAATGGGACAATCGTTGAGGCGGGCAGATTCGGCCAAATCGAAAATACAGGTGAGAGGACCCACCACATCCAACAGTTTATCCTGGCAAGTGGACCAGGCTTTATCCACACCTTTGCGTGGATCCTTACTAAACTTTGTAAAAAAGGTGACAAGGGAAGGATCAATAGCTGGACTGGTTGTAATCTTGGATGCCAAAGAAGGACGAGGGCATTCGGAAAGGAGTTTGGCTCTAGTTTGTTTATCTAATGAAGTGCGTAGTCTAGATGCCAAATAATCACCCACATGGTCCGCGGGGAACCACTCCGTTGAATTGGGGTGATGTATATTTTGAACATAAGAACCCCTTCCGCATCTGCAACTACTAGACGCTGGGTAGCCTCGTGCGCCATAATTTTTGTTTTCTTTGGAGAAGGACAGAAAACAGAATCATCGTCATCTGAAATATTTGAGTCAGAGACGGAATCTGTTCCATCATTATCAGTATCTAAAATACTGGAAATCACAATAGGCGCAGTAATGTTTTTGGATTTTTTAGTGCACTTGAGAGACGGTTGAGAGAGGAAAACCTTAGAACCCTCCTTCATAGGAGCTTTATGAGGAACCTCGTCCTCTTCCTTTGGTGAGGAAACCTCACTAATCAATGCCTTTTTTAATATATTTGTAGAAATGGGGCGTTTTCTGCTTTACCCCGCAGAATGGGCCAGAACCGTCTTAGAAAACAAATTTAAAATTGAGTTCTCTAAATGTTTTGACACTTTATTTATAGAGGTTGATACAGCTTGCTCTACAGAACTCTGAATAAACCCACTAAGCTGATCATTAATTTGTTCCTATTCCTCCAAGCCATTTTTGGTGAAAGAGCCCTCCATTTCCATAGAAAAAATTGACTAAATAATGAACAACAACAAAGAACTATAGTAGGCACTGAAATGGTTAATATCCCTTTAACTAAGGAAAGGGAAACAACTAAGCTCCGCCTAAGGGTGGAGAAAATATGCCCGAGGGAAAACCTGTCTAGAAAACGAAACCGGAACGGAGTTGAGGTAAGGAAATATGCCCAAAAGGTTGAAAACACCGATGACAGGACGTCAAACTGCCGTTTCTGAGTCGCGCTGACAGAAAATTAAGCCACGCTGCTCAGAAACGGCAGTTTAGAATGCTGGCACTAGAAAACGGCACGTGCACGTGAGTAGAGCCGCGCAAAGCTGAAAGAATGTGGCCACACACTGACACACAGGAGAAAGGGCAATAAAAGGCCGTGTAACACGGTAAAAGCCCTGAAACATAAATAAAGAACACATTCACAGTATAAAAAAGTCAATGATAATATAATGGAAAGTAAGTGTAAAATACTTATCTTGACTGCGAGCAGCAAGAAAAGAGGGCTGTTCACAGTCAAGATACGTATTTAGGGGTGTGATGACCTGTGATTGGTGGACTTCTTAAACTACTGTTTGTCTCCCATTGGCCCATTTTTCCTTTGGCCTTCTGGGAGTTGTTGTTTATTCTTGACTGCTGCTATTTATTAAACAAGAAAAGATAGTTAATAATATGAGCCTCCGGTCTTGCCATAAAATTTAATTGCTAGCTTGGTTTGTGAGAGCAGATCAACTTCACCGAATAGAATTGATGATTGTTTGCCACAACTACCTCACAATAATTTGGCTAGAAACCTTCCACTAATTTTGATAGGAACGGAGGATGCTCCATTTGAGCGATAACACAAGTGTTATGGAACAACTCACCTACACACTCATGGAAAACATCAAATCATCTCTGCTTCAGGAAGCAGTTCCAGACCTGGCTGTTTGCAGCATAGGACTCTGGTGTTTTAGTGGATATCTCAGTAGCAGCAGGCTAGTAATGGGAAGCCCTTCAGAGGTCAGCCATGCACTTTACAAATTATTACACCATGACAATTGTGGTAGACACCGACAAAAAGAAAGCATGCATTAGGAAAAGAAAAAAGAGATCTACCAGAGGCTAGAACAGTGCCTAGAATATTGCTTTAACCAACTGGTCAATCAAACGTTTTGTAGAGCATGACTAGTCACCCGTGAGGATACCCAAGCAGTGGCATGGTCCTCAGTTTAAGTCGAACAACCAGGCCTTCTTTGTCCTTCCAAATTCCTCCAGTGTGAGGGAGGCCACTCCAGTCCTTAGCTGTTAGGTAGGTAGGTATCTGCTTCATATTTTAGAAATGTAACAACTGTTGAGAAGTTCCAAACTTCCCATTAAAATGAAAATGTCAATGTCACTCAAATAAAATGTTTCATAGTTTGTGTATTTGTTTGATGTATATTTTTTTCTGTGTTTTTGTGTATTGTGTTAAGGTTTCAAATCACTGAAATTTCTTAAGGTGGGGTCTCCTGCTTCTATCAGTGATTCATTGGGGGTCCAGAGGAGTCAAACGGTTAAGAGCCACTGTGCCAATCTTTCCACTTCCTACTTCTAAGGGGAAACCATAGATCTCTGAACAGGACCCTCTCGCATTCCATAGCAGATACTGCAAGATTTTCTTTGTTAATCCATGTGCTAAGGGTCATCCTTCAGATAGATTTCAACCCTGGTTCATTGCCAACGGCTAAACAGACAAAGCAATCATTGGATAAAATACTTGAAGTTTTATGTATAAAATGGAAACTGAACAACAATTCCTTATTGAAGAGGAGGCATCCATTCTCCTTGATCGTAGAAAGTAATTTACCTTTATTTGATACACCAAGTCTTTCAGATGGGGGTGAACGTTTTTTAAAGACTTCTCAAAGAGGTAGCAATCTTTGGACTATTCAAGGAAAGTCTCACATAGCCAATGTTTGGGCAGACATCTGACAAGCTCACAGCTCAGCATTTTCCTTCTCACACATACTGGGTATATATCCAGGTCAGAAGGACCTTTCATAACAACACAGGACCCTTCATAGCTTCACAGCACACTTCAAAGTAAGATGTCCTCCAGGCTAGATTTGAGCGGGGAATCTACTTAATTCAGGGATCCCTTGGTCAGCATCTTCTTCTAAACCTTTGCCTTCTACCATTATATTGCTCCTCGAAGCAGGTTCATTCCACAAAAATATTTCCCAGTAGATAAACATCCAAATCTTCAAGCAGATCAGGTAAGGAAAATGAATATTTTGGTGATGATGTTGATGATGGTGATAACGATGATGAAGATTATTATTACTATTTGTATTAATATTCAAGTCCTGAGCAAGCAATGCAAGGACGGGATGGAGCAACATCTTCTATCTGTCACATTATTAAAATTATTCTGAAGAATATTTCAGACCACTAGAATAGAATGTTATTTTGCTTTTAACTATATGTGTACGTTTAGAAGGGCTGATATATCCCTGGATCCCCATTTCAAATCCATAAACTCAATATATATAGTCCTGGATGATAATTTGTATAAAGAGACAGGAAATCAGATAATGTGGAGCTGTGACAAAGTCTCAGTCTTCTGTACAAATGTTTTTGAAAGAATGGAATTGGTGCGTGAAAAATATCTTATTTTGGAAATTTTACAAGAACTTGCCAGCAATCTCCATTTTACTTTTAATAATGGGTCTCTCAGACCTTTGCATTAGCTAGTAAACAATTTTTTAGGAAGTGAAGAACATTTCCTTTTCCAGGAATAGGTTATTATATCCAAAAATTGATCCTTGCAACTAAGGGGCATATTCACAAGAAAATGACACATCAGCAATGATGTGTCACTTTTCTTGTGCCCCTCTGCACTCCTAAAGTCACTATGTTTACAATACTGCGCAACATGACACAGATTAGCACAATAGCATCCAAGTTTTAGACGCTATTGTGGCGCATTGGTCGA
Source organism: Pleurodeles waltl (assembly GCF_031143425.1). Lineage (NCBI taxonomy): Eukaryota > Metazoa > Chordata > Amphibia > Caudata > Salamandridae > Pleurodeles > Pleurodeles waltl. The sequence goes on along the minus strand of NC_090450.1, from coordinate 996,865,804 downwards.
CTAGCACCAAACATAATGGCGCTAGTCCAGCAATGCATGTGGAGGACTATTGGTAACAATGAGAGCATCACTTTAATGCCTGCTGTGGGCAAGCAGTGAAAATGATGGGAAAACGGCACAGTGAAATCTCACAAATTTCATTGTGCCATATTTCTCGACCTCCTAACGGGGGGATGCCACTCCCTTGCATGCATTATGCCTGGCACAGGCATATAGTGGCGCAAGGTGTTACCAAGTGGCCCAATGAATGCGTTGCACCACTTTGTAAATCTGGTGCAGAGAAATGGCCTCCTAATGCCATATTAGCATCGAAAGCAATGACAATAGTGTGGCGCAAGGGGCTTGTAAGTATGCCCCTAAATATTAGAAAGTTATGTTTTCAAATCTAGTCTAGGCCCAGGTGAAATGTCTTTTATGCTGGCATAATCTCATTTAATTTTCATATTTTTATTTCACACTTGCTACGCAAAATTTCTCAAATTGTGCTATTACACCACACTCAAAATTCTGTACCGTTCCCTGAAAATATTTACCACAAACACAAAGGAACAATACAAATTATTACAATGTGAATAGTTGCAGTTTGTGAAAAACATACTTCATGCTGAAATATAGAGCCAAATGCCAATTTTGTATTTCTCATAAGTATGCATAATTTGTATATATATCTATATATATATATATATATATATATATATATATATATATTTATATATGTTTTTTTTGTTTTAATTTTATTTTGTATGATTGTGTAAAAACGAATTCCCTTGCTTTGTAAATCATTATGATCAGCTGTGGGATCATTTAATTCATGTCATCAATAACTCTACACTGCCTTATGCACTGTTCTTGTTTTGTCCCCTGTGTGTGTGTTTCTGAAAGAGTCTGGACACAAATTGAACCGAAATTTTTGTTTACATTACTAGTACTAATGTTTTCATCCTCTTGCTGTTCATGTCAACTCGTTCATTTTTTGTGTGTTTCCTATGGGAATTGAAGAACATTTTGTTGAGAGAAGGGATGTATAGGTAAACTCTGAATTACCCAGTGTATCTCCTGTTAAGTTATTCGCTGTATTTCTTTTGTCTATTGCAGGGACAGTCGCCTTTTGTGTCTGCGGCCATGAGAGCACCTGAATGTGATGGTATGACTTGTCAGAAGAACGTTTGATGTGTGTGTTGAATTGCTTTTGTGTGGTGTATATTTGGGCGTTTATTGTTTGTTTTTCATATAAAAAACGGATGTACAAAGCGACGTCAGTGTCTTTCGGCATTTCCAAAGGCTTTACATTTGATATTTGTTCCTCATTTCAGGTGAATTGATATCAAGGTTTGCAAAATGAATGGTCTTTGGTTCTACAAATTTACTGAACGCTTTTGAATACCTTTTCAGACTGCCTCGACCTCAGAATGTTTGCCATGTTTTAGTAAATAGCAGTCAATATTCCCTGCAAGTAAGTGCTGCAGGGGAATTGGCTGTAGAAAGGTTTTCAGCATAAATGCATTTGCAGGACGTTGCACGCTGCTTAAGTGGTCGAATGTTCACACATTTTCCAACTTCAGGAGGTCAGCTTCACACATCTCCACGAAGGGAATTTTAATTTTGCATACCAGTAGTTTTATGGTGGCATTCACAGAGTTTGAAGAATTGCTCATCAGGCACTGCCCATGGTTCTGTGAGGTGATAACTTGAGGAAACCTTCAGCAACAGAGCTTTTGCCATCTTGTTGGTGGGGTGCTACCTGCATGAATATAACTTATCCAATTTAATGGGAGTGGCTAACTGAGTAGCTAACTGTAGACACACAGCTCTTGATAGATTGTGGGTGGGGATACCTGAACAAAAAGAGCTTTTGAGGTATCTGTCATCCTGTGGGTGATGATACCTGGGTGAGATATCTGCAGTAACAAAGCACTTGTCACCTGGTGGTCGAGGCTATCTACAGTGACACATCTCTTCTCATCTTGGGGTAGAGCTATTTGGGTATGAATACCTGTAGTAACAAAGCTCTTCTCACCTTGTGCTGGAGGCTACCTGCAGTAACAATGTTCTTTTCATCTTGTGGTGAGACTACCTGGATATGGATACCTGCAGTAAGGAAGTTCTTCTCATCTTGTGGCGAAGCTACCTACAGTAACAAAGCTCTTCTCATCTTGTGGTGAGACTACCTGGTTATGGATACCTGTAGTAAGAAAGCTCTTCTCATCTTGTGGTGGAAGCTACCTACAGTAACAAAGCTCTTCTCATCTTGTGGTGAGACTACCTGGGTATGGATACCTGTAGTAAGAAAGCTCTTCTCACCTTGTGCTGGAGGCTACCTGCAGTAACAATGTTATTTTCATCTTGTGGTGAGACTACCTGGGTATGGATACCTGTAGTAAGAAAGCTCTTCTCATCTTGTGGCGAAGCTACCTACAGTAGCAAAGCTGTTCTCATCTTGTGGAGGAGGCTATCCTGGTATGGATACCTGTAGTAACACAGCTCTTCTCATCTAGTGGTTGAGGCTATCTATAGAAACAATGTTCCTCACATCTTGTGATGAGGCTACCTGGATATGGATACCTATAGTAATAAAGCGTTTCTTATCTTGTGGTGGAGGCTACCTGCAGTAGCAAAGCTCTGCTCATCTCAGTGGTTCAATAATCTGTAAAAATAAATGTATTGTCATCTTGTGGGAGGAGTTCCCTCGTTGGGGATACCGGTATTAACAAATCCCTTATATCTTGTTTTTGAAGCTACCTTCAGTAAGAAACTTCTCATCCTGTTGTGCGGTTACCTGCTTGGAGAAACCAGTAGTAACACATCTTGTGGTTGAGGTTACCTGCAGTGACAATGTTCTTTTCCTATGTTTCTGTGGCGTTACCAGCAGAAACAAACCTATTCTCATCTTGTGCTAGGGATACCTGCAGTTACAAAATTCTTGCCACTTGTGAGTAGTTTACCTGTAGTAACAAAGCACCTTTCGCCTTCGAGTTGGGGCTACCTTAGGTAAGAAAACTCTTGCCTGTAGTAAGAAAGCTCTTGTCACCTTGTGGGTAGGGCTACCAGCAGTAACAAAACTCTTCTCATCTTGTGGGTGGGCTACCAGCAGTTACAAAGCTCTTGATATCTTGTAGATGAAGTTACCGGAAGTGACAACGCTCTTGTCATCTTGTAGATGGAGTTATCGGAGGTAACAATGCATTTGTCATCTTGTAGATGGGGTTACCAGAAGTAACACTGCTCTTGTCATCTTGTGGGTGTGCTACCTTCAAGAATAGAGCTCATGTCACCTTGGTCTTGAAGTCTCAAGTCTGCTTTCCAACCCAGGAGATAACACCATTCATTAATCTAGAGCATCAGGGCCTGTGCAGAGCAAGTCCTATGTGGCAGGGGTAAGATGAGCCTTGATCTCTGTTGGGATGTGTCTGATCTTTCTAGAGGTGTGCAGAATCGAGGCATCTCACTACTCACAACTTTTCTAGATTTCTTTAGTGAATTTGCAGCTTAGCACTGCACAGACCTTGTGACCTTCCAGCTCTTAGTCTAAGTTGGACCATTCTGTTTGCTAAGCAGCCTTCCTAAAAGACTTGCTTAACCTTGGAGGCCACAGATTCAAGCCACGGTAGTATGAATGAGAGCAAAGTGTGGAAATATATATGCAACCTACTAGTCGCAGATCTATACCCCATCATGGCGTTATCATGGTTTCATCCTTTCAAGGTCAAAAAGTTTTACTCCTGTTTTTTTACTTCTGTTTCTTTTTCTATCTCTATTTCATTTTTCTCCCTCTTGTCTCTTTCTCCCTCCTGGGTTTTTTCCCATGCCTCTGCTGCACCTGTGGCCCCACCCCCTACTCCCACAAAGCGCTTTTCCCACCCTCCCAGGTGACTGGACCCTTCCCCCTCTACTTCTTAATGCAGCCACAGTGCAGTGACACCGCTGGCACACCAAAGGCAAGCCAGTCTGTGTCTATCCGTGCCTGGACCACGCCCAGCTCCACAGACTCTGGTTCTCTCCCCATCTGCTGGCTCAACGCAAGCACTTTACGCACCTTCAACCAGGGAAGATCATCAGCCTGCCACCAAGCCGACCCCAGGAACACCCATGGACATTTTTCTTGCCACGCCTGCCCCAGCACCCTCCAAGGGCTCCTCATGATCCCACACCAAGCACAGACAGCCACCTCAAGTGCATACTCCTCAATACATACTCCCTCGTCAAGCATGCAGTAGAGGTCTTGGACCGCCTCGACTGAACAGCCACGGGCGTCGCCTTCTTCACAGAGACTTTGATCACCCCCATCGCTGCCCCAGACATCGCCCTGGCCATCCCGGACAACTACAAAATCATGCACGAGCACAGAGCCAAACAGCCTGGTGGAGGCATTGCCATAATCTACAAGAACAAACTCTGCCTGACCACCACCATCGAGTCACAGTCTCAGTCAACTCACAAGCACCTACATTTCCAGATCTAGACCAACCCAAACACCTCCCTGTGTGGCACCCTCATCTACAGGCCACCTGGAGCCCAACCCCAGTTCTGCGCAAACATCACTGACCTTGTCACCCCCCAAGTGCTCACTTCCTCCGTCTACAGCCTATTCCGTGACCTCATCTTTCACCTTGATACCCACGATGACCGCAACACCTCAAACCTCCTGGACAACCTCGCAACTCTTGGCCTCAAACAACTCGTCAACATCCCCACGCACAGAGCCAGACACATTCTCAAACCTGTTTTCTCTGCAGGGGACAACATCACATCTCCCACACCTCCAAACACCATTAGACCGACCACAAGTGCATCCACTTTATTTACACAAAGAACACCGAACGCCACCACACCCATTGTTTCCATGGCAGACGCAAGGGCAAAGTCACAGAAGTACAACTCACCAACGCTCTCAACCACTCCCTCCCACCGGACGCAGCTGACACAAATTAAGCCACAAGCAACCTACACCCCTGGCTCTCAAACAGCACTGACAATGTAGCCCCCTTAAGGAAAACAGCTGGTAATCAACAGAACAAAACACCCAAGTGCTTTTTGACAGACTGGAACGTAAATGTAGGATCAGCAAATCAACTGAAGACCACACAGCCTACAAAAATGCAGTAACCATGCACCACCAGAACATCAGAGCCGCCAAAAAAGTCACCTTTCAAGCACACCTCAACACCAGCGCTTACAACAGCAAAGAGCTCTTTTCCATTGTCAAAGAGTTCACGAACCACGTGACGGACACCTCTTCCATCCCTCCATCCCTTCCTCCCAAGATCTCTGCAACGACCTCTTCACCTTCTTTCAGCGTAAGATCCAGAACATCTTTGAAGGCTCCAGGAACCAAATCCCGACAGCACCTCTCACCACCACGGACCTAGCACCTCACCAGATATTGAACTCCTGGATACCCATCACCATAGATGAAACCCAAAGATGATAAACTCCATCCACTCAGGAGCACCCTCGGATCCATACCCTCATCACATCACACCTGGCCAGCGCCACCATAGCCCAGGAGCTCTGCTGAACCATCAAGCGATCCTTCGAGACTGCCACATTCCCCTCAAACTGGAAGCACGCCAAAATCAGCCCACTACTAAGGAAACCCACCACTGATCCTAGGCAGCTGTAGAACTACAGACCCATCTCTCTGTTCCCTTTCCCAGCCAAGGTAAGGGAGAAAGCCATCAATCAGCAACTTACTGAATTCCTCGAGACACACCGTATCCTAGACCCATCCCAGTCTGGATTCAAAAGCAACAACAGCACTGAAACCACACCACGGAGGCACGGCTGCACTTAACCTCTCTGCTGCATTTGATACTGTCTCCCACTCCACCCACTGCACCCACTGCGACAGACTGCATGACGCTGGCATCAGAGACAAAGCCCTGGACTGGATCAGGTCCATCCTCACTGGAAGAACACAGAGGGTCAGACTGCATCCGTTCACATCAGAACCTAAAGACACTTGCTGTGGAGTGCCCCAAGGATCTTCACTCTGCCTGACGCTTTTCAACATCTACATGGCTTGCTTGCCAAGATCACCAATCAACATGAGATAAAGATAGTCTCCTACTCCGACTGATCCTCACCCTTTCAGAGGATTCTGCTCAAGCCAAAGAGGAATTTCCAAAATGGGATGAAAGCAGTCGCTGCCTGGATAAAGGCCAACTGCCTCAAGCTCAGCTCGGACAAAACAGAGATCCTCGTGATCAGTTCCACCTCTCCTGCCTGGAATGACACCTGGTGGCCCACCGCTCTGGGTAATGCCCCCACTGACCATGCGCGCAACCAGCCAATTCAGTGCCATCTCTCCGTCATGCTTCCACACCCTCCGACTCCTCCGGAAGATTTTCAAATGGTTTCCCCCTGACATGAAGAAGACAGTCACCCACGCACTCATCACTAGGAAACTGGACTACAGCAACACACTCTGTGCCAGCATCACCATTAAACTTCAAACAAGACTACAAAGAGCCCAGAATGCAGCAGCCAGACTCTTTCTGGACATCCCCCCACACAGCTGCATCTCCTCCCACCTCAGAGACAAACACAGGATCCCAGACAACAAGTGCATCACATACAAACTCCTGATCCACACCTACAAGGCACTGACAACATAGGACCGGCATACCTCAACCACTGCCTCACCTTCTACGTACCCAACAGACATCTCTGTTCTTCCCAGCTTGCTCTTGCAGCTGTCCCCAAGATCCAGAAAAGTACAGCAGGAGGAAGATCCTTCTCTTACCTAGCAGCCTGGACATGGAACACAGGTCCTCTCAAGCTCAGGCGGACTGCATCACTAAAGCAGTTCAGGAAGGACCTCAAGATCTGGCTCTTTGACTGAACAACACGCCCACATACAGTGCCTTGAGACACTATGGGTGATTAACTGCACTCTACCAATCCTTGATTCATTGATTGAAAATATTTAAAGGAGGTGGATAGTAGAAGGTGACACTTTAGGGAATTTGTACCCCTGGATAGTTCACTTCTTTGCATAAAACTATACTTTCATTTATATTACCACTTTTATTAGCAGTAGTTCTGGTAATAATTGTATAAATATTGTTACAGTAGTGGTAGAAATAATGATACTTTTATTGCTACAGTACTATAGTAGTTGTAATGATAAGGGAGGTTTAAATAGCCTAAAATCACAGAAATACAGATAACTAGTTAACAGGTTCTTGTTCAAAAGTTGGTGATGCAGCACTGAGGCCGGGGGTGACTGTGATGTGTCTTAGGGCCCGATTACGAATTTGGTGGTCCGACCACTGGACCGCCAATACGGAGGTGAAGAAGACGCCGCTAAGCCAGTGTCCTCCCCACTGCCATATTATGATGCTCCCGTGGGGCCAGTCGGTGGAGACAGTGCGGCAGCATTGGCTCCGGCTAGAAGGGAGAGTCGAGGCCAATGCCGCTGCACTGTCTGCACCCCCAGCACAGTCGGAATGCGCACTGTTACCATTGAAGAAAGTGCGCTTCCAACTGTGCAGACAATTGGGCCTTTGCACTGCCCATGACATGGACATGGGTGGTGCTGAGGTCCCCTGTGGCCCCGTTTCTGCCTTTGTGCCAGCCTTTTCATGGCAGTATCCACAACATGAAAAGGCCAGCGGAAAGGCAAGTTGGAAACTGCACGGTGGTGCTGACATCGGCATCGCCATGCTTGACCACAGCTGTCCCCACCACCAATGCATCGGGATCCAAGATCCCGGCGGTGGTGGTGGTCTTGTGGTGGTCCGACCACAAAAATCATAATCTGGTGGTCGGACCACCAAGACCACAGGTATGGCAGTCTTAGGTCCGCCGTACTCGTAATCAGACCCTTCGTTACAGGGGTCATCCAATGAATGGCATCACAATATGTATCAAACTTAACTAGGCAACATCAAACAAAGGCACATTTTAGAGACTGCATTTTTGCTGTTTGTTGATGGAAGATGATTGCGTAAAAATAACTGAATGGTTTTTTACTCAATTTTCCTTTCAAATTATCTTCCCTCCAATAATTAAGTCTGTCCCAGCACTTTATTACTCTGTACCTCAGAGGGAATCACTTCAAAGCTTTATCAGAACATCTAGAGTGTGTTGTTTAGTAGCCTGGAGCAGTTTCAGCTAAATAATTAATTACTACCTCAAACCCCAGAGATTGTGGCAATCAGGGCTGAGCAGTTAGTGAAGCAGAGATATACTTTCGCGAATACACAGATAAACACAAAACATCTGACTTCAGTGCTGGGGAAGCCATTCCAGTTTCACAAATTAATCATTTTTTAATAAGTATCTGCAATTTTACATATCAGTCCAAACTTTCATTTGGTGTACCGCAGCTCATGATGAATTTCATATTCTATATTTTGGAGCTCATGCAAATTATGTAGTTTTTCATTCTACAGTTTTGGAATTTATAAATTCATCTTTTAATATGGTTCTGCCACTTTCAGAATTAATCATGTTTTCTATTAGATATACAGGGTCAAATATGTCTCTGATAGTTGAACATCATTATTATTACCCTGTTGCTGTCGTCAGTGTGTACTTATAGTTAGGATCATTTTTCCGTAGAAACATCTTTTTTGTGTTGCTATTAACTTTTGCACTGTTTGATAAATCTTCACAAAACGTATTCAGAAAATGCTACTTTCAACTAGTTTATGCAAGGAAACTTTAAGTGTGGCCCGAGAAAAAGGGGTGTCCCATAATACATTTTCCCCATTCATTTTTGACACAGCTGAAACCGCTGAACAGATTTACACCAAATTTGGTAGAAAGCTAGATCTAGGTTCAGAATAAGTGCCCTTTGTGATATGCATATATCACACCACAGAGGCTGCATAAAGCCCACAGATCTCAAGCTGAGATCTGACTTGATGCTGTTACATCAACAATGATGTGGTGGTAGCCACCTTCGAACTCGGGACTCAGTGGCAAGACCTAAAAAAACATTAAAAAATACATAAGGGGGCAGGGTATGGATACCCTGATCCCGTAGGCCTTGTGGTGGAGTTCCAGAGGGGGTAACCAGGTGTTTCCAAAGACTACCACCTGGGGTGGGCTGGGGCCCGGGTGGCAGCATTTATGATATTTATGGGGGTGTGGCCCCCCTCACTATGTCTGAAAACATCCTGGAACCATATCTCCCTGGGCATATAACAAATAAAGAAGAGGGGACACATGGACCACCTCCCCAAGCCTCTAAGATGCCTTGGGGACTGCACCCCCTGGAGCTGATATTATATCTCTCAGCCTGAAGAGGTCCTAAGAACCCTAACTCCCAGGGCCAAAACTTTACGAATGGCGAGGAGGATGCACCCCACCTCCCAGGACTATAGAATGGCCCCAGAGACCCCATCCTTTGGGACTAGGTTAGGTACGATGTCCTGGGGTCCCAAACCCATGGGACACCATCTATTTCCCTTCCTGTAGGTGCGGGCAGGAAAAGTAAAATTTTATCTGATGGGGCAAGAACAAAAAATTGCTCTTGCCCAGTGGGACAACAAAGCTTTTCCCTGCCCTTGTTCTCAGGTGTGGAAATACAGTGAATTGCTCCCACAGGCTAGGAGAAATGGCGTCTCCCACTGCACCCATGATGGGTGCATGCAGGGGACTGGGCAAGGTTGTGGGGCCCTTGGGCTTCCTCCCTAACTGCCCCTGTGATGGCCGTGATGTTGGGTGTCCAGGTGAGCAATAAATAAAGAAACAAATAAAAATAACAATAATGTGGGATGTCCTGGGTGGGCTGTGGGTCACCCCTTAATATTTAAAAAGACAAATGCCGGCTCCTAGACATCTGTAGAAAATGGGGCTGTTTCCAGGAAGCTGCCTGAGCCAGCAGTGGCCCTGGGTCAGCCCCCTGTAAGAAAATAAACATGGGTGTCCAGGGTGGGACAGGGACGTGCAAACATTTTTTTTTGTAAAATGTAAATAATGAATGAGCGGCCAATGCTGTGAAGAAGGAAAAAAGAGGAAAAGAAGAATGGGGATAGGGAGAAGGAGGAAAGAAGGGAGGGAGAATATAGGCAAGTAGGAAGGGGAAAGGGAGAAGGGGAGGGAAAAAGGAACAAGGAATGGGAGGGGGTTTGACCACCTGGCCCTGTGGCCAAACTCCTACTGGGCATGGCCACTGTGCACAGTGGGAGGGTCGACCCAAAGACCTAAGTTGTTTTATAGCTGAATGTTCAGTCATCTGGGTTTCAAAACCTACAATGATGGAGGAGTGGAGTGAACCCACACCGTTTTAAAATTATGATTGTTAAAAGAAAAATGACACTATGGGGGTCATTACGACCCTGGCAGCTGGCGGTATGTTGGCAGTAACACCGCCAACAGGCTGGCGGTGTTCAGCCAGCAATTATGACTGTGGCGGAATTGCCACGGTCATACCGCCGGCCCCTCCACTTTCCCGCCAGGATTCCGCCTGGCGGTCATAATCCCCAGGGCAGCGGTGCCAGCACCGCTGCCCTGGGGATTATGAGTCCCAGACCGCCGGCCTGTCCATGGCGGTACACACCGCCATGGAAAGGCCGGTCGGTGGTAAGGGGACTTGGGGTGCCCCTGGGGGCCCCTGCACTGCCCATGAACTTGGCACGGGCAGTGCAGGGGCCCCCAGGCATAGCCCTGTCGCGCATTTCACTGCCCGAATTTCGGGCAGTGAAATGCACGACGGGTGCTACTGCACCCGCTGCACATCAGCATTGCCGCCGGCTCTATTACGAGCCGGCTGCAATGTTGATGTTACATTTCCGCTGGGCCAGTGGACGGTAACACTGTTACCGTCCGCTGGCCCAGCGGAAATGTCATAATAGGGAGACAGAAATACCGCCGGCAATGTCGGTATTCTGTCTCCCGCGGCCTCGGCGGTGTTTTGAAAAGACCGCCGAGGTCGTAATGACCCCCTATATTGCCAAATTGGGAAGTGTACCTGCATTCTTCTCGGAATGTCTGTCACTCTTGGGTGCATGCCTGAACTGTCCGGTAAGGTAAGCAGGAGTCAACTTTTGCATTTCGTGCAAGACTAATAAAGGACTGAGGATTATAAACAGAAACTATCTTGTAGAGTCAAGGGGAAGGACCAAGGCTAAGCTTCATGAGACATGTACCAAGAAGACTCAGAGGCAGAACAAGACCAGAGATTGCTTCAGATATTCATTTAATTTTATGACTCATGTCATGTGCGATCTATTACCTGAGAAGTGAGAGCAATTCACAACCAATCACTGATAAGTAGCTGCATGTACCGGGCTGATCAATGTAACAACTATCATCATCATGATATTTATTCATGTGATGATGTGGCATCACAAGCCTGTCTCCAGTTACAAGCAAAGGGGCCCCCTACCACTGCCACATAAGAGGAGTTTCACATTTGAGCCAGCACACACAATCAGCAGCATTTTAAAAATCAATGTACCTCTTTCCAGTCCACAGAGCTGAGTAGGCCTCAGAGTCATCATCATCATGGTTTCCCTTTGAAGTCCATAACTTCCTTCTTTTGGCTGTTGATTTAGTCCTGCTCTGAGTCCTTCCACCCTCTCCCTGACTACAAGTAACGAAAAAGTCCAATTCCATCCCAACCCGAGCAAGATAGACCTGTAGTTCATTGCTGTTGAAAAGCAAGAAGAGAAACAGAATTTGAATACTTTGTGTAGATTTGTGTTTGCTAACTAAACGGACTGGTCTGGCCTCTGAAGAACCAGAAAAAAAGGAGTGGACCCTGCAAGTAAATTTCACTAAGTGTGAAAGGGCCAATCGCCTTCAGGAAAAAGGATCACCCATCAGGCCCCAAACATTGGAAATCATCAAATTATGATTTATAAATTAGTTGAACACCATCTCTGACTGTTTACCGCCAGATCAATCATCACTCACAATCACTCAATAATAAATCATTACTCGTTGATGCAATAGTTACCTCTTCAACACAGTGGTACGTGCTCAATTGCATCTCTTCTTTGATGCACATTGGAATTTTGTAATCTTGTCATTCAAATGAACTTCTGGAGCATCCCTGCTAGGTGATGAAAAAAGAAGGATAGGCATGGGAGAGAGGCAGGCATTGTCTCTACTGTCCTGAATGGAACATGGAGGCTTCTTTACTGTACACTGGTTCAGCTCCAATCTGGCCACACATGTGCTAAAAATGGTGGGGTTCCACACAAACATAAGTTCCACTAGCTATATCCTTTGGGTTTTTGGCAAAGGAGATTGACAATAAATAATTGTCCTATAGTGGCCTACTTAGTCAGGGAAGTAGAGTTTGTCCTCAAACTCAGATGGTTCACCCAGAAGTTAGTCAGTTAACACACTTGGCTTGAGTCTGACTAATGACCCTCATTCTCCTCCTCTTCCTGTGGTATTTCAGGGACACTGTAATTATGTGGTTTGGAGTGTTAGATAAGTTTGATCATGGTCAATCTCTTACCGTTTTGAGGTGAAAGACTTGTCCTTCTCACTATGACAACTGCACCAGCTACAATGAACACATGTTCAGCAGACACACTGACCGCAGGGCAAGCCAGATACTTTATTGCTTGCTTGCTGAGCTCTGACCATTGGTGCTTCTTTCCATACCAATACACCAATGGGTTGTGATCCACATAGAACTCTTTTGGGTCATGCAGATATTACTGGAACAGCTTTTGAATGGTCATTGGTGCTGCCACTTGCTCAGCCTCTTTTCCTCTGCACAGGATTTAAGACCTGCCACTTGAAAACAAGCCAATGCAGAGGTTGGGGACGATTCTTCAGTTCCTGTTGTTGCTGGTTTTCTTGTTGCTGGTATTGGTTGTAGTGAGACAATAGGACTGCCCTCTTTTGAAGTTGAAGGTAGCACCCCAGAACTTATGCCCAGGAGTGGGACTCCTGACGTTCTTCTTCCAGGTCTCTGGCCTGCTCAACAATCCACGTCTTGTGTTGTGACTCATCCTCTTCTGAAAAAGGAATGAAAGTGGCCAGTATTTTGTTGTACCTGAGATCAAGAATTGTGGCACAGATGTACTCTTTGTGCAATACGATTTCTCTTTGCAGCCTTTTATTAGCAGTCAAGCAAAGGAGCAAGCTCTCAACCAAGGCATTTGCTTCTGCATTCTTGATCACATCTGGAAACCGCTGCAAGACTTTTTTACCTGATGCTGTAGCAGCCATCCTTCTGTGAGAAAACCTCAAAAAGAAGTAGCATCTGTGTCAGGCATTTGACTAGGTCCCATTTGTCCGGATCCATGGTCATGCTTTTCTCAATTGTATGCCCTCCTTTTTTAATGGTTTTGTCATTGATCGATCTGTACTGCTCAAACAGACATGGCTACATGTAATAGGTTAAGTTCCAATGTGTTGTCACCTCCTGAATGCTGGTTGTAACTGGTACTCTATTACCATGCTGAAATATCCTTAACTGCTTCTGGGCTTTAAAAGAATGGCTAAAACGATTGCAGATTTTTCTACAGATTATTAGTGTGCTGCTAACTATGTCTTCTTTTTTGTAAAAGTCACGTCCAACCAGATTGATGCCCATGGAATAGTCACCATTTGCCATGGCTTTAACTATGTCACTGCCATTGTCAGTGGCAACAAATCCATATCTGAGACTTCTGGGTTACAACCATTCAAATACCTTGCTATTAAATCCTTCCAAGAGGTTTTCAGCTATATAGGATTTCTCCATGGCAAACATGGCTATTATTACATGCCAACCAAGGCCTTCACAAGTGTTTGGAATACTGAGACCTGTAGGTAACTGCTTCTTATCCCCCACAAAAGAGCTCCAGGTTGCAACTGGTCCCCATGTCTGTCATCAGGTGGATACTTTGAACAGTATCAAATCTTGTCCAACCAATTGCAGCACATTGTGATGAAGCACTGAAAAAGCAAATATGGCAAAATAGGCCTGACTGGGAAAATTCATTTTGGGAAGATGGCCACCACAAATTCTAAAAATCCCACTCAGTCCACAATAGAAAAAGGGAGGAGCGCCAGTACTAACACTTTAGCGAGCTTTCCATTGTACAGACATTCCATTGGATGGTTGCATTTGGAGCCCTTCTGCCTAAACATGCAATAATAGCCTGGATTTTTGTATTTTCTGGTGCCATTAACACAGTTGACTTCCGAGAAGTGGGAGGAGGTAGATCCAATGTGCATCTTGGGATAGTCACTGTGTTTCCCTCTGAATCATGTACCATTTTGAGGTTGCTAAGGAGGGTAACACTGGTGCACTACTGGGGACAGGGCTTCTTTAATTAAAGATGTCACCCTCTTCTTCCTCATCATCTTCACCTCCCACCATGATCAGAGATGAATCCCCGCTCTCCTCAACTTCACCACTGCCACCTGCAGCAATTATTTTAAGGTGCTCCTCCCACCAAATTGTGTGATTTTTTTTCATATGGGTTGTTTGGCCTCCGGTACCATAGTGTGAACCAGGTTTACTTTGATTAACACTTGTGTGTTAAATGTAGCATATTGCAATGTTGTCCTCTTGCTTGCTATTTGTAAAGAAGTCCCAAACTAGGGAGGAGAGCTTTCTTAATGTGCCAGAGCCAATGCCTGAAGAAGAACTGGAGGTAGGTAGGTGAATGGATGACTGCTTCTCTGCAGCATATAAGTCTAATGAGGTAGAGATGGATGCAGGTCTTAGCAGGGGCTTTACAAATATGGGAACTCGTGCTGGCATGGTGGTGGCACCAGTGCCACATCGCTCAGAGGAGTTTGAATAGCATGGCTAATGTCGGTCTTCTCTGAGCCAGCTTCCATAAAATGACTGCCTCATCATCCTCTGCATCCTCTTCCATTATTCTAAGGTGTTCAGGAACTTTCCTTTTCCCTTGCCTCTCCTGGCATGTCTCATACTCTGCCGGGGTCCAATCCATGTCCAGATCAACCAAAGGTGAGCTTGGAGAAGACAGTGCAATACCATCCTTTTTCTTGCTGGTGATCTGTTAGCCAATGGTTCTGAAAGAGTGATCTACTTCTCAGCAGGAAACCCAACTTCCTTTTCTGCTCCTACTACAGAAAGAGCCACTATTGCTGACTGCAGCTATTGTCCACATTTCTCAGTTTTCTGCAGTGACTGGGTACTACATTGATAACGTGGAAACATCCAATTAAAACACACTGCTTGTTGGTGTTACCATGATTGTAGGTGCTGCCTTACTGACAAACATGGGTCTGGGCATATGTTGGGGTGGTGTTGATGATGTGGAAGTGCTACTCCCAGCTTGCTCCCCAGAGGCCGGTGCAGCAGGCACAACTTTCTGGAGAAAGGTTTTGGTCTGCACAACATTGGTAGAAACCTGCTTCTTCTCACTGGCCACTTTTTGGCAGCACCGTTTTTGGGGGCCATCTTGAAGCTGTCAATTGGCAGTGGGACTTGGCTTCACAAGTGGAAGAGATTGAAGAACTCACATCATGTGTTGCGTGGTCACATCGCTTTGTACAGGCATTCAGTCTGGCAGAACGGTGGTTGATGTCCCTTGTGCACCTAAAAGCAAACATGCAAGAAAAACATTTAGGGAAATGTGTCATTGTTACAGTTTGAATTAATACAGACAAAGACAATATAATTTATTGTGGTGTGTTACTTAAATTATTATCCTAAATAATTACCAATATTAGCGTACCCATCCCAAAGTCAAACCACATCACCATAACATCATTTTTCATTTCCACACAGGATACAGATGCAACTGTTTGCTTTATGTGCATCTATTCTAAGGGAGAGAACTGTGACAGTCAGGGAGGTGCATGAGAAAATTGAATAATTTTCAAAAATGAAGACTGGTGTGTGCCTATGGGAGGCAAGGAGGACCAGGGGGAAATTGAATAATGTTTTAAAAATGATGGTGGGTATGCACCTACCATGGCAAGCAGGGGTTCCAGATGAAAATGGAATAATACTTAAAAAATTAACGCTGTTTTGCGGCTGTGCACCAGTGACAGTCTGGGGGTGGATGGATGGAGGCAAAATTAAAAAAAAAAAAGTTTTTTAATTAAGATAAAAAATTGGAAAAAAAAATAATAATAATTATAGCTTGTGTACTAGGGAACTATGAGAAAACCATTGGGAGGCAAGGAGGTGCAAGTGAAAAATGAAAAAAATGCATATAATATAAGACACTGTTCATCATAATCATGATATGCATGTACTACAATAATCCTCAGGAATATTATTAAACTTGTGTCAGAGAAAAGTAAAAAATGAACAAAAAAAAAAGCCGCAGCCCTCTCCTATAAATCTCCCTAGAAAATGGCTTTGAAAAGTGGAATAAAGTGTGGCTGCACAAAATGGGCACCGGCCACAAGGTCAACCAACAAAAGCATGCAAGGAGGCATGAAGAACACAGAACACTGCCATGCTTATGCTAAAAGCACATTGACTGTCTCCAAAAAAACGTTGTCGGCCACATGGTCAAACAGCAAACAAGGAGGCATGGCCATAACAAAGAACACATGCAGGCCTATGGCAAAACTCCCTGGCTGGCTACACATAATGGCCTCCCGCCACATGGTCAACCAACAATAGAAAGCAAGGAGGCACAGTCACAACAAAGAACAGATGAAAGACTTTGGCAAAAGCACACTGGCTGGCTAGAGGCTACATAGAATGGCCACCAGCCACATGGTCACCCAACCAACAACAACCAACAAGGAGACATGTAGAACAAAGAACACATGTTCCTGTGGCAAAAAACAGCTTGACTGGCTTCACAAAATGGTTGCCGGCCACATGGTTAAACCACAATAGCAAGCAAGGAGGCATGACCACAACAAAGAAAACATGCAGGCCTATGATATAAGCACACTGACTGGCCACAAGAAATGGCCACCTGCAACATGGAAAAACAACAAAGGCAAGCAAGGAGGCACAGCCACATCAAAGTGGATATGCAAGCCAATGGGAAAAGCACACTGACTGGCTGCACAAAATGGCTGCCGGCCACATGGTCAAACAACAACAGCAAGCAAGGAGGCACGACCCCAACAAAGAACACATGCAGGCCTATGGCAAAAGCACACTGGCTGGCTGCACAAAATGGTAACCATCCACATGGTCAACCAAAAACAGCAAGCAAATAGACATGGCCATAATGAAGAACACATGCAGGCCGGTGGCAAAAGCACACTTACTGGATACACAAGCTGGCCGCTGGCCACATGGTCAAACAACACCAGCAAGGAAAAAGGCATGGAGAACAAATAACAAGTACAAGCGTATGGCAAAATCACAATGACTGGCTGAAAATTATGTGACTCAGTTGTGGGTCAGTGTGTTTGAGAGGAATTTGTCACCATCTAGCCAAGCACTCACATTGTGAATAGCTTTCTACAATGCAATAATATAGCCTTCTGCAAACCTTTAAAGGCTCGCTCCAGCCGTAAAGGCTCAAGCCGATGGCAGTCATAAGTTTGCCTCTTGTCTGTCTTCCCTAGTTAGAGTGGATGAATAAATGGTAAAAAAAGTTAAATCATTTCCGTGACAATAGTGTAAATGTATGTAGCTAGGGGAGAAGCAATATCATGTGTAGTTAATAATTTGCACAACGGTGAACTATAGTGTTGTCAGAATAGATGCTAAAGGACGGGATAGGATTGGTTACTCAAGCAGTAGATTTATTTGTAGGTAAAGTCAAGTCAAGAAATTTGTTATTCGCTGCACTTCAGCAGCATAAAAGCATATCACAAATAAAACAATAATAAATAATACAAAAAAATATGTAGAAACAGCTAAAAAGTGGAAACATTTTCTTAACCTTACAAAAAACCATCATCAAAAAAAGAAAACATCAGTGGCAAAAATCAACTAAGCAAACTTCTTCTTAAAAACACCACTTGCCAAATAAAATGTGAAACAGTGTAGCACACCAAAGGTCGCTGCAGCTGATGTAGAAATGACAGTGCTGGCATACATTGATGAAGATTCATAGCTTTGAGCAATGGGCACAGAAGTTTCCTTCTAGGAGTGAGATACCAAGGACATAAAGCATAATATGTAAAATTGTCTGCACAGAGCTCCCATCACAAGGGCAGGGAGCTAAATCAGTATGCAAATTATCCTTGGGAGGGAAACCCACCATCAGGGGACTGAAGCTGAAGTGAAACCCTTGTGAGAATAAAGCGGTGCTGCCTTTTCTGTATCTCACACTAATAGAGTTGAATCTCTTCCTAATAGTGAATGTACCTGTACATTTTAACTGATAATTTGTGCAGAGTAGCCACAACTCGCACTGACCTCCTCCAAGCCACAAACTTCTCATTCAAACTCTTTTTGGAAAAGGAGCTGCAAGTGGAGGTGAACAACTCTAAAAGATAACATAGATTTAACATAAGCAAGCCATGGGATATGAAGTGCCCCATCCAAAGCCAAACAATCCATTATAATCAAACGGATCAGGCAGAGTATTAAATGTGGTTTAGTAATATTTTGCATAGTACTATTAATCAGTGTCTCCATTTTATTCCTCCCTTTCATGATCAACAAAGAAGAAGATGAAGACCATGGCCACCAGGGGCCAAGGCAATGAGGTTGCAGTGCACGACCTCCGACGACACTCCATCTTGTTTTAGAAAGTAACGTTTATTATTTTTTTCTTCTTACATTTAACAAATTTATCTCACCTAATGCGCAGCACAGCCTTCTGTTTTTCTCTTTTTGTATTTGTTCTAATTTCTACCCAATTTCTCTTTTATCTACTTTAGTGTCTGTTTTAATCTCACATATCTCCCAATGTTTGTTTTATATTTCCCTATGTTTCCCCAGCCTACCTCCTTCTGTATCCTTTGTTTCTTTTTCTTTATATTCTCCATTTTACTTACTGTGACAGCAAACTCCCATTTCTTCTTCTTTTAATCATTGGTTTTCTTTCGGTGTTGATTTTTTAGACCTGTGGTTGTTGGCAGTTATATTATTATTAAGTAAGTGCTTTCTGTTTTTGTCTAGAAGTTCCCACCTTGACCTACACCATAGAGAAGGTTAATGTCTAGAACCTACCTGTGGACTTGGGACAGGGTGATGTAGTGGCTGTTGGGACAAGTGAGGTAACTCTGTTTCCTTTCTCTTTGACAGATGCTGTTTGTTAAGGTATTCCTTTCTTACTTCTAAGCCTGGTCCCCTCTCAATTCTAAATCGTATCACCTTACTTTGTTTTTGTCTTTGCCTCGTGTGATTTTAACTAATGGCTACAAGATGCATGTTGCTTATTGCCGGCTGCCCAGAGCCCACCCATACCTACCACCACCCACCATCCAGGCACGTATCATATTTCTCCCACAACATCATCTTAAATTTCTTATTCTCTTAGGCCATCTATTACTCTAGTCTGTCTTCTACCTTCCATTAATCATGTGGTGTGAGTCACGAATCCCAAAACATCCATAACCAAACCTAAACTTAGCCAAAACCCCAGGAAACATAGGGGGTTATTAAGAGTTTAGCAGGCGGAATAGGCCACCCGCAAAACTCCCGCAGGCAGGTTGCCACCAGTTTGTCCGGCTTCCAGTAGGTGACATTAGTAAAACAGTGTTTCTGCCCGCTGACCCAGTGGGGAGCAACCCAGAACATTGACACTGGCTCATAACTGAGCAGATGGCAAAGTTGTGATGCGTAGGGTGCAAAAGCACCTGTAGCGCTTTTCACTGTCTGCAATGCTAACAGTGAAATGCACAACAGGGCTGTCCATGGGGGCCCCTGCATTGCCCATGCCAATTGCATGAGCAGTGCAGGGGCCCCCAGAGGGGCTTCCTTCACCCCATCTCCACCAGCTTTTACATGGCAGTGTAACTGCCATGTAAAACCTGGCGGAGAGGGGGGTCGTAATCCCAAGGGTGGTGCTGCATGCAGCGCTGCCCTGGCTGACTAGGACCGCCAGCACCACAAGTCCCTCCAGTGGAGGGAAACTGGCAGTGCTGGCAGTCCGACCGTGGCCCAACCATTGCAGTCATAATGTGGCAGTGTGACCGCCACCAAAGGATTTGGACCACCGCTTTGGTGGCGGTCAGACCTCCACAATGGCCCTGGCGGTCTGAAGACAGCCAGGGTCGTAATTAGTGCCATAATGTATTTGTTACTCTGGGGAGAGCGTTGTATGGGTTAGTGGCGATTGAAATTTATGCTCAGGAGTTGGGAAAGAGCAGGCCTACAGGAAGTTTGGGTGTTTTTATCATCTGTTTTTCAAAATTCAAGTTAACCCTGCAGGTTATCACAATTAATAATGCATGGTGTATATACTCCAATAAACTGCATCATTGATTTAATGTGCTACCATCCTATGGCAATATTTTATCTTTTTTTTAAATTCAATTTGATGGGGCTGTTCCTAAAGGTAACTTACACTTATAAGTAAGTTAAACATGTAATTTATTCTTACACTTTTGAGCAATTTTACTAAATTTTGCTATTCACAAAATATAAAGTTACTCAAAATTGTAGCTTTACATATATCTCCCCCGAAGTGTAAGTTACTACTGCTAAAAAGAAACAGTAGTAGGCTCAGCCCCACATGTGGTCATCGGTCCTCCACTGATACTACAATGTCCTCACAAAGAAAATAATGGTGGTATGGACTTAAATTACAACTCCACAGCAAATAATGTTAAATTTAAATTAATTCTTTAAAATAGTTAAATCTGTAAATAAACACAATATAATGTTACAAGTTAATAAAACACTTTTCTATTTATAAAATATTTTAGCAACCTTCTTAATTTAATCATGAATGCAGCATTTCATTTTAATATTTAATTGTAATAGTTAAAAATACATTTAATATGTAATAATTGTAATATAACATTTATTGTATTATAATGTAGAATTATATACATGTATTAAATACATTAAGGCCCTCATTACAACATTGGCAGTAAAAGCCGCTTTCCGCCGTGCAGAAGACCACCAACACTCCGCCACGGTCGCGGAAATCCGCCACATCTATTATGACCCACAGAACGGAATCCGCCAAAATTCAGACTCCCACACAAGTCCGCCACACCAAAGGTCAGTGATAAACTGGCGAAAACAAAACCTCCACCATCACGGCAACAGAAATACGCCCACACTATCACAACACACGAATCCATGCGGCGGTCTTTCAACCGCGGTATTCCATTGGCGGTACACACCGCTGCGCTCAAAATACACACACACATACAAAACATAGCCACATTGGACAATTCAAAATACA
Organism: Pleurodeles waltl; assembly: GCF_031143425.1. Lineage (NCBI taxonomy): Eukaryota > Metazoa > Chordata > Amphibia > Caudata > Salamandridae > Pleurodeles > Pleurodeles waltl. The sequence continues at coordinate 996,844,634 of NC_090450.1, read as the reverse complement.
CACACCTGATACACATACACACACCACTCCCACTCCCACACACTCAATACCATATAGAACACACACCCACATCACCCACAAATCCCTAAAACAACAATTGAGAAAGAAGCACAGAGAGAGACACCACCATCAACAATACTAGCATCCACAGGCACACCAGACCATCACCCACATAACTTCCACGCACCTCACACAACACCCCACTACATATCAGCACACTTATCACCACACACACCACCCCACACATCACCCACACCACCCCCTGGCACGGCAAAGACACCCCAGGTTCTCAGAGGAGGAGCTCAGGGTCATGGTGGAGGAAATCGTCCGGGTAGAGCCACAGCTATTCGGATCACAGGTGCAGCACAACTCCATTGCAAGGAAGATGGAGCTATGGCGAAGAATAGTGGACAGGGTCAACGCAGTGGAACAGCACCCAAGAAATCGGGATGACATCAGGAAGAGGTGGAACGACCTACGGGGGAAGGTGCGTTTCGTGGTCTCAAGACACCACCTTGCGGTCCAGCAGGCTGGCGGTGGACCCCCACCTCCTCCCCCACAACTAACAACATGGGAGGAGCAGGTCTTGGCGATTCTGCATCCTGAGGGCCTCGCAGGAGTAGATGGCGGACTGGACTCTGGTAAGTCAAATCTTAACTATTACATCCCCCATCCTACCTGCAAGCCATCACATACCCCCACCCTCACCCTCACCCCTATCACTCCAACTCCTCACAGATGTCCCACTATCACAAACCACACATCTCAACACCAAGCCCTGCATGCAACACCAAAGCATGGACACCCATCACCAAAGCATGCCCACTGCACAAACACATACACCCCCCTAAACCATCATCACACAAGGTCCCACATAGGAATGCAAGCACTGGGGTACATGGTCATCCACCCATTGCACACCATGCCACAGACAGATGTAATAAACATCCTTTTATACCCCTGCAGGACCCCTACCCAACGTCACCGGACAGGATGGTCCACACATGTCCACACCACCAACAGAAGAGGCCCACAGTGATGACAGCAGCTCTGACCAACTGGATCTAGATGACCAGCCCGGCCCATCAGGGACCTCGGGACAGTCGGTTCCCCTGACACAGTCACAGGCCACCACAGAGCTTCCCCCATCTGGAAACACCAGCACAGCACCCACCCAGTGGGCCCATACCTCTGTCCCTAGGACACGTCAATCAGCAGTGTGTCCACCATTAGAGGGAACCCAGGCTAACCCACCACCCCAACAACAACAGGGACCTGGGGGCAGTGGCAGTGGGCACACAGTCCAGGGGACGGAGGCCCAGGAACACAGGGGAACTGGGAGGGCTGCTGTCTGACAGGAGGAGGACAGGCCAAGGGAACCCATTCTACACGAGGCCCTCTCCTCCATCATGGGAGCCTACCACCACTCCCAGGAGATGATGGCAACGGTACTGGCCATGTTTCAGGAGACCCAGCGCCTACAGGAGGAACAGTATTTGGGCTTCAGGGAGGAACTCAGATCCATCAATTCCACCCTGGGCACCATCGTAGGGGTGCTGAAGGAAGTACTCAACACCAGGAGGGACACTGTGGCACAACAAGGGGCCCCTGACACTAGCATGGACGATGAACTGCTCACCACCTCCGTCGGCGCTAGTGGACAGGAGGCACCGCCACAGGACCACCACACCAACACCCCACCCCCTGCAGAGGGAGAACCACCCCGCAAACGGTCCCTGAGATCCAGGACAAAGACAGAGAACCATGCCAAGACCCCCACCAAGAAATGAGACCACCCTGAATGTCATCCTTCTGTCCCACTTTGTCACCCTGTCCATCTTTAAACTGCCCCAGCTCCACTTCCTATGCCCATTTGGGCAATGCACCTGTGAGACTAATAGACTGGGCATTCCTCCTCCATCAACCCTCACCATTTTGCAACCCCCCCAATATTTTGCACTTACAGGGAGTGCAGAATTATTAGGCAAATTAGTATTTTGACCACATCATCCTCTTTATGCATGTTGTCTTACTCCAAGCTGTATAGGCTCGAAAGCCTACTACCAATTAAGCATATTAGGTGATGTGCATCTCTGTAATGAGAAGGGGTGTGGTCTAATGACATCAACACCCTATATCAGGTGTGCATAATTATTAGGCAACTTCCTTTCCTTTGGCAAAATGGGTCAAAAGAAGGACTTGACAGGCTCAGGAAAGTCAAAAATAGTGAGATATCTTGCAGAGGGATGCAGCACTCTTAAAATTGCAAAGCTTCTGAAGCGTGATCATCGAACAATCAAGCGTTTCATTCAAAATAGTCCACAGGGTCGCAAGAAGCGTGTGGAAAAACCAAGGCGCAAAATAACTGCCCATGAACTGAGAAAAGTCAAGCGTGCAGCTGCCACGATGCCACTTGCCACCAGTTTGGCCATATTTCAGAGCTGCAACATCACTGGAGTGCCCAAAAGCACAAGGTGTGCAATACTCAGAGACATGGCCAAGGTAAGAAAGGCTGAAAGACGACCACCACTGAACAAGACACACAAGCTGAAACGTCAAGACTGGGCCAAGAAATATCTCAAGACTGATTTTTCAAAGGTTTTATGGACTGATGAAATGAGAGTGAGTCTTGATGGGCCAGATGGATGGGCCCGTGGCTGGATTGGTAAAGGGCAGAGAGCTCCAGTCCGACTCAGACGCCAGCAAGGTGGAGGTGGAGTACTGGTTTGGGCTGGTATCATCAAAGATGAGCTTGTGGGGCCTTTTCGGGTTGAGGATGGAGTCAAGCTCAACTCCCAGTCCTACTGCCAGTTCCTGGAAGACACCTTCTTCAAGCAGTGGTACAGGAAGAAGTCTGCATCCTTCAAGAAAAACATGATTTTCATGCAGGACAATGCTCCATCACACGCGTCCAAGTACTCCACAGCGTGGCTGGCAAGAAAGGGTATAAAAGAAGGAAATCTAATGACATGGCCTCCTTGTTCACCTGATCTGAACCCCATTGAGAACCTGTGGTCCATCATCAAATGTGAGATTTACAAGGAGGGAAAACAGTACACCTCTCTGAACAGTGTCTGGGAGGCTGTGGTTGCTGCTGCACGCAATGTTGATGGTGAACAGATCAAAACACTGACAGAATCCATGGATGGCAGGCTTTTGAGTGTCCTTGCAAAGAAAGGTGGCTATATTGGTCACTGATTTGTTTTTGTTTTGTTTTTGAATGTCAGAAATGTATATTTGTGAATGTTGAGATGTTATATTGGTTTCACTGGTAATAATAAATAATTGAAATGGGTATATATATTTTTTTTGTTAAGTTGCCTAATAATTATGCACAGTAATAGTCACCTGCACACACAGATATCCCCCTAACATAGCTAAAACTAAAAACAAACTAAAAACTACTTCCAAAAATATTCAGCTTTGATATTAATGAGTTTTTTGGGTTCATTGAGAACATGGTTGTTGTTCAATAATAAAATTAATCCTCAAAAATACAACTTGCCTAATAATTCTGCACTCCCTGTATATAAACACCCTTGAAGCACAAAACAATCTGGAGTCAGTCTGTGATTTCGGAATAGTGTATTGGCAATTACTGTGGCAAAAAGATCTTTCAATTGCAATGAACATACCTATGTCACACAGCTCAAGTCCATGAGGAATCAAAGCAGATGTCACACAGTGGGACCCACATCTGTGAAATCGTAAGGGAATGTGATAACTCAGTGACCATACACTGGGTGAAAACGACAGACAGTAGAGAGGTAGTAGTGTTAAAGTATATGTAGTAGGCAGGTTTGTATTCTTACCTGTGCCTCACTGGAAATATTGCTGGATCACCGAGTCCCTGTTGTCCATGTCCCCTTCTTCTGCTTCCTCGTCTTCACTGTCCACAGGCTCCAAAGCTGCAACAACACCGCCATCTGGACCATCCTCCTGCAGAAAAGGCACCTGTCGTCGCAAAGCCAAGTTGTGAAGCATACAGCAGGCCACGATGATCTGGCACACCTTCTTTTGTGAGTAGAATAGGGATACATCTGTCATATGGAGGCACCTGGCCTGCAGGAGGCCGAAGGTCCGCTCGATTGTCCGCCGTGTTCGCCCACGGGCCTCATTCTAGCGTTTCTCTGCCCCTGTCCTGGGATTGCTCACTGGGGTCAGTAGCCATGACAGGTTGGGGTAACCAGAGTCACCTGCAAATGGCGAGGGACAACTGTTAGACACACACTAACCTGTAGGGATAACCCCAGACAACCATTCCCACTGTCTTGCTTCCAGGTGCTCACGTAATAGCCGCACATGGTGCCTCTGGAGTTGACCCATCACATAAGGGATGTTGCTATTCCGCAGGATGTAGGCGTCATGAACTGAGCCAGGGAACTTGGCATTCACATGAGAGATGTACTGGTCTGCCAAACACACCATCTGCACATTCATGGAATGATAACTCTTTCGGTTTCTGTACACCTGTTCACTTCTGCAGGGGGGGACCAAAGCCACATGTGTCCCATCAATGGCACCTATGATGTTGGGAATATGTCCCTGGGCATAGAAATCACCTTTCACTGTAGGCAAATCCTCCACCTGAGGGAAAACGATGTAGCTCTGCATGTGTTTCAGCAGGGCAGACAACACTCTGGACAATACGTTGGAAAACATAGGCTGGGACATCCCTGATGCTATGGCCACTGTTGTTTGAAATGACCCACTTGCAAGGAAATGGAGCACTGACAGCACCTGCACTAGAGGGGGGATTCCTGTGGGATGGCGGATAGCTGACATCAGGTCTGGCTCCAGCGGGGTACACAGTTCCTGGATTATGGCACGGTCAAGCCTGTATGTGATGATCACATGTCTTTCCTCCATTGTCGACAGGTCCACCAGCGGTCTGTACACCAGAGGATGCTGCCATCTCCTCACATGTCCCAGCGGACGGTGCCTATGAAGGACAACAGCGAGCACAGAGTCAAACAACTCAGAGGTACGTACCCACATCTTACACAGAACACAAATCCTAATCCGAAAAGTGGCCTGTATGTGTGTTGAGTCTAGGCCTAGGTATGTGTGACGCACTTAAAAATGAAGCCATGAGGGTCCCTGAAATGGCGACTGCCTGACCTCTAAAGTGGGACAATGGGATGTTAGGTAACTGCGCTGGCGTTGTGCACCATCCCGGTAGGCGGTCGAAGACCGCGGCGCAATGCTGCATTGGTTAACAGTGGATCCTATGGGTCCCAGGAGCTGTGACGGTACGCACCGCCGTGGACGTGACCGCCATTTTCTATCTGTTCAATCACTCGATACCTGATCTTCGACAAGAGAGGACCTACACTGCAAGTGCTGCTGTGACCTCGGTCTGGAAGAGACAATGGCTCGAGTGTCTGGGGAAAGGGCCCCTGCCCCAGTACACGCTACTCTACGGTCCTCCAGACAAACAGGTAACTACACTGGGAGCATGCTGTATGGGCTATGCCTGAGTGGAGTGGGGTGGATGTAAGAAGGGGGGGGAGATTGCGGCGTGCATGAAACAACGGTGAGTGCATGTGCCACATGGCAAGGGTAGGGATGGGGGCCAATGACTGTGACGGTGCAGTTGGTAATAATTTTTCTTTTCCTCATATACAATTCATGTAGGTCAGCGCCCACCAGAAAAAAGATATTTGGCGTGCCATCGCCAAGGACGTCCGGACCCTGAGGGTCTACTACAGACGGAGCACCCACTGCCAGAAAAGATGGGAGGACATTCGCCGCTGGAGCAAGAAGACGGCGGAGGCTCAGCTGGAGATGGCCTCCCAACGTGGGAGGGGTGCCCGTCGCACCATGACCCCCCTGATGTTCAGGATCCTGGCAATGGCTTACCCGGAGTTGGATGGGCACTTGAGGGCATCACAGCAGCCACAAGAGGGTGAGTACACTCTCATCCTGCTGATTGTGCACGCAGTGGAGGTGTCTGGGTGGGGGAGGTGGGCTTTGGGTTTCCCTAGGCCAGGGTGAGTTTAGTAGGCAAGGTCCCTCCATAAGGCAGCCCATGTGGCACCCCACCCCACCTCTGCAGAGTGCCTAGTACACCTAGTCATGCCCCTGTGTCATCCAGGGATTGAACAGTGGAGCCCAAGAGCGCGGCCTAGTGCAGGGGGCTTCTGTGTCTGTCGTGTCCGCCAAAGGTAGCGGTAATGCATGCACTGAACATGTCTTTCTTCTGTCGTCCCCCCTTTTTGTGGTCTCCCTGGTCTTGTGTGCATTAGCATCATCAGGCGGAGGAGCAGTGGCACCGGAGCACAAAGGAGCTGCATCTCACATGGCCCTGGAGGGTGACAGTACGGAGTCTGAATTCACCAGTGGGACAGAGGCAAGAGGAGCTCCACGGCAGGGACAGGAGCTGAGACCAGTGACACGGACTCATCCTCTGATGGGAGCTCCCTTGTGGTGGCGGCAACATCTGTGCCCCCGCATCTACAGGTACAGCCACCCCCCCCACCAGCACCGCCCTCCCAGCAGCCCCTCAGCCTTTGCCCCTTGCCCGCTCACCCCGGACGGTGGTCATCACCTTCGCCCCAGGCACCTCAGGCCCTGCCCCAGTCACCCCTGCTTCCCTCAGTGAGGAGGCCATTGACCTCCTCAGGTCCCTCACTGTGGGGCAGTCTACCATTTTGAATGCCATCCAGGGTGTCGAAAGGCAGTTGCAACAAACCAATGCATTCCTGGAGGGCATTCATTCTGGTCAGGCGGCCCTTCAGCGAGCTTTTCAGACTCTGGCCTCAGCATTGATGGAAGCCATTGTCCCTGTCTCTAGCCTCCCCCCTCCAACTTCCTCCATCCAGACCCAATCCCCTGTACCCCAGCCTATCCCAAGCACACCTTCAGACCAGCATGCACACACGTCAACACACAAGGGAAGCTCAGGCAAACATAAGCACCACACATCCCACAGGCACTCACGCAAGCATCAGACACATGCAGACACACCAACATCCACTGCCTCCACTGTGTCCCCCTCCTCCTCGTCTCTCTCCCAGTCTCATCTACACTCACACCTGCATGCACTACATCTACAGCCACTACTGCTATTACCAGCACTACCACCACCACACCCGCTCACGTGCAGTCACCACCCCACTACCATTCACACGTCCCCTGTGTCCTCTCCCAGTGTGTCTGTGACACCACCTCCCAAGATACACAAACGCAGGCACACACCCACCCAACAGCCATCCACCTCACGACAGCCTCCAGTGCATGCACCTTCACCCAAAGTCACCAAACGAACACCTTCTACAACAACAACCTCTTCCTCCACTCCCAAACCCCCTCCAGCTACCCGTCCCAGTGTCTCCCAAAAACTTTTCCTGTTCAACCTTGACCTCTTTCCCACACCTCCCCCACCCCGTCCGTGTCCTAGGGCCCGACTCTCCAGGTCCCAACCTAGCACCTCAGCCACAACATCTCTGGGACCAATGGTGCCTGTAGTCACCGGAATCTGGAGTGCACTGGCCATCAGGGCAGCCAGTGTGGCACGGAGTCACAGCACGGACAGTCCCCCACCTGTCAAGCATCAAAAGTTGACCAGTGCCCGGCGGGAGAGGGGGAATACTCCAGCCACCAAAGACGCTCCCAGGGGTCCCGGTGGGAGTGTGGAGTCAGCTGCGACACCTTCCAAGGTGGGGAAGGGCCACAAGAAACCCGGAAAGTATGGGAAGAGCAGCATAGCGGAGGAGACCGCCATCATCCCCGCTGCCCAGGAGGCCACCGCCATCATCCCCGCTGTCCAGGAGGCCACCGCCATCATCCCCGCTGCCCAGGAGGCCACTGCCAGCACCTGCCCTGCTGCCCAGGAGGCTACCGCCAGCACAAGCCCCACTGGGCTAGAGAGGACTGCCAGCACAAGCCCCGCTGGTCCAGAGAGGACCGCCAGCACAAGCCCCGCTGGGTCAGAGAGGACCGCCAGCACAAGCCCTGCTGGGACAGAGAGGACCGCCAGCACAAGCCCCGCTGAACAGGGCAACGCCGCCTCATGCACTGCTGAACAGGGCACTGCTGCCTCATGCACCACTGAACAGGGCACCGCCGCTATAAGCACTGCTGAACAGGGCACTGCCACTACAAGCACCGCTGAACAGGGCACCGCTGCTACAAGCACCGCTGAACAGGGCACCGCTGCTACAAGCACCACTGAACAGGGCACCGCCGCGCCGCCACAAGCACCGCTGAACAGGGCACCGCCGCCCCATGCACCGCTGAACAGGGCACCGCCACTACAAGCACCGCTGGCCCATGAGCGCCAAGGGCACTGACACTACTGAGTCCGTCACGAGCAGGATGAAGCACTCTGGGCACAGAGCCCCCTCCAAAACCAGTGGCTATTCCCATCCACTACCTCTGTCCTTAGCAGGATGAAGCACTGTGGGCACCATGCCCCCTCCAGAACCAGTGGAGACTGTCATCCACTTGAGAGACTGTGGCTTTGCACTCCCCATGATGGCACAGTGGGCAACCCACCCACTGTAGAGACTTGAGAGACTGTGGCTTTGCACTTCCCAGGATTGAACAGTGGGCAACCCACCCACTGTAGAGACTTGAGAGACTGTGGCTTTGCACTCCCCAGGATGGAACAGTGGGCATGTGGCCGCCTCGTGGATTTGGCATCGTGCACTCAACCGGCCCCCCTTTTCCCTCCCCCTGAGGTGCCTGTTTTCTTGCTCTCTAATGCCCCTGCAGTGTTCTCTCCGTCATGGTCGGGGATCTTGTGTGGGCCTCGCCCATACCGTGTGGGCCCAGTGTTCCATTTACTTCATTGGAGCACTACCTGGACTACTAAGATTGGTGTATATTTTGTTTATGGTGTATAAATATATTTTTGCTTACTTGATTTTAATATATTACAATGGTTACACTCATTTCCTTTTGTCTTTGCATTCTCCTGGGGAGGTTGGGGGTTGTAACTATAATGTATAAATATGTATTAGTGTGTGTGTTGTAGTGGGTGAGGGTGGGGGTGGGGATGTTGCGTGTGTGTGTTCCTGTTATTCCCTCCCCTGTGTCGTAGGTGCAGTACTCACTGTTGTCTTCGCCGCCGGCGTTCGTGCTCCTGGTAGAGGAACAAGAAGATGAGGGCTGGCAGGATGTGCAGCTCGGGTTCCATGGTGTCCGGATGCCTCGTGGGGTATGTAGAGGTGAGCGTTTTCCCTTTGAAGTCCTGTTTCCGCCATGTTTTTGTCTGCAGGTAATCCACCCCGGAAAAGGTGGCGGATTGGTAGGTTGTGATACTGTGGGCGGTACATTCTCTTCTGCCTGTCTGTTGGCGGTGACCGCAAAGCTGTTTGTCTGTACCGCCGTGGCGGTCGGTGTGTTAAAGTGGCTGTCTTTGTTGGCGGTTTCCGCCACAGTCGTAATTCCAATTTTTTTACCGCCGGCCTGTTGGCGGTCTTACCGCCGCTTTAACACCGTCCGCCAGGGTTGTATTGACCACCTAAATCATTTATATAACATTTATAAGCATTATATGATGTATAGTTTTAATATAACATTTATTTGTAATAAAATGTAAATAAATTTGTTTTAATTACATTTACACATCTCATTTGAACATTATGCCTAAAATTGCTTTTACTTAGGATTTGTTTTTTTATTTAAGCTTCAGAAAATACTTTTCATTATATTTAATGAATTAGAACTAATTTATGATTTTATGAAAATGAAATTAATAGTGCTGTAATGTTTTATGCAATTTAAAATAAGTATATAGAGTTAATGTACATTAATATTTACCATGAAGTATCTTTTGCTTATCTTTTATAATTTTAATGATGTTTTTTAGTTTTCCCTATACTTTATCTAGCAAAGATATCTGCCCTGACTGTGGAGGCTCTCTATTAACCCCTTCGCTGCCAGGCCTTTTCCCCCTCCTGTGCCGAGCCTTTTTTTGGCTATTTGGAGCAGTTCACGCTTAGGCCCTCATAACTTTTTGTTCACATAAGCTACCCACGCCAAATTTGCGTTCTTTTTTTCCAACATCCTAGGGATTCTAGAGGTACCCAGACTTTGTGGGTTCCCCAGAAGGAGGCCAAGAAATTAGCCAAAAAACAGTGAAAATTTTGTTTTTTCAAAAAAATTGGAAAAATGGGCTGCAGAAGAAGGCTTGTGGTTTTTTCCCTGAAAAGGGCATCAACAAAGGGTTTGCGGTGATAAAATCACCAGCTTCCCAGCTTTCAGGAACAGGCAGACTTGAATCAGAAAACCCAATTTTTCAACACAATTTTGGCATTTTACTGGGACATACCCCATTTTTATGATTTTTTGTGCTTTCAGCCTCCTTCCAGTCAGTGACAGAAATGGGCATGAAACCAACGCTGGATCCCAGAAACCGCAACATTTTTGAAAAGTAGACAAAAATCTGAATTCAGCAAGGGGTAATTTGTGTAGATCCTACAAGGGTTTCTTACAGAAAATAACAACTGAAAAAGAAAAATATTGAAATTGAGGTGAAAAAAACATCAATTTTACTCTACGTTTTACTCTGTAACTTTTTCCAGCAATGTCAGATTTTCGAAAGCAATATACCGTTACGTCTGATGGACTCTTCTGGTTGCGGGGATATATAGGGCTTATAGGTTCATAAAGAACTCTAGGTACCCAGAGCCAATAAATGACCTGCACCCTGCAGTGGGTTTTCAATCTATGCCTGGTATACAGCAATTCATTTGCTGAAATATAAAGAGTAAAAAATAGCTATCAAGAAAACCTTTGTATTTCCAAAATGGGCACAAGATAAGGTGTTGAGAAGCAGTGGTTATTTGCACATCTCTGAATTCCGGGGTGCCCATACTAGCATGTGAATTACAGGGCATTTCTCAAATAGATGTCTTTTTTACACACTGTCTTCCATTTGGAAGGAAAAAATGTAGAGAAAGACAAGGGGCAATAACACTTGTTTTGCTATTCTATGTTCCCCCAAGTCTCCCGATAAAAATGATACCTCACTTGTGTGGGTAGGCCTAGGGCCCGAGACAGGATATGCCCCAAAACACAACGTGGACACATCACAGAAAACAGAGCTGTTTTTAGCAAAGTGCCTACCTGTAGATTTTGGCCTCTAGCTCAGCCGCCACCTAAGGAAACCTACCAAACCTGTGCATTTCTGAAAACTAGAGACCTAGGGGAATCCAAGATGGGGTGACTTGTGTGGCTCGGACCAGGTTCTGTTACCCAGAATCCTTTGCAAACCTCAAAATTTGGCTAAAAAAACACATGTTCCTAACATTTCTGTGGCAGAAAGTTCTGGGATCTGAGAGGAGCCACAATTTTCCTTCCACCCAGCGTTCCCCCACGTCTCCCGATAAAAATGATACCTCACATGTGTGGGTAGGCCTAGCGCCCGCGACAGGAAACGCCCCAAAGCGCAACGTGGACACATTCAAATTTGTGACGGAAAACGGAGGTGTTTTTTGCAAAGTGCCTACCTGTAGATTTTGGCTTGTAGCTCACCCGCCACCTAGGGAAACCTACCAAACCTGTGCATTTCTGAAAACTAGAGACCTAGGGGAATCCAAGATGGGGTGACTTGTGTGGCTCGGACCAGGTTCTGTTACCCAGAATCCTTTGCAAACCTCAAAATGTGGCTAAAAAAACACATGTTCCTCACATTTCTGTGGCAGAAAGTTCTGGAATCTGAGAGGAGCCACGAATTTCCTTCCACCCAGCGTTGCCCCACATCTCCCGATAAAAATGATACCTCACTTGTGTGCGTAGGCCTAGCGCCCGTGACAGGAAATGCCCCAAAGCGCAATGTGGACACAGCCAAATTTTTGAAGGAAAACAGAGGTGTTTTTTGCAAAGTGCCTACCTGTAGATTTTGGCTTGTAGCTCAGCCGCCACCTAGGGAAACCTACCAAAGCTGTGCATTTCGGAAAACTAGAGACCTAGGGGAATCCAAGATGGGGTGACTTATGTGGCTCGGACCAGGTTCTGTTACCCAGAATCCTTTGCAAACCTCAAAATTTGGCTAAAAAAACACATGTTCCTCACATTTCTGTGGCAGAAAGTTCTGGAATCATAGAGGAGCCACAAATTTCCTTCCACCCAGCGTTCTCCCACGTCTCCCGATAAAAATGATACCTCACTTGTGTGCGTAGGCCTAGCGCCCGTGACAGAAAACGCCCCAAAGCGCAACGTGGACACAGCCAAATTTTTGAAGGAAAACAGAGGTGTTTTTTGCAAAGTGCCTACCTGTAGATTTTGGCCTGTAGCTCAGCCGCCACCTAGGGAAACCTACCAAACCTGTGCATTTCTGAAAACTAGAGACCTAGGGGAATCCAAGATGGGGTGACTTGTGTGGCTCGGACCAGGTTCTGTTACCCAGAATCCTTTGCAAACCTCAAAATTTGGCTAAAAAAACACATGTTCCTAACATATCTGTGGCAGAAAGTTCTGGAATCTGAGAGGAGCCACAAATTTCCTTCCACTCAGCGTTCCCCCACATCTCCCGATAAAAATGATACCTCACTTGTCTGGGTAGGCCTAGCGCCCGCGACAGGAAACGCCCCAAAGCGCAACGTGGACACATCCAAATTTGTGACGGAAAACGGAGGTGTTTTTTGCAAAGTGCCTACCTGTAGATTTTGGCTTGTAGCTCACCCGCCACCTAGGGAAACCTACCAAACCTGTGCATTTCTGAAAACTAGAGACCTAGGGGAATCCAAGATGGGGTGACTTGTGTGGCTCGCACCAGGTTCTGTTACCCAGAATCCTTTGCAAACCTCAAAATTTGGCTAAAAAAACACATGTTCCTCACATTTCTGTGGCAGAAAGTTCTGGAATCTGAGAGGAGCCACGAATTTCCTTCCACCCAGCGTTGCCCCACATCTCCCGATAAAAATGATACCTCACTTGTGTGCGTAGGCCTAGCGCCCGTGACAGGAAATGCCCCAAAGCGCAATGTGGACACAGCCAAATTTTTGAAGGAAAACAGAGGTGTTTTTTGCAAAGTGCCTACCTGTAGATTTTTGCCTGTAGCTCAGCCGCCACCTAGGGAAACCTACCAAACCTGTGCATTTCTGAAAACTAGAGACCTAGGGGAATCCAAGATGGGGTGACTTGTGTGGCTCGGTCCAGGTTCTGTTACCCAGAATCCTTTGCAAACCTCAAAATTTGGCTAAAAAAACACATGTTCCTAACACTTCTGTGGCAGAAAGTTCTGGAATCTGAGAGGAGCCACAAATTTCCTTCCACCCAGCGTTCCCCCACGTCTCCCTATAAAAATGATACCTCACTTGTGTGGGTAGGGCTAGCGCCTGTGACAGGAAACGCCCCAAAGCGCAACGTGGACACATCCAAATTTGTGAAGGAAAACAGAGGTGTTTTTTGCAAAGTGCCTACCTGTAGATTTTGGCCTGTAGCTCAGCCGCCACCTAGGGAAACCTACCAAACCTGTGCATTTCTGAAAACTAGAGACCTAGGGGAATCCAATGTGGGGTGACTTGTGTGGCTCGGACCAGGTTCTGTTACCCAGAATCCTTTGCAAACCTCAAAATTTGGCTAAAAAAACAAATGTTCCTAATATTTCTGTGGCAGAAAGTTCTGGAATCTGAGAGGAGCCACAAATTTCCTTCCACCCAGCGTTCCCCCACGTCTCCCGATAAAAATGATACCTCACTTGTGTGGGTAGGCCTAGCGCCCGCGACAGGAAACGCCCCAAAGCGCAACGTGGACACATCCAAATTTGTGAAGGAAAACAGAGGTGTTTTTTGCAAAGTGCCTACCTGTAGATTTTGGCCTCTAGCTCAGCCGCCACCTAAGGAAACCTACCAAACCTGTGCATTTCTGAAAACTAGAGACCTAGGGGAATCCAAGATGGGGTGACTTATGTGGCTCGGACCAGGTTCTGTTACCCAGAATCCTTTGCAAACCTCAAAATTTGGCTAAAAAAACACATGTTCCTCACATTTCTGTGGCAGAAAGTTCTGGAATCATAGAGGAGCCACGAATTTCCTTCCACCCAGCGTTCTCCCACGTCTCCCGATAAAAATGATACCTCACTTGTGTGCGTAGGCCTAGCGCCCGTGACAGAAAACGCCCCAAAGCGCAACGTGGACACAGCCAAATTTTTGAAGGAAAACAGAGGTGTTTTTTGCAAAGTGCCTACCTGTAGATTTTGGCCTGTAGCTCAGCCGCCACCTAGGGAAACCTACCAAACCTGTGCATTTCTGAAAACTAGAGACCTAGGGGAATCCAAGATGGGGTGACTTGTGTGGCTCGGACCAGGTTCTGTTACCCAGAATCCTTTGCAAACCTCAAAATTTGGCTAAAAAAACACATGTTCCTAACATATCTGTGGCAGAAAGTTCTGGAATCTGAGAGGAGCCACAAATTTCCTTCCACCCAGCGTTCCCCCACATCTCCCGATAAAAATTATACCTCACTTGTGTGGGTAGGCCTAGCGCCCGCGACAGGAAACGCCCCAAAGCGCAACGTGGACACATCCAAATTTGTGACTGAAAACTGAGGTGTTTTTTGCAAAGTGCCTACCTGTAGATTTTGGCTTGTAGCTCACCCGCCACCTAGGGAAACCTACCAAACCTGTGCATTTCTGAAAACTAGAGACCTAGGGGAATCCAAGATGGGGTGACTTGTGCGGCTCGGACCAGGTTCTGTTACCCAGAATCCTTTGCAAACCTCAAAATTCGGCTAAAAAAACACATGTTCCTCACATTTCTGTGGCAGAAAGTTCTGGAATCTGAGAGGAGCCACGAATTTCCTTCCACCCAGCGTTGCCCCACATCTCCCGATAAAAATGATACCTCACTTGTGTGCGTAGGGCTAGCGCCTGCGACAGGAAACGCCCCAAAGCGCAACGTGGACACATCCAAATTTGTGAAGGAAAACAGAGGTGTTTTTTGCAAAGTGCCTACCTGTAGATTTTGGCCTGTAGCTCAGCCGCCACCTAGGGAAACCTACCAAACCTGTGCATTTCTGAAAACTAGAGACCTAGGGGAATCCAAAGTGGGGTGACTTGTGTGGCTCGGACCAGGTTCTGTTACCCAGAATCCTTTGCAAACCTCAACATTTGGCTAAAAAAACAAATGTTCCTAATATTTCTGTGGCAGAAAGTTCTGGAATCTGAGAGGAGCCACAAATTTCCTTCCACCCAGCGTTCCCCCACGTCTCCCGATAAAAATGATACCTCACTTGTGTGGGTAGGCCTAGCGCCCGCGACAGGAAACGCCCCAAAGCGCAACGTGGACACATCCAAATTTGTGAAGGAAAACAGAGGTGTTTTTTGCAAAGTGCCTACCTGTAGATTTTGGCCTCTAGCTCAGCCGCCACCTAAGGAAACCTACCAAACCTGTGCATTTCTGAAAACTAGAGACCTAGGGGAATCCAAGATGGGGTGACTAATGTGGCTCGGACCAGGTTCTGTTACCCAGAATCCTTTGCAAACCTCAAAATTTGGCTAAAAAAACACATGTTCCTAACATTTCTGTGGCAGAAAGTTCTGGAATCTGAGAGGAGCCACAATTTTCCTTCCACCCAGCGTTCCCCCACGTCTCCCGATAAAAATGATACCTCACTTGTGTGGGTAGGCCTAGCGCCCGCGACAGGAAACGCCCCAAAGCGCAACGTGGACACATTCAAATTTGTGACGGAAAACGGAGGTGTTTTTTGCAAAGTGCCTACCTGTAGATTTTGGCTTGTAGCTCACCCGCCACCTAGGGAAACCTACCAAACCTGTGCATTTCTGAAAACTAGAGACCTAGGGGAATCCAAGATGGGGTGACTTGTGTGGCTCGGACCAGGTTCTGTTACCCAGAATCCTTTGCAAACCTCAAAATTTGGCTAAAAAAACACATGTTCCTCACATTTCTGTGGCAGAAAGTTCTGGAATCTGAGAGGAGCCACGAATTTCCTTCCACCCAGCGTTGCCCCACATGTCCCGATAAAAATGATACCTCACTTGTGTGCGTAGGCCTAGCGCCCGTGACAGGAAATGCCCCAAAGCGCAATGTGGACACAGCCAAATTTTTGAAGGAAAACAGAGGTGTTTTTTGCAAAGTGCCTACCTGTAGATTTTGGCTTGTAGCTCAGCCGCCACCTAGGGAAACCTACCAAACCTGTGCATTTCTGAAAACTAGAGACCTAGGGGAATCCAAGATGGGGTGACTTATGTGGCTCGGAACAGGTTCTGTTACCCAGAATCCTTTGCAAACCTCAAAATTTGGCTAAAAAAACACATGTTCCTCACATTTCTGTGGCAGAAAGTTCTGCAATCATAGAGGAGCCACGAATTTCCTTCCACCCAGCGTTCTCCCACGTCTCCCGATAAAAATGATACCTCACTTGTGTGCGTAGGCCTAGCGCCCGTGACAGAAAACGCCCCAAAGCGCAACGTGGACACAGCCAAATTTTTGAAGGAAAACAGAGGTGTTTTTTGCAAAGTGCCTACCTGTAGATTTTGGCCTGTAGCTCAGCCGCCACCTAGGGAAACCTACCAAACCTGTGCATTTCTGAAAACTAGAGACCTAGGGGAATCCAAGATGGGGTGACTTGAGTGGCTCGGACCAGGTTCTGTTACCCAGAATCCTTTGCAAACCTCAAAATTTGGCTAAAAAAACACATGTTCCTAACATATCTGTGGCAGAAAGTTCTGGAATCTGAGAGGAGCCACAAATTTCCTTCCACCCAGCGTTCCCCCACATCTCCCGATAAAAATGATACCTCACTTGTGCGGGTAGGCCTAGCGCCCGCGACAGGAAACGCCCCAAAGCGCAACGTGGACACATCCAAATTTGTGACGGAAAACGGAGGTGTTTTTTGCAAAGTGCCTACCTGTAGATTTTGGCTTGTAGCTCACCCGCCACCTAGGGAAACCTACCAAACCTGTGCATTTCTGAAAACTAGAGACCTAGGGGAATCCAAGATGGGGTGACTTGTGTGGCTCGGACCAGGTTCTGTTACCCAGAATCCTTTGCAAACCTCAAAATTTGGCTAAAAAAACACATGTTCCTCACATTTCTGTGGCAGAAAGTTCTGGAATCTGAGAGGAGCCACGAATTTCCTTCCACCCAGCGTTGCCCCACATCTCCCGATAAAAATGATACCTCACTTGTGTGGGTAGGCCTAGCGCCTGCGACAGGAAACGCCCCAAAGCGCAACGTGGACACATCCAAATTTGTGAAGGAAAACAGAGGTGTTTTTTGCAAAGTGCCTACCTGTAGATTTTGGCCTCTAGCTCAGCCGCCACCTAAGGAAACCTACCAAACCTGTGCATTTCTGAAAACTAGAGACCTAGGGGAATCCAAGATGGGGTGACTTATGTGGCTCGGACCAGGTTCTGTTACCCAGAATCCTTTGCAAACCTCAAAATTTGGCTAAAAAAACACATGTTCCTCACATTTCTGTGGCAGAAAGTTCTGGAATCATAGAGGAGCCACGAATTTCCTTCCACCCAGCGTTCTCCCACGTCTCCCGATAAAAATGATACCTCACTTGTGTGCGTAGGCCTAGCGCCTGTGACAGAAAACGCCCCAAAGCGCAACGTGGACACAGCCACATTTTTGAAGGAAAACAGAGGTGTTTTTTGCAAAGTGCCTACCTGTAGATTTTGGCCTGTAGCTCAGCCGCCACCTAGGGAAACCTACCAAACCTGTGCATTTCTGAAAACTAGAGACCTAGGGGAATCCAAGATGGGGTGACTTGTGTGGCTCGGACCAGGTTCTGTTACCCAGAATCCTTTGCAAACTTCAAAATTTGGCTAAAAAAACACATGTTCCTAACATATCTGTGGCAGAAAGTTCTGGAATCTGAGAGGAGCCACAAATTTCCTTCCACCCAGCGTTCCCCCACATCTCCCGATAAAAATGATACCTCACTTGTGTGGGTAGGCCTAGCGCCCGCGACAGGAAACGCCCCAAAGCGCAACGTGGACACATCCAAATTTGTGACTGAAAACGGAGGTGTTTTTTGCAAAGTGCCTACCTGTAGATTTTGGCTTGTAGCTCACCCGCCACCTAGGGAAACCTACCAAACCTGTGCATTTCTGAAAACTAGAGACCTAGGGGAATCCAAGATGGGGTGACTTGTGCGGCTCGGACCAGGTTCTGTTACCCAGAATCCTTTGCAAACCTCAAAATTCGGCTAAAAAAACACATGTTCCTCACATTTCTGTGGCAGAAAGTTCTGGAATCTGAGAGGAGCCACGAATTTCCTTCCACCCAGCGTTGCCCCACATCTCCCGATAAAAATGATACCTCACTTGTGTGCGTAGGCCTAGCGCCCGTGACAGGAAATGCCCCAAAGCGCAATGTGGACACAGCCAAATTTTTGAAGGAAAACAGAGGTGTTTTTTGCAAAGTGCCTACCTGTAGATTTTTGCCTGTAGCTCAGCCGCCACCTAGGGAAACCTACCAAACCTGTGCATTTCTGAAAACTAGAGACCTAGGGGAATCCAAGATGGGGTGACTTGTGTGGCTCGGACCAGGTTCTGTTACCCAGAATCCTTTGCAAACCTCAAAATTTGGCTAAAAAAACACATGTTCCTAACACTTCTGTGGCAGAAAGTTCTGGAATCTGAGAGGAGCCACAAATTTCCTTCCACCCAGCGTTCCCCCACGTCTCCCTATAAAAATGATACCTCACTTGTGTGGGTAGGGCTAGCGCCTGCGACAGGAAACGCCCCAAAGCGCAACGTGGACACATCCAAATTTGTGAAGGAAAACAGAGGTGTTTTTTGCAAAGTGCCTACCTGTAGATTTTGGCCTGTAGCTCAGCCGCCACCTAGGGAAACCTACCAAACCTGTGCATTTCTGAAAACTAGAGACCTAGGGGAATCCAAAGTGGGGTGACTTGTGTGGCTCGGACCAGGTTCTGTTACCCAGAATCCTTTGCAAACCTCAACATTTGGCTAAAAAAACAAATGTTCCTAATATTTCTGTGGCAGAAAGTTCTGGAATCTGAGAGGAGCCACAAATTTCCTTCCACCCAGCGTTCCCCCACGTCTCCCGATAAAAATGATACCTCACTTGTGTGGGTAGGCCTAGCGCCCGCGACAGGAAACGCCCCAAAGCGCAACGTGGACACATCCAAATTTGTGAAGGAAAACAGAGGTGTTTTTTGCAAAGTGCCTACCTGTAGATTTTGGCCTCTAGCTCAGCCGCCACCTAAGGAAACCTACCAAACCTGTGCATTTCTGAAAACTAGAGACCTAGGGGAATCCAAGATGGGGTGACTAATGTGGCTCGGACCAGGTTCTGTTACCCAGAATCCTTTGCAAACCTCAAAATTTGGCTAAAAAAACACATGTTCCTAACATTTCTGTGGCAGAAAGTTCTGGAATCTGAGAGGAGCCACAATTTTCCTTCCACCCAGCGTTCCCCCACGTCTCCCGATAAAAATGATACCTCACTTGTGTGGGTAGGCCTAGCGCCCGCGACAGGAAACGCCCCAAAGCGCAACGTGGACACATTCAAATTTGTGACGGAAAACGGAGGTGTTTTTTGCAAAGTGCCTACCTGTAGATTTTGGCTTGTAGCTCACCCGCCACCTAGGGAAACCTACCAAACCTGTGCATTTCTGAAAACTAGAGACCTAGGGGAATCCAAGATGGGGTGACTTGTGTGGCTCGGACCAGGTTCTGTTACCCAGAATCCTTTGCAAACCTCAAAATTTGGCTAAAAAAACACATGTTCCTCACATTTCTGTGGCAGAAAGTTCTGGAATCTGAGAGGAGCCACGAATTTCCTTCCACCCAGCGTTGCCCCACATGTCCCGATAAAAATGATACCTCACTTGTGTGCGTAGGCCTAGCGCCCGTGACAGGAAATGCCCCAAAGCGCAATGTGGACACAGCCAAATTTTTGAAGGAAAACAGAGGTGTTTTTTGCAACGTGCCTACCTGTAGATTTTGGCTTGTAGCTCAGCCGCCACCTAGGGAAACCTACCAAACCTGTGCATTTCTGAAAACTAGAGACCTAGGGGAATCCAAGATGGGGTGACTTATGTGGCTCGGACCAGGTTCTGTTACCCAGAATCCTTTGCAAACCTCAAAATTTGGCTAAAAAAACACATGTTCCTCACATTTCTGTGGCAGAAAGTTCTGGAATCATAGAGGAGCCACGAATTTCCTTCCACCCAGCGTTCTCCCACGTCTCCCGATAAAAATGATACCTCACTTGTGTGCGTAGGCCTAGCGCCCGTGACAGAAAACGCCCCAAAGCGCAACGTGGACACAGCCAAATTTTTGAAGGAAAACAGAGGTGTTTTTTGCAAAGTGCCTACCTGTAGATTTTGGCCTGTAGCTCAGCCGCCACCTAGGGAAACCTACCAAACCTGTGCATTTCTGAAAACTAGAGACCTAGGGGAATCCAAGATGGGGTGACTTGTGTGGCTCGGACCAGGTTCTGTTACCCAGAATCCTTTGCAAACCTCAAAATTTGGCTAAAAAAACACATGTTCCTAACATATCTGTGGCAGAAAGTTCTGGAATCTGAGAGGAGCCACAAATTTCCTTCCACCCAGCGTTCCCCCACATCTCCCGATAAAAATGATACCTCACTTGTGTGGGTAGGCCTAGCGCCCGCGACAGGAAACGCCCCAAAGCGCAACGTGGACACATCCAAATTTGTGACGGAAAACGGAGGTGTTTTTTGCAAAGTGCCTACCTGTAGATTTTGGCTTGTAGCTCACCCGCCACCTAGGGAAACCTACCAAACCTGTGCATTTCTGAAAACTAGAGACCTAGGGGAATCCAAGATGGGGTGACTTGTGTGGCTCGGACCAGGTTCTGTTACCCAGAATCCTTTGCAAACCTCAAAATTTGGCTAAAAAAACACATGTTCCTCACATTTCTGTGGCAGAAAGTTCTGGAATCTGAGAGGAGCCACGAATTTCCTTCCACCCAGCGTTGCCCCACATCTCCCGATAAAAATGATACCTCACTTGTGTGGGTAGGCCTAGCGCCTGCGACAGGAAACGCCCCAAAGCGCAACGTGGACACATCCAAATTTGTGAAGGAAAACAGAGGTGTTTTTTGCAAAGTGCCTACCTGTAGATTTTGGCCTGTAGCTCAGCCGCCACCTAGGGAAACCTACCAAACCTGTGCATTTCTGAAAACTAGAGACGTAGGGGAATCCAAAGTGGGGTGACTTGTGTGGCTCGGACCAGGTTCTGTTACCCAGAATCCTTTGCAAACCTCAAAATTTGGCTAAAAAAACAAATGTTCCTAATATTTCTGTGGCAGAAAGTTCTGGAATCTGAGAGGAGCCACAAATTTCCTTCCACCCAGCGTTCCCCCACGTCTCCCGATAAAAATGATACCTCACTTGTGTGGGTAGGCCTAGCGCCCGCGACAGGAAACGCCCCAAAGCGCAACGTGGACACATCCAAATTTGTGACGGAAAACGGAGGTGTTTTTTGCAAAGTGCCTACCTGTAGATTTTGGCTTGTAGCTCACCCGCCACCTAGGGAAACCTACCAAACCTGTGCATTTCTGAAAACTAGAGACCTAGGGGAATCCAAGATGGGGTGACTTGTGTGGCTCGGACCAGGTTCTGTTACCCAGAATCCTTTGCAAACCTCAAAATTTGGCTAAAAAAACACATGTTCCTCACATTTCTGTGGCAGAAAGTTCTGGAATCTGAGAGGAGCCACGAATTTCCTTCCACCCAGCGTTGCCCCACATCTCCCGATAAAAATGATACCTCACTTGTGTGGGTAGGCCTAGCGCCTGCGACAGGAAACGCCCCAAAGCGCAACGTGGACACATCCAAATTTGTGAAGGAAAACAGAGGTGTTTTTTGCAAAGTGCCTACCTGTAGATTTTGGCCTGTAGCTCAGCCGCCACCTAGGGAAACCTACCAAACCTGTGCATTTCTGAAAACTAGAGACGTAGGGGAATCCAAAGTGGGGTGACTTGTGTGGCTCGGACCAGGTTCTGTTACCCAGAATCCTTTGCAAACCTCAAAATTTGGCTAAAAAAACAAATGTTCCTAATATTTCTGTGGCAGAAAGTTCTGGAATCTGAGAGGAGCCACAAATTTCTTTCCACCCAGCGTTCCCCCACGTCTCCCGATAAAAATGATACCTCACTTGTGTGGGTAGGCCTAGCGCCCGCGACAGGAAACGCCCCAAAGCGCAACGTGGACACATCCAAATTTGTGAAGGAAAACAGAGGTGTTTTTTGCAAAGTGCCTACCTGTAGATTTTGCCCTGTAGCTCAGCCGCCACCTAGGGAAACCTACCAAACCTGTGCATTTCTGAAAACTAGAGACCTAGGGGAATCCAAGATGTGGTGACTTGTGTGGCTCGGACCAGGTTCTGTTACCCAGAATCCTTTGCAAACCTCAAAATTTGGCTAAAAAAACACATGTTCCTAACATTTCTGTGGAAGAAAGTTCTGGAATCTGAGAGGAGCCACAAATTTCCTTCCACCCAGCGTTCCCCTACGTCTCCTGATAAAAATGATACCTCACTTGTGTGGGTAGGCCTAGCGCCCGCGACAGGAAACGCCCCAAAGCGCAACGTGGACACATCCAAATTTGTGAAGGAACACAGAGGTGTTTTTTGCAAACTGACTACCTGTAGATTTAGGCCTGTAGCTCAGCCGCCACCTAGGGAAACCTACCAATCCTCTGCATTTCTGAAAACTAGAGACCAAGGGGAATCCAAGATGGGGTGACTTGTGTGGCTCGGACCAGGTTCTGTTACCCAGAATCCTTTGCAAACCTCAAAATTTGGCTAAAAAAACACATGTTCCTAACATATCTGTGGCAGAAAGTTCTGGAATCTGAGAGGAGCCACAAATTTCCTTCCACCCAGCGTTCACCCACGTCTCCCGATAAAAATGATACCTCACTTGTGTGAGTAGGCCTAGCGCCCGCGACAGGAAACGCCCCAAAGCGCAACGTAGACAAATCCAAATATGTGAAGGAAAACAGAGGTGTTTTTTGCAAAGTGCCTACCTGTAGATTTTGGCTTGTATCTCAGCCGCCACCTAGGGAAACCTACCAAACCTGTGCATTTCTGAAAACTAGAGGCCTAGGGGAATCCAAGATGGGGTGACTTGTGTGGCTCGGACCAGGTTCTGTTACCCAGAATCCTTTGCAAACCTCAGAATTTGGCTAAAAAAACACATGTTCCTCACATTTCTGTGGCAGAAAGTTCTGGAATCTGAGAGGAGCCACGAATTTCCTTCCACCCAGCGTTGCCCCACATCTCCCGATAAAAATGATACCTCACTTGTGTGCGTAGGCCTAGCGCCCGTGACAGGAAATGCCCCAAAGCGCAACGTGGACACAACCAAATTTTTGAAGGAAAACAGAGGTGTTTTTTGCAAAGTGCCTACCTGTAGATTTTGGCTTGTAGCTCAGCCGCCACCTAGGGAAACCTACCAAACCTGTGCATTTCTGAAAACTAGAGACCAAGGGGAATCCAAGATGGGGTGACTTGTGTGGCTCGGACCAGGTTCTGTTACCCAGAATCCTTTGCAAACCTCAAAATTTGGCTAAAAAAACACATGTTCCTCACATTTCTGTGGCAGAAAGTGCTGGAATCTGAGAGGAGCCACGAATTTCCTTCCACCCAGCGTTCCCCCACGTCTCCCAATAAAAATGATACCTCACTTGTGTGGGTAGGCCTAGCGCCCGCGACAGGAAACGCCCCAAAGCGCAACATGGACACATTCAAATTTTTGACGGAAAACGGAGGTGTTTTTTGCAAAGTGCCTACCTGTAGATTTTGGCTTGTAGCTCACCCGCCACCTAGGGAAACCTACCAAACCTGTGCGTTTCTGAAAACTAGAGACCTAGGGGAATCCAAGATGGGGTGACTTGTGTGGCTCGGACCAGGTTCTGTTACCCAGAATCCTTTGCAAACCTCAAAATTTGGCTAAAAAAACACATGTTCCTCACATTTCTGTGGCAGAAAGTTCTGGAATCTGAGAGGAGCCACGAATTTCCTTCCACCCAGCGTTGCCCCACATCTCCCGATAAAAATGATACCTCACTTGTGTGCGTAGGCCTAGCGCCCGTGACAGGAAATGCCCCAAAGCGCAATGTGGGCACAGCCAAATTTTTGAAGGAAAACAGAGGTGTTTTTTGCAAAGTGCCTACCTGTAGATTTTGGCTTGTAGCTCAGCCGCCACCTAGGGAAACCTACCAAACCTGTGCATTTCTGAAAACTAGAGACCTAGGGGAATCCAAGATGGGGTGACTTATGTGGCTCGGACCAGGTTCTGTTACCCAGAATCCTTTGCAAACCTCAAAATTTGGCTAAAAAAACACATGTTCCTCACATTTCTGTGGCAGAAAGTTCTGGAATCTCAGAGGAGCCACGAATTCCCTTCCACCCAGCGTTCTCCCACGTCTCCCGATAAAAATGATACCTCACTTGTGTGCGTAGGCCTAGCGCCCGTGACAGAAAACGCCCCAAAGCGCAACGTGGACACAGCCAAATTTTTGAAGGAAAACAGAGGTGTTTTTTGCAAAGTGCCTACCTGTAGATTTTGGCCTGTAGCTCAGCCGCCACCTAGGGAAACCTACCAAACCTGTGCATTTCTGAAAACTAGAGACCTAGGGGAATCCAAGATGGGGTGACTTGTGTGGCTCGGACCAGGTTCTGTTACCCAGAATACTTTGCAAACCTCAAAATTTGGCTAAAAAAACACATGTTCCTAACATATCTGTGGCAGAAAGTTCTGGAATCTGAGAGGAGCCACAAATTTCCTTCCACCCAGCGTTCCCCCACATCTCCCGATAACAATGATACCTCACTTGGGTGGGTAGGCCTAGCGCCCGCGACAGGAAACGCCCCAAAGCGCAACGTGGACACATCCAAATTTGTGACGGAAAACGGAGGTGTTTTTTGCAAAGTGCCTACCTGTAGATTTTGGCTTGTAGCTCACCCGCCACCTAGGGAAACCTACCAAACCTGTGCATTTCTGAAAACTAGAGACCTAGGGGAATCCAAGATGGGGTGACTTGTGTGGCTCGGACCAGGTTCTGTTACCCAGAATCCTTTGCAAACCTCAAAATTTGGCTAAAAAAACACATGTTCCTCACATTTCTGTGGCAGAAAGTTCTGGAATCTGAGAGGAGCCACGAATTTCCTTCCACCCAGCGTTGCCCCACATCTCCCGATAAAAATGATACCTCACTTGTGTGCGTAGGCCTAGCGCCCGTGACAGGAAATGCCCCAAAGCGCAATGTGGGCACAGCCAAATTTTTGAAGGAAAACAGAGGTGTTTTTTGCAAAGTCCCTACCTGTAGATTTTGGCTTGTAGCTCAGCCGCCACCTAGGGAAACCTACCAAACCTGTGCATTTCTGAAAACTAGAGACCTAGGGGAATCCAAGATGGGGTGACTTGTGTGGCTCGGACCAGGTTCTGTTACCCAGAATCCTTTGCAAACCTCAAAATTTGGCTAAAAAAACACATGTTCCTCACATTTCTGTGGCAGAAAGTTCTGGAATCTGAGAGGAGCCACGAATTTCCTTCCACCCAGCGTTCCCCTACGTCTCCTGATAAAAATGATACCTCACTTGTGTGGGTAGGCCTAGCGCCCGCGACAGGAAACGCCCCAAAGCGCAACGTGGACACATCCAAATTTGTGAAGGAACACAGAGGTGTTTTTTGCAAACTGACTACCTGTAGATTTAGGCCTGTAGCTCAGCCGCCACCTAGGGAAAGCTACCAATCCTCTGCATTTCTGAAAACTAGAGACCAAGGGGAATCCAAGATGGGGTGACTTGTGTGGCTCGGACCAGGTTCTGTTACCCAGAATCCTTTGCAAACCTCAAAATTTGGCTAAAAAAACACATGTTCCTAACATATCTGTGGCAGAAAGTTCTGGAATCTGAGAGGAGCCACAAATTTCCTTCCACCCAGCGTTCACCCACGTCTCCCGATAAAAATGATACCTCACTTGTGTGAGTAGGCCTAGCGCCCGCGACAGGAAACGCCCCAAAGCGCATCGTAGACAAATCCAAATATGTGAAGGAAAACAGAGGTGTTTTTTGCAAAGTGCCTACCTGTAGATTTTGGCTTGTAGCTCAGCCGCCACCTAGGGAAACCTACCAAACCTGTGCATTTCTGAAAACTAGAGGCCTAGGGGAATCCAAGATGGGGTGACTTGTGTGGCTCGGACCAGGTTCTGTTACCCAGAATCCTTTGCAAACCTCAGAATTTGGCTAAAAAAACACATGTTCCTCACATTTCTGTGGCAGAAAGTTCTGGAATCTGAGAGGAGCCACGAATTTCCTTCCACCCAGCGTTGCCCCACATCTCCCGATAAAAATGATACCTCACTTGTGTGCGTAGGCCTAGCGCCCGTGACAGGAAATGCCCCAAAGCGCAACGTGGACACAACCAAATTTTTGAAGGAAAACAGAGGTGTTTTTTGCAAAGTGCCTACCTGTAGATTTTGGCTTGTAGCTCAGCCGCCACCTAGGGAAACCTACCAAACCTGTGCATTTCTGAAAACTAGAGACCAAGGGGAATCCAAGATGGGGTGACTTGTGTGGCTCGGACCAGGTTCTGTTACCCAGAATCCTTTGCAAACCTCAAAATTTGGCTAAAAAAACACATGTTCCTCACATTTCTGTGGCAGAAAGTGCTGGAATCTGAGAGGAGCCACGAATTTCCTTCCACCCAGCGTTCCCCCACGTCTCCCAATAAAAATGATACCTCACTTGTGTGGGTAGGCCTGGCGCCCGCGACAGGAAACGCCCCAAAGCGCAACATGGACACATTCAAATTTTTGACGGAAAACGGAGGTGTTTTTTGCAAAGTGCCTACCTGTAGATTTTGGCTTGTAGCTCACCCGCCACCTAGGGAAACCTACCAAACCTGTGCGTTTCTGAAAACTAGAGACCTAGGGGAATCCAAGATGGGGTGACTTGTGTGGCTCGGACCAGGTTCTGTTACCCAGAATCCTTTGCAAACCTCAAAATTTGGCTAAAAAAACACATGTTCCTCACATTTCTGTGGCAGAAAGTTCTGGAATCTGAGAGGAGCCACGAATTTCCTTCCACCCAGCGTTGCCCCACATCTCCCGATAAAAATGATACCTCACTTGTGTGCGTAGGCCTAGCGCCCGTGACAGGAAATGCCCCAAAGCGCAATGTGGGCACAGCCAAATTTTTGAAGGAAAACAGAGGTGTTTTTTGCAAAGTGCCTACCTGTAGATTTTGGCTTGTAGCTCAGCCGCCACCTAGGGAAACCTACCAAACCTGTGCATTTCTGAAAACTAGAGACCTAGGGGAATCCAAGATGGGGTGACTTATGTGGCTCGGACCAGGTTCTGTTACCCAGAATCCTTTGCAAACCTCAAAATTTGGCTAAAAAAACACATGTTCCTCACATTTCTGTGGCAGAAAGTTCTGGAATCTGAGAGGAGCCACGAATTTCCTTCCACCCAGCGTTCCCCTACGTCTCCTGATAAAAATGATACCTCACTTGTGTGGGTAGGCCTAGCGCCCGCGACAGGAAACGCCCCAAAGCGCAACGTGGACACATCCAAATTTGTGAAGGAACACAGAGGTGTTTTTTGCAAACTGACTACCTGTAGATTTAGGCCTGTAGCTCAGCCGCCACCTAGGGAAACCTACCAATCCTCTGCATTTCTGAAAACTAGAGACCAAGGGGAATCCAAGATGGGGTGACTTGTGTGGCTCGGACCAGGTTCTGTTACCCAGAATCCTTTGCAAACCTCAAAATTTGGCTAAAAAAACACATGTTCCTAACATATCTGTGGCAGAAAGTTCTGGAATCTGAGAGGAGCCACAAATGTCCTTCCACCCAGCGTTCACCCACGTCTCCCGATAAAAATGATACCTCACTTGTGTGAGTAGGCCTAGCGCCCGCGACAGGAAACGCCCCAAAGCGCAACGTAGACAAATCCAAATATGTGAAGGAAAACAGAGGTGTTTTTTGCAAAGTGCCTACCTGTAGATTTTGGCTTGTAGCTCAGCCGCCACCTAGGGAAACCTACCAAACCTGTGCATTTCTGAAAACTAGAGGCCTAGGGGAATCCAAGATGGGGTGACTTGTGTGGCTCGGACCAGGTTCTGTTACCCAGAATCCTTTGCAAACCTCAGAATTTGGCTAAAAAAACACATGTTCCTCACATTTCTGTGGCAGAAAGTTCTGGAATCTGAGAGGAGCCACGAATTTCCTTCCACCCAGCGTTGCCCCACATCTCCCGATAAAAATGATACCTCACTTGTGTGCGTAGGCCTAGCGCCCGTGACAGGAAATGCCCCAAAGCGCAATGTGGGCACAGCCAAATTTTTGAAGGGAAACAGAGGTGTTTTTTGCAAAGTGCCTACCTGTAGATTTTGGCTTGTAGCTCAGCCGCCACCTAGGGAAACCTACCAAACCTGTGCATTTCTGAAAACTAGAGACCTAGGGGAATCCAAGATGGGGTGACTTATGTGGCTCGGACCAGGTTCTGTTACCCAGAATCCTTTGCAAACCTCAAAATTTGGCTAAAAAAACACATGTTCCTCACATTTCTGTGGCAGAAAGTTCTGGAATCTCAGAGGAGCCACGAATTTCCTTCCACCCAGCGTTCTCCCACGTCTCCCGATAAAAATGATACCTCACTTGTGTGCGTAGGCCTAGCGCCCGTGACAGAAAACGCCCCAAAGCGCAACGTGGACACAGCCAAATTTTTGAAGGAAAACAGAGGTGTTTTTTGCAAAGTGCCTACCTGTAGATTTTGGCCTGTAGCTCAGCCGCCACCTAGGGAAACCTACCAAACCTGTGCATTTCTGAAAACTAGAGACCTAGGGGAATCCAAGATGGGGTGACTTGTGTGGCTCGGACCAGGTTCTGTTACCCAGAATACTTTGCAAACCTCAAAATTTGGCTAAAAAAAACACATGTTCCTAACATATCTGTGGCAGAAAGTTCTGGAATCTGAGAGGAGCCACAAATTTCCTTCCACCCAGCGTTCCCCCACATCTCCCGATAACAATGATACCTCACTTGGGTGGGTAGGCCTAGCGCCCGCGACAGGAAACGCCCCAAAGCGCAACGTGGACACATCCAAATTTGTGACTGAAAACGGAGGTGTTTTTTGCAAAGTGCCTACCTGTAGATTTTGGCTTGTAGCTCACCCGCCACCTAGGGAAACCTACCAAACCTGTGCATTTCTGAAAACTAGAGACCTAGGGGAATCCAAGATGGGGTGACTTGTGTGGCTCGGACCAGGTTCTGTTACCCAGAATCCTTTGCAAACCTCAAAATTTGGCTAAAAAAACACATGTTCCTCACATTTCTGTGGCAGAAAGTTCTGGAATCTGAGAGGAGCCACGAATTTCCTTCCACCCAGCGTTGCCCCACATCTCCCGATAAAAATGATACCTCACTTGTGTGCGTAGGCCTAGCGCCCGTGACAGGAAATGCCCCAAAGCGCAATGTGGGCACAGCCAAATTTTTGAAGGAAAACAGAGGTGTTTTTTGCAAAGTGCCTACCTGTAGATTTTGGCTTGTAGCTCAGCCGCCACCTAGGGAAACCTACCAAACCTGTGCATTTCTGAAAACTAGAGACCTAGGGGAATCCAAGATGGGGTGACTTGTGTGGCTCGGACCAGGTTCTGTTACCCAGAATCCTTTGCAAACCTCAAAATTTGGCTAAAAAAAACACATGTTCCTCACATTTCTGTGGCAGAAAGTTCTGGAATCTGAGAGGAGCCACGAATTTCCTTCCACCCAGCGTTCCCCTACGTCTCCTGATAAAAATGATACCTCACTTGTGTGGGTAGGCCTAGCGCCCGCGACAGGAAACGCCCCAAAGCGCAACGTGGACACATCCAAATTTGTGAAGGAACACAGAGGTGTTTTTTGCAAACTGACTACCTGTAGATTTAGGCCTGTAGCTCAGCCGCCACCTAGGGAAACCTACCAATCCTCTGCATTTCTGAAAACTAGAGACCAAGGGGAATCCAAGATGGGGTGACTTGTGTGGCTCGGACCAGGTTCTGTTACCCAGAATCCTTTGCAAACCTCAAAATTTGGCTAAAAAAACACATGTTCCTAACATATCTGTGGCAGAAAGTTCTGGAATCTGAGAGGAGCCACAAATTTCCTTCCACCCAGCGTTCACCCACGTCTCCCGATAAAAATGATACCTCACTTGTGTGAGTAGGCCTAGCGCCCGCGACAGGAAACGCCCCAAAGCGCAACGTAGACAAATCCAAATATGTGAAGGAAAACAGAGGTGTTTTTTGCAAAGTGCCTACCTGTAGATTTTGGCTTGTAGCTCAGCCGCCACCTAGGGAAACCTACCAAACCTGTGCATTTCTGAAAACTAGAGACCAAGGGGAATCCAAGATGGGGTGACTTGTGTGGCTCGGACCAGGTTCTGTTACCCAGAATCCTTTGCAAACCTCAAAATTTGGCTAAAAAAACACATGTTCCTCACATTTCTGTGGCAGAAAGTTCTGGAATCTGAGAGGAGCCACGAATTTCCTTCCACCCAGCGTTGCCCCACATCTCCCGATAAAAATGATACCTCACTTGTGTGCGTAGGCCTAGCGCCCGTGACAGGAAATGCCCCAAAGCGCAATGTGGGCACAGCCAAATTTTTGAAGGAAAACAGAGGTGTTTTTTGCAAAGTGCCTACCTGTAGATTTTGGCTTGTAGCTCAGCCGCCACCTAGGGAAACCTACCAAACCTGTGCATTTCTGAAAACTAGAGACCTAGGGGAATCCAAGATGGGGTGACTTATGTGGCTCGGACCAGGTTCTGTTACCCAGAATCCTTTGCAAACCTCAAAATTTGGCTAAAAAAAACACATGTTCCTCACATTTCTGTGGCAGAAAGTTCTGGAATCTGAGAGGAGCCACGAATTTCCTTCCACCCAGCGTTCCCCTACGTCTCCTGATAAAAATGATACCTCACTTGTGTGGGTAGGCCTAGCGCCCGCGACAGGAAACGCCCCAAAGCGCAACGTGGACACATCCAAATTTGTGAAGGAACACAGAGGTGTTTTTTGCAAACTGACTACCTGTAGATTTAGGCCTGTAGCTCAGCCGCCACCTAGGGAAACCTACCAATCCTCTGCATTTCTGAAAACTAGAGACCAAGGGGAATCCAAGATGGGGTGACTTGTGTGGCTCGGACCAGGTTCTGTTACCCAGAATCCTTTGCAAACCTCAAAATTTGGCTAAAAAAACACATGTTCCTAACATATCTGTGGCAGAAAGTTCTGGAATCTGAGAGGAGCCACAAATTTCCTTCCACCCAGCGTTCCCCCACATCTCCCGATAACAATGATACCTCACTTGTGTGGGTAGGCCTAGCGCCCGCGACAGGAAACGCCCCAAAGCGCAACGTGGACACATCCAAATTTGTGACTGAAAACGGAGGTGTTTTTTGCAAAGTGCCTACCTGTAGATTTTGGCTTGTAGCTCACCCGCCACCTAGGGAAACCTACCAAACCTGTGCATTTCTGAAAACTAGAGACCTAGGGGAATCCAAGATGGGGTGACTTGTGTGGCTCGGACCAGGTTCTGTTACCCAGAATCCTTTGCAAACCTCAAAATTTGGCTAAAAAAACACATGTTCCTCACATTTCTGTGGCAGAAAGTTCTGGAATCTGAGAGGAGCCACGAATTTCCTTCCACCCAGCGTTGCCCCACATCTCCCGATAAAAATGATACCTCACTTGTGTGCGTAGGCCTAGCGCCCGTGACAGGAAATGCCCCAAAGCGCAATGTGGACACAGCCACATTTTTGAAGGAAAACAGAGGTGTTTTTTGCAAAGTGCCTACCTGTAGATTTTGCCCTGTAGCTCAGCCGCCACCTAGAGAAACCTACCAAACCTGTGCATTTCTGAAAACTAGAGACCTAGGGGAATCCAAGATGGGGTGACTTGTGTGGCTCGGACCAGGTTCTGTTACCCAGAATCCTTTGCAAACCTCAAAATTTGGCTAAAGAAACACATGTTCCTCACATTTCTGTGGCAGAAAGTTCTGGAATCTGAGAGGAGCCACGAATTTCCTTCCACCCAGCGTTGCCCCACATCTCCCGATAAAAATGATACCTCACTTGTGTGCGTAGGCCTAGCGCCCGTGACAGGAAATGCCCCAAAGCGCAATGTGGACACAGCCAAATTTTTGAAGGTAAACAGAGGTGTTTTTTGCAAAGTGCCTACCTGTAGATTTTGGCTTGTAGCTCAGCCGCCACTTAGGGAAACCTACCAAACCTGTGCATTTCTGAAAACTAGAGACCTAGGGGAATCCAAGATGGGGTGACTTATGTGGCTCGGACCAGGTTCTGTTACCCAGAAACCTTTGCAAACCTCAAAATTTGGCTAAAAAAACACATGTTCCTCACATTTCTGTGGCAGAAAGTTCTGGAATCTCAGAGGAGCCACGAATTTCCTTCCACCCAGCGTTCTCCCACGTCTCCCGATAAAAATGATACCTCACTTGTGTGAGTTGGCCTAGCGCCCGTGATAGAAAACGCCCCAAAGCGCAACGTGGACACAGCCAAATTTTTGAAGGAAAACAGAGGTGTTTTTTGCAAAGTGCCTACCTGTAGATTTTGGCCTGTAGCTCAGCCGCCACCTAGGGAAACCTACCAAACCTGTGCATTTCTGAAAACTAGAGACCTAGGGGAATCCAAGATGGGGTGACTTGTGTGGCTCGGACCAGGTTCTGTTACCCAGAATCCTTTGCAAACCTCAAAATTTGGCTAAAAAAACACATGTTCCTAACATATCTGTGGCAGAAAGTTCTGGAATCTGAGAGGAGCCACAAATTTCCTTCCACCCAGCGTTCCCCCACATCTCCCGATAACAATGATACCTCACTTGTGTGGGTAGGCCTAGCGCCCGCGACAGGAAACGCCCCAAAGCGCAACGTGGACACATCCAAATTTGTGACGGAAAACGTAGGTGTTTTTTGCAAAGTGCCTACCTGTAGATTTTGGCTTGTAGCTCACCCGCCACCTAGGGAAACCTACCAAACCTGTGCATTTCTGAAAACTAGAGACCTAGGGGAATCCAAGATGGGGTGACTTGTGTGGCTCGGACCAGGTTCTGTTACCCAGAATCCTTTGCAAACCTCAAAATTTGGCTAAAAAAACACATGTTCCTCACATTTCTGTGGCAGAAAGTTCTGGAATCTGAGAGGAGCCACAAATTTCCTTCCACCCAGCGTTGCCCCACATCTCCCGATAAAAATGATACCTCACTTGTGTGCGTAGGCCTAGCGCCCGTGACAGGAAATGCCCCAAAGCGCAATGTGGACACAGCCAAATTTTTGAAGGAAAACAGAGGTGTTTTTTGCAAAGTGCCTACCTGTAGATTTTGCCCTGTAGCTCAGCCGCCACCTAGAGAAACCTACCAAACCTGTGCATTTCTGAAAACTAGAGACCTAGGGGAATCCAAGATGGGGTGACTTGTGTGGCTCGGACCAGGTTCTGTTACCCAGAATCCTTTGCAAACCTCAAAATTTGGCTAAAAAAACACATGTTCCTAACATTTCTGTGGCAGAAAGTTCTGGAATCTGAGAGGAGCCACAAATTTCCTTCCACCCAGCGTTCCCCTACGTCTCCTGATAAAAATGATACCTCACTTGTGTGGGTAGGCCTAGCGCCCGCGACAGGAAACGCCCCAAAGCGCAACGTGGACACATCCAAATTTGTGAAGGAAAACAGAGGTGTTTTTTGCAAAGTGCCTACCTGTAGATTTTGGCCTGTAGCCCAGCCGCCACCTAGGGAAACCTGCCAAACCTGTCCATTTCTGAAAAACTAGAGACCTAGGGGAATCCAAGATGGGGTGACTTGTGTGGCTCAGACCAGGTTCTGTTACCCAGAATCCTTTGCAAATCTCAAAATTTGGCTAAAAAAACACATGTTCCTCACATTTCTGTGGCAGAAAGTTCAGGAATCTGAGAGGAGCAACAAATTTCCTTCCACCCAGCGTTCCCCCACGTCTCCCGATAAAAATGATACCTCACTTGTGTGGGTAGGCCTAGCGCCCGCGACAAGAAACGCCCCAAAGCGCAACGTGGACACATCTAAATTTGTGAAGGAAAACAGAGGTGTTTTTTGCAAAGTGCCTACCTGTAGATTTTGGCTTGTAGCTCAGCCGCCACCTAGGGAAACCTACCAAACCTGTGCATTTCTGAAAACTAGAGGCCTAGTGGAATCCAAGATGGGGTGACTTGTGTGGCTCGGACCAGGTTCTGTTACCCAGAATCCTTTGCAAACCTCAAAATTTGGCTAAAAAAACACATGTTCCTCACATTTCTGTGGCAGAAAGTTCTGGAATCTGAGAGGAGCCACGAATTTCCTTCCACCCAGCGTTCCCCCACATCTCCCGATAAAAATGATACCTCACTTGTGTGCGTAGGCCTAGCGCCCGTGACAGGAAATGCCCCAAAGCGCAACGTGGACACAACCAAATTTTTGAAGGAAAACAGAGGTGTTTTTTGCAAAGTGCCTACCTGTAGATTTTGGCTTGTAGCTCAGCCGCCACCTAGGGAAACCTACCAAACCTGTGTATTTCTGAAAACTAGAGACCAAGGGGAATCCAAGATGGGGTGACTTGTGTGGCTCGGACCAGGTTCTGTTACCCAGAATCCTTGCAAACCTCAAAATTTGGCTAAAAAAACACATGTTCCTCACATTTCTGTGGCAGAAAGTGCTGGAATCTGAGAGGAGCCACGAATTTCCTTCCACCCAGCGTTCCCTCACGTCTCCCGATAAAAATGATACCTCACTTGTGTGGGTAGGCCTAGCGCCTGCGACAGGAAACGCCCCAAAGAGCAACGTGGACACATCCAAATTTGTGAAGGAAAACAGAGGTGTTTTTTGCAAAGTGCCTACCTGTAGATTTTGGCCTGTAGCTCAGCCGCCACCTAGGGAAACCTAACAAACCTGTGCATTTCTGAAAACTAGAGACCTAGGGGAATCCAAGGTGGGGTGACTTGTGTGGCTCGGACCAGGTTCTGTTACCCAGAATCCTTTGCAAACCTCAAAATTTGGCTAAAAAAACAAATGTTCCTAACATTTCTGTGGCAGAAAGTTCTGGAATCTGAGAGGAGCCACAAATTTCCTTCCACCCAGCGTTTCCCCACGTCTCCCGATAAAAATGATACCTCACTTGTGTGGGTAGGCCTAGCGCCCGCGACAGGAAACGCCCCAAAGCGCAACGTGGACACATCCAAATTTGTGAAGGAAAACAGAGGTGTTTCTTCCAAAGTGACTACCTGTAGATTTTGGCCTGTAGCTCAGCCGCCACCTAGGGAAACCTACCAAACCTGTGCATTTCTGAAAACTAGAGACCTAGGGGAATCCAAGATGGGGTGACTTGTGTGGCTCGGACCAGGTTCTGTTACCCAGAATCCTTTGCAAACCTCAAAATTTAGCTAAAAAAACACATGTTCCTAACATTTCTGTGGCAGAAAGTTCTGGAATCTGAGAGGAGCCACAAATTTCCTTCCACCCAACGTTCCCCCACGTCTCCCGATAAAAATGATACCTCACTTGTGTGGGTAGGCCTAGCGCCCGCGACAGAAAAAGCCCCAAAGCGCAACGTGGACACATCCAAATTTGTGAAGGAAAACAGAGGTGTTTTTTGCAAAGTGCCTACCTGTAGATTTTGGCCTGTAGCTCAGCCGCCACCTAGGGAAACCTACCAAACCTGTGCATTTCTGAAAACTAGAGACCTAGGGGAATCCAAGATGGGGTGACTTGTGTGGCTCGGACCAGGTTCTGTTACCCAGAATTCTTTGCAAACCTCAAAATGTGGCTAAAAAAACACATGTTCCTAACATTTCTGTGGCAGAAAGTTCTGGAATCTGAGAGGAGACACAAATTTCCTTTCACCCAGCGTTCCCCTACATCTCCCGATAAAAATGATACCTCACTTGTGTGGGTAGGCCTAGCGCCCGCGACAGGAAACGCCCCAAAGCGCAACGTGGACACATCCAAATTTGTGAAGGAAAACAGAGGTGTTTTTTGCAAAGTGCCTACCTGTAGATTTTGGCCTGTAGCCCAGCCGCCACCTAGGGAAACCTGCCAAACCTGTCCATTTCTGAAAAACTAGAGACCTAGGGGAATCCAAGATGGGGTGACTTGTGTGGCTCGGACCAGGTTCTGTTACCCAGAATCCTTTGCAAATCTCAAAATTTGGCTAAAAAAACACATGTTCCTCACATTTCTGTGGCAGAAAGTTCAGGAATCTGAGAGGAGCAACAAATTTCCTTCCACCCAGCGTTCCCCCACGTCTCCCGATAAAAATGATACCTCACTTGTGTGGGTAGGCCTAGCGCCCGCGACAAGAAACGCCCCAAAGCGCAACGTGGACACATCCAAATTTGTGAAGGAAAACAGAGGTGTTTTTTGCAAAGTGCCTACCTGTAGATTTTGGCTTGTAGCTCAGCCGCCACCTAGGGAAACCTACCAAACCTGTGCATTTCTGAAAACTAGAGGCCTAGTGGAATCCAAGATGGGGTGACTTGTGTGGCTCGGACCAGGTTCTGTTACCCAGAATCCTTTGCAAACCTCAAAATTTGGCTAAAAAAACACATGTTCCTCACATTTCTGTGGCAGAAAGTTCTGGAATCTGAGAGGAGCCACGAATTTCCTTCCACCCAGCGTTCCCCCACATCTCCCGATAAAAATGATACCTCACTTGTGTGCGTAGGCCTAGCGCCCGTGACAGGAAATGCCCCAAAGCGCAACGTGGACACAACCAAATTTTTGAAGGAAAACAGAGGTGTTTTTTGCAAAGTGCCTACCTGTAGATTTTGGCTTGTAGCTCAGCCGCCACCTAGGGAAACCTACCAAACCTGTGTATTTCTGAAAACTAGAGACCAAGGGGAATCCAAGATGGGGTGACTTGTGTGGCTCGGACCAGGTTCTGTTACCCAGAATCCTTGCAAACCTCAAAATTTGGCTAAAAAAACACATGTTCCTCACTTTTCTGTGGCAGAAAGTGCTGGAATCTGAGAGGAGCCACGAATTTCCTTCCACCCAGTGTTCCCCCACGTCTCCCGATAAAAATGATACCTCACTTGTGTGGGTAGGCCTAGCGCCTGCGACAGGAAACGCCCCAAAGCGCAACGTGGACACATCCAAATTTGTGAAGGAAAACAGAGGTGTTTTTTGCAAAGTGCCTACCTGTAGATTTTGGCCTGTAGCTCAGCCGCCACCTAGGGAAACCTAACAAACCTGTGCATTTCTGAAAACTAGAGACCTAGGGGAATCCAAGGTGGGGTGACTTGTGTGGCTCGGACCAGGTTCTGTTACCCAGAATCCTTTGCAAACCTCAAAATTTGGCTAAAAAAACAAATGTTCCTAACATTTCTGTGGCAGAAAGTTCTGGAATCTGAGAGGAGCCACAAATTTCCTTCCACCCAGCGTTTCCCCACGTCTCCCGATAAAAATGATACCTCACTTGTGTGGGTAGGCCTAGCGCCCGCGACAGGAAACGCCCCAAAGCGCAACGTGGACACATCCAAATTTGTGAAGGAAAACAGAGGTGTTTCTTCCAAAGTGACTACCTGTAGATTTTGGCCTGTAGCTCAGCCGCCACCTAGGGAAACCTACCAAACCTGTGCATTTCTGAAAACTAGAGACCTAGGGGAATCCAAGATGGGGTGACTTGTGTGGCTCGGACCAGGTTCTGTTACCCAGAATCCTTTGCAAACCTCAAAATTTAGCTAAAAAAACACATGTTCCTAACATTTCTGTGGCAGAAAGTTCTGGAATCTGAGAGGAGCCACAAATTTCCTTCCACCCAGCGTTCCCCCCACGTCTCCCGATAAAAATGATACCTCACTTGTGTGGGTAGGCCTAGCGCCCGCGACAGAAAACGCCCCAAAGCGCAACGTGGACACATCCAAATTTGTGAAGGAAAACAGAGGTGTTTTTTGCAAAGTGCCTACCTGTAGATTTT
Source organism: Pleurodeles waltl (assembly GCF_031143425.1). NCBI lineage: Eukaryota > Metazoa > Chordata > Amphibia > Caudata > Salamandridae > Pleurodeles > Pleurodeles waltl. Next base: position 996,806,733 of record NC_090450.1, on the reverse strand, counting down.
GGCCTGTAGCTCAGCCGCCACCTAGGGAAACCTACCAAACCTGTGCATTTCTGAAAACTAGAGACCTAGGGGAATCCAAGATGGGGTGACTTGTGTGGCTCGGACCAGGTTCTGTTACCCAGAATTCTTTGCAAACCTCAAAATGTGGCTAAAAAAACACATGTTCCTAACATTTCTGTGGCAGAAAGTTCTGGAATCTGAGAGGAGCCACAAATTTCCTTTCACCCAGCGTTCCCCTACATCTCCCGATAAAAATGATACCTCACTTGTGTGGGTAGGCCTAGCGCCCGTGACAGGAAACGTCCCAAAGCGCAACGTGGACACATCCAAATTTGTGAAGGAAAACAGAGGTGTTTTTTGCAAAGTGCCTACCTGTAGATTTTGGCTTGTAGCTCAGCCGCCACCTAGGGAAACCTACCAAACCTGTGCATTTCTGAAAACTAGAGGCCTAGGGGAATCCAAGATGGGGTGACTTGTGTGGCTCGGACCAGGTTCTGTTACCCAGAATCCTTTGCAAACCTCAAAATTTGGCTAAAAAAACACATGTTCCTAACATTTCTGTGGCAGAAAGTTCTGGAATCTGAGAGGAGCCACAAATTTCCTTCCACCCAGCATTCCCCCACGTCTCCCGATAAAAATGATACCTCACTTGTGTGGGTAGGCCTAGCGCCCGCGACAGGAAACGCCCCAAAGCGCAACGTGGACACATCCAAATTTGTGAAGGAAAACAGAGGTGTTTTTTGCAAAGTGCCTACCTGTAGATTTTGGCCTGTAGCTCAGCCGCCACCTAGGGAAACCTACCAAACCTGTGCATTTCTGAAAACTAGAGACGTACGGGAATCCAAGATGGGGTGACTTGTGTGGCTCGGACCAGGTTCTGTTACTCAGAATCCTTTGCAAACCTCAAAATGTGGCTAAAAAAACACATGTTCCTAACATTTCTGTGGCAGAAAGTTCTGGAATCTGAGAGGAGCCACAAATTTCCTTCCACCCAGGGTTCCCCTACGTCTCCCGATAAAAATGATACCTCACTTGTGTGGGTAGGCCTAGCGCCCGCGACAGGAAATGCCCCAAAGCGCAACGTGGACACATCCAAATTTGTGAAGGAAAACAGAGGTGTTTTTTGCAAAGTGACTACCTGTAGATTTTGGCCTGTAGCTCAGCCGCCACCTAGGGAAACCTACCAAACCTGTGCATTTCTGAAAACTAGAGACTTAGGGGAATCCAAGATGGGGTGACTTGTGTGGCTCGGAGCAGGTTCTGTTACCCAGAATCCTTTGCAAACCTCAAAATTTGGCTAAAAAAACACATGTTCCTAACATATCTGTGGCAGAAAGTTCTGGAATCTGGGAGGAGCCACAAATTTCCTTCCACCCAGCGTTCCCCCACGTCTCCCGATAAAAATGATACCTCACTTGTGTGGGTAGGCCTAGAGTCCGCGACAGGAAACGCCCCAAAGCGCAACGTGGACACATCCAAATTTGTGAAGGAAAACAAAGGTGTTTTTTGCAAAGTGCCTACCTGTAGATTTTGGCCTGTAGCTCAGCCGCCACCTAGGGAAACCTGCCAAACCTGTGCATTTCTGAAAAACTAGAGACCTAAGGGAATCCAAGATGGGGTGACTTGTGTGGCTCGGACCAGGTTCTGTTACCCAGAATCCTTTGCAAATCTCAAAATTTGGCTAAAAAAACACATGTTCCTCACATTTCTGTGGCAGAAAGTTCAGGAATCTGAGAGGAGCCACAAATTTCCTTCCACCCAGCGTTCCCCCACGTCTCCCGATAAAAATGATACCTCACTTAAGCGCAACGTGGACACATCCAAATTTGTGAAGGAATACAGAGGTGTTTTTTGCAAAGTGCCTACCTGTAGATTTTGGCTTGTAGCTCAGCCGCCACCTAGGGAAACCTACCAAACCTGTGCATTTCTGAAAACTAGAGGCCTAGGGGAATCCAAGATGGGGTGACTTGTGTGGCTCGGACCAGGTTCTGTTACCCAGAATCCTTTCCAAACCTCAAAATTTGGCTAAAAAAACACATGTTCCTCACATTTCTGTGGCAGAAAGTTCTGGAATCTGAGAGGAGCCACGAATTTCCTTCCACCCAGCGTTCCCCCACGTCTCCCGATAAAAATGATACCTCACTTGTGTGCGTAGGCCTAGCGCCCGTGACAGAAAATGCCCCAAAGCGCAACGTGGACACAGCCAAATTTTTGAAGGAAAACAGAGGTGTTTTTTGCAAAGTGCCTACCTGTAGATTTTGGCCTGTAGCTCAGCCGCCACCTAGGGAAACCTACCAAACCTGTGCATTTCTGAAAACTAGAGACCTAGGGGAATCCAAGGTGGGGTGACTTGTGTGGCTCGGACCAGGTTCTGTTACCCAGAATCCTTTGCAAACCTCAAAATTTGGCTAAAAAAACAAATGTTCCTAACATTTCTGTGGCAGAAAGTTCTGGAATCTGAGAGGAGCAACAAATTTCCTTCCACCCAGCGTTCCCCCACGTCTCCCGATAAAAATGATACCTCACTTGTGTGGGTAGGCCTAGCGCCCGCGACAGGAAACGCCCCAAAGCGCAACGTGGACACAGCCAAATTTGTGAAGGAAAACAGAGGTGTTTCTTCCAAAGTGACTACCTGTAGATTTCGGCCTGTAGCTCAGCCGCCACCTAGGGAAACCTACCAAACCTGTGCATTTCTGAAAACTAGAGACCTAGGGGAATCCAAGATGGGGTGACTTGTGTAGCTCGGACCAGGTTCTGTTACCCAGAATCCTTTGCAAACCTCAAAATTTGGCTAAAAAAACACATGTTCCTAACATTTCTGTGGCAGAAAGTTCTGGAATCTGAGAGGAGCCACAAATTTCCTTCCACCCAGCGTTCCCCCACGTCTCCCGATAAAAATGATACCTCACTAGTGTGGGTAGGCCTAGCGCCCGTGACAGGAAACGCCCCAAAGCGCAACGTGGACACATCCAAATTTGTGAAGGAAAACAGAGGTGTTTTTTGCAAAGTGCCTACCTGTAGATTTTGGCCTGTAGCTCAGCCGCCACCTAGGGAAACCTACCAAACCTGTGCATTTCTGAAAACTAGAGACCTCGGGGAATCCAAGATGGGGTGACTTGTGTGGCTCGGACCAGGTTCTGTTACCCAGAATCCTTTGCAAATCTAAAAATTTGGCTAAAAAAACACATGTTCCTCACATTTCTGTGGCAGAAAGTTCTGGAATCTGAGAGGAGCCACAAATTTCATTCCACCCAGCGTTCCCCCACGTCTCACGATAAAAATGATACCTCACTTGTGTGGGTAGGCCTAGCGCCCGCGACAGGAAACGCCCCAAAGCGCAACGTGGACACATCCAAATTTGTGAAGGAAAACAGAGGTGTTTTTTGCAAAGTGCCTACCTGTAGATTTTGGCTTGCAGCTCAGCCGCCACCTAGGGAAACCTACCAAACCTGTGCATTTCTGAAAACTAGAGACCAAGGGGAATCCAAGATGGGGTGACTTGTGTGGCTCGGACCAGGTTCTGTTACCCAGAATCCTTTGCAAACCTCAAAATTTGGCTAAAAAAACAAATGTTCCTAACATTTCTGTGGCAGAAAGTTCTGGAATCTGAGAGGAGCCACCAATTTCCTTCCACCCAGCGTTCCCGCACGTCTCCCGATAAAAATGATACCTCACTTGTGTAGGTAGGCCTAGAGCCCGCGACAGGAAACGCCCCAAAGCGCAACGTGGACACATCCAAATTTGTGAAGGAAAACAGAGGTGTTTCTTCCAAAGTGACTACCTGTAGATTTCGGCCTGTAGCTCAGCCGCCACCTAGGGAAACCTACCAAACATGTGCATTTCTGAAAACTAGAGACCTAGGGGAATCCAAGATGGGGTGACTTGTGTAGCTCGGACCAGGTTCTGTTACCCAGAATCCTTTGCAAACCTCAAAATTTGGCTAAAAAAACACATGTTCCTAACATATCTGTGGCAGAAAGTTCTGGAATCTGAGAGGAGCCACAAATTTCCTTCCACCCAGCGTTCCCCCACATCTCCCGATAAAAATGATACCTCACTTGTGTGGGTAGGCCTAGCGCCCGCGACAGGAAACGCCCCAAAGCGCAACGTGGACACATCCAAATTTGTGACGGAAAACGGAGGTGTTTTTTGCAAAGTGCCTACCTGTAGATTTTGGCTTGTAGCTCACCCGCCACCTAGGGAAACCTACCAAACCTGTGCATTTCTGAAAACTAGAGACCTAGGGGAATCCAAGATGGGGTGACTTGTGTGGCTCGGACCAGGTTCTGTTACCCAGAATCCTTTGCAAACCTCAAAATTTGGCTAAAAAAACACATGTTCCTCACATTTCTGTGGCAGAAAGTTCTGGAATCTGAGAGGAGCCACGAATTTCCTTCCACCCAGCGTTGCCCCACATCTCCCGATAAAAATGATACCTCACTTGTGTGGGTAGGCCTAGCGCCTGCGACAGGAAACGCCCCAAAGCGCAACGTGGACACATCCAAATTTGTGAAGGAAAACAGAGGTGTTTTTTGCAAAGTGCCTACCTGTAGATTTTGGCCTGTAGCTCAGCCGCCACCTAGGGAAACCTACCAAACCTGTGCATTTCTGAAAACTAGAGACCTCGGGGAATCCAAGATGGGGTGACTTGTGTGGCTCGGACCAGGTTCTGTTACCCAGAATCCTTTGCAAATCTAAAAATTTGGCTAAAAAAACACATGTTCCTCACATTTCTGTGGCAGAAAGTTCTGGAATCTGAGAGGAGCCACAAATTTCCTTCCACCCAGCGTTCCCCCACGTCTCCCGATAAAAATGATACCTCACTAGTGTGGGTAGGCCTAGCGCCCGTGACAGGAAACGCCCCAAAGCGCAACGTGGACACATCCAAATTTGTGAAGGAAAACAGAGGTGTTTTTTGCAAAGTGCCTACCTGTAGATTTTGGCCTGTAGCTCAGCCGCCACCTAGGGAAACCTACCAAACCTGTGCATTTCTGAAAACTAGAGACCTCGGGGAATCCAAGATGGGGTGACTTGTGTGGCTCGGACCAGGTTCTGTTACCCAGAATCCTTTGCAAATCTAAAAATTTGGCTAAAAAAACACATGTTCCTCACATTTCTGTGGCAGAAAGTTCTGGAATCTGAGAGGAGCCACAAATTTCATTCCACCCAGCGTTCCCCCACGTCTCCCGATAAAAATGATACCTCACTTGTGTGGGTAGGCCTAGCGCCCGCGACAGGAAACGCCCCAAAGCATAACGTGGACACATCCAAATTTGTGAAGGAAAACAGAGGTGTTTTTTGCAAAGTGCCTACCTGTAGATTTTGGCTTGCAGCTCAGCCGCCACCTAGGGAAACCTACCAAACCTGTGCATTTCTGAAAACTAGAGACCAAGGGGAATCCAAGATGGGGTGACTTGTGTGGCTCGGACCAGGTTCTGTTACCCAGAATCCTTTGCAAACCTCAAAATTTGGCTAAAAAAACAAATGTTCCTAACATTTCTGTGGCAGAAAGTTCTGGAATCTGAGAGGAGCCACCAATTTCCTTCCACCCAGCGTTCCCGCACGTCTCCCGATAAAAATGATACCTCACTTGTGTAGGTAGGCCTAGAGCCCGCGACAGGAAACGCCCCAAAGCGCAACGTGAACACATCCAAATTTGTGAAGGAAAACAGAGGTGTTTCTTCCAAAGTGACTACCTGTAGATTTCGGCCTGTAGCTCAGCCGCCACCTAGGGAAACCTACCAAACATGTGCATTTCTGAAAACTAGAGACCTAGGGGAATCCAAGATGGGGTGACTTGTGTAGCTCGGACCAGGTTCTGTTACCCAGAATCCTTTGCAAACCTCAAAATTTGGCTAAAAAAACACATGTTCCTAACATATCTGTGGCAGAAAGTTCTGGAATCTGAGAGGAGCCACAAATTTCCTTCCACCCAGCGTTCCCCCCACATCTCCCGATAAAAATGATACCTCACTTGTGTGGGTAGGCCTAGCGCCCGCGACAGGAAACGCCCCAAAGCGCAACGTGGACACATCCAAATTTGTGACGGAAAACGGAGGTGTTTTTTGCAAAGTGCCTACCTGTAGATTTTGGCTTGTAGCTCACCCGCCACCTAGGGAAACCTACCAAACCTGTGCATTTCTGAAAACTAGAGACCTAGGGGAATCCAAGATGGGGTGACTTGTGTGGCTCGGACCAGGTTCTGTTACCCAGAATCCTTTGCAAACCTCAAAATTTGGCTAAAAAAACACATGTTCCTCACATTTCTGTGGCAGAAAGTTCTGGAATCTGAGAGGAGCCACGAATTTCCTTCCACCCAGCGTTGCCCCACATCTCCCGATAAAAATGATACCTCACTTGTGTGGGTAGGCCTAGCGCCTGCGACAGGAAACGCCCCAAAGCGCAACGTGGACACATCCAAATTTGTGAAGGAAAACAGAGGTGTTTTTTGCAAAGTGCCTACCTGTAGATTTTGGCCTGTAGCTCAGCCGCCACCTAGGGAAACCTACCAAACCTGTGCATTTCTGAAAACTAGAGACCTCGGGGAATCCAAGATGGGGTGACTTGTGTGGCTCGGACCAGGTTCTGTTACCCAGAATCCTTTGCAAATCTAAACATTTGGCTAAAAAAACACATGTTCCTCACATTTCTGTGGCAGAAAGTTCTGGAATCTGAGAGGAGCCACAAATTTCATTCCACCCAGCGTTCCCCCACGTCTCCCGATAAAAATGATACCTCACTTGTGTGGGTAGGCCTAGCGCCCGCGACAGGAAACGCCCCAAAGCGCAACGTGGACACATCCAAATTTGTGAAGGAAAACAGAGGTGTTTTTTGCAAAGTGCCTACCTGTAGATTTTGGCTTGCAGCTCAGCCGCCACCTAGGGAAACCTACCAAACCTGTGCATTTCTGAAAACTAGAGACCAAGGGGAATCCAAGATGGGGTGACTTGTGTGGCTCGGACCAGGTTCTGTTACCCAGAATCCTTTGCAAACCTCAAAATTTGGCTAAAAAAACAAATGTTCCTAACATTTCTGTGGCAGAAAGTTCTGGAATCTGAGAGGAGCCACCAATTTCCTTCCACCCAGCGTTCCCGCACGTCTCCCGATAAAAATGATACCTCACTTGTGTAGGTAGGCCTAGAGCCCGCGACAGGAAACGCCCCAAAGCGCAACGTGGACACATCCAAATTTGTGAAGGAAAACAGAGGTGTTTCTTCCAAAGTGACTACCTGTAGATTTCGGCCTGTAGCTCAGCCGCCACCTAGGGAAACCTACCAAACATGTGCATTTCTGAAAACTAGAGACCTAGGGGAATCCAAGATGGGGTGACTTGTGTAGCTCGGACCAGGTTCTGTTACCCAGAATCCTTTGCAAACCTCAAAATTTGGCAAAAAAACACATGTTCCTAACATATCTGTGGCAGAAAGTTCTGGAATCTGAGAGGAGCCACAAATTTCCTTCCACCCAGCGTTCCCCCACATCTCCCGATAAAAATGATACCTCACTTGAGTGGGTAGGCCTAGCGCCCGCGACAGGAAACGCCCCAAAGCGCAACGTGGACACATCCAAATTTGTGACGGAAAACGGAGGTGTTTTTTGCAAAGTGCCTACCTGTAGATTTTGGCTTGTAGCTCACCCGCCACCTAGGGAAACCTACCAAACCTGTGCATTTCTGAAAACTAGAGACCTAGGGGAATCCAAGATGGGGTGACTTGTGTGGCTCGGACCAGGTTCTGTTACCCAGAATCCTTTGCAAACCTCAAAATTTGGCTAAAAAAACACATGTTCCTCACATTTCTGTGGCAGAAAGTTCTGGAATCTGAGAGGAGCCACGAATTTCCTTCCACCCAGCGTTGCCCCACATCTCCCGATAAAAATGATACCTCACTTGTGTGGGTAGGCCTAGCGCCTGCGACAGGAAACGCCCCAAAGCGCAACGTGGACACATCCAAATTTGTGAAGGAAAACAGAGGTGTTTTTTGCAAAGTGCCTACCTGTAGATTTTGGCCTGTAGCTCAGCCGCCACCTAGGGAAACCTACCAAACCTGTGCATTTCTGAAAACTAGAGACGTAGGGGAATCCAAAGTGGGGTGACTTGTGTGGCTCGGACCAGGTTCTGTTACCCAGAATCCTTTGCAAACCTCAAAATTTGGCTAAAAAAACACATGTTCCTAACATTTCTGTGGCAGAAAGTTCTGGAATCTGAGAGGAGCCACAAATTTCCTTCCACCCAGCGTTCCCCTACGTCTCCTGATAAAAATGATACCTCACTTGTGTGGGTAGGCCTAGCGCCCGCGACAGGAAACGCCCCAAAGCGCAACGTGGACACATCCAAATTTGTGAAGGAACACAGAGGTGTTTTTTGCAAACTGACTACCTGTAGATTTAGGCCTGTAGCTCAGCCGCCACCTAGGGAAACCTACCAATCCTCTGCATTTCTGAAAACTAGAGACCAAGGGGAATCCAAGATGGGGTGACTTGTGTGGCTCGGACCAGGTTCTGTTACCCAGAATCCTTTGCAAACCTCAAAATTTGGCTAAAAAAACACATGTTCCTAACATATCTGTGGCAGAAAGTTCTGGAATCTGAGAGGAGCCACAAATTTCCTTCCACCCAGCGTTCACCCACGTCTCCCGATAAAAATGATACCTCACTTGTGTGAGTAGGCCTAGCGCCCGCGACAGGAAACGCCCCAAAGCGCAACGTAGACAAATCCAAATATGTGAAGGAAAACAGAGGTGTTTTTTGCAAAGTGCCTACCTGTAGATTTTGGCTTGTAGCTCAGTCGCCACCTAGGGAAACCTACCAAACCTGTGCATTTCTGAAAACTAGAGGCCTAGGGGAATCCAAGATGGGGTGACTTGTGTGGCTCGGACCAGGTTCTGTTACCCAGAATCCTTTGCAAACCTCAGAATTTGGCTAAAAAAACACATGTTCCTCACATTTCTGTGGCAGAAAGTTCTGGAATCTGAGAGGAGCCACGAATTTCCTTCCACCCAGCGTTGCCCCACATCTCCCGATAAAAATGATACCTCACTTGTGTGCGTAGGCCTAGCGCCCGTGACAGGAAATGCCCCAAAGCGCAACGTGGACACAACCAAATTTTTGAAGGAAAACAGAGGTGTTTTTTGCAAAGTGCCTACCTGTAGATTTTGGCTTGTAGCTCAGCCGCCACCTAGGGAAACCTACCAAACCTGTGCATTTCTGAAAACTAGAGACCAAGGGGAATCCAAGATGGGGTGACTTGTGTGGCTCGGACCAGGTTCTGTTACCCAGAATCCTTTGCAAACCTCAAAATTTGGCTAAAAAAACACATGTTCCTCACATTTCTGTGGCAGAAAGTGCTGGAATCTGAGAGGAGCCACGAATTTCCTTCCACCCAGCGTTCCCCCACGTCTCCCAATAAAAATGATACCTCACTTGTGTGGGTAGGCCTAGCGCCCGCGACAGGAAACGCCCCAAAGCGCAACATGGACACATTCAAATTTGTGACGGAAAACGGAGGTGTTTTTTGCAAAGTGCCTACCTGTAGATTTTGGCTTGTAGCTCACCCGCCACCTAGGGAAACTTACCAAACCTGTGCGTTTCTGAAAACTAGAGACCTAGGGGAATCCAAGATGGGGTGACTTGTGTGGCTCGGACCAGGTTCTGTTACCCAGAATCCTTTGCAAACCTCAAAATTTGGCTAAAAAAACACATGTTCCTCACATTTCTGTGGCAGAAAGTTCTGGAATCTGAGAGGAGCCACGAATTTCCTTCCACCCAGCGTTGCCCCACATCTCCCGATAAAAATGATACCTCACTTGTGTGCGTAGGCCTAGCGCCCGTGACAGGAAATGCCCCAAAGCGCAATGTGGGCACAGCCAAATTTTTGAAGAAAAACAGAGGTGTTTTTTGCAAAGTGCCTACCTGTAGATTTTGGCTTGTAGCTCAGCCGCCACCTAGGGAAACCTACCAAACCTGTGCATTTCTGAAAACTAGAGACCTAGGGGAATCCAAGATGGGGTGACTTATGTGGCTCGGACCAGGTTCTGTTACCCAGAATCCTTTGCAAACCTCAAAATTTGGCTAAAAAAACACATGTTCCTCACATTTCTGTGGCAGAAAGTTCTGGAATCTCAGAGGAGCCACGAATTTCCTTCCACCCAACGTTCTCCCACATCTCCCGATAACAATGATACCTCACTTGTGTGGGTAGGCCTAGCGCCCGCGACAGGAAACGCCCCAAAGCGCAACGTGGACACATCCAAATTTGTGACGGAAAACGGAGGTGTTTTTTGCAAAGTGCCTACCTGTAGATTTTGGCTTGTAGCTCACCCGCCACCTAGGGAAACCTACCAAACCTGTGCATTTCTGAAAACTAGAGACCTAGGGGAATCCAAGATGGGGTGACTTGTGTGGCTCGGACCAGGTTCTGTTACCCAGAATCCTTTGCAAACCTCAAAATTTGGCTAAAAAAACACATGTTCCTCACATTTCTGTGGCAGAAAGTTCTGGAATCTGAGAGGAGCCACGAATTTCCTTCCACCCAGCGTTGCCCCACATCTCCCGATAAAAATGATACCTCACTTGAGTGCGTAGGCCTAGCGCCCGTGACAGGAAATGCCCCAAAGCGCAATGTGGACACAGCCACATTTTTGAAGGAAAACAGAGGTGTTTTTTGCAAAGTGCCTACCTGTAGATTTTGCCCTGTAGCTCAGCCGCCACCTAGAGAAACCTACCAAACCTGTGCATTTCTGAAAACTAGAGACCTAGGGGAATCCAAGATGGGGTGACTTGTGTGGCTCGGACCAGGTTCTGTTACCCAGAATCCTTTGCAAACCTCAAAATTTGGCTAAAGAAACACATGTTCCTCACATTTCTGTGGCAGAAAGTTCTGGAATCTGAGAGGAGCCACGAATTTCCTTCCACCCAGCGTTGCCCCACATCTCCCGATAAAAATGATACCTCACTTGTGTGCGTAGGCCTAGCGCCCGTGACAGGAAATGCCCCAAAGCGCAATGTGGGCACAGCCAAATTTTTGAAGAAAAACAGAGGTGTTTTTTGCAAAGTGCCTACCTGTAGATTTTGGCTTGTAGCTCAGCCGCCACCTAGGGAAACCTACCAAACCTGTGCATTTCTGAAAACTAGAGACCTAGGGGAATCCAAGATGGGGTGACTTATGTGGCTCGGACCAGGTTCTGTTACCCAGAATCCTTTGCAAACCTCAAAATTTGGCTAAAAAAACACATGTTCCTCACATTTCTGTGGCAGAAAGTTCTGGAATCTCAGAGGAGCCACGAATTTCCTTCCACCCAACGTTCTCCCACATCTCCCGATAACAATGATACCTCACTTGTGTGGGTAGGCCTAGCGCCCGCGACAGGAAACGCCCCAAAGCGCAACGTGGACACATCCAAATTTGTGACGGAAAACGGAGGTGTTTTTTGCAAAGTGCCTACCTGTAGATTTTGGCTTGTAGCTCACCCGCCACCTAGGGAAACCTACCAAACCTGTGCATTTCTGAAAACTAGAGACCTAGGGGAATCCAAGATGGGGTGACTTGTGTGGCTCGGACCAGGTTCTGTTACCCAGAATCCTTTGCAAACCTCAAAATTTGGCTAAAAAAACACATGTTCCTCACATTTCTGTGGCAGAAAGTTCTGGAATCTGAGAGGAGCCACGAATTTCCTTCCACCCAGCGTTGCCCCACATCTCCCGATAAAAATGATACCTCACTTGAGTGCGTAGGCCTAGCGCCCGTGACAGGAAATGCCCCAAAGCGCAATGTGGACACAGCCACATTTTTGAAGGAAAACAGAGGTGTTTTTTGCAAAGTGCCTACCTGTAGATTTTGCCCTGTAGCTCAGCCGCCACCTAGAGAAACCTACCAAACCTGTGCATTTCTGAAAACTAGAGACCTAGGGGAATCCAAGATGGGGTGACTTGTGTGGCTCGGACCAGGTTCTGTTACCCAGAATCCTTTGCAAACCTCAAAATTTGGCTAAAGAAACACATGTTCCTCACATTTCTGTGGCAGAAAGTTCTGGAATCTGAGAGGAGCCACGAATTTAACTTCCACCCAGCGTTGCCCCACATCTCCCGATAAAAATGATACCTCACTTGTGTGCGTAGGCCTAGCGCCCGTGACAGGAAATGCCCCAAAGCGCAATGTGGACACAGCCAAATTTTTGAAGGAAAACAGAGGTGTTTTTTGCAAAGTGCCTACCTGTAGATTTTGGCTTGTAGCTCAGCCGCCACTTAGGGAAACCTACCAAACCTGTGCATTTCTGAAAACTAGAGACCTAGGGGAATCCAAGATGGGGTGACTTATGTGGCTCGGACCAGGTTCTGTTACCCAGAAACCTTTGCAAACCTCAAAATTTGGCTAAAAAAACACATGTTCCTCACATTTCTGTGGCAGAAAGTTCTGGAATCTCAGAGGAGCCACGAATTTCCTTGCACCCAGCGTTCTCCCACGTCTCCCGATAAAAATGATACCTCACTTGTGTGCGTAGGCCTAGCGCCCGTGACAGAAAACGCCCCAAAGCGCAACGTGGACACAGCCAAATTTTTGAAGGAAAACAGAGGTGTTTTTTGCAAAGTGCCTACCTGTAGATTTTGGCCTGTAGCTCAGCCGCCACCTAGGGAAACCTACCAAACCTGTGCATTTCTGAAAACTAGAGACCTAGGGGAATCCAAGATGGGGTGACTTGTGTGGCTCGGATCAGGTTCTGTTACCCAGAATCCTTTGCAAACCTCAAAATTTGGCTAAAAAAACACATGTTCCTAACATATCTGTGGCAGAAAGTTCTGGAATCTGAGAGGAGCCACAAATTTCCTTCCACCCAGCGTTCCCCCACATCTCCCGATAACAATGATACCTCACTTGTGTGGGTAGGCCTAGAGCCCGCGACAGGAAACGCCCCAAAGCGCAACGTGGACACATCCAAATTTGTGACGGAAAACGTAGGTGTTTTTTGCAAAGTGCCTACCTGTAGATTTTGGCTTGTAGCTCACCCGCCACCTAGGGAAACCTACCAAACCTGTGCATTTCTGAAAACTAGAGACCTAGGGGAATCCAAGATGGGGTGACTTGTGTGGCTCGGACCAGGTTCTGTTACCCAGAATCCTTTGCAAACCTCAAAATTTGGCTAAAAAAACACATGTTCCTCACATTTCTGTGGCAGAAAGTTCTGGAATCTGAGAGGAGCCACGAATTTCCTTCCACCCAGCGTTGCCCCACATCTCCCGATAAAAATGATACCTCACTTGTGTGCGTAGGCCTAGCGCCCGTGACAGGAAATGCCCCAAAGCACAATGTGGACACAGCCAAATTTTTGAAGGAAAACAGAGGTGTTTTTTGCAAAGTGCCTACCTGTAGATTTTGCCCTGTAGCTCAGCCGCCACCTAGAGAAACCTACCAAACCTGTGCATTTCTGAAAACTAGAGACCTAGGGGAATCCAAGATGGGGTGACTTGTGTGGCTCGGACCAGGTTCTGTTACCCAGAATCCTTTGCAAACCTCAAAATTTGGCTAAAAAAACACATGTTCCTAACATTTCTGTGGCAGAAAGTTCTGGAATCTGAGAGGAGCCACAAATTTCCTTCCACCCAGCGTTCCCCTACGTCTCCTGATAAAAATGATACCTCACTTGTGTGGGTAGGCCTAGCGCCCGCGACAGGAAACGCCCCAAAGCGCAACGTGGACACATCCAAATTTGTGAAGGAAAACAGAGGTGTTTTTTGCAAAGTGCCTACCTGTAGATTTTGGCCTGTAGCCCAGCCGCCACCTAGGGAAACCTGCCAAACCTGTCCATTTCTGAAAAACTAGAGACCTAGGGCAATCCAAGATGGGGTGACTTGTGTGGCTCGGACCAGGTTCTGTTACCCAGAATCCTTTGCAAATCTCAAAATTTGGCTAAAAAAACACATGTTCCTCACATTTCTGTGGCAGAAAGTTCAGGAATCTGAGAGGAGCAACAAATTTCCTTCCACCCAGCGTTCCCCCACGTCTCCCGATAAAAATGATACCTCACTTGTGTGGGTAGGCCTAGCGCCCGCAACAAGAAACGCCCCAAAGCGCAACGTGGACACATCCAAATTTGTGAAGGAAAACAGAGGTGTTTTTTGCAAAGTGCCTACCTGTAGATTTTGGCTTGTAGCTCAGCCGCCACCTAGGGAAACCTACCAAACCTGTGCATTTCTGAAAACTAGAGGCCTAGTGGAATCCAAGATGGGGTGACTTGTGTGGCTCGGACCAGGTTCTGTTACCCAGAATCCTTTGCAAACCTCAAAATTTGGCTAAAAAAACACATGTTCCTCACATTTCTGTGGCAGAAAGTTCTGGAATCTGAGAGGAGCCACGAATTTCCTTCCACCCAGCGTTCCCCCACATCTCCCGATAAAAATGATACCTCACTTGTGTGCGTAGGCCTAGCGCCCGTGACAGGAAATGCCCCAAAGCGCAACGTGGACACAACCAAATTTTTGAAGGAAAACAGAGGTGTTTTTTGCAAAGTGCCTACCTGTAGATTTTGGCTTGTAGCTCAGCCGCCACCTAGGGAAACCTACCAAACCTGTGTATTTCTGAAAACTAGAGACCAAGGGGAATCCAAGATGGGGTGACTTGTGTGGCTCGGACCAGGTTCTGTTACCCAGAATCCTTGCAAACCTCAAAATTTGGCTAAAAAAACACATGTTCCTCACATTTCTGTGGCAGAAAGTGCTGGAATCTGAGAGGAGCCACGCATTTCCTTCCACCCAGCGTTCCCCCACGTCTCCCGATAAAAATGATACCTCACTTGTGTGGGTAGGCCTAGCGCCTGCGACAGGAAACGCCCCAAAGCGCAACGTGGACACATCCAAATTTGTGAAGGAAAACAGAGGTGTTTTTTGCAAAGTGCCTACCTGTAGATTTTGGCCTGTAGCTCAGCCGCCACCTAGGGAAACCTAACAAACCTGTGCATTTCTGAAAACTAGAGACCTAGGGGAATCCAAGGTGGGGTGACTTGTGTGGCTCGGACCAGGTTCTGTTACCCAGAATCCTTTGCAAACCTCAAAATTTGGCTAAAAAAACAAATGTTCCTAACATTTCTGTGGCAGAAAGTTCTGGAATCTGAGAGGAGCCACAAATTTCCTTCCACCCAGCGTTTCCCCACGTCTCCCGATAAAAATGATACCTCACTTGTGTGGGTAGGCCTAGCGCCCGCGACAGGAAACGCCCCAAAGCGCAACGTGGACACATCCAAATTTGTGAAGGAAAACAGAGGTGTTTCTTCCAAAGTGACTACCTGTAGATTTTGGCCTGTAGCTCAGCCGCCACCTAGGGAAACCTACCAAACCTGTGCATTTCTGAAAACTAGAGACCTAGGGGAATCCAAGATGGGGTGACTTGTGTGGCTCGGACCAGGTTCTGTTACCCAGAATCCTTTGCAAACCTCAAAATTTAGCTAAAAAAACACATGTTCCTAACATTTCTGTGGCAGAAAGTTCTGGAATCTGAGAGGAGCCACAAATTTCCTTCCACCCAGCGTTCCCCCACGTCTCCCGATAAAAATGATACCTCACTTGTGTGGGTAGGCCTAGCGCCCGCGACAGAAAACGCCCCAAAGCGCAACGTGGACACATCCAAATTTGTGAAGGAAAACAGAGGTGTTTTTTGCAAAGTGCCTACCTGTAGATTTTGGCCTGTAGCTCAGCCGCCACCTAGGGAAACCTACCAAACCTGTGCATTTCTGAAAACTAGAGACCTAGGGGAATCCAAGATGGGGTGACTTGTGTGGCTCGGACCAGGTTCTGTTACCCAGAATTCTTTGCAAACCTCAAAATGTGGCTAAAAAAACACATGTTCCTAACATTTCTGTGGCAGAAAGTTCTGGAATCTGAGAGGAGCCACAAATTTCCTTCCACCCAGCGTTCCCCTACATCTCCCGATAAAAATGATACCTCACTTGTGTGGGTAGGCCTAGCGCCCGTGACAGGAAACGTCCCAAAGCGCAACGTGGACACATCCAAATTTGTGAAGGAAAACAGAGGTGTTTTTTGCAAAGTGCCTACCTGTAGATTTTGGCTTGTAGCTCAGCCGCCACCTAGGGAAACCTACCAAACCTGTGCATTTCTGAAAACTAGAGGCCTAGGGGAATCCAAGATGGGGTGACTTGTGTGGCTCGGACCAGGTTCTGTTACCCAGAATCCTTTGCAAACCTCAAAATTTGGCTAAAAAAACACATGTTCCTAACATTTCTGTGGCAGAAAGTTCTGGAATCTGAGAGGAGCCACAAATTTCCTTCCACCCAGCATTCCCCCACGTCTCCCGATAAAAATGATACCTCACTTGTGTGGGTAGGCCTAGCGCCCGCGACAGGAAACGCCCCAAAGCGCAACGTGGACACATCCAAATTTGTGAAGGAAAACAGAGGTGTTTTTTGCAAAGTGCCTACCTGTAGATTTTGGCCTGTAGCTCAGCCGCCACCTAGGGAAACCTACCAAACCTGTGCATTTCTGAAAACTAGAGACGTACGGGAATCCAAGATGGGGTGACTTGTGTGGCTCGGACCAGGTTCTGTTACTCAGAATCCTTTGCAAACCTCAAAATGTGGGTAAAAAAACACATGTTCCTAACATTTCTGTGGCAGAAAGTTCTGGAATCTGAGAGGAGCCACAAATTTCCTTCCACCCAGGGTTCCCCTACGTCTCCCGATAAAAATGATACCTCACTTGTGTGGGTAGGCCTAGCGCCCGCGACAGGAAACGCCCCAAAGCGCAACGTGGACACATCCAAATTTGTGAAGGAAAACAGAGGTGTTTTTTGCAAAGTGACTACCTGTAGATTTTGGCCTGTAGCTCAGCCGCCACCTAGGGAAACCTACCAAACCTGTGCATTTCTGAAAACTAGAGACTTAGGGGAATCCAAGATGGGGTGACTTGTGTGGCTCGGAGCAGGTTCTGTTACCCAGAATCCTTTGCAAACCTCAAAATTTGGCTAAAAAAACACATGTTCCTAACATATCTGTGGCAGAAAGTTCTGGAATCTGGGAGGAGCCACAAATTTCCTTCCACCCAGCGTTCCCCCACGTCTCCCGATAAAAATGATACCTCACTTGTGTGGGTAGGCCTAGAGCCCGCGACAGGAAACGCCCCAAAGCGCAACGTGGACACATCCAAATTTGTGAAGGAAAACAGAGGTGTTTTTTGCAAAGTGCCTACCTGTAGATTTTGGCCTGTAGCTCAGCCGCCACCTAGGGAAACCTGCCAAACCTGTGCATTTCTGAAAAACTAGAGACCTAAGGGAATCCAAGATGGGGTGACTTGTGTGGCTCGGACCAGGTTCTGTTACCCAGAATCCTTTGCAAATCTCAAAATTTGGCTAAAAAAACACATGTTCCTCACATTTCTGTGGCAGAAAGTTCAGGAATCTGAGAGGAGCCACAAATTTCGTTCCACCCAGCGTTCCCCCACGTCTCCCGATAAAAATGATACCTCACTTAAGCGCAACGTGGACACATCCAAATTTGTGAAGGAAAACAGAGGTGTTTTTTGCAAAGTGCCTACCTGTAGATTTTGGCTTGTAGCTCAGCCGCCACCTAGGGAAACCTACCAAACCTGTGCATTTCTGAAAACTAGAGGCCTAGGGGAATCCAAGATGGGGTGACTTGTGTGGCTCGGACCAGGTTCTGTTACCCAGAATCCTTTCCAAACCTCAAAATTTGGCTAAAAAAACACATGTTCCTCACATTTCTGTGGCAGAAAGTTCTGGAATCTGAGAGGAGCCACGAATTTCCTTCCACCCAGCGTTCCCCCACATCTCCCGATAAAAATGATACCTCACTTGTGTGCGTAGGCCTAGCGCCCGTGACAGGAAATGCCCCAAAGCGCAACGTGGACACAGCCAAATTTTTGAAGGAAAACAGAGGTGTTTTTTGCAAAGTGCCTACCTGTAGATTTTGGCCTGTAGCTCAGCCGCCACCTAGGGAAACCTACCAAACCTGTGCATTTCTGAAAACTAGAGACCTAGGGGAATCCAAGGTGGGGTGACTTGTGTGGCTCGGACCAGGTTCTGTTACCCAGAATCCTTTGCAAACCTCAAAATTTGGCTAAAAAAACAAATGTTCCTAACATTTCTGTGGCAGAAAGTTCTGGAATCTGAGAGGAGCAACAAATTTCCTTCCACCCAGCGTTCCCCCACGTCTCCCGATAAAAATGATACCTCACTTGTGTGGGTAGGCCTAGCGCCCGCGACAGGAAACGCCCCAAAGCGCAACGTGGACACAGTCAAATTTGTGAAGGAAAACAGAGGTGTTTCTTCCAAAGTGACTACCTGTAGATTTCGGCCTGTAGCTCAGCCGCCACCTAGGGAAACCTACCAAACCTGTGCATTTCTGAAAACTAGAGACTTAGGGGAATCCAAGATGGGGTGACTTGTGTGGCTCGGAGCAGGTTCTGTTACCCAGAATCCTTTGCAAACCTCAAAATTTGGCTAAAAAAACACATGTTCCTAACATATCTGTGGCAGAAAGTTCTGGAATCTGGGAGGAGCCACAAATTTCCTTCCACCCAGCGTTCCCCCACGTCTCCCGATAAAAATGATACCTCACTTGTGTGGGTAGGCCTAGAGCCCGCGACAGGAAACGCCCCAAAGCGCAACGTGGACACATCCAAATTTGTGAAGGAAAACAGAGGTGTTTTTTGCAAAGTGCCTACCTGTAGATTTTGGCCTGTAGCTCAGCCGCCACCTAGGGAAACCTGCCAAACCTGTGCATTTCTGAAAAACTAGAGACCTAAGGGAATCCAAGATGGGGTGACTTGTGTGGCTCGGACCAGGTTCTGTTACCCAGAATCCTTTGCAAATCTCAAAATTTGGCTAAAAAAACACATGTTCCTCACATTTCTGTGGCAGAAAGTTCAGGAATCTGAGAGGAGCCACAAATTTCCTTCCACCCAGCGTTCCCCCACGTCTCCCGATAAAAATGATACCTCACTTAAGCGCAACGTGGACACATCCAAATTTGTGAAGGAAAACAGAGGTGTTTTTTGCAAAGTGCCTACCTGTAGATTTTGGCTTGTAGCTCAGCCGCCACCTAGGGAAACCTACCAAACCTGTGCATTTCTGAAAACTAGAGGCCTAGGGGAATCCAAGATGGGGTGACTTGTGTGGCTCGGACCAGGTTCTGTTACCCAGAATCCTTTCCAAACCTCAAAATTTGGCTAAAAAAACACATGTTCCTCACATTTCTGTGGCAGAAAGTTCTGGAATCTGAGAGGAGCCACGAATTTCCTTCCACCCAGCGTTCCCCCACATCTCCCGATAAAAATGATACCTCACTTGTGTGCGTAGGCCTAGCGCCCGTGACAGGAAATGCCCCAAAGCGCAACGTGGACACAGCCAAATTTTTGAAGGAAAACAGAGGTGTTTTTTGCAAAGTGCCTACCTGTAGATTTTGGCCTGTAGCTCAGCCGCCACCTAGGGAAACCTACCAAACCTGTGCATTTCTGAAAACTAGAGACCTAGGGGAATCCAAGGTGGGGTGACTTGTGTGGCTCGGACCAGGTTCTGTTACCCAGAATCCTTTGCAAACCTCAAAATTTGGCTAAAAAAACAAATGTTCCTAACATTTCTGTGGCAGAAAGTTCTGGAATCTGAGAGGAGCAACAAATTTCCTTCCACCCAGCGTTCCCCCACGTCTCCCGATAAAAATGATACCTCACTTGTGTGGGTAGGCCTAGCGCCCGCGACAGGAAACGCCCCAAAGCGCAACGTGGACACAGCCAAATTTGTGAAGGAAAACAGAGGTGTTTCTTCCAAAGTGACTACCTGTAGATTTCGGCCTGTAGCTCAGCCGCCACCTAGGGAAACCTACCAAACCTGTGCATTTCTGAAAACTAGAGGCCTAGGGGAATCCAAGATGGGGTGACTTGTGTGGCTCGGACCAGGTTCTGTTACCCAGAATCCTTTGCAAACCTCAAAATTTGGCTACAAAAACACATGTTCCTAACATTTCTGTGGCAGAAAGTTCTGGAATCTGAGAGGAGCCACAAATTTCCTTCCACCCAGCATTCCCCCACGTCTCCCGATAAAAATGATACCTCACTTGTGTGGGTAGGCCTAGCGCCCGCGACAGGAAACGCCCCAAAGCGCAACGTGGACACATCCAAATTTGTGAAGGAAAACAGAGGTGTTTTTTGCAAAGTGCCTACCTGTAGATTTTGGCCTGTAGCTCAGCCGCCACCTAGGGAAACCTACCAAACCTGTGCATTTCTGAAAACTAGAGACGTACAGGAATCCAAGATGGGGTGACTTGTGTGGCTCGGACCAGGTTCTGTTACTCAGAATCCTTTGCAAACCTCAAAATGTGGGTAAAAAAACACATGTTCCTAACATTTCTGTGGCAGAAAGTTCTGGAATCTGAGAGGAGCCACAAATTTCCTTCCACCCAGGGTTCCCCTACGTCTCCCGATAAAAATGATACCTCACTTGTGTGGGTAGGCCTAGCGCCCGCGACAGGAAACGCCCCAAAGCGCAACGTGGACACATCCAAATTTGTGAAGGAAAACAGAGGTGTTTTTTGCAAAGTGACTACCTGTAGATTTTGGCCTGTAGCTCAGCCGCCACCTAGGGAAACCTACCAAACCTGTGCATTTCTGAAAACTAGAGACTTAGGGGAATCCAAGATGGGGTGACTTGTGTGGCTCGGAGCAGGTTCTGTTACCCAGAATCCTTTGCAAACCTCAAAATTTGGCTAAAAAAACACATGTTCCTAACATATCTGTGGCAGAAAGTTCTGGAATCTGGGAGGAGCCACAAATTTCCTTCCACCCAGCGTTCCCCCACGTCTCCCGATAAAAATGATACCTCACTTGTGTGGGTAGGCCTAGAGCCCGCGACAGGAAACGCCCCAAAGCGCAACGTGGACACATCCAAATTTGTGAAGGAAAACAGAGGTGTTTTTTGCAAAGTGCCTACCTGTAGATTTTGGCCTGTAGCTCAGCCGCCACCTAGGGAAACCTGCCAAACCTGTGCATTTCTGAAAAACTAGAGACCTAAGGGAATCCAAGATGGGGTGACTTGTGTGGCTCGGACCAGGTTCTGTTACCCAGAATCCTTTGCAAATCTCAAAATTTGGCTAAAAAAACACATGTTCCTCACATTTCTGTGGCAGAAAGTTCAGGAATCTGAGAGGAGCCACAAATTTCCTTCCACCCAGCGTTCCCCCACGTCTCCCGATAAAAATGATACCTCACTTAAGCGCAACGTGGACACATCCAAATTTGTGAAGGAAAACAGAGGTGTTTTTTGCAAAGTGCCTACCTGTAGATTTTGGCTTGTAGCTCAGCCGCCACCTAGGGAAACCTACCAAACCTGTGCATTTCTGAAAACTAGAGGCCTAGGGGAATCCAAGATGGGGTGACTTGTGTGGCTCGGACCAGGTTCTGTTACCCAGAATCCTTTCCAAACCTCAAAATTTGGCTAAAAAAACACATGTTCCTCACATTTCTGTGGCAGAAAGTTCTGGAATCTGAGAGGAGCCACGAATTTCCTTCCACCCAGCGTTCCCCCACATCTCCCGATAAAAATGATACCTCACTTGTGTGCGTAGGCCTAGCGCCCGTGACAGGAAATGCCCCAAAGCGCAACGTGGACACAGCCAAATTTTTGAAGGAAAACAGAGGTGTTTTTTGCAAAGTGCCTACCTGTAGATTTTGGCCTGTAGCTCAGCCGCCACCTAGGGAAACCTACCAAACCTGTGCATTTCTGAAAACTAGAGACCTAGGGGAATCCAAGGTGGGGTGACTTGTGTGGCTCGGACCAGGTTCTGTTACCCAGAATCCTTTGCAAACCTCAAAATTTGGCTAAAAAAACAAATGTTCCTAACATTTCTGTGGCAGAAAGTTCTGGAATCTGAGAGGAGCAACAAATTTCCTTCCACCCAGCGTTCCCCCACGTCTCCCGATAAAAATGATACCTCACTTGTGTGGGTAGGCCTAGCGCCCGCGACAGGAAACGCCCCAAAGCGCAACGTGGACACAGCCAAATTTGTGAAGGAAAACAGAGGTGTTTCTTCCAAAGTGACTACCTGTAGATTTCGGCCTGTAGCTCAGCCGCCACCTAGGGAAACCTACCAAACCTGTGCATTTCTGAAAACTAGAGACCTAGGGGAATCCAAGATGGGGTGACTTGTGTAGCTCGGACCAGGTTCTGTTACCCAGAATCCTTTGCAAACCTCAAAATTTGGCTAAAAAAACACATGTTCCTAACATTTCTGTGGCAGAAAGTTCTGGAATCTGAGAGGAGCCACAAATTTCCTTCCACCCAGCGTTCCCCCACGTTTCCCGATAAAAATGATACCTCACTAGTGTGGGTAGGCCTAGCGCCCGTGACAGGAAACGCCCCAAAGCGCAACGTGGACACATCCAAATTTGTGAAGGAAAACAGAGGTGTTTTTTGCAAAGTGCCTACCTGTAGATTTTGGCCTGTACCTCAGCCGCCACCTAGGGAAACCTACCAAACCTGTGCATTTCTGAAAACTAGAGACCTCGGGGAATCCAAGATGGGGTGACTTGTGTGGCTCGGACCAGGTTCTGTTACCCAGAATCCTTTGCAAATCTAAAAATTTGGCTAAAAAAACACATGTTCCTCACATTTCTGTGGCAGAAAGTTCTGGAATCTGAGAGGAGCCACAAATTTCATTCCACCCAGCGTTCCCCCACGTCTCCCGATAAAAATGATACCTCACTTGTGTGGGTAGGCCTAGCGCCCGCGACAGGAAACGCCCCAAAGCGCAACGTGGACACATCCAAATTTGTGAAGGAAAACAGAGGTGTTTTTTGCAAAGTGCCTACCTGTAGATTTTGGCTTGCAGCTCAGCCGTCACCTAGGGAAACCTACCAAACCTGTGCATTTCTGAAAACTAGAGACCAAGGGGAATCCAAGATGGGGTGACTTGTGTGGCTCGGACCAGGTTCTGTTACCCAGAATCCTTTGCAAACCTCAAAATTTGGATAAAAAAACAAATGTTCCTAACATTTCTGTGGCAGAAAGTTCTGGAATCTGAGAGGAGCCACCAATTTCCTTCCACCCAGCGTTCCCGCACGTCTCCCGATAAAAATGATACCTCACTTGTGTGGGTAGGCCTAGAGCCCGCGACAGGAAACGCCCCAAAGCGCAACCTGGACACATCCAAATTTGTGAAGGAAAACAGAGGTGTTTCTTCCAAAGTGACTACCTGTAGATTTCGGCCTGTAGCTCAGCCGCCACCTAGGGAAACCTACCAAACATGTGCATTTCTGAAAACTAGAGACCTAGGGGAATCCAAGATGGGGTGACTTGTGTAGCTCGGACCAGGTTCTGTTACCCAGAATCCTTTGCAAACCTCAAAATTTGGCTAAAAAAACACATGTTCCTAAAGTTTCTGTGGCAGAAAGTTCTGGAATCTGAGAGGAGCCACAAATTTCCTTCCACCCAGCGTTCCCCCACGTCTCCCGATAAAAATGATACCTCACTTGTGTGCGTAGGCCTAGCGCCCGTGACAGGAAATGCCCCAAAGCGCAACGTGGACACATCCAAATTTGTGAAGGAAAACAGAGGTGTTTTTTGCAAAGTGCCTACCTGTAGATTTTGGCCTGTAGCTCAGCCGCCACCTAGGGAAACCTACCAAACCTGTGCATTTCTGAAAACTAGAGACCTAGGGGAATCCAAGATGGGGTGACTTGTGTGGCTCGGACCAGGTTCTGTTACCCAGAATCCTTTGCAAACCTCAAAATTTGGCTAAAAAAACACATGTTCCTCACATTTCTGTGGCAGAAAGTTCTGCAATCTGAGAGGAGCCACGAATTTCCTTCCACCCAGCGTTGCCCCACATCTCCCGATAAAAATGATACCTCACTTGTGTGCGTAGGCCTAGCGCCCGTGACAGGAAATGCCCCAAAGCGCAACGTGGACACAGCCACATTTTTGAAGGAAAACAGAGGTGTTTTTTGCAAAGTGCCTACCTGTAGATTTTGGCTTGTAGCTCAGCCGGCACCTAGGGAAACCTACCAAACCTGTGCATTTCTGAAAACTAGAGACCAGGGGGAATCCAAGATGGGGTGACTTGTGTGGCTCGGACCAGGTTCTGTTACCCAGAATCCTTTGCAAACCTCAAAATTTGGCTAAAAAAACACATGTTCCTAACATTTCTGTGGCAGAAAGTTCTGGAATCTGAGAGGAGCCACAAATTTCCTTCCACCCAGCGTCCCCCCACGTCTCCCGATACAAATGATACCTCACTTGTGTGGGTAGGCCTAGCGCCCGCGATAGCAGACACCCCAAAACACAACGTGGACACATCAAATTTTTTCATTGAAAACAGTGTCTACCTGTACATTTTGGCCTCTAGCTCAGCCGGCACCTAGGGAAACCTACCAAACCTGTGCATTTTTGAAACCTAGAGACCTAGGGGAATCTAAGATGGGGTGACTTGCGGGGCTCTGACCAGGTTCTGTTACCCAGAATCCTTTGCAAACCTCAAATTCTGTCTAAAAAAACAAATTTTCCACAAATTTCGGTGACAGAAAGTTCTGGAATCTGAGTGGAGCCACAAATTTCCTTCCACCCAGCGTTCCCCCAAGTCTCCCGATAAAAATGATACCTCACTTGTGTGGGTGGGCCAGGTGCCTGCAACAGAATAAGGCCCAAAACTTGTAGAGATAGAGGGGATAGCACAGCAAGTTTATAAGGACATATTCTTTTATACATCTTTAGACTGACTCTGCTTTGGGGACCCACATAAGTGAGGTGTCATTTTACTTAGGAGACTGAGGGGAACACTGGGAGTAGGAATTTTGTGCTGGAGTGGTGATCTTACGAAGAAAAGTAAGGAAAATATGCTTTTTTAAGCACTTTTTGAGGTTTACAGAGGAGTCTGGGTAAGAAAATGTTGGGGGATCCACACAAGCCGCACCTCCCTGGACTCCTTGGGGTGTCTAGTTTTAAAAAATGTCCGGGTTTGGTAGGTTTCCCTAGATGAAGGCCGCACACAGGACCAAAAACATAGGTGCCCTCTCCCCCCCAAACACAGGTAGTTTTGTAATATATCGTTTTGATGTGCCCACATACGTCCGTGATGTGTCAAACACTAACATTTTGAAAAGAAACACACTTAGGTTATGTGAAAAAGACCCCTCACCCACCAACCAAGTTGGTGGCATGCTTCATCATTGGGGTCCCACCTGAGGCACCTAGCCTGTCACAGGTGTGCTGCGACGCCTGATTACAGCGGAGCAGGTTTTGTCATTTTTACCACACATACTGGTTGGATTTGGCACAAGGGTGAGTGATGGTTCAGTGGATCACATTTTACTAACAGAAGAGCTTTCACAAAAATGAAATGCACGGTTAGTAACTGAAAGGCAAAAAACTGAACCAATGACTCACAGCTCGTGAGCTGTAAAGCCACGACAAGGCACCAACCGCTTTACAGTCCATTCACACAACTTTCATACATGACACACACAAGGCCATTCACACCGCCAGCCACGGGCCCAGCACATTACAACACTCACATCGACAGACAGCGCCACTCAAGGGCCCATCACTTACATACGCCCACATGCCTGATACAACAATCACACCAGCTGATGGGAGTGTGTGGACTGTTGTTTGGCTGGCAGTGTGTTGCAGTAGCCAACAGCAAGTCAATATGTACACTCTCAGCCAAGCCCCACTCCACACACAATGGCATCATTTTTTTTTTTTTTTTTTAACAGAGGCACCCCTAACTAAGTAGAAAGAATTAAAAAAATACAAACACAAAAGCTCTAACTAAGAACATGACAGAAATGCTAACCATGAAATTAAACACATGAAAATACAAAACAGACATGAGTTTACACTCATGGTTGTTCCCAGAAATTCTTCTGGGTGTGGTAATTCTTAAAACAAACACCGACACACAGCCCAGGCTTTGAAGGACAATCTGGGCAGTACATTCGAGTCTCCCTCCAGATACCTCTTCGAAAACACACTCTACATTTCTTAGCTGGAAAGTCTTTTTTGGGTGTGGGAGGAATGTGCTCAGCAAAGTGGCGATCTTTCAATCTAGCCACATCCTCCACCACTGCTTCTCTAGGAACTCTGGCCTGTTCCACCACAATAAGGCTCTCTATCACTGACTCCTGAAATTTCACAAATGTCATCTTTGACTCTGGAGACCTATCCCTAAACACAATAAAAGCATTGAAGGTTGCTAAGTGGAAGAGGTGAAGTGCTAACTTCTTATACCAAACGTAAGACTTACGAATAGCAGTATAAGGTTCCAACCTCTGGTCAACTCTATCTACACCTCCCATGTGCTTATTATAATCTAAAATGCACACAGGTTTGCGCACTTCAGCAACCTGGCCCCAAACAGTCACAGGGGAAGTACTCTCATCATGGATGGTACTTAGCATGTAGACATCCCTCTTGTCTGAAAATTTCAAAGCTAGCAGCTCCTCGTTCCGCAAGGCACAGCACTGTCCTCTCTCAAGTTTTTTACAGACAAGCTCCCTTGGATAGCCTTTCCGGTTAGAACGGATTGTGCCACAAGCAACTGTGTCCACTCTAAACAATTCCTTGAACAATTGCACACCAGTGTAGAAGTTATCTACATACAAATGGTGACCTTTGTTGAACAGTCGTCTACCAAGATCCCACACAATTTTCTCAGTAACTCCAAAAGTGGGAGGACAACCAGGGGGGGCAATATTGGAATCCCTACCAGTGTACAAACGGAAACTATACACATATCCTGTCCTACTTTCAGATAGCATATACAATTTAATTCCATATCGTGCCCTTTTGCTAGGAATGTACTGCCTAAAAACCAAACGACCCTTGAAGAGGACCAAAGACTCGTCCACACTTAACTCTTTGCCTGGAACATAGACCTCCGAAAACCGATCTACAAAATGATCAAGTACAGGCCTAATCTTTAAAAGACGGTCAGAATCTGGGTGATCTTGTGGCAAGGCTAATGCATTGTCAACAAAATGCAGCATCCTAAGAAGAAGCAAATACCGATTATGACTCATGGTCGCTGGAAATATAGCTGTTGCCATCAAGGGACTAGTAGACCAATACGAAGCCAGTGACGGCTTCCTTATCAACCCCATCAAAAAAGTCAAACCCCAAAACTTTTTTAACTCCTCCAAATTTGTGGGAATCCACTGGGCAGCTCTAGAGTGTGGCCTAAGTCTAGCAGCGTTGTCCCTCAAATGCTGCTCCGCATACAAATTAGTCTGCTCAACAATCTCTTCCAAAAACATATCATCCATGAATAACTCAAAGAAATTGATAGGCATAAAG
The DNA here is from genome assembly GCF_031143425.1 of Pleurodeles waltl. Taxonomy (NCBI): domain Eukaryota; kingdom Metazoa; phylum Chordata; class Amphibia; order Caudata; family Salamandridae; genus Pleurodeles; species Pleurodeles waltl. The sequence continues at coordinate 996,779,432 of NC_090450.1, read as the reverse complement.
TTCTCTGTATTGGCGTTACACCCCGGGAGACCAGTAAAGGCAGGCAACTCTGTCTGCTCCATGTTTGGGGCAACCCAGACATCAGGTCTTATAACGGGAAACCTTTCAGCCCCAGGTCGCTGCACTATTGGCACATCAATGTCCTCCTCTAAAACAGGCCCTTCATCTGCACTGAGTGTGGCTTCATCATCAGAAGATTCCCCTCCAACAGAAACATCACTGCCAGAATCTCTGACTTCCTCCTCTGCCTCAGATGCAGAGTCCGTCTCATAGTCATGATCAGACTGTGACTCAAAAAGCATACCAACCACCTGCTGAGCGGTCATCCTGCGGCTAGCCATAATCTCTCCTGCTAAAATTAACTGGACAAATTTACCACCAACAACCAGCACTGTGTAAGACAAGTAACAAAGTGTAGCTTTGTTGGTAAGAGTTATAAACTCACAAACTATACCGCTCACTTGCCTGAAAAAGCTTGATTCACCAGCAACTACACAGCAATCACCAATGATATCCCACTAAAAATAAAGAAAGAAAGGCAAATTAGAAATAAGACAAAACAAATATCATTGTGCACAAACCTAAGGACAATTTCACACACAATCCTGCATTTAGTACACCCCCTACAAACATGTCATTCATGCATTGCAACAATACTCCTTTGGAGTAAATTGTTTTTACTTACCTAAAACATGCAACTGTGAAAACTGCAGGTCAACCACCGCCAAAACCGCAAGGAGCCACAGCAAATAAAGCAAAAGCTTTGAACTAGAACAAAAAGGAGGAATTTTTTTTTTATCACAAATGCAAAGACTTCTTCAGTTGACAAACACCCCACCATCAAACATTTAGAAATTGGTGCCTAAGTGGATTCTGCCATAGGGGCAGATGGGCCTACTAAAAGAATAGGCCTGTCTGCCCCAAGGAAGCCAGAAAATACCTTTAGTAGTGTGTCCCCATGGAGAGCGACCCTTGCCAAAGGGGACAGCCCTCAAACAAACAAAAAAACAAAAAAACACACACAACACTATCCCTGGTGCCTAAGTGGCTTCTGCCCCCCTTGGGGGCAGGTGGGCCTTACAAAATAGGCCCATCTGCCCCCAGGGGGTGTAGAAATGGCCAACAGGTCAATGCCCCCCTTGGGGGGGTGCCCCGTGCCCAAGGGGACGCCCCCCCACAAAAATAAACAAATAAAAAAAAATCCCTGGCGTTCTAGTGGTTTCTGCCCACCTTGGGGACAGACCAGCCTAAAAATAATAGGCTGATCTGTCTCCAAGGGGTGCAGAAATGGCCTGGGTACATGTGCCCCCAAAGTGGGGGGCGACCCTTGCCCAAGGCCCCCCCCATCCACTAACACACACACACACTATCCCTGGTGTCTAAGTGGCTTCTGCCCCCCTTGGGGGCAGGTGGGCCTAACAAAATAGGCCCATCTGCCCCCAGGGGGTGTAGAAATGGCCAACAGGTCAATGCCCCCCTTGGGGGGGCACCCCGTGACCAAGGGGACGCCCCCCCCCACAAAAATAAACAAATTAAAAAAAATCCCTGCCATTCTAGTGGTTTCTGCCCCCCTTCGGGGCAGACCAGCCTAAAAATAATAGGCTGGTCTGTCTCCAAGGGGTGCAGAAATGGCCTGGGTACATGTGCCCCCAAAGTGGGGGGCGACCCTTGCCCAAGGCCCCCCCATCCACTAACACACACACACACACACACACACACTATTCCTGGTGTCTAAGTGGCTTCTGCCCCCCTTGGGGGCAGGTGGGCCTAACAAAATAGGCCCATCTGCCCCCAGGGGGTGTAGAAATGGCCAACAGGTCAATGCCCCCCTTGGGGGGGGTGCCCCGTGACCAAGGGGACGCCCCCCCCACAAAAATAAACAAATTTTAAAAAATCCCTGGCGTTCTAGTGGTTTCCGTCCACTTGGGGGAAGACCAGCCTAAAAATAATAGGCTGATCTGTCTCCAAGGGGTGCAGAAATGGCCTGGGTACATGTGCCCCCAAAGTGGGGGGCGACCCTTGCCCAAGGCCCCCCCCATCCACTAACACACACACACACTATCCCTGGTGTCTAAGAGGCTTCTGCCCCCCTTGGGGGCAGGTGGGCCTAACATAATAGGCCCATCTGCCCCCAGGGGGTGTAGAAATGGCCAACAGGTCAATGCCCCCCTTGGGGGGGCGCCCGTGACCAAGGGGACGCCCCCCCACAAAAATAAACAAATAAAAAAAAAACCCTGGCGTTCTAGTGGTTTCTGCCCACCTTGGGCAAAATAATCTCCAAGGGGTGCAGAAATGGCCGGGGTACATGTGCCCCCAAAGTGGGAGGCGACCCTTGCCCAAGCCCCCCCCCCCATCCACTAACACACACACACACACACACTATCCCTGGTGTCTAAGTGGCTTCTGCCCCCCTTGGGGGCAGGTGGGCCTACAAAAATAGGCCCATCTGCCCCCAGGGGGGGGCAGAAATGGCCAACAGGTCAATGCCCCCCTTGGGGGGGGCGCCCCGTGACCAAGGGGACGCCCCCCCACAAAACAAATAAAAAAAAATCAATGGCGTTCTAGTGGTTTCTGCCCCCCTTGGGGCAGATCAACCTAAAAATAATAGGCTGATCTGCCCTCAAGGGGGGCAGAAATGGCCCTAAAAGACATGCCCCCCAAAGGGGAGCGACCCTTGCCCAAGGGGGCGCCCCCCCATCCACTACACACACAATCACTGGTGCCTAAGTGGCTTCTGCCCCCCTTGGGGGCAGATGGACCTAAAAAAAATAGGCCGATTTGCCCCCAAGGGGGGCAGAAAAGGCCAACAGTTCTCTGCCCCCTTGGGGGGGGGCGCCCCTTGCCCAAGGGGGCACCCCCCCCACATAAATACACATAAAAATAAAAAACCCTGGTGATCTAGTGTTTTCTGCCCCCCTTGGGGGCAGATCTGGCTAAAAAGTAGCCAATCTGCCCTCAAGGGGGGCAGAAATGGCCCTAAAAGACATGCCCCCCAAAGGGGAGCGACCCTTGCCCAAGGGGGCGCCCCTCCATCCACTACACACACAATCCCTTGTGCCTAAGTGGCTTCTGCTCCCCTTGGGGGCAGATGGACCTAAAAAAAATAGGCCGATCTGCCCCCAAGGGGGGCAGAAAAGGCCAACAGTTCTCTGCCCCCTTGGGGGGGCGCCCCTTGCCCAAGGGGGCACCCCCCAACACATAAATGCTCATAACAATATAAATCCCTGGTGATCTAGTGTTTTCTGCCCCCCTTGGGGGCAGATCTGGCTAAAAAGTAGCCAGATCTGCCCCCAAGGGGGGCAGAAATGGCCGTAGTAATTGCCCCCTAAAGGGGAGCGACCCTTGCCCAATGGGCCGCTCCCCGGAAGACAAAAACACGAAAGAACAAAAAAAAAAAAATCCTGGTGTCTAGTGGGCATTCCTGCTGCCCGATCGCAATGCGATCGGGCAGCAGGAATGCTCAAAGAGACACCGGGGAAAAGGAAAAGCCTTTCCTTTTCCCCGGTGCCTCTTTAGCCCCAACCCCCCACCCACCGGGAAGAGGAACTCACCTCTTTACTCGTCGCCGCACAGGAAGCAAATGGCTTCCTGTGCGGCGAGGATCCCATAATGAAGTCAGCGCGCGATCGCGCGCTGACGTCATTATGGGGGGGTGGGGGGGTCGGGGGTAGAAGGGGAAGGGCTTCCCCTTCCATCCCTGACTTTGGGGGGTGAGGGGGAAGCACACAGAGGGAGCGAGAGCGCTCCCTCTGGGCTGTGTGCCGAGGACGTAGTGGTTACGTCCTCGGCACAGCAGCACTGTGCCGCGGGACGTAACCACTACGTCCGCGGCACAGAAGGGGTTAAACAAAAACTCTATTTAGGCTGAGAGATGTTGACGTACAAATTAGCAAAGTGCTAATAAAATAACACTCTCTGAGTTCATCCTGAATCAAATGATCACCCAAGAATGAAATGTCAAATTTACTTAAGATAAGCACATCACATACATTATTACATAAATCATTATTTAGCATTGATTTGTAAAAGTTACCTGTTTCAGGTGCAGTGTTCCTCTGCCTACCTATGCTTCTCTTTTCACCATGGAATCATCATACGTTATCTGTGCAGTGCAGTCCCTTGTAGCTTTTCTTACAACTGAGCATGGCAATGCAAGGTTAGTCATCAGAGGCAGGCATCCTGTTTCTTTAAGAAATGATGTGCAGGTTTCCATTGCAACTCAAATACCATTGATTGCTCACTACATAATATATGGTTCACTCAAATGTTGAATTACTTTATTTTATTTGTCACTGCTCAGTCACCAGTCCAAATAAGTGTCCTCCGTATTTGTTTATCTGTGCAACAAATACTGGTCAATTTACTTTCATTAATATTTTCATTACCCGAACATAAAGGGGCCGATTAGGAGTTTGGTGGACGGAAACACCAGTCCACCAAACTCCGGACGTTGTGGTTGCCGCCATTCTGGGGACCTCCCCGCCATCCCCAATACTTTCCCTCTGGGCTGACTGGCAGAAACCAAGGCCAAGGCCAAGGCCAAGGAAAGGTGTGGCAGCATTGTTACTGGCTCATACTGTAATAGAGCAGGTGGCAATGCTGCTGCATGCAGGGGGCACCAGCACCCTTGAAATAGCACACTGTCTTCTGTGCAGACTTTTGGAGGGGGACATGGGGACCCCTGCACTGTCCATGCCACATGGCAAGGCTGGGGGGTCTTTGGACTGCGAGCCTCGTAACCAGGCCCAAAGTCTAAAACTAAGCTTTTTTTCTGTTTTTGTGGTTTTTATTAGCAGACATTTCAAATGGTATTGACTTTTTTAAATCTGAAAAGTAGACTTCATCTTGAAATTTGGGGCAGATGATCAATCTCCATTCTTGGGATGTCAGTTGCACTGAAAAAAGGCTCAAAAGATACACTGGCTGCAGAACATGCCATACCAGTCTGCTGAATTCTGACCACTGTTCCTTCTTTCTATGTCAACAGGTCAATATGTTGTGATCCAGGTAGGTGTCTGTTTGGTGATCCATGTAGTGGTGTACCATCTTCTTGAGTGTCATCTTTGTTGACTCATGATTCTGTGTTGTCTGCATCTGCGCACTTGATTTAAGTTCTTCTATATCTATGAACCAATCCACTCCCGATGTTGTAAGAGAAGTTGTTATCACTGGTAGGTGCTGCTGCTGCAGGTGAGAGTGTAATATACTTCTCAATTCAGGACTGCAACTGTGCCCTCTGGAAATTGAAGGTAGCTCTTCAATTTTGTTATATAACTGACTTTGCAATAATTCAACTTGTAGAACATAAATGGTGAATAGAGGTGTCAAATGTGAAAAAAGGAATGAAAGAGAGCCACGTTTTTTGGTGCATTGTTTTAGAGATATTCCCTTCGGAGGACAAAAACTTTCTTTGGAGCCTTTGGTTTGTTTTCAGACAAATGTTCACACACTTGACTAATGCATTTGCTTCTTCATTGACATTAGAAAATGTGTGTTTTATCCTTCGCAGATGTTCCTGCAGCATGTGCCACAGTGGGATCTCTTGGTTAATAGGTCTGTCATCCTTGCTGATGTCTTCTGTCAAAATCTCCAAAGGCACTAGCATTTGGATCAGGCACCTCACTAGTCCTCATTTGACAACCTCCACTGTTGTGGCTTTGACAGTTTTATACCCTCTGATATGTAGTATGTAGTCATGGATAGACCAAGGGGGTCTTAGACCGCCGGGGCCAGGGTCGGCGGGAGCACCGCCGACAGGCCGGCGGTGCCCCGCAGGGCATTCTGACCGCGGCGGTAAAGCCGCGGTCAGACCGGCAACACTGGCGGTCTCCCGCCAGTGTACCGCCGCCCCTTTGAATCCTCCAAGGCGGCGCAGCTAGCTGCGCCGCCGAGGGGATTCCGACCCCCCCTACCGCCATCCAGTTCCCGGCGGTCCGCCCGCCGGGAACCGGATGGCGGTAGGGGGGGTCACGGGGCCCCTGGGGGCCCCTGCAGTGCCCATGCCACTGGCATGGGCACTGCAGGGGCCCCCGTAAGAGGGCCCCTACGAGTATTTCACTGTCTGCTTGGCAGACAGTGAAATACGCGACGGGTGCAACAGCACCCGTCGCACCTTCCCACTCCGCCGGCTCGATTACGAGCCGGCTTCATCGTGGGAAGGACGGTTTCCCCTGGGCTGGCGGGCGGCCTTTTGGAGGCCGCCCGCCAGCCCAGGGGAAACCTCAAAATACCCACTGCGGTCTTCCGACCGCGGTACGGTATTTTGGCGGCTCCCGCCGAGTGCGCGGTGACCGCGCCCGGCGGGAGTCAGAATGACCCCCCAAATCTGCTCAAACAGGCACTGCAGCATGTGGAAGGTGAAGAGCCAATGGATTGGCCCCTCCTTTATGAAGGCTTTTACGGGGAACCTAATGGCATGCCTAATGGTCCTCAATTGTTTCATATGTTTGAATGAATGACTGAAATTAATGGAAAATCAGCACTAGATGGCCAGTATGTTGTTGTTTACTGCAATTTCTTTTTAAAGAAAGATCTGCAAAATTAGATTGATGCAATGTGCTAAACATAGGAGATATTTTCTGTCAGCTACAGAGTTGACAATATTATTTGCCATTGTCAGTGGCAACAAATCCAATTCTGAGACTTCTGGTTGGAAAGTATTCACAAACGTTGGAACTAAAGTCTTACAAGATGCTGGCAGCTGTATGAGATTTCCCTATCGAGAATATTGCATCTGTAATGTGTCACTAAATGGGGTGTAGCTTCCATTAGTGTAGTAGGTGTAGTGATGTTGGGTCACAGGGGCCTAAAAGGCCTCCTCACACCTGATTATTACAGTATTTTATTATTCAAACAGCAGCCAGGTTTCCTATTTCCTTCATCGCACTAAGGTGCATTTCCTTCATTGCACTAGGGCCCATGGCACACTGGATATATTACTACTGCAGAAAAGTTCTAAAAATATCCCCAATGGTAAGACCAGTGGCTACCTTTTACTTAACTCCCTTGAAAGGGACCCAGTGTGTGAATATTCTTCTTCTGCATTTCTTCAACTTTCTCTTTTATCAATTCTCTACCTACCAGTACTTTTCCATTTGTCTTCAACCACATAGGGCACTCCTTCACCTCCAGTTTTCTCCCCTTCAAAAACATAAATGGAGATACTCCTGTTACCAAATGAGGAGTTGTTCTGTATGTCCACATCATTCTATTCAACTCTCTCATCCATGGAAGATGATTAGCCAACAATAGATTAATGTTTTCCATCACTATCTGGTTTGCTCTTTCTACAAGACCATGTGGTTGAAATAAAAAAACCCTCTCATGAACAATTCTTATCCTATGTAGATAACTAGTAATTTATTGTGATATAAATTGTACCCCATTGTCTAAAACAATTGTTTTGGGTATTCCTTCCTCCATGAAGGCTTCTTCAAAAAACTCAATCACTTTTGATGTATTTAAAAGTTCTACAGAATTAACTATAAATCACTTAGTGTGATAAGCTACCAGCACCATTATGTACCTACACCTCAAACCCAATGTTGAGACAGGGCCAATAAAATCCACAGACAATTTCTCCCTAGATTTGTCGGGAAACCCTTTCGGCGCCAAAGGGGGTTGTCTTACTACTTTAGTTTTATCACCATTGGCAAACGCTACAGAATTCCTCTCTGCGTTCTCTACCTTTTGGTCCATACCTGGCCACCCGAACGATTGCCTCACTTTCTTCTTCAACATTCCCCGACCCAAGTGCCCTTCATGGGTGATATTTATGATGAGCTTACGAACCCCATTCTGGAGGATCTAGTTGATTTCTTCTCATCAATCTCCCATTTTGTATACTCAATTAATCTGTAATCTTAAAATAAACAGATAAATCACCACTCTGTCCATCTTCATCTTTCCATCCACACCCTACCCTCTCTTCCACTTTCCTCATAACCAGACCATTTCCTCTCACATTCTCCCTCTCATTTGTACTTATAGCTACATCTCCCAAAACCATTTCACCTTCTCCTTAAATTCCATCCTCCACAATTTTTTCTACTTCAATTGGCATTCTTGACAGATAATGTGCTACCACATCCCTGCTGCCTCTAACAAATTCTCTCTCAAAATCGTAGTCCATCACAGTTAACAACCACCTCGAAATACGTGGTGTAACATTTCCTTCCAACCCACGTCCACCTTTAAAAATATACGTCAATGGTTTATGGTCCGTCCTCAACCTGAATGGCATATCCCACACGTAGAATCTGAAATTATTAATCCCCCAACATGATGCTAAGGGTTCCCTTTCTATTACAGAATATGAAGTCTCCACACCATGCAATCTCCTTGAGGCAAATCCGACCACATACTCCTCATTATATTTGACCTGTGTCAAAATCGCACCAATTCCTACATTACTAGCATCAGCAGTAATACAGGTTTTTGCAGTTACATCAAAGCATCCCAAAGTAGGCGCGTGTGAAATACACCTTTTTACCTCTTCAAAAGCGTGCTTATAATCTTCATTCCACTCATATTCCATTCCTTTTTTCATTAATTTTCTTAAGGGCTCAACCACTTCTGTGAAGTTTCTTACAAACTTTGAGCAATATTCCACAAGACCCAGAAATGATCTTAATTCATCCTTGGTACAAGGCTCAGGAGCATTCTCTATTTCCGTTACAATAGTTATTTTTGGGCCTGATTCCCTGACTATTTACAATGTATCCCAAGTACGTCACTTACGGCTTCCCTCGTCACCATTGTAAAGATCACTCTTCCACTTTTCTTGTACTTATCTTCTTTATTTCAATAAGTTTACAGTGTGACACCTCCAGCAGAGCTCCCTGCTCTTTAGCTCCTCTTTTCTCTCCCTCTCCCCATTCCATTTGACATCACAGCTTACCTCATAACATTCTAACCTCTACCCTTAACACATACTATCTCCATAAGTTATCTTCACAGAGAAATATTTAGGACAGGAAGGTGAAGTTGCTGCTGTACTTGCCGTAGCCTTATTCTCTACAGTACTTTCTCTGTGAAAAAAAAAAAAAAAAAGATACTGCCTGTTCTTAAAATTTACTCAAACATTCCGCTTCGATAAACAAGTTAATAGAAAGTGATTTTTTGAGCTATTGCAATGGTGCCCCAGTAAAAGAAATACCTCTTGTGTTAGTTCAATCAGGTCCCTGCTGCGCATCGCTAGTGTTGCTCCCATGCTCCTTTGATAGAATGTGTCCACAAAATGGATGTGTTGGCCCTTATTTTTGGGGAATTGGCCTAGGGCAGGGTCACAAGTCTTCTTGCTGTGCTGCTCTACGCCAAAGTGAAAGGGCACGACTGCATTGTATGTATGAAATACGTTGCATTCCTGTTCTTTTCCCCTGTGCTGTCCCACAATTTGCTGCCCAGCGCCAATGCAGGCCCCCTTGATCCATGGCGGAAGAGCGTCTAGGTTGCATGCAGCATTGGTTTTGGGCATGAAGGGGTACTTCCCTGCACAAAAACAATCCAGAGAGGTGTTTTCCTCTTTCTATGTGTGCTGTAGAATGCAGCACACATGGAAAGAGGAAAAACAAGGAAAAATAAAAAATATTTCTACTTATGACACCTGGGGGGTCATTTTGACCTTCCGCCAAGGTACCGCCGCTGAATGACCGCACCGCGGTCAAAAGACCGCGGCGGCCATTCAGACATTTCCTCTGGGCCGGCGGGCGCTCTCCAAAAGAGCGCCCGCCGGCCCAGAGGAAATGCCCCTGCAACGAGGACGCCGGCTCAGAATTGAGCCGGCGTAGTTGCAGGGGTGCGACGGGTGCAGTTGCACCCGTCGCGTATTTCAGTGTCTGCTTAGCAGACACTGAAATACTTTGCGGGCCCTCTTACGGGGGCCCCTGCAGTGCCATGCAGTGGGGGCATGGGCACTGCAGGGGCCCCCAGGGGCTCCGCGGCACCCCCTACCGCCATCCTGTTCCTGGTGGGAGACCCGCCAGGAACAGGATGGCGGTAGGGGGTGTCAGAATCCCCATGGCTGCGGAGCGCGCTCCGCAGCCATGGAGGATTCTGAAGGGCAGTGGTAAACCGGCGGGAGACCGCCGGTTTACCCTTTCTGACCGCGGCTGAACCGCCGCGGTCAGAATGCCCTCGGGAGCACCGCCAGCATGTTGGCGGTGCTCCCGTGGTCGGTGGCCCTGGCGGCCACTGGCCGCCAGGGTCAGAATGACCCCCCTGGTCTGGGGAGGCATGAGGTTTTGGCGCTGCACCATGTTTATGTGATTAAGCAAATCTTTGGCAGCGTCAAATTTCATTGGTGTTGCGAGGGAAAACCCACTGCAACGCTCATGGCACGCCTTCCTGGCTCAAAGTAAAGCAACGCAGTGATTTGCACTGCTTTGTGATACTATAAGGCCATTCAAAGCCACGCAAAGTGGCTTTGTGTGGCCTCATGGTTGAGAGGCTTGCGCTGCCGGAGCGTTAAAACAAGTGATGTTCTGGTGGGCATGCCTCTCGTAAATATGCCCCTCGTTTACACAGAGCTCTGCCATTAGACACTCAAATGCAATATTATAACAATATCAGTGGTTGTGACCAGTCAAGGTGACCTTGTTTTAGCACAGCCCAGTCATGTCCTCATAAATATTTTTTTTTTCTTCAGCTAGTGAAAAGCTACTGAAAGAAAAAAAAACACCAGCTGCTCTTGTTCCCATATATTGTTTGTCTTCCATGTCTATAGGTTTTACATTTCAGTGTACATCACAATATTGCTACATATTTAAAGCCCTGTTTCTGTGATCTGTATAGGTTTTGGCTTTGAAAATCTATTCTTCCAGCCCAACTGGCTCCCTCAACCCAATTACCAATAGGCAACGTACCACCATTTAGACTACCTTTATCCCAATTTTTCTGTTCAGCACAATTGCACTGATTGTAATGCTCAGTGACATTCTTGCTTGCTATTAAATCAGCATTCCCACAATAAAAAGGTGTTTTTTTCTGTAAAAGGCAGACTCAAACACAAGCAGCACAAAAGATGATGACACATGGCCTCATATGATCTCATTTTTCTCTGAATTTCAATTGCACTCTTGAGAAGTAAGATAAAATGACCCTTCACAGCTTTCTACCTTGAAACATACTATTATTTGCTGCTGATGGGCAGATGGAGCTGGGCAGTCATGAGTCCATTTTCAGAAAGGCTTGCTTTATTGTGGACTGCAAGTAGTTTTCAGCTAAAGCCACAGAACTTCAAACACCAACAAGCAAAATGTGAACATTTCAAACAAAGTAACTCTATGACATGCTTAACCCTACTTTACCGCACTGTGTCAACCCAAGACCACCTAAAACTCTACCCACTTCATGCACTACACTGCACTGCCCGCGGACAATGGCCACACCTGGGACTCTTTGTCAATGGTGTCTGAAGGACCCTCTGTATTAACTGAGCTACTGGAGGTTGGATTTGTAGGGTGTAGTTTATTAGATGGGCGATAGGAAGAGTTTTCTGGAGGGGGTACTAAAGGGGCAAAGTGAGAGAGAAAGGTGAGGGTCCTAGATTCTAGGTTAATAAAATAAATTGTGTCTGATCTCAGTACTGAAAATAGTAATAATGACAAAAATGATATAGGGAGCATAAGCTAGGGATCCCACAATGGATTAGTCGCAGGCCCTGCAGCCAACCCCCACTACACATGGCAGTAGGTCATGCACCGCAGGAATTGGGCGTCCCGCATTGGGCAGGGCACAAGGCATTGTTGCTGATCATACTTGCGGGATGAGCGCAGGACCTGGCCCACACCCAACCCCACCAAGCACAGCTGCACATAACATATGGACACAAAATGACAGTTGGCACTTTTTTTTGTTTCTATTTTTTAAAGACAAAAGTTGATTTTAACAAAAACCTTTTTTTGGGGACATCAAACAAAAAAATTAGGTTATCTGAACTTGGATTCAAATTACCTTTTGTACCCAGGTTGTTGGGTAACCGCCAGCTTTTCCTGCTCTCTTAACTGTGTGCTCTAATATAAATAACTTTACAAGCATTTGTGATGGTATGGAATCACTATAATGCAGAGATAGACTGGCAGCTAAACGTGAAGCCTCCTCTTCCTTTTCTAGTCTCCTTTGGCAACCTTCAATTGATCAATGTACCATGCGCTCATGTGCTTCGTCATACCTGATGTGCCAAAAGAGTACTTCTTGCTAGTACCAGTTGCGTAAGAAATGCCAGGGAGACCGGGGCTCGAGAGGAAGTGCAAAATGTTAAAACCATGTGTGAAGGTTAGGTCAGACTATAGATTTTCCTGAGTAACTTGTACATATGTAAATGATATATTAACAGGTACACAGATGCTCAAATACATAAATCACCTCATGTCCCAGTGAGCAATTTGCACCTATACATATAGGATCTTATTATGTACATGGTAGGATGCTGCACCGCCAACCGTGCCGGCGGTCAACAAAAGACCGCCGGTGGCGGCAGTCAGCATCCCGCCAAATAATGACGCATGGTGCCTCTGCAGTGAGGCCCGCCATGCGCTATGCTTGCGTTCTTTGGTGGGGGTGGATGCTGCTCCACCCTCACCGCCACATCACACCCTACACTGCCACACCCATAATGAAGCAGTTATAGGCGTCGCGGTGTATGGAGAGGCGGTGATGGAGGCGGAGCAGCATCCAGGGAGCCCGTTCCCTCCCGGAGCAGCGCAGCGGAAAAGGTAAGTGCTGTCCGAGAGGGAAGAGGGAAGGGGTGTGTGAGTGCATGGGGATGTGCGTGGGTGTCTGTGAGGGGGGATGTGTGTCTGAGTGCATGTATGCATGTGTGCATGTCCGTGAATGGGTGAATATGGATGTGGGGGTTTGGAATTTGAGGGGACTGTATGTAGGGTTGGGGGTTGGGGAATGGTGAGGGTTGGGAGGTTGATTTTTGGGGTTCAGGGGTTGGGGCTGTTATAGGGGCTTGGGGGGGGATGGGAGGGATTGTGGAAAGGGGGGGAGGGACCAGGCATGTCACATACAGGTGACATGAACGATTATTCCTGTCACCCGTATGCTTTCCGCCAGGGATTACCTGGCGGGGTAACTCGGCAGGGAATCCCTGGCGGAAATGGGATCGTAATCCACCCGCCTGTTCTGCCTCCACCGCTGGGACGAATTTGCTCACAGTCGGCCTGGCGGTGGACTGTGGCCTGGCGATGGGTGGTAGTGAACTGGGTGCAAGGTTTAGAGTATGGTGGTCTGGGCAGCCATTCCGTTGGAGGTAATGACCTCCACCGCCGGCGTGGTGGGCCAGACCTCCATGTTCAGAATGAGGGCCATAGTATTACTTCTGGGTCCAATTAGTCTCATCCTATTCTACTATTGAGATATTTAATATATCAATACTCCTATGTCCACCAACCCCCTACCTCACATTACATATGGATATATCCCCAGTGAAGGCTATGACAGTGACCACGCCCCTGTCCATCACCACCCCAGGTGTGGTGCCAAGAGCTCCTCCAATGTTTGCCAGACCTCTGCCATCTTGAATGCAGAGGTGTGAGGGCACCATGGAGGCCTCTGAGTGACCAGTGCCAGCAGGTGATGTCAGAGACCCCTCCTGATAGGTGCTTAACTGGTTAGGTGGCCAATCCTCCTCTGAGGGCTGTTTAGGGTCTCTCCTGTGGGTTTCTATTCAGATAACGAATGCAAGAGCTCACCAGAGTTCCTCTTCATCTCGCTCTTCGACTTCTGCCAAGGATCGACCGCTGACTGCTCCAGGACGCCTACAAAACCACAACAAAGTAGAAAGACGACTACCAGCAACATTGTAACGCCTAATCCTGACGGCTTTCTCGACTGTTTCATGGTGGTTCATGCTCTGAGGGCTGTCTGCCTTCACCCTGCAGTGGAAGCCAAGAAGAAATCTCCCATGGGTCGACGGAATCTTCCCCCTGCTAACGCAGGCACCAAACTTCTGCATCACCGTTCCTCTGTGTCCCCATTCATCTTGACGAGCGTGGTCCCTGGAACACAGGAGCTAGATCCAAGTGACCCCGACAGTCCAGAGGTCCTTCTGTCCAAATTTAGTGGAGGTAAGTCCTTGCCTCCCACACCAGACAGTAATCATGTGTACTGCGTGAACTGCAGCTGCTAGGGCTTCTGTGCACTTTTGCCAGGAATACTTTGTGCACAGCATAGCCCAGGTCCCCAGCACTCTGTCCTGCATTGTTCAACTTGCTGAGTTGACCACTGGCTTCGTGGGACCATCCTTTGTAGTGTTGAGATGACCACCATGCTCAGATTTCTTGAATGCCTGTTCGAGTACTTCTGCAGGTGCTACCTGCTTCTGCATGGGCTCTCTGTTCTCCTGAGCACCCCCTCTGTCTCCTCCTTCAAGGGGCGACCTCCTGGTCCTTCCTGGGCCCAGGCAGCACAAATTTTCTTTAACCACCACTCTTGCAGCTAGCAAGGCTTGTTCGTGGTCTTTTTGCGTGGAAACAATTTTGCTTCCTCCAGCACGCTGTGGGACATCTTCTGTGCAAAGGAGAAGTTCCTGGCATCTTCTGTTGTTGCAGAATCTTCAGCTTCTTCCACCCAGAGGCAGCCATTTTGCACCTTCATCCGGGGTTTAGTGGGCTACTGCCCCCCGGACACTTTGTGACTCTTGGACTTGGTCCCCTTCCTTTACAGGTCCTCAGGTCCAGGAATCCATCTTCAGTACTTTGCTGTCAGTTGTTGTCCTTGCAGAATCTCCTATCATGACTTTACTGTGTTTCTAAGATAGTGGGGTAACTTTACTCCTACTTTTCAGGGTCTTGGGGTGGGGTATCTTGGACACCCTTAGTGTTTTCTTACACTCACAGTGACCCTCTATACACTACTCTAGGCCTGGGGTCCATTTGTGTTTCGCATTCCCCTTTTGGAGTATATGGTTTGTGTTGCCCCTAGGCCTATTGCATCCTATTGTATTCCACAGTGTTTGCACTACTTTTCTAACTGTTTACTTACCTGATTTTGGTTTGTGTGTACATTTTGTGTATTTTACTTACCTCCTAAGGGAGTATATCCTCTGAGATATTTTTGGCACATCGTCACTAAAATAAAGTACCTTTATTTTTAGTAACTCTGAGTATTGCGATTCTTATGATATAGTGCTATATGATATAAGTGGTACAGTAGGAGCTTTGCATGTCTCCTAGTTCAGCCTAAGATGCTCTGCTATAGCTACCTCTATCAGCCTAAGCTGCTAGAACACTACTAATCTACTAATAAGGGATATTTGGACCTGGCACAAGGTGTAAGTATCATCAGGTACCCACTAGAAGCCAGGCCAGCTTCCTACACAGGACAAGCAAATATAACTGTGACAGGTAAGTACAAATGGACACATAAGTAGGCAAACTTTGTTTACGGTTTGTCTTTTTCTTTTCGTTTTCAATTAATGTCTCTCTTAACCGTTTTCTAATTTGTCTGTATGTCTGTAGGATGTATCCTTCCTTTTCTTCTTCCCAGTTCCTCATATCTTCTCTTTCTGGTTCAGGTTGAGATGTCTCAGGGGTCCAGAAGATCGTCCACACCATGAGAGGGAGAGGTACGCTTGAATTAAATCAGGAATTTCTCTTTCTTTTCTTGGACTATTCTTTTCTCTATTTCTTACTCGTTTCTTTTGATCTTCTCTGTGCCCCTTTGTTATTTAGTGAGTAGTGCCTTGGTTAACACCTAATATACCTTCTTTCACTTTATTCTTGCCAGTCTATTTGTTCTGGACTCTTAGCTTTTTTCTTTTATAGTATACTATCTCTTTGGTTAGTCTTGTCACTGTTTACTTTGTGTAGCACCCAGCTTTCCCTTCACCCCGTGTCTTTTCCTGTCATTTTGTTTCCGTGATTTAAAAGGTATTCAATTATAAAGGGAAACAAAACCAAGCAAACAGTGCTCCCGCTTCCGTGGCTTTCTTCGCCCCCTCCCTTTCCCCGGCTCGTTGCATGTACCTGGTTGGGCCATGCTCCTCCTGGAACGTGGCCGGCTTCTTCAGACCTCGATCTCCCTCTCAGTCTTCTAGAGTCGATATCCTCGTTGGTTCTCCCTGCCGTCCGTTTCCAGGTCCCGTCTCCCTCGTTTCATCCTCCTGTGTCTCTTCCTCAGTTTTGTTCCTTTCAGTTCGTCTGACGCCCCCTTCTTTCTCGTGTCCCGACTTCTACCCCTCTGTTCCTCCCGGCGCCTACAGGTATGTTAGGCCCAGCCCCCTGCATCGCGGAGCCGCCATGCCGTAGGGGTTGGGAACTGACTTCCGCACTCAGAGCAGTGCCCCCCGGTGTGTTAGGTCTGGTGCCGATCCATAACATATTTAATGGTCTGTACATCATTGTAACATACGGTACATATTCTCTATTCCCAAATTACATTCGGCCATTCATCCCTCACAGTTTTCAATAGTAAGCATGTCAGTCTACATAGCGCTATACATCTTCTCACTCTATGTTCCAATTCAAATACACTTAAGGAGCTGCTGCCTGACATGATTAGATTCTAATATGGAATGGACCTTTTGGCATATATATCTCTATTTCATTTTCCATGGAACAGTTTTAATATTTAAGATAAACATAGCTTATATTCTGAATATCTCATCTAGTCAAAGCAAAGTAATCATACTATTGTAAACTAGCAGCCAGTCCTCTTATGAAAGTGCTCACCAATCCTAGTTCCACCTTAGGGCTCTAGAGAGACCATATAGTTTACAGTGCAAATAGTGCAACTAATGTCCCCCTCCATTTCATGCATAAAGTGCCTTTGATTAATATTTATTGTCTCCATAGAGTATAAAAGTATAAAAGTGTTGGTGGGGTTTTCATTCTGTACAGTGTTAAAAGTTGATTAATGTGCCTGTAAACTGTTGCTCCATATAATGCCTCTAGTGCATTTCCATGGGAAAACCGGTCTAGCACAACGATATTGTCCACATACAGGACTTGTGTAAAGGATAAGAGCCTACATTGTGGCATCGCCAGCTACCTTACTCAACACAACGGGTAAATTCACCATATACACCAAAAAAGGAGGGAGACAACAGGCATCCCTGTTTCAAGCCATTTCTGGTAGGAATTTTGGGACTCATACCCTGCCTGCCTCCTAATATAACATGACACCAGGTAGCAGTGTGATCAGCAATAATTACTTTTAAAAGCCTCCCTGGTATTCCCATGGTGCTCAACTTTCTCAAACGGATCTGCCTGTCTCTACTTGTAAAAAGCAGTTGAATAGTCAATATAGGCTGCGTAGGCAAGCATCCCCTTTGTTTCACATATTTCTCCAATAGGAGATGTATTACAGATATATCATCCAAAGCCGAGTGACCTGCACTAAACCCTGCCTGCTCCAATTGTACTTTTTTCCTCTACACATTCTAGTAGGTTAGATAATATACATTTAGAAAAAAAGTCTTTCCTGTGGCATCCAACAGGGTAATCTGTCTACCATTGCTAGGTATATTTAGGGGCTTTTTTATGTAGCAGCAGAAATAGACAGGGTCCAATTTAGATATCTCATAACTGCTCCCGACCCCTCCAAGATCTAGTGACCACTCATGTGTAATAACAGAGTGTTACTAAGTAGGAGTCCCATATATCCAGATAAAAGTTTAAGATAGCAGTTGGTAATTGATATGGGCCTCTTGCACTTGTGTTCTTGGCAATCTTAAGATAATGCAACGCCTTCTGCCTAGAAGGAGGGTGTGAGAAAACAGGGCTGATTGCAGAGGCCCCCTAACTTTTTGCCCCCATTTTCCACTTTTTGCTGGTGTTTTCCTGTCTTTGATGGTGCCCTGGGTACTGCTAACCAGTCCCAGGGCCTGTGCTCTGTGCAAAATCAGTATGCAAATTAGGCTAATTATAATTGGCTAAGTCAACCTACCTACAAGTCCCTAGTATATGATAGGGCGTGTAGGTTTAGGGACCCCAGCATAGGTAGTGCACCCAAAGGTGTACTGCTGAGGTGCCCAGTGTCATTTTAAAGGCAGGCCTGCCTTGCTGGCTCCTTTTAAATTCAAGTTACATGCAAATTCGACTTTGGAATTAAAAGTAGTTCCAAAGCCTTAAACTACCTTATTTGTATATCTAAGTCACCCCTAAGGTGTGCCCTATGTGCCACTAGGGCTGGGTGTCATGTAACTATAAGCAGGGACCTTATAAAAATAGTTTTATAAGCCCTGGTGAGGTAAAACAGCCAAATTTGTTTCCCCTCATTGTAGTGAATGGCCTCCATAGGCTAGAATGGGGAGACTTTTTTCTTTATTTTAAAAGTCCCCTTAAGTAACAGATACCACAAGCTTGGTATCAAATTAATTGTTATAATAAATCCCACAACTTCCAGTTGTTGGATTTAATATAACTTGTTCAGGTAAGGTGTTTTAAACTTTACCAGAAATGTTGTCAACTTCAGCCCTGCAGTTTTTTTGCTGCTTTGCTCTAATTGGCCAGCCTTTGGCAGCCTGGCCAGGCTGCCTTGATGATGTGTGAAGTGGCCTGGATCAACACAAAGAGATGTGCCTGGGGGAGGAGATCTTCCCTCAGCAAATGGGGATGCAGGAAGGGGGGAGGGCTGCCAAACTGGTCTTCAAAAGCAGTGAAGGACATTTGGAGCAACCCAGTAACACCGTCACATCCTGCAAACCCAGACAATTAGGTGCCACCTTGATTAGATTAGGAGAGGGCAGGAGAGAGGTGTGCTTAGGATTTTTAGCCACACCAGTGGGTGGGCTCAGCCAGATGTAACCTCCAAAAATCACTTTCAGCCATGATGGATTTTTGAGGAATGTTGCTCCCTGTGATTGATTTTTGCCACACTTCCCAGGAAGTGGTCATCCCAAGGGGGAGGACCCTGCCCCTGATTGGAGAACCAGGACTCCCCTGTTTTTCACCCAGGAGCAATGATAAAACTGGCAGACCTGCACTCACACCTCAGTTCCCTACCAGATTCCAACAAGGAAGAACTAAAGAAAAAGAAGGACTGCCCTGCTGGACCCCTGGCCTGAATCTGGACACTGCACTCTGGAGGACTGCACCAGCTACACACTTGGGCTTCACCACTAGAAGGACTGTGCCTGGCTTCAACTGGTTCAAGGAGGGACTCCCTGTTTGCTACAGGTGAAAATGTGCTAGCCAGAGTGCCCTGCACCAACTCCTGAAGAAACCAACCATCTGACCACTGTTCAGTGGGCAAAAAGGAGTTTGCGCCAGGTGCATTCTGGGAGTTGTAGTCTGCACCCTCAAGGAGCATCTCAGAGCTTCTGGAACCTTGGAGTGGACTGTGGACCTCAAAAGAATCTTAAAAATACATCTGGAAGAAGATCCAGAAGTTTGGAGAACTTTTGGAAAAAAGCTCCATAGAGGGACCGACCCGCCGCGGCAACTCTAACAGGCTTGCCTCAACTGCTACCTGGCCTGACTTGCAGGTTCGTCCCGGTGAAGAAAATCTCCAGAAAAATGACTAAGCCCTAAGGTAAACTTTTGACCGAGGCCTCCCGTGGGCTGTAGCAGAGCCAGGCTCCATCGCGGTCAGCCTTAAACTTTGCCTGGGTCTAGGTGCGACCAGATGACCAGTTTGGCGCTTTTTGTTTCTATGTGCTAGAAAGCATTAATTCTTTAAAAAATCATATCTCCGGTTCCCCTTATCCGATTTTATTCGTCTTGGTGTCATTTCAAAGCTAAAAATATTTCCTATTTTTATAAATTGATTTAGGATTTTTAAACTGTTTCCTGTGTTTTATTTAATTACTGTTTTGCGATATTTGAATGCTTTATGCTTTGTCTCCTAAGTTAAGCCTTGTCGCTCATTGCCAAGCTACCAAGAGTTGAGCTAGGCTTAATTTACTGAGACCTAACTGGACCTAAGTGGAGGTTGGTGGCCTATTGCTAAGTGGAGGTACTTACCTGCCCTTACCAATAACCCATTTTCCAACAGAGGGGAAATGGAAGAGCATCTCCCAACTGATATATCAACTAGGGAATCCATTACACTGTTCCTATTTATTTGATTATTCAAAGCATAGCGAGAAGTTATATATTTGTGCCATTCCATGTTAGTAATATTATTTATGTTGGGTTTAGAGAAAGATCCGCTATTCACCCCTATAATTTTCCAAAAGGTTTTTTGATTTTAACATTTCACTGCTTCTGTTATTTTTACCCAGATGTTATTGGAGATAGATCTTTATTGGATTCTTACCCAACTAGTTCTTGTTCTTTTCAAATTAGAGACACACCCATTACGCTCTTTGACGTAAAAGGTATATTGCCTTCTTTGTAAGTGATTAATTAGTTTATTAAAACAAACAATTAATTGAAACAATTAGACTGCCTTATGTAATTTTTACATGAGCTACCTACCAAATTCAGGGTTACCCTCACAAATTTTTTCCACATGCTCATTGAATATGTCAACAGGTAGCCAACCTAATGGGGGAAGGGTTTCAATTGTATCTCTTAATTCTACTGATAGTGACTGCTTATCTTTTTTAGTCCATATTATCTTCCCAGTCACAGCACTAAATAACACATCATCACTAACAGGGATCTGCCATGAATGTACATCGTCAGCTGTCCCATTGATAGTAAGAAGTAGAATATCATGGTCATGCCAAATATTAGTAATCCCCTTTAGGTCCGATAAATAAGAAAAAACAAATCTAAACTTATCACATAGGGCCCGATTTAGAACTCTTCAGATGGGCTACTCCGTCACAACACTGATAAATATTTTGTCTGCTAAAATCTAAATCCCATTGTGTCCTATAACTTCTCTTCATCTAGACCCAAATCTTCTATTAAAGAACTGAGTCTCAACAGGCCATCTGAAACATTATTATGTCGTCCAGGAACGTAACACACATTGAAACAAAAATCCTGCAACCCTACTATCCGTTTGCAAATACACATAGAAATCATGTCAAGTCCCTTCTTGGTGAAAACCTCCACTAAAAGTTTGAGATCAGTGTAGACAACAAACTCTTTGCCCCACAGAAAATTCTTGAGCTTTTTGAGCCCAAAAACATTAAACGCTTCCCTTTCTATAGTAGAATACTTCTCTTCAGCTCCACATAAAGATCTTGATATAGACACAATAGGTCTAAGATCAGCATTCTTTTCATCTCTCTGTAACAACACAGCACCCAACCCTTTAGTACTGGCATCTGCCATCATAAAAGAATCCTTTTCTGGATCAAAGCATTTCAGAGATTCAATACT
Organism: Pleurodeles waltl; assembly: GCF_031143425.1. Classification (NCBI taxonomy): domain Eukaryota; kingdom Metazoa; phylum Chordata; class Amphibia; order Caudata; family Salamandridae; genus Pleurodeles; species Pleurodeles waltl. The sequence goes on along the minus strand of NC_090450.1, from coordinate 996,758,208 downwards.
AAATAACTCTTGTTTGATATTTGAAAATTCAATATCAAAGCATTTCAGAGATTCAATACTAAATAACTCTTGTTTGATATTTGAAACTTCAAGAGAAGTTAAAAGTTTATAGCATTACAGAAGGTAGTGTATCTCAAGAGGAGTGGGCCAGAGCTGTTGCAAATGACTCTGTCCTGCAACATGTGAATGAGGCTAAGCAGAATGGGTGGAAGTTTGAAATGAATAAAGATCAACATCTAGCAAGTTATTGGAAAGTCAGAGATTAAATATCTCATGATAGTGAAATCATATTACGAGGTACAAGGCTGGTTGTACCTGTAGAGTTAAGGAAAAGAGTTATGAATTTAGGACATGAATGATATCAAGGTATCAGCAAGACTAAGGCAAGAATTTGTCTTAATTATTGGTGGCCTGGTATGGATTTGATGATTGAAAGATTGATCAGAGATTGTGTAGATTGTTGTCATAGTGACAAGATACATAAAGTAAGAACTCCACCTCTGGCTTTTAAAAATTTCCCTTTTAGACCATGGGATGTAGATGCTTTTGACATAGTAGGACCAGTACATTCTAAGGGGAGTTCTATTTATTAACATTAATTGATCAATGTTCCAGATGGGCAGAGATTGGTATTGTTACCAATATTGAAACAAAGAGAATAACTGAGTTTCTAATGGAAGTGTTTAACCGGGAAGGTCTACCCAAAACAATTCTCACTGATGATGGTCCTCAATTTGTTTCATCAGAGATGGGAAATTTCTTATGTATGCATGGGATCGTTCACAAGAAATGTTCATTGTACCATCCTGAGGGAAGCGGTACTATTGAATGATTTACCAAGAGTATCAAAGAATATATCCAGTTGGAGATAAGTGCAGGAAGGAGTTGGAAGGAAGGTTTGAAGACATTCCTAAGGGCATATAGGTTTTCTCCTCATGTGACTACAGGGGAAGTTCCGTTTGAAATATCCAGAGGGAGAAAACCTAACACAAATTTGTCTCCAAGATGGTTGCACTGGGGCAAGAATGAAGGTGTGTCATGGGAAAAATGAGGGGTGGTAATGAGAAGTAAAAGAGAAGTGTTGAGAAAAGGAAATGGTATTATGATTCTTGCAAGGGCGCTAAGAGAGAGAATGTTGAAGTTGGTGATTTGATAAGAAAACCGGTGTTGTCTAGGAATGGATCTAAGTTTATGGGTCCACTGAAGATTACAAAACATTTCTTCAATGCTCTCTAGGTAGAAGATGGAAGGATTTGGAATCCTAATAGGGTTGTGAGGTACAAGAAACAAAGTGAAGAAGTGTAATTTGTTTTATTATTTTAGTTATTTTTATTTGTTGAATTATATTGTGTCAGTGGTGGCTCCATTTTTAATTTTGGTAATTTGGTAATTTGATCTGTTTGTAGAAGAGGAAGATGTGTGGTATCTTATAAGTATCATTAGTTTAGTTCATAGTAGTTAGGTATTCATATGAGAGAACATTAGAATGTAGAATGATATGTGAATTCCAGATTCTAGAGGACTTCTGGGATCTGGAGGCAGTTGGTGGATGCTGGGAAGCTGTACTGATGGATGGGATGTTTCTCCAATAAAGAACCTACTTACTTACACAGAATATAGGTGCATATATATACTTGGTTTGCGCTGTTTTAGTGTCATTTATATTGACACTAAAACGGTGCTGACCTAACCCCATATATATATTTTGACTCTAGTCCTATCTAGCGTCAAAATATTGGAGTTAGCGTCATTTTGTTGATGCGGCAAACTACCTTGCTCTAATTAGATGCAAGGTAGGCGTTCCTGTCCACAACATAACGCTAACCCCATAGCGCCATATCTATCCTCCGGTGCAGAAACAACGCGCACGGTGGAGGCGGACCCAAATAATGGTGCTAAGCCTGCTTAGCTCCATTATTCATTTCAATGCCTGGGTCGGAACAGGTGTTGGGGTACTTGTGGACCCATTTCCATGGCCAAACATCATGGAATGGACCCACAGATGCTCACCCTAAGTCCCAGCAACACTCTCACCCACACCAGAGGGACACCACAGGATAGGAGACCCCATCCTGGGTAAGTATAGGTAAGTGTTTTTTTTAATGTGCCTTTGGAGGCCCTCTCGTTCCCTGTGCTGGGCATTGGGGTGGTGGGCATGACTCCTGTCTTTACTGAGACAGAAGTCATATTTGGGTGCTAGTGCGTCAGAAAATGACTCTAGGCTAGTTAGTGGCATATTAATTGCCACTATCCAGCCTAGCGTCATTTCTAACCCACTAGCGCATTTGTCCCTACCGCCATCCAACCCCCCTGGCTAGCATCTTTTTTTTTTTACATTAGCCATCCCTTAGCGCCAACGTGCGTCAGTTCATAGATATGGCGCATGGCTGCCGCTATAGAAATTGTGCTAGCACGCTCAAAGGAATTTGACGCAAAAATGTGTTAGCGCAGTTTTGCATCAAAAAGAAAATATGCACCTTAGTATCTTTATTACACCTTGCTAACGGGTATTGCTTGTCTCCATTAGCAATGGCCCTCATATATTTGAGGACCCTTTTTAGCTTTATGAATTGTGCTGAGTATGTAATATTTGTTGCAAGCACAGCTGAGACTACATACACAAAAAACTGAATTGCATGATAAGTGTTTTTCGAATTTGGAATTCCTTGTGTACAAATTTACACTATATGGCCTTCTTAGTCTCACTATATTTGCATACTTTGCAGTTTTGCAGAATCAGGCCGCTGGTGACTGCAAAAAGAAAATAATAATAATGTACAAAGTTCTGTGTGCAATTTGATAATCTATTACCAACTCATAAATTGGGTTTGCTGTTCGGTATTTGAAAGGATCGAGTTTAGGGCATCCCTTCCAAATCCCGAATTACAGTGGGATGTGTGAATGTTTTGCAGACGAAATGCGGTTGCAAAACATTTGCTGTAACCCATTTGCAAATGGAAAGGGGTCCATAATGGCCTCCTCCCATCGCGCTGGAAGCTCAGCTTCCAGCGCGATCGGAAGAGAAATGCAAAGCATTTCTCTTCCGATCACGTGGAGGAGGCCGGAGAGGCTTCAAAGGGAAGGAAAGTAATTCCCTTCCCTTTGAAGTTTCTCTGAGCATTTTAGCAGCCAGATTGCAAAACAATCCGGCTGCTAAAACGCCCACTAGACACCAGGGATTTTTTTTTTTAGGAAATTGGCACGAGGGAACGACCTCTTGGGCAAGGGTCGCTCCTCTAGGGGGCAAATTATATTTTGCCTTGGGGGCAGATTGGCCTATTTTTATGAGGCCAATCTGCCCCCAAGGGGGACAGAAACCACTAGATAGCAGGGAGTTTTTTTTTCTTGTGAATTTCACGCAAGGGGAGCAACCCCTTAGGCAAGGGTCGTTCCCCTGTGGGGCAAATTTATTTTAGGCCATTTCTGCCCCCCTGGGGGGCAGAGCAGCCTATTTTAATTAGGCCGATCTTCCCCCAAGGGGGGCAGAAACCACTAGGCACCGGGGATTTTTGTTGTTGTTGTTTTACAGATGGGGAGGGTCACTCCCCTGGATGGGCAAGTTGTATTTAGGCCATTTCTGCCACCAGCTGATTTTAGGTCAATCTGCCCCCAAGGGGGGCAGAAACAACTAGGCACCTGGGATTTTTTTTTGCACCAATGTCACGCAAGGGGAGCGACCCGTATCAAGGGCCGCTCCCCGTGGAGGTTGGGGGGGCAGCAAATTGTTTTAAGGCTATTTCTGCCCCCCCTGGGGGCAGATCGGCCTATTGTTATTAGGCCGATCTGCCCCCAGGAGGGGCAGAAACCTCTAGGCGCCAGGGCTAATTGTTTTTTTGTGTTTTTTAGAAATGGGGAGCGACCCGTTAGGCAAGGGTCTCTCCCCTGGGGGGCAAATTGTATTTAAACCATTTCTTCCCCCCTTGGGGGCAGATCGGCCGATTTTAGGTTGGGGTGGCAAATTTATTTTAGGCCATTTATACCCCCCTAGGTTCAGATCGGCCTATTGTTATTAGGCCGATCTGCCCCGGGGGGGGGCAGAAACCTCTAGGAGCCAGGGCTAATTTTTTTTATGTGATTTTTTTTTTGGTTTGTTTGTTTTTTTAGAGATGGGGAGCGACCCATTAGGCAAGGGTCGCTCCCCTGGGGGGGGCAAATTGTATTTAGACCATTTCCGATTTTAGGTCAATCTGCCTTCAAGGGGGGCAGAAACAACTAGGCACCGGGGATCTTTTTTTTTGGCGGCAATGTCATACAAGGGGAGCGACCCCGTAGGCAAGGGTCGCTCCCCAGGGGGGTTGGGGGGCGTGGGCAAATTTATTTTAGGCCATTTCTGCCCCCCGGGGGCAGATCAGCCTATTGTTATTAGGCTAATCTGCCCCCAAGGGGAGCAGAAACCTCTAGGCGCCACGGCAAAAAAATGTTTTGTTTTTTGTTGTTGTGTTTTTAGACATGGGAAGTGACCCATTAGGCAAGGGTCGCTCCCCTGGGGGGCAAATTGTATTTAGACCATTTCTGCCCCCCTTGGGGGCAGATTTTTGTTATGCCAATCTGCCCCTATGGGGGCAGAAACCACTTAGGCACCAGGGATTGGTGTGTGTGTATGCGTGTGTTTTCTTTAGGGGGGCAGCCCCATGAGTAAGGGTCGCTCCCCATGGGGGCACATTACTGTTGGCCATATCTGCCCCCCCATTGGGGGCAGATGGGCCTATTTTTGGAAGGCCCATCTGCCCCCAAGGGTGGGGCAGAAAGCCCACCAGAGGCCAGGGAAGTTTATTTTTTTTAAATAAGAGGGTGGGGGTATGGCCGTACCCCTACCTCAAATAAATGGGGCCAAAGTTGTTCTACCCACCAGTTGGCAGATGGGGCAATTACCCCTGATCCACACCCTGGGGGGGCAGAAAGTCTACTAGATGCCAGGGAATTAAAAAAATATATATATATTGGGGTGGCGGCTACCAACCAGTATGGGCCTGGTTACGCCCCCACCTCAACTGAAGGGGGTAACAGTCTTTCAGCTCTCCACCGCACTCTAAAACATCCTACCCCTCAGCAAGCAAGAAGACATTGGATTATTTTGGGTTTTACTTTTACATTTGGGCCAGGAGAACTTGGCTTACTCTCAAAATCATCCCACTTGAAATGGTGAGGGCTGCACTTTATGGACTTTGGGACGCTGCCATGTAGAAAAATTCACAAGACCTAGACACATCTGAAAACTAAACATCTGGGTGATTCCAGGTTGATGTGTTTCACATGCATCCCACACCATTTTTGTACCCACAATCCCCTGCAAACCTCCAACTTTGCTGGAAATCACACATTTTTCCGACGTTTTTGTGATGGAACCTTCTGGAATCTGCAGGAATCCACAAAATTCCTACCACCCAGCATTGTCTCAGCTATGCCGATAAAAATTCTGTGTCACTTGTCAGCCTAAAAATGTTTTTTTTCAAACTGCCCTTTTGGACCCCCTTTGTTCCCCCTCAATATTGACATGTTTTTGGCTCTTCCCTTTCACAAGCACTTGGCCCACCTACACAAATGAGGTATCATTTTTACCGAGAGACTGAGGGGCACATTGGGTGGTATGAAATGTGTCCCAGTGCGGTGATCCCACACAGAAATGTGGGAAAAATTTGTTTTTTTTAGCTAAATTTGAGGTTTGCTGAGGATACTGGGTAAGAAAACATTGGGGGATGCACGCAAGTCAGACCTCACTGGACTCCCTCAGGTGTTTAGTTTTCAGAAATGTCTGGGTTTGGTAGGTTTCCCTAGAAGGCTGCTGAGCCCAGGACCAAAAAAGCAGGTGCCCCCCTGCAAAAACAGATAGTTTTGTATTTGATAATTTTGATGTGTCCAGATAGTGTTTTGGGCCATTTCCTTTCGTGGGCGCTAGGCCTACCCACACAAGTGAGGTACCATTTTTTCGGGAGACTTGGGGAAACACAGAATAGCAAAACAAGTGTTATTGCCCCTTGTCTTTCTCTACATTTTTTCCTTCCAAATGTAAGGCAGTGTGTAAAAAAGATGTCTATTTGAGAAATGTCCTGTAATTCACATGCTAGTATGGACACCCCAGAATTCAGAGATGTGCAAATAACCACTGCTTCTCAACACCTTATCTTGTGGCCATTTTGGAAATACAAACGTTTTCTTGATACCTATTTTTCACTTTTTATATTTCAGCAAATGAATTGCTGTATACCCGGTTTAGAATAAAAACCCATTGCATGGTGCAGCTCATTTATTGGCTCTGGGTACCTAGAGTTCTTGATGAATCTACAAGCCCTATATATCCCCGCAACCAGAAGAGCCAGCTGACATAACAGTATATTGCTTTAAAAAATCTGACATCGCAGGAAAAAGTTACAGAGTAAAACGTGGAGAAAAATGGCTGTTTTTTTACCTCAATTTCAATATTTTTTTATTTCAGCTGTTATTTTCTGTAGGAAACACTTGTAGGATCTACACAAATGATCACTTGCTGAATTCATAATTTTGTCTACATTTCAGAAATGTTTTAGCTTTCTGGGATCCAGCATTGGTTTCTCACCCATTTTGGTCACTAACTGGAAGGAGGCTGAAAGCACAAAATATAGGAAAAATGGGGTATGTCCCAGTCAAAATTGTATTGAAAAATTGGGTTTTCCAATTCAAGTTTGCCTGATACTGAAAGCTGGGAAGATGGTAATCTTGCCACCGCAAACCCTTTGTTGATGCCATTTTCAGGGAAAAAACCACGGGCTGCCTTCTGTAGCCCTTTTTTCAATTTTTTAAAAAAAAAACTAAATTTTCACTGTATTTTGGCTACTTTCTTGGTGTCCTTCAGGGGAGCCTACAAAGTCTGGGTACCTCTAGAATCCTTAGGATGTTAGAAAAAAAGGACGCAAATTTGGCGTGAGTAGCTTATGTGAGCTAAAAGCTTTGAGGCCCTAAGCACGAACGGCCCCATATAACCAAAAAAAGGCTCGGCACAGGAGGGGGAAGAGGCCTGGGAGCGAAGGGGTTAAGGAAAACAGGCTACATTTTGAAAACAAAGATTGCTTTATTTAAAAGCAGTAAAATACATGGGGGTCACCATCCCTGTAATTTTAGTGATTCCCAATGGGTCGCAAAATTAGACATACCTCATGAATATTAATGTTTCAGGTCTATTTGCGACTCAATGGAACTCGCACAATGTGTGAAACACACATTAGTACATGGGTGCTTGCGATTACCAAATAGCAAATTGCTCAAATTTGCTATTTGGTGAACGCAAACATGTTCCTAGGCACAACAGGCCCTAGGGACTCAGATTCCATGTCCTGAAAGTGGTTTCAAAACATAATATTAGGGCAGGTTTGGAACTGCCTGCCCCCTGGCACTTGGGTTGGCAATACAGGGGGATCCCCTAAAGATGCCAATATTGAAAGCAAAGTCCATGCTGCAAATACTGCGGTACTACAGGAGGACCCAGCTAAGCTCATCTGTGAAGCACTATTGTACTCCCAAAGGAGCTGCCATTCAAGCTTCATCCCCATGCTACTGCAGCATCCTGCAAGCTTCATCAGGGAGGACTTTCAGGGCAAATTAGTCAGGAAGCGTTCTGCATTCTTTTTTCCCGGTGTTACAAACTGTGTAACTAGACCTTTGTGAAAGAATCTTCAAAGAACTGTGTCTGATGCAAGAGGGAGCTCTAGTAATGACTTGCTGTACAGCACTTTTGTGAAAGACTTTTAAAACGTGTGTGCCAGAATCAAGAGCAAAAATGAGGGCCTGATTTAGATCCTGACTGAGGCGAATACTCCGTAACAAACGTGACAGATATCCCATCTGCCGTATTATGATCTCCATAGGCTATAATGAGATCGTAATACAGTTGATGGGATATCCATCACATTTGTGAAGTAGTATTCCCCCCTGCCAGGATCCAAATCTGGCCCCTATTGATTGCTTACGTTGGATACTAAGCACAGACAGAACCAAAAGGTCTGTGCTAATGCATGCAAACACAGGCATGTACCCAAGGTCAAAATAGACCATCTAAGGCCCTAATTTGGTAGGATACCCCTTGAAATGCTCCATAAGGTTTTCAATTTAGCTGGAGTAATAGGAGTAATTTGGGTAATTCCATGTTAATCTTTGACATGAAGATATGAATAAGTATGTGTTCACTCCTGCTTGCATAACTAACCGTAATTTGTGTGACAAATCCTCTAGTGAGAGAACATTTAGTGAGCGCGAGCAGCTATTCATGTTCTGCTGCATTTAGTGCTGTTTCTGAGTGCAAAATGCATCCTCATATCCATTTTGGGTGCAAGGGTGCCTTTTGTGCTAACAAAATAGGGCCTCATTTACGAGGTCCTAGCGGCGCCTTGCGCCACCGGAGCGTCGTTTTTTTACGCTCCAGTGGCACAGTGTGCCAGCCCATATTTACAAGGGCAACCAAGGCCACCTTGCATGGCTTTTCATGGCCTTGTAAATATGGACCCCTTTCACACATAATACTGCGTGAAAGGGATGTTTCACAGTTGTTGCTTGGGGTGTTCACACGCAACACCCATAGAACCCAAAGGAATCTGACGCATTCACAGATTTACAAAGGCAGCATGCATAGAAACAGGAAAACACCGCTTGTGATTGTTTTTGTGCAGGAAAGAGGAAAACACTTCTTGTGATTGTTTTTGTGCAGGAAGGTGTCCCATCTTGCACAAAAACAATCATCTCCACAATGCAGGCACCCTTTCAGAAGGGTCACAGCCCTCGTAAATGAGGTCCATAGTCTTAAATGCATAGTTACTCTTTTTTGTAACTAAAGCTTAATCTTGCAGAATTCTTAAATAATTCCATATGATTAGATTACATGGAATTATGCGAGGTACGCCCATCCCTAAAAATAATCAGTTCAGTTTGAAGGAAATCCGGAGCCTTGAGAAAATGGCACACTGGACAAACATGGGCTGGCTATACTTATGATCTGATACAATTTAGAACAACCATGTTTGAAGGTTTTCACATACACTTCAAATGTGAAGCGCTTTCCTGAATTTAGTTACAAGAGCATTGCAGAATTTGGCACAAGCAACTGAGTATCTGGCTTTTTTTTTAGCCCATTCCTGATTTATTGATTTATTTTCATTTTTTATGTCATGCAAACGTGGCCCAAGGGCATCAATGTGCTTTCAATGAGCACCAGATTACTTTAAACAAGGTCAGCTTTACTTTTTTGTGTGTGTGGCTGTAGGGATAGAGAGGTAGAGTGATTAGCCCAAAATCACTGAATGTTGTACAAGTGCCAAGAACCCTTGGTTTTGCAGCTCCATAGTCGGCATCACTGGGCCTCAGGTCACGTCTTCAGGACACAGCCACATGCCTGAACTAAAGACATGAAACATACTGACTTCTCTGTAAATGTGCAATTGTGCCAACAAATCGAAGCACAAGTCAGGCTTCTTTACATGACGTCCGCTCATCAGCAAACGAAGGGTCAGATTTATAGAAAAGTGGTGCATCGGGGTCCTGTTCCAAAATTGGCAGCGCCGTGCTGCGTCACTTTAGAAATGCAGGGATGCACCATATACCATCGTCCAAGGATGTCTGCAATGAGGGGTTTGATTGTTTATGTGTGGGAAGGTGTCCCTTCCTGTACTTAAACAATCACTAATGGTGCTTTGACATTTCTGTGTGTGCCGTAGAATGCAGCACACAGAGAAGTGCCAAAGCGTTATTTAAAAATGATTGTTTATGTGCAGTAAGGGACACCTTCCAGCACATAAACAATAATTTCTGGCATTTTGCTCTTTCAATGTGTGCTGCAGAATGCAGCACGCATAGAAAAAGCAAAAATCAAGGAGGAATAACAGTATTCCTCCTTGTTGCGCCCTGCTAACTCCACCCCTGAGGGTGGAGTTAGATTTTGACGCTACCTCAGGTTTTGCATAAATCTGAGGCAGCGTCAAAAGCAATGGGTGTTGTTGTGGCACGCCCACAGCAACACCCATTGTGCACCCCTTCCACACACAGTGCTGTGTGGGAAGGGGACATATTTTCAAGGTGACGTTAAGCCAAAAAAAGTGTTTAACACCACCTTGTAAATACGGTGCAGAGCTTAGCGCCACGGGAGCGCCACTGAAAGTGACGCTCATGTGGGGCTAGCAGCCTATAAATACACCCCAAAATCTCTTCAAAAAAATCGAAATAATCTCATAAATGTGAGTATTAGCTTTTGAAGAGTAACTGTGTATCACCAAGGACAATTATTACTGATTATAATTAAGTAGCCTGCTTCGATTTATGAGACAATAATTGGCATTGCATCTGATGCTCTGTGTCCTTGGCACACTGCTTTGGGCCCAGGTAGGACGCAGAAGCCCCTTCAATGGCTTGAGCGCCTTGAAGTAACTCCGTTTTTGTTGAAGCTCATTGGTTGGCTCTGGGAGTAGTAGTCCCGGGACCAGCTTTAGGGCAGTGCTGACCTAGGTTGGGGGATGCTGACCTCAGGGGTGGCAAAGTGTTTAGCAATAACTTAAAAACTTGTGATTTAAAAACACCTCTTGAAAGGTTTCTTGTGCGTCCAGACTTCAGGAAGCAATGAAAATGGCAAGATACCTCTTGTGATTAATGTTCCTGCTAGGAAGAGAGATGGGAGTTTTGTCCAGGGACAGCTTTGACTTGCCATAAAGGGTTAATATGCCTGCTGCAAAGAACAGAACCATATGTTATGTGGATAGTTGAGTGGTTTAGTAAATCTAGCCTTTACAAGTGCTTTAAAACAAATGAATGTATGTGACAGGGGGGCTATGGAGAGATGAGGGGCACATTTGCCGGCTGATAGTGAGGGAATCTGAGGAGGTGTTCATGGGGTGCGGGGTGCTAAAAAAGACTGTTGCACAGGCGCCCCCACGCTAAAGATGGCCCTGAGTAGTCCTGTTTTATACTCTGAGAAACACCCAATGGGAGCACTTTTCACACTGCAGTAGAGTTTTATTAAATCAAGTTTGATAAATATTGGATGCATATATGAATGTCTAATTTGTTATCTGAATAATGTATGTTTTTCTGTAAGAGGCAAATCAAGCAGATATATTTTTTCTCCATCTTGCATTCCGAATGAGAAATCTGCATATTTTTAATAGCTGGTCCAAAATTGCCCCACCCGGTATTGCAGATCTGGATACCAGTGCTTAATTTGTGCTTGTTGTTTCTGGTGCGCACTTATTTCTGAGGGCCGGTGCTTATTTTTTTTACTGCGAGCAAAAAACATGTGGAAAAGACGGAGGAAGAGAAAAACAAAAAGCGTCAGAAAGGGGAAAAGCAGGAAGCTGCAAGAGTGAGCTGAAGGGACGGGGGTGGCTGTAAATGGATGGAGGAGGCCCGAGGTGGCTCGCACTTTTAATTGTAACAGCCGCTTGTTTAAGAGGAGAGCTTTGAGCACCGGCACCTTTTTATTTACAAATTAAGCACTGCTGGATACATAGCATGAGGGCTGCCTAGAGAATGTTCTCTGTGAGCTTTGCGTCTGCAGCTGATTGCATCTACAGTTTAAACGTGAGAACCAACCATAGGGACGGAGGAAATCTTTCAGTTTTAGGCAGGGTGATGAATCTTAACACAGCCAGAGATTGCACGGTTTAATAACACTTCCCAGTATCCCACCCGGCTGGAGCCCTGGAGAGATCACTGCTCTAGGTTTTATTACATTTAAGTCAATTATTTGAATCACTGTTTCTATAAAATGGCAGTACCTTAGTGCTGACGTCACTTGCTGTGTATGTGAACATACAGTGAATGCAAGAGGCTGTTCCTGTGCCACCAATTAGCTTTAAATTGGTAATAGTTGGTGCTTCTCATGTGAGTGTATTACACAAAGTACCCCAGGGGTGCAACAAGCGTTTGCAGCCTTTTTGCTTGCTCCTGGACCACTTTGGTAATAAAGAGACCACGAACGCTTGAACAGCCCCTTCTGCAATACAGAGAGTGCTGGTGCACACATAGCAACAGCACTATCATCAGAGGGTATTCCCTCATTTGAATCAGGGCGTGGCCCAATGCAAATGAGGGAATCTCTTTGCCTCTGAGCCCGTGCCATATTGTAGATGGGGGAGCAAAGGTAAATTATCTTTCTGGAGGATCACTGACAATGTGCCACAAAAAGGTGGTGCACTGTCAGTGCGTCCCCTGATGGCAGGCCTCGGGAGCCCCCAGACATTCCCCCTACAGGCAGGCACAGTCACTCACTGCACCCGCTTGCAAGGGGATCTCTCTCCCCTCTTAAAAATGCATGTGGGTTGCCTTCTGCACTGTGACACACAGAGCAGCTCATTCAAAGCCGCTCTGTATTTCACTTGAATACGAGTTGAATGCAAATGGTGTTTCTCAGCTGCCCTGGGGGCAGTGCATTCATTCTAATATCATTCTATTATGGCGTCCTCTCTTTCTCTGTGCAGGGCACACTTTTTGATTGGTCCACCCAGCGCAAACAAGGAAAATTAGCCATATTTGGAATACAGCCCCTGGTTAGTTTATTTTAAGGAAATATATGCGTATGTTTGAGGTTTATAGGGGTCAAACATTCCATCATCTTTCACCACTATGGGGGTCATTCAGACCTTGGCGGACGGCGGAGGCCGTCCGCCAAGGTACCGCCGACAAATGACCGCACCGCGGTCAAAAGACCGCGGCGGCCATTCAAACATTTCCGCTGGGCCGGCGGGCGCTCTCCAAAAGAGCGCCCGCTGGCCCAGCGGAAATGCCCCTGCAACGAGGACGCCGGCTCAGAATTGAGCCGGCGTAGTTGCAGGGGTGCGACGGGTGCAGTTGCACCCGTCGCGTATTTCAGTGTCTGCAAAGCAGACACTGAAATACTTTGTGGGGCCCTCTTACGGGGGCCCCTGCAGTGCCCATGCCATTGGCATGGGCACTGCAGGGGCCCCCAGGGGCCCCGCGGCACCCCCTACCGCCATCCTGTTCATGGCGGGTTTCCCGCCATGAACAGGATGGCGGTAGGGGGTGTCTGAATCCCCATGGCGGCGGAGTGGAGGATTCAATGGGGCAGCGGTAAACCGGCGGGAGACCGCCGGTTTACCCTTTCTGACCGCGGCTGAACCGCCGCGGTCAGAATGCCCTTGGGAGCACCGCCAGCCTGTTGGCGGTGCTCCCGTGGTCGGTGACCCTGGCGGTCACCGGCCGCCAGGGTCAGAATGACCCCCTATGTGTCTGACTACATGGGGCTGGACTCCAGGAGTCACCACAGCTCTAGACACCAGCAGGCACATGAAGACAAAAAAATACCAGGAGAGGATGTGGTATTACGACTAGAGCTGCCTACTTTCAAACAGGGAATTTATGTTTCTGTCTGTGCTGGCTCAACATCCTGTGATCCTGGGTAAATCACTTTGGGTCACATGTACAAACATTTGGATTTGCGGTTCCCTAATTGCGATTCCATGCAAATCACAATTAGGGAATCACAATTCCAAATGTAAGAAACTCCATTCAGTTTCTTTTGCGAATCCCGATGGGTCGCAAATACACCTACCTCATTAATATTAATGAGGTAACCCACAATTTGCAGTCCAATGGGAATCGCAGAAATGACAGGGATAGTGGCCTGCTGGTGTCAGCAGACCACCAGGCCTGTGATTGCTTTTAAATAAAGCAATCTTTCTTTTTAAACACAGAAAGCTTTCCTTAAAGAAAAATGTGATGCTTTCAAAAAGAAAAAATGAAATGTTTCAGTTTAATTTTTTAAGAGTAGGCAGTGGTCCGTGGGACCACTGCCTGCTCTTAAAAAACGTTTTTGCCTGCATTCACAAAGGGGAAAGGGTCCCTTGGGAGCTTCTCCGCATCTCGGAACCGACGCATACTTTCTGCTGCAAGGCACATCTTCAACACCGATTTGCACAAAGCTCAGCAAAGCAGTGTTTAAGATGCTGTGCTTAGTGGGCTTTACTCGGTCTCTGTAGCCGGCCTGCATGCCAACACGGTCGGCCCGAACTTCTGAACCAGACATCCCCAGTTGGTGCTTTGTAATTTTCTGTCTTATTGTCATGAAAATCTTTGAAATTGCATATCTCCGGTTGTACTAATTGGATTTTGGTTGTGTTGGTCTTGTGTTATTTATAATTTTATCATCTATTTGAGTGTGTTTTAACTTTATGACTGTTTGAAGTCTTGCACAAATACTTTACACATCACCTCTAAGTTAAGCCTGACTGCTTTGTGCCAAGCTTCCAGAGGGTTAAGTACAATTTATTTTAGGGTTGGCTTGTGCCTCATCGCTTAAAACCGCAGTCAACCAACAAGCCAATTTCTTACAATCGTCCCCTGATTTCAACTGATGCGCAGGAACGCAGCAGTAATGGGGGAGCCACCCATAACATGACCTCTCCTCCCTGTCTCAAATTTAAAAAAAACATAGTTGCCCTTTTGTCACCCACCATCACCCCTCTGTGTGCCTTCCGTTAGCTCTTCTTCAGAAAGTGTGCTCATGCTTTCCAGCGCTGCTCTGATAGGCTGTCACAGACCCCAGCAGCCTGGGTGCGGTAGGAACAGTGGGTTATGAGATCTGTAACCCACTGTTGCTACATTATAGTAAGGAATTATCACATTTAGGCTCAGATTTATAATTTTTTTGCGCCGCATTTGCGTCATTTTTTTACACAACAGCGGCACAAACTTACAAAATACAATTATATTTTGTAAGTTTGCTCCGCTTTTTATGTCAAAAAAATGCTGCAAATGCGGTGCAAAAAAAGTATAAATATGGGCCTTGGAATGTGAACTTCATGCTAGTGGCTCTTTTGAGAGCTTGAACGCCAATTCACCAAAATGCCAGGGGTAGCAGCGTTGACATCACACGCCATTTTATCTTTACGTTCACTCGCACACGCACGCTCACACATACGGCCACATTTACACATACACACATAAAACTTTGTACTTGTATAGTGCACTACTCACCCGTTAGGGTCTCAAGGCGCTGTACGCATACCGCTGTGGAACCCCACATGTGCTCTCACTGAAACGCACTCTCACCTGCAGGCATGCACACAACATACATTTATAAAAATTTTTGGCTTTCTTCAGCTGCTACAGAGGGTCATATTCTAGCAAATTGTAATTCACTCTTTATTGCACTATTAGTAAATAAAAAGATATCATTAACTGTTAGTGTAATATAAAATTTACCAAAAACAATGTAAGTGGAGCAGCTCTGATTTAGCCCCCTCTAAGGCAAGGTGGTCGCCTAGGCAGTGCCAGGGGGTGCAAAGGGCAAGCCAGGTGCCATAGATGTGACCCCTGGAGACCCCTAAATGATGTCCATGCGTGAGACCATTCATCACAAAGTAATACAAAGTGGTCACATACCATTAATACATTTAATTGCAAATCGCAAATGAGAAAGGACACCTCTTTCACACCTCCTCTTAGCTACATTTCAGAACGGCCTTTCTAAATTGATTGAAAAGGGGTTTAATGCATAGTTAAAAAAAGCTGTGATTGCAAACCCTGCCTTTTGCTGCCACATAATGCCTGAGCGCATCTGGCACTTGCTGTGGATAGATTTAATTCCATATTGTAAATTCTTTCTTGATAATGTCCTTGAGTCCATAGGTGCTGAGTTTACTTCATTCTGTAAAATGAAAGTTAGTAATGAAACTTTGTACTTTTGCTGCCATTCTGTCCATTGACACCTGCCTCGGAGAACACTGAAGTCTGCCCCATAAAGAACACTGACGTCTGAGCCGAGGGTAATGACACAGAGACACCGCTATTACACCTGCATGGCCGGGGCACGGCCTCATCCATGCCTGTCGTTTTCCCATCTCTGAGTTTGGAAGACATTAAAAAGCACTTTGCAGCTCGTTCCCTTTAACGCACTTTTTATGGAGCAGCTGAATTGAAAGGAACTTAAAAACCAATTTGACCTGAAGTCGAGATTGATGTCTGTCATTTCCCCATGAACTGTGGTGACTGGAAAAGTAAAAAACGAAAGAACAATCTGTTGTCCGCATCCCTAACCGCTCTTCTGTGTCTCCATATGTTTTTGGGGGTGCAAGGTGATTGATTATACATCTCCCCATCTAGCCACCCTGTCACTTTCCTAGAACTTGTCCTCCCTGCAAACTTTTCCTGCAATCTTGGTCCTCTACCAGTCACCTTGCCCTCTTCCCACCTTCCACATCTGCCCCTACTCCAATGATTACCTGGCTTTCTCCTCTGCCGTTGCTGTTCCCACCACAGCTGACCCTGACCCGCACCCATCGTCATGCCCTCTCTTCACAAGCTTCTCCAAAAACTTCCCAAAGACTCATTGAGCTTTACAACCATCTCCACTTTTTTGGGCACATCTGACTTCTTTAAACCCCTGCTTCTTCCCCCTTGACACACATCACACCCGCTATACACAGCATTACAATCCTACTGTTCCTTGCCATGCTTCTTCCACATTCATTTCTCCCCCTCTCCAGACCATACATTGACATTCTTTCATACCTAAAACATCGAGGGGCAGATTTATGAAACGTGGCGCTGCACCTAGTGCAGCGATACTCTTCTTGCACCCCTCAGTGCCCCCCTAAAGCCACCAAGTGTGAGTGAGCTGTATTTAAAATATGGTGTACCATGGCGGTAGTCAGGGGTACTAGTGTCATAATTCTTGACGCTAGTCCGGCGCTTTGCAGGATTAGCGTAAAAAATGTTGACGCTAACCCTGCAAAGCACCCAGAGGCCCATTGAAAACATTGGGAGCCTCCCTTAAATGTCTGCTCTTAGCAAGCATTAAAAATGCAGATAAAATTGACGCAAAGAAATCTCTCAGATTTCTTTGCTCCATTTTTTCAGCCCCCCTAGCACCGGAACACCCCTCTTGCATGCACTATGCCTGGTGCAGCATAATGTGGCACAAGGGGTTACAATGTGGCACAATGCGGACATTGCGCCACTTTGTCATTATGGCATGGGGTTTTGGGCCTTCCAACACCACATTAGCATAAAAAAATAATGCTGATGTGGTGTTGGAATGGCACTAGGCCCTCTTAAATCTGGGCCCAAGAGTGCTTCATAATAGCCAACCTAATCCTATCTTGTCTCTAACTACTTCTAACTGTGGCCAAACACCACCTCCCTTTCGCTCTTCAGACACACTATTTCCTCTACCTCTTCCGTAATGAGCTCCCGCTTCATGAACATACAATGAACAGTGCCTCCACAGAACCTTGAGTCCCTCATGGGTGAGTAGCCATGCTTTACAAATACTGATTGATTGATTGATTGACTATGTACTCAAACCCAAACCTTCTGTCCGGCAACAACCCGAAACAGGGTAACAATGCAAACCCATCCACCGTGACACCAGCGCACCTCGATATGGAATTCTTGCACAAGACTGATCAAGAAGACTAAAGGAGGATCAGTGGATGTTTCCAAGCACACCACACAGGCCACAACCTTTAAATAATTTGATAAACCAAATGTGAATCACTTCTTATCCACTCCTCTCCCTCACCTACCTTGACCAACCCAATCTCTCTCAACTCATATTTCTCATGATCAGCCTGATATCCTCAACCTAAACTAACTTGTCTTTAGACCAACAGGCATCTGGACACACTAAGGGCACACACTCCACTCTGCCTGAACTCACCACAATAACATAATACCTCCCCATTATCAGGATGAAACTCCTCCTCGCCTCATTTTTGTGAACCTCTCCTGCAGACAATCTTCTATAGTGACCAACATGACCACCTACAGGCAGGTTAACAATCTTGCTCTCTGACTACATTGCTCCCATTTCGCAACTGTCACAGTGAGTCGGGGGCAGAGCCAGTCAACAGGCCATGCCCTGCAGCCAATCCCTACTGGGCATGGCCAAAGGCTGTCACTGTGGGAACAGCACCATTCGGCTGCCAGGGGTGGAATGGGAGCACTGCCTGCTGTCAACGCCTCCCCCTGACAGTCAGCATCTCAAACTGTTCTGATAGTATATTTTGGTCTTCCTAATCTGCAGCAAAGCCTCCTTTCTATTCTAAATCTGAAGAACACCTCTCCTTCACCAAAGTCCCAATACTGTCAGCTCTGAAAGTGTCCCTGCCAAGGCCTGCCGGCCTGTAGGATTTGCATCTTGTTGAAGATGAGAAAAAACCTTGTACTTAGGAGGATTCAACCCATCGAGAAATGAATCCAGCAGTGAAAGATATGCCTCTTTCTCCCAATCCAATTTTCACTTCAACGTGAGGTGTTTACTACTTTTCCCTTTCAATCTAAATGTAAAACTGGTACCACTGGCATCCTCATTGTTTTCAGAAATCACTTACTGATGCTGTGAATAGAAAGCAAAATGTGCTCTTGGGGCCATGCTGTGATAATCCATGTCACATTCCTTCATGACAAATAAGGCTGGAGCACACCTATGTCACAGCATCCTCTCACAGGAGCTGGCACAGGAGACAGAGGACTTATCAAAGGAACCTCCAAACTGATGGGTGTATTTTGCAAAAACAACTTGCAACAGGTGCCTATATTGTCTGTAGCATATCTTACTTGTGTCTTTTTCCACTTCTGTGGCATTTGTTGCAATTTGTTTTATTCTGTGCTTACCTTAATGTGCGATGGACTTTGCAGGCTCCCCGGGTCAGCCCCTCGGATGGTGGATCACTGTGTCAGGGGCAGGGACAGGCAGGCCTGATATTGCACTGGGCATTTCCACAGAGGGCTAGAACCCTTGGAGGCTGGATTTGAAAGATCAGGGCACCTCCTTGTGGCCCCTGCCCTTTTACCAGCTTCCTGTGCACGAGGCATGGGGAGTCTTCAAGAGAGAGCGAGAGGGAAGGAGTGGTCGGCAGATAGAAAGCAATGAGAATGGAGAAGAGAAGTGGCGAGAAGGAGAGAGAGAGGGAAAGGATGGCTTTAAAGAGAGATTATGCCAGGAGACAAAGGGGGAGAGGGGCTAGTTTGAGCGTTTTTGCCAGGGCTGCTTTTGCTTCCAGAGCTCGGCCCTGGTCACGAGGGACGCTCCGAACACCCCTCTATTTGATTAACCCCTGACTCGCTCCTAGATTCTTGTTAGTTTGTTTCATGTAATGAGCCTTCTTGGATCTGAGACATTCCACATAATCCACAACGTCCTCATTAGGACCTTGGTGGCTAATGCCGCCTACCGCCACAGCGAGGGTCGCCAACATACCGTCGCCATGGCTTACGACCATCCATGGCATCATGACCGTAGAAGGAATTCCGGCAGAAGGCTGGCAGAATTCCGTCTACGGTCATGGCGGCAGATGTCAGTAAGGTGGCGCTGCTGCCAGCAGCAGTGCCACGCCAGCTAAACACCGCCTACCGTATCATTATCCATGACACGGCCTGGCGGTGTTTTGCTGGCGAACGCTGCTGCTGGCAGCAGAGCCACATCCCATCTCCTGCTGGAGGACCCCCTGCAAGCAGGTAAATTGGGTTCTCCTACAAGAGAAGGGGATGAGGGTGTTGTGTGCAATGTGGGTGTGTGTGTGACTGTGTGTGAATGCGTGCATGCGTGTGTAACGCGTGTGTTCATGAGTGGGTGTGAGTGTATGTGCACGTTGTGTCGTGAGATTGCGTGTGTGCCTGGATGTATGTTCATGAGTGTTACTGTGTGTATGAATGTATGAATGTGTGGGTGAATGTGTGTATGCATGTGTATGTATGTGTGTATATGTGTGTAAATGTAGGGGGTCGGGAGGGGGAGGGAGAGGGTGGGGAAGGACTCTGGGGAGAGGGAGGGAGAGAGGGAGGAGGGCAGGGGAGACCCCTATCAGTGACAGGGAAGGAATTCCCTGCCACTGATAGTGCCTACCGCCATGGTTTCTGTGACGGTACAGAAACCACAGAAACCATGGCGGTGGGCTGGGTCAAAATGCCATGCATGGCCTAGTGACGGCCGCCGGGCTGGAGGCTGTAGTCTCCAGGGCGGCGGTCGTTACCGCTGTGGCGCCGTGGCAGTCGGTGTGTTGACTTGGCGGTTTGGCTTTAGCCACACCGCCAATGTCATAATAGTGGAGGTAGGTACCGCCTGCCTGTTGGGGGTGATACCTCCACTATACCACTGACCACCGGGGTCGTAATGACCCCCAATGTTTCTTTTTCCCAGTTTTTGATGTGAGGGAGCATTTATCTTTAAAAATAGTGCAAAAAATATAATCATCAAGATCAACTGTTTTTTTGTTGTGTTCTTTCCTTACTCCTGCATTATAATTTTGCCATGCACTGTTATAATTATGTGATTTGTGGTAAAGGCATCATCTCTCGTAACAAGTATAATGCAGAATCTCCAAAATTACGCAAAAATATGCTGGCATAATTTATACTTCACCTGTGCCTCTTACCAACTCATCCTTCTTTCAAACGGCTGGTCAGATCTCTCACCGGGTGCCTAAGCCAAACTACAGAAGGATTTCAATCCAGTTGTGACACCTCCCTGTCTGAAGACAAGACATGAGAATGCTCGCTTTCTTCTCAGGGGCTCATCAAGGATTTTTATTATCTACAGGGATAAAATACAATCTTTAGAAAATAATTCAAATATTTCAAAAATATGAAACAAATGTTCACAGTACCAGTTTTTAACACAAAATTGTAAGTTTTCAGAACAAGAATCTTTTTACCACAACACTGCGCAAATATTTTTCATGTGATATTAGCAATTTTGGATGAAGAGCAAAATCTTGATGTACTTCACAACACGAATTACAGACACTTTCAGAATAAAGAGTCTCAATTCTAAGGCCATATGCAATAATAAACTAAGGCTCCAATTTAAGAGGGCCTAGCGCCTCCTTGTGCCACATTAGCATAATTTATTTATGCTAATGTGGTCTAATGACACCTAAATAGCCACACCAGATTTCCAAAGTGGCGCAATGCATACATTGTGCCACTTTGCAACCCCTTGCGCTGCGCCAGGCATAATGTATGCAAAGGGGGCATTCCCTCATTAGGGGACTGCAAAAATGGCGCAAAGAAATCTAAAAGATTTCTTTGCAACATTTTTTGCAACATTTTTAATGCCTGCTCAGAGCAGGTGTTAAACGGGGGCGCTCTATTGGTTAGAATGGGCCTCTATATACTGTTCAGGGTCAGCACCAACATTTTGGCTCTAACCCTGAACAGTACATCAATAGCATAAATAATACTGATGTTATTGCCCCCTACCAAGCACCATGGTACGCCATATTTTAAATACTGCTCACACGTTGTGGCGGTAGGGGGCGCAAAAGGGCACAAGAAAAGTGGTGCGGCATTGGGTGCACTGCCACTTTTCTTAAATCTGCCCCTTAATTCTGAAATTAACATGAAAAGCAAATAGATGGTTGAAGCCCTTTTAATTTGGCAAGTGACTTAGATCTGGAAATACATCATACTATTGACTCAAAAATGTAGCATTAAGGCCAGAACTGCCATCTTAGGAAAAGGAGAAACTGGGTCGAGCCTTAGCACCAGCTTAACATCGTATGATTCGGGGCAAATTACTTAGGGCCTGATTTAGAGTTTGGCAGATGGGGTTGCTCCATCTCAAAGTGACAGATATCCCGTCTGCCATATTATGATCCCATCATATCCTGCGGAAATTGGAATATGGAGGACAGGATATCCATCACATTTGTGACGAGTAACCTGTCTGCCCAACTCTACATCAGGTCCTTAATCTCCCTTTCCTTAAAAACATGAATGAGACCTTGTGAAACGCAGCTGGTGCTCACCTAAAATGCTCCAATGCCTTCGGGAACTGGAGAACTATACAAAACTGTAAAAAAAGATTTGAGTTTGGCCACTCAATTGTAATCCAACAAGTCCGAATTCCAATCTGAATACATTCACTTTCATCCAAGAAGAATAATGCCAAAGTTTTTGTTCTGTTTTAATCAATCTCTTAATAACATTTTAGACAAGACATTCAAAAATGTGTAATACAATATCTGGACTACTGGCTTCATAAATTGTCAGATTTTTATATTCTGCTTTCGTATGGCTTGAAAAAAGTCTATTTTCTCCTTATCCTACAGCGCCCAGGTAAGGTTATTCCGTGGCTTTATTAATACATGCCCCATTAATTTTCTATTTCAAAAGCTGTCTTGTTGTTGCCTTCTTGTTGAAATCGCCTTGCTGTTGAGAGCATTAATCTTAGGCCACGCTCCACAGCAAAGTTCTATCCGAAAAAAGTTTAAGCTGCAGACTGAATGGTGTCTATTTTACTAAGACATTATTTTCTGCATACATTAATAAAGCTAAGGCATAATTTCTTACTCCAGGGGGGGTATCACTGACCTTTTCCACTGTAAAAGGAAATATCTGCCTTGTGCAGCAAAAACAATAGAAGGGAAAACACATAGGGGCATATTCACAATGAATTGGCTTATGGCAGTGCTGCAAGTCTTTTTGCTGCACTGACCTATGCCAATTTGAAAGGGCAGGAATGCACCATATTTATGCAATACGGTCCATTCCATATCTTTCAGATGGTGCACAATTTGGTGCCTAGCACCAACACAGTCATTTTCCTCTTTTCATGTGTGCTGTAGAATGCAGCACACATGGAAAGAGGAAAGAAAGAGGAGAAATAAAGATATTGCCCTGGGGAGGCGTTCAGTTTAGGCACATTTCCACTTTTACAGATCCTTGTAAATCTGGGAATGTGTCAAAACCCATGGGTGTTGTGTAAGAAAATTGACCGCAAGGCCCATGGAACGCTCGCTTGATTAAGTGTAAGACAATGTAGTGATTGTGCTGCATTTCCTTACACAATATCTATGATGCCATGAAAAGTCACACATTGTGCTTCCTCCAATTTGCTGTTAAGTTCTTGAATAATATGGCTCATACCTTGAATATATCTCTGCAGGCACCAACTCCTCATTGACAATCCTTCCATTTGCAATAATTGGAAATGCAGTGTTCACTGAAGCATTAGACATGTGCTGGTGAGTTAACATCTCAAAGTTCATCTTATTCGATGTTGATGACCAGAATTTATCAAGTTGCACAGGTATAGGTGTTGAATTTGTGATGCAGGCAAGGTCAATTGCTCCACTTATGGGCATTTGTATAAATCTCTCCATTCTTTGACAGGTAGTTAAAGATAACTGGAAAAGACAATGTGCACTTCTTGCAAGGTGCACACTGACTTTGATATCTGTAGAACAGTCTGACCAAGATCTCCAAAGTTTTGCATGAATGGGATATTTACCATTTGCAATTGTGACAAAGTGCCCCCAAAAACAGTAGTTTTCAATGGGGAGTTTGAATCGAAATTCTTCAGGTGAAAGGTTTTTTCAAGCTCTTGTACAAGTTTGTGCTTCATTTGTTTGGTTGCAGCATCTCTATCAAACATTGTGTTTGTTGGAAGAAGATCTACTGCAGAATATCCTTGATACATTCACCCCTTTCTTTTGCTACATCCATCTCTCTATGTGCTTGAAAAGTTGTTTTTTGTAACCTGTTTTGTAGTGTCTGGTGGGACAAAGCTCTTACTATGGCAAATAAAATGTGGAAAGTTTAGCTTTAGTGATTATGTCAAACAGCTTTTTCTCTTTCAATACAAATCTCTCCTGCTTCAGTTCTGTGTATAGTTTCGATCCATGTTCCAGGACATCTAGTAGACGTGTCTTTATATGTCTTTATATCATTATCTATATATTGTTTTGTCACAAATTGGTATAGTCGAACAGGCTCAGTCATTTCAAGGGAGTTTCCTTCCAGCTGCATGAAATGAAGAAGGCTGTCAACATGTTTATTAAAACATTCCCCTCTCTTTCCCACAAGATTGTGATGAGGAACAGTTTCACGATGGTCCATTAAGTTTGTATTTGTCATCTCTCGGAAAACATTGCAGATAGAAAGGACTTCATGGTAAAGTAGCTGCCATTGAGGAACATATTCACTTTTACATGTTCGACCAACAGGTTCCTTTGGAGTTTTTTTGTGATCTCTGATTCATCTGTTCATATATGGAGCCACAACATTGAACCTTCACTCTCGGTCTTTCACCATAAAATGTCTTTGGATTACTTTTCTGTAGAGGTATGATTTTTTCACCTCTAGGTTCTTCACTCTTTCCAAATACAAGGTCATGTAGTTAATGCAATCAAATTTGCAAAACACAGTAATCAGTGACTCCACAGTCTTCACAAGCAGCTCCCAGTCACCTTCCAATCAGCATGTACCAAGTTTTTCACTAGAGCTATCCTGTGTAAAACATTTTCCCAGTACTTCAAAGTTCAAATTTGTATTCACTAATTCTTTGACAAACTCTACAAACTTGGGCCCATATTTATGCTTTTTTAGCGCTTCATTTGTGTAATTTTTTGCTGCAAAAGAGGCACAAACTTTCAAAATACAATTATATGAGCAGAGCTAAAAAAGTATAAATATGGGCCTTGGGTTTCAGGTTTTCTGATTTTGAACTGAATGTATGGAAAACTGCCTGCTTTGCATTTTCTCGTTTGAATGAAGTGCACCCTGTGGCTTGTTCACTTCTGAGATAAAGGCCCTCATTATGAGCCTGGCGGTCTGTGACCGCCAGGCTCGCGGTTGGCGGGAGCACCGCCGACAGCCCGGCGGTGCCCCGCAGGGCATTCTGACCGCGGCGCTTTGGCTGCGGTCAGTGCAGGAAAACCGGCGGTCTCCCGCCGGTTTTCCGCTGCCCGTTGGAATCCTCCAAGGCGGCGCAGCTTGCTGCGCCGCCTTGGGGATTCTGACACCCCCTACCACCATCCTGTTCCTGGCGGTTCGCCCGCCAGGAACAGGATGGCGGTAGAGGGTGTCGCGGGGCCCCTGGGGGCCCCTGCAGTGCCCATGCCAATGGCATGGGCACTGCAGGGGCCCCCGTAAGAGGGCCCCTAAATGTATTTCACTGTCTGCTGCGCAGACAGTGAAATACGCGACGGGTGCAACTGCACCCGTCGCACAGCTTCCACTCCGCCGGCTCGATTCCGAGCCGGCTTCATCGTGGAAGCCTCTTTCCCGCTGGGCTGGCGGGCGGCCTGAAGGCGGCCGCCCGCCAGCCCAGCGGGAATGTCAGAATTACCGCCGCGGTCTTTCGTCCGCGGAACGGTAACCTGACGGCGGGACTTTGGCGGGCGGCCTCCGCCGCCCGCCAAGGTCAGAATGAGGGCCAAAATGTGCAAAAACTAATTTGGCATTTGTGTTCCAGAAAGCATTCCAACACAATGTTTCTATAGTCTCAGATATGATGAGCATACCTTGTAACCAACAAACATAGGCCCTCATTATGACCCTGGCAGTCTTCTGATCGCAAGGGTCACTGTAGCGGTTTCACTGCCGATGGGCAGGCGGTGAAGAACGCCACATTATGAGTGTGGCAGGTTGGCCTCTGCCAGCATGCCACAACACTGCCTGTACCGCCAGGTCAGTTGGATCCTCCGGGCTGGAAATTAGTTTCTTTGACCCAGTGGTCCAATGAAGACCGCCGGCAGTATTAGGAGTCAGCTTTCCATCAGGGTTTCCGCGGAGGTAGCACCACCACGAAAACCCTGGCGGAAGGGCTCCCAGTGACAGGAAATGTATTTCCTGTCACTGGCAGATGACTCCCCCACCCCTGCAATCCCAATACCCTTCACCCCCTACCAGAACAGTGCCCCCCACCCCCACTTCTAGGACAGCGTCCCCTCCCCTACTCCCCCTTCTAATACAGCGTCCCACCACTCCCCCTTCTAGTACAGCACCCAAACCCCCGCATCACCCACACGCACACAGACACCCACATGCACCCACATACACTCATTCATGCACCCCACATACACTCATTCACCAACACTGACATACATGTATTCACTCACAAGCATCCATACATGTACTCACTTCAACATTCATACACGCATTCACTTCAACATTCATACGTGCATTCACTTCAACATTCATACACGCACTCACTTCATTCACACATACACGCACTCACTTCAACATTCATTCATGCATTCACACACTCATACATTCATACATGCATGCATACCCACACCCATACACACACGCATACACACTTACATTCACACACGTAGACAACACCCACTCACACACAACACTCCCCACCCTACCACCCCCCTCCCCTGTCGGATGCCCGACTTACCTTTTCTGGTGAGGTCGTCTGGCAGGAAACGGGAATAGGCGCTTCCACCGCCGGCAGCGCCCCAACATCAGGACACTGCCAGGCCGTATTACAGGTCGTAATATGGCTGGTGGAGTCTTTTAGGGCGGGGTGAGGCCGGTGGTGAAACCGCCCATGCACCTCCGACTGCCAGCACGACTACTGGAGGATTTCCACCCAAAATGTGGCAGAAATCCTGCAGTACTTATAATATAGTGGTTGGAAGACCATCAGCAGTGGCGATCTTCTGGCGCCCGTGGCTTTATAAGTCTTGTAAAAAGACCGCCAAAGTCATAATGAGGGCCATAGTGTGTTCCACTCAATACTGACTGGATAGTTTTGCTTCCAAAGATTTTAGCCTCAATAAGTGCATTGTCTATGCCACACCCACTGGATGACTTCCTGCACACTACAACACAACTTTTGTCATGTGAAAAATGCCCATCATTGGATAAAGATCATCAAATTCTACTGGATTGCTCACACAAATGTCAGCTAAGATACAGAAAACACCTTAATTGCAGAAAATTGGCAGGATAGACTGGTCTTCAAGCTGAGCATGCACATTTTGGAAATGTTTTTGAGGTGTGAATACTGTTGCATAGTTTGTGACTGGAGATGGTATTACTGGTAAAAACCCAACCTTCTTCAGTGTGATGGAATTCTAGAAGATCAGAGCATGAATTCCAGCCCAAGGAGGAACTGGCTGTTCTTCAACCTTCAGTCCACACCGAATAAGCGATATGATAAATTCAGTTAAATCAGCATTGCAGACCGTAGCATCAAGTAGGAGAAGATCCATGTCATCAGCCATGTTGAAACTTTCTGGTAGACTGGGGCATGTTGATGGCTTGTGGTGATTTTTCACAGGTTAGCAGGGCAGGTGGGTTATGAGTTTGCAGCTTTGTTTCTTTATGCCTACAGCTGACACCGTTTGTTTTCCCGCAGCTACTTCAATGGTACAGTCTTGGAAAAACACAATGGCACTGTTGGAAAATGGGTTATTGGTAGGGCAGGTAGGTACCTACACCTAGCAACAAGCCACTAACCTCCACATAGGTACAGTTAGGTCTCAGCAAATTAATCCCAGCTCAACCCTTGGTAGCTTGGCAACGAGCGTCAAGGCTTAACTTAGGAGACAAAGTGTAAAGCATTCAAATATCACAAAACAGTAATTAAATAAAACACAGGAAACAGTTTAAAAATCCAAAACCAATTTATAAAAATAGTTTATATTTTTATCTTTAAAATGACACAAAAACGATTAAAATCGGTTCAGGGGAACCGGAGATATGAATTTTTAAAGAATTATTACTTTTCTAGCGCTTAGAAACAAAAAGCGCCAATCGGGTCATCTGGTTGCACCTCGACCGGGGCAAAGTCAAACTTTCAGGCCGACCGCGATGGAGCCCTGCTCGGCTACAGGTCGCGGGAGGCCTCGGTTAAAAAGTTACCTTCTGACTTAGGGGGTCATTCTGACCCTGGCGGCTGGTGGCCGCCAGGGCCACCGACCACGGGAGCACCGCCAACAGGCTGGCGGTGCTCCCACGAGCATTCTGACCGCGGCGGTTCAGCCGCGGTCAGAAGCGGCAAGTCGGCGGGCTCCCGCCGACTTACCGCTGCTCGGGGGAATCCTTCATGGCGGCGGAGCGCGCTCCGCCGCCATGAGGATTCTGACAGCCCCTACCGCCATCCTGTTCATGGCGGTAAACCCGCCATGAACAGGATGGCGGTAGGGGGTGCCGCGGGGCCCCTGGGGGCCCCTGCCGTGCCCATGCCAACGGCATGGGCACGGCAGGGGCCCCCGTAAGAGGGCCCCGCAAAGTATTTCAGTGTCTGCCATGCAGACACTGAAATACGCGACGGGTGCAAACTGCACCCGTCGCACCCCTGCAACTACGCCGGCTCAATTCTGAGCCGGTGTCCTCGTTGCAGGGGCATTTCCTCTGGGCCGGCGGGCGCTCTTTTGGAGAGCGCCCGCCGGCCCAGAGGAAATGTTAGAATGGCCGCCGCGGTCTTGTGACCGCGGTGCGGTCATTTGGCGGCGGAACCTTGGCGGACGGCCTCCGCCGTCCGCCAAGGTTAAAATCAGGCCCTTAGTCTTTATTTTGAAGTTTTTCTTCACCAGGACGAACCTGCCAGTTGAATCCGACCTCCTGGAGCCCTTGTCCGGATACGCGATGTGGGTTTCCTCGGTGGAGACTTTTACCTTCGGACTTAGTCGTTTTTTCGAGATGAAAATCCTTCGACCGGGGTAAACCTGGATCTTGATCCGACGTCCATGGAGCCCTTCTCGGATACGATGGCTGGGAGGTCCCGGTCAACTTTTTACGTTCGGACTTAGTCTCTTTTTTGGATGTTTTTCTTTACCGGGACGAACCACGAAGTCAGGCCGGGTCGCGGGTGAGGCAAGCCGGCTAGAATTTCCGCGGCGGGTCGGTCCCTCTCTGGAGCTTTTTTCCAAACATTCTCAAATCTTTTCCAAACTTCTGGGGCTTCACCCAGATGTTCTTTTAAGGTTCTTTTGGGGTCCACAGCTCACCCCAAGGGTCCAGAAGTTCTGTGATGGTCCTTGGGGGGTGCGGACTTCAACTCCCAGAATGCACCTGGCGCAAACTCCTTTTTGGCCACTGGACAGTGGTCAGCTGGTCGCTTTCTTCAGGAGTTGGTGCAGGGGACTCTGGTTTAGCAATTTTTCACCTGTAGCAAACAGGGAGTCCCTCCTTGAACCAGTTGAAGCCAGGCAAAGTCCTTCTTGTGGTGAAGCCCAAGTGTGCAGCTGGTGCAGTCCTTCTGAGTGCAGGGTCCAGGTGCAGGCCAGGGGTCCAGCAGGGCAGTCCTTCTTCTCCTTTAGTTCCTTTCTTGTTGAAATCTGGTAGGGATCTGAGGTGTGGGTGCAGGTCTGCCAGTTTTATCCTTGCTCCTGGGTGAAAAGCAGGGGGGCCCTGGTTCTCCAATCAGGGACAGGGTCGTCCCCCTGTGATGACCACTTCCTGGGAAGTGTGGCAAAAATCCATCCCAGAAGGCAACAGTCTCTAAAAATCCAACATGGATGAATCTGATTTTTGGAGGTTACATCTGGCTGAGCCCACCCACTGGTGTGGCTAAAAATCATAAACACACCCCTCTCCTGCCCTCTCCTAATCTAATCAAGGGGGCACCTAATTGTCTGGGGTTGCAGGATGTGGGGGTGTTGCTGGGTGCTGCAAATGTCCTTCTCTGCCTTTGAAGACCAGTTTGGCAGCCCTCCCCCTTCCTGCCTCACCATCTGCTGGGGGGAGATTCTCTCCCCCAAGCACATTCCTTTGTGTGAAGCCAGGCCACTTCACACCTAATCAAGGCAGCCTGGCAGAAGCTGCTGCAGGCTGGCCAATCAGAGCACAGCAGCAAAAACAATGCAGAGCTGAAATTGGCAACTTTTTAGGTAAAGTCTAAACTTTTTACCTGAACAAGTTATATTAAATCCCACAACTGGAAGTTGTGGGATTTATTACAACAATTAATTTGATACCAAATTCTTGGTATGTAACATTTAAGGAGACTTTAAAATTTAAAATAAATCTGCCCATTCTAGCCTATGAAGGCCATTTACTTCAATGAGGGAAAAACGAATGTGGCTGTTTTTACCTCACCAGGGCTTATAAATCTATTTTTATAAAGTCCCTGCTTATAGTTACATGGCACCCAGCCCTAGGGGCACATAGGGCACACCTTAGGGGTGACTTATATGTAAAAATAAGGTAGTTTAAGACTTTGGAAGTACCTTTAATTCCAAAGTCGAATTTGCATATAACTTTAATTTAAAAGCAGCCAACAAGGCAGGCTTGCTTTTAAAATGACACTGGGCACCTCAGCAATGCACCTAGGTGAGCAACACCTATGCTGTGGTCCCTAAACCTACATGCCCTACCATATACTAGGGACTTATAGGTAGGTTAACTTAGCCAATTATAATTAGCCTAATTTGCATATCCATTTTACACAGAGCACAGGCCCTGGGACTGGTTAGCAGTACCCAGGGCACCTTTAAAGTCAGGAAAACACCAGCAAAAAGTGGAAAATGGGGGCAAAAAGTTATGGGGCCTCTGCAATCAGCCCTGTTTTCTCACACATGTGTGCTGGATGTTCCAGACAAAGAAGAGCTGTCTTCAAAATCAAAATTATCAAGAGCAGCAATTGTAAATCCTTTCCATCTAAAGTGACTTGGAAGTGGTGTGCTGTCGGATTCACAAGATTTTACAGCATGAGCTGCTAACAAGTTCCTGTTCTGTACATTGTCATTATAACTTGTTGATACATCCGTCCTATTCATTGAAGTGATTAACGCACTTGTCATAAATTGCGTGGGCAGTTATCATGTGTAGTGGAGTTTTCTTTTTGCAGTAATGTAATTCACAAAACATGACTTGGAAAAGACAGTATATTTGTACAGCATAAGCCTGTCGGTTCATGGGATTGTCTTCCACTTCTTTGCTTATATCTTCAAAGCCATCATCAATGTTGCCGGCTTCTATTTTGAACTCAAGAACTTTAGTTCATAACAGATTTGCTTCACTGATATTAAAAAATGATCTACAAAATGTTAAGACAGCATCAGGCATTCCTGTTGACTTCCCTGATTAGCAGAACTCTGGGACATCCCAAAATTTGTCATTAAGTCCAAAATCTAAATCTTGTAGGACATTTCTTAAAATGGTTCCTGCTGAATTTACTGCATCCTGTGACCTGATTTTGGCAGCAAGAACACCAGGAGTCAAATCAGCTGACAACACCGTAAGTGGTTCATTCTTTTTGTTAGACTGACAAAAACAAATGCTGCCATTGTAAATTCTGACCAGAAAAATCATAATTCTAATGCCACCTTGTGAATATGGCACTGGGCATAGCACAACCGGAGCGTAACAAAATAGCGCTAGGGGTGCATAAAATGCCCCTTAGAACCCTGGAAGCACCAGAAGCACTATTGGGCAAAGCAGCAGTGGATGTGAAAAAGGGCCTCTTTTGGCATGGTTAGCCCCCCACTTTTTGTCTGGAAAATGATGTGGTTTCAAATTGTAAGTGCCCTGGGCCCCTCCTAAACAGATCTTCAGGGCCAAATCTCTTTCCCTAAAACTGTACTATGTGTTGCACTTCAGCCAACTTTGTAAGTCCTCTCTAAATGGTACCCCTGGGGAGAAAGCCAGCTCTGTATATACTACATCAAAGTGAGATACAGTGTGCACAGGGTCCAGGGGTTTCCCAGAGGTTTAACAGAGGCTAAAGTAGATAATGCTAATGCTCCCTTTGTGGTAGAGTGGTTGAGCAGTTAGGCTTATAAGATGGTAGTGCAAAGCATTTGTTGAACACACACAGAAAATAGAAGAAGCACACACTCAATGACTTAACTCCAGGCCAATGGTTTTTATATTGCAAAAATATATTTTCTTAGTTTATTTTTAGAACCACAAGATTCAAGTTGCAGGTAAGTACTTTAAAAGTTTTGTATTTTACACAGGTATCAACAGTACTTTGTTCAAAATAGGTAAGTAATACAGTTTTTTAACTATTTGCAAAAAGCTATTTTAAAAATGGACACTGCAATTTTTAAACAGTTACTGGGGGGAAGAAATGTCAGGTCGGTTTACAGGTAAGTACAACACTCACAGTTTCAGTCTTCGGGTTTTAGGAAGTCCACTGGTTGGGGTTCAAGTTAACCCCAAACACCCACCACCAGCATGACAGGGCCGGCCCGGTGCAGAGGTCAAAGTTGAGCAAAGTCTATTGAGACAGGGGGTACTCGGAATTTGGTCAGCCAGCAGGTAAGTACCCACGACTCAGAGGGCAGGCTAAGGGGTATTAGAGGAGCACTGGAAGGGCCACAAGTAGGCATTAAACACACACCCTCAGTGGCACAGGGGCGGCCGGGCGCAGGGTGCAAACAGGATGTCAGGTTTCCAATGCTGGTATATGAGGAGGCCCCAGGGGTCACTCAGAGGATGCAGGAGAGGTCCAGTGGGATGCCTCAGGCACACCACCAGTCAAACAGGGAGGAGAGCCGCCTGCTGAATGTTGAGGCACCGGGGGTCAGTTTCTCTAAGCCTGGGGGCTGCGGGTGCAGTGTGTTCTTTGACGTCGGATATCTTCGTTCGGAGCTTTGTCGTAAGGGGGTCCTCAGGATTCCCTCTGCAGGCGTCATCGTGGACGGGTGGGGAGGTCAACCCAGGGTGGGCACTTGCTTGCAATTGCCTGGGGACCGTCTCTTGCTGGGTGGACCACCTGGACACAGGCCATGGATGTCGGGTGCACAGCAGTCAAGACTCACGCATCTGGAGTGAGGTGGGAGTCCTTAGTTGTAGGTTTCTTCTGACAGAGCTGCTGTTATCTGGAGTTCTTGGTCCTTTTGGGTGCAGGGCAGTTATCTGGAGTTGGCAGAAGTCACTGGGCCCACTGGACGTGGCACTGGTCTTTTTGCAGGTTCTTTGAAGCAGGAGACAGGCCAGTAGGGCTGGGGCCAAAGCAGTTGTCGTCTTCCTTCTTCTCGGCTGGAGGTTTTAGCTTAGCAGTCCTTCTTCTTTTTGTAGGTCACCAGGAGTCTGGCCTTTAAATCTTAGATTTAGGGGTGTGTTAGGGGTCAGAGGGCAGTAGCCAATGGCTACTGTCCCTGAGGGTGGCTACACCCTCCTTGCGCCCACTCCCCTTGAGGAGGGGGGCACATTCCTATCCCTATTGGTCCCTGTCCTCCAAACCAAGATGGAGGATTCTGCAGGGAGGGGGTCACCTCAGCTCTGGACACCTTAGGGGTGATCCTGGCTGGGGTGGTCACTCCTCCCTGTTTTCCCTAATTATTCAGCCGGACATGCTGCCAAAAGTGGGGCTTTGTCCGGAGGGCGGGCATTTCCACTAGTTATAGTGCCCTGGGGCACTGTAATTCGAGGCTTTAGCCTTTGGGGCTCAGCACCAGATGTTAGAATTCCTTTAGGGGTAGGTATGATGCAACTCCACCAAGGGCAGGCTTTGTTTCTGACCACAGAGTGCACAAAGGCACTCACCCCATGTGGTCAGAAACTTGTCTGAAAATGGCAGGCTGGCACAGATCAGTCATTCCTACATCAGCAGTTAGGATAACATACAGGGGGCATCTCTAAGATGCCCTCTGTGTGTATTTTTCAATAAATCCCACACTGGCATCAGTGTTGGTTTATTGTGCTGAGAAGTTTGATATAAAACTTCTCAGTATTCAGTGAAGCCATTATGGTGCTGTGGAGTTCGTAATGACAAACTCCCAGACCATATACTCAATATGGCTACACTGCACTTACAATGTTTAAGAATGGACCTAGACACTGTAGGGACAAATTGCTTATGCAGCTATGCCCTCACCTGTAGTATACTGCACCCTGCCTTAGGGCGGTGAGGCCTGCTAGAGGGGTGACTTACCTATGCCACAGGCAGTAGTTTGTGAGCATGGCACCCAGAGAGGGGTGCCATGTCGACTTAGTCTTTTTTTCCCCATCAGTACACACAAGCTGCAAGGCAGTGTGCAAGTGCTGAGTGAGGGGTACCCTAGGGTGGCATAATACAGGCTGCAGCCCTTAGAGACTTTCCCTGGCCACAGGGCCCTGGCTAGCATGGGTACATTTTACAAGGGACTTAACTGTGTGCCACGGTTGTGCCAATTATGGAAACAAAGGTACAGGTTTAGGGAATAAACACTTGTGCTGGGGCCTGGTTAACAGGGTCCCAGCACACTTTCAATCAAAGTTGGCATCAACACTAGGCAAAAAGTGGGGAGGGGGACCATACCAACAGTGGCACTTTTCTACACTCTGGTTCCTAGGGAATAGGTACTGAACAGGGCCCCCAGAGCTGCAGTACCACTTGTGCCACTCTGAGAGGATCCACACCAGCCTCATGTAGACTGCCATTGCAAGTACATGACAAGGTTTATCAAAATTTGCAAACTCAACCTGGCACTCACCAAGAGTGCCATGTCCACTACACTGCATGCAATATAGGTACATCACCCCTCTGGCAGGCCATGCAGCCCTAAGGCAGGATGCACTCTAATGCATATGAGGTACATGTGTGCAAAAGCAAACATGCCCCTACTGTGTTTTTGTTAACTCTTAGATATAGTAAGTGTATAGGGGAGCCCTTATCAAATGCATGTGTCGGACATTGGTTATTATGAGTTCCCCAGGTACATGATGGCCTCTCTGAAGTGATCACTTAGTAGGTGTAGCCACCCTTAGGTAGGTGGCCTATTGGCCGCCACCAGGTATGCCCCCTAAATGTAGTATTTAGAGGGCATCCCTGGACTACAACCTCAGATTAGATTGACACAAGAAGACAAGGACAATAGAAGACCCAAGGCACATGAACTGCACAAAGGAAAAGGCGTCAAACCCTGCCTGCTGCTCTAAGGACTCAACCATTGCCTCTGACGTGTCAAGTGGGAACCTGAAGGACTCTACAAAACTCCAGAGCAGCTGCAGCCTTCTGAACATTGCCAAGAATCTCCCTTAGAGTGAAGGTATCACTCTCCTGCACCCTGCAGGCAAGGAACCCACAATGTCCGGTAAAGTGACCAGCTGCTGGGTCGCAGCGACCCAGCAGCCAAAACAAATTCCACACACCAGCCCTTAAGGACAAGACCTACAACTGTGCCAAGTTTGGTGGCACTGCAACTCTCCAGAGCTGTGATGTACCATTACCTGGGGTACAGGACCTCCTACGTCGAACACCCAGAAGCAAAGTCCACTCGAGACTCTTAAAAGCTGATAAGCATGCACCACTTGAGGGACTTCAGGACACATAAGGACCACCCCCCAGAGTGGCCCTGCTGACCAGCAATCCACCCTCAAAGTTGTCTGGTCCTGACTCCAAGGACTCCAAGATGCATGACTCCTGGCTGACCTTTCTGCACTGCACCAGGCCTCTCTGGCCCCTGCATCGACCAACCAGCTGTGCTCTTTGGGTCCATAACCCCTTGCAAAATCCACCCTTCAAGAGGACTGAGCAGACTTAAGTCCATTTGTGCAGTGTGTTTCCAATTAGTCCCCTTCAGCTTTGGATGCCAGCTCCAAGACCTTCAGCTGCTTCTCCCACTTGAACCGGGAACTACATGACATTCTCCAGCTGGCCCATTGGACACTCCAATGACCTCGAGCCAAAACTGGAAGGTGACATTTGTGATCGCATTGCCTGATTTTATGTGCATTTTTTACCATTCATTCCTATGTTGCGCAATTATAAACTTTGAAAAATCATAACAAAAGAAGTACTTGCCGTATTTTGGTTTTAAAAAATGTATATAAATATGAGGTAGATTTGTAAATTGGTCTTGAGTTATGCTTCCGAGTCTGTGTTCACATTTATTGACACTCTGAGTACAACAAATGCTTAGCAGATACTCTTGATTAGCCTAACTGCTCTGCTACACTATCAGACAAACAGAGCACTAGGTGGTCTCCTTTTCACATCTGGATACCAAAGTGGAGTCGCTTAGACTCTCTGCACAGTGCAAGTCATTTCCGCACACTATTTAGAGAGCCAGCCTCCTACAGCCAGGAGAAAAGGGAAACATGAGCCAGGGAAGGGAACAATGCACTAAAATGCAATTCGGTGATAAATTCAGCAAGAGCCATAAAGCAAGCGGAAAGTTGTCAGGCACCAACTTTCTAGTCTGTAGCCTTTTCATAGTGAACAGGAGGGGACAGTGATCCCTCTACTGGCCCTTACCTTGAACTACCTTTTCTTCACCTTTTGGGGTATGTCTCAGCTGCCAGGAGCCGGTAGTCCACAGCCTCTACTTTGTTCCGTTTTTTCATGGATCTCTTGGATAAAAGCAAACAGACTTGGACGTAGGTCTCTTTCCAAAAAAAAGTACCTGGAACACACATTTGTCTTAAAGTAAAGATGTCCAAAATAATAGAAGTACTGGTTTCGTCTCCTATCTGATCAGTTCTTTATGCTTTTTGTCATCCAGTTGTTTGTGCTGTATACTGCCAAATTCTCTAGGCTTCTTCTCATTTGCTGCTTGCTTCAATTCTAGTCACTTGATATCTTGCTTTTTGTGAGAAAACAGGGCTGATTGCAGGGGCCCCCTAAATTTGTGTCCCCATTTTTCAATTCTGCTGGTGTTTTCCTGACTCTGATGGTGCCCTGAGTACTGCTAACCAGTCCCACAGCCTGTGCTCTGTGTAAAATAAGTATGCAAATTAGGCTAATTATAATTGGCTATGTCAACCTACCTATAAGTCCCTAGTATATGGTAGGGCATGTAGGTACCCCAGCATAGGTAGTGCACCTATGCAGACCTGCCGTGCTGGCTGCTTTTAAATTAAAGTAATATGCAAATTCGACTTTGGAATTAAAAGAACATCCCTAATTTTAAACTACGTTATTTTCACATATAAGTCACCCCTAAGGTGTGCCATGTGTGCCCCTAGGGTTGGGTGCCATGTAACTATAAGCAGGGACCTTATAAAAATAGTTTTATATGCCCTGGTGAGGTAAAACAGCCAAATTTGTTTTTCCTTCACTGTAGTGAATGGTCTCCATAGACTAAAATGGGGAGACTTGATTTTAATTAACAAAGTCCCCTTAAGTACCAGATACCTTGAGTTTGGTATTTTATTAATTGTTACAGTAAATCCCACAACTTGCAATTGTTGGATTTAATATAACTAGTTAAGGCAAAGAGTTTTAAAACTCTACCTGAAAGTTGCCAACGTCTGCTCTGTAGTGCCCTTCTCTGATTGGCCAGCCTCTGGCAGCCCGGCCAGGCTGTCTTGATGAGGTGAGAAGTGGCCTGGCTGAACACAAAAGATGTGCCTCGGGGAAGAGATCTACCTCAGAAGATGGTGAAGCAGGAAGGGGAGAGGGTGACCAAACTGGTCTTCAAAGGCAGGAAAGGACATTTGGAACATCTCAGCACCTCGCTCACATCCTGCAACCCCAGACAATTAGGTGCCCCTTTGATTAGAATAGGAGATGGCAGGAGAGATGTGTGTTTAGGATTTTTAGCCACACCAGTGGGTGGGCTCAGCCAGATCTAACCTCCAAAAATCACTATCAGCCATGTTAGATTTATTGAAAAAGGTTGCACCCTGGGATTGATTTTTGCCACACTTCCCAGGACGTAGTCATCAAAGGGGGAAGGAGCCTACCTGTGATTGGAAACCCAGGACCTCCCTGCTTTCCACCCAGGAGCAAGGATAGATATGACAGAGCTGCACCCACACCTCAGATCCCTACAAGGAACAAGACGAAGAAGAAGAAGGATTGACCTGCTGGACCCCTGACCTGCACCTGGACACTGCACTCTGAAGGACTGCGCCAGAACTGCACCAGCTGCCCACTTGGGCTTCACCACTAAAAGGACTTTGCCTGTCTTCTTCTGCTTCAAGAAGGTACTCTGTATTTGCTATAGGTCCAAAGGAGCTGCCCAGAGTCCCCTGCATCAAATCCTGCAAGCAGATCCCAGCTCACCAGCGTCCAGTGGCCATTTAAGGATTCTGACCGGGTGCATTCTGGGAACTGTAGTCCCAAGGAGCAACTCAGAGGTTCTGGAACCTTGGATCAAGTTGTGGACACTTCAAGGATCCAGAAAAGGACCCCTGGAAGAAGATCCAAAAGTTTGGAGACGTTTGGAGCATCTCCATAAGTTTAAGAGATGCATTGTGGGAGTTGTAGTCCCAGACCCCAAGAGGCAAACCAGAGCCTCTGAACCCTTCGCTGGTGCTGTGGACCTCTTTCCTGAATCAAGAAACACTTCTGAAAGTAAGTGTTACAGTGTTACCCCATGGGTGACCCAAACTCTGGACTGTGTCCCTTTCCAGTGTGACCTTTTTTGACCCATTGAGTGCAAGTTGCTTTTCATATCTCTGGTTCCCCTTATCCGATTTTAATCCTTTTGATTTAATTTTAGAGATAACAATATTATCTATTTTTATAAATTGGTGTTGGATTTTTTATTGTGTTTTTTGTTTTACTTAGTTACTGTTTTGTGATTTTTAAATACTTTACACACTTGTCTCCTAAATTAAGCCTTGTTGCTCGTCGCCAAGCTTTCAATGGTTGAGCTAGGTTTAGGTTATTGAGACCTAACTGAACCTAAGTGGAGCTTAGTGGCCTATTGATCAGTGTAGGTACTTACCTGCCCTTACTAATAATCCACTTTCCAACACTTTTCTTTATTTTCGTCTCTTTTAACTGAGCACACTCCCTTTAAAAATCAAAATTCCATGATCCAGTTATCTCAACTAAGATGCTTGGTTAATTGTTAATTTTTGATCTTTATTGATTTAAATGTGCTTCTACTAATTGCAATGGAAGGAGCTTGCTTGATTATGTGTCTCATCAAAGTTACTCTTTGGGATATGGACGTTCTTTGATCAAGCTAATCAGAGTGAAAGCGAACTGAGATGATGATATAGGTAAATGAGTAAATGGAATTTGGCTCAGAATAGAACAGTGAATTGAGTTGAAAGTGATTTTGAAATAAAACCTAGGATCTAAGCATTACCAGCTCATGAGAGGTACAAGTGAGGAGAAGTGTTAATTGTTTCTGCCAGGCTGCAGTGTGTACTTCTGATGATACTTTAAAGATTTATTTTGAACAATTATCAATAGATCCTCTACATCTGTTCTGAGCAACAGGTGTAGAATATATGGTTTAATAGAATGAAAAGGGCTGGGTCAGTGTTGGAAAATAATACACTAAACTTGAGAAAGCACATTGAAGTCTAACATGCATGCAATGCAAAAGAAGCCAGCAGGCATGGAAAATAAGCAATGCATTTGCTGTTTCACTGAATCACCCTTCACCCTCGATCAGTTGCAGCTTGTAGTGCTGAAATCTTACATTTTGGCTCCACACGTATACACGTTTCTCTATGCAAGTGAATGGAAGAGAGTAAATGTGATAGGAATTAAACTTGTAGATAGGAATTAACAAGTAGGTGTCAGGATCTTCTTGTGAGAAGAATGCGAGAAGACCTTTGTGTACTGATTCAGCTAACGCTCAGAAGAGCTACTTTTATCTAAAAACATTGCTTCATTGTGCCAGCTTCATATCGAGACCATACTTTGCTAGAATGGTTCAGCAGACATGTGCAGTGTCCAACATGAAGTATCACAAGGAGAATTAATTTCAAATGTGAGTAAATGTGCAATGATACTAAGGCGTTAGTGGTTTTCAAGCACGTATGAAAAAACAAAATCACAATCGATTGTTAAAATATAAAAATGCATGTTCAGACATGTGTTAATTGCATGTAAGCACTAAGGCACATATGTTGGTGAATTATTTTGGTCTGTGTTCATCCTGATGTTCACACATTATTTTATTATATTTATTTAAATTTAAAGGTGACATGAAGTTGAGAAGAGGCATTCGATGCTTCCAGGGTTGCCAGTTACTGGAAAACGCCAAAGATGTTGCTAGATTTAGAATACACTTGAGTAACAGTATGCAAGAGCAGTTTATACTCCACCATACCACATACCCCAACACGTCACCACAATAGGCTTCAATTTATCATGGCTTCCAGTAGCAAAACACACCCCATGACTCCACAGTACATCATTCTACAGCACATCCTTAACCACTTCAAATGTTGTCACATTCAACCACAGGTTTCACAAAAGAACCACTCACATAAGCCCATCCGACAGCGCTCCACAACAGACTATACCACCAACCTCACATCATTCCATATCAAACCACACCATTATACACCACAACCCAACATACAACAAGTGACTCACTACACCACTTCACTCTGTACCAGACAACAGCATATCATAGAATATCATACCACACAACAAGCAGTTCAACATGCCCCATCACACTACACCACCCTCATCTCACAGTATAACAACACTCACCTTCACAGTATGCCACAGCACACAGAACCCTACAACATCACATCTTGTAATATGGTACCATACCACACTTAAAGCACTGCCCTATATTATTGACTTTACTTTAATACTCCAGCTATAAAATACTACATATGAATACACTAGAAAATAGAATCCCATACTACACTTTACAAACATGTCATAACAATGCATAGCCTAAAACACAAATCCGGTAGATTATCCCTTTTTATAGCACACCACAACTTACCATATAGCACCACAAATTATATCAGCCTATCCCAGAAGAAAATTATTTTATTGTGGGTATCTAATGGCAGTAGCTGCATACCAAGAAACATGTGTCAATTAAATGCCTTAATGAGCTAAACTCACATCTGTGTAATCTTTCCCCAATGTCAAATACTGGATTAGGTTCACTTCTAGCTGCCAAGCCTATTTAGAAATAACCACTCAAGCATAACACCAGGTAAACACAAAAATAAAGGAAAACGTGTCTTCCTCCCATGTAGACCTGAAGATGATGAGCACATTCATGTGATTTACAGGGGCCTGGGCAGCAAGATTTGGGTGGGGGGGTGAGCTTTAGATTTTCCGACAATTAGGCTGGCATATTATGTTTAAATACATTACACAACAAGTAGGCTGTATGGGAGGATCTCAAAGGGCAGTGGAAGGGGAGAGGAGTGTGGATCGACAGGAGTACTGACAGAGAAAGCACAATATTTTGTGAAATAACCAATATTTTTGAGGACTTTCAAAACAGACCGGGAGAAAGTATGCATGCCTGTTTGTGTGTATGCAAACACATCTAGAGAAGTCCAACAGACATCTCAATGTGCCCGACTGAAAAGCACCTCTATCTAACTATTTATCAGAAAATATATTTATTAGGGGGGTGTAACACTCCAAACAACCCCCTGAAGTTATGCTCCTGAGGACTTAACAGTGCCTATAACCATGCACATTGACCATCAGTGACTCTTGGCAGACGACTGACCTAAGTACACTGGTTGGAAGGTCACATGGCCCACCCTCCCTGGAAAAAATTCATTGGTCAGCCCACCCTCCCCAGAAAAATTCTATTGTTCAATCACACATGTTGGTCGACAGTTGGCACAGCTCAGTACTCAATAAGACCAGGTAAACTTATGGAAATGCAACATTTGGAACATGCAAAGCAAACCTTTACAATAGATCTGGCACAGCAGTGTGGGACATGCTAGCATGAGTATGTTGAAGGTTTTCTAAGGTAAGAACGTAATTTGGGCTCTAGCATAAATTGCCATGATGCAAATAGTATTAAGATTTCAAGCAAATAGCATCTGTCGGTTGACTCAAAAACATGTCACATAACATGAAAACACTTTCCAGCTCTTGGTGGATTATAGGAATAGCAAATAGTTGCTCTGTGTCACAGCATTGTTTGGCCCAATCTATGAGCTTCTCCGTCTCCTCTTGGCTGTAGGGATTCCCGAGGACTACCCTTATAGGCTTTCTGGCCCAGGCGGCTTCAACCGCAGACAGTCTCACAACTCCAACACTGGTAATAATATCCCAGTTTGAGTTGGAAAATGTCAGAGAACTGGAAGACCTATCCTGGAAACAATCTTTAATTCTTTCTATAAGCGTAATGTAAGAACCTGATGCCAATATGCCAGAGTCAACTCCATTCAGAACAATGTCTTCATATCTATCCACTGAGAACCCTCTTTAACATGTGAGGCCTTATTACGCATAGGGTGCACTTTATATGTTGGCACCACTAGATTTACGCTAACCTGGCTAATGAAGAGTGATACCCTGAAACCGGTCGCAGGATGCTTGTTTCCTGTCCAGGGAGGACCTGGCCTGGCAGTTCGGGCTGGACTTTTCCAATAGGAAACAGGGTGAAGACTGATTTGCATATGGTTGGGTCCAAGCTGGGGTGACGTGGCATGTAAAATAACAATAGATTAAACCCAGATCTGTGACTGGAGGTGAGTGTTTGAAAAGTTTCAACACTCCGTCCATCATTTTTTTGGGTTTTGTGAATTTAGAAATAACCAGTGAAGTGTGTTTAGGTAACATGAACTGGTTGAAAATAATGTAATTGAGCTGTATTTGACATAACAATGCTTATGAAGTTGATGTGGCTAGTCATCAAATTCACCTGCAGTTGCTCTACTTTGTACTATTTAAATGAACATGGTTTGTGATTTCTCTGTCTGTGCAACTCAGGTTAAAATGTGTCCTCTAGTATTTTGTAAAATGAGCTCAATTAAAGCAGGTTTACCATCTTTATTTTAGTTGTATCTTAAAATATATATATTTTTATGTTTCTAATATTCCCAGAGGAAGGAGCAGAACCTGACTGTATCCTTAGAAGGCCAACTTCTGTGAGTAACTGAGCTTGTGTGTGTAATTTCAAATGTGCTTTTGTTTCCTGTTTAGATGCAAAATACAGTGTTATTTTCTAGTATTTGAGCAAAAGTAATTTTCTATTTGATATGATTTCTGTTTTATGATTGGATATTGTGAGGTATCATTTGATTCACACCATGTTGACAGTGTGATTCAATGGTTTGAAAAACTATATAACATGCTGCTTTTGGAATTTTTCCAAGACTTTGTTTGCCCTTACTTAGAGAGCAGGTTCCATGTTACTCTGTTTTTTGGCTCAATGTAGGAAAGTACCATCTTCCTTGGCATGTTATCCCCATTTTACCTGCATGTCAGTATGTTTTTGCCTGTCTCACTGGGATCCTGCTGGTCAGGACCCCAGTGCTCATAGTTTATGGCCTAATGTGTGTGTCTGCATAGTGCTTGACTGTGTCACTGAAGATCTGCTAACCAGAACCTCAGTGCTTATGCTGTCTCGGATTTTAAATTTGTCACTGTAGGCTAGTGACTTCATTTACCAATTTCAATTGGCACACTGGACCCCCTTATAAGTCCCTAGTATATGTACCTAGGTACCCAGGGCATTGGGGTTCCAGGAGATCCATATGGGCTGCAGAATTTCTTTTGCCAGCCATAGGGAGCTCAGACAAACCCTTGCACAGGCCTGCCATTGCAGTCTGCGTGAAATAACGCACATGTTATTTCACAGCCATTTTCACTGCACTTAAGTAACTTATAAGTCACCTATATGTCTAACCTTCACTTGCTGAAGGTTATGTGCAAAATTACTAAGTGTGAGGGCACCCTTGCACTAGGAAAGGTGCCCCCACATAGTTCAGGGCCATTTCCCGGGACTTTGTGAGTGCGGGGACGCCATTACACATGTGCACTACATATAGGCCAATACCTAAATGTAGCTTCACAATGGTTACTCCGAATATGGCCATGTAACACGTCTAAGATCATGGAATTGTCCCCCCATTCCAGATCTGGTATTGGGGAGCCAATTCCATGCATCCTGGGGGCTCCACCATGGACCCCCAGTACTGCCAAACTAGCTCTCTGAAGCTTGCACTGCAGCTACAGCTGCTGCCACCTCACAGACAGGGTTCTGCCTTCCTGGGGTCTGAGCAGCTCAGTCCCAGGAAGGCAGAACAAAGCATTTCCCCTGAGAGCAGGGTGTTACAACCTCTCCCTTTGGAAATAGGTGTTACAGGCTGGGGAGGGGTAGCCTCCCCCAGCCTCTGGAAATGCTTTGAAGGGCACAGATGGTGCCCTCTTTGCATAAACCAGTCTACACTGGTCCAGGGACCACTTGTCCCCTGCTCTGGCACAAAACTGGACAAAGGAAAGGGGAGTGACCACTCCCCTGTCCATCACCACCCTAGGGTTGGTGCCCAGAGCTCCTCCAGTGTGACCCATACTTCAGCCATCTTGCTTTGCAAGGTGTGGGGCACTCTGGAGGGCTCTGAGTGGCCAGTGCCAGCAGGTGATGTCAGAGACCCCTCCTGATAGGTCCAAGGTAGCCAATCCCCCTCTCAGGGCTATTTAGGGACTCTCCTGTGGGTTCTCTTCAGATTCTGCTTGCAAGTTTCCTTCAGGAATCCTCTGCAACTGCATCATCATCCTCTGACCTCGGCTCAGCCACAGCCTGCTCCAGGTACCGCTGTAACAGCAACAAAGTATCTACAAGGGATACTTTTCCTCTGCAACTTCAGCTCCAGCCAGGAACTGCAACAGTTTCCACAGTGTGCATGCTCTGAGGACTCCCTGTCTTCATCCTGCAGCAGAAAGACTGAAGAAATCACCCTTAGGGTGATGGAGTCACGCTCCTGCTCCAGCGGGCACCTTCTAAGATGACTGGTACCCTTGGAATCCTCTCACAGCGACAAGCATGCTCCTAAGGACACAGAGGGTAGACCTCATCAACATAGACTGTCCTGAGGTCCTGCTGACGCGATTTGGAGGAGGTAAGACCTTGCCTTCTCTGAGAGCAACAGTACCCCTGTGTCCTGCGTCTTCTTTACCTCCTGAGGCCTCTGTGCACTATTTGCAAAATTCTTCATGCACAGCCTGGACCAGGTCCCCAGCACTCCATCCTGCGAAGCTCAACTCACTGAGTTGTTCTCTGGCGGCGTGGGACCTTCCTTTGTTATGCTGCACCAACCACGTTTCGCACTTCCTGGGACTCCCGTGGGTGCTGTCTGGCATCCTAAGGGCTCTCTAAAGTGCTGAGAGTCCCCTCTTCCTCCTCACATAGAGTTGAGGCCCCCAGGTTCCTCCTGGGTCCAGCCAGAGCCATTTTGACGCTAAACGCACTTTTGTCGTAACCAAGGCCTGTTGGCGACTTCCAACACGAAATCATGTCTGCATCTGTCTTCACATCGTGGGACATCCTTTGCATCATGCAGGAACCCACTGGTATCTTCCTAGGGTGCATTTCTGCAGTCTTTGACTAACCTGGATTCTTCTTTTGCACCCTCTTCTGGGTTGGCAGGGGCTCCTGTCCTTCCTGGAACTTCTTTCGACTTCTGGACTTGGTCCCCTTCTTTTGCAGGTCTTCAAGCCCAGGAATCCAGCAGTTGATGTTTGCAGACTTGGTTGGTTACTCCAATATCCCAATCACAAGGT
This sequence comes from Pleurodeles waltl, assembly GCF_031143425.1. Lineage (NCBI taxonomy): Eukaryota > Metazoa > Chordata > Amphibia > Caudata > Salamandridae > Pleurodeles > Pleurodeles waltl. The sequence goes on along the minus strand of NC_090450.1, from coordinate 996,713,210 downwards.
GTAGTGTGTCCTAAGGAAACTTGCAGTTCTTTACTCCTCCTTTTCTGGGCTCTGGGATGGGGCAATTTACTTACCTTTACTGTATTTTTACTCTCCCAGCGATTCTGCAACCACTACACTTGTCTAGGGGGGAATTTGTGATTCGCATTTCACTTTCTTAGTATATGGTTTGTGTTGCCCATAGACCTATTTTCTCCCTTTACAATCTATAGCATTTCCAATTGTTTGCATTGTTCTATGACTATTTACTTGTCTAATTTTGGTGTCTAGTGTATATATATTGTGTATCATCCTTGCCTCCAGAAGGAGTATTGTCTCTAAGAAATTTTTGGTACTTTGTCACCCAAATAAATACCTTTATTTTTGGTAACACTGAGTATTGTCTTTACTCGTGTATAAGTACTGTGTAACTATAAGTGGTATTGCAGGAGCTTTGCATGTCTCCTAGTTCAGCCTAGGCTGCTCTGCTATAGCTACGTCTATCAGCCTAAGCTGCCGGAACACTACTACTTCACTAATAAGGGATAACTGGACCTGGTATAAGGTGTAAGTACCCAAGGTACCCACTACAAACCAGGCCAGCCTCCTACACTGAATACTTAGAATATTTTAGCAGTTTCATTGTCCTTTAAATTGAGCAGACCTCTTGTCTACCTTCTTGCTCGTGCATTAATTTACTGTGTGCTACACTGTATGTGGTTTTGGCTATTTAACTCGGATTGAGACTGGCCCCAATTCTAATTCCGATTTATTTGCATTTTGATTTGAACTAATTACTTTTGCTTTCCATAATGATTGCAAAATTTACATAAATCTTCACGGTTTTGACCTTGAATCTTCTTTTGTGTAAGCGAATTGCCTTGGATTATCTCTCTTCTCTAGGTTCATCATCCTTAAGGACCCACCCAGGGCACCCCGATCCTGCTGAGAGCATCATTAATAATAATTTAGTAGCAACAGTTTTCCGGAGAGCAAAATAGAGCCAACATTTGCTTCCCTCTTGTTAGCACCCGGTTTTATTTGGCGTTGGGATTTCACTCATAGCCATCTGGCTTTCACTGATAACCAATGGAGTTTATGCTGGGCTCCACTCCCTCACACTCGCTTTGCAAAATTCACTGGTGATTTGGTCCACTGTGACACAGAGGCCCATATTCATACTTTTTTAGCGCCGCATTTGCGTCATTTTTTGATGCAAAAGCGCCTTAAACTTACAAAATACAACTGTATTGTGTAAGTTTGTGTCACTTTTGCGTCAAAAAGTGGCGCAAGTGCGGCACTAAAAAAGTATAAATATGGCCAGAGTTTTTGGCAAAATGCTTGAGTCAACTTTCAGCACAAAACAAAGTTGAAGTTGATTGAGGTTGTCAGGCCTCATGTGCACACTTGCCTAAAAATATACAAAATCTGATCCTGCAATCCTCTAAATTTGATTAAGATACGTCCATGCATGGAAAAGAACATTTTTCAAGGTTAAAAACAAAAATCAGTGTTTTATGACAACTGAGTAAAAGAAATTCTGAAAAAAAACACTCAAAGAATAACAGTAAAGCAGAGAGAAGAATTTAATTGAATGGTGTACTTTAAATAAACAGAGTAAATTATGCAGCACTGTTGATCTCGGTACCAAGATGGTGATGGGTGAGTGACGTGTCACCCCTACCGCTCACCCAAAGCTTTCACTCACTGTGTGTGCGGCACCAAATTAAATCAGAATTTGAAATGTCAGCCCTGCTGATGAAGGCGCCGTTCTCACTTGATGAACACTCATCACTCTCCACCCTGCTGCTCTCATGGTCAGTAATGCAGCACTTAACAACATATTGACTTGTGAAGCAACCATAAAGCAAGACTGGTGCTTAGGCTGTCAAGGTAACAATCATTTAGCAACAGCCTACAACCCAGGCATGTAAATTATTAAAGAGCTGCCTTAACGAATGAGCAATGTCGAAAAGCACATTCAGCCTGAGAAACACATGAACTACTTCTAGGCACTCAGAGGCAAAATACCTTAACCGTGAGGGGGAAAATGAACACAGGGAAAAGCAAAAGAAACTCAGGTAGAAGTGTATACGGTGAGCTGAGAAGATGTTTGTGATGCTTGATGAGGGAACGTTAGCCTTGTGGAAAGTTAATTTAATTTATTTATTTTTAATAATAGTTTTTTTTTACTATGATCCATGCAAACAAAATATATGTAAATCGAAAAATTAAATCAGTAAGTCAGATAAGAAAAACATCAGTTTAGAACTGCTAACTACAAAATATACAAGTTTTTCCTTCAGATGGAATATGCATCAAGGCAGCAGAATGTGCATTTGTTGCCATCTTAAAGAGGGATCGATTCAGTATTTAATTTGTGCCGGTGTTTGTTGGGGCTCTGCACTGGCACTTAATTGTTGACACCGGCATTCACTTATGTCAGTCCGCCACAGGGTGGAGCTGTGTGTGTACTTTTGAGCAGAGCACATCAGTTTAGTAAAGAAATAAACCTCGAAAAAATAAATCTAGCGCATCCAGGCCTTGTGTGTGGAGCCTGGAGTTATGCAAACTCTCACATTTGTAGGGGTGTGTGATGGCAGCTCTAACTGGTAGTAGAGGCTGCAGTAGCCTCCTGATAATGCCTTCATTCCCAACGCTTTGTGCTTACAAATTAAGAACTGGCTCACTTTCAGTGCACAAATGTAGGAAACCTGAAAGGCGATGGCGAATGACCTACTCAGGAAATGATAAGCTGTAACTAAAAACTGCACTAAAAAACTAGAGAAATGAAGTTAGGAAATGACTACACCAAAACCATTACAGAGCCAGCAAATAGATACAAAAAATATTCACATAGTGAAAGATCTATCAAGTCCAAATTGTTTAAAACAAACCATGAAACACTCACAAGAGTTGTGTGATTTTCAGAGTTTTTTAACAAAAAAATGAGTCCATCAGAGATGATATGAAGAAAAAAAACCCTGACTAATGACCTTCAGTCTGATGAGAGGTATATCCGTGAAACTCTACAATCAGAGGTGATCAGTACAAAAATAGATAATATAGAAATTAAGAAGGAGGGTGAGTTTACAACATTGGCCCTGACAATCTCCGTGTGTCCTCTTTTAGATCCGATATCTCCCAATTTGTGGAAAGACAGACCAGATAAACTGTATCTAGGCTTATTAAGAGTATGCAATCATTTCTGTCTACTGGCATAGTAGCGTCCGCCTGGAAGAAAGCCTTCGTCACCCCGCTACTGAAGAAGCCACGGGCAGATGTGAATGACCTAGTAATTATTGACCAATTTCTCAGCGCCCATCCAGTAAAAGTTGTGGAGAAGTAAGTCAGCAAAAAATTAGCTACCGACCTGGAAAATCATAATATTTTGAAGAATGAACAAATGGGCTTTACCCAGGCACATGGCACAGAAACAGCACTGATTCTGGCCATGGACAAGCAGAGCATGATGGTTGACAGAGGCCAAGTTGCAGTCCTGATATTATTAAATCATTCAACTGCACTTGATTATGTCAACCATCAAATATTAATCCACAGGCTGAAGGAGATAGGGGTGGAAGGAACTTTATTGGAGTACATTAAATCCCACCTGCCAGGTTGATACCAAGCAATCTCACTCCCTTCTTTCCGCTCGGAGTTTGAGGAGACTGCACATGGGGTACTCCAGTGATCAGCTCTAAGCCCCATTCTTATCAATGTATAGCTACACCCACTTCTGACTCTGATCCAATCTCATGGGATCTCATTTGTAAACTAGGCAGACAATACTCAGTTATTGCTGTCCTTAGACAAAAATAGCTCTACCCAGATAAAATAGTTTCACAGTGGCCTAAAAGAGCTTGCAAGTTGGCTTAGGAAGAACAAATGAATGTTTAATGGAAATAAAACAAAGTTCTTATGCTGCTCTCCCTCCAAAGAGCCTTTTTCACTCCTGAGTAATCTCAGGCCTTGGACCAGCTCAGAGAATCTTAAATCAGGTCAGGCAGTACGGAATTTGGGAATATATGTGGAATATATGTGGATGAGAAATTATTTATAGAAGCACATATCAATAAAATGGCAACCACATGTTTTGGACTGCTGAGGAATCTTAGAAAAAGTGTTCCATTATTACCTCAACCAGCTAGAAAATAAGTGGTACAATGCACCATTTTAAACAGAATTAATTATTGCAATACACTTTTACTAGGAACACCAGATTACTTAATTAAGAGAATTTACAGGGATCAAACAACAGCAGCTAATCAAGATACAACTCTGCTTTGACTACCCTGAGACAGCCTCACTGGCTTCAAGTAAGAGAAGGAATTGACATTAGATCATTGTGTGAGGTATATAATTACATAAACTGAACAGGCTCTGTGGTTCTTCACAGGAATTCAGTCACTACAGGCCTCAGAAGAGCCTATGGCCCTCATCAGCCAACTTGGTCTTTGTGCCTAGGTTCAGGAAAGTAAGGTTGGGTGGAAGGTCCTTTCAGGTCAAGGCAGCTCAGCTGTGGAACAGACTTCCAGCACCCCTCAGGCCCACTGGAAAATTTAATAGCTTCAGAAAAAAACTAAAAACCTGGCTCTTTCCAAATTAGAGACTTATGGACTTGATTTAAAGGGTTGGCTGATGTAGAAATAGGAAGGTTTTTGCATTTCAGGCTGCATGATAGCACCAAGATATTTGCACGATAAACATTGCACTTTTACAAATGTTTGTTAGAATTATGAAATATAATGTTAAGCTTCCAGGGAAGTCTAAGTTGCTATGCAGAGTAGAATGCAGAACTCTCAGGTTTCTCAGGTCCACAAGATCCACAAGTAGCTCATTCAAACCAAATCTTTCTTTTGCATTCTGGGACTTGTAGCCCTGATTTTACAATGGGACAAATGTGACTAAATGCCTTACACTGCAAATCATAACCTTTCACTGGAAGAACTAATCGAATGTGCTCTACATATAGGCAAATTTTGCTTCATTGCGTTGCAATTGGAAAATTAGTCACTCAGCTCTTATAGTGCCTTTCTGAAAACGAGTGCTTACATTCATGTCATTAAAGTGACCTGTCTGTTTAGCACTTCCAATCAATCCTGCAGACAGATGTGCATAAAACACACCCAGACATCACTGCATTATAGTTTGGTGCTCTCTACTGGCCTTACGCGTCTTAGGCTAGGGTGAGAGCTTGGTGCAGCAGTGAGAGCCTTTAATCACCTGAATAGCTTCATGCAGATGGGCTATAATGCTATTGGACCCGCCCATCCACAGAGGGAAGGATGCTCTAAATTAAACAGGGAGAAACAGAAACAAAAGCATTGGGATGTTGGGGCAGAAGATTCCCACCAGCCATTGTTGCCTGGGCCAACTTGTCCTCAATTGTGCACCAGATGTTTCAATATTCTAATTGGTGCTAATTTAGTTCCACACAAAGTGACAACAGCATCTTCTCCTCTTACCCCCAGGACTTGGACATACCAAATCATCGTCAGCGTACAAACTAAAAATAAGTACCATGCCCAGCTTAGTTTAAGTTCTTGCCTAATTGTTTCATTTCCTCCTGGGGTCACTCCCTTAGCCCCTTCCTTGGATATCTGTATGCTTTAGTATTTCTAAAGGGCAAACCTAGCTAGCTAGCAATAAAGCACTGTACAAGGGTGAAGCCCAAGTAGGTTTAGGTTTAGGGGCTAGTAGGAGGAGCAAGAAGTCAACCTCAGATAGGCCAGCTCTACACCACTTCCCCGATCCCTACCTTCTGTCTCTTTACCCTCCAATCAGGAGGGAGGATCCAGAATCCTCCAGACACCTTCTCGTTGATGCAAAAGCCTGAAACAATCCCCCTTTAGTGTTAAGGCAATCCCCTAAGGATCTGAAATAGAGTCATATATGAGCCATATATGGATGCCATAACCTGAAAACAGTGCATTTCAGCTATGTGATTTCTGGGAGTTGGTGTGTCCCATTTATTCATTCATTCATCTGCTATAGGTTGCTGGTTCTCACGTGAGTCCTTCCTTCCTTTCAACTTCAAGTATTGTTCCTCATGGCTCATTCCTACTGTCACCTTCTAGGGCTTCTTGGAGTTTCTCATCTTTCAATTTAGGTGATTCTTCTTATGGGTTTTTTCACCCATGGGGTCTCTTTCATGGCACCTGTTTCAGAGGCTTCTCGTCTCCTTTCTTCTTCTTTCAAACTCCTTCATCAGAGGACCGACATTTGCTTTTTCCTTTTACCCGCCTTGTGTTGTGACAACTTGGAAAAGGGCACCCTGTGCAATGTATAAAAATATTCACCTCATCACTTCATTAAAAAAACACTCACCAAGAGCCCATGAATGTGACAGGTTCATGCTAAGGGACTTCTAGAGACGTCCATAGGGCCCCAAACAAAAGATGGAGGGGGATGCCTCGTGTTGCTGCTCTTGTGCGCTCTTTGCTTCAGATGCTTTCATTTTGACCCTGACACCGCGCCTGGAATCACGATGCATGTGGGATTGTGTGTTCATGCTGGTTGGCTCACCAAATTACTCCCTAACTCAGCAGTCCACCATAGCACAAGCTAAGTTGGTAATCTTGGTAGTTTTATTTGTGCTACATATACCACCCGCAGCCAGTGGGACGACCTTGAGTTTGGCTTCAGGTCCTATTATCATCACACCTCTCCCACAGTATCACTGATGGGACTAGTGCTGCTTCTCATACCAGCTATCTAGCCGGAGGTATTGTTGTAATGTGCAGGCCTACCAGGTTAATGGGTGTTGATGGAATAACCATGTCTTCCCTTTCATCTCTACCAGAATCATCAATGGCATCACAGCCAGACCACATTTTGTTAGAGTGGTTTTGTTCTCTTGATGCCCCTTTCCGTTTTATGAAAAAAATGAAATGTTGCAAGTGATTGACTCACCTTGTCGTTTCCAGGTCACCAGCAAATTCATTCAATCACTGGGCTTCCATGCGGTGAATATGTATAAAAGGTGGATCTTATCACCACTGGCACAACGGTGAAACAAGACTGTCAGCCTGATTTAGAGTTTGTGGCAGAGTACTCTCTCTGCGAAGCTCTCTGCCTCACTTAGAGTCAGGTGGACCTCCAGTATGTATGCATTGGACACTATTCTGACTATGTTGCTGGCACTTCTCTGATGGCCCAAAAGAGTAGCCCAGAGAGTTGCCCAGTTTATTGCCTGTCCGATTTGAGTGGGTTGTTAATTGGCCAGTTTTCACTGCCCATCACCACCAGCTAAACTTCAAAATGACTCTTACACAGTAGAAGAATACTGCCATGCTGGCAGTTCCTGCACATGTAGGATATGTCAACTGCACCAGCGGACATCTCTAAATGTGGAGTGCAGTTATTCCATTAGGGTGACAGTATTTTACGCAGGAGACAGAGGGTTTCTCTCAATTTGCTGGTGGTGTCTTTCTTCAGTTTTCTCACCTCTGGCTGAGATAAGGATTTGGGGGTGTCAACTACTGCATCAGAGATGCCAGAATAGTGTTGCTCACCACTCATCTGAATATCTGGACCTTTTGGTTTCTCCTTACCGTGCAGTGGGAGGTGTTGCTATATATTCACAGAAAACTGTGAAGAGCTACTTCAACGTCTCCATTTTGGGTGGGTCAGAACCTGATTGTGTTTTAAGCGGTCACATCATCCTTTCCACCTGGGTGTGATCTTCATTAGCTGTATACTCAGGTATGTAAAAGTCCTGGAATTCACCTGCAGATAATATGCTGATACCCAGGTGACTATTCCTTCTTTGGCCAATACGTGTTGAAAGATTTGTGCCATATTAAGACTGCTCATCAAGCATGCGCTGGTGAGACCCAACTTTGAGACTGAGTATGAAAAACCAGAAAGCTCCTTTTAGATGACTAATTATGTCATCCATCTTGGGTATGGGGTGTTGTTTTCTCTTGTTAGCCAAATTGTGAACTATCATGTCAAAATACAATCTGATTCGCTTGGTTACAACGACCATATGGGTGCCTATGGGATAGGACCCAAACCGTTTCTGTGACCACCAGTTCCTCAAGCTCCTCTCGATCCCCCTCAAAGAGTAGATGTAGAATCCTGCGTGCTGAGAGTGAATGATGTAATAAAAGTTGTTGTGTGTAGAAGACATGAAAGCAAGGAGACAGAGGCAGTTGGAGGGAGGATGGAGCCCTGACCGGCCCACCTGCTAGTACTGCAAACAAAGGGTTTAACAATGAATTAAGAACACACCTGCTAACGAAGTGCCTCCAAATTGTTGCCTGAAAACATTGCCCTCCAACTACAACATATGACTTGCATGGAATGGTATCCATCTATGTTGCAGTACAGTCAGCTTCACAGTGTGGTGTTTGTGTAGTTTGAAGGGGCAGCTTTTAGGCATACTCGTCCTTGAAACAAGAGAATGAAGTCTTTCAGGATTAATATGAATCCCTGCGCCACCATGCTCAGAACAAAATGAATGAGCTTTTCTTCTTCCACAGTCGTGCGACTAAGGAGCATCTCCACTGCAGCAATGGCTATTGAAGATCCTTGCTGCAGGCTATTGCAGTGCATAACGTCCCCCATGGTCTAAGCAAACATGCAATTAGTAGCAGCATCAAGCATCCTGCTCTGGGAGGAGGCAGGACAGTCTGACTGCCTGGCCCATTATTTATTGGCACTCCTAAAAATAAGTCAAAAAGCTTTTAATGTTTAATCCTTCCTGTTTTATTGTTTCATTTCTCTTTTTGTGGGTCATTAAATGCACCCCTCCTTGTGCAGTGTTGTATACCATAATGTTATATTCAATCTCACTTCAGACTCTTGCTCTCACAGATAAAACTGTTCCTCTGTGCTTAGAAGTGGCTATTGGTTGGCACTGGCACTAGTCAAGTAAGCTCTAAGGTTACTCGCCCTTGGCATTCCTCCTGCAGATCAGCTGTGAGAACTGTTTTTGGATTTATTTACATAAAATGTCATAAAGTGTTCTTTCTTTCTTCCAAAATATATTTGGTGACACCTATGCTATTTGCGTCACAAGATATCAGCTTTCAAATGCCAATTAATTTCCAGTTATTTCTGAAAAGTCCATAACAATTGGAATCGCCTCATTGATTATTCCCCAATGGTAGTTTTGTTAATCATGATGAATGCATGCGTTAATTGAACTTAATACCTTCTTTAACTGAGAGTCTGACTGGTCTCAGACGGCTTGGGTTGCGGGGTTTGGATGTCGCAGGTAAGTGGAGCTTTGTTTCAGAGTTGCTCTTGGTTTGTAGTTTTTGGGGCAAAGCAAGCCTCATTGCCTGACCAATGTTTAAATATCATCGCACCCAAGATGGCCGCCAAGATTTTCCGAGATCTCGCAAGATCTCTGCAGTTGCAAGTAAATCACGAATATCACAGTAAACAGAATCACAATCACAATAACAGGTACTAGAGCTGAGATAACATATGTAGTACTCAGAGTAAATGGAGATAAATGGTGCACCAATACTAATGAGTTGGTATGTCCGAGGGCAACATGCGCTCTGAGGATCATATGGCGCGCGGTGTGACAAGCGCAGGGTGTAGATACTGGAGGCTGGCTTGTGATACCAACACTTGTCCCCCAAAAGTCCACAAAGATCAGACTCAGTCCTCGTCCAAGTGTGGCTAATGGAAGATTAACCACAGTGGACATTCAAGTGTGCATATAGCTACTTCAAGAACTTTGAATTACACTAGTGGACTAATGCCCCAGATACCCAACCTGTCTCCTATACCAGCATCTGTCCAAACTGTGCTCCTTCCTAGTGAGTGGCGAAACTGTGAGTGAGCAGTGTGCTTGTGTGAGTGAAGGATAGCTGCCATATTTTGTGAGTGCATTGTGATGGTTGTGCCTGTGTGAAAGCAGGATTAACATTGTCTGTCATGAGTGCAGGGTAAGTGGTCTACAGGTTGATAGCTGTGTCTGTGAGTACAGAGTGAGGCATATGACTGAGTGAGTGCAGTGTGAGGCATGTGCCTATGTGAGGGCAGCAGTGTGAGTGTGAGGTCCCAGCATGTCATGCCTTTGTATATAAACAGTTTACAAGGGTTGTCAGAAAGTGGACTTTTCATATGTCTTTCTTGCATGCAAAAATGCATGCAGGGAAGACAGATGAATACATTGCTGCCTGAATCAGGGAGCTGCTATTTGAAGCAGCTCCTTGCGAGCAATGCCGGCTCCCGCAGGATGTGGAGAGCAGGCTAGGACTGCGGGGGCCTTGACACTCTCTCTCTCTCTCTCTCCCTCTCTCTCTCTCTCTTTCACAGAGGGATGGAAGAGATAAAGAGTGAGACACTGTGGCATAATGGTTAAGGCCACAGACCCTCAGACGGACAGTTCAGGGCTCTAGTCAAGGTGTGTCTGTGAGAATTTCCCTACATGCCCAAAGGGCTGTGCACACCATGGGGTTGGGTGATTTGGGGAGTTGGGCGCATGGTCTTGCTACAGGCAAGGTCTTGCGGGCAACCTCCACTGCTCATGGGTGAAGGCTGTGCTTGGTGCAAGGTTGGGTGTGTATAGGAGGTTGGCCTTAGGGCCTCGCTGCAGACCAGGTGCTGTGGCCGACCGCCGCCATGCACGGACGAAGGCCGTGAGCGCCAGTGGTTGGATTAACATATAGTAATGAAAATTACTATATGTTAAAAGAACCATAGAAATTCACTGAAAAAAACAAAGGTTACAGGGACATTATAGTTAGTAAATACATTTTAAAAAACAGAAATTTGCTTCAAAAAAACTAAGTTTACAGGGACGCTATAGTTAGGCTCACATTTTAAAAACAAAACCGTTGAAGCAAAACCATAAAAACCATAAAATTCACCAGTTATAGTTATAGTTAGAGCTACCTCAAGTAATTATAACTTGTGCCCGAGGGGACCTATAACTTGCACCCTGGCCATGCAATGCTAATTACCCCTCAAATTGCAGCACTCATGACATCTTTGATAATATAATTGATAATATCAATGTAATATTTGCAGTAAAATCTTTGATGAAAAACTGTACATGGTGGGGGCGTGATTTATTGTTACCTTAGGGCATGAGTTATAGTTACTTGAGGTGACTCTAACTATAACTGCTGAATTTTAATGGTTTTGTACATTTAAACTGTGAGCATCACTATAATTCCTGTAACCTTTTTTTTTTAAGTGTGTGTGTATATATATATATATATATATATCTTTATCTACTTTACCATATATGATTAGAAAACGCCTTAATGTGTTTAATGCATGATATTGTAACACTTAGACATGACTCCCATAAAGGTAATCAAAAACAACATTGGAAAACATGGATTAGGTGGTTAACACTCTAGTGGTTGTGCAATATGTGTGAAGAGGGTGTGGTTTCTTTTGTTGTAAAAAGTCACTCTAGCACAATGAACTCTATGGCCAGTTGAAGGCTTTGGCTGAAACGCCTCACCATTTTTCTTTATATGCACCAAGCACTATGTGAATACATTTAAAAAAAATTGGATTCCAGATCTGGTGGTGCTGCTATCTCCTTTCAGTTGAGACCCACAACAAATCTGCAAGGGATAGAGGTCCCTGGAGGGAGAAAACACAATGCTATATCTCTATGTCTATATATCCATATATATATATATATACACACACATATATATATACACATACTTATATATATATATGTATATATATACATCTAAAAGCACCTTACCCCTCCATCTTCGCGCAGAGCCTTTGGCCGTGCGTGGTGGGGGTTGCCTGCAGGGCCTGACCGCTGACTCCCTATACGCAACCACCTCGTGCCAGGCACGGCCTTTAGCCACGCACATCGGAGGTTGGATGCAGGGCCAGGCCTGTGACTAGGCCCTGCGTCCAACTCCTAACAGGCAACCAATCCCACAGCAAACCAGTACACTTTTATACATATATTTTACATGTACTTTAAGGCTTTAAGGAAACAAGGTTCAATCTAGTTGTGGTGGGCATAGTAAATTAATACATTTTGCACCCTGTAAATCCAGCAGCAGTTTCCTGATTTTTCAGCTCTGAGATGGTAAAAGCAGAGAAGAATGGATGGATGGATGGCACAGGCATAATTTATATTAGTGTTCATAAGGTGGAAAAGAGGGGTGTGGCTTCCACGCCGAGTGAGTAAGCAGAGGACCTCTGAGCTCTCTTGTGTTGCAGAGCAAGAAGATCACTAATAGCCACTTTTATCCCCGAAGTTTGCTAACCTGAACATGCCTTCCAGGTAGCGTTGACTTGGCTGGTGGTTAACCCCTAAGAGGCTTCCTGAATACCCTGGAGCTGTGGCTGCGAGTTCTGACAGACGCGAGCGACCGCCATTTTATCAGTGCACCACTCGCTTTCTCTTTTTCCTGCTGTTTTCTCCTGGCACTTTGGAATACATTCACTTCGATGAGGTGTGCCCTGGGAATTCAACATGTTTATTATCATTGGTGGTCATTATTTCTGGAAGCTTTTGAAGGCCTTTGCCTGCTTTGACTGTACTGAATATTTGATGTACAGAGGGTGAATGACCACCATCTTATCTGCGTGTCATTTGTTCCCTAAAAATTCCTCTGCAGGCACAGTTTGGAATAAGTTCTTGAACAGTGTCACTTTTACTCCTGCAACCTCATTTTTGCTATGTATAATGGGGCTTCCTCTCTTTTAGCACAATGTTGTCTGATAGTTTTCTTCTGTTCCTCTCACAGAAGTAGGTCACCTTTCAGGTGCAACATAATATGATATTGTGGTCCTGAAATTGCCAACCCGTTGAACTTTCCTGTTGTTACATTAATTAATTTGTGTTTCACTGCTCCTATATATTTATTTAAGTTGTTGTATCATAATTTTACTGACTGTCCTTTCTCCTACAGGCATTATTACCCTGTTTGGGTAAGACAGGGACCTTCCAAAGGTCTCAACATTAATCATCTTACTGTGTCACAATGGCTAGTACCTCTGCTAAACCTACTTCTTCTGGCAAAAAACCTAAAAGGGCAAAAATGACTATCCATCACCTATTATGTCCTCTCATAATCCTGCTATGGACACTGTTCTCGATGATGTAAGGGACCTTAAACCTTTCATGTGTGTTACCAATGAAGAACTTCAACAAATAGAGGACCGTTGGATCTTCATGGAGCTAAAATATTTGAAATAGAGAATCGCGTTAGTAGACTCCAATATGGGGCTGCCAAATTCTCTTACTTGAGCAGGAAATTCAAAAGTTTAAACTGCACACTGAGGATATTGAAAACAGAAATAGACGGAATAATCTTTGCTTATATGGATTACCAGAGAACCTTGAGGGTCCTGACCCGCTTCTCTTCCTGGAGAAACTTCTGCCTGATCTTCTTGGTTTCCTGAATACTCCTCTTCTTAACATTCAGGCAGGCTCACCGTCTTGGTTAACTTCAACCTCATTCATCTAGACCCAGAGGTATCATCATGCTATTTTTGGAATTTATAGACCTTTTAAATGTCTTGAAAGCAGCCAAAGAAAAACATTGCCTTGTTTGGTCTGGCCACAACATCTTCATCTTACAAATTATTTCTAATGCAACAAATGCCAGAAGAAAGGATCTCCTTGGCTTACGACCTCAAATGAGACAATTGAATATTTGTTATGCCATTCTGCCCCCTTGTCTCTGCAAAATTACACATGAAGGCACTTCACGCTCCTTTGATGATTTGTTGTTTCGTGGAATGTTCGTGGTCTGGGACATCCAGTGAAAACTTAATTTACATGTTACTTTTTGAAGGGAAACTCATTGTAATGATGTTGAATCCCCAGACCTAAAACATCAATGGGTAGGCCAGGTTGTTATTTCATCAGTCATAAATCAAAAGGGTGGTGTTGCCATCCTTGTTCATAAATCGTTAAATGCACAGGTTGTGTCAACTGCATGTGATACTGATGGATGGTGAGTAATGGTCAATACCATAATTTACATTAAACAGATTTCTTTATTCAACATTTAGGGCCCTGTCAAACCTGACCCTGAATTTTAGCATAATATCAAGATAAAACCATTGATAATCCCAACATTATTGTAGAAGGTGATTTCAATCAATGGTTAGACCCTTTTGCTGACAGGAAAACTAAATGTAAATTAAATCCTGATACACCCCATGATACATTTCAATCAACCATTACCACTCGTCCTACTTAAAAAAATAAAAAATGTAATCTGAATGTAAAATTATTACTTCAGCCTATTTCATTATTAACTATGATTGCTAAATATTTGCTAAAGTGTTTGCATCATGCCTTGAAAATGTTGTTCCCCTCCTGGTCAAACCTGATCAATCAGGTTTTATTATGTTCTCTATTATTCTTGCATTGGGCAAAAAATATCGGTCTCCCCTTGCAGCCATATGTCTTGAGGCAGAAAAAGCATTTGACACATTAACTTGCAATTTATGTTTACCACTCTCCGTTGGTTTGGCCCGAAATTCATCTCATTTATAAAATTACTATACTCTGACCCGAGCTAATGTTTTTGTTAATGGACAATTTTCCCCGTATTTTATTCTATCTAGAGGTACCAGGCAAGGCTGTCCCCTTTCCCCCTTGCTTTTTATTTTTGTCTAGAACCCTTCCTTGAATGCATTTGATGTAACACACTTATCTCCTGTTTCAAATATAATTCCCTTGAAACGAAGCTATCAGCTTATGCTGATGATGTTTTCATTTACATGTCCAATCCCCTGTCCTCCTTAAACCCCTTTTAACAAGAGATCAACCTATATTCCAATATCTCTGGTTATAAACTCAACTTTTCCAAAAAGGAAATTTTACCTTTGAACTCCTCATTTTATCAATATATGTTTGCAAACACTAACTTTACACGGTGCCCTTCTAGAATTAAATACTTGGGTATGTGGTTTTCTCCTACTAGTTCCAGCATATTTAGCCAAATTTAAAATAAGGAAATTACCTACATTACTTACATCCAGGTCTCCCCTTCATTTGTCATGGTGGGGTAGATTAGATACTCTTAAGATGATTATTGTGCCACACGCCATTTACACTTTCTATGTTACCCTTCAAATAGCCAATTACTACTTTTCTCAGATTAATTCTGTTTGTATCAAGTTTCTCTGGAACAAAAAAAAATCATGCATTGCCTTATCCAAACTTAAGTGCCCAAAGAATGAAGCGGGTGTCCTTTTTCATGATTTTAGGTGATATCACTCTGCTTTTTTAATTCAACAATGTTATGCTTCAATTAATGATTTTCAAGACTCTTCCATTCCACCCTGGATTGTATATGAACGCTCCTTAGTGATGGATTTCTCATTCAAAGATGTAGTTTACATGTCTAATTGTACTTTTATTTCCCAAAACCCAATTTTAAAATACTCCCAGCACTTGTTACATAAAATATGTCAGTTGACTTTGATTTTCTATCAGTGATTTCTATCCTCTTCCATTTGGTATAATAAGTTTATTAAAATGTGCTGCATATGATTTTATTTCTAAAAATTGGAAAGAGAAGGCAATCATGTTTGTATATCAACTAGTAAGGCATAATTTTTTGTATACCCTTTTCCCAGTTACAAACACAATATACCTCATCAGGCTTTTTTCTACAGGAATATGACTTAATATCTTCTGCTCTTCAATCTTTTTTAATATCTCATATTTTTCCTCCTGACCTTGCACCAATCACACCTTTGACACCATTACATACTATTAATCAATATTCTATTCCCAAAGCCGCCCATATACACAAACGTTTAGCATCAACTGTTTCTGTGCGATTTAAGAGCTCTATTAAAGTATTATAAAAAATGACGTTTCTGTATCATTCTCTTTTCAGTAATTGGATAAAATATGGCCTAAAGTGTTTAATACACATAGGTCTCCATTATGTTGGTCATGTCCCACTTCCAAAGGTACTCTAACTCATTTACTCTACCATCACTCGAAAATGTTTTTTTTATTATTTATGTCATCTGATTTTGATAGTATTTCACCCAAACCCTTGTTATTTGACCTTTTCATTGCACTTGCTTTTAAGACTATGGCCCTCATTATGAACCTGACGGTCCGGACCGCCATGCCGGAAGTGGTGGAAATTACCGCCAACAGCATGGCGGTCCGGACCGCCAGAGACTGCCACAGGCAGAACTCCGCCACCGCCAGGCTACCGCCATCATGCAGCTTGACGGTGGAGTTCCTTATCCGACATGGCAGCTGTGAAAGCAGCGCGGCCCGCCGGTTAATGAACATGTGTTCCCCCAGCCTTTCCACGGCGGTTTTCCCCGCCAGGTAAAGGCTGGTGGAATGGGTGCCCTCGGGCCTCCGTGCACAGCCCCGTCGCGCATGTCACTGCCCAATCTACGGGCAGTGATATGCGTGACGGGTGCTGCTGCACTCGCCGCACTGCTACATTGACGACGGCTCCATGTGAGCCGTTGGCAATGTACAGGCCCAGCATTCCACTGGGCCGGCTGGCAGAAACACAGTTTCCACCTGCCAGCCCAGCAGAATGTTGTTTATTGGGCCGGCGGGGTCTTCAACGTGCTGGCGGTCGATGTTCCGAGTTCGTAATGAGGGCCTATACTTCTTATTGGAAAGATAATTCTAAATTATCTGTGTCAACATGGTGGAATTTTATTTGTGATGAACATAGAATGGGTAATGTTTCTTCAAAATTGTTATGCCAGAAGATCAAATTGGATCTATATTTGTTACCCTTTACTACCTATTTATCTTCTCACTCACCAATATCCTAATATTTTTATTATTTTCTTTCTCTCTGTTTCTTTCTACCCTTTCTACTCCTCTGTCTTACCCACTACCTTCCTTATCTTCCTCTTCCATTTATTTCTCTTTCTCTGTTTCCTTTTCTTATAAAATAATACTAATGTGTTCTACTTCATAAGTTTCTCTTTTTTGCTGTATTTCATTCAACAAATATAATATTCCATACTGTTTTGTATTATTGAACTGCATTTGCTATACATATTGTTATCGTTTCATGTATCACTAATAAGAAAGGCTTTATTAAAAAAACATAAGGTGGAAGAGAGAGACGAAAGTAGGGAGTGAGAACACATAGATGAAATGATGTGAAGTTGAGGGAAGAAAAGAAATTGAGAGAGGTAAGAGAAAAAGAGAAAAGAGTAAGTAAGGAAGGAAGGAAGGGAGAAGGAGGAGCAAAGGGGGAGAAAGGGAGAGGAAGGATGGAAGGGAGGGAGGGAGAGAGGAAGAGGAAGGAAGGAAGGAAGGTGGGACAGGAAGGGAGAAAAAGGGAGAGGAAGGAAAGAAGGGAGGGAGGAGGGAGGAAGAAAGCAAGAAGAATGAAGGATGAAGGAAGGGAGGGAGGGAACAAGGAAGGAAGGAAGGAAGGAAGGGAGGGAGGGAGGAAGGGAGGAATGGAAAAAAGAAGGAAGGAAGGAAGAATGGAAGGAAGGAAGGAAGGAAGAAAGGGAGGGAAGGTGGGAAGGTGGGAAGGAACAAGGAAGGTAGGAAGGGAGGGAGGAAGTGAAAAAATAAGGAAGAAAGGAAGGAAGGAAGGAAGGAAGCAAGTGAGAAAGAAGGAAGGAAGGAAGGAACGAAGGAAGGAAGGAAGGAAGGCAGGAAGGAAGGAAGCAAGGGAGGGAAAATAGAAGGAAGGAAGGAAGGAAGTGAAGAAATGAAGGAAGGAAGCAAGGGAGGGAAAATGGAAGGAAAGAAGGAAGGAAGGAAGGGAAGAAGGAAAGAAGGAAGTGAAGGAAGAAAGGAAGGAAGGAAAGGGAGAAGAAAGGAAGAAAGGGAGGAAGGAAGCAAGGGAGGGAAAATGGAAGGAAGGGAGGAAAGAAGGAAGAAAGGAAGTGAAGGAAATAAGAAAGCAAAGAAGGAAGGAAGGCCTAGAGAGTGTGATCTCGAGAGTGTGACCTTGAGAGCCGATGTTAAATTTGCTCAAGGATAGGTAGTACAGGAGGCCAGACATCTCTGCATACGCAGGTCCCTGTAGCCTTGCAACGGCTTCACAGCGAGAATCGGATTTTCACAGGTTAGCACATTTGTGTTAAATTTCATCGCAAAACAGACTTTGCCATCTCTGGCTCCTTGGAGCCCTCTTGATTTTGAACAGACTGTGTTAATGAAGACCCTAGAGGACTGTTCTTGCATAGCTCCATATTCTCTCTGCCTCTGACCGCCCAGATGCCTCTGCCTTCTCCAGGAGCTAGAACGAGGGGTTAACGGTCAAGATCCAGTTTGGGCTTAAATTTGTTAAGTTATACAATTTAAAGACTGTTCCTTTACTTCTTACTCGTCCGGTTGAACCAGTTGATGTAGGTTCAATACTTCTGACCATTGTCTACCCTCTTAAATGGTTTAATATCAGCATTAGGTTCTACATCTCCATACACTGACGGATAGGATACTGACGGGTATGGCACAACATCAGCATATTTTCAACCTGTCTTTTAGGATGTTGAACTTTCTTTGCAAAGTTCTCCTTGTATCTCTGCATTAATCTTCTTGCATCGCAATTCATTTTGAAAACACTTCTCTTTCCAAAAAGAAATACCTAGGTGATTGGCCCATCGGGTAAGAAGGGATGCTACAGGTCTTGCAACAAGGAATGCACTGTTTTAGTTGCATGTGACGCTTCAGTTCTCTAACCTGAAAGCAAGTTTTCTGGATCTCCTCCTAATTGGGGTTGCATGATTGTTGAAATGGGGGAGTCGCCGTAAGGAATCCATTGTTTTGCCGCGCTCCCTTCTACTTTTATTTCTGAGTTCATCTAGGGCCTCATAACCACCCTGGCGATCATAAGACCGCCAGGGACTCCACATTATGACCGTGGCGGAGTCGCCATGGTCGGATCGTGTCACCGCCAGTTTGCCTTCAGCTGACAGTCTGGCAGGCTCGGCGGTCTCAATCCACCAGGGAAGCGCTGCCCTGGGGATTACAATTCCCCTTTCTGCCAGCCTTTGCATGGTGGTAGCCCCGCCATGCAAAGGCTGGCAGAAAGGGGATGCCAGAGGCATGGGCAGTGGACGGGCCCCCAAGGACAGCCCCGTCCCACTTTCCACTGCCCGACTTATGGGCAGTGGAAAGCGTGACGGGTGCTGCAGCACCCGCCACACCGCCACACTGCCGCCGGCTCGATTACGGGCCGGCGTCAATGTTAAGGCCCAGTTCACCGCAGGAACGACAGGCGGAAATGCTGTTTCTGCCCGCTGGCCCTGTGGTGAATTCGTAATAGAGCCAGTGTACTGTCCGCACTGGCGGTGAGGTGGCGATACGAGTTTGGCTAGGCTCTCATTTTCGGTGCAGAAGTAACACTGAGGCGTAATGTGGCCTCCGGACACAATCACACCAGTGTATTTAGGGGCATGTTTACATGCCCCTTGTGCCGCCTTAGCGCTGCCATAGCGCAGTCATAGCGTCACTTTTTTATGCTAAGGCAGCGCTAAGGTGGCCTTTCCCCCTCGCCAGATTTACAAAGTGGTGCAATACATGCATTGCACCACTTTACAACCCCTTGCGCCACATTGTGCCTGCACCAGGCATAATTTATGCAAGGGTGGCGTTCCGACACACGGAGGCCCGAAAAAATGTGCACTGAAATTTACAACATTTCACTGCGCCATTTTTGCCGTCATTTTTACCGCCTGCTCATAGCAGGTGTTAGAATAACGCACCCATTAAAATCATTGGGCCTCCCTGTGCTTTGATGCACTAGTGTGAAACTTTTTGATGCTAGTGCAGGAAAGCGCCACAACAGCTTCAAAAATTCTGATACTGTTGTGGTCACGACCGCCATGATGCACCGTATTGTAAATATGCCGCGACCATGGTGTCGTTGGGTGGGGCAAGGGCGATGCAGGAGAAGTGGCGCACTTACTCATAAATACGCTCCTTAGATCCACAGGTGTGGTGATACCGCGCCACGATGAGTCCCGCTTGTCAGAATGCGTGCGCTCATGGTACCACCGCATGGTTGCTCTTTCCAATCTGCCAAACACGTAATTGTACATTTTCCCTACACACATTGTGTCTGGCAAAATTCTTGAGGGCTTAAGAAGTTGGGTCAGTGCAAGCTTTGCTCACTCCTCTCTATCACTCACTGAGGATGAGACCCCTAGAGTTTTGACCTCGTCTGAAGCGGTTTTCTGGCCCTGCCACATGTTCTCTGTTTGAACTGATATAATTTTTATTACAGGGTTAGTGGAAGTGAATGATATAAATGTCACTCCTGTCCCTAAAACATAATTTGTGATTTCTGAGTGCATGATTTTGATGGTTCTCTCTCCTTCAGGAGACATTACTGTTGTATAAAATATAACGCAGCCTTTCTTAGGAAGCAATATGAAAGCCAGACACACAGTGAGCTGCTGCAAGGAGTGTTTGAACGCATTGATAAACTGCACACCAATTTCATATCCTTTTGGAGTCTGCATCAAAGACCTTTCTTCAATTTGTGCCATTTGTTTCAGCCCATTTGTTCTGGGTAGCCGTGCTCTGCAATCAGTGCACGGTGTGAGCCTTGTTAACCTGTGCTTTGAATGTCAACAGCCACTCTCGACGATGTCTGGAGCTCGGCGTGTAAGAGAGTCAAAATCAAACACTTTGTTTAGCAGTTTCCGGAATCTTTGATGCACAAGTGGGTCTTGGCTTCCCCGACCTTGCTTTCAGCTTCGTCTCTCTCTCTTTTAATCTCTTTAAATCTCTCTATCTCTCCCTCTTTTTAAGGGGATTCATCAAAGTTTCTTTCCAAATCAGTAAAAATTCTGTGTGAAGCCGACCCCCTTTGGGAATTTTGTGTGTCATTTCTCTGTGTTTAGAGCAGGTCTAGTTTCCTTAATTAGAAGTATTTTTTAAAGTCTGCCTTCCGGGAATCGAGTAACATTTTAATTCACAATACTGCACGTCCCGCAGACTGGTTTATTTTCTGCCACTACATGTGATGGGTGCCAGGGCCCGACCGGCCGTACCGGGCATCGGGCGTTTCCTCTGAGGCTTGGAAGGTGGGGGGCGCTTTTGTTACTGGCGGCTGGTTTTGTAGCAGCGCAGCAGTTTTAAAAACACTAGAGTTCCTTTATATCCAACAGTTTCAGGCAACAATAAAAATGTCAGATAACTTTGGTGATTAATGCACCTGCTGGAGAGTGATTGGGTTTTGTCTAGGGGCAGTTTTGACTCATCAAAGGTAGCGCAGCGGGTTAATATGCCTGCTGCGAAGAACATGTACTAATCAGATCACAGAACAATATTTTATGTGCACAGCTCAGTGGGTTACTGCTTTTCTCACGGAACTCCTTTCCTTATTGTGCAGTTCATTTGTTACAATCATAATCCAGCTATGAGCTGATTACTCATATTGCTATAAAGGGTTTGAGTAGTAATAAATTGTTGTGAGTCAAGTCAACCCTAACCACAGTGTTATGTTCTAAATCCTGAGTTTGTCTAGCACTCCTAAACTACCTCCCAGTTTGGATGGCACGTGAATCCTACACCTTGTAGTCCCCTTTGTCTTATGTAACATTTTCTGTGCACTGATTTACACACGTATGATTCATTGTCTCTGTGTATGTGTGGTGTAAAGTGCTCCAGTACATGTGAGGACTGGTATGTGGATGCAGACAAGGGCATCCGGGAGTAAATGTCTTCAGTTGTTGCACAGAGGTCATTTACCCCTACTGGTTGTTACTCCAAGGTGAAAGCAAAGCACACACCTGCACTTGCCTCTCAGGGTAGCGATGGCACTTTAAGGCTCCGGTGATGTAGGCCCAAAACTCAGAACCTTGCAACACACATAATAGCGCTTCATAAATCTCTGTTTAGTCAGAGCTTTCACTTTCAAAAGTGAAAAATACTTTAGTGCGCACAGGGCTAAATACAGGGCACAAAATTGCGAACATATACAGAATATAGTGTTGGAAAACAATCTACCAAACAGTGAACAATTCCTCAGTGACAGTGAAAAAAAAAAAACATCCTTCCAAGGGAGAGGGGGGGCTAAGAGGGTACAGTGGTGCAAACCATATACCCTAAGGACTAGCCACAGTGGAGAACAAATCCGCTAACCCTAGCCCTAGTCTGTACCGGAAAGCTGAAGGGGCAGCCCCCAGTGCAGCGCCACTTTCCTTGCACCCCTTAGCACCCCATTACCGCCACCAATGCATGCATTGCACCACTTTGTATAACTTCCGTGGCGTTTTTGCCATAATATCCCCACATCAGCGCAAAAAATTATGCTAATGTGGTGATATTATTGTGCAGGGGTCTCTTAAATCTTCCCCAACGTATCTAGTTACTCTTCCACCTTTCCACCTTTCCCTCTGTTGTTTCTGAAATATCATTGGCTAGACAGAAGTAAATAAGGAGGTGGCCATGCACTGGGGGCACAAAACACAGCTCTGTCCCTTAAGTGGTAATTAGTATTTCAGTTTGATGTGGGTTTCTTTCATTCCCCACACCTGAGATATCTGTTTTTGTTTCCGGACATACTCCTACCAGTTTAGGAAAGCCACGAGTTGTTCTGGATTAGGTCAACTCTTAGGTTCTTTATGTATCTTTTTAGATTACTCAAGTGTATAATATCAAAGCTGTCTTTTAGAAAGACTTTCCACTTTCGTTAGTGTTCTTTATCAAATTCTCCATAGACCTGCATGTGCTCTTCACATGCTGTTGATACATAACGTGGGCAGGAGTCCCATAAACTGGGGTTTTGCTCAGTTTTGATTAATCATTGCTTATTTTCCTTACTATGCTGTCATTCACAAAAAGTAAGACATATAGGCATTGTGCCAGAGCTCAGGGGGAATTAGGGCAAGAAGAGAAATGAATCACTTTACTTACCGGTAACTTTCATTGCCCTTAGGGTAGTTGTTGGACCTGGCCCTTTTACAGGGTCATTCCCCAGACTTTTTGCTTTTTGCCTCCTTATTTTTCTGACCTTTGTTGGCTGACGTTTTGACTCTGAGCACTTTTTTACTGCTAACCAGTGCTAAAGTGAATGTGCTCTTACTTACAAATTTGGTATGATTGGATTATACCTGATTGGCATATTTAATTTACCTATAAGTCCCTTGTAAAGTGGTATCCCTATACCCAGGGCCTGCAGCGCTACTTGCGCCACCCACTGAAGTAGCCTGTCAAACCTACCTAAGGCCTGCTAGTGCAGGGCCTGTGTGCGCTGTTTCCTGCCACAGGGACCTGGCATCTAAATTTACTTTCCAGGCCCAGAACTCCCCTTTTACTACATGTAAGTCACCCCTAAGGTACGCCCTAGCTAGCCCTTTGGGCAGGGTGCCATGTGTGTAGAAGGAAGGACATGTGCCATGTAGCGTGGCCTGTCCTGGTAGTGACAAACAGCCTAACTTGGGGTCTCACTGCTGTGAGTGCTGCCTCCTCATAGAATTGCATTGGAAATGCCCTGCCTTATGTGTAAGGGGTATCGTCTCATTTATGAGGGGTAGCGTAGGCATGTTTGGTATGGTTGTGACAGTGGTAAGAAATGCGGCTTACTGGTGTAGGTGTATTTTTTATTACTATCACAGAAATGCCACTTTTAGAAAGTGCACATTTATCTGTGCTTATAACTTTGGTGTTCTGCAGCTTGTCTCCAATCAACGTCTGGGCAGACTGACAGTTGGGGCTTTGTGCATACTTTTCAGACAGCCTGTACACAGGGAGGGTGGAGGTGACACAGAGGTGCATCTACATAC
Organism: Pleurodeles waltl; assembly: GCF_031143425.1. NCBI lineage: Eukaryota > Metazoa > Chordata > Amphibia > Caudata > Salamandridae > Pleurodeles > Pleurodeles waltl. Next base: position 996,689,558 of record NC_090450.1, on the reverse strand, counting down.
TGAATAGTCTTCCTGGGCTGAGAGAAGGGAGAGGCAGGGCACACCTGCATTTGTAAAGACTGTGCCCTGGCCTCACACAATAGGGTCGTTAACCCCCCACTGATGTTTGGAGCCTGTGCTGAAAGGAGAGAGGGGGCACTCCCAGAACCAGTTCTAACTGGCTGGAACCTCCTCTCCCTACCATTGTAAAACACTGTAAGAACTGACTGTAAGTACAGGGGAATTTCCCCCACAATTTGAACACTCTTTGAACTGAAACTGGACACAGAACGCTGATGAATGGACTCACCGGGAAACCACCTTGGACTGCTGTTGCTGTGCTGACCTGTGACCTGCCTAGTCACTAGAAGGAACTGCTACCATCTGCACCCCTTGTGCTGGCCTGTAGCTGGATCCACCAGCCCTGTGCTTTTTCTTGTTGTTCCCAGGGGCAGGGTGTTGTGGCCCCTGACCCCTGCCACGATCTCTCCAGCCTTGCCTGTAGCACTTGGGAAAAGAGCTCTCTCTTCATTGCTGAGAAGAAGGTCACCGCCGCAGCCCGGGCTTTAAATGTGCCCTAGCGATTTGAAAAGCGCGTTATTTCTGCTCAAAATCATCGCTGCAGCCCGGGTTGATCACAGGGCCGTCGTGCTTCCCTAAAGCGATCTGCCTTGATTTTAGGACCCCAAATCACCGCCGCGACCCGGGCGCCGCATGTTGTCTGGAGCGCGAGGATCGCGCTGTTGTTAGTGCACCCGAGCACCCAGAAGGAAGGACAGGAGCGAGCGTGATCCAAACACTGTCCCCGGGGTGAAGCGCGCTTCTTAACGCCCCCCGGGGCACTTGCAGGCACCATCCTCGGTGCCGGCTTCTCAATCCAGCCCCGGTCAGGCTGAGAAGCGGCTTGCGCACCTAATCGGGTGCGGCCGCTGGCAGAAGCAGGAGGACAGCCTCATCGGAGGCTCCTGCTCCCTTTTTACCTCCATTCTTGGGCAGCTGCACCGTGGACAAGGGCAGCTGCCTAGCCCTAAGCAGGACACGGGGAGAAAGGGAGTTCCCTTTCCCCCGGTCACTGCGCTAGGGGCGCGATCGCCCCGACTACACTAAATCTTTGGCTTTTGGCCCCCCCCTTCGGAAAGGGCCATTAGAGGCCCGGGGGGCCCCCAAAGATCATGGGTCCCCAGAGGGGCCCGTCCTAAACGCGAGAGGGAGGGTGCTGATCACCCCTCTTCCCCATAGACACCGCATGGCCCCCGTGTTGCGCACAGGAGCGCTGGGGGCCCCCGTGTTCATCCTTAGGCACTGGAAGTGCCTCTTCTACCAGAAACCAGGTACTCTTCAGGAAATCTAGGCTCTAGGAGCCTAATACAGACTTGTAGATGTTTACTATTTCCTACCTCGTTACTGTTTCTACATATATGTGCTTATGTTCCTTTTATGGACATGTCTAGCTGATATGTATTTATATGACTTGTGGTATATTCTCTAATGTTCCTTTTATGGGTATTTAGGAATTGTTCATGGCAAGTGCATATACCTTTTACTATAATTCCTGACTACTGCTTATGCTGCAGAATCCTGAGTACTTACGTGTTCTAATGTGACAACTGCATATTCCTGCAGAGTATTAGTAACTTGTGTAACATTCTGACAACTGCTAAGGTAGCAGGGTATTATTCACGTGTAATGTTGGTCTAATTATGTTTTGTGCAATACAGATTATTTTTACATAACTCAGTGTTGTGTTTACTTTGTGGTGTACCTTTTGCGTCACGTGTGTTGTGCAAACGCTTTACACATTGCCTCCAGGTTAAGCCTGACTGCTCGTGCCAAGCTACCAAGGGGGTGAGCAGGGGTTATCTTGGACGTGTAACTCCCTAGCCCTGACTAGAGTGGGTAAGTTCTGCCTGGCTGAGGTGCATACCCTAGCCAACCAGAAACCCCATTTCTAACAGTAGTCATCATTGTCCTAGCATTTACTCATGAGGCCGTCTCACCTCTCCCGACAGAAACGCTACCAAGCTTTCTTTTAGTTCTACTACAGTTTCTCCACCCATTCTCATAAAGCCCCTCCCACCCCATTACCCTTCCTGTTGGTAATAATCATATAATCGTCTGTGCAGGGAGGGAGGGAGATTTGGATACTGCAAGGGAAAGGGGGACTATCCTAAAGGTAACAAAGATTGCCATCATGTGATTTGTTCATTACTCCTCTTTTGTCCTTCTCGTCCTAGCACGTGCTCGTGAGGATGTATCCAAGCAATGAATACACCAGAACAATAATATGATCAAGAGAATATATTTCAACAATTTATCTTATTGCTCTTGTCAAAATTGAAAAACCCAAATTATGAGTACGATTGGGAAACATACCCAATTTCTGATGGGAGAGAAAGGTATAAGATTCCCAAGTGGCTGCTCTACAAACCTCTTGCAGTGAAACCCCTGCTGCTTCTGCCAGTGAGGCTGGCACTGCTCTAGATGACCTTGCCAACATCATGCCCGGCAAACCCAAGCCAACTGAAGCATAAGCCTGAGAAATAGCTTGTCCTACTCATCTACTGCTAGTAGTAATACAGGATTTTTTTCCTTTAGCAGCTACTCCATTGGAATTGAACAATGACTAAGAGGATCTGAACTGTTTTGTCTTTTCTAAATAGAAGAACAACACTTTCCGCACAACGTAAGAAGCAGGAATACCATCAGAAGCGGTAAAAACCAGAAGAACAATCACTTGGTTAGAATGAATTTTCGGATCTGGTTGTAACATGACTCTGTCTGAAACAATTTTTAGAAATGGAAGTAGTAAAAAAGGATAACAGTTCTCTCACTCTTCTTGTGGTTGTTGTTGCGATGAGAAACACAACTTTAGCTGACGACCAGGAAATATCTGCCTGTTCTAAAGATGCAAATGGTTCACACTGCAAACCCTTCAGAACAAAGGACAGATCCCATGTAGGAATCAGAATGGAAACTATTGTTTTTCAACCTGAAACTTTTGGGAAGCTTTATAACTAAAGGATAGATAGGGGAAATGTTCCAGATGGTTTCTCTGGAAGACTTGTTCGCAGCCCATTGGGAAATTAAAGTAGCCTGAGATAGACCCTTAGTAAATACATTTCTTAAAAAAATCAAAGCTTTTATAAGGATTTCCCAAACCTGGATCATCTTTCGCAACTGAACACCAATTAAAAAAATGTCTTTAATGTTTGGCAGATGCCTGCAATGTGGAGCTTTTTTAACTGACTGAAAGTCTATTGCCACTTCTTTTGAGGATCCCAGCTTCTCTAATCCTGAACTCTCAACTTCCAAGCCATCTGCCTCAACTTACAGATTGGATTGAATGAGAGAAGGGGAATATGAAGGAGACGTGGTGAGAAAGGTAGATGGAAAGAACATTCCATTGCACCTGAGACAACAGAGGACAATATTTCCCACCTTGGCCAGTATGAAGATATGAGCATTATCTCCGTCATCTCCTTGCGAATCCCCTAAAGCACCTTCAGGAGGAGGAGATAAGGAGGGAAAGTATAGAGTAACTCCTGAAGCCACTGCAGGATCAATGCAACCACCTCCAGGCTTCTGGACATACCTCGCCCATGCAAATTGTTGGCAGCAGGACATTCAAATCTATCACCAAAGTACCAAATCAACTCATAACCACCAGAGGACTCAGATGAAAGTGGATTGATGAAGGAATGTTCTGAGTTAGGCTGTCTACCTGGAGATTGGATTACTCTGGAATGAAAATTACCCTAATTCACAGGAGATTGTGTTGTGCCCAGTTAAAACCTTGCTGGCTAGAGCAGCAGAATTTACCGTCTTGTACCTCTCTGTCTGTTTACACATGCTTTTGCAGCCTGATTGCCTGTCCTGATCATTACAGGCTTCTGGAATAGAACAGGTGAAAAAGGCATCAGAACTCTCCCTATCAATGCCAACTCCCTCCAGTTTGAGGAGTAGTGAAGTTCTCATTTCAGTCATCTGCCCTAGGCTCCCTGCTCAACCTAGTTATAACCATGGAAGGGGGTTCTAAAATCTGCATGCCCTCTCGTAAATTCTAGGGAAACAGCCACTAATGTAACCGTTGAACTACCATCTGTGTAACTAGAATTTCATCTTCTGTAGAGCAGAAGATGTTAAATTAGTGGGTTGAGATGGACTCTCTCAACCATGAAACCACAGCTGTGCAGCATGCCATCATAGCTTAGACTGTTAACCACTGTCTGGCTGAAGCTGAACTACTGAAGCAGTTGACAGAGGTGAAGATTTAGGGGGTCATTCTAACCCTGGCGGTAAAAACCGCCAGGGCGAATGACCGCGGTAGCACCGCCAACAGGCTGGCGGTGCACCGCTGGGCATTCTGACCGCGGCGGTTCAGCCGCGGCCAGAAACGGAAAGTCGGCGTTGTACCGCCGACTTTCCGCTGCCCTTGAGAATCCTCCATGGCGGCGGAGCGCGCTCCGCCGCCATGGGGATTCTGACACCCCCTACTGCCATCCTGTTCCTGGCGGGTCTCCCGCCAGGAACAGGATGGCGGTAGGGGGTGCCACGGGGCCCCTGGGGGCCCCAAAAAGAATTTCAGTGTCTGCCTAGCTCCATTCGGAGCCGGCTTCATCGTTGCTGGGTCTTTCCCGCTGTGCTGGCGGGCGGCCTTTTGGCGGTCGCCCGCCAGCACAGCGGGAAAGCCAGAATGGCCGCCGCGGTCATTTGGCGGTAACCGCATGGCGGGTGACGACCGCCGCGGTTAGAATCACCGCCTTAATGTTGACATTCTGTCCTCTGGAAGAAACACCTTTGCTTGCTTTGAGTCAAAGACTGCCCCAATTAACTTCCTCTAGTGGGATGGGAGGAGCTGAGACTTCTCCTTGTTCAAGACTATTCCCAGGAATGACAGTATCTAAATGGTTTGATGAACTTGCTTTTTAATTTAGGGAAAAAAAGATGTGACAATTACCCAGTCATCTAAATAAGGGGAAGTATGCCTTCCCATCAACTGCAAATAACGGAGAAGATGGCAAACCAAAAGGTAATACCTCAAACTGGGAACCGGGAAACCTCTGAAATGCGCAGTTGATCAGAACATGAAAGTATGCGCCTTGCAAGTCCAGTTTAACCATCCGGTTTCCCCGAGATACTGCAGGTATAATCATCATCATAATTTTGGATGGTATATGTTTCACATGCTTGATGAGATTTGTAAAACCAACACAGCGCAGCATCTCCCATCTGCTTTGGGAATAAAAAAGGGTTCAATAGAAGCCTGTGAATCGGAGAGCAACCCAGCCAGGCCTTCCCCTGAGACTAGTTAGAATAGGGCAAACTCTTTGTGCAAAACCAAGACATGCTCATATTTTATCAATAGGAATGCATGGTTACTTCCTTAAATGTCCGTACAGATTGAGGAATAAATGTTGAGACCTCAGATACCGGGAATGTTCTGTTGACATTTACCACCTGTTCTGATCCTGGCAACTCGGTCCATGGCAGGCTCTGGCTCAGCTGGGATCAGCTATCACTGTGGTGGTACAGGGGGGCAGGGGAGAGCCAACCTGTGTCGGTGCCCTTGGCCCTGAACCTTGCAGTTTACCTGGGTCAGATCCACACCGAGTAATATTCTGCTTTGAGTTTTCATACTCAGTGGTGTTTTCTAGGGGGTGGCTGGAACTCTGTGGAATTCTGTGGAACTATGTAAAAACTCAGTGAGATTCTGTGAAGTTCTGCCAATGGGTGAAACATACGCATGTCACGCCGCAATTTAGAATCAGTAGAGTGAGCAGCACTAAAAAATCCGTTCAATTGGCACCATGCGGTGCTCATGAGTGCAGAGCCATTTGAGTTGATTTTGCTGCCACCCGAGTTGAAAACGTACTCGAGCAGCAGCAAATCTACTCAGGAAGCTGCTCTCTGACCATGACCACCCACGTTAGAAAGCAGCGCCAGGGGATTCCACATCTTGTTCACATTTTTGGAGCCTCACAGGAAAACATTCCGCCATGTGGTGCTTGGCAGATTTTGGGCAGAAGTCCATGTTACTTAGCAAATTCAGCCAATTCCCCAGGTGAAATGACAAATTTTGCTCGCCCCTAGTTTTTTCTCAAATCCTGCACTAAATACTTGTGCTTCTGTGCTGGAACACTGTGGTTCAAAGTCAAATGAGGGCTATTGGACGACTCCCAGACTCGCCCCACTGAACATGCTACACTCCCTTTCCCACAACCAAGGCCACAGCTGTGGACAGAAGTGGGAATGGTGCCTGGAGGGAAAGCTGCTGAGCTGTGGGTGTGGGTGAATGTCTACACACTGTCACACTGTATGTACCATGACTCAACCCTGATTGTACCAAAGCTGGGTTGGGGCAAAAGAAACAGGCCTCCTTGGCAAACTTATAACCTTGATAATGAATTGTTAGAAATGGGGCTCCAGGTTGGCTAGGTTAGGCACTTCAGCCAGGGTGGGACCACCACTCTAGTCAGGGCAAGGGTACTACACACCTAAGATAATCCCTGCTCACCGCCTTGGTAGCTTGGCACGAGCAGTCAGGCTTATCCCAAAGGCAATGTGAAAAGCATTTGCACAATACACACAACACCCGTGACACAATAAATACACCAAATATGAAACTTCACAACAAGTTATATTGGTCATAAATCAATAGACCAAACACAACATGTACCAGTCATACCCTGCTACACGAGCAGTTGTCAGAACATTACACAGGTTACTAGTACGCTGCAAAAATAATCAGTAGCTAGGCAAACACATAGGTTGCTACTATTCTGCAACACAAGCAGTAGTTGGGTCATAATTATCGCTAAAAATGCACATATCATAATAAACACATAATCATGAATGCCAAGACATCACCATGAATGCACATCTCATGAAAACATTACCATGGGGCATAAATCCTATAAAACATTACCCACCCTCCCACTGTATATTAGGAAGATCCTGCAATCATGCACATCACCCCAATCATGGTAGTGCGACATGTAATATGTATCAGGTCATGATAAAATACAGAGGAAACACTGAGGGTGAAAAGGAGCACAGGTATGCCACTCAGGTTATAAAGTATCCTCCAAAATTACCAACAGGAAACCTCAGAGTGTCTCCGCTCCCTTTACAGAGTATACAGTACTCTGCACACTGCGTAGGGAGCAGACACCACTGCACTCCTACTAAGCTGAATACAGTAAATTCAGGGCTCGGCAGGAGTGGGCCCCTTGTCAAGGGTTCCCTTCCCGCTCTGAGAGTAGTATTGCAAATGCCTCCAAAGGCCCACCAAACCAACAGGTATGCCTCTCCAGGTAGCGGGGAGCACATCCACCTTCCCCTACAGTATGGCAACCTGCAAGCATGCAGCACAGCCAATGAGGCTCCGAAGTGAACCTCTTCTCTGGGTTAAGGGGGTTATCTGGGCCAGTGGTGAGGGCCCCCACATCTAAGGATGCACACGCTGGAGGGGGGAGAGAGTGGGGCACAGGGGGCTGTCATGTAGTATGGTGGGGAACCCTCCCTTGGTTCCTCGTGAAAGAAAAAACCGCCAGACAGCTCTTCGCCTACCTGCAGCCAGCTTCTCCCTCCAGAGGCATCCCATCTGGCTGCACGCATCTTCTGGAGCACATCCTGAGCCCTTCCGGGCTCCGTGGTCACACAGCCGCTCTTCTGACAGGCCCAGTCTCTGCGGCAGGGTCCGTTTAACCCACTGGGGCCTCAGCAGTGATTTCTCAGCAAAGAGGCGTGCCCGTACATGCCCTTGGGGCACCCTCAATGTTGCACTCGTCCACGAGGTACAAGAGGCTGCCGGCGGGCTCCTCTTGGTCTTTCCAGCGTCGGGGTGGAGGGGCAGGGCCACTACCACTGGGACATGGGGTGCTTTCCTATGCTCCAAGCAGGCAGTCCTTCATGAACAAAGCACTCTTCATGCGCTATAACAAACAGATGGAGCGTTCTCCATGCTCCTGCCTAGTACACACAGCGCTTCCCTCACGCTGGGAAAATAAATGATAAAACCCCCTTCCTGTGCTCGTGTAAGGGAAATTGCAGGGGAAAAGTGAGGAACACCACCCAGCCCCTGGAAACAGCAGTGGGGGCACAGTGCAGCAGGTCCCCAGCAAGCAGGCAAGCACAAGAATTCAAAGGCAGTGACAGTCCCTCTGTGACATACCAGGTCACAGGTCAGCACAATGGCAGAGCAGTCCCAAGACAGTTCCTGGCGAGTCTTTCCCACAGCATCCAGTGTCCAGTTCATCAGTCCATTAGTGTCTCAAAATGTGGGGGAAAACCCCTTGTACTTATACTCATTTTGTACAACTTCCACAAAAAGGAGGAGAGGGGGTTCCAACCAGCACTAAACTGTTCCAGGAATGTCCCCTTTGACCTCCAGCACTCGCTCCAGCCCTCTGTGTGAGGCCAGAGCACAGCCTTTACAGATGCAGGTGTGCCCCACCTCTACCTCTCCCAGCCCAGGAAGATCATTCAGTATGCAGATGTACTCTGGCTACACCTCCACCCTCCCTGTGCAGAGGCTATCTGAATAGTATGCACAAAGGCCAGCTGTCACTCTGCACCAGACGTTGATTGGAGTCAAGCTCCAAACCACCAGAGTCATAGGAACAGAGAATTGCTCGCTTTTTAAAAGTGGCATTTCTATAATGGTAATAAAAAAATCCCCATACACCAGTAAGCAGCATTTCTCACTACCACGTCAACCATATCAAACATCCTTTCGCCTACCGTCATAGATCAGAAACTCACACTTAGACATATGTTAGGCCATTTCCAAGGCAATCCTATGAGAGAGGCAGCACTCACAGCAGTGAGAGCCAAAATATGCTGTTTGTCACTACTAGGACAACCACACAACCAGGCACATGTCCTACCTCTTACCTACACAGCATCCTGCCCATAAGGCTAGCTAGGGCCTACCTTATGGGTGATTTATATGTAGTAAAAGAGGAGTTCAAGGCCTGGCAAGTAAATTAAGATACCAGGTCCCTGTGGCAGTAAACTGTGCATGCAGGCCCTGCGGTGGCAGTCCTGAGACAGGTTTGAAAAGCTACTTCTGTTTGTGGTGCAAGCTGCGCTGAAGGCTCACTAGTAGCCTTTAATTTACAGGCCCGGGGTATAAGGGATACCACTGTACAAGGGACTTACAGGTAAATTAAATAAGCCAATCAGGTGTAAGCCAATCATAGCAAGTTTGGATGGGAGAGCACATGCACTTTAACACTGATCAGCAGTGATAAAGTGCTCAGAGTCCTAGACCCAACAAAAAGGGGTCAGAAAAACAGGAGGAAGAAGGTAAAAAGTTTGGTGGTGACCGTGAAAAAAAGGGCCAGGTCCAACAAGCATGCAAATGAGGTGAAAAAGAGGTTCCCACTCTGCATAGGAACCAAACTTGGTTTTGCTGCATTTGATTTTAAAGTAATACTCTTGTTCAAGAGCCACATCATCTGCCAATCGACAGAGAACATTGAGTTTCAGTAGGAGCTGAGGCAAGCAGGGAAGCATGAATTAGGTCCTCATCTTGAACATGACAGTATTAATGCCGCCTGCCGTGGTGGCGGACCAAGTACTCAGTCAAGCTGATGGCAGTCCACGCACTGTATTTACCTGTTCCCGTTGTGCTGGTGGTGTTGTGGCCGCAGAGTTCTGATGGAGTGAGGTCCATGGGGGCGTGGAGACAGGTAAGTACCATTTTTTTTCATCATAAATACATGTGTCATGTGCATGCAGTGATATGTAGGCAATGTGTTATGTCCCTTTGTGATACATATTGCATGCCACACACACAACATGAGGCTACCGTGATCATCAACACACTACCCATAGGACAATAGTACATGTAGCTTACCTGAGATCTCAGTGACAACCAAGCCATTTGGCATCCTGCTGGAGTCGGAGCAGCAAAGAAGGGACCTAGACAATGGGGACCTGGACCAGGAAAAAAGGTAAATTTCTACCTCCTTTCCTTCTGTTCTGCCGACTAGAGTGTGGATGTCTTCCCGCCACAGTTGCCTCAGCAGGAAGGCCCTTAATAATCAGCTCTGCTGGACTCTTGGCTGTAGCCCCCCGCCAGTCCCACCCTGCTGTGCCACCGTGGACGTGGGTGACAAATCCTGGTGGAGTCAGTGGGACTGTGGAGGTTGATCCTCAAGTGACCCACCAACATCTAAATGGGGCAGGCGGACCACCAAGGTGGAGGGAGGAAAGAGTAATGAAAGAGCGACAGCGGGACAAGCCCCACCATGTTCTAAATCAGGCCCAAAGTCAGATGAGGAGAGAAAAATGAGGGAGAAAGAAGTAGGAAAAAGGTAGAATGGAAGGGACAAGAAATGGAACTTGGAGACAGGTCTTGCATGTTACCCCTGAGACAAGAAATGCAGAAAACTGTTGAGAAATGCTGGTAATTACCATGACATGCGAGCTGCAGGTGCAACCCCCGGTACTCTCTGTCCTCCTGCCTCCTCCCCAGACTCCCCATTTAACCTCTTGCTCAGCTTGACTTGAAATTGAGGAGCCTGGTCTGCGATACACCTTCCGTGAGTGATATAGTTTTAGCCCACATGAAAAACAAAACTGTCCCAGAATGCATTTTCACTGTTGGCTAAAATGCCATTTATGGAAGACTGGCTACATGAAGGGTACCCATTGATTCCTTTTTTTAAAGGCAAATTTGGTCTTACATGTGCATGCGCACTTGATCCTTAGTAAGTAAACTTACAAGGGGACGCGTATAGGTCGATGAACCTTTAGTATCCTAGTCATGTAGTAACCATTGGAATGAATTATTAGCATAAACTACCATTAACAAAACATCTTCTCTTGAATAACCACAGCTCTATGAAGAGTTAAACAAACTTTATTTCTCTATTGATTACAATTCTAATTAATCTGTTAGACCAATCTTTATTCAATTAGTTCAATTCTTAATTCATAAATAAAAACATAATCTTACAACTTGAAGAAAACATATACATAAATGCACCTTCATACGCCAAAAGAATACCAGCATTAATAGCAGAGTTCAGCAGATAGCTCGTCAGTCTTTTGTCACTGTCAACGTCACCCCTAACAGCCTGCCTAACCAAGATTAGCATCAGCATGTGGGGCTTCATGCAAAACAATTTAGAGAAAAAACATTCATTTGGAAAAGATCTAAGTAAGAATTCTATAATCAATTCATTTGGTATCTAGAAGAAAAGGCACAATTAGTCAGTCACATGTTCATAGCTACCTATCCACAGAATGGATCAGCAACAAAGTCAGTCTTCGTCTTCAGGTCATCAATTAGTCAGCCACGCATTAGACTCTCAGAGTATGAGCCCAACGACAGAACTTCGGACAGCGTCTCCTGACGTCATCAATTCACCCCTCGCATCTGAAGTTTTAGCCCCTTGTCATGACTTTTTATTAGGGTCTCCCAGTCCATCCCCCTAATTCCAGATTGGTCAGTCAGTCAGAAGATATGTCTTTAACCTATGGTATTTATTTACCAAATCTAACAATTTCCATATTAGTCCTAGATTGGTCTGCTCTACGATGTCCTCATCATCAGGCTCTTCAGGTATCGAAATTGTTGCATGTTCCTTTTCAGTCCGTTCCTTCATTGTTCAAGTCCTGGGAAAGTACATTTAGCTTACACTACACATAATTGTATCAAATTGTCTTCATCATCTCCTGCCTGCCGGTACATTGCAGAAAATTCTAGCTAAGCAACGTTAACATCGGGTGGATCAAGGTTAGTTCTGGCATCCAGCAAACGTGGTTAATATTTCTGCTCTCTGTGTGCGAGGCCTAGGAAGACTAGGCCTTAAATTCAGCAAAGTTAACACTGCAAATTGAAGTAAAACATAGGTTATGTATTTCAATATGACATATTACTACATTTTTCTCATATATTTTCATTATTTCATACAGTTTCAGTTATATTAGTACAGTCTCGTACACATGGCTGACATGCCCTAAGGGCACAATTTCAAACGTGCACATTTTTTTCTCTACGTTTATTTCTTCTACAAACTTTTCATTATTCAAGCACATAAACATAATTAATGATTTTCTAATTAGCATATCTGCTTCAACACATGTCAGCGTCCCTGGGTGCATTTTTTGGTAATGAGGATTGAGGCATCCAGTGTCAGTGAGGTGAGCTGCGTTCTCGTTATGTTCACCCCAAGCAAAGTGGACCTCTTGGGAACTATCTGCAGTCTCTTACCGCAAGCGTAGCATACAATTCTAAGTCTTATTTTCTGAGCTCAGCCAAGGATGCACCCTCTGTTGTTGGTATTCTAAGGGGGAGACAGATAGTGGAAGTAAGCTGGAGATCTTGCATAAAGTATTCTATAGTGATGCAGTTGCCCTCAGACCATCAAATTGAACAAAGGGGATAATTTGCGAAACTGAATCCATAGAATAAATATCACTGCTATTTTCTGCTTAAGATAAAGTCTCTCTCAAAATGTCACACATGTGGCATTGAAATGTCACACATAAGCATCTTGAAAAAAACAAAGGAATGCCACACATAGCAACCTGCCAACTTGGCAGCCATGTTTTGCTGGATACAGGGCTGTTGTCCCAGCCAGGCACTCTATCCAGCAAAGAACATATGGTCTGTCTGTCTTCCTGTTATCATCCCGTTGAATCATAAATGTTGTGGCCTCTGATAATGCGTATCTGACTGGCGTTTCTTATGACAGCATCTTGGACCACATGATGTCTTGGAGGGGGAAGAGCAAACGATGTAGTTCTAAGGAGGAATTCTACGCAAGTGCAAAACATCTTACACCAGTTTTCCCTTCCATACTAATGTGCTCCTTCCCTCAGCATTTAACCCCATTTTTGCCTCTTTTGATTTTGGTTGAAGATACTTGTGGTGTCCAAAGCTCGGTGATGCATTGATAAAATGCAAGGAGGTATGAACGTCGATTCATCAAAATGCCAGGGGTAGAGAAAGTGACATCACATGTCCTTTGACCTTCAGTTTCACTCACACACACATGATTCTACATAAACACATTCACACATACTCTCTATCTCTCTCTCTTTCTCATGTAAACACACACACCGAAGCAAGCACACAACATATATTTAAAAACATTTTTGCTCACCTCATATGCCAGGGAAGGTTATATTCCAGCAAATTGTACTCCATTTTTTATTACACTAATAGTGAAAAATGAAACATTATTCACACTGTGTTCCTGGGACTGATCTTGCCACCTCCGAGGCCAGAGGTTGCAAAAACAGTGCCAGTGGTCGCAAGTGGAAAGCCAGGGCTCGCAGGTGCGACCCTTAGATGAAGCCCTTGTGAGGGAGGTGTGCAGAGATGGAAGGGATCAAATGATGGGCTGGACTGAGAGAAAGGGCACGGAGAGCATTTATTGCTCTTATGGGGCCACATTCCGAATACTGTGTTCAACAATACTGTACCAAAGGCTCCCAAACAGACCTACAGATATTGAAGGAATGAAAAGACTGAGCAATGGTAAAAAGGCTGAACCGCCTGGGCAAGCTTTCCTGGGAGTAAAGGGGCAGTAAAGGACTTGGATCAAGGTCTTGTCAGGAGATGGCAGGGAAAGTATTCACTCAAACAATAGAGGGCACATGCACTGGTTCATGTTGCTGGTTGCCAAGGGGTTCATTCAGTCCCACAGGGAGACCTGTGGAACAGACTGTCTTTCACAGCCTCAGCTTGCAACTCTCCATCAAGCTTCTGGAGACCAGGTTTGACAAGATTGTAGTCATGACTTCGGTGGGTATGGACTGTTTACCACATATAGGGGGTTATTACAACTTTGGAGGAGGTGTTAATCCGTCCCAAAAGTGACGGTAAAGTGACGGATATACCACCAGCCGTATTACGAGTCCATTATATCCTATGGAACTCGTAATACGGCTGGTGGTATATCCGTCACTTTACCGTCACTTTTGGGACAGATTAACACCTCCTCCAAAGTTGTAATAACCCCCATAGTATGAACAGCTGATATGCGCCTCCTCACATCCTAATGCTTGGCAATAGTACATGAAGAATATGTTTCCACTTTTCTAATTAGGTTTAGTGACTGCTGCAATATTTAGGTCTGGCTAGAGACATCTTTAGCTGTCACACCTTGTGTTATCAATTCTTTAAAAATGTGCAGAGAGGGGAAGGCGGTTTTGGGTCTGTCTTCTTCAGCCATTGGCCTCCATGTGCTTTTCTTGGTTGTCATTGTTCGGATAGGCTATTCGTAAAGGATACAGCATCTTGAGGATGGCTACATTCTCCTATTGGAGTTCCCATTAGGTTTTGGAGATCGGACCGCCACGTATGTTTTTTGTTAAACAATAGATTCTATATGTAGCTTGAGACCAAGTATGTGTTCTTTGATGTACATTTTTATGCACTTTAATTGCTGATTTATTGCTTTTTTGTTTAGGAAGTGCTTGTTGTTTTTTTAATTATACAGAAAGAATGATCAATCCAATGTGCTTTGTGGTCAGGGTTGTGCACAGGTCTACCAGTGACATCAGGGGCCTGATTCACAAACTGCATCTTGGACTACGTAAACTAGCACTACATCAGTGCTGCTTACTTACCACAACATGCAGTTCACAAACCTGAGTGTAAATCTCCACCACCACCTCTCTTACATTTTCTAAGGGGAGATCCTCACACATGTAAGTTTACTACTTACTAGTAAACGTGGGAGGGCACTGGGAAGCACCACACATGACCAACCACTTGTACTGCAACACCCTCACACATTAAATAATAAAGGACTTAAAATAAAACCCAATAGGAAAAAATGTTAAGCTATGTTAAATTATTTAAAGTAGTTAAGCATATAAATAAATTTAATTTATTGTTCAGAAATTCTAAAAGTAAAGCACATTTACCTTTAATGAATTCTGTACATCACTACACATCATGTTTTAATAAGTAATAAATAGTAAAAATTATCTTTACAATACGTGAGATTTTTTTTAATTAAGCATCAGAAAACTAATTTTATGTTAATTTAATAGATTCAAAATAATTGCATTTTAAATTTAAATTCAGTAATAGTGCATTGACATTTTTAATTTCTTCTCTATATAAAATAAAAATATAAAATTAATCTACATTAATATTTAACATAAAAATAATGATACTATTTTTTTTAAGTTTAATAAGCTTTTCTCTAATACTGCCAAGGGGCATTTCCACAGCGAACAACTCAGTCATTCTGTTGGCAGTTCTCATTTATTTTCTAAGCAGAAGGGATGTGAGAAAGCCATCTGCATTGGTGTAGTCGGATCCTCTCTGTGGGGATAGAGAGCATCTCAAGGGTCTCGACCTTTCTCTCATTGTCTGCATTTGACTGCACTGCCACTCAGTTACGTTCAACCCCAGCCACTAACCCTACCCAGAGGGAACCCTACATGCAGACCCCGCATGAGAGTGGACTATCATTAACCTACTCACAGTTGCATCCTAGAAGGTAATCAGTATATCCCTGTCCAATAACATGATGTGGCCCATCCTTTCCTCAGGTCAGAATCCTGTCCCTAACTTAGGACCAGCTTTACGCAAGAGGAAAGCGACCTATGGAGGCCACTGACAGGTGTGAGTGTCAGCAAACAGGCCACTGACCCGCAAATGCTGCAATAAAGAACCTTTGGCGGTCCTAACTCTCAGCCTTGGGGCTTATAAGGAGCCACCCATATGTTCTGTCCTCCTAGGCTTCTGAGACAGGGGGCTACACCCTCAGCCTGCAGATGAGTTCCTTACACTATTGCTTCTGTCACGTGACACCCTGAGACTGCACACTTGCCTTGCGGTCTATAACATCCAGATTGAGCTCTAAGTCCCCCTTAAGGGTGACAGCTTCCATCTGTGTCAGGCAGGGCTCTGCATGAGGCAGGTGTCCTGCCTTCTGACTCTGTGACAGCACAGGCAGCACCTCTAGGTCACAGGTGGCCTCACCCGTGCCCGTCTTGGGTACTCCTCTCTCGGAGCAGGTAACCCACGTCCTTCTGGTCCTTCTCTGTGGGTGGGCCTTACCTCCAGTTCCCTACTTCTCTCTTGGTTCTCGGTATTGCTTAAGGAAGGCTATGGCCTAACTCAACAAGGTTTGGCTTTCTCACTCATGGGTGCCTGGACTGTGTTGAGCGCTCCAGCGCTTGAGCTGAAAAGTCTGGGCTATTGTCTCCACACACCCCACTTAACATACCTGTTGGTGTTGTGTCCAGCAGTCCTGTAAAGGGGTCAGGGATGCAGTGGTAATCCAAACGATCATTCATTAGTGAGTTACATCCTCAAGGATCCCTAGACATGGTATGTGCATTTTGACATATTTAATTTAAGATAATTAGTTTAAAACTTCTGAATTCAATGCACAAAATATTGTTTGGTACCATCACAGAAGAAAATAATTAACAGCAGCTAAAGATTTCATGAAAAGTGAAAAACAGGGACAAATTGTAACAGCACCATTTTTAGGTCCAAGCCAGTGGATGGATGAAGCATATGTCTATTTTTTGTGTTTCACAGATGGTGCACATACCAGAGACAACAGGATTTGTTGTCTTTTTGGAATAGCTTGCCAGTCATTTCGAATAAAAGGGGAAGGAGATTGTGTCTCTGCAAGAACACACCCTGGCAACAGTCAGTGAAACAAAATGCTTCGCAGAGCTTTAGAGGGTCTTGCTGGAGCCTTCTTCATTCGAGGTGGAACATGGTGCTGTGTGCATCTGGGTCCGTGTCTAGATCTGTACCTAGGTGAAATTCCTTTCAGATTCAGTGGTCAATTAATGGGGTTCATGTAGGGCTGACCACTGACTTTTAACTGAGAGCGGAGAAATGTCCCTTTCATCTGAGACATGACCATTATGAACCAGCATGACGAAAATACGTTGTCTGTAAAAAGCCCTTAAGCATTTGCATCATATTTAACTAATGTTTACTTTAAGTGTCTGCTACTAAAACCTTAAGATGGAGATATTGAGAGTTTGTACTGGACTTGTGTCACCTTATGTGTTTGTAAAGTCAATGTTTAGATGGGCTGACACTTACACTAGTTGTGCGAAAGATAATGACATGCTGAATGTGGACCAAAGTGCAAAAAGCCAAATAAAATGGAAACTGTTCTATATGTGTTTAAAAACCTAAACCTAAAAAAAGAATCATAAAAACAAGTGATTTAAATATATAAAATAATAGCAATATGAAGGGAAGTGGCCATAATGTTGATGACATCCCTGGACTAACTTATAAACTAAACAATCACTGAATATGTTTGTACATTATCTTCCTCGTCATAACACTTACAAAACAGAAGGCCATGATAAAATTGTGCATTTAATGCAATAGCAGTTCATCACCTGTTGCATGATCGATTACATTTTGTTTAAACTGAGATGAAAGTGGACTCTGCATTGGAAGACATGACCGTGTGACACGTCCCATAATATCAGTGCCAGTTCCTAAGAGATATGTGGTGGGCCCACCTGGTTGTTTCCACCTACCTCCTTACCAAGATTGCAGTCTGAGGGCAAGCTTGGACATACAACTACTCTTCTCTGGGGTCTTCACCACTCTACTGTAATGAACCCTGGTCCCAGGCAGTCAGGCTCCCCCCATGGACATTTCTTTACCTACAGACCTCTGCTTGTAAATACTGTCCTGCGGAAGCCACCCTTTCCACCACCAAGCTCTGTCTGGCACAAATATCCCTTGGAACAGTGATAGGGACCCCATTCACTGCTCCCTCTTGAAGTGATTCCCCCTACTATCCATGATCGTGGGCTTACATTCTGGGTTCACTTCCCAAAAAGGACACTAGGTAATGAGCTAACCACCCCACTGCTACACAGGCCACTCTTACACAATGCCCACTTGTGAGTACCTTCTTCTTGGAATTTGAGGAATCACCTCTTTTATACCCCGAATGGTGACAGTCAAAACACCTGCACTTCTCGAAGGGCTTCTTTAGTTGCAGGGCTCCTGCTTCCCTGAAATTTTTTTGGACCATTCCCATAGTCAGAACTTTGGGACCCTTAGGAGTTATCATTTTGAGCACTGTTGCTCCCCTTCTGGTTCGGGCCTCGTCCACCCTTTTTGGGCTCACCACAGGGGTTTCCATGGACAGTGCATACCCACACATCAGCTGCCCTTCCAAACTTTCAGGGGTGAGTCAGTTTAGAGTTTACAAGAAGATGGTGTAAGCCTGAAGAATAAATAATTAAGATTCCTATGTAGGTCATCAGAAGTATTAACATCACTGCCCTTCCCCCAGCCCTGTAGTGCTTTCAATAATGATTTAGAGTGATTACTAGACTGTTGTGAGTCTTTGTTTGTGTGTGTGTGTCTCTCTAAAAGTCTTTCAATACTCTTCAGAAAGCCATACATTTCTGAAAAGTAGACAAAAGTCTATATACAGCAAGGAGTTATTTGTGTAGATTGCTCATAGGTTTCCCTAAGAAACTAAGGGGCATATTTATGATCCCCTTGCGAGTACGTCGCATCACTTTTTGTGAAGCAACGGTGGCGCAAACCTTGAACTCATATCTATGAGGCCACACAAAGCCACGTCACGTGGCTTTGAATGGCCTCATGAATATGGAGTAAGGCAAAGCAATGCAAATCAATGCACTGCCTTACTCTGTACAAGGGAGGTGTTCCACCGGCATTGTGGTGTGTGTGTTCCCACACAACACCCCTGGATTTTGATGCAAACCCAGATTTACAAGAGCTCGTAAACTTGCGAATGTACCAAAACTGTACGCCTCTCCTGTGGAGGTACAACGAAGAGAAAGCCTCTCAGGATTGTTTTTGAGCAGGAAGGTGCCCCTTCCTGCACAAAAGCAATCCTGCAGACAACACAGACACCCTTCCACCATGCTGCAAGGGTGCTGCATTTGTATTGCTTAAATATGGTGCATTCTTACCGTTTCAGTTTGATGCAGGGCAGCACAGCAAGGTGGCTTGCTGCACTGCCCTGTGCCAAAAAGCCGTACATCTACCCATAGTTTTTTAAATACATAATAATGAGAATAAGTAGGAAAAATACAAATACAAATAGCTGCAATACCAATTTAGAAACCAAAAGCATCCCTGGTAAAAACATTAATTCCAGTTCCTTTTGCTTTTGTCCCACTCTCTTTCTCATTTCAACCATCTGTTTCCTGTCTCTTTGCTTCTTCCCTCTCTCTCTCTTTCATCTCCCCATCCTCTCTCCCCCCTCTTCTCCTTCTATGTAGCTCCCCTCTCTCTCTCCATCTCTCCTTACATATCCCTCCAGGTGTGGTTGCTGCAACAGAGTGACCGAGGCCCCAGTAATAGCCTCGAACTGCTCCAGACCATCAGGGAAATACTTGATGAGAAAAAAGGCCTGCCTGACCCTTAATAGCTGGCAATGCCTTCATGTGTAATTTTTTCTCCGATGGCCTTTTTACAAAAGTAATATACCATTACTTCCTTCGGACCTACTTGGTCACAGAGATATATAGTGTTTGTTGATTTTCAGAAACATGACTTAGCAAAGTCAACAACAGAGATGCATCTTATAACGATATTGCACTGTGTACCATACATGTAGAAATTCATATTCTAAAAGATGAGTGAAAAACATGACTCTGCCCATGATGAGAAAAATACATATTCACAGATCTAAGCATTGTCCTGTGAACTCCTGGCTCATGCACCTCTCCTCAATTCCCAAAACATTGGTGCAAGTTTCCTTTCCTCCAGGGCTGACCCTGAGAAAAGGCAAACCAGCCTTTTCTATTCTAAGACATCTGTTGTGCCTACACATTGCTTGCCAAACATCACTGTACATGGTAACAAAATAAACCTTGTACTTAATACTCTGTTTTGAGAAGCTGGAACACTTTCTAAGTGCATGAAGCTTTATCTGAATTATGTCATTTACCTTTCAAGTCATTAAAACACAGAGGCACCTATTCAGAAATTTCAGAAATGACTATTTTATAGAATGTTTAGTAGTACTACAGTTGTATTACTGAAGCACCACATAATGCTATCTGCAAACCTACAGGTGTAAATCTATACCTCCGCCTCTCCTATCTTTTCCATAGGGAGATCATCACTCATGTAAGTTTATTGCTTAGTAGTAAAAGTTGGACAGATGGAAAAAAGGGCATAGTTATTACTAAATGGGAGGGTTAGGGAGTAATAAAGAGAGGTCTATGGTGGGTTAGGGAAAGGTTTATGGAGAGACTGCCCACAAAAATCAAAGGCCATTGCTATTCACACCCCATACTACTGCGTTACTACAGCCCAAAAGAGACACAAAAGAGTAGTAAATTACTCCAGCTAAGAGGCAGAGCAAGTCCAGCACAACAGTTGGCCAAACACTGGTACTGCAGCACCCTCCAATAGAACATTATGGAGGTAGGGACGGAAAGTGAAACCCCATAGGAAATTATGTTAAATGTATTTAAACTATTCAAAATAGTTAAAAATATAAGTAAATATGATTTAATGTTAACAATTGTAAAAATAATGCATATTTAGTATTTGTTTATAAAATCCTTTAACAGCCGCTTTTTAATTCATGATATAATGTAACATTAATTTACTATTCACTTACTTTTAAAGACGTCTATACATCAATTTTAATGTCTATTATTACATAATAAAAAATGTGGGAATTTATTTTTTAATTTAAACTTCACAAAAATAAATTTGATTTAATAGATTTATATTAGTTAAGGATTTAATTCAAAATTAAGTTAATAGTGCTGTTGCATTTTCTTTACTTCTATATTTAAGATAAATGCATAAAATGAATTCATATGAATATTGAACAAAATATATATTCATGAAGACTTTACTTGTTTAATAATGTTTTAACATTTCTGTATACTTTACCATGCAGAGACCTCCGGTGTCTCCCTCTGGACATCAGCAGCTGTGGGGATGGTTTCCTAGTCTGCTTGTCTCTTGGTGATACCTTAGTTGTACTGGAGAAACCTTACTTGTTCTGTATTTAAAATAAAACACAACACGTAGGGAAGCCCAAGTTCAAACAACTTTACTGCAAACTAACAGGCAGCCAAGCATCAAATATCAAAAGGTAAATATAATTTCAACTGAAAATTCTCTAAAATATGCAAATGTTGGTCTAATGTATAAATTGTTTGCTATTTCAAGTCAATGTGAGAAAAATCATTTTTTTGGCTGAGACCAAATAATTGGTTTACACGTATCTAACATGCAGGCACCCGGATCTTTTCCTACAAGGAAGCACCGGAGGGCCTTGAAGGGAAGATCACATTACTTTTCACAAATACTAACTACTCTTCTTTTAAAAACTCCTCTTTCCTTGCTAAATTTAAAAATGAGGTTATGCTTACTAAAAGTGCAATGTACAGCATGAAGTATGATGGTTCCGGACCTACCATGACCCACAAGGCTACCAGCCAACACAATACTTTGTAAAGTTTTGAAACAGAAAACTTGCATTTATGTTATACACATTTCTCTCTGTGAATACATTTGAGTATATTTTCCCTCAGACCTGAGTATTAAGGTTCACAGCTGTGTAGTGGGGTTACAAACATCTGTTTTCCATTGTTGCCATCTTGTTGTGACATTGTAGCACTTGAGGATGGTAGTATTTTCAGTATTTCAATAATCAAGAGCCCCCTTGTAAGAAAATGCCTCTTTTTGCCTATTTACCCATGTTGGCAGCTGGATTTAAATGCTAGT
This sequence comes from Pleurodeles waltl, assembly GCF_031143425.1. Taxonomy (NCBI): domain Eukaryota; kingdom Metazoa; phylum Chordata; class Amphibia; order Caudata; family Salamandridae; genus Pleurodeles; species Pleurodeles waltl. The sequence goes on along the minus strand of NC_090450.1, from coordinate 996,667,870 downwards.
TGTTAAACTCTGTACACTGGGGCATTGCTGTCCACTTCCCAGTGTATGTGCTCTTACTCCTAAAGTTTGTAGAAATTGGCTAATCCCTTTTTACTGTAATTACCTCCCCTATAAGTCCATATAATAAGCTGTATATACTACACCTATGGTATAGAATCTTACATTTCACCAATGGTCTGCAACACTTATTGTGCCATTCACTATTGTGACAAGGAAACCATGGCTTCAGGCTTAACGTTGTAGCCTGACTGCTGTGGTTTAAACCCTCAGCCTGGCCTGTCCAAATAACTCTTCTAATAGGGAGAAACCTCCGTATGTTAAATATTAATAATATAGTATTAATAAAATAGGCCCAGTAGCACACAAGACAAGATGCATTGTATTTCAGTGTGGAACATGTAGAAACTTAGGGGGCCGTGTTCATGCTGGCAGTCTAAACATAGACCGCCAGCCCGTAGAAGACCCCGCCGGCCCTATAATATACCTTCCACTGGGCCAGCGGGTGGTAACAGTGTTTCAATCAGCCGGCCAAGCGAAATGTTGGGCCAGGACAATGCCGCAGTGTGGCAGGTGCAGCAGCACCCTTCGCGCATATCACTGCCTGTAAATTGGGCAGTGACCTGCACGATGGGGCTGTGCATGGGGGCCCATGAGCACCCCTTCCGCCAGCCTTTCCCTGGCACTGGAAACTGCAGAGAAAGGCTGGAGGAACACAGGTTCTTTATCCTGGGCTGCCCTGTCGGATAGAATACTCTGCCATCCTGGTATTCTTGGGCACACAAGCCTCACACAATTCAATCCTCTGTGGCTTTTTATGGGAACTCTTGGCCTCCCAGATACATTTCTTGTATTCTTTCCTAAAGGCACTTAGCTCCCTTTGAGTTGCGGTGATGTTATTCCTATGCTTTATCTTCCTGCCTTTGTTTAGTGATTTGTGTTTATTATATCCTAATTCAAGTGAATACGAGTTGTTGCTTGGTCTGAGCACTGCTGGTTGGTGATTGTGATCGATGTTTTTAATAGTTCTGTCTTAAGGTGGGCCATTTTAGTTTCCCCTAATGCCAGTTCGAAGGGGTCAGATCTCTCATCTTTTGCTTATGACTATCTGACACCCTTAAGACTTGCCTTGCTATCCAATGTTTTGTTTGTTCTTTAAGTTGTGAACTCTACTTGATTCACTCCAATTGTGGACTTAGTCATTGCTCCTGTCCTTTTTAAAATCAGGGACATTGATTGCGGCAGATGGTCACCCTGTAACCTTTGGTGGATTTTGAACCCAGTAAAATAACTGACTAGTTCTATTGAGGTTATTGTGTAATCCAGAATCGAGCACCTTGTTTTGAAAATACATTTAAATGATTTGCATGTGTCCTTCGGTGTTTGATCATTTTTTAATCTCAGGTATAGGATGAATAAAAATCTCATTCGTTTGTTGCAAAACCAGACTTTCTCCGTTGTACTGTTGACTGCTCCTGAGTATTCCAGATGAGATTTTGTTCCAAATAGAAATTATCTACACTTCATTATGACATGAGGTTGAGATAAAATATCATCAGTTCATAGGATCACATTTTCTTCCTTCTCTTATAATAATTTAGTTTAATTTTCCCCAGATGTTCAGTACTATATTCCAAGTTTTCTACTCTGTGTTGGAGGTACATTTTTAATTGTGGTAAAAATGAGAATCCGCACAGTTTTTGCTGGAGTTTTAATTTTATTAATGACAGCAAAGGTATATCTAATTTACTGTCTTAGATTTTATAATTATAGGTTCGTTGCCACAATTATCACTAGCCCCATAAAAGGAAGAAATCAACCTGGATGAACCATAGATATTCTCCCAACCACACTAACCTCAGTGTCTTTACTAATGTTAAATAAGGCACTCCGGAGCATCTATTTTAGAGGCTATTAGAAGTCATTTAAGATCCACCACGTGCATCCTGTAGATGCAGACACATAGGGCCAGATGTAGGACGCCGTTTGCATGGTGCAAACTACGAAAATCGCAGTTTGCGCCGTGCAAACGGCCTAACGCCATGCACAATCACAAATTGCGAGTCTGTTCCGACTCGCACTTTGTGAATGCGACTCGCAAATAGGAAGGGGTGTTCCCTTCCTATTTGCGACTTTCATCGCAATTCAGAATTGCTTTGTGACCATGAATGCGGTCGCAAAGCAACTCGCAGTTATCACCAGTGTCACACTGGTGGTAACTCATTCGCAAAAGGGAAGGGGTCCCCCCCACTTTGTGAATGTCGCCAAAAATATTTTTTCAGAGCAGGCAGTGGTCCTATGGACCACTGCCTACTCTGAAAAAACGAAACCAAATGGTTTCGGTATTTTTTTCATTTTGCAACTTGTTTTCCTTTAAGGAAAATGGGCTGCAAAATGAAAAAAAAAAACTGCTTTATATAAAAAGCAGTCACAGACATGGAGGTCTGCTGACTTCAGCAGGCCACCATCCCTGTGAGTGCAGGGACTCGCTATGGGGTCGCAAAATGCGACCCACCTCATTAATATTGATGAGGTGGGTCTTTGCGACCCCATAGCGAGTCGCAGACGGTGTCTGAGACACCGTTCTGCATCCAAGATTGCGACTCGGAAATTGCGAGTCGGACAGACAGTCGCAATCTCGGAGTTTGCTACATGTGGCCCTAGATCGGACTGTCAGTGTTATATCTTTGTTTAATCACTAATAAGGAAAGAGAGACAGTATTTATTTTGTCAAGTAGCCTCTAGTTCATTGCTTCTTTTAAATGTTGCAAATACCACTACTTGTTCATAAAATAAATTAGCTTCTTGATTTGTTATGTAGATATTTTGGTGGATGGGTCTATCTTCCCCCTAGGGGCTATTTTTGATTAAGCCTTCCCACGCTGCTCTCCTCATAATTATCCTAATACAACTACATATCGGGCCAGATGTATCAAAGCGTTTTACCCATTCTGTGTCTATGGGAAAATAAGTTCGTACATATGGCTCATAGAGCTTTGAATCCTAATAAAGGGAGAGCATCCCACAGGTGCCCTATCTGGAGGATATTAGCTCCCATCCCCTCAGACAGTGCTTCATTACAGTTACATTGTCTGCCAGTAAAGCACGCTCATCCCTGGGTTTGTGAGACAGCCTTGAAGATCTAAGGGAACATTTACACTATCAATGCAAAGCTCGCGAAACACGCTGTCTGCCTAAATTATGTACGCGGAGAACCAGCTGCCGGGTATCACTCCTGTATTACAGGAGCCACGCGCCGTACTCATGGGAGGCTTAAAATTGACTCACTCAATATCATTTGTCAACTCATGTAAATTGATGCAACTGAGGCCAGAGCATGGTTTTCTGTCTGTCATCAGACAAATTGTCCTTTGCTGCAGTGTGAATTATATCTGAGGTAAAGCACTCCCAGCTGTACATATTCAGCATTTGCAAAAAAGGGCACAACAGCAAGTGTTTTTTTTGTTTTTTTTATGTTTTGGGAAATGTGTCATCTTTCCCCTGCAGTCTCTGTGTGGTGATGCAACATGCCTGTGCCGCATGCCTCCTATACATCCTAATACAACTACAGATTCTGCTGTAAATCAAGATGAAGTGAGAGTGTGCCACAAGCGTGGTATATGAGGATAACACCTTCTAGTGCCACAGTCTTTTAATACAGTTATATTGTATGACAGTAACGTTTGCTCATCCCTGGGTTTATGCAACAGCCCAGAAGAGCTAAGAGAACAGTTACACTAACAAAGCAAAGTCCAAGAAACAAATCAACTCCCTAAATTATATCCAATGTAAACCAGGTGCCAAATATCACATCTGTGTGAAGAGGTGCCTCACACTCTATTCACGAGGGACTAAAATAACTTACGCAACATAGTGTGATTGCGCACATAAATTGATGCAAGCTCGGATAAAGAAGGAGATTCTGTCTGAGATCATGTTTCAGACAAGCTGTCATCCAACAGACCATATTATATGAGATAAAACACCACCAATTGAGCATAATCAGGTATTTCCAAGTCAATACAGCTTACTGTGAACCACAGCAGCAACTGAATGTTTTTGTTATTTTGGGAGCTGCATCTCGTCTTGTTCTGCATGCTTTGGCTGGTGATGCCATGTGCCCATTCTGCTAGCTTCATAGTCATCATAAAACAGATACAGAGAGAGCATTTTATTCTAACAAAGTGAGGGTGCCCCTAAGGTGCTGTATCTGAATATCATGAAGCAGGATGCTGCAGGTGGTATAGTGTGACAAGAATGCTTGTGAATGTTTGTTGTGTGACATTTTGCTGTGGTGGTGATGTGATTTGTTGTTTTTTGTGCTGCTGAGTTGCTGTGCTACATTATTGCACAGTGATGTTGTGTTTTACTGTGGTTGTTAGGTTGTGTTCTGTTTTGGCTCTTTTGTTGTGTTTTTACTCCATTTGTGCAGTTGGGTTGCTTTGTGTATGTTATTGTATTACGTTATATAGCTTACTTCAGATGTATGAGCAAATGCTGCAAAATTTACAGCCAAAAGTAAAAAGTTCCTCTACATTGAGTGACCCACAACCATTTCCCACAGTTTAAGTGGGTAAAGTTGCACTGCTCCATCTCGTCAACAATTTCAGACAAGAGTCAGCCTAAAACTGTGACAGACACCATGGGATGAGCAGGTCTCATTCTACTCGACCTCTTGGCTCTCTTTGACATCATCTTTCACCCCATTCTCATTCAGAGATTCCAAAAAACTAGTATCTGTGGACCACCTTACAATAGATCCACTCATTCCTCACCAGACTTTCTCAACCGGTCAACCTTGCCTCCTTCCAGACTTCCGGCAAGAAGCTGATTTATGGTGTCCCACAGGGTCCTCCCTGAGCGTTTGTATCTTTAACCTCTGTATGGGCCCACTCGCCACCATCATCCAGTCTCAGGGCATTGTATCCTATGCAGATGCAAACTACTGATCCTCTCCATCTCAGAAGTCATGCCCATAACACAACCCAATTTCATCATTTGCATCTTCGACATAGCCGACTGGGTGAAAAGGAGCTGCCTCAACCTCAATGGCAACAAAGTTGAAGTGGTACTGTTGGGAAAACACACCTCCCTATGGGCCACAGTCTCATGGCCCAACAATCATCAGCCATCCCCTTCATAGTCACCAGGAACCTAAGCATCATAACAGATAGACAAATCTCCATGTCCATCCTAGTCAACCTGGTACCAGCAGTGTGCTTCATCACCTTCAAGATGCTCAGAAAAATATTCCAATTGCTCCCACTGGTCACCGACAGGACAGTAAGACATGCATTCATCACTAGTAGGCTAGACCACTGGTTCCTAATCTGTGGTCTGGGTACTCCTGAGGGTCCGCAAAGCCTACTCAGGGGGTTTGTGGCTGCTCAGGAAATGAAATATTATTAACAAATTAATAAACTGTATATAAATAAAGAATTTGGACACTTCAAAACATTCTGTAAATTTGAAGGAATTTGAATTGGATGCTAAACATTAAGGGCCAGATGTACGAAGCATTTTTCAAGTCGCAAACAGCGAATCGGCCTGTTTGCGACTTGAAAAATGCTATTTGGGATGTACAAAGCCCAAACTGCAATTCGGTAACTTGTTACCAAATCGCAGTTTGGGTTTTGCGATTCGGTGCTAGGAAGGGGCGTGACAAGGGCGTCCGTTCCTAATACCGAATCCAGATGGAATGTATAATTGTAAAACAATCGCAGTTAGTACCAGTTTCAAACTGGTGCTAACCTATTTGCAAATGGAAAGGGGCCCCCATTGGATCCCTTCCCCTTTGTGAATGGTAGTGAAAATATTTTTTCACGGACCACTGCCTGCTCTGAAAAAATGAAAAGAAAACTTTTCATTTTTGATTTTGAAATGCATCTTGCTTTTTCTTTAAGGAAAACAGACTGCTTCTAAAAAAAAACTGCTTTTTTTTAAAAGCAGTTACAGACATGTTGGTCTGCTGTCTCCAGCAGGCTACCATCCCTGTGAGGGCGGCCATTCCCAATGGGGTCGCACATTGTGACCTATCCCATGAATATTCATGAAGTAGATCATTTGCCACCCCATTGGGAATCGCAAACAGTGTCATTGACACTGTTGTACATCAGGTTTTGCGGCTCGCAAATTGCGAGTCGCTCTGACTCGTAATTTGCGAGGCGCAAAACTTGATTTTTGTACATGTGGCCCTAAGTTAGGATCATATTGGATTGTGCTGTATTGCATGAAACATTTGTAAAGCGCACTGTGACCAAGAAAACTGGTACTCTGGTGCTGCAGCAAACTGTTTCACATAGAAATGAGAACAAGCTAGGCCAAGGGGGCAAATAGTCCACATATGTGCTGTTGTAACAGAAAAGGAACAGCCACCTAGGCAGGCTCTGCAGAATCTAGGTACCTGTAGAAGATAGCAGACCCAGAGTGTCTTTATAGTCTATTCTGGAGCAGACCTGGACCTTTCCCATGAAGAGCTCTGAAGACTATGCTCATAGATTTAAAATGGGTCCCCTCTGTTTAACCGGGAGCCAGTGCAATTCATTAAGGGCATTGGAGGGGGATGATCTTCAAGGCCTATTCAGTGCCAACTTCACCGCAGCTGATTGGACTGTTTGGAGTCACTTAATCAAGAAATCAAGGGCTCCCAGCAGGATGGCATTGTAGTAATCCAGCCTACTGAGTATAGTACTTTGGAAGATCTACAAATGGATCCCAACTGAAACCAGAAGAACAGTCACACAAGCCCTCGTAAGCAGCAAACTGGACTACGGCAATGCCCTCTACACAGGGGCCTCTGCATGCCTCATCCTCGACATCCCCCGCCACTGCCACATCACAGCCCACCTGAGAGACCTGCATTGGCTCCCTGCCATTAGGAGAATCACCTTCAAGCTCCTCACCCACGCTCACAAGGCACTGCACAGCACCAGACCAGAATACCTCAACAGATGGCTCTCCTTCTACACCCTGACCTGAAAGCTTCTCTCTGCCGACCTTGCCCTCGCCACCGTCCCACGCATCCATAGAACAACCACCGGCAGCAGATCGTTCTCGCACCTCGTCGCAAAGACGTGGAACACTCTTCCCACCCACCTGTGTCAGACCAAGGACCTCCTTACCTTCAGGAGACTTCTCAAGACTTGGCTGTTCGAGCAGTAGCAGCCCCCCTGCGCCTTGAGACCCTCACAGTTGAGTAGTGTGCTTTACAAATTCCCTGATTGATTGATTGGACAATTAATGGTTTGGCAGATGTAGCTAGGAATGACAGCAGTTTTCTTAGGCCCCCGCAATAGGGCAAGACAGACACCGGCAAACGTATTTACATGTGTAAAGTGAAAATCAAAAGTTATTCCAAGATTATGAATTGCTTCAGATACGCACAGTTCTGGTTCAATAGGAAGTGGCCAGAGATTATCAGGTAATGAATGTAGAATCTTAAGGGGAGAGCAACAAAGAAATCCCATTTTGTCCCCATTTCATTTTAAAGAATTAATTTTCATCCATTTTATGATATCAGTCGTACAGTTCTGAAAATAGGTGATTGAGTCATGCTGATTAAAGAACAGAATCAATCGAGTGTTGTTGGCATAATTGATCACCTGGATGTTATGCTGTTTTATTAGCAAAATCAATGGCTTCACATATACATTCAACAAAATTGGGCTGAGAGCGGATCCCTGCGGTACCCCATGTTTGATACCTCTGAACTCAGAACATAAAGGGGGCAGTGCCACTGCTTGTCAGCGATTCTGTAAATAAGATTGTATCCAATTTAACGCAGTGCGGCCAACACCCTTAGAGGACAGCCTGGTCAAAAGGATGTTATGATTGACAGTACTGAAAGCTGCCGACAGATCAAGAAAAACTAAGACCATGGTCTTATCATAGTCTGATCCATTGTACATCATTTAAAGTGTACACTAAGGAGCATATTTAAGAAAAGTGGCACTGCACAGAGTGCAGCACCACTTTTCTTGTGGCGATTAGTGTCCCCTAACGCCATCATGCGCGCGCATCATATTTAAATTATGGTGCACCATGGTGCTAGTTAGGGGACTAGCATCTGAATTTTTGTTGCTAGTCTGGCGCTTTGCAGGATTAGTGTCAAAAAGTCTGACGCTAATCCTGCAAAGCACCCAGAGGCTCTTTGTAACCAATGGAAGCCTCCTTTTAACACCTCCTCTGAGCAGGCATTAAAAGTGCTGAAAACAAATGTCACAAGAAAACCCCAGATATCCTTGCACTGTTTATTTGCCCCCCTAAAGGAGAACTCCCCCTTTCCATTCATTATGTCTAGCACAGGTATAATGTAGCGCAAAGGGTTACAAAGAGGCGCAATGCATGCATTGCGCCACTTTGTAAATATGGTGTGGCATTTTTGGCCTTCTAACGCCACGTTAGTGTAAAAAAAGTGAAGCTAATGTGGCGTTCGAATGACACCAGGGTCTCTTAAATATGCCTCTAAGGCTGTCTCAGTACAGTGGCCAGGCCTGAAGCCAAATTGTTCTTCTTCTAACAAGGCATGCTCTTTTAAATATTGTGCTAGGATCTTACTAATATGCCTCTTGAGGATCTTTATCGAATAGGAGAGGACCGAGATGGGTCTAACTTAGCTCAGTTCCGTTGGATCAGTGATGGTGTTTTCAAAAGGGAAGTTGCAATAGCCTTTTCCAGGCTTGAGGGACCATACCTGAGGTCAGTGATTGATTGCAGAGACCTCAGTGGCGGCAGAAGCTCATCCACCCACCTTTTCCAGTCCCTAGCTGGAATTGGGTCTAATGAAGATCTGGACATAGTAGCCATAGCAATCTTAAGGTAATTCTCCTCTGAGATTGATTAAAAACTGTCAATCTGTCAGTTAGGTGTCACCACCAAATCCTGTGTCAGTTAGGTGTCACCACCAAATCCTGTGGGTAGTGAGATCTAACCGGGTCACAGTGAAAAGTCTCAGTCAAAATATCTTCTGCAATAATGACGGATGCTCTCTATCTGATGATTCTTCAATACGTTCTGAAATTTTGGATATCTTATTTTCAAAAAAGGTTGCCAAATTGTCACATAGTTCCTGTGAAGGGGCTATGTCACGTTTCAGACATTGGAGGTTCAACATCTCTCAAACAATTTCAAACCCCTTTTGGCACTACTTGATACGCCTAGAATAGAATTTAGATATTGATTTCTGGGAGCACTGCAACAGCATCAAAAAGAATATAGTATGTGTTAGAAATGGGGTCTTTGGTTGGCAGTCAGGTTACCCCATATCAAAGCAAGGACCCTCACTCCAGTCAGGGTAAGTCACACACAATCCAAATTATCCTGTGCCCGCCCTCTGGTAGCTTGGCACTGACCAGTCAGGCTTCATTTAGAAGGCACTGTGTAAAGTATTTGTGCAATAAATCATACAACAACACAATATAGCACCACAAAAATACACCACAGTGTTTAGAAAAATATATAATATTTATCTGGATATTTGTAGGTCAAAACGATCAAAGATGCAATAAGTAAATGTGGAGATATCACTGAAAAGTGATATAAAGTGTCTTAAGTCTTTTTAAAGCAAAGTCTCTTTCAAGCACAAATTACCTGGTTCGTGTGAAAAAACTCCGCCAAGGGGCCACAGAGGAGGAGAAGCGTGGAAACAAAGGGGTGTTCGTCAATTTCTAACAGCGATGCGTCATTTAGTTTCCACGCAGGGACGGCTGTGTGTTTGATTTCTGGCCCTCGGTCGTGGATCCTCTTTGGGTTGCGGGGTTTTCAGATGCCCTGGGGACGATGCGTGTATGTTCTCCGCTGGCAGGACAAAGTCACAGGAGCAGCGTCGATCCGGTGGGCGTTATGTTTAATTTTCTACCACACAGCAGGTGCTGCGTCGATTCCTCTCTCGAAGTTGGGCTGCGTCGTTCCGGCTTGGCTATGCGTCGATCCAGTGGGCCGTGCATCAAATTTCTGGTCGCTACGCAGGCGCTGAGTCAATCTTCTTGTTGCGAAGTCGGGCTGCGCCATTCCGGTTCGGCGTGTGGTGAAATTTTCACTGTGGTGCAGGCTGTGCGTCGTTTCTGGCAGGCTGTGCGTCGGATTTCGCCGCACATGGAGTCCTTCTTGAAGAGATGAAGTCTTTTTGGTCCTGAGACTTCAGGGAACAGGAGGCAAGCTCTATCCAAGCCCTTGGAGAGCACTTCTTCACCACAGCCAGAGAGCAGCAAGGCAGCATTGCAACAGCAAGGCAGCAGTCCTTCACAGAAAGCAGTCAGGTGAGTCCTTTGAGCAGCCAGGCAGTTCTTCTTGGCCAGATGCAGGTTCTGGTTACAAGTTTCTTCTCCAGGAAGTCTTTGAGTTGGAAGGGGCAGAGGCCCTGTTTATATACCCGAATGTGCCTTTAAAGTGAGGGAGACTTCAAAGAGTGGCTGAGAAGTGCACCAGGTCCCCTTTCAGTTCAATCCTGTCTGCCAGGGTCTTAGGAGGGGGTGTGGCAGTCCTTTGTGTGAGAGCAGGCCCCCCACCCTCCCAGCCCAGGAAGACCCAATCAAAATGCAGATGTATGCAAGTGAGGCTGAGCATCCTGTGTTTGGGGTGTGTCTGAGTGAATGCACAAGGAGCTGTCAACTAAACCCAGCCAGACGTGGATTGTAAGGCACAAAAAGATTTACGTGCAGAGAAATGCTCACTTTCTAAAAGTGGCATTTCTAAAATAGTAATATTAAATCCAACTTCACCAGTCAGCAGAATTTTATATCACCATTCTGGCCATACTTAATATGACCTTCCTACTCCTTTCAGATCAGCAGCTACCACTCAAACAATGTATGAGGGTGGCCCCAATGTTAGACTATCAAGGGAGCAGGCCTCACAGCAGTGTAAAAACGAATTTAGAAGTTTTACACTACCAGGACATGTAAACTACTTAGGTACATGTCCTGCCTTTTGCCTACACGGCACCCTGCCCTATGGGTTACCTCGGGCATACCTTAGGGGTGTCTTATATGTAGCAAAAGGGGAGTTTTAGGCTTGCCAAGTACTTTTAAATGCAGAGTCAAATTGGCAGTAAAACTGCACACACAGGCCTAACAATGGCAGGCCTGAGACAAGTAAGGGGCCACTTAAGTGGGTGGCACAGTCAGTGCTGCAGGCCCACTAGTAGCATTTAATCTACAGGCCCTGGGCACATATAGTGCACACTACTAGGGGCTTATAAATAAATTAAATAGTCCATTAGGGTCTGACCTAATGTTAACATGTTTAAAGGGAGAGAGCATATGCACTTTAGCACTGGTGAGCAATGGTAAAGTGCGCATAGTCTAAAAACCAGAAAAAAGAGTCCAAAAAGTGGAGGGAGGCAGGCAAAAAGTTAGGGGTGACCACCCTAAGGCTGTCAGGTCTAACAGTATGGATGATGAGTGGTCTCAAAGGAATATGGAAAAGCTCCAACATTCCATTAAAATAAAAATGTAGTTTTTTATATTTGTTTGTGGGATAAATAAAATATTTCATAATTTTTGTATTGGTTTGATGAATGGTTGTTTCTGTATTTTTAGTGTATTTTTGATGTTGAAATCATCAAAAATGCTCAGGGTGCGGCCCTTGGCATCCAGTAATGACTGAGTGGGGGTCCCCAGATTCCAATAATGAAAACAGGAGAGTCCCCAGGCTCCTGTTATGAATAAATGGAAGTCCACAGAAGTCAAAAGGTTAGGAACCACTGGACTAGACTATGGGAGAGCCCTCTACGTAGCCATCTCCACCAAGCTCATCAAGGTCACAAGGTCAAATCTCCAAGCACCTCAGAGACCTCCACAGGCACCCCCATACAGAAATACACTACCTTCAAACTTCTTAGGCACTACACAACTGAGACCCAGGCTACCTTAATGACCACAAACGCTGTGCATCCCATCCAGACACAAGCCGCATCAGATCAGCTGGCCTACTCGTCACTCGCATCCCCCTCCGGATTGGGAGGACATGGCTTCTCTCACATCATCCCCAAGACCTGGAACGATCTCCCCCTCCCCATCAGATCAGACAGCTTCCTCCCAGAATTCTGAAGAAACCTGAAAACCTGACTGTTCATCTCTGCACCACTGAACCTATTCAGTAGACACCCTCTGAGTGCCTGGATAACCTCCCAGGTAAAGAGTGTGCCTCCTAAATCCACATCATGTAACATAAAACAGCATAACTTAATATCACATAACAACACATCACACAACACAACAGAGATTGAGCACTGGGAGCACTATCTTAAGAAGCAATCTCTGACACCGTGTGGGTCTGACTCCTATCTTAAGCAGTTGAAGGGCTGGAATAACTCTATTTACCACCTTAGGCCATCATTACAACCTGCCTGTCTAATTGCAAAATGGTCAGAACCTGCTGCTACCGCATGTATAGAGATTATACGTTTTTTTTTTTTTTAAATAAATATCAGCAAGTCACACCTTATAATATTAACTGTGAAAAATTCCTAATATTTACGCGAACATGCTGATTTGGTGCAGTAAACACCAAATTCTAGTTATTTTCGAAAATCCTGAAAATTAAGAGGTATTTATTGAACCTGAAAAATTGCATTTCAGGGAACTTAGAATGTATTAAGTGCAATAAACTCCACTCCAATAACAAGGACTCTTATAATGAGGGCCTTAGACAGTATTAGACTGTTGCTTGCCGCTGGAACTTTCAAAACTGGTGCTGATTTTGGCTGGAAAAGTAGCAGTATTTATTGGCATATCCAAAGTAAACAACAGAAGATAGCACAATAAAATGCATACAGTGACATATCAACACAAGAAAAACATAGCATTGCACAGCACAACAAGACAGTTGAAATAGAATGAAACACAATAACCACAGCACAACACAACAAAATCACATTGCAATAATGCAGTACAAAGGCACGGCAGCACAAAAACAATATACACATCACCACCAGAATAGCAATAGGCGTAATTGGAGTTAAATCCTGCTTGCGCAATTATAGGTAATATGAGGGGGAAAAATCCTACAGTGACAGCACATTTTGCGAGCGCGAACGGCCGTCCGTACCCTCTATTTATGTACTACTGCACTTAGCGATATTATATAGCACAAATGGATTCTGGTGCCCATTTTAGACGCAAGGAGGCATTTTGTGCTGTGTTGGGGGTAAATCGTGCCCCAAGAGCCCATTGAGCAAGCACAAGCAGTTGCTCACACTCACTATTTGTGTTGTTTTGCATTTAGCGTTATTTCCTTGCACAAAATCAATTTTTGCGCCCATTTGGATGAGAGGAGACATTTTAGGACTAAATATACGGCTAAACGCAGAATTATTCTTCTCACTTAATTATGCGTAATCTTGCGGAATTCTCTGATTATTCCATGTGATTACGTTACACTGAGTCACGCGAGTTACGCCCACCCGTAAACAAAATGTCATCGGCAAATGTGCGCAAGCATTCTTGTCACTCATTAACACCTCCAGAATCCTGTATTCATAAGATTGTGGTAAAAGATGTTTGGAGCAGGCACTGCCTTAATAGCCTATCAAAATGTTTTGTGATCCATCCTCTGTCCTAAATTAGCGCTTGCAATGCTCACTTTGGGCCAGATGTAGGTACATTCTCAATTGCGACCCGCAAATTGCGAGTCAGAGAGACTCGCAATTTGCGAGTCGCAATTCGGAATGGTGGATGGTGTCCCTGACAACATCTGCGACTCGCAAGGGGGTCACAAAGGCCCACCTCATGCATAATCATGAGATGGGTCGCAACTTGCGACACCCTTGCGAGTGGCGGCCCTCACCGGGATGGTGGCCTGCTGCGGACAGCAGACCACCATGTCTGTGACTGCTTTTTAATAAAGCAGTTTTTTTTTTTGTAATGCAGCCCGTTTTCCTTAAAGGAAAACGAGATGCATTACAAAAACGAAAAATGCAACGATTTTGTTTCATTTTTTCAGAGCAGGCAGTGGTCCATAGGACATGTTTGCAGTGCCATTCACAACGGGGAAGGGGTCCCACGGGGACCCCTTCCCTTTTGCGAAGGGGTTACCACCCATTACAAAAGGGTGAAAACTGCGATTGGTTTGCGCCCGCGTTCGCGGTCACAAAGCAATCCTGCATTGCACTGCGACTCGCAATTAGGAAGGGAACACCCCTTCCTAATTGCGACTCGTAAACCCGTTTTGCAATTCGGTAGCCAGGTTACCGAATTGCAAAACGTGGTTTGTGCATGGCAAAGTGCTTTTTGCATGTCGCAAACAGCGTAATTCGCTGTTTGCGACGTGCAAAAAGCTTTGTACATCTGGCCCTTTATGCGCTAAGGCCTGTTTGTGTTAATTAGATCCACCAAACTACTGAAGAGTGTTGCTTCTGAACAGGCGCTGTGCATGTACTCACAGAGAATTTAAATGATTTACTCAACACAGTCTGATACCGCCTGCACAGAGAGTATATGTTCTATCAGAAGTGGCATATGGAAACACATTTCTTTAGGGACAGTGCTGCAGTCACTGTTGTGCAGTTTCGCTTCACGCGAGACAGGCATAATCAATTATGTTGCCAGCGTTTTCATCTTTTTTCATTGGAAATGAAATTGTAGTTGAAACAATGATAAAAGTGTCAGGGAAATTAAAGAGAATGGCTGGTAGGCAGAGGCATGTTGGCGCTTGCCTGTCATTTCACTTTCAGTTTATAAGCGGAGGCAGCAAGACTGAGGGAGCTGGCTGTCATACCCCTTCCCTACTCACCTGTATTGAATTATTACAGGTGACTGGTGCCGTTTTTTATTATCTGAAATAAGAAAATAAGTGGCAAGGCTTGTTGTGAAAATTACACCCTCCTGTGTTCTAGATTCATGTTGTCTATTTGCACATTCAGGCCCATATTTATACTTTTTGACGCTAAACTGCGCTAACGCAGTTTAGCGTCAAAAAGTTTTGCGCCGGCTAACGCCATTCTGAAGCGCCATGCGGGCGCCGTATTTATTGAATGGCGTTAGCCGGCGCAAGCAGACCGGCGCTGCCTGGTGTGCGCGAGAAAAACCACGTACACCAGGCAGCGCCGGCGTAGGGGGAAAATGGCGCATGGGCGTCTTAAAATGGGGCAAGTCAGGTTACGTCGAAAAAATCGTCGTAACCCGACTTGCGCCATTTATTTTCGACGCCCATCCCCCATCAACATGACTCCTATCATTGTAAAGATAGGAGTCATGCCCCCTTGCCCAATGGCCATGCCCAGGGGACTTCTGTCCCCTGGGCATGGTCATTGGGCATAGTGGCATGTAGGGGGGCACAAATCAGGCCCCCCTATGCCAAAAAAAATTATTAAAAAAACATAAAAAAATACTTACCTGAATGTCCCTGGGGTGGGTCCCTCCAGCCTTGGGTGTCCTCCTGGGGTGGGCAAGGGTGGCAGGGGGGGTCCCTGGGGGCAGGGGAGGGCACTCTGGGCTCATTTTGAGCCCACTTGTCCCTTAACGCCATGCCTGACCCAGGCGTTAAAAAGCGGCGCAAATGCGCCGTTTTTAGCCACGCCCACTCCCGGGCGTCTCTTTTGCCCGGGAGTATAAATACCACGTAAAGGCCTGGGAGTCATTTTTTAGACGGGAACGCCTCCCTTGCATATCATTAACGCAAGGAAGGGGTTCACGCTAAAAAATGACGCACATTCCGGGAACTTTGGCGCTATTCGCCTCTAACGCCATAGTATAAATATGGCGTTAGTTGGCGTTAGTTTAGCGTCGAATTTGCGTCAAAAAAAACGACGCAAATTCGGCGCAAACGGAGTATAAATACGGCCCTCAGTGCTCAATTTGTTAAAAAAATAAATTAAAAAAAAGCCTTGGTACCAAAAAAATATTCTTAGAAGGCTGCTGCCCATTCGTTCCACTGGCATGGGCCATTTCCACCCTCATCAAAGCCCACCTCGACCCCTGGTGCTGCCTCGTCTTCAGCGCTACCACAGACCTGTGAAGAGCGACAGCTGGAAAACTTTTAAAGTCATTGGGCATTCACGCCTGCTTCAGACAGTGCTTGTGTGAATGGCCGTGTGAGTGAGTGAAGCAACCGAGCCTGACTCTTTAGGAGAGGTTTTGTGGGGGGGACATGATCCTACCCAGGTGAAATGATAGGACAATACAGTGCTAAATGGTGAGGGGAATACCTTGGGGGGGATTGTTTGGGGTGTTACACCCCCATAATGTATTTCCTGGTAAATAGTTGGGTACAGGTGCTTTCAGTTTGTATGGTAGGTGTCTGTCGGATTTCATTTTGGGACTTTTACATAAACACAGACAAAAACGCACACACTCTCTCCCCCTCTGCTTTAAAAGCCTTCAAAAATGTTGATTATTTCACAAAATATTGTGTTTCTCACTCAAGACCCCTGTCAATCCATATTCGTCTCTTTCTTCATGGCCCGCTAGCATCTCTCATGCGTCCTGCTTGTCGTATAATATATTTTCACATTATATGCCAGCATGATTGTTGGAAAACTAGAAGCTCCCCCCCCCCCCATTCTTAATGACTAATGTACGTCCCTGCAACTGCTCGGTTTTGCAGCACAATGTTAACACCTACTATAAACCCAGAGATTCTGAAGAGCACTAAATTGTGAACTTTGCAGGTGTCCTACTGCGCAAGTGCCAGCCGGGCGAGGTTTGGTTGGACCTGCAGCCACAAGCTACAGAAGTGACATCATCGGCGCAGGAGTGTTGACTTAGAACTGCATGGACCTGGCTGCCTTTGGGGCACATGAACAGTGGCCCTGAGAGGAGTTACAAAACTCCCTTCACTTCAGTGGATGGGGGTGGGGGCAGGCCGATGAGGACAAGGAAGGAGCAGGTGTCAACAATGGTTACAGAGGGACAGGCTGTAGGAGGGGTGGAGAGCTGCTCTTCCTGCAGGAACATGCTTTCAGTAGGGCATTTGTTTTCCCTTAGAAAAAAATCATTACAGTGCTGAGCATGACAGAGTGCTCCTTATCTCGACACCGACACCGTAGAAGCCAAAGAGACAGAAGGAAGCAGCTGCAGACAAGAATTTTTGGATGGATGGATGGAATTGTGGATGGATAGATGCATGGATGAATGATGTAAAAATGGAAGGGTGAAAGGGAAAGAGGGTGTATGAGTGAAAGGGAGGATGGATGGAGTGAAAGCACAGGTTGATGAGAGAAAGGATGGATGCTAGAATGAGTTAAAGGGTGAGGGGATGGATGAATGGAAGGGTAAATGCATGGATGAGCAGATAGATGGATGGATGGGTGGAGTGAAAGTATGGATGGATGAGTGAAAGGTTTGATGAGTGAAAGGATGCATGTAAAGATGGATGAGCAAAATAATGGAAAGACAAGTTAAAGGCAGGGTAGATTAATGTCTGGATGAATGGATGGATGGGTGAGGGAAATGGAGAATTGATTGATGGATGAATATATGGGTAGAAGAATGAGTGAGTGAAAGGATGGATGAACGAGGGAAAGGGTAAATGGAAGAATTATGAATGGTGGATGGATGGAACGAAGGGTGGATGGATGGGTGTTAGGATGGATGGCTGAGTGAAAGGGTGAATAGAATGATGATGCAAAGGGAGGATGATGGATGGATGGATAATTAGATAGAGCAAAAAAGTGGATGAATGAGCAAAAGGATGGATGGATGATTAAAAGGATGAATAAATGAATGAAAGGGGGCATGAATAAGAAAAAGGATGGATGATTGAGTAGATGGGTTGTTTTGATGAATAGGTGTCCCTGGGCCAGTGGCGGCTCTCCTTTATGGGCTCCACAGCTACATTACACCCTCCTTATTTTGTTGTCTCTTTTTATTGTATTAAGAGTAAATAATTATTCACTCTTGATATAATAAAAATAAAATGCCGACCTGCTTCGAGTCCAGCAAGAAACTACGGCAGCTAGAGACACTGTCTGATTGCTGACACAAGTGCATGAAGGTGCCTGCACCAGCCTCGAGGGAGATTGTTCAGAACTGGCGAAATCCCAGCACTGAGAGCATGTCTGTGTGATTATGTGTGTGAGTTAAAGTGAGAGAGAGTCAGTGAAGGAGTGAGTGAGAACGAGTGACAGTAAGGACGAGTATGTATGTGAATGAGTGTGAGTGAGTGAGAGAAAATGACAGTGAGTGTATCTGAATGTTACTGTGTGTGAGACTGAGTCACAGTAAGACTGAGTCATTCAGAATGAGTGAGAATGAATGGGACTGAGGGTGACAGAGTGGGCCAGAGTAGAACGAGTGAGACTGCATGAATTAGTGAGACCAGGTGGATGACAGTAAGACGGTAAACTTAGTGCAACAAAGTGAGAGAACCCTTTAAGAAAAAGCTCTTAATTCCAGCCAAGAATTATGCCCCGCCGCTTTTTAGGGTCTGCAGCCACCACTAACAGACAGTGGTCCACAGGACCACTGCTTACACTTAAAAAATATTTATAATTGTTTATTTTTTATTTTTTTTAATGCATCTCAGAAAATGAGCTGCTTTAAAAAAAATGCAATCTATTTATAAACAGTCATAGACATGATGGTCTGCTAACCACATATCCTGGCCACTACAACTTGGATTTTGAAGAACCAACATATTAGTACATAGTTGGTTCTTAAAACTATTTACTAATTTAAAAAATAAGGGTCGTAAGTTACGCCCAGTATTTTGCGACTAGCAAATCATACATATAATCCTAAAACTCAACAAAGCTTCAACCTTTTCAGAATTTGTATTTGTTGTGACACAACACTTCTAAAATTCAGAGGAACTTACGCAGCCATTACTTTCTGGTTTTATACATGTGTTAATCACTTTTTTATCGTTACCACAGGTAGTGAACGATTTGAGCGCACCGTATCACCTTCTGAAGTTGTGTTAGTATTGTGATAGTGAATAATCACAAACTAACAGTTTTGACATGTAGTAGCCTGTGTCCAAATATACCATTAATTACTTTGAACTGAGAGAGATTCTAGTTTTCCATACCTGTATTTTAGGTTGAGGGCCTGCCATCCTTCTCCTAGGAGCATAGACAGGTGGACATTGCCCTGAGGAGACCTGCAAACTCAATGTGGGTCGAAACGTCGGCTGTATACCCTTGATTGTATCTGGATTGAGTCATGGGAAAGACTCAAAGACTTTTTGTGGCACAATTCTGTGCTGTTTAGAGTAAAACACATTACCCTGGACTTACAATCGTTTTTTTAATGATTTTGTAGATAGTGTCACATTTTTCATCCCTGCGCCACCAGCTCTGTGTTACTTATTGTGTAGCACTGCCTGATTCAATGAGACAGTGGGCCAGATGTATCATATTATCCACTAGAGATTACCTAATTGTGATTTTTTTTGCAAATTGCAATTAAGTAATCTCTATTGGAATGTATGAAGCTCCAGGAGTTTATACTGCGATTCGCAAGGGCTTGCAAATGGACCTACCTCATTAATATTCATGAGGTAGGTCGCAACTTGCGAGCCATTGCGAATGGCTACAAGCACAGGGATGGTGGCCCGCTGGGCTCGGCAGACCACCATGTCTGTGATTGCTTTTCAATAAAGCAATCTTTTTTTAAAAAAATGCAGCCCGTTTTCCTTAAAGGAAAGTGGGATGCTTTTAAAAATGAAAAATTAAAAGTTTTCTTTTCTTTTTTTAACAGTAGGCAGTCGTCCGTGGAAGCACTGCCTGCTCTTAAAAAACATTTTTGCATGCATTCACAAAAATTGGTGGTAACTGTGATTGTTTTGCGACCGCATTCACGGTTACAAAACAATCATACATACCTCTGCAATTCGGTATTAGGAAGGGACGCCCTTGACACGCCCCTTCCTAATACCGAATCAGTATGTAGTCGCAAATCTAATTTGTGATTCGGTAACAAGTTACCAAATTGCAAATTGGACTTGTTACATACCAAAACGCATTTTTGCAATCGCAAACGGCCCATCGCAAAAATGTTTGATACATCTGGCCCAATATTTCTCTAAAAGAATAAAAAAGAAGGTTAGTGTAACTTTGCGAACATTGAATGAATGGCTGGCTTCACTCATGCCTGTGTTCATAAGCGATACAATGTAGCGCCCGGGATTGTTCCGAATGATACAACAGCAGGTCTACTCCCCTGACTCGCTTGGTTTTGTGTATTTTAACTTCAAACTTTGACAACGCTTTAACAATTGCCACAAAACTAAAAAAACACATAACTCTAACACGAAGACCAGACTGGACCATGGTTCAATCTGGTATCGATCAGGTATTGATCCAAGACACGGCAGGGTAGTTGTGGATGGAAAGGTGTTATAATGACCACCAGCCGAAGGAAAACAAAGGGTCTGATTCCTGCAGCAGACCAGGACTCATTGCTTTTCTGCCTTCTCGTGAGGGAAGGCTCAAGGGATCCGCGGCCCCCGTCCGCCCACCAGGGCGCACACCTAATCACTTTGACATTCGGCGTTTACCATCATTGATCGGTCATTTTTTTCCTCTATACCTCCGATTAATAGGTCAGTTTTCCTCCTGCCGGGCTCATGCTGGTAGCATTAGTTTCTTTCCGTGTTCTCCTCGCTCCAAGAAATACCAACATCTGTGAAATAAGTAATTGGATTCTTTGCGCTGGTCTTGCAGAATGAAATGAACCCTGCCTCTCTTTAATCAGTGCTTGCACAGGTGAAATGCAGTTAACTTGAAAAATGCAACACCTTGCCAGCAGCCTTAAACAGTTCGATTTATAAAAATAAATAAATAACCCCAAGTGTAGGCGAGCAGAGGGAAATGATTCATCGTGCGGGGCCGGATGGGCCGTTTATCCCGCCGGGCATTTCCCTGGATTCATTGCAACTGGAAGGGCGGGGCTGCTGCCAGCCCCTCTGTCGATGTCCCTGGCTCCCTCGGGGTTAATTAGAGCAGGACACGGTTAAAAAGAAGCGGAGAGGGAGATTGTTGGACAGGGATGAGGGACTGAGAGAAGGAGATAGACAGGCGGACCACCAGACCGACAGACGGGCGAGCTGGACTTGTGGGAACCCTTTCTGCTTGTGAATTCCAGCCCAGTCCTGGATGCATGGAACCGCATGTCTTCAGTGTTCGGGCCTTTCGGCCACATGTAGATAAATAGAGATGTTTTCAGAGCATTCGAGTTGGTAACACAGGCCACAAGAAAAAGATCTGTTTTAAACAAAAATATATGGTCATTTTCTCTGTTTGTGTTGTAATGACCGCCTACTGCCGCGACGATGGGTCCCAAACTGCGGCTACCACCCGTCCGCCAAATTATGACCATAGCTGTAATTCACCCAGAAGGCTGGCGGAATTGCAGCCATGCCGGCGGATGGTGCATGTATGTTGGCGGGGCCTGGGAGGGAGGTGGGGGAAACCTGGGGAGGGGAGGGGGCGGGTAAGACCCCTATCAGTGACAGGGAATTAATTCCCTGTCACAGATAGTGCCTACCGCCATGGTTTCCGTGGTGGTAAGGAAGCCGTGAAAACCATGGCGGTAGGTGGTCTCATAATCCCGCGGGCGGGTTTGTGACGGCCACCTGGCTGGAGACTGAAGTCTCCAGCCCGGCGGCTATTACCGCCGTGAAGGACAAAGTGGTACATTGGTGGTTTGGCTTGAGCCAAACCGCCAATGTCGTTATATGGGGAAATCTACCGCCAGCCTATTGGCAGTACATTTCTCCATTGTACCGCTGTCCGCCAGGGTTGTAATGAGGGCCATAGTGCCTGGGATAGGAGGTGATCCATATTTTCCACCCAAATCCTGGGATAGCAGGTTATCAACATCTTCCACCACCCCAATGCCTGGGGCAGCAGGATATGCAGACCTTCCCCAGTTTCTGGGACAGCAGCTTATGCAGATCTTCCACCAAGTGTCTGGGACAGCAGGTTATGCAGATCTTCCACCCAGAATATGGGACAGCAGGTTATACAGATATTCCACCCAGTGTCTGGGACAGCAGGTTATACAGATCTTCTACCCAGTGTCTGGGACAGCAGGTTATGCAGATCTTCCACCCAGTGTCTGGGAGAACAGCTTATGCAGATCTTCCACAAAGTGTTTGGGAGAGCAGCTTATGCAGATCATCCACCCAGTGTCTGGGAAAGCAGCTTATGCAGATCTTCCACCAAGTGTCTGGGACAGCCGCTTATGCAGATCTTCCACCCAGTGTCTGAGAGAGCAGCTAATGCAGATCTTCCACCCAGCAATTGGGAGAGCAGTTTATGCAGACCTTCCACCCAGTGTCTGGGACAGCAGCTTTTGCAGATCTTCCACCATACCCAGTGTCTGGGACAGCAGCTTATGCAGATCTTCCACCAAGTGTCTGGGACAGCAGGATATGCAGATCTTTCACCAAGTGACTGGGACAGCAGGATATGCAGATCTTTCACCAAGTGACTGGGACAGCAGGTTATGTAGATCTTCCACCAAGTGTCTGGGACAGCAGCTTATGCAGATCTTCCATTCAGTGTCTGGGACAGCAGCTTATGCAGATCTTCCACCCAGTGTCTGGGACAGCAGGTTATGCAGATCTTCCACCCAGTGTCTGGGACAGCAGGATATGCAGATCTTCAACCCAGTGTCTGGGAAAGCAGCTTTTACAGAGCTTCTACCCAGTGATTGGGAGAGTAGCTTATGCAAATCTTCCACCCAGTGTCTGGGACAGCAGCATATGTAGATCTTCCACCAAGTGTCTGGGACAGCAGCTTATGCAGATCTTCCATCCAGTGTCTGGGACAGCAGGTTATGCAGATCTTCCACCCAGTGTCTGGGACAGCAGCTTTTGCAGATCTTCTACCCAGTGATTGGGAGAGCAGCTTATGCATATCTTCCACCCAGTGTCTGGGACAGCAGCTTATGCAGATCTTCCACCAAGTCTCTGGGACAGCAGCTTATGCAGATCATCCACCCAGTGTCTGGGACAGCAGCTTATACTGATCTTCCACCAAGTGTCTGGGACAGCAGGTTATGCAGGTCTCCCAACAAGTGTCTGGGACAGCAGCTTATGCAGATCTTACACCCAGTGTCTGGGACAGCAGGATATGCAGATCTTCCACCAAGTGTCTGGATGAGCAGCTTATGCAGATCTTCCACCAGGTCTGGGACAGCAGGATATGCAGATCTTCCACCAAGTGTCTGGGACAGCAGCTTATGCAGAGCTTCCACCAAGTGCCTGGGACAGCAGCGTATGCAGATCTTCCACCCAGTGTCTGGGACAGCAGCTTATGCAGATCTTCCACCCAGTTTCTGGTAGACCAGCTTATGCAGATCTTCCACCAAGTGTCTGGGAGCGCAGCTTATGCAGATCTTCCACCCAGTGTCTGGGAGAGCAGGATATGCAGATCTTCCACCCAGTGTCTGGAACAACAGGTTATGCAGATCTCCCAACAAGTGTCTGGGACAGCAGCTTATGCAGATCTTACACCCAGTGTCTGGGACAGCAGGATATGCAGATCTTCCACCAAGTGTCTGGATGAGCAGCTTATGCAGATCTTCCACCAGGTCTGGGACAGCAGGATATGCAGATCTTCCACCAAGTGTCTGGGACAGCAGCTTATGCAGAGCTTCCACCAAGTGTCTGGGACAGCAGCTTATGCAGATCTTCCACCCAGTGTCTGGGACAGCAGCTTATGCAGATCTTCCACCCAGTGTCTGGTAGACCAGCTTATGCAGATCTTCCACCCAGTGTCTGGGAGAGCAGGATATGCAGATCTTCCACCCAGTGTCTGGAACAGCAGGTTATGCAGATCTTCCACCCAATCTGGGACAACAGCTTATGCAGATCTTCCACCCAGTGTCTGGGACAGCAGTTTATGCAGATCTTCCACCAAGAGTCTGAAACAGCGGCTTTTGCAGATCTTCCACCCAGTGTATTGGACAGCAGCTTATGCAGATCTTTCACCCAGTGTCTGGGAGAGCAGCTTATGCAGATTTTCCACCCAGTGTCTGGGACAGCAGGTTATGCAGATCTTCAAACCAGTGTCTGAAACAGCAGCTTATGCAGATCTTCCACCAAGTGACTGGAACAGCAGCTTATGCAGCTCTTACACCCAGTGTCTGGGAGAGCAGCTTATGCAGATTTTCGACCAGGTGCCTGGGAAAGCAGGGCCTGCAGATCTTCCACCCAGTGTCTGGGACAGCAGCTTTTGAGGATCTTCCACCCAGTGTCTGGGACAGCAGGTTATGCAGATCTTCCACAAAGTGTCTGGGACAGCAGGATATGCAGACCTTATTCCTAGTGCCTGGGATATCAGACTATGCACATCTTCAACCTAGTGTCTGGGACAGTAGGATGTACACATCTTCCAGGGACACGTGCTCTGTCCCACCAGTGAGGAGTTGGTACATCCTCACTGATGCCACAGTTTGTTGGAATCGGAATAACATTAATATCAGACTTTTTGTAATAAGGTTCTTTGGTGAATACTCTTGTCTGTTCATGCATAGATTTTTGCAATTGATCCTTTCATCCATGTCTGCATAGATTATTGTGATAGATCCTTTCATCTGTGCCTGCATAGATTATTGCAATAGATCTTTTTATCTGTGCCCGCATAGATTATTGTGATAGATCCTATCATTTGTGCCCGCATGGATTATTGTGATGGATCCATTTATCCTTGCATGCATAGAATATTACCGTAGATCCTTTGTTCCCACATAGATTATTGCGATAGATCTTTTCATCCGTGCCTGTGTACATTATTGCAATAGATATTTTCATCCGTGCCTGCATAGAGCATTGTGATGGATCCTTTTATGCATGCCTGCTCAGATTATTGTGATAGATCTTTTCATCTGTGCCAGCATAGATTATTGCAATAGAGCCTTTCATCCATGCCCACATTGATTATTATAATAGATCCTTTCATCTGTGCCCGCATAGATTGTTGCAATAGATCATTTTATCTGTGCCGCATAGATTATTGTGATAGATCCTATTGTCCTTGCATGCATAGAATATTACCGTAGATCCTTTGTGCTCGCATAGATTATTGTGAAAGATCTTTTCATCCGTGCCCACATTGATTATTACAACAGATTCTTTCATATATGCCCACATTGATTTTTACGATGCATTCTTTCATCCATGCCCCCATAGAGTATTGTGATGCATCCTTTCATCCATGCCCTCATAGAGTATTGTGATGCATCCTTTCATCCATGCCCCCATAGAGTATTGTGATGCATCCTTTCATCCATGCCCCCATAGAGTATTGTGATGCATTCTTTCATCCATGCCCCCATAGAGTATTGTGATGCATCCTTTCATCCATGCCCCCATAGAGTATTGTGATGCATCCTTTCATCCATGCCCCCATAGAGTATTGTGATGCATCCTTTCATCCATGCCCCCATAGAGTATTGTGATGCATTCTTTCATCCATGCCCCCATAGAGTATTGTGATGCATCCTTTCATCCATGCCCCCATAGAGTATTGTGATGCATCCTTTCATCCATGCCCCCATAGAGTATTGTGATGCATCCTTTCATCCATGCCCTCATAGAGTATTGTGATGCATCCTTTCATCCATGCCCCCATAGAGTATTGTGATGCATCCTTTCATCCATGCCCTCATAGAGTATTGTGATGCATTCTTTCATCCATGCCCCCATAGAGTATTGTGATGCATCCTTTCATCCATGCCCTCATAGAGTATTGCAATCAATCCTTTCATCCATGCCTGAAGAGAGTATTGCAATCAATCCTTTTATACATGCCCCCATAGAGTATTGTGATGCATCCTTTCATCCATGCCCTCATAGAGTATTGCTATGCATCCTTTCATCCATGCCCCCATAGAGTATTGTGATGCATCCTTTCATCCATGCCCTCATAGAGTATTGTGATGCATCCTTTCATCCATGCCCCCATAGAGTATTGTGATGCATCCTTTCATCCATGCCCCCATAGAGTATTGTGATGCATCCTTTCATCCATGCCCTCATAGAGTATTGCTATGCATCCTTTCATCCATGCCTGAAGAGAGTATTGCAATCAATCCTTTTATACATGCCCACATCCACAATTGTAATCCTTGGTTTCTGAGGAAATCCAATAATAAGCTTCAATGTGTTCAAAACGTTGCAGGTCAGTCCCATAGTTTGTACAGTTTATTTATTTGCTTAATAATTGAGCAGCAGAGCTCACTAAGTTTCTGATTAGTTTTTATCTCTTTTTCACATGTCCTTTCTTGACTTTTAGTACACACTACTGAAGCAGAGGGTTTAATAAAAAAAATAAGTTTACTTTTAAAGTCAGGTGGCAATTGGAATGATTACTTGTCCAGGAATGGACGACTCACAGGCAGCAGCTTTCAAGAAGATTTATGTAAAAGGCACCAGAAACCCTCTGGTGTTCTGAAGATGGGCCCTGATCATTAATTTAAAAGGCTGCCTAGGACTTCTCCCCTAGCTCTCAGGGCTGCGAATGACCTCGACCTGCTTCAGGCGCGGGCTCATATTCATCAGCTCCTCACCACCCAATTATCTCCTGCTGGGACAGGTTTGTTCCCCCAGAGTTACCTTCACTGTTGCTCTCCTGTCAGTCTACGAGTGCGCAAACAAACTTCCCCAACGAGAACCAATGCGCATTCATTACTATAATAATGCACATAACAGCCGCCAAACCCACCGGATTACCATGGGGAATGTGAGGTGTGCTCGGCACCACCCCCTTTTTCAGCGAATAGATTGATTTCTTTAACTTCAGAGCTTATCAGTGGCTGCGGGGGAGTAGAGAGGAGATCAGAAATGTTCCCGCCAAAAGAGAAGGGTCCTGCCATTCTCATATCCTTCATGATGAGTTTGATGGTTTTGGAGGAGCAAGCTGACCCGCAGAGGTGTAACGAACGCCAGTAGCATGAGGGGATATCTTCCATCAAACTTTTTTGACAGGTGCCACACCCCGTGATGACGTAGGCAATGATGTAGGCAATGACGTGGGTGCCCGCCCAGTGATGACGTAGGCACTGACGTAGGTGTAGGTGAGTCACGTGGGTTGTGACATCATGGGGTCATGTGTTAGTCATGTGCCTGGGTCCTAGCCCCTGTGTCTAGGTCTACGGTGTACGAAAGTACCATCTTGCCTGGCATGTTACCCCCATATTTCACTGTATATATGTTGTTTTAGTGTATGTGTCACTGGGACCCTGCCAGCCAGGGCCCCAGTGCTCATAAGTGTGCCCTGTATGTGTTCCCTGTGTGATGACTAACTGTCTCACTGAGGCTCTGCTAACCAGAACCTCAGTGGTTATGCTCTCTCTGCTTTCCAAATTGTCACCAACAGGCTAGTGACCAATTTTACCAATTCACATTGGCATACTGGAACACCCTTATAATTCCCTAGTATATGGTACTGAGGTACCCAGGGTATTGGGGTTCCAGGAGATCCCTATGGGCTGCAGCATTTCTTTTGCCACCCATAGGGAGCTCTGACAATTCTTACACAGGCCTGCCATTGCAGCCTGAGTGAAATAACGTCCACGTTGTTTCACAGCCATTTACAACTGTACTTAAGTAACTTATAAGTCACCTATATGTCTAACATTCACCTGGTGAAGGTTGGGTGCTAAGTTACTTAGTGTGTGGGCACCCTGGCACTAGCCAAGGTGCCCCCACATCGTTCAGGGCAAATTCCCCGGACTTTGTGAGTGCGGGGACACCATTACATGCGTGCACTGTACATAGGTCACTACCTATGTACAGCGTCACAATGGTAACTCCGAACATGGCCATGATCCCCCGAGTCTCTAGCACAGACCCGGGTACTGCCAAACTGCCTTTCCTGGGGTTTCACTGCAGCTGCTGCCAACTCCTCAGACAGGTTTCTGCCCTCCTGGGGTCCAGCCAGGCCTGGCCCAGGAAGGCAGAACAAAGGACTTCCTCAGAGAGAGGGTGTTACACCCTCTCCCTTTGGAAAAGGGTGTCAGGGCTGGGGAGGAGTAGCCTCCCCCAGCCTCTGGAAATGCTTTGATGGGCACAGATGGTGCCCATCTCTGCATAAGCCAGTCTACACCGGTTCAGGGATCCCCTAGCCCTGCTCTGGCGTGAAACTGGACAAAGGAAAGGGGAGTGACCACTCCCCTGACCTGCACCTCCCAGGGGAGGTGCCCAGAGCTCCTCCAGTGTGCTCCAGACCTCTGCCATCTTGGAAACAGAGGTGCTGTTGGCACACAGGACTGCTCTGAGTGGCCAGGGCCAGCAGGTGACGCCAGAGACTCCTTCTGATAGGCTCTTACCTGTGTTGCTAGCCTATCCTCCTTCTATTTAGGGTCTCTGCTTTGGGGAATTCTTTAGATAATGAATGCAAGAGCTCATCAGAGTTCCTCTGCATCTCTCTCTTCACCTTCTGCCAAAGGATCGACCGCTGACTGCTCAGGACGCCTGCAAAACCGCAACAAAGTAGCAAAGACGACTACTGCAACCTTGTATCGCTGATCCTGCCGCCTTCTTGACTGTTTTCCTGGTGGTGCATACTCTGGGGGTAGCCTGCCTCCTTCTTGCACCAGGAGCTCTGAAGAAATCTCCTGTGGGTCGACGGAATCTTCCCCCTGCAACCGCAGGCAACAAAAGACTGCATCACCGGTCCTCTGGGTCCCCTCTCAGCACAACGAGCGTGGTCCCTGGAACTCAGCAACTCTGTCCAAGTGACTCCCACAGTCCAGCGACTCTTCAGTCCAAGTTTGGTGGAGGTAAGTCCTTGCCTCCCCATGCTAGACTGCATTGCTGGGTACCGCGTGATTTGCAGCTGCTCCAGCTCCTGTGCACTCTTCCAGGATTTCCTTCATGCACAGCCAAGCCTGGGTCCCCGACACTCTAACCTGCAGTGCACAACCTCCTGAGTTGTCCTCCGGCGTTGTGGGACTCCCTTTTGTGTCTTCGGGTGAGCTCCGGTTCACTCCTCTTCCAAGTGCCAGTTATGGTACTTCAGCGGGTGCTGCCTGCTTCTGTGAAGGCTCCATGACTTGCTGGGCACCCCTGCTGTCTCCTCATCCAAGTGGCGACATCCTGGTCCCTCCTGGGCCACAGCAGCATCCAAAACCCCTAACGGCGACCCTTGCATTTAGCAAGGCTTGTTTGCAGTCTTTCTGCATGGGAACACATCTGAAAGCTTCTTCACGACGTGGGACATCCATCCTCCAAAGGGGAAGTTTCTAGCCCTCTTCGTTCTTACAGAATCTACAGCTTCTACCATCCAGTGGCAGCTTCTTTGCACCCTCAGCTGGCATTTCCTGGGCATCTGCCCACTCTCGAAATTGTCACGACTCTTGGACTTGGTCCCCTTGTTCCACAGGTACTCTCGTCTAGAAATCCACTTTTGTTGCATTGCTGGTGTTGGTCTTCCTTGCAGAATTCCCCTATCAGGACGTCTGTGCTCTATGGGGAATATAGGTGTACTTTACACCTACTTTTCAGGGTCTTGGGGTGGGCTATTTTTCTAACCCTCACTGTTTTCTTACAGCCCCAGCGACCCTCTACAAGCTCACATAGGTTTGGGGTCCATTCGTGGTTCGCATTCCACTTTTGGAGTACATGGTTTGTGTTGCCCCTATACCTATGTGCTCCTATTGCAATCTACTGTAACTTTACATTGCTTGCATTACTTCCTTTTGCTATTACTGCATATTTTTGGTATTGTGTACATATATCTTGTGTATATTTGGCATCCTCATACTGAGGGTACTCACTGAGATACTTTTGGCATATTGTCATAAAAATAAAGTACCTTTATTTTTAGTATATCTGTGTATTGTGTTTTCTTATGATATTGTGCATATGACACCAGTGGTATAGTAGGAGCTTCGCATGTCTCCTAGTTCAGCCTATGCTGCTCTGCTATAGCTACCTTCAATCAGCCTAAGCTGCTAGAAACACCTCTTCTACACTAATAAGGGATAACTGGACCTGGTACAGAGTGTAAGTACCCCTTGGTACCCACTATAAGCCAGGCCAGCCTCCTACATTGGTTGTGCAGCGGTGGGATAAGTACTTGCAACTACTTACCACCTTGTCATTGTGTACTTTTCATAAGAGAATAATATACAAAACAGGTTCACTGTATGTACACCTAACCAAAAAGTTTTGCTTTTCTTCTCTTACACTATCTGCTAAGTGCTGAAAAGTAGTCCTAAACTTTCAAAAAGTTTCTAAAAAGTTGAAAGAGTTTTTTTTCAGTTTCCTTAAAAAGTCCTGAAACTTTTTCTTTCTTTTATCTGTCCCTAAACCTTTTTCTATCATGTCTGATGTAGGAACTTCTCTTGATCTGGTCAGTTCAGCTTATGATCACCTTAACTGGAAGGGTTTAAGGAGTCTCTGCATTGATAGAGGTTTAGGGGTGGGGAAGAATCCCTCTAGAGAATTGTTATCTAACATGCTTATTGAGAATGATAAGGCCTTAGCTGGTACATCCATTGAGAAGTTAGGAGATGGTTCACACTCTGACTAAGGGGCACCCCCAGTAAGAGTGTTAGATGGTGACCTTCCCAACCTGCCCCTTAGCAGACCCCCTAGCATAGCTGGTACTAATGTGAGCTCACATCACAGTAGGGATGTTATTCCTGCAGGCCAGGTTGTTAGGGTGCCAACTGTTAGGGACAGGTCTCCTTCTGTTCATTCACATCATTCTTCTGTGTCAAAGCATGCCCAACCCACCCACCCTGATGACAGAGTGTTAGAAAGGGAACTCAATAGATTGAGAGTGGAAAAGTCCAGGCTGAAGCTTAAACAGCAACAGCTGGCTCTAGACAGGGAATCTTTAGACTTAGAAAAAGAAAGACAGAGGTTGGGGTTAGGACCTCATGGTGGCAGCAGCAGTATTCCAGATAGTAATCCTGTGAAAGAGCATGATTCTAGGAATCTGCATAAGATAGTTCCCCCTTACAAGGAGGGGGGTGACATTAACAAGTGGTTTGCTGCACTTGAGAGGGCCTGTGTTGTACAGGGGGTCCCTCAAAGGCAGTGGGCTGCTATCCTATGGCTATCTTTCAGTGGAAAGGGTAGGGATAGGCTCCTTACTGTTAAGGAAAGTGATGCCAATAATTTTACAGTTTTGAAGAATGCACTTTTGGATGGATTTGGCTTAACCACTGAACAATACAGGATTAAGTTCAGAGAAACCAGAAAAGAGTCCTCACAAGACTGGGTAGACTTTGTTGACTATTCAGTGAAGGCCTTGGAGGGGTGGTTACATGGCAGTAAAGTTTCTGACTATGAAAGCCTGTATAATCTGATCCTGAGAGAGCATATTCTGAATAACTGTGTGTCTGATTTGTTACACCAATATCTAGTGGTCTCAGATCTGACCTCTCCCCAGGAATTGGGAAAGAAGGCAGACAAATGGGTCAGAACAAGAATGAACAGAAAAGTTCATACAGGGGGTGACAAGGATGGCAAGAAGAAGGATGGTAAGTCTTCATCAGGGTGGGGACAAATCTAAAAATTAGTCTTCATCAGGCCCACATAAACACTATGGTGGGGGTGGTGGGTCCAAATCCTCTTCTAATCAAGTAAAGAAACCATGGTGCTAATTATGTAAAGTAAAAGGCCATTGGACAACTGATGCCAGTTGTCCAAAGAAAAGCACCAAGCCTCCCACTACCACAACCCCTACTGCTACACCTAGTGCCCCTAGTAATAGCAGTGGTGGTGGGAGCAAACCTACTAATAGCCAATCCAAAGGAGTAGCTGGGCTCACTTTTGGTAATTTAGTTGGGGTTGGTCTTGTTAGGGAGACCACAGAGGCTGTGCTAGTCTCTGAAGGTGCCATTGATTTGGCCACCTTGGTTGCTTGTCCCCTTAATGTGGATAAGTACAAGCAACTTCCCCTAATAAATGGTGTTGAGGTTCAGGCCTACAGGGACACAGGTGCCAGTGTTACCATGGTAATAGAAAAACTGGTACACCCTGAACAACACCTACTTGGTCACCAGTACCAAGTGACAGACGCTCATAACAATACTCTTAGCCACCCCATGGCTGCTGTGAATCTCAACTGGGGGGGGCGGGTTACTGGTCCACAGAAAGTTGTGGTTGCCTCAGATTTACCTGTAGACTGTCTACTAGGGAATGATTTAGAGACATCAGCTTGGGCAGAAGTGGAGTTGGAGGCTCATGCAGCAATGCTGGGCATTTATGGGCATATTTTTGCTTTAACAAGGGCCCAGGCCAAAAAGCAAAAAGGACAGGGTGACTTGGATCCTGGAACAATGGACCAAGTGCTCCCTAAAGCTAGGGTTAGTAAGGGTAAATCCCTACCCACTATCCCTCCCTCTACAGATGATTCAACTTCTGAGGAAGAAGAATTTCCCTCCTGTGCAGAACCTTCACCAGAGGAGCTGGAAGCAGACACTGCTGAGCTTTCGGGTGGAGGGGGGCCTGCCAGGGAGGAGCTGAGTGTGACACAGCAAACCTGTCCCACATTAGAGGGTCTAAGACAGCAAGCTGTCAAACAGCAAAATGGGGATGTCAGTGACTCACATAGAGTTTACTGGGAGGACAACCTCTTGTATACAGAGGCAAGGGACCCAAAACCTGGAGCAGCCAGGAGATTGGTCATTCACCTGCAATATAGAGAGTTCCTCCTCACTCTGGCACACGACATTCCCTTGGCTGGACATTTAGGGCAAATTAAAACATGGGAAAGGCTTGTCCCCCTGTTTCATTGGCCTAGAATGTCAGATGACACAAAAGACTTTTGTAAGTCCTGTGTGACCTGCCAAGCCAGTGGCAAGACTGTTGGCACATCAAAGGCTCCCCTTATTCCACTGCCTGTGGTTGGGGTTCCCTTTGAAATGGTAGGGGTTGACATAGTTGGCCCCCTTGACCCTCCTACTGCTTCAGGCAATAGGTTTATCTTGGTGGTAGTGGACCGTGCCACAAGATATCCTGAAGCAATTCCTCTAAGGACCACTATAGCACCTGCAGTGGCAAAAGCCCTCCTGGGAATATTTTCCAGGGTGGGTTTCCCAAAAAGAGGTGGTATCAGACAGGGGTAGCAACTTTATGTCTGCATACTTGAAGGACATGTGGAAGGAATGTGGTGTAACATACAAATTCACCACACCTTATCATCCACAAACAAATGGACTGGTAGAGAGGTTTAATAAAACTCTCAAAGGAATGATAATGGAACTCCCTGAAAAGCTCAGGAGGAGATGGGATGTCCTGTTACCTTGCCTCCTTTTTGCTTACAGGGAGGTACCCCAGAAAGGAGTGGGCTTCAGCCCCTTTGAACTCCTATTTGGGCACCCTGTAAGAGGTCCTCTAACACTTGTAAAGGAGGGTTGGAACAACCTTTAAAAGCTCCTGAGCAAGACATAGTGGACTATGTACTTGGCCTAAGATCCAGAATGGCTGAGTACATGAAAAAGGCCAGTAAAAACCTTCAGGCCAGCCAAGAGCTCCAAAAGCAATGGCATGACCAGAAGGCTGTTCTGATTCAGTAACAACCAGGGCAGAAGGTGTGGGTCTTGGAGCCTGTGGGCCCAAGAGCACTCCAAGACAAATGGAGTGGACCCCACATCATTGTTGAAAAGAAGGGAGAAGTCACCTACTTGGTTGACTTGGGCACTGGCAGGAGTCCCCTTAATGCTCCATGTCAATCGCCTAAAACCATACTATGACAGGGCTGATCTCACCCTGCTCATGGCAACAGATGAAGGACAGGAAGAAGAGAGTAACCCTCTCCCTGATCTCTTCTCTTCCACAGAACAAGATGCTCTAGTGGAAGGTGTAGTTTTAGCAGACTGTCTTACTGCTGAGCAGAAAGACCACTGCATAAATCTCCTGGGTCAGTTTTCTGAACTCTTTTCAACTGTGCCAGGCACCACTTCTTCGTGTGAGCACACTATAGATACTGGAGACAGCATGCCTGTCAAAAGTAAGATCTATAGGCAGCCTGACCATGTCAGGGACTGCATAAAACAAGAAGTTCAGAAAATGCTTGAACTGGGAGTGGTTGAACACTCTGAAAGCCCATGGGCCTCTCCTGTGGTGCTTGTACCAAAGCCTCACTCTAAAGATGGGAAAAGAGAAATGAGGTTTTGTGTAGATTACAGAGGTCTCAACCAGGTAACTAAAACTGATGCTCACCCTATACCCAGGGCAGATGAGCTCATAGATACACTGGCATCTGCCAAGTATCTAAGCACCTTTGATTTGACTGCAGGGTATTGGCAGATCAAGTTATCAGAGGATGCTAAAGCAAAAACTGCATTTTCGACTATTGGAGGGCACTACCAATTCACAGTAATGCCCTTTGGTTTGAAAAATGCACCTGCCACTTTTCAGAGGTTGGTGAATACAGTCCTGTAAGGGTTGGAGGCTTTCAGTGCAGCATATCTAGATAATATAGCTGTCTTTAGCTCCACCTGGGATGATCACCTGGTCCACCTGTGGAAAGTTTTGGAGGCCCTGCAGAAGGCAGGCCTCACTATCAAGGCTTCAAAGTGCCAGATAGGGCAGGGGAAAGTGGTTTATCTGGGACACCTGGTAGGTGGAGAACAGATTGCACCACTTCAGGGGAAAATCCAAACTATCATAGATTGGGTTCCCCCAACAACTCAGACCCAGGTGAGAGCCTTTTTAGGCCTCACTGGGTATTACAGGAGGTTCATTAAGAACTATGGCTCCATTGCAGCTCCACTTAATGACCTCACCTCCAAGAAAATGCCTAAAAAGGTATTGTGGACAGCTAGCTGTCAGAAAGCTTTTGAGGAGCCGAAACAGGCCATGTGCACTGCACCTGTCCTAAAAAGCCCATGTTACTCCAAGAAATTCATTGTTCAAACTGATGCTTCTGAATTAGGGGTAGGGGCAGTCTTATCACAACTCAATTCTGAGGGCCAGGATCAACCTGTTGCTTTTATCAGCAGGAGTTTGAGCCCTAGAGAAAAGCGTTGGTCTGCCATAGGGAGGGAGGCCTTTGCTGTGGTCTGGGCACTGAAGAAGTTGAGGCCATTCCTGTTTGGCACTCACTTCATTGTTCAGACAGACCATAAACCTCTACTTTGGCTAAAACAAATGAAAGGTGAAAACCCTAAATTGTTGAGGTGGTCCATGTCTCTACAGGGAATGGACTATACAGTGGAACATAGACCTGGGAGTACCCACTCCAATGCAGATGGACTCTCCAGATATTTCCACTTAGACAATGAAGACTCATCAGGTCATTGCTAGTCTTATTGTCCTTCGTTTGGGGGGGTTGTGTAGGAAAGTACCATCTTGCCTGGCATGTTACCCCCATATTTCAATGTATATATGTTGTTTTAGTGTATGTGTCACTGGGACCCTGCCAGCCAGGGCCCCAGTGCTCATAAGTGTGCCCTGTATGTGTTCCCTGTGTGATGACTAACTGTCTCACTGAGGCTCTGCTAACCAGAACCTCAGTGGTTATGCTCTCTATGCTTTCCAAATTGTCACTAACAGGCTAGTGACCAATTTTACCTATTCACATTGGCATACTGGAACACCCTTATAATTCACTAGTATATGGTACTGAGGTACCCAGGGTATTGGGGTTCCAGAAGATCCCTATGGGCTGCAGCATTTCTTTTGCCACCCATAGGGAGCTCTGACAATTCTTACACAGGCCTGCCATTGCAGCCTGAGTGAAATAACGTCCATGTTGTTTCACAGCCATTTACCACTGCACTTAAGTAACTTATAAGTCACCTATATGTCTAACCTTCACCTGGTGAAGGTTGGGTGCTAAGTTACTTAGTGTGTGGGCACCCTGGCACTAGCCAAGGTGCCCCCACATCGTTCAGGGCAAATTCCCTGGACTTTGTGAGTGCGGGGACACCATTACACGCGTGCACTGTACATAGGTCACTACCTATGTACAGTGTCACAATGGTAACTCCGAACATGGCCATGTAACATGTCTAAGATCATGGAATTGTCACCCCAATGCCATCCTGTCATTGGGGAGACAATTCCATGATCCCCGAGTCTCTAGCACAGACCGGGGTACTGCCAAACTGCCTTTCCCGGGGTTTCACTGCAGCTGCTGCTGCTGCCAACCCCTCAGACAGATTTCTGCCCTCCTGGGGTCCCGCCAGGCCTGGCCCAGGAAGGCAGAACAAAGGACTTCCTCAGAGAGAGGGTGTTACACCCTCTCCCTTTGAAAAAAGGTGTCAGGGCTGGGGAGGAGTAGCCTCCCCCAGCCTCTGGAAATGCTTTGATGGGCACAGATGGTGCCCATCTCTGCATAAGCCAGTCTACACCGGTTCAGGGATCCCCCAGCCCTGCTCTGGCGCGAAACTGGACAAAGGAAAGGGGAGTGACCACTCCCCTGACCTGCACCTCCCGGGGGAGGTGCCCAGAGCTCCTCCAGTGTGCTCCAGACCTCTGCCATCTTGGAAACAGAGGTGCTGCTGGCACACTGGACTGCTCTTAGTGGCCAGTGCCAGCAGGTGACGTCAGAGACTCCTTCTGATAGGCTCTTACCTGTGTTGCTAGCCTATCCTCCTTCCTAGGCAGCCAAACCTCCTTTTCTGGCTATTTAGGGTTTCTGCTTTGGGGAATTCTTTAGATAATGAATGCAAGAGCTCATCAGAGTTCCTCTGCATCTCTCTCTTCACCTTCTGCCAAAGGATCGACCGCTGACTGCTCAGGACACCTGCAAAACCACAACAAAGTAGCAAAGACGACTACTGCAACCTTGTATCGCTGATCCTGCCGCCATCTCGACTGTTTTCCTGGTGGTGCATGCTCTGGGGGTAGCCTGCCTCCTTCTTGCACCAGGAGCTCTGAAGAAATTTCCTGTGGGTCGACGGAATCTTCCTCCTGCAACCGCAGGCAACAAAAGACTGCATCACCGGTACTCTGGGTCCCCTCTCAGCACGACGAGCGTGGTCCCTGGAACTCAGCAACTCTGTCCAAGTAACTCCCACAGTCCAGTGACTCTTCAGTCCAAGTTTGGTGGAGGTAAGTCATTGCCTCCACACGCTAGACTGCATTGCTGGGTACCGCGTGATTTGCAGCTGCTCCGGCTCCTGTGCACTCTTCCAGGATTTCCTTCGTGCACACCCAAGCCTGGGTCCCCCGACACTCTAACCTGCAGTGCACAACCTCCTGAGTTGTCCTCCGGCATCGTGGGCATCTGCCCACTCTCGACATTGTCGCGACTCTTGGACTTGGTCCCCTTTTTCCACAGGTACTCTCGTCCGGAAATCCACTTTGGTTGCATTGCTGGTGTTGCTTTTCCTTGCAGAATTCCCCTATCACGACTTCTGTGCTCTCTGGGGAATATAGGTGTACTTTACACCTACTTTTCAGGGTCTTGGGGTGGGCTATTTTTCTAACCCTCACTGTTTTCTTACAGCCCCAGCGACCCTCTACAAGCTCACATAAGTTTGGGGTCCATTCGTGGTTCGCATTCCACTTTTGGAGTATATGGTTTGTGTTGCCCCTATACCTATGTGCTCCTATTGCAATCTACTGTAACTTTACATTGCTTGCATTACTTCCTTTTGCTATTATTGCATATTTTTGGTATTGTGTACATATATCTTGTGTATATTTGGCATCCTCATACTGAGGGTACTCACTGAGATACTTTTGGCATATTGTCATAAAAATAAAGTACCTTTATTTTTAGTATATCTGTGTATTGTGTTTTCTTATGATATTGTGCATATGACACCAGTGGTATAGTAGGAGCTTTGCATGTCTCCTAGTTCAGCCTAAGCTGCTCTGCTATAGCTACCTTCTATCAGCCTAAGCTGCTAGAAACACCTCTTCTACACTAATAAGGGATAACTGGACCTGGTACAGAGTGTAAGTACCCCTTGGTACCCACTACAAGCTAGGCCAGCCTCCTACATACGGGTGGTGTAAAATCAGGTCCCTGCTGGTGTGCAACCTGTGTCAGAGCCTAAGAGTACAATCCTGGACATGTCAGACATTCAGGACCAAGTGGCTGCTTGGGAGCCTCCTCACAGGGTGGAGCATTGGGAGTGTAAGCCAAACCTCCACACTGCTGGCTAATCCAAAAAGAGGGGCTGGGCAAATGCTGCAAAGGTTGTGCTATATGGTTAGCGTTGCGTAGAACACCTCAATGTATGAGAGCCATGAAGGAGAGCATGAGCATTTTTTGTAGAGGCGTACACCCTTTTTGAACCATTGAATACATATAAGGAGCTGGCTAGAGCAACATGCCAAAGCGTGAACCACTGCTGAAATAGGTTGTCAAGGCATTATGAAGAGATACAATCTGCTTGCCAGAAAAGCCGCCTTTTCAGGGGCCCAGAACACTATCAATAGATATTATCAGACCCTAACATTTCTTGTGTTGGATGAGAATGCAAAGCGGGCTGACCCTAAAGATGGGGGTTCCGACTTTTCTGTTTTTCAAGAGGAACTTTGCCAGCGACTTGAAAAGCTCAGCCTCAAGGATTTGCTGCAACTGATATCCCCTGTTAAGGTTGACAGCAGTGGCAGCAAAGCCTCGAAAGACCAATTAAATGATGCAAGCAAATTCACCAACACTGAAGATGATGAAGTTACAGCACCACTGAATTCGCCAGTCTATGAAGATACGGGCTTTCAGGAGGGCCCTGATCCAGAGGCAGTCGTCATACAGCCGGCACCTGTACACTCCGTAGCTGCTTATACACAAATGGACCTACACAACTTGCAAGATTTCAGAGCAGCCCCTGAGTGTAGCGAAAATGCTGAGGTTAAAAAAACAACTCTATAGACAATTATCATGTATATGCTGATATCAGACATTTAACTAATAGTTTGTCTTTTGCTTTCTGTTTGAACCATAGAAAACAACTGCAAAAAGAAATGCTCTAGCGGGGTCTACGCCAAAGGTTAACAACGTACATTTTTACTGCTTATGCTGTTCCAGACAGTCTGAAAGTATTACAAGTCAGAACAAAGACCTGCATAAGAAATGTGTTAGCACCTACATAGCACCAATTTTGAAAAGGAAACTCCGGGTGTACCGTATGACGCCATTTGGCCTGTTAAAGGTTTTGCAGCAATAGTTGTGAACACATGTGTTAAACGTGACTATTATAACCTATGTTACGGGCATAAAATTTATGAGCCACAGCAGGAGGCTCATGACTGTCTGTACGAGTCCTACACTGCAAGACCAATTTGACACATATGTAGCTGGTTAGACCCTCACAAGGTATATAAGTTGTTAAGGGTGGTGTATTGGTTGTCAGCTGTGAAGAAATGTGTCCACGCTGATATGATTAAGGTCTTGGCAGCAGCTGTCGATGAGATCCGATACCTGGTTCAGCCCTGTTCAAAACTCGAACATATGCAGGGGCTGTGTTCCTATTTTGACAAAAGATTGATAGAAAGGGTCATAGAAAGCCAAATTTATGATATTTATTATAAAAATAGAAGAATGGGGTCTTTAGCCCCACGAAAGTTGTTTTAAAAAATACAGTGGCCACAGATAGCGGACCATAACTGTGTTATTTAACACTACTTACTTACTCACTTTTAGGATGAGAATCAGAGTGTCGCAAGATGTCTATAAGTTACACCCAGGATTCATCTGTATCGGTAGATCGATATATGTGCTCGTTAAAGAAAGAATAGCTGAAATACACCTGTGGCTCTGCGTTATCTGAACACTTTGGAACCTCCTGAAACGTTACAGTGCGACAGCCCTGTGTGTATCTCCAACTGGTGTATCAACGCATGGCTACCCGCAACGGATAAATACTGGAGCGCGTACAAAGACCGTACATGTGAATTAAGACTTTCACCATTAACCGGGCTACACCAGGCTTTGGAACTTATGACTGAATATTATTTCACAAATAAAGGTTCTGTATTGTCTGACCTAGAACTGCATGAACAGTTGAATGCTGTCTGTATCCTGAGTATCCAGAGTTATAGGCGGGGGGGCGAGAAGTCATGTCTAGAGCTATTGAGTGTATAGCTATATAAATATCAAAGCTTGTGACGTTGAGACCTAGTAAAAGGAACGGCTCTGAGGAATATGTGTTACATGTGTTGTACTATGTATACATAGTGAAAAGGCCTCACAGTGTCCAGCAGCGTTGACAGCGATAAGCTATGTACCGTGAAATGTCAAGTACACTGTGTTATGTTGTGCTTACACACTTCTTTTTTTTTTTTTTTAATAAAATGTTCTTACATAAAACAGGCGTCTTTCACTTAATGGGCTGTAGCGACAGCTATCATGTCAAAGGG
This sequence comes from Pleurodeles waltl, assembly GCF_031143425.1. Classification (NCBI taxonomy): domain Eukaryota; kingdom Metazoa; phylum Chordata; class Amphibia; order Caudata; family Salamandridae; genus Pleurodeles; species Pleurodeles waltl. Next base: position 996,627,706 of record NC_090450.1, on the reverse strand, counting down.
TATGTTATGTAAGCTTTATTACGATACACAGGGGTTTGAAGCTTCGGAAGCACAAAAAGCTCTGTTTATAAGGGGTCGAGTTGAAAATTAACCTGTAAACCGATCAGAGGTGAAGACTTGATTATCGGGGTAAGAGGCGTATTCACTCCACAAACCAGTCAGGAGACATTTTAAGAGAAGGCCACAGTAGTTAACTTGCAGCTTGATTTTCAGTGCCTGGCGGACATAATCAGTCCTCAAGATCTAGCAAAGGATAACAACGGCGCAATGTATATGTTAACAGTCATAGACGTATTGTCCAAGTATGCCTATGTAGAAGCGTTAAACGATAAAAGTGGTACCAGCGTTACCGCCGTCTTTAAAGTAATCTTTGCGAGAGGTCGAATACCACAAAAACTACAAACAGGTGCTGGAAAATAATTTTTAAACAAACCTTTTCAGAAATGATTAACGCAGCACGCTGTTCAGCATTTTGTAACTCACACTGAGGTAAAAGTGGCGGTTGCAGAGTGTTTTAACAGAACTTTAAAATCAAAGATGTGGCGATATTTCACAGCCAACAATACCTACAGATACACGGATGTTCTACAGGCTTTTATAGAAGTTTATAACACCAGTTACCATAGACCATCAAAATGTCTCCCGTGGAGGTAACGTCTGATAATTCATTAATGGTGTGAAGAACTGTGTACGGGAGTCGTCTCCAGGGTCAATAAACCTGTTTTAAAAGAAGGAGATCATGTCAAAGTTGAAGGGTGTCTTCACCAAAGGCTACCAACAGACATTTAGCGATGAGATATTTATAGTGGAAAGAGGGGAGTTTAAAGAAGGGGTATATATTTACAAGTTGAAGGAGTATGACGGGGAATAGGTAACAGGTGTCTTTTACAACGAAGAGTTACAAACGGTGCCCTACGATCCGAAGATGGTGTACAGGGTTGAAAAGGTTCTGAAAAGAAAAGGCAGCGGAGCTAAGAGACAGGCGCTGGTCAAATGCGGGGGTGGCCCAAGAAATTTAACAGTTGAGTTTTGGACAGCTCGCTGCATGGGGTGTGAGGTCGCTCTGTAAGTGCTGAGGTGGAGACCTCACCTCTTTATATTACGTTGTCGTCCAATGCCTCGAAGGACAGGTTCCCCGACAATCAGATTTCTAATTATACGGTGAAACTGGCTAAACTGGTGGACCTGAAAGGGTACTGGGAGGTGGCCCTAACGGAGATACAGTACCCTAGAATGTGGAATACATTTACATAGCACATGGTTAAATTTATCATAAAGCGCTCTCAGGACTTCTTGGGCCTCCCCGTGAGTTTCCCGCATGGGTATTACACCACCGTAGTGCGATGGTCGACGCCATCAACAGAGTCATAGCCGGCATTAAAGAGTATGTGAATATACATCTGGTGTCGGATGACGTTAGAAGAAAAGTGTTTCTTAAAGCCTCGGAGCTCGATACAAGGTTTACCTGTACCAGTAAATTACAAAGGATTTTATGGACCATACAACATGTGAAAAGACAGGTGAATCCAGACCCTACGTGTCCTGATATTAATGACGGATTTTATACACTCCATGTGTATAACAACATGGTAGAACATCAGAGGATAGGGGATAGTTATTCGCCATTGTTGAGATGGGTCCAAGTGAAGGGAGAAAATAACACAAACTCGACTACGTTGCGAATTTCTAAAAACCATTTTGACACTATAACCATTATGGTCTACAAAGATCAGTCAGAGCCAAAGGCCTTTAAATACGGGAAAGTTATTATTAAGTTTCATTTAAGGCCACACCGCAACAGTGACTATTAGGCAGTTGCAATGGTCATCGTGAAAACCTACACGGACCCCTCTATGTACAGGGACTATTATAGAATTCAGGCCGGCTATGGCGGATCGCCACCCTACTTTTAATGGGTCCCTGTTATGTATGGGGCCGGATTGGGGCTTCTTTCGGAGTTTGTTTAGAAGAGCCATGCCTTTCTTGAGAAGAGGGTAAGAAATTGCAAAACCTTATGTTAAAACGGCGGCACGAACATAGCCCAAGACGTTGTGGGCTCTGTAACGTCGGCTGTCACCGAGCGCATTAACAAACAGCCACAAGAAGGAGCAGGGTTGGTATACAAGGCTCATGCGGGTGTTAAAAGGAAGCAAAGGGCCTCGAGGTGCAGGGGCCTTCCAATGCCCTCTAAAAATGGAGGACTTCTTCAAAAGACCCATATAAAAGAAGAGTCGTAAGAGATCTTCCAAGAAGAAGAAGAGAACATACACTAGTGCAAATATTTTTTAAATCAGCTGTCATGGCCTTCATACACTGCGGTTAGGGTGCATGCAACAAATCTGGGTTAGATTTGTTTTTTCTAAAGCCCATGCAGACCAGCATCGAGAACAGTTTTTTCATGAAAGTATCGCCTCTAGCCGCTCTGATGCCTCTGGCCCTGATAAAGTTTTTTGTGTAGGGGTCCACGGATATGTATTTGGATCTTAACAACACTCTGCTACACCTTGTCTGCAAAATAACAAAAGTGAACGGCACCAACATCGAGGCCGATGCTAAAGCGGCACCAATCACCTACCCCATCACAACCATCTTTAATCAAGTGGACATTAATCTGGGCGATCAACTTGTCACACAAAGTGACACGTACGCCTACAGGGCCTACATAGAGAGTAGTCTAAATTACATTTGCGAAGCACTAACTCTATGCATGAAATTATTAAAACGCTGACTACATATTACAGGTACAGGCTATAGACCTAAGGCTTAAATAAGGGTGTCCAACCCAGGCACTAATGAGAACTCACAACAAGAGATGTGCTGAGTGTGGCATGTTTTGCCTATTAGAATATAGCTACCACCTTGACCTTGCTATAGTAAGTACAAAAGTTTACCTCAGTTTTAAATGACCCTCTGCTGGAGTGGCAAGGGCTGGAGACCTTGTGATACAGAGGATTTCCTTAGAGATGTTGGATTGTAGTTTATGAGGTTTTCTGTGGGTCCCTGTGCTACCTTTTCAGTAGCATTGCTGTGATCTTGTTGACTGGCAGGATCATTGCCAAATTATGTAATAAAGTGCTCCACCCAGGATTCAGGATAAATAGTTTTTTCAGCAGAAGCTACATAAAGTGTAGTCCCACTACCAGCCAATGGCTAGCTAGCAGGATTTTGCCGTGGCTGCTCCTTGTAATGGGCTCAGGGGCTACACTGCCTCCCCTTGTTTCCTGGCCTGTTTGTTTTAATTATACAAAGAGTGAATGTTAGAAATGGGGTCTCTAGTTGGCAGTCTGTCCAAGTAGGTACCCTCACTCTAGTCAGGGTAATGGAGATACATAACTCAGACAACCCCCACTCTCCCCCTTGGTAGCTTGGCACCAGCAGTCAGGCTTATCTTAGAGTAAATGTGTGAAGTATTTGTACCAAAACACAGTAACACATTGTAAACACCAAAAAAGGACTACACATCAGTTTAGAAAAATATCCAATATTTTTAATGAAAAAAGAGTCAATCCATAAAAATCAATAGATGTGTTGTTTTAGCACAAAGTACCTGGTATTCACCAAAAATAAAGCCCCACGGGCGAGCGCGTGTCTGTAAAACAAGTGATGCATCAATTCCTTACTTGTAAGTGATGCCGTCCATTGTTTCTTTCTCCGCCGGGCAAGCATTGTGTCAATTCTTTCCTCGCAGACAAGCAGCCTCAGGTCCGTGCAGTGATGTTGAAGATTTTGACACCCAGGGTCGGTGCGTGGAAAATTCCGATGCGCTGTGTGAAGTGTCCGCATTGAGAACAGGTACTGCATTGATTCCCCAGCCTCAAGGCAGGTGCTGCGTTGAATTTTCCAGCAACGGGTCAGGCGCTGCGTCAATTGTTCTGACACCCACACAATGGTGCATTGATTTTCCCTTGGAGGTTACTAGCTTCCACTTCTAATGGCCCAGGGTATGGATTTGGCACCACTTAGCAAGTCAGGACTCAGTACAAGAGCCCAGGCACTGGCAGATGAAGTATTTGACATCCCTGAAACTTCAGAACAGGGGGCAAGCTCAGTCCAAGCCGTCTGAGAATCGTCACAGGCAGGATACACAGCTTAAGATAGACGTGCACTGAAGCCATAAGCCGTGTAGTACCCGTGGCTACATGCCAATCATCCTGTCACCCTATCCTTTTGCCACAGAGTTGGGAAAGGGTGGAGTGATTGAGCAGAGACCAAAACAGCAAATCTATATCTGTGCAGATATGAGGTTTCTTTTTCATGCCCCAGCAGTGGAAGCAGAAAGGAGCAACAGTCTAAACGGGTCAAGCAAGTAAGGCAAGCGAGGTAAGTAAAAAGAAACAGCTTTAAAGCTTTTAAATGTTGTGTGCTGTGCATTTGTGTAAGTGTGTGTTTGTATGAGTGTGTCTGCGGGAGACATCACATGCTTGTTGTGTGTGTGTGTGTGTGTGTGTGTGTGTAAAAGTGACTGAATCAGTGGAGAGAGTCAGTGAGTGACAGTGAGTGATAAGAGTGAGTATGAGTCTGAATGAATGATAGTGAGTAAAGGAGAGAGTGACAGTAAGCCTTACTTGAGGTAGAATGACAGTGAGTTTAACTGTGAAGGAAAATAACAGTGAGAGTTATTGTGAGGGTGACTTACAGTTAGTGTGATTGTGAGGGAAAATGACAGTGAGTTTACTAAGAGAGAGAATGACAGTGAGTGTTACGGTGAGGGAGAATAATAGTGAGTGTTACTGTGCTGGAGAATGACAGTGAGTGTTAATGTGTATAATACTGAGTGAGTCACAGAGTGGGACCAAATGGATGAAACACAGTGAGAATCAATGAAAATGATTTGTCAGAGTGAGTGTGAGTGAATGTAACTGAGTAGGAATGGGTGAGAATGAGTGAGACTAGGTGAGTCAGTGAGAATGAATGAATCAAAGTAAGATTGAATGACTTATAATGAGGGAACACGAGGGTGACTAAGTGAGACTGACTGAGAATGAGTGAGAATGAGTGAGTCAGAGATTAAATGAGACTGAGCGAGTCAGAGAACGAGTGAGACAGAGTGAGGCAGATTGATGGAACTCGAGCCAGGAGAGATTGAGTGAGGCTAGGGAAGTTAGAGTGAGACTGAGTGATAGATGAGTCTGAGTGAGATTGATTGAATGAGAATGGGTTAGGCTGAGTGAGAATGAATGAATGAGAATGAGTCAGACTAACGAGAATGAGTGTGACTAATGACTGAGTCAGAGTGAGAATGAGACCAAGGGAGATTGAGTGACAGTGAGTGAGTCAGAATGGTGCTGAGTGAGCCCTCCTCAAAACCCCCTGGGAAGTCAGGCGCACTCGCTGAAATTTGAGCCAAAGATTATGCACCACCACTTTTGAAGGTTACCAACCACCACTAGGATTTTGTTCAGAGCAATGCAAACCTCTGCCTCACAGATGAGCTACAATGAAAGGGCCAATTCCATTTAAAAAACTAGGGAATCGCTCCTTCTCTGGATGCTTTTACCTCCAGGAAGGACAACTTGGTTTAAGAAGGTGGAGGTTGGACTCCTGTCATGGTAATCTACCCAGATGCCAATTAGTATAATCTAAATGGAGTAGCCAATTCAAGTTGATTGGAAGTGAGCCGAACAAATTTGCTGAAAAAAGAGGTTGATTCATGGATCAGAATAGTGATTATTCAAGTTATTACTCCTGTTGGTTGTTTCACAATCAAAAAAGATGAAAGAGGTACACAAAGTGTGGGTTAGCTCATGTGAGTTGTGAAAAGCAGCTGTGCACCTGGAATCTGACATATGGGCAGATGTGAAAGTCTGCATTTCCTGAAAGGTGCAAAATAGTGAAATAAAGGGTTTGATTTATGATTTGGCGGACGGTACTCCATCCATCAGGGTCTCAGAGGACATTATCTTGGCGATTAATGTCCTCTCAATTTAGAGATGCTTGCCAGCCCAGGGATTATCTCTGTATCTTGAAAGGAGCCTCTGTCATGGCAGTTCCCTTCAAGGTAGAAAAAGTTTGATGGATTACTACCATCAGTTTTGACATCTATTCATCAAACTTTTAAACTGTTTTCCTCTAACGTCCCCTAGTCTGTCAGGCTGTCAGAGGAAGTCTTGTATTGACAAATCCAAAGGATTCTCTAAATGAGGTATGCAGAGTGACAGTTTGGAATAAAGGGCCCTCCATCAAATTTGCGACGGATGATCTTGTCTGCCACACTCTAAATCAGTTCCTACGATTTGAAAAGCACAATCTCTATCATAACCTGAAGTAACATTATATCTGGTAGGGAGGGAGAAACGGAAAAGATAATAATTAGGTAATCTAAAGCTAGAGGCACTAAATAACTAAATAAATATCTAAAAAATGGCAAAGCACATAAAACTATTTCAGAGGTCTTTGCAGGAGGTGGCATAAAGACTGTAGGAAGGCAACTTTATAGGGCACAGACTGTCAGGGAATGATAAAGTACTGGATGGAACCTTTGGGAGGCATTGCGAAGTTGTGGACATCAAGTGGAGGGATTTAAATCTAGCTTTACCAGATTTTCTAGAATGATGAGTGCATGTCCTCCCAGCTCCAGCAATGTATGTTTTCTGGCCCCCCTAGAGTGACAAACTGATTTGGAGAACAAGTGATAGCTAGTGATTTTAGAGGGTTACACACCTCCCTTTTTAGAGAAGAGGGTAAGGGGGAGGCTCTGGGATAGATCCAACCAGACGTTTTCTGTTTAGAAATTAGTTTGGCAGCCCTGTAAATGAGGCACAACTCACTCAACTATCTGATTTTCTTGAACCTGGATGAGAAAGTGAATCCCGCTGGAAGGATTCACCTAGTGATCATCTTCCAACAGATAGGTCTGTATGTCCCACCATCACTTAACCATTAACTTATTTTAGGGTCTCCTGCAGCAGGAAGCATTTCAAGCTCAAAGGTGAATGATTTTTGGCATCTGCCTGGATGTATCATTTTAATGTTTGCCTATTTTGCACAAACACGGGATAAGTTTTAATTCATTAATTCGCTCTAAGAGGTATGTTAGCAGGAAGCTAGCTGAATGACCTGTAGAAATTCCCTTCTCTGATACACTTTTGTGATGTTTTTTAATTGAAATGATCTATAGTTTCAATCTGTGAAATTGTTATGGTCTTAATTAACGGAAACAGCAAATTTTTGAACTCATAAAATTTGAACTCACTTCCAACATCGTTAACAGAAAACAGCAATTTCAAAAAGGATTGAACATTATGACCCCCACAAAACCCACCTTCCACTTCCCATTAAGCCCCTGAGTTAAATGGAGCACCTTGTTCCCCCGGAACTTGTTTTCAACCAGAAGGGTGGCACAATGACTGTAGATTTTGGATAGTGTACTTTTAATAAAGCTTTTAACTTTAGGGAACCATACTTGCTGAAAAATGTAATTTGTTTTTTTTGTTGCAAATGTTTGAATGAATACCAACCTTGTCTTGGATGGAAGGATCTTGAACAGCATCTAATTGGTGCAGCTCTGTTTGGGGGGCTTCAGTCTTAGAACAAGACAAAGGCCAGTTATTTGATGCTGGATCCACCCGGTTGAGGGGCAGATTTATTTTTACAATGTGTCAAGACTACTGCCATGAAAGTAGTGATTAAGTTGATGTTGCAGTTGGTGGGAACAGGCACTCTTTTTTGTGGACTGTGACTTATCTTTCATCAGCAGAACAGACAAGGAATAAAGTACCTGAGCTACACTCAAGGTAAATATAAACATAAAAACCCTCCAACACTAGATTGCATTGACTGGTCACACCTGAAAAGAATTCCCCCTGTGTTCTATCTATTTACAAGCCATAGCCTTGAGTAAGTGTTGCATTCTGGGCACTGGAGTTAAAAATTTGGAAGTTTGATAGATTTGAATCTTTCTCCTTAACAGCAGATTTTAACAGCATAGAAAGTCTGCTCACATCATTTGAGAATACTGTGTTCTGTGTTTGCTTGTGTCTCTTTCTTACAAAAAGTATACACAAAATATAATGTGAGATACAATACACTTTCTTACTCTGTGGTTTTAAAAATGTTTAATGCCAAGATTGCCCATTGCAGGATTTAGAGTAAATGTCAGGTCCATGAGGGAGGGAGGAACACAAGAATGGGTCAGTGGAACCTGCGATGGACTGGAACACTAGACTGCTAACCGCATTTGTCTACCTGCATCTACACACTTCATTGGTTATAGTTACTTCCGGGTGTAGAGTAGCAGTACACCACTTAAACCACATTATGAGTTATAGCCTTGTAATGTGTCATGTAGTTGTCTTGGCTTCCAACTCTCAACCCAGTTTGCACCTGTTATTGCGTTCCAAGCGTTTGTTGTTTTTCTTCTCACTTCAGTTGCCTTGGTTCTCTAGTTTAGTTCTGTGTTTCATTTGCCTTTGTTATGCTGTCTCTGGTCTAATTCAGTTGTACAGTCTTTTCAGTGTTTGCAGCAAGTTCCTGGGCCTCTGGCATTGCTCCTGCTCACCTTCTGGACATACCAGCTGCAGTTAGCTAGCTTAAATCTGTTCTGTGTTGTTTGGGCCCTGCTTTGATTCACACTTATCATATGCTCTCTGTCCTTCAGCTGGTTCAGACTGTCTTATCCAGGTGATTGACACCTGATCTGATCGATATAAGTCAATAAGGACGCTCAATAAAGGACCAATAATGCAAACAGATTGGCTTTAATAGAATGATCAGTGATATATATATATATATGTTTGGCACACCAACAGAGTAGAACGAAAATAGCAACAAAAATATCCATTTATATGTATACAAAGAGTTTACCAAAATAGCAATCTAAATATAGCTTTACTATGCAAGACTACATTAATTGACTGCCTATGAAATGCATATGCAGCTACTGCATCACATTCGCATTCAGACATTCAAGGAAATCAGATTTAAATGAGTAGAATACATTAGATTACAGACATAGCGCTAGTATGTCTCATCAGAATAAAGCAGAGAAACAAAGGCCTTTCATCCCTGGGTGGAACTTTATCCACAATGCTGGGAAGCCCTCTCCGCTCCCTCGAACCTCTCTACCCCTCGAGCATCGCAGTCTAAGAACAGCACTGCCAGGGAGGCAGCGATGTGGGCGATGGCAGCTTGCACAACTCCATCTGCAAGCTTTAATTCCCTCACCCGTGCTTCGGTGCTTAAATAACCTGAAGCTTGGACTCTATTCTTTTTGTCGCATTTTCTAGCTATGATATCTGTACACGTCCCTTGGCTGCCCTGTTGTTTACTAGTCATTATTTTCTGGCCTTTTCTTTAATTCTCTTTCTCAGGGTTAGAGTAACCTTCGCTTGCCTCTCTCCCACACTTCCTGCTTCTTGCACATGCAGACTCCAGATAATTTTATCTATGGAATGTTGGAAAACAAGCTTGAAAGCGACATTGTGAACTTTTGAACTTTTCCACATAAGGTTCAGGTTTCTGCAGGCATCACGCTCATCTACACTGCTCAGATTAATTAACCCTTCGCGTCACAGTGTCTTCCGCACCTTTCCCTACACTGATCACTCCACCCCTTAGATGAGCGTGATGCATGCGAAACAGAAAACATTTACTTTCGCATTTCTCCAGCTATGTTGCTACGAATAGCAGTCAGCATTATTCTAAGCGCTTGCATTTTAGTATGAAGCTGTTTAGTGCATGCATATAGTCTGCATAATATAGCCATCAGTATGACACAAACAATCAGTGACCAAATTAAAAGATGCAATATCACATTAAGCGTTTTTGTAGCTCCTGGTGCCCAGCCCAAGAAAATATCATTCCAGTGGTGCTTAGTTGTCTTTTGGATGCATGAAGCAGTGTGCATAAGCTGTTTAGCATCTATGGTCATCTGTATGGCTGTATTCTTGGTGTATTTGCTGCCATATCAAACTCAGCAAATGTAACTTGTGCGTATTGCCTGATTGCCTCTAGACTGGGTAGCTTAACAACAAGCGACATTTTCCATTCTAACTGTTCTTGCATTTACGTTTGTAATGTGGTTGCGGTGAACTTAGTCGGCCGGTATAATATATGAGTACTTATGTCAATAATGCTGGTAATATTACACATGCACATTACTTGCTCCCCTGTGGTCTGTACAAATCTGTTAATAAGTAAGGAATGATTAGTAACATAGCATACACTTTCTGTCCCTACCTGATATAAGTCTGTGCCATTAATAGGATAAGGTAACCATTCACATTATCCTGGTATTGGGTGAAGGCATGGATCTAGCACCCTTCCTGTTTGGGTACATACCCACCCTTTAGACCGATCTGCGCATCTTGTGGGATCTACAGCATGGTTTGTCTGATCAATCCACTTTTTGTCAGTATGAGGTATCCACCATTATTTACCTATTACTATGGGGAGCAAACTAAAGGGGCAACATATTTCAGGAGGGAAGTCACTTCTTGCTGTATCAAAATGAGCATCACACATTTCTTCTTCACAGTGAAACTGTATGGGCTTTACCCATATCTCCTTGGGCAAATGCAGTTGTTGTCTCCAATACTCGCCTTGGAGCTGTCCCCATTCTGCTTTAAACTCTACATACTGTTGATTAACAATACTTTGCCATAATATACATTGAATTCCTGTGGATACTGCTTGTGTGTTTTGAAAGCTTTTTCCAAATTGCTCATAGGTGAAATTATGCCATTGCCAATCACAGTACAACCCCGTAGGACTTTCCATATTTCCTGTGAGTGCGTGGGCCCCATTGAGAAATGACTTTAATGGCCTCTCCTGTACTATATCCTGTAGATGATAACTTATTCCTAATAGCTTCAATATCAAAAGAATTTAAGGCCCCTAGCCCTATTCCAGTGGCTCCGGCTATCAAGGATCCTAAATCTCTTCTAATACGTAGCTTTGGTAATGGCCATATCTGCAATGTTCATGGGGCACACGGTGGGTCATAACTTGAGATGTTCCTTTAGTAATATTTCTGTGTAATACAATATGGTTAACTATGCTTGCATGCAGAGCTTGCTTACATCCTATCCTATATCGAACTATGGAAATGTTGCCTAGGTTGCTAATCATGCGTCTTTCAGCTACATAAAACATGAATGCTGGCGGTTTGGAATATCGGTCTCCTTAGGTTCCATTGATCATTGTAGCAACCACCATATGCCCTGGTAAAATACTTTGTTTGTCAGAACAATCATACGGTTTACATGGATATGTCGGTGCTGGCGTAAACAGCACAATTGTATCACAATATTTGCATATCATATTCAAGGTATAATTTAAAGCTTGCACTATTGCTGGTGTTCCTTGCAATTTGTTTAGTCCATTAGCATGTCGAATTTGCTGTCCCATTACCTTCCAGGTCACAGCTTTGGCAGCCATCCACTTGCCTACAGGTACCTCTACGTTGCAGAGTGAAATCTTCCCCGTGTCATCGGTAACGTTAACTGCTTGTGGTACACAAATGACATGGAGGTTCGTAACGACATTCTCTGCTATATTCGGTCAAACCCAAACGGCTCTTCCAGTTGCAATTATGACCGCAAACAGGAACCACATAGGGGGCGTGGCCAAGATGGCGACCGGAGCGGCAGCATAAACTGCAGCTCCGATCCCTGGCCCGGTAAATTATCCTGTTGGAGGCGCCCGGGCCCCCCCGAGAGCGGGTCCGACTGCCGCTAAGAGGGCTGCCCGGGGGCGGCATCGTTAATCGCGGCCGGAGACGCGCTACTCGCATGGCTGGCGATCGGCTGGATTGAGGCCGTGATCGCGCTGCAGACAACGCGCTCGCGGCGAGCGCTACATGGAACCACCCGCGACCCGGTCCCAGAACACGGGTTCGCGTTATGCTGAGGCGACATAGCACCTTCGTTTTTACCCGGTGGGGAGAGGCGCCGGGGTGCGCGCTCTGGAGGGGCGGTGCCGCCCAGGCCACCTACGGTACAGCGCCATCTTAGCGAGATAAGCCCTGCCGGAGCAGGCTTACCTGTTTTACACCCGGTGAATGGGGCTTCCCGTACTGTGACTCTCCTGCTGTCCTGCGGTAACACACCGTTCCGCGGCCGTCCTGGAGGTCGTACTGCACGGAACACGCCTCCTGTTGGTGTGGCCTGGGGATTGCGCCGCATGCACGGAAGGCGCCATTGGGAACTCTACGCAGAACTGTGCTGGCTGGAATTTATTTTATTCACTGCGGCGAAGCCCCTCAGGGGTCGAATCCTGTCAAGGTAGGCCCTCCCCCGCACCATAATCATCGAGATGAGAAGCCGGTGTGGATGTTCTGGTTTCCTCTGCCCACCCATAGCTGCATAGCGCCCCGCGCTCTGGCTACTGATTAATCCATCGTATCAACAGGCCCAACAGGCGGCGGCCAATACGTAACACCTCTGCATCTTTTGCAAACAATAGTGCCTAACTCTGCCATAAAAGGCCCGCTGGCGCGTGGGTGGCGCTGTGCAATGGCGCGTCGCATTGGGGCGCGCACCCTGTAAACTCACTCTGTGTTATCGCTGTGGGGCAGCATCGACCTGTGGCATCCCTGCTCCCTGCACAGAGCAGTCCGGGAAAACAGACTCACTAAATAACTGGCTCCAGTGTCGCAGGCCACGTTGGATGATAAATTGTGGCCAATTAAACGCACTGAATCAATGCGGATTGCTACACCAGCACAGGGGACCACAGCCGCAGCCCCTACTGTACGTATCCTTGTCCTGCATTGGCCCGTGCTTCACTTCTGGGAGACTGAGGCATTAGGAAGTCAGCTATCTGGGAGAGGGGTAAACACATAATGGACCTGGCTGTTTATAAGGGAAGTGCCTATCGATGACAGTTACCGTGTGGTAGTGCGCACGCGCATGAATCATCCCTCTTGGGACACTAGTTCCCATGTGTTGCTGTAACTTCTGTCACAATGCACAGCGTATTGCTCCCTATTCCACCAGTCTTATAAATTCATACCAGCCCTGTCATTATTAAGTGACACAAGTGATAGCAAAAATACCATCCAAAGCCTTGCTTGTTCCTGGCCTTGCTCCTTTTCAACGTCTAGGCTCGAACTGGTGTGACACTTGACTAGATCGTGCATACTGCTTCGCGTTTTCTCAGCACGCTAACGTCTAAGAGCTCCTGTACTTGCCAAATGGTCAAACCAAAAACCCCACGTGCACCTCTGGGCAAGATGGAACACGCCACCTCATCCTCCTCAGAGCCCTACGCCAACACACAAGTGGCACTTCAGAAACTAGAATTGACCCTACAATCACACACATCACAATTCGAAAAGATACTACAAGCCATTCTAGACACTAAAATTACTCTGGAAGCTAAAATAGGTTCGGTAACAGAAGATCTTAACATACTTCGCACTGACCAACACGCACTAGCTGATAGGGTATCGGAACTTGAAAGAGATACTGTGGCTATCCCCCGCTCGGTGAAAGATCTCCAATCGCAACTAGTTCACTTATCGACAGAGGTGGACTCTTTAAAACGCAGAGCTGAGGATGCAGAAGGTAGATCTCGCCGCAACAATATCCGTATGGTGGGATTCCCCGAGCGTGCCGAGGGCCTCAGTGCTGAACTATTTATAGAGAAATGGCTTACTGATACTATTCTGAAGGATAATATCCCGAAGTTCTTTTCTGTCGAAAGAGCACACAGGATCCCTGCCAGGCCTCCCCCTCCTGGCTCCCAACCACGTCCGCTTATAGTAAGACTCCTTAATTACCGTGACAGAGATCTTATCCTACAGTTATTTCGCAAATCTGGCCCGGTAAGCTTCGAAGATGGTGTGATTACAGCCTACCCAGATTTTACAGCAGAAGTACAGAAGAAACGCAACTCTTTCTACCATGTTAAGGCGTGTCTCCGAAAACACAACATCAAGTATGCGCTGTTGTTCCCTGCCAGACTCCGGATACAAGATGACACTCGCACACTCTTTTTTACCTCTCCAGAGGACGCCTGGACCTGGCTACATGCCAAGGGGCTAGCCGATCCATTAGACACAATTGCTCTGGGAGCCGATAGACCCTCCTCCACGTCAGGTCGCAGACAGCGCAAGAAACAAGGCGCGAAGCCCTCGCCTGAACAAGCGCAAACTGAACGCTCCCGACTTTTGCGAGCCACATCCAGATTTGTTAACGCGTCACCTACTGCCTCCTCTACACAAGCGGACGTTGAGCAGGAACAGGATGCAAACTCTGACTCAGCTGAATCCACACGTGGCCCTACCCTCACACCACGCACAGCAGATGATATCTGCTAAACAGCTGGGCCCTACTGGTTCTTACAGATCGTGGACAGTATCACAATACTATTACACCTCCTTCTGAGCGCCATCGGCATCCACCTGCTACGCCGCGTGATTCGATTGTGCCCCTGGGCGGCACACTCTTCACCACAAGTGAACAGGGCAAGGTAAACCCTAGACTCTGTATCAATGCTGCCCGACACCCCCCTGCTCCATATGGACCATTCTCTCATGCCAGCAAATGCTGGAATAGATTTCTATTTTTCAATTCAGTTGTTATTGTGTGTTGTTTTAGTGTGCTCCCTTTTATTTAATCGTTGGTTTTATCACATGTTAGTTAATTGCAAATGCAGCAGCAAATGTACATGTCATGATTATCATAGCAATAGGACTGCAGCTCACAATGTCGCTGGTGTGGGTCGCCCAACCTTAGTATGCGCATGTCACAATGTTTTTGTGTCATGGTCAGCAGGCAATCATTCCCTTGGGCATACGAAAACCACAACAATATCATGGCCACTCAAACTCATCAGAGTATAGCAAAATACAAAGTGCTCACATGGAATATTAGAGGCATGGCAACCTCACGGAAGCGTCAGAGAGTTTACGCCTTTCTTAAGAGACATCAGATACATATAGCACTATTGCAAGAAACACATCTCTCTAAAGCTACGCTAGAAAACACACGCTCAAAATGGAAGGGGCAATTGCATGGCACAACTTCTTCATCATTTGCCCGCGGGGTAGCGATTTGGATCGCCCCCGGGGTTCCATTCACCGTGTCTCGCACACAATGTGACTCAAATGGTCGCCACGTGATAGTTGAGGGCATACTAGATGGATCCCCTTTAGCCCTAGTTGCACTGTACTCCCCAAATGTAGACCAGCGAGATTTCCTATCTACACTTTCAACCGGCAACCTTAATGACCCTACGTTGGAATGCGTTTGGGGAGGAGACTTTAACAGTGTCTTAGACACTCAAAAGGACCGCTCGTTCCCCCCGCTTACCTCAGCTCCTTCCAATCGTGCCTCTCAAGCACTAGCAAGCTGGGCTTTAAACAATGGCCTGAGCGAAGTATGGAGGACGGCCCATCCTGCCCAACGGGAATACTCTTATTATTCCACTGTACATAAGCTGTATACCAGAATAGATATGGTTTTTGTATCTGCAACAGTGATTCAGAAGGTGTGCGGATCTGAATACTTAGCGCGCACTATATCAGATCATAATCCTTTATGTGTAACAATAGCTTGGGGTCACATGCACACCCGCATACCGACGTGGCGTTTACAACCGGAAGCCCTTTTAGATCCCCCCTTTCAAACAGAGATAGCTAAAATATTAGCTGATTATTTCCTGCTAAATAAAAACTCGTCATCATCCCGCTCTATAGAGTGGGATGCCCACAAAGTGGTGATAAGGGGACACTGCCTTGCAGCCACGGTAGGGGTGAGAAAAGTACTCACTAAAGAGCTACAAACATTAGAGGTAAAAATCCGTAATGCGGAGGCTGCGGTTGTTGGGGACGAGTCCATACTAACAACACTGAATTCGCTCAGGGCCGCTCATAGCGAAGCAGATACTAGGCTAGGCAAACATGACTACAGACATTATATAACAAGACAGCACGCTGAAGGAGACAGGTCCGGTAGATTGTTGGCTTGGCTGACTCGACAGCCCTCACAGCCAACACCTATCGGCGCGATACGTTTAAACCCCAACGTTATCGTTAACACTCAGTCTGGCATTAATGAAGCCTTTTTCACATATTATCGTACACTTTATACGTCTCCTCCCCCTCCGCCGGAATCACACCTAACTGATACACTACAACTTGTCTCTCAAAACCAACTTATCCTCGATAACACCCATATTCTAGATGGCCCCATTACCATTGAAGAACTGCGCTCAGCTTTGGCACAAATGGCGCGCAGTAAAACCCCCGGATCGGATGGACTCCCGGTGGAATATTTTAACTCTCATGCGAGTCATCTCCTGCCCCCGCTCGTTGAAGTGTTCAATGAGGCGTACCATAATTTGCAAATGCCAGACTCTTTGCGCGAAGCTTTAATAGTGGTCCTTCCAAAAGCTGGTCGAGACCCACTTGATGTTAAATCATACAGACCGCTCTCCCTCCTAAACACAGACTGCAAATTACTAGGGAAAATATTAGCGAATAGGCTCCTCCCCTACCTACCGAGTCTGATACATCAAGACCAGTCCGGCTTTATCCCCGGCAGGAGCACCTTCCTAAATATTAGGAGACTGCTTCATATAATGCATAACAACACGAACACCGAAGCGGTCGCCCTCTCCCTAGATATTGAAAAAGCGTTTGATACACTAAGCTGGAATTATCTTATTTGCACACTCAGGGCGTTCGGCTTCGGACCTGGCTTCATAAACTGGATCAGGACGCTGTACTCTAAGCCCACAGCACGTGTAAAAAATGGTCGCATTATCTCCGAAGCATTTGCCATAAGTAGAGGCACCAGACAGGGTTGCCCATTATCCCCCTTGCTGTTTGCCATTGCCATGGAGCCACTGGCAATCAAACTGCGTCGCTTCGCGCATATGTGGGGTATCCCGGAATTTAACACCTATCATATCATATCTCTATATGCAGATGATGCCCTGATTTATCTGCGTAATCATTCTACCTCCATGTCAGAGGTGCTGAAATTGCTGGACTCCTTCGCCCTAGCCTCTGGACTTCACGTCAACTGGTCCAAATCCAGTATTTTCCCTCTTATCTCCATTCCGACTGATGCGCATATAACACTTCCGCAATATAAACTACCGTGGTCATATACAACCATTAAGTACCTCGGGGTGCAGATTTACCACTCTGTTACAGATTTAAAAGAGGGCAATATTGACAGAGTGGTGAGATCCACTCGCGGCTCGATACCATTCTGGAGCTCACTCCCTTTATCCCCGTTGGGCCGGGTAGCAATAACCAAGATGATTATCCTCCCGAGGTTCCTATATTATTTTACTGCCCTGCCAGTGTGCCTGCCACGCTCCTTCTTTAATAAATTACATTCAATATTAACCGACCTACTCTGGGGCAAAGATAGACGTAGAGTAGCGTTGACCATAACACAACATCCGCAGGAAATGGGCGGGTTGGGCATGCCTAACCTCGAAAGATACTACGCGGCCGCTCAACTGTCGTGGCTGGCTGGATGGCTGCATGATGCCCCTTCCGCTGAGGGCGCACTGCTGCAGTCCTGTATGGCCCCCAAGGGGCTGCTGCTCACATTGTTGTCTACCCCTCACTCCTTACCCTCGAAACACATACTGATGGAAGCAGCTCGCTTTTGCTGGTACAGATATGTCCATGGCAAGTCCCCCTCCCCCCCTTACTCACCCTTGATACCGTTGTTTCAATTGCCGGGCACCCAAATTATTTCAATACATCATAACACACGGGATATAAATACACTGAAGGTGGGCGATCTATACTCCCATTCCGCGCTGTACTCCTTTACGGAACTGGTGTCTGCCGGGGTGATGCACAATGGGGCCTTTTTGACATACAGCGCCATTAAACGACTGCTAAACAAGACCTGGGGCCTCGGCAATAATGCACCCCCTGAGTCCCCATTATTCACTACTATCCTTACAATAGGTAGCGCAAAAGGTACCATAACTAAAATATACAAAATATTATTAGCAGCAGTTTGCACTACCCTGCTGCACGCTAAAGCACGCTGGGACATGGTCCTTCCTACGCCATTACCACTAAAAACCTGGACCGCAGCTCTTGCAACAATCAAATCAATATCCCGTAATCCTCGCTTACGCTATACCCAATTTAATTATATTCACCATGCTTATTTATCCCCAGCCCGCATTCTAAGAATATACCCGAACACAACTCCGTCGTGCCCAAGATGTGCTACCCCGGCAGCTGACTTTTACCACATGGTTTGGAGTTGTCACTCAATAAACTCAGCCTGGCACCGAGTTACAAACGTTACAGCAGACATTTCATCCCTCGCATTATCCCCCATACCAGAGTCCTGCTTACTGGGCATACGTCACCGCACTAAGGGAGATAAACAGACACACAGATTCATAGACTTAGCGTTTGTTGTTTTCAAACGTCTGATTGCAACACATTGGAAGGCTCCACATGTTCCGTCCCATTCGGTTTGGCTGCGCGACTTACATAGTCGCTCGCAGGCCGAGGCGCAGACACTTAATCTATTGCAACGTAAAGGTCTCATCGAAGTGGGCCCTGAAGTCTGGAATACCTTTGTGGTGGCAATAGAAGCGCGTGACGACCTGCACCCCCCGTGAATAGTGCAACATACACAAATCTTACAGCAAGGTGGATACGCTCAGCAGGATACTTGAACTGCCTCAATCTTAATTATAGACATTGCTGACACTCTCATTCTAATCCTCAAAGTATTAACCTAACAAACCAGGCTGTTTCCACTGCGTACAAGACTCTACGCAGGTCAAACCCAGTCCGATCAATGCCAAGTAGGCTCAGCATCCAGCTGAACCCCACAAAACACAATCCTTGCCCCACCTCTGTCCTTCGATCTAAACACACTTACATATATTAGCTGCATTCCTTCCTCTAGCCTCTCCCTACCTCGGCTTGAGGTTGCAAATATTATCAATGACATTGGTCGTGCTTAGCTGCATTGATATTCGGCAAGTAGTTGCCGCACAGTATTTAAGCTGTATGTTTCCTTTTTTCTTGCTCTGTTGGCATTATCTTATGTTTGTTTATAATTTGATTTTTCTCTTTCTCTTTCATACCAGTTAATATGCAAAGAGGCTGTGCAAGATTATTTATGCGAGCAAATAATTCGATAAATTGTAAACAGCCAATGTACTGGTATGTGAATGTTATGTTTAATAAACAGATTTAAAAAAAAAAAAAAAAAAAAAAAAAAAAACAGGAACCACATCACTGATTCTGATGTCATCATTTATGACCGCGGTGTGAGTCTCATTGCAGGTACAAACACAGGTACATTAGAGTTCTTTAAAAGTACAACATACGTGCTCCCCACCTCTTGACTTAATATCTCTCCTGCTTCTGGCTTTTTCCCCGAATGATGTACCCACACCTTCTTTCCTGTGCTTCCAAATTCTCCATCACCTCTCTGGGCACTATCAGGGGAGCCAGACCTCTCTTCTATATGTGGAGTGTGCACTTTTTCACAAATCAACTGTGCAAGTCTGTCATGTGCTTGATATGATACAGCAAATACAACAAGTGATGGGCGGAATGCTGAACATTGTCAAACATTCACCCCCAGTACAGTGATCTGGGCCTAAATCCATCGTTTTTTTGCTGCCCATGCCATTCCAGTTTGGACCCAGCCATATGCAAATCAGTCTTGACCCTGTTCCCCATGGGAACAGTCCAGCCCGAACTGCTAGGCCAGGTCTTCCCTGGACTGGAAACAAGCATCCTGGGACCGGTTTCAGGGTTTCACCCCTCATCAGCCAGGCTAGCTTGAATCCAGTGGCATGGGAAGCACGGGACCCACGACTGGGGGTGAGTGTTTGACAATGTTCAGCATTCCGCCCATCACTTGTTGTTTTTGCTTTGTCGCCCTAAGTGGGAAGGGTATGCCCAGACGTGGGTCCCGTGCTTCCCATGCCACTGGATTCAAGCTAGTCTGGCTGATGAGGTATGAAACCCCGAAACCGGTCCCAGGATGCTTGTTTCCGGTCCAGTGAGGACCTGGCTTGGCAGTTCGGTCTGGACTGTTCCCATGAGGAACAGGGTCAAGACTGATTTGCATATGGCTGGGTCCAAACTGGGGTGGCATGGTGAGCAAAAAAACGATGGATTAAACCCAGATCTATGACTGGGGGTGAGTGTTTGACAATGTTCAGCATTCCGTCCATCACTTGTTGTTTTTGCTTTGTCGCCCTAAGTGGGAAGGGTATGCCCAGACGTGGGTCCCGTGCTTCCCATGCCACTGGATTCAAGCTAGCCTGGCTGATGAGGGGTGAAACCCCGAAACCTGTCCCAGGATGTTTGTTTCCGGTCCAGTGAGGACCTGGCTTGGCAGTTCGATCTGGACTGTTCCCATGAGGAACAGGGTCAAGACTGATTTGCATATGGCTGGGTCCAAACTGGGGTGGCATGGTGAGCAAAAGAACAATGGATTAAACCCAGATCTATGACTGGGGGTGAGTGTTTGACAATGTTCAGCATTCCGTCCATCACTTGTTGTTTTTGCTTTGTCGCCCTAAGTGGGAAGGGTATGCCCAGACGTGGGTCCCGTGCTTCCCATGTCACTGGATTCAAGCTAGCCTGGCTGATGAGAGGTGAAACCCCGAAACCGGTCCCAGGATGCTTGTTTCCGGTCCAGTGAGGACCTGGCTTGGCAGTTCGGTCTGGACTGTTCCCATGAGGAACAGGGTCAAGACTGATTTGCATATGGCTGGGTCCAAACTGGGGTGGCATGGTGAGCAAAAGAACGATGGATTAAACCCAGATCTATGACTGGGGGTGAGTGTTTGACAATGTTCAGCATTCCGTCCATCACTTGTTGTTTTTGATATGATACAGCAGCACTTCCTTGGTTCAACAATACTATTTTGAATTCTCCTCTATAATCTGGGTCAATGACTCCCCCAAGTACTGACACTCCCTAGATGGCTAAGCTAGATCGGGGGGCAATTCTACCATAGGTTCCTGGTGGTACTCTTACTCCTATTCCTATGGGTATGGTTTTTATCTGTCCTACAGGCACTTCTCCGCCTTCTGGA
The DNA here is from genome assembly GCF_031143425.1 of Pleurodeles waltl. NCBI lineage: Eukaryota > Metazoa > Chordata > Amphibia > Caudata > Salamandridae > Pleurodeles > Pleurodeles waltl. The sequence goes on along the minus strand of NC_090450.1, from coordinate 996,606,703 downwards.
GTAAACAGATCTAGTCCTATACTCCCAGGAGTAGCTTGCAAAGGTAGTCAGGCTTGAGGGTCTGTTTTCCAGACAATCATGGTATGTGTAGGTTCTTTGTCATGCCCTGTCATTCGAATGAAAGGAGTCTGCTGCCCAACTGGTCTGCTGTTCAGTTCAAATAAAGCTTTGTCTAAATTACTACTCCACCCTTTTAGAGTCTGATGTGTTGATAACTTTTTTAGCTGTTCTTTCAACAACCCATTATATCTCTCAATCATGCCTGCAGCTTGTGGATAATAGCTAAGGTGTAATATCCACAGAATCCCCTGCTCTTGGGCCCAATCCTGCACCGCTTTCCCTGAAAAGTGTGTGCCTCTGTCTGTTTGGATTTCATCAGGCACCCCATAATGTTTTATCAGGTAGTTTAGCCCTCGCAAAGTGGACTTCTGGTCTGCAGACTTACAAGGCATACCTAACATAAGGCCAGAGTAGGTGTCCACCATGGTCAATATGTAGCTTTTTCCTCCTTCTTTTGGTAGTGGCCCGATATAGTCCAATTGCCACACCGTGGCAGCTGCAGTTCCTCTTTTGATATGTCCACTAGGCTTCTTTTGCAAAGGCATTTGTCTAATTTGGTTACATGTAGGGCACTCCTTTACTGCTTGTTGCACTTGTTCTTTAGTAACTGGAATTTGTCGTTGCTGTGCACATGCATAAGTGCCATTTTCTCCTAGATGTCCTGAAGTTGCATGAGCCCAGTTTGCTAAAGCAGCCTCTGCTTCTTCATTGATGATCACTGTCCGTGTTTTGGCCATGCAAGGGAGGTGTCTGATGGACAATGGGCATCCACATGTCCCACATAGATTTGACACCTTTGCCCTTTCTTCCACATCTCTTCCCATAGTTGCTCGCCCCCCCAGACGGGAGTGCCTTTAATTTTCCATCCATCATTGTGCCAAGTTGGGGCCCTGCATACTAGTCCTTGGTTAGTGGTCCAACTGTCAGTGTACACAAATGTTTTCTCTCCAATGGGGACCTGCTCAATTACTGCTGCTATCCCCTGCAGCTCTGCAAGCTGGCTTGATCCATTATCTCCTCCTCTCAACAACAGTGTTTCTGTAGCAAGCTTGAATGCAATTGTTTGCCATTGTCTTTTTCCTTGATGGTACCGGGCTGTACCATCTGTGAACCATGCATTGTGTTGTTCTTCTTCGGTAAGTTGCTCAAAAGGTGGGGCTGTTTTGAATGGTGAATGTTCCATTTCAGTAAGTTCTGGCGAGGGGGTCATTGCCTGCAAGTCCACTGCCCCTAGCATATCTTCTTGTAACTTCGACACTCCTGCTGGCCCTGGCTTTGCTCTCTGCTGCAGGTACCATTTCCACTTTACAATGGTAGAATCCTGTGCTCTGCCTACTTTAGCACCAACCCCAACTTCTCTTATCCAGCCTAGTAAAGGGACCAGTGTTCTTAAGGTAACCAGCCCGTCACCAGCTATGCGTTCCGTTTCCACTAATGCCCAGTATGCTCCTGCTAGTTCTTTCTCTAACGGGGTGTAATTGCTCATGGATGAGTTAATTTCTTTGACCAGAATCCTTGTGGCACCCTCTTTTTCTCTTGCCTTTGCCATAGACTCCACACCACTACATCATCCTGTACTATCATTTCCAGATCAAACGGGTCTCCTTCTGTGAGAGGACCTAACGTAAAATAATTCTGAAATGCATCTTTTGTTCCCTTAAAGGCCTCTTGCTGTTCAGGTCCCCATTGAAAAGTGTGCTTTTTTCGTGTGACTTGATATAATGGTCTCAGTATTAATCCTAAGAGAGGGATATGTTGTCTCCAAAGTCCCATCAAACCAATGAATCGTTGTGATTCTGCTTTTGTTGTAGGAACCTTTAGCTGCTGTACCGTATCAATCACTTTCTGTGGTATTCTTTTTACTGGCCCTGACCAAATAGCACCCAGGAATTTGACCTCTTGTGCAGGGCCTTGGACTTTTTTAGGGTTGATAGCCCATCCCCTCTGCTGTAAGTACTCAATTAACCTCTCCAGTGTGTCTGAGACGTGTTCTTTGGTTCCCCAGTAATCATGATATCATCAATGTAGTGTGCAAGGCGGGTGTCCCCTGCTGAGAAGTTGGCTAAATCTCTGGCTATTAGTCCTCAGCACAAGGTGGGGCTATGTACATACCCCTGGGGCAGCTTTCTGAACGTGAACTGTCTGTTTTGCCAGCTTATTGCAAATTGGTCTTGACTTTCCTCATCAATGTCAATTGAGAAAAAGGCATTTGCTAAATCAATAACAGCATGCCATTCTCCCACAACTTTGCTCAACTGTTCAACTAGCGTGATGATGTCTGGGACTGTGGCTGCCAAGGACGGGGCCACTTTGTTCAGCTGTCGATAGTCAACAGTCATTCTATATGTATCATCCGGTTTCTTTACAGGCCATATAGGGGAATTAAATGGGCTGGCCTAACCACACCTGCATCTAGTAGCCCTTGAATAGTTTGTGAAATCTCCTTGTGTCCTCCAGGCATTCAGTACTGTTTGATACACACTGGCTTCTTTGGAGCAGGCACATGTAATGGACTCCACTTTGCATGCCCAATAAGGATTGTCATAGATTTCTTTATATGTACGCACCTCACACCAAAAGTGAATATTCCCCATTGCGTCTCTATAGTTTTTCCTAGTAACAGATCCATGCCAATAATGTATTCTGGTACTTCTGCCATTAACACTTCTGCTGTGAACGGGAGTCCTTTACCAATTGACAATTTAAGTCTAACAGGTTTAGCCTCTGTCTCAGCACCCCCATAGCCATTAATGATCACGCTTTTTCCTGGCAGCTTCCTAGGGTTCCCATTTATCAGAATTACTTCTGCACCTGTATCAAGCAGTGCCATAACATGTTGCGTTTCTTTTTGTCAATAAATAATAGGAGGTACATATGGCCGCCTGTCCCCGGGGCTTACCTCTTGCACTGCTCTGATTCCCGGGATTTGGCCTGACCTTCATAAGGGTTCTGGGACTTCCCAGCCATTGCTGGACAAGTCGGGATATAAAGTCGAGACAGGTACCTTCCTATGTTTTTTTGACTCCGCTTTTTCCTTCTCAGCCTCTTCCATTGGTTGCGCTGAAGTCTGCTTTAAATCAAATGCCCCCTTTTCTTTCTGTCAACGCTGCACTGCTTTCCATTTGTTAAGCAGATAAGGGGTGGGCTTCCTGTCAAGTTCCTCTTTCTTCACTCCAGCATTTAATAAATCTATCCACATTTGTTGTCTGGTCACCTTTATTGTAGACTCTCCTCCCTTATATTTATTGTCTTGCCCCACAGCTCTTGCTGATTTCTGTCTGTCAAGCCCTTCTAATTGTGCCATTAATAACACTACTCCCCCCACTGGTCTTCCCTGGGCAGGTCCTAGAAGGACTAACAAGGCACCTTTCATATGTGGAGGGGCATTCCTAATCAGTCGTGCCCTGATCCCTGCTGTCACAGGTTCAACATCGGGTCCTGCAAAGTGTTGGGAATACACTGCATTCTGCATTCCCATTTCTCAGAATTGCTCATTTGCCTCTGAAATTGTGTGCCAAAGTCCCCAATTCTCTTCCACATCCATAGCAGTTGGATACAATTGCTTCACTCCTTCTATCAACCAGACCATCAGAGAAAAAGCTTGTTGCCCCTGTGCACCTCACAACCGTTGTCCTAGCATGGCATGAGTGGTTACAGACCCCATTTTCAAGAGTTCAGTTGATGATAGAAATGTACCATCTGCTCCAGTGTCCCACAATCTCACTAACCATTAGAACAAAGGCTCCACAAGCACTTGTCTAAACATGTGGGTTATTTCCAACAACTCACTTTATGTGTAGTCTCTTACTAAGCGAGAATTCTGTACTTGCCCACCATTTACTCCCTTTGATTTGTTTTGCACAAGGAGACAAGCTTCCAATACATTTTCCTTCTCACTTTCAACTTCACCTAGTTCTGCTACTTTCATCCTCCCAGTCCCAATCATCATTATCAGAGACTGTCCCATCCCAGGTATGTGGATCCCAGTTTTCTTTATGTACCAATGCCCTCACTTGCACAGCCGAGGGTACTTTAGGCTTCTGCCTACTCTTCTGCTTTGCTACTCGTACTGCTAATGTGGTGCACCTTGCCTCCATTTGATCACCACGAGTCACTGCACTTTCTATAGTCTCTTTCATGAGTAATTTCTTCTCCTGCAAGGCTGCAACCTCATCCCGCAGTTTTCATATTTCTGCATCTTGAGTTAATGTTTTCTTATACACAGTAGGGAGTGCAGACAGGAAAAGCCATCCCACTTACCCTGATGCTTTCAGCTCCAGCTTCGCCCCTCTTAGTTTCACACTCTCAACTGCATCTTCCACTAAAAATGGAGTCACTTTCTCATCTAGCGCTTCCCATAAAACAGGTGCTGCCCACCGGTTCAGGAGTCCTGCTATGCCAGAAAACGGGCCAGTTGCTAACCACCCGGGGATGGACTTGGCTTCTGCCCTGTGCTGCCGTTCACTCTCTTCCCCATTCTTTTTACGTCCCCAAAGAGGCATTATTGACTTAAATCCCTGCGCTGCCACCAAAATGTCTTATCCACCTGATCTGATTGATATAAGTCAATAAGGACGCTCAATGAAGGACCACACACCAATAATTATCTACAGATTAGCTTTAATAGAATGATCAGTGAACTATATCTATATATCTATATATATATATATATATATATATATTTATATGTATATATATACATATGTTTGGCACACCAACAGAGTAGAATGAAAATAGCAATAAAAATATCTATTTATATATTTATATGTATGCAAAGAGTTTACCAATATAGCAATCTAAATATAGCTTTACTATACGAGACTACATTAATTGCCTGCCTATGAAAAGCATATTCAGCTACTGCATCACATTGGCATTGAGACATTCAAGGAAATCAGATATAAATGAGCAGCATACATTAGATTACAGACATAGCACTAGTATGTTTATCAATCAGAATAAATCAGAGAAACAAAGGCCTTTCATCCCTGGTGGAACTTAACTTTATCCACAATGCTCGGAAGCCCTCTCCCGCTCGCACCTCTCTCCCCATCGAGCGTCGCAGTCTAAGAACAGCAATGCCAGGGAGGCAGCGATGTGGGTGATGGCAGCTTGCACATCTCCATCTGCAAGCTTTAATTCCCTCACCCGTGCTTCGGTGCTTAAATAACCTGAAGCTAGGACTCTATTCTTTTCTCGCATTTTCTAGCTATGTTATCAGTACACGCCCCTTGGCTGCCCTGTTGTTCACTAGTCATTATTTTCTGGCCTTTTCTTGAACTCTCTTTCTCAGGGTAACCTTCGCTTGCCTCTCTCCCACACTTCCTGCTTCTTGCACATGCAGACTACAGATAATTTTACCTATGAAATTTCGGAAAACAAGCTTGAAAGCGACATCATGACCTTTTCCATGTACAGTTCAGGTTTCTGCATGTAGCACGCTCATCTACACTGCTCAGACTAATTAACCCTTTGCGTCACAATGTCTTCCGCACCTTTCCCTACACTGATCACAGACCTATCAAATCCTGTTGCATCTAAACAGAGCGGTTCCATCTCATGAAAGAGAAGCGCCTCCAATGAGAATGGACACAAGCCGAGGATTCCTATTTCACTCCCTGTCCCTACTTCTGGTGGCATGTTCCATTCCTGCTCACTAATGTAGGTATTCAGGTACATCAAGAGTGTAGATTCAACGTGTCTACAACCCCGGATCCTGGCACCTGTGAACTCCGGTATTGTTCTCAGTGCCTAATTCATAAACAAATAAGTGCCAGGGCTCAAACAACTTCATAGGAGTCCAATCCAGCTGGCATCAGTAACTGCTCTACCACTGCTGCCAAATGCCAGTGCCAGTATTGTCTGTGAACTAGATGTATCCATTTCAAACAAACACTGTGGGCCAGATTCACAAAGGTTAACTTACACCAAAAGTCTAAGTTTAGACCAAAAGTCTAAGTTTAGACCTAAATTCTAACTTTACTCAGTGGAAAGTTAGACTTTTGGTCTAAGTTTAGACTTTCGGTAACTTCACTCATTGTAAAGTTAGATTTTTGGTCTAAGTTTAGACTTTCGGTCTAAACTTAGACCAAAACTCTAACTTTACTACAAGTAAAGTTAGACTTTAGGACTAAACTTAGGGGGTCATTTTGAGTTTGGTGGATGGAAAAGGCCGTCCGCCAAACTCCAGCGGCTAGGTTGTCTTCAGTGCGGCTGCCTTCCCACAGGCCCCAATAGGAGTTCCCCACTGGATCAGAGGGCAGAAATGGTGTTTCCACCCGCTGGCCCAATGGGAAACATCCCACAACATTGATGCTGGCTCATAATTGAGCCGGCTGCATTGCTGCGGTGCGTAGGGTGCACCAGCACCCGTCGCACTGTTCACTGTCTGCAAAAGCAGACAGTGAACTGCTCGATGGAGCTGGCCATGGGGGCCCCTGCACTGCCCATGCAGAATGCAGGGTACTCCCTGGGGCCCCATGCACCACGTCTCCACCAGCCTTTACATGGTGGTGCTACTGCCATGTAAAATCTGGTGGAGAGGGGGGTCATAATCCCCAGGGCGCCGCCGCTTGCAGCACTGCCCTTGCAGATTAGGACCACTAGCACAGCCAGTCCCTCCCATGGAGTGAAACTGGCAGTGCTGCCAGTCCAACCGTGGCGCAACCGCCACGGTCGTAATGTGGCAGTCAGACCGCATCCAAAGCAGTAGGACCACCACTTTGGTGACAGTCTGACCACCACCACGACCCTGGTGACCTAAAGACCGCCAAAGTCGTAATGAGGGCCTTAAACGTTTGGCCTAAATTTTGACTTTTGATGTAAATTTACCTTTGTGAATCTGGTCCCATGTTGATAAATTCAGGAGAAGATTAAACACACAGCTCTCCCATGTGGTGTCATCTCATGATAGGTGCCAGTGTTTAGAAATAAGTGTCGGTGCTGAGCACTGGAAAACACAGGCTCAAATTAAGCGCTGATTGTTCTATTATCTGTCATCCATAATGAAAAAATGAAAAATGATGGGGAACAACTTAAGCAGTGTAACTGAAGAGCATTGATGTGATGAGTCTCCTCTTCTTCATTTCTTCAGTTTACACAATTTTATTTTATTTTTTAATGGAGCTTCTCTAAAACTACTTGTTGTACCAGACATGGTAATGCCAGAACATTTAATTGAAGAAGTTCACGTTTGCAATAAAAACAACCCAATTAAGGGTCATAGTTTTAAACAAAACATATCTTCTTCTTTAGAACAAAGTTGAAACTAGGTCCAACTTACTCTTCTCTGACCCCACAAAGATATTTAACAGTATCTACATCCCAGCAAATTCACCATCAGTACCTATGATGCAGTTTTCAAAATTGTGGAAACACTTTGGAGGGAGATTGCAGCAGAGCAGGTCTAAAAATCACGCATCACATTAGTATGGTTGACTTTGCGTCTTCTTTATTCCATTTGGTATGTGTTGGTGCTGTGTTGATTGATTCTAGGGAACAATATTTTAAATGAATTTTTAGCTGCTATTTTTGCTTATCTATTATCTATTCAAGGCCACACTAACCTGTATTGCACTTGTGTTGTTGTGTTTGTCGTTGGTTTATGTTTATGCAAATATGCAATATAATTAACTTGGCTTGAAATGGCCAGAAATGCTTTTGTGCAGGCAAGGCTGGGATTTGGAAATTCAACAAATCTGGTTTTGCACAATTAAAAGCTGGAAATGCTCCAGAACACTCAGATCTTGTTACAGAGCACTATCTCTGATTTGAAAGAATTCAACCATATTTCCCAAACTCTACTCTTACATCAGCTACCAATTATCAATATTAAATATATAAATTGAAATCTTTGGACATTGTGCACCACATCTTATGTACCTGAAATCTTCTTTTTTTAGCATGAATGTAATTATATACTATTGAAAAGGCACTCTTTAGACATGATAGCTGTTAGACCTGACAGCCTTAGGGTAGTCACCCCTAACTTTTTGCCTGCCTCCCTCCACTTTTTGGACACTGTTTTTGCTGGTTTATAGACTCTGCGCACTTTACCACTGCTAACCAGTGCTAAAGTGCATATGCTCTCTCCCTTAAAACATGGTAACCTTGAATCATACCTGATTGGACTATTAATTTACTTATAAGTCCCTAGTAAGGTGCACTTTATGTGCATAGGGCTGGTAAATTAAATGCTACTAGTGGGCCTGCAGCACTGGTTGTGCCACCCACTTAAGTAGCCCCTTTCCCTTGTCTCAGGCCTGCCATTGCAAGGCCTGTGTGTGCAGTTTCACTGCCACCTCGACTTGGCATTTAAAAGTACTTGCCAAGCCTAGAACTCCCCTTTTTCTACATATAAGTCACCCTTAATGTGTGCCCTAGGTAACCCCTAGAGCAGGGTGCTGTGTAGGTAAAAGGCAGGACATGTACCTGTCTAGTTATATGTCCTGGTAGTGTAAAACTCCTAAATTCGTTTTCACACTACTGTGAGGCCTGCTCCCTTCATAGGCTAACATTGGGGCTGCCATCATACACTGTTGAAGTGGCAGCTGCTGATCTGAAAGGAGCAGGAAGGTCATATTTAGTATGGCCAGAATGGTAATACAAAGTCGTACTGACTGGTGAAGTCGGATTTAATATTACTATTCTAGAAATGCCACTTTTAGAAAGTGAGCATTTCTTTGCACTTAAATCCTTCTGTGCCTTACAATCCACGTCTGGCTGGGCTTGGTTGACAGCTCCTTGTGCATTCACTCAGACACACCCCAAACACAGGGTACTCAGCCTCACTTGCATACATCTGCATTTTGAATGGGTCTTCCTGGGCTGGGAGGGTGGAGGGCCTGCTCTCACACAAAGGACTGCCACACCCCCTACTGGGACCCTGGCAGACAGGATTGAACTGAGGAGATTTTTCCACTCCCAACCAGGTACTTGTGCTTGAAAGAGACTTTGTTTATATTCTAAAGACTTAAGACACTTTATATCACTTTCCTGTGATATTTCTACAATTTTCCATTGCAACTTTATTCTTTTTGACCTACAATTATCCTTATAAATATTCTATATTTTTCTAAACACTGTGTGGTGTATTTTTGTGGTGCTATATGGTGGTATTGTATGATTTATTGCACAAATACTTTACACATTGCCTTCTAAGTTAAGCCTGACTGCTCGTGCCAAGCTACCAGAGGGTGGGCACAGGATAATCTTGGATTGTGTGTGACTTACCCTGACTAGAGTGAGGGCTTTTGCTTGGACAGGGGGTAACCTGACTGCCAACCAAAAACCCCATTTCTAACAATAGCCATTCCCAAATTTAAATCTCTGAGAATGGTGAGTGTTTTTAGAGTTGAAAACCAGCATCCTATGGAACAGATTAACAGTTGATTTTAGACTGCACTCTAAACATTGTCATCTCTGTAAAAAAGCTTTAAGATCTGGCTTTTTCAATCGAAGTAAGGTTCCCCAGTCACACAGAGCTGCTTCTATCTAGCGTAGTCCTCCTTGAGCGCCATTTTGGAGTGTTGCATTTTGCGAATGGAGATACATTTCAAAAGTAGAACATGTACAGCACATGGCTCACATGCCTACATACTGGACCACACTCATGATACCTCAATGACTATTAAGCAGTGGCATTTCTAATTAAACACAGAAAAATTAGGCACACACATACTCACCTTGAGGCCAAGGAATACATGTACTATTGCTAAATTTTGTGAGTTGCTAATTGCGACTTTTTGTGACTAGCGTAGAGGAAGCCGCAAAATGTATGTACAACAGCTTCTCAGACACTGTTTGCGATTCCTAAATTGGTCACAAATGACCTATCTCATCAACATTCATGAGGCAGGTTGCATTTTTCAACTGATTGAGAATTGCCTGCACTCACAGGGATGGTGGCCTGCTGGGGTCAACAGACCACCATTTCTGTGATTGCTTTTTTAAGCCAAGCATTTTTTTTTAAATGTAACCCGTTTTCCTTAACGGAAAACTGGATACATTTAAAATGAAAACTGAAAAGTGTTCTTTCCATTTTTAAGAGTAGGCAGTGGTTTGTAGGGCAACGGCCTGCTCTTGTAAAAGGGGAGTGGGTCCCATGAGGATCCCTTCTCATTTACGAATGGGTTACCACCTCCTTCAAGGAGTCTGTAAAAGATTAATGCTTTGCGATCTCATTCAGGTTGCAAAATATTGATACATGCCCCTGTGACTCACTATTAGGAAGGGATGCCCTTAACAAACCCCTTCCTATTTCCAACTTGCAAACCTTATTTTGCTATTTGGTAATTGGTTACCGAATCGTAAACTATGGTTTGTACATGTCAAAAGGTTATTTAGCATCTGCAAACAACCCAATGTGCTGTTCGCGACCACTAAAAATGTTGTACATGTGGCCCATAATTGTTAGCTAAAGTCAAGAAAGAAGGTGGGAAGATGAACTAATACTCTGAGGTATGCAAAGGCAGATGGCAGTTCTACGGAGAATGTTACACACGTTTGGTGCCACACTGATGGAATATGTCGAGATTCACCTTTAAAGTATAATACTCGGATCCAACAGTATAATGGGTATGGGGTGTAATTTATTTCTACTAAATGGCCTGCTTTGGCTCCAACAGCCTTGGGTTCCATTCCTGGCTTCCCTAGTTGAACACTTTGTGTGACTTTGGGCAGGGTACTCCATCTACGTGTACCCATTCCCTCTATCTGGTGGTGCTGGGCACACTTACATAGAGATTAAATGATGGCATGAGTCACCACTATATAATCAACGGTGCATTAACATTTTGGATTTGCATCAGGGAGGGAGGGTGCCTGCTGAGATTTTCCACCTAAGCAGAACACTCATGAATAGTTCCTGACCAATGTTTGTGACCCATAGGATTTGTCATCTTGACACCATAAAGATGACAAGTGCATGGCAAATTGCATCCAAATACAGATTTGCCCGCACAGCAAAAAGCAACTGTTTGTGACTTTGTTACAAATAGCTCTTTGGCTTGGTCCTGGGTAGAGAAAATAACAGTTTCAATAAAATTACATCTTATTTAAATTCCTGCTGCTTCTTCTTTCTGAAAAGCCAGACAGCTGTGCCTCCCCGTTCCACATCTGTGCTGAAATGGTCTCCAACTGTTGCACGCTTACACAAGGTCAGCCATTTCTTCAATTATCATAAGTCTTAGGTAGAAATCTTTTTTCATAACTCGATTCTACCTCCCTGTTCCTTTCATGTTTGACAAACTGTCCTCTCAACTAAATGAAATTCTAACAGCTGGCACAAGTCTCTGATGCCAGGTGGGGCACTGTGAATCTCTCCTTACATTATGTTTTCTTCAATGCCACTTATGAAGTTGTGGGGAGGTGCTCTGACTTGCTCAAGGCATTAGGTGGGATAGTGATATCTAAACAGGGGTTACACTATTTATGAGTATATGGGGTAGGGTACCAGTTCATCATCCAATACCCACTACTTTACACTCAGTATCCTTTTCTAAAGACACCAAGTGAATTCTGTTCTGAGCTTCTGGCACAGGCACTGCGCTATGAGTACAGTTCTTCTGCAGGTGTCACTGGGCTTGTTGAAACCTATATGTTCACAGCTCAATTGTATCATTGAGTCACTTTTTATCCTGTATTCACCAAGGAAGCCCCCATTGTACTGCTACTAATAGGGTTCTGTATTTGTGATTTTGTAACTGTAGAAATTCTTCTTTCTGGGTGATATTTTACATTTCAAATCATGTTACAAGAATTTGTTTACACAATGAAGTCCCCTCAGAGATGTGTTAGGAGTTCCTTTGTTTTAAATAGCATGCTTTACCCAGTAGTGTGTTGAAAGTTCCCTCCAATTAAGTGTAGAAATGGATACAAAATTAAATTTCTCTGAAAATATACAGCATGTCCTAGGGAAGGCCATTAATCTTTCTCTCACTGCCGAAACGCAGCATCCAGATTCATGAACTATTGCAGTTTCGGTTCTTGCTCATTCTTAAATATTTTCATAATGTATAATAAATCGTTTATAAAACAACAAGTTAGATTTTGATGCTGATTATGTACTTTAGAAGTTTGCAGTGTGATTTTGTCACTCTTCCATAAATAATCAAGTGTCTGAATGTCTGGGTAACACATTGTCCACTGTTGTGCCCAATTCCAATCTCAGGGCCTTATCTATAAGCCCTTTGCGCCACCAGGACATCATTTTTGGGTGGCACAAAGGCGTAGCTAGCAGTGCACTGCACTTCTCCCGATTTACAAATTAACTCATTGGGCCCTATGCGTCAGTTTGTAAAGCCCTGCGTCAGATTATACCTGCGCCAGGTAAAAAAAAATACTCAAATTTGACGCAAATGGAGTGTAAATATGCACCTAAGTGTTTGCTTCATTGGATAAGACATGAAAGAGAAACCAAAAGAACAAATTAGCTTAGCGAGTAGAGAGGCGTATTAATTGAAGAGGATAGGACTGACGGATGAGCCCTAAGGAAAGAGCAGAAGGGTGGAAGATGTATAGTTGGAAGCAATCATTAAGATCCAACCTAAGCCAAGTCCTTATCCGAACTCTGGCATAGTGCAGAAACAATAGCAGGATGTTGTGCGCTACTGTATCAAAGGAAGGAATGGGCGGAATGTTTCGTTAAGCCCATGTAATTGGCAGAATTGTGGTCACTCTGCATTACTCTTTAACATGGAGTTGTGGCCAAATTACACCAGTCACCGAATGGTGGAAATTTTCTCTTGTAAGGCTCCAGAAAATGTGAGCTGGCAAGTGCGAACGTGATTTGGCGTGCCTTAGGGAAATTTCTTAATGCGGGTGGTCGTGAGCGGTCGTGGTCGGAGTGTTGCATGAAAAAAGAATGAATGCAATTACCACAATTGCCTTTATAACATAGGGGGTCATTCTAACCCTGGCGGTCGTCGACCGCCAGGGCTAAAATTACGGGGGCACCGCCAACAGGCTGGCGGTGCCCCGCAGGGCATTCTGACCGCGGCGGTTCGGCCGCGGTCAGAAGTGGAAAACCAGCGGTCTCCCGCCGGTTTTCCGCTGCCCTTCTGAATCCTCCATGGCGGCGCAGCTCGCTGTGCCGCCATGGGGATTCAGACACCCCATACCGCCATCCTGTTCCTGGCGGTTCGCCCGCCAGGAACAGGATGGCGGTATGGGGTGTCGTGGGGCCCCTGGGGGCCCCTGCAGTGCCCATGCCAATGGCATGGGCACTGCAGGGGCCCCCGTAAGAGGGCCCCACAATGAATTTCACTGTCTGCATTGCAGACAGTGAAATTCGCGACGGGTGCCACTGCACCCGTCGCACCTTCCCACTCCGCCGCCTCCATTCGGAGCCGGCGTCCTCGTGGGAAGGTTGTTTTACACTGGGCTGGCGGCCGGCCTTTTGGCGGTCGCCCGCCAGCCCAGTGTAAAACCCAGAATACCCGCAGCGGTCTAATGATCGCGGTGCGGTATTCTGGAGGGGGGAACTCTGGCGGGCGGCCGCCCGCCAGGGTGAGAATCATCCCCTTAGTGTTTACAACGCATCTGTCATTACAATTAACGCACTTACAACTAACATTTCTTTTTACCAAAAAATGCCTTTACCGCTCAAGCCTTTACCACAAACATTTTGTTGAAGATATATATATGTGTGTGTGTATATATATATACATATATATATACACACACATATATATTTATAATGTTGGTTATTTGTGGATATGTTTAAATATATATATATATATATATTATGTACACATACCTACACGCACATTGCCACCCACAAACCACACTCACCCTAAACCAAAATAATTCCCTTACCACCCCAAAACCCATAAACACCCTAAAACCTAAAACTGCCTTTACCACCCCAAAACCCATACCGAACCTAAAACCTAAAAATGACCTTTCCTCCCCAAAACCCATAACCACCCTAAAACCTAAAAATACCCTTACCACCCCAAAACCCATACCAAACCTAAAAGCTAAAACTCTTACCACCCTAAATCCCATACTCACCATAAAACCTAAAAATACCCTTACTACCCAAAACCTATACCCCCCCAAACCAAAAATGCCCTAACCGCCCCAAAAGCCATACCCAACCTAAACCCTAAAAATACTCTAATCACGCTAAATCACATACCCACTATAAAACCTAAAAATGTACTTACCACTTCAAAACCATTACCTATCAGAAACCCTAAAAATACCCTTACCACCCTAAAACCCATACTCACCCTAAAAACTAAAAATGCCCTCGCCAACCAAAAACCCTAAAACTTAAAAACCCTTCATATATAAATATATATATTTATATATATATTTATATATATATATATATATATATATATATAAGCACTTAAAGCACTTGGGGTCATATTTATACTTTTTGACGCAAAACTCCGCTAACGCAGTTTTGCGTCAAAAAATTTAGGCAGGCGCCGTATTTATTCAATGACGTTAGCCGCCGTTAGCCGCCGGCGCTGCCTGGTGTGCGTGGAAAAAAACGACGTACACCAGGCAGCGCCGGCGTAGGGGAAAATGGAGCTTGGGCGCCAAAAAATGGGGCAAGTCAGGCTGAGGCAAATTTTTCGCCTCAACCCGATTTGCGCCATTTTTTTCAACTCCCAACCCCCATAGAAATTACTCCTGTCTTAGCAAAGACAGGAGTCATGCCCCCTTGCCCAATGGCCATGCCCAGGGGACTTCTGTCCCCTGGGCATGGTCATTGGGCATAGTGGCATGTAGGGGGGCACAAATCAGGCCCCCATATGCCACAAAAAAAAAAAAAAAAACTTACCTGAACTTACCTTAATGTCCCTGGGATGGGTCCCTCCAGCCTTGGGTGTCCTCCTGGGGTGGGCAAGGGTGGCAGGGGGTGTCCCTGGGGGCTTGGGAGGGCACCTCTGGGCTCCTTCCGAGCCCACAGGTCCCTTAACGCCTGCCCTGACCAGGCGCTAAAAAACGGCGCAAAAGCGGCCGTACGTCATTTTTTTTGACCCGCCCACTCCCGGGCGTGAATTTTGCCCGGGAGTGTAAATACAGCGCACATGCCTCAGAGTAAATTTTTTAGACGGGAACGCCTACCTTGCATCTCATTAACGCAAAGTAGGTGTCCACGCTAAAAAATTACGCAAACTCCATGGACTTTGGCGCTAGACGCGTCTAACGCCAAAGTATAAATATGGAGTTAGTTTTGCGTCGGAATTGCGTAAAAAAAAACAACGCAATTCCGGCGCAAACAGAGTATAAATATGCCCCTTGATACTTACCTGTACTTACCTGCAAAACGTTTAACACACATCCACCTTTACCATTCATGCCTTTAAAAAATAAAAAAAATAATACCTTTAAAATATTTACCACGCATATATCCTTACCATTCATGCTTTTAGAACAAAAAAAATTGTTATGTAGGCGTGCATGATAAAGGTATATTCGTAGTAAAGGCATGTGTGGTAAAGGTATGCGTGGTAAAGGCATATTCGTAGTAATGGCATCATTGTAAATGCATTTCTTAGTAAATACATCGTTGTAAATTATGTTTCCCGGTCAGAGGGCTGCCATTTGAGTACATTTCCTGCTGCTCAAGTAGATGTTCTACTCAAGCAGCAGCAAAATCAACTCTCATGGTTGTGCACTCTGTGTAACGCAAGGTACTGTTTGTGCTGATTTTCAGCGCTGCTCGTGCTACTGCTGCTAAATTGCAGTGTGAGCAGCACGAGCTGCATATTTTCTGCCTGTTGGCAGAACTCCATGGAATCTCACAGTTTTTATGTAACTCAGCGGAATCCTGTGGATCGAGTTCCGCCCACCCCTAAGTCGAAGACTGTAGACAAGCCTAGTAAAATTGAATCTGATAAGCATTCTTAATCTAAGAAAGGTTGGATGTGGTCATGCATTAGCAGAAGTGTGGGTTCTGTACCACGCAGTGGAATTGGATTCCAGAAAGAAACTAATGTCATCAGGTTTTTCTTATTTTTACTGTGATTACTAGCAAATTCCTTGTAAATCACAAAATGGGATTTTATTTTACAGTAATGATTTTGATTTGCATTCCTGGTAACTCAACTACATTATGATTTTTCCAAACGTGTTTGCACAGTGCTTCATAAGCCATCACTGACAATGTTTGCAACGAATCAATGAAAATGTGTTAAACAAACACAGACAATGGGGTAAGTAACTAATTTGAGAGAAGGAATGCCATTGATTTAAATTGTGAGGTGTTGTGCCCTAGTGTCTGAGTATTTCTCTTCTGCTGCCAATCACTAAAGGACTCCAATGGAGTAGAGCCATCCCAAAACACAACTCAGACCTAGAACCTGAACTAGAGGTGTTGATGGTCCAAGCCTGAAGGCTCCAGGAGGCCCGGTAATCCAGGCCGGGCCAAAGGCTTGCCCATAGGATAATACTATGTCAAAGCAGTAAATAAAATAACAATATCAAGGCTTCGATCAATTAAAAAAGATTGAATATGTACTCATGAAAAACCAAAGTGAGATAAAAAGGCACCTAAGGGTACAACTATAAATTCATCATTAAATTAACATACTACTTCTTAAATGAAAATACATTGTATTCCCCACCGGTGAAATTGAACCATTTCTAAAAACATTCAAATGGTAAGAAGATAACTTTCTAGAACAAATCTCTAGTGTGTGTCAGCACGAGACAGAATCTGGGGCAGCAGTTGTTTATGGTGTCTTAGTTACAGAAGGTACCACAGTGCTGAACTAATTCCATCATAAGAAGCTGTCTTAAGGTACTACCACAAGAGTCCACAAGATGGCGCTGGATTGCACCAAATGGCCTTAAAATTGGCCCTGTATCTACAGAGAGATGCAGCCATATGGAAAACTGCCAGCTTGCGAGGGGATTCAGCAATCTTTGCCTCTGACGGGGAACAGGTTGAGGACTTGAAGTCCAACAACCATCAATGGTGGCCAGCTCTCAGCGTGATCTGCTTCGCCATGTGTTTGTTACTCTAGTGTTGAACATGCACCAGAGATGTGATGTGCTTCATTCCCAAAGAAGACTTAGGGCCAAATCTAGGAAAAGTGGTGCTGCACACAGTACAGCATCAATATTCTTGCACCAGTTAGCACCCCCCCAACGCCCCCATGTGTGCGCAGTATTTAAAATACAGCGCACCATGGTGGTAGTAGGAGGACTAGCATCAGAACCTTTGACGATAGTCCGGAGCTGTGCAGGATTAGCATAAAAAATATCGACGCTAATCCTGCAAATCTCATTGAGGCCCATTGTAATCAATGGGAGCCTCCTTTTAACGTCTGCTCTGAGCAGGCGTTAACAGAGCTGAAAAAAATTAGGCAAAGAAATCTCTTTCATTTCTTTGTGCCATTTTTTCAGCCCCCCTAACGGGGGAATGCCCCTTTACATACATTATGCCTGGTGCATGCAGTGCGCCACTTTGTAAATATGGCGCTGGGATTTTGGCATCGTTGTGCCACATCAGCATAAAAACAAATGATGCTAATGTAGCGCCAGGAGGCGCTAGGGGCTCTTAAATATACCCCTTAATTGGAGCCAGATACACCAGACACCAGTTCATGCACATGACACTGTGCACAATGCGCATCATTAATATTTATTCTTTAATCTGCAAAGTAAACACACGGTGAAATGCACGGAAGCTCATTATATGTATATCTCGTAGTTTTGACACATGCCGGCTATAGTTTCTGAGTATGGTACTCCCACGCGCAGCAGTTTTGTGTGAGCTCATCTGACACATAATGACATTGTTTAATTTGTGACCGTGTTATCAGGGACATGCTGGTGAGAGATGGAAGGAATGATGTTGGTAAGTTTAAACATGTAATTAAAATCAACAATGGCTTAATTCATATCATTTATTAACATTAACTTCCACAGCTGTATTTATTTTAATGACTGTTGCTGTTTATTGCTTTTGTGTTTGATTGATGGATTGTTAAGATCACAACTGGGAAAGGAATTGTACTGAGTCATTTATTATAGAACTGCCCTGGAACAGAGAAAAAGCTCACTCCCTTTTTATGTTCTTATCCCTCTCTTCATTGAAATATCCCTCTCTTTCTCTCTACTCACTCTCTCTCTCTCTCTCTCTCCCTCTCTATCTCTCTCTGTCTCTCTCTCTCTCTCCCTAATTTAGAGTTTGGAGGCTGCGCCAAAATCCGCCAAGAGGAGGCCAATGTCCTGTATCCCATATTTAGTGTGTATAGGATTCTGCACACTTTAGAGAGTGGATGTCCTGAATCCGACAACTTCTTTCTCTCTCTCTCACTCTCTCTCTCTCTCTCTCCCTCTCTATCTCTCTCTGTCTCTCTCTCTCTCTCCCTAATTTAGAGTTTGGAGGCTGCGCCAAAATCCGCCAAGAGGAGGCCAATGTCCTGTATCCCATATTTAGTGTGTATAGGATTCTGCACACTTTAGAGAGTGGATGTCCTGAATCCGACAAATTCTTTCTCTCTCTCTCACTCTCTCTCTCTCTCTCTCCCTCTCTATCTCTCTCTGTCTCTCTCTCTCTCTCCCTAATTTAGAGTTTGGAGGCTGCGCCAAAATCCGCCAAGAGGAGGCCAATGTCCTGTATCCCATATTTAGTGTGTATAGGATTCTGCACACTTTAGAGAGTGGATGTCCTGAATCCGACAAATTCTTTCTCTCTCTCTCTCACTCTCTTTCTCTCTGGGTCTCTCTGTCGCCATCTCCCTTGGAAAACTGTGCAAACCTAGCAGAAACATTGACATCATTTAGGTGTCGCCAGGGGTCACAGCTGCGACCTATGACTTGCTCCTTGAGACCCCTGGCCTCAGAGATCACAAAGGCAGTGCGGCTTACTCTATGTTGCTCGACCAGATCAGAGTTTGTATCCCACTTCAGAGTAATCTTATTTTTCAAATAGATTACTTTTTGAAGAGCCAATGTACACTTCAGTGATTTAAATGGTTGCTTTCTGTACTGGTGCTGCAACAGTTTTCAGAGTTGCAGTTCTGGCCATGAGCATCACCTCATTAAAGAACCTTGATTATGCTTGAAGTGCTGGTGGTTTATATTTTGAGATATTTCAACATTGCTTTGGAAATCAAGCACAACTTTTGTTAGAAATGCGCTAAAAAAAATACTGCGGCCTTCTCCCTTCACTTGTACCCCAGCAAAACTGTCACTAGTTACGAAGTCTAGGGGCCAGATGTACAAAGCATTTTTCCAGTCGCAAACGGTCCTAGGTAACTTTTTACTGAATCACATGTTGCTTGTGCGATTCGTTATTAGGAAGGGGGTGTTTAGGACAACCCTTCCTAATACGAATAGCACTGGTATGTATGAATGTTTTGTGCCTGGAATGTGATTGCAAAACATTCATATTTTACCAATTCCGTAGAGGAGGTAGTAACCCATTCACAAACGGGAAGAGGTCCCCAAGAGACCCCTTCCCCTTTGTGAATGTGGGTGAAAACATTTTTAAGAGCAACTCTTAAAAAATTAAAAGAAAACTGTTTATTTTTGTTTAGGAAAACGGGCTGCATCACAAAAAAAAAATGCTTTATTTAAAAAGCAATCACAGACATGGGCCCCAGAAGGCCTCCATCCCTGTGATTGTGCCCATTCCCAATGGGTCGCAAATTGTGACGTGCCGCTGTGACACTGTGGTACATCACAGTTTGTGATTTCCCTACAGCAAATCACAAAAATTCACTATTAGGAAATCGCTAACCCTTTTTACATGCATCTGGCTCAAAATACCTAAAATGTACAATCAAAGCAAGACACAGTATGCAAAGCTCTCCGTTTTAAAATAAGTGGTAGAACTTTGGTACCAGAACTTGCCTGCCATGAAACAGTTTGAACCAAAACCCACAGTAAATGCTTTAAGACTAATAAAGGTCTTGTATCGGTTACTCCACCCACACCCTTCACTATCTTTTCTGGTGCTGAACTATGTATATGCAGAGAAGAGAAGAAAACCACATCCTTGGGATGACATGGCATGGTAGATGTGCAATACATAGACTTATGGTCCAGGCCACTGGAATTATGTGATGCCGTGGCTGCAGATTTTTTTTAGCATAATTAAGGATTTGCTGCATTTGCCACGTAGTCCATCATCTGCTGCATTATCAGCAGATTTTAGCAAAAAAATGTTTCTAGCTCAAATGGATCAAAAGTTACCAAAAGCATGGTGACGTGGGTTTTCATGCAGAGAGAGGTCCTTTGCGAAGGTTATCCGGTGATCTTTCAATTGCTTTTCTTTGTATAATGTTGTCAAACTGGTACTGATGGGTTGAAATCTTTGCCCAGACAGTATTACCATGCTTACAAAATGGTAAAATAATGTCACAATAGTATCAAAATTATCACAAAATGTGCCACATTATGCTACATATTTTGCCTTTTCTTGTCGCATATCTTAGCCAACCCTACCACATAATTTGATGCTCCCCTGTTCTATAATTCCAGTGCTTATGGTCAATCAATTGATGGCCTCCCTCTCTTCCGCTACTGCCCATGCGATTAGCTGTGCGATGAGAACTTGAAATAATGGCTGTGACTTTCATTTGAGGCTGGGTGGAAGAACTGAAGGCTTTGTCTGGGCACTGGGGGATGATTGGACCTAGACTGGGGATTTTGTGCAGCATCTGTGCATAGGCATGTTGGGAGATGACCCAAGCAAACCGGGCATATCAAGGCAGCACTCCTGGCAGAGAATGGCTGCACTCATAGCATATCATCACACTACCTCCATTAATGCATATGTGCGATACAAAAATAGATTTATATATATTTTAGAAGCCGTTTGTGTTATTTAATTAATCTTACATGTATTGTTTACTCTGTCATTTATTGCTGATGTTTTGAGTTCATCGGTGTCACTAACCTAATGCAATCATGTAAAAAGACATGTGATTACACGTTCTCTAACATTATGGGGGGTCAAAATGACACCTGATGTCACTTCCTGTGATGTCATCAGCGGCTGAACATTTGGATGATGCGACTTCTGCTACCCTAGGCATTCTGTTGAATTGACATCAATGAACAGATCTGGAGCATGGGGGAGCCCAAGCAGCCCTATCTTGAAAGTGACTCTCTAAGATTACCACTTCCGCCTATGATGGGTGATGTGCGTGGGCAGGTGTAAAATAGGGGAAGGGTAGATAGGGGAACACCTTCCTATTTCACTTTCTCAACTCATCTAGGTGTTGCTTATTTGTGCAGTATTGGCATTTGGGGGTGGGGGGGCCTTATGAATGAAGCTGGTTACTGGGCTCGATTTTTTGGTCAGACACACAGACACTCAGATCTACAGAACTAATCTTATAAAGAAAACTTATACATGTGGACGGGCTTTGGGTCAGTCAGTTTCAGCAACTTCTTTCTGCAATCATCACGTACATATATGTTCCATCCACAAGACAGCACACAGAGTAAGGGGCAAAAAATCATGCATGGTCACCCATTGTATTGCTGGTGCTATCATTCATGCTTTTGATCAGTGCAGACGACAGACAATCGATTAATTGAAGCATCAGTTATTTTGAGCAATGGGATTTTGCTGCATCACAGCTGAATCTGCAGAAACTGTCTCCGCCCCCCTCATAAGTGCTTTCTTTGGCAATCAACCTACAGGACAGCTAATTGTGACACCAGTAATTGTGGTGTCAGCCATTATGAGTAATACCATTTTGCGCCTATGAAGCTGAATTTAAATTTTGGAAGAGGCAATTACCTAAAGCCAAAGTAGCCCTTATCGAGCCGGCTTCTCCCCCGGCCTTCTAGGAAGTTGTTGGTTCAAGGCCAGTGAAGGTGAAGAGATGCTAGCGTGGACCTCATGCACACAACTTGGCTGCTATGCATCAGTGGTGATGGAGTAGTGCTTGTGGAGATGTCCTGTGTGGAGAGCCACTTGCACTTTATTCTCATCACACAGCATGGCAGCCTTCTTGAGAACTAGCAGCAGCAATGCCAGAAATCAGGACGTGGAGACCCCAGGAGGATGCACAGCAGTCCTGACAGAGGAAAGAATGAGTCCACAGATGTGAAAACTAGAAACCGTCTGCAGTGACATGAGGTTGGTGCTGCTGGCTCAGCTTCATTAATACCAGAAGCTTGAAAGTCCCAATGGTTAAACCTACCTATCATAGCTCTGTTCCTCCCAGGATAGCCTATCACACCTCATTAAAGGAAATACCAACGAATTAAGGAATACAGGAAACAAAGGTAGCATCCAGTAAAATCCTTGAGTTTCACGCATGATGTTCTGACTCTTCCAAGGTGCTTTATTCTTGCAGCAACAGTCCCCCTGAATACTTAAAACCACAGGAACTTATACTTACATCTCTACTACTCCAACAATCTCCATGTCCAAGTTCCTACTGATGGAAGGTGTATCAACCACATACATCAATCATTACGATACAATCAGAAATAGGATTATCCAGCTGGTTCCTGGTAATCTTTATTCCACCTTCACCCTCAAATTTGGTCATATGTCAACACTGCACACAGGACGATCCTGAGTTACCAAACTATGAGGAGTTATTTCATTCCTTTGACAGCCGTCCTAGATTAGGAAAGGTCTTTGGACACATGTCTCAGCTTCTGAATTTTCATACATTTTTTCACCATTAACCCCCTCATTAGGAATGGCCTGATGATACAGAATGGGCCGATAATAAGACTTGGAATTATAGGTTTTGGCCGAGCACTACAGCTCCTTGGCGTTTTACCCCGATATTTCACCTGACGATGACCTCCATGGTGTTTTGCATCGATATTTTGTGACCTGGCTGATGCTAGTCAAATGTTATTCTGGACTTTGGCAACACACTTCACCCTTTAAGGTCAATGACAAGAAGGAATGAAATATGAATGGACCAACAAGTGCAGAGATGCTTTTGAGATCAGGAAGAGCGAAATGGGGACGCTACCCATATTATGCTATTTTGATTTTTACAAGAGAACTATTCTGTCAAGAGATGCCAGTGTCCAGGAATTAGGAGCTGTGCTGACTCATCTGGGTAATGGTGATGAAGTTGTGTTGGCCTTGGCACTCTGTTCCCTTACTTGAGCAGTGATAGAAAAAGGAACACTAGCTTGTGCTTGAGCCATCCAATGTTTTGAATTTGATTTATGGGCATTTCTAATACAGGATGGCCAAGTCATTGGCCCTTGATGGAGTTGTTTTGGTTTATGAGAGCAGAAAAACATGCCTAGAGGATTAGCAGATAGGTGAACGATTTTGGAGAATCTAACTTTATGGTTTCGCACTAATCAGAAATGAAAAAGGAGCCAGCTGATTAACTCTTGTGATGCCTTTTGATGATCAGGAAAGTGGAGAGGATCACTTATATGTAACGTGGGAGTGAAAGAGCCATTACAGGACATCAGTGGTGAAAAGCTAAAACTCAGGATAAGGTATTGAGCATAATAAAGGAGGATGGCCACGGTATGATGAGTTGTCTGCACAAGAGAAAATGGATTGAAACATCAAGGACTAGATATGTATGCTTTAAGGAGAATTTAGGACAGAATGTAGATAGTCTTAGAAAGAAGACTGACAATCTACCACACAAGGAGCTTGCAGAGAGAAACCTTGCTAAGCCTAGGGTGGAAGAACATTATTGGTGGCTAACAGTGTATATATTGTTGGAGGACATTGTACAATTGTGTGAAATGTCTCTGATAGAAGTTCTAGAAGGTCCATGGACTAAATGAGTATTTGAAATTGTGGGTTCTGCAAACTTGTGGCTGCCTAGGGGGTTGGTGTGTTAGTGATGTGTGGTCCATCTCTTTAAAGCAGTAGTTCCTTCTTTTACAGTGCAGGCCTCAATATGGTCTATTTTACAAGAGATACAGCAATGCACCTCCAGGTGGGTGCAGTGAATGACTGTACCTGCCTGCAGAGTAATGTCCCGTGGATCCAGGGTTCCTCTTTCCCCACTTTCATGGGGTGAGAGCCCTCAGGAGCCGCACTATGTGCCACCTTTCTGTGGTACCCAGTTAATACATCACAAGATGGCTTCTTTGTCTATGCGCCCACATCCATATGAAGGTGCAGAGACAAAGCTTGTCCCTCTTTAACATTGGGCTATGGCCTCATTCAAATGAAGGATCAGTCCTTTAATGACCATACCAGCACATTCTGCATTACAGAAGGGGCCCCTAAAGCATTTGCATCCCTTTTTGTAATACCAACTGAACCAGGGGCAGAGAAAGTGAAAACAGTTCATAAGAAATCAACATGTCTCGTCATCAGGGACAGTTGAATATTACGAAGTGAAGAAGAACCCATCCAGTCATTGGGGCAAATAATAGAAATGGTGTCCAGTTGTATAATCCTCCACGCTGCTCTAGTTAGTAGGCATCAGTGTGAAGTGTAGGAGGCGCACTCCATAAAACGAGAGAAGTCCTCATGGAAGCACCAGAAAGAAGACATACATTGATTGACAGTCTCCTGGTTTCTCATCATCCCTCAAGGAATAAAACAAGGGAAGGGAAACCTGCTAGTGTATTGTGCTTGTGCCACGGTAGTGAACACTGGTGTTGATGCCTTATACGGTTACTCCTCACTACAGTGTTCTTACAGTAGATGAGGTGTAACTAGGAGTCCTAATCAAATAAGTGCTACTTAATTATACTAAAACCGCGTCTGGCCATCACTGATGTTACTTGCTACAAATGGGCTGGCACACAAATAAAACCACAGAACACATTGGTACCTTTGCCAATTCTATCAATATGTTTCACTGACTAAGGGATTTCTGCTGATTCATCTGGAGTAATATAATTGCTGATTCATCTTTGTCACAACTCTCTGAATGTAAATCATGAGGCCCACCGGCAGTAGAAATACAATCATAAAACAGCCTATCACTGCATACGAACTCCAGAGGGTAGAACAAGTCATTTAGGGGCATATTTACTAGCCCCTTGCACTGGTGTTACGCCACATTCTCTGATGCAACAGTGGCACAATCCTTGAAATAATTACTTATGAGGCCACGCAAAGCCACTTTGCGTAGCTTTGGATGACCTCACAGATATGGGGCAGCTCAAATCCCTGTGTGGCTTTCCTCTACATTGGGTGGGGACATTGTGGGCGCTGTAGTGGGTTTTCCGGTGCAATACCCATGAATTTTCACACATCTCCAGATTTACAAGACCTTGTAAACCTGTTGATGTGTCAAAGCGTTACCCATCCCCAGGGCAGGCGTAACGAGGAGAAATATTTTTATTTCTCCTCATTTTTTCCTTGTTCTATGTCTTCTAAATTCTGCAGCATAAATGAAAAGAGGAAAATGCCTTCCAGGATTGTTTTTGTGCAGGAAGGTGCCCCCGCCTGCACAAAAACAATCCTTCATGCAACTCATACACCCTTGCACCATGGTGTAAGAGTGTCTGCTAGGCGGACCACTGTGCACTAGCGCTGGAAGAAAGGACAGGAATGCCCATATGCTACAGATAGGGTGCATTCCTTTGCTTTCATTTTGATGCAGGACACCACAGCAAGGTGACGTGCTTCTCTGCCCTGTGCCAAAACCCCATAAATATGAGCCTTATACTGTCCAAGGTGTGCAGGTGACACGCATGCAAGGGATGTAAGAAGTGGACACGCTCACTGCTTCAGCACATGTGTGCACACAGGTTCTCCACCTAGGAGTTTTCCTAACCTACCAGAATAAAGTCTGGAATTAGCTTCCATTGCATGAGATTGCTTATCTCAGGGAGTCTTCCATTTTATGTCTGGTGAGCTCAAGGAGATAGAGAGTGTGTAAATCTTTGCCGAGGGTCATCAGGCAGTCTTCCATTGTATGTCTAGTGAGCTCTAGGAGATAGAGAGTGTGTAAATCTTTGCTGAGGTTCATGAGGAGAATGCATGGGGATCCCAGGTGCACAGGAAACAGTGTTGCAAACAGCATCTCCTCCTCAGTCACAGCAGCACTTAACTGTGTCCTTGAACCTGCAGTGCAAGTGGTAGTAATGTTTTGATCTGTTTTCTTCACCATTGGAGATCACGCCTGCCACCCCTTCCCACGAGTCTTTACGCCAACGGCCACGTGTAAGCGCATTCAGTGCAGAGCTTTGCAATTGTGAGGCATGCATTAAAACACATTTATATACATATATTCGAAAAATTGAATCACATTTATATACATATATTCAAAAAGCGGAAACAAATAATCCTTCATTTAAATTATGTATTTATATGGTGGGCCAATTTCACAGTAAATTCATTGGTTACATGCTTTTAATCAAAGCACCATGAAGCGCTATATTTCACCAACTTCATGCTTCCCCCGGGCACTCTAAACAAATACAGGACTCAGAACCCTATAAATATGCAGATAAGTTGCAATGCTATGATACACATTCTATATGTCCTGCAGCTTCGGAGCAGCAGTAATTTGTCAGCCAGGAAATGCAACTTAATGCATCTCATTCCATACTAAAATGCAAGTATTGACAGTATGACAGCACACTAGGGGGCATATCTACAAGAAAGTGGCGCATCAGTCCTGACGCACCACTTTTGTTGCGCAACCCTTAGTCCCCTTAACATCACCATGGTAGCGCTGTATTTACAGCACACCATGGCACATGTTAGCACAATAGAGTCAAAATTTATGACGCTATTGTAGTGCTTTGCAGGATTAGAGCAATTAATTATGGCGCTAGTGCATTAACGGGTGCAATGTGCAGGCTTTAAAAATGACGGAAAAAAATGACACCCTGAATACTTGCAAATTTCACTGTGCCATTTTCTGCGGCGTCCCTGCAGGGGATCGCCCCTCCCATTGCATACATTATGCCTGGAGCAGGCATAATGTGGAGCAAAGGGTTACAAAGTGGCGTAACTTCGTAAATAGTAAATATGGCGAGTTTGAAATACCTACCTAACACCATAATAGCGTAAAGAAATGAGGCTAACGTGGCGCAAGTACCTTGTAAATCTGACCATAGATGTCTTATTTATGGGTAAATACAGTAATGGCTCTTATAAGACAACATTTGATACACCAAGTACTGCAATCGCTGATGCTGTACCGAAATGTTAATACCAGGAATACAGATTGGGACATTCTGGAATAAAGGTCAAGAGGAAGGCCAGAAGAAGGCCTCTAATACTAACGTAAAAACTTTTCATGTATTCCAGACCGCTACAGGGCTCCCAATCTTTCTACAGATGTCTGTTGAGAACTCATTGTGGCTACTTCCAGGTGCTCGTCTGCTCCATCAATGTCCCTTTGCAATAGGTGCCGAACACACCATTGTCCATCCCACCTGACACAGTCGGAGATGTTTTAAGGCATGGGCAAAGTGGGCTTTGGACCAGGGCCCCAGCCCTATAGGGGGCACGATAGAGCCAACTCTGTTCTGAGGAGTCTTGCCCTGATGACCTTGAATGATTCTTAAAAGTATTGTTTTAATTACCGTCATTCTTTGATTTATTTTTGAGGTGGGTAATGTGTGAGAGTTTATTTCAAACATTTTGCAGAGAAATGTGTTTCGTTTTGATGCAACATCCACACAAAGTTTCTTTTAGATCAAAACAGGACCTCTCATACGAGACATGGAATGGTGTCACAGAGATCATTTGCAGTAATATTACTGAGCTGCTGCTGTCTTACAACATTGAAAGCACACATCAGTATCCCTGAATATTAGATTTCAACACATCTAGAATTTGGCCCAGTGTGTCTGCACTGTCAGTGACCTGGCCACAGAGGGCTGGAAAGAGCTGAAATTAAGTGAATCATTCAATGCTCTTCCGAACAGGGGTCCCCAAAATATATTTGATCCAGGGCCCCAGAAAGCCTTAAGATGTCCCTGGACACAGTACTAACTTCCCTCCCAGCGGCCCTTTTCCTCCCCCCACACCATAACCCAGTATCCTTAGGCAACTACCTTTTCTAGGACAGGTGTTATAACTTGTGAGGATGTGTCCGTTAGGAAATCTTTTCGAGTTTTTCTACCACCCACATTACCAAATGCAGGGCATTAGTTCACAACAAAGACAATACTGTCTTCTAAACTATGCCTTCAGAAAGGGAGTTCAGCACAGTGAGTTGTACAAAGTGTTTAATGGAAGAAGTGGATTCAAACAACGGGAGGTCCCACAGTGCACAGCCTTCAGCGCCCCTAACACTTCCAAACTACCCCACTCCCAAAACATAACATCCCACCCAACTCCACATGATGCAATCACATTCCGCAATCATTCTCCCACTCATGTTCCACCTTCCTCCCTAACAACAGAAAGAACGTGTCACCAAGAAGCTCAACCAGACTATCACTCAGTACATCACTATAACCCAACAACACAAACAACCACTGTATAATACTGTATGTGAGGCCTGGTTGTTCATTCAGTTGGAAGTGCAATGATCCTCAGTAGCAGGTAGACACCCCTTCAGTGCCACTCCCAAAAAGGCGCTCTGACCTTCATTCTCTGGGCAATCCCTCACTGCTGAAACACTGATGTATCTTTTCTGACATCCATTTGCACCTCTCCCTCCTCCCATCTATATCACTTTTTATCTTCTGCTTATCATTGAAACATGAAGATTAGATACTGCTCCAAAAAATCTTTTCAACTACCACACAACCAACTTGGATCCTGGCTTGTGTCCTACAAACACCTCCATAGGGGACACACCACACATTTTATTTGCCATAAAACTGTAAATGAGCAACTTTGTTTGCTTTTGACAGCTAAGGGGACAGATTCCTTTAAGAACTTTATTGAACCTTTCCACTTGTCCACCGGATTCAGGATAAATGTGTGCTATTCTGTTTTTCTGCTCTGTCTTTGGTAAGGTAATCCTGTACTTTCATAAATGCAAAAACTGATGCAATTTCTTCAGAATCCTTTCTCGACAAAACACAACATCATTAAACTTGAGGGTCACCTTAGGTATAACTCTGCCCCTCATCTGAACCTCGACCATTTGACAAACCACTGGGACAATGCCAGAAGCCTCTTGCATTGGAACTATTGAAAAAGAACCAATTAAATCAGTTCTAAACTTCTGTCATGGCCGTTCCATCAACCGCACAGGCCAGGTCTTCACAACACAGGCATTTCTGAATTTGCCAATTTACATGCTCAGGCTACACTTGTCAATCTATTAATCCAGAACTGTATCAATTGCTCAAAGTATGCTTCAGCATGCCTTTTGGTCCCCAACATAGCAAGACGTCTCTCATGTCAATCAGGGGAGGACAATAAAGAGAGGTGCAATTTTGTCACCTTTAACTAACACACCATTCTCAAGACCAGGTTGCTCTTGTACCTTCAAAAAAGCCTATAGTTCATACTGCAATTTATGTTCTTTTAAGCTCCTTCAATTAACTGCTCATGATACACATCAACACCGCCTTCGTGGAGGCAACCCTTTCCCCCAATTAACCCTTTCCCCCTTTGTGACAGCAGCGCCATTTTTCTTGCGCCACTTTGCACCCACTAACACAACCATGTGTGCACCGTATCTATGATAAGGCGCACCACGGTGGTAGTTAGGTAACTAGTGTCAGAATCTTTTAAGCTAGTTCGGAGCTTTGCAGGATTAGTGTCAAAAAGTTTTATGCTAATCCTGAAAAGCCCATTGAGGCCCCTTGTAAACAATGGTGTTCCTCCTATTACGCCTGCTCCAAGCAGCCATTAAAAGTGCTTAAAAAAATGATGCAAAGAAATCTCTTAGAATTATTTGTGCCTTTTCTTTGGTCCCCCTAACAGAGGAACGCCCCCTTTGTATTCGTTATGCCTGGCGCAGGCATAATGTAGAGCAAAAGTTAAAAAGTGGCGCAATGAATGCATTGCGTCACTTTGTAAATTTGGCGCTGCAATTTTGGCCTCGGGCCACAATAGTGTAAATAGAAATGCCGCTAATATGGCACAAGGAGGCACTGGGGGCTTTTAAATCTGCCCCTAAATGTTTCTATTCCGTGTGCAGATCCAATATCATCCAGGTGAATGATTCTTCACATTGAAGCTCTTGTCTCTTCCATTAAGCACAACCTTGACATTCAGAAAGCGTTATGTTTTTCTTTCCAGGAATGCACTCAGTCCTGTGTTGATAAGCCTTTAATTCTGTATCTAGCCTAGCGTACTTTGTTGCTAACACACATGTATCCCAGCCCTCTCCTTGAAAACAACCTGTGCAACAAAGGCTTGTGAGGTTTCCTCACAATTAATCATGACCCCCAGAGAAACATTCTGAAATGGTCACATACACACACACACACTATAACAAAATAGCTCAATTTAGCTGAATTAAGGGTTTCTCGATCCATATGATACCACCCTCTCTTTATCTCAAGCCCACTGACTGGGTACGGCACCAATCCTGCAATTGCTCACATCCTCTCCTATAAAGCACTGGCTTGGAGGCACAAGTTCCCCAGACATGGTTCACCTTCAGCTTGGTTCCCTCACTGATGTTGCAATGTCTAAAATACAACACTTCCTTCCTGCTGAATTTACCTTTTGATAATTTAAGTCTCAACCCCTTCTTCACAAGCAGAGCCAACATCCTATTGAGTTTAGAATCATGACTTACTTCACCCTCATTGGTCACCAGTATGTCTTCCAGGCAAGCCAATGCACTGGGTACTCCTTCCAGAGGTTCCAGCATGAGACATTAAAACACAGAGATAACACTAATCATATTAAAGGAAACCCTGCAGTGCGGATACACTCTTTCAACAGTAACAAAACCCATAAAATATTTACATTATCAGCCAAAACCACCCAGTGGTAGGTGGTAATAGGTACTTTGATTTGCAGTTTTATATATCGTGAACTCATCCCATGAGCACTGAAGCGGTTTAAATGAGCATCTGGTACATCACACGGGGTCCACTTTATTTTGTGTGTGCCCCTGAATGTCAAAACCATAATATTGATGTGACAGAATCATGAGGGCACAATATCAAAAATAAAATATCAACAGGTAATTCTAGATTTCTATTTTTCTATATGTAACTTCACACACACACACACACACACACATACACACACACACACACACACACATATATATATATATATATATATATATATATATATATATATATATATATATACATATATATATATATATACCTAAACAGTACATACAACCTCAAGGTTCGTAGATGTGGAGTAATGTAAACCTGTACTTCCATGTATGCACTTATCTTTTGAAATGTTATCCCTTGATATTCTTTCCTTGATGTTTTTGTACCACACTATTGGTGGTATCAATATTCAGTAGTACAATCATTTTTAGGCACAGAGGTATAAAACAATTTGACAAGAATCACAGAATATTGAAATGATGCAGACACTCAACCTGGATCCCCCGTTCCAAAGTTGGCAGCTATGACTGTACCACCACGTCCTCTCCCAACACAGAGTGGAAACGATCTTTACACCAGCTAAAATTTCCACCATCTCATGTAAATTGGACAAAGGGTGTCGGTCCATACACATGAACAGATTTAAACTCTGCAGGTGTATGCATAGTCTTAATTCTGGAGTCTTTTTAAAGATATAACTACTAGATAACCCCATTGTGAAAATGTCCTTCAGTTTCCCACTTTAAGTAAAAAGAACATTCCTCACTCTATGGCTGATGGGTACCACTTTCACCTTCAAGTTAATATAATGTTTAAAAACGTTGTGCTTGCATATCTTCCAGCTAAACACATCTTGAAATTTATGCCTGGGATCCCTGAGATAGTCCATTGACAAGTGCCTGTTGAACCTGTTTCTTTCTATTACATCTTCAGGATCATTATTTTCCCTGACAACAGAAACATGGGTCAGACTTGGGATCTGATTTCTGTTCTCACATGTTCTTGATAGATCAATCAATCAATCAATCAATCACAATATTTATAGAGCGCACTACGTACCCGTTAGGGTTTCAAGGCGCTGAGGGAGGGGGGGGGTTGCTGCTACTGGTCGAAGAGCCAGGTCTTGAGGAGTCTCCTGAAGGTGAGAAGGTCCTGGGTCTGCCGCAGGGGGGTCGGGAGGGTGTTCCAGGTCTTGGTGGCAAGGTAGGAGAAGGATCTGCCGCCGGAGGTCTTGCGTTGGAAGCGGGGAACGATGGCGAGGGCGAGGTTGGCGGAGCGGAGTTGGCGGGAGGGGACGTAGAAGTTGAGTCTGTTGTTCAGGTACGCTGGTCCGGCGTTGTGGAGTGCCTTATGAGCGTGGGTGAGGAGCTTGAAGGTGATCCTCTTGTCCACGGGGAGCCAGTGGAGGTCTTTCAGGTGGTGGGAGATGTGGCATCGGCGGTGTACGTCGATGACCAGTCGGGCGAAGGCGTTTTGGATGCGTTGGAGGCGTCGGATGTCTTTTGCTGGGATGCCTGTGTAGAGAGCTTTGCCGTAGTCTAGTCTACTGCTGATGAGGGCCTGGGTCACCGTTCTTCTGGTTTCCGTCGGGATCCATTTGTAGATTCTACGGAGCATGCAGATGGTGTTGTAGCATGAGGAGGAAACTGTGTTGACCTGCTTGGACATGGTGAGGGCGGAGTCGAGGACGAAACCCAGATTGCATGCGTGGTTGGCTGGCGTTGGAGGGGGTCCCAGCGCGGTGGGCCACCAGGAGTCATCCCAGGCCGAGGGGGTGCGTCCGAGGATGAGAACCTCCGTCTTGTCGGAGTTCAACTTCAGACGGCTATTTCTCATCCACTCGGCGATGGACTTCATTCCCTTGTGGAGGTTGGCTTTGGCAGTGTGTGGGTCTTTGGTGAGAGAGAGGATGATCTGAGTGTCGTCGGCGTAGGAGAGAATGTTGAGGTTGTGCTGACGGGCCAGTTGTGCGAGGGGGGTCATGTAGACGTTGAACAGCATCAGGCTTAGAGAGGAGCCTTGGGGTACGCCGCAGATTATGTTGGTGGCTTCGGAGCGGAAGGGTGGGAGTCGGACTCTCTGGGTTCTGCTGGAGAGAAAGGAGGAGATCCAGTTGAGGGCCTTTTCTTGTATTCCGGCTTTGTGGAGGCGTGTTAATAGGGTGCGGTGGCAAACCGCGTCGAAGGCTGCGGAGAGGTCCAGAAGGATGAGGGCTGATGTTTCGCCGTTGTCCATTTGCTGTCTGATGTCATCTGTGGCGGCAAGGAGAGCAGTCTCGGTGCTGTGGTTACGTCTGAAACCGGACTGGGAGGGGTCCAGGATGGAGTTGTCCTCGAGGTGGTGGGTAAGCTGAGTGTTGACGATCTTCTCGGTGACCTTCGCCGGGAAGGGGAGGAGGGAGATCGGCCGGACGTTTTTGAGGTCGTTGGGGTCTGCCTTGGGTTTCTTGAGGAGGGCGTGGATTTCGGCGTGTTTCCAGCTTTCCGAGAAAGTCGCGGTTTCGAAGGATAAGTTGATGACCTTTCGAAGTTGGGGGGCGATGGTAGAGTCGGCTTTGTTGTTGACGTGGTGGGGGCATGGGTCTGAAGGGGATCCTGAGTGGATGGAGTTCATGATGTTGCAAGTTTCAGCGTCGTCTACGTGGGTCCAAGCGGTTAGGCGGTTGGTCCAGGTGGAGTTGTCAGGGATGGTTTTGAGGCTGTCGTGGATGTCGGCGATCTTCTGATAGAAGAAGGTGGACAGGGCGTTGCAGAGTTCTTGGGATGGTGGGATGTTGTTGACGTTGGCACTGGGGTTGGAGAGCTCTTTCACGATGCAGAAGAGTTCTTTGCTGTCGTGTGCATTGTTGTTCAGGCGTTCTGTGAAGTGAGCGTTTGGCGAGTCTGATTAGCTGGTGGTGCTTGTGGGTGGCCTCCTTGTGGGCTGCAAGGCTGTCGGGTGTGTGTTCGAGGAGCCATTTCTTCTTTAGTTTCTGGCAAGTGCGTTTGGAGGTAAGGAGTTTGTCAGTGAACCAGGCGGCTTTTTTCTTTCCTTGGTTGTCGGTGGCCCTCTTGAGTGGAGCGAGGGTGTAGGCGCAGTCGTAGATCCACTGTCGTAGGTTGATTGCGGCGGTGTCTGGGTCGGTGGAGTCGGTGGGCGAGTTCTGGGCGAGGGTGCTGGTCAGCTGGTCTTCGGTGACTTTGCTCCAGCGGCGGTGAGGTGGTAGTTGGGTGCGGTGGTGTTCGATGTGCTTCTTGAATGTGTTGTGGATGCAGTGGTGGTCGGTCCAGTGGAGTTCGGTGGTGTGGTTAAAGGTGACGTGGTTGCTTGCGGAGAAGATCAGATCAAGTGTGTGGCTGGCGATGTGGGTGGGTGTGTTAATCAGTTGTCTGAGGCCGAGGTTGGAGAGGTTGTCGATCAGAGAAGTGGTGTTGGCGTCGTTGTTGTTCTCCAGGTGGAAATTGAGGTCTCCAAGGAGGATGTAGTACGTGGAGGTGAGTGCGTGGGTGCTCGTGAGGTCGGCGATGGAGTCGCAGAAGGGTGCTCGTGGTCCTGGGGGTCGGTAGATGAGCGTTCCTCTGAGAGTGGTGTTGGGGTCAGTGTGGATCCGGAAGGGTAGGTGTTCGGCGGTCTTGAGGGTGTCGTCCGTGTGGGTGAGGATTTTGAGGGTGGATTTGTGGGCGATGGCTATTCCTCCACCGATTCCGTTGGGGCGGTCCCTCCTGGTGATCTTGTAGCCGTCCGGGATGGCTATGGCGATGTCCGGTGCTGAGGAGTCGTTCCACCAGGTTTCGGTCAGGAAGGCTACGTCTGGGGCGGTGGTGTCGAGCAGGTCCCAGAGCTCGATGGCGTGCTTGCGTGCGAGCGTGTGTTGAGGAGTATGCAGTGGAGGTGGTTTGGTGTGGTTGTTGCAGGTTTCCTTGTTCTGTTGCAGGTGAAGTTGCAGGCGTGGCAGGAGAATGGTCCCTTGGTGTTCTTTGGGGATGACTGGAAACATGTTGTGGAGCGGCTGGGGTTGAGGGCGATGAGCTGGTTGGCCGAGTAGCGGCATCTGGTGATGCAAGGGTTGTGCGGACCAGGGGGGGTGGCGCTGGGCGCGGACCAGGCGCGGACGGACTTGCCTCTGGCGCACCTCCGGCACGCCAGCGGCGTGCCCGCTGCGCAGATGCGCAGCGCCAGCCATTAAGAAGGGAGGGGGGAGGAGGGAAGGGGAGGAGGGAGGGAGGTGCAGCTGGGAGGCAGGAAGGAGCGGCGAATGGGGGCGCGAGGGGGGCAGGGCCACAGGGAGGCAGCGGCAGGGGAAAGCGGCAAGGGGGAGCGCACAAGGGGCAAAAAAACAGTCTAAAACGGCACAAATGGAAGCAAAATGGAGCAAAAGGCAGAATAAAGCAAGGCACAGAATACAGTCACAAATACAGTGAAAACGGCACAATGCACACGAGTCTAGCGACGCAAATGGGGCAAAAAAGCAGAATAAAGCAAGGCACAGAATACAGTCACAAATACAGTAAAAGCAGCACAATGCACACGAGATCAACAGCGCTTACCAGAAGCCCACTAGACGGGCCTCGAACACGCTAGCAGCAGTGTGGGCGGGGGTCAGGGACACGGACACAGCAAGGTGGTGCTGCGGATGTGGAGGAGCGTGCTCTTGACCGAAATCAGGTCAGAGGTCGCTCACCCTCGACGCCCAGCACCAGCCATTAAGAAGGGAGGGGGGAGGGAGGAGCAGCTGGGAGGCGGGAGGGAGCGGCGAATGGGGGCGTGAGGGGGCGGGCCGCAGGGAGGCAGCGGCAGGGGAAAGCGGCAAGGGGGAGTGCACAAGGGGCGAAAAAACAGTCTAAAAAGGCACAAATGGAAGCAAAATGGAGCAAAAGGCAGAATAAAGCAAGGCACAGTCACAAATACAGTGAAAACGGCACAATGCACATGAGTTCAGTGACGCCTACCAGAAGCCCACTAGACGGGCCTCGAACATGCTAGCAGCAGGGTGGGCGGGGGTCAGGGACACGGACACAGCAAGGTGGTGCTGCGGACGTGGAGGAGCGAGCTCTTGACCGAAATCAGGTCAGAGGTCACTCACCCTCGACGCGCAGCGCCAGCCATTAAGAAGGGAGGGAGGAGCAGCTGGGATGGCGGGAGGTAGCAGCGAATGGGGGCACGAGGGGGGCGGGCCGCAGGGAGGCAGTGGCAGGGGAAAGCGGCAAGGGGGAGCGCACAAGGGGCAAAAAAACTGTGTAAAAAGGCACAAATGGAAGCAAAATGGAGCAAAAGGCAGAATAAAGCAAGGCACAGAATACAGTCACAAATACAGTGAAAGCGGCACAATGCACACAAGTCTAGCGACGCAAATGGGGCAAAAAGGCAGAATAAAGCAAGGCACAGAATACAGTCACAAATACAGTAAAAGCGGCACAATGCACACGAGATCAGCGACGCTTACCAGAAGCCCACTAGACGGGCCTCGAACACGCTAGCAGCAGCGTGGGCGGGGGTCAGGGACACGGACACAGCAAGGTGGTGCTGCGGACGTGGAGAAGCGAGCTCTTGACCGAAATCAGGTCAGAGGTCGCTCACCCTCGACGCGCAGCGCCAGCCATTAAGAAGGGAGGGGGGAGGGAGGAGCAGCTGGGAGGCGGGAGGGAGCGGCGAATGGGGGCGTGAGGGGGTGGGCCGCAGGGAGGCAGCGGCAGGGGAAAGCGGCAAGGGGGAGCGCACAAGGGGCGAAAAAACAGTCTAAAAAGGCACATATGGAAGCAAAATGGAGCAAAAGGCAGAATAAAGCAAGGCACAGAATACAGTCACAAATACAGTGAAAGCGGCACAATGCACACGAGATCAGCGACGCTTACCAGAAGCCCACTAGACGGGCCTTGAACACGCTAGCAGCAGCGTGGGCGAGGGTCAGGGACACGGACACAGCAAGGTGGTGCTGCGGACGTAGAGGAGCGAGCTCTTGACCGAAATCAGGTCAGAGGTCGCTCACCCTCAACGCGCAGCGCCAGCCATTAAGAAGGGAGGGGGGAGGGAGGAGCTGCTGGGAGGCGAGAGGGAGCGCCGAATGGGGGCATGAGGGGTGTGGGGACGCAGGGAGGCAGGGGCAGGGGAAAGCGGCAAGGGGGAGCGCACAAGGGGCGAAAAAACAGTCTAAAAAGGCACAAATGGAAGCAAAATGGAGCAAAAGGCAGAATAAAGCAAGGCACAGAATACAGTCACAAATACAGTGAAAGCGGCACAATGCACACGAGTCTAGCGACGCAAATGGGGCAAAAAGGCAGAATAAAGCAAGGCACAGAATACAGTCACAAATACAGTAAAAGCGGCACAATGCACACGAGATCAGCGACGCTTACCAGAAGCCCACTAGACGGGCCTCGAACACGCTAGTAGCAGCGTGGGCGGGGGTCAGGGACACGGACACAGCAAGGTGGTGCTGCGGACGTGGAGGAGCGAGCTCTTGACCGAAATCAGGTCAGAGGTCGCTCACCCTCGACGCGCCAGCCATTAAGAAGGGAGGGGGGAGGGAGGAGCAGCTGGGAGGCGGGAGGGAGCGGCGAATGGGGGCGTGAGGGGGTGGGCCGCAGGGAGGCAGCGGCAGGGGAAAGCGGCAAGGGGGAGCACACAAGGGGCGAAAAAACAGTCTAAAAAGGCACAAATGGAAGCAAAATGGAGCAAAAGGCAGAATAAAGCAAGGCACAGAATACAGTCACAAATACAGTAAAAGCGGCACAATGCACACGAGATCAGTGACGCTTACCAGAAGCCCACTAGACGGGCCTCGAACATGCTAGCAGCAGCGTGGGCGGGGGTCAGGGACACGGACACAGCAAGGTGGTGCTGCGGACGTGGAGGAGCGAGCTCTTGACCGAAATCAGGTCAGAGGTCGCTCACCCTCGACGCGCAGCGCCAGCCATTAACCCCTTCGCTGCCAGGCCTTTTCCCCCTCCTGTGCCAGGCCTTTTTTTGCCTATTTGGGGCAGTTCGCGCTTAGGCCCTCATAACTTTTTGTCCACATAAGCTAACCAAGCCAAATTTGCGTCCTTTTTTTCCAACATCCTAGGGATTCTAGAGGTACCCAGACTTTGTGGGTTCCCCTGAAGGAGGCCAAGAAATTGGCCAAAATACAGTGAATATTTCGTTTTTTTAAAAAAAATTGGAAAAAGTGGCTGCAGAAGAAGGCTTGTGGTTTTTCCCCTGAAAATGGCATCAACAAAGGGTTTGCGGTGCTAAACTCAGCAGCTTCCCAGATTTCAGGAACAGGCAGACTTGAATCAGAAAACCCAATTTTTCAACACAATTTTGGCATTTTACTGGGGCATACCCCATTTGTGCAATTTTTTGTGCTTTCAGCCTCCTTCCAGTCAGTGACAGGAATGGTCATGAAATCAATGCTGGATCCCAGAAACCTAAACATTTCGGAAAAGTAGACAAAATTCTGAATTCAGCAAGGGGTCATTTGTGTAGATCCTACAAGGGTTTCCTACAGAAAATAACAGCTGAAAAAGAAAAATATTGAAATTGAAGTGAAAAAACCATCAATTTTTCTCTACGTTTTACTCTGTAACTTTTCCCTGCAATGTCAGATTATCGAAAGCAATATACTGTTACGTCTGCTGGACTCCTCTGGTTGCGGGGATTTATAGGGTTTGTAGGTTCATCAAGAACCCGAGGAACCCAGAGCCAATAAATGAGCTGCACCCTGCAGTGCGTTTTCATTCTATACCGGGTATACAGCAATTCATTTGCTGAAATATAAGGAGTAAAAAATTGCTATCAAGAAAACCTTTGCATTTCCAAAAAGGGCACAAGATAAGGTGTTGAGGAGCAGTGGTTATTTGCACATCTCTGAATTCCGGGGTGACCATAGTAGCACGTGAATTACAGGGAATTTCTCAAATAGATGTCTTTTTTACA
Organism: Pleurodeles waltl; assembly: GCF_031143425.1. NCBI lineage: Eukaryota > Metazoa > Chordata > Amphibia > Caudata > Salamandridae > Pleurodeles > Pleurodeles waltl. The sequence continues at coordinate 996,567,910 of NC_090450.1, read as the reverse complement.
CACACTCCTATATTTGGAAGGAAAAAATGTAGAGAAAGACAAGGGGCAATAGTACTTGTTTTGCTAATCTATGTTCCCCCAAGTCTCCCGATAAAAATGGTACCTCACTTGTGTGGGTAGGCCTAGCACCCGCGACAGGATATGCCCCAAAACACAACGTGGACACATCACAGAAAACAGAGCTGTTTTTAGCAAAGTGACTACCTGTAGATTTTGGCCTCTAGCTCAGCCGCCACCTAGGGAAACCTACCAAACCTGTACATTTCTGAAAACTAGAGACCTAGGGGAATCCAAGGAGGGGTGACTTGTGTGGCTCGGACCAGCTTCTGTTACCCAGAATCCTTTGCAAACCTCAAAATTTGGCTAAAAAAACACATGTTCCTCACATTTCTGTGGCAGAAAGTTCTGGAATCTGAGAGGAGCCACAAATTTCCTTCCACCCAGCGTTCCCCCACGTCTCCCGATAAAAATGATACCTCACTTGTGTGGGTAGGCCTAGCACCCGCGACAGGATATGCCCCAAAACACAACGTGGACACATCACAGAAAACAGAGCTGTTTTTAGCAAAGTGACTACCTGTAGATTTTGGCCTCTAGCTCAGCCGCCACCTAGGGAAACCTACCAAACCTGTACATTTCTGAAAACTAGAGACCTAGGGGAATCCAAGGAGGGGTGACTTGTGTGGCTCGGACCAGGTTCTGTTACCCAGAATCCTTTGCAAACCTCAAAATTTGGCTAAAAAAACACATGTTCCTCACATTTCTGTGGCAGAAAGTTCTGGAATCTGAGAGGAGCCACAAATTTCCTTCCACCCAGCGTTCCCCCACGTCTCCCGATAAAAATGATACCTCACTTGTGTGGGTAGGCCTAGCACCCGCGACAGGATATGCCCCAAAACACAACGTGGACACATCACAGAAAACAGAGCTGTTTTTAGCAAAGTGACTACCTGTAGATTTTGGCCTCTAGCTCAGCCGCCACCTAGGGAAACCTACCAAACCTGTGCATTTCTGAAAACTAGAGACCTAGGGGAATCCAAGGAGGGGTGACTTGTGTGGCTCGGACCAGGTTCTGTTACCCAGAATCCTTTGCAAACCTCAAAATTTGGCTAAAAAAACACATGTTCCTCACATTTCTGTGGCAGAAAGTTCTGGAATCTGAGAGGAGCCACAAATTTCCTTCCACCCAGCGTTCCCCCACGTCTCCCGATAAAAATGATACCTCACTTGTGTGGGTAGGCCTAGCGCCCGCGACAGGATATGCCCCAAAACACAACGTGGACATATCACAGAAAACAGAGCTGTTTTTAGCAAAGTGACTACCTGTAGATTTTGGCCTCTAGCTCAGCCGCCACCTAGGGAAACCTACCAAACCTGTGCATTTCTGAAAACTAGAGACCTAGGGGAATCCAAGGAGGGGTGACTTGCGGGGCTCGGACCAGGTTGTGTTACCCAGAATCCTTTGCAAACCTCAAAATTTGGCTAAAAAAACACATGTTCCTCACATTTCTGTGGCAGAAAGTTCTGGAATCTGAGAGGAGCCACAAATTTCCTTCCACCCAGCGTTCCCCCACGTCTCCCGATAAAAATGATACCTCACTTGTGTGGGTAGGCCTAGCGCCCGCGACAGGATATGCCCCAAAACACAACGTGGACATATCACAGAAAACAGAGCTGTTTTTAGCAAAGTGACTACCTGTAGATTTTGGCCTCTAGCTCAGCCGCCACCTAGGGAAACCTACCAAACCTGTGCATTTCTGAAAACTAGAGACCTAGGGGAATCCAAGGAGGGGTGACTTGCGGGGCTCGGACCAGGTTCTGTTACCCAGAATCCTTTGCAAACCTCAAAATTTGGCTAAAAAAACACATGTTCCTCACATTTCTGTGGCAGAAAGTTCTGGAATCTGAGAGGAGCCACAAATTTCCTTCCACCCAGCGTTCCCCCACGTCTCCCGATAAAAATGATACCTCACTTGTGTGGGTAGGCCTAGCGCCCGCGACAGGATATGCCCCAAAACTCAACGTGGACATATCACAGAAAACAGAGCTGTTTTTAGCAAAGTGACTACCTGTAGATTTTGGCCTCTAGCTCAGCAGCCACCTAGGGAAACCTACCAAACCTGTGCATTTCTGAAAACTAGAGACCTAGGGGAATCCAAGGAGGGGTGACTTGCGGGGCTCGGACCAGGTTCTGTTACCCAGAATCCTTTGCAAATCTCAAAATTTGGCTAAAAAAACACATGTTCCTCACATTTCTGTGGCAGAAAGTTCTGGAATCTGAGAGGAGCCACAAATTTCCTTCCACCCAGCGTTCCCCCACGTCTCCCGATAAAAATGATACCTCACTTGTGTGGGTAGGCCTAGCGCCCGCGACAGGATATGCCCCAAAACACAACGTGGACACATCACAGAAAACAGAGCTGTTTTTAGCAAAGTGACTACCTGGAGATTTTGGCCTCTAGCTCAGCCGCCACCTAGGGAAACCTACCAAACCTTTACATTTCTGAAAACTAGAGACCTAGGGGAATCCAAGGAGGGGTGACTTGTGCGGCTCGGACCAGGTTCTGTTACCCAGAATCCTTTGCAAACCTCAAAATTTGGCTAAAAAAACACATGTCCCTCACATTTCTGTGGCAGAAAGTTCTGGAATCTGAGAGGAGCTACAAATTTCCTTCCACACAGCGTTCCCCCAAGTCTCCCGATAAAAATGATACCTCACTTGCGTGGGTAGGCCTAACGCCGGCGACAGGAAACACCCCAAAGTGCAACGTGGACACATCCTAAATTTTGGAAAAAAACAGAGATGTTTTTTGCGATGTGCCTACCTGTAGATTTTGGCCTCTAGCTCAGCCGGCACCTAGGGAAACCTACCAAACCTGTGCATTTCTGAAAACTAGAGACCTAGGGGAATCCAAGGAGGGGTGACTTGCGGGGCTCGGACCAGGTTCTGTTACCCAGAATCCTTTGCAAACCTCAAAATTTGGCTAAAAATACACATGTTACTCACATTTCTGTGGCAGAAAGTTCTGGAATCTGAGAGGAGCCACAAATTTCCTTCTACCCAGCGTTCCCCCAAGTCTCCCGATAAAAATGATACCTCACTTGCGTGGGTAGGCCTAGCGCCGGCGACAGGAAACACCCCAAAGCGCAATGTGGACACATCCTAAATTTCGGAAAAAAACAGAGGTGTTTTTTGCGAAGTGCCTACCAGTAGATTTTGGCCTCTAGCTCAGCCGGCACCTAGGGAAACCTACCAAACCTGTGCATTTCTGAAAACTAGAGACCCAGGGGAATCCAAGGAGGGGTGACTTGCGGGGCTCGGACCAGGTTCTGTTACCCAGAATCCTTTGCAAACATCAAAATTTGGCCCAAAAAACACTTTTTCCTCTCATTTCGGTGACAGAAAGTTCTGGAATCTGAGAGGAGCCACAAATTTCCTTCCACCCAGCGTTCCCCTAAGTCTCTCGATAAAAATGGTACATCACTTCTGTGGGTAGGCCTAGCGCCCACAAAAGGAAATGGCCCAAAACACAACGTGGACACAACATATTTTTTCACAGAAAACAGAGGTGTTTTTTGCAAGGTGCCTACCTGTGGTGTTTGGCCTGTAGCTCAGCCGGCCCCGGGGGGGGGGGCAGAAATGCCCTAAAATAAATTTGCCCCCCCAACCCCCACCCTCCCACGCCGGGAGCGACCCTTGCCTACGGGGTCGCTCCCCCTGCGTGACATTGGCACCAAAAAACAAATCCCCGGTGCCTAGTGGTTTCTGCCCCCTTGGGGGCAGGTTGACCTAACCTCAGCCAATCTGCCCCCAAGGGGGGCAGAAATGGCCTAAATACAATTTGTCCCCCAGGGGAGCGACTTTTGCCTGATGGGTCGCTCCCCATCTTTAAAAAAAAAAAAAAAAAAAAAAAAGAAAAATTCCCCTGGCGCCTAGAGGTTTCTGCCCCCCCCCCCCCCCGGGGCAGATCGGCCTAATAATAGGCCGATCTGCCCCCCGGGGGGGCAGAAATGGCCTAAAATAAATTTGCCCCCCCAACACCCACCCCCCCCGGGAGCGATCCTTGCCTACGGGGTCGCTCCCCCTGCGTGACATTGGCGCCAAAAAACAAATCCCCGGTGCCTAGTGGTTTCTGCCCCCTTGGGGGCAGGTTGACCTAAACTCAGCCAATCTGCCCCCAAGGGGGGCAGAAATGGCCTAAATACAATTTGTCCCCCAGGGGAGCGACTTTTGCCTGATGGGTCGCTCCCCATCTCTAAAAAAAAAAAAAAAGAAAAAAAAAAAGAAAAAAAAAAAAAATTCCCCTGGCGCCTAGAGGTTTCTGCCCCCCCCCCCGCTGGGGGCAGATCGGCCTAATAATAGGCCGATCTGCCCCCCGGGGGGGCAGAAATGGCCTAAAATAAATTTGCCCCCCCAACACCCACCCCCCCCCCGGGAGCGACCCTTGCCTACGGGGTCGCTCCCCCTGCGTGACATTGGCGCCAAAAAACAAATCCCCGGTGCCTAGTGGTTTCTGCCCCCTTGGGGGCAGATTGACCTAAAATTGGCCAATCTGCCCCCAGGGGGGCAGAAATGGTCTAAATACAATTTGCCCCCCCAGGGAAGCGACCCTTGCCTGATGGGTCGCTCCCCATCTCTAAAAAAAGAAACAACAAAAAAAAAAAAAACACAAAAAAAAAATTGCCCTGGTGCCTAGAGTGTTCTGCCCCCCCCCCCGGGAGCAGTTCGGCCTAATAATAGGCCGATCTGTCCCCCGGGGGGGCAGAAATGGCCTAAAATAAATTTGTCCCCCCAACCCCCACCCCCCCCCCGGGAGCGACCCTTGCCTACGGGGTCGCTCCCCCTGCGTGACATTGGCGCCAAAAAACAAATCCCCGGTGCCTAGTGGTTTCTGCCCCCTTGGGGGCAGATTGACCTAAAATTGGCCAATCTGCCCCCAGGGGGGCAGAAATGGTCTAAATACAATTTGCCCCCCCAGGGGAGCGAACCTTGCCTGATGGGTCGCTCCCCATCTCTAAAAAAAGAAACAACAAAAAAAAAAAAAACACAAAAAAAAATTTGCCCTGGTGCCTAGAGTGTTCTGCCCCCCCCCCCGGGGGCAGTTCGGCCTAATAATAGGCCGATCTGTCCCCCGGGGGGGCAGAAATGGCCTAAAATAAATTTGCCCCCCCAACCCCCATCACCCCCCCCGGGAGCGACCCTTGCCTACGGGGTCGCTCCCCCTGCGTGACATTGGCGCCAAAAAACAAATCCCCGGTGCCTAGTGGTTTCTGCCCCCTTGGGGGCAGATTGACCTAAAATTGGCCAATCTGCCCCCAGGGGGGCAGAAATGGTCTAAATACAATTTGCCCCGCCAGGGGAGCGACCCTTGCCTGATGGGTCGCTCCCCATCTCTAAAAAAAGAAACAACAAAAAAAAAAAACACAAAAAAAAAATTGCCCTGGCGCCTAGAGTGTTCTGCCCCCCCCCCCCCCGGGGGCAGTTCGGCCTAATAATAGGCCGATCTGTCCCCCGGGGGGGCAGAAATGGCCTAAAATAAATTTGCCCCCCCAACCCCCCCCCCGGGAGCGACCCTTGCCTACGGGGTCGCTCCCCCTGCGTGACATTGGCACCAAAAAACAAATCCCCGGTGCCTAGTGGTTTCTGCCCCCTTGGGGGCAGATTGACCTAAAATTGGCCAATCTGCCCCCAGGGGGGCAGAAATGGTCTAAATACAATTTGCCCCCCCAGGGGAGCGACCCTTGCCTGATGGGTCGCTCCCCATCTCTAAAAAAAGAAAAAAAAAAAAAAAAAAACACAAAAAAAAAATTGCCCTGGCGCCTAGAGTGTTCTGCCCCCCCCCCCCCGGGGGCAGTTCGGCCTAATAATAGGCCGATCTGTCCCCCGGGGGGGCAGAAATGGCCTAAAATAAATTTGCCCCCCCAACCCCCACCCCCCCCGGGAGCGACCCTTGCCTACGGGGTCGCTCCCCCTGCGTGACATTGGCGCCAAAAAACAAATCCCCGGTGCCTAGTGATTTCTGCCCCCTTGGGGGCAGATTGACCTAAAATTGGCCAATCTGCCCCCAGGGGGGCAGAAATGGTCTAAATACAATTTGCCCCCCCAGGGGAGCGACCCTTGCCTGATGGGTCGCTCCCCATCTCTAAAAAAAGAAACAACAAAAAAAAAAAACACAAAAAAAAAATTGCCCTGGCGCCTAGAGTGTTCTGCCCCCCCCCCCGGGGGCAGTTCGGCCTAATAATAGGCCGATCTGTCCCCCGGGGGGGCAGAAATGGCCTAAAATAAATTTGCCCCCCCAACCCCCACCCCCCCCCCGGGAGCGACCCTTGCCTACGGGGTCGCTCCCCCTGCGTGACATTGGCGCCAAAAAACAAATCCCCGGTGCCTAGTGGTTTCTGCCCCCTTGGGGGCAGATTGACCTAAAATTGGCCAATCTGCCCCCAGGGGGGCAGAAATGGTCTAAATACAATTTGCCCCCCCAGGGGAGCGACCCTTGCCTGATGGGTCGCTCCCCATCTCTAAAAAAAGAAACAACAAAAAAAAAAAAAAATTGCCCTGGCGCCTAGAGTGTTCTGCCCCCCCCCGGGGGCAGTTCGGCCTAATAATAGGCCGATCTGTCCCCCGGGGGGGCAGAAATGGCCTAAAATAAATTTGCCCCCCCAACCCCCACCCCCCCCCGGGAGCGACCCTTGCCTACGGGGTCGCTCCCCCTGCGTGACATTGGCGCCAAAAAACAAATCCACGGTGCCTAGTGGTTTCTGCCCCCTTGGGGGCAGATTGACCTAAAATCGGCCAATCTACCCCCAGGGGGGCAGAAATGGTCTAAATACAATTTGCCCCCCAGGGGAGCGACCCTTGCCTGATGGGTCGCTCCCCATCTCTACAAAAAAAAAAAGAACAAAAAAAAAAAACACACAAAAAAAATTTGCCCTGGCGCCTAGAGGTTTCTTCCCCCCCTGGGGGCAGATCGGCCTAATAATAGGCCGATCTGCCCCCAGGGGGGGCAGAAAAGGCCTTCCCAAAAAATTGCCCCCCCTGGGAGCGACCCTTGCCAAAGGGGTCGCTTTGTTGCGTGACATTCGCGCGCAAAAACAAACTCCCTGGTGTCTAATGGTTTCTGCCCCCCTTGGGGGCAGATTGGCCTTATCAAAATAGGCCAATCTGCCCCTAAGGGGGGCAGAAATGGCCTAAATATATATTGCCCCGTAGGGGAGCGACCCTTGCCTAAGGGATCGCTCCCCACCTTAAAAAAAAGAATTCATCACAAAAAAAAAAAAAAAAAAAAAAAAGGTCCCTCGTGCCTAGAGGTTTCTGCTTCCCCTGGGGGCAGATCGGCCTAATAATAGGCCAATCTGCCCCCAGGGGGGGCAGAAAAGGCCTTCCTAAAAAAATGCCCCCCTGGGAGCGACCCTTGCCCAAGGGGTCGCTCCCTTTTGCCAATTTCAAGAAAAAATAAAAAATCCCTGGTGTCTAGTGGGGTTTCAAAAGCCGGATTGCAAGGAATCCGGCTTTTGAAACCTGTGAGAGACTTCAAAGGGAAGGAAATACATTTCCTTCCCTTTGAAGCCTCTCGGGGCCTCCCCCATGGGATTGAAAAAGAAATGCAAAAGCATTTCTTTTTCAATCGCGCTGGACCCTGTGACTAATCAGCGTGCGCTCGCGCGCTGACGTCACAGGGGGGGTTGGGGGGGTCGGGGGTGGGAGGGGAAGGGCTTCCCCTTCCATCCCTGATTTGGGGGGGTGGGGTGGAACCCCACAGAGGGAGCGAGAGCGCTCCCTCTGGGCTCTGTGCACAGGACGTAATGGTTACGTCCTGGGCACAGCAGCACTGTGCCTCAGGACGTAACCATTACGTCCTGGGCACAGAAGGGGTTAAGAAGGGAGGGAGGAGCAGCTGGGATGGCGGGAGGTAGCGGCGAATGGGGGCACGAGGGGGGCGGGCCGCAGGGAGGCAGGGGAAAGCGGCAAGGGGGAGCGCACAAGGGGCGAAAAACTGTGTAAAAAGGCACAAATGGAAGCAAAATGGAGCAAAAGGCAGAATAAAGCAAGGCACAGAATACAGTGAAAGCAGCACAATGCACACGAGATCAGCGACGCTTACCAGAAGCCCACTAGACGGGCCTCGAACACGCTAGCAGCAGCGTGGGCGAGGGTCAGGGACACGGACACAGCAAGGTGGTGCTGCGGATGTGGAGGAGCGAGCTCTTGACCGAAATCAGATCAGAGGTCGCTCACCCTCAACGCGCAGCGCCAGCCATTAAGAAGGGAGGGGGGAGGGAGGAGCTGCTGGGAGGCGAGAGGGAGCGCCGAATGGGGGCATGAGGGGTGTGGGGACGTAGGGAGGCAGCGGCAGGGGAAAGCGACAAGGGGGAGCGCACAAGGGGCGAAAAAACAGTCTAAAAAGGCACAAATGGAAGCAAAATGGAGCAAAAGGCAGAATAAAGCAAGGCACAGAATACAGTCACAAATACAGTGAAAGCGGCACAATGCACACGAGTCTAGCGACGCAAATGGGGCAAAAAGGCAGAATAAAGCAAGGCACAGAATACAGTCACAAATACAGTAAAAGCGGCACAATGCACCCGAGATCAGCGACATTTACCAGAAGCCCACTAGACGGGCTTCGAACATGCTAGCAGCAGCGTGGGCGGGGGTCAGGGACACGGACACAGCAAGGTGGTGTTGCGGACGTGGAGGAGCGAGCTCTTGACCGAAATCAGGTCAGAGGTCGCTCATCCTCGACGCGCAGCGCCAGCCATTAAGAAGGGAGGGGGGAGGGAGGAGCAGCTGGGAGGCAACAAAGATTAGCTTCCCTCTTTCCATTACATTCACTTTGGCCCAAAAATCTCCTAAGAGGTCAATGTCACACATCAGTATTATGCAATCTTTACCACAATTCATCAATTAGTGAGTTACACTGGATACTGTATCATGAACGACTTAACGAAGAGCAAATAATCTTTCCCATCAATGTTCACTGTGCCAGTGGGCAAACCTATCCTTTTATGACTGACTTCTGTCACACTTTACACTGCATTTGGATTCACAGAAGGTGAATCATCATCAAAACTCCTCATTTAAGGAAATGCCTTGTTTTGCATGATCACTCCCAAAGGTTTGGACTGATACTGTTGGTTTTTTAACTCTGAGAGTGTGAGAGTGCACCGATGTCTGCTAAGCAGACTTTAGTACCCATGTTCTAGCCTTTTACAAAATGTATGTTGAATTGGCTACCCGCAGTTGACAAAAGTTATAGTGGCAGTTCCTCCATTAGGGCAGAGGAGTGTCACCCACGCTGCTGCCAGTCGAGCAAACATGAAAAATAAAATTGTAATAAAATTGTTTTATTACCATTTTATTTTTCAGTGCAGCCAGCCCGGGCCAAATGTTGGGGTGGGGCCATTATTGCTGACTGGCATCTGGGGGGAAGAGTGGTGCTCTTCTCACTCCAGCCTAAAGTAAGCAAGTCAGTTTGGCCAGCTGTCTTGCGATGGCCAGCCTGACATGCTTATTATAAACATCTCCAGCTCGAGCTGTCTTAGACAGCTGGGTGGAGAGCAGGCACAGGCCTCCGGTGCCTGCAGGAGTGCTGAGCCAGAACGCTGCAACCAATCTTGCCACTTCTCTCATTGTACTTAACAGCATGAGAGCAGCATCTGGATTGTTTAGGGTACTTGACTCAGAGACCTCTTTTTGCCACGGACTGAAGGACCAGAGAGGAGAAGGTCAGTAAGTTTTTCTTTTAATTTAAGTGTTTTATTTATTTTTAGACACTCTCATGCAGTGTAAAAAACTCACACCACCTTGAGCCTCAAATCCAGAGCTTTAATCATGGCACATTATAAACACTGTTTATAACGGACCGTGATTGAGAGCTTTGGAGTGCCTAGAAGTTGGTTGATATATTTGCCTGGTCACCCCACCACTTTAAAAAGAAGTAGCCACCACTGATCCGTTACCTTACTTATAAGTCCTCAATATATGGCACCAATGGCACCCAGGGCATGTTATTAAATGTGTCCCTCCAAGGGCTGTAGCACTGATTGTGCCTCCCTGAGTGTGACAAAGCACAACATGGCTCCTAGCCTGCCACTGCAAACTAGGAGAGCAGTTGTAAGACAGCTAGTTCGACTTTATTAAACCTAAGGCAAAGCGCATAACTTTCTTAATGATATAGGTACGTCGCCCCTAAGGAAGGTCTATTGAGTCCTATGCCAGGGTGCTGTATATTTTTAAGTGTGGCACGCACTTTCAATTGTCCTAACAGTAAAAATCCCAAATTGTTGTTTCTACTGTGGAAGGGATAGTATGCCCCCGTTAGGGAGTAAAGAGTTGCAGACTGACATCTCAACATCTCAGTCTTGCTAACCTCTGAATAGGACTACTAAAGTTGGTACTTCAAGGTATCAAATTAATCATAACATTAAACTCGGCTTGATGCCCACGTCAAATTTAATGCCATTTTTAAGGAAAAGCAGCTTTTAGAAAGTTACCACTCCCTTACTCAGTTAAACTGGTGGCCATTTGCAGATGCTGGCCACCAGATAGTCTTCTTTTCTCCTGGAGAGTAGTGTGAATTACTCCCAAAATGAGGAATACCAGAGGCCTACAGCAGAGGGTGATGTTACCCCCCCTCACAGGATTCCACACATTGTGTTGGCACACAAGGCAAGTTTCTAAGGAAAAGACGCCTTTGGAGGGCAAATGGCAAACTTTACTTAAGAGGATCTGCCCATTTTTTCAGGTAGACAGGCTGGAGGCGGGAAAAGAAACGGGAAACATGTTGCCAAACCGTTTTATCAGTGGGCGTGTAGCCCACAGGTAGCCACACTCCTAGGGTGGGCTACCAAGCTCCCCACAAGAGAAGGGTTCATACCTCCCCGGTGGGAGTGGACAGAATGATGCACTAGATGACGAACATAGCCAGCAATCCCTATAACATAGGAGGGAACCTGTCATCACATTGGCGAGTGACTGCTTCAGTATCCCAGGGCACTCTTTTTGTATACATATGGGACCCCTAGCACCCAGAACCACAGATCACACCTGGACTGGATAGCTGACCAAAGAACAGCAGGCCTGCAGGCCCCTGGACCTAGAGAGAGAGGCTGCACCATCCACTGGACTGCACATGTTGCTTCTTGGGCTAGCAAAGAGATGACTGTGCCCGTGGTGTGTGGCTCCTGGAGATGTTGCTCCAGAATTCCACACAGAAAAGGTGAACTCCAAGACTCAGAGAGTTGATTCCCTGTTCAGGCAGGAGGGCCATAAAAGCTGAAGTAATCTGTTCTGGCCAGTAAGTATCCACTTTCAAAGAACCATTGCTGAACGCTGACATGCAGCCAAGAAGAGCACACCTCAGTACTCAAAAGTTGAACCCTTTCCTGCTGAACCCGAGAGAGTCATGAGAGGGCAGATTGGTCACCAAACACAGACACTAGCCCTCACCAAAGAAAACCACTGGATCGGTAGCACAGCCAAAACTGGACTTCTGCTGGCTCAAATAGAACTTTGAGGGACACCAGCTCCTGAGCCAACATCACCCCATGTCTTCCGTGGACTGAGAAATAACTCAAGGAAGCCCTTGGTCACCAGCACAGCACCATGAGCAGCTTTCAGCATCCTCAACATTCTGCATCCTCAGCATCAGGATCACTCCTTGAAGTCTTTAACAGTACTTGCATAAAGTTTGAAACTAGAAGTGAGACTGCTTTGGTGACCAGAATACTGTCCAGATTCTCCATATTGGCCCCCCTATGCTTCTCCCTGTTGGAATTGGTCACCATGTCTGGGCTGGAGAAGTCAAACTAAACTTCAATCTTTTCTAAAGTATCCAGACTTTTCAGTTGTCATTGCTTGTTTGTGCTTTGGACTAAAAAGCTAATATTTACATTTTATTAAAAAATCTATATCTCTGGACCCCTCCAATGGATTTTTCTAATGCTGGTGTATAAAAATTCAGAACAATATAATCTATTTTAAGAAATTTGTGTTGCATTTCTTTCACGCTGTGTGACTCTCTTACTTTCTTGTTTGGTGTGTTTAAATGCTTTGCACTAGTTCCTTTGTTTAAGCCTTGATGGTCGAAGCCACAGCTGCCGGGATTAGCTAGAGGTTTTACAAATGAGCTTGACTGGACCCAAGATGGTTATGTGAGTGTAATATACGATGACGTCGCACAACCACACCATATATTACACCACAATCTTGACACCAAGTTACTATGCCAACCTTCTTTAAAAAAAAAAAAAACTTTTCCAAAATGGCCCTTCCTCTTACATTTCACACACGACCTATCAATATTTGGACCCAGCATAGGTTAGCCTCCTGCACCTGTAACACATGAAAGTGGTAGATTGAATTTTGCAAGAACCACTTACTTGTTTGTACTTTGAATCTCTCATTCACCACATTCACTTCTGGACAATTGTGACCCATTATTTCTTAGACAAAACGCTCAGAGTGCTTCACCTTGTTAGCTTTTTTAACTGCAGCATTTAAAACCACGTTAGTTTCAACACATAGATGCTATTGACTTTTTTCTGTTTGTCTTCATGAGGGTCTGATCTCACAAACCCCACCAGTAATTTATGCTACAAGTGGTTACTAGGGACAATTGTTTCTCCTCCCCTTTTCTTCCTCAAGTAATATGTATACTTGTGTATAACAGTATTTACTCTCTCCTCATAGCAGAATTCCATTTGTCTGACAGTATAAGTCAACACATCAGTCTTACCAGAGTTCTCTAGAGCGGGTACTTTAGTAAAATCCTTCAAATCAAAACACACCACACTCTTTAAGAAGGGAAACTGCCTTATTGGGAATACCATCATTACAGTCCATGACCTCCACATAAGCTAGAAAAAAGATTATACCAAATACCCCATTACCTGGAGGTTCGCCTAGATTCTGCATGGCAAGACCCAGGAGTAAGCTTGGCTTCTTGATTAAAAAACAACACATCAATGTTTTGGAAGTAGTCATCACTGTCACACAACTTCAGCCTTTAGAAGATTACCAAGACAACTTCCACCTAGAGCTTCACGTGAATATGTTCATTGCAAGATGAATTGAGTTAAAACTTCAAAACAACTTTGGCTAGATAAGGTATTATAGCATATTGCTGCAAAAGAAGTGTTAGAGCAATAGTTGGAAATGGAGCACTTGCAAGAATTATCATACAAGAGTGTGCAATTGAACTCTGTTGATCTGAACTCCTCACCAGTACCAATGTCTCACCAACATACAGTGAGAGATGCATGTTTCACGGTCACTTACCACGATACATTAACATGAGGAATTAAGAGCACATAGGTGCGGAAGCACATTACAGCTAATAGATGGTTCTTCATCAAGTACAACCATCATGAGATTGCACCCCCATTCAACATGGCCGCCAGTTTTGGGCCCAGTAGTCATTACATCAGGTAAGTTACAGAATAGCAAAGTTGAAGATGACCACCTGCTTAATATATAATCCTAGTTTTCAAAGTGCTGTGTGAAGTTGTGCCAATGTGGCCGTTCCAAGTGATGCTGTGAAGTTGTGCCAATGTGGCTGTTCCAAGTGATGCACCACCCTGATGAAAGTACAATTTGGCTGATTTTGCAAGTGGTAGAGAAGTCTTGCCACCAACACCCAAATCTCAGGTCGCCAGGTTTAGCCGAAGCCAGTGTACCTCGCTTGCCAATCCTACAGTCACAGTCAGATGTCCCTTCTTCTGCTTGCCAATGAAAATATGTGTGCAACCCTCCTCACTGCAAACAGTTCTTGCAGCACCTGCAGTTTTGTCTACTCAAGTTGGTGACAATCGCTGAAAGCACTTTCTGCCACACTCCTCACACAGCCTATCAGTCATGCACCAGCTTGAACTCGCTGCACACATTCCCCTTTCACTCTGCCTCAGCCTCCTATGTGGTGCTTCTCTGTGCCAGATCAGGACCCTATCCAGCCCCTCGTCCCTCTCCTCATGCTTCCCTGTTCTTCCTGTGTCCCTTTCCTCCTCTCTCCTTTCCATGCATTGTACTCAGCTACTCACCACCTCCAGGTGTCTCATTTGGCATCCTGATAGCCTTGAGCTCATCCCAGGACTCCTACCCAACATCATTGCTGCCATGAAGGGCAGAGGTGGGCAACAGACACAGACGTGCCAGGTATGAGCTGCACAGCATTGAGATCTGTGGGTGCAATTTAGGAACACCAAGAGTGAGGGACTGAGATCAGAGCCGAGCAAGAGGACATAAATGGGGTACTCAACTGAGACAACTTTTGCCCATACTACACTGTTGACAAGCCATCACATGTGCACACCCTACACACGCTGCACAGATACACAACACAGTCATCATCACACACCCAACTACTATTACAGCCTCAACTACATCATGCACTGCTAAATAAACACGCACCACACTGCACCAGCACACACACCAGCTATCACAAAGCACACTCCAGCACACAACCGTACACCATTACAGCATCACAGGCACACCATTACGGCTATACATACAGAGACACACAGACCATATAATTAGACATAGATGAACACACAACACACAACAGGGCCATCATCACACACCTACTGAGCATCACACATATCACATCCTGCACACATGCAACTGCACCAATACCTGCTACCACACAGCACGCACCACCATACACCACTACAGCACTACAGACACACTATCCAGCTCACACACACACCACATAATGAGATACACACCCTCGCACATTGCCCATCACACACCTACTGAAACCATCACACACATCACACACTGCACACATGCCACTGCACCAACACCTGTTACCACACAGCATGCATCATCATACACCACCACAGCATTACAGGCACACTGTTCAGCCACCCCACACACTCAAACACACACATACACACACACCACATAATGAGACACACACCCTCACAAATTGCCCCACCACACACCTACTGACCACACGTATCTCACACTACACACACACCACTGCACCAACACCTGTTACCACACAGCACACACCACCATACATCATTACAGCACTACAGGTACACTATCCAGCCCACACACACACACACACACAGCGTAATGAGACACACATGCTCACACAACAGTGCCCCACATCAGACCCGGCGATCATCAAAGTATCACATACATCAAGAACTATTAACACACAATTGTACCATACATGCCCACTATCACACAGAGCACACTATCACACACCATACACGGTTACAGCGTGGCAGGAAGGGACGGCAAGAAGCGTGCAGGCTTGGGTGCCCCGGTGGCACCTGCTCTATGAGGGAGGGAAGGTTGCACCGCTGATGCCCATGGAGTACCCGTCCTTTGTGTGTTGCTGAAGCTGGAGAAAACATTATCCCGGTGCAGGAACCAGAACGTTTGCCGTTGCCAATGCTTGTTCTGTCTCGTATCCTGTTATCTCAGCTGAAGTTGAGTGCACACAACACTAGAGAGAGGGCAGGAGGTGGGCATTTGGTAATCCAGTGGAGGCCTGGCACGAACATCCACACTTTAACTATCAATTTAGTTTCCTTTTGAAGACGTGTTTATTAAAAAAAACATACCCATGCTTCGACTTCGCCCACAAATACCTCGAGCCAAATTAAAAAGTTCTAAAATCATTTCCCAAACTCATCCAGCTGAAGGCCTTGTTATTGCATCAGCTTGTGTGCGAGAGGAAACCTCCTGCTGTGATCGTTCAGGGCCCAACCTTGCCAGACTTCTCTTTGCAAATCATTATTCAGTCCCTTCCCCGACAGACACGCCTCTTGCACGCAGGCTTCTGCTGACAGTGGGTCAGGGGCTGGCTGCTCGGCAGACAGGTTTTTAATTATTAACACATTTTTATCAGACGCCACATCAAACAGCCTAATGGATTTTCAAGCCATGCCCCTGCCTTGCTTTGAGCAGCGAATTAATTAGGATAACCCTGGAACCCAATAAAACAGTTTGAATGAGCACCTCTTCTGCACATACATTTAGTTTTTTATTGTTTTGAAGATTGCAGAGAGCTTTGGTAGGAATCTGACTCTTGATAGATTGGAGATGAAACGCTGTCTGGGGGTGAGACCATATTTGAAGAGAACAGCTCATCCCTGCTGGGATTAACTCATGCCATCCTTAATTCGCTAAGAAAAGAAATATATGAAACATGGAATACAATTATAAGACATAAAAGCCACCCACAAAAGCATGAGAGGTTTGTTCAATCAAAGAAAAACCACTTGCCAGTTGGGGAACACTTTAACATGACAAATGTTATGTATGTATGGACGATATTTTGGGCAAAACTTGCATCTCTGGGCGAGGTCAGAGAAGTATCTGGTTGTGTGTGAGGTTGCAAAGTCCTTTGACTTAAAAAGGGGTGCGTTTCTTTTTACTTTCAGTAGCTTTGTGAAGTGCACATTTCAAGAAGTAAAAAAAAAATAGGTGCGCAGCACTAGTGACCAATGTGACATCAGTTGGAATCAGTCAAAGACCTAAGTTCCCCAGGAGAACTCATGCATCTTGTAAATATCTGAAAATGATTAAGCACCAAAGATAAGATTTAAAGAAGAGAGGCAGGAGCGTGTCTACAGTGTTGAAAGGATGGACATTTCACTAAAGATTGTCACTCATTGGCAGGAAACTCCTGGACATGTCTGTTATTGGTGAAGCTCGTTCAAGTTTCCCTCTGTTTTTCTTAATAGGTCAAAACTATGGAAAGGAGCATTTTCAATTCTCTATAAGATGTCTTATGGTCCAAGGGCCCTAAAGCATCCTGACTTTAATCGACTGTGGATGCTTGTGGATGTATAATGGACCCTTGATTTCATACTCACTATCTTCTTCCAAAGCAACCAAAGAACATTCCTGAAGCTAATGTGTTATCCATGGAAGAGCCCTGATATTGGGGAAGTGTTCCGGGAACTCGCTTGCATTGGACCAGCATAAGATAATGGGCCCATGGATACCTATCAGATTTGACTACATTGAGGCCCCTGTATTTGTAATATCTCCGAGAACTATGTGATTTTGCAATCAGAGGTCCAGGTTTACTAGATTCTCACGCATTGCCGCAGCCAAAAACATTGTGCTCTGTGGCATGACACGGAGGGAGCAGGAGAGTGCCATATCTTAGAGATATGGCTTTCTCCTCCCTCTCCCTAGAGCTGGCACTGATTTTAGCTGCTGTGTGCCACACACACACCTTTGTGCCATAGTGCACAGGTCTGAGCATGAGCCTAGCATAGGTTTTGTATCAAAAGGGTACCCTTACTGCACAACATACTATGCATAGACACACTTTAAAACTTTTCCTACTTTGTATGTGTGCTGCACAGTGAAGCATGCATGCAAAGTCAGAAAATAAAGGATAAAACATTTCTCCTTTTAACACCTGCTTTCACGTGGTATTAAAAGCTAGTGCAAAACACTCTCTCCTATTGTTGATAGATAGGGTTTTGTGTAAAAAGCCAGGGGTGGTTCCATGGGAACGCCCACGTACCACCCATATAATGTCCCCTCGGCGCTAAGTAAGGCAAAGCAGCCTTCACGCAGCTTGGGGTTACTTTAGGGTACTTTCCAGCGCAAAATGGAAAGCAATTTAAAAAAAAAGATTTTGAGTAGATTTGAGTCACTTATGTGACACAGACATGGCATAAAATCTTATTAAATATACCCCAGAGTCCTCTGATTGACTGGAGAAAGCAGATCAGCATTTTTTCGCCCAATATTTGTGCTCAAAGTTGCTTTTTCAGGGAGGATTTGAACTGGGGTCTTCCTTACACCTACTGTGCGATGAAACAGAATGCAGATCAGCTAATTAACACTAGAAGCCTCTTAAGAGTTTCAAGATGTATTCAATAAGAAAGAAGATACATGAGTCCTCTCAGCTATTAGCACCAGCGTCAATAGAAGAGATGGTTTAGCAGAAGGTCCACAACTACAAAGAGACAACAAAGATCTCTTACAACAGGACCAAGAATAGTTCATTCCAGAGAAAAGATTACAACAGCAAATTCTGAAGTGGGGCAACTGTTTCAGAATAATGAATGGGTTTCTGACCTGCCAGAGGCTGAGTGGGGAGGAGAGGAGTCTTTATGGACTGTTAGCCCTGTGGTTGGAAAGCTAAAGAGAAGAAAACACAAGGAAGTTCACACATCTCATGCACCACTATCTCTCCCCGACTTGTGAATGTGTTATTTAGGGTGATTGCACATGGCAGTTGAAACCATCTATCACTCTTTTTAGTGTGTGTTCTGACCTTAAGATATACTTAAGCCCAGATTTAAGAAAAGTGGCTCTTAATTACGTGAAGTGCCACTTTTCTTGCGCTCCATTGCACCCCCCACCAATGCCACGATGTGTGCACAGTATTAATGATACGGTGCACCATGACACACATTACGATCAATAGTGCCATAATTTCTGAAGCTATTGTAGTACTTTGCAGGATAAGCACCCAAAATGTCACTGTCCATTAGGTGTGTTTTACAGCATGATGGTGTCACATAGTTCACACATGCAAAACGTTATTACACAAAACTGTAAGAGATTCAACTACGCCAATTTTAGCAGCTATTTTTAACGCCTGCAAATAGCAGGTGTTAAAAGGGGCCACACCATTGTTTTCAATCGGCACCTACGTACAAAAATGTTGGCAGTAATCCTGCACAGTACATCAAGAGCATCAAAACTTTTGACACCATTGCCCCCTACTGTGTGCCATGGTGTGCCATATATTAAATATGGTGCAAACATGATGGCGTTAGGGGACGCTAAGGAACACAACAAAAGTGACGCTGAATTAGATGCAGTGTCACTCTTCTTCAATTCGGGCCTCAGTTTACAGTTAGTTTCATGGCCTGAGCCTTTAAACATACACATATATTTTATTCATTGTTATTTATTTAATACAGCCTGTTTTTTAGTGTGCTGCTTGTATTTCTAATCAGCTGGCTTCTTCTAGGAAGACAGAGTAGGTACTGCACATTTTTATCACCCATAAACACAACACATTCTGTGCCTCTTCCAAGGTTGTTATGTTTGGCACATGATATGTCAGCTTAGATTGTCCTCTCAGGAGACAGTTCCTATCCTCTACATTCATCATGACACCAGACCAACTCTGATGAACTGTGTAGGGTTTAAGATATAAATAACACATAGGCCTAAGGAGGTCAGAGGGCATTCCAGTCATGACCGTCGTGGAATGTGCATCATACCGCAGCCAGCTTTAATGATCCTGACTCCTCAGCTTCCCGAGAGGTTTGCTATCCAGACCACAGGCAGACCCTTGTTATCTAACTCAGGTATGCGGTTGGGGTTCCTCCCTTTGATTGGAACCACAGATGGGTTACCACCACTATGCTCTCATACATAGAGGTTAGGCAGGAATCACGAGGCTTTCTAAATACATACAAAATGGTGGGTTGTTTATCTCTTTCCCTCTCATTGTAATGAGGATCATTGTATTATGTTTTATCTGCCTTCTTATCGCAGCTCATACTTTTTATACCAGGATGCAATTGCTTCAATAAATATTTTGAAATCCAGTTTGCATCTCTCATCTTGCTTTGGCATGTGTGAGTCACTGAGTAAATGAGTGAAAGGGGTATGATCTGTTTCCACAACTTCCTTGAGGAGCCAGAGTGTCAGGTTTAGGTTTCCACAAATCATTATTGCCGTAATCGGGTGGGTGAGGTATTGTGGGCTAGCCAAGAGTTAGGTCGACAGCTTTCGGACAGTGTTAGGTTGACTTAGTCTCTCACACTCGGTGGTGCTGCTGACCTAAACATGCAGGCCAATTACCATATTGAGAACCATAAGACATGCTCTCTTATGTGTGCCAAAGGTACCCTTAGCACCTTTCATACAGAGACGTGCTTGGATTTGAGAAAAGATCCCCCTCAGCTGTAAAGGTATGCCCTATATTAGTCTGAAGGTCGTTCAAGGTTCAACCTTAAAAGGATTCCCCATTTGGTGTTTCTATCTCTGAACACTGTCTTATTGAGGTGGCACAACCAGTAGCAATTCTAGTAAACTATAGACAAGCAGTCACAAAGTTTCTACTTGCTAATGGGCTTCCCAATGAGGGTGGAGATGAGTACAGAACAGAAGCTTTCTCTTTCTGGGTCACTGTTCCTGCAGCTGATGCAAACACAAATACCTTTCACACATAGCAAATCTACATGCACAATGCATAACTTATACATATTTATAAATACCATTAACATATTAAGGACACCAAGATTGGTTTCAAGGTTCCCTTCCACACATTATTGAACATGTTAGATAAGCACCCCTCAGCAATAAAAGGGCTTCATGGCTAGTTCTAGCTGCTTACATACCCTTTCCAAATATACAAAATTTAAAGGCAGAGGATCTGTGCCCACTATATACAAACTTAGTTAGAATTTATAGACGCTTAATACAATTAACAATGTGAACTCTGAATACTGCCCTAGCGAGGGCTGCTCCAGCTAACCAGCAATTGGCAACTCCTGGTATAAACCCAGCAACTATTAATGCAATGATAGGTAAGTTTCTCACCAAAAGTGAAAAACATCAATTTTGGATTGCACTTAAAACAAATCAGCTGCAAGCAGTGTTTCCCCATACAGGACCCCACGATAAACACCAAATTCTCACAATATTTTTGCATTAGGATTGAACCCCTCTATATACAACTGTGCCACAAAGGACACAGTATTTGCTGCAATATATGCTACTTTGCGTGGTACATCAACACTTGTGAACCTTCCTGAAGTGCTAAAACAAATACAAAATGAACATGTCGAGTAGGCTCTCATTATTCTAATGAGACTACTGGATTTTGGGCAGCAAGATCGTCCACGGTGTGGGAGACTGAGTCTGAGCCACTGTGGGTGACACCTGTGCCCTAAATCCGGGTTTTGCTCCAGCTAACTAGCAGTGCATCATCTCTACTAGAAGATAGGGGTGATTGGGCAGCCAAGCGCATGACATATTAGGCTTCTCAGGGAAGTCATGGTCACTCGGGTCGCATCCGGTTCTCTCATTCACACTTCAGTCTCATATATAAATGACAATAAGAAGCAGTATAAGTTTAAATGACTGGTTTAATAAAACGACTGCATTTAAGATAGCAAAGCGTGAGCTGCAATAACCAGCACAACACAACATGACAATATTAAAATGGTGACGAGTAGAGTGCTCTAATTGTGCCTTTCAGGTTCCCCTGTGAGGACATCAACCCTCATAACTGAGCAAAGGCCTGTAGTCTGCATTAGCATCTGCAGCAAAGCATTCAGCAATCAGCATACAGTCGTGGTTCCCTGGCTGGAATCTCCCTCTTAACGTGTAATGGGACTAGGAAGTGTTTTTATAATAACACAGCTGATGTTCTAAGAAAATGTCCCTACGCAAGGCTGTGTATTTTCTACGAATGTTGGAGACTAAACTTCTACCACATTCACCGGCAATGTACCAAACTGTAGCCTTGACTGAAGCACAAAGTGATCAAGAATGTCTTGTTTGAGAACACAGTGCTGGGCTAAGCAAAAACAGTTAGATAGATGAAAATAAAACAAGACCTAAAACTGGTTATTGTAAAAATGACAATGCGAAGCTTAATAAAATATATCTAGGTCAAAGTGCACAGCAGCCTAGTGTGTTAAACCAACGTGCATGGAGCTATAGCTAAAATGGCTACACAACAAACACAGGACTGCCCCTGCCCTGGAATTGAGCATGAAATTAATGGGCAATTTTGCCATGGTCTCAGCAATATTATTTGCAAATATAAAAAGGGAAGCAGCAGCACTAGCAGTACCCCAGTGGCCCAGGAACATTCCTGTAGCAGACAAGGAGAGTGAGCTGCCAAACATTATTGCCGAAACTTATGATGGTATCCGTCAGGATAGTCTGGGAGGCAGACCTAACTGACCACAGATTAAAGGTAATTCTGAAAAGGATGATACCAAGCAAGTGCAAGAGGGTTCTATAAAGTGCTAGGCCAAACACAAACCTAATGAAAACCGAATTAAACAAAGAGGGGAATCTCAACAGTCAGAGACCTCAGAGAGACATTAAAATTTAAGAAATTGTGATAATTTGAAACCACCTGACAGGTATCAGTATACTAATGCATACCGTTCTCTGTCCTTTCAGGACTCATTCGATAAGAGGACAGAGAGGTGGGTGGTTAGAATGCAGAAAAGAGTATGTGAATCCGAAAAAGGATTCACAACACTCATCTGACCTCATGATAAAAAAGGAAGAGAAACTTCCACAAAAAAGACCCCAACTCAAAAAGAAGGTTGGCTGCATTTTGGCTAAATATGCCACACATATTGAAAACGTTACTAAAAACTTCTGGATGTGACAGCAACTAATGAATACCTTGAATTTGAAACACCCGACAGGCGCTTCACCCCACACAACAGGATTTATAAATTGAAACTTAAAATTAAGGGTACATTAAGAGCACAATAACATTATTTTCTGGGAAGAATTGACGCTAAACGATGACATCCTTCTGGCAGAACGAGATTGACCACCAGAGTTTGTCTGAGTGCTCACACAAGAGGAAGATGTCATTTTGCCTTCTTTCTCAGTCCTTGTTCCAGATCCAGTAAAAGAAGCCTATGCTGCAGATTGGGCTCTAACACAGGCACCCACACTATACTGCAATCATGTGGGCTGTGATAGAGATTCTCCTTATCATGTTAGAGCAATAGGTCCAACCCAGAAATACAATCGCAATATCCTATGAAACATGAAGCATAAGCCCCAGGGAGGGAGATACTCTCATGACTTGAGTACCAGGGAGTAATTGAACCCTGTGTGTCGTCTATGAATAACCCTTTGTTTCCCATAGCTTGGCCGGACATTTCTTACAGAATAGTTTTAGACTACAGCCATGTAAATAGTCACCCACTCATTTGCCAGTCAAAATTCACGTATGCACAGCCCTAATGAACAACATTGTGTACAAAAAATACAAAACAACCTTGAATATTTCTGTCGTTTTTTTTTCTGCCAAAATCTAGCTTCTGAGAATAGAGATCTAAGTGCATTTCCAAGTTAGACTCTTAGAGTAGTTTTTCCCTCTTTTCACAGGGGTTAAAAACAGTCCAGGATTGTTCTCTGCCTGTGTGACATCAATATTCTATCATATTGATTCCCAGACATTGTCCTATGTAGATGATATCTATCTGATGGATGACAACCCCAACACATATTTGGCCAGGGTAGATCGCATTGTATTGTGATTTGGCAAACGTGGCTCCAAATTAAATTTTAAGAATATTAAAATTGCCTTTCTTAGTGTCTTCTTTTTGGGATACAAGTTGTCAGTTGATGGGAGGAGTCTGGCACCACATTTCCTAGAAAAGTGTGCACAACTACCACCAACAAATACAATCAAACAGTTACAATCCTTGTTAGGATTCTTTAATTTTGATAGAACATACATTCCAAACTACACACAGGGCATAAAGCCACTATATGACCCAATACATCCAGATCTCTCAAGCAAATATTGGACACCACAACACAAGCAAATTCTCAGATTGTTACAGACTGACATACCTGTACAAAACATTTACACACACGTGTAAACAAAACTAACTTGGTGACCTGGGTAATCCCGGATGCCATCGGTTTCACATATGTTACATTCATGAAGGTAACCCAGTTCCAATTGCATATATAAATCACATTTATACTCAAATGCAGAAATGCATTTTGCACCCACTGAAAAAATACTTACTGCAATTCAGATGTGGTTGTCAAGCAGAGACCGCTAGCCCAGGGAAAATGCATTATTGTAGTTATCCCAGGACCAGCCCTTGACGCAGTTACCAAAGCTAGTGTGCTATACACTAAGACTTTACAAATGAGATTGATACAGGGCTACCTCCTTGAGTGCCACCGATGTTGACTAAGTTTGTGGCCCAAAACTATACAACCAAGAATATTTCCAATATGAGCTTGAATACCTCAAGCCCACTTATGTTATGCCTCCTCAGGGAATTAATGGAAACAGATCATACCACTGTCACTCGTTTACTCAGTGACTCACACAGGCAAAGTCAAGACAAGAGAAGCAAACAGAATTTCAATATATTTATTGAAGAATCTGCATCCCAGAATAAAAAGCATGAACTGTGATAATAAGGCAGATGAAACATAATGCAGTGATCATCATTACAATGAGTGTGAAAAAGATAAACAACACCACCATTTTGTATGGTTCTTGAAGCCTGGAGCATCAGTGTGTGCCTGCCTCACAATACTAGTTTGTCCTGTAAGGAAGAAGAAAGTGCTTGGCGGGAGTGAGGTCCAGTGTTGTGATCCTGGTGAGTGGATCCATCTAGCAAGGTATCAGGAGATGGCTGCTTCACTGATTGGACCATTGCCGATGTGCAGGTTTAAGTCGGTGACCCAGTTGCCATCGTTGCACCGATTGGGCTATAGCCCAAGTGCATGTGTGTAGAGTGAAGTCTAAGCCCTTGTATGCCAAAGGGGGCCACCTTCAAGATTACTGCTGTGCCAACCAGATTGTCGCCAGTGTGCTGAGTGAAGTTGACAGCCCTGTATTCCACTGGGGCCTGCTGTACAGAGGAAACTACTGATGTGCCAATCAGACTATTGCCCATGTGCAGAGCGAAGTCAGTGATCCTATATGCCAGAGGGGGTCACCAGAAAGAACAAGCATTGTTGTTTGGTTTATGTCATCATCAAGAGTAGAAGTCACCCTATTGACCCATGTGGGCCCTAGCCCCTGACTGAGGACCATAATCTGAGCAGACAAACGGCTTGCACCTGTGCGAGGCGTCAGCTGTACTTAATGTTAGACTTGACATCTTTGGTGTGGTCTCCCCTGTCTTTTTTGCTTCTGCTTCCCACGGTTTGACTGTGTGCTGGACTCTGTATTTGTTGTTTTTGGTACTCTAGGCACTTTACCACTGCTGTCCAGTGTTAAAGTGCAAGTGCTTCCTGTGTAAAATGTATATTTAATTGGCTTTTCCATAATTGGCACATTTGATTTGCTAGCAAGTCCCTAGTAAAGCACACTAGCGGTGCACAGTGCCCGTAAATCAAATGCTAGTAGTGGGCATGCTGCACTGATTGTGCCACCCACAAGTAGCCCTGTAGACATGTTTCAGACCTGCCAGTGCAGTGTTTGTGTGTGCAGTTTTAAACTGCCAATTTGACCTGACAAATGTACCTACTTGCTAGGCCCAAACCTTCCCTTTCGATAAATGTAAGGCCCCCCTAAGTTAGGTGTTAGGTAGCCCCATGGGCAGGGTGCAGTGTATGTTAAAAGTGGGACATGTACTGATGTGTTTTACGTGCCTAAACAGTGAAATACTGCCAAATTCAGTTCTCACTGTTGCAAGGCCTATCCCTCTCATAGGTTACCATGGGAGTTGCCATTATATTTCTTTTAAGTGAAGTTTCCCTTTGGGAGCAGATAGAGATGTGGAGTTTGGGGTCTCTGAACTCACAATTTAAAAATACATATATTATGGTAAAGTTGTTTTTTAGAATGTCAGTTTGAAAATGCCACTTTTAGAAAGTGGGCAGTTTCTTGCTTAAACCTGTGCCTGCTTGTGTTTTCCCTGTCTAGGTGAGATTGACAGTTGGGCTGCTTGTGCATCTCCACTAGACAGTGACACAAAGGGAGCTGGGGTGTAGCCTGCATATCCTGATGAGCCATCTGGGCAAGAGTGGAGGGAGGAGTGGTCACTTACATCTTAATGGGCTGTGCTTGCCCTCACACAATGCAGGGATGAAGACTAGACTTTGTGGTATATTCCTACTTGTGAAGAATCTCCAAAGCTTGGACTGAGCTTGCGTCCTGTTTTGAAGTCTCAGGGACATCAAAGACTTCCTCTGCCAGCACCTGGACTCTTTGCTGACTCCTGCCCTGCCAAGTGGTGCCCTATCCAGTCCCTGGGCCCTTGAAAGGTGAAGTTGGTAGAATAAGGACTGCAATCTATGCACAGTGAGCCGTGTGGGGAAAATATCAGCACACCACCTGCAACACTGCTTAAAAACAATGCGTCATCCACCTCACGGCTGATTTCAACACATCACCTGCATCGTGGCTGGAGAAACAATGCAATACCCACTTGTGGCTGCTGAAAATGGCACAAACCCCACGCAGCACAGTTTTCCATCACAGTGCGACCAGGATTTCTCACGCATCATCGCTGGGCATCAAAGTCATTGTGAATCTGCACGGATCCGAGGTGCTCCATTCGGAAATCGACACATCGCTCTCTTGTGGGAGAGAAAAGTGATGCATCACTGTCCCAACAAGAGAAGAAACGAGGCACGGCTTCACTTGCGAGTAAGGAATCAACACATTGCATTCTTTTACGATGCACGCTCACCTGTGTGGCTTTATTTTTGATGCAAACTAGGTACTTTGTGTAAAAACACTGTTTCCATTGTTTTCTATGGAGTAAGAATCTATTCTTTTGAATCTATTCATTATGATAGATCATTATAAAATCTATTCTTTTCATATCTTGACTTGTGTATGTTGGATTTTTGTCATTTTAGTCTTGTTTGATTTAGATAAATATTGCCTATTTTTCTAAACTAAACATTTTGCAGTGTTTTCACTGTATTACTGTGTGTATAGGTACAAATACTTTACACATTGCCTTTGTGATAAGCCTAACTGCTTGTGCCAAGCTATCAAGGGGGATGAGCAGGGGTTGTCTTAGGAGTGTAACTCCCTTACCCTGACAAGAGATAGGGTCCCTGCTTGAAAGGAGTGCAAATTGACTGCAAACCAGAGATCTAATTTCTAACACCTACCCTCTCACCAGTGGAAGCAGCGTGGACGCTCAGACGCTTCCCCTTCAGAGTCACAAGTTCTACTCATTGACAGCAGCTGCTTCAGCTTCCTGTGAAACCATCCCAGATACTCTACAGGGGAGGGTAAGATTGATCACTGGGCCATAAGGCCCTAGGGTAACTTGTTTGCTACATAGTATTTTGGGCACTGTAACACTTTAGGCTTTTACAAGAGCCGAAGAGGGACTTCCGAGACTCGGACCACTATTGGGCATAAGCTGAATGCCCTCTATAGTGAACGGGGAATAACAACTTCTGTGAGGGAGAGGGAAGTGGGTCTCAAGGACCTACTTATACAACACAAGAGCCCCAACCTCAGGGGACTCTGTGTATGCCATATCTTACTCTGTGTTCTTATATGAATAGTTATTTTTTCATAAAAGCAAGCATTTGACTGGATAATCATTTATTGCTGCTATTGAACGATTTTTGAATTGTGAGCCTGTGTTCAACCCCTGTGTCTACCTCCCACCCTGGCAAGCCTTGGGCGACTCAACTCATACTACTTCTGAGAGTCCAGTGCCAATGGGGTATTTGGCAAAGTTGCTCAGGACACACTGTAAGTCAGGCCAGGAGTGATCAGGAGTAAAAGGTCTCAACCCCCTTGGTTGGGTCCAATAGTTGCAGCCAACCCCATTGTCTTCAGAAAGGGGTTCTGACACCTATGTCCCTGTAATTTCCAAAGTAAGAATGTCAGTGAAAACAGATTTTACCATTATAACACCCCCCACATCCGCCGCAGCAACAGTGGAGGCCGTTCCTTCTTCTACCTCACCGCAAAATTTCAGAGCAGCCTCCCCTTCCACCTCAGGACTTACTTCTCCCTCCACAAGTTCAGAAGAGGACTTAAGACATGGCTCTTCGACTGAAACCCCTTTCATCAGATCCCAGTGGCTGGCGACCCTCACAGGTGATAAGTGTGCTCTACAATTCCTGATTGCTTGATTGATTTTTTTAATGTAATGTAAGGTGGGGTTTCCACCTGTAAGGGTGCCCAGGGGCTGAATCTGACTGCAAATGACTGTGTGTAGCCTGCAGAATAGAGATTACCATCACAGATGGTAAATTCATTTACTGCATAGATCTGTGTTTATCTAGATGTCTACTTATTCTGATGGAGCATGAAAGCTTAGCGGGTTAGTGCAATGACTCCATATACATGTGTGTTACATATTGGTCACAGGCTCCAGTAATAGTGAGACAGGACAGTGGGTTTATGCAGTAACTGCAAATTATCATTGTGTGGCCTGCATGGCACAGGCCCTGGTCCTTCTAGGATATCAACCTTACAGCAATACAGCAACTCAAGAACATTTTATGATTGGTGAGTAAAATTAGTTCTTATATTTTGTGGTTGGGTTTGAAAATTAGCAATGTATGCATTAGAAATAAAATACAACTATCAGCTAAGTGTGTAGTTGGACCAAAACATGTACCTGTGGGTGAGTGACCTAGAATAACAGGACATTTTGCTACAGTCTTGACCCAGTCCCAGGGATCCCCAACCCCAGTTCCCTAATTACAACCAAGATCACAGTTTCTACACTAATTTTTTTAAACTTCGTTCACTGACTCTATAAGGTGGAGTTCATCACGAAGGTCAGCACAAGTCCATTTTCACCCAAATACAAAGAATTTTACGAGTTCATTCTTTAAGTATTAATGTGGGTGACTGGAGTGTCAACCTATAGGAACTGAAAACTGCAGGAGGGGTTCGGTATGCGGCAGCCCTTGCCCTCCTCTGTCCACCTGAATGGGCATGTCATAGTACAATACCAAAGAGAAGGAGGCCATGCATGTTTCAATGTTTCCTGTGCTCCACCAGTCTCTCAGCCTCCGGATCCTGTCCTGAGATTGAGATAAGTTGTTTTGTTTTGCACAGGTCTCACCGAGTTTACGATTAGCAAAGGCATGCCCATGCAAGTGGCACATGTGCACATATAATGATTGTCTCAAACCAGCCATTGAATTTGTTGTGGCAACTTTTAGTTTTCATTTTTAAGTGATGAGCACAGTTTTGAACCCTTAAGTCGGACATAGAATCAACTACATTCAAATTTCATTAAGTTGCATTGGATTTACATTAAGTCATCTTGAGGGCAAATCAAAAATTCTACCAAGAATCATGTGGGCTCTCCTGTGTGCATGTCACCTCCAGTCACTGATTCCGCAAAAGCCACTTTGCACTGGGACACTTGAAGTTTCACCTTTTCCTATGAAATGTATCTTGGACGTCAGTACCAGCACATTGAGTGCTGGTGGCTAACTGGTTCTCAGGGTCAGAGTTCACATGGAGACATTTGGCAGCTGTGCAGATAGTCCAAATTAGTGTTGTTTTACAGCTAGTGTGCATATGGTGTTCTTGTAGGACAAACAGCTTTGTGAGTGATTGGTGGCAGCTATGGGAGTGATAA
The DNA here is from genome assembly GCF_031143425.1 of Pleurodeles waltl. Taxonomy (NCBI): domain Eukaryota; kingdom Metazoa; phylum Chordata; class Amphibia; order Caudata; family Salamandridae; genus Pleurodeles; species Pleurodeles waltl. The sequence goes on along the minus strand of NC_090450.1, from coordinate 996,538,648 downwards.
ATTGTCTAGGTTAATATTCTAGAACACAGCCTGGTATAGACTTTGTAGACTCCCAGGCACTAAGGACTTTCTTAATGTGCCATCTAGGGGTGCACCAAATGTGTGCAATTTTCTTTTATGTAATTACATTAAATTGTGGAACATTTTTGTAATTCTGTGTAATTATGTGAAACACAAAACTGCCATTTTTTGCTAATTTTAGTGCAAAATGCATCCTTATGTCTAGTTTTGGCACATAGACATATTTAAACAAAGGTACAGTGAATAAAAGTCTCTCACGTTCTGTTTTTTTCTGTGTGTTGGTTGTAAATTTTTATTGCAAATTGCATGTTTACGGTACATTTTTACCATGAATGGTGCACAATTATGCAAAGTGGTATAAGTTTAGGAATATTGCTTAATACATATTACACCGCAACTCACTGATCAATACATGAGCAGATAATAATCAATAATGTTAGACATCATGTAGGAAGTTGGCTTTGTATATACTATCTCAAAGTGAGAGATAGCATGTGCAGCGTACAATGGTTCCCATTAGAGGGTATTAGTGGCAAAATTAGATAATACTAATGCTCTATTTTGAGGTAGTGTGGTCGAGCAGTAGGCTTATCGGAGGGTAGTGTTAAGCATCTGTTGTACACACACAGGCAATAAATAAGGAACACACACTCAAAGACTCAACTCTAGGCCAATATGTTTTTATATATAAATATATATTATCTTGATTTATTTTTAGAACCACAAGATTCAAATATTAGGTAAGTTCATAAATTGCACGGTACTTCACACAGGTAAGTTTAGAACTTTGATTTAAAACAGTAGCACACACAGTTTTGGTTAAAATGTCAAATAGCTATTTTAAAAGTGGACACTGCAAAAATCAACAGTTCCTGGGGAGGTAAGTAATAGTTAGTTTTTCAGGTAAGTAAAGCACTTACACTGTCAGTCTCCTGGGCACAGGCAGCCCACCGTTGTGGGTTCAAGGCAACCCCAAAGCCACAGCACCAGCAACACAGGGCCGGTCAGGTGCAGAGGTCAAAGGAGGGCCCAAAACACATAGGCGCCTAAGGAGAACAGGGGTGCTCGGGTTCCAGTCTGCTAGCAGATAAGTATCTGCGTCCTCGGGGAGCAGACAAGGGGGGGTTTGTAGAGCACTGAGGGACACACACACAAGCACACAAAACACACCCTCAGCGGCACAGGGGCGGCCGGGTGCAGTGTGCAAAGTAGGCATCGGGTTTTGTATTGAAAACAATGGAGGGACCCAGGGGTCACTCTGGCGATACAGGCAGGGCACAGAGGGGCTTCTCGGGCCAGCCACCAACTGGGCTAGGATGAGGGCCACCTGCTGGTCACTCCTGCACTGGTAGGTGGTTCCTCTTGGTCCTGGGGGCTGCGGGTGCAGTGCTTGGTCCAGGCGTCGGGTTCCTTTGTTACCAGGTAGTCGTGGTCAGGGGGAGCCTCTGGATCCTCTCTGCAGGCGTCACTGTGTGGGTACAGGGAGGTCGACACAGGGTGTCCATTTCGTTTGAGTCACCTGGGGGTCCTCTCTGTGGTGTTGGTTCTCCTGAACTCGATCCGGGGGCGTTGGGTGCAGAGGGTGAAAACTCACGCTTCTGGCGGGAAGTTGGAGTCCCTTTAAAGTTGGTTTCTTGTTGCTGTTTTGTAGTTGTTTCTGGACAGAGCTGCTGTCCTCAGGAGGTTCTTGGTCCTTTAGGTGCAGGTCAGTCCTCTGAGTCCTCAGAGGTCGCTGATCCAGCTGGATGCGTCGCTGTGCAGGTTATTTGAGTCTGGAGACGGTCCGGTAGGGCTGGGGTCAAGTCAGTTGTTGTCTTCATCATCTCTGTGGAGCTTTCAGGTCAACAGTCCTTCTTCTTTCTTCAGGTTGGAGGAATCTGATTTCCTGGGTTCCGGGTTGCCCCTAAATACTGAATTTAGGGGTGTGTTTAGGTCTGGGGGTCAGTAGCCAATGGTTACTGCCCTGGAGGGTGGCTACACCCTCTTTGTGCCTCCTCCCTGAGAGGAGGGGGGCACATACCTATTCCTATTGTGGGAATCCTCCAAAACCAAGATGGAGGATTTCTTAAGGCAGGGGTTACCTGAGCTCAGGACACCTTAGGGGCTCTCCTGACTGGTGGGTGACTCCTCCTTGTTTTTCTCATTATCTCTTCCGGACTTGCCGCCAAAAGTGGGGGCTGTGTCCGGAGGGGCGGGCATCTCCACTATCTGGGATGCCCTGGGGTGCTGAGACAACAGGCATGAGCCTTTGAGGCTCACCGCCAGGTGTTACAGTTCCTGCAGGGGGAGGTGAGAAGCATCTTCACCCAGTGCAGGCTTTTGTTCCTGACCACAGAGTGGCAAAGGCACTCACCCCATGTGCCCATAAACCCGTCTGGTTGTGGCAGGCTGGCAGGAACTGGTCAGCCTAACACTTGGAATTGGACTCGTATACAGGGGGCATCTCTAAGATGCCCTCTGTGTGCATTTTTTTTATTAATCACACACTGGCATCAGTATGGATTTATTGTGCTGAGAAGTTTGATACCAAACTTCCCAGATTTCAGTGTAGCTATTATGGAACTGTGGAGTTCATAATTGACAGACTCCCAGACCATATACTCTTTATGGCTACCCTGCACTTACAATGCCAAAGGTTTAGCTTAGACACTGTAGGGGCATAGTGCTCATGCAACTATGCCCTCTCCTGTGGTATAGTGCACCCTGCCTTAGGGCTGTAAGGCCTGCTAGAGGGGTGACTTACCTATGCCACAGGCAGTGGGTTGAGGGCATGGCACTCTGAGGGGAGTGCCATGTTGACTTAGTCATTTTCTCCCCACCAGCGCACACAAGCTGTGAGGCAGTGTGCATGTGCTGAGTGAGGGGTCCCCGGGGTGGCATAAAACATGCTGCAGCCCTTAGAGACCTTTCCTGGCCACACAGCCCTTGGTACCAGGGGTACCAGTTACAAGGGACTTATCTGTGTGCCAGGGCTGTGCCAATTGTGGAAACAAAGATACAGTTTAGGGAAAGAACACTGGTTCTGGGGCCTGGTTAGCAGGATCCCAGCACACTTTCAATCATAACTAGCATCACAAAAGGCAAAAGGTTAGGGGGTAACCATGCCAAGGGAGGCATTTCCCTACACATCACAAGGATGATTTGTGAAATCTAAACCCTCTTTCATCATGGAAAGGCACACTCAAGAATTCTAGGGAAGACCATTGTATTTAGGGATTTATTTTTAAAGTCAAAATCCTATCCTAATGCATTCAACACAAATAGTAACTATTAGGAATCCTTCAAAATATTGACCCCACAGCTTTTACCAGGAGTGTGAACAGTAAAAGAATATTGTAACATATTCGTAGAATCATAAAGATTTTTTAAAATAAATATTTACAATCACACCCTTACCTCTTTGGCTAACTGAACTAATCTTATCACCGTAGAATAAGTCTATTTTAAGTTTCAAAGATAATTCACACCTACATACCTCTCCGGAAGAATTAAGTCAATGTTCAGTGAAATAGCAGTGTCTACTATTCTCATCTGCATTGCAAGGAAGGTGGATAAACCTGCAGGAATTAAGCTGAGTTCTCCTCCTGCAGCCTTCAGCAAAGATACGATTCTGCATGGGCTCTGTTCCCAGGCACTTACACAAAGTGCCCTTTATCTTTTCACACTCTGTTTTTGGTTTCTATAACATATCAATAATTACCAGCAGGAAGAATAAACATGCATTTTATATTTCATTACCTATATCCAAAAACAAACACATCTAATTCAAAAAGTGGAATACTTCAAAGGAAAAAACATTGTAATCATAACATCCCTGGAATGATAAGAAAATATATGTGATTTATATATTTATATATGAATATGCTTAAAGGTAAATGAAAAAAGTAAGGTGATTGCATTGCATTCTATTGTCTATTGCAGCTAGGTGCATAAATTGTTTTAAAATTAGAAGGTACACATAGTCCAGTTTTAAAACCTCGTCATTTATGGGTGTGGTGATTTCTGTATCATGGAACAGGGAAAAGCCAAAGATAGCCTCACATTTAGATTCAATTCCATCAGTTTTCTTCATATGTTGTCAATGACGAGCTCGCCATAAGTCTTTCAAAAAATCAGAAAGTCGTACTCAGAAGTGAAAACAGTGCCTTTGGAGAAGACAAAGAAGGCTCAGCTTTTATGACTTGCTGAATGGATCCTATTGGCTCTAGCATTATAGATCATTATGGATCACAATAGATCATGCCAGTGTTGAAGAGGAAGCTTGTGCACTTGCAGAGCAATACCAATCGCATCAGCAAATACAGACATGGACGATTGCCCGGCTCCCACCAGAGATGGCATTATTGGTGATGGTGTAGGTTCTCTTGACACTGGCTGATCATCACTGGCTTGTCCAATGGTTGCTGGCTGCAGTGCAGTAGAATATACTTGATGCATTTCCATTTGTCTGAATACTTCTCTCATGTTAAACGTCGTTATGGGGCGTTGCTCCAGTGGCACATCTAAGTAAATTGTTTCCAAACTGTTCACGCGCCAAAATGCAAGCCTCACTTGAGGAGCTTTGAATATTTTAAAAAAAGCAAGTGTAATCCTCAATTACATTGTTCAACAATTCTTCTCCTAAGTAAAGTGTCATTGTTTCAAGACATTGCTGTTCAGTTGGTTAAACTTCATATCCATTCACTTTACTATTCATGCTGATGTTACTTCTTTACAAGGAAGAACTTGAGAATTGCACAGCCAAATATCAGCAAACTAAATGAAACTCCACCAAACAAATTTAAAAACTGATTTGAAAACACTGAATAGGAATAATTCCCAAATAGCCCTAACGCCTGGCAATTTGAAAACATGAACTACGTCAGTTTTTTTTGATGCATGGAACATGGTGTGCAACAAGTCAGCAAAGTTTGCCCAAAAATGTGTCTGCAGAAACTGCCTAATTTCAGAAGCAAATAGTACTGCTTGCCGGGAAGAAGTCTCTGCTGCGAAGGTTAAAGATACACCTTTCTGTGTTTAAATGGTAAACTTTTATTTAATTTATCAAAGCACAAATCATTCATATCTATTTTCGACCAAGGAACACTTTCAAACAACACTTTTTTACTGTTTTGTCTTAGAACGTTAGTGTGAAACTATAACCAAGAGTCAACCAACACCAATTGTCATGTGTTCTAATTGGTTAAGAACCCTGTCCAAGAAGTGTATAATAGGAAGAACTGACTGGGGCGGGTGCTGCAAGAAGTTTACAAGCAAGGCTGGTCTACAATATGTTACAAGACTTGTATAGATTTACAGAATCAAGGCAGGTCTTCATAAGTTACAAGACTTGTATAGATTTACAGAATCAAGGCTGGTCTTCATAAGTTACAAGACTTGTATAGATTTACAGAATCAAGGCAGGTCTTCATAAGTTGCAAGACTTGTATAGATTTACAGAATAGAGGCTGGTCTTCATAAGTTACAAGATTTGTATAAATTTACAGACTCAAGGCTGGTCTTCAATAAGTTACAAGACTTGTATAGATTTACAGAATCAAGGCTGGTCTTCAATACTTTACAAGACTTGTATAGATTTACAGAATCAAGGCAGGTCTTCATAAGTTACAAGACTAGTATAGATTTACAGAATCAAGGCAGGTCTTCATAAGTTACAAGACTTGTATAGATTTACAGAATAGAGGCTGGTCTTCATAAGTTACAAGATTTGTATAAATTTACAGAATCAAGGCTAGTCTTCAATAAGTTACAAGACTTGTATAGATTTACAGAATCAAGGCTGGTCTTCAATAAGTTACAAGAATTGTATAGATTTACAGAATAAAGGCTGGTCTTCATAAGTTACAAGACTTGTATAGATTTACAGAATCAAGGCTGGTCTTCATAAGTTACAAGACTTGTATAGATTTACATAATCAAAGCTGGTCTTCAATAAGTTACAAAACTTGTATAGATTTACAGAATCAAGGCTGGTCTTCATAAGTTACAAGACTTGTATAGATTTACAGAATCAAGGCTGGTCTTCATAAATTACAAGACTTGTATAGATTTACAGAATCAAGGCAGGTCTTCATAAGGTACAAGACTTGTATAGATTTACAGAATAGAGGCTGGTCTTCATAAGTTACAAGATTTGTATAAATTTACAGAATCAAGGCTGGTCTTCAATAAGTTACAAGACTTGTATAGATTTATAGAATCAAGGCTGGTCTTCAATAAGTTACAAGACATGTATAGATTTACGGAATCAAGGCAGGTCTTCATAAGTTACAAGACTTGTATAGATTAACAGAATCAAGGCTGGTCTTCATAAGTTACAAGACTTGTATAGATTTACATAATCAAAGCTGGTCTTCAATAAGTTACAAAACTTGTATAGATTTACAGAATCAAGGCTGGTCTTCATAAGTTACAAGACTTGTATAGATTTACAGAATCAAGGCTGGTCTTCATAAGTTACAAGACTTGTATAGATTTACATAATCAAAGCTGGTCTTCAATAAGTTACAAAACTTGTATAGATTTACAGAATCAAGGCTGGTCTTCATAAGTTACAAGACTTGTATAGATTTACAGAATCAAGGCTGGTCTTCATAAATTACAAGACTTGTATAGATTTACAGAATCAAGGCAGGTCTTCATAAGGTACAAGACTTGTATAGATTTACAGAATAGAGGCTGGTCTTCATAAGTTACAAGATTTGTATAAATTTACAGAATCAAGGCTGGTCTTCAATAAGTTACAAGACTTGTATAGATTTATAGAATCAAGGCTGGTCTTCAATAAGTTACAAGACATGTATAGATTTACGGAATCAAGGCAGGTCTTCATAAGTTACAAGACTTGTATAGATTAACAGAATCAAGGCTGGTCTTCATAAGTTACAAGACTTGTATAGATTTACAGAATCAAGGCTGGTCTTCAATAAGTTACAAAACTTGTATAGATTTACAGAATAGAGGCTGGTCTTCATAAGTTACAAGATTTGTATAAATTTACAGACTCAAGGCTGGTCTTCAATAAGTTACAAGATTTGTATAAATTTACAGACTCAAGGCTGGTCTTCAATAAGTTACAAGACTTGTATAGATTTACAGAATCAAGGCTGGTCTTCAATACATTACAAGACTTGTATAGATTTACAGAATCAAGGCAGGTCTTCATAAGTTACAAGACTTGTATAGATTTACAGAATCAAGGCAGGTCTTCATAAGTTACAAGACTTGTATAGATTTACAGAATAGAGGATGATCTTCATAAGTTACAAGATTTGTATAAATTTACAGAATCAAGGCTAGTCTTCAATAAGTTACAAGACTTGTATAGATTTACAGAATCAAGGCCGGTCTTCAATAAGTTACAAGACTTGTATAGATTTACAGAATAAAGGCTGGACTTCATAAGTTAAAAGACTTGTATAGATTTACAGAATCAAGGCAGGTCTTCAATAAGTTACAAAACTTGTATAGATTTACAGAATCAAGGCTGGTCTTCATAAGTTACAAGACTTGTATAGATTTACAGAATCAAGGCTGGTCTTCATAAATTACAAGACTTGTATAGATTTACAGAATAAAGGCAGGTCTTCATAAGGTACAAGACTTGTATAGATTTACAGAATAGAGGCTGGTCTTCATAAGTTACAAGATTTGTATAAATTTACAGAATCAAGGCTGGTCTTCAATAAGTTACAAGACTTGTATAGATTTACAGAATCAAGGCTGGTCTTCATAAGTTACAAGACTTATATAGATTTACAGAATCAAGGCAGGTCTTCATAAGTTGCAAGACTTGTATAGATTTACAGAATAGAGGCTGGTCTTCATAAGTTACAAGATTTGTATAAATTTACAGACTCAAGGCTGGTCTTCAATAAGTTACAAGACTTGTATAGATTTACAGAATCAAGGCTGGTCTTCAATACTTTACAAGACTTGTATAGATTTACAGAATCAAGGCAGGTCTTCATAAGTTACAAGACTTGTATAGATTTACAGAATCAAGGCAGGTCTTCATAAGTTGCAAGACTTGTATAGATTTACAGAATAGAGGCTGGTCTTCATAAGTTACAAGATTTGTATAAATTTACAGAATCAAGGCTAGTCTTCAATAAGTTACAAGACTTGTATAGATTTACAGAATCAAGGCTGGTCTTCAATAAGTTACAAGACTTGTATAGATTTACAGAATAAAGGCTGGTCTTCATAAGTTACAAGACTTGTATAGATTTACAGAATCAAGGCTGGTCTTCAATAAGTTACAAGACTTGTATAGATTTACAGAATCAAGGCTGGTCTTCAATAAGTTACAAGACTTGTATAGATTTACAGAATCAAGGCTGGTCTTCAATAAGTTACAAAACTTGTATAGATTTACAGAATCAAGGCTGGTCTTCATAAGTTACAAGACTTGTATAGATTTACAGAATCAAGGCTGGTCTTCATAAATTACAAGACTTGTATAGATTTACAGAATCAAGGCAGGTCTTCATAAGGTACAAGACTTGTATAGATTTACAGAATAGAGGCAGGTCTTCATAAGTTACAAGATTTGTATAAATTTAAAGAATCAAGGCTGGTCTTCAATAAGTTACAAGACTTGTATAGATTTATTGAATCAAGGCTGGTCTTCAATAAGTTACAAGACTTGTATAGATTTACCGAATCAAGGCAGGTCTTCATAAGTTACAAGACTTGTATAGATTTACCGAATCAAGGCTGGTCTTCATAAGTTACAAGACTTGTATAGATTTACAGAATCAAGGCTGGTCTTCAATAAGTTACAAAACTTGTATAGATTTACAGAATAGAGGCTGGTCTTCATAAGTTACAAGATTTGTATAAATTTACAGACTCAAGGCTGGTCTTCAATAAGTTACAAGACTTGTATAGATTTACAGAATCAAGGCTGGTCTTCAATACGTTACAAGACTTGTATAGATTTACAGAATCAAGGCTGGCCTTCAATAAGTTACAAGACTTGTATAGATTTACAGAATCAAGGCTGGCCTTCAATAAGTTACAAGACTTGTATAGATTTACAGAATCAAGGCTGGTCTTCATAAGTTACAAGACTTGTATAGATTTACAGAATCAAGGCTGGTCTTCATAACTTACAAGACTTGTATAGATTTACAGAATCAAGGCTGGTCTTCATAAGTTACAAGACTTGTATAGATTTACAGAATCAAGGCAGGTCTTCATAAGTTGCAAGACTTGTATAGATTTACAGAATAGAGGCTGGTCTTCATAAGTTACAAGATTTGTATAAATTTACAGACTCAAGGCTGGTCTTCAATAAGTTACAAGACTTGTATAGATTTACAGAATCAAGGCTGGTCTTCAATACTTTACAAGACTTGTATAGATTTACAGAATCAAGGCAGGTCTTCATAAGTTACAAGACTTGTATAGATTTACAGAATCAAGGCTGGTCTTCATAAGTTACAAGACTTGTATAGATTTACAGAATCAAGGCTGGTCTTCATAACTTACAAGACTTGTATAGATTTACAGAATCAAGGCTGGTCTTCATAAGTTACAAGACTTGTATAGATTTACAGAATCAAGGCAGGTCTTCATAAGTTGCAAGACTTGTATAGATTTACAGAATAGAGGCTGGTCTTCATAAGTTACAAGATTTGTATAAATTTACAGACTCAAGACTGGTCTTCAATAAGTTACAAGACTTGTATAGATTTACAGAATCAAGGCTGGTCTTCAATACTTTACAAGACTTGTATAGATTTACAGAATCAAGGCAGGTCTTCATAAGTTACAAGACTTGTATAGATTTACAGAATCAAGGCAGGTCTTCATAAGTTACAAGACTTGTATAGATGTACAGAATAGAGTCTGGTCTTCATAAGTTACAAGATTTGTATAAATTTACAGAATCAAGGCTAGTCTTCAATAAGTTACAAGACTTGTATAGATTTACAGAATCAAGGCTGGTCTTCAATACGTTACAAGACTTGTATAGATTTACAGAATCAAGGCTGGTCTTCATAAGTTACAAGACTTGTATAGATTTACAGAATCAAGGCTGGCCTTCAATAAGTTACAAGACTTGTATAGATTTACAGAATCAAGGCTGGCCTTCAATAAGTTACAAGACTTGTATAGATTTACAGAATCAAGGCTGGTCTTCATAAGTTACAAGACTTGTATAGATTTACAGAATCAAGGCTGGTCTTCATAACTTACAAGACTTGTATAGATTTACAGAATCAAGGCTGGTCTTCATAAGTTACAAGACTTGTATAGATTTACAGAATCAAGGCAGGTCTTCATAAGTTGCAAGACTTGTATAGATTTACAGAATAGAGGCTGGTCTTCATAAGTTACAAGATTTGTATAAATTTACAGACTCAAGGCTGGTCTTCAATAAGTTACAAGACTTGTATAGATTTACAGAATCAAGGCTGGTCTTCAATACTTTACAAGACTTGTATAGATTTACAGAATCAAGGCAGGTCTTCATAAGTTACAAGACTTGAATAGATTTACAGAATCAAGGCAGGTCTTCATAAGTTACAAGACTTGTATAGATGTACAGAATAGAGTCTGGTCTTCATAAGTTACAAGACTTGTATAGATTTACAGAATCAAGGCTGGTCTTCAATAAGTTACAAGACTTGTATAGATTTACAGAATAAAGGCTGGTCTTCATAAGTTACAAGACTTGTATAGATTTACAGAATCAAGGCTGGTCTTCAATAAGTTACAAGAGTTGTATAGATTTACAGAATCAAGGCTGGTCTTCAATAAGTTACAAGACTTGTATAGATTTACAGAATCAAGGCTGGTCTTCAATAAGTTACAAAACTTGTATAGATTTACAGAATCAAGGCTGGTCTTCATAATTTACAAGACTTGTATAGATTTACAGAATCAAGGCTGGTCTTCATAAATTACAAGACTTGTATAGATTTACAGAATCAAGGCAGGTCTTCATAAGGTACAAGACTTGTATAGATTTACAGAATAGAGGCAGGTCTTCATAAGTTACAAGATTTGTATAAATTTACAGAATCAAGGCTGGTCTTCAATAAGTTACAAGACTTGTATAGATTTATAGAATCAAGGCTGGTCTTCAATAAGTTACAAGACTTGTATAGATTTACGGAATCAAGGCAGGTCTTCATAAGTTACAAGACTTGTATAGATTTACCGAATCAAGGCTGGTCTTCATAAGTTACAAGACTTGTATAGATTTACAGAATAGAGGCTGGTCTTCATAAGTTACAAGATTTGTATACATTTACAGACTCAAGGCTGGTCTTCAATAAGTTACAAGACTTGTATAGATTTACAGAATCAAGGATGGTCTTCAATAAGTTACAAAACTTGTATAGATTTACAGAATCAAGGCTGGTCTTCATAAGTTACAAGACTTGTATAGATTTACAGAATCAAGGCTGGTCTTCATAAGTTACAAGACTTGTATAGATTTACAGAATCAAGGCAGGTCTTCATAAGTTGCAAGACTTGTATAGATTTACAGAATAGAGGCTGGTCTTCATAAGTTACAAGATTTGTATAAATTTACAGAATCAAGGCTAGTCTTCAATAAGTTACAAGACTTGTATAGATTTACAGAATCAAGGCTGGTCTTCAATAAGTTACAAGACTTGTATAGATTTACAGAATAAAGGCTGGTCTTCATAAGTTACAAGACTTGTATAGATTTACAGAATCAAGGCTGGTCTTCAATAAGTTACAAGACTTGTATAGATTTACAGAATCAAGGCTGGTCTTCAATAAGTTACAAGACTTGTATAGATTTACAGAATCAAGGATGGTCTTCAATAAGTTACAAAACTTGTATAGATTTACAGAATCAAGGCTGGTCTTCATAAGTTACAAGACTTGTATAGATTTACAGAATCAAGGCTGGTCTTCATAAATTACAAGACTTGTATAGATTTACAGAATCAAGGCAGGTCTTCATAAGGTACAAGACTTGTATAGATTTAAAGAATAGAGGCAGGTCTTCATAAGTTACAAGATTTGTATAAATTTACAGAATCAAGGCTGGTCTTCAATAAGTTACAAGACTTGTATAGATTTATAGAATCAAGGCTGGTCTTCAATAAGTTACAAGACTTGTATAGATTTACGGAATCAAGGCAGGTCTTCATAAGTTACAAGACTTGTATAGATTTACCGAATCAAGGCTGGTCTTCATAAGTTACAAGACTTGTATAGATTTACAGAATCAAGGCTGGTCTTCAATAAGTTACAAAACTTGTATAGATTTACAGAATAGAGGCTGGTCTTCATAAGTTACAAGATTTGTATAAATTTGCAGACTCAAGGCTGGTCTTCAATAAGTTACAAGACTTGTATAGATTTACAGAATCAAGGCTGGTCTTCAATACGTTACAAGACTTGTATAGATTTACAGAATCAAGGCTGGTCTTTATAAGTTACAAGACTTGTATAGATTTACAGAATCAAGGCTGGTCTTCAATAAGTTACAAGACTTGTATAGATTTACAGAATCAAGGCTGGCCTTCAATAAGTTACAAGACTTGAATAGATTTACAGAATCAAGGCTGGTCTTCATAAGTTACAAGACTTGTATAGATTTACAGAATCAAGGCTGGTCTTCATAACTTACAAGACTTGTATAGATTTACAGAATCAAGGCTGGTCTTCATAAGTTACAAGACTTGTATAGATTTACAGAATCAAGGCAGGTCTTCATAAGTTGCAAGACTTGTATAGATTTACAGAATAGAGGCTGGTCTTCATAAGTTACAAGATTTGTATAAATTTACAGACTCAAGGCTGGTCTTCAATAAGTTACAAGACTTGTATAGATTTACAGAATCAAGGCTGGTCTTCAATACTTTACAAGACTTGTATAGATTTACAGAATCAAGGCAGGTCTTCATAAGTTACAAGACTTGTATAGATTTACAGAATCAAGGCAGGTCTTCATAAGTTACAAGACTTGTATAGATGTACAGAATAGAGGCTGGTCTTCATAAGTTACAAGATTTGAATAAATTTACAGAATCAAGGCTAGTCTTCAATAAGTTACAAGACTTGTATAGATTTACAGAATCAAGGCTGGTCTTCAATAAGTTACAAGACTTGTATAGATTTACAGAATAAAGGCTGGTCTTCATAAGTTACAAGACTTGTATAGATTTACAGAATCAAGGCTGGTTTTCAATAAGTTACAAGACTTGTATAGATTTACAGAATCAAGGCTGGTCTTCAATAAGTTACAAGACTTGTATAGATTTACAGAATCAAGGCTGGTCTTCAATAAGTTACAAAACTTGTATAGATTTACAGAATCAAGGCTGGTCTTCATAAGTTACAAGACTTGAATAGATTTACAGAATCAAGGCTGGTCTTCATAAATTACAAGACTTGTATAGATTTACAGAATCAAGGCAGGTCTTCATAAGGTACAAGACTTGTATAGATTTACAGAATAGAGGCAGGTCTTCATAAGTTACAAGATTTGTATAAATTTACAGAATCAAGGCTGGTCTTCAATAAGTTACAAGACTTGTATAGATTTATAGAATCAAGGCTGGTCTTCAATAAGTTACAAGACTTGTATAGATTTACGGAATCAAGGCAGGTCTTCATAAGTTACAAGACTTGTATAGATTTACCGAATCAAGGCTGGTCTTCATAAGTTACAAGACTTGTATAGATTTACAGAATCAAGGCTGGTCTTCCATAAGTTACAAAACTTGTATAGATTTACAGAATAGAGGCTGGTCTTCATAAGTTACAAGATTTGTATAAATTTACAGACTCAAGGCTGGTCTTCAATAAGTTACAAGACTTGTATAGATTTACAGAATCAAGGCTGGTCTTCAATACGTTACAAGACTTGTATAGATTTACAAAATCAAGGCTGGTCTTCATAAGTTACAAGACTTGTATAGATTTACAGAATCAAGGCTGGCCTTCAATAAGTTACAAGACTTGTATAGATTTACAGAATCAAGGCTGGCCTTCAATAAGTTACAAGACTTGTATAGATTTACAGAATCAAGGCTGGTCTTCATAAGTTACAAGACTTGTATAAATTTACAGACTCAAGGCTGGTCTTCAATAAGTTACAAGACTTGTATAGATTTACAGAATCAAGGCTGGTCTTCAATACATTACAAGACTTGTATAGATTTACAGAATCAAGGCAGGTCTTCATAAGTTACAAGACTTGTATAGATTTACAGAATCAAGGCAGGTCTTCATAAGTTACAAGACTTGTATAGATTTACAGAATAGAGGCTGATCTTCATAAGTTACAAGATTTGTATAAATTTACAGAATCAAGGCTAGTCTTCAATAAGTTACAAGACTTGTATAGATTTACAGAATCAAGGCCGGTCTTCAATAAGTTACAAGACTTGTATAGATTTACAGAATAAAGGCTGGACTTCATAAGTTAAAAGACTTGTATAGATTTACAGAATCAAGGCAGGTCTTCAATAAGTTACAAAACTTGTATAGATTTACAGAATCAAGGCTGGTCTTCATAAGTTACAAGACTTGTATAGATTTACAGAATCAAGGCTGGTCTTCATAAATTACAAGACTTGTATAGATTTACAGAATCAAGGCAGGTCTTCATAAGGTACAAGACTTGTATAGATTTACAGAATAGAGGCTGGTCTTCATAAGTTACAAGATTTGTATAAATTTACAGAATCAAGGCTGGTCTTCAATAAGTTACAAGACTTGTATAGATTTACAGAATCAAGGCTGGTCTTCATAAGTTACAAGACTTGTATAGATTTACAGAATCAAGGCAGGTCTTCATAAGTTGCAAGACTTGTATAGATTTACAGAATAGAGGCTGGTCTTCATAAGTTACAAGATTTGTATAAATTTACAGACTCAAGGCTGGTCTTCAATAAGTTACAAGACTTGTATAGATTTACAGAATCAAGGCTGGTCTTCAATACTTTACAAGACTTGTATAGATTTACAGAATCAAGGCAGGTCTTCATAAGTTACAAGACTTGTATAGATTTACAGAATCAAGGCAGGTCTTCATAAGTTGCAAGACTTGTATAGATTTACAGAATAGAGGCTGGTCTTCATAAGTTACAAGATTTGTATAAATTTACAGAATCAAGGCTAGTCTTCAATAAGTTACAAGACTTGTATAGATTTACAGAATCAAGGCTGGTCTTCAATAAGTTACTAGACTTGTATAGATTTACAGAATAAAGGCTGGTCTTCATAAGTTACAAGACTTGTATAGATTTACAGAATCAAGGCTGGTCTTCAATAAGTTACAAGACTTGTATAGATTTACAGAATCAAGGCTGGTCTTCAATAAGTTACAAGACTTGTATAGATTTACAGAATCAAGGCTGGTCTTCAATAAGTTACAAAACTTGTATAGATTTACAGAATCAAGGCTGGTCTTCATAAGTTACAAGACTTGTATAGATTTACAGAATCAAGGCTGGTCTTCATAAATTACAAGACTTGTATAGATTTACAGAATCAAGGCAGGTCTTCATAAGGTACAAGACTTGTATAGATTTACAGAATAGAGGCAGGTCTTCATTAGTTACAAGATTTGTATAAATTTAAAGAATCAAGGCTGGTCTTCAATAAGTTACAAGACTTGTATAGATTTATTGAATCAAGGCTGGTCTTCAATAAGTTACAAGACTTGTATAGATTTACCGAATCAAGGCAGGTCTTCATAAGTTACAAGACTTGTATAGATTTACCGAATCAAGGCTGGTCTTCATAAGTTACAAGACTTGTATAGATTTACAGAATCAAGGCTGGTCTTCAATAAGTTACAAAACTTGTATAGATTTACAGAATAGAGGCTGGTCTTCATAAGTTACAAGATTTGTATAAATTTACAGACTCAAGGCTGGTCTTCAATAAGTTACAAGACTTGTATAGATTTACAGAATCAAGGCTGGTCTTCAATACGTTACAAGACTTGTATAGATTTACAGAATCAAGGCTGGTCTTCATAAGTTACAAGACTTGTACAGATTTACAGAATCAAGGCTGGCCTTCAATAAGTTACAAGACTTGTATAGATTTACAGAATCAAGGCTGGCCTTCAATAAGTTATAAGACTTGTATAGATTTACAGAATCAAGGCTGGTCTTCATAAGTTACAAGACTTGTATAGATTTACAGAATCAAGGCTGGTCTTCATAACTTACAAGACTTGTATAGATTTACAGAATCAAGGCTGGTCTTCATAAGTTACAAGACTTGTATAGATTTACAGAATCAAGGCAGGTCTTCATAAGTTGCAAGACTTGTATAGATTTATAGAATAGAGGCTGGTCTTCATAAGTTACAAGATTTGTATAAATTTACAGACTCAAGGCTGGTCTTCAATAAGTTACAAGACTTGTATAGATTTACAGAATCAAGGCTGGTCTTCAATACTTTACAAGACTTGTATAGATTTACAGAATCAAGGCAGGTCTTCATAAGTTACAAGACTTGTATAGATTTACAGAATCAAGGCAGGTCTTCATAAGTTACAAGACTTGTATAGATGTACAGAATAGAGTCTGGTCTTCATAAGTTACAAGATTTGTATAAATTTACAGAATCAAGGCTAGTCTTCAATAAGTTACAAGACTTGTATAGATTTACAGAATCAAGGCTGGTCTTCAATAAGTTACAAGACTTGTATAGATTTACAGAATAAAGGCTGGTCTTCATAAGTTACAAGACTTGTATAGATTTACAGAATCAAGGCTGGTCTTCAATAAGTTACAAGAGTTGTATAGATTTACAGAATCAAGGCTGGTCTTCAATAAGTTACAAGACTTGTATAGATTTACAGAATCAAGGCTGGTCTTCAATAAGTTACAAAACTTGTATAGATTTACAGAATCAAGGCTGGTCTTCATAATTTACAAGACTTGTATAGATTTACAGAATCAAGGCTGGTCTTCATAAATTACAAGACTTGTATAGATTTACAGAATCAAGGCAGGTCTTCATAAGGTACAAGACTTGTATAGATTTACAGAATAGAGGCAGGTCTTCATAAGTTACAAGATTTGTATAAATTTACAGAATCAAGGCTGGTCTTCAATAAGTTACAAGACTTGTATAGATTTATAGAATCAAGGCTGGTCTTCAATAAGTTACAAGACTTGTATAGATTTACGGAATCAAGGCAGGTCTTCATAAGTTACAAGACTTGTATAGATTTACCGAATCAAGGCTGGTCTTCATAAGTTACAAGACTTGTATAGATTTACAGAATAGAGGCTGGTCTTCATAAGTTACAAGATTTGTATACATTTACAGA
This sequence comes from Pleurodeles waltl, assembly GCF_031143425.1. NCBI lineage: Eukaryota > Metazoa > Chordata > Amphibia > Caudata > Salamandridae > Pleurodeles > Pleurodeles waltl. Next base: position 996,521,331 of record NC_090450.1, on the reverse strand, counting down.
CTCAAGGCTGGTCTTCAATAAGTTACAAGACTTGTATAGATTTACAGAATCAAGGATGGTCTTCAATAAGTTACAAAACTTGTATAGATTTACAGAATCAAGGCTGGTCTTCATAAGTTACAAGACTTGTATAGATTTACAGAATCAAGGCTGGTCTTCATAAGTTACAAGACTTGTATAGATTTACAGAATCAAGGCACGTCTTCATAAGTTGCAAGACTTGTATAGATTTACAGAATAGAGGCTGGTCTTCATAAGTTACAAGATTTGTATAAATTTACAGAATCAAGGCTAGTCTTCAATAAGTTACAAGACTTGTATAGATTTACAGAATCAAGGCTGGTCTTCAATAAGTTACAAGACTTGTATAGATTTACAGAATAAAGGCTGGTCTTCATAAGTTACAAGACTTGTATAGATTTACAGAATCAAGGCTGGTCTTCAATAAGTTACAAGACTTGTATAGATTTACAGAATCAAGGCTGGTCTTCAATAAGTTACAAGACTTGTATAGATTTACAGAATCAAGGATGGTCTTCAATAAGTTACAAAACTTGTATAGATTTACAGAATCAAGGCTGGTCTTCATAAGTTACAAGACTTGTATAGATTTACAGAATCAAGGCTGGTCTTCATAAATTACAAGACTTGTATAGATTTACAGAATCAAGGCAGGTCTTCATAAGGTACAAGACTTGTATAGATTTACAGAATAGAGGCAGGTCTTCATAAGTTACAAGATTTGTATAAATTTACAGAATCAAGGCTGGTCTTCAATAAGTTACAAGACTTGTATAGATTTACAGAATCAAGGCTGGTCTTCAATACGTTACAAGACTTGTATAGATTTACAGAATCAAGGCTGGTCTTCATAAGTTACAAGACTTGTACAGATTTACAGAATCAAGGCTGGCCTTCAATAAGTTACAAGACTTGTATAGATTTACAGAATCAAGGCTGGCCTTCAATAAGTTATAAGACTTGTATAGATTTACAGAATCAAGGCTGGTCTTCATAAGTTACAAGACTTGTATAGATTTACAGAATCAAGGCTGGTCTTCATAACTTACAAGACTTGTATAGATTTACAGAATCAAGGCTGGTCTTCATAAGTTACAAGACTTGTATAGATTTACAGAATCAAGGCAGGTCTTCATAAGTTGCAAGACTTGTATAGATTTATAGAATAGAGGCTGGTCTTCATAAGTTACAAGATTTGTATAAATTTACAGACTCAAGGCTGGTCTTCAATAAGTTACAAGACTTGTATAGATTTACAGAATCAAGGCTGGTCTTCAATACTTTACAAGACTTGTATAGATTTACAGAATCAAGGCAGGTCTTCATAAGTTACAAGACTTGTATAGATTTACAGAATCAAGGCAGGTCTTCATAAGTTACAAGACTTGTATAGATGTACAGAATAGAGTCTGGTCTTCATAAGTTACAAGATTTGTATAAATTTACAGAATCAAGGCTAGTCTTCAATAAGTTACAAGACTTGTATAGATTTACAGAATCAAGGCTGGTCTTCAATAAGTTACAAGACTTGTATAGATTTACAGAATAAAGGCTGGTCTTCATAAGTTACAAGACTTGTATAGATTTACAGAATCAAGGCTGGTCTTCAATAAGTTACAAGAGTTGTATAGATTTACAGAATCAAGGCTGGTCTTCAATAAGTTACAAGACTTGTATAGATTTACAGAATCAAGGCTGGTCTTCAATAAGTTACAAAACTTGTATAGATTTACAGAATCAAGGCTGGTCTTCATAATTTACAAGACTTGTATAGATTTACAGAATCAAGGCTGGTCTTCATAAATTACAAGACTTGTATAGATTTACAGAATCAAGGCAGGTCTTCATAAGGTACAAGACTTGTATAGATTTACAGAATAGAGGCAGGTCTTCATAAGTTACAAGATTTGTATAAATTTACAGAATCAAGGCTGGTCTTCAATAAGTTACAAGACTTGTATAGATTTATAGAATCAAGGCTGGTCTTCAATAAGTTACAAGACTTGTATAGATTTACGGAATCAAGGCAGGTCTTCATAAGTTACAAGACTTGTATAGATTTACCGAATCAAGGCTGGTCTTCATAAGTTACAAGACTTGTATAGATTTACAGAATAGAGGCTGGTCTTCATAAGTTACAAGATTTGTATACATTTACAGACTCAAGGCTGGTCTTCAATAAGTTACAAGACTTGTATAGATTTACAGAATCAAGGATGGTCTTCAATAAGTTACAAAACTTGTATAGATTTACAGAATCAAGGCTGGTCTTCATAAGTTACAAGACTTGTATAGATTTACAGAATCAAGGCTGGTCTTCATAAGTTACAAGACTTGTATAGATTTACAGAATCAAGGCACGTCTTCATAAGTTGCAAGACTTGTATAGATTTACAGAATAGAGGCTGGTCTTCATAAGTTACAAGATTTGTATAAATTTACAGAATCAAGGCTAGTCTTCAATAAGTTACAAGACTTGTATAGATTTACAGAATCAAGGCTGGTCTTCAATAAGTTACAAGACTTGTATAGATTTACAGAATAAAGGCTGGTCTTCATAAGTTACAAGACTTGTATAGATTTACAGAATCAAGGCTGGTCTTCAAAAAGTTACAAGACTTGTATAGATTTACAGAATCAAGGCTGGTCTTCAATAAGTTACAAGACTTGTATAGATTTACAGAATCAAGGATGGTCTTCAATAAGTTACAAAACTTGTATAGATTTACAGAATCAAGGCTGGTCTTCATAAGTTACAAGACTTGTATAGATTTACAGAATCAAGGCTGGTCTTCATAAATTACAAGACTTGTATAGATTTACAGAATCAAGGCAGGTCTTCATAAGGTACAAGACTTGTATAGATTTACAGAATAGAGGCAGGTCTTCATAAGTTACAAGATTTGTATAAATTTACAGAATCAAGGCTGGTCTTCAATAAGTTACAAGACTTGTATAGATTTATAGAATCAAGGCTGGTCTTCAATAAGTTACAAGACTTGTATAGATTTACGGAATCAAGGCAGGTCTTCATAAGTTACAAGACTTGTATAGATTTACCGAATCAAGGCTGGTCTTCATAAGTTACAAGACTTGTATAGATTTACAGAATCAAGGCTGGTCTTCAATAAGTTACAAAACTTGTATAGATTTACAGAATAGAGGCTGGTCTTCATAAGTTACAAGATTTGTATAAATTTGCAGACTCAAGGCTGGTCTTCAATAAGTTACAAGACTTGTATAGATTTACAGAATCAAGGCTGGTCTTCAATACGTTACAAGACTTGTATAGATTTACAGAATCAAGGCTGGTCTTTATAAGTTACAAGACTTGTATAGATTTACAGAATCAAGGCTGGTCTTCAATAAGTTACAAGACTTGTATAGATTTACAGAATCAAGGCTGGCCTTCAATAAGTTACAAGACTTGTATAGATTTACAGAATCAAGGCTGGTCTTCATAAGTTACAAGACTTGTATAGATTTACAGAATCAAGGCTGGTCTTCATAACTTACAAGACTTGTATAGATGTACAGAATCAAGGCTGGTCTTCATAAGTTACAAGACTTGTATAGATTTACAGAATCAAGGCAGGTCTTCATAAGTTGCAAGACTTGTATAGATTTACAGAATAGAGGCTGGTCTTCATAAGTTACAAGATTTGTATAAATTTACAGACTCAAGGCTGGTCTTCAATAAGTTACAAGACTTGTATAGATTTACAGAATCAAGGCTGGTCTTCAATACTTTACAAGACTTGTATAGATTTACAGAATCAAGGCAGGTCTTCATAAGTTACAAGACTTGTATAGATTTACAGAATCAAGGCAGGTCTTCATAAGTTACAAGACTTGTATAGATGTACAGAATAGAGGCTGGTCTTCATAAGTTACAAGATTTGTATAAATTTACAGAATCAAGGCTAGTCTTCAATAAGTTACAAGACTTGTATAGATTTACAGAATCAAGGCTGGTCTTCAATAAGTTACAAGACTTGTATAGATTTACAGAATAAAGGCTGGTCTTCATAAGTTACAAGACTTGTATAGATTTACAGAATCAAGGCTGGTCTTCAATAAGTTACAAGACTTGTATAGATTTACAGAATCAAGGCTGGTCTTCAATAAGTTACAAGACTTGTATAGATTTACAGAATCAAGGCTGGTCTTCAATAAGTTACAAAACTTGTATAGATTTACAGAATCAAGGCTGGTCTTCATAAGTTACAAGACTTGTATAGATTTACAGAATCAAGGCTGGTCTTCATAAATTACAAGACTTGTATAGATTTACAGAATCAAGGCAGGTCTTCATAAGGTACAAGACTTGTATAGATTTACAGAATAGAGGCAGGTCTTCATAAGTTACAAGATTTGTATAAATTTACAGAATCAAGACTGGTCTTCAATAAGTTACAAGACTTGTATAGATTTATAGAATCAAGGCTGGTCTTCAATAAGTTACAAGACTTGTATAGATTTACGGAATCAAGGCAGGTCTTCATAAGTTACAAGACTTGTATAGATTTACCGAATCAAGGCTGGTCTTCATAAGTTACAAGACTTGTATAGATTTACAGAATCAAGGCTGGTCTTCCATAAGTTACAAAACTTGTATAGATTTACAGAATAGAGGCTGGTCTTCATAAGTTACAAGATTTGTATAAATTTACAGACTCAAGGCTGGTCTTCAATAAGTTACAAGACTTGTATAGATTTACAGAATCAAGGCTGGTCTTCAATACGTTACAAGACTTGTATAGATTTACAAAATCAAGGCTGGTCTTCATAAGTTACAAGACTTGTATAGATTTACAGAATCAAGGCTGGCCTTCAATAAGTTACAATACTTGTATAGATTTACAGAATCAAGGCTGGCCTTCAATAAGTTACAAGACTTGTATAGATTTACAGAATCAAGGCTGGTCTTCATAAGTTACAAGACTTGTATAGATTTACAGAATCAAGGCTGGTCTTCATAACTTACAAGACTTGTATATATTTACAGAATCAAGGCTGGTCTTCATGAGTTACAAGACTTGTATAGATTTACAGAATCAAGGCTGGTCTTCATAAGTTACAAGACTTGTATAGATTTACAGAATCAAGGCTGGTCTTCAATAAGTTACAAGACTTGTATAGATTTACAGAGTCAAGGCTGGTCTTCAATAAGTTAGAAGACTTGTATAAATTTACAGAATCAAGGCTGGTCTTCATAAGTTACAAGACTTGTATAGATTTACAGAATCAAGGCTGGTCTTCATAAGTTACAATACTTGTATAGATTTACAGAATCAAGGCTGGTCTTCATAAGTTACAAGACTTGTATAGATTTACAGAATCAAGGCTGGTCTTCAATAAGTTACAAGACTTGTATAGATTTACAGAATCAAGGCTGGTCTTCATAAGTTACAAGACTTGTATAGATTTACAGAATCAAGGCTGGTCTTCATAAGTTACAACACTTGTATAGATTTACAGAATCAAGGCTGGTCTTCAATAAGTTACAAGACTTGTATAGATTTACAGAATAGAGGCAGGTCTTCAATAAGTTACAAGACTTGTATAGATTTACAGAATCAAGACTGGTCTTCATAATTTACAAGACTTGTTTAGATTTACAGAATCAAGGCTGGTCTTCATAACTTACAAGACTTGTATAGATTTACAGAATCAAGGCTGGTCTTCAATGGGTTAAAAGACTTTTGTAGAGTGATGTTATCACAGAAGAGGGACTGTCATATCTGGTTGGTGTATGCAGATTTCTATATGAATGCATGATTCGTCCAAAAATGGAAATTAAGGGAATTTACAAGCATGTTAAAGAAACTATATTCTAGCCTAAAGAAGTATTTTCTGGTAATCATAGAACTCAGATGCAGTGATTGGCAGGGAAATGACTCCATGAAGAAGTCATATAAGCTGTGGTTCTTCTGCTACAAAAATAAAAAAATACTCACAATGCTTTCTATGGACAAGAGATTGTATGATTCTGCATTTTTGCAATCATTGTCTGCTTGAATGAAAGACTAAAAATGTCAGATGTGTTAAAAGAGCTTTCAGGGCACTTTAGTGGTCTTCAAAGACCGTAATACTCAATTTAATTGTGTTATTGCTCCGGTCTGACCCTGCACTTGTTATAAAACATTCCCTTAAAGACTGAGGGAAGAAGGGGTAATAATTGACAATGAGTATACCTGTTTTGAGAGTGTTTGGAAACCACTGTCATTCACTTCAAATATAGTTGTAGTACACATTATTACACAACAATTGTTTCTGAATGTGTTTGCTCTTCTTTAATAAGAGTGTATATTAAGGTGGATAAAGCCTATTTATTGTTCGCTGATTTTTTAGAAGAAGACTTTCACATCACTCAGACCTAAATGTACGAACCATCATTGGCACTGTTTGTCAATAGTATATGTGGTTACTTTCATGGCGGGATAAGTGTTATATTGAGGATCAGTCTGGAAATGACAAGAAATTCTTTCCCAAACATTGCTCTTCTGCATAGGAAATTCTGTTATGTTCACAGTATAGTAATTCCATAATGTTCTGTAAGAAGAAGAATGTGGCTGCAATTCCTGAACCACAGGAAATGGCATTGTGTAATCAGAAATATAGGTCATCATTATGACCTAGGCGGTAAATCCCGCCTACCGCCAAGGTGATAGCCTCCAAAAGACCGTCGCCGTGGCTACATACCGTCCGCCATATTATGACTGTAGCCGGAATTCCACCAGCCTTCTGGCAGAATTCCGGCTATGGTTATAATATGGCCGGAAGACCCCCTACAAGCAGGTAAGTCGGGTTCTCCAACAGGGGAGGGGGGGTGTTGTGTGTGTGTGTGGGGGTGTGTGTGACTGTTTTTGTTTGTGTGCATGCGGGTGTGAGGCGTGTGGAATGCACGTGTGCAGGAATGGGTGTGAGTGTACGTATATGTTGTGTTGTGTGAATGTGTGTGTGCTTTTATGTATGTTAGTGCGTGTTGCTGTGTGTGTATGAATGTATGCATGCGTGGCTGAATGTGGGTATGCGTGTGTGTATGAGTGTATATGTCTGTGCATGTAGGTTTGTGTCTGGAGGGGGAGGGGGGTATTCTGGGGAGGGGGGCGGCCACCATGGTTTTTGTTGCGGTAAGATTGCCACAAAAACCATGATGGTAGGCGGGGTCATAATCCCAAGGGTGGGATTGAGATGGCGGCCTGGCTGGAGACTGAAGTCTCCAGCCCGGCGGCTGTTACCGCCGTGGCTGATGGAGTGGTACATTGGCTAGAGCCACACTGCCAATGTTATATTATGTGGAGAAGTACTGCCAGCCTGTTGGCAGTACATTTCTCCATAATACCGCCGTCTGCCCGGATCATAATGAGGCCCATCGTTTCTAATTACTGAAAGCAAAGGTATGCTTGATTTTTTAATCTACAGTAAAATGGAGAAGACTTGACTAGCAATCCATCTGTACGACCATGCTGGAAAAAGGTATTTATCAAAGAAATAACTGCAAACAAAAAAGTCATCTGAGGCATTGATTAAATGGAGGGAGGATGATTATTTTTCTTCTTTACAAAATTAAATTTTTTAAATCAGCGTAATTTTCATACACCACAGTTTCTTGTAGCAGTCTGAATTCAATGGTGTGTGTTTTGTCAGTGGTTCATATTAAAACATTGTTGCAGAAATTTCAGTTTTCAATATTGCACAATCAGGTCAGGCTGTTGAATTTGGCATTTATAAAGCTGGAGTCATAGCTGATTCATATATTCCTGGAATAGGGTTGATGATTTCAAAGTAACTGTCCTCTTCTTGGCTAGTTCCTCCAGAGTAGGAAGAAGATGTGTTGATCTACTCTGGGTGTCAGTGGGGGTCTGCTGAATGGGATCGTCAACATAGGGCCTCATTAGGAGTTTGTTGGATGGGAAGACCTGTCTGCCAAACTTCTGATGGAGAGGTTGCTGCCACACTGGCTACCTCCCTGCCTGACCCATTAAAACTCTTCTGCTAGGCTGACGGGCAGAAACCAAGGTTTCCACCACTAAGCCTGGCAGGACAAAGGCAGCAGCATTGTCTCCGGCTTGTAACAGTAAACACTGCAACGGTGCTGGGCAGGGGGATCCTGCACTGCCCATCCAAGTGCATGGGCAGTGCATGGGCCTCCCTATGGCCCCCTGCACCTGTTCTCTGCCAGCCTTTTCATGTCAGTGATACTGGTATGAAAAAGCTGGCGGAGAACCAGGTTGTAATCAGCAGCATCAGTGCATGCAGCACCACCCTGGCTGATCCCGGCCTGCATCCACTGTCAACCTGTTGGGTTCACTGATCCTGGCAAAGACAGCAGAACCTCTGTGGTCTGACCATCAGGGTCTTAATGTGGCAGTCAGACTGCCACTGCAGCAGCAGTCCTGATCACCACAGCGAGGTTGGCGGTCTCAAGACCGACAGTCTCGTAATGAAGGCCATAGTGTTTTTGATCAATTGACACTTTCCTGTTTTTCTTTGTAAAAGAAAGCAGCAGCAATTACTGTCTGAGTGCCTTCTACCTCCAGAACCGGACAGGCAATCAGTCTAATGGTCTGAAGTCTTGCTTTTCAGGACTTCTTTCCTGAACTAGATCTCTCATCTGAGAGAGACACCGTTCAGAAGCTTTAATAATCTTGTTGTCACCTGTGACAGAGTCGAGGTCGTCATGCTAGACAATTTAGTTCTAGTTTCTTGAACACTCTAGAATGAATGCAGGTGAAAAAGTGCATCAAGTGTTTTCACCTCTGCCACCTTTTAATGGACATCAAGATCTGGCGCATGCATGGCACTCCAAAGAGAATTTCTATGGGGTATGACCTCCTAAGCCTCCTCTATGCAAATTATTGTCTGCTCTCTGAAACCCAGAAAGGTATGTGTACATGCCTGTGCATTTAAATTTCCATAACAGGCTTGCATGATTACCTCCTCAGCTCGAGGTCCATCCCTTACAAACCCAAGATCCTAGTCATCCTCCGTGAGAGTGATATCATAGGCACATGATAAATGAGGTGAGGCTATACCTTTAGTTATGACCAATAGATCCCTGTCTGGAGTATTTATATTTCCATTTGGTGTCTCAGCTTATGTACAGTCTTTAGTTGGAATCACCACCAGATGCTCCTTGAGATTCTGTTGAACTAACATCACTTCTCCTGTGCTGTTTAGAAGTCTCACCACCCTACTCATGTTCTTCAGACGTGTTTAGGGCAATCCGTTCCATTCAAATAACTACTTTTTTCTTCTTAAATGAGTTTTTGAGTCACAACCTATCTCTTCCTTCTTTATACTCACTTCTCATTCACACGCCTGTTCACTCTTCTGCTTGACACAATCACCCTTCCTGTGATACACAGTCTTCCCTTTCAGGAAAAACAGATATCAGAGCCAGATACCAATCCAGCTTTTTACATTTATCGTGGTCACTCAAATTATATCCACTCTTGCTGAACTCCTGCTATGGATAGCATCCAGTCCTTGTTTTCTATTTTGCATTTTGCTCTTTTTTAGTCACTGGTGTGATTTTCTCTGAAACTGTCAGCTTATTCTCATTTTTGGGTCTGAGTTGCCATTTTATGGCTCGCGAACTGAAGGTATTACAGCCCACAGAGATGTAAACTTCTGATATCATTTTTAGAAGCTCCTGTTCACCGTCTAGAGAAGGGACCACTGCCTGCCTCTGGCACACTGCCAGAGCTGTGCCTTCTCCTAGAATGTTACACAGAACTATGTAGGAAACTGTCCTAAAATGGCCTACAAATTCCATCCCCATATCAATGGCACAGGCAGCTCCATACTCATTTGTTTTTACTCCCCCCATAACACCATCATTGAGGGTGTGCCATGAGTAGTTATGCAGGTATTCGCAAATATTGTTCTTAAAAGTACTACACTCTTCCACAAGTAGTATCACGTCAGATCAAACACATACACAACATCCTATGTCTATCCTGGGGTGTAGTCTGATGATAAACTGCTTCTAACTGGTTAGTTTTGCGAACAAACTAAAATGGAAACTCATCTTATTTTATTGGAGCTTTGCTTATGATTGCACTAAATATTTGTGAACAAATGGTCTGCAGCAGTGCTTGTTTGCTTGACTGGGAACAAATATATTAATAGAAGTTGACTGTAGAGTATATTGTCAAAGTTTCCTGTACATAGCGACTCTGAAAATTAGTACGTGTCTTACTTCTGCAACTGTCAGATTTTCTATGTCATGATATGGTGTATAAAGTTCAGGACGCCCCTTCATTACTCAAGGGACCCATTCTAATATTTTGAACCACATTAAGTACTTGGCCACCAAACCCCGCTTTGTGTTCCTGCTAACATTACATGACCTCTAAGTAGGGTTTGTAATTTGCTGGGATTGCAGCAAATCTGTATCTATGAGAATATCCTGTATTGTGATCTACAGCAACACACTCCACTTACGAGTAAAATCCTTCTAAAGGGTATGCAGCATGTTCATTTACACAAAACGTGCGCCCCTCCAAGGGATAGAACACCCTAGCAAGGAGATGTTGTGCAATTTATGCCTGCAATGTACTTCTATTGAAATAAACTGTGCCATTATAAAACAGATTCAAAATATGAGGCTCAAAACAAGAATTATAACTTGTAATAAGTTTTGTAAGTCAAGATCCTGACAAAACCACACCAGAGAAGAAGCACCTATCTTGGCGGAAGGAGGTACCTAATATTACAACAGATGTCTCAACTGATTGTAATAATTGACTTCCTGATTGTGCATCCAGAATTACCCAAAGGTCTAAAAGAAAGTCTCATTTTGGGCACCAAATGATACATCTTATGGGGAAAACAAAGGGACTAATTTGAATGACAAAGATGGGTCATACCTGCGTATCTCCTCTGAATAATTGGGCCAGTGTTCGGTGAAAGAGCAATGCCAACTATTCACGTCTGTGTTGAATGGAGGGCCAATAAGCCCACAGAATGAAGGGTAAGTACACCTCCTAGCATCCTTCTTCAAAGGCAGATGATACAATTCTGCACAGGCTTTGTCACAAGTCTCTTACATGAAGGACCCTCTTTTTATTCAGTCTGTTTTGTTTTTTTATCACATGTCTATTGTTGAATTCTTAGGAATAAACAATTAGCAGAAAAAGCCTTGACACCCATTTCACTTACTTACATTCTGTGAAGCTGTCATTTTTGTTTAGAAAACAATTAACAAGAACTGAACAGTTTCCATGAAACCTTGTCTATCATTCAAAACAATCACAAGAATAAGAGATGCAATCCATACAAAATAATATGAATGTATTCAAGCAAACTTGAACATCATGTAACAAAATCTAATAGCATAAATAATTCTACATTTTTGTTCCAGTACCTTTATCTATTAAGAAACATGCACAATTCAAAAAGGGGAGTGCCTAAATTGAAAAACATGATAATCATTACAGGAGGTGAGCTGAACTCTAGTATTAAAGTTTCTACCTGGGTGTGTAAGAGATGTCTTCCCTCCTGCACCGCCAATTTGCAGAACAAGGGGACATCCAGTGTAAAGAAAAAAACAGTTCGCTTTACCAGGTCCTGCATCATCATATAAGTATTTTACAATGTTAATTTGTTAGATGAGGCCAGCTTGGGTTTTGTTATCCATTGTGACATCATTCCACTGATGGACCCTTTATTGTTTGCAACTTGGTTACCATCAGCACACATGTAAAGATTATTTTTGTTGTTTTTCTTTTTTAACCCATAGTTTGTGGTTTTTAAACCTGTTTACAGCATCTGAAAAGCCAATACAGGTTCAGTATAAATCACTAGATTGTTAAATTGGGTAGGCTTTCTCAGAACTGTCAAGTTTTCCAAGTCTGTGCTTAAGTAGGTGATCTAGTCCAGGTTCTTTTTTTGCATTCTGGAACTGCAGTTGTGATCTTATAAAGGGGTCATATGGACTACAAATCCCAGAATGCAAATAAAAATAAACTGTCGCCTGGGTTCGAAACAAGGCAGACACAGGGCCTGATTTAGATCTTGGCGGAGGGGAATACTCTGTCACAATTCTGACGGATAGTCCGTCCAGTGTATTTTGATCCTATTTTATCTTGGAGATCGTAATTCGGCAGATACAATATCTGTTGCGTTTGTGACTGAGTATTCCCTCGTCCAAGATCTAAATCAGGACCATTGATTTTAAACTGCTTTCGAGCGTAGCTTTACTACTTTGTGTTATGTCAACCTCTAACTAGGATCCGCACATGCACAGCTTTCTGTGTGGATAATCCATGGAAAATCATGTGATTTTCCAGTTGGGATCCCTCTGAACAGACGTCTCCATGGTGGAGCACTGCACACAGAGGGAATGGAATTCCCGTTCCAAGTGCACATTTTTTAAGTTCTCAGTTTCCCCTCATCCCCACAAAATGCAAAAGAGACCCATTTCCCTTCACACTCTGGGTGGAGGAATAATGCCAGTCAAGGCTGGCTGCAGTTAAAATACAACCCTTTCCACAAAAGGGAAATATGGGATGGTGAATTCCCGCAAACCTACTTGTTTGTGGGAATTCACAGATGTCCAAGGCAAGCCATGCATTGTAATGCCCAATAATGCACAGAATACAACCCCTTTCATGGGATTTAAAGGTGCAGAGATATTCACACTCCTTACTGAGCTTGCCTCACCCATAAAAGTGCTTACCTCTGCATAAGTGACTTAAATTCAGTCATAAAGTTACGCTTACAAATAAATTTACCTTTGTGAATAGGCCCACTCGTGATTGCTGATATATTGACACATGGAACTAAAAAACCTATGCACTATGAACTGCTTAGTATCCCCAAGTAGCATGCAAAGTGTGCCCACTCTACAAAGGGTTTAACAAACATGAGGTTTTGCATTACCACTGAATCTACGTCAAACCAGCCATGAACTGTCGTTCCGGCGGCTATTCAAAACTTGGTTATTTTAGTTTGTGTCCCAAAGCCGTATATTCAATGTTTTTTCTGTGTAGCGCTGGTAGGCCTTCGAGTAGCTATGTGCTCTATAAATTTTCATAACATAACATAACATGCTTGTGATAACGGTTCTTCCCAACTATGCTCCCTTGATGCAGCGAACTCAAATCTTCAAGGTCCTGCACGAGTAGCAACGATCTACAAAATATATCCATTTTGTGCTATAATGTTATTAATGCTTTTATTTGATATTTACATTAAGGGGGTCATTCTGACCCCGGCGGTCTCGGACCGCCGGGGCCAGGGTCGGCGGGAGCACCGCCGACAGACCGGCGGTGCCCCGCAGGGCATTCTGACCGCGGCGGTTCGGCCGCGGTCAGACAAGGAAAACCGGCGGTCTCCCGCCGGTTTTCCGCTGCCCTACAGAATCCTCCATGGCTGCTCCATGGGGATTCTGACACCCCCTACCGCCATCCTGTTCCTGGCGGGTCTCCCGCCAGGAACAGGATGGCGGTAGGGGGTGCCGCGGGGCTATGCAGACACTGAAATACGCGACGGGTGCCACTGCACCCGTCGCACCTTCCCACTACGCCGGCTCAATTCTGAGCCGGCGTCCTCGTGGGAAGGTTGATTTGCCCTGGGCTGGCGGGCGGCCTTTTGGCGGCCGCCCGCCAGCCCAGGGCAAATCCCAAAATACCCTCAGCGGTCTTTAGACTGCGGAGCGGTATTTTGGTGGGGGAACTTCGGCGGGCGGCCTCCGCCGCCCGCCGAAGTTAGAATCAGGCCCTAAGTTTCCTTTGAGCTTCTGAATATGATGCCCAAATATGGCTATAAAATATCAACCGAAGAAAGCCACATTATCACGGTGTGCAAGAAGGCAAAAAAATCCTACTTGTTTGTCCATTGAAGGAAATGACTTTCATTTGCTTTCTAAAGATATCATTTAAAGAATGCAAGGCTTTCGGCTGTGCCCTTACCAAAATTATGTTCACTAAAGCAATAGTTCTTAAAAATGTGATTACTATCTTCTCTATGACTTTCGCATGAGCTTCGTATCCAAACCTTCACTTATCATTTGGAAATATGACAGTCAATTTCCTTCAGACAACATATCAGTCATGCATAACATGGAAGATGCAGAATAAAACCCGCAGCAGAGCTCTCTGGGGACAAGGGTCACACCATATGTGCCCTCTTTTTTGTTCTGACTGCCATCAGCTAAATAGGCTGCAAAGGACTGACACTGCTTGAAGTAATACCATTTCTCCTGGCAAGTTGGGCCTTTTTAATTGTTCTTGACAGGGAGAGATGTCAACTGACATCACCTTCTTTCTCAGTGGGTTAACCAGTTCCCTCTAAACGGGTCATTCTCTCATCCCTGTGGGGCATGGATTTTGCATAAGGTGTGCCATTGCATGGAGCACATGTGATACATGTGGCTGTAGCCACACTGGGCTCCCATTTGCTACATTTGAGAGGTGCCAACAAAGGTGGGTTGGAAGGCGAGCACACACAGCAGATGTGGGTCGCAAGGCTGCCCTCAGAACATTCAAGGCATCTTCTATACTAGGCCAGGCTGAAGAATTGTAAAGAAATGAGAAAAAGGGTCACTTCGAAGCCTGGGAGTGTAGTGGATCCTATTTTGATCTAATGGGAATCAGGAGTAAGCTTAGCCTTCTGGCTTGCAGGCCTGTGCTCCCATCACCTAGTGACTTTTAACCTACTTAGCTTGCTGTGTTTTAGAACATTTATTTAATTATTTCTGCCAAAATTGCTGCTATGTTTATAGTTTATAGGAAGATGTTTTAGTTTCAAGTTATCAGTGCCACTCTGTAAAGGCGTCACTATCCGCGTCAAAGAGAAATGAGATACGTAAGTATTCACATCATGTACTTTCCCACTTTCGTGTGACGGTAACATAATGTACCTTTTCAGGGAATTGTTTATATAATTGCCATCCCAAGCATGCATCTTATCTATTGTTTGGGAACATACCTGCATCAAGGGTCCTACAAGATATGGATAAATACATCTCACGCAGACAGGGTTATCAGAGGGATTCCTACCAAATACTATACACACTATCTACGCTACATGTCGCTTTGATGCTGACCCAGACTTCGTGTCCCCACAGAGTGTGATCTGTAGGCCTCATTCCAAGGTAACACGGGTTGGAGGGCTCTTCTCATGGACCTGGTACTGGCAGATTAGGTTTAACACCTAGCTCTCTAGGTTAGAGACTAGGTTCATCATGCTAGGGTATTAGGGCCTATTGCACATCTATTTCACATCTATTTCACATCTTATGTTACTGCAAGATGGTGGAGGTCTTTCTATTCATGACTCTCATTTTCACAATTCTGTTCTTTGCATTGTTCATTATCCTTATCATTGCAGCCCATGCATTTTATAGTAGATTGCAGTCTTGTTAATAAAACCTATTGAAAACTTTACTGCATCTCCTTTATTGCATGTGCATGACTGGGACATTTTCCTCATGTGAGAAAAGGGTGATCTCCATTTAATCAGACTTCCCTGAGATGTTGCACTCTTGAGTCCATGAGTAAAGGCTGCCACAAATCACCTCTTACTGTTTGGGTTTCTGGTGAGGTACTGCTTGTGAGCCAGGAGGGTTGGGCTGACAGTTGTGACTTGTTGTAGGATTGGCCAGTCACCTACAAACAAAAGTGCTGTCATCCTTAGACCAGCAGTCTTGCCTAGAGCAAGCACCCAACTACGACAAGAGGTTCCCCTTCCTTTTTCCTGACCCATTGTTCTTCAAAGAGGCTATGCCCTCACTAGTTAACAAGTAGATTAGTGGGACAGCCTAACCTTCTTTTTTGCTCTTGTTGTAGGTCCTTCAGAGAAGACTCTTAAATATACTCCACCATCCTTTCCACACCCAACAACATAAGGTTTGGCTGGGCCAGACTGAGTGGAACTAACAAAGAAACAGAGACACAAGGAACAGGATTCAAAATTGGTAGCTGGATTGTACAACTGCTAACTGCAACTTTGATATAAAGATGGGACAGAGAATTCCAACCACTGTGCTATGATTTCCATATCAGATTAAATGGTCTCTACAACAGTTGTGGCCAGAAACTGTGCTATACGGTTGAGGTATCATGCAACTCCCCTTGCCAGGTTAGTGACCAAAAACCTGGAGTCTTCAAATTGACCTGCCAGGGAAGTATGCCTGGACTTTTCCTTGAAGGAGAGAGTTAATCAACTATTTAGGGAGTAGAGTCGAGGTGTCCTGACATGAGGAAAATGCTGTTCGGGAGAATCACAAGCCATGGGACCAAGGTTAGATAAACTGAAGACAGCCACTGCAGTACCAAGGAGGAACCTGCCTGATTCAGTGAAGGTGCATCCCAGGAGTACTCTAGGTGTGCTTGGAGTGTGTCCACATGATGTACACTTGTGGGTGAGGATATTGTGGAACTCAAGTTTGTCTATGTTTTAATGCTATTAACAATCAGTAAGAAGCCCCAAGGTGCTCCAATCAGGCTGACCACACTCCGCAGTCCCCATAAGAGAAGCAAGAATGCCAAAATTAAATCATATCAATAGGAGAACCAACAAAAATGGCCAAGTACTCACTATGACAACAACGGTGGGTATCTGACTTATTTGGATTGAGATTTTGAGTCTGGGCCACAGGAATATTTTAAACTGCAAGAAGAACAAAGCCATGAGCACTGTGACTAAACTACTACCTCCCTGACTGGTGCTAGCACTTTCTATACTCACTTGTGACTTTGTGCCAGCACTTCAAATGTTATATGTTCACCCATTGGTTGGGCCAGGGCAAGATGCCTGTCTCCAGCAATCCATGGAATATGCTCCACACATCACATCAAGCTATGAAAACGCAGGTACCACCAATTAACGACAATATAAAGATACTGTGAAACCTGGGAAGAACCCAGAAGGGAGAACCAAGCCCCTATTATTGGGGAGGTGATAACTGTCTACACAGACCCTCGACTAGGCAAGTAGCCTTCCCTAGACTTTCTGCATTCCATAGCCACGAAGGGGAGAAATCAGCTTTTGCTGGAACTTGGTTTATTGGTCAGTACTGGCTGTCTTGTTGAATTTTAAGTAGAGCTAGTGGAATTGGTAGAATTTTGGTCATTATGTGTCACTGTTTAATGCGGACCAGTACTCTCCAGCCATCTCCGTCCTGCGCTTTTCTTTCAGTCTGACTCCAGGTGTAATCCACCTCCTTGCAGTCAGCCTTGTGGCCTTCGATACCTGACGTTTCCTGGCCTTCCTCCTTTCCTTTTCCCTTGAGAGTTCCAGGTGAGGGCTTGCATGATAGTGTTTGATGCAGATTGAGACCCAGAGCACAGTTCTGTGGTGCTGAGGGCCACACCATGTGCACCCTGTTTTTGTCCTGTGAGACTGCCAGCGGATAACTAGGCTGTGAAGGAATTACACTGGTTGCAGAAATAGAATTTCTTCTGGAAAGTTGGGCCTTTTTAATTGTTCATGACATGGAGAAAGGTCTACTGACCTCACCTACTTTCTCAGTGGGTGAACCAGTTCCTTCTAACCGGGTCCTTCTTTCATCCCTCTGGGTCATGGATTGTGTGTAAGGTGTACCATTTTATGTGTGTAGAAGATGCATGTATGGAGCACCTATGACCCACATGGTTGTAATCACACTGCATTCCAGTTTGCTACATTACCAACAATGTAGGGATAAAGGGAGAGCCCACACAATAGATGTGGGTTGCAATACTGCCCTCAGAACATTCCAGGCATCTTCTATAGTTGGTCAGACAGTGCTCCTGTGGAATACCAACCTTTATTATACCATATGCAATCCATCTTGTTTTGATCAGTCCTGTGATACTCAATGATAACACTGCCTGTTTTTGAAGCATGTGATGAATTATTGTTTTCCAAATTTTCTATGTAAAAGCTTGAAATGCAGCATGATGCAAGGCTAGCTCAAGAGACAGCACTCATGATGTACCATAGCATGCTTTCTCAGTATTAATGTTCTATTATTGAATCAAGACACCTGCTACTGGCTAACATATTTCTCAGTCTCGAAAAGTCCCCAGCTGATATCATGAGGAACACATGATTATTGCTGTGTATTTGCTAATAATGCAGTATTACTCTGTAATTTGATTGGATAGTATATATAAATGTAAGGAAATCTGGCCTGGAGATTGCTGAACACATGCTGTGTCAGTTTGTGATTTCTGAGAAATAACCATGTACTCAATTCTTATTAGACAATTAGTGGGACCACCCTTTGTGGGTTTTAGGAAAAAATCATGTTTTAGTTCTGCAATTTGGACATTTGACCTTGGAGTCAGCTGTCCTCATGTCACATTAAATAAATCTTTCTTGATTTATTATAGTTGGTTGGCTTCTGTTTTTGGCTGATTGTGATTTCAGAAGGACACTTATAATACAGGTGGTGAAGAATGCTGCTCGAGTGATGATGTCTGCTGGCTGCTGTTGCCCTGATCCCCTGCCATGGGGGACCTGCCAGCCCACTGGATCAGGTATTGCCTTGTGCTGCCTTCCCTCAGGGTGGAGGAGTTCGGGGGTTGATGCTGCCGTGAGTACACATCACCTCCTTGTTGGCTTCTTTTCTTTCCTTCTTTTCCCATGGATCCAGTTGTTGGTATTATTGTCTGCATTTCTCTCTCGCTGGGGTGTTTGGCCTCTCATGGTTTTCTCAGCTGGTCGGGCTGTGGATGCAGGTTGTGCACTTGGTTGGCTGTTTCTGGCCAGTTTTGGGGCAGTAGGGGTCTGCCCGGTCCGGCAGGTGGGGAGGATCTGTTAGTTCATCTGTCTCTACCTCCACTGAATGCTTCAGTGCCCAGGGACTAGGAGGACCTCCAGTTGCACCCAGGAGCAGTGGGCCTTGGGTACCCTATTTTCAGTCTGTTATGTATATGCACACTCTGTATTACATTTTGTAATGCCATGTTGTTATCAATGTTAAATCATTTGGGTGGTCATTACAACCCTGGCGGACGGTGTTAAAGCGGCGGTAAGACCGCAAACAGGCCGGCGGGAAAAAAAGGGAATCATGACCGTGGCGGAAACCGCCAACAAAGACAGCCACTTTAACACTCCGACCGCCACGGCGGTACAAACAAACAGCGCGGCGGTCACCGCCAACAGACAGGAGGGAGACAAAGTACCGCCCACAGTACCACAACCTACCAATCCGCCACCTTTTCCTGGGCGGATTCACCGTGGATAAAAACACGGCGGAAACAGCCATTTCAATGGGAAAACGCTCACCTCTACACACTCCACGAGGAAGGAGGACACCATGGAACCGGAACTCCAAATACTCCCTGCGATAGTCTTCCTGTTCCTGTACGATCATCAGCAACGCCGGCACCGAAGACAACGGTGAGTACTGCACCTACGACATAGGGGCGGGGGGAGGCAAAAGTTTGACACACACACACGCAACACCCCCACCCCGACCCTCACCCACTACAACACACACACCAATGCATATTCAAACATTACAGTAACAACCCCCAACCCCCCGGAAGAATACAAAGACAAAAGGAAATGAGTGGAACCATTGTAATATAGCAAAATTCGGTTAGCAAATATATACATATATACACTATTAACAAAATATACATCACTAATAGTAGTCCAGGTAATGCACCATTCAATGTCCGTGGACCACTGGGCCCAAAATGCATGGGCGAGGCCCACACACGATACCTGAGCAAAACAGAGAGAACACTGCAGGGGCATCAGATAGAAATACAACAGGCACTCCAGGGGGAAGGGAAGGGAGGGCACCTCAGCCGATGACAGCACCACACCAGATCCACGAGGGGGCTCCATGCCCATTGATGTATCCTGGGGAGTGCAAAGCCACAGTCTCTCAAGTCTCTACAGTGGGTGGGTTGCCCACTGCCATATCCTGGGGAGTGCAAAGCCACAGTCTCTCAAGTCTCTACAGTGGGTGGGTTGCCCACTGCCATATCCTGGGGAGTGCAAAGCCACAGTCTCTCAAGTCTCTACAGTGGGTGGCTAGCCCACTGTTCAATTCTGGGGAGTGCAAAGCCACAGTCTCTCAAGTCGATAACAGTCTCCACTGGTTCTGGAGGGGGACTGGTGCCCAGAGTGCTTCATCCTGTTAAGGACCGACGGAGTGGATGCTGTTCTCCACTGGTTCTGGAGGGGGACTGGTGCCCAGAGTGCTTCATCCTGTTAAGGACAGACGGAGTGGATGCTGTTCTCCACTGGTTCTGGAGGGGGACTGGTGCCCAGAGTGCATCACACTCCCCGTGACGGTCCCAGTTCCGTCACTGCCCCTGCCGCACATGGGCTAGCTGTGCTTGCGTTGGCGGTGCTTGCCCTGTTCAGCGGTGCTTGCCCTGGCGGTCTTTGCCCTGATCGGCGGTGCTTGCCCTGTTCAGCGGTGCTTGACTTTGCTGTCTCTGACCTGTTCAGCGGTGCATGCCATGGCGGTCTTTGCCCTGTTCAGCGGTGCTTGCCCTGTTCAGCTGTGCTTTTTTAGCTGTCTCTGACCTGTGCAGCGGTGTTTGCCATGGCGGTCCCTCATTGCCCAGCGGGGCTGTGGCTGCCGGGGCCCTCCTGGGCACTGACTCTGGCGGTGGCCTCCTGGCCAGTGACGATGGGACTGCCCTCCTGGGCACTGACTCTGGCGGTGGCCTCCTGGCCAGTGACGATGGGACTGCCCACCTGGGCACTGACTCTGGCGGTGGCCTCCTGGCCAGTGACGATGGGACTGCCCTCCTGGGCACTGACTCTGGCAGTGGCCTCCTGACCAGTGACGATGGGACTGCCCTCCTGGGCACTGACTCTGGTGGTGGCCTCCTGGCCAGTGAGGATGGGGCTGGCAGTGGCCTCCTGGGCAGCGGGGATGATGGCGGGCTTCTCCACCGTGCTGCTCTTCCCAGACTTTGGCGCTTTCTTCTGCCCCTTCCCCACCTTGGGAGGAGTCACGGCTGAGTGGACAGTCCCCCCAGGACCCTTGTGAGTGGCTTTGCCGGCTGGAGTCTTCCCACTATCCCGTCGGGCACTGTCCAACTTCTGGTGCTTCACAGGGGGGGGACTGGCTGTGCTGTGGCTCCGTGTCACACTGGCTGCCCTGGTGCCCGGTGCACTCCCCATATCTCTAACAGGCACCACTGGTCCCAGAGATTTTTGGGCTGAGGTGCTAGTACGGGACCTATGAATTGGAGGGGGGGGTGGTGTGAAAGAGGTTAAGGTTGCTCAGGAAAAGTTTCTGATGAACACTGGGACAGGTAGCTGGAGGGGGTCTGGGAGTGGAGGAAGAGGAGGTGGTTGTGGGAGGTAACTTTTGTTGATTTGGGTGCAGGTGCATGCGCTGGAGGCTGTCGTGAGGTGGATGGATGTTGGGTGTGTGTGTGCCCGCGTTTGTGTACTTTGGGAGGGGGCGTCACAGACACACTGGGAGAGGACACAGGGGACGTGTAAATGGTAGTGGGGGTGGTGAGTGCAGGTGAGCGGGGTGTGCTGGTGGGTTTGCTGGTGCGGGACATAGTGGCTGTAGTGGTAGTGCATGCAGGTGAGAGTGTAGACGACACTGGGAGGGAGGAGGGAGACGGGGAGGAGGGGGATACAGTGGAGGCAGTGGATGTTGGTGTGTCTGTATGTGTGTGATGCTTGCTTGAGTGCCTGTGGGATGTGTGGTGCTTATGTTTGCCTGAGCTTCCCTTGTGTGTTGACGTGTGTGCAGGCTGGTCTGATGGCGTACTTGGGATAGGCTGGGTTACAGGGGATTGGGTCTGGGTGGAGGAAGTTGGAGGGGGGAGGCTAGAGACAGGGACAATGGCTGCCATCAGTGCTGAGGCCAGAGATTGCAGGGTTCGATGAAGGGCAGCCTGACTAGAATGAATGCCCTCCAGGAATGCATTACTGTGTTGCAACTCCCTTTCTACACCCTGGATGGCATTCACAATGGTAGACTGCCCAACAGTGAGTGACCTGAGGAGGTCAATGGCCTCCTCACTGAGGGCAGCAGAGGTGACAGGGGCAGGGGCTGAGGTGCCTGGGGCGAAGGTGATGCCCACCCTCCTGGGTGAGCGGGCACGGGGCGAAGGCTGAGGGGCTGCTGGGAGGGCAGTGATGGTAGGGGGGGGTGGCGGCTGTACCTGGAGAAGTGGGGGGCACACATTTTGCCACCACCACAAGGGAGCTCCCATCGGAGGACGAGTCCGTGTCGCTGGTTGCTGATCCTGTCCCCGTCGTGAAGCTCCCCTCACCCTCCGTCCCTCTGGTGTATTCTGAGTCCGTGTTGTGGCCCTCCATGGCCATGTGGGATGCAGCTCCCTCGTGTGGGGGTCCGCCGCCAGTCCGCTGTACCGCGATGTTGTGCCTGGAGACCACCGAACGCACCTTCCCCCGTAGGTCGTTCCACCTCTTCCTGATGTCGTCCCGATTTCTTGGGTGCTGTCCCACTGCGTTCACCCTGTCGACTATTCTTCACCATAGCTCCATCTTCCTAGCTATGGATGTGTGCTGCACCTGTGATCCAAACAGCTGTGGCTCTTCCCGTACGATTTCCTCCACCATGACCCTGAGCTCCTCCTCGGAGAACCTGGGGTGTCTTTGCCGTGCCATGGGGTGGTGTAGGTGATGTGTGGGGTGGTGTATGTGGTGATGAGTGTGGTGATGTGTAGTGGTGTGTGGTGTTTTGTGCGTGGATGTTGTGTGGGTGATGGTGTTGTGTGCCTCTGTGTGGTGGGGTTGTCTATGCTGTGCAGTCTCTCAGGCCTTCGTCAATAATTTTGGTCGTAGGGGTTTGTGGGTGATGTGGGTGTGTGCTTTATATTGTGTTGGGTGCGTGGGAGTGGTGTTTGTATGTGTATCAGGTGTGATTATTTCGAATTGTCCAATGTGGCGGTGTTTTGGAGATGTGTGTGTATTGTGAGCGCAGCGGTGTGTACCGCCAATGGAATACCGCAGTTGAAAGACCGCTGCGTGGATTCGTGGGTCGTGATAGCATGGGCGTGTTTCTGTTGGCGTAACGGTGGAGGTTTTTTTTTCGCCAGTTTATCACTGACCTTTGGTGTGGCGGACTTGTGTGGGTGTCTGAATTTCTGTGGATTCCGAGATGTGGGTCATAATAGCTGTGGCGGATTTCCGCGGCCGCGGCGGTGTATTGGCAGTCTTCTGCACGGCGGTAAGCGGCTTTTACCGGCAATGTTGTAATGACCCCCTTGATGTCTTGCATGCTCTGGTAAGGGCCTCTCATGTTGGAGTATTCTGACACAGTGAGAAACTCAGTGTTATGCTGCTACCCTTACCATCACATTGTGTGTATTACTGTACTATGAATTTTATGGGAAGTATAAGGACTGTAGGATGTTTCCTGACTTCTTAGTCATTTTCCTAAGCAGTGCATTACAACTGGGATACATTACGCTCCTCATCTGGGTTGAATCCGTTCCCACATTGCTCATATCTCAAATTCCCATCTTTTGGAAATACGCCTCCGGGATACTGGTGCATGGGTAGGGCGCACAAGCACAGAGTAGAGTTTGCCAAAACCTGCCTAATCTGTGTGCCACTGGCTGTGGATTCAGTCAGTTTCATTTGCATACAGCTGCAAACTCCCTAGAGGTAAGGATCTCAGGGGGTGTTAATACTGAACTTATTCATGCTTTTCTGTCATTTCTACGAGATTTCATTGCAACATTTGTTCTGTCATTTTTAACGCCTGTTCAGGGTAGGTGCTACAATGATGATCCCATAGTAACCTATTGCCTCCCTAGTGCTTCGCTGCACTAGCGCTAATATTTATGGCACTGATCCAGCAAATCAACACAATAGCAAAATGAATTATGATGCTATTGTGGAAATAACCACCATGGTGCATCGTACTGTAAATACGGTGCAGCCATGGTGTTGTTAGGTGGGGCAGGGGCAACGCAAGAAAAATGGCACATTGGGACTGATGCAGAGCTTTCTTGTAAATCTGGTCAGAAATGTCTTTTGAATGAGGTGCTGACTTCTCCACCTAAACTAACAGGACAGACTGCTGGCTGACTGAACGATTGAGGCACCCTTAAATGTGACGTTCCCCCACCTAATGTGACATAGGTATGAGCGGTAAACAAATTACTGACCCCTGTTGTGCTAAGTAAATTGTATGCATGTGCAATACGGCAAGTCAGTTTCACACCATGGTTAACCCACTGAGCAAAAGAGATCTTTACACCAGCCAACCAGCCCCACCCAAACACTCTCGCCGCATATTAGGTGGCTGTGCGCCAAGGCCTCAGTGCAATTCTTTATCTTGAAAGTGGCATGCACTGACTGCCAAGAGACCAGACTTAGAGTTCCTACTGGATGACACCTGTGACATGGCTAAATTGTCTGATTTGTGGAATATACTGGTCCTGAAGGCAAGGTAAAATATTACACCGCTTGGGTGGGAAGCATTTTGGATGTGGGATGCAACCTTGTGGGATTTGAGAGTAACTACTGATGTAAAGGACAAGGTACATAAAGAACTTCTTGAATTACAAATATTTTCCTTAAGAGTGTGGAAGAACAAAAAGTCATAAAAAAGTGGAGGAAAACTGAGTTGGAGGTAGTTTGGACTATCCCATCTCCTCCTATGGCAAGTGCAGCACCACAGGAGAAATCTTAGGGTGAAGACCCTTTGCTTCAGGACATCTTGAGGGGTAGGAGGAGAAATACACCACAAACTACTAGTCCCACCAACAATAGATCATCTGAGGTCACCACTCCAGGGGCTGAACTCACTAAGCTAACTACATTGCTGCAGGCAGAGAGAAAAAGAGAAAGCCGCACCCTAGTGCAGTGCCTGGTGAATGAGGAAGTTACAAAAAAAGAGCTTGACAAAGTATTAGACCTGCATTCCTTCGCAGAGAAAAAAGAGGAAGTGGCCCATGCTGTTAGACAATATGACAAGGAATACAATAAAATATCTAAAGAATGCAAAGACAAGGGTGCCAGGCAGCCAATGTTGATCAACACAATGTGGCAATTGAGGTTTAGCCATAACTCTAAGGACAATGTTGGGGTGTATGAAGGGATTCACAACCTGATATGGGATATGTGCCATATGCGTACCACACAGCAGACAACATTAAAATGTGGCAGGGGGCACATAGTAACATGAACACCCTTCCAGAGGGTAATAGAAGGCACAGTCTCTCTACACCTGGCTCTCAGACAACTACACCATGCAGTTCCCCTATGTTATCAAAGAAAATGTTTACCAAAGGTGACACTTCCAAACTCCACACCATACTACACAAACTAGTGTTTGAGGGCAAATAGCAGGTGGACAGTTTCATCTGAACACAGAATAGGCAACACGAGGAAAAGGTACTGTCCTTGGCACATGCTAGGTTAATGTAAGAAGGTCCTGACATAAATGTGGCCTATGGGCAGCAGGTTACGGCACTGGCCACTGCAACAGCATCAGATCCCCAGCCCGTGCTGCAGGAATGTGAATGGGACATACAAAGGTTTTCTTTCACGGATGTAGACTTACAATTTTGGAAAGACACCAAAATAGCTGCCATGTTGCAATATGCTATAGATAAGCTCTGGCACCGGAAGCAACTGCAAAACACCCTGAAGACAACAGAGCATGTAAACATGATAGGTGCCCATGCAGACCCAGCACACACAATGACAGTGCTTACCATACCATTATGGGAGGTGCTAACAACATCAGAAGTGGACCCAAACATTCCCACATATATACATGTCCCATGGACAACAGCAGACCTTATTTCGAAAGATGATTAACTATGAAGGAGGAGCCCTGGAGTCTAAGGAAAAACGAATAGGAGAGAAACCTAGTATATACGTAGGCACCAGTAAGTGCACTAGGTAAGCAAACTTAGACAGATTAAAGGATAGTCTGATGCAATTATCACTGCAGTTCAACGGACCTGAGGGATTTTTCCTCGTATGTGGGAGTTCACCATACTTCTGGCTGCCGGCTGGATGGTACGGTAGATATTAACCATCACTATTACTTCTACGAATGATCCATATTGCCAAAATGTCTCTAGTAGGTCACCTGGCCAGCCCAAATGTCCGCAACAAAAGAACGGCCACCTGGATAGACAATACCTTCATGGTTATGAGTGTGAATTTCCCCCCTACAGGGATAGTATACCCAAAGTTCAGATTATACAAATGGGCATGGTTAATTGAAAAATCTGCAGATTCCACAGCAGTGTATCTATGGAACATAACAGAGGAAATGACTGCCATGAGGGCTGTGGCAATTCAAAACCATATTGCACTAGACATTCTCCTAGCCAAGGAAGGTGAGATATGTCTGGTGATACACCAAACCTGTTGTGCCTACATACCTGATAACAGTAATAATATCAATAAAGCCATAGGGAAGATAAAGAAGGTTCAACATGAGGCAGAGGAAATACATACAGGTGGCATTTGGAAAGCACTGGTGGGTGGCTCAGTAGTTGGGGATTATGGCTGCTGGAAGCGATAATAATGCCGATTGTAGCTTTGATAACACTGTGTGCTTATACAGGTATGCCCCACATGCATTAACATACCCCTCATCAATTGCTACAGTAGAACAGGGCCTCCCATGGGTTATGACTCAAAGGGACAAAGGACCACAACACAAGGGATGATAACCACAAGTTTGAGAGCAAGGATGAGGCATTCCCATTAAAGGAATTAGTGTAACGTGCTATTGAGTATCAGAGGGTGAACTGAGCACAAACTTCACCTTTTCCCTCTTCGCTTTTTCTGCCTCTATCACTTGCAGATGTGTCTGATAGGCAGCACAATACCTGTCAGCTGCTAGCACCTTCTCTATAGGCTCTTTTTGCCAGCAGACAAAGGATGTTTTTTGTGTGTTTTTTTTACATTGTTATGGTTTTAAGTGACTAAACAATAAATCTTTACTACTACTGCTACTACTGCTTGCAATGTTTGTAGATGTGTCTGAATTGGTTGCTGTAGCCCATAGACAAAGGTAGTAACAAAAGCTGCCATGGCCTTACTCACAAGATTTTCCATACCACTGCTCTGTATTATCTTTGACCAATCTACCTTCTCTTCCGTCAATTTCTTTTTTATGTATTTCACTGCCTCCTTTCTCGTTGCCTCCACCTTCTTTCCTGGTACTCCTCCTTGTCCCCTTGGTGGTTCCTTTGTAGGCCACTTTATCACTTTCTTACAGTCCTCCCACAAATCCTTTGGTATGGTAATGCTAAACAATGCATCCAGGTCCTTCCAAAGCAGCCCTCCCACCGCTATAATCTTGTTTATCTCTACATACCATTTGTGTGGCTCTTTTCACAATTTGGGAAAGTCTTTAGTGAATGACATGAGGTCTGCTCTGGTCCATGGGAAGTGTATATTGTGGGATTGTTTGGGTCCTCTCCTGATGAGGATGTTGTTGGCACCTCCCATAAGGGCATGGTAAGCACTGGCATTGTCTGTGCTGGGTCTGTGTGGGCACTTATCTTATTTACCAGCTCTATCGTCTTCAGGGTATTTCACAGTTGGTTCCAGTGCCAGAGGTTATATATAGCATACTGCAATGTGGGAGCTATTTGGGTGTTTTCCCAAGATTGTAAGCCTACATTCGTGAAAGAAACCCTTTGTATGTCCCATTCATATTCCTGTGGTATGGGCCAGGGATCTGATGTTGTTGCAGTGGCAATGAATCGGGCACAACTGATCAAACCTTGTATCATGTTGCCTTCTAATCTTATACATATAAAATGTGGAAAAACAATAATTCATCACGTGCTTCAACAACAGGCAGTGTTATCATTGAGTATCACAGGACTGAACAAAACAAGAAGGATTCCATATCATATAAGAAAGGTTGGGATTCCACATTTTATATGTGTAAGCTTGGAACGCAACATGATGCAAGGCTTGCTCCAGAGACAGCACTTGTGATGTACCACTGCATGCTAGTTCAGCATTAATGTTCTATTACTGAATCAAGACATCTGCTATTGGCTAACATATTTCTCATTCTCGAAAAGTCCCCAAATGATGTCAGGGGGAACACATGATTATTGCTGTGTATTTGATGGTAATGCAATATTACTCTGTAATTTGAATTGATATTATATTTAAATGTTATGAAATCTTGCCTGGAGATTGCTGAACACGTGATGTGTAAATTTGTGATTTCCGAGAAATAACCATGTACTCATTTCGTATTGGACAATTAATGAGGCCACCCTTTGTGGTTTATAGGAATAAAAGATCATGTTTTAGTTATGCAATTTGGACATTTGGACATTTGGCCTTGGATTCAGCTGTCCCTGCCTCAGGTTAAATACTATAGTTGAATGGCTCCTGTTTTTGTCTGAATGTGATTTCAGAAGGACACTTCTACACTCCTAACTTCTTGGCCAAGATTCTGCATAAGCAGTTTCTTTCGATTTAGCGGTAAATACATCCCTATCAAGGGCATTAACATATGCCTCAAACCCTTCCTTCCATTGACGTCAATTCAAAGGAGGTGCTTCTGGGACTGCCAAAACAGGAAACACCAGAGATACCCCTTTCATGTTTTGAAATTGAGACTAGTTCCAGTGAAATATAAAGTATACCTTGCTCCAGGAACTGCATTTTACAGTTTGCCTTTCGATTTGTGCAGTGCATGCAATGGTTGTGGGCTGCTGTTGCTTTGAACTGCTCCCTCCCAGAATATCCTGGCCTTACACCATTTACCAGTGTGAATTATTTTCATTAAAGAAGGGTCAGAAGTTCTAGGTTAACTCTATTCAGCACTAATTTTCCATGTGTTTGAATTCAGGAACCTGTAATGAATGTCCAAGATGGCTCCCACGTTCAACGTGGCATCATGTGACGTGAGGTGCATCCTGCCATCTGTGCATAAGAAGTGTCTCTCTAGAGTTGCCTGGCCCCAGCAGGGCCTTTGATACTGAAACATTACTTGGTGTTTCTCCCAGGACCCCTTAGCGTTATCACACAAATCGCTGCATCAGGAACAGTTTTTTCTTTCGATGGGGATTTCGGCTCCCGCTTGATCAATGGGGTTGACTCTGTGCTACCATAACAAAAATACAAGTAGTGTACTGTGCTGGTAGTAACCAACAGGCAGAGAGCAGACACACTGGTGGTAAGTAGCTCATCACCACTGCAAAAACACAACCTAGGTGCCAACCACCATTATCGTAAGATAAGCCCAGCTATCCTTAGTGACCAGCACTAATGAAGATCATGGTGTTGAATACTGTTGGAAAATGGGTTATTGGTAGGGCAGGTAGGTACCTACACCTAGCAACAAGCCACTAACCTCCACATAGGTACAGTTAGGTCTCAGTAAATTAATCCCAGCTCAACCCTTGGTAGCTTGGCAACGAGCGTCAAGGCTTAACTTAGGAGACAAAGTGTAAAGCATTCAAATATCACAAAACAGTAATTAAATAAAACACAGGAAACAGTTTAAAAATCCCAAACCAATTTATAAAAATAGTTTATATTTTTATCTTTAAAATGACACAAAAACGATTAAAATCGGTTCAGGGGAACCGGAGATATGAATTTTTCAAGAATTATTACTTTTCAAGCGCTTAGAAACAAAAAGCGCCAATCGGGTCATCTGGTTGCACCTCGACCGGGGCAAAGTCAAACTTTCAGGCCGACCGCGATGGAGCCCTGCTCGGCTACAGGTCGCGGGAGGCCTCGGTTAAAAAGTTACCTTCTGACTTAGTCTTTATTTTGAAGTTTTTCTTCACCGGGACGAACCTGCCAGTTGAATCCGACCTCCTGGAGCCCTTGTCCGGATACGCGATGTGGGTTTCCTCGGTGGAGACTTTTACCTTCGGACTTAGTCATTTTTTCGAGATGAAAATCCTTCGACCGGGGTAAACCTGGATCTTGATCCGACGTCCATGGAGCCCTTCTCGGATACGATGGCTGGGAGGTCCCGGTCAACTTTTTACGTTCGGACTTAGTCTCTTTTTTGGATGTTTTTCTTTACCGGGATGAACCACGAAGTCAGGCCGGGTCGCGGTTGAGGCAAGCTGGCTAGAATTTCCGCGGTGGGTCGGTCCCTCTCTGGAGCTTTTTTCCAAACATTCTCAAATCTTTTCCAAACTTCTGGGGCTTCACCCAGATGTTCTTTTAAGGTTCTTTTGGGGTCCACAGCTCACCCCAAGGGTCCAGAAGTTCTGTGATGGTCCTTGGGGGTGCGGACTTCAACTCCCAGAATGCACCTGGCGCAAACTCCTTTTTGGCCACTGGGCAGTGGTCAGCTGGTCGCTTCTTTCAGGAGTTGGTGCAGGGGACTCTGGTTAGCAATTTTTCACCTGTAGCAAACAGGGAGTCCCTCTGAACCAGTTGAAGCCAGGCAAAGTCCTTCTTGTGGTGAAGCCCAAGTGTGCAGCTGGTGCAGTCCTTCTGAGTGCAGGGTCCAGGTGCAGGCCAGGGGTCCAGCAGGGCAGTCCTTCTTCTTCCTTAGTTCCTTTCTTGTTGAATTCTGGAGGGGATCTGAGGCGTGGGTGCAGGTCTGCCAGTTTTATCCTTGCTCCTGGGTGAAAAGCAGGGGGGTCCTGGTCCTCCAATCAGGTACAGGGTCGTCCCCCTGTGATGACCACTTCCTGGGAAGTGTGGCAAAAATCCAT
Source organism: Pleurodeles waltl (assembly GCF_031143425.1). Classification (NCBI taxonomy): domain Eukaryota; kingdom Metazoa; phylum Chordata; class Amphibia; order Caudata; family Salamandridae; genus Pleurodeles; species Pleurodeles waltl. The sequence goes on along the minus strand of NC_090450.1, from coordinate 996,490,717 downwards.
CCCAAAAGGCAACAGTCTCCAAAAATCCAACATGGCTGAATCTGATTTTTGGAGGTTACATCTGGCTGAGCCCACCCACTGGTGTGGCTAAAAATCCTAAACACACCCCTCTCCTGCCCTCTCCTAATCTAATCAAGGGGGTACCTAGTTGTCTGGGGTTGCAGGATGTGGGGGTGTTGCTGGGTGCTGCAAATGTCATTCTCTGCCTTTGAAGACCAGTTTGGCAGCCCTCCCCCTTCCTGCCTCACCATCTGCTGAGGGGAGATTCTCTCCCCCAAGCACATTCCTTTGTGTGAAGTCAGGCCACTTCACACCTAATCAAGGCAGCCTGGCAGAAGCTGCTGCAGGCTGGCCAATCAGAGCACAGCAGCAAAAACAATGCAGAGCTGAAATTGGCAACTTTTTAGGTAAAGTCTAAACTTTTTACCTGGACAAGTTATATTAAATCCAACAACTGGAAGTTGTGGGATTTATTACAACAATCAATTTGATACCAAATTCTTGGTATGTAACATTTAAGGAGACTTTAAAATTTAAAATAAAGTCTGCCCATTCTAGCCTATGAAGGCCATTTACTTCAATGAGGGAAAAACGAATTTGGCTGTTTTTACCTCACCAGGGCTTATAAATCTATTTTTATAAAGTCCCTGCTTATAGTTACATGGCACCCAGCCCTAGGGGCACATAGGGCACACCTTAGGGGTGACTTATATGTAAAAATAAGGTAGTTTAAGACTTTGGAAGTACCTTTAATTCCAAAGTCGAATTTGCATATAACTTTAATTTAAAAGCAGCCAGCAAGGCAGGCTTGCTTTTAAAATGACACTGGGCACCTCAGCAATGCACCTAGGTGTGCACCACCTATGCTGTGGTCCCTAAACCTACATGCCCTACCATATACTAGGGACTTATAGGTAGGTTAACTTAGCCAATTATAATTAGCCTAATTTGCATATCCATTTTACACAGAGCACAGGCCCTGGGACTGGTTAGCAGTACCCAGGGCACCATCAGAGTCAGGAAAACACCAGCATAAAGTGGAAAATGGGGGCAAAAAGTTATGGGGCCTCTGCAATCAGCCCTAGTTTCTCACACAACCCCCCCCCAGCCCACACGCCCAGGAGACTCAGCCCAACCCTGGGAGAGTCTTCCTGGCTTGTTAGGCGAGGAAGACAGTGAAGAAAACTGGCTGTCCCTTTGCAGGGCCTACTCTGCCTTATATCCTCCTGTCAGGGTCACTCCCTCTGGGTAGTGAAGCCATCCCAACAGTAAAAGGACCCAACTCAAACTGAAACTTCCCTCTAGGGGGGTCTTCCTCCTCTCTCTCTGCCAACTTGGGTAGTGAGGTGCCCACCTCCCCTACTCCTAACTTTGCTAGGGCAACACCTAGCTTACCCAAAGAGGTCACCCAACACTTGAGCAACCCCACCATGACCAACAGGGTCAGGGGGCCTACTTTGCTATTGGCCTTGGGGTCTGCCTCCCAGGCCAAGTACAGTGCTGCCAGGAAGGCTAGCACCCAGCAGATGCTACTGACAGCTGTCAGTACCCAGAACCACACCCTAAGCTCTCCACTGACAGGTGGCTGAGCTGCTTTAGGGGCATCTTTGGGGTCCTGGCACCCCTCTTGCTGTCTAGAGTGGGGGGCTACCACCTCCTGTGGCAGACACCCTCTTTCCACTCTCCCTTCTGTCAGTGCAGGGGCAACACCCTGCATCTGGACAGCTGCCTGACTACTCAGGACTTTCTTGGGGTCAGGTGAGGCCTCACCAGTGCCAACTCTGGGCTCCCCCCCTACTGGGACAGAAGGCCCTTGGCTCCCTGGAACTCTCTTTAAGAGTGGCCTACCCTTCCTTTTCATCTTTCCTTTTCTTGGGGACCCCTGTCTCCTAACTGTAGGGACTGACTCCCCAGGACTTTGGGTTGGGGGGGCGCCCTGGGCGACCACCCCATCTGTGACCAGACTCACCTCTGGGAGGTCATTGCCCAGGATACAATCTAGGGGAAGGTCAGCACTGACTACCACCCTAATCCAGTCAAGGATACCCTCCCTCTCTAGGGTCACTATGGCTACAGGTTTGGAGGTGACCTCCCCTGTGGCTATCCTGACTTTCTTTGTCTTTCCTGGGACATACATGTCTGGGGTCACTAACCGGTCACTCACTATAGTGTGACTGGCACAGGTGTCTCTCAGGCCAGTGGTAGGGATCCCATTCACTTGAATGTGGTGGAAGTGCCTACTCCCACCCTCAGGGATCACCAGCTTACCATCTGGTCCTGTCTCCCAGCACAATGCTAGGAGGACTTCATCATCTGAGGAATCCTCTTCTATGGCTACACTGGACAGCCCAGTGCTAACCACCTTCCTTGGACAGGCTGCATCTCCTCTGAAGTGACCTGTCTGCTGACAGTCAAAGCAAGCCCTACTGTCCAAGAGTTTTTTTAACCCTGGGTCTCCCTGTCTCTGCTTGTCAGAGTGGGAGTGGGATTTACTCTCCTCCTTCTTAGGGTTCTGGGGTACAGAGGGAGTCTCTGTGGTGGGCTTACCACCTCCCTCCTTAGGTTTTTGGGGACCTGTCCCCCCCTTCTTGGAGTCTCCCCCCTGGGACTTGACAACCACCCTGGTTCTCAACCACTCATCAGCTGCCTCCCCTAGCTCTCTAGGGTTGGTCTGCTTAGAGTCCACTAGATGCTGGCGTAACCTTTCTTGGGTACAATTGGTCAAGATGTGCTCTCTCATGATCAGATTGTATAACCCCTCATAAGTATCTACTTTGTTACCAATAATCCAGCCCTCTAGTGCCTTTAGTGAAATGTCCACAAAGTCAACCCAAGACTGGGTACTGACCTTCTGGGTGTCCCTGAACTTCATTCTATATTGCTCTGGGGTCAGACCAAACTTCTTGGCTAAGCACCTCTTCATACTAGGGTATGAATCTGCCTCCTCCCCCCTTAAGGTCAGAAGCCTATCCCTCCCTGAGTTGGGGGCCAACTCCCACAAAAGGGAACCCCAGTATTGAGGCCTAACCCTTCTCATTTGGAGTGCCCTCTCAAAGGCCCCCAGCCACTTATCTATGTCATCCCCCTCTACATAAGCAGGAACACCCCCTTGGGTAATCTGGGGCAAACTCCCCCACCCATGGACACCTCAGCTTCTTTATTGCTGCTTCCATCTCTTTTCTCTTTGTATGCCCACTTTTTCTTTTCTAGGGCCAGCTTCTCTGCTTCCAAAGCTATGTATGCTAGCTGGGCCTCCAGCTCTCTTTCTCTGATGGATGGGTTCTCTCCTCCTGAAAGGACCCCCTTCCCACCACTAGCTTTGGATCTGCCCCTAGTGACTGTGTTTACTGAGGACCGTTCTTCCTCATCCTCACTTAGGCTCAGATGCCTTCCCTCCCCTGAGTGGTTAGAGCTTGCATCCTCCCTTCTTTCTCCCTCCTCTGGAGCTTCTTCTGACTCTACCTCTTGGGCCTCAGCCCATGCTGTCAGGGATGTGATCAGGATTTGCTTCCTGAGATCAGTGGTTGCAGGCAACCCTCTTTCAATACACAACCCCCTAAGCTGGACTACTGTCAGTGTGGGTAGGCTAGCCAGATCAAGCTCCATGGTTCCCTAGTTTTGTGTCAACAAAAACTTTTTGCAAAAATTGGAAACAAGAATTTAGAAAAATTACAAAAATTCAATAATTGAAATTAATCCAAATTAAAAATTAAAAACAATTTTTGCACTAGGACAATTTAAAGGATTTTTTATTTGTTTTACCTAAAACTGTAACGTGATATTGAACACAAGTACAGGATCCCGTCGCTGCTTCCAATTATGTTGGAAAATGGGTTATTGGTAGGGCAGGTAGGTACCTACACCTAGCAACAAGCCACTAACCTCCATATAGGTACAGTTAGGTCTCAGTAAATTAATCCCAGCTCAACCCTTGGTAGCTTGGCAACGAGCGTCAAGGCTTAACTTAGGAGACAAAGTGTAAAGCATTCAAATATCACAAAACAGTAATTAAATAAAACACAGGAAACAGTTTAAAAATCCCAAACCAATTTATAAAAATAGTTTATATTTTTATCTTTAAAATGACACAAAGACGATTAAAATCGGTTCAGGGGAACCGGAGCTATGAATTTTTCAAGAATTATTACTTTTCTAGCGCTTAGAAACAAAAAGCGCCAATCGGGTCATCTGGTTGCACCTCGACCGGGGCAAAGTCAAACTTTCAGGCCGACCGCGATGGAAACCTGCTCGGCTACAGGTCGCGGGAGGCCTCGGTTAAAAAGTTACCTTCTGACTTAGTCTTTATTTTGAAGTTTTTCTTCACCGGGACGAACCTGCCAGTTGAATCCGACCTCCTGGAGCCCTTGTCCGGATACGCGATGTGGGTTTCCTCGGTGGAGACTTTTACCTTCGGACTTAGTCGTTTTTTCGAGATGAAAATCCTTCGACCGGGGTAAACCTGGATCTTGATCCGACGTCCATGGAGCCCTTCTCGGATACGATGGCTGGGAGGTCCCGGTCAACTTTTTACGTTCGGACTTAGTCTCTTTTTTGGATGTTTTTCTTTACCGGGACGAACCACGAAGTCAGGCCGGGTCGCGGTTGAGGCAAGCCGGCTAGAATTTCCGCGGCGGGTCGGTCCCTCTCTGGAGCTTTTTTCCAAAAATTCTCAAATCTTTTCCAAACTTCTGGGGCTTCACCCAGATGTTCTTTTAAGGTTCTTTTGGGGTCCACAGCTCACCCCAAGGGTCCAGAAGTTCTGTGATGGTCCTTGGGGGTGCAGACTTCAACTCCCAGAATGTACCTGGCGCAAACTCCTTTTTGGCCACTGGGCAGTGGTCAGCTGGTCGCTTCTTTCAGGAGTTGGTGCAGGGGACTCTGGTTAGCAATTTTTCACCTGTAGCAAACAGGGAGTCCCTCCTTGAACCAGTTGAAGCCAGGCAAAGTCCTTCTTGTGGTGAAGCCCAAGTGTGCAGCTGGTGCAGTCCTTCTGAGTGCAGGGTCCAGGTGCAGGCCAGGGGTCCAGCAGGGCAGTCCTTCTTCTTCCTTAGTTCCTTTCTTGTTGAATTCTGGAGGGGATCTGAGGCGTGGGTGCAGGTCTGCCAGTTTTATCCTTGCTCCTGGGTGAAAAGCAGGGGGGTTCTGGTCCTCCAATCAGGTACAGGGTCGTCCCCCTGTGATGACCACTTCCTGGGAAGTGTGGCAAAAATCCATCCCAAAAGGCAACAGTCTCCAAAAATCCAACATGGCTGAATCTGATTTTTGGAGGTTACATCTGGCTGAGCCCACCCACTGGTGTGGCTAAAAATCATAAACACACCCCTCTCCTGCCCTCTCCTAATCTAATCAAGGGGGTACCTAGTTGTCTGGGGTTGCAGGATGTGGGGGTGTTGCTGGGTGCTGCAAATGTCCTTCTCTGCCTTTGAAGACCAGTTTGGCAGCCCTCCCCCTTCCTGCCTCACCATCTGCTGAGGGGAGATTCTCTCCCCCAAGCACATTCCTTTGTGTGAAGTCAGGCCACTTCACACCTAATCAAGGCAGCCTGGCAGAAGCTGCTGCAGGCTGGCCAATCAGAGCACAGCAGCAAAAACAATGCAGAGCTGAAATTGGCAACTTTTTAGGTAAAGTCTAAACTTTTTACCTGGACAAGTTATATTAAATCCAACAACTGGAAGTTGTGGGATTTATTACAACAATCAATTTGATACCAAATTCTTGGTATGTAACATTTAAGGAGACTTTAAAATTTAAAATAAAGTCTGCCCATTCTAGCCTATGAAGGCCATTTACTTCAATGAGGGAAAAACGAATTTGGCTGTTTTTACCTCACCAGGGCTTATAAATCTATTTTTATAAAGTCCCTGCTTATAGTTACATGGCACCCAGCCCTAGGGGCACATAGGGCACACCTTAGGGGTGACTTATATGTAAAAATAAGGTAGTTTAAGACTTTGGAAGTACCTTTAATTCCAAAGTCGAATTTGCATATAACTTTAATTTAAAAGCAGCCAGCAAGGCAGGCTTGCTTTTAAAATGACACTGGGCACCTCAGAAATGCACCTAGGTGTGCACCACCTATGCTGTGGTCCCTAAACCTACATGCCCTACCATATACTAGGGACTTATAGGTAGGTTAACTTAGCCAATTATAATTAGCCTAATTTGCTTATCCATTTTACACATAGCACAGGCCCTGGGACTGGTTAGAAGTACCCAGGGCACCATCAGAGTCAGGAAAACACCAGCATAAAGTGGAAAATGGGGGCAAAAAGTTATGGGGCCTCTGCAATCAGCCCTAGTTTCTCACAAATACCAAACATGGATAGCTGCAATTCCACCTCATACCTCTTTCATTTACCACCAAGCACTGACTGCCTCTTTAACTCTCTCATACAGGTTGTATTTCAGCTCTGCTTTCCCCCTTTGTCATTATTTTTTCACCTTTGTGTTTCTCTTTCTTTCCCCTTTTTTGCTTTTCACTCTCTTGCTCTAGATTAAAGGCTGTTAAGGTCAAATAAATGTAGGTCCCAACACATGAGTGCTGGTGGGTCCCACTTGCCACCACTGGCTACTATTAAGAATTGGCTCTTCACCCGCAGCAGCAACTGTTCTCATATAGAACATTCCTTCTAACATATCTCAAGTTGTCTTAGAACATAGAACCCTTGCATAAAGAAATCTAATACATCACTAAACCCCACACTGTGCTATATGTTTGTGACATGAGAAATAAAGTTTTGTCTTATTGTACAGCTCTCTGATGCTAATAGGGCACAGGCCACACTTAATTAAAAATAACAAATAAATACAATCTAGTCTCACTCCTTGCTGGATGACCCCCATGGGCTATGATATGATACTGTCAAAACAGGTAGAAACAGCATGCTGCTTCTGTTGTTCAAGATGTAAGGGCTAACGGAAAGGGCTCCACACTGTGGAAATACATCACGCATCATTGTGATGACATCACAGGTTTCACTCTGTCTTACCTGTGGCTCTTCGAAGGCGCCTATTGACTGCTGAGTGGCTTGCGGACAGGCAAAGGGATCACTGTCAGAGTATCGGAAAGAAAACTTTTGTGTGGACAGAGTACTGTGTCAAAATATCTAGGACCAAGATATCGAGAACATAAGTGCAAATAGGTACGTATAGATTTATTATTCTTCCCTTCACATCTAGGTACTTTGAAGATATATATACATTGTTAAGGTACATAAATGTGGATTTATATATAGTAAATCTTTGCTAACCTCATAGAAACTTACCTTCACAAGTTTTTTTGTGCTTGGTATTCTTGACACAATATTTTTCAATATTCGATATTTGATATTCGAAATTGTGTCTAAGCACCCAGACAAGGAGTAGAAATTAGGCAAAATAAGCGAGGTTCTAACAGCCCTGTTTACTTCCTGTTTCTTCCTCTGCCTTCTTAACCCCAGAGACCATGGGCACCAAACCCAGTCCAGGGACAGCAGATGGTGCTCCTTCAGTCCTGGGCAGCAGTTTCCCTTTTGTCACCTCATTGCTTGAATAGAAGAGCAGTTAATCTGTTCCTGCTTCTTAGTGTCTTCAGCTGAAGAGACTAAGGCCCTCATTATGACCCTGGCGGTCGGTGATAAAGTGGCAGTAATGCCACCACCATAGCGACCATCACCGCCATGGTCATATTTTTGCGGTAATTACCCCAAATTTATGACCATGGCGGTGATATCTCCAATAGACAGCCAATGTACCACACCGACCGCCAGGGCGGCAACAACAGTGACCACGGCGGTAGCCACCTACAGCCAGGCGGAAGACAAAGTACTTCCCACCATATTTTGACTAACGAAACCACCACCTTCTCCAATGCCATCAAAAGCCTGGCGGAAACACATCACAGAAGAGAAAGGACTCTGAGAGTGACACACACACACACACCACACACACCCAACATACACACGCCATACACACAACCATATGCATTACAAAAACAATTTGACCACGAAAATCAGCAGAATAAAGCAAAGGCAACAGGAATTTACAAAAATGATTGTAATCAGTCCAACAATAAAATTAAAAATCTGATTTACACATTAAACAGATCTGTACATGTGTATAAAAAAGGGACACTGCCCAGTTCATAGTTCACAGGGCCCACATGGCCACAGGGAACAGTCCAAGGCCCCACCAGAATCCTGCACCAATCCGGAGAGAACACTGCAGGGGCATCATTTGGCAAATAGGCAGGCACCTCGGGGGGGCACCTCAGCCGGATGCGGGAACAAGCCCACTGGTTCTGGAGGGGGCAACATGCCCTGTGCTCTTTGTCCTGGGGAGTGCAAGGCCACAGTCTCTTGAGTGAGTGTCTTCCCCACTGGTTCTGGAGGGGACAACATGCCCTGTGCTCTTTGTCCTAGGGAGTGCAAGGCCACAGTCTCTCGAGTGGGTGTCTTCCCCACTGATTCTGGTAGGGGCAGGCCGCACAGCAGCCCTTGGAGGCTGTGCTATATTGCACCTTCCAGTAGTGACGGCTGCACTGTGGTGGTGGTTGTGGGAGGCTCTTGCTCAGCCCCTGCTCCCTCCAATGGCTGCACTGTGGTGGTGGTTGCGGGAGGCTCCTGCACAGCCTCTGCACCCTCCGATGGCTACTCTGTGGTAGTGGTTGTGGGAGGCTCCTGCTCAGCCACTGCAATTTTTGATAGCTGCAAAACGACGGCTGGTGGTTGGGGCCCTGTGACAGCTGCTGGTGGTGGCATTGTTTGGCTGCCAGCTTCCGCTGGCGTAGCTCGGCCTCCTCTCCTCCTGCTCATGTGTTGGGGACCTATTACCCTTTCTGGCACTGGTGGATGGGCTTTTCCCCCCTCTGCCTGGTGGTGCAGGCTCCTTCCCCTTCTTTGCAGATGGTGTAGGCTCCTTCCCCTTCTTAGCAGCTGGTGCAGGCTCCTTCCCCTTTTTTGCAGCTGCTGCAGGCTCCTTCCCGTTCTTAGCAGCTGCTGCAGACTCCTTCCCCTTCAGTATTGTTGGCCTGGAATCCTTTCCACTACGAGTAGGTGGTGCGACCACTGGGCCCGTGAAATGTTTGGCTGAGGTGCTTGGCTGGGTGCTTGCTACCTTGCCCATACCTGTAGAAGGGGGGGTGGAGGGGTAGAGAAGAGGTCAATCTGAGAAAGGAAAAGCTTTTTAGGGACATTGGGGCGGGAAGAGGGAGGAGTAATGGGAGTGGAGGATGAGGGAGTGGTTGTTGGAGGCGTTTGTTGGATTTGGGTGCAGGAGCATGGGCTGTATGCTGTTGTGAGGTAGATGGCTGTTGGGTGTCTGAGTGCTTGTGTTTGTGTACTTTAGGAGGAGAGAGAGACACGGTGGGAGAAGACACAGCGGATGTCTGCATGGATGTTGTGGAGGTGTCTGTCAGTGAGTTGTGTGTTCTTTTTGGAGTGGTGATGATGCTTGTGGTGGATATTGATGTAGTGCATGTAGGTGAGAGTGGGGACGTAACTGGGTGGGAGGTGAAGGAGGAGGAGGAGGGGGAGACAGTGGAGATAGTGGATGTTGTCACGTCTGCAACTGTTTCTGTGAGTGCCTGTGGGATGATTGTGGTGCTTGTGTTTGCCTGTGCCATTCCTGGGTGTTGTCTTGTGTGCATGCTCGTCTGGCTGTGTGCTTGGGATGGGTTGGGGTTGAGGAGAATGGGACTGAGAAGTGGAAGTTGGAGGGGGGACGGTTGAGACAGGAACAATGCCTAGCATCAGAGAGGAGACCAGAGCCTGAATCGATCTCTGTGGGCCGCCAATCCACTGTGAATGCCCTCCAGGAATGCATTTGTTTGCTGCATCTGGGCTGCCAGCCACTGAATGGCATTCACAATGGTTGTTGCCCTACAGAAATAGATCTCAGGAGGTCAATAGCCTTCTCACTTAGGGCAGCAGGGCTCACTGGACCAGGGCCTGAGGTGACTGGGGTGAAGGAGATGCCCAGCCTCCAGGGTGAGCGGGCACGGGCAACTCGCTGAGGGGCTCCTGGGAGGGCGGTGCTGGTACGGGGGTGGCAGCTGTACCTGCAGCTGGGGTGATCACAGAGTTGTCCGCCATCACCAGGGAGCTCCCATCTGAGGAGGTATCGGAGTCTGTGTTGTCCCCTCCAGTCTCTACTGTGGTGCTCCCCTTGCCCTCCATCCCACTGGTGCCCTCAGCATCGGTGGACTCTGCCTCCTGGGGCCTGTGGGATGCAGCTCCCTCTGTGGCCGGTGCCTCTGCTCCTCCACCAGATGATGCTAATGCACATATGGATAGGATGACAAAACAAGAAAGGGGGGAGAGAGACAAAGGATACACTGGGTCAATGACTGCACCAACACCACCGTTGGCGTACACAGCACCCTCACACACATGGAACAGGCCTACCACTATGCATGGCACTACCAGTCAAATGGCTAGTCACCAGGAATGAGGAGGGGCACACACCGCCAACTGCAGCACACCTGGGAACCACACAGCCCTGACCAGTACTGAATATTAACAAGCTAGGTAAGCAGTATTTCACACTCAAACCCTTAGCCACCAGAGCACCTACACTGCTATGTCAGGCCTGTCCTAGGGGCACCCACTGGCACACAACCACCACCCGGATACCATCCCTCCAGCCGTAAGTTGTAATGAGAGCCACTGTACTCATCCTCTTGTGGCTGCTGTGATGCCCTCAAGTGCCCATCCAGCTCAGGTTAGGCCACCACCAGTATGTGGGCTTTCAGGGAGGTCAGGGTCTGACGGGCATCCCTTCCTCATTGGGAGGCCATCCCCAACTGGGCATCCGCAATCTTTCATGCCCAGCGTCTCAGGTCCTCCCACTGTTTGCGACAGTGGGTGCTCCGCCTGCCATAGACCCCCAGGGCGATGGCACGCCATATTCCTTTCTTTTTATGGGTGCTGACCTGCAGAGGCAATACAGGCAGGAGAACACCATTGTACAAACAGTCCAGCCAGTCACACAAATGGCCCACCATACCCGTTTCCATCATCATTGGCACACACATAGCCCAGCCCACAACATGCACACCACCAAGAGGACATCCACCCACCCTCCTTACACAAGGCCTTCACTCAAAACTCCACGCATTCATGCCACATGCATCTTGCACAAGGTGTACTCACCTGTTGGTCTGGAGGCCCATACAGCAGTCCGTACTGGGCTAGGACCCCATCCACAAGTCTCTCCAACTCCTCAGAAGTGAAAGCTGGGGCCCTTTCCCCGGTTACATGGGCCATGGTATATTCCAGACACAGGTCACAGCAGCACATGCAGTGTAGGTCTTCTCCTATGAAGGTCAGGAAACAAGTGAGGAATCTGATAGAAAATGGCGGTCACGTCCGTGGTGGTGGTCCATTATGAGGGAGGCAGTGTCACACCAGTGGGCCCCTACCACTAGCCAGTCATCTGAAGAGCCCTCCACTTCTGCTGCTGCTAGTGGCCAGGAGGCCCCGCCACAGGACGACCAGGCCACCAGCACCCCTCCCTCTGCAGAAGGTGAACCACCCCACAAACGTTCCCCGCGAACCAGACAGAAGCCAGAGACACTCGCCAAGATGACCGCCAGGACATGAGACTCTCCTGATTGTCCCCCTTATGTCCCACTCTGTAACCTTGTCCACCTTGAACTGCCACTGCTCCCCTTTCTATGTCTCCATGGACAATGCACCTGTGCTACAAACAGACTGGAACAATACCCTGGACTTTGCTCCATCATCACCCCATTCCATTGCACTTTCCCCTCTAAATTTTAACACTACAATAAACACCCTTGATGATCTGCAAGTCCTCCCTAATCCCTTGATACTGTCCCTCCTGCAGCTGCCTGTTCTCCTGCACATTGTCTAGGATCTGACCCATCGTGTCCTGGGAATGTTGGTAGGCTCCCAGGATCTCAGAGAGTGCCTCCTGGAGAGTCGGTTCCCTGGTCCTGTCCTCCCCCTGGCGCACAGCAGTCCTCCTAGGGTCCATGTTGGCCTGTGCCTCTGTCCCCTCAGTGGTGTGCCCACTGCCACAGACCCCAAATCCCTGATTGTCTTGGGGGACGAGGTGTGGCCTGGGGTCCCTGTGCAGATGGGCACACTGCTGATTGTCGTGTCCTGGGGACAGATGTGTGGGTAAGCTTGGTGTATTATGCTTCAGGTATCTGACATTTGTACTTCCCTAGCTTCCACTCTATGGTTGTTGTTGCCCTGACAGCTTTTGCTTGTGTATGTTGGTGTATTGTGGAGTTGTTAGTTTCCCTATGCTGTGCATGCTTTAGTGATGAATGAACATGCAGGGCTGGGAGGGATGTCGATGCATTGGTACGTCATGCAGGGCTTGGATTTGGGATTAGTGTGATATGATGGTGGAGTGTGTGGGATGGAGTGGAGTGATGGGAGTGAGGGTAAGGGTGTGTGACAGCATGCAGGTCCGGGGGGGTGATAATTGTTAAAAGTTCACATACCAGTGTCCAGTCCTCCTCCACCTCCAGCCAGGCCCTCAGGATGCAGTATTGCCACTACCTGCTTCTCCCATGCTGTGAGCTGTGGGGGAGGAGGTTGGGGTCCACCGGCAGTCCTCTGTATAGTGAGCTGGTGTCTTGCACTTATAGAACATACCTTCCCCCGTAGGTCGTTCCACCTCTTCCTGATGTTCTCCCTTGTTCTTTGGTGCTGCCCCACGGCATTGACCCTGTCCACGATTCTCCGCCATAGCTCCATTTTCCTTCCTATTGATATTTGCTGCAGCTGTTCTCCAAATAGCTGTGGCTCTACTCTGACGATTTCCTCCACCATGACCCTTAATTCCTCCTCAGTTAAATGGGTGCCTTTTTGGTGCCATGGGTGTTATGTGATGTGTGTTGGTGTGTTGGGTAATGTGTTGGGGTGTGTGATGTGGAGTGCGTGAGGGGTGTATGGGTGTGAGTGGTGTGTGTGTCTTGTTGTGGCAGTGGTCTTGGTGTCTGTCTGGTGGCAATGATTTGTATTCGTAAAGAGTTGTGGGTATTGTGGGTGTGTGTTTTATAGTGGTGTGGTGTGTGTATGGGTGTCAGGTGTGTGTTGTTTGAATTGTCCAATGTCGTGTTGTTTTGCCTGTGGGTGTCCATTGTGAGCGTGGCGGTATGTACCACCAATGGTTTACCGCCATTGAATGTCCGCTGTGGTGATTCGTGGGTCATAATGTGATGGGTGTTGTTCTGTTGGCGTAACGGTGTGGTTTTTGAGAGCGCCAGTTTATCACTGACCTTTGGTCCGGCAGATTTGTGTATGTGGCTGTATTCTGTCAGATTGGTGTGTGTGTGTCATAATATGGTGAACGGATATTCGCCAGCGCGGCAGTAAGTTGGAGGCTGACAGCACGGCGGTAAGCGGCATTTACCACCAATGTCATAATGAGGGCCTAAATATTCAATAAGAATACCCGGATGTCAGTGCCATATTATAAATGTTTTATCTAATAGCTCAAGACCTCGCTTTACAATCTGGGGCCATTTAAATGGAGTTCAGTGACCTAATGAGTATAAAAATGTGAGATTTGCTTAGAGTGTGCTGAAACAGAGCCCTTTATAACACTCAGACTCATGAGGAGGGGCTGAGCCGCAAGCTATAAGCTCCTGATTAGAAATGACTTATTCATCCTGTGCTTTATTCAAATGTGCATCATTGCATATGGAATATTCAGAAATAAATGTGTCTCATATTCAGGAATCATTAAGAGAGCCGATAGTAGCATTACTTACCGCCCACTGGCTGTGCCAGCATTAAAACATGCTGCTTGCTCGATTCTTTTAGCTCACCTCATGTGGCCTTGCAGGAGCTAGTAAGCCATATAAATACAAAGGGCCTCATTACGAGGCTTGTGGTCGGACCGCCTGACCACCATGTTGGTGATCCCAAAAAGACTGCCATGTTGGGGGTCTTTCAGACCACCCTATTACAAGTTATACAGGCAGAACTGCCCAATGTCAAGCAAAAATACCAGTGGCGTGGCAGCCTTGATATAGGCAGTTCGACCTCCAGCTCCAACAGCACCGCGACCAACCATATTGCATGCACCATGGTGGTCAGCCAATTGCGGTCTGAACCACTGTGTTTGCGGCAAAGTAATAGACAACTGCACATTGGCTGAATTTGAAAACAACACAGCTTATACACATTGTCACAGTGAACAAACCTGCAAAGGGAACTATAAAACACAACCCTTCACAGACCACAATCCTTTGCATTTCAACGAAAATCACAGAAGCCAGAGCACCTTATTTGAAAAACATTGCATAGATTAGGCACACCTCTTTTTTCACTAACCCATAGAACACACTGCACACAATTTTGTCCATTCACACCCTTTTCTTCCCCTGTTAGTGAGTCAGTGTCACCAGTCATTTTGTTTTCCACTGTGTCGCGTTTAAAAATCCCTGTTTTTCAGAAGATGAGTTAAGGTGGATGAAATCATAATAGTAGAGTCACAGTTGTTTGGAGCACAAGTCCAGCACACTTCTCTCAGTAGGAAAATGGCAATGTGGGACAGGATAGTCGACAGAGTCAATGCTGTTGACACCACCCTATGCACAAGGCAGGGCATAAGGAAGATTTGGAACAACCTCAGGGGCAAGGTCTGTTCCCTGGGCTCCAGGCACCTGCCGCAGGCCAAGAACACTGGTGGTGGGAGGAGAAGTTCTTGGCCACCCTGCATCCTGAGGGCTTGACAGGAATACCTGGGGGAGTGGAGTCTGGTAAGTCACAACACTAAAAATGTCACCAAAATGCCTTGTCGTGCATGTCCACAGCTCATCTTTTGGCACTTCTACTGATACTCCACTCACCAGCCCAGTGTTCACTTATCCAAAGACCCCTATTTGGCAACTCACAATAGAAGTGTACTCACCTGGAGAGATAACATTTGTGTAGTGTATGTAGTACACGGACTGGCATGACTGCTAAGGCCAAGAGGCTCTGTTATTGTTACTCCACTCATTAGTCTTGTGAAATACTACTGTTTGGTATACCACAAATAAAGTGTACTCACCGGGGGAGATAACTTTTGTATAGTGAGTAGTAAAGAGAGTGACATGGCTGCAACTCTCAGAAGGCACTGTTTCCATTGCTTCAAACACCATACTCCTGTTTGTTATCTCTCAATTGGAGTGTACTCACCTGGTAGGATAACATGTGTATAGTGTGTGTAGTACAGGGACTGACATGGCTGCAACTCCAATGATGCTCTGTTACTGTTACTCCCCTCATCAGCCCTGTGTTCTATTCTCCAAATATCATTGTTTGATAACTCTTAGTTGAAGAGTACTCACCGGGGGGGGTAATATTGGTGTAGTGTGTTTAGTACAGGGAGTGACATGACTACAGGTCCCAGGAGGCTCTGTTACTGTTATTCCACTCACCAGCCCTGTGTACGCTCCTCCAAATAGAGAGACTGACATTACCCCTTCATTTTACTGTTTTGATTCCTCATGTCACAATTGTATTTTCTGCATTAGTATTGTAATAAATTTACCCATCACAAGCTCATTGTTTGCTTCCTTAATTTTCACCTTTATGCTATGTTGAGATGTGAGACCGTGTGAACCATATGATGAAGACACAAGCCACTTGTGCGAGCAGGGATATTTTACAGGTACACTGTGTCATGCTCAGGATTACAACTGTTACACACAAACACATTAGTACAAGTGTCTGGTCATAACAAAAATGTAATTCCGGTGTACAGCACATAGGCTGTCAATATGTTAGGAATTTTAGAAACAAGAATATGTGACTCATACTGAGTGAAAGTACATATTTCAAAGTACAGACCCTAGACCACGGTAGGATGGGCTCTGTCAGACATTGTCCTGTAGGATAAGCAAACATTAAAGTGGTTGATATCAGCAGCTTGAGCCTTATCACATACCACACCAAAGTAATCCAACATCACATAATCCAAGATACAGAGCGATGGCAGAACACCAATCCCTGATCACAGTCACATCATAATCCAGTTACCGGGCACTTGGTGGTATGACACAAACATATGTCAGTGTTGTGGCATAAGCACTGTGGCCTGCAATGGTGAATCACATCTACAGCTGCATACAGGTCAAGCCAATGTGAAGGAAAAATGTCTTGGCCAAAAGCTAGGACTCCATATCTTATGAGCACATAATGTCATCAGGCCCACCACAACACACAAAACAAGTCAAATATGCACTTCTGCACCTCCACCCAAAAACTGTGCAAACTCTCTTGGTACACGTCTCATACATCCAAACACTGTAACCTACATCACCTGGAACAGTCCATGCTCACTGTATATGTCAGAACATCATCAGATACCTGTCAATGTCACAAATTTGAAATGACCACATGAAGATATTGCGGTGAAGGTACCTTAACAAAGAACAAAACAATGCGTATAGGTGTTGTGGGTACACTAGCACATGCAAGAGCTTGATTACAGTAACATGCTGTTGCTTGCAACATTCAGACTTATTTGGGTATCTTGATTACATCTGTGAATATCAAGTTTGCAATAACCAATGCTTGTTTAACGTCTCATTTATTATAACCATTGCTTGTTGATTATACACATTGTATTCCACCTGCTCCAAATGCTAAAACATGTGCTCTTTACAATGTGATCTGTATTGAACATGTGCCACAATCAGGAGGATAATTGTTCATTTGCTTAATAAGCAACCAACTGCCTTTATACCTGCTCCAACTGTAACTGCTAAAACATGTGCTCTCCACAAGGTGATCTGTATTGAACATGAGGATAATTGCTCATTTTCTTGATAAGCAATCAACTGCCAAAAGGCACATGTGCACACTTTAAGGTTGCTTGTGAGTCTGAAGCCTTGATTGGCTTCATACCTATTGCTCTGCTCACCTGTTTCCAGTCAAGTAAAGCTCCTTGTCTTCCAGTTGAGTTCCAGTGCAAGTCAAGTGCCTTGTTCTCCAGTCTGGCTCCAGTTGAGTACCAGTGTTTCTCATTCTCTGACCAGCTTCCCGTCGAGCTCCAGCATATCTTGCCCTCCGAACAGCCTCCAGTCGAGTTCCAGGGACCCTTGCCCTCCAGTCGACCTCCTGCAGAATCCCAGCCCTCCTCTTCCATCTTCTGCTGACAAATCTCTATTTCCTGTAAAAGAGAAAATAAGAAGCCCATTAGTCAAGTTTTTGAGTTTGGACGTTGCTTCAGAGGCTCTGAAAATATTGTAAAAAGAGGAAGAGACTTGTTCAGCCTTATAGAAACTTATGCACAATGTATCAACAATTACTGACATTATACAATGTACAATAGTATATGCAAGGTCAATGTAATAATGAAGTAATTATTTTCCAGTCCAGAATCCTAAAAACCAAGTATTTTGAAAAATCTGTCCGATTTTGCAGTCCACGAAGCAGAAGCTGGTATTTTCTCTTTTTCTCTTTCCAAAACCCCCTTCCCCTTGAGGACTTGCAAGAGGGCAATATACTCTTCCTCGCGGCCACATTAGTCCTCACTGGGATTGGGGAATTGCTAGACCCACATTGAAATGCCTGGAATTCAAGTGAGTGGCTCACATTGAATGGAAAGCCAAGCCACAACATTAAAGATCCCTTGGGGCGAAGTCATCATGGGTCACAAGTCTGTAACTGATTCAGATCATTGAACCCCTACTGAGCAGTTGGCAGTTCTAGTACAAAATTTACAGGAACAGGTCCTGAAATTCCAAACTGAGAATCAAGAGCTCAGGGAGATCGTAACACGTTCCACATCCTTCATGTAATGGAGGGATCCCTCAAGTCCAAGGCCCATTATTAATCCCCCAAAATGTGATACTCAACCCTTCACTTCCACTCCTGCTAATCCCTCTGACCAGAATCTACATATAACAGTGACCCCTCCGACATCTGTGCATTTGGCCCACACTGAAAAATTAACTGGACATAGTTTGTGCTTTGCTGCCTTCATGAACCAATGCCAATTGCATTTTTGTGTTAATCTCACTTCCACTTGTTGAAAATAATGATCCCACCTTATATGATTTTGCCGCCTTTATCTTCCTCATCTTCATCTCCTTGTATGTCGGAATGCTTCCTGATGCGTACTGACGTATTGCGCTCAACTGTCCCAGGTACGCAATAGCTAACGCAATCGGATCTCTCCATTGTGGAGGAGGGTAGGGGTGGGAGGGGAAGGGGTGGGAATTGTGGCGAACACTTAAAATAAACATAAGTCTCCCCGGAGGCCAACCAAGACTAACTCATGGGGCCCAGGCGTCACCGCAGAGGTGACGCCTGGGCGCATGCTGGCTGGCTTAGAACAGAATTCACAAAAAAGATGTGGACTCACTGTTTTTTTTTCCCTGTTCACAAAGATCCCTCTCACACACACGATTTCCCCCCCGCCCCTTTTTGCATGGACAAAACGAAAAGACAATTTACCAGAAATCTGGTCCTTTGTTTTCTTACACCTGTGTGTTTAGCCATGCTGAGGACCTGAGAAGAACCTGGGAAGAGACCAAAACAAATGAGACAACCTATAAGAAGACACTAATACCACAGAAAAACCACAAACAGGAACAGAACGTTGAGAGTTATTTTATTTTTTTTCAAAGACAAAAATGCTGTGAAAAAAACAGAATAAAATAGGTTTTCTTTTCAAATATCACCACCCTGATTGGCCTGAGTGTATCGTAGGATCCTTATAAAATAGTGCCCTCCCTGGCAACTCTGGAAGAGAGGTATTTTCTCTTTTTCTCTTCCCAAAACCCTCTTCCCCTTTAGGACTTGCGAGATGGCAATGTACTCTTCATCACAGTCATGATAGTCCCCACCAGGATTGGGAAATTGTCATTGCCCCATCGGAACACCCGGAATTCCGGTAAGTGGCTCGCACAGAACAATAGGCTTGAAACCATGCCTATGACACAAGTCACATAGCAAGCCACTGGAAAACAAAGTACATTGCAAGGAAATTGGCACAAACAAAGCAATAATATCAAGGTGGGGATGTGTCAAAAGCTATCTTATCAAGCAGCCTTTGGCTGATTATTGCAGAATATCAGCTCCCTATCTTATCAAGCAGCCTTTGGCTGATTATTGCAGAATATCAGCTCCCTAACAGTTTCCAAAACATTCAACTCCACACATTCTCAAAACTACAGTTCATTGTAAAGTCACAGTCATTACATCACATGACATACTGACACTCATGAAAAGTAGCTGTTAATGAGATCTTCCCGCAGGTCAGCTGCTTCCTCTCTACCACTGTCATCCTGAGCTAGCATTTCAGGAGTCTCACCTGGTGGCACTGCAGGCTTCCCCTCCTCTGGGATGTACAAGATGTTTCCCATTCAGGAGGCCAAAAGCCCGCTTCACCAGTATTACAAATAGGGTCTTTGGCTGGCAGTCAGGTTACCGCCTGTCCAAGCAAGGACCCTCACTCTAGTCAGGGCAATGGAGTAACACACCTGGTAAGCCCCACTCACCCCCTTGGTAGCTTGGCAAGAGCAGGCAGGCTTAACTCAGAAGCAATGTGTAAAGTATTTGTACCAACACACACAGAAATACAGTGCAAACACTACAAAATGGATACCACACCAGTTTAAAAAAAGTTGTAATATTTATCTAAATCAAACATGACCAAAACGACAGAAATCCAATATACACAAGTTAAGATATGAATTTCCAAAATAATAAGAGTATTACTCCATAGAAAACAATGGAAACATTGATTTTACACAAAGAACCTGGTTAGCGTAAAAAATAAAGTCTAACGGGTAAGCGTGCTTCGGACAAATCAGCAATGCATCGATTCCTTACTCGCAAGTGAGGCCCTGTGTCGCTTCTTCTACTGTCGGGTCGGCGATGTGTCATTTTCTTCCTCGCAAGAGAGCGATGTTTCGATTTCTGGACGGGGCACCTCGGATCTGCGGCGATTCACAAAGACTCTGACGAGCATGGACGATGCACGTGAAATCCGGTCACATTGTGTTAAAAAACTGCACTGCATGGGGTTTGTGTCATTATCAGCAGCCGCAAGTGGGTGTTGCATCATTTCTCCAACTGTGATGCGTCGATCTCCCAGCCGCGATGCAGGTGGAGCATGGTATTCTGTGCGTGGATTTCAGTCCTTGTTATGACAACTTCACCTTTCAAGGGCCCAGGGACTGGACAGGGCACCACCTGGCAGGACAGGAGTCTCAGCAAAGAATGTAGGTGCTGGCCGAGGAAGTTTAGGATGGCCCTGAGACTTCAAACCAGAAGGCAAGCTCAGATCCAGCCCTTGGAGATTCTTCTCAAGCAGGAATTCACAACAAAGTCCAGTCTTTGTCCCTTTTCGCAGGCAGAAGCAGTAACTGCAAGATAGCCCAATAAAGCACAGTCACTGGCAGGGGCAGCACTTCTCCTCAACTCTTCAGCTCTTCTCCTTGGCAAAGGTTCCTCTTGGTTCCAAAGTGATCTTGAAGAAATCTAAAGACTGAGGTTTTGACCACGACTTAAACCCCTCTCTGCCTTTGAAGTAGTCGAACTTCAAAGTAAAGTCTCTGTTGTTCACCAGATCCTGCCTCGCCCAGGCCAGGCCCCAGACACACACCAGGGGGTTGGAGACTGCATTGTGTGAGGGCAGGCACAGTCCATTCAGGTGTGAGGGACCACTACTCCCTCCACTCTAGCATAAATGGTTCATCAAGATATGCAGGCTACACCCCAGCTCCCTTTGTCTCACTCTCTAGAGGGGATTCATAAACAGTCCAACTGTCAGTTTGACCCAGACAGGGAATCCACAAACAGGCAGTGTCATAAAATGGTTAAAGCAACAAAATGACTACTTTCTAAAAGTGACATTTTCAAACTAACATTTTAAAAACCAACTTCACTAACAGATGTATTTTTAAATTGTGAGTTCAGAGACACCAAACTCCAAATTTACATCTGCTCTCAAAGGGAATTTACACTTTAAAACTATTTAAATGCAGCCCCCATGTTGACCTATGAGAGAGATAAGCTTGGCAATAGTAAAAATCAAATTTATCAGTATTTCACTGTTAGGACATGTAAAACACACCAGTACATGTCCCAACTTTAACATACACTGTGCCTTGCCCATGGGGCTGCCTAAGGCCTACCTTAGGGGTGCCTTACATGTATAAAAAGGAAAGGTTTAGGCCTGGCAAGTGGGTACACTTGCCAGGTCGAATTGGCAGTGCAAATCTGCACACACAGACACTGCAGTGGCTGGCCTGAGGCATGTTTACAGGGCCACTCGTGTGAGTTGCCCAATCAGTGCTGCAGGCCCACTAGTACCATTTGTTATATTTTACTAGGGACTTACTTGTAAATCAAATTTTCCAATCATGGATAAATCAATCACCAACACAATTTACACAGAGAGCATATGCACTTTAGCACTGGTTAGCAGTGGTAAAGTGCCCGGAGTCCTAAAGCCAACAAAAACAGGTAAAAAAAAAAGTAGGAGAAATGAGGCAAAAAGATTGGGGATGACCCTGCAAAAAGGGCCAGGTCCAACAACCGGCCTCCATGTTCTTCCATGGGCCTCCGTGAAGTGGACTTCCCCTAGTGTAGTTGGATTCCTCACCTGCGTCAGCAGCCAAGAAGAGTTTGGATATGCTGAGTCTCCTGTCAAAGAATGGGACATAAGTCAGCAATGAGCCACTGACTTCATGATTGTAGCACCTGATATTGTTCAAACACAATCAGGACAGATGTGACTTACCAACCAGCCAGGCCCTCTCTGGGTGCAGCTGTGACATCATCTTGGGTATGGCTGTTCTGCGTTACAAAGGAATCATGGACTGACCGGTATAACAGGCACAGACGTGATATGTAGAGATTCTCCAAACAGACAACTTGCACATTGATGGAATGGAAATTCTTTTGGTTGCGAAAGACTTGTTCAGTGGCCTGAGGTGGCACCAAGCCAACATGTGTGTCATCAATGGCCCCCACCACATGTGTGATGTGATCAAAACCATAAAAATTGGCCTTCACATTGGCTAAGTCCTCACATAGGGGGAACCTGATATAGTTGTCAATGTGTTTCAACATTGCTGAGAGGAAATCTTTCAACACCAGACTGAACATAGGTTGGGACATAAAAGCAGATAGGGTCACTGTATGTTGGAAGGACCGAGTGGCCAGGAAATGCAATACTGACATGACGTATACAATGAGTGGTATGCTGGTTGGATAACTAATAGCTGGTTTCATATCTGGCTCCAATTGATGGCATCAGTCCACTATTGTTTGCCTTTTCAGATAATAGTACAATATGACATGGCGTTCTTTCACGATCTGAAGGTCTAGCAGTGGACGGTAGACAGCAGGTTGCCACATCCTCCCTCTCCGAAGTACATGATTTGAAATATTAGTCACTGTGTCCACAGCAACATACATTATGCATGCCAATAATATCGTGTGACAAAGCATTTCTGACTGGATGGACATGACACCCAGTGCACACCAGTGCACATAACAGCTGTAAAACTACATAAGGGTTACATGTGACCCCCATGGTTTTCAACACGTGTCCATAACATGGATTTTTACAAAACTCATAGATGTGCAACACGATTGCCACTCAAAATGTGACTGTATACACCGACCCCCAAAATAACCATCAGCATTGGTGGACCATGCACCTTTTTAAAATGCCATCTGTGCCCTGCAACGTACTACAATAGTGGTTGAGTGGAATGACTTACATGACAAGACGCGATAAGGATGTTTACAATGCAACACAACATGTATTGTAAGTGAGACACAGTTTTAAAAGTCCAATAAAGCATTTCAGGCTGCCAAATTTGCAGATGCCTTCTACATTGTATAAACAAAAATGGCCAATAGTAGGAAAAAATCTGGTACTCATTCACATACAATGAATCTATAAATCAATCATTGGAAATGAAATTTAATTACATGTTTAATTAATTCATTTTTTCTTCTCCAACTCCAAGGACAATCAAAAACAAATATGTATAAAATATAAATTCACCTTTCAAAAAAACATAATAATCAAACTTCACAAAAAGAAATTTACAAAAAAATATTCTACAAATAACCGTCTATCGCAACTTTCCAAATTTAGAACCGATGTGGTTATCTACATTAGTAATAACATAAATCCACATATAGGAGATGGTTGCCTTATCTATCACATCTCTAATCTTCCTTTCTTTCCACCCTTATTTATGAAGAGATGTTTTCCAAGATCCTTATAGGTCAAATACATTTTTCTTGCAACCTCTCTTATTATCAAAAGGTCGATGCGTTATGGCCCTTTCACATATGGCCTCTTCAGGACTAACGGAGAGATAAGTACTTAATGAATACAAACAATACACATTACTAAACTCGGACCATATCTAAAGTAAAAAGGCCCTCCACCGTGAAAAATTATCGTTTAAATCTTTAACCATTCCATGGTGTCTCCAGCATCCAACCACATTGGTGTCTTTATGGTTAGCATGCTGTATTTCTTGTGATGAAAACAAAATTACAGAAGCACACTTTTGTGTATAGTATTTTATATCTTATAGTGTACTCTTAAAGGTATATTCTAAATATGAGAAGTATTAGAAATAACCAAATTGCCCTCCTCATATAAGACAAGCCTCATCTGTACCTGTGCGCATTGGCTCGAAAAATGCCTGATAACGTAACCTCTCCTGTCTAAAATTTAAACCAGATGGGTAAAACAATTGATGTAGAAAGAATAGGAATACATCACATACAAACAAACATAAGTTCTCAAATCCCAATACAAACATTTTATGCTAGAGATAGTTGTAAACCAATGTAAGTAGTGAAAGGCTTAATACATGACATGTTAAAAAAAGACAGACTGTGGGCTCAATAGAAAAGGCAGGTCATATTTAGGACAAACAAACACTTATTACTTAGGAAACTTATACACATGCTGCATTGTTAAATTAGCTGTGCTGAAACACACAAGAGTCCCAAGCCACATTAGAATGAGTGTTTTTCTTTAAAGCTGCACCAACTGTTGCTTTCAAAATGTTCATTTAGCACGAACAGGGTGGAACAAAAGGGTGTATCCTTCCTTAGCTCAGGGGTCCTAAAAACCACAAGTCATTCATATCGTGGTAAGGGGAACTGTGTAAGGGTCAGATAAGTATTTGCAAGGCAGGGCTACCATGAGCAGCACGCAACATATAATGCTTGCTATCTTGTTGTGCAGAAAGATAGATATGGTGAATGACGTCAGTGTAACTTACCCACCCATGAGGCCAACAAGCGCAAGTGCTCCTTTCCAGAGGCACCTCATTATCTTATCTGTACTGCTTGTAGTTGCTTACGTCAATGGTGAACTCTTGACCACAGTTTTTTGTGGTTTTTACAGTGTAAATGCTACTGGTGCTTGAACCAGAACTTTGAACCTCAGTCATGGCCTCTATGTTGAGACTGCCTGTTGTTCCCAGCGGAAAATCGATTAAACCTATATTATTGTGTCAAATTGATCTGTCTTATTTTATTAACAGATTTCCCTCTTACACAATCAATCCCCAAGAGAATATATATACATCCAAAATAATCGTGAGTGGTCATTTTTATACCCTTTGAGCTTATGGGTATTTACTTATATTTCACTTGTGTTTAAGTTGCAGAAACGTATCCATCTGGCACAAGGGTGCTTGTCAAGCTGCCAAGTCCGGGCGAGTTCTGCCAGTTCGCCGTGTTACGGTGGCCATTTTGGAAAATAAATTCTACCCTTACAACCCGAGTGTGAAAGTCATCTTAACTGCAAAAAGACTCTATCCTAAATCCGCGGCCATCTTGAAGAGGGTATGTTTATAACTCAAACCTGCACCACTTTACTAGAGAGTGTCTATTCCTAGAGGCACAAAACGTTTTTTGCACCTCTTAACGCGGGATATGTTACTTTCTACTTGCCATGCAAGAGTTCTTTTGATCATCTTCGTTTTAATTATAGCCCTCTGTGCTTATGATCTAAGCCGTCATTGAAGAAAAATATTCATTAAACATCCAAACAGCAGCCATCTAGAGGCAAGCTTAAGTTTTTCTTCTTCTGGGGAAACCCACCAAAAATGGATTTTATATCGCCATCCCCTAAAGCAATGTTTAAATATATCACTTAAAAAAGAAACATTAAATATATCACTTAGAAAATAATTTAACCCTATGGCAATAACTTACTCTTTGGAATAGATTAATAAATGAGTAAATGAATGAACTCAGATCTGGGGCCTTCGATCTTACTAACAAAAACATTTCTACTTATGCTCTCATAGTTGTTTACACATCATGTAAAGCAAAAACTTAACAAAGACAGGAAAAAAAAACTGTATAGCATAACCTATTATAATTTCACATGTGCAAACATTGCCTAATCAGCATTACTAAAATTGTTCTAACAAGGTAACTTTGTTTTGACAATGGAAAGTCTATAGTCCAGAGGTTTGAAATCCTCTAAATCAAAGCTCACATCTCATCCATATCATTCAGGCTTTGTCTTGCTGTTCCATATTTCTCAATTAATCTTGCCTCCGTTCTGTTCAAATTTGTAGATATTTGTCGTCAGTCTTTTTTAGAATATACCACCTGAAGTACTGTCCACCAGATATCATCTGGTTTATGGTTTAGTTCAAAATAATGTGGATAATCTGGACATTAGAAACTGCCCGTGACCACAGGCGGAAGTCATCACTGCGGTAGGCAGTTGCAACCACAGTGGACACAGCCATAGTTAATGTTGTCAGTGGTGGTCACAGGCAAATGGTTGTGTCCATCAGCAGTGATGGGCGCTTATGTGGTAACGTGACCGCCATGTTGTGCAGATTCACTCACTTGACACCTGACACTGCTGCCAGCAACACCTCCAATCCTGAGCTGCTGTGTGCTGCCCCTGGGAGCAATCATGCCACATTCAGCAGGTGATAGGGCCCCTACCTTCTCTCCAGAGGAGCTGAAGAGGCTTGATAATGAGGTCCTGCCCCTGCGTGGACAGCGCTATGGCTCACTAGAAGAGCAGGTCAGTACCACATGTGCACAATTTTCTCTTTACTTCACCATCCTTTCCCTCCTCATGGGCTACAGTGTGCTGTGTACCAGTTAGACTTCTTGTGTGCCTGTTGTTGCAGTATGTGTGGCATCAATGATTTGTACATTGGGCAGGTATTGGTGGCCAGTACTATAGTGGTCATTATGAACATGGCGGTCTGGACCGCCACGCCGGCAGTGGCGGTCATTGCTGCCAGCGGCATGGCGGTCTAGACCGCCATATTCTGTACACAGTAGGGAACTGGCTGCACAGCAGCCAGTTCACTACCACTCACCGCCAGGCCAGATTCGACCGCCGGGCCGACCCTGGGCACATTCGACCTGACGGTGGAGGCCAGACCGGTCGTGGAATTTTTTATCCCATTTCCACCAGGGATTTCCTGGCGAGATACGCCGCCAGGTAATCCCTGGCGGAAAGCATACGGGTGACAGGAATAATCATTCCCTTCACCTGTATGTGACATGCCAGGGTCCCCCCTTGCCATTACACCCACCCACCCCTCCAAGCCCCTAGATACGCCCTCACTCCCCACCCCCTGAACACCGAAAACCGACCCCCCAGCCCCATCCCCCAAAACCCCATGTAGGCCCCCCCAACCGACCCTCATCATCCCCCACCCCGATATACAGGTTCCCCCCAAACTCCAACCCCCACATCCATATGCATCCATTCACCTACATTCACACACACATACATGCACTCAGACACACATTCCCCCCGCACATAGACTCACGCACACCCCCATGCACTCACACACACACACCCTCCCCTCCTTCCCTCTCGGACATCACTTACCTCTTCCGTCGCACTGCTCTGGGGTGAACGGGCTCCCTGTATGCTGCTCCGCCACCATCGCCGCCTCTCCATACACCGCCACGCCTATAGCTGCTTCAATATAGGCGTGGCAGTGTATAGTCTGACGTGGCAGTGAGGGTGGAGCAGCATCCACCCCCGCCACCGACCGCCACCATGGAGCATGGCAGCCCTCACTGCCATCAATGGCGGGGAGGCTCCATGCGGCCGCCACCACTGGTGGTCTTCCATTGACCGCCAACACAGTTGACGGCGGGGCATCCCACCAAGTTCATAATGAGGCCCTATGTGTTAAGTTCAGTCACAGTATATTGTGTGAGGTAAATGGGGTGCTAGATCCTCCTAATTTTGTATGCACATTACTAAGCAAGGAGACTACTGCCATCCAATGACATTTCTTTCTTTATGATGGTTGTAAACATTGGAAAACATGTATGTGCATGACATCATGAGATGTGAATGCATCTTGTATGAGTCATCTGAGGATCTTGTAAGCAATGTGTATAGTTTCTCAGGTATTTTAATCCACATCAGCCTTGCCAAAACTGCAGTCTGGGAGGCATATACTGACTCATTCTGCCCTTCAGTTTGCAAAGCACACGACATGCCAAATTGCTGATGCCCACATGATGTACTGTCATGAAAGTGATGGAAATGGAGTATCATGTAGGTTCTGTATGCTCAGCCTGCAGGTA
Source organism: Pleurodeles waltl (assembly GCF_031143425.1). Taxonomy (NCBI): domain Eukaryota; kingdom Metazoa; phylum Chordata; class Amphibia; order Caudata; family Salamandridae; genus Pleurodeles; species Pleurodeles waltl. Next base: position 996,463,178 of record NC_090450.1, on the reverse strand, counting down.
CCAGGGCCTGTCAAATATTTCTCCCAGTAAGGGACGTAGTCTAAGCTGTGGGAGAGTTACTGTGGCTATGCAACTGTCCACCAGCAGATCCAGTGATGTGGACAATATGATGCTGTAGTGGGAAAACGTGCCCTGAATACCTCAGTTCAATGACTAAATTAGGAATGGGTACTAAGGTAAACCATTAAACTAGTGCATATCTAACTTTGCATCATAGTCAATGCATTTTTTGACTCATGACAGGTCCCTTACTCCCACAGCTCTGTTGTCACTTTCACACAGGTCATATTTGTCTTGTACAGGTGTATTTCACAAATGAAAAACCCACAGTGCAGTCTATTGATTCCTGGGAGGCCATGATATGTGACTCAGTAGCTTGGTCCCATAGCAGGAATTGAACAATGCATGCCTTTGTATGTTGAATGCCATCTCTGTAGGATGAACACATATGTCTAAAGGAGTGTTCTTTGGAACTGTACATACCACAGAACACACCCACTGAAGTGGCATGAGTCTGCATTTGGAAGGCCACACGTCCACACAAGGATAAGGAATACACCTCTGTACCCACCATGCCAGCCCCCTGATTGTCACTCCAGTGTAATGGTGAAGTCTGTAGTATGCAAGTTGCCTGTGGGACTGTATGCAGTGAGTCAATCTTACAGAGTATGAATGTGTTGGTCCAGTCAGGCCTACAGAGTTTATCCTTCAGAAGCCACATAGGTATTCAGTGTTTCATTGTGGCTCACATCACAGTACTTGTTGCTGGAGCTTGGACTACCTGATGTCATTAAGCTTGGTTAGTCATTGTAGGCCCTGAGAAGGGTAGTGGGCTACTCTGCTGATGAAAATATATATGTCTGTAGTCATGCCCCTGTACTTACTGGCTTGTGTGTTTCACACTTATGGAGTGTTAACAAATTGAAAAGTTCTAGCTTGGTGTTTCTGACATGTATGTGACTCAACCATTTGAGGAAAAAATCTCTGATTGTTACCTCCTGATTTGTCTTTTGCAACCATGCAGGTTAGTGCCCACCAGCAGAAGGGGATATGAAGAGTCATTGCCCGGAAGGTGCAGACCCTGGAGTCCACAGCCGGCAGAGCGACCAGTGTCGGAAGAGGTGGGAGGACCTGAGATGCTGCCCGGAAGATTGCAGACGTCCAGCTGGGGATGTCCTCCTAACATGGACAGGGCCCCCATTCCGGCTGTGGCCTAACCACACCTTGATGGGTGTTTCAGGACAGCACAGCAGCCACAAGGGGGTGAGTACAGGGCATATTCTTGCTTGTCACAATACCAAGTTAATGTGTCAGGTTTGGACATCTCCCCCTGATGATTGGGGATGAGCCATCTGTATCACAGTAGATGAGTGATTGTCTGTATAGACAAGTCATGTGGGTTATACTGATGTGCCATGCCTATTGCCCCAGGGACTTAGGACACAACTGTGTACAAACCACAAACAACTTGCTCTCCAGGGACAACAAATGGCTGTGTACATTGATCAACAAAGTAGTGTTTGTTGTTGTAGTGGGTGTAAATTCTATGCAACAGACCACTACTTCTCAGTGTTGCAGGCCAAAAGAAAAGAAGTGATGGATCACTTTCCTCAGCCATGTGTCTGATCAAATGAGTATATTGGCCCCTGCCACCCACAGGCTACTTGTCTTCAGCGTGTGATGGGTGCTGGTGCCTCACTGCTGTCTGTAATTGAAGAAGGCCATCATACATCTGACAGAGCATACATTGTTCCTTGGGTGCATCTACAAATTAATACATTCCCTTGGAAAGTGGGGAATATCCATTGACATGATTTATGTGTCATCACTGTTGCCAACATTCCTTGTGCCTACATGTCAGCATGTATCCCTTTCTTTTTTGGAAAACATTTGTAACCTGCTGTTTCATGCATGGTCTTCCTGTGCTAATGGGATGATTTATGTATACCCTCACATAAATGTGCATGCTAGCCTGTGTGTGGAATAGGACATTTACAATGGGGCTACATTTCATGTGGTGACACATACAGGAGTGTGTCACTATTAAATATTGGTGGACACATATCCTCAACCGTCATTGCATGCCATTTAACATGTACAACTACAGTAGCAATGATGGACAAGATGTGTACGACTAGATAATGTAGCCACAATGTGCACTGTCATGTCATTGGTGTGGCATCATGTAGTAGAGTGCACTGCACATGCGTAATGGGGAGATTTGTAACCTGACTGTTGGCATGCATCGTGGAGTGGCTTGCAGTTATGATGAAATCACATGTGGTTGGGTACAGCCATTCATCCACAAACATGATTTGCAGGACCAACATGGAGAAAGAGATGAAGCTTTCAATTGTACTACAAGTACTTGCAAATCTCTGGGCCACTCCAACATACAAAGGACTAATGGTGTTTACTGATGCCATTAGATTATGACATTGTAAGGGATGCCAAACATTAGTGGTGATTTCTCAGGGACTTGCTGATTCATTGTGTTGTGGATTGTAGGGACATATCTAACCACCACAGAGGTCGTTGCTTCATAGGCCCTCTTAACTTGTAATACAGTGGAATGACCGCCAAGCCGATGGCAGTGGGATTACCACTGCCGTAATGGCAGTCCACGGACTGCCAAACTCATTATGAGGCCCAAAGTGCCTAGAGGCAATACTGTTTTCAGTGTTATTAGAATTTTTAATTTGTCCTTTATTAAACCTGGCCAATCCAATTTCAGGTAAATTCCTATTACTTCATAATTTTTTCCATCTGTAAAATTGTTTCACTTCCAAAGAGATGTGGTTATGTATTTTATAGTACACTTTGGGACAAAGATGAGCTGCAGATTTTAAGACATCATTCTGTCTAGAATGTTTCTCTTCTTAGATGTGGACTTCGAAGTCATCCTAAGAATTGTTTGAGCCAAGGCAAAACAAGATTTGGGCCCCAATGTTACATACACCTTTGAATTTACTATTCATTTCCAGCTGCATTCAAGCACTCACTGCCACAACACTGCCAAACGATATTGGATTTTATATTAAAAAATTCAAAGGTGGTAAAAGTATGAAGATAAATGCTGAGAAAGTATTTCCATTAAATGGTGCAATTATTATATTTGTTTAATTAACATCCTGCAGGAATGAAAGGTCAGAGGATCAACACTGCTGAGTATCTTTTCTAGAGGTCCAGCTTAACCTGCCTCACTTAGGCTCCTAGAACTGATTTCAAAGCTTGGTCTTTTATTAGAGATTAAGTTGTGCAAGCTGTGAGTGTCACAAGTGACTCAGTAGATGGAGGAATGTTCCTCTGTTGTTCCTCCTTGATTCAGGCGTCATCTTTTCAATTAGCACACCCTTCCTTTCTTGTGAAAAGGAACAACTCTCTGGTTCTCCTGACTGATTCTAATCTCAGTTTTCCTTTTAATTTTGAACACCCTACATTTTTCAAGGGGAGCATCCCTCAATTTGTTTGTGGTAAAGAAAAATATAAGAATATTCAGAATTTGGAGGAATGCTTCTCCTGGGAGAATGTGTGCAGAAATATTTTTCTAACCATTTACTTATATTTTAAAAAGATAATAATAAAATGATATTTGTATAAACACTTATTTTTTTGTGTATGTGTGTGTTCAAAAAAATTTGAAGTGCAATCTTTTTTATTTCTCTCCTGAATTACGGACCATCTGTTAGATATTATTTTTTTAAATGTGCATCTTGTTCTAGGTTTCCTTAGTTCAAACGTATTAAGCACATATGAAAATTCAATTTCTTGGAGTATAGCTGACTCAAAAAACTGCAGAGTCTGCAGTCTTGCTTTTAGTCTGATTATGCAGTTAATTACTTCAGCTTCAACATTAGTTCAACTTTGAAAGATATCTTTCACCAGTGCAGCTTGTGTCTATATTGACTAGAATAAACACTGTGTGGTTGTAACATTGGGTAAAGGGATATCTGGGCCACCATTATTTATTTGTCTGTAGCAACAAGAAATGGTCATTGTTTCTTTCTCTTGAAATGCATAATGTTTGAACTGCTGAGTTTCATGATGAGGTCTGATCTGTCCAGGTCTTTGTGATACAGAGATCCAAGGTTTTCACACTGCTCTTGGACAGCTCTTCAATGAAACCGTATGGCCCCCTCTTTGCAAGGTGTGGTGAGGACTCACCTCATACCCTCACTTTGCCACATTCACGTACCCTGGAACCCACCCTCTATGATGTTAGCTGGAATTATATGCACAACCCTGCGCCACCCTGCGCCACAGGGAAAGGCCAGAAATGTACCGTATCTACAAGATTTCTATCCTCTCACACTGCACTGGTGCACAAATTGCTGAACTAGATATTTAAGCCCATTGCGTGATTCTTACACCACCCCTGCAGTGGCGCCGGAATCTGACGCATTCCCAGACTTGTAAATCTGGACATGCTTTAGATTCCTTCTGGTTCCGTGGGTGTGGCACGGAACACCCCAAGCAACACCCATGGAACTCCCATTTCATGCAGTATTATGCGTGAAAGGGGTCCATATTTGCAAGGCCATGAAGTCATTCAAGGTGCACTCTGCGTCACGAGAGCATAAAACAAATGATGCTCAGGTGGCGCACTGTGCCGCAAGGGCCACAGAAATGAGGCCTGCGGTGCAGATATCCAAGAATCTGGCTCATCAGTACCGATGAACCAGATATTTTGCACGCCCCCACTGCCATCTAACCACACATTGGGTGCACTGTATTTACAATGTGGCGCACTATGGCGCATGCTAGGCCAATAGCATCAACATTTTTGACGCTATTGTGGTTCTTTTGTGCACTAGCATCCAAAATGTGGACGCTAGTGCAGCAAAGTGCAAGGAGGCCCATTGATTTCAATGGGTGCATCTTTTTAACGCCTGCTTTGAGTGGTGTTAAAAATGACACAATAAAATCTTGTAGATTTCATTGTGCCATTTGTGCGGGCCTCCTAATGCCAGAACGCACCCCTTTGCATGCATTATGCCTGGCGCAGGCATAATGTGGCGCTATGGGTTGCAAAGTGACGCACATGAACAGTGCCAGTGGTGGCCCCCAAAGCTTGGGGGCCACCCTGGCACCACCGGGTCAGCAGGGGCTATTGTTAGGCCACTGGCCTGAACATGGAATGTGAAAAAGTTTTGTAGGCTGAGTGGGCCCGATTGAAAGACTTTAACTTCTTACCCCCAGACTATCACGGCAGGGCCTTCCACTGGTGTTTCGATAACCCCAGCCAGAGCCCTGAGAGCTTAGCTGAGAGACATTGGCTTCACTTCCACAGTTACAAGAGACAGCAAGGGCCATTAGCAAAGAGAGCTGTAGTGCACTTACTCTCATGAAATGTGGAGGGTTCACTCTCACACAATGCAAGCTTCTCTGATACAGAAGAGGCACAACAAAGAAGCATCTTTCTCACTGGAGAGAAACAGCACACAGAGCCACCCTGCAAGCTTCCCTGGCACAGAAGAAGCACAACAAAGAAGCATCCTTCTCGCTGGAGAGAACAGCACTCAGAGCCACCTTGCAAGCTTCCCTGGCACAGAAGAGGCACAACAAAGAAGCACCCTTCTCACTGGAGAGAACACCACATAGAGCCACCCACCAAGCTTCCCTGGCAGAGAAGAGGCACAACAAAGAAGCGTCTGTCTCACCCCAAGAGAACAGCACACAGAGACACCCTGCGAGCTTCCTTGGCACAGAAGATGCACAACAAAAAAGCACTCAGAGCCACCCTGAGGCACAACAAAGAAGAATCCATCGCACTGGAGAAAGATAGTGCACAGAGCCACCCTGCAAGCTTCCCTGGCACAAAAGAGGCACGACAAAGAGGATCCTTCACACTGGAGAGAAACAGCGCACAGACCCACCCTGCAAGCTTCCCTAGCACAGAAGAGGCACAACAAAGAAGCAGCCTTCTCACTGGAGAGGACAAGCACAAAGACCTGCTCTGCCAGCGCCCCTGGCACAGAAGAGGCACAGCAAAGAAGAACCCTTCTCAATGGAGAGGAGCAGCACCCAGAGCCAACCTGCAAGCTTCCCTGGCCACAGATGAGGCAAAATAAAGAAGCATCTTTCTCACTGGAGAGGAATAGCACACAGACGGTCCCTGCAAGCTTCACTTGCACAGAAGAGGCACAACATGGAAGCATCCTTCTCACTGGAGAGAACAGCACACAGCCCCACTCTGCATGACTTCCCTGGCACAGAAGAGGAACAACAAAGAAGCATCTTTCTCACTGGAGAGAAACAAACGCATAGAGCCACCCTGCAAGCTTCACTGGCACAGAAGAGGAACAACAAAGAAGCATCATTCTCAATGGAGAGGCGCAGCATACACACCCACCCTGAAAGCTTCCCTGGCACAGAAGAGGCTCAAAAAACAAACATCCACCTCACTGGAGAGGAACAGCACACAAAGGCAACCTGCAAGCATCCCTGGTACAGAAGAAGCACAACAAAGAAGCATCCTTCTCACTTGAAAGAACACCACACAGATTCGCCCTGCAAGCCTCCCTGGCACAGACGTGGCACAACAGAGAAGCATTATTTTAAAGTGAGAGAAACAGCACACAGAATTACACTGCAAGCATCCCTGGCACAGAAGAGGCACAACAAAGAAGCATCTTTCTCACTGGAGAGAAACAGCATTCAGAGCCACCCTGCAAGCTTCCCTGGCACAGAAGAGGCACAACAAAGACGCGTTCGTCTCACTGGAGAGAACAGCACTCAGAGACACCCTGCAAGCTTCCCTGGCAGAGAAGAGGCACAACAGAAAAGCATCCTTCTCACCCCAAGAGAACAGCACAAAGAGACACCCTGCAAGCTTCCTTGGCACAGAAGAGGCACAACAAAACATCACTCAGAGCCACCCTGCAAGCTTCCCTGGCACAGAAGAAGCACAACAAAGAATAATTCTTCTCACTGGAGAGAAACAGCACACAGACCCACCCTGCAAACTTCCCTGACACAGAAGAATAATAACAAAGAAGAATCCTTCTCACTGGTTAGGAGCAGCGTACATAACATCCCTGCATGCTTCCCAGGCACAGAAGAGGCACAACAAAGAAGCAGCCTTCTCACTGGAGAGGACAAGCACAAAGACCTGCTCTGCCAGCGCCCTTGGCACAGAAGAGGCACAACAAAGAAGAACCCTTCTCAATGGAGAGGAACAGCACACAGAGCCAACCTGCAAGCTTCCCTGGCAAAGAAGAGGCACAACAAAGAAGAATCCATCGGACTGGAGAGAAACAGTGCACAGAGCCACCCTGCAAGCTTCCCTGGCACAAAAAAGGCACAACAAAGAAGAATTCTTCTCACTGGAGAGAAACAGCGCACAGACCCACCCTGCAAACTTCCCTGGCACAGAAGAGGCACAACAAAGAAGCAGTCTTCTCACTGGAGAGGACAAGCACAAAGACCTGCTCTGCCAGGCACAGAAGAGGCCCATGGCACAGAAGAGGCACAGCAAAGAAGAACCCTTCTCAATGGAGAGGAGCAGCACCCAGAGCCAACCTGCAAGCTTCCCTGGCCACAGATGAGGCAAAATAAAGAAGCATCTTTCTCACTGGAGAGGAATAGCACACAGACGGTCCCTGCAAGCTTCACTTGCACAGAAGAGGCACAACATGGAAGCATTCTTCTCACTGGAGAGAACAGCACACAGCCCCACCCTGCATGACTTCCCTGGCCCAGAAGAGGAACAACAAAGAAGCATCCTTCTCACTGGAGAGAAACAAACGCATAGAGCCACCCTGCAAGCTTCACTGGCACAGAAGAGGAACAACAAAGAAGCATCATTCTCAATGGAGAGGCGCAGCATACACACCCACCCTGAAAGCTTCCCTGGCACAGAAGAGGCTCAAAAAACAAACATCCACCTCACTGGAGAGGAACAGCACACAAAGCCAACCTGCAAGCTTCCCTGGTACAGAAGAGGCACAACAAAGAAGCATCCTTTCACTGGATAGGAAGAGCGCGCAGACCCACCCTACAAGCCTCCGTGGCACAAAAGAGGAACAACAAAGAAGAAACCTTCTCACTGGAGAGGAGCAGAGCACAGATCCGCCCTGCAAGCTTCCCTGGCACAGACCTGGCATAACAGAGAAGCATTATTTTCAAGTGAGAGAAACAGCACACAGAACTACACTGCAAGCGTCCCTGGCACAGAAGAGGCACAACAAAGAAGCATCCTTCTCACTGGAAAGAAGCAGAACACAGACCCACCCTGCAAGCTTCCATGGCACAGAAGAGGCACAACAAAGAAAGCTCCTTCTCATTGGGGAGGAACAGCACACAGAGCCAACCTGCAAGCTTTCATGGCACAGAAGAGGCATGACAAATAAGAATTTTTCTCACTGGAAAGAAGCAGAACACAGACCCACCCTGCAAGCTTCTCTGAAGCAGAAGAGGCACAACAAAGAAGCATCTTTCTCACTGGAGAGAAACCGCACTCAGAGCCACCCTGCAAGCTTCCCTGGCACCGAAGAGGCACAAAAAAGAAGAATGCTTCTCACTGGAGAGAAACAGAACACAGACCCACCCTGCAAGTTTCCCAGGCACAGAAGAGGCACAACAAAGAAGCAGCCTTCTCACTGGAGAGGACAAGCACAAAGACCTGCTCTTCCAGCGTCCCTGGCACAGAAGAGGCACAACAAAGAAGAAACCTTCTCAATGGAGAGGAACAGCACACAGAGCCAACCTGCAAGCTTCCCTGGCACAGAAGAGGCACAACAAAGAAGCATCTTTCTCACTGGAGAGGAGCACACACAGAGCCACCCTACAAGCTTCCCTGGCACAGAAGAAGCACAACAAAGAAGAATCCTTCTCACTGGAGAGAAACAGCGCACATACCCACCCTGCAAGCTTCCCTGGCACAGAAGAGGCACAACAAAGAAGAATTCTTCTCACTGGAGAGAAACAGCACAAAGACCCACCCTGCAAACTTCCCTGACACAGAAGAATAATAACAAAGAAGAATCCTTCTCACTGGTTAGGAGCAGCGTACATAACATCCCTGCATGCTTCCCAGGCACAGAAGAGGCACAACAAAGAAGCAGCCTTCTCACTGGAGAGGACATGCACAAAGACCTGCTCTGCCATTGCCCCTGGCACAGAAGAGGCACAACAAAGAAGAACCCTTCTCAATGGAGAGGAACAGCACACAGAGCCAACCTGCAAGCTTCCCTGGCACAGAAGAGGCACAACAAAGAAGAATCCATCGGACTGGAGAGAAACAGCGCACAGAGCCACCCTGCAAGCTTCCCTGGCACAAAAAAAGGCACAACAAAGAAGAATTCTTCTCACTGGAGAGAAACAGCACCCAGACCCACCCTGCAAGCTTCCCTGGCACAGAAGAGGCACAACAAAGAAGCAGCATTCTCACTGGAGAGGACAAGCACAAAGACCTGCTCTGCCAGCGTCCCTGGCACAGAAGAGGCACAACAAAGAAGAACCCTTCTCAATGGAGAGGAGCCGCACCCAGAGCCAACCTGCAAGCTTCCCTGGCCACAGATGAGGCAAAATAAAGAAGCATCTTTCTCACTGGAGAGGAATAGCACACAGACGGTCCCTGCAAGCTTCACTTGCACAGAAGAGGCACAACATGGAAGCATCCTTCTCACTGGAGAGAACAGCACACAGCCCCACCCTGCATGACTTCCCTGGCACAGAAGAGGAACAACAAAGAAGCATCCTTCTCACTGGAGAGAAACAAACGCATAGAGCCACCCTGCAAGCTTCACTGGCACAGAAGAGGAACAACAAACAAGCATCATTCTCAATGGAGAGGCGCAGCATACACACCCACCCTGAAAGCTTCCCTGGCACAGAAGAGGCTCAAAAAACAAACATCCACCTCACTTGAGAGGAACAGCACACAAAGCCAACCTGCAAGCTTCCCTGGTACAGAAGAGGCACAACAAAGAAGCATCCTTTCACTGGATAGGAATATCGCACAGACCCACCCTACAAGCCTCCGTGGCACAAAAGAGGAACAGCAAAGAAGAAACCTTCTCACTGGAGAGGAGCAGAGCACAGATCCTCCCTGCAAGCTTCCCTGGCACAGACGTGGCACAACAGAGAAGCATTATTGTCAAGTGAGAGAAACAGCACACAGAACTACACTGCAAGCGTCCCTGGCACAGAAGAGGCACAACAAAGAAGCATCCTTCTCACTGGAAAGAAGCAGAACACAGACCCACCCTGCAAGCTTCCATGGCACAGAAGAGGCACAACAAAGAAAGCTCCTTCTCATTGGGGAGGAACAGCACACAGAGCCAACCTGCAAGCTTTCATGGCACAGAAGAGGCATGACAAATAAGAATTCTTCTCACTGGAAAGAAGCAGAACACAGACCCACCCTGCAAGCTTCTCTGGCACAGAAGAGGCACAACAAAGAAGCATCTTTCTCACTGGAGAGAAACAGGACTCAGAGCCACCCTGCATGCTTCCCTGGCACAGAAGAGGCACAAAAAAGAAGAATCCTTCTCACTGGAGGGAAACAGAACACAGACCCACCCTGCAAGCTTCCCAGGCACAGAAGAGGCACAACAAAGAAGCAGCCTTCTCACTGGAGAGGACAAGCACAAAGACCTGCTCTGCCAGCGTCCCTGGCACAGAAGAGGCACAACAAAGAAGAACCCTTCTCAATGGAGAGGAACAGCACCCAAAGCCAACCTGCAAGCTTCCCTGGCACAGAAGAGGCACAACAAAGAAGCATCTTTCTCACTGGAGAGGAGCACACACAGAGCCACCCTACAAGCTTCCCTGGCACAGAAGAGGCACAACAAAGAAAGATCCTTCTCATTGGGGAGGAACAGCACACAGAGCCAACCTGCAAGCTTTCATGGCACAGAAGAGGCATGACAAATAAGAATTCTTCTCACTGGAAAGAAGCAGAACACAGACCCACCCTGCAAGCTTCTCTGGCACAGAAGAGGCACAAAAAAGAAGAATCCTTCTCACTGGAGAGAAACAGACCACAGACCCACCCTGCAAGCTTCCCAGGCACAGAAGAGGCACAACAAAGAAGCAGCCTTCTCACTGGAGAGAAACAGCACAAAGACCCACCCTGCAAACTTCCCTGACACAGAAGAATAATAACAAAGAAGAATCCTTCTCACTGGTTAGGAGCAGCGTACATAACATCCCTGCATGCTTCCCAGGCACAGAAGAGGCACAACAAAGAAGCAGCCTTCTCACTGGAGAGGACATGCACAAAGACCTGCTTTGCCAGCACCCCTGGCACAGAAGAGGCACAGCAAAGAAGAACCCTTCTCAATGGAGAGGAACAGCACACAGAGCCAACCTGCAAGCTTCCCTGGCACAGAAGAGGCACAACAAAGAAGAATCCATCGGACTGGAGAGAAACAGCGCACAGAGCCACCCTGCAAGCTTCCCTTGCACAAAAAAAGGCACAACAAAGAAGAATTCTTCTCACTGGAGAGAAACAGCACACAGACCCACCCTGCAAGCTTCCCTGGCACAGAAGAGGCACAACAAAGAAGCAGCCTTCTCACTGGAGAGGACAAGCACAAAGACCTGCTCTGCCAGCGCCCCTGGCACAGAAGAGGCACAGCAAAGAAGAACCCTTCTCAATGGAGAGGAGCAGCACCCAAAGCCAACCTGCAAGCTTCCCTGGCCACAGATGAGGCAAAATAAAGAAGAAATTCTCACTGGAGAGGAATAGCACACAGACGGTCCCTGCAAGCTTCACTTCCACAGAAGAGGCACAACATGGAAGCATCCTTCTCACTGGAGAGAACAGCACACAGCCCCACCCTGCATGACTTCCCTGGCACAGAAGAGGAACAACAAAGAAGCATCCTTCTCACTGGAGAGAAACAAACGCATAGAGCCACCCTGCAAGCTTCACTGGCACAGAAGAGGAACAACAAAGAAGCATCATTCTCAATGGAGAGGCGCAGCATACACACCCACCCTGAAAGCTTCCCTGGCACAGAAGAGGCTCAAAAAACAAACATCCACCTCACTGGAGAGGAACAGCACACAAAGCCAACCTGCAAGCTTCCCTGGTACAGAAGAGGCACAACAAAGAAGCATCCTTTCACTGGATAGGAATAGCGCGCAGACCCACCCTACAAGCCTCCGTGGCACAAAAGAGGAACAACAAAGAAGAAACCTTCTCACTGGAGAGGAGCAGAGCACAGATCCGCCCTGCAAGCTTCCCTGGCACAGACGTGTACAACAGAGAAGCATTATTTTCAAGTGAGAGAAACAGCACACAGAACTACACTGCAAGCGTCCCTGGCACAGAAGAGGCACAACAAAGAAGCATCCTTCTCACTGGAAAGAAGCAGAACACAGACCCACCCTCCAAGCTTCCCTGGCACAGAAGAGGCACAACAAAGAAAGATCCTTCTCATTGGGGAGGAACAGCACACAGAGCCAACCTGCAAGCTTTCATGGCACAGAAGAGGCATGACAAATAAGAATTCTTCTCACTGGAAAGAAGCAGAACACAGACCCACCCTGCAAGCTTCTCTGGCACAGAAGATGCACAACAAAGAAGCATCTTTCTCACTGGAGAGAAACAGCACTCAGAGCCATCCTGCAAGCTTCCCTGGCACAGAAGAGGCACTAAAAAGAAGAATCCTTCTCACTGGAGAGAAACAGAACACAGACCCACCCTGCAAGCTTCCCAGGCACAGAAGAGGCACAACAAAGAAGCAGCCTTCTCACTGGAGAGGACAAGCACAAAGACCTGCTCTGCCAGCGTCCCTGGCTCAGAAGAGGCACAACAAAGAAGCATCCTTCTCACTGGAGAGAAAACACATAGCGCCACCCTGAAAGCTTCCCTGGCACAGAAGAGGCACAATAAACAAGCATCCACCTCACTGGAGAGGAACAGCACACAAAGCCACCCTGCAAGCATCCCTGGTACAAATTAGGCATAACAAAGAAGCATCCTTCTCACTGGAGAGAATAGCACACAGAGCAACCCTGCAAGCTTCCCTGGCACAGAAGAGGAACAACAAAAAAATCAACCTTACCACTGGAGAGGAGCAGTACACAGAACCACCCTGCAAGCTTCCTTGGCACAGAAGAGGCACAACAAAGAAGCATCCTCCTCACTGGAGAGAAACAGCACACAGGTCCACTCTGCAAGCCTCCCTGGCACAGAAGAGGCACAACAATGAAGCATCCTTCTCACGAGAGAGGAACAGAGCACAGACCCACCCTGCAAGTTCCCCTGGCATAGAAGAAGTACAAAAAAGAAGAATCCTTCTCACTGGAGAGGAACAGCGCACAGGGCACCCCTGCTAGTTTCACTGACACAGAAGAGGAACAACAAATAGGCATCCTTCTCACTGGAGAGAAAAGCACACAGATCCGCCCTGCAGGCTTCCCTGGCACAGAGGAGGCACAACAAAGAAAGATTCCTATCACTGCAGCGGAGCAGCGCACAGAGCCACACTGCAAGTTTCCCTGGCACAGAAGAAGAACAACAAAGAAGCATCCTTCTCACTGCAGAGAAACAACACACAGAACGGCCCTGCAAGCACCCCTGGCACAGAAGAGGCACAAGAAAGAAAGATCCTTCTCACCGGAGCGGAACAGCTCACAGACTCACCCTGCAAACTTCCCTGGCACAGAGGAGGCACAACAAAGAAAGATTCCTATCACTGCAGCGGAGCAGCGCACAGAGCCACACTGCAAGTTTCCCTGGCACAGAAGAAGAACAACAAAGAAGCATCCTTCTCACTGCAGAGAAACAACACACAGAACGGCCCTGCAAGCACCCCTGGCACAGAAGAGGCACAAGAAAGAAAGATCCTTCTCACTGGAGCGGAACAGCTCACAGACTCACCCTGCAAACTTCCCTGGCACAGAGGTGGCACAACAAAGAAGCATCCGTCTCACTGGAGAGGCGCAGTACAGAGAGACACCCTGCAAGCGCCCCTGACACAGAAGAGGAACAATAGAGAAGCATCCTTCTCACTGGAGAGAAAGGGCACACAGAACCGCCCTGCAAGGTGCCTGGCACAGAAGAGGCACAACAAAGATAGACACTGTGCAAGGCTTCCTGGACACGCAGAACAGGTTCAACACGGGCACTACCCATGGAAACCTCTCTGATACAAAACAGGTGGAGCTCTGAAAGGAGCTGTGCATGCCTCACTACATGCGTCCCTCAGGTTAACAGCTGAAGAAAAGTGAGCAGCAGAGTAATCCTGGACAACAGAGGTGCAGAATGTTCAGGAGCTCTGCAAGCTTCTCTCGTCAAACCTGAGAAGTGAAATAAATACAGAGCTGGGAAGCCTTTGCATTTACACATGTTTACTCTGTTGCAGTAATTGAAGGCCAATATTGTCAGCATCTTTTTAACAACTGTTTGACAGGTGGTGTGAAGTAAAACACACTTTAGACACTGTGAAGAGATACAGCCAGCTTTAAGCTTCAGGTCATTAACAGCACTTGTGCTGAATGCAGAATCCATACTAGAGAACAAGTACAATAGTGCAATGCGTCTTGTGATCGTGAGTACAACTATTTAGGGCTCACAACTCAGCATCTTCTAGTCCCTGCTTATAAGCAGCATCTGAAAAACTCATTTTTTTTTTTGCCCAGTTGATAAATGGATGCTGATTTGCAAAGAAACACTGTCTTGATTTTGTCACGCTAAAGTGTCTTTTTTGAATCCACTATGTTTGTAATTTGGTTGTAATAGAATTCCATAAAGATTGTTTTTGTAGGTTAAGGTAGATGTGTGGACTTGGACACTTTTTATGTCCATGTGGTTGGTAGATGCCAACTACTAGGTGGAATAGAAGAAGCACCATCACCTTTTCTGCCTTGGAAACAGCCGGATCACCGCCTTCTCGCTGTGACTGCTCCTTGTTACCAGGACTATAAAATGTGGATTGAACTGGAAAATGAAGTTAGATTTGAAGCTTTATTTCTGTTCTACGTTATTCCTTCCCGCACAAACATTCTCACTTTCTTCCATATACATGTTTCATTGTAGCCAATAAAAGGATAGTGAAATGATGAAACTTTCAATAGCAATATAGTAGTTTGTCATTTTAGACAAATAAATGACTCAATATCTATTTGCACGTACAATCCTGTTGCAGATGTTCCCTTTTTCATGAATAGTTCCTCTGAGTTCCACCCTAATTCAGTCTTCCATTCATTTCTGTTCAGACAGCCATCAGATCCCTTCACTGAATTAAGCTTGAGAGACCTTTTCTTTGCTTGGCAACCTCAGAGTGACTAACAATAATCATCTACCTTCAAGGTATGCATCCCTTGCTGTGCTGCTTCGCCAGCTGTGTGTGACAACAACCGTTATCTGATCTGGTACTCACTCCTAAACACAGATCACATTGATGAAGGCTTTCTGTCTGGTGATTTACATTTTTAAGGGTGGGGCAGGGTGAGTTAATGTTTAGAGTTTTTTGCTGGGTTGCTTCCTGTCTCATGTAGAACCCATTCAACATCAACCCAATGTAAATATTAATAACAAACATAATATATGCAGTATAACGTATTGTGAAGGTTCAGGAACAGGATGGTCAGTCGTTAAACACTAAGGCCCATATTTGTACTTTTTTAGCGCCTCAGTTGCATCGTTTTTTGACGCAAAATCGGCACAAACTTACAAAATACAATAGTATTTTGTAGGGTTGCGCTGCTTTTGCGTCACAAAATACGCAAATGCAGCGCTAAAAAAGTATAAATATGGGGCAAAGGGCCTCAGTTAGGTTTTGGCAGAGTGGGAGACCCCTGTAAAACAGAGGATCCCCCTCATTTAGAGGTGGAGGACCTGGCTGGTGACCAGGCATTTGGTCTTCCACAGCCCACCAGGTCACAGAGAAGGTTGCCTTCCCTATTTAGGGAGGGGCGACTGTCACTGATATGCTCTGTCCATGCTCACCATGAGTTTCATGGCTATTAGTTTTTTGTTTACAGAACATAAACTCCTGCTTTACTTGTTTGTGTTCTCCCAAAAAATGTTTACCAAGCTGCTGCTTTTATCATGGTGCCTGCACGGCAGAGCTGCAGTGCTGAGAAGATAGCTGCCGCAGCGCTTTATGAATCACAGATAACTCCACCAGGCAAGTGGTAATCGCTAAACAGGGTGGAAGGTCCTCTGGCAGGGGCAGGAAAGTATTATATAAATGCTACATTACAATGTAATGCCATTTTTCTGTCAATCTTCACCACTCTATCAGCTCATTCTTTTTTTAGTAAGCTGGTGTCAACCTGCTCCACATTTACAATAATGCCCTATGTGAAATATCTCAAGTTTGCAAATTCTTTAAAACGGCATCTTCTGCTTTTAAAAAGAACATTGCATGCATTTTTGTGCAGCACATGCATCAACACACAAGACTTTTGTAACCTGTGTCTCACAGGTTATACACACCACACAGAGCAAGACACTAGACACTCAGCCTTCAGTTGGACTCACATGAAACCATTTCCTCCTTGATAACAATTTCTTCCCAGTTTGTCTCACAATCTTTTTTAATTAGTTGCTGTAGTGATTGTCAGGCAACTTCCACATCTCTCTCTATCCATAATTTCGTGGAATAAAATATGCCCCTGGCCAATGTATGACACTGACCACTACGGCGGTCACGGCCGCCATGCTGGTGATATCAATCACCAGCCCATAACGGCCACCGTGCTGGAGATATCAATCTCCAGCCCGGCGGCCGTCACTGTACCGCCTGCAGGATAATGACCACGCCTAGCTCCATGGTTTTCGTGGCTTCCTTGCCGCCACGAAAACCATGTCGGTAGGCACTATCAGTGACAGGGAATCCCTTCACTGTCACTGATAGGGGCCTTTCCCAACCCCACCCACCTCCCCAGATTCGCTCCCGACTCCCCCCTTACTCTCCAGACCCCCCTTCACACAGGCCTCTACCTTCACACACACATACACACGCCTATTCCCACATTCATCCATGCATACATCCATTCACAAACACATCCGCACACACTTACCTACATACACGCAGACACTCATTCACACAACATACTCCCACTCACACCTCCAGACATGCACACACATACAAAATGTAACACACGCCCGCAAACACACACACACAGACATACACACACCCACACACACACAACATTCCCCAACCCCCTCCCCTGTCGGAGCACCCACTTATCTGTGTTTAGGGGGTCCTCCGGCAGGAGACGGGACAGGGCGCTGCTGCCAGCAGCAGCATCTGCCAGCAGGACACCACCAGGCCGTATTATTTCTCATAATACGGCTGGCGGTGGTCTACTGGCATCCGCCTGCATGGCTACTGCTGGATTTCCGCCATCCTGCTGGTGGAAATCCGGCTGCGCTCATAATACGGCGGACGGCTGGTAGCTGCCGGACGGGCTTTTGACGGCCGTCACTGCAGCAGTAGGTGGTTTTTACTGCCAGTATCATAATGATGGACTATATGTAGATGGTGCCCCACTTAACTTTGGAGAACAGTAACATAGTAGGTTCACCACATAGACATGATACTATTACAGTGTGAGGCAGACAGTCCATCCTTGCAAGTCATTTATGAAGACAGGGCTGAAACACAAGCCTCTGTTTCACACACATACTGGATTGAAAGCCATGTATTAACTTAGCCTTGCAACATGAAGTGACACCCAGAAAAAAACGAACATGGCTGGTGTCTTGTAAGGCAAATTAGGCATTCAATACAGGCTGTCTGCTCCTTCTCTTCTTGGCAGTGCTGCTGGGAATGGCAGTTAAGGTGCTAATTTGGGTGAAGCATGAGGCCTGCTATGCTTCTAGTGCATTCTGTGCACACCTCCATTGTTTTCTGCTCTGCTCAGCTAGTGTGTACAACCCCAGCGTGTTTGTCCATTAGTAATCCGCTGCTCTGCTTTTACTTTCTATTTCCTGTGCCTGTCCATAGCTGTCCTTTCTGTGTATGTCTTTAGATGCTTCTCTGCCCCAGTACACTACCTCTTTAGGATATTCAGTGACCTCAAGGGGTGTCCCAACCAGAGTCCTGATCAGACCAGCCCGAAACTGTGACATTTTTTTTTCCCTGGCCGAGGAGGGTTCTGATGTCACCTGCTGCGGTGATGAGCGTGGTCTGGGTGCTTAGGTGGGCCCAGAATTCTGATTGTGACGCATTGCGTAGGTTGTTTCATTCTAGGTAGTCGTTGAGCTGTCCATTGATGGCCTTCTATATATAAAGGGGGGACAGGAAGATTGACAGTCCAGTGTACAGCCTCCCAATGTAGTCAATACAGACAAAAAAGTACACTGTTCCCAGCACAACATCAAAACAATGGTAAAATACAGGGGAGCTTGTAATTCAGGAGTAAAGAGAGCCCTCACACATCCGTCCGGATGTAAAGCATCATCACTGGGCTCACTCCTCGCCACTGGAATGTCCGGCGGGCAACCCTTCGAAAGAAGGGGTGCTCTTAACCGAAGTACTACAAAATGGGTGGTACCAGCGTTAAATCCGATTGGATAGAGTGGTGAGGAGAGACAAAAGACAAATTAAAATTGGCTCTAAGCACAAGCAATCAAAATTTAATGTATCTCAACTGTGTCTAGGCCAAGATTAAAAAGATATAACCGGAGTGTCTGCATTGATGGCCTTCTGCAGTACTTTGGCTGGGTATGAGAGCAGTGAGAATTGTTGGTAGTTCTTGAGGTCACTGGGGGTCTGCTGAGGGCTTCTTTAGGAGGAGTCTGATGTCTGCCTGATTCCATCCATCTCGGAAGGATGCTGTGGAGACAGAAGCGTTGAGTAGGTTGGTGAGTTCAGTGCTGATTATGTTGGATCCGAGGATGAAAAGATGGTCGGGGTAGGGGTCGGTGAGTACCCCTGAGTGGATGGAGGCCATGATGTTTGCGGTGGTTTGGGCATCGGGTGGAGGCCTGGTGGTTACTGGTTGCAAGAGGTTGTTGAGATTGAGCGAGGTGGGTTGAGGGTTAAAGTTGTTGTAGATGTTGGCAATCTTGCTGTGGAAGTAGTCGGACCACCGACCAGTTCTTGGGCTTTCCCCTGACTCTCCATCTTGTGGTCATTTACCTCCTCCTTACACTCAGAACTTCCCAACAGCAGCTGGAAATTGTAGGCCCAAAAATATATGGTCCGAGGGAGAGGGGGTGCCAGGGAAGGGACTCCAAAACATCCTTTGCAGCCCGAGCAGAGTAGAATGCAGGAGTAAGCTCACCCCCGCAACAGGTCTAGCAGTAGGGTGACATCCAAGGCCTCACACAGATTGAAGGGAGTAATGATCCCAATATTGCACTCCACAAATCAGAGACACAGGTTCCATGGAACAACACTCTGACCCCCACCAGTACACAACAATAAAAATCAGAGGCCTGGAGAAATGCCCAAGATCCAAACGAAGGAGCCTAAAGCTAGCCCAAAGGAAGCATAGAGAAAAGGGTGGAGTTAGGACACCTGGTGCCACTTGTGAGGGTCACATACCGCAGGGTACGTTGTGATTGCCGACCAAGATCCATTGCAACAGGTCTCCTCTTTTACACCCCCCACATGTGTAGAGTAGAAACACCACCATGTGCAGATGACACCTCCATTCACACACCAGGGTGACAAAGGGCTGGCAGTACCAACATAGCACCAGCTAAAAGTTAAAAACTACATGCATGAACTAGAATCAACCCGTAAGGCATACCATTCAAACGTGTACTTTGTCAAGCACGAAGATCCAACAATGTAATAAAATAAAATGTTTATAAAAATAACCTGTTTCTTCCAGAACCAGGTATCCCAATTAGGGGCCACCCTCTGGTGCCTCACCAAGATTCATGGACTACATAGCAATTCTTAAGGATTATGACCAAATATAGCTTTTGCCCAACAGGTCTGCAGTTGAACTGTTAAGTGCACTATCTCTACAGTGGACCATCACCTTATCAGCAGCTGCACCAGAATCCTCAGCAGGATCAAGAGCCACACCACACCCAAAGGACTTTTCACATACATACCCCCAACGGGATCCCGAACCACACCTTGCTCCAAAGACTTTTTCTTAACTGTTTCCCAACTTGGAGACTCCTGTCACAGAGAAGACCATAGACAGCTCAACCGGAATAACCTCAAGACCTACAATGTTCCCTACGTTATGTGTCTTCATGCATTTTTTACATTCTCTGGTTGTTAGGGATGCTACCTCACCCATGTATTTCCAAAGAACAGTCTCATCTAATTGAGTCTATTCAAACAATTTCTCCACACTTGCATATGGACCTCATTCACATCACTTTTAATTACACCTCACCCAACACTAGCATCCCACATGCACTACACAGTGCTCTTTTATACAACGCGTGTTATCAGCACATGAACGCCGTAGGCTCCAAGACATCAGATGAGTCATGTTATATCCATTTGTTGATACTACATGCAGTAGGTGAAGATAGATTGCACTTATCCCAAGAGGTGGCCCCTGAAAAAGCAAAATGCCTTCTCCATCTGTACCAGTGTAGAATTAGGGCCAAAATACACCCTAAAACAGTATAGCACCATAGGATAGTCATAAACTGGTCCACTATCAGACCATTTCTACATCAATGTACCTTCTTACTGAGGATAGCGATATCCAAACTGAGCTAGACAGTATGCACAAGCAGAGAGGTATAGGAGAGGACACTGATCGGCCCCAAGATTTTCACAAGAAGAGATTCTTGGAGGTGGCTAAACCACCAAACCAGTGCTCAAACATGTCCACTCCTGCTTCCATCTGTGGTCCCAGGGTGGCCCTTAGCAATTCTGGGGCTGCCTTTGTTAATAGCAAATTGACCCCACACATGGAGTTTCAGTGCAGGGCCACCCATTTCTATAACATGAAGGGCAATGCGTCTTGTAGGGGAGGATTATTTAACAGTGTAGATACACCGTGTCAGAAGATCTGGGGCACCGAGATAGACAGGTACATGTAGGTAGAAGGGAAGGGGAAACCCTTAAGTGCATGGAAACTCACATTGTAGTTTTTATGTTTAGGAGGCGAAGGAACCATTCCACTGGGCACGAATGAGAATTGTGGCATAATATTGCACATTCCGGACATGCACTTCCACACTGATGGACACCTACTGGCAGTGTGGTGCGTTTGCTACATCCAGCTTGTCCCTGGATGGCATGGCCTCTGCTCCCTCATCACCATATGCACCCCAACCCTGTTCATCCCCGGAGAAGATCTGTCTGAACTATACCAACACCCACTGAGGAAGAAAACAACACAGTTTCAGCAGGCTGGAAGGAGAAGTACTGCTGACTATTATGGTGGGGCTCAGTACAAGGACATTCCTCAGGAGTTTAGGCTGTTCACCGACACCCAAGTATTGGCGGGAGGGTCCATACCCTTCTTGAGCTTGCAGACCAAAGCAAATGTCCACTGGTTCAGAATACCCCAGTGGGAAATGCTCAAAATGATGAACAATACTGAGCTCGGCCTTAATGCAATCAAGGAAGACCCAAGAGCCATCTGCCTCATGCTGATGCAACATCAGTATGTGTTGGACTTGGTGACCGCAATGGAGAATGGGGTTTGCAGTAAGATCTGTGCATCTTGCTATACTTTTATACCCGGCAATGACATGGACAATGGAGTACGGCCTCTTGCTAATCAAGCATTGCACCAACTACAGAAGGACAAGAAGGACATGCGTGAAGATGGAGGTGACCCTGAGCAGGAGTGGTCCAGGAACTGGTTCTCCTACCACCTCCCCTCCCCAGCTGACTGGATTGTGCACATTATTGTTTCCAATTTTTGTTGTGTTACTGTTTTTGTGTGGTTTGCTACAATTGTGGGTTTCCTCCTGTAAAAACGCAGTCCCCAAATTGGGTAGAGTAAAAGTAGCATGGGAGGTGGGACAACAAGATGCCAACACTGTGACTGTCATGACTTGTGGGTTTGATGGTGTAGTTGAAAAGTCAACTAGAAAGTGAAATGTTGATATTGACGATGCGCATGACAAGACATCTTTATACACTAACAATATATTTTCATACTTGAACGAAGTCGCATCACCACTATTAGGCTCCCCCCTAAGGAACTCTCCGTCAACCCCAGAACGTAGGGACGTGGTCAGGCAGATTCTGAGACCCAAGCCCAAAGGTTAATGACTTACAGGTCACAGGTGGGGTAAAACTTAGCCAGTAGCCAAACGCACAAACATGAAAACTTAGATCAGATCCCACAGATAGACAGCAACACTACAGTGGTCCCCGGAGATTGGCCCCAATAAAACACACATGACCAGAGAGATGCGTGCATTCCTAGAACACCATAAAGTTAGATGCCACATGCAGTCAGCTACACTTAGCCAATCAGGGTACAGCACACACAGTGACCACATGCCCTTCAGGCCAGACAGCTGGACACATACTCGCTGGCCCACAATGTGTCCACGCCAAGTCTAGCCCTACCTGCATTCCCTATCTGGAATTTGTATTTATGACTCCTTGACAAATGTTTGTATTTTTACCAAAGAAGGAATGTTTCCTAGGGCCTTATTACAGCCAGAGAAATGTATAAAACCTGCATCAATTCAAAGTACTACAGGAGACAGTCTTCATAACCCGTTTCTGTAACTGCTCTCCCGGCCGTAATGTTCAATAAAACAAGGAGTTTCCTGTTTTGCCAGATACCTCTTGCCTTTTGTTTTTTAAGGGAAAGTCTAATTTCAAGCAACAGGAGAGTGTACTGAACAGAGAGGATGCTGCTCCTGGTGGGGTCCACTTAATAAGTAACTTGTAACTTATCCTGAAACGTTTTAAATACATCTACAACCTGTATCCTATGTGAACTGTCTACCTGACCCCCTGCTTACCAAGAAAGAATCTTTGATTACAACACTGTGATATACAGCCTTGGGAAATTGACTGGAAACACTGATCTGGTGCAAGGGTGTGGGTGACTTATTGCTCAGCACACTTTTTAGCAGTATTAGGTATAAGAAGCACATGATCACTTTAGAGGACAGGCACCTTTAGCTAGAAATGTATGCGTCTTCATATTGAATGTCACTATAGCCAAGAATGCATTACTGAATGAAAACTACAAGGAATGGTGCTGTCATTTTGTATCAATTTTTGACCGCTTATCCGAAATACAGTGACAGAACTGAGTGCAATTGACAAGCTATAGTTTAAATATGTATACATTTGTATGTTTTGTACCTTATTTTATCTCAATTTAATGTGATTGTATAAATGTGGGAAAGTGCAATTATTTTATGTAATTAAGCAATAAAATGTTGCGTTCATACATTCATCTGTTCATTCATTCATTAATTTATTCATTCACCGCATCACAGTCAGGGATTCCTCTGACTAGATTAGGAAGGCTCGCTGACCCACTGATGCAGGTTGTAGATCTGAGAGAAAAGAGTGACATGTATCCCACAACAATAACACCTTGTTTCTTGTATAGCTCTTTATCTCACCATTGCTGAGCAAACTAAACTGCAGGGGTCACTATTAACCCTATTTAATGTTACTAAATGTACCAATCTTCAGGAGCACAAAGAAAGGCTGAGGGATTCCCACAGTTCATAACCTGACACTCACCACCTGTTTCCTAAGTGACCATTAATCTCACAGACCATCCTGCTGTGCCTAGCACCTGCTTGGCTTGCCCAGAGGTCTCCCTGCTTTGTTTGGATTCAGATTGAAGAAAGGGCTGGATGTAAGGGCCTGTGCATGCCAGGCAGATTAATGTAACTATTGGATGCAATCAACAATCCTTTCAAGGCACAGCCCACTCTGCCCAGCCTCTGGAGAAAGTGAATGGGTGGGTGAGCTAAGCAGGGCACAGGCTTGGCACAGGCCACATGCCTGGCTCTGGCTTGGCCACTCTTCAGAGAAGACGTGGCTTGGATCCCAGACAATGCCCTTTTCCTTCTCTAGTGTAGCTTTGTAAACACAAAAACTGCCCTGTGTGGGGCAAAAGAACACATACATTCCAAAAAGATAATTTTCAGTTCGAACTATTTTCGGCTGTTCATATGCAGAAACCTGTATGTGAAACTCATTTTTTACCAAGCGCTGCACTCCCTTGTGTCTCAATGAATACGCCAAGCGCTGCACTCCCTTGTGTCTCAAGGAATACGGCAAGCGCTGCACTCCCTTGTGTCTCAATGAATACGCCAAACGGTGCACCCCCTTGTGTCTCAACGAATACGCCAAGCACTGCACCCCCTTGTGTCAAGCACTGCACTCCCTTGTGTCTCAATGAATACGCCAAGCACTGCACTCCCTTGTGTCTCAAAGAATACGCCAAGCGCTGCTCTCCCTTGGGTCAAGCACTGCACTTCCTTGTGTCTCAACGAATACGCCAAGGACTGCACTCCCTTGTGTCTCAATGAATACGCCAAGTGCTGCACTCCCTTGTGTCTCAATGAATACGCCAAGCGCTGCACTCCCTTGTGTCTCAAGGAATACGGCAAGCGCTGCACTCCCTTGTGTCTCAATGAATACGCCAAACGGTGCACCCCCTTGTGTCTCAACGAATACGCCAAGCACTGCACCCCCTTGTGTCAAGCACTGCACTCCCTTGTGTCTCAATGAATACGCCAAACACTGCACTCCCTTGTGTCTCAAAGAATACGCCAAGCGCTGCTCTCCCTTGGGTCAAGCACTGCACTTCCTTGTATCTCAACGAATACGCCAAGGACTGCACTCCCTTGTGTCTCAATGAATACGCCAAGCGCTGCACTCCCTTGTGTCTCAATGAATACGCCAAGTGCTGCACTCCCTTGTGTCTCAATGAATACCCCAAGCACTGCACTCCCTCGTGTCAAGCACTGCACTCCCATGTGTCTCAATGAATACGCCCAGTACTGCACTCCCTTGGTTCTCAATGAATACGCCAAGCACTGCACTCCCTTGTGTCTCAACGAATATACCAAGCACTGCACTCCCTTGTGTCAAGCACTGCACTCCCTTGTGTCTCAACGAATACGCCAAGCACTGCTCTCCCTTGTGTCTCTACGAATACGCCTAGCACTGCACTCCCTTGTGTCTCAATGAATAAGCCAAGCGCTGCAGTCCCTTGTGTCTCAATGAATACGCCAAGCACTGCACTCCCTTGTGTCTCAACAAATATGCCAAGCACTGCACTTCCTTGTGCCTCAATGAATACACCAAGCACTGCACTCCATTGGGTCTCAATGAACAGGCCAAGTGCTGCACTCCCTTGGGCCAAGCACTGCACTCCCTTGGGTCTCAATGAATACACCAAACGCTGCACTCCCTTGTGTCAAGCACTGCACTCCCAGGTGTCTCAACGAATACGCCAAGCACTGCACTCCCTTGTGCCTCAACGAATACGCCAAGCACTGCACTCCCTTTTGTCAAGCACTGTACTCCCTTGTGTCTCAATTAATACGCCAAGCACTGCACTCCCTTGTGCCAAGCACTGCACTCCATCGGGTCTCAATGAATACGGCAAGCACTGCACTCTCTTGTGCCAAGCACTTCACTCCCTTGGGTCTCAACGAATATGTCAAGCGTTGAACTCCCTTGTTTCAAGCACTGTAGTCCCTTGTGTCTCAACGAATATGCCAAGTGCTGCACTCCCTTGTGTCTCAACGAATACGCCAAGCGCTGCACTCCCTTGTGTCAAGCACTGCACTCCCTTGTGTCTCAACGAATACGCCAAGCACTGCACTCCCTTGTGTCTCAATGAATACGCCAAGCGCTGCACTCCCTTGTGTCTCAATGAATACGCCAAGCACTGCACTCCCTTGTTTCTCAATGAATACACCAAGCACTGCACTCCCTTGGGTCTCAATGAATAGGCCAAGCGCTGCCCTCCCTTGTGCCAAGCACTGCACTCCCTTTGGTCTCAATGAATACACCAAACACTGCACTCCCTGTGTCAAGCACTGCACTCCCTTGTGTCTCAACCAATACGCCAAGCACTGCACTCCCTTGTGCATCAACGAATACCCCAAGCACTGCACTCCCTTGTGTCAAGCACTGTACTCCCTTGTGTCTCAATGAATACGCCAAGCACTGCACTCCCTTGTGCCAAGCACTGCACTCCC
The DNA here is from genome assembly GCF_031143425.1 of Pleurodeles waltl. Lineage (NCBI taxonomy): Eukaryota > Metazoa > Chordata > Amphibia > Caudata > Salamandridae > Pleurodeles > Pleurodeles waltl. The sequence continues at coordinate 996,437,131 of NC_090450.1, read as the reverse complement.
TCAGGTCTCAATTAATACGCCAAGCACTGCACTCCCTTGTGCCAAGCACTGTACTCCCTTGTGTCTCAACGAATGTGCCAAGCGCTGCACTCCCTTGGGTCTCAACGAATATGCCAAGCGCTGCACTCCCTTGTGTCAAGCACTATACTCCCTTGTGTCTCAACGAATATGCCAAGCACTGCACTACCTTGTGTCTCAACGAATACGCCAAGTGCTGCACTTCTCTGTGTCAAGCACTGCACTCCCTTGTGTCTCAATGAATACGCCAAGCACTGCACTCCCTTGTGTCTCAACGAATACGCCAAGCGCTCCACTTCCTTGTGTCAAGCACTGCACTCCCTTGTGTCTCAATGAACACGCCAAGCACTGCACTCCCTTGTGTTAAGCACTGCACTCCCTTGTGTCTCAACAAATACGCCAAGCACTGCACTCCCTTGTGTCTCAATGAAGACGCCAAACGGTGCACCCCCTTGTGTCTCAACGAATACGCCAAGCACTGCACCCCCTTGTGTCAAGCACTGCACTCCCTTGTGTCTCAATGAATACGCCAAGCACTGCACTCCCTTGTGTCTCAAAGAATACGCCAAGCGCTGCTCTCCCTTGGGTCAAGCACTGCACTTCCTTGTGTCTCAACGAATACGCCAAGGACTGCACTCCCTTGTGTCTCAATGAATACGCCAAGCGCTGCACTCCCTTGTGTCTCAATGAATACGCCAAGCGCTCCACTTCCTTGTGTCAAGCACTGCACTCCCTTGTGTCTCAATGAACACGCCAAGCACTGCACTCCCTTGTGTTAAGCACTGCACTCCCTTGTGTCTCAACAAATACGCCAAGCACTGCACTCCCTTGTGTCTCAATGAAGACGCCAAACGGTGCACCCCCTTGTGTCTCAACGAATACGCCAAGCACTTCACCCCCTTGTGTCAAGCACTGCACTCCCTTGTGTCTCAATGAATACGCCAAGCACTGCACTCCCTTGTGTCTCAAAGAATACGCCAAGCGCTGCTCTCCCTTGGGTCAAGCACTGCACTCCCTTGTGTCTCAATGAAGACGCCAAGCGCTACACTCCCTTGTGTCTCAATGAATACACCAAGCACTGCACTCCCTTGTGTCAAGCACTGCACTCCCTTGTGTCTCAAAGAATACGCCAAGCACTGCACTCCCTTGTGTCTCAATGAATATGCCAAGCGCTGCACTCCCTCGTGTCAAGCACTGCACTCCCTTGTGTCTCAATGAATACGCCAAGCACTGCACTCCCTTGTGTCTCAACGAATACGCCAAGCGCTCCACTTCCTTGTGTCAAGCACTGCACTCCCTTGTGTCTCAATGAATACGCCAAGCACTGCACTCCCTTGTGTTAAGCACTGCACTCCCTTGTGTCTCAACAAATACGCCAAGCACTGCACTCCCTTGTGTCTCAATGAAGACGCCAAGCGCTGCACTCCCTTGTGTCTCAATGAATACGCCAAGCACTGCACTCCCTTGTGTCAAGCACTGCACTCCCTTGTGTCTCAACGAATACGCCAAGCACTGCACTCCCTTGTGTCTCAATGAATATCCCAAGCGCTGCACTCCCTCGTGTCAAGCACTGCACTCTCTTGTGCCTCAACGAATACGCCAAGCACTGCACTCCCTTGTGTCTCAATGAATACGCCAAGTGCTGCACTCCCTTGTGTCTCAATGAATACGCCAAGCACTGCATTCCCTTGTGTCTCAACGAATATGCCAAGCACTGCACTCCCTTGCGTCAAGCACTGCACTCCCTTGTGTCTCAACGAATACGCCAAGCACTGCACTCCCTTGTGTCTCAATGAATACGCCAAGCACTGCATTCCCTTGTGTCTCAAAGAATATGCCAAGCACTGCACTCCCTTGTGTCAAGCACTGCACACCCTTGTGTCTCAACGAATACGCCAAGCACTGCACTCCCTTGTGTCTCAACAAATACGCCAAGCACTGCACTCCCTTGTGTCTCAATGAATACACCAAGTGCTGCACTCCCTTGTGTCTCAATGAATACACTAAGCACTGCACTCCCTTGTGTCTCAACGAATATGCCAAGCACTGCACTCCCTTGTGTCAAGAACTGCACTCCCTTGTGTCTCAATCAATACTCCAAGCGCTGCACTCCCTTGTGTCTCAATGAATAAGCCAAGCACTGCACTCCCTTGTGTCTCAACAAATACGCCAAGCACTGCACTCCCTTGTGTCAAGCACTGCACTCCCTTGTGTCTCAACGAATACCCCAACCACTGCAGTCCCTTGTGTCTCAATGATTATGGCAAGCGCTGCACTCCCTTGTGTCAAGCACTGCACTCCCTTGTGTCTCAATACATACGCCAAGCACTGCACTCCCTTGGGTCTCAATGAATACACCAAGCGCTGCATTCCCTTATGCCAATCATTGCACTCCTTTCGGTCTCAATGAATACGCCAAGTGCTGCACTCCCTTGTGTCAAGCACTGCACTCCCTTGTGTCTCAACGAATACGCCAACCACTGCAGTCCCTTGTGTCTCAACGAATATGGCAAGCACTGCACTCCCTTGTTTCAAGCACTGCACTCCCTTGTGTCTCAATGAATACGCCAAGCACTGCACTCCCTTGTGTCTCAACGAATATGCCAAGCACTGCGCTCCCTTGTGCCAAGCACTGCGCTACCTTGTGTCTCAACGAATATGCCAAGCACTGCACTCTCTTGTGTCTCAATGAATACGGCAAGCACTGCACTCCCTTGTGTCTCAACAAATATGCCAAGCACTGCGCTCCCTTGTGCCAAGCACTGCGCTACCTTGTGTCTCAACGAATATGCCAAGCACTGCACTCCCTTGTGTCTCAATGAATATGCCAACTGCTGCACAACCTTGTGTCTCAATGAATACGCCAAGCGGTGCACTCCCTTGTGCCTCACTGAATACGCCAAGCACTAAACTCCCTTTTGTCTCATTGAACATGGCAAGCACTGTAGTTTCATGCATCATATTGAACATGCCAAGCACTGCACTTGCTTTTGTCTCATTGAACATGCCAAGCGCTCCACTTCAGTGTTTCTTATTGAACATGCCAAGCGCTGCACTCCCTGGTGTCTCATTGAACATGCCTAGCACTGTACTTCCTATGTGTCTCATTGAACATACCAAGCTTCGCACTCCCTTATCTCTCATTGAACATGCCAAGCACTGGAATTCCATGCGTCTCATTGAACATGCCAAGCATTGCACTTCCATGTGTCTAATCGAACATGCCAAACGCTCCAATTCCATGTGTCTTATTAAACATGCCAAATGCTGCACTCCCTTGTGTCTGATTGAGCATGCCATGTGCTGTACTTTCAGGTGTCTCATTGAACATGCCAAGCAATTAACTTTCATGTGTCTCATTGAACATGCAAAGCTCTGCACTCACTTATCTCTCATTTAAGATGCCACGTGCTGCACTTCCAGGTGTCTCATTGAAGATGCCAAGCGCTGCACTTCCAGGTGTCTTATTGAACATGCCAAGTTCTGCACTGCCAAGTGTCTCATTGAAGATAGCAGGCACTGCACATCCATGTGTCTCATCAAACATACCAAGCACTGCTCTTCCATGTGTCACATCGAACATGCCAAGCGCTGCACTTCCAGGTGTCTCATTAAACATACCAAGCTCCACACTCCCTTATCTCTCATTGAACCTGCCAAGCACTGCACTTCCATGCGTCTCATTGAACATGCCAAGCGATGTACTTCCAGGTGTCTCATTGAACATGGCAAGCCCTGCACTTCCATGTATCTGATTAAACATGCCAAGCACTGCACTCCCTTGTGTCTCATTGAACAAGCCAAGCGCTGTACTTCCGGGTGTCTCATTGAACATGCCAAGTGCTGCTCTTCCAGGTGTCTCATTGAAGATACCAAGCGCTGCACTCCCTTGTGTCTCATTGAACATGCCAAGCGCTGTACTTCTAGGTGTCTCATTGAAGATGCCAAGTGCTGCACTCCCTTGTGTCTCATTGAACATGCCAAGCGCTGTACTTCTAGGTGTCTCATTGAAGATGCCAAGTGCTGCACTTTCAGGTGTCTCATTTAACATGCCAAGTGCAGCACTTCCAGGTGTCTCATTGAAGATGCCGCGCGCTGCACTTCCAGGTTTCTCATTGAAGATGTCAAGCGCTGCACTCCCTTGTGTCTCATTGAACATGCCAAGCGCTGTACTTCCAGGTGTCTCATTGAACATGCCAAGCGCTGTACTTCCATATATTGCATCAATCATGCAAAGCTCTGCACTCCCTTGTGTCTCATTGAACATGCCAAGCGCTGCACTTCCGGGTGTCTCATGGAAGATGCCAAGCTCTGCACTCCCTTGTGTCTCATTGAACATGCCAAGCGCTGCACTGCCAGGTGTCTCATGGAAGATGCCAAGCTCTGCACTCCCTTGTGTCTCATTGAACATGCCAAGCGCTGCACTTCCAGGTGTCTCATCGAAGACTTGTAGTAATCAGTGAGCCACCTCTGAGGCATCTCTGACACCGCTTTGTTTTACTGATATGTGTAATTGTCTTCACTAAGGTGTCGCACAGCTGAGCTTGAGACAGTCCTCAAATCATTCTCTTTGTTAAGCCAGAGGAAATTAGTGATAATAGCATATTAACAGCGTCCTGCCTTCCCTTAAGTGAGCACAATTATTTATCAAGACTGCAATTGTCAGATTAATTTGTCATTTGATTGGTTCATTTATTTAACACAATGTACCATTTAGCTTCTGATAGAACTGTCACTGGGTGTTGTGTTAGCAGTGTGGAACAAAAGATATCAATTCATTATCTAAATTGGTACATTATGTAACCAGGAAACACCTAGTTTAAATCCCAGCTTCCCCTCTTGAACACATTGACTTTTCTTAGTCAAATCACTTCAATGTGTCCTATTTTTCCTTGATCATTATATTTGAGAGCATCTTGATTTCACTGCAGGATGCGCACTGCACAAAAACCTCTTTGAGTAGAGTTTCGTAATTGTACTACATATATATAGGATGAAGACATTTATGGTGGCCACATATTGAGAAGAATTAATGAGTTAGGAAAAACATCAAAATACAAAGGATAGAATATTGTTTCCGGGGGAAACTCCTGCTTTTAGGACATGGAACCCCACTAAAGTCCTTAAGGTTAGAACTTGGGCTTCACCCAATGTGACCCAGTGTGATCCAATGTGATTCAATGTGATCCAGTCTGATTCAAGTACAACCCCCACACCGAGGCGTACCTAAAGGTCCTGAATGAGGTCAGTCACATGGAAGCCTCTAATAATGGCCCTTGGATAATGCACACAGAGAAATCTTTAGAAACGATCAGCTGTGGCAAATTATAGTTACCAAAACGAACTGTTGGCAGGTGAAAGAAGCCAAGACTGATAACAGCGCCAGAAAGTGTTTCTGTGTCCAAAGGGTTCCTGGAGCTAAAAATCAAACATGGCTTAGAGTCTCATCTTGAGGTAAGAGTTCGGTGGAATGTGTCCTGCCTTGCTTAAAGTAAAACATTTAAGACTATAACACCTTCTATTTTCACAGCCTTGATGCGTATTTTATGATTTGTCTATGTAACAGATTAATATTGCAAATTATGTATATAAATGTATATTAATTGCATTTTGTCAGCTGACACAATAGTTTTATGACATCCTGGTTCAGTGAATATAAGCATGCTCCATTTAATACATTATTGTTTCTGTTTGTGACTGCTTGAATTTCTCTCCTAGTTTCACCTACACTGTGCTAGCCTCTTCCCCCACCTTACAAGGTAAATAGGCAAAATACACATTAAAGGCTATCCAGAATGTGTTTAAGAGACTGCTTAGTCTGCTTTATGGTTTAACCTGTCTTTGGAAAGTGTATGTAACATTAGTCTTTGACTTGAAAAAGTGAATAAGTTAAGTTCACAAAAAGCAGTATTTTAGTGGCTTCAGAATTGGGAGTTACCGGAAGAGGTGAATCAGGAAACTAGGTAGTGTGGATTGAGCCTGTCTGTATCAAAGAAGATTCTGGATAGAGCAGTACCTCCCTGCCCCATGCACCAGCAACCTGTGCTTAGGGCCTCTTGCACCTTATATATGTTTTTACTGGTGATTGCATCTTTTGCTCCGATTGTTTGCAGGGGCTAGGGTTTCTATTGGACTAAGGGTTTAGGCGTTGAGTTCTGATTGGCTGTTTGGCCTGGGGTTTCTGATTAGTTGACAGGACTAGGGTTTCTATTGGACTAAGGGTTTAGGGTTTGAGTTCTGACTAGTTGCTAGGGCTAGGGTTTCTACTGGTCTAAGGGCTTAGGGTGAACGTTCTGATTAGGTGTTAGGGCTAGGCTTCATGTTGGATATTAGGGCTTAGGGTTTGGGTTTTGATTGACTAATAGGGCTAGGACTGTGATCGGTTAATAGGGCCAGGTGTACCATTGGCTCTAGGGTTTAGGATTAGGTTTCTGATTAGTTAGGGCTAGGGTTCCCATTGGCCAGTAGGGCTATTTAAGCCTAGGGTTTAGGTGGTCTAAGCCCTAGCGTCGAGGCTGAGAGCTGAGAGGAAAAGGTCAGTTGCCTGTTTGGGCCTGTTCCAGCTGGGTCGAGCCAAGGACCAGAGATGCTGCCCACTTTTTCATTTAGAACCAACCACAGTAAATTTTCCACATCCGAAAACCTCCAAGCAAGTTATCAACAAAGACATTCTACTAACGTACCACAAAAACTCATACAACTTCCAGTGTCTCAACAACCACTACAAAAACCCACAAACCACACCTATACACCCTTCCACCCGACTTCAACATTATTGCACCTTCACTCACAGCTAAATATAACTTTGTCCTATACCACTAACAAATCCACACATCACTCACACTACACAAAGCCACATTATGCATAAATCTAATTCATCTAGACACACAATCCCTGTTCATACAAAACACCAGCTTTATTTCCTCTACTTACTCCTTACAGACCTCTTTTTATCTCAACAACCTATACTCAGCCTTCCATCATATCATCCACCAATACCCTCCTCCTCTTTTTACCAAAAACACACAAGCAAACAATCCTTACACGCCACTGTACCACACATATTACCTCTTCCAGTGATCAAATCTAGCAGAAACACTCATAGGTCTTGTTCATCCCCTTTTACACACCACATATGCTCTTCTCCAAAACACATACCAACCCCCTGTACAATTCAAATACCACTCACCAGCAGTACTTTACATACAAATACTTTTAAGAAAACCACTACATCAATATCGTCTCTCACTACTCCACAAAAACAAAACAAAGCACACACACAGGCACATCAAAATCACACACACTTTCATAATACTTTCCATCACAAATTAGAAACATACAGCAACTCCCTCCCTTATGACTACACAAATAACACACATCCTAATCCATCTTTAATCCCAAATTTTCTATCAGAACAACAACAAATACACCAACACAACAACTCTAATTTACCCGCCACTCATTCATTGTACAGTTTAGAGCCTTAGAATATGACCCACATGCTTCACCACCATCCCTAACCCATACTCCTTCCAGTCTACACAAACACAAACAAAATAAACAACATGCCACTCTTCACAAGTTCACATCCAGATGTCTATTAAATAAGGCTACTCATCAAAAACAACACAACTCACCATCTCACTCTCAACCACTGTCTCCACAACCGACACACACAGACCCATCAAAATGCCTTCTAAGACTGCTGGACCAGGAACACAATATAGAATAATAACACTATTATGACCCTTATACAGTAAATATCAGCATTAATGACACACGTGCTACAAGTTCAAAATATACTGCTCACCCTTCTACAAAACAAAGTCACACCACCACCAAAACACAGTCTTTAAATTGCCTACTAATAAATGCTCGATCACTCTCTGAAAACAAGCACCACATCTACAACCTACTTATTGAAACACAACCTGACATACTCTTCAATCATGTGTGAGAGATGGCATGGCTCCAGTGTTGCATGAAGGTGTTCCTCCCGGCTATCAATCTGTCACACAAAACCTTATAGGCAAAAGAGGAGGTGGACTAGCTGTTATATTCAAGCAAACAATGCATATCAGTAAAATGGATGACATTCCATACAAGGTTGTGAGGCCCTTATCACCAAATGCAACTCAAGACCAACTTCCTCCTGTAAATACCTTCTCCTTTACAGACCACCACCTAGACCTTTCTAGACACAGTTTAAAACCTTATAACACTATACTCCAACCTATGCATTCTTACAGTCCTAAACATTTGATGTGAGAAACCCAATATGCCCCATCCAAAAACAATCATCACTGGCCTAATCACAACATACATCAGATTGTACACAATCCCACGCACATCATTGAACACATCCTAGATGTCATTTTAACAAATCCAGAACTAATCACCATCAAAGCATCACACCAGTCACATGGTCAGACCACCATTTGGTAGCTTTCCAACATAAAACTTAACAAATCAACACACCCAAGACCACCTTATATGCATCCACCTATCAACCATGGAACAAACTCAATTTCGAATGCTGAGAAACACAACTAACAGCCATTACAGATCCAGACACAACACATTCTATTCAAAAACTTTATGAGTGGCTAAATGAAGCTTTTGATATCCTAATACCACTCAGAACAACAAAACAGGACAAAGGAAAACAAGCACATTGAAGAAATACTGAAGTAAAAAAGATAAAACAACAAATCAGAGGGCTGCAACAAACCTAGCTCAACAAAACAGCATTCAAGACAAACCTCACCTATGCAAACTTTACAGAATATACAAATAAACATTAAAAAAAGAGTGAAAGAAGGTACCATTGAGACATAATTCAAAATGCTAAATGTGCAAAAAGAATTTTATAAATTTTTCACCAAATGTTGTAAATCTAAATGCACGGAAGGAACTCATCTCATTACTCAAGAATTCACAGGCAAACTGGCAAATCATTACGCATCTAAAGCAGACACATTGGACTCTTATTTAAAACAAAGGAAAACCACCAGCACCAACCTCTTTCCAAAAATCTGCTCCAAGAGTAAGCCATCCCAGCCTCTGCATTCCTTCTAACACATATCACACAGTGAATTTATGGATCTGGTCAAAGCAAACAGGCCTTCCAGCTGCCCTTCTGACCCTTGTCCACCACACATTTTCAAGAACATTCTTTTTCCTACCTCTGCTGTCATACCAGTAGGAAGAATCATCAATAATTCTTTAACTGCAGGAATCTTTCCAGAAGCCCTATAAAAGGCAGGCACATGCCCATTATTAAAGAAAACAAACCTGGACCACCATAACTAAAAACCAATTACAAATGGACTTTTACTGGGCAAACCAATAGAAAGAGCAGCATTTGCCCAGATGTCACAATTCATTGAAGATAACTCGATACTTTCCGACTACCAGACTGGATTCCTTCCAGAATCTGCCCTCATTGCCATCTGGGATGATTTTTAAAACACAATAGACCACAATGGAGTTGCTGTACTACTTCTCTTGGACCTCTCAGTTGCCTTTGACACAGTTGACCATGACACCCTAATACAAAGACTCTACAAAGTGGGCATAAAGGAGACTGCTCTCGACTGGATCACATCCTACCTTCAAAATAAAACAAATATCATCCATACTCCGCCTTTCTCATCCAAACCATATATCACAAAAGCAGGGGTCCCTATAGGCTCAGTCATTTCATCCATGCTTTTCAACATCTACATGAAGTCATTACCAACAATGATCATGAATTTCAGCTCACATGCGGCAAGTATGCAGATGACCCACAACTTCTCCTTAAACTGGAATGCCCCAAATAAATTGAAAACTCACAAATCTTCCGTTGCCTCAGAGCCGTTGATCAGTGTATGACATGGAGCCATCTCAAACTGAATGTTCCATAACAGAACTAATCACATGTGGCGACTGGAAAAATTATGACCCACTGTGCATCTGGCCTGATGATCTGGAACCACCTATTAATGTATCTAAGGAAGTAAGATACCTTGGAATTACCATGGACTCCTAGTTAACAATGAATCCCCAACTGGACAAATTAGCAAGATCTAGCTTAATCACAATGAAAACTCTGTGACGCATCTTCCTCCACTTGAAAAAACTACATAAAATTCAAAACTCTTCTGCCAGACTACTCCTACATGCAAAGCCACAAGTCCACATCTTCCCTGCTTTGAGGGCCCTACATTGGTTACCATTTGCAAGACGATCCACCGCCAAGCTTCTTTGTATCAACCACAAAGCAATAATTGGAACAGGACCACTTATCTTCAGGAATAAAATCAACAAATACATTCAACAGAGGAACATCCGGTTAAGATTGGCAAACCCGACCATACAAGAAATAGACAATAGGTAGTACATCTTTCTCTGTTAAGGTTGCCAAACTATGGAATACATTACCCCCAAATATCAGATCCATGGATCTGATATTTGACTTTTTCCTACATAGCCACTATACTCAAACAGCAATGTACTGCATATCTCTGTGCATGTGCACATTTATAATTTGATTATATATATATATATATATATATATATATATATATATATATATTTATTTGTACAAATATGTATAATAACTATGTTTTTTTCATAAAACATATACATACTTTTTAGGCCTGCTTAACAAATGTATGTGTTACTTACGGTTATATATGTATATTATCCGACACTTAACATGTTCATAGGCCATTGCATAGATTCTATATAAGTTATTTGTGTAGATGCTTATGAGTCTCTGTTTTATTTATCTATCACAACAGATAAATATTATCTTAACTATTTATCAACAAACAATTTGCTATTGAAATATTGAGGGAAAGATAAACATGCTATAAAAAGTACACAAATGAATTAACTTCAAATACTGCAACACTTGAAACTTTGTTTTTTTACAATACAACTTTAAACCTTAATATATGATATTCCTTTACATATATTACCTTTCTATGTAATCATGCATTTATATATTTATTACTTTAGTCCTACTGTGCAAGAGAAAAAAGGTTATAAAAACACTCTCTCCAATGCACTACTCTGTTTCACCCTATAATTCTAGCAGTCTATCCCCTATCTCCACTCTCTGACTCATCCAAAGCTTCATTCTACTACTACGATCGCCAAAATAACTTTCCTGCTCTGTCCCTCCTGGTTCACTCCAAACCTCTGCTTACTACTATGAGCTCCCAAACAACCCTACTAAATTAGTTGAGGTGCCGGCATAGAGGGCGTTGCCATAGTCGAGCTTGCTAGTGACTAAAGAGTGGGTGACTGTCCTGCGACAGTCTGCTGGGATTGATCTGAAGATCTTCCAAAGTTTGCTGAGTCTGTGCCAGCAGGAGGAGGCGACAGAGTTTACCTGGTGGGTCATGGATAGGGAGGAGTCTAGGATGATTCCTAAGTTGCGGGCATGTTCGGTCGGTGCAGGGGGGGGCACTGAGGGATGTGGGCCACCAGGAGTCGTCCTAAGCTGAGGTGGCATTTCTGAAGATGATGAGCTCTGTCTTGTCGGAGTTGAGCTTGAGACAGCTTTCTCTCATCCAGGTGGCGACGGCTTCAATTCCTGAGTGAAAGATCCTTTTGGCCGTGTTCTGATCTTCAGTGAGGGAAATGATAAGTTGTGTGTCATCGGCATATGATACGATGTTCATACCATGGCTTCTGACGATGGCAGCAAGAGGGACCATGTATACGTTGAACAGTGTGGGGTTCAATGAGGAACCCTGGGGGACTCTACAGTTGACTCCTGTGGGTCTGGAAGTGTAGGGGGGAGTCTGACCCTCTGTGTCCTCCCGGAGAGGAGGAGTGGATCCATTCCAGGGCTCTTCCGCGGATTCCTCTGTTGTGGAGTCTGGTGAGCAGAATGCTGTGACCATGTTGAAAGCTGCTGGGAGGTCGAGGAGTATGAATGCTGTGGTGTGGCCACAGTCTAGGAGTAATCAGATGTCATCGGTGGCTGCCAGGAGTGCTGTCTCCGTGCTGTGATTGCTGCAGAAGCCGAACGGGGAGCTGTCCAGGGAGTTGTTGGCCTCAATGAAATTCCATAGTTGTGCATTGATTGCTTTCTCTTGTACTTTGGTGGGGTAGGGTAGCAGCGACATGGGCCGGAAATTCTTTAGTTCTGATGGGTCAGTGAAAGGTTTCTTCAGGAGAGGGCGTATTTGAGCCTGTTTCCAGTCCTCGGCGAAGGTGCCCGTGCTGATGGAGCAGTTGATTGTGTTACGAAGGTTGGGGGTGATGGATGCGATGGCTCTTATGTGTATGTGGTGCAAGCAGGGGTCCGAAGGGGCTCCGAAGTGAGTGCTGTTAATGATGTTGACTGTTTCCTCTGTGGTGAGTGTGGACCAGTCGTGGATGGTCTGGGTGGGTTCTGGGGGGAGGGGGGTCAGCTGCAGATTCCAGTGCCAGGATTTTCCAGCAGGAAGCTGTCATATCTGTACTGGATCTTGTGGTGGAAAAAGGAGACATGTTTGTTGCAGAGGTCCTCTGATGGGGGATACAGGTGGCTTTGGAGGGGGGATCTTTGAACTCGTTGATGACGAGGAAGAGTTCCTTCGAGTTGTGTGTGGAGGAGTTGATGTGCTCCAAGAGTGCGTCCTTCCTGGCGTTATTGATTTTTCGTTGATGGGTGATGGATGCGGCTCTGAATGAGGCAAGGTCTTTGCTGGATTGGCTGTTCCTCCATTTTTTATCTAAACGTCTGCGGGTATGCTTTGATTCTTGGAGTTCAGTGGTGAACCAGGTACGCATTTGGCCGATATCAGCCAGAGAGGGGCTAGAGTGTTGGCGTATTCGGTAATCCATGCATTGAGATTGCGTGCTGCTGTATTGGCGGCGTCAGAGGGGGGAGGGAGGGATTTGGTGAGCGATGAGGTGAGTTTCTCGTTGCTGATTTCATTCAATTTCCTGTAGAGGGTCCTGGAGGTGCAGATGCAGCTGCTGGGTGCGGTGATTGTGAAGCGTATGCAGCGGTGGTCCGACCAGTCTGAGGTGGAGATGGTTTTGATGGTGATCCGGTTGTTTGAGATGAAGATGGGGTCCAGTGTGTGTCCTGTGATGTGTGTGGGTGTGGAAACCAGTTGCCTGAGGCCGAGGGTGGCGAGGTTGTCGAGTAGAGCAGTGGTGTTTGGGTCGGTGCGGTCCTCGAGGTGGAAGTTCAGGTCGCCGAGGAGGAGGTAGTCGACTGACGCCAGTGCCTGGGGGGTAGCGATGTCTACAACATCGTCTATGAAAGGTGGGCGGGGTCTGGGTGGTTTGTACACCAGGGTGCCACAGATGGAGGAGTTGTGGTTGGAGTGGACCACGAAGCGAAGGTGTTCCATGATAGGTGCAGTGTTCTTCTTGGATGGCCTTGACACATAGGGAGGACTTGTGTATGATGGCGAGTCCTCCACCCGGGCAGGAGGGCCGGTCCCTCCTTAGGATGCTGTAACCATCAGGAATGGCGATGTCTGGACCCGAGGTGGGGTTGGTCCAGGTCTCGGTGAGGAAGGCGATGTCCAGTCGGGTGGTGTCGATCAGGCACTAGACTTCGGTGATGTGTTTGTGGAGGGAGCGGATGTTCAGGAGCAGGCAGTTGATGGGGTTGTGGAGATTGTTGGTATCTTTGTGAACGGAGAGTACCTTTGGTTTGTTGAGGCTGGTGCTGAAGTTGCAGTTCCTGCAGATGAAAGGTCTGTGGGTGTCCTTGGGGGAGATGGTGCAGCAGTTGTTGAGACGTCCGGTGTTGAGGCAGAGGAGGGTCTCGGAGTCGTAACAGAGACAGTCTAGGGGGTGGTTTAATGGAGATCCAGGGTTCCTGGTGCTGGGTACAGTCCATGCACGGACGGGGGCAGATGGGCTTGCCTTTGGTTCCCTGGGCCTGTCCTCCCCCTGGCACACAGCTGTCCTCCCAGTGTCCCTGTTCCCCTGTACCTGTGTCCCCTGAACTGTGTGCCCACTGCCACTGAACCAAGGGCCCTGATTGTCTTGGGGGTGAGGTGTGGACTGGGGTCCCTGTACAGGTGGGCACACTGCTGATTGACGTGTCCTGGGGAAAGAGGTGTGGGGACATTGGGTGGGTGCTGTGGTGTTGGACCCTGTGGGGGAGGCTCTGTGGTGGACTGTGAGTGGGCTGGGGTGGCCGACTGACTAGTGGTCCCTGATGGGCCAGGTAGTTCATCCAGATCCTGAAGTCCAGAGTTACTGTCATCACTGGGGGCATCTTCTATTAGGAGACTGGACAGTTTTGGCACCTCCTCGTCGCTGGGATAGGCTGGGGCAACTGTGGGGATGTAAGAGATATTTTATGCTTCATGTCTGTGACATATTGAACATCCCTAGCTTCCCCTCTACTGTTGCACTGCCCTTTTGTTTGTGTATGGTGATGTATTGTGTGATTGTTAGTTCTCCATGCTGGGAATGCTTTTGTGATGGGTGTACATGCAGGGCTGTACATGCATTGGTATGGCATGCAGGGCTTGGCATGGGGATTAGTCATATGTGTAGGTTCACTGTGTGGGATGGAGTGGAGTGATGGGAGTCAGGGTGAGGGGGTGAGATGGCATGCAGGTATGGGGGTGACAAGTAGTAAATATTGAATCACCAGTGTCCAGTCCTCTGGCTACTCCAGTGAGTCCCTCAGAATGCAGGATTGCCATACCGTGCTCCTCCCATGCTGTGAGCTGTGGGGGGAGGAGTTGGGGGTCCACCGCCAGGCCTCTGGATGATGAGCTGGTGCCTTGCTGCCGCAGAATATACCTTCCCCTGTAGGTTGTTCCACCTCTTCCTGATGTCGTCTCTGGTTCTTGGATGCTGTCCCACGACGTTCACCCTGTCCACGATCCTCTGCCATAGCTCCATCTTCCTGGCAATGGATATTTTCTGTACCTGTGCTCCAACCAGCTGTGGCTCTACCCTGACTATTTCCTCCACCCTGACCCGCAACTCCTCATCGGTGAAACGGGGGTGCCTTAGTGGGGACATGGGTGTTGTGTGGTGTGTGTTGTGCAGAGGATGTTGAGTAATGTGGTGGGGTGTGGGATGTGGGGTGCGTGACGGTTGAATGGGTGTTTGTGGTGTGCGTGTGTAGTTGTCTCTGTGATTTTTGTGCCTGTATTGTGGCAATTTTTGGTGTTCGTAAAGGATTGTGGGTAATGAGAGTATGTGTTTTATAGTGCTGTGGGTGGGTGTGTGTGGTGTGTGTATAAATGTCAGGTGTGTGATTTTCATTTTGTGAAATGTTGTGTTGTATTGTATTTGGGTGGCCATTCTGAACGCACAGGTGTTTACTGCCAACGGATTACCGCCATTGAATGTCCGCCGTGGTGATTCGTGGGTCATAATGTGGTGGGCATTGTTTTGTTGGCGTAACGGTAAGGGTGTTCGTACCCACACTTTAACACTCACCTTTGGGCTGATGGATATGTGTTTGTGGCAGTATTCTGTTGGTTTGGTGTGTCTCATAATATGGCGAACAGATGTTCGTCACCGCAACGGTATGTTGGCGGCCGTCACCACAGCGGTAAGCGGGATTTACCACCAATGTCCTGATGAGGGCCTTAGACTTCATTTCTAACTGTTATGGTGTAGTTGAACAAGCAAAGAGTGCCAAAGTGCAGACGGTAGCTCACTATTCCACTCATTATGCTTGGCTGATGTGTTGATTCATATGGAGGTGTGTCTGGAAAGTGTCATTGTTGTACGTGATGAAAAAACAGTATTTAATCTGTAAGAAAATAAGTGCTGGTGCCCAGTTTTTTTCTTGGAAGGTTGCTGCCCACTGCGCTTAATGGAGCTGCAACAACAACAGCAACAAGGTGATGGATGGAATGCTTGAATAAATCTCAGTCACTGGCAGTAGCTCAGACCACATTCCACTCCATTATTTTTCACCCACCATGCTGCTCCAAACAAAGGCTCACCTTATGCAAATTAGTACCAGCTATGCTCCTTATGGCAGGCAGGGAGACCCCCAGAAGGGACCACAAGTAACCCCAGATCAGTTTTGATCTACAAATGTCTCATCAGTGAGCACGGGACCCCCTCTGAGCATAACTGTTAAACTTAAAGCATAAACTGTAACAACAAAAATTGTGATGAAGGAATTCTCTAATAAATCTCAGCCACTGGCAATACCTCAGGCCGCATTCCAGTCCACCATTTTTCACCTATGATGCCCCTCTAGACAAAGGTTTGCCTTTTGGAAATCAGCACCCACCCTCCCCTCCTGGGAACAGTCCAACCCAAACTGCCAGGCAAGGCTCCCTTCAGAAGGGACAACAGCAACCACAGACTGGTTTCAACCTATTTAGCTATCACCAGTGAGGTTTTGCTTGAGTATTATGCCACAGTGAGCAGCACAGGACCTATCTGGGCACACCCCTCACACTTAAAGTGTAAATTGCAGCAACAAGGAAGTGATGGTTAGAATGCTTGAATTATTCTCAGTCAATGGCAATCGCTCTAGCTAAAAAAGATGGCTTGGAATGTGTCGGCAAGGGATAGCCAGTAGTTGAGATTAATTCAAGCATTCATCCCTCAACTTGCTATTGTTGCGGCTACTAGGGCAGCCCTTTTTGATCACTGGCACTGGTGGTAAGGCTGGGTGTTGCTAATAAGGACTGGACAGGCAAGGCTGGCTGCAATGGTTTTTACTGAGTGTGTGATATGATTGGCTGTCCTGAAGGCTGTCTCTTTGGGCATGCCATTGTCTGCCACAAGAGTGAGGAATGAGTAAGAGTCGGTTTATGACATGTTGAGGGAGTCATCCTGAAAACACTGATTGATGTTACAGGTTATTAGAACCTATTTGACTGTAGCTGGAGTTTGTTCTAGGAATGAGATGGGAGGACTTTGGGGAGAGCTTGCTTGCACTTGAGGAATGTTGACACATTCTCCATTGTTCGAGATGCATGTAAAGGCATGCCAGGATTCTGCTACCATGAACATAAGGCATAATTTGTTATTGGAGGGTTGTAGGGCTTCCCTAACAATTTAGTCACATTTTTATTTAGCTTCTTTTTTTTCAGATGTTGCTTACTCATGTAAGGTTGAAACGTGCTGTGATCCTCTCCTTGATCACTTTTATTGCCATTGTCCTTTGTTTCATCGTTGATAAGCAGAACTTTAGAGTCATTTTCCATCCTATTGTCATTGTTGGCTGTCATTATTCCTTTGGTGGGCATGTGAGCACTGGTTGGTTGATAGTTTGTTAGACTGGTCTAAGTGGCTTGAGGCTTTTTATTAGTGTTTGAGTTGCTGAGTTTGGAAGAGTCGATAACTGCAGAGGTATTCTGTTTTGCTTGAGGTTAATGACTGAAGCTGGTTGTTGCTGCCTGGTAAAAGTTTTTAAATTGTTCAGGGGCTAGGGAGAGTTTGTTGGTTAACAGCTTCATTGGGTAAATGCTGTTGTTGAAGCGGTGAGACTGGAGATGCATAGGCCAAATGTCTTTATGATATAGTCTGTGCTCTTCAAAGGTTTGATAATTTGTTTTAGTATTGATAGAGCTGAATTGATGTTTTTTTAGCAGTCATACTCTCGCCTGCAAATAATGTTGACTCGTTCACTAGTGTATCAGCAATTCTTTTTAATGTTAAACTGATCACCCTACCACACCCAAAACTGGGTAAGTGGGGGGAGTTGAGTCATCCTCCTTGTTATTGTGAGGCAAATATTGGATCTTAAAAAAGAGATAAGATTTTGCTGTGTCTTGAGCATGTGTTGAGTTTAAAGAAGTTTGAAAAGTTGTGAGGCTGTCCAGCTCTAATAGTCGCCATGTATTGTCCAGAAAGCTGACCAGCGGGTCGATACTGGATAACTGGTTCTTGGTTAGTAGCTGGCTTGGTTGTTGGTTTTGTTGTGTAGCCATTTTAGTTATAACTCCAAGCCTGTTAGCTTAACACACTAGGCCGCTGTGCACTTTGACCTAGATATATTTTATTCATCTTCGCATTGTTATTTTTACAATAACCAGTTTTACGGTCTTGTTTTCATTTTATCTATCTAACTGTTTTTGCTTAGCCCAGCACTGTGTTCTCAAACAAAGACATTCTTGATCACTTTATGCTTCAGTCAAGGTTACAGTTTGGTACATTGCCGGTGAACTTAGTAGAAGTTTAGGGCCAGATGTATGTTACCACCTGGTTGCAGGTCATGGTATTTTGCTCTTGCAAAATACCACTCTGCGAAAAATCGCAATTTGCGATTTTTTGCAGAATTGCATTGTGACCTGGATTTTGCGATTCGCAAAATCCAGGATGCAACGCAGAAAATCGCAATTTTTGCGATTTTCTGTTTTTGGTCTGCAAATGCATTTGATGCATTGCAGACCCTGATTTTGCACTCGCAAATGGCCGATTTCGCTGTTTGCAACTGCAAAATCAGATGATACATCTGGCCCTTAATCTCCGACATTCGTAGAAAATACACATCCTTACGTAGGGACATTTTCTTAGAACATCAGCTGTGTTATTATAAAAACACTTCTTAGTCCCATTACACGTTAAGGGGGAGATTCCAGCCAGGGAACCACGTCTGTATGCTGATTGCTGAATGCTTCGCTGCAGATGCTAACGCAGACTACAGGCCTTTGTTCAGGTATGAGGGTTGATGTCCTCCCGGGGGAACCTAAAAGGCAGAATTAGAGCTTAACATACTGTGCTCAGATTATGATTTAGATAGGAAATAGTCCATGGATTCTAGTGACAATATGATAGCGTTATTCTTATGCTTCTCTCTCCTCGTCACCATTTTCATATTGTCATGTTGTGTTGTCCTGGTTATTACAGCTCACGCATTGCTATCTAAAATGCAGTTGTTTTATTAAACTAGTCTTTAAAACTCATACTGCTTCTTATTGTCGTTTTTATATGAGACCGAATTGTGAATGAGAGAACCGGCTGTGACTTGAGTGACCACGACTTCCCTGAGAAGTATGATATGTCATGCGCTCGGCTGCCCAATCATCTCTACCTCTTGGGAGAGACGAGGCACTGCTAGTTAGCCGGAGCAGAAGCCGGATTTAGAGCGACAGGTGTCACCCACAGTGGGTTAGACTCAGTCTCCCACACCGTGGACGATCTTGCTGCTCAAAATCTAGTAGTCTCATTAGAATAATGAGAGCATAAGCGACAGTTTGCAGTGCGATCAGTCTCAATGTTTTCAAGAGTCTGAGTAGCAACTATATTTAAGCAAGCAACACTGCGCCTGTAACCTTGAGTAAAGAGGGTTGATTTCTATAGAAGTTGTATTGGTTGTAGTGATTGAGAATGAAGTGGGGATAAGGTCTGTAGGATCCTGGCTAAGCGCATCTTGAGATTGGTGTTCATTGTAGGATCTCTTAGTCCTAGGCAGTCTCTTAGCATTTGCTGCTTGATGTGCTTGCCAGGTATCTTGTTGTTTCCAGAGAAACCCATTGTACCCTTGGTGATGGTTTTAGAAAGATGTCTGAATTTCAGTTTGGCTTATTGTAATGGCTGTTGGAGCAGGTAGCTAATGAAGGGGTCTCAGTGGTTGGCTGTACTCCAGGGTTCCAAGGAGGGATTTGTTTGGTCTCTGCAACCTTTCTGGATGCATACCTTGTGCTTCTGGTGCCACAGAGTCAGCAACATGAAGTGCTGCACAGTGTACCCCTGGATTTTGTAGCATAAGTAGTCATTGTTGATGTTGAGCTTTCATAGTGGACACTCATGGGTGGCTAGTTGTTGTTATTCTGATCACAGTCCTCTTGGACAGCACCCAATGTGCTCCAAGACTGAAGCCTCTGTAGTGATGAGCTGCAGTAGATACTCCACAAGTTAAGCTACCACCCCTGACAAGGCCCTCAAGTCTCACCACCTGCGATGACCCTGTCCGAATTCCTCTGCAGACAGATCCCAGAAAACCAAGGTATGCAGTGAGACACACAGTGGCCTAGAGTGGGGTACGAGCACACTGGCCACCTTGGAGCTACAATGCCAGAAAATAGGGCCTCCCCACGTCAAGCCTGCAGTAGAATGGGCCCGAGCTCCTGAAGGCTGAAGACTGGCTGGCCAGCTAGGATCTCCAAATTGCAGCTGCTGTCTAGTGCTCTAACTCCTACATCACTGGCCTTCTGGCCAGAGACATTGTAAGACATGGGCAAAGTGGGCTTTGGCCCAGGGCCCCAGGCATTCAGGGGCCCCTTGATAGAGCCAGCTCTGTTCTGCAGAGAGTCTTGCCTCAATGACCTTGAATAATTCTCAAACAGATTTTCCTTCAATTTATTTTTAATGTGGGTGATGTGTGAGAACCTATTACAGACATTTTGCAGCAAAATGGTTTGTTAATGTTTCATGCAACAGTTATAAAAAAATATTTTTTAGATTAAAACAGGACCTGACATATGAGAGTTGGAGGCTGTCCCGAGATCATTTGCAATAATATTAATGAGATACTGCTGTGTTACAATATTAAAAACACGTCAATATCCCTGAATATTAGATGTAGGCACATTTAGAATTTTGCCCAGCATGCCTGTGTGCTGTCTGCAGTGGCGGTTGGTGGTAAATTAAATTGGAGGGTTACAAAACTCACACACAAATAAACTACACACATAACATACATACATACCATACAATGCCAATATAAATAAAAAAAAAAAAACACTTACCTTACTCTATATTCTGCAGCACATCCTCCGAGTACAAAGCCCACAGCCAACTCCCACATCCATTCAATGGGCTGTTTTCATGCTGTTAAGCAGCATGAAAAAAAGTGTCCTGATTGGCTGGAGCGAGCCAGCTCCACAGTCCAAAAGGCACTGTTTGCCTGTGCCTGCTCTCCAACCCGGCTGTCTTGGAGAGGTTTGACTAGCACATGTTGGTTTGGCTGTAGCAAGGTAGCTGGCCAAACCTACCTGCGCACTTCAAACTGAAGTGGCCAGTGCTCATGACTGCCAGTCATTGGCAGCAGTGACACACTGGTCCTGCCCTGCCCTCGCACTCTGTTCACTGGCAGAAAGAATCAAAAATAAAATGGTAATAAAATCATTTTATTTTTGATGCTTTCTGCACAGCAGTGCGGGGGGTTGGGTGCTGACACTCCTCTGCTCCACGGAGGAACCACAGCTGGCTGTCAGTGAACTGGCAAAAGAGGGCGTGAAAGAGCTGATATTGAATTATAAATTCAAAGCTGTTCCAAACAGGGGCCCCATAAATACGTTTGGCCCAGGTCCCCCCAAAATATTTAAGATGTCTCTACTCCTGGGCAGGACAGAGAGTGGAGGGGGTTTGCTGGAAGCTTTGTGCTGGGCCTCAGATCTCCTTTCAGTGCTCGATGCATCAGCCTGAGTATGCGTCTTCAACAACAGGCCAAGCACACAATGTTTACACTACAATTCGATCACAATATCGCCTTCTCCCTATCTTTCCTTTTCAGCCACTCTCAGCTGCCCGCCCTTTCTCTTCAAGCTTTGTGCATTTGTTTTTAAAAAAAAGTTTAATCAGCCTTATTATAGAATAAAAAAAAATCCAACAAAATTCCATCAACACAGGAAACAGTAACAGTACAAAGTTAATAAGCAATATGAAGAGAAAAGCGGTTTACAATTTGATAATTAAAGGGAGAAGGAAGGATATAAAAGGAGGAAGGGGAATGCAATTCAACATTTGAAGATCAGGTAGGTATATATAATAATATATAAGCATAATGAGAAAAACTAGAACCATGTTACTGAAAAAAGAACAGACATAAATAAACAAAGTACGGTGGTTTAAAATTCTCGGACCTAATGGATTGATCACATTGTTTAACCTTATTATTGAGAAAGTTCATTAATGTGGACCAATACAAACCCCTATTCACAACAGATCTACAAACAGTAGCAAAAGTAGTATCTAAATGATGATAATGGCAAACGTTATTCCACCAAGCTGCAAAGGATATGCAAGAGGAGGAGTTCATGTTAATTGTAACTTGTTGAAAAGCTAAGGCCAACATAAGATCAAATAATCCTTTGTCGTGGGCATGTAATTCAATTTTATCTGAAAGACTACCTAATAAAAAGTGAGATAATTGACATGGGTCATTTTATTCTAAAAGTAACTGAGAGTTGGGCCCAGACGTTTTGCCAAAAAATGGCAGTAGGGGAACATAAAAAAAGGATATGGAACAAATTACCTTTCGAGTAATGACGACCAACAGGCAGGTCTAGACGTGATACCGAATTTGACCAGGGATGTTGGTGTATGTTATAGCCTATGATGAAGAAAAAACATAGATTGAGTGTTAGAGGCCGATCTTGAAATTTTAAAGATTCTGGACCATATTTTGTTCCAGAAAAGAATGGTCCAATCACAACCCAAATCAGCTTCCCAAGAAAGTTCTACTTTGGCTTTAGGACGAAAAGGAACAGTTGATCGAAAATATTTGTATACAAAAGATGCTTTAGGGCAAAGAGATAACAAATGTAAAAGTGAATCTGGGTGAGAAGGGCAAAGAGGTATGGACTCTAATGGGAGCGAACAGAAAATGTCTAAAACTGTCTTCATAAGGATTGAAAATTTGTGTAAAAATGATCAAGGACAGTCAAAAATCCATTGGAGTTGCTGAAAGGATCAAGGATTGAGGCCATCAAAAAGATCTTGAACCCAGATAATTCCCCTAGTTCTCCAAGATTTCCAATATAAGGATCTATTATTAATAGTTATGAGTTTATTATACCAAAGTGAAGATTGTAAAAAGGTGACTCTAGATGCAATTTTTCTTTGATAATAAGGACTCAATAAACAGCAGGTATGTTTAAAAAGCGGTGAGGAAATGATGTTATTTTTTGAAGCAAACATTAAAATGTCCTTGCTATAGAAAGGTGCAAATAATGTTAGTTCAATGTCAAGCCACAATGGAGTAAAAAGAGAGGGCGTTGAAGAAACCCATTTGGTACCTTGTTTCAAACGAAAAGCTTTTAGATAAATCAGAAAATCTGGAAAGTTCACCTGGCTTTTTTAAGAAGTAAAAGAGAAATTTGATATTTTTTCTTATTCCAGAGAAATTTGGAGAAAAGTGAGTCAATTCTTTTAAAGTAAATATCTGGCATATGAGCTGGAGTCATAGATGAAATGTATAAAACAATGGGAATAATCATAATTTTAATGGAATCTATAACATCCCACCACGATAAATAAAGAGGATTCGAGGAGGACAATAGTTTGTCGATTCTATTGATACAATCCTTCATATTTATTTTAACAGATTCTACAATGGAGTTAGTAAACCAAATGCCCAAATATATAATTTTAGAATTATTGCAATGAAACCCAGTGGAGTCAAAGGAATACTTAGTACAAAATTTTGTAAGGGGCAGAATTTCAGTCTTCTCTGAATTAATTTTATAACCAGAGACAGATGAAAAACTGGAAAGTTATTTAAGTAATGCAGGTATAGAAATATCAGGATTAGAAAGGAAAAGAAGAATAGCATCTGCATAAGCAGATAGTTTTAAATGTTTGTCACCATACTGAAAACCTGATATAGAGGTGTGTTCACGGATACGAGAGAGTAAAGGTTCAAGGGCTAAAATAAATAAAAGAGGTGATAAAGGGCAACCTTGACGAACCCCTTGTTGCAAGGAAAAATAATGAGATACACAACTGTTAATTAATACTGCAGCATGAGGATCTGTGTAAATCAAGCAAATAAGAAATATCATTTTGGGTCCAAAGCCATCCCATTTCAAAACTTTGACTAAAAAAGACCAGCTTAGCATCTATAGAAATAGCTGGAAGGGAATATGAAGTAGACTAAAAACAATAAAGACATTAAAAAATAAATAAGAATTATCTGACGTTAGTCCATCTTTAACAAAACCACAATGTTCTTTACCAAATAATTTGGGCAAAAAGCATTCAATACAAAGGGCTAGTAATTTGGCAAAAATGTTATAATCCATATAAACAAGAGATATAGGGGGATAGTTTTTGAATTGAGAAGGATCTCGTCCATCTTTATGTATTAGGCAGATACTAGCTTTCTGAAAAGTACCATCAACCTTGCCAATTAGGAAAAAAATGTTTGAAAGAGTTGTAAAAGTTTAGGCATCAAAAGACTGGAACATGTACATAAAAGTCTACAGTAAACCTATCTGGGCCAGATGACTTCCCTTTTTTTTTCGAGTTAGGAGCTTTTAGTAATTCTGTAATTGATAAATCATCTTCAAGAAGATCAAAATTCAATAAAGGCTGGGAAGGATGAGAAACAGAGTTAAGATAGGAATCAATAGATGTAGAATGAATAGGATGTTCCGAAGTATAAACATGTTTGTAGAATTTTGTGAATTCAGTTAAAATGTCACCCTCTTTAAATAAAAGTCTCCAATCTGATGATTGAATAGATGCAATAAAAGAGCGCCCCTTACGTATTTTAAAATAATTGGCTAAATGTTTTCCTGATCTATTATGACCACCATAATAACGGGCACTACTACCTAAAATACGAAGGAAGATTAATCAGTCGATTTTTTTTAAAAGCTAATTTGGCATGAACTAGTTCATGTAGTGAAGAATCTGAAGCTGAGGAATAAACTTTATGTTCAAAATGTTTAATATTAGATAATAAGAGTTTCTGCTGGTGAGCAAAAAATTTATTTTTCTTTGAGACAAAACCTATGATAAAACCACAAACCGAGGCTTTAAATGAGTTCCAAATCAATAGGGGAGACATGTCAGAAGTTGTATTAAATAAAAAAGAACTCATTAGTGAAGGAGACAAAAGAAGGGCAAAAGTTTGGATCCAGCAAAAGAGCATTATTGAATCTCCTTCTAGGGGACTTGGGATGTGATCGAACCAGATCTAAATCATAAACAACAGGGGCATGGTCAGATATGACTGTAGGTTCAATGGAGGCACAGACAAGGTTCTATGTTAGTGAGTTGTTAAGAAAAATATAACCTAGGTGAGAAAGAGAACCATGTGGGAGGGAATAAAATAAATGAATATTCTTGAACAATGGGATTACATAGTCAGCTTCAGCTAAATAATTCTGGGAAATGGTGGAGTGAAATTGCTTATGAGACTTATTTGGAAGAAAACGAATTTGAGACCTTTGGTCCATAAATGGGTTTATAATCTGATTACAATCACCACCTAAAATAAAAAACTCTTCTTTATGGTGAAGACATTTCTTAGCCATGTTAGGCCAGAACAAAAGATCTAGTTGAGTTGGGCCATATACATTGAGAACAGTTAACAGAATATAATTTATAAGTAATTTTACACACAACCATCTACTTTCAGAATCATTTTCTTGAGACACGACTATACAATTCAACTTTTTGTGACATAGAACAACTACTCCATTTTTCCTAGTAGAGGTGGGAGAAACAAAAACTGATCCCACCCAATTTCGCTTGAGTTTTATGCCTCCTTTTCTGTAAAATGAGTCTCTTGCAAAAGTACTAAATCTGGATTATAAAAGGCAAGGTGAGATAAGATTCTCTGTCTTTTCACAGGATTAACAAATTCTTTCACATTCCATGATATTACTCTGAATGTAAACGACAAGGACTAAAGATAAAACTACAAGACCTTCAAAAATGCACAAATTGTAAATGAAGACAAAAAAAACATTCAGGAATAGGAAAAAAAGGAAAAGAAAAAGAGAAGAATACAGGAAATAAGAAAAAGAAAAACGAAAAGAGAAGAAGGGAACAAAAGGAAATCAAATACAATGAGAGATGACAGTACATGTCATACGACGACTGAACAATATACCTTGTAGGAAACAAGAAGGAAATGGGGAGTGGTAACACACAGGAGACAGCACGACTAACACAAAGACCGGGCCACACAGGAACTTTACATGGGAGCATACGGGACACAAAGACATGAGAGACCACGATGTTCTGTAAAGAGAATAAAGAAATATGATTGAATAAGCAATAAACATTAATACGTATTAATCTAAAACATATGGATCAAGAATAAAGACAATTACAATCAACAATCAATTAATCTTGAAGTTGAGGGGCCTGCAATGTTCATCAGGTCTGTTCAATGAGAATGGATATATTTTCTGAGGTCTGCAGGATCTTCAAAAGAGGATGTGTAATTCTGGAAAGTAACTTTGAAAGTGAAATAAACCATATCTTGCACCTAAAGACCGCAATGCAGGACAAAGATCAAGAAAGTCCTTTCTACGTTTAGGAGTGGCAGAAGACACATCTTGGGTCTAAAATAATTTCGCCCGAGACCATATAAGTTGCTTTTTCATTTTGGAAGCACTTAAAACTTGTAAAAGATCTGTGAACTTAAAAAATAAAATGATCACACCCCAAGTTTTTGTTCGGGCTGAGGAAGAAAAAGTTGGGGGCCCAACTGATGGACTCGCTTAATATTCAAAGTAGAAGTTGAAGGTAGATCCAACAGTTTCGGTAGAAAAGAAGTGAAGAAAGAAACTGGATCGCCACTTTCAATGTTCTCTGGGACACCATATAAATGTAAATTATTGCATGTATTTATATTCTCAAGATCAACAGCATGTTTCTTCAACTCTTAGACATCTTTCTCTAGAGATGCAATTAGAAAAGAGGATTTCTGCAAAGAGCTGACATTTTGTTCCACCAAACTCATCCTAGACTTCACAGAAGACCATTTATTGTCCAAATTTTGGATCTGAGCATTAGTTTCCTCAATAAATGGCCATAAGGCCCTGATTTCCTCCAGTATATTGACAAGAGAAAGTGCAGATGTAGACTTCGGAGGAGAAGGAGGATCATGTTTATGTCTTTTGTTTTCCAATGATGACTTTGAGGGTAGAAGCGTAGAAGTTGTTGGACGAGGAGAATTCGCTGGAGCCATGTCAGCAGGAGAAATTGAAGCCTCCATCAAAGGAATCATATAAGGGTGATCCAAACCCAAGACAAAGTTCGAGGGAGCATTAGTATGTTGCAACAATTTCTTGTTTTTTCCAATAAATGTCAAATATTAAAGAAAAATCTGAAGCAATTGATGTAAAAGACAAACCAACAAGTCCCGACTGAGCTTTAAGAGAAAAAGCCAAAGTTCACCAAAAACAATCATTCATCCAAAAGTGCACAGTGTAAATCCAAGAAAAATCGGAGAAATACGTATCTATCTTTTAAATATCGATTATAAATATGAAAAAATTATGAAGGAACATGAATGTCAGAGTGTCAAATAATGAAAAAGGCATTCATGAAGTGACAGAAAAATAAAACAATGCAGTGAGGAAAACAAAATGGCGTCCGGAATCACTCAGGCAACAAAACTGCAATTTTTAAGGTCAGAAATACCTTGAACGTACTTCAGAAACAATAAAAGTCATTGCAGGCATCATTCCATTAAACACGTGTCTAGAGATATACAGAAACGTCTGCACCAACATTGGTGAAAAAATACTGATAATTTTCAAGTAAGCACTAACTGTGAACTGCATTTACCAGGATGCAATGGGGTGAACTGTGCTGGTATGTGAGGCAGTGTGCTCCCAACCCAACTTCCTTTTTAAAAGGCTCCCTTGAGCCAGTGAGCTGTTGAGCTTTGGAGATGCACCTGTGTGCTTGTGAGTGGTACTTGACCTGAGAGGATTTTGGCAGCATTTCCAGCAACCCCACATGAATTTTCTTTGTTCTCTACTCTCTACTGATGAAGGGCTAAACCCCCCAAAAACATGTGTCTAGAGATACACAGCAATGTCTGCACCAGCTCTGGTGAAAAACTACAGATAATTTTCAAGTAACTGCTAACTGTGAACTGCATTTACCAGGATGCAAAGGTGCAAACTGTGCTAGGATGTGAGGCAGCGTGCACCCAACCCCCCTTCCTGTTTAAAAGGCTCCCTTGAACCAGTGAGCTGACGAGCTTTGGAGACACGACTATACAATTCAACTTTTTGTGACAAAGAACACCTACTCCATTTTTCCTAGTAGAGGTGGGAGAAACAAAATCTGATCCCACCCAATTTCGCTTGAGTTTTATGCCTCCTTTTCTGTAAAATGAGAGAACTAAAGATAATTTTCAAGTAAGCGCTAAGTGTGAACTGCATTTACCAGGATGCAAAGGGGCAAACTGTGCTGGGATGTGAGGCAGTGTGCTCCCAACCCACCTTCCATCATTCCATCCAATGTTCATGTCTTGGGGCGATCCATTGAATCAGCAAAATTAGAGAAAAGCCTCCCGAAGTTCTGAGGTGGTATGGAGCTCCACAGTCAGACGGCCATCATAGGAGGCATCCTAGTCACACCCCCTGTGTATTTGTTAATTGTAGTCTCTCCCCTCACTTTCCCTTTGGTAGCTCTCTTTCCCTTTCTAGCACACTCTCTTATTCCCTCAATCTCTGTCTCCTACCTGTCACTAATCAACCCTCTCTTACTTGCTAATTAATTATTTCTCTTTGTTTCTTTCTCTTTCCTTTGATTTACTCTAATCTCTCTTCACCTTTCTCTCCTTTTCTATTCTCTACCTCATCCTAACACTTCCTTCCTACGGAAGACATCTTTCCCCTAATAATTTTTGCTTTCTAAACCTCTCTTTAAGTCTCTTTCGATGGCTGGATACCCCCTGCACATCTCCTATTCTTTCTACTCCCCACTCAATGCTTCCTTCTGTCCTTATCTCCCTCTCAATGCTCCCACTTTCCTTCTGCCTTGTTCCTCTCAGTCTGCTTACTACTATGCCCCTTTCTCTTTCCTCCTCTGTTTCTATTTAACTCTTTCACCTACTACTTCTCTCTGGGCTTCTATTTCTCCCCTCAGCTTTTTCTTCTCTCTCCTCCTTTATCCCCCTCTCTTTTTCATCTTCTCCATCTGTGTGCCTTTCTTTGCTCCCCTTTGTCTCCTTTATGCTTTCTTTCTATCACCTGTCTCCCTTTCTCTCTGGCTCGCTCTCCCTCTGTATCTTTCTCTCTCTGTCTCTCTTTCTGTCTCTCTCTCTCCCTCAGTCTCTCTCTCCCTCTGTTTCTTTCTCTCTCAGTCTCCCTTCCTCTCTCTCCTTCTCTCTCTCTCTGTCTCTCTCTCTCTCCCTCTGTCTCTCCCTCTGTTTCTTTCTCTCTCTATCTCTCTTTGTCTCTCTCCTTCTCTCTCTCCCTGACTCTCTCTCTCTCTCTCTCCCTCTCTCTTTCTCTCTTTTCATCTCTGTCTCTCTCGCTCTCTGTCTCTCTCTCCCTCTGTTTCTTTCTCTCTCTGTCTCTCTTTGTCTCTCTCCTTCTCTCTCTGTCTCACTCTCTTTGTCTCTGTCTCTCTCTCCATCTCTCTCTCTTTCTATCTCTCTCTCTCTACCTTTCACTTTGCTTCTCTCTTTCTCTTTCCCTTTCTATTCCCACATCTCTCTCTATCTCTTTTTCTCTCTCTTCCACCCTCTTTCTCTCACTTTGCTTCTCTCTCTTTCTCCCTGTCTCTCTCTCTCTCTCTCTCTCTGTCTCTCCCCCTCTATCCCTTGTTGTCTCTATCTACTGCTTGCCTCTTTCTCTCTGTCTCTTTCCTTCTCTCTCCCCATCTCTGTCTCTCTCTCCCTCTCTCTCTCACCCTCTTTATCTCACTTTGCTTCTCTTTCTCTCTCTCTTTGTCTCTCCCTCTCTCTCTCATCTCTCCACTCTCCCTCTCTCACTTGATCTCTTTATCTACGTCTTCTCTCTTTCTCTCTTGGTCTCTTTCTCGCTCTCTCTCTGTGCTTCTCACTCTCTCTGTCTCTCCCTTTCTCTCTCTCTCTCCCACCCTATCTCTCTCATTTTGCTTCTCTCTCTTTCTCGCTGCGTCTCTCTCTCTGCATCTTTCCCTCTTCCCATCTCTCTCTCTGTCTCTCTCTCACTCTGTTTCTCTCGCTTTGCAGCTCTCTCTCTCTCCTTCTGCCTCTCCCTCTCCCTCTCTCTCTCGCCCTCTCTCTCATCTCTCTCTTGCTGTCTATAGCTACCTCTTCTCTCTTTCCCTTCATCAGGCTCACTCCTTCTGCCCTCCCTTGTGCCTTGGCCTCATGGCCATGTATCTGGTGCCTGCCCCACAATGTGCTCCCTGCTCACATCCTTGCAAACCACAGACAAGAGCCCCGTAAGACTTATATATTATTTGTCAGCATGACGAGATAAGTAACCTATAGTTTAACCACATCAAGAGAGAGAAACAATATGCAAAGCATTTATCTATTTAATGTAAGTGTCTCACGGCTCTGATGGACCCCACAGGGGGTTAATAAGAAAGATTCTTGAATGATGACAAACTGATTTTTTTAAATGGGATGGTTAACCAAAGAGACAGATTACATACATCTTACAGCGCCATTTGCACTGACTGATTCGTTTATAAACATTTCCAGCGCAAACAAATGTGCATTTTGCACCAGTTGATCCGTGCATGGCACTTGTCGACAATGCAAATATAGATGCAAACCATGTAATCTGGTCCAGTGAGCAGCCTTTGTCCTAATCAAACTTTATTATTGAAATGATGTAAGAATGAACCATTTTGGTCTCCCAGAATAAGGGTTTACAGATCCAGCTTAAGTGCTGCTAGCAGGCTTTCCGGGGTCATTTAAAGTTTGGTGGAGTGTGTGCACCAATCAGCAGTTCTCTCTCAGCTAAACTTGTGTTTCCCATGCTTTATTCAGATTTATGGCTAGGGCTGGGTTATCAGAAACCTCTGATCTGCTTCAAGGCCATCTGGTCACATTGAAAGGTGCCTCACCACATTCAGGGATGGACAATGTTCACAAGATGTCCCTGAAGTGACATGCGGGGCACAAGAGAATCCCCATGCACAGGGAGATGCATTATTGTGGTCGGAGTTTATTCTTGAAAAATAGAAATCTTGACATGGCGAGTGCATCAAGCATGACACCGTCACCCCATTCAATGAAGCCATTGTATCAGTGGCTCCACTGGAAGCAGCAAGATGCCCACCTACCTGGCAGGGGTCTCTAAGTATGGTGGGAACTCCTCGCCCAGGGGAGCAGGTGTCACAGCTGCCAATAACCTGGGGGGCTGGCAGGTCACCCATCATATTCTAAATGAGGCTTGAAGGGCCTGATTACAATCTTGGCAGATGGAATACTCCATCAAAAACACCTCTGTAATAAGAGTTCCATAGAATATAATGAAGTTGTAATTTGGC
This sequence comes from Pleurodeles waltl, assembly GCF_031143425.1. Lineage (NCBI taxonomy): Eukaryota > Metazoa > Chordata > Amphibia > Caudata > Salamandridae > Pleurodeles > Pleurodeles waltl. Next base: position 996,406,036 of record NC_090450.1, on the reverse strand, counting down.
ACACAGGATATCCGCCATATTTGTGACTGAGTAATCCCGTTCGCCAAGATCGTAATCAGGCCATAACCTGTAAGTGAGTAGTACCAAATCAAAAGACCAAAACAACCTTGTTGTTGGTTGTTTAATGATTGCCACATTACGTTCTAGCAGTGAAAAAAGGTCAATGGAGTGTTACTCACAGTCTCTCCATGCATATACCTTTTCTCATACAACCTTGCCAACGCAAGGAGACCCAGGGCAGAGGAGTGCGGGCCTCCACATACCCCCCATCCTAAGAGGAGAACCTCCAACTGCTCTACTTACCTCGCTCTGTTGCCCTGATGCACCGGAATACCGGTCTTCATTCTGAGGGCAGGTGGCTCCCGTAAGCACTGGGCTGCACTCAAGGCAGGCAGGAGGCACAGACTGGTGTGATGGATTGGCTGGGGGTACCAATTAGCAAGAGCGAGGTTCAAGGGAAACAGACAGCAGATAAGAGGAAAGTCATGTATGTACCACTTCCAAATTGTACAGCAGAGGTGCATACTGTGCATAAACCATGTGCCACTGTTTTCCTGCCACAGTTGAACTGCAGAAGCAATGTGCTGGGTAAAGGACCATGCTGTGGTGCTTTTATTTAAATTTTGAGTATCAGGAGTGAGTAGATCTGACACAATATGTAATGTCTCATCTCCCATCCTAAGATCCATGTAAATGTCTGGACCATGAAATGTCTCCCTTAATACAGGACAGGCAACACATGATAATTTGATTTATTGAGACTGTGGACCAGGACTGGTGCCAGGGAACCATTTAAAGAGCCCCTGACTCACCATCACCCACAAGTTCAAACTAAGTACTGGTCGAAATGGTTCTCTTATTTTCTTTCTAGGTGTATCTGTTCTCCACTCTGCTTTGTCTTTGATGATCCACCTCACGCCTTGGAGACAGATTCCATGTATTTACTCTCATCCAATTATTCTCTTCCCACAACTACCCTAGTCCCTGTCTTCCTTCCCCATCTTGACAGTTACCTCTGCTTGCATCTTCCTCTAAAATTCAGGCACACTTTTAGTTTCATTTGCCGATACCCTCAACCAGTTCTCCAGCACTGAGAAAACTAGATTCTTTCAGGTCGACTCTGTGATCTTTTTTGAGAACACTTTGAACTTTGTAACATGTGCATTCTTCAACTTACTGTTTGACACCCCAGGTCCTCTTTTCTTGCCCAGCCTGGCTTGCATTCACTTTATAATATGCTCCTATCTGATATTCTACTTCTATTTTATCATTTGTGCAGTGTATGGCTTCCCCAGCGCTAAGGAAGAACCAGAAATCAACCACCCAAAATAAGTACAACCAGTTAGAATAGACAAGTCTTAAGTGTTTTAACAGGACAGTGACTCTGTGGGGCTAAGACAAAGATGGGGGGGGTCCATAGTTTTGGTGCCAGATATTGAAAGGAGTGTCTCCTGGTCTGGCATACTAACCCTGAAATATCTGAGCCAATCTGATATTTGCAGAACGTTGGGACCTGGAACAGTATTAGGGGATAATAAGGTGCCTAAGATATTTTGGTCCAGATTGCGAAAGCACTCTATAGCAGAAACAAAGGCACAGATTTACAAGAATCTGGCACATCAGTACTGATGCCTCAGATTTCTTACACCCCCCCCACTGCCACCTAACGACACCATGGGTGCACCATATTTACAATACAGTGCACCATGGTGCACTTTATGCCAATATGGACAAAATGTTTGACGCTATTGGGGAGCTTTGCTGCACTAGCATCAAAAATGTTGCTGCTATTGCAGCAAAGTGCAAGGAGGCCCATTGACTTCAATGGGTGCATCCTTTTAACTCCTGCTTTGAGCAGGCATTAAAAATGATGTCAAAAATGGAGCAATTAATTCTTGTAGATTTTATTGTGCCATTTTTGCGGGCCTCCTAACTCTGGAACACCCCCCTTGCATACATTATGCCTGATACAGGCATAATGTATGCAAGGGGTTGCAAAGTAGCGCAATGCAAGCATTGCGTCACTTTGTAAATATGGCATTGAGATGTTTGCCTCGTAGAACCGCATTAGCGTAAAATAAAAAATTACGCTAATGTGGCACAAAGTGGCACTAGGGCCATGTAAATCTGGCCCAAATAGCTTTGAATTTGATGTGGTTCGTCAAAGGCAACAAATCGAGGTGACATAACTGGGTAAAGACAGGAGAATACTCGGGAATGTGTCCTAGAATGCATGTAGCTGCATGTTAAATCATTTGGAGTCTTTTAGGGAAAGTTTTCCATAATCCCATCTATGTAATATTGCTATAATCATATCCTGGGCATTGGTCCTTTGAGTAGAGGTGGGCAGAAGCCAGAGAATCTTACTGAGGCTCCTCAACAGACCAAAGCAACAGGCAGTCACTGTATTAATCTGATAGGCAAGCATTAGGTCCTTGTCTGGCCACATTCACAACCTTTATGGCCTCTAGCAGGTGCCCTAATGCCTCTGGCCTTCAGGAGAACCACACAAGACTGGCTGGTTCCCATCTGTTAAAAACTCTGTTTTGCCACCATTGAGTTTAAGGCAATCAGCCCCATCCAATGGTCAACAGCCTGCAAACAGATTTTGAGTTGAGGAGGACTCTTACCTGAGCCTAGAGAGAGAGAAAATGTCTACCTGAGTGTCGTCTGCATAGGAGATTAAGAAAAAGCCAAAAGCTTCCACAATGTCCTCCAGAGGATGGATGTAAACATTAAAGAGCATACGGCTCAACGGGGAACCCTGCTACACCCCACGTGTTATCAAGTGGGATGTGGAAGAAACTGGTTTCCAAGAAGAAAGTGAACCAAAAAAGGGCCTTGCTGGTAATCCAACAGTTGTCAAGTCTCCTGAAAAGAGCAGGGTAAGCTATGGTGTCAAAGGAGCATTCAAATCCAGAAAGATGAGTACTGCCATCCCACCCCAGTCCAACTTCTCTTTAAGGTCTCCTCTCTATGTGACCAAGCTCATGACCTGAGAAAGACAATCTCTGAGTTTACTAGGTGTGTGTGTAGTCTGAACTTTTTCTGCAAGGCTGAATGAAGTCAGGAAACTTCACCCTTTGTGAAGATAGGCAATGTTTCTAACTTTGCCCAATGTGAACTTTAGCTTGATATGATCTGTTTCCCTACAGTGAATGTCCTACCCAGCTGTAGGTAAATAGCAGCCTTAGGCTGTCCTGCAGGGCCTTTGTCATGAGGATGCTGCACCTGACTAGTGATAGATTTGAATACCTGAACCAAGCACCTGAATTGACTCTGCTGTGAAATTCCAGAAATTGACCCATTGGCTAAGGAATGGACCGAAGGCCAGGAAATTGGTTGCTGCACGTATCTTGACATGGGAAGAGAGGGTCTGGGAGTGGGGTGTTGATGAAGCCATGTCCTGCTTCCATTCTACAACCATTTCCAGAATGAAAACTGGAGGGAAGTTGTATCTTTCAAGTAACTGTTCCTTTAACATGCCAGAGAGTTATTTCTTGTGTGTACACCCTCTCTTCAAGAAGTTGCTATGCCTGTGGCCATTTCATGTAATATTGTCCCTCTTCTGATTGGTTGTTGATTTGATGAGGCTCAACTTGTAACGGGTGTGATGCAGGTGTTGCCAATGAGACCTTTATAATGCCAAATGGAGTTTTCAAGTGGATTTCTGTGGACTGTGAACACATTTAGCTGTGTTGCGATATATGGCGGTATGATTGTGTTTTTTGTGGTGTTTATGTGGCCAAGTATGTTTGAGTTTTGTTATTTATATTCTTCAACTTCGGGAATTATTTTTTATTTGGTTTTTCACCCTTTTATCTTTGTGGATGTTGCAGTAGTGCCACGGTTGTTCCGTCAATCTATCATTTCTGTTTTTTCCTTTGTCTGTATATGTATTCACTGCTGCCAATTCTTTGTGGGTATTACTGTAGTTCCTGTGTGTGGCCTGGTGTGGTGTGGTGTGAATTAAGTCAAGGCAGTGGAGGAGTAGATTTGAGTTTGGCTGATCTTTAGTAATACTCAATTAGTTACTCTCCAATTAAGTTGGAATTTTGTCAAGGCCCTCTGTGTTCCATCCTGGATTTCTCCTTGTGCTTTCCATTTTTGAGGAGATATTTCAGGTTTTTTGTTCCCTGTCCCTCTCCATACCCACATTTACATCTACATTAGTACTGTTTCCTGAGTGCAATTTTGCATACTTGCGGCTGAGTTGTCCATGAGATGGGTCAGGCTTCCGCTATCGATACATTTTTGATTGGGCCTTTGTGAATTAGTACTTCATTGTACATGGAGATGTACACTTAGGACAGCATTCCTCATGAACTCAAACGCCTTTGTGATTCGGACCCACAGCCTTCAACCATGACTCCAAGGAGATGGCACTCTGAAAGATGGCCAAAGAAATTACCATTTGCTCACAAACTGTTTCCAGATCAGGTCGAAGTGCTATAGCTCCAGCAACCTCCTCTGATCGGCTGAAGTCTTCCTAGAGTCATCTAGAATAAGTAAAGAGATTTATGGGATGATTCTTGGATGCCAAATGAAACTGATGGTATTGTGGTATGCCTCTTACCATGTAAATGCACAACACACATACTAGAGCTGCTCTCAAATTAGGTTAGTTCCCTCCAAATGTGTTTGCCACACATTGTCACGAGCTTGGAATAAAGGTCACAGTGACCAGCATGTCACTTCATCATTGGCCTCTTGAAGTTTGTGTGCACTTGCACAATAAACTTTGTATTTATTATTTAAGTTTTTAACACTGCATGCCAATTGTAGGATATTTCAGTTTTGACTTCAGAAGGAATAGATTAGTGGTAGAACACAATTTCCTATCCTCCTTTCGATGAAGGGAGAGTAGAGGAGATCCAATTTCTGCTGCATTCCCCTCATATTTTTGCTCTGAAAGTTAAGGGTTTTGAACTCTGCAGTGGCTGAAGTCTGTAGAACAGGCCTGGCCATGTGTTCTGTTTCAGACAAGAAAAACTTTTATTTTCCAAAGTGTCATAGCTGTCACACTGATAAGGCAACTGTCTGTGCTCAGGACCATTCCATGGTTGCACAGTGTGTGGCTAGAGTAAGAAGGGGTAAAGAACTTATGTAGTCCACGTACTCTCACCGTCCAATCTTAGCTCACACGTTTAATCCTACTCCAGAGAACCATCATGCAGTATAATGTAATTAAACCTTAAATGTGTCATTCATGACACAGAATACATTTGAGTGGCGGGGGGATTCATATCCTTTGAAGATTTACAAAGGGAGTATGACATGAGGGAATCAGAACGGTTTAAACATTTACAGCGAGGCCATGCGCATGTGACTGAAGGAGAGCAACTTCTGGAATTGGCCCCTCTGGAAGACTGATTACTAGTAGATCCCATGCCAGGCAAAGCCATTTTATTGACATATAAAAAACTAATGAACAATTCCCCTGACCCTCAGCACTCACGGAGGGAAGCCTGGAAATGTGACATAGGGCAACTTGAAGATGAAGACTGGGTAGGGGCAACTCAGACTCCAAGAGAAGTCACAATAGGAGTCTGTTTCCGGTTGGTACAGCTCCGAATACTACATCGGGCATACTACTCATGTACCCTATTACACCGTTTGGGGGGATACAGCTCTGCTCTATTTAGAAGCCTGGTGGCTAATACTACACATAATGGGAAAGAAAAGGTGGCCCAGGCACGTGAAGACCTGATTATTGCTGGCGACTGGGGTGACTACGAGGAACATCGCGAGGTCCTGGGGTACAAACCTCCCCCCGGATGTCCAAAATTGGGAAAGGGACCTAGATTGGTGACAACGAGCAGAGCATGCAATCTATAAAGGTTGAGGCTGTTTTGGGAAATATGAAAAGATTTGGAATTCATTAACGACTTACCGGGACATATGCTGAGTGTAGAAGGGGACGGAGGGAAGCCTAAGGGTCATAAGTGAACCCCTGATTACTTAGGGCAAGAGTGGGATAGGATGGAGGGTATTTCTGATAATCACTGTTGGACAATAGCAGATAATGATGAATTATGCAGGATTTTGTCTCCAAACTGTATTGACATATTGGTTCATGACGATATCAATGTTGTATACTGAGCAACCATTGAATAAAAAGATTTCAGAATACTTTTGAGTAAGTCTAGGAAAAATTTACATTACACTGGCAATTGGGTTACTGGTTGAGGGGAGTGAAACCCTTCTTAAGCAGCAAGCACAAGCCTTGTCAGTTTGAAGTTACAAACAAACCCTAGATTAACCTGTGCTCAACCACTCAAGTAAAGGTTTTATTTGCTAGTTCGAAATGGCAGTTTAAAACTTCACTACTTAAGTGGCCAGCAAAATAAATGCTGCAGGCCCACTCATTGCATTTATTTTGCAGGCTTTGGGTATATGTAGAATCACTTTACTAGGGATGTACACATAAATTGTGTCAATTGGGTGTAAGCTAATGTTAACATGTTTAAAGGAGAGATCACAAGCACGTTAGTACTAGTTAGCAGTGGTAACGTGTGCAGAGTCCTAAAAGCCAGCAAAAACAGGCAGATGAAGGCAAAATGTCTGGGGATGACACTGTTGAAACGGCCAAGTCTAACCCGCACAATTCCCAAATTCACACCATCATGCCACTATGCATAATTACTTACCTTTTGCAGTAAAAATGTCCTGGGAAAAGCACCATTCATGGTAAAAACTTACAGTGCAATTGAACATGAGGGGCTGTTGACAGTGGTGCTTTTATTTAAATGCATCCTTGTGCAAAAAAATGGTGCGAAGACACATTTTGCACGGAAATATATAACACAAAGCAATGGATTTGCATTTTGCATAATTATACATAATTCTATGTAATTGTGCCGCAATTTTGGTGTAATTGCTCACATTTTACACACCATGGGGGTCATTCTGACCCCGGCGGTCTAAGACCGCCGGGGCCAGGGTCGGCGGGAGCACCGCCGACAGGCCGGGGTCAGAATGAGGCCCCATGTTTTTTCGAGACTGAATGTTCAGCACACATAATTAGGTTGAAACAAACAATGGTAAGTTTGGATTCAAGTTTATTTTTTATTGTTTTTGGAAGCTAGTGCCATTTGCAAACAGAAAAGGGAAAAGGGAACAACATACATCCAGTCAGGATAATCATAAAGAAAATGAAGAGAAAAGACAGCATTATGCGATTAAATTAACATTTTAGCACAGCATTTTAGTCTGAAATAGAAAAGAGAGCCTTTACAAGGGAAAAGGAGAATGCCTTTTAGCACAGCAGAAGCAGAAAAAACAAAAATTGGCAGAGACAATATTTCTGGCCTTGACAATGTGTTTGGGATGGTTTTTTTTTCTCATTTGCTATGTATATCTATTAAAATAAAGTGTTTGTTTGTGGGTACAACACTGAGAATTAATAAAAATCGATATGCCGCAGGTGTGAGTTCAGGTTTTGCCCAATATTACAAATGAATGAAAGAAATGATTTAAAGAGGAGAAGATGAATAGAACTGTGGCAGGCAAGCCATGTGTCACTTACCAATCATGTTTCTGGTGGTGACATACAAATATGTGCATATAATTCCAGTACAGTGAGGAAAACACATAAAATCAAATATGCACTGCGATATAGCTATGTTGGAGAAGCCTCAACAAAGTACTGAAGCATCTCAAAGTTAAACATATAGGCCCTGATTTATGAAGGGTCTAGCACCAACTATCACCACATTAACATAATTTTTTTAAGCTAATGTGGCGATAGTGTGGCAAAAACGACGCACCATATTTACAAAGTGGCGCAATTTCACGCATTGTGCCACTTTGTAAACCCTTGCACCACATTATGCCTGTGCCAGGCATAATGTATGCAAGGGGGTGTTACCCTAATAGGGGACCTGCAAATATTGCATTTTGGAATCTAGGAGATTCCACTATGCCATTTTTAGCAGCATTCTTAACACCTGCACAGAGCAAGCTTTAAAAGGAGGCGCACCTTTATTTTTAATGGGCCTCTATGTACTTTTCAGGTGCAGGATTAGCAGCAACATTTTTGGTGCTAATCCTGCAAAGTACAACAATAGCATCAAAAATTATGACTCTATTGTCCCTAACCTGCGCCATGGTCTGCCGTATGTCCAATATGGTGCACGGATGGTGACGTTAGGGGGGGGCGCATCGGGCCGCAAGAAAAGTGGAGCTTCATGACACGAAGTGCCACTTTTCTTAAACCTGTGCCATAGACATTAGGGGCAAGATGTAGCAAAGGGTTTTTCCCATTCTGTGTCAATGGGAAAATGTGTTCCTACATATGGCCCTAGGAGAGGCTAACAGTGGCACATGTTGCATATAGTGCTTAGAAGCAGGTGAAGTGATTTATGAGGATGTATTTGCAGAGGCTGTTTCTAGGCAATTTTGTCCATTTGCCTGATTACTTTATTTTTCTCTTTTTAATTGATCTAGCCATCTATTGAGTCGTTAACAATTAGTGTAAGCATTACAAATTAAAACGAGCCCCTGGAAAGCAAAGAGGGACACAGTTGCTGGTTTTGATAAGCAATAAATGCAGTCTTGTGGGTAAAAGTAACTTTTGCATTTTTAAGGCACTTCAAAAGGGAACTTAAAAAGAACCACAAAAACTGCCTCCAGGTAATGAAAAAATAAAAAAACTTATGGGCATATTGACAAGAAAGTGGCACATTATAACTGATGTGCCCCTTTTCTTGCGAACCCCTACCGGCACCTAACAACCATGATTGCACCGTATTTACAATACGACACACACCATGGCAGTCATTAGCACAATAGCATCAACATTTCTGGCGCTATTGTGGAGCTTTGCAACACTAGCATCAAAAACTTTGTTGCCACTGCAGCAAAGCACAGGGAGGCCCATTAAATATAATAGGTGTATCATTTTAACTCCTGCTCTGAGCAGGCATTAAAAATGACGGAAAATATTGTGCAGTGAAATGTTGTAAATTTCACTGCACCATTTTTTCGGGCCTCCCTATGCTGAAATGCCACCCTTGTATATATTATGCCCGACGCAGGCATAATGTGGCTCAAGGGTTTACAATGTGGCGCAATCTATGCATTGCGCCACTTTGTAAATATGGGATGGCAAAAAAGCCACCGTAGAGCTGCTTTGGCATAAAAGCGCAAGGGGCTTGTAAATATGGCCCTAAATTCCTGCTTCTGAATAATACCATACCTTGGAGCAAAAACAATAAAGTTAGAGGCAAATATGAACTACACATGGTTTTATTGAACTCATGAACTCATAATCAGCCTGATGTTGTGGCACAGGATTTGGGCCAATCCGTAGGCGCAGCTCAAACTATAATCAGGAATTACATGTCTATGGATAGGAATCAAGATATTCCTTGGCTTAAATATATTAAGACTAGTTTTGAAAGATTGAGTGCCCCCTCTTTTTACTATGATCCTGACAGTTTAGTTTCCATCTTATCTAGTCGGATCAAGTACTTTTTAAGCAATGCTATGGTGGTGATTGTCCTGCCCCAATTAGTGGAGGTACTGTCAGTCACCCCCATGAGCATCCCCTGCACCCAGAACTTTACTTGCAAATTACTCTTAATGAAAGACACGTTTTTACTGATGTGGTCCAGACTTCAAAAAATTCATTTTTTAGTGGCTTTTCCCCAAAAAGGTTCTTGGTTACCATCCCTTCCTTATTGTCACTGCCAGTTTCCAGCACCACAAAGCACACTTAATTTTATATTGTTTTGTTCTTTTTATGTTCTCCAGAGAAGGCAATTTCTGCGACAGGTTATTCGCACCTTAGGTACTAAGGGCCAGATGTAGCATAGGTTTTAACCCATTCTGTGCCTATGGGAAAAAGTGTTCGTACATATGGCCCTAAGTCACATGCTGTTGTCTTTGCATTTTTGTTACAGCTGGGCAACGAAAGGCTTATCCATGCTGTTTTAAATTGTATACTTAGGGCCTGATTTATACTTTTTTAGTGCCGCATTTGCGTCATTTTTTTACGCAAATGCGGCGCCAACTTACAAAATAAAATTTTATTTTGTACGTTTGCGCCGCTTTTGCATAAAAAAATTAAGCAAACGCAGCACTAAAAAAGTATAAATCAGACCCTTAGGCCCATATTTATACTTTTTTTGTGCCGCATTTGCGTCATTTTTTGACGCAAAAGCGGCGCAAACTTACAAAATACAATAGTATTTTGTGAGTTTGTACCACTTTTGCATCAAAAAGCGGCACAAACGCGGTGCTTAGAAAGTATAAATAAGTTAGTGCCTTAAGAGTACGCTCTAGATATTAAGGCCTGTTTTGAATATGAAGGCTCCTTATGTGAAGCTCTTTTTCTGAACCCAACATTTTGTGGTTTTGGTTGTATTCACCTAGTGTTCTGAGGATTCTTGTGTCTTAATTGTTTAAGATCTGTTTAATAATTTAAAATAATCTCTTTGTATTTTAACTCAGAAATTTTGGGTATTCTGTTTTTATTTGACTTTTATGGCATGAAATCTGCTGAACAAAGTATATGATGAAGATGATCTCATAATATGATGCAAACAAACGATTGATACAATGAAAGGCAAAATCCAAAGTTTGGTATAATATGTGGGGTCAAGCCCAAAAAAACACCCTAATCTGTCTGTAGTTCTATGTCACCGAAAACACATAGTAAAATGACAATGTATACACGCAACCTCAATCAAACTACTTACATAACCCAAGGGCAATAGAATCACGCCACACCATGGCCCATATTTATGAAATGTTTGTGCCACCTTTAATTTTTTTTTACGCTAAGGTGGCGCAAACCTAACTCCATATTTATATTTTGACACTAGACCCATCTAGCGTCAAAATATCGGCGTTAACGCCATTTTTAGGGCACGCTAACCCACCTTGCGTCAATGAGATGAAAGGTAGGGGTTCCCTTCCTAAAAATGAGGCTAGCACCCAGCGCCATACTAAACTCCTGACACAGAAACAGCGTGCAACTGGGAGGCAGGCCTAAATAATGGCACTAAGCCCGCTTAGCGCCATTATTTAACGCCTGGTCATACCAGGTGTTAAATTGCAGGTAGGCCCATTTCCATGGGAAAACACCATGGAATAGGCACAAAGGTGCCCACCCCAAGCCTCAGCAACACCACCACCGACAGGGACACTACAGGAGGAGGTAGCTCATCCCAAGTAAGCTGAAGGTATTTTTGTATGTGTGTGGTGTGTCATTGAGGGCCCCTTACATGGGGCCCCCTGCCTGGCACTGGGTATGTAGGGATGCCCAGGGGACACTGTTACCATGTGGTGGGCATTGGGGTTGTGGGAATGACTCCTGTCTATACTTAGACAGGAGTAATTTTTTGGCTGCTTGTGCGTTAAAAAATTACGCAAGGCTGACTAGCAGCAGGTTTTTTGCCGCTAACTAGCCTAGCATCATTTTTGACCCATTAGCATCATTTCTCCTAATGCCATCCCTTACAGGCTAGCGTCTTTTTTTGAGACGCTATCCATACCTTAGCGCCATCAAGCGTCATTTTATAAATATGGTGCAAGAGTGGCTTTAGAGAATGGCATTAGCCAGCGTTTAAAAAGATGAAGCACAACTGGGTTAAGCACAGTTGAGCACCATTTTCCAGAAATATGGGCTAAATATTCTTTAAAACACCACTGGTCATACACAGGGGTATACTGAGGTAACTGTTTAACCAGCATACAATCAAATACATTCATAAAAGAGAAAATCAAATAAAAGAAATATATATATATATATATATATATATATATATATATATATATATATATAAAGCCCTAAAATGTATTTCCTGTTTGTTGACTTGTGGTATTGCTGCAGTCTGGGAATCCCTCGGGTGCAACAAACCCTAAAATAGAGCTCCTGGATGTTAGTACCTCACAGCGCGCATTAAGGGGGGAGTATGGACCAAATAACCGCAGCGAGTGCAGCAAACAAACAATGCACTGTAAATCGTGCCCCGCTTTGGTCTCTTTTTAATCCTGTAATACTAGAGCTTCCCATTTTGAATAAATATAAGACGTTCAAGAAGTATTACTCATTATTTTATGCAGCGCTTAAAAGTGGCAAATATATTTTATGCAGCGTCAAATATTAAATAAATAGGTAGGCGCTACAATGTGCTCTAAAAGCTAGAGTGCAACAGGACGGAAACATAAAAGGAGCAGCGCATTCTGCTTTGTCCTTATTAATACATTATTTATGTTGCGCCTGAATTTAAAAGATGAATGAGCATTAAAAGTAGGACCACATTTCACTAATTGTGAGGCTGTAATTAGTGCCTGCGCTTTCAGTGAGTGAGGAAAAGCTACAGAATGTGATACATGCCTTAAGTTCAGCAGAATAGTTGTCAGAGAAGACCCTCTAAGGGCTAAAGGGGTGGGGCACAGAAACTGCAGGGGCGTGTGAGGGGGCGGGGCACAGAGGACACAAAAGAAGGACAACTGGCAGAAGATGTGCTTGAAGAAGGGCAGTACCAAATGGCACCAATAGGAGGGGCACAGCCCCCATGGCAGCTGCAGCTGGCAGGGGTGAAAGCCAAGCATTCTATATATAGAAATCGAGGTATATGTTTAGTTTAGTTTTTAGATTTGTAAAGCGCATGGCTACCCGAGGGCATCCCAGAGCTAAAGTTATTGGCTCCTACATGCAGGGACCCATGGAAGAAGGAAGCACCTGATAAAAGCTTCTTGATAAATCTGTAGCCTTGGGGATCATGTCTTCAGTGTTGCACCTCTGCAAAAAAGGCTACTCTATCTTGGTAGAAGGAATCACAGAACATACTCAAGATTACTCACCTGACAAGGGGGGTGATAGGCCATGTAGGACCGGATAATCTTCTGTGGTTCTGGACCTAGGAGATTGAAATTTCCTAGGTTTCCTTTGTTTGATGGACTTTTCATGACACAAACATTGTTAAAAGTATATGAGAAGACTCCCTGAATTTTTTTTCACACAAAGATGATTATAGGAGCATTACTTTCTTTAGAGCACACCTGTGGTAAGCTGGTTTAACAGGAGCATCATGAACGTCTCCGCAGTGTCCCTCAGGGGAGTAAAGTACCGGCAGCAGAGGAGTTGGAACACACTGTAAGGCAAGACTTCTTCCAGTGTCCAGCTTTAAGTACCTAACAATGTGAAAGGTAGGCCAACCAAGAACAGCTTTTCAATGAATAGCCTCAACTACAACCACAGACCTTGGCTGACATGCCACCTACACAGTGTTTCCTTATGTAACAACACAACCGTAGGTGTAATCAATGCCAGATCCATCTCCCTTCTTTTTGTTACAGAATTGATTGAGACACTCTAGTGGAAGTGCATACATAGCACCCAGCATGCAACAACTTATTTTGTAACAACCAGGGTGCTAGCATCATTGCTATTAAACCCCTTCAATTAACACCTCCTGTGTCTCTTTGAAAATTGCATCTCAACAACGCCATTGTTAAGAACTCTTTACTCATGATGCACAGGTATTCTTCTTCTCCTCATTGAAAGAACCATTAAACACTTGTGTGTCTAGCTGCCCCTCCATAATTGAAATACTGGATAGCCTCATGCATGGTGCACACTGGTTACCCTGACAAAAACCAAAAGTGTCTGCCTCCCATCTACTTCCACTAGCTCCGTGCTCCTTCATTGTCCATTGACCTTGGGGTTAATTCTGTCAATTACCTCATATTTTAATTCTACGAACTGGCAGTTAACATATACACAACACACTATGGCAGAACAATCTACAAACCCCATGTTCTGGCATCTGGTAAAAAGGCCTCCTTCAATGGCCCTCTCCCAAACATGGCTTTCCATAGAATTGACTTTACAGTTTCCTTATGCTAATTACAAACTCTTAGTTTTGCTCTTGTGACTTCCTAGGACAGGGAATCTTCCTCTACACTGCAATTCACCATTTTGAGCCTCATCACAGTTCCACATCAGAACTTTCAAACTTTTGTCCCTACTTAGGATTCAGACCACTTGGTCTGCAGACATCTCTCCACAGTAGTGCTGACCAATGTGAGGAGGGCACTGTGGAGCAGGCACACAGCAGCAGCCATGCTTGCTGACAATTGTGAGGAGGGCACCATGGTGCAGACTCAGAGAAGCAGCTGTGCTTGCTGACCATTGTGAAGAGGGCATTCTGGATCAGGCACAAAGTAGCAGCCATGCTTGCTGACCATTGTAAAGCAGGCACTCTGGATCAGGCACAGAGTAGCAGTCGTGCTCGCTGAACACTGAGAAGAAGGTATTCTGAATCAGGCACAGAGTAGCAGCTATGCTTGCTGACCATTGTGAGGAGGGCACCCTGGATCCCGCACAGAGTAGCAGCCATGCTTGCTGGCCATTGTGAAAAGGGCACTCTGGAGCAGGCACAGAGTAGGAACCATGCTTGCTGACCATTGTGAAGAGGGCACTCTGGAGCAGGCACAGATTAGGAACCATGCTTGCTGACCATTGTGAAGAGGGCACTCTGGAGCAGGCACAGAGTAGGAACCATGCTTGCTGACCATTGTGAAGAGGGCACTATGGAGCAGGCACAGAGTAGGAACCATGCTTGCTGACCATTGTGAAGAGGGCACTCTGGAGCAGGCACAGAGTAGGAACCATGCTTCCTGACCATTGTGAAAAGGGCACTCTGGATCCAGCACAGAGTAGCAGCCATGCTTGCTGAACACTGAGAAGAAGGCAGTCTGGATCAGGCACAGAGTAGCAGCCATGCTTGCTGACCATTGTGAAGAGTGCACTCTGGATCAGGCACAGAGTAGCAGCAATGCTTGCTGACCATTGTGAAGAGGGAACTCTGGATCAGGCACACAGTAGCAGCCATGCATGCCAACCATAGCGAAAAGGGCACTCTGGATCAGGCACAGAGTAACAGTCTTGCTTGCTGACTATCGCGAAGGGGCCACTCTGGATCAGGAACAGAGCAGCAGCCATGCCTTCTGACCATTGTGGAGAGGGCACTTTGGATCTGGCACAGAGAAGCAGCCATGCTTGCTGACCACCATGAAAAGGGCACTCTTGATCAGGCACAGAGTAGCAGCCAAGCTTGCTGACTACTGACAAGAAGGCAGCCTGGATCAGGCATAGAGTAGCAGCCATGCTTGCTGAACACTGACAGGAAGGCAGTCTGGATCATGCACAGAGTAACAGCCATGCTTGCTGACCATTGTGAAGTAGGCAATCTGGATCAGGCACAGAGTAGCAGCCATGCTCAGTGAACACTGAGAAGAAGGCACTCTGAATCAAGCACAGAGTAACAGCCATGCTTGCTGACCATTCTGAAGAGGGCACTCTGGATCAGGCCCAGAGTAGCAGTCATGCTTGCTGAACACTGAGAAGAAGGCAGTCTGGATCATGCACAGAGAAGCAGCCATGCTTGCTGACCACTGTGAAAAGGGGACTCTTGATCAGCACAGAGTAGCAGCCAAGCTTGCTGACCACTGACAAGAAGGCAGCTTGGACCAGGCAAAGAGTAGCAGCCGTGCTTGCTCAACACTAAGAAGAAGGCAGTCTGGATCATGCACAGACCCACATCCATGCTTGGTGACAATTGTGAAGCAGACACTCTGAATCAGGCACAGAGTAGAAGCCATGCTTGCTGACCTCTGAGAAGATGGCAGTCTGGATCAAGCACAGAGTAGCAGCCATGCTTGCTGAACACTAAGAAGAAGGTAGTCTGAATCAGTCACAGAGTAGCAGCCATGCTTGCTGACCACTGCCAAGAAGACAGCCTGGATCAGTCACAGTAGCAGCCATGTTTGCTGACCATCGCATAGAGGGCACTCTGGATCAGGCACAGAGTAGCAGCCATGCTTGCTGACCATTTTGAGGAGGGCACTCTAGATCAGGCACAGAGAAGCAGCCACACTTGCTGACCATTGTATAGAGGGCACTCTGGATCAGGCACAGAGTAGCAGCAATGCTTGCTGACCACTGCCAAGAAGACAGCCTGGATCAGGCACAGTAGCAGCCATGCTTGCTGACCATCGCAAAGAGGGCACTCTGGATCAAGCACAGATTAGCAGCCATACTTGCTGACCATTGTGTAGAGGGCACTCTGGATCAGGCACAGAGTAGCAGCCAGGCTTGCTGACCACTGACAAGAAGGCAGGCTGGATCAGGCACAGTTGCAGCCATGCTTGCTGACCACCGTGAAAAGGACACTCTTGATTAGGTACAGAGTAGCAGCCAAGCTTGCTGACCACTGACAAGAAGGCAGTCTGGGTCAGGTACAGAGTAGCAGCCATGCTTGCTGAACACTGAGAAGAAAGCAGTCTGGATCAGGCACAGAGTAGCAGCCATGCTTGTTGACCATTGTGGAGAGGGCACTCTGGATCAGGCACAGAGTAGCAGCCTTGATTTTTTGCAATTTGTAGAGCAATTATATCTTATTTACTGTATTCGATTTTATCCACACTCGTGGCAGAGACTTCGCATAAAAAGATAGGCAGTAAGAAAGATACTACTCATAAAATTGCTTTGTGAATTGTAAAAGATTGTAAACACACAAAAGTGTAAGTTTACCTTTGTGAATCAGGCCCTAAACTTGTGCTACCTGATGGATTTAAAGATAGCCAGTAAGTATTGGTAGACGTGTATCAAGACAGATAGACTGTGCAGTGGATGAAAAAAAAATAGCAGTCGGCTTCAGTCAGACATCTTACTCGTGGGAGCCTGTTGGCTAATGCACATTTAAAAAGGGAGCACATCTGCCTTTGTAATTGAAAAGGAAAGAGAGCTTTAATGGAAAGAGAACATGAAACATTTCCTTTTCTGAACAGCAATATAATCTAGCTTGGATGGTAAATGGATCCTTGTTCAATCAATACCTCTATGGAGTGCAAGATGGCAGGAAGTAGGAATGAGTGCTATTAGAGAGCAATTGATTGCATTTGTATCCTTCCATTTGTGAATACAATATGGAAAAAAGGAAGGAAGAAGGGAGGGTAAGAAACGGGCAACGGAATAAAAATAGAATGATGCAAAGAAAGAAAAGGTAGAATTAAAGAAAAGAAGTACAATTAAAAAAGAAAAATAAACAAATTAAGACTGTAAGAAAAAAGAAAGGAAGAAAGAAAGAGGAAGAAAAGAAAAGGAAAAATAGTGCTAAAGCAAGAAAAAGATGGTAGAAAGAAAGCAAATGAAAGAAAAATGCAACTATAAGGAGAAAACAGAAAGAAAAATAAGGGAAAAAAGAGAAAATAAAAAATGGAGGAAGTGGAGTAAAACAATAAAAAAACAACTAACAGAAAGAAGCCAAGAAATGGAAGATGGAAAGAAAGAAAACAGACAGGGAAAAGAAAAAATAAACAAAAGAATGATAAAGCATGGAGGAAAGGAAATGTACTCTATAGCTCTGAAAACAACATTTAACGGCACTCATATGGCAAGGATATACATTTCCCCGCAGAGTCATTCATGTTACAAATGCCTTTGCTCAGCTCAATGAGAGAAGTGGCTAAGTCAACCTGTAATTTTTAATATTTATCTAGCTGTTTTATCACATATCTGTATTCTTTTACCCCTCAGAGCAGCTTGTGTGATAGTTAAAAGAGGATAGATTTGGCCATTATGTAGAGGACGAATAGGAGACTTTGGGCAGGGGAAACAGGGAAAGATAAAACAAGATGTAGGCCTGGACCTGAGATGAGAAGGCTAGACAAGAAAAGGGAAGTATCAGGATTTTGGAGGGGGAGTGAGTATGGCCATAAGAACCAACATTGGTTTAAAGGTTTATTATTGATAAGGAAGGGGTTGGATGGCCTAGGAGTGGAAATCTGTATGGTAACTTGGGAAGAGGGATAGTGAATAACAGCAAATTGTTTATGATGTGTTAGTTTTTGTGGCATGGCCAAGAGATGCCAAACTATGAGCCCAATATGTTCCTAAACAAAGTAGCTTGATAAACATGTTAGTCGTTTCCCACCTGTCTTTTTTCACTCCTTTTATGGGTGGTTCGACATTCAGTTCTTCATGGATTGCTGACCCAAATGGGAAGCAGAAGCCACCAGAAGCATGCTTTGGGGCCTTGTGGTCATCCTGCATTTCCAGCTAGTTTTTAATTAATATTGGCCACATTGATCCAGTCTTGTACTGATGGACCAGTCCCATCAATGGAGAAGGGTCTTTTAAATTCATGAAGGTGTCTCACAAATCACTGTGGTGTGCCTCCCCACTGTTCTAGACTCTGCAGTGCCCCCTCTCTCTTCTAGACTAACCACCCACCCAGTACATGAGATACATGACTGTGTCTGGATTGACAGAGAGCTTTCAGGCCTACACGGAAACACAACTCTATCCTGCAGGAACAGAGCTAAGGGGGTCATTACGACCCCAACAGTCGGTGGAATAGTGGAGATATTACCGCCAACAGGATGGCAGTACTTCCTCCACTATTATGACATTGACGGTTTGGCCAAAGCGAAACCGCCAATGTACTACACCAACTGCCACGGCGGTAACGACAGCCGTCACTAGGCCACCCATGTCATTTTAACCCCACCCACTGCCATTGTTTCCGTGGTTTCTGTACCACCACTGAAACCATGGCGGTAGGGACTATCAATGCCAGGGAATTCCTTCCCTGGCACTGACAGGGGTGTCTCCCAGCGCTCTTCCCCACCCTCCCTCTCCCGACCCCCCTGCACATTTACACACATACACACCCATACAAACATGCATACACATGTTCACCTACGCATCCATATATTCATACACACTCACAGCAACACTCACAAACATACATCCAGACACACATGCAATCTCACGACACAACGTGCACGTCCACTCACACCCACTCATGCACACACGCATTACACACGCATGCACGCATTCACACACTGTCACACACCCCCCCCACACATGCACACAATACTCCCTCTCCTATCGGAGAACCCGACTTACCTGCATACAGGGGGTCCTCCAGTAGTAGACGGGACGCAGCGCTGCTGCCAGCAGCAGCGTCCATCAGCAAAACACTGCCATGATATGGTAGGCGGTTTTTTGCTGGTGTGGCGCTGCTGCTGGCAGCAGCGCCACCTTACCGCCGTCCGCCGCCATGACCTTAGTTGGAATTCCGCCAGCCTTCTGGCGGAATTCCGTCTACGGTCATAATGGCATGGACAGTCAGTAGCCACGGCGACAGAATGTTGGTGCCCGATGCTGTAGCGGTAGGTGGCATTTTCTGCCAATCTCATAATGAGGGCCTAAGCCTTTACAAGAAATGTTTCTTTTAAATCTGTTTTCCTTCTGTGCGCTCCCCCAACTTGGTGTGCAGCGTCAGTACTCCCCTGTAATAGAGAAAGCAGGAGAATGCCACACTGTCTCATGGAATCAAACCAAGGCTCCTGAACACATCCAGTGACATGAATCATTCAGAAATAAATCTTCACACTGCCTGAAACTAGCAGGAGCTGAACATTTTCAGAAAGTTAAATTAGAATGTAAGTCAATCAGATAATTCTGTCACTGACTTCTAGGTTATGACACAGATAACAGATGGAGGAGGGAATTCAACAAGAAAGAATCATACAGTAGCCATTTTATCTTCATTCCTGTGTCATTCTATTCCTTATATCGTGTGGTGCTTTAATGCCTCGCTGACAGGCACCCTACTTGCTATCTATCAGTAGAAGGTTTTCTCTCCTCCGTTTCCATGACTTTTAAAGGAACATTTACCCAGAATCCCCCTATTCTCCTCTGGCAGATAATCACCCTGAGATTCCTGTCTCTGGACAGAAAACCCTACTTCACGTTTTGGCCTTTTTAGCTTTTGTTCTCTCTCTTGCGGGTATTGTGGCCTGCTTTCTGTTCACTTCCTGAGCCCCATCTGGTCTAAGGTCTGAGCTCACCTGGCTCTGTATCACCCCCAGCTGTCTTGCTGTGCCTGTTGAGGCTCTGCGGGCTCGGGGACATCTTAAGGATTTTAGGGGCCCTGGACCAAATGTATTTTAGGGGCCCTGTTCAGAACATCTTTGAATTTATAATCCAATTTCATCTCTTTCAAGCCCTCTTTGACCAGGTCACTCACAGTGACCAGACACACTAGTCCAAATTCTAAATATTTTTACATCTAATATTCAGAGACATTGGTGTGTGTTTTCAATATTCTAATGCATCAGCAGCTCACTAATATTACTGCAAATAATCTCTGTGACACCCTCTCATTTCTAATATGTAAAGTTCCATTGTGATCTAGAATAAACTTTTCTGGGTGTTGCATGAAACATACACAAAACATTCCTCTGCAAAATGTCTGTAATTGAAACTCATCCACATTAAAAATAAATACATGGAAAACGGTATTTAAAACAATTTGTTTAAATATTATTCGGGGTCATCAGGGCAAGACTCTGCAGAACAGAGTTGGCTCTATCAGGGGGTCCCCTGAAAGGCTGGGGCCATGGGCCAGAGCCCACTTTTCCCACCCACGCATTGAAACGTCTCTGGCGGGCAGGTTCCCCTAGTTTGCCATCTGTCCCCTGACTCCTTGAGAAAAGTAGACCTCTGGTTAAGATTGCTCTCTTTGGTGCAACAGATACATCTGAAGTATTCTTATATTCACACTCCACACTATGGGGGATGCATGGGCAACTGTGAACCCACCCCAGGTGCTCCCTGCTAGTCTTGGGGTTGGGTTGTTCGTCAACTATGTGCAGTGCAAGAGATCCACCAAGTGTCCCACCTCGCTACTTTGCTTGTTACAGTTTAGGGTATGGTGTGCTGGCCATGAGCCTTTACCCGTGATATTTGCTGCACATGGAGATTGCTGAAGGTGTGGACTGTTTCTCTGTTTCATGGTCACTTGTTTTATGCACACTTTTTTCCAGTTTCCCTACTGGGCTGGTGATGGGTTCAAGGTACACTGATGGGCATTGCTCATGGCCTCCATCACTGGACGTTGCCATAATGCCACCAATTTTGTAAAGTCAGGGATATACTCCACGCCATCTATTTTGGGACTTAGGGGTAGAGGACAGTTCTGGGCATCCCTCTCTGTTTCCTAATGGGATTGAGAATGAGATTTGACATTTCTGTCCTTGTCAGCACTGTGGATATCCAATGAATGTTGTTGCCAGCCCCAACACTACGTAGGAGGAGTTGTATCCTCCACTGTGTGTTCCATGCTAGGCTTGGTATTGAATCATACCTGATTTGTGTCCAATGCTGCATACCCTTACACTGGATGTCGGGTGAGGCCCCCCAATTTATTTGGTTTTTGATGTTTGGGGTGATAGAGGCAGGGCTGGACATTAATGCTGGAGATTTGGGATTGTGAGATGATTGCCCTGACTCAGTTTCTGACTGATCAATTTATCTGGACTTAACCTCCGCCATTGTAACTAGGGTTGGAAATTGGTGTAGTAGTTCTGTGGTGGACTTTGGTTCCACCAGTGGCCCAATATGTCAGACAGACGTCTTTTCTATGTGCCTGTAATGCTACCATCCTCATCAAGAGCAATTACCTCACTCAAACTTTTCAAGAAGGAAGTCTAAGCCATACTACTAGAAAGAAATGTTGCATGAAAGAACTATTGTGAAACTTTTCTCTCAGCCTATTTGAAATTGTATCCTATTGTGTTATACCTTACTCTTCAAATTCTATGCACATTGTATCTTACATTACAGGTGTTGTTTCTGAAACAGCCCTCTTCAGTTCTCTCTCTGTATAACACTCTGATAATGTGATGGTCATGCTCGCAGCTTTATAAAATACAATAAAAATAAATAAATAAATAAATACATTTAAGATTTGAATGAGTGAGAGAAACACCATAAACAGATTGTTCTCGGGCCCCATCAAATCCGATGTTCCCTTGCTCTACTTAGATTCAGAGAAACTACTCAATAACTGCCCGTGGAGCCTGCTCTGCCTCTGCCAGTAATTGCCCCAGACTCAGCAGTCTGTCTGCTGCAGAACCACTGGGTCACAGTGATGGTTATCCCACCCTATTTAGAGTAGGACTGCGGTCACTTATTTTCCCTGCCTGTGTCGCCATGTGAGGCATGAGAGAAACAGGCAGGTAAGATGTTAACCTGCAGAGAATGCTCATGTGCATCTGGGGAATTTACTTTTTGCACCAATTAAATAAGCTTCTGCCTTGTGAGTTTGTTTTCTCTGAACAAAAATGTTTGCTGAGCAGGTGCTTTAAACATGGCATCAGCTTGACAAACATCACTCTCGCTCTCTTACTCTCTTTACCTGACCTGTCCTTCTATACATTGTCTCATTTTGCTCTCTCTCAGTCTTTCATCTCTTTGTTTTTCCTCAAGGCTGTCAACCTCTGCATCTCACAGTCCTATCTCTATCTAATGTTCCACTTTTTCTATATGACCTCTCTCTTACTCTATTCCACCCCTAGGAGTACTGTACCCCTCTACCTTGCTACGTTGCCTTCGACCTATCTCTTTCTCTACCTCTCTACCACACTCAAAGACATTCCTCTTTCCACCTCTCTGTAGTTCCTTCTGGCTACCTCACCTTTCTCTATTTGCTTTACTTCTCGCCGTACCTCACGAATCCTTCTACATTACCTCTGTCTCTGCCCCTTCTCTCTCTACTTTATGTCTCTCTGTATTATGTTCTCTTTATGTCTCTGTCCCGCTGATGTTTCCAGCCCCATCCATTTCTCTTATGCAGCAGGGTCACATGCAACTGTCTAACCTGAGATGTGCACATTGTCAAAGAGGAGAACAGGGGCAAGACATGAGAAGAGAAATTAGAAGATAATTACAAAATGTTATGCAAAGGAACAGTGACAATCCTCAGAGGAGAGCTTTGATTTTTACTGTTGCAGAAAGAGCTTTCTAGTGAAGGGGGAGACATCTGATTACAAACATTTAGCGACTAAAGCTATGATTTCAAGCATTATGTGCATGGGTCCTTTTTTAACAGTATGCACTAGTCCACTAAATATCTAAGAGTCACCGCTAGCATGTTGTTCCTACGATGGGAGAAAAGAGCTGGTTAAATCCCACATAAAATAATGTTGCTGCAAGTTAATAAAATTTAGGCAAAACAGAAATAGAAATTGCTTTATCAATACTTGTGCAAGCTTTCTGTTGGTAGTCTTTGGGTGGTGACATCAGACAGCTGTGCTTTCAGTAGTTTTTGCATGCCCTTGTTTCTAAATATTTATTTATTACATAAGTCAATATTTTTTGGTGTCACGAGGGCTGAATGAGTCGAAAACAGGTAATAAATGTTACGTTGTTCCAAAACCAGGGCCTAAAAAACATCTTGCCCAGGGACCCACAAACCCTTAAGATGCCACTGAACTGGTTCCAGGCAGCTCTCCTGTTTCATTCCATAGCAGATCCCAATGCAGGCCAGGTTGGTCATTAGCTGATGCCAGCACAGACCATGTCTTTTATTTCGTACCAGATCCCAGATTAGCCAGATGTGTTATGAATGTGAATGAATGAATGAATATCTGGATTTGTAAAGTGTGTGGCTGTTCCAAGGAGTGTCCAAGCTGTAGTTAGAAAGGAAGAGTGGGAGGATATGAGGGATTCATTAGAGAGTTAAAAGCCAGGTCTTACGTTGCTTTTTAAAAGAACGTTCATTTCCCTTGCGTAGCTCAACAGGCAAGCTATCCCAAGCTTGAGGGCCCAGAAGGGATAAGTGTCTAACTTTGTTTTTTGCTCGCTTTACCCTTGGAACTTTGGCATAATGGACAGAGGATGAACACAAAGTTCTAATGGGAGAGTAGAAATGAATCCTGGAGGACAGATGTCCAGGGCCAAACTGGTAGAGAGCCCTGTGCATAAGGGTCAGGGTTTTAAATGTGATTCTTTTTTTTAACAGGAAGCCAGTGTAGGTTCTTTAAATGAGACAGGATCAAGACTCATCTGGGCAGTAGGAGAGCAAAGCGAGCAGGTGCATTCTGGACTGTTTGTAAACTCGGCCGCCGGTATTATGGAAGTCCTGCATAAAGGGCATTAGGGTAGACCTGGAAACCACCAGGTCAAGGAGAATGGTAATCCTCACAGGTGAGGAAAGAATTTGTACAAATTTTGGCCATGACCATCAGACCTAAACATGTGCCAACAACCATATTGTTGAGTTTGAAGAGTCAGCTGTTTGTTAATCTTAACACCCAAATTCTTTACTACTTCAGCTTGGGCATTAGGTGGAGGAGTCTCATGCAGCCAACAAGCTTGTAAGTTCAGGGTAAAATTATGTCCAAAGCTGAGAATCTCATTCTTATCTGTGTTACATTTGAGTTGATTAAAACCCATCAACTGAAAGACTGCAAATAGGGTTTGATAGCCTCTTGATCAATAGGCTCATCTTTCTTAAACATAAAGAGTAACTGAGTGTCATTGACATAGGACACTATCTGGGCCCCAAAAGGCTTGACCAGTGTTGCCAAAGGAATCAAGTAGATGTTAAACATCATAGGACAAAGGGCCCAGCCCGGGGCACTCCCACTGTGACATTACTCTTACTAGAAGAAAAAGTTGTCAGCAAGAACTCTTGATATCTGTCCTCAAGGTAAGATTTCAGCCTTTCCAGTGCTGTGCCCCGATGTCAATATCATAGAAGCGGGCAAGTAGCCTGGAGTGTGGGACCGTGCCAAAAGCCGACAAAAGGTCTGACAAAACCAGGACAGCTTTACCCCCAGCAATGTCAAGCAGAGAATTTGGCACTGGATTGCTGACATCCACTCCTTTTGCAAAAACAGATGTGGGTAGTGAGCAGCGGAAGAGCCTGATCTAAGATTAAGGATGGCAACTCTCAACTCCTCTATCACAATTGGATCAAAAGAGGAGAGAACTCTTTTTTGTTGTTAGCTTTATTTAGGTAAAAAACAAGTACCTTAAAAGCACATCACAAATTCACAATTTTACAAAAATAGGCTATGTATAAAAATCCTAGAATATAAAACATTCTCCCTATAAAGATTCGTGCCATATTATAGAATCGTGCAAAAATGCAAAATTTTTCATAATAAATATCATAAATCAAGTATATTCCTAACTAAAAACAATAAATAAGATAAAAGTAGAAAACATTCCCAGTATAGGCTCCTATTTTTGAGATGGCTTTAACATTTTTGTTCTCACACGCCAGATTTCATCTAAGTAGCTGGCTAGGGCAAATGCCACTGCGCCCTGGGTATTAGACTTACAAATTCTAAGGGCTGCAAACCAATTTTGGAAGCCCATGGTTCTGCAAAGAGGTATAATCCATTTGATTAGTTGTTTATCATAAGCAGGACAATGAAATAGTACGTGTGCTAACGTAAGTGCACCATGGGATTTTTCCCGTGTAGTTTTCACTGATCAGGGCTTTCAACCATGTCCTGTATGGGCTAAGTGTATCCAGGGACCATATTCTGATCCAGTAAAATATTGGTTTCAGCGCAGCTATATGTGCAATAGAGTCTAAGTTCACGTCCATACGGACAGGCATCGTAGGGGAACTGGTGGGTATTCTGAGGATTAGACTTTATAAAAGAGTTTTGAGCAATCTCCAAATCCTTCAGGTTACCATATCCCCATAACTCCGCTCCATACAGAGCACTCCCTCTTGCTTGTAGCTTCTATATTTCCACTGCTGGAGAAATTGCGAACCTAGGGGACCTGTTTGCAAATCTCAAAACACCGGCCAGGTTCTGCTTCAAAGACATATGTGCCCTCGTTATCTGAGCCTGCCATCTATGCGTATCCTCCAATCTAACCCCCAGATACACAATTTCAGCAACACTCTCCAACTCTACCCCTTCCGTAAAGATTATCTTTCTTACTTTGTGTTTGTTGTCACCGAAAATCATATACTTGGTTTTCGTGGAATTTACTTCAAGGCCGTGGTCATTACAGAAGGACGTGAATTTTAGGAGTAAGTTTGTTAAACCAGAAGCAGTTTGGGATAGCAATAATGTATCGTCCGCAAAGAGCAGGCATGGTTTCTTCACCCCCCCTAATTTGGGGGTATCATTGTAGCAGGCGAATAGATAAGGAATGCGAGCATTTATAAATATTATGAAGAGGGTTGGAGCCAAAACGCACCCTTGTCTCACTCCCCTTTTAATTGGGATCTCTCTTGTTACTTCCTCATTTACTCCCCATCTAATTTTAGCAAAGGTTTTATTATACAAGCTTTTGATTGTATTTAGTAGTGTGCTTGGGAGTCCTGCTCTATCCAGTACCTCCCACAGCTTTTGGCGTGGGACCAGGTCAAATGCAGATCTAAGGTCCACGAAAGCTACGAATAGCTTCCCTCCTTCCAGATCCACAGACTTCCATTTAATCGTGAGGAATCTGAATATCTGGTCGATTGTGCTAATTTTTTGCCTAAAGCCTGCTTGGAAGGTGCTCAAAATTTGTGATTCTTGCAGCCATTCCTTGGTTCTCGTCAGAATCTGGTGACAGAATATTTTTTGGAGGTTATCCAAAAGGCCTGTAATTTATTGGATCAGATCTGGTTCCCTTTTTATAAATAGGTATGATGATTGCGCCACTCCAGGTGTGGGGATAATTTCTGCTGGCCAAGACTGCGTTTGATACTTTGTTTATATATGGACCCCATATCTCTGGGTCAGATTTATATAAGTCGTCCGGAATGCCATCGAGACCAGGAGCCTTTCTCGCTTTTTGGGCCATAATGGCCTTTCTCGTTTCCGATAATGTAAATGGCATGGGGCTATTTTCAGAGGAAGAACCAGTTTTGTGCACCTCAAGATCACAAACTTCCTCTTCGTAGAGTTTCATGAAATGATCAGCCCAAGTGTCAGAGGAGATATGGCAATCGGGACTGTGGTCCAGGTTTCGCCCATTGGAAGCTACCAGGGACCAAAAGCATTTTGTATGCTTTTCCCTGGCTGCTGTCAATAGCTTCTGCCAGGACGCCATTTCCCAATTATTTTTGGCATGCTTTATTGCTAGCGCATACTCACGCCTGACGTTAGTTATCAAGGTTTTATCTCTAGATTTAATTGCTTTAATCAGGCCATTTTTAGCATCCCTACATGCTTTGTCAAACCAACTGTGACAGAAGCGCACTGGGTGTTTGGCTTCTTTACTAGTTTTTAGGAAGAGGTCCCGAAGAGTGACAAATAGGGCCGTGTGGAGGGTCAGGATCTAATTAGGAGAGTGAAAAGAAGGGGCTTCCACTAGCTGATGTGTTGATACTAAATCGTACATAGTCCTCTGCAATTTGCTTGACTTTTGGAAACACTCCCATTTCAGGGTATGCTTGTTGGAGGGAACTGTTAGGGGCAGGGGAACTCTCTTACTACAATGAGTATCCTTTCTTTCTAAAGTGAGACCCTCGTAGGTAACTAGAATTGGAGCGTGGTCGCTAGTGTACTGTTTTCCTACATGCATATCATGTATGCTGTTCCAAATTCTTGTGTCGATTACCACATAATCCAATGTGCTACTATACTGGCCTCTAAAAAAAGTGGACTTTGCAGGTGTGTCCGAGGGAAAGCTTCCGTTCCCAGGGCCAAGGTCATGGGTGATCATAAAATGTATAAATTGGAGCGCTCTACCATTGGATTTAGCCTGTTTCTTTAGAGAGGAGAAGGGAGGAATGTTCCATGTTACATCTTCTAGCTGGGTTACCTCTGAAAAAGCACAGTTTGGTTCAAGCGTTACATTTAAATCCCCGCAATAAAAATGAAGTGAGAGCTTATATGTTCTGAAACTAGAGCATTCAATGCATGGAAGGTTTTGGACAATTGGTTTGAGGGACCTGGTCTATTGTAAATGTTCACGCATAATAGAGAGGAACCGCACTTCTGCTGTATAGATAAGGCCAATATATCCTCTGAGTCCACTACAATTTCTTTGATTTTCCCCTTGACTTTGATCTTTAGCCATGTAATAAGCCCTCCAGCAGCTCTCCCCATCGGGGAAGGACTTGCTGATTTGCAATAAGATTTGAAACCTTGCTAAAATACATTATCTATTGGAAAAAGCAAATGTCAAAATTGTCAATGTAGTCCCCCCAATCTGGATCATCTAATTTAGTACTAATTCCTGCCAGATTCCATGACAGGAGGTTTGGAGTTAAATACTCCTCACTTACATTCCTCTTCCGTGGAAGTGTGAGACTACACGTTACCATTACAATTTTTAGAGGTAGAGTTAAGCGGAACATTTTCTATAATTGACAGTGGAAATTCCTCCCTCCCTTGGGCGGGAGGCTCTTGTGGGGCCCCCTTTTCCCCAAAGAATGTGAGGTAGGGGGACTCCCTATGATCCCATCGAGGAATAAGTCAATTAGACTCAGCT
The DNA here is from genome assembly GCF_031143425.1 of Pleurodeles waltl. NCBI lineage: Eukaryota > Metazoa > Chordata > Amphibia > Caudata > Salamandridae > Pleurodeles > Pleurodeles waltl. The sequence continues at coordinate 996,377,769 of NC_090450.1, read as the reverse complement.
GCCGGGAGTAATTGGGCAGGACTCTTTAGTATTGATAAAACGTTCTCGGAGGGACTCTCCTGGTTGTTGGACTGGTCCAAGACTCTCTTTGGAGCTAGTAAGTTTGAAATTGGCGCATGGTCATCTTCAGGCCAGCAACTTTTGAAGTGGATCTTCGAACCATTTTGCAGAGGGTTTCGCGTTTCTAGGGGTAGAAGACCCCTTACCAGATCTGGAGTGGATAATGTTAGCTTTATTATATCCAGTTGACCCTCCAATGTGGGATATCGCTGTGCAAGGATTATGTCTGAGTGTATTACAGAGCTGCATTGGCGAGTATGCCGAATCCAGTGTATAACTTTATTTTTTAGGGACGTCGTGTCTTCTTTAATGTTTGTTGCCAAGGGGGGAACTCTACACATGTAAATTGAGTGTCCGCAGTCTCTGGACTGGTATGCGTTTTGAGCAAGGTTTGCAACCCTTGTATGTGTTGGATGGACCGATGTTGACACGTAAGGATTTTTTATTCCAAAGAGACTATTGTGACCAGACGGTAAAGCAGTACTTGCCTGATCCTGGGCACTAGGTGCCCGTAGTGGAGATTTTTCCTTGATTTCCCTAGAAACAGGTGCTTTGTGAGGTCTGGTTTTAATAAATGGCTCACGGTTATTTGGATTACAAAATTCCCTGGGAGTACTTTTAGAGCGGAGTAGAGACAAGACCTCAGCTATGGAAGTTTTTAAGTCTTTCACCTCTTCTTTTAATTCTACAACAAGAGTTAGCAAATCCTTCTGGGTGGGAAAAATAGAATGTTGGCTTGTGACTTGATCATTGGAGACACCCAGATCTTCATTCCCAGCCCAGGGACTCGAAAACAGAAAAGCGGTTGGAACACGGGATCTCATGGACGATCACACTTCTGGCTGAGGTTTCCTCCACACTTGAAAAAGCTCCATATGGGCCCCCTTTGCTTTGGCAAGGCAGAAGCCTCATGGTGGCATCGCTGGTAGGGATCTTTCCCTTATCACAGGGTTTGAGAAAAGTTGTGAGGGAGCAGTTTTTTAAACACTTCTGTGGGTCTTTATCTTTTTTGGTCAACAAGGCCTCCACTTCCTCTATTAAATTGTCGATGTCGTCTGCCACACAACCAGACGAGGTGCGAGATGTTTTGAATAGCTTAGGGATCTTGGGCTGGGCATTACCCCCTGGCGGACTGTTTCTGGCCTTACGTTTCCCCATAGAAGCAGCTCTCTGTGACTTAGGGATGCCTAAACGCCTAAAAAAAGGAGGTGACTACACGGGATTATGGAGTTCTAGTGTACAAGCTCCTACCTTGCTGCAATGAGGGATTGCCCAGCCCGGCCTTCTGTCGGTCTCTGACGGGCACGGACGGTCCCGCCCTTGGCCCTGGCGCGTCCCACACCGCGGGGTGTTGCAGCACGCTTAGTAGCGCCTGCGATGCAGGGCCCAGTCCCCTCCGGTCCAGCAAGTGCTCCTGGGACTCGTGGTCCCACCAGGAGCCGAAGATAGGGTCAAGAAGGTGCCGCGGGGTGTTGCGGCGCGCTTAGTAGCGCCCGCGATGCAGGGCCCAGCCCCCTCCGGTCCAGCAAGTGCTCCCGGGACTCGTGGTCCCACCAGGAGCCGAAGATAGGGTCAAGAAGGTGCCGCGGGGTCTTGCGGCGCGCTTAGTAGCGCCCGCGATGCAGGGCCCAGCCCCCTCCGGTCCAACAAGTGCTCCTGGGACTCATGGTCCCACCAGGAGCCGAAGATAGGGTCAAGAAGGTGCCGCGGGGTGTTGCGGCGCGCTAAGTAGCGCCCGCGATGCAGGGCCCAGCCCCCTCCGGTCCAACAAGTGCTCCTGGAACTCGTGGTCCCACCAGGAGCTGAAGATAGGGTCAAGAAGAACTCAATTCATGTCGACAGGAGGTGGAGGGCAGAAATCTGAAACATCAATTGTGGTGAGACTGCCTTGGAGTTCTGAAAATGTATTATTAAAGAAGAAAGCCAGATGCTCTCACTCTTTGGCTGACAGCTCTGCACTCTGTTGGCATGCTGCAGGATCAAGAAACTTTTTTAGAATCTGGAAGATCTCAGTTGGCCCATTATCTGCCTTTTCTACCTCATCTTCATAGAAGTTATTTTTATTAAGATTGGTTAGAGTTGTGTAACTTTTGACTGCTAACATATTTCATTTTATTCTCCTACCTGTAATGGCTTTGTCAGGCCCTTTCAGCCTTCTGACAAGTTCTTTTGGCCTAACTAAGAGGTTCATTGAACTAAGGGCAGGAGGGCTTTGTCCTGCCCAGTGTTGGAGGGGAGGGGCAAGTTGTTCCACTGAGGATCAAACCCAGTTGTCAAAAGCCTGAATATCTGAATCAAGTGGGCTGGAAAAGGAAGGTAATGTATTTTCCAAGGCAGTTAGCAAACTATCCTGGGAGGTCCTGGAGAAAGGCTGGGGTTTTTGAGTAAGGGTGAGTTTTCTAACTTCCATGTCGGGATGCCTCACAACCAAAATGGATTAAATAATGATCAGTCCATGGAAAAGGGAGGGAGTCAAGCATGTTTAAGTTAATATTAGAGAAAATTAGGTTGATAGTATGTCCGCCGGTATGCGAGCAGTTAGTGACAAATTGAGAAAAGCCAAGCGGACCATGGCATTGGTGAATCTAAGGGGGTCATTAGGAGTTTGGCAGACGGAAACATCTGTCCAGCAAACTCCTGGTGAGGAGACCGCAGCGGTGCTGGCGGTCTCCCCACCGGCCCCATTACAACTTTCCCACTGGGCTGACCAAGGTTTCTGCTGGTCAGCTCAGTGGGAAAGGTGCAGCAGCAGTGTTCTCGGCTCATAATGGAGCCGGCGGGAGTGTTGCCACACGCAGGGTGCACCAGCACTCTTGAAATGTGCACTGTCTGCACAGCAGAGAGTACGCAATTCAAGGGTGCTGGGCAGCGGGACCCCCAGCCTTTTCATGGTGGTGAAATTGCCAAGAAAAGACTGGCGGAGAACAAGGTTGTAATCAGCAGGGCAGCACTGTGTTCAACACCGCCCTGGCTAAGCACAACCAGGTCCACCGTCAGCCTGTCAGGATCTTGGATCCTGGCAGGGACGGTGGTAGGTTGCCAACCTTGTAATGTGGTGGTGGAACCGCCACAGCTGTTGTGGTCTGACCCCCACCACGGGTCTGGTGGTCTTGTGACCGCCAGACTCTTAATCGGCCCCTATGTCTGCCTTTCTCAGCAGGGGAATCCCAGTGGATTTTAAAAACCCTGGGCAGGATGCAGCATGCAAAACAAAGTAGGACCTGTGAAGCCCTTTAATAAGGATGTTAAGAAAAGGACCAGCGGGGTCTGGGGGTCGATAAATCAGAGGGCCCCCAACTGACTGATGGGCTCCATTGTGGCTCCTAAGACAGACCAAGATTACTATTTTTAGGGCAGTTTCAGGGCATATTGGAAGCCAGAGCAGCCCCTGGCCTTCACAACAGACCCCAGAGCAGTTCATGTGCTTTAAATCAGATCTTCGGCTGCCCAAGGATGTCGTTCCATAAGGTCATAGGGTGATTTCTTAGTGTACCCCTGTAAGGCTATGTGTGTCACTTCGGCACACAGGGCCATCGCAAGAACACATGCAGCCAAGGGAAATGGGCTTCTTTGCCCACTCCTTGGGCACTAGAATGTGGTCATTGTGGTAGGTGCAGGGGCCCTCCACAGCCCTGAGCCCCAGGGCTTCTGCACCGGCAGAAAAATTAGAACCATGGACGTTATTTAGGGGGCACCCAGGGTCGCAGCTGTGACCCCTGGCCAGCCTCTTGCCACACCAGGCACTGACTTTGCGACCCCTGAGTGCAAGTGGCTGAAATACGACTCTCCCTGACAGCTGAGGTAAGTAAAATGAGTTTAATGGATGGTGTGTACACGTTTGCAGTTGAAAGCGTGTTTACAAGAGAGAGAGTGTATGTATATATGAATGTGTGTGTGTGTGTGTGTGAGTGTGAGTGAAAGTCACATGACGTGTGATGTCACTTCCGCTATTGGTGAATTGACGTTCTTGGTCAGACTTGCACAATCGCTTCACCCCAAAGCTCCGCTCACCCCTTCCTGCCTCAGTTCCGTCCCTTTATTGCCTCTGGAGGGAGATGTATCGAAGAAGCTTCGGGTGTCTGAGAAATAAGTGAAGATATCACGTTCAATTTCACGACAGCTGAGGCTGGGAGCTGAAAAACAATTAAGACCTTGCGCCGGGTGCACTTTGTCATAAGCCGGGGACTCAATAGTCGGTCGATCTTCTGCTGGCGCCGCAAATTGGACTCTCCAGCAATTTTCCATGAGTGAGCTGCTCTGAGCGATCCCTCAATGGTCTAAGATGAGCTGGGAAAGTCCTCGGAGTTTGAACAGACGCTGCCTTCGTGCAGGAACAGGTTTTCAGACACAGAAGGGATTCACAGAAAGAACATGTCTGCAGCTGGGGCCTAGCGCAAGGATTTTCAAACTCCCAATGAAAGTTATATTTTGCTGTTTAGGCGCTCCCTTTCCTTAGTCAACGATGCAGTTGGCTGTTTGCTCATTTATTGAAAACCGCACCATCTAGTGGCCATTTCTGGTAGCGCCTTAAGCTAGGTGCCATCAATAGCCTTGAAAAAGGGTCTGCCTAGTTTAGAGGAAGTGGAGAAGTGATCTTTGTAGAACTAATATTTTAGGCCGTGAAAGTAGGACAGTTAACTCAGCCTGGTCAGATCTTGCTGAGATGTGCTTTTCAATACCCTTTTCAAGTAAACTGTCTCGTAATGAGCCCGAGCAAACTATCAGTGTAACAGAAATAAGAATAATTTCTGAGAGCTTTCAGTAGTTCACGCTCTGAAGAACAACTACATTCCATTTTGGGGGATTTAGCAACATTTGTACATGTTTTGAGTGGATTTCTTGCTGTATTTGCCCACAAAAGTTGCAGATGGAAGCTCTAGATATAAAGTCTGCAGCAAGTGTGGGAAGGAGCATTGGTTGCTGTTTTTTTCATGAAAGGGCATAGGAGAAAAGAATATATGAGGCAAACATTTTTAAGTGAAGGGGGAACGAATTTCTACAGGTAATTCAAAAATGTGATTCATTGCTAGTTATAAAATGGTGGCAGATTTGGGAGCCCCTTGCGCCATATATCGTCATATTAGCGTCACTTTTTTTACACTAATGTGGTGATGTCTCAAACGCCGCACCATATCTACAAAGTGGCACAATACATGCATTGCGCCACTGTGTAACCCCTTGTTCCACATTATGCTTGCACCAGGCATAATGTCTGCAAGGGGGCTGTTCCCCCGTTAAGGGAGGATGAAAAAATGGTGCAAAGAAATCTTTTGTTCGACATTTTAAAAGCCTGCTCAGAGCTGGTGTTAAAGGGGGGCACACCATTGGTTACAATAGGCTCCTATGTACTGTTCAGGGTTAGCGCCAAGATTTTGTGCAGCACCACTTTTCTTAAATCTGCCCCATGGTCTTTTACTCAAGATGTTGAATACGCAGCATTAAAGCTATCGGAAACCGTCACGTTTGTCTTGTTTAGGAAGTCCCCGATCTTTGTGTCTCCTTCGCACCACAGTATTAAGTCATGCCTACTGCGGAAGGGAAGGTTAGCAAACACCTATCAAATATAACTCAAGAAGAGATGTCGGTGAGACGTACGGGTTAGCAATTTATGCCCAGGGCTACTGGAATTATGTGTCTGTGTAGCTGCTGCGATTTTCATATTATTATAGATTTGCGAATTTGATACATAATCCATCATCTGCTACATGATCTGCAGATTTCAATGACAAACTTTTTTTTCTAACTCAAACGGTTCAAAAGTTACTAAAAATGAAGCAACACGTGTTTCCGCACAGTAGAAGGCCCTTTGCAAAGCTGGACTGGTCACCTTTCTTTTGCATTTTGCTATATTTGTGTGTTAATCTGGTACTAATGAGGTGCAACCAATGCCCCAACAGTGTTACTAAGTTTAAGAATGACGAAATAATGGAGTTTAACTATTACAAAATGTGCCTCATTGAGCCGCATAATTTATTTTTTCTTGCTGCATAATTCACTCAAACCTGCTGCATAATATAGCCCTACCCTGCCGCATAATTCCAGGGGCCCTGCATATGCCTACTTTAGTAAAGCAGGCACTGAGTTATTGCACAATTACATTGAAACCATTAATGCAAGTAGAGGGTAAATGATAAATTATGCATTTGTACCTACAACTCCTGTTGCCAATATCCTGTTTCACCGAATTCTCCTAGTGTGTGTGTGTATGTAATTCCAGACCGGCTCAAAAGTTGAATGCACCTCTCAATTTGGCATTATTCCTGGTGGTGCCCATCGATCCCCATGGGAATGCACTGTAATAATTCCTCAGTGTAGGCTGTGCGGATGTGGACTGGAAGATTTAACTCACCTGATCTGAATCTGTAACAACCTACGAAATGAACGTAAAAATCGATTAAAGGCAGCATTCAACCAAAGGCGAATACGGTCCCGTAGACAAGCGGTGATCGCCTGCTTTAAACCTTCTGACTTTGTCTTGAACGCAAAATTTACAAAGCTTTTACGTCTAATATCTAAAAAAATTAATACAAGTTCATAATTAGTATAAAAATAACAAAGGTACCTGCTGGCTTATAGGCCTGTACAGTATCTACGAAAATAGTTTTTAGCTCCTATTTTTAGATAAATTAATTGGACCTAAAATATACTTCTATAGTATATTTGGATCACATGTATAAAGATGAGGGGCACTGGAAAATGATGTATTTTACAACAAATATTGTACGACAATAACATACTCACCTCTAAATAGGAGGTTGCTACTAGCAATAAACATTTAACAACATTATCTTTCTTATGTAATATCACTGGAAAGTCACGGTTAGATATGCTGTATTGCACATAAACACCAAAAAGAATTTTTAGACTAGAATGGAAAGTTTTGATTCATTTTTAAAGCGTAAGGGAGGGGATGTATCTTAAAAAATATATATGTATGATGCATTGGCTTTTATTAACTACGCATCTAAATAAACCTGAATCTGAACGCACCTCTCAGTGAAGATAGTGTAGCACCTGATTGGCCGCGACCAGCGTCCCAAAGATGGACATTTTCAAGAAGGTCACTGAATGGAGGGGCTATTTTCAAAGCACTGAAATCAGCTATCGTGCCCCCTTGGTGAAGCTGTTGACATGAACCGCTCTTCTGTAGCTGTGTTTAGACTTTTAGGGAAACCTGAATTTGTGGTCAATTAACCTCAGGTTGACCTCCATTACATCCAGGTGATTTTGAGCTCTCAAATTCAAATTCAAAAGCACATATTACATAGAGCACAAAAATAAGGAAAGGTTAATTTACACACACAAGAATGTAATAAACTGTAATGAACTCTCAAGAAGAAGGACTTGACCAAGTCAGAGAATGGAATCAGTTCTGCTGGATGTTAATGACAACATCTGACATATGGAATGGTCATTTGAAGGAAGACGTCACCCCTGGCACTTTCTGGACATGAACACTTCAATGCCGTGGTTAATGCTACCCACCTGGATGCATCCACCCTGGGTTTTAACTCATCACCTCTCAAACATCAGGGAACCACCATTAAACTGACTTAATTTCAAATGAAATCAAATCCTCAGGACAAGGATGTGACTCATATAATTAATAAACAGACAATTAGCAACCAGAAGACGTGTTCACACTTCAACATCTGGACAACTTCTATAATTAATAAACAAATAGCAACCACAAAATGTATACACAGTTCAGCAACTTAACAGCTCATCTCCTTACTAAACACACAAATGGCAACCAGAAGATGTGTTCACACTTCAACATCTGGACAATTCATAAAATTAATAAACAGACAAATAGCAACCAGAAGAAGTATTCACACTTCAACATCTGGGCAACTCATATACTTAATAAACAGGCACATAGCAACCACATGATGTGTTTACAGTTCAGCAACTGAACAACTCATCTCATTACTAAACACACAAATGGCAACCAGAAGATGTGTTCACAGTTCAGCACCCGGACAGATGATATTATAACAAAAACCCTAACATGTGATAACATGTGTACGCAATCCAGCATATGGACAGCACATATTAGCACTGAGCACACTAACAGCTGCTTACAACTTGTGTGACAAATTCAGTACCTGAGCAGCTCCTATTAATCATACACACACAAACACCTTCCTATAACCTCTGACATCTTCAGCCCCCAACAGTTTGTGTCAACAATAAGCACACACAAATAGCTGCCTAGGACCTATGTTCATTAGTTAGAACCTGGACTGTACGTAACATTAATACACACACAAACATTAATAACTGCCTAGAACATGTGGACAACGCTTAGCACCACAGCAGCTCGTAACTTTAATACCCACAAATTGCTGCCTGACCCTGCGTTCAACTTTCAGCACCGGAGCAGCTTGTAGTAATAGACATGTAGATTGTTGCCTTGAACCTCTGGAGAAAATAAGTACCTGAACAGCTCATCAGCTCATACTACTACCACTGCTACTATTGCTGCTACTACTGCAACTACTGCTACTTCTACTCCTACTACCACAACTACCACTACTACTATCACTACTATTACTATTACTACTACTATTATTACTTTTAGTACTACTACCAATTCTACCACTACTGCTACTATTGCGACTACTGCCATTATACTACTACTACTACCACAACTACCACTACTACCACTGCTGCTACTACTGCTTCTACTACCACAACTACCACTACTACTATCACTACTATTACTACTACTATTGCTATTATTACTTTTAGTACTACTACTACTACTGCTGCTACTGCTTCTACTGCCACTACTACTACTACTGCTACCACAACTACCACTACTACTATCACTGCTATTACTATTACTACTATTACTTTTAGGACTACCACCACTACTTCTAATACCACTAATACTACTATTACTACTGCTACTATTACTACTACAACTACTTCTATTACTACCACTGTTACTACTATTACTACTACTACCACTACTACAACTACTGTTACTACTACTACAACTACTACTACTAGTACTGCTACTATTAATACTACTACAACTAAAAATAATAATAGTAATATTAGAGAGCTGCTAGATACATGTGTACACTGTTTTGCAACTGAGTAGTTTACATTATTAATGCCAATATAAATTGTTGCCTAGAACCTGTGGGTGCAGTTTGGCATCAGAAGAGTTCATTTCATTAAAACACATACAATTAACTTCCTAGAACCTTTGAACAAAGTCACACAGCTCAGCACCTACACTGCTCTTAGCATTAATACACGCACACAGAGAGCGTCATACCACTTGTGCCACACTTCAGCATTTGGACAGTCCGTTACTCTAATACACACTCATGGAGAGCTTCATACCACTTGTGCCACGCTTCAACACCCAGACAGTCCATTACTTTAATACACACACAGAGCTTCATACCACTTCTACCACGCTTCAGCACCTGGACAGTCAGTTCCCCTATTACACACTTAGAGAGCTTCATACCACATGTTTCACGCTTCAGCACCTGGACAGTCTATTCCCATAATACACACACACAGAGTTTAATACCACTTGTAACACACTTCAGCACCTGGACAGTCCATTACCCTAATACACAGAGAGAGAGCTTCATACCACTTGTACCATGCTTCAGCACCTGGACAGTCCATTACCTTAATACACACACACACACACACAGCATCATACCACTTGAACACTTCAGCACCTGGACAGTCCGTTACTCTAATACACACATAGAGCTTCATACCACTTGTGCCACGCTTCAGCACTTAGACAGTCCATTACCTTAATACAGAGAGAGAGCTTCATACCACTTGTGCCACGCTTCAGCACCTGGGCAGTCCATTACCTTAATACACACACACAGAGCTTCATACCACACGTGCCACGCTTCAGCACTTAGACAGTCCATTACCTTAATACACATAGAGAGCTTCTTACCACTTGTGCCACGCTTCAGCACCTGGACAGTCCATTACCCTAATACACACACACACAGAGCTTCATACCACATGTGCCACGCTTCAGCACTAAGACAGTCCATTACCTTAATACACATAGAGAGCTTCTTACCACTTGTGCCTCGCTTCAGCACCTGGACAGTCCATTACCCTAATACACACACACAGAGCTCCATACCACTTGTGCCATGATTCAGCACCTAGACAGTCCGGTACCTTAATACACACACACACACAGAGCTTCATACCACTTGTGCCACACTTCAGCACCTGGACAGTCCATTACCTTAATACACACACAGAGAGCTTCATACCATTTGCACCACGCTTCAGAACCTGGACAGTCCATTACCTTAATACACACACAGAGCTTCATAACACTTGTACCACACTTCAGCACCTGGACAGTCCATTACTTTAATACACAAACATAGCTTCATACCATGTGTGCCACGCTTAAGCACCTGGACAGTCCATTACCCTAATACACAGAGCTTCATAACACTTATGCCACACTTCAACACTTGGACAGCCCATTACCTTATTACACACACACAGAGCTTCATACCACGTGTGCCATGCTTCAGCACCTGGACAGACCATTACCTTAATACACACACACACATAGAGCTTCATACCACGTCTGCCACGCTTCAGCACCTGGACAGACCATTACCTTAATACACACACAGAGAGCGTCATACCACTTGTGCCACGCTTCAACACCCAGACAGTCCATTACTTTAATACACACACAGAGCTTCATACTCCTTCTACCACGCTTCAGCACCTGGAGAGTCAGTTACCCTATTACACACTTAGAGAGCTTCATACCACATGTTTCACGCTTCAGCATCTGGACAGTCTATTCCCATAATACACACACACAGAGCTTCATACCACTTGTAACACACTTCAGCACCTGGACAGTCCATTACCCTAATACACAGAGAGAGAGCTTCATACCACTTGTACCATGCTTCAGCACCTGGACGGTCCATTACCTTAATACACACACACACACACACAGCATCATACCACTTGTACACTTCAGCACCTGGACAGTCCGTTACTCTAATACACACATAGAGCTTCATACCACTTGTGCCACGCTTCAGCACTTAGACAGTCCATTACCTTAATACAGAGAGAGAGCTTCATACCACTTGTGCCACGCTTCAGCACCTGGGCAGTCCATTACCTTAATACAGAGAGAGAGCTTCATACCACTTGTGCCACGCTTCAGCACCTGGGCAGTCCATTACCTTAATACACACACACACAGAGCTTCATACCACATGTGCCATGCTTCAGCACTTAGACAGTCCATTACCTTAATACACATAGAGAGCTTCTTACCACTTGTGCCACGCTTCAGCACCTGGATAGTCCATTACCCTAATACACACACACAGAGCTTCATACCACATGTGCCACGCTTCAGCACTTAGGGGGTCATTCCAACCCTGGCGGTCGGTGTTAAAGCGGCGGCCAACCCGCCAACAGGCAGGCGGTAAAAAAAATTGAATTCTGACCCTGGCGGGAACCGCCAACACAGGCCGCCACTTTAACACTCCGACCGCCACGGCGGGGCAAACAAACAGCGCAGCGGTCACCGCCAACAGACAGGCGGCAGACAATGTACCGCTCACCCTATCACGACCCACCAATCCGCCACCTTTTCCAGGGCGGGAGCCCCGCCGGTAAAAACACGGCGGAAACAGACCACGAACGGGAAAACGCTCACCTCTATACACTCCACGAGGAATCTGGACAGCATGGAACCCGAATTAAACATCCTACCAGCGATTGTCTACCTGCTCCTCTACCAGGAGCTCGAACGCCGCCGCAGGAGACAACGGTGAGTACTGCACCTACGACACAGGGGAGAGGGGAGGAGAAAAGATTACGGGCACACACATACGCGACCCCCCCCCCCAAATCCCCACACACCAATGCAGAGCAACAAGTCAGATTTACACCCCCCAAACCCTCCGGAATAATTCAAAGACAAAATAAAATGATCATTAAAATAGAAGTATATTAAAGCATATTTGAACTTAAGTGAAATATGAGATTTTTAAAATAAATAAATCACAACATGAACAATGTATACATAGTCCAAAAGTCCGGCACATATTGCCTACATGCCATTGTTCGTGGGCCAATGTGCATAAACACATGGGCAAAGCCCACACACGAGACCCGATTCCATTGGAGAGAACACTGCTGGGGCATCAGATAATAAAACCACAGGCACCTCAGGGGGACGGGAAGGGGGGGCACCTCAGCCACATGAGTCCACGACGCCAGATCCACGAGGGGCCTCCATGCCCACTGTACCATCCTGGGGAGTGCAAAGCCACAGTCTCACAAGTCTTTTCAGTGGGTGGATTGCCCACTGTACCATCCTGGGGAGTGCAAAGCCACAGTCCATCTGGTGGATTACAGACTCCACTGGTTATGGAGGAGGCATGGTGCCCAGAGTGCTTCGTGAAGCCCTGCCCGACACAGATCCGGCCCTGCCAATGGGCCAGCGGTGCTTGAGATGAAGGGCCCAGCGGAGCGGTGGTTGACAGGAGGGGCCCAGCGGAGCGGTGCAGAGACGGCGGGGCCCAGCGGAGCGGTGCTTGACAGGAAGGGCCCAGCGGAGCGGTGCTTGATAGGAAGGGCCCAGCGGAGCGGTGCAGAGACGGCGGGGCCCAGCGGAGCGGTGCTTGAGATGAAGGGCCCAGCGGAGCGGTGCTTGGCAGGAAGGGCCCAGCGGAGCGGTGCTTGAGATGAAGGGCCCAGCGGAGCGGTGCTTGACAGGAAGGGCCCAGCGGAGCGGTGCTTGACAGGAAGGGCCCAGCGGAGCGGTGCTTGAGATGAAGGGCCCAGCGGAGCGGTGCTTGACAGGAAGGGCCCAGCGGAGCGGTGCTTGAGATGAAGGGCCCAGCGGAGCGGTGCTTGACAGGAAGGGCCCAGCGGAGCGGTGCTTGACAGGAAGGGCCCAGCAGAGTGGTGCAGAGACGGCGCGGCCCAGCGGAGCGGTGCTTGAGATGAAGGGCCCAGCGGAGCGGTGCTTGACAGGAAGGGCCCAGCGGAGCGGTGCTTGAGATGAAGGGCCCAGCGGAGCGGGGCTTGACAGGAGGGGCCCAGCGGAGCAGTGCAGAGACGGCTGGGCCCAGCGGAGCGGTGTTTGAGATGAAGGGCCCAGCGGAGCGGTGCTTGAGATGAAGAGCCCAGCGGAGCGTTGCTTGAGATGAAGGGCCCAGCGGAGCGGTGCTTGAGATGAAGGGCCCAGCGGAGCGGCGCTTGAGATGAAGGGGCCAGTGGAGCGGTGCCTGACAGGAGGGGCCCAGCGGAGCGGTGCAGAGACGGCTGGGCCCAGCGGAGCGGTGTTTGAGATGAAGGGCCCAGCGGAGCGGTGCTTGAGATGAAGGGCCCAGCGGAGCGGTGCTTGAGATGAAGGGCCCAGCGGAGCGGTGCTTGAGATGAAGGGCCCAGCGGAGCGGCGCTTGAGATGAAGGGCCCAGCGGAGCGGTGCCTGACAGAAGGGGCCCAGCGGAGCGGTGCAGAGATGGCGGGGCCCAGCGGAGCGGTGCTTGAGATGAAGGGCCCAGCGGAGCGGTGCTTGAGATGAAGGGCCCAGCGGAGCGGTGCTTGAGATGAAGGGCCCAGCGGAGCGGTGCCTGACAGGAGGGGCCCAGTGGAGCGGTGCAGAGACGGCGGGGCCCAGCGGAGCGGTGCTTGAGATGAAGGGCCCAGCGGAGCGGTGCTTGAGATGAAGGGCCCAGCGGAGCGGTGCTTGACAGGAAGGGCCCAGCGGAGCGGTGCAGAGACGGCTGGGCCCTGTTCAGCGGTGCTTCTCACGGCGGGGCCCTGTTCAGCGGTGCTTCTCACGGCGGGGCCCTGTTCAGCGGTGCTTCTCACGGCAGGGCCCTGTTCAGCGGTGCTTCTCTTGGCGGGGCCCTGTTCAGCAGTGCTTCTCTTGGCGGGGCCCTGTTCAGCAGTGCTTCTCACGGCGGGGCCCTGTTCAGCGGTGCTTCTCTTGGCGGGGCCCTGTTCAGCAGTGCTTCTCACGGCGGGACCCTGTTCAGCGGTGCTTGTCTTGTGTTCCTAGGGAACCAGATCTGGGCAATCATTCCCGCTCAGTCGCCATCCGACCTATCGCTTGCGGGGCCCTCCTGTGCTGGACTCCTGGGCCCGTGGGTGTCCTCCGTCACACCCCAAATGGGGCTGGTGGGGCCCTCCTGGGCAGCTCGCCTGCTGCCAGACTTGTCTGCCCTGCTGCCCTTGCCCCCCTTGGCCGAATCTCTGGGGCCCTTGCCTCCTTTGTGGATGGGTCAGGTGACGGTGCAAGGGTGGTGTCCTTGGGGGCAGCCGTCTCAGGCCTGTCGCGCCGGCCCTTCCCTTTTTTGGTTCTCTCCCAGGGGGTGGGCTGGCTGTCCCCTTGCTGCTGGCCGATGTTCCTGCCCTAGGAGCTGGTGGACTCCAATAGCCCTGAACGATGGTCCTAGTAGGTGCAGGGCTTGTGGTGGCTGAGGTGCTGTTTGGACTCTTACGAGATGGAGGGGGTGGGTCAGGTGATGCAAAGAGGTTAATTTTGGAGAGGAACAACTTTTTAGGAGCAATGGGAAGGGTAGGTGCAGTGGGTATGGGAGTGGAGGGAGAGGATGTGGTTGTAGGAGAGTCAAGTGTGCTGTCTTTGGGTGCAGGTGCTTGTGCTGGAGGCTGTGGTGAGGTGGATTGCTGTTGGGTGGGTGGCTGCTGGCGTTTGTGTGGCTTGGAAGAGGGAGTGACAGACACACTGGGAGAGGACACAGGGGACGTGTAAATGGCAGTGGGGGTGGTGACTGCACGTGTGTGGACTGTTCTGGTGGGTGTGGTGGTGATGGACGTAGTGGCTGATGGTGGTGTGAATGCAGGTGTGAGTGGAGACGTCACAGGAAGGGAGGAGGGAGACGAGGAGGAGGGGGACACAGAGGAGGCAGTGGCTGTTGGCATGTCTGCATGTGGATGTTGCTTGGGTGAATGCTTGTGTGATCTGTGGTGCTTATGTCTGGATGAGCTGCCCTTGGGTGTTGAGGTGTGTGCAGGCTGGTCTGTAGGTGTGTCTGGGATAGGCAGAGGAACAGGGGAGTGGGACTGGGTTGAGGAAGTTGGAGGGGGGAGGCTAGAGACAGGGACAATTGCTGCCGTCAGTGCTGAGGCCAGAGCGTTGAACGATCGCTGATGGGCAGCCTGACCCGAATGAATGCCCTCCAGGTATGCATTGCTCCGATGCACCTCCCTTTCTACCCCCTGGATGGCATTCAAAAGGGTAGACTGCCCAACAATGAGCGTCTGGAGGAGGTCAATGATCTCTGCACTGAGGGCAGCAGGGGTAACTGGGGCAGGACCTGAGGTGCCAGGGGCGAAGGAGATGGCCGGCTTCCTGCCCGAGCAGGCACGGGGCGGAAGCTGAGGGGCTGCTGGGAGGGCGGAGCTGGTGCGCTGGGTGGCGGCTGTACCTGTTGTTGCGGTGGGCACGGATGTTGCCGCCACCACAAGGGAGCTCCCTTCCGAGGACGTGTCGGTGTCGCTGACATCTCCACGGGTCCCCGTTGTGGAGCCCCCCTCGCCCTCCGTCTCACTGGTTAACTCCGAGTCACTTGCAGGGCCCTCCGGGGCCATGTGAGATGCAGCTCCCTCGTGCGCCGATGCCACTTCTCCTCCGCCTGATGATGCTAATGCACACATGAACAGGAAAACCAAAAAAAAGGGGGGGGAGAAGAAAGAAAGACATGTTGAGTGCATGCATTGGCGGCACCGTTGGCGGAGAGGACAGACACAGAAGCCCCCTGCACTACGCCGCGCACTCGGGGTACACTACTCAATTATAGTGACTTGGCCTACAAGTCTATGGACAACAAATGCACACATAGGTGAGCCCGGGCCATGGATAGCTGTACTTAGCACCCTACAGAGGTGGGGGGCGGGGGCACAGGGCCATGTCTAACGGAGGGGCCGAGCCTACAGAAACCACCCTGGCCTAGAGATAGCCACAGCCCTCCTCCCCCACCCAGACGCCTCCACTGTGCGCTAATATAGCGGAATGTGCTGATACTCACCCCCTTGTGTCTGCTGTGATGTCCTCACGCGCCCATCCAAATCGGGGTAGGCCACCGCCAGGATCCGGGACATCAGGGGGGTCAATTGACGACTGGCACCCCTCCTACGTTGGGAGGCCATCCCCAGCAGAGCCTCGGCGGTCTTTCTGCTCCCGCGGCGGATGTCCTCCCCCCTCTTGCGGCAGTGGGTGCCCCGTCTGTTGTGGACCCCCAGGGCCCGGACGTCGTTGGCGATGGCACGCCAAATGTCGATCTTCTGATGGGCGCTGACCTATGTGACATGTACAGGGTTGAAAAATAAATATCATCACTTTTCTGCATGGTCGATGTGCGCGGCCCCCCCTCCCCAACCTTGCCATGTGGCACATGCTCTCATCTGTTGTGCGTTGCACTCCTCATTCGCTCCCCTCCCCACCATCTTACATCTACCCCACTCAACACAGGCATAGCCCATACTACGTGCTCCCAGTGTACTTACCTGTTGGTCTGGAGGACCGTAGAGTAGCGCATACTGGGGGAGGACCCCATCAACAAGTTTATCCAATTCCTCAGATGTGAAGGCAGGGGCCCTTTCCCCAGTCGCAGCAGCCATTGTCTCTTCCAGACCGAGTTCACAGCAGCACTTGCAGTATAGGTCCTCTCCTGTGGATGATCAGGTCTCGAGTGATTAAGCAAGTAGAAAATGGCGGTCACGCCCGTGGCGGTGCGTACTGCGACCGCCGGCGCACATCGTCATTGGCTCCTGGGACCCATAGGGTTCAATGTTAACCAATGCTGCTTTGCGCCGCGGTCTTCGACCGCCTACTGCCACGGTGTGCCACGCCAGCGCATTGACCTCACATCCCATTGTCACACTTCACAGGTCAGGCAGCCGCCATTTCAAGGGCCCACATGGCTGAATTTCTACGGCGTCACACAGGCCTAGGCCTTGCATTGCCACTCATACAAGCCATTCAATGCATAGCGAATCGTGTACTGTGCAAGCTGTGGTTACGTACCTGTGGGTTGCTTGACTCTGTGCTCCATGTTGTCCTTCCTAGGCACCGTCCGCTGGGACTTGCGAGGAGATGGAGGAATCTTCCCGTGTACAGACCGCTGGTGGACCTGTTGACAATGGAAGAAAGACATGTCATACTTATATACAGACTTGACCGAGCCACTATGCAGGAACTGTGTCCCCAGCTGGAGCCAGACCTGATGTCCCCCATTCGCCAACCCACAGGGATTCCCCCTCTGGTGCAGGTTCTGTCAGTACTCCATTTTTTGGCAAGTGGATCATTCCAAACAACAGTGGCCATATCATCAGGGATGTCTCAGCCTATGTTTTCTAAGGTTTTGTCCAGAGTGTTGTCTGCCCTGATGAAATACATGCGGAGCTACATTGTTTGCCCTGAGGTGGCCAATTTGGCTACAGTGAAGGGTGATTTCTATGCCCTTGGACATATCCCCAACATCATTGGTGCCATTGATGGGACCCATGTGGCCTTGGTTCCCCCCAGTGGAAGTGAGCAGGTGTACAGGAACAGAAAAAGTTATCATTCTATGAATGTCCAGGTGGTCTGTTTGGCTGACCAGTACATCTCCCATGTAAATGCCAAGTTCCCTGGGTCAGTGCATGACGCGTACATCATGCGAAATAGCAGCATCCCTTATGTGATGGAACAGCTACAGAGACACCGTGTGTGGCTAATAGGTGACTCTGGTTACCCCAACCTGTCGTGGCTACTTACCCCAGTGAGGAATCCCAGGACAAGGGCAGAGGAACGCTACAATGAGGCCCATGGGCGAACTAGGAGGATTATAGAAAGAACCTTCGGCCTCCTGAAGGCCAGGTTTAGGTGCCTGCATATGACAGGGGGATCCCTAATGTACTCACCAAAGAAGGTGTGCCATATCATCGTGGCCTGCTGTATGCTTCACAACCTGGCTTTTCGACGCCAGGTGCCTTTCCTGCAGAAGGATGGTCCAGATGGTGGTGTTGTAGCATCTGTGGAGCCTGTGGAGAGTGAAGAGGAGGAGGACGAAGGGGACGACACAGACAACAGGGAAACAGTGATACAACAGTATTTTCAGTAGCACACAGGTACGAATCAACCACGCCATTTTACATTCACTTAAAGTCTCCTGCCTCTCTACTGTCTGAGTTCCCCCCCAGTTCCTGTTAACTGAGTTGTGACTTTCCCTTCCGTTTTCAGAGCTGTGGGCCCCACTGCGTGACCTCTGCTTTGTTTGCCCATGGACTACAGCTGTGTGACAGTGGTATGTTGTCATCACAATGTAACTGAACATTTTGGCACCGTTATGTCTAATACATTTGTTCAAAATACAAGCAGACTCCAGATTTTTTTATTGCAAGAAGTGATTTCATTCAAGTGCTAAATTTAAGGAACATGATTGTAAAACGGGGATGGGTGATGGAGGAGTAATGTCCATGGCCGAGTCCAGTTCTCAGTCGCACAGGTGCATTGTCCATATGCCTGTGGAAGGATGGAGCAGGGGCAGTTCAAGGTTGGACAGGGTGACAATGTGGGACAGTGGGATGACATCAGGGGGTATCGTTTGCTGGCGGGGGTCTTGCAATCCTACTCTGTCTTCTTGTGAGATCTCAGGTTCCGCTTGCGGGGTGGTTCTTCTTCTGCAGGAGGTGGGGTTCTGGTGGACTGTCGTTGTGTGGGGGCCTCCTGTCCACTAGCACCGGCGGAGGTGGTAGGCTGTTCCTGGTCCAGGCTAGTGACAGGGGCCCTTTGTGGTGCCACATGGTCCCGCAATGTGGTGACTATCTGGTTTAGGGCCACGACGATGGTCCCCATTGCGGAACTAATGTTCCTCAGTTCCTCTCTGAACCCCATGTACTGTTGCTCCTGCATGACCTGGATCTCCTGGAACCTGGCCAGTACCGTAGCCATCGTCTCCTCGGAGTGGTGGTATGCTCCCATGATGGAGGAGAGGGCCTCTTGGAGAGTCGGTTCCCTGGGCCTGTCCCCACCCTGTCGCACAGCAGCCCTCCCAGTTCCCCTGTTTCCCTGGGCCTCTGTCCCCTGGACGGTGTGCCCACTACCACTGCCCCCAGGTCCCTGTTGTTGTTGGGGTGGTGGGTCAACCTGGGTGCCCTGTAGTGGTGGACACACCGCTGATTGACGTGTCCTGGGGACAGAGGCATGGGCCCGCTGGGTGGGAGCTGTGCTGGTGTTCCCAGAGGGGGTTAGGTCTGGTGTAGCCTGTGGCTGTCTGTGGGGAACCGCCTGTCCCGAGGTCCCCGATGGGCCGGGCTGGTCATCAGGGTCCAGGGAGACAGAGCTGCTGTCATCACTGGGGGCCTCTTCTGGGGGTGGGATGGACATCTCTGGACCCTCCGTGGCGGTGTGGTGGCGTTCGGGTCCTGCAGGGGTATAAGAGTATGGTTATTGCTTCTGTGTGTGGCACTTCGTGTAATGGGTGGGTGGCCGTGTCCCCCAGTGCTGGCATTCCCTTGTGGGGGCTTTTGTGACGGTGGCTTGTGGGGGTGATGGGTGTGTGCAGTGGGCATGCTTTGGGGATGGGTGTCCATGCTTTGGGGACGCACGCAGGGCTAGGTTTTGGGATGGGTGGGATGTGATGGTGAGCCATTTGCAAGGAGTTGGTGTGATGGGGGTGAGGGTGGGGGTATGATTTGGCATGCAGGTGGGGTGGGGGGAATGGAGTAGTGAAGATTTGACTTACCAGAGTCCATTCCTCCGCCTACTCCTGCGAGGCCCTCAGGATGCAGGATGTGCAAGACTTCCTCCTCCCATGCTGTGAATTCTGGGGGAATAGGTGGGGGTCCGCCGCCAGTCTTCTGCACCGCAATGTTGTGCCTTGATACCATGGAACGCACCTTCCCCCGTAGGTCGTTCCACCGCTTCCTGATGTCCTCCCGATTGCGTGGATGCTGTCCCACAGCGTTGACCCTGTCCACTATTCTTTGCCATAGCTCCATCTTCCTGGCAATGGTGGTGTGCTGCACCTGTGCCCCGAAGAGCTGGGGCTCTACACAAACTATTTCCTCCACCATGACCCTGAGTTCTGCGTCAGAGAACCTGGGGTGTCTTTGGGGTGCCATGGGGTGGTGTGGATGAGGTGAGGGGTGGTGTATGTGTTGTAGAGTGTGGTGAGTGTGGTGGTGTATGGTGTTTTGTGCGTGGAAAATGTGTGGGTGATGTTGTGATTTGCCTCTGTGTGATGGTGTACTCTATGCTGCGCTCTCTCTCTCTGTCCTTCACTCGCAATTGTGGTCGTAGGGGTTTGAGGGTGATGTGGGTGTGTGTTTTATATTTAATTGGGTGTGTGGGAGTGGTGTGTGTATGTGTCTCAGGTGTGTGTATTTTGAATTATCCAATGTGGTAGTGTTTTGTAAAGGTGTGTGTATTTTGACCGCGGCGGTGTGTACCGCCAATGGAATACCACGGTTGAAAGACCGATGCAGGGATTTGTGGGTCGGAATGGTATGGGCGTATTTCTGTTGGCGTGACGGTGGAGGTTTGGTCATCGCCAGTTTCCCGCTGACCTTTAGTGTGGCGGACATTTGTGGATGTCGGGTTTTTGGCGGTTTCCCAGTTGCGGGTCCGAATGACCGTGGCGGTTTACCGCGGCCGCAGCGGTTTTATGGCGGCCTTCTGGCCGGCGGTAAGCGACTTTTACCGCCGAGGTCAGAATGACCCCCTTAGACAGTCCATTACCTTAATACACATAGAGAGCTTCATACCACATGTGCCACGCTTCAGCACTTAGACAGTCCATTACCTTAATACACATAGAGAGCTTCTTACCACTTGTGCCATGCTTCAGCACCTGGACAGTCCATTACCCTAATACACACACACAGAGCTCCATACCACTTGTGCCACGATTCAGCACCTGGACAGTCCATTACCTTAATACACACACACACAGAGCTTCATACCACTTGTGCCACACTTCAGCACCTGGACAGTCCGTTACCCAAATACATACACCGAGCTTCATACCACTTGTGCCACGCTTCAACACCTGGACAGTCCGTTTCCCTAATACACACACACACAGACCTTCATACCACTTGTGCCACGCATCAGCACCTGGACAGTCCATTATTCTAATACACAAAGCTTCATAACACTTGTGCCACACTTCAGCACTTGGACAGCCCATTACCTTATTACACACACACAGAGCTTCATTCCACGTGTGCCATGCTTCAGCACCTGGACAGTCCATTACCTTAATACACACAGAGAGCTTCATACCACGTGTGCCACTTTTGAGCACCTGGACAGTCCGGTACCCTGATACACACAGAGCGCTTCATATCACTTGTGCCACACTTTAGCACCTGGACAGTCCGGTACCCTAATGCACACGGAGCTTCGTAACACTTGTGCCACACTTCAGCACCTGGACAGTCAGTTACCTTAATACCCACAGAGAGCTTGATACCATGTGTGCCACGCTTCAGCACCTGAACAGTCCATTACCTTAAAACACACACACACAGAACTTCATACCACGTCTGCCACGCTTCAGCACCTGGACAGTCCATTACCTTAATACACACACAGAGCTTCATGCCACGTGTGCCACGCTTCAGCACCTGGATAGCCCATTATCTTAATGCACACACAGAGAGCTTCATACCACTTGTACCACGCTTCAGCACCTGGATAGTCCATTACCTTAATACACCCACAGAGCTTCATACCACTTGTACCACACTTCAGCACCTGGACAGTCCATTACCCTAATACACAGAGCTTCATAACACTGGTGCCACACTTCAACACTTGGACAGCCCATTACCTTAATACACTCACACAGAGCTTCAGACCACTTGTGCCATTCTTCAGCACCTGGACAGTCCATTACCTTAATACACACAGAGAGCTTCATACCACGTGTGCCACTTTTGAGTACCTGGACAGTCCGGTACCCTAATACACACAGAGCTTCGTAACACTTGTGCGACACTTCAGCACCTGGACAGTCCGTTACCTTAATACACACTGAGAGCTTCAAACCACGTGTGCCATGCTTCAGCACCTGGACAGTCCTTTACCTTAAAAAATACACACACAGAGCTTCATACCACATGTGCCATGCTTCAGCACCTGGACAGTCCATTACCTTAATACACACACAGAGCTTCATAACACGTGTGCCACGCTTCAGCACCTGGACAGTCCATTACCTTAAAACACACACAAAGCTTCATACCACTTATGCCACACTTCAGCACCTTGACAGTCTATTGCTTTAATACACACACAGAGCTTCATACCACTTTTGCCACGCTTCAGTACCTGGACAGTCCATTACCTTAATACACACACAGAGAGCTTCATACCACTTGTACCATGCATAAGCACCTGGACAGTCTATTACCTTAATACACAGACACAGAGCTTCATACCACTTGTACCATGCATCAACAACTGGACAGTCCATTACCCTAATACACACACACAGAGCATCATACCAGTTTTGCCACGCTTCAGCACCTGGACAGTCCATTACCTTAATACACAGAGAGCTTCATATCACTTGTACCACACATCAGCATCTGGACAGTCCATTACCTTAACAAACACACAGAGCTTCTTATCACTTGTGCCACGTTTCAGCACCTGGACAGTCCATTACCTTACTGCACACACACAAAGCTTCATACCACTTGTGCCACGCGTCAGCACCTGGACAGTCCATTACTTTAATACACACACAGAGCTTCATACCAATTGTGCCACGCTTTAGCACCTGGACAGTTCATTACCTTAACACACACACAGAGCTTCATATGACTTGTGCCACATTTCAGCTTCTTGAGAGTCCATTACTTTAATGCACACACACAGAGCTTCATACCATGTGTGCCATGCTTCAGCTCCTGGACAGTTCATTACCTTAATACACACACACACAGAGCTTCATACCACGTGTGCCATGCTTCAGGACCTGGACAGTCCATTACCTTAATACCACACACATAGCTTCATATCACTTTTGCCACGCTTCAGCATCTGGCCAGTCCATTACCCTAAAACACACACAGAGTCCTTCATGCCACTTGTGCCATGCTTCGGCACCTGCACAGTTCATTACCTTAATACACACACACAGTTTCATACCACGTGTGCCACGGTTCAGCACCTGGACAGTCCATTACCTTAATACACACAGAGAGAGCTTCATACCACTTGTACCACGCATCAGCACCTGGACACTCCATTACCTTAATACACACAGAGCTTCATATCACTTGTGCCATGCTTCAGCACCTGGGCACTCCATTACCTTAAGAAACACACAGCTTCATCTCACTTGTGCCGCGCTTCAGCACCTGGACACTCCATTACCTTAATACACACACAGCTTCATATCACTTGTGCCACGCTTCTACACCTGGACACTCCATTACCTTAGTAGACACAGAGGGGCATATTTATACTCTGTTTGCACCAAATTAGTGTCATTTTTTTTTACTCTAATTCGGTGAAAACTAACTCCATATTTATACTTTGGTGCTAGACCCCTCTAGCACCAAATTTATGGAGTTAAAGTAATTTTTTGAAAGTGAAGTCCTACTTTGCCTTAATGAGATGCAAGGTAGGCGTTCCCGTGCAAAAAATGACTCTATGGCCTTAACACCATATTTAGGGGCATATTTATACTCTGCGGCGTATTTATACTCTGTTTGCACCGAATTAGTGTCATTTTTTTTTACTCTAATTCGGTGCAAAACTAACTCCATATTTATACTTTGGTGCTAGACCCATCTAGCACCAAGGTCCTGATTTAAACTTTTTTTGCTCCGCATTAACGTCATTTTATGACACAAAAGTGGCGCAAACTTACAAAATATTGGCCCTTTTTTATACTTTTTGCTGCAAAACTGCACTAACTCAGTTTTGCACCAAAAAGTTGAGCACCGGCTTGCACCATTTCTGTGCACCAGCCGGGCACCATATTTATGGAATGGTGCAAGCCGGTGCAAAGGGTAGGCTAGAGTTTTAAAAAATGACTTTAGTCGGGTGGGGCTGGCAGTATAGAAGAAGAGGGTTTAGCACCAAAAAATGGCTTTAGGCAGGTTAGAGTAAAAATAAATGACTCTAACCAGATTAGCGTCATTTTATGGTGCTAAACCTACCATGCCACATGACTCCTGCCTTAGGAAAGGCAGGAGTCATGCCCACCACCCCAGTGGCCAGCACAGAGGACAGGGGTCCCCTGGGCATGGCCATTGCACCCGGTGCCATATATGGGGGCCCATTTCAGGGCCCCCTATGGCACTTTCAAAAATAAAATGCACTTACCTGTACTTACCTGGGATGGGGTCCCCCATCCTTGCAGTCCCTCTAGTGTGGGTGGGGGTGCCCCTAGGGCCTAGGGAGGGCACCTCTGGGCTTATTCCATGGTGTTCCACCATGGAAATAGGGCCACAGGTCCCCTAAGACCTGCCCTGACCCAGGTCTTAAAAAATGGGGCAAAGCAAGCTTTGCCCCATTTTTTGACCCTTCCTCCCTCCCTTGCACCATTTTTACATGGGAGTATAAATATGGTGTTAAGGCCATAGAGTCATTTTTTTGCACGGGAACGCCTACCTTGCATCTCATTAAGGCAAGGTAGGTTTCCACTTCCAAAAAATGACTTTAACTCCATAAATTTGGTGCTAGACGGGTCTAGCCCCAAAGTATAAATATGGAGTTAGTTTTGCACTGAATTAGAGTTAAAAAAAAATGACGCTAATTCATTGCAAACAGAGTATAAATATGCCCCTTAGCGTCAAAAAATGATGCTAATCTGGTCAAAATCATTTATTTTGACTCAAAACTGCCTAACGTAATTTTTTTTTTAAGCTAGCCTACCCTTTGCACCGGCTTGCACCATTCCATAAATATGGTGCCCAGCTGGTGCTAAAAAATGGTGCAAGCCGGTGCAAAACTTTTTGGGGCAAAACTGCCTTAGTGCAGTTTTGCACCAAAAAGTATAAATAAGGCCCAGAGCTTCCTATCACTTGTACCACGCTTCAGCACCTGGACAGTCCATTACCTTAATACACACACACACACACAGCTTCCTACCATTTGTGCCACAGTTCAGCACCTGGACAGTCCATTACCTTAATACACACAGAGCTTCATATCACTTGTGCCACGCTTCTGCACCTGTACACTCCATTACCTTAATACACACAGAGCTTCATATCACTTGTGCCACTCTTCAGCTCCTAGACAGTCCATTACCTTAATACACACACAGAGCTTCATACCTCGTGTGCCACGCTTCAGCACCAGGAAGGTGCATTACCTTAATACACCCAAAGGGCCTGATTCATAATGGTAAAATTATACTTTAGTAGAAGTTTATGATTTTTTGTGATTCACAAAGGAATTTTCTGAGTAGTATCTTTACAACTGCCTATAATTTTATGTGTGGAGACTTCACACTCGTAAAGCAATGACTTGTTAAATTTCTTTGTGAATTAAAAAATAAATTAAACTTACTCTAAAGTTCACAGTTCAGCTTCTAACATTTCTATTACATTATACACACATACACAGGTTCCTGAAACTAATGGCAGTTAAACAATCAGCTTAAAACCATCTTATATCCCTATTACACACATAAACAGCTTCCACGGGGGCCATGGGCACCATCCAGCACCAGGAACGTCCATATTGCTACTCAATCCTGCAGCTGCCTAGCAACTGTGGACACAATTTAGAACCTGACAAGATCATAACATTACACAAATATACTCACAAACAGCTGCACAGACCCTGAATAGTTCATAATATTATTAGACACAGCATTTGAACACCTCATAGCACAAATAGAGGCACAGACAGATGTTAACAACCTCTGAGGAAACTTCGCCAACTGAATTGCTCATTAAGTTGACACAGCACTGGGGCAGTTGATATAATTTGGCACATTCTTGAGCAGTGATCCTTTAAATGGGGTCTTCAGACACCTGGCGGTCCACCAAGCCTTCTGTGGGAGTCTGCTACTTTTTAGAAAATCAAATATTATTAGCAGATTAGTAAAACATTTGTGGGAGCAGTGCAAATACAACAAACAGAATCTGGCATGGAGAATCAATGCCCTCAAGCACTGGCATGGAAAGACAAAAAGAGAGCAAGAATTAGGAGCAAAAAAGAAAAAATTGATATGCCAGATTCTATCACATCGCTTCATGAGAAATAAAACTAAAGGGAGAAAATTCCCTTTATATTTAAAATGTCTTTTTTTGTGTATTTGTGTGTGAGAACTAAATTAAATATTTAATAATTGGTATTTTTCCTAATGATTTATATTTATTTCTATATTTTGTGCATTTTCCTGAGGTTCAGATAATTGAAATTGCATGAGCCGGGGTCCCTGCCTTCCAGTATGATTCAATGGGGCTCCATAAAAGTCAAAAGATTAAGAACCATTTTTCTAGTGTATTGGGTGATATAGACAGCATGTGGACATACTGAACTGCACTACCAGACACACTTTCAAGTGCTCAAGGGCTGAGACACACTTTATCACCTGCCCCACTGACTCTCATGTGTCAGATGATTGAGACACAGTTCAGCACGTGCGCAGCTCCCCATATTGATGGACACACTCTCATGTGTTACATATGTGAGACACAGTTCAGTGCCTGTACAGCTCCGTACAGTGATGACACACTCTCATCTGATAAAAGGCATGGGATATGGGCACTGCCTGACACACTCTCATGTGTTAGACATGTGAGACACACACCAGTAACCTGGACAGCACCTTGTATTACTGTACACATGCGCATGTGTTAGATATGAGACAGTGTTTAGTGTCTGGGCAGCTCCCTGCACTGCCAGACACACTCTCATGTGTTAGATATGTGAGACACACTTCAGAGCCTGCACAGCTCTCTGCAATGATGACACATACTCCCAGTATTGCCTGAAACAGTCTCACATGCTAGACAGCTGAGACACACTCCAGTAACCTGGACAGCTCCCTGTGTTAATGTTCACATGCGCATGTGTTAGATCTGTGCACTGCCAGACACACTCTCATGTGTTAGATATGTGAGACACACTTCAGAGCCTCTACAGCTCTCTGCAATGATGACACATACTCATGTGTTGGAAGTCAGAGTATCGAAGTAAGCCTCAACAAGGCCTACTAGTGCAAGGGGTGCGCCTTTCTCTGCACAAAGTCCTCAGACCATATAGGAAGAAGATGGCACAGAAACTGAAATAAAAGACAAAGTTTATTAAACCTCATGAGGTGGTACCACAGTTCAAACAGCACCCTTCGGTAATGTTTGAAGTAGCACACTGAACTAAGAGAGCATGGTCCTTTTATACCCACGCAGGGGCTAAAAAGAAGGTGGTACAATTATAGAAGCAAGACTTATATACATATAAGGTCATATGGAAATGCACAGTCGACAGGTAGGAGGGGCTAACAGTTTTCAAGGACTAGAAGACACATTACTGTCGGTTACTAATTACTAACAGCTGCAGACCTTACTGGGCATGTGCAAAGTGAGAGATGCTAAATATAACTTGTCACTAGACAGATTTTCAAGAGTAGTTAACAGGAAGGTATCACAGAGCACATGGCGAGCACATGGCAGTATGTGGCAGAGAAAATGGCTGCCATGAATATAAATGGATTCCACGAAATATTCACAATAGTTGCTAAATACAAGATGTCTTCTGCTAATGCTTAATCTAATCGCTACTAAATTACAACAGATGACCCTTTCAGCATATGCTAAAGACATTCGTCTTTCTGGGATAATCTAAATATTCATCTTGTATATTTATGCTCATCATTTCAGCTATTTCCTTATCTAACATGTGTTGTGCTTTCATTTCTGTAATATTTCTTTTGGTAGGCATACAAGAAGTAATACACATGGAGCAGAACATTGGACCACACTGAATACAGATAAAGCATGTGAAAAATATTGCAATCATTACACACAGGATAGTCAGTAGTTTCCAGCCCCAAGCGGAAACAAGAGCCCAAAACCATCCAGAAAAAGTCCAAGTACCAGTCTCTGTATGAATTTCTGCAGCACTGTTATGCAATTTAGACATTGCATC
The DNA here is from genome assembly GCF_031143425.1 of Pleurodeles waltl. Lineage (NCBI taxonomy): Eukaryota > Metazoa > Chordata > Amphibia > Caudata > Salamandridae > Pleurodeles > Pleurodeles waltl. The sequence goes on along the minus strand of NC_090450.1, from coordinate 996,349,565 downwards.
ATATACTGATGGTGAGTGATCTGGAATGAAAACGCAGCAACTGCTACCGATGATGTGACATGCACCACCTCGATCAGCTAATATCACATCTAGTAGCATATGATTTTGGAGCGCTAAATCCTCGCAATTTGGAGCTCCTTGGTAATATTCCCAAGTGCCAGAGCTGCCTGATTGGTAACAGCTTCCACAACCCTAGTCAATCGTCTCACTTTCATACTGTTTAACGCAGCACCCACAAAGGAGAACAACCCTAAATTAAAATCAACACATTGTTGCAGACTAGTGTCTGTTTGGTCCACCTCATTTGTACTTATTGTCCTTTTATATCTATTTTTAATGATGTCATTGAACAGTTTAAAATCTCGGTGATATGATGCAAGTGCCAAAAACACAGGGGGTAATAGAAAAGATACATAACACACACCTAACCATCCAACAGGCATTTGGTAATATCCATAGTTACCACAAACAAAATATGTATTATATGAAGCTGTAAAACTACTAATATTTACACCCTCAATAGCTAAAATCAAGGTACAATCGCTTTTTCCCTACTGGAATTCTCCCAATGCTACGTATACATAAATGTGCTTTAGTTTTTGTAACAGAAATCACAAATTGTTCTTTCTTGTCAGAGTGTCTTATATTTGTGAAGACATATGGTATTGAAACATTGCCGGTTGATACTCTTCCCATTTAGTTCCTTTGGCTTGGGGATACCCATCTTTGTCTTGGTAGCATACTTTATTAAGGCGAAAAAGAAGTCCGCCCTCTGTAAGTTTTCCAGGTGCAAACAAAAGCGTATACCAAGCTTGACAAGAACCATTGTGTGAAAAAGGAAGAGGAATGAAAGGTGTTCCTCCTTTCTTTTGATGTGCAGGTATCATTCCACATACCCAACAGTTAGTAGTATTTGTAGCATTATGAGTATGATGCAACATCTGAATGAAAGTATTATTGAAGTACAATTGACGGTGCTTCTGCTCATGATAGGGCAGCGTAAACTAATAGTGATCCTCTGGTACTGGAGTAGTGGCAACAAAAACCTCACGAGCAGGAGCCTTCTTTTCAACAAACCAAGTGATTATTGCTATGACCACCAAAACAACAACAAACCCCATAGTACTAATGATCACTTTGCTATTCATTTTAGCAACAGTGATAATCAACCCTTCCAGAAATTAATTAAAAACAATCGTTGGAGCTCTTAACCCTGGGCAGCCGCTGATTTCTTCACCACGGGCCAAGACGGGTGTCACTACTCTAATGCATGGCTGATCCCCCCCTTGCCACATTGGCTCTCCGTTTCACTAACCCGGAGCGGAAGCTCAACCAGTTTTTTTCAGCACTACAGATTGTTGCCTCGGTCTCAAATTATATCGCGACACTCCTGAAATCGTATGGTCCGGAAAGAACTCCACAGATTCGTCAGGTGATATAGCACGGCCTTTCTCCATAGTCAAAATCTCTCGATGATTGGTCAGCACAGCAAGTTCCACCAAGGTAGGTAGCACTCTCTTGCAGTGAGTACTATGGACCCAATTCTTTCGGTTTGTCACTCGAACTGCTGTCCTTGTCGCAAGGAGCACCTGCTCTGGGCCTCGCCACCTTGGTTCCAAGCTGCTGGATCTTTCAAAGGACTTAATCATCACCTGGTCACCAGGTCGGAGTTCATGGCCTTCACCTGTAGATCTGTCAGGAAGTGCTTCTCGAACCTGTTGATGAATAGAAACCAAATTGTTGGTTAACTGTGCCAAATAATCATTCATCAGGACACAAGGTACATCATATACAGAATTTGGCTTAGGAACTCCCCAAATGTTCATTGGCCTTCCAAATACTATTTCATAGGGGGCAAGGCCTGTTTGAGAGTGTGGCACTGACCTAATAGACAATAATGCCAACAGTAATGCATCCGGCCAAGTTAAAGATGTGGAAGCCTGTATCTTCGCTAACTTCAGATTCAAAGTAGCATTATACCTTTCCACCAACCCTGCTGATTGTGGGTGGAAAACCACATGGAACTCCTGTTTGATCCCTAATCCTTACTTCCCCAACAAAATGAGGTCCGTTATCATTCCATAAAAGTCTGCAAACACCAAACCTAGGGAAGAGTTCTTTCCAAAAGCACCTTTGCTGTGGTAATGGCAGTATTATCCTTTGTGGGGTATGCCTCTATCCATTTACTGAAGGCAGATACCACCACCAAGACATACTTTTAATTATTGCAGCGTTCAAGCTGAATATAATCCATTTGTACAACTTTGAAAGGTGCAGTTGGTGTAGCAAACCCTCCTGCAGGAGTTTGTATCCCTTTTCCAGGATTGTATTGTAAACAGATCAAACAAGACTGTACTACTCTCTTAGCTGTACTGGAAATTTCTGGATGCTCCCAAACTTGCGTAAGCAACTTCGTTATTGTTGAAGCTCTAACATGTGCCAGCCCATGTGCCATCTGAACCATAGGATGTACAAAAGCTATAGGCAATTTCCATTTATCCATCTGCTTATTCCGCCAACAGCCCTCATTATCCAATTCTCCTTCTTCAGACCATTGCTCACGTTCTTTCACAGAAGCAGATTTCTGTATATCTAATACGTCTTGTCTAGCATTATGCCAACGTTCAGCTTGTGACTTCCCTACATACATAGAAGTATTACTTCGCTGCATCGCAGTCTCACGTGCTATGCGGTCCGCAAGGGCATTACCTTGCCCTATCTTATCGGTCACACTCTTGTGTGCACTACATTTCACAATAGCTATTTTCTTTCGATATGTCAATGTAGTCAAGAGGTTATGCACTAATCCTCCGTGCATTATCTGCATCCCGTGGGAGGTGAGAAAGCCTCTTTCCTTCCAAAGCAAACCAAAATCATGAGCCACTCCAAAAGCATAGCGGCTGTCTGTATAAATATTCACACATAAGTCAGTACTAAGCTCACATGCTTGTGTCAAAGCTATTAGTTCAGCTGCTTGATCTGACTTCTGTGGTATTCGAGCTGTCTCCACTACCGTGTGTATTGTGGTGATTGCATATGCAGCTGAGGTCGTACGGTCTGGCAACTTCAAACAAGACCCATCAACCCACAATTCCCCGTCTACATCTGGAAGAGGTGTATCTTGCAAATCAATAGGAACTTTGTCTGTTCTTCGGTAAGGAATATACTATCATGTGTTTCTTGTGACTGAGGCTGAGTCACTGGATATGGCAACAAAGTGTCTGAATTTAGTGTTGCACATCTCTTCAGTGTAATGTGAGGAGCCAGCAATGTCAATTCATATCCTGTCAGGCGAGCGCTAGTTAAATGTTGCGTCTTTGTTTGATTTAAAAGAGCATCAACTGCATGGGGTACTAACGACAACAGCTTATGTGACAAAACTATCCCTTCACTCTGACGTATTGACACAGCTGTTGCCGCAACTGAACGAAAACACCCAGGCAACGCTCGAGCGACAGGATCAAGTACTGCTGAAAATTATGCACAGGGACGCTGCTTATCGCCATCTGTCTGTACTAAAACTGACAATGCACATCCATCTTTCTCATGTACGTAAAGTGCAAAAGGCTTCGTGTAATCTGGAGTACCTAACACTGGTGCTGAACAAAGGGCTTGTTGTAGCTTCTGGAAAGCAGTCTCACATTCATCTGTCCATGGGAGGGGCATTGGAGTATCTTTAGTCAAAAGTGCTAGCAAAGGTTTGACAATGTGTGAAAACCCTAATATCCATTGCCTACAAAAAGAAGTAAGACCAAGGAATGCACGAACATCTTTCGGAGTAGAGGGTACTGGTGTGTCTAAAATTACTTGAATACGATCTGATGTAAGTGCACGGCCCTCCTTAGACAAAAGGTGACCTAAATAGGTTACCTTTGGTCTACAATATTGCAATTTCTTTTGTGATACTTTATGATGGTGTGAAGCAAGAAATGAAAGTAAGGACAAAGTGCTCTTTTCACATTGCTCAGGGGTATCAGCTGCCAACAAAATATCATCGACATATTGTATGAGAGCCACACCTTCAGGCAAAACAAAAGAATCAAGTTGTCGTTTTAACGCTTGATTATAAATACTAGGACTCTCAGTATAGCCTTGAGGAACTCTGCAAAATCTATATGATCGTTTTTTCAAAGTAAAACCAAACAAATATCGGCTGTCAGGATGAATAGGGATTGAAAAGAAAGCATTCTTCAAGTCTATCACAGAGAACGTAGTTGCTGTCGGGGGAACCAAAGAAAGAAGTGTCATGATGTCAGATACCACAGGATATTGTGGTACCACAATCTTATTCACTTCTCGTAAATTAATAATGAATCGGTAAAACCTAGTATCAGTATCCTTTTTCAGAATAGGAAGAATCGGACTGTTACAAACATTATACGGAACTTCCTCAACAACTCCAACTGCAATAAGATCATGCACAATTCGTGTGAGTGCTTCTCCGCCCTCCTGTGAAATTTTGTATTGAGGCAAACGTGGCAATACAGCTCCCTCCTTGACACTAATATGTACCAATGGAATAATCATTTGTCCCACATCAGTATCTGAAGTAGCCCACAAAGTATTAGGGAGTGAAGCTAATGCACTATCCTCTTTAACAAGACAAACTCTTTCCATCACAGGATGATTATCATTCAGAATAACACGCACCCCTTCAGGAGAGCATCGTATTGTAGCCCTGAAATACGTGAGCATATCAAGACCCACAATATTGTCTGGTGTATTTGGAGAAAGCAAAAACGGACATGGAGCAGTAAATTTATCAACATGGAATGCAAGTGGTTGTGACAATGGGCTAGGGGAAGGTGTTCCATCGAAACCTATCGATGTAATGGTTAAGCCAGACAGGGGAGCCCTTGGAACCAATTGTTTAGACAAGGCGCTAAGAGTAGCTCCTGTATCAACCAGAAACTGATCAGTAGAACCCAAAACAAGTGCTGTAACATAGGGACCCCTCTGATCTACTGGAACTTCAACTGATTCCTTACCCCATCCTAGGCAATCCTATGCATAAGCAGAATCTTGGAAATCAGGCTGCACATAGTTAGACATCTGGTATTGGTTCCGTCTATCAAAAGTGTTAAACCCATCCTGCCCCCATACATTAGCATCAAACCTAGCATGATCATTTGTGCTTCTTCTAGGCCCTGAATATCCTGAGCGATTTCTCATTTGTCCCCGACCACGTGAACACTGCTGAACACGCAGTGCTGAACAATCGGCAGCCCAATGCCCAAATTTCTTACAGTACGCACACTGATCAACAGACAAATTCAAACGAGTGTAAGAAGAACCATAAGATCCACGTCCACCTCTGTCACTACCTCTAAAAGGCGGACCATAAGCTTGAGCCAACATAACCTTCATCTTTAATTCTTTAATCTTTTTATCCTCGCTACCTTTTACTTCTAATTCCTGACGTTCATAATACTGAGCCATAGTCGAAAGAGAAACCGGAGTAGAGGTAGTACAGGAACTTTCACTATCTTTTAGATGACTAGCTATTCCTGTAACAGATTTTAAACATATTTATCGACAAACAAATGTCTGCCCGTATCATCTGACAATAACTGGCCACTAAAATCATGAAATGCTTCTTCAAAGCGTGTAAAGAAATCAGAGACCGATTTATCTGCCTTTTGCTTACAAGACACGAAAACAGTCCAATCTATCTTTTTAGGGGGAATAATCATTTTTAACTTAACTAATATGGCTGCGGGAAGATCTAGAATCAACTGATATGGCTTTTTCGCAGGTTCCCTATCCCCGTCCATCTGTTCTAATTCTTTCCATGACGCCCCAAAATCTACACGATCATCAACTTTACGAACAGTTCTCCACATATCTGGCCGTAACATCAATCCGAAAAATAAATCAATGTCAGCCAAGGTCATAGTACAAGAACGAATTGTTCCCTCAACTGCCTCAAAAAAGGCGGCTGGATTTTTCCGCGGGTCAGGTAATGCTGTTTTAAGTGTTATTACATCTGCCCTATTCCAAGGAGTATACACCCAATTATAAATAAAATAACCCTTAGCATCAACAGAAGTTTTATCATCACTTTTACCCGATCCTTTAGGAGGAACATACAAAGGTGCGGCCTCCCGCATTGGTTTCGCATGAACTATCATATTCTTATCTGTTCCGAAGATGGAAGCTTGCACCCCGCCGGTCTGAGATGTCCATGCATCTACATCCACAGCCCTTTTTTCCTCTTGCAAACAGACTGCCGCAACATATAATTTCACCAAACGCCTGATTACATCAGCCACTTGGGAGAAAACAAAAAAGACCATCACGCATTTGCTTATGATCAGCTGCTACATCATCGGGCTCTAACTCATCAGAGTATTTCCAAAATAGTTCAATAACTTCTGTGCCAAATGCCTCAGTAAAATATAGCTGCTCCTTTTCCGTCCACCCTTTCATGTTGTCTAAAAGTTCAGAAGCAGAGACAACGCTACAAATTGTTTTACGAGCAATAGATCTAAGCTCAGACGCACGGTCAGCAGGCAACATAGAGTGACTGTCTCGTATCTTCAGTTGCTCCGTACCGGAGACCTCAGCTAACTCATGAGGGGCAGAAGGAAGGACACACGGAGGTGGAGGGCGATCTAGCAACAAAATAATAATTGTGCAGTTTATTAAGGATGGGATAGAGAGGTTGACGAACAGTGTATTGGCCAGTTACCTGTAATTTACATTCTTTCTCTTCTATCTCCTTTAAATCGTTTATTTCTTTCTTTCTCATTTCCAATGCTTTCACATATACATTCTTTCGCTGCTCTTTCTCAAGCAAGGCTTGCTCACGCATCACTCGTCCAAGCACTTCTTTCTCCCACATTCGTACACAGTCAAACATATCTTGCCTAGACCTTCGCTTGCACATACATTGTTCCACATACTCAATCTTTCGCAAATCAAATTACCCATGCGTAGGCCAACGTAACTCAGGATCAGCACGAGTGTATTTATTCCATAATGTGCTGTACATTATAGAAGAAAGACCATGTTTAACATACATATCTCTATTGGGCGTCACCTCTGGGGGTGCCGGTTGCGATTCTTCCAGTCTCAAATTGGTACCATTACAAAAGCAACACATCCTACGAAGTGCGCTAAAAACAGGCATGCCAAAAATAGTGCAGAATATGCAGTATTATAATCAAAGTAGCACTTAAGGTGCCGTTCAAATCAAAATTAAATTAGAGAAAATTCTCCTCATTACCTGCCTATATTAATTGCAATTTATATATCAATTCAAAGGACACAAATTGACTAGTCCCCCAAAACATGAGAGCCACAGTAAGTGGTGAAACAAAGGCATCAAAACCCACAGCAAGTGCCGTAAAACGGCTCTTACCAATCACAGGGCGTCCAGGTTCCAACTGCCAAGTTCTAAAATCGACCAAATGATCACTGCACGACGAATGAATAAAAAGGATCTCAGTCGAGGACCGGCGCCACCTGCATGGTCAAATCAGAAAGAAGGGAAAAACGCCGTGGTTGCCAAGGCTCGGATCTCCTCAGGCATTGATAGTCCGCAGCGAGATCCCAATCCTTCATCGCGACCAATCCGTCGGGCGTCCGAGTCGCTAATGAGTCCCTGTTCGGGCGCCAATTTGTCAAAGTAAGCCTCAGCAAGGCCTACTAGTGAAAGGGGTTTGCCCTTCTCTGCACAAAGTCCTCAGACCAAATAGGAAGAAGTTGGCACAGAAACTGAAATAAAAGACAAAGTTTATTAAACCTAATGAGGTGGTACCACAGTTCAAACAGCACCCTTCGGTAATGTTTGAAGTAGCACACTGAACTAAGAGAGCATGGTCCTTTTATACCCACGCAGGGGCTAAAAAGAAGGTGGTACAATTATAGAAGCAAGACTTATATACATATAAGGTCATATGGAAATGCACAGTCGACAGGTAGGAGGGGCTAACAGTTCTTAAGGACTAGTAGACAAATTACTGTTGGTTACTAATTACTAACAGCTGCAGACCTTAGTGGGCATGTGCAAAGTGGGAGATGCTAAATATAACTTGTCAATAGACAGATTTTCAAGAGTAGTTAACAGGAAGGTAGGACAGAGCACATGGCGAGCACATGGCAGCATGTGGCAGAGAAAATGGCTGCCACGAATACAAATGGATTCCGCAAAATGTTCACAATAGTTGCTAAATACAAGATGTCTTCTGCTAATGCTTAATCTAATCGCTACTAAATTACAACAAGAGGAACAATTCAGCACCTGGATGGCTCCCCTCACATGCTACTGTGGCACACTTCAGTTAATGGACAGCTCCCTGCTTTGCACCACACTCTCATGTAATAGAGATGATAGGCACACTTCAGCACCTAGACAGATCCTGGCATTGATGACACGCTCTCAAGTGTTGTATAGGAGACACACACTATGGCACCTGGACAGCTCCCTGCAGTGGTACGCACTCTAGTGTGTTAGATATGTGAGACAAACTTCAGCACTTGGACAGCACCCTGCAGTGATACACTCTCTCATGTTAGATATCTGACACACTTCAGCATTGGAACAGTCCCAGCACTGTTGACACACTCATGTGTTAGAAGTGTGAGACACACTTAGCTGATGGGTAGTTCCTGCACTGTCAGACTCACTCACATGAGTTAGATATGTGAGACACACTTCACCACCTGGACAGCTCCTGCATTGCTGGCCTCGCTCACATGGGTAAGATATGTGAGTCACACTTCAACACCCGGACAGCTCCTGCATTGCTGGACTCACTCACATGGGTTAGATATTTGGGACAGATATCAGCACCTGGACAGCTCTGACTTTGTTGGACTACTCGCATGGGTTAGATATGTGAGACACACTTCAGCACCTGGACAGCTCCAGCTTTGCTGAACTCGCTTTCATGGGTTAGATATGTGAGACACACTTCAGCACCTGGACAGCTCCTGCACTGTCGGACTCACTCACAATGGTTAATTATGTGAGTCACACTTCAGCACCTGGAGAGCTCCTGCACGGCGGGACTCACTCACATGGGTTAGATAGGTGAGACACACTTCAGCACCCGGACAGCTACGGCATTGCTGGCCTCGCTCACATGGGTTAGATGTGTGAGTCACACTTCAACACCTGGACAACTCCTGCATTGCTGGACTCGCTCACATGGGTTTGATATGTGAGACACACTTCAGCACCTGGACAGCTCCTGCATGACGGGACTCACTCACATGGGTTAGATATGTGAGACTCACTTCACCTCCTGGACAGGTCCTGCATTGCTGGACTCGCTCACATGGGTTAGATATGTGAGTCACACTTCATCACCTGGACAGCTCCTGCATTGCTGGCCTCACTCACATCGGTTTGATATGTGAGACACACTTCAGCACCTGGACCGCTCCTGCACTGTCGGACACACTCTCATGTGTTAGATATGTGAGAGACACTTCACCACCTGGACAGCTCCGGCATTGCTTGCCTCGCTCACTGCTATTGCTGGACTTGCTCACATGGGTTTGATATGTGCGACACACTTCAGTGCCTGGACAGCTCCTGCAATGCTGGACTCGCTCATATGGGTTTGATATGTGCAACACACTTCAGCACCTGGACAGCTCCTGCACTGTCGGACTCACTCACAATGGTTAGATATGTGAGACACCCTTCACCACCTGGACAGCTCTAGCATTGCTGGCCTCGCTCACATGTTTCGATATGTGAGTCACACGTCAGCATCTGGACAACTCCGGCATTGCTTGACTCACTCACATGGGTTTGATATGTGAGTCACACTTCACCAACTGGACAGCTCTGGCATTGCTGGCCTCGTTCACATGGGTTAGATATTTGGGACACACTTCAGAGTCTTGAAAGCTCCGGCATTGCTGGACTCACTCACAATGGTTAGATATGTGAGACACACTTCAGCACCTGGACAGCTCCAGCATTGCTGGCCTCGCTCACATGGGTTAGATAGGTGGGACACACTTCTGCACCTGGACAGCTCCTTCATTGCTGGACTCGGTCACATGGGTTCGAAATGTGGGACACACTTCAGCACCTGGACAGCTCCGGGATTGCTGGACTCACACACATGGGTTAGATATGTGAGACACACTTCTGCACCTGGGCAGCTCCTGCACTGTCAGACTCACTCACATGGGTTAGATATGTGCAACACACTTCAGCACCCGGACAGCTCCGGCATTTCTGGCCTCGCTCACATGGGTTAGATAGGTGGGACACACTCCAGAACCTGGACAGCTCCTGCATTGCTGGCCTCGCTCACATGGGTTAGATGTGTGAATCACTCTTCAACACCTGGGCAGTTCCTGCATGGCGGGACACACTCACATGGGTTAGATATGAATAACACACTTCAGCACTTGGACAGCTCCTGCATGGCTGGACTCACTCACATGCTTTAGATATGTGAGACACACTTCAGCACCTGGGCAGTTCCCTGCATTGCTGAACTCACTCACACACTTTAGATATGTGGGACACACTTCAGCACCTGGACAGCTCCTGCACTGTCGGACTCACTCACATGGGTTAGATATGTGAGTCACACTTCAGCGCCTGGACAGCTCCAGCATTGCTGGCCTCGCTCACATGGGTTTGATATGTGAATCACACTTCAGCGCCTGGACAGTCCGTTACCTTAATACACAAAGAGAGCTTCATACCACTTGTGCAATACTTCAGCACCTGGACAGTCCGTTACCCTAATACACACACACACAGAGCTTCATACCACTTGTGCCACGATTTCAGCACCTGGACAGTCCATTACCTTAATACACACACACACAGAGCTTCATACCACTTGTGCCACACTTCAGCACCTGGACAGTCCATTACCCTAATACATACACAGAGCTTCATACCACTTGTGCCACGCTTCAACACCTGGACAGTCCGTTACCCTAATACACACACACACACAGCTTCATACCACTTGTGCCACGCATCAGCACCTGGACAGTCCATTACCCTAATACACAGAGCTTCATAACACTTGTGCCACACTTCAACACTTGGACAGCCCATTACCTTAATACACCCACAGAGAGCTTCATAGCACTTGTACCACACTTCTGCACCTGGACAGCCCATTACCTTAATACACACACAGAGCTTCATACCACTTGTACCACACTTCAGCACCTGGACAGACCATTACCCAAATATCCGGAGCTTCATAACACTTGTGCCACACTTCAACACTTGGACAGCCCATTACCTTATTACACACACACAGAGCTTCATACCACTTGTGCCATGCTTCAGCACCTGGACAGTCCATTACCTTACTACACACAGAGAGCTTCAGACCATGAGTGCCACTTTTGAGCACCTGGACAGTCCGGTACCCTAATACACACAGAGTGCTTCATAACACTTGTGCCACACTTCAGCACCTGGACAGTCCGGTACCCTAATACACACAGAGCTTCGTAACACTTGTGCCACAGTTCAGCACCTGGACAGTCCGTTACCATAATACACACAGAGAGCTTCATACCACGTGTGCCATGCTTCAGCACCTGGACAGTCCATTACCTTAAAACACACACACACAGAGCTTCATATCACTTGTGCCACGATTCAGCACCTGGACAGTCCATTACCTTAATACACACACAGAGCTTCATACCATGTGTGCCACGCTTAAGCACCTGGACAGTCCATTACCTTGAAACACACACACACAGAGCTTCATACCACATCTGCCACGCTTCAGCACCTGGACAGTCCATTACTTTAATACACACACAGAGCTTCATACAACTTATGCCACACTTCAGCACCTTGAAAGTCAATTACTTTAATACACACACAGAGCTTCATACCACTTTTGCTACGCTTCAGCACCTGGACAGTCCATTACGTTAATACACACACAGAGAGCTTCATACCACTTGTACCATGCATAAGCACCTGCACAGTCTATTAACTTAAAACACAGACACAGAGCTTCATACCACTTGTACCATGCATCAACAACTGGACAGTCCATTACCATAATACACACAGAGAGCTTCATACCACGTGTGCCATGCTTCAGCACCTGGACAGTCCATTACCTTAAAACACACACACACAGAGCTTCATATCACTTGTGCCACGATTCAGCACCTGGACAGTCCATTACCTTAATACACACACAGAGCTTCATACCATGTGTGCCACGCTTAAGCACCTGGACAGTCCATTACCTTGAAACACACACACACAGAGCTTCATACCACATCTGCCACGCTTCAGCACCTGGACAGTCCATTACTTTAATACACACACAGAGCTTCATACAACTTATGCCACACTTCAGCACCTTGAAAGTCCATTACTTTAATACACACACAGAGCTTCATACCACGTGTGCCACGCTTCAGCACCTGAACAGTCCATTACCTTAATACACACACAGAGCTTCACACCACGTGTGCCACGCTTCAGTACCTGGACAGTCCATTACCTTAAAACACACACACACAGCGCTTCATACCACGTCTGCCACGCTTCAGCACCTGGACAGTCCATTACCCTAATACACACACAGAGAGCATCATACCACTCGTGCCACGCTTCAGCACCTGGACAGTCCATTACCTTAATACACAGAGAGATTCATATCACTTGTATCACACATCAGCATCTGGACAGTCCATTACCTTAATAAACACATAGTGCTTCATAACACTTGTGCCACACTTCAGCACGTGGACAGTTCGGTACCCTAATACACACAGAGCTTCGTAACACGTGTGCCACACTTCAGCACCTGGACAGTCTGTTACCTTAATACACACAGTGAGCATCATATCACGTGTGCCATGCTTCAGCACCTGGACAGTCCATTACCTTAAAACACACACACACACAGCTTCATACCACGTGTGTCACGCTTCAGCACCTGAACAGTCCATTACCTTAATACACACACAGAGCTTCATACCACGTGTGCCACGCTTCAGTACCTGGACAGTCCATTACCTTAACACACACACACACAGAGCTTCATACCACGTCTGCCACTCTTCAGCACCTGGACAGTCCATTACCTTAATACACACACAGAGCTTCATACAACTTATGCCAACTTCAGCACCTTGACAGTCCATTACTTTAATACACACACAGAGCTTCATACCACTTTTGCCACGCTTCAGCACCTGGACAGTCCATTACCTTAATACACACACAGAGAGCTTCATACCACTTGTACCATGCATAAGCACCTGGACAGTCTATTACCTTAATACACAGACACAGAGCTTCATACCACTTGTACCATGCATCAACAACTGGACATTCCATTACCCTAATACACACACAGAGAGCGTCATACCACTTGTGCCACGTTTCAGCACCTGGACAGTCCATTACCTTAATACACAGAGAGCTTCATACCACTTGTGCCACGCGTCAGCACCTGGACAGTCCATTACTTTAATACACACCTAGAGCTTCATACCAATTGTGCCACGCTTTAGCACCTGGACAGTCCATTACCTTAATACACACACAGAGCTTCATATCACTTGTGCCATGTTTCAGCTCCTTGAGAGTCCATTACCTTAATGCACTCACACAGAGCTTCATACCACGTGCGCCATGCTTCAGCAACAGGACAGTTCATTACCTTAATACACACACACAGAGCTTCATACCATGTGTGCCATGTTTCAGGACCTGGACAGTCTATTACCTTAATACCCACACACAGAGCTTCATATCACTTGTGCCACGCTTCAGCATCTGGCCAGTCCATTACCCTAAAACACACACAGAGTCCTTCATGCCACTTGTGCCATGCTTCAGCACCTGCACAGTCCATTACCTTGATACACACACACAGTTTCATACCATATGTGCCACGGTTCAGCACCTGGACAGTCCATTACCTTAATACACACAGAGGGCTTCATACGACTTGTACCACGCATCAGCACCTGGACTCTCCATTACCTTAATACACACAGAGCTTCATATAACTTGTGCCATGCTTCAGCACCTGGACACTCCATTACCTTAATATACACAGAGCTTCCTATCACTTGTGCCACGCTTCAGCACCTGGACAGTCCATTACCTTAATACACACACACAGTTTCATACCATGTGTGCCACGGTTCAGCACCTGGACAGTCCATTACCTTAATACACACACAAAGACCTTCATACCACTTGTACCACGCATCAGCACCTGGACACCCCATTACCTTAATACACACAGAGCTTCATATAACTTGTGCCATGCTTCTGCACCTGGACACTCCATTACCTTAATAAACACACAGCTTCATATCGCTTGTGCCATGCTCCAGCACCTGGACACTCCATTACCTTAATACACACCGAGCTTCATATCACTTGTGCCACGCTTTTGCACCTGGACACTCCATTACCTTAATAAACACAAAGCTTCCTATCACTTGTGCCACGCTTCAGGACCTGGACACTCCATTACCTTAACACACACACACACAAAGCTTCCCACCATTTGTGCCACAGTTCAGCACCTGGACAGTCCATTACCTTAATACACACAGAGATTCATATCACTTGTGCCACGCTTCTGCACCTGGACACTCCATTACCTTAATACACACAGAGCTTCATATCACTTGTGCCAGGCTTCAGCACCTAGACATTCCATTACCTTAATACACACAGAGCTTCATATCACTTAGGCCACGCTTCTGCACCTGAACACTCCATTACCTTAATACACACAGAGCTTCATATCACTTGCGCCACACTTCAGCACCTAGACAGACCATTACCTTAATACACACACACACACACACACAGAGCTTCCTAACACTTGTGCCACAGTTCAGCACCTGGACAGTCCATTACCTTAATACACACACAGAGCTTCATACCACGTGTGTCACGCTTCAGCACCAGGACAGTCCATTACCTTAATACACACAAAGGGCCTGATTCATAATGGTAAACTTACACTTTAGCAGAAGTTTATGATTTTTTGTGATTCACAAAGGAATTTTCTGAGTAGTATCTTTACAACTGCCTATATATTTATGTGTGAAGACTCCACACTCGTAAAGCAATGACTTGTCAAATGTATTTGTGAATTAAAAAATAAATTAAAGTTACTCTAAAGTTCACAGTTCAGCTTCTAACATTTCTATTACATTATACACACACACACACAGGTTCCTGAAACTAATGGCAGTTAAACAATCAGCTTAAAATCATCTTATATCACTATTACACACATAAACAGCTTCCAGGGGGCCATGGAAACAGTCCAGCACCAGGACCGTCCATAACGCTACTCAATCCTGCAGCTGCCTAGCAACTGTGGACACAATTCAGAACCTGACTAGATCATAACATTACACAAATATACTCACAAACAGCTGCACAGACCCTAGGGACAGCGCAGAACCCGAATAGTTCATAATATTATTAGATACAGCATTTGAACACCTCATAGCACAAATAGTGGCACAGATAGCTGTTAACAAACTCTGAGGAAACTTCACCAACTGAATTGCTCATTAAGTTGACACAGCACTGGGGCAGGTGATGTAGCTTGGCACATTCTTGAGCAGTGATCCTTTAAATGGGGTCTTCAGACACCTGGAGGTCCACCTAGCCTTCTGTGGGAGTCTGCTACTTTTTAGAAAATCAAATATTATTAGCAGATTAGTGAAACATTTGTGGGAGCAGTGCAAATACAACAAACAGAATCTGGCATGAAGAATCAATGCCCTCAAGCACTGGCATGGAAAGACAAAAAGAGAGCAAGAATTAGGAGTAAAAAAAGAAAAAAATGATGTGCCAGATTCTATCACATCGCTTCATGAGAAATAAAACTAAAAAGTGAAAATTCCCTTTATATTTTTGTATTTGTGTGTGAGAACTAAATGAAATATTTAATAATTGATGTTTTTCTTTATGATTTATATTTATTTCTATATTTTGTGCATTTTCCTAAGGTTCAGATAATTGAAATTGCATGAGCAGGGGTCCCTGCCTTCCAGTATGATTCAATGGGGCTCCATCAAAGTCAAACAAATTAAGAACCATTGTTCTAGTTTATTGGGTGATGTAGACAGCACGTGGACATACTGACCTGCACCACAGACAAACTTTCAACTTCTCAAGGGCTGAGACACACTTTAGCACCTGCCCCACTGACTCTCGTGTCAGATGATTGAGACACACTTCAGCATGTGCGCAGCTCCCCGTATTGATGGACACCCTCACATGTGTTAGATATGTGAGACACAGTTCAGTGCCTGTACAGCTCCGTACAGTGATGACACACTCTCATCTGATAGAAGGCATGGGATATGTGCACTGCCGGACACACTCTCATGTGTTAGACATGTGAGACACACTCCATTAACCTGGACAGCTCCTTGTATTAATGTACACATCCGTATGTGTTAGATATGAGACCCTGTTCAATGTCTGGGCAGCTCCCTGCCCTGCCAGACATACTCTCATGTGTTAGAAAGCTGCAACACACTTCAGAGCCTGCACAGCTCTCTGCAATGATGACACATACTCATGTGTTGGAAGTCAGAGGAACAATTCAGCATCTGGACAGCTCCCAGTATTGCCTGACAGAGTCTTACATGCTAGACAGCTGAGACACACTCCAGTAACCTGAACAGCTCCTTGCATTAATGTACACATGCTCATGTGTTATATATGTGAGACACTGTTCTGTGTCTGGGCAGCTCCCTGCACTGCCGGACACACTCTCATGTGTTAGATATGTGAGACACACTTCAGAGCCTGCACAGCTCTTTGCAATGATGACACATACTCATGTGTTGGAAGTCAGAGGAACATTTCAGCATCTGGACAGCTCCCAGTATTACCTGAAACAGTCTCACATGCTAGACAGCTGAGACACACTTCAGAGCCAGTGCAGTGCTCTACATTGCTACCACACACTCATGTGTTAGAAGACAGAGGAACAATTCAGGACCTGGATGGCTCCCTTCACATGCTACAGTGACACAATTCAGTTAATGGACAGCTCCCTGCTTTGCACCACACTCTCATGTAATAGATATGTGAGACACACTTCAGCACCTAGACAGATCCTGGCATTGATGACATGCTCTCATGTGTTATATAGTAGACACACTATGGCACCTGGACAGCTCCCTGCAGTGGTACGCACTCTAGTGTGTTAGTTATGTGAGACACACTTCAGCACTTGGACAGCACCCTGCAGTGATACACTCTCTCATGTTAGACATATGGCACACTTCAGCATTGGAACAGATCAAGCACTGTTGACACACTCATGTGTTAGCAGTGTGAGACATACTTAGCTGCTGGGTAGTGCCTGCACTGTCAGACTCACTCACATGAGTTGGATATGTGAGACACACTTCAGCACCTGGACAGCTCCTGCATTGCTGGCCTCGCTCAAATGGGTTAGATATGTGAGACACATTTCAGCACCTGAGCAGTTCCTGCATTGCTGGACTCCTTCACATGGTTAGATATGTGGGACACACTTCAGTGCCTGGACAGCTCCTGCACTGTAGGACTCACTCACATGGGTTAGATATGTGAGATACACTTCAGCACCTCGATAGCAACTTCTTTGCTGGACTCATTCACATGGGTTAGATATGTGAGACACACTTTAGCACCTGGACAGCTCGTGCACTGTCAGACTCACTCACAATGGTTAGATATGTGAGTCACACTTCAGCACCCGGAGAGCTCCTTCATGGTGGGACTCATTCACATGGGTTAGATAGGTGTGACACACTTCAGCACCTGGGCAGCTCCGGCATTGCTGGTCACGCTCACATGGGTTAGATATGTGAGTCACACTTCAACACTTGGACAGCTCCTGCATGGTGGGACTCACTCACATGGGTTAGATATGTGAGTCACATTTCAACACCTGGACAGCTCCTGCACAGCGGGACTCACTCACATGGGTTAGATATGAAGGACACACTTCAGCACTTGGACACCTCCTGCATGACTGGACTCACTCACATGAGTTAGATATGAAGGACACGCTTCAGCACTTGGACAGCTCCTGCATGGTGGGACTCACTCACATGGGTGAGATGTGAAGGACATACTTCAGCACCTGGACAGCTCCTGCATTGCTGGACTCGCTCACTTGGGTTAGATATGTTAGACACACTTCAGCACCTGGACAGCTCTGGCATTGCTGGACTCCTTCACAAGGTTAGATATTTGGGATACACTTGAGCGCCTGAACAGCTCCTGCAATGTCGGACTCACTCACATGGGTTAGACATGTGAGACACACTTCCGCACCTGGGCAGTTCCCTGCACTATTAGACTCACTCACATGGGTTAGATGTGTGAGATACACTTCAGCACCTCAATAGCAACTTCATTGCTGGACTCATACACATGGATTAGATATGTGGGGCACACTTCAGCACCTGGACAGCTCGTGCACTGTCAGACTCACTCACAATGGTTAGATATGTGAGTCACACTTCAGCACCCGGAGAGCTCCTGCATGGCGGGACTCACTCACATGGGTTAGATAGGTGAGACACACTTCAGGACCTGGGCAGCTCCGGCATTGCTGGCCTCTCTCACATGGGTTAGATATGTGAGTCACACTTCAACACCTAGACAGCTCCTGCATGGCAGGATTCACTCACATGGGTTAGATATGTGAGTCACGCTTCACCACCTGGACAGCTCCTGCATGGCGGGACTGTAGGAAAGTACCATCTTGCCTGTCATGTTACCCCCATATTTCACTGTATATATGTTGTTTTAGTCTATGTGTTACTGGGACCCTGCCAGGTAAGGCCCCAGGGCTCATAAGTATGTGCCCTGTATGTGTTCCCTGTGTGATGCCTAACTGTCTCACTGAGGCTCTGCTAACCAGAACCTCAGTGGTTATGCTCTCTCTGCTTTCAAAATTTGTCACTAACAGGCTAGTGACTAAATTGACCAATTCACATTGGCAAACTGGTACACCCATATTATTCCCCAGTATATGGTACTGAGGTACCCAGGGTATTGGGGTTCCAGGAGATCCCTCTGGGCTGCAGCATTTCTTTTGCCACCACTAGGGAGCTATGACAATTCTTACACAGGCCTGCCAGTGCAGCCTGAGTGAAATAATGTCCACGTTATTTCACAGCCATTTACCACTGCACTTAAGTAACTTATAAGTCACCTATATGTGTAACCTTCACCTGGTGAAGGTTGGGTGCAAAGTTACTTAGTGTGTGGGTACCCTGGCACTAGCCAAGGTGCCCCCACATCATTCAGGGCAAATTCCCCGGACTTTGTGAATGCGGGGACACCATTACACACGTGCACTGTACATAGGTCACTACCTATGTACAGCGTCACAATGGTAACTCCGAACATGGCCATGTAACATGTCTAAGATCATGGAATTGTGCATTGGGGGGACAATTCCATGATCCCCCGGGTCTCTAGCACAGAACCCGGTTACTGCCAAACTGCCTTTCTGGGGTCTCCACTGCAGCTGCTGCCAACCCCTCAGACAGGTTTCTGCCCTCCTGGAGTCCAGGCAGCCCTGTCCCAGGAAGGCAGAACAAAGGACTTCCTCTGAGAGAGGGTGTAACACCCTCTCCCTTTGGAAATAGGTGTGAGGGGTGGGGAGGAGTAGCCTCCCACAGCCTCTGGAAATGCTTTGATGGGCACAGATGGTGCCCATCTCTGCATAAGCCAGTCTGCACCGGTTCAGGGATCCCCCAGCCCTGCTCTGGCGTGAAACTGGACAAAGGAAAGGGGAGTGACCACTCCCCTGACCTGCACCTCCCAGGGGAGGTTCCCAGAGCTCCTCCAGTGTGTCCCAGATCTCTGCCATCTTGGAAACAGAGGTGTTTGTGGCACACTGGACTGCTCTGAGGGGCCAGTGCCAGCAGGTGACGTCAGAGGCTCCTTCTGATAGGCTCTTATCTCTCTTGGTAGCCAATCCTCCTTCCTAGGTAGCCAAACCTCCTTTTCTGTCTATTTAGGGGCTCTGCTTTGGGGATCTTACCAGATAACGAATGCAAGAGCTCACCAGAGTTCCTCTGCATCTCCCTCTTCACCTTCTGCCAAAGGATCGACCGCTGACTGCTCAGGACGCCTGCAAAACCGCAACAAAGTAGCAAGACGACTACTAGCAACCTTGTATCACTTCATCCTGCTGGCTTTCTCGACTGTTTCCAGGTGGTGCATGCTTTGGGGGTAGCCTGCCTCCTCTCTGCACCAGGAGCTCTGAAGAAATCTCCTGTATGTCGACGGAATCTTCCCCCTGCAAACGCAGGCAACAAAAGACTGCATCACTGGTCCTCTGGGTCCCCTCTCAGCACAACGAGCATTGTCCCTGGAACTCAGCAACTCTGTCCAATTGACTCCCACAGTCCAGTGACTCTTCAGTCCAAGTTTGGTGGAGGTAAGTCCTTGCCTCCCCACGCTAGACTGCATTGCTTGGTACTGCGTGATTTGCAGCTGCTCCGGCTCCTGTGCACTCTTCCAGGATTTCCTTCATGCAAAGCCAAACCTGGTTCACCGACACTCTATCCTGCTGTGCACAACCTTCTGAGTTGTCCTCAGGCATCAGGGGACTCCCTTTTGTGACTTCGGGTGGACTCCAGTTCCCTTTTCTTCTAAGTGCCTGTTCAGGTACTTCTGCGGGTGCTGCTTGCTTCTGTGATGGCTCCCTGAATTGCTGGGTGCCCCCTCTGTCTCCTCATCCAAGTGGCGACATCCTGGTCCCTCCTGGGCCACAGCAGCATCCAAAATCCCTGGCCGCAACCCTTGCAGCTAGCAAGGCTTGTTTGTGGTCTTTCTTCGTGGGAACACCTCTGCAAGCTTTATCGCGACGTGGGACATCCATCCTCCAAAGGAGAAGTTCCTAGTCCTCTTCTTTCTTGCAGAACTCCAAGCTTCTTCCAACAGGTGGCAGCTTCCTTGCACCCTCAGCTGGCATTTCCTGGGCTCCTGCCCACTCTCGACACTGTTGTGACTATTGGACTTGGTCCCCTTGTCTTACAGGCACTCAGGTCCAGAAATCTACTGTTGTTGCATTGCTGGTGTTTGTTCTTCCTGCAGAATCCCCCTATCACGACTTCTGTGCTCTCTGGGGGTAGTAGGTGCACTTTACACCTACCTTTCAGGGTCTTGGGGTGGGCTATTTTTCTAACCCTCTCTGTTTTCTTACAGTCCCAGCGACCCTCTACAAGCTCACATAGGTTTGGGGTCCATTCGTGGTTCGCATTCCACTTTTGGAGTATATGGTTTGTGGTGCCCCTATAACTATGTGATCCTATTGCAATCTACTGTAATTTTACAATGCTTGCATTACTTCTTTTTGCTATTACCTGCATAATTTTGGTTTGTGTACATATATCTTGTGTATATATCTTATCCTCATACTGAGGGTACTCACTGAAATACTTTTGGCATATTGTCATAAAAATAAAGTACCTTTATTTTTAGTACTTCTGTGTGTTGTGTTTTCTTATGATATTGTGCACATGACACCAGTGGTATGGTAGGAGCTTTACATGTCTCCTAGTTCAGCCTAAGCTGCTGTGCCATAGCTACCTTCTATCAGCCTAAGCTGCTAGAAACACCTCTTCTACACTAATAAGGGATAACTGGACCTGGCACAAGGTGTAAGTACCTCTGGTACCCACTACAAGCCAGGCCAGCCTCCTACATTGGTTGTGCAGCGGCGGGATAAGTACTTGTAACTACTTACCACTTTGTCATTGTGTACTTTTCATAAGAGAATAATATACAAAACAAGTTCAGTGTATGTACACCTAACCAAAAAGTTTTGCTTTTCTCCTCTTAAAACTTTTTACAAAGTTCTGAAAAGTTTCTCTAAACTTCTAAAAGTTTCTAAAAGTTTGAAAAAGTTTTTTTCTCTGTTCTTTAAAATGTTCTGACACTTTTTATCTCTTCTCACTGTCTCTAAACCTTCTTCTATCATGTCTGATGTAGAGTCTGCTCTTAAAATGGTCAATACTACCTATGACAATTTGAATTACAAGAGCTTAAGGAGTCTCTGCTTAGATAGAGGTTTAGTGATAGGAAAGAACCCTACAAAAGAGTTTCTATATAACATGCTTATTGTGAATGATGAGTCTCTAGGAGGCACTTCAAATGAGAAGTTAATAGATGGTTCCCATTCTGACTCAGGGGATCACCTTGAGGGAGGTGGGGAGGGTTCTGTTCCAAATCTGCCCCTTAGCAGGCCACCTAGTAATGCTGGTAGTAATAGAGATTCCCATCATAGTAGGGGTGTCTTTATTCCTGGAGGCCAGGTTATTAGAGTCCAGTCAGTTAGGGACAGATCTCCCTCTGTTGTTTCCAATTTATCTTCTGTGTCCAAGCATTCCCAACCCACCCACCCTGAAGACAACATGTTAGAAAGGGAACTAAAAAAGTTTAGAGTGGAAGAGACCAGACTAAAGCTTAAACAGCAACAGCTGGCTCTAGATAGGGAATCCCTAGACCTGGAGAAGGAGAGACAGAGATTGGGGTTAAGACCCCATGGTGGCAGCAACAGCAGTATTCCTGATAGTAATCCTGTTAGAGAGCATGGTTCCAGGAATCTGCACAAGATAGTCCCCCCTTACAAGGAGGGGGATGACATCAACAAGTGGTTTGCTGCACTTGAGAGGGCCTGTATGGTACAGGGGGTCCCTCAAAGGCAGTGGGCTGCTATATTGTGGCTATCTTTCAATGGAAAGGGTAGGGATAGGCTCCTTACTGTTAGAGAAAGTGATGCTAACAATTTTGCAGTTTTGAAGGATGCACTCTTGGATGGATTTGGCTTAACCACTGCACAGTACAGGATTAAGTTCAGACACACCAGAAAAGAGTCCTTACAAGACTGGATAGACTTTTTTGACTGTTCAGTGAAGGCCTTGGAAGAGTGGTTACATGGCAGTAGAGTTTCTGACTATGAAAGCCTGTATAATCTAATTCTGAGAGAGCATATTTTGAATAACTGTGTGTCTGACTTGTTACACCAATATCTAGTGGACTCAGATCTGACCTCTCCCCAAGAATTGGGAAAGAAGGCAGACAAATTGGTCAGCACAAGAGTGAACAGAAAAGTTCATACAGGGGGTGACAAGGATGGCAAGAAGAAGGATGGTAAGTCTTCTGACAAGGGTGGGGACAAAAGTAAAACTGAGTCTTCATCAGGCCAACAAAACTCCTCTGGTGGGGGTGGTGGGTCCAAATCCTCTTCAAATCAAGTTAAAAAGCCTTGCTGTTATGTGTGTAAAGTCAAAGGCCATTGGATAACTGATGCCAGTTGTCCAAAGAAAAACACCAAACCTCCCACTACCACAACCCCTACTGCAAATTCTAGTGCCCCTAGTAATAGCAGTGGTGGTGGGAGCAAACCTACTAATAGCCAATCCAAGGTAGTAGCTGGGCTCACTTTTGGTAATTTAGTTGGGGTTGGTCTTGTTAGGGAGACCACAGAGGCTGTGTTAGTCTCTGAAGGTGCCATTGATTTGGCCACCTTGGTTGCTTGTCCCCTTAATATGGATAAGTACATGCAACTTCCCCTAATAAATGGTGTTGAGGTTCAGGCCTACAGGGACACAGGTGCCAGTGTTACCATGGTAATAGAGAAACTGGTACACCCTGAACAACACCTACTTGGTCATCAGTACCAAGTTGCAGACGCTCATAACAACACTCTTAGCCACCCCATGGCTGTTGTGAATCTCAACTGGGAGGGGTTTACTGGTCCAAAGAAAGTTGTGGTTGCCTCAGATTTACCTGTAGACTGTCTACTAGGGAACGATTTAGAGACATCAGCTTGGGCAGAAGTGGAGTTGGAGGCTCATGCAGCAATGCTGGGCATTCCTGGGCATATTTTTTTGCTTTGGCAAGGGCTCAGGCCAAAAAGCAAAAAGGACAGGGTAACTTGGATCCTGGAACAATGGACCAAGTGCTCCCTAAAGCTAGGGGTAGCAAGGGTAAATCCCTACCCACTATCCCTCCCTCTACAGATGATTCTCCTTCTGAGGAAGAAGAATTTCCTCCCTGTGCAGAACCTTCACCAGATGAGCTGGCAGCAGACACTGCTGAGCTTTTGGGCGGAGGGGGGCCTGCCAGGGAAGAGCTGAGTGTGGCACAGCAATCCTGTCCCACATTAGAGGGTCTCAGACAGCAAGCTGTCAAACAGCAAAATGGGGATGCCAGTGACTCACATAGAGTTTACTGGGAGGACAACCTCTTGTACACAGAGGCAAGGGACCCAAAACCTGGAGCAGCCAGGAGATTGGTCATTCCCCTGCAGTACAGAGAGTTCCTCCTAACTCTGGCACATGACATTCCTTTGGCAGGGCATTTGGGCCAGATCAAAACATGGGAAAGGCTTGTCCCCCTGTTTCACTGGCCTAGGATGTCAGAGGACACAAAAGATTTTTGTAAGTTTTGTGTGACCAGCCAAGCCAGTGACAAGACTGGTGGCACACCAAAGGCTCCCCTTATTCCACTACCTGTGGTTGGCGTCCCCTTTGAAAGGGTAAGGGTTGACATAGTTGGCCCCCTTGACCCTCCTACTGCTTCAGGCAATAGGTTTATCTTGGTAGTTGTGGACCATGCCACAAGATATCCTGAAGCAATTCCTCTAAGGACCACTACAGCACCTGCAGTGGCAAAAGCCCAACTGGGAATCTTTTCCAGGGTGGGTTTCCCAAAAGAGGTTGTATCAGACAGGGGTAGCAACTTTATGTCTGCATACTGGAAAGCTATGTGGAAGGAATGTGGTGTAACATACAAATTCACCACACCTTATCATCCACAGACTAATGGACTGGTAGAGAGGTTTAATAAAACTCTCAAAGGTATGGTAATGGGACTCCCTGAAAAACTCAGGAGGAGATGGGATGTCCTGTTACCTTTCCTCCTTTTTGCTTACAGGGAGGTACCCCAGAAAGGAGTAGGCTTCAGCCCCTTTGAACTCCTCTTTGGACACCCTGTAAGAGGTCCACTAACACTTGTGAAGGATGGTTGGGAAAAACCTTTAAAAGCTCCCAAACAGGACATAGTGGACTGTGTACTTGGCCTAAGATCCAGAATGGCTGAGTACATGAAAAAGGCCAGTAAAAACCTTCAGGCCAGCCAAGAGCTCCAGAAGCAATGGCATGACCAGAAGACTGTTCTGATCCAGTACCAACCAGGACAGAAGGTGTGGGTATTGGAGCCTGTGGCCCCAAGAGCACTCCAGGACAAATGGAGTGGACCCCTTCTAATTGTTGAGGAAAAGGGTGAGGTTACCTATCTGGTAGACCTGGGCACTGCCAGGAGTCCCCTTAGGGTGATTCATGTCAACTGCCTAAAACCCTACTATGACAGGGCTGATCTCACCCTCCTCATGGCAACAGATGAAGGACAGGAAGAAGAGAGTGACCCTCTCCCTGATGTCTTCTCCTCCTCTGAAGAGGATGCTTTAGTGGAGGGAGTAGTTTTAGCAGATTGTCTGACTGCAGAACAGAAAGACAACTGCATAAATCTCCTTGGACAATTTTCTGAACTCTTTTCAACTGTGCCAGGCACCACATCTTGGTGTAAACACACAATTGATACTGGAGACAGCTTGCCTGTCAAAAGTAAAATCTATAGGCAGCCTGACCATGTCAGGGACTGCATAAAACAAGAGGTTCAGAAAATGCTTGATCTAGGAGTGTTTGAACCTTCTGAGAGCCCATGGGCGAGTCCTGTGGTGCTTGTACCAAAGCCTCACTCAAAAGATGGAAAAAGGGAGATGAGGTTTTGTGTAGACTACAGAGGTCTCAATCAGGTAATAAAAACTGATGCTCACCCTATACACAGGGCAGATGAGCTCATAGATACACTGGCATCTGCCAAGTATCTAAGCATCTTTGATTTGACTGCAGGGTATTGGCAGATCAAATTGGCTGAGGATGCTAAACCTAAAACTGCATTTTCAACTATAGGAGGGCACTACCAATTTGCAGTGATGCCCTTTGGTTTGAAAAATGCACCTGTCACTTTTCAGAGGTTGATATTTAGACAGGGGGGGGTGCTGTGTAGTCCCACAGGGGAAGGGGGAGCAACTATCAGTGACATGCTTGGTAATTTTATTACTCACCTCAGCTGGATCTAAGTAACTATCCAGTAAGTTTAATTTCAGTACTCCCTCCGGTTCTTTTAACCAAGAGGTTGAGTCCACCCAAGCAGTATCATCTTGCTTGGGTGGGGCTAGGTGGTCATATGATGAAGCATGACACTATTATGTGTGTGAGACCACCTAGTCCGTAAGGGAGACTCCCCCTTCCCCTGTGGGACTACACAGCACCCCCCCCTGTCTGGATATTCTCCAACAATGATTCCCCCGCGTTAGGATCCAAAGCCACCTAACCAACACCGATTTAAGACTGACCCAGTCTTACTTTCGGTTCCCTACTACCCCACACCTTTAGTGATTATATAGATTTCTTTAGGGAGGCGGTGTGGGCTAGCAACACTCCCAGTGCTCTCCTTTTGTGTATTTATGGTACTGAGGTTCCCAGGGTATTGGGGTTCTAGGAGATCCCTATGGGCTGCAGCATTTCTTTTGCCACCCATAGGGAGCTCTGACAATTCTTATACAGGCCTGCCAGTGCAGCCTGAGTAAAATAACGTCCACGTTATTTCACAGCCATTTACCACTGCACTTAAGTAACTTATAAGTCACCTATATGTCTAACCTTCACCTGGTGAATGTTGGGTGCAAAGTTACTTAGTGTGTGGGCGCCCTGGCACTAGCCAAGGTGCCCCCACACCGTTCAGGGCACATTCCCCAGACTTTGTGAGTGCGGGGACACCATCACACGTGTGCACTGTACATAGGTCACTACCTATGTACAGCGTCACAATGGTAACTCCGAACATGGCCATGTAACGTGTCTAAGATCATGGAATTGTCACCCCAATGCCATTCTGGCATTGGGGTGACAATTCCATGATCCCCCGGGTCTCTAGCACAGAACCCGGGTACTGCCAAACTGCCTTTCCGGGGTCTCCACTGCTGCTGCTGCCAACCCCTCAGACAGGTTTCTGCCCTCCTGAGGTCCAGGCAGCCCTGGCCCAGCAAGGCAGAACAAAGGACTTCCTCTGAGAGAGGGTGTGACACACTCTCCCTTTGGAAATAGGTGTGAGGGGTGGGGAGGAGTAGCCTCCCCCAGCCTCTGGAAATGCTTTGAGGGGCACAGATGGTGCCCATCTCTTCATAAGCCAGTCTACACTGGTTCAGGGATCCCCCAGCCCTGCTCTGGCGCGAAACTGGACAAAGGAAAGGGGAGTGACCACTCCCCTGACCTGCACCTCCCAGGGGAGGTGCCCAGAGCTCCTCCAGTGTGTCCCAGACCTCTGCCATCTTGGAAACAGAGGTGTTTGTGGCACACTGGACTGCTCTGAGTGGCCAGTGCCAGCAGGTGACGTCAGAGGCTCCTTCTGATAGGCTCTTACCTCTCTTGGTAGCCAATCCTCCTTCCTAGGTAGCCAAACCTCCTTTTCTGGCTATTTAGGGACTCTGCTTTGGGGATTTCACCAGATAAAGAATGCAAGAGCTCATCAGAGTTCCTCTGCATCTCCCTCTTCACCTTCTGCCAAAGGATCGACCACTGACTGCTCAAGATGCCTGCAAAACCGCAACAAAGTAGCAAGACGACTACTAGCAACCTTTTTATCGCTTCATCCTGCCGGCTTTCTCAACTGTTTCCAGGTGGTGCATGCTCTGGGGGTAGCCTGCCTCCTCTCTGCACCAGGAGCTCTGAAGAAATCTCCCGTATGTCGACGGAATCTTCCCCCTGCAACCGCAGGCAACAAAAGACTGCATTACTGGTCCTCTGGGTCCCCTCTCAGCACGACAAGCGTTGTCCCTGGAACTCAGCAACTCTGTCCAAGTGACTCCCACAGTCCAGTGACTCTTCAGTCTATGATTGGTGGAGGTAAGCCCTTGCCTCCCCACGCTAGACTGCATTGCTGAGTACCGTGTGATTTGCAGCTGCTCCGGCTCCTGCGCACTCTTCCAGGATTTCCTTTGTGCAAAGCCAAGCCTGGGTCCCCGACACTCTAACCTGCAGTGCACAACCTTCTGAGTTGTCATCCGGCATCGTGGAACTCCCTTTTGTGACTTCGGGTGGACTCTGGTTCACTTTTCTTCTAAGTGCCTGTTCAGGTACTTCTGCGGGTGCTGCCTGCTTCTGTGAGGGCTTCCTGACTTGCTGGGTGCCCCTTCTGTCTCCTCATCCAAGTGGTGACATCCTGGTCCCTCCTGGGCCACAGCAGCATCCAAAAATCCTAACCGTGACCCTTGCAGCTAGCAAGGCTTGTTTGTGGTCTTTCTGCGTGGGAATACATCTGCAAGTTTCAACACAACGTGGGACATCCATCCTCCAAAGGAGAAGATCTTAGTCCTCTTCTTTCTTGCAGAACTCCAAGCTTCTTCCAACAGGTGGCAGCTTCCTTGCACCCTCAGCTGGCATTTCCTGGGCTCCTGCCCACTCTCGACACTGTCGCGACTCTTGGACTTGGTCCCTTGTCTTACAGGTACTCAGGTCCGGAAATCCACTGTTGTTGCATTTCTGGTGTTTGTTCTTCCTGCAGAATCCCCCTATCACGACTTCTGTGCTCTCTGGGGGTAGTAGTTGCACTTTACACCTACCTTTCAGGGTCTTGGGGTGGGCTATTTCTCTAACCCTCACTGTTTTCTTACAGTCCCAGCGACCCTCTACAAGCTCACATAGGTTTGGGGTCCATTCGTGGTTCGCATTCCACTTTTGGAGTATATGGTTTGTGGTGCCCCATACCTATGTGCTCCTATTGCAATCTACTGTAATTTTACACTGCTTCCATTATTTCCTTTTGCTTTTACTGCATAATTTTGGTTTGTGTACATATATCTTGTGTATATTTCTTATCCTCATACTGAGGGTACTCACTGAGATACTTTTGGCATATTGTCATAAAAATGAAGTACCTTTATTTTTAGTACTTCTGTGTATTGTGTTGTCTTATGATATTGTGCATATGACACCAGTGGTATAGTAGGAGCATTTCATGTCTCCTAGTTCAGCCTAAGCTGCTTTGCCATAGCTACCTTCTATCAGACTAAGCTGCTAGAAACACCTCTTCTACACTAATAAGGGATAACTGGACCTGGCACAAGGTGTAAGTACCTCTGGTACCCACTACAAACCAGGCCAGCCTCCTACAGGGACTCACTCACATGGGTTAGATATGTGAGACTCACTTCACCTCCTGGACAGCTCCTGCATTGCTGGACTCGCTCACATGGGTTAGATATGTGAGTCACACTTCACCACCTGGACAGCTCCGGCATTGCTGGACTCACACACAGTGTTAGATATGTGGGACACACTTCAGCACCTCGACAGCCCCTGCATTGCTGGTCTCGCTCACAATGCTTAGATATGTGAGACACACTTCAACACCTGGACAGCTCCTGCATTGCTGGACTTGCTCACATGGGTTTGATATATGAGACACACTTCAACACCTGGACATCTCCTGCACTCTCGGATTCACTCACATGGGTTACATATGTGAGACACACTTCAGCACCTGGACAGCTCCTGCATTGCTGGACTCGCTCACATGGGTTAGATATGTGAGTCACACTTCACCACCTGGACAGCTCCGGTATTGCTGGCCTCGCTCACATGGGTTAGATAGGTGGGACACACTTCAGCACCTGGACAGCTCCTGCATTGCTGGCCTCGCTCACATGGGTTTGATATGTGAGACACACTTCAGCACCTGGAAAGCTCCTGCACTGTCGGACACACTCTCATATGTTAGATATGTGGGACACACTTCAGCACCTGGACAGCTCCTGCTATTGCTGGACTTGCTCACATGGGTTTGATATGTGCGACACACTTCAGCGCCTGGACAGCTCCTGCACTGCTGGACTCGCTCACATGGGTTAGATGTGTGAGTCACACTTCACCACCTGGACAGCTCCTGCATTTCTGGCCTCGCTCACATGGGTTTGATATGTGAGTCACACTTCAGCGCCTGGACAGCTCCAGCATTGTTGGCCTCGCTCACATGGGTTTGATATGTGAGTCAACCTCTGCGCCTGGACATCTCCTGCATTGCTGGACTCACACACAGTGTTAGATATGTGAGTCACGCTTCACCACCTGGACAGCTCCTACATGGCAGGACTCACTCACATGGGTTAGATATGTGAGACACACTTCACCTCCTGGACAGCTCCTCCATTGCTGGACTCGCTCACATGGGTTAGATATGTGAGTCACACTTCACCACCTGGACAGCTCCGGCATTTCTGGCCTCGCTCAAATGGGTTTGATATGTGAGTCACACTTCAGCGCCTGGACAGCTCCAGCATTGCTGGCCTCGCTCACATGGGTTTGATATGTGAGTCACACTTCAGCACCTGGACAGCTCCTGCATTGCTGGACTCACACACAGTGTTCGATATGTGGGACACACTTCAGCACCTGGACAGCTCCTGCATTGCTGGTCTGGCTCACATGGGTTAGATATGTGAGACACACTTCACCTCCTGGACAGCTCCTCCGTTGCTGGACTCGTTCACATGGGTTAGATATGTGAGTCACACTTCACCACCTGGACAGCTCCGGCATTGCTGGACTCACACACAGTGTTAGATATGTGGGACCCACTTCAGCACCTCGACAGCTCCTGCATTGCTGGTCTCGCTCACAATGCTTGGATATGTGAGACACACTTCAACACCTGGACAGCTCCTGCATTGCTGGACTTGCTCACATGGGTTTGATATATGAGACACACTTCAACACCTGGACATCTCCTGCACTCTCGGATTCACTCACATGGGTTACATATGTGAGACACACTTCAGCACCTGGACAGCTCCTGCATTGCTGTACTCACTCACATGTGTTTGATATGTGAGACACACTTCAGCACCTGGACAGCTCCTGCACTGTCAGACTCACTCACATGGGTTAGATATGTGAGTCACGCTTCACCTCCTGGACAGCTCCTCCATTGCTGGACTCGCTCACATGGGTTAGATATGTGAGTCACACTTCACCACCTGGACAGCTCTGGCATTTCTGGCCTCGCTCACATGGGTTAGATAGGTGGGACACACTTCAGCACCTGGACAGCTCCTGCATTGCTGGCCTCGTCACATGGCTTTGATATTTGAGGCACACTTCAGCGCCTGGACAGCTCCTGCACTGTCGGACACACTCTCATGTGTTAGATATGTGAGACACACTTCACCACCTGGACAGCTCCGGCATTGCTGGCCTCGCTCACATGGGTTAGATAGGTGGGACACACTTCAGGACCTGTACAGCTCCTGCATTGCTGGACTCGCTCACATGGGTTAGATATGTGAGTCACACTTCACCACCTGGACAGCTCCGGTATTGCTGGCCTCGCTCACATGGGTTAGATAGGTGGGACACACTTCAGCACCTGGACAGCTCCTGCATTGCTGGCCTCGCTCACATGGGTTTGATATGTGAGACACACTTCAGCACCTGGACAGCTCCTGCACTGTCGGACACACTCTCATGTGTTAGATATGTGGGACACACTTCAGCACCTGGACAGCTCCTGCATTGCTGGTCTGGCTCACATGGGTTAGATATGTGAGACACACTTCACCTCCTGGACAGCTCCTCCATTGCTGGACTCGTTCACATGGGTTAGATATGTGAGTCACACTTCACCACCTGGACAGCTCCGGCATTGCTGGACTCACACACAGTGTTAGATATGTGGGACACACTTCAGCACCTCGACAGCTCCTGCATTGCTGGTCTCGCTCACAATGCTTAGATATGTGAGACACACTTCAACACCTGGACAGCTCCTGCATTGCTGGACTTGCTCACATGGGTTTGATATATGAGACACACTTCAACACCTGGACATCTCCTGCACTCTCGGATTCACTCACATGGGTTAGATATGTGAGACACACTTCAGCACCTGGACAGCTCCTGCATTGCTGTACTCGCTCACATGTGTTTGATATGTGAGACACACTTCAGCACCTGGACAGCTCCTGCACTGTCGGACTCACTCACATGGGTTAGATATGTGAGTCACGCTTCACCTCCTGGACAGCTCCTCCATTGCTGGACTCGCTCACATGGGTTAGATATGTGAGTCACACTTCACCACCTGGACAGCTCCGGCATTTCTGGCCTCGCTCACATGGGTTAGATAGGTGGGACACACTTCAGCACCTGGACAGCTCCTGCATTGCTGGCCTCGTCACATGGCTTTGATATTTGAGGCCCACTTCAGCGCCTGGACAGCTCCTGCACTGTCGGACACACTCTCATGTGTTAGATATGTGAGACACACTTCACCACCTGGACAGCTCCGGCATTGCTGGCCTCGCTCACATGGGTTGGATAGGTGGGACACACTTCAGGACCTGGACAGCTCCTGCTATTGCTGGACTTGCTCACATGGGTTTGATATGTGCGACACACTTCAGCGCCTGGACAGCTCCTGCTATTGCTGGACTTGCTCACATGGGTTTGATATGTGCGACACACTTCAGCGCCTGGACAGCTCCTGCACTGCTAGACTCGCTCACATGGGTTTGATATGTGCAACACACTTCAGCACCTGGACAGCTCCAGCACTGTCGGACACACTCTCATGTGTTAGATATGTGAGACACACTTCACCACCTGGACAGCTCCGGCATTGCTGGCCTCGCTCACATGGGTTAGATAGGTGGGACACACTTCAGCACCTCGACAGCTCCTGCTATTGCTGGACTTGCTCACATGGGTTTGATATGTGGGACACACTTCAGCACCTGGACAGCTCCTGCACTGCTGGACTCGCTCACATGGGTTTGATATGTGGAACAAACTTCAGCACCTGGACAGCTCCTGCACTGTCGGACTCACTCACAATGGTTAGATATGTCAGACACACTTCACCACCTGGACAGGTCCGCCATTGCTGGCCTTGCTCACATGGGTTAGATATGTGGGACATTCTTCAGCACCTGGACAGCTCCTGCATTGCTGGCCTCTCTCACATGGGTTTGATATGTGAGGCACAAATCAGCACCTGGACAGCTCCTGCACTGTCAGACACACTCTCATGTGTTAGAAATGTGAGACACACTTCACCACCTGGACAGCTCCGACATTGCTGGCCTCGCTCACATGGGTTAGATAGGTGGGACACACTTCAGCACCTGGACAGCTCCTGCTATTGCTGGACTTGCTCACATGCGTTTTATATGTGCGACACACTTCAGCACCTGGACAGCTACTGCACTGTCGGACTCATTCACAATGGTTAGATATGTCAGACACACTTCCCCACCTGGACAGCTCCAGCATTGCTGGCCTCGCTCACATGGGTTAGATATGTGGGATACACTTCAGCCCCTGGACAGCTCCGGCATTGCTGGCCTCGCTCACATGGGTTAGATATGTGAGACACACTTCAGCACCTGGGCAGTTCCCTGCACTGTTAGACTCACTCACATGGGTTAGACGTCTCAGCCACACTTCAGCTCTTGGACATTCCCCTGCAGGTCAAGCCTCTACAGTCACAGTTGTAGCTCTGCCAGCGTCCATTCCAGCTTCACTGATCTGTCCCACAGACACACAGCTGGAGAAGGCCAGATCTGGGCTTCTCCCATCTACCTGGATCATCGCACACACCATGAAAACAAACACAGTTGTTTAGAACCTACCCCAACATCCCTTATATTGTTGAGTACGTGCCCAAGAGCACCTGGACTCTGGCCCTGGGTAAAACGATAGCTACATTCAGGAAGCGCTGGTGTGCTAGAATGAGAGATATTTTCTCCCTCCATGTACCCGACTATGGTAACAGCCCTGTCGGTGGCATGCTTCCGGCATGTACCTCTCATCTCTCACCCACCACCCAGCCACAGCTCAACTTACTCCATGCACACGCAGAGCTTTTCCCCTCCTCCAAAGAGTTCGCAAAGTGTTTGTACCACAAAGATTCGAATTAGTGAACTTCAGAACATGCAGGTCTAGATATACAAAGTTATGGAACACAGTGCAGTGCCCAAAGTTGCTGCATTGTGTGAGAGGAGAGCAGGAAAGAGCAGGAAAGCACCACATCTCCAGATATATGGCACTATCCTCCTCTCTCCCTAGCACTGGTGCACAATCAGGCAACCGAGCACCATGCACACACCTTTCTACCACAAGGCAAAGGTGCCCGCATGAATGTATCATAGGTTTTGTACTGGAAAAGAATCCTTTCAGTACCAAATACTATGCTTAGATTAACTTGAAAAAAATTCCCACTTTGGATGTGTGCTGTGCAGTGCAGCAAAGCTGGAAAAGTTAGAAGAAATAAAAGCATTTCTCCTTTTTAATGCCTGCTTTTAAAGAAGTGGCATCCATTTTTGGTGCAAATCCCTGTTGATTATTGCTAGTACATAGGGGTTTGCTTAAATAAACATGGGAGGCTTCATGGGAATGCACATGTACCACCCATGGAACACCCCCTTGATGCAGAGTAATGCAAAGTGGCGGTTTGCACTGCTTTGCATTCATTACTTTCAGGCAGCCTTCCAGCTCAAATCAAGTTTTGTGCTGGAAAGTGAAACAAGAAAACAACTTTGCAATGGTTTGCCACACTTTTGGGTCGCAAACACTGCACACAATTATATAAATGTGGGCAGTGAGGTAGACTGTGGCGAAAGAAGGTTTTCCCACTACGCTGTCTTTTTAACACAAAGATCTGTTTCCAAGGCCACTTGTTTCATGCGTTGTCTGTGGACTTGGCTCACAATACTTCCTTATTTAACCAGATCGCAGGATTTTGCAACTATTTTTGTCCTTACCGTTTCATTTTAATGTTGTTTTTACATAACACTACATGTGATCGTTGGCCCGAGCCAGCTAAGAAAAACATTACCTCTTACACACTTAGGGCCAGATGTAGCAAAGTTTTGCAAGTCTCAAATGGCCTGATTGGCAATTTGCAACCTCGCAAAATCCGAAATGGGATGCAACAATCCCATTTCCGAAGTGCAAATAGCGATGCGAGCCATTACCGACTCACAAATATAGCGACCTGATTGTGCGACCCGCAAATAGGAAGTCGCAATTTGCGAGTCCCAAACCATATGATAAAGCGAGTCGCAAATTGTGACTAGTCGCAAAAAGCCCATTTTGCACACCCAGATTACCACTAAGTCAGAGCAGGTGGTAACCAGAACCAAAGTATAAAAGGAGACCCAGAAGGCATCGGGATTACTCAAAATGGCTGAACTGTATGTGAGGAGGAGAGTCCACACCACCCAGCAGAGGAGGAGGATGAGCCAGAGACAGGAGGGGATATACCGAACCAGGCAGACACTTTTCCAACAAACTGAGAAGGAGATTTATGACAAATATAGACTGAGCAGTGCAGCAATATTAGAATTAATTGAACTACTCAATCCTCAGCTTCAACGACAGACAATGCGCGGCAGCGCCATCCCTACACATGTGCAAGTGCTATGCTCACTGCACCTCTTGGCCTCGGGTAGCTATAAGGGGGTGATTGCCGTGGCAGGTGGGGTATCCCAAAGTGCACTCTCAAGATTCTTCAGATGTTTCCTAGATGCCATACTCACACACATGACCAGATACATATACCTACCCAGGAATGAGGCAGAAATTAACAGCACCAAGTTGGACTTCTACAGAATAGCCAGCTTCCCCCATGTAATAGGGTGTGTGGACGGGACACATATACAAATCTGCCCTCCTGCAAATCTGGAATATGTGTTCCGCAATAAGAAATGTACCCACTCACTAAACATCCAGGTGGTATGTGACGCCCATAATGTCATTACAGACATTGTAGCTAAATTTCCAGGGAGTACACATGACTCATACATATTCAGGCACAGTGGGATACATCAACGCCTAGAACGTGGGGAGTTTGGAGACGGATATCTATTAGGTATTGCTGAATACACCCTGAAGCCATACATACAGGTCACTGTGGAAACCATCCATGCCCTGCTAACATTGCTTATTTTTGCAAACAGGTGACAGTGCATATGCTCTAAGACCATGGATACTTACCCCGTACCTAACACCTGGCAATGAGAACGAGAGGCGATATAACAGTGCCCATCGGCGGACCAGAACTGTCATCGAGAGGACCTTTGGATTGTTAAAGGCAAGATTCAGATGCCTCCACAAAAGTGGAGGTGCACTCCAGCATGCCCCAGAAACAGCATTCAAGATTGTCGCCGCCTGTGCAATCCTACACAACATTGCCACAAGACGTGGGCTACATCTCACCCCTGAAGACACAGATTCGGAGGATGAGGAGCAAGAGCTACCACACCGACAGCCTGGGGGTAGAAGCATTGCAAATCAAGGCAGACAGAGACGGGACCACATTGCAACCCAATACTTTGGCAGGTACGTGGCAACTATCACCACACTCACTGATGTCAGACAAACAGAGCCCAGTTGTGTAGTGGAACAAGCAAAACCTTTTTATTAGTAAACTAAATGGTGAAAGAAAAGTGCTGTCCGTTGAAGTCTGTACATGTCCAAATGTAATGAGGACACATCAACATCATGCGCCTCATGACTCATGCTGTCTGATGGCTTACACCCTCCTCCTTGTGCGCCCAGCATGGATCATCCCAGGTAGGTCAGCTGACCCCTGCCGTGCACTTGCACTCCTTAGCACACATGAGTCAGTGGCTGACACACTACTTATTGTGGACCCCTCCTCACTGTCCTGAGGGGTCTCACCTGTGCCCCTTGCCACCTGCCTAGCTTACATCAAGTCCACTGCGTGGCTGATGCGGCCAAGTCCACGTGCCATATCCCCCGCAAAGTGGCCAAGTTCCACCTGTAAACTCACTGTCCGTCTAGACAGGCCAGTAGTGTTTGTTGCAAGATGCCCAAATGAAGCTGCCATGCGGTCGAAGCCTGCCACTGTGTGGCGCTCCCTGCGCCTTGTGCTCTGTCTGTCTGCCACCCGTTCCGTCACAAGTTGGCGGATGGCCTGGGTGAGATCCCCCACATTTTCATTCAGTCTAGTGAACTGCGTGTTCACTTCAGCCAGGCCAGTGGTCATGTTGCTCTCCATCCTGTGCAATGTACTTGAGATTGACCTCAATTGTCTGTTTTGCAGGCGCTGACCGTTAAGGAGGGATGCCTCTATTCCTGCAATTCTTGCCTCCCCTATCTCCTCCTGGGGCACTGCCAGTACTCTGCGTCTGTGTCTGCGCCTTTGTCGTGCTGCTGGCTCTGGACGACTTGCTGTGGGGCTGGGGCCAGGGGTCGTATCAGCTTCCCCCATTTCCTGCTCTTGTTCCTGAGAGGACTCTGGTGGTGTCCTGCTGGGCCCAGGAATTTCTGCTGCAGCCTCCTGCACTGTATCTGGCCTGTTATCTCCTCCCTGCCTGTTGTCGCTGCTGGGGTTGTCTTGTGGGAGACCTGTGGGACATAGGGAATACACTGTCAGTCTCTCACATCTGTTTTATGCCTCATAATAAACATTTGCCTATATGCTGACTACTGTACTACATTGTCCATAATGCAACATTCTAGTGGTTGCTAGACTGGAATGGAGCTAGTCTGGTTGTGCCTGCTGCTGTGTACTGGGAGAGTGTGGGTACTGCATTTGTAGGTGTGAACGCATATCTCATGGTACTTACTTTTGGATGTCCCTGGCGCAGAACTGTTCACCTCTCCCATTCTGAGTACGGCCTCAGGCTCCAGGGTCTGCTCCACCATTGCTTCCATGGCTGTGGGTGGTGGGACGGTGGATGGGCCTCCTCCGGTGCCCATCATTTCTCTGAGCCGCTCTGCTACCCTCTCCTTTGTCCTGGAGCGCAGGTCATACCACCTTTTCTTGATTTCCTCCAGGGTGCGGTGGCTCACCCCTATGGCATTAACCCAGTCCTGGATTTGCTGCCAAATCTTCTTTTTTTCTGTCTTTGGGACACTCAGGGCTGCCTTCCCAAACAGTTTGTCATAGTGCTGGCAGCATTCCTCTGTGAGCACCTCCAGTTCTTTGTCAGAAAACTTCAGTTTTCTTCTTCTCCCAGCACTGCCTGTTTCCTCCATTGTAGCAGCAGGTCCTCTCTCCTGGGTGTTGCACAGCAGTTTGGAAAGGGTGTGGTCCTCCCTCCTCCCAGGTGTATTTGATGACTTCCTGGTTCTGATGTCATCACCAAGAGCCAGGAAGTGAATTTCCAAACTGTTGTGCTGCACCTGCAGGCAATTTGCGGGCCAGTCGCAATTTGCGGCACCCTACTCACAAATTGCGACCTCGATTTTAGTGAGGTCGCAAAAAGCAACCTTGCTAGAAGCGAACTCGCAAAATGCAGTGCAACATCATTTGCGAGTCGCAAATTGGTGTCGCACTTTTTTCTTGGATCCCATTTTGCGAGTCGGAAATTGCGATTCGCATTGAATCACAATTTCCGACTCGCTATTTTTTTCCTACCTACATCTGGCCCTTAGGCCCATATTTATTCTTTTTTTGCGCTTGTGTCATTTTTTGACGCAAAAGCGCGCACGCACGCGCTTATACGTAAAAAAATGACACACACATGCAGCGCAAAAAAGTATAAATATGGCCCTTAGGGCCTAATTCACATAGGTTTACTTACACATTTGTGTAAGTTTACACTTTTCCATATTCACAAAACTGCACTTTTAAAGTAAGAGACTGGAGACTCTGCAGTCGGGGTGATGAAGTCTGCACATATAAAGATAAGCCTGTCCTAAGTTTTTATGTGTGTAGTCTCCGTCCCAACTGCAGATTCTCTGTACTCGCAGAGGACTTCTAAAGTCACTCACTTCCTCACTGGCTACCAGTGGAGAGTCCTCAAACCCACCCATACCAAATGAAGTTTTGGCAAACCCAGGACCAAACAGGCAGAAGCATTTTGGATGACTTATAACTTATTTAATGCATACCTTTTGGCCTTCAAATAAAGTGCATTACAGTACTCCAGCTTGATGTTTGAAGCACAACGACTTCCGACACCATTAATTTCCTCAGTAGAAAAAGGAGGATATTCATTAAGGTCCTGATGATCCAAAAAAAAGAACTCAGCGTTCTATTGAGCTGGGTATCAAAGGTCAACATATTATCAAAGATCACCCCCACTTTTTTGCTGCAACAACTGGAATGGGAAGCAAACCACAGGTTGCTGGCCACCAACAGTTAGATCAAATCGAGTTCTCAGCCTCAAAGACCACAATTTCTATCTTTTCCCCATTCATTTGAGCCAGTTGTCCCTCATCCATAAACTGACCTGAGCCATGCAAGTCCTAAATTTGTCTGCCACTCCTTGCCAATCATCAGTGATGGAAATGATGATTTGGGTGTCATCAGCATAGTAAAAGACTTAGAAGCCAAAAGAGCACACCAGTTTCACCCGAGAGACGACATACAGATTAAACAGGGTGGGGCTTAGGGAGGATACCTGCAGAACTCTGCAGGGAAGCTGAAAAGAGTTAGCCCTGAAATCCACACAGCTGACTGTGAGAGTCCTGTTCACTAAGAAGGACTCCAACAGGTTAAAGGCTGCATTCAGCAGTGCAGCCTGTTGCAGCCTTTAGGTAAAAAGAAAATGGAGATATGGTATCAAAGACTGCAGACAGGTCAAGCACAATCACATTTGCCAATCTCCTTGATAAACTGATGTAATCAGCCACCATAAGCAAATCAGATTCTGTACTGTGGTTTCCCCTGAACCCATTTGGAGAGGGGTCCAGAAGTTCATCATTATTGAGAAGCTGAGCTGCTTCCTTAATATGTTTCTCCAAACCTTTCGCTGGTGCAGGGAGCAAGGAGATCAGTCGAAGATTTTTCAAGTCTCCCGAATTCCTATTAGGCTTTTTCTTCAAGGGAATAACTATTGCCTCCTTTCAACACTGAGGGTACACTCCAGACTGCAGAACCTGGTAGAAGTAAGATGATTTAGCCTTATTGGCGGCACTTTTAAACTCTTTATTTAACTTATCATTATTCCTTTCTTCAGGGTAGAGAGCCATTCTCCACCTCCGATTCTGCCTCCAACATTTCCATTGAATATCTTTAAGATATTCAGAAAACCACAAAGCTGGTTATCATTCTTCTACTTTTAGTTTCACTTTAACTTTGTAAATTTAGCATTAACAATCAACAAAATTGAATACATTAACATATCTTAATGTACTTGTCTTTACACATACTGCTTTTTTCCTTTATTTTCTTTATTGTGCTTATTAGAATACAGTCCTAAAAAAAGTGACGGTCTCTTGAAAGGCAAATTTGCTCGATTGACATTTTTCATAGTAACATAAGATAAAAGGATATCAATAAATGAAATAATCATTTGTATAAGTGCCTCAATCCATTGTCTCTGTTCCCCAGCTGGTCCTCGGAGACTCTTGCCCACTGCATGTACATTCTGACTGTCCCTTCTGATACCCTATTCCTCTCTTAGAAACTTTAACCAGGCCCCAAAGATCCCTGGAAGGCCCTCAACCAGTACCATGCACATATGCCCTTACACATGTGCTTCTGTCCCTCAGTCTACCTCCGACACCAATTACTAGAATCTCAGTCAGTATTTAAATGATCATTTTCAGCCCTTGGAAATCCTTTTCTTGCTCTCAGACACCCCCAACATACCCTCAGGAGACAATCAGTTTGCCTTTAGTAGACCCTTGTGAATCTTTATTCAGCCATTGGAGCTCACACCCAGACACAGAGAGCATTATCCATCCTCCAGACACCCCTAACTAGTCCCCAGGCACCCCTTAAGATGACTTTCATACACCCTTAGAGATACATTTCTAAACCATCCAAAAGTTCCTGGTCTTCAATGACAGGAGCGATAATCTGCCCCTCCAATCCTTTGAGCAACTCTACAGTTGATTAGACCATTTTTGGGTTGGGTGTGAGGAGAGGATATATTAAAGGGAACACACTCATACTGGCCATTGAGCATACATGAGAGCTCTGCCTTCTTAAAGAAACACTCTTGGTTCAGGTTCAATTTCACATTCTCAACTTTCTGGTCTGTTTTTCTCTGTTATACTCACAATCTCTTACTCATCCTCCCTCTCATTAAATGGCATAATTTAACATAAAGCAGAAAATATGGTACCTTTGAAACAG
The DNA here is from genome assembly GCF_031143425.1 of Pleurodeles waltl. NCBI lineage: Eukaryota > Metazoa > Chordata > Amphibia > Caudata > Salamandridae > Pleurodeles > Pleurodeles waltl. Next base: position 996,308,398 of record NC_090450.1, on the reverse strand, counting down.
TCTTCAGAAAGGTTTCTGCTCATGTAACTGTAGCCGGTTGTCGAACACAACGGCCCAGGATGCACCCGATTGGCGCTGCCCGCGCGGCACCCACAAAGGAGACGACGGCTTGCCCCGTTGCCGGGACGACGAGACCGGATCCACCCTCGAGAACCCGGAAATCCAGGTTCCCGGGGGAACAAAAAGGGAGGACGGACTGAAATGGGGCGTGGAGGAGGACGCGGAAGAAGAGGACAGCGAGGAGAACGCCTAAAGCCCAGGAGACCAAGAAGAGAAAGAGGACGCCAACCGGAGACACAGGAACAGCGGGGTTCCCAGAAGAGTTGCCGAGCAAGGAAGGAGGGAGGAAAACGGAGACGCGTTCGCAGCCCGCCACGCCCCAGGAGGGACGTGGCTGACGAAGGTACGGCCCTTCTTAAAGGACAGCCTTAAAATAAACCGGGAGGGTAATGATAGGAAGGGGGAGGGGAGGGACAGTGCAGGGAGAGGAGGGGGGAGAAGCCAGGAGGGGACAGAGAGGTTAGGAGGAGTACTAAAAGACAGGAATTAGAAAATCTAATCTCCACTTATAGCAACAGTACCCTAAAAGAGCACCTAATTCTAATTCGTAGGCACGGTGAACCACCCAGAGGTGACTTTACACGCTTTTGCTCGCATAACCCCATCTAAACACCCGGGAACTATCTCTCTCTCTCTCTCTCTCTCTCTCTCTCTCTCCTGTCTACCCTAGTAGGATCTCGTAACATATATAACCCTGCCTTTCCGTACATTTCGTTCCTTTTCCGGTACGACGCGGAGAGCGGCAGACCATCTACGCCGGTCAAGAGGGCACCTAGGAGGAAAAGACAGGAAGGACACTTTTATAGGAAGAAGGACACCACCTCTACACTCGTGATAAAGTAAAAGACTATAACGAACTATAAAATAAATTCACGCTATCACTACACTTAAGCCTCAGAGTCCTTATTATCACCTGACCCACTATTACAGTAACATAAGACAAATCTTGCCCCCTCCTCACCTACCACCCTAACCAAACTAAGCAATTCTGTAAAGGAATGAATAGATATTTAGTTATAGACTGTTGGCCTCTGCCACTGTATCTACCCAGCATTAAAACAAGCACAAAGGCATTCATCTGAACATCTAACTCCAGCATCCGCCTAGGCCAAGGTGTTGTATGGTTCCTACGAATAAAGTTGGATCGTGCATTTGGTCAACATAAACGTATAGGGACTCAGCCTATGTATATCATCAGGTATAAATAAGTGTGGGTTGTGCTGAATGTCAACCTTTGGGACTCCTGCAGGAAGGTGACTTATAGCTGGTGCAAGTCTACAAGTGTAAATAATACAATCATGAAATGATGCAACCTCAGTAAGTGACAGTGAGGCTAGTGCTGATTCAGCTTTCAAAGTGTATTTTACAACAACACATGTTAGTATGCATAAGAATAACATTCCAAGATGTTAGATTACTAGCCCGTCTCTTTGAAGTAAGCCCAAACTGTCAGCCTTTTACTGCTGTCAAATGTGAGTGTCTGGGCCACAAAGACCAAAGCAATTGTCCATTCTTCTCAACATAATAGATATACACAAGAAAGATAATGACTGTTTCATTGTACTCAGACCTGTTATAATCCAATCTGAATATCTGGTAGTCTCCAACTATGCAAGCTTCTCAGCAGATTCCATAAAATTATATGTAGAATCAAGAGCAGTGTGTTAATATTACTATCTGATCTTGCAACCAGTTTCCAAACAATAATGGCTCACTACTAGGGATGATCATCCTATGGGCATTCCATTTTTCTTTGTCTCTTGGTTGCTTCATAACAAAAAAACTGTAAGCATCATCTTCCATGAGTAATGTCACCAGGGCCGATTTTAGAATTTTTCAAAGTATACAATAAATCTGTTTTCCAAACCTATCTAAATCAAACCACCTGCATGTTGGTGTGAAGTTGTGGTTCTGCGTGGAGCTAGTGAAATTAATGCGATAATCTTCAACATGATTGATACACTTGAGGCCATACCCAAACAGGTTACTCATGTCTGAGAGGTCATACTTGCAGAGTGCTGAGCTAAGAAGCAAGTGATCCACCAGTATCATAGAACAGGGCACACCTCAAAGGGTAACCATCTCAAGGCATGGCGTGTCTATCGATCATGGATTGAGGCCATATGCAGCAATGGGCCATGTATGATGGACTGCAACACAGAATGACTAGTCCATTTTCTGGGTCTGTGGAGTGGAAGAGAACGTCAACACATCCACACAGAAAATAAACCATCCTTTCAACCAGGTGGAAGACCAAAACACACAAAAACAGCAAACAAACTTTCTCGGGTCACCTCTGCAGCCTGCAATCTTTCTAAAACCCGTGGTCAGCCTTGAATCTCCCAGTTCTTGTTCTTGGGCCTAGACTAAGGGGCTTAAGCAGTCACTCGTGTTCATTTGTCCCTGAGTCATCAGTGATGGCAGGTAAACCTCCTTGTGCTGTCCCCCTGAACATAACACTGCTCAGAGACTACAGGTGGGGTTCATTGGGTAATTGAACACTCTACAGATTTGCTTACACACTACCGCCTCTGAAATGATAGTAGGGCCAGTAAAGAGTTTGTTGAATGTCAGACTGGATCCTGATGCACGCCTGACTCTGCAAACCCTGCAAAGGTGCAAACATGTTGAAAGCCTTTACAACTACTATTTAGGCATTGTTATGTTGACTGTTGCCTTGTTTTTAGATCATGTCAATCCATGTTCTCTTATATCAATCATAGCATTTGTAAAGCACACTACTCACCTGTGAGGGTCTCAAGGCACTGAGAGGGGGTGCTGCTACTGCTCAAACTGCCAAATCTTGAGGTGTTTCCTGAAGGTTTGCAGGTCCTGTGTCTGTTGCAGGTAGATAGGAAGAGTGTTCCACGGTCTTGGCGGTGAGGTGGGAGAACGATCTGCCACCGGCGGTCGTTCTGTGGATGCATGGAACGGTGGCGAGGGCAAGGTCAGCGAAGCTGGCAGGTCAGGGTGTAGAAGAAGAGTCGTCTGTTGATGTATTCAGGTCCGGTGTCGTACAGTGCTTTGTGAGCGTGGGTGAGGAGCTTGAACGTGATTCTCTTGTTGATGGGGAGCCAGTGCAGGTCTCTCTGGTGGGCTGTGATGTGGCTGTGGCGGGGGATGTCCAGGATGAGGCGTGCGGAGGCGTTCTGTGTGCGTTGCAGTCTTTTCTGGAGCTTGGCCGTGGTTCCTGTGCAGGGCGTGTTGCCGTAGTCCAGTCTGCTGCTTACGAGGGCTTGGGTGACCGTACTTCTGGTTCCAGTGGGGATCCATTTGTAGATCTTCCAAAGCATGCAGAAACAGGAGGAAGAGACGGCGTTGAATTGCTGGGTCATTGATAGCGATGAGTCCAGCATGAATCCCTGGTTGCGTGCGTGGTCGGTGGGTGTTGGTGCAGTTGCTAGTGTGGCAGGCCACCAGGAGTCGTCCCAGGTGGAGGGGTGGAGCTGAGAATGAGGACCACAGTCTTGTCAGAGATCAGTTTCAGGCAGCTGTTCTTCATTGATTCGGTGATGGCATTCATTCCTTCGTGGAGGTTGGTTTTGGCGGTGGCGGAGTCCTTGGTGAGGGAGAGGATCATCGACGTATGAGATGATGTTGAGGTTGTGTAATCGGATGATGTTTGCGAGCAGAGCCATGTAAATATTAAAGAGGGTCGAGCTGAGGGACGACCCCTGGGGTACGCCGCTGATGATCTTAGTGGCTTCAGAGAGGAATGGAGGGAGTCGGACTCTCTGGGATCTGCCGGTGAGGAAGGAAGTGATCCAGTCCAGGGCTCTGTTGTGAATCCCTGCTTCATTGAGGCGTGTGCATATGGTGTGGTGGCAGCCTTGTCGAAGGTGGCCGAGAGGTCCAGGAGGATGAGGGCTGCGATTTCATCATTGTCAAGTAGGGTCCTGATGTCGTCGGTGGTGGCAATGAGGGCGGTTTCGGTGCTGTGGTTGCTGCGGAATCCAGATTGGGACAAGTCCAGAGTGTTGTTCTCCTCGAGGAAGTGGGTCAGTGGTTTGTTGATAATCTTCTCGATTACTTTTGCAGGGAGATGGGCTAGAAGTTCTTGAGGTCCTATGGGTCTGCCTTGGGTTTCTTGAGGAGGGCATTGGTTTTGGTGTGTTTCCAGCTCTCAGGGAAGGTGGCGGTCTTGAAAGAGCTGTTGATGATCTTCCGGAGTTGGGGTGCGATGACGGAGCTCGCTTTGTTGAAGATGTGGTGAGGGCAGGGGTCGGATGGTAAGCTGGAGTGGATGGTGTTCATGATTTTGATTGTGTCGTCATTGTTGACGTGGGTCCAGGAGAGCAGAACGTTGGTGTCACTGGGGGTGGTGAGTCTGTGGTGTCTGTGGTTGACGGGGGGTCTGGGTATTGAAGCAGTCATGGATGTCTGCGATCTTGCGGTAGAAGAAGGTGGCTAGGGAGTCGCAGAGGTCTTACAATGGTGGGATGGCGTTGACGTGGGAACCGGGGTTGGAGAGTTCCTTCACGATGTTGAAGAGCTCCTTATAGCTGTGTGCCTTGTTTTTGATGCGTTCTTTGAAGGAGGTTCTTTTTGTGCTTCAGATAAGTTGGTGGTGTCTGCGGATGGCGTTCTTGAAGGCTGTGTGGTTGTCCTGTCTCTGTCCTTGGCGCCACTTCTTCTCGAGTCTTCCGCATGTTTGCGTGGATTCTTGGAGGTCAGCGGTGAACAAGAAGGCCTCTCTGTCGGTGCGTCTGTTTGAAGTGTTCTTGATCGGGTAGAGAGTGTTGGCACAGTCGTTGATCCATTGCCTGAGGTTGCAGGCGGCTGTGTCAGTGTCAGTTGTGTCAATTGGTGGGTTCCGGGAGAGGGTGGTGATCAGCTGGTCTTCGGTGACCTTCTTCCATCTGCAGTGGGGAATCCGCTGCGGGTGGTGGTGCGTTGTGGGTTTCTCGAAGGTGAAGTAGATGCAGCGTGGTCGGTCCAGTGGAGTTCGGTGGTGTGGCTGAAGGCGACGTGTTTGCTGGCAGAGAAGATGGGGTTGAGTGTGTGTCCTGCGGAGTGGGTGGGTGTCGTGATGAGCTACTTACGTCTGAGGTTGGCGAGGTTGTTGAGCAGGGTGGTGGAGTTGTTGGTGGTGTTCTAGAGGTGGAAGTTCAGGTCCCAAAGGAGTATGTAGTCTGTGGATGCAAGGGTGTGCGTGCTGACGATGTCGGTGATGGAGTCGCTGAACTGCTGTAGACGAGGGTCCCTTTGAATGTGGTGTTTGGATCGGTGTGGATCTAGAAGTGCAGGTGTTTGGCTGCGCTAAGGGTGTGTGCTGGTCGTGATTCTGAGGGTGTTCCTGTGGACGATGGCAACACCTCCTCCTGGTCTGTTGGTGCGGTCCCTACGGATGATCTTGTAGGCGTCTGTGATGGCTGTGGCGATGTCGGGCCCTGAGGAGGGGTTGATTGATGTCTTGGTGAGGAAGGCAACATCTAGAGAGGCTGAGATGAGCAGGTTCCAGAGTTCGATGGCGTGTTTGTGGATGGAGCGGGTGTTGTGTAGGATGCATCTGAGATGGTTGCGTCCTGCCTTGGCGGGCGGGTAGCAGGCATAAGGCTGGTGAAGGTGCAGTTTCGGCAATAGAAGGGTCCGCGGCTGAGCCACAGGGTGGCTTGGTAGAAGGTGGATGAGCGGCCGGCGTGGAGCGCGTGGAGGGTGATGGCATCGTAGTGGTGTCGTGTGTCACAGTGTTGGGGGGTGCAAGAACCAAGGGTTCCACCGCTGGGCACGGTCCAGGCACAGACGGGCTTGCCTTAGGTGTGCCTTTGGTGCGCCAGCTGCACGTGCCAGCACAGCGGCTGCCATTAACGGGACGGGGGGAGAGGACAGATGGGTGGCGGGAGTGGGGTGGAAAACGGCACGGAAAAAGGGGGCAGGGCTGCAGGGGCAGAAGCGGCGGGACAGTAGCTCGAGAGAGAGGAGTGGGCGGGGCTGCAGGGGCAACAGCGGCAGAGGAGAGAGAGAGGGGGAGAGCAAGAGTGAGAGAGAGAGGAGTGAAAGAAACGGGGAGGAGAGAGTGAAACGCAGAAAACGAAAGACAAAAGGAACACAAAAGGGACAGAACATAGAAGGAAAAGCACACAAAGAGGGAAACAGAGGCAAAGTAGGAAAAAAGGAAAAGAGAGTCAGAGGGCAGCCTAGTAGAAGAGCAAAGCTCTCCCACTAGACATTAGTGATGAGGCGCATGCAGAAGCCTGCAGGTGGAGGAGGGCCTTGAACTCCTGACAGAGGTCAGGAGCTCAGAGAAAGGAGGGCTCTAATTGCCGGTGGAGCTACGGGAGGCATAGCAGTTCACTGACTAGGACTATACAGATGTAGTTTTGCAGCTCTGGTTTCAGGATTATCTGCTTGCGAGAAGAGGAGGTCGTTACAAACTGTTTATTGCAAACTCAGCACTGGATGGAGTAACGTGGCGGGTATAATTGGAATATTCATCGTAGTCTACCAACATGTACAGCCAATAGGAGATCAATAGTACTTTAAAGAAATATATTGACTGTCAGAGCGGTGCTTTATCAGCTCGTGCCCTGGGAATGCGAAATCCAAATGGCACGTCAAACGGAGCTTTTATTAGGTGGCTGCAAAATGGGCACTAGGAGAACATATTCTCAGGGAGCTGGATATTAATGATGACGTCATCAAAGATGTCGGACCTATAGATACATTGAAATATGAGATGAAAAACATGCAAACAGGCAGCATCCCCTCCACGTTCAAATGCTAAAATTTACTTTCTTGTGGGTCCTCTAATTTTTTTATTCATACAACTATTTATAAAGACACAGGACAAGACAAATTTGCATTTTATCACAGCGTAAAACAATGGTAAACCTAAGATCAGTGCTTGATTTGAGCCGGTGGTTGCCAGTAGGAGGCACTGGCACTTATTTTTGAGGGCCGGCACATATTTTTCTGCATCAGGCAATTACTGCAAGCAAAAGACACATATTGGAAAGATGGAGCAAAGAAAGACGTAAAAGCGTCAGAAAGGGAGAAAGCAAAAAGCTGCAAGAGTGAGCTTAAGGGGCAGGGAGTGGCTGTACATGGATTAAAGAGCCCGAGATGGCCTTAGGAATATGCTGCCTCTGTATTCTATGCATGCACATTTAAATGTAGCAGCCGCGCATTTCAGAGAAGAGTATTGAGCTCGGACACGTTTTATTTACAAATTAAGCACTGCTTAAGATACAGAGCAGAAGTAAACAGAACCCTAATCGTACAGGATTTACTATGTGATACTGGAAGATATGGGAAATGGACAGAATAAAAAGGCAGAACTGATAGAAATGGGTAGAATAAAAAGGAGCAATGCTGATGAGATTGGAGATGGCTGAATGAAAGGGAATTCACTGCAAGAGATGGGAGATCACCAGAATGAAAGGAGTAGAAATGACAGAAATGGGCAGAATAAAAAGGGGAGCTCTGGAAGAGGATCAGATGGGCAGAATGAAAGGGACCGCACTGCAGTTCTAGAATGAACCATGTGCTCAGCATTTGATGCACTAACTTCCTTGTATCAAACTGACGTCAGAGCAGTTTTATGACACCACAGGAAGTGGCATTATTAGACTTCTGTTGAAGTTGTCTTAACCTTGCTGGGCTTAGCGGACAAGCTGGAGCATGTCCCCTCGTAACGTCAAAAGGACTAATTGCGGAAACAACATTAGGACTAGAATGATGTCCTCACAACATGCTTTCCGCAGCTACTTCCACTTAAATCATTTTTTGAACAGCCCATTGAATGCATTCTATCTGTATGCAATTCATTTTCTCTATAAGGCCATTACACTGGGGGTGATATAATGCTATCTGTTTGTGCTGAATAGCATTTTTTTGCAGGAACTCCCTCATCTCTTGGACACTAAGGGGGTGATTCTAACTTCGGCGGGCGGCGGAGGCCGCCCGCCGAAGTTCCCCCACCAAAATACCGCTCCGCGGTCGAAAGACCGCTGAGGGTATTTTGGGATTTGCCCTGGGCTGGCGGGCGGCCGCCAAAAGGCCGCCCGCCAGCCCAGGGCAAATCAACCTTCCTACTAAGATGCCGGCTCAGAATTGAGCCGGCGGAGTGGGAAGGTGCGACGGGTGCAGTTGCACCCGTCGCGTATTTCAGTGTCTGCTCGGCAGACACTGAAATACTTTGTGGGGCCCTCTTACGGGGGCCCCGCGGCACCCCCTACCGCCATCCTGTTCCTGGCGGGTGAACCGCCAGGAACAGGATGGCGGTAGGGGGTGTCAGAATCCCCCATGGTGGCGCAGCAAGCTGCGCCGCCATGGGGGATTCTAAGGGCAGCGGTAAACCGGCGGGTCTCCCGCCGGTTTACCCTTTCTGACCGCGGCCAAACCGCCGCAGTCAGAATGCCCTGCGGGGCACCGCCGGTCTGTCGGCGGTGCTCCCGCCGACCCTGGCCCCGGCGGTCTGAGACCGCCGGGGTTAGAATGAGGGCCTAACTCCTTTGGGCATCCTTCCCTTAGAAACAACATCCTCAAACGCTTTATGACAGTGACAGTACTTGCTGTTCTAATCTACAATGACCATGGCGAACCTCGATCTATGAGGTGGAGTGCTATAAGGTCCTATAAGATCAATTGCCAGTTTAGACCAGGTTCCTTCAGGTAAATTACTAGGTTGGAAATGTATGGCCTCTGTCTTCATCCCCTTGTCACTGTTGGTACATATATACACACGTCTTAACATTTGACACAATTTCTGTATTCATGCCTGGCTACCAATAACTTTTCCTGATCTTTTTTTTGGTTATAGTTTGTCCAAGATGCCCATCATGTCCACCCAAAATCATCTTATCCCCTATCCCATTGGGGAGAATAGTATTGTCATGTCTCATTAACATTCCATTCTTCTCAACAGACAATTGAACTGCCACTTCGACATATGCCTGTAAGTTTACTGGCAATGCCTTTTCCTTTGGCCATACTTCAATGACATATTATTTTACAAATTCAAGATCCTCATTCTGTAACATTCTGTCATTCCATTCATCCTTCGTGAATGCATTTGCTTCACAAAAATATATAGTCACTATTTACATTTTTCATCCCCGCCTTCCCAGTTCACATATCTCCCGTCATCATTGATTGGAGAGTGAGATAAATAATCTGCCCCAATGTTTTTACCCCCAGGAATATACTCAATATTAAAATCATATTATGCCAAGTGTGAACTCAGGCTAGCCAATCTAGGAGTGTCATCCTTGATGACTGAACCACTAAGTATATTCACTTAGGGTTTATGGTCTGTTTTGAGAATAATCTTATTTCTCCAGATAAAACATTTAAAACATTCTACTTCCCAGCAGCAGGCTAACAATTCTGTTTCGATTACAGAGAATAGTTTTTCATTTTCTTTTTAGGACCTTGATGCGAATCCTATTGTCACTTCACTCCCACTTTGAATCTTACATGCCAGAGTAGCAGCCAAGCCATCATTGCTTGCATTGACCGTGACAATACAGTCTTTCAAAGGATCAACAGGTACCAACACACCAGCAGTCGTAACACCAGCAGTCTCAATATCATTTTTAAGGGAGTCAAATTATTTTTGGCAAACATTACTCTGCACAAACACCATTATTTTTTAGAAGTTCCCGAAAATTTGTAATTTTAACTAAGAAGTTTCTTATGAATTTAGAATAAAATTCACTCTCCTAGGTGCCTTTGTGATTGCATCCACTAATCCAGGTCTGGGTTCAATGCCTCTTTCCAAAATAACATGGCAGAATATTCTATATTTGTGTTTTAAATTCACATTTTGTAGCATTGGCCACTATTCCATACATCTATTATCTTTTCAACACTGTGTGCATTAGTTAATCGTAACTGACCAAATCTTCACCTGCAGCTAGCATATTGTCTTGGAATGTCACTAATCCCTTATCACCACTTAGAACGTTTGCCAACACCCTTTGAAACACCAAAGCGGCAGATTCCAATCCAAAAGGCATTCTTTTAAATTGGAATGTGCCGATCGGTGAAACAAATGCTGTAAATTGCCTAGATCAGAGTTCTTCAAAGTCCGTCCTGGAGAGCCGGGTCTATGCCAGGTTTTTAGCATATCCACATTTAGAAAAAAGATGTTTCAGAAATCTACATTTTTCTAAATGTGGATATGCTAAAAATCTGGCATGAACCCAGCTCTCCAGGACCGACTTTGCAGAACCCTGGCCTAGAAAATTCATCTAATTCAACTTTATGGTAAGCCGATGCTAAATCGATTTTACGGAACACTTTGGCACCTGCAAATATGGTTATGATGTCATCCATGTGTGATGGAATATATGAATCTACTCATATCGCCTTGTCCAAACTTCTTAGATCAATACAAACTAGCAGCTGCCCATTTTTTCCTTGCTATCACCAACAAAGATAGCCCTAAGAATGACTCAATTGGCTCAATGACGCCATCTTCACACGTTCTCTTGAGTATTTCTGCAACCGCTTCACATATATTGAATGATACATTCCTCAATTTGTTGTGCTTTATGGGTGTAACTCCACTTTGGACTTTAATCTTGTGTTTAAATCCCATGATTTTTCCTAGTTTATCACTGAAAACACAATTGTCTGGATGCTTTTCACCACTTTCCTATTCAATGGATGTTTCGTCAGTAACTAGAGGAACCTGAACTTTTTTCCCAGGCCTTAACCTCATTCCAAACAGTTCCTGATGATTCTACCCAAGAATATTTATATCCTGTTAGAAATGAGGTCTTTGGTTGGAAGTCAGGTTACCCCAGTCCAAGCAAGGACCCTCACTCTAGTCAGGGTAAGTCACACACAATCCAAATTATCCTGTGCCCACCCTCTGGTAGCTTGGCACTGAGCGGTCAGGCTTAACTTAGAAGGCAATGGTCAAAGTATTTGTTCAATAAATCATGCAATAACATAGTATAAACACCACAAAAATACACCACACAGGTTTAGAAAATATAGACTATTTATCTGAGGAGAATAAGATAAAAACGATCAAGGTTTGATAAGTACAAGTTGGAATATCACTTTTTTAATGATAAATAGAGTCTTTAGTTCTTAAAAAGCAATAAGTGTCTCTGGCAAGCACAAAGTACTTGGTTTGAGTCTAAATTATCCGCCCAGGACAGCAGAGGAGGGGATGGGTGGAAAACGGGGAGGTGTGCGTTGGTTCCTCCGTGGGGACACAGACGATGCATTTATGTTTTTCCATGCAGCAAGGACTTTGCGTCGATTTCCGGCGTGCAGGCTTCGATCCTCTTTGGATTGCGGGGTATTTGGACGCCTCAGGGATGATGCGGAGAAATCCTGGGCGTGAAGGGCAAAGTCACAGGAGCTGTGTCGATCCGGTGGTGATGCAGGGAAATTTCTGTTACATTGCAGGTGCTGCGTCGATTCCTCTTGCAGGAAGTCGGGCTGCCTTGTTCCAGCTCAGCTATGCGTCGATCCAGTGGGCCATGCATAGATGTTCCAGTTGCAACGCTGCATTTATCTCCTCTCGGGGAGCCGGGCTGCGTTGTTCCAGTTTGGCGTTGCAGTGATTTTCTCACCGCAGGGCAGGCTGTGCATCGATTCTGGCAGGCTGTGCGTTGTTTTCCGCCGCACAAGGAGTTCTTTTTAGAGATTAAGGGTCATATGTACGAACACATTTTCCCATTGACACAGAATGAGAAAAACCCTTTGCTACATCTGGCCCCAAGTCTTTTTGGCCCTGAGACTTCATAAAACAGTAGGCAAGCTCAATCCAAGCCCATGGAGAGCACTTATCATCAGAGCCAGAGGGCAGCAAGGCAGCAGGGCAACAGCAAGGCAGCAGTCCTTTTCAGCAAAGCAGTCAGGTAAGTCCTTTGGGAAGCCAGGCAGCTACTCTTAGCAAGTTGCAGGTTCTGGTTCAGAGTTCCTTTCCCAGTAAGTATCTTTTCTAGAAGTGTCTGAGTTGGTAGGGCCAGAGGCCCTGTTTAAATACCCAAATGTGCCTTTGAAGTGGGGGAGACCTCAAAGAGTGGCTTAGAAGTGCACACTGTCCCCTTGCAGTTCAATCCTGTGTGCCAGGGTCCCAGTAGGTGGTGTGGCAGTCCTTTGTGTGAGGGCAGGCCACTGTCCTTTGACAGTCTCAGGCCCTCCACCCTCCCAACCCAGGAAGACCCATTCGGTATGCAGATGTGTGCAGGTGTGACTGAGCATCCTGTGTTTGGGGTTGTCTGAGTGAAATGAACAAGGGGCTGTCAACTAACCCAATCAGACGTGGATTGTAAGGCACAGAAGGATTTAAGTGCAGAGAAATGCTCACTTTCTAAAAATGGCGTTCCTAAAATAGTAATGTTAAATCCAACTTCACCAGGCAGCAGGATTTTGTATTACCGTTCTGGCCATACTAAATATGACCTTGTTACTCCTTTCAGATCAGAATCTACCACTCAAACAGTATATGAGGATAGCCCTAATGTTAGCCTATGAAAGGAGCAGGCCTCACAGCAGTGTAAAATGAATTCAGGAGTTGTACATTACTAGGACATATAGAACACACATGTCCATGTCCTGCCTTTTACCTACATAGCACCCTGCCCTATGGGCTACCTAGGGCCTACCTTAGGGGTGACTTATATGTAGAAAAGGGGGAGTTTAAGGCTTGGCAATTACTATTAAATGCCAAGTCGAAGTGGCAGTGAAACTGCACACAGAGGTCTTGCAGGAGCAGACCTGAAACATAGTTAAGGGCTACTTATGTGGGTGGCACAATCAGTGCTGCAGGCCCACCAGTAGTATTTAATTTACAGGTCCTGGGCACACGTAGTTCACTTTGCTAGGGACTTACAAGTAAATTAAATAAGCCAATTGGGTATGAGCCAATGTCACCATGTTTTAGGGAAAGAGCATATGCACTTTAGCACTGATAAGCAGTGGTAGAGTGCACAGAGTCCTAAAACCAGCAAAAATGAGGTCAGAAAAAGAGAAGGAGGAAGGCAAAAAGTTTGGGGTGACCCTGCAGAAAGGCCTTTCCCAACATATCCTTTCTGGCTACATAAACTTTTCCAACGTTGACCTTTGCTTTAAATTTTATGTGGCATTCAAAATATCCAGTGATCATATGTCAGAGAGTTCATGTCGGGTAGGAGCAGTTTCCTTTTGCCCCATGTTTTACAATTCTTCTGCAATCACAGCTATTCTGGCACCTGAGTCAATCAGTAAGTTTAATGCTTTGCTATCTGCAATGATATTTTCACATGGATTGACACAATTAGATTATCTGCCCTGTACCACCAGGATGTTGTCCTTCTCTAGACTCGTTTCATCCTCTGAACTTGCATTACTCCCTTTCTCATCGACAGTGTTTCCTTTGTCCTTGTTTTTAGCAGATTGGCATACTTTTGCTAAATTACCCACTTTACTGCAGATTCCTCATTTTACATTATTAGCAGGACAAGGTCGACCATTGGATTTGTTTGTGGGATACTCACAACTAAAGCAAATATTTGTTTAATTGAAAAATCTTTCCTTTTCTTTTCCTCTTTCTTCTTTGTAAATGTTTTATTTTGATCTTTCACCGCGTTGTTAGTTGTTTTGACTACTTCCACTCTAGTCTTCTCCTTTTGTGTTTATTCTTTACATGACTTGTGGGATAGCTCGATACTTTTCACAATATCAATTGTTTTCACAAGACTTGGGCATTTTCAAAGTCCATAATTTCTTGTGCACGTTTTTGTCCCACCAACCTATTAAAATTAGATCACAAATAAGTTGTGAAGTGAACCCCTCAAATTCACACTCCTCAGCTAGTGACAAAGCTGCGACACCGCTGTCAATAAATTAATTTTGATGTCGTTGCTTAGTAAGTAACTTATGTTTATTTACAGTTAGGCTTGGTTGGACGCCAAATAGTTTTTCTAATTTTGTTACTAATAATTGGTATTCATCAATGACTTCCTCGTCACCATTTGCTAATTCATAGGGTGGTAGGTGTTCAAATATAGTTTGGCCTTCAAACCCTAAATTATGCTCTTACAGATATCTTCTGCATTCAGGACAATACCTATTACCACCAATGGCTCCAAGGTATTTTGTAAAGGCTCTATACCAATTTCGTCAAGAAATTGGGGGATCACCTGGTGGCTGCAAAAATGGGGAGGTGCATTGACACTCCACATATTTATGTGCAACTGGTATGTCCTACAGCATTAAACTAATTGACTCAAAAAATAAAAATAAAGTAGATCTTAAATTTTTCCAAGGTCTTTTGTTAGATAATTTTTTTATTGTGAATGTGTGTGTGTGTGTCAGAGAACGTAAGATGCTCATTACCATCTTCCACCACAGAATGTGTGTGTATTATAGCGTTAAGACCATCCAATGCGCACTGGATACTCTTTATGAGTGTGTGCACATCACAGTCTTTGCAAGATAAAAATGTGCAAGTAAACACTAATGTGTGGGTATCACAGTGAAAGCTTCAGAAACACTCGTGATCCACTGAGAGCTTTGTGTGCATCACATTTTGAATGCGTTTTAATGGTTCTCCTTTACCAAAATGTCCACTAGCGCTTTTAAAGCGAACAACAGTAAACATCATCAGGGGGCGTGGTGTGGCGTTCGACAGGAGCAGACACGTCAGACAGTCTCGTGGGAGCGCGCGAGCACAGGACCAGGCACGTCAAAGAGTCTCGCGGGGCATCACGAGCACACCAGGGTAATGTGCGTATCGTAGTTCTAGGTGGCGGGGAAGGCACAAAGCTGAAACATGGTATTATCACAGCACGTAACTGTTGAAATAATATGAAACTATTGGCTCAAACAATCTGTAATCTTGTGCTAGCAGTGCATAATGTCACTGACTTATTGTAAAACCATAGACCCCAATAACAGTTGCTGGCCTGACTCCTCTGACTATATTGTCTTGTCCGACTTTGCTACTTGACAGATTTCAACGATGGCATCTTCTAAATCAGTCAACAGACGTGAAAGGTTGGCATCAGCACCAAGACGCCTACGTGGGTTCTTCAGCGTGGCCACAATTGTCGCCAAAATTGTGGAATTATGGTTCAGTATAAACCACCACACAAAATATCTTGAGAGAGATGTTTACTGGCCTCAGTCTTCAACCTCCTCCTTTCCACAAGTGTCCCTCTAAGAATCATCAGCATTCCACATAACACCACACTCCGTGTCCCAATGCCAATGGAGCATGGAATGTGAAAGGCTGAGCACATCACCACAAAACATTTCACAGACGCAAATCAAAGGAACACAAGGGGCCATATGTACTAAAGCTTTTTCCCAAAGACACAGAATGGGTAAAAATCCTTTAGTACATCTGGCCAAAGGTCTGTCTGTTGCAAATCTGGGTTTTGACTATATCACTCCCCTGTCATCGACTGTCTGCCGGAGGGATTGGCCATCAGTACTGTTGCTGTGTAAGCTCTGCCCTTGGCTTTGAAAAGCTGTGTCACTCGGCCCTTGTATGATTCGTGACATCCTTGTGCAGGGCCGGCTTCTGGCATGGGCAGGCTGGGCCTCGTCCAAGGGCACTGGTCTTCAGAGGGGCACACAGAGCTGTCTTTGTTAGGGTAATGCAAACATCACATGACTCCAGTTATTCAATGTAAAGTACTTTTAATCTTTTTTTTCCTAAGGAATCTTATTTAAATTTTACATAGTCCAAACATAATCCAAACATAAGATAATACAACGAAAATACAAAGAAAGTATAATTTGCATGAGTGTGCATGAGCAGCCCGGAAAAACAAAAGGAAATGGCAAATCATACATGTGGGGATACACAAGTTGCCGGATATAATCTGTGAGGAAGGATTGTGATGGGTATGTGCTCACTGTGAAAAGGGAAACATAAGGGGTGATTTACGCTTATGTGACCGACAAAAAGGTGGAGGGAGTAGAGTGTATATTGGTGGCAAGGCCTCATGGGGGTTTGCGCTAGTGAAATAGGTGTCAAGTGTTCCCCACAAACGTCTGCGTTGTGATTTCCATGGGGTGTGTTGTAGTGACTTGAAGGAGGTGGAAGCCGTGTTTTTCTATTTGGTAAGAATTGATCTACAAGTGGCTGTTAGTAGAATGTCTAGAAGTGGTGCATCATTTGATGGACTCAGTCGAGGTTCTAAAAAACATGGTTTGAGCACTGATTTAAAATTCTCATCTCCCTTCATTGCCCTTTCATCTCCTGCTCACTTCCTACCACCACACATCAACAACCTCCCATCCTTCATCAAACAGTGTGGCATCAGCATGATGAAGCCAATCTGTGGATGATACAGGTGAGCTTGGTTTGGTGGAGTGATGGTGTTTGTGTGTTCAGAGGCAAGTCACTGTTCTATTTAGCACAAAAAAGGGACCCCCTGCTGCCTCCTTTTTTTCAGCAACGAGGCACTATCTGAGCAATGTCCGGCTCTAGCCCTAGTCTGGCTCTAGCCCTGTGCAAATTTTCTCTCAGCGAGCCCAAAAATACCTTTTGCCCCTGAGGAGACTCATGTGTTGTAGCCAGAAGACATGAGAGCTGAGTCGTGATGTCAAGAGGTCATCCCAAAGTGTACCCCACTTTCTGATGGTGTCTACTGACTCCTCAAACTAGGCTTTGAGAACCTGACAGTGATGACAGCTTAATGTATAGGTAGTGGTGAAGACTTTCTCTGCACCCCTGAGGAGGGACATTCTCAGTTGTTTCCATTTAATATTTTATCCGTCCCCTCAAATGTAGGATCTATTGTATCTCTCATGTCTAGGATACATCTGGGATTCATCTGTACGTTTGTATAGGTATGTGAGAACTTGTGCAGGTTCACAAGTGTGTCTGGTCTGGTGAATGGTGGAGTCCATTTGACTTTCACAAGCACAATTTAATGTCAGAACACCTGAAACCACTTCTCTCTGTCAGTCGGGGTGAAGTAAAGCATTTTAGTGTTGTTTGTGGGCACATTATTTTAGCACCTAGGCCTGCTGTTTGTGCCAGTTAGCCTAGAAACATTTCATTTTAGTTCATTTTGTCCTTTTAAGAACGATCACACTTGTGGTGATGTTTAATTTTTCTTTATTTTGTTGTTCTTTCGTTTAGGAAAGCATGTATATTTCTTAGCACAACGTTCTTTCACTCTGTGCTTCATGCAAGGCTGCAACAAAATAGGGTTGCTGGTGCAAAGTGGTACACCACGTCTCTAACATTTCACAGAAACATATGTATTTTTACATGGGGACACTTTCTCAGAATACTAGCTGTTTTAATATAAAAACATCTCTCTGTCCTCTGCACGTTAGAGGGAGGTTCCAGCCAGATGACCACTACTGCATGCTGTCTGACTTTGCTACAGCTGCTCGCTGAGACTGCTGGTTCCTTGGCCTATATGGGGAGGGTGTCTCTACTGTATAGACGACAGGCTTCTTCACTACTGTCATACTCAGGTTTGGGGGATGATGACTTCCCGGGGGTCTTGAAGGGTGGGTTAGGGCTTATCCTGCTGTGCTCCAACATAGTACATTAGTAGTGTAGGTAGGAAGCACACATCTTGCATAGTGACAGTATGGTGGGACTCTTCTTGTGTTTTACTTTTTTTTGTAACCATTGTGCTTCTAGTATGTTTTATCATCCTAATTATTGCAGTTCATGTCATTTTATCTAAGATGCATCTGATTCAATAAATCTTACTGAACCATTCCTTGCTACTGTTTGTCTTTGCATGTGTGAAGTGAATGTTACTTAGAGAAAAGGATGAGATCTGACCCACCACAATTTCCCTGAGAGGTCATAATGTCTTGCGCCCAGTTGCCACAGATCACCCTGGCTTTTGGGAATTGGTGAAGCACTGCTAGCTGGCCGGAAATGGATTAGGCCGAGAGTTGTCATATGGTGGGGAATCGATCTCCGTTCCCCACAGTTCAGGTGATGCTGCTGCCGGAATCCAACAGCCTCATTGGTACAATGAGAGCCAATGTGACAGGGGAAAGATTACACTTCCAAGCTTTAAAGTTAGACAATTTTTGACACAATCTCAATTCTCTACTTTAAGGGTGACTACCTCATTCCAGGTCGTCAAAGACACTGCCTCCAGTCTTGAAATGTTCATCTATAAATCAATATTTCAACAGTGTTTGTCTAATTAGGTCAGTGGAAGCAAAACAACAGTACAGCACCCATAATTCATTAGGTGATAACACATTATTCCAGGACCGGTAATAGTATGCCCATTGACATGGAGGGAGGTGACCACCCCCACCACCTGAATCTAAATTCATAAAGGTTAATACCTCCACTTTAGAGCCAAAGCCTTTTTAGTTCAGTTTGAGCAAATTTAATTGGTTCCCAAATGGGCTGCAATATTATATCATCTGACAATGAGCCAATCAAGCTTATTTCATGCAGCTCAACCTAATTGTCATGGCTTCGTTATCATGGTGAGGGAAGTACTAGGCTCTGTGACCAGTGTATCATTTGATGTTTCCTCTTGTTATCAAAGGTTGATCAGGAAACCAGTGTAGACATGCCCCCAAGGACTTGAGACAAGCATGACTTCATCCTCTTACTTGGGGACCTATTGCAGTAGATAGAACGGGTTGCTGTTGTTCCAGAACCATTGGAATTATCCTTCCAGCCCATACAAATCTGAGGGTAATCGTCATTTGAACTCTGGCCATAATCCCCAATGCTAAACTCAGGTCCAGCTTTGTCTAGTTAGCATTAGTTCCTCTCAAACCAACCAGCACTGGAAAACTAAACTGGCACTTTTGCCAGCCAACATCCCTAACAAGGAGTACAGCAGCCACTGTACACTAGACTCCAGAGACCTCTACCTCAGTTCATAGCACTGGTGGCCAGACCTTGGGTCACCCTTCACCGAACAACACTGGGAGACAACAGAGACTAGGTTTTGCTTTTCCATTGAAAGAGTAGGCATTTCATTCTATCGTTAGCAAGTTCCATTGAGCCAGATATTTCAGGATTTATAGTTGGAACATTAATTTCATAGCAGGTGCACTGCTATCATGAGTTGACTGTTGTGGGGTGTGATTGTGGCACTGATCACCAATACTAATCCACCAGCCTCCTGTCTACAGGGGAAGCATACATGAAGGCTAATAACTGCTGCATTCGCTTTCACCAGAGGTTGAAGTGAAGTTACAGAGGAGAGAGAGAGATAAACACTAGAGTTGGTTCCATTGGCCTGGTTTTATATTGATGCAGATCCAATCTCCTCCCCCCAGGGCTTTACTATGTCTTCTCATGATTGTGACTCCTGAACAAAAACTGATACATTATGATATGGTGAGAAATATGGAAAGTTTTTTGGTAATTACTTGGTAACAATGCATACTTACCCGATGCTCCAATAATGGGGCAATAGACAACCTGGAAAGTTTCAGGAACCAGACTCAAGAACATTAGCATCTGGTACACCTGCAACAACCTTGGAGGAATAAACAGGCAAATCATAATCAAAAGGGAAACTTGGATAAAGCAGCAAAATGGGAAAGGAACTGGGAAGAGGTCAGGTAAATATAAGAAACATGGAAAGTGATGCTAGTGGGGAACAGACTTTTTGGCAATGGGTATGCCTACAATGAAAGAATTTACAAGACAAATTCTTCTATCCACTGACTACTTAACATAAGCCAGAAGTTAAGCTTCTGCACCTTCTATTTTCCTGTTGGCCAAACACTTACCTCTGACCTGACCCCTCCTCTTGTACTGCCTCCCGAGCATTCTCAGGCATAGTTTCTACCTTCTCCAGATGCTCCATTCTGTCCTTTACTGGTCATGTGTCTTTTTTACCAGCATTAGTCTCAAGTTTCTGACAATTGCACACAATCATGAATACATACAGAAACAGCCATGAAAAATGAAATTATTGCCAAGCAAATAACTGGAAACATTAAGTTAGCTTTAGAAGTCCTACTCTTGGACTCACACTGTTGATAGGTTCAGTGGCAACTAGATTTCTGTTGTTTAGCACATAGGTGCTGTTGGAGCCAAACCCCAATAACCCAATAATCAACTGAACCCCAATATTTTGATTACCCCAATATTTACCAAAATAATTCAGCTCTGGAATCTCCAGTTGATCTAGCGGTTAGAGATTAGACTCCTCTTCAGGGAACAACAATTTAGCTGAGTAAAACGGAAACAAAATGAGCTACATAAAAAACTGAGTTCTAGATAAAAAAAGGAGTTTTATAACATAATAATCAAGAAATGGTACAAAGAGAATGAGTATGCAGTTGTGCTGTAAAGGCCAGTGCAGATTTTCAGGAAATAACGGAAAACCTAGCTTAATCAGCATCAGGCATATTCTAAACAAGAATTTCTAAATGTCAAACTCATAATCTGTATTGACAACCTAAAAGGACACCTTCTAGGAAAATGACAAAGTATCTACTTAAATGAAAATCGAGCCCACGTAAAGCATGCGGGCAAAAATAATAATCATCGCATATGACAAATCAGAAATGACAAAGCAATAATTAAAGACTATGCAATTTTTCAAGCACTAACTCATTTGTTTTGGTAAGAAAAATCTTCCATTAAATACTCAGAAACTGTGTTCTGGAGATGTATAACACCAGTGAAACAATTCTTTAACAATGGCTCATAGAACTCAGCCTAAGCCTTGCCCTTGAAAATGATACTTGGGTAAATCATGGAATGCTCATTGACAATACATATTTTTTAACAAGATATTATGTGGATTCATTTGACCTCATCTGCTTGATTCTCTGCAGTGGAGAAATGGCTTTGCAGCAGGACACTGACTGGACTGGGGAAGAGGAATGAGCAGGAGCAACGTGTATGGCACAAAAGAAACAGCATCCATTTTAAAAATAATGGTGTAGCACGTGAAAATGTGGCATAACTTTTCATAGCATTATCTGCATACTTCTTTATGACTTAAACACTTAGGCCCTCATTACAACCTCGGTGGTCTTCTGAGAAGACCGCTGAGGCTGCGGGCGCCAGAATACCGCCAGCTGGGCCAGCAGACGGTAACAGTGTTACTGTCCGCTGGCCCAGCGGAAAAGTCACATCAACATTGCTTCCGACTCGTAATAGAGCCGGCGGCAATGTTGATGTGCAGCGGGTGCAGTAGCACCCGTCGCACATTTCACTGCCCCAAATTCGGGCCGTGAAATGCGCGATGGGGCTGTGTCTGGGGGCCCCTGCACTGCCTATGCCAAGTGCATGGGCAGTGCAGGGGCCCCCAGGGACACCCCGAGTCCCACCATGGGCAGGCTTACGGTAAGGGGAATCAAAATCCCCAGGGCAGCGCTGCTTGCAGTGCTGCCCTGGTGGATTACGACCGCCGGGACCGCTATGGCGGTATACCGCCGTCCCCGGCGGTATTACTGTGCCGGAAGTGCCACTGTCGAAATAAGGCAGGCTGTACCGCCAGCCTGTTGGCGGTACTACCACCACAATAGCCCTGGTGGTCACCGACCACCAGGGTTATAATGAGGGCCTTAGGGGCAGATTTAAGAGTCATGTTTTTGATGCTAAGGTGACCTTTTCCCCGCGCCATATTTACACAGTGGTGCAAAGCATGCATTGTGCCACTTTGTATCCCTTTGCGCTACATTATGCATGCTTCATGCATGATGTATGCAAAGGGGGCATTCCAGTGCAAGGAGGCCCATTAAAATGGTGCAATTAAATCTACAAGATTTTATTGCGCCATTTTTGTCATCATTTTAATGCCTGCTGAAAGCAGCCACTTAAGGGACATACTTTTGTAATCAATTGGCCTCCTTGCACTTTGCTCCACTAGCGTCAAAACTGTTGGCGCTAGCGGAGCAAAGTGCCACAATAGCATTAAAAACTTTGATGCTATTGTTCCTACTACCGCCATGGTGTGTCGTATCATAAATATGGAGCACACATGGTGGCATTAGGGGGTGCAGGAGGAGTGCAAGCAAAGTGTCAGTGCATTGAATGCAGTACCACTTTTCCTAAATTCGGCCCTTAGGGCCCTATTCACAAAGGTAAACTTAGTCCCGAAGTCTAAGTTCAGACCTAAAGTCTAAATTTGGACCTCAAATATAAGTTTAGTACTGAAGTCTACATTTAAAATTCAGGTCTAAAGTTAGACTTCAGGTCTGAACTTAGACTTTATGTCTAAGTTCACCTTTGTAAATCAGGCACTAATTTCAGGTGCAACCTTAGTAATTCATGAATTGCGCATCTATGTATCATTAGAACTAAAGCATTTCAAAAACAATTTTACATGATATTTGAACATTTTGCATTTTTTTATTAATGCAACAGTGCTATAACTCTGTTTGAGGACCAAATCTCAGGTGAGGTGATAGACATTTCTGCTCTTCACTGTGCATCTTAGGTTTATGGTTTGATTATTATTGGTACATGTAATTCAAACTTTTCCCCAAAGATATGACTGGACCTTATTGATTGTTGCTGTTAGGAATGGGGTATCTGGTTGGCAGTCAGCTTGCACTCTGTCCAAGCAGAGACCCTCACTCTAGTCAGTGCAATGGAGATATACACTTGGATAACCCCTGGTGTCCCCCATGGTAGTTTGGCACAAGCAGCCACGCCTATCCCAAAGGCAATGTGTAAGGTATTTGTACCAACACACAGAGTAATACAGTGAAACACTACAAAATGGACACCACACCAGTTCAGAAAATTAGGCAATATTTATCTAAATCAAACAAGATAAAAATGACAAAAATCCAACATACACAAGTCAAGATATGAATGATCAAATTAATAAATTCTCCATAGAAAACAATTTAAACATTGTTACACATAGTACCTGGTTTCATCAAAAACAAAGCTGCACGTGTGAGCGTGCAATCGAAAAGTCAGTGATGCATCGATTCCTTACTCACAAGTGAGGCCGTATGTCATTTCTTCCCCTGTCGGGTAGGCGATGCGTAGTTTTTCTCTCCCACAAGAGAGCGATCCATCGATTTCTGGACAGGGCATCTCAGATCCGCGCATGTTCACAGTGATTTTGGCGCCCAGCAATGATGTGTGCGAAATCCGGCCGCACAGTGATTGAGACCCGCACTGCATGGGGTTTGAGTTGATTTTAGCATCTGCAAGCAGATGTTGCATCATTTCTCCAGCTGCGATGCTGATGATGCATCGATTTCCCAGCTGCGATGCAAGTGGTGCGTCAATGTCAGCCCGAGACAGGTGGGGCATCGTTTTTACGGCCACGTTAAAGGTGGTGCATCAAAAGTTTCCCCGCACGGCTTTCTGTGCATCGATTTCAGTTCTTGTTCTACCAGCTTCACCTTTCAAGGGCCCAGGGACTGGATAGGGCACCACTTGGCAGGGCAGGAGTCTCAGCAGAGAGTCCAAGTGCTGACAGAGGAAGTCTTCAATGGCCCTGGGACATCACAGCAGGAGGCAAGCTCAGTCCAAGCCCTTGGAGACACTTCACAAGCAGGAATATATCACAAAGTCAAGTCTTTGTCCTCTTTCAGGTATAAGCAGCAACTGCAGGCCAACCCAGCAAAGCAATATCAGGCAGAGGGACAGTACTCCTCCTGCAGCTCTTCTCCGTGGCAGAGGTTCCTCTTGGTTCCAGAAGTAACCTGAAAATCTAGGGTGTTGGGTCCACTACTTAAACCCCTTTTGCCTTTGAAGTAGGCAAACTTCAAATTGAAGTCTGTGTTCTTTACAAAATCCTGCCTTGCCCAGGCCTGGCCCCAGACACACACCAGGGGGTTAGAGTCTACATTGTGTGAGGACAGGCATAGCCCATTCAGGTGTAAGTGACCACTCCTCCCTCCACTCTAGCCCAGACGGCCCATAAGGATATGCAGGTTACACCCCAGCTCCCTTTGTGTCACTGTCTAGTGGAGATTCACAAAAAGCCCAACTGTCAGTCTGACCCAGACAGGCAATACACAAGCAGGCAGAGTTACAGAATGGGTTAAACAAGAAAATGACCACTTTCTAAAAGTGGCATTTTTAAACAGACAATTTAAAAAACAACTTTACCAAAAGATGTATTTTTAAATTGTGAGTTCAGAGATCCCAACCTCCATATCTCTATCTGCTCCCAAAAGGAAACTAACTACAGATATTTAAAGGCAGCCCCCATGTTAATGTATGAGAGGGATAGGACTTGCAAAAGTGAAAAACATTTTGGCAGCATTTCACTGTCAGGACATGTAAAACACATTAGTACATGTCCTACCTTTAAAATGCACTACACCCTGCCCATGGGGCTACCTATGGCCTACCTTAGGGGTGACTTACGTGTATAAAAAGGGAAGGTTTTGGCCTGGCAAGTGAGTACACTTGCCAGATCGAATTGGCACTTTACAATTGCACCCAAACACACTGTAGTGGCAGGTCTGAGCCATGTTTACAAGGCTACTCATGTGGATGGCACAACCAGTGCTGCAGGTCCACTAGTAGCATTTGATTTACAACTTCTAGTGCACTTTACTAGGGACTTACTAGTAAATCAAATATGCCAATCATGGAAAAGCCAATTACATATACACTTTACACAGGAGCAGTTGCACTTTAGCACTGGTCAGCAGTGAAAAAGTGCACAGAGTTGCAAAACCCGCAAAAACAAAATCCAGCACACAGTAAAAATATAGGAAGCAGAGGCAAAAAAGAAGAGGGAGGCTATGCCAAGGATGCCAGGTCTAACAGTTGCTATCTGCCCTGCTGTATTGGTAGTGTCTAACTTCGCACCACCTTACTGAGTAACCCCAGGCTGCTGGACTGTCACTACACTATCAGAGTCAAATGTTAAGATGGAGTACTTGGTTAGCCAGTTGGAGTGTTTTAGTATTGTAGCCCAGTTCACCACTACCTCAGTGAAGACTTTGTGATCAGTGTAAGGAAAGGTGCGGAAGACATTGTGACGCGAAGGGTTAATTAGTCTGAGCAGTCTAGATGAGCGTGATGCCTGCAGAAACCTGAACCATACGTGGAAAAGCCCATGATGTCGCTTTCAAGCTTGTTTTTCCAACATTCCATAGATAAAATTATCCACAGCTGCATGTGCTAGAAGCAGGAAGTGTGGGAGAGGGACGCGAAGGTCGCTCTAACCCTGAGATAGGGAGTCCAGGAAAAGGCCAGAAAAATAATGGCTAGTGAACAACAGAGCAGCCGAGGGACGTGTGCTGATAACATAGCTAGAAAATGCAAGAAAGGGATAGAGTCCAAGCTTCAGGTTATTTAAGCACTGAAGCACGGATGAGGGGATTTGAAGCTCGCAGATGGAGTTCTGCAAGCTGCCATCGCCCACATTGCTGCCTCCCTGGCTGTACTGTTCTTAGAATGTGACGCTCGAGGGGGAGAGAGATTTGAGCAGGCAGTAGAGGGCTTCCTAGCATTGTAGATAAAGTTAAGTTCCACCCAGCGATGAAAGGCCTTTGTTTCTCTGCTTTATTCTGATTGATTAACATATTTGCGCTATGTTTATAATCTGATGTATTCTGCTCATTTATATTTGTTTTTTCCTTGACCGTCTTAATGTGAATATGATGCAGTAGCTGAAATATGCATTTCATAGACAGTCAACCAATGCAGTGTTCCTATTGGTGAACTCTTTGCTCACATATAAATAGATGCTCTTTATTGCTATTTTTCATTCTACTTTGTTGATGTGCCAAACGCATATATTTTACTGAAAATTCTATTAAAGTTAAGTTGTGCACATTATTGGTGTGTGGTCTTTCATTGAGCGTCCTTATTGACTTATATCCATCAGATCAGGTGTCAATCAATCACCTGGATAAGACAATTTTGTACCAGAAGTGGGGTATAAGTCAATGACGCCTCTTTGGGGACATAAAAAGAGTGGGGCAGAGAGCGGAAAGCAGCATGGGACAGAAGCCAGGTCCATTTCCGGGTGGTTAGCAACTGACCCGTTCTCTGGTGTGGCAGGACTCCTGAACCGGTGGGCAGCGCCAGTTTTATGGGAAGCACTAGATGAGAAAGTGACTCCTCTTTTAGTGGAAGATGCGGTTGAAAGTGTGAAACTAAGAGGGGTGAAGCTGGAGCTGAAAGCAGCAGGGCAAGTGGGATGGCTTTTCCTGTCTGCGCTCTGTTTGGTGTAACCCAGGATGCAGAAATAAGGAAACTGCGGGATGAGGTTGCAGCCTTGCAGGAAAGGCAGTTACTCATGAAAGAGACTATAGAAAGTTCAGTGACTTAGGGTGATCAAATGGAGGCAAGGTACGAGTAGCAAAACAGTAGAGTAGGCAGAAGCCTAAAATACCCTCAGCTGTGCAAGTGAGGGCATTGGTACGCAAAGAAAACTGGGATCCCTATACTTGGGATGGGACAGTCTCAGATAACGATGATGATTGGAATTGGGAGGATGAGGTGGAAGTACGTGTAGCAGAACTAGGTGAAGTTGAAGGTGAAAAGGAAAGTGTAGTGGAGGCTCGTCCACTTGTGCAAAACAAATCAAAGGGAGTAAATGGTGGGCAAATACAGAATTCTCATTTAGTAAGAGATTATACACAAAGTGAGCTGTTGGAAATAACCCGCATGTTTAGACAAATGCCTGTGGAGCCTTTGTTTAAATGGTTAGTGAGATTGTGGGACACTGGAGCAGATGGTATATTTTTATCACCAACTGAACTTTTGAAAATGGGATCAGTAACTACACATGCCATGTTAGGGCAACGGTTACGAAATGCACAGGGGCAACAAGCTTTTTCTCTGATGGGTTGGTTGATTGAAGGAGTGAAGCGATTGTATCCAACTGCCATAGATGTGGAAGAGAGTTGGGGACCTTGGCACACAATTTCAGAGGCAAATGAACAACTACGAGAAATGAGGATGCAGAATGCAGTTTATTCCCAACAATTTGCAGGGCCTGATGTCGAACCTGTGACAGCAGCACGACTGATGAGGAATGCCCCTCCACATATGAAAGGTGCACTGTTGGCTCTTCTAGGACCCGCTCAGGGAAGACCAGTGGGGGATGTGGTATTATTAATCAATCAATTTGTAAAGCGCGCTACATACCCGTGAGGGCTTCAAGGTGCTGGGGGGGGAGAGGATGCTGTTACTGCTCGAAGAGCCAAGTCTTGAGGAGTTTTCTGAAGGAAAGGAGGTCCTGGGTCTGTCGTAGATCCGGTGGGAGGGTGTTCCAGGTCTTGGCGGTGAGGTACGAGAATGATCTGCCGCAGGAAGATTTGCATCAGATGCAGGGGATGGAGGCGAGGGCGAGGTTAGCGGAGTGGAGTTGCCGGGTGGGGGTGTAGAAGCTGAGTCTGTTGTTCAGGTATGATGGTCCGGTGTTGTGGAGTGCCTTGTGTGCGTGGGTGAGGAGCTTGAAGGGGAGCCAGTGAAGGTCTCTTAGGTGGGGGGTGATGTGGCAGTGGTGTGGGATGTTGAGGATGAGTCGGGCGGAGGCGTTTTGGATGAGATGAAGGCGGAGGAGTTTGGATGGGATACCGGTGTAGAGCGTGTTGCCGTAGTCGAGTCTGTTGCTGACGAGGGCCTGGGTTACTGTTTTTCCTGTTTCTGTTGGGATCCAACAGATGGCACAATTTTAAGGGCTTGACACGCAAAAATCAGCAAGAGCTGTGGGGCAAGACAATAAATATAAGGGAGGAGAGTCTACAATAAAAGTGACCAGACAACAGATGTGGATAGATTTATTGAATGCTGGGGTGAAGAAAGAGGAAATAGACAGAAAGAAAAGGAGGCATTCAATGAAAAGCAGCCTTCAGCACCACCAATGGAAGAGGCTGAGAAGGAAAAAGCAGAGTCAGGGAAATATAGGAAGGTCCCTGTCTCAACTCTATATCCCGACTTGTCCAGCGATGGCTGGGAAGTCCCAGACCCCTTATTATGAAGGTCAGGCCAAACCCCGGGAGTCAGAGCAGTGCAAGAGGTAAGCCCCGGGGACAGGCGGCCATATGTACCTCTTATTATTTATTGGCAAAAAGGAACACAACATGTTATGGCCCTGCTCGATACAGGTGCGGAAGTAACTCTGATAAATGGGAACCCTAAGAGGCTGCCAGGAAAAAGTGTGATCATTAATGGCTATGGGGGTGCTGAGACAGAGGCTAAACCCATTAAACTCAAATTGTCAATTGGTAAAGGACCCCCGTTCACGGCAGAAGTATTTATGGCTGAAGTACCAGAATACATTATTGGTATGGATTTGTTACTAGGCAAAACTATTGACATGCAATGGGGAGCATTCACTTTTGGTGTGAGGAGCGTACATATAAAGAAATCTATGACAATTCTGATTGGGCATGCAAAGTGGAGCCCATTACATGTGCCTCCTCCAAAGGAGCCAGTGTGTATCATACCTGGAGGTCACAAAGAGATTTCAGAAACCATTCAAGGGCTACTAGATGCAGGTGTGCTTAGGCCGGCCGTGAGCCCATTTAACTCCCCTATATGGCCCGTAAGGAAACCAGATGATACATATCGAATGACTGTTGATTATCAACAACTGAATAAAGTAGCCCCACCCTTGGCATCCACAGTCCCAGACATTATCACACTAGTTGAACAGTTGAGCAAAGATTTGGGGGAATGGCATGCTGTAATTGATTTAGCAAATGCCTTTTTCTCGATTGACATTAATGAGGCAAGTCAAGACCAATTTGCAATAAGCTGGCAGAACAGACAGTTCACATTCAGAAAGTTGCCCCAGGGGTACGTACATAGCCCCACCTTGTGTCATGGACTAATAGCCAGAGATTAGGCAACTTCTCGGCAGGGAACACCCGACTTGCACATTACATTGATGACATCATGATCACTAGGGAAACCAAAGAACAGGTCTCAGACACACTGGAGAGGTTAATTGAGTACTTACAGCAGAGGGGATGGGCTATTAACCCAAAAAAGGTCCAAGGCCCAGGACAAGAGGTAAACTTCCTGGGCACTATTTGGTCAGGGCCA
This sequence comes from Pleurodeles waltl, assembly GCF_031143425.1. Taxonomy (NCBI): domain Eukaryota; kingdom Metazoa; phylum Chordata; class Amphibia; order Caudata; family Salamandridae; genus Pleurodeles; species Pleurodeles waltl. The sequence continues at coordinate 996,279,483 of NC_090450.1, read as the reverse complement.
GTAAAAAGAATACCACAGAAAGTGATTGATACGGTACAGCAGCTAAAGGTTCCTACAACAAAGGCAGAAGCACTACAATTTATTGGTTTGATGGGGTTCTGGAGACAACATATCCCTCACTTAGGATTAATACTGAGACCATTATATCAAGTCACATGAAAAAAGCACGCTTTCCAATGGGGACCTGAACAGCAAGAGGCCTTTGAGGGAGCAAAAGATGCATTACAGAACTATTTTGCGTTAGGTCCTATCACACAAGGAGACCCGTTTGAGCTGGAAATGATAGTACAGGATGATGTAGTGGTGTGGAGCCTATGGCAGAGGCAGGGGAAAAAGAGGGTGCCTCAAGGATTCTGGACAGAGAGATTAACACCATCCATGAGCAATTACACCCCGTTAGAGAAAGAACTAGCAGGAGCATATTGGGCATTAGTGGAAACGGAACGTATAACTGGTGACCGGCCAGTTACCTGAAGAACACGGGTCCCTTTACTAGGCAGGATAAGAGAAGGGGGGGCTGGCGCTAAAGTAGGCAGGGCACAGGAGTCTACCATCGTGAAGTGGAAATGGTACCTGCAGCAGAGAGCAAAGCCGGGGCCAGCAGGAGTGTCGAAGTTACAAGAAGATATCAGCAGTAATCGAACAGGCCCCCATCGGAGAGAAAACATTTGTGTACACTGACAGTTGGGCCACTTACCAAGGACTAGTAAGCTGAGCCCCAACTTGGCGCAAAGATGGATGGAAAATTAAAGGCACCCCCATCTGGGGAGGCGAGCAGCTATGGGAAGAGATGTGGGAAAAAGGGCAAAGGTGTCAAATCTATGTGGGACATGTGGATGCCCACTGCCCATCGGACACCTCTCTTGCATCTCTATTCAACAATACTGCAGATCAGATGGCCAAAACACGAACAGTAGTCATCATTTAGAAGAGAGATCTGCCCTGCCCCGATAGCACCCAGAGAGGTGAGGGAGGATTTGGAAGCACAGGGAAAAGGGTATGGGTGCATCATCTGGGGAAGAAGCCAGAAGCAGGAGAGATATTGAGTCAAGGGGTGGGTGGCACGTATGATGTACTTTTAAAGAACTCTAATGTACCTGTGTTTGTACCTGCAGTGAGACTCACCCCGCTGTTGTAAATGATGACATCTGAATCAGTGATGTGGTTCCTGTTTGCGTTCATAATTGCAACTGGAAGAGGTGTTTGGGTTCGACCGAATATAGCAGACAATGTAGTTACAGACCTTCATGTCACTTGTGCACCTCAAGCCGCTAACGTTACTGATGACCAGGAGAAGATTTCACTTTGCAACGTAAAAGTACCTGGATGCAAGTGGATGGCTGCCAAAGCTGTGACCCGGAAGGTAACCGGACAGCAAATCCGACATGCTAATGGACTAAACGAATTGCAAGGAACACTAGCAATAGTACAAGCTTTGAATTATACCCTGAACATGATATGCAAATATTGTGATACCATCAATACCGTTACGCCCGCACTGGCATATCCATGTAAACATTATAATTGTTCTGACAAACAAAGGACCTCATTATGACCCTGGCGGTCGGTGGAGAAGTGGCGGTATTACCGCCAATAGGCTAGCGGAAAAAAATGGATTTATGACCATGGCGGTTACCGCCATGGTCATCCGCCACTTCTCCACTCCAGCCCGGCGGCCGTCACAAGACCGCCGGAGGTATCACAACCCTGCTGACCGCCATGGATTTCAGGTGGTTTGGAACCGCCATGTAATCCATGGCGGTAGGCACTATCAGTACCAGGGAATTCCTTCACTGGCACTGATAGGGGTCTCCCCCACCCCCACCCCTGAGTACTCCCCCCACACCTCCCACCCCCTTGCCACTCCCCAAAGGTGGCAGGACCCCCCTCCCCACCCCTACCCCGAACATTGCTACACACCCCCACCACACGCATACAGACACCACCAATTCACATACCCGCACGTATACCAACATACACACACACAGTCATACACGCACACATACATACAGACATGCACGCACACATACTGACAGACATACAAACAGACAGACACGCGCACATTTTCAACCACACAGCACCCCCGAATGCATACACGCAATCACACACCCCCTCTACATACTCACACACACACACCCATGCACGCACACAACACACAACACCCCCCAGCCCCCCTCCCCTTACGGACGATCAACTTACCTTTCCCGTTGATCTTCCGGGAGGGGACGGGATCCGTGGGGGCTGCTCCACCGCCAGCACCCTGTCACCAGAACACCGCCACACCGAATCATGGAACGTGATTCGGTGGGTGGTGTTCTGATGACAGGGAGGTGGAGCAACCTCCACTTCCCCGCCGACCGCCAGTATGGCTGCTGAGGTTGTAATGACCACCAAAGTATTTTACCAGGACATATGGTGGTTGTTACAATGAACAATGGAACCAAAGGAGCTTGATATTCCAAACCACCAGCTTTCATGTTTTATGTAGCTGAAAGACGTATGGTTAGCAACTTAGGCAACATTTCCATAGTCCGGTATAGGATAGGATGTGAGCAAGCTTTGCATGCAAGCATAATTAACCATATTGTGTTACAGATAAATATTGCTAAAGGAAATGTCTCAAATTATGATCCATTACACACACCATGGACACTACACTTATGGCCATTGCCAAAGCTACGTATTAGAAGAGATCTAGGATCCAGGATAGCCGGAGCCACCGGAATAGGGGTAGGGGCCTTGAATTATTTTGATATTGAAGCCATTATGAATAAGTTATCATCTACAGGATATAGTACAGGAGAGGCCATAAAAGTAATTTCTCAGTGGGGCCTACACACTCACAAGAGGTATGGAAAATCCTACGAGGGTTGTACCGTGATTGGCAATGGCATAATTTCACTTATGAGCAATTTGGAAAAAGCTTTCAAAACACAAAAGCAGTGTCCAAGGGTATCCAATCTATATTATGGCAAAGTATTGTTAAACAACAATATGCAGATTTTAAAGCAGAATGGGGACAGCTCCAAGGCGAGTATTGGAGACAACAATTGCATTTGCCTGAGGAGATATGGGTAAAGCGCATACAGTTTCATTGTGAAGAAGAAATGTGTTATGCTCATTTTGATATAGCAAGAAGAGATCTTCCTCCTGAAATATGGTGCCCCTTTATATTGCTCCCCATAGTGATAGGTAAAGAATGGTGGATACCTCATACTGACAAAAAGTGGATTGCTCAGACGAACCAGACTGTAGATCCCACCAGATGTGCGGATTGGTCTAAGGGGTGGGTATGTACCCACATTGGACGGGTGCAAGATCCATGCCTTCACCCAATACCAGGAGAATGCGAATGGTTAACTTATCCTATTAATGGCACAGACTTATATCAGATAGGAACGGAGAGTATATGTCATGTTACTAATCATCCCTCACTCTTTAATGGATTTGTACAAACCACCGGAGAGCAAGTAATGTGTATGTGCAATATTACCAGCATTATTGACATAAGTACTCACATCCTATACCGACCGACTAAGTTCACCACAACCACATTACAAATGCAAATGTGAGCACAGTTAGAATGGGACATCCCGCTTGTTGTTAAGCTACCCAGACTAGAGGCAATCAGGCACTACGCACAAGTCACATTTGCTAAATTTAATATGGCAGCTAAATACACCAAGGATACAGCCATACAGATGACCATAGACGCCAAACAGCTTATGCACACTGCTTCACCCATCAAGCAAGTAACTGAGCACCACTGGTATGATATTTTCTTGGGCTTGGCACCAGGAGCTACAAAAACGCTAAATGTAATGTTACATCCTTTAATTCGGTTACTGATTGTTTGTGTCATATTGATGACTATATTATGTAGACTATATGTACGTACTAAATAGCTTTATTCTAAAATGCAAGCACTTAGAATAATGCTGACGGGTATTCGAAGCAAGCTAGCTAGGGAAATGCCAAAATAAATGATTTTTTGTTTGGTATGCATTGCGCTCATCTGAGGGGTGGCAAGATCAGTGTAGGGAAAGCTGCGGAAGACATTGTGACGCGAAGGGTTAATTAGTCTGAGCAGTGTAGATGAGCGTGATGCCTGCAGAAACCTGAACCATACGTTGAAATGTCCAAGATGTCGCTTTAAAGCTTGTTTTCCGACATTCCATAGATAAAATTGTCCGCAGCTGCATGTGCAAGAAGCAGGAAGTGTGGGAGAGGGACGCGAAGGTCGCTCTAACCCTGGGAACGTGTGCTGATAACATAGCTAGAAAATGCAAGAAAGGGATAGAGTCCAAGCTTCAGGTTATTTAAGCAGTACAGCGCGAGTGGGGGGATTGAAGCTCGCAGATGGAGTTGTACAAGCTGCCATTTCCCACATCGCTGCCTCCCTGGCTGTGCTGTTCTTAGACTGTAACGCTCAAAGGGGAGAGAGGTTCGAGCAGGCGGGAGAGGGCTTCCCAGCATTGTGGATAAAGTTAAGTTCCACCCAGGGATGAAATGCCTTTGTTTCTCTGCTTTATTCTGATTGATTAACATACTTGTGCTATGTTTATAATCTGATGTATTCTGCTCATTTATATTTGCTTTTTCCTTGAACGTCTTAATGTGAATATGATGCAGTAGCTGAAATATGCATTTCTTAGACAGTTAACCAACGCAGTGTTCCTATTGGTGAACTCTTTTCTCACATATAAATAGATGCTCTTTATTGCTATTTTTCATTCTACTTTGTTGATGTGCCAAACGCTTATATTTTACTGAAAATTCTATTAAAGTTAAGTTGTGCACATTATTGGTGTGTGGTCCTTCATTAAGCGTCCTTATTGACTTATATCAGTCAGATCAGGTGTCAATCAATCACCTGGATAAGACACTTTGTGACCCCAAAATAGGCTTTACAGGCATCTTCTTGGCAGCAAAGAAGATATTTAAAAGGATCTGTCCCCACACTGTGGTTGATGCCTAAAACTCGGAAGAAGGCATATCTGAAAGCCGCGGTCAGAGAAGGGAAACCGGCGGTCTCCCGCCGGTTTCCCGCTGCCCCAAAGGAATCCTCCAAGCCGGCGCAGCATGCTGCGCCGGCATGGGGATTCCGACTCCCCCTCCCGCCATCCAGTTCCTGGCGGTTCTCCCGCCGGGAACCGGATGGCGGGAGGGGGAGTCGCGGGGCCCCTGGGGGCCCCTGCCGTGCCCATGCCTATGGCATGGGCACGGCAGGGGCCCTCGTAAGAGGGCCCCTAAAAGTATTTCAGTGTCTGCAAAGCAGACACTGAAATACGCGACGGGTGCAACTGCACCCGTCGCACCTTCCCACTCCGCCGGCTCTATTACGAGCCGGCGTCATCGTGGGAAGGGAGTTTTCCCCTGGGCTGGCGGGCGGTCTTGTGAAGACCGCCCGCCAGCCCAGGGGAAAACTCGGAATACCCTCCGCGGTCTTACGACCGCGGAGCGGTATTTCGGAGGGGGGAAGCCTGGCGGGCGGCCTCCGCCGCCCGCCAGGCTCGGAATGAGGGCCTAGGTCTCCAGCTTTCAGTAATGGCTCAGTGGGAGATCCCCGGATTCAAATATTGATTCAGTGGGGGTCCCCCGGTTAAAGTAATAATAAAGTGGGGATCCACAGAAGTCAAAAGGTTGGAAACCTCTGCTTTCGATCATCTGGGGAGGGAATTGAAAAAATATGACTTGTAACTAATAAGTGTAGTATTTGCCTTCAAGCACTTAAGTATCTAAGATCCACCGTGAACATATTTAAACAGGGATGTTTGTGATCTGTCTTGTGTAATACTGGGAGATAAACAAAAAAATGAAAAACAATGTAATGACGAGATCATTTAAAAAATAAGATGAAAAGGGAGTGTGTTTCAATAAAATGTTGATGCAATTATGCTCAAGAATGAGTTGAAGGATTGTGATTCTAAGGTTTATATGCTTCTTAACCAAGTAATTCCCATTACATTTGCATAAATATCATTGTATTTTGCTGTGCATGTACTAGCATAGAGGTCCCTTCCTGAATCACCAGCAGATCCTTTGGATTTACTCCAGGTGCTAACGGCAGTCAGTGCATTTCTCTCAAGGCCAGTCCATTGTATCTTGGTTTAAGATTCTGACCCAGCCTGGCTGCCGAGGTGTTTGAACAAAACTCAGGAAAGTGATTTCAATGCCCATCAGATTCATACTCACCTAGAGAAGAATGCCTTCTTTAATGAAAGCAAACTTAGGCTTGGGTTCTAAGCATGAGTGATGCAACTTAGCAAATGTAGGCTCTAATTTTGATTTTTGATGTCATTTACTATACAGAGCTTGGTCAATGGATCAATGTTCAGCCTGTGGTTGCAAACTTTGGTAGCTGGCTTTGGTGATGTTGTGCATAATGCTACCCATAGCTCGGTGTTTAAAAAGGTGACTTAATAAATGGACTACCCTTGTCTAACCTTGTTGCTGATTTCGTCAAGAGTAGAATTGCCCTACACATACTGAAAAGTGGTTGGATCACAAATATTAAACAAAAAGAATTGGCAAAGTCAAGAGCTTTGGCATTGGCCACCAACCAATTTGCTTTGCCAGTGCTTGCTTTGTTGTGTCATATACTTTTTTTAATGTTCTTGTCGGGTAAGTGGCATGACCCTCATCAATCTAAAATGAAATAATTGTCTGTAAGCTTTTTTTGTTCTCAAGGAGCACACATTGCCTTAGTAGTCCATGGTCTTGAAGTGAACTACTTTGTGTGTCAATGTTTTCCTTGTGAACATGTGAAATGCCTTCCATAACAATGCAATTATCCAGTGCCTGAAGTTGATGACCCATCACCCCATGCTGTAGTGTGTAGAAGAAAAACGTGAAAGACACACTAACAGGCCAATGGATGAAGAGTTCTGGCTTAAGTCCCGCATAGGCATTGACACCCAAACATATCTAATTTTATGGGGATCAGTATCAGAGAAGTCCTGGTATAAGATACTGAAGCAGTAACATTCAGATAAAAGTTTAAAACGCTAATCTCAATACTACAGAAATCAAAAGGTTAGTTGATCAATGAAGGCAATTAACATAATTAAATCATAAAGAGAAGACTACAAGTAGCTTGCTGGCCCTATCAAGCAGACTGACATAAGGTCTGTCTCATTCAGACTCTAAGCAAAGTCTCTAAATGACTTCACGCAGAAAGCTAAACAGCTGAACTCAAACAGAATTTCATACAAAATCTCTAAGTAACTGCCTGGAATGCATTGAAGAAATAGAATGAAAAGAAATGTGACTATTCTCCTAAAAGCACATCTTCTATAATGATTTAGATAATGGAAGAATACAATTTTTATAGCCCGACATTAGGTAAATGTGCAGTACTGACATGTTACTTACACAGCACCAGTGTTTAAAATAACACATATTTGCATTGACTACAGTGTACATGATTTCTTAGGAATGTTAAACACAAGAGAACTGCCTTTGCACAAAAATAACATTGAGATGTTAACAAAGAATCCGCCGAGTGACCTTGCAGTGTTGCAACATTAGAACAACCGTTCCCGGGGAAGGCAGTGAAACATTATTTTCTTCCATGCAAGTAAACACCATAGTTTGCAGATCAATTCGAAGATTTTCTGAAACAGAATAAAAACATGAAGTGCAGGGCTCATGCACCTAAATAAACAAGCAAACTATTGAAATGCTGCAGCCTAATGCGGCCTAGTCAGTCTGAGTAATGTTAACCGAAAATAGGCACAATATTTTATTAAGAAAATATTCTCACACATAGGAAGTACATTATGCTTATAATTTTATTAACATGAGAAGATTTTGGCTAATGCGAGAACTAAAACAAGCCTTGAACCTTTCAGCTCTGCTTTCCACCTACTGTTCAATCTACAACAGCCTTTGTCATCTGAAAATATTAAAAATGAGAACTTTTAACATGGACAAGCAGTTTTATGGCATTTCTATCTTAAATGACCTTCTTCATGATTTAAATTTATTTTTCGGCTCATTCTATCAGTATTTATCCATACACAGCTTAGCTTTTATGAACAATGGATCTTTAAATAGTTTATTTCCACAGAGCGGTAACTCACACTTAAATACCTGGAGGGATTTAGGGGCATATTTACAAGGAACTGGTGCATCAGTACTGTTTTCTTGCGTCACCTCTGCCCCTCTTAACGACAGCATTTTTTATGCTATTGTGGAGCTTTGCTGCACTAGCATCAGAAATGTTGACGCTAGTGCATCAAAGTGCAAGGAGGCCCATAGTTTTCTAGGGGTGCATCATTTTCACGCCTGCTTTGAGCAGGCGTTAAAAATTACGCAAAAAATGGCACAGTGAAATCTTGTAGATTTCACTTCGCAATTTGTGTGGGCCTACTGGCGCCAGAACGCCCCCCTTGAATACATTATGCCTGATGCAGGCACAATGTGGCGAAAGGGGGTCAAAGTGGCGCAATGCAACCATTGTGCCACTTTGCAAATACGGCACAGCAAAAAGCCTTCCTAACACCACATCAGCGTAAAAAAAACATTACACTAATGTGATGCAGAAATACGCTAGAGGCTAATTTCAGTTTAATTAGGAAACCGCGTGCCTTTTATTTAAATGTATACGCCGTCAAAAACACAGCTATTGAAGTGACAGACATGACTGACAGCTACATTTATAAAAATAAATACAGGCATGTTAAGATGCTTGTACCCATCCTTTGTACTGTGAAAAAAATCTGTAAAAACAGAAAACTAGAAGCCTTGTTTTAATAAAATGTAACAAGATCCTGCAAATCACACTCTCAGCAGGATGTGTTCTCCTGATGCCGTTACCTATTATTAACATAATTATAAAACAGGTATGGCTGCTTCAGGGATCTTCCGAACACTTAGGGCCTGATTACGACCCTGGCGGTAAAAACCGCCAGGGCCGTGGTCTGCGGGAGCTCCGCCAACAGGCTGGCGGTGCTCCTTTGGGCATTCTGACCGCGGTGGTACAGCCGCGGCCAGAAACGGAAAGTCGGCGGTGTACCGACGGCTTTCCGCTGCCCAGGGGAATCCTCCATGGCAAGCTGTGCTCCCGCCGCCCGCCAAGCTTGGAATCACCCCCTTAATGTGATGTTGGATAATTTTCATCTGAAGTCTCATGTAGAAGTTGTGCAATAATTGTGACAGTGAAGAGCTCAGAGGGACTCCATGTGTTAGAGGAGAAGGTAAGATTAGATTAATATCTTTAGACTTCTATCCACTGTCACAAAAATATTGGGGCATATTTACAAGCCCCTTGAGCTACCTTGCGTCGCCCTAACATAATTTCTTAATGCTAAGGCATCACTAAGGTGGCCTTTTCCCCATGCCATATTTACAAACTGGCGCAATGCTTGCATTGTGCCATTTTTTAAATCCTTGAGCCACATTATCCCTGCATCGGGCATAATGTATGCAAGGAGGGCGTTCCGACACAGGGAGCCCCAGAAAAATGGCACAAATTTACAAGATTTCACTACACCACTTTTTCTATCATTTTTAATGCCTGATCAGAGCAGAACCCATAATAACCTTAGGGCCTTCCTGTGCTTTGCTGCACAAGCATCAACGTTTTTGACGTTAGTGCAGCAAAGCGCTACAATAGCATCACAAATTTTGACACTATTATGCTACTGGCTGCCATGGTGAATCATATTATAAATACAGAACAGCCATTGTGTCAGGTGGTGGTAGGGGGACTCAGAAAAATGGTGCACAGAGACTGATTCGCCACTTTATTGTAAATCTTCCCCATTGAATCGAGAATCATTTTTGATGTCCTGTAATCCAAGTTTGGCCGAGGTGGGTCAATATAGTCGAAGCAACTGACATAAGCAGTTGCACTGCAGAAGCCCTGGGATAAGGGGAGCCTACCTTGCAGATTTTATTGAACTTGTCGGAGACCTTCGACACCACTCATCATTTCTTTACCTTGTACATTTGGAGACAGTGTTGCTTGCATTGGCTACAGATTTGTGTAGGTCTTTTCTTGCTAGTTCTTGGAGTTGTGTCACCCTGGAAATCTTTGAGTCTGGATTATGTCCAGTTCCTTGTCACCAGCTATGTCAATGTTCACGTGCATCCCTTGCATCAGTTATTAAATCCAGGAATGATGTCACACACAGGTGGTGCTACCTGTGTGTGATGTATGTTTGTAATGGTGTTCATAGAACGCAAACCTAGCAAGAGACAAAGGAGCCCTGAACATAGACAGGAACCATGAGAAGTCAATAAGGGTCATTTACAATGAGGCAGAATATCCATGGATGGTGATTCGTATCGTGTATCAATATAGGAGACCCAGAAGAGGCGAGTCTTCATATCCTTCTGGAGCTGCAGAAGGAGTTGGGCACTTAGCCTGCTGACAGGATTTTGTTCTAGCTCCTGGGAAACACATTTCTTATTGTTTTCTTATTTATAGTTCTTTATCTCCCGTCTGAACTGTCTCAGCTTTTTTATTAGTTGAATTCACTGCACTACATTTGTGATTCCAGGGCTCAAGAGTATTGTTCCAGTCATTGAACCTGATACTCATTTAGACCTCATTCCATTGGGTCCTGCCCAAATAAACAGTAGTAACCTCATCCTGCTACCTGATGACATAGCACACACAGGTCACCAATTCCTAACTCAAGATTTGTGAGGGTGTATCTCCTTTGTTTGCCCTGATGAAGAACCAACCACAAATCATGTCCAACCAGATCGAACCATCAACACCTGCCTGATTTATTGCAATTACAAATGGGCGCCAAATTGATTTAACTGTTTGACAATGGGTATTTACTATTCAATTATCTTTATTTCAGCTAAAAGCCATAAAAGCATTCGAAAGAATAAATACATATACTAATTAATCTTAAACATAAGACATCGGTAAAATGGTCTAAAATATCATGCAGTTGGTATACTATCCAAACATTTATAAAATGACAAATACATATATACATTAAGGTGGTCATTACAACCCTGGCGGACGGTGTTAAAGCGACGGTAAGACCGTCAACAGGCCGGCGGTAAAAATTTTGCAATTACGACCGTGGCGGAAACCGCCAACAAAGACAGCCACTTTAACACTCCGACCGCCACGGCGGTACAAACAAACAGCGCGGCGGTCACCGCCAACAGACAGGCGGGAGACAATGTACCGCCCACACTATTACAACCCACCAATCCGCCACCCTTTCCGGGACGGATTCACCGCAGATAAAAACACAGCGGAAACAGGAATTCCGAAGGGAAAACGCTCACCTCTACACTGCCCACGAGGAACCAGGACACCATGGACCCGGAACTCCAAATTCTACCTGCGATAGTCTTCCTGCTCCTCTACCAGGAGCACGAACACCGGCGACCAAGACCTCGGTGAGTACTGCACCTACGACACAGGGGAGGGGGGAGGGAAAAAACAGGGACACACACATGCAACACCCCAACCCCCACCCTCACCCACTACAACACACACACTAATGTATATTAATACATCACAGTTACACCCCCCAAACCCCCCGGAAGAATGCAAAGACAATAGAAAATGAGTGTAACCATTGTAATATATTAAAATCAAGTACGCAAAAATATATATATACACCATAAACAAAATATATACAAAGCATAGTAGTCCAGGTAGTGCTCCAATTAAGTCAGTGGAACACTGGGCCCACACAGTATGGGCGAGGCCCACACAAGATCCCCGACCATGACGGAGAGAACACTGCAGAGGCATCAGAGAGCAACTAAACAGGCACCTCAGGGGGTGGGAAAGGGGGGCACCTCAGCCGGTTGAGTGCACAACGCCAAATCCACGAGGGGGCCACATGCCCACTGTTCAATCCTGGGGAGTGCAAAGCCACAGTCTCACAAGTCTCTACAGTGGGTGGGTTGCCCACTGTTCCATCCTGGGGAGGGCAAAGCCACAGTCTCACAAGTCTCTACTGTGGGTGGCTTGCCCACTGTTCCATCCTGGGGAGTGCAAAGCCACAGTCTCTCATGTCTCTACAGTGGGTGGCTTGCCCACTGTTCCATCCTGGGGAGTGCAAAGCCACAGTCTTTCAAGTCTCTACAGTGGGTGGCTTGCCCACTGTTCCATCCTGGGGAGTGCAAAGCCACAGTCTCTCAAGTCTCTACAGTGGGTGGCTTGGCCACTGTTCCATCCTGGGGAGTGCACAGCCACAGTCTCACAAGTCTCTACAGTGGGTGGGTTGCCCACTGTTCCATCCTGGGGAGTGCAAAGCCACAGTCTCACAAGTGGATAACAGTCTCCACTGATTCTGGAGGGGGCATGGTGCCCAGAGTGCTTCATCCTGCTAAGGACAGAGGTAGTGGATGGATCTCTCCACTGGTTCTGGAGGGGGCATGGTGCCCAGAGTGCTTCATTCTGCTAAGGACAGAGGTAGTGGATGGATTTCTCCACTGGTTCTGGAGGGGGCATGGTGCCCAGAGTGCTTCATTCTGCCCGTGATGGACTCAGTAGCGTCAGTGCCCTTGGCGCTCATGGGCCAGCGGTGCTTGAGGCGGCGGTGCCCTGTTCAGTGGTGCTTGAGGCAGCGGTGCCCTGTTCAGTGGTGCTTGAGACGGCAGTGCCCTGTTCAGCGGTGCTTGAGGCGGCGGTGCCCTGTTCAGCAGTGCGTGAGGCGGCGGTGTACTGTTCAGCGGTGCTTGAGGCGGCGGTGCCCTGTTCAGCGGTGTTTGAGATGGCGGTCTCCATTGCAGAACTCAGCTGCTGGCGGACCTTCATGGCCCAGCGTGGCTTTTGCTGGCGGTACTTCATGGCCCAGCAGGGCTTTTGCTGGCGGTCCTTCATGGCCCAGGGGGGCTTTTGCTGGCGGTCCTTCATGGCCCAGCGGGGCTTGTGCTGGCGGTGGCCTCCTGGGCAGCTGGGCTTGTGCTGGCGGTGGCCTCCTGGGCAGCTAGGCTGGTGCTGCCGGTGGCCTCCTGGGCAACTGGGCTGGTGCTGGCGTTGGCCTCCTGGGCAGCTGGGCTTGTGCTGGCGGTGGCCTCCTGGGCAGCGGGGATGATGGCGGTCTTCTCCGCTGTGCTGCTCTTCCCATACTTGCCGGGATTCTTGTGGCCCTTCCCCACTTTGGAAGGTGTCACAGCTGACTCCACACTCCCACCGGGACCCCTGGGAGCGGCTTTGGTGGCTGGAGTCTTCCGCCTCTCCCGCCGGGCACTGGCCAACTTCTGATGCTTCACAGGTGGGGGACTGTCTGTGCTGTGGCTTCATGCCACACTGGCTGCCCTGGTGGCCGGTGCACTCCAGATTCCGGTGACTACAGGCACCACTGGTCCCGGAGATGTTGTGGCTGAGGTGCTAGTTCGGGACCTATGAGACGGACGGGGTGGGGGAGGTGTGGGAAAGAGGTCAAGGTTGGACAGGAAAAGTTTTTTTGACACACTGGGATGGGTAGCTGGAGGGGGTTTGGGAGTGGAGGAAGAGGTTGTGGTTGTAGGAGGTGTTCGTTTGCTGACTTTGGGTGAAGGTGCGCTGGAGGCTGTCGTGAGGTGGATGGCTGTTGGGTGGGTGTGTGCCTGCGTTTGTGTATCTTCGGGGGGGCGTCACAGACACACTGGGAGAGGGCACAGGGGACGTGTGAATGGTAGTGGGGGTGGTGACTGCACGTAAGCGGGGTGTGGTGGTGGGTGTGCTGGCGAGGGACGTAGTGGCTGTAGAGGTAGTGCATGCAGGTGTGAGTGGAGACGAGACAGGGAGGGAGGAGGGAGACGAGGAGGAGGGGGACACAGTGGAGGCAGTGGATGTTGGTGTGTCTGCATGTGTGTGATGCTTGCGTGAGTGCCTGTGGGATGTGTGGTGCTTATGTTTGCCTGAGCTTCCCTTGTGTGTTGACGTGTGTGCATGCTGGTCTGTAGGTGTGCTTGGGATAGGCTGGGGTACAGGGGATTGGGTCTGGGTGGAGGAAGTTGGAGGGGGGAAGCTAGACACAGCGACAATGGCTGCCATCAGTGCTGAGGCCAGAGTCTGAAAAGCTCACTGAAGGGCCGCCTGACCAGAATGAATGCCCTCTAGGAATGCATTGGTTTGTTGCAACTGCCTTTCTACACCCTGGATGGCATTCAAAATGGTAGACTGCCCAACAGTGAGGGACTCCTCACTGAGGGCAGCAGGGGTGACTGGGGCAGGGCCTGAGGTGCCTGTGGCGAAGGTGATGCCCACCCTCCCGGGTGAGCGGGCACGGGGCGAAGGCTGAGGGGCTGCTGGGAGGGTGGTGCTGGAAGGGGGGGTGGTGGCTGTACCTGTAGATGGGGGTGGCACATATGTTGCCGCCACCACAAGGGAGCTCCCATCAGAGGACGAGTCCGTGTCACTGGTCTCAGCTCCTGTTCCCGACGTGGAGCTCCCCTCGCCCTCCGTCCCACTGGTGAAGTCCGATTCCGTAGTGTGGCCCTCCATGGCCATGTAGGATGCAGCCCCCTGGTGCTCTGGTGCCACTGCTCCTCCGCCTGATGATGCTAATGCACACAAGAACAGGGAGACCACAAAAAGGGGTGGGACGACAGAAGAAAGACATGTTGAGTGCATGCATTACCGCTACCGTTGGCGGACACGATAGACACAGAAGCCCCCTGCACTACGCCGCGCTCTTGGGCTCCACTGTTCAATTCCTGGGAAATGGCCTACAAGGCTATTGACGACATCTGCACACATAGATGACACAGGGGCATGACTAGGTGTAGTTGTCACTCTACAGAGGTGGGGTGGGGTGCAACATGGCCTGCCTTATGGAGGGAACTTGCCTATGGAACTCGCCCTGGCCTAGGGAAACCCACGGCCCACCTCCCCGACCCAGACTCCTCCACTGCGCGCAAAGTCAGCAGAATGCGAGTGTACTCACCCCCTTGTGGCTGCTGTGATGCCCTCAAGCGCCCATCCAACTCCGGGTACGCCACCGCCACCGCCAGGATCCTGAACATCAGGGGGGTCATGGTGCGATGAGCACCCCTCCCACGTTGGGAGGCCATCCCCAGCTGAGCCTCCGCCGTCTTCTTGCTCCAGCGGCGAATGTCCTCCCATCTTTTACGGCAGTGGGTGCTCCATCTGTGGTAGACCCCCAGGGTCCGGACGTCCTTGGCGATGGCACGCCAAATATGTTTTTTCTGGTGGGCGCTGACCTACATGATTTGTACAGGGGGAAGAGAAAGTTATTACCAACTGCACCGTCAAAGTGATTGACCCCCATCCCTACCCTTGCCATGTGGCACATGCACTCACCGTCGTTTCATGCACGCCGCACTCTCCCCCCTTCCTTCTTACATCCACACCTCTCCACACAGGCATAGCCCATACATCATGCTCCCAGTGTACTTACCTGTTTGTCTGGAGGACCGTAGAGTAGCGTGTACTGGGGGAGGACCCCTTCCACGAGTTTCTCCAACTCCTCCGATGTGAAGGCAGGGGCCCTTTCCCCAGATACTCGAACCATTGTCTCTTCCAGACCGAGGTCACAGCAGCACTTGCAGTGTAGGTCCTCTCCTGTCGAAGATCAGGTATCGAGTGATTGAACAGATAGAAAATGGCGGTCACGTCCGTGGCGGTGCGTACCGTCACCGCCGGCGTACATCGTCATTGGCTCCTGGGACCCATAGGGTCCAATGTTAACCAATGCAGCATTGCGCCGCGGTCTTCGACCGCCTACCGCGACGGTGTACAACGCCAGCGCAGTTACCTCACATCCCATTGTCCCACTTTAGAGGTCAGGCAGCCACCATTTCAGGGGCCCACATGGCTTCATTTTTAAGTGCGTCACACATACCTAGGCCTAGACTCAACACACATACAGGCCACTTTTTGAGTATGACTGGTGTTCTGTGTAAGCTGTGGGTACGTACCTGTGAGTTGTTTGACTCTGTGCTCGCTGTTGTCCTTCATAGACACCGTCCGCTGGGACATGTGAGGAGATGGCGGCATCCTCCGGTGTACCGACCGTTGGTGGACCTGTCGACAATGGAGGAAAGACATGTGATAATCACATACAGGCTTGACTGTGCCACTATCCACGAACTGTGTACGCAGTTGGAGCCAGATCTGATGTCAGCTATCCGCCATCCCACAGGAATCCCCCCTCAAGTGCAGGCGCTGTCAGTGCTCCATTTCCTTGCAAGTGGATCATTTCAAACAACAGTGGCCATAGCATCAGGGATGTCCCAGACTATGGGGGTGATTCTGAGCTTGGCGGGTGGCGGGAGCCGCCCGCCAAGCGGGAACCGCCAGAAGACCGTACCGCGGTCAAAAGACTGCGGCGGTCATTCTGGGTTTCCCACTGGGCTGGCGGGCGACCGCCAAAAGGCCGCCCGCCAGCCCAGCGGGAAACACCCTTCCACGAGGAAGCCCGCTCCGAATGGAGCCGGCGGAGTGGAAGGGGTGCGACGGGTGCAGTAGCACCCGTCGCGAATTTCAGTGTCTGCTAAGCAGACACTGAAATTCTAAGTGGGGCCCTCTTACGGGGGCCCCACGACACCCCATACCGCCATCCTGTTCCTGGCGGCCGAAACCGCCAGGAACAGGATGGCGGTATGGGGGTCGGAATCCCCATGGCGGCGCAGAGACCGCCGACTTTCCGTTTCTGGCCGTGGCTGTACCGCCACGGTCAGAATGCCCAAAGGAGCACTGCCAGCCTGTTGGCGGTGCTCCCGCGGACCACGGCCCTGGCGGTTTTTACCGCCAGGGTCAGAATGACCGCCTATGTTTTCCAACGTGTTGTCCAGAGTGTTGTCTGCCCTGCTGAAACACATGCAGAGTTACATCGTTTTCCCTCAGGTGGAGGATTTGCCTACAGTGAAAGGTGATTTCTATGCCCTGGGACATATCCCCAACATCATAGGTGCCATTGATGGGACCCATGTGGCGTTGGTACCCCCCCACAGGAGTGAACAGGTGTACAGAAACCGGAAGAGTTGTCATTCGATGAAGGTTTGGCAGACCAGTACATCTCCCATGCGAAGCCATGTTCCCTGGCTCAGTGCATGACGCTTACATCCTGCGGAATAGCAGCATCCCTTATGTGATGGGTCAACTCCAGAGGCACCGTGTGTGGCTATTAGGTGAGCACCTGGAAGCTAGTCAGTGGGAAGGGTTGTCTGTGTCTGGGGATATCCCTCCAGGTTAGTGTGTGTCTAACAGTTGTCCCTCGCCATTTGCAGGTGACTCTGGTTACCCCAACCTGTCATGGCTACTGACCCCAGTGAGGAATCCCAGGACAAGGGCAGAGGAACGCTACAATGAAGCCCATGGGCGAACTAGGAGGGTGATCGAGCGGACCTTCGGCCTCCTGAAGGCCAGGTTCAGGTGCCTCCATATGACAGGTGGATCTCTATTTTACTCACCAAAGAAGGTGTGCCAGATCATCGTGGCCTGCTGTATGCTTCACTACTTGGCTTTTGCGACGACAGGTGCCCTTTATGCAGGAGGATGGTCCAGATGACGATGTTGTTGCAGCTGTGGAGCCTGTGGACAGTGAAGACGAGGAAGCAGAGGAAGAAGACATGGACAACATTGACTCAGTGATCCAGCAATATTTCCAGTGACACACAGGTAAGAATACAAACCTGCCTACTACATGTACTTAAACACTACTACCTCTCTACTGTCTGTCGTTTTCACCCAGTGTATGGTCACTGAGTTGTCACTTTCCCTTACTATTTCACAGATGTGGGTCCCACTGTGTGACATCTGCTTTGATTCCTCATGGACTAGAGCTGTGTGACAAAGGTATGTTGCCATTACCAATGAAAAAGCTTTTTGCTACAGTTATTGCTAATACAGTATTCCGAAATCACAGACAGACTCCAGATTTTTGTGTGCTTTAAGGGTGTTTATTTAAGTGCTCAATATTGGAGGGGGTTGTAAAATGGTGAGGGGTGATGGCGGAGGAATGTCCATGGCAGAGTCCAGTCTATTAGTCTCACAGGTGCATTGCCCAAACGGGCATAGGAAGTGGATCTAGGGCAGTTTGAGGATGGACAGGGTGACAAAGTGGGACTGTAGAAGGACTATCAGGGTGGTCTCATTTCTTGGCAGGGGTCTTGGCATCGTTCTCTGTCTTTGTCCTGGATCTCAGGTACCATTTGCGAGGTGGTTCTCCATCTGCAGGGGGTGGGGTGCTGGTGTGGTGGTCCTGTGGCGGTGCCTCCTGTCCACTAGCGCCGGCGGAGGTGGTGGGCAGTTCATCGTCCAGGCTTGTGTCAGGGGCCCCTTGTAGTGCCACAGTGTCCCTCCTGGTGTTGAGTACTTCCTTCAGCACCCCTACGATGGTGCCCAGGGTGGAATTTATGGCTCTGAGTTCCTCCCTGAAGCCCATATACTGTTCCTCCTGCAGGCGCTGGGTCTCCTGAAACTTGGCCAGTACCGTTGCCATCATCACCTGGGAGTGGTGGTAGGCTCCCATGATGGAGGAGAAGGCCTCGTGGAGAGTGGGTTCCCTGGGCCTGTCCGCCCCCTGTCGCACTGCAGCCCTCCCAGTTCCCCTGTATTCCTGGGCCTCCGTCCCCTGGACCGTGTGCCCACTACCACTGGCCCCAGGTCCCTGTTGTTGTTGGGGTGGTGGGTTATCCTGGGTTCCCTGTAGTGGTGGACTCACTGCTGATTGACGTGTCCTGGGGACGGAGGTATGGGCCCGATGGGTGGGTGCTGCGCTGGTGTTTCCAGAGGGGGGAAGCTCTGTAGTGGCCTGTGACTGGGTGTGGGGAACCGACTGTCCCGAGGTCCCCGATGGGCCAGGCTGGTCATCTAGATCCAGTTGGACATCACTGTGGGCCTCCTCTGTTGGTGGTGTGGACATGTGTGGACCCTCCTGTCTGGTGACGTTGGGTAGGGGTCCTGCAGGGGTATAAAAGCATGATTATTGCATCTGTGTGTGTCAAGGTGTGCAATGGGTGGGTGACCGTGTACCCCAGTGCTTGCATTCCTGTGTGGGACCTTGTGTGATGATGGTTATGGGGGTGTATGGGTATGTGCAGTGGGCATGCTTTAGTGATGGGTGTCCATGCTTTGGTGTTGCACGCAGGGCTTGGTGTTGGGATGGGTGGTTTGTGATAGTGGGACATTTGTGAGGAGTAGGAGTGATGGGGGTGAGTGTGAGGGTGGGGGTATGTGCTGGCATGCAGGTAGGGTGGAGGATGTAATAGTAAAGCTTTGACTTACCAGAGTCCATTCCTCCATCTACTCCTGCAAGGCCCTCAGGATGCAGAATCGGCAAGACCTGCTCCTCCCATGTTGTTAGTTGTGGGGGAGGAGGTGGGGGTCTGCCGCCAGTCCGCTGAATCGCCTGGTGGTGTCTAGAGACCACTGAACGCACCTTCCCCTGTAGGTCGTTCTACCTCTTCCTGATGTCCTCCCGATTTCTTGGGTGTTGTCCCACTGCGTTGACCCTGTCCACTATTCTTCGCCATAGCTCCATCTTCCTAGCAATGGAGGTGTGCTGCACCTGTGATCCGAATAGCTGTGGCTCTACCCGGACCATGACCCTGAGCTCCTCCTCCGAGAACCTGGGGTGTCTTTGCCGGGCCATGGGGTGGTGTAGGTGATGTGTGGGGTGGTGTGTGGGGTGATAAGTGCGCTGATATGTAGTGGGGTGTTGTGTGTGGTGCGTTGAAGTTGTGTGGGTGATGGTGTTGTGTGCCTGTGGATGCTAGTGTTGTTGATGGTGGTGTCTCTCTCTGGCTTTCGTTCGTGATTTGTGGTCGTAAGGGTTTGTGAGTGATGTGGGTGTGTGTTTTATATTGCATTGAGTGTGTGGGAGTGGTGTGTGTATGTGTATCAGGTGTGTGTATTTCGAATTGTCCAATGTGGCTGTGTTTTGGAGATGTGTGTGTATTTTGAGCGCAGTGGTGTGTACCGCCAATGGAATACCGCGGTTGAAAGACCGCCACGTGGATTCGTGGGTCGTGATAGTGTAGGCGTATTTCTGTTGGCGTGACGGTGGAGGTTTTGTTATCGCCAGTTTATCACTGACCTTTGGTGTGGTGGACTTGTGTGGGTGTCTGAATTTAGGCGGATTCCGAACTGTGGGTCGTAATTGCTGTGGCGGAATTCCGCGGCTGCGGCCGTGTGGTGGCGGTCTTCTGCACGGCGATAAGCGGCTTTTACCGCCAATGTTGTAATGGGGACCTAAGTCTTAAAAACAAAAATTAGTTAAGATCGATCTGTGATAGCACACGCTTAATAACCTATCAATTTATGGCATCTGAGCAAATCAATGGTCTAACCAGGCATCTTACAGGGTTACTAGCCAATCAGATGGAAGCTCTCTGGATCCTACTGCCCAGGCACGTTGAAGATGCCTCACTACTGCGAACACTACCTTATCACTTGTGTAACTTCTCAATATACGGAGAGATTCCCTATGGTTCCTTATTCCAAGGAGTCTACATAGGGGAATAATCCACTTTCTTCTATTAGTTAAGTATCTTGGGCAAAAAAAAACAAAGTGGGCCAAGGTCTCAAGTTGCATTGGGCAAAAGGTCCCCAGTCTGAATTTAATGTAAAGGCTTTTGATGTAGGCTGGTTGTATATTGTCCATATAGATTTCACATTTTGGTAAACATTTGTGATTTAAAAATTCAACTGTCCTACTACCTTGACCCTGGCTAGACATATCTGCATCAGGACCATCTCCCAGTAATATCGCTTTATACATAGTATCACTTCCTTTGTTAGGCCACAGGGAGCTCTCCACACCTCCTCCATTTTAACATAATGTCACATATCTCTAATATATTTAAGCCAAGAGATTGACTCCACTCCATTAAGGGCTAATAACTCTGCTACAGCTGTTTGGTAAGAAGCCAAATGCTCAGAGGACCAAAGACGCACCCAATATATAAGAGGTCTCAAGGCAATTTCATTATGAATCTGGGTAAACGCTAGGTCAAATCTGAGAGGGATAAGAGGTGTGCTCATGGGTAGGTGTAACAAAAATCATATGAATTTGTTTTCAACCAAAGTCAAATTCTTACAATTACAATGGCCCCAGAGCTCAGCACCATAGGTTGCAGCCGTCACTGCCACAGCCTTGTATACAGTGATAGCTGGTGAAATTTGCCCTCCCATGGAGTTTTTAATTGTTCTTCCGATCGTCACTAACCGCTGTTGTAAGGCAGTGACACTCTTCTCAAGTTGTACCTACAATTGGTGGTCATCTGATAGTCTAATCCCCAGGTAGTCAAATTGGCTAACCTGATCTATGGGTTGGCCACCAATGGTCATTTTCCCCCTAAAGGTCTTATGTGGGTTTAAGGCCATGAACTTGGTTTTGCCTGTGTTAATTTCAAGACCCCTCTTCTCACAAAACTTAGCAAAAGCATCTAATTCTTTTTGGAGACCCAATGGGGTTCTTGAGATCAGTAGAGTATCATCTGTAAACATGAGGATCGGAACAGATACTCCTGCCAGCTTAGGGGCTTCATGGTTACACCACATCAGCTTTTCCACTGGCCCATTGATATAGAGGCTAAACAGGGTAGGGGCCAAAACACACCCCTGTCTAACCCCTCTCTCAAAGGGGATAGCGGGTGTCAAATCACCACCTTGGGTCCATCGGACCTGTGCATAAATTCCCTTGTGAAGATGCTTTATCAGCCTCAGCAGTTCACTGTCGAGGTTGGGGCGCTCCAAAGTACTGCATAGCACTTCACAATGGTTATTTAGTTTGCATTATTTATCAACAAGCTTCTGTGGTTTTCTTGTTATTTAATACTCGTCCACCATGTCACCTTCACGAGCTCTGCGCTGCTATGGCTCACCCTTAGTAACACCCTTGTGTGATATTGAACATGTTCCTTTCCTGAAAATAGATTTTCTACACTTAAAAATTGTGCACCTTCATTATCTTTCTTTCATTTTTTTCTCATTTATTGGGAACAAAGAGGAATAATTTTAGCCTCTTTTTCAGTAATAAATTATTGTACCTCATTATTCCCTGACAGAATCATCATACGATATTTAACTTAAGCCCAGTTTCTGAGGGTTACCGGGTTACCCTATGCAAACATAATTCCACCTGAAGTGGTCATTTTCTCAGGAATGTGGGCAAGTATTCAAATTCCGGTGGCCTTGAATAAAAGGCACCTTCAGTTTAAGGGGATACAGGTTTGGACGGTGGACATATGAAGTTCCTTCCACGCTGGAGAGATGGATCAGATATTCTGAAGCCTGTGATATAAGACATGTTGCAGCATGTAGGATGCCTTTCAGAGTGGCCAGCATGGTGTTGAGAAGACTGACAAGCAGTGTGCTGCACTCATTCAGGTGTGAAAGGAATCAGGTTTCAAAGGTTGCACTGAAATAAGTTTCAGGAATGGAAGGGTTTCACTTCACTCAAGAAGGAGTGCTGGGACCGTGCTGTTTTGACATTTTTAGTGGTATGCAGGCCATGTCAGTGGAAATAAATATGGCTCAGTAAGTCAAGTTATTTTTAGCAACAGTACTAATTAATGCATGTTTACCAGTTAATTACTACAGTGAAGGGTCAAATTACAATTTAATAAAATACACAGCAGTGTGAAATTCATATGGGAAAACCATTGTTTACTGCCTCATAGGTTGGATATTACAATGAATTTACACATATAAGCAACTCTCCTTATATTCACAGGGTCTTTTCATTGTGCACATTTAACTTATTGCACAAATTTAACCCCTTGCATATTAGTATTTTTTAGATAGTATTTGTTAAAACAAGCACACAAGAAAAATGCCATGGCACAAACTATATATACACATATGTGCAGAATGTAAGGTATCCCCATTGTTGAGGGACATTGGAGGCATCATGAGCCTCTTGAGGCTTTGCCTCTATATATTACACGGTGTTGGTCACTACGGTGTAGTTATAGCTCCGTCAGAGTTTCCATAGGAAGAGCGTTTTTTTAATTTTGCTACTAATAACTTTGGCACTATTTGGCAAATCTGCACAAAGCTTTCCAAAAAAGTCAATCTACCTTAGCTCCTTCCTTGAAAGTTTCGGGACGGTTTGCCAAACGGGGGCCAAGAGAGAGGATGGGTCCCAAAATGCTGATTTCCCTTGTTAATTCCTATAGGACACTTCTGTCACATATACATAAAATGGCTGAAAGGAATTACAGAAAATTTGGCAAAAAAGTTAGAAGTATACTAAAAAAAGCAGACCTTTTGTGATTTTGTATAATTCTGTTAAGCCATGTCTAAGAATATTGACTTTAAAATTTGGCTTGAGTGGTCATGAAGAGGCTACAAATGTAGATGTATTTGCACTGTTGGTAGCCAGATATTCTGATTTTCCTCTTTAAAGGGGACTAGTCAATCCTGATTGGCTGGCCCGATCATTCTGGCAGCCATCACAGCACTCGGGGGCACGGTTCCTGCATCTAAAAAATTAATGCAAAAGCAAATAAGGGGCAGGGTGGACACATCCTGAACCCAAGTGATGTAATATGTGAGTTTATAAGCAGTTCAAGATAGGGCATGAGTCATGGTTCGTCAATCAACTATTACTCATGTATTTTAGTGTTTTTGGGACTTTTAGTGTTAGCTGTGTCTCATTCCAACAGCAAATTATAACATGACTTTAACCATTGTGTTTTATTATGAAATAAATATATATATATATATATATATATATACACAAAATACATATTCACCAACAGGCACTGGAGTCAACATTGCTAAACTTGCTGGGCAAAAGGTAATTGATTCACAAGGAAGAGAAACTATGTGCTATTTGCATTTGTGGTGGGGATCTGCAGTGCATGTACTAAGTTCACCTCAGAGTGAAACGCTTTGATTTTCAAATAATCATTTCTAGAGAATAAGGAAAAGCCATTGTAAAGATTGGCCCTCGTACAACTTCCCCATGGTATCCGTGAATTACCATCATGGTGGCTATTCAGTAATATATTTGGAATCTGGTAGCAATATTTTCAAAAACTCTATTTCATCTTTATGCTAAGTTACATTAGGATGGAGTGATATCTCTTCTCAAACAGCCTCTGTCCTCCTTGCTATGTACTCTATTTTCTATTTTAAAAAATGTGAATCCAAGGGGGATTGTTTCATGGAAGATATTTATCTTTTCTTCTAAAAGCAGCTAAGCCATGTGCAGAAAATTCTGTAAGCGGATAATAAATAAATACTAGTGGCAATTTGTACAATTGACATAGAATTGATCGGGCCGACCCACCCGCTGTCTTGCCTCATTTAAGAGACAAAGATTATTTGTTGTATCACTTGTGTTTTAATGCAAATCTTGTAGCCCTTGAATTTTGAGCCCTTTAAAACCACTTTAATTTGGCCTTTCAAGTATATATTTCACATTTCAGCAGGCATGATAATATGTTCAAAGTTTACTTTGAAATCATGCATTGATCAGTTAAAGTAGAACCATTTCTGTATTCCAGTTCCCGGCTGTCGCTAAGTGGGAAACATTCAGTAGTTCTTCATATTTCAAGTACAACTGATGGTACTGAACATTTAATAAACAATTTACTACTGTAATTGAAGCACTGTGAAACAAATGTTGCTCCTACTGTGAATAGGGGTTCTCCATGTAGTTGTTTGTCATGTGTACTGTGTCCAGCTACACTACTGTCGATACTGTGCTAAGTTATGCATGATGATTTGTATGGTGCACTAATCACCTGTGAGGGTATCCAGGAGTTATTCAAAGAGTCAGATGTTCAGCTTCTTGAGGAAGTAAAGAAATGAGAGAATGGTCTGACATGTTTCATGTCTCCAGTGTGATGTAGGAGAGTGAGCCACCCCCTGAGCTCCTTTTCTGAATGTGGGTGTGTGTGTGCGAGTGAGTGCGAGGCAGAACGTAGGTGTCTGGTAGGGTGGTAAAGTGTATGCGTCTGTTCCGGTTTACTGGTCCAGTGTTGTGTAAGGCTTTGTATGTGTGCTGGAGAATTTTAAATTGGCGGCACTTATGAATGGGGAGCCAGTAAAGCTCCTTGCAATATGGTGTGATGTGGATGCGACATCGGAGGTTGAGTATGAGTCTTGCAGCAGCATTCTGGATGGTCTGAAGTTGGTATAGGACTTGCTTGGAGCTTCCAGAGTACAGTGATGTTGGATAAAGCTGGAAGTGGTTAATCCATTTGTGAATCAATTGATCCTGCTTGTGAAGTAGTTGAGCCTGCTTGTGATGAATGCTTATGTGATGGGCCATCTGGTGAGCTGTGGCGGCAGTAACTTGAGCATCATTTGCAGCATGCATAGAATGTGGAAGCAGGAGGTGCTCACTGCGTTGACTTGTGTCATCATGTTGAGCTTGTTGTTGAGGATGATCCGTGGTTTTCAAGCATTGTCAGAGGGTGTTGATGTTGGTCCTAGCTCTGACACCCAACAGATGGCTTCCCACGGGGTCGTCTTAATTTCGAAGACCAGTACTTCCGTCTTGTCAGAACTGAGCTTCAAGCAGTTGGTTCTCAACCACTCTGCTATCATGGTCATGCAGTTGGTAAAGCTGGTTCTGGTGGTGGTTGCTTGACTGTTAGGGAGAGAATGAGCTGAGTGTCGTTGGCATAGGAGATGATGGTGACATCTATGGGACTGATGAAGCTGTGTCATGAAGACATTGAACAGGGTGAGGCTGGGGGCTGATCCCTGGGGGAAATCCACACATCGGGTTCTTGGTCTCCAACATGAAGTGTAACAATCTCACCCTTTGGGTTTTCCTGTAAAGAAGGAGTGGAAGGCAGTGTCAAAACCCACCGAGAGGTCAAGCAGGATGAGAGTCCCTGTTTCTCCTCGGTCCAGAATTGTAAGGATGTCTTTGGTGGCCATGTGTTATTGTTTTATGATGTGGACTTACTGCTGAGTGCTACTTTTGATCAACTATTACTGTGACGTCAGCTTCTCATGTCACCGGCAGACCTCAAACTGAATCTAAGAGCAACGTGTGACACTTGCAGTGTGCAATTGCCATCTTGAAAGAAACTGCAGCATTTTGCTTCCCAGTCACCCGAATTGTCAGCGAAGATTGGCTGCCAACCACCTGGCTTGGTCTACCCCTGTGATAGTGTAAGTTTGATGCCAGAATGTTCTTTGTTGAGATTATTTGAGAAATGGATTGACCGTCCACGCACTTGGTAAGATGGTAGCAACAGAGTTAAATGGTTACAACTGTTTGTCGAAGCAATTCAAGCAGTATAATTGCTTTCTACATAATAATGTGTCACATTACAAACGAGATGGAAGAGAATTGCGCATTATTGACCACTACAGTCTTCTTCTTCTTGCTTAAGCAATAGGGGTCTAATTTAAAATCAAATCAAATCAAATCAAAAGCATTTATAAAGCGCGCTACTCACCTGTGAAGGTCTCAAGGTGCTAGGGGGAGGGGGTTACTGCTGCTCAAAGAGCCAGGTCTTGAGTTGCCTCCGGAATGCGAGGTGGTCCTGGGTGGTCCTGAGGTTGGTGGGGAGGGAATTCCATGTCTTGGCCGGCAGGTAGGAGAAGGATTTCCCACCTGCTGTGGTGCGGCGGAGGCGGGGGACGGCGGCGAGTGCGAGGTTGGCAGAGCGAAGTTGACGGGTGGGCGTGTAGAAACTGAGGCGACGGTTGAGGTATTCGGGTCCCTTGTTGTGGAGGGCTTGGTGTGCGTGGGTGAGGAGCCGGAAGGTGATCCTTTTGTTGACGGGAAGCCAGTGCAGGTGTCTCAGGTGGGCGGAGATGTGGCTGTTGCGGGGTATGTCGAGGATGAGGCGGGCAGAGGCGTTTTGTATTCGCTGCAGACGTTTCTGGAGTTTAGCGGTGGTTCCTGCGTATAGGGTGTTACCGTAGTCCAGGCGGCTCGTGAGGAGAGCGTGGGTCACAGTCTTTCTGGTGTTGGCGGGGATCCAACGGAAGATCTTTCGGAGCATGCGGAGGGTGAGGAAGCAGGAAGATGATACGGCGTTGACTTGTTTGGTCATGGTGAGAAGTGGGTCTAGGATGAATCCGAGGTTGCGTGCGTGGTCTGAGGGGGTTGGTGCGGTGCCAAGGGCCGTGGGCCACCAGGAGTTGTCCCAGGCAGACGGGGTGTTTCCGAGGGTGAGGACTTCTGTTTTGTCTGAGTTCAGTTTCAGACGGCTGAGTTTCATCCATTCTGCGACGTCTTTCATTCCATCTTGCAGGTTGGTCTTGGCGCTGGTGGGGTCCTTGGTGAGGGAAAGTATCAGCTGAGTGTCGTCGGCGTAGGAGGTGATGTTGATGTTGTGTTTGCGTACGATGTCGGCGAGGGGGCTCATGTAGACATTGAAGAGAGTCGGGCTGAGCGAGGAGCCTTGTGGGACGCCGCAGATGATCTCGGTTGAGTCTGAGCGGAACAGTGGGAGGTAGACTCTTTGGGAGCGGTTGGAGAGGAAGGAGGTGATCCAGTCCAGGGCCTGTCCTTGGATACCGGTGGAGCGGAGGCGGGATATTAGGGTTCGGTGGCAGACGGTGTCGAAGGCAGCCGAGAGGTCGAGGAGGATGAGGGCGACTGTTTCTCCGTTGTCCATCAGAGTTCTGATGTCGTCTGTGACTTGAGATGAGGGCGGTTTCTGTGCTGTGATTGGCTCGGATCCGGACTGAGAGGGGTCGAGTAGGTTGTTGTCTTCAAGGAAGTTGGTAAGTTGCTTGTTGACGATCTTCTCTATGACTGTGGCAGGGAAGGGAAGGAGCGAGATGGGGCGGAAGTTCTTCAGGTCGCTGGGGTCCGCTGTAGGTTTCTTCAGTAGGGCGTTGACTTCTGCGTGTTTCCAGCTCTCTGGGAAGGTGGCAGAAGCAAGCGAGCTGTTGATGATGGTCTGGAGATGCGGGGCGATGATGTCGTCGGCTTTGTTGAAGATGAAGTGTGGGCAGGGGTCCGAGGGGGCACCGGAGTGGATGGAGTTCATGGTAGCTTTGGTCTCTTCCATGCTGAATGTGAGTCCAGGCGTTGAGGGTGATGGCTGGGGTTGTAGGTTCTGTGGTGGTTGGCTGGGTCTGGTGTCCGAAGCTGTCGTGTAGGTTGGTGATCTTACGATGGAAGAAGGTGGCGAGGGAGTTGCAGAGGTCTTGTGAGGGCGTGATGGCGTTGGCGTTGGCGTTAGCATTGGAGAGCTCTTTGACAATGTTGAAGAGTTCTTTGCTGTTGTGAGTGTTCTTGTCCAGTCTGTCTGTGAAGGAAGTTTTTTTGGTGGCGCGGATCAGTTGGTGGTGTTCACGGGTGGCGTTTTTGAGGGCAGACATGTTTTCTGCGGTGTGGTCCTTGTGCCAGGCTTTCTCGAGGGTGCTGCAGGTTTTTTTAGATTCCTTAAGGGTGTCTGTGAACCAAAGAGGTTTCCTGGTGTTGGTGTGTCTTGGGAGGCGTCTGAGGGGTGCGAGGTTGTCTGCGCAGTTGGTGATCCAATGCGTGAGGCTGAGGGCTGCGTCGTTGGGGTCGGTGGAGAAGGTGGGTTGGTTGTCGCTGAGAGTGGAGAGAAGCTGTTCCGCGGGGATTTTGTTCCAATGTCTGCGCAGGATGGGTTGTGTGCGGGGGTGGCGAGTCTCGCGTCGGAAGATGAAGTGGACACATCTGTGGTCGGTCCAGTGTATTACGGAGGAGTGGCTGAAGGATACGTGGTTGCTGGCGGAGAAGATGGGGTCGAGCGTGTGTCCGGCAATGTGGGTGGGGGTGTTCACCAGTTGCTTGAGACCGAGGTTGGCAAGGTTGTCGAGCAGGGCGGTGGTGTTGTGGTCGTTGTTCTGTTCCAGGTGGAAGTTGAGGTCACCGAGGAGGATGTATTCCGGCGAGGCAAGGGCGTGTGGGGAGATGAAGTCAGTGATAGAGTCGCTGAAGAGGGCGCGTGGTCCAGGGGGTCTGTAGATGAGAGTTCCTCTGAGGGTGTTCCTGGGGTTGGTGTGGATCTGGAAGTGCAGGTGTTCGGCGGCGAGGGGGGTGTCTTCAGTGGAGGTGGTGACGTTGATGGAGTCCTTGAAGACGATGGCGATTCCTCCACCGACTTGGTTGGTGCGGTCTCTCCTGGTGATCTTGTAGCCGTCGGGGATGGCTATGGCGATGTCGGGGGCCGAAGAGGCGTTCATCCAGGTCTCAGTGATGAAGGTGACGTCCGGTGCGGTGGAGTCCAGGAGGTCCCATAATTTGGAGTTTGGAAGATGGAATACTCAATTATAAACATGGCAGCAACCCACTTTACTGTATTACAAGTGCAGTATATCACATGGCACTTAATGCTGATACAATATTCCTCACATTTGTAATGGAACACCCCATCTGCCAAACTATGAATTAGGCTCAACGTTCTGATACAAATATGCAATGTGGTAATCAGCCTCCTCCTTTCTTGAATACATTCTGGACAGCCATCTATGAAGTAGGAAAATGTTTTCAGTCTTTTAAAAAACTAAATTCTGCCCACTGACAGTGATTCATTTCACTAATAGAGTAATGACATTTTGTTGTTAAATCTATTGAGCATGGAAGCGAAGACATTTTTAAGCATCTTCCTCCTTCAACAGTTTTACAAGGTGTGTAGTTCCAGGGATTATGACTACATTACAGAGGCGCTAAATAGATTTAAATAACATTTCACAGAAGAAGCTCATGTTGAGATGGAGAGGTTTAATTTTTATACCACACAGGATCATGTAAATAAACCTGTGAAGCCATTCAAAGTGGCTTGATGGTGTTGGTTGGTGATTTTGGTGATGCAGTCAATACCTATTTAAGAGCCCAACTGATGACTCAATGCTCTAACAAGAAAATTCAAAAGTAACTTTTAAGACAACGTAACCCATCATTACAAGAGGACATTGAATCAGCTAAAAGTGTTGAAAGAACTATTGCTTCTATTAAAGTTATTGTCGATGCTTCAGGGTCAGATGTGGCTGCTTTAAATGTAAGGGAACAAAGGTAAAAGCAACAGCAATCAGTCTGGCCCTGTACTAAGTGCAGCTAAAGTGTTATGAAATCAATGTGGATCAAAACGCAGTTTTCAGTTTACATCTTGTCCTGAGAGACCTAAAGAATGTTTTAAATGTGGAAAAATTGGACTTTTTTTCAATAATGTGTATGGGTGGTGTGTACAAAAAATATTCCTTGCTTCAAGAGACGGCCGGTTTGGATGACTTTGGTGTTGTGTTTGAATAGGAGTTTTACAGATCGTGTGGTTCAATCTCATGGGTGCCCTGAGATTGACACCTCAATTGAGGAATAATTGAGAAAACATTTTGGGGACCTCAGACATGTATGAGCAAATGGGAGAGTCATTTACTGTTGCCTCAATGTGGTTAATGACCTCAGAAATGGTGTGCACATTGATGAAGAATAGCATGTACAGTGGTCTGAAAGATCGTGATCGAGAAAAGAAAAGTAGTGGTCATGGCAGACTCTGGTTTGGATTTTATTATTTGGGCAGATGTGGAGAGGTATCTCTAGTATATTCCTTCACACTGGACATCAACAATGCAGATGAACCTGTTAGAGCAGCTTCGGGTCACATGAGAAGACCTGCAGGTGGGAGCTGCACCACTGAACGCTCCCACCACAATGCTACATGTGCATTCACAGTAACCATCCCTGGCACTCTGAGCACCATGTGCAAAGGAGGGCTGATGAAAATATCAGGGCTGCTTGTAAGGGACTTGGTGGTGCGAGGAAAATGGACAGAGAGAGCTTCTGGGAAAGACTACAAAGTGTTGCAGTATGTGGAAATTCAGAGATATTTTAAGGCATGGGCAACATGGTCAATTACTTAAGGCCCCCTCATACAAGGGGGCCCCTGGAAAAGTGAACTTTCCCTCTATTAAACCTCTGCCTACCCTCTCTATCTCTCTACCTAAATGTCCCTCTGACTCTTTCCCTCTACCCAGTGTCATTTCAAGTATTTTTGAAGTCTCAGTGAAGACATATTCTAACTGATTTTTTTTACCCTATTATTGTTTAACATACAATTTAGTATTGTTTGGCATCATGCGAGCTTGAATTAGCAGGACATGAGTAACACCATTTATATTTATTCCATAAAGGGCCCCCTGGAATTCGTTGTGCATGGGGTCCCCGCAATCTTTAACATGACACAGTAGAAATTTCCAGGCCTGAATCACAGCTGTCAGGTTTACCACCCCCTCCTCCCAGATCCATTTCTCACCTCTCTGCCTGGCTGATTGGCCCAGACATATCATGGGCAAAATATATTGATCAAGGGTGGGTTTTGAATGCACACTGCAAGTTTTACTTAGACTTGTTTTAATTTTCCTGTTTCCTAAATATATACTATTATTGTGCCCCCACTAAATTTCAATGGTAACAAAGTTGCACGTAGAACTAATTTACAAACTTGGTAGTTATGTGTTCATTGTTGCGTTTGACATACTGCATAGGGGTGCAGGTGCAGCGGACCGGGGTTCAGAGTTCTGAGGGACATAATAAACCAAAATTATTACTGTATTTCACAATTCAACCAACAGCCAGGAGCAGCATTTCCTTCCTTTACTCACTGGCTATGGTACTGGTACTGCGAGCAGGGAATACCTTTAGGACTGCTAACTTTGTGATTGTGATTTATATGGAAAAATAGTGGGAATAAAATATGACTTTCTGATGGACACATGAACAATTCCATCCAACCATGTGAGATGAAACCCAAAGAGACAAGAAGGCAATGTGGCAGTGTTGTCATAAAAATATACTGACCATCACCCAAAGACTTGGGCAACAGACGACCCTGAGCAGGGTCAGACAGGGAACAAAACGAGCCCTGGTAAAAATATTCAAACCAGCCCACTCACTTCCTCCTCTCTGACTCTTTCCATATAACATTATCTTTTTTGTCTCTTTTTTTCTCTCTCCCTTTCCTCTCTGATCTTTCTCCTCTCTCTTTCTCAGCATCCCTCCACTTTCAAAACCCGATTTTCAAATGGCTCCAGCCCACCGGGAAAGTGCCCATGCCCGATGGAATAAAACACCACCCGGCACTGAGGGTGAGTGTAGCAAACAGCCAGCCAGTCTGAAGAACTCTTGTTGGACTGTTCTATTAGGGCCCAAAGACCCAGCAATGGAATACTAACACTAATATTTATTCTCAGAACAGCACCCTGAAATATTAGTACGCATAATGATGTGAAAGCATATCTATCATGCACTGTAAGTGCTGGACAATATTTTTTAAATGATATGGCAAGGGTTGAAGGAAGTATGAGAAAGAGGCACTGAGAAATGGAGTGTGTGTAATCCACCAACAAAGAAAGAAACAGAGAAAAGACAGCCTTCTTTCAATAATCAGGCAACTAGCCTCTGGGCCTAAAATCTGCACTCAACCTCTTCCCTTAAGACGACAATCACACCCAGGACAGTTGGCTCTATAGGAACATCTATGAGCCACTTGACATCATCTGTTGACCAAAGGCTTCAAATGTGGTAAGCGGGAGAGCAGTTTAAAGCAAGGACAGCTGCCTCAAGTCTCACTCATAGCAAAAGGACCCACTTCGGATAGTAGACTTCCAACTCGTCAGCCTCCCATTACTGTCAGTCTTCATTCTTGCCAGCCACAGATATTCACTTTTTATCAGCCTCAGTGATACAGGGCACTCACTCTTGAAACAGCCTCAGTGCCCCAAGAGTCTTACCTGTTGAGCATCTTCAGTGGCCCCAGTATCGTACTGCTGAGGAGCCTCAGTGGCCCCAGAGCTTTAGTTGTTGAGCACCTTCAGTGGCCCCATTATCTTACTGCTGTGGTGTCCTCCAGCCTTACTTGTTTAGCATCTTTAGTGGACCCAGTATCTTATTGCTGAAAAGCCTTGGTGGCCCTGGAGCCTTGCTTGTTGAGCATCTTCAGTGTCCCCAGAACCTTACTGCTGAGGAGCCTCAGTGACCCAAGTACTTTACCTGTCAAGCATCTTCAGTGGCCCTTGTCCCTACTGCTGAGGAGTCTCAGTTACCCTAGATCCTTACTTGGTGAACAGCTTCAGTGGTCACAGCACATTACTGCTGAGGAGCCTCTGTGGCCCTAGATCCTTACTTGTTGAGTATCTTCAGCCTTACCATTTGAACATCTTCAGGAGCCCCAATACCTTACTGCTCAGGAGCCTTAGTGGCCCCAGCACCCGCCTTGTTGAGGAACTTCAGTGGCTCCTGTATCTTACTGCTGATGAGCCTCAGTGGCCATAGAGCCTTTACTGTTGAACATCTTCAGTGGCTACATCACCTTACTGCTGAGGAGCCTCAGTGGCCCTAAAGCCTTACTTGTTAAGTATCTTCAGACTTAGTTTTCAGCATCATCATTGGCCCCTGTACCTTACTGCTGAGGTGCCTGAGTGGTTCTAGAGTATTATTTGTAGATTATCTTAAGTGGCCAAAGTACCTTACTTCTGGAGAATCACAGTAGCCCAAGTGTCCTACTTTTTGAGCATCTTCAGTAGCCCAGTACCTTACTGCTGAGGAACATGAGTGGCTTCATCTTCAGTGGCCTAGAACCTTACTGCTCAGGAGCCTTTGTGGTCCAACACACTATATTGACATGTCATTGTGTATTTCTTTGTGTCTATTATGGCATTTATCTGTTTTAAAAAATGCATTCTGTGCGTGTAAATCACAACAACTTATATGTTGAACTGCGCATGCACATTTGATAAATTTCAACTCCTAGTGAGTGCTCTCCCCTAAAAAAAGAAACATTTCATGGTCCTAGCTTTGGAAACAGCACTGGAATCAAAAGCTTCAACTTGACGTCTTTCCATGCTGCGCAGACAGATGTACTATATCAGCATTTCACACTTGTAGCACTGAGAGGATGCAGAATGATGACCCCACAGAGAATAAAAGAACTAGAAACATGGGAGAATAAACGCAATCATAATTCTAGAACCACTTTTCAGCTTGTCCTTTTATGGGTTTCAAAACTGACACGTAATATTTAAAGGGGAATTTGTTTTGGAAATTCATAGTCAAGACTTCTGGGAGACGGAGGTAGGTTGACAACTTTTTAAAACCACAATAGAAGTCTTGTTTAAAGGCTGTTCACGCCAAAGTTGACTATAAACTTGGAAATGTTACACATAAACAAAATGAAAACTTGGCAGCTATGCAAGCCATGCATTTTGGGTTAGACTAATGCATTTTAGGGCTTGTTGCCATATCACTGTGCAGAAATTCATTTTTATGCATTTAGAGCTCCTTTCTTCCTCTGATATTGCTTGGACGTTCAGCACTACAATGTTTATTTTTTTGCCAGAACAGTAATGACAGCTTTCTCCCAGCCTGTAGTTACTCGGCCTGGGCATAGGACTCCACTCTGCTAGTGGAGTTTGCGGAATTCAGGCACTTTGTGTTACATGTAGTACCACCGAGTTCCTGAATTCCACCATCCGGCACAGAGCGGGGTTCATTCACACATGTAAGAGGTGTGTTTTTGAAACTTGTGAGCAAACACCATGATACTCTGGGCCACTAGCAAGCATGTGTGATATTTTGTGTTATATTGCACTGCTTCTGGCCGCATACATTAAATTTTACATTCATACACACTGCTTCCGTCCACAACAGTGGCCAAAAGAGTCCTGCTCATGAGCATGAATGCACCTTGAGTAGAATTTCTACTCAAGATGGATCTAACTTTAGTCAAAAAGAGGTTTTCAAGTGGATTACCTTCTCCAATGGACCCTTCAAGTTGATTTTTATTGTGAGAAGCCTTTTTTTCCAAACAGGAAGAAAGTACACCAGAGAGTTCAACTTCCTGATCCTGTCTAGCAGGCTCCTCCCAGTGTTTTGTCCATCTCCTTGGATTTCAAGGTGGAAGGATAGCTCTCATTGTCTTTTGGTTATACCTTTGGATTTAAGGACTTTGTTTTTGTTTGTTTGCTAAGGTATGCACCAGTATATCTTTGTACTTTAATTTGATTTTTAAATTTCACAGTGTTGGGTGCTCTAAGGCTTAAGTATACGCTTAGTTTTTTAATTTATTTTGCATTTCACTGACTTTTGACCTTTTGTAAAGGAAAATTGTTGTACAGCCCAGTACCTTTTCTGCATGCCTGTAACATTTGAAATATTATTTTACTCTGTGGCCTAAATTTCCAAAGGGTCATCTAGCCAGCAGGCCCAGTAATACTTGTCATTGGTGTATGAAATACATGTTTCATTGGTATCTGTTTTGAAAAGTTCATTTGGGGGGTGGCATTGGGCTAAATTAAAAATGCTAGCTATTGTTTGCATTTCATGTTTTATTTGCAAACAGTATATATGTTGTGGGGTAATATTTGATGTCATAGGTGGATGCGTAGTGTTGTGAATTGTTATAGGTTTTATAGCTCAGTTACTTTTTTGTGTTTTTCATTGCTGAATTAATGTTAGTCTTTTCTTCAGTGTGATCACCATGCCTCCTTATGGCCAGTGTGTGTGTGTATGTGTGTGTGTGTTTGTCTTTGTGTGGTCACATGTGTGTTTGTTATCGTCCACCATTTGACTTTGTTCTCCAAGCTGTGTGGCCAGGGGCCATTTCGTGTAGTCTATGTCAATAGGATTGCATGTATTCTTTGTTCTCCGTGCCTCCTTTTTCACAGTTGTTGTTTGACAGTGTATCTGGAGGCCCTTTTGTACATCCAGCCAGTGTCCTTTTGCCATAGGCTTGCATGTGTTCTTGGTTTGCCATGCCCTCTTGCTCTTTTTTGTTGTTTGACTTGTAATTTTTTTTATTTTTATTTCCTGTTTAATTTGTATTTCAGTTTTTAAACTTTTTTTCAATGTTTTAGCTTTACATGTTTTTATTTCATTTTATTCAGTTCGGTATTTTGGCTTGAATTCATCCATCCATCCATCCATCCACCCATCCATCCATCCACCAAAGGTGCACAGCCGCGCCACGCATTCGGTTTCTTTAGGTGTATAATAATTCTATTTCCTCCTGGACATCCTTGCTGCAGTGCACTGATAACAGATCAGGAGCATATCATTTTCCTAATGATTATTACATTTCCCCTGGACCGCCTTCCTCCCATAGTTTTTTAAGGATTATTCCATTTACCCATACACCTCTCCCTGCCTAACACAGGTGTCTCCTTTAAAATGGATGGAGGTAAAGCAAAGAGCTATATCAGCATGAGGTGCTTACCGATTAAAAAAATTAACTTTTATGGTGTGGTTTGTCTTTATAATGTTTGATTAAATTGGCATTTATTACATAGGTAACCAACCACACTAATATTGCATTTGTCTGTACTATTTCATCCTGCAAACAATGCCATGTTTCACTAACTACATGATTTTCTTTGTTGTTTGCTCTTAGGTGTGCAAGAGAAGAGACATCACATCACCATCAGTACTGCTAAGGAGAAAGCATGTTCAGTTAAGTCCTCCAGTCTCTTATGCTTTTGCAGGTTAGTTCCGCTGCCAACTGAGCACTTTAAGATGTCCCAAAAGAAAGTTGCTCCCAAGAAAGTGATCAGTGAGAAGAAGGAGCTTGCCACCAGTGGTGTGCCAACCGCAACCTTTTTTGTGAGATGTGTGCCTGCCACACCAGCCTCAAAGGAGGAACCTGGGAGACTCTCTCCCACATCAACAGCACCACCCCAATCTAAGCCCAAGACCATGTATGTCAGTAAGGCAACCCAACCACTGCAATCATGGCAACCTCTATGAACAAGGATGTTGAATTGGATTTGGCCCTTTTGCAAAGTGGGACCCAATCATTTCAGCAAACAGAGCAAAGTGGGCAGAAGACAAAGCCAGAAATAGAAGATTTTCCCAAAGTTGGAGCAGAACAGGAGGTCGAGCTTCCTGCAGAGCAAGAACCTCCTCTTTTACAATCAATGGCTCCCAGATCTCCAGCAAGAAAAAGGAAGGGCACTGCTCCACCCTCTTCTCCAAGCACCACTTCCGATGAGGATGATAGGGACATGGAGTGGACCCAGACAGAGTCCAGGAAATGCCAGAAGAGGCAATGGAATAGAAAAGTTCTAGAAAGCCTTAGACTCATGGAGGACTTTTTTACGATTGGCAAACAAGAGGAGAACATTGCGATATGGCCAAGCAAGTGTTTGTTGAGGTAAACCTGATTCACATTATTGTACAGGAGGCTAGACAACCCAAATGAAATAACATCACACAATCCGGTGGGAGGAGCACCTTACAAAATTGCTGAACGTGGTCACGGTGATGAAGGTGAGGAAACCTCAGCTATAGTTGGTCTAATCACAGTGGAAGGTGAAGAAGAAGAGGGTGACATCCTCATGAAAAGCAGCCCTCTCCCCTGCAGTGTGACAGAATCACCCACCTCAGTGACCTCACAATGGCACAGAAAGACTCTGAGTCAGATGGAGACACCATGGCATATGGGGACTGTACCATGACCCACATTTACAAACATTGTAAATTCAAACAACACCATAAAATGTAATTTAAAATCAGGCAGCACAACATGCAGATATAGCTCTTTGCTTTATTTCCATCTATTTTAAAGGATACACCTGTAGTAATCAGAGAGAGATGAATGGGTAAATGGAATAATCCTTGAAAACCTATGGCGGGAAGGTGGTCCAGGGGAAATGTAATAATCATTAAAAAAGTATATGTTGCTGATGTGTCTGCAGTGCACCACAGCCAGGGTGTCTAGGAGGAAATGGAATAACTATATACCTGAAGAAACTGAGGGCCATATTTATACTTTTTGACGCAAAACTGCGCTAACGCAGTTTTGCGTCAAAAAATTTATCACGGGCTAACCCCATTCCAACGCGCCAGCCGGGAGTCATATTTATGGAATGACGCTAGCCGGCGCAGCTGCCTGGTTAGCGTAAAAAACAATTATGCGAACCGGGTTGCGCTGGCATAGGGAATAATGGGGGTTGTGTTTCAAAAAATGGTGCAAGTCAGGTTAGAGTCAAAATATTGACGCTAACCTGACTCGTGTCATTTTATGACGCACAACCACCATGGAAATGACTCCTGTCTTAGCAAAGACAGGAGTCATGCCCCACTGCCCAATGGCCATGCTCAGTGGACTTCTGTCCCCTGGGCATGGCCACTGGGCACAGCGACATGTAGGGGGGCCCAAGTTAGGCCCCCCTATGCCACTTAAAATTATATAAAAAATACTTATCTCTACTTACTTGTACTTACCTGGGATGGGTCCCCCCATCCATGGATGTCCTCCAGGGGTGGGCGAGGGTGGCAGTGGGTGTCCCTGGGGGCAGGGGAGGGCACCTCTGGGCTCCTTCCGAGCCCACAGATCCCTTAACACCTGCCCTGACCAGGTGTTAAAAAATGACACAAATGCGGCTGCGCGTCATTTTTTAAGGTCCACCCCCTCCCGTGCGTCATTTTTGCACGGGAGCTTAAATAAGGCGCAAATGCCTTGGAGTCATTTTATACGTGGAAATGCCTACCCTTCATCTCATTAACGCAAGGTAGGTGTCCACGCTATAAAATGACTCACACTCCATGATTTGTGACGCTAGACGGGTCTAGCGTCAATTTATTAATATGGAGTTAGCTTTGCGTCGGATTTGCGTGAAAAAAAATTCTGCAAATCCGGCGCAAACAGAGTATAAATATGCCCCTGAATACTATAGCTAGCAAGGCTGTGCACCTTTGGTTGTTGGATGAATAGATGGATGGGTGGATGTAAGGCAAAATGGTGAATTAAATAAATGAAATACATTTTAAAAAACTAAAATTAAAATACAGGAAATTGAAACAAATTTAAATAAAACATTAAAATTAAAAATTTAAACAAAATTTCAAATAAAATGAAATACAATTAAAATTAAAAGAAAAAAAGAAAAGAAACATTTAAAAAAATAAAACAAATTAAAATAAAATATTAAAATATGAACTTATATTAAACAAATGATCAGTAATATTTGTATGCAAGCCTATAGCAAAGGAAAACTGGCTGAATGCACAAAATGGCTGCCAAACACATGGCCAAACAACAACAATAAGGAGCAAGGAGGCTTGGCAAACAAAGAACACATGCAAACCTATGGCAAAGTGACACTGGCAGGATGCACAAAATGGCTGCCAGCCACATGGCCATATAACAACTGTGAACAAAAGGGTATGGAGAACAAAAAACACGTGCAACTCTATGGACATAGACTACAGAAAATGGCCCTTGGCCACCTAGCATGGAGAACAAAGACAAATGGTGGACAATGACGAACACACACACATAAAGAGGCATGGTGTTAACACTGAAGAAAACACTAACATTTATTCAGCAATGCAAAATATGAAAATTAACTGAGATATACACATTTCACAACAACGGTTCACATCATCATAAGCCATAAAATATTACCGCAAAACATAGCCACCTTTTGCAAAAAAAAATAAAAATAATGAAATGGAAACAATAGCCAACATTTTTAATTTCATCCAATGCCATCCCTGCCCTAAATAAAGTTTTAAAAACATATTCTACTGAAACATTTATTTTTATACATGATGACTACTAGTAATGGGCCTCTTAGCTAGATGGCCGTTTGGAAATCTAGGCCACATAGTAAAATAATATTGAAAATGTTACAAACATGTAGAAACGATAATGAACTGTGCAACAATTTTCCTTTACAAACGGTGAAAAACCAATGAAATTCAAAGTAAATAATAATTAGGCCCATACTTAAAGTCCAGACCACCCACCACTATAAATTAAAGGTAAAAAAATAAAGTTGCATGCCCAAACAAACAAGCAACATCCTTGAACAATAGTTTGTTTTTTTAACTTACTTGAATGCTATCACAAAAGCAAAGGGCTAGATGTATCATTGTATTAAATTGTGATCACCTAATTGCGATTCCCTGCAAATCTCAATTAAGTAATTGCTATTCTAATGTATGAAACTCATGGAGTTTCATTTTGCCTTTCCTGTGCTTTTGCTCTACTACCCAGATCTGCCCCTACCTGAGCCCCTCTATACCCCCAGGTCTTCCAGTCCCTGTGCTCTCTCTCTCTGTGCTCTCTAGGTCTGCTGGCCCTTGCACTCTCTCTTTGCTGCCTAGGCCTGCTAGTCCCTGTGCTTTCTAAGAGCTCTCTAAGTCTTTACTACAACAGTATTGGTTGGTTCTTGGTACTGTCCCCTTTGCTGACTTCCTATGTCAAAATCTCAAAATGCACAAGCATTTCTTTCAGGGCCTGCACTAGTCCCCATATGTCAACTTCCATCATCATGGCTTTGTCAGTTCCATCTCCCTTAATGGTTAATAGACAATAGACCTATACTGCTCAAACAGGCATTGCATCATGTAGAAGGTGGAGTTCCAACGGGTTTGCACCTACTTCTGGGAATTGAAAGAATGACTGAAATTAGTACAAATCCAGCAACAGGTGACCCCTGACTATATGCTATTCATGTCTGCTTCTTTTCAATTAAGTCCTGCACAATTAGTTTGAGGCAATTCACTAAACATGCAACTCTGAAGTCTCCTTCATCAGCCATGACTTCGACAAAATCACTGCCCTTGTCTGTGGTAATACATCCAATGCTGAAAAGTTTTGGTGGAATCATTTGTAGAATTAGGTATTAAATTCATAAAAAATGTTGCCAGCTGTATGTTATTTCTCCATGGAGCACATTGCAACTGTTGCATGGCATCAAATTGCTTGAAAGGCATCCTCAAATGTGGGACCAGTGGTTAGCCTTTCAAGGAGACCCTGAGGCAAATTGAGCAATCTACAATGTGTTTCTTACACAGCCTAATAGTAAAGAAGTCCCAGATGGGAAGGAGAGCTTTTTTATTGAGTCAATGACTGAACAACATGTTGATGTGGAGCTAGGCAAATGTGTTGGCATTTATGTAGGGCTGCCGTTACTGCAGCAGTGGTGATGGTAGTTGCTACCAATGTTTCCTCTATTTTTTTCTTCTCTGTGTGGCAATAAAGGGTCTCTGTGCACTATAGCCAACGCTGTGTGAGCCAAGGTCATGCAACAAATCGCTATGCAAGTGATCATATTGTATGAACTACCATCGTTAGTAGGTTCTGCCATTTGAAGCTCAATGTAAAAGGTGCGTTTGGACTCCCTATTAGCTGCATGTAATACTCACATTTAAGTCAGAC
Organism: Pleurodeles waltl; assembly: GCF_031143425.1. Classification (NCBI taxonomy): domain Eukaryota; kingdom Metazoa; phylum Chordata; class Amphibia; order Caudata; family Salamandridae; genus Pleurodeles; species Pleurodeles waltl. The sequence continues at coordinate 996,238,482 of NC_090450.1, read as the reverse complement.
ATTCAAATATATTTGTATATTACATAAAAATAATCATATCAGCACCCCATTATGTTTACTCTACTAGTACCCACACTCAGCATGCACAGAAATAACAAAACTCAAATGTCTGTACCATTAAGTAAATTTACTTTGAATAGTGTACGAGAATGTTCAGCAAAGCTCTCAGATTTTCCCATGTCTAGCATTAGTAGCTGATACAATCGTGTTTTGTATTTGCTATTGCATAACTTGTAGTATTTCCAAAACATTATACAACAAAACTAACAGTGCTAGAATGCCAAGTGAAAAAAGGATTGGATGAGCTAGCTGCCCTGACATTGGGCAACAACAAATGATACACCCATACCAGACAATGAACAACAAAAGATGAGCTAGCCATGGTTGACATGGAACAACAACAAATGAGGTAGCAATGTCTGACATTGGGCAGTAACAGATGAGCTAGCCATGCCTGACATTGGACAGCAGGATATTAGCTAGCTATGCCTGACATTGGACAGCACAAGATGAGCTAGACATGCCTGACATTGGACTGCAGGAAATGAGCTAAGTTTGCCTGATATTGCACAACAGACGATGAGCCAGACAAGCCTCACGCTAGAGACCAGGAGGTTTATGCACACCACAGCACTGACTTCAGAACTGGCAAATGAATTGCCTGCTTTTTCTTTTACTAGTCTACTTGTACTATATTTTCCATAATAGCCCCTACTAACATCCTTAAATGACATTAACTCTGTGCAGCACTGGCCACATTAGCCAGTTTCCAGTCTTCTTGCCTTGGTTTTCTTTAGCTGTACACACAACTTAATAATTAATTAGAATGGTAAAGTTGCAAAAACGGTATGGATACCTTTACAGTGCACTAGTTAAGTTAATGCATCATGCAGTTCCAACCGCATGGACAAAATAAACAAGTACACATTAGAAACCCCTCATGTTACTGAGGAAGCAATGTTTGCATATTAGCAAAAACCTCAGCGCTGGAGAACATTGGTTTCTGACTGAGCACATTATTAAACAACAACCAATGTAATGAAATGATGCAGGCTTTTTCCAAAGTTGTTGGTTTAAGGCACTCTGTAACCAGAGATTTGGGTGCAGGCATTTGACAAATGGGTAGGAGGAGAATATTTGTTCTACTGCAGCCCCTCTGCAGAACGCAACTGTGAATAGGTCACTTTGCTTCTAAAACATAAGGCAAACATTTAGATGATGATTCCTGGCTGGTACCCTAGGCAGGAATCAGTGTGCATCTCATAAAAGGATTGCTGCTAAGAGTAGACTCAGACTCAGGACTAGAATTAATTGAAGCCTGAATAAAATAGTGCTTCATACCACATTTCGTCACTTCCAAGAGCTGTCAGTAACTGGTATGTAAGGAATCACTCACTGAGCTTAAATGTCCTTGCCTCATACACAATGTATTTGTAACAGGCATTTTTCAAGGTGCAGCAGAGGCAATTTTAACAATGAACAGCACACCTTTTTAAAATGCAGTGCCACGCTCACAAATCAATGGAATAAAAATAATCTGATATACAGAGCCTATCAGCAGTTTGACAATAAATCTAAACATGTACGGTCTATCAGGGTGTAAAAATGAATCGAAGACCCGAAATCAACCACTGCTATAATGTGATGAAATAATGCCCAGTGCTAGTGCCGTGCTGCACAATTGACAGACCACAGTGTAGGCTAGAGAGCACTCACACCAGTCACTCCTGGGTAATGTGCAAAGGGCCATTTCTTAAAAAGCCAAGGGAATGCATTTACTCTTTGCTGCCTACAATATTTGTCAGTTTTGGAATCTTCAGTTTGACATGTACACGTTCTCAAACTTCAGAGAACAACCCCAAAGGGAGAGTTCACGCATAGACCCTAAGTAACAAAAGGATGTGTTGGGAACCAAGTGTTTGCTTCACTCCTGGGGATGGTCCATTGATATGCTGCTCTTGTCTGCAGCACAGACATTGGACAGCAAAAGATTAGCTTGGAAGTTGGTGTCAGCTGTTTAATTATTTCCACAAAATTCTCCAGCAGCTCTCCGGTAAGGTAAATTAGGGAGTAAGGGGCATGTAAATGTCTGTTTGCTTCTACTCTGAAGATTTCCCAAGAGCCCCTTCCCTTCTCAGGACCTCTTATGAGTATGAGTGCATCTAGAGAAATGTTCATGCCATTTTCATGTCACTTAAATGAGGCCTAGGTGAAGTCTCTCTTTTTGCCTGTTGCGCGTGTTCACTCCAAAAGAGAACTTGGGTGCTATTAAAAGGAAGGGTGCAAATGCACCTGTGCACCCTCAAGGGAACGTAGGTTTCTACACACTTTTGGACCCCTGAAAAGATGTCTGCAGGTGGAGTTGGCAGTTTTACACAACACAGAGCAGGTTGAATAGAGGTAATCTGCACTAGCGTTGTGCCCTGATCCATACAAATTATATTTGATTCATCATCTTTCCCACTTCCAAGGATTTCAGGAACCTTCATTTTCACTTACCTCTTGTGGTGAGTCTCAGTCGCGATCCAATCCAAGTTACGATCATAGGTAGGGGGCTTGTAGAAGATGGGAGAGTGCTCTTTCTTTTCCTTGCAGGATATTATGAAGGTGTTGCATCTAATTCAAGAGCATTCCCAACCACATCATGCTCAGCTGCAAGCACAACTTCTTGCTCTGCTCCTTCCTATGGAAGATCAGGTGTAGCAGACTGTGGTTGCTGTTGAATTTCCTACATTATTAAATTTGTTTTGCTGATAAGACAATACCATTTCCCATTCAATGCTCTCAGCCATGACTTCAGTCACTGCAGCAGTGAGAAACATCTGCTTTGGCTTTGGTAGTGGTGGTGCTGCTGTTGATTGAGAGGGGATCCTCCTCCTGCACAGTTGAGGGTGCAGCAAGTGCCCCCATTTTTGGAAAAGGGATGAGGGATTGATGCCATTGGTGCCATTGGCAACATACCTCTTCCTATCCTCGCTGACCACTTTCCTGATGGAATCCTCCTTCTTTAGGGATATCTTTTTCTTTAAACTTTTGCATGGGTCAAGACTGAAGCAGAAGCACTTGGCAGAGAGGTCTCCGGACTCCGGTGTCAGCCAATGCACAGACTTAACTGTATTTCAGTCAGTAATACCCTCTGGTGCCTCTGCTGGCAATAAAGAAGAGAGTGAAACTTGGCAATTCTTGTACATGCAATACGTGTAATCATCAACACCATCATCATCATAAAAATATTAAAAAATTTACTAAATTAATATAAATAAACACCTAGTTTTCCTCCACGTCCATCAGGGCCCTATAGAAAGCAGGTAAAAATCAAATGAATTAGTTAATAAATATTTGGTGTACCTCCAAGGCCACTATGGAAGACAGGGGAGGGCATGCAATAATATTAATAAATTAATGAATAAATAATAAGTGTCTCTCCGGGGCCCATAGGTCCCCGTATGAGAGTCAGGTAGCAGCAGAAAAAAATCAAATAAATATAAAAAATTTAAAAAAACTGGGGCCTATACACATATTGCAAATTATAGTAGTATAGTTGCACCTGAAAAATAACACTACAAATACTACAAAAACTATTCATAAATCTACAAGTGTAAACCTCCACCTTTACATCTCAAATCTTTCCTTTGGGGATATTACACATGTAATATTACAACTCAGTAGGTAATGTGGGAGGGACCGGTGGAATGGTTGAAAAATGGGGCACTCTTACTACAAAATAGGTGAGGCTTAGGGGGAGTAAGGCAGGGTTAACAGAGGTTTGAGGAGGTGTCTGGAGATGGATGTAACTCACCCACAACAGAGAAAGCCGTGATCTTTCCATCCTTGCTAACTGCAAATGCAATGCTCCAGTGAATCTGACTCTTCGAGCAACAGTGACCACCAGAAACAACGAGTGATTTACACTTCTGCTACAGCATCAACACTCCATGGCGATTGCTAATGCTAAGCTCCAGCAGTGGCAATCTGTGATGCCTGAGAGGATCTTCTTGCTACAGAGATGGCTGTCTACAATGCCTGGCCCACTCATCATGCTACAAAGACAACCACCCACAACACTTACCCTGCTCCTCACTGACTTCTCCGCCGCAAACAGAACTGTTCATGCTGGACTTTAGTAGATAAACGTTTCAGTGGGACTAACCTGGTCCTTGTATCCTGCCCATGCTCCATGGCAGTAGGCCTGAACTTATCACTTTCACCTGGTCTGATATGACCAGATAACCATGAGTGGTGTTTTGTGTCTTTAGATGCTATATTTAACTTAAATATTTGACATAGCAAATCTCTATTTCTGCTGATTGCATTTTTCTTAGTTTGGTGTCAAATAATCTACTAAATTTCACTTTACTTTTCGAAATAGATGCAAGATTTTCCATGTATTCTGTTTTCATTGTTTTACTGTTTGCATGCTGCACAAGTACTTTATACATTGTCTCTGAGTTAAGTCTGACTGCTTTTGTGCCAAGCTACTTAAAGGGTAAGCACAGGTTAATTCAGTGACTTTTGTGATTCTCACTGGCAAGGTTTGTGGCTGTTGCTTGGGAAAGGCTCACCCTCCCCAGAACAAAAGCTCAATTTCTCACAGGAAGACTCTGGAGTCTCTGCAAGAAGAAACGCAGGGGCATATACAAACCAAGAAAGAAACCTAAATATTACAAGGGCAAGGGATGCAGAGCTGGTAATGAATGAAGTGAAAGTGGAAACCCCAAAAGAATCAATATGTTATCAGAAGTCAACTTGCTAATTCTGGCTCAATGTATGGGTACTAGGAACCAATATGTTTGCGCTACTCTGACTCTGTTAGTCCCAGACCCATATGTCAGTGCTTCTTCAGTGATGTGTGTGTGTCTATGCTGGAGCTACCAAGAGCCTGATTTTTACAATATCTCAACTTCCCTGCCAGTTTGTTAGTCTTTCATTCTCTGCCATACCTCATTACATACATCCCTTCATCTGTGTTCCCCTAACAAACAAAGCTGACACTCTAGTGATGAGGTGCTCCTCGTCTAACTAGATATGGAGTATGCAAAGCTCTTCCTCTATTGAATCCAAACAACCTTAGTCCAGTTCTTGATATTGTCTTCCTCTTTTAATAATTATACAGTTAGTTTACATCCTAGGATTTAAAGTTGCACATTTTAAATCACCTTTTTAAGAATATTCAGGGGGTGATTTATATCTTAATGTATGTATACTTTGTCATAATGACAATGGAGGATGCATATCCCCAATATATAGGTCCACACGCCTCATTTTCATACACGTAGACCTTAAGTTTGTCTACGGTGGTTATTACTCCATCTCCGCCATAACCAAACTTCACCAACTGCCCGTCAGAGTAGGGGCCGGAGGAGAAATGGCTTTCTATCTGCCCTCCCAATCAGGATGGGTAGACATTTAGCCATATCCTGGTGTTGAAATGGTAATAATGCTATCCTTGTCAAGGGAGGTGACTCCCATGGTGAGGGAAGCATTACATATTGTATTTTCTTTTTAAAAAATATAAAAAGAAACTGTGCTGTATGGTTCCTGCTAACGCATTATAACTGACTGCCTGATTATCGGTCATTTATAAACGTGATGGGGGGTCCCTCCACCAGGGGGGTGGAGTCATTTCTCTGCCCCCCTGGCGAGACGATGGGCTGTCCACCCATTTATAAATCTACCCCTAAATCTAATCTCATGGAGTTTGTATTCTTTAAAGAATAAAACAAACACAAATGTTGTATCTGAGGAATGTTTAGTTCTGGGGACTTTGAAAAAAATGGCTATTGATCTACAGAAACTGGTTTTACTGACTGTACATTATGTGGTGATGTTAAAAATAAAAAATAAAACGAAGAACTATATTATTCTACGATTTTCTAAGCTAGGTCATTTAAAGAACATAATACTAGCTCATAAAACTTAATCTATGATGCTATTTTAAAAATACAAGGTCTCATTAAAAAAATAGACGATTGGGTCATCTCAGAAAGACACACAAAAGAATGAAAAGGCAGCTTGCTTGTGATGAGAATTGATAAGAGAGAGGCTAGCATTTCCAGGATGTAATGTTAGACCATGCTAAAAACATCCATAAATAGAAACTGCCAGTAAACTGGACTGAGAAGCGTTATTCCTATGAATGTTTGATAATGAGCACTCAAGAAGAGGTGGAGTTTTCGTTATAAAAAGATGAATGCAGCACAGACTGATCCCAGAGGCGAATCCAAGAGGAGAACTTGGCAACATAAAATAAGAGCAGTGTTTTAAGTAGCTTGGACCAAGAGCAGAAAACAAAAGTCAATATAAATGTAGGAACAACACTGTCCCCATTATTAGATTATCAATGTTCTATCAGTGTGTCAATTTGCATGGAATTTGTTGAGGTAAAAAGGAACTGTGATCACTTTGACATTTCTATAAGTGAGCATTTTTTTTCACATACACAGAGTTGTGTCAGTGTCTCCATTAGAAGGGTAATATTAAGGTCCACTGATGTGTAAAGCACGCGCGGCTAACAGTGGGTCTTCTGAGTGATGGGCCATGACGAGGAAGTGTTGTGATAGGCCACATCCAATAGAGTGGTGTGATGGGCCTCACCAAAAACAGTATGTTGTGCCATGATCAAGGGTGCGTCATGCCCAGTCCTACCCAAGAGCGTGTCATTATAGGATATGCTGAAAAAAAGTGTTACAAAAGGTGAAGCCTAGAGATTGTTGTGCCAGGCCATGCCTAAAAGAGTGTTGTGATGGGCAACGCCCCAGTGTTTTGAGACGGCCCATGGGCAAAAGGATGTCACAATGGGACTCACGAACCAGAGTGTTGTGACATGCCATGGGCAAGAGAGTGTCATCCAAGGCCATGTCCAAGAGAATGTTGTGATGGGCTATGCCCAAAAGAGTGCTGTGGTTGGCCACACCCAAGGAAGTGTTGAGGTGGGCTTTTTTCAAGACGGCGTCATGAATGACGATGGCCAAGAGAGTGCTGAGGTGAATCATGCCCAAGAGAGTGTCATGAAGGTCCATAACCAAGAGAGTTTTGTGATGAGTCATCCCCAAAAGCCTTGCTTTCCTAGTATTTTTTGTGCATTAGTCTGAACTTTCAAGCCTTTATTAGTCTTTATAATACAATTTGCCCTTTTTCACCAACAAATTAGAATACTCACTCTACAGGAGTATATCTTCCATTTCATCAACATAAATGCACATCACAGATTAAATACAGCATTTCAACCATGGTTAATACGCATGGCTCAAATGTGTCAAACTCTGGTGCTGCCCTACAAGCCTTTCAAGGACTCTCCCAGTTTACCTTTGGTGCAGTTCACTTTGGATGCATGTGGGCTCCCACCCTGTTTATGGAATATAAGTATTCTAAGGCACTTTTCTGTGGTCCAAGGAAGCACATTCTATCCACATTTTGCTTTCGCTGAGTTGGCAAAACTTACGATTTCAACAGTCAGTTTCCCAAAAGACGCGCATTGAAAATAAAAATGAATGTATTGATTTATAATAAACTAAACCAAGAGTAAAATCCCTCATCTTACAAATTAGGAGACAGCAAGCATCTACAGATCCAGAAGGCGTATAAATGGCAGATTAGAATAATTTTGTCCTGATAACTGTGAATCAGATGATAAAAATATTAGTAGTAGTCATAAAGTTTATTAAGTATGCCCATCATAAACACATTTGCATCAATTATGTATACAATTCTAAACATTATATAAAACGGATTTTTCTTCAGACATTCTTTTTAAATTCCATTCAGCAGCAGTGATGCTACATAATTCAGGCATACGAGTAGTTCAAATGGTTTGGAACCAATTTAATATCCTTTAGTTTGAGCAAAGGCGTCAGACCTATTTTCCTCTCCATTAAAAGTCAAGCACATTCGAGTCAAGCTCTGGATTACAGATGAACCTCATGTGCAGATGCAGCATGTAGGCGTCTGTAATGTGTCTTACCTAGGGGCCCCTATCTCTTGTAGAAAGCATGATATTCCATCCGTAACACCCCGAGCCCCTGATAGAACTCCGTCCTTGATGCCTCTCTCAGATGAGGATGCTGTTGTCATGGCAATGGCGGCCAGACTTTCATCCAAGACGCTTCAGTGATGCCCTTCATGCTCCCTCAGTATCTATCGCGTTTTTATGAAAAACATCTTTTCCTCGGCTGAATGTCCTTAAATTGCAGCCGCTCGGATGAGAATAATGGATTTATGCAATAATGCAATCTGCTTGACATACCGCCGAAGGGAGCAGGGAAGGGCACTGGAAACATTTCTTTTTACTAAAAAGCACAGATTGTTCCTGGAGTCACCAACCTGACTTGGCCTTGAAGAGCAAACAGCGGTCCCAGCTCGTGACAGTGACCTCACCTCCGAAGGGACTTCAAACACCTGGGTATGAGGGCGCTGAAATCCCTCTTTTGGACCCTACTTTAGCAGTTCTAAGGTTAGCACCAAGCAACAGGAGAGGTTTTCGTTTCACGAGAGGAGATGAGGTCTGGTGCTGACTAACTTGCCCGCTCTTTTTGGACCTTTAACAAAAATGTATAGAAAACTTTACAATACTATAAAGAGTCTTAATATTTGTCACTTTGCAACTGCTCCTTGAAAATCACGACTTCACTAGTTCTCACGCATATTTGTATATAAAAGTGATAACATGGTTGTGCTGAAGGTAGTCATTCTCTGCTGTTTAATGCCATTGTACAGTGAAAGTAAACCTACAGAGCTCAAGGGCCTGATTTAGAGCTTGTGGATGGGTTAATCTGCCACAGCGGTTTCGGATATCCCATCTGCCGAAATCTAAATCCCATTATGTCCTATGGGATTTAGATTTCAGCGGACACGATATGTCAACGTTGTGATGGAGTAACCCATCCACAGAGCTCTAAATCAGGCCCTGTCCACTGATATCTAAACCCCATTATTTCCTAAGGGATTTAGATTTCCGCGGACAGGATATGTCAGTGTTGTGATGGAGTAACGTGTCCACGGAGCTCTAAATCAGACCCTGTCCGCTGAAATCTAAATCCCATTATGTCCTATGGGATTTAGATTCCAGCGGACAGGATATGTCAACGTTGTGATGGAGTAACCCATCCACAGATTTCTAAATCAGGCCCTGTCCACTGATATCTAAACCCCATTATGTCCTAAGGGATTTAGATTTTGCCGGACAGGATATGCCAATGTTGTGATGGGGATCACCCGTCCACGCAGCTCTAAAGCAGACCCTGTCCGCTGGAACCTAAATCCCATTATGTCCTAAGGGATTTAGATTTTGCCGGACAGGATATGCCAATGTTGTGATGGGGATCCCCCGTCCACGCAGCTCTAAAGCAGACCCTGTCCGCTGGAACCTAAATCCCATTATGTCCTAAGGGATTTAGATTTTGGCGGACGGGATATGTCAATGTTGTGATGGAGTAACCCGTCCACGGAGCTCCAAATCAGACCCTGTCCACTGAAATCTTAGTCCCATTATGTCCTAAGGGATTTGGATTTTGTTGGATGGGATATCTGTCATCATTGTGACGGAGTAACCCGTCCGCCGAGTTCTAAATCAGGCCCAAAGTCTGCATTTGCCATGGTGCACAGGGAGGCTTTGCAAAAGGTAAACCTCTGCCTGAATTGTTAACCGATTCTGAGTTTCATTTGTTTGAAAGTGATCTTGCAAAACCATAAAAAATTATGTCACAATGCAGAAAAAATGCTTTAATTAGGCTAGAAAACTTGCAAATTTTGCAAACAGGAAATTAAATGAATTCTTGAGGAGTCCAGGCACAGAACAAGGGTCCACACTTTACAATCTTCTTCTTGGTCTCACTCCAACTGCTTTAAGACACAAACTCTCTAAACCAATCCCGCACTGGAGATAATTGTTCAGAATAAACAAGAACATGTATTTTCCACCTCATGAGAACTCTCAACTCGCCCTATCAGTATCTGCTATCACCAGTGCCACCAATTGTCACTACAGAAAAATCATGGCCCCTGATGTACCCCCAACAACTTTTGCCGCTACTCTACTTGCAATCACCAATTCTGGACACAATTCTTTCATAATAAGATATATGCCGAGCCCAAAGTGACTATGTTCCACCAGGTCCTTAAGAACACTGTTTCCAATCCTATACTTTTGTATAATATGTGATTCAATGAAAGATTCATCCCCCACTGTGAGTTTATGACCCAGTACCCACTACCCGCGACCCTATTCTTCACATATGCCAATATATTGCAATACATACGTCAACAGTGTTCACCAATAGGGGTCAAATCCAAGACACGACCTTTGGTGCAGGCACTTTATGACATGGGGTCATGGAGGCATCTGGTGAAATGGTTGCAAAAGGCACAGCTCTCGCATTCGTGCATATCACTGGCCCTACTCCAAGAAAAAAGGGAAACAGGTTTAGTGCGCTCATTACATGACATTACATGGATAGAAAGTTTGTAACACAACTCATATCCCAGGCAACTCACGTTTCAAATGTATACAACTTTTTATTTTCCACAAGGCATACCTGACCCCTAGAAAGGTGCACACTCTCTTTCCTGCTGCAAAGGCATTCTGTCCCCGGTGCCACTTAGATGACGCAGATCTTCTCCACATGTTGTGGGCATATCGTTCCCTGAGGCCCTACTGGGGAAAAGTCTGTGACTCACTACAGGAAATTGCGGAGTCAGCACAATGGGACTCAGTTGACCACTGCAAACTAGGTCTTCAACCAAGACCCAAGGGGTCCACAGTGATGGCTAGGTTTATGGGCCTGGCCCTAACTCTAGCCAAAAGACTAATTACAATTCATTGGAATTCACCAACTCCCCCTTTAGAATCCCTTGGAGAGCAGAAGTTCTCCATTGGGGGGTGGAGGGCAGAGCTTAATGCAGAGAGGAATTCAGAGTACTGCGGAAGCGTCCCATCCGGGCAACATGGGGTGCACTATTAGAGCAGCTTCACCAGCAGGGGTCAGGCAGGGACTAGGGCACCATTGATAAAATGGGGATAGCCTCAGCAGTTTGGGCCAGAACACCCCACTCCAGGGTTCTGCAAAGTCAGTCCTGGAGAGCCGTGTCCATGCCAGATTTTTAGCATATCCACATTTAGAAAAATGTAGATTTCTGAAACATCTTGTTTCTAAATGTGGATATGCTAAAAATCTAGCATGGACCCGGCTCTCCAGGACTGACTTTGCAGAACCAAAACGGACACTTCACCCAGCCCCCTCATTACACCAACTCTAAACCTATGAGGTAAAGCCAGTTCAGCAAACACCCCCCCCCCTTACCAAATGCAGCCACTGTGAATAGAATACATAGAACAAGAAGCAGGATTGGTGCCAGTTGGGGGGTGGGGAGCAGGGGGTAATCCATTTTAGGTAAAAGAATCAAACCCCAGAGGAGACCCGTATATCAGCAAGACGTTCTATGAGATCTTCTATATACCAATAAACATCCTATACAATGTCACAAGATACATTTGTACTGGTATGATAGGACTGTAAATCTAATCGAAATGGCATTGATATTAGCTTATTGCACCTCATTGTTTGTGGTTGAATGTTATGTATAAAACCTAATAATCTTTGTTTAAAAAGAGAAAGAATGATAGAGAGAGAGAGAGAGATTCAGCTGCGCTTTCCATTAAAATTATATTTTTATATGCTTATAACTTTTGACCCCAAAGACAGATTTGTGCGAAAACAGACACCCCATACGCTCAGTCAGTTAAGTTTTGGCATGCCTAGTTTTATGAAGGGCTATTCACATTTAAAAGTTGTAGAAGAAGTTAGAAAGTGTATATTTTCCCATTTATTATCCTGGAAGAAGTTTTGCTGAAAGATGGAGCAAAAACCACTGCATGGACCGACAACAAACGTCATGAAAGTAGAAGTACTCTTTTAAGATATTCACATTTAAAAATTGTATGTGGGAATTAAAGGGTTAACACGTTTGTTTATATTTGTAGAAACTCCCTGTCAATCACATTTGGGGCTGCTTTGCACAATGTGGGCGGTTGGAAGCACTCATGGTCACAACCAGGGATTAGAGAGAGTGCTCCAATGGAAGCAACAGTACATTGAGGTGGAGGGTATCCTCAGGCGTGTGCAAAATTCAGACAACTCACAGCAGTTTCATCATGCAAGCGGTCCCAGAAATTACACACAATTACTCATAATTATGCACAGTGCATCTCAGACACAAAAGTAATGGGAAGATGCATTTCATGTTAAAAATACTGCAAAACAGCATTACGCCTGATGTGCCTGCGTGGCCACATTGTTTAGGATGTGACTCTAGCATGATTCTGCCCACCCCATGTTCATTTACTTTATTACTTCTCTCCTCCTACTCCACCCATCCCAATCCTGTCCATCACTCCCATTTCTCAAAATTCCATTTTCACTTTTCTTATTCCTCCCCAGTATTTTGTTCATTTTTTTTCCTCTGCCTGCTTTGTTTATGTTTTTGTCACACTCTGGACAACCTACAGTTATGGCAGAGTCAAGCAGTGAGCCCCAGGACTCCATCTCCCAGTCCCAGTCCCAAACCCATTGTCGGAGGTAGGGTGCAACATTTTTAACAAGGGAGGTGGCTGCAATTATGTCTTTCGTGCAGCGCTATCCTCTCTCATGTTGGCAGTAGATGGCAGGCCATAGAGGATGGAGTGCTGGGGGAACGTGTAGTAGAATATGTGCCACCATACCAGTGTAGTAGACGCCGAGCAGGAGGCCATGCACTGCTTGTGCTCTGATTGACTGGCTGCAACATGAAGAGAAATGTAGTGGCTGCTGTGGCAGGGCTTGGGCACTCAATTCCTATGCCCTGAAAATGGAAAAAAAAGTATAGGGGGGCAGGGTAGAGGTGCCTTACCCTCTGTGAGAGAGGGCCTCTTTTTGACATTGCTATCCCCCCACTTTCTGCCTGATGTTGACGTGTCCTAGAAATTGATGTGCCCAGGGCCCCTGCTAGCCAGGTTCCCTGGGCCAGAGCTCTTTCCCTAAATCTGTTGTGATGCATTGGCACAATTGGATACACCCTTAGCCACCACTGTAAGTCCCTAGTAAAGGGGCACCTAGGTGTATGGGGTACTATGGGTAGGCCTCTGGAGGCAGCAGCACTGATTGTGCCACCCTCTAGGGCCATGCATCCAATGCACCCAGCACTGCCATTGCAGACTGAGTGTCCTGGTGCAAATCTTGAAATACAAACTTGAAATGGAACACTGCCTGTGTGTCCTGTCCAACATACACTGCATTTACTATGGGTAAGTCACCCCTGTAGCCGACCTTACAGCCCTAAGGCATGGTGCTTCATATTATATGTGAGGGCAAACTGCTTGAGCGATACGCCCCCACCGGGAACTTGCCAAACTTGGGACATGGTGAGTGAACAGAGCAGCCATTTGAATACGTGTGCTGGACACTGGTCAACACGAGTTTCCCAGCTACATGATGGCCACTCTGAACCCTGGGATGTTTGGTATCTGTAGGAAGTTGGCTCTGTATGTGCTATTTCAAAGTAAGGAATAGCATGCACAGAGTCCAAGGGTTCCCCTTAGAGGTAAAATAGTGGTAAAAAGAGATAATACTAATGCTCTATTTTGTGGTAGTGTGGTCGAGCAGTAGGCTTATCCAAGGAGTAGTGTTAAGCATTTGTTGTACATACACATAGACAATAAATGAGGTACACACACTCAGAGACAAATCCAGCCAATAGGTTTTGTATAGAAAAATATATTTTCTTAGTTTATTTTAAGAACCACAGGTTCAAATTTAACATGTAATATCTTGTTAGTTTTACCAGGTAAGTAAGACACTTACAGGGTTCAGTTCTTGGTCCAAGGTAGCCCACCGTTGGGGGTTCAGAGCAACCCCAAAGTTACCACACCAGCAGCTCAGGGCCGGTCAGGTGCAGAGTTCAAAGTGGTGCCCAAAACGCATAGGCTTCAATGGAGAGAAGGGGGTGCCCCGGTTCCAGTCTGCCAGCAGGTAAGTACCCGCGTCTTCGGAGGGCAGACGAGGGGGGTTTTGTAGGGCACCGGGGGGGACACAAGCCCACACAGAAATTTCACCCTCAGCGGCGCGGAGGCGGCCGGGTGCAGTGTTAGAACAAGCGTCGGGTTTGCAATGGAAGTCAATGAGAGATCAAGGGATCTCTTCAGCGCTGCAGGCAGGCAAGGGGGGGCTTCCTCGGGGAAACCTCCACTTGGGCAAGGGAGAGGGACTCCTGGGGGTCACTTCGGCAGTGAAAGTCCGGTCCTTCAGGTCCTGGGGGCTGCGGGTGCAGGGTCTTTTCCAGGCGTCGGGACTTAGGTTTCAGAGAGTCGCGGTCAGGGGAAGCCTCGGGATTCCCTCTGCAGGCGGCGCTGTGGGGGCTCAGGGGGGACAGGTTTTGGTACTCACAGTCGTAGAGTAGTCCGGGGGTCCTCCCTGAGGTGTTGGTTCTCCACCAGCCGAGTCGGGGTCGCCGGGTGCAGTGTCGCAAGTCTCACGCTTCTTGCAGGGAGTTTGCAGAGTTCTTTAAAGCTGCTCCTTTGGATAAAGTTGCAGTCTTTTTGGAGCAGGTCCGCTGTCCTCGGGAGTTTCTTGTCGTCGTCGAAGCAGGGCAGTCCTCAGAGGATTCAGAGGTCGCTGGTCCCTTTGGAAGGCGTCGCTGGAGCAGAGTTCTTTGGAAGGCAGGAGACAGGCCGGTGAGTTTCTGGAGCCAAGGCAGTTGTTGTCTTCTGGTCTTCCTCTGCAGGGATTTTCAGCTAGGCAGTCCTTCTTCTTGTTGTTGCAGGAATCTAAAATCTTAGGTTCAGGGAAGCCCTTAAATACTAAATTTAAGGGCGTGTTTAGGTCTGGGGGTTAGTAGCCAATGGCTACTAGCCCTGAGGGTGAGTACACCCTCTTTGTGCCTCCTCCCAAGGGGAGGGGGTCACATCCCTAATCCTATTGGGGGAATCCTCCATCTGCAAGATGGAGGATTTCTAAAAGTTAGAGTCACCTCAGCTCAGGACACCTTAGGGGCTGTCCTGACTGGCCAGTGACTCCTCCTTGTTATTCTCATTATTTTCTCCGGCCTTGCCGCCAAAAGTGGGGGCCGGGGCCGGAGGGGGCGGGCAACTCCACTAGCTGGAGTGTCCTGCGGTGCTGTGACAAAGGGGTGAGCCTTTGAGGCTCACCGCCAGGTGTTACAGCTCCTGCCTGGGGGAGGTGTTAGCATCTCCACCCAGTGCAGGCTTTGTTACTGGCCTCCGAGTGACAAAGGCACTCTCCCCATGAGGCCAGCCACATGTCTCTAGTGTGGCAGGCTGCTGGAACCAGTCAGCCTACACAGGTAGTCGGTTAAGTTTCAGGGGGCACCTCTAAGGTGCCCTCTGTGGTGTACTTTACAATAAAATGCACACTGGCATCAGTGTGCATTTATTGTGCTGAGAAGTTTGATACCAAACTTCCCAGTTTTCAGTGTAGCCATTATGGTGCTGTGGAGTTCGTGTAAAACAGACTCCCAGACCATATACTCTTATGGCTACCCTGCACTTACAATGTCTAAGGTTTTGCTTAGACACTGTAGGGGCACAGTGCTCGTGCACTGGTACCCTCACCCATGGTATAGTGCACCCTGCCGTAGGGCTGTAAGGCCTGCTAGAGGGGTGTCTTACCTATACTGCATAGGCAGTGAGAGGCTGGCATGGCACCCTGAGGGGAGTGCCATGTCGACTTACTCATTTTGTTCTCACTAGCACACACAAGCTGGTAAGCAGTGTGTCTGTGCTGGGTGAGGGGTCTCTAGGGTGGCATAATACATGCTGCAGCCCTTAGAGACCTTCCCTGGCATCAGGGCCCTTGGTACCAGAGGTACCAGTTACAAGGGACTTATCTGGGTGCCAGGGTGTGCCAATTGTGGAATCAAAAGTACAGGTTAGGGAAAGAACACTGGTGCTGGGGCCTGGTTAGCAGGCCTCAGCACACTTTCAATTCAAAACATAGCATCAGCAAAGGCAAAAAGTCAGGGGGTAAACATGCCAAGGAGGCATTTCCTTACAGTATCAAACAACTAGGGATAATAAATCCAAACGGATGCCAGTCTTGGAGTTATCACTAAATGTACCCAGGGGCCACCTTAGAAGTGTCCCCTGCAAAAGCTAACTATTCTGCATGGTTACTGACTGGTCTTATCCAGCTGCCACCTTCAGATAGCCAATATACAAACCTTGGGGGAGAGGTCTGCCTCTCTGATTTGTGAGACAATGCCCTTCCTGGGTGGAGGAACACCCGCTCCCTCAGTAATGTGCACTGTCCTAGCTTTGAGCTTCAAAGGGCTTACTGCCCTTGAAACGCAGCCCCAAGCCTGCTGCAGCTGAACATCCCTCTTTGCGAACCCTCACGTGTGGCGGGAGATAAGGTGGGAAACCTAACAAAGGGTAGGAGGAATGGCCTCACCTGGCATGCACCACCCTCAAGGAGTTGCCTGCAAGGTGGACACTCTTTTTAAGTTTCCTCCATCTTGGGATAGAGGAAAGTAGCCAATAGGTTTTAGGGTAGTGACCAGTCCCACAGGAAGAAGTCACTATAGTGGGTGTACGCACCCAAAGGTATGTGTCCCATTGGACACTACTAGGTTCCCCCTAAAATGCCCACTAAATTCAATATTTAGCGGGCACCCCTAGACTAAGATTTCAGATTGGAAAGGACAAAGAAGACCAGCACCAAAGAAGATCCAAAGCAGCAGAACCGTGGACCTGCTGCATCAAGAAAAGGCTCCAAATGTTGCCTACTACACCCAGGATGCAAAAATCACCACTGTGGAGGAGCTGGACACTGGACGGACCCCAAGAATCCCAGGGGACCTCCAGGCTTCACAAATTGCCCACAGTCTCCCTTCTGAGTGGAGGCACCACTCTGCAAACCAACAAAGACCAACAAGCCAGTGAGGGTCACCTCACTGATTGGCCAATATCTCCCGAACCAGAAAATGCATCCGAACCCAACGCCACCCTAACAACTGCCAGGACAAACCCTATATGTGTGCCAAGTTTGGTGACACTGCACCCTCCAGTGGCCGAGTTGTGTTAATACTCCAGGTACTGGTCAGTGGATGTCAGAAACCAAGCAAAACAGCTCACCCTGAGCTGCTACTGGACCAGAAGGAAGCTTCAGTTTAGGGACTTCAGGAACACCCTTGACCTTCCACCAGAGTGTTCCTGTTGTCCTGCAAGAAGCCCTGAGGATGACCTGCATCTGGACCAGAGAGGCATCTTTGCGCACAGGCTTGGATAAGCTACTCGCCCTGTACCCGGCTGCCCTGTGCCTCGCAACGAAGAACCAGCTGTACCCCAAAGGTCCCTCACCCCTCACAAACTAGACACCACAAGGGGTCCCCAGGGCACCACCTTTAAACCTGCTCCTGCAGACCTTTTCCAAGTGGTCCTTCGCAGTGGCCCTGCACCACTCCAAGAGTCTTTCCAACTCTGCTCCCACTTGAACCAGGAGCCACCCGAACTTCTCCTGCTGGCATAGCGTGCCCACCGACGACTTCGACCAACCTGCAAAGTTGAACTTGGTAAAGCAAATGTGAGATTTTATATGCATTTTTACAAGTGGCCTTACATTAATTCCTATGGTGCGTAATTACACACAGAAAGACTGCATCTATTAACACTTGAAAAATTCATAACTTAAAAAGTACTTAACCAATTTTGATAATCTTGGTTTTAGAAATTATATAAAAATCTGAAGTATTTTTATGAATTGGTCTTGAGTTATTCCTTTGGGTGTGTAAGTCACAAGATTGATTCTATGAGTGCAACAAATGCTTAACTGCTCGACCAAGCTACCTCAAAAATGAGAGCATTTGGTGATCTAGTTTTTGCCTTTGGAAACCAACATGTGGTTGCTGGACCACCTGCACAGTGTACCTAGTTTTGTGCACTACATAGAGGATCACCCTCCTACACCCTCTGAACCTTCTGACGGAGGGGTGGGCAGAGGATCCCTGCAAGATTCCCTTTTTTGAGCACAAGGGGCCGCACTGACTCCCACAAGGGTCTTGAGAGATCGGAAAGCCAATATATAAAGGGAGGGGCTTGAGTGACTGTGATGGGTTTACTGCCTACAGGTTGTTGTCTCTTTGGCTAACTGACTGCACAGACTCAGGCCATGCACAGCGAGAGGGTTGGATGCTTGCTGGAAGTTGGGCACAGGGCTTAGCCTCAGGCAGTGCACAAAGGGGATTGTTGTTACATATTATACTAAAATATCACTTTACAATAAAAAATCCCGAGAAATATACTGAAAAAAAAACCAATAAAGTAATGTTATAGATAGGTATGACATTAGTTTCTTACTTTGCCGTAAAACAAAACCTCAGCAATCCACTGAGAAAACCAAAGGGTAATGTCTTCTTATAGTTGGGTGAAAATGTCACTTTAAATATTATGTTTTACAACAGAAAAAAGCACTGAAATTCAATGGTTCTAGCTATTTCACATAAATAACTTGCACCCTCGCAATGCACTGCTTATGACCATCAATGTTACATCCCTCTTGATGTATTGTATGATATCATTGATAATATCACTGATGACAACTGAATTCACATCATGAAAACATTGTGGATGTTGAATTACAGTTTTTTTTTAGGAAATCCTTAGCTTGTAACCCAATTCAGTAGTCATCCGCCATCTTTCAGACACGCCATTCCATACGATGAACTGATTCATGCCAAACACAATTGCAACTCAGAGCAGTGCTGCACTCACTGTAAGGAGGACATGCTAGCTAGGTTTAAGGCTAGGGGCTATTCAACCAATGTATTACAGCAGGCAGTAATAATGGCAGAGGACTGAAGGACGCACTAATGACTTTGGTGTGGGGAGCATGCAGTCCTCCTCCAAAGTCTCTGTAAGGCCCCATGGACCTTATCCCTGGGGGCCAGTGTTTTCCATGGAGAGGGGGCATCAGGCTCCCTCTCTGAACCATATACTGGCCCCTTGGAAGAGAGACAGTGTCACAGGGACTCATTCACTGGGACATTGTATTATTCTCTACCTGGGAGAGTAAGGGCATGGAATATACGTTTATCACAGGCAGGTAACACAGCTGTGCTCCCACCCACAGGAGCAGAAATAAGCTGCTCCTTCCTGGTGTGAGCAGAGTAAAAAAGCTGTTGGTGTCCAAGGTGGGACCAGGATACCCATACAAAAAATGGGAAAGAATAATAAATGAATGTCTGGAGCTGCTCATTTATTATTCACTGCTCTCCAAAGTCTTATTTACACCTGTCTTGCATCATGGAGGTGCCCCAATCTGAAAATGTGTTGATATTTGTAAGCATTGTTGGAGCATTTGCTTGCTAATATTGGAATGCAGGTACACCTTGTAGTTGGTCTTGTGGCTGATTCCTGTTGTTTGAGCACTGTAAAAGAAGCACTTGTTTAATGTTGTTTTTATAAATTATTTCTTTAAATCTTTAGTGGAAAACATTGCAATGGCCCTTTGACAAAAACGATAGGCCTGCCTCCTATATAGCCTGAGTGACTTACATTAAAAAAAATCTTAAAACTTCACAAAAAAACTCAATGTTAAAGTGACAGCTGTACTTATGTGTTCACAAAAGTCTTAGCAATTCACTGAAATTAACAAAGGTTAAAGTGATGTTATCCTTAGAAGACAATGTTAGTTGCAGCATAACATTTTAAACTAAAAGAACTGAAAAATGTTAAGGTTATAGCTTACTGAAGTAAGTATAACTGGAGCCCTGAAGTAACTATAACTCACGGTCTTGCCATGGAGTGCTTCTGACCTCACAGTTACATCACTCATTACATTTTCTATGACATCATTGATAACATTACTACATATTTGAAATGGCATTATTGATGACAATGCGGTGCATGGTGGGGGCAGAAGTTGGAGTTACTTCAGTGCTATGACCCCAGAGTCCCAGGGTAAGGCCTCAGAGCATCACTGACAGAAGATATAGGACTGATTGCATCTCCATATCGGTGGCCTTCCACTGGCTGGTGATCCTGGGGGAAGAGGAGGAGGCAACAATGCCAGCCACTGCTTTCAGTGTCCAGCAGTGCCATCTACATAGGCACCACCAATGGCAGAGCCTTGTGTTCTAGTCCATTAGAGTGGGTCATCTCCCTATTTCTTCAACTAGAACCCTTCCCTTTAAAATTGTTGAAGGCCTGGATGAACTGAAAAAGCAGAGACAGATTATCAAAAGATTGGACGATATAGAAGGGAAGTTGTAGTGACGGATTAGCCTGTTGTGGGTGTTGAGGGTGGGATAGCTGTGGAAAGGTAGGTTTATTGGGTTAGTTTTGAGAGTTTAAGGCAGTGGTGAGTCTGTTGTGGATGGTGAGAGCTGGGCAGATGGAGAAGAGATAGGTTTATTTACACAGATTCTTTTGAGGGTTTAGTGAGTGTGGAGTGGGTGGGTTTATCTTTTGTTAAACCTACTTATGGGTTTAATTATTATTTGGATGATGATGATGATGATGATGATGATGATGATGATGATTATTATTATTATTATTATTATTATTATTATTATTATCTGTTTGTTTATTGCAATTTTGCCTGTAACATTCACAAAATGGGATGCTACTGCTACCTACTGGCCCATCACAACAACATTGTCCATTAGTCCACCTTCATTGTCCTCCATCTAATGTTCTATCATGTCTGTACTTGACTTGGCTCCTCTACCTTCAGGCTAGCCCCAGTGCATGCCTCCAGTCCACCCTCCTGTCGAAACCTGACGATGCATCCCTTTTGCATCTCCCTTTCTTGACTTGATGTCCCCTGAGACCACCCACCCTCACATCAGTCAGTAGTAGTAACATCTGTGTACTGCCCTACTTTCCACGCAAACCAGTTATCTCTCACCACTGAGGAGGAATACCACGACAACCAATGAATACAGGAGATGTGTTTATATTTGCATGCTGCAAACTCGCGTTCAACTCCACACTCAAACACTTTGTCCTTTCAGTTCTTACATGAGCAGAAATGTATTGCCTGCCACATTCACCAAGCCTTGCTACTTGTGCAAAGGTTTTCCAAAGGAATTAACTGGTGGTGGCCCCAACAGGCTCAATGAGGCAATGCTTTCCCAGAAAAAAAAGGTTTTTCTTACTCAGAAGGTAGCAGGTGAACCGGCAAATAAGAATTTTCTTTCTGCAACTTAAAAAAAAACACAGTGTAGAAAATCCAAGACAAAAACCTGCATAAATCAGCACTATGTAAAGAGGGAGTGAAGTACTAAGGCAAGCACGATGAACATCCATTTCACAGAAGGAGATTAGCTTCACTTGAATGATCAGGTAGATTGGGTCTCAGTGGGGTTTGGATTGCTGAAGATGATGTGCACACTATCTATATTTATTCTACTACTGTTATAATATATTCTCTGCATTATGAGGTCTCTTTCTGGCCTAGACAAGGGGGATGATGAGGGCAAATTTGCAATTTATTAGAACCTCTCTTGTAAAAGTCTAACAATGTGTGCACCACAACTGCCCACAAAAGTGTGAGTGCTGTCGATGCTAGAAGTAAATAACAGCACAATAAAACTTACAATGTGGGAGAAGAGTGTTAAGGTATCAATGATTGCGTGTGTAGAGTAAATAGGCAAAATATTTTGAGCAACAAGCACAGCATTTGGCAAATCCATGAGCGCAGCACATCCATCATGGAATAAGGATAACAGAGAAGTCAGACCTCCCAAAGATATTGTGGCATTGATTTGAAACTTTTGCAATATAAATTTTTTACAGCACACAATCACATTTTTTGTGACATTTTTGCTGCACATAAAGTATTAGAATTTAGCTGTTTTTCATACTTTTATTCTTATTCGTCTATCTCAATGGGTTAATTCCTTCTAAAAAACTATTCCAGACATCCACCTATACTCAAACACCCATATCCCTGGCATCTCTTCTCTCCTACCGCCTCAAATGATTGTGACAATTTTAGAAATAAATGCTCTAGGATGAAAGTCTAGTCCACTGCTTAGAAATGGTGTATATGCCTGCTGTGTAAATTCTTCTACCTAGCCCATAGTTTTCATCAAAGCCATCTAACCAATCATGTAAACACATTGGGAGAGTGCCATTATTTTTGTTGCTCGTTGAAATCCATGTGGTGCTTTCGTGGCTAGAGTCACTCTATGTGTACTCCCCCATCCAGTTGAGGGTCCCCACTGCTTCTTCCAACCAGACTATGCTGTGATTGGAGGTGATGGCAGTGGCATCTGAATATTGGACAAAAAGTGGACAGTACAGAGATACCTATGGGGATTCTACAGTTGCCATGACAGTAACCGGTGAAGAAAATCCACGCAGTGTAGATAGTCGGACAGAGCCAAGGGGCCACCGGCCTCAAAAACCGAGGAGGGTGGGCCTGGGGTAGCACAGGAGAGTGCAGAGTGGAAGAGAGATGGAACGCCCTCCTCATAGTGAGAAGGAGAGCTTGGGAACACAGTGGGCTCCATAGCGAGAACAAGTGAAAGAGCAGGTTCGAGGGTATACCCATGTGTTCTCTTGGAGTTTTGTGGCTGTCAGCTTTGTCAGTCAAAGATATCAATAAGCAGGGTTGTTTTTTCCCAGGGAACCACCCCACACAAGATGGGAGGACAGCAAACCCAAGGACAGGGAGGCTCGGTGCCGAGGACATCAAAGGGGATGTGGAGCATCATGCCATTGGTCTAGCACATAAAGGGGGAACAGCAGAAGGAAAATCAAGGGGGACTTGAGAGGGGTGTGGGCTTTTCAAGGAGAGACAAAGAAGAACACTGTGGTTGGCAGTGGTGGAAGGGAGGGCACCAAGAGAATGAGATAGGGAAAATTAGCAGTGGGGGGAGGAGAGGGAAGGGCAAGAAATGGGAAGAGGAGAATGAAAGTGCAATGATAGTGGATTGGGGAAGGCACGTGGTGGGTGGCTTTGAAAAGATAACAGAAGAGGGAGCAAGACAATATGAACATACAACAAATTTGACGGTCTGAGTGGCAGGAAAACATCTTTGAAACATGGAAAAAATAGTTAAAAGACAAGAGTCATTTCACAGGGAGGACAAGTGGACACAGTGGAAACACATCAAGAGGAAGTAAGAAACAAGAAAGGGGGCTGACAGGGAAGAGAAGGGGACCAGGAATTAAAATATATGGGATAGAAACACAGGACATAATGGACAAAGGTGCAACAACGGGCAGGGGTAAGGGACCCTTCTGTAGTTAGGTGTGGTAGATGCTCTGGGGTGTCACTTTTTGGCACGCACAAAAGAAAAGATAAGGGAAAATTAGTACATTTACTTACTCAAGTAGCTCCATTGAGAAAGAAGATGCACAGACTGATCTAAGGCAGAAAAGAGAGAAACAACAAAGCATCCTGTCATCTGCACAAACACTTGACAGATGGAGAGCAGCATTCACTATCTATACAAGTATTAGATGCGATAAATGGCCAGAGGAGAGTATAAGTTTATGAAGTACATGGACATGATAAAGACAGCCAGGCTTAGATTTGCGGGTTTAGCATGGCTGAGATATGATGAGCAATTTTTGGTCACATGGAAGTGTGAATCCAGCAATAGCTTGGTACTATTTAGACATTGTGTTGTGGCTCCAGCACATTACATCCACCAGCTATGCTGACATACTGCACAACGAGTGGGTTGCCACTGCCCAGACAGCATTTTCAAAGGTGTCCCACCTCACGATATGTTTGGTGAGACAGACAAACAGAGGTTTTTGTCACATGCAGGAATTATAATAATTGAGCTTGTTACCAATACTAGTGCAAGTTCCACTACAAAAATATAATGGCAGGCACCCGTTATTGCACTGCAGAAGCAGACAGGGGGGAACACAGAAAAAACAGTTACTCCAGTTAAACTGGTCATGTTATTTAAGTGGGTATGGTTGCACCCAGATTTGAGAGCAGCTGTAAATTTGGAGACAGGTTTAAGGGAAGGGTTCAAGATTCCTTACATGGTTCATGGAGCACAAGGATATGGGAAGAACCTCAGACTGTGTAATGGGGAAAGACTGAATAATACAGGACAATCAGAATAAGGAGGAGAAGGAAGGTAGAATTGTGGGTCCATTTCCTACACCTCTAATAGAGAACCTGAATAAATCTCTAACAAGATTGGTACCTAAAAAAGCAAAAGGTGAACACACGTTAATACATCACCTGTCATGTCCCTAAGAGTCCTTGATTAAATGATTATACTAAAAGGACTGCTCAGTGGCATACATAAACTTAGATGAGCCAACTAGGGTGACAGAGGAATATACTGCTGGAGCAGAAAGAGTGAAAACTGACATAAAATTCACTTTTCAGCTACTCCCAGTTCACCCACATGACATAGTATACAAAGACCAAAAGTCTACGTTTACGACTTTCCGAATTCACAAAAGGCCTTTACGAGTTGTATCTTTATGTCCACACTTTGGGAGGATTCTGTGTACTCTGGTGGAGACTCCTCACTCAGGGTGGAATCTCTGCACTCAGGGAGGAGAGCCCTGAGCTGGAAAACAAAAATCTCAAGATGTACAACCAAACTAGTATATAATACATCACTGACAATTTGAATTAACTAAATGTAGGCACTGGGCAGTTACATATGTGGATGTGTACGATGTGTATTGCAGTGGTAAACCTTTTGACAAAAATACACTACACGATTACTGAAATACTACATGATTGCAGTTAAACATCTTCTCTACAGTATCACAAACAGTCAAATTCTGAAGGTAATCTGTAACTATACCTCTGTGAAAAAAACATAAAAATCCAAAATTCCTCCCAAACCACCACATACTCACCTGTGTCAGTGGTCACCACCCCCCTACCCAGGTCCAGCTGGAAGTCATTAGCCAACCACAGCCTGGCTGCAGACATAAAAGCTGAGCTGCCACACACAAACCCTTTCAGACCTTTCAACATGTCACTCAATGTGTTTGTCAGTTTCCCCCGGTCCTGCAACTGATTGATGTGAGGAGAAGAAGGAGGAGATGGAGAGCAGAGAGGATCTTCAGGCAAAGGATTAACCTCTTTCTGGATGTCCAGCCAAGTTGTCAGGCCCAGATTCCTTTTTCCCCTGTCTGGCTTCTGAGTGGGACCAGGATCTTAATTCTGTGACCCGCTTCTCCCACGCCTTCCCAGCCTATATCAAGATCCTAGCAGCTCTCCATGTCTTTGCCATTGGCTCATTCCAGGAGGTGTCCAGTGACATTGTGGCCATATCACAGGCAAGCTAGTCCCAATGGTTTTGTCAGGTACTGAGCTACATAAATAAGGGAGTGGATCAGCACATACATATGCCCAACACACTGGCAGGAAGGCTATGGGGTTGCCAGGGATTTTTACCTCTTATCCCTCTTCCCACGTGTGGTTGGTACAATTGGTTGCACTTTTGTGATGCTTCAGCATCCTTATCACAATGCCCACATCTTCTGCAACAGACACCGCTGACAACCCATTAATTTGCAGTATGTATCTAATGCCAGTGGATGCTTTACAGATGTGCATGCAGTATTCCCTGGTAGTACACATGTGTTCTGTTCTTGCGTAAACTAAGAGGAAATGAGGCCAAAGAATGCAGCACTCTTAGTCTGAGTAATGAATTTATTAAGGCACTTCCCAGATATCAAATAAAAGTACACAAATATATGAAAATAAGCACTTACCTCAAGTGCAGTCACACAGCTATATGAATGACAGCAATTAAACAATCACAGGCAAACATGCAATATATTAACAGTGAATATATGTAAAAGCTAAATAATTAGGAATTAGAATGCATCACCATGGGGGGTTAAATCCATCATCCTTGACAGCATCAAGTCGAGGAACCTTCAACAGCTGAAGCAGGAGACCTTCCAGAATAGGATTTTCCTGGGAAACACCATAAGAGGAGGAGGAGGAGAAGGAGGACAATTAGTCAGAATCAAATGTGTTAGTTGGCCAACTTCTGAATGAAGCACCTGAGTTTGGGGACGAACTCTATTTACCAGAGTGAGTATGCCAGTTCCACCAAAGAACTTTTTAATTATTAAACATTGAACTACTTTCTTTGAAAAATAAATAAATAAAAAGCTACTGGAACATTATTGTGTGTGTCAGATTTATGCTGCCCCACTATTTGTTTGGCACATATATGGGCAGATTGGAGTTGGGACAGTGTACAGTGCAGAAGCCTCACCATCCCCTTAAGGACATTAAAGACAATGCCTGCCTCCCTTACATGCCATTGCCTATTCTTTTTTTAGCATCACCTACAGAACCAGAACATTATTGAATAAAAGACTGCTGGTGTCATTGCTAAAACCCAATGTGGTACTTGCATCAAATAGGAGATGGAATTTTGGATTTACCTCTGTGCTTGGATTGGAAGAGGCAACTACTAACTATTGCACCAATGAGTGATGATATATTGAATGATTGATGATGTATGAGGTGGCATACAGTGAGAGAGAGAGGTCAGCAAATTTGTAAACTTGATTTTGATGCTTTGAAATGTTTGAGGGCTCATGGGTGATCTATTTTCCTGTAGGTGATTTGCCTTTCAAACTTAGCAAACTTTACCTGCAGGATCCACTCCTTTTTTTCTGAAACTTCAGTGACCAGACCAGTCACTTTAGTTAACAAACTCAAATTTACATAAAATATTCCAATTCTGTTTCTCTATTTGTTCTTCAACACCAGTGGACTACACAGGTCTATCTCACTAGGGTTAGGAGTGGGACACAGATACTCAGAATCAGTAGGAGGAGGATCCAAGGACTCAGAGTGGGACTACCTCAACAGCTACAAGAAGAAAGTTATCAACTACAAACAGAAACCATAATAATGATGAAGACCCTGAGGCCTAGCACTCATTCAACTGGAGAGAGATGTGTTGATTTAGAAAATGTTGTGGAGTGTGTGTTTGCTGCACTGCTGGCTCAAATGTGAAACTCCTCTTTGTGTTCTTGCTTTGCCTCCGAGTCTTCTTGGTACACTCCTGACTCCTCATGAAGCTTACCTTGCTTCCTTTTATTCTTCTCCTTTACTCTACAATAAAGTTTCTGTTTTTCAATATTCAGGCCTTCTCCTCTCCTGCATGAATGAAACTGCGTGAAAGTTCAGCACTCCAGCTTACCTACCGGACAGGTTCAGCATGGCACCCAAGACTGGCAGACATTACGAGAGGAATGTGAGTGCACTGCCCACTTTGTCAATATAGTACCATTTTTCTTTTACCAATTATAATTTTAAGAACTGGGTGGATTAACTCAATTCTTCCATGTATTGTATTTTTTAAACTTAGAAGACAGAACATTTAGAAATATACTATCTTGGATTTCTCTGGGGTTAAAGGACTGTTTGCAATGCATTTAACTGAACTGTGTCAAACTCATTCCTTCATTTCCTTCCACAACAGATTGATGATGGTGTGCTGCTCAGCGCCTCAATACCTTTCCTATTGCACTAATGAGTGGTGATATATGCAGTGATTGTGAGTGATGATTGATGATGTATGTGGTGGCTGACAGTGAGGGAGGGAGTTCCACAAATTTGTAAACTCTGATGATTTGTAATGTTTGGGGGCTGAAGGGTGATCATTGTACCTGAAAGTGATTGGTCTTTCAAACGTAGTGACATTTACCTGCACGGTCTACTCTTTTTTCTGGATCTTCTGAGACCAGACCATTCACTTTAGTTAACAAACACAAATCTACACAAACTAGTCCAGTTCTGTTTCTCTATTTCTTCTTCAACAGCAGTGCACTTGACTAGATCGGTCTACCACACTCGGTTTCAGACTGGGACGGAGTTCCTCAGAATCAGTAGGCAGAGGATGGAAGAACTCAATGCGTGACTACCTCAACAGCTACAATAAATTTAACAAAGAGAATCCACGATGATGGCAAGGACTCTGAGGCCTAGTACTAACTCAGCTCTTCGGCCTGGAGAGAGGTACTTTGTTGGGAAATTTTGCTGAGTATGTGTTTGCTGCATTGCTGGCTCAAACATCAATCTCCTCTTATGTTCTTACTCTGCCTCTGAGTCTTCTTGATAGAGTCCTGACTCCTCATGAAGCTTACCTTGCTTCTGTCTCCTTTACTCTATAATACAGTTACTGTTTTTTTCAATACACAGGCCTTCTCCTAGTCCTCTCCTGCACAAACAAAACTTGATGAAAGCTCAAGACACCAGCTTACACCCCTGCACAGGTTCAGCCAGGCACCCAATAGTGATGGAAAATCCAAGAAGAATGGAGATGCACTGTCCAATTTGGCAAAACAGTATAATTTTCCTTTTAACAATAATATTTTTTAGAACTCTGTGGGTTAACTTCAATCCTCCATAATTTGTATTTTTCAAACCTAGAAGACATAACATTTAGAGATATACTATCTTGGGTCTCTCTGGGTAGAAGGTCTGTTTGCAATGCATTTACCTGAACTGTGTCATACTTATCCCTTCATCGTTTTCTTTTACAACAGACTGATGATGGTGTGCTGCTAAGGCGGATGTGGTGAAAGTGGCACCAACTCACTTCATGATCTTCTATTACCTGAGTATTAGCCCACAACAGCCCCTGTACCCACCTACACATCATTCCTCAACATCATCAGTCAGTCCTCATGTTTTGTGTTGTGTAAGCGCGTAACCTTGTCCACACCCCTCCTGACTCTGAGCCCACCTCTCTTGACTCGAGTATTCCATTCCCTAACTTTAGTTTTCATTAAATACTAGCTCCCCATTGCTCAGAAGAAGATAATATTGCTATCTTTTAATCATATCAGGTCTTTGTTTTGTGGCATCAATCATACTGTTGTCGTGGTAGTCTGGTTTCAGTCTTCTAAAGTTGTGATATAAGATAACCCACAAACTCTCTGTTTTCTTTCAATCTAGTTGACAGTGATATATAACCCTGTGCTTAA
The DNA here is from genome assembly GCF_031143425.1 of Pleurodeles waltl. Lineage (NCBI taxonomy): Eukaryota > Metazoa > Chordata > Amphibia > Caudata > Salamandridae > Pleurodeles > Pleurodeles waltl. The sequence continues at coordinate 996,209,543 of NC_090450.1, read as the reverse complement.
TCCTACTGTTGGAGTTTGCATAGTTGGTAGGGTTACCTTTATTGTGATGTCTTTCTTGTCGGCATGCTAATTTGCAACCACTACCACCACCACCATAAGATGCCACATTCAAAAAACCCTGAAGCAAGTAGACTGAGGTTGTAGCCTTCACTCTATCTATTCAGGTAAGAGAACTATGGATTGAAGTAAACTTGTTTAGTTAGCAATTAACTTCTAATAAAGATGTTGTTTGTGTGTATCTAGGTTTTTGTAGGCAAACTAGGCAACAGCAATCACCCTCTAGTGGTCAATATAGTTACAGAGAACAGTGGAGCAAGGGTCTAACTAACTGACATACACTTTGTAGGAAGAAAAACAGGCTACATTAAAAGACAGCAGTGCAAACTAAAACACCCAAAAAAAGATTTGATGCATAAATAAAGTAAAATAAACGATTCCCCTTTTATCATTTACAATTATGAAACCCGCCCTTTCTACCCAAAACAGGTCCCCACCTTTCCCCAAACAAATCACTCCATCCCCAACCAAAGTTCAACAAAACTAAGTCCAAAGTCCAACGAAAATCCACATAAAATAACAGAGGAGAAAAAAACCTAGTCCCAACTCGCTTTCCCACCCTCTCCACCCACAACAAGTGTCCCTCCCACCAAACAAAAATTAAAAAAATGGTTTGAAAGAGGGTATTCTCCATGCAGGACGAAGGAGCTCGGACCCACTGACATGTTGGCAGCTCCCTGGGCCTCATCCACCTTCTCCTGAACAGCCATCAGCTGCTGGTATCCTATGCGAATGGCCTCCAACCTCTGCCACCACAGCTGGGTAGCTATCTCTTGACGTGTAGGAGGATGTCCACCAGGAATAGCTATAGCAAGAAAGAGAAACGAAAATGACAAATTGTAAACAGTATTCTGTGCAAACAATTGTTTAAAAAGTAAAGTGGCACAGTAGCAGTACATTGCTGGTCCCCTATGGCCACTGGAATTTGATGTGGCTGATTATGAGTCTGTTTTGATATGTCTTTAACTGCGATATACCTGATGGATTCTTCGGGTCATCACAGAGAATTACTGCAACCAGGCAGCAGGGGGATTTGGATCAGAGACAGCAGACGATGCAAATCCTGTTGTGGTGGTTGTATTAACACTACACTTAAACTACAATAAAATATTTAGAAATGCTGTACCTGTCAGATCAATATCTTAACATTTGGTGACGAGCAGAAACCGCACGCATATCAACTTTTATTCGAAATTGCACAGAAGAATTTACGGAGAAATGGATCAACGGCCATTTTAACTAACTATCTCACTCAGACGGTGAGTTTAATGCGTGACAGTCTTTCCCCTGCGACACGAAAAAGAGTAATTTTGCACACTTTTCTCACCAGTTTCGATGTTTTATCTAGTTATGGCACACGCACACCTTTTTGTTTAACATAGCCAGCAGTGCGCGAGCTGTGCTTCCAAACTACTGGCAAACAGCGTCGCACGTGCACAAATACCGGCAGCAATCAGCTTTCAGAAACTAACAAAGGTTACCTCCAGTGTCAATTAACACTGTACTGCCGTGCTATACTCACCGAATTCAGCACCGTACAGCAGGAAAGGAGGGAAGATGCTGCATTGTGTGTACACTGTCGGAATTCATCAGGATGATTACAAACACTGGAATAGAAAGGGGAAGGAACCAACTACAGAAATAGAAATAGTATTAGCAAGTATAACTCAATAAGCAGTAAAATAGAAACAAGGCTACATTTATATAAAAAAACAATAATAACTAAGCAGAGCCACCAAAAAAGATAGTTTAAAAAATATACAATACTTTATAGTATTTGAATTGCCCAGCATTTTACATTGTACTTTACTTACTGCGTCATTTTTTTACTTACCTTGAAAATGGCAGCAGGAAGCATACTATTCTGGAAGAGATGGAAATAAATGCTCGACTCCTACAGAAATAGGTGGAGGGAAATTTTCTCCCGCAAGGAAACAAGGTGTACTCCTAAACAATTTAGTAATTGAAGGACATAACATTTATGAAAGCCTTGACAAAATCACTATGGGTTCTGCAGAAGGAGAACCACAAGATTATCTGAAATGTCTATGTTAATGTTGGAGAAACATTTTGGACCAAAAATAAACATAGTGATGGTAAGACACAATTTATTTTCAAGAATTCAGGGGAAAAAGTTGGAAATGATACAGCATCACTTAAGAGTTTGGCACGTACATGCGATTTTGGATACCTCACTGACTCATTGATAAGAGACAAATTAGTATGTTTCACCAATAACCCAAGAGTTTTAAAAAAACTGCTGCCATAAGAAACCAACTTTGAAAGAGGCACTGGACATTGTGGAGGAAATGGAACACACAACAGGTTGGGTTCGAGAAATGCGAGATAAACCTGTTAATGCAGGTGTGTCACAAGTGAACACAATTTGTGTAGAAGAAGATGATTATGATCTAATCAACCAAGTGGAAATGATCAGCGTCAAGAATACCCAGAGCAAGGAGAAAATTGAAGGGAGTACAACAAAAGATTCTAAAGAAAACAAAATGCTACAGATGTGGCAACCCAAATCATTTTTCGAGTAGTCCTACCAGTTTTTCTAGGAACTTAACATGCAAAGGTTGTGGGAAAAAAGGACACACAATGAAGGTATGCAGGAGTGTTAAAGTAAATAACATTGATCTACCTGATATGTATCAACACACTGCATTATGTATATTGCAGGATACAACAAATGAAATTCATAAGGATGACATGGATGTTGGTCATATAAAAATGCTTGAATATCAAATTACTATTGATACCAAAGAAGTTACAGTCTTGGGAGACTCAGGATCACCGTATACTTTAGTTGGCGATAAGAGTTGGGAGTGTTTATTTGGGAAACAAGACATACAACTAATGGAACCTGATATCAATCCAGAAGGGTATGGAGGAATCAAAATGTACCTAATTGGATATACTATAATAAAAATTAATTTTAAGGAGTGAAAAACAGTAGGGAAAGTTTATGTGGTCAATGGAGGTGACAACTTGTTAGGCTGGAGACACCAGAAGGATTTAGGTATCATCTTAAACCTTAATGCCACTGATCAAGTCATGTTAGTAGAACATGTAAGTGGTGGAGAGGATGTAATCAAGGAATGATGTGTTTATGAATCAACTTGGAGTTCTCAAGACTTTTAAACATAACATAATTCTTAAGAATGGTGTCAGTCCTGTTGTTCATAAAGTAAGGAAGGTACCAAATGGTATGTTTGATACAGGAAGCAGGAGTTAGACAAACTCAAAATAATTGATGTCATTGAATAAATTGAATCATCGGAATGGTTGGTCGCAGTAGAACTAGTTCCAAAAGTTAATGACACTAAGATAAGGATGTGTGTTGACTTGAGGGACTTGAATCAATGCATATTGGCAGAACACCAAGCTTTACCCAACATAGCAGAGATGTTATCCATGTTTAAAGGGGCAAGGATTTTCAGCGTAATAGATCTTTCGGCTGCTTATCATCAAATGAAGCTACATAAAGACTCCTGACATCTCACGTCTTTTGTAACACCACTGGGGACTTTCAAGTTCAAAAGGTTACCGTTTGGGCCAGCATCGGAAGCAGCATGTTTCCAAAGGTTAATAAAGAAAGTTCTGGAGGGGATCTAAATGTGTTGTTCTTCCAAGATGATATTCTCATTTATGGTGAAAAGGAAGCAGCTCATGATGTTATCTTAAGGGAAGTCTTGGCGAAATTGAGAGATAATGGACTCACAGTAAAAAGAGAAAAATTTCAATTTAGAGTAAACAGAGTGACATACTTGGGACTTGTCATTTCTGGAGAGTGTATTAAACCCAAGATGAGTCTGACGGAATCTATTGTCAAAACACCTGCTCCAGATGAGAAAGAAGGTGTTCGATCTTTTTTAGGATTGGCAGAATATTATTCTAAGTTTGTTCCAGGTTTTGCCAGTATAGTTATGCCCTTAAGGATGCTGCTTAAAAAGGGAAACAAGTTAGTCTGGTCTGATGAGGGTGAGGCAGCATTTGTGAGTATTAAGAATGTGATAGGCAATATGCCTAATTTAAATAATTTTGATGTAGTCAGGAAAACTATTCTTGCCACTGATGCCTGTTTCAAGGGGCTAGGAGCAGTTTTGAGCCAAGTAGACAATGGAGAGGAAAAAGTATTAGCATTTGCCTTTCGTTCCCTAAAGGGAGTAGAGGAAAAATATTCAGTCATTTAACGGGAGGCACCTGCTTGTGTATGGGCTTCTATATGGGCTTGTGTATGGGCTATCCATCATTTTATTTGTTTTTGTGGGTTTACCTTTTACTTTAAGGTCTGACCATAAACCATTGGTACACATATTCACATGTAAATGGTCAGATAGCGCTACCCCAAAAATTAAGAGGTGGTTGGAGAGTGTGTTGGAATTTAACTTCAAGATTGAGTATTTACCTGGACTAAGAAAGGCCGCAGTGGACTCTTAATCTAGATTACCTGTTGAAGGAGATAATGATATGGAACAGAGTACTTCAGTGATGTGGGTGAAGGAATCGGCTTTATCTCAGGACAAATGGAATCAAGAAAATGAGAAAGATACAGTTTTAGCAGAAATTAAATGCATGATAGTAGGAGGATTGCCTGAACGGAAGAGTTTGGCTGTAGAAGTACACAAATTCTGGGGAGTGAAAGATGAATTGAGTATGGTCTATGATCAGGTTTTTAAAGGAGATCGTATGATTCCACCGGAAGGGTTAAGAAACAAAATAATGAATCTGGCACATGAAGAACATCTAGGTAGTAATCTAACTAAAGCTGGAATACGAGAAAAGTATTGGTGGCCAGGTCTTGAAAAAGAAGCAGAAAATTTAGTGAGGGGCTGTTGGGTATGTGCAAACAGTGACAAAACTAAAATAGTAAGAACAGAACCTTTATCTTCCACAGAGATACCTGATGAACCCTGGTTCAAACTAGGGCTAGATACTGTAGGACCTTTTAATTTACTGAACATTAATGAGAGGTATGTGATAGTCCTTGTAGATTATAAGTCAAAATGGGTTTCCACTTGTTTTGTTTGGTCAGTCACTACAAGGACTGTTATAGAATTTTTGAAAGATATATTTGTTTCTGAAGGTATTCCCAAAATAATTGTCACAGAAAATGGGTTTCAATTAGTTTCTGATGAAATGAGAAACACAGCCCTTTAAGCTCCACAAGCTAATGGCCTTGTAGAAAAGATGAATGGACTTGTGAGAGATTGTGCTCAACTAGCCATAGCAAACAGAGGAGTTTTCAAAAGTATTTTGAGGGATAAACATTGGGCTCTTCGCACTACTCTAAACATTTTAACAAAGACATTTCCATTTGAGTATATGAAGGGACGGGGGCAGGATCCAAGTTGAATCCCAAATAGTTAGGATGGAACAGTGGGAATGAGAGTGCTGATAGGAGCAAAGTTCTTATTCATCAAAGAAAGTATAAGGAACAATTTGATAATAAGCATGGTGCTGTGGCTAGGAACTGGAAACTGGGGGAGTTGGTATTCGTAAGGAAACAAAGGTGGTCACCTAAAGGGGAGTCTAACTTCATAGAACCATTTCGTATCAAAGTGCTTAAGAAAAATGTTGTAACACTGGAAAACAGGGAAGTATGGAGCACGTCTAGATTGGTTAAGTGTAATTGGAATTCTAGAGTGATGGAAACCAACCGGCAAGATTTTGATTGGGAAGTTAGAAGGGAAATTGGTCATGATTGTAAAACTAGTACTTCACACAGGGAGGTCCGCATGAGAAGCAAGCTAGAATATTTCAAGGACTATGTGTGATTCTTCTCCTAGTTCCTCTAATGTGTGATTGTTTGCTGAAACTGTACATGTATTGTCCAAGTAAGCAATGTGATTAAGATAAATGGTATGTTGTTGTTAAATGTGCATTTTAGTCTGTTTTTTTATGTTAGTAAGTTTTGTATATTTATTTGGGGGGAAGATGTGTTGTGATGTGTCTTTAACTGTGATGTACCTGATGGATTCTACGGTACATCACAGAGAATGACTGCAACCAGGCAACAGGGGGAGTTGGAGGAGAGACGGCAGGCGATGCAAGTCCTGTTGTGGTGGCTGTATTAACGCTATACTTAAACTACAATGAAATACTTGGAAATGCTGTTCCTGTCTGATCAATATCTTAACAGAGTCTCAGGGCCATTGTTTTACCCACACATGCCTCACTATAGTTGGCAATTTTCGAAAGAGTAAAATTTGAACTGGCTTAATCAGTAATGGAAGCAATGACATATAAATCACTTGTACATAAATGTGGCACATGCCAAAAAGGGATTTTTTTTTTTTGGATCACTGGGAGTTGAGATAGTATTTTGGAAAGAATAAAGCACTGAAGTACTGGGAGATGACAGAATGAGCACTGGGAGGGAAGGAAAACACACCTTGTTTTATGTTTGCAAAGCATTGACAACTTTGTAAATGCTGCATCAACTGAAGCAAACGCACATTGCATAGACAATGTTATTGCACTTCTGAATTGAACCATGCTGCAGTTACGTCATAGTAGCATGGAAGACTAACGGGCACAGAGATATGATGATGAGCGGGAGGATCCATATCTGCCTTGCATAACAACTATAGTGAGGTAAGAGAGTAAACAGAAAATCAAAAAATGCCCCACACTTTGAACCAAACCTTTGACAACCAAGCAAACCAAGTGAAGTGGGTGAACAGACATGTCCCTCTCCAAAAGAGCTCCCTTACAACTATCCATTCATCTTTTCATTGTTCTATTCACCCTTTCGTACCCACCTCTTAAGCTTTACATGCTCTTTCATTCAGCCTTTAACCATTCCAATTCATCCTTCCATATATTCACCCAACCATCTATACATTCACCTATCCAGTATCCACCCTTTCAACCATCCTCTCACCCATCCACCCATTTACCCACACATTATTCAATATCATCCACTCATCTTTTAACTTACCTGAGCTACCATTTACCCATCCGCCCTTCATCCACCAAGACATCCTTTCACCCATATACCCTTTCATCCTTCCTTCACCCATCCATGCATCTCCTGTCACCCACCTGCACATCCTTTCACTCACCCACACATCCTTTCACTCATATACCATTTCACTCATCCTTTCATTTATCCATCCATGCTTTGTTCCCTTTCTCATCAACCCACCATTTGTAGAGTTTTTTCATTGTGAGCGTTTATTGCTGAGTTGCAGATAGAAGAGGCCATTAAGAACTCAACCACCACTTTAGCTGCTAAAGCAGAGTGTTCACAAGCAAGACCCTTGCAGTGAGTAAGTATCATAATAATTTTCAATAAGCACCAATATAATTTCCTAATGCCTGTCCCTGCTGCCAGTTCCCCCCCTCGGACCACTGCCACATCCGACACACTGGTGCTACCTCTGGCCCCTTCACTGATGGTCGGTACAGTTGGAAAAAAATGTTACACATTGTTGATGTCAGATACACCTCTCCTTGTTATTTTTTAAGAACTGATTCAACAAATTACACCCACAAAAGATCTATACAGATCTATCTACTATCATTAACTTTAGGAATTTGTTGGTTAACTATGTTAGAAAAGCCAGGAAGTCAAGTCAACCACAAACATGATATAATGGGGGGCAGAGTTGAGTCACTGAAGTGCAATAAGGGGTGGAATATTTGGCAAATGCAATGGGATTGTCCTCATACTATTTTCCAGCCATCCTGCACTGTCATCAAAAGTGCTGGTATGGTATACTACTGTAGAATAATACATACACACAACATGAAGGTATGCAGGAGTGTTAAAGTAAATAACATTGATCTACCTGATATGTATCAACACACTGCATTATGTATATTGCAGGATACAACAAATGAAATTCATGAGGATGACATGGATGTTGGTCATATAAAAAATGCCTGAATATCAAATTACTATTGATACCAAAGAAGTTACAGTCTTGGAATACTCAGGATCACCGTATACTTTAGTTGGCGATAAGAGATGGGAGTGTATATTTGGGAAACAAGACATACAACTAAAGGAACCTGATATCAATCCAGAAGGGTACGGAGGAATCAAAATGTACCTAATTGGATATACTATAATAAAAATGTATTTCAAGGAGTGAAAAACAGTAGGGAAAGTTTATGTGGTCAATGAAGGTGACAACTTGTTAGGCTGGTGACATCAGAAGGATTTAGGTTTCATCTTAAACCCTAATGCCACTGATCAAGTCATGTTAGTAGAACATGTAAGTGGTGGAGAGGATGTAATCAAGGAATGATGTGTTTATGAATCAACTTGGTGTTCTCAAGAATTTTAAACATAAAATAATTCTTAAGAATGGTGTCAGTCCTGTTGTTTATAAAGTAAGGAAGGTACCAAATCTTATGTTGAACCTTTTGAAGCAGGAGTTAGACAAACTCAAAATAATTGATGTCATTGAAGAAATTGAATCATCTGAATGGTTGGTCCCAGTAGAACTAGTTCCAAAAGTTAATGACACTAAGATAAGGATGTGTGTTGACTTGAGGGACTTGAATCAATGCATATTGGTAGAACACCAAGCTTTACCCAACATAGCAGAATTGTTATCCATGTTTAAAGGGGCAAAGATTTTCAGCGTAATAGATCTTACGGCTGCTTATCATCAAATAAAGCTACATAAAGACTCCCAACATCTCACGTCTTTTGTAACACCACTGGGGACTTTCAAGTTCAAAAGGTTACCGTTTGGGTCAGCATCGGAAGCAGCATGTTTCCAAAGGTTAATAAAGAAAGTTCTGGAGGGGATCTAAATGTGTTGTTCTTCCAAGATGATATTCTCATTTATGGTGACAATGAAGCAGCTCATGATATTACCTTAACGGAAGTCTTGGCGAAATTGAGAGATAATGGACTCACAGTAAAAAGAGAAAAATGTCAATTTAGAGTAAACAGAGTGACATACTTGGGACATGTCATTTCTGGAGAGTGTATTAAACCCAAGATGAGTCTGACGGAATCAATTGTCAAAGCACCTGCTCCAGTTGAGAAATAAGGTGTTTGATCTTTTTTAGGATTGGCAGAATATTATTCTAAGTTTGTTCAAGGTTTTGCCAGTATTGTTATGCCCTTAAGGATGCTACTTAAAAAAGGGAAACAAGTTTGTCTGGTCTGATGAGGGTGAGGCTGCATTTGTGAGTATTAAGAATGTAAAAGGCAATATGCCTAATTTAAATCATTTTGATGTAGTCAGGAAAACTATTCTTACCACTGATGCCTGTTTCAAGGGGCTAGGAGCAGTGTTGAGCCAAGTAGACAATGGAGAGGAAAAAGTATTAGCATTTGCCTCACGTTCCCTAAAGGGAGCAGAGGAAAAATATTCTGTCATTGAACGGGAGGCACCTGCTTGTGTATGGGCTTGTGTATGGGCTATCCATCATTTTATTTGTTTTTGTGGGTTTACCTTTTACTTTAAGGTCTGACCATAAACCATTGGTACACATATTCACATGTAAATGGTCAGATAGCGCTACCCCAAAAATTAAGAGGTGGTTGGAGAGTGTGTTGGAATTTAACTTCAAGATTGAGTATTTACCTGGACTAAGAAAGGCCGCAGTGGACTCTTAATCTAGATTACCTGTTGAAGGAGATAATGATATGGAACAGAGTACTTCAGTGATGTGGGTGAAGGAATCGGCTTTATCTCAGGACAAATGGAATCAAGAAAATGAGAAAGATACAGTTTTAGCAGAAATAAAATGCGTGATAGTAGGAGGATTGCCTGAACGGAAGAGTTTGGCTGTAGAAGTACACAAATTCTGGGGAGTGAAAGATGAATTGAGTATGGTCTATGATCAGGTTTTTAAAGGAGATCGTATGATTCCACCGGAAGGGTTAAGAAACAAAATAATGAATTTGGCACATGAAGAACATCTAGGTAGTAATCTAACTAAAGCTGGAATACGAGAAAAGTATTGGTGGCCAGGTCTTGATAAAGAAGCTGAAAATGTAGTGAGGGGCTATTGGGTATGTGCAAACAGTGACAAAACTAAAATAGTAAGAACAGCACCTTTATCTTCCACAGAGATACCTGATGAACCCTGGTTCAAACAAGGGCTAGATACTGAAGGACCTTTTAATTTACTGAACATTAATGAGAGGTATGTGATAGTCCTTGTAGATTATAATTCAAAATGGGTTTCCACTTGTTTTGTTTGGTCAGTCACTACAAGGACTGTTATAGAATTTTTGAAAGATATATTTGTTTCTGAAGGTATTCCCAAAATAATTGTCACAGAAAATGGGTTTCAATTAGTTTCTGATGAAATGAGAAACACAGCCCTTTAAGCTCCACAAGCTAATGGCCTTGTAGAAAAGATGAATGGACTTGTGAGAGATTGTGCTCAACTAGCCATAGCAAACAGAGGAGTTTTCAAAAGTATTTTGAGGGATAAACATTGGGCTCTTCGCACTACTCTAAACATTTTAACAAAGAAATTTCCATTTGAGTATATGAGGGGACGGGGGCAGAATCCAAGTTGAATCCCAAATAGTTAGGATGGAACAGTGGGAATGAGTGTGCTGATGGGAGCAAAGTTCTTATTCATCAAAGAAAGTATAAGGAACAATTTGATAATAAGCATGGTGCTGTGGCTAGGAACTGGAAACTGGGGGAGTTGGTATTCGTGAGGAAACGAAGGTGGTCGCCTAAAGGGGAGTCTAACTTCATAGAACCATTTCGTATCAAAGTGCTTAAGAAAAATTTTGTAACACTGGAAAACAGGGAAGTATGGAGCACGTCTAGATTGGTTAAGTGTAATTGGAATTCTAGAGTGATGGAAACCAACCGGCAAGATTTTGATTGGGAAGTTAGAAGGGAAATTGGTCATGATTGTAAAACTAGTACTTCACACAGGGAGGTCCGCATGAGAAGGAAGCTAGAATATTTCAAGGACTATGTGTGATTCTTCTCCTAGTTCCTCTAATGTGTGATTGTTTGCTGAAACTGTACATGTATTGTCCAAGTAAGCAATGTGATTAAGATAAATGGTAGGTTGTTGTTAAATGTGCATTTTAGTCTGTTTTTTTATGTTAGTAAGTTTTGTATATTTATTTGGGGGGAAGATGTGTTGTGATGTGTCTTTAACTGTGATGTACCTGATGGATTCTACGGTACATCACAGAGAATGACTGCAACCAGGCAACAGGGGGAGTTGGAGGAGAGACGGCAGGCGATGCAAGTCCTGTTGTGGTGGCTGTATTAACGCTATACTTTAACTACAATGAAATACTTGGAAATGCTGTTCCTGTCTGATCAATATCTTAACAGAGTCTCAGGGCCATTGTTTTACCCACACATGCCTCACTATAGTTGGCAATTTTCGAAAGAGTATGATTTGAACTGACTTAATCAGTAATGGAAGCAATGACATATAAATCACTTGTACATAAATGTGGCACATGCCAAAAAGGGATTTTTAATTTTTTTGGATCACTGGGAGTTGAGATAGTATTTTGGAAAGAATAAAGCACTGAAGTACTGGGAGATGACAGAATGAGCACTGGGAGGGAAGGAAAACACACCTTGTTTTATGTTTGCAAAGCATTGACAACTTTGTAAATACTGCATCAACTGAAGCAGATGCACATTGCATAGACAATGTTATTGCACTGCTGAATTGAACCATGCTGCATTTACGTCATAGTAGCATGGATGACTAACGGGCACAGAGATATGATGATGAGCGGGAGGATCCATATCTGCCTTGCATAACAACTATAGTGAGGTAAGAGAGTAAACAGAAAATCAAAAAATGCCCCACACTTTGAACCAAACCTTTGACAACCAAGCAAACCAAGTGAAGTGGGTGAACAGACATGTCCCTCTCCAAAAGAGCTCCCTTACAACTATCCATTCATCTTTTCATTGTTCTATTCACCCTTTCGTACCCACCTTTTAAGCTTTACATGCTCTTTCATTCAGCCTTTAACCATTCCAATTCATCCTTCCATATATTCACCCAACCATCTATACATTCACCTATCCAGTATCCACCCTTTCAACCATCCTCTCACCCATCCACCCATTTACCCACGCATTATTCAATATCATCCACTCATCTTTTAACTTACCTGAGCTACCATTTACCCATCCGCCCTTCATCCACCAAGACATCCTTTCACCCATATACCCTTTCATCCTTCTTTCACCCATCCATGCATCCCTTGTCACCCACCTGTGCATCCTTTCACTCACCCACACATCCTTTCACTCATATACCATTTGACTCATCCTTTCATTTATCCATCCATGCTTTGTTCCCTTTTTCATCAACCCACCATTTGTAGAGTTTTTTCATTGTGAGCGTTTGTTGCTGAGTTGCAGATAGAAGAGGCCATTAAGAACTCAACCACCACTTTAGCTGCTAAAGCAGAGGGTTCACAAGCAAGACCCTTGCAGTGAGTAAGTATCATAATAATTTTCAATAAGCACCAATATAATTTCCTAATGCCTGTCCCTGCTGCCAGTTCCCCCCCCTCGGACCACTGCCACATCCAACACACTGGTGCTACCTCTGGCCCCTTCACTGATGGTCGGTGCAGTTGGAAAAAAATGTTACACATTGTTGATGTCAGATACACCTCTCCTTGTTATTTTTTAAGAACTGATTCAGCAAATTACACCCACAAAAGATCTATACAGATCTATCTACTATCATTAACTTTAGGAATTTGTTGGTTAACTATGTTAGAAAAGCCAGGAAGTCAAGTCAACCACAAACATTTCATAATGGGGGGGCAGAGTTGAGTCACTGAAGTGCAATAAGGGGTGGAATATTTGGCAAATGCAATGGGATTGTCCTCATACTATTTTCCAGCCATCCTGCACTGTCATCAAAAGTGCTGGTATGGTATACTACTGTAGAATAATACATACACACAACATGGGGGCCACCATTGTCGCGTAGGTTCTCTTTATCCGAATGAGGATTGGGCAGCAGAATCACCTGGACTGTGCGGGTCTGAGTCTGATCTCGCACCATGTGGCACCTGTCGGCCTAATCCGGGTTTGTTCCGGCTAACTCGCATTGCCTCATCTCCACCCAAGAGCAGGGATGATTGGGCAACCGGGCGTATGCCATAAATGACTCCTCAGGGGAATCATGGTCACTCAGATCTCATCCATTTCTCTCAGTTACATTAGTCTCACAAACGCAAGGACAATCAGAGGCAGATTATAGTTCAATAAGATTTTATTGAAGTAACTGCATCTTAGATAATAAGGCATGTATTTCAATAACTAGGACGATGACGCACACTAAGAATAAAATTGTGACAAGGAGAGTAAAACCCAAAAATTAAGCTACCATGTTGTCACTAAGGTTTTTAGTGATAGCTCCTACCTAGGCTATGTTAGAGCACAGCATGTTAAGCTCTAATTCTGCCCTGGGAAGACATCATCCCTCATACCAGAGCAAGAAACCTGTAGTCTACATAAGCAGCTGCAGCAAAGCAATCAGCAATCAGCATACAGTCATGTTCATCTGGCTGGAATCTCCCTCTAACGTACATGGGTCAAAGTAGTGTTTTTATAATAAAACAGCTCATGTTTCAAGAAAGGATCCCCATGTAAGAGTGTATATGTTTCTGTGAACATTGGAGGCAAAGCGTACCACTTTTGCCGGCAACCTATCTTACTGCAGGCTTGAGAAAAGCACAGAGTGAAAGAAATGTGTTATTTAAGAATGCAGTGCTGGCCTAAGCAAAGAACAGCTAGATCGAGAAAAATAAACAAGACTGCAAATGTGGCTACTGTTAAAATAATATATCAAAGCTAGAATAAAACATATCTAGGTTAAAGTGCAGAGCGGCAGGCCTAGTTTGCTGAAATAACCTGTATAAAACTATAGCTGAAATGGCTACACAACACCATGACAATGGCCATTCACTCATTTTACTGTTTGAACATGAACAAAGAAAAGAAGACCTTCACAAACATGAGTAGGAAAGCTGACTTGGGCATGCGATCTTCTCGGTAGAGTACCTGCCCTAAAAATCTTTACTTATAGTCTTACTGTACCAATCAGCAAGATGTAGAAGGGGAGACGCTTACTAAGCTTAGTAACAAAGTAGAAGAATGCTGCCTACTAGTACTGACAGGAGGGAGTCAGGTACAAATGAAAAATAAAAAATACAAAGGTAGATATTCAACAAAGCTTAGATCACCTATAGTACTAGTATCAAGTCAAGGTGACCAATTAATTTCCTACACCTATTCCCTGCTCCAAATTTCTTAAATCTAAACTACATTTACAACTACGTACCACTAATGCATTCATATTGCAACAAATGATTTTTGCTTCTCAGCCACCTTTGATGGGTCAACTCAGTCTCCCTTTTTTTAATGCTTAGACGCATACTACACATCACAGGGAGATTGTGACTGGGAGAGACAGCAGAAGCTACATAAAGAAAGCCACAGAGAAGAGATTGCTAACTCACTGATATTACTTACTACTACAACCACTATCCTACTCTTGGTGACAGGAGAAGTCTCAGTCAGCTTGGCTTCTTTAGTAATCTCAGCCCAAAAGTGTGGTGACGAGTACAATTATGAAGCGCTGACTGAGCACCTGACTAGCTCAAACTGGATCACATAATATTTGTTGTAACATAAATTTAATTTAAAAAAAGTATCATTGTGGAACACACACAACAAATAAATAACTATTTACTCACTGAGCACCTAAACCTCAGTGCTTAGCAGGTCGAGCAGGTCCTGCATGCGGTCCTGTATGTCCGCCCAATGGTGTGTCAACTACTGCTAGGTGAGCTGGACCCCAGTGTGCCAGTGTACACACTAGTGCATCATCTCCCACAGCAGTCGATGTTCCTGAAGGGCATAACCACTCTCAGGCTTGCCACCTGCTGCCAGCATGGAGGGGAGTTGGTGCTGCACAAAGAACGCAAGTGCTGCCACTTCAGTAAAAATGGGTCGGGCTGCGACCTTTGGTAGCGCCGACCTCTGCAAAGGTAAGCGCCTAGCAGCTGCACAATTAACGCCACTCCCTCTGCCTCCCGGATCTGCCATCGTGCTGGGTGGAAAAAAAGAAAGGAGAAGAAATAGATGGAAGGAAGGAAGAAAGAAAAAATAAAGAGGTAAAGGGAAAAGAAAAAAATAAATAATGAAGTATTAAAAAAGTCACAAAACACACACAAGGAATGACAGACATATAAAATACACAAACACAAAGACACACACTGATGAAATAAAGAAAAAATTAGGGTGGATAATTTAGAAAAGGGTGGGATTTAAAAAGTTAAGGGTGGGATAAAGTTAGGCCCAGCACCATGCACAGAGAGACAGAGAAAACAAAATGGTCATGCATATGCGAGAACATGCATCGTGCTCCTGAACACGAAATATGTAGCACAAACAAGTTTGTTGAGTTGGCAGAATTCCTTGGAGCGTGAGGCGTTTTTAACTACTTTATAGAATTCCACTTAGCAAAACTCTGTGAGTTCTGGGATTTCAAAAGTGTTTGGGAAAATGGAATCTTAGGAAGTTAGGGCAATAGAAGAGTAACCGCTTTTAGGGGTATGTGCAGCCTCTGAATAAATGGAAAGAGTGGCTGGAAGACTATTTCTTTGATATACTGGTGGGGATTATAGAGAAAGGCTTCAGAAAGAAGTTTGAATCATCAGCATTCTATTGTTCAGAGGGCAGGAGATGAAGCTGAGAAAATGAGTGATGGAACCCAGCTGTGATTAGACCAGAAAGTACTGTTGGTGCACTGGTGTGGACACGGGGGCATGAGATGTGAGATGGGGACAATTGATGTCGACTTTGTGTGAAAAACAGGTCATTTAGCCCTGCTCAAATATATTGTTGATCCATTTGGGAGAGAAAGATTTGGCACAAGGGACGGGTCTGAAATTGATAAAGTTGGTAAAAAAGGACCTAGGAGAAGTGAGAGAGTTGTGGCCTGGTACAGTGTTGATATGAGCACAGGTGATGGCCAGAAGAATTTGGAGTGGAGGACACAAACTTGCAGCCATAAACAAAGCAAGGAAAGAAGTTAACAGGAAATTGTAAGGTTTTGCAGGCAAGAAGATAGAGTATGAATGCTTTCATTTGTTTTAGCATGACAGGGTTCTTTAGTCACTGCTGGGAAACATTTTAAACCGGGACAAGTGAAGCTGGTCTGAGACATTGGAAGTTGGGGAAGAGTAGTCTAAGCAGCTGGGTGGGGGATGCCAACTCTGGGGAGGGTTCTTCTGGTGGGGTGTCGAAAAGCGATAAAGGTGAGAATAGGGGTAACATGAAATACAACAATGGAAAGGAGAGAACAAAGGAAGGAAAGGATGACAATTCTTGGTCCGGGGTCAGGCAAGCCACCGAGACTGAAAACTAATGGGGCAGGAAAAAGTCCAAAGAGGCCTGAGCAAGACACAAAATGGAAGGGGTCAAGTTTAAGTTGAAGAGTAAAATATATATGGGAGGGTGTGGGAACTGTTTAGGGGAGGCCAGATTGGTTAGTCAATGAGTTGTTAGAAAACTGTGAGGGAATTTTAGTTTTGTGCAGCAGGATGCTGAAGAATGTTATTTAGGGCACCCAACGTGCTCCCGAACAAAGTAGCCCTTTGAAAACAACTAAAGGAGCCTCCGTTGATCGTCCTTCTCATGCAAGGCCCTAGTCGGAGGGGTGAGTGCAACCCCCACCCACTAGGAAGTTTTGGGAGGATAGAGGCACAGGCGTAATGTCACAGCAGCCATGGGGCCGCCAAGCTTACATCATGCGTCCCCGTGCATCGGGGCAGTCGCTTTAAAAAAGTAACAGAATCTCATCAACCCATCCTGGGGTATATGGTTGTTCAGCAATAGGCTGGGAGCAGAGAGGTTGGGGACAAGGAAGTTAAGGAGGTTGACAAAACGTGGTAGGCGTCACTGGACGCAATAGTTTTAAAGGGCACTAAGGACCAAAGTTGGTGTAAAATGAGACAAACGAATGGACAGGAAAGAGAGAAGGAGGAAAGGAAATGATGGCAGGCTTGGTCCAGGGCTAAGCTCGCCGCTGAGACTGAAAATTTGTGGTGGCAGGAAAAAGGCCAGTAGAGCTTGAGCAAGACATGAAATGGAATTTGTCAAGGAAAAGTTGGAGGGTCATGTGGTAATGGAAGTAGGTGGGAAATGTTTAGGTGAAAGGGATAGGTTAGTTGATAGGTTGTTGGAAAATTGTTAGTGCATTTTAGTTTGTGTGCAAGAAATTCAAGGTTGTTATTCAGTGTAACCAGCTTGCTCCTGAATAAATGGGCCTTCTGGCAAGGCTTAAATGAGCCTGTGTGATTGTCTTCACATTGAATAATGTGAAGACTAAGCATAGCAGTGGGATTTTTTTCTTTGTGCTAAAGGAATCCAATGAAGTTCTTTGAGAGCAGGGATGGTGTGTGATGATTTTTTTCAGTTTCAGATATGAAGTCCAGCTAATGGTTTTGAAGGGACTGGAGTTTTTGAATGTATTCTTTGCAGTCTCCGGCATAGTTTTAATAGCAGTATTCTAGACTGGAGAACATATAGACACTTGTAAGTACACAGTGATCTTTTAACTCCAGGAAAGGTAGGATTTCTCTTAACATCATGAACTGGAGTTGGTTTTGAGGGTGGATTGCAAATTGCTTGTGCAGATGTGAATGCTGTTGAATGGTGTTCCAGCTCCGTAGGAATTGCATTTCATATATGTGGTTCACCAAGCTTAGAGTGACAGTGCATAGTGTTGCGGTGCAAGTTACTGGTAGTCTGTCTGTTGCAGGGAATGTCCTTTAGTTTCAGCATCAAGGGTTGCTTGTTTGATTGGGTCCTGATTGGCTGTCCATTGGGCCATTTTAAGATTGTTTCTAAACACTGTGTCAGGGAGGAGGAAAGTCTTGGGTCCCAAGGAAGGGCGTTCCACATACTCCGGTATGAACTGAGAAGTATCAAATCAGTGTAGTGTTAAGAATGAAGTGCATTGAGAGGGCTTGGCAAGATGTGATTAGGAGCATGAGTGGAGCAGAGGAAGAGTTTCTAGCATTAAGATGCTAATGGCATATTTACAAGCCCCTTGCGCTCCGTAATGCCACAGCAGCATCATGTTTTTCTGCCACGGAGGCACTAACCAGTCCCCCACCCTGCGCCATATTTACAAAGTGGCGCAATGCTAGCATTGCACTACTTTGTAAACCCTTGTGCTAGATTATGCCTGCCCCAGGTATAATGTATGCAAGGGGAGCACATCCCCGCAGGGAGGCCCAAAAGAATGGTGTAGTGAAATTTAGAAGATTTCACGTTGCCATTCTAGCATCATTGTTTAAGCCTGCTCAGGGCAGGCCTTAACGTGATGCTAAACGAGTTCCTCTGTGCCTCCCAGAGCTTTGCTGGACTAGTGTCAAAATGTTGGGCACTAGTCCAGCAAAGCGCCACAATAGAATCAAAACATTTGACACTATTGTGCCAAAATGCGCCAGGGTGCCCTGTATTGTAAATACAGCGCTACTATGGTGTCGTTACAGGGCGGAGGGTGACGCAAGGAAGCTCCAGTCCCTTGTAAATATGCCTTCTAAATTTTTGAAGATATTTGTAAGTTAGGCAAACTTGAATTAAATGTATTCTGCTAGGGAGTACTGTTACAGGATTTATAGCCTGATTTAGAAGTTCGCAGACTGGGTACTCCAGCATCAATGTGGCAGAGCACCCTCTCCATCAAACATTTGCTTTGTCTGCTCTATTATGAGCCGGACAAACCACAGGTTTCCGATGTCTTAGCCATCTCTGGCTTTCTTGTCCTAAAGCTACACTGATAGATTCATGGAGCAGTGTCATCGATGTAAGAACATGAGCCCACCTGCGCTATTTAGTTTAAGTGGTCTGATGTTCTTTTTTTCTATTCAGAACTGACACAAAAAGCCTGGTCCTACACAGAAAAATATTACTAATGACCCCAGATAGTGGGAGAAAACTCCCTGGGGGCTCCGGTTTTCAGTTATTTATTTCCCAAAAACAAGCTCCGGCTTTGGGAGTTTTTAAAAGTTTGATGAGAGGTCCTCTGAAACACCGTGCACCAACGTTTCAGTGTCTTCACAGACACCTTTGAACATACAGAGATCACCACTGGTCCAAAAGTGATCTCTAAATATGGTTGGAGGTCGCCCGTGGTGGGTGTAATGTCCTCCCCCACCCTGGCTGACAGAGGACTGTAAGTCAATTGTCAGCTCGGACTTTATGAGATTCCTCAATGGTCTAAAACCACTAAGAGCCAGTTAGGGCTGGGTAAGATTCAGTCACTTCTTTAGCACAAGCTAAGATGTGGCTGCCTCTTTTCAGCAGTATCCGCCTTTCAGACATATCATGCAAGTGAACGTTTCTCCCCTACTCAGCTGGCCTTCCAGAGGCAACAGCACCTGCCGAACAACTGGCTGTGTCCCACTCCAGCTGGAAGTGTGGAGACATCAATACTGGCCGATGACTGACTCCCCAGTACTAGCGTCGTTTAAGAGACATTGACTGGTCAGTGTCCTTCTGTGGTGTATGGGGTCCAGGTGTGTAAGATGTGGTGTAAAACCCAGACACAGGGAGTCATTTAGACTGTGGTGCTATGTACTCCACTGCCCACCATATTTAGAGATCTCTATTCAGATCTCTATGCATTTAGAGGACCTGACCTAATGGTCATTTCTCTGAAAACACTGAAAGAGTGGCAGCCATGATTTATGCAGCTGCTCAGCATACTTTTGTACCAATGCAAATTCCCAAAGCAGGAGTTTGTTTTTGCAAAATAACAAAACTAATGATGCTTAAACCCTGGTAGTTTTCCCCTTGGATGGTGGGGTCATTTTGTCTGTTTGTGATCAGTAGGGTTCTCCTGGTGGTCCCATACTGAAAAATATATGTTCACCCTAAATAGTGTGGACATAAAGGAACTTAGACTGACCATCGGGCTGTCTGAGTACTGCATGATGGTCTACAGGACTCTAAATAGAGCAGGCGGACTGTCAGTCACTGCCAAGGCACTCCCCCATGCTTTTGGTGATTTACCCTGCCAGCCAAACTCTAAATGAGGCTCATAGTGTGTGAGCCATCTGCTTCTCTGTGCCCAACCTGGAAGGATGCTTTCATAATGTCAGTCTGTATTCTGTGCCAGCTTTCATGGGTTGGAGATTGGCCAAAGCCCTGTTTCCCATCTGTGTAAACAGCCCTTATGCTGTTCATAAGGGGAGCAGCTTTACATTTTCTTGTGTTGATTTTATGCCATATTTGATTACATGTCGTTATCTGCTGTGTCTTGTTCTTACATTTTACATCAGAGCTTTGACACAAACATGAACATTGTGTTGGGGTTCTATTCGATAGCTGAACATAAAAGAATCCCAGTATTTTTGTAGAGCAGAGCTTCACATACAAATGATGGGAAATCACTTACCAGCCTGAAGACAGAAGATCTGATCCTTGCTTCATTCTGTGCATGGTGCAAATAGGAGTTAGGCAGGAATGAGAAATCTCAGGCTGTTTGCTGGTGTATAAGGTGCGGCCATAGTCACAGGGACGTCAAAGAAACCAGCTATAGGGCAATGACAACAGACAGAATGATGATCTGAACAATTACTGCCAGGGCTGGTGTGGACACTGCCTGGGAGTCTGCTCCCGCTCTCCACTAATGGGCATCAAGCCAGTGTACCAGTTGTTTACAGAGATTTCTGTGCTAAAAGGCTTAGGGAAGAGGAGCCCCCTCTCAGGTAACTTGCAGCGATAGTACAAAGCTTTGGGGCCCAAGAGACGGGCCTCCCATTCCCCTTGGCCTTGCAACCATCATTGAGCCATAAACCGGACTTTAGGATGGTCAACCGCCTTGTACTCACTTTTAACTTTGGACGTACTGTAAAAGAGGTGTTTCATGGCATGTAGCTTTGTTTACTACAAGGTTGGAAAGGAGGAGCTGCAGCACAGGAGGAGTCCTGCACGACGCACCTTCAAGGACATGGTCCACTTTCGAGATGCTAATGCTAATTGCACACTGCACACAGTGTCATTATAACCAAGCTATACATGACTGATAAGCCCTAATAAGAGCAAAAGCGGTCTTAGATTGCTTGAGTTCTGGTTCAGGGAGGACCTGGCAAGGCAGTTTGGGCTACACTGTTCCCATTGGTGCATGATCAAGAGTTATTTGCATATGGTTTGCATATGGCTGGGTCTAAACTGAGGTGGGATGGTGTGCAAAATAACAAGAGACTTGGATGCAGCCCCAAGTAATTACCATTAACTGAAATTAATTCAATCATTTAACCCATCGTTTTTTTCTGTACTCCAGGGTGATGCCTTAAGTGAGTCGGTTTGTGCAGACTGACATCCAGTGCACACTGTGCCAGTGCAACAAGCTATAGCCGATTGATGAGCCTTATTAGGGTTGAACTGGTCTTGAGTTGCTTGTGTTCCACCTCAGGTTGACTTGTCGTGGCAGGTTTAGCTGGACAGTTCCCCTTGGAGCAGGGTCAAGAATGGTTTGCAAATACCTGGGTCCAAACTGCAGCGGCATGTTATGTAAAATAATGATGGACTGAGATGTGGCATGAATAATTAGCAGTAGCTGAGATTAATCCAAGCATTCCATACATCACTACATCGTATACATATTTTGTTAAGTCTGACATATATTGTTAGATTAGGGGATAGAGGAAGACTATGATTTATATAACTTCAATAACCTATTACACTTTTGTGAATAGAAAATGGCACTCGGCACACTTGAAACCGCCACCCTCCAAAGTAAGGCGCACTCCCAACTTCGCTAGCCCAAGGTGCAGCAGGTGCAGGCTAGCAGATGGTGCAGCCTCTCTTTGTGCAGTGCAGGGGGCTGCAGGGCAGTCCTTCTTCAGTCCATGTTCCAGCTCTGATGTGATCTGAGGTTCAGGGTTCCAGGGGTGCCGTATTTATCCCAAGAAAGTGTCCTGAAAGTGTCATGCAGTTAACAGCCAATGAGCTACCAGGTCCCCTTCCTTTGGTGATGAAGTTCCTGCAACGTGTAGAATTTGGCAATCCCAGAGTGCATTAGTCTACCCACTGTCAAGATATCTGAACCTTCCCTCGACTGTGAGGAGTTTGGTAGCCCACCCTAGTGGTGCGGCTATCAGGGGGCTACACACCCACGGAAAAACGGTTTGGGCACTAGTCTTCTCTCTGTGTCACTGTCTCCAGCCTGTCTACCTAAACAAAGGGCACCCCATCAGGAGTGTTATTGCCCTTTGCCCATAAAAGGTGGCTTTGCCTTTGAAGCTAGCCTTTTGGGCTAACTCCCTGACTAGCTTTTTGCAAGGGGGAGGTTACACCTCCTCCTGTCAGGGGCTGCTATTGTTTCTAAGCTTGGGAGTCATTCACATTACTCCCCAGGTGGTCAGAAAGCTGTCTGTGGGCCAGTGCCCATTGGAGGCTACTGGAGAAGCCTGGTCACAGAGTGTCTACTGTCCCAAAGATGCTCAACTTTAATAGTGACACTAAATTCTACCTGGGCATCACTTCAGGTTTGATGCTACAATTAATTTGACAACTTAGAGTACCCAGTTAGGTGGTCCATTTCAGAAGTTAGCCAGGCTGGGGTGCCAGCCGGTAAACCTGTGTTAGCCAATGGGGCTACTAACCTTTCCACAGCAAAACAACAATTTCAAGGTGTTGCTGCCGACATATATAAAAATGTATGTCCTACTGAATAATACACAGGTACCTGCCAATGGGCTCTACAGGCCTTCCTTAAGGGAGGCTTACACATATTTTAAAGGAAAGGGGTGGCTTTGCCATTACTTTGAATGGCAAAGTCAAACTGGCAGTGTGACCACTGCTCTTCCAGTCTGTAGTGGCAGGCCGAGAGCCATTTTGTACCCTGTTCTACACACAGGGTGGTATAATCAGTGCTGGAGCCCTGGGTGGACACTCTGCCTTACAAGCCCTTGGTACCCAAGGGACCATATACTAGGGACTCCTAAGTGAGTCAGTACTTTTAATTGGGTATAGACAATTTCACATACACTTTGTAAGGGGTTAGAATACTGGCACTGAAGTCTGGATAGCAGGTCTCAGTGCAGTCTAAGGCAAACAAACTTCAGCATCAGTCCAAAAATGGAGGATGAACATGCAAAAAGAGGCATTTACTTCCAATGATGCAGTTGCTTTTGAACAGGTTGAAGGGCAGCAAGTTGAGCTAATGGAGTTTTATCTGAAAGGGGGTGATGTGAGCATATTTCTTTGGGCCTTTGATGAAATGTCCTGCAACTTTTAGGGTTTTCTTAACTGGTGCCAGTGTGGAGTCTGGGAGGCCATGGAGCAGGGCATGACCACCATCCACATGTGTGAGTATGAGGGTTTGAACAGGAGTTCTGAAGTGGCTTTCTGGAAGAAGCTAAGTCACTTTTTTTTTTTTTTAAATAGCTTGTACCAGTAAATTTTGTTTTGGCAATGTGTGAGATTGAAGATCAGGGTGAATCCAAGTGATTTGGCATTCAATGAAAGTTGTGGATCAAAGCCAACATGGTTCATGTTGTTGAGCAAGGTTTGTGCAGTTTCTTGTTCATAGCAAATACCATGAATTTTTCCTTGGTTGAGTTGAGCTTCAGGTAGGCACTGGATATCGAGGTATCGATTACATGCAGAAAGTGTTTGAGGCACTGGATGTCTGAACCAGAGAAGACTTTCAAGTAGAGTTGTGTGTCATCTGCATATTGGTGACTCTTGATGCTGTTCACTGTGAGTAGAGTATCAAGAGGCTCTATTTAGAGGCTGAATATGACTAGGGACAGTAAGGATCATGGAGTTTTTTTGGGACCTGGAGGTGTCATGTGAACAAAGGAGTGTTTGTTTAAAAGGGAGAGTTTTACTTTGTGTCGTGGGGTCAGCGGTGTCTCTTCCCCATTGTGGGAGGAGCGTCACTCCACGCCAGCAGCATACATACAAGTCTTTAATAAAAGGGGCGGGTCATGGGGGATGACAGGGATGGAAGGGGAGTGCTGGCCAAACACACATGCGCACTGAGCACTTTCCTACCCGGCACTGTGTTGCCAGGTTTGGAGACAGGAGGCACAGGGTCCCAAAGCTTGGGCGATTTCAGTCATGCAGGCTTTGAATATGATCTGGGTACTGAGCATCTTGATAGTACAGGAGAGAATGAGTTGTGAATCATTGGCATAGGAGAGGACATTAATGTCCTGAGAGCAGATCATGCTGGCTAGAGGGATCATGTACGCTTTGAAGAGTGTTGCGCTCAGGGAAGATTCTTGAGGAACTCAGCCGATGAGGCCACAGGTGACTGAGGTGTATGGTGCCAGGGTGCTGTCTGGATCCTTCCAGAGAGGAAGGAACAGACCCATCAGAGTGTGTGTTCAGGGATTCCAATATCTTGTAAGCATTGGATGAGGATGGAGTGGGAGACCATGCCAAACATGATGGAGAGGTTCAGGAGAATGAGGGTCGACGTGTGTCCTCCATCCAGAGTCAGGTGGATGTTGTCCGTGGTAGCGATGAGGGCAGTCTCCATGCTGTTGTTTGGTCTTAAACCAGACTGAATGGTGTAGAGGAGTTGGTGGTCATTGAGGTATTCAGTGAGGTGTTTGTTGATAATTTTCTGTAAGACATCGGCTGGGAGTGGTACCAGTAAGATCAGTCTGTAGTTGGTGAGAATTGGCAGGTCCAGGGAGGGTTTCTTCAGCAACAGGAGGACAGTTACATGCTTCCAACCATCTAGGAAGGTCGCAGAAAAGATGGAGGCATTCAGAATGGGGGTGAGCATGGTGCTGATGGGTTGCAGCCCTCTGGAATAGGTGTGCTTACTATGACCTGATAAGAGCCTTGAAGGACTCAACCTGCTCTCCTGCACCCAGGACAAATCACTAGACTCTAAGAGTCATAAGCCTAACCTCCTTTTCAAGCTTCAGGGACACAGTAAGCTATGAGAAACTTTTCCTGATGATTTTCAGCTGACTAGTTCTGACTGGACCTGCTCTCTTCATCTATAGGCTGCAGGCCTGCCCTTCTGGATGAATTTGAGTTAAAAAAAGAGGCTAAGTGAAAACAAAGATATCTTGACAAAGTAAGGAACATTTCTTGGTCACGATATTCAAAGTTGAAAAAAGCACCAACCGCAGACAACTTGTTGCATTAGGCTGGGACCTAGATGTGATTTGAAGCCGACCGTGATGTAGCAACCAGGTTTGACTCAGGAGGAAGTTTTGCCTTGGACCTAGGGCCTCATTAACAAGTTGGTGCTATGTATACCTTGTCATAAAGGCAACATAGTATACATACCACCAGCATCAGGGTCCACCCGCCCAATTTAATGCGGGCGGACCTTCGGTTTGGCTGCACAGTGATTACTGTGTCACAGCTATAGACAATCCTTTCTAATAGCTGACAGAGTAAGGGCCATCAGAGAAATGACTACATGTCCACCTGCCCATTCAGGATGGATGGGCACGTAGCCAGTATTATTACTGTATGTCACCACTGGTGATGAGGGCAGTAAAAAAAACAAATTATGCTCCCTTGCCTTAAGAGAAGACTCCTCTTGGGTGCTGGCTGAGACCACTGACCCCCCCAGGCTCTCTGTCCCTTCATCCAGCTGCAAACTACTGAGAGCTCACTACCTTTCCCAGCTCGTAAGTGGCGCCCCCACTGCCAAGCAGCCTCACCTGCCTAGGCTATGCCCTCACCACTGTTGCAAATCTTAGCTCTTATGGGCCCCCACGCACTGCTGGCACTACTTCTATACTAGCGACAGGTGGGCAGAATTCTGTAGGATCAGTGTGAGAGTGCGACAGAGCTCCCCTACAGAATATTAGTTACCTTCTGTCATTAGCCACACATCTCTGTATATGACTGTTTTTAATCATTTTTTGTTGACCTCAGACTATCAAAGATTCTTCAGGGGGGACCTCTAGATCATTAGATTAACTCTATACACCCTTTGATCAACACCCATTATTTGGCCACCAATAAGAAAGCAGGAGTTAAATAATACCTTAACACTGTTCTTTTTTTATTTTAGTGTTGAGGAAGATCTGGGGTATGGAACTCCTTGGTTAAACAACCCCTATGATAAGATATGTGGGTGACACCAGTAGGGTTTTATTTTAACACATTTGCTCATAGAAGGAGATTTCAGGACCCCATTACTATTAACCTTGTAACATTCATGATATTCATTCATCTCTTTAAGTGTGGTTCTTCCTTCCAAGGGTTAGAATAAGGAGTAACAATACATCAGTTATAGCAAATCTGGTATGAGGATATAGCATATACCAGGGTATGCCACCATCTTTGAAAGATTTAATGCTAGAAACTTTAATACATTTTCACTTGGTTCTGTTAAGCCTAGTATGTTGATGTTTGGGGAGTGGACATGGCATGTACCTCTTCCACAGTGTTAAATATGTGAGTCAGGGAATGTGAGAAGCTGATGAGAGATTGTCTCCTATCTGTAGGAAACTGAAACAAGCTTAGATACACATTAGAGCTGCATAGGAAAGGAAATTACTCTTACTTCTGAAGTTATCGCTAAATCCAATGAGAATTTCTGCTTGAGAATGCCGTGTCAACCCAAGCGCCCGTCCTGCTCACATGAACTTCTGATCAGGTGCTATAACTCAGGAGTCCTTTTTTCTGGCTGTCGGTTGCCTTTCAAAGTGAGACCCTGTAGGAAAGTACCATCTTGACTGGCATGTTACCCCCATATTTCACTGTATATATGTTGTTTTAGTGTATGTGTCACTGGGACCCTGCCAGCCAGGGCCCCAGTGCTCATAAGTGTGCCCTGTATGTGTTCCCTGTGTGATGACTAACTGTCTCACTGAGGCTCCGCTAACCAGAACCTCAGTGGTTATGCTCTCTCTGCTTTCCAAATTGTCACTAACAGGCTAGGGACCAATTTCACCAATTCACATTGGCATACTGGAACACCCTTATAATTCCCTAGTATATGGTACTGAGGTACCAAGGGAATTGGGGTTCCAGGAAATCCCTATGGGCGGCAGCATTTCTTTTGCCACCCATAGGGAGCTCTGACAATTCTTACACAGGCCTGCCACTGCAGCCTGAGTGAAATAATGCCCACATTATTTCACAGCCATTTTTCACTGCACATAAGTAACTTATAAGTCACCTATATGTCTAACCTTCACCTGGTGAAGGTTGGGTGCAAATTTACTTAGTGTGTGGGCACCCTGGCACTTGCCAAGGTGCCCCCACATTGTTCAGGGCAAATTCCCCGGACTTTGTGAGTGCGGGGACACCATTTCACGCGTGCACTATACATAGGTTACTACCTATGTATAGAGTCACAATGGTAACT
Source organism: Pleurodeles waltl (assembly GCF_031143425.1). Classification (NCBI taxonomy): domain Eukaryota; kingdom Metazoa; phylum Chordata; class Amphibia; order Caudata; family Salamandridae; genus Pleurodeles; species Pleurodeles waltl. The sequence goes on along the minus strand of NC_090450.1, from coordinate 996,182,162 downwards.
CCGAACATGGCCATGTAACATGTCTAAGATCATGGAATTGTCACCCCAATGCCATTCTGGCATTGGGGAGACAATTCCATGATCCCCCGGGTCTCTAGCACAGAACCTGGGTACTGCCAAACTGCCTTTCCGGGGTCTCCACTGCAGCTGCTGCCAACCCCTCAGACAGGTTTCTGCCCTCCTGGGGTCCAGGCAGCCCTGGCCCAGGGAGGCAGAACAAAGGATTTCCTCTGAGAGAGGGTGTGACACCCTCTCCCTTTGGAAATAGGTGTGATGGCTGGGGAGGAGTAGCCTCCCCCAGCCTCTGGAAATGCTTTGATGGGCACAGATGCTGCCCATCTCTGCATAAGCCAGTCTACACCGGTTTAGGGATCCCCCAGCCCTGCTCTGGCGTGAAACTGGACAAAGGAAAGGGGAGTGACCACTCCCCTGACCTGCACCTCCCAGGGGAGGTGCCCAGAGCTCCTCCAGTGTGCCCCAGACCTCTGCCATCTTGGAAACAGAGGTGTTGCTGGCACACTGGACTGCTCTGAGTGGCCAGTGCCATCAGGTGACGTCAGAGACTCCTTCTGATAGGCTCTTACCTTTCTTACTAGCCTATCCTCCTTCCTAGGTAGCCAAACCTCCTTTTCTGGCTATTTAGGGTCTCTGCTTTGGGGAATTCTTCAGATACCGAATGCAAGAGCTCACCAGAGTTCCTCTGCATCTCCCTCTTCACCTTCTGCCAAAGGATCGACCGCTGACTGCTCAGGACGCCTGCAAAACCGCAACAAAGTAGCAAAGATGACTACTGCAACCTTGTATCGCTTCATCCTGCCGGCTTTCTCGCCTGTTTCCTGGTGGTGCATGCTCTGGAGGTAGCCTGCCTCCTTCTTGCACCAGTAGCTCTGAAGAAATCTCCAGTGGGTCGACGGAATCTTACCCCTGCAAACGCAGGCAAAAAAAGACTGCATCACCGGTCCTCTGGGTCCCCTCTCAGCACGACGAGCGTGGTCCCTGGAACTCAGCAACTCTGTCCAAGTGACTCCCGCAGTCCAGTGACTCTTCAGTCTAAGTTTGGTGGAGGTAAGTCCTTGCCTTCCGAAGCTAGACTGCATTGCTGTGTACCGCGTCATTTGCAGCTGCTCCAGCTCCTGTGCCTTCTTCCAGGATTTCCTTTGTGCACAGCCAAGCCTGGGTCCCCGACACTCTAACCTGCAGTGCATAACCTTCTGAGTTGTCCTCCGGCGTCGTGGGACTCCCTTTTCTGACTTCGGGTGGACTCTGGTTCACTCCTCTTCTAAGTGCCTGATCCAGTACTTCTGCGGGTGCTGCCTGCTTCTGTGAGGGCTCCTTGACTTCCTGGGCGCCCCCTCTGTCTCCTCATCCAAGTGGCGACATCCTGGTCCCTCCTGGGCCACAGCAGTATCCAAAAACCCTAACCGCGACCCTTGCAGCTAGCAAGGCTTGTTTGTGGTCTTTCTGCGTGGGATCACCTCTGCAAGCTTCTTCACGACGTGGGACATCCATCCTCCAAAGGGGAAGTTCCTAGTCCTCTTTGTTCTTGCAAAACACCAAGCTTCTTCCATCCGGTGGCAGCTCCTTTGCACCCTCAGCTGGCATTTCCTGGGCATCTGCCCACTCTCGACACTGTCGCGACTCTTGGACTTGGTCCCCTTGTCTTACAGGTACTCAGGTCTGGAACTCCACTGTTGTTGCTTTGCTGGTGTTGGTTTTCCTTGCAGAATCCCCCTATCACGACTTCTGTGCTCTCTGGGGGTTGTAGGTGCACTTTACACCTACCTTACAGAGTCTTGGGGTGGGCTATTTTTCTAACCCTCACTGTTTTCTTACAGTCCCAGCGAACCTCTATAAGCTCACATAGGTTTGGGGTCCATTCGTGGTTCGCATTCCACTTTTGGAGTATATAGTTTGTGTTGCCCCATACCTATGTGCTCCTATTGCAATCTATTGTAACTTTACACTGCTTGCATTACTTCCTTTTGCTATTACTCCATATTTTTGGTATTGTGTACATATATCTTGTGTATATTTGGCATCCTCATACTGAGGGTGCTCACTGAGATACTTTTGGCATATTGTCATAAAAATAAAGTACCTTTATTTTTAGTATATCTGTGTATTGTGTTTTCTTATGATATTGTGCATGTGACACCAGTGGTATCAATCAATCAATCAATCATAGTATTTATAAAGCGCGCTATGTACCCGTCAGGGTTTCGAGGCGCTGAGGGGGGGGGGAGGGGAGCGCTGCTGGTTTATCGGTCGAAGAGCCAGGTCTTGAGGAGCCTTCTGAATGCGAGGAGGTCCTGGGTCTGGCGAAGGGATGTGGGGAGAGAGTTCCAGGTCTTGGCGGCGAGGAAGGAGAAGGATCTGCCGCCGGATGTCTTGCGCTGGATTCGGGGTACGATGGCGAGGGCGAGGTTGGCGGATCGGAGTTGACGTGTTGGGGTGTAGAAGTGAAGTCTGGTGTTGAGGTAGGAGGGTCCGGTGTTGTGAAGTGCCTTGTGAGCGTGGGTCAGGAGTTTGAAGGTGATCCTCTTGTCTACCGGGAGCCAGTGGAGTTCCTTTAGGTGAGGGGAGATGTGACTTCGGTGGGGTATGTTGAGGATCAGTCGGGCGGAGGCATTTTGGATACGTTGGAGGCGTTTGATGTCTTTGGTTGGGATGCCTGTGTAGAGTGCGTTGCCGTAGTCAAGTCTGCTGCTGACGAGGGCCTGGGTCACCGTCTTTCTGGTTTCTGTTGGAATCCACTTGAAAATTCTGCGGAGCATTCGGAGGTTGTTGAAACAGGAGGAGGAGACGGCGCTGACCTGTTTGGACATGGTGAGGGCGGAGTCCAGGATGAAGCCGAGGTTTCTTGCGTGGCTGGCCGGGGTGGGTGGGGGTCTGAGGACGGAGGGCCACCATGAGTCGTTCCAGGCCGAGGGAGTGCGTCCGAGGATGAGGACTTCCGTCTTGTCGGAGTTGAGTTTCAGGCGACTGTTGTTCATCCAATCGGCGATGGATTTTAGTCCCTCGTGGAGGTTTGTTTTGGCGGTGAGCGGGTCTTTGGTCAGGGAGAGGACGAGCTGGGTATCGTCGGCGTAGGAGATGATGCTGAGATGATGTTGGCGGGCCAGTTGAGCGAGGGGGGCCATGTAGATGTTGAACAACGTGGGGCTGAGGGAGGATCCTTGGGGGACGCCGCAGATGAGGTTGGTGGCTTTGGAGCGGAAAGGGGAGAGACGGACTCTCTGCGTTCTGTCGGAGAGGAAGGATGAGATCCAGTGGAGGGCTTTATCTTGGATGCCGGCTTCCTGGAGGCGGGTCAGTAGGGTGCGGTGGCAGACGGTGTCAAAAGCGGCTGATAGGTCGAGGAGGATGAGGGCTGAGGTTTCGCCGTTGTCCATTTGATGTCTGATGTCATCTGTGGCGGCGAGGAGGGCGGTCTCAGTGCTGTGGTTTCGTCTGAATCCGGATTGTGAGGGGTCCAGGATGGAATTGTCTTCGAGGAAGTGGGTGAGCTGAGTGTTGACGATCTTCTCGATGACTTTCGCTGGAAAAGGGAGGAGAGAGATCGGACGGAAGTTTTTGAGGTCGTTGGGGTCAGCCTTGGGTTTTTTGAGGAGGGGTTGGATTTCTGCGTGTTTCCAGCTGTCCGGGAAGGTGGCAGAAGTGAAGGAGAGGTTGATGATCTTGCGGAGTTCGGGGGCGATGGTGGCGTTTGCTGAGTTGAAAACATGATGGGGGCAGGGGTCCGTGGGGGAGCCTGAGTGGATGGTGTTCATGGTTGCTATGGTTTCTGCCTCGTCCACGTGGGTCCAGGCGGTGAGGCGGCAGTCGCGGGAGGAGACATCGGGGGTGGGGTCTGGCGGTGGACCGGTGATGAAGCTGTCGTGGATGGTGGTGATTTTCTGGTGGAAGAAGGGGGAGAGGTCGTCGCAGAGTTTCTGGAGGGCGGGATGTCGTTGGAGTTGGCTTTCGGGTTGGAGAGTTCCTTCACGATGCCGAAGAGTTCTTTGCAGTCGTGGGCGTTGTTGTTGATGCGTTCGGTGAAGTGGGCGCGCTTGGCGGTGCGGATCCGTTGGTGGTGTTCGCGGTTGGCGTTTTTGAGGGCGGCGAGGTTGTCGGGTGTGCGTTCTTGGATCCATTTCTTTTTGAGTTTCTGGCAGTTGCTTTTGGAGGTGGTGAGATCGTCTGTGAACCAGGCTGGTTTTCTCTTTCCTTGGGTGGTGGTGGGTTTCTTGAGAGGGGCAAGGGTGTTGGCGCAGTCGAGGATCCATTGATGGAGGTTGATGGCGGCTGTGCTCGGGTCGATTGCGTCGGGTGGAAGGTTGTTGACGAGGGTGTTGGTCAGTTGTTCTTGGGTGATTTTGCCCCAGCGGCGGTGGGGAGGAAGCTGGATGCGGTGTTGCTCTGTGGTTTTCTTATAGGTGAAATGGACACAGTGATGGTCAGTCCAGTGGAGTTCGGAGGTGTGGCTGAAGGAAATGTGGTTGCTAGAGGTGAAGAGGGGGTCAAGGGTGTGTCCGGCGATGTGGGTAGGTGTGTTGACTAGCTGGCGGAGACCGAGGTTGAGGAGGTTGGAGGTCAGTTACGCGGTGTTGACGTCGTTGGCATTTTCCAGATGGTAGTTCAGATCTCCCAGGAGGATGTAATCCGGGGAAGCGAGGGCGTGGGTGCTTGCAAGGTCGGCGATGGTGTCGTTGAAGGGGGGTCTTGGTCCTGGAGGGCGGTAAATGAGGGTTCCTCTGAGGGTCGTGTTGGGGTCCGTGTGGATCTGGAAGTGGAGGTGTTCGGCTGTCCTGAGGGTGTCGTCCGAGTGGGTGTGGATTTTGAGGGTAGCTTTGTGAGCGATGGCTATTCCGCCGCCGATTCCGTTGGTTCGATCTCGTCTGGTGATTTTGTATCCGTCCGGTATGGCGATGGCGATGTCCGGAGACGAGGAGTCGTTCCACCAGGTTTCGGTCAGGAAAGCCACGTCAGGAGCAGTGGTGTCGAGCAAATCCCAGAGCTCGATGGCGTGTTTCCGTGCGGAGCGGGTGTTGATGAGGATGCAGTTCAGGTGGTTGGGGTTGGATGTTTTCGTAGTTGGATTGGTCGTTCTGATGCAGGAGAAGTTGCAGGTACGGCAGGAAAAAGGTCCTTTAGTGTGCTTCGGGGACGCCAGGAAGCATTCAGTGGAGGGGCCCGGGTTGAAGGCGCGGAGTTCGTTGATCGAGTAGCGGATGCGGGGGGCGCAAGGGCCAGGGGGTGTGGCGCTGGGCACGGTCCAGGCGCGGACGGGCGCAGACGGGCTTGCCTCTGGCGCGCCTCCGGCGCGCCAGCGGCGCGGACGCGCAGCGCCAGCCATTAAGAAGGGAGGGGGGAGGGAGGAGCAGCTGGGAGGCGGGAGGCGGGAGGGAGCGGCAAATGGGGTTGCGAGGGGGGCGGGGCCGCAGGGAGGCAGCGGCAGGGAACGGGGAGCGCACAAGGGGCAAAAACACTGAAAACGAGCAAAAAACAGCAGTTACAATAAGAAAAGCACACAATCAGAAAAAACAAAATGGCACAATATACGATCGGGGAGACAGCAATCAGGGGGGTATAGTAGGAGCTTTGCATGTCTCCTGGTTCAGCCTAAGCTGCTCTGCTATAGCTACCTTCTATCAGCCTAAGCTGCTAGAAACACCTCTTCTACACTAATAAGGGATAACTGGACCTGGTACAGAGTGTAAGTACCCCTTGGTACCCACTACAAGCCAGGCCAGCCTCCTACATTGGTTGTGCAGCGGTGAGATAAGTACTTGCAACTACTTACCACTTTGTCATTTTGTACTTTTCATAAGAGAATAATATACAAAACAAGTTCAGTGTATGTACACCTAACCAAAAAGTTTTGCTTTTCTTCTCTTACACTTTCTGCTAAGTGCTGAAAAGTACTCCTAAACTTTCAAAAACTTTGAAAAAGTTTGAAAAAGTTTTTTTTTCTGTTCTTTAAAAAGTCCTGAAACTTTTTCTCTCTTCTCACTGTCCCTAAACCTTCTTCTATCATGTCTGATGTATGAACTTCTCTTAAAATGGTCAATACAACATATGACAATCTTAACTTTAAGAGCCTAAGGAGTCTCTGCATTGATAGAGGTTTAGTGGTAGGAAAGAACCCTTCTAGAGAATTCCTGTCTAACATGCTCATTGAGAATGATAAGTCCCAAGGTGGAACTTCAATTGAGAAGTTAGGAGATAGCTCACACTCTGACTCAGGGGAGCCCCTTGAGGGAGGTGTACAGGGTTATCTTCCTAATCTGCCCCTTAGCAGACCACCTAGCAATGCTGGTAGTAATAGAAGCTACCATTACAGTAGGGAGGGTTTTGTTCCTGAAGGCCAGGGTGTTAGAGTGCAAGCTGTTAGAGGCAGGTCTCCCTCTGTTTAATCCAATATATCTTCTGTGTCCAAGCATTCCCAACCCACAGACCTTCAAGACAAATTGTTAGAAAGGGAACTCAATAAGGTGAGAGTGGAAGAGACCAGGCTGAAGCTTAATCAGCAATAGCTGGCTCTAGACAGGGAATCCCTAGATCTGGAGAAGGAGAGACAGAGGTTGGGGTTTGGACCCCATGGTTGCAGCAGCAGTATTCCTGATAGCAATCCTGTGAGAGAGCATGATTCCAGGAATCTGCACAAGATAGTTCCCCCTTACAAGGAGGGGGATGACATTAACAAGTGGTGTGCTGCACTTGAGAGGGCCTGTATGGTACAGGGGGTCCCTCAAAGGCAGTGGGCTGCTATCCTATGGCTATCTTTCAATGGAAAGGGTAGGGATAGGCTCCTTACTGTTAGAGAAAGTGATGCCAATAATGTTGCAGTTTTGAAGGATGCACTCTTGGATGGATTTGGCTTAACCACTGAATAATACAGGATTAAGTTCAGAGAAACCAGAAAAGAGTCCTCACAAGACTGGGTAGACTTTGTTGACTATTCAGTGAAGGCCTTGAAGGGGTGGTTACATGGCAGTAAAGTTTCTGACTATGAAAGCCTGTACAATCTAATCCTGAGAGAGCATATTCTGAATAACTGTGTGTCTGACTTGTTTCACCAATATCTAGTGGACTCAGATCTGACCTCTCCCCAAAAATTGGGAAAGAAGGCAGACAAATGGGTCAGAACAAGAGTGAACAGAAAAGTTCATACAGGGGGTGACAAGGATGGCAAGAAGAAGGATGGTAAGTCTTCAGACAAGGGTGGGGACAAATCTAAAAATGAGTCTTCATCAGGCCCACAAAAACACTCTGGTGGGGGTGGTGGGTCCAAATCCTCTTCTAATCAAGTAAAAAAACCTTGGTGCTATTTATGTAAAGTAAAAGGCCATTGGACAATTGATGCCAGTTGTCCAAAGAAAAGTACCAAACCTCCCACTACCACAACCCCTACTGCAACCTCTAGTGCCCCTAGTAATAGCAGTGGTGATGGGAGCAAACCTACTAATAGCCAATCCAAGGGAGTAGCTGGGCTCACTTTTGGTAATTTAGTTGGGGTTGGTCTTGTTAGGGAGACCACAGAGGCTGTGTTAGTCTCTGAAGGTGCCATTGATTTGGCCACCTTGGTTGCTTGTCCCCTTAATATGGATAAGTACAAGCAACTTCCCCTAATCAATGGTGTTGAGGTTCAGGCCTACAGGGACACAGGTGCCAGTGTTACCATGGTAATAGAGAAACTGGTACACCCTGAACAACACCTACTTGGTCACCAGTACCAAGTGACAGACGCTCATAACAACACTCTTAGCCACCCCATGGCTGTTGTAAATCTCAACTGGGGGGGGGGTTACTGGTCCAAAGAAAATTGTGGTTGCTTCAGATTTACCTGTAGACTGTCTACTAGGAAATGATTTAGAGACATCAGCTTGGGCAGAAGTGGAGTTGGAGGCTCATGCAGCAATGCTGGGCATTCCTGGGCATATTTGACAAGGGCTCAGGCCAAAAAGCAAAAAGGACAGGGTGACTTGGATCCTGGAACAATGGACCAAGTGTTCCCTAAAGCTAGGGGTAGCAAGGGTAAATCCCTACCCTCTATCCCTCCCTCTACAGATGATTCAACTTCTGAGGAAGAAGAATTTCCACCCTGTGCAGAACCTTCACCAGAGGAGCTGGCAGCAGATACTGCTGAGGTTTTGGGTGGAGGGGGGCCTGCCAGGGAGGAGCTGAGTGTGGCACAGCAATCCTGTCCCACATTAGAGGGTCTCAGACAGCAAGCTGTCAAACAGCAAAATGGGGATGTCAGTGACTCACATAGAGTTTACTGGGAGGACAACCTCTTGTACACAGAGGCAAGGGACCCACAACCTGGAGCAGCCAGGAGATTGGTCATTCCCCTGCAGTACAGAGAGTTCCTCCTAGCACTGGCACATGACATTCCTTTGGCTGGACATTTGGGTCAGATTAAAACATGGGAAAGGCTTGTCCCCCTGTTTCACTGGCCTAGGATGTCAGAGGACACAAAAGATTTTTGTAAGTCTTGCGTGACCTGCCAAGCCAATGGCAAGACTGGTGGCACTCCAAAGGCTCCCCTTATTCCACTACCTGTGGTTGGGGTTCCCTTTGAAAGGGTAGGGGTTGACCTAGTTGGCCCCCTTGACCCTCCTACTGCTTCAGGCAATACGTTTATCTTGGTGGTAGTGGACCATGCCACAAGATATCCTGAAGCTATTCCTCTAAGGACCTCTTCAGCTCCTGCAGTGGCAAAAGCCCTCCTGGGAATCTTTTCCAGGGTGGATTTCCCAAAAGAGGTTGTATCAGACAGGGGTAGCAACTTTATGTCTGCATACTTAAAGGCTATGTGGAAGGAATGTGGTGTAACATACAAATTCACCACACCTTATCATCCACAAACAAATGGACTGGTAGAGAGGTTTAATAAAACTCTCAAAGGAATGATAATGGGACTCCCTGAAAAACTCAGGAGGAGATGGGATGTCCTGTTACCTTGCCTCCTTTTTGCTTACAGGGAGGTACCCCAGAATGGAGTGGGCTTCAGCCCCTTTGAACTCCTATTTGAGCACCCTGTAAGAGGTCCTCTAACACTTGTAAAGGAGGGTTTGGAACAACCTTTAAAAGCTCCTAAGCATGATATAGTGGACTATGTACTTGGCCTAAGATCCAGAATGGCGGAGTACATGAAAAAGGCCAGTAAAAACCTTCAGGCCAGCCAAAAGCTCCAAAAGCAATGGCATGACCAGAAGGCTGTTCTGATTCAGTACCAACCAGGACAGAAGGTGTGGGTATTGGAGCCTGTGGCCCCAAGAGCACTCCAAGACAAATGGAGTGGACCCCATCTCATTGTTGAAAAGAACGGCGAGGTCACCTACTTGGTTGACCTGGGCACTGCCAGGAGTCCCCTTAGGGTGCTCCATGTCAAACGCCTAAAACCCTACTATGACAGGGCTGATCTCACCCTACTCATGGCAACAGATGAGGGACAGGAAGAAGAGAGTGACCCTCTCCCTGATCTCTTCTCTTCCACAGAACAGGATGTTTTAGTGGAAGGTGTAGTTTTGGCAGACTGTCTTACTGCTGAGGAGAAAGACAACTGCATAAATCTCCTAGGTCAGTTTTCTGAACTCTTTTCAACTGTGCCAGGCACCACATCTTGGTGTGAGCACTCAATAGATACTGGAGACAGCATGCCTGTCAAAAGTAAAATCTATAGGCAGCCTGACCATGTCAGGGACTGCATAAAACAAGAAGTTCAGAAAATGCTTGAACTGGTAGTGGTTGAACATTCTGAAAGCCCATGGGCCTCTCCTGTGGTGCTTGTACCAAAGCCTCACTCAAAAGATGGGAAAAGGGAGATGAGGTTTTGTGTAGATTACAGAGGTCTCAACCAGGTAACAAAAACTGATGCTCACCCTATACCTAGGGCAGTTGAGCTCATAGATACACTGGCATCTGCCAAGTATCTAAGCAGCTTTGATTTGACTGCAGGGTATTGGCAGATCAAATTATCAGAGGATGCTAAAGCAAAAACTGCATTTTCGACTATTGGAGGGCACTACCAATTCACAGTAATGCCCTTTGGTTTGAAAAATGCACCTGCCACTTTTCAGAGGTTGGTGAATACAGTCCTGCAAGGGTTGGAGGCATTTAGTGCAGCATATCTGGATGATATAGCTGTCTTTAGCTCCACCTGGGATGATCACCTGGTCCACCTGTGTAAAGTTTTGGAGGCCCTGCAGAAGGCAGGCCTCACTATCAAGGCTTCAAAGTGCCAGATAGGGCAGGGGAAAGTGGTTTATCTGGTACACCTGGTAGGTGGAAAACAGATTGCACCACTTCAGTGGAAAATCCAAACAATCATGGATTGGGTTCCCCCTACAACTCAGACCCAGGTGAGAGCCTTCCTAGGCCTCACTGGGTATTACAGGAGATTCATTAAAAAACGATGGCTCCATTGCAGCCCCACTTAATGATTTCACTTCCAAGAAGATGCCTAAAAAGGTATTGTGGACAGCTAGCTGTCAGAAAGCTTTTGAGGAGCTCAAACAGGCCATGTGCACTGCACCTGTCCTAAAAAGCCCATGTTACTCCAAGAAATTAATTGTTCAAACTGATGCATTTGAATTAGGGGTAGGGGCAGTCTTATCACAACTCAATTCTGAGGGCCAGGATCAACCTGTTGCTTTTATCAGCAGGAGGTTGACCCCTAGAGAAAAGCGTTGGTCTGCCATAGAGAGGGAGGCCTTTGCTGTGGTCTGGGCACTGAAGAAGTTGAGGCCATGCCTGTTTGGTACTCACTTCATTGTTCAGACATACCACAAATCTCTACTTTGGCTAAAACAAATGAAAGGTGAAAACCCTAAATTGTTGAGGTGGTCCATATCTCTACAGGGAATGGACTATTCAGTGGAATATAGACCTGGGAGTACCCACTCCAATGCAGATGGACTCTCCAGATATTTCCACTTAGACAATGAAGACTCATCAGGTCATGGCTAGTCTATTGTCCTTCATTTGGGGGGGAGGGTTGTGTAGGAAAGTACCATCTTGACTGGCATGTTACCCCCATATTTCACTGTATATATGTTGTTTTAGTGTATGTGTCAATGGGACCCTGCCAGCCAGGGCCCCAGTGCTCATAAGTGTGCCCTGTATGTGTTCCCTGTGTGATGACTAACTGTCTCACTGAGGCTCTGCTAACCAGAACCTCAGTGGTTATGCTCTCTCTGCTTTCCAAATTGTCACTAACAGGCTAGTGACCAATTTCACCAATTCACATTGGCATACTGGAACATGGGAGTATATGGTACTGAGGTACCCAGGGTATTGGGGTTCCAGGAGATCCCTATGGGCTGCAGCATTTCTTTTGCCACCCATAGGGAGCTCTGACAATTCTTACACAGGCCTGCCACTGCACCCTGAGTGAAATAATGCCCACATTATTTCACAGCCATTTTTCACTGCACATAAGTAACTTATAAGTCACCTATATGTCTAACCTTCACCTGGTGAAGGTTGGGTGCAAAGTTACTTAGTTTCTGGGCACCCTGGCACTAGCCAAGGTGCCCCCACATTGGTTAGGGCAAATTCCCCGGACTTTGTGAGTGAGGCGGACACCATTTCACACGTGCACTATACATAGGTCACTACCTATGTATAGCGTCACAATGGTAACTCCGAACATGGCCATGTAACATGTCTAAGATCATGGAATTGTCACCCCAATGCCATTCTGGCATTGGGAAGACAATTCCATGATCCCTCGGGTCTCTAGCACAGAACCCAGGTACTGCCAAACTGCCTTTCCGGGGTCTCCACTGCAGCTGCTGCCAACCCCTCAGACAGGTTTCTGCCCTCCTGGGGTCCAGGCAGCCATGGCCCAGGAAGGCAGAACAAAGGATTTCCTCTGAGAGAGGGTGTGACACCCTCTCCCTTTGGAAATAGGTGTGATGGCTGGGGAGGAGTAGCCTCCCCCAGCCTCTGGAAATGCTTTGATGGGCACAGATGCTGCCCATCTCTGCATAAGCCAGTCTACACCGATTTAGGGATCCCCCAGCCCTGCTCTGGTGTGAAACTGGACAAAGGAAAGGGGAGTGACCACTCCCCTGACCTGCACCACCCAGGGGAGGTGCCCAGAGCTCCTCCAGTGTGCCCCAGACTCTGCCATCTTGGAAACAGAGGTGTTGCTGGCACACTGGACTTCTCTGAGTGGCCAGTGCCATCAGGTAACGTCAGAGACTCCTTCTGATAGGCTCTTACCTTTCTTACTAGCCTATCCTCCTTCCTAGGTAGCCAAACCTCCTTTTCTGGCTATTTAGGGTCTCTGCTTTGGGGAATTCTTCAGATACCGAATGCAAGAGCTCACTAGAGTTCCTCTGCATCTCCCTCTTCACCTTCTGCCAAAGGATCGACTGCTGACTGCTCAGGACGCCTGCAAAACCGCAACTAAGTAGCAAAGATGACTACTGCAACCTTGTATCACTTCATCCTGCCGGCTTTCTCGCCTGTTTCCTGGTGGTGCATGCTCTGGAGGTAGCCTGCCTCCTTCTTGCACCAGGAGCTCTGAAGAAATCTCCCGTGGGTCAACGGAATCTTCCCCCTGCAACCGCAGGCAACAAAAGACTGCATCACCGGTCCTCTGGGTCCCCTCTCAGCATGATGAGCGTGGTCCCTGGAACTCAGCAACTCTGTCCAAGTGACTCCCACAGTCCAGTGACTCTTCAGTCCAAGTTTGGTGGAGGTAAGTCCTTGCCTCCCCACGCGAGACTGCATTGCTGGGTACCGCGTGATTTGCAGCTGCTCCGACTCCTGTGCACTCTTCCAGGATTTCCTTCATGCACAGCCAAGCATTGGTCCCTGACACTCTAACTTGCAGTGCACAACCTTCTGAGTTGTCCTCCGGCGTCGTGGGACTCCCTTTTCTGATTTCGGGTGGACTCCGGTTCACTCCTCTTCTAAGTGCCTGATCTGGTACTTCTGCGGGTGCTGCCTACTTCTGTGAGGGCTCCCTAACTTGCTGGGCACCCCCTCTGTCTCCTCATCCAAGTGGTGACATCCTGGTCCCTCCTGGGCCACAGCAGCATCCAAAAACCCTAACTGCAACCCTTGCAGCTAGCAAGGCTTGTTTGTGTTCTTTCTGCGTGGGAACACCTCTGCAAGCTTCTTCACAACGTGGGACATCCATCCTCCAAAGGGGAAGTTCCTAGTCCTCTTCGTTCTTGCAAAACACCAAGCTTCTTCCATCCGGTGGCAGCTGCTTTGCACCCTCAGCTGGCATTTCCTGGGCATCTGCTCACTCTCATCACTGTCGCGACTCTTGGACTTGGTCCCCTTGTCTTACAGGTACTCAGGTCCGGAAATCCACTGTTGTTGCTTTGCTGGTGTTGGTTTTCCTTGCAGAATCCCCCTATCACGACTTCTGTGCTCTCTGGGGGTTGTAGGTGCACTTTACACCTACCTTACAGAGTCTTGGGGTGGGCTATTTTTCTAACCCTCACTGTTTTCTTACAGTCCCAACGACCCTCTACAAGCTCACATAGGTTTGGGGTCCATTCGTGGTTCGCATTCCACCTTTGGAGTATATGGTTTGTGTTGCCCCTATACCTATGTGCTCCTATTGCAATCTATTGTAACTTTACACTGCTTGCATTACTTCCTTTTGCTATTACTGCATATTTTTGGTATTGTGTACATATATCTTGTGTATATTTGGCATCCTCATACTGAGGGTACTCACTGAGATACTTTTGGCATATTGTCATAAAAATAAAGTACCTTTATTTTTAGTATATCTGTGTATTGTGTTTTCTTATGATATTGTGCATATGACACCAGTGGTATAGTAGGAGCTTTGCATGTCTCCTAGTTCAGCCTAAGCCGCTCTGCTATAGCTACCTTCTATCAGCCTAAGCTGCTAGAAACACCTCTTCTACACTAATAAGGGATAACTGGACCTGGTACAGAGTGTAAGTACCCCTTGGTACCCATTACAAGCCAGGCCAGCCTCCTACAGACCCCATGCAACATGCCTACATGTAGAGAACTGAATTAAAGTCATGGATGTATTTAGCTGGCCCGACTAATATAGACCAAAGACAAGACACCCCAACATGGCAATGAGGCAGCTGAATGCCATTGAGTAATTAAACAACTTGTCTGGTTTTATTCATAAAGTTAGGTAGAGATTGATGGCCTCCAGTTAATACCATCAGTTTTTCCAGGGGCTTGATTTAGAGTGTGGCAGATGGGTTACTACGTCACAAACATGATGGACATCCTGTCTGCTGTATTACACATGCAACTCTTATCACTACTTACTACAACTCTGAACCAGGCCATGGGACAATTACACCCAAATCTGTTTCCATGCAGGACCTTTGAATCAATGCTTAATTTGGAAACCAGTGAGCGTGGGGCCATAGTTTTGCTCAGAATCCCACAGCCAGTGCTATCGAAGGCCGCGATGCCCAATACAAAGGCTTTGTAGTCTTGGATGGAAGTGATGCCTCTTTCATCCACCACCAAACGTCCCCTGTTCCTTTATCTCACCCCTGTAGGTGTTTTTTCCCTAATAATTTCTCTCTTTGTCTCTGTTTTTTAGGTCTAGTGTAAGTATACAACCTCTTGTATACTTTTAAGTATACTACTTCTACGGGTTTACAGCTATTTCATTTGTTAGTTTCAGTGTACTTGAAAAATACTTGCTTGCTAGTGGTCAGTCATGCCCCTGTCCTGCCTTCTTCTGTGTGGGATCAGGGACCAACTACTGTATAATTATGCTTCGTCCTGTTTATCTGGTCTGTAGGTTACATTTTTATTACTTTGTTTCCTGCTCCTGTCCAAGGAAGCTTCCCTTTCCATTTGCAGAGCATTCTTGCTCTGAGCTTAGCTGTAAACAAGGCTATAAATCAGGCTGTTATCTTGGTCACATTTGGTTGTTGTGGGCTCGCTACACACTCTCCCAGCTGCCTGGCTCCCGCCCTTCCTTGGCCCAGTGCCAGGAACCACACCCACACACTGTCTGCCACAGCACCTCAGTTCTTGCAGGCAGTACACTCTGCTGCTCCAGTACTGGGACCTTGGGTGCAGCTCCCTCAGTGCACCTCAGCTCACAATCTCCAAGCCCTCAGTCGTGCCAGTGCCTGGAACCTCACCCATGCTGTCTGCCAGAGCACCTCAGTTCTTGCAATCAGTACACTCTGCTCTTCCAGTACTGGGACCCCAGGCACAGCTCCATCAGTGCACCTCCATTCACACACTCCAAGCCCTCAGCCATGCCAGTGCCAGGAACCCCATGCACACTGTCTGCCAAAGCACCTCAGTTCCTCCAGTCAGTACACTCTGCTGCTCCAGCACTGGAACCTTAGGCATAGCTCCATCAGTGCACCTCTGTTCACACACTTCAAGCTCTCAGCCATGCCAGTGCCAGGAACCCCACGCACACTGTCTGCCAGAGCACCTCAATTCTTCCAGTCGGTACACTCTACTGCTCCAGTACTGGGACCTCAGGCACAGTTCAAGCAGTGCACCTCCGTTCACACACTCCAAGCCCTCAGCCGTGCCAGTGCCAGGAACCTCACGCACACTTTTTGCCAGAGCACATCAGTTCTTGTATTCGGTACACTCTGCTGCTTCAGTACTGGGACCTCGGGCACAGCTCCATCAGTTCACCTCCGTTCACACACTCCAATCCCTCAGCCATGCCAGTGCCAGGAACCCCATGCACGCTGTCTGTCACAGCACCTCAGTTCTTGCAGTCAGTTCAATCTGCTACTCCAGTACTGGGACCTGGGGCGCAGATCCATCAGTGCACTTCCATTCACACACTCCAAGCCCTCAGCCTTGCAAGTAATCCCACGCACGCTGTCTGCCAGGGCACCTCTCTTCTTGCAGTTAGTACAATCTGCTGCTCTAGTACTGAGATCTCGGACACAGCCTCTGTGCACCTCAATTCACACACTCCAAGCCTGCAGCCGTGCCAGTGCCAGGAACCCCACGACGCTGCTGCCAGAGCACCACAGTTCTTGCAGTCAGTACAATCTGCTACTCCAGTACTGGGATTTCGGGTGCAGCTCCATCAGTGCACTTCCATTCACACACTCCAAGCCCTCAGCCGTGCAAGTAACCCCACGCACGCTGTCTGCCAGAGCACCTCTGTTTTTGCAGTCAGTACAATCTGCTGCTCTAGTACTGAGACCTCGGACGCAGCTCCATCAGTGCACCGCAGTTCACACACTCCAAGCTTGCAGCCCTGCCAGTGCCAGGAGCCCCACGACGCTGCTGCCAGAGCACCACAGTTCTTGCAGTCAGTACAATCTGCTGCTCTAGTGCTGGGACCTCGGGCACAGCTCCTTCAGTGCACTTCAGTTCACACACTCCAAGCCCTGAGTCGTGCCAGTGCCAGGAACCCCTCACACACTGTCTGCCAGAGCACCTCAGTTCTAGCAATCTGTACACTCTGCTGCTCCAGTACTGGGACCTCAGGCGCAGCTCCATCAGTGCACCTCACCTCACACACTCCAATCCTGCAGCCGTGCCAGTGCCAGGAACCCCTCACACACTGTCTGCCAGAGCACCTTAGTTCTAGCAGTCAGTACACTCTGCTGCTCTAGTACTGGGACCTTGGGTGCAGTTCCATCAGTGCACCACAGTTCACACACTCCAAGCCCTCAGCTGTGTCAGTGCCAGGAACCCCACACACTCTGTCTGCCAGAGCACCTCAGTTCTTGCAGTGAGTACACTCTGCTGCTCCAGTACTGGGACCTTGGGTGCAGCTCTATCAATGCACCTCAGTTCTACCCCGGCGAGGTCACTTCTTTTCCTATATTCATATATAATATTCAGTCCCACTGCCAAGCCAATACTTGACCCAAAAGAGCAAAACACAGCTCAGCCAGTGCACCTCAATTCTAACATCGGACGCCACTGTTGATGGGAACCACCACAGCTCCACCAGAATCCATCAACATGATAAGATAAATTCAGGGCACATTTCTTTTCAGTACTAAGGCTCACACACACGCCCCCTTCAGGACTCCTTGTTTCTGTGGTTCACAGGCAAAGCCACTCCCATGCTAGGCACCACTCACAGCTTCACCAGGGCACCTCCAGGCTAACAATCTGCAACACTGGCACGCCAATACTAGGTTCCAAACATACCTTCATTAACATACCTCACTTCTGATCTTGTGTGCCCATTACTATTCCAGTACTGCAGCCCACATACATCTCTGTCGTTGGACCTTAACCCTCACCTGCGGTGCCCCATTATTCCAATGCCAGGAATTACACAGTGCTCCGTTTCTCATTCCTCACCTACTCCCTTTCTGTTATTCCAGCACTGGGCCGGGACACAGCTCTGTCTATACCCCCAATCCTGATCTGAAGTGCCCCAATATTGTTGTATTGGGGGTTCACATACATCTCTGCTAATGCACCTCCTGCTGTTCTGCAGTGCCCCCTGCTGTTTCACACTCACTGACCTCTGTTTGAGGACGTGGAGGAGCCAATTAAATAGCTGCCATCTTTATTTGGGAGGGTCTGTTTCACCTATCTCACTCCGCTCTTTCCTTTACTCTGTTTGCTCTAAATGTTTTCTTTCTCACCCACTTTTCTCTTTCCAGCTCTTAAAATACACACATTAACAGTTTTGCTCTTTCTATGAACAGTTTATTTCTACACCTCTCCTTTTTTTTTTATTTTCCCTCTTCCTCTTTGCTACCTCTTCTTTTAAACTCGCAAAAACTTGGTTATTTCTTTTTTTGCTTTGTTCCTCTCTTTTTTCTTCATCAGGCATTCATTCTTTCACTACTTTTTTCTCTTCCCATCATTCTTTCTTTGTCATTTTGTATTTGCTCTTTCCTTGATTCGGTATGCGTTCTTTCACTTTTTTTTAAATCTTTCTTCCTTCCTTTCTCTGGTGTTTTTCCTATCTTTATCTGTCAATTCACATTTTACTATAAATTCCTCATTTTCCCCATCTGTATGTGGAAGCCACAAGTTACTTGTTGGGATCCGATGTGTCAAAGGTGTTTTCCCATTCTGTGTCTGTGGGAAATGAGTCAGTACTTACATGTCCTGGTTCTTGTGTTGCTTGTTCCTCTCACTGTCTCCCTTTTTTTCTCTAATGTTCATTTTTTTCTTTCTTTTCACACTTTTTTCATAATTTTTTCCTCTTTATCTTTCGTTTGCTAGCTTTCTTCCCTTTTTTTCTTTTCCCTTACTCGTTTGCTCTATTTCTTCTTAGTTGTGTTTTGATTTTCTCATTCTTTCTTTCCCTTCTTTCTTTATTTCTATGTGACCCTTTGTCTTTCTTCCTTTTGTATGTTGTATTATGTTCGCTTCTCTTTTTCTGCCCCATCTGCTTTCTCTCCCGAGGCCTAGTTATCAATGGTGCAATAGGTGCAGTGACTCTGGGGCCCAGAGACCTAAGGACCTCACTCAACTCTGATTTCAGCTGTATTTTCCTACTGAAATTCCAGTCAACCATTTTACTTTCTTACTCCAGGGCCCATGACACCGTTACTACGCCACTTGCCCTCTCCATCTTTACTCCTGACTCCCTCTTACCTTTCTCCCTCCAATCTGTCCCAAATGATATTTTTGTTATGGTGTTTTGAGCCTTACACTCTAATGCCAAAAGTTTATTTCTGATCAAGGTTTATATGATAATTGTATATGTTTGAAGATAGAGGAAGATGGTAAATGGAAGTGTTTTCGTTAAATGCTGGGCCACTGGAATAATATGGCAGGAAAAGACAAAATTGTGAGGCAGGGTTGACCAATTTATGTGGCAAGGAAAGTCCAGTTATGAATTTACAATGCCAATAGCTCTAACTCAAGAAAATGCGAGACCTATTGCATTGCAAATGCTTGTCTGTTTTTCTCTTCCTCTTGCTTTCCCCCTTTCCTGGTTTGCTCTGTCTTGGTCTGGGTGGTATTCTGGTCAGGATAAATAAGAGATGTTCCTCAGAAATGTGGCTTGGTGGGACCGACCTGCAAACACCGGTACAAATTAAGCGCTGCTCATAATCCAAGGATGGAGTATTTGCACAGGCCACCTATCTACAGAAACATATAGATTACGGTTAATGGAGACTTGATTTGATAAAAAATGCATAGCCAAAGTAAACAGGCTGCAAATTCCTCATGGCAGGGCTGTGGAAATTGGCCTCCATGCTGCTGTGGGTTGCACAACGAGGCACCGTGATTTACGGAGCGACCCCGCCTGCTTTGCAAGGTACTTGTTTGAACGAATCTTGACTTTATGGGGACGCATAACTTAAATGCCACGCTTGTTATTCTGTGGGAGAGCTGACAGCGTTTTTGCGGCCTTATAAATTGAGCCGGTGCGATAAACGCTCCCTGCAAGGAGAGGCATTAAGTCATCCGCGCGCCCGGCCACTGCCTAGCGCAAGGCATTGTGGTTGATGGATGTTTATTTGCATCCCAGTCCCCAGGTATGAATCATGCATGATTTAAAAAAACAGAGGTGATCAAGGCTCCCGAACAGTAAAAAACAAGTAAACCAGATTATTTGAGTATTTACAGAAGAAAGATAAAGTAGAAATTAGGGGCGGAAGTGTGCTCGAAAACAAACTGCAGCGGTACAAAGAATGCAGACGCACCAGGAGTCCACCGTAGCGTTACACGATAACACGAAGCACATTAAAAAGCTATTTCCATGTAAATAAGATGTTACTATTTGTCACGGATCTTTTATTTTGATTTACATTATTTTTCAATAAATCTGTTTTTGCCTTGATGGTTTCAAACGAGGGTGAAATGTCGCAGCGTAATTGCAAATTAGACGCCTGCTCCAGAACGGAGATTTCGGTGATCTGTCAGCTGAAATGTCGGAGTCGTAACAAAGTAGTGTAACAAGGGTGCTGGCGGCTTTCACCCGAAAAAAGGGTAGTGTTACAGGGGTGTTGACCTTCACATGAAACATGGGCAGAGTTACAAGGTTGAATATCTTCCCCTGAAACATGGGTAGAGTTACAAGGGTGGTGACAGTCACATGACACATGAGTAGTGGTGAATTTCACATCAAACATGGGTAGTGTTAGAAGGGTAGTGACCTTCACATGAAACAAAAATAGAGGTGACCTTCACATGAAACATGAGTAGCGTTACAAGGATAGTGACTTTCTCACAAAACATGAATAGAGGTGACCTTCACGTGAAACATGGGTAGTGGTGAATTTCACACGAAACATGGGTAGTGTTACAAGGGTGGTGACCTTCACATGAAACATGAATAGAGGTGACCTTCACATTAAACATGAGTAGTGTTACAAGGGTGAAGATCTTCACCTGAAACATGGGTAGTGTTACAAGTGTGGTGACCTTCACGTGAAACATGAGTATTGTTACAAGGGTGAAGATCTTCACCTGAAACATGGGTAGTGTTACAAGTATGTTGACCTTCACATGAAACATGACTAGTGGTGAATTTCACATGAAATATGGGTAGAGTTACAAGGGTAGTGACCTTCACATGTAACATGAATAGAGGTGACCTTCATATGAAACATGAGTTGTGTTACAAGGATAATGACCTTCACATGAAACATGAGTAGCGCTACAAGGGCGCTGACCTTCACCTGAAACAAAGGTAGTGTTCAAAGGCTGTTGGCCTTCACGTGATACCTGGGAAGAGTTTCAAGGGTGCTGACTTTCACCTGAATTAAAAGTAGTGTTACAAGGGTGGTGACCTTCACATGAAACATGGGTAGACTTAAAAGTGTGCTGTCCTTCAAATGAATCATGGGTGGTGTTACACGGGGGGTGACCTTTACATGAAACATGGGTGGTGTTATCAGGGTAGTGGCCTTCACATGAAACATGAGTAGTGTTACAAGGGTGGTGACCTTCACCTAAAACAGGGGTAGAGTATTAAGGTTGATGACCACCACATGAAACCTGGGTATTGTTACAAGGGTGATGACCCTCACCTGAAACATGGGTAGTGGTGATCTTGACTTAGAAGAAGGGTAGTGTTACAAGGGTGGTGATCTTCACATGAAGCACGGCTAGTGGCGATCTTCACCTGAAACATGGGCAGAGTTACAAGGGTGGGAACCTTCACTTGAAACATGGGTAGTGTTACAAGCGTGGTGACCTTCCCCTGAAACATGGGAGGTGGTAACCCTCACCTAAAACATGGGTAGCGTTTCAAGGGTGGCGACCTTCACTTGAAACATGGGTAGTGTTACAAGAGTGGTGACCTTCACCTGAAACATGGGTAGTGTTACAAGCGTGGTGACCTTCCCTTGAAACATGGGAGGTGGTGATCCTCACCTAAATCATGGGTAGCGTTTCAAGGGTGGTGACCTTCACCTTAAACATGGGTAGTGTTACAACAATGGTCACCTTCCCCTGAAAAATTAGAAGTAGTGACCCTCATCTAAAACATGGGTAGCGTTTCAAGGGTGGTGACCTTCACCTGAACCATGGGTTTTGTGACAAGGATGGCGACCGTCACCTGAAACGTGGATAGCATTACAAGGGTGGTGACTTTCACCTGAAACAAAAGTAGTGTTACAAGAATGGTGATCTTCACCTGAAACATGGGTAGTGGTGACCTTTACCTGAAACATGGATCCTGTTACAAGAGAAGGGTGGTGGCCTTCACCTGAAATGTGGGTAGCATTACAAGGGTGGTGGCTGTCACTTGAAACATGAATAGAGGTGACCTTCGTATGAAACATGAGTTGTGTTACAAGGATAGTGACCTTCACATGAAACATGAGTAGTGCTACATGGGCGCTGACCTTCACCTGAAACAAAGGTAGTGTTCCAAGGCTGTTGGCCTTCACATGATACCTGGGAAGAGTTTCGAGGGTGTTGACTTTCACCTGAAAAAAAAGAAGTGTTACAAGGGTGGTGACCTTCACATAAAACAGGGTTAGCATATCAAGGTTGATGACCACCACATGAAACATGGGTATTGTGACAAGGGTGATGATCCTCACCTGAAACATGGGTAGCGTTTCAAGGGTGGTGACCTCACCTGAAACATGGGTAGTTTTACAAGCGTGGTGACCTTCCCCTGAAACCTGGGTTGTGGTGACCCCCACCTAAAACATGGGTAGCGTTTCAAGGGTGGTGACCTTTACCTGAAACATGGGAGGTGATGACCCTCACCTAAAACATGGGTAGCGTTTCAAGGGTGGTGACCTTCTCACGAAACATGAATAGAGGTGACCTTCACATGAAACATGAGTAGAGGTGTATTTCACATGAAACATGGGTAGTGTTACAAGGGTAGTGACCTTCACATGAAACAAAAATAGAGGTGACCTTCACATGAAACATGAGTAGTGTTACAAGAATAGAGACCTTCTCACAAAACATGAATAGAGGTGACCTTCACGTGAAACATGGGTAGTGGTGAATTTCACCTGAAACATGGGCAGTGTAACAAGGGTGATGACCTTCATCTGAAACATGGGTAGTGTTACAAGAGCGGTGACCTCCCCCGAAACATGGGAAGTGGTGACCCTCACTTAAAACATGGGTAGCGTTTCAAGGGTGGTGACCTTCTCACGAAACATGAATAGAGGTGACCTTCACATGAAACATGAGTAGAGGTGTATTTCACATGAAACATGGGTAGTGTTACAAGGGTAGTGACCTTCACATGAAACAAAAATAGAGGTAACCTTCACATGAAACATGAGTAGTGTTACAAGAATAGAGACCTTCTCACAAAACATGAATAGAGGTGACCTTCACGTGAAACATGGGTAGTGGTGAATTTCACATGAAACATGGGTAGTGTTACAAGGGTGGTGACCTTCACATGAAACATGAATAGAGGTGACCTTTACATTAAACATGAGTAGTGTTACAAGGGTGAAGATCTTCACCTGAAACATGGGTAGTGTTACAAGTGTGGTGACCTTCACATGAAACATGAGAAGTGTTACAAGGGTGAAGATCTTCACCTGAAACATGGGTAGTGTTACAAGTATGATGACCTTCACATGAAACATGACTAGTGGTGAATTTCACCTGAAACATGGGTAGAGTTACAAGGGTGGTGACCTTCACCTAAAACGTGTAGCGTATCAAGGTTGATGACCACCACATGAAACATGGGTATTGTTACAAGGGTGATGACCCTCACCTGAAACATGGGTAGTGGTGATCTTGACCTAAAAGAAGGGTAGTGTTACAAGGGTGGTGATCTTCACATGAAGCATGGCGATCTTCACCTGAAACATGGGCAGAGTTACAAGGGTGAGAACCTTCACCTGAAACATGGGTAGTGTTACAAGCGTGGTGACCTTCCCCTGAAACATGGAAGGTGGTAACCCTCACCTAAAACATGGGTGGCGTTTCAAGGGTGGCGACCTTCACTTGAAACATGGGTAGTGTTACAAGAGTGGTGACCTTCACCTGAAACATGGGTAGTGTTAGAAGCTTGGTGACCTTCCCTTGAAACATGGGAGGTGGTGATCCTCACGTAAAACATGGGTAGCGTTTCAAGGGTGGTGACCTTCACCTGAAACATGGGTAGTGTTACAAGCATGGTGACCTTCCCCTGAAACATTAGAAGTAGTGATCCTCATCTAAAACATGGGTAGCGTTTCAAGGGTGGTGACCTTCACCTGAAACATGGGTAGTGTGACAAGGATGGTGACCGTCACCTGAAACATGGATAGCATTACAAGGTTGGTGACTTTCACCTGAAACAAAAGTAGTATTACGAGAATGGTGATCTTCACCTGAAACATGGGTAGTGGTGACCTTTACCTGAAACATGGATAGTGTTACAAGAGAAGGGTGGTGGCCTTCACCTGAAATGTGGATAGCATTACAAGGGTGGTGGCTGTCACTTGAAACAAAGGTAGTGTTACAAGGGTAATGACCTTCACCTGAAACATGGGTAGTATTACATGGGTGGTGACCTTCACATGAAACATGAATAGAGGTGACCTTCATATGAAACATGAGTTGTGTTACAAGGATAGTGACCTTCACATGAAACATGAGTAGTGCTACAAGGGCGCTGAACTTCACCGGAAACAAAGGTAGTGTTCCAAGGCTGTTGGCCTTCACGTGACACCTGGGAAGAGTTTCAATGGTGTTGACTTTCACCTGAAATAAAAGTAGTGTTACAAGGGTGGTGACCTTCACATGAAACATGGGTACACTTAAAAGGGTGCTGTCCTTTAAATGAATTATGGGTGGTGTTACACGGGTGGTGACTTTACCTGAAACATGGGTGGTGTTAACAGGGTGGTGACCTTCACATGAAACATGAGTAGTGTTACAAGGGTAGTGACCTTCACCTAAAACAGGGGTAGCGTATCAAGGTTGATGACCACCACATAAAACATGGGTATTGCTACAAGGGTGATGATCCTCACCTGAAACATGGGCAGAGTTCCATTGGTGTTGACCAACACCTGCAACATGGGTAGTTTTACAAGCGTGGTGACCTTCCCCTGAAACTTGGGAAGTGGTGACCCTCACATAAAACATGGGTAGCGTTTCAAGGGTGGTGACCTTTACCTGAAACATGGGAGGTGGTGACCCTCACCTAAAACATGGGTAGCGTTTCAAGGGTGGCGACCTTCACCTGAAACATGGGCAGTGTTACAAGGCTGACGACCTTCATCTGAATCATGGGTAGTGTTACTAGCGCAGTGACCTCCCCCTGGAACATGGGAAGTGGTGACCCTCACCTAAAACATGGGTAGCGTTTCAAGGGTGGTAACCTTCACCTGAAACATGGGTAGCGTGACAAGGATGGTGACCGTCACTTGAAACATGGGTAGCATTACAAGGGTGGTGGCTGTCACTTGGAACAAAGGTAGTGTTACAAGGGTAGTGACCTTCACCTGAAACATGGGTAGTGGCGACCTTCACCTGAAACATGGGTAGTATTACAACGGTGGTGACCTTCATGTGAGTCATGGGTAGTGGTGACCTTCACGTGAATCAAGAGTGGTGATACAAAGGTGGTGAAATTCACGTGAAACATGGGAAGTGTTACAAGGGTGGTGACCTTCACCTGAAACATGGTTAGTGCTGCCAGCGTGGTGACCTTCACATGAAACATGAACAGTGGTGACCTTCACGTGAACATGGGTAATTTTACAGGAGTGGCGACCTTCACATGAAAAATGAACAGTGGTGATCTTCACCTGAACATGGGGAGTTTTACAGGGTTGATGACCTTCACATAAAACATGAACAGTTGTGACCTTCTCCTGAACATGGGTAGTTTTACAGTGGTGGGGACCGGCACATGAAACATAAGAAGCGGTAACTTTCACCTGAAACATCGGTAGTGTTGCAAGGGTAGTGACTTTCACCTGAAACAAAAGTACTGTTACAAGGGTGTTGACCTTCCCCTGAGACATGGGTAGCGTTACAAGAGTGTGACCGTCACCTGAAACAAGGGTACTGCTACAAGGATCCTGCCCTTCACATGAAACATGAATAGTGTTATAAAGGTGGTGACCTTTACATAAAACATGGGTTAGTGGCACCTGTATCAACTAGGGCCTCTATCACGATTCATCAGATACATTCTGATATGTTATATCACACATATCAAATTATGTGGTATATTGATTTTACGACACCCAGAGTCACCACATCCATCAGATATTTTTCAGCACCTAAAACCTGCTGATATTTTCCAGGGAGAAGATAACAGGTTAATACCTGAACTTGGAGATTTTTTCTATGTTACAAATCGAAATTCCCATCTAATCCTCCATTTTTGAAGGAATAATTCAGAATAGGAGATAACTAACATAGCTTATACATTTCGAACAATGTTGCATCAGATTTTATCAGTTTGATTTGTTTGTCCCATCCAACACAGTGTCAGTCATAATCAAGCCTTTATAGCATCTAGGACCATCAACAATTTTAGGTGAGCCAACATCTGGTGTTGACACACCAACTTCGTGACCAATGATGGGTACAAACCAAAATAGAGGAAAGGTACTATTTTGTTTACATTTTGACAGGTGTTCAAACTGTTTTAGCTGGATGTCTTAAGCGCCCAGGCAGATGTGTGTAGCTTCAGGGTCAGTGAGATTCAGGGGTGAATTTCAAAGTTCTCAACTTAAAAGGTAGTGTGCGCAAGGTGAATGGATGAGGTGACCAAGGTTTGGGTTGGTCTGTTCCCAGGAGGATCAGGGACACTGCTGATTTGCATTAGCTTGACTAAGGGGCTTATTTAGATTTTGATGGACAGGTGCTCTATTGCAACAGTGTTGGAGTACCCTAGTGGCCAAACACAATGTCTGCTCACTTAACTCTGAGTCGAAAGGACTACATGTTTTAAGCAGAAGGGGTACAATTTACTTTGTCAGTTTAAAACCTACGTTGACTGACGACCAAGTCAGTGCCTTTGGAAGGAAGTCATCCCACTTTCAGCCGGTAAGAGTGGATGATCATATGTTTTTATCACTGCCCATCATTGCCAGGTATATCCTGGTGGTGAGAAAATAAAAATGACACCCACACCAATGGAGAAAATTGGTGTGTGGGGTCAGTAGTTTTTTTTCCCAAAACAAACTCACACTTTGGGAGTTTGTTTTGAAAAAATAAAAATATGTCCATCATGTTTGATGGTGCCATCCATTAACCTTTTCCTACAATGACAGGAACAGCCACGGCCATTCCTGCCAAGGTAAGAGATGTCCATTGGACTGGCAGACACCTCTAAATTGGGTGGACTCAGTAAAGGCAGTAAAGTCCTCAACCACGCTGTCTGCCTTTGCTCCATCTACTACATCCTGTATCAGAACCTCTGTCTAGAGTGGAATATTGGGTGAAAACAGTGATTTGGACTGATGAACAGAGGGACTCCACTGAGGGACTCCCAGCAGATATACTATTTGCAGTCATCTGTCCCATCTCCTTTTGGGTGTTTCCTTGCCAGTTGTATGCTCCGAAACCTGAGACTGGTGCAACTTTCCAACTCTACTACTTCCAAAGTTTGCCATTTTGAAAAAAGTAAATCTACATCCATTCCAGGAATACTTCTGTGAGTGCACATTTACTGCTGTTTTGGGAAACCGGTCACTAAGGGGCATGTTTACAAAGGAGTAGCAGAACACAACACCGCAAGCAAGGTTTCTGCGCTACATTGCATCACCTGACATGAGCAGAACTGAATCATCTCTTCAAAGAGATGGCACAGACCTGCTCTCTTCTTGCGCTGGGGTACTTTGGGTTGCCTAGTACCAATGCAAGCCCTCTTAAGCCGTAGTGCAAGAATGTCTGCATTATGGTTAGACTAGTGTTTGTGCAGGAAGGAGTACTTTCTGCAGGAAGGGGTATCTTCCTGCACAAAACTATCCTTGCAGGCTTTTTCTCTTTTTATATGTGCTACAGCATACACGCACACAGCACACATGCAAAGAGGAAATTACAAGGAGAAATAAATATATTTCTCATTCTTACCCAAATGTTGGACAGTAGCACCATTTTTGCAAAAGTCCATGTCTACCACTCTTTGTGAATATTAGTTGGCATCAAAACAAATGCCCATGAAACGCCTACCTAGTGCAAAGTAACACAGAGCATTGCAATGTGTAGTGTTGCATTACTTTTTCTTACAAAGCCACACAAATCAGCATTTGTGTAGCTTTGTAAATATACAAAGGCTTTTGTGTTGGGCTGCATCAAAAAAGTGATGCAACCAAGTCACAAAATCTTTGGAAATCTGGGCCTATTTAAATTTGGGTTTATGTCATAAGCCATGGGTGGATGCACGCAAACATCCATGCACCACCTATTGAATGCATACTTGAAACAAAGTCACACAAGGCAGCACATTTTGCTGGCTTGCGCTTTTTTTATCAAAGCCACACAAATTGACGTTTGTGTGGCTTTGCACATACAAAAAAGGATTTGAGATCTGGGCTATGTCAAAAAGTGATGCAACCCCAGAACTAAATCTTTGTAAATCTGGGCTGAAATGTATTTAAGTTCCTAAACCAAAGAAAAATACATTTAAACCTCTTAGTGAAATCAAGATGACAATAAAACCAACACAGACATAGCAGACCCAACTGAGGGCTCACAAACCCAGCTACCAATCAAATCAAATCAAATCAAATCATTAGCATTTGTAAAGCGCGCTACTCACCCGTGCGGGTCTCAAGGCGCTAGGGGGGAAAAGGGGGGGTTATCGCTGCTCGAACAGCCAAGTCTTTAGGAGTCTCCGGAAAGCGGAGTGGTCCTGGGTGGTCCTGAGGCTGGTGGGGAGGGAGTTCCAGGTCTTGGCCGCCAGGAAGGAGAAAGATCTCCCACCCGCCGTGGAGCGGCGGGTGCGAGGGACGGCAGCAAGTGCGAGGCCAGCGGAGCGGAGGGGGCGGGTGGGGACGTAGAAGCTGAGGCGTCTGTTGAGGTATTCCGGTCCCTTGTTGTGGAGGGCTTTGTGTGCGTGGGTGAGAAGACGGAAGGTGATCCTTTTGCTGACTGGGAGCCAATGCAGGTGTCTCAGGTGTGCGGAGATGTGGCTGTTGCGGGGTACGTCGAGGATGAGGCGGGCCGAGGCGTTTTGGATGCGTTGCAGGCGGTTTTGGAGTTTGGCGGTGGTCCCAGCGTAGAGGGTGTTGCCGTAGTCCAGGCGACTCGTGACAAGGGCGTGGGTCACGGTTTTTCTGGTGTCGGCGGGGATCCAGCGGAAGATCTTGCGGAGCATGCGGAGAGTGAGGAAGCAGGCGGAGGACACGGCGTTGACTTGCTTGGTCATGGTGAGAAGAGGGTCCAAGATGAAGCCGAGGTTGCGGGCGTGGTCTGCGGGGGTCGGTGCGGTGCCGAGGGCCGTGGGCCACCAGGAGTCGTCCCAGGCGGACGGGGTGTTGCCGAGGATGAGGACTTCCGTTTTTTCAGAGTTCAGCTTTAGGCGGCTGAGCCTCATCCAATCTGCGACGTCCTTCATACCCTCTTGTAGGTTGGTCTTGGCGCTGGCGGGGTCCTTGGTGAGGGAGAGTACAAGTTGGGTGTCGTCGGCGTAGGAGGTGATGATGATGTCGTGCTTGCGTACGATGTCGGCGAGGGGGCTCATGTAGACATTGAAGAGTGTCGGGCTGAGCGATGAGCCTTGAGGTACGCCGCAGATGATCTTGGTGGGTTCTGAGCGAAACGGAGGGAGGTAAACTCTTTGGGAGCGGTTAGCGAGGAAGGAGGCGATCCAGTCCAGGGCCTGGCCTTGGATCCCGGTGGAGCGTAGGCGGGTGATTAGGGTGCGGTGACAGACGGTGTCAAAGGCAGCCGAGAGGTCGAGGAGAATGAGGGCGACTGTTTCACCGTTGTCCATCAGGGTTCTGATGTCGTCTGTGACTGAGATGAGGGCGGTTTCCGTGCTGTGGTTGGTTCGGAATCCGGTTTGTGAAGGGTCGAGCAGGTTGTTGTCTTCCAGGAAGGTGGTCAGCTGTTTGTTGACGGTCTTTTCTATTACCTTGGCTGGGAAAGGTAGAAGAGAGATGGGGCGGAAGTTTTTCAGGTCGCTTGGGTCAGCCGTAGGTTTCTTTAGTAGGGCGTTGACTTCAGCGTGCTTCCAGCATTCGGGGAAGGTAGCAGAAGAAAAAGAAGAGTTGATGACGGTCTGGAGGTGCGGGGCGATGATGTCGTCGGCTTTGTTAAAGATGAAGTGCGGGCAGGGGTCCGAAGGGGCGCCGGAGTGGATAGAGTTCATGATGGATTTGGTTTCTTCCGTGTTGATGTGGGTCCAGTTGTTGAGGGTGATGTCCGGGGAAGCGGGTTCAGTGGTGTATGGTTGGGTCTGGTGTCCGAAGCTGTCGTGGAGGTCGCTGATCTTGCGATGGAAGAAAGTGGCGAGGGATTCGCACAAATCCTGTGAGGGCGTGACGGCGTTGGCGCTGGCGCTGGGGTTGGAGAACTCTTTGACGATGCTGAAGAGTTCTCTGCTGTTGTGGCTGTTTTTGTCTAGTCTGTCGGTGAAAAAGTTCCTTTTGGCAGTGCGGATCAGGTGGTGGTGTTCGCGTGTAGCGTTCTTGAGGGCGGTCATGTTGTCAGCGGTGTGGTCCTTGCGCCAGGCCTTCTCAAGGGCACGACAAGTTTTCTTTGATTCTTTGAGGGTGTCAGAGAACCAGAGAGGTTTTTTGGTGTTGGTCTGTCGATGCGTGCGTTTGAGGGGAGCAAGGTTGTCAGCGCAGTTGGAGATCCAGTTTGTGAGGTTGAGAGCTGCGTCGTTGGGGTCGGTGGTGAGGGTGGGTTGGTTGGCGGCGAGAGCGGAGAAGAGTTGCTCTTCAGGGATCTTGTTCCACTGTCGACGAGGGATGGGTTGAGTGCGGAGGTGGGAGGTCTCGCGTCGGAATGTGAAGTGGACGCAGCTGTGGTCGGTCCAGTGCAGGGCAGAGGTGTGGCTGAAGAAGACGTGTTTGCTGGCGGAGAAGATAGGGTCGAGCGTGTGTCCGGCGATGTGGGTGGCGGTGTTCACCAGTTGTTTGAGGCCGAGGTTGGCGAGGTTGTCGAGCAGGGTGGTGGTGTTGGGGTCGTTGTTTTGTTCCAGATGGAAGTTGAGGTCGCCTAGGAGGATGTAGTCCGGTGAGGCGAGGGCGTGCGGGGAGATGAAGTCGGCGATGGCGTCGCTGAAAGAGGCGCGAGGTCCGGGAGGACGGTAGACGAGGGATCCTCTGAGGGTGGTCCTTGGGTCGGTGCGAATCTGAAAATGCAGGTGTTCAGCGGCGAGGGGGGGGTCTTCGGTGGAGGTGGTGACGCTGATGGAGTCTTTGAAGATGATGGCGACACCTCCTCCTACTTGGTTGGTGCGGTCTTTTCTGGAGATCTTGTAGCCTTCGGGGATGGCGGGTAGCGATGTCTGGAGCAGAGGAGGCGTTCATCCATGTCTCCGTGATGAAGGCGACGTCCGGGGCTGTGGAGTCCAGGAGGTCCCAAAGTTCAACGGCGTGCTTGTGGACGGAACGAGCGTTGACCAGGATGCACTTGAGGTGGTTGATGGCGCGTGGGCTTGTGGTCGTGGTAGTTGCGTGGTGGAAGATGCGTTTGCAGGAGTTGCAGGCGAAGGGTCCATGGGTGCGTTTGGGGTGAGCTAGGAAGCAGGTTTTGGAGCGCCCTGGGTTGAGGGCGTGGAGGGTGGTGGGGTCGTAGCGGATCAGCGGGGCTTGGGGGAGCTGGGGACCAGGGGTCGTGGCGCTGGGCGCGGGCCAGGCGCGGACGGGCGCAGACGGGCGCAGACGGGCTTGCCTCTGGCGCGCCTCCGGCACGCCAGCGGCGTGCCCGCTGCGCGCGCCCGCTGCGCAGTCGCGCAGCGGCCGCCATAAGAGGTAGGAGGGGGGGGGGAGGGGTCAGCTGGGGGCGAATGGGAGCTGGGGGGCGGGGGCGTGCAGGAGGTCGCGGCGGGAAAGCGCGAGGGAGGGGGGGGGACAGGTAGAGTGAGAGGAGCTGGGGGAGGGGGTTTAGGGTGGAGGAGGGTGAGTGTTAGGAGGTTTGGAGATTAGGGAGAGAGATAGGAGTAGGGTTGTGAAGATAGGGGAGGGGGGGTTGTAGAGGTGGGTGAGGGAGAGAGGTAGAGTGAGAGGATAGGGAGATAGGTAGTAGAGGGGGTGGCGGGAGGGGGGGAGAGATAGAGAAATAGATAGAGAAAATAGATAGAGAAGTCGATAGATAGGGAAATAGATAGATAGACAGATAGGTAGGTAGGAGGAGGTGGAGAGTGGGGGAGTTAGATAGTGAGATAGGGAGCTAGAGAGATAGGAAGATAGGAGGAGTGAGGGAGGTAGATAGCGAACGGGTTAGCTAGGGGTGAGAGAGGGGGAGGCGAGTGAGGGAGGGGGATGAGGAAGGAGCAGGAGGGCAGGCTCGGGGGAAGAAGACGGAGGAGGTAGAAGAGCCGAAGACAGGAGAACAGAAGACAGGAGAACAGAAGACAGAAGAACAGAAGACAGAAGAACAGAAGACAGAAGCACAGAAGATCGGAAGAGCAGAAGAACAGAGAAGAACAGAGAAGAACAGAGAAGAACAGAGAAGAACAGAGAAGAACACAGAAGAACACAGAAGAACACAGAAGAACCGAGAAGAAGAACACAGAAGCACAGAGAAGAACAGAGAAGAAGAACACAGAAGACCGGAAGAACACAGAAGAACAGAAGGGAAGAACAGAAGAACAGAAGAACACAGAAGAAGATTGCAGAGGGGGAGCGAGGAGGGAGAGACAGAGAGGAGGAAAAGAAGCAGGAGCAGAAGAGAAGGTGAGTGGCGCGGGGCAGGGCGAGGGGCTGGGAGGAGGGGGGTACTTACAGTTAGGTGGGTCTCAGGAACACAGGAACTCGGGAACTTGGAGGAGCTGCAGCGGCAGGGGGAGCGACCTACCCTTGGGTCAAGGGTCGCTACCACTGTCGCGCAGCGGCCGCCATAAGAGGTAGGAGGGGGGGGGAGGGGTCAGCTGGGGGCGAATGGGAGCTGGGGGGCGGGGGCGTGCAGGAGGTCGCGGCGGGAAAGCGCGAGGGAGGGGGGGGGACAGGTAGAGTGAGAGGAGCTGGGGGAGGGGGTTTAGGGTGGAGGAGGGTGAGTGTTAGGAGGTTTGGAGATTAGGGAGAGAGATAGGAGTAGGGTTGTGAAGATAGGGGAGGGGGGGTTGTAGAGGTGGGTGAGGGAGAGAGGTAGAGTGAGAGGATAGGGAGATAGGTAGTAGAGGGGGTGGCGGGAGGGGGGGAGAGATAGAGAAATAGATAGAGAAAATAGATAGAGAAGTCGATAGATAGGGAAATAGATAGATAGACAGATAGGTAGGTAGGAGGAGGTGGAGAGTGGGGGAGTTAGATAGTGAGATAGGGAGCTAGAGAGATAGGAAGATAGGAGGAGTGAGGGAGGTAGATAGCGAACGGGTTAGCTAGGGGTGAGAGAGGGGGAGGCGAGTGAGGGAGGGGGATGAGGAAGGAGCAGGAGGGCAGGCTCGGGGGAAGAAGACGGAGGAGGTAGAAGAGCCGAAGACAGGAGAACAGAAGACAGGAGAACAGAAGACAGAAGAACAGAAGACAGAAGAACAGAAGACAGAAGCACAGAAGATCGGAAGAGCAGAAGAACAGAGAAGAACAGAGAAGAACAGAGAAGAACAGAGAAGAACAGAGAAGAACAGAGAAGAACAGAGAAGAACACAGAAGAACACAGAAGAACCGAGAAGAAGAACACAGAAGCACAGAGAAGAACAGAGAAGAAGAACACAGAAGACCGGAAGAACACAGAAGAACAGAAGGGAAGAACAGAAGAACAGAAGAACACAGAAGAAGATTGCAGAGGGGGAGCGAGGAGGGAGAGACAGAGAGGAGGAAAAGAAGCAGGAGCAGAAGAGAAGGTGAGTGGCGCGGGGCAGGGCGAGGGGCTGGGAGGAGGGGGGTACTTACAGTTAGGTGGGTCTCAGGAACACAGGAACTCGGGAACTTGGAGGAGCTGCAGCGGCAGGGGGAGCGACCTACCCTTGGGTCAAGGGTCGCTACCACTGTCGCGCAGCGGCCGCCATAAGAGGTAGGAGGGGGGGGGGAGGGGTCAGCTGGGGGCGAATGGGAGCTGGGGGGCGGGGGCGTGCAGGAGGTCGCGGCGGGAAAGCGCGAGGGAGGGGGGGGGACAGGTAGAGTGAGAGGAGCTGGGGGAGGGGGTTTAGGGTGGAGGAGGGTGAGTGTTAGGAGGTTTGGAGATTAGGGAGAGAGATAGGAGTAGGGTTGTGAAGATAGGGGAGGGGGGGTTGTAGAGGTGGGTGAGGGAGAGAGGTAGAGTGAGAGGATAGGGAGATAGGTAGTAGAGGGGGTGGCGGGAGGGGGGGAGAGATAGAGAAATAGATAGAGAAAATAGATAGAGAAGTCGATAGATAGGGAAATAGATAGATAGACAGGTAGGTAGGAGGAGGTGGAGAGTGGGGGAGTTAGATAGTGAGATAGGGAGCTAGAGAGATAGGAAGATAGGAGGAGTGAGGGAGGTAGATAGCGAACGGGTTAGCTAGGGGTGAGAGAGGGGGAGGCGAGTGAGGGAGGGGGATGAGGAAGGAGCAGGAGGGCAGGCTCGGGGGAAGAAGACGGAGGAGGTAGAAGAGCCGAAGACAGGAGAACAGAAGACAGGAGAACAGAAGACAGAAGAACAGAAGACAGAAGAGCAGAAGACAGAAGCACAGAAGATCGGAAGAGCAGAAGAACAGAGAAGAACAGAGAAGAACAGAGAAGAACACAGAAGAACACAGAAGAACACAGAAGAACACAGAAGAACACAGAAGAACCGAGAAGAAGAACACAGAAGCACAGAGAAGAACAGAGAAGAAGAACACAGAAGACCGGAAGAACACAGAAGAACAGAAGGGAAGAACAGAAGAACAGAAGAACACAGAAGAAGATTGCAGAGGGGGAGCGAGGAGGGAGAGACAGAGAGGAGGAAAAGAAGCAGGAGCAGAAGAGAAGGTGAGTGGCGCGGGGCAGGGCGAGGGGCTGGGAGGAGGGGGGTACTTACAGTTAGGTGGGTCTCAGGAACACAGGAACTCGGGAACTTGGAGGAGCTGCAGCGGCAGGGGGAGCGACCTACCCTTGGGTCAAGGGTCGCTACCACTGTCGCGCAGCGGCCGCCATAAGAGGTAGGAGGGGGGGGGAGGGGTCAGCTGGGGGCGAATGGGAGCTGGGGGGCGGGGGCGTGCAGGAGGTCGCGGCGGGAAAGCGCGAGGGAGGGGGGGGGGACAGGTAGAGTGAGAGGAGCTGGGGGAGGGGGTTTAGGGTGGAGGAGGGTGAGTGTTAGGAGGTTTGGAGATTAGGGAGAGAGATAGGAGTAGGGTTGTGAAGATAGGGGAGGGGGGGTTGTAGAGGTGGGTGAGGGAGAGAGGTAGAGTGAGAGGATAGGGAGATAGGTAGTAGAGGGGGTGGCGGGAGGGGGGGAGAGATAGAGAAATAGATAGAGAAAATAGATAGAGAAGTCGATAGATAGGGAAATAGATAGATAGACAGATAGGTAGGTAGGAGGAGGTGGAGAGTGGGGGAGTTAGATAGTGAGATAGGGAGCTAGAGAGATAGGAAGATAGGAGGAGTGAGGGAGGTAGATAGCGAACGGGTTAGCTAGGGGTGAGAGAGGGGGAGGCGAGTGAGGGAGGGGGATGAGGAAGGAGCAGGAGGGCAGGCTCGGGGGAAGAAGACGGAGGAGGTAGAAGAGCCGAAGACAGGAGAACAGAAGACAGGAGAACAGAAGACAGAAGAACAGAAGACAGAAGAGCAGAAGACAGAAGCACAGAAGATCGGAAGAGCAGAAGAACAGAGAAGAACAGAGAAGAACAGAGAAGAACAGAGAAGAACAGAGAAGAACACAGAAGAACACAGAAGAACACAGAAGAACACAGAAGAACACAGAAGAACCGAGAAGAAGAACACAGAAGCACAGAGAAGAACAGAGAAGAAGAACACAGAAGACCGGAAGAACACAGAAGAACAGAAGGGAAGAACAGAAGAACAGAAGAACACAGAAGAAGATTGCAGAGGGGGAGCGAGGAGGGAGAGACAGAGAGGAGGAAAAGAAGCAGGAGCAGAAGAGAAGGTGAGTGGCGCGGGGCAGGGCGAGGGGCTGGGAGGAGGGGGGTACTTACAGTTAGGTGGGTCTCAGGAACACAGGAACTCGGGAACTTGGAGGAGCTGCAGCGGCAGGGGGAGCGACCTACCCTTGGGTCAAGGGTCGCTACCACTGTCGCGCAGCGGCCGCCATAAGAGGTAGGAGGGGGGGGGAGGGGTCAGCTGGGGGCGAATGGGAGCTGGGGGGCGGGGGCGTGCAGGAGGTCGCGGCGGGAAAGCGCGAGGGAGGGGGGGGGACAGGTAGAGTGAGAGGAGCTGGGGGAGGGGGTTTAGGGTGGAGGAGGGTGAGTGTTAGGAGGTTTGGAGATTAGGGAGAGAGATAGGAGTAGGGTTGTGAAGATAGGGGAGGGGGGGTTGTAGAGGTGGGTGAGGGAGAGAGGTAGAGTGAGAGGATAGGGAGATAGGTAGTAGAGGGGGTGGCGGGAGGGGGGGAGAGATAGAGAAATAGATAGAGAAAATAGATAGAGAAGTCGATAGATAGGGAAATAGATAGATAGACAGATAGGTAGGTAGGAGGAGGTGGAGAGTGGGGGAGTTAGATAGTGAGATAGGGAGCTAGAGAGATAGGAAGATAGGAGGAGTGAGGGAGGTAGATAGCGAACGGGTTAGCTAGGGGTGAGAGAGGGGGAGGCGAGTGAGGGAGGGGGATGAGGAAGGAGCAGGAGGGCAGGCTCGGGGGAAGAAGACGGAGGAGGTAGAAGAGCCGAAGACAGGAGAACAGAAGACAGGAGAACAGAAGACAGAAGAACAGAAGACAGAAGAGCAGAAGACAGAAGCACAGAAGATCGGAAGAGCAGAAGAACAGAGAAGAACAGAGAAGAACACAGAAGAACACAGAAGAACACAGAAGAACACAGAAGAACCGAGAAGAAGAACACAGAAGCACAGCCCAAGTGAAGAGTGTATTTATTTGGGAGAGGGGGCACACCCCAAACATCCCCCCAAGATCCCCCCTGCAGCTGGCAGAAGTTGTATTTCACTAATTCAACATACCTTGTGGTAAACCTTCTATCCTGAAAGATGATGCTGTGTTGGAAAATCCATTCCACTCCATTTAGTTGCCATTTAGGGTACCCAGCAGCCCATCACAAGTGTATCATTTTGTGGCAATTATGCACCTCAATTGAGGCCATCAGATGTGAGGGGCCCATACCACTTCAATTATGTTACAAAATGGAGAGTCTAATCCCTGTTCCATCCATGCTCTGTTCCACCAATGAATATTGCGTGTAGTGTATGACTGGCATGTTGAATGTAATATATGTCACACTCAAACTTTGTAGTCGTGGAAGGACTCACCAAGTTCCATCAAGTACCAGTGGTACAGGAGGCAAGTGTTTAAAGGGTATTTGACCCTCCCCAAAAATCTAGAACTTCAGCCTAAAGTTGAGTGGGTAATGGCAGGCAATTGTCCTAAGGGAGATTGATCCCCCCCACACACAAAATCTAGTACTTCAGCCATCAGTCTAGTGGGTAATTGGCATGTGATTAAAATAGGTTCAGTCCTTTCCCCATAATGTAGCACTGCATCTCACAGTCTATGGCCATGTGTACAGGGAAGTGCTCACACAAAGCTCAGGCATTCCCAAACACCCATCACTTAATTCCACAATAAACGCATCCTGGAGTACCCTGCTCCATAGGAGATGCTAAGAGCCATTAGTATTAGAGTAGGAAGTGTTCATAGAATTATTTTGCCCAAGTTTAGCAGGCACACCCGTATTTTCTAAGGAACGCAGTGCTATAGCTTACACTCCACATAATGAGTGAATCCACTGTGGAGTTCCCTTATCCTCGATGAGCCCCACACTGTGTAATCTGTATAACTTCCTCTGGCTGAAATTGGATATTCTTATGGACTTTCAATAGTATTGTGTGCTGATGACACTCAGATTGTAATCTCCTTAACTCCTGCAAACCTTTCTAAAACAGACCAATTTAAACCACGTCTGAAGGAAGTAGCCGATTAGATGGCAGCTTGTTGTTGAAACTCAATGGAGATATGACTGATGTGATGGTGGTCGGCAATGACTGTAACCGCTGGCACATGGTTTGTTGGCTTGAATCCTTAGGAAGTCATCCCTTGCAGAAAGCAATGGTACAAAAATCTATGCACTTGGTTGGACAACAAACATGACATAGATGAGACCTAGATACAGAAATGATTGGCTAAGTACTATACCATTCTGAGAATGCTCAGAAATACTCTCGATTTTATTCCTTGTTCTTTGCAGAGGACGTTGTCCAGGAATTAGTTATTTTCCACTTAAACTACAATAATTCTCTTTATTTAAGATGCCCCTATGATGTATTAAGTAGATTGAAGGTGGTGCAAAATGCAGCAGCCCACCCACCTTCTTTTAACACCTGATGTGCCGGGGCTTCATTCTCCCAGTGCTGAGCCTTTTTTTTGGCTTTTTGGATTTTATCAGTTAAGCTAAGGGCTCTATAACTTTTTGTTCCACAAAGGTCATCCACTTCAAATTTGTGTTCTTTTTTTTACCAACTTCCAGAAGATTCTAAAGGAGCCCAGGGTCTGTGGATTCCTCTGGCAGAGACTGAGAAAATACCAAAAAAATATAGCTATATTTTGAGTTTTTTTTGGAGAAAAATAGGAAAAAATTGCTCTTGACAAAAGTGTCTCTTTTTTCCTTAAAAACTGAATCAATGAATGGTTTGATGAGCTAAAGTCACCATCTTTCCAGCTTTCAGGAACATACAGAGCTGAATAAAAAGCACACTTTTTTATCACCGTTTTATCACAGTTTTAGCATTTTTCATTTTTCAAGACATAGCCCATTTTTTCTTTTCTCTGTGCCCTCAACCTACTTCCAGTTTGTGGCAGAAACCAGTGTAAAACCCATGGCTGATCCAGGAAAGCTATACATGTTTGGCAAATAGACAAAATTCCAAATTCTCAAGGACTTGTTTGTGTAGGTCCCTCAATGTTTTCCCAAAGAAACTAAGGCCCATATTTATACTTTTTTAGCGCCGTATTTGCGTCATTTTTTGATGCAAAAACGGCGGAAACTTGCAAAATACAATTGTATTTTGAAAGTATGCGCCACTTTTGCGTCAAAAAGCCGCGCAAATGCGGCGCTAAAAAAGAATAAATATGGGCCTAATGTTTAAATAAAGAAATATTAAAAATGAGTATCACAAAATTCCCATTTGTACACTGTTTTCATCCTTAACTTTTTGTCACAATGGCCAATTTACAAAAGCAATATACCATTACTTCTGCTAGACCAGTCTGGTTTTGAGGATATAGAGGGTTTGTAGGTTCTCCAAGAACATAAGCTACCCAGAGGACAACTGATTAGCACCATACGATTTCTTTCATTGTGTACTGCGAATAGGCCACGTCCTATGGTGAAATAGAGGGTGAAAAATAATTATTAAGGGAACCTGTGTACTTCGGAAATGGGCACAAGAGATGGAGTTTAGGAGCCATGGTTACTTGCAGATCTCTGAATTTGTGGGCACGAGTGCCAGCACATAATTTAGAGGGCATTTTTCAAAATGCCTTCTTTCTTACACACTGGATTACTTTTGGAGGGCACAAATGCAGTGAAATACATTTTAACAAAAGTCCTACTATGTTATGCTCCTACATGTCTTCTGATAAAAATGTATCTCACTTGTGTTGGTAGGCCTTGTGCCCGCGACAGG
Source organism: Pleurodeles waltl (assembly GCF_031143425.1). Lineage (NCBI taxonomy): Eukaryota > Metazoa > Chordata > Amphibia > Caudata > Salamandridae > Pleurodeles > Pleurodeles waltl. The sequence goes on along the minus strand of NC_090450.1, from coordinate 996,142,980 downwards.
AAACAGTCCAAAACACAACATGTACAAATCAAATATTTCCACTGAAAAACTACCCTTTATTTTCCAAAGTGCCTAGCCGTGGATTTTGGGCCTTAGCTCAGGCGGCACCTAGGGAAATCTAGCAAACTTGCAAATTTGGGAAAACTAGATACCTGGGTGCATCCAAGGTAGATTAACTTGCTTTGCTCTCTGTTTTCTTTCACCAAGAATCCATTGCAAATCTCAAACTCTGACTAAAAACACATGTTTCTTACATTTCTATGATGAGAACTTCTGGAATATGTGGGAAGACACAAACTTCCTTTTTACCAGCATTGCCCCAATTCTCCCGATAAAATTGGTACCTCAATTGTCATGACACGAAATAGGCCAAAACACAACGTTGACAAATCACCTTCTCAAATCTCTAAGCTGGCACTTTTTTTGCAAAGTGGGTAGCTGTTGGTTTTGGGCCCTAAGACAGCCAGCGCCTAGAAAAACCTAGAAAACCTGCACATGTTTTCACATTAGACCCCTGGAGAAATCCAAGGTGGCATGACTTATGTGGCTCTAACTAGATGTTTTTGTTTACCCTGAAAACTCCAAACTTTGCTTTAAAAAATCACATTTTCCTCAGATTTCTGTGATGGAAAGTTCTGGAATCTGCAGGGAGCCACAAACTTCCTTCCAGTAGTGTTCCCCTAAGTCTCCCGATAAGAATGGTACTTCATTTGTGTGGGTACTCTTTGTGCCAGCGATTAGAAATGGCCCAAAATGCAACATGGATGCATCCCATTTTTCTACTCAAAACTAACCCTTTTTTCCTATAGGACATCCTATCAGCAGTGCTGACACCAGCTACACCACATAGTCTGTCACACCTTGGATTTTCTAAGATTTGTTATCCATCTGAAGCTTGATGGGATGAAGAGGTATTTTAACAGAGACCCAGTTTGGATGTGCCTATCTTCTCCCCTGAGAAACTGTGATTTTATCATCAAGGGACAATGGTTTAATTTTCTGGGTTGTTTTCCTGCCCTTGAGAAACAACAAATACTTCTGATCATGATAAACAGTGATCAATGATGGTGGTACCTAGACACAAGATTCTTGTTTGGAGATGACTATGATGGTTTAATATTAAATCACATCATTTTACATTCCTTATCCATGCAAGATGAATAGATAGATATAATAATATCTGAATACCTTTCTGGTATTCAGATATTATTATTCTGTCAGCAGAAATAAGGGCGGTGGGGTTGCTGTGAAATCACAGCCCTGTTGACACGCTAATAACCAGAAAATGTTGCTGTTTCTCAGAAACCAACCTTATTTTCTACTGTGATGAGTTATAAAGTTCGAGAAAATTATGGATTCTGCACTCATCAGTCAACTCGCTGCAAGGCTCATTGGACACTGACTAGAGTAAGGGCAGGGGGAGTTGATGGAAGGGGGAGGCATGCTGACTGAACATCTCAGAGACCACTTGAAAATCAGATGAAATCAGTTACTCACTTACTAATCCACCTGCACAGAGAGCTGAGTGACGCAAGGTCCAAAAGATAATTTCATATTTCAGCTCTCCCCTGAGCAGGGCCTTGTCTTGAGTGTTAGCAGCTGGTCTGATTTTCAAGACACTGAGTTATTGGTAGAAGAAGCTGATTTTTAAAGATGGCGATAATGCCCACCTGTTTAGTGTGGTTCCTTGATACTTCATACCCTGTTTTTCGACCTTGTAGGACAGTGGTTACTAACCTTTTGACTTCTGTGGACCCCCATTTAACAATTACTGGAATCCTGAGACCCCCCACCCACTGAATCATTACTGGAATCCAGGGATCCTCACTGAAACATTACTGGAGAAACAGGGACACAAGACCTAAACAATTTTGATGATTTTAACAGGAATCAACACACAAAATTACAGTCACAACTATTCATCAAACAAATATTTTATTTAATTCACAAACAAAATCAAAATTTTAATTTCAATGGTAAGATTGGAGCTTTTCTAAATTCAATTGAGGCCATCCATTATCCGTATTATATTATATTCATTGCACTTGCACTGCTCCCACTAACCAATCTGAGGATCCTATCTTATAGCCTGATTCACAAAGGTAAAGTTACACTTTGTGTAAATTTAAAATTTTACGCAACTCACAAAGCACTTTTATGAGGAGTATATTTATAACTTGGAGTCCCCGCTCTCGTGGTTGAGAATCTGGACATAAAAAGACAGGCAGTCGTAAAGATCCTACTCATAAAACTCCTCTATGAATTGCAAAATATCGTAAACTTACAAGAAAGTGTAAGTTTTCCTTTGCAAATCAGTCCCTTACTTTTTAGCCTCCATTGTCCTTCACATTGACAGAAAGTTTTAACATTTTCAGATGTACATTTTACTTCTACATTTTACTTCTTTATTTAAATAAACTTTACTGATGTGTTAAACATATTTAATATTCTAAGCAGCCTTGGACATCCTGAGTAGGCTACAAGAGCCCCCAAGAGTCCCAAGGCTACAAATTAAGAACCTCTGCCCTAAGAGGACAGTATATGTATTCTTCAGCTCCTATGTGGCTCTTCTGTGGTGGTTCACACGGTCAGCCCAGTTACAGCTACCCACCCGTGTGGCCTAGTCACAAGTGGTGGCCTTTCATTATATTAGTTACATTAAATGTCAACACACGCATCACTCCTTTTCGATGTGACACTGTCACTGACAGTGACAGCCACATTTACAGCGAGCAGGGAAATATGATTAAGGTGGTCATTACAACCCTGGCGGTCAGTGTTAAAGCGGTGGTAAAACCGCCAACAGGCCAGATGTAAAAAAAATTGAATTACGACCGTGGCGGAAACCACCAACATAGACAGCCACTTTAACACTCCGACCGACACGGCGGTACAAACAAACACCGCAGCGGTAGCCGCCAACAGACAGACGGGACACAATATACCGCCCACGGTATTACAAGAGGCCAATCCACCACCTTTTCCGGGGTGGATTCACCGCGAACAAAAACACAGCAGAAACAGGACTTGGAAGGGGAAACGCTCACCTCTTCACACCCCACGAGGAACCAGGACACCATGGAACCGGAACTCCAGATACTCCCTGTCTTTGTCTTCCTGCTCCTCTACCAGGAGCAGGAACGCCGGCGGCAAAGACCACAGTGAGTACTGCACCTACGACACAGGGGAGGGGCTAGGGAAAAGAGAGTGACACACACACGCAACACGCAACACCCCCACCCCACCCCCACCCTCACCCACTACAACACACACACTAATACATTATGATACATTACAGTTACACCCTCCAGCCCCCCCTGGAAGAATGCAAAGAGAAAAGGAAATGATTTGAACGTTTGTAATCTATTAAAATCCAGTACTCAAAAATATATATACACTATAAACAAATATATACACCAAGAATACAAGTCCAGGTATTGCACAATTAAAGTCCATGGACCACTGGGCCCAAAATGCATGGGCGAGGCCCACACTACATACCCGATCAAAACGGAGAGAACACTGCAGGGGCATCAGATAGAAATACAACAGGCACCTCAGGGGTAAGGGAAGAAGGGAAGAGGGGGCACCTCAGCCGAATGAGTGCACAATGCCAGCTCCACAAGGGGGCTCACAAGTCTTTTCAGTGGGTGGTTTGCGCACTGCTGTATCCTGGGGAGTTCAAAGCCACAGTCTCTCAAGTCTCTACAGTGGGTGGTCTGCCCACTGTTCAATCCTGGGGAGTGCAAAGCCACAATCTCACAAGTGGATGTCAGTCTCCACTGGTTCTGGAGGGGGCATGGTGCCCAGAGTGCTTCATCCTGTTAAGGACAGAGGTAGTGGATGTCAATCTCCACTGGTTCTGCAGGGGGCATGGTGCCCAGAGTGCTTCATCCTGGAAAGGACAGAGATAGTGGATTTCAGTCTCCACTGGTTCTGGAGGGGGCATGGTGCCCAGAGTGCTTCATCCTGTTAAGGACATAGGAAGTGGATGTCAGTCTCCACTGGTTCTGGAGGGGGCATGGTGCCCAGAATGCATCATTCACCCCGTGATGGACTCAGTTGTGTCACTGCCCCTGCCGCTCATGGGCTAGCGGTGCTTGAGATGGCAGTGCCCTGTTCAGCGGTGCTTGAGATGGCGGTGCCCTGTTCAGCGGTGCTTCAGATGGTGGTGCCCCGTTCAGCGGTGCTTCAGATGGTGGTCTCCATTGCAGGGTCTCAGCTGCTGGCGGTCCTTCATGGCCCAGCGGGGCTGGCGCTGGCGGTCCTTCATGGCCCAACGAGCCTTTTGCTGGTGGTCCCTCATGGTCCAGCTGGACGTTTGCTGGTGGTACTTCATGGCCCAGCTGGGCTTGTGCTGGCGGTGGCCTCCTGGGCAGCTGGGCTTGTGCTGTCGGGCTGGCGGTGGACTCTTGGGCAGCTGGGCTGGTGCTGGCGGTGGCCTCCTGGGCAGCTGGGATGATGGCAGTCTTCTCCACCATGCAGCTCTTAGCAGACTTGCTGGGATTCTTGTGGCCCTTCCCCACCTTGGAAGGTGTCACAGCTGACTCCACACTCCCAACAGGACCCCTGGGAGCGGCTTTGGTGGCTGGAGTCTTCACCCTCTCCCGCCGGGCAGTGGCCAACTTCTGATGCTTCACAGGTGGGGGACTGTCTGTCCGGTGGCTCCGTGCCAAACTGGCTGCCCTAGTGGCCGGTGCACTCCAGATTCCGGTGACTACAGGCACCACTGGTCCCGGAGATGTTGTGATTAAGGTGCTAGTTCGGGACCTATGAGACGGACGGGGTGGGGGAGGTGTGGGAAAGAGGTCAAGGTTGGACAGGAAAAGTTTTTTGGACACACTGGGACGGGTAGCTGGAGGGGGTTTGGGAGTGGAGGAAGAGGTGGTGGTTGTAGGAGGTGTACGTTTGGTGACTTTGGGTGAAGGTGCATGCGCTGGAGGCTGCCGTGAGGTGGATGGCTGTTGGGTGGGTGTGTGCCTGCGTTTGTGTATCTTGGGAGGGGGCGTCACAGACACACTGGGACAGGACACAGGGGACGTGTGAATGGTAGTGAGGGTGGTGACTGCACGTGAGCGGGGTGTAGTGGTGGGTGTGCTGGAGAGGGATGTAGTGGCTGTAGAGGTACTGCATGCAGGTGTGAGTGTAGACGAGACTGGGAGGGAGGAGGGAGACGAGGAGGAGGGGGACACAATGGAGGCAGTGGATGTTGCTGTGTCTGCATGTGTGTGATGCTTGCGTGAGTGCCTGTGGGATGTTTGGTGCTTATGTTTGCCTGAGCTTCCCTTATGTGTTGAGGTATGTGCATGTTGGTCTGTAGGTGTGCTTGGGATAGGCTGAGGTACAGGGGATTGGGTCAGGGTTGAGAAAGTTGGAGGGGGGAGGCTAGAGACGGGGACAATGGCTGCCATCAGTGCTGAGGCCAGAGTCTGAAAAGCTCGGTGAAGGGCCTGACCAGAATTAATGCCCTCCAGGAATGCATTGGTTTGTTGCAACTGCCTCTCTACACCCTGGATGGCACTCAAAATGGTAGACTGCCCAACAGTGAGGGACCTGAGGAGGTCAATGGCCTCCTCACTGAGGGCAGCAGGGGTGACTGGGGCAGAGCCTGAGGTGCCTGGGGCGAAGGTGATGCCCACCCTCCTGGGTGAGCGTGTACGGGGCAAAGGCTGAGGGGCTGCTGGGAGGGCGGTGCTGGTAGGGGGGGTGGCGGCTATACCTGTAGATGCAGGGGGCACAGATGTTGCCGCCACCACAAGGGAGCTCCCATCAGAGGATGAGTCTGTGTCGCTGGTGTCAGCTCCTGTCCCCGCCGTGGAGCTCCCCTCGCCCTCTGTCCCACTGGTGAATTCAGACTCTGTAGTGTCGCCCTCCAGGGCCATGTGGTATGCAGCTCCCTTGTGCTCCGTTGCCACTGCTCCTCCGCCTGATGATGCTAATGCACACAAGAACAGGGAGACCACAAAAAGGAGGGGGAAGACAGAACAAAGACATGTTGAGTGCATGCATTACCGCTACCGTTGGCGGACACGACAGACAAAGAAGACCCCTGCACTATGCCGCGCTCTTGGGCTCCACTGTTCAATTTCTGGGAAATGGCCTACAAGGCTATGGACAACCTCTGCACACATAGATGACACAGGGGCATGACTAGCTGTACTTGGCACGCTACAGAGGTGGGCTGGGGTGCCACATGACCTGACATATGGAGGGGCCTTGCCTACGGAACTCGCCCTGGCCTAGGGAAACACACAGCCCTCCTCCCCCACCCAGACACCTCCACTGCACGCAAAGTCAGCAGAATGAGAATGTACTCAACCCCTTGTGGCTGCTGTGATGCCCTCAAGCGCCCATCTAACTCCGGGTAGGCCACCGCCAGGATCCTGAACATCAGGGGGTCATGGTGCGATGGGCACCCCTCCCACGTTGGGAGGCCATCCCCAGCTGAGCCTCCGCCGTCTTCTTGCTCCAGCGGCAAATGTCCTCCCATCTTTTACAGCAGTGGGTGCTCCGTCTGTGGTAGACCCCCAGGGTCCGGAGGTCCTTGGCGATGGCACGCCAAATATCTTTCTTCTGGTGGGCGCTGACCTACATGAAATGTACAAGGGGAAAAAGAGAAGTTATTACCAACTGCACTGTCGAAGTGATTGGCCCCCATCCCTACCCTTGCCATGTGGCACATGCATTCACCGTCTTTCATGTATGCAGCACTCTCCCCCCTTCTTTCTTACATCCAGCCCTCTCCACACAGGCATAGCCCATACAGCATGCTCCCAGTGTACTTACCTGTTTGTCTGGAGGACCGTAGAGTAGCGTGTACTGGGGGAGGACCCCATCCACGAGTTTCTCCAACTTCTCCGATGTGAAGGCAGGGGTCCTTTCCCCAGACACTAGAGCCATTGTCTCTTCCAGACTGACGTCACATCAGCACTTGCAGTGTAGGTCCTCTCCTGTCGAAGAAAAGGTATCCAGTGATTGAAGTGATAGAAAATGGCGGTCACGTCCGCGGCGGTGCGTACCGTCACCGCCGGCGTACATCGCCATTGGCTCCTGGGACCCATAGGGTCCGATGTTAACCAATGCAGCATTGCGCCGCGGTCTTCGACCGCCTACCGCGACGGTGTACAACGCCAGCGCATGTACCTCACATCCCATTGTCCCACTTTACAGGTCAGGCAGCCGCCATTTCAGGGGCCCACATGGCTTCATTTCCAACTGCGTCACTCATACTTAGGCCTAGACTCAACACACATACAGGCCATCTTTTTTGTATGATAGGTGTTCTGTGTAAACTGTGGGTACGTACCGCTGAGTTGTTTGACTCTGTGCTCACTGTTGTCCTTCATAGGCACCGTCCGCTGGGACATGTGAGGAGATGGAGGCATCCTCCGGTGTACCGACCGTTGGTGGACCTGTCGACAATGGAGGAGCGACATTTGATTATCACATACAGGCTTGACCGTGCCACAATCCAGGAACTGTGTACCCAGTTAGAGCCAGACCTGATGTCAGCAATCCCACAGGAATCCCCCCTCAAGTGCAGGTGCTGTCAGTGCTCCATTTCCTTACAAGTGGTTCCCTTCAGACAACAGTGGCCATGGCATCAGGGATGTCCCAGCCTATGTTTTCCAACGTATTGTCCAGAGTGTTGTTTGCCCTTCTGAAACACATGCGGAGCTACATTGTTTTCCCTCAGGTGGAGGATTTGCCTTCAGTGAAAGGTGATTTCTATGCCCTGGGACACATCCCCAACATCATAGGTGCCATTGACGGGACACGTGGCTTTGTTACCCCCCCACAGGAGTGAACAGGTGTACAGAAACCGGAAGAGTTATTATTCTATGAATGTACAGATGGTATGTTTGGCAGACCAGTACATCTCCCATGTGAATGGCAAGTTCCCTGGCTCAGTGCATGACGCCTACAACCTGCGGAATAGCAGCATCCCTTATGTGATGGGTCAACTCCAGAGACACCGTGTGGCTATTAGGTGAGCACCTGGAAGCAAGTCAGTGGGAATGGTTGTCTGGGTCTGGGGATATCCCTCCAGGTTAGTGCGTGTCTAACAGTTGTCCCTCACCATTTGCAGGTGACTCTGGTTACCCCAACCTGTCATGGCTACTGACCCCAGTGAGGAATCCCGGACAAGGGCAGAGGAACTCTACAATGAGGCCCATGGGCGAACTAGGAGGGTGATCGAGCGGACCTTCGGCCTCCTGAAGGTCAGGTTCAGGTGCCTCCATATGACAGGTGGATCCCCATTCTACTCACCAAAGAAGGTGTGCCAGATCATCGTGGCCTGCTGTATGCTTCATAACTTGGCTTTGCGATTACAGGTGCCCTTTCTGCAGGAGGATGGTCCAGATGGCGGTGTTGTTGCAGCTGTGGAGCCTGTGGATAGTGAAGACGAGGAAGCAGGGGAAGAAGACATGCACAACAGGGACTCAGTGATCCAGCAATATTTCCAGTGAGACACAGGTAAGAATACAAACCCTCCTACTACATGTACTTTAACACTACTACCTCTCTACTGTGTGTCGTTTTTAACCGTTGTATGGTCACTGAGTTGTCACTTTCCCTTACGATTTCACAGATGTGGGTCCCACTGTGTGACATCTGCTTAGATTCCTCATGGATTAGAGCTGTGTGACATAGGTATGTTGACATTAAACTTGAAAGAGCATTTTGTCACTGTAATTGCAAATACACTATTTCGAAATCACAGACAGACTCCAGATTGTTTTGTGCTTTAAGTGTGTTGATTTAAGTGCTCAATATTGGAGGGGGTAGTGAAATGGTGAGTGGTGATGGCGGAGAAATGTCCATGGCAGAGTCCAGTCTATTAGTCTCACAGGTGCATTGCCCATATGGGGATAGGAAGTGGAGCTGGGGCAGTTTCAGTATGGACACGGTGACAAAATGGGACAGTAGGATGACAATCAGGGTGGTCTCATTTCTTGGCGGGGGTCTTGGCATCGTGCTCTGTCTTTGTCCTGGATCTGAGGGACCGTTTGCGTAGTGGTTCTCCCTCTGTAGGGGGTGGGGTGCTGGTGTGGTGGTCCTGTGGCGGGGCATCCTGTCTACTAGCGCCGGCGGCGGTGGTGGGCAGTTCATCATCCATGCTAGTGTCAGGGGCCCCTTGTAGTGCAACAGTGTCCTTCCTGGTGTTCACATGTTCCTTCAGCACCCCTACGATGGTGCCCAGGGTGGAGCTGATGGTTCTGAGTTCCTCCCTGAAGCCCATATACTGTTCCTCCTGCAGGCGCTGGGTCTCCTGAAACTTTGCCAGTACCGTTGCCAAAGTCTCCTGGGAGTGGTGGTAGGCTTCCATGATGGAGGAGAGGGCCTCATGGAGAGTGGGTTCCCTTGGCCTGTCCGCCCCCTGTCGCAAAGCAGCCCTACCAGTTCCCCTGTGTTCCTGGGCCTCTGTCCCCTGGACCGTGTGCCCACTACCACTGCCCCCAGATCCCTGTTGTTGTTGGGGTGGTGGGTTTTCCTGGGTTCCCTGTAGTGGTGGACACACAGCTGATTGACGTGTCCTGGGGACGGAGGTATGGGCCCGCTGGGTGGGTGCTGTGCTGGTGTTTCCAGAGGGTGGAAGTTCTGTAGTGGCCTATGACTGTGTGATGGGAACCGACTGTCCCGAGGTCCCCGATGGGCCGGGCTGGTCATCTAGATCCAGTTGGACAGAGGTGCTGTATTCACTGTGGGTCTCTTCTGTTGGTGGTGTGGACATGTGTGGACTCTCCTGTCCGGTGACGTTGGGTAGGGGTCCTGCAGGGGTATAAAAGGATGGTTATTACATCTGTGTGTGTCATGATGTGCAATGGGTGGGTGACCGTGTACCCCAGTGCTTGCACTCCTGTGTGAGACCTTGTGTGAGGATGGTTTAGGGGGTTGTATGGGTATGTGCAGTGGGCATGCTTTAGTGATGGGTGTCCATGCTTTGTTGTTGCATGCAGGGCTTGGTGTTGGGATGGGTGGTTTGTGATATTGGGACATATGTGGGGAGTTGGGGTGCTGGAGGAGAGGATGAGGGTGGGGATATGTGATAGCATGCAGGTAGGGTGGGGGTTGTAATAGTTAAGATTTGACTTACCACCTACTCCTGCGAGGCCCTCAGGATGCAGAATCTCCAAGACCTGCTCCTCCCATGTTGTTAGTTGTGGGGGAGTAGGTGGGGTCCGCCGCCAGTCCGCTGAACCGCCAGGTGGTGTCTTGAGACCACGGAACGCACCTTCCCCCGTAGGTCGTTCCACCTCTTCCTGATGTCCTCCCGATTTCTTGGGTGCTGTCCGACTGCGTTGACCCTGTCCACTATTCTTCACCATAGCTCCATCTTCCTTGCAATGGAGGTGTGCTGCACCTGTGATCCAAATAGCTGTGGCTCTACCCGGACGATTTCCTCCACCATGACCCTGAGCTCCTCCTCCGAGAACCTGGGGTGTCTTTGCCGTGCCATGGGGTGGTGTGGGTGATGTGTGGGCTGGAGTGTGTGGTTATATGTGTGCTGATATGTAGTGGTGTGTTGTGTGAGGTGCGTGGAAGTTCTGTGGGTGATGGTGTTGTGTGCCTGTGGATGCTGTTGTTCTTGCTGGTGCTCTCTCTCTGGCCTTCTCTCGGTAATTGTGGTCGTAAGGGTTAGTGGGTGATGTGGGTGTGTGTTTTATATTGTATTGGATGTGTGGGAGTGGTGTGTGTATGTGTATCAGGTGTGTGTATTTTGAATTGTCCAATGTGGTAGTGTTTTGTAAGAGTGTGTGTATTTTGAGCGCAGCGGTGTGTACCGCCAATGGAATACCGCGGTTGAAAGACCGCAGCGTGGATTCGTGTGTCGTGATAGGGTGGGCCTATTTCTGTTGGCGTGACGGTGTTGGTTTTGTTTTTGCCAGTTTATCACTGACCTTTGGTGTAGAGGACTTGTGTGGGTGTCTGAATTTTAGCGGATTCTGAAATGTGGGTCATAATAGCTGTGGCAGAATTTCGCGCCCGCGGCAGTGTGTTGGCGGTCTTCTGCACGGCGGTAAGTGGCTTTTACCGCCAATGTTGTAATGACCGCCATAATCCGTATGTCATTTGTTCCACTCAGACAACATTATTGTCATCACCTTTTTGTCATGATAAATATTTCTGATAAATATTCAAGTACAGGGGCTTTCAGTCCGGTAAGGTGAGGTATCAGTCAGATTTCACAAGAAAAGTTTACATAAACACAGGCAAAAACGAACATACACTCTTCATCTCTGCTTTGTAAGTCTTTAAAAATGTTGGTTAACTACAAAATATTATTTTATCTCACTTAGTACCCCTGCCAATCTGCATTCCTCTCCCTAACCACTGCCTTGTTAGCGATTGTTGGGAAACATAAAGCCCCCCCCACCCTTACTGACCATCTGCACCCCTGCGGGCTTCCTGATGGGGACAAATACAGACCTCACCCCCAGTCTCTCCTGTATGACTTATGCATTTAATGGGATGCCAGTTCGGATGAGTACAGCGGGCACACTACGGGCATGCTGCAGGTGCGCAGAGGACACCTTGTCTGTGCCCATCCTTGCACTGCCCAGGCACAGAGCGCTCGAGGCTGCTTCTCCCAAGTTCAAGTTGCTCCCTTGGACTCTCCACTCGAACCACCTACCCATGCATCTCCCTGCTTCCCATTCGTGTCTGTGCCACTAATTAACTTCTCTGGAAAGTCTTAATGATGCTTGCTGTGCCCACAGTCACCTGGGTACTTCATTTCTTATAATCTCACGAATGTATGTTCAGTAACAAAACCTGCACCACAGATTTGCAACTATCTCTCCTATAGAAAATCGGATGTATTCTTTATGCTAGGGTTCTGGTTTAACAACTCTTCCTCGCCAGCCACGGCCTCGTCGTTCCACACACTTATACACTGTACCTTAAAGACAGAACAGGCTGTCCTGGTGGAGGCCTAGCGTCCGCCCGCAAATATCATTTCAAAGTTACTTAATTTCAACCTCCTGCAAAGTGGAACTTTTTCTTTTTCAAGTTGCTATCTCTTCCAAAACACTATCATGTTTTGTTTAGTCTACATCCCCTGAATATATTGCCTTGTTGACGTCATTTCCCCCTTTGAACTGATGCGTGCTAAGGTTATCGTATCAGGCGACCTAAACAGCAAGAAAATTATACTGGAGAGTTCAGACATATGCTGCTTAATAGACTTGTGTCTTTTCATTGGCCCATTCAAGTCATTGCTTATCCCTTCCATTGTGCAGGTCACACTACTGACTTTTTCTTTGCTCAGGAGAGCACCATTGAGGTAATGGACCCAGGAATTAGAGGAGGAGTGGTGCAACCCTGTAGCTCCTCCTCTCAAACTCTGGAATATACAATGATATTAACTGGAGCCCATTCCTGTTAATGTATGTTTTCACTACATGTTTTCCAGCTTTGGAAACTCTCCACTCTAAGGCCCATATTTATGTTGCCTAGTGCTATTCCAACACCACTATGTGCAGTGCCACCTTTCATAAATCTGTCCCTAAGTGTTATACTCCAATCACGATTAGTATTGAAAGGGGGAGGGATGCGAAAGGTTGTGTATATGAGTTATTTGTATTTCTTGGAAAATCTTGTAAAAGCTCTGGTGTTCTTGATTCTTTTCCCTTTTTGTTTTGCTGTATATAATGACCAGTTGTACTTCATGCAGTTGAGACAAGCCAGAGTTGATGATGGACCCATGGATAATCATAGTGAATCACAAAAACAACAAGGTGATGGATCGAATGCTTCAATTAATCTCAGCCAGTAATCGCTCAGGCCTCATCTCAACCCATCGTTTTTGGCCCTCCTTGCCACCACAGTTTGAACCCAGCCATATGCAAATCAGTCTTGACCTTGCTCTTCATGGAAATGGTCCAGCTCAAACTTCCAGGTCAGGTCATCCCTGAACAGGAACAAAAGCAACCTGGGACCAGTTTTGCCCTAGTGAGGGCTCACCAGCCAGGTATAGCGTGGTTCCAGTAGTATAGTGAGCCTGGGACCACGTCTGGGCATCTCAAGTGCACTTAGGGCATCAAATACAAAAACAAAATCACTGGCAATCACTCAGGCGCATCCCAGTCCAATGTTTTTCACCGAGCATGCCACCTTACTTTAGACCCATAAAGAAGCAAATCAGTTTTGACCTTGCTCCTCATTGGAACAGTCCAGCCTAAACTGTAGGCCGGGTCAATCCTGAACCGGAACACAAGCAACCTAGGGTCGGCTGTGCCCTAGTTAGTGCTCTTCAGCCAGGTATATGGATTCAGTAGGACAGTGAGCCCGGGACCCACATCTGGGCTTCCCCAGTGCACTTAGGGAATCAAACACAAAACCAACAAGGTGATGGATGGAATTCTTGAATTAATCTCACCCACTGGCAATCCCTCAGACCACATCCCAATCCATGGTTTTTCGCCCACCATGCAGCCTCAGTTTGGACCCAGTCATATGCAAATCAGTCTTGATCCTGCTCCTCATTGGAACCGTCCAATCCAAACTGTCAGGCCAGCTCCTCCCAGAACTGGAACGCAAACAGCCTAGGAAAGGTTTTGCACTAGTTAGGGCTCTTGAGCCAGGTAGCTTGGTTTCAGTGGCACAGTGAGCCCAGGACATATGTCACCCTAGGATGACAAATACAAAAACAACAAGGTGATGGATGGAATGCTTAAATTAATCCCTGCCACTGGCAATTGCTTGGGGCTGCATTTCAATCCATTGTTTTTTGCCTAACATGCCACCTTAGTTGGGATCCAGCGGTATGCAAATCAATCTTGACCCTGCTCCTCATGGGAACAGTCCAGCCAAAATTGTCAAACCTAGGACCTGTTTCTCCATATATGGGGCACTTCAGCCAGGTATAGCTTGGTTCCAGTGGCACAGTGAGCCCCAGGACCCACGTCTGAGCATTCCTGGTGCACACCAATGACCTAAGCAGTCTGCCATTCTGATACCTCTTGCTCCAATCTGACACACCTTTGACTTTGTAGGGAGTGCAGTTTTGCATCAAACATCAAAGGAGTGATATGATATATAAGACCTTGCTCTCCTGGTATTGTGAAAATGAACATGCTATTATACCGCTCAGTGTGAGAAAAGACCTCTTTTTGATATGGTTAGCCCCCCTTTTTGCCAGGTGTTGATGTAGCCTAGAAGTTGTAAGTGCCTAGGGCCCCTGCTAACCAGATTCCGTGGGTAAAAGCTCTTTCCCTAAACTGCTGTGATGCATTGGCACAATTTGGCATCAAACAACTCAGAATGATAAATCCAAACCGGTTCCAGTGTTGGATGTATTATAAAATGTACCCAGAGGTCACATTAGAGGTGCCCCCAGCAAAGGTTAGGTACCCTGCCATGGTTGCTGGATGGTCCTGACCAGCCTGTCACTACCAGACACAAATCTGCACCCCTGGGGTGAGGGCCCCTACCCTCTGGGATGCAGACCAAGCCCTTACTGGGTGGAGTTGCTAACACCCCCTTCCTCAGAAGTGTGCACTGCCTCGTTGGCAAGTTTCAAAGGGCTTACCACCTTGAAACTCAACCTCCAGGTTAGCAGCAGATGGCTGTCCCCATTGCAAACACCCACTTTTGGCAAGGGTAGTGGTGGGAAACTCAAACAAATGACAGAAGGAGTGGCCTTACCCAGAATGCACCACCCCTAAGGTGTTGCATGTGTGGTAGAACCTCCATTTTATTTTCCTCCATCTTAGAAGTAAAATAGCCAACCAGGTGTTTGGAAGTGACCTCTGCCCATCAGAAGTGGTCACTTAGTGGGTGTAGCCACCTTAAGGTAGATGGACCATTGGGCACTTCCAGGTTCCTCCTAAAACAACCACTAAATACAGTATTTAGTGGGCACCTCTAGACCAAGAACTCAGATTCGACAGACAGAAGAAGACCAGTATCAAGAAGATCCAAGGCACGAGAACTGTGGACTTGCTGGACCAAAGAAAAAGTTCCAAACCCTGCCTGTTGCACCCAGAAACTGACAAATGCCACTGAGGAGATGCTGGACAACTGAAAAACTCTAAAGAACCCCAAATGATCTCCAGGCTTTGTAAATTGCCAGAAAACCCTCCCCAGAGCTGGATGCCAAGGCCAAATCAAACTTCACACCAAAGACCATGAGAACAAACCCTGCCAGTGTGCCAAGTTTGGTGACACTGCACCCTCCAGTGGTTGAACCATGCCAATACCCATGTCATGAAACATGTCAATTCGGACTGTAAAAGGGGAAGAAGGAAGTCCCAGGTGAGGGACTTCAGAAATAACCCAGACTTCCTGCCAGAGGACCTGCAATCAGCCCTTGAACTGACTTACCTCCAGCTTCTGAGGGCATCCTTGCGCACAGCTCTTGGTTCACCAATTCGCTCTGCATCCGGCTGCCCTCTGCCCGGCAACAAAGAACCAGCTGTGCCATAAGTTTCCCCACCCATTGCGACCCCCACACTCCAAGGAGACCCCCAGGATTCACCTTTAAACTTACCTGTGCACTGCTTTTCCAAGTGGTCCCCCGCAGTGGCCCTGCACCACCTCCAGAGACCTTTTCCCACTGCTCCCACTGGAATCGGGAGCCACCCAAACCTTTCCAGCTGGCACAGTGTGTCCACGGACGGACTCGACCATCCTGCAAAAAAAGAACTTGGTAAATGTAATGCATGATTTTATATGAATTTTTAAAGGTTATCCTACATTGATTCCTAAGGTGCATAATTACCAAAAAAAATTACTATTTTTATTAAAATTCAAAAATTCTTATCTCAGAAAGTACTTTACCAATTCTGATAATCTTGGTCTTAATATTTTCATAAAAATCTGAAGTATTATTATAAATTGGTCTCAAGTCATTCCTGTGAGTGTGTGAGTTGCAAGATTGATGCAGTGAGTACAACAAATGCTTTGCACTTCTCCAAGATTGGCCTAACTGCTCGACCAAACTACCATAAAAATTAGAGCATTAGGTGGTCTAGTTTTTCCCCCTGTAAACCAACATGTGGTTATCTGGACTCTCTGCCTGGTGTGCCTAGCTTTGCACACTACATAGAGAGCCAGACCCCTACACTCATCACCAGCCCATTTGTTCTCTACCAAGTGAGAACATGTGTTTCTTCAGTTCACCACTTGTGACAAAAGGTGTTTCATAGCACTAGTGGGGAAGAGGGTGAGTGGGTCCACTCATTATTTGATAAAGGAAAGGACTCCCAACCACTGTTTTTCTTTCTGTTTACTGGCCTAGTTCCTTTCTTCAGTATTCCAAATTGAATCAGCACTAACTCAAATGCCTAAAAGAATAGCTACATAGAATGCAGGCTACGTCAACAGAATGTGTTCCACCAGTGTAGCTCATCATTTACAAACCATGACAACAGATGTATCCTCACTCTTTCACTGTGGAGTCTGGCCTACTGTACCAAAACATTGAGAGCTGGTCCCAGCATGAACACCCAATTGCTATAGTCGAATAACCATTTTTTCAGATTGGGCGCAGAGAGCATGAGCTGTCTTCCAGAACCAAGGTGACAGTAAGGGTGGACAGTGAGCTCTGCTCCACTGGTGGAGTTAATGGAGTTTTTGGCACTCCACGCTTTGCTTGGAGGGCTGAGTTTGGCCAAAACTCCACTACCCCGACAGCAGAGTAGACCTCACCGTGTGCGCACTGCAGCCCAGTTATCGGCCACACAGCGCAAGCGCAGACATTTTGCGCTTGCACCGTGTGCCCATAACTGGGCTGCAGTGCACACTCAGCCCAAAGAAGATGACAGCAGCAGCCTGGCCTGGTTGTGGAACTGTTGAGGGGCTGCACAAGCACCAGCACTGGATCCAGCCCTCTCTCCTTTCACTGTCCTCAGCAGCCCGGGAGCAGGAGGCAGAGGGAGGCAGAGAGCCAGTGTGTTGCCAACGGGGACCCTGGAGGGACCCAGTGAAGACCCTTGTTTTGCTTTCTTTTCTATGTGCACACCGAGGCAGGCATTGGGAATGGACAGGATTTGCAGGGGTCTGTGCTTGGAAAAAAGGAAACCTGCAGTCAGTGGGAGCAACACTTAAAAATAACCTGTCTCCCCAGAGTCCCTGGGAATGGAAGTAGTTTTATAGGGTACAGTGCTGAGGCCATCAGGGAGAGCTGGAGACCGGAGGCACATCAGCTGCTGAGTGGTAGTCCGGCAATCTCTACCAGATAGAGATGTGTGTGGCCTGAGAGAGTGGCTTAGAGGCCAGTGACAAGCAAGTCTAGGCACTTTGTGAAAATACCAGGATGCTGGTAGTGAGCTGGTTTGCTGCTGCTAGTCCTGGACCCTAAAGAAAGGGCGGTCTGAGGCTGTGTGTAAGTGCAGACAAAGCATTTGCAAGGCTGTTGCAAGATAGGAGGTGTGCTTGTCCCTCTTAGGTAAGTTTGTGAAGGAGGGCAGTTGGTGGAGGAAAGTGTTCAGGTGTGGTTTAAAGCAGCAGGCTCCAGAGGCCTGCACAGCACAAGAGGCCTGAAATGGCAGCTTTCACTGCCGTTTCGGCATATCCTGGCCTGAATGCACCCGATCTTGGAAGCACTAAGCAAGGATTTTTTCACCCAACTCCACGGACCTCTGTAAGCTCTGCCCAACAATAGGTGACAGCCCAGAACACAAAGATGGGTTTTCAATAATGATATGAGCAACTACACACCTTGCCAGTTGTATTTGCTATTGTGAGGTGGGAAAAGGAGTCCTTCTGTCCAATCATACTGCAAAGCTTCACAGATGCCAATGGTGTCCCTTGTGCTCCTAGTGAAGCCAGCATGGATGCACAGCAGACCTACAGCAGCATCCCATTTATTATTACAAGTTGGCCACAGCAGTAACTCCAGATGTCACCGCAGCAGCAATAACAGCTGATGGAACAGCAGCCACCATGGCAGCAAAGAGACCTGGAACAGTGACAGAGACAGAAACAGCAGTTGCCTCTACGGCTGTATAGCTTCCTGCATAGACAAGGCATCAAAAGCAAGCACTATTGTAATGACAACAGCAGTGACCACAGTTGCAACAACAGTAGAAACCCCAACAGTGATATGTACTACAAAAGCAAAGACCAGGGATCAGCAACAGCTATCACAACAGCAGCCAAATTGTCCTCCACCACAACAGGAACAGCAGCTGCAAGCTATGATCAATGCTGTTACCACAGTATTAGCCACTGCAGTAATTCCAGCTGTTAAGACAGCAAGGATCACAGCATTAACCACCTTTATGACCATGACAGCAACAAAAGCTTTGACCACAACAAGGATCGCAGAAACAGCAAAAGGCATTATAACACAAGTCACAACAGCTTCTGACCACTGCCATGATCACAACATCCACATCAGAAGGGACCACAGTGTATAACTACAACATTACCAGCAGGCCCAACTACATTTATCAACACAGCAGGACCAAAAAAAGCAGCAACAACTTAGATGACAAATGTGACAGCACCTGCCTGCACAGCAGGTACCACAGTAGCAACCACTACTGAAACCACAGCAGTGACTTCAACTTCCACCATGGGAGGGTTATTAGCAACAACAACAGCTGCCATCCAGCATCAACAATAACATCCATTGCCACAGCACCATGAATCACATCAGTAACTACAGGGACCACCACACCAGAGACCACTGCACCAACAACTACTGCCACAGCAACCACAACAGCCAAAACAACTACAACAACAACAGCAGCTCACCCATAGTAGCTAGAGCTGCAAGTAGAACATGTCCTACAGCAGCAACCACAACTCTAATGCCAACAGGGTTCATAGATGCCACGATGGCAGAAAAGAGAGATTAAAGCACTGGACACAGCGTAGCTACAACAGAGAAAACAACACCAACCAGAGCCGCCACCACCACAAAAGCAATAGCTTCTACCACTCCATGGATGTCAGCTTCAGCAGAAGCTGTGGACAAATCCACAACTTGAGTTGCAAAAACAGCTGCAACAATAGTTGCGAGCACAGCAGGGTAAAGAGTAGTGATTAATAGCTGTAACCACAGTATAAGTCATATCTACCACAACAACAGGTGCAACTGCTGCAACTACAGCTATGACCACAGTAAAGGCAACAGCTGCGATCTAGACAGGGACAACAACAGTGGCAACAGCTTTCACCACAGCAAAACTACACACAGCAGCTACAAAACCCTCAGTACATTTAGGTCCACATCCCAAACCACTGCTTTCACCTCAGTAGAGACAAATGCAGCAACAACTGCCACTACAGCATGGACAACACCTACTGCAAATGCAATGATTACAACCGGAATGCAGGAGTAACCTTAGCTGGCAACATGACAGAAACAACAACAGCTGCAAGCAAAAGACAAAAGCATTGGCCGCTGCTATAACCACAGCAAGGACAACACAACAACATCTGCCACAAAATTAGAAACCAGCAAAAACATTTTTGTCAACAACTGCCAGCACAGTAGTGCAGTAGCAATGACCACCAAGGAAACCTATGTGAATGACAGTCAGTGAAGATATCTTTGTTTGACTTAAAGTAACAGCCATAAAAGTGCAATAGCTCAAATAATTAAAACATGTTGTGCTCTAAATAAATCAGTCTAAAACATTTCATTACAAACAAACTGTCTAAAAGAAGTCATACTATACTAATAACATGGTATGTTATCTCATTGTTGTGGGAGGCTGACCCAGGCTTTAGGGGCCAGGTCCGATAAGGCACGGGATCCTGCTCTGCTTTTGTGTATGTGTGGGGTGTATGCTAGTGAGAAACCGACAGAAGGGACATGTCTGGAAGGTTAGTGGAAGTGAATTGGGTTGTTCAGGTAGGCAGAGCCAGTGTTGTGGAGAGCTTTGCAGGTGTGAGTGGAGAGTTTAAAGTGGATGCGCTTGTGTATGGGGAGCCAGTGGAGTTCTCTAAGTGTGGTGTGATTTTGGCTTGGAATGGGAGTTTGAGGACTAGTATAGCTGCTGCATTTTGGATTGTCTGCAGTCTTCTTTTGAGCTGGTTTGTAATCTGTGAGTGCAGAGTGTTTCCATAATCTAGTCTGTTGGTGATGAGGGCTTGGGTAATTATTTTCCTTTTGGTGTCCGATAGTCACTTGAAGATTTTCTTCAGCTTCCTTAGTGTGTTGAAGCAGCCAGAGACCACTGCATTGACTTGGATGGTCATGTTTTTTTTTTTGTCTATGATGAATCTGGGATTTCTTGCTTGCAATCAATGTGTGGGGGTGGAAGTAGGTCTGTGGGCCACCATGAGCAGTTCCATAGTGAGCCGTTCTTCTTGAAGATCACCAGCTCAGTATTGTCCGAGTTCAATTTGAAGCAATTGGATTTCACCCAAGTGGCTACTTCTATCATGCATGTGGTGAACTTGACTGGTGTTAGATGCTTTTTAAGAGAGGGACAGCATCAGTTGCTTGTTATCAGTGTCATAATG
The DNA here is from genome assembly GCF_031143425.1 of Pleurodeles waltl. Taxonomy (NCBI): domain Eukaryota; kingdom Metazoa; phylum Chordata; class Amphibia; order Caudata; family Salamandridae; genus Pleurodeles; species Pleurodeles waltl. Next base: position 996,122,553 of record NC_090450.1, on the reverse strand, counting down.
CTATGCTATGTGCTCCTAGATCTTGTGCTTCGGAGTCGTAAGGGGATGCTGACATCTTTCATTCTTCTTGTAAGGATGGAGCAAAGCCATTCAAGAGTGAACCCTGGAATGGCTGCTTCATGGAGTTGTTGGATTAGGATGGGGTTATGAGTGGGCGAAATATTCCATTCCACTGGGGGGCTTGATGGAATTTTGGTGACTTCTTATCACTCTTGCTTAGCAGAATTCCAGCCAAATTTCTCCAATCGCTGCGTGGCAATTTTTTTCTTTTGTGAGGCTCCAGAATGGTAAGTTGGGGAGCACAAGCAAGAATTGGTATCCAGTCACTACGAAGATTCCAACGAAATTTCTCTCACATGTGTGATCACGACTGTTTGCGGTAAGAAGGCTGTTTATTTTTCAGCACAGAACATGCTCCCAGCACTAAAGCACAGCTTGAGCAGGGTGACATGCTTATTTCCACATGTTGGTGGAACTCTGTGGATTCTCGCAAAGTTTTTATGTGTGTCCACGGAATTCAAATTGCGTGAGTTCCACCTACCTCTAGATGGGGTGGGTGATGGTTTCAAAGTCTGATGACTTGGCTAGAAGCATGACTGACAAACCACAGTCGTTTCTTATTTTCAGGGCACTTTGAATAATATTAATTACTGCCAAATGGGTCTTTCTGACTCACCCTTCAATCACGCCTCCACAATGCCGGGATCCGCGGCAAGGCCCTCGACTGGATCTCTTCATTCCTCTCTGGCAGAACCCAGAGAGTCCGACTTCCACCTTACCTGTCCGAATCCTCCAAAACCATCTGTGCCGTCCCCCAGGGATCCACCTTCAGCCCAATACTTTTCAAAGTTTACATGGCTCCTCTCGCCAACATCACACGATCCCACCACATCAACATAGTATCCTACGCAGACGACACTCAGCTGATCATCTCCCTCACAAAAGATCCCACAACGGCAAGAAACAACTTCCACAATGGACTTCCCGCCATCGCCAACTGGATGGAATCAAGCCGCCTCAAACTAAACACAGGCAAAACAGAGATCCTCATCTTGGGCAGCAACCCCTCCGCCTGGAACGACTCCTGGTGGCCTACCTCCCTAGGAGCCGTGCCCACTCCCACCACCAAAGTACAGAACCTGGCAATCATCCTGGACTCAGCACTCAGCATGACTCAGCAGGGCAACAAAGTCTCCTGTTCCTGTTGCAACACCCTTTGCATGCTCTGCAAGATTTTCAAGTGGATCCCTGTCGAAACCAGAAAAGCAGTCACCCACGCCCTGGTCAGCAGCCGACTGGACTACGGCAACGCACGCTATGCAGGAACCACAGCCAAACTACAAACGAAAATGCAACGTATCCAAAATGCCTCCACCCGACTCATCCTTGACGTCCCATGCCGCGACCACATCTCTGCCCACCTCAGAGACCTACACTGGCTACCCGTATCAAATAGGATTACCTTCAAACTACTCACCCACACACACAAAGCCCTCCACAACACAGTTCCGGCCTACCTCAAAGACAGACTCACCTTCCACACTCCCGTCTGCCAGCTCTGCTCCGCCAGCCTCGCCCTCACCTCCGTCCCCTGCATTCACTGCACCACCGCCGGAGGAAGATCCTTCTCACACCTCGCCACCAAGACCTGGAACTCCGTACCGCTCCACCTACGCCAGACCCAGGACCTCCTGACTTTCAGAAAACACCTCAAGACATGGCTATTCGACCAGTAGCTCCCCCCCCAGCGCCTTGAGACCCTGACGGGTGATTAGCGCACTTTATAAATTACGTGATTGATTGATTGATTGAAGTTGTAAACCCAGTATTGTGTTACTGGCTCTCGTTATCTTTAAATTGAGCAGTATTGGCAATAAGTAATGTTTCCGTGGCAGAGAGTAAAATTTACAAACAATCATAAAGTGCAAGGTGCTTGGTACATTGTAATTATTTAGCAGTGTACAATTGTTTTACACTGTCTCTGCGTATCACCCATATAGTTTCTGGGTCACTGAAAAGATCTGGCACTCCCAGGAGGTGAAAAATATTTTTTACATATGGAAGCCAAAGAATATGCAGAGCCTTATCTATGTTCAAACAGTTTTTTTATTATCACCTATGTGAGTCTCATCTGTTTCAACCATTTAGAACCACAATAAAAGTGGACAGATTTTAATTTCATCTGGAATAAAAGGCAATTCCATCTCCTTATGACAAAGTAGGACCACCAGGATTCTGTGTTAAAAATTGTTCTATACCTTCTGCAGTTGATCTGCCTCTTCGTAACCCCATAATCCTGCTACATATGTGGCAATGGACTAACATTTGCTCTAATATAGTGTAAGCATTTCTGGGCAAATGTATGAGAGAGTTTGCATCAAGCAAAGTGGTACATGCAGGATGCAAAGCTTTACGTCAGATTTTGAAACCACACAAAGCCAATGTGTGTGGCTTTGAGTGGTCTCATAAATCTGGAGTAGCACAAGTCTCTTTGTTGCGCTGCTCTGCCCTGGGTAGGTGTTCCATGGGCATCGCGATGAGTGTTCCTACACAACACCCATGGATTTTGACACATCCCCAAATATACGAGACCATGTAAACATGGGGATGTGTAAAAACCTTACGCCTCCCCAGGAGAGGTGCAACATCAAGAAATATCACTATTTCTCCTCTTTCTTTCTCTTTCCTCGATGTGCATCCTGCAAAACACCTCTCAGGATTGTTTGTGTGCAGAAAGGTGCCCCTTTCCTGCACAAAAACAATCCTGCTTGCAACATAGGCACCCTTGCACCATGGTGTAAGGGTGCCTGCATTGGCACAAGGCTGCTAAAAGGGTGCCAGCGCGGGGAAAGGACAGGAATGCAGCGTATTGGTTGAATACATCGCATTCCTGCCTCTTCCCTTTAACGCAGGGCAGCACAGCAAGGTGACTTGCTGAGCTGCCCTGTACCAAAAAATAACACATATGCCTCTTTGTTCTTAGGTTTATGGCCATGTTTTTGTGTAAATCTGAAAATAGCCTCTAGGGATGCAGAAAACTGATGATGTCTAATATTTATCAAATGGCCCCATGCAACTGAGGATTGAAAGGGGATAACAAAATATGTAATAGCCTTAACCTGCCCCACAACTAAATCATCTATAAAATCTGCATTCTTGTTCAAATTCTTTAGCCCACATATCATAATAAATGTTTTTGTTAAATTGGTATTTAAATCTACATTTTTCATAAAAAAAGTAAAATGTTTTAAAAGACCCTGAGGACTATTTGCAGTTCTGGCCAGCACAACTGCAACATCCTCATAGAGCAGCCTGGGGATTGGACGTTTACCCAAGACAGGCATATCCTTCCCCCATTGAACTAAATGGTCCGCCAATCTATTAATATAAAGCGTAAGTAAGAATGGCACAAAAATCCATCCTGGCGAATTCCTCTGTCAAATTACCTAACTCAGGACATTTCCCCTTTGGGCGGAGTTGTACCTCTCTGTAACATCCCTGTGCATCTCCTTAAGTAACATGATCAATGCTTCTCCAACCCCATCTCAGCCATAATGAACCAGAGCTGTGGTTAACTGTGTCAAATGCACAGGTCAGGTCCATAAATGCTAGATGTATAGCGACGTAGCTTCTATACATTTTGCAGCCAGTAATATATATTTAGACATTGTCCTACCCTCCCCAACCCATGGCGGAAACCATACTATACATCTGTGAGAACTGCATTCTGTTTGGCCCAAGTTTCAAGTCTAGCCATGAGGACTCTACCTAGGTGTGAATTGTAGAGGATAACAAAGACGTTGGCTAATAACAACAAGGGTCATTCCCGAATAAGAGGCAATTATAACCTCCAACCACATGGCAGGGATTGAGGTCTTAGATGCGGCCCTTAGCAGTGTGAGCACATAAAGGGGATTTAAAGTCTCACACCCACATGATGTTAACCTCTCTCTCACTATTCAAATCAAATTATCCATTGGAAATTCCACTTCACTTTTTATTGGACAGATATGGGGGTCAACATTGTCATTATACAAATTAACCAATACAATATTTTGTAAATCAGGAATCTGTATATGCATGAGCTTGTAATATGGACTGGAGACAATAACCTGCATTTTGTTTGATGGTCTAAAAATGGATATAAAAATACCCCTCTTGGTCCTATCTGGGTGTGATTGTTCAGGTGGGTTCCAAAAGGAGTGGTCTTGGTATAGGAAGAAAGTGTAAATTACCCATGTCTCCTGGCAGTAAATTACATCAACCAGTTTCAACCAATCCGATTTTTACATTTGGGACAAATCTCTGCTATATTCCAGGATGCAAGGTGAATGATTTTGCTCACACTAGTCTTGGACCTCGTCAGACTACCCCGTGTTTTAGGAGCTGATTGAGTATATTCCAAGACAGAATCGTTAAGCGGGTGATTCTGTTCAACTGTTAAAGGGGAATGAACCACCCAACCAAATTGTAAACATCAGTCTGTCTCTTCCAAGTCTCCCAGTCGAGTAAATGAATGATTGTTTCTTCATTTTATCATATTGTATCAATTCCTACTGCCCTATAAGAGTGCTTGAAATAATCTCAGCCGATGACAAACACGTTGGGCTGCATTCCATTCAATCATTTTTTGCTCACGTGTGCCATCACAGTCAGGGACAAACTGCACTTTTCAGCCTTGCATCTGATCGAATAGAAACAAATTATCCTAAACCACTAAGCCAGGCCTCTGTTCAAGTATACCTATCAGTTTAAAGCACCTCACCAAGCAAAACAAATGACACTGGCAACGTCAAGATGTGTGCCTCACTCCTTCTGTTGTATGTAAAAATACATGCATACACAAATGTGCACAGATTGGCTCTCCCTCTGTGGCAGCTGCCTCTCCCTGGGGCTCCCATGTCCGTGCATTATTTTGTATTCACCTAGCTTGTGGTCACATAGGGGGTAATTCTGACCGCGGCGGGCGGCGGTCGCCGCCCGCCATGCGGTTACCGCCGAATGACCGCACCGCTGTCAAAAAGACCGCGCCGGTCATTCCAACTTTCCTGCTGGGCCGGCGGGCGACCGCCAAAAGGCCGTCCGCCAACCCAGCGGGAAAGCCCCTGCAACGAGGAAGCCGGCTCCGAATGGAGCCGGCGGAGTTGCAGGTGTGCGACGGGTGCAGTGGCACCCGTCGCGATTTTCACTGTCTGCAAAGCAGACAGTGAAAATCTTTGTGGGGCCCTGTTAGGGGGCCCCTGCACTGCCCATGCCAGTGGCATGGGCAGTGCAGGGGCCCCCAGGGGCCCCAAGACACCCGTTCCCGCCATCCTGGTTCTGGCAGTGGACACCGCCAGAAACAGGCTGGCGGGAAGGGGGTCGGAATCCCCATGGCGGTGCTGCAAGCAGCGCCGCCATGGAGGATTCCCTGGGCCAGGGGAAAACCGGCGGGAAACCGCCAGTTCCCCCTTTTCTGACCGCGGCTTTACCACCGCGGTCAGAATAGCCCAGGAAGCACCGCCAGCCTGTTGGCGGTGCTTCCGCCGCCCTCCGCCATGGCGGTCATGGACCGCCAGGGTCGGAATGACTCCCATAGTCTGTGCAGATTTATGCAGACCTAAATGCATGTATTAGAACATTAAAACTAGTATTACTGGTTCTGCCAATGCTTGATGCTTTTTCGGTTGAAGCCCTCATCTCTGAGCAGAAGGCAAAGGACTGATAAAAAGTCAGGGAAGTTAAGAGCTAAAGTTACTTTCTAATTCTGCTTTATTTGCAATAGTTTCCAGGACTGGCTGTGATAAATCACCTTTACAGCTCATTGGCTGGCCAAGGCTACATTTTCTATCAATTTTTCTGATTCTACTGAGCCAATCGACCATTTGTGAGAGGGCAGCAACAAAGGACTCAATAACTGCTGGCACTTTATTGGTGGTTGTAGGAATGAGGCTCTATCTTTACAACAAATGGAACTGTGTGAGTGAGGAACAACACCTGAGCCAGCGGTCAACTCAGGGTCATCTTAAGGATTTATGGGGTCCGGGCAAGACAAATTCTGAGGCTCCCAGTTTGTCATTGTGACGCTCATTTTCTGGTAACTGACCAGCGCATTGGGGCCAAACAAACTTTCAGGAATGGAGTTCACAGCAAAACAATTAAAATATTGATAAGTACGAGTTTCACTTCTGGTGAGTTTCTTATTGGTTTTTATTTAAAGTATGATCCATACATCCCGCAGGGTAGCCACCAGAACAGCAACTGCCGCAACTTCCAATCTTAACACTCTATTTCCCCAACCTTCGCGATTCCATCCCCATAGTTACATTACAGATTCCATCCCCATAGTTACATCAACAACCCAGATACAACACATCTTTCACCTTCAGTAAAATTAAAGAACAAAATAGTAAATCGGAGTTCTGCTACTAACATACACTTTTTACTAACACCACATATGCTATGGCTTAATGAAATTTTAAGAACATTAAAAACAAAACATTTAGGTGTAACTTAATACCTTGTTGACTACTCGAACATACTCCTGCAACCATGCAAATGTCTTTGTTTCCCTTTCTGACCTCCTGCATTCCAAACATTGACCACCCAACTCTTCTCCGCAGTTTCCGCCATCCCCACCAACAATTCCTGAAGTAATTCCCTCATTCTTTTGAATAGCTAGTCTCTCTTTATTCCACCATTTGCCATCCTCCAATTTGACTATGCACCTTTTCACACATACCACCCTTTTAGGAACTGAAAATTTGGAACTCCCTTTGACAATAATCCCTGGTAGTTTGATTCAAACCCAGTCTCCCTCCTTTACTTCTCTTCCTTTTCTGTTCCTCAATCCACATATTTTCTTTGTGCACCTTCAGGCCTTTTCGCCACCTTCTTTCTTTTCTTTCTTCCGACGTCTCCAAATCAATCATCTATGGACGCACTAACTTGTTTGCCGCTTCCCTACCCTTGAGTAAAGCAAACAGTGACACCCCTGTCACGGTGTTAGGAGTTGTTTGTAAAGCCCATGTTAATTCCTCCAATTCTTTCTTCTACTCCAACCCATTCAACACAGGCAATTGTATATTAGCCTTCACAATTCGGTTACATCTTACTACTAAACCATTACTTCTAGGATGATATAAAAATGTCGTAACATGCTTCTCACGCCAGTTCTTCATGAATTCCTTAAATTCATTAAATACGAATAGCACACCATTGTTGGTAACTATTTCAGACGGAACATCTTCTCTCATGAACAACTCCCTCAAAAATGTAGTCACTTCTTTAGTATTTGGCATCCTAACCAATTTAACCTTAGGCCAACGTAAATGATAATCTACCAATATTATGCCAAATCTTGATTGTCTCCCATCATATTCATGGGACCTACTATAGCCATTCCCAACTTATGCCAGGCTGGGAATGTTACAGCCTCAACAGGGCTAGGCGTCGTCACTTGCGACTTGTCACCTAAAGCACATGACACACACTCTCTTACCCAATGTTTGACCTGCCTATCTACTCCCAGCCACCAAAATGTTTCCCTTATTCTTCTTTTCATTGCACTCATCCCCACATGTTACTCATGTGCCAAACTCAACACTTTACCACGCATAGCTTATGGCACAACCAACAAATTTGCTCTTCTCAAAATGCCATCAGCCCAGCTTAATTCATGAAATATCTCCTTATACATTTTCGTTTATTCACACAACTCATTCTTGATCCATCCACCACTTACTCTCTAAATCAATACCTGCAACACTTGGTCCTGATTCACCACTTTTTAGGTCGAGCGTAGCGTTCGATGTGTTGTATACTTTTTAAGTATACTTATACTAGGGTTCCAGTGATTTCATTTGGTGGTTCCACTGTCATTCAAAAATCTTTGCTTGCTAGTAGTCAGTTCTGCCTTTTTGTCCTGCCTTTTTCTCTTTGGGAGCAGCACAAAGTACTGTCTTATTACGCTATGTCCTGTTTATCTCTTCTGTGTGGGACTTTTTTCTTTAGAGTTTGCCTGTTGGTCTTACACTGTGGGTGCTTGTTCGGTCCCTCCTCCCCACCAGCTTCCTCTGTAAACATAAACCAACAGCAGTGGGGGGCTTTTCCAGGGCCAGCTTGCTCTCGCTCTCTTCCTCTTGTTATTTTTAGTCTGTGTGGCAAGAAAAGTCCAGTCAGTAATTTACAACGCTAAGAGCTCTAACTTAACCCTGCTGCTGCCGGCCCCACATACCACTGCTCACAGCCGGTCCCTTTTACCCGACCGGGGGCCTGGAAGAGTAACTGCGGTGCCCATAGAACATGCTAGTAAGAGTCCTCTTGGGGGGGTTGGATGAAATGCACACTGCTTTCACCATTTACTTGTTTAATCTACTTCCATGGCGCGCTGGCACTGAGCGCAAAAAGCAGTGTTCTTTGTAAACAGAAGTCGATTGGTTCCTGTTTTAATATCACCGTTCTGTGACTGTAACACGAGCGAGCCGACCTCTGATAACAGGTGCTTAATTAACTCTGCTGCTGCCGGCCCCATATATCACTACTCACAGCCATTCTGCAGCTTTCACCATTTACTTGTCATTTCTAGCGATGTTTCTTGACTTTATTATACTTGTTAGAGGCGTCCCTTGCTTGTGTTTGTTGTAATCTGTTCCCACCAAAGTGTTGCTCCTCCCAGGGCATGACTGTGGGAGGGCTTCGACCAGAGGGTATGGTGTTCAGCATCTGGTGTTCATGTGTGTTCATTACCTAGGGGCCCACTCTGGGACTTAGGCTATTACAGCATCTGTGGCACCTGTCTGGGTCTCAAGTGTCTCTATGAAGCCTTCTCTATGAGGGGAAGGAGGATGGAAGGATGGGGTCTTCCATCAAAATGCCTCAAAGTCCCTTCGAAGTTGAGATGGCTTTCTAATGAAGTAAATAAATAGTTAAATCATTTTACTCGTACACCTTCTTTAAACTGTTCCAGACAACCCCTGCTGAGACTTCAGTGTTTTGCAGGCCTTATAGCAGGGTGAAATCTAAAAGCATTTGACATGTTTGCTTTACTGACCATGACCTAAGCACAAATCTGCGCACCACCTACTTCAATATTATTTTTCTTAACCAGTGATTGTTTCTGTGGCAAAACTGACAAGACAAAAAAACAAGCTTAATCTAATTTAACAGAAACAGCACTAAAGAGACACATACGTTCAAAATGAAACCAACTGAACAAATTTTTCAAATATACCAAACAAGTGAAACATATAAGGAAAATGAAAGGTTGGCATGTTTGGGTGACCTTTCTAGTTTATTTCTGTTGTTACTCCTCCGTGGCTGTCTTGTGTCTTTTTTTCAGGGAATTGTGTTGGCCAGCCACCAACTCTGATGGTGGGGCAGTGGAAGTGGTACTCTATTGGAATTACCATGGCAGATTTAAATTAGGATGCTAAATGGCAACATTTCCATTTTTTGCTGCAGAGAGAGGAAGAAGGTCATAGAAGTGCTTTAGTTATATAAACAACCACTGGAATTATATGGCAAAAAAGACCAAATTATGAGGCATGGTTGAGCACTTTTTGTGGCAAGAAATGTCCAATTATGCATTTACAACGCCAATAGCTCTAACTCTCGCAAATGCGAGACCTATTGCATTGCAAATGCTTGTTTCTATTCTTCCTCACCAATACATCCTTTCTCATCTAACAAGGTACACGCAACCACCTGAAAATCATCACTCTTATCCTCTCCTTACTCTGCATCCACAGGAAGATGCAATAAACAATCCACAAAAATATTTTTAACACCAGCAATGTACTCCAATTTAAACTGAAACTCTTGCATCCTGTAATGCCATTTAGCAATCCTAGGCATCACTTTGAACGCACCTCTAGTTGAAAACAAATTGACTAAAGGTTTATAATATGTTCACACGGTGAATTCTGTGCCCCACAAATACTTCCTAAAATAATTCACCCCCCACCAACAAGTCAAAGCTTCCTTCTCAATGACCGAATAAGTATCCTCAGCTCCTCTCAGAGGTCGAGAAACAAATGCCATCACTTCATCCTTCCCATTCCTGGATTGCATTAGAACAGCCCCTAAACCATACTGACTAGCATCAGTCACCACAGTACTGCGATCACGTGTATCAAACGGTTTCAACGGCATGGCAGCAGCCAATTCACCCTTTATCTTATTGAATTCCTCCTCCTTGTCTTCTGTCACCTCAAACTTAGTCTTATTCTGCAATAATTCTCGCATTCCATTCATCCGTTCAGCACACCTTGGAATGAACAGTGCATAAAATTCCACCATTCCGAAAAATGACCTTAGTTGATCCTTGTCCAAAGGTGCTGGGAATTCATTTATGGCCTTTACTAAACTCCCCTTCGGTTCTACACCCTTCTCAGGCAAAGTGTGTCCCAAATAATCTACACTTTCCATTCCAAATTTGCACTTGCTGATTTCCAAAGTGATTCCTCTTTCTTTCAAATTTTCCAACACCACCCTTAATGTTTCGTCAAGTTCTTTCCTGTTTGCTCCCCAAACCAGAATGGCATCTTGAAAACATTTGACTTTGTCCATACCCTTGAATGTTGCTTCCATTATTCTCTGAAAAGGAGAAGAAGCAGAAGCTAAACTAAATGGCATAGGTTTAAATCAATATGCCCCATTTGGTGTGACAATAGACATCCGATGTTGTGAATTTTTATGCAATACAACTTGCTGATACGCTGATGACAAATCCAACGTCGCAAAAACCCTAGAACCTTTAATCATAGTCAACATCTCCGTAATATTGGGCAAAGGATGCCGATCAACCCATATTCTTTCATTCAAGTCTCTCAGGTCAATGCACATCCTCAAAGCCCCATTGGATTTTATTGCTAAAACTATAGGAGCAAGCCATTCAGAACATTCTATAGGTTCTAATACATCATTATCACATAACCTCTGCAATTCCTTTGTCAATTCTTCCCTCATAGCTATCGGAACATGTCTAGGTTTGTGGACCACAGGCTTCACACCAGCTTTCAATTGTATTTGATGGGTAAACCCTTTTATTCTCCCCAATTTGTTATTGAATACTTCCAGAAATTTTTCAGCCCAACTACCATTTCCTGCTCAGACTGAACTTACCACCTCCCTGCATAGCATTACCTGTCCATCACTATTCAGATCTAAAACAATTCCCAACTTCTTCTCCTCCAGCTACCCCAACAAATGTCCTCCTGTACGTGCCACACACACACTGTAGTTTGAGTTTCATTACCCTTAAAATTTAAAGATGCCCCAAACTCACTTACCAAATCAATTGTTTTCCCTCATAAGCTATTGGTTTCACCTTAGATTGCTTTAAATGAACACTCTGTAACTTGTTGCATTCTTCAACGTTGATCAAAGTAAACAACGAACCTGAATCTGCCATCATCCTGTAGCTAGGTCTATTGATTTCAATCGAACACAATGGTTTCTTCGCTAGAACTTGAGTCACAACAGCTATATCTTCTACCACATCTGACTCTTCCTCCACTAAAAGTACAACATTTTCATCACTAGAGTCACTATTGCTGAATAAGACTCCACTGCATTGACTGATTTAACATTCCTGGCATTTTTTACCCACTCTCCATTACCCACTTTCATGAAATGACCTATATTTTTGCATTTGTTGCACCATTTATCAAAAATGTGACAGGATTGAGAATTTCCTAAGTGCCTTCTACTCCCACAAAGATAACATTTTAATGTCTTTCTCTTATCATCACTGATCACTGCACCACTTTTTTTCATTTGTTAGGTGCTGCGTTGCGATTGCATACTTTGCACTTCAAGTTTCATATTCATTTGCTCCATAAACTTTGTTGTAGACTCAATACTGCTGACAATTTCTATAGCTTTATCCAACGTGAGATTCTCTGTTGTTAATAGCTTCTCTTGAACTTTCACATTGTTAGAGTTTTTGACCACTTGGTCACGAATTACCTCATCCTAAAATGCCTTAAAATCACAAATTGAAGCTAATATTCTCAGTTCACCTACAAAACTCTCAATTGATTCATTTGGCATTTGCAGTCTTCTATAAAATGTGTGACGTTTCATTATAACATCTCTTTTCCTTTTAAAATTTGTATCTAACGCTTTTATGGCCACCTCATACTCATCGAATTAATCACCTTCGCTTTCAACAGGTACAGTTGGTAAATGTTTTAATATTTTCCTGCCCTCCATGCCTAAAGGATGTTTCAAAAGAGCAAATTTCTTTCTTTGTGTGAAAATTTCCCCTTCAATGGCATCCAAATATGCCTCAAATCCCTCTTTCCATTGTTCCCATTCTACAGGAGGAAATCCTGGAAATTGCAAAAATCGAATTGGAGGTATGACTGCTTGTTGCATTTTTTTTTTTTGTTGCACCTCATCATCTTAGCGGTTACCGATGTCACACACTGTTCCTCAGTCTCTCTCTAAGCAAAATGGAACATCCATAATCGCCAAACAACCAGAACTCCACAAGGGAAAATGGAGAAGATCCAAAGAACCGTTACCCTCCTGGAACACGTGGTTCTGAGCTCATCACCACCTGATAAGTACGAGTTCCACTTCTGGTGAGTTTCTTTTTGGTTTTCATTTCAGTATGATCAATACATCCCGCAAGGTAGCCACCAGAACAGCAACTGCCACAACTTCCAATCTAAACACTCTATTTCCCCAATCTTCCAGATTCCATCCCCATAGTTACATTATAGATTCAATCCCCATAGATGCAGCAAAAGCCAAGATACAACAAATATGTCTTTCGAGGGCCCCCAAAAACCTTAAAATGCCACTGGCAAAGAGAGAGAAACTCAGAGGTAGAGGATGATAGAGCAGAGAGACTGAGATATGGAAATAGACAGAGGTGGTGAACTAAAAGAGAAAGTTTACTCTCCCAGGAGGCCCCTTGGAAAGTGGGAGCCCTGGGCAAGTGCCTACTTTTCCCATTCCATAAAATGCTCTGGGTTAACTAGATGGTCAAGGTGCCAGGGCATCTGCAGAACATGCCATGGGTCTGTGAGCCTCTGAGCAGAAATGCTAAAATATTATCAGAAAGTCTGCATGAGCCGGAGAAATTAACAATGGATGATAGCAGTTAGATGAGCTACTGGAACTATTATTAAAGTGCTTAGAAACTACTCAGCAATGCATGTGCTATATTATTGGTCATTAAATGACAAATAGTAAAACAAACAACTTAACTCCGGATATGGTAGAGTGGGGAGCATGGGTTAAAGCTTTCAACAGGTACAGTTGGTAAATGTTTTAATATTTTCCTGCCCTCCATGCCTAAAGGATGTTTCAAAAGAGCAAATTTCTTTCTTTGTGTGAAAATTTCCCCTTCAATGGCATCCAAATATGCCTCAAATCCCTCTTTCCATTGTTCCCATTCTACAGGAGGAAATCCTGGAAATTGCAAAAATCGAATTGGAGGTATGACTGCTTGTTGCATTTCTTTTTTTTGTTGCACCTCATCATCTTAGCGGTTACCGATGTCACACACTGTTCCTCAGTCTCTCTCTAAGCAAAATGGAACATCCATAATCGCCAAACAACCAGAACTCCACAAGGGAAAATGGAGAAGATCCAAAGAACCGATACCCTCCTGGAACACGTGGTTCTGAGCTCATCACCACCTGATAAGTACGAGTTCCACTTCTGGTGAGTTTCTTTTTGGTTTTCATTTCAGTATGATCAATACATCCCGCAAGGTAGCCACCAGAACAGCAACTGCCACAACTTCCAATCTAAACACTCTATTTCCCCAATCTTCCAGATTCCATCCCCATAGTTACATTATAGATTCAATCCCCATAGATGCAGCAAAAGCCAAGATACAACAAATATGTCTTTTGAGGGCCCCCAAAAACCTTAAAATGCCACTGGCAAAGAGAGAGAAACTCAGAGGTAGAGGATGATAGAGCAGAGAGACTGAGATATGGAAATAGACAGAGGTGGTGAACTAAAAGAGAAAGTTTACTCTCCCAGGAGGCCCCTTGGAAAGTGGGAGCCCTGGGCAAGTGCCTACTTTTCCCATTCCATAAAATGCTCTGGGTTAACTAGATGGTCAAGGTGCCAGGGCATCTGCAGAACATGCCATGGGTCTGTGAGCCTCTGAGCAGAAATGCTAAAATATTATCAGAAAGTCTGCATGAGCCGGAGAAATTAACAATGGATGATAGCAGTTAGATGAGCTACTGGAACTATTATTAAAGTGCTTAGAAACTACTCAGCAATGCATGTGCTATATTATTGGTCATTAAATGACAAATAGTAAAACAAACAACTTAACTCCGGATATGGTAGAGTGGGGAGCATGGGTTAAAGCTTTCAACAGGTACAGTTGGTAAATGTTTTAATATTTTCCTGCCCTCCATGCCTAAAGGATGTTTCAAAAGAGCAAATTTCTTTCTTTGTGTGAAAATTTCCCCTTCAATGGCATCCAAATATGCCTCAAATCCCTCTTTCCATTGTTCCCATTCTACAGGAGGAAATCCTGGAAATTGCAAAAATCGAATTGGAGGTATGACTGCTTGTTGCATTTTTTTTTTTTGTTGCACCTCATCATCTTAGCGGTTACCGATGTCACACACTGTTCCTCAGTCTCTCTCTAAGCAAAATGGAACATCCATAATCGCCAAACAACCAGAACTCCACAAGGGAAAATGGAGAAGATCCAAAGAACCGTTACCCTCCTGGAACACGTGGTTCTGAGCTCATCACCACCTGATAAGTACGAGTTCCACTTCTGGTGAGTTTCTTTTTGGTTTTCATTTCAGTATGATCAATACATCCCGCAAGGTAGCCACCAGAACAGCAACTGCCACAACTTCCAATCCAAACACTCTATTTCCCCAATCTTCCAGATTCCATCCCCATAGTTACATTATAGATTCAATCCCCATAGATGCAGCAAAAGCCAAGATACAACAAATATGTCTTTCGAGGGCCCCCAAAAACCTTAAAATGCCACTGGCAAAGAGAGAGAAACTCAGAGGTAGAGGATGATAGAGCAGAGAGACTGAGATATGGAAATAGACAGAGGTGGTGAACTAAAAGAGAAAGTTTACTCTCCCAGGAGGCCCCTTGGAAAGTGGGAGCCCTGTGCAAGTGCCTACTTTTCCCATTCCATAAAATGCTCTGGGTTAACTAGATGGTCAAGGTGCCAGGGCATCTGCAGAACATGCCATGGGTCTGTGAGCCTCTGAGCAGAAATGCTAAAATATTATCAGAAAGTCTGCATGAGCCGGAGAAATTAACAATGGATGATAGCAGTTAGATGAGATACTGGAACTATTATTAAAGTGCTTAGAAACTACTCAGCAATGCATGTGCTATATTATTGGTCATTAAATGACAAATAGTAAAACAAACAACTTAACTCCGGATATGGTAGAGTGGGGAGCATGGGTTAAAGCTTAGTGTGTCACTGTTATAAAGATGAAAAAATTATTATTGTTATTAATATTATTGTTATTATTATTATTATTATTGTTAGTAGTAGTAGCAATATTATTAGTAGTAAGAGTAGTAGCTGCAGTAGTCGTAGTAGTAGTAATAGTAGTGGTAGCATTAGCAATATCATTATTAGTATTAATATTAATAATATAATTATTATTCCCAGTGTAACATATGGCAAACATCATAAAACAAATAAAAACAATGCTTCTACGTAACAACAGCTTTGCACTACCTTTTAGGCAGCTTTTCTCTGCAAATATGTTTTTTCACTGGAAAGTAAGTAAGAAATCAACACTTTGCATCAGTTTTCATTACTTTGGTGACTTTCCACTAGCACAATGGGGGTCATTACAACATTGGCGGTAAAAGCCGCTTACCACCGGACAGAAGACCGCCAACACACCGCCGCAGCCGTGGATTTCCGCAACAGCTATTATGACCCACATCTCGAAATTCGACAAAATTCAGACACATACACAAGTCCGCCACACCAAAGGTCAGTGGTAAACTGGTGAAAACAAAACCTCCACCGTCACGCCAACAGAAATACACCCACACTATCACGACCCACGAATCCACGCGGCGGTCTTTCAACCGCGGTATTCCATTGGCCGTACACATCGCTGCCCGCAAAATAAACACACTTCTACAAACCACATCCACAATGGACAATTCCAAATACACACACCTGATACACAATCACACACCACACCCACACACCCAAAACAATATAAAACACACACCCACATCACCCACAAACCCCTGCTACCAAAAATTCCGAAAGAAGGCCAGAGAGAGACACCACCATCCACAAACCAGCAGCCACAGGCACTCAACACCATCACCCACACAACTTCCAAGCACAAAACACCACACACCACTGCATATCACCACACTTATCACCACACACACCACCACACACATCACCCACACCACCCCATGGCAAGGCAAAGACACCCCAGGTTCTCGGAGGAGGAGCTCAGGATCATGGTGGAGGAAATCGTCCAGGTAGAGCCACAGCTATTTGGAGCACAGGTGCAGCACACCTCCATAGCTAGGAAGATGGAGCTATGGCGAAGAATAGTCGACAGGGTCAACGCAGTGGGACAGCACCCAAGAAATCGGGACGACATCAGGAAGAGGTGGAATGACCTACGGGGGAAGGTGCGTTCCGTGGTCTCAAGACACCACCTGGCAGTACAGCGGACTGGCGGCGGACCCCCACCTCCTCCCCCACAACTAACAACATGGGAGGAGCAGGTCTTGACTATACTGCTTCCTGAGGGCCTCGCAGGAGTCAGTGGAGGAATGGACTCTGGTAAGTCAAACCTTTAACTATCATATCCCCCACCCTACCTGCATGCTATCACAGATCCCCACCCTCGCCCCATCCCCTATCACTCCAACTCCTCACAAATGTACTAATAACACAAACCACACATCCCAACACCAAGCCCTGCATGACACAACAAAGCATGGGCACCCATCACTAAAGCATGCCCACTGCACATACCCATAACACCGCCCTCAACCATCATCACACAAGCCCCGACACAGGAATGCTAGCACTGGGGTACACGGTCACCCACCCATTGCACACCATGACACACACAGATGCAATAATCATGCTTTTACACCCCTGCAGGACCACTACCCAACGTCACCAGACAGGTGGGTCCAGACATCTCCACCCCACCCACAGAAGAGGCCCACAGTGATGACAGCAGCTCTGTCCAACTAGATCCAGATGACCAGCCCGGACCATCATGGGCCTCAGGACAGTTGGTTCCTCTCACCCAGTCACAGCCCACCACAGACCTTCCACCCTCTGGTAACACCAGCACAGCACCCACCCAGCGGGCCCATACCTCCGTGCCCAGGACACGTCAATCAGCTATGTGTCCACCACTACAGGGAACCCACGATAACCCACCACCTCAACAACAACAGGGACCTGGGGGCAGTGGCAGTGGTCACACAGTCCAGGGGACGGAGGCACTGGAACACAGGGAAACTGGGAGGGCTGCTGTGCGACAGGGGGCGGACAGGCCAAGGGAACCCACTCTCCACGAGGCCCTCTCCTCCATCATGGGAGCATACCACCACTCGCAGGAGATGATGGCAACGGTCCTGGCCAAGTTTCAGGAGACCCAGCGCATGCAGGAGGAACAGTATTTGGGGTTCAGGGAGGAACTCAGAACCATCAGCTCCGCCCTGGGCACCATCTTAGGGGTGCTGAAGGAAATACTTAACACCAGGAGGGACACTGTGGCACTACAAGGGGCCCCTAACACTAGCATGGAAGATGAACTGCCCACCACCTCCGCCGGCGCTAGTGGGCAGGAGGCACCGCCACAGGACCACCACACCAGCACCCCAGCCCCTGCAGATGGAAAACCACCTCGCAAACGGTACCTGAGATCCAGGACAAAGACAGAGCACGATGCCAAGACCCCCACCAAGAAATGAGACCACCCTCATTGTCATCTTACTGTCCCACTTTGTCACCCTGTCCATAATTAAACTGCCCCAGCTCCACTTCCTATGCCCACATGGGCAATGCACCTGTGAGACTAATAGACTGGACTCTGCCATGGACATTCCTCCACCATCACCCCTCACCATTTTACAACCCCCTCCAATATTGAGCACTTCAATAAACACCCTTGAAGCACAAAACAATCTGGAGTCAGTCTGTGATTTCGAAATTGTGTATTAGCAATGACAGTGACAAAATGCTTTTTCAAATGTAATGTCAACATACCTATGTCACACAGCTCTAGTCCATGAGGAATCTAAGCAGATAACACACGTTGGAAACCACACCTGTGAAACCGTAAGGGAAATTTACAACTCAGTGACCATATACTGGTTGAAATCGACAGACAGGATAGAGGTAGAAGTTTTAAAGTACTTGTAGTAGGCAGGAATGTTGTCTCACCTGTGTGTCACTGGAAATATTGCTGGATGACTGAGTCCCTGTTGTCAATGTCTTCTTCCTCTGCTTCCTCCTCATCACTGTCCACAGGCTCCACAGCTGCCACAACACCGCCATCTGGACCATCCTCCTGCAGAAAAGGCAAAGCCAAGTTGTGAAGCATACAGCAGGCCACGATGATCTGGCACACCTTCTTTTGTGAGTAGAATAGGGAACCACCTGTCATATGGAGGCACCTATACCTGGCCTTCAGGAGGCCGAAGGTGCGTTCGATCACCCTCCTAGTCCGCCCATGGGCCTCATTGAAGCGTTCATCTGCCCTGGTCCTGGGATTCCTCACTGGGGTCAGTAGCCATGACAGGTTGGGGTAACCAGAGTCCCCTAATAGCCACACCCGGTGCCTCTGGAGTTGACCCATCACATAAGGGATGCTGCTATTCTGCAGGATGTAGGCGTCATGCACAGAGCCTGGGAACATAGCATTTACCTGGGAGATGTACTGGTCTGCCAAACATACCATCTGTACATTCATGGAATGATAACTCTTCCGGTTCCTGTACCCCTGTTCCCCCATCAATGGCACCTATGATGTTGGGGATATGTCCAAGGGCATAGAAGTCACCTTTCACTGTAGGCAAGTCCTCCACCTGAGGGAAAACGATATAGCTCCGCATGTGTTTCAGAAGGGCAGACAACACTCTGGACAACACGTTGGAAAACATAGGCTGGGACATCCCTGATACCATGGCCACTGTTGTTTGAAATGACCCACTTGCAAGGAAATGGAGCACTGATAGCACCTGCACTTGAGGGGGGATTCCTGTGGGATGGCGGATTCCTGACATCAGGTCAGGCTCCAACTGGGTACACAGTTCCTGGATTGTGGCACGGTCAAACCTGTAGGTGATGCTCAAACTTCTTTCCTCCATTGTCGACAGGTCCACC
Source organism: Pleurodeles waltl (assembly GCF_031143425.1). Lineage (NCBI taxonomy): Eukaryota > Metazoa > Chordata > Amphibia > Caudata > Salamandridae > Pleurodeles > Pleurodeles waltl. The sequence continues at coordinate 996,103,211 of NC_090450.1, read as the reverse complement.
AGCGGTCGGTACACCGGAGGATTCCGCCATCTCCTCACATGTCCCAGCGGACGGTGCCTATGAATGACAACAGCGACCACAGAGTCAAACAACTCAGAGGTATGTACCCACAGTCTACACAGAACACCATTCATACACAAAATGTGGCCTCTATTTGTGTTGTGAGACAAGGCCTAGGTATGTGTGACGCAGTTGGTAATTAGGCCATGTGGGCCCCTGAAATGGCAGCTGCCTGACCTCTAAACTGGGACAATGGGATGTGAGGTAACTGCTCTGGCGTTGTGCACCGTCGCAGTAGGCGGTCGAAGACCGCGGCGCAATGCTGCATTGGTTAACATTGGACCCTATGGGTCCCAGGAGCCAATGACGATGTACGCCGGCGGTGATGGTATGCACCGCCGCAGACATGACCGCCAAGGACGTGACCGCCATTTTCTAGCTGTTGAATCACTCGATACCTGATCTTCGACAGGAGAGGACCTACACTGCAAGTGCTGCTGTGACCTCGGTCTGGAAGAGACAATGAGTTGTGCGTCTGGGGAAAGGGCCCCTGCCTTCACTGCAGAGGAGTTGGAGAAGCTCATCAACGGGGTCCTCCCCCAATACACACTACTCTACGGTCCTCCAGACCAACAGGTAAGGGAGCATGTTGTATGGGCTATCTCTGTGTGGAGAGGGCTGGTTGTAAGAAGGAGGGGGGCACAGTTCTGCATGCATGAAGGACTGTGAATGCATGTGCCACATGGCAAGGGTAGGGATGTGGGCCACTCACCTTGACGGTGCAGTTGGTAATGACTTCTCTTCTTCCCCTGTACATGTCATGTAGTGTCAGCGCCCACCAGAAGAAGGATATTTGGCGTGCCATCACCAAGGACGTCCGGACCCTGGGGGTCCACCACAGATGGAGCACCCACTGCTGTAAAAGATGGGAGGACATTCGCCGCTGGAGAAAGAAGATGGCGGAGGCTCAGCTGGAGATGGCCTCCCAACGTGGGAGGGGTGCCCGTCGAACCATGACCCCCCTGATGTTCAGGATCCTGGCGGTGGCCTACCCTGAGTTGGATGGACGCTTGAGGGCATCACAGCAGACACAAGGGGGTGAGTACACTATCATTCAGCGGACTTTGCGCGCAGTGAAGGTGTCTTGGTGGGGGAGGAGGGCTGTGGGTTTCACTAGGCCAGGGCGAGTTCTGTAGGCTAGGCCCCTCCGTAATGCAGGCCATGTGGCCCCCCACCCCACCTCTGTAGAGTGCTAAGTACAGGTATTCATGCCCCTGTGTCATCTATGTGTGCAGATGTTGTCCATAGCCTTGTAGGCCATTTCCCAGGAATTGCATCTGTAGAGCCCAACAGCACAACGTAGTGCAGGGGGCTGCTGTGTCTGTATTATCCACCAACGGTAGCGGTAAGCCATGCACTCAACCTGTCTTTCTTCTGTCGCCCCCCCCCTTTTTGTGGTCTCCCTGTTCTTGTGTGCATTAGCATCATCAGGCGGAGGTACAGTGGAACCAGAGCACGAGGGAGCTGCATCCCACATGGCCATGGAGGGCCACACCACGGACTCAGAATACACCAGTGGGACGGAGGGCGAGGGGAGCACCATGGCGGTCACAGGATCTGCAACCAGCGACACAGACTCATCCTCCGATGGGAGCTCCCTTGTGGTGGCTGCAACATCTGTGCCCCCCACTTCTACAGGTACAGCCGCCACCTCCCCCTACCAGCACCACCCTCCAGCAGCCCCTCAGCCTTCGCCCTGTACCCGCTCACCCAGGAGGGTGGGCATCACCTTCGCCACAGGCACCTCAGCCCCTGCCCCTGTCACCTCTACTGCCCTCAGTGAGGAGGCCATTGACCTCCTCAGGTCCCTCACTGTTGGGCATTCTACCATTTTGAATGCCATCCAGGGAGTTGCAACACACAAATGCATTCCTGGAGGGCATTCATTCTGGTCAGGCTGCCCTTCATCGAACCCTGCAAACTCTGGCCTCAGCACTGATGGCAGCCATTGTCCCTGTGTCTAGCCTCCCCCCTCCAACTTCCTCCACCCAGACCCAATCCCCTGTACCTCTGCCTATCCCAAGCACACCATCAGACCAGCCTGCACACACCTCACCACACAAGGGAAGCTCAGGCAAACATAAGCACCACACATCCCACAGGCACTCACGCAAGTATCACACACATACAGACACACCAACATCCACTGCCTCCACTGTGTCCCCTTCCTCGTCGTCTCCCTCCTCCCTCCCAGTCTCGTCTACACTCACACCTGCATGCACTACCACTACAGCCACTACGTCCCGCACCAGCACACCCACAACCACACCCCGCTCACATGCAGTCACCACCCCCACTACCATTTGCACGTCCCTTGTGTCCTCTCCCTGTGTGTCTGTGATGCCCCCTCCCAAGATACACAAACGCAGGCACACACCCACCCAACAGCCATCCATCCAGCTATCCACCTCACGACAGCCTCCAGCCCATGCACCTGCACCCAAATCCACAAAAGTTACACCTCCTACAACCACCACCTTTTCCTCCACTCCCAAACCCCCTCCAGCTTCCCGTCCCAGTGTCGCCAAAAAACTTTTCCTGTCCTCCCTTAACCTATTTCCCCTTCCCCGTCCAACTCATAGGTCCCGTACTAGCACCTCAGCCAAAAAATCTCCGGGATCAGTGGTGCCTATTGTTACAGGTATGTGGAATGCACCAGCCACTAGGCCAGCCAGTGTGGCACATAGCCACAGCACAGCCAGTCCCCCCCACCAGAAGTTGGACAGTGCCCGGCGGGAGAGGGGGAAGACTCCAGCCAGCAAAGCCGCTCACAGGGGTCCCGGGGGGGAGTCGACTCAGCTGTGACTCCTCCCAAGGTGGGGAAGGGGCAGAAGAAATCTCCAAAGTCTGAGAGGTGCAGCACGGCGGAGAAGACCGCCATCATCTCCGCTGCCCAGGAGGCCTCCGCCAGCCCCATCGTCACTGCCCAGGAGGCCACCCCCAGCCCCATCGTCACTGCCCAGGAGGCCACCGCCAGAGTCACTGCCCAGGAGGACACCGCCGGCCCATCGTCACTGCCCAAGAGGCCACCGCCAGCCTCATCGTCACTGCCCAGGAGGCCACCGCCAGCTCCAGAGTCACTGGCCAGGAGGCCACCGCCAGAGTCACTGCCCAGGAGGACACCGCCAGAGTCACTGCCTAGGAGGACACCGCCAGCCCTATCGTCACTGGCCAGGAGGCCACCGCCAGCCCCAGAGTCACTGGCCAGGAGACTACCGCCAGCCCCAGAGTCACTGGCCAGGAGGCCACCGCCAGCCTCATCGTCATTGCCCAGGAGGCCACCACCAGCCTCTTCGTCACTGCCCAGGAGGCCACCACCAGCCCCAGAGTCACTGGCCAGGAGGCCACCGCCAGAGTCACTGCACAGGTGGACACCGCCAGAGTCACTGGCCAGGAGGCCACCGCCAGCCCCAGAGTCACTGACCAGGAGACTACCGCCAGCCCCAGAGTCACTGGCCAGGAGGCCACCGCCAACCTCATCGTCACTGCCCAGGAGGCCACCACCAGCCTCATTGTCACTGCCCAGGAGGCCACCACCAGCCCCAGAGTCACTGGCCAGGAGGCCACCGCCAGAGTCACTGCACAGGCGGACACCGCCAGAGTCACTGCCCAGGAGGCCACCGCCAGCCCCAGAGTCACTGGCCAGGAGGCCACCGCCAGAGTCACTGCCCAGGAGGACACCGCCAGAGTCACTGCCTAGGAGGACACCGCCAGCCCTATCGTCACTGGCCAGGAGGCCACCGCCAGCCCCAGAGTCACTGGCCAGGAGACTACCGCCAGCCCCAGAGTCACTGGCCAGGAGGCCACCGCCAGCCTCATCGTCACTGCCCAGGAGGCCACCACCAGCCTCATCGTCACTGCCCAGGAGGCCACCACCAGCCCCAGAGTCACTGGCCAGGAGGCCACCGCCAGAGTCACTGCACAGGCGGACACCGCCAGAGTCACTGGCCAGGAGGCCACACCAGCCCCAGAGTCACTGGCCAGGAGGCCACCGCCAGCCTCATCATCACTGCCCAGGAGGCCACCGCCAACCTCCTCGTCACTGCCCAGGAGGGCACCGCCAGCCCGAGTCACTGGCCAGGAGGCCACCGCCAGAGTCACTGCCCAGGAGGACACCGCCAGCCCCATTGTCACTGCCGAGGAGGCCACTGCCAGCCACAGCCCAGCTGGACAGGAGGGCCCCGCAAGCCACAGCCCAGCTGACCCATAAAGGACCGCCAGCCACAGCCCTGCTGGGCAATGAAGGACCGCCTTGACAAGGACCGCTGAACAGGGCAAAGACCGCCATGGAAAGCACCGCTGAACATGTCTGACACTGGCAACTCAAGCACCGCTAAACAGTCCAAGGACCGCTGAACAGGGCAAAGACCGCCATGGAAAGCATCGCTGAACAGGTCTGACACTGGCAACTTAAGCACCGCTGAACAGGCCAAGGACCGCTGAACAGGGCAAAGACCGCCATGGAAAGCACCGCTGAACAGGTCTGACACTGGCAACTCAAGCACCGCTGAACAGGCCAAGGACTGCTGAACAGGGCAAAGACCGCCATGAAAAGCACCGCTAGCCCATTTGCGGCAGGGCCAGTGACGCAACTGGGACCGTCACGGGGTGTGTGCTGCACTCTGGGCACCAGTCCCCCTCCAGAACCAGTGGATACAGCATCCACTCCGTCTGTCCTGCACAGGATGAAGCACTCTGGGCACCAGTCCGCCTCCAGAACCAGTGGAGAACAGAATCCACTCCATCTGTCCTGGACAGGATGAAGCACTCTGGGCACCAGTCCCCCTCCAGAACCAGTGGAGAACAGCATCCACTCCGTCTGTCCTGCACAGGATGAAGAACTCTGGGCACCAGTCCACCTCCAGAACCAGTGGAGACCTGCATCCACTTGAGAGACTGTGGCTTTGCACTCCCCAGGATTGAACAGTGAGCAAGCCACCCACTGTAGAGACTTGAGAGACTGTGGCTTTGCACTCCCCAGGATTGCACAGTGGGCAAGCCACCCACTGTAGGGACTTGAGAGACTGTGGCTTTGCACTGCCCAGGATTGCAGAATGGGCAACCCACCCACTGTATAGACTTGAGAGACTGTGGCTTTGCCCTCCCCAGGATACATCAGTGGGCATGGAGCCCCCTTGTGGATCTGGCGTGGTGCACTCATCCGGCCGAGGTGCCCTCCCTTCCCTTCCCCCTGAGGTGCCTGTTGTATTTCGATCTGATGCCCCTGCAGTGATCTCTCCGTTTGGATCGGGTATCTTGTGTGTGCCTCGCCCATGCATTTTGGACCCAGTGGTCCACGGACTATGAATGGTGCAATACCTGCACTACTAATTGTGGTGTATATTTTGTTTACTGTGTATATATATATATGTATATATTTGCTTACTGTATTAAGATATATTACAATGGTTCCACTCATTTCCTTTTGTCTTTGCATTCTTCCGGGGGGGTTGGGGGGTGTTACTGTAATGTATAGATATGCATTGGTGTGTGTGTTGTAGTGGGTGAAGGTCGGGGTGAGGGTTGGGGTGTTGAGTGTGTGTGTCCCTGTGTTTTTGCCTCCCCTATGTCGTAGGTGCAGTACTCACCGTGGTCTTCGCCGCCGGCGTTGATGATCCTCGTAGAGGAGCAGGAAGACTAGCGCTGGCAGAATATGGAGTTCCGGCTCCATGGTGCCCTCCTTCCTCGTGGATTGTGTAGAGGTGAGCATTTTCCCTTTGAAATGGCTGTTTCTGCAGTGTTTTTATCTGCAGTGAATCCGCCCCGGAAAAGTTTGCGGATTGGTTGGTTGTGATACTCTGGGCGGTATATTGTCTTCCGCCTGTCTGTTGGCGGTGACCGCCGCGCTGTTTGTTTATACCGCCGTGGCGGTCACAGTGTTAAAGTGGCTGTCTTTGGTGGCGGTTTCCGCCACGGTCATAATTCAATTTTTTTACCGCCGGCCTGTTGGCGGTCGTACCGCCGCTTTAACACCGTCCGCCAGGGTTGTAATGACCACCAATATGTTTTGTGTACCATACGTGCGGGAGAGGTGGGAGGAATGGGTTGGTGGAATGTTTTGTTCCGGCCCTTAAATTGGTGGAACTTGGTCACTCCATGTCGAGTTCTGGCCTAATTCCATCATTCGCCACGTGGTGGAATTTTTCTCATGCAAGCCTCCAGAAAATACAGGTTGGCACGAGAGATTTGGCATCCCATGCCCGATTTTCTAATGTGTGGAGCCGCGGGCAGACACAGTCTGCAGCTCAAGTAGATTTGCCACCACTCGAGTTGCTTTTTACTCAAGCGGCAACAAAATCAACTCAAATTGCAACTCTCTTGCCCAATGCATGGTGCTTTCCGTACTAATGTTTCAGCACTGCTCACATTAGCGGCACTAAATTGAGCCCGAGTAGTGTGAGCTGCATATTTTTTGCCTATTGGCAGAACTATGGGGGATCTTGCAGAGATTTTATGTAACTCTGTGGAATGTTGCAGAGTAAAACCCACCCCTACCATATGGTTACTCTAAGGAGTGGCTACAGAAAACAAAAGATGCAAATGGAAACGCCCTAGCTGCATATGTGGGTGTATGGCACTCTGGAGTAAAATGTACCTTAGAAAATTGGCTCCAAGGATAACTCTTCCACGTGAATGGTATTCACATGATATGGAAACAATGCTAGTTAAAGCTGTTTATGAGGAAAAGAATCTGAGTTAGTCTTTTTCCAACATCTCATAGATTAAATAGATTCCTTGTTTTTCATTTTTGGTAGAAACCAAGCATACTCTCCTTTTTCCATGTCCTTAGCTACCCTTACTTTGACTTGTGTATTGGACTTTTTGCCTTCCTCCTTCCCTTTTTAGTGAAATTATTTTTGCTGGCCTTAGCACTCTGGGTATTTTACCACTGCTAACCAGTGCTAAAGTTCATGTGATCTCTGCTTAAAACATGGTAACATTGGCTTATCCACAAGTGGCATATTTAATTTACTTATAGGTCCCTAGTAAAGTGTGTCCAGGGCCTGTAGATTAAGGCCCATATTTATTTAAAATGGCACACAACTGAGCTAACGCAGCTGTGCGTCATTTTATTTAGCGCAAGCTCACACCATACCAAGTAATGACGCAGGATGGCACTAAGGAATGGTTAGCGTAAAAAAAATGACACTAGTGGGGGGGGGCATTAGGGAGAATCGTGCTAGTGGGTTAGAAATAAAATTAGGCTGGCTAGCAGCAAAAATTCTGCTGCTAATCAGCTTAGTGCCATTTTCTGACGCACAAGCAGCCAAAAAATTACTCCTGTCTAAGTTTAGACAGGAGTCATGCCCACGACACCAAAGGCCACCACAGGGGACCAGCGTCCCCTGGGCAAGCCCAAAATACCCAGTGCCAGGCAGAGGACCCCATGTAAGGGGTCCCCAGTGACGCAACACACACATACACAAACACTTACCTGCAACTTACCTGTGATGGGCTACCTCCACCTGTAGTGTCCCTGTGGTGTGGGTGGGGGTGTTGTTGGGAATTGGGGTGGGCATCTTTGTGCCCATTCCACGGTGTTTAGCGATGGAAATTGGCCTACCTGCACCATAACTCCTGGTCTGATCCAGGTGTTAAATAATGGTGCTGTTCGGGCTTAGGACCATTATTTAGGCCCGTCTCCTCCTTGTGTGTCGTTTCTGCACCAGTCGGTAAATATGGCGCTGGGGGTTTGCATTGTGCTTAGGACGGGAACACCAACCTTGCATCTCATTGATGCATGGTGGTTTCGCACATCCTAAACATGGAGTTAACTCCAATATTTCGACGCTAGACTGGTCTAGCGTCAAAATATATATAAGAAGTCAGGTTAGCGCCATTTTAGCACCAAAATAAATGCCGCTAAGGTGGCGCTAACCATCCATAAATATGGGCCTAAATGCTAGTAGAGAGCCTGTAACACCGACTATGCCATCCACTTAAGCAGGTCTTGAAACATATCTCATGTCTGTCATTGCAGAGCCTGTGTAAGCAGTTTTAAACTGCCATGTCAATCTGCAATGTTTGCCCTCTTGCCAGGCACAAATCTTCTTTTTTAGTACATACAAGTTGCCCAAATGGTAGGCCCTAGACAGTCCAAGGGCAGGGTGCAGCGTATTTAAAAAGTAGGACATGTACTTTTAAGTTTTACATGTCCTAGTAGTAAAAATCTTTAACATTTGTTTCTCACTACAGGGAGGTCTACTCCTTTCCTAGGATAACATTTGGGATTCCTTATTACATGTAATAGCTGTAATTTCTTATTGACAAGAAATTGATCTGTCATGATTGGTAACTATGACATTTTAATGATAAATCATCTTTGATGACAAAGTCAAATTTATCATTACAATTTTTAAAATATCACTTTTAGAAAGTTGGCATTTTATTGCTCTTAGCCATGTGTGCCAGCAGCCTGTTCCAATACATCTCTGGAGAGGTGTGACAGCGGGGCCTTGTGGATTTCCTCTAGACTGACACACAAAAAGGGAGCTTAGGTTTCACTGATGGGCTATCAACATCCTGATTAACCAAACTGGGCATGCTGGGAGGGAGGAGCTGGATGCAGCTTCACACTTACACCTGAATAGTCTGTGCCCTGTCCCCACACAAAGGACTGCTTAACCCCTTGTAGTGAGTCTGGAGCCAGGGTAGGAAGGGAGTACCTCTGTATACTTCAGAGCCCTTCTTTGAAGTTTCCCCCATTTCAAAGGCACCACTGGGTATAAGAATTGGATTTTTGACCCTACGAACTCAGTACACTTCTGGACCTCTGTATACTCTGCCGAGAAAAAGGATTGCTGTGCTGCTGAAGGACTGCTTTCTTGCTGTGCTGATTTGCTGCTTGCTGCCCTACTTGGTTGGGTGAGAAGGACTGGGACCACATCACTTGAACCCAATATCCAGAGTGACTTCAAGGAGAAGCTGACTGGTCTCCTGTTTTCTGAGGTCTCAGGTAAATAAGAGACTTCCAACTCACCTGCTACTTCACAGGACTCTGCCATCCTTGAGTCCTGTCTTGCCAAGTGATGCCAGTACAGTTCTGGACCCTCAGAAGTGGGTATGAAGTGCTTATCTCGCAAGAATCCATGCATCAACGCCATTGTGCAGCTCAGAACCGGATCATCTCCATCAACGCTGATGCATCAATGATGCTGGAAGGAATGTGTGCAACGCATCACAGTGCATGCCTTCATTTTTGATGCGTCTCTGACTCAATGCATCTCCGACTTTGTGTGGCTCGTAGCCAATGAACCACCTTCATCCTCAGGATCGAAGATGACGCATCGCCTCCCCTATTCTTCTAATCATCCTCAACGCAAACAAGGTACTTCGCGGTGGACCAAGGCTGGTTCATGTATACGACCTGCACTCCATCGTGGTTCATGTTGAACTGTCAGATTTGGCCCAGTCTAGTGCAACCAGATAGCCTTTGTTGGTGCTTTATGCTTTATGCTTTTAAGCATTACATTTCAGTTCATTCTTTAAAATGTATAACTCTGATTCCACTTATTTGATTTTTCTTATTTTGGTCTTGTTTAGTTCATTAAGTTAAGCTCTACTTTTCTAACTAGTTGTGGGGTTTTTGTGTGTGGTGTTTTCACTGTTTTAGTGTTTGAAGTGCTCCACAAATACTTTACACATTGCCTCTTAAGTTAAGCCTGACTGCTCTGTGCCAAGCAACCAGGGGTTGAGCACAGGTTAATTTAGGGTGTGTTGGTGTCTTATCCTGACTAGGATTGTGGTTCCTGCTTGGCCGGAGTGCATACCTCTGCTAGTCAGAAACCCTAATTGCTAACATTTTGTTTGTTAGATGAACTCCCCACACCATTTCTTTCTCTCCTCCACTCCTCGCCACCCTTTCCGTACCTAAGTACCTTCACCCTCAACTTATTTTTTAATGCCCATCAAATAACCCTAAAGTATGCCTTAGTGTTCAAACCCATCCTTTACCATAGAGTCTCTGCCCGTACCTATGCTATACCCTACTACCACTACTACTGCATATAATTCACTATGTTTACCTCTGCATGTATTTTATTGCTTCCACCTGTGATCTAGTACCGCCACCCCTAACTATACCCTACTGCTTTTTCTCCTCCCTTCTCTGTCACTCATGTTCTTTTTCTCTCTTCCTGTTTTCTTGTGATGTTCGTGATGTTTTCAGGTCTCTCATGCCCCCTTTTGTTGTTTTTTTTAATGTTAAATGTACTTTCATTCAAGAAAAGGGTGTTTGCTCAACTTAGAAAGTCATGAAATGGAGTTTGACAGTTCTGAGATCATCATGCTGGTGTTTTTGTTTTCTTTTCTTAAATGAGCTACATTAACTTGCACCCCAGATGCTGTTCTCTGTACACAAAGGATTGTCATCTATTACTGCTGGTTGTGTTCGTGTCGTATTTGACCAAACATCTAGTAGCCTTGTTTAAAGTACAGAGCAATGTCTAAATATAGATCTAGTTGTTCCTACTGCACTAAGAAGTAAGTTTGGCAGACATCACACGGGGACCCTAAAGAAAGCATGCTAACAAATAGAACAAAACAGTCCCATCACCTTAGCCTGAGATGAGCAATTATCCACTTGCACAGCTCAAGGGCATCCGCACTGGACACAGTATTAAGATATCACATCCTGCCATTACCAGCATCCCTTCATCCTCTGCTGAGAACCAATAACTCACTTTCAGCTATACTTTTGTTGGCAGGCAGAAATGTGGATTGTGCTGACTGTCATCTAAAATGGTTTATTTTACTGACAGCCATAAATTTGAAATTGAGCTGGCTGCCAGCACTGACCCCTCATCGCCCTGTCAGCCCTTCCAGTCTTAGAATAGAGCAGTACTGCAAGTAAAGTGATTCAACCTCACCAGCCAGTCAGTGGGAAGGGACATGCTGATCTCCCTGGATGTTTGGATTTTTTGTGATGCAGGGTCCAGTGAGAAAGGCAGTGCTGAGATATTCTTCTAATACTGTATTTACTTCAAATATCACAATACCCACTAATGCCACATTGACACAATGTCAAATTAACCTCTAGTTCTGAATGTACCCCTACATGGCAGTGACCTATAAGACCACATTCATCTCAAAGGACAACTAGTGCCCCAGTCATGTAAAGCAAAGTGGACTTAAGTGATAGGTTGTAAGGGTTATGGATGGAGTGGGACCACCTGCCATCTAGTTGATAACAGTTAACCTAAATCAAAGGATAGTCAAACAAACGCTGTCCACCATGCACCATCCGCAACAATGAATGCACAGAGTATCTGAGAAAAAGTGCGCAACATACTCATCCCACCAAACACGATACCCATCAATCTATCCAAGGGACATCCACTCTGACGCATACCCACTCCAATATATATACATACATATGTACTCATGCCCTAAGGTAACTATAACTTGCTCCCTTGCCAAGCACTGTTTTGTTATCAATAATGTAATTGCAAACACTGCAGTGATACCAAAGATGCCATACAAGATCTCATCCATGACATAATATGTGGAGTAATTAGCTGTGTGTTAGAAATGGGGTCTCTGGTTGGCAGTCAGTTTGCCCTCTGTCCAAGCAAGGACTCTCACTCTAGTCAGAGTTAGGGAGATACACAGCTCAGATAACCTCTGCTCATCCACCTGGTAGCTTGGTACAAGCAGTCAGGCTTATCTCAGAGGCAATGTGTAGAGTATTTGTACAATCACACACAGTAACACAATGAAAGCACCACAAAAGTACTCAACACCAGTTTAGAAAAATAGCCAATATGTATCTGAGTAAAACAAGACAAAAAACAACAGAAATCCAACATACACAAGCAAAGATATGAATTTTTAAAGTAAAAAGAGTCTTAATCCATAGAAATGAATTGATATGATGTTTTTACACAAAGTACCTGGTATGCATCAAACATAAAGCTGCACAGGTGAGCATGCTTCGGAAAGGCAAGCGATGAGTCAATTCTTGACTCTCAAGTGAGGCAGTGCGTTGATTCTTCTCCAGTCAGGTAGGCAATGCGTCGTTTCTCTCTCCCGCCGAAGAATGATGCGTTGATTTACGGATGAGCAGCCTCGGGTAAATGCAGTTTCACTGTGGTTTTGACGCTCAGTGATAATGCATGCAAAATTCTGATGCACGATGGCAAAGAGCTGTGCTGCATCATTGATGCCTCAATTTTGGCAGCCGCAAGCAGGTGTTGTGTCGATTTTCAGCCGCAATGCAGGTGGTGCATCGATTTTTCAGCCACGAGGCAGGGGCTGCATCGTTTGTTTTCCAGCTCGGCTCCGGTGCATGAATTTCAGCCTTGGTTTCACAGGTGGACTGTCCCTAAAGTCCACATCATGGGTAGAGAGATGAGTGACCCCTGGGGGTCAAGGAAAACACCAAGGCAAACTGACTCAGCAACTGGCGACAGGTCCCTCTGTTGCTCTGGGGTCAGTGTTGTGGCCTCCACAGGCCATTCTTTCTCCTGGGCAGACAGGAGGTCAGGAAGAGGCTCCCTCTCCTCCTCTACCCCATCATCTGTTGCCAACAGCATAGTTAGTTCAGACTTCTCAAAAAGAGGTTTGAGGCGGTTCACACGTAGGACTCTCAAAGGGTTCCTTGGAGTCTGCAAGGTCACCAAATAGGTGACAGCACTCTGGCTCTCCACCACCTCAAAACGCCCAGTCAAGTTGTCCTGGAGAGCAGGAGGCTCCAATGGGGCCATGACCCACACCTTCTGGCCAGGCATTCTGGTCCTGCCAAGGTTCCAAGTCCTCCTAGCTGGCTTCTAGGTTTGCCTGAGCGAGTTTTCTGAAACGCGTAGTCTGGTTTCTAAAAGCCAGTATGTAGCTAAACACCTCCTGGGGGATTCAGAGCTCTCCTCCCAGCGTGGCCATACAGAAGCTCATAAGGGCTAAAACCAAGCCCCTTCTGGGGTACCTCCCTGTAAGCAAAGAGAAGGCATGGTAAGAGGACATCCCACTTACGCCTCATGAGTTATAACAGACCCATAATCGAACCTTTCAACCAACCCATTTTTTGGGGGGTGGTAAGGAGTGGTGAACTTGTAGATTACCCCACACTCCTTCCACAGAGACTGTCCTGCTTTTGCCGCTCAGTGATGATGCATGCTGACTCACGATGGCAAAGAGCCATGCTGCGTGGGCGATGAGTTGATTTTGTCAGCCGCAAGCGGGTGTTGTGTTGATTTTCCAGTCGCGATGCAGGTGGCGCGTCTATTTTTCAGCAGTGAGGCAGGTGGTGTGATTTTTCTCCCGCTCGGCTCCATTGCATGGATTACAGCCTTGGTTCCACCAGCCTCTCCTTTTTAAGGACCCAGGGACTGGCTAGGGCATCATTTAGCAGCGTAGGAGTCTCAACAAGAAAGTCAGGTGCTGGCAGAGGAACTCTTCGATGGCCTTGAGACTTCAAAACAGGTAGCAGGCTCAGCCAAAGCCCTTGGAGACACTTCACAAGCAGGAAAACACAGCAAAGTCCAGTCTCTGTCTTCTATAAGGTAGAAGCAGCACCTGCAGACCAACCCAGCAAATCACACTCACAGGCAAAGGGGCAGTACTCCTCCTCCAGCTTGTCAGCTCTTCTCTTTGGGAGAGATTCCTCTTGAAGTAATCTAGATATCATGGGTTTTGGGTCCACTACTAATACTCATTTCTGTCTTTGAAGTAAGCAAACTTTGAGGGAAAGTCTCTGTTGTTCACAAGATCCTGCCTTGCCAAGCCTGGCCCCAGACACACACCAGGGAGTTAGAGACTGCATTGTGTGAGGACAGGCACATCCCTTTCAGGTGTAAATGTCAGTTCCTCCCTCCCCATTCTAGCATAGGAGACTCATCAGGTTATGCATTACACTCCTCAGCTCCCTTTGTCTAACTGTCTAGAGGGAATTCACTAACAGCCCAACTGTCAGTCTGACGCAGACGTGGATTCCACAGGCAGGCAGAGGCACAGAATGGTTAAACAACAAAATGTCCACGTTCTAAAAGTGGCATTTTCGAACTGACAATCTAAAAAACAACTTTACCAAAAGATACATTTTAAAATTGTGAGTTCAGAGACCCCAAACTCCAAATCTCGGTCTGCTCCTAATGGGAAACTACACTTAAAAGATATTTAAAGGCAGTCCTCATGTTAAGCTATGGGAGAGACAGGCCTTGCAATAGTGAAAACTCAATTTGGCAGTATTTCATTATCAGGACATGTATAAGACATCAGTACATGTCCTACCTTTTAAATACACTGCACCCTGCCCATGGGACTACCTAAAGCTTACCTTATGGGTGCCTGACATGTACAAAAAAGAAGGTTTGGTCTTCGAAGTCGAACTGGCAGTTCACCTTTACACAGCAGACACTGTAATGAAGTTTACAGGGCTACTTATCTGTGTGGCACAATCAGTGTTGCAGGCCCACATGCAGCATTTGATCTACAGGCTCTGGGCACCTCTAGTGCACTCTATTAGTAACTTACTAGTACATCAAATATGCAAATCATGGAAAAGCCAATTAGAGTTACAAGAGCACTTGCACTTTAGCACTGGTCAACAGTGGTAAAGTGCTCAGAGTACCAAAACCAGCAAAAACGAAGTCTAGCACACAGTCAAAAATACAGGAAGCAGAGGCAGAAAGACAGGGGAAACTACCCCAAGGATGCTAGGTTTAACACTGTGTGTGTGGCGAAGGCATGAATTATAGTTACCTTAGGGCGTGAGTTATAGTTCCTTGGAAGAACTCTAACTATAACTGCTGAATTTCTATTGTTTTGTGTGAGTAAATTAAGAATCAACTATAGCACCTCTGTAACCTTTGTTTTTTTCAGTAAATTTCTATGCTTTTATAACGTAAAGTAATTTGAATTGCTATACGTTATACCAACCCCCACCGCACTCAGACTTTGACTAGAAAGTTGCAACCACCATTTTATTTTAGGGAACACAGTCCCGAGGGATTAAATTTAAATCGAAAATGGCACAAGGGGTCAGGGTGATGGTATCCTGACCCCAGGGGTGTAATATAGGTGTGTTTTAGTGGCAAATTATAGGTTTAATATAATTTTGCGTCACAGCGCATAATATTCAAAAACATTTCTGCAAGTTGTTTGCATAATATTTGCGATTATGTATTATGGAAAAATTGGAAAGAAAAAACCACAGACTCGTTCATACACTAAGTCATACATGCATGCTCTCAGAGGCTCAGGTGCCCACTCACACACCCACTCAGACACTCATGCACCCACTCAGACCGACTCGTACACTCACACACCCACACACCCACTTTCAGACCCACTCAGACACTCACTCACCCACTCACACATCCACTGAGAGAGACAGGCCATGTGGCCAACCTACACTGCGCATGAGGGGTTTGGTGGCTACAAGTGCTTGGCTACAAGGCTTGGCTGCAAGGCCAGGCCTTGCGACCAACCCCGCTAATAATTAACATTACTTTACATTAAAAGAACATAGAAATTCACTGAAAAAACAAAGGTTACAGGGACATTATAGATAGGTTCTAATTTTACTTGTACAAAACCATAGAAATTCAGCAGTTATAGTTAGAGTTCTTTCAAGTAACTATAACTTGCGCCCTAAGTTAACTATAACACGTGCCTTTGCCATACACAGTTAATTACTCCACATATTAAATCATCGATGAGATCTTGTGTGGCATCTTTGATATCACTGCAATGTTTGCAATAACATTATTGATAAGAAAACTGTGCATGGCAAGGGTGTGAGTTATACTTTCCTTAGGGCGTGAGTTATAGTTACTTGAAAGAACTCTAACTATAATTGCTGAATTTCCATGGTTTTGTACGAGTAAATTCAGAACCTAACCTAATATATATTATATATAGAAATATAGATATATAGATATGTAAATATATTGTGAAACAAGTCGGTCAATTGCAAGCTGGGTAGCGCACTCAACTGCTGGTGACGGAGGAGACCACCCTCGTATAAATGAATTTCAAATGATATTCAGCACACTCCAGAAGTCCAATTAAGGTGTCTTTATTTACAATTTAACAGCCACCAACGTGTTTCAACTCGTATAGAGTCTTCCTCAGCCAGATGAGCAGGAACTTGCTGTCTGCCATACAATTGATTAATCATGCCACAGCTTCAACAACGGTCTCCAGGTGAGCCATATATCAAATTGCAATTCCCAGAATGCTTTGGTGCTGATAAAAAGCAAACAAACAGTAACAATGGATGATTATGACTAAAGCCACTTGAGAAAGACATGAAGTTGAAACACTTCGTGGTGTTTGATGAAATTCTGGTTGATTAATAAATGGAATTAGCTAAATGAAGCCTCTGGGAGTGCAGCATTTTCTGTTGTTGGTTATATATATATACACATTTATTAATTTTTTTAACATGTTTTTATTGATTTTTCAAACGAACCATACATTGTACTACATACATGTGTTATCAATGGCAGGATGTTGATGGTTTCAGTAGATCGTTAGGTTCTCACAAATTAAGATTAACAAACAACTAAAGACATTCGTACACTTCCAGGTCTGAGCAGTCTAATCAGTATATTTGGGTTTTGCCTACGCAAATAATTAGCGTGTTTTATTGTGGAGGGTCTCCATCGACGCCTAGGATGGGGTCTTGGCTTCCGCGCAGGGGGGGGGAAATAAAGGAAGGGGGATGGGGGAGAGGCGCGAAATGTTGGGGTGCTGGTGTCTGTTGATTGGGCATACTGGCTTGTAGGCACTGCCTGAAGTATGTGCACTTAGGGTTTTGGTGTATTATCAGTAAAGTTGAGGTGTTATTGACGGGGGTGTGCATCCCCTGACAGAGTGCTGCATTGTAGCTGGGTCCAAGCCCGCGACAGCCTGAGTGATCACGGCTGTCTGCGGTTCCAGGGGGCCTTTCGTTGTTTTTTGCCTCTAGCCTAGAAACCAACGTGTTCCAAGTTTCGCAACCCGCGTGTCGCAGTCCCCCTCGCACTAGGTTCGTTAGTACCTGGCACTCAGCACGGGTTCATCGTAGTGTGAGGGTGAGCCAGGCTTTCAGGTCGGGTGCATTGGGGGCTTTCCAGTTCATGGCTATCAGTCTTTTGTACATTGCATAAGCTAGGTCCACAAACCTGTGTAAGTGTTTGTGTTTTTTTGTCCTTGTCCTGAGGCCAAGTAGGCAGGACTTGGGACTCGCGTCCAGGTCGAGACCCGTCATTTCTGTTAATGCTTTAACCACCCCAGCCCATTCCCCTTGTATCCGTGGGCACTCCCAGACCATGTGATAAAACTATGCTACTGGTGTTTTGCATCTGGGGCAGGCCGGGTCCGTCCCGGGGAACATGCGTTTGATCCTGGCTGGCGCTAAATATGTTTGGTGTATGTAGTTAAACTGTGTGTATCGGAATCTGGGGTTTCTTGAGACCTCACGAGTGTGGCTCAGGGATTTTGGCCATTCTGCCCTTGAGATTGGGGTAGGCAGTACGGCGTTCCACCTCTCCCAAGCTTTTAGCAAATTGGGTTCCGGGGGCTTATTCAGGAGTTTATATGAGTTTGATACTGCTTTTGCTTGGGTGTCGCAGCTCAGCATATGGTGCAGGGTAGGTGAGGTGTCTGGTTCTAGATCTCCGGAAGCCCATGTTTTTCTAATTGCGTGGCATATAGCGTGGTAGACCAGGAATTGTCCCGGGCTCACTGCTGTGAGTGCTTGCATGGATTTGAAGGACATTAATTTCCCTTCATCAAAGCAGTCTCCCACTGTATATATGCCCGCATCTGTCCAGGTTGCGGGCGAATGTGATCCAGTGTCAGCCCACCCGGGAAGCCGTTCTAGCGGGAGAAGCGGTGAGTAGGGAAGTTCTTTTGCGTCTTTTTTAATATACCTCTTCCATCATGCGTGTGCGGCTGCCATCAGTGGGTTTTCGCGTGAGCTTTTGGCTTGCTTATTCGTGAGCCATACAAGCCGGGGGACTCCCTGAAGTCGAGACTTCAGCCAAATGGATTCTGCTGAGCTGGGCCTATGGATCCAGTTCAGTATCCACTGCAACTGTGCGGCCGCGGAATAAAGCTCAAAGTTTGGGGCGCCCAACCCTCCCGCAGCCACTGGATAGTGTAGCGTGGTGAGTGTGACCCGCTTTCTGCCCTCTCCCCACACAAGTTGCAGTAGGATAGCATTCAGACTGTTAAAAAAGCCTTTGGGAATAATGAGTGGCAAGGCCGCAAAGTGATAGAACAATCTTGGTAGTATCAGCATGTTTGCTAAGGCCACCTTGCCCAGTGGTGAAAGTGGTAATTTATTCCAGAATCGCATTGAGCCCTTCATAGAGGCCACCGCTCTCCCCAAATTACCATCCCTGAGGTCCTCTGTTCTGTGGTAAATGTTGACCCCTAGGTATTTAAATGTGTCGAAGCACCATTTTAGGTGGCCTGACGGGGCATTCTCTTGTTTCGCGGAGGGCCAACTGGCTAGCGGGAATATACAAGATTTTCCCCAATTGACTATTAGGCCGGAGATCCCTCTAAACTCAGATAGCAGCGACATCACCGGGGACAACACCTCTTCCCCTCTATGTATGTATATCAAGGCATCGTCTGCGTATAGCGATATGGCGTGGTAGGTCCCGCTCCTCACTACCCCCCATCCTTCTTTTTTTGCTCGAACGCGTGCAGCCAGTGGTTCCATCGCCAAGGCGAATAACAGGGGGGACAGAGGGCATCCCTGTCTTGTACCCCTGCTGATCGGGAAGCTCCCTGATATGACTCCACTTGTTATCACCCTGGCCTGTGGGTCAGTGTACAGTATGCATACCCAGCGTGTGAATTTTGGGCCAATACCCATTTGCTGCATGGTGGCAAACAAAAAATCCCATTCTAGTGTATCGAACGCTTTTTTGATGTCAAGTGAGATCACCGCTTCCTCAGATCCGTTTGGGAGAGTGTCACCCATTACGCTCAGCAGCCTCCGGATGTTAAGAAAAGTGTTGCGTTTTGGGATGAATCCGTTCTGATCCTCGTGTACCAGGGTGTGCATGTAGGGAGCTAACCTATTGGCCAGAATTTTACCAAGTATTTTACAGTCTAGATTTAGTAACGATAGAGGTCTGTAGGATTTAACGTCAGTGGGGTCGCGCCCTTGTTTAGGGAGGACCACTATCATTGCCTCCCTCATTGTGGGGGGTAGAGTCCCGTTGACCCATGCCTCTTCGAATACTTTCAGGAGGTGTGCGTTAAGGTGTGTCGCAAAGGTAGAATAGTATTCTGATGGAAGGCCATCTGCACCTGGAGCTTTATTCCTAGGTAGTTGTTCAAGGGCCTTATTGAGTTCTCCTAATGTCAGGGGGGCCTCTAGTATCTCTCTATCTGTTTGTGTAAGTTGGGGCAGGGGTGAGCCTGCCAGAAAGGACCCAAGTTGTTGGGTGGTGCATGATGTACGTTTAGCGTATAATTTTGTGTAATATTCCCTGAACGCATTGTTTATTTCTTCCTGTGTGGTTGCCAGTGCGCCTGTGCCTATCTCTATTGCCCCGATTGGGGGGCGCTGCCGGTCCTCACACAGGAGCCATGCAAGTAGCCTAACCGATCTGTCGCCTTCCATTTGTAGTCGGGTCAAGTGGTATTTGTAATCGTGGAGGCGTAGTGTGGTGTCGGCGGCAGCGTATTCTGCGTGCGCATCTTTTAATGTTGTGTATGGTGTTTCGTTGTGGGCTACTGCATTTTCTAATGCTCTTAGTTTCTTCTCCAGCTTGCTGACCTCTGCATGGAGTGTATGTCTCACCCCCCATGTAGTAAAGACACAGTGGCCACGAACCACTAATTTGTGTGCGTCCCACTCCACTGCTCTTAGATATGTGGTGCCAGTGTTTAATTCCCAGTACTGTTTTAGCGCTGTTCTCAGTGTGTCTGTGAATGCTGGGTCCTGTAGGGCTTCCACTTGAAGTCTCCATGATGGGATCGCTTGACGCTTCCTACCCCAGTCCAGAGTTATTTTGAGCGGTGAGTGGTCCGATAATGTCTTAGCTAGGTATTCTATCCCGCTGGCTACTGTGCAGATTTCCTGAGTGCCCCACAGTAAGTCTATCCTGGTGTGCACCTTATGTGATATTGAGTAGAATGAGTATTCCTTATGTAATGGATGCTTCACGCGCCATATGTCATGGAGGCCCATATCACTGGCCCATGCTAACAGTGGGTGTCTGGAATATCTATTAGCTGTCGTTTGTGTGGGGGGGTTAGATCTGTCCAACTCCGGGTCCGGCGTGCAGTTAAAGTCTCCACCCCATATAGCAGGTGTTTCAGGATTCACCAATAATGCTGGGGTGAGCGTACTCAGGAACTCGGGCAACGCGTTATTAGGAGCATATATTCCTATAAGTGATAGTTGTTTGCCGTCGAGTCTACCCTCCACTACCACATACCTGCCTCCCTGATCTATCCTGTGTGATGTTTGGAGGAAGGGGATGCTCCCTGCTATCCATATGAGAACCCCTCTCGCGAACGTTGAGTAAGATGTGGCTACTATCTGTCCCCCCCATTTGCTCCGCAGTTCTTGCAGGTCTGGATCTTGCAGGTGAGTCTCTTGTAGGATTGCGATGTGTATGCCCTGACGTTTAAGTTGTGCATGCACCCTGGACATTTTACTCGGGGTCCCAAGTCCCCTGACGTTCCAGGTGACTATATCATATTTGTGTGTACTGTAGGTTGTGGGTTGGGCCATGTTTTATTTTGTGAGGGTGTATCTGGCACTCTACCTACTAATAGGACCCGGCCGGATCCCCCCACCCCCGTCGCAACAGCAATCGGCCCCCCCAGTCTCGGCAATGTTCCCTGTGTTATGAGCAGACCTGTAGTGTACAAACTAGCAATTACCCTCTTTCCCTCCCCAACTGGATCCCATCCACAACTGTGTACTTGCAACAAACTACACACCCCGTTGGGGTGCGAACAAAACTGTGTCCATGTGGATATCTGTGGGGGAGCAATGTTACTGTCCGGGTGCGGCTCGTTATGGGGCTCGCATCCTTCTGCAGACGCGGTCTGCGGATGATTTGGGGTGCTCCCGGGGTGAGCTGATCCCTCCCCCCCATGTGCCCCCGCTGCCAGCTGCGCGTGGTTTGGATATAGGAATTATTTCCAAGAATAGAAAAAAGATACATAAGTTCAGATGTGATAACCACCCACTTCCAGTGGGGTGCGCGAAGTTCAGTTCTACTCCTCAGTTGTAGCAGCCGGTCCCAACGGGGGGTGGGTCAGTGATACTCGTTCAAAGTGTATCTGCGGTCCTAGGGGTGAACTCCGGGCCCTTTAGCGCTTCCGTTAATGTGGAGTCCAAGCTGATCGAGTCCGATTCCGAGCCTTCCTCCGGGTGTGTCGTGAGAGTCTCAAAGGAGTTCTGTGTCAGCAGGGGAGTTTCCTTCAAGACCCTGGCTCTCTCCTCTGCGGCCTGTTTCTCTGTGGGTTGTGCCTTGGGGCGCCTCTTGGAGCGTTTCCGTAACAAGGTCGTTGACCAGTTCTCGTCGGTGCCGGTTGCTTCACGGGGGTGGCTGAGCCCCTTGGCATGGATCCACGTCCAAGCGTCCTCCGGTGAGGTGAACACGTGGGTGCATTTGTCTGTTGATACTCTTAATTTGGCAGGGAATAGTAGTGCGTACTTTATGTCATGTTCACGGAGGCGTTGCTTTATTTGGACATAGGAGTTGCGTTGTTTTTGCACCTCTTGAGTGAAGTCTGGATAGGCGTTAACAATTGAGTCCTCATACTTGAATGGGCCTTTGTTGCGGAACTGCTGCAGTATAGCATCACGGTCTCTGAAATTCAGGAACCTGGCTATCAACGGTCTTGGGGGTTGGCCCGGCAGCTGGGGCCGCCCAGGGATCCTGTGCGCTCTTTCTACAGAGAAGAATTTCAATGGGGCTCCATTCAGAACCTCTTTAATTAACCAGTGTTCCAGCAAGAGTTCTGAGTTTTGATCCAGTGATTTTTCAGGGAATCCGAGGAACCGTATGTTGTTACGGCGGGATCTGCCCTCCGCCTCCTCAGCTCTTCTCAGCAGTGTCTTCACTTCTGCATCTAAGCGGAGAATTTGTTTGTGGTTGTCCGCTACTGTGGGGGCCAGTTCATTTAGCACCTCTTCCGTTGACTTCACCTTTTCGGATAATTTGTGGTGGTCTACTCTTAGGATGTTCAGATCTTGCGACACCGTGTCTATCTTGCTCTTAAGTGAGGATTTAGTGTCCATGATTGCCTGTAGCACTTTCTCGAACTGTGTGGAGTGTGCCTGGAGTGTGCTTTCCAGCGACTGCAGGGTGGGTATAAATTGTTGATCGCCGGGTGCTGGTCCGTGCGTGTTCCAGTCTTGGCTTTTCGCCGATTTGGACTTTCCGGCCATTTTGCCTTGTCTGTAGTTGGTCTTTAAGTGGGTATACTGCTCCACCGGGTGCAACCAAGCGGCTGAGTTCATTGGTAGCACACCTGCGCCTCTTTCTTGTGTGTCCTCGCTCCTCTTGCACCCACGCGGTCACCCACGTTCCCTGGACCGTTCGGGCAGGGTGGTTACACGTCCTCACGGGTCAATACTGGTGTGCACTCCAATTTTGGGATTTCGGCCCTCCTGTTGGTCTCCAAGATGAGTTCTGGCTCGGGCGGGCAGGGGCTCCCCGTCGCTGGGCCCATCAACCAGCGTGAGCAGGAGAGAGGTGGGGGGGCAAGGCCCACGTGTCCTTACCGATTCCCCCGCTGACGACTGATCCCGAGCCCTAGATCCTTTGACGAAATGGGGGTGGAGAGGATCCTTCCCGTGGGTGCGCGTCGAGCGACCTCCGGGCACTCGCGGATCCCCCGCAGCAGTCCGGCGCTTACACGGTGGGGCGACACTGCTCGCCGCGTGCCATGTCTAGGCCTGGTCCAGTCCGGCTGCACATGTGCCCCGCAGGTTGTGGCAGCGAGTTCCTCCTGCGGCCCCCGGGTCCTCTCTAAGGGGGTGCGCCTCGCCAGCAGATACTAAGGAGGGGGCACCCTCAGGGGTCCCAAGCAGCTAGGTCTCCGAATCTCGCTGTCCCCCCCGTCCACGCGGGGGTATCCTTGGTGAGGGGGGGAGCAAAGGGTAAAGCAGGGCCCATATGTGGGCTCGCTACTTCCCCAAAACGAGCCCCTCCCGCTGCAGCGCACCCACCTCACTATCCGGCACTCCGATCGGAGGTTCGGGGCACCGCCTCGAGGAAGATGCCGGCTGCGGCTCCTTTGAAGACGCCAATTTTTCGGCGGCCGCGCTTCTGCCCGACTGCATTCAATGCCGCTGATGGAGGGCGGGGGGCACACGGAGCGGATCTCTTCTCCGCCTCCAAGTTTTAGTGCCCCGGGAGCGCCCTGCAGATATATTTCGGCGAGCCCGAGATGGAGCGCTTAATTAAGCGTCCTTCCCATCTTGGCTCCTCCCCCCATATATACACATTTATATATATATATATATATATATATATATATATATATATATATATATATATTACAAATCCCCTCCTGATGAAAGGCAAGCTGCACTCACAAAGTTGCAGTAAATCCGGTTTATTTCCTTGACAGCATCTGACAAGTCTTTGATCTTTTTCATTCAAGGCAGGCAATCCTGACGCGTTTCGGTCCTCACGACCTTGTTCACAGGAATAAACTGCCAAGTGTATGCTGGTGCTGAGAGCAGAACCATGCTGTCTGTTTTTAAATATGTCATGGCCCCCTAGTGGACCCCCATGATGGTGAAAAAGAAATCACAACAATAATGTTTTTTTCAGAACAAACAATTGAGAACAATTGTAACGTTGCACTCCAGGAGAGTTTATACACTTTAATCCAATTGTGTACTCCACCAAAAACCACCACCACCTACGTGTTTCAACCACACGGTCTTGCTCACGAGTTCAACGTTTCAATTGTTTGTTCTGAAAATTAAGAAGGAAAGGTCTGTTCCTCACGGGTGTACCAGTGTAAAATGCACGCTGCAATTAGGACCGCTTTGTTGGAACATATATATATATAGAGATATATATTATTATTTCTATATATCAGTGCCTCCCATGGACATCTGCACTGAGCCATACTCACCCCACCATACATATACACATCAATACCACCCAGGGACATCCACACAGAGTCATACTCATCCTACCACCCATATACACATCACTGCCTCCCAGAGACATCCATCCTGAGGCATACTCACCCCACCATACATATACACATCACTGTCTCCCAGGGACATCCACACTGAGTCATACTCAACCCACCATATATATACATATCAATGCCTCCCTGGAACATCCACACTCATCCCACCATCCATATACACATCACTGCCTCCGAGAGACACCCATCCTGAGGCATACTCATCCCACCACACATATACACATTCGTGTCTCCCAGGGACATCCGCAGTGAGTCATACTCCATTACTGACATCATCAGCATGCTCGCTCTCGCATCCACTGACTACATACTTCTCGGGTACTTAAACTTCCACTTCGAGAACACCAACGACAACAACACCACCACCCTGCTCGACAACCTCTCCAACCTCAGCATCAAACAGCTCGTCTCAACACCGACCAACTCTGCAGGACACACACTCGACCCTATTTTCTCCACCAGCAATCATGTCTCCTTCAGCCACACCATCGAACTCCACTGGACATATCACCACTGCATCCACTTCTCCTTCAAGAAACCCACAACACACTATCACCCACAACGGATCCCCCACCGCAGTTGGAACAAGGTCACCGAAGACCAACTTATCACGACCCTCTCCCGAACCCACCCATCGACACCACTGACACTGATGCAGCTGCCCGCAAGTTCAGGCAATGGGTCGACGCCTGTGCCAATACTCTCGCCCCAATCTAGAATTCCTCCAACAGACGCACCGACAGAAAGGTTTTCTGGTTTACTGTCGACCTCCACGAATCTAAGCAAACCTGCCGAAGACTCAAAAGAAAGTGGCGCCAAGATCAGACTCTGGACAACCACACAGCCGTCAAAAACGCCATCCACAGACCAACTCATCCAAGCCACAAAGAGAACCGCCTTCAAAGACAGAATCAACAACAATGCACACAGCCACAAGGAGCCCTTCAACGTCGTGACGGAACTCTCCAACCCCAGCTCCAACGACATCCTGCTATCCCAAGACCTCTGCGACTCCCTAGCCTCCTACTTCCACCACAAGATTGCAGACATCCACGACAGCTTCAGCACCCAGACCCCCCCAGCAACCACCAACACCACAGATTCACCTCTGACCAATCTCCTGCTCTCCTGGACCTCCGTCAAGGACAATGACACCATAGAAATCATGAACACCATCCACTCCGGCTCTCCATCTGACCCCTGCCCTCATCACATCCTCAACAAAGCAAACTCCGTCATTGCACCCCAACTACGGAAGATCATCAACAGCTCCTTCGAGCCCCCCACCTTCCCGGAGAGCTGGAAACACGTTGAGATCAATGCCCACCTCAAACTACCCAAGGCGGACCCAAAGGACCTCAAGAACGTCTGGCCTATCTCCCTACTCCCCTTCCCGGCAAAAGTAATCAAGAAGGCTGTCAACAGACAACTAACCTGCTTCCACAAGGAGAACTGCACCCTGGACCCTTCCATATCCAAATTCCGCAGCAGCCACAGTACTGAAACTGCCTTCATCGCGGCCATCAGAACCATACTGGACAACAGCGAAACCGAGGCCCTCATCCTCCCGGACCTCTCTGCTGCGTTCTACACCGTCTGCCACCACACCCTATGCTCACACCTCAGCAATGCAGGAATCTGCGACAGAGCCCTGGACTGGGTCACCTCCTTTCTCACCCGCAGAACCAAGAGAGTCCCCCTCCCCCCATTCCACTGAGAGGCCGTCAAAATCATCTTTGGCGTACGCCAGGGTTTGACCCTCAGCCCGACCCTCTTCAACGGCTACATGGCCCGCTCTCTAACATCACCCAACCCACAACCTCAACATCATCTCATACACGAACGACAGCCAGCTGATCCTCTCGCTCACCAAGGACTCCACCAAAACCAACCTCCACGAAGGAATGAAGGCAATCTCCGAATGGATGAAGAGCAGCTGCCTCAAACTCAATTCTGACAAGACATAAGTCCTCATCTTCAGCTACACCCCCTCCACATGGGATGACTCCTGGAGGCCTGCCACTCTCGGAGCTGCTCCGACTCCTACCGACCACGCACACAACCTAGGATTTATCTTGGACTCCTCATTATCCATGACCCAGCAAGTCAACACCACCTCCTCCTCCTGCTTCAACACTGTTACAAATGGGATCTTTGGTTGGCAGTCAGGTTACCCCCTGTCCAAGCAAGGACCCTCACTCTAGTCAGGGTAAGTCACACACAGTCCAAATTATCCTGTGCCCACCCTCTGGTAGCTTGGTACTGAGCAGTCAGGCTTAACATAGAAGGCAATATGTAAAGTATGTGTGCAATAAATCATACAATAACACAATTTAGCACCACAAAAATACACCACACAGTGTTTAGAAAAATATATAATATTTATTTGGATAAATGCAGGTCAAAACAATTACAATGCAATTAGTAAATGTTGAGGTATCATTAAAAAGTGATATAAAGTGTCTTAAGTCTTTTTAAAGCAAACTAGGGGCCAGATGTAGCAAAGTCTGATTTTGCGAATCAGAAATTGCGAGTCGGTGCGACTCGCAATTACCGATTTGCAAAATCAGATGCAGTATGGTGTCTCAGACACCGACTGCGTGTCGCTATGGGGTCGCAAAGACCCACCTCATTAATATTAATTGCATTTTGCGACCCCATAGTGAGTCCCTGCATCACAGGGATGGTGGCCTGCTGAAGTCAGCAGACCTCCATGTCTGTGACTGCTTTTTAAATAAAGCAGTTTTTTATTTTATTTTGCAGCCCGTTTTCCTTAAAGGAAATCGAGTTGCAAAATAAAAAAAATGAACGAATCCATTTGGTTTCGTTTTTTCAGAGTAGGCAGTGGTCCTTTTTGGCAACATTCACAAAGGGGAAGGGGTCCCACAGGGACCCCTTCCCTTTTGCGAATGGGTTACCACCAGTGTGACACTGGTGGTAACTGCAAATTGCTTTGCGACCGCATTCGCGGTCACTAAGCAATTTAGCATAGCGATGCGAGTCGCAAATAGGAAGGGAACACCCCTTCCTATTTGCGAGTCGCATTCACAATTTGCGAGTCGGTACTGACTCCCAAATTGTGAATGAGCATCGCAAACGGCATTTTGCATGGCGCAAACTGCGATTTTCGCAGTTTGCACTATGCAAAATGTTTGCTACATCTGGCCCAAAGTCTCTTTCAAGCACAAAGTACCTGGTTCGCGTGACAAATCTCTGCAAAGAACCGCAGAGGAGGAGATGCGTGGAAACAAATGGGTGTGCGTTGATTGCTCGAGCCGCACACGATGATGCGTTGCTTATTTTTCACACAGGGATGGCTGTGCGTCGATTTCCAGCGCTCGGTCGTGGATCCTCTTTGGGTTGCAGGGTTTCAGACGCCCCGGGGATGATGCATGGATTTCCAGCACTGCTAGGACAAAGTCACAGAGCTAGGTACTTATAAGTAAACTGAATAGCCCAATTGGGTATGATCCAATGTTATCATGTTTAAAGGGAGAGAGCATATGCACTTTAGCACTGGTTAGCAGTGGTAAAGTGTGCAGAGTCTAAAAACCAGCAAAAACAGTATCTCAAAAGTGGAGGGAGGCAGGCAAAAAGTTAGGGGTGTCCACCCTAATTCTGTCAGGTCTAACAATCACCCTCTGCATGCTCTGAAAGATCTACAAATGGATACTCACTGAAACGAGAAGAACAGTCACCCAAGCCGTCGTAAGCAGCAAACTGGACTACGGCAATGCCCGCTACGCAGGAACCACGGCCAAACTCCAGAAGAGGCTGCAACGCATCCAGAACGCCTCTGCACGCCTCATCCTGGACATCCCCTGCCACTGCAACATCACAGAACATCTGAGAAACCTGCACTGGCTCCCAGTCAACAAGAGAATCACCTTCAAACTCCTCACCAATGCTAACAAAGCACTGCACAACACCAGACCAGAATACCTCAACAGCTGGCTCCGCTTCTACACCCCGACCCGGCATCTTTGCTCCGCCAACCTCACCCTCGCAACCGTCCCACACGTCCGTAGAACTACAACTGGCGGTAGATCATTCTCGCACCTCACCACCAAAACGTGGAACACTTGCCCCACCCACCTGCACCAGACTAAAGACCTCCTTACCTTCAGGAAACTTCTCAAGACCACGCTGTTCGAGCAGTAGCAGCACCTCCCTTCCTCCCCCCACCCTCCCCAGTGCCTTGAGACCCTCACGGGTGAGTAGTGAGCTTCACAAATTTCTGATTGATTGATTGATACTCACCCCTCCATACATATGCACATCATTTTTTTCCAGGGATTTTCCCAGGGACATCCACACTGAGTCATACTCACCTCACCCTACATATACATGTCAGTGCCTCTCAGAGACAACCACACTGAGTCATACTCATCTCACCATACATATACCCATCAATGCCTCACAGGTACAGCCACACTAAGTTATACTCACCCCACCATACATATACACATCAGTGCTTCTCAGGGACATCCACCCGGAGGGTTACTCCTCCCAACATCCAACATATATATATATATATATATATATATATATATATATATATATATATATATATATATGAAGAACAAAAGAAATGATTGCCACGCACTCCGCTCAGCCACAGAATAAATTTAAGTGGTTTATTCGGTGCAAAAAGAAAAAGAACAACGCGTTTCGACTATGCAGTCTTCTTCTTAGTTCAATAGTCCTTTCTCTAACAGATCTATTTATACTACATATTTCACATACCAATCCAATGCATTCTGGTTATAATAGTTCAATTGTACAATGTAAAATTTCACCTAATTTATACTAAATTTCATCAATTAAAAAATTTGTTCGCCAGAAAATAATATAAATGATACACAAATTATATCTATTATATTATTAAAATAAAAAGCTCATTTTCATAAGTTAGAGAAAGAGCAAAATAAAGTATTATTCTACAATAAACAATAAACAGCCATTACATGATTAAATGAACCTCACAATTCATTTCCCTAATTAATTTACTTCCAATTCATTGCTCAAATGTGAATCATGTGAAAAAAAAAGGTTAATTTGATTAATGTGATCATATGATTTAATATTTAATCAGAATTTTAGAGCATGTCAGAGCAGTTTTACATAAAGATCAAACATATGCCATAGCCAAACACTTCCAACAACATGAAACAAATAGTTGGAGAATGTTACGTTATTATGGGATAGACCACATTCCTGAAAATGAAAGAGGTGGAGATAGAGTAAAAAAATTGAGACAACTGGAATCTAAGTATATTATCTCAATGAGGACTAAGATCCCGTCAGGGCTTAATTATGACGAGGAGCTTTATGTCCATCTCTGATTTAAAATGAATTTAAAATAAATTGGAATCTATTTCACTGAAAATATTACCAGAATTTTGATTAAATATTAAATCATATGATCACATTAATCAAATTAACCTTTTTTTTTCACATGATTCACATTTGAGCAATGAATTGGAAGTAAATTAATTAGGGAAATGAATTGTGAGGTTCATTTAATCATGTAATGGCTGTTTATTGTTTATTGTAGAATAATACTTTATTTTGCTCTTTCTCTAACTTATGAAAATGAGCTTTTTATTTTAATATATAATAGATATAATTTGTGAATCATTTATATTATTTTCTGGCGAACAAATTTTTGAATTGATGAAATTTAGTATAAATTAGGTGAAATTTTACATTGTACAATTGAACTATTATAACCAGAATGCATTGGATTGGTATGTGAAATATGTAGTATAAATAGATCTGTTAGAGAAAGGACTATTGAACTAAGAAGAAGACTGCATAGTCGAAACGCGTTGTTCTTTTTCTTTTTTCACTGAATAAACCACTTAAATTTATTCTGTGGCTGAGCGGAGTGCGTGGCAATCATTTCTTTTGTTCTTCATATATTTTGAGAGTTCAGCCAACTCTCCTGCCTTGCACCAGCTGCTAGTGCGCGTCGAAATTCTTGGCTCGCTTTGTTCGGAAATATATATATATATATATATATACACATCACATCTGAACAGAGATATGCTCCTACCGCCATGCACATCCAAATTGAGATCTCCCAGGGACATATGTACTGAGGTATACTCCTTCCCCCATGCACATCCCACATCAATGTCTCCAAAGGACGTCTGCACTGAGACATTCTCTTTCCTATATGAACATCCCACATCAATATCTCCAGAGGACATCCTTACAGAGGCATACTTGTCCCACATCAATGTCTTCCAGGTATGTCAGTACTTAGGCAAACGTCTCCCATCATACACATCTCACATCAATGTCTCCCAGAGACATATGCAATGAGGCACACTGCTCCCACCAAGCACATCAAATGCCAATGCCTCCCAAGGGGCATGCAGATTTAGTGCCACGTCATTCTTGATGATAGACATTTCTCTGCCAGCACTGTAGCGCCAAGTTAAACAGCCCTGCAGTTGCAGATGAATATAAATGCTGTCCTTAAGATAGGATGGGTAGCAGGGCATGGGGAGAACAACCCTGTGGAAAAAAGAAAGGAAAACAGCAATCACCGCAGGCAATCACTGGGGTTGAGAGTGAATTGTGTTTACCCAGGGGTAAAATGTATGCAAATCATCGCAGAGACATCCACACCGAAGCAAACGTCTCCCACCATATACATCCCACATAAATGTCTCCCATGAATATCCATTCGGAGGCCTACACTTCCCATTATTAATAACTAATATCAGTGCCTCTCAGGGACACAGGGAAATGCACACTGAAGCATACACCTCCTACCATACACATTGACATCAGTGTCTCCCAGGGACAACCAAAATAAGACATACTCCTTCCACTGTACATATCTGCATCCACATCAATATCTCCCATTTTGTTTCTACACCAACCAGATTAAAAGTTAATAAGATGCTGCAATATGTAATTTCACAAAGTTTAAGGCCCTTTGCATTGGTTGACTGGTCACCTTCCTATTGCTTGTTGCCATATTTGAATGTTAAACAGCTGATAATAATTTTTTGACATTATAATATGTGTAAAAATGTCACGATAATAAAGTAATAATAGTATCACAAAATATGCTGCATTGTCCTGTATAACATGCCTTTTCTCGCTGCATAATTTTATTAACCCAGCCACATAGGACCAGATGGAGAGTAAGGGATCGAAGGTGGAGGAAATTCACAATGGGAGGACCAGTAGTTCAGGGGTGACATGCTCTGAGAGAAAAGCACCCCAAACCTGATTGTACTGAGGGCACTTCTGACTGTATTATACTGCCTGGGCAGCCACAGATACAGAGGAAAGGAGACCTGCCTCAGGCAGAACTCTGCACGACACAGAGTGTGTCACTCTTGAATTATGTGGTCCCCCCTGGAAGTCCTAGAATACCAGGTGCAGGTTTAATATAAGTGTGCTGTCCCAGGGAATGCAAGCCATTCTCAAGATGCCACCTCTCTGATGGCAGAAGTGAGAGTAAAAGCAGGGTGTCTACCACCAGAGGGTATAGAACCCTACTACAAAAAACCTCAGAGGTCAAATAAGCCTGAGTCACAAGGGAGGGACTCCTGAAGAGCCCCTTGCTCGTGGTGGGATCTGCCCATTGACCCAAACTGAAAACTCCACCTGGCAATAGATGACTGGGGCTGTGGATGACTCGTGCAGTGGATGACTGGGGCTTGGCAGACATTGACAGCTGGCAGTGGCCTATGGTGATTGCTCTCCTTGTGGGCACTGATTTTGCTAGAGTGGGGGCACAAGTCTGACTTAGGGGGCAAAATAGGCCACATCACATTGTTGGCCTTGGTGGTACTATCAGCATACTTGGATGCATCTGTGAGCAAGCTAAGGTTAGGAGCCTCACAGATGGGGGCTGCGGATTGGGAGAAAGGTTGAACATGGGCCAGACCAGTTGCCCAGGAGGATGATAACAAAAGCATACAGTTAAGGTTCAGAGATGTATAGATCAGACACATGCCGCTGCAGAAGAGGCAAATTGTCCACATTATATTGACTGAGCAGGGAAGTCCATCAATGTATTGATTATTCTACCACAGTATTGCACTTGGTGATGGGAGATTGTATTGGAAATTTTCCATTTGTTCAGGGTCACACTGATTTCTTTCACCTTTTTGCTAAATAGCTTTTTGCTGGCTATAGAACTCTGTGCAATTAACCCATGTTATCCAGTAATAAAGTCCTTGTGCTTCTCTTTCAACATACTAAAATTGGTATACTCCTGATTAGAACATTTAATTAAGTCATACATTCTTAGTATATGATACCAAGTGTACCCAGAGCCTGTAAATTAATTCTGACAGTGGAATATAGCACTCTTTATTCCATCCACTGTAATGCCACTGCAAAGCATGCCTCCAGACCTACCACTGTAGCCTGGCTGTACAGTTCTAAAACTATAAACTCAACCTATCAAAATAACCCCTTTTGACAGGCGCAAGCCTTCCTTTTAAATATTAATAAGTCACACATGAGTAGGCCCTATTGCCCATAAAGCAGAGAGCATAGTATTTAAAAGTAAGAAACAGTTAATGTTAAACATGTCTTTAAAGTGAAAAAGTATTTTAATCTTGGCAGGGATGGCTGTTCCAAAGGAAAGCATTGGGATACAATATGAAGTTTAAGAAATATTATCTCCACCTAGGAAACAGCTAATAATATAATTTTGGACTATTGAAATATACAGATAAACATTTGTTTTTAAACTGTTCCCTCCCTTTAGGTTTCCTGCCTTGCCTTAATGAAATATGTCTGCATCCGTCTGTGTGGTTTGGCTTCCCTCTCTGATATGTCCTGGAGTCCAGTGTGTCGCCTTTCTCACGTGATCTCACCATCCCCAATTATTTGTTTGTACTTTAGATATGTTACATACATTAATTTGCTTTTTTATATTTTCTATGCATTTACATCTCAGTCTCTTTCTCCTTTACTTTATTTCCTCTCTTTCTATACTCTCCTTCATTCATCTTATCTCATATACCATGAGGGCTTGATAAAATCTTTTTGATATACTTTGATATATAGAGTTACCTCATATTTTCAATTTAGATGCATGGAAGTTTATGACATTTGGTTTTTCTTCAATGGCATTAGGAGTTATTTCTTGGAATATTAAAGGGCTGAGTTCCTCAACATTTATCCAAGTTGAAAGTTGATGTTGCATTTCTATAAGAAATACATATTGTTGCTTCGGAAGTTTAAATGCTTAAGAGATAACATGGGGCAATATTTTTTCTTCAACAAATTTAGAGTAGAGGAATTCTTATCCTTTGTAATACAATTTCTCAATGTTATGTTGATATGTCAATATTCAGACACAGAAGGGACCTGGGTTGAAGCAAAATTGCTCATTAATCAAATTCCTCTTATACTTTTTAATGTCTATGCTCCTACGCAACCAGCTGTTATTTGTTGGGAATCTATTTCACACAAACTGATATCCATTGTCAATGATTATTAAATTTTGGAGAATGATTGTAATCAGGTGAAGGATCTTCTTGTACACACCAAGCCTACAGTCACATTTGCTCATTCCACCATGCACAAAACAATTTATTACAGCTAATGAATAGGGATTACTTATAGATATTGGGAGACTCAGTAGCCATACTAGAGAGTTTATTTTTTCACTCCCACACATTTCTCCCAATCTAGAATAGACCACATGTTTATTTCTAAATCTTTGTTACAACATTTTTTCCATGCTGAAATTGTCTCAACCCTGATTTCTGATCAGGCCCCTGTCACTCTAAACTACCTAGAGACTCTATAACCTTACTTTAAGAGAGTTTACTTTTTATCTCCTGCGCATTTCTGCCAATCTAGAATAAACCATATGTTTGCTTCTAAATCTTTATCATAACATTTTTACATGTTGAATTTGGCTCAACCCTGATTTATAATCAGGCTCCTGACCCCCTTGTTTGAGACCTTCTTCCAATAGTCAAAGGCACTAGAAGGTGAATACCACTGTACTGGTAGATTCCTCCCTTGTTGGAGCTTTTGAAACATTCATAAATTATTTTTTTACAATCAACTCATCACTTGGCTGTTTTCCCCACCTTATTTGGGACTCCTGTAAGGCTACAGCTAGGAACGTTATCATTTCCTATGTTTCTCAAAAGAAGAAAATGAACTCTAAAAAATCAATAAAATCATGCAACATATTAAAACCTTAGAACAGCTATATTTTACTACCATATCTAAAGCTCTCTTGCAAGGCTTAATCAAAGCAAAATTCCAATTTAACAAACTTTTCACAGAAAATGCTCATTCATATTTAGTTAAATCTAGTGCTAAATATTATGGAGGTCAGATAGGATGGGTAGATTGTTAGCTAACTATCCTAAAATTTAAAAAAAAGATAAGGTTAATATAGACTATATCCTTTCAATTCCTCTTCTGTTTTCAAAGATACTGAAAATGTAAAAATATTGACACAATATTGTTCCAATCTCTATATCCTGGAATCACCAAAAGGATATTCAACATTATTTATTGTTCTTTGATAATCAAACTGATTCTTGTCATTTAGAACAAAATATCTCCCACAACATATTGCTATGGCAATGAAGTTGATTAAACTGGAAAAAGCTCAAAGTCCTGATGGATGTCCCATAGAATTCTATCTTTATTTTTCTAAGTTATTGGTTCCTAAAATGCACTGTGTTTTCCTATTTTAAATGACAAGTTAACTGGTGGTACTTTTCATGATGCATCAATTTGTCTTATTCCTAAAGATGGGTGGGACCCTAAGTTATGTAAAAATTATAGACCAATTTCTCTTGTCAACTCTGATTATAAAATATTTGCAAAAAGTCTTGCTATTTAACTGGAATTAACTGGATCCCATACAGCCCACCCTAATAGGAAAGAAACAATTAAGGTTCCTCAAATGTCACAGTCTTATAGATAACACTAGACTCTTCTTTAATATGTTGTTAATCCAAAACTTAGCATTCCATAGCAGCTATCTCCCTAGATGTGAAGAAAGCATTTAATGATATGGATTGGAGTTGTATTTTCCAAACACTTTCTTGGTTTGGTTTTGTTCCCACGTATATAGAGATAGTCTTTCTTTTATATCCAGCTCCTGAGGCCTTGAGCTTTAGTATTGGGTTAATTTCTTGTTTTTCCCCTTATATAGAGAAGTTCTTCAATGTGTCCCCTCTCTCTTAATGTTTATTGTATGATTAGAAACCTTTTTTAAGAATAAAAGACAAAATCCTGCCATTTATAGTTTCTATTATGAAAACACATGATACAGTCTTTGAACATGCAGATTATACTGTTGTGGGGTCCCTCCATGCTATTTGTTGTGGGTTCAGAATGTGAATGTACATTAAATACCTTTGTCTTCAGGGGAGTTCTGCAGAGTTCAATTTGAACCCTTAGGCTTCCCTATGCAGCCTAATGTGGCTTTCAGAGAAATAAACAACTTAACCCAGCCAGTTGTGTATGAGGGTTTAGTTCACAGCATATATCGTATTGTTCTTGTCTAACCCAACCTCTTCTCTCCCTAATTTCCTTACAAACGTCTCTGAGTTCACTACCCTCTCAGGTTACAAACTGAATTTAGATGAATGTAAAATTCTCCCCTAAGTACATTTTGTTTCAAACAAGGTTTTACTCACTCCAATTTTGCCTGGAGTCCCACTAAACTTAATATTTAGGTGTTTGGCTTAAACATTCTAAAAAAATTATTTCTTTAAACTTGAAGGCAGTGGTTACCCAATTAATCTTCTACGAATCCATATGGAAAACTTTGATTTCTATCCTATCCTATCATTTACCTATCATTTATTGATTCTACTAAAATAAAATTATGCTTGTCCTGAAGATCCTTCCTATACTTTCAGAAATTGCTGTTACTATTCCATCTTCCCTTTTACTAAGATTTATACCATTCCATCTTCATTTTTCTGGAACAATTAAAAACCTTATATCTCTCTTCTTGGACTTATTGAGAATAAATAGTAAAGGAAGTGTACATTTTCCAGATTTCAAATCCTACTATAGCACCTTCTTTTTTAAACAAAACTCCCACTATCCTGCAGTTACGACTTTTGATTTTTCTCCTCTTTGGTTTGTATTGATTCACACTTTTTCCATTAAAGAATTCTCACCCTTATCTCAAAAACCTACCTCTGTGTCCTGCCTATTCACAAAAATAATTGCAGATTGCCAAGGCCAAAATTTACATCTCATCTCTTGGGTTTGAATCAATTTATCAATTATTCTATTTGGTATAGGTCTATCAAAATCATTTACCAAACAATTTTCAGGTGTTTTGGCGAGAAAATGGGTTATTACGGGTATATCAGCTCATTAAAAATGACTCCTTTATCTCATTTCAACAAGCACAAACAATCTTTGACTTCCCCCTTCTTTACACCACAAGTGTAATTCCTTACAACAAGTGATGTCACAAACACTTCTTACATTCTCAACACACAAACCTATTATTCCTCACAACTCTCCTTTATCGTGTCACCTTTTCTCTTCTCCCACAGCTTTCATTATCTACAGGATCGTCCATGATTCTTCTGATAATAGAGCTAATTCAGAAGTTGAGTTACCATGAGAATGTGACTTCAATATACCCTGGTCCAATACTGACTGCAATAAAATATGGCTCAAACTTTGTAAAACCTCTAGATTAGCCAATGCCATCCAAACCATATTTTATATCTACAATAAACTCATGATCACCCCAGTTGCTCTACACAATATGAACAATACCATTTTACCTTCCTGCTGAATGTCTTTAAACGAATCAGCTCTACCTTTCACACTAATATAGCTTTCTCTTTTACAAATATAATTTTTGCCAGGCTCTCAGAGGAATGGCACAGTTGCTCCTTCAATATTAAAATTGTGGATTTAATAATTGTTGTTTCATTTCAACAAATTACTAACAATTGGAAGAATTCCTCTAATATTTCTTTCCAAGCTTGGTGGTATGGTGTATGTTATAATCACAGACTGGATAGATCATACTTTAGGAGACTATATATATACTTAAGTCTATACAGACTTTTGGACGCATATTTAAGAACAGTACATGCAGTTGGAGATTTGGAGATCATCTCATTTCTTCAAGATTACTTGGGATCAAGATGAGGGGCATCATTTTAATAGTGGGAATAATCATAGAGATGTATTAGAGTTATAACAAGAAGATGGAGATAATATAGGGCAAGGGGAACACCTATCTAAATAAATGATTAAAACACAGCATAGGAAGGAATTAAGAATGATGATTATTAAAGATAGAGAATGGCCATTATATCCAACGGGCTTAATATGATTTGGAGAATGTATATAACAGGCAAAGCCCGTAGATTTATTAATTAGATGAGGCTTTTAAAAATGTTGACGAGTTAATAAAACATGGAGGAGCATAAGGCTCGACATATAAATAATGAAATGGGAGCCGATCGGGAAACACGTAGGACACAACAAGAAACAAAGCAGTCCGTTTTCTATTTTGACTGAACACAGACGCGGAAGAAAGGAGAGTCCGTTGTCTATGTTGACTAACCTCGAGAAGCATAAAGGAAACCGAGTCGGAAGAACTCGGTTCGTTTTGAAAGATATGAAACAAAGACGGCGTACCCGCTACTCGCGTTTGCAAAGCCTGATATAGTTTACATACAGGTAGGATAAGATTGGGGACTACTGGGAGAACTGGGATAATGTTGATTTGGAACCTCATTTAATTGATATGTTTATGGTTGTGTTGCGACAGATACGGGTGTAATGTGGGGAGATAGAGAAAACTACAGTATATGTGGAACTTTTACAAGAGCGAGGTGAGTGTTACACAGAAACTATAAGCACTATAAGGTGTATAGGGATGAAGGGATCAGGATATCATATTCACAGATACACGAGGTTATTCATTTATCTATAGATGAAATGGTGATGTTAAAAAAAAAAATTAAGACACAAGGAAAGGATGTATTGTAGGTGGTATAATTATGCAAGAACGGGCTTGTCAGGAAACTGAATACAGTATATAGAGGTGTATGAAACTTTAGTTAGAAAGGTTACAAACGTGGGAATTGATTTACATCGAGAGAGGGTCAGAAAAGGCTGTTTCAAATACACTAAACTGGATACATTCTGTTTGTGATTTTGCGACTTGATGGTTAAATTATTCCGCATTATAGCGAAACTAGGGATAATCATTGAAAGTTATTAATGTTCAATATTTTTTCACTATGAAATGTATATATTTCCCACTATTGAATGTTGACTAATTTCACACTGTTGAAATTCTAATATGGAATATATTGTTTAGTTCGATTTAGGTTACTTTATTCTTGAGTATAATATTTGGAGAGGTCCTGAAGAAGTCCAGGGGTACTCCCCGGATGAAACACGTGTTGACGGACTTGTGGACAAGTAAGAAAAATGGACATATGAACAAGCAAGAGAGGAACTGATTATGAACTCTGACATGAAAATAGATGAGTGATACCGTGGAACTCGCATAAAATTGAACTTTCCAAACTATGAAACTTTCCAAACTATGAAGGACTATAATATATCTGGAGCTATGATTTAAATAGCTGGACTAACAATGAAGGATTGTCTGATGTAGATAAGCTGATTTCAATGTGATATAGGATTGAGACTTTTGTGTAAAATTCTAATTACTTCACTTTTCATTTTCTTTTAGATTTGGAAAATATACTGTTGAGACACTTTATAATGAGAGTGTGAATATTGGTTGTTTTTTACGTGTGCCTTCACAATCTATTTAACTCTGGATAGATCATATCTCCACCCCTCTGCTCTTTTCATCAACACCAATTACTATATTTATTGATGTATCCTCACAGACTCTTAATATACACCAACATTTCCTTGAAGAAAGAAGTTCCCAAACCTCCTTGAATGCTTTTTAAAGCAGTTTATCCATATTAAACTGTACAATTTGAATAATATTCTATTTTTTACTGCTTATATACTTTTTACACATCTAATAGTCTATTTACTCCTTTATTGGCTTCCAAATGTAACATATTTTGATGTTCACGTATATTATACGTTTCTACAATTTACTATCCTTTTTCTTTCTTAATTGTTACTTTGCTTTTTCGCTCTTCTATCCTTGTACACTTTCGTTACTTATAGATTATATTCTTATCAATTTTTTTCTGCTCAATGTTTGTGGATATCTGACTCTACTTTTATTGTAATAGAATGTAGATTGTTTGCTTACTGATGGTAATTCTTCCATAAATGTGTTATTCTTTTAAACTTCAAAAAGACCTTTATTTTAAATAAAAGCATTTTCAGAGCTTCACAAAATATCATATAGTTCAGTTCTGTGAGGATGGGTAGAGGCAGGCCATTTCAAGTCTAAGGACTGAACCATCAATGGTTATATTGCAGATGAGGGCTGCTTCGGTGTGCTCAGAAACGATAATATGGGAGACGTTTAATGCCTTAATGAGAGGGAGGATAATAAATTTGTCATAGGTCAAAACAGGCAACCACTGATGAACATCTCCAGATTGGAAACCTCATCCTTGGGGCTAGAGAACCATTACATCCAATATCTAAACCCCATAATCCTGAG
Source organism: Pleurodeles waltl (assembly GCF_031143425.1). Classification (NCBI taxonomy): domain Eukaryota; kingdom Metazoa; phylum Chordata; class Amphibia; order Caudata; family Salamandridae; genus Pleurodeles; species Pleurodeles waltl. Next base: position 996,063,397 of record NC_090450.1, on the reverse strand, counting down.
AAACAATTCTTGATAAAAGACAGAACTGATTCAAATCCAGATGGTGAATCTATATGTGTGTATGGTATTTACATAGTGCAAACCTAGCCAGAATGCATCTTAGCTGTGGAGATGAACAAGTGCCTGGAATGTTTAGCTAACTATGCAAAGCCCTATTGATCAGTGGGGAGACAGGTCCAGTTCACTACTGTATAAACATTTCCAGGAACTTAAATCCAACACCTCCATTTCTCATCACAAGCCTGTATCATCATATCAGGCGGCGGAATATAATCCAGACATTTGTGATAAATTTTAAGGTGGTGTACAGGAAATCATCACATCTATCTTCCTAAGGTTTAAGATGTGTTTTTGAGTGACAGTCCCCTGTGCATCTTTTCTAACTGACAGCAGTAGTTCTTAGATTGAGAACTAACAGAGGATGACCTTTCTGTGGCTCTGCAGTCACTTCAAAGTAGCCAAAGTCCCAGTTCCATGAGTTGCCGGGTGAGTTTTCAAAGAGCTCCTAAGTATACCATTTATTTTCTTCATAAAAGGAAAGAACTGATTCCAGATTTCCACCAAGCTGAGATATTTCTGTGAGATGCAAAGATGGGAAATTGTTCACTTCATATTAACCCATTTCCTTGGTCAAGGTTTCTGCAAGAGTATTGGCAGACTGAGTGTTAAAATAATCTGCTTGTTTGTTTAGCCGGAACAGAGCAGTTTTGTACCATCAGATCGAACTGGTTACAATATTAGAAGCCTCCACAATGTGCTGGTATTGTCATGCCATTTGGATGGTCCTCTCACTCATCTTATGGCTAATGTTGACCAAGCCTTCAGCTCAGTTGGCTGGAATTATCTATTCTTACTGCTTTAGAGAATGAACTTTGCATCGCACTTCAGCAAGCCTGTTTGCCTTTTATACACTAATCTTAGTGCTAGGACGAGGGTGGAGGGGGCTTTTACATGCACAGGGGTACCAAGAAAGAATGCCCACCCATCCTGATCTATTTGCCGTTGCCTCCTCTCAGTGGATTTGGCATGATGCCCTGGTGGGGGAATTTGAGCGGTCACCCATAATTTAAGATCAATTATCATTAGATACAGATGAACTTCTTGTTTACATAAGAGAGAGGGTCATGATGGGACCATGGATACTTCAGGTACTCCGCAATATTTAGTGAACTCTCTGGCCTGTTAATGATTTTGAATAAATCACTATGCAATCCATTCAGAGCATCCCCAGCAGATGTCCTTTAGGCATCAAAGTTACAAATGGTGTGAGAGGGCTTCCCTCATCCTGGTAGGTTGTGCAAAAACCAACCAAGCACTCAGCTGGCATCATAATTTAGCTTCTCAAATAGACAGTTTGCCCACTGTAATGGTTGAGCCTTCCATTTTCTCTGCTGAGAAGAGCAGCAATATTCAAGATGATGTCTTTGCCCAGAATTCTTTACCAGCTACAAACCTATCTACTCAATATCCCTAAAGATTATTTTACATGTTATGTGGGACTGTTACGCACTTTCATGTGAAGTGGTGGTCTACCCGGCATATCTATGTTAAATTATTTTAATCCCCCTATAATGATGGGATAGGGGGGCAGATTTATGTGGTATTATCAAGCATCACACCTCATTACAGGTAACAAATGGTTACACTACGCTACCCATGACCCTACCTTTGCCTGGAAAAGAGGTGGATGGGTGGGGCATACCCACTCATTACCAGTATAGAGGAAAGGTTACTCCTGAACTAACCCTGCCACTGAAGCAGTCTTTAAAATGTGGCATTCTTTCCTATGTGGTGTGGGCTGGCAAAAAAGATTAACAAAGGAAATCCCTCAATAGAAAGGTTACATGCCATGTATGGGTGATTTATTCCTGGGTGTCAAAAGATGGGTTGACATTAGCAATCTCGAGCTCTGGAATATAATGTCCTATGTTCCTTTTCAGAGCTGCAAGTTCATTTTGAAATGCACAAAAGTCAATTTTTTTCCTACTTGCTTTTTCCTCATTTTACCTGTGCTACGTTCTGCAGCACACATAGAAAAAGGAAAATGCCTCTCAGGGTTATTTTTGTGCAGGAAGATGTCAGGAATAATCTTGCCTGTGACGCCGGTACCCTTGCTCCTTTGTGAAGGGTGCCAGCATTAGTGCTAGGTTGCAAATTGTGCACAGTCAGAGGACAGGAATGCACCATATCTTCATAGACATGGCACATTCCTGCCCTTTCACGCAACTCAGCAAGGTGGCTTGTTTCATTACTCAGCATGAAAGTTTGAGAAATCTGGCCCTAAGTCCAAATGTAGAAATCTTAACAGCATCTTCGACCCAAGGCTATCCGACAATGACGCTCTCTTCTCAGACACCTCCTGCAACCTTGCACCACTGAATTTTACCATCTCAGAACATTTTTGTGAAGATTTTGTTTAAGTCAGAAGGCAAGTGCTGAACGTGCTAAATCCACTTCTTACATCCTAACCACGCTACATCACGGTCACTATATTTTTTACTTTGATCCAGTCTCCTGCGACTAGATGTCCACTTTCGTCACTTTGATACTTTAGATGCTAGTTTTTGCTAATAAATTTTAAAATTCAAAACTCCGGTTTTACTGATTGTATTTGTGCCATTTTGGTGTCAAATAATTAATAAATATTTCTCTATTTTTCTAAATTGGTTTGGGATTTTTCTTGTGTTATGTTTTCACTTTATTATTGTTTGTGTGCTGAATAAATACTTTACACATTGCCTCTAAGTTAAGTCTGACTGCTTTTTGTGCCATGCTACCCAGGCTTAAACACAGGTTAATTTACTGATTTTTTTGCGATTCACCCTGCAAGGGATTGTGGCTGTTGCTTTGCCAGGGCTCACATTCCAGTAAAAAAAGAACCCAATCTCTAACCTACATTATCTCTATTTTTGCCACCGTTAAAGCTGTGGAGAGCCAGCAATTAGAATGACAGGGCAAAAATGGTATGACTGAGCTGTCATGGAGGAAAGCCGGACACCTCGTCAGAGGGCACAATACCCCTAGCTGTCCCTAGAACTGGTCCCAGACCAATCACCCATAATGTGAGAGGGTCATACATTACCATAGGATGTGCACTATATCGTAGTCCATCTCCAGCACGTGGGGTCGGGTTGCATGTGACCCCATGCAGCTTAACCAGTGACCTGTGCCACCGGTTAAGCTAAGATTGAACTTGAAATAACTACATTTAAGTCTGGGTCTCGCCGTGTGTTGCCATGTCCCTCTAGAACTGTAATCTTCATCGGGAATGGAAAGGTCTAACCTAGTCTCCCACCAACAACGTACACTACGGGTGGGACTTCGTGGGCATTTCTCAGTGGGTACTCAACATAAATACTGTGTGTGCTAGCTGGGAAACCAACCAATATGATTCCATATGCAGTAGACAGTGGCCCAGATTTAAGAAGCACTAGCACCACATTAGCATCATTTTTTACGCTAATGTGGCGTTAGGCCTCAAAGATCACTGCACCAGATTTACAAAGTGGTGCAATGCATGCATTGAGCCACTTTCTAGTCAGTTGCACCACATTATGTATGAGCCATGCATAATATATGCAAAGGGGGCATTCCCCTGTTAGGGGGACTGCAAAAATGGCGCTGTAGAATCTAAGAGATTCCACTGTGTCATTTTTTGTGTCTACTTTTAACGCCTGCTCAGAGCAGGCGTTCAAAGGGGGCACACCATTGGTTACAATGGGTCCCTATGTACTATTCAGGGTTATGGCCAAAATGTTGGTGCTAACCCTGAACAGTACATCACTAGCGGCAAAGATTTTTACATTATTGCCCACTACCCTGCGCCATGGTGCGCCGTATTTTGAAAATGGTGCACACATGGTGGCAGCGGGGGGGGTGCTAAGGGATGCAAGATAAGTGGTGCTGCTCTGGGTGCCGCTCCACTTTTCTTAAATCTGCTCTATAGTCCCTCTGCAGTGGTTTTCACATATAACTTCAAAATTTTTAGATTGGCCTCCATCTACTCCATATGAAGTTCCTGGTGAGGTGGTCGACCTCCTGCAACATGGTTAGTGGAACCATGAGAGAGAGCATGTCGAAAACGGAAATAAATCTAGGATCATGTTCATTTTCATGGTCTCTACTTTGCCACATAAGGAAAGTTGTAGCTTAGGCCAATTTGCTAATTCTGCTTGACTTTGTCAATGATGGGGATTATGTCCCTAAAATGTTAGCAAGACTTTTGTTCAAGTACACACCAAGATATTTGAGGTGAGAAAGGTGCCAAGCAAATGCAAGGTTCCTAAAGACACTTTGATAGTAGTGGCATGGTCTGGCATTTAAACTAATTTATTTCATAGACTGAGAATTCAGAGAAAGTCTCTATATATACTCGTGAGGGTTGGACGATGTGACCAACATATTGTCTGCATAATAAAATGCTTCCTGTTCCCCCACTGTGGTTCACACCCCATGAATGGTGTGTGTATTTCAGATGACTGCTGCCAGTGGTTCTAGCGCTATCTGAAATAATAGAGGGAACAGTGGACAGTCTTTTCTCATTCCCTGATGTACATCAAGGACGTTTGAGTAGAAACTTTACACATCTCACTGAGGTGGTAGATGAACTGTACAACCATCTCATTTTGTCAACGGATGGAGTTCCTAAGCTCAGGGATGTCATGACTCTAAACAGATACTATCATTATATGTGGTCAAATGCCTTTTCGCCATTCAGGATGAAGTCTACGGAGGAGCATTTTCTATGTACACAAGATGTGAAGGTGTAATCCCAATCTCACAAGTGTGTCAGATGCCAGGGTTCCACCAAGGCGTGGTCACACAGAATATCCAATATTATGAATCTATCTTGAGGTTGTCTGACATCAGGGTTCCTGGATGTTTCTAGGTGTGGTCAACAGGCAGGTTCCAACAACCCCCCCCCTCATCACAAGCTTGGTTATGGCATAGGAGTGGTGGAGTTTGGATAGGGTGGTAAAGAGATCAGATTTGTCTCCCACTGGCACTTAAATGGAGTTGACAATTAACATCTTATGTCCTTTCTTCAGTTTTGCAAAAACATATCTGTCCCATGTGTCCTTCTAGGTTTGAAATATGTTTGAGGCCTGGGATTTATTTAGGAAGATTATGATTCTGCCCTCTCTGTGTTCCAGAGGGATGGAGGGGCATCTAGGGTTGTTTCTCTGCTTGCTAGCATGTATCACTGTGCCCATCTGTTCCCTTCTCAATTTGTCATGTTCGGTGCCTGTCAAGTTTGTGTCTTGAACTAATGCCACATCAGGGTGGTTTGACTTGAGAAATGTTAATTTTTTCTTTCGTTTGATAAAATGTGTCAGTCCATTCATGTTAAGTGACACTATGTGCAGTGGTTGTGGCATGGTAATTGGCAGGGCAACTAGCATGTTCATACAGTATAAGCAGCAAAAGGTAAAGTCCCACTCAAATATTCTTGAAGTTGTCAAATTGAATATTTATTGCATAGTTGTACAGGCGTTTTAATTCCAAAAACTCAAAGAGTCACTTATTTTCCAAAACAAAAGCAAAGTCCAAAATGGTGACAAGAGAGGATCAGCCAACACGTGTTTCGCCCCCTCTGGCTATTAAGCTGGGGCTTTCTCAAGGCTGAAAGAAAAGAAAATAATCAAATTCTGTGGTAGAGTTAATCATGTGAGAAAGGAAAAGATGAGATACCATCAAGCACCACCGAATAGTGAGCAAAAGTGAATCAAGTGCGAAGTAATTTCTGATATAATATTCCAGAATTGGAAGATTCTTGAGCCCAAGCATAATAGAAGTTAATAGATAATTAGGGTGGGATTCAAAGCTTAAAAGTCCATAAGCATCAGAAAAAAAATGGAAATTCAACAAAGGACTAAGCGTGCTACAAAATCTGTGATGTTAAAAAGAGGAGAAAATCTGTGATTGCAACGAGAATATTGAATCCAGACGGAAAACAGAGGGTCACTCAGCTAGTGTTATAATCACTCAGATTTAAGTGGAGATTTTAGGAGAAAAGATTAATAATCATTTTTTAATAATAATTTAGCGTGTAGTGCCCAGTTCCGGAGAAACCGGAAAATGCCCCAAAACAAACCAATGCTTGAAAATGAGAACTAATGATAAAAAGAGTATTGAGATATTAGCAAACATACCGTAAAAAATCACAGCCTTTCATAATCACATAGAACAGCCTTTCATAATGGTCATAATCATATTCGAAAATCATTAAGGAAATTTTGGTTCTTACTCCTGAACAACTCTTCCATTAACCAATACATTACTAACTACCCTCAAATAGGTTTTAGGCGGGCAACCAATCTCCGCAATAAACTTTGTCCCTCATTTCTTCAACGAAGGTCTCCTACTACCTTTCTACCATCCAAACCGAAAGGCTTTTACACCTGCAGCAAATGTTCTGTATGTAAACTGGGTCTTTCCAAATCTACATCAGTAAATATCAACAACTGTACCCACAGGATCACTGACTTCATTAATTGTGCCAGCACCCATGTTGTCTATGCTATCTGGTGCTCTTGTAACCTAACTTATATTGGCAGCACGATCCGTCCTTTAAAAACCAGAATACAGGAACATTTTCGGAACATACAAAAGTCTGACACTCAAGCACCAATGGTTGACCATTTTATCAACTGTCACCAACACAACGCACTTTTACCTTCAGTGGCCTACGACGCATCACACCCTCTCCGAGAGGTGGCAACACATCACTGCGACTACGCCAAGAAGAAAGCCGCCTAATAATTAAATATGATACTGTCAATAATGGTCTCAACAAAGATCATGAATGGCATTTTTGGTGAATGTAAACAACGAAAGGTTTTCTGTTTTATCCTTTTTCTCTTTTCTTTTTTCTCTTTCCAGGAACTGTATTTTGTATTTGTTGATATTTGCTAAACTCTTTTTCAGGCAGTTTTTCTGAGATGTATATGCTAGAGTTTTGTTTTGTTTGTACCTTGGTGTTTGCGACATTGCTGCTCCCAATCGCTTAATTTCTGTTTTTCATTAGCCAGTTGCCTTTTTCATTAGTTAGCAGTCTCTTATAGGTTTTTTTCTATCTCAATCTAATACTTTATTTTCTATTTTCTATACATTTCTTGGCTTTTTTTCTTCTTTTCTTAGTTTTTCTTCTATGCATTTCATCTTCCTTTCTTTAAACTCACTTCCCCTTTAATAATGTTCTATTAATTTCCACTTTTGACTATTAGCGAGCATGAGACCAGTAAAAGATGGCAGCGTGTGGTCCCCAAAGATGGCGCTTTCCATCTTGATGATATATTCTGCCACTCCAAGATGGCAGCTATTTTTTTTTTTCTTTTCCTTTCTGTTTACAAAGATGGCGCTCTCCGCCCTGAAGACCGCCAGTCCGTCTTTTGTTTTTACTCCAAACACGAAGACGTGTTAGGACTATCCCTTCTGCCCCAGGTATTTTAACGTGACCCCGACGCTTACGCGCCCGTCCCTTTTCCTGATTTTTGCTGCTTATCTGCGGCGTTCCGTTTTTCGAGTACTCCAAAGGTGAGGATTGGAGCACTGCCGCTACATGCATACGATTTAGTAATAACGCGGAACTTTCGCTTACTTTATCCAGTTTCTAACTTCGGTTATCTTTCAACACATTCCTTTCTTTAAAGGTGGTCTCTCGGACTTATAAACTTTGTGAATATTAACTGATTGTTTAAAAGGTTAAATATAACTTGTATGTATCTTTTAGTTAGTCAATAATATATACCACAGTTGATATTATCGTTATTAGTTTCTTCATACTTCCTTCCAAAGTTTGGTATGCCTCATTAATTGAATATTGTTCTTTTATAGAATATGACTAATTCAATATTCAAATCATAATGTTTGCCTTATTTTTTACGGTATGTTTGCTAATATCTCAATACTCTTTTTATCACTAGTTCTCATTTTCAAGCATTGGTTTGTTTTGGGGCATTTTCCGGTTTCTCCGGACCTGGGCACTACACGCTAAATTATTATTAAAAAATTATTATTCATCTTTTCTCCTAAAATCTCTCCTTAAATCTGAGTGATTATAGCACTAGCTGAGTGACCCTCTGTTTTCCGTCTGGATTCAATATTCTCGTTGCAATCACAGATTTTCTCCTCTTTTTAACATCACAGATTTTGTAGCACGCTTAGTCCATTGTTGATTTTCCATTTTTTTCTGATTCTTATGGACTTTTAAGCTTTGAATCCCACCCTAATCATCTATTAACTTCTATTATGCTTGGGCTCAAGAATCTTCCAATTCTGGAATATTATATCAGAAATTACTTCGCACGTGATTCACTTTTGCTCACTATTCGGTGGTGCTTGATGGTATCTCATCTTTTCCTTTCTCACATGATTAACTCTACCATAGAATTTGATTATTTTCTTTTCTTTCAGCCTTGAGAAAGCCCTGGCTTAATAGCCAGAGGGGGCGAAACATGTGTTGGCTGATCCTCTCTTGTCACCATTTTGGACTTTGCTTTTGTTTTGGAAAAAAAGTGACTCTTTGAGTTTTTGGAATTAAAACGCCTGTACAACTATGCAATAAATATTCAATTTGACAACTTCAAGAATCTTTGAGTGGGACTTTACCTTTTGCTTATACTGTATACCCTTTTTAGAGGACGTGGGTCCCTGTCCTCTGGCCAAGTACCCCCAATTCATGAACAAGGCATTTTATACAGGAGAATAGTGACTTTGGACCCTCTCCAGCATTGGAGTTTTGTTTCAACTAGCATGTTCATGGTTGCAACAGATGGGAATCACCTTGGGGGGAAAAAGAGGTGAAACTCTGGTGCGTGCTTGCTGTTAAACCTGTAGTGGTGTTAATATTCAAAGAGGGAACAGAGGCCTATGGTTGTAAGGCCGGTGTGAACTGAACCCTTCCCAACTCAGAAGAGAGAAAGTAATTTGCATGTAGGGCAGAGGCGAAAGTGGGGCCGCCTACCTCTGACTACTGGTCCTGGTCATCCGGTTGCTGATGTGTCAAAGTAAACCCACATAAAGGTGACCTATGCCCTATTGATTGCCCCAATCTTTTATGGAGAGTGTAAGCTTCTGGAAACATGAAACTAGCAAGAAGCAAAGTAAGCAGTGATCCACAACATGCAGACTAAAGGCATGGTGAGAAATATATTACAAATGTAGAGGCTTTGGAATGTTCACCCACCCACAGGCCCCATTCTTTTTCCAGCCAGAAATTTGGGCCATGCAATTAAGAGGCCCAATGCCAGATGCCTCTGGAGGCATACAGCGCATCAAGCTGACCCCGGTAGATAAGTAAGGCACACAAACAACTACTAAACAGGCAAGGCATAACAGCAGTTGAGGACCTCATTAAAGTGTCAACGATGAGCAAAATGTGTCTCTGTGCCATCCATGTTTTTTTGCTGGAGTTCTCTCACCATCTTTGAGTGGCTCTCTCCAGCTTTTGACTTCCATCCAGGTCATCAGTCAGAATGTGCACTAGTCCTTGTAAGTCACTCTGGAGGTCCTGGGACATTTGAAGATCCAGTTCTTGTCCCCAGGCAGAAGGTGCATTGTGGGTATCGTGAATACTCATGGAAGAGGTGTCTATGGCTTTTAGAAATGTATTTAGGTCTTCTGGTTCTATGTAATTTCATGTGCTGCCATTGATTGTTATCAGCATCAATGTTGATTCCAAGAGACCATAGTGTATGTCGCATTTCCATAGATGAGGACACAATTCCAGAAATGTCTTCATTTTATGGCTTGTGTCATGGAGGAAATCCACTGAGAGCAAGATTTGGCGGTTCTCAAACTTGTAGAGACCATGTTTCTGTGCCATGATGATGAACTGCCATGCCTGCTGGTGTTAAACTTTTCATCCTTGGCGTGGTCTCCACTAACTTTGTGCCTCTGTTCCCCAGGTTGTTGATATGTGTTGGACTCTGTTTTTGCTGGTTTTGTTACTCTGGTCACTTTACCACTGCTATCCAGTGTTAAAGTGCAATGGCCCCTGTATAAAATGTGTGTGTAATTGGCTTTCCATGATTGGCATATTTGATTTACTGGTAAGTCCCTAGTACAGTGCACTAGAGGTGCCCAGGGCCTGTAAATCAAATGCTACTAGTGGGCCTGCAGCACTGGTTGTGCCACCCACATTAGTAGCCCTGTAAACATGGTTCAGACCTGCTACTGCAGTGTCTGTGTGTGCAGATTTTAACTGCCAATTTGACTTGGCAAGTGTACCCACTTGCCAGACCTAAACTTTCCCTTTTCATACATATAGGACACCCCTAAAGTAGGCCCTAGGTAGCCAAATGGGCATGGTGCAGTGTATGTTTAAGGTAGGACATATACTAATGTCTTCCATATGTCCTAACAGTGAAATACTGCCAAATTCGGGTTTCACTGTTGCAAGGCCTATCCCTCTCATAGGTTAATATTGGGGCTGCCTTTAAATATGATTAAAGTGTAGATTCCCTTTGGGAGCGGATAGACATGTGGAGTTTGGGGTCTCTGAGCTCACAATTTAAAAATACATATTTTAGTAAAGTTGATTTTAAGATTGTGTGTTTGAAAATGCCATTTTTAGAAAGTGAGCATTTTCTTGCTTAAACCATTCTGTGACTCTGCCTGTTTGTGGATTCCCTGTCTGGGTTAGTTTGACAGTTGGGCTGTTTGAGCTTCTCTCTAGACAGCAACACAAAGGGAGCTGGGGTGTAGCCTGCATATCCTGACGAGCCATCTGTGCTAGGAGGGAGAGGATGAGTGGTCAGTTACACCTGAAAGGAATGTGCTTGCCCTCACACAATGCAGTCTCCAACCCCCTGCTGTGTGTCTGAGGCCTGGCCGGGGCAAGGCAGGATTTCATAAACAAGAGAGACTTTCCTTTGAAGTAAGTCTACTTCAAAGGCCAAAATGGGTATAAGAAGGGCACCCAAAACCACAGACTTCAGATCACTTCCGGACATCAAGAGGAACCTCTGCCTAGAGAAGAGCTGAAGAGCTGAGGAGAAGTGCTACCCTGCCTGTGACTGTGCTTCATGGAGCTATCCTGCAGTTGCTGCTTCTGCCTGGTGAAAGGGGACAAAGACAGGACTTTGTTTTGCATTCCTGCGTGTGAAGACATCTCCAAGGGCTTGTCCTTAGCTTGCCTCCTGTTGTTGAAGTCTCAGGGCCATCAAAAACTTCTCCTGCCAGCACCTGGACTCTCTGCTGAGACTCCTGCGCTGCCAAGTTGTGCCCTTTCCAGTTCCTGGGGCCTTGGAAGGTGAAGCTGGCAGACGAAGACTGAAAATCCACACACAGACTGCCGTGCAGGGAAAATTCTGACGCACCTTCCGAGACGTGGCTAAGAAACGACATGCCATCAGCTTCGTGGCCGAAATCAACGCTCCACTGGCATCGCAGCTGGAAGATCAATGCACACATCTGGAGAAACGACGCGCAACACCCTATGACGGAGGCTGATAACGTCGCAACCCAAATAGCACGGTTTTGGTGACACCACGCAGCAGGATTTTAGATGCAAACCTTGCTGGGTGCAGAAAAATGACGCAATGCCTGTACGAACCTGAGTGCTTCCCAGATCAACGCATCGCTCTCCTGCGATGCATCACTAACCTCTTTCGGTGCACACGTGCCCGTGCGTGTTATTTTGACGCTACCCAGGTACTTTTCAACGCTAACAGTGTTTTTACTGGTTACCGAAGGATTTAACACTTTTCTGCTTTTAAAAGTAATAACTTGACTTGTGTATGTTGGATTTTTGTCATTTTGGTCTTGTTTTGATTAGATAAATATGTCTCATTGTTCTAAACCTGTGTTGTGTCATTTTGTAGTGTTTTCACTGGGTTACGGTGTGTGTTGGTACAAATACCCTACACCTAGACTCTGAAGTTAAGCCAGCCTGCTTGTGCCAAGCTACCAAGGGGGTGAGCGGGGGTTAACTAAGGGTGATTGTCCTTCACCCTGACTAGAGTGAAGGTCCTTGCTTGGACAGGGGGTAACCTGACAGACCCCATTTCTAACAGCTGGTGTCCCAGGAGATAAGCTAAGATAGGTCAGAGTGCACAAGAGGTGAAGAGAACACAGGATTTGACCCTATGGGCTCTATGTATCACTGACTGCAGGACATATGTCAGATCAAGAAGTTGTGGCAAGAAGGTTCCAAGAAATGCAATCATGTTTGCCCACAATTGTTTCAGGAATGCCTGTGATGTGGACATTATCCCATCTCTTCCTGTCTTTCAAATCTGTCGCCTTGCAATTCAGGTCCCACATCTCCGGTGACCATTCTGATCTGTCAAGATAGGATTCTATGTCCTTCAGCTTGGTGCCCGAGATACCCACTCTGTAGAGAAAAGAGGCAATGTCAGAACAAAGGAATGCCACCTCCACTGCTGTTTTGGATAAAACTTAATTTATGGAGCCAGTGGAGTTATTGATGTAGACAGTAAATTGTCCATGGCTGAAGAAGAGATGAATGGTGGTTCATTAGCCATGTTGTCTGTGTGAACTGCGGTAGTCCTCTTAGTGTTAGAGAGTGACTCCAAAAAGAGAGCTGAAGGGTGGCCTTTGGTTTATTCATGTGCAGCAGGACACTAGAATACCAGGATGATTAGTAGTGGAGGTATTCAGCAGTGTCTAACAGTGGTCTGGGATCAGGCTGAGGTTGTTGCGTACAGCTGTTAAAGCTGGTCCATGGAGAAATACAAGGTGGTCTTAGGATACTCGGTGCATGGTTTGCCTGATCCTGGTGTCAGTAAGGCTCATGGGAGAGATCCACTGCACAGTTGAGTTGTGCTGCTTGAGTGATGGAGTCACAGCCCCGAGAGGTAGACTGTAGCAGGACTGCCGCAGGTCGTGCAGTGGCCACTCCTGCTAGCACAGGTGCAGTGCAACGCAATGAGGGCTGATGGAGCTGCAGCTCTCTCCTCTCATATCTATTTCTTGGAAGGTGTCTTGGGTTGGCCACAGGCGAAGGTCTGGGTTATCTCAAAGGATCTGCAACGTGTTCCATACGTGTCACATGGGTAGGTGCTGCATATACTCAAGGATGAACTGATTGTAGGTTAGAGAAGAGATATCCAGGGCCCAACAAGCTTTAGATAGATACAGCTATGCTCCTCACCGTCTGGCTCTGCCCACCCTTCATGCTATTTTTCAATCAATAAAATGTGTTCTCTACTCAGATGTAAAAGGTAACAGAATAACTGAGACACATTCATGGATTTCATTTAGACTGTTGTTTCAGTCAAGGGTGGCTTACCTTTATTAAACGAGCACTGCAGGGGAAGGGGTTAGATAATTTCAAAACGTGAATAAAGTTAAAGAAGCACTCACTACTGAGTCGGGTGACCTGATGAAAGACAAGACAGCATGATCTACAGCACCTCTGCAGCATCAGGAATGTAAAGGCAGGGTCGAGAGATTCTGGACTCCTCCTCCAGCCTGCCCATTAGCATTGTAAAGCAAACCCATATATGATTGTGGAGGAGGTCCAGCACACTGCTACCCACTGCTTCTCTGTCCTCATCGGCTTGCTGCACCCCTGCCCTTTATTTGAAAGGAGTTCTGATGACTCTGCCCAGAGACAGAGCTAAACATGCTCAAATGCAAACAAATTTAGCACGGGTACACCTTCCGACGCCCACCAGTGTGTTGTCCCTGCCCTGGCTTGCGCCTGCAGGGTGAGGCTTTCCATGCTCAACACATGTGCAGGGCTCTACAGTATTAGCACCAATCTCTCACCAGAAGAGGAAAAAACAACAAACCTGGTTTATTTAACACAAGCTGTTCAAATGTCTTTCTCCTTCTTCATGTTGATGGTAGGACAATCCCCATTTTGCCCTTGGACACCGGCCACCACTGCTTGTATGGATGGTACTTTGAATTCTAGTGTGAAGACACATAGGCCCTCATTCCAACCCTGGCGGTCATGGACCGCCAGGGTGGAGGGACACGGAAGCACCGCCAACAGGCTGGCGGTGCTTCCAGGGCCATTCTGACCGCGGCGGTAAAGCCGCGGTCAGAAAAGGGGATCCGGCGGTTTCCCGCCGGAATTCCCCTGGCCCGGAGAATCCTCCATGGCGGCGCTGCTTGCAGCGCCGGCTTGGGGATTCCGACCCCCTTCCCGCCAGCCTGTTTCTGGCGGTTTACACCGCCAGAAACAGGATGGCGGGAACGGGTGTCGTAGGGCCCCTGGGGGCCCATAAAGATTTTCACTGTCTGCTTTGCAGACAGTGAAAATCGCGACGGATACAACTGCACCCGTCGCACCCCTGCAACTCCGCCGGCTCCATTCAGAGCCGGCTTCATTGTTGCAGGGTCTTTCCTGCTGGGCCGGCGGGCGCCCTTTTGGCGGTCGCCCGCCGGCCCAGCGGGAAAGTCAAAATGACCCCGCGGTCTTTCGACGGGGTTACTTTGGCGGGCGGCGTCCGCCGCCCGCCAAAGTCAGAATGACCCCCATAATGTAGAGAGTTGTTGACAATTCTCATCATATGGCTTGCAGCAATCATTGATGGTTGTGCAAGGTGATTTTAACATTCTTTGCTAGTAGTTACTAGCACTGAACTGCTAGATACCTCAGCTTCCCTTCACTCCAAATGAGGGCATATGTTAAATCAGAGACAAGCACTGCATGCCCCCACTTTAGCACTATCACTAGGCTTAAAATGAGAGCCTAGGTGTTCAGATATATTGAAGATGAAATGTAAACCCTGGGAATGTTTATTTTATGCATATATTTTAAAATGAATGTTCATTGCAACTGCACCACTCCTATCACCAACAGTAGAAGATGCAACTTCAAATACCCATTAAAATGAAACTTCATCCTTGAGAGATAACTTGGGATAAATACGGACATACTCAACATACTAGGTTCCTTGTACTTTATGCACGGTTTCCTTTCCAGGTATTCCTCCGGAGACTGACGTCACTGCCTTGTGGATGCACCATCACAGTTTTGTGGAAATGTATTTGCAAACATTATCATTAAAGAATTTACTTGATCAAACTTTTGGAAATTGTATGTATTTCTTTTACATTAGTTTTTCATTATGTAATAATTGGGCACTATAGATTCATAAATAAATGAAACCATTTGAACAACATTTAAATAAACAGTACCGAAGGTGCACAACTTCATGGCTCAGCCTACACACACACAAACACCAAAATATAACATTTTCCACAAGAGACAGGAAATGAACTATACCTCCACTCCCAAGGCTAAGCTGACCTCGGTTATGTAAAACTCATACTATCTAAATGGCATATAGGGTAAAAACACTGCCCCCCACTTCCAGAACAAATAGGTACCCACCACAAAGTCTGGCCTTGGGAATGGCACAAGATATGACGTAAGTCCTTTACAATTTACATCATCTAAGACCCACTGTTAATCCCCTGTATACTCAGTCAGTGACCCCATAATACCTTTGAAAAAAATGTCCAATGGTGTCAGCATTCACTAAGCAAAACATCTAATGGTAGGAACAATGTTCTTCTAGGTAGAGTGGATGAATTGTTTGCAGGGCTGTCAAGGTACAATAGCAGATGAGTCAATATTCCATAGGACCCATGCCTTTGCAGGGCCCAAAACCCATGTTGCAATATTTACTGACAGATTTAAAGAAATACAGCCCTGTTTATTAAAAGAGGAGGGAGTGCATACCACTAGATTACACCACATGCTGTATCTGCAGTGTCTGCTCTTTCCCTTCAGGACATATTTTTCAATCTTAAAAGCAAGCGGATCATGCCATGGTAATTCCCCCCCTCTGAAGCTGTTGACCTGGTTCCAACAATAATCTGTCATGTCTAGAAAAATGAGCTCAACCCCCACACATTGGCCTGGCAAACTTTAAGATAGCCCACCTGTCCAGTAAATGAAGCAGGAAAGCCACCAACCAAGGGCAGTGATCATCCCTCGGGGGTCTGTAGTGAAGCGGCTCCCTGGCAGAGAGAAAGATCACAGCCGCCATTCAGAAGCATTTAAGAGCTGCAAGGAATGGCATATTATCTAGATCTATAAATCAATAACACCACAGATGTCACAAACTGAAATTGCAACATTGTGCTTTGGAATTGAAGGTTTAGGATGGTTGAGAAGCATTAGGATGCCGGGATTGAAAACAACATGTTTTGGACCTCTCGCAGAGTGTGCAGAACGTGGACAGAGTTAGTGTAAACCTGGGACCAGATTTGGAAAAGATTTTGTGTCTGGTTTGCGTCACCTTTTAGATGCAGAACTGATGCATTGCATGTGCTGCCTTGCGTTACTTTGCTTTAAGGGAGTGTTCATGGGTGGTAGATGGGAGTTCTCATACATGCACCCTTTTATTTTGAGGCAAACCATATCTATAGACTTGTAGACATGTGCAGTGTTGTGTAAACTCTTCACAAATAGGCCCCCTAGTGTAGTTGGCTGTGCAGAGTGCCACTGTAATGAAGTAGGAATCAGTCTTGTCTGGTTATGACTTATGGGGACAGTGCCACGAAGATGGGGATCTCGTTTAGAGAGGCTTGCAGAGACCAGGAGACTATGACCGTCACCCCTCCTCCTGCTAGGAGGAGAGTTTGGAAGTTGCAGATTGCGATCTTGTGATGTGTCAAATACACAAACAGAGTTTGAATTGGGCTGGGTCCATCTGTGTGTCGGAAAGTACTCACTTTTTGCCATCACTACCCCCATTTTCTGCCTGATGTCAGTGTGTTTGACTGTGTTCACTGGGATCCTGCTAACCAGGACCCCAGTGATTATGCTCTCTCTCCTCTAAATCTTGTCACTACATACTGGTAACCCAGTATTTCAACCACATTGGGCATACTGGTGCTCCCTTATAAGTCCCTAGTATATGGTACTTAGGTACACAGGGCATTGGCATTCCAGGGGAGCCCTATGGGCTGCAACATTTCTTTTGCCACCCTTAGGGAGCCCATGCGAAGGCTTCTGCAGAACTGCCATTGCAGCCTGCGTGAAAAGGTGCATGCACCCTTTCACTGCCATTTAGACTGCACCAGGTCACTTAGAAAGTCGCCCCTGAAGCAAGCCCTCCAGCCCTGAGGGCAGGGTGCAGAGCACCTGTGTGTGAGGGCACTAGCAGAGGTGTCCCCACGACCTCCAGAACCATTTTCCCGGACTTAGTGAGTGAAGGGATACCATTTTCCTCATGCACTGGACATAGGTCACTACCTATGTCCAGCTACATTATGGGAACTCTGAACATAGGCATTTTTGGTATCAAACATGTTGGAATCATACCCCAATGCTTTTGCAAGCATTGGATGTATGATGCCAAGCACTCTGGGGGGCTCCTTCGAGGACCCCTAGTAATTCCATTCCAGCCTTCTGAGGTTTTCCAGGCAGCCCCAGCTGCTGCCATCTCTTCAGCTCCTGCCAGCAACTGCAACTGTTTCCCAGTCATGCATCCTCAGAGGACAACCTGTCTTCAGCCTGCACCAGAAGAGCAAAGGAATCTCCCTTGGAGTGAAGGAGTCACTCCCCTGCTCCAGCAGGCACAACTCTGCATTGACGTCCGGCTGCATGGGTACCCTCTTCTGAAGAGATGAGGGGATCCTGTATCACAGGTGGTAGACTGAAGTGCTACCGATGGTCCTGACGTCCTACTGTCCAACTTTGGTGGAGGTAAGAGCTTGCCTCCCAATGCAAGACAGTACCCTTGTGCGCCATGTGTTTTGCAGTCGCCAAGGTTTGTTGCATCCTTCCACGAAGGTCTTCAAGTACCATGGTGCTCCAGCCCCCAGCACTCCATCCTGTGAAGCACAGCTTCCTGCGTGGTTTTACGGCAGCATGGGACCCTTTCTTGTAGTGCTGTGTAGGCCTCCTTTTGCACCTTCTTTGTCCCCGTGCTGTGGGACTCCTGTGCATGCTGCCTGGCATTCTGAGGGCTCTCTGAGTTGCTGAGGGCCCCCCTGGCTCCCCCTCCTGGGTAGAGTCCACCAAGTCCCTCCTGGTCCTGGGCAGCGCCATTTTCTGCTAAATGCGAGCTTTGCGTATACCAAGTCTTGTTGGCCGAATCCAGAGATGCAAATCAGACTGCAATCATCCATCCGACATGTGACATTATCTGCACCAACCAGGAACCCGTATCCATCTTCCTGGGTGCAGTACTGACTATTGTTCTTCACCAGTGGTTCTTCTTTTGCACCTTCATCGAGGTTAGCAGGGGCTCCTGTCCTCCCTCGACTCTTCTGTGCTTCTTGGACTTAGTCCCCTTCTTCCACAGGTCTTCAGGACCAGGGATCCACTGCTGGTGTCTTGCAGTCTCTTCTGGTTCTTGCATAATCTTCTTTCTCGTGTTCTTGTGTGTTCTAGGAAAGTTACTGTGATCTACTCCTACCTTCCTGGGCTCTGGGATGGGTTCTATTACTTACCTTTGGTGTTTTCTAATACTCCCAGCACCCCTGTGCACAGTACACTTACCTATGTGGGAGACTGAGTTTCTAATTCTACTTTGTTAGTATATGGTTTGTGCTCCCCCTAGGCCCATTTCAAACTATTGTGAGTTTCACTATTTGCACTGTTTTCTGTTTTTACAGCTATTTCTGCATACTAGTGTATATAATTTGTGTATTACTTACCTCCTAAGGGAGTACAGTCTCTATGGTATTTTTGGCATTTGTGTCACAAAAAAAGCACCTTTATTTTTGTAACACTGAGTATTTTCTTTCATGTGTTTGAGTACTGTGTGACTACAGCGATATTACATGAGCTTTGAATGTCTCCTAGATAAACCTTGGCCGCTCAGCTACAGCTACCCTTAGAGAGCTTGGCTTCTAGACACTGCTTACATTTCACTAATAAGGGATAACTGGACCCGGTATAAGGTGTAAGTACTTTAGGCACCCACTACAAATCAGGCCAGCCTCCTACACAGTGCCATTCCTGTGACATGTCATTTGCAAACATGTAGCGCATCTGTACACTGCAGGGAATTCAGTGTGAGAGGGATTTTCTATAAATCTAGAACGCCCGTTTAGAGCTGGGTTTCAAGATCTGACGTCTGTTGCAGCTGAAGACTCACATGGTTATAACAACCAGATATTCAAGCTAGTAAAATTAGGTCAGGTGTTCCAGCAGTTGGGAAAACTGGGTACAGGAACACTGGGCCAGTTGTAATCAGGCTGAGTAAACTTTCTCCTGGTAATTCTGCTCCGCCGGGCTCATAACCAGCATCTTAAATTAGCACTAGGCTATGAATTGATTCAGTAACATTTTTGCAACTTAGCATGCTCTTAAATAGTAGTTATAAATGTTCACAAGAGACATACCCATTGTGTAAAATATCCTCAGGACTCCACGTGCCATCCATGCCTGGGCCAAAGCGTCACTCTGTAGTAGTGTGCACTGAACAGGAACCCTATCGAGACTCACGCCTGAAATACTGCTCACCTATGCACCCATCTGCAGGGCTCATATTTGCATACTTCTTTGCAGTTCTTTCTCTCTTTATTTCTCATTTCAAGGCGACATTAGCTTGATTTGGCCCAAACAAGAATAGTCCCCAACGCAGGCTTTAATTTCCTAATGCCAGTTACTTTTAATTCCTGGTTTCTGCTTTTGTTCCTGTTGTCATATCTTTTCTTCATCCTTCTGTCTCCCTTTGTCACTGTTTTATACCTCCTCCTTTTCCCTTTTCTGCCTTTCTCTTGCCCTGTGTCAAGGTCATATGTTAAAAAATAATTTCTTAAAGGTGGTTTAACTCACATTGTGGTTGTATGACATCCTGTGCATGTCAGAAATGTGTGTAGTGTTTTTTACCAAGCTATATAAGGTTGTCCAAAGGGACTGACCGAAGGTGTGTATACAGTGGCCGATGTATCCTTTTAGATTACTTCCAGTCCACAAAGCCCATAACACACTCTGAAAATCATTGGAAATGTCATCAATAATGTAATCAATGATATGTGAGATGTGATTGGTGATGCCATCAGTGATGTCTTTTAACATGTCATGAGTCATGGGGAATTAAGATATCAAATCTATATTTACCTGTACATGTGTACTGGCTCTCTTGTTTGGGGACAGGGACTTATCTTCCCTCATCCTAATTAGGCCCACAGCAAGAAAGAAGAAGGAAGAGAAAGATTGGAAAACAATGTCAAATTGAGATATCAGAGATGAAAAATAAACTGTGCCAACAGGCTTTTGTAATGCTAAATACATATTTGCAATGGTTTGAATAGTTTTGCTCCACACAAGCACCCACACCTTAGTAGGTAACATTCCTTTGTTTATTACAAATTTAGGGCCTCAGATGAACTTTGATGGATTAAATACTCCACCACTATCATAATGGATAGCCTGTCTGCCTTATTACAAGTACATTATATCACAGGATGCTTTCAAGATGGTACCTGACATATCTGTTACTCTTGTGACAGAGTACCCAGCTGCCAAACTGTAAATCAGGCCCCGGGAATTGGCAAGAGGAACAAGAAGGCATGGTTTCAAATAATTCAAGACTTGCCATATGGAGTTATGGCACTTTCTAATGACCAATGTTATTACTGTAGCATCTCAAATAAAAAAATGTCGGAATATTGACATAATCAAGAGGGAAGGTCAGGCACAGGGTTTCCATGGAAATGTGTCTGCAGATGGTGGTGGCCATGCAGAAATGTGTAAGAGCTTAGGGCCAGATGTATCAAAGGGTTTTACCCATTCTGTGTCTATGGGAAAATGCGTTGTTACATATGGCCCTTAATGTTGATCAACATAGTAGAATAAAGAAAAAAAAGCTTTGAAAATGTGTATCCCTAAGGATGCACAGCGCAAAGGCAGTGAGAACCTTTTCTTCCTGACATTTCATACGCGACTTCCATGGTTTCATCCAAGCTCTGTTACAATTAGTGAAATATTGGTCTTCATTTCTCTATTTAGCAGGTTCTCTTACTGTTGTACTGCTGATCTTTCTTAAAGACAATTGGATGTTGTTTAGTTAGGTAGTAATACACGTAGAATAACTTTTTCATGGACATTATTTTTTTATCTGTAATAATGTTCTCTTACAAATAATGGCCAAAAAAAACTCTTTGAAATTCTCATTAATGTCAGCCCGGCGACAGATAGAGGGAGGGGATGGGGAGGGGAGGATTGGCTATACTGAAACCAGAACAAGAAAAAACATTGAAAAAGTAATTAGATCTGACTAGTGACTGCCTCTGAAATGGTTCTACTGCCCTTTCAAGCTTGAGCCTGAGAGATGACTGCCCCTGCCATTGCAGTATTGGTTTTCAAGAACCCTACCTTCCATACGACTGGCTTCGCCTCAGACCTCCTGTTTTTCACACACACTGGACTGTTGACAATGTTTTTGATTTCTGTATAACCCAGTCTGACTCTGTGTTCAGTATTTCCAGTCACAGTTAAGTCTAATGGCCATAGAGAGGTGCATGGATACAATGTTTTCATGGGGTCATGAAGTTTCCTGGCTTGCAGCATTGTCTTAATGTACAACTTGGGAGTACTTTATTCTGTATAATGTGTGGCTGTGCCTGTAACTGGTGATGTGTGTTGGCCATGCCTTCATCCCAGGAAGGTACTTAGATTAATGACTCAGCATGCTTTTGATCCATTGCATGTCTGTCCTTGCCTGATCTTTACCAGTCCCAGGTGACCTGTGAGTTGCCATCTGGTGCAGCAGTCATAGTCCTTCCTTTCTCCTCCCTAACGTGTATCATTGCACCCCAGCCTGAACAATATAGTTGAGGTGAGTAAATACTATGCAGCAGGAACTCACTCGCTCCTCAACAGGTGAGGCCTAGTTAACCAGGAGCTGTTAATGTCACTGTGCAGAGCACCATTTGCCAGTTTGTCCAAACTTTGGTTTTGTTTGATGTTGTGTGGAGCTCAGAAGATGGTTTTCAATGATTCCTGCCAGCTAGCTTCCAACCATGCTACCCCAGGGCTCTGTCTCTACTGGATGAAAGGGAGGTCATGTGCAGGCTGGTTCTACCTGCCCCACACCAAGGGTAGAAGCAGGCGATTCCTGACCGACTCTTGGACTCTTACTGAAAGAGCTAGTTGAGTGGCAGCTGGCATATTTGTGCCT
Organism: Pleurodeles waltl; assembly: GCF_031143425.1. Lineage (NCBI taxonomy): Eukaryota > Metazoa > Chordata > Amphibia > Caudata > Salamandridae > Pleurodeles > Pleurodeles waltl. Next base: position 996,041,330 of record NC_090450.1, on the reverse strand, counting down.
CTGAGGAGGAAATCAAATAGGGACAAACAAGCCAAGGTTCTCTGTGGCATCTCCACTCCTCCGCCAAGGGTCTCTGTGACATCCCGCTCCTCGGCCAAAGGTCTATGTGGCATCTCTGCTCATCCACCAAGAGTCTTTGTGTCATCTCCGCACCTTGGCCAAGGATCAATGCCGCAACTCTGCTCCTCCACCTGTTGTGTAGCTATTTTAGTTTTAGCTCCATGCACGTTATTTTAGCAAACTAGGCCTGCCGCTGTGCACTTTAACCTAGATATATTTTATTCAGCCTTGTTTATTATTTTAACAATAGTCACATTTGCGGTCTTGTTTTATTTCTCTCTGTCTATCTGTTCTTTGCCGAGGCCAGCACTGCGTTCTTAAACAAGACGTTTCTTTCACTCTGTGCTTTTCTCAAGGCTGCAGTAAGATAGGTTGCCGGTAAACGTGTTAACGCTTTGTCTCTGGTATTCATAGAAACATACACATCCTTACGTAGGGACATTTTCTTAGACCATCAGCTGTTTTATTATAAAAACACTTCTCTGTCCCATACACGTTAGAGGGAGATTCCAGACAGATGACCACGACTGTATGCTGATTGCTGAATGCGCCTCTACAGCTGCTTCTGTAGGCTATAGGCTTCTTGCTCAGGTATGAGGGATGATGTCTTCCCAGGGGAACATGAAGGGCAGAACTAGAGCTTAACATGATGTGCTCTAACACAGCCTAGGTAGGAATTATTTTAATAACTCAAGTGATAACATGGTAGTGTTATTTTTATGCTTCACTCGCCTCGTCACAATTTTAATGCTGTCATGTTTCATCGTCCTAATGTTTTATTATCTAAGATGCAGTTGCTTCATTAAACCCTTATTGAAACATACACTGCCTCTGATTGTTCTTGTACATGTGAGACTAATGTAATTGAGAGAAAATGATGTGATCTGAGTCACCACGATTTCCCTGAGGAGTCAATTGTGTCATGCGCTCGACTGCCCAATCATCCCTGCTCGAGGCACTGCTAGTTAGCCGGAGCAAAACCTGGATTAAGCCGACAGGTGTCACCTGTAGTGGGTTCAGACTCAGTCCCCCACACTGCAGATGATTCTGCCACTCAAATCAAGTAGTCTCATGATAATAATGAGAGCCTACGTGACACGCCTAGTATCCACATGGTCAAGGATCTATGTGGCATCTCTGCTCCTCAGCCAAGGGTCTATGTGGCGTCTCAGCTCCTCCGCCAAGGGTCTATATGGCATCTCTGCTCCTCCATCAAGGGTGTATGTGGGGTCCCCGCATCTCTGCCAATGGTCTATGTGGCATCTCCGCTCCTCCGCCAAAGGTCTATGTGGCATCCAGCTCCTCCGTCAAGGGTCTTTGAAGCGTCTCTGCTCCTCCACCAGGGGTCTATGTGGCCAAGCATCTATGTGGCATTTCTGCTCCTCTGCCAAGGATCTATGTGGCATATCCGGTCCCCTGCCAAGGGTCTATATGGCATCTCTGCTCCTCCCCAAGGGTCATTGGGGTGTCTCTGCTTCTCTGTCAAGGGTCTATGGGAAGCATCCCTGCTACTCCGCCAAGGGTCTATGTGGCAAAAGATCTATGTGGCATCTCCATTCCTCTGTCAAGGTCTGTGTGGCCAAGGATCTATGTGGCATCTCTGCTCCTCCGCCAAGGGTCTATGTGTCCAAGGGTCTATTTGGCGTCTCTGCTCCTCTGCCAAGGGTCTATGTGGCATCACCGCTCCTCCACCATGGGTCTATGTGTACAAGGGTCTAAGTGGCATCTCTGCTTCTGCACCAAGGGTCTATGTGGCCAAGGGTCTATGTGGTGTCTCTGCTCCTTTGCCAAGGGTCTACATGTTGTTTTCAGTCCTCCTTCTGGGTGGGCGGCAATGCCTGGCAGAGGGCACCTCAGAGGTCTAGTCAGCGGTGGCAGAGGGATGGATGTTCTGTGAAGATACTGTGCTCATTCAAAATTTTAATTACCCCAGAGTAATCAGAGTAATTTCAGTAATTACACATTATTCTTGTGATGCAAAATTTCAGAAATTACACATTACGCCAGTTTGAGTAATTAAGGTTAATTTTGAGAAAAATCCTTCTGCAGGAGCACAGGAACAACAACCTCAGAGAGAGCGAGTGGTTGCTGGCTACTGCTGTTCATGTCTTGTAACATTTAGTTTTTTTTCTTTTTTAAAGAAAAATGCATCCTTGAGCCCATTTTGGAAACAAGGGTGCATGTTACATTGTGAAAAATAGCAGTAAATGCTGGATTATGCTTCTCATGTAATTGTGTATTATCACAAGTAGTGTTTGTGGTAATTACAAGTAATTATGCTAGAGAGAATTGTCAATTACGACCATCTCTATAAATTGCCACTCCTCAAAATAATTTATTACTTATGAGAAGTAATGTATTTGTTTTATCAAAGGGATAACATAATGTCAGACTGAGCCATTAATAAGAAACTACAGAACCAGCCTTTATGCCCTTTCATGAAAGAGCAGAAATTGAAAATGTCTGCACACCACCCTGAGGCGTGAACTTATGGCCTTTTGATTTTGCTTTATTAAATAAAATCTGTTATAGCTCTTGCCGCGGGCAGGTGGAACTCAGGCTCATGGCAAAGCTTGGTTGGGTGCTGCATAGAACACACAGTGGTTATTAAGCACCGCAGAGCAGGCGGGAGGCTGGAGATGGAAAGATTTCTCTTTTCAGGATGGCAGTGGGAGATTCGGTCAAAAGTCCAACCCCAGGAGATGGGTGAAATCTATTTGGTGTTTCTACACTCAGAGCCAGGCAGACTTTCTACAACATGCCTTCCCCCTGACTCCTGCTGACAGTCTGATCCATGAGATAACTGGATGCTTGTCACTTCAATACATATGTGTGGATTCCTCGAAATTATCTCAAGATGCTAGAAATAAATTCTGTAAGGAATTTGTTAAGGACAGGGGAAAAATGCATGGATTTCTGCAGCCCACAGCAACAGACAGGTAGGTTTCAAACTGTTGTGGGCAGAATCACCAAACTTGCAATCTTCCCACATACCAACACTCTGGAGTCACACTCTGCACACAGTTCCGCAATGTGCACATGCGTTGTATGCCACAGGATTTCAATGTTCAGCTGGAAACGCAATTCAGAAGTAATATTTCTTTACCGAGGGACTAACTACGTGATGGGCTGATTCACAAAAGTAACATTACACTTTGGAATAAGTTCACACTTTTGAGTAACTTTACCACTTTGCGGTATTCACAATCTGCACTTTTGTAGTGATTTACACTTTTGTAGTGTCTAGCACTAGGCATGGCCAGCCACTGGTGCTGCAACACCCCCTCTTAAGGTCCGCTTCAGAAAGGTGAACTTAGGGCCAGATTCACAGAAATAAACTTGGATTTTTGGTTTAAATTTAGACCCAAGTCTAAGGGCCGTATTTATACTCTGGTTGCGCCGAATTTGCGTCGTTTTTTTCGACGCAAATTCGACGCTAAACTAACGCCAACTAACGCCATATTTATACTATGGCGTTAGACGCTTCGGGCGCCAAAGTGCCCGGAGTGAGCGTCATTTTTTAGCGTGAACCCCTTCCTTGCGTTAATGAGATGCAAGGGAGGCGTTCCCGTCTTAAAAAATCACTCCCAGGCCTTTACGTGGTATTTATACTCCCGGGCAAAAATGACGCCCGGGAGTGGGCGTGGCCAAAAACGGCGCATTTGCGCCGCTTTTTAACGCCTGGGTCAGGGATGGCGTTAAGGGACAAGTGGGCTCAAAATGAGCCCACAGTGCCTTCCCCTGCCCCCAGGGACCCCCCCTGCCACCCCTGCCCACCCCAGGAGGACACCCAAGGATGGAGGGACCCATCCCAGTGAAGTACAGGTAAGTTCAGGTAAGTATAATTTTTGTTATTTTTCAATTTTTTTTTGTGGCATAGGGGGGCCTGATTTGTGCCCCCCTACATGCCACTATGCCCAATGACCATGCCCAGGGGACATAAGTCCCCTGGGCATGGCCATTGGGCAAGGGGGCATGACTCCTATCTTTACAATGATAGGAGTCATGTTGATGGGGGATGGGCGTCGAAAAAAAAATGGCGCAAGTCGAGTTACGACGATTTTTTCGACGTAACCTGACTTGCCCCATTTTAAGACGCCCATACGCCATTTTCCCCCTACGCCGGCGCTGTCTGGTGTACGTGGTTTTTTTCCACGCAAACCAGGCAGCGCCGGTCTGCTTGCGCCGGCTAACGCCATTCCATAAATACGGCGCCCGCATGGCGCTTCAGAATGGCGTTAGACGGCGCAAAAATTTTTGACGCTAAACTGCGTTAGCGCAGTTTAGCGTCAAAAAGTATAAATATGGGCCTAAGTCTCCTCTCCACACCCGCAATGTATTCTCCACACTCTGGACATATCTCCTCCCCTAGTGTGGAGAGTACACTCCTGGTGTGGAGAGCACACTCCAATTGCAGAAAGTACGCTCTGCAACCAAAGTGGAATCTTCGTCCCAAGTGTGGATATAAAGATACTACCCATAAATGCCCTTTGTGAATACCAAAAGTTATAAATTTAGACTTTTAGTCTAAGTTTAAACCAAAAGTCTAAGCTTACTTTTGTGAATCGGGCCCACTGAGAATGTTGAACGTAGGGACTTACTACAAAGTGTAAATTACTACAAAAGTTCCTACAAAAGTGCAATTTGTGAATACCAAAAAGTAGTAAACTTACTTAAAAGTGTAAAAGTGCAAGTTACTACCAAACTGCAGTTTGTAAACACCAAAAAGTAGTAAACTTACTAAAAAGTGTCAAAGTGCAAGCTACTACAAGAGTGCAATTTGTGAATACCAAAAAGTAGTAAACTTACTCAAAAGTGTAAAAGTACAAGTTCCTACAAAAGTGCATAATGTGAGTACCAAAAAATAGTAAACTTACTCAAAAGTGTAAAAGTGCACGCTACTACAAAAGTGCAATTTGCGAATACCAAAAATTAGTAACCGTTCTCAAAAGTGTAAAAGTGCAAGCTGCTGCAGGAGTGCAGTTTGTGAATACCACAAAAGTAGTAAACTAACTCAAAAGTGTAAAAGTACAAGTTACTACAAAAGTGCATAATCTGAATACCAAAAAGTAGTAAATTTACTTAAAGGTGTAAAAGTACCAGCTACTACAAGACTGCAATTTTTGAATACCGAAATGTAGTAAACTTACACAAAAATATAAAAGTGCGAGTCACTGCAAAAGTGCAAAATGTAAATACCAAAAAGTAGCAAACTTACTCAAAAGTGTAAAAGTGCAAATTACTACAAAAGTGCAAATCGCATCTATGGACTTGTAGACTTAGATTTGAGCCAAAATGGTCTGCCTTAAGGAGCCTGAAGTAACAAGGAAAAATAAAACAGGAAATATTCTCAAAGGATCTGTTTTGTGAAAAAAGGGATGCCTTCCTGCACAAAAGTATACTTCCCCTAAGGATGGTGCCCTTGCACTATTGTGCAGGGGCACCTGCAGTGGTGCTATACAGTCACAAGTGTGGCAGCGCATGGAGAGAGCTGAACTGGGACACTTTGTTAAATACATGACCCATTTCTGCTCCTCTCCCTTTCAAACAATAGAGTGCAGCAAGTTCACTTGCTCTGCAGTGTTGTGTGAACTCTTCACAAATATGCCCCCTTGTGCCAGTGACTGTGCAGGGTGCCACTGTAATGAGGTTGGAATCAGTCCTGTCTGGTGATGACTATAAGGGGACAGTGCTAGGAATATAGGGATATCATTTGGAGAGTCTTGCTGAAGCTGGCTGGGTCTTTGAGACTATGACTGTCACCCCTCCAGCTGCCAGGAAGAGGGCCTGGAAGTTGCAGTTTGCGATCTTGTGATGTTGCAAATACAACCAGAAAGTTCAAATTGAGCTTGGGTCCATCAGTGCCATTCCTGTGACATGTCATTTGCAAACATGTCAGACAATGATGTGCAGAGCATCTCTACACTGGAGGGATTTTCTATAAATCTAGTAGGCTCGTTCCGAGCTGGGTTCCAAGGTCTAACTTCTCTTGCAGCTGATATTCAAGCTGGTAAATACAGGTCAGATGTTCCAGAAGATGGGAAAACTGAGTCCAGGAACACTGGGCCAGGTGTGATCGGGCTGAGTGAAATTCTACATGATAATTCTGCTCCGCCTGACTCATAATCAGGGTGTTAAATTAGCACTGTGCTATGAATTGATCCAGTAACATATTTGCAACTAGGCGCACTCTTAAATAATAGTTCTCCATTCTCGAAAGAGACATACCCCTTTTATAAAACATCCTCAGGACTCCATGTGCCATCCGTGCCTGGGCCAAAGCCTCACTCTGTAGTAGTGTGCACTGAACAGAAACCCTATCTAAAGTACAGTGCAGAGCCTCACTCCTGAAATACTGCTCACCTAAGCAACCATCTGCAGGGCTCATCTTTGCATACTTCTTTGCAGTTCTTTCTCTCTTTATTTCTCATTTCAAGATAACATCTTGGTTTGGCCCAAACAAGAATAGTCCCCAACACAGGTTTTATCTTCCTCATTCCAGTTACTTTTAATGCCTGCTTTCTGCATTTGATCAAGTTGCCACATCTTTTTCTTCGCCTTTTGTCACTGTTTTCCTGTCTTTTTATACCTCCCTCTTTTCTCTTTTCTGCCTTTCTTTTGCTCTGTGTCAAGGTCAGGTGTTGGAAAATAATCCCCTAAAGGTGGTTTAACTCACAGTGTGGTTGTGAGATGGCTCTGAGGTTGTATAGGTTTCTGCTTGTTTCAGAAATGTGTGTAGTGTATTTTACCAAGCTATATAAGGTTGTCCAAAGGATGTGGCTGAAGGTGTGTATACAGTGGCAAATGTACACAAATCAATATGTTGACTCTAAATTGTGGGTCATTTGGAGTCTTTGAGAGGGTGATCTGATTAAAGGGAATAGAGAGCGAATACTTGTTTTAGAGGGTGTTCAAAGATTAAAAAGTGGGCAACCCAATTAAATCATAAATCTAGGGAGATGAATACCAGTAAAAAAGGGCAATCTTCACCAAATGTGGAAGAGTTGACAGATATGCCATGAGTGCTGCATGTTGACAAAGGTTATTCCCATTGTCACTTGATTGGTGAGAGAACACTGGGCACCAATGTAGCCGGTTGAATTACTTCCAGTCCACAAAGCCCATAGCACACTTTAAAACCATTGGAAAACGTCATCAATTATGTAATCAATGATATCATGTGAGATGTGATTGGTGATGTCATCAGTGATGTCATTTAACATGTCACGAGTCATGGGGAGGAAGAGAAGGATTGGAAAACAATGACCAATGGGAATAGCAGAGATGTAAAACAACCTACAAAAGTGTAAGAAAGAGACCAGTTGTGTAGCTTGTGGAAGAAAGCGGCATGAGGTCAATCAAGATTAGGCAACCTTGGTATCCAACAACACTCCCATTTCAAAGAACTGTCAATGGTCTCCTAAGAAACACTTAAAGGGTTACTTACCATCGGTCAAGGTGTGCAAGGCACTCAACAATGTTGCACTGTGCCAATAGGGTTTTATAATGGTAAGTAAATAGTTGCAATGGTTTGCATTGTTTTACATCACACAAGCGCCCTCACCTTAATAAGTAACCCTCCTCTGTTTATTACAAATGAAGGGCCTGATATGCACTTTGACGGATTAAATACTCCATCACTAACATGACGGATATCCCGTCTGCCTTATTTAAAGTACATTTTATCTCATGACGCTACAAGATGGTACCTGACCTGTCTGTTAGGTTTGTGACAGAGTACACAACCACCAAACTGTAAATCAGGCCCCGGGAATTAACAACAGGGACAAGATGGCATGGTTTCAAATATCTCAAGACTTGCCACCTGGGGTCATGACCCTTTCTAAAAACCTATGTTATTACTACAGCATCTCAAACCATTTCTGAAACAAAACTTAGGGCCTGATTATGAGTTTGGCACCCCCCCCCACCCTATTACAAGATTTCTAACATAGCTGACCGGCAGAAACCTTGAAATAGATCGTTCCCACCAGTTTGACCAGCGGGGACAGGACTATGAGATAGCACTCTGCTCTCTTAAAGGAGCCATGTACTACCTTGTGGCACAGAGGGGGCTGACCAGCACCCTTGGAATGCACACTGTCTGCAAACCTGACACAACACATTCTGATGGTGGTGGGCGGGGACGGGGGCTGCACTGCCCATGCCATTACCATGGGTAGTACAGGGGCACCCCTGTGGCCCCCTGCACTTGTTCTCAGCCAGCCTTTTCATTGTGGGAAAGCCGCCATGAAAAGGCTGGCGGAGAACAAGGTTGTAAACAGCAGGGTGTCGCCCTGGCTGAGTACAACCACGACCACTGTCACCCTGTCGGGATCTTGGATCATGGCAGAGATGGCAGTCGGTTTTTAGTCCGCTCACCAACCTTGTAATGTGGCGGTTAGACCATCACAGCCACGGTATTCTGACTGCCGCAGCGAGTCTGACTGTCTTGTGACCGCCAGACTCGTAACCAGGCCCTTCTATTTTCCCTGGATCCTTGAAATATAAAATGTAGGAATATTGAAATAATCGCAAGGGAATGTCAGGAGCAGGAAAATCGCCCAAACATGGTAGCCCAAGCGGTTAATGGAATTCTGTGCTGCAGATGGTGGTAGCCATGCAGAAATGTATAAGAGCTTGGTTTTGACCAACATAGTAAAGTACAGAAAAAAAGTTTTGAAAATGTGGATCCCTAAGGATGCACAGAATGTAGCCAGTGAGAGCCTTCGCTTCCGGACCTTGATCAGGTGACTTCTGTGGTTTTATTCTAGCTCTGTTACAATTAGAGAAATATTGGTCTTCATTTCTCTGTTTATCAGGATGTCATACTGTTATACTACTGAACTTTCTGAAAGAAAATTGTAAGTTGTTAAGTTAGGCAGTAATACATGTACTGTTATTTTCATGGACTGTTCTTTTCTTTTTAATAATGTTCTCTTACAACTAATGGGCATAAAATACTGTGAGATCCTCCTTAATGTCAGCCCGGCGACAGATAGAGGGAGGGACTGTGAAGGGGAGGATTGGCTATGCTGAAAACAGAACAAGAAAAACCTCTGAAAAGTTATTAGATCTGACTAGACACTGTCTCTAAAATGGCTCTACTGCCCTTTCAAGCTTGAGTCTGAGAGATGACTGCCTCTGCCATTGCAGTATTGTTTTTCAAAAACCCTACCTCCCATTCGACAGACTTCGCCTTAGACCTACTGTTTTTCACATGCACTGGTCTGTTGACAATGTTTTTGATTTCTACATATCCCAGTCCGACTCTGTGTTCAGTATTTCCAGTCACAGATGAGTCGAATGGCCATAGAGAGGTGCATGGATACAATCTTTTCATGGGGTCATGGAGTTTCTTAGCTTGCAACGCTTTCTTAATGTACAACTTGGGAGTACTTTATTCTGTATAATGTGTGGCTGTGCCTGTAACTGAGGATGTGTGTTGGCCATGCCTCCATCCCAGAGAGGTACTTTGATTAATGACTCAGCATGCTTCGGATCCGTTGCATGCCTGTCCTTGCCTGTTCTTTACCAGTCCCTGGTGGCCTCAGAGCTACCATCTGCCTGTGCCGCAGCCCTAGTCCTTTCCTTCTCCTCCCAAAAGTCAATCATTGCACCCCAGCCTGAATAATATAGTTGAGGTGACTAAGGGGGTCATTATGACCCTGGCGGAAGGCGGAGAAGCGGCGGTGAGACTGCCAACAGGCTGGCGGTCTTTTTTTTTGTATTATGACCATGACGGTTACCGCCATGGTCATCCGCCGCTTCTCCGTTCCGCCCGCCGGGCTGGAGACCTGGGTCTCCAGTCCGGCGGCCGTCACTATACCGCTGGCGGTATTTTGACCCGGCTTACCTCCATGGATTTCCTGCGGTTGGAACCGCCATGAAATCCATGGCGGTAAGCCCTATCAGTGCCAGGGAATTCCTTCCCTGGCACTGATAGGGGTCACCCCCAACCCCACCCGACTACCTCCCCTACCCTCCCACCACCCCTGCCACCCCCAAAGGTGGCAGGACCCCCCCTCCCCACCCCGACCCCCAACATAACATCATTCATACACACACACGCATGCACACCGACATACATGCCAACATCCACACACACAGTCAGACACACACACCCACATTCAAACATCCATGCACACATCCATACAGACATACCTACAGACATACATGCACTCATTCCCAAACATACAACACCCCGCAAGCATACACGCACTCACACACCCCCTCTACATACACACACGCACACCCCCATGCACGCACACAACACCTCACCCAGCCCCCTCCCCTCACGGACGATCGACTTACCTGGTCCGACGATCCTCCGGGAGGGGACAGGAGCCATGGGGGCAGCTCCGCCGACACCACACCATCAACAGAACACCGCCACGGCGAATCACAGGACGTGATTCGCTGGGCGGTGTTCTGTTGGCGTGGCGGTGGAGGTGGAGCAACCTTCACTTCCCCGCCTCCCGCCAGTATGGCTGTTGGCGGCTCTCCATCCGAAAAAGGACGGAGAGCTCCCAACGGTCATAATAGGCCGAGCAGCAAACCGCCACCACTGGCGGTCTTCCGCACGGCGGTCCCTCGGCGGTCTTGGAAAAAGAACGCTGAGGTCAAAATGACCCCCTAAATATTATGCAGCAGGAACTCACTCGCTCCTCAACTAGCGAGGCATAGTTAACCAGGAAGTGCTAAAGCCACTGTGTAGATCACAATTTTCCAGTTTGGCCAAACTTTGGTCTTGTTTGATGTTGTGTGGAGGCCAGAAGAGGGGTTTCAACGATTCCTGCCAGCTGGCTTCCAACCATGCTACACCAGGGCTCTGTCTTCACTCAATGGAAGGGAGGCCATTTGCAGGCTGGTTCTACCTGCCCGCATCAATGGCAAAATCAGACAAGTCCATCCCGATTGCTTCCCAAGCCCCCCTGCCATGCTTTTGGTCTCTTAGTGACAGATCTGTTTGAGTGGCAGCACGTATGTTTGTTCCCTTAAGGAGGAAAGAGAAGCCAAGGGTCTCTGTGGCATCTCTGCTCCACCGCCAAGGGTCTATGTGGCATCACGCTCCTCGGCCAAGGGTCTATGTGGCATCACGCTCCTCCATCAAGGGTCTGTGTGGCGTATGTACATCTCCACCAAGGGTCTAAGCGGTATCTCCGCTCCTCTGCCAAGGGTCTATGTGTTGTCTCCGCTCCTTCATCAAGGGTCTGCGTGGCATCTCTGCTCCTCCACCAAGGATCTATTTGGCTCCTCTACTCCTTGGCCAAAGGTCTATGTGGCGTCTCCAGTTCTCCACCAAGGGTCTATGTGGCCAAGGATCCATGTGGCATCTCCACTCCTCTGCCAAGGATATATGTGGTATCTCCGCTCCTTTGGCAAGGGTCTATGTTGCATCTCCGCTTCTCCGCCAAGGCTCTATGTGGTGTCTCTGCTATTCTCTTAAGGGTCTATGAACCATCTCTGCTCCTCCTCCAAGGGTCTATGTGGCCAAGGAACTATGAGGCATCTCTGCTCCTCCGCCAAGGGTCTATGTGGCCAAGGATCTATATGGCATCTCTGCTCCTCTGCCAAGGATCTATGTGGCATCTCTGCTCCTCTGCCAAGAGTCTATGTGACATCTCCGCTCCTCCACCAAGGGTCAATGAGGCACCTCCGCTCCAAAGCCAAGTGTCTGTATGGCATCTCCGCTCCTCCTCCAAGGGTCTATGTAGCTCCTCCGCAAAGGTTCTATGTGGCATCTTTGCTCCTCTCCCGAGGGTCTATGTGGTGTCTCTGCTCCTCTGCCAAGGGACTATGTGGCATATCCGATCCTCCTTCTGGGTGGGTGGCACCCCAGAGGTCAAGTCAATGGTGGCACAAGGATGTTTATTCTGTGCAGTTACTGTGCTCATTCAAAATGTTGATCACCCCAGAGTAATCAGAGTAATTTCAGTATTACACATTAATCTTGTGATGTAAAATTTCCAAAATTACACAAGTATGCCAGTTTGAGCAATTAAGGGTAATTTGGGGCAACATCCTACTGCAGGAACACAAGAACAACAATCTTAGTAGAAGGGCCAGTGGCTGCTGGCTACCGGTGTTCATGTCCTGTAAAATGTAGTGTTATTGGTTTAAAGAAAATGCATCCTTGAGCCCATTTTGGAAATAAGGGTGCATTTTACACTGGGAAAAAAGCAATAGATGCTGGATTACACATCTCATGTAATTACGTATTATCGCAAGTAATTTTTGTGGTAAGTACAAGCAATTATGCTAGCGAGAATTACGCCAGTTATGCCCATCCCTATAAGATACCACTCCTCAAAATAAGCTATTACATATGAGAAGTGTTGTATTTGCTTTAACAAAGTGGTAACAGGATGTCAGAACGAGCCTGTAATAAGAAACTACAGAATCAGCCTTTATGCCCTTTCATGAAAGAGCAGAAATTGAAAATTTCTGCACACCACCCTGAGGTTAGAACTTATGGCCTTTTGATTTTGCTTTATTGAATAAAATCTGTTACGGGCTCTTGCGCGTGCAGGTAGAATGGATGCTCTACAGGGAAAGTGAGGTATGCAGTGCGGTACACAGCAGGCGGTGCTTCTAAAACATGTGCTCCTGGCAAGGCCTGGTCAGGGTAGTTCATAGAACATGCAATGGTTATTAAGCACCGCAGAGCAGGTGGGAGGCTGGAGATGGAAAGATTTCTCCTCTCAGGATGGCAGTGAGTGGTTCGCTCAAAAGTCCAACCCCAGGAGATGGGTGAAATCTATTTGGTGTTTCTGCAACCAGAGCCAGGTAGACTTTCTACAACATGTTAGCTTCCCCCTGACTCCTGCTGACAGTCTGATCCATGAGATAACTGGATGCTTGTCTCTTCAATAAATATTTGTGGATTCCTTGAAATTATCTCAAGACGATAGAAATAAATTCTGCAAGGAATTTTTTTAAGGACAGGGGAAAAATACATGGATTTCCTCAGCCCACAGAAGCAGACAGGAAGGTTTCAAACTGTTGTGGACAGAATCCCCAAACCTTTACAATCTCCCCACATACCAACACTCTGGAGTTACACTCTTCTCCCAATTCCACAATGTGCAGATGCTTAGTGTGCCACAGGATGACAATGTTCAGCTGGAAGAGCAATTCAAATGTAATATTTCTTTACAGAGGAACCAGCTTATTTACAAAAAAATAACATTACACTTTTGAATACGTTCACACTTTTGATTACGTTTGCTACTTTGCGGTATTCATAATCTGCACTTTTGTAATAATTTACACTTTTGTGGTAAGTCCAGTTAGAAGCATGGCCAACCACTGGTACTGCAACACCCTTTTTCAGGGCCTGAATCACAAAGGTAAACGTATGGCCCGATTCACGAAGGTAAACCTAAACTTTTAGTCTAAAGTTAAACCAGAAGTCTAAGTTTACGACTTTTGATATTCACAAAGGGCATTTACGAGTAATATCTTTACATCTGCACGCATGGCAGAGATTTCACTCTGGGTGCGAAGTGTACTCTCTGCACCCAGACTGTACTCTCCTCACCAGGAATGTATTCTCCACACTCGGACGTATCCCCTCCCCAAGTGTGGGAAATACACTTCAGTTGTGGAGAGTAGACTGAAGCATGAGAGAGGTGGAGACCTTTCCCCTAAACCAAAAAAAGAAAGGACCAAGCCCTAGGAAGTTATGAAAAAAATACTCATTGGAAAGGCGACTCCTCTTTGACTGGTTCCCTTTCTCATAGCAAACGTTTAGGATATTATTGAAGTTTCACTAAACCTGAATTTATTGTACATGGGTAGCTTCTTGAATTATCTTCATGGATGACCAAAAAATGCAATCTGTATATGTGCTCATCTAATTCCTTCATGTTTGCACTTTTTGACTGTTGTACAAACTATTTTTGAATGTACTGTTTTAATTTATGTTGTTTTCATCACTAAGAAAGTGTATAATTACACAGAGGATTTATCATCTGTTTTGTGTGGTGACAAAAAAAATCAATATCCAATGGGTCTCTCTGTTGTTTATTATTCATTTTGATCCCTCCTCATTTAGGCTTTACAGACTCAAACCCCCCATTCCTTGTATGGTACCTTTAGCAAGTTGACATTTTCTTGTCCTACCCATTTGGTGCCTGCAGCCTGTCCTTAGCCAAAAAAACGGGTGTAGTTGCCAGTTGGACCTGGTGTATTCCACAAACAATGGGAACTTAGGTGTGACTTAATGGGTTATTCTGAGGAGGATGAGAGGGAGAAGCTGGACACAATAAGCTATGTCCTGTCCACACACAAAGGGCTTAATTACCCTGTATTGTCACTCCAGCCTGGAGCCAGTGCAGGGGAGGAAGGGTGTTCCTTGCACTTCAAAGCCACTGTCAATCAGCTTCTTCCACCTTCCAGAATTAGGGCACTAAAGTATAAATACTGGACTGCAGACCCCACCATTTCAGTACACTTCTGGAGCTCTGCTGGACTCCTGCTTTGCTGCTCTGACTGCTGCCTGTCCCCTCTGGCCTGGGAGTGAGATGGATAGAACCTGGATCTCTCCAACCCAGAAACCAGAGTGACTCCAAGGGCCATTTGACTGGTCTCTTGATCTGAAGTCTTAAGGACATGTAAGACTTCTAACTAACCTGCCTCTGGGACTGGACTCTGCTATCCGGGAGTCTGCTCTTCTCAGTGGTGCCACCCCATTCCTGGACCCTTGGAAGAGGGACTAAGGTGCTTGCTGCAGCCGAACCGATAGATCCTCCGTCAAACCAGTGTATCGCCATCATTGCTAGAATCAGAACTGGTGCGTCCCCCATGTTGTGTTGATTGGAACTGGAGCATAGCCTCTGCTGCAGGTATCAACCCTAATGCATTGCTGCTGTTGCAGGAACAGAACCAGAGCATCACCTTCGGACCCACCACATCTCAGAACTGATGCATCGCCATTGCTGCATGGAGAAAACCGACACATCTCCTCTACTGCATGGGGGAACTCTATACATCTCTTCTACTGTTGGGATCAGTGACACAGGCGCATCGCTTCAGCTGCACCCCGCATCATCATCGTCAATGCTACCAGGATTAAGGTAATTTTTCAGTGGACCTCACTGGTTCTCAAGCCAGCCCACACTCCGTCGCGGATGGCCTGGACTTTTGACTTTGTCCTGGTCCAGTGCGACCAGATAGCCCTGGTTAGCCCTTCTGGCTTCTAAGCACTATTTTACAGTTTAATTTTTTTTAAATTAATAACTCAAGTTCTTTTTATTCGAGTTTTGTCATTTTGGACTTGTGTTATTTATTAAAATAAGTTTTATTTTTCTAACCTGGTGTGGGGTCCCTTTTGTGTGGTGTTTTACTGTTTGAAATAGTGCACAAATACCTTAGACATTGCCTTCAAGTTAAGCCTGAAAGGTCTCTGACAAGCTACCAGAGGGCGAGCATAGGATAGTTTGGAGTTTTCTGTTACCCCGGCTAGAATTATGGTTGCTGTTTGACCAGGGCCCGCACCCCAGTCAACCAGTCACCCGATTTCTAACAGGAGCAAATGTGGAAGCGATATCTGATGAAATTCTGTCAAAACTGAACACATTTGCCACAATACCCCACAGAAACTCTGTAGGTCTTGTAAATCTAAAAAAAAAAAAGTATCAACTTTTCAGGCTCACTCTCTGTATCAATTCCTCTTGGTCTCTTCTAAGGCTCCCAGAACCTCGGGAGCAGCATTTCGGGGCCAGAACTTCCTCCAGCAAATGCCACAGCAGGGTCCAGTCCAGGTCCAGTTGTTACTGGTCAGCTGGGCACGTCAGGTAAAAGGCCTCCTGCAGTTTTTTGTTTCTCTGTAGCCATTAATGAAGTTAGCTAACTGACCCACTGAGTCCACTTTTCACCCTTAGGTGTAAGTGAGAGCAGGCCCAGAACCTCAGCTTTCCACACATGCCATAAACAGCATGCTCTGTTGTGTTCTCCCACAGGCCCAGATATGTTCTTATGAGCTGAAGTGAGGTGTCACTTTTGTAGGGTTCACTAGCTGGTGGGCAGGGTGACTCTTGGAGACATCCTAACTAATACGAAAAAGTTTCCACCTGTTCCACATGTTCCACTTTTGCAGTACATTCTGCTTGTCTTACTGCAAACTATTTTCGCAGAGCACTGTTCTGGGTAAAATGTGACAGCAGCTTTCTGCCTTTGGAGGTTCCTGGTGTTCCAGCCATGGGTGTGTTTAGTGAAATGAACGTCCCCCTCCTCCTCAACCACACAGCACAATACACACAATGTTGAACGGCAAAACCCTCCCTCCTATAGCTGTTTTCGTGTAGCACAAAATGTTTAAACATAAAATCAGGCTTTTTAGACCCCACCATTGAATTTACTTTACTCTTTCCAAACTTCTTTTTGCATGCAGTTTACAAATAGCAATGGGATAATGAGTCACATTATTTAAATAGTACAAATTAATCTTAGGGTTTATTTACAAGGAGATTTTCCACCGTCAGGCATCAATCGTGCATTTTCTGCTCCATGTTGCCCCATATTTACAAAACAATGCATTGGTCCCAGTACTTCAGTTTTTGATGGCCTACTACAAAAACTACCTGTGCTGGAACCGGCTGTGCCACACAGTTTATTATGTATGCAGGGTAGGCAGTCCTTCGTAAAAATTAACTTAGCACTGACAGTGATATTTACAAGTTTTATAATGTGTGACGCATCTTTGAGATGCATCACTTTTAGCCCAGAATGCATCAATTCCTATGCCTCGTAAACCCAAGCGTAGGAAATGACACAGTGGCTTATTAATAGGAATCTGACAGCTGAAGTCACTTTACACACAGTAATAACTTATAAACTTACATCCTCTCAACCAGTAGAAGGCCTACACATTTAACAATCATATTTTAAGGCCCCTTGGCCACCCTGGGACCATGGCACCTGAGATACCAACATCCACTGCAGCAATGTAATGTGACGCTGTGTGCTCCATGAAAGGGACAGGGCAGGATTGTCACATCTCGATATAGGAATGGGTCCCCAAGTCCAACAAAGCTACTCCAAAGCACAAAAGGTAAGTACACACATAAGGTAGGTAACGCATTATTTGTCACTTTACATTACACTACATACATGCATCCCGTCATGTGAAAGTGTCACTTAATATGTTGCACATACTGTACGTTCAGGACCAATTTAATAGAGTAAAAGGTGAGTTTACCTCCATTTCATACTCTATTACATTGGTCCCCACACATAAGGCTACTTGCGGCAGTCAGAATGATGCATGACCTATGTGTTTTTGCCGCATTGCTGAAGTTGTGATAGTTCTAAGTTCAACTTCAGCAATGCATCACTTTTTGGGAGTATGCATTGCGACTTCCTTCCCTAGGATGCGTCAATATTTCTGAAGCATCCTGGGACCCTACGCAATGGTGCACCTCAGTGTAAATATGGCGTATCCATGGTGTCATAAGCTGTCTTCATGCAGCGCAAGTGTTTTTGGCGCGTCACTGGCACAACACAGCGATGGGTCAATCCTTGTAAATGAGGCCTCTTGTTTCTATCTTTCCACACGAGCCAATGAATTTTAAGATGATGGCTAAGAAGGTTTTATTGGTTGCATTTGTTTGACAATACCTTTAAAATTGCTTTGGCTTTGGATTATTAAATTCTTCTCAATTTTGGATAAACAAATAATATAAATCTCTGGCCTGTAAAGAAAAATACTTGTCTGAGACCAGCTCTCCCCCCCCCCACTACAATTGGCCCAGGGAACAAAAGCCTGTCTTCCTCAGGTCTCCCTTTCCACTTCGCTATGAGTGGTCATGCCTCACCCTAGTCACTTTCAAATTAATGATGTCCCTGAAACCTCCCTATTTGCCCTTCGTTAGCTGAAGGGAGTCACATACCTCACAATCTTGCTAACAGGTCCAAGCCAGTGTCCCTGCTGCCAGAGCCATTTCCACACTTTATTAAAGGGAAGCTCTGAGAGGGGCCACCTATTGGCAGCCCACTGGAGGCGTATGCAGACTTGGCAAACCAAGACCCTCAATGATAATATTTTACTAAAATTACAAGATAACCCTCTGTCCCTTACAAGTCTCCTTGAATCCTCATGGCCATTGCTTCTTCCAAGATGGTGACATTAAAAACCCACAACTGATTTGTCTTTGGTTCTGCTCTAGGCATTGAATATGAAAAGGAAGCAATATTCCGACTGTCATCTCAGCAAACAACTGACCTCTGATTTTCAGTCACAGAAATCATTTACACCTAAATATTTTGGTACAGTCCCATTTAAACTTCCAAAGATGCGGAAAAACCTAAAAAACTGTTGCCACTTGTTGGGCTTGGCCCTTTCTGCAGGGCCGCCCCCAAATCTTTTAGCTTCACTCCTCTTGTTTTTTTAACCTGACTCTGTGCACTTACCAATGCTAACCAGTGCTAATATGCTTGTTCTCGCCCCTAAAACATGGTACAGTTGTCTTTCACCTGATTGATACACTTAATGTACTTGTAAATCCCTCGTACATGGTGCCTAAGCTACCAGGGTCTGCAGATTAAATACTACTCATGGGAAGCAGCACCTATTGAGCCACCTACAAAAAGTAGCATTTCAAAACTGTTATGTCTTGTTATATTTTGTCATGCTCTGTTCTGTTAATGTTATCTAAATGTTACCTTATATTTGTATAGCAAACTAATCAGCCATGCGGTTATCAAGGCACTTGAGCAAGTCTCTAAGTATGCGGTCCCTATACACTTATTCGAAGAGCAAGGACTTCAGCTTCTTAAGGACCTCCAGAGCTGAGGGGGGTGGCACTGATCTGTTTTGAGAGGTTGTTACAGGTTTTGGGTGCTTTGTAGGAGAACAAGAACCTCCTGATCTGCTTTTGCGAATGCAGAGGGTGTGTGCAAGTGAGAGTGAGGCTTAGAGTAAGGCAATATTTATACTTTTTGACGCAAACCAGCGCCGGTGCTGGTTTGCGTCAAAAGATTTACCACCGGCTAACGCCATTCCAACGCGCCAGGCGGGCGCCTTATTTATGGATTGTAGTTAGCCGGCGCTGCGGGCTGGTCAGAGTAAAAAAAATAAATCTAACTAGGCAGCACCGGCGGAGGGGAAAACGGGGGTTGTGCGTCAAAAAATGGTGCAAGTCAGGTTGGAGTAAAAAATCATGGCTCTAACCGGACTTGCACCATTTTTTGATGCACAACCCCCATGGAAATGACTCCTGTCTTAGCAAAGACAGGGGTCATGCCCCCCTGCCCACTGTGTCCGCTGGACATGGCCATTGGGCACAGTGGCATGTAGGGGGGCCCAAGGTAGGCCCACCTATGCCACTAAATTTTTTTTAAAAAAAATACTTACCTCAACTTACCTGTACTTACCTGGGATGGGTCCCCCATCCATGGGTGTCCAGGGGTGGGTGGGGGTGGTAGGGGGTGTCCCCGGGGGCAGGGTATGGCACCTGTGGACTGTTTCCATGGTCAGAGACCATGGACATGAGCCGACAGGTCCCTTAACACCTGCCCTCACCCAGGCGTTAAAAAAACGGCACAGAGCAGGCTGGGCGCTGTTTTTTAAGGCCCGCCCCCTCCTGTGCGTCAAAATGAGAGTATAAATAAGGCGCACATGCCTTAAAGTCATGTTTTGGACGGGAACGCCTACCTTGCATGTCATTAACGCAAAGAGGTTTCCCGCATCCAGAAAATGATGCACACGGAGGAATTTTGACGTTCGCGGGGTCGGGCGTCGTAGTATAAATATGGTGCAAGGTTTGCGCCGAATGTGCATAAAACTTTTTGACGCACATTTGGCGCAAACAGAGTATAAATATGCCCCTAAGTGTCTGGCAGGCTGGTGAAAGTGTATGTGGTAATTCAGGTATGCTGGCCCAGAAATGTGCACGTGTTTGGATATGTGTGTGAGGAGTTTGAATTGGCTGCATTTGTAAGTAGGGAGCCAGTCTGAGGGGCATTTTGACAAACTATCAAGTTTTAAATATTGAGTTGCCGAAATATCCCAAAACATATTGTGATAAAAAAAAATTTTGATGCACAAATATTGTTGTCAAGAATATTGATATTTTTTGGCTAAGTAATATCGTTATCAAGAATATCTTTGCTTATAATAACGTTTTCAATAATGTAGTTGCCAAAAATATTGTTTTTTAATTATCCTTATGTGTTTTAATTCATATCATAATGTTATGTTATTGTTTGGATAATTGTTAATCATATTTTAAATATGTTTTTAATTTTAAGTGATTTATAACTTTTGATTTAATTGCTAATAGTAACAAAAAGCTGTAGCTAGTTGCTAGGTTTGTAGGGGTACAGGGTGGGAATGTAATTAAATAATACATTAATAATTTATTATTAATTATTTAATTCATTATTAGTTATGTAAATTGTGTATTATTTATATGTTTTAATTATATACGCAGGAATCATAGGAGTACAGGGTGGAAAGTTAATTAAATAACAATTAAATAGCAATGTATTATTAATGTATTATTAAGTATTTATTGATTATGTAAATTGTGTAATAATTATATTTTTAAGGTTATGTATTAGGTGTGGGCTGCTGGGTTTGCAGGGGCATTGGGCAGGAAGTTATTTGAGTAATAATTAATTTACAATTCATTATTAATGTATTCATAATTATTTAATTGATCATTAATTATGTTGCTTGTGTTACATCTATATATTTTAGTTATATTTTAAGTGTGGGCTGCTAGGTTTGTGGAGGTATAGTGTGAATAGTAAATGAAATCCCTGCGAAGTTCAACGCTTTCCCTACTGTTGCACAGACTCAAGTGGGAATAGTATATCTATTATTCCCAGGCTTTTGTTTAATATTGTTTAAATATTTTATTATTATTATTATTATTTGTTTAATTTGATACTATTTGTGAGTGTGTTTGTGTATGTGTGTGTGTCTGTATATATATGTATATGTGTGTGTATATGTATATATATGTATATGTTTATATAAATATATGTTTATATATAATCTTTTAAGTAAATGTCTTTTTTGGATTTTATGTTTTTTATATTTAATTAATTTTGTAATTCGTTTAATATTTTGCAGTTGATTTTTATTTTATGTTTCACATATATGATACAAATAGTGGTACATTTAAATACATAGTGGTAAATTTCAATAAATAACCCATAAAATGTAATATCATGTCAAATATATTTATTTTAATAATACATTTACATTATATAAATGTATATATACATGCACACATATATATATGTGTCTGTGTGTCTGTATGTCTTTATTCATGCATAATTTTAAATATTTAAATACATTTAATTTATATTATATTATTGTTATATGTTCAAATAGCTTCATATATATATATATATATATATATATATATATATATATATATAAATATATATATATATATCAGCACATTTCTCCCGCACTCAGGAAGAAAGACAGCACTCCACGAACACAGTTCATTAGTTTAATCGTCTACAGGGACGCGTTTCGGCGTTGCCGCCTTCTTCAACCTGTCAAACGCCATATTGGCTCGATTTAAATACTCACATGATGGCGTTGTCAACCAACCAGCATACATTTCAAATAAATCTCGCTTATTGTAAACATAAAATACACACCACAAGTGTGGTCATACAAAATCAAGAAAGACATAATTAATTACCCGATCTTGGCAGAGAAAGTGACTCGCAGCAACAAACGGTATTGATGGACGATAAAACTGTGATAATTTTATCGGAAGTGGCCCTAGAAGATAATGACATCAAGAATTTATCCCTAGGCCTCTCTTTCTGCCAACCAGGTGGATTTGATTATGAGCAGAGTCGCATAGATCTGTTTTTGTTTATACGTAAACTAAAATTGTCAAAGATACATTTAATCAACAAAAGAAAGGCGAACAAACCCAGTGAGGTATCAGAACAAGTTAACCAAGGGAACATCTCCAAAGACAATTTATTAATTGAAGACATGTATTTAATGAGAGAGTTATGGTCATTGGAAGAAGAAACAATGGAATTGTCGAGTGAAGATCAATTAGTCGCTAGACTTGAAGCGGAAGGAATACGATTGGATGAAGAAGGAGCATCGGGTCTTAAACCTAAATCTAGAACGATTCCAGCCCCAAGCGGAGATTTGATTGATCAGTTTTCGGACATAATGATCAAAGGACTGAAAACTCTGAGACACAAATTCACAACTCAAACCTTAAATAACAGAAGTGGGTACTTTAAGACCTTGAACAAATTAGTACACAATTCACGAGTTGTGATTAGAGGCTCGGATAAAGGAGGAAACATTGTAATATGGTCCAGGGAAGAATACATGAAAGAAGCTTACAAACAGCTAAATGATACAACTTGTTATAGAAGAATTGACATGGCATATGTGGAGGATGTAAAGGTCAAATTTGATCAGAAACTTCAGCAATGGAGAGAGAGAGCATTAATTAATGAACATGAGTACAGATTTTTAAGGGTTGATTTTCCCATACTTCCGGTATTTTATTTGATACCTAAGATTCATGAGGATGCCTCCAACCCACCTGGCAGGCCCATAGTATCAATTAGAGGAAGTTTATTTGAGTTTGTATCACAATATATTGACTCCTTCTTACAACCTCTAGTAATTAACTTAACATCTTATTTAAAGGACAGCACAGATTTTTTTAGGAGGATTTTTGATGTCGCATGGGAAAGTGATTTTTTATTGATAACGTTGGATGTCACGTCTTTGTATACGAGTATTCCACACAAGTTAGGGGTGAAGGCTGTAAAGCTTTTTTTACGTGCGAGACCAATCAGGTTTTACCAACATAGCAGAATGTTAATCGAAATGATAGAATGGTGCTTAGAGCATAATATGTTTTTTTTCAATCAGGAGATTTTTTAACAGCAACGCGGTACCGCAATGGGAACCTGCTTCGCACCAAGTTACGCCAACTTGTACATGGGGTGGTGGGAAGAACTAGTATTAAACAGCCCCCGTTGGATAAATGGAGTGACAATATAACCATGTGGGTGAGATACATAGATGATATTTTCATAATGTGGAAGTGAGACTTAGATACTGCTTCCAAGTTCACAGGGAAGATTGATCGTCGAGACATTGAATTTCTTGACGTGAGAGTCATGATCATTAACAACAAGATAGAAAGAACTGTATTTAGAAAATCAACGGCAGGCAATAGTATCTTGCATGCCACGAGCTATCATCCCCAACCACTGATCAGTAATATTCCATTTGGAGAGTTGATAAGGGCCAAGAAAATTTGTAGCACAGAACAAAGTTTTGCAAAGGTCCAGGAAGAAATGATAGACAGATTAAAATCCAGAGGATATTCCAAGGCCTTATTAGACAGAGCCAGAATAAAAGTAAAATCACGTAATAGAGATGCACTTCTATTTTTTAAACAAGGTAGAGATGACAATAAAAGTAGGTTAAAAATAAGCAAAGCTCCAGACATTACCAGATTTATTACAACTTATAACACAGCACATCTTGAGGTGAGAAAACTGTTAAAGAACACTGGCACATGTTAAGAAGTGAACCATTGATAGGAGAGCAAATACCTAGTAAACCTCTCATTACATACAGGAAAGGAACCTCAATGAAGGATATTTTAGTGAAGAGTGACATAAGACAGGAAGTGACGAATAAAAACTGGATTTACACATCAGATGGTTTTTATAGATGTTTCAAATGCAAAGCTTGCAGGAATGGAGAAAATATAAAACATGTCAAAATAGATGAGAAGATTGTTCATCGTATCAAAGGCAGATACAGTTGCAAAAGTGATTTTGTAGTCTATATCCTAAAATGCAGTTGTCCCAAAGTGTACGTGGGCAGTACGAAATTGCAAGTACACAGAAGAATTTTGCAACATTTGAGGGCAATACAGATTAAAGATGATTCGTACCCAGTAGCCAGACACATACATAAAGTGCATGGAGGCAAGATAGAGGATATTACGTATAGTGTTATAGATGGTATCAAGAAAGACATACGAGGAGGAGACAGAGAAAAAAAGTTGAGAAAATTGGAATCCAAATATATATTGGCATTCGATACCAAAGAACCGAAGGGGTTAAACAGTAGCGAAGAGATGTATATTCACTTGTATTAATCCATTTGGCCATTAAGGTGAAGTGTTATTTACCGGTAGAAATTGAGATAAGATGGTTAGGTAGAGATCGTATAATATGGATAAGCAAATAATTAACTAAACAGTTATATTAAATCCAAATAATTGATGGACAAAAAAATTAAAAATATTTTTTATAATCATGGAGATGCATTTTGAACTTAGAATCGCATGGCACATATGTTGCAAATAAGCAGTGAACATCGAAAATAGGATGAGTATTAGTCAACCTATTTACATGGTTTACAGATTTAAAAGGATTTAAAATTATTAATTCATTGTTTATTTTTATTTTTCTCTGCCAAGATCGGGTAATTAATTATGTCTTTCTTGATTTTGTATGACCACACTTGTGGTGTGTATTTTATGATGACAATAAGCGAGATTTATTTGAAATGTATGGTGGTTGGTTGACAACGCCACCATGTGAGTATTTAAATCGAGCCAATATGGCGTTTGACAGGTTGAAGAAGGCGGCAACGCCGAAACGCGTCCCTGTAGACGATTAAACTAATGAACTGTGTTCGTGGAGTGCTCTCTTTCTTCCTGAGTGCGGGAGAAATGTGCTGACATAATACGCGAGGCGCGTGTATCGAGACATGCACCTTTGACGGTCTGGTGTTGATAAGGAAACGCCGATTGCAAGTGTATATATATATATATATATATATATATATATATTATCTAGTTGTGGTCGCCACTAGGTAGTTATAGTTAGGACCTAGTTTCTATAGGAGAAGCGTTTTTTGACTTTGATATCTTTGGCACCGTTTGACAAATCATAAAGTTTCGGGGTGATACGTCAAGTGGGGGCCAAGAAAAAGTGGGCTGAATAATGGTTGCATTTGCTATGTTAATTTCAATAGGATTTTTACATACAGTATGACTACAGGCTGAACCACTGGAGGGAATTACACCAAATTTGGCAGAAAGCTAGCTGTTGGTACGCAGATCACACTTTTGGTTATTTGGAGTAAATCTGTTCAGTAGTTTTTGAGAAAATTTGGAAAAGCTCATGCAGGGAAATGCACAGCTCTGATTGGCTGCCAACACTTGAAACCAGGGAGTGCTGCAGCCATCTGGGGACTCGGCTGAGTCCCAAATAAAAAGTAAAAATAAAATAAAAGGGGCCAGGGTAGAGACACCCTGACCCCTTAGCACTGGAGGGGGGGGTCCAAGACGGACATCCCCACAGCAAAAAAAAAAAAATCAAATTATTTTTTATACCAGTTTGCGAGATTCACAAATTTGCAGCAAAAATATTTTTAAAATAAGCGCGGGGTCCCATGCTTGTTGTTTTTATAGGCCTCTGGGTGGACCAGGTCCCGGGGGCATAAAAATTTTTGTGCGGCGGGGCCTTCCTGCCCGCATAGTTCCAGGGACCACCACCTTCCCGGAGCTTTCCTTTTTTCATACACGGGGGCCCGCACCCCCCCACTGCCCTGGGAACTGCCACCACCCCAGGGCTTTCAACTTAATATATATGGGGGGCCCGGGCCCCCTGCACACAGGGACCACCACCTCCCCAGGGCATCAATTTCTATCTATGCGGGGGGGTCCATGGCCTCTCTGCTGCCCTGGAGACCGCCACCTCCCCATGGCTAACAATTTAATAATACAGGGGTGCCTGTGGCCCTCCCACACCCCAGGGACCACCACCTCCCTGGGGCATCCATTTAAAAATGGGCCCTTGGCCCCCGCGCCTCAATGACCCCCTCCTTCTTGGGGCTATGTAAACATTGGAGGGGGCTGCGCTGCCCCCCTTGAGGAGCATCTAATGGCCCTGGGGACCATCACCCCCTAGGGCCAGCTCCTGCTATGTCCCAGGGCTGCCCACCCCCAGGACATAGCTGTTTGCTGTGGCTTGGCTGCAGCGCTGCATCCAAGTCACAGAAAACACTTCGGATTTCACAGCAGGACATTTAAAGCAGGTCCCGCTGTCAAAATCCGAAGTTTCATCTGTGTCCCCTGCACATGTGCAGGGGCAGATATGAAATGCTTTAGCAAGTACGGAGCTGCTGTCAAGGCAGCTTTGTGATTGCTGAAGCAATGGCACTGCAGGCGAAGCCTCAAGGCCAGGTAGCCCGCAAGGACTTTGTTTTAAAAATAAAATAAATTAAAAGTAGACACCATAGGTGGAGCTCTCGGAGGCTCCCACGCGGTCCAACATAGCCCGTAAAGGGCATTTTATTTTTAAACAGGGAGTTTATAGTTGGAAATAGCATAAAAAATCTTACTAAGGTTCCATGGACGTTATAGTTAGGTTCTGAATGTACTCATACGAAGCCCTACAAATTCAGTAGTTATAGTTACCTGAGCTAACTATAACTTATGCTCCTGCAATGCACTGCTTATGACCTCACATATTAAACCACTACCTACCTGCTGACTGATCCCTCCTCCACCGCACGTCAGCCTAACTTCATGGTAGCTGCTGTTTTGTTCTTCTCTGCAGTAGCAAATCCTGTTTAGCTGCTCCTCTCAGGATTGGTGTCCAGCCTCTTCATATCTTCTTTGGCTGCAGCCTTCATCTTCATCCCAATGGAGATTTTCAACTTCCAAAAAGATGACAAAGTGAGGCAGAGAAATCTTCACAGTAACTTTGTTCAGCTGATCCCTGACGATGACGCCTCCTCCTCGGACACCGCCAGCTGTCTTGTCCTCCTGAACTTTACCTTCTCAGACATTTTCCTTCAAAAATTCTTCTAAGTCTGAAGGTAGGCCAAGACCTGGTCCAATCCACCTCATGCAACCGAACCACACTCCATCACGGTCGACCCTAACTTTTGACTTTGCCACAGTCTTTCACAACTAGATGCCTGCATTTGGCGCTTTGATCTTTTAGGTACTGTTTTTCATTAAAAACTTTAGAAATTTAGATCTCCAGTTCTACTGACTGCATTTATTCATTTTCATGGCAAATTGTTTATTAAATTTCACTCTGTTGTTTCTAAAATGGTGTGGATTTGTTTTTGTTTTGTGTTTTCACTTTATTACTGTTTGTGTGCTCTATATTTCCTTCATACATTGCCTCAAAGTTAAGCCTAACTGCTCTTGTGCCAAGGTACCAAAGGGTAAACCAAGGTTAATCTAGTGACTTTTGTGGTTCACCCTGACAAGGATTGTGAAGGGTTTACACCATGAGAATGTATGACTTCTTTTCCTATGATGTCACCTGAATCTCCCTGTGACAGTGGCAGCTCACTCTTATGGCATGCAGATTATATTAAGTTATTATACTATAAGAAGAGTAATGTGGACCCTCGCTTCTGCCTAACGCTAAAAAGCTGTCTCATGGGTGACATAGTTGCATAGAAGAGCATGCAACAGTCATAAATGTTCGAGGCTGTTGAAGTATTGGCGCCGGACTTAGCAGCCTGCCATCCCTCAGGGCGCCCCTTTTAGTGACATTCCCCATTTTCACTGATACAGGTAGCCCTGGAAGATTAAGATGTAAGCCCTGCAGTGCTCAGTGCTACCAGCCAATCAGACTTTCACTTCACCCCATTCCCATAACATCAAAGGAAAGGGTGGGATTAAGACCACCACTGATACCACCATTCCCTGTGATGAGATCAAGGTGAAAAAGCAAGAAACTGAAACCTTGAGGGCCTCATTTACTTGAAAGTGGCACAGCACAGCTCTGCGCAAATAATTGTCAGGGCCGCACTGCATCATTTCAGAAATGCAGGGATGCACCATATTTATCAAAATACGGTGCACCCCTCTGTCTCCTCTAGTGCTGGCACTAAAATTAGCTCCCTAGCGCCAACACCGTATTGCAAGAGTGCCTGCATTGCAGGGAATGACTGTTTATGTTCGGGAGATATCCCTCCCTGCACATAAACAATCAATAATGGCGATTTGTTACTTCTATTTGGGCTGCAGATTGCAGCACACATAGAAGTAGTAAATCGTCATTATTTAATGATTCTTTATTTGTAAAAAGGAACACCTTTCTGCACATAAACAATCATTCATGGTGTTTCACTCTTTCTATGCATGCTTCAGAATACAGCACACATAAAAAGCTAAAATGTAAAAATAAAAGTATTTCTCCTCTATGTGTCATTCTAACGTCAGCCCTGGGGTGGCATTAGTTTCTGGCGCTTCCTCAGGTTTACGATTTCGTGTAAATCTGGGGCCACGTCAAAATGCAATGAGTGTTGTGGTGGAAGGCCCACAGCAACACCCATTGCACACCCCTTTCATGCTAAATAATGCATGTTAAGGGGTGGTCTTTACAAGGTGGCGTTAAGCCAGAAAAAGAGGCTTAACGCTGCCTTGTAAATATGGCACAGTGCATTGCGCAACTGGAGCATCACTATAGGTGATGCTCCACTGGCGCAAGGGCCTCATAAATGAGGCCTTGAGTCTGTATATCACTGTGCAGGCATCAGCACTCACTTTCTTGCCTCAGTGCTCAAAACTAAAGGAAACTGTTGTCTGCCTCAGGAATCTATACAGGACCAGCAACTTAAGCAGACCAGTGCAAGCAGTTGAAGGTTATAAAGAACTCTGAAAGGTGTGTGTGTGTGTCTGTCTGTGTGTGTGGTGGGGTGCACATGTGTATGTGCATGTCTTTCTGTTTATAAATAACTGAAACTGTGAGTGAGAATCAGTGAGTCACAGTGAGCCAGAATAAGTGACCAAAGGGCCTGATTACGAGTCTGACGGTCTAGGACTGCCAGACTCACAGTAGCGGTCGGACCGCTGCGGCTGTGGTGGTCTGACTGCCACATTATGACTCTAGTGGTCCAACCACCAGGGGACCACTGCCTCATCCAGGATCTCTGATCCTGAGGGGTTGACGGTGGCCTTAAATGTGATCAGCCAGGGCAGTGCTGATTACAATCTTGTTCTCTGACAGCCTTTTCATGGCGGTCTGACCAGAGTGAAAAGGCTGGCAGGGAACAAGTGCAGAGGGTTGCTGGACGGGCCCTGCACTGCCCATGCCACTGGCATGGGTAGTGAGTGCATGGGTCCTCCTGCCCAGTACCTTTAAAATGTGCACTGCCTGCTGTGGGTTATATCTCGGAACGAGTGCTTGAACCACCCATGTCTGAACAACGAGGTCAGAACAACGACCTCGTTGTTACCACTAATGCCTTTACCATGAATGCCTTAACAACGATTTTTCGTTGTAAAGGCATTCCTGGTAAAGACATTAGTGAAAGGCATGCATGGTTCCAGCATGCATCCCCCCTGGCCCCCCACCCTAAAAATTACTGTGACCCCCCACCCCCACAACCACCCCTACCCCCTAAATTACCGCAACCCCAACCCCCTCCCCTAAAACCTAAAGCACCCCACCCCAACCCTAAAACCTAAACCCTGACCCCCCTCCCCGCCCCTAAACCTTAATCACCCGGAGCCCCCACCCCAAAAACAAAAAATACCCCAACTCCCCACTCCGCCCCTAAAACCTAAAGCACCCCAACCCCCCACCCCTAAAACCTAAACCCTGACCCCTCTCCCCTGCCCCTAAACCTTAATCACCCCGAGCCCCCACCCCACCCCCAAAAAACAGCCCCAGTCCCAGCCCAACTCACCTCCTCCTTGATCATGTCGACTCCCTTCTTCTGTGCCTTAACCACACATGTACGTGGTTCAGCACATGTGTGGTTAAGGCCCTGAACAAAGGAAGTCGTGGAAAACGAAAGCGTTGTTCCGATTTTGTTGTTCAGGACTCGTTGTTCGGGATGCCTCCCCCTGCGGCGCAGACAGCGCACATTTTAATGGTACTGGTGCACCCTGCATGCAGTAGTGTTGCCGCCGCCTCAATTATGAGCTGGGAACAATGCTACCGCACCATTCCCAATGGGCTGAAGGGTGGGAACCAATGTTCCTGCCTGTCAGCCGATTGGGAAAGTTGTAATTGATCTGGTGGGGAGACCACCAGCACCATGGCGGTCTCCTCATCAGGAGTTTGGCAGTCGGAGGTTTCCGTTTGCCAAACTCATAATGACCCCCTTAGTTAGAATGAAGGAGTGAGAGTTAGTAAGTGTGAGTGAAAGTGACCAAATAAATGAGACTAAAGAAGGGTGAGAGAGTCTAAGTGTCAATGAATGTCAATGATTAGAAATAAGCACGCATCAGTGACAGTGTTCCTGACAGACTAAACAACAGGTCTGAATGAGAATAAGTGAGACCAAGTGAGAATTAGTGAGTGAGAATACGAGAATGAGACAGTGAGCAAATGAGAGTAAGATTGTGTGAATGAGGGTGAGTGCAAATGAGTGAGAAGCAGTCAGAGTGTAAAAGGATCGTGAGTGAGTTAGCAAGAATGAGTGTGAGTGAGTATAAGAAGTATGAGTGAGTTAATGAACTTAAATGTGCATGAATAAGTTAGAAAGTGTGTGTGTGTAATGATACACTTGTAAGTCTGGCTCTGGTCCTGCCATATTGTATGTATTTCTCGGTTTCCTGAGACACCATGATAAAAACCTAGCTTATTGGAGGTGGTTCTTGAAATAAGGGGTATTGTGGCAATATGGTGGTAATGGCAAACTGGTCATAGTTCTTGGCATATGGGTTGCTTGTGACAACGCCCTGGCACTGTCATTCTGGATGTAATCATTAGCAGAGGGAGAAGCCATGCCAAAATGCTAATGTTGGCTTTTTGGAGATAATTGTTGCCATTTGTTGGCAGCCAAGGTAAAATGCTGTCTAAAACCCACTGTAAATATATTAAGATGGACTGTGTAAAATGTATGAAACTAAGGCATTTTTCTGGATATTGTAACAACCCTAATAATTCACTCAAGAGGTGCCTTAATTTGCTGACAAAACAAATGTGTTTGTGTTCACTGCTGTTTGTCTACCAGACAGTGTGGAATTCTATGTTTCCTTACTCTGCAACCAGTTAATATTCATATAAGGTAGTATAACAAGTGAATACAGCCACTGCAGGATTGACTAGGTGATACCTCAGAAGAGCTGCCTGATTTGATAGCCCCTCCCAAGGAGCTTCAAGTTCAGATATGGGTAGGCAAGGATGTTGATTATCTCCCCTGCTCACATGAACTCCTAGCATTCACAATTCTCCAACTTCTTAGAGAACAGCGACTTGGGCTTTCTCCTTGTATTCTCACTGTGTCTCTCTATGCTAATGACATTATACTATACCTGGGGTAGTCATTGCGGAATCTGAGCCCAGTTATACATACGTTTACCCTATTCTGTGTGGTCTCAGATGTTGCAATCAATTGGAACAAATTCACAATCTTTCTACTCACACTAGCTACATAGCCTCAGACACGAGATTTTGCATTAACCGAAGTCACACACTTCATCAAATATTTAGGAGTCTGGATCAATCAAGAAAAAGAGGAAAATGGAAAGCTATGGGTCTGTTGTGCACCTCATTGCACTGCTGGATAATGCTACCACTAGTGCTGATGGGGCAGATTGCTCTTATCAAAATGGTCATATTACCAGAACAACTTTATTACTTTAGACCCAACACTTCTTCAAGACCCTAAAGTCAAATCTGATCCCACTAGCCTGGGTGGATAGACAGCCTTGGTGCATTGGGAAACACTGACACTGCCCTACAAATGGGACAGCTTTGCAGCCAGTGTTTTTGAGCTCTATCACTGCTGTTTGCAGGCACACTTCGCACACTTCTAGCACTTACCCACCCCACTTTATAGTGCACCTGACGATTGAACATGATAGTGTATATCCAAGCCCACTGGAGGAGTTGCTGGGTCAGGTCCCACGCTGCAGAAGAGTGGAGATACAAATTAGTGTCCAGCACACAACTAGTCTGGGTAAAGATCCGGAAGTGACTGAGCTCCCCAATGCTTTACACTCCAAAGAAACACTTTTAGTGGCGGATGGGTTACTCGGTCACAAACATGATGGATATTCCGTTCACCATACTACAATTTAGATAGGTTATAATGGAATCATTATACAGACAGGATATCCTCTAAATCAGGCCTTCTGACTCAATTTCCTATACTCTCACTCACAGTCAACAAACGCTTTCTCCAAGGGTTGAATAAATTAGAAATGCACACGCTGGCCGACCTCTTGCCTGGGGTCAATTCCTGACTGCCCAACAGTTGTTGAAGGCATCACAACATCTCCATTAGGCATATTTACATACAATAGCTTCCAAGAGGTGAACAGGGACAACTAACCAACCTTCCCTCAAAAACCGACGGAGTCTATAATGCTCATGTTGTTTTTGACTACTCCCATGGCCAAAAAACTGGTAAACAACCTGAATTCCTTCATCCACCCCAGCGATGAACCCCAGTACCATAACGCAATGGGATATAGAGCTGGGGGGTGGCATCTGAGGCATGGAATCTGCATACTGTCCCTGCCAAATATGGGAGCTGTCCTCTAATGGCTGATGATGCCTCATTTTCTATACAGAATTTACCATCCTTCCTTAAAATTATTCAAGCACCAGCTGAGAGTATAGTCTCACTGTTTCAGATAAGGTGAGGCAGAAGCAAGTTTCTTTCATCTTGAAGGACCCACACACTGGGAGTAGACCAGAACAGAACTGTCATTAAAATCTTGATTTCTTTCTTTCTTTCTTATAGGGCATATCTCAGCCTAAAGTAAGGTGTCAAACCACTTTATGTTTGATGGGAAGGCTAGAAAGCACACCTAACTACCACAAGAGAAAATACGATGCAAGAGAAGAAGCATCACATTAGGAAATGGTCATTAAGTCATTTTGTCATGATTGGAGTGACTCCATAGAGATGGTGATGTCAGGAAGGTGTAATATGAAGAATGGTGAGCACAGACCCAGGCTGCGTAGTTGTTTTCATTTAGACCATTCCAGAAAAAGAGACTACTATGACTGCATTAGAGTCATGGGGACAAAGTTCCAGATTTTGGGGCTTTTATAAGAAAAAGGAAATGCCTGCCTCAGTGTGGAGGATTTTTTGAACTTGGGTAGATCAAGTAATAAATAATATTTCCCACTTGAGTTTCTGGTTTCTCCTACAAAGGTGAGTTTGGAGACAAGATATGTAGGAATATTCAGGTGTGGAATCTTCAATGTGATATAGCTAGTTTTGAGGATGCTGCAAGACTCGTGATAGCCAATTTACTGACACTAGGAATGGGGTAATATGTTTTGATTATCTGTTGATGGAGATGCATCTAGTAGCAGAGTGGAGTACAGCTTTTGAAAATGTGAGGATGGATTTAGGTAAACCATTGAGCAAGGAATTGATGTATTAAGTAACACATCATCTCCTCCTCAGTGATCCTCTTACAAAATAATAAATATCAGAATGGTGCCTTTAACATACTGGATACAAGGTGGCCACTTTTTGGAAATTCAATAGATGGCTTTATCATACTGTTAAATTAAAAGATACGAGGCATAGTAATTAATCATCCCCTTAGATGGTGCACAACATCTACAAAATTTAGCAGTTGTGGTCTTAAAAAATACAGCTTTGAAGGTTTCTTTCTGATGTTGTCCATACATAAAGCTTTCACCTTTTTCTGGAGTATGAACAAAGGTTCCATGAGAGTGGAAAGCATTTCCACACATTTGGAGTACTATTCATACAACCCCATGAATGATCAATATTGCTTTGTAGGTGGGCAGTTGTGCATCACGAATAGCCTTAACAACGGATAATTTTCATGAGGATTAATGCAAGGCTGTTTGAATTTTTTGATTAAAACCAAAATGGGATTCGGGACACATTTGATACTTTTGTCCATATTTTTGAACAGGTGAAACATGGCATACTGGAACATGGCCACACTGTGCTAGGCCCAGCAGAATCCTATGGTACTGCAACAGCTCAAACGGTTTGAGGAGGCAATGAGAGGCTTTGGTGGTCATTATGAACACGGCAGTAAACACCGCCAACTGCCGTGGCGGCGGTGAACAGAAGACCGCCATTGCCGGTGAATAGAAACCCGCCATATAATGAACCAAAATCCCTAACCCGCCAAAAATCACCAGTCACCGCCAGGACCCTGTCTGCGGAAATGCTGGACCTTCCACCCCGCCACCGCTGAGCACACCCACATCCCGCCCTCCAAATAATGATGCACAAATCACCTTGGCGGTCAGTGGAAGTCGAACGACCATTGGCGGTGCCGACCGCCACGGGCAGCAAGTGGACCCAACAGCAAAAAGTGCACACATTGGATAAGCTTGAAACCCACACACCTGCACACATCCACAACACCATAAAGCACTCACATACACACCCCATAATCCTTTGCAACAAAACCAGGCCAACAAAGACAGAGAGCAGCAGAAGCAGACACCGAACGCCACTATACATGAGACTCACACCGACGCACAGAAGAGCACCCTCACCGCGATTCCACCCAACACCATTCACCACACTCACCATGTCACCCCCCAAACATCTACGATTCACAGAAAGGGAGTTGACGAGATCCTGAAGGTGGAGCCACAAATATTCGGGGCTCAGGTGCAGCTCACACCCATCGCCAGGAAGATGGAGCTATGGCAGACCATTGTCAACAGGGTCAATGCAGTGGCACACCATCCACGCACCAGGGACGACATCCGCAAGAGATGGAATTACCTGCGGGGGAAGGTCAGGACCACGGCATCCAGGCACCACATTGCAATCCAGAAGACTGGGGGAGGACCAACACCACCCGAATACACTGACTGGGAGGAAAAGGTACTGGCCATCCCGCACCCTGAGGGACTCACTGGACTCACTGGAGGAATGGACTCGGGTAAGTCATCTACATTTACCCCACATACCTCACACCTGGAATGCATGCACCACCCCACCCCACCAACAACCACCAGGACCACCACCCCACCCAGGCCACAGCCACTGAATCTACTCCCCCTGCATGCCCACAAACCCACTAACAGGCCCACATCCCTCCACCTGTGC
Source organism: Pleurodeles waltl (assembly GCF_031143425.1). Taxonomy (NCBI): domain Eukaryota; kingdom Metazoa; phylum Chordata; class Amphibia; order Caudata; family Salamandridae; genus Pleurodeles; species Pleurodeles waltl. The sequence continues at coordinate 996,006,241 of NC_090450.1, read as the reverse complement.
ACAGCCACCTGCCCCTGCAAGGATTCACAATGGCACTACACCACCCACAATGCAACTCCACATCCTAAGCAAAATGTAGTGCAAACCTCACAAAGGCACCCTGCATGGCCCCAAAAAGTTACACCTGCACAAAAAAGCCCAGCCCTGTGCACCCCATCCGATCATGCATTTGTAACAGATATGTCCATTTTCCAAAACAGGCACCACCACCCATGCTACCCTGATGGACAGGACAAGGAGTGGCAGTGCCCCCCAGGAAGACAGAGGCACCTCACAGGACACTGAGGATAGATCCCTGGACACTGATGAGCAGACTGGCCCCTCACACAGTCCTGGACTGTCACCATCCAGCAGCCCCACCCAGGATACCACTGACACCCTTACCACTCAGCCAGCAACATCAGCCCAGGGCAACTGTCCCCACACCTGTGTATCCAGGCCACAGACTGGTGGAACACAGGTACAGAGGCCACAGCCCCCCCTACCAACAGGCAGGAAGGCGATGGCCCCAGTACAAGTGGTACCACCAGACCTGTGCAGGGTACACAGGCACAGGGGGCTAGGCCCAGTAGTAGGGTCTCAGTGGCCCAGGGGGAGGCCGCAGGATGGATGCTGCAGCCCAGGATGTGATCTCTGAGGTCCTGTGGGCCTACCAGCATACCCATGACAGATTGGCACAGATAGTATCCACCTTGGAGCATAGTCAGAGGATGCAGCAGGAACACTACCAAGAGGCCATGGAGCAGTGGAAACAGCACGCAGTGGAAACAGCACAACGCTACAATGGCCAGCATAGCAGGAGCAGCGCTGAAGCTGGTACAAACCCAGTCTGAGACCCACACAGGACAGGAGGCCCCCACTACAGCACAGGAGACAGACCGGACAATGACACCATCAGCAGCAACATCCCAGGAACTACCCTCAGAGGAAACACAAAGAACAACCATGTCATCCCCTCTAGGTCAACAGCAGGCGCCCAAACGGACCCTCAGGCCAAGATATGGGACTGGAATCCCTGCCAAAAACAAGCCCCGCTCCAAGAAATAACTCTGCAACAATCTGCCCACCAACCATCCCACACAATCAACCACCAAACAGTGCTAACAATCAATAAGAACTCATGTAAGCATTAATGGACCCATCAATACTAACAACAAGGCTGCCACCATGTTGGCATTGAGGACAACCACCCATGACCAACTGCCATCAGTGTAAATCGCACTATTCAATCCCTGCCACAAATAAAACCCATATCACACCTGTAACACTGTCCCCGTCATAATGTGTGAAAAAAGTTAAGTATGGATGCAACTGGCTGATAACTAATTTATTGGTAATGTGTAGCATCAAAGTACAACTGTGTGTCTACAAGTTGTAAAAAAAAAAAAGCACTAAATTGTATTTGGTACGATGCAGACCTGGACCCAGTTGCAAATAGTAGATTCAACCCCCCCCTACATGACAAAGCACACTGACAGTAGGTGTCACAAACACCAATGTCAGCCCTTAGTCCCACATAGTTACTGGAAGTAGAGTTGTATCAGTAGGGTCCTGGAACTGACATCTTGCCCTTCCTCATCATCACCATCACTCTCCTCCCCTCTCTGAGCAAGCTGGCCAGGATTTACAGCACCATCCACCTCCTAGAGGGGGATAGAATTTCTCACTGCCACGTTGTGCAGCATGCAGCAGGCCACCACTATTCTACACACCTTTTCAGGCCCATAGGCCAGGAAACCCCCAGAGATGTGTAGACAATGAAATCTAGCCTTCAGGAGACCTATTGTGCACTATATCACCCTCCTAGTACGTCCATGGGCCTCATTGTAATTCCCCTCTGCATCTGTCCCAGGATTCCTCACTGGTGTCAGGCGCCAATGCAAGTTGGGATAGCCAGAATCACCTAGACAAATGTGCAAAACAGAGCAGTCAGTGTCAAGCCTCTGAGTCAGACAGCCTGGCTGTCTGCTAGGTGGCGGTTACTGACAGAAACACCTACCTATGATCCACCCTCTGTCCTCTTGTACTTGTTCCATCTTGTGTGGCACACTACTGTTCCTCAGCACAAAGGAATCATGGACTGAACCAGGGAACATGGCATTCACATGTGAGATGTACTGGTCTGCAGTACATACCAATTGGATGTTCATGGAGTGAAAGTTCTTTCTGTTTCTGTACAACTGTTAACTGACTCTTGGGGGTATTATAGGTATGATCACATGGGGTATGTTAGCAAACGCATAGAAGTCAGATTTGATGGCAGGGAGGTCAGTACTTTGGGGAAACCTCACATAGGACTGCAGGTGTCGTACAAATGCATTTAGAAATCTTGTCAGTATAATGCTGAACATTGGCTGTGAAAATCCTGCACCCATGCCCACTGTCACTTGAAATGAGCCCCTGTCCAGGAAATGGAGTGCAGAGAGCACCTGCACTTCAGTAGGGATTACATGCTGATTACGATTTGCCGGAGTTAGCGCAGGATCCAGTAATGCACAAAGTTCGAGAATAGTTGCGCGGGTGAGTATGTAATTGATTATGATGTGACGCTCCACCATGGTCCGCAAATCAACAAGTGGTCTGTACACCGATGGGGCCCTTCCTCACCACAAGGGTCCATACCTAGGAGTGATTTGAAACACGTCTGAGGAACACACACACATAGGCACACATTGTCAGTCATTGTGCACTGCTTACTTGATTGTAGGGACTCAAAAGTAAAATGTTCTTGATAGAATTTAATCTAGACCTTAATGAGTGAACAGGGTTTGATATGTGTGGTATTGTTAATGGTCACATGCATAGGTGTGTTAGGTGAACAATAGGGCCTGCATTGAGCATATATAATTTTTTTTAATGCGTAGTTAAGGCCAAAATGTCTGCCCCCTGTAATCCAGAACTGTCGTTGTGGAAGTGACCTCATACCGCTAGCGGTTGAAGCAACAGCGTAAGGCGGTGTTTACCGCCGTTTGCACCGTCATTGGTTAACATGAATGCCAATGGGGAATCCTGGCGTATCATGATCACTGCCGGCAGTGACGGTGCACACCGCTGCGGTACGTACGCAAATTCATCACCTCAACTTCACTTCACTCCCTGATCTCGTGCGAGCAGGTACTCCACTGAGTGTACTGCTGTGTCCTGCCTCTGGTCATGGAAGTGGCTTGTATTGCAGGGGAAAGGGCCCCATCCTTTACCCAGGAGGAATTCGAGAGGCTAGTGGATAGGGTCCTGCCCCTGTACGCCAAGCTCTACGAACGGCCAGAGGTACAGGTGATTCAAAGGTTTGGGGGCACTGTTTGGGTGTAATGGATGGTGTTGTAAGTACATATGTGTGAACCTCTGAGCCTGCATGGGCCATGATTCATGCCATGCTGCGTGCGTATGTCCTGTAAGTCTGTCGGTACTGTCCGTCCCATAGTGGACGTATAGCCAGCTGTACATATTTTCCAAGTGCCTGACCTCTGTATTACATCTCTGTGTCTCCCTTTTAGGTCAGCGCCCACCAGAAGAGGGCACTTTGGCATGGTATCACCAAGGAGGTGCGGACCCTGGGGGTCTACAACCAGCGGAGCACCCACTGGAGGAAGAGGTGGGAGGACCTACGGCGCTGGGCGCGAAAAGTCTGTGAGGACCAGCTGGGGAAGTCCTCCCAACGTGGAAGGGGTGTCCGTCGGGCACTGACCCCCCTCATGCTACGCATCCTGGCGGTGGTGTACCCAGACCTGGATGGGCGCTTGAAGGCTGCACTGCAGTCACAAGGGGGTGAGTGCTCATGTAACAATCTTAACACTTGATGGATGTCTGTGTGTGCATTAAGGTTTATGCTTCTTAGTTGCAGGGACTCTGACTGAAGTCCATCTACATGATGGCCCCCGTAGGGTCTAGGGGTGTTTTGGTCAGGTCTCCTACATGTTGGTCCTTAGGTAGTTCAGGGGATGGGTGTAGAGCAGGGTTCTGGTCACTAGTCAGGGGCCTGGCCATGGGCATAGTGGAAGGGGCTGCCTGTTGGGGGGGGTCTTCTGGGTGGGTGTATGTCTGGCCACTATGTTCACTCCTTTCAGCTATTTACAAGTGTCTCTCCTGTTTTGTCTCCCCATCCCTGTTCTCTTGTGTTGTTTGTGTACATCAGCATCATCTGGTGAGGGAGATGAGGCACCGGCAAGTGGGGATGCAGCGGCGCACGGATCCTCGGAGGCAGAGTCATCCGACGCCAAGGGGACCAGTGGGTTTGAGAGCAAGGGGACTACCATGGGGAGGCAACTACCACTGGAGGTAGTGACTCAGATACCTCCTGCAATGGGGGCTCCCTGGCGGTGGCAGACCCTAGTGGGCACACCCCTACAGTATCATCTTCCGCCACCCCCATGCCATCACCGCCCTCCCTTTTGCTCCCCACCGAGTTGCCCATGCCCGCTCACCCAGAAGGGGGGGTGTCTACTTCACCCCAGGCACCTCCTCCCCTGCCCCAGTCAGCCATGCTGCCCTCACAGAGGAGGCTATTGACCTCCTGAGAACCATCTCTGTAGGGCAGACAACCATCGTCAATGCCATCCAGGGGCTAGCATCAGAGATGCAGCAGACCAATGCCTATCTGGATGGTATTCACGGTTCCGTGTCTGGCCCACAGAAATCTTTTCAGGCTCTGGCCTCCTCTTGGACGGCAGCCATTTTCCCTGGTCATTCTGTCCTCCCTTCATCCTCCTCTACCCCTTCCAGCACCCCACTCCCTTCACCCGTCCAAAGCACACAATCTGACACCCAGTCAAGCACCTCAACACACAAAAAGCACACTTCTAAACACAAGCACCACACCTCCCACCACAAGGATTCACACAGCCAACATACACATGCACACACAGCAACAGCCACTTCCCCTAGTGTGCCCATCTCTTCCGCCTCCCTGTCTGTCCCCTCTACATGCACACCCACAAGCAAGCACTGCACCTTCAGTCACTGTTGCTGAGCCTATTCCTGCACTCACCACAATAGCAGACATCCATACATGCACCCCAGACACCACACCTGCACTCACCACAACTACTGTAGTTGACACATGCAGCACACTCACTAAGCTTGCATACACCCACACAACATACATCCACACTGGCAGCCTGTCTTCTCCCACTGTGTCCACCCCCTCCTCCAAAAACAAACCCACTAAGACACCCACCCATCACACATCCACCACACCTCAGCATACTGTCCAGTCACCTGCACCCACAACATGCACCCCTACATCACTTACGTCCACAACCTCTGCCTCCACCCCCACGCCCTTCTCCAGGCCCAACCCAATTGCACCCTAAAAACTTTTCCTCTCCCGTGCTGACCTCTTCCAACCCACTGGCCCACCCTGTCTTGTCCCTAAGAATGCGCACCTCCTTGCCCTTTCCACTCCTTCCACTTCACAGCTCACCCCTGTCCGTCCTTCACATTCCCGTGCCCCTTCCCCAGAGAGGAAGAAACCCTGTGTTGAGCCAATTCCATCTGGTTCCACCCGCTCTAAGTACACACCTCCACCTTCCAAAGCCAAACCCAAACCCCCTCCACATTCTGAGCGCAAGTCCAAGCCCCACCCCATCGCAAATCCCCACCCCCACCGCCCCTGCCCCTGTTTCCTGAGGTGCCTGAATGCCGCATTGTTGCCCCATTAGGTGGTGTACCGTTCACTTTTGGGAGTCAGGTTGGGGCCATTGTAGTTAGCTCTGTGAGCTGAAATAAATATTTGTGTGTGCCCTGTGTTTTGGCGGCACACTCTTCTACTCTGGTCTCTCATTTCATTGTTTGTGGGTGTGGGGCATTTGTATGTACTATGGTCAGGTTGGATTTGCCTTGTGTCGGGTGAGTACCTTTTGCTGTGGGGTGTATGGGTTGTGCTGCTGTGAAGGGTTGTGGGAGCGTTGCAGGGTGGGTGGAGTGGGTTGGTATGTAACTGTGCCCTTTCTTCCCTTGTTTAGTAGGTTGCTGTACTTACCGTCATCGTCTTCGTCGGCGGTCTCGGTCGTGGAAGTATATGGCAAGGAGCAGGGCTGGCATGATCTGAAGCTCTCTATCCATGTCTGCTTTGGCGCGTTGTGTGGGCCTTCGGTGAGTGTTTCCTTATATTAGGTTTGTTTCCGCCTGGCTTTGCGTGGCGGTGGTTTCAGTCCCGGAACTGACGGCGGTCTAGTGGTTCATTATTTGATGGGCTGGTTGGGCCTTTCCGTTGGCCTGTGGGCAGACTCTGCCGTCGTCGTCAGCACTCCTCTACTGGCGGTGGGTGGCTTTCAGGATGCCTGTGTTTCAGTTGGATCTTTATTTGGCGGTCCGGACCGCTCCTCTGTTGGTGGTTTTTACCGCCACCACTGGCGGCGCAGTTTGGGCCGCCGTGTTCATAATGAAGGCCTTTGACTCATTTGCAAGTTCAACCTAATGATTGCCTTGTGTGATGTCAAGCATGGAAAATACCATAGCACCATCCCCTAGGTAAGGGGGGACTCTCAATGACAACTGAAGCATTCACGGCATGAAAATCAACACAGGGACATAAGATGTTCTCCTTTTTTTGGCCAAGACTATGAGGGAGACCCAATCTGAATATTACACTTCTGCTGTGATCTTTTCTTTCTTAAACTCATCTTGTAATTTTGTAGCTCCACTCTCACAGATGAGGTAAACCTCTTAACTGTTGTTTTAATGGATGGGTTTCTTCTCAAACTTAATGTGAATAAGGTATCCCTCAAGCTTGCTCACATTGTTGCTTGGAAGATCTGCAGTCCTGGGCCAGGTCCTCCTGTTATCCGTTGTTACACAGCAGACATCATTGTCATGTTGCTTCTTAGATTTTGTTCATTTATCTCTATGCCCCATGACACAGGATGCTCTTAAGCCTTCACTGCCTCTATGATCTCTTCCAGTGTGGGTCGACCTAATAGCCATAGTCTTTCCTGAACTCTTCTACTTGTGGTGTTGACCATGAGTTGATCTCTGAGCATTTCATCATTGAATGCTCCAAAGTTGCGTATAGCGGACAGGCTTCTAAGAGCAGTCACAAAATGATTAAACATCTCACCTTCCTTTCATCATCTAGGGTAGAAATGGTATCTTTGTAAAATGATGCTCACTGCAGGTTTGAAGCAGTTTTTTAGTCTTATTATTGCCTCCTCATAGTCATTGTATGCCTCCTCATCCTCTGAAGTCTACATTTTGTGAATAGTCCTAAAAATCCTAAGTCTTTGTGAGCCCCAGCAGTGTTTTAAAATTAATGTTGCATGAACTATAAGCTTTTTATTATTGTTAATAGTAGCAGAGTACCTTAAGAATTCCTTCTTCCATAATGTCCATGGATTAGTAGGTTCTCCTTGGCACCGCACAAACTTTGGCGGTGGCTCAAATTCCAGATAATTGAGGACAACAAGAACCCAAATTGAGTAAGAGCAGAGGAGATCCAGGAAGGCTTAACATTCACTATATACCCAGTTATGAACTAAGGCCCATATTTATACTTTTTTTGCACTGCATTTGCCTCATTTTTGACACAGAAGCGGCACAAACTTACAAAATGTACAGTTGTATTTTGTAAGTTTGCTCTGCTTTTACATCAAAAAATTATGCAAATGCGGCGCAAAAAAATAATAAATATGGGCCTCAGTTTGAAGGCACTTAGAAAGAGGCAGAGAACATGTGGTGAAATAGTGAAGAATTCAAATAATCAGTGAAAAGTACTTGTGGTATGCAACAAAACCCCAAAGGTTGAAAAGTCAATGATAAACTGCGCAGACTACAATGGCCACTGAATGCATGCACACAAACCTATACAATATAATACCTTTCAAATTGGCCTCCTGTACTGGAAGTGTAGTTTGGGGCATTGGGCACGCTGAGAAGAAACAAGGCCTAGAAGTGTGCTGATGTGCACAGGAAGGACTGACTGTCCCTGAAGTGGTAGTCTCTTCATGGTGGTGACTTATAACAGGTCCACCTGGCTGGAGCAATGGAGGCAGGCTCTCCGATCACAGCAGAGAATACACAGTTTTGGCTGCAGCGGGAAACATCCTTTTTTACAACTTTTTTTTTCCGAAAGTCGTGGTTAACGAAAGCGCAACAACGCTTTTTTTAACCACGACTCCGTTTTTTTTGTGCCTTAACTACGTATGTTCTGAACAACGAACATGCGTGGTTAAGGTACAAAGAAGGGAGTTGGCGAAGGTAAGTGGTGGGTTTAGGTTTTGGGGAGGGGGTGGGGGGTCAGGGGGTTTTAGGTTTTGGGGTGGGGTTGGGGGGTGGGGCGTTTTTGGTTTTGGGGAGTGGGTGGGGGGTCAGGGGGTTTTAGGTTTTAGGGTGGGGTTGGGGGGGTGGGGCGTTTTTGGTTTTGGGGAGTGGGTGGGGGGTCAGGGGGTTTTAGGTTTTGGGGTGGGGTTGGGGGGGTGGGGCGTTTTTGGTTTTGGGGAGTGGGTGGGGGGTCAGGGGGTTTTAGGTTTTGGGGTGGGGTTGGGGGGGTGGAGCGTTTTTGGTTTTGGGGAGTGGGTGGGGGGTCAGGGGGTTTTAGGTTTTGGGGTGGGGTTGGGGGGGTGGGGCGTTTTTGGTTTTGGGGAGTGGGTGGGGGTCAGGGGGTTTTAGGTTTTGGGGTGGGGTTGGGGGGGTGGGGCGTTTTTGGTTTTGGGGAGTGGGTGGGGGGTTTTAGGTTTTAGGGTGGGGTTGGGGGGGTGGGGCGTTTTTGGTTTTGGGGAGTGGGTGGGGGGCCAGGGGGTTTTAGGTTTTAGGGTGGGGTTGGGGGGGTGGGGCGTTTTTGGTTTTGGGGAGTGGGTGGGGGGTCAGGGGGTTTTAGGTTTTGGGGTGGGGTTGGGGGGTGGGGCGTTTTTGGTTTTGGGGAGTGGGTGGGGGGTCAGGGGGTTTTAGGTTTTGGGGTGGGGTTGGGGGGGTGGGGCATTTTTGATTTTGGGGAGTGGGTGGGGGGTCAGGTGGTTTTAGGTTTTGGGGTGGGGTTGGGGGGGTGGGGCATTTTTGGTTTTGGGGAGTGGGTGGGGCGTTAGGGGGTTTTAGGTTTTGGGGTGGGGTTGGGCGGGTGGGGCGTTTTTGGTTTTGGGGAGTGGGTGGGGGTCAGGGGGTTTTAGGTTTTGGGGTGGGGTTGGGGGAGTGGGGTGAGGGATGTAGGGTGAATGGTGCCTATTGCTAATGATTTTATCAGGAATGCCTTTACAACGAAATATCGTTGTTAAGGCATTCGTGGTAAAATCATTAGTAGTAGCAACGAGGTCGGTGTTCCGACCTCGTTGTTAAGGCAGTAGTTGTTTTTTAAGTCGTTGTTTCGTCATACAATCGGCTGCAGCAACAGGCTGACTGGAACTGCTCTATTATGGAAAGGGTGTGAAACATCCAGAAAAGGCAGAATCTAAACTTGGAACAGGAGGCAGACTGGGACAGTGATGGAGTGAGAGATGAGGTGACTCCTGAAGGTCTTGATGCTCAACGATCAGGTTAGCAGACACAACAAAGACTCAGGTAGCAACAAAAAACAAAAGTATGGATATCCACAGAGTAGAGTACAGTAGGCTCTGTTTGAAATTGGAGGCACTCTGGAGGCTACTATATCTTTTCTTCATCGCTAAGGGTACCATGTTACATTAAAGGCCACTTATCATAGTAGTTACTCAAGATTAATTATTATGCATAAGTAAGAACCAATACACTTGAAGCCTCATCATCAAATGCCTGTTGGCAACTGACAATTAGAACATTTGTCATGTTCCATTAGCACAGCCAATGGGAGAAGGAAAGAAGATGAAGAAACAAAGTGAAAAGAGAGGGACTTGTTATAAAACTTGCAGTAATGGTCCACAAAATGGTTCCTACAAACAGATTAGGGATCTCATCTTTAATGACATAACAATGGTCCTGTTACATAGACGTGAGATCTCAGATCTTTAATGACCCACCAAAAGGTCTCTTCACACAGACTTGGGAGCTCAGATCTTATAGCTGCCATGTAGTACATGTGACTTCTGCAGTGCTCTTCTGACAGGTTGCAAAGCCTGGAAACAGACTGACTGATGTCAGGACACAACCTGTCGTACTGACCTGGGGTTGCTTTGTTTAATGGTATTCCTCAATTGAGTAGAGAGTCTATTAAATTTGATACCCCTGCATCTAAAAAAAACCTTGCCCCTATCTAGCTCCAACAGAATTAATTTTAAGAAATAAGATATTTTTTATATTTTTCTTGCTCACAGCATCTCAAAGTGATCTACCAAAGCAAACGGGCAACATGTTGGTGCTCCTGGATATATGTACATATTTAGGATCAGCATGCTTTATAAAGCTCTGTGGAGGGCCTTTTGGTCACTTTAGAACACAGTAAGTGTAGCAGAGTCTGTACCTTGTTAGAATTGAAGTGAGAAATGTGACCCTGATTCCAATATTCTTTAGTTGTGATCGCCAATGTCAAGTAATTCAGCAGTTAGTTTCCTGCAACAGTCATTTTTATGGCTTTTACTGAAGATTCTATGGTTCATCTCTGCCCTTAGATTTGATCTCAATGCTTTCCAAAGTCTGATGCACTCCTTTTTCATCAATGATGGTGTTTGTTTGTACATCTGGGAGAAGGTCATGGAATGCTTTGATTACTTAGTGGTATTTTCAACACTCCAATTGTACGTACTAGTCCCAGCCCTTATGTCCATAACCTAGAGACAGCCCCTGCTGCTTAATTCTCTTCCATTTGTCCAGATAAAAGACAACCTTTGCCTAGGAACCTACAGAATCAGCTACCAGTATAGCCCTGCAGACTGGGAATCCAGCTAGAGCCAACACCAAAAAGTACAGGAGAGTCATATGGACTGGGGCGAGGAAGTAGAAATCGAGTAATGGGATTACTAGTAAGCAGAGAATTGCCTCCTTATCAATTACTCGTCACTGTCTTTACACCATGAAAATCTACCAAAGCAGGCAGGCAAAACCAGCATCAATCACCCACCAAATCAGCTATCCAGAAAGGGAAAAGTCAACACACAATTGAAGAAGGACCAAACTCTGAAGGAAAAGAATGCCCGAATGCCCAAATGGAAACAAGCCAGCAATCATTAGCAGCCAAAGAAGCAGAAGTCTCAACTCATGAACCATGGAGAGCAGGCCCCCAAAGTAGAGACAGTCTATGATAATGACCTACAAGAGGCCTGAGGAGAGCCTAGGAGCAAGCCAGAATAAACATGCGTAGCACCCAGAAACCAAACTCCAAGACCCAACAAGCAGCCATGTGAGAATCAGTGGACTGGAGCAACAGAGCAAACCACTCTTTCCTTTTAGTCCTAGACAACGGGCAACTCACAGCCACCACCACACAACCGCTTTAAAAACCACCAACACAGAAAGAATGAAAGAGGAGGCCAAAGAAACAGGAAATAAAAGGAAGGAAAAGGCCAAGGCCTCCATTTGTATTTCAAGGTTTTGATAGAAAAACATCAACCTGAGAAGGAAGAAGGAGAAGCAACAACCAAATAGGTCACCCAAACAACCAGACACCCAAAATATGAGTAAATGCATGTTTAGAAATGTTGAATACAGTAGGTATAAGCAGCGAACACAACAGTACTGTGTATGCATGATGACTTGGAATTCAGTTATGTAACTATTACATAACATAATCCTTAAACTTTACTGGATTGGTTCTTATTGTATGAGAAAACCTTGGTTGACTCTGGTTGCAACTCTCATTAACATGCTTCTCAGTGCTCACACCCATGTTCTCACACACGTACATGGACATGGAGTTAGGCACCAATGGTGCTAAGCTCTTGTGCCCCACTTTCCCATGTTATAGAACCACCACTTGCTCTTTTGCTTCTTTTACATGAACTGGTGCTAAAAAACAAGAAAACACATATTGAACATGACCAGGTTTTTTAATTCTTTCCCAGTCACCTACCTTAACAGGCAATTCATTGTAACCTGTCTCGACAGTACTATAGTTATTTTGTACTTCACACATCCACCACGCTGCTAATCTTTGCAGCATCAACACCTTCCTGTCCATCAATTCCTTGTTCCGTTTGGACCCAGCAACCCGTCCTCTTAAAATAATATCCTTCACTAGAAACTTTCATTACAATCAATTCACCACTGCCAACTGCAGATGATCTTTAATGATGTGATTCATCCTCATCACCAGACAGTTGCTACAGTGATGTTAAAAGGATGTCCGACACTCTCAATGTCAGTGAATTCCAAAATGTCTCTAATTTCTCTTGACACCAACTGGGTACCATTATCAGTCACCAATTCTTCAAGATATCATTCCCTCAAAACATTATATTGAAAAATTGATGACCACACATGAATTCCCACTGTCCACTAATTTGATTTCTGGACATTTTGTAAAACAATTAATCAAAACACAGCCATATTTTAGCATGCTATCCAAACACCATATGGTCTGGATATGTCAAAGGCTAATTTATGCCATGATTAATTATCCATGGTTTTGGATGTAATGGGAATAGGGCAAGTCACTTGCGTCTTGTCACTCATGACACATGCACAGCAATGTCAGACAAAATGCTCCACAGCCATATCAACTCCCAGCCACCAAAAATGCTCCTGTGCCCTACGCTTTATGGTCCAAATTCCAAATTTACCTTCATGAATTAAAGTTAGAAACCTGTCTCACAGATCTGATGGAACTCCAGCAGTCCACACCTACGCAAAACACCTTGACAACCGACAATCCATCATAAAATCTTTGGTAAGGAATTAGGGGCCAGATATATTAAAAATCTGAATTGCTAGTCAGACCGACTCGCAATTTGTGAGTCGCAATCCAGACTATAGGATGGTGTCCCTGACACCATCTGCGAGTCGCAAGGGGGTCGCAAAGGCCCACCTCATTAATATTAATAATGATGTGGGTTGCAATATGCGACTCCCTTGGAAGTGGCGGCACTCACAGGGATGGTGGCCTGCTGGAGACAGCAGACCACCATGTCTGTGACTGCTTTTCAATAAAGCAGTTTTTTTTGTAATGCAGCCCGTTTTCCTTAAAGGAAAACAAGATGCATTACAAAACAAAAAAATGAAACGTTTTCGTTTCATTTTTTCAGAGCCTGCTCTGAAATGTCTTTTTTCATGCCATTCACAAAGGGGAAGGGGTCCCATGGGGACCCCTTCCCTTTTGCGAATGGGTTACCACCGGTGTGACCCTGGTGGTAACTGCGATTGCTTTGCGACCGCGTTCACGGTCACAAAACAATACAGCATCGCGCAGGGACTCGCAATTAGGAAGGGGAACTCGCAGTCCCGTTTTAGGAGTCGGTAACCAGGTTACCGACTCGCAAAACGGGGATTGGGCATCGCGATGTGCTTTTTGCACGTCACAAACAGCAAAATTCCCTGTTTGCGACGTGCACAAGGTTTTGTACATCTGGCCCGAGGTTCCTTCAAATCATTTTGGCAGCCTGCCAATGATTGGTAACAAATACCATTACACTGTATTTCACGTTCACCTGCTAATGTCTCCATCTATTCACTTTTAGAAAGGGTGGCAATCATAGCATCTTCAACAGGACTTCACACACCATATTCAATTCATTGTTCTTTTTACACTGGGATTTTGATGAACACAATAGCAATTTTAACAAACAATCTGCAATAACATTTTTAGCACCAACCACATACTCCAGCTTATACTGAAACATTTGCAGTCTATATTGCCATTTAGCAATACAACCCACTCCCACCCGCTCATGCCAAATAGGTCCACCAATGGATTATGGTCTGTTCATATTACTAATTTGTTGCTCCATACAAAATTTCTGAAATATTGCAGACCCCACCACAAACCTAGAGCCTCCTTCTTTATGGTCGAGTAAGTAGCCTCCACACTCCTCAGAGACCATAAAGCAAACCCAATGATTTCCTCACAATTATTAATACCCTATTGCATGAGCACAGCACCAACATCGAAATTGCATCAATCAGTGAAAATGATGCAGCTGTCATTCGTATGAAATGGTTTGTTGAGAGAGTGAGCTGCAACAATTCCAGGTTTAAGTGACTCAAAAACTTTGTGACACTCATCATCCCAAACACATTTCAAGCTCATCTTTAATAAATCTCTTAAACAAACAGTTTTACTAGGGTCATGCAATCCATCAGGGAGCAAGTGGAGCATCCGTAAAGATTATATCGTCCCATCCCGTAGGAGCCAGCCTACCACCTGACCCCACACCAAACAAGCAAGAGAGAGGAAACACTCAGCAAATGAAAACAGAGACCATGAGAAGAACCAAATAGCAAACCATGGAGGCCTCATGTCTCCAACTCCAACAACTCTGAGAAAGTACTATAAAACCAAGGCAGCGAAGTAGGAATCAGAACCAAGGAACACATGGCCAACAGCTGCAAGCTCCAAATCCAAAAACGAGCAAGAGGAAGCCATTCTCAGAAGAAACAAAGAAATCCAAGCAAAGGAGGAAAGAGTTGCCGGCTTGGAGTAAAAATGCAATCCCTTAATAGAAGGTGGGAAGAAGCAAAGCACACCACCCCAGAGCCTCAATCCTATAAAATAGATTGGTAAGCCACAAGCTGCGGTAAAACGGCATAAACATCCTGCCAACAGTGCAATGGGGGGAGCCTAGTCCAATACGGAACAAACAGGGAAGCAAACCACAGTCAACAAGCCCAACAGGAAATAAGTAGAGACTGTAACAGAAATCTAGTACAAGCACTGATTTACACCAAGGTACAGAGCCCAGGGCCTGGGCTAAGCCTGTCCACAGCATAAAGCACAAGGAACAGAAAAACACTGTGAGACCTATTGTGGGAAAGTACCCTCTTTTTGGCATGTTACCCCATATTTCTGCCTAATGTCAGTGTGTTTGACTGTGTTCACAGGGATCCTGCTAACCAGGACCCCAGTGATTATGCTCTTTCTCCTCTACATTTTGTCACTGTATACTGGTAACTCAGTATTTCACCCAAAATTGGCATACTGGTAGCCGTGTGACTACAGTGGTATTTGTAGGAGGCTGGCCTAGTTTGTAGTGCGTACCTTGGGTACTTACACCTTATACTAGGTCCAGTTATCCCTTATTAGTAGATTAGTAGTGTTCTAGCAGCTTAGGCTGATAGAGGTAGCCAAAGCAGAGCAGCTTAGGCTGAACTAGGAGACATGCAAAGCTCCCGCAATACCACTTATAGTTTCACGGTACTTATGCACAAGTAAAGACAATGCTCAGTTTATTTGGGTGACACAAGGCCAAAAATATCTTAGAGGCAATACTCCTTCTGGAGGTAAGTATTATACACAATATATACACTAGACACCAAAATAAGGTAAGTAATTAGACATAGGATAGTGCAAACAATAGGAAATGCTATAGAATGCAATGGGAGAAAATAGGTCTGGGGCAACACAGACCATATACTAAGAAAGTGGAATGTGAATCATGAATTCCCCCCTAGACAAGTGTAGTGTGCAGAGAATTGCTGGGAGAGTAGGAATACAGCAAAGGTAAGTAAAATACCCCACCCCAGAGCCCGGGAAAGTAGGAGTAAAGTACTGCAAGTTTCCTTAGGAAACACTACAAGTCATGATTAGAGTTATTGCAAGAAACAAGCAAGACTGCAAACAACAAATGGCGGATTCCTGGACCTGAAGACCTGCAAAGGAAGAAAACTGAGTTCAGAAGTCTGAAGAAGTTCCAGGAAGGACAAGAGCCCATGCCAACCCAGAAGAGGGTGCAAAAGAAGAGTCCCTGGTTGGACGAAGACTGCAGAAATGCACCCAAGGAAGATGTCAGCGGATTCCTGCATGATGCAATGGATGTGCCACGAAAAGATGTTGGATGCAGGTGAGTTTTGGGGCTGGATTCGTCCAACAAGCCTTGGTGCCGGCAAAGTCGCATTTTGCATCAAAGTGGCACTGTCTGGACCCAGGAGGAGGAAGAGGGGGCTCTCAGCACTTCAGAGAGCCCTCAGTTGACCAGACAGCACCCACAGGAGTCCCAGGACATGGGGACAAAGGAGTTGCAAAATGCAGTTGGTGCAGCACTACAAAGGAGGGTCCCACGCCGCCGAAGGTCAACTCAGCGAGTTGAGCATTGCAGGATAGAGTGTTGGGGAACTGGGCGAGGCTGTGCATGAAGGAATTTTACAAATAGTGCACAGAGGCCTCAGGAGGTGAAGAAGACGTGGTGCACAGGGGTACTGTTGTAGTGGGGGAAGGCAAGCTCTTACGCCCTCCAAATTGGGACAGCAGGACCTTAGGACAGTCTGTGTCAAAGGGGTCCATGACCTATGTTCCAAGGTGCGCACTCGTCTCCAGGAGAGGAGTCCAAGAGAACCGGTCGTCGACTTAGAAGGTGCCTGCGTGAGCAGGGAAGTGACTCCGTCACTCCACAGGAGATTTCTTCAGTCCTTCTGGTGCAGATTGAAGACAGGGAGCGTGCACACTGTGGAAACTGTTGCAGTTGCCGGTTGGAGCTGAAGTTGCAGAGAAAAAGTAGCCCTTCTGGATACTTTGTTGCTGTTACATAGGTTCCTGGAGCAGTCTGTGGTTGATCTGAGGTCAGAGGATGAAGTAGTAGTTGCAAAGGAATCCTGCTGGAAACTTGAAAGTAGAATCTGAAGAGCAACCCACAGGAGAGACCCTAAATATCCCTGAGAGGGGGATTGGCTACCTTATCAGGTATGGACCTATCAGGAGGGGTCTCTGACGTCACCTGCTGGCACTATCCACTCAGAGGCCTCTAGAGTGTCCCCACACCTTGGAAAACAAGATGGCTGAGGTCTGGGACACACTGGAGGAGCTCTGGCCACCACCCCTGGGGTGGTGATGGACAGGGGAGTGGTCACTCCCCTTTCTTTTGTCCAGTTTCGCACCAGAGCAGGGACTGGGGGTCCCTGAACCGGTGTGGACTGGCTTATGCAAGGAGGGCATCATCTGTGCCCTTCAAAGCATTTTCAGAGGCTGGGGGAGGCTACCCCTCCCCAAGCTGTAACACCTATTTCCAAAGAGAGAAGGTGTAACACCCTGCTCCTAAAGGAAATGCTTTGTTTTGCTTCCTGGGTCTGAGCTGCTGAGACCCCAGAAGGGCAGAACCCTGTCGGGTATTGGCAGCAGCTGTAGCTGCATTGCAAGCCTCAGAGAGCTGGTTTGGCAGTACTGGGGGTCCATGGTGTAGCCCCCAGGATGCATGGAATTGGCTCCCCAATACCAGATTTGGAATGGGGGGACAATTCCATGATCTTAGACACCTTACATGGCCATATTCGGAGTTACCATTGTGAAGCTACATTTAGGTATGAACCTATAGGTAGTGCAAGTATGTAATGGCGTCCCCACACTCACAAAGTCCCAGGAATTGGCTCTGAACTATGTGGGGGCACCTTTGCTAGCGCAAGGGTGCCCTCACACTTAGTAACTTTGCACCTAGCCTTCAGTAAATGAAGGTTAGACATATAGGTGACTTATAAGTTACTTAAGTGCAGTGAAAATGGCTGTGAAATAATATGTGCACTATTTCACACAGGCTGCAGTGGCAGGCCTGTGCAAGGGTTTGTCTGAGCTCCTTATGGGTGGCAAAAGAAATGCTGCAGCCCATAAGGATCTCCTGGAACCCTAGTGCCCTGGGTACCCAGGTACCATATACTAGGGACTTATAAGAGGGGTCCAGTGTGCCAATTGAAATTGGTAAATGAAGTCTCTAGCATATAGTGACAAATTTAAAAGCGGAGAGAGCATAATCACTGAGGTTCTGATTAGCAGAGCCTCAGTGACACAGTTAAGCACTATACAGACACACACATTAGGCTATAAACTATGAGCACTGGGGTCCTGTCTAGCAGTATCCCAGTGAGACAAGCAAAAACATACTGACATACAGGTAAAATGGGGGTAACATGCCAAGAAAGCTGGTACTTTGCTACAGTACTGCATGAGCTTTGCACGTCTCCTACGTCAGCCTTGGCAGCTCATCCACACCACCCCTAGAGAGCCTGGCTTCTAGGCACTGTCTACATTTTTGCTGAATCAGTTATTGTTGACCTTAGGACTCTGTGCACTTTACCAGTGCTGCCCAGTGCTAAAGTACTTGTCCTCACTTGCCTAAACATGGTAGGATTCGCTTATACCTAATTGCCACATTCAATTTACTGCTACGTCCCTAGTAAGCTGGTACTATATGTAGCAAGGGCCTGTAGATGTAATGCTAAAAGTGGACCTGCAGCACTCATTGTGCCACCAACTTAAGTAGCTCTTTAAATATGTCTGCAGCCTTTGTGTGCAGCTTTAACCTCTCATTTAGAGCTGGCAAATAAACCTATTGCAAAGGCTTGTATATTCCATTTTAATACATATAAGTCACCCATAGTTTAGACCCTCAACATCCTGTTAGACAGTGTGCAGTGTATTTAAAAAGTTGAAAGATACTTTAAAGTTTTACATGTTCTGGTAGTGAAAAACTCCTATATTCATTTGTTTCACTAATGCAGGGCCTATCACTCCCACACAATAACTTATTACATTTAATATGTGATAAATTACTATTGGAAGAAGACAGGAATGTTGAGTTTGTTGTCTTTGGAAGTGTGAAGTAAAACACTCTTTGATGGTAAAGTCCTATTTTATGTCACAATTCTGAACATGCCACTTTCAGAAAGTTGGTATTTTCTTGTCCTACCCATTAGGTGCCTGCAGCCTGTATCCTGGGTTACATGGCTAGGTATAGCTGGCAGTTGCTCTTAGTGCATTGCATTGCTCCTAAACCAGGAAGCAAAAGGAGGCTAGGTATTGGCAGGATAGCCCGCTCTGACAGAATGGGTGTAAGGTTCTATCACCTACCACATTTGCACATCATAAAGGCTTTGCCTAGACACACTCACAAAGGGTTTGTCACTATTCTTTTGTGTCCCCACCCAAACCGGAACCATGGCAGGGTGGAGAGGGGTACCTGACACCTCAGGTGACTGTTGTGCTACTTTGCAGCAAGAACTGCCTCTCTGAAGCTCTGCTGTCCTGCTGCCCTCCTGCCTGAGTGAGAAGGACTGAACCTGCATCTTGAACCCGGGACCACCAGAGTGACTCCAAGGGCTAGTTGTGTGACATCTACATCAGAGCCTCAGGCACAGAACAGGGTCCCACAAACATGTACCCAGCATGAGTATTCTGCCAGCTGTGAGTTCTGCCCTCCCATGTGGTGCCACCCCAGTCCTGGACTCTTGGAAGTGGGCCAGAGAGTGCTTCGCCAGCCCACCTGTGGTTCCAGCAGAACCACCCCAGTGTGATGCATCGCCTTGCAAGTCTCCATATCAGAATTGCTGCTTAATGTATCCACTATGCAGTACTTTGCATCACAGCCCGCACCTCCCTCAGAACAACTGCTGCAAGATGCATCACTGTGCAAAAACCTCGCATCGCCACTGCATCTCCCTCAGAAGCACTACTGCAAGATGAATCTTCACACAAGGACCTTGCATCGCCTCTGCTGCGCGAGGCATCCTTGACATGGGACTTTGCATCGCTTTGCAACCAGGATTTAACTAAGGTACTTTGTTCACCTTACCTAACTTGGTCCCTGTAGCCTCCATCGTGGTCAGCCTGAACTTGTGACTTTATGACGGTCTGGTGCAACCAGGTAATCACAGTTGGCGCTTTGTAGGTTTTGACGCTATTTTCACTTAGAACGTTAGAATTTTATATCTCTGGTTCTACTGATTTGATTTTTGTTGCTTTGGTCTTGATTTTTTAATTTAATTTCACTCTGTTTTTCCGATTTAGAGTGGGATTTATCTTTTGTTGTATTTCACTTTATAACTATTGAAGTGCTGCTAAAATAATTCACACATTGATTCTAAGGTAAACCTGACTGTTCTGTGCCAAGCGACCAGAGGGTTGAGCATAGGTTAATTTGGGGTTTGCTTGTGCCTCACCCTGACAAGGATTGTGGTTGCTGCCTGAACAGGGGTCACCCCCATGAAACCAATGGCCCAATTTCTTACAAACACCTTTTGTGCAAAAAACAGGAGCAGCAGGGCCAGCCTGTAAGGAAGCAACCTCAAGCAGAGAAGGGGACACCTGTCACCATCAGCTTGCTTGCCAAAAGAAGAAAATGGACAGAGATGTAGTACATGCACATGATGTTCAAAACAAACCCCACACAGTACAGAATGCTTTGGTCTGCTCACTATCAAACAAAAGGGGTGGGCAAACAGGGCTCCAAGGCAAAACATGGAAGCACCGGCCCATTTCCCAGCCTCTAGACCACCAAACAATGCACATAAATCCAAAAAGAGCACACCTATGAGGCAAAAAGGCACTGTCCCATGACAAACCTGTAGACTATTGACAAGAAATTAAGGAGAGTAAGGCTTTAACCAGACCCAACAGAGACAGAGCCATTACTCCAATCCCACAAGCCCCAAGCACATCCTGACCCTCATTTAAGAAACATAAACCCAGTCTCATTCCACAGTCTGTCAAGAGAGGGATAGCCCAGGACCACACCCCTCTCAGCCTATCCAACAAGGAGGCATGCGCATGTCTCTCACTGACTTCACATTTAGCCTGGAACATAGAAGGAAGCACACATACCACCCACACTCCAGAAAATAAGAAGGAGTCACTCACCTCTCGACCAGTGAAGGAGTCTGCATGTGCTCACTCTGAGCACGCACACCTCAGCCTCATGCCCAATGGGGAACTCTGGAAGGGCAGGCCAAATATTGGAAGCAAGATGAAACACCCCCTACCAGGCACAGCAGGGAGACAAGGACATACCCAACAACAGGACAGGGACACTGGGACTGCATCCCACAATCCCAAGCCCATTTGGGAGCACAGGTAGAGGCCCAAGACCAGTCTAAACACCAGGACAAAAAGGGGCCACTCACCTGTCATCCAGTGAAAGAGCATCCGTGCTGTTCAGAGCAGGGCAGCGCAACTCCAACACCAGAAGGAAGCATCTTTGATGATGGCCAATACCTAGCCTTCAGCCCCACCCACCATACCAGGTAGAGTCCATATCCATTGTAGAAGGAAACTACATTTCTAGGCAGAAGAACCCCGACACCTGCCCAAAGCCCACCTGAGAGACTTGGAAGAGTAGGTCAAAGATCATAAGAGGCAAACATAGTTCTCAACAAGCTACAGAAGGAGCCTTAGCCACACACTTGTCAAATGGAGACAATGAGACAGGAAGCAGGGAAGCATCCCAAAAGCACAACAATGAGCAGAGCAGGATGTCCAGCACCCAAGCCCATGACAAAAGGTGAAGTGTGTCCCTGACCTGCAGCAAAAAGGACTCCTGCACTGCACATCATCAAACAGTTGCACTGCAGCCCAATCCCCACCAGAAGCACATGGGAGAAGGCCGCACCAAGCCTGCTAACCTAAAGAGTATGATCCACAACCAGTGATGGAGGTTTAAAGCAATATAAAGAAGAGCCACCGCAGCCCCACCTGTACGCCCAGAAGGGTTAGGAGAAGGACAGACCTACCACTAAAACCAGCTCCACACATCCTCAAAGAAGCAGAGAAAGTAGGTGTTGTCCACTCATTGCCAGTAGAGACCAGGCCACAAGCCTAGCAGAAGCTGAAGGATACTCAAAAGCAGAAACAACCAGTCGGCAGAAATGACCACAAGTAGCAACTCCCATCAAGAGAGAGGATACACACGTGGCTGTCTCTTAAAGGAGATATGGAACAGGAGGTTTGTGGGAAGAGGTGACTCTTTAAAGACACCTGGATGGGCAGGATTTGGATTGTTTGTTCCTAATGTAGGCAGCTAAGTGCCCATCACCAGAGTGGGTGTGCACCTCATGATGTAAGGACATGTAAGCAAAGAGGAAGTTATGCTGTAACTTTTTCAGTATGTATTGAGGTGCACATTTCTGCAGATATCCGGCTCCTTAGTGGTGCAACGCCTTAAGCATAGTATAGAAAGCTTTCAATGTGGCACCTACATCCATGAATACAAGCGCATATAAATCCACTAAATAAATACACAGTAAAACAAATAGCAATGGGCACAATACATTAAAGGACTGGTCGGAAAATTGCAAATCAACTTTCTACGACTAATAACGTTTTCTGCAAGCTAAGTTATGAACCAATAGGTCAGTTCACGAAATGAAGAACTGGATTGATTGTGGAATGACCTGCCTAATGAATATTAATGAGACAGGTTACAAATTGGTACCTAGTCTGATTGGCTACAAACAGAGATATGTTGGCCAGCAACAGTCGGCAGACCACAATGCCTTCCTTTTCACTTCTAAATCAAAACAGATTTTATTTCATGCAGCACTGTTTCCCCATAAGAAATAACGATGCTTTCAAAATTAGTTTTGAAAAAAGTAATAAGATGTTATGCTAACATAATCTGTAGAATTTACACATCAATAACAAGGGCATGCTGGTGATCTAGTGGGGAAAGTGGGTTTACCTGAGTGTGCAGAAGGGAAGGGAACCATACCAGCCAAAGAGCCACGTTTTGAGATTTTACTTTTCTTAAATTCTTGAAATGGTCTGATGGAACAAAGTTCAAGAGGAAGTTTGCTCCACTGCTGTGCAGCCTGGTCCATGAAAGATCTACCTCCTGGACATGCTTGATGGATATGGGGCATAGATGCTACAAAATGAGAGGCTGACAGAAGGATCCTGAAGTTGTGAAGAATGAAACTCGGCTGTTGAGGTAGCTGGGTCCGATGTTGTGGAGGGCTTTGTAAGTGTGACAAAGGAGTTCAAAAACTGCAAGTTCATGTGCCGGGAGCCAGTGGAGATTGCACAGGTGGTCCCATGGACCACTACTTACTCTCCCTGAAACTGCTGCCTTGATTCCCAAAGGGAAAGCGGTCCTAACATAGTCACTCACCCGAGTGAATCAGGTACCGTCCCAACTTGAGACTCGATACATTTAGAATGATTTGCACCAGAATTATAGCTGCAAACCATTGGGTACAAATTTGGAAGAGAAGCCCACAATGTGCCCCTTCCAAATGTCAATTTGCAAACTATTTCTAAACCCATTTAACAATTCAGAAAGACTTTGTACCTCCAAAAATGCTTTTTCACATTCCCACCCCTTCTTAGTTAGTTGATTGGAGGGCTTGCAACCTTTCAAAAATCTGTACATCTTGTCCAATGATTCTTGAGTATTCTTAAAAACTCTATCTTGAACATGTATTATTTGATACTGGCTACCATATTGTATTGAGCCATATGTTATCAATTCTATCAGTTTTTTGCTAATATTTCAATTTATATTCAGTCAACTTTGTTCATGATCTGCAGGACGGCATCAATTCTTTTCCTTGCCACTGAGTTACCGTACTTTGTAAGAACTAAGTGGCATATTTACACACCCCTAGCACCTAAGGAATGCCACTTTTTGTGACGTTCTGGTGGCGCTTTGCACTGTGCCATATTTACAAGACTACGCTAAGCCATTTTTTGTGACTTAATGCAGCCTTGTACTTATGGCCCCCTCTGACGTAGTTTTCTGGGGCAGAGGGGCAATGGGTGTTGCTGTGGGCGTTTCACCTCAACACCAATTGCTTTTGATGCTGCCCCAGATTAGAACAATTCAAAAATCTGCGGCAGTGCCAAAAACAAATCCATTCTATATCAGGACCGGAGGCGAGGATTATGCATATCTTTCTTCACTTTTTATTAATCAGCAAGTTCAAAGTTAAACACAAAATGAACAGAAAAACTACAAGTTCCATGAAGCCGCCGCCATGGTAACCAGTATCCAATGAGGTTCCACCTTTCACGCTGGTATAAATAGCCTCAGCTGCGACACACTTCCTCTTTCTTCACTGCTCAGATAAGTGCCTTTCCTGCCTCCGGCTAACATTGCTTTGTTTGTTTAGCGCGTTGTTGCCTTTTGTTTCTTCTGTGTAAGCAACCAGTGTTGCTCAGGCGGTGTGCTCGTAGCGGAACGCGTTTCCGCTCGAGCGTTTACTTTACATTCTCTCTGTTGTAGCAACTAGGGTTGCTAGGCGGGTGTCCTCGACTCGGAACACGCGTTCCGCTCGAGTGCTTCGCCTTCTGTTATTTTTGCACTGTTGTAGCAACGGGTGTTGCTACGAAGGTGGACTCGACTCGGAACGCGCGTTCCGCTCGAGTGCGCTTCTTTTCTTTTGAGTTTCAGTGTTTCTTGACGCGTCGCACCCGTCTGAGGGCGCGCGTCTTACTTATTTCACTCAGACGCCCAGTATTTTGTTTAATGCGCAGTTAATCGTGTGAGTGTTTTGAGTAACTACACGCTCGTGTGTTTGGCTATATTTTTCCTCATTTCTTTAACACTTTGTGTTTTAACTGTTTCCTACCCCGTGACACCGTTTGGTTGATTATACCCCTACGGGGAAGAATTTTGTGCTTTATTTTCTTGTTTCTGGACAGAGGGGGTAGGGAATTACCCTTTATATATTTATAGGGTGGTATTCTCTGTCACATTATTTTTTGTCTGAACCTCAGCATGCAGTCCTCTCAGGAGCATGAGCCTTTTGCCAACATGTCCCCGGGTGAGGGTCCCTCTCACCGTACCATTCCCCCTGGGGTAGACGCCTTATTCTCACAAGCAATTTCGCACGCTTTGGCCCCTCTTAGAGAGACTGTGGCTAAACTCACAGAACAGGTGTCCAAGGGTACGGGCATGTTTGGCGTGACGGGAACGGAGGGTGATACTTCTACCCTTTCGGCTCCCAAGAACAGGCGCAAGCGCGACGCGGGGCACCTGGAAGATAGCGATTTTTTATCACACTCCAAGAGTGCGCACGCGCATACGCGTTTACCCTCCCGGGAGGGTCGATTGCCCGGAGTAATGGGTGACATGCTTCACCATCTATGGAACCCTGATTCTGGTTCACCTAAAGGCATCCTCGGTGGTTCAGACGACGATTCATCATCTTTGGATGATGATTCAGGTCGCCCTTGGCGTCCTAATGCTACTCTGCCGGATCAGTCTGTTCCTGGGGATTCGGACTCAGATATGTTTGAACCGGAGGGTATCTACCATCCACGTTCCTCTGAGTGGCGGCCGGATCTCAAGGTTGCGGAGTATGTCGCCAGTAAAATTAGGCAACCTTTGGACAAGGAAGTGCGTGCTCGTTTACGGGCCGAATGCCCTCGCCCATCGTTATCTGATAAGGTCGCTTTTACTCTAGATATTGACCCAAAAATGTGTACCTTTTTTGCAAAATACATTAAAGATCCCAAGAAAGGGATAGACCGCTCCTGGAGGGCATGCCAGGACAAGCTTCTGGATGTGTTGGGACCCCTCACACAGATCATTCAACTGGCAGAACGCGCCAAACATTCAAACAGTCCCCTGCAAACAGACATTGTTGCAGGATGGGCCCAGAGAGCTGTCTGTCTTCTGGGCAATGCGAACTGTGCCATTTCTGCGGAAAGGCGCAGATCTTTATTGATTAAAATCGATCCCAAATTGGGTGAACTTTCAAACTCGGAGGCAGGGGCTATTGCCCAAGGCAATTTATTTGGTGACCCTTTTGTTAAGGAGCTGGGTAAATTCGTTGCTACTTTTTCGGCTCTGGATAAAGCCCAGTCTTCCATTAAAAAGATTTTTCCTCGGAGCTCTCTCCGACCCAATCGTTAGTCTTCCTGGGTTTTCTCATAGATTCTCGTTCGGCATCCCTCAGTCTTCCGTCAACAAAGATATCCAAAATAAAGAAGGAACTGAGGAAAGTCCTTCAGCGAGACAGGATTTCCCTTCGCCAATTAGCCAGAGTCGTCGGCCTGCTGTCTTCCTCAATCCAGGCCATTTTTCCAGGCCCCCTACACTACAGAGCCCTTCAACGCCTGAAGGCTTTCCACCTTCGCCGGGGGGTAACTTATTCCGAGCTCATCTCCCTCTCTCAGGAAGCGAGAATGGAATTATTTTGGTGGCTGGACCACATGGAAGCATGGAATGGCAGAGCCATTTTTGGAGCAGCCCCGGATCTGGTGATAGAGTCCGATGCCAGTCGCCAAGGATGGGGGGCTCGATGCGGGGACATTTCGTTTGGGGGACGCTGGACTCCACAGGAGCTCACCATGCATATCAATTGTCTGGAACTCCTGGCAGGGTCGTTTGCGATAAAGTCCCTAACGAGAGACAAAGTCTCATGTGTAGTTCTTCTCAGGATGGACAATGTATCGGCTGTCCAGTACATAAACCGTCTAGGAGGGACGCGATCGAGAGCCCTAGCGGAACTAGCAAAGGACTTCTGGCATTTTTGTCTCCAACACCAAGTCTCGGTCACGGCAGAGTATCTTCCGGGGGCCCAGAATGCTTGGGCGGACTGGAACTCCCGATTTCTCACAGACTCCAGCGATTGGCAGTTACACCGATCGGTTTTTCAAGCGATCATGACCCGTTGGGGTCCCTGCACAGTAGACCTCTTTGCGTCCAGGTGGAATGCTCACCTTCCCCAATACTTCAACTGGCGCCCGGATCCAGGAGCTGCGGCAGTAGATGCGTTTCGCCAACATTGGGGGACTCTTCACGGTTATGCTTTCCCACCGTTTCTTATGATCCCGCGAGTTGCAGCTCAGGTTCGCAGACAGGAGGCGACAATAGTTCTAATAACCCCCTGGTGGAGGTCTCAGGCTTGGTTTCCGACTCTTCTGGAGCTCTCTTGCGAGTGCCCCCTGCGTCTCCCAGTTTTTTCTGCACTCCTACGGGACCCGTCGGGATCTTATCACCCCCTGGTCCTTCAGGGTCATCTCTCTCTCATAGCTTGGAAGATTTCAGGCATCGTTGGCAAGACAGCCGACTTTCGCAGGAAGCTAGAAACTTCATTGCGCAGGCCTGGGCCCCTGGGACATGCAAACGTTACAGTTCAGCATGGAACAGATGGTCTCGTTGGTGTGTGGACAAACACCGTCATCCCATGGGGGCCAGTATTACAGATATCGCTAATTTCCTTGCAGAATTAGCGGAGTCTGGTCTTGCTTACTGTACGATTAATTCTTTTCGCTCAGCTATATCTGCAGGTCACCCCCCTCTGAACAACCTTCCGGTTGGAGAGCATCCATGGATCTGTAAACTCCTCAAGGGTATCAGACTTTCTAGACCTCCTCAGGCTAGATATACAAATCTCTAGGATGTAAACATAGTCCTTAATCTTTTGTCCTCTTGGTGCGGTAATCAGTATTTATCCCGGAAGGAGTTATCTGCCAAATTGGCCATGCTTTTATGCCTCATTTCATGTAAACGCGTATCAGATATCAGGGCCCTGGATGTATCAGCCCGTGTCTTTACTCCAGAAGGAATCACGTTTACTATTTCTAGGAGAACAAAGAATAATACCAGGTCAGTATCCTATCCATCTTTTCCGGACTCCCCAAAATTATGCGTGGTTAGATGTCTCAAGGTCTATGAGGAAATAACCGCGAATCTTAGACCTCCAGGTGAGAACCAATTATTAATCTCCATAAAAAGGCCGTTTAAGGCGGTTTCTTCTCCTTCCATTGCCAGATGGATTAGTTGGATTTTGTCTGAGGCAGGTATTGATATCCAAGTTTTTGACGCTCATTCTACACGGGGGGCCATGGCTTCGAAGGCCATACAGGTTGGGGGTAGATTAGAAGACATCATGCATGCCGCAGATTGGTCTTCGGAATCTACTTTTAAGAAGTTCTACTTTAAACCTATTCATGAGGCAGCCTCACTGGTGGTTGGTAAGCTTTGAACTTGCATAATCCTCGCCTCCGGTCCTGATATAGAATGCGAAATTTCCTAGCTATCGTGAAGGAAAGTTTCAATTCTATTAAGGACACGGAGGCGAGGATTATCCCACCCACATACTACTCTCGAGTCTTCTGCCCACCCGGACTCTTGTATCTTCGTATTGAGGTGGTATATTTGCATGTATACCTTGTTTATTTATTTATTTCCTTGCTCATGTATCTAGTTTTCTTTAAACAATGTTGATAGTCTCAGGCTTGTTTTGTGATTCAGGTTATGACACATATGTATATTCTCTTATTTGGCTGGCATTGTAATGCGACATTACGTTATCAGTTTGGGTCCTAATTTCACCGTATATTTTTTTAGGTCCCCAGACTACACCCAGTTAATTCGAACAAGATTTCCGCAGTGAAGTCGAGGAAGTGTGTCGCAGCTGAGGCTATTTATACCAGCGTGAAAGGTGGAACCTCATTGGATACTGGTTACCATGGCGGCGGCTTCATGGAACTTGTAGTTTTTCTGTTCATTTTGTGTTTAACTTTGAACTTGCTGATTAATAAAAAGTGAAGAAAGATATGCATAATCCTCGCCTCCGTGTCCTTAATAGAATTGAAACTTTCCTTCACGATAGCTAGGAAATTTCGCATTCTGCAACACACATACAAGTGCCAAATCGCCATTGTAGCTTGTTTATGTGCACTAAGGGACACCTTCCTTTACATAAACAATCATTCCTTGCAACGCAGACTATGATGCAAGGATGCTTGCGTTGGCAGCTAAATTTAGCGCCAGTGCTAGGGAAAACACAGGGGTATTTGGGTAAATACGGCATATCCCTGCGTTTCAGAAGTGGATAGCAATAAAAGCATTTCTCCTCAGTGCGCCAGGCTAACGCCACCCCTGCGGTGGCACTAGATTTTGGGGCTGCCACAGATTTATTTGTAAATTTGGGGCAGCGTCAAAAGCAATGGGTGTTGCAGTGAAACGCCCACAGCAACACCCTCTGCACGCTCCTTCGCGCAGAAAACTGCACCGAAGGAGCCCAGATTTGCAAGGCGGCGTTATGTAAAAAAAAAAGCGGCTTAGCGCCGCCTTGTAAATGTGGCGCTAGGGGCTTGTCAATATACCCCTAAGAGTGGCCACACGCTGTCCCCAAAGGGCACTGGTAATTAGCGGAGACAGACATCCTTTCCAGGATGTCCACACGCTGCGAGTTATTGGAAAGGGCACATTGTCGTCTCCACTTATAGCATGAACGCCGGACCCCCCCACAGAGAGAAGTCCATCTCAGGAAGGTGAGGGCAAGGAGTGACTGTCATTATTTTTTACAAGGACAAGACAGGCTTGATGCCTGCCACTAACACGCACAACAAATTCAGAGCTGACCACGAAAAACGCGACCTTTGTCAGAGGCGATTTAAGGCCCCCGGGGCCGCAGGGGGCTGAAAGGCTGGGACACAGCCGGGGGGCTCCGAGTCACAGACTGACACTCATCTCAGTCGGATCCAGGGAATCCAAAAAAAATCTATTATGTCTGTCGAAAGACGTGCACTTAAGAAGTCTCCAAGGTTAGATTTTTTAAAAGAGCAGAGAGTGCTTCAAAGCCACCCGTTGTAGGAGGGCAGAATACACAATGTCAGAAAGAAAACTGTGCGTGTAGAGAATTCAGAGCTGAAACCAGCCCGAGACCTCCTTTCCCGCTGTAAAAATGTACTACAGGGTAGGAACAGCTAATTAGCACTGCACATTGTGCTTCAAAGCCTCGCCAGGGGTGCTAAGCGCTATATATATTAGAACTACAGTGCAGTTTAATTGAAAGAACACTCTTTAAAATAGCTAGTAACTACTTGTATATACATGGAGCTCTGTGGGAGTCGCCCTCTCTCTCATGTGGCCTGAACACCTTCACATCCCTTGTCCTTTAGGGATTTTAGGGGCACATTTAGGAGCCCCTAGCTCTACCTTCACGTCGCCATAGCGCCTTTTTTTTTACGGCGGCGCTAAGGTGGCTTTATCCACATGTCACATTTACAAAGTGGCACAGTGCATTAATTGCTCCACTTTGTAACCCCTTGCACCACATTGTGCCTGCACCAGGCATAATTTATGCAGAGGGGGCGTTTCGGGGCTAGGAGTCCTAAAAAAAATTTGCAATGAAATTTGACAGATTGCACTGCGCCATGTTTGGCATCATTTTTGAGCAGGCATTTAAATGGTGCTCCCATAGAAACCTATGGGTCGCCTCGCACTTTGCTACACCAGCATCAAAAGTGTTTACGCTAGAGTACCAAAGCACCACAATAGTGTCAAAAATGCTGACGCTCTTGTGCTAACAGCTGCCATAGTGCGCTGTATCATAAATACAGCACAATCATGGAGTCATTAGGTGCTGGTTGGGGGGGTGCAGATGCTCTGATGCACCACTTTTTCTTAAATATGGGCCTTAGATGGAAAAGAACAAGGACACGCAAACGGGGGTGGGGTTCAGTCTTGTGGTCTCGCTGACACAATTAACCGTTATTGATAGAGAGCCTGGTACACAAAACTCACTCTAAGCCACAAACACCGTCATATTCGATGCCCTGAAAAGAGTCCCCAGATCAGGTGACCTTCATAGGACCAGACGTCTGCCAGGAGGCGTTCATAGCTAGGAAGGACCTGAAGTATTAAAGGGACTCAGCCTAACACTTAGGCATGTCATAGACAGGGCCACTGGAATTATGCAGCAGGTGAGAGCCAAATGATGTGGCAAGTAAAGACAAATGATGTGGCGTTATGCAGCACATTTTGTGATAGTTTTACCTCAATGTGTCAGTTTGAACCTTGCTAACACTGCCTGGGCATTAGTTGCACGTCATTGGTACCAGTTTAACACCTAAATATAGCGACAAGATACAGAGAGATGACCAGCCAACCTTTGCAGAGGGCTTTCCACTGCGTGGCAACACTTGTCGCTGTACATTTACTAACTTGTGAACCGTTTGAGCTACAATTTTTTTGGGAATCTCCGGATTATGCAGCAGGTGATAGATTATGTGGCAAATGCGGCAAATCTGCAATTATGTGAAAATTGCCGCTGCCACACAATCACATAATTCCAGTGGCCCTGGTCATGAGCTCCAGGATTTCAGAAAACAGCTGCAACTGCTCCGTGAAGCAGTTAAAGGTCTGGAACTAGTTAACCAGTGGCAGATCCACTGGACACCCCCATGTCACTCCTTCCCCTTTAGATCTAGAGGCTCCAGGGCAATGATTCACTCCATGCGGAGCTCTAAATCGAGGTTTGGTTAGATTATGCAGGACTCTAAGATTGTGGGTTTGTCGTTTAAGGTAGAGCAACAATGCTGCCCTCCTGAGCATTCATGGGCTGCTCCTGTGCAAAGCGTGGGCAAAGAGGGCCCTAGAACAAGGGCCCCAGCCTTTCTGGAGGGGAGGGGGCGATAGACCAGGGGGACTGTTGTGGTTGAAGAACAACACCACGGGAAAGAAAAGCACTCCACACGCTCCTCCGATGCTCCACACACTGGGGAAAGCCTCCCCAGGGTATTTATTACCCACACCATCCATTAATCAAACAATTAAGTAATTAGTAACGTCACGGACTCTACCATCGAGGATTACCATCACGGGGGAATTAACATCATTCCCCGTTTACTAATCCCTCGACGGAAAGAGCCGTTAAAACATAACAGGGACCAGGGAGCAGCGAGAATCTTGGCCTGATGACCTTGATTAATTCTTAAACAGATTGTTTTAAATACTCTTTTCCTTTTATTTATTTTTAATGTGGGTGATGTTTGAGAGTGTATTACAGACTTTGCAGAGAAATGTTGTTTGTGTCATGCAACATCCATAACAAGTTGCTTTTAGATCAAAACAGGACCTCACATATGAGAAATGGGAGGGGGTCACAGACATTATTTGCAGTAATATTAGAGAGGGGCTGCTGTGAACAGGGACCCCCAAAATACTTTTGGCCCCCCAAAATCCTTAAAATGCTATGCTCCTGTGACTTGCCAACAGACTTTTGAAGTAAGTGCGCCTTTGGCCATGAGTTTGTTTTGGAACTAGAGGGGTGCTACAAGCACCCAGATAACTTTGAAGCTGTTCACATGGAGGGTGATCAATAAAGTGTTTTTGTCTTGCTGTTCAAAGGAGGAGTGACAAAGGTCATGACAAACACACTGCTCATTCTTGTATAGTGGGGATTTCTGTAGACGTGTCCTTTCTCTGACTACTGGTGAGACCAATGTAAAGGGGTACAGCCACAGCATGCCAAAGGTTTTATAACACGTCTTGAAAACAATTCAGCCTGACTCACAAACTGAATTTTAACATTTGTTCACAATATATCATCAGCAGCAGAAATAAACCTGAATTATATTTTTCTTAATTCTAAAGTACAATCAGAATTAAGAAATTAGAAGTGTCAAAACAAACCAAGACGCATTATGTTAATGTTGGTGATGCTGCAAGGTTAAAAGCTGATTTGGCCATTCTCTGTTTGAAATATGGCATGGTATGATTTAAAATTAGGTGAATTGTAAATACCCACATCGCTGTATTGTTTCCAACTTCAAAGTGTATCTGTCACACAATTCCATTTATTTCCATTCACACATTTTCACATTTTTAGTTTGAGTGCATTATAAATTTAGTGGTAAAAGAACTTGTGAGATGCGGGTTTACCACAGTTTTACGACATTAGTAATGTAAAATCATATCATAGCATGCAAGGACCATGGTCAATTACACTTACATAACACTGGTGAACAGGTACAATTGTGTAAAGCACACAGTAGTGATGCTTCTACTCATCATGCCTCATTGTATCCGTAACAAACCTCAGAACAAGAGATAAATCACCAAAAAACATTGGAGCATATTTATGAGTCCTGCTGCTTTGCTCTTGCAGCATGCAACGTGGTGCAAGAGCGACGCCAGAATAAAATTATATTTATGGAGCCACGTAAGGCCACCTTGCGTGGCCCTGAGTGGCTTGATAAATCTAGATTGAAGCAATGCGGCGCAAATCGCTGCATTGCATTACTCTGCCCCATAGGTGTTGCATGGTGTCCCCATGCAACATCCACAGATTTTGACATATTCCTACATTTACCAGAAGTGGTATACCTGGGATTGCGTCAAAATCCTACGCCTTCTCGGGTGAGGTGTAACAAGGATAAATATCTTCATTTCTCTGCGTTTTTACCATCTTCAATGTGTGCTGCATTCTGCAGTGCACATAGAAGGAGGGCAATGCCTCACGGGAAGGTGCTTCTTCCTGAGCAAAAACAATCCTCCTTACAACATTAGCACCCTTGGACCATGGTGCAAGGGCGCCTGCATTGATGCTAAGCTGTCAAAATGGCACCACCGCAGGAACAAAGGTAGGAATGCAGCGTATTCTTTTAAATACTGTCCATTCCTGCCCTTTCCCAGTGACGCAGCGCAACAAGGTGACTTGCCGACCTGCAGCACTTGGCCATAAAAATGGCTCATTGTTCCCTCTTTCAGGATTCTCCTCCCAATTTAATGTGTGGTCGAAACGAGTAACAATGTCTTTTTTTAACTTATTGAGCTTGGAAGTTTAAAAATATTTTAGCGTTTATATGTTATTTTTCAACCTGTAGTATTTGTCTGTCCCCCATGAAATATTGTACGGTCCATGCCTCTGGTGCACTAGCCGCTTGAACTACCGTGCTATGAACTGGTTCTCAGTTGCTCATTCAAAGTTTGCTCCAGGTCCTTAAATGTTTCCATGATCTGAGGTTTTTGTTACAAGTAGGGTGTCACAAATATAGGTGGTCATTACAACCCTGGCGGTCGGTGTTAAAGCAGCGGTAAGACCGCCAACAGGCCGGCGGTAAAAAATTTGCAATTACGACCATGGCGGAAACCGCCAACAAAGACAGCCACTTTAACACTCCGACCGCCACGGCGGTACAAACAAACAGCTTGGCCGTCGACGCCAACAGACAGGCGGAGGACAATGTACCGCCCACAGTATCACAACCTACCAATCCGCCACCTTTTCCGGGGCGGATTCACCACGGACAAAAACACGGCGGAAACAGGACTTCAAAGGGAAAACGCTCACCTCTGCACACCCCACGAGGAATCTGGACACCATGGAACCTGAGCTCCAGATCCTGCCAGCCCTCATCTTCTTGCTCCTCTACCAGGAGCATGAACGCCGGCGGAGAAGACAACAGTGAGTACTGCACCTATGACACAGGTGAGGGGGGAGGGAAAAAACAGGGACACACCCACGCAACATGCAACACCCCCACCCCCACCCTCACCCACTACAACACACACACTAATACAGCATGATACTTCACAGTTATACTCCCTAAACCCCCTGGAAGAATGCAAAGACAAAAGCAAATGAGTGTAACCATTGTAATCTATTAAAATCTAGGACTCAAAAATATATATACACTACAAACAAATATATACACCAAGAATAGTAGTCCAGGTTGTGCTCCATTGAAGTCCTTGGAACACTGGGCCCACACGGCATGGGCGAGGCCCACACTCAATCCCCGAACATGACGGAGAGAACACTGCAGGGGCATCAGATAGCAATAAAACAGACACCTCAGAGGGAAGGGAAAGAGGGGGCACCTCACCCGGGTGAGTGCACGGCACCAAGGGGGTCATTCTGACCCTGGCGGCCGGTGACCGCCAGGGTCACCGACCACGGGAGCACCGCCAACAGGCTGGCGGTGCTCCCAAGGGCATTCTGACCGCGGCGGTTCTGCGGGAAACTGTCCTATTGAATCCTCCATGGCGGCGCAGCTTGCTGCGCCGCCATGGGGATTCTGACACCCCATACCGCCATCCTGTTCCTGGCGGGTCTCCCGCCAGGAACAGGATGGCGGGAGGGGGTGCCACGGGGCCCCTGGGGGCCCCTGCAGTGCCCATGCCAACGGCATGGGCACTGCAGGGGCCCCCGTAAGAGGGCCCCACGAAGTATTTCAGTGTCTGCAATGCAGACACTGAAATACGCGACGGGTGCAACAGCACCCGTCGCACCTTCCCACTACGCCGGCTCAATTCTGAGCCGGCGTCCTCGTGGGAAGGTGATTTGCCCTGGGCTGGCGGGCAGCCTTTTGGCGGCCGCCCGCCAGCCCAGGGCAAATCCCAAAATACCCTCCGCGGTCTTGCGACCGCGGAGCGGTATTTTGGTGGGGGAACTTCGGCGGGCGGCCTCCGCCGCCCGCCGAAGTCAGAATCACCCCCCAAGTCTCTACAGTGGGTGGGTTGCCCACTGCTTTATCCAGGGGAGTGCAAAGCCACAGTCTCTCAGGTCTCTACAATGGGTGGGTTGCCCACTGCTTCATCCTGGGGAGTGCAAAGCCATGGTCTCTCAGGTGGATGCCTTTCTCCACTGGTTCTGGAGGGGGCCTTGTGCCCAGAGTGCTTCATCCTGCCAAGGACAGAGGTAGTGGATGTATCTCTCCACTGGTTCTGGAGGGGGCCTTGTGCTCAGAGTGCTTCATCCTGCCAAGGACAGAGGTAGTGGATGTATCTCTCCACTGGTTCTGGAGGGGGCCTTGTGCCCAGAGTGCTTCATCCTGCCAAGGACTGAGGTAGTGGATGAAAATCTCCACTGGTTCTGGAGGGGGCCTTGTGCCCAGAGTGCTTCATCCTGCCAAGGGCAGAGGTAGTGGATGTATCTCTCCACTGGTTCTGGAGGGGGCCTTGTGGCCAGAGTGCTTCATCCTGCTTGTGACCGACTCAGTAGCATCAGTGCTCTTGGAACTCATGGGCAAGCGGTGCTTGTGGCGGCGGTGCCCTGTTCAGCGGTGCTTGAGGTGGCGGTGCCCTGTTTAGCGGTGCTTGTTGCGGCGGTGTCCTTGGCAGCGGTGCTTGTTGCGGCGGTGTCCTTGGCAGGGGTGTTTGTGGCGGCGGTGCCCTGTTCAGCGGTGCTTGTGGCGGCAGTGCCCTATTCAGCGGTGCTTGTTGCAGCGGTGTCCTTGGCAGCGGTGCTTGTGGCGGTGGTGCCCTGTTCAGCGGTGCTTGTTGCGGCGGTGTCCTGTTCAGCGGTGCTTGTTGCGGCGGGGTCCTTGGCAGTGACTCAGCTGCTGGCAGTCCTGTGTGGCCCAGCGGGGCTAGTGCTGGCGGTCCTTCATGGCCCAGCGGGGCTGGTGCTGGCGGTCCTGTCTGGCCCAGCGGGACTGGTGCTGGCAGTCCTGTCTGGCCCAGCGGGACTGGTGCTGGCGGTCCTGTCCTGGGCAGCGGGGCTGGTGCTGGCGGTCCTGACCTGGGCAGCAAGGCTGGTGCTGGCGGTGGCCTCCTGGGCAGCGGGGATGATGGCGGTGGCCTCCTGGGCAGCTAGGCTGGTGCTGCCGGTGGCCTCCTGGGCAGCTGGGCTGGTGCTGGTGCTGGCGGTCCTGTCCTGGGCAGCAGGGCTGGTGCTGGCGGTCCTGTCCTGGGCAGCTGGGCTGGTGCTGGAGGTCCTGTCCTGGGCAGCTTGGCTGGTGCTGGCGGTGGCCTGCTGGGCAGCAAGGCTTGTGCTGGCAGTGGCCTCCTGGGCAGCGGGGATTATGGCGGTGGCCTCCTGGGCAGCTGGGCTGGTGCTTGCGGTGGCCTCCTGGGCAGCTGGTGCTGGCCTCCTGGGCAGCGGGGATGATGGCGATGGCCTTCTGGGCAGCGGGGATGATGGCGGTGGCCTCCTGGCCAGCGGGGAGGATGGCGGTGGCCTCCTGGGCAGCAGGGAGGATGGCGGTGGTCTCCTGGGCAGCAGGGATGATGGCAGTCTTCTCCGCCATGCTGCTCTTCCCACACTTGCTGACTTTCTTGTGGCCCTTCCCCACCTTGGAAGGTGTCGCAGCTGACTCCACACTCCCACCTGTACCCCTGGGAGCGGCTTTGGTGGCTGGAGTCATCCCCCTCTCCCGCCGGGCACTGGCCAACTTTTGATGCTTGACAGGTGGGGGACTGTCCATGATGTGGCTCCGTGCCACACTGGCTGCCCTGGTGGCCGGTGCACTCCAGATTCTGGTGACTACAGGCACCACTGGTCCCGGAGATGTTGTGGCTGAGGTGCTAGGTTGGGACCTGTAGAGTTGGGCCCTAGGATACTGACGGGGTGGGGGAGGTGAGGGAAAGAGGTCAAGGTTGGACAGGAAAAGTTTCTTGCGAACACTGGGACGGTTAGCTGGAGGGGGTTTGGGAGTGGAGGAAGAGGTTGTGGTTGTATGAGCTGTTCGTTTTGCGACTTTGGGTGAAGGTGCATGCGCCGTAGGCTGTCGTGAGGTGGATGGCTGTTGGGTGGGTGTGTGCCTGCGTTTTTGTATCTTGGGAGGTGGCGTCACAGACACACTGGGAGAGGACACAGGGGACATGTGAATGGCAGTGGGGGTGGTGACTGCACGTGAGCTGGGTGTGGTGGTGTGTGTGCTGGTGATGGAAGTAGTGGCTGTAGATGTACTGCATGCAGGTGTGAGTGTAGACGAGACTGGGATGGAGGAGGGAGATGAGGAGGAGGGGGACACAGTGGAAGCAGTGGATGTTGGTGTGTCTGCATGTGTGTGATGCTTGCGTGAGTGCCTGTGGGATGTGTGGTGCTTATGTTTGCCAGAGCTTCCCTTGTGTGTTGACGTGTGTGCATGCTGGTCTGAAGGTGTGTTTGGTATAGGCTGAGGTAGAGGGGATTGGGTCTGGGTGGAGGAAGTTGTTGGGGGGAGGCTAGAAACAATGGACAATGGCTGCCATCAGTGCTGAGGCCAGAGTCTGAAAAGCTCGCTGACGGGCTGCCTGACCAGAATGAATGCCCTCCAGGAATGCATTTGTTTGTTGCAACTGCCTTTCTACACCCTGGATGGCATTCAAAATGGTAGACTGCCCAACAGTGAGGGACCTGAGGAGGTCAATGGCCTCCTCTCTGAGGGCAGCAGGGGTGACTGGGGCAGGGGCTGAGGTTCCTGGGCAAAGGTGATGCCCACCCTCCTGGGTGAGCGGGCACTGGGCAAAGGCTGAGGGGCTGCTGGGAGGGCGGTGCTGGTAGGGGGGGTGGCGGCTGTACCTGTTGATGCGGGGGGCACAGATGTTGCCGCCACCACAAGGGAGCTCCCATCGGAGGACGAGTCCGTATCACTGGTCTCAGTGCCTGTCCCCGCCGTGGAGCTCCCCTCGCCCTCCGTCCCACTGGTGAACTCCCAGTCCATAGTGTCGCCCTCCAGGGCCATGTGGGATGCAGCTCCCTCCTGCTCCGGTGCCACTGCTCCTCCGCCTGATGATGCTAATGCACACAAGAACAGGGAGACCACAAAAAGTGGGGGACAACAGAAGAAAGACATGTTGAGTGCGTGCATTACCGCTACCGTTGGCAGACACGACAGACACAGAAGCCTGCATTACGCCGCGCACTTGGGCTCCACTGTTCAGTCCCTGGGACATGGCCTACAAGGCTATTGCCGACATTTGCACACATGGATGACACAGGAGCCTGACTAGGTCTACTTGGCACCGTATACAGGTGGGGTAGGGTGCCACAGGGTCTGCCAGAAGAAGGGGACCTAACTAACACAATCGCCCTGGCCTAGGGAAATCCACAGCCCACCTCCCCACCCAGACACCTCCACTGTGTGCAGAATCAGCAGAATGAGAGTGTACTCACCCCCTTGTGGTCTTGTGATGCCCTCAAGCGCCCATCCAACTCCGGTTAGGCCACCCTAGGATCCTGAACATCAGGGGGGTCATGGTGCGATGGGCACCCCTCCCACGTTGGGAGGCCATCCCCAGCTGGGCCTCCGCCGTCTTCTTGCTCCAGCGACGAATATCCTCCCATCTCTTACGGCAGTGGGCGCTCCGTCTGTGGTAGACCCCCAGGGTCCAGAGGTCCTTGGTGATGGCATGCCAAATATCCTTGTTCTGGTGGGCGCTGACCTACATGAATTGTACATGGGGAAAAGAAAAGTTATTACCCACTGCACCGTCACAGTCATTGGCCCCCATCCCTACCCTTGCCATGTGGCACATGCACTCACTGTCGTTTCATGCACGCCTCAATTCCCCCCCCACATCTTTCATCCACCCCACTCCACACAGGCATTGCCCATACAGCATGGTAACGTTGTACTCACCTGTTTGTCTGGAGGACCGTAGAGTAGCGTGTACTGGGGCAGGACCCCATCCACGAGTTTCTCCAATTCCTACGATGTGAAGGCAGGGGCCCTTTCTCCAGATGCACAAGCCATTGTCTCTTCCAGACCGAGGTCACAGCAGCACTTGCAGTGTAGGTCTTCTCCTGTCAAAGATCAGGTATCGAGTGATTGAACAGATAGAAAATGGCGGTCACGTCCGCGGCGGTGCGTACCGTCACCGCCGGCGTACATCGCCATTGGCTCCTTGGACCCATAGGGTCCAATGTTAACCAATGCAGAATTGCGCCGCAGTCTTCGACCGCCTACCACGACGGTGTACAACGCCAGCGCAGTTACCTCACATCACATTGTCCCACTTTACAGGTCAGGCAGCCGCCATTTCAGGGGCCCAAATGACTTAATTTTTAACTGTGTCACACATATTGGCCAAATTTCTGATTAAGATTTGTGTTCTGTGTAAGCTGTGGGTATGTACCTCTGAGTTGGTTGACTCTGTGCTCGCTGTTGTCCTTCATAGACACCGTCCGCTGGGACATGTGAGGAGATGGCGGCATCCTCCGGTGTACAGACTGCTGGTGGACCTGTCGACAAACGGGGAAAAACAAGTGATCATCACCTACAGGCTTGATCGTGCCACAATCCTGGAACTGTGTGCCCAGCTGGAACCAGACCTGATGTCAGCTATCCGCCATCCCACAGGAATCCCCCTTCTAGTGCAGGTGCTGTCAGTAATCCATTTCCTTGCAAGTGGGTCATTTCAAACAACAGTGGCCATAGCATCAGGGATGTCCAAGCCTATGTTTTCCAACGTGTTGTCCAGAGTGTTGTCTGCCCTGCGGAAACACATGCAGAGCTACATCGTTTTCCCTCAGGTGGAGGATTTGCCTACAGTGAAAGGTGACTTCTATGCCCTGGGACATGTCCCCAACATCATAGGTGCCATTGATGGGACACATGTGGCTTTGGTACCCCCCGCAGGAGTGAACAGGTGTACAGAAACCGGAAGAGTTATCATTCTAGGAATGTGCAGATGGTGTGTTTGGCAGACCAGTACATCTCCCATGTTAATGCCAAATTCCCTGGCTCAATGCATGACGCTTACATCCTTATGTGATGGGTCAACTCCAGAGGCACCGTGTGGCTATTAGGTGAGCACCTGGAAGCAAGTCAGTGGGAATGGTTGTCTGGGTCTGGGGATATCCCTACAGGTTAGTGTGTGTCTAACAGTTGTCCTTCGCCATTTGCAGGTGACTCTGGTTACCCCAACCTGTCATGGCTACTGACCCCAGTGAGGAATCCCAGGACAAGGGCAGAGGAACGCTACAATGAGGCCCATGGGCGAACTCAGAGTATTATAGAGCGGACCTTCGACCTCCTGAAGGGCAGGTTCCGGTGCCTCCATATGACAGGTGGATCCCTATTCCACTCA
The DNA here is from genome assembly GCF_031143425.1 of Pleurodeles waltl. Lineage (NCBI taxonomy): Eukaryota > Metazoa > Chordata > Amphibia > Caudata > Salamandridae > Pleurodeles > Pleurodeles waltl. Next base: position 995,966,027 of record NC_090450.1, on the reverse strand, counting down.
CCAAAGAAGGTGTGCCAGATCATCGTGGCCTGCTGTATGCTTCACAACTTAGCTTTGCGACAACAGGTGCCTTTCTGCAGGAGGATGGTCCAGATGGCGGTGTTGTTGCCGCTATGGAGCCTGTGGACAGTGAAGACGAGGAAGCAGAAGAAGAGGACATCGACAACAGGAACTCGGTGATCCTGCAATATTTCCTGTGAGACACAGGTAAGAATACAAACCTACTTACTAGATGTACTTTAACACTATTACCTCTCAACTGTCTGTTGTTTTCACCCAGTGTATGGTCACTGAGTTGTCACTTTCCCTTACGATTTCACAGATGTGGGTCCCACTGTGTGACATCTGCTTTGTTTCCTCATGGACTAGAGCTGTGTGACATAGGTATGTTGACATTACATTTGAAAGAGCATTTTGACACTGTAATTGCTAATACACTATTTCGAAATCACAGACTGACTCCAGATTGTTTTGTGCTTCAAGGGTGTTTATTTAAGTGCTTAATATTGGAGGGAGTTTTAAAATGGTGAGGGGTGATGGTGGAGGAATGTCCAAAATACAGGGACGTGCCCTATTTCCGATGGCGCACCCCGTGTTTTCTCCTGTGCTGGCGCTAAATATACTGCCATGCGCCAACGCAGCAACCCTTGCACCATAGTGCAAGGATGGCTGCGTTGAGGGGGAGATTGCTTTTGTGCAGGAAGGAACACCTTCCTGCACAAAAACAATCATAAATGGTGATTTGATATTTCTATGTGTGCTGCAGAATGCAGTACACATGGAAAGAGCAAAAAATGAGGAGAAATGAAATAATTTCTCCTTGTTGCACCATGCTAGTGCCACCCCTGGGGTGACGTTAGATTTTGGCACTCCCTCAGGTTTACGAAAACTCGTAAATCTGGGGTAGCATCAAAATGCCCACAGCAGCACTAATTGCACGTCCCTTCCATGCAAAATGCTGCGTGTGAAAAGGCTGTATTTACAAGTTAGTGCTGAGCCACAAAAAGTGGCTTAACGCCACCTTGTACATATGGTGCAGTGGATAGCACCACCAGAGCGTCACTTAAAGTGATGCTGCAGTGGGTCTAGGGGCTCCTAAATATGCCCCATAGTTCCTAAACCAGTAGAGCATTAACAAAAGAAATATTAGAGGCCTTAACGTTCACAATCCTTCATGCATCAATTATTAAACAACTGAGAGATCAACATCAAGCATAGATAACACACTGCATCAAGTTATACTATTGATTTAATATACATCTATAACAGCTCACATGTGAAATAGGACAGCTCTGTTGATTGGTAAGTGGCATGCGGTGATCTGTTCACTGATTCACTGCAGGATTCTGCCCTACACAATACATTAATGGCCTTATTTATGAAATTGTCACTCAGTGCAGCAAATCACCTTACTGCGCTGAATGACAGGGAAATGACAGAAATTCACCGGATTTAAAATAATGTGGTGCATTCATGTCCTTTCCCCCTGCACTGACCTACAATGTGCAGCCTAGATCCATTGCAAGCACTCTTGCACCATGGTGCAACGGTGCCTTCATTGGAAACAGGATTGTTTTTGTGCAGTAAGGGACACATTGATGCACAAAAACAATCCCCGAGGCATATTCCTTTTCCTATGTGTGCTGCAGAAAGCACACAAAGCCCTCCACAACACAGGTCCGACCTATCTCAACGACAGAGTCACCTTCCGCACCCCCACCCGCCAGCTTCGCTCTGCCAACCTCGCCCTTGCCTCCATCCCCCGTATTCACCGCTCCACCACCGGAGGAAGATCCTTCTCTTACCTCACCGCCAAGACCTGGAACTCCCTACCGCTCCAACTATGCCAGACCCAAGACCTCCTGGCCTTCAGAAAATGCCTCAAGACATGTCTCTTCGACCACTAACTCCCCCCCCCCCCCAGCACCTTGAGACCCTAACGGGTGAGTAGCGTGCATTATAAATTGTTGATTGATTGAAAAAAAGGGAGTACATTTCTCCCCGTTACACCTCACATAGGGAGGCATAACAGTTTTGGCGTATTCCCAAGTCCACCACTAATGGTCAATACGGGAATTAATCAAAATCCATGGGTGTTGTGTGGGAACATGGAAGGCCTCAAGGGCAGACTAAAGCATTGCAGTGATTTGCACATCATTGCATTACTCAATATTTATCAAGCCACTCAGGGACACTGAATGTGGCTTTGCATGGCTTGATATACTGCATTTTAAGGATTGCTTTACTTTTGCACCCCATTGCATGGTGCAAAAGCGACACAACCTTTTCATAAATATGGCCCTCCATGTGACATCTGCAGATATCTACCCTGGCCTAATGTTAGGGATTTAGAAAATGTTAAATGATTGCTTGATGTAGGTATCAGGTGGAGAGTGGCAGGATAATGTGGCTTGAGAGTTATCACATCTTCACCAACAAACAAAGTTATGTACATCTTTTTTCAATCCAGGGCAGGGAAAACAAACTTTCCCCCACCCAGTGAGAGCAGAGAAAATAGCTTCTCCCTCTGGGTGGGAGCAAAGGAAAGAAGCATAACTCGCACCCTTGCCATACACTGCTAATTATCTCCCAGATTACACCACTCATGACATGTGTACTTACATTGTAGATTAATTGAATGTCTATATTTAAAACTTGAGATTCTTTCTTTAGAGAATTCACTTACTCACTCAGTTTTTCCTGGCACCACATACAATACAGGTGGTACTTATGATATGGGTTTAATGGGTCTCTTGCTAGTGAATGGCGGGACATAAGCTTTAAAGAGGCATAGGCCCTTATTTATTAGGCCTGAGTGGAGCTCCACTCTGTGAAATTACCCAGTGGAGTTCCGTGAGTGCTGGAGTGCCACTGCCACCTGCACCCTTCCCAACCCTACTTAGCACTTCCGAGATCGGGCGCATTCAGGACAGGCCTCTTGTGCACTGGCCTGCACTAGAGGCCTGGGCAGGCCAGTACACAAGAGGCCTGAAACTGCAGCTTTCGCTGCCTAAGCAGCTGTCATTTCAGGTCTCTTGTGCACTAGTGTGCACAAAAGGAAAAAATAAACAAGGACTTACCTGGGTCCTCGAGGGGGCCCTCGTCGTCCTTGACGTTCCCAGCAGCATGGTTGTCTGCCTCCCTCTGCCCCCTGCTCCTGGGCTACTGGTGGAGGGAGGCCTGGACCCGTCGCCGGCGTGCACTGCAGCCCAGTTATGGGCGGAATGCAGCACACATAGGAAGAGGAAAAAACAAGGAGAAATGAAAATATATCTCCTCTTCACGCCTGCTTTGTGGAGGCGTAAGGTTTTGGCACTGCTCCAGGGTTACATCATTAAGTAAATCTGGGGCTGTGTCAAAATGAAGTGGTGTTGTGTGGGAAAAACCACCGCAATGCCTCTAGAACACCTCCCTGGCACAGAGTACTGCGGCTTGCACTCCTTTCTCTTACTCCATATCTATGAGGCCATGCAAAGCCACATAAAGTGGAAACCCCATTACAATAGTCTTGTTGCTCAGGAACACAAGGTGGCCATTTTGAATGCAAAAAGAGTCTGTTTAAGGTGCAGTGATCCCACTGGTTACTTTGACTACAATGGACAAGGTCTGTCCTTCCCAGACCTTCGCATCTGCTGAAATCCTATAGTAGTGTTGCTGGCATCTGGTCTTCTGTAAGCCAATCCCATAGTTCTACTGTGCGATGTTGAGATCAAGAATTCAAGAAGATTCAGTACTGACCAAACTCCATGCATCTTTTCACTCATCAGCTTTAGTGAACATAGGCTTTTCTTTATTCTTTTGCTCGATGTGGCATAACTCACAGATTTTAACCAATAGCTAAAGTATTGTTGCTTCCACTAATTGTCTTTCTATATCTCGAGGTTCTCCTCACATTTATTGAATGACTCTCTGGTAAATCTTGTCAATTTCTACATCATGAAGACTGGTGCTATCCACCTTCTGCTGCTCTGCATTGGTTCCTGTGGTGTCCTCTCTCATTCTTTATGATCCACTTGCCTCACCTTATGAATGACGTCAATAGTGAAGATTTGGTCTATAAGATCATTTGCTGCCTTGGAATCTCAAGACCTGCGTTCTAATCTCGGTTTCCCACTTTTCCAAAAAGTGTGAAATTCTAGAAAGACAATCTCGAACTGTAAACATCTCTAATGCGAAAATATTACAGTGAGAATATATAAACCTTTGTTTTCTGAATGGTCTTCCAAACAGCCCAACAGAAGAGCATAATTCTGTTGTCTCTTCACCCCTCGGGTAAGTTTGCACATCAGAAGCACAGATATTTACATAAATGTTTTGTTACTTTTATTTTGTAGATTCTCTGTAGTTCCTGCTGCCACAGCCCCGTAGCACCTCAAAGTGGTCTACAGTTCTGGTGTTGCCCAAGTACTCCTAGCAGAATGAGGGAGCATAACTCAAACAAGAGCTATAGAGCACAATTAGAGATACAATATGTATCAATAACAATGAGACAAATTTAGATATTGTCAGAGTGGGTACTCTATCACAATGGTGACGCATATCCCGCCCGCCAAAATCTACATCCCAAAGGTAACAGTAAAAAGACCAAGAGAAAAGAGCCAATTTATTTATTGGGAGAGGAAGGGGAGGAGAATAAGTGAATAAGTGAACAAAGGGAGCAGGTATATACATGTTGGCTATGATTACCACAGGACCAATAATAGAAAATAGCTAAATGTACAAAAGTGTTTTATGGTTACAAAGCCTGCAAAGTCTAAAAAAATGGCAATATGGGGGTCATTATGACGCCGTTGGTCAGTAATAATGTGGCGGTAGTACCGCCAACAGGCTAGCGGTACATACCACCAAATTATGACATTGGCAGGAGCGGCAGCGGCATGGTTTTCGTGGCGTTCAAATCGCCACGAAAACCATGGCGGTAGGCCCTACCAGTGACAGGGAATTCCTTCCCTGTCATTGGCACGAGCCCTCTCAACACTCCCCAGACGCACCCACCCCTCCTCCTTTCACGCTCCCCCTTCTAAACCCTGCCTCCCCGGACACTCCCCACGCATACACACACTCACTCACACACCCATACATCCATTCATTCTCACACACATCCGTACCACAGTCACACTGACACGCAGACACGCATTCACATTTCCATTCTTACATGCTTTCACACACATGCATACACCCACGCAAACAACACTACACACACATTCGCATTCATGCACACACTCACACATTCATGCACACCCCCCCACACACACACACACACACAACCCCCCGCACCTCTCCTGCCCTGTCAGAAACCCAAGTTACCTGCATCCAGGGGGTCTTCTGGCAGGGGACGGGACGCTGCTACCACCACCAGCACCCGCCAGCAGAACACCGCCAGGCCGTATTATTTGTCATAATTTGTCATAATACGGCTGGCGGCTGTCTACTGGCGTCACCTCAACACCATCTGCCAGTATGGCCGCAGCCAGATTTCCGCCCTTCTTGTGGTGGGAATCCAGCTGCGGTCATAATTTGGCAGACGGATGTTAGCCGCGGTGACGGTCTTTTGGTGGCTCTCACCGCGGCGGTAGGCGGCATTTACCGTCAATCTCAAAATTAGGGCCTATAACTAGGAAGAGGGGAGGACATGAATTGGTCACATTCCTCCCCTTCCTTATGCACAATGGATTCACAATGGAATGTAACAATCATTTGTGACCACAATCAATGATTTAATACAGTTTTAGGGGCTGATTACGAGTTTGGCAAATGGAAATATCTGTCACCCAAACTCCAGACGAGGAGGTTGCCGCAGTGCTGGCGGCCTCCCCGCCGGTCCCAAGGGTTTTGCCGGTCAGTCCGGTGAGAAAGATGTGGCAGAATTGTCGCCGGCTTATAATAGAGCCTGCAGCAAAGCTGCAGCACGCAGGGGGCACCAACACCCTTGAAATGCATAGCAGACAGTCCGCATTTCAAGGGGGCTGAGGAGGGCATGGGCAGTGCAGGGGCCTCTCTGTGGCCCCCTGCAATTTTTCTCCACCAGCTTTTTCATGGCAGTGGAAGCGCCATGGAAAGCCTGACGGAGAACAAGTTTGTGATCAGCAGCTACAAAATGGCAGCAGTGCAATATCCAATAAATGCAGCATTTGCATAGATGTCCAGCAATAAGCTGTGGTATATCCCAAATCAATTTAAAATTTAAAACTGGTGCATCGCGCACAGCATGAGGAATTTCTGAACTATGGAAATTTGGATTGGCCAGTGAGACAAATTAGTCCATTTACATGCAAAACAGAGAAACATTTAAGCACACCGCAGGGCGACATGTATCGTAAAGTGGAAAAGTGAATCAAATTAGACAGTGCTTCCTCATGCTGCTTTAGAATCCAGTGTTGGCATGAAATAGGAAACAGATAGATTTCAGCTCGACAGATGTTCTTATGGGCTTCCTAGGTTGGCCCTGGAGAATAGTCCAAGCTGTGTCATGGTGGGGAGCACTTACACTGCGACAATTATCTACCAGCAGCACCAAAGCACGTTGAGGAGAGGATTGGAGGAATTCAATGCTCTTTTCCCCAACAGCAGTCCTGCTCCAAATGCTTCAGGTATTAATTTTGTACAAGATGTACGAAAGTGGGAAAGTACATGATGTAAATACCTACGTATCTCATTTATCTTTGACGCTGATAGTGACGTCGTTAGAGATTAGCACTGATAACGTGAAACTAAAACATCTTCCTAACTATAAACATGGCAGCCACCTTGGAAGAAATAATTAAATACATGTGCTAAAACAGAGCAAGCTAAGTAGGTTAAAAGTCACTAGGTGACGGGGGCACAGGCCTGCAAGCCAAAGGCTAAGCTAACCTCCTGATTCCCATTAAAACTAAACAGGATCCACTACAATTGTAGTATATAATAGTGTAGGTAATGTCCTATGTTTTATAAATAATTGTTAAATTTATATTAAATTTTTATATTTTTTTCGGGTTGTGCAGTTTTTTAGGGATTGGGTGGGCAGTGTTTAATTTAGAAAAAAATATGTTTCATTGGCATTTAAATATAATATATGTTATTAATTGGTATTCTATTATTTATTTATTAATGATGTCTTACTAGAACAAGTTTTATTTAATTTTAGCTTTCGGTTTGTGGGGTATATAGGAGGAATGGGCAGGTATATGAATGATATGCTAGAATGAAATTATATATTTCAAAATTATTTTGATTATGTTAAAAAAAAAAATATTTAGACACACTAAAAAAGTTTCAAAACTATTTAAAAAATATAATATACATTCATTAATATTTAGTAATTTAAATTAAATGGGTTGCACCAATTTTATTATGTTATTGCCTGTGTAGTTTATTTTAATTAGAAACCTCATTTACTCCAGTTTTGGGGGATGCAAGTGATATACATTTATATTCAAGTTGTCATTACGAATGTGTAGATTTTTATATTAATTAAAATATTGGAATTCAGTACGTTAATTCATATTTACATTTTAAGAATCTTTCAGTTGATTGCTAAATATAATTGTGGTTTGCTTGTTAAATCTTTTTGTTTTATTTTTAAAATCTGAAATAAAATATTTAACATATGTGGCTGTGGCATTATAGTATTTTAGAGAAATAAATATAAATTGTGGAATAAAAGTATATTTTAGTTCAATTTATGAGTTAAACAATTTATATTAAGTATTTAATCAAGTTGGATGAATGCTAATCTTACATTTAAATACAATTTTAACACATTTTGAATATTTACTGTTAGCTTATTGAAACAGAGCCCCACGTGCTAACCCCACAAAGTGCTGATTATTTTCCCAGTAAGTGATTTTTCTGACAATTACATCTAAATAAATCCCACCTAAAGTAAAAAAAAAATAGTTTCATTAAGAATTAAAATTTATTAAACGATCCATAAATGTAAATAAACGTAATGTGATTATTTTGTTAAAAGGATAATGTTACATTAATTTTAAATTAAAAACACATTAAAATATTTTCAACAAAAATAGTAATTCGTTTTTGATAGTTTCTAAACAATAAATTAAATCTATTTACACTTCTAACTAGCTCGAATAATTTAATTTACAATAAACTTACTTCCTACAGAATTTGTTTACGTGCCTACAGCAATTATTTTCTATGGGAAGGTGTTGAAGTACCAGTAGTTGGTCATTTGTGGTGCTGGACATACTCCAGGTCTGAGATGGACTATATTTACTATTATTTTGGGTCCTTTGTGGCTGTAGTAAATTTAGGATTGCAGCTTGTGAGTAGTAATGAACTTTCTTTTTTGTGGATGGGTGCATTTAACTCCCTGAACCCCTCTTAACACTACTTATAGCACTCCTTACATCTCTCTAAGCTCCTCCCACTTAGTAAAAATAAAATTCCTTTTTCCAGCTTTTCCCTTGATCCCTTCTACATTTACTACTAGGCAGTAAACTCATGAGTAATGATTCCCCCATAGAAAAGATAGGGAAGGTGGAGATTTACACTCACAGGTTTGTGAATTGCATTTTGTAGTAAGTAGTACTAATGTTGAACTACTTTTAGTACTAAAACCAAAGTTTGCTAATTGGGCCCTATGACTTTTAAAATTAAAATTTGGGATTGTGAATTAAACGGCATGGGTTTTAAAGTTCAGCAGCCACTGCTGGCATTTATTAACTGAACTCTGTGGGAATAAAGTGATTCCCCGGTGTGAGAAATTGGGTTGTTGATAGCCCTCGTCAAGCAACAACCACAATTCTTATCAGAGTAAGTCACTGGGAGGCACTGTGTAAGGTATCTGTGCAGCACTTCAGTAAAACAGTGAAACACCACAAAAAAGGATCCCACACTAGGTCAGCAGGTTAGACAAATAGAACTAAATGTATCTAATAAATAAATAAAACAAGACCAAAATAACAAAAATCCAATAAGTAGAACTTGAGTTATGAATTTTTAAAGAATAAACTTTAAAACAGTGCTCAGAAGCCAGAAGTGCCAACAGGGGATATCTGGTCACACCATATACTGGGACCCAGTTGGGCCTGCTGAACAAAAGTACCACAAATCCAGGCTGTGGAGTGATGCGTTGGTTCCGTACCACGCAGCAGAGGACATGCGTTGCCTTTTCCATGTAACTGAAGGATGCATTGGTTCTGAAGTGCGTGAGACTGCAGTGCGAGTTCCTGATGTGTCGATGCCAAGAATGAGGTAGGCAGTTATGGTAATGCATCCGTTCCGATGACTGCAGGGCTGTGATGCAGAGCTTTGCTATCGCCATCAATGCTGCCATCTACGGTGACATGAGGACCTTGTGCCGAGAGAAATGCAGCAGTGTCAGATACAAAGGCGATGTGCTGGTTTTAAGATGAGAGGTGCAGCAGCGATGTAGTTCTGGTTGCGCTGGTTCTGACCTATATAGTAGAGGTGTTGTGCTAATTTTCTCCACACACCCGCAGAAATGCATCAATTCTGCTCCTGGAGCAAGACAAATTGTCAGCTCTGCTGGAACAAGCACCTTAGACCCACTTCCAAGAGTCCAGGAGTGGGGTGGTTGGAAGCCTGTTATGTCACTGAGACTTCATATCAGGAGACCAGCCAGCTAGCCCTTGAGCCTCTCTAGCTTCTGGGTTGGAGAGATGCAGGTCCAGTCCTTGTCACGCCCAGGCAAGAGGGCAGCAGCACCAGTCAGCACAGCAAAGCAAGGTTCCAGCAAATGGCAGTCCAGCAGGGTCGCAGTCCTTCAGCAGCAAAGCAGTCCAGCTTCCTGGCGGAGCATCCACAGGTCCAAAGTGCACTGGAGTGGTGATGTCAGAGGTCCAGTACTTATTCCCACTTGGACCTTTGAAGTGGGGGAGACTTCAAAGGCAAGATTACCTACCCTGGCTCCAGACTCACTTCAGGAAGTTATGCAACCCTTTCTGTGTGAACAGGATGCAGCCTCGTGTGTAAGTGAGGCTGTGTCTAGCTCCTCCTCCCCATGCTGCCCAGGATGGCCCATCAAGGCCCATCAGGTCAGACCTAAGCTCCCATTGTGTGTGGCTGTCTGTAAGGGATACACAAGGCCCAACTGTCACCCCACCCCAGACAAGTGATCAGAGACAGGCAGTATTCACCGAATGGCTAAAGTAAGAAAATCCCAACTGTCTAAAACATGTGAAACTTAAAATGACATGTCCAACTCATCAACTACACTGCACCATGTCCATGGGTTGTCTAGGGCCTGAACCTGAGGGTGACTTATGAGTATTAAAAAGGAAGGTTTGTGCCTGGAAAAAGGCTTACTTTTCCAGGTCAACTTGGCAGTTTAAAACTGCACACATGGGCTCTCCAGTGGCAGGCTTGAGACACGCTTAAGTGAGTGCCACAATCAGTGCTGCAGGTCCACTAGTAGCATTTAATTTACAGCCCCAACGTGCATGTAGTGCACTCTACTAGGGACTCATAAGGTAATCAAATCTGTCAATTGGAGATAAGCCAATTTTACCATGTTTTAGGGAAAAGCACTTTAGCACTGGTTAGCAGTGGTAAAGTGCCCAGAAGCCCAAGCCCAGCAAAATCTAAGTCAGCATAAACAGCAGGTCTGAAGGTAAAATGTTAAGGGAAACCACACCATGGATGCCAGGTCTTACACCCAGAGTTTTAGACAGATTGACTCACAAAGAACAAGTAAAGGGCTAAATACACAGTACTATGGTCTTTCACTGGTATACGTCATTTATATAAAGGAAGTGGGGCTTATGCCTCTGAGTGAGAAGTCCAACACTGGTAGGTGTAGAACCTCCTGGATACACCTGGAGATGCATAGGTAGTTCTGTCGTTACAAGGAGGATGGCAATGGAGGGGTCAAAAAAGACCATTATGAAGCATCCACAGCTCTCACAAAGAAATATCCCTTTGACCTCAATAACATAAAACTTGCTGATTTACCTGCAAATGTTTGCAAAGACCCTTTGTACAAGGTTTATCTGGTATCAATTCTTAGTCGTAGCACAACCTCATAACTCCCCCAACACCTTCATGTTAGGTAGCCCCAAAGGGATATCTTGCTGATGTAATTGTGTTTACTACTGTGTATATATGCTCCATAACTGCGTACAGGTAGGGAGTGGTAAAGCAAGCATAAGGGTTTGGTGATTGGCTGATCAAGGCATTGTTTATCTTTCTAGATTGTGAGCTCTCACAAACTCCTCTGAGACCATTCCCCACCTTAGAATGATCACAGATTTACTCCAGGAAATGGCAGGAGTAAAGCCTCTTCCAAGGTGAGAAGAGAAGTGAAACACCTCCAAACTTGTTGAGAGTGTTTATGTTTCTTTAACAGAAATATGTTTTCACTATGAAAAAAATGAAAAGAAAGGAAATGTACAATTACACAGCAAGTGGCTTTACTTTAATGTGACATTGTACCGGATACACAATTCCACATTGTGGGAATAACAATATCCAGAAATGTCACTTGTGCTGATGGAAGCATTGGTGGATTCCAACAGTGATACTTATATACCCGTGGGTGGGTGATCCTATGTACGTGTGAAGGTATGTTGTGTAATCGGAGCATTCACTCCCAGACAGTCAGACTGGGTTTGATGTGTACTTATGGGAGGCAAGAGAGGCAGAAAAAGAAAGAAAGAAAGAATATCTATTAGCGAGTAAGGGAAATTCAGCTGAGTAGAAAAGGAAGTAAATATAATAGAGTAAGAGGCAAAGGGAGTCAGAGAAAGATAAGAAAGAAAGAAAGAAAGAAAGAAAGAAAGAAAGAAAGAAAGAAAGAAAGAAAGAAAGAAAGAAAGAAAGAAAGAAAGAAAGAAAGAAAGAAAGAAATGGAAAAGAAAGAAAGCAATCAGCGAGTAAGGGAAAAACAGCTCAATAGAACCGGAAGGAAATATAATAGAGTAAGAGGCAAAGGGAGTCAGGGAAAGAACGAAAGAAAGAAGGAAAGAAGGAAGGAAGAAAGAAAGAAAGAAAGAAAGAAAGAGAGAAAGAAAGAAAGAGAGAAAGAAAGAAAGAAAGAATATCTATGAGAAAGTAAGGGAAATACAGCTCAGTAGAACAGAAAGTAAATATAATAGGGTAAGAGGCAAAGGGAGCCAGAGAAAGGAAAGAAAGAAAGAAAGGAAATAAGAAGAAAGAAAGAAAGAAAGAAAGAAAGAAAGAAAGAAAGAAAGAAAGAAAGAAAGAAAGAAAGAAAGAAAGAAAGAAAAGAGAAAGAGAGAAAGAAAGAATTGATAAGAAAAATGAAGGCAAGGGAGAAAAAGACAAGAGGCTGGAGCTAGGACAAGCAAATTAGAAGTATATTCACAAGAAAGTGGTGCATCAGTCTAGATGTGCGTCCACTTTTCTTGTGGCGCCCCTGCACCACCCTAAAATATGTTGACGCTAGTGCAGCAAAGTACAGGGAGGACCATTGATTAAAATCGGTGCGTCACTTTAACACCTGCTCTGAGTAGGCGTTAAAAATGATGGAAAGAAAGGTGCAATGAAATGTTGTGAAATCCACTGTGCAATTTTTCCGGGCCTCCCTACATCGGAACACTCCCCTTGCATACATTATACCTGTTGCAGGCATAATGTTGCGCAAGGGTTTACAATGTGGTGCAATGCACGCATTGCGCCACTTTGTAAATACAGGGTGGGAGAAAGGCCTTCTTAACACCACCTTAGCACCATAAAATATTACACTAGGGTAGCGCAAGGTGGCACTAGGGACTTGCTAATATGGCCCTTAGTGTGTGTGCATGCGTGTTAGAGAGAGAGAGAAAGAGAGAGAGAGTCTGTCTGAGGATGGATACAGGGAAACTGACCCTACTTGCTTAATAATTTATTTCACAAATCTAATTTCCAGGACAAAAGCAGTCTCAAGCGTGAAAACGAGAATATTACATTAAAAAGAGCAGACTAAGCTCTTCCTCATATTTACAGATAATATTGCAGTATGGATCAGACATAAGTAGACCTGAAACCCTGACGGATGAGAAGCTGTTTCAGATGAGCCAAATTCAAAGCTCTGGTGTAAGCTGCACAGGTTGCAGAGATGCGAGATCTCTCCGAGCAAAATAGGACATCTGTCTTATTATAATATGTAGGTTTAAAGTAAAAGCACAGTCACTTTCTCTAGATTTGCGTCATGTGTAAATTATACATGTTTAGAAGTGCGTAGAAAGTTTTTAAAACCAATTGTTAAGGAATACAATATCATATATCGGGATAAAGCGCTTAAGTGACCAGTAGATATGAGATTTTTTAATGTAACTTGTGCGCTAGCCCGCTTTTTAATTGAAATACCAGGGGTCTTTGCGGGGCTTACAGGGCCCCCGCAAAATGTAAGAATGTAGTATGTGAAGTTTTGAACAAGAGATGGCACTTTCTTAAATGAACGAAGAGTTTACAAATGGACTGCTTTTAAAGTTATATTGAATGACTGTAAAACACTTTTATCCCTCCAAGCAATATATGACAACAGTTTTTTTATAATATGTAGGTTTAAAGTAAAAGCACTGCCACTTTACCTAGATTTGCACCTTATGTCAATTATAAGAGCTCTTGTTTCATTAGAAATATAATCGGGGTAAGCTGGTATGCACAACACACTTTATAAAATAGCAGGAAAATGAAACTTGTATATGTGGTCAGGAAAATTATACCAATCCACATTAGAAGGGCATTGTAAATATGAAACGTTATGAATTAAGAACATTGTGTAGGTATACACCAAGTAACAGATTAATTCTACGAACCATTGTATAGTTTATTCATGTTTTACACTTTTACGGTTTTATGCCAAATAAAGAATGTATACAACAACAACAACAAACACAGCTGAAGGAAGAGTGGGTGTACGGAAAGAATTTAGGGGCTGATTGCAAGTTTGGTGGTCTGAAAAACCTGACTGCCAAGCTCCCGATGAGGAGACCGCCACGGTGCTGGCGGGCTCCCCATCGGTCCCATTATGAGTTTTTACTGGGCTAACCAAGGTTTCCACCAGACAGCCTAGTGGAAAACATGCAGCAGCATTGGACTTGGTTCCACATGGACAGGGTCCCCCCAGCACCTTCAGAATGCACACTGTCTGCTGAGCAGATTGTGCCCATTCCGACATTGCTGGGGAGGGGGCCCCTCCACTGCCCACAATTATGTTGTGGGCAGTTCAGGTGCCCTCCTGTCACTCCCCAGCACTGGTTCTCTGCCTGCCTTTTCATGACAGTTGAACCACCATGAAATGGCTGGCGGGGAACATTGTTATAATCAGCACGGCGGAGCTAACTTCAGTGCCACCCTGATTGATTACAACCATGACTGCCATCATCCTGTTAGGATCAAAGATCCTGGCAGACGGCGGTCTTTTGGCAATCGGACCACCAGGGTCGTAATGTGGAGGACAGACTGCCAAAGCCGCAGCGGTCCGACCTCCACCGCGAGTCTGGAGGTCTTCGAACCGTCAGACTCATCTTAGGGCCCCTAATGTCAGTGGCAGCTGGTGAATTTTCAAACTTGTGTGGCATAAAGACATACTTCAAATAGGATGCAATGATCAACCAAACCAAATCTAACTCCCTCTAGGAAGGCCTGGGTCGATTCTCCGACTAGAAAATTCTGCAAAAACTAGGGCCAAGTCTTGCACCATTTTAATGTAAACAGGTAAAAAATCTGAACAAACAAATCCTTTATTTTGTGATGTGCCAATGCAAGGCTTACATTAAGTGGGCACTCGGGGCTCACCCTTGCCAACAAATATTTCACAAAACGATGGCACAACAGTCGACTTTTCAGCACATCTCCACTAAAAATGGCTAAACAGCTATATGCATTACAAACATTGCAAGCAATTATATTATTTGGTAAGGCAGTTTTAAATTACATCATTTTTCCATAGATGTCTAGCATATTTTTTCAATTCATTTCTCCATCCCCTCGCATCAATGTAGATTCTCGGTCATACGTTACACCATATGCTAGGACCAAGGTGGAAACATCAAAAGTAATACATATCTCACAAGTAAAGCCCAAGTACTCCAAACCCCCTACAGGCTCCTACATTAGTTTTACTACAGCTCAGTCACAGAGATTACAGGATCAGATAGGTCACCCAGTTATACATGCTGAGGCCCCAGAAAACAGTAGTGACAATTTTATACAAACACTGGTCAATATACATGATGAATCACTGCAGAAATATGTGCCCTGTGGTACAAGCATAGGAACGAACATAGGAACATAGGGAAATCATCAGTGGACCCTATAAAAGAAGCACAAATTACACCTCAACTACCAGCTTTAAAGTATTTTAAAA